>NC_089504.1:111642886-116642886 GCF_036850995.1 Saccopteryx leptura
GGGTCAAGTGAATCACAATTGCCTAAGCCCTAAGGAACATGCCGGAGACGCTGGTAATGATTCTGCCTGTACTACAGGTGTTTCATCTCAGGAAGCAGCTGATGTAGAGGGTAGAGGATCTGTTGCAGGCCTCTCTACCTTCTTAAAGAATTGTTCCAGGCTGTTGTGTGGGGTGCTAACTCCTTCACTTATATGCTGCATTACTGCATATTCTTTCACCGTGTGCAGCAAAACTTGTTCACCCATGAAGTACAATACTAATGGCATAAACCAAAACACGTCTCAATTTTTTAAAGTTTTTATGGGAGTGAGCATCATAAACTAAATGGCGTATATCAAGACTGTCATCCTGTACTTTATATACTCTATGACTATTTTGTAACTACCAACTTGTACTTCTTAATCCTTTCCCCTTTTTCTCCCATTCCCCTCAGTCCTCTCATCTGGCTGTCATCCAAAAAATCTCTTATCTATAAGTTTGTTTCTGTTTTGTTTGTTTACTTTGTTTTTTTAGATTCTACATATAGGTGAAATCATATGGCATTTGTCTGTGACTGATTTCACTGAGCATAACACCCTCTAAATTCCATCCATGTTGTTGCAAATGGCAAGATTTCATTCTTTTTTCATGGCTGAGTGATATTCCATTGTTATCCTTTCATCTATTGATGTACACTTATGTTGGTTCCGTATCTTGGCTATTTTAAGTAGTGCTGAAGTGAATATATGTATGCACATCTCTTTTCGAATTAGTGTTTTGGGTTTCTTCAAATAAATACCCAGAAGTGGAATTGCTGGGTCCTTCTTTGTCTCTTGTTACAACCTTTATTTTAAAGTCTACTTTGTCCAGAATAAATATTGCTACCCCACCTTTGTTTGTTTTTATTTTCACGAATTATCTTTTTCCATCCCTTAAAGTCTGTATATCTTTCGATCTGAAATGAGTCTCTTGTATGACTGCCATTTCTTAAAACAAGCTTTCAGAACTCTTGCTCAGTTTATTTGGGTAATGATACAATATTAATTGATGTTTAAATTATTTTTCTTTTAGGGGGTTACTATCGTTAAACCAATAGTTTATGGCAACGTTGCTCGATATTTTGGAAAGAAAAGAGAAGAGGATGGGCATACCCATCAGTGGACAGTATATGTGAAACCATATAGAAATGAGGTAGGCACTGTTTTTTCCTATAACTTTTGAAGCTACAGTTTGTTTTGCTGAATATAAGTTGTAATATTTTATAGTGACTTTCTGATTATAAAATTGGTCCTTTTTAGAAATGTTGCCCCCCAAAAGTTGAGAGAATAAAACAAGAGCTGTCATCTTCATAAAATTGTTGGGTAGAAATCAATTTTCCAAAAATGTTTTCTAATTAAAATTGTTACAGTAATAAGAATCATGCAGTAAACATAGCACATTTTCCTATCACCACATCTTAAGTTAGTTTAGTATTTGATCTGGTGTTTCAGGAAGAATAATTTTTAAGTGATAATTTGGTAATAAAACTTTCAGAGAACATGAAAGGCAAAACTTCTATGTAATCTGGCTGTTGGTAATTTTGTTTTGTTGCTGAATCTAATGCCTGAAATGCAGCCAGTACATAGTAGGTATTTGACAGATATTTATTGAATGAATAAACTGTCCTCTATTTAAATTCTTCAAAGCCATATAAAAACTTGTATATGAATGTTCATAGCAGCATTATTCACAATAGTCAAAAGAATGGAAACGACTCAGATGTCTCTCAACTGAAGAATGAATAAATAAAATATGGTCTATCCATACAATGGAATATTATTAGACAATAAAAAGAAATAAAGTACTGGTACACGCTACTACGACATGGAGAAACTTAGAAACGTCGTAAGAGAAAGAAACTAGACATAAAGGCCACATATTGTATGATTCTATTTTTATAAATTGTCCATACTCAAAAATAGATTAGTGGTTTCCAGTGGTTGGGAGGAGAAGAATTTAGGAATGTGTGCTAAGGGTATGGGGTTTCTTTTTATTTGATAAAAATGTTCTAGAATTGATTATGATGATAGTTGTATAACTGAATATACTGAAAACCATTGAATGGTACATTTTAAATGGGTGAATGGTGAAGTATGTGAATATCTCAATAAAGCTGTTATTTTTTAAAAAACAAACCTTCAGTGACTACCTATTGCCTTTATAAAGTTAAAACTATCTCATTTTAGAAGACATGCCCTGGTCTTTCCTTATCCTGTCTCCACCGCATTATACCTGTCTATGTGCTTCACCATTTCCTAGTGCCCTGCACTCTGCCAGTACTAAGATACTCTCCATTTCCCAGAGGGGCACTCTTCAACCCCTTCATTCATTCCTCTCCACCTCCTCTCTCCTTACTGTTCTCTTAGTGTTAGTTTAAGTATACTTTCTTTAGAGTTACTTTCTTGATCTCCAAAGACTTTTATGTTAGGTGCCCCTGCTTGGTCTTGTACCTCGTGCCCTTACTACACAGATGACCCTGAAATGCTGATTTTCATGTCTGCCTCCTACTCCGCAGAGAGATCCTAAGGGCAAGACTATTATTTACCAAATGGCACCTGGTACCCAGTATTGGTAGTAACACATATTTGTAGAAAATAAAATGAATGAAAATATTTCCAAAAGAATCTTCAGAGGTACAAAAATATGCCTCAGAAAAAAATGTTCACAATATAATGCTAGGCAATGAAAGCAGATATTAATATATCATTATAGTATGATTCCAATTTAAAAATATGTGTAGATAATCATAAATTTCTCACAGCAAATAAAAAGATTAATAAACATTTCTATTGAATGTGGCTTATTCTATTTTGAATTTTCCTATTTTTCTATATTTTTTAAAAAGCCACATTCACTAGAAGAATGTCTTTTATATGTTAGAATTAATGAATATTTTCCTGTGCCTCAATAAAAATAAGAAAAGGAGTTTTATATCCAATAATTTTAGGTTGTTTAGTTTAGTTGACCATAGCTTTATATAATTTTGTTCTTTGAAATTGCTTAGTTCTACCTGACCAGGCAGTGGCACAGTGGATAGAGCGTCAGACTGGGATGCGGAGGACCCAGGCTTGAGACCCCGAGGTCGCTTGAGCACGGGGCTCCTCTGGTTTGAGCAAGGCTCACCAGCTTGGACCCAAGGTCACTGGCTTGAGCAAAGGGTTACTCGTTTTGCTGTGGCCCCCCGGTCAGGGCACATATGAGAAAGCAATCAATGAACAATTAAGGTGTCGCAATGAAAAACTGATGATTGATGCTTCTCATCTCTCTCCATTCCTGTCTGTCTGTCCCTATCTGTCCCTCTCTCTGACTCTCTCTGTCTCTGTAAAAAAAAAAAAAAGAAATTGCTTAGTTCTTAAATTTGCTTTGATTTATATGGTTATTTCTATGAAAAGATATTGGAATTGTACTGTTGTTTTTATGGGATAATCAAAATTGATTTAGAGTATTGTCTATATAGATAATATATAAAAGTGATTAGCAAAACAAGTGAATTGATATGTGTATTCCTATATATTATGAATTATGAAAGAATTCAGCACAGGCTTTTGTTTGAAATAAAAAACAAACCTTCCAGTTATAATTCAACTTTTTAGAAAATTGGATCCCATAGTATTTGAAGCGATGTGTAGTTTATAAAATTAGTGCCCTGGCCGGTTGGCTCAGCGGTAGAGCGTCGGCCTGGCGTGCGGGGGACCCAGGTTCGATTCCCGGCCAGGGCACACAGGAGAAGCGCCCATTTGCTTCTCCACCCCCCCCCCCTTCCTCTCTGTCTCTCTCTTCCCCTCCCGCAGCCAAGGCTCCATTGGAGCAAAGATGGCCCGGGCGCTGGGGATGGCTCCTTGGCCTCTGCCCCAGGTGCTAGAGTGGCTCTGGTCGCAGCAGAGCGACGCCCCGGAGGGGCAGAGCATCGCCCCCTGGTGGGCAGAGCGTCGCCCCTGGTGGGTGTACCGGGTGGATCCCAGTCGGGCGCATGCGGGAGTCTGTCTGACTGTCTCTCCCCGTTTCCAGCTTCAGGAAAAAAAAAAATTAGCTACATATGCTCAGTGTATTTCCCTCCTAGTGTTTATATGTAGATGGAAGAACTAATTAATTCCTCCGTATTTTAGGATATGTCAGCATATGTGAAGAAAATTCAATTTAAATTACATGAAAGCTATGGCAATCCTTTAAGAGGTACAGTATAGTTTTTTCATATATAGAATACAAATTTAAAAAGAGCTAGGAAACTACATGAGTTATTTGTAATCATAATTGTTTCATTTTTTTCTCTTCAGTTGTTACTAAGCCTCCATATGAAATTACTGAAACAGGATGGGGTGAATTTGAAATAATCATCAAAATATTCTTCATAGATCCTAATGAAAGACCTGTGAGTAATGGTAATCTTTATAAATATAAAATAGGTTTTTTAGTAATTGTGAAACTGTAGCAATGCTTCAACTTCTTTTTTAGAGTGAAGGGTGTGGGACAGACAGATAGGAAAGGATTGAGAAGAGAAATATCAGCTCGTAGTTGCAGCACTTTAGTTGTTTATTGATTGCTTTGCTTTCTCATATGTGCCTTGACTGGGGAGCTCCAGCTGAGACAGTGAACCCTTCCTTAAGCCAGTGACCTTGGGCTTCAAGCCAGCAACCATGGGGTTATGTCTGATTTTACACTCAAGCTGGTGACCCTTTGCTCAAGCTCAGGAACCCATGCTCAAGCCAGCGACCTTGAGGTTTTGAGCATGGGTCCTCAGAGTCCCAGATCCATCCTCTATCCACTGCACCACCACCTGGTCATGCGTAACAATACTTCATGAAGAGCTTATTATATATTTACATTTTTATCGATATACTTTATACTTATGACATGGTGTTTCTTGCTATGAGTTAAGATTTTTCATTTTTAAGTGATGTGCCTTCCAAAACTTTTATTTTTCAATACAGGCAGTCCCCAGGTTACGAACAAGATAGATTCTGTAGGTTTGAAAATGTTCAAGTATTTATATGCACAGAAAGGTAAAAATATGTGTAAGTACTATATTAGGACAAACATCTGTCTCATTTGCATTTAATAGGCAGATGTACCTGTTGCAACTTATATACCAATTCAACTTAAGAGCAAACCCTGTAGAACCTATCTCATTCATAAACCAGGGACTGCCTGTATAGAAAGAAGGAAAATTTTGTGAACATTTATTGGAAAAGCATATGGTTACTACAGCAAAAACTTTTAATTTAGTAGTATCATTTGGTATTAGTAACAAGTCGGGTTCATATGCTATCTGAAATGGGAGTACCCAGTTTTTTAGAGTTAAAAGACCTAGAAACAGACTGTTTGCTCTTTCAGGCTCCCATCAGTGCCAGTAGCTTTGCTTTGTGTCGTATTTGTGAATCCTTATTGATAACCACTGACTTTCATCTTTTGATCTCCTCCTCTCAGACTGTTGCTTGATAATGCAAAAAGTCCCTCAGCCTTTCACTGTGATCCCTCAGCAACTTTGTGAGGTTGGTGATATCTTTATTTTAGATAAAATACAAAGGCTCAGTGACCAAATCACAGGCTCAAAAATTCAGTTAGTTGTGGCAGAGCTCATTTTTAACCCAAATGTTTACATTTAGACCCCACACTCTTTCCATTACTCTTTCTTTTGACTAGAACCGCTAAGCCTGTTTTGTTTCTAAGCCTGTAGGATCACAACTGAGTTATGGCTCTGTGGCTGGTGTTTCGCTCGTTTCACGGCTTTGACGGTCACCGCCATTCATTTTCATCTCGGTAGATTCAATTTCATTTATTTAGCACCAGACATTTACACTTTATCAGATTATGTTTTTAAAATTGCACCTGCTTTTATTTATTTATTTATTTATTTTGGCGGGTAGGTACCAAATTACCTTATTTGAAGGAAGGAACAAATGAAGGAACATACGTGGATGATTTGGTACAAGTTATAGAAAAGGTAAAGGTAACTCTAACACGAGTGTACTGTTTAGGAGAGCAGAGAAGCCACCCCACGGCTATGGGAAGCCAGCCTAAGGCTTAGCTCTCCTCATTCTCTCCTACGGTATGCTTGTCAAAGAGATACCAGGTTAGGGGTCCCTACCCTGCGCAAGCTGGTTATGTGGTCACCCAGTTCCTTGATGGATTTCACCTGCTAGTTCATATACTCTCAGTGAAGTCATACAGATGAGGGTCATTTTTGTCAGTGGCTAGTTTGTGTAATTTAAGTAGTGACTGAACCACACTCTCTTCCAAGTGTAATGCACACGCCATTGCATTCAGCATGTTCTCCCAGTCGTCAGGTCTGGTGTCTTGATGTCCTGAAAGAAGATTCAGACACCTTGTTGGTTCTGCAGCTTCATCAGTTCCTTGGCATGTTCCCTCGTGAGATTGGTAGAGAAATATTTGCTAAGTTCTTCAAAGCCACATCATTGCAGTCAAGGTAGTTAGACATGAACAGGCAGACGTAGGAAGCGTAGAGCTCCAGGTTCATCTGGTGGTTGATGGCAGCCTCTGAGTCCTGATGGTAGTTTTGGCACCTGCAAGGTGGATGTGTTTGTCATGGTGGGCGGCTGAGGAGGGGTAACTGCGTGGTGCTGGGGCTGGTGGGGCTTTAGGGAAGCCTGAGGGAGCTGGGAGAAGGTGGCCTAAGGTTGGATCTGGGCAGCTGGCTGGGATGGGGGTCAAGCATATGTTCTGTCCAGGCAGTGCTGAAGCAGGAACCACTGTGATGCTCCATGAAGACTGTTAGATGTACTTTTAAAGGAGTTGAATATCAGTGGGGCCCAGGGTTCAGAGAATTAGTTCCTAACTGACTCCGACAGAAGTACCTGAGGTGTTATTAAAAATTCAAACTAATAGGCCCAATCCTTGGAGGGTCTGATTCAGTAGATGTGGAGAGGCGCTGGCATCGTGGGTAATTTTGCTGCACAGTAAGATTAGAACACATTGACTTGGTCAAGCCCTTCCTATGTTGGAGGCCATCTCTCAAGAGTCCCCTAAAATAAACATCTTTGGGTTTGTTCATTTCAGCGTGGAGAATATTGACTTTTGTCATTAAGTGAAACATCCCGTTCAGGTTTGGGGTGGTTCTACTTTTAAGAAAGCTTTATTTTATTTTAAGCTTTATAGCATTTGTTATTTATTATTTTTTCATTGTACTTTTTATTGATGACCATTCATACATAAGTTTTTTTTCCCCTAAATAACCATCTATTAGCCTATTTAAATATTTTTCATGTGATATGGTTTCAAGATCTCTTACCATTCTTTTTGTCATTCTAGAATACTCTCACAACCATTATATTCTATTAGCTGTACCCGGCCACGCATTGCTGTGGCTCAGTCTGGTTAAATGGAAAAGAAAGAAAAGAGAAAGCGCACGTTTCTAATATGTTTAATTTCACAATGCGTGTGGGTATACAATATTTTTTGTTGTTCCATTGTCTGTGCAGATATAGAGATTGTCTGGCTTGCCGAGTCTAGGACACGCAACATATAATTGTCCATGTGAGAAGCAATCCATGTGTAGATCTAAAGCGCACAATTCTAAAGATTGGCCCTGGGCTTTGTTGATGGTGATTGCAAACACCTATCGAATTGGGAATTGCAGTGTCTTAAATTGAAATGGCATATCCGTTGGAATCATAGGAATGCGAGGAATGAGGACATCTTCACCTTTGAAAGGTCCTGTCAAGGTTGTTGCTTCTACGACGTTGCTTATTAATTTTTTACTGCGCACAGACCCAAACACTTCATGTTTTATCATGAAATCCATCAGCGATTTCAGCTTCTGTTTGAAAACACGTGCTATGATGTCATGCCTATCCACCGGCGATTGGCCAGGAAGTAAGAGCTGTTGTATGTTGTCCCAAGCTGGATTGCATGTGAATGTAATGAATAGATCTGGACACCCGTAGTGACTAACATACCCAATTGCATCTTGAGCATACTCATGCATATGACGTGGACTGCCTGTATATGAAGATGGCAAAATCGTTAGTCTTCCAGCGTTAGTTGTATTACCGTCATTTACAACTGCATCTCGCAAATGAACGTATTCTTCAGAGTGAAGCTTGGTCTGATTCAAACGGATGAATATCAAACGTTCTGTTTCGATTTTTGCATACATATCTGTGATGTATTGGTGAAACAATTGACGGCATTTCAAAATGTGATTGTCTTCATTCTCTCGAATCATTAATCAATATGAATAATAGTTCATTGCGCTGCATTTTATATTTGTTTCTTCACCACTGACTGGATTTATCATCTTAACGTTGAAGTGATATCCATCAGCACCATCCCCCAAAATGACTGGATATTGCAGGGCATCGTAGCATCGATGAGTTTCTGCAACTTTTGTCAATTGATTGTTTTTTCGATGAAGAACAATATCTCTAGGTTGGAATTGATCTCCGACTATAACAATTGCCACTTCATCTATAGTTGGAGCATTGAATCTTCGCACATGTTCTCCAGCAGCCGCTTTGTCAGCAAGAATAACAATCTTGTGTGTATCAGGTGGCATTATGTCAGTTGCTGTTTTGAACAAACGCAAAAAATTGTTTTTTTCATGAAGAAGCTCTTGCAGTTGGGAAACGATGGACCTTTTTATGCTGGTAGAAATTCCACAGCGTGCATTCAATTCATCATTGCCATCACCAATGAAATACATTTATAGGAATTTATGTTGACCATCTAGGAACGGAAGCAGGGAGCCGGCTTTATGATAAATTTGTCCTTTCACTTTGAAAGTTGGCATGAATTGAGCTGTTACAATTTCTGCACCAAACGCCATCATTTGGAAGCATGAGTTCTATTTCCTGATGTTAGATAGGAAATGCTTTGATTCGGCAGTATATCCAGCAAGCAAAGTTTTTAATGGCTCTGGCGGTTCTCCAAGTTGAGGCAGTTTAATTTTTCCAGCGGCGCAACACATTCCTTTTGTTTCTCCATTAAATTTCAGAGCCTTGCAATAAGGACACACTTCAGTCATAGTGCCGATGAGAACATGCTGCCTCAAACTATAATCATCACCTGGGTTGTACCGAATACAAGGAGATTGTAATTGCGTGATTGCTGAGCACAGAGTTGTGTTTGACACTGATCTGCTGTTTCTCGTTGACATCTTTCAGCCACTCTCAGCCTGTCACGTTCATTCTGTTGAGAACGAAGCATATCTGAAGCTGCAGAATGCGATTGCCGTGCTCGCAACCGTGCATCCTCAAGTCTGGCTGCACGTAAATGGATCATAAATCGGAAACATTGAAATAGAATTGTAAAATATTTAGTATAGTGTGTGTTGCTTTTATATCCAACAGATGGTGCTGTTTTTCAAAAAACATGTTTTTACCTGTTATAGGTGTGACATCTATATCTATATAATAGTAGGTATATAATAAAGCGCATATTCGAATGCAATGTTGTGTCAAAATTTCAAAGCAATCGGTGAAGAACTTTTGGAGACTTAAGATTTTGAACAAACGAACATTTACATTTTTATTTATATAGATTTGGCAAGAAATTATTAAATATTCAGTATTTGCAAGCTATTAAATGTCTTGATACAAAGTAGAACACAACGTCTATCCTTAATGAAAATAGTCTGTTAGGGAGAATAGAACAGAATTTAGCAGATTTGAGGGAAAGGGAGAAATCGGTACTGTTACTAGAGCAGAAGCTCTTTTTAACTTTTAAGATTGCATTTAGTTCACTTTATTTTGAGAATGTGTGGCTTTACCTGTCTGTCTCCCCATCTGTGGTCAATTGGAAAATATAATACATCACTGAAAGAAATCTTTATATCAGGTAATTTCATTATGAGCAGGCTTTCAAAGTCTACTCTTAGAAAAGTAAGGTAGCCTGACCTGTGGTGGCGCAGTGGATAAAGCGTCAACCTGGAAATGCTGAGGTCGCCGGTTCGAAACCCTGGGCTTGCCTGGTCAAGGCACATATGGGAGTTGATGCTTCCTGCTCCTCCCCCCTTCTCTCTCTCTGTCTCCTCTCTATAATGAATAAATAAAATCTTAAAAAAAAAAAAAAAATCAACTGTTTAAAAAAAAAAAAAAAAGAAAAGAAAAGTAAGGTAATATGATCTTTTCTACTTCTGTGGTGATTAATTTATTAAATAGATTTCCACATAGATCTGCGTAGGCTGAATTTTATTCCCCTAAACTGTTGTAGTGTTCTTTTAGTATAATGAAACCATTACAATTTTTCAATAGTTAGTTTTTGCAGAAAATGTCATATGAAGGTTTATTTAAAACATAAAAAAAGACATGGTTAACTTGTGATTTACTTTTGTTATCCAGTTACCTATCGTAGATCAAGCCATTATAAAAGGAATGGTTGTTTCTAAAAGGAAACTGCTAAAAAAATTTTTTTTAATGCCTAGGAACATCTCTGTAGCAAATATAGGCATCAGCATCAGCAAACACAGCTCAAAACTGGCGACATCTGTCTTGAAATTTTTCATTGCCTATATGTGCATGAATGCCTCTGGTAGTCTAATAAATTTAGGTGAGGACAGTTTTATAATGTAATCTTAAATTTTTCTTAAATTATAAAAGTCAAACATGCACATCATTAGTTAAAAAGCTTTTAAAAATAATAAGTACCAGTATTGCCTGACTGGTGGTGCTCTATCCACAGTGGATAGAGCATTGACCCGGGACCCTGAGGGCTCTAGTTCAAAACCCCAAAGTCTCCAGTTGAGTGTGGGCTCATCAGGCTTGAGCACAGGGTCACTGGTTTAAGAGTGGGATCATAGATGTGATCCATGGTCACTGGCTTGAGCCCAAAGTCAGTGGCTTTAGCAAGGGGTCACTGGCTTAGCTGGAGCCCCCCCTTTCCCTGGTCAAGGCACGTATGAGAAGCAATCAATGAACAACTAAAGTGATGCCACTACAAGTTGATGCTTCTCACCTCTTTCCCTTCCTGTTTGTCTCTCTCTCTCTCTCTCTCGCTTGCTCTCTGGTTTTCTGACTTGCTTGCTAAAACAACAAAAAAAAAAGAGTACAAGTTTTCTGTATTAGTTTTCTAGGGCTATCATAACAAAGTACCACAAACTGAGTAGTTGGTCAACAGAAACTTATTCTCACAGTTCTGGAAGCTAGATGTTCAAAATCTGGGTGTTGGCCATGCTCTCTCCAGAGCCTCTAGGGAAGAATCCTTTCTTCCCTCTTCTAGTTCCTAATAGCTCCAGGCATCCTTAGCTTGTGGCAGCATAAAGTCTTTCTCTGCCCTCCTTGGCACAACATGGCCCTTCTCTGTGTCTCCTGAGGACTCTAGTCATACTGGATTAGGGCACACCCTAATGACATCTTAATCTGATTATATCTACAAAGACCCTATTTCCAGGTAAGGTCACATTCAAAGGTACTGAGGGTTGGGATTTCAATATATCTTTTAGGAGAATACAGTTAGTTCAACCTATGACATCTTTTCCCCCATATCTGGCCCTTTTCCTGAGAAAACTAGTTACTGTTTTCTGTTTCTCTAGAAATTACTCCCATGCTTCTTATATATTTAAATCCCTAAATTTAAATTTTTTAATTTTAGATAGTGCCTGTCAACTCCTAGTGATGACAGATGATCCTTTTTCCTCATCTTTTCGGGTTTCTTTTTTATTTTGCTGGAGGAATTTCTTCAGAAAGAATGCTTGAGAAATATTTTTAGAGCCGTTGCTATCTGAAAATATCTTTATTTCATACTTGATTGGTTGAAACGTTCTAGGTTCTACAGGAGGATATGCTGTTGTCTATGAGTACAGGGAAAAGAAAGGAGGATTAACAGGCCTAGTCATTGAAGGCCTAACATTCTTGATTTCTATAGCTGGCAACTTGGAACTTGGAACCTCTCTGGGCTCCAGAGGTACACCTGTGATACAGTTCTCTTCCTGATGTTTTCAGGTTGTGGATTTCTCTTTTATGGAGTAATCTCATCTGCTTTCTGGCTGTTCCATAAATTATGTCAGATTATCTGCTTGAAATATGGCCTATGATTGTTGCATGCTACTTGTAATGATTTTTGCTAAGTTTTGGAAAATTCCTTGAGGCCTGTGAATTGATTTCTCCAACTTCAACATGAACTTCAGTGTTTTGCCAACTGGATTTTATTTTGCTCGAGGAATTACACTTTGTGCTGCAAAATTTTTACTTTGATATCTTACTACAACTGTTTTTATGTATTTTGAAGATATTAAAACTCTCTTCTTTTTTTTTTTAAGATTTTATTTATTGATTTTAAAGAATGGGGGGCAGGGGCTGGGGAGGAGCAGCACACTTTGTTGCTTCCCATATGTGCCTTGACCGGGCAAGCCCAGGTTTCGAACCAGCAGCCTCAGGGTTCCAGTCCAACATTTTATCCACTGCACCACCACAGGTCAGGCTGAAGACATGTTTCTCTTGCCAAAGTGAATTATTAGTGACTTTTGGTTACTTATGTAAATAATCTTACAGATCACTGAAGAAATTATCTTGCCCTCACTAAACATTTTAGTATTAGTCATTCCTTTTGAAAAGTATCAAATCTTTTTTCCTATAGTAAATTTGTAAACTTTAATCTTCATAGAACTGTCACATTTAATCCAATTGCACTTGTGTTAGTAAAAGAATTTGTCTTAGTTATTTCCCAGTTTAATTGTCATAGCTTATCCTATGTTATTTTCATGTACTGTCCACTCTCTAGAAATGCTTTGTAACAGATCCTTACTCTCTTCATAACATTCACATTTAGATGTAGATGGATGGTAATACCTAACAGATGAATAAAAGTGCTGAGTTTGGCCTGACCAGGCAGTGGTGCAGTGGATAGAGCGTTGGACTGGGATGCGGAGGACCCAGGTTTGAAACCCCGAGGTCATCACTTGAGAGCAGGCTTATCCAGCTTGAGTGGGGGCTCACCAGCTTGAGCTCAGGGTCGCTGGCTTGAGCGGGGGTCATATACATGACCCCATGGTTGCTGGCTTGAGCCCAAAGCTCATTGGCTTGGAGCCCAAAGCTCATTGGCTTGAAGCCCACAGTCACTGGCTTGAGCCCAAGGTTGCTGGCTTGAGCCCAAGGTTGCTGGCTTGAGCAAGTGGTCACTCGCTCTGCTGTAACCCATGGTCAAGGCACGTATGAGAAAGCAATCAGTGAACAACTAAGGAGACTAAGAAGCTGCAATGAAGAATTGATGCTTCTCATCTCTCTCCCTTGAAAAAGTACAGTGAGTTTGAATGATTTGCCACTGTAAATTGTTGTTGAGACAAGATCCTAAATTTGATATGTTTACTAATTCCAGTCTCTAATTCAGTTACAGAAATGACAGTGTTTTACAATGATGAAAGTGACCATGGTACAGATGGGATGTCTGTTTTTATTTCACAGGTAACCCTGTATCATTTATTAAAGCTGTTTCAATCAGACACCAATGCAATGCTGGGAAAAAAGACAGTGGTTTCAGAGTTTTATGATGAAATGGTAAGAAGATTTTATGTATTTATTTATTTATTATTTTTTTAAGTGAGAGGAGGGGAGATAGACTCCCACATGCATCCCAACTGGGATCTACCTGGCAACCCCTGTCTGGGGCTGATGGTTGAATCAACTGAAGTATCCTTAATGCCTGAGGCTGATGCTCAGAGCACTCGAGCCACTGGCTACAAGAAGGTAAGAGAGAGAGAAGGGGGAGAGGGAGAGGGAGAGAGGCAGACGGTCTCCTCTCCTGTGTATCCTGAAAGAGAATTGAACCCAGGACGTCTATAAGCCGGCCAACTCTGTCCACTGAGCCCATCAGCCAAGGCCAAGAAGATTTTATTATGAGAGTTTTAAAAGCATTTTAAATTGTAGAACTTTGAAGTATTGGGCCTTTTTTTATTTTATCCCATTAGATATTTCAAGACCCAACAGCAATGATGCAACAATTATTAACAACATCTCGTCAGCTAACATTAGGAGCCTATAAGCATGAAACAGAATGTAAGTGCCATGAGTTCATAATTAATCCTGAAAAACAATGTGTTCTATAATGGTAAAAGGATTGTGTGACTAGTAACTTAAGTTTTTTTCTAATGCTATATACAGATAAAATGATCAGGAGTTAAAAGGTAAGGTAGGACATGCCTAAAGTAGGCCTCCTTTCAAAAAGGTAAACGACAGCCTCTCACATTCTCTGAATTACTGTTTGTCTCTTATTCCTTAGTTACATTTAAGCATAGCTTTTTGTTAATCTTGCTTAACCTGTCACTCAGTCATTTTTTGTTTAGTAGTCTTTGCTAACAAAATCTGTGTGAAAACCTTTGCGGAACATAATTATACTTTTGTGTTCTGTGAACTAGTTTATTTTCCTTTTAACTTTATAAAAAAACATTTTTTGGAGGTGACTGATTAACAAATTATACAGGTTTCAGGTGCAAAATTCTATAATGCATCATCTGTACACTGTGTTGTGTGTTCACCACCCCAAGTCGTCTCCCTTCATCACCATCTATCCCCTCTGTATCTGCCACCAGCATCCCCAACAGTCACCACACTGTTGCCTGTGTTTGTGAGGTTTTTTTTTCTTTTTTGCTCAATCTCTCCACCCCACCCCCCTCAGCAACTACTGCCCCCCCCAAAACAGCTGTCAGCCTGCTCTCTATTAGTCTGTCTCCATTTTGCTTGTTACTACATTTTTTTCATTAGATTCCACATATAAGTGAAATTATATGCTACTTGTCTTTCTCTGACTGGCTTATTTCACTGAGCATAATAATCTCCAGGTCCATCCATGCTCTTGCAAAGGGTAAGATTCCCTTCTTTTTTATGGCTAATTGGTATATCATTGTATAAATGTACCACAGCTTTTTTACTCACTCATCTATTCATGGACACATGGGCTGCTTCCAGATCTTGGTTATTATAAATAATGCTGCAGGAAAAGAGGGGTGCATATATTCTTTCAAATTAATGTTTCAGGGTTTTTCATATAAGTTCCCAGAAATGGAATCACAGGGTCATAGGCAGTTCCATTTTTAATTTTTTTGAGGAAACTCCATACTGCTTTCCACAGTGGCTGCCCCAATCTGCATTCCCACCAGCAGTGCACAGGGGTCCCTTTTCTTCACACTGGCCAACACTGATTTTTTTCTTGATTTATTGTTGATAGCCATTCTGACAGGTATGAGATAATAGCCCATTGTGGTTTTAATTTGCACTTCTGATGTTTTACGGCTTTGAGTTTTTAAAAAAAATAAATTGATTGCTTTGAAAGAGATAGAGGAATGGAGGGAGAGAGAAAGGAAGAGACAGACAGAGAGAGAGAGAGAGAGAGAGAGAAGCATTCATTAGTTCCACTTAGTTGTGCCTTAGTTATGCATTCATTGATCGCTTCCCATAGGTGCCTTGACTTGTGATCGAACCTGCAACCTTTGTGACTTGGTACAACTCTCCAACTGACTGAGTTAGATGACCAGGGCCTTGAGCATCTTTTCATATGTCTGCTGGCCATCTGTGTGTCCTCTTTGAGGAAGCGTTTACTCAGTTCCTTTGCCTATTTTTAAAATTGAATTTTTGTTTGTTTGTTTTGGTGTTGAGTTTTTAAAGTTCTTTATAAATATTGGTTGCTACCCCTTATCAGATGTATTGGTAAATATGTTCTCCCATTCAGTGGATTGTCTTTTCATTTGGTTGATGGTTTCCTTTGCTGTGCAAAACAATTTTAGTTTGATATAGTCCCATTTTGTTTATTTTTTCTTTTGTTTCCTTTGCCCAAGGAGATATGTCAGAAAAATAATGCTGTGAGAAATGTCTGAGATTTTACTGCCTGTGTTTTCTGCTTGGATTTTTATGGTTTCAAGTCATTAAAAAAAATTTTTATTTATTTATCGGTTTTAGAGAGGATGGTGGAGAGGGAAAGAAGGAGAGAAACATCGATTTCTTTCTCCATTTATTTATGCATTCATTGATTGATTCTTGTATGTATCCTGACTGAGATCAAACCTACAACTTGCCGAATTGAGGTGACACTAACCACCAGAGCTATGTGACCAGGGCCTGAATCTAACATTTAAGTCTTTAATACATTTTGAGTTTATTCTTGTGTACAGTTTAAAAAGGTGGTGGTCCAATTTCATTTTTTTGCATGTATCTGTCCCAACACCATTTATTGAATAGACTGTCTTACCACATTGTATATCTTTGCCTCCTTTGTCAAATATTAATTGGCTATAAAGGTATGGGTTTATTTCTTGCCTCTCTATTCTGTTCTGCTGGTCTATATGTCTGTTTTTATGCCAGTACCATGCTGTTTTGATTACTGTGTTCTTATAGTATAGTTTGATATTGGGTAGCATGATTCCTCCACTTCTGTTCTTCTTTCTCAAGATCGCTGTTGCTGTTCAGGGTCTTTGTGGTTTCTTAAAAACAATGAAAGAAATTACAAAGAAAAATATGGATTGTTTTGGCAATATAAATGTACCACAAAAGAAATGTACCACAAAATGAAAGTCACCAACAATGAACAAAATAAGAAAACATTATCACATGTGTTTTGTTTTTGTTTTTGAGAGAGAGGACAGCCAGGAAGGGAGAGAGATGAAAAGAACCAACTTGTAATTTCAGTACTTTAGTTGTTCATTGGTTGCTTTCTCATATGTGCCTTGACTGGGGGACTCCAGCCAAGCCAATGATCCCTGGTTTAAGCCAGTGAGTGCTCTTTTGGCTCAAGCCAGGGTCCATGTCAGTGATCCCACACTTAAGCCAGCAACCCTGTGCTCAAGCTGGTGAGCCTGTGGTCACGCTGGTGAACCTGTGCTCAAGCCAATTGAGTCTGCACTCAAGCTGGAGACCTTGGGGTTTCAAATCTCAGTGTCCCAGGTCAGTGCTCTATCCACTGCGCCACCACTGGTCAGGCATACATTATTGTATGTTTTTAATGTGCTAGATGCTTTATATATACATACAGTCTTCCCTTGGTATCTGTTGGGGATTGGTTTCAGGACACCCTGAGGATACAATAATCCACTGAGGCCCAAGTCTCATATAAAATGGTGTAATAAAAAAGGTAAGAGAAAGAATAAAAAAAAATAATAAAATAAAATGGTGTAGTATTTGCACAGCACCTAGGCATATTCTCCTGTCCACTTTAAATCACCTCTAGATTACTTTAATACCTAATACAATGTGAATGCTATGTAAACAGTTGTACTATATTGTAGGGAATAGTGACAAGGAAAAAAGTCTATACATGTTGGGTGCAGATGTGGTCATCTAGGCCTAACTGCTTAGTACACATTAGCAATAACATAACATTCCCCACCCCTCCCCAGTATTTTTGATCTACATATGCAGAGCCCATGGATACAAAGGACCAACTGAATTGCTTAATCTTCATAAATCCTCTGAGAAATACAAAGTTTTAACCATATCGTGTAGAAAGACAAGATTGAGAGGGACGTAGAGATGTCAGCATTCAGCTTGTAAGGGGCCTAGGATGTATTTGAACTCAAGTCTCTCTGATTGCAAAGAGTTTTTTCTTCTTCACCAAACCATGCTGCTTTTAATCAGGGATCATCTTATGCTATGCTCAAAGCATAATATGTACAGTTAGGCTTTAGTGATCATCGGTAGCAATTACCTGAAACAGGATGGAGATGTAGGGTGAAAATAGGCATTTTTTTCTTTGTAAAACATAATGCTGCACTAAGTGGAATAAATAGAGTAATTCTGTTTTGCAGTAGTGGTATTTTCTCTAGTAATTTGTTATATAGCCAGCTAGAATGTTTTAAATGTCATTTAATGTTCTTCTGTCTTTTCATGTACCAGATAATACTCTAGATACTTTATATACCTGCATTCACTTAAAAGCTCCTTAGCAAATAATATTGAGGTGTTTGCTATTATAATTTCCATTTTAGAAATGAGGAAATAAGTATAGACATAATAAATAACTTACTCAAAGTGGCTTAGCTAATAAATGGTAGACCTGGAATTCAAACCTAGACAGTTGTTATGATCTTTTTTTTCTAATTGATTTTAGAGAAAGAGAGGGAAAAAAACATCAATTTGTTTCACATATTTATGCATTCATTGATTGATTCTTGTATGTGCCCTGACTGGGGATTGAACCAACAACCTTGGCGTATTGGGATGATGCTCCAACCTACTTAACTACCCAGCCAGGGCCATTAATGCTATCTTTTTTGGAAAAAAAAATAATAAAGGTTTGTGATTTTGGTTATGTAAGTTTTACCTGTAAAACTTAACACTATATATTTAGTGTTCTTATTAGCTGGATACCTTTTCGATTGTATATCTCATTTTCAAATTAACATGTATATGGAGAAAAACAAGGATATATTAAAGTCCTAACTGTGAATTAAAATATTAGTGGTGATAATAGTCATTATTACAGAAAACATTAGAGATCCTCTCTTGGGAGTTTAGATTTTCTTACCCACACCTCTATATTTAATGTTATAATATTTTTTCTTTATTTTTAATGTTATGTATCTTAAGTTATCCACATTTTATCATGGAAACACTGACCTCAGTAAATGCCTTAGTCATTACTCTATGACGTATCTTAGACATGTAAGAAAAATGAAATGATTTAATGGAAGTGTATGTTTTTCTTAGTTGCAGAACTTGAAGTGAAAACCAGAGAAAAATTAGAAGCTGCAAAGAAAAAAACAAGCTTTGAAATCGCAGAGCTTAAGGAGAGATTAAAAGCAAGTCGTGAAACTATAAATTGTTTAAAAAATGAAATCAGGAAACTCGAAGAAGATGATCAGACAAAAGAGATATAAACAGTGCTGAGGATGCCGTGATCGACAGGAATCTAACCCGGAGATAAGGTGGCCGTGAAAGCAGAAGTGGAGCAGTGGAGCGCAGTGCTTCTCAGAAGAACTGCGTGGGAAGGTGTTGGCCACAGATTTCTCAGCAGTGGGCAAAGCATTTGTACTTTTCAAGCAATAGTTAATTTGAAATATATGTATATAATAAACATGAATACTGTATAGGTTTCTCATCAACTCATTTTAGCTTAATTCTATGACATTAAGCACAATTTAAAATTCTTTTATTACTTTGTATGTATAACTTACCCTTTTGACAGGCATCAAAAAGTCATTATAAAGTATAACTTTATACACATTTTGTACTTCCCTGGTAGTTAGAATTAGTGGTAAAATTATTGTGTATATTTAATACCTTAAGTTCTCACCTGCCCTCATTCTGATTCCTTTGTATCTGATGTGCTGGTACCTAGTAAATCCTCTATAAATGTACTTACTCTTCCTGTTCCTGCACATACTGTTTTTCTGCCTTTCTGTTTGGTGTACCCAGAGCGTTCTCATCACAGTGAATGTATCTTCATACCATTGCAGTCACACATCTCTTATTGGCATCCATTGTAGTATACAGAAACTCTGATGGCAAAGCTCATACCTTAAGTATTCTCCTTAACTACCACAGTGTCATTCATTTTCACATAGAAAACCTTAATCCCTCATACATGTTCTGAAGACACAAGAAGCACCTACCTATACGTCAGCTTCACATATGCCCCCTAATTCCTCTACCTGTTTGTCAGCCTGTCCTGTTCAAATCCATATGGTTAGCCCTCTGTTTGAACTCATCTACTACAATTTGAACGTGTAGTAGTACTTAATGTTTAAGGCCATCCATGTTGGCTAAACCATCTTGGCAACCTAGGGACAACAATAGATAGAAAGTATTTTGGAAAACAAGTAACATTAACGTAAGTTACAAAGCTCCTAAAAGTGACAAGCATGTCTCTGCCTAATACAGGAATTCTGTATTCTCTGTAGAGTTGAAACTAGCCACTCCGGCCCAGTAAGACACTTTTCTCCAACTGTCCTGGTGGGTTGGTTATGTTTCATTTTGTCTTTTTTTTTTTTTAAGTTGTGGCATTTATAAGCATTCTGGAGGTTGTACAAAGGTCTCTGTCTGACATTTTTTTTTTCCACAGAGACAGAGTCAGAGGGATAGATAGGGACAGACAGAAACGGAGAGGTGAGAAGCATCAATCATCAGTTTTTCGTTGTGACACCTTAGTTTAGGGGTCGGGAACCTTTTTGGTTGAGAGAGCCATGAACGCCACATATTTTAAAATGTAATTCTGTGAGAGCCATACAACGACCAGTGTATGTTACGCATTATCCAATAAAAATTTGGTGTTGTCCCGGAGGACAGCTGTGATTGGCTCCAGCCACCCGCAACCATGAACATGAGCGGTAGGAAATGAATGGATTGTAATATAAGAGAATGTTTTATATTTTTAATGTTATTTTTTTTATTAAAGATTTGTCTGTGAGCCAGATGCAGCCATCAAAAGAGCCACATCTGGCTCGCGAGCCATAGGTTCCCGACCCCTGCCTTAGTTGTTCATTGATTGCTTTCTCATGTTCCTTGACTGTGGGCCTTCAGCAAACCGAGTAACCCCTTGCTCAAGCCAGAGACCTTGGGTCCAAGCTGGTAAGCTTTGCTCAAACCAGATGAGCCCACACTCAAGCTGGTGACCTTGGGGTCTCGAACCTGGGTCCTCTGCATCCCAGTTCAATGCTCTATCCACTGTGCCACCACCTGGTCAGACTGGTCTGACATTTCTGCCAGGGCCCCTCTGGAGGTTGGGATAACATTTCTAAATGTGCCAGGCATCATTCAGCTTTCTCCTACCTCCTACTCCAGCGCCTACAGTATAGGATAGGGCCTGGGCATGGATCGGAAAAACTAACAGAAGAGCCTCATTCCTAACTTTGTGCATCGGTGAATACAAAAGTTCAAAATTGGTCATCATAGCTCAATCTTATTCTCTGTGAGCTCTTATTTCTCTGTTGGCTTTAATCTAAGTAGGATTTTTAATCTAAGTAGGATCTCCTAAGGGTCTGCAGAGAGAACTCTTATAACTCAAAAGGACAACCCAGTTTTAAAACAGGCAAAGGATTGAATAGGCATTTCCCCCCCAAAATACCAATGGCCAATAAACACATGAGGAGATGCTCAACATGATCAGTCATTACGAAAATGCAAACCAGAACCACAAGATACCAGTTCATACCCATTAGGATGGCGCCATATATATATATATATATTTTTTTTTTTTTTTTTTTTTTTTTTTTGTATTTTTCTGAAGTTGGAAATGGGGAGGCAGTCAGACAGACTCCCGCATGCGCCCGACCGGGATCCACCCAGCACGCCCACCAGGGGGCGATGCTCCGCCCATCTGGGGCAGAGGCCACAGAGCCATCCTCAGCGCCCAGGCAAACTTTGCTCCAATGGAGCCTTGGCTGCGGGAGGGGAAGAGAGAGACAGAGGAAGGAGAGGTGGAGGGGTGGAGAAGCAGATGGACACTTCTCCTGTGTGCCCTGGCTGGGAATCGAACCCAGGACTCCTACATGCCAGACCGACACTCTACCACTGAGCCAACCGGCCAGGGCGGATGGCTATAATTTTAAACAAAACAAATAAATTGTTAAGGATGTGGAGAAATTGGAACCCTGTTATGGTGCTGGTGGCAATAAAAAATGGGTACAACTAGTTGGATAAAAGGTACGATAATTGTTCAATAAGCTAAGTTTAGTTACCCTAATGACCCAGCAATTCCACTTCTAGATGTGTACCCAAGAGAAGTGAAAACATGTTTCCACAAGGACTTATACATGAATGTTTGTGGTAGATTGATGCCTAATAGCCAAAAAGCACACAACCCAAATATTCATCAACTGATGAATGAATAAATAAAATGTGAGATAACAATACAATGGAATGTTATTCAACTAGAAGGAAATGAGAACTGATTCTGCTACAACATGAATGAACCTCGGAAACAAATCTAAGTGAAAGAAGCCAGACACAAAAGCCACATATGATTTCATTTATATGAAATGTCCAGAATAAGCAAATCCATAAAAACAGGTGATTACTTGTTGCCAGGGGGTGGGGCAAAGCGGATTTCCATTTGGGCTGATGAGATGTGCTGGAATTGGTGGTGATTGCACAATCTTGTGAATATACTAAAAACATTGAATTGTCCATTTAAAAAATGATTTTACTACTATGTGAATTTTACATTTTATCTCAGTGAAAAAAAATTTTCAATCTTTAAAGTGACAAGTTTTGTTCAGAATTTTAAAGCAAACTTTAAAAATACAAGGTTTTGAGTTTTACTTTCCCATTCTACAGTGGAAGAGAACATTTATTTACTAAGGATTCATTACTTTTGAGATAAAGACTAAAAACAATGGAAATAATGTCAGCTAGTTAGGCAGCTCACTTCTTTAAAGAAGATCAAAGTGTAACTCACTTTTCTAAACAGTGATAGGTAGGTCATGCCAATATCCATATTTTACATATAACACGAGATTAAGGGATTAGTCACCTAGCAATGTGACTCAGACTAGTAATCTACATTTACGCCTCAATAATACTAAATTCTTATGTTCAAAGCATTAGCTCATGTCTAAATACTTCTCAAATTTCCCTTCTTCAATTGAAGTAATATAAGATTGTCAAATATGAACATCAAGTGCATGGATGCAAAACATTGAGATAAGAATCTTGCTAGCTATTAGTTATTGTAAAAAAAAAAAATCTGGGCAGCCCTGGCCAGATGGCTCTGTTGGTTAGCATCGTCCCAAAACATGGAGGTTGCCTAGTCAGGGCACATACAGGGACAGAGTGATGTTCCTGTCTCTCTCAACCCCTTTCTTCCCTAAAATCAATAAAATAAATGTTTAATTTCTTAAAAATAAATCACGCACATTAAGAAAAACAATTCTGGGCATGCTCTCCCTCCCAGGAGTGTGCCCACGCCGTTCCCTTTCCCCTCTTCCCCCACAGGCGTGCATCTCCTGAACTCTAAGGGACCCTAGAGACTTGCAACCAGGGAGCAGTGGGCAGTGGCTGCTCATCCTGACGAACCCCTGAACGTGTCTACAAGGGCCCACTTTTCTCTGAATTCTCAGTGAGCCAAAGCAGCCCCGCCGAGGCTCTCCTGTTGGTTCTACCCTATGCCCTTCCTTGTTTCACTGTCCCCGGCTTTAATAAACATTCTCTCAAAAAAAAAAAAAAAAAAAAAAAAAAAGAAGGGCCTGACCAGGTGGTGGCACAGTGGATAGAGCGTTGGACTGAAATGCCGAGGACCCAGATTCAAGACCCCGAGGTCGCCAGCTTGAGTGCGGGCTCATCTGGTTTGAGCAAAAGCTCACCAGCTTGGACCCAAGATCACTGGCTTGAGCAAGGGGCTACTCAGTCTGCTAAAGGCCCGCAGTCAAGGTACATATGAGAAAGCAATCAATGAACAACTAAGGTGTCGCAATGTGCAACGAAAAATGATTGATGCTTCTCATCTCTTCGTTCCTGTCTGTCTGTCCCTGTCTATCCCTCTCTCTGACTCTCTCTGTCTCTGTTAAAAAATAAAAAATTTAAAAAATTTTTTTAAAAAAAGAAGGGAGGGACGTAGAGAGAAAGGAAGGGAGGAAATAAAAGAAAGAAAAGAAAAAATTCTGCTGTTAAGCCCTGTTGGATGGAATATTAAAGCACAGATATTTGAAATCTCTTGTACAAGACATTCCAGGTCCCTGTCCCTTAGCATTACCCTCAATGTCTCCAGCTGTTGTTTTAAAATAGTGATAGACTTTAAGCTCTTGAGATTAAACCAAAGAAAATGAAGTACAGTGAGAAAGAACATGAGTAAATTATTTTTTGGAGTTGTAAAGAATTTTTAAATTACAGTGGAAAACCCGGAAATTGTAACATTCTAGATCTCAAATTGAATGAATTTAGGAATCTCCTGAGATTTGTTTTAAAATACAATCATGTGTTGCTTAACTACGGTGATACCTTCTGAGAAATGCATCATTAGGGAGTTTTGTCATTTGTACAAACATCACAGAGCGTGATCACAAACCTAGATGCTCTAATTTACTACACATCCAAGCTACGTAGTATACAGCTCATTGCTCCTGCGCTACAAGCCTGCACAGCATGTTTTCATGCTGAAAACTGTAAGCAGTTTTAACACAATGGTAAGTATTTGTGTACCTAAACATAGAAAGGTACACAAAATGTATGAGGCTGCTGCCTACGTAACGCAGCACACTGTTTTAGAACAAACCTTTTTTTAAAACAAGTAGAGTACACGCTATAATGACGATAAAAAGAATAATAAATACATAAACCAGTGAGTTATCATTATTAAGTACAGGGGGTCCTCATTATGACAGTCTTGATATACGACGCTTCGAGTTTATAACACTCACTCCTATAAAAACTTTAAAAAATTAAGACGTGAGTGTTTTGGCTTACACCATTAGCATAGTACTTACAGACTACGTGGGCGAACTAGTTTGGTTGTGCATGGTGGAAGAATACACAGTAACGCGGCGTATGAGTGACGGAGTTGGCGTCCCCCATGTTTGGCTTAGTTGTGTTTTCATGTTCTAGATTATGATTTTACTATGGTGTTGGGATAGGTGAGTAACTCAGGCTAGAGTGTATTTTGACTTATACCAAAATTCCAGTTACATCACTGTCATAGTAATGAAACTGTGTCATAACTCCAGGCCCCTCTGTATTATGTGCTGTACATAATTGTATGTGCTATACTTTTATAACTGACAGCACAGAAGATTTGTTTGTATCAGCATCACAACAAACACATTACAGCAGCTATGATGTCAGTAGGAGATAAGGATTTTTCATCTCCATTATCTGTGGCCCATCAGTTGATTGAAATGTTATGCAGAACATGACTATAGATATATCTATTACACATGCTATGAACAAAATTCAGGCCCTGGCCAGTTGGTTCAGTGGTAAAGTGTTGACCCAGCGTGTGGATGTCCCAGGTCCAATTCCCAGTCAGGGCACACAGAAGCACCCATCTGCTTCTCCACCCTTCCCCTTTCTCTCTCTCTCTCTCTCTTCTCCTTCTGCAACCATGGCTTGATTGACTCAAGCACATCAGCCCTAGGCACTGAGGATGGCTCCATGAAGCCTCTGCCTCAGGCACTAAAAATAGCTCCATTGCAAGCATGGCCCCAGACAGGCAGAGCATCAGCCCCAGATGTGGGGTGCTGGGTGGATCTCATCAGGACCCATGTGGGAGTCTGTCTCTCTATCTCCTCTCCTCTCATCTGGAAAAAGTAAAAAATAAAATAATAATAATAATAAAGAACAATATTCAGCCCTCTGAGGACCCAGATTCGAAACCCAAAGGTTGCCAGCTTAAGTGCAGGCTCACCCAGCTTGAGCACTGGGTCACCAGCTGAGTGTGGGGTCACTGGCTTGAGTGTGGAATCATAGACATGACCTCATGGTCACTGGCTTGAGACCAAAGGTCACTGGCTTGAATCCCAAGGTCGCTGGCTTGAGCAAGGGGTCACTGGCTTGGCTGGAGCCCTCTGGTCAAGGCACGGTGAGAAAACAATGAACAACTAAAATGCTGCAACTATGAGTTGATGCTTCTCATCTCTTTCCCTTCCTGTCTGTCTGTCTCTCTCTCTCTTGCTAAAAAAAAAAAAAAAAAAAAAAAAAAAAATTCAACTGAATAAATTTGAAAATCAAATTGGCTTTATTAAACTATTTATGAATTATGCATGAATCATGCTGCATTTCATCTATCAACTAGAAGAACTAGAAGAGCATTCAAAAGAGTCATACAAAATGGAAGGTTTTATAAGAAGAGGGTGAGGCCAGGGAGCTATTAAAAGAAAGGAATTTATAAAAAAAAAAAAAAAAGGAATTATTTTTAGACCAGGATGTCTTTTGGGGAAAAGGGAAAGGCAAGGGGTTTTATCATATAGATTGCCTCTTTTTTGTATGGAGGAGAAGGAAGGAAGAGGGTCCACATAACAGATGAGCTC
The DNA here is from genome assembly GCF_036850995.1 of Saccopteryx leptura. NCBI lineage: Eukaryota > Metazoa > Chordata > Mammalia > Chiroptera > Emballonuridae > Saccopteryx > Saccopteryx leptura. The sequence continues at coordinate 111,668,737 of NC_089504.1, forward strand.
ACTGAGTTGACCAGAAAATTCCATACTGGTTGATTAGGACATTTCTGGTGAAGATCAAAAATGCAATTAGGTCTTGGGCTTTAATAAGGTGACCAACTTGTTTTGCAATGAAAAAGAGGACAAATAGGCCCTGGCCGGTTGGCTCAGTGGTAGAGCGTCGGCCTGGCGTGCGGGGGACCCGGGTTCGATTCCTGGCCAGGGCACATAGGAGAAGCGCCCAATTGCTTCTCCACCCCCGCCCCCTTCCTCTCTGTCTCTCTCTTCCCCTCCCGCAGCCAAGGCTCCATTGGAGCAAAGATGGCCCGGGCACTGGGGATGGCTCCTTGGCCTCTGCCCCAGGCGCTAGAGTGGCTCTGGTCGCGGCAGAGCGACGCCCGGGAGGGGCAGAGCATAGCCCCTTAGTGGGCAGAGCGTCGCCCCTGGTGGACGTGCCGGGTGGATCCCGGTCCGGCGCATGCAGGAGTCTGTCTGTCTGTCTCTCCCCGTTTCCAGCTTCAGAAAAATACAAAAAAAAAAAAAAAAAAGTGTTTAAAAAAAAAAAAGAGGACAAATATAAATTGAAGAAAACAATATCGTAAATAAAAGAAACATTTTATTCATTGCAACAATAATACACTATAATATGATAAATGCATACTAAAAACATTTGTAATATTTTATATTGTAATTATGCTTACATGCCTATTAGTTTTTAATAATTGTAAGAAAAAAAGTACTTATTTAAATCTTTTTTTTTGTGTGTGTGTATTTTTCCGAAGCTGGAAACGGGGAGAGACAGACAGACAGACTCCCGCATGCGCCCGACCGGGATCCACCCGGCACGCCCACCAGGGGCGACGCTCTGCCCACCAGGGGGTGATGCTCTGCCCCTCTGGAGCGTCGCTCTGTTGCGACCAGAGCCACTCTAGCGCCTGGGGCAGAGGCCGAGGAGCCATCCCCAGCGCCCGGGCCATCTTTGCTCCAGTGGAGCCTTGGCTGCAGGAGGGGAGGAGAGAGACAGAGAGGAAGGAGGGGGGTTGTGGAGAAGCAAATGGGTGCTTCTCCTATGTGCCCTGGCCGGGAATCAAACCCGGGTCCCCCCGCACGCCAGGCCGACGCTCCACCGCTGAGCCAACCGGCCAGGGCCAGAAAAAAGTACTTATTTAGATAATATTATCTAAATGAGTACTTTTCCATTGAATGAATATTTTTTGTCAATATATCATCCTGTAACAATATATTGAAAATATCTGAACAAGAAATATCCTTCATATTGAATTTTACGGCAAGTGCTGCAGCTAGAGTATCAACATTAAATCTTGATTTCTCACCTGTCCAAAAATCATTAGCAATTGAAAAAACTCTTTAGACTGATTTCAAAATAGTCTTGCATTTTGTCCTGGCACATGAAAATTTTGCATTGTGAAACTTTTTTAATAATTTAGTTGTACAATCCATATTATGAAAACTTTGATTGTGAACTATGGTATGAAATGCAAATGTTCCCTCCACTGCAGCCAACTGTTTTTCATCTTCAGAATAATTTGAAGTTTTAAAAAAACTTGTTACTTTACAACTGGAAGCTGATGCATCTAACGATTGCTTATGTTTGTTGATGGTCAAGTGTTTTGTTATAGCTGCTCTGCCCCAACTGCAGTACAAAATTCTCCTCTGCAAATATTGCAGAAAACAATAGTATTTTTCTTAGATATGAGCAATGGAGATTCCTTTTTCAATTTATCGTTGAAATGGCATTTTCTCTTTTTTGATTTTTCCATCCCTTAAATGAAATTAAAAATTAAAAATAAAATATAGAGCTACACGAATGATACAAGCACATTAGGAACTGAAAATGTTACATCATGGTAGGTGAATTTTCTGGAAGCTAATTTAACAAAACTAAATATCAAACAAAACCACTAATTTTGAGTGATATTCGGGTGTATTTATCATTTTATAATTAAAAAACATCTGTTTTATGCAACTATTTAATTAAAATATGTTATTAATAATATGGTTTGAGGTTAGATTTCCACTTTAAAACTGGAATTTCAGGAAAATACTTGTAAATAAAATTATACGTATTTGGAAATTGTTAAATAGATAATTAATTAATAAAACGTGAATTGTGCTTACCTGTCTATGATTGAATATTCACTGAGAAAGAAACAATCATGAGTCTACACTGTCGTATGTGCCGTGTAGTGTTTCAGTAGGAAGTACACAAAGCCATTTGCGTGCTCGGTATATCGCGTGCTTTCTCAAGGTCTCCCGTGCAGAGCACATGCGTCTCATAATCACATCTCGCCACACTACTGATCCTTGATGAATCGTCATGTCAAATACAAATACGTCACATCATGTGCAATGGATTGACTCTACATCGATAGAATATGGACATTTACAGATTAGTCTTCCAATATCAAAAAGGAGGACATGTAGGAGGACATTTTTGGAGGGAGTACAGAACTTACAAAAGAAGGTTGGTCCTCCCTAAAGGAGGACGATTGGTCACCTTAGCTTTAAGCACAAGTGATGCCATTTGGGGCTTGTTGTTTTCTCTTTAACATGCACAGATCAATAAAAAAAAGACAGTAGGCCCTGGCCAGGGAGTTCCGTTGGTTAGAGGCAAAGTTGCCAGTTTAATTCTCAGTCAGACGCTATAAAAAATCAACCAGCCTGGCCTGGCTTGTGGTGGCGCAGTGGATAGAGCACCAACCTGGAACACTGAGGTCACCAGTTCAAAACCCTGGGCTTGCCTCGTCAGGGCACGTATGGGAGTTGATGCTTTCTGCTCCTACTTTCCTCTTCCCTTCTCTCTCTCTCTCTATCTTCTTTCTAAAATGAATAAATAAAATCTTTTAAAAAAAATCAACCAGCCTTGCCTGTGGTGGCACAGTGGATAAAACGTTGACTTGGAATGCTGAGGTTGCCAGGTCAAAACCCTGGGCTTGCCTGGTCAAGGCACATATGGGAGTTGATGCTTCCTGCTCCTCCCCCCTTTACTCTCTCTTTCTCTCTCTCTTTCTTGCTTTCTCTCTCTCTCTCCCTCTAAAATAAGTAAAGTCTTAAAAATATTTTTTTTTAAAATCAACCAATACATGCATAAATAAGTGGAACAACAAATAGATGTTTTTCTCTCTCCCTTCTTCTCTTTCTCTCTCTCCCCCTTCCACTCTCTCTCTAATATCAATTTAAAAAAGTAAAAAAAAAATAAAAATAAATAAATTTAAAAAGTCAATGGAAAATGGGTAAAGAGTATGGATATCCCGGATTCGATTCCCAGTCAGGGCACACAGGAGAAGCAACCATCTGCTTCTCCACCCCCTCTCCCCTTTCTCTCTCGCACTTTCTCTTCCCCTCCCACAGCCATGGCTCAATTGGTTCTAGCGCATTGACCCTGAGTGCTAGGGGTGGCTCTGTGGAGTCTCTGCTTCAGGCCCCAGACCAGGGTTGCCAGTTCGATCCTCATAGAGGCACATGTGGGAGTCTGTCTCTCTATCTCTGCTCCTCTCATTAAAAAAAATTACTTATTTTTATTTATTGATTGATGTTTTATTTTAGAGAGAAAAAAGGAAAGAGAGAGAAACATTAATTTGTTGTTCCACTTATTTATGCATTCATTGGTTGTTTTTGTATATACCTTGACCATGGGTTGAACCCACAACCTTGGGGGTTTCAGGTTGATACTCAGGGGAAGTCAACCTTTTTATACCTACCACCCACTTTTGTATCTCTGTTAGTAGTAAAATTTTCTAACTGCCCACCGATTCCACAGTAATAGTGATTTATAAAGTAGGGAAGTAACTTTACTTTATAAAATTTATAAAGCAGAGTTACAGCAAGTTAAAGCATATAATAATAATTAGTTACCAAGTACTTTATGTCAGATTTTCACTAAGTTTGGCAGAATAAATCTTTATAAAACAACTTACTATAGTTAAATCTATCTTTTTTGTGTGTGTGTGAATAAGAAACAGGTTTTTGAGAAGGGAGTGGGGAGAGGGCTCTCAGAAGGAAGAGACCTGAGCACAAAAGAGGTCCGCAGAGGAATTAGAGAGAAGTCCCGAGAGAGGGGTGGTGACCCCAGGGGTCAGACAGGAGGGAGAGAGAGCTGGGAGTCCCCGGAGAAGGAAAGATCAGGAATGGAGGGTTTAGGTGAGATTTCTCTGGCCAAAAAAAGGCCTGAATAGTAGAACAGGTGGCACAGAGATTAAGGATGGGTGCATGAATAATTAGAAGCCGTGTATGTAAGAGATCTCCAATCAGTTCCCAGCTTTTTTGGCGATAGTTAAATTGGTGAGGGTGTTAACACCAAAAGTCCCTTCAGGAGGCTAATTCAGTGGGTTCTGTGGCCTGGCCACAGTGGAGAAGAAGAACAGTTTCTTCTTCTTTAGGGAGGGAGATCCTGTGCCCCCACAGCCGCCCTCAGTCCTCAGAGTGGTCAGATTTGAGTATTAGCGTCCTAAAAACTCAAGGTCTGGCCATGGACGGAAAAGGTAAAGTGGATGTGCTTGGGGAGGTCTCCACAAGCACACGCACTCAGACGGACAGAAAAGACTTCCCTGACGTAGCTACGGTTTCGGACAGGGAGTCTCGGAGGAAAGAACTGAGAGGAAGACGGAGGCAGGAGACTTACCACACCATGCGCCAAAGTGGGTGGAAGGTCGGAGATCCTGGTTCTTTCTCGGAGGGGATGAGGAAGAGGAGCAGTCCTTGCAGACTTCTGCTCCTCCCAGGTTTTCAGCACCAAAATGTAAGGTATTTTTCCCCGCAGAGAAGGAAGAAATGGGGCTCGGAGCCACCAAGTGTGGAATAACAAAAGTCTTTATTGAGTATGGCGCATCCCGCCCGGCAAGGTTCCCTGGCCCCGAGGTAAGATGGAGGCCAGGGAAGTCGCCAGTTAAATCTATCTTTTTATTTATACTTTGGTTGCTCCACTACCGCCCACCATGAAAGCTGGAATGCCCACTAGTGAGCGGTAGGGACCAGGTTGACTACCACTGCAACTAACCAACTGAGCTACTGGCTAGAGCTAATGATTTCTAATACACAAAGAGAATGAAGGGAAATTGATATTCATACATTGCTGGTGTGCATTTAAGATTAACATCATCCCTGGCTAGGTAGCTCAGTTTGTTAGAGCATTGTCCTGATACCCTTAAGGTTGTAGGTTTAATCCCTGGTCAGGACACATAAAGAATTAGTGAATGCATAAAGAAGTGGAACAACAAATTGATGGGTTTTTTTCTCTCTCTCTCTTTCCCTTTCTCGCTCTGTAAAATCAATCAATAAATTTTTTAAAAAGATTAACAACAATTTAATATTATCTATCAGCATTTTTAAATTAACTAACCTATTTTGGCCTGGCCAGATAGCTCAGTTGATTAGACCATTGTCCCAGTACACCAAGGTTGTGGGTTTGATCCCCAGGTCAGGGCACATACAAGAATCAAGCAGTGAGTGAGTGACCCTGACTGGTGGCATCTACTTGAGTCCCCATCAGGGCTCCACCCCAGAGGGTGCTGGCTTCACTCCTGAGGTAGGGTTCAAGCCCTGGTCCAGGAACATATGAGAAGTGATCAGTGGAACAATGAGATGATACTTCTCTCTCCCTTCCTCTCTCTCTCTCTCTCTAAAAAAAAAAAAAAAAAAAAAAAAAAAAAAAAAAAAAGAGGAATCAGCCAGTGAATGCATAAATAAGTGGAACAACAAGTTGATGTTTTTCTCCCTCATATATACATAAGGATGTCCCTTGCTTGTTTGTAATAGTGAAAAATTGGATATAAACTAAGTGCTTTCCAATAAAACAATTTAATGGCAATTATTTAAAAAGATTTTTTAAAAAGATTTTATTTATTGTTTTTAGAGAAAGAGGGAAAAAGCAAGAAGTATCAACTCACAGTTGTTTTACTTTAGTTGTCTATTGATTCCTTGCCAGATGTGCCTTGACTGGGCAAGCCCAGGGTCTCAAACCGGCAACCTCAGTATTGCAGGTTGACACTCTATCCACCGCACCACCACAGGTCAGGCTTAGAAAAGCTACTTTTCTAAGGAGTTACTTTTGAGGAAAACGCTGAAATTGGAGTAGGTGTTGGGGAAGATGTGTAAAGGGTTAACAAAAAACCTTTTCACTTTCGGCATAAGAATTTGACCCTTGGTAACCTTCTAGTTCTGTTTCTCAGGTAACTTGATAAAGATAGGGTGTCAACGACGCTGCCAGGCAGCACACTGCCCATGGGAGAAATAATCCCTCTTTGGTAAACTACACCAGTGATGAGAGAACTATCAACCCCTGGCAGGAAGTCACATTTTTGAACTTGCCTAAATGCTGTAACCGGCATGTCTCTCCCCGAAACCCTGTAAGCTGTACCTATGGAGTGGTTACAAGAGACACCAACTCCTGGAGAGAGTGAGGTCTGTAAGCCAAAACAGCTTCCATGCTTACCTGATGCTGCCTTGCTTCCCCGAGTGGAAGCTGCACCGCGGCGTGGGAAGCCACAGGACTTCCGGTGCACAGGCCCACGTGCTGGTGAGGACCTGGGTTCCTGCGCTGTACTAGAGGGAGTGGCCAAGTGTGGGCTACGGTCAAGTTGTGAGTCAATGTGTAATTAAACCTAAGAAGACCTCCCCTGTTGGGCACAATTGGAAGAGTTTTCATGGCAAATTGAAAATAAATCTGTAAGATAAAAATTAGTTTATACACACTCTCCATTTCAACCAGTAGAGTCTTTACTAAATATACCGGTACCCTGTACTCTCCCATCTCTTTTTGTTGTTAGCATTGTTCCTTCCTTTTGATTCCAAATTTCCCTTTCCCCACTCCTAAGTAAGTTCACCACCTTTTGAACTACTTTTTTTTTTTTTAATTTTTAGAGAGGAGAGAGAGTGAGAGAGAGAAAGAGAGAGAGAAGGGGAGGGAGGAGCAGGAAGCATCAACTCCCATATGTGCCTTGACCAGGCAAGCCCAGGGTTTTGAACCGGCGACCTCAGCGTTCCAGTTCGACGCTTTATCCACTGCGCCACCACAGGTCAGGCACCCTTTGAACTACTGTTGCATCTTCCCTGCCTCTCTTTTGTGTTGTGGGTAATTGACCTGAAAGGGAAAACTGAAATCCAGGATCTCTCAGGCCCAGCTGGGAAACTATGATATTAACCCGATGTTTGTATTACCATTTTCCAGACTTCACTCTTGGTGAAAGAGAGGGAGCTAGTTTTGTTTATCTTGATAATTATATGTAAAGCACTTGGCATGCCTAGCACACAGGAAGCGCTCAATAAATGTCAGCTGGCTTTGTAGTGTTCCCTGTGGCTGAGCTTCCAGCACCTGCGCTTGGTCTATTCTACGCTGAGGAACAAGTCAAGCTGAGACTTGACTTTCCCTCCATCTACTCTAGCCTGTCCCAGTGATAGTCACACAGCCTTGCCCAGCTGTGTCCCAAGACATCACAAATAAGTACAAATAAATCAAAGGTGAAAAACTTCCTAGATTTGGCCTAAAATAGGGGCATTTGTGTAGGTCTCCTTATGCAAAAGTCGTTCCTATACTGAAGTCTTCAAGAGATTGGAAACCTTTGCCTTGGCCAGCTAGCTCAGTTGGTTAGAGCATTGTCCCAATATGCCAATGCTGCAGCTTTGATCTCTAGCCATGGCACAGCTAAGAATCACCCAATGAATGTATAAATAAGTGGGAAAACAAATTAGTGTAACTCTCTCTCTCTCTCTCTCTCTCTCTCTCTCTCTCTCACCCTTCCTCTTTCTCTCTAAAATAAATAAATTTTAAAAAGAGAGAGAGTAATTAGATTGACCTGTGATGGCGCAGTGGATAAAGTATCAACCTGGAATGCTGAAGTCACCAGTTCGAAACCCCGGGCTCATCGGTCAAGGCACATACAGGAAGCAACTAGAAGTTGATGCTTCTCGTTCCTCCCTTTCCCTCTTTTCTCCCCTTCTCTTTCTCTCTCCTCTCTATAAAATGAATAAATAAAATCTTTTTAAAAGAGATTAGACACATGTAAGTTTTTATTGAGGTTTGGTAGCCAGAACTAAGCTATATTTATATCTCTAAAAGGAACCTAAAGCCCCAGGACTGCCCTGTTCAATCTTCTAGGGTAGACATTTCCTGAAAAGAGCCAGGTAGTACATTTCTTTTTAAAGATTTTATTTATTGATTTTACAGAGAGAAGAGGTGGGGGGTGAGGGGGAGCGAGAAGTATCAACTCATAGCTGCTTCACTTTAATTGTTCATTAGTTGTTTGCTGTATATGCCTTGACCTGGCAAGCCCAGGGTTTCAAACCAGTGACCTCAGTGTTCCAGATCGATGCTCTCTTTGTGCTACCACAGGCCAGGCTGAATAGTAAATATTTTAAGCACTGTGAGCTATAGATTCTCTGTCACTGCTACTGTAGCATGAGAGCAACCATACCTAAATAAATGAGCACCATGTCGTGTATTTATTTAATGACACTGAAATTTAAATATAAGTTTACATCACAAAATATTTTCCTTCATTTGATTTTTTTTTTCAAACAATGAAATATGTAAGGAAAAAAGTCACCTGGCCTGTGATGGTGCAGTGGATAAAGCGTTGACCTGGAACAATGAGGTCACCAGTTCAAAATTCTGGGCTTGCCCAGTCAAGGTACATATGACAAGCAACCAATGAACAGCTAGAGTGAAGCAACTACTTCTTGTTCCCATGCCCCAATCAATAAATAAAATCTTTTTTAAAATCCTTAGTTCACAGGTTATACAAAAACAAGCAGAGATCCAGACACAGACCCAGGACCATAGTTTGCTGATCCTTCTTACGTTTCCAAGGCTAGTAATATTCAAGTATTGCCAACCTCAAGAGGGAGCTCTAGGATTTGCTTTGTGAATTCAGAGTAAAAACCTGAGATTGGGCCTTTGTAAATGTCTGAAACTGACCACATTAGTCCAAGTTACTCTATTTAAAATTTGCAGAAGAACCTAGAAGCCCAAACACCTGACTTATTTCTTCTATTTAATCTCACCAAGGCTGTTCAGCCTGACCAGGCGGTGGCGCAGTGGATAGAGCGTTGGACTGGAATGCAGAGAACCCAGGTTCGAGACTCTGAGGTCGCCAGCTTGAGCGTGGGCTCATCTGGTTTGACCAAAAATCCTCACCAGCTTGGACCCAAGGTCGCTGGCTTGAGCAAGGGGTTACTTGGTCTGCTGAAGGCCCGCGGTCAAGGCACATATGAGAAAGCAATCAATGAACAACTAAGGTGTTGCAACGCGCAACGAAAAACTAATGATTGATGCTTCTCATCTCTCTGTTCCTGTCTGTCTGTCCTTGTCTATCCCTCTCTCTGACTCTCTCTCTGTCCCTGTAAAAAGAAAGAAAGAAAAAAAAAAAATCTCACCAAGGCTGTTCCATGATTGGCCACAAAAGCATTAAACCATGAGGAATCTATTTCATAACCTCCTAAACTCAATTGCAATTTGATTTCTTCCTTTATTCTAATACCCACATCATCGGAGACCTTGGGGCCGTGTCCAAATGGACAGTTTTCAGGGTTTATCTTATCTAACAAAATTGACCACTTTCTTTTCCTTGAAAATCTCTTCCTTTCCTCTCTACATGAGTTTTTTTTTTTTTTTTTCTCTTTTTTTTTTTTTCTCATCAGTCCTTTTGGCGAGTTTTCTATCTCTTTAGTGTTTTATTTCCCTCTGTTTACCCTGTAAATATTTTTTATTCTAGATTCCTAGCCCAAATTGCCATGCTGAATTTTGGGTTCTATATTTATTCACCTCCTGGACAATAAATTTGGATGTTCTGTGGACATTCAGTTGAATATGTCCAAAACTTAGTTATCTTCTTCCATTCCGATCTCCCCATCATGAGTTTCCTACCTCGGTAGATGATGGCACCAATACTAATCCATTTTCCCATATTGTCAGTAGCAGACAGGATTTCCCCAATCTAGGCCTCTCTAGTGGACTGCGGGCTCCACTCACAGAGGTGAGTCCTGTGGTCCTTCCCCCTGGCTAGAGACGATTGGATTTGAGTGGATGCTTAACCCAATCTGGATCAATCAGGCCATCCTTTGGGATTATCTTCAGCCATTACTGATGCTTGAGCTAGGGGTGGTTCAGCTATATGCACGGAGAGAATAGAAAGTTGGTCTATAGAGAGAGATGGAAGTTGATACCCAAAAAAGAAGCAGAGAGAATAGAAGAAATGGCTTTGGATAGAGTAATTTTGACCCTGTCTTACCACTGCCCTCCTGCCTGTGCCTTGCATGCAGGGCTGAATATGTCCCTGGGTCACCATCTTCTGGATATAAGATAGTTGGCCTCTAAATTTTTGTAATTCCTATATTCCCTCTACTGAATTACCTAACATGAGCTCTGTGTTCCTGGCTGGACCTTGGCTAACATAAATGTCTGCCAACAAGCATGTAGAGATCTATATCATTTATTTATTTTAAGGGCTGCCTGTGTTTTACTGTATGAATGTTCCACCATTTATTTAATTGTTTGTCTATTGATGAACATTTCACTTATTTCCAAGTTTTTTGCTACTACAGTTTGTACTGAAATGAACATCTTTGCATATATATATATATATGCAAAGTCCATAGGTCAAAGTAAAGTTTTCCTATAGTAAAATTGTTAGAATATTGCTAGATCAACAAAAAAGTGCTTTTTAAAAATTTTTATGTATTTTAGAGAGAGAGAAAAAAAGAAACATTGCCATAAATACATTGTTCTACTTATTTATACATTGATTGGTTGATTCTTATATATGCCCTGACTGGGGATCAAGCCCGAAACCTTTGCATATTGGGGTGATGCTCTAACCAGCTGAGCTTCCTGGCTGTGGCTCTAATTTTTTCTTTAATAAAAACTTTTTTTTTAGATTTTATTTATTCACTTTTGAGAGAGGAGAGAGAGTGTGTATGTGAGAGAGAGAAGGGGATAAGAGCAAGAAGCATCAACTCCCATATGTGCCTTGACTGGGCAAGCCCAGGGTCTCTAACCAGTGATCTCAGCATTCCAGGCCAACACGTTATCCACTGCGCCACCACAGGTCAGGCCCAACTTTTTCTTAACAATTATAAATTCTTAGATAAGGAATTGTCAGAACTTAAAGGTGTGTGTGTGTGTGTGTGTGTGTGTGTGTGTGTGGCTTTTTAATACACACTGTGAAGACGCCGAGTGAAAAGTTCACCCCAGTCCTGGCTCAGTTGGTTAGAGCATCGTCCCAAAGCGCAGAGGTTGCTGGTTCGATCCCCGGTCAGGGCTCATATAGGATGTCTCTTTCCTGCTCTCTCTCTTCCTCTTTCTAAAGTCAATAAAATAAAAATTAAAAAAAGTAAAAGTTCACCACAGTCTGCACTTATAGCAGCAGACTAGAGGTGCCCATTTTCTCATACAAAGGTGGTCAGACAAGAGATAACTTCCGGAGTTTGTATCATGAACTGCACATGCAGGAAGCTTCCCTGACCTATGAGGGCCCAAGAAGTCTCCAATATTGCAGGTTTGGGCAGCTCATCTCTAGTACGAGCAGATTCCTTTGCCCATCACTGTGAGGTTGAAGCTATTGACTACCCTGGCTGGATAGCTTGGTTGGTTAGAGTGTTGTCCCAATATACAAAAATTGCAGGTTTGATCCCCAGTCAGGGCACATACAGGAATAAATTGATGTTTCTGTCTCTCTTTCCCTTCCTCTCTCTCTAAAATCAGTAAAAAAAATTAGAAAAGAAAATATAGTATGCACTCACTCATTCCATAACTATTCATTGAGCTTCTATTGTTTGCCAGGTGGTGTTTTCTTGCCCTGAAGACCTCCATCAAAAATGGCAGAGCAACAATAACACATAATTAGAAATACTATAACATTAAATTTAAAAAAAATTAATTACAGTTGATATTCAATATTATATTAGTTTCAGATGTACAGCATAGTGGTTAGATGTTTATATCACTTACAAAGTGATCTCCCAATAAGTCTAGTAGGCACCTGACACCATACATAGTTATCACAATATTATTGACTGTATTCCCTGTGCTGTACTTTACATCCTGTGACTGTTTTGTAACCTTCAATATTACTTCTTAATCTCTTAGAAATACTATATTAAGAAACTGCTTGGGTTTTGGAGAAAACCTAATTATGGACTATATGAACTTGGGCAGGTTGCTTAATTTCTCTGAGCTTCAGTTTTCTCTTGTGTGTAATTGAGATCAAACAGACATCAGAGAACTGATTTTAAGAGCCTGACTTCCCAACACATGTAGGTTTTAGCATTGGAATTAAAAGTATGGTCTCTGTCCCTGGCCTGGGAGCTCAGTAGGTTAGAGCATCTTCCCAACAAGCCAAGGTTGTGGGTTTGATCCCTGGTTAGGGCACATACAGGAATCAATCAATGATTGCATAAATAAGTGGGACAACAAATCAATGTTTCTCTCTCTCAAAAAAAATTTTTAGGCTCTGGCCGGTTGGCTCAGTGGTAGAGCGTCAGCCTGGCGTGCAGGAGTCCCAGGTTCGATTCCTGGCCAGGGCACACAGGAGAGGCGCCCATCTGCTTCTCCACCCCTCCCCCTCTCCTTCCTCTCTGTCTCTCTCTTCCCCTCCCGCAGCCGAGGCTCCATTGGAGCAAAGTTGGCCCGGGCGCTGAGGATGGCTCTGATTGTGGCAGAGCGACACCCCAGATGGGCAGAGCATCGCCCCCTGGTGGGCATGCCAGGTGGATCCTGGTCGGGTACATGCAGGAGTCTGTCTGACTGCCTCTCCGTTTCCAACTTCAGAAAAATAGAAAAACAAAACAACAACAAAATTTTTTTTAATTAAACCTGACCTGGCCTGACTGGTGGTCACACAGTGAATAGGACATTGACCTGCAATGCTGAGGTCCCAGGTTTGAAACCCCAAGGTCACTGGCTTGAGCACAGGCTCACCAGCTTGAGCACAGCGTCACCGGCTTGAGCATGGGATCATCATAATGATCCTGTGGTTCCTGGCTTGAGCCCAAAGGTCACTAGCTTGAGCCCAAGGTTTCTGTCTTGAGCAAGGGGTCACAGGTTCAACTGGAGCCCCCCAGTCAAGGCATGTATGAGAAGCAATCAATGAACAACTAAAAGTATGCAAGTACGAGTTGATACTTCTTATTTGTCTCCCTTCCTCTTTCCTTTCCTTTCTCTCTCTCTCTCAAATCAATAAATAAAATCCTTTAAAAAATTAAGTTAAAAGAAGTATGGACCCTGTAGTTAGATTGTGGTTTGAAGCATGGCTCCATTGTTTACTGCCTTTGTGACCACAGGCAAATTCTCTAACTTCTCCGTGCCTACTTTCCTCCTGTTTACAGTCGGCACAATCGCCTGGCTGGGGGGCTTAGTTGGTTGGAGTGTCATCCTGATGCAACAAGGTTGTGTGTTTGGTTCCCAGTCAGGACACATACATGAGTCAACCAGTGGGTGCATGGATGGGTAGAATAACAGATCAGTGTGTCTCTCTAGCTCTCTTTCTTCTCTTTCTCTAAAAAAAAATTAATAAGTAAAATTAAAAAAATAAAGTAGGCATAATCATACTTAACTTATAGTGTTATTGAGAAGATTGAATGAGATGATATATGTAAATTACTTAGCATAGTACTTAGCAAGTGCTCAATTAATATATTATTTTTAAACAGCTTTATTGCAGTCTAATTTACATATTGTTATGGGATTGTGTCACCCCAAAATCCCATATGTTGAGATCCTAATCTCCACTACCTCAGAATGGAACTATACTTACAGATAAGGTCTTTATAGATGTAATTAAATTAAAATCAGGTTATTAGGGTGGACCCTAATCTAATAGAATTGGTGATCTTATAAGAAAAGGACATTTAGTCACATACCTCTACAGAACAAAAATGATATAAAGATAAAGGGAGAAGATGGCTATCTACAAGTGGAGGAAAGAGGCCTAGAACAGATCCTTCCATCACAACCCTCACAAGGAATAAGCCCTATTGACATTTTTTTATTATTATTATTATTATTTTACAGAGAGTGAGCAAGAAACATTGATTTGTTGTTCCACTTGTTTTTACATTAGCTGGTTGATTCTTTTTTTTTTTTTTTTTTTTTTTTTACAGAGACAGAGAGAGAGTCAGAGAGAGGGATAGATAGGGACAGACAGACAGGAATGGAGAGAGATGAGAAGCATCAATCATCAGTTTTTCATTGTGACACCTTAGTTGTTCATTGATTGCTTTCTCATATGTGCCTTGACTGTGGGGCTACAGCAGATTGAGTAACCCCTTGCTCGAGCCAGCGACCCTGGGTCCAAGCAGGTGAGCTTTGCTCAAACCAGATGAGCCCGCGCTCAAACTGGCAACCTCGGAGTCTCAAACCCGGGTCCTCTGCATCCCAGTCCGACGCTCTATCCACTGTGCCACCGCCTGGTCAGTCTAGCTGGTTGATTCTTGAATATGCCCTGACTGGGGATTGAACCTGCAACCTTGTCATATCAGGACAATGCTCTAACCATCTAAGCTAGCCGCCAGGGCCTAAAACTTCTTTTATTGAGCCCAAATTTACAGCCCTGTGACTTCTACACGGTAACATATTCCTATTATAGTTTATGTGTAAAATGTTAGACAAAAATTGTTGAATGTACCACAGAATAATTGGAATGGGATTGAAATAGTCTAAATGACTATTGTAATCTTAAATTAAGAAATGATCACTTTGGGCCCTGGCTGGCTAGCTGAGTTGGTTAGAACTTCATCCCTATATGCCAAGGTTGCAGGTTCGATCCCTGGTCAGGGCACGGGCAAGAATCAATCAATGAATGCATAAATAAGTGGAGCAACAGATCAATGTTTTTCCTCTCTTTTCCTTCCTCTGTCTCTAAAATAAATAAATACATAATTCAAAAAATAAAATTAATAAATAAGAATTTTTAAAAAAGAATTAACCACTTTGTTTTTTTGCAATCAATAAGGGAAAAAATTGACCGAAGAGGCAATGAAAGAGAATGGTTTTTTGAGTTGCAGGAGGATAGAGACAGCCCAAGAAGAATTTCAATAGAACTACTGAGAAACCCTTTCTCCATGGTGAGACCTGAACTGACAAGCTATTCCCCCAGAGCTGCTCAGGCACATCTGATAACTAATCAAGACATTCCATCAAGACCACATACTCGGGGCCACACCCAGACGGCAGAGCATTCAAATTGCCAAAGACAGAGTGGAGGCTGCACAAAGATGGGGCTTTGTGCAACGCCTCTTTTGTTGAAAAGATCCATTTAGTTGAAATCTATCTAGGGCATTATGTCAAAACTGCAAATGAAGAAATCTTTGCTTTTCTCACCTAAATGAACTGGCCCCCCTGCTAACCTTACCAGCCCTCAGTAACTGTAAACTGAAACCGTGGATAGCTGTGCCATGCATGCATATGTAACAACTTATTCGAGAATATTTATTAAGGGCCTTGTGTGAGCCAGGTACTGTTCTGAGCATTTGGGAATATATCCATGAATAAACACAGGCCTACACTTATGGAGCTAGCATGGAGAGTCAGAAAATGCACACTAAACATAATAAATAAGTTAACTAAAGTGTTAAATTGGAAAGTGTTAAAATTAGAGAAGGTAAGAGAGATTAAAGTGCTGGAGGTAAACATGGAAAAGTTTGCAGTTTTGTTTTTTACTTTATTTTTTATTTTTTTATCTATTGATTTTATAGAGAAAGGAGGCGAGAATGAGAAGTATCAACTCATAGTTGCCTCACTTTAGTTCCTTGATTGGTTGTTGTATGTGCCTTAACCACCAGGCAAGCCCAGGGTTTCGAACTAACTACCTCTCAGCATTCCAGGTCAATGCTTTATCCACTGCGCCACCACAGGCCTGGCTCGTATTTTACTTAAAAAACAAAACAAAACAGAACTCCTTTATTGAGATTTGCTTGACATACAAAGAGCTGTACATATTTAGAGTATACAACTTGAGTTTGGACATGCATAAACATCAGTGGACCATCACCACTCTGTGTCATAAACATATTCATCACCACTAACAGTTTCCTTCTACCTACTTTTTTTTTCTTTTCTTTGTGATGAGGTTGCAATTTTACTTATTTATTTTTATTTACTGGTTTGAGAGAGAGAGACAGGAACATTGATCTGTTCCTGTATGTGCCCTGCACTCCCAGGTGATGCTCTAACCAACAGAGCCAGCCAGCCAGGGTGAGGATGGGATTTTACTTTTGTTTTCTTTTTTGCAAGAGAAAAAGACAGAGAGACAGAGACAGACAAACAGGAAGGGAGAGAGATGAGAAGCATCAACTGGTAATTGTGTCACTTTAGTTATTCATTGATTGTTTCTCATATATGCCTAGACCAGGGGGCTCCAGCTAAGCTAGTGACCCCTTGTTCAAGCCAGCGACCTTAGGGCTCAAGCCAGCAACCATGGGGTCATGTGGATGATCCACGCTCAAGCTGGCCACCCCGTGCTCAAGCTTGTGAGCCTGCGCTTAAACCAGGTGAGCCCACACTCAAGCCAGCAACCTCAGGGTTTCGAACCTGGGATCTCAGCATCCCAGGTCGATGCTCTATCCACTGTGCCACCACCAGTAAGGAGGTTGTGATTTTAAAAAGGTGATTTATGTAGGCCTGATTGAGAAGGTAGCATTAGAGCCAGACATGAAGGAGGGTATAGAGTTAGATAGCAGTTCTCGCTGGAAAGAGTGGTTCAGGCAGAAGAAAGAAACAGGGTGAACTCCTTAAAGCAAAAGTCATTCCTCTTGTATTCGAGGAACATCCAAGAGGCCAGCAGGGCAGGAGCCGAGTAGCAGAAGATGGGGTTAGGTGGATAACAGGGAGCCAAGCCATGTAGGATCTTGGTGTCCTTTGCAAGGACATTAGCTGTTATTCCAAGTAAAATGTGAAACCAGAAAAGCAACATGATCTGACTTGTTTGGAGAAGATTGCTCTGGCCAAACTGGAAGGGAACAAGGATAGAGCAGGAGCATTGGTCAGAAGGCTGTTTCAGAATCCAGACAAGAGATAATGGTGGTTGGGATCAGGGGAAATGGGCGTGCTATTTTTGTGCAACTGGAGATTTATTTATCTAGCAAATATTTATAGGCCCTGTGCAATGTGCAAGGATACTGTGGTGGCCAGCATTGTGAGAGTTCCTCCCGTTACTATAAACAATTAATGGTAATGATTGACATGGGTGGAGAGTTTGCCACAAGGCAGATTGGCTTTAAGTGATTGAAAGGCATTTTCTCAATGATATTGGACCTACCTCAAAGCTCAGGTGCCATTATTGTCCCCATTGAAAAGTGAGGAGTTGCCGGACCAGGCGGTAATGCTGTGGATAGAGCGTTGGACTTGGATGCGGAGAACCCGGATTTGAAACCCTGAGATTACCAGCTTGAGTGTGGGTTTATCTGGCTTGAGCATGGGCTCACCAGTGTGGGATCACAGACATGACCCCATGGTTGCTGGCTTAAGCCCAAAGATCACTTGCTTGAAGCCCAAGGTTGCTGGTTTGAACAAGGGGTCACCTGCTCTGCTATAGCCCCCGGTCAAGGCACATATGAGAAAGCAATCAGTGAACAAGCAATCCATGAACAACTAAGATGCCACAATGAAGAATTGATGTTTCTCATCTCTTTCCCTTCTTGTCTGTCTGTCCCTATCTGTCCCTCTCTGACTCTCTCTGTCTCTGTCAAAAAAAAAAAAAAAAAAGAAAAAAAAAAGAAAGAGAAGTGAGGAGCTCTTGCCCAGTAGCTCAGTTGGTTAGAGTGTCATCTGGATAGGCCAAGGTTGCAGGTTCAATCCTTCAACAGGGCACATACAAGAATCAACCAATGAATACATAAATAAGTGGAAAAACAAATTGATGTTTCTTTCTCTCCCTTCCTTTTTTTCTAAAATCAATCAATAAATAAAATTTAAAAATAAATTAAATTTAAAGATCCTTAAAATAAAGAGAGAGAGAGAAAGAAAGAAAGAGAGAAAGGAAGGAAGGGAGGGAGAAAGGGAGGGGGGAGGGAGGGAGGGAGGGAGGAAGGAAGGAAGGAAGGAAGGAAGGAAGGAAGGAAGGAAGGAAGGAAGGAAGGAAGGAAGGAAGGAAGGAAGGAAGAAAAAAAAAAGGAAGGCCAGGAAAGCAAAATACTGAGAAGGTTAGTATGTAGCCTGAGCTCTCACAGTCAGGCACAGTTTTGGGCTCCACAGTGCCTCCTTTAGAGATAGCGGGTGTGATGGTTGTTGTAATAGGGTGATATGGGAGGGAAGAGATAACACTGAAGCTGAAAGTTAATAGGTGTTTCCCCTTGAAAGGTTGGGTATAGGTAGAGGAAGGGGAGTGTCCCAGGTACAGGGAAGAACATATGCAAAGACAGACCTGGAAATGAGAAAGCAGGAACTTGGGAACCAAAAAAAAAAACAATAACCCCACAGTGTTGTTGAATCCCCAGGAGTGTGGGAAATGGTGACTGCGGTGGGTAAATAAATCTATGGATAATCTACATGTTTGTCTTTAAAATTTTCTTCCTGGGATCCCATGTTGCAAATATATCATTTGAAAGAGAGTGGCCTGGCTTGTGATGGTGCAGTGGATAGATCGTCAACCTGGAATGCTGGGCTTGCCCAGTGAAAGCACGTATGGCAAGAAAACAATGAAGTTGATACTTCTCACTTCCTCCACTCTGTAATATCAATAAGTAAACTCTTTTAAAAAAAGAAATAAAGAATAAAGAAAGAGTAGATTGCCCTGGCTGGTTGCTCAGATGGTTAGCGCATCATAGGGCACATATAAGAATCAATCAATGACAGCAGGAATAGGTGGAACAACAAATTGATTTTTCTCTTTCTGTCTCTGCTTCTCCTCTTTCCTCTTTCTCTAAAATCAAAAAAAAGGAAAGAAAGAAAGAGAGAGAGAGAGAGAAAGGAAGAAAGGAAAGAAGGAAGGAAGGAAGGAAGGAAGGAAGGAAGGAAGGAAGGAAGGAAGGAAGGAAGGAAGGAAGGAAGGAAGAGGGAAGGAAGAGGGAAGGAAGAGGGAAGGAGGTAAAGGAGGGAAGGAAGGAAGGGAAGGAAAGGAAGAAAAGAAGGAAGGAAAGAAGGAAGAAAGGAAGGAGGGAAGGAAGGAAGGAAGGAGGGAGGAAGGAAGGAAGGAAAGAAGGAAGGGGAAGGAAGGAAGGAAGGAAGGAAGGAAGGGGAAGGAAGGAGGGAAGAAGGAAGGAAGGAAAGAAGGAAGGAAGGAAGGAAGGAAGGAAGGAAGGAAGGGGAAGGAAGGAGGAAGAAAGGAAGGAAGGAAGGAAGGAAGGAAGGAAGGAAGGAAGGAAGGAAGGGGAAGGAAGGAAAGAAGGAAGGAAGGGGAAGGAAGAAAGGAAGGAAAGAAGAAAGGGAGAAAGAAAAGAAAGAAAGAAAGAAAGAAAGAAAGAAAGAAAGAAAGAAAGAACAAAAGAGAGAAGGAGGTGAAGGAGGGAAGGAAGGAAAGGAAGGAAAGAAGGAAGGAAGGAAGAAAGGAAGGAAAGAAGAAAGGAAGGAAAGAAGAAAGGGAGAAAGAAAAGAAAGAAAGAAAGAAAGAAAGAAAGAAAGAAAGAAAGAAAGAAAGAAAGAAAGAAAGAAAGAGAGAGAGAAGGAGGTGAAGGAGGGAAGGAAGGAAGGGAAGGAAAGGAAGGAAAGAAGGAAGGAAGGAAGAAAGGAAGGAAGGAAAGAAGGCAGGAAGGAAGGAAGGAAGGAAGGAAGGAAGGAAGGAAGGAAGGAAGGAAGGAAGGAAGGAAGGAAGGAAAAGAAAGAGAGAGAGAGAGAGAAAGAAAGAAAGAAAGAAAGAAAGAAAGAAAGAAAGAAAGAAAGAAAGAAAGAAAGAAAGAAAGAAAGAAAGAAAAAGGAAGAAGGGGCCTGACCTGTGGTGGTGCCATGGATAAAGCATCAACCTGGAACGCTGAGGTTGCCGGTTCAAAACCCTGGGTTTGCCTGGTCAAGGCAGATATGGGAGTTGATGCTTCCTGCTCCTCCCCCCTTGTGTCCCTCTTCTCTCTCTCTGTCTCTTTCATCTCTCAAATGAATAAATAAAATCTTTAAAAAAATAAAAGAAAGAAAGGATCTTGGGGTCAAAGAAGCAATGACAGCCCAAGGACTGGCTTGCAATGGGGAGACTAATTGTCCCTGATCTCCACCACTCCTTTGATCTAACCAAAATAAATACACTAAGTAAGCAATAAGTTAGCTATGCAGACACAACTTCAAAGAAAGTCCCCTGCCCACATTTCCATTGGACACTGGCCTCTGTTACAGACAAGCATAGCTGAATCTTGCTCTACCATTGATTAGCTTTGAAATAACATGACTTATTGCACATCCATAAAATTCATTGACCTACTCTGTAAAATTGGCATGCTTTTACCCATCTCATAAGTTCATCATCACACTCAACTGAGCTAATGCATACCAATTGCCTATTTGACAGTCTCTATTCATTTGCAAAATGCAGATATCTAAACAACTGCATGTTCTGATAAAGAGCACATTTTTTATTATCCCACAGATTGAACAAATGAGACGAGAATAGAAAAAAGATTCAAATATTTGAGTTCCATATACTCTATCCACTTCTGTCCAAAATTTTCTATTTAATTTACTTCAAAATAAGATGGAAATTTCTTGGTGCATGATGGCTGGAAGAGAATGCATTGACTTCTTAAGCAGAGAACCTGCTGGACTTACAGTGTGAGAACTGGCATGGCCCACTGAGAAGTGCCCAGACTTAGAAGCCAAAGCAATTTGGGATCAACCTGGGTGATCCCAAATTGTTTGCTCATCAGTGGCATTGGGAATGAACTCATACTGCCATGTACTTACATGGCTTTCTTTCTCAGGGGAAATGTTGCCATAATTTTTTTTTTTTTTTTTTGTATTTTTCTGAAGCTGGAAACGGGGAGAGACAGTCAGACAGACTCCCACATGCGCCCGACCGGGATCCACCCGGCACGAAGGGGTTATGCTCTGCCCCTCCCGGGCGTCGCTCTGCCGCGACCAGAGCCACTCTAGCGCCTGGGGCAGAGGCCAAGGAGCCATCCCCAGCGCCCGGGCCATCTTTGCTCCAATGGAGCCTTGGCTGCGGGAGGGGAAGAGAGAGACAGAGAGGAAGGAGGGGGTGAGGGTGGAGAAGCAAACGGGCGCTTCTCCTATGTGCCCTGGCCAGGAATCGAACCCGGGTCCCCCGCATGCCAGGCCGACGCTCTACCACTGAGCCAACCGGCCAGGGCCCATAAATTGTTTTGTGAGATATCAACAACATGGCAAGGAAGGAAGTCTTTTTACAAAGCACTGCAGTCATTGGGAAGGAAATCCCGCCCAGATTCTTGTGGGATGCAGACAGGTGTCCACATAAGCAGAGCAGTTCAGAAGCCATGGAATCACGCAGGGTGCAACCCGCACTCCCAGGCATAAGGAGCAGGACTTCGCCCTCAGAGCCAGGCCCCCAGAGGCAGTAAGAGAGAAACATGAGAATTTGTCTCGTCAGTTGGCCTTTGTACCCCTCTATTCCAGTATTTCTAACTTAAGTTGCTAAATAGGCAAAAGTCCAGTGTACTCAGAGATTCCAACCTACTCTTAGTGTCACAAAGTGAAGCTAGTCACTGCCTTAGTAACAGTGACAATTTCAAAACAAGTATGGATTCAAAAAGGGGAGAGATGTGGCTTCAACACTTGGTAAAAAGTGATCCATCTTACCTGGCTTGTGATGGCGCAGTGGATAAAGTGTCGACCTGGAACGCTGAGGTTGCTGGTTCAAAACCATGGGCTTGCCTGGTCAAGGTGTATCTGAGAGTTGATGCTTCCTGCTCCTCTCCCCTTCTCTCTCTCTCTTTCTTGCTCTCTCTCTCTCCTCTCTTTCTCTAAACATGAATAAATAAATCTAAAAAAGAAGTTTAAAAAAATGTGGTCCATCTATGAAAATCCAGACGTCTGTGTGTGGAGACAGGTGGGGGAAAGCAGGTGTGCTGGGAGGTGAACACAGATGAAAATGGCTCTGAAGCAAAAGATATCAGAAAGGGGGCCTGTCCAGGGGGTCCTAGCAGGAACAGCCGCCCTTCTTTAAATGTCATGTGCGTCACTGCCTGAAGGCAGCGCCTCTCCCTCCAAAGGATTCCTATGAAGATTAAGAAGCCTTGAAGTACATTTATGGAAGGTCAGTTCACATCTGTTTTCTATTTGTCACGTTCTGTCAGCACGTCTGTGAGAACACAGCCATTACACCAGTCTTGGAAGCCAGAGGCAGCTGGAGCCTCCAGGCCTGGCACGTCCCTGGGCCCTCCGTCCCACCTCAGTGGAAGAAGAGTGGGAACGCAGTTGTGTCCCCGCTCCATTCTGTTTCTGTCGCCCCCACTCACTTCCACTAACTCTCACCCGGACACTATGCTTCAAAGAGCGAACAGGAAGGTGGTTCTCCCTGTCCATAAAATAACAACAACAAACAATTTAGAGGCTTTTCAAATGCCTGATGTGTTCTAGGGAACTGGAGTTTGCAGAGGAGGCATGTTGCAAAGTGACTGGCCCTAGGGAAAGACCCAGAACTGAGTAGGGCAGTGACCTAGTGATGTTGATCAGAATAAAGATTTCCAAATGACACTTATCAGCCTGCAAAGGCACTTATCACAGTAAGGAAACATTTCCATTGATTTGGTGCAAAGGGCAGCCCAAGACACATAGTGAGTCACATTCCCTGTCTACCTGCCTGCAATCCTCCCACCACCACTGGGTGACCTAGGCTGGCTTCACTAAGGTCTGGATTTGAAGTCACAAGGTATCTATGACTCTGCTTTCCACTTAGGTCAGTGTGTAATGACCGACCTCCAATGATTAATTTTGACGATAAGAATGCTTTTGGTGGGAGACGGATGGTCAGGGCTAGACGATCAAGATCTTGGCTGAATACCTTTCAAGCTTCTAAGCATATGAGAAAGAATAGCCAACCAATAATGCATAAAGGCTATGTGGGTGGGAGGCTAACACCCCCGCGACTATAAATTCTTGGCTTTTCAAGTCTAATCTGTGTTCTCTACTCATAATTCCACGGTGTTTTTAAACTAGCTTTAAAATAGAGAAATATTTAATGTTATTGATCACTATATTAGTGATGTGTTTCTAAGACTGTTTATTTATTTATTGGTTTCTGTAAAAACAACAGCAGCCACTTGTTACTGTGGAAACAGTCCCAGGGGAAATCAACAGCACTTTGTTTGATGTTGGCATTTTTGTTGCCTGCCTCCTTAGAAATGCTTGACTTAATATTTTTACAATAGAAAAAAAAAAAAGCAATAAAAAATTTGGAAGCCAGATGGCCCTTAAAAAAAAAAAACTGCCAGTGGAGAATATTTTCTCGTGTAGAAAGAGATTTCAGTTAAGATGATCAAACAAAATTGGTTGTAGTTAAAGTCTCTGGCCTTTTTTTTTTTTTATCTTAGTCAAATAAAGCTGTGTATTCTAAGGAAGAAATCAAAGGTCATTCTTCTGATAAAGAAAGATTCTGGGGATTGTCTTGTATTAGAGAAGGCATTTGAGTAGTGACTTCAGCCTTGGCAGATGATAATGCTGTTCAAGTCATGTTCAGAAGATGGAAGACTTCCAAAACCTAAATAGGTTCTGGACTGCAGATACCATTTATATAATATGTCCTAAATCTTGATTGCCAATTCTCTCTCCCTTTTTAAAATGTCACTCATAAAAACTGCTAGTCTAAAACATTCACCTGTCAACAAAATGATGTATGTGTTGGAAGGAGTCAACTACCAAGAAGTAGAGTGACTTCAATTGGTCCCCTCCCCGGCACATACTTCTCTTGATAGAATCCATTCTTGTGTAGTAGTTAACTCTCTTTTATCTTTTTCAAACCAAAGCAAAACCTACATAACCTAAATACATTTGAGGTAATCCTTCAACCCGGCTACCTTACCACCATTATAATTGCCAATAAGTTGTAAGCAGAGCTGACTTAAATTTCACTTCAATCATTTCTCCTGCTCAGCTCTCTGGCTGTTCTTCCTTAAGTGCACAATTTAAATGTCACATCCAGCTGCTCCATCTGTGGAGTAGTTTATTGTCTCTCTCACTGCTTCATTAATAAACTTGCTTTCATTTTAAACTCTAAAAATAAACAAATAAATAAACAAATAAATGTCACATTCTCTGAAGCCTTACCTTTCCATTCTCAATCTCCCCTCCATGAATAAATTATCCCTTATTTTGCATATGCTTCCACTATGCTCATCGTACTTTATAGTCATGTGTTATGTGCCATTCTCACTGGTTCAAATGAGAACCCCATCAGGGCAGGGACTGTGCCTCATTCCTCTTTTTTATTTTAATTAATTAATTTATTGATTTTGATTGATTTTAGAAAGAGAGTAAGGAAGAGAGAAACATCGGTCTGTTGTTTCACTTATTTGTGCATTCATTGGTTGATTCTTTTTTCCTCTCCCTTCTTATTGAATTTATTGGGGTGATACTGATTCACTGGTTACAAAATTAAATATGTTTCAGGTGCACAATTCTACAACATATCTCTGTACACTGTATTGTGTGTTCACCAACACCACCCCCCCCCCCCAGCAGGGATAGAATAGCAACCTTGGTGTATTGGGATGATGCTTTAACCAACTGAGCTAACCAGCCAGGGCTCATCCATCTTAATATGACAGCACCTGTCTCAGTGTCTACATTGTAGAAGGCTTGTCTAAATGTTTGTTGGTTGAACGGGTGCCATGTTCTGGGCACTCTGATGGGATAAAAGATAGAGAAGGAATAGTCCCTACTCTCAAGGAGCATACAACATAGTGGAGCCAGAGAAGACCTATCCATAAATGCAATATAAGAATGTATCTGACAGCTGGCATTATCAATGAAATATTTGAGAAGAACTTTAAAGGATGCTGGGATGACCTTCTAAACAGTAGACCTGCATAAGCAAAGGGAGAAAGCATGCAGTATCTGTAAGTTGTTTGGTGAATTTCAAGTTTTCCCTTGACATAAGGTAAGTGTCAGGAAACAGTGGAAGATAAGATGGAAACCTGGTTGAGACTAGATGGCTGAAGGCCATAAATTTTAGATTTCCTTCTTCAAATGATGTAGAACTACTAAAAGTCTCAGATGCACCAAGGATGTTGTGGGGAGGATGGACTGTCATTGCTTTGAGGATTAAATATAATGGATTGCTTTGTAGAACATAGACAGGAATATTGATTAGATTGCATGTCTCATTCTTTTAGCTACTGAACGTAAAACAGTAAAAAGACATGATCTCTGCAGTGTTTTAGAAGGGTGACTTTGCCAGGGTGCAAGGAATAAGATTTGGATGAGGGGCAGGAGGCAGGAGGGCCAGCTGGGAGGCCGGGAGTTTTGAGGGCCTGAATAAATGCTTTGTAGGTCCAAGTCAAAGGGTAAAGCGACTTGCAGCCTGGCTCATTGTGAGAACTCCATCACACCAGTTAATTAGTTGGAAGGGAACTGGTTTCGTCAGGGAGTGGGGGAGAGAGGTAAGAGGAGAAGTTGTATTTCAGATATATTAAATCTGAGGTGCTGGAAACACATCTTGGAGGATATTTCCAGAAGATTGTTGGAGATATGTGAAAACAACATGAGGAAGAGACAGAAACTTAGTCATTCTGTACATAAAGGGATGGATGAGAAAAGCCACATGACTTGGTGAACCTATGGAGGTGCGTGGATCCTAGATAGAAAATTCCAGGACAAAAACTTAGAAACAGCTTTCATCCAGGTGGCAGGAGAAGGGGAGCGAGCCAAGTTGGCATTAAAGATCTGAGAGGGCCAGGACCAAAAGGTGCTAGCTAGTGAGCTGGTAGAGAGATGCAGAAAGTTCAAGGACAATGAAGATGGGGCAAACACCAGTGTATCTCATAACTGGAAAATCAGTGGTGGGTTTCAAGATAGCACGTCCAGTTGAAAGGTAGGGACACAACCAAAAATCTAGAAGGGAATTGCAAACTCAAATGCTTACAAGGATCTGACAGGTAGCAAGTGAGCAGAGAGGGTAAGAGGGGACTGTGATGACCAGGATCCCACTCTAGAGTAGCAGTGGTCCCCAGATCTTCGTTGCTACATGGAAAGAAAAGGTGGCCTAGGGAAGCCAGTTGTCTGACCTTTACAGAGGAGACCAACTGAAATCCTTATTTTTAGGTGACATATCCTAATTTAAAAACACTGTGAAAGTCAAGTGAGACACTCTTACATACTCTGCTAGGCTTGAAGGCATTGATGACAGGACAGAAATCTTTAGAGATGAAAGGCAGTGCAAGAGTAGCCAGTTTGATGGGTGTTTCCGAGACTGAAGTGCTAGCAGATGTCAAAAGGAAGATTGCACATTCTGGGGAGAGAGGTCCAAGGATGGGGCAGAAGGCATGAGACTTCTAGGAAGAAGAGACAACTTTTCTTTTCTGATGCAAGGGATGAGGAGAGTGAGAAGCAGAGAAATGTTTAATGTTGGCAGTGAGAATTAAGGAAAATGGGGGAAGATCAAGGACTATGAATTTAATATCATCAATAAACTTTAAGAAGAAGATCTTGATATTACAGGCTGAGGATGAGGTAGGCAAAGACTGCATTTGGACCTGACCAAGTGGTGGCACAGTGGATAGAGCACCAACCTGGGATGCTGAGGACCCAAGTTTGAAACCTTGAGGTTGCCGGTTTACCAGCTTGAGCACAGGGTCATCGGCTTGAGCATGGGATCATAGATGTGACCCCATGGTTGCTGGCTTAAGCCTAAAGTCGCTGGCTTGAGCAAGGGATCACTGGCTCAGCTTGAGCCCCCTGTTCTAGGCATGTATGAGAAGCAATCAATGAACAATTAAACTGCAGCAACTACAAGTTGATGTTTCTAACCTCTCTCCCTGTCTTTCTTTGTCTCTCTCTCTTGCTAAAAAAAAAAAAAAAGAAAAAAGAAAAGACTGCACTTGGGCCATGGGAGGGTGGGTAGTGTCTGCAACAGTCCCCAGCAGGGTTTAATGAGTGACAAATCAAACAAATAAAGACCTGCTTAAGACTGATAGCATACATTCATTGGGATTTTCCATTTAAGTGGCTTCTGCATTCTAGGCACTGGGCTAAACCCTGGGGATTTCCAGTCAAATTAGGGAGATAGATGAATAAATAAGTAATTATCACAAGACTATAAGTGTCTTAAAGGGGTATAAACAGGTTTCTCTTGGGAAAAGAGGGGGAGTATCCTGGAAGGCTTTCTGAGGAGGGAGCATTTAAATTGTGTTTGAAGGATAAGTTGTTTTGTAACCTGTGGTGGCACAGTAGATAAAGCATTGACCTGAAATACTAAGGTCGCTAGTTTGAACTCCTGGGCTTGCCTAGTCAAGGTACATACGAGAAGCAACAACTATGAGTTGATGCTTCCCGCTCCTTCCCTACTGTCCTTGTCTCTCTCCTCTCACTAAAAGCAATAAATAAAATCTTAAAAAAAAAATAAAAGAGGCCCTGGCCAGTTGGCTTAGTGGTAGAGCGTCGGCCTGGCGTGCAGAAGTCCCGGGTTCGATTCCTGGCCAGGGCACACAGGAGAAGCGCCCATCTGCTTCTCCACCCCTCCCCCTCTCCTTCCTCTCTGTCTCTTTCTTCCCCTCCCGCAGCCGAGGCTCCACTGGAGCAAAGATGGCCCGGGAGCTGGGGATGGCTCCTCGGCCTCTGCCCCAGGCACTAGAGTGGCTCTGGTCACAACAGAGCGACACCTCAGAGGGGCAGAGCATCGCCCCCTGGTGGACATGCCGGGTAGATCCCGGTCAGGCGCATGTGGGAGTCTGTCTGTCTCTCCCCGTTCCCGGCTTCAGAAAAATACATAAATAAATAAATAAATAAATAAATAAATAAATAAATAAATAAAAGATAAGTTATAGTTACTAATTGGGGAGGAAGTCAGAAGAGACAATATGTACAAAACACTAGGGGTAACAACTAACCTGATGCATTCTTGAAAGTTCAGCTAATTCTATGCGTCTGAAATGGAGTGCCCTTGCCAGTGTGGGAGATGAAGCTGAAGAGTTAACGTGAAGAAGCATAAATGGTCATGGAACTTGGATCTGCCCTGTAGATAAGGAAAAGCCATGGAAGAATTTCAAGCATGACAGTTACATCATCAGCTTGTTTGTTAGAAAGAGCACATGGGCTAGAAACAAGAAGACTGAGAAAGAGGCCAATTTTGATGTGCAATTATGTACCTAGCCACAAAGGCTACATCTTGATTGATTCGCATTAATGATGTCAATCTTAATCTCTTTATCCACTGGTTGATCTAAGGTTGTGTTAGGTTAGTGGAGAATAAAAGGATGTCTACAAGGAGCTTCTGGGAAAGAGTTCTTTGATAAAGAAGAAATGCTTGAGAAGAAAGCTCCTATTATCCCTTGAGATTATGAGGCAATAGGCCTAAGGATGAAAGCCAACATGTTGAAAATGGCAGAGCAGAAGAAAAACTCTAGGTTCTTGTTGTCAGAGGATGTCATTGAGAGGATGTGACTGCCAGTTGACTCTCAAACTGGACCCAAGCATTTGGAGGCTCCTCATCCTTCCCCTGTCCTTGGAATGTCCATTCTGCCCACTGTTCCCATAGCCAGAACCCTTTCAAGGACACAGCCTTGAGAGTAATGTGTTGGTTGAGACTGTCTGAGCTGTGTATGTGACTGGACCCCATTAAAGTCTCTACATAAACTTTTAAGATTCAGACATTCTGGTGGATGTGGAAATCTACTCATCTTGCAGCAGCCTCAGCAAGCCTCATATGGGAACCTTCCCTTGCTTATGAAAACTGCTACCTACCTATCTGGAATGGCCTGCCTCACTCTCCAGTCTCCTCTGGTAAGCTGCATTTCACCCAGGTTGCCAACCAACACTTGGTGACACTGTTCCGTTTCCAAAAGTGCTCTGGGATGGGCTATCTTGAACTTAAACAAGTCAATAATGAGTGCCCTTATGGTTTACATCATGATTAGCTGGATTTTTTGTTAACTGCCACATTGCCTTATATGTGGCCATCACAGCAAAAAGTTTAAAAAGCAAGAGTTCCTATTGGCTAGGAGGACTAGACTCAGGCAGAGTCCTATTTCTGTGCTCAGGAGACAAGATGCATTAATCTTTTTTCTCTCTCGCCAATCTTTTTTTTTTTTTTTAAGCTTTTACTTACTGATTTTAGAGAGAGGAGAGAGGGAGAGAAAAGGGGGGAAAGGAGCAGGAAGCATCAACTTGTAGTAGTTACTTCTCGAATGTGCCTTGACTAGGCAGGCCCGGGGTTTCGAACCAGTGACCTCACATTCAGGTCGACACTTTATCCGCAGGTCAGGCTCTCACCAGTCTTTATTCTTCCCTTCCACATGTTCTACCCAGAGTCAGAGAAGCCGCTCGCTCATCCTCGGGCTCTTTTTTGTAGCTTTCTTTCTCTCTCTCAAACAGAATTTATCTCTCTCAAAGTCCCGGTGTCTCGGCATTTATTATATTAAATTGCAGTTAATTAGGAGGCCAGGAGTCTTACTTTCTTAACTGTGTGCCCCTGGCACAAAGGCTGACAAATAGTAGATGCTCAAAAAAATGAGTTTTAAATGGAATTTTGAGATAGGGGCCTGAATAACAATACAAAGAATACTGGACCTATTTTTTTTTTTTTTTCTGAAGCTGGAAACGGCGAGAGACAGACAGACTCCCGCATGCGCCCGACCGGGATCCACCCGGCACGCCCACCAGGGGGCGATGCTCTGCCCCTTTGGGGTGTCGCTCTGCCGCGACCAGAGCCACTCTAGCGCCTGGGGCAGAGGCCAAGGAGCTATCCCCAGCGCCCGGGCCATCTTTGCTCCAATGGAGCCTTGGCTGCGGGAGGGGAAGAGAGAGACAGAGAGGAAGGAGCGGGGAGGAGTGGAGAAGCAAATGGGCGCTTCTCCTATGTGCCCTGGCCGGGAATGGAACCCGGTTCCCCCACACGCCAGGCCGACGCTCTACCGCTGAGCCAACTGGCCAGGGCCACTGGACCTATTTTATATGTTTCCCCAGATTTGCCTCACTGACCTCCAAGCTGCTTGCTTCATGGAGAGTCCTGGTGGTGTTTACTTCCCCTGGTGTGAGGAGGATCTCAGGCACAGCCTCCCGCGCACCATCACAGTGGGCGCTTCAGTGCAGCCATGGTGTCAAGCCAGCTCAGCCTGAATCATGGAGTTCCCTTCTCCTCCCACCACTTCTCGGCAGAGCTGTGGCTTCACCAGTGGCTGCCTGGAGAGGTTTTGGATTACAAGTCCAGAAAGTACAAGGGAGTTATCACCCTGTGGGTAGTCTACTTTGACCAAAGAGAGACAGAAGGTGAAAAAGTAGCAGCATATTAACTCCTCCTTTCTCCTTGGTGGACCACTCCATTCATATGATTCCACGTGGCCTGACCGAGCGACTCACTGTGTTTTCTCACGAAGCTGTAGCCAGTTCCCTATGCAACTCTTAGCGTTTACTATTTCTCCAGCCCTGGCTAATTTCCTTTTTACTCACTCTTGCAGCCCTGCAATTGTATGTACTTTTTTCCAGTACATTAGCATATACCCATGCCTCAACCTTTGTGTTTTAGGCTAAGACAAAGAGTTGCAGCTATTATTCAAAATCAGTTTTCTCACTGTATATTTGTGGATGACACTTCAGTTGAAATTTTCTTCCAGACACAGGCATCCTGGGATGCCAAAACAGCACAGGATTTTTCAAAGCTCTTTTTGTTTAAGTAAACCATTATTTATGAGTGGCATTTCTTAAAAATCAGTCTGTCCATTTCTTAAATACTCCAAAGGAGGTGAAATGAGGTCTGGAGGGCAGTAATTTAACTCCTAGGAAAAGCAAATATTTAATTGTCCTTGATTTTGAATACTGAGTTGGCAGTTGACCTTGATATGATTATTTTTTTAATCATGTCTAGACTTTTTAAAAAATCATGTTTTTGCTAGATTTTCTTTATTAAAGTTTTTATTTGTTGATTTGAGAGAGAAACATCAACTCCTTGTTCCACTTATTTATGCATTCGTTGGTTGATTCTTTTATTTATTTATTTATTTATTTATTTATTTACAGGGACAGAGAGAGAGTCAGATAGAAGGATAGATAGGGAGAGACAGACAGGAACGGAGAGAGATGAGAAGCATCAATCATCAGTTTTTAGTTGTGACACCGTAGATGTTCATTGATTGCTTTCTCATATGTTCCATGACTGTGGGCCTTCAGCAGACTGAGCAACCCCCTGCTCGAGCCAGTGACCTTGGGTCCATGCTAGTGAGCTTTTTGCTCAAGCCAGATGAGCCCGCACTCAAGCTGGCAACCCCGGGGTCTCGAACCTTGGTCCTTCCACATCCCAGTCCGACGCTCTATCCACTGCGCCACCGCTTGGTCAGGCCGTTGGTTGATTCTTATATGGCCCTGACCGAGGATCAACCCACAATCTTGGTGTATTGGGAGGACATTCTAACCAACTGAGCTACCCAGCCAGGGCGGGCATGTTGAAAAGTTTCTTGAAAGAAAGTTGGAAGAATAATTAAAAGATACGTAATTATCCTTTGCTTGATGTTTGGCTTTTTGTTGTTGTTGTTGTTGTTTGTTTTATTGATTTTGGAGAGAGGAAGGCAGAGAGAGGGAGAGACAAGAATATTAATCTGTTCCTGTGTCTACCCTGACCGGGGATCAAACCAGCAACCTTTGCACTTCTGGACTATCTTCTAAGCCAGTGGTCCCCAACCTTTTTTGGGCCATGGACGGTTTAATGTCAGAAAATATTTTCACGGACCAGCCTTTAGGGTGGGACAGATAAATGTATCATGTGACCGAGACAAGCATCAAGAGTGAGTCTTAGACAGATGTAACAGAGGGAATCTGGTCAGTTTTTTAAAATAAAACATCCTTCAGACTTAAATATAAATAAAATGGAAATAATGTAAGTTATTTATTCTTTCTCTGGAGACCGGTACCAAATGGGGGTTGGGTACCATTGTTCTAAGCAACTGAGCTAATCTGGCCAGGGCTTTTTAAAAAATTATTATTTGATTGATTGATTGAGATAGAGAGAGAGAGGAAGGGGGTAAAGAGAAAAAAAGATATCAATTTGTTGTTCCACTTATTTATGCATTTCTTGGTGATTCTTGTATGTGCCCTGAGGGAATTAAATCCCCAACTTTGGAACAGCAGGAAGTTGCTCTGAGCTATCTGGCCAAGGATATCTTAATGCCATCTAATATCAATAAAAGCTACAGCAAGTGATCAGAGTCTCTGAGTTATTTTCTTTTAACAGATTTGGAACACTATATCATTTCTTAAGCATTATTCTATTTATTACAGACACCTTTTCTGAGGTAGTTAAATTTGTTTTATATTGAATACATGTAGGAGTTATATATAATTAATAGAAACATCCTCAGGGGAAAAACGAAGCTTCAATCTCAATGGCAGCATAATTAGCTGGAATTTTATGGGTGCCTCTGTCTAAAGAGCTCTGAAATCATTAGCCCAGATAAATGAAAAACATCATTTACAATAAAGATATTAACCTACATAATCTTGTCTGAAATATAAGAGACAAAGTCAGAACATTGGAGCATATGGCTAAACTACCCAGAGCAGAAACACACGGACAAACTGAAAAGGAAAATAGAATAAATATTGAATCTGCTCTGAGAAGGACCTGCAGGGAAGTTGTACAAGTTGAAAGGGACCCATCAAGAACAAAATCGGATAATAAATCTTGCCAAGATTGCATTCTTGATTAATTTAATTTCAGATTATTCAATCATACTTCCTTTTAAAGTTTTTTTTTATTTACTAATTTTAGAGAGGGAGAAGAAGGGAGAGAGAGAGAGAGACATTGATTTGCTCTTTCACTTATTTATGCATCCGTTGGTTGATTCTTCTATGTGACCTGACCACAGATCAAACCCTCAACCTTGGCATATATGGACGATGTTCTAACAAACTGAGCTACCCAGCCAGGGCCAAACCATATTCTCTTTAGAATAGAAAAATCTTTAGAACTCTCCTCAATGCGAGTGGACAATAATAACATTCATACTGACATATGTACATGCTAAACACAGCCAACTCTTAGCTATCCTAATAGATGAGGATACAGTGTACCCTAAATCAATCAGCAAATGCTTGTTAAATGCTAATCATGGGGATTTTTGCCTAGAGACCACCTGCAACTATGTTCCCTGGCCAAACTGGAAATTACCAGCATCAGTGATGATCTAGTTTGTAAACTGAGCTTGCCTCATCTCAGAGGCCTTCCAGAGAAAAGAAGATAAAAACAAATAAGGAAGGAATGGTAAGGGAGGTAAGATGGCTTAAGGGAGAAGACAGTGACTCAAATGTCATCTCAAGAACAGAAGGAATAAGGTAAGGTGAGAAACTTTTTTACAATGAAAAGGACAAAAATAAATTGAAGAAAACAATATTGTAAATAAAAGAAACATTTTATTCATTGCAACAATAATACACTATAATATGATAAATGCATAATAAAAACATTTGTAATATTTTATATTATAATTATGCTTACATACCTATTAATTTTTAATAATAATTGTAAGAAAAAAGTACTCATTTAGATACAAATACGTCACATCATACACAATGGATCAACTCTGCACCAATTGAATATAGACATTTATAGATTAGTCTTCCAATATCAAAAAGGAGGACATGGGCCCTGGCCGGTTGGCTCAGTGGTAGAGCGTCGGCCTGGCATGCAGAAGTCCCAGGTTCGATTCCCGGCCAGGGCACACAGGAGAAGCGCCCATCTGCTTCTCCACCCCTCCCCCTCTCCTTCCTCTCTGTCTCTCTCTTCCCCTCCCGCAGCCGAGGCTCCACTGGAGCAAAAGATGGCCCGGGCGCTGGGGATGGCTCCTTGGCCTCTGCCCCAGGCGCTAGAGTGGCTCTGGTCGCAACAGAGCCACGCCCCAGAGGGGCAGAGCATCGCCCCCTGGTGGGCACAACCTCGCCCCCTGGTGGGCGTGCCGGGTGGATCCCGGTCAGGCACATGCGGGAGTCTGTCTGACTGTCTCTCCCCGTTTCCAGCTTCAGAAAGATAAAAAAAAAAAAAAGAAAGAAAGAAAAAGAAAAAGGAGGACATGTAGGACGACACTTTTCGAGGGAGGGCGGAACTTACAAAAGAAGGACTGTCCTCCCTAAAGGAGGATGATTGGTCACCTTAAAAGGAAATGTTTTTGATTTAGAAGCAGTTACTGGTGTTCTTCAAAAGAGCAGTTTCAGACACTCGACCTTCTGGCCGAAATGAAATAATTGGAACTGCGGTTTACCTTGAACAACTAGAAAACTGGACAAAATATATGAAACAACTATTTTCAGACTTCGGACAACAGGCGGTGTGGGACTGTGATGTCTGAGAGAAGGTGGCCCTAAGGTCATCCTGGCTTTCTGCCTGGAGACACATGCCTGGCCTGATGCAGGGAAGGAGATCGCCTGTAAAACACAGTGGTCTTATTGAGTGGAAGAAATTAAGGTCGGAGTTCAGAGCTAAAGCTGCTGGAAGTTGTAGGTCAGAGTTGCAGAGAGGAGGCTGGTACCTAGAAAAAGAGCTCCAGAATTCTGTGTGGGCTCAGTTTGCATTTTTGCTCAATACAGTGAAACTCCACAGTTTGGATCAAAAGAGGCTGGGGAGCTGTGAACTGAGCAGTTCCTGATCTTGGCCCAACAGAGGGCAAGGTCTCAACAGACTGAGAAAAATCTTTCCTGGAATGGCAGTTTGTAGCTTCTTGTGCACATTTTGAATCAAAGAGGGTTCTAAGAAAGACTACGTGAAGGTGGGACTGGATTGTGGACGGTTAAGATTATGTGCCCTCTTGGGGTGGCTTCTAAGGGGCCTGAAAAGAAGAAATTTCAAAGGTGTGTTAACCTAGATGCACAGACACAATGGACAGACTTGCTTAAGGCAAAGATAAACCTTTTACGAAAAAGTTATGTGCCTGAGGCATGACTACTCACCATGACCTGCCCAGTTAGGAATTTATGATCAGATCACCCTGTGAGTTTACTTTCCGTAAAACCCTTTTTTTTTTTTCATCCACAACCTAAAAGGGCTGTGCTTTAGTAGTGTTACTAAACTATTCCCAGAATAAAGGTTACTTTATGTCTGCCCTAAAAAGGCTTAACCAAAAGCCCAAGGGATCAAGTGCTTTACTGCCTGCCATGACAATCTTTAGAGGAAGACAACAAAATTGGGCACTCAACAATGTAAAAGCTGCAGTATCTAGCATCCAATAAAACTAAAAATCACTAAACATGGGAAGAAGCAGGAGCATGACCTGTAGCCAAAAGAAAAATCACTCAAAGAAAATAGACCCAGAAGTGATAGAGATGGAGAACATTAGCAGACAAGAATGTTAAAGCAGCTATAATAACTGTTTGACTAATTCAAAGAAAACATGAACAAAGTGAGAAAATAAATTAAAAATTCTTTTAATTTTTTAACATCCTTATTGATTTTAGAAAGAAGAAAGGAGAGAAAGAGAGAGAGAAACATCGATTTGTTGTTCCACTTAGTTATGCATCATTGGTTGAGTCTCATATGTGTGGATCAGGGATCGAACCCACAACCTTGGCATATCAGGACAATACTCTATCAACTGAGCTACTCGACCACGGATGGAAGATACTTATCTATCTATCTATCTATCTATTTATTTATTTATTTATTTATTTATTTACTTAGAGATGGTGAGGCAGAGAGACAGACTCCCATATGTGCCCCAATCAGGATCCACCTGGCTGTGGGAGAGGAGAGAGAGACAGACAGACAGAGAGAGAGAAGGGGGAGGA
Source organism: Saccopteryx leptura (assembly GCF_036850995.1). Lineage (NCBI taxonomy): Eukaryota > Metazoa > Chordata > Mammalia > Chiroptera > Emballonuridae > Saccopteryx > Saccopteryx leptura. Next base: position 111,704,534 of record NC_089504.1, read on the forward strand.
GGAGGGTTGAAGAAGCAGATGGTCGCTTCTCCTGTGTGCCCTAACTGGGATCGAATTTGGGACTTCCACACTCCAGGCCAATGCTCTACTGCTGAGCAACTGGTCAGGGTGGAAGATATTTTTTTTTAAAGAAAATTTTCTTGGGATCATGAACACACAATTAAAAATATAATAAAATAAAATAAAATTTCAGCAAGGTGATTGAGAGGACAGTGGACTGAAGAAAAGGAAGGAGTCTTCGCTTGCTAGTTGGTTAGAGTGTTGTCCCAAAATGTGAAGGTTGTGGGTTCAATCCCTAATCCAGGCACGTAGAAGAACAGATTCATGCTTTCGTCTTTCTCTCTTCTCTTTAAAATAAATCAATAAATTAAAAAAAATTGTGTTTGACCTGACCAGGTGGTGGCGCAGTGGATAGAGCGTTGAACTAGGATGTGTAGGGCCCAGGTTCGAAACTCAAGGCCACCAGCTTGAGTATGGGGTTGCTGGCTTGAGTGTGGAATCAGAGACATGACCCCATGGTTGCTGGCTTGAGTCCAAAGGTCACTGGCTTGGAGCCCAAGGATGCTGGCTTGAGCCCAAGGTTGCTGGCTTGAGCAAGGGGTCACTGTAGCTCCCCCCCCCCCAGTCAAGACACATATAAGAAAGCAAGCAATCAATGAACAACTAAGGAGACTAAGGCGCCGCAATGAAGAATTGATGCTTCTCATCTCTCTCCCTTCCTGTCTATCTGTCCCTGTCTGTCCCTCTCTCTGTCTCTGTCACAAAATCAAACAAAAAAAATTTTGTTTGAAGAGAAGGAATGAGGCTGACCAGGGGTGACACAGTGAATAGGGCGTTGACCTAGGATGCTGAGATTCCAGATGTGAAACCCCAAGGTCACAGGCTTGAGTGCAGGCTCACCAGTTTGAGTGCGGGATTATCGACACAATCCCAGGGTTACTGGTTTGAGCCCAAAGTTGCTGGCTTGAGCAAGGGGTCACTGGCTTGGCTGGAGCTGCCCTCCCCCCATCCTGTCAAGGCACATATAAGAAATATTAATGAATTGAAGTGTTGCAACTATGAGTTGACGCTTTTCATCTCTCTTCCTTCCTGTCTGTCTCTCACTAAAAAAACCCAAAACAACAAAAAATAAAAATGGAAGGAATGAAGAGGACAAAATGAAGGTAGTGGGCAAAGACCATTTATTCAAGAAGTATAGCTGCAAAGAGAGAGTCAGCAAAACCTGTCAAAGGCTTGGGTTCTTTTTTCCCTAGGGGGAAAAAAAAAAGCTAAAAATGAAAGCTAAAAAGAAGGAGGCAGCTGAGAAAGAGATTTAAGTTTTAGAAAGATGAAATTATATGAGGTTAATTGTTCTAAGAAGTTTTAGGAAATAAAACTTTTATCTCTAAAGAGAAGAGGAATGATTGTTCCCTCACATGTTGGAAAGAAGATGGATATAAAGTAGAGATAGGAAGTTCAAAGAAATTCAGGTCGGGGTCACTAACGGAGTCTCAGTACACAGGAGGCTAAATCATTCACTTAGAGGCACCGGATAGGAAAATCCAATGAATGAAGACACGAGCAGCCTGACTAGGTGGTGGCGCAGTGGATAAAGCGTTGAACTGTGATGTGGAGGACCCAGGTTCAAGACCCCGAGGTCACCAGCTTGAGTGTGGGCTCATCTGGTTTGAGCAAGGCTCAGCAGTTTGAGCCCAAGGTCGCTGGCTTGAGAAAGGGTTCACTTGGTCTGCTGTAGCCCCACGGTCAAGGCACATATGAGAAATCAATCAGTGAACAACTAAGAAACCTCAACGAAGAATTGATGCTTCTCATCTCTCTCCCTTCCTGTCTGTCTGTCCCTATCTGTCCCTCTCTCTGACTCTCTCTGTCACACACACACACACACACACACACACACACACACACACACACACACACACACAAGACATGAGCAGAGGGAGCCTGAACCAATGACTGGGAAACAAACCTCAGAGAAAATTATAAAGATGAAGAAAGAATTGCAGAGGCGTAGCACCAATTAGCCCAATTTCTCCAAACATGGGGAATTGATTAGATTCCAAAATTAGTAAGAAGGAAATAATCAAAATGCAAAAAAGAAGGGATTTGAGTTTAAATGTTAAAAGGAAAACAATTTTTCTCTTCATCTTAATATGCTAAATCCTAGTGCAAACATTCTGGGAGAAAAATGACATCTGGAGGGTTAGAACTGTGAAGGAACTGTAGGCTGTGATGCATCGTCTCATATGAAAACAAAGGTAGGCAGACATATTTTAATGTCTGCCACAGGCCAAGGACTGCTGGGGCCACCAGAAGTTTGAAGAGACAAGGAAGGATTAATTCCTAGATCTTTCAAAAGGAGCATGTCTCTGCGGACACCTTGATTTGGGGCTTCTAGCTCCCAGAACAATGAGAGAATAAATTTCTGTTGTGTTAAGCCCCCATTTTGTGGTACTGCATTACCACAGCCACAGGAAATGAATACGAGGAGTATTCCAGGACAATTTACCTCCAAACTGCTGCTTTCAAGCTTGCTGTTCTGGAAAGAGCTGAACTCCACAGGGAGGAGAAAACGTTGAAGATCTCCAGTGCTTCCTAGACCCACAGCCCTCTTTTGAAAAACAGGCCTGTAGTGGTTAGCTCTGCACATATAATTGTATTTCTTACCCTGTGGAGCCAACTCTACTACTCCAGCCACATCTGGTTTGGAGCCAAAGTTCCCTGGGAATGGGATAGTCAGAAAGAGGCCAAAAAAGAGCTGGTGTCAGACTGTCTAATATGGACAATCTGCATCAGATGGTAACAGATCAACTCAACTCAACCAGGAAGTACAAATATTAAATAAACAAAGAGTAGACAATATGCCAATCCATGCAGAGCCTTTGTGTTAGTTCTCCAGGGACCTGTTGACATCCTTGTCTGGGAAACTCTGTGATCAAGAATGGCTGCCCAGCTTGAATCAGAGGCCATCCCATGCTACCCTATGCATCCTAACCATAAACCCTCATTAGTAGAGATCACACAGGCATGCTTCCTCGTTCAACTGTGTTAATCTGCTCAGGCTGCCATAACAGAATATTATAGAACGGGTGGCTTACACAACAGCAAGGTATTTCTCAGTGTTCTGGAGGCTGGTAAACCCAAAGACCAAAATGTCGACCATTTCTCCTGAGGAGAGCTCCCTTTCTGGCTTGCAGATGGTTGCCTCATTGCTGTCTTCACTCGGCCTTTCCTTAGTGTGTGCCTGCGGACACTTCTCTTCTCATAATGCTACTGGTCCAATTGGATTAGAACCCCAACCTTATGACCTCATTTAACTTTAATTACCTCCTGAAAGTCCTATGTGCAAATGTAATCACATTGGGTTTTAGGGCGTCAACGCATGAATTTGGGAGTAGAGGCACACAATTTAGTCCATAAGGTTTAGCAAACATTAAGGATCTAATTAATAAAGGCTAGGGTACAGATGACTATGATGACCACAGAGATTCAATATACATTTTGGAAAGTGAAACAAAGCAAATAAAATGTGTCTTAAACTTTGCTATCATCTCCTGTCGACCCTGGGGGTGTCACATGAGATCCCTGGTCCTCTAAATTCTCCCTTCCAGAACGTCTGCCAGGGAGCTTGTTTCATGAGATGGGCCCAGCCCTGCTAGGGAAAAAAAGGCATTCTGGGAGAGTGTGCACAGGGTCAAAATTATTTTTTTCTCCTTAACATTATTTTCTTTTTTTAAGGTGAGAGGAAGGGAGATAATGAGGCAAATTTCTGCATGTGCCTTGACCAGGATCCATTTGGCAACCCCATCTGGGTTCAGTACTCGAGTATCAAGCTATTTTTAGCACCTAAGGCTGTTGCGCTCCAACAGAGCTATCCTCAGCACCCAGGGCCACACTTGAACTAATTGAGCTACTGGCGGTGGGAGGGGAAGAGGGAGAAAAGGGGGCGGTGAGAAGCAGATGGTTGTTTCTCCTGTGTGCCCTGACTGGGAAACAAACCTGGGATGTCCACATGCCAGGATGACACTCTATCCACTGAGCCACTGGCCTGGACCCTTAACATCTTATTAAAACCTTCATGAGACAAACAGCTGTCTCATTGATGATGCCAATACAAGGGTCAGAATGAAAGAAAATCCTAGATTATTTTTGTCACCTTACCCAGACACAAAATGCTTCTAACTATATAAATGTAGAGGTATGTATACACATAAACATATACATATTTATATAAACATATGTATATGTTTATGTATATATATGCATATATATATGCATTATGCCAAATGATTTATATATATACAATATTAATTTATTTCAGCCTTATAACAATCTCATGAGATAGGTAGTATTATTTTACTCATTTAACATTCCAGAGAATTAAGGCACAGAGAGGTTGACTTACTTGCCCAAGCTTATACAGTTAATAAGTGCTGATGTTGGGACTTGACCCATACAGTCTGGCTCCAGAGTTCATGCTCATAACTATTATAGTTTGTTGTAAATAAAAACCTACAAAATATAAACAAATCACAGTGAAAATGTAAAAAGTACTATAATAGAAATTATGTAAAAAGAGGTAAGGAATCAGAAAATTATCATTTTATATTCTTTTGAATGAACCATCTTTCAGCCTACTAGTCTCTATAGACTTTGATGGCCATGTGGTACTCTCAGTCCCAGAAGTAAATACAACTTGCCTTGGAATAAGACTGTATTAGTGTCTGGCTTCATGTGTCAACTTGATCTGTTTTTGGACAGTGGGCAAGCCATTCGGTGGATGTAAAAAGATGCAAAGTCTTTCTTGTCACATTCTGCACGTCCTGCTCAAAGAGCTGCTCTCTCTGAAGTTTTGTCCCCAGGGCAGAAAGGGAAGAAGATTGTGCTCCTTCCCATCAATCTTAGTAATCAAGTGCCCCTGTGTGCTCCAACAAGAGGTTCTTCTTAGTTGGATGAATGGATGTGTAGAGAGGCAAGAGGCCAGGACTTACAGGCTCAAAAATGTGCAAGATTTATTGGAGCTGCTGGTTAGAACACTGCTGTTTTCGTAAACTAGACCAAAATGCTCTCACACCAAGTTTTCAGCAATAAAATAAATAGCCTCAGGTGTCTATCGACCTAAGAGGACCTGCTTGTCGTTGATATAATTGCCAAACCACTCCCTGGGAACTTGACAGATGAATCCTTCAGCTTTCAATTCAAGATGAAAATTTGCACCAAAAAACAAGACTAAGGCTTTTTAAAAAAGAGCAATATAAATTCCTATTTCTTAACATTTCATTCATTCATTGAACAAATATTTATTGAGTACTTATTATGTGATAGGCATTGTTCTTGGAGATTGGAATGCAGCAGTGAGCAAAACAAAGATTTGTGCCCTCAAAGGATTTGTACTCCAGTGTGGAGAGATAAATGGTTAGCAATAGACATAATAAATAAGTAAATTATATAGTGTGCTGGGAAGCTATAAGTGTTAGAGAAAAAGAAAGACATAGAGCAGAATAAGTGGGATTGAAAGTGCTGGGGGCTTATTGCAATTTAAATAGAGTAGTCAAGCCTGACCAGGCAGTGGCGCAGTGGATAGAGCGTAGGGCTGGGACGCGGAGGACCCAGGTTCGACACCCCAATGTTGCCAGCTTGAGTGCAGGCTCATCTGGTTGAGTACAGCTCACCAGCTTGAGCCCAAGGTCGCTGGTTTGAGGAAGGGGTCACTTGGTCTGCTGTAGCCCCCTGGTCAAGGAACATATAAGAAAGCAATCAATGAACAACTAAGGAGCCGCAACGAAGAATTGATGCTTCTCATCTCTCTGTCTTCCTATCTGTCTGTCCCTATCTATCCCTCTCTCTGACACTCTCTCTGTCTCTGAAAAAAAAATAACATAAATAAACAAATAAAGTCGTCAAGGTGGGCCCTATTGAAAGAGACATTTGAGCAAAGACTTGAAAGAGTTGAGAAGATCAGCCAAATAGACTTCTGGGGGAAGAGATGACCAGGCGAATGAAATAACAAGGCAGGAGTGTGTCTGGTATGTTTGAAAAATAGCAGGAAACCTGGGTGGCTAGAGCAGCATGAGGTGAAGGGTGGATTGTGGAAGACAGGAAGCATTAACGGGACTCAGTGATGTGTGGGCATGTAGGGACCTCTCCTTTTTACATTATAGGACTTTTACTCAGAATGCAAAGAGACTCTAATTAGTGAGTTTTGAGCAGAGGAGTAATAACCAGATCTGACTGCTGTGCTGCGTGTTGATGTGGGAGAGCAAGAGTGGAAACAGGGAAACCAGATAAAACGCAATCACAGTTATCAAGAAGGGAGACAATGCTGGCTAGGACTGGATGGTAATAGTGGGGTGTTGAATATAGACAGTCCATTTGGGGATAGAATTTGAGGATAGAGCCAGTTGGAGTTGCTATAAATTAGATGTGATGTGTAAAGGAGAAAAAAGGTGAGTTAGATGACTACAACCACCAAGATAGAGAAGGCTGTAGGTAGGGCAGGCTGTTGGATATATGAGCCTAGAGCTCAGGAGTAAGTTTTCGGCTGGAGATGTAAAAGTGGGAGTTATTAGCATACAGATGTTATCTAAAGTCAAAGGCTGGATGAGATCACCAAGAAAGTGAGTGTGGCCTTGGCTGGGTAGTTCAGTTGGTTATAGCATTGTCTGGAGATGTCAAGGAAGCAGGTTTGATCTCTGGTCATGGCACATAAAAAATCAACCAATACCCTGGCTAAGTAGCTCAGTTGGTTAGAGCATCATCCCAAAGTGCAAGAGGTTGCCAGTTCAATCCCCAGTCAGGGCACACACAGGAACAGATCAATGTTCCTGTCTTTCTCCATCACTTCCTCTCTCACAAAAATCAATCAATAATTTTTTTTTTAAAAAAGGATCAATCAATGAATGCATAAATAACTGGAACAAAAAATTGATGATTTTCTTTCTCTCAAATCAATTTTTTAAAAAGATGAGGGCACATAGAAAAGAGGTCCAAGGATTAGGCCTTTCAGCATTCTCACATCAAGGGGTTTGGAGAAAACATACAGATGGCCAACAAGCATGTGAAAAAATGCTGTCATTAATTATCAGAGAAATGCAAATTCAAACCACAATGAGACATCACCTCTTATCTGTCAGAATGGTGCTCATCAACAAATCAACAAACAACAAGTGCTGGTGAGGATGTGGAGAAAAGGGAACCCTTGTGCACTATTGGTGGGAATGCAGACTTATGTAGACACTGTGGAAAACAATATGGAGTTTCCTCAAAAAATGGAAAATGAATCTGCTTTTTGACCCAGCGATCCCACTTTTGGGAATATATCCTAAGAATCCTGAAACACTAATTTGAAAGAATATATGCACCCCTATGTTCATTTCAGTGTTATTTACAATAGCCAAGATCTGGAAACAGCCCAAATGTCCATCGGTGGATGAGTGCATAAATAAGCTGTGGTACATATACACAATGGAATACTATGCTGTTGTAAAAAAGAAGATCTTGCCTGTTGTGACAGCATGGATGAACCTGGAGAGTATTATGCTAAGTAAAATAATCCAGTCAGAGAAAGACAAATACCATATGATCTCACTCATATGTGAAATCTAATGAACACAATAAATTGATGGGCAGAGCATCACCCCCTGGTGGGCATGCTGGGTGGATCCCGGTCGGGCGCATGTGGGAGTCTGTCTGACTGCCTCCCCGTTTCCAACTTCAGAAGAATACAAAAAAAAAAAAAATTGATTGATGATCTTCAATTAACACTTATTAGACTGTGATACTTAGGTTCCTGACAAAATTCTAAGTGGAAGAATCAATATGTGCATAACTCTTTTAGTGTTCTTGTACCTTGCTCACCTCGGTTAGCGTTCAGAGTAAACTTGTGCTAGGTATTTTCCTTTCTGGACAGACCCATAAGGATGAAAATCCCATCATGCCCTCTCCTTGCTTATAGTCCTTCAATATTTTCTCACTGTCCACCCATTGGCTCATTCATCCTCCTGTGGAGAAATATGTTCCAAGTTAATAACCTAAAAGAAAAAGAGAAATTTGTATAAGGATGTATGTAACAGCTTTATTCACTATATTAAAAAACTGGAAACAACCCCAAAGCAAGCAATAAACAACAGGGCTATGCAAATCCTATCTATCAATACACTGAATACTCTGTACCTACTTTAAAAGATGAGAATCTGGTCTACGCTTAGGCATGAGTGCGTTTCTAAATGTGTATGTTTCAAGACGGTAAATGTGGCATAAATATAATAAACAGGATAATGAACATCCTGATTTCAGCTCTGTAAAAATACGCACAAATATACTGACGAAGACTAGGCAGGAACAAAAAGTGATAAAAATGTCTGGTTGTAAGTAAATCAGATCTTCTGTTTTAGTGTGACATAAAAATTGAAAGGTGGAAAATAATGCCTTTGGGGTTTTCTTCTGGGGCCACTCACATAAGAATTTATACTGTGAAGAGTAAACTAGACACGGAACTTAGAATCTTAAGATCTCAGTACGTGAGGGTGGGCTAAGGACACAGCAACACTTTTATGTTCGACTGTAGTGAGGTCAAGTCAGAACGGGGGCGCGGCATGGCGGGCGACAGCGGCTCTGCTGAGTGTTCCCATATATGCACATGCACACTTGGCCCGTAGTTACACCAGTTATTGCTGCTGCAGCAGCTCAGGCCAGTGAAGAGTCACAGAGCAGGGGAAGAATTGCCCTATTAACTGAAAGAAAAACTGGTCAGACTTGATCAAGCAGAACATTAGTGTGTGATGTCAAACTGACCTATGTACAGTTTCAAAGAGGCCCAGAGTAGTTCACCAAATTCTCTTCTCTCTCTCTCCCCCCTTTATTTTATTTTATATTTTTTTATTTTGGGAGTACATTTATTAAAGCTGAGACAGGGAAACAAGGAAGGGCTTAGGATAGAAGAAGCAACAGAAGAGAGCCTTGGCGGAGCTGCTTTGATTTCCTAGAAACATTATAAGAGAAAGAAGGGAGCCAAAGACGGGCTGCTGGCAACTCACTGGGAACTCAGAGAAAAGGGGCCTTGGAGGCAGGGTGAGGGGGTTAACCTGGGATGAGCTGCTGCTGCCTGTTGCTCTCCCGCTGCGAGTCCTCTGGAGTCCCTTAGAGTTTAGGAGACGCTCGCCTGTGGAGGAAAAAGAGGGGGAAGAGAAAGGCACAGGCGTGCTCTTGGGAGGGAGAGTGCATCCAAGCTCTCCTTTCCCTTTTTTATTTTTTAATTATTTTTATTAAATTTTTGAATTTATTGTATTAACATGGATTCAAGTGTCCCACTCAATGAAACACCCTCACACGCCAACATCTTCTCTCTTTATTGGTATTTGTCATGGTGGAAGGCATAAAGGCATGACATTGGAGCCTCACTGTTAATGCACACAAGTGGCTGAAGTAGCTGAATTTTAGCATCTATTCGAATGTGTCCATTCGGTCTTCTCCTACTTCTGTCTCAAGGTTCTCCCCTCCTCGATCTTAGGGTGTTTGCCTTGTGTACTTTCAGTAAACAATGTTTCACTGTATAGAGATGTCTGATGGACAGGAAACATGTTGCCTTCTAGATTTTTCTGGGTTTTCTGTCTTTATAAATTTGGATCCTGCCCTGGACAGGTGGCTCAGTGAATAAAACATTGTCCCGAGAAGCTGAGCGTACCACAAAGTAAGATAATGAGTCTATGCTTCTCTCTATCTCCCCCTTCCTCTCTCTCTCAAATTAATGGAGGAAAATAAATCAGTAAGTAAGTAAATACATAAATAAATAAATAAATAAATCTGGCTCCTCAGTCTTGGCTTATCCTGGCTTGATCAGGCCCAAGAAAAACTGGCTCATGCATCCCAAACTCATGTGAATCTGATTTGTATCAGAAAATCAATTTAATCGTTTACAATGCAACATGTAGCAGCCAAGTGGGGCAATATATTTATGTTGGCCTGTTTGCAAGTTCTCTTACCACAGAGGAAACCAAACAAAGATTAGAAGTCTGCTGCTGTGTGAGCATAAGTTATTGGTACAGGACAGGGTCTGGGAGAGATTTATTTACAAATTGATCTACCTGGAATTCCTGGATTCCCTTTCAAGGTCTGCTTCCCCAGCTCATACCTCACCTATTCTGTGAACCTTCTCCCAGCCAGTCTTTGAGAAAAATGAATCACTCGCTGGCCAGACCACCATAATTTTTATACCTCTATTATAACACCAATCACCTTGTAGTCTAGTACTTCTTGATGTACCTGTTGCTCCTGCTATTTCAATAATAGGGGCAGGGACTCTTTTATTTACTTTCATTTCCTCAATTCCTAGCATATATTGATATAATAAGTGCTCAGTGCAGGATTACAGAATGAATGAATGAAGAGTGAATGAATAATGAAATAAGAAAAAATACTTATTTCTCCATCTACCCTAATGACCTCTCCTAAATCAGCTTTTATTAATGGATGTGGAGAGATATTAAGAATAATGGAGCCCTTGCTGGGATAGCTTGGTTGGTTAGAGCATCTTTCGAAGTACAGAGGTTGCCTGCCGGTTTGATCCCCGGTCAGGGCACATACAGGAACAGATGTTCCTGTCTCTCTTCTTCTCTTTAAAATCAATAAAATAAACATTAAAAAAAAAAAAAAGAGCAATGGAGAAAGAAAAGGAAATTCTGTCCCTTGATCATGAGAGACCTGTCCAAACATGATAGCATGAGGAACCTATAAAATACAGTTGCAAGCAACACTCAACACTTTACATTTTCACCCAGACCGATCTGCTTATCTGATCCATCTACATCATTTTCTGGCCTCACTTTAAGCTCATGCATGCCTTAGCTGCCTTCTTGTTTTAGTGAACAATTTGACCCCCTCCACACGTATATTGATTTGGATTCTCCCTAACTCACCTTTTACCCATCTTCCCTGTTAACCTCTGTTAACCCTCAGGACCAGTCCCATCAGCATTACCTGGAAACTTACTAGAAATACGGAACTTCAGGTCCCAGAACTACTGAATAAAAATCTGAATTCTAATAAGACCCTGAAGTGATTTGTATGCACCTTAAATGCGAAGAAGCTTGTAAATCTTTATGAACCACTGCTCCTGGTTTATGGTTTTCCTCTCTCTCTTGCCTCCTGTTATTCTCAAGGCATTAACACCCATTGTATTAGTTACCTATGAAATCCCTCCAATTTATCAGCTTAAAACAATAAACACTTATTACCTCACTGTCGTGATAAACTAATTGGTTATAATTAAGTTATAGCTGGGTTCATTAGGTAGTTCACAACATAAAATGAAAGGAATTAGGAGTCAACTGAATAGGCAAAGACACTCATAACAAGCTAAATAACATAGACTTTAACTCACTCACGGTTTAGATGAGTAGCCGGCTAAGTCTAGGTCAGGGGTTGGGAACCTATGGCTCGCGAGTCAGATGTGGCTCTTTTGATGGCTGCATCTGGCTCACAGACAAATCTTTAATAAAAAAAATAATAATAACATTAAAAATATAAAACATTCTCATGTATTACAATCCATTCATTTCCTACCGCTCATGTTCATGGTTGTGGGTGGCTGGAGCCAATCACAGCTGTCGTCCGGGACAACGCCAAATTTTTATTGGATAATACATAATGTACACGGGTTGTTGTATGGCTCTCATGGAGTTACATTTTAAAATATGTGGCGTTCATGGCTCTCTCAGCCAAAAAGTTTCCCGACCCCTGGTCTAGGTCCTCACTTCGGTGGGGCCCCGAATGAACTTGCTTGGAGAGGCAGAGTGCTTCGCGGCAGTTGCCAAATGGCCGTGGTGGGCGACGTGGAGTCTGCATTGGAGTCTCAGGAGACTGACTCGATCTTCACCCCAGCTACTTATATATGGGTTGGCCACTTGTCATGTCATAGGGTAACACACTTGGGGAAATTCCACTCATAATCACAGTTCAACACATATGTTATCTTGGGGGTACATGCTTGGGGGAATTTCAGTCTTAATCACAGTTTAGCATACACAGTTATCTTGGGATGTCACACATGGGTATAGCTAATTGCATGGATACACTCATCAATTTTGACACTATAAGCCTTGGCACACATTTCAAACATAGGGAATTATCTCAAAAGGGCATAAACTAGTTACACCTAAATCACCCTTAGTTTCCTTTTTACATTTTATATGAATTTGGCTTTATGTTTACTATAACACTCACAGTGCCTGTGTGTCAGGAATCTGGGCAAGACTATCTGGAGCCTCTCGCTCAGGGCCTTTCACAAGCCTGCGATCATGTCAGCTGGGACTGCAGCCATCTAAGGCTAAGGTGAAGAGGAGCCACTCCAAGGTCACTCATGTGCTTGCTGACAGGTCTTATGTCCTCCTAGGCTGCTGGATTGAGGGCCTCAGCTTCTCAATGGCTGCTGGCCAGAGGCCTCTCTCAATTCCCTGCTTTATTGGTCTCTCCATTGAGCATCTCACAGTATGGCAGCTGGCTTCATAGAGCCAACAAATGAAAAAGCAGGGGAGGGCAAGCAAGATGGAGGTTGGATGGAGTCTTTTTGTCATATAAGCTCAGAAGTGACAGCCCATAATTTTTTCTTTATTTATTAGTTAGAAGTAAGTCATGCTTGACCTGTGGTGGTACAGTGGATAAAGCAATGACCTGGAATGCTGAGGTTGCTGGTTTGAAACCCCGGGCTTGCCTGGTCAAGGCACATATGAGAAGCAACTACTACAAGTTGATGCTTCCTACTTCTCCCTGCTCTTTCTCTCCCTCCACCTCTCTCTCCTCTCTCTAAAAATTAATTTAAAAAATTTAGAAGTCACTGGGTCCAATCTACACTCAGGGGGAGGGGGTTTACAAGGGTGTGAGTAATAGGAGGTGGGGATTATTGGGGGCTATCTTAACACTGTCTACTACATCCATGTTCATTTTCATCTACTAACTTGGCTAACTAGTTACTACTAGTTTCACATCTGTATAGCCATACCTGGGACCTCACCACTGCCAGAAATTTGATGTTCTGCAGATTTCCCTTTCTGTTCTTCTTGTCTTGGCTACAACTCATTCCTTCTGCAGGTTCCACAACTTCCCGCTCATTAAGTTTCCTTCAGAGTGAACATGACTTCCTATCCCTTTCAGCCTTTTTTGTTCTAATCTACTAATGCCCTTTCAGTTCCATGCAAAGCCAGTTATGTGCAACACTCAGCGTCGTATGTTACACAGGGGCTTCCTAAGAGTGGCTGGTTACGTGTGGCCTTGCTGAAAACCTAGAAACTCCCACGGTCGCTAATTTAATTTGTGGGATTGTCACCATTTCTTCTCCTACTTGATGAAAAATCTAGCATTCTCTGGTTTTCTTCCATTTCCAGATTTTTGAGCATTCCTGAGGGAAATGATGATAGGCTGATTGGGTTCACTAAAGGTATGCTATCTAACTCCATCTGGGTAACACCTCTCTTCAGGACTGCATTCCTGCAGAATCTATTAAATTTTATTTATTGATTTTAGAGGAAAAGGAAGGGAGAGAGAGAGAAACATCAATTTGTTGTTCCACTCATTTATGCACTCACTGGCTGATTCTTGTATGTGCCCTGACTGGTGATCAATCATACAACCTTGGCATATTGGGACGATGCTCCAACCAATACATCTACTTGGCTAAGGCTGCATTTCTGCAGAATTTATTTTGCAGGAGCTTTTTCATTCTCCTCAACTCCTCAAACCCACCTTCACTATTCTTGATCTACCCTTAGCCTTCCTCCACTCAAAGGCCACTCCCCAGTTTGGCTGTCTGCACTCTAGAATGCTCTTCACACATTATTTTTGTTCCTCTTGTCTCAGCCTTCCTGAGTCTGAACTCTTCCCCTGTCCTTATCCTCTCCTATCCCACTTCTTTGATTTTGTTTAGTTAGTTTCTCCCTCTCTCCTCATTGCCTCTTTTCAGTTTATAAACATGTTCACCATAAAAGGAACCTTGACTCAGTTACCACCTCGGACTACTTCATCACTTTCTTTCTACCACTGAGTTCATATTTGATTTTATTATACTCTCAAATATACATAAAAGTTAAATACCACAGTAGATACAAATACACTTGCATATAAATGTAACAGTTTGCCATATTTACTTCATCTTTGTTTTCCTGAAGTGTTTTATTCTATTTTATTTTTCTTTATTTATTTTTTATTTTAGACAGAGGAGAGAGAGAGGTGAGGGGGTGGGTAGAGGGAAGCATCAACTCGTAGTAGTTGCTTGCTGTATTTGCCTTGACCAGGCAAGCCCAGGGTTTCAAACCGGCGACCTCAGCATTCCAGGTCGATGCTTTATCCACTGCGCCACCACAGGTCAGGCTTTCCTGAAGTATTTTAAATTAAATTATAGACATAATGACATTTAACCCCTAAATATTTCAGAATGCATCTCTTTTTTTTTTTCAGAACGCATCTCTTAAAAAAATATCATTATCACAGTTAACAAAACTTATAATAATATCTTTATATTATGTAACAGACCATATTCAAATTTTCCCAGAGGTAACAAAAAGAAAGTGCTTCACAGCTTTTTCTTTTCAAGTCAGGATTCAGTTAAAGACCATGTGTTCAGGTTGTTGTATGGCATAATTCTCTTTTGATTTCAGCAATGCTCCTTTCCCTCTTTTTTATGTCGCTGAATCGTTGAAGTGGGCCCGTTGTCTCTATCTGACGTCGCGCCTTTGGGTTTGTCTGAGTGTTCCTTCTTTTTGGTGTCATGTGACATGTTCATCTACCCCTTATTTCATGTAAATTGGAGATTTCAATTCAAGTTAAACATATTATAGGGAATATTCATGGCTAATGCTGTATACCTTTTATTTTTCTTTTAATTTGTGTGTGTGTGTGTGTGATTCTGAGTGTAAGTTTGTTCAAGTTGGGAACAGTGAAACAAAGAAGGGCTTTGAATAGAAGAAGCAACAGGAGAGAACCAAGACCAGGCTGCCTTGGCTCTCTAGAAACCTTATGGGAAAGAAAGGAGCTAACACTGGGAAGTCAGAGAAAGGGGGGCCTTGGAGATAGGATCGGGGTTTAGCCTGGGACAAGCTGCTTCAGCTTGTTGCTCCATGGGGTTGTGAGTCTTGTGGAGTCCCTTAGAGTTTAGGAGATGCATGCCTGGAGGGAAGAAGAGGAGAAGGGGGAAGGGAAAAGCATGGGCATGCTCCTGGGAGGGAAAGCTTGCCTTTTTCAATTTTTTAATTGAATTTATTGGGGTGACAGTTAATAAATTATGCAGGTTTCAGGTCCACAGTTCTACAACACCTCATCTGTACGCTGCATTGTGTGTTCACCACCCCAAGTCAAGTCTCCCTCCATCACTGCTTATCTCCTCTCTATCCTCCTCCACTTTCTTCAGCCCCTTTTCCTACTGCAATCCCTACACTGTTGTCTGTGTCTATAAATTTTTTTTTGCTTAATCCCTTCACCTTTTTTACCCAGCTCCCCAACCCCCATCCCCTCTGACAGCTGTCAGCTGTATCTATCAGTCTGTTTCTACTTACTTTGTTTGTTAGTTTATTTTGTTCATTAGACTCCATATATAAGTGAAATTATGGTACTTCTCTTTCTCTGATTGGCTTATTTCACTTAACATGATAATCTCCAGGTCAGTCCATGCTGTCGCAAAACATAAGATTTTTCTTCTTTTTTACGGCTGGGTAGTATGCCATCGTGTACCACCGCTTTTGTATCCACTCATCTGCTGCTGGACACTTGGGCTGCTTCCAAATCTTGGCTGTTGTAAATAATGCTGCAGTGAGCAGAGGAGTGCATATATTCTTATGAATTAATGTTTTGGGTTTCTTCAGATAAATTCCCAGAAGTGGAGCCTGACCAGTGGTGGTATAGTCACTAGAGTATTGACCTGGGACACTGAGGTCCCTGGTTTGAAACCCTAAGGTCATTGGCTTGAAGTCCAGGGTCCCTGGCTTAGTTTGAGCTTCCCCACCACCTTGGTCAGGGCACATACCAATGCACAGCCAGAGTGAAGCAAGTACAAGTTAATGCTTCTCACTCTCCTCCTCCTTCCTCTTCCACAAAATTAATTAATTCACTAATTAATTAAAAATTTTTCAAAACTGGAATCACTGGGTCATAAGGCAGTTCCATTTTTAATTTTTCTGAGGTAACTCTATACTGCTTTCCCCAGTGTGAGCACCAATCTGTATTTCCACCAACAGTGCACAAGGGTTCCCTTTCCTCCACATTCTTGCCAGCATTTGTTGTTTGTTGATTTATTGATGAGCGCCATTCTGACACGTATGAGATGATATCTCACTGTGGTTTAAATTTGCATTTCTCTGATGATTAGTGATGCTAAGCATCTTTTCAAATGTTTATTGGCATGTGTATGTATTCTTTGGAGAAATGTCTATTCAGCTCTTTTGCCCATTTCTTTTTTTTTAAATTAATTTTACTAGGGTGACATCAATAAATCAGGGTACATATGTTCAAAGAAAACATGTCCAGGTTATCTTGTCAATCAATTATGTTGCATACCCATCACCCCAAGTCAGACTGTCTCCGTCACCTTCAGTCTAGTTTTCTTTGTGCCTCCCCCTCCCACTTTTCCTCCCCCCCCCCGTAACCACCACACTCTTATCAATGTCTCTTAGTCTCATTTTTATGTCCCACCTACCTATGGAATAATGCAGTTCTTGTTTTTTTCTGATTTACTTATTTCACTCCGTATAATGTTATCAAGATCCAGCCATTTTGTTGTAAATGATCCGATGTCATCATTTCTTATGGCTGAGTAGTATTCCATAGTGTATATGTGCCACATCTTCATTATCCAGTCTTCTATTGAAGGGCTTTTTGGTTGTTTTCATGTCTTGGCCACTGTGAACAATGCTGCAATGAACATGGGGCTGCATGTGTCTTTACGTATCAATGTTTCTGAGTTTGGGGGGTATATACCCAGTAGAGGGATTGCTGGATCATAAGGTAGTTCTATTTTCAGTTTTTTGAGGAACCACCATACTTTCTTCCATAATGGTTGTACTACTTTACATTCCCACCAACAGTGAATGAGGGTTCCTTTTTTTTCCACAGCCTCTCCAACATTTGCTATTACCTGTCTTGTTAATAATAGCTAATCTAACAGGTGTGAGGTGGTATCTCATTGTAGTTTTGATTTGCATTTCTCTAATAACTAATGAAGATGAACATCTTTTCATATATCTGTTGGCCATTTGTATTTCTTCCTGGGAGAAGTGTCTGTTCATGTCCTCTTCCCATTTTTTTATTGGATTGTTTGTTTGTTTGTTGTTGAGTTTTATGAATTCTTTGTATATTTTGGATATTAGGCCCTTATCTGAGCTGTTGTTTGAATATATCATTTCCCATTTAGTTGGCTGTCTGATTATTTTGTTGTCAGTTTCTTTTGCTGAGCAAAAACTTTTTAGTCTGATGTAGTCCCATTCATTTATTTTTGCCTTCATTTCCCTTGCCTTTGGAGTCAAATTCATAAAATGCTCTTTAAAACCAAGGTCCATGAGTTTAGATTTTGCCCATTTCTTAATTGGATTGTTTGCTTTTTTGGTGTTAAGTTTTAAAAGTTCCTTGTAAACTTTGGATATTAAGCCCTTATCAAATGTATCTGTGTACGTGTTCTCCCATTCGGTGGGTTGTGTTTACTTCTTATTGCATTGCATTTTAGTCATGTTACTTCTGATTGTCTCACTTTTAGTGATCTTAACATTAATTACTGAGTTAAGGAGGTGACAAACTGGCCTGACCTGTGGTGGTGCAGTGGATAAAGTGTTGACCTTGAATGCTGAGGTCACCAGTTTGAAATCCTGGTCAAGGCACATATGGGAGTTGATGCTTCCTGCTCCTCCCTGCCTTCTCTTTCTCTCTTTCTCCCCCCTCTCTAAAATGAATAAATTTTTAAAAATCTTTTTTTTTAAAAAAGGAGGCAACAAATCAGCAATTAATTCATGCAGTGATCATTTGGAACCATGTAATGTCAAGAATTTTTCTAAGAGTCTCATATTGCTGCCTCATACCCCATTCCTTTTGTTGTTGTTGTTTTTACAGAGACAGAGTGAGAGTCAGAGAGAGGGATAGATAGGGACAGACAGACAGGAACGGAGAGAGATGAGAAGCATCAATCATTAGTTTTTCATTGTGACACCTTCGTTGTTCATTGATTGCTTTCTCATATGTGCCTTGACCGTGGGCCTTCAGGAGATTGAGTAACCCCTCGCTCAAGCCAGTGACCTTGGGTCCAAGCTGGTGAGCTTTGTTCAAACCAGATGAGCCTGTGCTCAAGCTGGCGACCTCGGGGTCTCAAACCTGGGTCCTCTGCATCCCAATCTGACGTTCTATCCACTGCGCCACCGCCTGGTCAGGCATACTCCATTCCTTAATTTTTCCTCCTCCCCCATTAGAATGAAAGCTTTCTTTTCTTTTTTTTTTTTAATTTAATTTTATTGATTTTAGAGTGAGCGAGAGAGAGAGAGAGAGAGAGAGAGAGACAGAAACATTGATCTGGTTCTGTATGTGCCCTGCCCGGGGATTGAACCAGCAACCTCTGCATATAGGGATGATGTTCTAACCATCTGATTTATCCAGCGAGGTCTAGAACTTTTCTGTAGAAGGTCACTAGTGACATTTTTTTTAAAGATGTTGTTTATTGATTTTAAAGAGACAAGGGAGACAGAAAGAGAAGAGGGAGGGCAAGGAGTGGAAGGATCAATTTGTAGTAGTTGCTTCTAATATGGACCTTGACCAAACAAGCCCAGGATTTTGAACCGGTGACCTCAGCATTTCAGGTCAATGCTTTATCTACTGAACCACCACAGGTCAGGCTCTCTTTCTTTTTCAAAAAATCAATCACAACAATAATAAAAACGTAATGGCCCTGGCCAGTGGCGCAGCATACAGCAGATCCTCCAGGGGCACCGAAGTTGCCGTCCTCCATCCCGAAGGCACCAGCTGGATCTCAAGGGTGCTTGCTTGAACCCGATGGCACTGGCTCAACCCCAAGGTCATGAATTTGAGCTTGGTCAGGGTACATATGGGAAACAATCAATGGGTGCACAACTAAGTGGAACAATGAATTGATGCTTCCCTCTCTTTTATTTTTCTCCATTTCACTCTCTCTGTATCTCTCTCTACTCAATGGGAAGAAAACTTAATTACTGAAAAGAAACTAACATTTTACAAACAACAAATATTATTCCACAATTTCTGTGAGTCAGGAATTTGGAGAGCTGGGTGTCTCTCACAAGGTTGAAATCAAGTTGTTGCATTGGCTACGGTCTTCTCAAGGCTTGGATGGGAGAGAATCTGCTTTCTTTTTTTTTTTTTGTGACAGACACAGAGACAGAGAGAGGGACACATAGGGACAGACAGGCAGGAAGGGAGAGAGATGAGAAGCATCAATTCTTTGTTGTGGCTACTTAGTTGTTCATTAATTGCTTTCTCATATGTTCCTTGACCTGGGGGGCTACAGCAGAGCAAGTGACCCCTTGCTCAAGCCAGTGATCTTAGGCTCAAGCAGCGACCTTGGGCTTTAAGCCAGCGACCTTTGGACTCAAGCCAGCAACCTTGGGGTCATGTGTATGATCCCACACTCAAGCCAGTGACCCCGCACTCAAGCTGGTGAGCTGTGCTCAAGCCAGATGAGCCCGCACTCAAGCCGGCAACCTCGGGGCTTTGAACCTGGGTCCTCTGTATCCCAGTTCCATGCTCTATCCACAGCACCACTGCCTGGTCAGGCGGGAGAGAATCTGCTTTCAAGCTTGCTCGCAGGGCTGGTAGCAAGCCTTGATCCTCACTGGCTGTTGACCTGAGATGTCAGTTTCTTGTCACTTGGGCCTCTCAGTAGGGATGCTCATGACATGATAGCTAAATATCCAAGACAGGGAAAGCATGAGTGAGCCCCAAGGCAGAAACCACAGTCTTTTTATAACCTAATTTTGGAGTTGACAGGACAACACTTCTGTGGTATTCTCTATGCATCAGAAGCAAATTATTCAATTTAGTCCCTGCTCAAGGGGAAGAAATTACACAAAGACATAAATACCAGAAAGCAGGGATGTATCCCAGGGGATCATCTTCAAAGCTGCTTACCCTATCCACATGCATCAATATCTTTCCCAAGTTAAAAATTATTATTTTCAATGCTTATTTTTGAACTTTCTCAGGTAATATTCCTCACCTCTACCACCTTAGATTAGATGCACACCATCTCCTCCTTAGAGATGGATAAAATCTAATTGGCAGTATTATAATAGAGGCAGTATTATAATAGAGGCAGTACAGCAGAGAATTAACGTACAATCTCTGGAGTAAAAGGGACCAGGATCTGAGGGATGGCTCTAGCATTTCTCCCCTGTATCACTTTATAGAATAAACTCTCTCTGAATTTCAATTTTTTACCCTAAAATATTAGAATAGTAAGACCTATTTCATAGAGTTATTGTGAGGATTAAATGAAATGATGCATATGAAAAGTTAACATGATCTCTCGATCTCTCTCTTTTTTTAAATAAATAGATATGCTTCCAGACATCTTTTTCCAAGCTATTTTGAATTCCCACTACCAGTTTATTTCTCTGCAACATTTTTTTACTAAATTATTTCCATATCAAAACCTATTAAGTAAAGTTAAAGCTACTTAGCATTCCTTTCAAGGTTCTTCAATATAGTCTCAGCCTTCCTACTCCCCCTTTCCTCCCTGTTTTCCCCTGAGCTTCTCCTGTGTTTCAGTCTACCTCTATTGGATGCCCTTTTCTGAATTTCTATTATCTTCTCTATCATCATGAGTTGTTATTTATAAACTTTTCCCCATGTGTGTCTACAGAAGTCTTAGCCATCTTCTAAAATATAGTTGAAATTCTATTTTTTCCTAGCAATCTTCTTGCCTACCTCAGTCAGAAGTGGCGCTTTATCATTAGTGAATATTGTCATTGAATGTAGATTCCAAACTACTAAGGGACAGAGTTCCCATCCTACACTTCCTTTTGTCTCCTAACATCCAACACACTACCTGATAAATGAAGGAGCATTTAATTAATGAAGTGGGTGAGTAGAGAAGGTAAAGAGTGGAAAAGGAAACGTATTGTAGAACAACAAACAGGATAATCCAATTATAATTCCAGAGACTCATTCTCAGCTATCTGGAAATGGGTTGACTGGACCACCAGCCCTTCCCTCTCACCAGAAAGAGGAGCTGTACTCAAACCCAACTTCCCATGTGTGCCTTTCAATTTTCTACTTGCTCTCAGAACCATCTCCCACCCTTTCCCTATTCTATATAGTTCATAGGGCACTACATCTTCCAACACTCCTTGCCCTTTGGCCTTTAGGTAGTTCCAGGTAGTTTTCATGTTTTGTTTCACTATATAGTTCTTCATTTTCATTGCTGTACATTATATGCATATATCAAATTTATGTATTTATTCAACTATTAATGAACATTTGAGTATCTAGTTTGGGGCTATTGTTAGTGATGCTGACATGGGAATTTTCTTACATGCGTCTTGTGAAAAAACATGATAGCACTTATTTCTTGGGTTATATATCTAGGGCTAGAATTGCTGGGTGAAGAGTATGTATATTTTTAGTATTTACCAGCTATTTAAAATCTCCAAAGTTGTAACTCCAAAGAGTTCCTGATGCTCTACCATCTCTGTCAATGTTTGGCATTGTCAGACTTTAAAAATTATTGCCAATCTGATCCTTAGGAAAAGATATCTCATTTTGTTTAATTCATTAATTTCTAGTGAGGCTGAGTCCCTTTTCTTAGATTTATTGATTATGTGTGTCTTCTATGAAGTCATTACCCATATCCTTGGCTAATTTTTTAATTGGTTGTTTATATGTTTCCTTTGACATGTAGAGTACTTTATGTAATATATTCTATATAGTATATTTTGTTAGTTATACTGCTTCTCCCAACACATATTTATTGAGCCCTTAATATGCTCAGAGGATACAGCAGTGAATAGGATAGACCCCCAAAACTCATAGGTCATGAAGCTTAAATTCTAGTATAAGGAGATAAACAATGAGCACAATAAATAAGTCAAAGTTATGGTATGTTAAATTTTACATACTCTGTGATAAATGCTGTAGAGATGTTTTTCAATTACAATGGGGCATCTAACCTACTGAACATCATAACTTAGCCTAGCTTACCTTGAACATGCTCAGAAAACTTTACATTAGCCTACAGGTGGAAAAAAATCATCTCATTGTTCAGTTTTGAAATATAGTTTCTATTGAATGCATACCACTTTTGTACCATCATAAAGTTGAAAAATTATAAATAAAATCATCTTAAGTTGGGGACAGTCTGTAGAGAGAAATAAAGCAGGAAAGAGGGATAGGGAGTTCTGGGGAAGGGTTGTAATTTAAAATAGGGTGGTTAAGCCTGACTTGTGGTGGCACAGTAGATAAAGCATTGACCTGGAATGCTGAAGTTGCTGGTTCAGGACCCTGGGCTTGCCTGGTCAAGGCACAAAAGAGAAGCAACTACTATCTATGAGTTGATGCTTTCCACTCCCCCAACCCCCACCGCCTTTTCTCTCTCTAAAATCAGTAAACAAAATCTTTTCTCTTTTTTGTGTGTGTGTGAGAGAGAGAGAGAGAGAGAGAGAGAAAGAGACAGAGACAGACAGAGAAAGAGATAGGGTAAGACAAGGACAGACAGACAGAAAGGGAGAGAGATGAGAAGTATCAACTCATAGTTGTGGCACCTTAGTTATTTATTGATTGCTTTCTCATATGTGCTTTGACCTGGGGGCTCCATCCAGGCCAGTGACCCCTTGCTCAAACCAGTGATCTTGGGCTCAAGCCAGCGACCTTGGGCTTTAAGCCAGTGACCTTTGGGCTCAAGCCAGCAACCATGGTGTCATGTCTATGATCCCACGCTCATGTCAGCAATCCCATGCTTAAGCCAGCAACCCCGTGCCCAAGCTGGTGAGCCCGTTCTCAAGCCAGCAACCTCGGGGTTTTAAACCTGGGTCCTCAGCATCCCAGGCTGAGGCTCTGTCCACTGCACTACCACCTGGCCAGGCAATAAATAAAATTTTAAAAGTATAAGTTGGTTGAGAAAGGCCTCACTGAGGTTATATGTGAGTAAAACCCTGAAAGAGATAAGGAAATGGGCCATAGAGAGAGACTTTGTGGAAGAGGATCTTAGATAGAACAGAAGCAAAGGTCCTGCAGTTGGAACATAAATGGCATGTTTAAGGAAAAGCAAAGAGGACAGGGCTGCCAAAGCTGTTTGTACAGATTGTACAGCGTGTATGGGGACTTGACTTTTACTCTCAGTGAGGTGGGAAAAGAAAAATTTGAACAAAGGAGTAACACAATCTGACTCACTGTTTTAAAAGGCTCACTGTAGGGCAGGGGTCAGGAAGCTTTTTGGCTGAGAGAGCCATGAGCACTACATATTTTAAAATGTAATTCTGTGAGAGCCATACAACGACCCGTGTACCTTATGCATTATCCAATAAAAATTTGGTGTTGTCCCAGAGGACAGCTGTGATTGGCTCCAGCCACCTGCAACCATGAACATGAGCAGTAGGAAATGAATGGATTGTAATACATGAGAATGTTTTATATTTTTAATGTTATTATTTTTTTAATTAAAGATTTGTCAGCGAGCCAGATGCAGCCATCAAAAGAGCCACATCTGGCTCGTGAGCCGTAGGTTCCCAACCCCTGCTATAGGGGATAGGGCAGGAATGAATTAAATGGCTTTTAAAACAGTCCAAATCCTTGTAGAACTCAATTAAGCAAGATTTTGAAAAATGATTTAAAATGTTTGCTGACTTGATTTGCTTGATCAGACATTTGAATGATGGCATTACTAGGTAGACTCTAACCCATGATTTTTATTGTGGAATAAAGAATAATATAGAATATGAGATTATGTTTGGGCACTAACTCTTTGATTCTTTCTTTTTTCTTTTTTTAAGATTTTATTTATTGAATTTTTTAAAGAGAGGAGAGAAAGAGAGAGAATGGAGGAGGGAGGAATGGCAAACATCAACTCATCAAAATTGTTTCTCATATGTGCCTGACCAGGCAGGCCCAGGGTTTCGAACCAGCGACCTCAGAATTCCAGGTCGACTCTTTATCCACTGTACCACCACAGGTCAGGCCCTTACTCTTTATTTATATTATATTTTCATCATAACACATTTATTAATTATAACTATTGCTGTTCATGTAACAAAACATGCTTATGATAGTAAAATAAATAGAAGTGCCCCAAAATGTTATTTTTTTTAGTTCACTTGGTAACTGTTATTCTTATAATGATGTATGACAATAGAATTTGTAAAAATTTTATGCCTGATCTTGTTGGCACAGTGGATGGAGCATTGATCTGAAATGCTGAGGTCGCCGGTTCAAAAACCCGGCCTTTCCCGGTTGAGGCACATACTAGAAGCAACTACTATGAGTTGATGCTTCCTGCTTCTCCCTCCCCTTTCTCTCTCTCTCTCCTCTCTCCAAAATAAATAAATAAATTATTTTTATTTATTTATTTTATGTAGATATAAACAATTGTGAACATAGATTTTTTTTTTTTTTGACAGAGACAAAGAGAGTCAGAGAAAGGGACAGATAGAGACAGACAGACAGAAAGGGAGAGAGATGAGAAACATCAATTCTTCATTGTGGCACCTTAATTGTTCATTGATTGCTTTCTCATATGTGCCTTGACTGGGGGGCTACAGCAGACTGAGTGACCCCTTGCTTGAGCCAGTGACCTTGGGCTCCATCTGGTGAGCCTTGCTCAAACCAGATAAGCCCGCGCTTAAGCTGGCGAGCTTGGGGTCTCAAGTCTGGGTCCTCAGTGCCCCAGTGCAATGCTTTATCCGCTGTGCCACTGCCTGGTCAGGCAATAAATAAAATCTTTAAAAAAAAATAAAAATAGCCTGACCTGTGGTAGTGCAGTGGATAAAACGTCGATCTGCAATGCTGAGGTCGCCAGTTCAAGGCCCTGAGCTTGCCCAGTCAAGGCACATACGAGAAGCCAGTACAAGAGGCTTCCCACTCCTCCCCCTTTTCTCTCTCTCTCTCTCTCTCCTCTCTAAAAAATTACTAAAATAAAATATTTACAAAAATAAAAATAAATATATTTGTAAAAATTTTAGTATGAAAAATAAAACTTGTATCAGTAAAAAAAAAAAAATAATAATCCAGGTAAGGTAATAGTAGCATGCACCCAGGTGGTACTGAGGTGGTAAGAAGTGATCAGAGAAAATGGAAAGGTAACTTGTGAGTAACTATGACCTAGCTGAGGTCAGGTGGTATTTGTTGGTTGGTTACTGATTAATTTTTGTTTTCCTACTCTAGAAGAAGTTTCTCTACTAATGCTTGGGAGCTGAGACTGTGGATGGAGAAAACAAAGGTGACCAACCCATTGATGAGGATTAGTATGGCTATAACTGTGAATAGGGAAAAACAATAATGGCCCTTAGGCCAAAGTAGCACCAGGGAAGGTAGTGAGAACTTTTCAGAGTCTAGATTTATTTTGATAGTAGAACTAATATGATTTGTTGATAAATTGGGCAAGAAATATAAAAATAAGAAATATTTAACCCTCCTAGAGGGTTAGAGTTTCTGTTAGTTCATAATGGAAAAACTTCAAGACCAGATTTGTAGAGAAGATCAAGAGCATATCTTTGGACATATTGAGTTAAGGTTGCATTTTATTTTATTTTATTTTATTTTATTTTTTTCAAGTTGCCTTTTAGACATTCAAGTGGATACACCCACTTGGCAGCTGAATATATAAGCCTGGCATTCAGGAAAATTTAAACGACGTTTAATTAGTCAACTTTGCTGATGCAACAAACAACCCCCAAATCTCAGTGGATTAGAGCAACAAACATTTATTTCTTGCTCTTGTTACATACAGGCAGCAGGTTGATTATAGCTCTGCTTTAGGCTGTCTGATTCAAGTACAGGTATCTTCTAATTTGTGGCCTACGCTGATGAAACAGACTTTGTCTGGCACATGCCATACTCAGGGCCAAGGGCAGAAATAAGAGAGGCCAAACTAAACAAAACAATACAATTTAAAGCTTATTCTTGCATGTGATATATACCACATGCTTTCATTTTATTCTACTGACCAAAGAAAGTTACATAGCCCAGCCCTGCAATAGGACAAAGATGTATATTGTGCACAGAAGAGGCATTTCAAGACATATCCAAAGCATATGAATGTACGATCCTCATAGAAGAGAGGGAGCAAATAGTTGTAAACCATCATGTAATCTACCACAAAGTGAGCATAGACATAGAAGAGAAGAAATCCAAAGACTGAGATATTTCAATGTTCAGAGGTCAGGGAGATAAGAAAAAACCAACAAAGGAGACTGAGAAGGACAAATAGTAAGGTAGGCAGAAACCAGGTTAAAAATCAAGCAAAGCGTCTCAAGCAGATAGGAGGGGTCAACTGTGTGACATGTTGCTAATTAGTCTGGAAGACTGGTTATCATTAGGAATACAGACAGTTCATTTATAATAACAGGTACAAAGGCAGAGCATATGGACACAAATGCAAGAGGTGAGTAGATATGATAGTGTTAGCCTAGGAAAATTCTTTCCTGATTTCCTTTATTTTTCAGCAAAATAATATGCAAGTCAACAATCAGCAGTGAGGATCGGGAGAAGTTGAAAGTTAGAAGAAAGTATGAGTAGTGGAGAAGAATGGGAGACTGAATGTACTAGGGAATAATAAGGATTGGTAGATCATAATCTACTCGAGGTTAGTGATGATTGTGTGCTTTTTCTTCTCCAACCACCACCAGCTGCAGTGGTGTGGGTGCAGAGTTAAGGGAGAACTGATTTTATCCAGGTAACACTCAGAAAGTTAGGTTTAACCAGTTTGTCAAGTTAAAAGAAAAAGAGCAGAAGTAACAAGGTTGTTTAAGACAGTGTTTTTCAAATGGCAGTCTGCAAACCAGTCCACCAGAAATTTTGTGCCACTCCACAAAAGAGTTAAACTACCTGATGTTGGATGAAGATTACAGACTCAATGATTTTAATTGACTTTGCTTATGTTCAGGGTGATTTCTGTCTTGCAGTCTATTAAATAATTCAATTTTCATTGGTTCACAAATGAAAAAAGGTTGAAAACCACTGGTTTAGGATATCTGTGAGGGAAGGTTCATAATGGTTGATTATGGAATTTAAGTTGGATAATAATGGAAGTAAAGCATAACATAGGTTGGGAACAATAAAATGGTAAAAGAATCAATAGATTATCCAGGTAAGTTTGACAAATTGTTGAAGTCAGTGATCAACTTAAAATATCTGGGTCAGAGAGTGTGATACTTAATATTGACATTATAGAGGAGCTGCAGGTATGGGTCATGACAAGATCCACAGCAGCATTATCCAATAGAATTTTCTGTGATGGTGGGAATGTTCTATGCCACTATCGATTATCACTGATCACTGAAAAAAGGCAAACTAAGGAAATAAAATTTCGATTGTACTCACTTTTAATAAATTTTAAATTAAAAGCAACACAAAACTCATAACTACCATACTGGACATGGCAGTTCTAGAGACATGATCATGTTAGTGAGTGGCTAAGATGGAAGACAACAATATTGGAGAAAACAAGGTCTAAAGAAGCTGGGTTATTGAAAGGACCATATCAATAAATGGATATTCAAATCACCAAGAATTATCATGAGTACTTACTGGAATGACAATGAAGTACCAATTAAAATCTTTAAGGAAAGAGAGGTCTCAGGACAGAAGGGTGGGTATAACAAGGAGCATAGAGATGGTATAGTCAGATAAATTGTTAATGAAGACAGAGAGTTTTAAGAAGGAATGAGAAAGTTTAGAACCAGTTATGTAAGGAGGATGCTTACCTCTTATCCAGATCCAATGATATAACAGATGCCATTATAATATCTTTTTTCATTGCAAAGAGAAACTTGTGGATTGTTTTATCACTTATTTATGGAGTTTTGTTTTCTTGAGAGAGAGAGACAGACAGAAAGGGAGAGAGATGAGAAGCGTCAACTCGTAGTTGTGTCACTTTAGTTCTTCATTGATTGCTTCTCCTACATGCCTTGTCCCGGGGACTCAAGGTGAGCCAGTGACCCCTTGCTCAAGCCAGCAAACTTGAACTCAAGCTAGCAACACTGGACTTCAAGCCAGCGACATTTGGACTCAAGCCAGTGTCACTGGGATCATGTCGATGATCCTACACTCAAGTCAGTGACCTCATGCTCAAGCTGGCAAGCTAGACTTAAGCTGGAGGCCTCAAGGTTTCATACCTGGCTCCTCAGTGTCCCAGGCTGATGTTCTGTCCACTGTGCCAGCACCAGTCAGGCTATGGTGTCTTTTTTTCTTTTTAATTATTTTTCTATTTATTTATTTTAGTGAGGGGAAAGAGAGAGAGAGAGAAGGGAGGGAGGAGCATCAACTTCCATATGTGCTTTGACCAGGAAGCCCAGGGTTTTGAATCATCGACCTCAGCATTCCAGGTTGATGCTTTGTCCATTGTACCACCACAGGTCAAGCCTATGGTGTCTTTTGTTAAATAAAAGTTTCACTTCTTAAATTTGAAAAGTTTATTCCTCTTTCGTGATTCTCATTTTTATATATTAAGAAATTCTCATCTACCACAAGGTCATATATATATTATTTTATATTTTCTTCTGAAAATGTTATAGGGTTGCTGTTCATATTTAAGTTTTTAATTCCTCTTAAATTTATTTTTATGTATGGTATAAGATAGAAAACAATTTTTCTGTATAATCTAATTTCTGGCTCTGGCCAAGTAGCTCAGTTGGTTGGAACGTCCACCTAATGCTTCAAAGTTGCAGGTTTGATCCCCAGTCAGGGCACATACAGTAATCAGCCAATGAATACATAAATGGGTGGAATGGCAGGTCGATGTCTTTCTCTCTTTCTCCTTCCTCTCTCTCCAAAAGTTAATCAATAAGTAAAATTTTTAAAAGTTTTTAATGGTTATAAAAATTGCAATTTCTAATAGTCTCTAGGTACATCTTTTTATCTAGTTATATTTTATTTTATTTATGCTTATTCCCTCATAAATTCTTATACATTTTCTTTTATTTGTATCTTTGTACATCATAAAATATTTATTGTAAAGTACCATATTTCCCCATGTACAAGATGCACCCTTTTTCGAAAACCTTGGGGTCTAAAAACAAGGTGTGTCTTATACAGTGGTTGTAGATTTTTTTTACTTTTATTTCCTGCTTTTGTGCGCTTGTTTTTGCGCTCATTGTTGAAGACAGTGATTCATCATCAGACACAGATGAAGACAAGCTAATGGATGGGAGTTTTGACAGTGATGAGGAGTTGTATGAATTTTATGATGAATAAAACTTGAGTTCAGTAATTTTATGTAATATATTTTTAAAAAATTGTGGGGCCCCAGGATTAAGATGCGTCTTATACAGGGGAGCATCTTATACATGGAGAAATATGGTAATTATCAAACTACTCTATAAAATTAATTTCAGTTGTAGTGAATTCATGTGTCAATTGCTTCTACACCTTTTTCCTTAGCCTTACGTTTTCATGTGTTTTAGAATTTAGCAGCCCTGGCCAGTTGGCTTGGTGGTAGAGCGTCAATCAGTGTGTGGATGTCCCAGGTTCAATTCCCAGTCAGGGCACACAGGAGAAACGCCCATCTGCTTCTCCACCCCACCCCCCCTCGCTTCTCTCTCTAACTTCCTACCCTCCTGTAGCCAAGGCTCAATTGGAGCGAGTTGGCCAGGCACTGAGGATGGCTCCATGGCCTGCCTCAGGCCCTGAGAAGGTTTGGTTGCTGAGCAGCAGAGCAATGGCCCCGGATGGGCAGAGCATCGCCCCGAGGGGGCTTTCCAGGTGGATCATAGTCAGGGAGCATGCAGGAGTCTGTCTGTGCCTCTCCTCTTCTCACTAAAAAACAAAAATAAATAAAACTCATTTTGAGTAAGTGGGTTTTTTTTTTGTTTGTTTGCATATTTTTTCCCCTCATTTCTTGCACTTCTCCTTGTCTATCAGTTTTGTGGCTACCTCCACTCAGACTCTGTCTTTTCATTTCAAAATCATGCCCTATGATGGCATTTCAATGTTTCTGTCATAACTTTGGAATACAAGATCTTATCACCGAGACAGTCGTCAACTTTGTTCAGTTCCCAGTTGCTGTGCTTCTGTCCTTTCACCTCCTCATGGCCACAGCGCGATATAATGCCACAGCCTCGGGACAGGGTTGGCGTCAGCTTTGTTTTTCAGCCTGTCCTAAGTGGGTGAACTATAGATTTTGAAGAGATGGGGCTTCATCTTAGTGTCATCTTAACCAGAAGTCTTTTGATAGTTTTATCATTTTACTTTATTTTTTACTTTTCCATTGATTTGGGAGGGGGAGAGAAGAATCAACTCATTTCATGTAGTTGTTTCATTCAGCTGAATACTCATTGATTGCTTCTCCTACATGCCCAGATAGGGGGAATTGAACCCGTGACCTCTGCTGTGCTGGGTTGACTCTTTATCCAATGAACCACCTGGCCAGGTATAATTTTATTTTTAAAAACCATTTAAATCTTTAAATGATTTGTAGTTTATCGTGATGTAGTCAAAATTTTTTTTAATGTATTGATTTTAGGGTAAGAGAGGGAGACATAAATTTGCTATTCTATATATTTATGCATTCATTGATTGATTCTTGTAGGTACCCTGACCTGGGATTGAACCCACAACCTGGGCATATAAGGGCAATACTCTAATGAACTGAGCTATCTGGCTAGGGGTTGTAGTTTTGAATTAAGTATCCAACTCTTTTCTAAATAGCTAATCATTTATTCACACATCATTTATCAAATTATTTGTTGAATTGTTAATTGCCACTACTACCTTTTAAATAGCTTTCAATTCTGTCTTATTCTTTATAGTCCCATTGCTACTGCCCTAGTTTAGGTCACTATCATCCTGTCAACTTTCACCTGCCTTGGTGTTGTAGCCTCCTAACTCTTGTTCTTTAATTCCTTATCTACTGTAAGACAAAATGACTTTTGTGTAACACAAAACTGACCATTTTACTCCTTGCATAAAACCTCCCAATGACAACCCATTCCTCATGATGAAGTACGAACTGTTTGCTATTACATCAGCTTTCTATAGCTTGTCTCTCACCATTCATCCTCTTCAGCCATATCTCTACTGTCCACCCCTAAGGCGTTTAGCTTCCCGAATATGCCATGCTCTGTGGCCTTTCCAGGAACATGCTCTGCTTTGTCTCTGCCCTACCCCACTGTATCTTTGATGATTCATCTTATCCTGTAGGTTTTGTAATGATGCCACATTTCGCAATGAGCCTTTCTTGAACCCAGATTAGGATTTCTCCTATATAACACTTTCCCCACTATAGCACAAATTGTGCAGAATTGCAATTTCTTATTTATTTTCCTATTTACCTCTCTTCTAGATTATAAGCCATTTGAGGGAATTTTGTGTTATACTTCTGAGTCCCTAGTACCTAACACAGAGTAGATTTCTACAAATATTTTTGTAAATAAAAATATTTAAAATAAAAATTTAGCAAGTACATGTTACATAGCAGACATTGTGCTGGACTATGGAAAAATGAGAGAAAACAAGAAAGGTAAGATCACTCTTCTTACATAACTTATTCTCTAATGAGAGCGACAGACAATAAACCAAACAAGCAAATAAATAAAAACATTGCAGCCTGTGTTAGGAAGAATATAAATAGCTGGCTGTGATAAGGAATAATTGAGGATCCTACTTATATAAGAAGGCTAAGAAATCCTGCTTTGAGGATTTGACCTTTAAACTAAGAAGCAAAAAATAAGAAGAACCAATCGTGTGAAAAGCTAAAAGCAGAGCAAGTGCAAAATTCCTGAAATAAGTAAGAACTTGGTGTATTCTAGGAACTTTGATTCCAGAGTTGTAACTGATGGGCTGAGGTGCATGGTATGAAGCTAGAGGCCTTAAGCAGGTGGCCAGCTCATGTAGTGTTTTTTTGGCCATAACCAGGCACTTGAGTTTGTTCCAACAGGCTAGAAAATCATAGAAGGATTTTAAGGAGGAGAATGGTGTTCTACAATTATAGCTTAAGAGTTCACTCTGGCTGTGTTCATAAAGAATGTAAGGAGGTTACCATGCAAGTGTAGGGACCAGCTAGAAGGTCTATTGCAGTGATCCAGGAAGGGGAGATTGGTGGCTTCAACTAGCATAGTCACAAGTGGAGACGGGAACAAGTGAATGAACTCAAGATACATTTCAGAGGTAGGATAATTTGGACTTACTGTTGGATTGACTGAAGAATAAGGGAAAGGGAGGAGACTAGGGTGACTTCCAGACTTCTAACTTTAATGACTGAGTGAATAGTGTTACTATTTAAAGATAGAGACAATGAGAAGGAATGTCTTAGGGAGGACACAGGGAAATCAAACATTCTATTTTGACTATGTTAAGTTTGAAATGTTTGTGAGACAACAGTAGAGATATCAAATTAGTAGGTTGAATCTGTTAATCTGAGGTTCAGATAAAAGGTCTAGCCTTGACCTATAAATGTAGGTGTCATCAGCAAGAAGACTTAGGGATGGAAGAGCTCCCCAAAGAACAAAGTCAGTGTGGGGAAGAGAAGGCAGTATTTAGAAACCAAGATCTAGACACTAGATCAGTTACTAAGGGTGTTCCTCCTCCCAGGCCTTCTCACTGGGCTGAACTAGAAATATATGTATTCATATACACATAAATATGTACTTACATGCATATATTTATATATATTTATACATACACACATTTATATCTATATTAATTTCTGTATCTACCTACCTATATTGTAAACCATGAATGCACCCTGACTGCTCCATTGTAATCTATTAACACAAGGTTCATTCTAGCTTTTCTTTATCCATATTTATACCTTGCCTATCTCAAAGTGAAAAAATTAGACTGTCATTATCCTCAGTAGCCTTCTAATTTTCTTGACCTCCTTGTGGGAAGCCATTTCCTGACAGCTTTAGGCTGCTACCTTCTCTTTGTGTAGGCCCCAGCCCTCACGAGTTTCTGGTCAGGAGAGAAGGAAAGTTCTTTTCTGAGTTTAGGTTCTGCACATGTCTTATTATGTATACTCTTTTTATTTGTTTTGTGCTATTTTGAAAAGATGCTTTTTTAAAAAAATTACAATGTCTGTTTATTGCTTACATTTTAAAAGGTTATAACTCTGGCTGAGTAGCTCAGTTGGTTAGAGAGCATCATCCTGATGTGCCAACATTGTGGGTTCGATCCCCAGTCAGGGCACATACAAGAATCAACTAAAGAATGCATAAATAAGTGGAACAACAAACTGATGTTTCTTTTTCTCTCTTTAAAATTAATAAATAAAAAAATGTTTAAAAAGCTATAACACATGTTTTTATTTTTTCATATGTGCTCATCTAAAGTGAAATAAATTTTTATTCCATTGCTCTTATTCGTTATTAGCAACATTGACCATTTCAAATGTTTATTTGCCATTTTAATTTGTTTCTGTAAATTGTATGAATTATTTGTTTTTTCTATAGTAACCTTAGTGCTTTTTTTTAGAAAAATCAACTTTCTTGAGTTACTTAGAAATTCAGAAGTATAATTGTTCATTGTTGCAAATATTTTCCAATTTAATTGGTTTTTAAAAATGTTTTTTATTCTTAATATTTTTTCTTTTTTTCCAAGTGAGAGGAGGGAAGATAAAAAGACAGACTCTTTCCTGCATGCGCCCCAACCAGGATCCACCTGGTGACCCCCATCTTGGGCCAATGCTCTGCCCATCTGGGGCCATGCTTGCAACTGAGCTATTTTTAGTGCCTGAGGAGGCTGCTCCACAGAGCCATCCTTAGCCCCTGGGCCAATGCACCCGAACCAATTGAGCCATGGCTGGGGGAGGAGAAGAGAGACACAGAGAGAGAGAAGGAGAAAGGGGGGGTGGAGGCATGGAGAAGCAGTTGGGCACTTCTCCTGTCTGCCCTGACCTGGAATCAAACCTAGGACTTCCACACATTGGGCCAATGCTTTACCACTCAGCCAACCAGCTAGGACCAAACGTTCTTTATCCTTTAAAAATTAACAGAATTTTAATTTTTTAATGGGCAAACAAGTTGATCTTTTCCTATTTATTTATTTTAGTGAGACACATACACACACACACACACACAGAGAAACAGAGAGGAAAGGAGAGAGATGAAAATCAGTTGTGTGGCACTTTTGTTCTTTATTGATTGCTTTCTCGTATGTGCTGCCTTGACAGGGGTTGAAGGGGGCTCCAGCTGAGACAGTGACTCCTTGCTCAAGCCAGTGACCTTGGGCTCCAAGCCAGCAACTGTTGGGCTCAAGCCAGTGAATATGGGGTTATGTCTATGATCCCATCCTCAAGCCAGTGACCTGCACTCAAGCATATGAGCTCAAGGTTTTGAATTTGAGTCCTTAGCATCCCAGCTAAATGTTCTATCCACTGTGCCACTGCCTGATTAGACTTTTCCTAGGTATTTTTAAGCTTCAATTTTTTTTTTTCCTCTCCAGAGGTCATATATTCACCTGAACTTTATTTCTGTTAAAGATTTTCAGAACTTTTACATATTTAGAAATTTTATTAAACACTTTTAGAAATTTTGTTAAACATTTTTTTATTCATGTGGAACTTAGTTATATTTTTAGCCAATCCGTAGAAAATTCTAAGAATATTAATCCTTTACCTGTCAAAACTGTCACCAGTATTTTCTCCAGCTTTTTATTTGCCATTTAAATCAATCTTATTATTTTGACACGTAGATGTTTTCTCTTTTTTGTAGTTAAATTTACTAATCTTTACTCTAATGATTCCTCCCCTTGCTTATAACCTTAGAAAGAGTTCTCTCCTATCCAGAGGTTTAATAAGCACACATTTATACTTTCTTTTTTTTCTTCTTCTCTTTCCTTTTCCCTCTCCTCTACTTGCCCTCCTTCTCCTTGTCTTTAGGCCAACTTTAAGTAAAACAAGCCACTCGGCTACCCCCAATCACTTTGGTCTCTTGGGGAGCCCGTAGACCAAGAAAAACGTGGGGTTGGGATGGATTTCTCTACAACATGACCCCCTCCCACTCCCTCCTACATAAAAAGCAGTTCAGTGTTGAGCTCCCCAATAAGTGCATATATGTCTGACAATTAATAAGCTGCTGAAGTGAAAGGTGGCCTTTAGATATTCGGTATGTGAATTTAGCTAGTTATACAGAGAGAATAAAAAAATATATAGCCAGATTCTGATCAGATGCTGCTTGTTTCTCCTTACACCATGGTGTTCTGTTCTATGTCATTTCCTTTGAAGTCAGTGGGAGCTCTGTGTAGGACGGCGAGGCGAACACCGGCCTCTATACATGAAGGTGAGAACTGCCATTACGATAAACTATTCGGCAATGCGGTGGAGGGAACATTGGTTTAACACACTTGGTGGCTACACTGCAGATCCCACTGTCTGTGAGAGCTTTGTTCAACCAGAGCAAACAAGAACTTTTTGAATCTTGACATACAAGGGCTCATTCAGCAGAGCATCCCCTGCTATGAGAGGAGGCACAGTGCTGGGTAGGGTTACAGTTTTTAGCCAGCACACTGAGGACATTTCTCTCATATTCTCTCCCTCTGTAGAGACTGTTTTTTAAGACCTCAAAATGGTTTTCTATAGATCGAAGAGATGTATAAATATTTTTACATGTTTGTATTCACATATAATGGGGGGCAAACTACAGTCATATCTAAGTAACCAGTACTTTTCAATATGGAAAGAAAGAAGTCTTTGTAAATTTTAGCTGAGGGTGCTACTTGGTGAAACACAGGGAAACAATGAGAGAAACTTTAACATGGAAAGGGTATTAGAAATGAAGAGTGATGTGTATTTGTTTATTTGTTTCCTATCGCAGGAGACATTTTTTTTGTTCATTAGCCCACAGAGACTCTCTCTCTTACCTCCCTCACTATGAGTTATGTCCCATATTTTAGAAACCCAAATCAAATAATGTTTTAGGTTGTTATACTACAAATATTAGACTGAACACAGGGCAAAGAGTAAATTGTTCAAATCTGATGATTTTTTCCACCCATCCCATCCCCTGACTTTTGAATAGTCATGTCCCCTTACTGATTTCTTCACATCATTCTGCTCCTGTCTTTGTGCCCTCGCTGCAGCGTACACCAGCTTCAAGGCCTTTCCCTTCCGAGGACCCTTCCCAGAGCAAGACAACAGCATTTTGTAGTTGTCATTTTTCCTATTGCGTAGCATGGGAGTGGAAGAGGCTCTTTTTTTTTTTTTTTTTACTTATAATTTTGAATTATTTTCCAGAAAACTTGCATCTACCTGTGCATATAAAACACCCTTTCCACAATGCACCATCAAGTGGCTAGCATATAGACAATATTTAAATCCTTGGGACTAGATGAAATTATCAAGAGAGGAAACATAGTTGGAGAAGAAGAAAAAAGACTCATTTTGGAACACTCCAAATTGAAGAGATTGGGGAGAAGAGAAAATATATTATATCTGGGAAATTATTCTATAATAGTACATAGGGAGCAGCATCATTCTTGGAAATAATAGTTGTCTTGCACTATAATAGTTGTAAACTATTTTATTATGTGTGAATCTGACCTAATTTATATAAGCAGTCCTCTACCAAAAGCTTCTTATAACTCTTCCTCCATTCTCAGTTTATCCTCACTCCAATTTACATACTGCTTAAGTTAATGTTGCATTAATTTTAGTTGTGTCTGGATGAAAAATGGTAAGTTAATTAAGTATATTATATTACATTTATGTGGTAAAATATAGTCCAATTATGATTTTTAATAAGAAAATACTTTAAAACAATGTTGAGTGAATAAAGCATAATCCAAATTTATACACATATATATACACATACACACATGACTAGAAAAAAATTCTATTAAGTTTATCTATCAAAAGCGTAACATTTCAGCCCTGGCTGGGTAGTTTGGTTGGTTAGAGCGTCAACCCAATACGCCAAGTTTGCAGATTTGATCCCCAGTCAGCCACATACAAGAATCAACCATTGAATGTATTAAAAGTGGAACAACAAATTGACATTTCTCTTTCTCTCTCTTCCTAAAACCAATAAATAAAAAATTTAAGAGATATATTAAGAGATATATGCATTCCTAATTTAAAAAGTGTAACATTATTGGATGGTGGGTTTCCAGATTACTTTTATTTTTTATTCTTTTCTTGTTTTTCAGATTTTCTTCATAAGAAATAAAGTTTTTCTAATAGTGTACTTTAGCTTGACCTTTGGATAAAGTGACAGCCTGAAATGCTAAGATTGCTGGTTCAAAACCCCGGGCTTGCCCTGTCTAGGCACATCTGCGAAGCAATTATGAGTTGATGCTTTCTGCTCTTCACCCCCCACTTTTCTCTCTCTAAAACTAATCAATAAATAAAATCTAAAAAGAAACTGTAATTATGTTGTTTCACAGGCAAGAAACCAGCTATGATTCTTTATTACCTAAAAAGATAATGCCCAAATATCTGAATTTAGTGCTCAAGACCCTTCAGACTAGAGGCC
Organism: Saccopteryx leptura; assembly: GCF_036850995.1. NCBI lineage: Eukaryota > Metazoa > Chordata > Mammalia > Chiroptera > Emballonuridae > Saccopteryx > Saccopteryx leptura. The sequence goes on from NC_089504.1 coordinate 111,742,132, forward strand.
CAGCCTCTGTTTCAGTTAAGAGGATCGGCTCTGCCTGACCTGTGGTGGCACAGTGGATAAAGCTTTGACCCAGGGCGCTGAGGTTGCCAGTTCAAAACCCCAGGCTTGCCTGGTCGAGGCACATATGGGAGTTGATGCTTCCTGTTCCTCCTCCCTCCTTTCTCTCTTTCTCTCTCTCTTTCTCTCTCTCTCTCTCTCTCTCTCTCTCTCTCTCTCTCACCCTTCTCTAAGATGAATAAATAAGATCTTAAAAATAAAGGATCTTCTCAGTGTTTTCTGGATGTTCCCTGTACTTTCCTAGTTCTATGCTCTTTTAAAGCTGGGATTCTTTTCATTTTCCTCCTTAGACTATAATTTCTACAAATTCTTGATGAACTGTTTAGGTTCTACTTCTCATTTGGTCCTAAGACCATGAATAATGAAATTGGTCTCCAAAAATTAGTGGCTCTGTGAGTCATTCAGCATTGACTACAGGATGCTTTGTCATTTTTTTTTTTTCCCAAGAAAGAGAGAAGCAGAGACAGAGACAGAAACAGGAGGTGGGGGGTAGGATGGGGAAGAGGGAGAGAAGAGAAGCAGCAACTGATAGTTGTGTCACTTAAATTGTTCACTGATTACTTCTCATATATGTGCCGTGACCAAGGTAGGGGAGTGCTCAAGCTGAGCCAATGACCCCTGGCTCACCTCAGCGACCTGGGGCCCAAGCCATTGACCATGAGATTGTGTTGATGCTTCCAGTGATTCCATGTTCAAGCCAGTGACCCTGTATTCAAGCTGGGGAGCCCGTGCTCAAGCCAGCGACCTCCAGGTTTCGAGCCTAGGACCTCAACATTCTAGGTCAACGTTCTATTCACTGTGCCATCACCAGATAGGCAAATACTTTGTATTATAATAGTGGGGTTTTTTTTACTTATTTTTTTTTTAATTTATTTTCCCAACTGGCATTTTTGTTTCTTAGAGGACAGGTTCTGTGGCTTAAAGCCACACTCTGTGGTGTTTAAGAAAGGATTGTATTATAATGCCAGACACTGGTACAGAGCTCTGCATGTTTTGTCTCGGTATCCCCTGAGCCACTGTGTCTTGTTCACAGTAAGTGTGTAATAAATATTTGTAGTACTTGGCCCATGGTGGTGCAGTGGATAAATCATCGACCCGGAACATTGAGGTCGCCAGTTTGAAACTCCAGGCTTGCCTGGTCAAGGCACATTTGGAAGTTGACGCTTCCTGCTCCTTCCCTGTTCTCTGTCATTTTTTTCTCTCTTCTCTAAAATGAATAAATAAAATCTTTAAAAATTTTAAAAATTAAAAAAAAAATATTTGCAGTAGTTTTATATATATATATATATACACACATATATATATTATAATTCTAGATTCTCTTTACATATATGTCTGCATATTCTAAGTGCATTGAGCTTATTGAAAAAAGTAATAAAATTTCAGCTTTACTCTAAGAGAAATATTTTAAAAACATGTAGTTATGAACTATTGCTTAAGCATTCTTTCTTCCTTCACAAAAGGTCATCGGTCTTTTCATCAGGGATTGTTTTCTTCTTAACATCTCTAGCAATACAGTGTAGCTTTGCTTTTCTTCCTTATTCCTTGGTTCCCAAATATAATCTCTGCATGCGCTCAATCTTCAGAGGTGAAATACTTCCTGCCTCAGTGAAATCTGGCTCCCAAATGGATTTCTGTTGGTTCAGAGAGCAGCTTGAGGATTTTGCATTTGGCACCATTTGATTTCCTTGGCATCTCTCCATAGTCACCATTTAGAAAGCTCCTGGTCGGCAGGATTTCTCTCCATCGTACACTCTGTGGAGATTAAAAAAAGGATTGTATTACGTTGGCTTAAAAATGTGATGGAAAATGAAATTTGCTTTAGCAAGAAAAAACGCTTTTGAAACTCAAATTGTTCTGATAAGACCTTTATACAGAGATCGTTCTTAGTGGAGTGGAACGGCAGATATGGTGAACGTGCCTTCTCATGCAGGTTGCCGCTAAGTAAATACCACTATGTTTACAATCACTCACATAAATAAAGCAAGTTGCAAAACAATATGATTATATTTATGTTCTAAAAAACATGGATGTATATATACTTATAAAATAAGCTTGGATTAAGATCTTCAGGAAGGCCCTGGCCAGGCTGCTCAGTAGTTTGGAGCGCTGTCCCGATGCACCAGGGCTGTGGGTAGCATCCCGGTCAGGGCACATGCAGGAATCAGCCAGTGATGGTAGGGGAAGCAGCAGGTTGATGTTTTTCTCTATTTCTCTCTCCTTTCTTCTCTCCCTCTGAAATCAACAAATTAAAAAAAAAAAAACTTCAGGAAAGTCCTGAGCACTGAAGAGCTTATGGTGCATAAGAAATAATATCCTATTATTTATTTTAAGATTAAATCCATGCTAAAATTAAATAAGTATAAGGAAGTCACAACAAATTTTGATCTTTTTATGTCTATGCATCTGTAAAAACATCAAATCTTTTTTTTTTTTTTTCTTTTTGAGAGAGAGAGACAGGCAGCAAGAGAGGAAGGAGAGAGAAATGAGAAGCATCAACTTGTAGTTGCATCACTTTAGTTGTTCATTGATTGTTTCTCATACATGCCTTGCTCTGGGGGCTCAAGCTGAGCCAGTGACCCCTTGTTCAAGCCAGCGATCTTGGCCTTCAAGTCTGCAACCTTTGGGCTCAAGCTGGCAACCTCAGGGTTTCGAATCTGGGACCTCAGCGTTCCAGGTTGATGCTCTACGCATGGCACCACCACCAGTCAGGCAAAACATCAAACTCTTTATAAAAATTATTTTGGTCCCTGGTTTGCTGATGCCTTAAGTACATACTTCATCTATCTATTGGGTAATTCTGTTTAGTTTATGTGAATGTAAATGAATACAAAAATGTCTGGAAAGGAACACACCAGATCACTGATAATGGTTACAGCTGCGGGAAGGAGTCAGCTGGAGCATTCCACTTCACTCACTATATTTTTTCCTGATCATCCATAACCAAAATACAGTCATTTATTTCATACACAATTATTTAAAAACAAACACACTGAGAAAGTAAAATGCTTCACCTCTTTTTTTTCTATCAAAGTTTAATATTCAAGTGCTTATTTTAATAAATGTTAACATGATCCACAGGCCAGCTCCAATTATCCTCCAAATTGAATGCATTGATTTTTCTTTCTCTTTCATTCAATAACTAGATTAGATAGGCACTGACTACTAGTTGCTTTTGTTTTTCAGATATTGCTGGTAGTGATCGTCACGACTAACATTCACTGAGCTCTGACAGTCGCCAAGGCCCTGGTGTACAGAGTTCTACAAGATTAACTCACAACAGTCTTGTGAGGTTGTTAGGTCCGCCAAAGGAGGGACGCACAGGCCTGATGAGTTTATAAGAAGTTTATTTATGCATCTGTAAAACAGAGGGCTGAGACCCTAGTGGCAGCAGCCAAGAGCTGTAGGAAGGGGTGTCTGATACAGGGGTTGCTGCAGGCATTTGCTGGCATGGCGTTGGGTGCACCTGGACATGCTCAGATTAGTTTATCTTGGTTTGTTGCCTTTGGTCACAGACTGTCTCCCTTTCCCAACCATCAGATCCCTCCTGATGGCTTTGTCCCAAGGACACTTCCCACAACCTTCACAGGATTGGGGGAGTCGCTTAAGGCAGTGGTCCCCAACCTTTTTTGGGCCACGGACCGGTTTAATGTCAGAAAATATTTTCACGGATTGGCCTTTAGGGGCCGATAAATGTATCACGTGACTGACATAAGCAAGCGTCAAGAGTGAGTCTTAGACAGATGTAACAGAGGGAATCTGGTCACTTTTTAAAAATAAAACATCGTTCAGACTTAGATATAAATAAAACATTAATAATGTAAGTTATTTATTTTTTCTCTGTGGACCGGTACCAAATGGCCCACGGACCGGTATCGGTCTCCGGCCCGAGGGTTGGGTACCACTGGTTTAAGGAAAAGGGGCAAAGGTCTCTTCTTCTGTAGCTACTTCCTGCTGGTTAGTGTCGGTGAAGTATTTAAGGAAAGGGGGCTAATTGGGAGACGGCTGGTTATTGATAGTAATTTTTCTGAGGTTCGGGCCAGAGCCTGGTATGGAGTGGTGGCTTAAAGTAGCATAACCTTTCTGACGGGCTGGTTTGCAAATGCCCTAGACCCCTGCTCGGCAAACTGCAGCTCATGAGCCACATGCAGCTCTTTGGCCCCTTGAGTGTGGCTCTTCCACAAAATACCACGTGCAGGCGCTACCTCGATAAGGAATGTACCTACCTATATAGTTTAAGTTTAAAAAATTTGGCTCTCAAGAGAAATTTCAATCATTGTACTGTTGATATTTGGCTCTGTTGACTAATGAGTTTGCCGACCAGGGCCTTAGACAGTCCCGGAGAAAAGAAGAAAGGAGGTATACAAGACATGATTCGAAAATTAGAGCAAGGATGAGGAGGGTTATAGGACCTATGAAAGGGAGTAGCCATGTATACCAACTGATCTTGTTTAACCAAGCATTTTAGGTGTTAGACTGATGTTCTCTTATTTAGTGGCTTTTAAAGTTAGCTTATGAGTGATATCTCTAACTAGGCCTGATTGACTGACATAGAAGCAGCATTCCTTTTCTAGGAAGAGGCAAAGTCCCCCTTTTTCACCTGTGAGATCTAATCCTCACCTGCTTTGTAAGGCAATGGCTGTGAGGGAGTCTATTGGGTCCTGTGAATTGACTAAGCTTTTTGCAATATTACCTAGTCTCTCTTGTAGGTCCTGTGACAGGGTTTTGAAGTACTGTAGAGCTGTTGTTAGTCCTCCTATACCTGTCCCAACCCCTGAAGTTATGCTGAGAGTTACTAAGAGAGAAATGAGTTGCATTGCCCTTCGGTGCCGGAATTGCTGGATCACTGGAATAGGGAGGGACTGGTTGTTGGGGGTTGTATCAACATTGGGAGAGAGGTGTGTTAGAGTACAGGTTTCTGTCCAGTTAGCAGGAAAGCAAAGGTAGGCACCCTGGCCTCAGAGGAAGGATGTTCTTTGTTGTGTTAGGCAGGGTGAGAGATGAATTGAGAAGAGGTGAGAAAAAGGATAAGGAGGTATGCTCTTTTCTTGGGGTTCTTCTGTCTAGACTGATAATGTAGATGTCACTGCAGCCTTGATAAAGGGAGAGAGATAGGTAGTTGCATCAGGTGCAGTGAAAACGAGAGGGAATATTGGGGTGGGAGGTGATCCAAGGAAAAGAGAGAAAGAGGTATAACAGTAATTAAAAGAAGAGGCTTGTAATGTGGGAAAGGAGGATAACCGGGCTGGCTGGAGAAAGCAGCCATTTGTCTCAGGAGGGACCCGGTAGTCTATTCTCTGAGACTTATGTGTGGTTAGAAATTGCAGAGTGACAGTGATGTTGTATGCTGTTTTTGGAAGATAGCCAACTGATGTGTTTCCTGATGTTCTAGTGAAGCATAGGGGGGCTTGATTTAGTAAGGGGGTATATAGATAACAGAGTCTTTTATTGGGGGTGGCCTTAGGGGTGAATGTTTTTAAACTGTCATGTGAGTGTATGATGTGAAAGGTGTATTTGGAGTCAATGTATATGTTAATTTCACATCCCTGGGCTAGAGTGAGGGCTCTCCTGAGAGCTACTAATTTAGTTTGTTGGGATGTGGCTACTAGGGGGAAGGATTTGGCCTCGATAGTTTGGTGGAGATAGTAAGTCAGAAAGATTGTGGGAGGAAAGAAATGTTGATTGTCTAAAAGTGAGTTTTTTGCTCTCTTATTTCATCCTAGGATGGGGGTTGGTCAGCTGGGAATAATTAGGAAGGAGTGGGTAAAAGAGTGATTTTTCTAGACAACAGAGGAGAGGGGGTGATCAGTGGGTTAGAGGGAATACTGTGGACCCCAATAATTGAGATGGAGGAAGGAAACAGTAGTCCTGAAAATTTAAGTAGTGTCAAATAAGTGGCTCTTATATCTAATAGGAAAGAAATGGCCTTACCGTTGACCTGTTGAGTTACCTGGGGCTCCACCATTCAGATGGTGGAGGTGGAGGCCTGTGGTGAGGCCAGGCCCCTTCAGTTGTCTTCTTTCCCCCAGGATGCAAAGAAGTGCTGCTGCATCCAGGCCGGTGCCAGGGAGAGGCCAGGGCTTGAAGGGACAGCTCTCATGCCTCAAGGGGCTTGTGGGCAGTCTGATTTCCAATGGCCCATACAACCACAGAGAGGGTAGGGTCTGGCTGGGGGCCTGGGATTGGGACAGGAGTAGTTCCACTGTGCCTCCTGTCTGCACTTAAGTAGGCCCCTGGGGAAGGGTCAGAAAATCCCTGCTGGAATTTGGGGGGCCTTTTTGTTGTTATTATGGCTTGGGCAAACCCCTGGCAAATGTCTGTAAGGCCTGGGTTTGAGGTAGTCTCTGTTCCTCTTCCAGATTATTGAAGACCTTAAAAGCCAGGTTTAGAATTCCCCTTTTAATGTCCCTTTTTTCTGTAATATGTATATCCTTCTTTCACCTTTATTTACTTTCTCATTTCTTTCTCTTTTAATTTTTTTGCTTCTCTTTGCACAAACCTTCTGCATCTTTCATAACCCTTCTTATCTTTTCAGAACTTTTAAAAAAAGTATTTCTATACCTTATACCTTTTATTACTAAAACTATACAATTTCAATTAATTAAAGTTTTCAATTTTTAAAAACCTTAACTTTCAGTGATAACTAAGTCAGTAATTAGCAATTTTAGATTGATGCTTTTATGAACATATTTTCTTATCCTTAGAAAGTTTTTTTTTATTGGCAAACATACTGATATTTTTAGAGGACATAACAGAGATAATAGGAACCTTTTATAAACCCAGGCAAAACAAACATATATTTTCTGTTAAGAACTTTAAAAAATATTAATTAAATGTAAACCAGTAGTAATATCAAATGCCTTTTTAGACCACCTGGTTAAAAAACATTTGGAATAACTTTATATTTTATTATATATGTAAACAGTATTATTAATAGTTGTAGAGAAGGCAAGACTCCTCATTTGTCTTGGCAGCCTTCCCAGAAGGCCTAAGAGAAGAGAGGGGATGAGCTACTGAGTTGCTTGGATTTTAAAAGTGCTAATATGCACTCCTTTTTTTTTTTTTTTTTTTTTTTTTTTTAGTTTTACTGTCTGGAAAGAGGAATGAGATCTTTTTTCACTTTGAATTATTATTTTTGTTCTCAGTAGAATTTTAAATAATAACGTGAAAGCTAGTGCATATTATAATAAACAAAATCTAAAATAAATACAAAGTTCAAACAAAAGGTATTTATAAACTAAATCCTTCAGAAGGAGGGACTGAGACACTAATCTTGAAACTTTGTTTTACACCCAGTACCACCAATAACCTTTACAAGGTCTAGATGACATAAAATCTAAAAGGCAGAGAAAGAGAATTCCCGGTGTGTATAGAACAGCAAAAATTTCAGACAGATGAGACAGATGAGAACTCTCAAACTAACTGACTACATAGAAACAAGACAATTACAGTGCAGAGATACAAGTATGACACATAAATAAAACCTGATTAAACCAGAGTAGAGTTGCAATTTGGCCCTTAACACAGGGGAGAATGAATACATAGCATAATAATTAACATGGCAACACCTTACAGAATACAGAAACAAGTTGAGGATATACAATTCCATTTTATTTAAACTTAAATGAGCACTCCTTACATATTCTAATTTTAAAGCAATGATGCTCAGAGCATCTAGATACGGGAATGAGACTATTGCACAGAGTATATAAAATTAAAGCAGTATATCTTATGCTTTGATTTAGTTTAATTATTGAGTCAGCATTTTCTAATTTTGAGAAGAATTTGATAGGCTGAGCAGGACTGACAGAGAGAGAGAGAGAGAGAGAGAGAGAGAAAGAGAGTCTAGAGTGAAAGGTGAAGAAGGCCTGGACATAGAGAATTTCTGACTATTTTCCACTGTGCTGACAAAAGTTGTTGAGGTCTTGTAACGTTTTAAAGTCTGAAGTGCCATTCTCTGGCCATTGAGATTTAGGCCAGACAGTGTTGCAAAAGAAAATAAAGTGTTTTGGTTTGATGTTTCCCTAAAGGTTGAGACGAATGAAATTTTTGAGGAGACAGTCTAAGGGAGTGGATTTTGGAGGTGTGGAGTGTGTTCTGCTCACAATGAGAGAGAAAGAGAATAGCATCAAGGGTAGTTGACTTGACTACAACCCCTGAGAGTGACTCCTTATGGACAGGCATCCCTATCAATAGCTGAGCCACCCTGAGTGAGTGAGAGGAATCTCTTAGGTTGGCGTCCCCAAGTCTAAAGGGTCCTAGATTGAGAGAGTCTTCCAGCTTAGCACTAGAACTTTTGAGTTGAGTTGAGGGCTGAAGCCAAGTGAGAGTGAGTTGAGTTGGAAGACCCAGTGAGAGGGATCATAGGGTCACCAGAATTGATGACCAGTTTGGCTTGAGAAGTCAGCAATGGAGAGGAGAAATTCCCGATGTCTGGCGTCCTCCTTGGCTGGCTCAGGAGAGTCTCCGGGGAGGGAACCAGAGCAGGTTGGCCCTGCAACCCTGAGCAGGATTCAGAGGTAAGCCTGGGAGGAGCTGCCGCTGCCCACCACTCTCCATGTTGCAAACTCAGGATAGTTGAGGACCAGAGCGCTGCTCTGATCCTGCCCTCATGAGAGCCTCCCAGGTTTCGGCACCAAATGTTAGGTTGGCTGAAGGAGGGACGCACAGGCCTGATGAGTCTTATAAGAAGTTTATTTATACATCTGTAAAATAGACGGCTGAGACCCTAGGGGCAGCAGCCGGGAGCTGCAGGAAGGGGGTGTCTGATATAGGGGTTGCTGCAGGCATTTGCTGGCATGGCGTTGGGTGCACCTGGACATGTTCAGATTAGTTTATCTTGATTTGTTGCCTTTGGTCACAGACTGGCTCCCTTTCCCAACCCTCAGGTCCCTCCTGATGGCTTTGTCCCAAGGACACTTCCCACAACCTTCACAGGGTCGGAAGAGTTGCTTATGGGGAGGGAGTGGTCGGGTGAGGGAAGATGCTTAATTAATGAAGAAGTTGTCCTAGTGGTAGGGTTGGGTAAGGGAATTTGAGTTTTAAAGGGTCATTGAACCTAAGGGAGCCCTGGACCCAAACCTAATAGAGGTGGGGATTATTATTATTGTCATTTTACAGTTAAAGAAAAAGAGGCTAGGAAAAAAGGCTGGAAACCTTTCACTGTGTTGTGCAAGTTGGATCACACAGTTAGTAAGTGATGAAACTGAGACGTGTCTCTGGCAGACTAACTTCATATTCTGCATAGGAAAGAAGAAGGGAGTGGAGCTAGTCTGTGGTTTAAGATTTTTACTTTATTTCATAGTTGGCACATACACTTTTGTCTAATTGGGAGCTGAGTAAAGGCATCTGGGTCTGGTTGATGTGTTGGTTGAAAATTACTATTATTATGAGAATGATTATTATAGTATTTAGTAATTATGCAGTGCTTTATACTTCAAAGAACTGTGCTTTATGATCATTTATTAGCTATGACTCACAATATCTCTACTGTATAAAGATGCACTTATCATGCATATTTTGCAGAAAGAGAAACTGAGGCAGAGTTAAGATGAGCCATATCTTCATAATAAAGAGTAAAGGTGAAATGCAACGTCTTAATTTCCTGAGACTCAAAGAAACAGCTCAATCTGGGCAACAATAGAGGTTTACTTCTTTAAACCTTTTTAAAGGGAGGTGTCAGTTCCAATATTTTTAAAATATTTAATTAAAAATTATATGTTAAATATGCTAAACATTGATGACCATTTTCTTTTAGGTTCTCCATTTTTGAGCTTTCTCTGCACTCCTGTGACATTTTTGCTCTAATTCAACCTTGCTGTCTCTCATTTCTCCACACAAGCAAAATTTGACTACAGATACTGGTTTTCAGTCAGTATTATATTGCTTCAAATTGCTTCCATTGTTTTTGAAAGACACCTTTTGTTCACCACATGCACAGGACTCTTCATAATAACTTGCAATAAAAACAAACTTTGTGCGAGAATTATAATGGAATTAAAGGGAGTCTTAAATGTCTGGCAGTGTGTGCACTTCAAAACTGAAGATTATAGACATGTCAGTATGACTTGGGCTGGGAGGGAGAGAGAGATGGGAAGGACCTGTGTGGGTTTATTGCAGCACCCTAGGAAAGGCCTGGAAGAAATACATGCATTCTTCCTTACATCTGCTCCTCTCTTTCAGCTGGGAGGCAGTCACGACCACAGCACATGGGAAAGGCTCAGTAAATATGCATTTAATGGTTAATACCATGTCTGTAGGGACGAACTGCCTGGTTTCTAATCCTGGCTACATTACTTGCTAGTTACCGGAACTAGTTAGCTGTGCTTATGTTTCTCCATCCGGAAAGAAGAAAAAAAAGAGCATCACACTCCATAAAGTTAGTTATGAAACTTATTCAAGTATTTGCTATTATTTGTCTTTTCTATTTCCTAGACAGTTAACAAATAACATTAGCTATAACTCCATTAAAATGTTGGCGGTAATGATAATCTGATGTCTGCACTTGCCTGGCTTGTTTAGAAATGGCACAACGTGGTACCACACAATTTTCTAACCCAGAAAATTTAAAATTACCTCAAAATACATTGGGGTAAATAGTAATGCACACCTGTAAAATCTATAAGGCAAAATATTATACGTGTTTCTCTGAAACATTCGTATGATCCTACACACCAGTGGCTCCAAACTCAGGGTCCGCCATGGAGATGTCACATGTGAGTGAGGCTAACTCACTGTACAACCTGGATAAAACTGCTGCATCTGAGCTAAAGACACTGGTGCCTTGTGGGATGCATGCCCAGTTGGCCAGTGTTTAAATTTTCAAGGGACTCCAGAAACGGGGATTACTTTTTTTTTAACGTGACATTTCTCAATTTAAAATATTTGGCTCAATATATTTCTTAGTACAAACTCTGTGGGTCAAACAACACACTTGAGGGCCATTTGTCAAATCTCTGCCAACTATACTAATACCTACATAGGAGGACCCTATGCAGTGATTCATAACAGCAGATGCTTTTCAAGCACTTGTGCCAAGGCATAGACACATGGTAAAAAAAGACAAAATATGATGGAGTAAAAAAAAAAAATGATGGAGTCTTCACAAAACTCACAAGTCTAGTGGAAAAATAGGCAATAGTGTCACAGGAGAGAGTAAAAGATGCCATAGCAGAGTGTAGAACCGAGGACTTAAGCCTGGTGATTTACTTATTTGATCAGGCCCGCTATAAAAAAATTAAAAACAAAGAATACTATTATTTTAAGGTTTGGCAAATGGTAATATCCAAGTAGATGACTCTTTTGTTTAACAAAACACCTTAATGGAAAACACCTTTGGGGGTAGGAGCTATGCAAAGAAAGGGCCACAGCTTTGCCCAGTTCCAGGGGGACCATTCCTATTGTGGCCTCTGCAATTGGCAGAGCCTTGAGCACCATTCAGACTGTATTTGTGAATGGTACCCCCTGGAATTGTGCAACCTGGATGACTGTCAATAAACACAGGCCTGGAGTCTGGCCTGAGAGGAGGACTGAGTGTTAAATCCTTCTATATAATAAAGTAAGTGGGGAAAAAAATAAAGTAAGAAGAATTTTAAGTCTTTACCTAGTGGGTAGAGGCAGGATGGTGGAGAAGACAAGAAATTGGAGAAAACATCTCTAAGAGGAGGGTGGGCCAGCAATTTGGCAACAACCTGGAGCCAATGAACCTGCTGAGACATTCCCTATAATTTTGAAAAGCGATGCATAAAATCATCTGTCATCTTCTTTAACCTCCAGGAGACACTGACAAATAAAGTCAAACAACTTTTTCTTTGGCATCAAGTATAACCTTTGAATTTCTTATGCATGAATTAAGAGATAACCGGAAAGATTCAATGCTCAGGCTCATACAGCAACACTTTGCTAAATATACAGTTCTATAATAACTTACCTTTTTACTGTTTTTCTTCAAAAAGCTCAAAGTGCTTACACTTTTATTTCCTCATTTGTTCTAACATTCCAGAAGGGGCAGATTTATGATAACATTATTTATAGATGGAGAAATTGAAATAGAGATTAAATTGCTTACTCAACGTTGCATAGTTGGGGTGGTAAAGCCCACACTGGAATTTGGTTCTTCAAGCTCCTGCCACGAAGTGGAAAAATCATGAGTTTTAGAATTAGAGGGATCTTTGTTTGGACAATCCGGATTTCTGCCCCTTAATAAGAATGTGGCCTTAAGTCAATTACTTCATCTAAGTCTCAGTTTTTCTCTTCTGTAAAATTAAGGCCATAAAACTTCATTGCCGTGTAGTGAAGGTTAATTTAGAAAATGAATGTAAAGCCCTTGTCCAAAATAGTTCGCAGATAAGATTACTTCCACCCCCAACCCAGGATTATCTGGTAAAATTTAGGTACAAATTTAAAGTTATAATAAAAAAAATCCCATAAACATGGGGGGTGCATTTCTTTTTTTCAGTCGGTGATATGGTGTCCTTGGGATATATTCCTATAAGTGGGATGGCTGGGTCAAAGGGCAGTTCCATTTCTAATTTTTTGAGGAATCTCCATATTGTTTTCCACAGTGGCTGCACCAGTCTGCATTCCCACCAGCAGTGCAGGAGGGTTCCCCTTTCTCCATATCCTTGCCAGCACCTATCCTGTGTTGTTTTGTTAATGAGCGCCATTCTGACTGGTGTGAGGTGGTATCTCATTGTGGTTTTAATTAGCATTTCTCTAATGATTAGTGATGTTGAACATTTTTTCATCTATTGGCCATCTGTATGTCCTCTTTGGAAGTGTCTATTCATTTCTCGCGCCCATTTTTTGATTGGATTGTTTGTCTTCCTGGTGTTGAGTTTTACAAGTTCTTTATAAATTTTGGTTATTAACCCCTGATCAGATGTATTGTCGAATATGTTCTCCCATTGTGTGGTTTGTCTTTTTATTCTGTTCATATTGTCTTTAGCTGTGCAAAAGCTTTTTAGTTTGATACAGTCCCATTTGTTTATCCTGTCTTTTATTTCATTTGCCTGTGGAGATAAATCAGCAAAGATATTACAGTGATAGATGTCAGTGAGCTAACTGCCTATGTTTTCTTCTAGGATGCTTATCCCACATTAATATTAATTTTTTTCTACCTTCATCTCCCATTGAAAGCAAAACATAAATAAAAATGCTTCAATATGTCATTTAATTCAACGGGTAGAACTTTTGCTTCTGTAGACTTATTCTTGTTGGGGACAATTAGAAAAGAATATGTGGGAGACAAGAGAGTAGAGTGCAATGGTTCTAAAACTTGAGAATGTACCAGAATCACCTGGAAAGCCTGTTAAAACACAGATTTCTGGGCTCTACCCCAGAGTTTCTGATTCACAAGGTGTGGAGTGGGGCCTAATAATTTAATGTTGATGGTAGTCCAGGGATTAGAGCTCAGAGAAGCGCTACCATGGAGGCGGGGTCCTACAATCTGTGTTTACCAAGACCTCCAGGTGATTCTGATGCTCTCTCAAGTTTGAGAACCACTGGCATGATGGTGAAAAGCATCTGAGGAGATAGGCCCTCATTCAGATCCTGACTGCACCATTTATTAGTTAGATGACCAAGCTCAATGACAAACCTTTAGCACTTTGTGTCCCTCGGGGAGCCTGAGAATGTCTGTGTTTCAGGATTCCTCTCACTCTTCCTCTGAGCCCTTGGTGGGAAGAGAAGTTAGTGAGTCCTGCCAACTCAGGCTCTGTTTTTAACTCCTTCACACTCCAAGGCACCAAAGGCTGCTTAAATTTGGGAATTAGGGAAGTATTTACAAACACTTCTGTGATCACAGAAATAAACAAGACAGCTCTTTAAATAAAGTCAAAGGCAATGGTATTGTTTGCATCTTAAAGTCTTAATAATGGGCTGTAAACTATTTCCATTTCCTCTGCTTTTTTAAGTAGAAAAAATTTTAAATCTTCCTCCCCCACAGTTTTAAGAGATACCTGTAAATTTGTTTTGCGGATAGTATGCATGCTGAGGCTTTAACCCCCCCCCCCCCCCCAATCTGGCCTGAGATACAGAATCTGCCTCAGATGTTTGATGCCTTCTGGATTTTGTTGCTGAGGAATCCCTTTTTATCATTTCCTTTTTCCCTTAGTTCCCTGCCTGGCAACTGACTGTGGGTTCTCATACTGTCTTGGCTCACCATGTCACAAGTACCCAGGCTGGCCACGGGACATTCTTTGGCTCACCTACCTTCATTTTTCTCAATTCAAAAACCTCTACTCGTCTTTTATTTCCTTAACTAACCTTTTCTGTTGTCTATTGCTAATCCAAGTTTTCCAAATTACTCCATCAGAAGAAACTTGTTCCTACTGATGAGGTATGAGAATCGTACTTTTATTCAGTCCTGTGGTGGTACTCAGTACACTGAAGTGTTTAGAATGAAGTGTTTTCTTTTTTTTCTTTTTTTAGAAAGGAGAGAGAGAGAGAGAGAGAGAGAGAGAGAAGGGGGGAGGAGCAGGAAGCATCAACTCCCATATGTGCCTTGACCAGGCAAGCCCAGGGTTTGTTTTTTTTTTTTATCTTATTTTATTTTATTTTTTTCACTTTTCTGAAGCTGGAAACGGGGAGAGACAGTCAGACAGACTCCCGCATGCGCCCAACCGGGATCCACCCGGCACGCCCACCAGGGGCGACGCTCTGCCCATCAGGGGGCGATGCTCTGCCCATCCTGGGCGTCGCCATATTGCGACCAGAGCCACTCTAGCGCCTGGGGCAGAGGCCACAGAGCCATCCCCAGCGCCCGGGCCATCTTTGCTCCAGTGGAGCCTTGGCTGCGGGAGGGGAAGAGAGAGACAGAGAGGAAAGTGCGGCGGAGGGGTGGAGAAGCAAATGGGCGCCTCTCCTGTGTGCCCTGGCCGGGAATCGAACCCGGGTCCTCCGCACGCTAGGCCGACGCTCTACCGCTGAGCCAACCGGCCAGGGCAAGCCCAGGGTTTTGAACCGGCGACCTCAGCGTTCCAGTTTGACGCTTTATCCACTGCGCCACCACAGGTCAGGCTAGAATGCATTTTCATTTTGAATTCCTACAGTAATCCAGAGATGATTACCTATGTATACACACATACAGAGACATATCAGATATATTACAAATGGGGAAACTGAGGCTTAGAGAGTTCAAGCAACTTGCCCAGGATAAAAAAGTAAAAAGGAAATAACAGGACCCAGGCAATATGATCCCTGAGCCCCCAGCTCTTGGCCTCTGTTGAAGTTTCAAGTGATGATGGAATATAGGAGTATAATTTGCTTCCTGCACCTAAAGAATTTAAAAATCATGTTAGAAGTAGATGAGATTTTTAAACATAACACCAATTAAAATCAAGAGCCAACGTTTGTGGTATTGAATTTGGTATCTTTGGTTTCCTCTCCTGCAAGATGTACATAATAGCACCAATCCCAAGGGGTTTGGGGATGATTAACAGAGTTGAGCATCTGAAACGCTTAATAGGGTGGCTACCAGGTAGTAAGTCTTAAAGTTAACTATCATTCTCTTTAAGGGAGGCCCATTGGAGTAGTGCGTATCCAGGAGAGAGGAGAGGCCGGGGGAATAGGCTGGGCCCCTGTCATCTAAATTTCCCGAGCTTCGGTTTTCTTCTACGTAAAATTAGGTGGCTGGAATGCAACAAGCCGAAGAGCAGCGGCAGCCTGGGAAACCCAGAGGCCGCGGGGCAGAAGGAGCACTGGACGAGTCTGGGGGCGGACCTGCGAGCGCCCAGCGGGAGAGACCCCGCCCCGCCGGGTCCGGGAGGCCGTGGTCGCTCTAGCCCGCGAGCAGTTCCGGTGCCAAAACTCTTCCCTCGCCCGCTCCCCCGGAAGTGCTTTTCCAAGGTTTGGGCCTTGTAGGCACAACCACTGAGGCTCGGTCGCCTCGGAGCAGTGGCTCCTGGCAGGATCGGAGCCTGGGGATCCGCCGGCCCGCGCCTTGACCCCTCCCAGCGCCCGGGCCGACGGTGAGTGGCCGGGGGAACGGCCTGGGACGGCTGCGGGCCCTGTCGGTACTGGCGCTCTCGGGCCCCCGCTGCCCGCTGCGGGCTGCGGGCTGCGGGCTGGGCTGTCGGGGCTCGGGAAGGGGGCTGTCGGCCGCCGCGGACTGCCGACCCCACGGGGCAGGAAGGAGCCAGCGGCGGGGCCGTGGGGTGGGCGGGGCGGAGCCGGGGATGGGGTTCCCGGGGCTGTTGTTGCTTTTGGGACCGGAGAATGGGGATGGGCTGGGCCGCGGTCCACCCGATCCCCTCTTTTCAGCTCCCCCAAATCTTCGCGCTGCCTGCGGGATTTGGTTTTCTGTGTCCGACCAGGGTGGGGCTGGGAACTTGGACACCAGACTCAATCTTGGGACCCAGTTCCCGACTTTTTCGTCCTTTGGGTCTGCCTTCGGCCTCAGTAATTAGCCTGTGTCCCAGAGGTGTTGCCTCTTCAGTCCCAGGGCGGGGCGATGCATGGGTAGGGGCCGGGGATTTTATGCAAAGCTTTTCATCCAGAGGCGTTTAGGGGTTGCCAGGGATCGATTTGGACTGCGCTTGGGATCGGTTCTGGACAGGTCAGTATGGAGCTAGCGTGCGTCCCATAATCTTTAGTGACTGGAAAGCTTGCTCAAGCTGTTGTTAAAGTCACTTCTTAAAATAAACAACTTGAGGACGATCGGTTCAGATTAAGTTTCTTAATTTTCCTGCAGACGTAAAAAACTGATGCTATTCTCTAACTTGTATTCCTGATTCCTGTGGCTGAAGTCACAGTTGTATGATGTGTTCAGTCTGCGGTTGTTGCACGAATGGATTGCAGAGGGCTGGGGAATTACGGTATTACACTCTCTTTCCCTTCCCCCAAGTTTGTATACATTATCTTCATATTTGAAACTGTCATTTTCCTTAACTTTAAAAGAAGAATTGTTCTCTGTAACTCCTGAGAATTTCCTTATACTGTTATAGCTGTTGCTGCAATGCAGAGTTCATACAGGTGGGCAGAGGTGATTTGTTTTATTTATTTTTAAAAAATCCCTTAAATTATGAAATGTTTAGCTTGGATAAATGGAGAATTTCCTAAATGAGAAAGTAATGTAGGTATTTTTAATGAACATATTTTAGGTAATAAACTACTGCTGAAAGGTTTGTAGGAAGTAAAGGTTTTCCACATTTAATAGTGATTTTTCATTTATGATCGTGAGAGAATGCAGTTACTGCAGATTGTGACTATCAGCAGATGACCAGTGTTTTTGCAATGTGGAGTGTACACAAACCGCCTTTGTGATGCAAGTGACGCTTTCCTGCATTTCTTATCTGTGCTTATATTAGGACTTATACTGTAGGTTTTTGGGTTATTATCTCACTCACTCTTTCTCCTCCCACCACTGGCAGGGGAGATTGGTAATAGGAATTAGGGAAAATAGACTGAAGTGACAAGGTCAGTGAGCTCTCCTGTGCAAAAGAAAATTTATTTCAGGGTTATTGATCTTCAACAGGCAAAGGTTTGATGATTTTTTTAAGTTTTTGGAAAAGATTGTGGAGGGAAGTATAATTGCTAAGCATTTACAGTTAAATAGAAACTGTAACTCCTTAGCCATTTGAAGTGGTTGTTTAGAGCATATAGTTGGAATATTGTTATTAAGAGAATGTGGAAAATGAGTCATGTTAGATATGGTTATGGATCCGTACTGATGTTAATGTGTTTTGAAGGGAAATATTTCAAGAATTGTAATAGCAGAAAAAGATATTTGGAGAAAATCAGATAGCCTTAGATATTGTAAATTTTATTGTGTTCCAGTCAGTTCAATAGATATTGAGGCCCTGGCTGGGTGGTTCAGTGGATAGAGCATTATCCCAGCACACTGAGGTTGTGGGCTCCATCTCCTGTCAGGGCATATGTGAGAAGCAACCAGTGAGTGCACAACTGAGTGGACCGAGTAAGTCGAACAACCAGTTGATCCTTCTCTTTCTTTTTCCCTTTCTTTCTCTGTCAAGTCAGTGGAAAAAAATAGATACTGAACATTGTATTGTGAATTATATTATTCAACTAATATTGAACATTTTCTATGTTAGACAACCATGTAGGAGCAAATAAAGATACAGCCCTAACAAATAAGATTCATGGTTTGGCAATAATTTTCTAAGGTGTATCAGAAATCATGAAGAGATGAATTGTATTGTTTAAACATATTAAACAATTTTTCTAATTGGAAGTGGTGGTGTGTGCTTCGTGAAAATCATTATTAGGCTATATAGGATACAAGGATTAAGTCTTTGGTTTTTAGAAAACTGAAATCTAGAAAGAGATGTAAGATGTCTGCATAAAACTTTACAACATAAAGAAGTATAGGTAAATATAAAGGTTTGACCTAAAGTTTGCAGTTATATGAAAGGATAATGGGTTCATTTATTTTTTAAGTGAGAGAAGAGGAGATAGACAGACTCCCACATGCACCCCACTGGGATCCACCCAGCAACCCCCGTCTGGGGCCGATGCTCTGTTCATCTGGGGCCATGCTCGCAAGGGAGCTATTTTTAGTGCCTGAGGTGGAGACTCCAAGGAGCCATCCTTAGTGCCCAGGACTGATGTGCTCGAATCAAAAGAAAGAGAGAGAAAGGGAGAGAGAAGGGGGAGGTGGTGAAGAAGCAGATGATCAATTCTCCTGTGTGCCCAGACTAGGAATTGAACCTGGGACTTCCACACGCTGGGTTGCCTCTCTACTGCTGAGCCAACCAGCCAAGACCTCATTTTTAACTGGAGTAATTATGGGGAGTGGTGGAGGTATAGTAGTACTTTTTTTTTTTTAAGATTTTATTTATTTTTTAGATAGAGAAGAAAGAGAAAGAGGAGGAAGGGTGGGGAGGAGCGGGAAGCATCAACTTGCAGTAGTTGCTTTCAGTATGTGCCTTGACTGGGCAAGCCGGGGATTTCCAGCTTGCAGCCTCAGCATTCCTGGTCAGTGGTTTACTCACTGTACCACCAGAGGGCAGGTAGTGACACTTCTGAAGTTAGCTCTGGAGAGCTATTATTTATTGAGCACTAAGTGAGCACTAGGCTCTCTATTTGGGGACTACATAACTAAAATGTAACAAAGCCTTAATTTGAATCCAGGTCTGCCTGATACCAAAGCATGTGTGTTTCCCCTTCATCATGCTACCTCCAAATAAACTGGTAGCCTGAGTTCAACATTGCAGCGGTAAGACTTTTTTAAGACGAAAATTTAGGGGTTGGTAATAGGTAAAAGAAGAAGACTTTCCAATACAAGATCATGGTATATTCTGAGAAAAGTTAGTGGACCAGATTACCTAGAATATAAGGTTCATTTTGGGGAATAAGAGGTGAGGTTGGAATTTAATTTGGAACTGGAATATGTTTAAACGCCTATAGTTAGGACTTCAGCATTTGGGAGGTAATGAAAAACTACTAAGGTCTAAAAGTCTAGTGTGTAGAATTTTTTGTTGTAGAAAACTGACTTTCAATAGTTGATCCTTGAAAAAAAAAACATGGGTTGGAACTGCGTGGCGCCATTTATATATGGATTCTTTTCAATAAATACGTACAGTACTGTAGATATAAATTTTCTTAATAACATTTTCTTTCCTTTAGCTTACTTTATTGTTAGAATACTGCATATAATACATATAACATACAAAATACACAAGGTGGGACAAAAATAGGTTTACAGTTGTTTGTATGGAAAATAATAGAATTAATAAATAATGATACAAGAATAAACTTGTATCTCTACATAAAGAGATACAACTTTCACATATTCATAACTATAAACCTTCTTTTGCCTCACACTGTATGTTAATCAGATGTGTATGTTATTGGTAACACTTCTGGTCAACAGTTGGCTTTTAAGTTTTTAGAGAGTCAAAAGTTACACAGATTTCCACTGTTGCAGGGATCATCGGTGTCTCTAACTCCCACATTGCTCAGGGGTCAACAGTAGTATAAATACTGGGCAAGTGTAATGGCATTGGGATGATTTAGTAGGTGGGTGGAGGAGGGATTGTTTGGAGAAGTGGAAGTTGAAGGCTATATTCATTTTAAGTGTGAGTGATGGCTGTGGTGGTACTATTACTAGAAAAACGGGCAATGGGATGCATAATGAGGTCAGTTTTGAATATGTTAACTTTTTTTACTTACTTGCCAAGCCCTGGAAATGCCCAGTAGCTTTTGGAAATGTGGGTTTGTAGCTGTTGAGAGGGCAGTGCTTGGCGTTTATTAAACATGGGCAGACAGTAATACAATGCATGTACTAGTAGCTGAGTCTACATAAAGAGATACAAGAATTAAGAGTTTAGAGGAGAAAGAAAAAAACTTTAAAAAATATTTGTTGATTTCTCAAGAGAGAGATAAAGGGGTGAGAAACACTGATTTGTTGTTCCACTGAATTATGCATTCATTGGTTGATTCTTGTATGTGCCCTGACCGGGGATCAAACCCCCAAACTTGGCATATTAGGAAGATGCTCTAACCAACTGAGCTTCTCAGCCAGGACTAGATGGCATCTGTTTAAAAAACAGAAAGAAAAGACACTAAATAGATAACTTTATATAGTGGGTAAAAAACTTGATAATCTGTGTACTGCTCCCTTACATTGCAGGTTCAGATGGTATAGAGAGAAGCTGATCATTGAAAATCCAATTGGGAATAAAATTTTCTTGCCATTGCTATCAAGAATACTAAGTTACTATTGCCCTGTTTTAGGGACAGCAAACTATTTCTCACTCATTGGGTCTAGACTGTCAGTCTTTGGTTACTTAAAATTAAGAGCTGTTGTTGTTTCTTTTGGACACTGGCTCGCAAGTGATATGTGAGGATTTGATTTGTAAGCAAATTTCTGACATATGTATGACTTTCAGTTTTGGTTTCAATGTTAAGAACCTCTAAATACTCAAAGATAGCTTTTGTGCCTCTTATTACTACTGGCTGCTTATAGTGCCTTTCATAGAAAATAGTATTTAATTACATATTTTTCTTCTAACTCTCTAGTAAATACTTTTGATTAACGTGAATAGTTTTGTCTTTAATGTTCTGATTATCTTGGATAGAATGATAAGATACTTTTAACTATCATATAATGATACATATATAAATTTATTTTAATTTGGAAACTATAGATTTATAGAATTTTGTGTGGTTTTCTGTTTAGATATTTAAATAGGGTGAATCTGTATATTAATATATAAAAGATTGTAATAGTTTGCGAAATGAGGCTTACCATTGTAACTTTTTTGAGGGTAAGTCTATTAATTTTAGACTGAGTTACCATGGAAGTATTTATTTTCTTCTTGAAATTAATCATTTTGTTCTTCAGGAATACGTTTTTTCACTATATCACAGGCACTTAGGAATGTCCTAAGAGTCCTGTGTCAGTGTTGTTGGAGGCAGGGGGTTTGTGTGTGCTTTGTCTGGGCTGGTTGGCTTAGTTGTAGTGAGCCTGGTAGTAATGAGGCAAAGGTCAGGAGTTCCATTTAGCTTCAGTCTGAATGATGGCTAGGGAGTACACCTCTCACTCCTGCCAGCTGTCTTAGAAATTCCTCGGTTCTCATTGGTCACAAAGGTGATTGGATTAGGGTGGATCTTTATAGCACTGGAAGAATATTAGAGGAAACTTGGTATAATGGTTAGGAACTCGGACTCGAATTAGACAGACCTGTGTCTACTTCTTGGTCTCCAGCCTCGGGAGAGTCCCTAAACTATTTCCTCGTTATTGAATAGGTTAATATTTTGTTTGGGCATGTCCTACTGTTGCTTTCTTTTTCCAAGTGGGAGCTGGCTGCTTAGACCTGTGCCGAATGCTGTACTGTATGGAGTGGTGTCAGTTCATGACAACTTTTTCACTTGTCTGACGTGAATTAGCTTTTCATAAAGCTAAATCTGTTGAATTTAAAATAATTTTTTTCTAAAATTATCTTTCACCTTTTTTGTAGTAAGCATATTATTTCTTTTTGAGAGAGGTAGGGAGAGACAGGAACATTGAGTTGCTCCTGTATGTGGCCTGACCAGGGTTTGAACTGACAACCTCTGCGCTCTGGGATGACGCTCCAACCAACAGCTATCTATCTGGCCAGGGCTTAATAAGCATATTACTTATTTTATAAACTAATGGTGATGGTAATTGGTAGTTTTCTTTTTTTCCCCACTGATTTGAGAGAGAAGAAGGAGGGGGGAATAGAGACAAATAGAGAAGCATCAACTCATTCACTTAGTTGTTCCACCTAGTTGTGTCCTCATTGATTGCCTCTCCTAGTACCTTGATGGGAGTATGTGGATGCTGGGGTGTTGTACCTGTGACCTCTGGTAGGCTGGGTGGATGCATTGTCTACTGAGCAACCTGGCCAGGGTGGTAGTTATTTTCTTTTTAAATGTCCTTGGCAAAATAAAGTTGGCACCTTTGATTTTTTTTTTTTTTTTTTGTATTTTTCTGAAGCTGGAAACCGGGAGAGACAGACTCCCGCATGCGCCTGACTGGGATCCACCCGGCACGCCCATCAGGGGGCAATGCTCTGCCCCTCCGGGGCGTCACTATGTCCTGACCAGAGCCACTCTAGCGCCTGAGGCAGAGGCCACAGAGCCATCCCCAGTGCCCGGGCCATCTTTGCTCCAATGGAGCCTTGGCTGCGGGAGGGGAAGAGAGAGACAGAGAGGAAGGAGAGGGGGAGGGGTGGAGAAGCAGATGGGTGCTTCTCCTGTGTGCCCTGGCCGGGAATCGAACCCGGGACTTCTGCATGCCAGGCTGACGCTCTACCACTGAGCCAACTGGCCAGGGCCAGCACCTTCGATTTTTTTTTTAAGATGATGGTTCTGTGAAATTTGATAATCTTGGTTTCAACAGAACCAGGGATTTCAGGGAGAATACTCAACCAACATATTAATGCATATTCAAGTTCGGTTTGTGGTGGTCTGCCCTTGTATTACCCTACAGGGCAGGAACTGTATTGTGATTCTCACCACCATTGAATTTAATTTTGTTAAGTTTTACACTACTTATAGCACATTTCAAGGGACAGTTCAGATTGTTTTCAGTAGAGTTCAAACAAGTTGCTCCAAATTACTTGTTTAAGGCTTTGTTTCTCAACCAGAGTCCCAGGAGGAAGCTGGCGAACTGTGGGGGCCGCCTGCGGGTGCTGCTGTTAGTCATTACTCTGTTGATTAGTCAACAAGATAAATAACTTGCCTTTGACATAGTAGAGTCAGAAATTGGCTTTCCTTTTCACCTCTTCTGCAGGAGTGATCCTTGAAGCTACTGCAAGAAAAACTTTATTTAGCATAGCAAGTAAACCTTGTACAAATATCAGTATTCAAATGCTTTCTAGAGAAAGAATAGTTCAGCAGTTTGCGTAATGGGTTATGTAAGTGGAGCCACAGAGGTCCCTCCTGGGGACACAAACCAATTATTAGCATAAGCCTTTATTGAAATTGCATTCAGTTGTATGAGAAGCTTATTGACTCCCTGGTTCACTTAGCGTGTGTGAGTGTGGGGGGACTTAGGTGCAGCCTCGCCTAAGTGACTGTTAGTTAAGGCTTAACATTTGTTTCCTTTGAGTGTTTTTGGTTAGGTAATTTTGAAAATTGGGAGTGTTATAGAATTATATAGAAATGTATGACTCCCTAAAGCAAAATGTTCATGTTAGGTTGAAATAGCTTAGGCCCTCTGTCATTTAGTTTTAAATAAAACTGGAAGTTTGCTGCTTTAGATATTAAGGATGTTATTTTTCATTTTTTTTAGACATTTAAAGATTTTTTTCCCCCATTGATTTGAGAGAGAAAGAGAAAAGGAGAAAGGGAGGGACGAGGAGAGAGAGAGCAAGCAAGAGAGAGAAGCATTCATTCGTTCCACTTAGTTATGTTTAGTTGTGCACTTGATTGGTTGTTTCTGATATGTGCCCTGACCCAGGATCGAACCTGTGACCACAGTGCTGGTACAATGCTTTATCCACTGTACCACTCAGCTAGGGCTTTACGGATGTTATTCCTTTAAAGAATTTTGTTGAATAATATTGTTTCTCATCAAAAAAGTATAGAATTCACTCATTGTAACAGTACTTAACTTTTTCTTACAAAGGACTATGAATGGCAGGAATGAGTGATATGCTTGCTTAGAGGTCTAGAGATACAGTCTTGCTGTGTTACTCAGCATGAGCTCACTGCCCCACGGGCATAAGCCAATACAATGGCACCTCATGTGCCCTTGAGAAAAGAAAAAGCTTATATTGCGAGGTTGACTGGGCAAGAAACCAAAAGGCAAGCCTCAAATCTGTCTCCCCCACCCAGGTTTGGGGCAAGATTTCAGGGATTGCAGCACCAGATCTTCCTGGACAAGGGACAGTTGGCTTCTCAAAGGGTTCTGTGTTCCGGTTCTGGTTGTGTCTGTGTTCTTTTGGTTCTTGGGGGTGGGGTGAGGGGAGGAACAGTTAAGGGTTCCACAAGTGTTACTCATGAGTAGTGTTCACAAGTGGTGTATCCAAGATTTAAACTTTGGTTCTGGGTCTTGTTAGAAACAGGATAGGACCAGTTTGAGCTGGTTCTATAGTTACATTAGTAGGACATTTGATGATGCCAGTAGGGTTTTATTTTTAAAAATTTATATGAATTTTTCAGAAGAGGGAGAGAGAGAGAGAGAGGGAGAGGGAGAGGGAGAGAAAGAGAAGAGAGGTAAGGGGAAGAGTGGAGAAGCAGATGGTCGCTTCTCCCTTGTGCTCTGACCGGGAATCAACCTGGGACATCCACATGCTGGGCCAACACTCGACCACTGAGCAAACTGACTAGGGCCTGTTTCAGTTTCAAAGACCTAGTTTTGTGAAGTATTCTAGATTTTTTAGGGAGTGATCATTGGTCATTTAATTATGTTTTCTTTTGTTTTGATTTTTTAATTAAAAAATTAAATTTAATGATGTGACATTGGTCCATAGGATCACATAGATTTCAGGTGTACATCTCTATGACACATCATCTATACCAGGGGTTGGAAACCTATGGCTCGCAAGCCAGATGTGGCTCTTTTGATGGCTGCATCTGGCTCACAGACAAATCTTTAGTAAAAAAAATAATGTTAAAAATATAAAACATTCTCATGTATTACAATCCATTCATTTCCTACTGCTCATGTTCATGGTTGCAGGTGGCTGGAGCCAATCACAGCTGTCCTCCGGGACAACAACAAATTTTTATTGGTTAGTGCTTAACGTACACGGGTCATTGTATGGCTCTCATGGAATTACTTTTTTTTTTTTTTTTTTTTTTTGGAATTACATTTTAAAATATGTGGCGTTCATGGCTCTCTCAACCAAAAAGGTTCCCGACCCCTGATCTATACATTGCATTGTATGCCCATCGCTGTACTGTATATGTGGTCCCTTTAGCCCTTGCCACATGCCTTTGTGTTTGTTGATTTTTAAAATTTACTTTTATTACAAAAGCATATAATGTAATTAATGTAGTTTACATAATTATAAAATGAACTACCATACACCTTTAATTAGCATAGGAAATAGAACACTATCAGCATCTTTGAAGCCCTTTATATTTCTTATCACTTATGTTTAATAATTCCCCATTCTCCCTTCTACCAACCTCTGGCAATAACTATTTTACTTTGTTTTTGTGAATTTGACTATTTTAGGTACCTCATGTAAGAGAATCATACAATATTTGTTCTTTTGTGTCTGATTTATTTCACTTAACATAGTGTCCTCAAAGTTTGCCTATGTTTTAGATAATGTTCATTGAGTTTTTAAAAATTTTATGTATTATGTTTTCCTATTTCTAGAAGTTTTATTTAATTCCTTTTTTAAGACTGTTCTTATTTATTTATTTATTTATTTATTTATTATTTATTATTTATTGATTTTATGGGGCATGGGAGCAAGAAGTATCGAATCATAGTTGCTTCACTTTAGTTGTTCATTGATTGCTTGTCGTATGTGTATTGACCAGGCAAGCCCATGTTTTCGAACCAGCGACCTCAGCATTCTTTTTTTTATTTTTTTTTAAAGGAGATTTACTTCTTTAATTTTATTTTTATTTATTTATTCATTTTTAGAAAGAGGGAGAAAGAGAGAGAGGAGAGAGACAGAGAGAGAGAAGAGGGGAGGAGCTGGAAGCACCAACTCCCATATGTGCCTTGACCAGGCAAGCCCAGGGTTTCGAACCAGCGACCTCAGCATTTCCAGGTCGATGCTTTATCCACTGCGCCACCACAGGTCAGGCCGACCTCAGCATTCTTTATCCACTGCAGCATTCTCTACCCACTGCACCACCCTGGTTTTCTTAAGATTCTTTTTTACTAGCTGTAGTTGCCTTTTAACTTACTAGACAGACTGTAAACTTAGGCACAATTTATGTTGTTTATTTTATTTTATTTTTTTTTTTTGAGGTGAGGTGACAGACAAGGACAGGAAGGGAGAGAGATGAGAAGCATCAATTCATAGTTGTGGCACTTTGGTTGTTCATTGAATGCTTTCTTATATGTGCCTTGTCTGGGGGCTCTAGCTGAGCCAGTGACCCCTTGCTCAAGCCAGCCACCATGGGGTCATGTCTATGATTCCACGCTTAAGCTGACAACCCTCAGCCCAAGCTGGTGAGCCTGTGCTCAAGCTTGCGTTCAAGCCAGCAACCTCTGGGCTTCAAGCCAGCGACCATGGGGTCATGTCTATGATCCCACACTCAAGGTGGTGACCCTGTGCTCTGAGCCTGCACTCAAGCTGGATGAACCCATGCTCAAGCCGTCGACCTTGGGGTTTTGAACCTGGGACCTCCGCGTCCCAGGCCAACACTGCCTGGTCAGACATTGTTCATTGTTATATTGTCACTACCTGAACTGTTGAATGAATAAATATACTCGTGAGTTGCTGTTTGACTTAAGTGTCTTAAAAGATAGTGGGTCTAATATAATTGCATTACTTATATATTTTATATTTAGATATGAATATAGTCATAATACGTAACGTATATGTATATATAATATATATTGCTGCTGAGAGCTTAAAGCTCATGTGGGAAGGGGTCTTTCATATTTTGTATAACAAGCTAAGATTTTTCAGATCAAAAAGTTGATGGATGTGCACGTAGCAAAGAAAATTTGGCTTTCTTGAAAGCATTATGTGATCAAAATTAGTGAGGCAGGTTTTCTGATACTGGCTCAATTCTTTTTCTAGACATGGCTTTAAGATGTGGGTGATCCGAGGAAATGATTTAAGGTTTTCTGGAGGTCAGCTTTTGAATTGATACTAGGGTGTAATGTTGACAGATGTCATTTTTGTCCTGGTAAATTGGTAGAAGCTGGACCCTATCCAAATTTACCCCTCTTTTCTTTCCTTCTACCTTCCATTCTCAGTTAAAGCTGGAGGAATTTGGTCAGTGAATTTTTAGCTAGAACATGAATTCATCCATTGACTAGATGATTCAGTAAATAGTCATTGGGAGCCTACTAGAATCTCATGAACATGTAGTCTTTGAGGTTAAAATGGTGAATTGAGATAGATGTGGTTGCTGTCATGTAGCACAGTCCAGAGGCAAACTGTAATATCCTTTTGTATTATTTATATATTTAAATTGAATATATTTAAGAAAAATATTATTTATACTTGTTGAAACTTTTCTGGCAAGGGAGAAAATTCTGAGGGGTATTGCTTAATGGATTATATAAGTAGCGGATTTGAGATTCAAAACTATTCAGTTAAGCATTTTCTGAAAATTGACTGACATTAAATTGAAGCCTTTTATTCAAACCTGACCTAAGTAAATTATGTTCAATCTAAAGATTACCATTTGCTTCCTATAGGGTTTTGTGAATAGTTAGTGGGTTGTAGTGCCTTGGAAGTTATAACATATTACATGGTTCATTTTGCATTCCTTTATCTCCCACCCCCTCAAAAGAAAGCTTAATATTATACATGCAAGTGCATGTTATTTTTGGTCTTTGTTTTTAATTTTTCTTTTGAGATAGAGACCCAGGACATTGCAGAAGTAGTATGGCCCTACATCTTCTTCACTCAGTTTCCCCGGCGGTGATATCTTATGTAGCAATCATACAATATGAGATCCAGATATTGATATTGATACATTACTGTTAACTAGACTAAAAACTATATATATATATATAAATATATATATATAAAACTTTTTTTTTTTTTTAATTAAGTAAGAGGCTGGGAGACAGACACTCCTGCATGCTCCCCAACCTGGATCCACCCAGCAAACCTCCTACCAGGGGATGCTCTGCCCATGTGGAGCCACTGCTCTATTGCTTGGCAACCGAGCTATTTTAGCACCAGAGGCGAGGCCATGGAGCCATCCTCAGTACCCAGGAACAACTCTCTTAAACCACTGAGTCATGGCTGTAGGAGAGGGAGAGAGAGAGAGGGAGGGAGAGAGAGATAGAGAAGGGGGAGGGGTGGAAAAGCAGTTGATCACTTTTCCAATGTGTTATAACCAGGAATTGAACCCGGGACTTCCACATGCGGGGCCGATGCTCTACTGCTGAGCCAACTGGCCACAGCTTATATAACTGTTTTTTAAACCTTCATTTCTGTGGATATGGCTGTGTATGGCTGAAATTTTATTCCATGTATAGTTTTGTGTAATTACTACCACAATCAAAAACTTTCTAGTGTTCCCTGTGTATTCACACACATACTCCACTACTAGTTTTGCCATTCTGAGAAGGTTGTATGAATGAAATCACACAGTATATAACCTTTTGAGATGCATATTTAAAAATATATGTAATTGTTTTAGTTCTAAAGTAAAATAACATTTTTAAAAGGTTAGAGGAAACAAATGTAGTCATTATTTTGGAGTTTTTTACAGCTTTTTCCATATAAAATTTTATGTCATTATAGTATATGTTCAGTTTTGTTTGCTGCTCTTTTAAAACTTAACATTATATTAAAGTATGTTCTCTGTCACCATATTTAATTTTTGATATTATAAGGAATGTTGCAGAAAACATCTTTGAGCATATAGATTTCTTCGTATTTTTAGTTATTTCCTAGGGCAGATTCCCAGATTTGTGATACTGAGCGGAAGAGGTTTGGTTAGTCTTGAAACATTTGGTTAAATTGTTTCTCAGCCCTGGCCTGATAGCTCAGTTGTTTAGAGCAGTGGTCCGAACCCCTGGGCCGCGGACCGGTACTGGTCTGCAGAGAAAGAATAAATAACTTACATTATTTCCGTTTTATTTATATTTAAGTCTGAATGATGTTTTCTTTTTAAAAAATGACCAGATTCCTTCTGTTACATCCGTCTAAGACTCACTCTTGACGCTTGTCTCGTAAGTTTGACAAGTGTATTTAAAAATACCACAGTTTTTATGCCGGTTACATAATTTTATTTTGTGCATTTATCCGTCCCACCCTAAAGGCCGGTCCGTGAAAATATTTTCTGTCATTAAACCGGTCCATGGCCCAAGAAAGGTTGGGGACCACTGGTTTAGAGCATTGCCCTAAAGAACTGGCCCATAGGTTGCCAGTTCAACCCCTGGTCAGAACACATACAGGAAAAGATCATTGTTCCCGTCTCTTTCTCTTTCCCTTCCTCTCTTGCTAAATCAGTAGATAAAAATTAAAAAAAATTGTTTTTCAAAAGGATGGTTCTGTTAGTACTATTTCACTGTATCCTTGTTAGATTGGGTATTAGTGTTTCTCCCCCTACCACCAACTTAGTAGGTGGAAAAGGTACTTCATTGTTCTAATTTCAGAGTGCATTTCTTTATGTAACAGTTTTCCATGAAGAGTAAAATTGATTGTAATGTCAAAGTGACATGAACTTTTAAAAATATGATTTCACTTTTAAGTAATTTGGGAAAGCATTTAATATCTGTGCTAGTGTTCAACAGTTCTGAGCAAGAGATTGAATCACCAGATCTTACTTTACCTGTCACCTCTTGAGTTTACAGATTTGCTGCCTACAGAATGATTGCAGTTTCTACATTGCTTCTCTCTTTGGTCTGCCACTGTCTTCTAGTTACTCTCCTCAGTTTGGATCCTTGACCTTTTCCCATGTCTGCTCCCTCTTCAAAGAGCTGCTGTTCCCTCCGCTGGTACCTCACCAGCACTTCATTCATTTTCTGTGTTCCTGTCAGCTCCTGCTCACACTTCAGTGCATCACTGTAACGTTTCCTTATAGTTGAGTGTAACTCTGGGTGACTACACTCTCCTGGGGTTCTTTGGAGTATTGGCTCTCTTCACTTTTTTGATGGCTACCACAGAAGTTATATGGCTAATAATGTATGGAGTATTAGTAATGTACATGAATACAAAAATAACAATAACTAGGACAGTGTGCACCTTTTACTTTTCTATATATATTCTTAGAGCAGTGTGGGCCATCAGGTTAGTAAACAAAACCCTTAAAGTAAAGCAGAAGTTTTTAATTGAATATTACTAAGTACCAGGCACTATGCTTACATGTTTTATTTATTTAGTTTTTGTAATATTCCTATATTTTTTTGTGGTAGCTGCATATGAAGGTCTTGTATATGATGTTGAGTAGGGAGTTGAAAAGATTCCCTGGTTAGTAAGAAATAAAAAAAAATACATATTTAAAATTTTAACTTGGATATACATTCTTTCACCATTTCCCCCCTTATAGGATCAAAGTTTTTCTTTGTGCATAGGTCCTTAAATTCTGGATTGTCTTTTTAGCATAATCCAAACCCATGAGGCATTATCTGTTAAGTACCCTAAAATATCCCCCTTTTTTTTGAGAGAGAGAAGCAGGGAGGAGAGAGAGAGAGAGACAGAGTCAGAGACAGGACCATTGAGCTGCACCTGTACGTGCCCTGACAGGGTAATTGAATGGCAACCTCCTTTATCCGGGGTGATGCTCTGACCAACTATCTGGCCAGAGCTTAATTTTATTTTAAATTGATTTTTAGAGAGACAAAGAGAGGAGGGGAGGGAGAGGAGGTGGGGAGGGAGCCATTCATTTGTTGTTCCACTCAGTCGTGCATTCTTTGATTTCCTCCCATGTGTGCCTTGTTCGGGTATTGAACCCCAACCTTGTTGATTCGGGATGACGTTCTTAACCAATTGAGCTATTTGGCCAGGATCATATCCCTTTCTTATAGAAGAGACAATTAAAAGGCACTGTCAGTATGTTAAATAAAACTCTACGGTTTTATGCTTTTTCTTTATTCTTTTTAAAGCTTTTACATACACCTAATTCCATAATAACTTTTAAAATATAATTAGCCTTTGAATCTTTTTGAACTTCTCAACAGAATTTCAGAGAAATAACCCCTTTCACACTCATACTTCATCGGTTTACATAATCTTAAATTACATAATTACAGTGACAAGTTCAGTTGGCATACACTGGTTTGGGAACAAACAGCTGGCTCTTGTTAAGCATCCAGCTCATTTGGTGAGAGCAAAAGAATGGTGATATATTAAGAAAGTGGTCTACTTAGGAGACTGTACCAGGCGCACGTGATCAGCCTGTGCTAGGCATCAGGGAGTGACTTATGGATGGATTGATGAGCTGTGCTTCCATAAGTTGATAAAGTAGAGGTCTGTTAAAAGAATTTCTACTAAATTATTGTTGTATTTCCATTTTATCAATGAGGAAACTGAGGCTTCAGAGAATTAAGTAACATTCCCAAGGTCAGGCAGGTAATAAGTGATGGAGCCCCAGGATTTGTATCTAGATTGTATGGGTTCACATGCAGCGGGTGTTAGATGCCTAGATGCCATATGATTTACCCAGTCATTAAGTTTTCTTGCGTGGTCTTCAGGTCATGTTTGGAATAATGTTCTTGCAGTTATCTCACATCTTGAGTCCTAGTTTCATTTTGCTCCTTGGTGTTTCTTTTGCATTAACACAGTGTAAAAAATGAGGGTGCATTCCAAGGTCAAAATTAGACTTATCATTTGATGTTTTATTTTATTTTTATTTTTACTTTTTTTGTGACAGAGACAGAGAGAGACAGAGAGAGGGACAGATAGGGTCAGACAGACCGGAAGGGAGAGAGATGAGAAGCATCAGTTCTTTGTTGTGGCACCTTAGTTGTTTATTGATTGCTTTCTCATATGTGTCTTGACTGGGGGGGAGGGGCTACAGAAGACCAAGTGAACCCTTGCTCAAGCCAGCAACCTTGTGCTCAAGCTGGCAAGCCTTGCTCAAACCAGTTGAGCCTGCGCTCAAGCTGGTAACCTTGGGGTTTCGAACCTGGGTCCTGTGCATCCCAGTTTGATGCTCTATCCACTGCGCCACCACCTAGTGAGGCTGATGTTTTATTTTTTAAATTAAAAAAATTACTTTCTGATTTTATAGAAGGGAGTAGGTGAGAGAAAGAGAGAAACATCAATTTGTTGTTCTGTTCATTTCTGCATTCATTGGTTGCTTCCTGTATTTGCTCTGACTGGGAATTGAACCGTCAACCTGGGCATATCGAGATGACGCTCCAACTAACTGAGGTATCTAGCCAGGACACATAATTTGTTTTCTTTTATATTGGATATGTATAGGTGAGAACTGTGGCTAAGATCTTACAGAGTTGTAACTGCTGAGGTAATTGCAAAAAAAAAAAAGAGTGTATGGAAGAAAAACAGAGTTGGAGAGCACATAGACTCTTCCTCCTGTTAAGTTTCCTTCATAGTTTGGGATCTGATCAGTCATCTTTATCTTTGTTATTACTTGCTATTTCTTGAAGCATCAACTGAGCCATTAGGATTTCAAGAAAAGGATATGTAAAGTTTCTTTTTTTAAAAAAAGATTTTATTTATTGATTTTATGGAGAGGAGGCAGGGAGTGAGAAGTATTGACTCAATAGTTGCTTCGCTTTAGTTGTTAATTGCTTGCTTGTTGTGTGTTTTGACTGGACAAGCCCAGAATTTAGAAACAGTGACCTCAGCACTCCAGGTTGATGCTCCATCCACTATGCCACCACAGGCCAGGCAGTAAAGGATATATTGATATATATTTTTGTAATTCATAAGTATCTTTCTGTCCTTCCCCAGCACACCCAAACCTTTTCCTGATAAATTTAAACATTTTATCAATATGTAGAGTCTGGCCTGACCAGTGTTGGCACAGTGGATAGAGTGTCAGCCTGGAATGCTGAGGTCCCAGGTTCAAAATCCTGAGGTTGCCAGCTTGAAGCCCAAGGTCGTTGGCATGAGCTCAAGGTCGCTGGCTTGGCTTTAGACCCCCCCCCCCCCCAAGGCATGTGTGGAAGCAATCATTGAACAACTAAAGTGAAGTAACTATGAGTTGATGCTTCTCACTCGCCCTTTCTCTCTCAAAAAAAAAAAAAAAATGTAGAGTCTGGTATATATTTTTCATTTGCATTTTGCTGTTCTAGAACATTAAAGAAACTAAACTACACTATTACCACTACTTTTCAGGTGTTAGAATTCAAAGACTTTTTCCACAAAATAAAATACATTTATTACATAATTTTTCATTGGGTTTTCTAGTTTCACTGTTGAAGACTATAACTACAACCAAAGCTTCTAATCACTATGAGATAAATTGGTATTACCACATTAAATTTTAACTCCACCCCTCAAATTTGGTTATCTTAGTGTACAAAGCTCTGTTTCATCCACTTTATTAGGCTATCAAGCTATTTTTAAATCTTGAAAATAGCTTAAGTAACTCTCAGTTCCAATTTTAGATGGTCCTGGACTCAACACTGGTAACTGTTGATATGAATTTAAATGTTCATTTATGTAGTTGTTAATCCCTGACTTTGATATGATTGTAATTAATATTATGATTAGCATTACTCTTTGAGTATCAAATACCTCAGATATTGTTGAGCCATAAATATAAAATAATATAGAATAAAAGTGAAAATTGTCAGTTGATAACATTCTTGTCCTTTTTCTTTGTAAATGTCAATATATGTAATACTAATTCTGAGGCAGTTTTTACCTCCTGCTTTCTTAAGTGTACATTTATGTTAGGTCAGATTTTTTTTGTGTTTTTTTATTTGTTTGTTTGTTTGTTTTGACAGAGTCAGAGAGAGAGACAGCTGGGGCAGACAGACAGGAAGGGAGAGAGATGACAAGCATCAGTTCTTCGTTGTGGCACCTTAGTTCATCCACTGCTTTCTCATTTGTGCCTTTAGGGGGAGAGGGAGCTACAGCAGAGTGAGAGACCGGTTGCTCAAGCCAACGATCTTGGACTCAAACCAGTGACCTTGGGCTTTAAGCCATGACCCTTGGGCTCAAGCCAGCGACCATGGGGTCATGTCTATTATCCCACACTCAAGCTGGTGACCCTGTGCTCAAGCTGGCGACCTCTGGGTGGAGAATCTGGGTCCTCTGTGTCCCAGTCTGGCACTCTATCCACTGCGCCACTGCTTGGTTAGGCATGAGGTCAGGTTTTATTTGTTTGTTTTTTTGGCATTAGTCTGAGTGTTTGAGTCTGGCAAAGGAATGCACTGATTTTTTGATATGCTGCCTAGCATCTTTCATTCACTGAGGTATATTCTAGACCTCATGAGACTGTAATTGATTGCAACAGCAAACTTTTGGGCTACATAGTTTGATTTTTTTTGTTTGTTTAAATGATCATTAAGTTTGTAAAATTAAAATTTTTTCATATAGTAGTGTGCTTACATGGTCAAGTCGTAATGGTGGTAAGAAGAGAGCCAATAAAAGGATTTTTTTTTTTTTACAAAATATAAGTATGATCCTCTTTCTAAATGTTGCCATGTATGTACTCCCCCATTCAATACCTTTTTTCATAGTTTTCTGGTTTTATAATCAGTGAGATTGTAATGATTTTGAACCAGAGAAAGAAGAGGGGGATCAGCTTAGTATTAGCTGCTGTTATATTAATCTCTGTATGTAGTAGCAGAACCCAAAATCTCATTAAATAGCAACATTTAAAAATTAGCTTGAAAAATAGTTTCAATCAGTTTCTTGAGTGTTAATTACTGAGGGACAACTATAGTATGTTCAGTCCTACTTGGACTGTAAGAGATAGAAAAATTCTGTTAGAAAAGTTAGTGTCTGACAAGTTTGTTCTTGTGGTTTCAAACTTAATGGCCATGACTTTGTCCTTCTTTTCCCCTTGCTTCGAACTGCCTTTTAGATTCAAAAATGGTTTGCGCACTTGTTAGGTTCTTTTTTTTTTTTTTAATTTAATTTAATTTTTTTTTTAATTTTTTTTTCTATTTTTATTAAATTTATTCATTTTAGAGAGGAGAGGGAGAGACAGAGAGAGAGAGAGAGAGAGAGAGAGAGAGAGAGAGGAGAGACAGAGAGAGAGAGAAGGGGGGGGGGAGCTGGAAGCATCAACTCCCATATGTGCCTTGACCAGGCAAGCCCAGGGTTTCGAACCGGCGACCTCAGCATTTCCAGGTCGACGCTTTATCCACTGCACCACCACAGGTCAGGCTCTTGTTAGGTTCTTTACAAAATATTTCTGGTACATGTAGCCATTGAGATCTAGACCCTCACCAGAAATTCCAACCAGACAGTTTTTTCCTTTGACGAAGGATGGTTTTTAGAGTGCTGACAAAATTATATTGCATCCAGTTTTATTTCTCTAATAAAGATTGCTTTGGGTAAGACAAATTCTGCATGTTTGTTTCACCTATTATACATTGTTTTGAATCACGCAGAATTGCCATAGTTGTTTGCCCTGAGGAGGAAATGAGCCCTCTACCCCAGTGTATATTGGTTATTGGGAACCCCTAGTAGCTTAGATTCTCAGTCTTACTGTTGCCTGCAGATGAGGATAGTAAAAGTGTATATGATGTATCAGAGGATCAGAGAAAATGGTCTAGATTCTTTAACAAATTTTTAACTTATTTTTTTTAACAATAGGGTAATACATGTACATGACCCCAAATAGGAAGATATAGAAAGGTTCATTGTGAAAAGCAAGTCTCTTTTCCTTACCTCCCTGGGGCCATTGCTGTTTGTAGCAAGTTTTCTTCCTACATTTACAACCATATTGACTCCTTTTATTGGTTACATCATATCCATTGTATTGAATGAACTATAATTTAAGCTTGTTGCCTATCTTTTGCTTTTATTATGTGGCAGCAGGTATTGTATACATACCTGACCTGGGACGCTGAGGACGCAGGTTCAAAACCCCAAGGTCACTGGCTTGAGTGTGAGTTCATCTGGCTTGAGTGCGAGTTCATCCTGTTTGAATGCTGGTTCATCCAACTTGAACAAGGGGTCGCCGTTTTTTTTTGTTTTTTTTTTTTTACAGAGGCAGAGATAGACAGGGACAGACAGACAGGAATGGAGAGAGATGAGAAGCATCAATCATCAGTTTCTCATTGCGTGTTGCAACTTCTTAGTTGTTCATTGATTGCTTTCTCACATGTGCCTTGACCGTGGGCCTTCAGCAGACCTAGTAACCCCCTATTGGAGCCAGCGACCTTGGGTCCAAGCTGGTGAGCTCTTTGCTCAAGCCAGATGAGCCCGTGCTCAAGCTGGCGACCTCGGGGTCTTGAACCTGGGTCCTTCCCAGTTCGACGCTCCATCCACTGCGCCACCACCTGGTCAGGCAAGGGGTCGCCGTTTTGAGTGTGGAATCAGAAACATGATCCCATGGTCGCTGGCTTGAGCCCAAAGGTTGCTGGCTTGAGCCCAAGGTCTCTGGCTTGAGCAAGGGGTCACTTGCTCTACTGTAGACCCCTGGTCAAGGCATGTATGAGGAAACAATTAATGAACAACTAAGGTGCCGCAACGAGGTGATGCCTCTCATCTCTCTTCCTTCCTGTCTGTCTGTCTCTCTCTTGCTTAAAAAAAATAAAAAGAAAAAATTGGTAGATATTACCAAAATTGTTTTTCTTGGAGTATTCATTCCTAAAGTTAGAATATTAGTTTTCTGAGTTACTTTTGCAAAAATATGATTATTAGTTATATGCTATTTATAACTAGATTTATTTTATTTTAGTTTTAAAATATTTTTATTTATTGGTTTTGGGGGGGGGGGGAGAGATAAAGACAGGTGAGAGGAGCGTAAAGCATCGTAGCTGCGTCTCGTATGTGCCTTGACTAGACAAGCCCAAGGTTTCAAACTGGCACTCTCAGCATTCCAGGTCCACGCCCTATCCACTGCGCTATCACAGGTCAGGCTTTTTTTTTTTTTTTCATTTTTCTGAAGCTGGAAACAGGGAGAGACAGTCAGACAGACTCCCGCATGCGCCCGACCGGGATCCACCCGGCACGCCCACCAGGGGCGACGCTCTGCCCACCAGGGGGCGATGCTCTGCCCATCCTGGGCGTCGCCATGTTGCGACCAGAGCCACTCTAGCGCCTGGGGCAGAGGCCACAGAGCCATTCCCAGCGCCCGGGCCATCTTTGCTCCAATGGAGCCTTGGCTGCGGGAGGGGAAGAGAGAGACAGAGAGGAAAGCGCGGTGGAGGGGTGGAGAAGCAAATGGGCGCTTCTCCTGTGTGCCCTGGCCGGGAATCGAACCCGGGTCCTCCGCACGCTAGGCCGACGCTCTACCGCTGAGCCAACCAGCCAGGGCCGCTATTTTATTTTTTAATTACAGTTTGTTTTTAATATTATTTTGCATTACTTTCAGGTGTACAGAATAGTGGTTAGACAATCATAAACTTCACAAAGTGTTCTTTTGATTTTTCCAGTACCCACCTGGCACCATATATAGTTATTACAATATTGTCAACTATACTATTCCCTATGCTGTACTTTTACATCCCTGTAACTATTTTGTAACTACCAATCTGTACTCCTCAATCTCTTCAACTTTTTCACCCATTTCCCCAATCCGCCTCCTCTCTGGCAACCATCAGTATCCCTGAGACTGTTTCAATTTTGTTCATTTATTTTATTCTTTAGATTACACATATTAGTGAAATTTGTCTTTCTCTGCCTGACTTATTTCACTTAGCATAATATCCTCTAGGATAAATATTGGTGATAAATAGCAATAGAATGAACTTCTATTGCATGCTTTCACAAATGGTAAGATTTCATTATTTTTTATGGCTGAGTAATATGCTATAATATTAGATTTATTTTTATTCATCATGTGATTGCAAGCATGGGTTACTCATGTTACACAAGCTACTTGCATTCACTTGTTTACTTTGTCAAAAATTTATTGTTTTAATTACTAGTATTTACTGTAATTTTAGTCTTTTTTTATAGGTAGCCTCTATCTTGTAAATGAATTGTTTAAACAGGATTGTGACTGGGGGTAGTAGGAGGGGAAATCATGAGTTAAAAATAGGGATTTTGAATTAAGAGCCTGTTTTTCAAGAAGTCATATAAAAATGGTGTTTAACTTACTAGGTCAAGCAATAAAAATGATGTAACCCATTATATTGCACTATATTCGAACCACCGTTTACAAAACTGGTGGAAACTCAGTTCATCCTGCTGCATCCCTGTCTTAGGGAACTGGATCTCCCCAAAATCTAGGCCCTCGGTTGTGAGTTCCATTACCTGAGGCAGGGGAATAGAGTTACATAGGGTGATGCTCAAGGAGCAGAATTCCTAGAGGGAGTAATGAACTGAGTGAGTTAGGGGTAACAGGTGATAAATAGCAATAGAATGAACTTAAGGTGGTTCATTCATTCCTTTTGTTGCTACTTTGCAGGGCTGGGACTGGGTAAGGGGGGAGGGAGCAGGGAAATGGGAAAGATGGCATTTTCCTTTATCTTTCTTCATAGTAACTTTCTTTTATTAGTCCCTTTCATGGGATCTTGATATCTGGGATTCAGGTGAGTTGAGATGAGTTATGGCTTGCTGGAGATGTAGCGGGACGAAGAGTGACAATGTCTGTAACTGTCAGTAAGGTGTTTAGAGGGAACTGAATGAAAAGAAAATTTGCAGTGGTAAGACAAAAAACTAGTTATCAGTATGTTTTTTTGTCTGTTTATTTTTTGTAAATTTTTTTTATTGATTTTAGAGAGAGAGGGTGGGAGAGAGAGAGTGAGAGAAAGAAACATTAATTTGTTGTTCCACCCATCTATGCATTCATTATTTTAGCTCCATGTGGCTTTTTTTGAAGGGTACTCAAACCATTCTTCCCTGAATGGAAAACATACACAGAGACTCTGACTTAAAGAGAATGTTCTATTATATCCTAGTTGGTTTAAAGGTGTCTGTGCTGGTCTCAGTTGACGTAGTAGCAATAATTCTCTTTCTATTCATTTCCACTGTGGAGCAAAACAGTTGACTATACAGCCGTTGTCTTTCAGACATGTCTAAATTTCTCAGTCTATTTATGAGCATCAACAAACACTTTGTGCATACTTCTGCCATGGGTTGAATACATCTCTTTTCCTTTAATTTAGCTGAAAACTGGTAATGGAATTCCTGAGGTTATGAGAGGAATAGTGTTGGCAAGTTTAGTTTTGACACTAAAGGCAAATTAAGATACCAACCAAAACAGAAGGAGACTATTACTTTAGAAAAGGATCGTAAAACTGCTGACATTTGCAAACCTAGTGTCATATTTATATAAGCTAGCAACTACTATTTTTCTAAAATTGTTGGTTTAAAAATAATTGTTATATTTGTGCACTTAGAAAGTTGCCTCTAACATACTTTGGGTATGCTTGAGCAGAGCCTTTCAGTCAAGTATTCAGACATTTGGATATCGGCCCTTTTCGTCTTACTCTGTCTCAGGCCATTTATGATAATTAAGATGGATTGTGGACTCCAGGAATTTGATAAGCTTCCATTAAAATCTAATGTGGTTTTAAAAATTGCTTAAAATGACCTTTGAACCTATTAAAATATGCTGCCCTCATCTGAATTATGAAATTTAGCTGATTATTGCTAAAATGACAAACGATAGCACTTGTCATTTTGATGTTTGTTCTTTAAGTATACTGTTTCATTGCCTTTGTAAGATACTAGCTGTATATACTCTGAAAGATTCTGCTAATTAAAAATCAGCCTCCCTGATTAAATACATTTAATTCTAACTTTTGTGTGCATCTCGTTGGTATTCATTTGTGACCTCAGCTATTTATACAAATTTTCCCATCAATCTGTGGGCTTTTAAAAATTGTCTTCTTGTGTTAAATCTGTGTATTTTGTTTTATTGTTAGGCATCTCTTACTATTTTAAAATTTCTCCAGGACAAAAATAGTTTTTGTACATTTTTTGATATTTCTCCACCATGTAATGCAATGAATGCTTTATTGTTGTAAGAGCGTATATGCCCATTTGGTAACTTAAAAGGTACTTAAGCCAATGCTTACTTTGTTTTAGAGGCTGAGGATACAAGTCCAAAAAGGTAGGGACCCTGCCTTCAAGTTCCTTAGACTTTGGAAGGAGATTCAGACAATAAATCAGTTTTAGTACCATGTGTCATTTATATTCTGAAATGATCTTTTTCAGGGCCAGAGCTCTACCTCTGATAGAGAAGATTTTTGTACTCAGGCTGAAGATTGGAAACTGACATTTGTAGAGTGTCTAAAGGCATCTATATCAGTTTATCCTCCTAAATCCTTCAACATAAGCATGTTACCCATTTTATATATGGGAAACTATCTTTGAGAGATTATATGATTTGCTAGAACATACAAAATAAATAAAACAAGGAATAGAGAAGGATGGGTCAAAGATACTGTCAAGTTTTGAGTATGTGTGAGTGGTGGTAAAGGAGGATTTGACTAGCTTTGGATGGTGAGGATGGAGGTGGTGGTGGGGGGCGATCCGTAAGAGAATGGGGTTTACTCGGAGGTATTGAGTTATGTATGCTGGTTCTATATTGAAATCTGGAGCTTAGCTGCGAATTTGGGGTTATAACAGAAGCAAGAAAATGTGGAGAAAGAAGAGTTTAAAAACTGCCACAGTTTGGGTCAGAACAGTATTTCTGACACATCTGTTTTTTGAGAACCACTCCAAAATGCCGTTATCTTTATTTAAATCAGGGGTAATCAACATTTTTATACCTACCGCCCACTTTTGTATCTCTGTTAGTAGTAAAATTTTCTAACCGCCCACCGGTTCCACAGTAATGGTGATTTATAAAGTAGGGAAGTAACTTTACTTTATAAAATTTATAAAGCAGAGTTACAGCAAGTTAAAGAATATAATAATAATTAGTTACCAAGTGCTTTATGTTGGATTTTCACTAAGTTTGGCAGAATAAATCTTTATAAAACAACTTACTATAGTTAAATCTATCTTTTTATTTATACTTTGGTTGCTCTGCTACCGCCCACCATGAAAGCTGGAACGCCCACTAGTGGGCTGTAGGGACCACGTTGACTACCACTGATTTAAATGACTCTTTTACTTAAATATACTTATTTTAAAGGGAAACTTTATATTGGTACCTTAAGTGGCAAACTAATATCACTTACTTTAAATAGTTGGCAATGGAAAGTGAAAGTGATGACAACAAATAATAGTATTGAATTACAGCTAGATAATGTTGCTGTTAAATCCTCTAGTCTGCAACTATCCATTTAAATAAACAAACAAAAAACCAGAATGAAATGAAAAACAGTAAGACTGCCCTGGCCAGCTAGTTAATTGGTTAGAGTGTTGTCCTGATACTCTAAGGTTGCAGGCTTGATCCCCGAGCAGGGCACTAACAAGAGTCAGCTATTGAATGCACAAATAAGTGTAACAATATTTCTCTGTCTTTCTCTCTCTTTCTTCCTCTCTCTTCTCTAAAATAAAAAAATAAAAAAAAGTTAAAACAAAACCTGTAAGGGCCCTGGCCGGTTGGCTCAGTGGTAGAGCGTTAGCCTGGCGTGTGGAAGTCCTGGGTTTGATTCCCAGCCAGGGCACACAGGAGAAGTGCCCATCTGCTTCTCCATCCTTCCCCCTCTCCTTTCTCTCTATCTCTCTCTTCCCTCCCATAGCCAAGGCTCCATTGGCGCAAAGTTGGCTCGGGCGCTGAGGATGGCTCCATGGCCTCCGCCTTAGGTGCTAGAATGGCTCCAGTTGCAACAAAGCAATGCCCCAGATGAGCAGAGCATCACCTCCTAGTGGGCTTGCCGAGTGGATCCCAGACAGGTGCATGGGAGTCTGTCTGTCTGCCTCCCTGCTTCTTACTTCTGAAAAATACAAAAGAAAAAACAAAACAACAAAACAAGCCAGTACGACCTTGTAATTACAAGGCTTGAAACTTGACAAGCTAATTTTCTCATGACATGATTCTTTATTATATATGTGCCACCTGACGTGGATATACATCCCATGCTTTGGGAAACACTGAGCCATGCCAGGGGAAGAGGAATCTGCTGTGAAGAGAGGCAGCTAGTGATTGGACCAGTGAAAACTAGAGTGAAGATGTCCTGGAAGTCTTAGGGATGTAGGAGTTTCAAAAAGATAATTATGGTGCTTGTGAAAATTCAGGGAGACCCTGACCAGGTAGCTCAGTTTGTTCAAGTGTCATCCCAACATGCTGCGGTTGCAGTTTCAATCCCTGGTAGGGCTCATACAGTAATCAACCAGTGATGACATGAATAGATAGAAAACAAACTGATGTTTCTCTCTCTCTTTGTCTCTCTCTGTCTCCCTTCCTCTCTCTAAAAATTAATAAATAAAAATTTAAAAATCGGGATACTGTCTATTAATATACACCAAGAAGTTTTTGCATTCTGGTGATTCTCATATATTTGGATTTAACCAGTTCACACTGATCATCATATAGGAATTGATAAAATGCTTCCTTGGTATGTTAGCAAGTTTTATCTGGAATGAATGTATAAAGGCACATGACAATGATAAGGAAATACATTTCTAGTTTTCAAATAAGTAGTTATTAGAACATCCTTTGGTCATGTTCTTATTTTTATGATTGAAATTTAGCAGGACCAGTTAATTCAATAATAATTTAATAAAGAATTTTAGATCCAGCTATAAATATGAATTAGGCTGTCATATATGGACACATACACAATTACTGTTTCTCTAAAGAGGAAGCATTTCTCCTCCCCGTTTTGGATCGCACTTTGAGGGAATTTGACTGTATATCTTCATAGGGATATGAATAATGTTGAGGAATAGTTTTGTAGAGTTTTTGTCTCATATGTCAGAGTATGAACGAACACTGGTACAGATGTGAAGTTCTTTTTACTTTTGGTGGTTGAGTTGGGGGAAAAATGAAGGTATTAACAGTTTACTTGTATTTTTGTTATCCTTAAAACAAAAATGTGTCCTTGACCTCTGAATGTATTTTAGAAATTCTTTGCAGTTATGGTGATAAAGTAATTTTAATTTTCTGTGATTTACTCATACTATTACTTTGTTGTTCTTTGCATTATAAAATTCATTTTAAAGAATATCTAAGAATACACTTTTTTTTCATACCTTATTTTTAAGCTGAGTTGATGTGGTTGGCCACGATTTAAGATGAAACTTTTTCAACTAAAAAGGCTTATTTAGAAGATGCAGCACTAAAAATAATTCATTAAATTGTTACATGCCATGATTCAGCCAGGATCCCCGACCCCATTTTAATGAATAAGACAAAATATAAATAAATGAAATACATCGTGGTGGTTGTCAGGCCACGAAACCCTATAATGTACCTGTACTGTACTTAATCACCTAACCACCATTTATAACTGAATCTGTGAGGCCAAAAGCCATTCATGACTCCCAGGCAACAGCTCAACAAATCATTTTTGGAATGTACTATGTTTAAGTTGGGAATGGCTAAAGAAGTAATTGATTTTGGCAGAAAAGAGATGTATTGAAGGAGAATTGGATATCTCTTTTGCCAGTATCTGCTTTTGTAGCCTGTGTCTAGTAGAAGCTATAATTACTAATATATTCTTATAATTTTAAATGTTAATCTAAATCAGACATAATTATGTTAGGGAGTCATATCTAAGAAACTTTTGCCAACTTAAATTCACAAAGATTTTCTCTTCTATTATCTTTTATGATTTTTATAATTTTAGTTTTTGCATTTTATATACAGGTAACCCATTTTGAGTTTTGTATATTCTGTGAGATAAAGGTCTCAGTCCAGTTTTTTTTTATTATTATTTATTTATTTATTTATTTATTATTTG
The DNA here is from genome assembly GCF_036850995.1 of Saccopteryx leptura. NCBI lineage: Eukaryota > Metazoa > Chordata > Mammalia > Chiroptera > Emballonuridae > Saccopteryx > Saccopteryx leptura. Next base: position 111,786,122 of record NC_089504.1, read on the forward strand.
TATTTTTTCAAAGTTAGAAGTGGGGAGGCAGACAGACTCCCACATGTGCCCGACTGGGATCCACCCAACATGCCCACCAGGGGGCAATGCTCTGCTCATCTCAGGTGTTGTTCTGTTTCTGCCAGAGCTATACTAGTGCCTGAGGCGGAGGCCACAGAGCCATCCTCAGCGCCCAGGCCAACATTGCTTCAATGGAGCCTTGGCTGTGGGAGGGGAAGAGAGAGAGAGGAAGGAGAGGGGGGAGGGGTGGAGAAGCAGATGGGCGCTTCTCCTGTGTGCCCTGGCCAGGAATTGAACCCAGGACTCCTGCACGCCAGGCCGACGCTCTACCTCTGAGCCAACTGGCCAAGGCCTATTCATTTATTTTTTATCTTTGCATGTGAATACTTCATCAACTTTTATTGTAAAAACTATCTTTTCCTTATGAATTTGGCGTCTTTGTTGTAAAGCTGTTAGCCATAAATGCAAGAGAGGTTGTTTCTGGACTTTTGTTCTGTGAATCTTTATCTAACTTAAGCCAAAACCATGACTGAGAGAATTTTTGTTAGGGGATATATTGAAATATAACTAAAGTTAAATGGTGTCCAAGTGTCCACTAGGGCATATTTTGTTGGTTGAAATATATAACTAGTCTGATACATGATCATTGAGACATACTAATAATTTATTACATAATAGTCCATGTTGTGTTTTTGCATGGGTACATATGAACTGGTATATTTTCAGAGAATTAAAGAGAATAAATTCTTGAGTGGCTAATGAAGTAGTTTATTGAATATTGTTATCCATTATTGATTTTCTGAACGTGATTGATACAACACTGATTCCAGTTACTGGTTTGCTGTTGATGTCCACTATAATTATTTCCTTGTCAAAAGGCTCAAGTAATATAATTTTAAATGTTAATCTAAGGCAGACATAATCAGGAAGATGTATGCTAAAAATCACATAACATATTTATTGAAAGGTAAGTAGAAATAATGATTCATTCGCCACGACACGGCTGCTTAGTGGAGGGATTGAGAGCATGGCTAGTATCAGAGGCTGTTAAGGTAGTTTGCCGGAAGTGCTTTTGGAGGCTAATCATGGCAAGTTGAAATCCTAGGTGAATGTGGTCACTCAACAAAGAAAGTAAAGTGGCAGAGCTGGGATTAAGACTCTCCCCACTCCAGGTGCACTGCTTTTTGTACTATGCCACAGCTGCCTTAGAGGGCTGAGGGTTGTCCTTGGCTCTTTTGTGCCTCCATTCAAAACTCCCTGCTCCTCCCAATCACACACAAACACATAAAAATATTGGGAGGAAACTTAGTTACACCCTTCTGTGTGCTATGGTAAATGGGATCAGTTAATTCAGTAGTGGATTCTGTGGAAGGGGGAGGGAGCTTCTGGCTACTGTTCTGGGGGGTTTCAGATGGAGGTGTAATGGGAAAGCCTGAGACTCTCCTCTGCCTCTGGGTGGGGGAGAACAGAAGCAGGAGAGACAGAACAGAAAGGACAGGGCTCCTGGATGCTGGACCAATGAGTGTTTTTCAGTTTATGATGAATGTTGATTGGCATACACTGATAAACACAGATACCCATTTGTGAATGTGGAAAAAACGAATATGGTCTTATTAATTTAAAGAAGGGAAAAATTTAGTTTAGGTGTGTATGGCCAGTAGTCGGGGCCGCCGTTGCTGCCAGGCAGGTGCAGGTTCAGGTTAGATTTGGACAGCGAAGCCAAAAACTGGTGGCCCACACCTTTATTTTAGCCTCACAGCTGGCTGGCAAGGAGAAACAAACACGGGGCTCAAAACGCACTCACACGTTCTCCACTTCCACACCAGGAGAATCTTTTCCGGTTTTTCCTATAATCAAAGGCCCCACCAGTCTCAGTCCCCTCTGGTTCCCCATCTCCTGCTCTCTGCACCAACTCTGCAAAAACATGGCTTCCTCCTTCTTCTCCTTCTGAAAACTTTGGTGTGAAATCCCTCCTCCAGTAACATTAGCATAACAATGGCCCTTCCCAATCAGGAAGGCAATTAGCAGTTTCACGGATCACATATCTGGGCAGCCATTTTTAACAATAAAAGTGAGCACCTCAGAAAATACAAATTTTACAAACTCATTTGCCCAACAAGGGGTTAAAAGTAACATTAATTGTAATTCCTGAGAAAGTTTGTAAATTGGTGACTAATGTGACGTAACTACTAGTGCAATTCATGAATGTAATTTTATAGTGTTTCATTTAGATATATTAAGTATGTTTTCCTTTGCATTTCATTTCCTATCTATGCAGTTGTCAGCATACAACCAAAATAATTTAAATTAAAGCATTGAAAAAGTTTTGTATATGAATTCCTTGGAACTATCTATGATTAGCCTTGAAATTTGCATATCACCCTCTCTCCTTCTGACCAGTAAATGGCCTGTTGACAAGAGGGCACACTGGAATAGTAACAGCTCAATTTACCAGAAAGGCCACAAGGTCTGGTCATAAAAGCTTTGTGGTTTAAACGAGACACATTTGGCTCTTATGTATTGCAGAACATTTTAAAATGGACATTTTTTTAACTTTAAAAAATTTATTGATTTTAGATAGAGAAAGGGGACAAGAGAGAGCAAGACAGAGAGGGGGAAGCAGTCAGTTGTTGTTCCACTTGATTGTGTATCCATTGGTTGCTTCCCATATGTGCCCTTACCAGGAATCAAACCTGCAAACCTGGTGTTTCAGGACCATGCTCTGACCAACTGAGCAAACTGGCCAGGGCAATTTTTTTTTAAAATAGTAGCTATAGTATTCTAATGTTTTTCATATTTATGGGAGCTTGAGGTTGATAATGAAGTATGTCTAGTGTAAAATACTTAATACATAAAGTAGTGTATAGGATAATGGATAGATTATAGGACTGGGAGTCAGGAAATTGTACCTGACTTTTGTCACTCTTTCATTGCTAAACAAAACTTTTGTCACTCTTTCATTGTGTAAGTGAGATTATAATGCTCCTACTCTTTTATTCTCCCTCAAATAATGGAATGAGCTTAATCAAAATAATGTGAACATTTATTGATAAACAGGAAATAGAATGGTTCTTTTTTCCCCCCTTTGTTTTTTATTTTTGAAGTTGTGGATCATTCCCCTCTGTTTACTACTTTGTTTATTTTTCCTTTTCTAGGTTAGTTCTCTTTCAGATCATTTTCCTTTTTTTTTTTAAAGATTTTATTTGTTCATTTTAGAGAAGGGGGAGAGAGAGAAAGAGCGGGAGAGAGAAGGAAGGAGGAGCAGGAAGCATCAACTCCCATATGTGCCTTGACCAGGAAGCCCAGGGTTTTGAACCAGCAACCTCAGCATTCCAGGTCGACACTTAATCTGCGCCACCACAGGTCAGGCAGTCATTTTCCTTTTCTGATTTTACATATATTTGCCCCCAGAATTTTATTATGAAAACATTTTAAGCATATAGCAAAATCTAGAGGGAGAGAATGACATTTGATATTTTTCCCTTATTTCTTCAAATGCTTTTCTGATTCTTTGAGGCTCACCTAGATTAATGCCTACTTACTCTTTCTCAAGCCCACTATTATCTTCCTCTTCTCTAATTTATACTTTTACTTTGTATTTTATAGTTTAGTATGCTGTCATTTCACTGTTTTATGTTGCTTTTTTTTTTCCCTATGTCTTAGCCTTGCCTTCAGTATCACTACACACTTCTCACCCTCTCTGCACTGCTAAATTTCAGAGTCCCTGAGTTCAGGACTTGTCTGGATGCATTTCTTTCTCATGTTCCCTGACATGTGAGAGCACTTAGAGATTTTTGAGATTTTCTTTGGTTGCTGTATTTTTTAATCTGTTTCTCATTTCATTATGTAGATCTAAAATGTGTCGATAAAATAACAGGTGTGGTTTTTTTTATTATTATTCATTTTAGAGAGGAGAGGGAGAGACAGAGGAGAGACAGAGAGAGAGAAGGGGGGGAGGAGCTGGAAGCATCAACTCCCATATATGCCTTGACCAGGCAAGCCTAGGGTTTGGAACCGGCGACCTCAGCATTTCCAGGTCGACGCTTTATCCACTGCGCCACCACAGGTCAACAGATGTGGTTTTAATGCTCTTAAGCCTTTGTAATAGTTGTTTAATTATTTGTAAATTTGATACATAGTTGATACGTGAAAATGAACAACTACATGTTATATATCAGCACAGTCCATTAGTACTGTTGAAAAAGCTAACAAAGTTTCATAGTTTTTATATGAAAAGAATTTCATTAATATTTTAAAAAATCAATAGATTCTGATGTAGTTGCTCATGGTGTTTTAACCTTGTGCTTTGAAGTTACTTTCTTTTTTCTGGAATAAGGTTCTTGACTGTAGAAAATATATGTTAATTAGGTTATATTTAGTTGGTGAATTTGTGCCCACAAGAATGTGACTTTCTCACAAGTTGTTATAGTTCTTGCAGATAAGATTGTTTCCTGTTTTCTTTTATCAAATTACTACTTTGTATTTTTTGCCATGAAGTGTAGCCTTTCAGTTTGTCCATTTGTACTTTGACATTCAGACTGTAGACTCTGGTAAGTTCAGCTCTACCATCACTGGTGCTTACAAATGATAGTCATTTAAAATGTCAAAATTTGGATTTGATTTAAGAGTTAAAAATAATATGAGCTTTTATAAAAACACATCCAAATATATGTTCTTAAGGGGAAATAAATAAATAAAATACTGTGTTAATGGAGTGATTTCAAACAGGCCAGTGGTTGGCAAACTCATTAGTCAACAGAGCCAAGTATCAACAGTACAATGATTGAAATTTCTTTTGAGAGCCTTTTTTTTTTTTTTTTTTACAGAGACAGAGAGAGAGTCAGAGAGAGGGATAGACAGGGACAAAAACAGACAGGAATGGAGAGAGATGAGAAGCATCAATCATCAGTTTTTGTTGCAACACCTTAGTTGTTCATTGATTACTTTCTCATATGTGCCTTGATCATGGGCCTTCAGCAGACCGAGTGACCCCTTGCTCAAGCCAGTGACCTTGGGTCCAAGCTGGTGAGCCTTGCTCAAACCAGATGAGCCCACGCTCAAGCTGGTGACCTCAGGGTCTTGAACCTGGGTCCTTCACATTCAGTCCAACGCTCTACCCACTGTGCCACTGCCTGGTCAGGCGAGAGGCAATTTTTTTAAACTTAAATTATATAGGTAGCTACATTGTTATTAACTTAATTAGGTACTCCTAAACTGGCCAAAGAACCACATGTGGCTTGTGAGCCACGGTTTGCCGACCACTGAGTTAGGCTTTCGAGTTGCTACATGCCCAAAGTATTTCTCCAGTGAATTGCATACAGTATCAGTTTATTGTGTTAAAAGTATTTAGTATTATTGACCTCAATACTAGTTAAAATTCTGGTTGACAAAAATTAATATAATAGTTTGGAAAGAATTAGGTATACTTAATGAAGACAAAATCTGCTCTACCTCTTTAAAAATAAAATATTTGTACATGCATGGCTTTAAAAGTCAAATTTCAAGGCTTATAAAAAGCCATCTCTTTTCTTACCTCCAGTTCCCAATTTTTAGAAGCAATTAGCTTCTAATTTTATTTTTAGTTCTGTTTTGATATGTGCCTTTATTTTTCTAAGTCAGTTCTGCTCTTTGTTGGCTTTTTACATTGCACAGTCCTCCTGACTTCTTTCTAAAAAAAAAAAAAAAAGATTAGGCACTTTAATCCCTGCACTACCTGTAAACATTTACACATACTTCTCTTTCTCTCATCTTTGTTTCAGAGGATACCAGATTTTTGGAGTAAATAAAATTATGACTCTGTAGACATTTTTTCACAGCTGAGTTACAAAATTCACTATGATTATATTTCCTTTTTTTTATGTCCACCTCATTGTTTTCCTAAATAATTATTTTGGTTTAAAATTTTATGTACTTTATGTCTGTTATTAGTTCATTCATAATTCTCTGACAAATCTAAAATGCTTTCAGTATTGTTGGACACATCAGGTAATCCATTCTTTTCCTCTTCAATGCTTCTGCATTTTGTTTAGAAGCAGACTTTCACATAACTCCTGCTATTCAGTAAAGTATTTTGCCTTGCTTTCTTTCATTTGTGACTTGTGTTCCTGAGATTAGGGTCTGATCCACTTGCTTCAGAGTTGCAACTCTAGACTCTTCATCAGAAATGGGCGTAAGATTGGTTTTCAGAGTCACTTAAATGACCTTGCAACTAGTTGTCTGGTTTCCAACATTTTTCTGTGTTTTTGTCTTCATTATGCTTCTAGTACCCGAATCTCTCTAGCTTGCTGCTTTCTCTTTTTTTTAATTGTGATGATTTGATAGAATTAAATATTATAACTATTTTATTCATTCATTCATTTATATTAAGTGAGAGGTGGGGAGGCAGCCCCCACTGGGATCTACCCAGCAAGCCCCTTACCCAGTGATGCTCTGCCCATCTGGGACCATTGCTCCATTGCTCGGCAACAGAGCTATTTTAGCACTTGAGGGAGCCTGTGTAGCCATCCTCAGTGCCTGTGGCAATGCGCTCAAACCATTGGAGCCATGGCTGCAGGAGGGGAAGAAAGAGCAGGGAGTCAGAGGGGTGGAGAAGCTGATGGTTGCTTCTCCTATGTGCCCTGACTAGGAATCGAACCCGGGATATTTACACACTGGTCTATGCTCTACCACTCATTGTAACCATTTTAAAGTGTACAATTCAGTGGCATTAAGTAGATTTACTAGATTCACATTCACTCACTATCCATCAATCTCCGGGACTTTTACATTGTCCCAAACTGAAACTTCATTCCTATTAAGCTATAACTGTCCCTTCCCCCTAGCCCAGCGGTTCTCAACCTGTGGGCTTTTTTTTTTGGTGACAGAGAGAGAGAGAGAAGGACAGATAGGGACAGACAGGAAGGGAGAGAGATGAGACGCATCAATTCTTCATTGCGGTACCTTAGTTGTTCATTGATTGCTTTCTCATATGTGCCTTGACCAGAGGGCTATGCTTCTTTTTTTTTAGTGAGACAGAAACAGAGTGAGGGACAGATAGGGACAGACAGACAGGAAGGGAGAGATGAGAAGCATCAATTCTTCATTGTGGCACTTTAGTTGTTTATTGACTGCTTTTTCATATGTGCCTTGACCTGGGGTGGGGGTGGGGGGCTCCAGCCAGGCCAGTGACTCCTTGCTCAAGCCAGTAACCTTGGGGTCATGTCTAAGATCACATGCTCAAGCCAGTGACCCCACACTCAAGCTGGTGAGCTCACGCTCAATCTGGATGAGCCCATGCTCAGGCCAGTGACCTCAGGGTTTGGAACCGAGGTCCTCTGTGTCCCAGGCTGACACTCTGTCCACTGCCCCACTGCCTGCTCAGGCTCAGCTTGCTTCTTGATGGCTCTTCCTCTCAGGTTTAGGTTTCACCTTTCTTGGTCTTAGGTTAGTTACCACTTCTTTCTCTTTCTGCCTTCCCAAATATTGTTGACTTCTTTAATTTGTTGTTGTGTCGTTCCTCATTCTCTGTACGCTTAATGGATTTTATACTTCTAAGTCAACTCTATCTTTTTAAGGTGAGGTATCAGTAAGGAGTAAAGGTTAGTCATGCTTAACTGAAAGCCTGCTTTCCTCCTACGTTTCTTCGTATTTTTAAAATTTGAGTTTTTTTAAATTAGAAATATAAGTACAGGTATGCCAAACAAAGGCAGTTATATAGCTATATTGGCTATAAAATTAAGCTTGATAGATGGGCACCTTTTTTATCACTGGTTCCCTTTGTGTTGCAAGGGTTTGATTTCTAAGACCTATTGCAGCCCTCAGTCCCGGCCCTCTACACGTTCTGTACTACGGCAGCAGTTTTTACAGCAGTGCAAACCTGGCCCTTCATCCGAAGGGATTGGGGAGGTGGACTGTTACCGAGAAATTTCCATAAAGGTTTGTTATTCAAGGTGCAGTTGAAGTATTTTTCTCCTCTTGCAACCTGAGTTTCCTAGGCAAGTTAATTACCCCTTTTGTGCCATGACACCTCTGAATAATTCTGTTTTATTCTATGATGTTAGATCTCTCTGTCTATACTAGACATCTGCATTATATGATCTGTTTTGATCGTTCTTTTTTAGACCTAGTGTTTCTCAACATTGAAAGAACATTTTGTTAGTTTGTAGTCCACAATAGGTAATAAATAATTATTTACTAAGTGAATAATCCCTTTGGATTGATTGAGTTTTTCATTTTCTGGCAAACATACTGTCATTGTGCCCTTCATCACCAGTGTTCACTGAAATCTGTGCCAGAAACTGTTGAATACTTTTTGCCTGTTACCGGGAGTAAGTTACGTATAGGGATTTGAGATATTGCGGTCAGAATGTCTGGGTTCAGAAAAACTAGCACGTTTATTAGCCTCTCTATGATTCAGTTTCTTTATCTGTAAAAGAGAGAATAGCTACCATATAATGTGAGGATTAAATTAATACATCTGAAGTACAAGATCAATGCCTGGAACATTGGTTTGTAGTGAATCTTTTTCATCTTTATGAGAACATGGTCTTCTATAATAGCATTAGAACCAGATTATGGTAAGTGCTGACTTTTGTTAGAAAAATCTAAATGAAATGACAAATGTAGCTATTATTAAAATATTTAGCTTTTTTAATTTTGTATACTAACATGTTCTTAATTGAGCTTCATGGGCAATAATGGATTACGGAAATTAGAAAATAACTTAAACTGGGAAAAACAATGTCTTCAGTTTGTTGTAAATGTACTAAAATACTATATTTTTAAACTCTAAGATATCTAAACTCTTTAAACATAGGAAATATATTGAATGGTAGTGTCAATATTCATGCTCTTCTCTCCCTGAAAAAAAGTTTTTGCAGCCCATTAATGGACTTGATATTTGGCATGATTGCAGTCTTCTAATTGGGGAGAATTTCATTCTGCTTATTCTCCTTCAGACACTGTGCTGAGGGTAGAAAACCCTTCATTTATTCAGCAACCATTGAATACTTGCTCATGTGCCTTGGCATTATGGATAAAAAGGAGAAGAAGGCGTGGTTGTTTCTTTCAAAGAGCCATCATTTCTTCATCGTTTCAGTAATATTAAAATCAGGTGTTCTGGCAGAATGTATTCACAACTCTTTGACTCAGAATTCCATTTATAATGCTTTATAAAGGGAATAAAAATGTGCACAGAGATTTATATGTACAGATGTTCATTAAAATATTAATTATAAAAGCAATAAAAAGAAATGAAGTTTAGTCCATCTATTATATTTTCTAGACTTTCAATTAGAAACATGTTATTACTTAAATAATTAAAATTTTATTTAAAAAAATCTGTTCTGGTGGATTTACATGGGTGGATGGATAGAGGGTAGGTCAGTTGTTGAATACCACGATCAGCTAATTAAAAAGAGAGGTAAAGTGCTCATGTCCATGTTAGAGCCCCAGTTCTAACACTTATTGTATGTGTGACTCTGGCAAGTTGGTGGTTTAAAATTCTATAAACCACAGTTTTTCTATATATAAAATGCACATAATAAATAGCTATGAAATTTGCTGTTAGGATTGAATGAAAGAGGGTATATATTTATTAGATCTATAAAATAAGAAATAGCTCAGTAAATATTTGAGGCTCTTACTGTTACTGTTTTACCTATTCTTTTCCTCCTTAATTGTTTTCCTCCATAACCATCCTCAGTCATTTCAAACCAGAAATGCCAATATATTGTTTGGTGTGACAACTCCTATTGCTTTGTAATAGCATTCTAGAGATTTCTTATGCATTTGCCAAACTTCATAGTATGAACTGTCGCCTGTTACTGGGTTGGTCAGTTTTTGTTTTGTTTAAGGTGAGAAGAGGAGATAGTGAGGCAGACTCCCACTTGTGTCCTGACCAGAGATCCACCTGGCACTCTCCCCACCCCATCTTGGGCTGATGCTTGAGTATTGAACTATTTTTAGTGCCCGAGACTGTCATGCTCAGACCAATCCAGCTATCCTCGGTGCTCAGGACCATGCTTGAACCAATCGAACCTCTGGCTACAGGAGAGGAAGAAGGAAAGGAGAAGGGGGAGAGGGAGGGAGAGAAGCAGATGGTCGCTTCTGCTGTGTGCCCTGACTGGGAATCAAACCAGGGATGTCCATACGCTGGGCTGACAATCTATCCATTGAGCCGCTGGCCTGGGCCAAGTGGCCAGTTTTGAAAGAGGAGAAATAGCAGTACATGTGCCTTGGGTTGCCATACTTGCTGTAAACTTTCTTTTGCCTCTTCATACACATATTCTCTCCCTGTTCTCTTTTGGATTTTATGTATTTTCTGTTCTGTTAGCTCTTTTTTTGTTTGTTTGTTTTTTGTTTTTAGTGTTTTGGCTGTTACTGTTTTTATTTCATAGCATAAATTACTCTTCATAATAAGGCAGTAGTCCAGAGCTAGCCTTAGGTCTTTTTTTAAAGCTGCTGCTTATAGGGCTCTTATAAAATGCAAACACAGCTAGTTTGTAAGGCTGACTTGGCCATGCTTCATTTAAAGAAGATTAGATTTTGTTAAAACTTTTTTTCTTACTCCCCTTACTAGAAAGCTCCTGCTATGTTTATTAAAATATAACCAAATGCAAAGGAACTTTTCCATAAGGGATTATAGTGTCCTTTGAGGGCACATAGATTATGACCAGCAAAAATTTTTTTTCTGTTAAATGGCAGAAATTTAAATTCATGGCTTTAGGTATAAGTTGTGTTCTGAGGGCATACAGAAAAATAATAATCAGCAAGTTATAATTGGTGATTAATGAAATAGCCCTTAGCACACAGGCAAGAATGATTTTACTTTTTAACACATTTTGAGAATGAACTTCTAAACATCATTGAAAGAGGTTTTACTTCTTCTTCTTTTTTTTTTTTTTTTTTTTTTTTTTTTTTTTTTTTTAAAGATTTTATTTATTCATTATGGAGAGGGGAGAGAAAGAGAGAGAGAAGGGGGGAGGAGCAGAAAGCATCAACTCCCATATGTGCCTTGACCAGGCAAGCCCAAGGTTTTGAACCGGCAACCTCAGCATTTCCAGGTTGACACTTTATCCACTGCGCCACCACAGGTCAGGCCTTTTTTCTTTTTTATATTATATCTGAAGCTGGAAACGGGGAGAGACAGTCAGACAGACTCCCGCATGCGCCCCACCGGGATCCACCTGGCACGGCCACCAGGGGCGATGCTCTGCCCACCAGGGGGCGATGCTCTGCCCCTCCCGGGCGTCACTCTGCCGCGACCAGAGCCACTCTAGCGCCTGGGGCAGAGGCCAAGGAGCCATCCCCAGCGCCTGGGCCATCTTTGCTCCAGTGGAGCCTTGGCTGCGGGAGGGGAAGAGAGAGACAGAGAGGAAGGAGGGGGTGGGGGTGGAGAAGCAAATGGGCGCTTCTCCTATGTGCCCTGGCCGGGAATCGAACCCGAGTCCCCCACACATCAGGCCGACGCTCCACCGCTGAGCCAACCGGCCAGGGCCGGTTTTACTTTTTTTTTGATGACTCTTATTTACATCTAAAAGCCCAGGGTATTTATAAGTTAACATAAATCAGAGGTTTTTTTGTTGTTGTTTTGTATTTTTCCGAAGTTGGAAACGGGGAGGCGGTCAGACAGACTCCCGCATGCGCCCCACCGGGATCCACCCGGCGTGCCCACCAGGGGGTGATGCTCTGTCCATGTTGGGGCGTCGCTCTGCCGCAATCAGAGCCATTCTATCACCTGAGGCAGAGGCCACAGAGCCATCCTCAGCGCCCGGGCAAACTTTGCTCCAATGGAGCCTTGGCTGCGGGAGGGGAAGAGAGAGACAGAGAGGAAGGAGAGGAGGAGGGATGGAGAAGCAGATGGGCGTTTCTCCTGTGTGCCCTGGCCGGGAATCGAACTCGGGACTCCTGCATGCCAGGCCGACGCTCTACCACTGAGCCAACCGGCCAGGGCCTAAATCAGAGTTTTATTTAAAGAATATTAACAGTTGGATTTTGAAATCACTTGCCTTGGACTTACTTTTTTTATGTTAAATGCAAGGATTAATATCATATGGTGTTCAATTAGCTTTATTTGAAGGACAAGCTGAAGATGTTTTACTGACATTACCTAGCTAGGTAGGAATCAGAAGACAGGCTTCTTGGGTAAGTTGCTGATTCTCAAGGCCTGAACTACTTCTGTTCTCTAACATTGTCAGGAGCCCTAAGATAGATTCTTTCTTTCTCTTTCTTTCTTTCTTTCTCTCTCTCTCTCTCTCTCTCTCTCTCTTTCTTTCTTTCTTCTTTCCTTGTCTTGTCTTGTGTTTTTTTACTGTATGTATTTTTAATGCTAGGTAGATAGTAGACAACAATATACATTTCTAGTGCTTGATTCCCACCCCTTCTAAATTTTAATATGAAAAGACAATGACTTTTATTTTAAGCTATGTTTGGTTTAGTTTAAGATTTTTTTTTATTCATTAAAACATAGTTTTGAATTTAGGTTTTTTAGAAAAACATAGTTTTTGTCTGACCTGTGGTGGCTCAGTGGTACAGTGTCAGCCTGGAGTGCTGAGATAGCTGGTTTGAAGCCTCAGTCAAGGCACATACGAGAAGCAAGTTGATTTTTCCCGCTCCTCCCCCACTTCTCTCTTTCTCTCTCCTTTTCCCTTTTTCTCTCTCTTTCCTCTCTCTAAAATTAATAAATAAAATCTTTAAAGAAAGTTAAAAAAAAACCCATAGTTTCAACTCTGAATGGTAACTTGCTCCTGAGATTTAGGAGAAAAAAACACATTTAATCCCCCAGTTTCACCCTCCCTATAAACTTTGTTTCATCTTTTCATCTTCATGTTGACAAATTAAAATAAATAAATAAGTAAATAAAATTAATGTATTTGAGCTTTAATGTTCTAGATAGTGGAAAAGATAATACTGAACTATAAAATAGCCCCGCAGAGAAATCCAGCAGAGAAAAGGGAGTGTGTTTTACACACTGAAAAATAAGCCTATGGCAATAAGGCACTGACTTGCTCTGTACTGTTTTATAAGAGAATTGAATAGTTTTGTTACATGAATTATTTATTATTATCTTTAACGATTTTATTTATTGGTTTTACAGTGAGAGGAGGGGACGGGTGAGAAGTAACAACTCAATTGAGTTGTTAAAAAAAAAAAGGAATATTTAAGGCCTTTTGATAACAATTAAAAAATTTTTGATCTTAAAATGACCCCCAAGAAGGCCTGACCTGTGGTGGCGCAGTGGATAAAGCGTCAACCTGGAAACTCTGAGGTTGCCGGTTCAAAACCCTGGGCTTGCCCTGGCCGGTTGGCTCAGCGGTAGAGCGTCGGCCTAGCGTGCGGAGGACCCGGGTTCGATTCCCGGCCAGGGCACACAGGAGAAGCGCCCATTTGCTTCTCCACCCCTCTGCCGCGCCTTCCTCTCTGTCTCTCTCTTCCCCTCCCGCAGCCAAGGCTCCATTGGAGCAAAGATGGCCCGGGCGCTGGGGATGGCTCTGTGGCCTCTGCCCCAGGCGCTAGAGTGGCTCTGGTCGCAACATGGCGACGCCCAGGATGGGCAGAGCATCGCCCCCTGGTGGGCAGAGCGTCGCCCCATGGTGGGCGTGCCGGGTAGATCCCGGTCGGGCGCATGCGGGAGTCTGTCTGACTGTCTCTCCCTGTTTCCAGCTTCAGAAAAATGCAAAAAAAAATATAAAAAAACAACAACAACAACAAAAAAAACCCTGGGCTTGCCTGGTCAAGGCACATATGGGAGTTGATGCTTCCTGCTCCTCCCCCCTTCTCTCTCTCTCTCTCTCCCCTCTCTATAATGAATAAATAAAATCTTAAAAAAAAAATGACCCCCAAGAAGCAGAGGGAATTGCTTGGTTGTAGAAGGTCAGGTGGAAATCTCCCGCGGGAAGACAGCTGTGCAGGCGGTGGAGCCTGCTGGAGTAACCGTGCACGGGAAGACAGCTGTGCAGGCGGTGGAGCCTGCTGGAGTAACCGTGCGCAGGAAGACAGCTGTGCAGGCGGTGGAGCCTGCTGGAGTAACCTGTGCGCGGGAAGACAGCTGTGCAGGCGGTGGAGCCTGCTGGAGTAACCGTGCGCGGGAAGACAGCTGTGCAGGCGGTGGAGCCTGCTGGAGTAACCGTGCGCGGGAAGACAGCTGTGCAGGCGGTGGAGCCTGCTGGAGTAACCGTGCGCGGGAAGACAGCTGTGCAGGCGGTGCCTGCTGGAGTAATCTGTTTACTCAACGGTAGTTACTTCTTGCACACAGATGCTTTCCTGTGTCCTCACTTCTCTTCTGTGTTCCTTTGAAATACATTTTAAATTGATTAGACATTTCTCATATTCTAGATTAGGAAAGTGATTATCCAGATTTATAAAAATAAATTTTCCAAGACTTCACAGGATAAATCAATTGATTGAGTGTGCACAACATTTTTGTGTTTCTTCAGAAAGATTAAGAATAATATTTTTTTTCCGTCTGGGTGGGGCAGGTGAAAATAAATGCTACCCCTACCCGATAGGTCAGATTCTGAGTGTCAGTGAAAACCAGTTCAAGCATATCATGTATTTAAAAGGGATATTTGGTAGAGCTCAGTGGTTCATCAAATTGTTGCAAGGATTAGAGAACCAGATTTAGGACTAAGCAGCCAGAAATAATGCCCCAAATCACATTGCACAATGATTCCCATGAGGATGCCGGCACCATCTAGAGACAGACTGACAGACGCCACAGGCTGCCCCAGTGACACTAGCTCTGGATGACTCTAAATGCTACCACCTCTGCCCTGCACTTGGCCTGGCCGCAATTATTCTACCATTAGTGTGAGAGTTTCTTCTGGTCTCTACTTTTCCCGTTCACTAGTTGGCCATTTCTAGTTTGGGCTGGGCATGTGTGTTTGGCAGAGCCCCTGTATAGGACATGTGAGAAAGTGACCTTTAGAAATCATAAGATGAAGGCAAGTTCTTAAATTTAAGATATGGAAAACTATTTGCCCTTCTGAAATCACAAAATGGGGAAATTCCCAAACTTAAGAAGGGAAAGTTCAGATGATAGGCAGACAGAAAGAAAGATGTCTACTGCATCTGTTTTAGATGTAGTATCAATACATGTTGAGCCTTCCCTGTGTGCTTAGGCACTATGCTAAGTTTCTTTCTTTTCTTTTTTTATACTGTTTCTTCAAAGCAGTATCACACATCATCCCCTAACATTAGACATGAGGTGATAGGCCAAGAGCAAGTAAGTAACCTACCCGAGATCATAGTCATGAACTCAGAGCTATGGGACACGAACTGGGACACGAACTCAGAGCTATGATTCCAAAGACTGCTCATAACCACTGTATTAAGCTGTATAATTTTCCCCCCTAATATATTTTGCTTGAAATCCTGTAAATAAATCTGTTGGTTGATTCTACTAAGTTTATTAAAATCTTATGTATGGTATGTATATATATTTAGGCATTTTAAAGGAAATGGGAAATTTGTGGCTTTGATTTTATCTATTTTTAACTAATTGAATAATTTTTTATTATTTTTCTCATTTTGTGACTTACTATAATTCACTTTGCTACATGCTACAGCCTAATAAAATTCCATCTCTGAGTATCAGTGATTTTTTTTCCCCCTGAAGTGAGAAGTGAGGAGGCAGAGAGCAGACTCCCACATGCACCCAGGCAGAACCCACCCAGCATACCCACCAGGGGGCAATGCTCTGCCCTTCTGGGCCATTACTTTGTTGCAACCAGAGCCATTCTAGTGCCTGAGGCAGAGGCTGTGGTGCCATCCTCAGCGCCCAGGCCAACTTTGCTCCAATGGAGCCTTGGTTGTGGGAGGGGAAGAGAAGGACAGAGAGGAAGGAGAGGGGGAAGGGTGGAGAAGCAGATGGGCACTTCACCTGTGTGCCCTGGCCGGGAATTGAACCCGGGACTTCGACACGCCAGGCCAATGCTCTATCACAGTGATTTTGTTTTTAATTGATTGATTTGAAAGAGAGAGAAACATCGATTCTTGTATGTTCCCTGACTGGAGGTCGAACATGGAACCATTGTGTATTGGAACGATGCTCAATATCAGTGTTTGGAATCCAGTTATTGAGTGTAAGAGAGACAGGTCAACAAAAAGGAGAGAGGGTATATGGCATGACTAAGACCAAGGCAGGGAGGTAGAAACATTGCGCACTCACACACACTAGCGGTGGGGCAGGGGCAAACATACATATTGAAGGAATGAGAGAATATATTATTCTACAAAGTGGTATTCTTTACATCTTTTGTTATTTGTAGTGGTTGAAAAACAATGAAACTCTCCTTCTGCTTTAGCAAAGGAAGAACTGAAGTTCACATTATAAGCCTTTTAAATTTATTTTTAAATTTTTATTAATGTTTATTTTGTTGATTTTAAAGTGAAAGGAAAGGAGAGAGAGAGACAGGAATATCCATCTGTTCCTGTATGTGCCCTGACTGGGGATTGAACCAGGAACCTGTGCTTCGGGATGATGTTCTAGTCTAACCAACTGAGCTATCCAGCCAGGGCAAAGCCTTTTTTAAAAGTTAGAATTGCTATATCTAGAGTAAACAGTAAGTTTTAAGCCTTTGTATCAGTTTGTATTTTAAATTGACTTGTGTACTTCAATTTGAAAGCTAAAAAAAAAAAAGTGATATCTAGGAATAATAAAGAGGAATTTTTTTTATTTTTATTTTTATTTTTTTGCATTTTTTTCCGAAGCTGGAAACGGGGAGGCAGTCAGACAGACTCCCGCATGTGCCCGACCGGGATCCACCCGGCATGCCCACCAGGGGGCTATGCTCTGCCCATCTGGGGCGTTGCTCTGCCGCAATCAGAGCCATTCTAGCGCCTGAGGCAGAGGCCACAGAGCCATCCTTAGCGCCCGGGCCAACTTTGCTCCAATGGAGCCTTGGCTGCGGGAGGCGAAGAGAGAGACAGAGAGGAAGGAGAGGGGGTGGGGTGGAGAAGCAGATGGGCGCTTCTCCTGTGTGCCCTGGCCGGGAATCAAACCCATGACTCCTGCACGCCAGGCCGACACTCTACCACTGAGCCAACCAGCCAGGGCTAAACAGGAATTTTTAATTTGGGATATATCCAACTTGGTTTTGGTGTAAAACTCATAAAGACAAACTCCCATAGTTACTATGATGTCAGTCATACTAGAGTATTTCTACATAAATTTCTTGTTAATTATTCCTTTAGTGCAAGTCTGTACTGCAGATTTTTCTATGCTACCAAAGCAGCATTTTATAATGGTGTTATTTTATTCACTTGTACCTTTGGGATTAAATGGGCAGCTATAATTTTTGTTAAAGTGAGTAGATCGAGTGTCCTTCTGCACACATACTCTTGTAGACTAATCAATAATTTTGGGTTACATGCTAGAGAAATACTTGATATAAGGTAAATGTCCATGAAATTAAAAGAGGAGAAAAATTTTCCTCTTTAAGTATTACATTTTCAATATTGAATATACTGTGCTTTTTGTGCTAACCTCCCCTCCTGATCTTATATCCTGATAGGATATAAATTTTAATTTAAGAACTTATTTTTCTATGAATTTTTGTTTGGTCCAATGCAGGCTGTATACAAAGGATTTTTGTATAAATACAATTGATGTTATATACTCTGCTATTCCACTACTTTACTTGAGAGTTAGGCCTCTTTTATGAACTGTTTTAGTGTACTAGCAATCCTCAAATGGGCAATAGTCCTTTTATTAAGCTACTAGGTTGAAAACAGAATGTTGGCACATACACAGTTTCTTATCTTTATTGATATTAGCTAATTATGAATTTAGTCATCTACTAAAGTAATGCCAGAGCAGAGATCCATCTAGCCTAGACTGTGCTAAAGAGCCATACCCGAGGACATGGATCACTTACTGCAGTTCTGTCATTCCTAAAGGACTCATGGTCCATTTCTAACTTCCCTTAACTTATATACACTCAGAATTTATGCATTCATTCAAACTCTTCAACATTACACTCTGTTCTGGTTATATATGTTAATATATGTGCCAAGTTAGAATACCTATTATAGATTTTTTGGAATAAATAATTCTGGGGGAAAATACTACTTATAATATGAACTTCAGTTCTTTCCTTGCTTATAAGCTGCTTTAGTTGCTTCACCTGTAAAATATAAAATGTTTTCACATGTTTATTTTTTTTCCTACTCTCAAAAATCTGTTCTTGCCTGACCAGGCAGTGGCGCAGTGGATAGAGCATTGGACTGGGACGTAGAGGACCCAGGTTCGAACCCCGAGGTTGCCGCCTTGAGTGTGGGCTCACCAGCTTGAGCGGGAGATCACCAGCTTGAACACGGGATCATAGACATGACCCCATTGTCACTGGCTTGAGCCCAAAGGTCGCTGGCTTGAAGGCCAAGGTCGCTGGCTTGAGCAAGGGGTCACTCACTCTGCTGGAGCCCCCTGGTTGAGGCACATATGAGAAAGCAATCAAATGAACAACTAAGGTGCCGCAATGAAGAATAGATGCTTCTCATCTCTCTCCCTTCCTGCCTGTCAGACCTATCTGTTCCTCTCTCTGTCTCTATCTCTTAAAAAACTTTTTTCTTCTCTTTTAATATGGCCAATTTATGACATTTTGTCTTTCTCACCCTCCTTTTTAGCATGTTTTTCCTACATGCTATTTAAATATAGACTATTAAGTTAGTTCTTTATCATGAATGAGGTACAAGTTATGGAGGACCACTGAATTCCTTTGAATTATCTAATGGCTGAAACTATACCTTTTGTGGATTTTAGGAGAAACAATTTTATAGCTGCAGTTCAGAGAAAACAGAGACAGCTTGTATTGAATATTTGGGATATGGATTTACTGAAGGTCCTTTTATGAGATGAATTCTACTTTTCAGTTTGTTGGAAACTGGTTGAAGATGTTGGCCTTTCCTTCTTTGATATCCCAATATTGATTTCAAAACTATCCAGACCAGCCTATTATTGTACTTAGTCTTAGTGATAGCATACAAAGTGTTTTGTTATTGAGAAAGAAAATACCAAAATCCTAAAGATATTTTAAAAATAAGGTTATATTATTTATAATTTGTGTCTTGGGAGAGTATCTCCTTTCTGTCTGTCCATTTTTCTTTTTTTTTTTTTTTACAGAGACAGAGAGAGATAGACAGAGACAGACAGACAGGAACGGAGAGAGATGAGAAGCATCAATCATCAGTTTTTCATTGCGACACCTTAGTTGTTCATTGATTGCTTTCGCATATGTGCCTTGACCATGGGCCTTCAGCAAACCGAGTAACTCCTTACTCGAGCCAGTGACCTTGGGTTCAGGCTGGTGAGCTTTTGCTCAAACCAGATGAGCCTGTGCTCAAGCTGGCGACCTCGAGATCTCGAACCTGGGTCCTCCGCATCCCAGTCTGACGCTCTATCCACTGCACCACTGCCTGGTCAGGCTCTTCATTATTATTAATCATCAGTGTAGTGAATTAAGATTGTGAGGGAGATTTTTTTGATAAGAGTTCATTTATGCTGAAAATTCCCTGTATTCAATCAAGACAGGTTTTCCCCACTGTTTGAAACTAGCGTTCCTATAAAACCTTTGTAAGCTGAAAAGGCGTAAAGTGAAGGAGCAATTACATTAATTTATATGGAAAAAAATTTGAGTGTTTCCAGACCCAAAAAATAACCTACCAAATCATACCAAATAATACATAGAACTAAAATAATGCTAACATAGTAAACGAATGATATGAAAACATACCATGCTTTGTACATCTCTATCAGTACACTTAGTCAAGAGACTTGCCATTTTATTCATTATTGAATACTGACTAAAAGAGACTGCTTTGCTACTAACAGGACCAATGGTAACTTCAGCAGCTTTCTTTTTTTTTTTTTTTTTTTTTTTTTTGTATTTTTCTGAAGCTGGAAACGGGGAGAGACAGACAGACAGACTCCCGCATGCGCCCGACCGGGATCCACCCGGCACGCCCACCAGGGGCGATGCTCTGCCCCTTCGGGGGGGTCGCTCTGTCTCAACCAGAGCCACTCTAGCGCCTGGGGCAGAGGCCAAGGAGCCATCCCCAGCGCCCGGGCCATCCTTGCTCCAGTGGAGCCTTGGCTGCGGGAGGGGAAGAGAGAGACAGAGAGGAAGGAGGGGGTGGGGGTGAAGAAGCAAATGGGCGCTTCCCCTGTGTGCCCTGGCTGGGAATCGAATCCGGGTCCCCCGCATGCCAGGCCGATGCTCTACCGCTGAGCCAACCGGCCAGGGCCAACTTCAGCAGCTTTCAAGATTCCTTCTGAATGTAAGAAGTGGCAGTGGTGGATACAGGCAAGGAGCTTGGTGGTGCCACTCTGGCTGTTTGGGGTACACACTGCCTTTATGAGACGGCTCATTGCAAGACAAACATTGAATGCTGTTTTTACTGTTTGCCTTTTTTTCATAAAAGTGAAAATCCTCTTTGATTTCTTTCAGTTAGCAAAACAGGTACTGCAGATCCTGGAACAATGTTTCATTCAGCATCATTTCATTGTAACATTGAGGATATGCTGTAGGAATTTAACTCTTGTTTATATCAATTAGCCTTTGGTAAAATTGGTTTTGTTGCATGTCATTTTGCCACAATTTCAAGAACCTAGCCACAGTTTTAAGTGAGGATTTATTGTATTCATGTAGGTCTTTTGTAAAAGCGAAATGGTCTAACAGGAACTTTCAAAAAGTGGGGGATACTTTTACTTAGAAAACCAGTGTGTATATATATTTAGGCCTTTAAGAAATTTTAAACCACCAATTTGTTGAGTTTCTCTTCTATAAAGCAGTAAGTTGTTTAAATGGCATGTTTTTAATCATTGTGTATAATTTGTTCCACAGAATTTCCACCTTCTCCAAATAACTGAGGACCTAATTAGTGTGTAGCAAGTCCACACTTTTGGGTAGTGTGTGTCTTGATAGTTAACGAATTGCCTTTTTATTTTACAGTAAGGACATTACTTTGACTGTGTAATGGGTAGTGCATGCATCTCATTATAACCAATAAGCTTACAATTTAGAAAGAAAATAGTCTTACAAACTGTTTTCTGATAATGATGTGTTAAAAATCCGATTCTGTTGAAAATAAAGAACTAATCCCAGTGTTACTCTCCCCAGTGTCATTCTGCATGAAAGAATTTTCCAGAAAAGAAAAATTACTAATCATAATTTTAATAATTTTGTTGTAAATTTTAAGAGATTGATGGAATAATTTAATATATGTATTTATTTGTATCTATTATTAAGAGAGAAAGAGAGAGAAGTATTTCAAACTTCCAGAAAAAATACAGAAACTGTTTTGATGAATAACTGTTCCCACTCTAGTAAATCTTAACATTTCTTCCCTGACTTCTCAGTGTGTAATAGATTAGCCATGACTTAGAGGTCATTAGGTTAATTGTGAATGAATACCAATTAGTAAGGTGCTATGCCTAGCTTATTCTTACTCGGTTCACTTAGACATAAGTGTAGCATATTCACTCCTTAATGTCTCTGTTTTTTTATTGATGTATAACAGTAAGCCTTCCTCTTTTGCCCTGTTATCTAAAGCAACTTTGGAAGAATAGAACAAATTTCTTAAACGAGCAGACTGGATTTGTGTTACTCCTCTGGGGCAAATGTGGTATTTGTGACTAATAATTTTATTCCAGTCTACTGCAGATTATAATAGTGAGAAAGAAAGACAGATTTTGCATCCAGGTGCTGTCTCCTTCTGGTTTGGACAAGATATTTAACAACTCTGTGTGCCTTGTTAAAACATTTCCCTTAGGGAGGTTTTGAGAATTGTGAGCTAATGCAAATATTATATCTGGCACACAGAATTTGCTCAATAAAGGTTACTTTCAAAGCACTAGCCTTTTTCTAATATAATTTTTAAATTAAAGTTTTAAATTTATTGTGTTAATGTGGATTCAAGTGTCCCACCCAATATAACACCCTCACCCCCCACAACATACTCCCCGTTACACAACCTCTTCCCTCTTCCCTCTGGGACTTACTCTCCTGTTATCTATATCTATGTGTTGTGCACATATAATTTACCACTAGCCTTCTTTTAAGTGATTGGACTTGTTCAAGTCCAATTTCCAAATGACTGGGGACATTTCTGCAAAAAATACTCAGTGTTTTTCCCTCCTCTCCCCAAACAAAGCAGATTTTAACATTAAATTTCATCATCCAACTCTTATAACCCCTGCTAATTTCCTTCATTGTACTCTTGGTTTATTTTTGCACCTAGGGTCAGGTAGGCATATAACAAGTGCTTTGTGAATCTTAAAGTGAAAAGAAATTGTTCAGATGAAAGGTATGTGGATAAGTCAGTTTTGGAGCAATTTTAGAAAACTCTTGCCAGAACTGGTATCCTTGTTTTTTTGGTCTTTAGAGACTATTAAATGTGATCACTGAGTCATACTTACTTGCTGGTTTCTCTGTCCCTTGGCTATCTCTGTTAAGCCCCTGAAGCTTGTCAGCCATAGGATGCTTAAAACAGAGTAGACCCAGGGGGAGTTTGTTTATTTAAAGAAAAATAATTAAGTTCAAACATCCCAACCATGTCATAGCTAGTCTAGTCATGTTAGATTGAGTGAGTTCTTTTGATTCTTTCTGGTGGTCATGATGCCTGAAGGCAACAGATATTTGAAAGTATTAAACTTTTCCTGAGATTACTTGGAACTTTATCATGTAATCTCTAACAGAAATCCTTAAAGGAATGAGAGGAAAGGGAATGCCATTTATTTTGTTAGTTGTTTTTTTAGTGGGATGCATTTAATTCAAATCATTACCTTCTTCCTTTCTAGTGTTATAATCTAGATGATTTAAAAACAAAACAATAAAAAAAGGCATACTATGGTAGCTGTATCCTCCATTAATTGTTTGAAGTTGGGACTGTAGAATCTTTTAAAAGGGACAGCATAGTTTTATAGATGTTTAGACACAAAGATATAAGAAGTGATGACTTTTGTGTTTCAAATGATTGTCACCTTCAAACTTTATAACTGATTTCTCCTAACCATTGTCTCCCAGGTAGGGAAATCTGAGACAGGTTTTGGGCTTGCTTAGGGTCCCAGAACCTCTCTTTGATGAGATAACTTGTAAAAATTGAATCCTAAGTGAGGTGGAGGAGGAATAAGCCAGAGAGATATCTGGTGTCATAGGCCGAGGGCGGGCAAAACAAATCCTGAGGCCCTGAGAACATTGAGAACATGCCTAATGCCTTTAAAGGTAGGAAAGAGGCCAATGTAGTTAGAATAGCGAATACCCTGAACAGGAGGGAGAGTGGTAGGACATGAGGTTAGAGATGGGAAAGGGAAATATCAGATAATGGTACTGTGCCTTTATAAGGACTTTGGCTTTTAGACTAGTGAGGTGGATCCAATTAAATGAGCAGAAGAATAACATGACCTGATTTTTTTTTTATGGACTAATCTGATTTGTTGAGGGGTGAGCAAGGGAGAGGGAATCTGGGAGATAAGATAGGAAACTATTATAGCAATGCAGATGAGAAATGAGTTGCCTTGGACCATGGTGGTAGGAGTGGTAATACTGCAGATCTCATTTGAAACTGAGGCTCCCAGGATGAACACTTGATGGATAGTGAGGAATACTGCACATATCTGGTTGACCCATTTTTAATAATGTTAAAATTAATCACTGGGTTCAAGTTTTGTCGACCTGATTTATCCATTATAGAGTCCTGTCAGCCTTTTATCTAATGGTTTTAACAATCATTGATCATTTTAAAATATTTATATTTCATTAGGGATCACAAAATGATGATTTTTCTAATCCTATTATTCCTTTTACATTTAGGTTTGGAATCCTATAAAAAAAAGAGTTTTCATTTATTGAGTGCTTGATTATCCTGGAGTATTGTACATACAAGAAAGCCAGGTTAAATACATGATTATTCCCCTTTATCAATTTTCAGATAAGTAAGTGCCCTAGGAACTTCCAAAGATGACCATGAATTTTTTATGTGTTTGTTTTAATCAATAGTAGTCATTTTTTTGATATTCAGAACGTCAGTATCAGTTGATCTTAAAACATGTCTTGAAAGTAAAAACTGTAAAATAAGATATATTCTGAGTGGTCTTTCATTTCTATCCCTTCTACCCTGTTTTCTATTTTCTCTATAGATAACCATTTAAAAATGGTTTCAGTTTATCCTTCCTTTGCTTCCTTCTGAAAGAAAAAAAAGTCTGTATTAATATTTCTACTCCCCCAATTTTTATTTTTACAAAAATGTAGCATTTTGTGGAATACTGATTTAGCTACTGTATGGAAAGTAGCGAACCCTTGGGTTCTTTAAGGGTTATTTTTGAGACCTGTCAACTTTTCAGTCTTATGAAATATTTTCTTTTATATTCTTAAGTGGTCTTCAGAACCAGCACCTCAAAGAACACACATATTTTAAAAAGAAAAAGACCCTTACCCACACCATTTGGCAGTATGAGCAAAATTGCATATCTAGCAGTTCCCCTTCCAGCTGTCTTTCCTAAAAGTTGCACAAACAAAATTATGAAGTGACATATGTCTTTGTTCTGTTCCTTGAAGGTTGGGATCATGTCTTGATTGTAAGGGCTTTGTTTATTGGAGAACAAAGCAATAAAGCTGATGTAGTTGGCATTAACATCAATGCTGTATGTGTGGAAGAGATGGCATTTTGACATTTTCCCGTTTTGAAATACTGTCAAGTTATTTCATCAATTTATTCATTATTTCAATAAATATTTACTTAGCACTTAACACATGGTAGTCATTGTTCCAGGTGCTTGAAAAAATGTCAGTAAATAAAACCAACAAAAATCTCTGGAGCTGCTTGACCAGGCGGTGGCGCAGTGGATGGAGCGTTGGACTGGGATGCGAGGACCCAGGTTCAAGACCCCGAGGTCGCCAGCTTGAGCATGGGCTCATCTGGTTTGAGCAAAGCTCACCAGCTTGAACCCAAGGTCGCTGGCTCGAGCAAGGGGTTACTTGGTCTGCTGAAGACCTATGGTCAAGGCACATATGAGGAAACAATCAATGAACAACTAAGGTGTCGCAACGAAAAACTAATGATTGATGCTTCTCATCTCTCTCTGTTCCTGTCTGTCCCTATCTATCCCTCTCTCTGACTCTCTCTCTCTCTGTCTCTGTATAAAAAAAAAATCTCTGGAGCTAACTTTATAGGTGTGAGGAAGAAATAAACAAGAATAACAAGAAATTAATTTATTGTTTTTATTTTTATTTTTATTTTTTATTTTTTTCATTTTTCTGAAGCTGGAAACGAAGAGACAGTCAGACAGACTCCCGCATACGCCTGACCGGGATCCACCCGGCACGCCCACCATGGGGCGACGCTCTGCCCACCAGGGGGCGATGCTCTGCCCCTCCGGGGCGTCGCCATGTTGCGACCAGAGCCACTCTAGCGCCTGGGGCAGAGGCCACAGAGCCATCCCCAGCGCCCGGGCCATCTTTGCTCCAATGGAGCCTTAGCTGCGGGAGGGGAAGAGAGAGACAGAGAGGAAAGCGCGGCGGAGGGGTGGAGAGGCAAATGGGCGCTTCCCCTGTGTGCCCTGGCCGGGAATCAAACCCGGGTCCTCCGCACACTAGGCCGACGCTCTACCGCTGAGCCAACCGGCCAGGGCCGATTTATTGTTTTTAAATGTGCAGTTTTAGGGCTTCTATAGCTTCCTTTTTTCTTTTTCCAATCTATACATGGCATTCTTAGGAATTGCAAGACCGTGGTGGGTGAAAGGGTTTGAGGACTGAAAAGGTTATGGATTTCAAGTGTAAAACTCAACAAACCACCATCTGCCCATCGTATCATGAGCCCACTGCTCCTAGCAGTGTCTCTTCTATCCCGCATTTTCCCCGCCTCTGACTAGCCCTCACCCCTCTGGCCATCACCACACTGTTGAGGTTATGGATTTTTATACTTAGTACTTGGAACCAACTATTGAATTCTGGGCCTGTGGAACAATAGCTTGTATTCCATCTATCCCACCTTATCCTCAGTCCTGTTAATGTTTTTTAGTAGAAGGTTGCTCAAGAACTGTTTTGATAGTTTACTGTAGTCACTGAAATTTAGATAATTGTCCTTAAAGGTTTCATGTTTTTGTTATGCTATGTTCTTAATTCTACATCTTTATTTCAGAAATGACCATTAAGAAGTAGATGCCCAGATGCAAAGTGATGAAACAGCCTATTTGTCATAGAGTAAAATGCAGCTGTGGCTTTTCAACCAGATTAGTAAGTGTGGCAAACATTTTTTTAATTTTATACTTATTTTATCTACTTTGAAAAACATGTAATAAAAAGGTTAGTGTACATTTTTAAAGTGTCAATTTGTATTTCTGTTTTTCTGTACCATAGATTATAGTATAAATTCTAGCATATAATTCTAGAAAATGTATGTCTGTACTGTACCTTTTAAGAATAATAAAGGTAATAAAGTCATAGCGTTAGAGGAAATACATGAAAAAGAGTCACTATAATACCGTTATTCAAACATAATTATTCTTAAAATTTTTGTGTATCTCTTTTTCCTACCAGTCTTGTTCTACACATTTAGAAGAAAGCATAATTTTGACCATAGTGTTGTAAAGTGTGTGTTTCTTGTATATATTTTTAAAATTAAATTGTTTTAGATGTTTGTCTCTGGGAGGAAAATGTTTGCTTTGGTACAGAGTTTCTTAGTGGGGTGATGAAAATGTTTTGGAATTAGATGGTGGTACAGATTACATGACTTTGAGAATATAGTGAAAACCACTGTATTTTGCATATTAAGAGGATGAATTTTACAACATGTAGATCAGTGTTTTTTGACTGCCAGTCCGTGGACCAGTGTTGGTCCGTCAGAAATTTCATGCCAGTCCACGAAAGAGTTAACACCCTGATGTTGTATGAAGATTATAGAACAAATGATCTTGGTTGAATTCGCTTATGCTCAGGGTGGTTGGCACTTATCAGCCTGTATCATTGATGAAAATACTATTGAGGTTGTTTTAGATACCTTTGGACTTGAACGCTTTTTGGAACAACCTTTTGCACCGTGCAGAGCATTTAAGAATCATGTGCAATAGACAAAAAAAACCATTTGAACAAACATGTAATATTAATGCATCATACATGTAGAGTTTGGAAATCGAGAACTAGCTTGTACTGTGTTGCACTGTTATACGTTGTAAGATAAAACTTTATTCGTTGGGTATTTCTGTTTTCAGCCAGGCAGAGTCACCGGTCCCCAAGTGTAAAAAGGTTGAAAACCACTGATGAAGACTATACCTAAAAAGTACCCTTCAGAATGTAAAACCCAATTGAGTATTGATGTTTTAGAATATTAAAACGTACCACACATCATTATGTATGTAGCAAAAATGATTTGATAGTCAGTATTTTTGTAATGAAAAAAGTAATAAATTATATAATAAATATTTTAATAAAAATAATGAAGTACTTTTATTATTAGACTTATTGTTTCTTACTTAAGCTTTGGTAATACCAAATATTATACTATTCAGTATATACTATGTTAGCATTTTGTAACTTTTTATTTTCAAGTAACTTTCTATTTTGAAGCTAACATTTCAACTTTTCTACTTGAAAATTTTTTAGGAACAAAGTTGTATCTGTTTTTCTCAGAAGAGAATTCCACAAGGTAAGAAATTATTTATATAGTAATAAAATAAATATAGTTGAATAAAGCCTTAATTGTTCTTGATTTAAAAAATTTTTTTCTTATATTTATTTCATATCTTTTTTTGATAATTACAAGATTCTCACAAATTTGTTAACAAACCTTTATTACCTCAGAATTTGCTAGCAAGACACAGGTTCATCTTACTTGAAGTTAGAATTAAAAGGGTTGATAAAAGTAGTCACCTTTGTAACTCAAATACTACTTTTCATGGTCAGAGCTCATTCTTAGTGTTGGTAGGAGTGGATTTGTCCATTTTATGAAAAAATTCTCTTCTTCCATTGGGGCCCATTCACCTGTTACCTCAGTGTACATCAAATGACTTTGCTGAGTAGAAGGTTCATAGACTCTCTCTTAGGGGCTTTAAGTAAAGGAAATTATTTGGCCATGTTTCCATCTATGGAAATTACATAATTGCTATATTTAGTTTAAAAATGTAATGCTTTTTACCAGATAATAAAAGATTGAGTAACATCTAGTATTGTAAAAAAGTGCTGAATGATCATCTTTACAGTGGATTTTGAATCATCACTGAAATTTACATGTTCATACTCTTGACTTCTGAAGAATAAAATGTTCAATTGAGTAAATAGTAAAATCTCCTTATTGGCGTGCTTACCCTATGCCTGGAACTTAAAATCAATCGCTTGGCTGACTTAAGAAGTTACTTTGGTTAAATATTCTCAGGAACTTTTTGGTATAGGTAGTGGCTATCACTACAGATTAAGTCAGTCTGTTAACTAGAAGTGCTTATATAGTTAATTATTCAGATCAATAACTCTTTCTCACTATTCACCTTTTATATTCCTATATCCTGAAGGGAACTTGCACTCTCAAACTTATCTTTTCTTCATAGTTTTGAGTCTTCCACAGACTTAGTTAATCAGGTCAGTCTTTATCCTGATAACTGAAAACAAAAGGGTTAAAAATGAAGGGACTGATGAGGAGGAAGGGAGGGCAAATCACTGATAGTTTTTATTTTCAAGTTTCTTGTGAAACTCTTTTGGGGGTTAAGGGAGAGTTTCCTGAACCTGTGTGTGCACTATCTGATCTTCCAGGGCACTGCTCAAAATTTCAGGAGAAAGCCAGACCTTTCTTTTCCTGGACCACAGTGCTTACAGCAAAAACAGAAACTTCCAAAGATCTGACTTAATGAACTTAATCTGTTACATCTTTGTCTCTTCTTTTGGCAAATAAAACTTAAGTCTTTGATGTTAATACAGTGTGTGATATAATGATGATGGAGCATAATGTGTAGTACTCTTAAGGCTCCCCTATGAGTGTTCA
Organism: Saccopteryx leptura; assembly: GCF_036850995.1. NCBI lineage: Eukaryota > Metazoa > Chordata > Mammalia > Chiroptera > Emballonuridae > Saccopteryx > Saccopteryx leptura. The sequence goes on from NC_089504.1 coordinate 111,815,063, forward strand.
GTAAATATTTCTTTTTACAAATACTCTGGTTTTATAATTTTTTTAGAGTAGAAAAAAAATCAAAACAAGATTACTCACATTTATGTATCTCCCTGCTTTTCACAAAGATATTAAAAGGACAATGACATCTTTAAAAAATTATTAACTGTACACTTAAAAATGGTTAAAATGTTAAGTTTTATAATATATATTTAACACAATTTAAAAAATTATTGTTTAAATTTTGGGGCAAATGTTTATTATGAACGAGATGGTTTTGTGTAAAGCATTAGTTTTCAACCTCAAGTATAAGAGTTTTAAGTTAATGGTGTTCCTTCATTTGTGTCATATTTATCATCATTGGTTCATTAAAGGACTATTCTGTTGTTTTTTATAACGAGTCCCTATATAAATGACCTTATAATGTTTTGATATGAATCCTGTTTGTGTCTTGTAAAAGGCTTTATTATTTTATTTTTCTGTGTTTTAATGATACATTAGATTTTAATCTAATGATTATAGTCTCCACCTTCCTCTCTCCTTTTTTTCTAAGATCTGGCCATGTTGTTGGCTGAGTGTTCATCCAGTTTGTTTTGTCCTACTGTTGCATTGTATTCTAGGTTGTTTATTAAAATGAAGCTGTTAAATCTCTTAAATGTATAAGGTATAATAAAATGAGCATTTAAGAAAAGCCAATTTGTTCTTTTTTTTTTTTTTTTTAGTGAGAGAAGGACAGACAGGAAGGGAGAGAGATGAGAAGCATATCAACTCATAGTTACAGCACTTTAGTTGTTCATTGATTGCTTCTCATATGTGCCTTGACCAGGGGATGGCTCCAGCCAAGCCAGTGACCCCTTGCTCAAGCCAGTGACCCCTTGCTCAAGCCAGTGACCTTGCGCTCCAAATGAATGTGGTGAGCCCGTGCTCAAGCTGGCAACCTTGAGGTTTCGAACCTGGGTCCTCAGCGTCCCAGGTTAGTGCTCTATCCACTGCGCCACCATATGGTCATGCACAACTGAGCTATTTTTAATGTCTGAGGCTAACAGATTCAAACAAGCTATGCCTGGGGCTGATGCTCCAACCAGTTGAGCCTCTGGCTGCAGGAGCGGAAGAGGGAGAGAACGGGGAGAGGAAAGGGGAGAGAAGCAGATGGGTGCTTCTCCTGTGTGCCCTAACTGGGAAATGAACCTGGGATGTCCATACACTGGGCCAACACTCTGTCTACTGAACCAACTGGCTTGTGCTCGTTTTTTATATTAGAATTGAAGTTCAAGAAGGTGAATTAGGTGCTGTACAATATTAGAGGAAACATACACATCTGTTTAGAAGGCTAAGAGTCTGTTAGTAACAAGCAAAGGAAAGAATTGTGGGACCTAAAGAAAACATGTTTTTTTTCTGCTAGAAACAGTATTAAAATGCTTAGCGCTCATTGACAACAGAAAACAGTATGGTGATTACAGGAGGGAAAGGGGAGTGTTGTAGAACTGTACACCAGAAATCTGTTTGATTTTATTGATTAATGTCACCCCAATAAGTTTTAAAAAGTGCTTAGGTCTCAGTGTTAGCCTACAAAAGCTGAATAATTGAAAGATACTGGTAATATTATAGAATCTCTGCATTAAATATTACTTCTTAATTAATTAATCTAATGATTATAGTCTCCAATTTCTACACTGTATTATATTTGAGCATTCATCATCTTTTTTTCTGTTACTTCTTTGAAGCAGACCGTACTCTGTGCACAGTACAAATGCTTCTAAGTTTCAGATGCAGAAACAGTTCCATCCGTTTATCAGAGTATCAGCAGAAGCAACTTCTCTCAGAACCCCCTAACTGGAAATTGTCAGAGTGGGAACTTTAGAAGCTTCCCGTCTGTGGTGATGGTATGCCTCCTTATAGTGAAGAGGAAAGAGAGAGGGAGACTCCTCTGGGAGGTTGAGGTAGACCATGACATTTGGAGGATACTGACAACAGTGGTCAGATCAGGGAGGGGTTACCATTAGGTAGAAAAAGCTGAAGGTTCCTTATTGGGATCAGTTTCTTGTGTAAGAGGAGGATCTTAGGGGCACTTAGTTCCTTAGGTCTGAGGCTAGGAGGAATGTGGAACTGATTCCATAGTGGAATGGGAAAGGGTAAGAGAATTCACATCTGCTAAAAGTGAAGCCACTGTTGAGGCTTTTTGAAAGAAATAGTTATGTATATGTCAACACAAGTATTTATAAGATCTTTGGTAGGAAGCTCTTGAAGGTGATACTGATTTGGTATTGTATGCATTGTTAAATACTCCCCCTACTCTTTTTAAAAATAATTTAAAGGATTAGACGTCAGGTAACACAGTCTTTCTCTAGTTTCTCTAAGTTTTTGAGTATTTTCTATGGCATAATAATTTCATTATTCTCACTTTATGTTAACACATGGCATAAGTAAGACAGATAATATTCTCGTTTTACAAATGATGAAACCAACAGTGGAATTAACTTTAGGTTCTTTATAGAAGATATAATTACTAGGATAGTTTTAACATGAAAAAAGTTTCTAAGCAGGAAGAACCTCATTGCCTCAGAAGTTTAAAAAATACACATACAAACAAAAATAAAATCAACGGATGATGTAGGTGGTAGTTCTTAGCCTTAAGGTTTATAAACTGTTTTTTAATTAAGATTTATTAATATGGATTTTGTCTACCACTTATATCAAAAATTATTTCATAAATATTTATCATTTATAATTAAGGCCATAAATTTAGATGTCTTTTAGTTTTGAACATTCCTATATACTTTTCTTTCTCTCTTTTTTTTTTTTTTCCTTCTTTTTCAAGCAAGAGGAGTGAAGACAGAGAGACAGACTCCCACATATGCTCTGACCAGGATCCACAAAGCAACCCTTGTCTGGGGCCATGCTCCCAACTGAGCTATTTTTAGTTCCTGAGGCAGAGGCTCCACAGAGCCATCCTTAGCTCCCAGGGGTCGGGGGTCAACGAGTTCGAACCTATCAAGTCATGGCTGCAGGAGGGGGCAGGGGGAGAGAGAGAAAGAAGGGGAAGGGTATGGAGAAGCAGATGGTCATTTCTCACGTGTGCCCTGACTGGGAATCGAACCTGGGACATCCATACACCAGGCCAACACTACCACTGAGCCAACTGGCCAGGGCCCCTATATACTTTTCTTTCTTTCTTTTTTTTTTACAGAGAGAGAGAGAGAGTCAGAGAGAGAGAGAGATAGGGACAGACAGGAACGGAGAGAGATGAGAAACATCAATCACTAGTTTTTCATTGCAACACCTTAGTTGTTCATTGATTGCTTTCTCATATGTGCCTTGACCGGGGGCCTTCAGCAGACTGAGTAACTCCTTGCTCGAGCCAGCGACCTTGGCTCCAAGCTGGTGAGCGACTGCTCAAACCAGATAAGCCCGTGCTCAAGCTGGTGACCTTGGGGTCTCGAACCTGGGTCTTCCGCATCCCAGTCCGAGGCTCTATCCACTGTGCCACTGCCTGGTCAGGCCCTATATACTTTTCTTAAAGATTAGGTGTCTAATTTTGATGGCTGGGAGATTAGAATCCCTTTGTATGGAACAAACAATTTGATCTCATATATTTCAGAATTATGATAATCCTTTCCTGCCAAATTATTTATCTGTAGTGTAGCAATCAGGCAAACTATACTATAAACCTTTTATCTTAAGAGACTTGATTTGGCCCAGGTCCAGCTTTTGTGGTATAAGCATAAGATCAAGATTGGTTTTGAGTAATCCAGGGCTATTCTAGGTCATTCTACGTCTGGAGAATTCTCAGATATACTAACCTTTTGGTTTTAATACCTACTTTACATTTGAGCCTCTGGAAAGATTGTGAGATTTTACGTGTAGGTGGTAGGGTAGATCCATTGACTCACAGTTTATTGAGTAGGTTGCATTTACAGGACTTTCAAGTTTAGCAGTGGTTTTGTTGTTCAAAAGTAGGTTACAGTGGTAAAAAAGGTCTTCTGATTCTGATTTCTTATTTCATATTAAGGCTTCAGATGTTACAGTTCACATTAAGTAAATTTAAACTTTAAAAAATGTAGATAGCTTTATCATTTTATAAAAGAATACAATTCTTTCAGATAACTTTATTTTTCATGATCTACTCTGACTTACAATTCCATATGAGCTACCTTTATTTTATTTTTAGCCATTTGCATTAGATTGAAACAAACTCAGAATAGGTTGAAACTCAAGACAACTTGCTGCCACAGAACAAAAGTGCTGGTCAAGTTGAATCAGCCCCTGTAATATGTATTGAAAGGAAAACCTCTTCTTTCTCCTCCAATTTGAAGAATGAGCATTTTCCCTGCCAAGAAGGGCTGACTTTAAATGGACCAGCTGTCCATATTGGGAGCATAGGGTTGCTAAGGTGACCATGGCTGTTTGGAGAAGAATGCGGCTGAGAGGGCAAGTTCTTGATGTGTGAGCTGAGGGACGGAATGTGGTGTGATTGTGCATCATTCCTCCAGATCACATGCTCACAAAGTGCTGTGTGGGCGGCCTGTAAGAACTGCGGGTCTGAGTGCTGGAACTTGTGTGGTTGAAATAATTTCATTTCCCTATGAGTCGGAGGCTTACAGTTTGGATTGAAAATATCTACTATGTATTTATGTGTTTTTGGAAAAAAGGGGGGTGTTTTGGTGGTGGATGAAATGAGAATGAATTTATTTTGCTTGATGGACACATGCTTTCATAATATTAAAAAAATTATCTTCAGGCAAATGTTTTTTCCAACTCATCCCTTTCAGTCATATTTTTATAGTTATAGTTTCCTAAGTGAGTAATATATTCCTTGTGTTGTGCTTATTTTCATGGCACTTTGAATATCAGAATTATTTAAAAGAGTTAAGAATATGTTATCTATTTTTTAATTGAATTTATTGGGCGACACTGGTTATATAGTGTTGTCTATTTTTTAAAGAATTAGTTCTTCCCCTTTCCAAAGGAGATCTAATTGTAATGTATTAGGTACATATTTCTTCCCTGAATCATCCAAAGAGAGGCCTTTGGTCAGAAGTATGATTCAGGGAGCAAGAGGAAGGGTCATACCAATATTCTACTTATTTGAAGCACTATTTAGATTTTACCATGGGCATCATGCTAATATTTGAAATGAGATATAGACACAGGTATTGATAGACACTTAATGAACCATGAGGTTTTGGGTTTTATTTTAATTCTTGTTAAACTCCTACAGTAATTTACTGATCTTAAATGAGGGCATAAATGTATAATATATTTAGGATGTGAAGTAGTTAGAACATTGGAGGCTCTATATTACATTGCCATCATATTATTTTTTCTTAATCAGATAGCCTACTTGCTCTGATGTGATCGCTATTTAATTTATAAAAATATGGAGGGAAATTAAAAGATTAAAATAATTTTATCTTTGACTTCAGTTGGTTATTTGCCATTTTTTGTGTATACCTTGATAACTACTCATGGCGTTTTCTATTAACTAAAACCTTTATGGTTTTTTCCTGGCTGAATAGCTCAGTTGGTTAGAATGTTGTCCAAGATTGCAGGTTTGATCCCCGGTCAGGGCACATACAAGAATCCACCAGTGAATGCCTAAGTAAGTGGAACAATGAATTGATGTTTCTCTCTGTCTCTCATCAATCAACACATTAAAAAAACAAAAAATAACTTCACATTTATTCTTAAATCTCCTAGGAATTGGTTTTTGTGAAAAGTATAGGATGCAAATTTACTCTTTCTATATGGATAATTGGTTATCCCAGCACTGTTTATTAAAATAATCCTCCTTGATGTGTAAGTTCTCTATGTCATAAATCAAGTTTTTATTCATGGGGAGTTTTATTTGTGTAATCTCTCTTCTGTATCGTTGGTCTATTTGTCTGCCCCTGAACCAGTATTTGCAGAGACTCAAAGTTTTGTTTTTTGTCTTGTTCATGTGCCCTGACTAAAGTTCTAACCAGCAACTCTGGTGTCAATCTGGTGATCCCGTAGTAAGCCGGTGACCCCAGACTTGAGCTGGCAACCTATCCACTGTGCCACCAGCCAGGGTGCTAGTTTTGTTTGTTGCTTTAAGTCATAAGTAGACAGTTGGGTTCTATTAAAAAGGTTTTTGTGTAACTCAGGGGATGATCAAAATGTTTTCTCCTTAATCTGTTACTGTGGTCAGTTACATTGGTTTTAAAATAAGGTTAACTAAGCAGTTTTGGGATAACCTAATTTAGTCATGATAGATTATCATTTTTAGAAATTATTGGATTTGGTTTGCTTAAATTTTATTTAGGATTTTTACATTAGTGTTCATGAATCAGCTTGGCTTATAATTTTCTTTTCTCACAGTCGCCTGGTTAGCTTTTTAAAAAAAATTAACCATCTTACATATTTTTTAAGTGTACAGTTAAGTAGTGTTAATTATATTCATATTGTTGGGCAGCCAATTTCAAGAACTATTTTTAACATTTTTATTTATTTAAAGGTTTTATTTATTGATTTTAGAGAGAGGAGAGAGAGAGAGAGAGAGAGAGAGAGAGAGAGAAAGGCGGTAGGAGAGGAGTGGAAAGCATTCCATCGTAGTTGCTTCCTGTGTGCCTTGACTGGGCAAGCCCAGGGTTTCAAACTGGTGACCTCAGCATTTCAGGTCTATGCTTTACCCACTGCGCCACCACAGGTTAGGCTCTCCAGAACTTAAAAAAATTTTTTTTTCAGTGAGGGTGGGGGGCAGGGGTACAGACAGGGACCAACAGACAGGAAGGGAGAGATGAGAAGCATCAATTCTTCGTGTGGCACCTTAGTTGTTCATTGATTCCTTTCTCATAAGTGCCTTGATGGGGGTCTCCAGCCGAGCCAATGACCTCTTGCTCAAGCCAGCAACCTTGGGCTCAAGCTAGTGACCATGGAGTCATGTCTGTGATCCCATGCTCAAGCTGAGTGAACTCATGCTCAAGCCAGCCACCTTTGGGTTTCGACCTGAGTCCAGCATCCCAGGCTGATGCCTCTATCCACTGTGTCACTGCCTGGTCAGGCTAAAGATTATTTTAAATTTATTTATTGATTTTAGAGCAGAACGAGGGGCGTGAGAGAGAAAAAACATCAATTTGTTGTTTGACTTATTTATGCATTCATTGGTTCTTTTAAAAAAAAATTTTGTTTTCTAAGTGAGAGGAGAGGAGATAGATTCCTGCATGTGCCTGGACCAAGATCCACCCAGCAGCCCCTGCCTGGGGCCAATGCTCTGCTTATCTTGGGCCATGCTCCCAACAGAGCTGTTTCTAGCGCCTGAGGCGAAGGTTCCATGTAGCCATCATCCTCTGCGCCTTGGCTGATACACTCGAACCAGTTGCGCCATGGCTGCAGGAGGGAGAGAGAGAGAGAAAGAGAGAGAGAGAGAAGGGGGAGGGGTGGAGAAACAGACGGTCACTTCTCCTGTGTGCCCTGACCAAGAATTGAACCCAGGACATCCACACGCCAGATCTACACTCTGCCATTGAACCAACCAGCTGGGGCCCATTGGTTGATTCTCATATGTGTACTGACTTGGGATTGAATCCACAACCTTGATATCACAATGATACTCTAAAGCTACCTGGCCAGGGCTCTAAAATTTTTCATTTTGCGAAACTGATTAAACTCCTCCTCCTTGTTTCTCTTTCCTTGATAGTCTCTGGCAACCAACACTCTAGTTTCTGGTTTTATGAGTTTCATTACTCTGCATACCAGTAGTTATCTTTCTATGCCTGGTTTATTTCACTTGGCATAATGTTGTCAAAGTTTATTCACATTGTAGCATGTGTCAGAATTTTCTTTTTAAGTCTCAATAATATACCATTGTATTTGTAAACACTACATTTGTTCATCTGTCAATGGAAAGTTGTTGCTCTTGCCTTTTGGCTATTGTGAATTATGCTGCTATGAACATGGATGAACAAATATTTCTTTGAAACCCTGCTTTCAATTCTTTGGATATAGACCCAGAAGTGGTATTTCTAGATCATACGGTAATTGTTATTAATTTTTTTGAAGAACTACCATACTGTTTTCCACAGTGGCTGCACCTTTTACATTCCACCAGCAATGCGCAAGGTTCCAATTTCTCTATAGTCTCTCTAACACTTGTTTTCTGGGAGTTTGTTTGTTTATTTATTTATTTATTTTAGCTGTCCTAATGGGTATAAGGTGGTACCTCGTTTTTATGATTATTTGCATTTTCCTAATGACTAGTGATGTTGAATATCTAATCATATGTTTGTTAGCCATCTGTATATTTTCTTTGGAGAAATGTCTGTTCACATTGCCGTTTTTTTTTATTTTTTTCTTGCTGAATTGTAGTTCTTTATATATGCTGGGTATTAACCCTGTACAGATAAAAGATTTGCAAATATATTCTCCATTCCATAGGTTTTGATGCACAGAAGTTTTTCATTTTGATATAGTCCAATTTGTCTGTTTTTACTTTGACTGCCTGCTTTTGATGTCATATCCAAGAAGTCATTGTCAAATCCAATATCATGATATTTTCCCCCTGTATCATTTTCTAATAATTTTATAGTTTAAGGTCTGTGTTTAGGTTTTTAATTCATTTTGAGTTAATTTTTGTACAGGTGTAAGGTAAGGGTTTCAGGTTCATTTTTTTCCACTTGGGTATCCAATTTTCCTAGCATCATATGCTGAAAAGACACCCACATAGAGTTTGCGAACTTCATATTCATTGAAGACACTTGCTTTGAAAATGTCTCTTGGGCGTTTATGGTGTTTCCAGTGCCACCCTTCTTACTGGCCTGTCCTGGGGCATGTGTCTGATGTAGGTAGAACTGTGAATAGACTGTGCAAGACTGTGGCCCTTTTATTATGTTTCCAGTGCCACCCTTCTTACTGGCCTGTCCTGAGGCATGCGTCTGATGCAGGTAAAACAGTGAATAGACTGTGCAGGACTGTGGCCCTTTTTGGCATAACCATTGTTTCCTCTTTTCTTGGTTATTGTGGAAGCAGGACTCTTACCATAATTAGACATATAATTGACCTTCTTAATTTATTTTCCATCTTTTTCCTTCTCCACAAACTCATTTAAGAGTTGGCTTGTAGTTATAAATTCTCACAGGAGATAATTATCTCCCTTCTACCAGCACCAAGGTCAAGCAGGCAAGTTTGCTTGCTGTCGCCTCTAGATTGCCTTACTAAAGCTCATTTAGATGTACTTTGCTGGTGTAGCCTTTTGGACTTTCAGCCCCTTATTGGGGAGCCTCACAATATATAGTCTGTCCCCAGCGTTCTGTTTTTCAGAGCAGCGTTGTGAGGTAACCTTACAGTCAAGAGCCACCTTCCAGAGTTTCTCTGTACATTTATGTCAGATTAAGAAGTTTAAAAATATTTTTTAAAGACTTTATTTCCCATTTTAGATTCAGGTAGTATAGCCAGTCTGGGCATCCAACCTACCATGTTGCCTGATATGGAAATCTTTGATCCATTTCAAATAAACATACATTTTAGGTAAGGTTTACATAAGAAATATAGCACAGAATTTCAATCAGCAGCCCCCATTTAAAAAAAAAGTCTCTGGCTCCAAGTTCAGATAGTCCATTTCTTTTTATATATTTAAGCTAAAATAAAATGTTTAAGGTATAAACATATATTTAATTTCCTGATTTAACGAACTAACTTTAGGTCTGTTTTGAATTGGATAAGATGGGTTTTACTGAACTTGCTTAATATCTGTGCCAATGAAAACTGCAGTGCCTCCTTTAAGTAGGGAGCCCTTGTGTGGGTACCAATGAGATAGGGGAAAACGTAACACCCAGATATTCTAATTATGGTAAAAGAACAGTTGTACCATTCCTTTTTCATTTAATACAGATGCTTAGTAGTAAGGTGGGGGCAACATTATATGCCAAATAAATTTGTTAGTCAGAACAGCAATGTGATGGCACACTGTAAATGACTGCATTTAATATGAAACATAAAAGAAAAACTTGGTTAGGATTCTTGGCCCTAATTTTTTTCTTTTGGAAAAAGTGCTAGTGGTAGCACCTTTGTGATGCTCCCTCTCTCCTTGGGTACTGCTGCTGGGTTCTTCCTCGGATGGAGGGGCCGGTCCTGCAGTCTTCTTGAATCTCCCCAAACAGCCTTATAACTTCCTTATCTGCTGAGAGAAAGCTTTCAAAAGATTTTTCTCAAATCTGTTAATAATGATATTTTTTTCCCTTTCATTTATTAGTTGGAGAATTACTTTGGTAACCAACCTTTGACATCTTAAATGCTCAGTTTGCTGATAATTTTAAGAATTTTGTACCAGCCCCGGCCAGTGTTGCAGTGGATAGAGCGCTGCTCTGGAGTGCTGGTGTGTGTGTGTGTGGGGGGGGCAGTCACCAGCCCAGAGTTGCTGGCTCCACCCCTAATGTCACCCTTTTGAGCCAAGGTCAGGGCACATTTGAGCAGCAGTCAGTGGCACAACTAAGTAGAACAACAAGTTGGTGCATCTTTCTTTCTCTCACTTACTGCCTCTCTTTCTTTCTTTCTTTCAAAAGAAAAAAAACTTTTTGCACCAATATTTGTGAAGGACATTAGCTTATAATTTTATTATTTTATTGGGTTTTAGTATCAAGGTTATACTAGTCTCAGAATAATGACTCAGAGATGGTATTCTTTAACTGTTCTCTGGAGTATTATAAAATTTTCTTTCTTGCATGTTCAACACTATTCATCTTTGAACCCATTCTAGAACTAGAATTTCATTATGGGAGGATATTTTGATTTCTGGTTGAATTTTTTAAGATTATAAGACTATTTATATTTTTGTTTCTTCTTGAATCAGATTTAATTAGTTAATTTTTAAGGAGTTTATTTCATCTAAAATTGCTAATCTTTTGGTATGATATTCTTGTGATATTATCTTACATTTGGAATATCTAATTTTGAGCAGTTTTCAAAATATGTTCTGTTGACCTGTGTGGGTTCCTGAGAATAAGCAGTGGTTTGGGAGGTCCTGACTATTTTCATAATATAGATTTTTGGGGGGGTCTTTTTCACTGTGTTGATATTTGCAATGATTCTGCAATAGTGATAGTGGTAAAACTGCTAACACTGTAGCACAGATAAGGCAGTGGCACCAAACTGAACTACTATATTCTTCATTGTCCTGCAGTCAGAGTTTTTTTAAAGAAATTATTCAGTTTTATTTAAGAAGGTCCTCGATGAAGCAGGATTTTTTTTTTTTTTTACAGAGAGAGAGAGAGTCAGAGAGAGGGATAGATAAGGATAGACAGATAGGAATGGAGAGAGATGAGAAGCATCAGTTTTTTGTTGCGACACCATAGTTGTTCATTGATTGCTTTCTCATATGTGCCTTGACCCTGGGCCTTCAGCAGACCGAGTGACCCCTTGCGTGAGCCAGCGACCTTGGGTCCAAGCTGGTGAGCTTTGCTCAAACCAGATGAGCCCGCACTCAAGCTGCCGACCTCAGGGTCTTGAACCTGGGTCCTCCGCATCCCAGTCCGACGGTCTATCCCCTGCGCCACCGCCTGGTCAGGCCCTTTTATCCATTTTTATGTTTGGTAATTTTTATTTTTCCTTCTTCAGAATTTAGTTTGACAAATGTAAAAGCTGATAGTCATAGCTCTTTTCTGATGCAATGCTTTCTTCTCTCTCTCTCTCTCTCTCTCTCTGAGAGACAGTGAGAGAGGGACAGACAGGTACAGACAGACAGGAAGGGAGAGAGATGAGAAGCATCAACCCATAGTTGTGGCACTTGAGTTGTTTATTGCTTGCTTTCTCACATGTGCCTTGAGCAGGGGCTCCAGCCGAGCCTGTGACCCCTTGCTGAAGCCAGCAACCTTGGGGTTTTGAACCTGGGTCCTCAGCATCCCAGGCCATCACTCTATCCACTGCGCCACCACATCGTCAGGCTCATACATTATTTTCTATAGAGGGTATAGCACAATACATAATTACTGTATTGAAAATGTCAGTAACAACTATGAGTCGGTTCTGGAAAGAAACCACACTAACAATGTTAATAGAAGAGAAATTAATGAAAGGATTATTTGCAGAATTTAGTCAGATTAAAGGAAACCAGCCAGCATTGATGACTGGCTAGCTAGTAGTAACAGCAGGAGCTGTTACCACCTCAGTCTAAAAAGTATGGGGGAAGGCAGTGATTACCTGAACCAGCAAGAGGTGTAAGTTTAGGAGACGGTTGCCTGACTGGAGCCATCAGTAGAGAAACTTCAGTAGGGAATGAAGCCACAGCCACCCCGGTCTGCTGGTGCTCCATGCAAGGCAGGCTTCGAGGGCAGGGAGCACAGTGGTCCCGGGGGGTCAAATGGAAAATATCCAACATTGCAGATAATTTTTACAAACTTTTGCCATAAAACAAACACAAAAAGAAGCATAAAACCAAGTAAACAAACATAAAAACAAACTGATGTGCCTGAGCTTTAAAATGAAGAAAAGAAATAACATAGTTTTTTAGTAGTAAAGTTATAAGAACTCAGTAGGGTAGGTTTTAATGACAAATAACAGAAGTATTAGAGCTAAAATCAATCATAAAAGTTTTTATATCAGGTTAAGTGTTTTACTATGGACTCACAAGTTTATAAAAATCCCTTTATCCTTTTTATGTGTTTTACTTTTAATTTAATCTAAATTTTAAAACTTTATACAACCACTACTTTATATTTCTATTTAAAAGCTTTTTTGTTGTGTCCTTTCCTTTGTTCTTTTAAATGTAAAGTATTTAAGGTTTAGTTTGATCCTTGAAATTTACTTCAATTGAAAAAAAAAAAACCTCAAGTCATCTCATACAGTTTCCTAACCAGTAGTGGAATCTACTGAAAATTGCTACTGGGTAGGAACTCATTATTTAAAGGAAACAATTTTTGTTAAATAGATGGAAGTCTGTTTTATTCTCATAGACTTTATGGTTTGGTCCAACTTCTGTTTCAGGAGCAAATCAAGTTATTTTTTCATAAAACAGAAATATTTAAAGATGGCTGACTATTCTGACCTACTCTTGCTTACTGCTAAAGATTTTTTCTCCAAACTAAATTTCTATTGTTTCTGCAATCTTGACTTACTGATTAGACATTATTCTTACCTGATTTCACTTTGAGTCACTCTCTTCCTTAGACTTCTATGATGCCACATTCTTGGGGATCTTCTTCCTGCTTCTTGGACAGTGCCTATTCAGTTTACTTTCTGGGCTTCTCTTTGTCTGCAGTTCCCTTAAATGTTGGTGGTTAGATGTTTCTATAGGTTTTACTTTTCAGTGGGCAATTGCATCCTGCCCCATGTCTGGCATCCATTAGCTAATGTTTCTGAGGTCCATATCTCCAACTTAGATCTTTCTCTTACTTCTATACCTGTATTTGTTTCTTTAAAAAAATTTTTTTTGAGTGACATCAGAGAAATGGCAGTGTGAAAGATACTCCTGATCTCTCCCCTTAAAATTTCAACAAATTGAACACAACTATAATTCAACGAAGGAACCCCAGCTGGGCTCACAGCTGCATCTGAAAGATCTTCACACTGAATGAACTGAAGGTGGGAATGGGTTGATAAGGGGCGGGGGCGGGGTGGGGTGGAAGATAAAACATCTGGAAAGGAGAGAAGCTGGAGTGACTGGATTTTTCCTTTTTCTTGCTAAACTGAGGGAGGGAGGCTTATTCTCCTTGAGTTTTATTTTGAGCCAGGAGAAGCGGAGAGATCCGAGGGGCAGAGGGGAAGGTACTGTACTAAGTTGGGCGCATCCAAGCTCAGGGTCACAGCTCTGGTTCCCATGGACTGCCTGTGGCTCTTGGCTCTTGGCATGTGCTCGGCCTGTACCCCACGCTCTGCCCGCAGCCCATGTTCTGCACAGTCACGGAGAAGACCAAAGTGTGGTCCCCCAGTCTCCCTGATCCTGCCTCTCTCCCCTCATAGTACAGGAGTGGTAATGATGGACTTCTCATAGCTGACTCTCAGGGTCCACTCTCTTTCCTGAGAGGCAGAGGTGCTCTGTGACTGATCCCCTGGTCTGTTGAGACATGGAGAAGAGTGCCTGGAGGCCTGAAACCACCATTGCTAAAGCCGTAATACCGTAAGCCACAAAGCCGTAAAGCTGAAACTGTAAAGCCCTCACAAAATGCCCTACCAACCAATACTACTGCAGCCCTGCCTGCATTGTTATGACAGCAAAGTCTCAGTGGAGTTCTGCCCAAGAATTTTAGAGCGAAAACTTGTAGTACAGTGACACCTAATGGGGAAAAAAATAACCTCTCAAAACTGTGAAAGGAATACATTTTTTTTTCTTTTTTCTTTTTCCTTTTTCTTTCACTTTCCCATTTGAATTCCATTATCCTTAATTTTTATTCCTTTTTGTGAGCATTTTATTTTTGGTACTTTTTATTTTACTCTTCTTTTTCTTATATAATTTCATTTTTTTCAAATTTTTGTAGTTTTACTCTTTTGTGGTGTTTTGTTTGTCTTTGATTTCATGTTTTCCCCTTTTTTTCCCTTGGTTCTTGCTCTGTTTTCTGTAGTTTTTTCTACTTACTATTATTTTTAGAATTTTATTTTTTCACTGTATTTTTTTAATTTTTATTCTTTATTTTTTAGTTGTTTCTTGTTAGAGTTCTTAACAATACCACTCTCAAATGCCATCAAGGAAGAAGATATAAAATACCATGGATAAACAAGAGAGAGATGTAGACAGATTATGAAAAATCTCGAGAAAAAAATCTCAATTACATGGAAACCTTGGTGTTAAATGACAGAGAATTCAAAGTTGAAGTTCTAAAACTACTCAGTGAGATGCGAGAAAACACTGATAGGCAATTTAATGAACTAAAAAAACAATTTAGTGAACAAAAAGAGTACTTCACTAAGGAGGTTGAAACTTTAAAAAAGAACCAAGTAGAGATGAAGAACTCAATACATGAACTGAAAAATGAGGTAGCAAGTTTAGCTAATTAGAACAGGCCAGATAGAGGAAAGTATCAGTGACATTGAAGACAGGCAGCTAGAGATACTACAAGAGAAAAAGAGACTCATGGATTTAGAAAATAGAGAGCTCTACAGAATTGTCTAACTCCATCAGAAAGAGCAACATAAGAATAATGGGTATATCAGAAGAAGAAGAGTGGAAAAAGGAAATGGAGAGCTTATTCAAACAAATAATTGATGAGAACTTCCCAAGACTATGGAAAGAGTTTGGAGCCTTGAATCCAAGAAGCAAACAACACTGAATTACCTCAACCCAAACACACCACTCCAAGTCATATCATAATGAAATTGTCACAAATCAATGACAAAGAATCCTCAAGGTAGCCAGGGAAAAGAAGAAGATAGCATATAAAGGAAGGCCCATTAGCTTACCATGAGACTTCTTAGCAGAAACTCTGCATGCCAGAGGAGAGTTGACCCAAACATTTAAAGTACTGAAAGAGGAATTACCAGCCAAGAATACTATATCCATTGAAGTTATCCTTCAACTATGAAGGAGAAATGAAAACTTTTACAGAGAAAGGGAAGCTGAGAGAATTTATCACCAGAAAACTCCCACTGTAAGAACTATTAAAGGGGGTTATCCAAACAGATACAAAGAACAAAACAAAACTACAAGTAAAAGCTCCAACAAGGTCATAATAAAAACAAGGATAATCTGCAACAATAATAACATAAAAGAGGAGAGGATAAAGATCAGCAATAGCAAAGGATTATGGCGTGCAGAAGCACTCGTAGGATGTTGGATTTTTGTAAATCTGACATTTTTCTCCTAAAAACCTAATGGTAATCACCCATGAAAATATTACTACTAAAACACATAGCTTAAAAAAGAAGAAATGGGAAGAATATGGAATACCTACAAACAAGAACAACTGACAGAAGAATAAAACAGAAGAACCAAATGAGATACAGAGCTATCAGCAATACATAGCCTAATAGGGGGTGGTGCAGTGGATAAAGTGTCGGCCTGGGACGCAGAGGGCCCAGGTTTGAAACCCCCAAGGTTGCTGTTTTGAGCATGGGCTCACCAGCTTGAGCATGGAGTTGCTGGCTTGAGTTTGGAATCATAGACATGATCCCATGGTCAGTGGCTTGAGCCCAAAGGTCACTGGCTTGAATCCCAAAGTCGCTGGCTTGAGCAAAGGGTCACTGGCTCAGCTGGAGCTCCCTGGTCAAGCCACATATACAAAGCAATAAATGAAAAGCTAAGGAGCCATGACAAAGAATTGATGCTCTCATTTCACTCCCTTCCTGTCTTTCCCTATCTGTCCCTCCCTGTTTCTCTGTCACACTATCTCTTTCTCTCTCTCTCTCTCTCTCTCTCTCTCTCTCTCTCTCTCACACACACACACACACACACACACAAAGAAGGCAATACATAAATTGGTTATAGGAAATCCTCAAGTGTCAATAGTTACCCTAAATGTAAATGGATTGTATGCACCAATAAAGAGGCCCAGAGTGGCAAATTGGATAAGAAAGCAAAACCAAACTGTATGCTCCCTTCAAGAGACACATCTAAGCTGCAAGGACAAAACTAGACTCTAAATGAAAGGTTGGAAAACAATTTTCCAAGCAAATAATACCCAAAGAAAAGCATGTGTAGCCATACTCATATTTGACAATGCTGACTTCTAGACAATAAAGGTGACCAGAGACAAAGATGGTCATTTCATAATGATAAAGGGGACATTGTATCAAGAAGACATAATACTTCTTAATATACATGCACCAAACCAGGGAGCACCAAAATATATGATATCTACTAACTGATCTAAAAATAGAAGCAGACAAAAACAGAATCATACTTGGAGATCTCAATACACCATTGACAGCTCTAGATCGATCATCAAAATAGAAAATCAATAAAGAAATATCGGCCTTAAACAAAACACTAGACCAAATGGACATAATAGACATTTATAGGACATTTCATCCAAGAACTACAGAGTATACATTTTTCTCCAGTGTACATGGAAGATTCTCAATAGACAGGTTGGGCCACAAAACTAACATCAACAAATTCAGGAAAATTTAAGTTATACCAAGCATATTCTCTTGACTATAGGCTTTGAAATTAGAATTCTTCTGCAAAAAAGAAGAGGCCCTGGCCGGTTGGCTCAGCGGTAGAGCATTGGCCTGGCGTGTGGGGGACCTGGGTTCGATTCCCGGCCAGGGCACATAGGA
This sequence comes from Saccopteryx leptura, assembly GCF_036850995.1. Lineage (NCBI taxonomy): Eukaryota > Metazoa > Chordata > Mammalia > Chiroptera > Emballonuridae > Saccopteryx > Saccopteryx leptura. The sequence goes on from NC_089504.1 coordinate 111,832,202, forward strand.
GAAACGCCCATTTGCTTCTCCACCCCCGCCCCCTCCTTCCTCTCTGTCTCTCTCTTCCCCTCCCGCAGCCAAGGCTCCATTGGAGCAAAGATGGCCCGGGCGCTGGGGAAGGCTCCTTGGCCTCTGCCTCAGGCGCTAGAGTGGCTCTGGTCGCTGCAGAGCGACGCCCCGGAGGGGCAGAGCATCGCCCCCTGGTGGGCAGAGCGTCGCTCCTGGTGGGCAGGAGTCTGTCTGACTGTCTCTCCCCGTTTCCAGCTTCAGAAAAATACAAAAAAAAAATAAAATAAAATAAAAAATAAAAAAGAAGTAAAGAAATCCACAAAAATGTGGAAGTTAAACAGCATTCTTCTAAAAATTGATTGGTTCAAAGAAAAAATAAAAGCAGAGATCAAAAGATATATAGACAAACGAAAATGAAAACAAGACATAAAAATTTCTGGGCTGCATCAAAAGCAGTAATAAGAGGGAAGTTTGCCTGACCGGGTAGTGGTGCAATGGATAGGGCATCAGACTGGGACACGGAGGACCCAGGTTCGAGATCTTGAGGTCGCTGGCTTGAATGCTGTTTCATCGGGTTTGAGCAGGGCTCACCAGCTTGAGCCCAAGGTCGCTGGCTCGAGCAAGGGGTCAATCTATCTGCTGTAGACCCTTGGTTAAGGCACATATGAGAAATCAATCAGTGAGCAACTAAGGAACCGCAAAGAAGAATTGATGTTTCTCATCTCTCTCCCTTCCTGTCTGTCTGTCCCTCTCTGCCTCTCTCTGTCTCTGCCACAAAATAAATTTAAAAAATAAAAGAGGGAAGTTTATGTCATTACAGGCTTATATCAAGAAACGAGAGATCCCAAGTAAACAACATCACATCTTAAGGAACTAGAAAAAGAAGAACAAAGGCAAACCAAAATCAGCAGAAGAAACGAAATAGTAAAAATTAGAGCAGAAATAAATGAAATAGAGAACAGAGAAACTATAGAAAAAACTAATACAAAAAAGAGCTGGTTCTTTGAAAAAAAATCAATAAAATTGACAAGCCCCTGGCTAGACTCAATAAGGGAAAAAGAGAAAGGACTCATATAAACAAAATCTGAAATGAAAGATGAGAAATTACCACAGATATCATAGATATACAAAGGATCATTGTAGAATGCTATGAAAAATTATATGTCACCAAGTTTAACTATCTAGATGAAATGGATAAATTCCTAGAACTATACAATCTTCTTAGACTGAGTCATGAAGAAATGGAAAATCTAAATAGACCCATAAGCAGGGAGGAAATGGAAACAACTATCAAAAACCTCCCCAAGCCCTGGCCGGTTGGCTCAGTGGTAGAGCGTCGGCCTGGCGTGCAAGGGGTCCCGGGTTTGATTCCCGGCCAGGGCACATAGGAGAAGCACCCATCTGCTTCTCCACCCCTCCCCCTCTCCTTCCTCTCTGTCTCTCTCTTCCCCTCCCGTAGCGAGGCTCCATTGGAGCAAAGATGGCCCGGGCGCTGGGGATGGCTCCTCGGCCTCTGCCCCAGGCGCTAGAGTGGCTCTAGTCGCAACAGAGCGACGCCCCGGAGGGGCAGAGCATCGCCCCCTGGTGTGCAGAGCGTCGCCCCCTGGTGGGTGTGCCAGGTGTATCCCAGTCGGGCGCATGCGGGAGTCTGTCTGACTTGTCTCTCCCTGTTTCCGGCTTTGGAAAAATAAAGGATAAACAAAAAAAAAACCTCCCCAAAAATTAAAGTCCAGGATTAGACAGCTACACTAGTGAATTTTACCAAACATTCATAGATTTGATTCCTATCCTTCTCAAAGTCTTCCAAAAAATAAAAGAAGAAACAGTATTTCCTAGCACATTATATGAGGCCTACACAACCCTCATAAGCCTGGCAAGGACAATACAGAAAAAGAAACTACAGACCAATATCTCTAATAAATACAGATGCAAAAATCCTAAACAAAAGATTTAACAAACAAATACAGTAACACATTAAAAAAAGTAATATATCACAATCAAGTGGGATTTATTCCAGGAGCACAAGGATGGTTCAAGATATGTAAATTGATTAATGTAATACACCATATCAACAAAACAAAGAACAAAAATCATATGATCCCATCAATAGATGCAGAGAAGGTATTTGATAAGATACAACATCCCTTTGTGTTTAAAACACTCAATAATATGGGCATAGATGGAAAGTACCTCAACATAATAAAGGCCCTATATGACAAACCATCAGTATCATACTCAATGGTGAAAAACTGAAAGCTTTTCCTCTAAAATTAGGAACAAGACAAGGCTGCCCACTCTCTCTATTTCTATTCAAAATAGTGCTGGAAGTTTTAGCCAGAGCAATCAGACAAGAGAAAGAAATAAAAGGTATTCATATTGGGAAAGAAGAAATAAAGGTTTTATTTCTTGCAAATGACATGATCCTGTATATAGGAAACCCCATAGACTCCACAGAAAGACTATCAGAAACAATAAACCAATACAGTAAGGTCAAAGGATATAAAATAAATATACAGAAGTCTGTTGCTCTCATATACACCAACAGTGAAACTTCGTAAAATGAACTAAAAAAATAATCTCTTTTACAGTTGCAAGAAAAAAACAACAATTTAGGAATAAAGTTAAAGAATGTAAAGGATCTATATACTAAAAACTACAAAGCATTAGTAAAAGAAATTGAGAAAGACACAATGAAATGGAAAAATATTTCATCTTCATGGATAGGAAGGAACAACATAATTAAAATGGTCATATACCCAAAGCAGTATACAAATTTAATGCAATGCATATCAAAATCTCAATGTCATTTTTTAAAGAAATGGATAAAAAAAATCACTTGGTTTGTGTGGAACCATAAAAAACCTTGAATAGCCAAAGTAACCCTGAGAAAAAAGACTGAAGCCAGAGGTATTATAATACATGACTTCAAATTATACTACAGAGCCTTGAAAATCAAAACAGCATGGTATTGACAGAAAAACAGACACACAGAGCAATGGAACAGAATTGAGAGCCCAGAAATAAAGCCACATATATATGGACAAATCATCTTCTACAAAGGAGCCAAAAACACACAATGGAGAAAAGAAAGCCTCATCAATAAATGGTGCTTGGAAAATTGGAAAGCCACATGCACAAGAATGAAACTTGACTGTGGTTTGCCCTTGCACAAAAATTAATTCAAAATGGATCAAAGACCTAAATACAAGATTTGAAATAATAAATTACATAGAAGAAAACATACGTACTAAATTCATGGACCTTAGCCGTAGAGAACAATTTATGAATTGGACCCCAAAGGCAAGGAAAGTAAAGGCAAAAATAAATGGGACTATATCTAACTAAAAAGCTTTTGCACAGCAAAAAGATTGACAACAAAACAAATAGGCAGCCAACTAAATGGGAGATGATATCCAAAATATATAAAGGGGTTAATACACAAAATATATAAAGAACTCACAAAGCCCAGCAACAAACAAGCAAACAGTCGAAATAAAAAATGGGGTGAGGACCTGAACAGATACTTCTCCCAAGAGGACATACAAATGGCCAAGAGATATATGAAAAGATGCTCATCTTCACTAGCTATTCGAGAAATGCAAATGAAATACCACCTCACACCTGTTAGATTGGCTGTTATCAACAGGACAGGCAATAACAAGTGTTGGAGAGGCCGTGTTGAAAAAGGAACCCTCATTCAGTGCTGATAGGAATGCAAATTAGTACAACCATTATGGAAGAAAGTATGGTGGTTTCTCAAAAAATAAAGAATAGAACTAAGTTATGACCTAGCAAGCCCTCTACTGGGTATCTACCCCAAAAGCTCTAAAACATTGGTACATCAAGACACATGCACCCCCATGTTCATCACAGCATTAGTCACAGTGGCCAAGACTTGTAAACAACCAAAGTGTCCCTCGATAGAGGATTGGATAAAGAAGATGTGGTATACATATACAATGGAATACTATGCAGACATAAGAAATGATCACATAGTATCTGTTACGTCAACATGGATGGAACTTGGAACATTATACTGAGTGAAATAACTAAATCAGGAAAAGCTAAAAACTATGATTTCATACATAAGTGGGGTATAAAACTGAGACTCATGGACATAGATAAAGAGTGCAGTGGTTACCAGAGGGAGGGCGATATGTAGGAGGGGAAAGGGATTGGGGGAAGGATGCAAAGAGGGACAAATATAAGGTGATGGAAAATGATTTGACTTTAGGTAATGGGAAGACAACATAATGCTGTGGAGATGTTTACTGGAAATCTGTGTTTCTTAGCTCAGTAAGCTTACTGTCACCTAAATGGAATCTGTCTGTCCTTGACTCCTGCTTTTCTTACCAGTCTAGTTAATATTGAGTATTATTTATATATACTGATAACTTTTAAATTCTGTTCTAATGTGTCCTCTTCATTATTCACTACCCTAATTAGTTATTATCCCACATTGTTTTTACTGCAACAGCCTCCAAACTTAACAGCCATATGAAGCAAGTAGTGGTGGTGGTGTTTAAAACTTTACCTATTGCCTGACCTGTGGTAGCACAGGGGATAAAAGCAACCACTGGAGTGCTGAGGCTGCCCGTTTGAAACCCTAGGCTTGTCTGGTCAAGGCACATAAGAGAAGCAACTATGAGTTGATGCTTCCCACTCCTGCCTTCTTTTCTCTCTCTCCTTCCTTTCTCTAAAAGTCAGTAAGTAAAATCTTTAGGAAAACAAAACAAAACAAAACAAAAACCCCTTCAAAACTTAACCTATGAGGAAACACAGATTCAGAGAAGTTAGATAACTCAGTGCTCTCTAACCCTGAAGCCCATGGTATTTTCACTGTGTCACCTGCCTTGCTGGCATTATCAGAAATTGATACGGCCTAATACTGGAGGAATTTAGATTCTGATGTACTATTTTAAATATATTTAGATAGTAGAGGCCATTTATCAATTAAATGAGAATTAAAATCTTGCCTTAGTTGCAGAGAATTCAGATTTGGAATTTGCATATGAAAATTAAAAATTTTTAAGGCTTTGACAAAACTATTTTATCTACATGATTTTATGACTAATATTCTTTGTAGGACACCTGTTGAATTAAGTTCACAGATTTTATAAGAAGAGGATTTATTTAGATAGCTTTTCAGTCTATTGGTACAGAAACAATTTGGAAGTGGATCAGAATAAAATATCTTCTTAGATATTCTGGCTGTTTTCTGAAGTGATTTATTAACTTTTTTATTAATTTTAATGGGGTGACATTGATAAATCAGGGTACATATGTTCAGAGAGAACATCTCCAGGTTATTTTGACATTTGATTATGCTGCATTCCCATCACCCAAAGTCCAATTGTCTTCCGTCACCTTCTAACTAGTTTTCTTTGTGCCCCTCCCCTCCACCAACCCCGTTCCTCTCCTCCCCCCCACCCCGTAACCCCCACACTCTTGTCCATGTTCCTAAGTCTCATTTTTTTTTTTTCTCGAAGCTGGAAACGGGGAGAGACAGTCAGACAGACTCCCGCATGGGCCCGACTGGGATCCACCCGGCACGCCCACCAGGGGCGAAGCTCTACCCACCAGGGGCCGATGCTCTGCCCCTCCGGGGCGTCACTCTGCCGCGACCAGAGCCACTCTAGCGCCTGGGGCAGAGGCCAAGGAGCCATCCCCAGTGCCCGGGCCATCTTTGCTCCAATGGAGCCTTGGCTGCGGGAGGGGAAGAGAGAGACAGAGAGGAAGGAGGGGGCGGGGGGTGGAGAAGCAAATGGGCGCTTCTCCTATGTGCCCTGGCTGGGAATCGAACCCGGGTCCCCCGCACGCCAGGCCGACGCTCTACCGCTGAGCCAACCGGCCAGGACCTAAGTCTCATTTTTATGTCCCACCTATGTATGGAATCATATAGTTCTTAGTTTCTTCTGATTTACTTATTTCGCTCAGTATAATGTTATCAAGTTCCATCCATGTTGTTATAAATGATCCGATGTCATCATTTCTTATGGCTGAGTAGTATCCCATAGTATGATATATATGTACCAAAGCCTTTTAATCCACTCTTCCACTGACGGACACTTGGACTGTTGTCAGATCTTCGCTATTGTGAACAATGCTGCCATAAACATTTGTTTTTAATAAAAAGGAAGGAAGGAGATATTCTCACTATTTCTTTCAAATTATATTTTATTGTAAGTTGTGCTCAGAGGGACTAGCTCCAGTGACCTTATTTGTACTTTTGAATATAGCTTTTCAGAATTACCTTTACCATAGATGAGTGATATCCTAAGTTTAAGATCAGTACAAATCTGAAGGAAAACAAACCATAAAAACTTCAGGGGAAGAGTGCATATTGTTTTTGTTAAAACAGTTGGCAGGGAAACTAGAAATTCTAAATATGGCTTCCAGTAAAATTCTGATGATTTTTTTTTTACTTTATTTCCTCATTTTAAGAATGGAGAAAATACTTCCCAGCAGTCTGCACTGCAAGATTGTTTTCTAGAGGAGTATTTACTGTGCCTCAGGACAGTGGGTCTCAGATGCTCTAGTACCCTGTCACTTGGTTATAATTGTGTCATAGCATCTGCTAAGAAGCAAGGAAAAGATTTTTTTTACATACTTTCATTAGTGTTATTTGTAATGAATTGATAGTTTTCATTGACTGTCTATTGTATTTTGTTGATTTATATCTGAGATATTTTCCAATTTTATTCACTGAAATTTGGGTGTATCTTTGAATCAGTGACATGTCATAGTTTAATTGGCAACTTATATACCTTAGTGATATATAAAATATCAGCCTTAATATCAATTGTGTCTCAGGTTTGATGAAAAACAGTATATATCTCAGTATTCAAAATAACAACAATAACAATATAGTGGCCTCCATACCTAAGGATTACTGTTTTGGTAAACGTGTATTTTATTAAACATGCCCTAAGAACTGCAAAGTAAGCAAAGGGCTTTTGGTGCTTAAAATTGTTATGAAGTCCTTGAAGTAAAGATTATGTACTTTAACATGCAATACTTTTGTCTGTGAATTTATAGCTTTATTTTGTATGTCGTTTTAATAGGCTTGGGTGTCTGATTACAGAGTTTACAAGGACTGAAAAGAAACTAAAAATAAAAACACAAGAAATGTACATACATGTTTGTTAAGTGACAGTTCTGCGACCTACTACACTGTCAGCTGAGAATGAGAGTTAAAAGCTGTTTTTAAAAAACAGCGCAAAACTCAGAACTGGCCACGTAGGCCTATTTCAGTAGGGGCAGACTGACGACACACACAGAGCTCCCTGGTTACAGCTTGGAATAGATTCTTTATCAAAATGCAGTCTGTCTGCCTGACCAGGCGGTGGCGCAGTGAATAGAGCATCGGACTGGGATGTGGAGGACCCAGGTTCGAGACCCCGAGGTCACCAGCTTGAGCGCGGGCTCATCTGGTTTGAGCAAAGCTCACCAGCTTGGACCCAAGGCCGCTGGCTTGAGCAAGGGGTTACTCAGTCTGCTGAAGGCCTGCAGTCAAGGCACATATGAGAAAGCAATCAATGAACAACTAAAGTGTCACAATGTGCAACGAAAAACTAATGATTGATGCTTCTCATCTCTCTGTTCCTGTCTGTCTGTCCCTGTCTATCCCTCTCTCTGACTCTCTCTGTCTCTGTAAAAAAAAAAAAAAAAAAAATGCAGTCTGTCTGATTCCACTGGCATTTTTTTAAAGGACAAAATGTATTTTCTCATTTTGATTGGGGAACACTTGTTGATTAATTTTCCTTTCTTATGGCTTAATAGAGTTGCTTAGAACATATTTTGTCCTGAAAGTATTAGGGGGGAAAAACAGAAAGAAAGCTTTTTTGATACTCAGCTGTCAAACATCTGAAATAGGATTTGATACTGTAATCCCAGTGGTGGTTAGACCCTGATCTTTCCACCCATGTTGCTCATTGACACAAGAGTGCCATATTTAGGCCTTAGAGCTAAGGACTGGGAATAGGTTGTTCAGAAATGTTAGAGAGGCAAGACATAGTGGAGGAGAAAAAACAGAGAGAACAGACTGTGGTACTGAAGAATGTTTCTAGAATCTCTCAGTGGGCACTTGTGCACCAGATGACCAACTGCAGTATTTTTGTTTGTAATAAACCCAGGCTATGTATATCCATAAATTCTTAGCATTGGGGGGCCTTTTGGGACATTCCCCTAAGACATGAATTCTGAGAATAACTTTGCTGGCTGCTGGCACCTTTAGCTTAAGAGTAGATGTTAAGTTCTGTGCGTTGGCAGATTTCCAGCATTTACTAATTAGGTTTTGCCTACTTAAATTCTCCTGGCAATTTCCCTTGGCCACACTCTGCCCTAACCTGTTTTGTAACCTGCCTTTGGGCTCTGCTTAAACATTTATAGCATTTCTTTCTAACGAAGCCTTTAATAAAATATTGATTTGTATATTCTTTAGCTAATAATTTATTATTGTTGATTATAAAAGCAATTCACACTCTTGAGAATATAAAGAGAAAAATCCTTCCGTCTTACCACCAAGTGAACCAGTGTTAAGATTTTAGTATGTTTTAGTTTACACCCCCCCCCCCCCAGTTTATATATTTCATGTAGAGGGTAGAAGAATCACTGAAAAATTAGAACCATAGTACAGAGATTCTCATATACCCTTTACCTAGCTTTCTCTAATAATCATACACAGCTGTGCTACATTTATCAAAACTTAGAAATTAACACTAGTATGATATTATTATCTAAACTATAAGCTTTATTTGGATTTCACCAGTTTTTCCACTAATGTCTTTTTTCTGTTCCAGGATCCAATTCAGAAAACCATATTACATTTTATTTGTTTTTTGTTTTGTTTTGATTAATTAATTAATTAATTAATTTATTTATTTTTACAGAGACGGAGAGAGAGTCAGAGAGAGGGATAGACAGGGACAGACAGACAGGAACAGAGAGATGAGAAGCATCAATCATTAGTTTTTTGTTGCGCATTGTGACACCTTAGTCATTCATTGCTTGCTTTCTCATATGTGCCTTGACCGTGAGTCTTCAGCAGACCAACTAACCCCTTGCTCGAGCCAGCGACTTTGGGTCCAATCTGGTGAGCTTTGCTCAAACCAGATGAGCCCGCGCTCAAGCTGGCAACCTCGAGGTCTCAAACCTAGGTCCTCTGCATCCCAGTCTGACGCTCTATCCAGTGTGCCACTGCCTGGTCAGGCTGTTTTGTTTTGTTTTTTCTTTACAGAGACAGAGAGAGTCAGAGAGAGGGATAGAGACAGACAGACAGGAACAGAGAGAGATGAGCAGCATCAATCATCAGTTTTTTGTTGCAACACCTTAGTTGTTCATTGATTGCTTTCTTATATGTGCCTTGACTATGGGGTTACAGCAGATTCAGTGACCCCCTGCTCGAGCCAGCGACCTTGGGTCTAAGCTGGTGAGCTTTGCTCAAACCAGATGAGCCCACGCTCAAGCTGGTGACCTCTGGGTCTCGAACCTGGGTCCTCCACATCCCAGTCCAATGCTCTATCCACTGCACCACCGCCTGGTCAGGCAACCATATTGCATTTTAAAAGATCAGGTTTATCCTTTTTTTTCCGTTTAACTTTATACCATGAACATTTATTTTGGTCATTTTTAAACAACGCTTATTAATGGCCTTTTAAAAATAACATCAAATGGATAGATGTACTCTGATGTAAACATTCCTCCTTAATGTTTTGGGTGGGAAGTGTTAGAAAACACACATGCATACATTGAACATTTTTTTTCATTGAACATTTTTATTAGTCGTATAGTTGAATCAATGAGTTTACTAGATTGTAACAATTTTAATGCTTTGCTCAAAAAGTAGAAAATAATCAGTTTATTTTCCTTTGAGAATATGTTTAATACAATCTCAATTGTATACAGATTGAGTTAAAAGCAGAATTCGTTAAGCTATTTATGACATATCTTGTTTTGAGGGTTGGAGTTGCTTGGCATTTGGCTTAACTTATTTTGTGTGTGTTTGTGTGTATGTATACATTTTATATGCACACAGTCAATATTTAGGCTTTTAATATGAGTCTAGTAACAAGCATGATAACCACCTGAGTTTGGAAATACAAATTTTTGGTATATTTTACTTATGCACTTGTATATTCAGTTTTGAAAATTACCCTTTTTTAAATGTTTTTTTTTTAATTATTGATTTTAGAGAGAGAGGAAGAGGGAGGGGAGAGAGAGAGGGAGGGACAGGAGCATTGATTTGTTCCTGTGTGTGCCCTGACCGGGGCTCAAACCAGCAAACTTTCCTACTTTTTTCTTTAAATTTTTAATTGTTTATTTAGTTCTAGGTTAAGCATATTATATAAAAAGTGAAGATGCCTAGAGATTTTCCAGCATGTCTTGATTTGGTTTGTTAATTGTTATAGCTTGGTTGATATTGATATTGAATAAATATATTTATTTAACATGAAGTATAAGGTTAGAGTGACTTGCGTTCAGTATTTTGTTGTTTTAAAAGAGTAAAGCCATGAAAACAAAGGAATTCTTGGGGTGTACTGTTGCTCAGTTAGGTAAAACCTCATAAGTTAAATATTTATTATACCAGAGTTTAGTCCTTACTAAACTAGACTAGTGTCTAAGAGTAAATTTATAAACTAGAGATTTATTATGAGGGTTTAGCAATCATTTGTTAATTTGACACAATTATCTGGTTTAATATATAGAAATAATAACTGAGTTGAAGAATACAAACATAAGATTCTGATATACAATATAGAAAATTGAATGTACTATCTTTGTAAAATCAATATGTGCATTGCAATTTTCAGAATTGGTGATAAATGCTGTCTGGAGAATGCTTGTTTTTTCTCCGTGCTCTCTTACAATCACTTGTCTTTTTACGATGCAGTCTGAATTTTTAGAGGCGAGAGGTCCATGATCTATCACTTTGATGTTGCTGGAGGACAGTATTTGATTTCCTTGTACATATTTTTGTATTGTAACTATGCACTAAACTAAGAGTTTCTTTAAGATATTTTTTCCTGAGATTTAAGGTGCTGGGAGTTTTGCCATTGTTGCTGATTCCGTTACTAAATTAGCTAAGGCAGGCTGACTCATCTGCTGGGTTTAACATCTGTAGGTGTGTGTTTATATCCTAGGGCAGAGATTATGGGCACACTCTGACTTAATTGTGTAAATTTCATCACCAGGGTTTCTGGGTATAAATAGATTCCAAGGTTGTAGATGACTGTAGGATTGAATTAAGGCAGAGTTATGTTTTATATCTATTTTCATTTTAGCTTTTTCTTGTTTTATTTTAGCAAGCTGTTTTATCAGTGTTTGCTAAGTACATACAATTGTTGATTGATAGATGGTAGGTGAAGATATACAGATATATAGATTCTTATATTTCTGTTCCTAAAAGCTAAAATGTGTAACTGAAAGTGACTTTGTTAAATTCACTGTGAAGTATGATGTTAAAGTGGGTGATTTTTTTCTAGGTCTGGAAGGGGTGTCTGAGGTTTATGTTGTCGTCTTTCAATGACACTCACTGCAGACCTAGATGCTGTTGGGAGAATATTTGTGTTTATAGATGTATGCTGTTATTTTTAGGTGAGACTTTGGGCATCACAAATAATAAAACACCATTAATTTTATTTTTAGGAGTTGGAAGTTCTTGTATGTATTCTAGAAATTCTGCCTTTATAAGAGAGTATTTGGCAGGACATTAGTGGTATCATTAGGATTAAGAAGGAAAATGTGAACTGCCCTCAGTAGTGCAAACTGGCCCTTCATGAAATCGTGTGAGCCTGCTTTCTCGCCTGACTCCTATTGTTCTCCCATCAGGTCCCTTTATTTCAGTGATCTTCTGGAACAGGCCGTGTTCTTGCAGACTTCAGTGTTTTTGCGTGTCGTCTTCTTGTTCTGGATTGCCCTTGCCTAGCAACCTCCCATCAGCCTTTCAGGACTCAAGGTAGAGGTCACCTTTCTTAGGTAGCCTCTCTCGTCACTTCTCTCTTTCCTTCTGCTCTGAGTTAAATGTTCTGTGGTGCTGGCGCATGGTCAGCATCTGCCATGTATAATATTAATTTTCTTGTCTGTCTCCATCACTGAACAGTAAGCTCCTTGGACTCAGGGAATGGATATCTTTATTTCTAGCATTTAACGCAATGCCTGGCAGAGTCAGTGCTCAGAAAATACTTGTTGAATGCTTCAATGTGTGGATGAAGAAATGAATGAACTCATTTTTTATTTTCCTTAATATTCATAGCGTTTACAAGTCATTTTTATCTACTAAGTAACCTTTTGTTATTTCAAACAACTATATCTGAAACAAAGAAATGTTACTTTATTAATGTAATATTTTATATTTACCTATAGGAAAGTGAATTGATGGCCATTTAAATACATGTAAGCATGTCCTTAGTCTTCCTTGATCATCCTAGTTCTACTCATCTCTTAGAGGGAAAACAGGAATGAGAGGAATCTCACTTAAATTACAATATAAGGAGTTTAGATTAGACAGAATTTCCAGAAAGTAAAGCACCAGATATTAAAGTGATTTGTAAGTAATATAATTGGTTTTTTAATTTCTTTTGAGAGTTAATAAAGGTGGATGGTTATGAATTGCATACTTAAAAGTTGCCATCAGTAGACTAAAAACCTAAAGGGAAAAAAAAATCTACTTAGTAATATATAGCTACAACCAAAGTCATGGATAGGTACTTAAAGATAGTTGGATACTTTTGTTTTTATATGTATATTTGTATTTTAAATTTTTAGCTAACAAGGGAACTATATTGCACGTTTTCTTTTCACAGAATGGCTCTGGTTTAGGTGACTAGCAGAAAGTACTGAGAAATCTCCCTCCTTAGCTTTTTGTTTTTCTTTTTTTAAATTCCTCTTCCTTAGAATAATATAAATAGTAAAAAAATCCTTAGCAGTATTAAGAATAAGCCCAAAACTAATGTGTGTCAATAAATAAAGACCTACCTAGTAGCTTAAAAACAGTGCAGCCAGACCATGGGTACAAAGAACAGGTTTTTGAATGCCAGTCTCTTGATTTTTTTTTAAATACTTTTATTTTTTAAAGTAGTTATTTTATTGATTTGAGAAAGAGATAGAAAGACAGAGAGACAGAGAGAGGAACATTGAGCTGTTCCTGCACATGCCCTGACTGGATATCGAACCGGCAAGCTCTGGGCTTCGGGATGATGCTCTAGCCAACTGAACTATCCAACTAGGGTTTGATTGTTTTAATGTAATTAAATATGGCGGTTAGCTGTGCCCAAAATTTAGAGTTATGTTGCTAAGCTTCTAACTATAGGTATTTTGTTCTGGCTATATTTGAACAGAACTACTGTAGTATAGGCCAGTTCACCCTCAGTGCTAGGGAACTGACAGAGCAAATAAACCTTTCTGAGCACCAAATTTATAATCACACTGATGAATAGAGTTCAGTGTTCTCGCTGCTTGTCAGTCTGCAAAAATTATATTGGAATAATTTAGGATAGTTTTACTAAATTTATTAATGTAACTCTTGTTATGAGGATGGTGTTAAGTTTTAGGATTCTGTGCTTATAGTGCAAAAGGCTTCTCTGTGATACAAGAGAGGATTTTACTGGTAGTGATGATATAATAATGCCTTGTTTTTATTTTTAAAGATTTATTTACTGATTTTAGAGAGAGAGGAGAAAGATGGATGGAATGAAAAGTATGTTGCTTCACTTATGTAGTTCATTGATTGTTTGTTGTATATGCTTTGACCAGGGTTTTGAACTGGTGATCTCAGCATTCTGGGTCGATGCTTTATCCACTGCACCACCATAGGCCAGGCACATTATCATTTATTTTTGTGAACCATCACAAAGAAGCTTAAGGCATACAGAAAACAAATAGCAGAATAACAGCTGTTTCTCCAGTTCAGTAATTACTTTGAATGTAAATAGATTAAACTCTCCAATCAAAAGAGAAATTAGCATGTATAAAAATATCTATATACAAGAGAATCACGAGGATCAGAGAAACAAGTAGTTATCATGTGCAAATAGTAACTAAGAGAAGGCAGGGTTGATTATACTAATATCAAACAAGGTAGACTTTCAATTTTACAAAGTTAAAAGAAATGATGAACATTATATATTAATAAAATAATTATCAGAGCAAGAAAATTGTAAACACTGTCCCTAATGACAGATCATCAAAATATACAAAGCAAAAACTGACAGAATTAAAGGGAGAAATAGTCAATTCTATAATAATAGTTGGGAGACTTTAATACTGTATTCACAATAATGGATAGACTAACTAGACAGAACACTCTACCCAATAGTAATAGCATAAACATTTTTCTGAAGTGGACATGGGACATTCTCCAGAATAGACTGTATGTTGGGCACAAATTTAGTCTATAGATTTTAAAAGATATCATACAGCATATCTTCTTTAACCTTAAGGGGATGAAGTTAGAAATGAACAACTGAAGGAAAACTGGAAAATTCACAAAATTGTGGAAATTTAAAAACACACTTTTAAACAATCAGTGGACCAAAGATGAAATCACAAGGGAAATTAGATAATACTTAAGAGATAAATGAAAATGAAAACACAACATGCCAGCCTAACCGGTGGTAGTGCAGTAGATGAAGTATCAACACCGAATGCTGAGATAGCAGGTTCGAACCCCTGAGGTCACTGGCCCTGAGGACAGGCTCTTCAGTGTGGGGTCACTGACTTGAGCAGGGAAATCATCCACAAGATCCCAAAGCTCACCAGCTTGAGCCCAGAAGGGTCACTGGTGCAAAAGATCCATGGTCCCTGGCTTGAACAAGGGGACACTGACTCGCCCCAGACAAGACATGTGCAAGAAACTCAATATACAACTAAAGTGAAAGTAGCTATGAGTTGATGCTCTCACTCTCTCTCCCTTTCTCTCTCTGACTCACTCTCTCAAAAAAAACAACAACAAAAAACCCACAAAAAAAGAAAAACAAAGAAAAGCTAAAACTACGGGACATGAATAAAACAGTGCTAAAGGGAATTCATAGTTATAAATGCTTACATTAAAAACAAGGGTCTGACCAGGTGGTGGTGCAGTGGATAGAGTGTCAGACCGGGACGCGGAGAACCCAACCTTGAGACCCTGAGGTCGCCAGTTTGAGCGTGGGCTCATCTGGTTTTAGCAAGGGGTCATTGGCTTGAGCAAGGAGTCACTCTGTCTGCTGTAGCCCCATTGTCAAGCCACATATGAGAAAGCAATCAATGAACACCTGAAGTGCCCCAATGAAGAATTGATGCTTCCATCTCTCTCCCTTCCTGTCTGTCTGTCCCTATCCGTCCCTCTCTCTGACTCTGTCTCTGTCAAACCTCCCCCCCCAAAAAAACCCAAGGAAGACAAGAAACCAAGAACTTAATTATAACTTAAGTAACTAGGAGAAGAAGAACAAATTAAAACCAAAGCTAGCAGAAAGGAAGGAAATAAAGTTTAGAAACAAAGATAAATTAAATAGAGTATAGAAAGACAAGAATAAATTAATGCAGCCAAAATTGGTTCTTTGAAAAAGTCAACAAAGTTGACAAATATTGGCTAGTTGGATTCAGAAATAAAGAGGAAAGACTCAAATTACTTAAGTCAGAAATGAAAGTGGGGACATCATTACTGATTCTGCCAAAGTAAAAAAGATTATAAGACAGTGATACGAACAATTGTATACCAACAAATTAAGTAACCTAGATGAAAGGGATGAATTTTTAGAAACACAGAACCTACCAAGACTAAATCACAAAGTAATAGAAAATCTTGGTGTACCTATAACTTGTAAAGAGATTGAACCAGTAATCAGAAGTCTCCTGCCTACAAAAAGGCCCTGTTTCACTGGTGAATTCTTCCAAACATTTAAAGAACAACTAATATCATCAATTCTCAAACTTTTCCAAAATACTGAAGATGAGAAAACATGTCCTAATTCATTCTATGAAGCCAGCATTACCCTGATACCAAAGCCAGACAAAGACACTACAAGAAAACTACAGATCACTGTCCCTTATGAACATTGATTAAAAAATCCTCTACAAAATATTATCAAACTGAAATCAGCCACGTATTGAAAGGATTATACACCATGACAAAGTGGAATTTATTCTTAGTATGCAAGGATGGTATGACATACAAAAATCAGTCACTATAATACACCATATTAACAGAAGGAAGATAAAAATCACACAATCTCAATTATTGCAGAAAAAACATTTGACAAAATTTAGCGCCTTTTAAAATAATAAAAACACTAAAAAGCTAAGAATAGAAGAAAACTACCTTCACATAATAAAAGCCATATATGAAAATCCAACTGTGAACATCATACGCAATAGAGAAAGACTGAGAGCTTTTCCTCTAAAATCAGGAACAAGATAAGGAGGTCCACTTTCACCACTTTTATTCAGCATAGCACTGGAAGTTCTAGTGAGTGCAGTTAGGCAAGAAAAAAGAAATAGAAGGCATCCAAACTAGAAAGGAATAAATAATCTTTGTAGATGATAAGATCTTATATGTAGGAAACCCTAAAGATTCCACAAAAAAAGACTTAGAACTAATAAGTGAATTCAGAAAAGTAGCAGGATATAAATTCAACATGCAAAAATTAGTTGCATTTCCATACACAAATAATGAACAACCTAAGAAGGAAATTACAAAAACAACTTTATATACAGTAGCATCAAAAAGAATAAGATACTAAGGAATTAAGTTAACTAAGGAGGTAAAAGCCTTGTACAAAGTGAAACTATAAAACATTGCTGAAAGAGCCCTGGCCGGTTGGCTCAGTGGTAGAGCATCGGCCTGGCATGCAGGAGTCCCGGGTTCAATTCTTGGCCAGGGCACACAGGAGAAGTGCCCATCTGCTTCTCCACCCGCCCCCCTCTCCTTCCTCTCTGTCTCTCTCTTCCCTTCCCACAGCCGAGGCTCCATTGGAGCAAAGTTGGCCCGGGCGCTGGGGATGGCTCCATGGCCTCTGCCTCAGGTGCTAGAATGGCTCTGGTTGCAACAGAGCAACGCCCCAGATGGACAGAGCATCGCCCCCTGGTGGGCATGCCGGGTGGATCCCGGTCGGGCGCATGCGGGAGCCTGTATGACTGCTTCCCCGTTTCCAACTTCAGAAAAAAAATACAAACAAACAAACAAAAAAACCCACAAAACATTGCTGAAAGAAATTAAAGAAGAAATTAAAACTAAAACATTCTGCATTCATGGATTACAAGATGTAATAATGTTAAAATGTCAGTGCTATCCAAAGAGATCTATAGGTTCAGTGCACTCCTGATCAAAATCCCACTGATTATTTTTCAAAAATAGAAAAACCTACCCTAAAATTCATATGGAATTTCAAGGAACCTTGTGTAGCCAAAAGAACCTTGAAAAAGAAGAGCAAAATGGGACAACTTACACTTCAGATTTCAAGCCTACTGCAAAGCTAGGATAATCAAAAAAGTGTAATACTGGCGTAAAGTCAGACATAGATCAGTGGAATAGAATAGAGAACCCAGAACTAAGCTCTCATATGACCAAAACCCTCATGATTAAATAAGTTTTGACAGTGGTGTCAAGACAGTTCAATGGACAAAGGCAGTCTTTCCAAAAAATTGTACTTAGAAAACTGGTTATCCACAACAAAAGAATGAATTTGACCCTTAGCTAACACCATATTCAGAGATTAACTCGGAATAAATCAAAGATGTAAATATAAGGCATGAAACAATAAAATTCTTAGAAGAAGACATAGGACTAAAGCTTCACAACATTGGATTTGGCTGCTTTTTTGAATATGACTAAAAGCACAGGAAGCAAAAGCAAAAATAGACAAATTGGACTTTTAAAACTCAACCACAGGAAAACAACCTGATTCAAAAGCAAGCCAAGATCTTATATAGACATATCTCCAGAGAAGATAAACAAATGACCAATAAGCACTGGAAAGATGCTCAACATCACTAATCATTACAGAAAAGCAAATCAAAACTATAGTGAGATACCGCCTTACAGCCATTAGGATGGCTGTTACCAAACAAAACAAAACAAAACAAATGTTAATGAGGACGTGAAGAAATTGGGATCTTTTTGTATTGCTGGTAGGAATGAAAATAGTGTAGCCACTGCCAAAATTAGTATGGTCGTTTCTCAAAAAAATTTATCAATGGAATTACCATATGGTTTAATTAATAGGGTAACCCAAAAGCAATACTACTGGGTCTATATCCAAAAGAATTGAAAACAGGGTCTCCAAGACATATTTATACATCCATGTTTTTAACAACATTATTAACAACAGCCAAAGGGTGGATAAATTTCCAACAACAGATGAATGGATAGGCAAAATTTGGTATATATGTACAATGTAACATTATTCAGCCTTGGAAAGGAAAGAAATTCTAACATATGCTACAACATGAATGAACTTTAAAGACATTAAGCTAAGTTAAATAAGGCAGGTCCAAAAGATAAATATCGTATGATCTCACTTATACCAGGTGTCTAGAGTAGTCAAACTAATACAAACCAAAAGTAGAGTGGTGGTTACCAGGATTTGGGGAGAGGGGAGTGGGTTGTTTACTGGGTAGAGTTTCAATTGTGCAAGATGAAGTAGTTCTGGACATTGGTTACCCAACAGTATTGAACACATTTAACAGTATTGAAATGTATACTTAGAAGTGGGAAAGATGGCAAATTTTATGTTAATGTGTATATTACTAATATAAAATAAGTGGGAAAAAGAAAAAAGATCTGAAGGTAGGACAGAATAAAAAGTTTCCATAGAATCTATTCAAAGCTTTTAAATATTTTTCAAGAGCTTTATAGGATGATACACTGCTTATTTAATATTTTTAATTTCAAGACTTAGGCCTTTCTCTTGCTATAGGGTATAGACAGATCACTCTCATTCTCTTAATTATATTTACAGTGATTAAACTTATTTCAGGATGGGGGTTGTGGGATGCTTATAAGTGGTATAAATAAAGAGGAAAAGATTTTCCTCAGTTGATTGGCTAAACTTTCTTAAAAGAGAGAGATGGAAAAACAAACAGAATATGTATTCACATAAAAGCAATGGAGTACAAGCCAGAGACAGAGTATGATGTGTGGTAAGTTTCTGGAGAAAGGAAGGGTGTGCTAAGGAAGAGGCACTGGGTTGCTCCCCACTCTAATATGGGTGTAGCAGCACTGTATAAGGGGCGCGAGCAAACATCTGGTTGGACTTGCAGATTTTATGTGCGGGTTTGAAATCTAGAGTTGAAATTTTTGATTGATTATGGGTTCATGGTTTTGGAAATGTTCATTTTGGATATCATTTGTTAACTCTAGATAATATATACATTAAAATGAGACTATTAGCAAAACCTCTAATATAATGCCTGATATAGTTTAGCAGTAAATGGTAGTACCCATGGTTGAGTGAGTTTAATTTTTTTGTGTGCTGTAAAAAGTAAATAAATTTACCAGAAAAATTTCAAGACTATGTTGATATCTCTTGAAACTCTAGATTGTAATTGATTGCTATGACTTACGATATCCTGTCACTCTATGGCGTGTTTGTTCTGACGGAATTTTTAGTGATAACTGACTCTGATTTGGTTCTGGCGATCTGGTAGAATAGGAAGATACAGAGGGGGATTCTAGAAAGAGTCAAGTCTTTGAAAGGGTGATGGGAGGTTTAAGAAAAGTGACTGGAGTGGAGAATTAGCCTGCCACTGGCTATAAAGAGGTTTTAGAGCTGGAAAGGAATCTTGGAAGTAATTTAGTCTAACTTCTCATTTCAGGCTGAGGAGAAAAGTTACAGAGAAGTGGGTTATCCAAAGTCATAGCTATAGTGGAGAAGCCAGAATCAGTGTCTTCAAGGCCTGATATCCAAATATCATAGAGCTCAGACTACTGTATTTTTACTTTTTCTTTTGAAAAGGCCATATTAATAATATCTACTCATCATATTAATATAAAATATATATCTTATATATTATGATTTTTAATCAAATTTTGGACATTTGAGTTTAAATTTGAACTAACAGTGCTGCCAGAAGTCTCATAAGGGAAATTAGGATGATGATGATGATGATGATGGTTTTTTTATTACATGAGAGGCGGGGAGGCAGAGAGACAGACTCCTGTATGCATTCTGATCAGGATCTACCCGGCAAACCCCCTACCAGGCGATGCTCTGCCCAACTGGGGCCATTGCTCCATTGCTCAGCAACTGAGCTACACATTTTAGTGCCTGAGGCAAGGCCATGGAGCCATCATCAGTGCCCAGGGCCAACTCACTCAGACCAATTGAGCCTTGGCTGCGGGAGGGGAAGAGAGAGAGAGAGAGAGAGAGAGAGAGAAAGAGAAAGAGAGAAGGGGAGAGGGAAGGGTGGAGAAGCAGATGGTTGCTTCTCCTGTGTGTGCTGATGAGGAATCGAACCCAGAACATCCATATGCCAGACTGACTCTCTACCACTCTACCAGCAAACCAGCCAGGGCCAGTAAAATTATTTTAAAAGAAGAAATTCTTGACTTTTTTAGGTTAAGTCATCAAATAAAGAAAACATGGTATTTTGAAGTATGATTAAACTCCTGGTGCTGCAGCAGAGGCTAAGAATATTAATGGCCAGATCTAGGTAAGTTGAAGTTTACCTTAAAAAAATCATTAAGTCCACAAATTTGGAAACGGGGAGGCAGTCAGACAGACTCCCACATGTGCCTGACCACCAGGGGGCAATGCTCTGCCCATCTGGGGCATTGCTTTGTTACAACCAGAGCCATTCTAGTGCCTGAGGCAGAGGCCATAGAGCCATCGCCAGCACCCGGGCCAACTTTGCTCCAGTGGAGCTTCGGCTACAGGAGGGGAAGAGAGAGACAGAGAGGAAGGAGAGGGGAAGGGGTGGAGAAGCAGATGGGTGCTTCTCCTGTGTGCCCTGGCCGAGAATCGAACCCGGGACTCCTGCACTACAGGCTGATGCTCTACCACTGAGCCAACTGGCGAGGGCCACACAAATTATATTTTTAAAGCAAGATATTTTGATAATTCTTCATTTTAATTATTTCTTTACAGTTTACTTCCATTACTATTTTGTATTGGTTTCAGGTGCACAGCATAGTGGTTATATAGTCATACACTTTATAAAGTGACCCTTCAGATATTTCCAGTATCCAACTGGCACCATAAATAGTTATTACAATATTATTGGCTATATTCCCTATGCTATACTTTACATTGTGCTTCTTTATCCTTTCCCCTCTTTCTCCCAATCCCCCATACCCCCTTCTCTCTGGCAATCACCAGTCTGTTCTCTGTGTTTATGAGTCTGTTTCAATTTTATTTGTTCATTTATTTTGTTCTTTAGATTTCACATATAAGTGAAATCACATGGTATTTATCATTCTCTGACTTATTTCACTGAGCATAATACCCTGTGGGTCCATCCATGTTTCTGCAAATGGTAAGATTTTATTCCTTTTTATGGCCAAGTAATTTTTTCTTCAGTGAGAGGAGGGAAGGGAGAGAGACAGATTTCCACATGCGTCCTGACCAGGATTCACCTGGCAAACCCACTAGGGGGTGATGCTCTGCCCATCTGGGGCATTGCTCAGCAACCAAGCTCATCTTAGCACCTGAGGAAGAGGCTATGGAGCCATCATCAACACCCAGGAACAACTCGCTCCAACCATGCCATGGCTGCAGGAGAAGGAAGAAATGTGAGAGGGAGGGGTGGAGAAGCAGATGAGTGCTTCTGTGTGCCCTGACCAGGAATCGAACCCAGGACATCCACACGCTGGGCTGACACTCTACCACTGAGCCAACTGGGCAGGGCGTGGCCAAGCAATTTTCCATTGTATATATGTACCACAGGTTTTTTGTTTGTTTTGAGAAAGAGAGTGAAGGATGGAGGGCAGAAGGGAGAGAGATGAGAGGCATCAACTTGTAGTTGCATCACTTCAGTTGTTCATTGATTGTTTCTCATATGTGCCTTAATGGGTGGGGAACCTCAAACCGAGCCACTGACCCTTGCTTAAACCAGCGACCATGGGCTTAATTAAACCTGTGACCTTGGACTTCAAGCCAACCACCTTTGAGCTCAAGCCAGCAATCATGGAATCATGTCAGTGATCCCACACTCAAGCTGGAGATGACATGGTCAAGCTGGTGATGACATGGTCAAGCTGGTGAGCCTGTGCTCAAGCTGGATGAGCCCACACTCAAACTGGCGACCTTAGGGTTTCGAATCTGGGACCTCAGCATCCTAGGTCGATGTTCTGTCCATTGTACCGCCACTAGTCAGGCTAGAGACATGTCTGTTCAGGTCCTCTACCCATTTTTATTTTTATTTTTATTGTTAAAAGTTATGTTGTTTTCTTTGTTTTTACAATGTTTTTATTTTTAATTTATTGCGGTGACATGGTTTCAAGTATCTCTGTCCATTTTGAATTGGATTGTTTATCTTTTTGGTGTTGAGTTATATGAGTTCTTTATAGATTTTGGATATTAGCCCCTTATCAGGTGTATCATGTTCTCTATTTTATTAGGTTGTCTTTATTTTGTTGATGGTTTCCTTTGCTGTGCAAAAATGTTTTAGTTTGATGTAGTCCCATTTGTTTGTTTTTTCTTTTATTATTTCCCTTGCACAAGGTGATATATCAGAAGAAACAATGTTCAAGATTTTACTGCTTATTTTTCTTCTAGGATTTTTATGGTTTCAAGTCTTACATTTAAGTCTTTAATTCATTTTGAGTTTATTTTTGTATGTGGTGTAAGATGGTGGTCTAGTTTCAATTTTTTTTCATGTATCTGTCTGATTTTCTCAGCACCATTTATTAAATAGACTATCTTTACCTCATTGTGTGTTCTTGCCTTCTTTGTCAGATATTAATTGACCATAAAATCGTGGGTTTATTTCTGGGTTTTCTATTGTGTTCCATTGATCTGTATGTCTGTTTTTATGTCAGTACCATGATTTTTGTTTGTTTGCTTTCTTGTTTTTTTTTTTTTTAATTTTTCTGAAGTGAAAAGTGGAGGGCTGCAGACAGACACCCACATGTGCCCAACTGGGATCCACCCAGCATGCCCACCAGGGGGCGATGCTCAGCCCATCTGGGGCATTGCTCCATTGCAAATGGAGCCATCCTCAGCGCCTGGGCCAACTTTGCTCCAGTGGAGCCTCGGCTGTGGGAGGGGAAGAGAGATAGAGAGAGAGGAAGGAGAGGGGGAGGGGTGGAGAAGCATATGGGTGCTTCTCCTGTGTGCCTGGCTGGGAATCAAACCCGGGACTTCCACATACTGGGCCGACGCTCTACCACTGAGCCAACCAGCTAGGGCAGTACCATGATATTTTGATTACTAGGGTCTTGTAGAATAGTGTGATATCAGGTAGCATGATACCTTCAATTTTGTTCTTCTTTCTCAATATTGTTGAGTTTTCTGGGGGTTTTTTTTTTTTTTTTGGTTCCATACAAATTTTTAAATTATTTGTTCTTGTTCCCTGAAATGTACCATTGTAGTTTTGATAGGAATTGTGTTTGGTCTGGAGATTGTTTTGTGTGGTATGGACATTTTAATGATGTTATTTTTCCTGTCAATGAACATGGTGTATTTATTGGTATCTTCTTCAGTTTATTTATTTACTGTCTTATAATTTTTTGAGTATGGGTCTTTTATATTCTTTTTTTTTTTTTTTTACAGAGACAGAGCGAGAGTCAGAGAGAGGGATAGACAGGGACAGACAGACAGGAATGGAGACAGATGAGAAGCATCAATCATCAGTTTTTTGTTGTGCATTGTCACACCTTAGTTGTTCATTGATTGCTTTCTCATGTGCCTTGACCGTGGGCCTTCAGCAGACCGAGTAACCCCTTGCTTGAGCCAGCGACCTTGGGTTCAAGCTGGTGAGCTTTGCTCAAACCAGATGAGCCTGATCTCAAGCTGGCGACCTTGGGGTCTTGAACCTGGGTCCTCCACATCCCAGTTCAATGCTCTATCCACTGCGCCACCACCTGGTCAGGCAGTATTTTACTTATTTTTGATGCAATGTAAATGGGATTACTTTTTTAGTTTCTTTTTCTGATAGTTCATTATGGATGTATAAAAATGCTGCCACGCCCTGGCTGGTTGGCTCAGTGGTAGAGCGTTGGCCTGGCGTGCAGGAGTCCTGGGTTCGATTCTTGGCCAGGGCACACAGGAGAAGCACCCATCTGCTTCTCCATCCCTCCCCCTCTCCTTCCTCTCTGTCTCTCTCTTCCCCACCTGCAGCCAAGGCTCCATTGGAGCAAAGATGGCCCGGTTGCTGAGGATGGCTCTATGGCCTCTGCCTCAGGCGCTAGAATGGCTCTGGTTGCAACAGAGCAATGCCCCAGATGGGCAGAGCATCGCCCCCTGGTGGGCATGCTGGGTGGATCCCGGTCGGGCACATGCGGGAGTCTGTCTGACTGCCTCCCTGTTTCCAACTTCAGAAAAATACAAAAAAATGCTGCCAATTTCTCAATATAAGTTTTGTATCCTGTTTACTTTACTGAACTCATTTGTCAGATCTAGTAGTTTTTGGTGGTGTCTGTAGGGTTCTCTCTGTACATACAATATTCTGTCATCTGCATATAATGAGTTCTACTTTTTTTCTTTCTGATTTGGATGTCTTATTTCTTCTTCTTGTCTGCTTGTTTTGACTAGGACTTCCAGTACTACACTGCTCACAAAAATTCGGGATATATTATAGCTTTATATTCATTTTGAAATATCCCCTAATTTTTTGAGCACTATATTTTAAATAAGAATGGTGACAGTGGACATCCCTGTCTTGTTCTTGATCTTAAGGGAGATACTTTTACGTTTTGCCCAATCAGTATGTTGGCTGTGGGTTTGTCATATATGAACTTTATTATGTTTAAGATATGTTCCCTCTATTTCCATTTTGTTGAGAGTTTTTATCATAAATGGGTGCTAGATTTTGTCAAATGCTTTTTCTGCACCTAAAAATCACATGATTTTTATCCTTCATTTTGTTTATGTAGTGTATCACATTAATTGATTTATGAATATTCTACCAACCTTGCATTCCAGGAATAAATCCCACTTGATCATGGTGTATTTTCTTTTTAGTGTATTGCTGCTGGATTTGACTTGCTGATATTTTGTTGAGGATATTTGTATCGTATGTTCATCAGGGACATTGACCTATAGTTTACTTTCTTTGTAGTGTTTTTATCTGGTTTTGGAATCAGGATAATGCTGTTCTCATAAATGAGCTTGGAAGTCTTCCCTCCTGGACTTTCTTTAATAGTTTAAGAAGGATTAGTGTTAGTTCTTTTTTCTATGTTTGGTAAAATTCCCCTGTGAAGCCTTCTAGTCCAGGACTTTTGTTTGTTGGGGTCTTCTTAATTATTATTATTGCCTTGATTTTATTAATTGCAATTCCCGTGTTCTGATTTTCTGATTTGTCTTGATTTGGTTTTAGAAGATTGTATGTTTCTAGGAATTTATCCATTGTTTCATATTGTCCAATTTGTATGTATTATTTTCTTATCCTTTGTATTTCTGTGGTTTCAGTTGTTACTTCTCTGTTTTGTTTCTGATTTTATTTATTTGGGTCCTTTCATCTTGTTTTGTTTTTCTTAATCAGTCTGGTCAAAGGTTTATCAGTCTTGCCTGGCCTGTGGTGCTACAGTGGACAGAGCATCAACCTGGAACACTGAGGTAGTGGGTTCAAAACTCTGGGTTTACCCAGTCCAGGAACATAGGACAAGCAATCAATGAACAACTAAAGTGAGGTACCTATGCTCATTCAATAAATCTTAAAAAAAAAAAAAAAAAAGGTTTATCAATCTTGTTTATTTTTTCAAAGACCAGCTCTTGGTGACATTGGTTTTTGTATTGTGTTTTAGACTATTTTGTTTATTTTCACTCTGATCTTTATTACTTTATTCCTTCTACTAAATTTAGGCTTGTTTGTTGTTCTTTTTCTAGTTCTTTTAGGTGTAAGGTTAGATTAGTTAAGATTTTTTCTTGCCTCTTGAGCTAGGCCTGTATTGCTATGAATTTTTCTCT
The DNA here is from genome assembly GCF_036850995.1 of Saccopteryx leptura. NCBI lineage: Eukaryota > Metazoa > Chordata > Mammalia > Chiroptera > Emballonuridae > Saccopteryx > Saccopteryx leptura. Next base: position 111,858,244 of record NC_089504.1, read on the forward strand.
TAGGACTGCTTTCACTGTGTCCCATGGATTTTAGGTGGTTGTATAAGGTCTACTGGAAAGTTCTGTCTGTTTTTGGAATAAAACAAAATACAAATTTTTTTTACTATCAATAAACTTTATTAAATAATATAATTGCCATTATTATTAATGATTTCTTGCCAGCGTGAGGGCAATTTGTATATCCCATTTTTGAAAAATGTTTTATCTTTTGATGCGAAAAATTGAACCAGTACTTGTTTGATATCTTCTTCAGTTTTGTATTTTTTGCCCTTAAAAAAATTTTGTAAGGACAAAAACAAGTGATAGTCGAAGGGTGCTAAGTCCGGGGAATATGGTGGATGCGACAGACATGCTTCTGTAGCATTTCTTCCTTGTTGAAATTCGTAAAAATTATAGTGGCATAAATGAACTTTATCAGTAGCCATGGGTACACTATCACTTCACACATAAGACTAACGTGAATCAACTTTGTTTTAGTTAATTTGCTATGTCAGTATGTATACATTAAGTGATAAAAATAGAGAGGCACACATGCGCCAAATAAACATGTGCTTACGTGTCAAAAATTGTTGTGATAGAAACGGACAGAACTTTCTGGTAGACCTTATGTATTTATTCTCATTAGTCTCAAAGAAACTTGATTTCTTCCTTAATCTCATTGTTAATCCATTCTTTGTTTAGTAGCATGTTATTTAGCTTCCATGTGTTTGTGTTTTATCAGTTTTTTTCTTGTGATTTATTTCTGGTTTCATTCCATTGAGGTCAGAGAAGATGCTTGATATGATTTCAGTCTTATATTTATTGAGACTAGTTTTGTGTCCTAACATGTGGTCTAATTTAGAACGTGTTCCATGGCCCTGGCCAGTTGTCTCAGTGAATAGAGCATTGGCCCAGTGTATGGATAGTCCCAGGTTTGATCCCAGTCAGGGCACACAAGAGAAACAGTCATCTGCTTCTCTTCCCCTCCCTCTTCCTCTTCTCCCCCTCTTCCCCTCCTGCAGATTGGTATGAGCAGATTGGTATGATAGCCTGGTTGGTCCCAGTGATAGCCCTCGGGCACTAAAAATAGCTTAGTTGATTTGAGCATCTTCCCAAAATGGGAGCCTGGTTGGGGATCTTGAGGGAGTCTGTCTCATTATCTTCCCTCCTCTCGCTTAAAATAAAAAAAAATACTTCCTTGTGCACTTGAAAAGAATGTATATATCCTGCTGCTTTGGCATGAAATACTCTGAAAATCTCAATTAAATCCATCTGGTATAGTGTATCATTTAAGACTGCTGTTTTCTTGTTGATTCTGGAAGCTCTATCCATTGATGTCAATCAGAAGTTAAAATTTCCTACTATGACTATATAGCTCTCTCTTAAAAATGTTTTCTTGAATGCAGTCACTTTGCCTGCTGATTTGCTGTCACCTCCTGCCCCTAAAGAATAAGGACAAATAGCTTTAATTAAATTAAGACAATGTTTACTTATTTATTTATTGAAAAATGTGTGGAGTTAGAAGGGAACTTAGTGCTGCAGAAAGTTTTTTATTTAAAAATTTTACTGATTGATTGATTGATTGATTTTAATGAGAGAGGAAGGAAGAGAGAGAGAAAAAGAACATTGATTTGTTCCACTTATTTATGCATTCATTGGTTGATTCTTGTATGTGCCCTGACCAGGGATTGAACCTGCAACCTTGGCATGTGGGGAAGATGCTCTAACCAACTGAACTGCCCTACCAGGGCCAGTGTTTTCTAAAATACTTAGCAAATGTATTGCAATATTGATCCTCCCAAACAGTAGCTACTCTTTGTTATTGAATATACCCTTGTTACTTTTTAAAGTTGCCTTCTTAAGGGAGCATAGTAAGTCTATTAATGTTTTTTGCTGAGTTATGAACTTGGTGCTGAGATAACTAGATCACAGGGTTTCTCATCAACTATTTAAAGCAGGCGTCACCAAACTGCGGCCCCCTGAGGCCATTTATCCGGCCCCCGCCACACTTCTGGAAGGAGCACCTCTTTCATTGGTGGTCAGTGAGAGGAGCACTGTATGTGGTGGCCCTCCAACAGTCTGAGGGACAGTGAACTGGCCCCCTGTGTAAAAAGTTTGGGGACCCTTGGTTTAAAGTATTAGTGCATATTATTAGGTCTGCTATAACTCAAATGTGGTCTCCAAATAGTAGAGGTCATACATCTCCTTGCCTAGGAGTTTGTGGTTCAGGAAGAGGGGTCAGGGATGTGGAGAAAACTCCACATTAAAAAATGTCCTCTTTTGGCCCTGGCCGGTTGGCTCAGCGGTAGAGTGTCGGCCTGGCGTGCGGGGGACCCGGGTTCGATTCCCGGCCAGGGCACATAGGAGAAGCGCCCATTTGCTTCTCCACCCCCCCCCTCCTTCCTCTCTGTCTCTCTCTTCCCCTCCCGCAGCCAAGGCTCCATTGGAGCAAAGATGGCCCTGGGCGCTGGGGATGGCTCCTTGGCCTCTGCCCCAGGCACTAGAGTGGCTCTGGTCATGGCAGAGCATCGCCCCCTGGTGGGCAGAGCGTCGCCCCTGGTGGGCGTGCGGGGTGGATCCCGGTCGGGTGCATGCGGGAGTCTGTCTGACTGTCTCTCCCCGTTTCCAGCTTCAGAAAAATACAAAAAAAAAAAAAAAAAAAGTCCTCTTTTATTTGGAAATTGACCTCAACGGCCATTGTTTCAGCTATTTCAGTCTCCCTCATGCTGAACCTATTCTTCAACCTGACTGAAGCCTCCTGTTCCTTTGTGCCCGCATTTTCTCCCATTTTGTCAGCCCTCTTCTTTTTTTTTTTAAAGATTTTATTTATTCATTTTAGAGAGGAGAGAAAGAGAGAGAGAGAGAGAGAGAGAGAGAGAGAAGGGAGGAGCAGGAAACATCAACTCCCATATGTACCTTGACCAGGCAAGCCCAGGGTTTTGAACCAGCGACCTCAGCACTCCAGGTCTATGCTTTATCCACTGCGCCACCACAGGTCAGGAGTCAGCCCTCTTCTTAACTTCTTTCCTGACCAGACCAGATGATCTATCACTTCTAAACCTCCTCCCCACTACCCGCCTCCCCCGTTTTGACAATATCCTCTAATTTTCTTGTCCTCTTAACGTGATCCTGGATCAGCTGAACTTTCTACAGTCTGGACTGCTGAGCGCAGCTAGAAAAACAACATAATCTTTCTTCGCAGTCTCTGAGTTCTCAGCACAGCCTACTTAATCCTGCACCATTGCTTGGGTAACTCCTCAATGAATAATTCTGTCATTCTCTTCACTTTGCAGACTTGCCTTCTATTTTACAAAGGAAATTTAGGATGATAGATGTGCCTCTCCTTCAGCTTCTCTACTGTGCTCCCCACATCCTTATTTTCTCCCCTCTCTCCTGAGAGGGTGGGGCATTCCTCCACTCCTCTGCTCAGATGTCTCAGTCCTGGCCCTGGAGCGCTTCTTTAGTTTTCCCCTCTGTCTTGATCCAGCCTTTGTTTCCCTTCTTTTGCCTTTGTTTTTTCCTATATTTAAAAACCTTACCTGGCCTAATGATTATAAAACCTGCAGAAATCTGTATCATCTTAAAACAGTACATAACTCAAGTATCATATTTTCTTTTGAAACCATGTCTGTTCATGCCCTAGTGCTGTATTCTTTTTTTTTTTTTTTTTGTATTTTTCTGAAGTTGGAAACGGGGAGGCAGTCAGACAGACTCCCGCATGCGCCTGACCGGGATCCACCCGGCATGCCCACCAGGGGACGATGCTCTGCCCATCTGGAGCATTGCTCTGTTGCAACCAGAGCCATTCTAGCACCTGAGGCAGAGGCCACAGCCTTCCTCAGTGCCCAGACCAATTTTGCTACAATGGAGCCTTGGCTGCAGGAGGAGAAGAGAGAGACAGAGAGGAAGGAGAGGGGGAGGGGTGGAGAAGCAAATGGGCGTTTCTCCTGTGTGCCTTGGCCGGGAATCGAACCCGGGACTCCTGCATGCCAGGCTGACACTCTACCACTGAGCCAAGGCACAGGGCCCTAGTGCTGTATTCTTTAGTTCTTCACCTTGTTCTTGGAAGAACAGTTTTCATGCTGTGGGGGATTCTTTTCTTACCTTTCATTTGCTCACTGCAGCTTGGCTTCTGCCTCTATTATTCTTAAGAACGGAATTCTCCTAACACTTTTTCTTATTTTGTACTATTCTGACATTTTTTTTTCTTCTTCACTTACTTCTATATACTCCAATACTTATACATTTGTATTCCTTAGGATTTCAACCACAGACCACTTTTTATACTGTCCTTGAGCAGTGTCTTCTGTTTTGTAGCTTAAATACCACATATGTACTAATATTTTACCTCCTTCCAACCCATACTCAGGTCCTTAACTCTCTATTGTGTATCTCCATTTTATTGTTCTCTAGACTCTCAGTTTGGCATCTCTAAAACTGAATTGATCACCATCACTTGCGCTTGAAGACACTGGGCTCTCCTATCTCAGCTGTTCAGGTCCGCACCCTTTCTCTGCCTCGCTGGAAACCGTCTCTGCCTTCCCTGTGCCGAGCCAGCCACTCAGTGACATGGACTTGGCTTTGTAAATGTTTCTTAAATTCATCTTTGTCATCTTTGTCCCCACTATTGCTTCCCTGGCTTTAGGTCTTGAGCATATTTCTTTTTTCCGTGGTCTCTAACTGGTTTCCCTTCTTTTGGGCTAAACTCTAACTTTATTTTACAGATGGATATATTTATAATGAAGTCCTGACCACCACTTTCCTCCTTAAAATTCTTTAGTAGCATTGATCATGTGTAGGATAAAATCCATTCTCCTTGGTATAGCGTACGAGACTTTTGTGTCGCATGTTCAGCTTCTCATTAATTATTATTATAATGAAGCATTCAGCATAGAGACCCAAGTAGGTTGAACCACTACTCATATATCCCTGCTAACACGGGAGGTGCTGCCGTAGGTAGCCTGTGAAGGTGGCAAGTGGAAGGATGATTTTTCTGCTCTTTTTGAGAAATAGTTTAAAACATTTTTTTGAGGCACCATCTTTTTTATTATTATTATTTTTTAAGTGAGAAGAGGGGAGAGTGAGACAGACTTCCACATGCACCCCGACTAGTGTCCACCTGGCAACCCCTGCCTGGGGTCAATGCTCAAATCAACCAAGCTGTTCTTAGCACCTGAGGCTGACGCTTGGACCAACTGAGCTATCCTCGGTGCCCAGGGCCCAAGCTTGGACCAATTGAGCCACTGGCTGCAAGAGGGGAAGAAAGAGAGAGAGGTCAGAGGGAAAGCGCCCTGACTGGGAATCGAACCCCGGGCATCCGCACGCCAGACCGATGCTGTATCCACTGAGCCAACCTGCCAGGGCCAAGGCACCATCTTTTGAGACCAAAGCCATACCCATTGTAAACTTTTAGCTCTTTATAGTTATGTGGTGGTCAGCAATGAGGGTAAACATGTTATTTCTAGAAGCCATTTTTGTTTGTTTGTTTGTTTCTATCATTGATCCTTCTGCTTTAAAAATGTTTTTAAAGACCCTGTCCAGGTAGCTCAGTTGGTTAGAGTGTTCTCCCAATATGCCAAGGTTGCTGGTTCCATCTCCAGTCAGCACGTGCAAGAATCATCCAATGAATGCATGAATAAATGGAACAGCAAACTGATCTGTCTCTCTCTCTCCCTTTCTCTCTTTCTCTCTCCCTCTCTCTCTTGTCCACCTTCCTTCCTCTCTCTTAAATCAATAAATTTTTTTAATTTTTAAGATACTTTTTTTTATTCCTTCTCATCCTATAATTTATTAAACATTTATTAACTTTTAAAAATTAAACACTATGGAACATGTATTATGTCAAGCAGTATACTTTAGTGCCTTAGGAAATTAAGAAGGCAGGTTCTTGTCTTCAGAAGATCACAGTGCAGTGGGTGGTAAGACAGTTAAATATTACAGTAGAATAAATAAATGCCATGATAGAGGTATGTCCCTTTGACTGGGGACACTGAAGACAGGCTAACTTCAAGTTGGTTGGAGTCCCCAATCCCTGCCTTCTTTAAGATGCTTTCTGGTTTAGCCCCTGCTTGTGTTACCTCCTACCCTCAACTCTAATTGTGCTGGATGCCTCGCTTTCTCCTGAACACAGTGCAACTTTCACAACCTTTGTCTTTGCACACACTATTTTATCCATCTCAAGTACTTCTATTTTTTTTTTGCCTAGCACACTGTTTTTGCTCACCTTTTTTAATAACCAGTTCAAATGGTGTCTCCTGCCCTGCCTAACCCACACAATTAGTTACTCCCTTTTCTGTACCTACAGAACTCTTCTCATGTTCGAATACAAGGGTTGTCATAATGTGTTATCTGCACACCTCTATCTTTCCCTTTAGACCATGGTTCTTCAGGAGCACTTGTTATGACTTCATCATCTCTGTGCCATGACACTTAGGCGGCATATTGTTAGAGCTAAATACCAAATGAGTCTTAATTAATTTTACTATTTTATTTATCACTTCTTTTGGTTTATACGCTAGTATACTTTTTCATCATCACCATCTTCTTTTTTTAAAAGATTTTATCTATTGATTTTACAGAGAGAGGAAAGGGGGAGTAGAGGGAGAAATATTAACTCATAGTTGCTTCACCTTAGTTGTTCACTGATTGCTTCTCGTATGTGCTTTGAATGTGCTTTGAACTGGCAAGCCCAGGGTTTTGAACCGGTGACCTCAACTTTCCAGGTCGACACTCTCTCCACTGCGCTACCACAGGTCAGCCTCTTGGGCTTAATTTTTCCTCATCAAAATAATGCAGGGCTTGTGTTAAATGATTTCTAAAACCTGTTTTTATTTTATAATTTTTTTATATCCTACGTCTAATGATATTTTCCGAATTATCTTTTCATGTAGCACTCACATGGTCTTCTGAAAGAAGCCATGGGTAGCTGTTGTAGCTGTCCAGATATAGACACTGTCCCAGATAATCATCGGAACAAGTTTAAGGTCAGTAACACTGCTTGAATTATATCTCTCTGTGCCTACATGGATATTCTTTTACTTCACTTAATATATATAATATATATATTATAATATATATAATAATATATTATAATATATATAATAATATATAATATATATATTACTTTTCACTTTATCTCCAGTCTGTTTTATTTCTCTTTTTGCTCACTCTGCCTTTTCTTGTTTAACAAGTGATGATGACGTTTTCTTACTGACAGTGTGGAATCCTCTTTTACTTTCTTGTTTGTCATCTCTATTCAATTAGCCACACAGTTCTGGTATACTTTCTCTAAAATGCCATTGTATAGGCATTTTAGGTGGGGACAGGCCTCCAGCCATTGATTCATTCCTGGATAATTTCTTAACTGGACTGTACCTTGAGTCACCACTGTGATCCACCCTGCAGTAGACATGAAATTAATCTTTTTTTTTCATCATTTTGAAACTTCTTTGGTGTTCTGTTACCTAGAGGCCAAATGCTCCATTCCTTACTCATCCACAGCTATGCAGTGTCCTTGTCATCTGAAATCAGTCTGCTATAAATCATAGTCTCTGGGTCATACAGACTTAGGTGTAGGTCACAGCCCTGTTGCTTTCTAGCTCTGTAGCTTTGTGACCTTGGGCAGGTTGCATTATCACTAAGACTTTGTTTCAATTTTGTAGAATGGAAAAAACAGTATTTCCTGCAATTTGTAGTATTATGAGGATTCAATGGGAAAAATATATGTAAAACACATTGCCCAGTTCCAGTAAGTGGGTATAGTAAGTTCTCCCTAAGTGATTATCTATTCTTCGTAGATTCTGGCCATTTTCTGAAACTCAGTAGTGCAAGGCCTTATATTAATATGAACTTACCCCTCAGTGGGAATCTGAGTCCTTGCAGAGATGAGCAGGTTCATGTGCTGTACTGCCGCATAGTCCTGCCGCACATTGGTTCATGTGTGAACTAGCAAAGGAGCGAGTAACTGAGCCAATTCACACAGCACATTTCCTTGAAAAATTGGTGAAATATGTGTGACTATTAAGTGGAAGCAGTAGGTTCTCACTAATTAAACTTTCTTGTTCAGGTCATTAATGTGGATGATGATGGGAATGAGTTAGGTTCTGGCATAATGGAGCTCACAGACACAGAACTGATTTTATACACTCGCAAACGTGACTCGGTAAAATGGCACTACCTCTGCCTACGACGCTATGGCTATGACTCGAATCTCTTTTCTTTTGAAAGTGGTCGACGGTGTCAAACTGGACAAGGTAGGTAGAACCTTTAATTTTTTTCTACAAACCTTGTCACATTTGAAATATTTATACTATCCTTTCAGTTATTCTGTATACAATGTTTAATATGTTACTTTCTCCTGATAGGAAAAATTACCCAAACAGTGCCCTTGCTAAGAAAAGAGATTTTGGCCTGACCAGGTGGTGGCACAGTGGATAGAGTGTCGGACTGGGATGCGGAGGACCCAGGTTCGAGACCCCGAGGTTGCTAGCTTGAACGCGGGCTCATCTGGTTTGAGCAAGAAGCTCACCAGCTTGGACCCAAAGTCGCTGGCTTGAGCAAGGGGTTATTCGGTCTGCTGTAGCACCCCGGTCAAGGCACATATGAGAAAGCAATCAATGAATAACTAAGGTGCCACAATGAAAAACCGATGATTGTTGCTTCTCATCTCTCTCTGTTCCTGTCTGTCTGTCTCTATCTATCCCTCTCTTTGACTCTCTCTCTGTCTCTGTAAAAAAAACAAAAAACAAAAACAAAAAAAAAAGAAAAGGGATTTTGTAAACCATGTATTCATTCAGCAAGCATTTATTAAGTAAATTCTCTATGTCCAGACTTTTGACTCATATTAGCTTTAAGATTTTTAGTAAATGATTAGCCCCAGTAAATTGACTGTATTTACTGTTATAACTTGTTGGGGAAAGAACCTAAATCTTGGAGTTGAACAGTACATTGATTATTTTGCTACATACAATTTGAAAGGCCTTGGGCACATTACCTCTGTCAAGTATGAGATTTTTTCTCTGCCTGACCTGTGGTGGCACAGCGGATAAAGCGTTGACCTGGAATGCTGAGGTTGCCAGTTTGAAACCCTGGACTTGCCTAGTTAAGGCACATATGGCAGTTGATGCTTCCTTCTACCTCTCCCTCCTCTAAAATGAATTTAAGAAATATTTTTAAAATTTTTGTCTTTTATCTATTAGAGGTGAATGATAATTCCTGCCTTATAAAATTATTATAATGAAGCATGGTAACAGAATCAGGGCCTGTCAAATGGTAAAGGATTACCTTGGTAATGATGAGTTGGGCTCCCCCTACTGTTAAAAGGCAGACTGAAATGTACACTTCCCATCTTTTTGTCTGCCTTATTTTGGACCATCTCCCTTAGACAAATGCAAATTATTCTGTAGGCTTTCATTTGGGTTTATGTTTTGAAACAGGGGATATCATTAATTTATCAGACATTTATTTTGAAAGGCTTTCTTGCTATTGGTACGTAGAATTCTTATTTTACAATTTTATTCTTTGACAGGTAGGTGCTCCTATATAATTTTTAAAGATGTGGTAACCATTGTTCCTTCTGATTTATATTTGTAGGAATATTTGCCTTTAAATGTGCCCGTGCAGAAGAATTATTTAACATGTTGCAAGAGATTATGCAAAATAATAGTATAAATGTGGTGGAAGAGCCAGTTGTTGAAAGGAATAATCACCAGACAGAATTGGAAGTCCCAAGAACACCTCGAACACCTACAAGTAAGTATATACTTTCCTTCTAAAATGGCATTTAATCAACACTATAAACCATAGTTTGTAAACTGTAGACCAGGGGTCCCCAAACTATGGCCCGCGGGCCACATGCGGCCCCCTGAGGCCATTTATCTGGCTGCCACACTTCCGGAAGGGGCATCTCTTTCATTGGTGGTCAGTGAGAGGAGTATAGTTCCCATTGAAATACTGCTCAGTTTGTTGATTTAAATTTACTTGTTCTTTATTTTAAATATTGTATTTGTTCCTGTTTTTTTTTGTTTGTTTGTTTTTTTACTATAAAATAAGATTTGTGCAGTGTGCATAGGGATTTGTTCATAGTTTTTTTATAGTCTGGCCCTCCAACAGTCTGAGGGACAGTGAACTGGCCCCCTTTGTAACAAGTTTGGGGACCCCTGCTATAAACTATGGGGCTTTAATCTATAAAATGTTAGAGATCACTATTAACTAATGTAAGTTTAATGGTCGTCAGTTTTAAAAAGCTGTTAGCCATAATTATATACATGTTTAATATTTTACATATGATAATTAAATGTTCCGTATTATCTAAAATATGAATGGAAAGTTGGCATAGGGGCGTGCTCTTTGTGCCCTGGTTTCTGTTGTCTTGTCAGAAACGCCTGCCTTAATCCTATCAGTGCAGATGGATTCTCACTCATTTTTATTCTCTCTCCCCTGCCTCTGTGTCCTGCTTTTCTTCTTAAATCGATAAACAAAAACTCAGCTCCAGGGTTTGCTGCTCAGAACTTACCTAATGGGTATCCCCGATATCCCTCATTTGGAGATGCTTCCTCCCATCCTTCCAGCAGACATCCGTCTGTGGGAAGTGCACGCTTGCCTTCAGTAGGTGAAGAGTCTACACATCCTTTGCTCGTGGCTGAGGAACAAGTAAGCATATGCTTCTATCAAACAGGATAATGGCTTTTGTGGAGTTTAGGTGTGGAATTGAAGATTTTAGTCAGTTTGAATTTAGCATTCATTGTCTGTATAAGACTTTTGTAGTGAAGAATCAGAGGAAATAGTGTATATTTGCTGATGTAGGCTGCAATATGTACAGGTACTGGGGGAAACAGCATTACAGTAGTTTGTGTGCTCACAGGAGCGGTGCATCTAAAGATAAAGACAGACATAACTAATGGCCAGTTCCCATTACAATAACCTCCATTCATTCAGAATTTATGCTACTGCTTAAATTATATAAGTAATTTTTATAATTAGTGGACTACTAGCAGGAAGGTTGATTTTGTTGTTAATATTTTTATAGAGCTATGTAATTTTCCTGACTATTTTTCATTTGAGGACTAAAGTATCTGGTTAAACATTGTCTATGCTTTAATAAGTTATTTTTCAGTAAGAAGTTTTAATTTTTTTAAAAATCACTTTTTCATGTTCTTTACACAGTACATGAGTTCTTATTTACTGTAATTACATTTCTCTCAACTTTGAATTTTATTTTTAGTTCTTCTAATTTTATGTATAGACTTAAAAATGTTTTTTATATTGTCTCCCAAAATACTGTTGAGCTTTTCCTTATCATTTTAGTGATTATTTCTTAGCAGCTAGTATTTATTTTATAGCTATGCATTTTATAGAACTCTTTATTAAATCTAATAGAGTTTATTTTTTATATAGTCTAATCATCTGTACATAATGATAAATTTTAATCTTTTTAATATTTATTTCTGAATCATGGTTTAATGCATTCATGAGAATTTCTAGAACAGTACCAAAATGATAATCTCTATTTTTTCCTTATATATTTTTCTTTTACAGAATGCTTTTTATGTTTCACTATCAAGTATAATGTTGCACTTTAGATTAGTTATTCTTTTGGGAAGAGAGGTGAGAAGCATCAACTCATCATTGTGTCAGTTTTGTTGTTAACAGATTGCTTCTCATATGTGCCTAGACGGGGGGAAGGTGGAGGCTTAAGCTGAGCCAGTGGCACCTTCCTCAAGCCAACAACCTTGGGCTTTAATCCAGCTATCTTTGGGCTTAAGCCAGTGACCATGAGGTTATGTCTGTGATCCCTTGCTCAAGCCGGCGACCTTGTGCCTCAAGCTGGTGAGCCTGCACTCAAGCCAGATGAGTCCACAGTCAAGCCGGTGACCTTGGGGATTTGAACCTGGGACTTCAGCATCCCAGGTTGATGCTTTATCCACTGTGCCACTACCGGTCAGGCAAAGTAGTTATTCTTTTACTAAATTAGGAAACTACATTTTTATATTCCCTTCTCCTCAAACTTACACCCTTTGTATATATTAGTAAAAACCAGGTGCAGAAACCTCAAGTTTTTGCATGGTTTTTTTTTGGGGGGGTCAAGTTACTCATTCACTTTACTGTTTTGTTTTAGGTACACACCTATGTTAACACTACAGGTGTGCAAGAGGAGCGGAAAAATTGCACAAGTGTGCATATCCCACTGGAGGCAAGGATTTCTAATGCTGAGAGCAACACTCCAAAAGAAGAACCAAGTAGTATTGAGGACAGGGACCCTCAGGTTCATCTTGAACCCGAAGTAGTCAGATTTGTCTTAGGACCAACTCCTGTTCAAAAGCAATTAATGGAAAAAGAGAAACTGGAGAAAATTGGAAGAGATCAAGCCAGTGGAAGTGGTGCAAATAACACAGAATGGGACACTGGATATGACAGTGATGAGCGAAGAGATGCGCCCTCTGTTAACAAGCTGGTGTATGAAAATATAAATGGGTTATCTATCCCTAGTGCCTCAGGGGTCAGGAGAGGTCGTCTGACATCCACCAGTACCTCAGATACCCAGAATATCAACAACTCAGCTCAGAGAAGAACTGCATTATTAAACTATGAAAATTTACCATCTTTGCCTCCTGTTTGGGAAGCCCGCAAGCTAAGTAGGGATGAAGATGACAATTTAGGACCAAAGACCCCATCTCTAAACGGCTACCATAATAATCTAGATCCAATGCATAACTATGTAAATACAGAGAATGTAACCGTGCCAGCAAGTGCTCACAAAATAGAATATTCAAGGCGTCGGGACTGTATACCGACAGTCTTTAATTTTGATATCCGGCGCCCGAGTTTAGAACACAGGCAGCTCAATTACATACAGGTTGACTTGGAAGGTGGCAGTGACTCCGACAACCCTCAGACTCCAAAAACGCCTACAACTCCTCTTCCACAGACCCCTACCAGGCGCACAGAGCTGTATGCTGTGATAGACATTGAGAAAACTGCTGCTATGTCAAATTTGCAGAAAGCACTACCACGGGATGATGGTACATCTAGGAAAACTAGACATAATAGTACTGATCTGCCCATGTGAGCCTGGGAAGCATTACGTTGTTTGCACCTTTATGAATTTTTAAAAAATGAAGATGCAAGTGCTTCATTTTCATTTCTAAACACTAACTCCTTTTATAGACTGATGAAATTTTTTTTTACTATTTCATGTGCTTCTTTAACTAAAGGGAATTAATGTAGAGCAGGTACTCATTAAAGAACACTAATTTCATTATATACTACTCATTACTGTACAGCAGCACTCCCATTTTCACAGTGCCTATTTAAAATGAGAGTTGAAGTGAGTGACATGCTGGTTGATTTGTGTCAATATTCTGGACTTATGCATATCATTCATGTCTAAGTCATGGTTGGCATTTAAAACATTTCATAAAGCCTCTTGATAATGTGCATTGCTAACAGATAACTCTAGGCTCTGAAAGTAGTATTTGTAAATTCACTGTTCGTGGTATGTGGCGTCCAGCACGCAAGATGAGGAATCCTTCATTTTAGTAATTGTAGGCTTTTTGACTTGAGCCAAACTATTTGTAAAGGAAATAGAAGTACCACACTCCTTATATACCAGTCAGTTCCTTTGCCTTCAGCTTACTAGAAAGTTCTGTGTCCATGAGGATGGTTTGCTGTTTGTGTGCTGAACGGCAGGAAGCGGAGAAGATTTTCTCTTTATTCATCTCATGATGTCATTGGAAGGGCATGCCCAGGTTTCTTAGTCAGAATTACAGTAGGCTCAAGAATCAGTCTCAGGTCATTTTACCCTAAAACATTTGAAAATCTGAACCATGATCTCTTGAAAGTGTCTCTCCTATGGATTACTAACAATAACATTGTTTCTGGAGGCATTTGTGCCATTGAATTGCCATTTACCTTCAATTGTTTTCCTTTGGTGTTTGGGATGTCTTACTTTGTTGCATAATGTCTTTTTCAATTTAAAATGTTTGAGTTTGTATATAGTTTTAGAATTGGCTTATGTGTTTATTGTTGTTTAGTTTGCATTTTTGTCAAATTGTGGTTTTGAAGGTTCATTTGGAACTTACTGTTATTCTATAACAGGGTTGCCCTTGTCCAGTATTTATTTATATGCTGTTTACTTTTCAAGTTGATAAAAACATCCTCTCAGTTTTAAATTTTACTTGTGTCCATAGGTGATCTCTTTAGCAGCTGAGAAAATACCTGAAGCTACTTTTACCGTGCAGAGTCCCCTAAAGGTACTGAGTTTTCTCTGTGGGCACCCTCCCCAGCACTTTAGCAGTGATCCCTCAAGTCACACGGCTGCAACTGTACTTTGCCCACGGTAGTGCTCCTTAGCTCTGCTGTTCTTCACTCAGAGCTGGATATTTGCTTATCCCTGATTTCGATGGAATGTTAGGATTATTGCCAGCATAGCAGGTACAGTGCAAGTCTTGTAGCAATGCGATTATGTCATAATTTAGGATGTAAAATGAATTGAAGCTTGTATAAACTGACAAGAGGTCATATGTCTAACTCTAGGAAAATCAAGAATGTTCCAGTTTCCCAATCACTAGAGAAGACGAGAGTGAAAAGGTCAGGTAACCTTGCAAAATATTTTACCGTTTTCTCTAAATATGAGGAAGTTTGAGATTATGATCTGGATCTACCAGATGTAACTAAGGTTATTTTAGCATGAAAAATTTTTGGTCATATAGCATTCAACCAGTTATAGGGCAGTGAATGGATTAGCTAAATAATAGAATGGGACCATTATAAAGAAAATAAATTATTAAAGGTGTCTGTTATTTTCAGTGCCATTGTTGTGTGCATAGCAGTTTTTTTTTTCCTTCTGTGAACTTGGTGCTTACTAAAGTGTTCACTGTTCTCTAAAAAGAGAGCAGTGGTATAGATTTGCAGTTTCCATTTTTAATATATTGTTGCATTTATGTTTTCTTCTGAGTAGATTGCTAATCGTGCCAAATTTATATGATTTTTGATTTTTGTAATGTGGAGTAAGAATTGTGATGGAACTATTGTAGTGCACATGGTTTTCTCTGAAATAAGCAGTCAAGACCAGAACATTAACCTCCAAATGGAAGGGCTGACCTATTTATTCATTTTGGAGGTTGGATACTTTATTTTCTTTTTCTCATCCTTTTCATTTCTCCTTCCAGATTCTAATTAGTTTTTATATATTTTTTAGGTAACTCCAATATAATCATTGCAGTTTATGCTTTAAATACTGTGTGCTTTAAAAATGAAAATGGGACCAATTTGTCTGCTAATAATTTGATTTAGGTACTATGAGTATTAGGAAGATGTATACATACAACTGGTGTTAATTTCTAGATGTCTCTGGAAATCACCTGTATTCCTATTTAATAAAAAGTATGTAGAACACTCCTTGTCCTTTGCAATAGTCTAGTAGTGGGCATTAAGCCCTGTCTTGGAAAGATGTACCTATTGCTAGGTACATTTTAGAGTGAGATATTTTATTGGGATATAATTGTGGCCATGTGTTTCAGATTTTCTGAGACAGACCTAATTTTAGATATTTTGTTCTGTTGATAGACCATGTGATCCCACTTTTCAGTTTTGGAAATATAATCATTGTTCATATATTTTCCCAAATAGAATCCTCTTTTATTCATATAGATCATAACAGCTTTTATCCCAGACCAGGATTGGAAACTGATGCGGATATTGACTGTTTTTTCTTAGTGTGTTTTATTTCCCAGTTTCATCTTCCTTTAAAAATGAAAATATGGTGCCTTCTCTCCCTCCAGGAAGATTGGCAAATAGTTCCTTTTATTTACTGCTGCTGTGGAGTGACGAGATATGCACTTTACTCTTGAAGACTCATCAAAAAGCTTTTCACTTCCCAGTATATTCAGAATAGATCACATTTGGGACTTAGAAAAATTTGCCAAGCAATCTTTGTTTTTATAGATATTGATGTTGACCCCACAGTCCAATGTTATAAGTCAAGCTAGTGTTTATTTCCCCTCCCAAAGAAATCTGTGGCACAACATATAAAAATGTACCTCAATAATGTTCTATTGAAAATGGGACAGGGGCCTTATGTTTTCATAATTTCCCAATAATGTGCCACCATATTTTTGCCTCAAGGTAACAGTTTTAAGCTAAAAAGTCTTTCCATTCTCCCCTGTGCTGTTCCTAACCCATAATGCCCAAGTGTTTTGTGCAATGTGTAGTATGTGTGTATGTGTAAATATATATGTATGTATATCTCTGTAGATATACATACATAGATATACATATATATATATCTCCTTGAAATAGACATACCACCAGAGACAACATTCAGAAGTAACTGATATATTGGCATCTCATTCATATTTCTGAAATGTGAGGTATATGGTACTAATCACCTTTTCCCTGATGTTTGCCAAATTTGAATAAAGGCATTGGTACGAAATCCCAGAATGTATAGGAAATGTTTTTGGCTTGAAAAATTAACTATTTTATGACATACCACAATATATATATATACTCTGCCCAAACCAGCACCATATCTATCTTTCCTGTTCTTTACATCCCTATTCCCCATTCCTTCTTCCTCATTTTTTGGGTATAACACAATTCTTTAGTAGTGTCATTACAATTGCAAATCTATGACAGACTGGTATTAATAGTACAGTAGTCACCGGTGTGCCACATTTGCATTAGGAAATGCAAAATATACATTTTATAAAGGACAAATTTTGTGTTATGTTTTTATTTTCATTACATTGTATAATATTGTAAGATTATTGTATGTCCTAATTTGCATTATAAATGTTTTTTTCCTACATAAAGGCATAAATATAGCAACTTTGTATAAAGGTAGCCTATTAGATTTTTAATTTTTTCTTTTATAAGAAATTGTCTAACAGTGGGACTACCATTGCCAAATTGTATATGACATACGAATTTTACCCCCATGGTTATTTTCTTTTATACACATTCCACATTTCTCTAATAAAAGACATAAGTGATACTGTACTATGCATAAATTGTATTTTAATGCTGTTTCATATCAGCATTTTAAATTTGGTTTGCATTTTTAATATTGGCAAAATTTACCACTGTTGATTAAAACCTTGTATATGTAACAACATCTTTTGCCCTCTCTCCCTCCCTACTGTTTGTTCTCTGTTTCTCCCTATCAGTGCCAACTTCATACATTTTGTAGCATGGCAATAAAATCCGACTTTTACACTGAGGCCGAGTGTGGCTTTTTGGAGGATGTGGAGATAGATGGGAGGATCACCCTTTAGTTGTCATCTGTGTATGACTTTTTGCCATATGAACCATGTCTCCAGGCATGAGAAGTTATTTCATATATGATGTAAACATGTGTTTCAAGACAAGTGTGAATGTGCTTTATAGCTTAATTTTTGTCATAACAAATGACTAATTTTTTATCTTTGGAAAAGTCAGAGTTTTTGAAATATTATCAAGCCTTTATTAACTGGAGTACTTAAAGAATATGCTAATAATTGAATTTAGTTCAACAAGGGCTAAGCAACACTTTTTTTAAATCCTTATTTATTGTAGAGTATCGGTATACTGTCCCAAAAATTATATGTAAAATATGGTTTAATCTTAGATAATTAGGATCTTGTGATGGCTTGCTGTTGTCATTCTGGCCTATATTTCCATGATGAGGTACTCAAGTTGATGCTGGAAGCTGAGCTGACTATACACTGACCTTAAGCATTCATGAAACACTGCTTTGTTGAATAAAATCTGGTCGGCGGTCTTATGATTACTTTCCCCTCATTGCTGAAAGTAGATTGCAATAAAACCCCAATAAAAGTTTGGTTGGATACCTATTTATAGTTTTACTATATTTATATTTCACACATTTCTTGAAACTATGATAAAAGGTTTTATTTCTTAGTCTCATATTACTGCCTCCATTTCAAAGTGAACATATAATGGGCTCAGGATTTTGTTTTGTCTAGTGAAATGAAATTTTTAAGTATTTGACAGACTCTCAGTTTTACCTGCATGGTTGTTGAAATTAGTAGGTTTCAGCTCTAGGTCTCCAAACTTGTTTTTAGTCACTGAATAACTCTGAAAAGCATATTTGGATACAGCTCAAGATGGAAATTATTTAAACAATGAAGGGGAAAGACAAGTCCACAAATAATTGGGTTCTTACTATGTGCCAGACACCACAGAACACATAATTGGTAAAGATGTGGCAATGACTAGATCTTGGAAGACTTAGGTATTTGTTCTCAGAAGTTAAGAACTTCTTTGGATTATTTCTATTTTTTTTTCTTTGAATTGCTTAGAAGATAGTAGTTATTAACATGTTCTTTCTTAATGAATGAGCATGAACTAGGCCCTGTACTAGTAATAAAGATAGCAGCCTTGTCCTCAAAATATTTGTAGTTCAAAATAACCTTCTAATGGGGGCAATGCCCTTTCCCTCCTCAGAGGACTAAGCCATAAGAAATAACTTTTCTCTATTATCACTAGAATGATACTAGATATATAGCTTAGGAGAAATGACAGTTTTATCAGTTCTTATGAGTGGTGCGATAGAGGCACACAAAAAGGGCATCTAACTCAGCCTGAGAAGGGAGGTTTTTGAGAAAAGCATGGGAAAGGTAATCCCTGAAGTATTTGATGATAGTCTATAGATTAGAGAAGGAGAAGAGAGGATGTCTTAGGGAGAAGGAATAGTGAATGCACAGATATATGGAAACACCATAATGTTCAGTGGTGGCAAGGGTTCCATATGATGAGCATGGGATGCAAAGGCAGGGTGAGGAGAGAGAGAAGAAGTAAAAAAATGAGAGACATCGGAACCTGTAGAATGCTAAGGAGTTTTAGTTTAATTGAGGTTAGAGAGTTTGAAGGATTTTAAACATTGGAGATATAATAGTTTAGAAAGATTACTCTGATATCAAAATAGAGGATACATTAGAGAACATTTTAATAAAACAGGGAGACTGATGAGGAGGCTCTTATAGAAATGGAAAAAAATAGTAAATGTCTATTCAAAGGTGTTGTTAAAGGAGTGTTTATTTATTGCTGTGTACCAAAGCACCCTAAAATTTTGTGGCTTAAAACAAATAATTTTGTTATTTCTCACATTGGTATAGATCAGGGTGGGCGGGCCTGTGGAACTCACCCCAAATTACAAAACTAGTAATGCAAAAGTTGAAATCCAATACACAGCCTGGTTCCAGAAGGCTGAGCCTTTAAACCACGGGGCATGAGGTGACACCAAAGAAGGTAAGAGGACAAGTCAAAAACATGCAGTGAAGCCTGGCCAGGCAGTGGCAGAGTGGAGAGACTGTTGGCCTGGGATGTAGAGGACCCATGTTTGAAACCCAGAGGTTGCCAGTGCTTAGCTCACCAGATTGAGCGTGGGGTCACTGGCTTGAGCATGGGATCATAGACACAACCCCGTGGTCGCTAGCTGGAGCCCAGAGGTTGCTGGCTTAAGCAAGGGGTCACAGCTGGGCTGGAGCCTTCCAGTCAACTGGAGCTCCAGTGGTGCAATCGGTCAGCGCGCGGTACTTACACAGTCAAGGCACATAAGAGAAGCAATCAATGAACAACTAAAGTGCCACAAGAAAGAATTGATTTCTGTCCCTATCTGTCTCTCTTGCTAAACAACAATAAAAACCATGCAATGAAGATAGGATAAATTGCTGAATCCTCTCATAGGGGTCTCCTCCTGGATGTCTCTTGTCTCAGCTACAAATGGCAGAGCATGCCTCCCTGTCCCCATCCAAAAGCCTCTGGGGAGCCCTGTCCCCACTCCAAAGCCCAACAGGGAGGCAGGGTTGGTTTCTCCACTCACAATCTCAGACTTGCTTGCCAGAGGACATATTTCCAGGTATATGATTTGCCTACCACAATAATAGGAGTTTTCAGTATCATGCAGGAATCTTAGCTTCTCATTATTGTGACTTCTCATTCTAGTGTGTGATTTGGGATGCACCTGTTCAAGGACATTTCCTGAAAGAAGAGCGTGTTTTCCCACAAACACAAAATTTTGGTAGATATAAAATAACAATTTTTCCAGTCTGAACATCCCTTTTCATGTTGGGCCTTGGGAATAGTGTAAACCAGGGTCAGCACTACACAGGCTGGTTCCTAAAGGATCAGATCATAAACACATTAGGCTTTATGGTTTATACTGTCTGTCAACACTTACTCTGCCATTGTATAAATATTGTATTGCACAGTATAAAAAATAGATGGGTATACTTGTGTTCCAACCAAGCTATGGACACCAAAACAAAGTTTCATATAATTTTAATGTATCATGAAATAGTCTTTTATTTTCAACCATTTAAAAATGTAAAAATCAAAATAAATAAATGAATTAAAATGTAAAAATCATTCTTTTATCATACAAAAACATGGTAGGCAGGGTGGGATTTGGTTTCCGTAATTTCTCAGTCTGTAGTGTAAAATAACCCCCAGAGTATATCTGAATAGTAGAAACAATTAAAAATTTAAAACATCTACCAATATTAACAGTTGCCAAAAATTCAAGGGCTTTTCTAATCAATCACTCAAGGGGAGAAAAGGGTATTGGTACATGATAGAAATTGAATAGAATTTTTAAAGTTTTGAAAAATTTTTATTTAGAAAATTAAATTTAATGTGATGACATTGATCAATATGATGAGTACATACATTTCAGGTAATTTTTTTTTTTTTATTAAGTAGGAGGGGAGATAGGTTACTGCATTGCACCCCACCAGTATCCAACAGGCAAGCCCCCTAGCTTGGATGCTTTGCCCATCTGGGGCTGCAGCTTCGTTGCTCGGCAACCCTAGTGTCTGAGGGGAGGCCACTCACCATCTTTAGCACCTGGGGCCAACTTGCTCAAACCGTTGGAGCCATGGATTCAGGAGTCGGGGAGGGGAGAGATGGGAGAGGGGTGGAGAAGCAGATGATCACTTCTGTGTGCCCTGGCCTGGAATCCAACACAGGATTTCCACATGCCAAGCCAAGGCTCTACTGCTGAGCCAACCAGCTAGGGCCTCAAGTAAACATTTCTGTAGCATATGAACTGTTGATTGTGGTGTGTGTCCATCGCCCAAAGTCAAATCATTGTCCAACACCTATATTTGTCCCTCTTTACTCCCTCCCACCCCCGAATTCTTTTTAAGCACAAAATTTTACTTTGTTTTAAAGAGTCAATTTAGAGAGCAACAAAAATGTTTGGGATTGATCTTAATCTCTACCAAGACATTTAAGAGTATTAATCATCTCTAGGAGTGGGAAGAAGGAGGAATGAAATGGCAAAGCCTCGGGAAAGAGCAAGCAGGGCAAAGATCAAGTAACCGTCTCCATCTCCATCAGGGCTTACTAACCTTGTCCTGGAGAGCCAACGTCCAATTAAAAAGTGTTTTAAAACTCAGTAAAAGAAATGTCAGTCTTCCTCCGTAAAACTCAATTAATGATATTAAAATACCAATAAAATGTTATTTAGGAATTTTTTTTTGGTAAGTAGCCCCCACCAAGAAAACTGAAAAAGTCGACTGGTGGCCTTTGGGTAGAGGAACTGATGAGATTGGTAAATTATATTCTTCATTATTAGTATATAATACTTTAATCTGTATATGTGATACTTCATTTTTATAATAAAAAAAGTTAAAAAAATTTATTGATTGCGGAGAGAGGGATGGAGGAAGATAAACATCGATTTGTTCCACTTGTATGACCTGGAATTGAACCGCAGTTTGGGCGTATTGTGCACATTAAGTCAAATTTTTAATTTATTTAATAATGTTTATTTTTATTTAAAAATTTTTTTTAATGTTTACTAATTTGAGAGAGAATGAGAAAGAGAAACACCTATTCCTTGTATGTGCCCTGACAGGGAATTGAACCAGCAACCTCGCGCTTCAGGAGGATGTTCTAAACAGCCCAGCCATCCAGCCAGGACAAATCAAATTTTTTAAAGAATTTTTTTTTTTTTGTATTTTTCTGAAGCTGGAAACGGGGAGGCAGTCAGACTCCCACATGCGCCCAACCGGGATCCACCCGGCATGCCCACCAGGCAGCGTTGCTCTGCCCATCAGGGGCCTTGCTCTGTTGCACCCAGGGCCATTCTAGCGCCTGAGGCAGAGGCCATGGAGCCGTATTCAGCGCCCGGGCCAACTTTGCTCCAATGGAGCCTTGGCTGCAGGAGGGGAAGAGAGAGACGGAGAGGGGGAGGGGTGGAGAAGCAGATGGGCGCTTCTCCTGTGTGCCCTGATCGGGAATCGAACTCAGGACTCCTGCACGCCAGGCCGACGCTCTACCACTGAGTTAACCGGCCAGGGCTGTTAAAGATTAAATTTAAGAAAAACGTGCATAAAGAACTGCGTTATGCGCAAGCCCCGCAGCCAAGAACTTTTTTTATTCTTAGGGTGTCTGCTCCCAATACGGCCGCCCTAGCAAAATGTCAGACCGTCCCCTTCCTCCTCCCAAGCCGGTGGTGCTGCAGGGCGGGGAGCGTGAGTCGAGACCCCGCCTCCCCAGTGGGGAGAGCGGCGTTTGCGACCTGGGGGCGCGGCAACATTGCAGCGGCGTGCGGGCTGAGGCTCCGCCCCCGGCGGTGGAGCGTGTGTCGTCACATCCGGCTTCTCTTCCCTCGGATCCCGGCTGCGAGCTGTGAGGGAGAAGCGTGAGTGGCCAACTCCTCGGAACCATGGTGAGCCTGAGCCTGCTGGCGCTGCACCGCCATACCCCGCGAGCGTCTGCCGCCCCGCTGCTTCCTATTGTCGTTCCAGCGCCGCGGGTTCCCTGTGTCTGTCCCCCGGAACCGCCGCACATGGTGCGGGCCGCGGAGTGTGGCCTGCTCCCTGCCCGCCGGTTAAGCTCTCCGGGCGGGCCAGGCGGAGGCGGGGGCCTCCAGGCCGGCGTCCTGTTCTGACTTGGCCTCTCCTCAGTCCCAGGACTGTGAGGCCTGGGGTTCAGTTAAAGCGAGGAAATTTCTAGTGCCCCGGGCGGGTCGGCGAGGCAGGCCCCGCCTCCCTCGGGGCGGAGCCAGGGGCGGCGGGCAGGGAGCGGCCCGGTGGCGGCCGCGCCGCCGCGCGCTCTCCTCCGCCCGAGGTTGTCCGGCGAGCGGCCTACAAACCCTGCCTGCCGTACCCTTAGGTTACGGTCACCGCCAGCCTTGGCATTCTGAACAGTCAGCCTCTTAAGTGTGTAATTTTTATTTCTGGAGCACATGTAGATCCAAGATGCAGGGTCGCCTTCTTATACAGCATTTAGGAGTCCCGCCTTCTTTTTCCTCAAATGAATGACTGCCAGGCTGATGGAGAGCTCCATTTGTTTGAGAAAGCACTCTATTCCGTAAATTAATATTTTCTGTTCTGCCTACTTGTAAGTCTAATGAAAGGCATCTAAGAATACGTATTAAAGAATATTGGCATTAAGATGGGTGCTAGACTTACCCTGGGATCACTTTCTAAATTAAATGTTTTACCACTGTGCTGGACACCTGAAATTAATAAAAACAATATTGAATGTTACCTCTAATTTAAAAATTATAAAATGAAATTTAAAAAGAACATTGGCATTCAAACTGGTCCTTGATTTTCCTTAGGCGTCCCTTTCCCTGGCACCTGTCAACATCTTCAAGGCTGGAGCTGATGAAGAGAGAGCAGAGACAGCTCGGCAGGTAAACCTTGTTTTCATTCTCTTAAAGGTACAGTTGTGCTTTTAATACAGTTTTAAGACTAGAACTGATTTGGATAATCTCTTTGATTTTTTACTGCAGTCTTCCTTTATTGGTGCCATCGCTATTGGAGACTTGGTGAAGAGCACCTTGGGACCCAAGGGCATGGTAGGAAAAATGGAGTTTTTATGTTTTGATACTGTTTTAGAGCCCTTAGTGGAAATGTACATAGTAATTAATGTACTTT
The DNA here is from genome assembly GCF_036850995.1 of Saccopteryx leptura. NCBI lineage: Eukaryota > Metazoa > Chordata > Mammalia > Chiroptera > Emballonuridae > Saccopteryx > Saccopteryx leptura. Next base: position 111,882,114 of record NC_089504.1, read on the forward strand.
ATTGGATGCTTAACTCTTAATTACACAGGTAAGACATAGGTATATTTTCCTTACTAAAAATTAAAACAGTACCCGTATGGCTGATGTCCCATTCGATCCCACTTCCGTCCCCACTGACAACCACTGATACCAGTGGAATGTAAATCTTTTGTTATCTTTGTTCACTTATATAAATGTGTTTATTTTCTGTATTTTTTTATATAGTCATAATACTTTATCATAGAATTTTTTTTAATTTTTTTAAATTTATTTTTAGTTTTTTACTGGGACAGAGAGTCAGATAGAGGGATAGATAGGGACAGACAGACAGGAACGGAGAGAAATGAGAAGCATCAATCATCAGTTTTTCGTTGCAACATCGCAGTTGTTCACTGATTGCTTTCTCATATGTGCCTTGACCGTGGGCCTTCAGCAGACCGAGTAACCCCCCTGCTCGAGCCAGTGACCTTGGGTCCAAGCTGGTGAGCTTTTTGCTCAAGCCAGATGAGCCCACGCTCAAGCTGGCAACCCCGGGGTCTTGAACCTGGGTCCTTCTGCATCCCAGTCCGACGCTCTATCCACTGTGCCACTGTCTGGTCAGGCTTATAGATTTATTTATATGTAGCTTCTCTGCAGTTTGCTGGGGGTTTTTTGTTTTTGTTTTTGGGTTTTTTTTTTGTATTTTTCTGAAGTGAAAAGTGTGGAAGCAGAGAGACTCCTGCATGATGCGCCCAACTGGGATCCACCTGACATGCCCACTAGGGGGTGATGCTCTGCCCATCTGGAGCATTGCTCCATTGCAACCAGAGCCATTCTAGCACCTGAGGCAGAGGCCATGGAGCCATCCTCAGCGCCCGGGCCAACTTTGCTCCAATGGAGCCTTGGCTGTGGGAGGGGAAGAGAGAGACAGAGAGGCAGGAGAAGGGGAGAGGTGGAGAAGCAGATGGGTGCTTCTCCTGTGTGCCCTGGCTGGGAATTAAACCTGGCACTTCTACATGTTGGGCCAACACTCTACCATTGAGCCAACCTGCCATGGCTGCAGCTTGCTTTCTTAAAATTCTCCTGTTTTAAGTGTAAAGTAATATTCAGTCTTTTGATCATTTTATAGTTTACATTTATGGTTGTATTGAGTGACAATTTGTTTCTTTTGTTTTGGCTGTCCCAGTACTACAACAACCTTGTTCATATCTCTATCGTTCTAGTGTTTTTTTTAAGAGTAGATACCAAGATTTGCTTGTGGGGTGTATGCATTGAAAACATTTGACTGAATACTGCCTTATAGCCAGCCATTCATGATATTTAGCTATTAGCAGTGTATGCCAATACTGATTTGCCCATGTGTTGTCAAGAGGTACCTAGATTTTAATTTGAGCCAAACATGTTTCTTTCAGGACAAAATTTTGTTAAGCACTGGACGAGATGCCTCTCTTATGGTGACCAATGATGGTGCAACTATTCTAAAAAACATTGGTGTTGACAATCCAGCAGCTAAAGTTTTAGTTGGTAAGTCTGAAGAGGATACTGTTTTGTTAACTTTTTGAAACATGTTTTAAATAGGCTTTGTTGACTAACTGTACTTTTTTTTTTTTTTTTTTTTTTTTTTTAATTTTTCTGAAGCTGGAAACGGGGAGAGACAGTCAGACAGACTCCCGCATGCGCCCTACCGGGATCCACCCGGCACGCCCACCAGGGGCAACGCTCTGCCCACCAGGGGGCAATGCTCTGCCCCTCTGGGGTGTCGCTCTGCCGCGACCAGAGCCACTCTAGCACCTGGGGCAGAGGCCAAGGAGCCATCCCCAGTGCCCGGGCCATCTTTGCTCCAATGGAGCCTTGGCTGCGGGAGGGGAAGAGAGAGACAGAGAGGAAGGAGGGGAGGGGGGGTGGAGAAGCAAATGGGCGCTTCTCCTATGTGCCCCGGCCGGGAATCGATCCCGGGTCCCCCGCATGCCAGGCCGACGCTCTACCACTGAGCCAACCGGCCAGGGCCTACTGTACTTTTGATTAACTGTTGTCCACTTTTTACTTACTGTCATTATAAAAATACAGGCTTCTGGAGAGCCATGGAGTTATTGATGGTAAAACTATTGCATTCAGACTGAAAAGTTCCAAAGAATTCATCAGTTGAGGAAACCTAGATAAGTAAGATTTGATTAGTAGTGAGTATACTGTAGTTGGAGGATTAAGTAAGCTACAGAGAAGTAATTTAAAAGGCAGAATCAGCCTGTCCAGATTGCTTTGTTGGTTAATGCATTGTCCCAATACACAAAGGTTGTGGGTTCAAACTCGGATAGTGGCATATACAGGATCAGCTTGTTGTTTCTGTCTGTCTTTGCCTTTCTTTCTAAAAATCAATTTAAAAAATTAAAAATAAAACAAAAGGGAGAATAAAATATAAGTGAGGTAATAATTTCTTTCATTTTTTTTTTTTAAGATATGTCACGGGTTCAGGATGATGAAGTTGGTGATGGCACTACCTCTGTTACAGTTTTAGCAGCAGAATTACTAAGGGTAAGACTACCTGAGCTATTTCAACTTGATTTTATTTTACTTTATTTATTTGTTTACTTTAAGTGAGAAGCGGGGAGGCAGAGACAGACTCCTGCATGTGCCCTGACCTGTATCTGCCTGGCATGCCCCCTATGGTGTGATGCTCTTCCCATCTGGAGCTGTTGCTTCATTGCTTGGCAACTGAGCTATTTTAGCACCTGAGGCTAGGCCATGGAATGATTCTCAGTACCTGGAGCCAACCTGCTCCAACTGAGCCATGGCTGCGGGAAGAGAAGAAGGAGAATAAAAGAGAGAGAAGGGAGAAGGGGAGGGGTGGAGAAGCAGATGGTCACTTGTCTGTGTGTCCTGACTGGAAATCGAACCTGGGACATCCACATGCTGAGCTGTTGCTCTACTGCTAAGCCAACAGGCCAGGGCCAGCTTGATATTATTAGTTATTTTTGCTACTGTGGTTAAATGTCAGTAATATGTCCATCCCACATTTTTACTATTGACAAGCATTTTTCCACTGTTTATTAATAGGAAGCAGAATTTTTAATTGCAAAAAAGATTCATCCACAGACCATCATTGCGGGTTGGAGAGAAGCTACAAAGGCGGCACGCCAGGCTCTTTTGAATTCTGCAGTTGATCATGGGTTGGTATACCAAAATACTACTGTTTCGACATTCTGTTCAAACTATGCTCAATGCACGAAGTCTAGAGAACAAGGAAGACATACCCAAACATGATCTTGCTGCCTCATCCTGCCCCAGCAAAAAACCCCACATCACCTCCTGAGGTAGCCACTGAAGTTAAAGTGTGGGTTTTCATTTTTTGCCCAGATAATGACAGTAAGTGAAACAAATAGTAGTGTTGTGTATAGGGTTATTGCCCTCTTTAATGTAGTTGAACAACATCCACATTTTTGGGTGTAAGTATGATCTACAATATTTTTAACTGAGATAGGCACTTGATCATATCACTGCAGTATAATTTACCTATTTATAGTTAGAGATCATGTTTTGACAATGTTTAGTTTTATGTTGTGACAAAGTTGTTAGCCAGAAAAAGGTTTAAAGAAGTATTGCTGAGTTCAAAGATAATATGAGTGCTTTAAGGTATTTTACAAGTAATTCTCCAGAAAAAATGTATTAATTTCCACTCCTACCTTTATAATAGTGCCTGTTTCATCACATTCTTGACAACATTTGGTATGCTTTTGTGTGCTTGTCTTTCTTTTTTAGTAGTCTGTCATTTTTGTGGGGAAAATAGTATCCTTTAATTAGCATTTCTTGATTTACTGGTGAGGTTTAATTCTTATCACATAAGCCCTGACTCTTTGGGGTGAAATCATCTATTGACATGAGTATCTGAATAAATTTTGTGAAGTAAAGTAGGGTTGATAAATTGAAGAAACATTTAAGAATTAAGCATTTCATTTTAAGAAAGTCGTATGAGTTTTTTTGTTTGGTTGTTTTTTAGTTCTGATGAAGTTAAATTCCGCCAAGATTTAATGAACATTGCAGGAACAACATTATCCTCAAAACTTCTTACTCATCACAAAGATCACTTTACTAAGTTAGCTGTAGAAGCTGTTTTGAGATTGAAAGGCTCTGGTAATTTGGAGGCAATTCACATCATCAAGAAGCTAGGAGGAAGTCTGGCGGATTCCTATTTAGATGAAGGTATGTATATATGTTGAATATGGGGAAACAAGCTTTGATGAGATGTTGAGAACTGAATCCTGTTTTATCTAGTCAAGACATAATATTTGAAGGCCCTGGCCGGTTGGCTTAGTGGTAGAGCGTTGGCCTGGCGTGCGGGAGTCCCGGGTTCGATTCCTGGCCAGGGCACACAGGAGAGGCGCCCATCTGCTTCTCCACCCCGCCCCCTCTCCTTCCTCTCTGTCTCTCTCTTCCCCTCCCGCAGCCAAGACTCCATTGGAGCAAAGTTTGCTCGGGCGCTGAGGATGGCTCTGTGGCCTCTGCCTCAGGCGCTAGAATGGCTCTGATTGCGGCAGAGTGACGCCCCAGACGGGCAGAGCATCGCCCCCTGGTGGACGTGCTGGGTGGATCCTGGTCGGGCGCATGGGAGTCTGTCTGACTGCCTCCCCGTTTCCAACTTCAGGAAAAAAATACAAAAAAAAAAAAAGACATAATATTTGACAAAGCCAGGAAAGTTGTCTTTAGGACAGGAATTATATTGCAACCATTTTTGCCATTTTTTTTCTTTAATTGTAACATTATATTTAGAACATCATAGAGGTAGAGGAAATGGGCTCAGGAACCACGTTACAGAGGTTAAAGAAGGGCCTTTGGCGCTTAGGAGAAAGAGTCAAAGATACTGTGTTTTGAGGGGAGGAAGTAAGGGAGAGGAAAAACATGGACCTGGGGTGGGGAGCACCCATTTTTATCATCTATTTGTTAAATTGACAATGTCCTTCATCTCACACCATCCCAGCATTTCTCTGATGGTATCTAGATTTTGCTTTATACTTTGAGGATATTTTCACTAATAGAAGTTATAGTTTCTTTTATTAGAAATCTGCTATTTTCAAATGGTGCTTTTTCAGGATTGCATATGTTTTCCAGGAAGAATCTGTGTTAAATCATTTGGTTCTGGGGTCAGGAACCTATGGCTCGTGAGCCAGATGTGGCTCTTTTGATGGCTGCATCTGGCTCGCAGACAGATCTTTAATAAAAATAACAATGTTAAAAATATAAAACATTCTCATATATTACAATCCATTCATTTCCTACCACTCATGTTCATGGTTGTGGGTGGCTGGAGCCAATCACAGCTGTCCTCCGGGACAACACCAAATTTTTATTGGATAATGCCTAACGTACACAGGTTGTTGTATGGCTCTCATGGAATTACATTTTAAAATATGTGGCGTTCATGGCTCTCAACCAGAAAGGTTCCCGACCCCTGATTTAGTTGGTAGATGTTGAGATATAGTTCTTGGTGTTCTTAAAGAGTGATAAGTGAGTCTTGGCAATAGCTATTTCCCTAGTACTAGTATATGTTTATAAAGTAGGAATTTTCCAAATACCTTTACATTGTATTTATGTAACAAAATGGCCTATAGAAGATGGTGTAGGCATTCTCTTCTGTAAGGAATAAAAGAAAGGAGTAAGTTATACTTAAAATTTCTGCTTTACCAATTATTTAGATTCCCGGTGTTGCTGCGTGTTATTTGTGTCTTCCAAGGGAGTAACAATTCTGAAAATATTCTTGGTTGACTTTATCTGCAAGAGCTCTGTAGCATTTCTCATGTTCCTAGTGGTAGGGAAAGATAAAACAAGGATAGCTACCATTCTTTGAATGTCTGCTCTGTGCCAGCATTCTAACAGTAATTTTACTTAAAATAGAGCAGAAAACCCAAGATCATAATGGTTTAGTAAAATAAGTTATATGTACATCTAAAGGAAGCCTGGGGGGAGACACAGTACTGTGTTCAGGTGATAGGTGTAAATCTGCAGGGCCCTAGGCAGGTAATTAATATCTATGCCACTGATTATATTCTCATTTTACAGATGAGGAAGGTTTAAGTTGTCCAAGGTTTTGTATGCAGCCTATATGCAGCAGGGACATGATTGGGGCCAAGTTTGTCTGACTCCATTATCCATGACTTTGTCATTTTTATCACCAGCCTCAGTTCTTTAAAAATTTCAGTAATCTCTAGCAATATCCTGTGTATCTGAAGCTTCACAGCTTGTTTTGTCTTGCATTGGTTTAAGCTAATGATAGTGGACTTAATATCTTTACATTGCAACCTATATCCTTCTGTATGTACATAGTATACTTTATATCTGAAATAAGCATTTCAGAATACCATACTTTTAATATTTGTGCTCTGCTCTTAAATTTTTGTTTCATACGTTTTTATTTTATTTTTTTGTTTCACATATTGTTTTTTAAATGACATGCTAAATTGATTTTTGTGATATTGTTCAAATGGAATGCTTTATAGGGTCTAGGAGCTTAGGCTTAGTTTAAGCACTAAAGTCTTATTTTTTCTTTTCACTGAATTTTTGGGTCACACTGGTTAACAAAATTATACAGGCTTCAGGTGCATAGTTCTACAACACATCATCTGTACACTATTGTGTGACACTGTATTGTTTGTTCACCACCCTAAGTCAAGTCTAAGCATTAAAGTTTTAAATTAGACCTAAATGTGTTCTTTGAAAGTAATTTGATAAAGTGAACAACTTTGTAAGAATTATTAATTCAGCCTTTATTTAATACAATTCTTTCCTTACATTTTAGGGTTCCTATTGGATAAAAAAATTGGAGTAAATCAACCAAAGCGAATTGAAAATGCTAAGATTCTTATTGCAAATACCGGTATGGATACAGACAAAATAAAGGTATGTTTACATTTCTTGAAACTGATGGTTAGCTGCTATATAAACTTGGGCTGGGAATCAGTTGCACCACAAAGCTTAGACCAGGGGTCCCCAAACTACGGCCTGCGGGCCACATGCGGCCCCCTGAGGCCATTTATCCGGCCCCCGCCGCACTTCTGGAAGGGCACCTCTTTCATTGGTGGTCAGTGAGAGGAGCATAGTTCCCATTGAAATATTGGTCAGTTTGTTGATTTAAATTTACTTGTTCTTTATTTTAAATATTGTATTTGTTCCCGTTTTGTTTTTTTACTTTAAAATAAGCTATATGCAGTGTGCATAGGAATTTGTTCATAGTTTTTTTTATAGTCCGGCCCTCCAACGGTCTGAGGGACAGTGAACTGGCCCCCTGTGTAAAAAGTTTGGGGACCCCTGGCTTAGACTATATATGGATGTGTACACACACATTTTTTGGTGTCTTTACAGAACAATATTTACACATGCTATCGGACTCTGGAGAGTAGTGAAAGTGATGTTTTGCTGCTTTCCTCTGTCTTAGATATTTGGTTCCCGTGTAAGAGTCGATTCTACAGCAAAGGTTGCTGAAATAGAACATGCAGAAAAGGAAAAAATGAAGGAGAAGGTTGAACGAATTCTTAAACATGGGATAAATTGCTTTATTAACAGGTCTGTATGTTCTTGTGGTAACAATATTTGTAACAGTCTAAGAAAGGATTTTTTTCCTGAAAAGGTTTATGGAAATACCTTATTGAGTTAGTGATTTATTTAGGAACTACTGTTTATTCCAGATAAAATTGTGCAGCAAGGCATTTGTATTACAATGATTTTAGTGATATTTTGTAATTATACTTTACCAAACCATTTTACGTTAACAGTAACAGTCTTTTGATTTGGTATTATGTTATTAGATTTGGCTATAGTTACATATATTTGGAGGAGAGAGTTAATTTTGTATTAAATGATGGAATTTGAAATAGCTAAAAACTAATAGCATAGAAATAAAACAAGAATGAAGAGATGACAATATTAAGACTTAAGGCTTTTAATTTGTATGAAAAAGTGTGTTTAAACCTTTCTCATGTATTGTTAAGTGTCAGTATTTAAGACTTTTATGGATTGTCTGGGGAAAAGACGAAGAGGAACAGCACATTTCAGTGAAATGGCTGCCGTTAACTCTTGAGAGATAATGTTTGGTGAGAAATAATTGTTTAAGTCAAATGTTTGTGGGCTCTTTAAAGTTAAGTTTCTAATCTTCTCTTTAATCTATGAATCTGATAAGACACATTTTACCTAGCAGTACATTATTCTGATTATAATTTCTTTTTTTAAATTTACAAACTTGAAAACAGATGTTCTGTTTACTCCTATTGTGAAAGTAACATGCTTATTTGGGAAAATAGAAAAATATTAAGGAGAAACAGAATCTAGGGCAGGGGTCCCCAAACTACGACCCGCGGGCCGCATGCGGCCCCCTGAGGCCATTTATCCAGCCCCCGCTGCACTTCTGGAAGGGGCACCTCTTTCATTGATGGTCAGTGAGAGGAGCATAGTTCCCATTGAAATACTGGTCAGTTTGTTGATTTAAATTTACTTGTTCTTTATTTTAAATATTGTATTCCCGTTTTGTTTTTTTACTTTAAAATAAGATATGTGCAGTGTGCATAGGGATTTGTTCATAGTTTTTTTTATAGTACGGCCCTCCAACAGTCTGAGGGACAGTGAACTGGCCCCCTGTGTAAAAAGTTTGGAGACCCCTGATCGAGGGTCTTACCTTAGGAATTCTTTCCTTTGACTTGTGTGTGTGTTGTTCTAGTTTCACTTTTTCTCTTAGTTGTGATCATATGCTATAAACTTGTAATTCACTTTTTAAATTTAGCAGTGTATAGTATTTTTGCTTAAAATTACAAACTTTTTATGATTTAAAAATTGTAATTTGTACACATACTCCTAGTGAGCATTGAGGTCACTGGCAAATTTTGTTATTCTGTATAACAGAATTCTTGCTGTAGATTTCATGAGTGGAATTAAAGCATATGAAAATTGATATGGTTTGAATGTGTTACTGTTTAATTGTTTTCCAGTTTATACTACCAATAGCATTATAAAAAAAGTGAAAGCTCCCTGGCTGGTTGGCTCAGTGGTAGAGCATCGGCCCGGCATATGGATGTCCGTCCCAGGTTCGATTTCCAGTCGGGGTACACAGGAGGGAGCGCCCATCTCCCTCCTCCTCCTCCTCCTCCTCTCTTCCTCCTCCTCCTCCTCCTCCTCCTCCTCCTCCTCCTCCTCCTCCTCTTCCTCTTCTTCCTCCTCCTCTTCCTCCTCCTCTTCTTCTTCTTTTTCTTCTTCTTCTTCTTCTTCTTCTTCTCTCTATCTATCTCTCTCTCTCTCTCCCCCCCCCCCCCACAGCCATTGCTCGATTGGGACAAGTTGGCCCTGGGCGCTGAGGATGGCTCCATGGCCTCTGTCTCAGGTGCTAAACAATGGTTCCAGTTGCAAAGGAGCAAGGGCCCCAGATGGTCAGAGCATCACCCCCTAGTGGGTTTACTGGGTGGATCCCAGTTGGGGCTCATGCGGGAGTCTGTCTCTGCCGTCCCTTCTCACTAAATTAGGAAAAAGAAAAAAAAATTTAGTATTAGCATAGATGCACTAGTGTTACAATTTATAAGTTATTGTATGAGTAAGAAATTGTATCTTGTTCTGATTTGCATTTCTTTGATTATTGTTGAGATAAACTTCCCTTTTTTTTAGTCTATTTATGTTGTGAAGTAACAATGTATTTATGTATTTTATTTATAGGCAGTTAATTTATAATTATCCTGAACAGCTCTTTGGTGCTGCTGGTGTTATGGCTATTGAACATGCAGATTTTGCAGGTGTGGAACGTCTGGCTCTTGTCACAGGTATGGAGGACAAGCATTAATTTTTATTTTAAGATTTTACTGAATTTTAGAGAGAGGAGGGCGGGGGGAGAGGAGTTGGAAGCATCAATTTGTTGCTTCTTGTGTGTGCCTTTACTGGGCAAGCCTGGGATTTTCAAACCAGGGACCTTTGTTCATGTTGATGCTTCATCCATTGCGCCACCACAGGTCAGGTGAAAAAGTCATGAATTTCTAACAAATGTAATAATCACTCTTGCATTTCCTGAGTTTTAGTACAGTTGCCTCCTGAACTACATGGGGCCGGTTGGGGTGGCAAGTCCCAATTCTGGGCAGTTGAATATCCACACATAACTTTTGACTCTATAATAACTTAGAGTTGGCCCTTCATACCCAACTGCAGTGGAAAAAGTTGACCCTGAATAACAGGTTTGAACTGCACAGGTTCTTTTAAGCCCACTTATAAGTGGACCCATGCAGTTCAAACCATGTTGAAGTGTCAACTGGATATGTAACTCATTGCTGAGTGTACAGAGACATCCCTTTAAGGAATTTAGACTTTAAACAGTTATTCTGAAATCTGATTAATGCTTTTTGCATATCTTGTTCATTATTTTTATACATTATATGCCAGGTTTACTTACTGTTGGCGTAGATTCCTTTTTGTTGTGTTTTAAAGGTACACACTACATTATTTCTCACAAATCCACTAGTTTGTGTTATTCATGAAGTGTATAGAGCTTAAAAGAATCTTATGTCTTACCTAGTTTATTATGTATTGTAGTACAGTTATGATAATAATCTTCACTGAACAGTTAACTATATCCTAGAGAGTGGGTCAAGTACTTAAACATTGCTTTTGTTCATTTTTAAAAATTTCTGAAAGTAATAAATGTTGAAATAAATGAAACAGTCCAGCAATGTATGATGAAAAGTTAGTATACTCCAACACCCTTCAGAGGAGGTATGAGTGATGTAATCAATCCCAGTTGTGTGGAATAAAAATTATGTTTACAGAAAAGGTATCTAAATCAAAATGATGTAGAGTGCAACTTGTCCTTTGTATTGTGGTGGGGTTTTTTTGAGGGGGGGTTAAAGACTTGATTGATTTTAGAGAGGAGGGTAGGTGAAGCAAGAAGTGTCAACTCATAGTTGCTTCACTTGTTCACCTTTTTTTAGTGACATAAAGATAGGGACAGACAGACAGGAAGGGAGAGAGATGAGAAGCATCAATACTTCATTGCAGCTTCTTAGTTGTTCATTGATTGCTTTCTCATATGTGCCTTGATGGGGGCTGGGGGGACTACAGCAGAGTGGGTGACCCCTTGCTCAAGGCAGCGACCTTGGGGTTCTGTACCTGGGTCCTCTGCATCCCAGTCTGACGCTCTATTCACTGCGCCACCACCTGGTCAGGCTAGTGGTTCATTGATTGCTTGCTGTATGTGCCTTGACCAGGCAAGCCCAAGGTTTAGGACCAGCATCCTCAGCATTTCAGGTTGCTGTTCTATCCACTGTGCAACCACAGGCCAGGCTGTAGTAGTGGTTTTTAAAGTAACCTCTAAGTAGCCTTGGAGAAACTTAAGTATTAAAGACCTTTATTCTCTTAATTTTCAGGTTCTTGAAAATGAATGTGAATAGGTTGGAAAGTTGGTTTGGAATCTGGCAATGAGAATTAAGGAGAGTGGGATTTGAGATGTAAATCCACTGAGAATGTTGAATTCTGTTTGGAGAGTTTTAAAATGGGAATCTCTACCTTTTGTTTAATTAAAGAACCCGGAAAGGAAATTGCTGGTCCTTTCAGTTTATGGCATGGAAGATGGAAAATAGGAATAGAAATAAGACATGGAATAAAATGAACTTACTTCTGACACCTCAGTTAAGTTTGCTCTAGGAAAGTCCCAATATACATTTCCCCCTTTTCTAGGCATTACTGGGGTTTTCTGATATTTTAGTTACTGTGATAATTAGCAATATCAAGTGCTCACTGTTTAAGCTGTTCCTAGAGTGTGTACATCTGTTGACATAATAGGACTGGTCAGATATTTTCATTTTTGTTTTGGGAAATTGTGTTGTAAGAATGCTGGTCTTCTGGATTAGATTCAGAAGAGAATCTATTTAAACTCAGACTTACAAGTAAATTTTAAAGTTTCAACTTAACCTTTGGGGGTTAGTAGTACACAATGTATACATAAGGATGTGAAGCTATAGACTGCTTGAATTTGAATCCCAGCTTTACTGTATTTGTTCAATCTGTGTAACTTTGGATGGGAAACTAAACTCTTTGCTTCAGTTTTACTGTTTCTTCTTTGACTGACTGGTTCTAGAGAGAGAGGAACTGATTTGTTTTTCCACTTACGCATTTATTGGTTGGTTCTTGTATGTATGCTCTGACTAGGGGGATCGAACTTGCAGCCTTGGTGTATTGGGATGACGCTTGAACCAATTGAGCTATTCAGCCAAAGCCATCATTTTTAAGTGGGATAATAATGGGACCTGTCTCATTAGGATTGCTGTAAAGACTAATCATCCAATTCATATGAGGTGCTTCAAAGAGTGTTTGGCATATAATAAGCAATCAACCTAAAAAAATGTTATCTGTTCATTACTGCTTATTAAAAAACAAATTTTAAACCAGTTGTGCATTTAATTTTTGTTTGTAGGTGGTGAAATTGCCTCTACCTTTGACCACCCAGAACTAGTGAAGCTTGGAAGTTGTAAGCTTATTGAGGAAGTCATGATTGGGGAAGACAAGCTCATTCACTTTTCTGGGGTAGCCCTTGGTGAGTGATGGTGTGAGTCCTGGTTATTTGGGCTCCTAACTCTTTGCTAGGCACTGTTGAATTGAAACAAACAGTTACATAGTTACTAGAAAATGGTAGGTTTTAGTTATTGTGAAGTACAATATATGTTGATTTTGATATCTTTTGACGTCAACCTTATATTAATCATACCTTTGCAACCAGTGTATTTTCAACATAATTGATTTTTTGATAACTTAGAACTATTATGAACATGGATCGTTAGAAAAATTTGTGCACCAGTGGAAGACATGTCACCTTTCAAAACAAAGTTATAAAACTAACATCTACATAAATAATAGAAGGCAGATTTTATGTTTTATAATTAAGTGTTCATTGTGACATACGAATGTTATTTTTTAACATTAGGTGAGGCTTGTACTATTGTTCTTCGTGGAGCCACGCAACAAATTTTAGATGAAGCGGAAAGATCTTTGCATGATGCTCTTTGTGTTCTTGCCCAAACTGTGAAGGATTCTAGAACAGTTTATGGAGGAGGTAAAACATTTTATTTCTGAAAAGTATAGTATAAATTATAAGTGGTTTTAATAAAAAGTATATATTGCCTTTGCACTTAATTTTAAAATGGTTGACATTTAAGGGAAGTCAGTGGTTTAGAGTCTTGGAGATAACTAAGCATAATGCTATTTTACTGGATTTTTCATCCATAGGCTGTTCTGAGATGTTGATGGCTCATGCTGTGACACAGCTGGCCAGTAGAACACCAGGTAAAGAAGCTGTTGCAATGGAGTCTTACGCTAAAGCGCTGAGAATGGTAAGTTTAAAATAAGAAATCTGAAGTTATATTTTCTTGGCATTGATGGTTTTTAAGTAAGTATATTTTTCTAGCCCTGGCCAGTTGGCTCAGTGGTAGAGTGTCGGCCTGGCGTGCAGAAGTCCCAGGTTCGATTCCCGGCCAGGGCACACAGGAGAAGCACCCATCTGCTTCTCTACCCCTCCCCCTCTCCTTCCTCTCTGTCTCTCTCTTCCCCTCCCGCAGCCGAGGCTCCACTGGAGCAAAGATGGCCTGGGCGCTGGGGATGGCTCCTCGGCCTCTGCCCCAGGCGCTAGAGTGGCTTTGGTCGCAACAGAGCGACCCCCTCCCCAGGGGCAGAGCATCGCCCCCTGGTGGGCGTGCCAGGTGGATCCTGGTCGGGCGCATGCGGGAGTCTGACTGTCTCTCCCCGTTTCCGGCTTCAGAAAAATACAGGGGGGAAAAAAAGTATATTTTTCTAACGTGGATAGAATATGTTTGTTTTGGATTTGAAAAGAACTGTTTGGTTCACACTGCTTTTAAATTTGATTCTGGAGTTTATTTTCTTTACGAGCAGTAATTAAAAGGAAGAGTAGAGTTTTATTTTTCCAAATACATAATTTTGAAAAGCTATTTTAGTTACACATAAATGAGCTATATTAGAATAGACCTTAACCCTTTGTTTTCTTCACCTCATAGTTGCCAACGATTATAGCTGACAACGCAGGCTATGACAGTGCAGACCTGGTGGCGCAGCTCCGAGCAGCCCACAGCGAAGGCAACACGACCGCCGGGCTAGGTAAGGAATCAGTGGAGATCTTGTAGTTAGAGTGACTCTTTATCCCTTTTTTTTTTTTTCTGAAGATGAATTCTCATGATAACCAAATTAAAGACTCCTGTGGCCCTTTTGTAAGCGTTACATATTCTAGGAAAATGTTTTACTTCATATTCTCAACACTGCAAAACTTTGTTATTCCATAAAGGGTATATAAATCTAGTTAGAAGAGTTGTAACTAGTTTGTTGTATTTTAACTGTAGAATTTAAGTACATAAACAGTACTTACATTCTGAAATAAATGTAAACTTTCTTGTATCTCAAAATCAGCATTGACTCCTAATCTCACAGTAAACTTTTTCTGAGACATTTTTAAGTGCAGGTCTCTGATATATAAATAAAAGTGGCCAAAAGGGCAGATTTAATTCAGATTGAAAAATATCCCAACAAACTATTCTTACAGGAACAGTCTTAGAGAGTAATCTTGCCACTGGACAAGAGAGCTGAAGAATAATGGTCTGTATGATGATAAAATAGAATTCTTACAAGAAGAGAAATAGATGACTTAATAAATTCTCTGCACGTTCTTAAGAATTCATGGTAATTAGTGATGAGTAAATTTTTCTGTAATAATTTTAATATATATGTACATTAAGATAAGTGATCTAGTATTTTATATAAATTTTTTAATTTGACATAGTTGCTCACCATTAATACAAATAATCTGTATTTGGTATATTTAGGGTTTTGATTTTTTTTTTTTAAGGCTTTTTTTGAGTAATGGAGTTGAGTAGGTGTAATTTTATTTTCGTCACAGGATTAGTTTTATAAGTTATTAGTGATGTTTTGATACTTGCTAAAACTGTAGTTGTTTATTTAGTAAATGCTTTTTCTCTTCAGATATGAAGGAAGGTACGATTGGCGATATGGCAATACTGGGTATAACAGAAAGTTTCCAAGTGAAGCGGCAAGTTCTTCTGAGTGCAGCTGAAGCAGCAGAGGTGATTCTACGTGTTGACAACATTATCAAAGCAGCACCCAGGTATTATTGTACTTTATAAAACATTGCTTAGAAGAAATTATTAACATGGAAACAGAAAATAGCTGCGTATATTTAATAGTGGTAGTTGATGGAAGTGGAGCCATTTTTTGCTTAGATAAAAGTATTATGCAAGTTATTTTTCCCCTTTTTTTAGAAATTAATGGGATGGCATCCATCAGCAAAAGTACATAGGTTTCAGGTATACATCTCTATAGCCTGTGACTATTGATTGCATTATTTACCCATCACCCAAAGTCAAATCATTGTCCATTACCATATATTTGATAGAGTAGCTCTCAGGATTGAAAAGGCACAGAAAGAGCTAGGCTTGGAAAGATCAAGAACCTGAGAGCTTGTGGGAAGGGGTGTGTAGTAGTAAGAACTGATATCTTTTTACCATGATGGGTTAGCCCCAGTCATTTTCTGTCCTGGGTACACTTTTCCATATTGACATTCTTAAGCACATAATGAGCAGAGTTCCTTACATGTTCTGACAATACCAGCAGTTTTTCTAAGGTGTAAAATTCTTTTTAAAACTCATATGAAAGCTGTCAAGTGGCCAGAAAATCTTAACTTAAAAATTCAGTTAATAATTTTAATTGTTCCTACTAGTAGGTAGCAAAACTGTTTATTTTACCTGTTAGTGGTGGTGTAGGGAGAGGGCAGAGTATGGTGGCTTGGACCAGGGATGGAAGTATAAAGGTGATGAGAAGTAGTTGATAAGAGAGTAAGTATTTTGAAGGTAGAGCCAGCAGGATTTGATTATGGGTTGGATACAGGGTGTGAGAGGAAAGAGAATTATGAATAATTCAAGGTTTTTTTAGGGGGAAATAATGAGTTTCTCTTATCTGAGATGGGGAAGGTTTTTGTAGGGAAGAAGGGGATTTCAATTTGGGATTTCAAGATGCCTTTTAACGATTGAGTTGGGTAGTTGAGTCTGTAGTTTGGCAGAGAAGTTGGAGCTGTAGTTATAAATTTAGGAGTTGTCAGCCTCTCTGTGGTATTTATAGCCATTAGACTAGTCCAGTCCCCAAGAGAGTGAATGTAGCAGCTAAAGAAGGAGAACGGTTTCAAGGACTGAGCACTGGAGAATTCCACTTGCAAGTTTGGGAGGATTTAAAGCAACCAGCGAAGGACACTGGAATGTAAAGTTGGGTAATTACTTGAACTAGGTGATGGCTACATGAGGATTCATGATGAAATCTCTGCTTTTATATACATTTAAAGTTTTCTATAATAAACTAAAGGTTGGGGTGCTGTTGGGGGTTGCTACTGAGGTGGGAGGAAAACTAAGGAAATATGTGTTCAGGAGCCAAATGAAGGAAGGATTTAGGGAAGAGGAAAGATCAACTACCAAGATGATGCAAAAAAGTCAAGTAAGATAAAATTGACCTTAAAATTTAGCTTTAATAACAGGCCATTGGTAATCTTGACAAGCAGTTTTAGTATAGTGGAGGGGGGTGGGAAAGAGGAATTGGAGGATATGTATGTAGACTGCTTTTTGGAGGAGTCTTGTGAATGGAAGCAGAAAAGAGGGATAGTAGCTAGAAGAGTATGGATCTTTACTTTGAAACTTCAGTTTGTTTAAGTGGAGCAATTTCCTAGAGTGAGGAAATGACTGATGCAGACGAGGGGAAGCTGTTCACTGAGTATCTGCAAGAAGGGACAGGAGCCAGAGTTGGTTTTAGATAGGAGCATAGGAAGTTCATCTGTAGTAACAGGAGGGAAGTAGGAATGTTACCAGGAAATTGTGCCTTAAATGCACTTGGTTACAAAGGATGTTTTTGGGCAGGACCCTGCAGTACTCTTCTTCATGGGTTTCTATGAGTGGCTGCTATCCTAATACTATTAAAGGAAGAAGAGTAGAAAATAGTGATTTGGATATAGAGAGAACAGATAAAATGGTAATTAAGTCTTTTGCAATGTAGTGGAAAGAGGACTGGGCTAAAAAATCTAGAGATTCTCTGCTTCTGGTGTTGGGAGAATAGGATAATGAGGAGCACTTCCCTTACAAGCTTTCCATATTTTGAAATGGAAAATTGGTGAGGGAACGAGAAGTTGACAGTCTTTTTGGAAATAGTGCCACCAAAGATGGCTAAATGAAGTTATGTATTCTTTTGTCTTTTAAGCAGAATGATAGCAAGAGGAAACAGTTCAGTTTAACTTTCTGACTTGGGGTCAAGGTTACATAATCACATTCACTCAGAAATATTCACAATATTTCAGTTCCCTCAAACACCTTTGAAGTGCACACTGTAATACCTTACTTGATCTGGTAACACTTATTTTAGAGGTTTTAAGTATCTATTAAATGTATTAGAAATTCTGATATACTAGGCTGTGGATTTCTTTTCATACTAATTAATGGTATCCAGAGGACACCTCTTCCAGATCAGTGCCCTTTGACAGTTACTTGATTACTTTTTCTGTATTGGCACCTTTTAGCATCCTAGTCATACTCCCATAAGCTACTGAGGTTGGTATGGTTTATTTCTTTATATGATCCAGTGTACTGTACTCCTTGGGTCTATTTTTATGCTTTCCTGCTTCTCTTAACTGTTGTGCTTGCCTCTAGAAGCAGTGTTTCTTAGGCCCTAGCCTCTTTAACAGGCATCAAGTAAAAAATGGCACTAGTATCCCTACCATGCCACATTCCTGAGCCATTGACTGTATGATTACCAGGGGATAAAAGTTTTAACACCTAAGATGCAAGGGACTGTTGGCAAAATACTTGACCCCATCACCACCTTACCTGTTTGGCATTGGCCTCCTTCATTTAGAAGAGTGATCCAGAGATTTTCAACTGGAGGCCCCAAAGCCTTGTTGTCATTTTACAACTTTTGGTTGGGAGTAACCGTCTTTGACTGAGTTAGTAAAACGCCCTAACACAAAATTTCCTAACAACTTACTAGTTGGAAACATGAATTTTAACCATTTTCTGGGAAATAACATACTTGTTAAATAGCTTGGACAAGAAGTCAAGAACTGCTAAATTACTGCAGATCCTCAAATTTACAGATTAATAAAATGATATTAAGGGTTATTCTGAGGTAGAAACCTATTAAAGAGTTGGGTTATATGGTCTTAATAAAATTAGGTAGGATTCTAGCTGTGTTTGTATTTAATGTAAACTTTTGATTATAAACATGCTTTTCATTTTTACCATTGATTTTTTCTTAAGTTTGTGTTGTGTAATTCTTGCAGGAAACGTGTCCCTGATCACCATCCCTGTTAAGCATTCCTTATGCTGTTATGCTCTGGACCAGTTCATTGCAGTTGTTTGAAAGACTTCGACTTCTTAAAGAAGATTGTAGAATCGAAGTTGATTTGTGGTTCTTCTATCCTTAAGTTTGGACATTAGCTGACCTTTTACTTTAATGGGGCTAATTTATTTGCTGTTTATTTTCCATAAGATTCAGTGATTTAAAAGACCACTTCTCATACTGCATCAGAATAAAATTTTGAACAATACCTTTCTTAGTGACTTGTTACTTGTAACATAATGGGTATGAATGATTGTACTTTAGTATAGAGTTGTTTCAGCTTAACTACTTATCCTTAAAAATTTATGATTTTTTTTTTTTTTTTTTTTTTTTTTTTTTTAGCAAGAGAGCAAGAGGGACAGACAGGGACAGATAGACAGGAAGGGAGAGAGATGAGAAGCATCAGCTCTTCATTGTGGCACCTTAGTTGTTCATTGATTGCTTTCTCATACATGCCTTGACTGGGGGGCTGCAGCTGAGCCTGTGATCCCATGCTCAAGCTGGTGACTCTGCGCTCAAGCTGAGTGAGCCTGCACTCAAGCCGGCAACCTTGGGCTTTCAAACCTGGGTCCTCAGCATCCCAGGCCAACGCTCTATCCATTGTGCCACCGCCTGGTCAGGTTGAAATAATTATGTTGATTAATATAAATCCAAGTCAAGTGTGATAAACATACACTAATCTTATGGTCTTAATTATATGTAACTTAACCTATTAGTGAACATACAGTCTAGTATTCATTTAATTTTGTATAGTTTTAGTACTTACGTAGGAAAAAGTTAAGATTGTTTCTGTTACTTTTAAGTTTGAAAGTCATAGTTTTAATGTTGCAAGTTGCTTTTTACCTCTGATGCTTTATAAGTTAATGTTCTTTTAAAGAAAATGGGTATTGTTAGACTTAAGCATTGTTTTTGTTAGGGTTTTTGTTTTTGGCAAATGGAATGTAGAGAAAGAATGAGAATGGGTGTAAGTATGTATTGAGTTTAATGATTAATTTAGATTTAGAGGTTATTTATATCAGTGTATAGCAGAATGTGCAAGTAATAAAATGAGAAGCACAGCAATAGGTTACAAGTTTTTACTCGCTGTCTGTGTTAGCAATATGGAAGGAATTTTATTCCCAGAGAGGAGCAAAAGGATTTTCAAAGAAACATGGATAAGCCAACATTTTTTTTGTTTTGTTTTTATCAGAAAGTTTGTTTCAACATTTTAATACACTTTGTAGAAGCTATTAAAAAGGAAAAAAATTGGTGTTCTTTGTTGTGATACTAGTTTTTGTCTTCCAACATTCACATGGAGAAAAGTGTTGAGGTCATTAAAGAGAGACATACTGATTTTTTTTTTTTTTTTTTTTTTACTTTTAGGAACATTAATATTGTTTGCTGTGTAATTAAAAAAAAATTTCCCCCATTGATTTGATGGGGGAGAAGGAAGAGAAAGAAGAATCAACTCCTTCCACTTAGTTCCATTTAGTTGTGCATTCATTAGTTGCTTCTTGTATATATCCTAACCTATGAGGATCAAACCCACGACCCTGGCACACTAGGACAGTGCTCTATTTACTGAGCTACTCGGCCAGGGCGCTGTGTAATTTTTAAAAAATAGCAGTACTTTCTCACACATGATAACATTAATTTATATCCCACAACTCATGTGGAGCAGGTGAGCATATCCTGACCCAAGAAAACCTGCAGATGTTTCAGTGGGAGAGGTAAGTTTAAACCTCTCCTGGGGGGCCAGATGACCTGCAGTAGAATTTTAATCTAAAAGTTTACTTGGGCACATTTTCTCCAAAGGTCTTAAACCGGTTACACCAATTAAAATTTATCTAAAGATAGAAAACTTGGAAGCTTGATTGTTACATCCAGCAATACAACCATGCTCCTTTCTCTCTTTGAAGTCATATCCTTTGAAGCCCTTACAGATTTTATTGTGTCATGGCCAAAGAGTATTCCAAGTTAACAAGTTTTAAAATCTTTAGATTCAGAGGTGAAATTCTAACCTAGGCCCCTCTAATTCCTATGAATTTTATCTGTTTTTAAAGGTCACAATTTATTGATTTTACGGAGAGAGAAAGTGGGTAGGGAGTGAGAAGTATCAACTCATAGTTGCTGCACCTCAGTTGTTCGTTGCTTGTCTGTCATATGTGCCTTGACTGGGCAGTCCAGGTCGATGCCCTGTCCACAGTGCCACCGCAGGCCAGGCTGGCTTTCTATTGATTTTAGTGAGAGGACCCTGACTGATAAAAAGTCAACAGAATGCTCTCCATATAGAATTATTTTCTAAAAGTCAGCCTTGTCTTGTAAATGCTCCAGTGTGTTAGAATATCCATAGAACAGAAGTGTAGAGAGGACTTAACCTTTTTAAAAATTAGAATCACTATAGAACATTTCAGATTCTCAATAAAAAGAAAGCAAACCTGATTTCAGATTACTCATGGTTGAGTATGCTTACTAAAGCTGGGAACAGTGAAATAAGGAAGGGCTTAGATTAGAAGAAGCAACAGGAGAGGCTAGGCAGGGCTGCTTTGGCTCCTAGATGTGTTCAAGGAAAGAAGCCAGGGCGGGGCTGAAGTCAGCTCAAAGGAAGGTTTGAGAAAAGGGGGCCTTGGAGACAGGCTCAGGGGGTTAGCCTGGGAGGAGGAGCTGCTGCTTGTTGCTCCCCAGTTGCAAGCATCTGTTGCGAGTCTCGTGGGGTCCCTTAGAGCTTAGGAGATGCATGTCCTTGGTAAACGTGGGCAGGGGGAGGCACAGGCGTGCTCCTGGGAGGCAGAACACAGGTCTGATTCCTCAATTTTAAATTGTGAGCTCTACAGTATTAACGAATATTGAAAATGTTGTTTGAATTAATTTACACAAGACCCTGAGGGTAGCACTATGCCTGTGGGCTGAGTGCGTGATAAAAATCTCCAAAACTAAGGTAAATTGATAGAATTGTACCAAGCACTGGGGATTCAAAGATGAGTACCACCTGCTTCCTGTTCTCCAAAAGTAGACAGTCCAGAAGGAAAGAAGATGTAAATTTGGTTGTTTTTTAATAGTATTAATATCCTTTCTATGGTATGAGATTATAGGGTGTATGCATTTTTTCTTTTTACAGTGGCAAAAGCCAGAGAGTAAAGTGTCAATCAGATACACACATATGACTTTAGTCTTATGGCTCCTGCCCCTTGAGACACATAGGGTGTAGTGCCAAGGAATAATAATGTTGAGAATTTTATTGAAAAATAAAAGCTTTTTCCTTCTAGTGCATTTATGCTTCTTCAAGCAAGGAATTATACTGATTGTAGGATAGATATAAGTATTGTGCTGCATGGTATAAAAGACCATTGTATGTAAACATCAACTATCACCTGATAGACACTTTTCTATGTACTTTATACACAGTAATTTGTTTAATCATTACCCTGAGAGGTTGAAGCTTACCATTTTATTGATGAGAAAACTGAGGTACACAGACAGTAACTAACCATTAAGTGGCAAACCTGGGATTTAAACTCAGGTAGTTTAAAGGCCGTTGTCTTAACTATCACACCACACTGCTTTTAGTTAAAATTTAAGTCTAGTTGATTTTTAGGGCACAAGCCCACTTTTTATTTATTTTTCAAGCCCACTTTTTAAGTGTGAAATTACAGTGATACTGCTTTTTAACAAAAGAGAAAAACAACTTGCTTCATTTACACAATGCATATTAAAGGTTTTAGTTCATATTTATGGAAGCTCAAGTTCGATTCAAACTTCTGAAAGATTTTCCTCTGATGCATAATACTTTGAGTTTCAGGACTTAAAATTATAAGTAAATCTACATTTGGTGCTTCAACATTTTCCCCTTTTTAACTTTCTAATTGTCAGAATTTCAAGAAAACATCAGAGGGTAATAGAAATGTAAGTGCATTTACATAGTTACTTGATAAAATTGAAACCCTATAGTGCAAACATTTTGGGGCAGCAAAATCTATGGTGAATTCTTAACCATATTGTTTGAGAAATGTTTATTATGTATTGATTATTTGAGAAGAAAACAGCTTGACTGTGTGCCAGAATGTTTATAATTTGACATTTGATTCAGACAGCTCATTAGATGAGAACTCCGTAAATCACGTGGCTTCACTTTGCTTTGTGGCTGTAGCTTGCGGCTACCCTGGAGAAGGTGGGCCCCGTTCATCTTGGGAGGAGGAAGACAGGATCAAAAGAAAGTTAAAGCCATCATAAGGCTGGTTTTTCTTTTTTTTTTTTACAGAGACAGAGTCAGAGAGAGGGATAGATAGGGACAGACAGACAGGAATGGAGAGAGATGAGAAGCATCAATCATCAGTTTTTTGTTGGCAACACCTTAGTTGTTCATTGATTGCTTTCGCATATGTGCCTTGACCGTAGGCCTTCAACAGACCGAGAAACCCCTTGCTTGAGCCGGCGACCTTGAGTCCAAGCTGGTGAGCTTTGCTCAAACCAGATGAACCAGTGCTCAAGCTAGCGACCTGCAGGTCTTGAACTTGGGTCTTCCGCATCCCAGTCTGATGCTCTATCTACTATGCCACCACCTGGTCAGGCAAGGCTGGTTTTTGATACAGGGCAGAAGGCCGTTCTGCTGGCATAAAGTTTCTAGCATCAACCGAGTATAGTTTAGTTTCAATCATTAGGAATGAGAAAATAGACTCTAAATCCTAGCTAACAGAAATCTGGACTCATCACTAAAGGAGTTAAATGTTTGACAAACTATTACATTTAATGATTAAAGTCTAATCTATGGGTTGCGGATACTCTATAGACTGGGAGATAGTAGAGGTGCAGTGGGTTGAATGTTGACCTGGAATGCTGAGGTTGCCGGTTCAAAACCCTTGGCTTGCCTGATCAAGGCACATATGAGAAGCAACTATGAGTTGATGCTTCTCACTCCTCTCTCCTCTCTCTAAAATCAATAAAATCTAAAAAAAACCCACGATTATGTGTTATTAAAGTTTCTCTGGTTTAGCAAGAAATATTTGTGGTAGGAAAACATGAAAATAGTCTGCAGTGTAATGTCATTTGATTGAAAAATATTTTTTAATTGATTTTAGAGAGTGAAGAAGGAAGAGAGTGAGATAGATACATCGATCTGTTCCCGTATGTGCTCTAACGGGATTGAGCCCACAACCTTTGCATGTCTGGATGATGCTCTAACCCAGTGGTCCCCAACCTTTTTTGGGCCACGGACCAGTTTAATGTCAGAAAATATTTTCACGGACCGGCCTTTAGGGTGGGACGGATAAATGTATCACGTGACCGTGACAAGTGTCAAGAGTGTGTCTTAGACTGATGTAACAGAGGGAACTTGGTCATTTTTTAAAAACAAAACATCGTTCAGACTTAAATATAAATAAAATGGAAATAATGTAAGTTATTTATTCTTTCTCTGCGGACCGGTACCAATTGGCCCACGGACCAGTACTGGTCTGTGGCCTAGGGGTGGGGGACCACTGCTCTAACCAACTGAGCTATCTATCCAGCCAGGGCTTGATTTCTTTTTTTTATTGATTTTAGAGAAGAAGGGAGGAAGAGAAGTAGGGAAAAGGGAGAGAGAGAGAAACATTGATTTGTTCCACTGATATATGCATTTGTTGGTTGATTTTTTTTTTGAGGGAGGCAGAGATAGAGATGAGAAGCATCAACTCATAGTTGCATCACTTCAGTTGTTCATTGATTGCCTTGACAGGGGTGCTCCAGCTGAGCCAGGTAAGGTAACCCCTTGCTTAAGTCAGTGACCTTGGGCTTTTGAAGTTGGGACCTTAGCGTACCAGGTTGATACTCTATCTACTGTGCCACCACCAGTCAGGCTCTTGGTTGATGAGCCCTGACCGGGAATTGAACCTGCAACCTTGGTGTATCAGGACAATGCTCTAACAAACTGAGCTACCTTGCCAGGGCAGTAATGCCATTTTAGAACCAAACTTGGCCTGACCAGGAGGTGGCGCAGTGGATAGAGCGCCGGACTGAGATGCGGAAGGACCCAGGTTCGAGACCCCGGGGTCTCCAGCTTGAGCGCGGGTTCACCTGGTTTGAGCAAAAGCTCACCAGCTTGGACCCAAGGTCGCTGGCTTGAGCAAGGGGTTACTCAGTCTGCTGAAGGCCCCCATGGTCAAGGCACATATGAGAAAGCAATCAATGAACAACTAAGATCTCGCAACGAAAAACTAATGATTGATGATTTTCATCTCTCTGTTCCTGTCTGTCTGTCCCTGTCTATCCCTCTCTCTGACTCTGTAAAAAACAAACAAACAAAAAAAAACCAAACTTGGCTGGGTTAAGATGCTTTTATGGCAAAAGTAATGTTTTAAATATTACTATATAGTATGTTTTAGTTAATATGATACTTTGTGTCCTTGATTGCTGAAAAAGTTTACATAAAGAACTGTTATCAAAACACCCACTTGACAGCAATTTCTTTAAAGCTGATGTATTCATGGGAATAAGGTCACAATTTACATAATTTTAAAAATGGCCAAAATTTCTAGGTTTTTACATTGATCATTAAAGGTGCTATCTACAAAAATCAAAACAAATCAGAACAAAGGCAGAGATACTGAGGCTAAAGAGGCAGACACTTCCTATATACACCACAACCTACAATTCAGATTTCCAAGAGCTTGTTTAGCCAGGGTTACAATTCTTTTTTTAAAGATTTTATTTGTTGACTTTAGAGAGGCAGGGAGGAGAGAGAGAGAGGGAGCGAGAAGCATTCGTATGTGCCTTGACCAGGTTCTGAACCAAGCAATCTCCGTGTCCTCAGTGTTCCAGGTCAGCGCTCTATCCACTGCGCCACCACAGGTCAGGTAAGACTAAGCTTGATTTTAATGAAACTATATTGACACAGAGAGGTTCCACTTTCTAGATGACTTCTAGCATTGTCAGTGATAGTCAACAGTTGAGAGCAAACCTTGGGTCAGACCTTTCAGGGAAAATGAATTGAGTCAGCATGAACCACAGTCAAGTTTAAAGTGGCAGCTAGGCTCCACCAGGAGGCATTCTCCATCCGGGATCTACAACAGCCTTCGCTAAAGGGAGAAAGCTCTTTGAGCCTTTGCAGCAACAAGGTCTTTCTGTGAGTCTGACTGATTAGGGAGAAATGTCCTTTTAAAGTGACCTGAATTAGTAACATTTTCATACTGTTTATGGTCACTCATAGCAAGTCCTGCAAAGGCCTGGAGACAGTCCTTTTAGGTGAGTTCTATAACAAATACCTGATTTGAGCAGCTCCAAGCCTCATGACCAGCCCTCTCTGGAGAGTGGAGGAGGCCACAGTGTCTCAGTCCTTCTTGTTCTTTACTGTGTCAAAACACCTGATCAGAGCGACTGATTTTTTGGCAAGTGAGTTGTTATGCTGCTCATAGCTCACAATTTGTCTTTGGGAGAGATGTTTTTAAGAAATTGTTTCTTCTTGGGGTGATTTAAGGATTTCATTTGACTTTATAGGCCCTCACTGGCAGAGCTACCCTAAATGTCCCACAGCAATCGGCACTCTACTGGAGAAGTCTCCAGAAGATGCTGGAGGTGGTATTGACCTACCGCTGAAGGTGCTCAGAAGTCGGTAGGAGGAAGTGGAGGAGGCAAGGCAGGTGCTGGCGCGTCCTGGCTTTCCTCGACCAAAGCATAGCGCCTCATTTTCCTGCGGTCAGGCTCTGGCGTCTCCTCGGCCCATCTTCCCACGCGGCGTACACCTTTGGCCACCTTGGGTGCGTTCCTGCAAGGATTGTGGTCATAGATAACTAGCTTCAGACTTGACAGGTGGGCCAGGCTGGGGAAATAGCGGATGCTGTTCCGGTCCACATCAATCACCTCCAGGAAGGGCATGTGAAGAAGCACAGGGGGGAAGTCACTCAGAAGGTTGCCCGAGAGCCAGATGGTCCTCAGCTCACGGAGGCGCTGGAGCTGGCCTGGGAGCAGACGCAGGGCATTGGAGCCGGCATGCAGAGTCTTCAGGAGACTGAGCTCGCAGACCACATCTGGCAGCTCGGTGAGGCAGTTGGCCTCGATCCACAGGGTCCGGAGATTCTGGAGCAGGCTCAGTTCACTGGGGAGATAGCAGAGTTTGTTGTTGCCCAGGTAGAGGATGCAGAGCTGTTTCAGAGTACACACCACCTGGGGCAGAGCCTTGAAGTTGTTGAAATCCAGAGCTAAGATCTGCAGATTTTGTAGCTGCCCCAGCTCCAGGGGCAGGCTGCTGAGGTGGTTGTCACTCAGGTAGAGCTTGACCAGCTCCCGGAAGGAGCACACGTGCACGGGGAAGCGCCATAGCTGGTTCCCACTCAGATCCACCATCTTGTCCAGTGGCATCTCCCGCAAGTGTCCGACTACATAGCTCTGGCAGCAGTCAGCAGGAATGAAGGCCAGGAGGGCCCTGATGGTGTTCCCCATGAGGAGGCTGGAGGCACGGAGAGCCCCAGGCCACCAACTGATGGGGCTGCTGCTCACTGCCCTGAGGCCTCTCCTCCCCTCCAGTTATAACCTGGGGAGGGCTTGACAAAAGCCAGTCACTTCAACAGAGAAAAGTGCTGCTGATAGCAACCTGAGTGTCGGGTGACAGGCGCAACAGACAGGCAGGGTCCAGGAGGCCAGGTCTGACTCACATACTTGCTTTCAATCCCTTAGAACCCAATCTCCTTTATCTATATTTTTTTGTTTGTTTCAAGCTGAAAATAGCTTTATGGTTGTTTTTTTTTCCCAAATGATAAAACAGTGAGACCTTACATAAAAGGTGTAAAAGAAGAAGGGGGAAAATTTATAGTCACACTACTCAAGGATAACTACTGTAAACAATCTAATCTATGACGTCTAGCCTTTTTGCTACAAGTAATCAATTTGTTTTTTAAATGAATTTACTTATACTGTTTAGGATTATTATGTTTTATCATAATGCATGGATATGTTTTTTATTTTCGCAGGTACTACACAATTATAAACATATGCAGAGTCCGTTACATGGATGTACCATAATTCAAACAGTTCTCTATTGCTGGGTATCTAGGTTGCTTACAGTGTGTCACTATTGGAAATATCCTCATGCATGCAATGTGAGCAGTAATCCACTAATTTCTTTAAAAAATGTCCTTACAAGCATTTCTGGGTCAAAGACATGTATCCTTTTAAGGCTTTTCATTTCCTCCCTCCCCCCAGGTCTGGTTCAAGTCTGAACCAGTGTACATACTCTACAGCTATCCATTTCTTCATTCTTACTCGGTAATGGTTCTCTATACTTTTACAATTTGCCTTTGACACCTGAAACCTATGTAAGTTTATTAACAAATGCACTCCAATACACTTAATAAAAACTTTAAAAATAAATAAAACACACACACCATACCACATTCCTCCATGTAGACTTGGAAATTCAACTTTGGACTACACTCTCTTATAAAAATAACACTGGCCCTGGCCAGTGGGCTCAGTGGTACAGTGTCAGCCTGGCATGTGTATGTCCCAGGTTTGATTCCCAGTCAGGGCACACAGAAGTGACCATCTGCTTCTCCACCCCTCCTCCTCCCTCTTCTCTGTCTCTCTGTCTTCCCCTCTCGCAGCCATGGCTCGACTGGTTCGAGAGCATTGACCCTGGGCACTGAGGATGGCTCCGTGGAGCCTCTACCTCAGGCACTAAAAATCGCTCGGTTCCAAGCATGGCCCCAGATGGGGGCTGCTTGGTGGATGCTGGTTTGAGTGCATGCAGGAGTCTGTCTCTCTGTCTTCCCTCCTCTCACTTGGAAAAGAAGAAAAAAAATACTAGTGTATAAATATATATTTGCTTATTTCTCCATCAGTTGTAATGACAAAATAATGGGAACATACCTTACTGTCCATTAATAGGGGAATGTTTGACTAAATGATCATCTGTGGAATGCTGTGTTGCTCGTATTTGAGTGGGATAAATCTATATTGTTTTCCCTTATCCTTAGTCTCTGCCCTATACTGTGTCTCAATAAAACCAGAATTACAAAAGGTATTTTTACTTATATAACAAAGGGGTAGGTAATAGCCTGATCAGGTGGCAGCGCAGTGGTTAGAGCATTGGACTGGGACACAAATGACCCAGATTTGAAACCCCAAGGTTGCTGGCTTGAAAGCAGGGTCACTGGCTTGAGCATGGGATCATAGACATGACCCCATGGTTGCTGGCTTGAGCAAGGGTTTGCTCCCTTTGCTGTAGCCCCCCGGTCAAGGCAGATATGAGAAAGCAATCAGGCCCTGGCTGGTTGGCTCAGCGGTAGAGCGTCGGCCTGGCGTGCGGGGGACCCAGGTTCGATTCCCGGCCAGGGCACATAGGAGAAGCGCCCATTTGCTTCTCCACCCCCCCCTCCTTCCTCTCTGTCTCTCTCTTCCCCTCCCGCAGCCAAGGCTCCATTGGAGCAAAGATGGCCCGGGCGCTGGGGATGGCTCCTTGGCCTCTGCCCCAGGCGCTAGAGTGGCTCTGGTCGAGGCAGAGCGACGCCCCGGAGGGGCAGAGCATCGCCCCCTGGTGGGCAGAGCGTCGCCCCCTGGTGGGCGTGCCGGGTGGATCCCGGTCGGGCGCATGCGGGAGTCTGTCTGACTGTCTCTCCCCGTTTCCAGCTTCAGAAAAATACAAAAAAAAAAAAAGAAAAAAAAAAAGAAAGCAATCAATGAACAAGCAATCACTGAACAACTAAGGAGCCGCAACAAAGAACTGATGCTTCTCATCTCTCTCCCTTCCTGTCTATCTTTCCCTATCTGTCCTTCTCTATCTCTGTCACAAGATATAAAAAAAATTGCCTTTGTAAAAAGACAAGTAGAAAAGCAGAAAAAGGAGGAAAGCCAGCTTCCTAAAGCTTCAATGACTGACAAGTCCCTTCATTGCATCTGTGGCAGATGGAGGTAGCTGCCACGCCAAAGGCTTGTGTTTCCTGGTCACAGTTTGGAATTGCCAGAAGCAGCTGCCCAGCTGGGACCTTTTCTAGGACCTATCTCAGGCAGGGTGCCTAATTCTGGCCAGTGGGATGTGGGCAGAGGTGATATAAGTCACGTCTAGGCCTCGCTCATTTAAAAGAAACCTCACCTTCCTCTACACTCTGTTCCCATCTGCTAGCTGGATATCGACACCCACAGTGACCTTAGAAGACATCAAGTATGTGGACGTCACATGTGGAAACTGGCAGGTCCCGGATTCCTGAATAAATGCTAGGATCAGAACACCTCTTGCCTCCCAAAACACTCCCTAGCACCAATTGGATTTAGGTAAGTGAGAAATAAAATTAAATTATGGTAAGCCATCCATATCTGATGGCTTATTACATTATCTTTATTGAGCAGTTGTTAAAAATTAGGAGATAAGCCTGACCAGGTGGTGGCGCAGTAGATAGAGCATCAGCCTGGGATGCTGAGGACCCAGGTTCAAAACCCCGAGGTTACTGGCTTGAGCACAGGCTCATCCACTTGCGCACAGGTTCACCAGCTTAAGTGTGGGATCATAGACATGATGCTTTGGTCGTTGAGCCCAAAGGTTGCTGGCTTGAGCAAGGGGTCACTGGCTTGGCTGGAGCCCCCTGGTCCAGATACATATGAGAAAGCAATCAATGAACAATTAAGGTGCCACAACTATGAGTTGATGCTTCTCATCTCTCTTCCTTTCTGTCTGTCCCCCCTCTCTGTCTCTCTCACTAAAAAAATCAGAAGGGAAAACTACATATTAATATGCAAAGATATTTAAGATAAAATGGTGGGGGGACAAGTTTCAGAGCAGTTTATAATCCCATCTGTAGAAAATGTGCCTATGTTCTTGTATATGCATAAAAGTATCTAAGAAATAACAGTGATTATCTCTTGGGAATCTGCTCGAAGGCTTGGGGGTGATAGGAAAACTGTCTTTTCTATTTACACCCCCTTATACTGTTTTTAAAAAATAATAGACATACATTTCTTTAAATGTAAAAGCTCTAGTCCAAAAGAAACAACCCATTAGCCTGCTTGCTCTCCGGATAGTGTCCGGTTTGGGGGGAGGCGTGGCACACCATCTAATGTCCTCGGCTGCCTTTACTGACCAGCAGCAGAAGAACATTCCACGAGAATGGCTGTCCTACAGAGCTGTTTGGTGCAGTGTCACTACCTGCCTTCTTCCTAGCCAGTCACATTGAAGCCAGTGTCCTTGGGCTTTCTACACAGTGAACGTCAAGGACTATTATCTTGAATCCTCTCCTTGCTTTGTTGATTTGTACTATAATAACCAGCCTCTCAAAAGGCACTGTGCTTTGCCTCTATATTTAGTGTGGCCAGTAGTGACCACAAATGGTTATGAAGCAACTGCCCCACTGTCATCTCTAGAAATGATAATGATGATCATTATTGCTACCCATTATTTATAACTAATCTGCTGAAACTAAGCACTGTGCCAGGTGCTTTACTTTACATATACTCTTTCTTCTCACAACACATGCCAGGTAAATAGTATTTTCATCCCTGGTTTACAGATGAGAAAAATGGAGGCTCAGAGGGGTTTAATAATAACATCAAGCACTGATTGAGCACCTAGTATGTTCTAGGTTCAGGTAATCCGGTTGCTAAGAACATAGAACCCTGATCTCACAAGAGCGTGCAATCCTATCAGGGTGTGTGTATATGTGTAGTGGGCACTCTTCCTGGAGTTAGGTCACACCAGTTGATAAACTTTGCCCTCGTGCACTGAACTTTCATTTAGCACTTTAATGCCAGCCCCTAAAATAGGAGCAGGTAGCTAAGAGAACCAGAGTTGAGAAAGGCCTTTTACATGAAAGATGGAGCCCCTAGCCGGTTTCCAAAGGACTCTGTGCCCATCACCCTCCCTACCCCCTCCTTTGTTCATGGTTCCTAAGGTTGAGATTTATTTTTTAATATTTATTTGATTTTAGAGAGGAAAAGAGAGAGACAGAAACTTTGATCTGTTCCTGCATGTACCCTGACCGGGGATTGAACCCACAACCTTGGCATATGATGACAATGCTCCCAACCGAGCTATCCAGGCAGGCAGCACAGGGCTGAGACCTTGTGGCTTCAGGAAAAGAGCAGTGGCCTCTTCATCTCCATTGTGCTCTCACTGGCCCCGCTCTATTCATTTCTCATTTGTCAGCTTCAGCGCCTCTTCTGGGGCCATGCAAGCGTTGTCACTCCCCGTACAATGAAATCCAGACTCCTCAGCGAGCCTTACAGGACCCCCAGGGGATCTGTCCTCCTCCTCTGGTTCCTGCTGTGTCACCCAGCGTGCCAACCTGCCTCCCCATCAGGGCCTTCCCACATGGAGCCAGCCCCCTTGACTGCCACCACCAACTTCTCTCACTCTTACTCATTTGTGCCATCCCACTTCACACGTCGTTTCCTGACCTCTCAGATGGGGTTAGTGATTTCATAATGTGCTGTCAGTACTCCTCGCTGTAAACATTTGTTTGCTGTCCATCCCCCCCCCCCCCCCCCCGCCGCCACTGGACTAGCATCTCCATGAGGGCAGAGGTCACCTGGGCCCTGCTCCCTGCTGGGCTGTTGGTCTCTGCCTCAGTGCTTGGCTCCTGATAGGTGTTCAGTGAGAAGAAATAAATGAGCTGATGCTAGTTGGCCAGTGAAGTAGGCATTTATTTGCACACGTACAATTATTTTTAAAAAATACTTAAAGATAGCACACTACATATAGGAAAGAACACACATTTAACTTACCCTCTATTAGTACTGCTACAGATAGTACCTTGTGTAAAAACCCAGAGTGTTATGTGGATGATTGTACTTGTAATGTATTTACAAGATGACATATAGTATGTATGTAATTTTGCACAGAAAAGTTGTCTTTCATTGGGGAAAAGCGCAGTGGTAGAGATGAACAATTTCAGATATAGAATCAGCAATAATAAAGTTACCTTTCTAGATGGTATTTTAATCATGAAGCTCTTTGTCTTCCTATCTAAAAAAATATGTCTATACCCATCATCATAAAATCTGCACTTTTGGGAGTAAGCCCAGGGTTAGGCCCCTGAAGGCTTTTCTTTCTCAATCACCTCCAGTATCCTCTGTAGTTCAGGTCTTCTGTCATACGTATTGCCCAGTGTTATGGCAGATACAGTTGTTATGGGAAATAGAGTGTTTTCTTACCTTCTTTTTACAGAGTAATGTAAACAATTAAGTCTCAGAACCTCTCACTAAAGTCTTCCCTCAGCTCTGAGATGTTCCCTTGAAGCAGAGGGTGTATGCGTGCATGCATGTATGCGTGCATATGAGGTGTGCATGTGTGTGCATGTGTGTGCGGTTTGTGCTCGTGTGCGGTGTGTGTGCACGGTGTGTGTGTGTTGGGGGGGCTCTGCACATTTTCTCAGGCCAGCTCCTCATCTTCAAGTCCCTGCTAAACAGGTGTTTGCTCAGAGGTCTGCTCGCCCCCTTCTCTTCTCCAGCTTCTCTCCATTTTAGCTCTTTCCACAATGTGTGATTGCTTTATTTATTTCTTTTTTCTCTTGCTCCCCTGATGGACAATAAACATGACCCTGAGGCCAGGGATTATACCACTCCTGCTCACTGCTGTATTTTTAGCATTAGTGATATCATCTCAAACAAAGTGGGCATTAATTTATTCAACAAATAAGTGGTGAACAACAAACAAATGTACCTGATCTTCTGGAGTATTTGAATGAATGAATGAATGAATGAATGGATGGATGGATGAATGAATGAATGATTTTCTCAGTTTGAGAAACTCAAATTGCTGGTAACCAGTGACTTAATAATTACTTATGAGTATATAGATTTTTCTTCTACTGTTGATTATCATTGAGTTCAGAGAATGAGTGGGGCCTGACCTGTGGTGGCGCAGTGGATAAAGCATCGACCTGGAACCCTGAGGTCACTGGTTCGAAGCCCTGGGCTTGCCTGGTCAAGGCACATACAGGAAGCAACTACGAGTTGCTGTTTCCTGCTCCTCCTTCCCTTTCTCTCTCTCTACTGTCTCTAAAATGAATAAATAACATCTTTATTTTAAAAAGAGAGAGAGTGAGTGGTTCTAAGACTCAAAATATGTATACAGATATGTATACAGGCATGTGCAAAAGTAGGTTTACAGTTGTGAGTACATCAAAGTTTGTTATATTATTTTCTTTCTTTCTTTTTTCTTTGTGACAGAGACAGAGAGAGACAGAGAGAGGGACAGATAGGAAGAGACAGACCAGAAGGGAGAGAAATGAGAAGCATCAATTCTTTGTTGCGGTTACTTAATTGTTTATTGATTGATTTCTCATATGTACCTTGGCAGGGGGGGCTAGAGCAGACTAAATGACCCCTTGCTCAAGCCAGCGACCTTGGGCTCAAGTTGGTGAGCCTTGCTCAAACCAGATGAACCTATGCTCAAGCTGGTGACCTTGGGGTTTTGAATCTGGGTCCTCTGCATCCCAGTCTGATGCTCTATCCACTGCACCACCACCTGGTCAGGCTGTGATATTATTTTCCATACAAACTACTATAAACTTACTTTTGCTCACCCCTCTATCTATATCTATATCTATATCTATATCTATATCTATATCTATATCTATATCTATATCTATATCTATATCTATATCTATATCTACATTTAATCTGGTTGGAAGAACCCAGGAAAAAACTCGCAGTTGCTCTACTTGGTAACCTGTAGGATAAGCTCCAATTTTGTGCTTTCCAGGGCACAATGCCAGTTCACCCTACGACTATGAAATGGTCTGAGTCCGCTCTCTCAGCATGTCCCAAGCTAGATTCCAGAGAAGTCTCCCAAAGTGCTCTGTGAAGTTAGATTCTCTTTCATGCCGAACTGCAGGAAACTGTTCAATAGCAACAGCTGTGCTAAGACAGTCATTCTGAGAAGGGGCTTCAAAAGTGAGCAGCAAAATGAAACACAAACCCTGCAGGAGCTCCACTGACTCTCGCGCCGTCGCAGGGAGCCTGGGGAAGGCGGACGGGAGTGGGACTGCTGACAGCCTTCCGTAGCCTGTGTGTGAGGGAGAGCAAGCCCGGGCAGGAGAAGGCCTTCAGGGGCACGGCCTCACAACCTCTAGCACCCAGCAATGAAAGATCTCCTCTCGGAGGCTGAGCTTCTTCATGGCACGGAGAATAGGCCTTGCCCATGACTGCAGCCAAAGGCCATCTCAGTGACCGTCTGCTCCCTGCAATGGGTGGGTAGAATTGCTCATAGAACACGGGTCAGTGCCACTTACTTCGCGGGAGTGGGTCATGGCTTTGTCAGGTGCAGTGAGCCCCGTCAGTAAGTGGTTATCCAGCTCACCAGCCTTTGTCGCAGTACTTCACCAGTGTGGGGGGGAGCTGGCCCCAAGTCTGAAGACGTTTCTGGTTGTCACACTAGGAGTGACCCTGGCATCTTATGGATAGGGCCTGGATGCTACTATCTCCCTGTAGTGCCCAGGACAGACCCCGCAGCAAATTATTTGGCCCAAAATGTCAATAGTGCCGAGGTTGAGGAAGTCTGGGCTCTCGTGACACCTGGCAGTCCCCTCTGGGAAGATGCAGCACTGTCCGTGTCAAGTGGCTACAGCTACTGTTTTATCTTCTTGGCTGGAATACAAATTTTTTCAGTTGTAGGGAAATTTTTTTCAATTTGATAAAGTAGATTGGATAATATAGAAATACCTCATATTAACTATACTTTTAAGACTTTTTTTTTTGACAGAGACAGAGAGAGTCAGAGAGAGGGACAGATAGGGACAGACAGACAGGAAGGGAGAGAAATGAGGAGCATCAATTCTTTTTTTCATTTTTTTTCATTT
The DNA here is from genome assembly GCF_036850995.1 of Saccopteryx leptura. NCBI lineage: Eukaryota > Metazoa > Chordata > Mammalia > Chiroptera > Emballonuridae > Saccopteryx > Saccopteryx leptura. The sequence goes on from NC_089504.1 coordinate 111,917,195, forward strand.
TTCTGAAGCTGGAAACAGGGAGAGACAGTCAGACAGACTCCCGCATGCGCCCGACCGGGATCCACTGGCACGCCCACCATGGGGCGATGCTCTGCCCACCAGGGGGCGATGCTCTGCCCATCCTGGGGGTCGCCATGTTGCGACCAGAGCCACTCTAGCGCCTGAGGCAGAGGCCACAGAGCCATCCCCAGCGCCCAGGCCATCTTTGCTCCAATGGAGCCTTGGCTGCGGGAGGGGAAGAGAGAGACAGAGAGGAAAGCGTGGCGGAGGGGTGGAGAAGCAAATGGGCGCTTCTCCTGTGTGCCCTGGCCGGGAATCGAACCCGGGTCCTCCGCACGCTAGGCCGACGCTCTACCGCTGAGCCAACCGGCCAGGGCAGGAGCATCAATTCTTCATTGCGACACCTTATGTTCATTGATTGCTTTCTCATATGTGCCTTGACTGGGGGGCTACAGCAGACTGAGTGACCCCTTGCTCAAACCAGCAACCTTTGGGCTCAAGCCAGCAACCATGTGACCCAGCTAAAGCCAGTGACCCCGTGCTCAAGCCAGATGTACTCACATTAAAGCCGGCAACCTCGGGGTTTCGAACCTGGGTCCTCTGTGTCCCAGTCCGACGCTCTATCCACTGCTCCACTGCCTGATCAGGCTGCTTTGGGATTCTTGATAGTCTTGGATCTTCCAAATAAATGGTTATTATATATAATTATAATAAATGTGAATGCAGCTTTGGGTTTGAATCTGTGAAATTTGAATTGACTATAAACCTTATAAAGGACTCATGAAATCTCTTGGAAGTTGCTGGTTTTGTTGGTGGGGGAGTGATAGGGAGCAGGGGGCGGGTGGGTATTATAGCACATTTTTCAGTAGAAACAGTGCTGTTGGTGGTATCTCCGGTTAATAATCTGTAAGAGTTGGCATAACCTGGAGAACAACAGAGGAACAGTGATAAACAGTGATCACAGTCTTACGGACGGACTGCTATGTGTAAAATGGTTTCTATGAGATAACAGATTCTGAACTGCAGCTCAAGCATCAGGCCCAGTAGCTGCAGGTGATTTCAGCAGATGGTAGATGCTACCAAACTCGGGGGCACCAGGAGCTGAGCACATTGCTGCCTCAATGCCACCAGGGTTCTGCCAGCAAGGAAGACAGGGCAGGCTCAGTGGAAAACCAGCCGTTCCGCCCAGGAACATGTGGTGTGCGCAGGCTGGCAGGAGGTGGAGCTGAGGTGGCATTTTAGTGCTACTGTCTCCTGCCGGTATGACCTTGGGGTGACGTTGCTGAATTTCTTAGAAAGTCTTCTGACATTTGTCAAGTGATGATAATAGCAATGTCATGGTGAGGATTAAATGACAATAAATACCCAGAGCACCGTGGAACCCAATAGTGTCAACGTTTCCTCCCTCCCATTGCAAACTTCCTCTTATCAGTAGTTGCTTGGTACCAACTCACATCTTTAATGAATGTCACTATTTGCCCAGGGCACACCATTAAACTGCTGCCAAATTAGAACCTTCTGGGATGGATGGAGCAACCTCACACCTTCGATAGCTAATTAACCTTCAGAAAGCCTGGTGAGCAGTGAGCAGCCACTGAGCAAGGACAGTGAAGTTTATTTTGGTGGCCCTGGTGTGCCTTCAGACCAAAACGAGGTAAGGGTACCTTGGCTTTGCCGGAGGTTGTGACATGTCTCTCTTTGACATCATCTCTCATTCCCCACCTACTGCTGAGCTGACAGCAGAATGAGATGAATTGAAACTGGGGGTGGGACTGACACTATACGTTTCCCTCATTTACCCCTCTCTATCTTCAGGATTTCTCTGATCCAAGTTCAGTCTAGCAGGTGCCATCTTAGAGAAGTCGGGGCTCTGGAGCAATTTATGAAAGACCACCAGCTGCAGGTTTTGCTTGTAAACATCTGCAATGCTCCCTCAGGAAGTGATTTATAGGAAAGAATGACAACAGAGAAGTTATGGAATTATGTGAGTAGATTGGAGATCTGAAAGGCCACAAACCCACCAGACTCCCCAGAAGTCCAATGTGCTCTGTGTTTTTCTCTTGTTGGAAAGTTTCTCGCATCTGTTTTTTGAAGGAGTGGAATTGCTTCAACACTTCCTTATCTTACGTATCTTTCTGACAGTAGGGTCCCGTTTGAACACTGTGCTGAATCTTGCTTAGATTAAGCCATACTGATGAGTGGGGTGGTATTATGGGAAGTGCCCCAGATTTAGATTCTGAAGGTCTGTGTTTGATTTTCCCTAATTGCAGTGTGACCTCAGGCCAGATGCTGAACCTCTCCAGCTCCCCTTTCCCTCATCTGGAGACAGGAGGGTTGGACTTGTGTAAGGCTGGTGGTTGTGGCCATGCAGATTTGCATTGAATTTGGGCAGATGGTAAAGGAACTGTGGAGCTGGAGGACGGTGGGCCTTTCCATTCATTGGAGGCTTGCAAAAACAGGCAAGTCAAAAGAAGAAAACAAAATAAAACAGAACAAAGGAAAACTGTTTTTTGCAATGGAGGGCAAGGGATCAGGAAACAAACCGTGCCTAGCTGGGGGGGGGGGGGGGGGGCGGGGGCGCTATCTGCTCTCATCGCCCCGAGGGGAAGCATGCATATCCATATAAGAGTGCTGTTAGCCTGGCCTGTAGTGGCGCAGTGGACAAAGTGTCGACCTGGAATGCTGAGGTTGCCGGTTGGAAACCCTGGGCTTGCCCACACAAAGCACATATGGGAAGCAGCTACTGTAAGTTGATGTTTCCCATTTCTCCTCTGTCTGTCTCATCTATCTAATAATCAATAAATTAAAAAAAAAGAGTGCTGTCATGTGCTCATGCACTAATTGTACAAAGTGCTTGCAGCTGGTAAGCCAGCGAGCAAGCCTAACAGGGTTGTGTGCCCCACAACTTGGTAGTCCTCGGGTTCTCAGACCTGCAACAGGACCTCCCACTGTGAGACTGTCACTCAGCTACAAATGTATGTGAGGGTGAAGCACGTGGGTGGGGAGGCCGTGCTTGAGAAAAACATTCTGTTTTAGCGTGAATTCTGCAGTACTAAGTTGGCAAAGACCTTGACCAGGCCTTCCTTTTGTGCAGCCCCCCAAGACAGTGAGAGGGGCCAGCATGACAAATGGAAAGAGAATGCATGGGCTCCGGAAAGGCTGAGGTTGCACATCAGGTCTGCCATTCACTAGGGCAACAATTTCTCTAAGCCTCAGTTCACTTACTTGCAAAACGGCGATAATAACACCCCAATGGCTGGGTTGTCCTGCGGCCTATAGGATACTGAGCTGAAAGTATCTTGCATGCAAAACGTGCTTGAAAAATGGTTGCTATTATTATCCTTCTGTTATTGATGTTATTATTAGGTACTGGGCTAATGTGGGGAAAAACAGGGTGTAAGTGAGCAAAGGAGGGCACCCAACCCAGAAGTCTTACCACGGGAAATAATGTCTAAGCCAGGAACTGAAGGCTCTGTGTGAGCTGGCCAGGTGAAAAGGGGTAAGAAGTGTGGAGCGACATATGCAAAGACCAGAGGGTGGCTGAGCCGTCAGAAGAATAAAACAGTTGACATGAACTTTAACATAATCATTTTGATATGGCAACTGTGAAGTGCAATTAATACTAGCACACAGGCCTGGCTTCTTGCTTAGTTAGAGAATGGCTTGGAAAGACTCTAACCCTGTGAATCTACATTCCCAAGCACAAATGCTGGTTGGCAGTGTCCTAGGGGGCTAAGTGTTGGACTTCCATATCACATAAACTCAGGTTCAAGTCCCAACTCAGCCTCTTCTGAGCTGGGTGACCTTGGATATAAGTCCATTCAACCTCTCTGGGCTGTTATTTTCTTATCTTAAAATCGATACTAATTCTGGTATCAACCCTGTAGCACCATAGTGATATTCAAATGAGACTATTATATAAAGTCATCAAGATGGTAAATGGCGTGGGCTCAACTCTTAGTAAAAAATAAATTTGTGGAATCCACCCCTAACCTAAACATTATTTGGTACCCAAGAATTGTGTTTTTAGAAAAGAAATCCAACCTACTCCAAACAGCATAGCTAATGCATATTGAGAATTTGCACATGCTAGCTCTGCCCTGCATACCTTACGTGGGTTACTTTATTTAATGCTCACAACAACCTAGTAATGGAAGTGCTACTATTCTCCAGGTTTCACAAACTAGAAAACCAAGGTGGAGAGGTTTAGTGACTTGCCTCAGGTCATCAAAAGCTAAGAGAAAGCAAAAGTAGTCTTAAAAATCCAGTGCCCTGACCACACCAAATGCTGATGAGGCTGGGAGGCAGCAGGAACTCTCACTCATTCTTGGTGGGACTGTAAATGGCACAGCTACTAGGAAAGGCAGTCTGTTAAAAGCTACACATTCTCTTCTGTTGGATCCAGCAATTGTGCTCCTTTGTATTTACCCAAAGGAGTTTAACACTTATGTCCACACAAAAGTCTGAGCACAGATATGTATAGCCTCTTTATTCATAATTGGCAAAACTTGGAAGCAACCAAGATGTCTTTTAGTAGGTGAGTGGATAAACTGTAGTACATCGAAACAATGGAATATTATTCGGCATGAGAAAATGAAATTAGCAAGTAAGCGATGAAAAGACATGGAAGAAGCATAAATGCCTGTTTCTAAGTAAAAGGAGCCAATCTGAAAAGGCTACACACTGTCTGATTCCAACAGTATGACATTCTGCAAAATAAAAAACTATGGAGACAGTAAGAAGATCACGACTGCCTGTTAGGGAAAAGGGAGAGATGATTAGGCAGAGCACGGGGGATTTTTCAGGCACTAAAGCTACTCTGTAAAATACTGCAATGGTGGATACATGTCATTATACATTTGTTCAAAGTCTTAGGTGTACAACACCAAGAGTGAACTGCAAAGTAAACCATGGACTTTGGGAGAAAACAATGTGTCAATGTAGGTTTTTGAATTTTTATTTCTCGATTTTAGTGAGAGAGAGGAAGGGCAAGAGAGAGAAAAGATAGGAACATTGACCTCTTCTTGTACATGCCCTGACCAGGGATCAAACCCTCAACCTCCGCACTTCTGGATGATGCTCCAACCAACCAAGCTATCCGGCCGGGGGAATGTAGGTTTGATTGTAACAATGTACCACTGTGGCACTGGATGACCCCGGTAGGAGGAGTTGTGGGGGGATTATATGGAAACTCTGTATTTTCTGCTCAATTTTTCTGTGGAAGTAGAACTGCTCCTAAAAAATAAAATTTATTAATTACATAAAACCCCACCAGGCTTTAAACCCAAGAAGTTGGGTTCCAGAGCACACCCCTTTAACCACTATGCTATACTATCCCTGGCTTCTAATGGGAGAGAAAATCCAACTTTTAATAGAAATAAAAAAGGAAAAGACTTACATACATGCAAAGTGAAGTGAGGAAATTGCTGGGTGTTGGCATGTGCTTACAGTTACGGCCTCCAAGCCTTGCTGATCCTTTCTGGAGCCCAGCAAGGCTTTGACTGAGGCTGATTATGCCGACTCCTGCCTCATGTGCAGTGTTCGGTGAAAAGCACTTGACGTGTGGCGTGAGGCCAGCATCCCCAGGGGCCTTTGGTCTGGAAAACAGCTGTAAGAAATCTGGGGCTGCCAGATGAAAGCTTCGTCAGCTGGCCTGCCCCAAAGCTGGGAGGACTATCTGCTGATGTGGCCAGCCTCCAGCTGTCCTATTTTTAGAGAAGCATTCTTTCTTTCTAAGGCCCTGAGTTTGACAAAGGAGCAAGCCAGCTCCGTCCCAAGGCACAGCCTGTGCACACCTAGCCACTCTGCTCATTTGCCTGACTTACAGTTCATTATCTGTGGGTTTGTGGACAAATATACCAATGCATTTGACCAAAGGATTTATAAAGTGTTAGTTCATTCCCCGGCTGGGGGTACCCAGTGTGAGGGGATTGCTCTCTTCACTGGAAGAGAAAACATGAGACATTGTCATGCTCAAACAAGAACGTCTTGCCAGCATGTCAAAGAATACCATTCAAGGTCAGTAAAAAGCCATTTAAAAAAAAAGCCAATTTTTGTTGTAAGGAAGCAAATCCCTGTACGGGAGGGATCCTCCACAGGATTAAATTCTGTCTTTATCCATCAGGTGGAGGAGGAGTTAAGACAGTGAACCAGAGGATATGGGGTTGGCCTAGCCAGCTTTAGGCCCTCCCAACACCCAACCAGGAGACCAGATGGGCCCCAGGAATTGAGAGAAACAGCTCCAGAGCTGGCTCAGGGCTCAACTCACTTGAGCAGCCAATAGGACTCCCTGGAATAATCCCAGCCCAGTACCTAATAATAACATCAATAACAGAAGGATAATAATAGCAACTATTTTTCAAGCATGTTTTGCATGCAAGATACTTTCAGCTCAGTATCCTATAGGCCGCAGGACAACCCAGCCATTGGGTGTTATTATCGCCGTTTTGCAAGTAAGTGAACTGAGGCTTAGAGAAATTGTTGCCCTAGTGAATGGCAGAGCTGATATGCAACCTTAGCCTTTCCAGAGCCCATGCACTCTCTTTCCATTTGTCATGCTGGCCCCTCTCACTGTCTCGGGGGGCTGCATAAGAGGAAGGCCAGGTCAAGGTCTTTGCCAACTTAATACTCCAGAATTCACGCTAAAACAAAACGACGTTTTTCTCAAGCACCCTTTATTGTGACTTTATGTCTGGCTTCTCACTAGGCTGAGCCATATGAGTGCAGAAACCTTGGTCTTGCACACTGTTGTATGCCCAACCCATAGAATAGCACCTGGCACCTATGTGGGCTTAACAGATATTACTGGAATGAATGGCTGAATGACTGGGCATGAAAGGCTAGTGCTGGGCTGTGACAATGGGTTTGGTGCATTTCTGAGCTCAGTACTGTGGCTATCTCAGCATTGGCTCTGATCTCAGGAATTCACCATGGTGTTTAACTTGGGATCGTTCAATTTCTAGGTCCCTTTCTCCTATTGCACCAGTAAGGCAAGCAGTAAGGAATGATGTGGATAGGGATGTTTTAACACTTGAGTAGCTTCCTGGGCTCTAAAGCTCAACCCAATCACCCTATGAACAGGGCATGAGCACCAAATAAATTTAATCCATTCTGTGGTCCTTTGTATTCTTCATGGGGGTCCCACACTGACTTTCTCAGGGTCTGAACTGCTGATAAATCCGAGGTACATGGTGGTTTTGCCATATTGGTTGTTCAAATGTCAACATGCTTCCACACCAGTTGGTGAGAACTCTTGTCCAGAGACTGCTGAGTATGCTTCTCATTGCTCCAGCTTCCCTGGCCCCACTCCTAGGACTTCTGACCTCTCCACAATCCAGGAATAAGGTGGTAACACCTGGTACAACAGGAAGCTGCCAGGGCCCTATTTCAGTACTATTGCTTCATCGTATTGCTTCAGTTCAAGTCTTTACACAATTGGAGTACTACGCCTGGTATAGTCCTTCTTGTGTTCTTGGGGAATAATAGCACAGGGAACGGGGGAGAGGCAGAGGAGCAGGAGAACTCAGACTGTCTCTCTGCTCCCCTGGCACCTGCTCAGAACTCAGAGGATGCAGGAATTCAGTCATTTCAGAGGGGTGATCAGTGGTTTACATGCGGCCTCTAGCTACGTGCCGCATGGACGGCTGCTCCGCACTTTTCTTCAAGAACATTCTATATGCAGGTGGTTTCTAGAACAACAGCCACCACTTTCGAGCTCTTTCTAAGTGCTCAGTACTCACCTAAATGTCCATTTACCTCTCCTAACAACTCCACAGAGCTTGTGAGAGGTAAGGTTGGGAGTCTGAGTCCTGAGGCTGCAGCCCTGCAGGGATTGCATCGGTGGCGGGTGTCTTAGTGCTAAGGTTGAGGGCCAGAGGCTTCTGGCAGGGGAGGCAGTCTTCCAGGAGAGAGTGCAGAAAAGTGACCCATTCATGGAGAGGGCTGCCACATAGACATGTCCCTGTGGCCGTCACAGGAAAGCCTCCCCAGAATCCTAGGCCTTTGTGGGTGGCTGCTCCGGGGCCTCCCTGCTTTGAGCCTCTGTTCTAACCTCTGTTGGAAGTGAGTCAGCCACAAATGTTCTCTCTGGGACACCTGCCCCGAGGGCAGTGTACTCAACTGGCCCTGTGACCTGTCCTGAGGCTGCAGTCTACACTCAGCCACCATACAGCCCTGGCTCTCTGGGAAGCACACAGAGGCAGGCTGAGAGTCTGCAAATCTGGCATGGAACTATGGGCCACACTCTTCCTGGATGTCCCCAAAGCAAACAAACTCCTGTCGTTTTGACTTAAAAAAGGAATGTGGAAATCACATCTAAGAATAGAAAATTCTTAAAGGGAAACCATCTTTAAAAATATTCTTCAATGGAGAATATATATGATACTTGGATTGCAATTATGAAAAAGAGAAAGGATAAAAAAAGGATTGGAAGGAAGCATGTCAAAATGCTAACAGTGGTTTTGATAATGGGCACGTAATTTTTCTTTCCAATTTTTCCGAAGGGTTTACTTTTATAATGAAAAACATGTATATTTAAATTCCCCCTTTCCTTCTGGGATTTCTTAGTCTACGTTGAGGAGTTAGACAGGGACAGATGACCAGAAGGAGGAGACCAGCCAATCTCCTCTCTCCTTTGTGATTTTGAGTGTCACATCACTGCCTTGATCACATTCCTCATTTGTAAAATGGGGAGAATAGAAGAACAGCAGGACTTTATAGAGTTAGAATGAGCGCCACATGGGATAATCCGAGGGGAAATTTTGTGACAAGTCTGGTCCATGGTAAATGCTCACAGTGTTAGTTATCATGATCACTAACTCGCTGATGGTGTTATTCTCACAAACATCAGTGTTATCATGACCACCAGAGGGCACTCCTGGCCCCGGGAGTCTGCCATTCCTTGGGACGGCAGGATTCGTGTTTCAGGTAGACAGATGTGGGGAGAAAGTGCAGAAATGCCTCTTCCTTGCTGCTGACCTCTAAGTTTCCAGCCATGTGCTGAAAAAGAAATCAACTTTAGGGTTGGAAGTTGCTGACTTCCTCTAGCAGACACTGACTTTGTTGTTACCAGGAATGCACATTTGATTCAAATCTTTCTTCTGGCGTTCCCGTGGGCAAGGAGCACAGGCATTCTCCCTTGGGTGTGGGACGGGGACTCTCCCAGGCGGGGAGAGAGAAGAGGAAGGTGAGTGAGCCTGAGGTCTCTGCTGCTCGGGGTGGGAGGTAAGGGTGCCGGAGGGGCCATGTTCTCTGTTCCACTGTTGCTGGCTCTGTCTGGTAGGCCACATGAAAAGAGGTGAATTCCTAGGCAAGGTCGTGCAGTAGCATGACTTTATTCTCTGTGGGTTGGTGATCTCTCTCGAGCCCTGACCTTTCCTCTCAGCCCGACTTGTTTGAATATCCAGTTGTCTATTTCATATCTCTACGTGGATGGGGTTTAATATACCCAAAATAAAACTATTTCTCCATCAACATTAACTATTACAACCAAAACAAATAAAAAAATAAACCTGTACTCTCAAAATGCCACTCATTTGTAAAACAAGTACTCCAGTGCCAGGCAGTGGACCAGTCCCTGGGGAACAGTGGTGCGGGAGCAGGCACGGTCCCTCCTGATGGGGAGACAGGAATAGAAACTGAGTGTCCTTACAAGGAAGCTGGTGATGCTGCTCCACTGTGCGCTGGCGAAAAAACAAAACACAAAAACGTGGGGAGCCTTGTGCTTGCTTCTGGGTACACATTGAGTAGGGCCTTTGTGAAGTCATGACACTCCCAGCAGAGCGAGATCCAGCCAGGGAAGAGTTTCAAGATCATGAGATGTAGAGAATCTCATGATCTTTATATGATTTGGGTCTTGGTTTGGCAAGATTTGGTCTCAAGAAAATAAGTGTGTGTGTGTGTGTGTGTGTGTGTGTGTGTGTGTGTGTGTGTGTTAGAAGCAGCATAATGGCATTTTTCAATTGTCCGAGGCTGGTCCCGAGCATGGGAAAGGAAGAGCTACAGATTGGGCCCTCAGGCGGAACGAGAGCCAGTGGGATCTGGTTGCCAGAAGGCAGCTTTTGAGGCAGAACGAGAGCCAGTGGGGTCCGGTTGCCAGAAGGCAGCTTTCAGCTCAGTCTGGAGTGTGATGTTCCAGTTCCCAGTGGGCCCCCTTGGGACAGGTGAATGGTCTTTCACTGGAGGGAGTCCTGCTAGATGGGTCTCGGCAGGGATAGCGTAGAGAGAATTCTTTCACAAGATGGGACACTGGTCTAAGTGACACCAACATTTCCTTCCCACCCCAAGGTTCTAGGAACTGGCTGATCAGTGACATGGAGACCCAAAGTGAACACATTTACTGTAACTGGCCTGAGGGGCTTTCAGCAGCCTCTGAGGTCTGTTTCTAGTGTCCTGCTGGGGAAGAGACTCTCTACTCCATAATCTCACGTTGATTCAACAAGAGGACCAGCTGGCACTGAGGGGCCCCCAGATGTGGTGAGGCTGAAGCTCCCCAGCTGTGCTCAGACCGGAGGTTATGTGGGACACCCTCCCACCTCTCCCCTACTCCACCCATACTTCCCTCTCTTACTTTCCCTGTTATCATCCTAGATGTAAGACTCAGAGTTCTAGCAAGCTTTGCTCCCATCCCTCAAGCCCCTCCATTCTTGGAGCACCTTCCTTTAAAGTTTCACACATTCAGGTCCCTCCCCGGTACTGGGACTCATGGAGGTTGGCAGTGGCACGCCAGCAGAATGTTCTGAGGCTTACAGTGTTGTCCTTTAGCTTGTACCATGCCCTCGTCCTAGGCGGGGCCTGTCTGGTGAGCGGATCACAACAGGGGACCAGTGTGGTTATTTATTTATGTGTGTGTGTGTGTGTGTGTGTGTGTGTGTGTGTGTGTGAGAGAGAGAGAGAGAGAGAGAGAGAGAGAGAGAGAGAGAGATTGGGCCTCCAGAAAGGGCATGCTGATTTGAAGTCACAAATTGTTTACATAGACAGGGTCCCCACACAGTGTAGGTGTGGTCCTGATTACTCCCCAGCCCTGCCTATGACTCAAATCTCCCCCTCGGAGGCAATTTCAAGTCCATCTGGGAGCCCTGCAGGATGAACATCACGACACCCACAGTTTTAGATGGATGGAGCCGGATGTCCGACCTGGGGCTTTCTCTGCTCCACATGCTCAAGTGCTGTCACCAGGAGGGCGGGGCGGGGCCATTTGAGGAGCCCCTCCCCCATTTCTGTTCTCCTCCTTGGCCTCTGCTTCTGCAAGTAGAGTTTGCTATATTCTGTTTTGTCAAATTGGTCTAAAGCAGGATATTGAAGAAATTCTGTACCTAGATCCTTGGTTCAGCAAGGAGTCATTTTTATACCTTCAAAGAAGCAGCATTAAACATTCTCAAAATTTACTTTTGCTCTAAAGTCAGGCTCATCTCAACAACTAATAATAAAGATAATTAACAATTACGCAGTTACAAGTTTGCATCAGACAGTGCTAATTGCTTTACACCCACTATTTCACTTAATCTTTAAAACAACCTGATGAAGAAGGAACTAGCATAAATGAATTTTATTTTTTTGTGTGTGTGTGTTGTTTTTTCTTTTTGTGACAGAGACAGAGAGAGTCAGAGAGAGGGACAGATAGGGACAGATAGACAGGAAGGGAGAGAGATGAGAAACATCAATTCTTCGTTGCGGCAGTTTAGTTGTTCATTGATTGCTTTTTGATATGTGCCTTGATGGGGGGGGGGGCTACAGCAGACTGAGTGACACCTTGCCTGAGCCAGCGACCTTGGGCTCAAGATGGCGAGCTTTGCTCAAACCAGATGAGCCTGTGCTCAAGCCAGCGACCTTGGGGTTTCAAACTTGGGTCCTCCGCATACCAGTCCGATGTTCTATCCACTGTGCCACCGCTTGGTCAGGCAATGAATTTTATTGTTGATAAAATTGAGGCTGAGGCACATCAGGTAACTCGTCCTAGGTGCCACAGCTCGCAAGTGTCTGAGCCTCAGTAGAACCCAGTGCCTGCGTCAGAATCACCATACCATTAAATAACATAGTGATTTACTAACAACAGCAGACACGAAGTGCTTACTATATGACAGACAATGCACTGAGAGTTTTGTGTGAATGGCTCATTAAATACTCCCAGTAACAGCTATTATTATTATCTCCACTTTATCTGCAAGAAAACCAAGTCACAGAAAGTTTAAGGAACTTGTCAGAAGCTGTGGTGGGGCCAGAATTTTCAGACAAGCCATCTCATTCCAAGAGCTCACATTTTTACCCGTTATGTTCAGCAATGTCTCTTCCTAAGAACGGTTGACCAGGACATGTTTGAAGTGTGGGATAGAAAGTGAAAGTAGGCTCAGTCTGCCCTCTGCACCCCTGGTGCACTGTGGGGACCAGAAGGTGGTTGGTGTATCTTACATAACCTTCCCCACTGACCCACAGAGTACATGCTATCGCTGAAAAACTCCCTAGAAAGGTGTGTTCCTGGCACCCGGCTGGCATCACACAGGGGGGCGAGATGCCCACGTGATGCTCATCTGCTCTTTTTTGATTCCAGGAGGGATGGGATTGTGTGAATCAGTAGTTCCAAATTCTAGAGGTCGCCATCCATTACAGACAGCTCCAGATCTTAGGAACTCTGTTCATATCCAAGTTTTACTGTGTGTTTGATGGGGTGACAACAGAGTGGCGTTTGCAAAGGCTGTGCACGGAGGTCACATGATCCGTTGGCTTCAGGTGACAGAGGCAAAGCAGCTGCAGAGAAATGCCCTGGTGGCTGCGGCCAGACCCCACAGAGGCCAAGGGGAAGCTGAGGGAGAGTGTATTTCCTTTATTTATTTATTTTTTTTTAAGAGAGAGAGAGACAGAAAGACAGGGACAGGAAGGGAGAGAGATGAGAAGCATCAAATCTTTGTGTGGTACCTTAGTTGCTCATTGACTGCTTTCTCACATGTGCCTCGACTGGGGGACTGCAGCTGAGCTGGTGACCCCTTGCTCAACTCAGTGACCTTCGGGCTCAAGCCAGTGACCATGGGGTCATGTCTATGATCCCATGCTCAAACTGGTGAGCCTGCACTCAAGCTGGCGACCTCAGGGTTTTGAACCTGGGTCCTGGGCGTCCCAGGCTGACTCTCTATTCACTGTGCCACCGCCTGGTCAGGAAGGAGAGGGTCATTTCTGGGCTGAGGCTAGGCTTCCTCCTCTGTGTGTTCAGACTTCATAGGGTTTCTCCCACAGGCTGAGTATCTCTGGATGTGTATCCTGAGGAAAGTGACTCTGGACTTGGTGTTGGCTCCACACAAAGCCAGTGTCCATCCACACAAGAATGTCCTTGCCTCTTGTGCTTGGTGCTCCTCCTGAGATCCTGTCTCTTATCAACTTCTGATCCTTTGTGGCTTTTAGATATTTTGTTTCCCAAGCATTGAGCAAGTTGGATCTCCTTCCCAGCTGTCTCCTACCTACACCAACTCTTAGCTCTTTCTTCGTCCTCTACTTACTAACGTATATTTTTCATCTCCCCACTCTGTGCAGCTGGCCGTGCTATTCAGAGCTTCATGCCACTTGCTCTGGAGCTGACCTCAGAGTGACTGCTGGATCCCAAGGGTGACGTCTGGAAATAGCAGGCTCCAGGCTGCCTTTACCCATGGCAAGAGACAACCAGGTGCCAGCTACTGCGAACAGCAGCTGTGGCGGTGTGAACCCGACGGCAGAGGCTCGAGTTACTCCACTGGGAATGACACAGAAACGACAGGCTGTTTCTGGGTCGTCTGGGATCTGACATCCCTGCAAGGCCTGCTGCCAATGGGGCCTGGTCAAGCGAGGTTGATCAGTGCCGGGAGTCCCTGCGTCTTGCATGATTTGCACTGTCATCGAGCCAGGGCGAGTACTGAGACTGTACCATTTACCCAGACAGGCAGGTCAGAAAGAGAAGAGAATCCAGCTCTCACAGCCTGAGTGGCAGCAGGGGCTGCTGGGAGATCAGAGCAGGAAGTGGAAAGGTGACCTGAGGCTTTGGCTTTGCCTCCCCTTTGTTCCCTCCTTATACAGTTTACAGAACAGACAGTGGTTGGGGTCTCCATGGAGCTAGTGATGCTTTAGTAAACAAATCGAAAACTCAAGAGACCCACCAGGATCAAGTAGGCCACAACTGAGTAAAGCAGGCCTTACGGAGGAGAGTAGGGAGTGGTGGGGACTGTGGCATATTGGAGAATTCTGGCTAGGCAAGAACATTCAGAAAATCAGATTCAAAATACCAGCCAGTAGTTTCCTGCTGCAGACCAAAGTTTTAGCTCTAATTTTGTCTCTGATTGCTAAGTAAAGGAACTTATTCTGAACTAAACCTTATTCTGCTCAATGTAAAAAAAAAAGACAAAAGAAACAGATTCAGTAAAATTGCTTTAATCACTTCTACTGTTATACTTTTTCTTCATGGAAACTGGTACTTCTGGAATGCCCCCCTACAAACTCTGGGGTTATGAGCATATCAGTGACCTTATGTAAAAGTTAGCCCCAACATTCACACATAATGAGAAAATTAATAGAGTGAAAATTACCATTTGCAAGTCTCTTAGAAAGGAACTATGTTGGGCACTTCTCAGGAAGTCCACAAGCTTAGATGCTGAAAATTAGTGAAGACTTTTCAGTGGAGCTGCAGTGGAAGTAGTGGGCTTGTGTTTAAGAACTAAGTTGTTTGAGAAATTATAGTGCTGTAGCTTTAAACACCAGAATCACTCTCAGCACCTCCGAATCGAGGCTGACCGAGTGGGATTTCCACTTTCCACCCCCCATTCACTCTGAGGTATATATTCCCTCGGAGAAGGGTAGACGTGGGAGGGTCTTTCCTTTACGCACGTATGTAAGTGCTTCTCTTTCCTTGGTCAAGCTCACAGTTGAATTCCTACAGGTGACACACATTTAATAAGACTCGAGTGGCCTGAGGGATGCATGGCTGTACCTCATAAGTGCACAGAGGAAAAGGAATTGGTGTTCTTGCACTGGGTCCACAGACTTGCTTCAGGCACCCAAACATGCTTTGACTAATGACAGAATGCAAGCCTATGTTATATCCAAGAGTTTAAGCTGTCTCTGATGAAGGAAGGGGTCAGGAGAACAGGTGTAACTGCAAGGAAGATGTTTATAGAGAAATGACCTCTAGTGTTTGGCTTTCCTTCAGGGAAATGATGCATTTGCCTCATGGTTTATGTGCAGGCCTGATTTTTTTTTTTTTATCCAAAAAAATTTTTTTTTAAGATTTTTACTTATTGATTTTAGAGAGAGAGGGAGAGTGGAAAAGAGAGAAGTATCAACTCATAGTTGCTTAACTCTAGTTGTTCATTGATTGCTTCTTGTATGTGCCTTGACCGGGCAAGCGCGGAGTTTGAACCAGCGACCTCAGTGTTCCAGGTCAATGCCCCATCCATTGCGCCACTACAGGTCAGGCCCAGGCCTGATTTTGAATCCCAATTCTGTCAGTTACCAGCTCTGTGACATGAGCACACTATTTCATTTCCCTGAACCTTAGTTTTCCTGTCTGTAAAATGGACGTAATGACACCTCACACTTTGTTACGAGAAGTAAGTGTGATCTTGTGTGCATAGCACTTGGCACACGATTGATGCCCAATAAATGCTGGCTTCCTGAGCTTCCCCACCAGCCTTGCAAGGCTAAGGCAGTGGGACTAGTCTGTTGTTCATTGTGTTGTTGTTTTTGTATGCAGTGTAGAATCATAGAATCAGCAATGAACATAAGAGACCTGGGTTCAAATCCCAGATTGAAATTTTAACTGTTGTGAAACTTTCAGCAAAACTTCTCTCTTTCCTTCTATACAATGGGTGATAGTACTTTGTGAAAATTGATTAAAGTTATATATGGAAATGCCTGCACACCCAAGTACCCAAGAGGCATTAGTACTGCCCTTCCTTACCCCACTTCTCTTGATTATATAAAAATTAAGGATTCCTATTCAGTAAAGAACACCAGGGACACATTTACCAGGCACCCAAAGGATTGGGAAAGACTGATGCAACGTCAAAACCATCAAGGGTCTATTCTTTTTTTTTTTTTTTGTATTTTTCTGAAGCTGGAAACAGGGAGAGACAGTCAGACAGACTCCTGCATGCACCCGACCAGGATCCACCCAGCACGCCCATCAGGGGCGACACTCTGCCCACCAGGGGGTGATGCTCTGCCCATCCTGGGCGTCGCTATGTTGCGACCAGAGCCACTCTAGCGCCTGAGGCAGAGGCCACAGAGCCATCCCCAGAGCCTGGGCCATCTTTGCTCCAATGGAGGCTTAGCTGCGGGAGGGGAAGAGAGAGACAGAGAGGAAGGAGAGGGGGAGGGGTGGAGAAGCAGATGGGCGCCTCTCCTGTGTGCCCTGGCCGGGAATCGAACCCGGGACTTCTGCACGCCAGGCCGACACTCTACCACTGAGCCAACCGGCCAGGGCCAAGGGTCTATTCTTACTCTAAAATATAGAGGGGACTCCTGAAAACCAACAGGAGGAATCTATAAAAAAGGGCAAAGAACTTGAAAAGGCATATTCAAAAGCAGAGTCCCGACACAATTAAGAAGTATATGAAGGGGATGCTAAGTGTCATTAAGAAATCAGATAATGTCCTTCTACAGTAATCAGTAATGTTTAATTGGCAAATAAATGCCAATTAAACAGTAATTACGTGTCACTTTACACTTGTTCCAGTGGAAAAATTAGAAATCTAGGTGATAGGCTCGTTGAGAGAATCATTCAGTTTTCAGCGCAAGGAAGAGATGGGAGGCCACCATGGATTTTTGATGAGATATCAAAGAAATTAAATAATTCTCTAGACAAAGGTGCATGAGGGGTGGACAGAAGCAGAAATAAGCAAACACTCCCTTAGTCCTCCACAAAATGTATATTCTATTTGTGTATAATTTATCACCTTGGATTTAGCACAAACACTGATTACATTTCAAAAGCAGTGCAGTAGAAACATTTGCATTTGAGCAATAGATAAAGAGAAGCCAAAGAGAAGAGAAGAGAGGAGAGGGACTTAAGTTGAAACATCTAAGAGAAGCAGTGAGAGGCTGGGAGAGGGTTAAGGTTCTGGCCTTTTAGAAGTGCATATTGGGGTTTGAGCCCATGGTCTGTATGTGATGCTTTGGGACTAGCAGGGCCTTCCCAGGTAGTAACAGTATTGACCAACATAGAAAACCATCAATGTATAGTATTTTTTCCAATACTATTTCCTCTCAGTCCTTGCAGAAAGGCTAATTAAAGTAATTGCCATTGCTGTCAAGCAGCTGGGGTGGTCCATTGGATGTGCTAATTATGACATTGCATATCAGGAGGAGTTGGGGAGGGGAAAGGAGGGTCCTGCTAATTTTCTTCTTTCAGAAAAATGAAGAAGATCAAGGCTGGCTGGGGTTCAAAGGTAGAGCGATGCCCTTCTGTCTGAATGCATAAAGGCTGCAGGTACTCTTTAACAGGAGGACTCAGGGAAGCCTCCAAAGCTGGACAATTTGGGCATAGTTCTCTAGGGCGTTCTCCAGAATGCTAGGCAAATCGCTGGCAGCTTCAGGACAGTGAGGAAGTATATGACTAAGAGTATGGGCTCTGGAGTCAGATAAACCTGGGTTTGAATCTGAACCCTGTTACCTCTTGGCGATGTGGTTTTAGTTAAGTTGCTTTACCTCTCCAAAGCCTCTGTTTTCTTCCTCTTGAGTAAGAGACAATAGTATATCAACTCATAGCATCCTGTGAAGAGCCTGACCAGGCGGTGGCGTAGTGGATAGAGTGTTGGACTGGGATGCAGAGGACCCAGGTTTGAAATCCTAAGGTCGCTGGCTTAAGCATGAGCTCATCTGGTTTGAGCAAGGCTCACCAGATGAAGCCCAAGGTTGGTAGCTTGAGCAAGGGGTCACTCGGTCTGCTGTAGCACCCCCCCCCTCAAGGCCCATATGAGAAGGCAATCAATGAACAACTAAGGTGCCGCAGTGAAGAATTGATGCTTCTTATCTCTCTACATTCCTGTCTGTCTGTCCTTATTTGTCCCTCTCTCTGTCTCTGTCACATACACACACAAAAAAAACAAAGAAACAAAATAAACAAAAAAAGATCCTGTGAGGATTAGTGAGGTCATCTGTGAACTTCCACGCTGCTGCCTGGAACACTGTGAGCACTTAAATAGTAGCTATTAGGGTTATTTTATCTCTTAAACCACATGCAGCCTAGCTTCACTGCATGACAGAAATAGTGAGACCAGTACTCATAAGACATGGCCTTCCAGACGATATGAGAACCCCCAACAAACAGCCACCCCAAGAGCACTTTGCAGTGAGCTAGTCCATGTTCCACCCTCAGTGTGCAGTCCTGGACCCCATTAGCCTTCCAGCTCGAATAGCCTACCTCATCCCAAACAACCTGGTAGACAGAGTGACTGGTCCCATGTTGTGATTCTTTTGCTTTAAGAGTTTGGGTTAAACACATTCAAGCTTTGTTATTCTTTGGTTCCACAGCATTTGATTATTTAAGTTTCATGCCCTTCTGGCTTTAGTTTTCTCCAGTGCTCAAGACCTAGGAATAGATGCAGAAAGAAATGACCAAGGCTGCCGAGGGTGTGGCAGGCACTAGCAACTCCTACCTCCTTCCCATCGGGAGGTCAAGTGTGCCAGTTTGGATTTGTTGACATCTTTGGTTACTCTATAGGAGGCTTTGCCAATCCCTCAGATGTTGAAAATCACCATGGAAAGTAAGCAACAGAGTTTGTAAGAGAAAATATTATAACCTTCAAGGTGGGCTAGATTAGAGTCATTAGAGAAGGAGCAAGGCTAGGAAGAAGGGAAGGAGGAGCGGATGGGAGAATAAAGGGGAAAGAGAGAAAAATGAAGTCGTGATAGTAGAACAGGAAATTGGAGAGAGATGCAGCTTTCTGATGTGGACGAAGCTGAAGAAGATGGAAGTGGCAGTTTAGAAAGTGGGAGGGAAGTGGTTAGCACGTCGCAAACAAAAATCATAATTAGAATGCGGCTTTTGAGTTGAGGCATTTTATGATCCACCTTCCTGTCTTTATAATTGAAGAAGGAAAAAGAAAAGAAGAAACAAATAGGGTATCCTTTGTCTCCCTACTGGCAAAACTAGGGGACTGAATTATGATCCATAAGGTGCTTTTCAAAGCCAGCACTCTATGAATTGATAAACCATACATATGTTTAAGATTCCTTATTTGGTAAAGATACATCACTGACGTCTGTGTAATGTCCACAAAAGCCACTTTGTAAATGTGCTTGATTTTCTTAGTTCTGAAAATGTCCGGGTCATAATGCTTATGACCTTCAAAGTCTTAAATAGCTTATACAGTATGATTGTTTCCTAAAAAATTGACCAGCACTCAAGTATGTTCTGGGACCAATGTTGAACTTTTGGGAAAGAATTTAGACTAGAACGAGTTCCTAGAACTTTCTGGCTTTCCTCTGGGCGATTCCTTTGTTTGCTCATTGGTGAATTCTATGATATCCGTTTCCTTGGTGTCTAGGGTTTTCATTAGATACAGCACATCAGGAGAGGCTTGAGAGCTAGCCACAAAGTTGATTCCACTGGCCTCTGAGGATGTTTCTGTGTCAAGTAACAGAGTTGGCTCAGGGTTCGTGGGCTCCAGACCTTGGCCCGCCAGGGAGGTATGGCTGGACTCCAGGAACCCCGGGAGGCTCCACCTTTTCGGGAACGTGCCATCCTCAAAAGGGTCTTGCTCAGAAGCAAACCTGAAGATGTCGGTCTCAGCTTTGGCTGAAACAGTCTGGCGGCTGGGGCCTTGAGGAGGTGTCCCCTCCCCTGAGGGGAACAGAATCAGTCCCACGGGGTCTTCTTGCTGCCCAGCGCTGCTTGGCTGGACCCCAGTGAACTCATAGCTCTGGATGGAGGCAGTGGAATCATGGTGGTCATCTGACGTGGGCCCGGGTGCTGTGATCCGTACCTCGGGGACCTGCGGCATTTTGACGGGGGAGGTCCTCACACTGGACTGTGGGCTCAGGCTCTGCAAGGTGCTTGTCCGGCTGGTCTCCCTGATCGTGGACAGTTCTCCCAGACTGGAGTGCAGCTTGAGGCTGCCCTCTGGGGAGAACTGCCTGCGGGAGGCGGCGGCGCGGCGGGGGCTTAGGGCGGGCACGTCCAGCAGGTCCCTGGTCGGGCTGAGGTCGTACGGGGGGAAGAGCGTGGAGCTCTCGCTGGCCTGCCTCCCGAAGCGCCGGCCCCGCGGGCTGGACGGGTGCTCGTGGGCGCTCAGGAACCTCTTGACTCGTCTAATCATGGAATGGCGGTGGCCGTGTTTCTCGGAGTCCCACAGCCACTCCTCGCCGGGGAAGTCGGACTCGGACAACCTGGAACACAGAAGGACAAACGGTAGGTGGAGCCGCTCAGGGGCCTGCCTGTCTTTGGAAGCAGAGTCTCAACGTTTGGTATGTTTGCATTCCAGATTTTGAGATGGGTAAGGAGGTTCACTTTGACTGAAATAGTCTAGCAGAGGTTCTCAAAGTTATTGGTCACAGAATCATTTTAAACTCTTAAAAATATTATTGAGCATCCCAAAGAGATCTTTGTGTGGGTTACAGCTGTTGCTATTTACTCTAATAGAAATAAATGATAACAGGGATATAAGATAACACAAGCACGTACAAGCACACATTCCGTTAACTGTTCAGTGAGGCCATCATCACATAGCAGGTAGCCCCTGGGAAATTCCCCTCTACACTCAGGAAAGAACGAGTGAAAAAAGAAAATAACATTTTTAAATGGCTTTGCAACAGCCGGCACTGCTGTCTGATACACAGGGAGGCTGTTAAGAGAGTGACTCCTGAGAGTTCTCATCACAAGGAGAAAGTTTCTTTTCCTTTATTCTTTTCTTCTTTTATTTTTCTTTTTATTTATATGAGAAGGTGACTGTCAGCTGTACCTGTTGTGGTAGTCATTTCACACTATAAACCAGAACATCCTGCTGTCTGCTTTGAACTTACACAGTAATATATGCCAATTGTTTCTCAATAAAAATATAATAGTTTTGACCTTAAGGACTTGGATCTTGGGATCTGTAGTGGTCTCCTAACCCCCCTTTCAGACTCACTGATCTAGAGATTTGAACATTGAAAAAGAAAAGATAAAGTATTCTTCATATCTAATAAGGGAGTAGTGTTCTTTTCCCCTTATTACAGATAAATTAAGGTTTTAGTATTTCAGGACCCATAACACTCCCAAAACAGGTCAGGGAAGGGGGCATGATTCACTTGGGGGAAGGAAGGGATGGAGGACAAAAACAGAAAACTGCCAAAACAGTGGATCATACTTAAATTCAAGACAGTGCAAATAAGAGCTGACATTTACTGACCTTCCATGCATTAAATTCATCTAAAGATCACAGTGATCATATGAGTTGGTATTGTTATTACTGTGCACATCTTACAGATGAGGAAAACTGAGGTCCAGAGAAACTTATAAAGGCTATGTAGCTAGTGAGAGCCAAACCCAGATGTCTGAATCCAAAGCCATTTGTCTTTAATCACCTTGATACAAAGCCTGAAAAAGAAGCATGAACCCTGGCCTTGGCTGAGTAGCTCAGTTGGTCAGATCAGTGGTCCCCAACCCCCAGGCCGCAGACCAGTACCGGTCCGTGGGCCATTTGGTACCAGTCCGCAGAGAAAAAATAAATAACTTACATTATTTCCGTTTTATTTATATTTAAGTCTGAACGATATTTTATTTTTCAAAAATGACCAGATTCCCTCTGTTACATCTGTCTAAGATTCATTCTTGACGCTTATCTCAGTCACGTGATACATTTATCTGTCCCACCCTAAAGGCCGTTCAGTGAAAATATTTTCTGACATTAAACCAGTCCGTGGCCCAAAAAAGGTCGGGGACCACTAGGTTAGAGCATCATCCTGACATACCAAGGTTGCAGGTTTGATCCCCAGTCAGGGCACATATAAGAATCAATCAATGAATGCATAAATAAGTGGAATAACAAACTGATGTTTTTTTTTCTCTCTCTAAAATCAATTAAAAAATGTTTAAAATATTAAGTGTGAACTTTGTGGAACAAGGACACACATCGAGGTGGTGTGGACTCACGCTATGGTTGGGCTCCCAGTGTGATTAAGTTTGATGGATCTGCTATTACTGAGAATTTTTAACATTTCAGACACAAAAATATCCTACCATTTTTAATCTCCTCCTTTAAGGCTGAAATAAAATGTCTACTTGAGATAATGAGAAGGGCTATGGGGTAGTGAGGTTACTCCTGCCTCAGATTACACGGTTACTTTTCTCACCTCTCTGCGGAGTTACAGCCATAATGAAGTTTGAAGAGCTACTCGAAGTCTCGCTCTTCAACCACAAGCGCTCTTGTTGGCTCTGGGAGCAACAGTGATCTGGCCGACCCAGTCCAACTTTCACACTGACATCCACGGTGACACAATGCTTTAACTAGGCCAGGTGCATTTTATGTGACATAAGGAAAAAGTAAAGACTGCGTAATACTGGTGTTAACTGGGA
Organism: Saccopteryx leptura; assembly: GCF_036850995.1. NCBI lineage: Eukaryota > Metazoa > Chordata > Mammalia > Chiroptera > Emballonuridae > Saccopteryx > Saccopteryx leptura. The sequence continues at coordinate 111,939,702 of NC_089504.1, forward strand.
AGGGCAGTGGGAGCCATCAAAAGAAAACGTTGTTCCTCGTGTTCGTGTTAATAAATAAAAGATGGGTGATTGAGATGATTAACTGGCTAAATTTCCTGGGATGGCATCCGATTACAACCTCGTGCTGTTATTCTAAAGCCCCAGCAGTGCCCTTGGCTACCAGATAGCCTGCTGGCCCACTCTCCGCTCGGCACTGCTCGGACTCGGTTACACGGACGTGAGAAACGCAGACTCAGGCTTCAGCGGCCCCAGTGACCCTGCTGGTTGGGTTTCACTAGGTCAGGTCTGCAATCACACTTCAGGGGCCTATGTGGTGAGGGAGGACACCGAGGAGCGAAGGCGCAGGGGTTCACTGAGATCGTTTCCCTGGAGACGCTCTGGGAACCCAGGGGGCCGGGCCTCTGCCCTCCGTTTGGGATCCTGTGTTTTCCTTAGCTCCTTCTAAACCACACAGCTTGTAAGAATGACAAAACCTTCTAGGAAGAATGTATTACTTCAAAACTTCAGGAATAAGAAAACAACATACCAAAACAAAAAAAACCTTTCTCACTATGCACTGATGGGGTCGATGTGTATAATGCTCACAAATTAGGGGATATTTCAAAATGAATATGTGACGATAAAAAAAAGAAGCATTTTTTTTAAACAACATCAAAAAAGCAAATGACAAGTCAAAGTAAGTTGTTCAATTATGCAGAAGAGATGCAAAACCAACTTTTATTTCATTGGTGAAAATGCACTATACAAAAGGCTGAAAGTACTGGACTATCTGCACGTTCCCTGATCCCCTAATTTTTGTGAGCAGTGTACATTCAACTGAGGCAAAACAGTGATGCCCTGGGCCACACATTGGACAAAAATAGACCAGGTGCAAAGAGTGAACTGCTAAAAGGCCAGTGCCCTTGCCGATGACCTACCAGTTCACCACCTGACGTTGAACCCTGTGGCATCTTCCTGCCTCGTGAGACAGTGGTGTGGGTGCAGGACGTCTATCCACTTGCCCAACCAAATGTATTGAGCATCTGCCCCGAACAATCTGTTGTGTTAAGTACTGTGTAACACAACTTAGACGGAAGGAGAAGGCATGTGCCGCTGACCCTTGAACAGCATGGGGTTGGGGGCACTGAAAAGCCTCCTATCACTAAAACTTAACTACTAATAGTCTGCTGTTGATCAGAAACCTTACTGGTAACAAACACTCCATTAACACATATTTTGTATGTTATGTGTATTATGTACTTTATTCTTACAATAAAGTAAGCTAGAGAAAAGAGAATATGAAGAAAATCATAAGGAAAATACAATTGCCACGTAAGTGGACCTACGCAATTTAAACCTGGGTTGCTCAAGAGGGTCAATGGCATACAAATAGCTAAATTTGGAACAAAGACAGTTTTTGAGCTGGACTCTGATACTGAGTAGGAGTCGGATGGGTAAAGGACAGAGTCCTCCAGGTGAAAGAAATGATTTGAACAAATAAGGAAGCAGATGGTTTAGGGTTGTTTGTGGGGAATAGAAAATACTAGAGTCTGTATGAAACACACAGGCTAGTGTCAGGCGGGAGGCTAGAAAGGTAGCCTCAGATCATGGTACAAAAAGTCTTATGTGCCAGGTTGAGGGGTTTGGACCCTGTCCTGGAGGCAGTGGAGAGCTCTGGGTCGTCTTTGAGATGGAGAGCATAGCTAGAGTTGTGTCATCTGGGAGCAGTGTCCGAGAGGGATGAGCTACATGGAAAGCAACATTAATGAGTATTGTCAAACAGAAATGTTTAGAATAAGATACTTGACTTGGAAACTTTCCACACTGTTAGTCAGAAAATAGGGTTCTAGAAGAATACTTGGTGGTCTGTGATCGGGAAGCAGTTTTCTGAATCTCATGCTGCAGTGCTGAAGGAAGCCTTCTGGTCTTTGTGCTGCCAGAGAGCAGTGCAAACCCGGCCCCCATGATGAACCCAATGAACTTCCTCCTAAATGAAACCTTTGTGAAGGACTCATCGCCAACACACCATGCCCATCTCTTTCCTCTGATAGTCTTGGTTCCCAATACGACAGCAGAACTGTGGTTTTAGAACAAAATATTTTAAGGCTTAGAGCAATGGTAGTCAACCTGGTCCCTACCGCCCACTAGTGGGTGTTTCAACTTTCATGGTGGGCGGTAGCAGAGCAATCAAAGTATAAATAAAAAGATAGATTTAACTATAGTAAGTTGTTTTATAAAGATTTATTCTTCCAAACTTAGCGATAATCCGACATAAAGTACTTGGTAACTAATTATTATTTTATGCTTTAACTTGCTGTAACTCTGCTTTATAAATTTTATAAAGTAAAGTTACTTCCCTACTTTATAAATCACCATTACTGTGGAACTGGTGGGCGGTTAGACAATTTTACTACTAACAGAGATACAAAAGTGGGTGGTGGATATAAAAAGGTTGACTACCCCTGGCTTAGAGCATACTGAATGGGAGACAGTGAGTTACTTAACGCCATCAATAGGTTCTGTGACTTTAAGTGAAATGACAGATAAGAAAACACATTTTACTACAGGCTAATTGATATAAACAAGAGTTAAGTTCTTACAGCATCTCATAAGTGTTAAAATAAAATGATGTTATTGAGTGGGATGACATTACCCAAGGACTTACTGTACTTGAAAAGATTGTTTATTTCCCAGTTGGAAGGCTTGGGTGTACCTTTTAGGTCCTTTTAGACTTTCTACTTCTCCTTAGTTGACTTTAAAAGTGTACCTTTAGTATATAGTGTTAGTACGGTTTTGAGGACCAAATATAATACCACTTAAAATGCCCCCAAACAATGATAGCAGAAATATTATATGATAGAATGCCAGCACCCTCATTATCTTGCTACCTATTAGAGAAGGTCAGCCAGAAAAGCTGGGTTTTATATTCTGGGATTCACTTGGACTGAGACGGTCAGGTAATTAGAGCTAGGGGGACATTCATGGAAAGTGCCATGCAGCCATTAGTGATGGAATTTGAGAATCACCTCTGTGGTAAGAAAAATGATTTATTTTGGGAGCTTGTGGATCTAGGACTGCTGCCCAGGCTGACCTTGACCAGCTGTGTGACCTTAGGAGGCCCACTTAACCTCTCTGTGACTTAGCATCATACTTGGTAAGCTGGTGACAAGTTTCCTTTACTCTACCTGCCTTACAAGGTTTTTGGGAGTTCAAAGGGAGTAATCTATATGTGGAAAAGCTTTGAAGAGCAGAAAGGCTATAAAAAGAACTCTTTCAGTGACTGGCAAACTTTCAGAGGTGGTTTTCACATCACCATTGACTTCTTACACATGGTTGGCCTCCAGGTCACTCCCTGCTCTCCTGCAGGAGTGTTCTTTAAAAACTTACTACATCTTGAAGCTGTCACCTAACAACTGACACATTAGAAGGGTTGACTTTGACAGCCATTTAATGTAAGGCTAGGGCACTGGGTGAGTGCAGAGGAAACAGAAGGGTGACAGGCAGCTGGATTACTCGAGGGAAGAAAGATAGGGCTGATCAGGTGGTGGGACTGCCTTGACCTTGCCTCTCAATATTGTATCTTGTGCCATTTGCAGACATAACAAAACCTTGTAGTATACATTTATTGCACATTATAAACCACCCACAACAAAGATATAGAAAAAGTGAGCATGAGAAAGGCTGTGTTATGCATTGGGCTATTTTTGAAAGGGAGAAGGGTAGGTTCAGGAGAGAGAATAGGTTATGTTAAGCTTGTCAGGCTAGCTGGTTATAGTTTAGTGTAGAAGGAGAGAAAGCATGAATTATTTCTACAGGTCATCTTATTGTCTGGACTGGTGTCTGTATTCTTATTTAATCTCAAGTGTTAAAAAAAAACAACTGCCCAATTTTTCAAATGATCTGTTGAGCACCTACAAAACCATCAGCGCCACAGTCTTCCTTGCCAATGATACATCTCAGAGCAGCAGCCACAATGATTAAATTAAGGGCTCTTGCAAAGATGCTTGGGCTGGTAAGGGGTGCTGAAGAATACTTTTTGCCTCCTGTTGCCATGACAATGAAGGCAGGCGATAGGATGGCTGAAGATGGTGGCCCACTTTTAGACTTCCTGGGGTGTGCCTAATATGGAAAGACCAAAACAGCTCGGATGACACTCACAGACCGAATGCATATTTTTCAAAGCAAGCTTTTTGCAAAGCAACTGTCTTCTCTAGTGTGATTAGATAAATATAGCGCTTCAAAAGATTTAGGGATAAAACCGGATGATGTTTGCCATTTTTCTCTTTGAAAGTGGTGTTTTGACAATTCAAATTCAAATAATAAGAGGTCATTTTAACAGGATTAAAATGAGAAATTTAGGAAAATTATATTTAATATAAATTCTCACATCAGATTTATTGTTTGCAAATTGCTAGTGTATTCCAAGTTAGGCAACTGCCTTGGAGGGAGCCGATATTTTGCCTGGAAATCTACTATCAGAGCAAAAAGGCACTATGCGTGGAGGAGCATTTATTCATGGGCAAAGCAAAATGTACCCTTCAAACCCATTACAGGCAAACGCTGTTGTAACTTTCTGCACTGCAGAATCACTATCAAAACTGTGGTCAAGGATTATAAGATAGTCCAGGTAACCCTCACACTGAGCCGGGAGGCATGGGACCAAGTGTTGTGAGGAAAATCCTAGTGGACAGAAGGTTGTATCCTCCCATCCCTCCTCTCTACTCCCTTGCTGGGGACACTGTCAAGCCAGTGGAGCATTATAAGAGGAGTGCTTGGCTCGGAGCTGGCAGCCCTAATGCTGCCTCTTTGTTACCTCTCTGCTACTTTGGAGCAAGCACTATGGCAAATCTGGTTTATACAGGCAAATCTAGCCTCCCGTTCCCACTCTGGGGATGCTCTTCTGGACTCCGCTGGCTGGTGGGAGGAGAAACTGTGGCCCAAACAGGGGTTCACTCAATGTCCCCCACTTTTCAATACTGTTGTGTTCTGTAGTTTAGTTAGAAAAGAAAATTGAGCCATCTCTACCTCTCATACCATTCAGAAGGAGAGTCCCACCGTTGAGCCCATGTCGGCAGGCGAGAGAACCCCTGAGTAAGTTCTAAAATTATAAACTTAGTGCACTTTCATCTTTTTGGGAGGTTTAGTCTCTCCTTCCTCTCTGGTACATTAAGTGAAAATCAATGTTTCCAGAATAAATTTCTGATCAAGTTAGTAATTCAGAATTCAAGACATTTTTGGTTGTTTATGGCACAAACATGCAATATTATGTCTTGTAAAGTGAAAATATTTGAATATAGTTGGCTAAGAAAGGATTACTGAATTCATCTAGAAGTATATCTAACCAAATTTTAATAAAGTTTTTCTCGCTAAAATACATATTTTTGGATATTTTAACTAATATCACTAAGAATGCTTCTGATCTATATAATTTCAAATGTTTGTGCACATTAAGTACATATTTTGTATAAGTGCTATTAGTCTTTGAACTTTTGGAATGAAGATAGACAGGTAAAAGTTATTATTTCTGGGTAAGTGGCTATAGTTTCACAGTAACATATAACTCCGAGATAAATTCCTCAACTCCTAACTAGAAGGAACTCTTGTAAAAATTTGAATATTTCTTCTCTTTACTAAGTGAGTTCCTAACTGCCTTCATGGACACATTCCTTAAGATCACTATAAGTGTGAGGAAATTTTGACATGTTTGAATCATGGCAGAAGGCCCAAGAAAACAGTGTTCTTTAAACAGGGTTGTAGTCAACAGTGTCAGTTTCACAGGCAGAGGCGTGCCTTCAGATTAGTCCAGTTAGAATGAGCACAGTCCATGTGTGTACCTACACCCTCACGACAGGCTTGAGGGATCCACTTCATAACCAGCTACAGCCTTTCTTTCCAGAATCTGGAGTTCTTCACTAGCTATGTATGGACATGTTATTGGGGGTTTCTAGTGCTTTTCAAGGTTATTGCTCTTCTTTTTTTTTTTTTTTTTTTACAGTTGATTGTTTTGATTTTCAAGTCAGGATTAAAGGGAGTTATGAGACCTCAGGTATTTAATTTCCATGTATTCTATTACTTAGAGACTTACCAAATTGTGCTAATGAATAATTCCAAGAACTTAAAAAATTGTAAGAATCTTGGAGTGACTCAGGACAGAATAATATGAAGACAAGTGTTCTATCTCAAGCTTGCAGTGTGTGGTCGGCTAGGCCTGGACATTATTTTTTGCTGTTTGTTTCAAACAGAAACTTATTGTCAGCAATAATAGTCTGTGTCTAACCATTCTAAGTTTGTTTCGGTGAAGTGAGGTTTATAAAGCTTAAGTGTTTACTGTTTCCCAAAGAAGACACATTTTCATTTTAGAGCTTGGGAGTGTTTTCTTGTGCATCTTATAGACCAGTGGTTCCCAACCTTTTTTGGGCCATGGACCAGTTTAATGTCAGAAAATATTTTCACAGACCGGCCTTTAGGGTGGGACGGATAAATGTATCATGTGACCGAGACGAGCATCAAGAGTGAGTCTTAGACAGATGTAACAGAGGGAATCTGGTCATTTTTTAAAAATAAAACATCGTTCAGACTTAAATATAAATAAAACGGAAATAATGTAAGTTATTTATTCTTTCTCTGTGGACCAGTACCAAATGGCCCACGGACCAGTACCGGTCCACGGCCCGGGGGTTGGGGACCACTGTTATAAACAATTCTTCTATTGATTGTTTTTAGGTATTTTTCTTTTTTAACTTTGGTTGACAGTGTCTCCATTGTTAAAGAAATGAAAAGATGCCTTAATTAAAACAGCAGATCAGGCCTGACCTGTGGTGGCACAGTGGATAAAACGCTGACCTGGAATGCTGAGGTTGCCAGTTCAAAACCCTGGGCTTGCCTGGCCAGTACACATATAAGAAGCAACTATGAGTTGATGCTTCCTGCTGACCCTCTGCCCGGCCTTACTCTCTCTAAAGTCAATAAATAAAATCTTAAACAACAACAACAGATCAGAAAATGTTTCACAGTTTGATAAAAGAACACAATGATCAGATGCAAATGGAATAATCTCAGTCGTGTAATGGGAAAAGAATTCAAATAGAAAAGATTTTTTTTTTTCATTGCTCAGTTAATTCATAGAATGGTGTTTTTTTATTTTTGTTTTTTTACAGTGACAGAGAGAGACTCAGAGAGAGGGATAGATAGGGAAAGACAGACAGGAACAGAGAGAGATGAGAAGCATCAATCATTAGGTTTTTATTGTGACACTCTAGTTGTTCATTGATTGCTTCCTCATATGTGCTTTGACCGTGGGCCTTCAGCAGACCGAGTAACCCCCTGCTCAAACCAGCGACCTTGGGTCCAAGCTGGTGAGCTTTTGCTCAAACCAGATGAGCCCACGCTCAAGCTGGTGACCTCGGGGTCTCGAACATGGTTCCTCCACATCCCAGACTGATGCTCTATCCACTGTGCCACCACCCTGTCAGGCCATAGGATGGTTTTTTAAGGGGAGAGGACTGGCCATACAATAATCAACACTATTTATTAAATGCTCAAGACAGGTATATATTTACTTTTATAAATAATTTTCTATTTTGAGTGCTAAATTCAGATTTTCAACTGGCTTTCTTTTTCATTCAAGTGTTCATTTGAAAGTTGATTTTTAATATGCCCATACAAAGATTGGGAGATAGAAATTCAGCACTCATTCATTGTTAAAAAGATAAACTATAGCTTTAAAAGAGAAGCTTTTTAGTCTCAGATTGGACAGATAAGGATGGGACTGGTTAGAGCTTCCTCTGGATTAAGGCATGGTGATGACAGATGTGGTGTGAACACCGCCTGCCTCATGAGCTGCTCAGGCCCCATCTCCCCGCCGCCCCTGACTACCTCCCTCCCCAAGCCTGCCCTCCCGCTCAGGTGCTGAGCACCCCTCCTGGCCATCAGCCCAGCCCTGCCTTCCCCTGTTGTCTCTGGGACCTCCCTCTGTCAACCTCCCTGGCTCCTGTGCCTTTCTCACCCTCAGTGGGCTCCTTCTGCTCAGCCTGCCTTTTTCCCTTCCTTTTCCAGAGCAAGAAGATTTATCATTTTGTTTATTACATCTTGCTTCATCTTATAAAGGATTTGAGGTGGCTTATAAAAATACACACAGTGCAATAATATGTAAAATTAAACTATTATAGGAGAGCTGCAATAAGAAACAATGACAAAATGAGGCCCAGCAGACACAGTACCTAGAAATACATGCCCCCAAATTCAACAGACCTACTAAAGGTGGGCTCCAAATTTGATTTTTAGCTTTCAGCAGCCACAATTAAAAGGAGATCACCAGCAATGATACAACTCACAGTCTGTAAGATAAATAGCGTAAGAGTTGCTCAGAAGAGGCAAATCTTTCTATTTTTACCACTGATGTCTGAGATAAATTTTTCCCTGATGAAAGCTATGCCAAATCATACAGTGGACAGTTGTCCAGCAAGTACCATAAGGAGTCTTCGTGGGTCTGTCCAAACAAGACCGGGGCATACAGTGAAATTCAGCAGAGAGGGTTCAAGTCATTCTAAGGAATGGTAGCAGGGTGGAGGGGGAAGCTTACCCTTTAAAAATGTTTTTGGTGCTCCCATACTTAAATGTGATAAAACAAATAAAACTATGCCATTGTCCTTTACTTCATGTCTTATACTGGATACTGTGTCATTTGTCTCCTCCCACAATGAGGCTTCTCAAAAAAAGTAGTACATGGTATTTAATGAATAAAGGAATTATTGTGAGGTTGAAATTTTGTCTTATTTTTATCTTCTAGTGAATGAAATTGTGGTTATATTTACTTCACCATGATCCAGCGGCAGAGAGGGTCAAGGTGTGTGGGAGTATGGCTAGAACAAGGTTGGCCGTAATTTGAAAATAGAAGTCGGGTCTATGAAGGTTTATGATGACTTGTGTGTTCTCTACTTTTATATATGTTTGAATGTTTCCACAATAGAATTATATATTTTCTAAAGATTTCATTTATTGATTTTACAGATAGAGGAAAGAGAAGGGTGGGGGAGTGAGAAGTATCAATTCATAGTTGCTTCACTTTAGTTGTTCATTGATTGCTTCTCGTATGTGCCTTCACAGGGCAAGCCCAGGGCTTTGAACAGGTGACCTCAGCGTTCCAGGCCGACGTTCTATCCACTGCACCAGCACAGGCCAGGTGCAATCAGATTTTTTTTTTTGTGTGTGACACAGACAGAGAGAGGGACAGATAGGAACAGACAGACAGGAAGGGAGAGAGATGAGAAGCATCAGTTCCTTGTTGCGGCACCTTAGTTGTTCATTGATTGCTTTCTCATAAGTGCCTTGACTGGGGGCTACTGCAGACTGAGTGACCCCTTGCTTGAGCCAGTGACCTTGGGCTCAAGCTGGCAACCTCAGGGTCTCTCACCTGGGTCCTCCGCGTCCCAGTCTGATGCTCCATCCACTGCGCCACCACCTGATCAGGCTCGATTATTTTTAAAGACTAATTTACACTGGCAGTCTTGATATCCTTACCCCCCAATCACTCCTCACCTTACTGCAGTTTAGCTTCTGCTCAAAACTCTACTTAACTCTCTCATGACCTTACAATGCAAATTCCTATGATGTTTTTCAGGTTTTATGTTGAAACTTCATACTCTTTCCCTCTAGAAAAAGGGATTCTCTGGGTTCTTCTCTTATATCCGTACTGACCATTTCTACACTGACTCTTTCAAGGACTCCTTATTTTCTGACCACCCATTAAGTGGTATTAATCTACCTTTTGTACTCGACACTGTTCCTGGGTGCTCCCACTCACTCTGATGGTTCTGATGACACCCATGTACTGACAACACTCAAATGCATTCCCTGCTGGCCATCTGTGAATTGCCCAGAGATGCCTCAAGTTCAAAACACACACAAGGGAGCTCATTATCTTTTCATCTGAGCAGCTCCTAATATTCTTCTCTCGCTCATCCTTTGTTCACTACCAGTCACCCAGTTGTTCTGAACTCCTTCCTTGAATCCTCCCTTTATACCATCTCCATTGTCTATATCCCTTGTAAGGCCAGCCTAGTTCAGGCCCTTATCTGCTCCCATCAAAACTAGACCCACAGTCTGCTGATAGGTCTCTCTGGCTGTCGTCTTACCTCTAGTGACCCATTTTGTAGCCGCCTACCAGGCTAACCTATCTAAAACACAAATGTGACCATGTCTCTTCATAGTTTTGGGAAAAGGTTAGAGTGCTTATTCAGACTATTAAACCCTCCATAATCAGCCCTTACCTCCCTCTCCAGAGTCATCTCTCAGCTCTTCTGCTTTGCTATCAAATTGTTACTCTAATAAAAACAGAGAGTAGAAAAATAGTTGCCAGGGCCTGGGGTGAGGGGTGGGGAAATAAGGAGACATTTGTATAAGAATTTAGCTATGAGATGAATAGGGCCTGATGATCTAATGTAAAACATGACTATAGTTGAAAACATTGTATTGTATAATTGAAATATGCTGAGAGTAGAACATAAATTTTCTCACCCTGCCCTAAAAAAAGTTAAATATATGAGGTGATAGATGTATTATTAGTTAACTATATGGGGGAAATGCTTTCACAGTGTAGATGAATATTAAACTACCACAAGGTATACTTTAAATATCTTATAGGTTATCTATCCACAATGCTCCAATAAATGAAATGAAAAAAAAATTGTTACTCTAAAAACATCATTTATCATTCCTTTCTGTCTTGGATCACATTGGTCTGGAATGTACCCTCTGCTAAGTGCCTACACTCCTACTTGTGTGTCAGCTCCTTATTAATTCTTATAGATGCATATTAGACACCGCCCCCCAACACACACACACATGCTCCAAAAAGCCTTTGCTGACCCGCGCAGCTGGGTGAAATGTATCTTCATTCTCCCATAGAGCTCTGTGCATTTCTCATTTCCCACATTATAACTCGTCTCCTTGTTATGTCTGTAAGCTTAAGAGGCAGCTTCATTTTTGGTCTGTCATGAACATCTGGCATAGAACCTAACATATCACAGACCTTGAAAATTTTTTTACTTGTCTAAATGAATGAGTGCATTTCATATGGGAAGATATAAGGGAAAATATGATGTATTAAATTTGTACTTGAGAAAATAAAGGGAAAAAAACCTTAAACTTATTTCAGTAATGTATATTTGGTATATGCACAGAAAATAGGGCAATATTTTGAACATGTTCCTGAACACAGAGAACAAAAATATTATCTCCAAGGAGTTTCCTTGTTATGTGGAAATAAATAGTGCACTGAATGTGAAAGAAAATGAGGCAGAGTAATTTCTCAGGTTGCCCTTGATAGTACATTTGCTCAGCTATTGAAGGGCATTGCCATGGTGGTAGGATTTCTGGGTCATAGGAATTGTAATTACGAACCTGAAATGTTGGTATGAAAAGATAAGAGAAATTTGATTTCTGAATTAAATACACTGGGAACATACACCTTGAAGAGAATAATAATAATAATAATAAAAAATCTTACCTAGGAAAGGATTTTATATGTTCGCCAAGCAGAAAAAACACCTCTCTGAAATGTCTGCATCCACTGTGCTGACACCTGGTCTTCACTTGATGTGAAGAGCTCAGGGGCTCAGCCATCATCAGCAAAACCACCTGTGCTACCATAATCCTTACTTTTATCTTCCCTTCCACCTGAACCTCAGTCAGATGGATCACTTGATATTGACCTTGTATTTGGTGAGTGAAAAATTCAATGCTTAGGGAATTATCTTTTACGATTTTAGAAGATATTTATTGTTTTGCTAGCCCAGCAAACCATTCATCCCCTTCCTGGTAACAGCACCCTGATTTTTCTTAAGATATTATCTATTCCATATAGTTGGTTAGGGCTGATGACACCCTTTGGTCCTAAGATGGACAGTAAAGCCAGCCTTGGCTAATCAGAATCCTGAGTCTCCCTCTCCATAGTGATTGGTTCAGGAATGAGCATGTTAGCCAAGCCCAGCTAATCACAGCGAACCCAGTACTTTAGTTTTGAGAGTTGGAAAAGAGCTATGCGTTTCCATAAGATTTGCTGAGAAGATAGGTATACACCTGGACTGCTGGCTGCCACCATGTCATTTTACCAGCTAGAGGGGACAGCTGCCTGAAAGCTAACCCAGTAAAGAGAATAGCAGAACTGAGGGACAGCGATGGTAGTAGTAAGCCCTGGTGACATCCTTTCCTTTGGATTCAGCCCCACTCAAAGCTAAGTTAGTCTCTGGATGTGTCAAGAAACCCCTTTTGCTAAGGTTAGTTTGAGTTGGTTTTCCATCACAGGCAACCAGAGACATTCTGTCTAATACCACAAACATGGAAAGAATTGACATTAATAGATCAAAGAGGGCATTCCTGTGAACACTGCCTTCCAAATGCCTATATTCCTGCAGGGACTTTTCCTGGGTTGTAAGGCTGCCCTTCAGTGGTTCTCATTCACACAGAAAAGTCGAGATCAAGTGAGCTTTTGCCGAATGGTTTCTTTGATCAATTGGACTTAATGAAGTTCATTTAAATGTCTTATGAAAACCTCTCTTAATAGGCTCTGGTCTTTGCCTGTGCCTGTCTCTCTCATGCTAGCAAATAGGCCATCTTAATTAAAAGACTCCCTCTGACAACTGACAACTTTTTGTTGCATTCTTTTCTTTTTTGACAGAGACAGAGAAAGAGTCAGTGAGAGGGACAGATAGGGACAGACAGACAGGAAGGGAGAGAGATGAGAAACATCAGCTCATAGTTGTGGCACCTTAGTTGTTCATTGATTGCTTTCTCATATGTGCCTTGACTGGGGAGCTACAGCAGACTGAGTGACCCCTTGCTCAAGCCAGTGACATTGGGCTCAAGCCAGTGACCTTAGGTTTCAAGCCAGCAACCATGGGTCATGTCTATGATCCCATGCTCAGCCAGTAAGCCCGCACTCAAGCTGGTGAGCCCGCGTTCAGGCTGGATGAGCTCGTGCTCAAGCTGGTGACCTCAGGCTTTCGAACCTGGGTCCTAGTCCAATGCACCACTGCCTGGTCAGGCTGTTGCATTCTTAAATACTGTATCTCTTGATTTTCTCTCAAGCATTTATTTTCTGTCCAAAATTTCCAGGGTTACAGTTTAATATAAAAAATAGCTTATCTTTGTTTAATCTTTCTGTACCTAAGTTTGACATTCATAATTAAGAGGCCTGTACTAGTTGACAGTAATAATGCCCTATAGTTATATCTAGAGTGTATTTGTAATTATAATTTTTTTTAGTTTTCCCAATAACCTTTTGGGATATATATTTTCTCTAAAGTCTTGTAAAGCCCTAATTCTTATGTTTCTATATTTAGAAATAAGAGAAATACACATTTTAATATTTACTAAAGAAAGTGAACACTTACATAGGAATGTAAAATTATGATAATTAGGGTGAATATGTGGATCAAGATAAAAATCTTGAGACCAAAAAAAAAAAAATCATGTTAACCATTACACAAAAACAACTGAGCGGAACTAGAAATGGACCACACGTAGCATTGCAGACTAAACAGAGATCACAATAATCCCGTGACCCTATCAATGGTGCTGGTCTCTCTTCTTTGACAAGTAAGATCTTCAAATACTTCACATCAGTGGAGGGTAAGGTTAAAGCATAAAACAAATTCACAGAGAAGCATCTATTAATTTTCAAAATTGTGAAGGTTGCCAGACATCCATGAAACTGCTACTGCAGAATGCATTAAAAATGCTGAGTAGTACAAACAGCAGAAATTACTGTTCATGAAGACTGACCAAGCAGCTGGAGGTGGGGCAGGGTGGGTCTGAGCTCCCTAACCTGGAAGAAGCCCTGGACAAGAAGGTCCAGGCTCAGCAGTCTCTAGAAGCAGAAGCAAGTCTAGATTGTAATAGGCGATGTTCTCTAAGGTTTTTTTGAGGACAGGGCAAATTTCCTGGCTCCTAAACTGTCCTATTATATACCACAGCTCCTGCAAGTGTACTTTGTCATCCTTTTCTTTGGGTCTTGAAGGGTTTTCAGCCTCAGGGGCTCCTTTGGAAGATGAGCACCACAGATTGCTATTTAGGAGGCATAGGAGACATTCAGCTAAGAGTCAAGCCTTACAGAAATGGGATTGGGGGTAGATATCCTGAGAGTACTGTAAAGCAAGGCAACAAGTGCCAAATAGGGGAGCTTATGGTAAGCCCTACATCACCAAATGGAGGCACTAAATACTGTTTTAGCTCTCCCAGGAATGTAATCTTAAACCAGTCAATCAGGAATCACCTAAACAGCACTAGTTAGATAATCTGCTGATAGGTCCCTGCTATTCCGTAAAGGGAAGTAACCTTGCACTAATGAACCTGCTTATTTGCCCAATACAACTTCCTTGTTCCTGCTCTCTTCTGCCTATAATTTGTACAGCTCCTTGGAGTTTCTTTCTCTCTGCTAAGATTAAATGTTGCCTGATTCATGAATCATTGAGTAAAGACATAAAATCTTTAAAATTTACTCAGTTGAATTTTTTTTTAAACAGTAGAGAAAGATGATGGAAACTATGGGGGAAGGGAAAGAAGGGCCACAAGTAGCAACTACAGGATATAAACTTGTTTCACAAATCTGCTAAGAGTGGAGCTCAGGGAACAACAAGCCATTGTTTTTCTGAAAGCTATAAAAAAATTGAACCAGTTTTTCCTTTTTCTGTAATTTTGGGGAAGACATCTTTTACTTTTCTAAATTTGTCTATATTCTTTTTAATTTACTTGGAAACTGTAGCATCTGCCTTCAGGAGATATACTTAAACTTCCCCCATATTCACACATTTCTCCAAAATCAAATACATGATCAGATTTAATAAAATTATTCAAGAACTGTGCACGATTTACTTCAGGCCTCTGCCCATTTATTTAAAGCTTGCTGTACATAGGGACAGACTGTTATGTTAAAATCACGGAACAGAGACTTATTTGTATGCTAAACATAGCTGGATTGAATTATAATTTTAGGGAAAACTTTTGATAAAACTCATTTTATTCCTTAAGATTCTCTTGTCTTCAAGTAGTCTAACACAGTGCCTGCACATGGCACATACCCAATAAATACTTGTTAAAAAATACATTCAATTATGATAGCCAGAATTAAACAATAAATGACTGCATAATTAAGTAATTAAACTACTCTTCAAATTGCAAGTAAAGTAAAAAGAATAGTTTCATAAATATTGGAAAAGTTTGTTGTGGTATAAAGCAATATAAAATGCAAATTACCCCAAAACAAACACGCTCACATGTGTGCATGCATACACACACACAAGCACACACACACACACCATATTTAAATCAGAAACTACATCTTTTTACTAACTCCCTTGGGCATATTAATTATATCTGAAATGTATGAGATATTAATAATTGAAAGTTGTAATGAAAGTCACTTCAAGAACAGGGCAAAAAAAAAAAGATCAGACTTAATTCTTTTTAAAATATAGATGATTTTTTTTTTTTAAATGTACTTACGCCATCTGGACTGTCGACCCCAGAAATGAGGGTATGCAGTAGTCAGCAGCTGCCAGTGTATATGGTGGCCGAGCGGCAGAATCGTCCCAGTAAATATCCTTCTTCATCTTGGGTAAGCTCATGTGCATTTCATCCACAGCCAAAAGAGAGACCTAAACTCATTGTTACAGTGTTAGAATAATTCAGATGTGAATTGTATAAAGCAGGGGTCCCCAAACTACGGCCCGTGGGCCACATGCGACCCCCAAGGCCATTTAGCCCCCACCGCACTTCCAGAAGGGGCACCTCTTTCATTGGTGGTCAGTGAGAGGAGCACATTAGCCATCTCATTAGCCAAAAGCAGGCCCATAGTTCCCATTGAAATACTGGTCAGTTTGTTGATTTAAATTTACTTGTTTTTTATTTTAAATATTGTATTTGTTCCCGTTTTGTTTTTTTATTTTAAAATAAGATATGTGCAGTGTGCATAGGGATTTGTTCATAGTTATTTTTATAGTCCAGCCCTCCAGCGGTCTGAGGGACAGTGAACTGGCCCCCTGTGTAAAAAGTTTGGGGACCCCTGGTATAAAGGAAGAGACTGAGTTCTGGAGGGTGGGTGGAGTTTGGAGTAGGATGGAATGACTGATGAGCGAATATACAAATGTCTGTAGTTCTTATTTGCTGCAAGCAGGGCCGCTGCAGAGAATTGTACTTGCCATTGACTGCATGAGAGCACTTGACAATGGGGGGGGGGGGGTCAGTGGGGCTGTAAAACTGCCCAGACTGGGTTCATCAAGCCACATGCCTCAAAGTGGAGCTGCTTCTTACCTGGAGGCATGAGAAGCACCTTTTCCTTCTTTGCTCAAAGTTACCTTATTGTCTAGTGGCTACCCTGACAGCAGCCATAAATCCCGGATAGTGCGGGGAGCTGAAGGTTCTCAGTATCCCATTCTGTTGCTTCCATAAACACATTTATATTTCACATAATTTCTTATGTACTTTGAGCTTTTGTTTGCTTGGAAAGTTTACAATACCCTATCTTGCTTGGGGCTATAGTGGTCTCTTCTCTCGGGTTTGACAAACTGATGCATGAGTGAATCATTAATCCCCCAGGAATTAAGTTTTTACGAAGAGTGAGTGGCCTAGGCGTCATGCTTCCTCCCTAGCAGACTGGCAGTGTGATTATTGAGGGAGGTGTGGAGAGGGTATGACTGCCAGCTGACCCAGGAGCTGGGTCTGGGCAATTGGAGATTGCTCGCCCCGCTGCCCTGTCCTTAGAACGTATACTCTGGGCAGAGTGGGAGTCATTTTCCCAGACGCAGGCTTGAGAGAGCAATGTGTTGTTGAGACCATTGGAATGATACACTGTACATGACTCAACCCACCAGTGAAGGCCTCGATATAAACTTTTAAGCTTCTGTTAGGTGGTTACAGCGATCTACTCACCTTGTGGTCGCCCAGCACACACCTTATACTGTTGTTCCCTTGCTTATTAAACCTGCCTCTTATCAATCTGGAGTGGCCCGCCTCTTTTTTCAGTCTCTCCTTGCCCCCTGGGTAGGCGGACCAGGTTGTGAACCAATAGTGACCAAGGGTGAAATGTTTGAACCTGTTTAAGAGCTGAGTGAGGGCTTGAAAGAGATGGACAAGCTGGGGCCTTTGCACAGTCTGTGGTTCTCAGGGTAGAGAATGATTGGAGGAGAGTCCTACCTAAAAGGAAAATTATGCTGGTTCTTAATGGAAATCCTCTCAGGGTGAGGGCCTCAGGTCCATTTGATGCAATTCAGGCAGAATTGAGATATAGGCCAATGTGGCCCATGCTCCCAGTGTCCAGCTATTGGACATCTGACTGCAGGAACCTATATGATATAAGTTTGGGAACTCACATCACATAATGTCTTACTGTCATTTTCTATCATTGTTAACCACTCTGGGTGGCAATGGAAAACAAGATTAAAGACTGAATTAGCCTCACCAGGAGGTGGCACAGTGGATAGAGCATTGAATTAGGACGTGGAGGACCCAGGTTCGAAACCCTGAGGTCACCGGTTTGAGTGTGGGCTCACCAGCTTGAGCGCAGGTTCACCAGCTTGAGCGCAGGGTTGCTGGCTTGAGCCCAAAGGTCGCTGGCTTGAAGCCTAAGGTTGCTGACTTGAGCCCAAGGTTGCTGGCTCGTGCAAGGGGTCACTCTGCTCTGCAGTTGCCGCCCAGTCAAGGCACATACGAGAATGCAATCAATGAACAACTAAGAAGCTGTAACAAAGAATTGATGCTTCTCATCTCTCTCCCTTCCTGTTTGTTCCTATTTGTCCCTCTCTCTCTCTGTCTCTGTCAAAAAAAAAAAAAAAAAAGACTGAATTAAAATATTGTCCTGTTCTGAGATGGAAGAGTCTATTAGTATAACACTACTAATAAAACTTACAAAAAAAAAAAAAACTGGCTTGAAGTTCTATTTAAAAGGGGCTAAATTTCACTGGAACTAAGATCCAGGACTTGTGAGGTTCCCAAAGGACCGTAGACAATGTACAGCAGAGCCAAACCTCCTTTATTTGTAGCTAAAGCTCTGAAGTTCAGGGCCCTGCATTCAGAGTCTGTTTACATTTAAAGCATCACACGTAATCGATTACTGATGTTTGTAAAGGAAAGAAAATCTCATCTCACCTGCAAATTTCTGTCAATGCACCAGTTAGTTTCAAAATCGTCATCATCTTCTCCAAAAGGGTTGATGAGTTGCTCAGCTACCTGCAGTGGAGAATGCAGAATCAGTCAGTCACGATGCTTGTGCGGACAAAGACTGAGGTTGAAGATGATTCCTGCTTCACTCTCTGCTTTCTTTTGTCACTTTCATAATATGAAGCCTAGAGGGGAGCGGGTTGTTCTGTGGACATGGATATTGATCAGCAAACCAGTCTCGACTCTCAGGCCATGAGTGAGTGATACACCTGCACGGGCAGGCTCTCCGGGAGATCTGTCTCTTTAGCTGGTGACAATGCAGTTTCAATGCTAGAGAAGCCATGTACTGTTAGGAGTCAAATAGTTGACTTTCAGGAACACATCAAACCAATGAACACTGAAGGCACACTGCCAATGTACGGGGCATTGCTCTAGGCATTTTGAGGAGTACACACTCTGTGCTCCTAAGGAATTTACAAAGGCCCAGCTGACCAGACAAAATGTAAGTGTGGGAAAGGCTGAAATAGCAAAGGAAGACTTAAATCACAATTAAAGAAAATAATACAAAGAGTTTTCATAAGTATTTGACACAACTGTTAAATGAATGAATCAAAGAGCTCGTTAGTTATAAAGCAGGAGTGTCTTTAGTTTTACCCTAAAAGAGTTACTGTCATCTAATGAGTTAGTTTTCCCACTGGAAAAAGTTTAGGGAGCTTTTTATCATATATCTTCTAAGAGTTGGTCAATATTCTATGTTCTTACCATGTTCCTGAATCGAATAGCCTTCTTTTTGTTTGTTTATTTATTTTAGAAAGGAGAGAGAGAGAGAAGGGGGGAGGAGCAGGAAGCATCAACTCCCATATGTGCCTTGACCAGGCAAGCCCAGGGTTTCGAACCGGCGACCTCAGCATTTCCAGGTTGATGCTTTATCCACTGCGCCACCACAGGTCCGAATAGCCTTATTGATGAGAGATTTTTATGCCAAATATGACTCACCTGTTGTTCTCATTTTTGAGTCATTCCCTTTGGGTGTGTGTGTGTGTGTGTGTGTGTGTGTGTGGTTTTTCATTGGGTTTAAATGGGAAAATCTTACAAATATATAACATAAAGGCACCATTGATTCGTGGTTTCTAGATTCTGAGAGTATTTGGTAGAAAATCTACCTATTTATTTTTTTAGGATTTCAGTCTGACCACTTAAAGCAGTTGTTTTTAACTTTGGCCAAATATCAAAATCACCTGGAGAGTTTTTAAAATAAGTGATACCTGGATCCCTTCCCCAGAAATTCTGATTTAAAGGGTGTGATTTTTAACCCAGGCCTTACTGTTGGGTAGTGGAAGTTTTAGTGAGTGGCCAGGGTTGAGAACCACCGTCTCCCTTATTCTAAGAAACAGTTCTAGTCAGGGCCTGAATGAACCAACTTCACAGTGACGTCCAGTCAAAGTCCTTTACTGCAAGCTCCAAGGGGCCATCTATCCTTTCCTGCCTGGGGTTTTCCTTAAATTATATGGGCCACTGGATGGGGCTTGTTAATATTTTTGTTATATCCAGAATTTCACTTTTATGGCATAATAGTAGAGTCTACATGTAACTACTAAAATGATATTTATGTCTTTGAATTAACTATCTCAAAAAAATTTTTTTTCACTTTCTTGGAGGCTCCATTTCGAGCAAATAATTGAGTAATATACTGTTCATAAGGTTAGATGGATTTCCTACACTTTGAAAAGAGTTATAGGCCCTGGCCAGTGGTTCAGTGGATAGAAGGTCAGCCTGGTGTATGGAGATCCTGGGTTCAGTTCCAGTCAGGGCACACAGGAGAAGTGACAATCTGCTTCTCTCTTCCTCTCTCTCCTTCTCTCTCCCTCTTATTTTCCTCTTTCCCTTCTGTAGCCAGTGGCTTGATTGGTTTGAGTACTGGCCCTGGGCACTGAGAATAGCTCAGTTGGTCCAAGCATGGCAGCCTCAGGTGCTAAAAATAACCCAGTACTTGAGCATCGGCCCTAAACGGGGTTGCTGGTTGGATCCTAGTAGGGGTGCATGTGGAAGTCTGCCTCACTATCTCCCCTCCTCTTACCTAAAAAAAAAAGCCTGACCAGGGGTGGCGCAGTGCATAGAGCATTGGTCTGGAATGCTGAAGACTCAGATTGGAAACCCCGAGGTTGCTGGCTTGAGCATGGGCTCACCAACTTGAGTATGGGATCATGGACATGACCCCATTGTTGATGGCTTGAGCCTAAAGGTTATTGGCTTGAAGCCCAAGGTTGCTGGCTTGAGCAAAGGGTCACTGGCTTGGCTGGAGCCCCTGGTCAAGGCACGTATGAGAAAGCAATCAAAGAACAACTAAGGTGCCAAAACTATGCGTTGATGCTTTTTATCTTTTTCCCTTCCTGTCTGTCTGTCTCTGTCTCTCTGTCTGTACCTTTCTCTCTTGCTAAAAAAAAAAAAAAAAAAGGAAAAGAAAAGAGTTATAAACAATATAATTGTCAAGATAAAACAGTTGTTTAGAAACTGAGATACAATCCATAGTAAAACAAACTTACTTCTCTTAGGGGTTGTCTATCTCTTAACAGAGCAAAGATGATGTTGTCATACTTTTTCTCTAAAAGTATTGTACAAAATAAAAAACCATTAATAGTTAGGGCACATGTCAGAAGGCAGGAACAAACTGCTCCGTACAGGCTGGCCTAGTACCCCATGTGGACACAAAGCAAAAACAAGAAAGCTCAGCATGAGTCAGGACAAAGGGCAATAAAAGACCAGAATGATTAAGCGTTTGGGCCAATTTTGGTGATTTAGTTTCCTGTTTATAAAAATTGAGTTTGCTCTTTAATGGGAAATGAGAGTCATTAGTCTCTCTTGCTCTTTCTGTCTTAAACATTGAGCAAAAATAAGAATCACTGTCACTTGGTTAAAAGTATTTTTACCATTGGTAAAAGATATTCCTTTAGTCTGATCAGGCGGTGGTGCAGTGGATAGAGTGTTGGACTGGGATGCAGAGGACCCAGGTTCAAAACCCCGAGGTCACTGGCTTGAGCACGGGCTCATTTGGTTTGAGCAAAGGGTCAGTCGGTCTGCTGTAGCCCCCCGGTCACAATGAATATGAGAAAGCAATCAATGAACAACTAAGGTGCCACAATAAAGAATTGATGCTTCTCATCTCTCTCCCTTTCTACTGTCCCTCTCTCTGTCTCTGTTACAAAGAAAAGAAAAAGGAAAAGATATGCCTTTACTCTTTGGAGCATAGTTTGAAATTCTGACATAATTTATTTTTTTCTGGTTAAGATCAAACCAATGAAAGTGAAAGCATTTACAAAGAAAATGCCACAACCTCCAGGTAGGTGCACTCTAACATGCAGCTGTTTGGAAGGTCAAACATTTGGAAATTCTATGTTATTACTATCATCTTCAAACTGTCATTAGATTTCAATTAACCTCATAGAGCCAAAGGCCCCATCCCTTTTTTTTTTTTTTTATCACAGACTGTACTTCACTTTTGGAAGTTCCCAATGGAAGAATCAGACCTCTGATTTATACTTACATCTAGGGAGTGATGAGAGGAGGTGGTGGTGGGAAAAAATAAAATTTTACACTGACCATTGGACAAGTCATCCTCACTGTTCTAACCTGGTTTTAATTTACTGGTGAACTAGGTATTATCATTAGTTCTGGTGTTTCTGGTTTTGAGTTTCATAAATTCTTTTCTGAGTCTCATCCTGGTTTTGAAAATGGGCTGTGTTTAATGTTGTGGGACAGCTACTGGGGTTTCAGGCACTGGCAGCTACGAGAGAGTCGAGCAGAACCAGGATGATCATACAATACTGATGCTTAAGTCTAATAAGCAAGACTTCTTATTTACTCTCTTTTCCCACTGAGTTGCTTATTGTGGTATACGCTGGTATAACATCAGTGCAGGTACAGTCATTACTTTACTTACACTATTGTAATCTTAATGGGAGCACACCAAGGTTTAAAAAATCAATAGCCATCAAAGAGTCTTCTTGTAATCTCCTTGCATAAATGAGTGGCTTTAGTTGCTGCAATACGGTACTTACCACATCCCTGACAGGTTAATCCCTGGTTTAAAAGCAATAGTATCTCTGAGCTACTAAACATTAAATCTACCTTTGACTCACTCAGAAATGACTTTCTTCACTGAGTGAGGGATCAGCATGCAGAGTTTGGAACATGGCAGAGATTACAGAGTGGGTCTCATGACACTGAGACTGGTAGCTACCTTGAGCCATCCTGCATAGAAGAAGAATTGGAGGAGAGTAAAGATTGGAATGTAAAGATCTAAGTCATGCCCCGCGTAGCCTACGGTGGGATCCAAAAACTGGCGTCCAATCAGGCACGCAAAGAAGAAGGTGTAGACAGCCAGAGTGACAACCTGGAATAGAGAGAAACTCAAGTGAGAACACAGCACTGGCTGCCCACAGGAGGTGCCAACGTGGGCAAGTAGAAGGAAGTCATGCACACAGTAAGTGATACCTGGGTGTAAACCAGTGGGATCCCAACCCAGTCATAACCGAACAAGAGGCTGCACCAAGAGCGGTATCGGTTCATTTCCTAAACCGGAAACAGATAAACCATGTAACTAAGATGAAGTGTGATAACCAGTGTTTACTAGAGTTAAGAATGTGGCCATGTCTTTTATGACTATGTCTGTAAAATGCTGAGTCTGACTTTGTAAGGCTAATAAATTGGTTCTGAAGGCCACTCCAAAAGGAAAATTCAGAAAATAATAAGCAATGAATATTTATCATTCAATAATGATATTATATTTGAATATATATTTTCATATTAAGATAAATCAGGACTTTATAGAAGTAACTCTTACTTTATTGAATCCATAATTTCCAACATGACATTAGCCCAAAGTGGTGATGAGAAGACAGTGGTTAATATTTTAAATAAGTCATTTCTAGCCATTTTGAGAAATTATTAGGAGAGCAGATATTTTTGTTTGTTTCTCTCTTTTGAAAACATGCTTGCTATAGATCTTAGAAAAAAGAAATCAATCAATGTAAACCAACCCCAATCCACTCCAAATGAGGATGCTTCTATTGACAGGAAGTCTATCTTTCTTTGGAGCAGGAAGGACTGGAATCCATTGACTTATTTTTCACATAAATTATTTTCTGAGACTGGGAAGAAGAGTTCACATTCATTTAGGAGCTATCTTTAGATCATTCATTCTCTTAGCTTAGTCCAGGCAGGAGGCTTTCATGGCACAAAGCTACCTACACTAATTTGTTTCTCAGGTGAGTTTAGGGTTATTTTGTTGAATGAAAACACAATTTTGTTTCCTGGAGCATCTGAAAAGCTGGCTTAACCTTGAAATGTTTCAATCTGGGGAAGTGACTGGGGAGGTCTCGGAGCCAGGGATGCAAATTCTCCGTGTGTGCACCAGATCCTTCAGAGCCCTTGGCAGACATTGCTAATCAATCAAGGGACACTTTCTTACAGAGCATATTACAAACCTAATTCTGTTTAATACAGTTTCCAAGCAACCACTGCCAATCAATTTGAGTTAAAAACTGAGTGCTGTCCTTGTCCTGCATGTTGAAGGTTCTGAATTAAAACAGATTCATCCTGGTGCAATCTGTCACTCCAGGTCCCTCTTGGTTTCTGATTAGCATCTTATTTTTTTGACAAGTTACAATGTACTTACAGTCATCAGTGATTGCAGATCAACACTGTCTCTGATTCTACCTTCCTTCCGGGCTTTAGCTGCCAGATTTCCAAACCAGACGAAGGGAACCCAGTATTTCAAGTGAGGAGATTTGAGATGGTCAAATAATTTTCTTTCATCTGATGTCATAAAACCTTTACACAAAATAAAAATAGCTGGATTGTACAGACTTAGGTAAGCACTGATACATTATCATGAATAATTCGTTGTCTACTATGTCAGTGACTAATAGGGGAATTAAGAAAAAGTATTGAGATTCCCATGACAAGTAGTTTATACTTGTATTAGAGATAAGGAATGTGTATACATAAGCACACACATACAAACACAAACACAGTGCATAAACACACAACTGACATATCACTATATGAGGCAATGCATGTTGGCAATCCTTAATAGAGATGGCCGGTAGGGAGGAAGGCGACATTAAGTGTGGACTAGAACATCGGAGGAAGGTTTCATTTTTAGGTTTTGATTTATTCATCTACAATTGGGAACAAGAATACTTAGAATTGTTAGCATTACAAGAATAAAAATGAGAATGTATAGAAAGCACGTGGTATAGAGTGAAACACAGGAACCACATGGCTTTTCTCCTGACCACCACCTTCAAAGTTCTAATCATGGCCCTGGCCAGTTGGCTCAGCGGTAGAGCGTCGGCCTGGCGTGCGGGGGACTCGGGTTCGATTCCCGGCCAGGGCACATAGGAGAAGCGCCCATTTGCTTCTCCACCCCCCCCCCTTCCTCTCTGTCTCTCTCTTCCCCTCCCACAGCCAAGGCTCCATTGGAGCAAAGATGGCCTGGGCGCTGGGGATGGCTCCTTGGCCTCTGCCCCAGGCGCTAGAGTGGCTCTGGTTACGGCAGAGCCACGCCCCGGAGGGGCAGAGCATCGCCCCCTGGTGGGCAGAGCGTCGCCCCTGGTGGGCGTGCCAGGTGGATCCCAGTCGGGCGCATGCGGGAGTCTGTCTGACTGTCTCTCCCCGTTTCCAGCTTCAGAAAAATACAGAAAAAAAAAAAAGTTCTAATCAACCAGCTCCTCATCTGCGAAGCCTTCCTTCCTGAGATTTCTCTCCTTCAAAGCCCCCACCATGGAGTTTTCTTTTGTATTATGGTATATTATACATAAATGTTTCCCCTGCCAAGTTCCTTGGGGAGGATAAAGAGCACATTATTTTAAAAACCCTCACAACACTCTGCATCTACTTGAAAGGTGCTTCTTTACTTTTGTGAGTCTGGGTGGATATATATTTGTTTGTGCATATAACACAATTTTCTTGAGTTTATAGAGACCTTTCTAAGCCTCATTTTCTTGTGTGTAGAAGAGAGATGATAATATGTACTTTCCTGGAATGTTGCAGAATTACCTGAGATGATGGACACCTGTCAAGAGATTAACAATGCCGACCCTGGCCATTTGGCTCAGTGGTTGAGCGTCGGCCTGGCGTGCAGAAGTCCCAGGTTTGATTCCGGCCAGGGCACACAGGAGAAGCGCCCATCTGCTTCTCCACCCCTCCTCCTCTCCTTCCTCTCTGTCTCTCTCTTCCCCTCCAGCAGCCAAGGCTCCATTGGAGCAAAGATGGCCCGGGCGCTGGGGATGGTTCCATGGCCTCTGCCTCAGGTGCTAGAGTGGCTCTGGTCACAACAGAGCGACGCCCCAGATGGGCAGAGCATTTTCCCCTGGTGGGCGTGTCGGGTGGATTCCGGTTGGGCGCATGCAGGAGTCTATCTGACTGCCTCCCCGTTTCCAGCTTCAGAAAAATACAAAAAAAACCCCAAAACAAACAAACAAACAAAAACAATGCCTAGCACATTCTTAGCACTCAATAAGTGCTAAGGCATAATGCATTATGTGGAACTTTAGCTATCTACACCCCCTCCCACCTGCACACCAAGAAAAGGATAATAGAAGGAATAATGTAGCAGGTGTATTTGATAAACAAACATTTATTGAATATCTACTAGTATGTACCAGGGTTTGTTCCTACAAAGATTCACTTAAAAAGCTTACAGTTTACATTTAACCTTTTATTTTAAAAAATTTGATTGAGTAATTCAAATGGTACAAAAATCCAAAAGGGCCCAAGGAATATGAATGGGGAAAATGAGGCTCATTTTTCTGCCCGTTTCCCTCGCTGAGAGAAATCACTACAACCAGTCAATTGTTATCTCTCTAGAAAAGTATCACAAATTTCAGACAGCCCAGTTTTTAAAAACACAAATGGCTTTATAGTACATACCTATCTATCATTTGCTTCTATTTTTAATTATATCTTGGAGATATTATTTTTTAAAATATGTAGAGAGCAGTACCATTCTTCCTAATGGCTGCATACTAGTTAATTGTGTACAATATTTATTTAACTAGGCCCTCTTTGGAATAGACATTTAACCTGTTTTAAAATTTTTGTTATTAAAAATAATGTTGCCATGACTATACTTATACTTACCCCTTTGACTTTTTAAGTGGACTTTTAAATGTTCATTATGATTTAGTATACATAATATTTTATGAATTAAAAATTATTTCTAAAACTGAATTTTTATGAGATAATAATTTTGACTT
This sequence comes from Saccopteryx leptura, assembly GCF_036850995.1. Classification (NCBI taxonomy): domain Eukaryota; kingdom Metazoa; phylum Chordata; class Mammalia; order Chiroptera; family Emballonuridae; genus Saccopteryx; species Saccopteryx leptura. The sequence continues at coordinate 111,966,092 of NC_089504.1, forward strand.
ACTTTTGTCTTTGCAAAGCAATCACTTATTTATGAAACTCTGAAAACATATTTAGATAAAAATCTACTTTTGTCCAAAGGTAACACATTTTTTATTCTTAAGCATCTTAATCAGCTTATGAATCTGGCCATCTTGTTGGAAGTGATCCTCCCTCCTAACCATGAAGACTGAGTTTTACTTTAGAGGTGTTGCTACGGCATGAAGAAGCCAAAAGAGACGCGAGGCTTGCTCCTTTGGAAAGCCACCAACCCATAGAGCTTTGGCGTTACCTAGATTTTTCACACCATGTAGGCCAGTGTGTTTGAGAATGAGGTCAAAGGATCATGGGTATCAGAAACACATGTGACACATATACCCGGAGAAGGCTGGGCCCCACCCTCACCTACCAAGTCACTCAATAGAGCAGGACTTTTGACCCCAGGCCTGCACCTAGGGCCTCGTGTGGATACTTTTAGAAAATACCAATACATTGATCTTATTATCCCCAGAGACTGATTCACTTGGTCTAGACTCAGTGAGGTCCAGGCACCAGCATTCTTTTCAATCTTCTTGGATGATTTAGGGGAACTGGGCTCAGGAAGTTGCTTGTTTACCAAGCTCTGCAGGAAATTCTGACCTTCAGCAATGCTTGAAAACCACTGCCCTGCCCACTGAAGATTCTGTTTATTTGTATTAGAAGTAAATAGAGTTAGCAACTACGAAGCCAATATTTACTGACAGGAGACTAGTTTTAGATAATAGTCATGTTATTTATATTAGCTTGTTGGGGTTCTGCCCTTGTCTGGCGAATGGGACTTTCTTTGGAGGTCAAAAATGAAAATGAGCCTGACAATATTTTTCTCGTTTCTCAGTGCATTTCAAAATTGTTGTATGAGTCAGATAATTGTATTTATTTTTTAAAGACTTGCAGAGTATGCCTGACCAGGCGGTGGCACAGTGGGTAAAGCGTCTGACTGGGATGTGGAGGACCCAGGTTCGAGACCCTGAGGTCGCCAGCTTCAGCGTGGGCTCATCTGGTTTGAGCAAAGCTCACCAACTTGGACCCAAGATCACTGGCTCAAGCAAGGGGGTTACTCGGTCTGTTGTAGCCCCACGGTCAAGGCACATATGAGAAAGCAATCAATGAACAACTAAGGTGTCGCAACAAAAAACTGATGATTGATGCTTCTCATCTCTCTCTCCGTTCCTGTCTATCTCTCTCTCTGACTCTCTCTCTCTGTTTCTGGGAAAAAAAAAAAAAAAGACTTGCAGAGTATGATTAATTCTTATTACGAGAAGTTAATAGATAAACTTTACCTTTTTTGGCTCTACGCTTAAGACTTGTTGTAGCGCGTCATTCTTTACCAGGAAACCTATTCTGGGGCATTTCATATAAATTACCTAACAGTAATATTCTTGGAATTACAGTGCAATTTTCAAAAATAACCCCATTTATATACTGGCTGCAATCTTTGTCATTTGACCAAAGAATAACTTTACCTCTGGTTATTGTTTATTCAGGAGTATGGATCAGATTGTGTTGGCAAGTCTTCTCTTGGCTCCTTAACCAAAAGCGAATATGAAAAGTGAGGGTTTATTTAGTGCAAACACCAAAGCTAAAGTTAGGTCTTCCTCACCACGTAGCACACTCACCAGTACAGAGCAAGGGAAGCTGGTGGTTTTTAATTTTAGCCCAAATTTATTGAGCACCTTGCTGTGAAAGATGAGTGATTAACTAGGCAGGCAGCAATATGTCCTCCAAGAGTGTATAGGCAAAATATTTTTTGATATCCCTGCAGAGTCACACCTCTTATCCAAAGTAACCCCATCTTTGGAAATCAAGTTTTTGGTTGATTGAAAGAAAACCTCTAGCTTATTGGTGAAATCAATCCAAAGAGTGTTTGCTATCAAATAAAATGTTATCCTCATCAGCACTTCAGGCCATTTTAACCAGAGACCGGTGATCTTTCTCAGAATGTGGTTATTACCCTCATCTCTGAGGCTATGTTAACCACAGTTTGGCAGCATTAGCTGTAGGCTGGTCCTCACATTGCCCTGTCTCCTTCACATGTCTGTCTTCATGCCACACTCCCCCTGGCCCTGGCCGTACCCCTAACATTGCTACTGTATCTTGTCATTGCGTTTGCTTAGACTTTCTCTTGTTATATCTTTCCTTCTGGCTTTCTGGCTGGTTCAGCTCTGCTCAGCAATTTTCCTACAGCTCATCCCAAAAAACCTTCCTTAATATTTCAAATCAAGATAAATAAAAAAATATATGCGCACACACAATACATATGTTTGCATTTACTTGCAATTTGAATTGTGGTTTGAGGTCTGCTACCTCATGGAGCAATTTTATTGTCTGTAAACCAAAGGACCAATTAAGTCCATTGATAAATAATATTTCATTTCTCATAGATTTTGTCTATGCAGTTGATCTGTTTTTTCTCAGCTGAAGCCAAGGCAGATGTCTTTTGCCTTTAAAGCAGAGTGTGCAAATGAGGCTCTATTACCAGAAGAACTAAAAGCTCTGCAGCTCAAAATCTGGAGGCAGAATGGGTTTGCTGCCAGTTCTCTCTGAAAGGGAAAGTTGTGCGTTCAGCCACTGAGCCCTTCTCAGAGAGATGACTTTTTCAGGAACACTGCACTGTGCCTGGATCATTTTCATCTTTGTATTTTCCAAATGAATGGAATGAAGCCACTGGATTCAACTACAGCTGTCCCTTAAAGTCAATGGTAGAGATTTAGAAATCCCTGCCTGGTGGGAAAATCAAGAGGCAAAATGCGACTGAGAGATAAAAATCACATTGTGAAGCCTGGTGTAAGGCTGTATGTCAGTGTTTACTACGCACCACAGTGAGATATCTGGGGCTCACAAAAGAGTGACTGGTTCTTCTACACGTTGTTCTTTCTGATGTGTTCTGTTCCACTCCATTCCATTCCCTCCCATTAAAAATACTGGTGAGTTCAGTCAGTTAGACTACAGCGTTGTCCCGAAACATCAAGGTTGCAGGTTTGATCCCTGGTCAGGGCACATAATGGGAAGTGACCTATGAACGCCACAACTAAGTGGAACAACAAGTAAATGCTTCCCTTTTTCTGTCTCTCTCCCTTCTTCTCTCTGTCTCTCTAAAATCAATCAATTTAAAAATGCTGGTTAAGCCATTAAAATGATGTAAAAGACCAAGAATAAGTTACAACTCACAGTTTGAAAAGCTCAAAATAGGATATGGTTGAGTAAAATCAGTTTTCGGAGTAGCAGTGCTGAACAAACGGAAACGCCACCATTTTCCTGACGTGAGTAGAACATCTCTAATCCATCATAATTCATTCCTAAAGGGCATCCTATTTGGCACTTCATTGCTTTCTACACAAGACACACAGGAAACACCATACACAAAATCAGTGCTCTTAATGCCTCACCTGCCCAGGGTGTCGGGAATTTCATTTATCCTCGGTGAATAGATCTGAGCCAATTTGCAGAGAAAGCTGAGGGTTTAATAGATGCACCTAGTCAGTGGTTCCTAAATCTTGCTGCATATTAGAATGGTTTGGGGACCTTTAAAAACCATGACGCACCTTGTTCTTATTGAACCTACTTTCTGGGAGTGAGAGCCAGACATTAGTGTTTTTAAGATCTCTAATGATTCCAACTTGTTTGGGAACAATGACCCTGTGCATAGACTCACAGGCAAGTTGGCCATGTCAGCATTTTTGTCCTGGCCAAAATCCGGCAGTATTGCCGGGGAGCTTGTTTAAAATGTGGATTCTGGATCAAAGCCCAGGTCCTAAAGCCCAGAGATTCTGATTCCATAGGTTGCCTGGGAACCTGCAATGGGAATAAGTAGCCTTGATGATTCAGTGAATATGGTCTTCTGTCACACTTTGAGAAACACCGAGAGGATAGCCTTGATTTAACTCTTAAAACAGAACTGCAGGGAACCTCCCAACACTGACCAGCTGAGACTGCCCACGCATGGCATCACATCGAGGGCTGGTTCTACTGTGCACTTTCTCACTTACGTAATGCAAGAGTGTAGAGGTGAGTCGAGTTTCACTCACAGGATGACATTCTGTCTCTTCTGGGCTCATCATGTGAGACTATAGGGAAAGTGACTCAGCCTGTAAAAGTTCAGCCAACAGAGGACAAACTGGCGCAGCTGTGAATACACTGTCCCTCATCCTCTCTCCTGTAACACAGAGCAGTTGGAGGTTCCAAAGAGGCCCAGAAGCCCCTGAGCCATATAATGTGCCAGGGAAAACTTGAACAGGAGACCACAGGGCAGAACGTACATACTACACAAAATCCGTTTGGTTTTTCTTAGTGAGAGAAGATCACAGAAGAAATTATCTCAATATGCCAGAAACTCAATGGGGCTACCCATCCAATCAGTGCCTCGAAAATGAGAGTTTTTATCTCAGTAGCCACTTGACAATTGAGAGCTTGCTTAGTTGTATTAGTGTCTGTTAACAATAAGCACCAATAAAAATTCTCAAGAGGTCTCATCAAGCTCTCTGTGGATGCAGAAGAAGCATGAGGAGCTTCATGTAAAGGTTCCAGGGCTTTAAGAGAACGACAGAGTGCCCTACCCTCAGATTGTACTGTCTTCCAGCCAGTCTTACGGGCACAGAAGAAAATTATTTTAGAGAAATAGAAATGCAATAGAGAGACTTGAAATTCAGCTGTAACTATACTTGTGTTTGTCTCTGAGAATGATTCATGTAAGAAAGATTTGTAAAACTTTTTACTGATCCTCCAAGGACGAGGCCACACCACCCATCCTCACATACAGCTCTGCCCCAGCGCTCAGCACAGTGTCTGGTATACAGGATACACTCACTAACCTTTGTTGAACGAGCAAACACATATATAGATTTAGAAACAGCTTTAGTAACTTTTTTTTAGAGGAATGGATATAATTCCCTATTGTCTATCTTTGTGCTCTGGTGAGTAAATTTGGAAGAGAAATATTTTTATCTCCTGATCACTGTGAAACACTAGATAAAATATTTGAATTTAGCACCACGCCACAGTGTAAGCACCCAGTTAAGTCCATTCATTGCACCAGTGAAGATCTGGAATTGTGCACCTGACTTGACTTGGATGAGTGACACCTTCTAGGGCAGGTGACTGGAATTATCAGATTTTTCCAGGGCAGGTTTGTAGCCAATGGACAAAATAACAGACACTATATTGCCATTCCTCTGGTAAATAACTGTTTGATAACAGACCAATTCAAGGAATTTTCATCATACTAGACATTATTTAGTGTTCAATTATATTATTTCTATTTTTGTGTGAGCATAAATGAAAAACTTTATTTTTAAATTGAGAAATTTAGTCTGACCAGTGGTGGTGCACTGAGGTCCCAGGTTTGAAAAACTGAGGTTGCTGGCTTAACCACAGGCTCTTCAGCCTGAGTTCAGGGTCGCCAGCCTGAGCTTAGGATCATCGACATGATCCTATAGTCACTGGCCTGAGTCCAGAGGTCACTGGCTTGAAGCCCAAGGTTGCAGCTTGAGCCCAAGCTCACCAGTCTGGACAAGGGGCCACTAGCTTTGCCTGAGCCCCCCAGTCCAGGCATATATGAGAAAAGAAATGAGCAACTAAAGTGATGCCACTATGAGTTGATGCATCTCACTTCTCTCCTTTTCTGTCCCTGTCTCTGTCTCTCTCTCTCTTGCTTTAAAAACAAAATTGAGAAACTTAACTTGTAATACTGAAGCATAAAACCAGGCAAAGAGAACACAAAGAAAGAAAATTATAGGCCAATATTCCTGATGAATATAGATGCTAAAATCCTCAACAAAATATTAGCAAACTATATTCAGCAATATATGAAAAAAATCATACACCATGATCAAGTGGGATTTATTCTGGGGAGGCAAGGCTGGTACAATATTCGCAAATCAATCAATGGGATTCATCACATAAACAAAGGGAAGGAGGAAAACCACGTGATAATTTCAATAGATGCAGAAAAAGCATTTGATAAAATCCAGCACCCATTCACGATCAAAACTCTCAGCAGAGTGGGAATACAGGGAACATACCTCAACAGGATAAAGGCCATCTATGAAAAACCCACAGCCAATATCCTACTCAATGGGCACAAATTAAAAGCAATCTCCTTAAGATCAGGAACAAGGCAGGGGTACCCCCTTTCACCACTCTTATTCAACATAGTTCTGGAAGTTCTAGCCACAACAATCAGACAAGAAGAAAAAATAAAAGGCATCCAAATTGGAAAAGAAGAAGTAAAACTATCATTATTTGCAGATGATACAATATTGTATATAGAAAACCCTAAAGTCTCAGTCAAAAAACTACTGGACCTGATAAATGAATTCAGCAAGGTGGCAGGATATAAAATTAATACTCAGAAATTAGAGGCATTTTTATACACCAACAATGAACTGTCAGAAAGAAAAATTAAGGAAACAATCCCCTTTGCTGTTGCAAGCAAAAAAATAAAGTACCTAGGAGTAAATTTAACCAGGGAGATTAAAGACTTGTACTCGGAAAATTATAAAACATTCATAAAAGAAATCAAGGAAGATACAAACAAGTGGAAGCATATACTGTGCTCATGGTTAGGAAGAATAAACATCATTAAAATGTCTGTATTACCCAAAGCAATTTATAAATTCAATGCAATACCAATTAAAATACCAATGACATACTTCAAAGATATAGAACACATATTCCAAAAATTTATATGGAACCAAAAGAGAACACGAATAGCCTCAGCAATCTTGAAAAGGAAGAATAAAGTGGGAGATATCACACTTCCTGATATCAAGTTATACTACAAGGCCATTGTACTCAAAACAGCCTGGTACTGGCATAAGAACAGGCATATAGATCAATGGAACAGAACAGAGAACCCAGAAATAAACCCACAGTTCTATAGACAACTGATATTTGACAAAGGAGATAAGAGCATACAATGGAGTAAAGATAGCCTCTTTAATAAATGGTGTTGGGAAAATTGGACATCTACCTGCAAAAAAATGAAACTAGACCACCAACTTCCATCATTCACAAAAATAAATTCAAAATGGATAAAAGACTTAAATGTAAGCCGTGAAACCATAAGCATCTTAGAAGAAGACATAGGCAGTAAGCTCTCTGACATCTCTCGCAGCAATATATTTGCCGATTTATCTCCACGTGCAAATGAAATAAAAGACAGGATAAACAAATGAGACTATATCAAACTAAAAAGCTTTTGCACAGCTAAAGACAATAAGCACAGAATAAAAAGACAAACTACACAATGGGAGAACATATTTGACAATATGTCTGATAAGGGGTTAATAACCAAAATTTATAAAGAACTTGTAAAACTCAACACCAGGAAGACAAACAATCCAATCAAAAAATGGACAAAAGAAATGAATAGACACTTCTCCAAAGAGGACATACAGATGGTCAATAGGCATATGAAAAAATGTTCAACATCACTAATCATTAGAGAATTGCAAATTAAAACCACAATGAGATATCACCTCACTCCAGTCAGAATGGCGCTCATCAACAAAACAACACAGAATAAGTGCTGGCGAGAATGTGTGGAGAAAAGGGAACCCCCCACTGCTGGTAGGAATGCAGACTGGTGCAGCCTCTGTGGAAAACAGTATAGAGACTCCTCAAAAAATTAAAAATCGAACTGCCTTTTGACCCAGCTATCCCACTTTTAGGAATATACCCTAAGAATACCATAGCACTGGTCTAAAAGGAGAAATGCACCCCCATGTTTATGGCAGCATTGTTCACAATAGCGAAGATCTGGAAATAGCCCAGGTGTCCGTCAGTGGACAAGTGGATTAAAAAGCTTTGGTACTGCCTGACCTGTGGTGGCGCAGTGGATAAAGCATCGACCTGGAAATGCTGAGGTCACCGGTTCGAAACCCCGGGCTTGCCTGGTCAAGGCACATATGGGAGTTGATGCTTCCAGCTCCTCCCCCTTTCTCTCTCTCCCTCTCTAAAAATTAATAAATAAAATTAAAAAAAAAAAAAAGCTTTGGTACATATATACTATGGAATACTACTCAGCCATAAGAAAGGATGACATAGAATCATTTACAATAACATTGATGGAACTTGATAACATTATACTGAGTGAAATAAGTAAATCAGAAAAAAGTAAGAACTATATGATTCCATACATAGATGGGAAATAAAAATGAGACTCAGAGACATGAACAAGAATGTGATGGTAACCTGGGGAGGGTGCGGGGGGGGGGGGGAGGAAGGAGAGGGAGAACGTGGGGGGAGGGGAGGGGCACAAAGAAAACCAGATAGAAGGTGACGGAAGACAATTTGACTTTGGGTGAGGAGTATGCAACATAATCAAATGTCAAAATAATCTGGAGATGTTTTCTCTGAATATATGTACCCTGATTTATCAATGACACCCCATTAAAATTGATAAAAAAATACTTTTCAAAAATAATACTGAAGCATAGGTATTTCTCGAGTCATACGCATTTTGGTCCTTTTCATTTTCCAGAATGATATAACATGACTCTCCAATTTACAAGCAAAGTAAATTCAGGGATTAGCAGGTGAGTGGCCTCGCTCATCAGGCTTTAGTCAGGCAATTGCTGGATGCTTCAGCAGGAGATGCTGGTCCTCCTTCTCCCCACCTCCCCAGTCACCTCCTCCCCGGCAGCCCTGAGCCTTTGTGGCTGGGACCCTCCCTGGAGCAAGCAGAAGAGGTTGGAAAGAAACCCTGATTATCTGAAAGCCCAGTGTTTCTCAGAGCGGGATCCAGGGACCACCTGCTTCAAGAGCCTCCAGAAGCGTGTTAACTACTCATTCCTGGACCTCACCCTAGACCTACTCAATCAGAGTCTCTACGGGGGTTGGGGGGCATTTTGGAATCAGCATTTTTAGCAGTATTGATTTTTAATAATATCTAATGCACACTGAAGTTTGAGAACAGGTCCTTTCCGAGACGGGTGCTGTTTTGTGAGGGAGTCACTTGACAAGAGGTGTTTTTCGAGCCCTTAGCGTAGCGTCCTGCCTTTGCCCCACCCCTTTGGGCCCCTGTGCTTTGTTTCCCTGCTCTCTCTGCCCTCCAGCCGAGCAGGTGCCCTGGCTCTGGGCTCAGGGGACCTGCCAAACATTTCCCGCCATCCTTGAACTTCCTGTCCTTCCCAGAAACATTGGCATAGGCAAAAGACAGTCAGAGAGTGGCGGAGGCATGTGTCCAGTTGGGAGAGCTTGGAAACTGACCCCACGTGCAGACTGAGTCAGCCTTCTCTGATGGAGAAATGAGTCACTGCTGCCTGAGGACAGAGAGGTGCCCACCCATGTGGCTGTCCGGGGCAGCCAGAAAGGACCCCATCTCTGAAGTGTCTCCCCCAGATTCGGGAACCGGGGCTTGGGACTTTTGCCCCACTACATAGCACACAACTTCTGCTCCTGGGAGCACAAGCTGTTTCACTGCCACTTTTCCCGCTATTTCAAAAAACATTTAGGAACGAAATGAGAGCAGTTAGGGCCCTTTTCCTGCAGTAATCAGGGGTACCCCCAGAGGGCGCTTGCAAAGGCTTTGGCTCCCTCCTACCTCCCTCCGTTCTCTTCCTCCTTCAGCAGTTCCCCACAAACCAACAAAACCAAGTCAGAATGATATTCGTATGTTTAATCAGGTCTAATGCAAATCCCCCAGACAGTAGCTTCTGACCAGATTGCTGACCCCAAGCCCTTCTATAATTCTGGAGCCTCTAGCATGGCCCAAACCTTGAATTCCTGATCGCTGCTACTTTGTTAACAGTAATGAATTACTTGATGGTTGCCAAGACCTTTTTACCCTAAGGGTGAGAAAAGGTTTTCAAAACTAAGCATCCCAGAAAAGGCTCAGTACTTTTCAGACTTCAGTGTATAAAAAAGCAGCACAAGAGCATGTTTAAAGGTAGGTTTCCTAGGCCTTAAACCCAACAGTTCTGATTCAGTCAGTCTGAGCTGGGGCCCAGGAATGTGCATTTTAAAAAACAACTCAAGTTAGTCAAGATGTGAAGGGCCTGTGGGTCTGTGGCTCACCCCTTGAGACACCGTTCTTCAAATGTACTTCAAAACGGGAATGACTAATTTTCAGACTCCCTCGAAAGGGTTGGGGTATTCTAATATTCCCAATGCCTCAGAAAGCAAAAAAAGGGTGGACACAAGTAGGTGACAAGCATTTGCACAAATCTGACAAGGAGTGAGTTTTGGGATTATGAAAACTCTACCCAGAGGAAATGAAATCTTGTCATTCTCCTACTCACTTCTTCCTGTCTACCTGCTCCTCAGACCTGAGCCCAACTCAACCTTCTTAAGCTCTCAGGTCTGACCAGAGGCCCCCCCACCTCTCCATTGCCAGCCATCCTGGCTTCCTCTTGATTTGCTTTTAATAAGAAGATGATGCTAAAAGGATGGGATTTGCTTTGAGAATTGGGCTTGGCATCGGGTTTCTGTCAGAATGTACTCTTTTCATTTCAAGGATCATCAGGACTACAGAAATATCACCTTTATTCATCTAAGTAAACGTTAGCTCTTACTCATCAAATTGGAATGAATCAAACTTTTCTTGTTTATTTTTAGGTCTTTCTTCAGATATGGTCATTCTTATTGCATTTGACCCTATAAATATTAAGCTAAGAAAACTAAGTTATCAACTAGCAATTTCAACTTGGTTATTTTGAAGCAGCACTCAACTTTTAAATTTGGAAGAGGCGTGGTAGTTAAGTTTTTTGAAGTTTCTACTGGCTTTACATCATAATACATATACTTGTGCATTGGCCAGGCCATTAGTAACATCCACCTGAATCCTTAATGAGCTCATTGCATCCTGTTACTTTCTCACATCTCTAACTCCAGTATCTTCTGCACCACTTTTTCTTTATTTCTGCCTTGACTTTCCCAACCTCCTGGTCATTTAGTCCAGGAATACTTGGGCTGTCATATCAATGAGTCTTCTGAAGTTACCAAAGGGCTATGTTATAATGTTGTACTAGAATTATTTCATTACTAGCAAGAACTCATGTAACATTTACCATGTACCAGATATTGCTCTAAACACTTTGCAGCTGTTAACTTGGTTACTCCTCACAACAAGCCAATGAGGTATATGAGATAGGTGGTATTATAAAGTAATAAAAACTTATTTTGTAGATTATAAAACTGAAGCATTGCAAGTATGCCACACAAGATCATATAGCTAGTAAGTAAGTGGAAGGGTAAGAATTTGAACTCTTACTCTGTGTTTTTTTTTTTTTTTACAAAGACAGAGAGAGTCAGAAAGAAGGATAGATAGGGACAGATAGACAGGAATGGAGACAGATGAGAAGCATCAATCATTAGTTTCTCGTTGTGCATTGCGACACCTTAGTTCAGGGGTCCCCAAACTTTTTACACAGGGGGCCAGTTCACTGTCCCTCAGACTGTTGGAGGGTCAGACTATAAAAAAAATATGAACAAATCCCTGTGCACATTGCATATATCTTATTTTAAAGTAAAAAAACAAAACGGGAACAAATACAATATTTAAAATAAAGAATGAGTAAATTTAAATCAACAAACTGACCAGTATTTCAGTGGGAACTATGCTCCTCTCACTGACCACCAATGAAAGAGGTGCCCCTTCTGGAAGTGCGGTGGGGGCCGGATAAATGGCCTCATGGGGCCGCATGCGGCCCGCAGGACGTAGTTTGGGGACCCCTGCCTTAGTTGTTCATTGATTGCTTTCTCATATGTGCCTTGACCATGGGCCTTCAGCAAACCGAGTAACCCCTTGCTCAAGCCGGTGACTTTGGGTCCAAGCTGGTGAGCTTTGCTCAAACCAGATGAGCCCGCGCTCAAGCTGGGAACCTCGGGGTCTTGAACCTGAGTCCCCCGCATCCCAGTCCAACGCTCTATCCACTGCGCCACCGCCCATCCAAGTAGTCAAAGCCAAAACAAACAAACAAAACTCCTTTAAAAGCAAACAAAAAATACTATTCTTTTTTTTTTTTTTTTTGTATTTTTCTGAACCTGGAAACGGGGAGAGACAGTCAGACAGACTCCCGCATGCGCCCGACCGGGATCCACCCGGCACGCCCACCAGGGGCGACGCTCTGTCGCGACCAGAGCCACTCTAGCGCCTGGGGCAGAGGCCAAGGAGCCATCCCCAGCGCCCGGGCCATCTTTGCTCCAATGGAGCCTCGGCTGCGGGAGGGGAAGAGAGAGACAGAGAGGAAGGAGAGGGGGAGGGGTGGAGAAGCGGATGGGCGCTTCTCCTGTGTGCCCTGGCCGGGAATCGAACCCGGGACTTCTGCACGCCAGGCCGACGCTCTACCACTGAACCAACCAGCCAGGGCCAAAAAATACTATTCTTAAAAAAAAAAATTCTCCCCCTGGCTGGGTAGCTTAGTTGGTTAGAGTATGGACCCGATACGCCAAGTTTGCAGGTTCTATATTCTGGGAGAGCACATTAAAAAAAAAATCAACCAATGAATTCATAAATAAATGAAACAACAAATTGACGTCTCTCTTTCTGTCTCTCTCCCTTTCTCTCTCTCTAAAATCAATAATAAAATTTTTTTAAAATCTATTTTTCAAGCACTGGCTGGTTTGCTCAGTGGTAAAGCACCAGCCCAGCGTGTGGATGTCCCAGGTTCGATTTCTGGTCAAGGCACAGAAGAGAAGTGGCCATCTGCTTCTCTACTTTTCCCCCTCCCTCTTCTCTCCTCTCTTCCCCTTTTGCAGTTATGGATCAATTGGTTTGAGAGCATAGGCCCCAGGTGCTGAGGATGTCTCCGCCGAGCCTCCACTTCAGGCACTAAAGATAGCTCAGTTGCGAGCATGGCTCCAGATCGGCAGAGCATCTGCCCCAGACAGGGGTTGCTGGGTGGATCCTGGTGGGCACACATGCAGAGAAGTCTGTCTCTGTATCTCCCCCACTCTCACTTGGAAAAATTGATTTTCAAGGACATTTCAGAGAAGGAGAATAGACACAGCAACCTAATTTGAGAGCCTACTCAATATAAGGATAGAGTCATCTCATGATTCTTTTATCTTCTATACATTCATTAATCCATTCTAACAACCTATTAGTTCTATTAAGAACGCAGCACAACAACCAATAATAATTTATGTTAGCACGTACCGAGAATTATCTCATTTAATTCCCATTTCATTGAAAGCTGGTTTAACTAACAACTTTTTTGCTAAATATTAACACACCAAGGAGAACCATCCTTCCAACATAATTTGTACTCAGCATAGTATGGCTAGGAGCCCAGACAGAATAATTGCATCTACTCTGAGGAACAGGAGAGATAACAGATGCACACTAAGGTGGCCTTTTACAGCCGCCTCTCAGGGTCTGCTTAGATTGAAAAACCCACTGCTGGTTCCTACCAGAATCTCCTTATGTTTTAGGAAAAGTATTAACTTAGGAGTTCGGAGCTGGAATTAGAACTGTGAGCTGTGTGATCCAGAGCAGGTCATAATCTCTCTGGATCTGTTTCTTACCTTTCTCTCTCTCTTTTTAAGGTCCAAGGGGGAATAGTATTTATGAAAATGAATAAACTGTAAAGAGGTAGAAAATGTAAGGTAATATTATATATGGTCTAAATAAATATGACTATAATTATTATATTTACTTGAAGGCCATGTGACTGCTGCTTCTACCCTCCCCCAAGGAAACTCTTTGAGGGCAAGAACCATGTCTTATTCATTTTTGCCTCTAAAAACTCTTTCTGACACATAGTAGTTAATAAATGTTTCTTGAATGAGTAAATAAGTAAAAGGGATTTTCAAAGGAATTTTGAAGGTTCCCATCTAGGTTGAGAGGAGCCCATGGAAGGAAAAGCCATTCACAATACCTGCTTCCACCACGTGGTCCATGGTCGGAAAGCGTTTGTACACGGCGGTGCTCACCGAGCGGAAGATGAGCAGGGATGTGAGATTGACATAGCGCATCAGCGTCCGTCTGAGCAGGCGCCCGTGCTCGTCGCTGCCGTGAACACTGCTGGAGATGAGGAACATCAGCCTGTCTGGCCAGGGCAGATTCACAAACTGGTTCCACCATCGGTTCACTACCAGAGTAACGTAAAACCCTGTAGAATAACAGGAAACTATAAAGCAATTGCTCAGAGCAGACACGTCAACACTGATGCTTTAAGCAGAATTTTAGCCTTTTTAGGGGCTGCGGTGTAAAAATACTATATGTTGCTATTCCATACCTTATGATTTTGCCCTCCAGAAAAAAAAATATATAATTTGTGCCTGGCAATGCTGTAGCACCCAGTAAGTGGGTATTAGAACTCCAATATTGACAGCAAAAATGGAAGGTTAGTGAACAGGAAGCTTCAATGTCCAATAGCAGATCATTACCTCACACTTGTTTGGTGTTAATTTAGCGAAAGCAGCCCTGGAGGCGACCCTTATGGAAGATTCTCCTTCTATTGCAAGCGGTGGCTTTTCAGGCATGCCTCTCAGCTTGGAAACACTCCCATGCAGAGTCATTGGTGTCATCCTAACGGAGACAGCTGTGTGGCTGCATTCTGCGTGTGACCTATACTTACCAAGCACAAAGGTTACTGGGATTTGTTCAGCATATCTGTCACAGTAAATTGATAATTTTTCAAAGTAACGTTTTTGGGCTCCTGTAAGTAACAATCTGGAGCAAAAATAAAATGCACAGCCCTTTATGATATTATACTTCTGCACCTGCTTTGCAAGTGATATTCAGTGCAAACAATTAAGCACAAATAATCAATTTTTTAAAAAAGGAGTAATAACTTTTTCTTTACTACCTGAGCTGATGTACCTCAAAAGCTGAATATTTCAAGTGCTAATGTACATAAATGTTATTGGCCATTAGATTTATTAAACACTTCATTTTTAAATACTTTATATATTTAAACTTTTAGATGATTTATTCATTGGATTTGGAGCACAATAACTCATAAAAGAGATTGTTTTTCAACTATTTATCAGGTGTTCTCAAAGAGAAAAAAAGAATGTCTTGATTCAGAGGATTATAGTTTTTAAGTTTTTATTAAATAATAACCCTGAATTTGACATCTTGATTTTACTTTCTCCTGCATATGCTACTCAGAACATTCTTGATTTTCTCTGTTGTAATTCAAGGGATATTATAATTTTATTTTAAAGTCTGCAATTATTTAAAATATAAGTAAAATATGAAATAATAAAATTATCAATTAGAAGTAGAATTTTTATTATTATATTTGGTGGGTTTATTATATTATATAATATATTATATATGATATAAATATCAAAATTTATATTATAGATCTGACCCAAATCCATTTTAGAGTATCATTAAACAAATAATTCACTTAATAGAACTATTCTTAATATTTGTGTTGTAGGGAGGAGAATCAGAGTCAGAAGAAATGTCTCAAGGCAGGTTAATAATAAGGATCAAAATCTGTTCCACAGAAGAAAGAAGTCCCTTGGAAATGTCCATGTTAACATGCTTCAAAGGCCTGTTTGGGTCAGTAGAATATTGATAAAGGATGCAGAGGACTAATGAGGTAACAGTGAGTCACCAATTGATTGCAGATGAAGAACTGGGAGGTGGTGCTGACAAAAAGGGGGTGTGGAGTATGGGGTGTGGGCTGGGCCTGGAGTTCTTGCCTCAGCTTTGGAGGAAGTATCAGAAATTCTGAAGTCAGGAAAAGCTGACAAGAGAGGCATCACCTGTTTACACAGTCCAATCAAGGTCATGCTGATGGAAAGGTTCAGCCAGAATGGTTTCTGATACTCAAATAGAAATGGTAGAAAAGGATTTAATTGAGCAAAACACAGACCATAGGGTCAGGGATAGCCGGCTATGAATTCCAGATCTGCCATTTATAAGTTTGGACTTTGAGCATATTTTTAAATCTCTCTGAGTCTCCGTTTCCTCATTTGCAAATGGGGATAATAAAATCTATGCATCAGGGATATTATGAGGATTAAAGAATATCTATTATATAAGACTACATAACATGGTGTTGTACTTCATCAATAACAAAGTAATTGTTAATATTAATAATTGGCCAAAGGAAAAAATATTTAAGTAATAGACACTTAGAAATTTTATTAGTTAGAAAGTAGAACAGTGATTATTTTGTCAAATCCGTACAAAAATAGGAAGAGATATAATATAATTAATGAATTTTGGTTCTGTCTTATGATTTTTGCTAAGTATATTTATTTGTTTTTAATAAGATCAAAAGAACTTAGTGTCATTAGTAGACATGAGTAGAAAACTATGTCTATATTTTTCTACATGAATATATGACTTTCTTAACAAATTCAGCCTATAGTTCTTGGTATACCTTTGATCAAGATATAAGGATCTATTTTAACAAACATTTATAGTTGGACTTCAAAAAATAAATAATGTCTGAACCAATGTTTATTGTTATAAGTGTAAGAATTCTTTGGTGTTTAGAAGAAAATATATGCATATAATTTTGTATAAATAAGATAATGGAGCATTTCTGGCTACAATGCAACTGTTCTAAGGGCTGTTCTATTCTAAGCAGCAGTAGCAGCAATAAATTCACATTAGTAAAAATGAACAGAGACAATTAACGTCATGTGTCTTCCTCCACCTCATATTCTAAAAGATTAGATGACACATAAATAACTTGTCAAAATATTATAAAACACATCTAAAAAATTTTAGAGATTTTAAATAAAACATTCCCTTTAAAGACATTTTTCCAAAATGTATACCAATATATACGTTTATTTGGAATAGTAAGTTGGATATTTAGCTAAATAGATCTTCTTATTCTACTTTTGATAATTATCAGCCAACCAAATTAATATCCCTCCTCTTTAAATGGGGTCCCATTGCTGCAAGGAAGAACATGGGTGAGAGCAATGCTATACAAACTTGTCCATTTGTATGCAGAAGGAAAATAACAAACTGATGTACATAGAAAAGGTGGAAATACAGCCTCAAAAACCTTTAGCATTTTTATTTTAAGTTTTCATTCTCTTCAGAGAAAAAATGTATGGGATCAATTTAATTTTTAAAAATCTCACTCCCTGGCTGGATAGCTCGGTTGGTTGGAGCATCGTCCCTAAGTACAGAGGTTGCCAGTTCGATCCTCAGTCAGGGCACATACAGGAACAGAATGATGTTCCTGTCTCTCTCTCTCTCTCTCTCTCTCTTTCTCTCTCTCTCTCCGTTTCTCTCTTGCTAAAAACAATAAAAATTAAAAAGAAACTCATAAAACTTCTCTTTTATAATGCTGATAAAATTTTATTCAGACTATAATTTTTAGTCATAAAAGTATTTCTTGGACATAATAGTGCTCAAATTTTGTCAATCTGACATAGTTTGTGAAGTTAAAAGGAATAAACATCTTTTATAAATATAACATGCTCCAAACTTAGAAGATATAAAGAAAATAAATTCATTTCCAGGTCTTTTCTTTGGTTGAGGTATTGGTAAGGTTGGTGTGCACCATCGTGGATAAGATCTAGGCATTCCAGGCAAAAGGAAGGAAAGTTCCTGTACCAGGTGTCTATGCCTGGTAGGCACTATTCACAAACATGTTAATTATATAGGTAGTTGGTACAAGCTCTCAATTTAAATTATGAGCGACATAGTTGAGAGAGGCACACATAATTATTCATGTTTGGGCTTTGTCATTCTAAATCATTATGTAGCAAGGATCTAAGTATAAAATCTTCCATTTTGTGCCCATATCAACATTCTTGACACACGGCTAATACCTCATCATGATCACTTTGTGTGGGGCTCGAATGAGAACCCCCTGAACATGATGGTTAGAGTCTATTTAACATCCTAAAAATGGTTGGTGTGGATTAAAATACCTTACTCCAGGGAGAAGGCAACAGAAAGAATCTTGCCAAGGAAGTTACATATGCAAAAGTCAGCAGTAACCACAGGGCTCAGATTTTTGAGACTGTATTCTTCTCACGTGACATTTTATGGCCACTGTAGGAGGCATGCAAAGCAAAGTACCTGTACACCAAACTTATCGCTGTGTAAAAAACAGCAAAAACAATGAATTCCCTGTATAGTAGTTTGTAGATGCTGCCTCTCCATTTGAGGAGTAACCTATGAAATCCAAAAAAAGTCGCATTGGCTACTTTACTGGAGTAAGTGACAGTCATCTTGGATAATGTTTTTCTAGAAGAGCAAGAAGACAAAATACAAGTAAGAAGCCATGTTTAAGACCCAGCATAAATCTGCATCTTAAAGGAAACCCACACCAACCACCAGTCAGCCATCTCCCCTTTTTATGCCTTTCTCGGTTTGTACAATTTGGATTTAGAGATAACCACCACTTTGGTGCTAAATTGTTTAGTGAAATAAAAGAGGGAAAGCACCTCTGGAAAGAGTAACATTAGATATTGTAAGCTTGCCTTAATTTCTAAGTATTATTTTTAGATTATATAGCTATTGCTCCATAAATATTTGAATGAGTAAATGAGATATATGGATATGTTATAATGTTTCTTATCATAGACTTTCTCCTTTCTTAACCCACAGGAAGATTTAGGGTATTAATATGCTATAGTGACTGACATTTTCAAAAGCATTGGCTAAACTTATTCTTTGGGTCTTTATTTGCTAAAGAATGTAAAGAGGTATTTATTTCACCCTTAAACTTCCTAAAGGGAATTTATGGCTCTCAGAAATCAGGAGATATTGTTAGAAAGAAGCATGCCCCTTGTGAGACTTAATGGATGGGTTATTTTTGCTGGTTTTAGTTGGATGTGAGTGCCTCTCAAATAGAGCACCCAGGGCATAGTTAACACTCTAGGTACTTCAAAAGGTGGACAGGATGTTGGGCCGCAGTGGTTCTAAGAAAGGTGCTCTTTCCCATTGAAGAGTGTAGCACAGAATGCTTAGGGATGGTTCACTTTCAGTTTGGAGCCGAACAAAAGAAAATGAGGCCATTATTTAGGACTCTTTCCACTTGGATCTGTTCCATGGATGTGGGGATGAGAGCTGGGCCCCATCGGTCAGTTTTCAGTGAGTTCTCGGGAATTCCATTGCTTTCCACTGAGAAATTAAACATTTAAGTTTTGAGAAGATGACTCAAAGCTAATTTTTGTTTGAAAATCCTGCTCAACCACTCTCTAACATGGAGCACACACAGACAGAATAAGATATTTTTTTGAAACCTTCCGGTTTTCTCAAAGGGATTTATGAGGAGCGTCTTATGGAGCAATGTAGATGGAAATTATAGAGATTTAGGTAGCATTGTGTGAGGCACAAGGAATAAATCCTCTAGCCAATTTTCTTGTATAAAGTAGCCGACAGGACACATTTTACTAAAAATAAGAAAATGTTCTGCTTTTATTCAGAGTTTGGAAAACAATCCAACTCTAATTTGCACATTTCCCCAAGGAAATAAAATTCTGGAACTATATTCACAGTATTATTATTATTTTTTTGTAATCACAAACTTAAGCCTTCAACATTACTGATTTTAATTAAAAAAACAAAACAAAATTCAAGGCCTCTTGGCATGAGTAAGTGGAATTACGAAAGGATGGGACTCATGCCACAAAACCGGTTTCATATTTCCATCTTTACCTTGTCTATTTGTCTAATGTGAATACAGCCAAAATTTCAAGAGAACCATAATAAATTTAGTGCATTTCATAATTTGTTCTCATAGTAGTTTTAAACAACAATCCTCAAATAGCTTTCTATCATGGAACAACAGTTCAGCCTCCTCGTTAAGCTCTGTCAGAAAAACAAAGACCAGATAGATGAAAGGTCAGAATGAAAACGCAGAGGTACACTCTTTGTGTACTAACCTATTTGTTTGATTTGGAGTCTCCGACAGGAAAGAAAATCTTCAGACTTTCCCTGACAGGTTGGGGTGCACTCCCGGTTTCACCCTTCGCTCATGCACAGTCAGATTTTCTTTCTGTTCTCTGGCTACTGAGCGGACTCAGACAAGTACAGGGGTTAAATGATTTTCCACTTGTGGAAGCCTGTTTATGCCAGTTTGCCCACTGATGACGGTTATAGCTGGGAACAGACAGAGGCAGCAGCTGCTGACGTGGCTTTTTTCTAATCTATAATTATAACTCCACCTGCCGCCCCAAGTACCCCTTTGAATGAGAAGTCGGAGGTGACGTGAAGGAGGTTGGGCCATTTATGTTTGTTATTTTCATTTTGACTTTGCCCTGGGATCAAGACAGAAACAGCCATTTCCCCCCTAAAGAGTTCTGAAGAGGCTCTACCAGCCAAAAAAGGGAATCAGGACAGTCTGTGTGTGCTTAAAACGCAGAATAAATTCTTATGAAGTCATAAACTGGGGCAGACAAGAATGTGAACAGGATTTACACTCATTGGAGAGGTATTGAGAATGTTTTCCCATTAAAAGCAGCACCCGTGCATGTTTGAGAGAGTCTTTTAGGAGAGCATACAGAATATTATGTGAGATGGCTTAGTGTAGTGCAAAATGATTACACACGGATTCATTACCTTTGTTAGCTTTCCGTGGTCAGCTAGGAACATTTTTTAATCATTCAAGATGTTTTCTCTTAGATTATGCCTCCAAATTTTTCTTCTTGAAAGGGAGAGTTCAAGAGAATGTTCTTTAAATAATGAAATAATTTCAGGACCAATTTCCAACCTTCTAAAGTAACATGTGTACCGTGTACCTTAAGTTTAAATAAAATGACTATATAAAACATGTTTTTGTGGAGAAAGATGTAAGAGAAAATGCTTCTTCTAAAGTTGGGAATATACACATTTAAACGTTTTCCTATAGTATTCTTAAGTTTCACACGCATCGGGCTGGTTTCTTTATCCAACTGTACGTCCCTCAGAGCAAAGACAGTTGCAGGTGTCTGATTTCTTGCCTCACCCCAGTTTATGGCTCCAGCACGGAGCCCTGGGCATAATACATATTCTCTATGACACTCCTGTTAGTACATCTGGGGGGACTTGTGAACATTTTAAAAGAATAGATACAATGCTGTGTATTTTATATTTTGGTTGCCATGAAAAGTGGTACAATAGACCTGATGTTGCATTTATAAAGATTTTCAAGACTTATCAATACTATACAATTTTAGTAAATCTAAACTCAAATGCTTATGAGATGGAACCATTGGGTTTTTTGTTTCTGTTTTTGTTTTTAATTTTCATGCTTGCGTCTTTTATTGGACGTGCCGTAGCCCTGAAAATGTGGCAGTCATAACCGCGTAACTGGAGATCTGACTCTTCTGTGGAGCACTGGGGCTGGCTTCACTTTGAGACAGGGGTGATTGTGTTCACCTCTCCCATCAGGCTGTTTTGAGGAATGACTAATTAATGGTTGAGATAATATTCTAAATTCAAATTATTCAACAATCATTAGATTGAATGAATGAACTTCTCCATTGTTGAGCTCTGAGCCTGGTGACTATTTCAAACAGGTACTGAAAAATGTCATTTAGAAATTAACTCATGCCTTAGCCAGATAGCTCAGTTGGTTAGAGCAGGGGTCCCCAAACTTTTTACACAGGGGGGCCAGTTCACTGTCCCTCAGACCATTGGAGGGCCGGACTATAAAAAAAACTATGAACAAATCCCTATGCACACTGCACATATCTTATTTTAAAGTAAAAAAACAAAACGGGAACAAATACAATATGTAAAATAAAGAACAAGTAAATTTAAATCAACAAACTGACCTGTATTTCAATGGGAACTATGCTCCTCTCACTGACCACCAATGAAAGAGGTGCCCCTTCTGGAAGTGTGGCGGGGGTGGATAAATGACCTCAGGGAACCGCATGCGGCCCGCAGGCATAGTTTGGGGATCCCTGGGTTAGAGCATCATCCTGAAGCACAGAGGTTGCCCGTTTGATCCCGTCAGGGCACATACAGGGACAGATCTATTTTCCTGTCTCTTTCTCTCTCTCCCTCCCTCTCTCTCTAAAATAAATAAAGAAACTAACTCATTAGCGGGGACAAGCCGGTATAGTCATTTTTCAAAATATTTAACAAACACCAAATTGCAAAGTTAGCTGTTCATATGACTCTTAGAAGAATGCTTTGAAGTTGATTTTTTAAAATAGACGTGTTTCCAGATTCTAAAAGTATCCATGCTTATTAAAAAATGAGTAGAACAACCTATACAGAGCAGAGTGGTACTCTATCATGCTACCCTAAAGGGGTGATAATTATTTGGTATGAAGTTCTTTATTGACTTCTGCAGAACATATTTTAACTTCTATAATTAACAACAAAACAATATGATAAACACTTAGGCAATTTCAGGGCTCTTTGAAATAACACTACCAGTCATATTTTCTTTTGACAGCAAGCATCCAGTTATGTGATCCTGATTGCTCTGATTTTCAACAGTCCTGATAAACAAACACACTTTTAAAACACAATTGTTTTTGATTCTAGTAAACCTACAATGGCAGGACAATTCATGAAAAATAAAAGCTGATCATTTCTAAGTGATGGGAATACTGATATTCAATCCATAGATGTCAAGATAAATCAACCTTTGTTCCTTAAGGGAACAGAAAACAAGTTTAAGTAAGTACCACCCACCATTTCCAAAAGGAGAGCCTATTATTTTAAAAGCCCACATTCATTTTAAAGTGATCTACTGATGCCATTAATGTGAGAGATCTTTTGCCAAATTTCTTTTGAGTGCTTGGTTGTACATAGTTATGTATATACAAAACTTTGCATTTAAATTTAACCAAATACCAGACATTGTTGTATTTTAAAGAATTTGACTCTGACTTTTGGACATTATTAAATGAAATAAGAAATCAGTAAATATTTTGAACAGGAAAAGGGCTTGAAAAAGATCTGTGTTGCAGAAAGGCGAGTCCGTGAGAAGGGTGACCGATAGATTTGAGTGCTCAGGAACTATAAGAAGGGAATCAGTATGAAGGTTATTGGGGTTGCTCTGGTATGAACTGGGGTGGTGACTGAATGGAATGCAGAAGAAGGATGGAGAGAAAGAGAACCCAGAGGAAAACTGCCACTGGAGGGTAGAGGAGAAGAGGAAGATGGGGGAGGGAGAGAAGGAGGAGGAAAGAGACATTAGATATAACCTTTGCTTTGCTCTTTGAGCCCATTTGCTTATGAAAATAAGAATTACAGAATATGATTTCAAATTTTTCAGGCGACACAGTTTTTTGGACTGTGCCACATACATTTTATTTTTTTCTTAGAGAGGAGAGAGAGAGAGAAAGAGGTAGTGGGGAAGTAGTGGGAAGCATAAACTCCTAGTAGTTGCTTCTTGCATGTGTCTTTTTTTTTTAATCTACAGAGACAGAGAGTCAGAGAGAGGGACAAACAGACAGGAGCAGAGAGAGATGAGAAGCATCAATCATTAGTTTTTTGTTGTGACACCTTAGTTGTTCATTGATTGCTTTCTCATATGTGCCTTGACTGTGGGGCTACAGCAGACCGAGTAACCCCTTGCTCAAGCCAGCGATCTTGGGTCCAAGCTGGTGAGCTTTTTTGCTCATGCCAGATGAGCCTGTGCTCAAGCTGGCGACCTCGGACCCTTGAACCTGGGTCTCCGCATCCCAGTCTGACGTTCTATCCACTGCGCTACTGCCTGGTCAGGCTTGCATGTGTCTTGACCAGGCTTCCTTGAACCAGCAACCTCAGCATTCCAGGTCAATGCTCTATCCACTGAGCCAGCACAGGTCAGTTATGTGCCAAATCATTTTAATATACTTTATTTATTTATTTATTTATTTATTTATTTATTTATTTATTTAGAGAGACAGACAGACACATAGGGACAGACAGACAGGAAGGGATAGAGATGAGAAGCATTAACGAGCAGTTTTGGCACTTTAGTTGTTCATTGATTGCTTTCTCTATGTGCTTGATGGAGGGTTCCAGCTGAGCCAGTGACCCCCTGGCTCAAGCCAGTGCCTTCCTTAGGCTGCAAGCCAGTGACCTTCAGGCTCAAGCCTGCAACCATGGTCATGTCTATGATCCCTTATTCAAGCTGGTGAGCCTGCACTCAAGCTGGTGAGCCTGTGCTCAAGCCAGCGACCTCAATGTCTCGAACCTGAGTCCTCAGCATTCTAGGTCAACATTCTATCCACTGCACCACCACCACTCAGGCTTAATATATTTTATTTGATCTTGTGAATAAGAATATTTTATCAGCAAAAATAGATGCAAAGTAAAATCACAAGTAGGAACTCATGTGCCCTGCGAAATCAAGTTGTTGAACTAAGTATGATGAGCTGATCCTCAGTTTTTCTGTTAATACTTGTTTCTGGGACTTATTTACTTTGCTATGTGCTGGATCTCTGTAGAAAAAAAGACAGTAGTTAGTATGAAAGTTTCAAGAAAAATTCATAGAGTAAACTTTCAGTTGAGAACATTCATTCATTATTTCTTTTTTTCACAGCAAAATACCTTGGTTCTGTTGGTCTGAGAACAACTCACAGTGATATTTTTTTCCTACAGGTAAATTTTTATTAGCTCAGTGGGACTGTAAGTTTCTTGAGAATGCATGCTGTACTCTCTCCTGATTTTTCCTGTTTCCTGGTTTCCCTAATGGCTCAGTGACCGCATAACCAGCAGCTGACTGGGGTAAGTCATTTGTCTATCCAGACGTGTGGAGGTTTCTGATACGTGTTGCAGAGAGAACTCTGCCAAAAATCAAACAAAATGATAGAAAAGCTCCTCACTTTTTTTCTCTTTGATTTCAGAGGAGAAATAGTGAACTCCTAGGAAGGAGACTGCATTTTATTACTGCTGAAGCTCTAAACTCATAAGAAAATGGATATTTGAGGAGTCATCATAACTTTCCTTCCATAGAGTAATTGCCAACTCAACAAAACAGAAATGCATTAGTTCAAATTCTGAAGGTTATCTTTTTCTAATGGAAGGTGTAGAAACTTTGTGCTATTTTAGGATGAAAGCTTAGAGCTAGAAAATTATTACTATGGCATTTAAAATGTATCCTGTACTATATAATCAATAATAGTCCTTAAATAGAGAGTACTGCTTAGCTCAGATACATTCCAGATTTCTAAAAATATGCAATATAAAACTAATTAAAAATCAGTTTAATCTCACACGTAAAGGCATGCAAATCTAAGTACATTGTTTATTCCAAACAGCTGTATAATATTGTTACTTCACCAACAATGGTGGGATTCAGCCGGTTTGCACTGGTTCGGCAGAGCCGATAGCTACTTTTTTGTTGAGTTCGGCAAACCAGTTGTTAAAATGGCACTTGTAATCATTCTCTCTAAGGTGGGCACCTGGGAAGCGGCCCAATGTGGAAATCACAAATTTACATTCTTTACTCTTTTTTTAACATTCATCTGCATAACAGCGTAAGCACTCATAGTAAAGTTCATTCCATTCATAGGTAAACAAAATATGATGGAACTATGTTTGTAATGTTTATTCATTTAATAAAACTCATTATACCTTTGATGAAATACTACTACATTTTAATTCCCTCGCGTTTGTTACCTCAGTAAACAAACATATAACATAAAGAGAAAAGGTGCCAAACAACCAGGGGGTGACAAACTGTCACTGGAAATATCTTAAATAACATTTTTATTGTTTTTTTGTCAGATATTATTTAAGTTTTTTTATTAATATTTTAAAACTCTTATAGCATAATCTAGTATTGTGTACCTCTTTTATTCTTATTTAAGTATTAAATGCACAAAATAATAAACTACCTTTGGTATATTGTTTTTTATACTTAGAACGGTCATTAAGGCAGAGAACTAGTTGTTAAATTACAATATTTGAATCCCACCACTGTTTACCACCATCACGGTAGAAAGTAGCCATTCTGAAAATTACTGCAGTACTATGTAGGTAAAGGGAATACAGGTAAACAGGAAAAATTCTATTCATAAATACTTAGGCAATTCTAAAACACTTTTTCTTTTTCTTATGTGGTAAAATACATGTGGAAATAAAAAACAGTGGTTGGTTCTGGTTCTCAGGTATGGTGCATCGAGTCTTTTTAGTTTCTTAATGCACAATTGCTCCTTAATAGTGATTACTACTGGGGACAGTAGTGGGTTTGGAGTAAGAGAGTGAAGGAGAACTTCAGTTTTATTCTATATAATGTTTTCTTTTAAAAAATAATATGTATAGGCCCTGGCTGGTTGGCTCAGTGGTAGAGCGTCGGCCTGGCGTGCAGAAGTCCCGGGTTCGATTCCTGGCCAGGGCACACAGGAGAGGAGCCCATCGGCTTCTCCACCCCTTCCCCTCTCCTTCCTCTCTGTCTCTCTCTTCCCCTCCCACGGCGAGGCTCCATTGGAGCAAAGATGGCCCGGGCGCTGGGGATGGCTCCTTGGCCTCTGCCCCAGGCGCTGGAGTGGCTCTGGTCTCGACAGAGCGACGCCCCAGAGGGGCAGAGCGTTGTCCCCTGGTGGGCGTGCCGGGTGGATCCAGGTCGGGCGCATGCGGGAGTCTGTCTGACTGTCTATCCCCGTTTCCAGCTTCAGAAAAATACAAAAAAAAAAGTATATTTTCATATTAATCACATACAATAAAAATTATATTTGACGTCACTTCCAAATTTAAGGCCCCCGCTCAGATAATTTACCCAAATACAGACCTAACACTTGATATTCACATAAACATCTCAAACCCAACATGCCTACAGCTCCAGATCCTTTCCCTAGAATATGCTCTACCTGCGATCTTTCATCTCAGTTGAACACTCCTTCCTTCCACAAGGCCGAACGCTTTGGAGTTAGCCCCAGCTCCTCTTTCTCTCATACCACAGCTCACTCTTTCAGCAAATCCTGTTGGCTGTCCCCTTCAAAGCACACTCAGACCCTGGGCCCTCACGTTCATCTCACATCCTGTCTCCCGACTCCCACTGTGTCAGAACCACCATCCCCCCTTCTCCAAGCGCCTCTCCCTGCTTCTCCACTTGCTCCCTCCAGTCTGTCTGACAAAAAGGCAGAGTGGTCCTATTAAAGGTGAGTCAGGTGACTCAAGTCACTCCTCCGCTCAAAACCCCTCAATGGCTCTTGATTTCTCTCAGACTAAGAGCTCAGGTCTGCAAGCTCTTTCAGGACCTGTGCCCATTTCATCTCCGGGCTCATTTCCTACTCTTCTCGCCTAACCTATGGACCCCATTGCAGCCACACTTGTCTCCTTTTCTCCCTTGAATATATCAGACATGGCCCCGTTTCAAAGCCTTAAGAATAGCCAGTCTTTCTGCCTGGAATGCTGTTGCTCCAGGTCTCTGAGGGGCTGTCTCCCTCATCTCTTTCAAATCTTGCTCAAATATCTTCTGGATGAACTGATTGCCCCACTTAAAATTGCTGCTGACTCTGCGTTTATGGAGTGCTCCCTCCCCATAGCACACCCGGCCCGTACACTCTGCTCTACTTCTGCTTTTCATCTGCATCACTTATCTCCTTTGAATGCAGGCTGGGGCAAAAGAGGTTCACAGTTGTTTGTGTGGAAAATAATACAATAATGAATAAATAATACAAGAAAAAACTGTTTAATGTATTCATAATGGTAAACCTACTTTTGTCCCACCGTGCAGATCATATTGTTCACACAATTATTGTGTGCATTGTCTATTTATCTTTACTAGAAGTTTCATGAGGGCAGCAGGTTGTCTGTTTTGTTCACTGATGAAAACAGAGGACTGCCAGCTCAATAAATATACTGTATATTGAATGAATATATTTGATAAGAAACCAGAGAGACTTCCGCGTTTTCTCATGATTATAAATGTCACGAAGACAGCTTCCATGACTGTTTTGTTCATTGCTCTGGATCCAATGCCTAGAGAAGAATCTGGTATCCTATGAATATTTGTGGAGTAGGTTAGTAAACATGTATTTTGATTCAGAGGTTTAGCCCATCTTTTTTTATATAAATGGTTTTTATAGAGTAAAAAAATAAAAAAGGGCTCCATATTATTCTTAGGGAGGTTTAGTTTTTTCAGTATTCCAGAAAGCTGAGCACAGATATCATTTAGGGAGCCCTGAGTGCCAACTTTGCATTCTGTCTGTAGTGTGGAATGCTACCTTTGCATTCTGTGTGGTCGCCCCTCTTCTGAGTTTCAGTGTCCTTAGCTAACTAACTCAGGACTTGGAGTAAGGGTTTGAATGGTTCTTTCAGGCAATCTATCTGTAACATTACCTCCCACATTTTATTTTATTATACTGATCTCAAGGAAATCTAGAGTAGGAGACTATGGCATATTAAATAGCAACAAAATACTTGAAAATGGATAGAGACAGCTATAAATGGATTTCTTCTACTTCCTGTTGACTACTCCAAAGCATCACATTGTTCCAGGCATGGTGCTGAGCACTCAGTTGGCTAGCAACACATTTACTGCACAACCCTTAAAATAACAGTGTAACGAAAGGATGGCTACAGGAAATGTTCATCGGTGATGATCTTGGAAATGATGATATTACTTTTGTGTCTCAGAAGGTGCCCTGGGGCTCTTGCCCTCGAATGCCCTTCTGAAATAGGGGATATGATTCTTGGTAAAAATTAAATTATGAAAGTCCTGAAAAAGCATTCTAATGACTAAATCCCAGTAGCGTTGTACATGAGAGATGTGGCTCTTCAGATCCATTGTTAAAGTAGTATCATAGAGCCGATTCTGATATACTTTAATATTTCTGCGACATAAAAGTTGACGTAAATTGAGAATTGAGCATATGCTTTCCTCACTCCTTACCACCCCCTGCTTACCTGATAGTTTTGGGATGACTCATGTTCTCTCTCATGCTGTCTTTCACCCAGATTCTTAATTAGACACAAAATTGCATTGTAAACAGCATACTCATAGCACTCAACTTCTAGTAGGCCTCATGGCATGCTATAAAAACATAAATCCTGCCTTTAGTAACAGGGGTATTTGTGTGCTGACAAGGTTACTATTCCTTAGATAGCATCATCTTTTTATAAAAAGATAAAAGAAAAAATTAAGTTTTATACAAATTTTCTTTCCCTTATGGTAGAAAACTAAGTGGTTGTTCCTTTGTCTTGGACTTCCCTTCTGAAAATCCTTTTAGAAGAAGTTTAATTGTGGGTTTTTTTTTCTGTATTTATCCTTGCTACTATGAGTGAATGCTTTCCACTTCTCCCCCCTCTTTCTCTCAATAAATAAATAAATAAATAAATAAATAAATAAATAAATAAATAAAATTATCACCATAAGGCAAAGACAAATATCAGTAAAAGGCACTAAAAGTAGTGAGGGTAAAAATGTTGAGAAATAAGATATCTACAATTGTCTCAAAGGATCTCCTCACAAGATAGTTTCAGTTACAAAGAGAAAAGTAGTAACTTTATAGAGCTGAAACTTGGCCAACACTGTACGACCAAATGATCAAAATCAAATTCCCCAGTAATAAGTCATAGTGACATCAAGACTCTTACAATGATGCACTGAGAAGAGCGTAACCTCACTTCTATCATATTCTTGCTCCAAATGCACAACCTGAACTAATCATGAGAAAACAGACAAACATACATTGAGGTACATTCTAAAAAACAATTGACCAAATACTCTTCAAAAGTGTCAAGGTCATAAAAGATAAAGATTGAGGAACTGTCACACATTGGATGAAAATAAGGAGACATGATAACTGGATCTTGGTTCAGAAAACGGGCATTTAATGGGACAACTGGTAAGATTTGGATAAGGCCTGAACACAGTTAATTGTATTGTATCAATGCAGACCATGAACTGCGTGCGGTTAGGTAAGATGTTG
This sequence comes from Saccopteryx leptura, assembly GCF_036850995.1. Classification (NCBI taxonomy): domain Eukaryota; kingdom Metazoa; phylum Chordata; class Mammalia; order Chiroptera; family Emballonuridae; genus Saccopteryx; species Saccopteryx leptura. The sequence continues at coordinate 111,995,793 of NC_089504.1, forward strand.
ATGTTATGAGAAGCTAAGTGAAGAGTATATGGGGACTCTATACTATTGTTGCAACTTTTCTCTAAGTCTAAAATTTTTCAAAAGAATAAGTTAAAAAAAATCCTTCCTCACTTAAAAAAATTTTTTTTGTTTTGTTTATAGCTTGCTTTCACATTTAGCTTGGTCAAGATTTTGAAAATATGTGCAGAGTGACATCATTGATTTGCCCTTTCAAAAAACTTTTAAAGAATTAAGGAAGGAAATTGAGAATATTAAGTTGCCTCTGGTCCCTCTCCCTTCTTGCATAAACGATTTAATCTACACAGGAAATTGATGGGACAGGATGTGAGTGAGGGGACCAGAGGGTGGAATGACCTGAGAAAATGTTACTGTCCCTATGCCTGAATGAGAGAGGGGAGGAAGAAGGTAGCAGCACCTGGAGAGGGTAGCTGAATGAAAAGAATGCTGGATCGGGTTTGTGGCCATCAAGAGCAGGTCACAGGCATCGCACAGTAACAAGCAAGGGGCCAGGTGAACAAATGGTCCAATCTTACTCCCCATCTGCTTTCCAAGGTCCTGCCAGGTCCTCCCTTTGGCTGCACCCAACCAGCAGCTAGAGGTCTAGGGCCCCAGTGTGATGAAGTTTAAACATATCTACCTTGAGGGGCCCAGAGCAGAGTGAAGCCTGGAGAGCCGATCAGGAAGAGAAAAGGAAAGGTATACAGCATTGAAATCAACTAGTCTGTCCCTCTCATTTGCACATGAGAAAAATAAGCATTGACAAGGGAATGGATTTATCCAAGGTTACAATGAAAGGCAGTGTGGTAGAGCTGAAAACCCATTGGTCTGCACGTTGGAAGACTTAGGTTCTAGTCTTGGCTGGGCTGCTGCACTGGGCCTTAGTTTCCATATCTATGAATGAATGAGGTAGGCTAAAGCAATAGTCTTCAAACTGGGGTACAAATGAGAATTAAAGGAAGTAAAGAGATTAACTGAATAATTTTTCCAGATCCACAACTTTCTAATACAGATTTTCTCCTCAAACTGTTTTCCCTTTCATAATTGTACTCTCACTTGGCAAAAGAAAAGCATTTTTCTCACCCATCTCAAATATTACTCCAGGATGTACAAGCTTGGGCACACCAAGCAAAGGAACATTTTAAAAATGCATAGCTTTGGGGGCAGATTCCTGTGACAGCAAACCAGAGAGCTTCAATGAGAGACATTGAGAGGGTCGCACCTAGTTCTGGCAAATATACATCCGTAGGTAGACTTTCTGAGAAGAGTTTGAATCTCACTCACAGTGAACCTTTCAAACATAAGTTTGAAAGCAGGTCTTTGTCCACTTAGGAGGAAAGAAGAGCCTAACCTGCTTCAGAGGATGAGCAGCGTGAGTCCTTGCAGGAACTGGTTATGCCACATGCCAGGCTGACTGGCACGGCCACATGTGATGATACGCAATTGTCTCTAACTCTGACACACATGGTTTATTTAATTCTTGTATGGAGCTCTTGTGTCTTCACAGGAAGACCAGCTCACAGTGAGCTGTACAGAGTTGGGAACTTCCAAGGCCAGTCACTACTTCTTTTGAATGTGCCTGAACCCAGCCATAGGAATTGTCATGCTGCGTCAGTCTTATGATTCCTCCCACTCTGTCGTCTACTTGGAAGGCAGCAGGGACCTCTCTGAAGCTGACTTTTAAGATTAATAATTTCCAAGTTTCTGTTAGTTGCCAATCATGCTTCTGCCTTTCTTACATTTCTCTAACTCAGTGATTTTTTACCATTCTACTGCAAGAATTTTTTTTTTTTTTTAGATGAGAGGAGGGGAGATAGTGATGCAGACTCCGGCATGTGTCCTGATCAGGATCCACCCAACAACCCCATCCGGGGTTGATGCTCAAATACTGAGCTATTTTTAGTACCTGAGGCTGATGTGCTCCAACGGAGTTATCCTCAGTGCCTGGAGCCATGCTCAAACATATTGAGTCACTAGCTGCAGGAGGGGGAGAGGGAGAGAAGGGAGAGAGGGAGGTGGGAGAAGCAGATGGTCACTTCTCCTGTGTGCCCTGACTGGGAATTGAACCTGGGACGTCCATATGCTGGACCAAAACTCTATCGACTGAGCCACTGGCCAGGGACAAGAGTTTTTAAAACATGCAATACCTGACTATTTAGTCAGGAACACTGACTTCTTTTCCCTTAGAGTGTCAAATAAAAGGATGACAAAAAACAGCCAAGACAACATAGCCATCTGGTGTCAATGAATAAAAATTGTATATATATTTTTTGGTCAGATCTACAAAAAATATATTTTTTTGGTGTTGCACAGAATTTTAGTAATTAGTTTATGTGTGCCATGAGTTGAAAAAGATTGAAACTTGCTACTCTGACTAACCCATCCAATTCTTGAAAACAGTATTATTGGTTTGTTAAAATGACAACAGCCTCACTCGAAAATATTAAACAATTCAGATCGTGTAAAAACAAAAAACAAAAACATTCACTATCAACAATAACTGTTATCATCTGGTGACTGTCTTTCCAGACATTTTTCATGCCTGGATAGATGTATATTATTTTCTATAAATGAGAACATATGATACATGCTGTGTGTTCATCTGTTCTTCCCCTAGACAATATGCTGTGCAATGTATGCTGCATATCACATGTTTTATGTACATGACTGACACTCCCTTAATTGAAGTCCATTTAGACTGTTTCCAATTTTTCACTTTCAAACAATGCTGTGGTGGACATCTGTGTGTTCATTTCTTTTCATGTTTCTGCCAGTGTTTCCCTGCATTAATGAACTGTATTATTTTTGGGTCATAACACCTTTGAGAATCTACTGAGAGATATGGACTGCCTACCTTTCAAAACGCACATACGGGTGAGCAAAAGTAGGTTTAGAATTGTAACTATGCAAAATAGAGTTAATAAAGCTATTGTAACAATCATAACTTACATGTCTTTTTCCATGTGAACAACTGTAAACTTACTTTTGCCTACCCCTGTATTCATATACTTCATTTGACTGTGATTTTTTCCTGTGGCTCACGTCCATCCTCAGACTTGCTAATCCATGCACCCCAGTTAAGAATGCCTACTTCAGGGTTAATTCCAAGATGTGACTTTTTAATAGCCTTTACCTTTATTTGTATTAATTTATCACTTGTGTAAAGTATTACAATCCCCCTCTGTCTCTTTTAATGGATTCAACCCTCCAGTCTGTGTCCAACTCTGGAGATTTGGTGACATAGTAAATAATCAGATTACATAAATTTCCACTGACTGACAATGGGGGTGGAAGAGATTTTGAGCACAAAAATGTGCATTTCACTTTACTTATAGGTCTTCAGAAAGTTTCATAAGCAAAATAATTTCATACATTAAAAAAATATATCTGAGCATTTTGTTCCTTTATTTAGTAAATAGATATTAAGGGTGATGTGCCAGGCTCGGTGCTAGGAGCTAGGAATACAAGACAGAGAAGACTCTATTACTTCCTTCAGGAAATTCATTGTCTGGAGAAGCAACCAATGAACAACTAAAGTCAAGCAACAACGCGGTGATATTTCTCATCTTTCCTCTCTCTCTCTCTCTCCCTCTCTCTCTCTCTTGTTCTGTCTCTTGTTCTCTCTCTCTCTCTCTCTCTCGTGCACACAAAACAGAAGTTCACTGTCTGGAAGGGGAGACAAACAAGTTCTTGCTATGCAGGGAGCTATTACACTGTGCTATATCTGAAAGTTTGAAATCGTGTGGTACTCAGGGCACTTCAGGGGGTCAGGTCACTGACGAGTCTCCATCAGGAGGAACAAGTCAGTCTCTCTAAGCTGTATTAGCAAATCTACTCTCTCACATGGTCCATTCTTCATCCTCACTCATCCCATCTTCTTTCCTTCTCTATAGACAATATTTCACTTCTCAGGGAGACTCAATGCAAACTTGAAATTCAACAATCTTTAAGACAGCTGAAGTGAATTTAGGAAGTGAAATGGTCCTCTAGATACATGGAGGTCACATCCAAGAACAGTAGCTAAGCTGTTTGATGGTAACACTCACCTCTCCAGATTGCAACTATAGATGTCCTAGCTCTTAAATCACTCCTGTAGATCATAAGCAGGAGAAACCACAGGTCAAGTTCATATATTTAGATAAGTAGATTGCTTGCTGTGCAGCATGTAATTATTGAAACACAAAACAATAAGCTATCTAAGAATCTCACTTTTGTATTTTTTGCTATACTCTATTTCTCTTGTCTCATACTTAATAGTGCAGTGCTTTTAGAAATAAGCCATTTCATCCTGGCCAGTGGTGTTACAGTGGATAGGGCATCCACCCAGGATGCTGAAGTTCCCAGTTCAAAACCCCAAGGACACCAGCTTGAACACAGGCTCATTGGTTTGAGCATGGGATCATCATAATCCAAGGTCTCTGACTCAAAGCCCAGGATTGCTGGCTTGAGCCCAAGGTCACTGGCTTGAGCAAGGGGTTGCTGACTTGAACCCCTTGGTCAAGGCACATGAGAGAAGCAATCAAAAGGAAACTAAAGTGAAGCAAATATTAGTTGATGCTTCTTACTCTCTCTTCACTCTCTCTTAAAAAAAAAAAAAAAAGAAGAGATGACATCAGAGTAATGGCGGGGTAGGAAGCGATACCGATAAATCTCCCCCAAAACTCAACAAGATCTTCAACCAGAAACAGAAAAACCTATACTTGGAGCTTCCAGATGCTTCGCAATACACCCAAAGGTATGATTGAGTGAAAAATTGGCTAAATATATAACCAAACCCCGAAGGAAATAGGGAGTAAGAAATGCTCCGCCTTCCTCACTAACCTAAACAGGGCGGCTTTCTCTGGTAACTGTGAATATAGAAACTGAGGCGGGCAAAGGGGGTGAATACAAACGGCCGAACCAGGCTGTGGCACGGAGATCCAAGCCGAGGAAAATCTGATCCTGTGGCAACCCGGGCAATACAAGCTAACACTCGCGCCAAACCCAAACAAAGAAAGACAAGCGGCGCGGCCATTTTACCCGGTCTCCTGGTTGGTGCGCAGTTAGTGGGCGAGAGATTTCTTCCTAGGCCCCGGGAGTCAGTGCCCGTGTTGCCCCACGGAGAGGCAGGGTCAGAGGCCTTTCTGTGGGCCGAGGGCAGAGTCTCTGGGCAGCCCCAGCGCCCTGGGAAAGCCACGCACGGGAGGGAGTGAGAACTAATTCCAATGGTGGAGATTTTCCTTGCCGAGGGTGTTTCACTCAGAGGGAAAGCGGCCGGCCTCATATCCTGGTTTGCATGCGCAGATAAGGAGTGAGCGATTCCTCCGAGTGCCTCGGCAGTGCGCGCCCGTGTCATCGCACAGAGGAGCAGAGTCAGGGGCCTTTGTGTGGGCCAAAGCGGAATCTCGGGCCGCCCCAGCGCCTTGCAAAAGCCGCGCACGGGGACGGAGCGAGACTCAATTCCAACGCTGCAACTTTTCCCTGCGGTCGGGGGTTTCACTCAGAGCGTGAGACTGCTGGCCAGATATCCTGGTCTGCGTGCGCAGCCAGTGAGTGAGAGTTTTCTCCAAGCGCCCCGGAGGTGGGCACCCGCTTGTGTTACCGGACAGAGTGGCAGAGCCAGAGGTCTGTGAGTGGGTGGAAAGCCCGCCTGACTGACTGAGCTAGCAGCTCTGACTGACTGAGCCTTACCCAGAGCCCTGTGCTGAGTGGAAATAGAGTGGGGAGTTGCCAGCTCTTTGAGCCTCTTACTATCCAGGCAGAGGCAGCAGCAACCCCATAGCTGGATTATCAGGCTACTAATTGAGGAAGGAAAGACTAGGAGAAAGGCTCCAGGAACACGGACTCTCTCACTGTCGGAGCCTATAAATGCTAATAGCCTCGACTGCCAACGAGACTAAAGCACAATACATGACATTGCCATAGAGACTTATCAACTGCAAACCTCCACCTGAGCGTGGCAAAGGGGCAAAACCCGGGGTACAGAGTCACCGACCAGGAAGAGGGAGAGAAAAGAAAAAGCAAGAAGATAACCTCTCAAAATCAAGAATAATCTGCAGACTTTATAACCTATCCCATTTTATTATATTTGTTCGTTTGTTTCTCTTATCTTCATTCTTGATACTTTTTTTTTTCCTCCTCCAATTTGGCCGATTAACTCTCTACCGGTCTTACTCTCTCCTCTCCTTGAACTACACTACCCATAAGTGTTACATCTCCCATTATCTTTTCTCTTCTCTTCCTTTCTCTCTATGAGGGTTGCACTCCAAAACCCTTAACTCTCTCTCTCTCTCTCTCCTTTCTTTTTTCTTCTTTTAGTGGTTCCCTCTTTTTTTTTTCTCTCTCTCTCTTTCTTTTCTCCCTCTATATTAGTTTCTTCCTTTTTCCTTTACATCTCCTCTCATTCAAACCTCAATAACAAAAAAATTATCTTATCTGGGACTCAAACTTATGTTTGTGGCATTTTGGGGGGTTTTTACTTCACCTTTTTAACTCACTAGCAGTGCTCCCATCCCTGGCTCTCCATATTATCTAGTTCTTGTTCCACTAAATACAATAGTAATTTTTTAATTTTTCCCCCCATTTTTCCGTTTTCCTCTTAATCCTCTCATCATAACTCTTAGACAACCAACACCTAAAAGCAAATCATTTTATTCTTGACCCAAATTTTTTCCTTATTTGCTTTTTGTGGGTCCATACTCTCTTTTTTTTCTTTTTTCTTTCTTTTTTTTTTTTTTTTTTTTGCCCCTTTATTACTTTTCCCCAATTCAGGCCCTCCATCACAGGCATTGTTTGTTATAATTCATAGTCCACCACAAGATTTTATCAAGAAAGAGGGGAGAGGAGAGGAGAGGAAAAAAGGAGGGGGGAAATAATTTCCTTTTTTTTTTTTAAATTTTTATTTTATTTTATTTTTCTTTATTTCATTATTAATTTTTTTTAAAAAAACAACTCTTTTCGATTTTTTTTTTATTATTTTTTTTAAACTTTTTATTCTTTATTAAATCTCATTAATACTATCAAAAAAACCACCCTCAGATGCCATTAAGGAAGAGAAAATCGAATATCATGGATACAAAAGAAAGAGAGGTAACACAGCTAGATGAGGAAAAATCTATGGAGAAAAAATTTAATATATTGGAAACCTTGGAGCTAAATGACAGAGAATTCAAGATAGAAATCCTAAAAATCCTCCGAGATATACAAGAAAACACAGAAAGGCAATTTAGGGAGCTCAGAAAACAACTCAATGAACACAAAGAATATATGTCCAAGGAAATTGAAACTATAAAAACAAATCAAACAGAGATGAAAAACTCATTTCACGAGCTGAAAAACGAAGTAACAAGCTTAGCTAATAGAACAGGTCAGATAGAAGAGAGGATTAGTGAAATAGAAGACAAGCAACTTGAGGCACAACAGAGAGAAGAAGAAAGAGACTCAAAAATTAAAAAAAATGAGATAGCCCTACAAGAATTATCTGACTCCATCAAAAAGAATAACATAAGAATAATAGGTATATCAGAGGGAGAAGAGAGATAAAATGGAATGGAGAACATACTCAAACAAATAATAGATGAGAACTTCCCAAGCCTGTGGAAAGAACTAAAGCCTCAAGTTCAAGAAGCAAACAGAACTCCAAGTTTTCTTAACCCCAACAAACCTACTCCAAGGCATATCATAATGAAATTGACACAAACCAACAGCAAAGAAAAAATTCTCAAGGCAGCCAGGGAAAAGAAGAATACAACATATAAAGGAAGGCCCATTAGATTATCATCAGATTTCTCAGCAGAAACTCTACAAGCTAGAAGAGAGTGGACCCCAATATTTAAAGTCCTGAAAGAGAGGAACTTTCAGCCACGAATACTATACCCATCAAAGCTATCCTTCAAATATGAAGGAGAAATAAAAACATTCACAGATACAGAAAAGATGAGGGAATTTATCATCAGAAAACCCCCACTCCAGGAATTACTAAAGGGGGTTCTCCAATCAGATACAAAGAACAAAAAAAAACAGAGCCACAAGTAAAAGCTCCAAGAAGAACACAATAAAACCAAATTTAAACTGTGACAACAACAAAAAGAAAGAGGGGGAGAAGATGGAGATTAACAGTAGCAAAGGACGATGGAGTGCAAAAGTACTTACAAAATAGTTCACTACAATGAACAGGGTAGGGACCCTTTTCATTATTCAAAGGTAACCACCATTGAAAAAACCACCACAGAAGCACATGAGATAAAAAAGATAGCAACAGAGGAAAGATGTATGGAATACAACCAAATAAAAACAAAAGATAGAAAAACAAAAGAGAAGGATCAAACAAGACACAAAACTAACATAAAGCAAGATATAAAATGGCAATAGGGAACTCACAAGTATCAATAATTACACTAAATGTAAACGGATTAAACTCACCAATAAAAAGGCAGGCACAGAGTAGCAGAATGGATTAAAAAAGAAAATCCAACTGTATGCTGCCTACAGGAAACTCATCTAAGTAACAAGGATAAAAATAAATTCAAAGTGAAAGGCTGGAAAACAATACTCCAAGCAAATAACATCCAAAAAAAAGCAGGTGTAGCAATACTCATATCGGATAATGCTGACTACAAGACAGGAAAAGCACTCAGAGACAAAAATGGCCATTTTATAATGGCTAAGGGGACACTGAATCAAGAAGACATAACAATTCTTAATATATATGCACCAAACCAAGGAGCACCAAAATATATAAGACAGCTACTTATTGATCTTAAAACAAAAACTGACAAAAATACAATCATACTTGGAGACCTCAATACACCGCTGATGGCTCTAGATCGGTCATCCAAACAGAGAATCAACAAAGACATAGTGGCCTTAAACAAAACACTAGAGCACCTGGATATGATAGACATCTACAGGACATTTCATCCCAAAGTGACTGAGTATACATTTTTCTCCAGTGTACATGGATCATTCTCAAGAATTGACCATATGTTGGGCCACAAAAACAACATCAGCAAACTCAGAAAAATTGAAGTTGTACCAAGCATATTTTCTGATCATAAAGCCTTGAAACTAGAATTCAACTGCAAAAAAGAGGGAAAAAATCCCACAAAAATGTGGAAACTAAACAACATACTTTTAAAAAATGAATGGGTCAAAGAAGAAATAAGTGCAGAGATCAAAAGATATATACAGACTAATGAAAATGACAATACGACATATCAGAATCTATGGGATGCAGCAAAAGCAGTGATAAGAGGGAAGTTCATATCACTTCAGGCATATATGAACAAACAAGAGAGAGCCCAAGTGAACCACTTAACTTCCCACCTTAAGGAACTAGAAAAAGAAGAACAAAGACAACCCAAAACCAGCCGAAGAAAGGAGATAATAAAAATCAGAGCAGAAATAAATGAATTAGAGAACAGAAAAACTATAGAAAAAATTAATAGAACAAGGAGCTGGTTCTTTGAAAAGATCAACAAAATTGACAAACCCTTGGCAAGACTTACCAAGGAAAAAAGAGAAAGAACTCATATAAACAAAATCCAAAATGAAAGAGGAGAAATCACCACGGACACCGTAGATATACAAAGAATTATTGTAGAATACTATGAAAAACTTTATGTTACTAAATTCAACAACCTAGAAGAAATGGATAAATTCCTAGAAAAATACAACCTTCCTAGACTGAGTCAAGAAGAAGCAGAAAGCCTAAACAGACCTATCAGTAGAGAAGAAATAGAAAAAACCATTAAAAACCTCCCCAAAAATAAAAGTCCAGGCCCTGACGGCTATACCAGTGAATTTTATCAAACATTCAATGAAGACTTGGTTCCTATTCTACTCAAAGTCTTCCAAAAAATTGAAGAAGAAGCAATACTTCCAAACACATTTTACGAAGCCAACATAACCCTCATACCAAAACCAGGCAAGGATGGCACAAAAAAAGAAAACTACAGACCAATATCTCTAATAAATACAGATGCTAAAATACTAAACAAAATACTAGCAAATCGAATACAACAACATATTAAAAAAATAATACATCATGATCAAGTGGGATTCATCCCAGAATCTCAAGGATGGTTCAACATACGTAAAACGGTTAATGTAATACACCATATCAACAAAACAAAGAACAAAAACCACATGATCTTATCAATAGACGCAGAAAAGGCTTTCGATAAAATACAACACAATTTTATGTTTAAGACTCTCAACAAAATGGGTATAGAAGGAAAATATCTCAACATGATAAAGGCCATATATGATAAACCATCAGCTAACATCATATTAAATGGCACTAAACTGAAGGCTTTCCCCCTTAAATCAGGAACAAGACAGGGTTGTCCACTCTCTCCACTCTTATTTAATGTGGTACTAGAGGTTCTAGCCAGAGCAATCAGACAAGACAAAGAAATAAAAGGCATCCATATCGGAAAAGAAGAAGTAAAGGTATCACTTTTTGCAGATGATATGATACTATACATCGAAAACCCCAAAGAATCCACAAAAAGACTACTAGAAACAATAAGCCAATACAGTAAGGTCGCAGGATACAAAATTAACATACAGAAGTCAATAGCCTTTCTATATGCCAACAATGAAACAACTGAGAAGGAACTCAAAAGAATAATCCCCTTCACGATTGCAACAAAAAAAATAAAATACTTAGGAATAAACATAACAAAGAATGTAAAGGACTTATATAATGAAAACCATAAACCATTGTTAAGGGAAATCGAAAAAGATATAATTAGATGGAAGAATATACCTTGTTCTTGGCTAGGAAGAATAAATATAATCAAGATGGCTATATTACCCAAAGCAATATACAAATTTAATGCAATTCCCATCAAACTTCCAATGACATTTTTTAAAGAAATAGAGCAAAAAATCATCAGATTTATATGGAACTATAAAAAACCCCGAATAGCCAAAGCAATCCTAAAGAAAAAGAATGAAGCTGGGGGCATTTCAATACCTGACTTCAAACTCTATTATAGGGCCACGACAATCAAAACAGCATGGTATTGGCAGAAAAATAGACACTCAGACCAATGGAACAGAATAGAAAGTCCAGAAATAAAACCACATATATATAGTCAAATAATTTTTGAAAAAGGGGCCAACAACACACAATGGAGAAAAGAAAGCCTCTTCAATAAATGGTGCTGGGAAAACTGGAAAGCCACATGCAAAAGAATGAAACTGGACTACAGTCTCTCCCCCTGTACAAAAATTAACTCAAAATGGATCAAAGATCTAAACATAAGACCTGAAACAATTAAGTACATAGAAGAAGACATAGGTACTCAACTCAGGGACCTGGGTTTTAAAGAGCATTTTATGAATTTGACTCCAATGGCAAGAGAAGTGAAGGCAAAAATTAATGAATGGGACTACATCAGACTAAGAAGTTTTTTCTCAGCAAGAGAAACTGATAACAAAATAAACAGAAAGCCAACTAAATGGGAAATGATTTTTTCAAACGACAGCTCAGATAAGGGCCTAATATCCAAAATATACAAAGAACTCATAAAACTCAACAACAAACAAACAAACAATCCAATAAAAAAATGGGAAGAGGATATGAATAGACACTTCTCCCAGGAAGAAATACAAATGGCCAACAGATATATGAAAAGATGCTCATCTTCTTTAGCTATTAGAGAAATGCAAATCAAAACGGCAATGAGATACCACCTCACACCTGTTCGATTAGCTGTTACTAGCAAGTCAGGTAACAGCAAATGTTGGAGAGGCTGTGGAGAAAAAGGAACCCTCATACACTGTTGGTGGGAATGTAAAGTAGTACAACCATTATGGAAGAAAGTATGGTGGTTCCTCAAAAAACTGAAAATAGAACTACCTTATGACCCAGCAATCCCTCTACTGGGTATATATCCCAAAAACTCAGAAACATTGATACTTAAAGACACATGCAGCCCCATGTTTATTGCAGCATTGTTCACAGTGGCCAGGACATGGAAACAACCAAAAAGCCCATCAATAGATGACTGGATAAAGAAGATGTGGCACATATACACTATGGAATACTACTCAGCCATAAGAAATGATGACATCGGAACATTTACAGCAAAATGGTGGGATCTTGATAACATGATACGAAGCGAAATAAGTAAATCAGAAAAAACCAGGAACTGTATTATTCCATACGTAGGTGGGACATAATAGTGAAACTAAGAGACATTTATAAGAGTGTGGTGGTTACGGGGGGGAGGGGGGAATGGGAGAGGGATAGGGGGTGGGGAGGGGCACAAAGAAAACAAGATAGAAGGTGACAGAGGACAATCTGACTTTGGGTGGTGGGTATGCAACATAATTGAACGACAAGATAACCTGGACTTGTTATCTTTGAATATATGTATCCTGATTTATTGATGTCACCCCATTAAAAAAATAAAATTATATAAAAAAAAAAAAAAAAAGAGCCTGACTCGTGCTGGTGCAGTGGTTAGAGAGTCAATCTGGGATGCTGAGGTCCTACGTTTGAAACCCTAAGGTTGCCAGCTTGAGCGCAGCATCATCATCTTGAGCATGGGGTCACCAGCTTGAGACTGGGATCATTGTCATGACCCCATGGTCACTGGCTTGAAGCCCAAGGTTGCTGGCTGGAGCCCAGGGTTGCTGGCTTGAGCAAGGGCGTCACTGGCTTAGTTGGAACCTTCTGGTCAAGGCATGTATGAGAAGCAATCAATAAACAACAAAAGTGCTGCAACTACAAGTTGATGCTTCTCATCTCTCTCCTTTCCTGTCTTTCTCTCTGTCTCTGTCTCTCTTATGCTAAAAAAAAAAAAGCCATTTTATTCGTTTCCATCATAACGCAGGGATCTTCAGTAGTATAATTTCCTTTTGAAATAGGTGTATCTTACCTATCTGCTGTGGCTTGCATACATTTTAGCTCTCTATTTATATCCATCCCTCGTATTCCCCCCCCCCCAACATCTGCATTTTTCCTCTTCCCTCATTGACCACCATCTCCTCTTTCTCTAGGCATCTCACAGATGGATTGCCATTCATTGGTAAGTTCTTCTAGTTCTCCACATTGCAACAGTCTTTAGCTCCCACTCACTTTCCTTTCTGAGCCAGGCCTGGGGGTTCCAAGGACAGGGCTTAGCTAAGGTCTTCCCTATCTTAGGGAAGGAGGTGGAAGAAGATGAGTATAACTACTATTTCCCCCAATGTCTTATTTCTTAAAGACAGCACTCATAAAAATAATTTAGTTATACTGACTTCCTCTAGGATTTTGATTTATGCTGTTCTCAGGATAAAGATTGATTAAAAAAAAGTGGATGTGTGTGCACTTTTGAAGATGTATATTGTTGCAGAAAAACTTTTAAATGTATTTATTATTTACCAATACGAGTGACAGGTATCTGAGATCAACCATTCAGGCCTGTTAAGAATAGAGATGAATTGTATTTAAATAGCACAAAAGACAATGACTGCAACTTGTCAGCATCCCTGTCACTCCTCTAGGTTTGGTGACAGTCTTTTTCCTGAGACTTTACGATACAAAGAAAACCATTAAAGATCTCTACAATATTTCTTTCACATTTCATGTTGACAAAAACTTCATGTTAGTGTCTGATGTTACTTATTTTTGTACTTTGACAGTGACATGTAATTTATTTTTATTAACTTTTTATATTTTTATATTTCACTGATGTGGAAACACATTGTTTTATGTTTTCCAAATCCGGTTAACACCTATAGCCAGGAATCTATTTTTCTATTTTAGGTTTGAACAGTATCATATGTCATGTTTTCATAATCAGTATCACTTTTTTGTGTGTGTTTTTTTTTTCATCATAAAGGGGAATCACAGTAGGACTGTCATTGGGTCACAGGGTTTTCAAGAGTTTAAACAAATGAATACATATAATGACAAAAACAACCAGCATTACTTGATTATTTTGTGCCATGCAGCGCTTCAAGTGCTTTATCTGTATTATCTCACCTATTCCTCCCTACAACTCTATGTGGTACTATGATCATATCCCCCCTCTTTTATTTTCATATAAATGAGAAAACTGAGGGCACCGAACATTTGAGTAATGTTCCTTGGTTACAGGGTGGCAAACAGAAGAGCTGGGATTAAAGCTCAGGATGGATTAAAGCAGATGGATTCCAGAACCTGCACTCCTAACCATTGTGCTCTACTGCTTTTCAGGTAAAACAGTAGCTAAAAGAATCAGGCTGTGGATGGGTGGGAATTTTTATAAAAATTGAAAATTATAATCTAGAGCATATGAAATGAACATTTTCATGTTACTGACACACAGCGTAGTCTGGCTAAAGCATCTCTAATACTTAATGGCTGCTAATTTAGTAAATTTTTCAGGTCTCTTGCTTCCTCCTTTTCCTAAATGCTTTTTAAACATCTGATTCAGGTAAAAAGCATGTTAATGGAAAGAATGTGAAGTTTTGAATCAGAAAAGGGCTTGATTCCTTACCAGATTTGTGATCTTGAGCAAGTTATGTGTCTTACTGAACTCGTTTTCTTATCTGTAAAGATCACAATAATACCTGCTTCAGCTCTGACAGCAGGAGGCATAATGATTAAATATTCATACACTAAGGAAGACATTTAGAAAACTAACCAGTGACTACAGAATTTGACACACACACACACGAGGACCGAGAGCACTGACTTAGCTGCCTCCCTTACTCAGTTTTGCCAATTCTTGCCTAGAATGGAAATTGATATTAGGATCAACTGGTTTTCATTATTTTGTTGCTTATATACTTATGTTTTAAATTATTTCTGTAGAAAATTGTATATTGTTCTTATTCCATAATTCATGAAATAATTCTTAGTGTATCATTTTGTAAGTTTTATAAAATATGAACATCAAGAACTTTCTGAAGTATGCTATACATATTTCTTTTTTTTTTTTTTTTTGTATTTTTCTGAAGCTGGAAACAGGGAGAGACAGTCGGACAGACTCCCGCATGCGCCTGACCGGGATCCACCCGGCACGCCCACCAGGGGGCGACGGCTCTGCCCACCAGGGAGTGATGCTCTGCCCCTCCGGGGCGTCGCTCTGTTGCGACCAGAGCCATTCTAATGCCTGGGGCAGAGGCCAAGGAGCCATCCCCAGCGCCCAGGCCATCTTTGCTCCAATGGAGCCTTGGCTGCGGGAGGGGAAGAGAGAGACAGAGAGGAAGGAGAGGGGGAGGGGTGGAGAAGCAGATGTGCGCTTCTCCTATGTGCCCTGGCCGGGAATCGATCCTGGGACTTCTGCACGCCAGGCCGACGCTCTACCACTGAGCCAACCGGCCAGGGTGCTATACATATTTCTAACTTGTGTTATTAGTAAAAATTGTGGTGTAAAAATGATACAAACAAATAATTTATGGGATAAAAAATATAATCAGTTATTCAGTATATGAATAAAAAACAAGAAAATGCAATAAGAAAAACATATGATGTTTCACATATAAAAATATTCTGTGCTGGTGAAGGTCATGTTCATTGTTTATGGATGTATAAACTGGCTAAAAACCTGCAGGAAGGCATTTTGTAATATTTAAGAAGAATCTTATAAACGTTAATATATTTTAAGATAATTTCTTGCTTCAAGAAATAACATGAAGTACAGAAAAACTTGTAATATAAAGTGTTCATTGTAGCATTATTTATAAAAGATGTTGGAAACAACCTCAATGGCCTACACGTTGGTAATAGTTACATAAACAAGTTCTCTACATTATGGATAACTGCGCAGTTACTTAAAATTACGCTGAAAAACTTTTATAACACGAGGACATACATGTAATATAATTTGTGAAAGGCAAAATATATTTTATTATATTATGACCACAAGAAGTAAACAAAGCTATATAAGTACAGATATTTTCAAATAAATATACCAGAATTTTAGTAATAGTTATTTGTGAGCTGATGATTATGGATGATTTGCATTCCTGCTTTTAACTTTTCTATATTTTTCCATTTTTTTTCACAATGAGTGTATGTCATTTTATAATATTAAAACACATGGTAAATGTTCTGTATGGGTTTGTTGCCAGGGTGAGTATCATTCTGTGTAGTTCCGTGCCTTAAGGAGGCGGAATCCCATCAGGTGTCTCTGTGTGACTTGGCTCCACCCACAGGGTTCTGTGAGAATGCAATATTCTACTACCTGCAACCAGGACCAGTGTAGATTACTATCTAGTAAGAAACTGTTAGAGAAAATTTAAATTCTACAACCTTACATAAGAGATGAGAAGGTGGGTTTTTTTAATCTTTCCAAAAAATTCAGTTTTCTTTCTTTTTTTTTTTTTTTTTTTCATTTTTCTGAAGCTGGAAACAGGGAGAGACAGTCAGACAGACTCCCGCATGCGCCCGACCGGGATCCACCCGGCACGCCCACCAGGGGCGACGCTCTGCCCACCAGGGGGCGATGCTCTGCCCATCCTGGGCGTCGCCATGTTGCGACCAGAGCCACTCTAGCGCCTGAGGCAGAGGCCACAGAGCCATCCCCAGCTCCCGGGCCATCTTTGCTCCAATGGAGCCTTGGCTGCGGGAGGGGAAGAGAGAGACAGAGAGGAAAGCGCGGCGGAGGGGTGGAGAAGCAAATGGGCGCTTCTCCTGTGTGCCCTGGCCGGGAATCGAACCCGGGTCCTCCGCTCGCTAGGCAGACGCTCTACCGCTGAGCCAACCGGCCAGGGCCAGTTTTCTTAATTAGCAAATGTTCCTGTGCATTCGACAGCATGCAACTTCTCAGGAATATTTGCTTTTGGTGTGATGTAAGAAGACACTTGTATGTGCTGGAACCTTTATTAGGAACAGACCAAGGAAGAACAACAATTCGGTCAATTGTTTCTTTAAAAGTCTTCCCCTTTTACTTGGGAGTGAAAAGCAGGGTCCTGCGTTACGCAGCGCAGTCCTGGTTTACAGCAGCTTTGCTGCCATAACTATTAACAATGTCCTCTTTTTCTCTCAAAATTGCTCTGGCTCAGACAATACGTTATATGGTCGCCCTACCAATATCAGATATGAGAAGAGGGGAGGAAGGAGTGGGACCATCTGGATGCTGACTTTTGCATGGAGGGCTGCGTGTGGGAGGAGCAATTGGCTCGCCACAGCTAGAATGTTCAGATGGGAGACAGCAGCAGCACTGGGACAGAACTAGCCCAGGTGCACTGGCGCATAGACTGTATTAGTTAGCCGAAATTAGTCCTCAATTACTTGATAATAAGTCTGGTGGCACTGGCTCTACCTTAAGGTGGAACAGAAAATCTATCTAGTTGACTTAAGACACTAAAGATAGACTCAGTACAGGAATCTTTTCCATCAGCCCACTCTGGTACCTGGCATTTCCAATATTAGAGTTATAATGAACTGTTATAAAAACAATCCCAACTCTTATCTGAAGAGAACAGCACAAAAAGACAGGGGAAATAGCCCAGTTACGAAGCTGGAAGGATTCGCGTGCAGACTCTGCTGAGCAATCCTGGGCAAAGGATTCAACTTCACTGAGGTTCAGTCTCTTTAGGAGTACAAAAAGGAAAATAAAACCTGCTGTCTCCTGAGGTAGCGATGTAAACAAAATTGTTACTGTATGTGAATACACTCTGTTAATACATCTGAAACTGTTAACACAAAAGCACTCTGCAAATATGAAAGAGTACTAGTGTATTATGAAGTTATTACAATAAGGTAACACATTAGCAGTGACCATGTCCCGGAGACAAAGACACAAATCAGTTAGATTTTGATAGGTGGGAACAAGGAAGAGAGAAAGGACCGAAGCAGGCTGGCTCATTATCTGAACCATCTGGAGAGCTTTTTCATAGATAAATAGGCTACTTAGCCACCATCTTTCTTAAGAACAATGCAGGCCTGAAGGAGGAAGAAGGACTTGCTTACTCAGTAATCCGACTCAGACCTCCCTTGCAGCTGGATGCTGATAAGGGACGGTTGAGTCAGATGCAGCTGCCTTTGCCAAATTCCCTTTGACTAATCCCTATAAACCCTTCTCAATCCATCCCTCGGGGCTGACACCCTTTGCTGGTCTCAGCCCCCCTGCACCTAGGCAATTTAAAATAAATTTTCCTTTGGAACACACTAACCTCATGTTTTCAGTTTGGCCCACGGTTTCTGCCTTTCGCTTTTTAGAAAATAACAACAGCAGTCCTGGCCAGATAGCTCAGTTGGTTAGAGTATCATTCCAATGCACAGAGGCTGCCAGTACCACCCCCACCCCCCCCCCCCCGCCGCCTGGTCAGGGCACTTATAGGAAGGGATTAATATTTCTCTCTCTCTCTAAAATCAACCAATAATTTTTTTTTAAAAAGGAAATAACAACAACAAAAAGAAAATAGATTAGAGGACTCCATCCCAAGAGCTTGAGATTCGTTCGGGGTGAAGGGTGAGAAACCTGTCACGTACAATGGAAACAGGACCAGGCAGGACTAGAAAGAGTGATGGGGGAAGGAAATAACAGAACTTTGTTGCTTTGACAAGTTCTATTTATTTATTTATTTATTTTTCAGAGTTAGTCTTGCTAGAAAACTAACGGCTAAAATGAATTTTTGAAAATTTTGGTAACTGCCCCTCCCAGCCACTTCCCCCAGTTCTAGAACATAAACTCCATATGGCCGGAGGTCTTGATCCCTTTGATTCACTGCTGAATTCCAAGCACATAGAACATATCCTGGCACACAGGTCCCAAGACAAAAAAAAATTGTGTAAATGAACGTCATCTGGCTGTGTCGACCCATTCATGCCTGTAATTTACAGCTGGCGGTTTGTCACTGCAGTCTGGGGCTCCTACAAGGGGAGGCTGTCGGACCAGGGTTAGGAGGAAAGCTTTGATCTAGGTCATGGCTCTCACATGTGGCAACTGCTACTTCCACCACCAACCTTCATTCTTTGTTGGTGACTTGTCAGTTTCTGTTGTTGTAATATCTGCCTTACACACGTCACACACTAAGATTACCATATTAAGAAGAGAATTCTTTTTAAAGTTGTATTTAATTGGTGATTTCTGGAAATATTTGGAAACAGGAGTGTAATCTTTCAATTTGCATTCAAGTTTGTTGCTATCTTCTAGAATATCCAAGGCAATATGATAAGGATTTAAATAATGCAGTTCGATGATGGTTTCTGACAGTAACTTTATGGATAGCCTTAAACTTTTTGGATAAAAAGTGATTTGATTTTTATTTTGTGTACCCTCCCTTCTCTGATACTACTTAAATTACTACCAGATGTGTAATATGTAAATTGTAGATTGAGATGAATGGATCTAATCAGTTCAATTCTAGAAATGTTTGTTGAGTGCCTACCATGAGCAGGTATCATGTTAGGGGTTGAGAGTAGGGAGAGAAATAAGATAAATACTACCTCAGCCTCTAGTGAGATACACGACACCAGATTATACATGAATGTATGTATACAGTAGTGTGTATAAAATTAGATACGCACACACATACATACATATACATACAGTCAGCCAAGGATGCTTTTGAAGACAATTAATAAATACCTAATTAAAAATGTCAAACAGTGAGCTCATTTTTTATTCACAGATCAAGACTTTGGGGGGGGGGATCTCACGGTCGCCTTGATGATATCATAGCTCTGGTTGGCTTTTCTGTACCTTTTTGAGTGCAGAGAGGGCTGCTCCTCACACTCCCAAGATGACAAGGGAAACCACTGGAAGGGTAAATACAGACATAATGGGGTCTGCCAGCAAGGAGGAAGTGTGAGGGGGTGCTGGCGTGGTGGCGGTGGCTGTGTCGGACAGCCTCTGAGTAGGGGGAGTGATCAACTGTCACACCCAGATTGAAAAATTTAGGACTGTTATAGACTAATTTTGCCTGAGAAATACAATGATTTGTTAATACACTAAAGCCTGCAAAAGAGCAAAGCAGGGAAGCAAACGCTAGGGTTGGTAATATATTGATATTTCATGATTTTATGGTATATAGTTCAATATACAAAAGTAACACACGATCAGTAAAAAATGTAAGCTGCTGAAGCAGACCACTGTTTAAGGTCTGATGTGTATCTTTGCTACATTTCTATGCATTTCCAAACAAGGGCTTAGGTCAGGGGTAGTCAACCTTTTTATACCTACCGCCCACTTTTGTATCTCTGTTAGTAGTAAAATTTTCTAACCACCCACTGGTTCCATAGTAATGGTGATTTATAAAGTAGGGAAGTAACTTTACTTTATAAAATTTATAAAGCAGAGTTACAGCAAGTTAAAGCATATAATAATAATTACTTACCAAGTACTTTATGTTGGATTTTCGCTAAGTTTGGCAGAATAAATCTTTATTAAAAAACTTACTATAGTTAAATCTATCTTTTTATATATACTTTGGTTGCTCCACTACCACCCACCGTGAAAGCTAGAATGCCCACTAGTGGGCAGTAGGGACCAGGTTGACTACCACTGGCTTAGGTGTATACAAATTCACCAAAAATGCAGATATAGCCTCAATATCTAGTTTGCTCATGTTCTTGGCTTGGATCCTCTAGACAGGAGAACCAGACACAAGGATTAAAGTATAGCCACTTTATTTGGGAAGTGCAAGCTGCAGATGCTGACAACGAGGAAACAATTGATGAAAGGTAATAAAGAGGCAAAGCAATGTGCAATGTGATGTGTCACCGTACTGGCCACCATTTCACAGCTGGATTGGCAAGGCAAGTGTGCCCACTTGGCATGCAAGGCTCCTCTGGAAAGGCTGAAAGAAGAACCCACACCCAGAGTAGGAAGGAAGGGAAGGAGGGAATTTTTCTGCTCAGATCCCTCCTGCCACTCATTTCCCTCTGGCTAAGTTTCACCCCACAGGCAGAAACTCCCTATATTTTCAGCCCTTAGAAGCCACTCAGGACGCTGATCCCATGCTCCACAGTGCGGCATTCCATCCAACTCTAGAGTGACGGTTCACTGCCAATAGGGCTCATTGTGGAGGGAGTAAAGGCCATGTAGGCCCAGGGTTTCAACTTTGGCCAACTCAAGGAGCTCATCAAAGGAGTGGTCGTGGTCTGAGAAGGTGCTCAAAGATTTCATCCAATACAGCAGCTTTGCAAAATGGAATAGTATACACATTGTTCTGTAAAAACAAAACAAAACAAACCCCTAGAACAAAAGAACAAGACAAAACAAAAATGTAGCCATTTTTCCCTGTAAGCATTTTGAGATCAAATTTATTCTTTATAACAAATTTTGAAGATTCTAGAGCAGGGGTCGGGAACCTATGGCTCACGAGCCAGATGTGGCTCTTTTGATGGCTGCATCTGACTCGCAGACAAATCTTTAATAAAAAAAAATGTTAAAAATATAAAACATTCTCATGTATTACAATCTGTTCATTTCCCACCGCTCGTGTTCATGGTTGTGGGTGGCTGGAGCCAATCACAGCTGTACTTGGGACAACACAAAACTTTTATTGGATAATGTGTAACGTACACGGGTCGTTGTATGGCTCTCATGGAATTATATTTACAATATGTGGTGTTCATGGCTCTCTCAGCCAAAAATGTTCCCGACCCCTGTTCTAGAGATTAGATTTGCCACAACTTATTTTTGCCATTTTCTTATCCAAAACAGGAGAGAGTGGAAAGAGAGATTTGGAACTTATTTCCATGGTTCCCTAATGCTGAGTCTGCAGAGGCTGGTTGCCTCTGGTCTGAAGGTGGCAGCTCCCATCAGACAGTCCTCTCCATACAGTTACCTGTTTCCTGTTTCCAGTAACTGCCCCTTTCCTGAAATAACTTGTTGAACCAGGCCTTTAAAGATGTACATGTAGTTTGTTTCTAATATTCATCTGTTGAGAACAATGCCAAAATGAATAACTGTTTATATGTGTCATTTTTCCCCTTGATTAGGGATCAAAGGATTGTTGGAGTTGGGCTATGAAAGAAAGTAAATTTGAAAGATAATAAGTGAGATGTCTGAAAATAGCATGATGATGCCTGACTGGTGGTGGTTCAGTGGATAAGAGCATTGACCTGGGATACCGAGGATCCAGGTTCAAAACCCTGAGGGCACCGCCTTGAGTGTGAGATCATCAACATGACCCAATGGTTACTGGCTTGAGCCCAAAGGTTGCTGGCTTGAAGCCCAAGGTCACTGGCTTGAGCCCAAGGTCACTAGCATGAGGAGCAAGGGGTCACTGGTTTGGTTGGACCCACCCCCACCCCCAGTCAAGACTCATATGAGAAGCAATCAGGAATAACTAAAGTACCACAACTATGAATTGATGCTTCTCATCTCTCTCCTTTCCTGTCTCTCTCTCTCTCTCTCTTACACACACACACATACACACACACACACACAAGAAAATAAAATGATGAAATTAAGATTATGAAGCTGTTGATAATGACAAGGTCTAGATCGTGACTATGGGGTGAGTGACCGACATATCCTGAAGAACATCATTTGAGTAGAGGAGTTAAAAAAAACTGAGAGAGTATGGTGTTGGAAGTATTACCTAAAATATTTATTGCAATCATCAATAATTAAGACTAAAGTGAGATAATTAGACTGGATTTAATATCATTGAAAAACAAGGCAGCATTATTTACAATAGTCAAGATATGGAAGCAGTCTAAGTGTCTATCGATAGACAAATGGGTAAAGATGATTGGTACATACACACAATGGATTATTAGCCATAAAAAAGAATGAAAACTCACCATTTGTGACAACAAATGGGACCTAGAGGGTATTATGCTAAGTGAAATAAGACAAAGGCAAGTACCATATGATTTCACCTATATGTAAATCTAAAAAACAAAGCAAACAAACAAAACAGAAACACTCATAGATTAAGAAAACAAACTGACAGTATCCAGATGGGAGAGGTACTGGAGGGATGGGTGAAAGGGTGAAAGGGATTTAGAAGTACAAATTGCCAGGTATAAAAATAGTCATGGGGTCTGACCAGTGGTGGCACAGTGGATTATGCGTCAATCCAGAATGCTGAGGGCCCTAGTTTGAAACCCCAAGGTTGCTGGTGCTAAGCTTGTGGGTTTGTTGACTTGAGCGTGAGATCATTAACAAGATCGTAAGGTCACTGGCTTGAGCCCAAGGTCTCTGGCTTGAGCAAGGAATCACTCACTGGCTCAGCTTAGATCCCTGGTCAAGGCACATATAGGAAGCAGTCAATGAACAACTAAAGTGATGTTTCTCACTGTTTCTCCTTCCTTTTCTTTCTCCCTTCTGGTCTCCCCCAACCCTCTCATTTCTAAAATTAATTTTAAAAATTAAAAAATTTAAAAAACATCATAAGGAATATAGTCAATAATGCTGTAATAACTATGTATGGTAGACTTATTGGGGTGATCACTTTGTTAGGTATGTAAATGTCTAATCACTATTTAATACACTTGAAACTAACATAATATTTTATGTCAACTATAATTGAAAAGTAAATTAAAGAAAAAATTTAAGTGATGGAATTAATAATTATTAATAAAAATAAACATATACCAAAAAAAAACCCCACAAAAAACAAGAGAGCATGAACCAAGGCCAATAGAAGGCAGCATAAATGAGTATCACTGGGTGAACTAATCTGATAACATGAGATTTAAAGGTGGAGAATTTTGAGGGGAGAGTGAGAAAAGTCTGAAAGTGACAGTTTAAGAGCAAAGAGGTGACCTACCCCACCCATGGGCCCCGGTGTATGAGGACTCTGGGAGAAGAAATAGCCACTACACAACATGGTTGCAGGGGAAGCAGTATCCTCAGGGGAGAGAGCCAGGTTTCTGGAGCAAGAAGGTGAATGAAATATTCGGGTTGAGGGTATAGGGAATTTGGCTGACTGTGGATGAATTTCAGAGGGCTCAATGGAAGGGTTCCATTTGACTTTACAATGTTCACTTGCAATCCTTTTGCTGTAGCTTTGCCATTTTTTTTAGTCTAAAGTTCATCTTTTAGTAGTTTTCTTAAGAAAAGCTAATAGGTACAATGTTACCTGGGGTTTTGCATATTAAAAACTGTCTGTTGAATTATATTGAAAGCCAGTTGGCTAGACATAAAGTCTTTGTGTTCATTTTTTTTATTGGAGTATCTTGTATATGTTACTCCAGGGTCTCCTTGTAATGAGTGTTGCTGTGCAAAAATCTGAGAGCCCATTTCCCCTTCATAAGTGATTTAAAAAAAAATTAAGTCAGAGGAGGGGAGATACAGAGACAGATTCCTGCATGTGCCCTGACGGTGATCTATCTAGCAACCTCCATTTGGGGCCAGTACTCTGTCCTTCTGGGGGTCCATGTGTGCAACTGAACTATTTTTAGCACCTGAGGTAAAGGCTCCACAGAGCCATCCTCAGAGCCCAGGGCAATGTGTTCGGATCAATCCATCCATGACTGGGAGGAGAAGAGAGAGAGAGAGAGAGAAGGGGTGGGGGAGAAGCAGATGGGCACTTCACCTGTGTGCCCTGACCAGGAATCCAACCTTGGACATCCACACGCCGGGTCAATGTTCTACAACTGAGCCAACCAGCTAGGGCCATAAGTAACTTATTATTTGTAACCTTCTCCCAAAGATTATTTTCTTCTCTTTGTAGTTAGTAGCTATACCTGGTAAAATGTCCCTGGCATAGAATATGTTCTTTCAATAAAGAGAAGTAGGTTTTCTTCTAATTGAGCAAAGTTTTTTTCAATTATATTTTTAAATATTTGTTTTATTCCATTATTTTGCATCTTTTTTTTAGGGGCACCAATTATAAGTTGAAAAAAAAAATCCTCCTTTGCCTGTTTTCTATATTATTTTGTTTCTTACCCCTTTTACTTGATTTTTCATTTTATTTTGCTTGTTTTTCTCATTTCTTTTCTCCATGTTAATTACTATTTTTCCTCAAGTGTCTTTTCTTTCTCACTTTCCTTCTAATTTTGTATTCATTTCCATGATGGGTTTTTTTTTCTACTGTTTCTCTTCTGAATTCTTCTTTCATTTCACTACCTCCAGTTATCTTACTGTATCTTCCTTAAATTACTGCATTTGTTTTATAATTTTCTTTTTATACAGGTGATTGCCTCATCCACCCCCTCCCCCAATTCAAGGAAATAGACTTTTCAAAAAATTTATCTGCCACAGCAACATTTTATTGGTAAAGAAAGTGTTCTTTATATGCTAAATTTTGTCCACTTTCCCCCCAAATTTCTCTTGTGGTTGTTTTATATTGGTGCTGTGCTACCTACTTCCTTTCTTATATCTCATCATTGAATGGAGTGTGTTTTCCTGGCCCTGCTCTAGCATAGGTGGGAAGGAGCTAGTTTTCACCAAGATCAGGGGTCTCTTCTCTGCTGCCACAGAACAGATCGCTTCTTGCAGATATGAATTATCTGTGTGATTCTTTTTTTTCCCCTTAAGTGAGAAGTGGGGAGGCAGAGAGACAGACTCCCGCATGCATCCTGATAGGAATCCACCCATTAGGCCCACCAGGGGGCAATGCTCTGCCCATCTGGGGCGTTGCTCCATTGCTTGGCAACTGAGCTATTTTAGCAGCTGAGGCAAGGCCATGAACCATCCCCAACACCTGGGGCCAACTTGCTTCAATCCAGCCATGGCTGTGGGAGAAGAAGAGAGAGAGAGAGAGTAAGAGAAAGGAGGGGGGGAGGAGTGGAGAAGCAGATCTGCTTCTCCTGTGTGCCCTTTGTGCAGCCTCTTTTGCACTGTCTTTTTGAATCAAATGGGATACAGGGTCTCTTGTTGCCAGCATGGCTTGCTTGCCCCATTTCCACATCCTCTTTTACAAACAAAGAATAAAGTTTTTGTAACTCAGAGTGTGTTCCTTACCTTCAGGAGTTATCCTTTTGCTAACACTGTCTAGCTGGGCCTTCTTGCTATTCAGTTCTATCTCTATTTCTTCTTTCTCCCACACAATTTCTATTCTATCTCTGCTACTTTTGGCAAATTTTATGGATGTTTTAGAATCTGAGAAGCATATTTGTATCCTAGTTTTCAAAAGAAAGAAAATAGTTTGTGATTTGGGGGGTGGGGTTGAGGATGTAGGTTGTGTTTTTATTCTTGTAGCTCTTAAATAATTTTAAAGACAAAAAGAAAAAATACTACTATAGCTAGTCATGTTCACACGAGAAGTCTTTCCTAATTCTTCATAATAGTGATGTCCACATTTTATGGGTAATCAGAATCCCATATGTATACAGTCTGAATACTCTCCTAGTGATATTCCAAACTATGAATTTTTTTTAGAATAACATACATAGTTCTTCAAAATAATTTATTCAACTATAAATAAAAAATGCACATATAGCCTACCAAAAGTCGGGAAGACTCATATCTTTTGGTTAGGCTTAACTCGAAGGCCTTGTTGTTATAATATGCTAGAAATTTCAAGGCCCTAAGGGACAGACTAATAATTAAGAGTTTGTATTGTTCATTTACTCCTTATAAAATATTATGCTAAGCAATATTTAGGTATTTCCCACACTGCTTCCAGTTCTTTGCTTCAAGGTCAGATTCTACAATTATCTGAATCAGCTGGGCTTTGAGCTGGCATTGCTGGCATTGAATTGGGGACAGATGCCCATTCCTTGCAGCCAAAAGTGTCTGCCTGTCTGGCAAGATTTCACATGCAGATGATGTCAGAGTATTTCTGGTCCTGAAAGGTACTTATCTAAAGCAAAAACTCATTGATTAATTTTGATTGTCAATGACAAAACAGTTACATATTCAACTGAGCAATTCTTGAGACATCTGGATTGTATTCAAGCAATAAATAGCTGAATTTCTGCTCCAAATTTTTGTTATTGACAGTTGCCATCAGCCTGTATTTAAGCAGCTCCGTGAAAGCGAGGCAGTGTGGATGAAATTTAGGACAATTTTGTGATTCATATGACACTTCTCAAATTCTAATTAAATTGTGTCTTTTTTAATAGCACAATTCCTTTCAGGTCTTTGAAATTAACCAAGCTGCACAGGTAGAAGAGATTTTTGGTAATTAAAACATATCTTGAGTTTTGCACACCAAAAACAGCCTCAGAAACTTAAAAGTATGCTTCATATTCATCAAAATATGTCTTTTGAAATTTAGACTTTATTTCTACCAAAACAGTATGGCAATTCCTCAAAATCTTTAACTCCATTAAGCTTAAAAAAATTGCCATGAACTCCATTCATATGCCTGGTACAAGCCTGAAATTTTTATTTCCTGCAACAAAAGTTCCTTTCCCCTCGGATTTCAAGCTTAGTCTATTCAGAGGTTTCATCGGACCAGCAAGAAAGCACAATCTCTTAGGCCCCCGTGTGTTTAGTATTGAATAAATTGGGCTTCTGAAAGCCTTTTAACCTCCCAAATCCCTGACTTCAAACATCTCTTCAACAAAACAAACAAACAACAATAAAATTCTCTCAAACGAGTCCTCATAATTTAGACTACATTAAAATAAACCCAAACTGCACACACTGCTTTGTCTTTGTCCAATCTGGTGATGGTAAGCGGCACAGGCATGGAAAACGTTGATAACCACACTAACTTCCATTCTTACATGAGGATAAGAATCTTACTCAGCTAGAATCACAAACTGGCCTGATGCCGGGAGCATCAGACTTCTCTTTTGTTTTGAATTATTAGTATTGAAGTATTTCCCCTTCTTTCACTGCTGGACCCCCCCTACAGCAAATATCCATGTTTATACCTCATTTCTCAAATTCCTTGCTGGCAGAGATAGCCCTTGAAACGTTTCTGTGTTCTAGCTAATCAAGATTACTTAGGTCATCTACTAGATACTTCTGCTTTATAGCATTTCATTCCATACATTTGGCACATGGGCTTACCTCTTTAAAATAAATAATTGTACATTGTTGTTGAAGCATGTGTGTCACAGTGATTTTCAATTTTTTTTCCTTTATATCTGGAAGTTCAATACATAAAGGATGTCAAAGAAAAGCCAGCTATACTAAAAGGAGGCTGATAATGGAGGAGCACTTCCCTCGCCTGTGAGACGTCATATCCCCAGGCCTGTTTGATGCCCATTTTGATGTATAGTCAATTTCTGTGATTCGTCTATGAGTGTTTGAAAAGAAGATATGTTCCCATTTTCTCATATATCTATATACATTTATAACTATATAAACATATATACATATAATCTACCTTATTAATTATGTTATTTAGGTCTTCTCTGTCCTTATTTTATTATTTTTGACCACATGATCTGTTCTGTGTGAGAGGTCAATTAATTAGTCATGGATTCTGTAGATTTCTCACTAAATTTCTTGTAGTTTTTGCTTTAGGAATTTAAATGCTATGTTATTTGGTGTGTGCATATTCATAGTGTGAGATCTTAATTTTGCATCATACTTTATTGTTATAAAGCACTTGTCTTTGTCTTATTTAATGTTTTCATTTTCTTGAATTATGCTTGGAGATAAAAATTGTCATTTGCTTGGTATGCCTTCATCTATCCCAGGGGTCCTCAAACTTTTTACACAGGGGGCCAGTTCACTGTCCCTCAGATCGTTGGAGGGCCAGACTATAAAAAAACTATGAACAAATCCCTATGCACACTGCACATATCTTATTTTAAAGTAAAAAAACAAAACGGGAACAAATACAATATTTAAAATAAAGAACAAGTAAATTTAAATCAACATACTGACCAGTATTTCAATGGGAACTATGGGCCTGCTATTGGCTAATGAGATGGTCAATGTGCTCCTCTCACTTACCACCAATGAAAGAGGTGCCCCTTCTGGAAGTGCGGTGGGGACGGATAAATGGCCTCAGGGGGCTGCATGCGGCCTGCGGGCCATAGTTTGGGGACCCCTGATCTATCCTTTATTTTCATTCTAAATCATTTTGTTTTCATTATCTTATTTATATAGCATAAACTTGGGGGTTGATTAGAAATTTCCTTTGATTAGAAATTCCATTTGAGAAAATTTTCCAATTGGCAAGTTTAATTTTTCCACACTTATTAAAATGAAAGTTATGTTTTTAGTCTATTTTATTATGCTTTTAAGTTTATATTGCTCATTTAACTTTTTTCACTATATTGTCAAGATATTCTTTATGTAGGCTATTTTTTTAACTTGAAAGGCATGTATTTTTGTTTTAGTGGATACTTTAATAACTTTATAACTATTCTTAGGTATTGTTTAAAGCAGTTTCCTGCTCCTCCCCTCTTTATTCCCTAATATCATTTTCTGCAATGTTTATCTTATTTCTTTTCTCCTTCAATTTCTATTGCTTGTTTCATTGTTATATTGACAGGATTTCATAACATTTATTCTCTGTTCTATGACCATAATTCTCACATTTGTTTTATACTTACTTCTATAAATAAATGAAATAAATAATCACTGTTATTTTTCCCCCCTAAATTTCTTGATTGGTTGAAGTTCATTCTCAACTTATGTCCTAAAATAGGTTCATGAAAACCATATTACTTGCACATTCAAAAATGTTCCTTATTCCATTTGTACTTCAAGTTTTTCTGGTATAAAATTCTTGGGTATAAATTTCTTTGGGTTATGTTTTGATATTTTTTCCCTTACAAATATCTTTTTTTTTTTTTGCATTTTTCTGAAGCTGGAAATGGGGAGAGACAGTCAGACAGACTCCTGCATGCGCTCGACCGGGATCCACCCTGCACGCCCACCAGGGGTGACGCTCTGCCCACCAGGGGGCGATGCTCTGCCCCTCCGGGGCATTGCTCTGCCGCGACTAGAGCCACTCTAGTGCCTGGGGCAGGGGCCAAGGAACCATCCCCAGTGCCCGGGCCATCTTTGCTCCAATGGAGCCTCGGCTGCGGGAGGGGAAGAGAGAGACAGAGAGGAAGGAGGGGGGGGTGGAGAAGCAAATGGGCACTTCTCCTATGTGCCCTGGCCAGGAATCGAACCCGGGTCCCCCGCACGCCAGGCCGACGCTCTACCGCTGAGCCAACCAGCCAGGGCCCCTTACAAATATCTTAATCATTTTAATCTAGATACCCAAAAGATTTGTATTAGCTTTGAAAATCCAGTAGCTTTACTAGAACAGGTCTTAGTTGAACTATTCTGTGCCATCATTTTCTTTGGGGATCTTATATGTCCTTTATATCTATAGATTTAGGTCTTCCTTTATTTCTGGAAAGTCTCTCAAAATATATATTTCAGCTTTTGTTTTGTTCCAATATCTAGATTCTTTTCTTGGTTTTCTGTTTTGATTGTGTATATATTGGATGCCTTTTGTCTCTCATTTACATAGTTTTCTATCATTCTTTTACATAATTTGTTCATTTTTATTTCATTTTACTTGCTTTTCTTAAGTATTCCATGACTCTTAAAATATTTTTTGTTTTTTCCTTAACAATGGTTTATTCTCCTCTGTGCCATTTCCAGATCTTCCTTCACTTTTAAAATAGCTTAATTTTTCCCTCCCACTTCTTTCAATTTATATTTGAGCTCCTTTGTGATTTTTTTAAAAAAAATTTCAAGTTTAGAGAATTAAGAAAGTTGACTTAATCATACTCATCAGTGCTTGCCACATTATCAGCTGGGCTAGCTTTAGTTATTATTATTTTTCCTTCTTATTGTCTTCTTCTCTTCTTTACAGGCAACCTTTTTTTTTTTCTTTTTATAATAATTTTATTTTTTTAATGGGGTGACATCAATAAATCAGGATACATATATTCAAAGATAACAAGTCCAGGTTATCTTGTCATTCAATTATGTTGCATACCCATCACCCAAAGTCAGATTGTCCTCTGTCACCTTCTATCTTGTTTCCACACTCTTATCAATGTCTCTTAGTTTCACTTTTATGTCCCACCTACGTATGGAATAATGCAGTTCCTGGTTTTTTCTGATTTACTTATTTCGCTTCGTATCATGTTATCAAGATCCCACCATTTTGCTGTAAATGTTCCGATGTCATCATTTCTTATGGCTGAGTAGTATTCCATAGTGTATATGTGCCATATCTTCTTTATCCAGTCATCTATTGACGGGCTTTTTGGTTGTTTCCATGTCCTGGCCACTGTGAACAATGCTGCACTAAACATGGGGCTGCATGTGTCTTTACGTATCAATGTTTCTGAGTTTTGGGGGTATATACCCAGTAGAGGGATTGCTGGGTCATAAAGTAGTTCTATTTTCAGTTTTTTGAGGAACCACCATACTTTCTTCCATAATGGTTGTACTACTTTACATTCCCACCAACAGTGTATGAGGGTTCCTTTTTCTCCACAGCCTCTCCAACATTTCAGGCAACCTTTTAAATATGGTAAATGTGGACCATTTTTTGTTTTTGTAAAATGTGTACGTTTTAATGTATATACTTTTTTATATATATTCACGATATTTATTGATCATATGGCTAATTCCTTTTCACCTGACACTGTGCTTAAGATCCATCTTCATTGCTCTGTGGCCCTCTCATCAGTCACTAAGAATATGCATAATCCTCGTATTCACTTTCCTAGAGGTAGACACCCAGAATGCTTCTAACTTTTGGCAACTACAGTTAACCCTGAAGTCTAAGTCCATTCTGACTGCTCTAGCAGAACACCACAGACTGGGTAGCTTATAAAAAACAAATTTATTTCTCACAATTCTGGAGGCTGGAAGTCTAAGGTCAGGTGCCAGCATGGTTGGGTTCTGGGGACAGTCCTCTTCCAGTTTACACCCTTAACTTTTGAAGTTTATGGCTACATGTGGAGTTAAAATTTTCTTTTGCTAAAGTGTTATTTAAAAGAGCCAAGATCTCCCTGTTGTGGACCGTAAATGGCAAAAAGCCATTGTAGATTCGAGGCTTAGCAAAAGGCTAAGTTCTCCCCCGTCCATCTCCATATTTGGCTATGATGCTGAGTATTTGCACCCACTCTACTTGCTTCCTTGGGTTGCTGGAAGCAATATACATGCCCTTCCTCTGACTTTTTGTTTGTTTCAGATGTTGGTAGATTTCACTAATGTATCCTGTTTTTGCCTTGGGAGAGTTCCTGTCTTAGCCTTGGATGTGCAACTTTGTATCAAGGTCCTTGATTCGCATATGGCTATATAATAAAGCAAACTGGGGCTATGGGGCACTCGGATACTGCCAGGCATTTTGAAGAGCCCTCCCAGTCCCATCATTTTTGTTTTGATAAGTGTGTTTCCTTAATTCCGCACTGTTATTAGGAGCAGCACTGGTCCGCGGCATCTCCCTAAAAAAAAGTAAAAAAAATAAAAGAGCCAAGATCTGGAAACAGCCCAAATGTCCATCAGTGAATGTGTGGATAAAAAAACTATAGTACATATACACAATGGAATACTACACAGCCTTAAAAATGAAGGAAACATAACTTTGCAACAGCCTGGATGGACCTGGAGATTATTATGCTAAGTGAAATAAGCCAGGCAGAGAAAGACAAATACCATATGATCCCCTTTATATGGGGAATCAAAAGAACACAATAAACTGAGGAACAAAATAAAAACAGAGGCAGGGTCACAGGGAACAGATGGTCAGTTCTTAGAAGAAAGGGGAAGAGGGGATGGGATCAAGGAAAGTAAAAAGACTAGCTAAGAAACATATACACAGAACACATAGATACAGACAAAAGAGTAGTAATAGCCAGAGGGAAAGAGAGGGTAGATGTAGAGGGAGGAGAAAAAAGGGGAAGGAGGCAGAAAGAGACTGCTTGGGGTAGGTGGTGGGGGCATGATGTGGGGTGTAGATGGTGTTATATTGAGTGGTACACTTGAAAAATGTGTAGTTTGGTGAACCATGTCAACCCAGTAATAAGATAAAATAAATAAAATAACATTAATAAAATAAAATAATAAAATAAAATTCTTTTGCTTAATGGCAACAATTTTTTAAATAAATTTTTATTAATTTTAATGGGGTGACATAAAAAATCAGGGTACATATGTTCAAAGAAAACATCTCCAGGTTATCTTGTCATTCAATTATGTTTCATACCCATCACCCAAAGTCAGATTGTCCTCCATCACCTTCTATCTGGTTTTCTTTGTGCTCCTTCCCCTCTCCCTCCCTCTCACCCCCCCATAACCACCACACTCTTGTCCATGACTCTTAGTCTTGTTTTTATGTCCCACCTATGTATGGAATCATGCAGTTCTTAGTTTTTTCTGATTTACTTATTTCACTCTGTATAATGTTATCAAGATCCATCCGTTTTGTTGTAAATGATCCGATGTCATCATTTCTTATGGCTGAGTAGTATCCCATAGTATATATGTACCACTTCTTCTTTATCCAATCATCTATTGAAGGGCTTTTTGGTTGTTTCCATGTCTTGGCCACTGTGAACAATGCTGCAATGAACATGGGGCTACATGTGTCTTTATGTATCAATATCTCTGAGTATTGGGGGTATATACCCAGAGGGATTGCTGGGTCATAAGGTAGTTCCATTTTCAGTTTTTTGAGGAACAACCCTACTTTCTTCCATAATGGTTGTGTTACTTTACATTCCCATCAACAGTGGATTAGGGTTCCTTTTTCTCCACAGCCTCTCCAACACTTACTATTAAGTGTCCTGTTGATAATAGCTAATCTAACGGGTATGAGGTGGTATCTCATTGTAGTTTTGATTTGCATTTCTCTAATAACTAATGAAGATGAGCATCTTTTCATATATCTGTTGGCCATTTGTATTTCTTCCTGGGAGTAGTGTCTGTTCATGTCCTCTTCCCATTTTTTTATTGGATTGTTTGTTTGTTTGTTGTTGAGTTTTATGAGTTCTTTGTATATTTTGGATATTAAGTCCTTATCTGAGCTGTTGTTTGAAAATATCATTTCCCATTTAGTTGGCTATCTGTTTATTTTGTTGTCAGTTTCTCTTGCTGAGCAAAACTTCTTAGTCTGATGTAGTCCCATTCATTTATCTTTGCCTTCACTTCTCTTGCCTTTGGAGTCAAATTCATAAAATGCTCTTTAAAACCAAGGTCCATGAGTTTAGTAACTATGTTTTCTTCTATGTACTTTATTGTTTCAGGTCTTATATTTAGGTCTTTGATCCATTTTGAATTAATTTTAGTACAAGGGGACAAACTGTAGTCGAGTTTCATTCTTTTGCATGTGGCTTTCCAGTTTTCCCAGCACCATTTGTTGAAGAGGCTTTCTTTTCTCTATTATGTGTTGTTGGCCCATTTATCGAAAATTATTTGACCATATATATATGGTTTTATTTCTGGAAATAAAACAGACTTTCTATTCTGTTCCATTGCTCTGAGTGTTTATTTTTCTGCCAGTACTGTACCATGCTGTTTTGATTGTCGTGGCTCTATAATATAATTTGAAGTCAGGTATTGTAATGCCCCCAGCTTCATTCTTTTTCCTTAGAATTGCTTTGGCTATTCGGGGTTTTTTATAGTTCCATATAAATCTGATTACTTTTTTTCCATTTCTTTAAAAAATGTCATTGGAATTTTGATGGGAATTGCATTAAATTTGTATGTTGCTTTGGGTAATATGGTAATTTTGATTATATTTATTCTTCCTATCCAAGAACAGGGAATATTTTTCCATTTCATTGTATCTTTTTTGATTTCCCTTAACAATGCTTTGTATTTTTCAGTATATAGGTCCTTTACATTCTTTGTTATGTTTATTCCTAGGTATTTTTGTTGTTGTTGTTGCAATCGTGAAGGGGATTTTTTTTTGAGTTCATTTTCTAATGTTTTGTTGTTGGCATATAGAAAGGCTATGAACTTTTGTTTATTAATTTTGTATTCTGTGACCTTACTGTATTGGTTTATTGTTTCTAGTAATCTTTTTGTGGAGTCTTTGGGGTTTTCAATGTATAGGATCATATCATCTGCAAAAAGTGAAACCTTTACTTCTTTTCCAATATGGATGCCTTTTATTTCTTTATCTTGTCTGATTGCTCGGGCTAGAACTTCTAGCACCACATTAAATAAAAGTGGAGAGAGTGGACAACCCTGTCTTGTTCCTGATTTAAGGGAGAAAGTCCTCAGTTTTATGCCATTTAATATGATGTTAGCTGATGGTTTATCATATATGGCCTTTATCATGTTGAGATATTTTCCTTCTATACCCATTTTGTTGAGTGTTTTAAAATTGTGTTGTATTTTATTGAATGCCTTTTCTGCATCTATTGATAAGATCACGTGGTTTTTGTTCTTTGTTTTGTTGATATGGTGTATTATGTTAACTGTTTTACATATGTTGAACCATCCTTGAGATTCTGGAATGAATCCCACTTGATCATGATGTATTATTTTTTAATATGTTGTTGTATTCGATTTGCTAGTATTTTTATTAGTATTTTAGCATCTGTATTCATTAGAGATATTGGTCTGTAGTTTTCTTTTTTTGTGCCGTCCTTGCCAGGTTTTGGTATGAGGGTTATGTTGGCCTCATAAAATATGTTTGAAATTATTGCTTCTTCAATTTTTTGGAAGACTTTGAGTAGAATAGGAACCAAGTCTTCTTTGAATGTTTGAGAGAATTCACTAGTATAACTGTCTGGGCCAGGACTTTTATTTTTTGGGAGGTTTTTTAATAGCTTTCTCTATTTCCTCTCTGCTAATTGGTCTGTTTAGGCTTTCTGCTTCTTCATGACTCAGTCTAGGAAGGTTGTATTGTTTTAGGAATTTATCCATTTCTTCTAGATTGTTGAATTTGGTGACATATAGTTTTTCATAGTGTTCTACAATAATTCTTTGTATATCTATGATGTCTGTGGTGATTTCTCCTCTTTCATTTTGGATTTTGTTTATATGAGTCCTTTCTCTTTTTTCCTTGGTAAGTCTTGCCAAGGGTTTGTCAATTTTGTTGATCTTTTCAAAGAACCAGTTCCTTGTTTTATTACTTTTTTCTATAGTTGTTCTGTTCTCTATTTCATTTATTTCTGCTCTGATTTTTATTATTTCCTTTCTTCAGCTGGTTTTGGGTTGTCTTTGTTCTTCTTTTTCTAGTTCCTTAAGGTGTGAAGTTAAGTGATTTACTTGGGCTCTCTCTTGTTTGTTCATATAGGCCTGAAGTGATATGAACTTCTCTCTTATTACTGCTTTTGCTGCATCTCAGAGATTCTGATATGTGGTATTGTCATTTTCATTTGTCTTCATATATCTTTTGATCTCTGTACTTATTTCTTCTTTGACCCACTCATTTTTTAAAAGTATGTTGTTTAGTTTCCACATTTTTGTGCATTTTTTCTCCTCTTTTTTGCAGTTGAATTCTAGTTTCAAGGCTTTATGATCAGAAAATATGCTTGGTACAATTTTAATTTTTCTGAATTTGCTGATATTATTTTTGTGGCCCAATATATGGCCAATTCTTGAGAATGATCCATGTACACTAGAGAAAAATGTATACTCTGTCACTGTGGGATGAAGTGTCCTGTAGATGTCTATCATATCCAGGTACTCTAGTGTTTTGTTTAAGGCCAATATATCTTTATTGATTTTCTGTTTGGATGAATGATCTAGAGCCGTCAGCGGTGTATTGAGGTCTCCAAGTATGATTGTATTTTTGTCAGTTTTTGTTTTTAGGTCAATCAGTAGGTGTCTTATATATTTTGGTGCTTCTTGGTTTGGTACATATATATTAAGAATTGTTATGTCTTCTTGATTCAGTGTCCCCTTAATCATTATGAAATGACCATTTTTGTCTCTGATTACTTTTGCTGCCTTGTAGTCAGCATTATTAGATATGAGTATTGCTCCACCTGCTTTTTTTTGGATGTTATTTGTTTGGAATATTGTTTTCCAGCCTTTCAGTTTGAATTTGTTTTTATCCTTGTTGCTTAGATGTGTTTCTTGTAGGCAGCATACAGTTGGATTTTCTTTTTTAATGCATTCTGCTACTCTGTGTCATTTTATTGGTGAGTTTAATCCATTTACATTTAGTGTAATTATTGACAATTGAGGATTCCCTATTGCCATTTTATAAATTGCTTTCTGTTAGTTTTATATCTTGTTTGATTCTTCTCTTTTGTTTTTCTATCATTTGTTTTTGTTTGGTTGCAATTCATACTTCTTTCCTCTGTTAGTACCTTTTTTAAGTCATGTGCTTCTGTGGTGGTTTTTTCAGGGGTGGTTACCATTAAGTAATGAAAAGGGTACCTACCATGTTCATTGTTTTACACTATCTTGAGTGCTTTTGCACTCCATCATCCTTTGCTACTGTTAATCTCCATCCTCTCCCCCCCTTTTTTTTTCTTTTTGTATTTTTCTGAAGTTGGAAATGGGGAGGCAGTCATACAGACTCCCGTATGCACCCAACCAGGATCCACCCAGCACACCCACCAGGGGGTGATGCTCTGCCCATCTGGGGCATTGCTCTGTTGCAACCAGAG
Source organism: Saccopteryx leptura (assembly GCF_036850995.1). NCBI lineage: Eukaryota > Metazoa > Chordata > Mammalia > Chiroptera > Emballonuridae > Saccopteryx > Saccopteryx leptura. Next base: position 112,033,042 of record NC_089504.1, read on the forward strand.
CCATTCTAGCGCCTGAGGCAGAGGCCACAGAGCCATCCTCAGCACCTGAGCCAACTTTGCTCCAATGGAGCCTTGGCTGTGGGAGGGAAAGAGAGAGACAGAGAGGAAGGAGAGGGGGAGAGGTGGAGAAGCAGATAGGTGCTTCTCCTGTGTGCCCTGGCCAGGAATCAAACCCAGGACTCCTGCATGCCAGGCCGGCCCTCTACCACTGAGCCAACCAGCCAGGGCCTCCCCCCCCCCTTTTTTTTGTTTTTGTCACAGTTTAAATTTGGTTTTATTGTGTTCTTGGTGGAGCTTTTACTTGTGGTTTTGTTTTGTTTTGTTCTTTGTATCTGGTTGGAAAACGCCCTTTAGTATATCCTGAAGTGGGGGTTTTCTGATGATCAATTCCTTCATCTTTTCTGTATCTGTGAATGTTTTTATTTCTCCTTCGTATTTGAAGGATAGCTTTGATGGGTATAGTATTCTTGGCTGGAAGTTCCTCTCTTTCAGAACTTTAAATATTGGGGTCCACCCTCTTCTAGTTTGTAGAGTTTCTGCTGAGAAATCCGATGATAATCTAATAGGCCTTCCTTTGGCAACAATTTTTTTGTGAGAATTTAATATGCCAATCCCCCCCCCCCCATCCTTGTCTTCTTTTTTTTTTTTTTACCTTTGTATAATGGTTCCTTTTTGATGAACTACTCATCTTTGAAGGAGGAGAGATTTTCCAAAATACAGGGACTCCTCAGGTTATGACACAATTCCTATGACAGTGACATAACCTAAATTTTGGTGTAGGTCAAAACATACCCTAACCTAGTCACTTACCTATCCTAACACAGTTGTAAATCATAATCTAGATCATTAAAACACAACTAAGCCACAGAAAAAGGAAAAGGACGTAAATATACTGTACTGTACACTGTACTGTAGTAACAGAAAAAAATGAATGTAAAAAAACCCTCCTTACCTTTATTCCTGTGGTTGGCTTGCACACTGGAAGGGGCATTGCAATGTAGGAGGGAGTGACCTATTGGGAGGAGAAAGCTGCAGAAGGTGCTGGAGATACTGGGTCAGGTGAATCAGGGTTGCCTAAGGAACATGCAGGAGATGCTGGACATGATTCTATCTGTACTATAGGTGTTTCATCCCGAGAAGTAGCTGATGTAGAGGGTACAGGATCTGTTGCAGGATGCTCCACAGGCTAGTCTAGAACTAGTTTGCCCACGTAGTCTGTAAGTACGATATTAACAGCATAAGCTGAAACACACCTCAATTTTTTAAAGTTTTTTTTATGGGAGTGAGTGTTGTCAACTTGAAACATCATATGTCAAGACTGTCATAACCTGAGGACCCCTGTATAGTATTTGCTGAAGTTTTCTGCAGAGGAGAGGCTGGATCTTGTTCCAGCCTCACAGGAATTTTCCTCGTGACACAAAGGCTGTGTGGATGAGCTCCATCAGCGTCTACTTCTGAGACAGACTGGGAGTTGCAGGGCTGCCCATGTTGCAGAGTCTATTATAGCCAAGTTTTCAACATTTATTCTAAAGTAGAGTGCTTCCCGTATACAGGCCATGTTTGAACATTCCTATTTCAACCTCTCTTTTATAATAAATATTACAATGAATCAGGTTGAGGGGAGGCAGTGCTGTCAATCTGAGTACTTGATTCCCTTGTTTCAAATGAATTGTTGATTTTGTCCTTAAGATAAGTCTCTTAATTGTGTGAACTGTGTTTTGTCCATGTTTTCTGACATCTGTAGCACCAACATCTTTAATCAAAGTCTTCTTTCCCTTTATTATACTTGGCATATACTTTAGTTCAGGGTTTTAGGTGTCTTGTTTTTGGTGAAAGTGGATTTTGCCTTTTTTATCTGTCTTATCCTTGTTACTAGGTAATTTCTGAGAGAAGGAGGGGATGCTACCTTTACCATTTTAACTCTGAAAGTTTCTCTAGAGCTGGGGTTTTCAACTGCCAGTCCTGTGAGAGTTAACCACTCTGATGTGATAGGGTGGAGGCAGTGATGGGTTTCAAATAATTTAACAACTGGTTCTCTGCTGTAAGGACTGTTTTAAGTATAAAAAAATATATACAGAACAGTAGTTTATTTCATGCATAAGAATAAAAGAGGTACACAAAACCAAATTATAAGAGTTTTAAAATATTAATGAAAAAATATTAAATAATACCTGACAAAAACCAATAAAACTTATTTAAGATAATTCCAGCCCTGGCCAGTTGGCTCAGTATTAGAGCATTGACCTGGCATGTGGATGTCCAGGTTTAATTCCTGATCAGGGCACACAGGAGAAGTGCCTATCTGCTTCTCCTCCCTTCCGCTCTTACTTTTCTCTCTTCTCCTCCTGTAGCCATGGCTTGATTGGAGCGAGTTGGCCCCAGGCTTTGAGGATGGCTCCATGGCCTCCACCTCAGGTGTTAAGAAGAGCTTGGTTGCTCAGTAACACCCCAGATGGGCAGAGTATTGCCCACTAGTGGGCTTGCCAGGTGGATCCCAGTCGGGGTGCATGTGGGAGTCTGTCTCTGCCTCCCCTCCTCTCACTGAATTAAAAAAAATTTTTTTTCTATATTGTTTCTTGATTGGAGTCCTCACTTGCAATTTTCTTTGCTTTAATCCAAGCATCATCGGATGTGTGATTTATCCTTTACCATCTTTTCACTGTAGGAGTAGGATACCATTCCTTTAGAGACCATTTTAACAACCAGTTCACTGAACTCAATGAAAATTAGGTTTCCGTTCTGCTGAACCGGTGTGAACTGGCTGAATCCCACCACTGGGTGGATGCTATATGATCACCCAATAATTATAGACTCTATAATCTTTATAGAACATTAGGGTGGTTAACTCTTTCCTGGACCAGCACAAAACTTCTGGGGGATCGGCAGTGGAAAACGACTGCTCTAGAGCAGGGGTCAGGAACCTTTTTGGCTGAGAGAGCTGTGAATGCCACATATTTTAAAATGTAATTCTGTGAGAGCTATACAATGACTCATGTACCTTACGCACTATCCAATAAAAATTTGGTGTTATTTTCATCAGTTCACTCTTCAGCTCAAACTCTTTCAGGAATTCTCTTCTACTGAATTCCACATTCTCTAGCATTAATGATCTTCAATCTGGCTCCCATATAGCTTTCTACCTTAGCTATCTACCTGAAATTGTTCCACGTGCCAACTATTACAGTCTGCATTGCTCACCATCGCTGAACATACTGCCTGTTTTCCTTCTGATGCCTTTGGTCTATTTGTATACTCTTCCCCGATACCATTTCTTGTCATCCTGAGTCTGAGCTCAGATGATAAGCCAGAGACTGCTAGTTGTCTCCAGCATTTGTTCTCCCATTCTCCTTTAGTATTAGAACCATTGATTTTCCACTGGGTCCATGGCCACTCAATAGAGATTACATGCGTCAACATCACAGTTCACTTTTGACCAGTAATGTGTAAGGGGAGTATATACAACTTCTGCAAGTGTTCTTAAGCAGAGATGTGTGTTCTTTTCTGCCCCTCACTCCTTTCTACTATCTGGAAACAAGGATGTGATGGCTGGAGCTTGAGTAGCTATCATGGTCCATAAGGTAGAAGCTACATGTTTAGTATGGTGAAAACACATGGTAGAAGGAACCTGTGACCGTGTTGATCGGAGAGCTGCCATACCAACCTGGACTTCCAGCACTTACATGAAAGGAGTAACTTTTATTTTGTTTAAGCAACTGTTATTTTGAGTTTTTAACTGCTGCAAAAAACAATCTCTCTATGAAAATATATTATTTTCTATTCAAAATCTAAGCAAAGTAGGGGAATTATCTTAATTATTTCTCATAGAATCTATGGGCAGGGATAAAGGAAGCCTCAGATATGAACTAGAACCTGGGACTGATACACTGCAGATGACAGGATGTCCTCTCACTAAGTCTTCTCTCTCCTCCTGCTGTAGGTTATTTATGTATCTGGCATAGAGAAGTAACAAATAAATGTTCAATGGATGGCAACTTGTGTGTCTGCAAAATAATCTGGATCCGAAGCCAGTACTCAAAACGTTTCCTTATAGGTATGTACCTTGTTAAAGTGACTCTTTTGAAGGAAACCATACTTTTTAAAGTCTAAGCTCCTCTGTCGACTCTTTCTCTTAGCTCTCAGATCTTTTTTTTTTTTTTTTTTTTTGTATTTTTCCAAAGCTGGAAACGGGGAGGCAGTCAGACAGACTCCTGCATGTGCCGGACCGGGATCCACCCAGCATGCCCACCAGGGGGCGATGCTCTGCCCATTTGGGGCGTCGCTCTGCCGCAATCAGAGCCATTCTAGCGCCTGAGGCAGAGGCCACAGAGCCATCCTCAGCGCCCGGGCAAACTTTGCTCCAGTGGAGCCTTGGCTGGGGGAGGGGAAGAGATAGAAAGGAAGGAGAGGGGGAGGGGTGGAGAAGCAGATGGGCGCTTCTCCTGTGTGCCCTGGCCGGGAATCAAACCCGGGACTCCTGCACACCAGGCCGAGGCTCTACCACTGAGCCAACCGGCCAGGGCCTTAGCTCTCATTTCTTTTCAGTAGTTTTTCCAACATCAGAGAAAGAGTCTGGACTACAGCATGGTCCACAACTGATCTAAAGAAAGACACTTTAGAGACAACTTTATTTCTGTACAGGATTTGCAAAGGCAAATTTTTATGGGAATGTGAGCAGTGAGCACTGGCCCACAAGTAACTATTTGCTAGACAAGAAAATGATAGATTACTCTTGGTACTTTTTCCTCTGTAATCAGCTTTTTAAAAAATGTTTGCATTGTTATTATTTACTGTCTGGTTCCTGCTTTACCCTAGCTTTTTGCCCTTGAGAGTTTCTTATGTTCTCGTCAGCTTATTGGTATGTTTGAAAAGATGTTTTACATATTTTATCTAGCATTCTGAATTGCTTTATAGACCAAGACAGAACATCTCCATGTATGCTATTCATTCATTCTGCATTTAGTGAGCCAGTCCTATTTCATGTCATGCCTTGTGCCTATTCTCAAGAAGCTCATAGTAATTAGGAAAACAGACAAAACTACAATTACCATTCTATATGATAAGTGCTAGAAAAAGATAAGATGGTAACCAATGTCACCCTAATAAATTCAATTAAAAAAGTGAAAAAAAGGGATAAGGTAGGTGAACACAGGAGGACCTTGCTCATTTGGGGGTGTGGGTAAGACAGGATTGGACAGCAAGCCACAAGGAAGGATTGACAACAGAATTGACGCCTGTGATGAACAATGAAGGGTAAACAGGAATTAGGTAGGTAAGGAAGAGGTGGCAGGTCAGGCTATAACAAGAAAAAGGAGCAGCATATGCAAAAACAGGATGCTTGAGAGAGTATGGCAAGACTGGGGAACCCAAGTAGTACACTCTATATGAGTTTATTGATTCCACTTAGTTGTTAGTCACATATTTGCCTCACTATGTTTGAGTGTTTGTGGTAGAGATTGTGTGTAATGGTTTCTCTGTCCCCATGCCCAGCAGTAAGCACATAGATGGAGCACAATAAATATTTGAATGAATGAATGACTTTCATTCATGATGTGACATGAACATCATAGCATATAGAAGAATAGTTAGGAGTCCATTAATGAGGAAGGTCATATTTAATGGCAGTAAATATGAGATGGGATAGATTTAAGAATTATTTATAAATTAGAATGAATAGGACTTGGTATATTGGAGATGTGGTATAAAAGCATAAAAATGACTTTCTAGGTTTCTCTTTGGATTATAAGTGGGTGATAATAGTAACAATGTTATTAATAATTAATACTAATATTCATTAGTTACTCTGTATCATACAGTACACTACACTGTTTTACATGTTTTAACCATTTAAACTCTCAACGACTCAGTGAGGTAGGTATTCTTAACTATCCCCATTTACTGATGAGAAAATTGGAGCTATTAGAGATCAATTTGCATAAGGTCCCACCATCTAGAGATGGCAAATTCAGATGCAGGAATTTTGATTCCTATGGACATACACATAACCTACTTTTCACTGCCTCTGAAAGGTCAATAAACAGAATGGTGGGCCTGTTGTTCCTTATGTGCATCATGTAAACTGCACGTATCCGTTTTACTAAACATAGAGACACACAGGGTGACTGCCTCTTTTTGACCAGATTTTGGGAGCTTGGTTCGGTATCTTCAGTTTTCCTACTTGGAAGACCTAAAGTAGGGTGGAAGTTTGATAGCAAAGTGATAGTTGACACAAAAGATGAAAGAAGGCAGCTTCAGAAACGACATTCTCGAATACTCTAGCAGCGGCTGGAATGACAGGATCCGGGTTCTACCAGACTTTCCCTCCTCTCCTCCCCCCTCCCGACAAGACAGACGTAGATGTCTTAAGGTATAGATATACCGACACCAAGTTGCAGGTTGGTTCTAGCAGTCCTCGATTCAAATCGAAGGTTCCTTTTCCGACGCCCGGTGAGCCTAGCACACTTGAAGTGAACGAGAGACCGCCTGTCGAACCCAGAGAGACACATCTTAGCACCGGCTAGCTTTCGTTCCCAGGGAAACCGCTCGCAGTGGCACCTGGGGCCTCCGCCCCGGCACCTGCGAAGAGCCCCGCCTGGAGCCAGGGGGCGCGGAAGCGCGTCTGCCCTTCAGGCCCCACCCCGCCCCGCCTCCAGCCCCGCCTCCAGCCCCGCCTTCCCTGCACGGGCCTGGCCGCTCCGGGCCCCGGGCTCCGCTCCCGGCGCAGGCGCAGTCCCGCACTCCCGCAGCAGCTCCCAGCGCAGGGTACCTGCCCCGGCAGAGTGTAGCGGCGTCGGCTGTCCGCCCTCCTCCGCTTTTCGCCGCTTTGGAGCGCGCTCTGTGCGGCTCCGCGAGCGTCTCTGAGCGCGAGCCGCGGCCGCCGTGGGTTCGTCAGGTGAGTGCGGCCGCGCGGGCGAGAGGCCCGGGGCGCAGAGCACCGCCCCCCACCGGCAGCCGCGCGCCTGCCTCCGGCGAGCCGGCCTGGAGGGCGGCCGTGGCAGGTGCAGAACTGGCGCGGCGCGCGGAGATACGGCCCGGCTGACCCGGCCCGGCGAGCGCTACCCTGCTTCGGCACGCCGGCTCCGGCCCTCCGGGAGCCTCCGGCGGCGCGGGGCTTTGGGCATCTAGGCGGCTAGGGGCCGCCGGCGGGCGGCGGGTGTCGGCGGCTCGTCTCCCCCCCCTCCCCCCAGGTACGGGCGGGCGCGTTACTTATTAACTGCGCGGTCCCGAGGTCCGGAGGCTGGGAGCCCGAAGCCCAGTTACCTGTCGGCGGGCCGCGCGCGGCCGGGGGCTGGGGCTCAGGGTCGCGGACGGGGTCTAAACAGAGTTGCCGAATGAGTCTGGAGCCCGGCTCAGCGCGAGGGTGGAGCGGGGTGAAGGTTAGGCGTGGACCCGGGGTCGCGGTGAGCGAAGTGTGAGGCTCCGTCCCGAGGCGTAGAGGTCACCCTCGGGAGGTTTCGGCGAAACCTGGTGGGCAAGAGCAGCCGCGCGCAGTCGCGCCGTAGGAGGCGGCGGGCTTCAGCCAGACTTTTGTCTCGGGGAGTTGAGGCAAGCTGCACAGACAAGATTGTAATCACACTGCTTTTTCCAGCGATGACAACTCGCTCCGACCGCCGGGGGGAAAGCGAACTTACTGGATTCTGGAAGTGATGTTAGGTGAGATCTGCAGCACGTGAAGAGTGGCCAGATGCTATGGGAGTCTTAAAAAATTTGCAATGGCTAAAGGGTAAGGTCTTGTACATTAAGAGCGCTGACTTAATACTAATTACTAGGAGGCAGTTTAGTTTGGAGGAAATGTAGCATATTCCTGAGCTACCTGTTTCACACTCTCACGTTTCCCCCTCCAGTTTCTTTCACTGTGGAAAAAGCCCTTTAATCTTTTGCCGTGGTGGAATGCTTATATAATTGGAGAGGCCAATAAGAGGATTAGAACAAAACTGTTTTATTGTAACTCGATTGAAAGCCCAGTTTCTATTCATTATCCTCATTCTTATTTTGTTGTTTGTATAGTTTTTGTTTTAAAGGTGAATTGTCATTCTCAAATCAGGGAGAAAAGAGACAATAGGTTTGTAGACCAATCATAGTGAATGTTTTATGTTGCTAAATATTCTACCAGTTTTATGTGGTCTTGTTCCGTTAACGTTTGTTATTTACCAGTACTGTGCATTATGTTTAGACAGACATTGTACCCCAAATATGGCTTAATCTAATACTAAAGCCCTTGTGAAGTGTATTGAAATAAATTTAGCAGTTATATACAATTTTACTATAATAGTGTATTTCTACCAGTTAGAAGAAAAGCCTTTTAATTTTTTTCCTTTTTCACTACAGAAAAGTTATATATTAGTGCTAACCTTTTTGAATCAAAGTGGGTACAGTTACTATAACTCTTTCTCATATGTTTGGCAAACAACTCATCCATGGTATTGAAAACGTCTGACCTTTCACCAGGATAGCTATTTGATGTTCAGAGGCTTATGAGCTTTGTAATTAGTGAGGTTTCTGATTAGATCCAATTGTACTTTTTTGAATTAATGTAGTTATTTATATTCTTCCTTCAATAGTTTTTCTTCTAACTTGCCTTACCCTCCTCCCCCCAAACACACTCGTAGATACTCCACAAATAATTTTGAAATTAAAAGTTCTTAGTGCCCTGGCCAGATGGCTTGGATGGTTGGAGCATTGTCCTGATATGCAAAGGTTGTAGGTTCAATCCCCAGTCGGAGCACATATAGGAACAGGTCAATGTTTCTATTATCTCTTTTTCTCTCTTCCCCCTTTCTTAAATCAATAAGTAAAATTTAAAAAATGAAAGGATTCTTAGAAATACAGTTCTCCATCATTTGTAACATGGCAGAACAAAAACACATAGGTTATAGTAGTTTTACATGTATTATTGTGGTTAATATACCTTCTTTTTTCCCATCCTGAGTGGGACACATTGAACCAGTTAGTAAGCTAGCCACATGAAAATTATTAAATCTGTTTTTTTTTTTAAATTTTAGCTCCATTACATACTGTGCATATGACCTAGAGTAAATTATTTAACTTCCCTGAGCTTATTTTCTCTATTTGTGAATGATGAAGTATTAGATTGAACCATATGAATTTGCTCATAGTCGACTGTTTTTCATGTGGTTTGGCCTAATATGAACTTTATAATAGTGGGATGAGAATTAAATGAGATACTCTTATGAGATGTGGGGAGTGGGTAGAAGGAGCAAAAATATAAGCGTGACAGTGTGCCAGACACTGTGTTTGTTGTTCTAGGTACCTTGACTCCTCATACCTTGAGGCATTCCTGGGATATACATGGCGGTATTGCATTTTACAAATGAGAAAGTTGAGGCTCAGAGAGTTGGAATAACTTGCCTGTGTTTACTTTTCAGTGGTATATATATACTTGATTATTGGCAGAGCTAGGATTAAAAACTAAATGTGACTGGCCAAAGTGGAACTTTTAACATGCTTGTTTCTTCTATTCCTGATCTACACCTTCTGTAAAAGTTTTGTAACTATAAGGAGGCACAAAGATGAAAGGTGTTATCATTTGAATTGCTGGTTAAAAAATATCCAAGTTTTCTGATTAAGGTGATACCAATGCTATTACTACTATTGAATATAGAGCTTACCATCTATCAGGCTCTGGTCTAAGCACTATACCCATTTATAATCACAGTGACCTAGAAGTAATCCCTAATTCTATCTCATTCTATAGTTGAGAAAATTGAGGAACTGAGAGATGTAGCTTGCTCAGGGTCACAAAGCTAGATTAGAAGTCACGCAATTTGTCTTTAATATCCATGCTTTTAACCTCTGCACTCCACTGCTTCCTCATGTGTAGGTTGTAATGCTGAAGAATTGTTTTTTACTTACCTTTTATGAGATAATGTTAGTGTAATAAGTAATTCTTCATGTGCCCTAAGAAGTTTTTAAATCAAATGCTTATTGAGCATCTGCTCTGCAAGTCACAGTGGGGGTTAAAGGAAAGTATTCATAAGAGGTCTGGAATGTAGGCCATATAATCATTTCCATATCTTTTATAAGTTCCTCAAAATTTAGCAGGCACTTTATACACACACACACACACACACACACACATACACACACACACATCCTTGTAATTTTAATGAGTGAAAAATGAGACAAAGTGCTAGAGTAGTTGGACACTGAGGAGGAAAGAAGGATGAGTAGTGGGATGGAAATATGTGTGTGTTGAGGTAATGAGGGAAAGCTTTGAGGATATCCTGAGCCTTTGTCCTATCCTAAACCTAGTTCTGGTTAGGATACAGTTCAACAAAGGGTAGTAAATTGGTTACTAAATTAATTATTTAAATGTATGTAATATCTTAAAGATAAAATATCTGAGCTTTGAAAAGTCAATTTTTTTTTTAACAAAAGAGACAGAGAGAGGGATAGACAGGAAGGGAGTGAGATGAGAAGCATCAGTTCTTTGTTGCAGCACCTTAGTTGTTCATTGATTGTTTTCTTTTTTCCTTAAGTGAGAAGCGGGGAGGCAGCTTGACAGACTCTTGCATGCACCCTGACTGGGATCCACCTGGCAATCCCCCCTATGGGGCAATGCTATGTCCATCTGGGGCTGTTGCTCCGTTGCTCGGCAACCAAGCTATTTTAGTGCCTGCCAAAAGGCCATGGAGCCATCCTCAGCACCCAGGTCCAACTGCTCCAACCAAGCCATGGTTGTGGGAGGGGAAGAGAGAGAGAGAGAGAGAAGTGAAAGGGGGAGGGGTGGAGAAGCAGATGGTTGCTTCTCCTATGTGCCCTGACTGGGAATCAAACGTGGGACATCCACATGCCAGGCTGATACTCTACCACTGAGCCACCCGGCCAGGGCCCATTGATTGCTTTCTCATATGTGCCTTGATCCAGGGGGCTATAGCCAAGTCATTGACCCCTTGCTCAAGCCAGCAACCTTCAGCTTCAAGCCAGTGACCTTTGGGCTTAAGCTAGTGACCATGAGGTCATGTCTATGATCCCATGCTCAAGCCAGTGACCCCGCCCTCAAGCTGGTGAGCCCGTGCTCAAGCCAGTGACCTTGGGGTTTCAAACCTGGGTCTTCTGTGTCCCAGGTGATGCTCTATCCACTGCGCCACTTCCTGGTCAGGCGGAAAACTAATTTCTAACTAGTTTCTCTTTTCTGATCTGATGATTCTTAGCTTTTTGACAGGTAGTACATTATTTTTTTCTTTTATGCTTCCAGAGCACTGAGTACATGTCTGTATTTTAGTATTACATAGTTTTGATATTTATATTGCATTTGTAATGTTAATGACAAGGAGGTCTCTTAGTATATGCATGCTTTGAGCACAGGGATTAAGTCATCTTAACCTATTTTATAGCTTTAGTATTGGTCCTGAAACCCAGTAGGTACTATACTGTGTTTAGTGATGGATGGTCAGGGTAAGAAAGTTAGAATATATAGAAATTGATCTAGCAGTAGAAATGGAAATGAATGTTCAGATGAGAATTGAGGGGATTCTAAGGGAAGGAAGAGAGGGATACTTATATCATGTAGCATTAACTTGCCATCTTTGTTTTTCCCTTCTGCTTTCCTTTTCAGCTTAGAATGAAATGAGGTAGTTTCATAAGCTTAACTTACATATAGAAAAAAGTGAAAAAGTAATCTTGATTTATCTTAAGATATCAGCCACACAAAATTAAATAGCTATAGCCATAAACTAAAATTATTTGGATCAAAGGAAAAAGAATAAAAATTATTGAACTAGTTCAGATTTATGGGAGATTTGTTGCTTGTAGTTAACAACAGGGTTGTAACAGTAAACAATGGAAATTGAGGAAGTTCTACATATAAGTGTATGAATTGACAGTCTTGTAAAAGAAACTATTCAAGAATGTGCGAGTGCCCTAAGAGCATCAAGGAGCTTACAGATGGTTGCGTAGAACCAATTAAATACATGGATTGTAATTTGATGTATCTAGAAAAAAATAAAAGTATTGAGTACAGATATTGATCAACTTATGACCTATGCAACTTACGACCATTCGAGTTTACAACCACAATTGCCACGACTGCTCCGCGTCTGGCAGCGCAAACGTTGCTCAGCTGGGCGTATGACAGTGCGGACTGGCTTCCGGCAGTGCACCGTTTCAACTGTTATTCCAGACTCGGTACAGCAATTTGTGTTTTGTATCTTGGATATTTTTCATCAAACCCCTCCCAAGATGTCTACCAAGAGGAAATTGTCTTTGCAAATAGTAAACCAGTTGTACTGGTAATGCAGTGTTTTACTTAAACCTGACGAATGTAAAAGTAAGAAACAAAATGGTGTAGAGATGATACAAATGGCATAAAATGAACAAAGAAAATTATGATATATATATAACAATAATGAAAGAAAATTATGATAAAATATGACTTAAAGATTTTTATAACTCATTTCACAGTACTGTACATATAGCCTACTCAACTTACGACCAAATCGTGTTACGACCGTTCTGTTGGAACCAATCGTGGTCGTAAGTCGAGCACTAGCTGTATTTGTTTTGGGCACTTGATTGACAGGGATAAAATATGGATGAACAACCACAGTAAGTTTGAAAAAACAATAAGTGTGTATTAATTTCCTGTTGGGAAGAGAATTATGTTTGAAGTTAGAGAAATTAAGTGACTTGTCCAAGTTCACACAGCTAGTCAGTGACAGAATGTGAACTAGAAGGAATATTTTATGATGCTAGTTTGATAAAAATGCTCCGATTTTTCCAGACTTTGAAAACTCAGTTTCTCGAGTCTTAATACTATCTCAAGTACTGTTGTATATGTCTCCCCCACCGCCAGGAACGGTAGCCTGTAATCACTGTCTCTACTCCTCATTGTTTTGCTGTTTATCCCCTCTCTAAGGGCTCTTATTATTTACTTATTTTAATCCTTCAGTGCCTATTGAATGTTTAGTTGATATATATTCTTTCATATACAAAATAAGGAGGTTCCCACTATTAAGAAAGAGAAACTTGCAAAATTATTAAAAAAATATTTGTTATAAGGTTTTGTAATTAAATACAATATAAGTAACCCAACAAGTACTGAGCATTTTTTTTGAAACCCCTTCATTTAAGAATTTGCAGTCATAGATGGACCTTGATAACATTATATTGAGTGAAATAAGTGAGTTAGAAAAAAACTAAGAACTATATGATCCCATACATAAGTGGGACATAAAAATGAGACTCAGAGACATGGACAAGAGTGTGGTGGTTGGGGGGGAGGGAATGGGGAGAGGGGAGGGGCACCAAGAAAACCAGATAGAAGGTGACGGAATACAAAGACAATTTGACTTTGAGTGATGAGTATGCAACATAATTAAATGTCAAAATAACCTGGAGATGTTTTCTCTGAACATATGTACCCTGATTTATCAATGTCACCCCATCAAAATTAAAAATAAAAACTAAAAAATAAATAAATAAAAAGAATTTGCAGTAATTAACATCTCTAAATATGTCAAATTATGCATATTTGTGGAAATTAATTTGTGGTCTACGTTAATAAGAGTGGGAAGATTATGTAACTTCATTGACCATCTGACTAAATTTTCCCTTGGGTTATTAATTAAATCCACACTTAAACATAGAATGCTTCTTGAAATTTAAATGTGAACTTCTTTGGTTGCAACTCAAATATTTGGAAAATCAACTTTAAAATTATAATGAATGTTAATGAGAAAATGGTTTATATATACAAACAGACACACTTTTTTGTTTTATTTTCTCTTTATGTAGTATTTGAATACATCTCAAAAGGTTTCTAATTATGGAGAATTTTATATAAAGTAAATAGACTTAAAAGTGTAATGAACCTCAAAATTCCCATCATCTAGCTCTGGTATCCGTCAGTAGTGGTTCTGCCTCATACACTTTTCCCCCTCCTGTATTATTTTGAACAAATTCCAGGAATTGTATAATTTAATATGTAAATATTTCAGTATATATTTCTAAAAGACAAAGATAGTTAGCTCTACAGTACTATTATATATTTAAAAATTCACACTAAATCCTGAGTATCAAATTATCCACACTTTTTTTTAATACATGAAAATAAAAAATATGGCCACTCTAACAAAATTTTCTGTTTATTTTTATTTATATGCTAGTCTTCCTCCTAAATTCTATAAGGAGTTGAAAAAAGTATTTTAAATTTTAGGATAGCAACAAAATAGAGAAGGAAATAATGATACCAAAAAGAATATAGGAAAAAAGAAGAGAAAACAGAAAGCCATAACAAATGCTCATGTCAATAGCAGTGTATTAGAGAAACTTTAGTCTTCTCTTTCTGGAAGTAAGACAGGGTTCAGAGATTAAACAGTATTCTGTTTGGTTTGCTCACTTCTATGGTTAGTTGGGTGAGGCCTGCCTTAAGAGGTCCTCTGTCTTGATCTAACTAACCTTTATCTGAGTCCTACCCCTCCCTCTCCAATCATTTTTAACTTTTAAGTCATTCCTAGATGTACTTGAGTCGAATGTTAGAGTCAGACACACAAGGGTTTGAATCCTAGCTCAATTATTTGTTGACAGAGTGTGACAAAGTTAATAAATCTCTCTGAGCCTTGGGTTTTTTTTTTTGTTTTTTTTTTTTGGTTTGTGTGTGTGTGGCAGAGGTAGAGAGAGGGACAGATAGGGACAGACAGGAAGGGAGAGAGATGAGTAGCATCAGTTCTTTGTTAAAACTCCTTAGTTGTTCACTGATTGCCTTCTCATGTGCCCTGACTGGGGTGCTACAGCGCAGTGAGTGACCCCTTGCTCAATCCAGTGATCTTGGGCTCAAGCCAGCGAACAGTGACCACAGGGTCATGTCTAGGATCCCACACTCAAGCCAATGACCTCGCACTGAAGCCGGATGAACCTGTGCTCAAGCTAGAGACCTCGGGGTTTTAAACCTGGGTCCTCTATGTCCCAGTCTGACACCTGGTCAGGCTTTTTTTTTTTGAGCCTCAGTTTTTATGTCTGTAAAATAGAACTAAGAACCATTTCAGAGGGGTGTTGTGAAGAGTAACTAGAATAAAGTATATGTGTGTATGTCACACATACAGAATGTAATAATGTGTATGTGTATGTAGTTGAAGCAATTGTTTGAATGCTTTTTCATCTGTATGTCTCCATTTGCAGTACATGACCTTGGCATTAGATCAGATCCTCGTAATCTCTTGCCTAGCCTGTTGCAGTAATTAATCTCTTAACCAATTGCCTCTGATCAGTGCTCTCCAGTTAAAGTCCTTATTGCCTTGGGAGTCATTTTTTCTAGTGATATTATAGTACATAAGCACTTTCTAAAATTTCTTCAGGATAAATTCTGAGTAACGTTTTCCATGTTAAATGGTCTATCACTTGTGTGCTTCTCCAGCCTGATTTTTTGTCTTTTCTTCCTTTGCTAGTTTTATGAGTGCCAAACCCTCATTTCCTGACTGTCCTATCCTGTTTTCTTTTTCTTTATTTTTTTTATTTTATTTATTCATTTTTAGAGAGAAGAGAGAGAGGGAGAGAGAGAGAGACAGAGAGGGAGAGAGAAGAGAGAGAGACAGAGAGGGAGAGAGAAGAGAGAGAGACAGAGAGAGAGAAGGGGGGAGGAGCTGGAAGCAAACTCCCATATGTGCCTTGACCAGGCAAGCCCAGGGTTTCGAACCGGTGACCTCAGCATTTCCAGGTCGAGCTTTATCCCACTGCGCCACCACAGGTCAGGCTTTCTTTATTTTTTAATACATATATTTTGTTTATTGATTTTAGAGAGAGGGGACTCAGATAAGGGGTGAGAAGAGGAATGGGAAGCACCAACTCATAGTTGCTTCTCTTGTGTGCTTTGACTGGCAAAGCCCAGGGTTTTGAACCAGCAACTTCAGTGTTCCAGGTTGATGATTTATACACTGTGTCACTGCAGGTTGGCTGTCCTATACTATCCTATTTTCTTACTTTACTCATCTGTTGGACACCTTTTTGGCACTTAAAATTTAACTTTTATTTTACTTCTACTTGAAACATTCTTTTCTCCCTCCTTTCCTCTCCACAGCCCTCAGGGTTATTACTTAGAGGCTATGTGCCACTCACTGAATCTGTTTTTATACCTGTAGGTTTAGAACATAGTACCAAGGATTTGAGGATTTGCCCTCAAGAGTTAAAGCTGGCAATCATCCTTTCATTCCAACTAGAATAAATATAATTGATAAAATATATTAAATATACTTACTTTATACTAATATTATAATATGTATAAATTTGCTAAATATATAAATGTTAGTAAAAGTCCCCCCCCTATGCAGTACTTTACATCACCTTGACTTATGTTACAATACCTCTTAATTCCCTTTACCTTTTTGCCCATACCCCAATTGCTCAACTCTCTAGAAACTAAATTTTTCTGTGTCTATGAATCTGTTTGTTCATTTAAGAGTCCACACAAAAGTGAAATGCTACAGTGTTTGCCTTTCTCTGACTTATTTCACTTAGCACAGTTCCCTCTAGGTCTATCCGTATTCTCTCTCACAAATGGCAAGGCAATTCTTTTTCATGGTTGAGTAATGTTCCTTTATGTGTGTGTGTGCACACACACACATCACAGACATATACATCCACTTTTTTTTTTTAAGTGAGGAGGAGAAAAAGAGAGACATGCCCATATGCACCCCGATCACTATCCACCTGGCAGGCCCCCTACTTGAGGGATGCTCTGCCCATTTGGGGCCATTGCTGTGTTGCTTGGCAGTTAAACTATTTTAGCATCATCTCAGTGCCTGGGGCCAACTCTGCTTGAACTAATGAGCCATGGCTGCATGATGGGGAGAGAGAGAGAGAGAGAATGGGGAGGGATGGAGAAGCGGATAATCACTTCTCTTGTGTGCATTGACTGGGAATCAAACCCAGGACTTCTGCACACTGGGCCAACAACGCTCTACCACTGAGCCAATCAACCAGGGCCTCATTTATTTCTAAAATGTAAGTAGATATACATGTAGATATGTATATATGATATATAAATAAGTAAATTTGTATTTTCTTTTTTTCTAGATAAAAGGTAGCTCACTATACATGTTATTTTGTTTTTTTAACTTGTCAGTATATT
This sequence comes from Saccopteryx leptura, assembly GCF_036850995.1. Taxonomy (NCBI): domain Eukaryota; kingdom Metazoa; phylum Chordata; class Mammalia; order Chiroptera; family Emballonuridae; genus Saccopteryx; species Saccopteryx leptura. Next base: position 112,050,122 of record NC_089504.1, read on the forward strand.
CTCAAGATTACTTCATGGCAGTATGTAGTGCTTCATTATGAGGATGTACATTAGTTTATTCAGTTAGTCTTGCTGTTATAAGACTGTAGTCAGTCTTCTGCTAATATTGCTAGTTCTTACGTGTATCTTTTCTATTTTGCCAGTTTATTTTTGGGATACAGCCCTAAATGTGGGCATGCTGGGCCATAGATTTAATGAACATAATCATATTGCTAGATATTAAGTTTTTCTCCATAGAATTTGTATGTTTGCATTTCCAGAAATACAAATGCTTTCATATTTCATGACTTGGTGACCCTTTAAGGTGTAGAGAGATGAATTAAAAGTATATGGGATATAAGAACGTACTATACAGAAATAGTTATTGACAATGTCAAAGTTTGATAAAAACCCTATTTAGTATCTTAAAGTGAATTCACAAGTACATATATTCAAATGAAAATGAAATATTCAGGGTTAGATGATATGTTTGGTGTATATTTGTGTGTGTATTACAAATAAGGAATGAAAGTTATTCTCTTGAATGAAAAAATGATAAATTTTAATTGAACATTTAACACTTTAAATTCCTTGTTAACATGATCGATCTTTCATTTGACATAGTGAGTACTTGGGCAAAAAAACAAGGACACCTTTCATTTTGAGGACTGAAATTACTATTTGCTACAATAAAGAAAGCATTAATTGGATTTGAAATTTGTCATTTGTAGATTCAGTAGTTACAGTTTTGATTGCTTGTATGTATATTGAAAGTCTGTGACATGTAATCTGTAATTTTGAGGGAATATGTAAATATTTAGTCAGCTCTCTTTTTTCCCAATTTAACAGCAGCCTTTGCTGTTCTTTACTTGGCTTATTTTTTTTTTTAATTTTTATTTATTTATTTATTTTTTACAGAGACAGAGAGTGAGTCAGAGAGAGGGATAGACAGGGACAGACAGGAACAGAGAGAGATGAGAAGCATCAATCATTAGTTTTTCATTGCGCGTTGCAACACCTTAGTTGTTCATTGATTGCTTTCTCATATGTGCCTTGACTGTGGGCCTTCAGCAGACCGAGTAACCCCTTGCTGGGGCCAGCGATCCTGGGTTCAAGCTGGTGGGCCCTTCCTCAAACCAGATGAGCCCGCACTCAAACTGGCGACCTCGGGGTCTTGAACCCGGGTCCTCTGCATCGCAGTCTGATGCTCTATCCACTGCGCCACTGCCTGGTCAGGCTACTTGGCTTATTTTTAACACTTTTTATTTAGGGTATGAGAGTAAAAATTTCCAGCTTAGTAAATGAGTTTTGTTTTTTTTTAATTAATGAGGTTTAGGGCTACATTGGTGCTTGTGTTTGGTAATTTGAGGAAGCTCAGGGAAGGTATTAAGATTATCCAAGTACTGTTGTAGGAAGGAAAAAATTGCAAAGGTTGGGTTCGGGTAATAGAAGACTTTGATTTTCAAGCTAGTATGTATGGACTTTATAGGCAGCAGGAAATCAGTAAAGGATTTATAAGACTTCTTTTATATTCATTCTTCAAGTGGAAAATGTAGTTTTTATGTGATCTCCGTGAGGTAATTGAGTAGTTATGGGAAATATTTTTTGCTTATGGAGAAACTGAAGCATATGTGTTATTGTTAGTGGTTTACTATGATAAATGTTTTTGAGGCCATACTGTGTGCCAGATACATAGCGTATGACTAAGTGTTTCATGTGGATTATCTCCCTTCATTCTCACAGCAGACTGGAGAAGGGAGGTAATAGTTATCCCCATTCTCACCTCATCAGAGGAGAAATTTAAGGCTTAGAGAAATGTAATACATCATCCTAGATTGGATGCTAGGCCTGTAAAGGACATTATTGGGACAATCAGTAAAAACTGACTGGGGCCTATAGATTAGATTGTAATATTGATCAGCATTAACTTGCTGATTTTGACGATGGTTTTGTGATTAGGAGATTGTTCTTGTACTTAGAATATCTACATTAAGATATTCAGGGGAGGCCCTGGCCAGTTGGCCCAGCGGTAGAGCGTCGGCCTGGCGTGCAGGAGTCCCGGGTTCAATTCCCGGCCAGGGCACACAGGAGAAGTGCCCATCTGCTTCTCCATCCCTCCCCCTCTCCTTCCTCTCTCTCTCTTCCCGTCCCGCAGCCGAGGCTCCATTGGAGCAAAGATGGCCCGGGCGCTGGGGATGGCTCTGTGGCCTCTGCCTCAGGCGCTAGAATGGCTCTGGATGCAACAGAGCGACGCCCCAGAGGGGCAGAACATTGCCCCCTGGTGGGCATGCCGGGTGGATCCCGGTCGGGTGCATGTGGGAGTCTGTCTGACTGCCTCTCTGTTTCCAGCTTCGGAAAAATGAAAAGAAAAAAAAAAAAAAAGATATTCAGAGGATAATTGGCATCATGTCTGAAACCTATTCTTGAACAGTTCCAAAATGTTAAGTTTCTAAATCTTTATGAAAGGTATATAAGAGCTCTGTAGCTCTTAGTAAATTTGAAATGATTTCAAAATAAAAAACAAAACCCCTGACTCATCCACAGTCACAAACAGAACAGAACAGATAGTTGGACTTAGATCTGTCACATCTAAATATATATATATATATATTTTACTGCCTCTTCTACTTATTCTAACCAATGTCACATGATAGCAAAGTTAAAAATATCCAGCAAACTTTTATCTATTTCTCACTGTTACTTATGACTCGTTTTAACAGTATTAACTATCTTAAGTTTATTCTAAGTCAGAATGCTGGCCTTTTGTAGTATTTATACTCTGTCACTTAATAAATGTTATATGATTGTAGTTTTGTTTTCTTTGCTACCACCTTTATTGTAAATTTATACTTACTATAAATGGACTATTAAGCACATTTTATAATTGTGCATCATAATTTAACTTAAAATGACACTGTCTCAAAATAATTACCTGCTTTTTGTTTTAACAATAGGTTATCTTATGATGAGGCTTTTGCTATGGCTAATGACCCCCTGGAAGGCTTCCATGAAGTAAACCTTGCTTCACCTACTTCTCCAGACCTTCTTGGAGTATATGAGTCGGGAGCTCAAGAGCAGACTACCTCACCAGGTGTCATCTACCGGCCTCTCCCTTCATCTTTATGCTCTACTCCTATCCAGGCTAATGCTTTAGATGTTGCTGACCTTCCTACACAGCCTGTGTATTCATCCCCCAGACGTTTAAATTGTATGGAAATACCTGGTATCAGGTAAGAGATCATCAGGATGCTTAGTTTCAAGTATCATATTAAACAAATGGACAGTTTGCTTGGTTACTTTAAGTTTTAATGTTTAAAAATTTTGAATCATAAGAGTTTGTCCATGAGGAGCAATGCATGTTAATGCTTGAAAGCAGGGGTCTGCAAACTTTATGTAAAGGGCCAGATAGTAAATATTTTAGGCTTCGTGGGCCAGTTTCTATTGTAGCTATTCAACTCTGCTGTTGAAAGTGCAGAAGCAGTGGCCCTGGCTGATTGGCTCAGTGGTAGAGTGTTGGCCTGGTGTGTGGAAGTCCCAGGTTCAATTCCCGGCCAGGGCACAAAGGAGAAGCGCCCATCTGCTCTACCCTTCTCCCTCTCCTTTCTCTCTATCTCTCTCTTCCCCTCCCTCAGCCAAGGCTTCATTGAAGCAAAGTTGGCCCAGGTGCTGAGAATGGCTCCATGACCTCTGCCTCAGGTGCTAGAATGGCTCCGGTTGCAACTGAGCAACGGCCTGGATGGGCAGAGCATCACCCCCTAGTGGGCATGCCAGGTGGATTCCAGTCGGGCACATGCAGCAGTCTGTCTCTCTGCCTCCCTGCGTTTCACTTTAGAAAAAAAAAAAAAAAAAAAAAAAATGTGCAGAAGCAGCCACAGACAGTATGTAAATGAATAAGCTCCAATAAGACTTTACATATGGCAGCCGTTGAGTTTTGAATTTTATATGATTTTCTTGTGCCACAACATAGTATTTGATTTTACCTATTGAAAATGTAAAAATAATTTTTGGCTTATGCCATACGAAAACAGGCAGCAGTCTGGAATTTAGCCTGTTCAGTTTGCTGACCCCGGTTCTAGCACTATCCAGTAGAACTTTCTGTGACAATGAAAATGTTCTGTTTCTCTGCTAATATGATAGCTATTAGCCACATGTGACTATTAAGGACTTAAAATATGTTAGCTTTGCCCAAAGACATGCTATTAATTGAATATACTGGTACCAAATTGGATAGACCTGTGTGTTTATGACCTTAGTGTTTCTCGACCTGTGTTTATGCCAGTTATATTTGAGCATATGCTGAAGTTTTCTGAACCCTCTTTTGCAGCATCCATGTTACAGACCTGGCACCTTGCTCTACCTCTGGAGTAACAGCTGGGTTAACTAAATTAACTACGAGAAAGGACAACTACAGTGCAGAGAGGGAGTTTTTGCAGGGTGCTACTGTAACAGAAACCTGTGATGGCAGTGAAGATATTTTCGGGTTGAGTACCGATAGTCTGTCCCGTTTACGAAGCCCATCTGTTTTGGAAGTCAGAGAGAAGGGCTATGAAAGATTAAAAGAAGAACTTGCAAAAGCTCAGAGGGTAAGCAAAAAGATCTTTTATTCTTTCATACATTATATTTGAAATTAAGATTTTTCCGTGGAGTGGGGTAACTCAAATGAAATCATCATTTTTCTGCACTTGTCCTTCACATGAACACAGCCTTGGCTCCTGTTGGGCAGCATTTAGGAATCTATGAAATTGATGGCGTAGTAAAGGTCATCTAAGAACACTAACTGGAAAAATGAGATTCTGTAACTTCCGTTGTCCCCTACATTGCCTACTTCCTATCTTGCATTATCTGTAGTGCATATTTGGTGGGTTATGTTCCATGTGTCAATTTTTCCCTTCTTATGTGTGTTTGACTTTATGGTCATTTACTTGAAGTCATTCAGTCCAAGACATTTTGTTTTGAGGAATTGTTTTAGTAATATTACCTTCATATTGTAGCTGGGTTTGAATATTTTCTGTCTTACCTTGGAGAATTTTCTTATTTATTTCTTAATTTTTTTTATTTAGACAGTTAAATTTAACAGGGTGACATTGGTCAACCAGAGTGCATAGATTTAGAGAAAACATCTCCACATCATTTGGCCAGTCGATTATGTTGTATACCCATCACCCAAAGTCAAATCATCCTCTGTCACCCTGTATTTTGTTTCTCTTTAAGCCTTCCCTTTCCCCCATCTGCCTCCCTCTCCACCTTTCCCTTCCCCTGGTAACCACTGCACTCCAGTTTATGTCCATGAGTCTCAATTTTGTGTCCCACGTATGTATGGAATCATACAGTTCTTAAGCTTTTTCTGACTTACTTATTTCACTCAGTATAATGTTATCAAGGTATATACATGTTGTTGTAAATGATACTATGCCATCATTTCTTATGGCTGAGTAGTATTTCATAGTGTATATGTGCCACATCTTCTTTATCCAATCCTCTACGTACCCATGTTTTCAAGTTTTGTGAGTAGTACCCAGTAGAGGGATTGCTGGGTCATATGGTAGTTCTATTCTTAATTTTTTGAGGAACCACCATACTTTCTTCCATAATGGTTGTACTAATTTACATTCCCACCAACATTGAATAAGGGTTCCTTTTTCTCCATAGCCTCTCCAGCACTTGTTATTACCTGTGTTGTTGATAATGGCTAATCTAACAGGTGTGAGGTGGTATTTCATTGTAGTTTTGATTTGCATTTCTCAGACAGCTAATGATGATGAGCATTTTTTCATATATTTGTTGGCCATTTGTATTTTTTCTTGGGAGAAGTGTCTGTTCATGTCCTCTTCCCATTTTTTTTTTATTGGATTGATTGTTTGTTGCTGAGTTTTGTGAGTTGTTTATATATTTTGGATATTAGTCCCTTATCTGAGCTGTTGTTTGAAAATATCATCTCCCATTTAGTTGGTTGCCTATTTGTTTTGTTGACAGTTTCTTTTGCTGTGCAGAAGCTTCTTAGTCTGCTATAATCCCATTCATTTATCTTTGCCTTTACTTCCCTTGCCTTTGGAGTCAAATTCATAAAATGTTCTTTATGGCTAAGGTCCATGAGTTTAGTACCTATGTTTTCTTCTATGTAATTTATTGTTTCAGATCTTATAGTTAGGTCTTTGATCCGTTTTGAATTAATTTTTGTGCAAGGAGATAAACTGTAGTCGTTTCATTCTTTTGCATGTGGCTTTCCAATTTTCCCAGCACTATTTATTGAAGAGTCTTTCTTTTCTCCATTGTGTGTTTTTGGCTCCTTTAACAAAGATGATTTGACCATATATATATGGTTTTATATCTGGACTCTCTATTCTGTTCCATTGGTCTGTGTGTCTATTTTTCTGCCAGTACTGTACCATGCTGTTTTGATTACTATGGCTCTGTAGTATAGTTTGAAGTCAGGTATTGTAATGCATCCAGCTTGGTTTTTTTCCCCCTTAGGATTACTTTGGTTATTCGAGGTTTTTTATGGTTCCATATAAACCTGATGGTTTTTTGTTCCATTTTTTAAAAAAGTGACATTGGAATTTTGATGGGAATTGCATTAAATTTGTATATTGCTTTGGGTAATAATGGCCATTTTAACTATATTTATTCTTCCTATCCACAAACAGGGATTATTTTTCCATTTCATTGTGTCTTTTTCAATTTCTTTTAATAATGCTTTGTAGTTTTCAGTATATAGGTCCTTTACATTCTTTGTTGTTTATTCCTAGGTATTTTATTTTTTTGTTGCTACTGTAAAAGGGGTTATTTTTTTGAGTTCTTTTTCTGAGGTTTCATTGTTGGCATATAAAAAAGCAATAGACTTCTGTATACTAATTTTGTATCCTATGACCTTACTGTATTGGTTTATTATTTCTAATAGCTTTTCTGTGGAATCTTTGGGGTTTTCTATGTACAGGATCATGTCATCTTCAAAAAGTGAATCCTTTACTTCTTTCCCAATAGGGATGCTTTTTATTTCTTTCTCTTGTCTGATTGCTCTGGCTAGAACTTCTAGCACTGTGTTGAATAGAATTGGAGAGAGTGGGCAGCCTTGTCTTGTTCCTGATTTTAGAGGAAAAGTTTTCCATTTTTTGCCATTGAGAATGATGTTAGCTGATGGTTTGTCATAAATGGTCTTTATTATGTTAAGATATTTTCCTTCTATACCCATTTTGTTGAGTGTTTTAAACATAAAAGGATGTTGTATTTTATCGAATGCCTTTTCTGCATCTATTGATAGGATCATATGGTTTTTGTTCTTTGTTTTGTTGATACGGTGTTTTACGTTAATCGTTTTATGTATGTTGAACCATCTTTGTGTTTCTGAGATGAATCCCACTTGATCATGATGGATTATTTTTTTGTTGTGTTCAATTTGCTAGTATTTTATTTAGGATTTTTGCATTTCTATTCATTATAGATATTGGTCTGTAGTTTTCTTTTTTTGTGTTGTCCTTATCAGGTTTTGGTATGAGGGATATGTTAGCCTCATAAAATGTGTTTGTAAGTATTGCTTCTTCTTCAATTTTTTGGAAGACTATGAGAGGAATAGGAACCAAGTCTTCTTTGAATGATTGGTAGAATTCACTAGTATATCCATTTGGCCCCGGATTTCTACTTTTGGGGAGGTTTTTGATAGTTGTTTCTATTTCTTTCCTGCTTATCGATCTGTTTAGGCCAGGGTTCCCCAAACTACAGCCCGCGGGCCACATGCAGCCCCCCTGAGGCCATTTATCCAGCCCCCACCACACTTCCGGAAGGGGCACCTCTTTCATTGGTGGTCAGTGAGAGGAGCACATTGACCATTTCATTAGCCAGAAGCAGGCCCATAGTTCCCATTGAAATACTGGTCTGTTTGTTGGTTTAAATTTACTTGTTCTTTGTTTTAAATATTGTATTTGTTCCTGTTTTGTTTTCTTACTTTAAAATAAGATATGTGCAGTGTGCATAGGGATTTGTTCATAGTTTTTTTTATAGTCCGGCCCTCCAACGGTCTGAGGGACAGTGAACTGGCCTCCTGTGTAAAAAGTTTGGGGACCCCTGTTTTAGGCTTTCTACTTCTTTGTGATCCCATCTAGAAAGATTGTATTGTTCTAGGAGTTTATCATTTCTTCTAGATTGTTGAATTTGGTGGCATATAATTTTTCATAGTATTCTGCGATAATCCTTTGTATGTCTATGATATCTGTGGTAATTTCTCCTCTTTCATTTTGGATTTTATTTATATGAGTCTTTTCTCTTTTTTCCTTAGTGAGTCTTGCCAGGGGTTTGTCAATTTTATTGATCTTTTCAAAGAATCAGCTCTTTGTTGTATTATTTTTTTCTAGAGCTTTTCTGTTCTCTATTTCATTTATTTCTGCTATAATTTTTATTATTTCCTTTCTTCTGCTGGTTTTGGTTTGCCTTTGTTCTTTTTCTAGTTCCTTAAGATGTGATGTTAAGTAGTTTACTTAGGCTCTCTCTTGCTTTTTCATATACATATAAGCATGTAATGATATGAACTTCCCTCTATTACTGCTTTTGTTGCATCCCAGAGATTCTGATATGTCGTGTTGTCATTTTCATTTGTATATATTTTTTGATCTCTTCTTTTAAAAAAATTTTTTTTTTATTCATTTTAGAGAAGAGAGGGAGAGACAGAGAGAGAGAGAGAGAGAGAGGAGAAACACAGAGAGGGGGAGGAGCTGGAAGCATCAACTCCCATATGTGCCTTGACCAGGCAAGCCCAGGGTTTCGAACCAGCGACCTCAGTATTTCCAGGTTGACACTTTATCCACTGCGCCACGACAGGTCAGACAGTGATCTCTTCTTTTATTTTTCCTTTGACCCATTCATTTTTTACAACTATGTTGTTTAATTTCCACATTTTTGTGGGTGTGTTTACTTCTTTTTTGCAGTTGAATTCTAGTTTCAAAACCTTATGGTCAGAGACTATGCTTGGTATAATTTAATCTTTCTGAATTTGTTGGTGTTAATTTTGTGGCCCAGCATATGGTCTATTCTTGAGAATGTTCCATGTACACTGGAGAAAAATGTATACTCTGACAGTTTGGGATGAAATGTCCTGTAAATGTCTATTATGTCCATTAGTTCTAGTGTTTCATTTAAGGCCAATATTTCTTTTTTCTCTTTTGTATTTTTCTGAAGTGAGAAGCGGGGGGAAGGCAGACAGACACATTCCTGCACACACCCTACTGGGATACACTTGGCATGCCCACCAGGGGCAATGCTCAGCCCCTCTGGGGCGTTGCTCTGCTGCAGTTGGAGCCATTGTGGTGTGTGAGGCGGAGGCCATGGAGCCATCCTCAGCACCTGGGCCAACTTTGCTCCACTGGAGCCTTGGCTGCGGGAGGGGAAGAGAGAGAGATAGAGAGGAAGGAGAGGGAGAAGGGTGGAAAAGCAAATGGGCGCTTCTCCTATGTGCTCTGACCAGGAATCGAACCCGGGACTTCCACATATTGGGTGACGCTCTACTGCTGAGCCAACCAGCCAGGGAAGGCCGATATTTCTGTATTGGTTTTCTGTTTGGATGAATGATCTAAAGCCATCAATGATGTATTGAGGTCTCCCAAGTATGATTATATTTTTTTCGGTTTGCTCTTTTAGATCAGTTAGTAGTTTTATATATTTTGGTGCTCCTTGGTTTGGTGCATATATATTAAGGAGTGTTACATCTTCTTGATACAATGTCCCCTTTATCATTATGAAATGTCCATCCTTTTCTCTTGTTACCTTTGTTGTCTTGTAGTCAGCATTGGCAGATATGAGTATAGCTACTCCTGCTTTTCTTCGGATATTATTTGCTTGGAGAATCATTTTCCAACCTTTCACTTTGAATCTATTTTTATCCTTGTAGCTTCCATGTGTTTCTTGAAGGCAGTATATTGTTTGGTTTTTCTTCTTGATCCAATCTGCTACTCTGTGCCTCTTTATTGGTGAGTTGAATCCATTTACATTTAGTGTAATTATTGACATTTGAGGATTTTCTATTGCTGTTTTATATACTGTTTTCTGATAGCTTTGTGTCTTGTTTGGTTTTTCTTTTTTGTTTTTCTGTCATTTGTTTTTGTTTTGTTTTTTATAAATAAATTTTTATTAATTTTAATAGGGTGACATCAATAAATCAGGGTACATATATTCAAAGAAAACATGTCCAGGTTATCTTGTCATTCAGTTATGTTGCATACCCATCTCCCAAAGTCAGATTGTTCTCCGTCACCTTCTATCTAGTTTTCTTTGTGCCCCTCCCCCTCCCCCATCTCCCTCCCCCTCCCCTCCCGTAACCACCACACTCCCGTCCATGTCTCTTAGTCTCGTCCTTATGTCCCACCAATGTATGGAATCCTGCAGTTCCCGGTTTTTTCCGACCCACCCACCTCACTCCGTACAATGTTATCAAGATCCCACCATTTTGTTGTAAATGATCCGATGTCATCATTTCTTATGGCTGAACAGTACACCACAGTGTACATGTGCCACATCCTCTCCATCCATTCTTCTATTTTTTTTTTTTTTACGATGATTAAAGCCTTTAAGCAAACTCTTGGCCAATACAGCAAGAATCCATAAAAGAGTAGTGTCCTTAACATGTTCACCAAGTCCAAGTTGGCACCATCACCATTCCAAATTCCTGCAAATGCAACACAACCCCAGTTCAGTCTGTTAGGAGCTGTCACAAAGAGCAGGAGTCCAGGAAAAGTCCACATCCAAGAAAAGATGGCACTGGAAATGTTGTCATGATTCTATACTTTGCAGCTCACGTCCAAGTCCCAATGACCGCTGCTTCTAGCTGGTAATGGTTCAGGTAGACTGGAAAAGCCATCTGCAGCATGCATGGATATGGAGCTTCTGTTTTCCTCTGCCTGGAGAGATGAGACCAGGTTGCTTTTCCCTAGAGCTCTGCGACTGTGGCGTGGTAAAGAGAACCTTGGGATACACTAAACTGGGTGGCAAAGGTAGATTCATAATAGAAGTTGGCAAAAGGGGGAAAGAGAGCTCTAAATTAGGAGTAGGTCCCAGCCTGAAATATAAGTGGGGCATTGAGGTCGGAGGAATAAAGGAAACACTATATATTAAACAAAGAAGCAGAAAATAGGACTATCAACACCCACAACAGAGCTCTTCGAGGGAAGAATAAAAAACCTGACTATCAGGCAAAACATAGTTAAATGGCCCTTGTACAAATGAGATCAGTTTACCTGCTTCTTGGAAGAAATACCCTAGGCTCGTCCACGGTGTTGTAGATGGGGCCGACGACCCTGGGCACCTTCAGCCTTCAGTGGCAAACCCCAGCATTCTGGGCAAGGTTAGGTCATAGGTGGCTGGAGAAGGGCTGGAAGAGACTAAACCCTCCCTTAGAGGAGCGAGGGGGAAGCCTACCTTCCAGTGTCCCTTTTTCCTCACAGCAAAGGCGTGTAAGTCTGGCAGGCTTTAGCTCAATGACCTTCCTTTCCACTATTGAAGCAGGACCCAGATGGCATCCTATGAGACCCCTTTGGGGCGTTGGAGCCTTTAAGGGTGTATCCTAAAAGCTGGTAGTTCACCTGATCTCTGTTGGGCTTTTTCTGCCTCTAGGTATCTTAAAAGCCATGCTCAGAAGATCTCTCTGAGGGGTTTGAGAATTCCCATCCGTGAATCCCCAAGCCTATATAAAGCTTTTCTGTATATCTAGAGCTATCTGGAAAAAGACAAAACAGTGTTATTAGCTGGATCAAATAAAAGAAGGTAGAAGTTTGCAGGAGAAAAGTATTTGGCGTCTCCTGTTCATCAGCATTCAAAAGAAATTTAAAATCTTTTAAGTAGCTCTGGCCGGTTGGCTCAGTGGTGGAGCGTCGGCCTGGCGTGCAGAAGTCCCGGGTTCGATTTCCGGCCAGGGCACACAGGAGAAGCGCCATCTGCTTCTCCACCCCTCCCCCTCTCCTTCCTCTCTCTCTCTCTTCCCCTCCCGCAGGGAGGCTCCATTGGAGCAAAGATGGCCCGGGTGCTGGGGATGGCTCCTTGGCCTCTGCCCCAGGCGCTAAAGTGGCTCTGGTCGCAACAGAGCGACGCCCCGGAGGGGCAGAGCATCGCCCCCTGGTGGGCAGAGTGTTGCCCCCTGGTGGGCATGCCGGGTGGATCCCGGTCGGGCGCATGCAGGAGTCTGTCTGACTGCCTCTCCCTGTTTCCAGCTTCAGAAAAATACAAAAAAAAAAATTTTTTTTTAAGTAAAAAGCATAATATGGTAGACCCGTAGGAGTTCCAGGATGTGACTCCCCCTTTTAAGTTTTTTTTAAATTGACCTTAAAATATTTTCTGGGTACACTTTAATAATACCTTGACTTTAAAGATTGTAAGAAATACACATAATTCGAAAGGTTTGACAAAATAGAGTAAATGCTTTTGCTACATATGCAGGAGCATTGTCAGTTTAAGCAGTTTAGGAAATCCAATAATAGAAAAATACATACAGACAATGAGCTATAACATGCTTAGCAGCCTCTCCTGTTCTGACAGAGGTTACTATAGATCCAGAATAGGTATCTACTGTAACGTGGACATAGGACTTTTTGCCAAACGAAGGTATATGAGTAACATCCATTTGCCAAAGTTGTCCTGGTAGGGGTCCTCGAGGGTTAACTCCAAATGAAGGGACAGATTGTAATATAGGACCCCTTGGACAGGATTTGCCAATCCGCCGTGCTGCTTCCCGAGACAGTTGAAAATGTTTACTCAGGACTGCAGTGTTCTGGTGATGAATAGTATGAGACTGAATTGCTCGATCTGTCATGGTTGCTCCAAATAATTTTCTTTTGGGTAGCTTGATCAACAAGGGCATTCCCTTGTGCTAAAGCTCCAGGGAGCATGGAGTGAGCTTGAGTATGTCCTATAAAACATGGAGCTCTATGTTGACCTACAAGTCTTTGAAATCCCCAATCAAGCATCTGAGTACTGACTAAACCATTAGGACTGACAAGCAACGCTCCCATATTTTTCAAAACATCTCTACCCCACAAATTAACTGGCCATCCAGGGAGCACATAAGGCTTAAAAGATCCAGAATGACCTTCTTAATCTTCCCAATGTAGAAAACTAGAACTTTGTTGAGGGGATTTACTCTGCCCTATACCTTGTAATTCTGTGGCTGCTGCATGAGTGGGCCAGGAAGGAGGCCAATGTAGCTTAGCAATAACAGATACATCAGCTCTAGTATCTAAAAGTCCTTTAAATTTATGCCCTTGTATTGTTAGTTCCATTTCAGGGTGTTCCTGACCTATTTTTTTAAATCCAATTGGCAGAATCAGAGGAGCCAAATCACCAATTTTCTTGGGGCCCCTTTTTCAGGATGTGGCCTGAGAAGCAGAATTAGCATCCTTATACTATTCTTCTAACTGCCTGTATTAGCTGTGAGACACATTCTTTTTTTTTTTTTTTTGATTAATTTTAATGGGGTGACATTGATAAAATTATCTTCTCTCACCTTCTAACTGGTTTTCTTTGTGCCCCTCCCCCCAAACTCCCTCCCTTTCCTCTCCCCACACTGTAACCCCAACACTGTTGTCCATATCTCCGAGTCTCATTTTTATGTCCCACATATGTATGGAATCATATAGTTCTTAGGTTTTTCTGATTTACTTATTTTGCTCAGTATAATGTTATCAAGGTCCATCCATGTTGTTGTAAAAGATCCAATGTCATCCTTTCTTATGGCTGAGTAGTATTCTATAGTATATATGTACAAAAGCTTTTTAATCCACTCGTCCTCTGATGGACACTTGGGCTGTTTCCAGATCTTTGCTATTGTGAACAATGCTGCCATAAACATAGGGGTGCATTTCTTCTTTTCAAACAGTGTTACGGTGTTCTTGGGGTATATTCCTAAGAGTGGTATAACTGGGTCAAAAGGCAGTTTGACTTTTCATTTCTTGAGGAATCTCCATACTGTTCTCCACAGTGGCTGCACCAGTCTGCATTCTCACCAGCAGTGCAGGAGGGTTCCCTTTTCTCCACATCCTCGCCAGCACTTATTCTGTGTTGTTTTGTTGATGAGCGCCATTCTGACTGGTGTGGGGTGATATCTCATTGTGGTTTTAATTTGCATTTCTCTAATGATTAGTGATGTTGAGCATTTTTTCATATGCCTATTGGCCATCTGTATGTCCTCTTTGGAGAAATGTCTATTCATTTCTTTTGCCCATTTTTGGATTGGATTGTTTGTCTTCCTGGTATTAAGTTTTACAAGTTCTTTATAAATTTTGGTTATTAACCCCTTATCAGACACATTGTCAAATATATTCTCCCATTGTGTATTTTGTCTTTTTTTTTTTTTTTTTTTTCTGAAGCTGGAAACGGGGAGAGACAGTCAGACAGACTCCCACATGCGCCTGACCGGGATCCACCCGGCACGCCCACCAGGGGCGACGCTCTGCCCACCAGGGGGTGGTGCTCTGCCCCTCCGGGGTGTCTCTCTGTCGCGACCAGAGCCACTCTAGCGTCTGGGGCAGAGGCCAAGGAGCCATCCCCAGCGCCCGGGCCATCTTTGCTCCAATGGAGCCTTGGCTGCAGAAGGGGAAGAGAGAGACAGAGAGGAGGGGGGGGGGGTGGAGAAGCAAATGGGCGTCTCTCCTATGTGCCCTGGCCGGGAATCGAACCCGGGTCCCCCTCATGCCAGGCCGACGCTCTACCACTGAGCCAACCGGCCAGGGCCATATTTTGTCTTTTTATTCTGTTCTTATTGTCTTTAGCTATGCAGAAGCTTTTTAATTTGATAAAGTCCCATTTGTTTATCCTGTCTTTTTTTTCACTTGCCTTGTGGAGACAAATCTGCAAATATATTGCTGTGAGAGATGATGGAGAGCTTACTTCCTATGTTTTCTTCTAAGATGCTTATGGTTTTACGGCTTACATTTAAGTCTTTTATCCATTTTGAGTTTATTTTTGCAAATGGTGTAAGTTGGTGGTCTAGTTTCATTTATTTGCAGGTAGCTGTCCAATTTTTCCAACAGCATTTGTTGAAGAGGCTGTCTTTACTCCAATGTATGCTCTTACCTCCTTTGTCAAATATCAGTTGTCCATAAAAGTGTGGGTTTATTTCTGGGTTCTCTGTTCTGTTCCATTGATCTATATGCCTGTTCTTTTGCCAGTACCAGGCTGTTTTGAGTACAATGGCCTTATAATATAACTTGATACCCGGAAGTGTGATACCTCCCGCTTTATTCTTCCTTTTCAAGATTGCTGAGGCTATTCGTGTTTTCTTTTGGTTCCATATAAATTCTTGGAATATGTGTTCTATATCTATGAAGTAAGTCATTGGTATTTTAATCGGTATTGCATTGAATTTATAAATTGCTTTGGCTAATATAGACATTTTAATGATGTTTATTCTTCCTAACCATGAGCACAGTATATGCCTCCACTTGTTTGTATCTTCCCTGATTTCTTTTATCAATGTTTTATAATTTTCCGAGTACAAGACTTTAATCTCCTTGGTTAAATTTATTCCTAGGTACTTTATTTTTTTGGTTGCAGTAGTAAAGGGGATTGATTCCTTAATTT
The DNA here is from genome assembly GCF_036850995.1 of Saccopteryx leptura. Taxonomy (NCBI): domain Eukaryota; kingdom Metazoa; phylum Chordata; class Mammalia; order Chiroptera; family Emballonuridae; genus Saccopteryx; species Saccopteryx leptura. Next base: position 112,065,650 of record NC_089504.1, read on the forward strand.
CTCTTTCTGACAGTTCATTGTTAGTGTATAAAAATGCCTCTGATTTCTGAGTATTAATTTTATATCCTGCCACCTTGCCAAATTCATTTATCAGGTCTAGTAGTTTTTTGACTGCGACTTTAAGGTTTTCTATATACAATATCATATCATCTGCAAATAATGATAGTTTTACTTTTTCTTTTCCAATTTAGATGCCTTTTATTTCTTTTTCTTGTCTGATTGCTGTGGCTAGGACTTCCAGAACTATGTTGAATAAGAGTGGTGAAAGGGGGCACCCCTGCCTTGTTCCTGATCTTAAGGGGATTGCTTTTAATTTTTGCCCATTGAGAATGATGTTGGCTGTGGGTTTGTCATAGATGGCATTTATCATGTTAAGATATGTTCCCTGTATTCCCACTGTGCTGAGAGTTTTGATCATGAATGGGTGCTGGATTTTATCAAATGCTTTTTCTGCATTTATTGAAATTATCATGTGGTTTTTCTCCTTCCTTTTGTTTATGTGTTGAATCACATTGATTGATTTGCGAATATTTTATTAGCCTTGCCTCCCCAGAATAAATCCCACTTGATCATGATGTATGATTTTTTTCATATATTGCTGGATCCGGTTTGCTAATATTTTGTTGAGGATTTTAGCATCTAAATTCATCAGGGATATTGGCCTATAGTTTTCTTTCTTTGTGTTGTCTTTGCCTGGTTTTGGAATCAGAATATGCTCGCCTCATAAAAGGAGCTTGGAAGTCTTCCTTCCTCTTGAATTTTTTGAAATAGCTTGAGAAGGATAGGAGTTAGTTCTTCTTTGAATATTTGGTAGAATTCACTTGTGAAGCCATCAGGCCCAGGACTTTTCTTTTTTGGGAGTTTTTTGATGACGGTTTCAATCTCATTTGTTGTAACTGGTCTGTTTAGGTTTTCTGATTCTTCCAGATTAATTTTTGGAAGATTATATGTTTCAAGGAATTTGTCCATTTTATCTAGGTTGTCTAGTTTTTTGGCGTACAGTTCTTCATAGTATTTTCTTACAATATTTTGTATTTCTGTTATGTCAGTTGTTATTTCTCCACTCTTGTTTCTGATTTTATTTGAGTCCTCTCTTTTTCTTGGTGAGTCTGGTTAAAGGTTCATCGATCTTGTTTACCTTTTCAAAGAACCAGCTCCTGGTTTCATTGATCCTCTGTATTGTTTCTTTAGCCTCTATGTCATTTATTTCTGCTCTGATCTTTATTATTTCCTTCCTTCTACTAGCTCTAGGCTTTACTTGCTGTTCTTTTTCTAGTTCTTTTAGATGTAGGGTCAAATTGTTTATTTGAGCTTTTTCTAGCTTCTTGAGGTATGCCTTCAATGCTATGAACTTTCCTCTCAGGACTGCTTTTGCTGTGTCCCATAAATTTTGAGTTGATGTATGCTCATTATCATTCGTTTCTAGGTTTTTTTAAAATTTCTTCTTTGATCTCATCGTTTACCCATTTGTTATTTAATAACATGCTGTATAGTTTGCAAGTGTTTGAGTATTTTTCAGTTTTTTGGTCGTGGTTGATTTCTATAGTTTAATGCCATTGTGATCAGAGAAATTGCTTGATATGATTTCAGTCTTCTTAAATTTGTTGAGACCGCTTGTGTGCCCTAACATGTGGTCTATTCTAGAGAATGTACCATGAGCGCTTGAAAAGAATGTGTATTCTGCTGTTTTAGGGTGAAAGGTTCTGAAGATATCTATTAAATTGAGTTGATCTAGTATGTCCTTTAAGTCTGCTGTTTCTTTGTTAATTTTCTTTCTTGAGGATCTATCTAGTGATATTAGTGGGGTATTGAAATCTTCTACTACTATAGTATTGCTATTGATCTCAGCCTTTAAATCCATCAAAGTCTGCTTCATATATTTAGGTGCTCCTATATTAGGTGCGTAGATATTTATAATGGTTATATCTTCCTGTTGGATTGCTCTCTTTATCATTATGTAGTGACCTTCTTTATCTCTAACTATAGTCTTTGTTTTGAAGTCCATTTTGTCTGATATAAGTATTGCTACCCCAGCGTTTTTTTCATTTCCATTTTAATGAAATATTTTTTCCATTCTTTTATCTTCAATCTATGTGCATCTTTTGATTTAAGGTGTATCTCTTGTAAACAACATATGTATGGGTCCTGTTTTCTTATCCATAGGGTCCATTCTTATCCCATGTCTTTTGATCGGATCATTTAATCCATTTACATTTAAGGTTATTATTGATATGTAATTGTTTATTGCCATTTTATTCTTTAAAACTGTATTCCTTTTTTGCTATATTCTTTTTCTCCTTTGTTCTGTTTACAACAGGTCCCTTAGCATTTCTTGCAGCCTTGGTTTGGTTGTAGTGAATTCCTTGAGTATTTTTTTGTCTGGAAAGCTTTTTATTTCTCCTTCAATTTTAAATGATAGCCTTGCTGGATAAAGTAGTCTTGGTTGTAGGCTCTTGTTCTGCATTACTTTGAATATTTCTTGCCAATCCCTTCTGGCCTCAAGTGTTTCTGTTGAGAAGTCAGAAGTCATCCTTATGGGGGCTTCTTTGTAGGTGATAGTCTTTTTTTCTCTCGCAGCTTTTAATATTTTCTCTTTATCACTTAGCTTTGGTATTTTAAGTATGATGTGTCTTGGTGTTGGTTTCTTTGGGTTTCTCTTTAATGGAGTTCTCTGTGCTTGGGAGATGTTTTCCTGCCTTAATTGAGGGAAGTTTTCAGCTATGATATGCTTGAACAAAGTCTCTATCCCTTTTTCTTTCTCTTCTTCTTCAGGAACCCCTATGATGCAGATGTTATTTCTCTTCATGTTGTCACAGAGCTCTCTAAGAGTTTCCTCAGACTTTTTGAGTCTCTTTTCTTTTTTCTGCTCTGCTTCCGTGCCTTTATTTATCGTGTCCTCTAACTCGCTGATTTGATTCTCCGCTTCATCCATCCTGCTTTTAATTTCTTCTATTGTGTTCTTTATTTCAGATATTGTATTTGTCATTTCTGACTGATTCTTTTTTATTATTTCAATATCCTTTTTTATATTTGCTATCTCTTTATTTAGGTTTTCGTAATGACCATCTATTGTTGTTCTAATATCTTTGAGCATCCTAACAATCGTTATTTTAAACTCTGCATCTGGTAAGTTGGTTATATCTGATTCATTCAGGTCATTTTCTGGGAATTTCTCTTGATTCATTTGTGTTGCATTTCTCTGCCTTCACATTTTCTCTGTGTAAAGGAAGGTTTTGGCCTCTAGAGTCCACTGGGTATGGCCTCTGTTCCCTAGGTATGGTCTGTCTGCAGGTCCGCCACCCCCTCTTCTGTTGCTGCCTAGGGCTTTTGGGTTTGGGTGTTGCTGGTGTCTGCCCACTGGGGCTGTTGCTGTGGTTTCCACCTCTCCTTCACGGGTAGTGGCTGTGATCAGGTGCTCAGGTGTACAAGCCTTGGTGGCTTTGGCCTTTGCCCCGCCCCCGTGGGTGGTGTTATGCTCGGCCCTGAGGGCAGTGGGGAGCACCTCCTTTGCTCAGCTGCGGGTCTCTGCCTGTTTCCGGGCTTTCACCCCTTCCTTGCAGGAGGAACCCGCTCGTGGAACGGCTGCTAGCCTTGGCTCCACAGGCCAGGCAGGACTGCGTGCCCATGGTCAGTAGTGGGACTCTGCCTGTTCTGGGGCGGGACAAGGCTGTGCTCCTGCGCCCTCGCTCAAGAGCTGGTCTCCACCCCTTCCGGTGTTCCCGTTCTTTCCCCGCAGGCCAGATTGCAGACTGGAGGCAGCTGGGCTTGACTGCTTTTGCATGCCCCCTCCTCCCCAGCCCGGCAAGGCTGAGCTCACACCTGAGCCCAGTGGCGGTCAGCTGGCTTCCGTCCCTGCCGACAGAACCGCACCTCCGCGTTCTGCTGCTGCCCACCCTCCGGCAACCCTCAGCTGTGTGGGTGGCGGCGCTGCAGCTCAGACCCTTAGACTCACTACTGTAGCCCCGAAAGCTCCCTCCTTCTGAGCAACTCTGCTCTGAGTGCCGCTGGAAAGCTTGTTTGGCTGGTGTCCTTCTTCCCTTTGATGGTATTGCTGTTTCCGGGGGAAATATTCTCTTTAGATTTGGGGAGTGACTCGTCCCAGGGGTTAGGGTAGCTGTCTCCCAGAATGATTCTCCCTGTACTCTCCTCCTGCCACTCCGGTCCTCTCCTCTCTTGCTGTCCCCCGGAGTCCCAGGTGAGTGGTTGTGAGAGAGGTGTTCTGCGCGATCCCTTTAAGAAGAGTCTTGGGTCTGAGAAATCAGACTCTTTCTCACAAACAGTATCCTGACGTGTTTCCAGCTAAATACTGTCCATACGCCTCTTCTAGGCTCTGGGGCTGTAGGCTGGGGCTTTGTTCCTGGAACTCAGGACCCTCCCTTCTCTGCTAAACTCACTTCCCGCCATGCGAGTCTCTCCTGGCTGCTGTTCACTCCAGGGAGCTGGGCAGCCCTCTCCGCATTTCCGCTTATCCTACTAGTCTCAGTGTGGCTTCTTCAGTGTTCCTTGGTTGAAGAGTCCTCTTCGTTTAGTCCAAATTTGGTTTTTCCAGATGATAGTTCTTAAAATTAGTTTGTAATCCACTTTGGTTCTGGGAGGTGGTTGTTGGTACGTCTGCCTACTCCAGCGCCTTGTTTTCCTCTCTGTCATTTGTTTTTATGTGGTGGTATTCCATACTTCTGTCTTCTGTTTTTTCTTTTTTTAAGCTATGTATTTCAGTAGTAACATTTTCAGGGTGGTTACCATTAGGTTATTAGAAGAAAAAAATGTCATATTTATTAGTGGCATTTCCAGGGGTGATTACCATTAGGTTATTGGAAGAAAAATTATATTTATTAGAGTCCATTATCTCATGAGTGCTTCTGCACTCCATCCTCCTTTGTTACTGCTGATCTTTATCCTCTCCCCTTTTATGTTATTGTTGTCACAGATTATCCTTATTTTTGTGGTTTTGTTAAAATTTTTTTACTTGTAATTTTTTCTTGTTTTGTTCTTTGTATCTGGTTGGATAACCCCCTTTAGTATTTCCTGTAGTGGGGGTTTTCTGGTGATAAATTCCCTCAGCTTTTTTATGTCTGTAAATGTGTTCATTTCCCCTTCATATTTGATGGATAGCTTTGATGGATATAGTATTTTTGGTTGGTAGTTCCTCTCTTTTCAGTACTTTTAAATGTTGGGGTCCACTTATGGCTTCTAGAGTTTCTGCTGAGAAATCGGTTGATATCCTGATGGGCCTTTATATGTTATATCATTCTTCTCCCTAGCTTCCTTGAGGATTCTTTGTCATTGATTTGTGATAATTTCATTATGATGTGCCTTGTAGTATAGGTCTGTTTAGGTTGAGGTAACTTGATGTTCTGTCTGCTTCTTGGATTCGAGGCTCTCTTTCCACAAACTTGAGAAGTTCTCATTGATTATTTGTTTCAATATGTTCTCCATTCCTTTTCCCTCTCTTCCTCTTCTAATATACCCATTATTCTTATATTGCTCTTCCTGATGAAGTCAGACAGTTCTTTTAGGACTTTGTCATTTTTTTAAATTCGTGAGTCTCTCTCTTCTTTTCTCTGTAGTATCTCTAGTTGCTTGTCTTCAGTGTCACTGATTTTCTCCTCTATCTGGCTTGTTCTATTGGCTAAGCTTGTTACCTCATTTTTCAGTTTGTGTATTGAGTTTTTCATCTCTGTTTGGTTCTGTTTTGTAGTTTCAGTTTCCTTGATGAAGTACTCCTTTTGTTCATTAAGTTGTTTTTTGAGGTCACTAAATTACCTTTAAGTGTTTTATTGTATCTTATTGAGTATTTTATTATTTATTTTTTTAAACTCGCGTTATTTTTTTATTTTATTTTATTTTTAGATTTTATTTATTCATTTTTATTAGAGAGATAGGAAAGAGAGAGAGAGATAGAGAGAACAGGGGGAGGAGCAGGAAACATCAACTCCCATATGTGCCTTGACCTGACAAGCCCGGGGTTTTGAACCAGTGACCTCAGCATTCCAGGTTGACGCTTTATCCACTGCACCACCACAGGTCAGGCTCTTATTGAGTATTTTTAGAGCTTCAATTTTGAATTTTCTGTCATTAAGCTCCAAGGTTTCCATGTAATTGAGATTTTTTCCTGGAGATTTTTTATCATCAATTTGAGCTACAGCTCTGTCTTGTATATTTATATTTGATTTTTTTCCTTGATGGCATTTGTGGATGGTATTATTAATAACCCCAATAAAAGATAATTATTCCTTTTTCTGGCAGGGGGTGCTGCACTACAAAATTTGCCTCTGCAGGATTCTTGGGTGATCTGTTAAGGCTTAGCTGTCACCTTTGTAGTGATGAACGCAGGGTTGTCACATTGGTGAAAGGGCTTGTTGCTAGGGCTTTGCAACATTATAATACTGGCCTTGGCTAACAAAGCCCTCCCTCACATCCCAATAGAGCAGGGCATCTATTTCTGGGTGCCCTCGCCTCTCACAGGAAGAGAGCAGCCTGGAGATGTAGTGGAGGGGGATCAGCCACCACTGCTGTTTTCACAGCAAGGGGAGCAATGATGAACTGGGTGGCTGGGGTGACAGAGTCCAGTCCCCCCTCTGATACTACTTTAAGCTCTGTAAGCACAGCTCTGGGCTGGGCAGGGGTTGCGCACCACAAGCCGGTGTCCCCGAGTTTCAGGAGCAGCTGGGGCAGAGTTCGCAGGTCAGGGGCTTCCCATCCACACACGCTAAACTCCCTCTGGCAAGCTCGTGCCTGAGCTTCAGAGCTGGTGGTGTGCAGATCCCAGATCAAGTGCGTCTGGCACCACAATGCTAAATTGTGCCAGTCGGGTGGGCAGATCAAGCGCGCCCCAGTGTCCTGTGGGCCAATCTCCACAAGCTGTTTGCCTGCAGTTCTTGGGAGCTTGTGACTGGCTTTGTGTGCCTCGTGCCTGTAGTAGCTCAGCCCTGCAATCACAGGTGCAGCAGATGCTGGGAAGCAGCCCTGCTCCCTGTTCTTGGTGGTCACCCCCTTACTCTGCTCGTTCCCCCAGACTCTCCTCCCAACTTGTCAGATCTGAGACAAAGCCTGCGGAAACAGTGCCTCCCTCCCTCAGGTCTGTGAGGAAGGAGAAAGACTCAGTCCTTTGGCATTTGATATTATTTTTTCTTCTGTGCTTTGGCCCGCCTTCTTGTGCGATCATACCTTTGTCTATCCAGTGTGTGTATATTTCAGATTCTTATTGATTATTTTGTATCCCCAACACTTGGCATAATACAGTGCAATGCCTGGAATAGATGTTTCTTTATAAATGCTTTAAGGAATGGCTAATGGTTCAACAGCCATGCAGATATGTTCAAACATTTTGGTTAAATATATATATGTTGTATATATATATAATATATATCAAATATCTATATTATAAATATATATAACATATATATATAGTACATATATATACATATAATACATATATATATTTTTTTCCCGGTTAAATATATTTTATCTGAAAGAAAAATCAATAGCTTTTGAAGTCTTTTCCCAAAGAGAAGGGGTATGCTGAGATGAGATTGTATTTGGCTACTACCATACAGCTCAAAGTCCATTGTCTTAATACACAGTATTAAGTAAAATCACATTTTATACAGAACTACTGAGCATATATATTCATCTTTGAGAGTACTTTATAGGTATTTATTGATCAGAACAGATCACTAGTTTCTTAGTTCAAGTTAATTTATTTTGAAATCTTTAATTGGCTACATTTAGAGGTACTTTTGAGGTAATTGAAATAATAATGACATGTGAACACATATGAATGGTGAATTTTATTATGAAGAGTTCAAGACAGTATTAATTAATACTTTCCTGAATTGTGGGAATTTGTGAATCAAAAATAAGTCAATAGCCATTGTCTTCACTCTGATTATTCTTTTAGAGAGGTCTGATGGTTACCATTTTCCATTTTACTTCTAATCTAGTTTTGATTTTCCATTTAAAGTGGATTTCTTATAGGCAGCATGGAGGTAAGTTTTGCCATTTTATTCTTTCTCATAATCTCTACCATTAGTGCGTTTGGACCATTTACATTAATATGATATTGATATGGTTTGATTTAAATCTGCATTCTTACTATTTGCTTTCTGTTTGTCCCATCTGTTCACCCCTCCTTCCTCCTTTTCCACCTTCTTTTGGATTAATTCCATATTTTTTATGATTTCATCTTGTTTATTTGGCTTATTAACTTTATATGTTGTGCTAATTCAGTGATTGTTTAGGATTCATAGCTTAGATTTTTACCTTATCACAGCCTATCTTCTAATAATGGTACACTACCTTACATGTAGTGTAAGGACCTTACAGAAGTGTATTTCTGTCTTTCCCCTCTCAGCCTTTATGCTGTGAGTGTCATACATTTTACTTTTTAAATTCCACAGTGCATTGTTACTATTTTTGCATTAAACAGTTGATTATTCTTTAAAGGGATCTAAATGAGAAAGAATCTTTATATTTACTCGAGTAGCTGATTTCCTGTGCTCTTCATTACTTCATGTAGATCCAGCCATCTGATGCTATTCTCTTCCTACTTGAAGGACATCCTTTAATTTAAATTTTGTTGAGTGTGTTTGCTGATGATAACTTATTTTCAGCTGTTGTATATCTGAAGAGGTCTTCTTTGTACACATGTTTTTTGAAAGACATTTTCACTTGGTAAAAACTTTAGATTGACACTTTTTTCTTTTAGTATCTTAAAGATGTTGTTCAAGTGTCTTTAGTATGCATTGTTTCTCACAGAGGTCAGCTGTTATCCTTACCTTTGTTCCTCATATGAGATGTGAGATTCCTCTTTATCACTGGCTGTAAGCTATTCCATTACGGTGTACTTTGGTGTAGTTGTCTTGAGGTTTCTTGTGCTTGGGACTTATTGAAATTTTTGAAACTGTGGGTTAATTTTTATAGAATTTGGCTATTATTTCTTGAAAATCTCTCCTCTTCCTTGGGACTACTTTTGCATGTACATTGGATTGCTTAAAGTTCCATAGCTAACTGGCACTCTGTTCAGTTTTTTTAAATCTTCTATTTCATTGTGGATAGGTTCTATTGCTATATCTTTATTGTCAGTATTTTCTTCTGCAATATCTATTTTGTTACTCCTATACAACGTATTTGTTTTTTAAGGGAGAGAGGCAAGGACAGACAGGAAGGGAAAGAGATGAGAAGCATCAACTCATATTGTGGCACCTTAGTTGTTCATTGATTGCTTTCTCATATGTGCCTTGATGGGAGGTGGAAGAGGCTCCAGCTGAGCCAGTGACCCCTTGCTCAAGCCAGCGTCCTTGGGCTTCAAGCCAGCAACCTTTGGGCTCAAGTCAGTGACCATAGGGTCATGTCTATGATCCTACGATCAAGCTGATTGAGCCTGTGCTCAAGTCAGTGACCTTGGGCTCAAGCTGGTGAGCCTTGCTCAAACCAGATGAGCCCACGCTCAAGCTGTCGACCTTGGGGTCTCGAACCTGGGTCCTCTGAGTCCCAGTCCAATGCCCTATCCACTGCGCCACCACCTGGTCAGGCTGTGTTTAACTTTTTATTGTGATAACTTCATATATTTTTTCCATGTTTCAATATGTTTTCCTGGACTATTATGAGGCAGTTGCTCATAAGGAGTGTAGGATAAACCAGTTTAGCTTTTTTAGTTTTACATTCAAGGGCTCCCCTTCTATTATTGGTATATCTTTGTAGCCACTTCTCTTTCTCAGAGGTAAGCCGTGTTTGAGAAGGTTTTCTCCTATAGCCCAGTGTCTCTGTGAGCTTTACTGGCTTAACACTTCATCATAACATAGTTATTTTTTATAGTATTTTCTGCACTCTGTTTACTTTGGAACTTTGCCCTCACCTTCTTCCTTTAGTATCTGAAGTGTGTCTGTCTGTCAGTCTCTCTCTCCCTACATTATTCTTGTCCTGCAATTTGGTTTCAGGTTATGAGTTTTCCCTTGTGTGGAGCTCTGTCCTAGAAGGGTTTTTTTGCTGGATGCTTTGAGCTACCTGAGTGCAGAGCTTCACAGCACTGTGTGCTGCCTCAGGGACAGCCTTCTACACTCACCTACAACAGGGAGCCTGGGAAAACCATTCCCTTTTGTTCCATTTGTTCTCAGACTTTTTCTCCCAGTTTCCACCAATGGTAGAATCCTCTGCTTTGAGGACATACGTAATTTAGGTTCTGAGATTTTTCAGGGTGCCTCTGTAGTCTCATTGACTTCTTGTTCTCCTTTCACACAGTTGCTGATCCTGCAGTGCTGACATGTAGCCATATTCTCTCATAGTCGGAGATTCTAGGGGATTCTCTTTTACTTACGTTTATTGAAGATGTAGTCATTGGGTTCTCTGATATCCCAGTTGGTATACTTAGCTTTCAGGAGCTGTCCTTGGGAGAGTCAAAACCTGTGTTGCCACCACAATTATAATATAACTAACTCATTATTTTATTAGTGTAGTTGTGACCAGTATATAAGGGGCTTGAATTTTTTTATCTCAGTTTGAAAGATTAATTTAGGGCAACTTATAAAATTGCATATTTGTAATATCTTAAATTTTTTTTTAAATTTTAAATCATTTTTATTTTTCAGTGCAGTTGACATACAATATTATATTAGTTTCATGTGTATACCTTAGTGATTAGACATTATGAAACTTACTAAGTGGTCATCCCAATAAACCTTGTACCCTACTGACACCATACAACAATGTCTTAATATAGGAATTTTTTTTTTTTTTGTATTTTTCCGAAGCTGGAAATGGGGAGAGACAGTCAGACAGACTCCCGTATGCGCCCAACCGGGATCCACCCGGCACGCCCACCAAGGGGCGATGCTCTGCCCCTCCGGGGCATCGCTCTGTTGCGACCAGAGCCACTCTAGCGCCTGGGGCAGAGGCCAAGGAGCCATCCCCAGCGGCCGGGCCATCTTTGCTCCAATGGAGCCTCACTGCGGGAGGGGAAGAGAGAGACAGAGAGGAAGGAGAGGCGGAGGGGTGGAGAAGCAGATGGGTGCCTCTCCTGTGTGCCCTGGCCAGGAATTGAACCCGGGACCCCTTGCACGGCAGGCCAATGCTCTACCACTGAGCCAACCGGCCAGGGCCTTAATATAGGAATTTTTAAACATCTTTTTGTGACCTGTTGGGAATCATGTATAAATGTAAGATAGATTTTTGTTGTTAACATTCTTCCTAATTTTAAGTTTGCATCATTTGCCTCTGGTTATAATGTTAAAATGTATAGTCTTCTAATAGAAATTTTAGACTACAGTGTGGTACGTAATTTATTTATATGTAAATAATTGTTAAAGTAAACATGGAAAAAAACTTGTTGAACTTTTATTGAAATGAGTAAGCATAATTGAAGAAATTGCTTGTTGGACATAAATATGTTCAGAAGAAAGTTAAGGGGAAATTTTAATTGTTTATTTTCACATGTAATATATAATCATATTTAGTCTTTAAATGTTTTATGAAAGAAACATGAAAATTTAATGTGAGAATTTTTTGTAAATTAGATTTGCCTCATTGTGTTCCACATAGCAAGCACTAAATAAACATTTTCAGTGTGAACATTGTAGGAGGGAACAGTATTAATATTTTGTAATTTTATTAGTAAAGATTATATTGTCTGCTGAATCGAACTTCAAACTATGGAAATTCAAAATAATATATCCATTTCTCACAGGAACTGAAGTTAAAAGATGAAGAGTGTGAGAGGCTTTCTAAAGTACGAGATCAACTTGGACAGGAATTGGAGGAACTCACAGCTAGTCTATTTGAGGTTGGTCTATTTATATCTTGGCCAGAAGCAAAGTTTTGATCTTTATATATTGATAGAATTATTTTGAGGGAATCTTGAGAAAAATACACTTAACTTTATGCATATTTGTAAGTCTTCTAAGAAAAAATAAAATCCTTAATAAATGTAGAATCTTTGATTTAAAATGTTATGAAAAGGAAAAAACACTGTGGGTGACCTGTATCAGGCTGTTAAGAAATGCATATTGGAAGGAAAGGAGGTAAATTTAATTTTGATTTTTATCAAATATTTAGGGATTGCTTTAGAGTAAATTCATGACTCCACAGCAAACTGCTGATGTAGAGCTGATATGTGGCGATGTGAGGGATGTTAGCAGGCACATCTTGTTAGAAGGTGCACTTTGCTCTCCAGCCTATCACTGCGACCACAGTTTTCTTAGTAGGGGTGACATTGATATAAGACATTTAACATCCTTGGTGTATTACTCAGGCTTCTCCAAGAAACAGAAGTAATAGGATGTGTGTATATACATAACTTCATATAGACAGAAAGAGACTTATATTAGGAATCGGCTCATGCGATTATTGAGACCGACAAGTCCCAAGTTTTGCAGGGTGAGTTGGCTGGCTGGGGACCTAGAAAAGCCAATGGTGGTTCCAGTCCAAGTCCAAAGGCCTGAGAACCAGGAGAGCTGATGCTGCAGTTCTAGTTCCTTTTTTTTTTCCAATTCTAGTTCTAAGGCTGATGGGCTCAAAACCCAGGAAAAGCTAATGTTTCAATTCAAGTCTGAAGGGAGAAAGAATTCTCTTTTATTCTGTAGGGATCAGCTTTTTGTTCTATTCAGGCCTTCAATGTATTGGATCAGGCCCACCCACATTATAGAGGACATTCTCCTTTGCTCAGTCAACTAATATGAATGCTTATGTCATCCAGAAACACCCTCAAGAAACACCAGAATAATGCTTAAACAAATATCTGGGCACACCATATGGCCCAGTCAGGGTGACACACAGAATTAACCATCACACTTGACTTTGCCCAGAAAATGTTAGAAATCCTTCATGATCATTTTGACAACTTATAAATAAATATTCATGAGGGTGGGCAGAGAATAGCACTTCTTGTTAAGAAGTCTTGCCCCGGAGTGCCTCCTTTAGGTTAGCCTCCAAAATGTTTCTTATCGAAAACATTGATATATTACTAGAACAACTAATGCTATTATCACTCACCAATATTATTTTCTTAAAAATCTGTTCTTAAAACTTTTAATGTAATACAAGGTTTTAGGGAAAAATTTCCTCACACTTCATTTGTGTTTATGCAACATCTGTTTCAGTGTTAGCTATACATATTTGCTCACATAATTGTAATATATTTTGTAGTTTTTCCCCCCAAATAACCTCTTTTCTTGTTACTACATAGTCAGTGTAATGATAGAATAATCTTGTCATATTCTACCATTTTTATCATTTTAAGTAGCATTGCAGTGGATGTATTCAGATGTGTGGGCTTTCAATGAGCATGATGCTCCACTCCTGTTGGCCTTCACCTTTGTCTTTTTTGGGGTCATCTTCTTTCACAAACATTTTAAAACTAATTTATTTTTTGTTTAGTTAGCTAGTCAGAGATGAGAGGAAGAGGAATTTAAGGTGAAGGAGAGTGGAAAGTTAAAGCTCTGGAGCAAGAGTTCTGTGACTTGTCACATTTTTGTATGTACAAGAGGTATACAGGATATAAGACTTTTTCTTCCAGTATTGTCTGGCTACAAGAAAATTTTGTAGTGATATATGGATACCAGATGAGAAAGCAATTATGTTATACTATTTAAGAAAATTTTTATTTCTTTCCTGCCTGCCCTTAATTTTAGCTCTGCTTAACTCCATCCTTCTGTACTTACATGTATATTCTGTTAGATGAAGTAGAAGGAAAACAAATAGGAAGAAACTTTTCCCTCTCTATAGCGAGATGTGAAGTACCAGAAATGCAGTTTGTGCAATTAGTGAAAAAGCATATCTGGAAAACATGGTCTTGGGGCTCCTGACGTATTCCTAACAAACAATGGCTAATAGCACTGACACTGTGTAAACTTCCTGGGAAAGAAAATTACATTGATTAAACATGATTTTAGTAATAAAGAAAGCTGTATTCAAACCAGTTATTTGTGAATTTTGAAAAAAGGACTAAAAGTTTTTCTCTTGTCTTAATTGTTGGCTTCACATGATCTGTTTACTGTTATCTTATGAAAAGAGTTTTTTTTCTTTGTATTTTATATATATGTATCGGTTTAAGAATTAAAAACTAAAAAAAAAAGAATTAAAAACTATTATGAATAAACTCAGTTTGCACAGTTTTGGTAAACTTAACATGTAAATTTAAATTAGCACTGTATTATGTATGATGAATAATCTTGTATCTAATTATACTTTATAGCTAAATTGAGTCTTAAAAGTATCATATAGAAGAACTATAAAGTTATACATATATTTTCCCCCCAGTATCTCAGATTTTGAGATAATATAAAATAGAGTTGAAAGAATGCTTTACAAAGTAGTCTGCATTTAACATGGGAAAAAGAGATAGAATCTAAAGATGTTTCGCTTATATATATTATGTCAGACAGTTGTAGTAAATTTTTATGCTATGGGGAAAAAAATATATGTATAACTTTATAGTTCCCCTCCCCTCTCTCTCTAGTTTTCTCTCCATAGTGCTGTGAGGCATAGAGGACACACTATTACCATTTTGTCTGTGAAGAAAGTGAGGCATAGATAGGCTAAGGGGCAGTGCTGGGACTCAAGTTCATGACCTCAACTCGTGGCCTTAAGTGCTGTGAAAATCATAAGTGGCACTTCCTTTTATGTAAAGGCACAGAAAAGGAGTCACCTTAGGCCTCTCTTCATCCCACATTTAAACTGTCAGAAAGGTCTTGTGACAGTACCTCGAGAACATAAAGCAATCTATTGCCTTTCTATTTTGATACAGCTAACACCATCTTCCAAGCCACCATAATTTCTTACTTAGATCTGTATATGCCAAATTTTTTGTTCATGTACCTGGTCAGTAAGAGAAAAACTTGAGCATTACTTAATTACAATGAAGATACCGATATTTACTGAGTGTTCCTTATTCGCTAGGCACTATTACTTATAAATAATATGCATATACTAACATTCATAATAATGTGTTACTTAAATTATAAAATAAATTTGAAAAGAGCACAAATTATAAAAATGTTTTAAAATTTTTATAATAGTACAAAATATTTTTTTCTCACTAAAATGTATGTGTGTGCATTTTCCTACAGGGGTGGGCAAAGGGGATTCATATGGAAAAATAATACAATGATTAATAAATAATACAAGAATAAACTTTTTCATGTGCTCACAACTGTAAACCTACTTTGCCTATGCTGTAGTTAGTGAGAAGAGTGTGATTGAATGTTACCGTGTTTTTAAAAATTTTGTTTTGCCTGACCAGGCAGTAGTGCAGTGGATAGAGCATTGGCTTAGGATGTTAAGGCCCCAGGTTCAAAAACCTGAGGTCACCGGCTTGAGCATGGGCTCATCCACCTTGAGCATAGGGTCATAGACAGGACCCCATTGTTGCTGGCTTGAGCCCAATGGTTGCTGGTTTGAAGTCCAAGGTGACTGGTTTGAGCCTGAGGTCGCTGGCTTGAGCAAGGGTCACTGGCTCAGCTGGAGCCCCCCAGTCAAGACATATGAGAAAGCAATCAATAAACAACTAAGATGCTATAACAAACTGATGCTTCTCATCTCTCCCCCTTCCTGTCTGTCTATCCCTGTGTTTCCCCTCCCCTCTCGCTCTCTCAAAAAAAGAAAAAAATAGAAAAGAAAAATTTTGTTTCAATAACTTATTTCTGGATGAAGGTCTAGTCAAAGTGTCATTTTTTAAATTATATTTAATGCTGCTGGAGACTCACAAATATATTGATTCAAATGGAAGAAGTATATCCTTCTCTGTTTTAAATCATTTACTAAATTTTCAGTGTCATTGTCAGTTATGTGAAGGTTTTTTCAAAAAATTCTCTATTGAATTTGCCTTCTCTAATAACAACAAATTGTTTTTGCAAATCAGAAGATTAGGAGTAACTCGTGTTTTGGGGAGAATAAGTTTAAAATTTCTGTTTTCAAAGTTTGCAAGGATAAAGATGAGAATGTTTGTAGATAGAGGTCTGCAAACTACTTCCTGAAGGGCAAAATTAGGCTATCTCTACTTTTGAACAGCCTTGAGCTAGAATTGGTTTTTACATTCTTTTTTTTTTTTTAAGTGAAAGCAGGAAGGCACAGAGACAGACTCTTCACATTCGCCCAGACCAGGCTCTGGCAAGCCCCCTATGGAACCATGCTCTGCCAATCTTGGACATCACTCCATTGACAACTGAGCTGTTTTTAGGTCCTGAGGTGAAGGGAGGCCATGGAACCATCCTCAGTGCCTGGGACCAACTGTCTGGAATCAATTGAGCCATGGCTACTGGAAGGGGGGAGGGAGACGAGGACAGGGGAGGGGTGGAGATGCAGATATGTTCTTGTCCTGTGTGCCCTGACTGGGAATAGAACCAGGGAAATCAGTACCTTGGGCCGATGCTCTACCACTGAGCCAACTGACCAGGGCCGGTTTTTACATTTTTAAATGGTTGGGAGAAATCAAAAGAATAATGTTTAGTGATATATGAAAACTATATGAAATTCATATTTTAGTGCTCATAGATTTTTATTGATATGGCTGCACTCATTTGTTTATGTATTTATTGTCTGTGGTTGCTTTCATACTGCAGTAGCACAGTTGAGTAGTTGCAACAGACAGTGGGCTCACAAAGCCAAAACTGGCCCTTGGGGAAGTTTGCTGACTCCTGGTATAGATGATACCTCTGTCATTTTCAGCTTCAGAATGGTAGGGTGATAGAAAATTTTTCAAATTTCTTTTGTACCTACCTTTTTCTTTTTTAAAAAAAATTTACTGATTTGAGAGAGAGAAGGAGAGAGAGAATTGATTTGTTGTTATACTCTTTTATGCATTCATTGGTTGGTACTTCTGTGTGCCCTGACTGGGGGGAGAACTCTACAACCTTGGCGTACATGGATGATGCTCTTAACCAATGGAGCTACCTGGCAAGGCCTGTGCCTACCTTTTAATGTCTTTAGTCATTGTGCAAAATCCTATACATTATCTTTTTTTTTTTTTTTTTTTTTTTTTTAAATAAATTTTTATTGATGTTAATGGGATGACATTAATAATTCAGGGTACATATATTCAAATAAAATATGTCTAGGTTATTTTGTCATTAAATTATGTTGCATACCCCTCACCCAGAGTCAGATTGTCCTCCGTCATCCTCTGTCTAGTTTTCTCTGTGCCCCTCCCCCTCCCCCTAATTCTCCCTCCCTCCCTCCTGCGTCCTCCCTCCCCCCACCCCTGGTAACCACCACTCTCTTGTCCATGTCTCTTAGTCTCGTTTTTATGTTCCACCAATGTATGGAATCATGTAGTTCTTGTTTTTTTCTGATTTACTTATTTCACTCCGTATAATGTTATCAAGATCCCACCATTTTGCTGTAAATGATCTGATGTCATCATTTCTTATGGCTGAGTAGTATTCCATAGTGTATATGTGCCACATCTTCTTTATCCAGTCTTCTATTGAAGGGCTTTTTGGTTGTTTCCATGTCTTGGCCACTGTGAACAGTGCTGCAATGAACATGGGGCTACATGTGTCTTTACGTATCAATGATTCTGAGGTTTTGGGGTATATACCCAGTAGAGGGATTGCTGGGTCATAAGGTAGTTCTATTTGCAGTTTTTTGAGGAACCACCATACTTTCCTCCATAATGGTTGTACTACTTTACAGTCCCACCAACAGTGTATGAGGGTTCCTTTTTCTCCACAGCCTCTCCAACATTTGCTATTGCCCGTCTTGTTGATAATAGCTAATCTAACAGGGGTGAGGTGGTATCTCATTGTAGTTTTGATTTGCATTTCTCTAATAACTAATGAAGCTGAGCATCTTTTCATATATCTGTTGGCCATTTGTATTTCTTCCTGGGAGAAGTGTCTGTTCATGTCTTCTTCCCATTTTTTTATTGGATTGTTTGTTTGTTTGTTGTTGAGTTTTATGAGTTCTTTGTAAATTTTGGATATTAGGCCCTTATCTGAGCTATTGTTTGAAAATATCAGTTCCCATTTAGTTGGCTGTCTGTTTATTTTGATATCAGTTTCTCTTGCTGAGCAAAAACTTTTTATTCTGATGTAGTCCCATTCATTTATCTTTGCCTTCACTTCTCTTGCCATTGGAGTCAAGTTCATAAAATGTTCTTTAAAACCCAGGTCCATGAGTTGAGTACCTATGTCTTCTTCTATGTACTTTATTGTTTCAGATCTTATATTTAGGTCTTTGATCCATTTTGAATTAATTTTAGTACATGGGGACAGGCTGTAGTCGAGTTTCATTCTTTTGCATGTGGCTTTCCAGTTTTCCCAACACCATTTGTTGAAGAGGCTTTCTTTTCTCCATTTTGTGTTGTTGGCCCCCTTATCAAAGATTATTTGACCATATATATGTGGTTTTATTTCTGGGCTTTCTATTCTGTTCCATTGGTCTGAGTGTCTGTTTTTCTGCCAATACCATACAGTTTTGATTATTGTGGCTCTATAATATAGTTTAAAGTCAGGTATTGTAATGCCCCCAGCTTCATTCTTTTTCCTTAGGATTGCTTTAGCTATTCGGGGTTTTTTATAGTTCCATATAAATCTTATGATTTTTTGTTCCATTTCTTTAAAAAATGTCATAGGAATTTTGATGGGAATTGCATTAAATTTATATATTACTTTGGGTAATATGGCCATTTTAATTATATTTATTCTTCCTATCCAAGAACAAGGAATATTTTTCCATCTCATTGTGTCTTTTTCTATTTCTCTTAGCAATGCCTTGTAGTTTTCATTATATAGGTCCTTTACATTCTTTGTTATGTTTATTCCTAGGTATTTTATTTTTTTTGTTGCAATCGTGAAGGGGATAATTTTTTTGAGTTCGTTTTCTAATATTTCATTGTTGGCATATAGAAAGGCTATGGACTTTTGTATGTTGATTTTGTATCCTGCGACCTTACTGTATTGGTTTATTGTTTCGAGTAATCTTTTTGTGGAGTCCTTTGGGTTTTCGATGTATAGGATCATATCATCAGCAAAAAGTGATACCTTTACTTCTTCTTTTCCGATGTGGATGCCTTTTATTTCTTTGTCTTGTCTGATTGCTCTGGCCAGAACTTCTAGCACCACGTTAAATAAGAGTGGAGAGAGTGGACAACCTTGTCTTGTTCCTGATTTAAGGTGGAAAGTCCTCAGTTTTACGCCATTTAATATGATGTTGGCTGATGGTTTATCATATATGGCCTTTATCATGTTGAGATATTTTCCTTCTATACCCATTTTGTTGAGAGTCTTAAACATAAAATTGTGTTGTATTTTATCGAAAGCCTTTTCTGCGTCTATTGATAAGATCATGTGGTTTTTGTTCTTTGTTTTGTTGATATGGTGTATTACGTTAACCGTTTTGCGTATGTTGAACCATCCTTGAGATTCTGGGATGAATCCCACTTGATCATGATGTATTATTTTTTTAATATGTTGTTGTATTCGGTTTGCCAGTATTTTGTTTAGTATTTTAGCATCTGTATTCATTAGAGATATTGGTCTGTAGTTTTCTTTCTTTGTGCCATCCTTGCCTGGTTTTGGTATGAGGGTTATGTTGGCCTCATAAAATGTGTTTGGAAGTATTGCTTCTTCTTCAATTTTTTGGAAGACTTTGAGTAGAATAGGAACCAAGTCTTCTTTGAATGTTTGATAGAATTCACTAGTATAACCGTCTGGGCCTGGACTTTTATTTTTGGGGAGGTTTTTAATAGTTTTTTCTATTTCCTCCCTGCTGATTGGTCTGTTTAGGTTTTCTGCTTCTTCATGACTCAGTTTAGGAAGGTTGTATTGTTCTAGGAATTTATCCATTTCTTCTAGATTGTTGTATTTGGTGGCATATAGTTTTTCATAGTATTCTACAATAATTCTTTGTATATCTATGATGTCTGTGGTGATTTCTCCTCTTTCATTTTGGATTTTATTTATTTGAGTCCTGCGTCTTTTTTCCTTAGTGAGTCTTGCCAAGGGTTTGTCAATTTTGTTGATCTTTTCAAAGAACCAGCTCCTTGTTTTATTGATTTTTTCTATAGTTTTTCTGTTCTCTATTTCATTTATTTCTGCTCTGATTTTTATTATCTCCTTTCTTCGGCTGGTTTTGGGTTGTCTTTGTTCTTCTTTTTCTAGCTCCTTAAGGTGTGAAGTTAAGTGGCTTACTTCGGCTCTCTCTTGTTTGTTCATATAGGCCTGAAGTGATATGAACTTTCCTCTTATTACTGCTTTTGCTGCATCCCAGAGATTCTGATATGTCGTATTTTCATTTTCATTTGTCTGTATATATCTTTTGATCTCTGCGCTTATTTCTTCTTTGACCCATTCATTTTTTAGAAGTATGTTGTTTAGTTTCCATAATTTTGTGGGTTTTTCCCCCTCTTTTTTACAGTTGAATTCTAGTTTCAAGGCTTTATGATCAGAGAATATGCTTGGTACAATTTCAATTTTTCTAAATTTGCTGATATTGTCTTTGTGGCCCAACATATGGTCAATTCTTGAGAATGTTCCATGTACACTAGAGAAAAATGTATACTCTGTCGCTTTGGGATGAAGTGTCCTGTAGATGTCTATCATATCCAGGTGTTGTAATATTTCGTTTAAGGCCACTATATCTTTATTGATTCTCTGTTTGGATGACCGATCTAGAGCCGTCAGCGGTGTATTGAGGTCTCCAAGTATGATTGTATTTTTGTCAGTTTTTGTTTTAAAGTCAATAAGTAGCTGTCTTATATATTTTGGTGCTCCTTGGTTTGGTGCATATATATTAAGGATTGTTATGTCTTCTTGATTCAGTGTCCCCTTAATCATTATGAAATGACCATTTTTGTCTCTGAGTACTTTTTCTGTCTTGTAGTCAGCATTATCAGATATGAGTATTGCTACACCTGCTTTTTTTTGGGTGTTGTTTGCTTGGAGTATTGTTTTCCAGCCTTTCACTTTGAATTTGTTTTTATCCTTGTTGCTTAGATGAGTTTCTTGTAGGCAGCATACAGTTGGATTTTCTTTTTTAATCCATTCTGCTACTCTGTGTCTTTTTATTGGTAAGTTTAATCCATTTACATTTAGTGTAATTATTGACACTTGTGGGTTCCCTATTGCCATTTTATAAATTGCTTTCTGTTAGTTTTGTATCTTGTTTGATTCTTCTCTTTTGTTTTTCTATCATTTGTTTTTGTTTGTTTGTATTCCATACTTCTTTCCTCTGTTGCTACCTTTTTTAAGTCAAGTGTTTTTGTGGTGGTTTTTTCAAGGGTGGTTATCATTAAGTAATGAAAAGGGTACCTACCATATTCACTGTAGTACCCTTTCTTATGAGTATTTCTGCGCTTCATCGTCCTTTGCTACTGTTAATCTTCATCCTTTCTCCCCTTTTTTTTTCCTTTGTTGTCACAGTTTAAGTTTGGTTTTATTGTTTTCTTGGTGGAGCTGTTACTTGGGGTTCTGTTTTCTTTTGTTCTTTGAATCTGGTTGGAAAACCCCCTTTAGTATTTCCTGGAGTGGGGGCTTTCTGCTGATAAATTCTCTCATCTTTTCTGTATTTGTGAATGTTTTTATATCTCCTTCGTACTTGAAGGATAGCTTTGATGGGTATAGTATTCTTGGCTGAAAGTTCCTCTCTTTCAGGGCTTTGAATATTGGGGTCCACTCTCTTCTAGCTTGTAGAGTTTCTGCTGAGAAGTCTGATGATAATCTTATAGGTCTTCCTTTATATGTTGTATTCTTCTTTTCCCTGGCTGCCTTGAGAATTTTTTCTTTGTCATTGGTTTGTGTCATCTTCATTATGATGTGCCTTGGAGTGGGTTTGTTGGGGTTAAGAAAACTCGGTGTTCTGTTTGCTTCTTGAATTTGAGGCTTTAGTTCTTTCCACAGGCTTGGGAAGTTCTCATCTATTATTTGTTTAAGTATATTCTCCATTCCATTTTCTTTCTCTTCTCCCTCTGATATACCTATTATTCTTATGTTATTCTTTCTGATGGAGTCAGACAATTCCTGTAGGGTTTTCTCGTTTTTTATTATTTTTGAGTCTCTTTCTTCTTCTCTCTGTTGTGCCTCAAGTTGCTTGTCTTCTATTTCACTAATCCTATCTTCTATCTGGGCTGTTCTATTAGCTAAGCTTGTTATCTCGTTTTTCAGTTCGTGAATTGAGTTTTTTATTTCTGTTTGATTTGTTTTTATAGTTTCAATTTCCTTGGTAATATATTCTTTGTGATCGTTGAGTTGTTTTCTGATTTCCCTAAATTGCCTTTCTGTGTTTTCTTGTATATCTCTAAGTATTTTTAAGATTTCTATTTTAAATTCTCTGTCATTTGGCTCCAAGGCTTCCAGTATGCTAAATCTTTTCTCCATAGATTTTTCCACATCTATTTGTGTTACCTCTCTATCTTTTGTATCCATAATATTCGATTTCCTTTTTCTTATTGGCATCTGAAGGTGGTCTTGTTGATATTCTTAATTAAAATTAATAAAGAATAAAAAGCGAAAAAAAAAAGAAAAGAAAAAAAAAAAAAAAAAAAAAAAAACCAAAAAAAAAAAAACACTCCACACACACAAAAAGTAATGATTTATTATTTCCCCCTTTTTTCTTTCTTCTCCTTCCCTCCTCTCACCTCTTTAGGTAAATATCGTGATGACCTGTGAATTATATTATGCTAAATGGAACAAAAATTGCCTATAACGGAGGGCCTGATTTGGGGTGAAGAGTTCAAGGTGCAAAAAAGGGAGTAGGGACCTACTAAATGCAAAAAAAAAAAAAAAAAAAGGAGGATATCTTAGACAAGCATCAAATGATTTGCTTGTAAGTGATGGTCGACTAAAAGATATAATGAGAGGGATAAGAGGGAAACAGAAAAAAGGAGAGAAAAAATAATATTTAAAGAAGAAAAAAATAAAAATAAGTAAAAATCTGTTGTATTAAGTGGAGTGAAGACTAAATACAATGGAGACTTTGGGTTGGGAGGAATGCTAGTGAGTTAAAAAGCAATGTAAAAAGTACCCAAAATGCCACAAAAACAAACAAATAAAGGAAAACCAAGAACAAAAGCAGAAAAGAAAAGAGAAAAAAAAACAAAAAACAAAAAAAAAAACAAAAAAAAAAAAACAAAAAAAACTTTAGTCCCAAATTAAATAATTTGTTCGTAATTGAGGATTAAATGAGAGGAAAAGTAAAAGGAGAAAAGAAGGAACGAATAGAAAGGAAAAAATAAGAAAAAGAGAGAAACAAAGGAAGAAAAAAAGGAAAGGGAAAAAAAACAAAAAGAAAACAAAAGGGGAGAGAGTGAGAGTTAAGGGTTTTGGAGTGTAACCCTAAGGGAGAGTAAGGATGAAGAAAAGAAATAAAATGTAACACTTATGGGTAGTGTAGTTCAAGAAAAGGGTAGCATAAGATGGGCAGAGAATAAAAGGACCGAGGTGGAGGAAATACAAATAAAGACAATAAGAAAGAAGAGAGAAACAACAACAACAAAGAATTAGTGGAACAAGTTATAAAGTCTGTGGATTTTTCTTGATTTTGAGAGGTTAACTTCTTCCTTTTTCTTTTCTCTCCCTCTTCCTGGTCGGTTAATCTGTACCCCAGGTTCTGCCCCTGTGTCACGCTTAGGTAGGGATTTGCAGTTGATGGGATTCTATGGCAATGTCATATAATTGGCTTTAGTCTCACTGGTAGTCAAGGCTTGTTGGCGTTTGTAGAGTCCAATAATGAGAGAGAGTTTGCTTTCCTGGAGTCTCTCCCCTAGTTTCCCCTTCCTGAATTAGCAGCCTGGTGATCCAGCTATGAGGCTGCCACTGCTTCTGTCTGGGGAGTAAGAGGCTCAAAGAGCTGGGAAATCCCCACTCTATCCTCACTCAGCGCAAGGCTCTGGGTAAGGCTTTGGCAGTCAGAGCCTCCAGCGTAATCAGGCGGGGCTGGGAGTCAATTGTTGTCAAGGTGACTGTTCAGCGCCTATCATTCAGTTGGACCACTCAACCCAGGCTTTCCACACTTGGTAGCCTGTTTTGGCTGGAAAGAAGATGCACTATTCGCTGCTTGCTATATAGATCTTAATATCTGCCAAGTCCCTCTTGTTAGGTATATCCCTGAATATAGAGGCTCTGTCAATCAGAAGTTGCCCCCGCCCCTTTAGCGAAAGGCAGTGAAAAATATTATGCCTCTTGTCTTGGATCGCTGAACTGGGAGAGATCTTATCAATTAGAGCCCCGTGGGTGCGTAGATTTTGTGGGTTTAGCTAATTTCAGTGATTGGATCCGCAGCTGTGCTCCAGAGAGTATTTCAGGCTGCCTGCGCGCCCCTCCCCCAACGCTTGATTGTTAGCTCGAATGTCTGGGTGAGGTGCCCCGTCCACGGAGAGAATCTCCTGACTAGGAAAGACAGGTTTGGCGCCCCTCCCGGACTGCGTCACGGGGCGCGCGCGCGTGCACGGCTTCTCAGAACACGCCAGTGGTGGCCGGCACTCCCGGGGACGCGGGGCTCGCGCACGCGGCTTCTCAGAGCACGCCGGTGGTGGCCGCTACTCCCCGGGACGCGGCTCGGCGCGCGGCTTCCCAGAGCACGCCGGTGGTGGCCGGCACTCCCCGGGATGCGGCTCGGGGCGCGAGCACGCGGCTTCTCCGAGCACGCCGGTGGTTGCTGGCACTCCCCGGGGCGCGCGGGCGCGCGGCTTCTCAGAGCACGCCGTTGGTTGCTGGCACTCCCTGGGACGTGGGTCGGGGCGCGCGCGCGGCTTCTCAGAGCACGCCGGTGGTGGCCGCTACTCCCGGGACGCGGCTCGGGGCGCGGGCGCGCAGCTTCCCAGAGCACGCCGGTGGTGGCCGGCACTCCCCGGGATGCGGCTCGGGGCGCGAGCACGCGGCTTCTCCGAGCACGCCAGTGGTTGCTGGCACTCCCCGGGGCGCGCGGGCGCGCGGCTTCTCAGAGCACGCCGTTGGTTGCTAGCACTCCCTGGGACGTGGGTCGGGGCGCGCGCCCGGCTTCTCAGAGCACGCCGGTGGTTGCGGGCACTCCCCGGGACGCGGCTCGGGGCGCGGGCGCGCAGCTTCCCAGAGCACGCCGGTGGTGGCCGGCACTCCCCGGGATGCGGCTCGGGGCGCGAGCACGCGGCTTCTCCGAGCACGCCAGTGGTTGCTGGCACTCCCCGGGGCGCGCGGGCGCGCGGCTTCTCAGAGCACGCCGTTGGTTGCTAGCACTCCCTGGGACGTGGGTCGGGGCGCGCGCCCGGCTTCTCAGAGCACGCCGGTGGTTGCGGGCACTCCCCGGGACGCGGCTCGGGGCGCGGGCGCGCGGCTTCTCAGAGCACAGAGCACGCCGGTGGTTACCGGCACTCCCTGGGACGTGGATGGGGCGCGCCTGTGGCTCCTCAGAGCACAGAGCACGCCCGTGGTTGCCGGCACTCCCTGGGACGTGGCTCGGGGCGCTGGGATGCGGCTCGGGGCGCTGGGACGCGGCTCGGGGCGCTGGGACGCGGCTCGGGGCGCACGCGCGCGCCGGGCTTTTCAGAGCACGCCGGTGGTTGCCGGCACTCCCCGGGACGCGGCGGGGGCAGCTGCACGTGTGGGTTTACTCACCCCAGGCGTATTCCCTCCTGGGCAACAGTCCCTCTGCTTTCAGTGTGGATGCTCCGAGGATAAATTTTTCTGCTTCTAGTTGACAAATTTGTTGAGATTTTGGGGAGATCTGTCGGACGTGCTGCTCACGGCGCCATTTCTGTGACGTCACTCACATTATCTTTTTAGAGCCTGCTACTTTCTCCTTCTAGCTCTCTTTTCTTTCCTCTGAGATTCCAATCATATGTATGTTGTATCTTTTCATTTGGGTCTTGGTCCCCCAATCCTTCAATGTTTCATTTGCCTAACTCTTCTAACCTTTCCCCATGGGAGGTTTCGTCTAAGTTGCATAGTCCACTATTAATAACAGCAGAGTCCATTTCTAAACAAATATTCTCTCCGTAGCAGGAGCTACTCTGCATTTGTAGTTAAAATGTCACCCTTCTTGAGGAGTCAGATTAGATGTGTTCATTATTTTGAAAATATCTACCAAATAGTTCTATTAATAGCTACTTATCGTTATAGAAAATTATGCAAATCTGAAATATTTGTTATTTTCAAAAGAAAAATACTTACCTTATTATTAAATTTGACAGCTCTTAAAGACTTTGATACAAAATAGCACAGTTGTTCATGGAAGATTTTCAGTTAATCTCATCTCATTATAAAGCATTGATACTAAAGCTTCTTTTATTTAAACTGACGTGACCTGTAAATTTACATTCGTGGACACACACAGACTGCAACTCGCTACAGTACTGTATAAGCAGGTGAACAGATTGGAGTGCCACTGCCAGACTGAGGGGGAGAACTTCCACTCTCCATTCTACCACGGAGCAGTTGAGAGACCTAGTGAAGGTGTCACTGTCACACTGTTTATTAAATACCTTTGAAGCTAGTTTTTTCCTCACCCCCTTTCTCCCTTTCTTCTTTCTCATAAATTGCAAATCAGAGCTCTAAACTATCTGCTCTTACATCCCTGGGGATTATCTCGAGTACCCTGTATACTATTCCAGTTTATCTTTAATCCTTTATAGGAGTTATTCCATACAGCAGAGTAATCTTTAAAAAAAACAAACAAACAACAAGTTTAATTATATTCCTCTCTTCTTAGAAAACTATAAGACTTCATACTGCACTTAGAATAAAATCCAGGATTGTTGATCAGTTATTTTAATTATTAGAATGTAATCAGGATGAACACTCTTCAAGAGCAGGGGTCTTGTCTTTTTTTCCTAGGATATTATTCTTGAACAGAACCTCACAGATAGATGATCTGAATACACGTTTGATGAATAAAATGGAATTAAATACCTGGAATTTCATATTTGTACTACTGAAAAGTTAAGACCCTGTTAGAGGGAAAACTGATTTGTCTTTTTAGGTTGCACTGTACAAAATCATTACTTAATATTAGTTGTGATTTTTTTTTTTTAATTATTGAAAGCTCTAAGGCTTCTCAGCTGTCATTTCCATAAACTACAGCACTATTGATGTTTTAATATTTTTATGTGTCCCTTCTGTATGTCTTTGTTGTGGTGTGACTAATATGTGTGCATTGTGACCAAATTATAAAAACCTAATTACATAAAAGTTGGATTTAATATATGGGTTATATATTTTCTTTCATCACTTTCATAGTCCTTTATTCAACCATAGATCAGAGTGCTTGAACTCAGGTTGGCTGCCTCAGTGGTAACAGGTACTAAAAAAGGTACCAGTTCGCCCTGGCTGGTTGGCTCAGCGGTAGAGCGTCGGCCTAGTGTGCGGAGGACCCAGGTTCGATTCCCGGCCAGGGCACACAGGAGAAGCGCCAATTTGCTTCTCCACCCCTCCGCCACGCTTTCCTCTCTGTCTCTCTCTTCCCCTCCCGCAGCCAAGGCTCCATTGGAGCAAAGATGGCCCGGGCGCTGGGGATGGCTCTGTGGCCTCTGCCTCAGGCGCTAGAGTGGCTCTGGTCGCAACATGGCGACCCCCAGGATGGGCAGAGCGTCGCCCCATGGTGGGCGTGCCGGGTGGATCCCGGTCGGGAGCATGCGGGAGTCTGTCTGACTGTCTCTCCCTGTTTCGAGCTTCAGAAAAATGAAAAAAAAAAAAAAAAGGTACCAGTTCCTAATTTCTAATATAGTAGTTTGTCTGTCTTCTGACACCTCTTATTTTAAAAGTTGATATTGAATACTTCAGGCTAAATTTTGGTAGTATATCTTTGCTTTAATCATTTATTAAGAGACTTTTGAAAATAAATGCTAAATACTTTCCAAAATTTTAGATGTTAACTTTTTCAGGAAGCTCATAAGATGGTGAGAGAAGCAAATGTCAAGCAGGCAACAGCAGAAAAACAGCTAAAAGAAGCACAAGGAAAAGTAAGTTTTTACTGCTTTTAATAGTATAAAATATAAAGAAATTAGTGCTTACTTTTTTTTTTTTTTAACCAGAGCACTAAGTTTTATTAGGGATTTCATTAAGGTTAAATCAATAGGAATGAGGGAGTCAGGTAGGGCGCACAACACCCAGGAAGTCTCGCCAGACTTCACAGTGAACCACCTGCTCAGGCTCTGGGGGGACCACCCCCTTCTTCCAGGTATAGATTGTACTGCTCACAGAAATGAGGGGATATTTCAAAATGACTATGAAGCTATACAATATCCCCTCATTTTTGTGAGCAGTATATTATAAGGATACTGCTTTGGCCCCACGGACTGGTAGGAGGGGTGAGTCTCCCCTACCCAAGACATGAATAGTATGAAGGCCACGAAGCTGAAGACCTCCTTACACATGAGATTCCAAGAACCAGGCATGGGGGACGTGTTCACAGGGTTCCTGATATAACATCGGGTCCCAGTGAATTGATTCAACCCAGTTCAGTTTCAGGTTTGGGTGGTCCCAGTCATACCATGGATCCTTCTGTGCTGTGAGCAGTCACAGAGCTTGGGTAGTCGCATACCCCATGCCATCATCTGGGCACCACTCGTAGTCTTTCAGCTGTATTTGATCCTTCTTGGTGGCAGCAGCGGTGGCATCCCTTTCTTCAGGGGTCCTGGCAAAGGGCCTCACGATCACGTCCTTGGTGGAGTGGAGGGCTGTCCATGCACTCAGTGGCACCACGTTCCAGGCGGCCCTGCATAGCCGTCAGACTCCCAGGACCACCTCCCTGGCCGCCACCATCTTGAACCTCTCATCTTCCTAGTGATCACCGTCTTCAAGATACTTAACATTTATTAGGTTTTGTTGTGAGTCTAAAAGGAGTGCTTGTCTTAAATGAAGATGGTTTGGAAAGTATAGGAAACTATAAAGGAAGAAATAGCTGCTGTGTAGGTAATATTAATATTGAGCATTTGGTGTTCATTTATAGGAGAGCCAAATGATTCAAAGGCTTGTCATCGTGTATTATTAAAAAGATCATATCGCATTTAAAGTTAGTATTTATTTTGTTAGTTCACTGTTAAAAGCCACTGAAATGTTATTAGAGTTTACTGGTTTAGGAATGAACTACAACTAATCATAATCTGTTATATTTTGAAGATTTTGAAAATTCACATAAATTAAATGTTAGACATTTTGAAAAATTTTTAAATTTCATTTGACCTTGTGAGTAGCAGCTGAATCCAAACCACATAGAAACATCAAAATCTTAATTTTACTTTCCTTTTATTAATCCACAGGAAATACACATTAAACATTTCATCATTGGAAGGAAAGTGTTTTGACAGAACTGCTAGTCTTTATCTGCTGTCAGTAAGCATATTTAGTGTATGTGACTATGTCGATTCCTTTTCAAGATTGATGTCCTTCAAGCTGAAGTAGCTGCACTGAAGACACTTGTATTGTCCAGTTCTCCGACGTCACCTACACAGGAACCTCTGCCAGGTGGAAAGACACCTTTTAAAAAGGGGCATGCACGAAATAAAAGTACAAGCAGTGCTATGAGTGGCAGTCATCAGGACCTCAGCGTGATACAGCCAATTGTAAAAGACTGCAAAGAGGTAACTCTTCAAGGACCGTCCTTTCTGACTCTGATACTTATTTTTTCTCATCACTGAGGTGTCAGTTATGACTTTTGTCAGCTAAATCTTTAGTACAAAATATACGGTAGTAAGATGGGGGAGGCTGACTCTAGAGCTGGCTGCTCTCAGGGATTCTTCGGTTCCGTTCTCTGTCTGGCTGACTGTGGAGTGCCTGCTGGACTTGGTAAGTTTCCTAACCTCGGGCTCCCCTTAGGGAGCACACCTTCCTGTTTTGCATAAAGGAGAGTGGATGGCCTGAGTGATCTGACTAGTTAAAATTTATGCCAGGGCCTTCCAACAAAATCTGAATGTAAGGAATATCTGAAAAGAAAGTAATTTCTTGAAGAACAGTGTTGCTTTTACTTAAATTCTGGGAAAATTAGAGTTAAAGGAGTAGGAGCAAAGGGAGTTCTAGAGTTAATTCAGATAACTAAACAACAAAAATAGAACTACTGGAAGTCATATTTTAAAAAATATAAAGATAAATAATGTAGATAATTTTGAACTGCTTTGAGTAAAAATTGTATAACTATAAAATATTTTTTTCTTAATTACTGCATGTGAGGAGAATGTATTTCCAAGGGGATTGATCAATAATTTATAGAGCAGCCCTCCCCTGTTTTTTCTTAAAAGCTTTATTTTGCATTGCCGAGTTCAAGTCCATTAATTTTTAAGAAGCGGTTTCTGCTTGTTTGGTTGAATTTTTATGTGAAGCCTGACCTGTGGTGGTGCAGTGGATAAAGCATTGACCTGAAACGCTGAGGTTGCTAGTTCAAAGACCCAGCCTTGCCCAGTCATTGCACATGCGAGAGGTGGCTATGAGCTGATTCTTTCTGCTCCTCCCCTCCCCCCATATTTCTCCCCCCTCCTCTCTAAAATAAATAAATTAAAATCCTAAAAAAAAATATTTTTTACATGGAAGGCAAGACTATTAAACTGAATAACCAAAGTTACGTATTTTAATTTAATTATATTTTGTTTAATTATCAAAAGATGCTATGAGAGATAACTTTAATACTTGATCAAATCTGAATATTACATAATATAAAATTCACATTGGTTTCTTTTAAATATTTAAGAAAGTTTTTTTTAAGTGAGAGGAGGGGAGATAGACTCCTGCATACCCCCCCCCCCCCCCCACCAGGATCCACCCGGCAACCCCAGGTGCTCCAATCAGCCAAGCTGTTTTTAGCTCCTGAAGCTGATCAGCCGAGCCATCCTCAGCACCTGGGGCCAGGCTCAAACCAGTTGAGCCACTCAGCTGTGAGAGGGGAAGAGGG
The DNA here is from genome assembly GCF_036850995.1 of Saccopteryx leptura. Classification (NCBI taxonomy): domain Eukaryota; kingdom Metazoa; phylum Chordata; class Mammalia; order Chiroptera; family Emballonuridae; genus Saccopteryx; species Saccopteryx leptura. The sequence goes on from NC_089504.1 coordinate 112,096,430, forward strand.
AGAGAAGGGAGAGAAGGAGGGGCCACGCTGAAACCAATTGAGCCACTGGCTGTGGGAGGAGAAGAGGGAGAGAAGGGAGAGACGGAGGGGGAGAGAAGCAGATGGTCACTTACTTCTCTTGTGTGCCCTGACCAGGAATCGAACCTGGGACATCCCATAAGCTGCGCTAACACTTTATCCACTGAGACAACTGGCCAGGGATAAGAAAGTTCTTTTTAGTTTTAATTTTAATTTATTTGAATTTAAATAGCATTTTTAGGCCCTGGCCGGTTGGCTCAGTGGTACAGTGTCGGCCTGGCATGCAGGAGTCCCAGGGCACACAGGAGAAGTGCCCATCTGCTTCTCCACCCCTCCCCCTCTCCTTCCTCTCTGTCTCTCTCTTCCCCTCCCGCAGCCAAGGCTCCATTGGAGCAACGTTTGCCTGGGCACTGAGGATGGCTCTGGGGCCTCTGCCTCAGGCGCTAGAGTGGCTCTGATTGTAGCAGAGCGACGCCCCAAGATGGGCAGAGCATCGCCCCCTGATGGGCGTGCTGGGTGGATCCTGGTCGGGCGCATGCGGGAGTCTGTCTGACTGCCTCCCCGTTTCCAGCTTCAGAGAAATGCAAAAAAGAAAAAAAAATAGCATTTTTAATTGCTTTATACAACTTGTATTTTTGCTGTGGTTTCTTCTAATATATAATTATTACCTTCTTTCCTGTTTACACTACCAAAATCGAAGTGTTTCTCATGGAACATTTTAAAATTTTGTTTTTAGTTTATGAAATCCTTTAAAATAGGAATAGGCAGCATATAATTTCAAAATAATAACTTTTTCCTTTCCAGCAATATTCTGTATCCTAATGTTTTGTGAAAATTGTGTCAAAAAGTTTTATTAGACAAAGGAAATGCATAAATTTGACCTGTGTAAGTTTTAATAATAAAAGTTATAACAGTCCAAAAACAAATGAAACATATTCATGTTTCTGTCGAAAATATGGTGAGGGCATTCAGTCATGACATTTGCAATATTTAAAACATGAATGAGTTCATGTACACTCATGTGAATTATGCAAGGTTTTGAGATCAAGGCACTTAGATATGAATTTGAACTTTTACTAGTTTTTTGCTCCATAACTTTGGGCAACTTACTTTATCTCTGTAAACCCTAGTTTCTTTTTCTATAAAATGAAAATATCAGTCTTATATAGCTGTGAGAATTAAATGTTTATGCCAGTGAGTCAGTTTTTAATAAATAGATTAAATTACTACCTTTAAATTAGAAGCTTTCCTTAAAACACTGCTTATCTGTTCTGGGGTTTTCCATTAAAAATTATTAAATTTTACAAAGAAAAGTAATTAGAAAATATAAGCATTACTTATCTGCTAATGTTTTTATCCTTTTACCTTTTACTCTTATTCAAGGAGTTTATGAATTGGGGTGAACAGATTTCACAGGAGATTGCCATTATAAACTTTAAAGGAAAGTTTGTAGGGAATGTTGGATCTACTCAGCCTACTGTCATCCTGCCCATCTGATTAAGATGTCCTAAGGTCATAGCAGTTGTCAGGGCTTCATTTATAGTGTATCCAGTGCTTCTGCCCAAGAGCACCCTAGAGCTGCAGGAGGGTGAGGGACATCACTCTCTGTGGGTGGCTGGGGGCAGGAACAGCTTTGTATGTTGACAGACGGTATTGAGCTGGGTTGGTGAATCTGTAGGGAAGAGTACTTGGAAAAAACTAACTAAAGGGAGTAGGGGAAAGAGAAAGCTAGAAGAGTGAATATGAATGGCAAGGCTAGTGCCAGCCTGCATGACTGTTGATAGTTCAGTGGGTGGTTACTGAATGTTCCTATGCCAAAAAATAGCTAAATAAGTATTATATTTTAAGTTAGTTCATTCAGCAGGCTTATATGTGTGCTTCTTTTAGTCTTTCTGCTTATACAATAAACATTTTGGAAATGCCTTTGGAAATGCCTTCAGATGATATAGTAGTAGAACAATTATATCATTTTTAACCCCAAACTTTTGGTTTTATAATTTAATCTCAGTTTATTCAGACACTTTAATTAACTTGGGTCCAAATTTTTTATTATTTTCAGAAAAGACTTGTTATCTTTTTTTTTTTAATATTCAGAATAATACACATGTGTCTTACAAAAAGGTTCACATTAATTATGGGAGGGAAAATGATAGCATCATTAAATACCATAGTGCAGGGGTAGTCAACCTTCTTATACCTACCACCCACTTTTGTATCTCTGTTAGTAGTAAAATTTTCTAACCGCCCACTGGTTCCACAGTAGTGGTGATTTATAAAGTAGGGAAGTAACTATTTTATAAAATTTATAAAGCAGAGTTACAGCAAGTTAAAGCATATAATAATTATTACTTACCAAGTACTTTATGTCGAATTTTTGCTAAGTTTGGCAGAATAAATCTTTATAACACAACTTACTATAGTTAAATCTATCTTTTTATTTATACTTTGGTTGCTTCGCTACCGCCCACCATGAAAGCTGGAACGCCCACTAGTGGGCGGTAGGGACCAGGTTGACTACCACTGCCCTAGTGGGTATTTCAAAAAGGGCCAGTGAGTCAGTCATATGGGAGTTTGGATTTTTTAAAAAAGAAAATACGGCTATTATAAAGGTATTATAACTCTTTAAGAATGGTTTAATTCATTATTTTAAATGAAGAGTATTTCTTTTTCAGTAATGTTTAAATAGGTTTTGGTTTTATAAAGTAATTTTATATCTGTACTTTTAAAAAGGTTATTTTGTGTTTTCTTTTGGTTTATCAGGCTGACCTATCTCTGTATAATGAATTCAGATCTTGGAAGGATGAGCCCACAATGGACAGAACGTGTCCTTTCTTAGACAAAATTTATCAGGAAGATATCTTTCCATGTTTAACATTCTCAAAAAGTGAGGTAATTTAAAAAAAATTTAAATAGGAATGCATTAGTGTTGTTCCTATACCTTTTACTAAGTCATGTTAAATATTTTAATATCTCTTATATAATAAGTTATAAAATATCATGTTTTACCATTCTTATTGCATATTAGGATCATAATTTCTTGGCATTTGGGTACTGAACATTTTTGCATTGAAGTAAAGTATTAAATATGTAGTGGGGGTAGGGCTTAGTCTTGATTCTCAGTCCCGGGCTCAGTGTAAGGGAAGTTATTTATGCTAAATGTTTGTTGGTTTATCTGTACATGATAAAAAATATTTAGTTTCTTCATCTGTAAAAAGGGGGGAAAATGCCTTCCTTGCCTATGTCATGAGATTGGTAAGCTGATAAAATGAGGTGAATTAAGTAGATAAACATAAACTTTTAAAATATAAGGTCCTATACAAATATAAGGTCATAATTTTAATTTGTTCTTACCTATGGAAGGTCTATCTATAAATATCTTGTCAATCAATGTCTAAGATAGTTAATCCTAAAAATCTTATGTTAAGTCTTTAGAGGATTTAACAGTAACATTACTTGGAGGGAGTAGTTAAGACAAGCAATGAAAGTTTTGGTATATAGATACGTGGTATTCCACGTATTCATTGTGGTGCTGTGCCTGGTTTAGGGAGGCCGTTCAGTATTAGTGATTTTGTCAGTCTGAACTGGTTTGCCCGTTTCATGTAATTAGTTGCTACGTTCTCTGTCTGGGCATTTAATATTTGATAATTCTGTTAATTCTTTTGTAGACTTACTCTTATATACATAAATTTAAGTTCAGAAAATATATACCATATTTTTTGCTTCATAAGACGCGCCTGACCATAAGATGCACTTAGGGTTTTATGGAGGAAAATAAGAAAAAAAATATTCTGAACAAAATGGTGTGTTAAAATATTTAATGAAATATACCACAATAATATTGCAACAATGTCAACTCAACAGCAATATTAACAACCATTAACACTGTTATTAACAAATGAAAAGAGACTTTAATGTTCAAATACTCTTTTAATTGTCTGGGAACCCGCTGCAGCTAAAATAAAAGAACATTCACTCCACAAGACACACGGGCATTTATTTCCCCTCCACTTTTGGGGGGAAAAAGTGCATCTTATGGAGCGAAAAATATGGTAGCTATAATTAGTATATATTGCTGTGTTGTGAATGATCAGTATTAAAAACGTTGCATATATTTAGCAAAATAAAGCATTAGGATATTCTTTTTGATGTTGCATTGACAGCAGATATTAATTGTGGGTAAGGTTCAAAAGAGATTGAAATGAATGTCTTTAATCCTTTTCCAGAGAATGAGAAAAGTTACTTAGCTGTAATTGGCTTGCCTTTCATAACAATGCTTGAATTATAAAAGAATTCAAACCAAGATTACATGGTTTATTTTCGTTGGCTAAAGCCAAGCTGGTGGGACTTGGGGAAAGAATTTTAAAAATCAGGTTACTATAGAATATAAATTTGATATTTCGCTGCTAGTGTAGTGTCTAATACTTTTTATTTTTTTTAAGTTGGCTTCAGCTGTCTTGGAGGCTGTGGAAAACAATACGCTAAGCATTGAGCCAGTGGGATTACAACCTATTCGATTTGTGAAAGCTTCTGCAGTCGAATGCGGAGGACCAAAGTATGTTTCAAAACTGTCTGGGGAAGATACTGAATTTTTAAATTTTATGTGTGGTAGTTAGTTTAGTTTTTGTAGTTTTAAATGTGGTTAAATTTCTGTCAGTTTTCTTCTTAGAGTCTCTGCAGCTCAAGCACAAATCTCCAGACAGTGTGGGATAAAGCATTTCAAATGAGAATCAAAGACAAGCCCTTTAAATTACATAAATATGGCCTGACCAGGCGGTGGCACAGTGGATAGAGCGTCGGACTGGGATGCGGAGGACCCAGGTTCGAGACCCTGAGGTCTCCAGCTGGAGTGTGGGCTCATCTGATTTGAGCAAAAAGCTCCCCAGCTTGGACCCAAGGTCTCTGGCTAGAGCAAGGGGTTACTTGGTCTGCTGAAAGCCCGCAGTCAAGGCACATATGAGAAAGCAATCAACGAACAACTAAAGTGTCGCAGTGCACAACGGAAAACTAATGATTGATGCTTCTCATCTCTCCGTTCCTGTCTGTCTGTCCCTGTCTATCCCTCTCTCTGTCTCTGTAAAAAAAAAATAAATAAATAAAATTAAAAAAAAATAAATTACATAAATATGCATATATGTTAGGGATCCAGGGAGACCAGGTGTTAGAAAGTGTTTGTTATTTTTTAAACCACTTGTCATGACCATTAGTTGATCGTGAAGTCACTGAGTGTGCATAAGCAGAATTTTTGTTGTGTGTGTGTGTCTGTGTATGTATATGTGTGTATATATACAGTGTGTCCGTAAAATCATGGTGCACTTTTTTTTTTTTTTTTTTTTTTTTTTTTGTATTTTTCCGAAGCTGGAAACGGGGAGAGACAGACAGACTCCCGCATGCGCCCGACGGGGATCCACCCGGCACGCCCACCAGGGGGCGACGCTCTGCCCACCAGGGGGTGATGCTCTGTCCCTCTGGGGTGTCGCTCTGTCCCTACCAGAGCCACTCTAGCGCCTGGGGCAGAGGCCAAGGAGCCATCCCCAGCGCCCGGGCCATCTTTGCTCCAAATGAGCCTCGGCTGCGGGAGGGGAAGAGAGAGACAGAGAGGAAGGAGAGGGGGAGGGGTGGAGAAGCAGATGGGCGCTTCTCCTGTGTGCCCTGGCCGGGAATTGAACCCGGGACCCCTTGCACGCCAGGCCGACGCTCTACCACTGAGCCAGCCGGCCAGGGCCATGGTGCACTTTTGACTGGTCACAGGAAAGCAACAAAAGATGATAGAAATGTGAAATCTGCACCAAATAAAAGGAAAACTTTCCCAGTTTCATACCTATTCAGTGCAGTTCGATGTGGGCTCACGCACAGATTTTTTTAGGGCTCCTTAGGTAGCTATCCTCTATAGCCTCTACAGACTCATCACTGACTGATGGCCTACCAGAACGGGGTTTCTCCACCAAACTGCCGGTTTCCTTCAACTGCTTATCCCACCGAGTAATGTTATTCCTATGTGGTGGCACTTTGTTATAAACGCACCGATATTCACATTGCACTTTGGTCATGGATTCGAATTTAGCAAGCCACAGAACACACTGAACTTTCCTCTGTACCATCCACATCTCGACTGGCATGGCCGAGGGCTGCTCCGCTGTATACACGGTGTTACGTCGTCATCTGCGCATGCGCACATGCTGCCACATCATCCTACAGAAACTGGGAGGGTTTTCCTTTTATTTGGTGCAGATTTCACATTTCTATCGTCTTTTGTTGCTTTCCTGTGACCGGTCAAAACTGCACCATGACTTTATGGACACACTGTATATGTGTGTATAGTTGTGTGTCCTCAGGGGTTACCATCAAAATTAGTTTGGGAAGACAGTGACTTAGACCAGGTCTTACCAAGTGTGAAAACAGGTAACAGAAAGACTTGGGTGCCACCTGACTTAATTAGCCCTCTGCTTTCATACTATCATGACAAAGGATTCTCACTTTGGTAACTAATCTGTTTTGTCTTCCATATGTAAGAGGTATTTGGCAATAATAAATCTTTAGAGGTAAGACTTCCACATTTCATAGCAGGGCAGGCTATTTTCGATCTGATCCGAGGAAGAAGAAAGACTGAAGTCAACAGTACCTAAAATCTTGGGCACAGCTGTTTATAAAGTGACTTGGGAAGATTGTGAGGAAGCTGCTTAGTTGGTAGTTTAGAACTAGATTAATGTAGGGGACTGGAAATCCCAGGAGAGCTCATAGATGGCAGTAAATAACTCTTGTCTGGGTTATTTTGAAGGCAGAAGAGGAAAAGCCTGGCTGAGATTCACTGTAGGTCTGTGTTACAGCCTGTCGTGGGAGTTGTGTGATTCTTCCTGTTTCCTGTTAATGCAAATTACATTCTCGCATAGCGTTGGTGTTTGGGTAATCATTTGTGGAGGGACTTAGTCCTCCATTTGCTCTGTGAGCCACAAACCCACCTAGACTTGTGTCCTGTTCTGCACTTCCCTATGCCACACCTGTGGCACAGTGGCCTCAGAATTTGGGGAAGGTATTTACATTCTTAAATTCTACTCCACAGACACCCAAATATTTTTATTCTGATCATTAATTCTAGCAGTTTTCATGCTTTTTAGGTATGTGTTGTACCTTATTTTATATATAGCATATAGTAGTTCTTCTTGAAATATTTTAAATTTATGGTTGCATAATAATAGTACATCACACATACATGTGCAGATATGATGACAAGTGAAGATATCAGTTAAAGTGGAGTTACATGGTATTTTAGTAAAATAACTGTGTAGATTAGGGCCAGGGAACAGCTTACATCATTTAAGGCTATTGTGCTTATGGGAATATGGCCAGAAGCCCATTTTTTGTTTTAGTGCATATTGTGTGGAAAAACACTTTAAGGAAGATATTGTCCTCTTTTTTGAAATGTAGAGTGTGGCTCTGGCCAAGGCTGTCGTGTGCTAGGTTATGAGGATAATTCCTAAGTGAATGGCAGGTGCTGTGGGACTTTTGAGGAAGACAGTTCAGTGGTGGTGATCTGGACTGTTCTCAGAGGAACGGGGTAGATTTGATCGGGGTCTTGAAGCATGGGTGGAATTAGGATAGAGAAATAACAATGCATGTGACTGAAATTCTAGAAACATGGAAACAGTGCATTCACAAGGTGGCTGGTGTAGAGAGAGGAAAGGTGACAAATCTGAAGAAAGAAAATGTTAGGACATGATTAGATTTGGTGGGAGGATGGTTAAAGACAAAGGGTTTGAGATGACTGACTAGAAGAATGATGTGACATTTTGGAAATTAGTAGGAAGTGCTCTGCCTCTGGGGAGGTAATAGGTCTGGATTTAACATGTTGACATCCCAAGCAAATATTATGAGCAAGAATTTGAAATCCTGGGAATAGACCTGTTAACAGAGACTGAGGTTGCATGTTAACCTTGGAGTTGGAGATCAGAAGACTTAGCATTGAATCCTAGCTGAGATAAATATATATATTGGCTGTGATGGTATACCACAGCTTTAAAAATGAGATAAGTTAAACACTTGTTTTGTTATTTAAAAAATTGATACTAAAAATCACTTAGCAGAGCCTTTCAGAATTGGACAAAATAGTAGACAAATAGGCATAGTCTGTTTCCAAAAGGATTGTATATAAATTTATTTTTATCAGTTTGATGATATTTTTTTCTCTTGTGTAAATTATGCTTTTGGAAGTTCCAAAGATTTTCAACACTTGTGCCTTAATTTTTTTCATCTTCTATCTTCCCCAAGCTAGTAATTTGTGTTTTTAAAATATAGTTACAGATCATTAAAGGAATTTGCTGATAAAGGAATGACAATGCAATATTTCTTTGAAAGGATAAAAATTATTTTGATTGGAATGGCCACCTCCAAAATGATCTTGTTAGTTACATACACATCCTCCCTGCAGTTCCTTAATATGGAGGCACATTAGTGTCACATTTCTTACAAGAGTAGCTGAAGCTTAATGTTCATTTAATACATTTTTCTTGACTCTTTAATTTGTAATGTTATATAAAATGCTATTGGCCACTTTATTTTACTTAGAGCTACACTAATTTTGCATTGATAGGGAGTGGTAGTTGTATTCAGCCAAGCTCCTCACTTACTCGGGGACAGCTGGGCCACTGTAAGTCCAACCTGCCTGACAAGCCAGCTTCATCCTGAGCAGTAGAGAGTGACAGGTGGTCCCTCACTTAACCAACAGCCAGGAACATGGTTGGTGCCAGGCATTTAAAGATACAGTCCCTGCCTGGCCCTGGCCTGTTGGCTCAGTGGTAGAGCGTCGGCTTGGCATGCAGGAGTCCCGGGTTCAATTCCCAGCCAGGGCACACAGGAGAAGCACCCATCTGCTTCTCCTCTCCTCCCTCTCTGTCTCTCTCTTCCCCTCCTGCAGCCGAGGCTCCATTGGAGCAAAGTTGGCCTGGGTGCTGAGGATGGTTCCATGACCTCTGCCTCGGGCGCTAGAATGGCTCTGGATGCAACAGAGCAACGCCCCAGATGGGCAGAGCATCGCCCCCTTGTGGGCATGCCGGATGGATCCCGGTCGGGCGCATGCGGGAGTCTGTCTGACTGTCTCCCCATTTCCAACTTCAGAAAAAAAAATCTTTAAAAATAAATTTTTTAAAGATACAGTCCCTGCCCTCAAGAGGCTTGCAGCCTAATTCCAACCAGAAGGCCCTTATACTAAATTTTAGGTTTTATAGTATGTAAATAGAAAGGTTGGTATGTCTAAATATAATATACCTTTTAAATAATTGTTAAGATTCAGCATTTTTTGTAAGGTGGCTTTTATTCCTTTTTAATTCTCAGGCCTAGGTACCACATTAAATGTATGTAAAGCAACCAAACACACTGAAGTACCTTATCTGGAAGCTTCTATCCTGAAAACTATTAGTCCCATGTTTTGAGACTTGAATAATCATCATTAGGTTTTTTCCAACTCAGAAAGAAGTTGAAGTCATGATGGAAAGCTGAGAGGCTCCCTGTACCAGGATTACTCATTTGTAAATTTGCTCTTGGAAAGGACAGATATCCAAAAATATAGTTTCTGTTTCTAGAACCACGGTTAATGTTATGCTATTATGCTTATACTAGAATGTCAGTCCTGAATAGGAGGGAGCTTGTCTTTTTCATCATGGCAGCCCAGCGACTAGAGCAGTGTCTGGTGGGTAGTAGGGTCTCAAATATGTGTTGTCGTCAGCTTGTACAGAAGGTAGGGCAGAAGGCCTTTAATTTAAAAAATCTAAAATGTATCATTATTTTACAGAAAATGTGCTCTCACTGGCCAGAGTAAGTCCTGTAAACACAGAATTAAATTAGGAGACTCAAGCAACTATTATTATATTTCTCCATTTTGTAGATACAGGGTAAGTAACTTATGAATTTTAATAAAGCTCACTGTTACTGGAGACATTTGATTATTTATGACATTTCTTTCCTTTTGGCCTAGATCACTTCTGTATGTAACTTTTTTACATACATTCGCTATATCCAGCAGGGACTTGTGAAACAGCAGGATGGTGAGTGTTCTTCATTCATTAGAAAACATTTATATAAAAGGGCAGTAAAAGGTACAGGTCGTAGTAGTAATGCTCAAATAAACTTTATTTTTTTTTTTTTATTTTTTTTTTTTTAACATTTTTTTTTTAATTTTTCTGAAGCTGGAAACGGGGAGAGACAGTCAGACAGACTCCCGCATGCGCCCGACCGGGATCCACCCGGCACGCCCACCAGGGGCTACGCTCTGCCCACCAGGGGGCGATAATCTGCCCATCCTGGGCGTCGCCATGTTGCTACCAGAGCCACTCTAGCGCCTGAGGCAGAGGCCACAGAGCCATCCCCAGTGCCCGGGCCCTCTTTGCTCCAATGGAGCCTTGGCTGCGGGAGGGGAAGAGAGAGACAGAGAGGAAAGCGCGGCGGAGGGGTGGAGAAGCAAATGGGTGCTTCTCCTGTGTGCCCTGGCCAGGAATCGAACCCGGGTCCTCCGCACGCTAGGCCGACGCTCTACCGCTGAGCCAACCGGGCAGGGCCAAATAAACTTTATTATTGGTGTATTTATACTGAGTCTCTTTTTTTTCTTTTAAATCATTTTTATTTTTGAAATTCTATTAAGCAACTAAGTATGTTCATGTTACTATTCATTAATAAGAACTAAGGCTTAGATCAATTTAGGTAATATATAACCTTTTTAATCCAGGTTATTTTGACATTTAATTATGTTGCATACCCATCACCCAAAGACAAATTGTCTTCCGTCGTCACCTTCTATCTGGTTTTCTTTGTACCCCTCCCCTCCCCCCACTGCCTCCCTCTCCTCCCTACCCCCTGGTAACCACCACACTCTTGTCCATGGCTCTTAGTCTCATTTTTATGTCTCACCTGTGTATGGAATCATACAGTTCTTAGTTTTTTCTGATTTACTTATTTTACTCTATACTGAGTCTCTTTTGTAGTTCTAATAAAATATTTGGAGGCCCTGGCCGGTTGGCTCAGCGGTAGAGCGTCGGCCTGGTGTGCGGGGGACCCGGGTTTGATTCCCGGCCAGGGCACACAGGAGAAGCGCCCATTTGCTTCTCCACCCCCCACTCCTTCCTCTCTGTCTCTCTCTTCCCCTCCCGCAGCCGAGGCTCATTTGGAGCAAAGATGGCCCGGGCGCTGGGGATGGCTCCTTGGCCTCTGCCCCAGGCGCTAGAGTGGCTCTGGTCGCGACAGAGAGACACCCCGGAGGGGCAGAGCATCACCCCCTGGTGGGCAGAGCGTCGCCCCTGGTGGGCGTGCCGGGTGGATCCCGGTTGGGCGCATGCGGGAGTCTGTCTGTCTCTCCCCATTTCCAGCTTCAGAAAAAAAAAAAAAAAAACAAGAAAAAAAGAAAGAAGAAAAAAATATTTGGAGATTTGGGAACAAATGTGTCTTATAAAAACATATTTAATCTTTGTATTTGCCTCATTTTATCTAATTTTGAGTTTAGGCAGAATCAGTTTTAACTCTTAAGAGGCATGTGATAAACTAGATAAGTGTGAGGGGAGGACTGAAATCACTGAATTTACTCTGTAAGAGATGAGCACGAGCAGGCTTTAGATACCGTCAGATTTCTTTTCATTGGTGAAAACCATGAGAAGCTAACAGTTTTTTTCTGTGTTTTCTACTTTTACATGTGAATTAATAAAGCAGTTATGAGGATAATGAATAAAGATTACTATATTTTAAATCAACAAAAACATGCAGGTGATATATCTAGGAGAGCCAACCTCATGCAAGTGTTTTAATATTTTTAAATGTAGTCTTTCATAGTTAGTGATGGTTTTATAGCCTAATGTCTTAAGTACCAGGCATAACACAAATGTGGCTGGACAGCTCCAAAGCCACTCTTCTTGTATATACATGATTGTTTTGGAACAAAAATAACAGATACTAGGCTAGGGACAAATTCATGCCAGTTTGGTATTTGGAGTTGTAGGAAATTTTTCTGTTTATAATTTTTAGACACTGAAAATATTCTTATATTTAAAAATTAACTGATGCCTTCTATCTTTGTTTTTTTAAAATATTTATTTGTTGATTTATTTTTAAGAGAAGAAGGGAGAGAGAGAAAAAAATCTTTGATTTGTTGTTTCACTTAGTTATGCATTTATTGGTTGCTTCTTGTATGTGCCCTTACCGGGGATCAAACCCACAACCTTGGTATATGAGGTTGAAACTCTAACCAACTGAGCTATCTGACCAAAGTGCCTTCTATCTTATGGTTAGGTAAACCAGTGAATCTTAATGCAATGGAAAAATTAGTGATGCCCATAATAACTTAGTTTAGCATTTCTAAAGCTCTGGTACATTGAATTTATTTAGTATCCCATATAATTAGATTTTAATGCCTTCAAGAATAAAGGTAAAACTTGTCTCTAATGTTGAATTTCAAAACGCTGTTTAGCCCTGGCCAGGTGCTCAATTGGTTAGAGCGTTGTCCTGATAACACCAGGATTGTGGGTTCCGTCTCTGGTCAGGACATACACAAGAATCAGCCATTGAATGCATAAAGAAGTGGAACAACAAACTGATATTTCTCTCTCTCTCTCTCTCTCTCTCTCTCTCATTATTCTGTCTCTCTCCCTCCCTTTCTAAAATCAATAAAAAAATTTTTGTAAGTTAAAAAAGAGTCTTAAAAAAATCTGTGTAGTATATAAAAAATAGTCTTTAAGTTACAGAATACTTTTTATTACTTTAATAAAATTGAAGACTTTTTAATCCTGTTGGTGGATAATGATTTAAGCTGGAGAACAGATGATTTATGTTACATTAAATTGTCAAGCACATTTTTTTCCATGTTAAAATGATAGGTTTTTGTAGGGAGGGCTGAAAAATAATTTACTTCTACATAAATAGAAAGAAAGTATCATGAGTGATGGTGGAATGATGGTGATAAAAGCAGTTTCTTTTCTGGTTTCCATAACTCTTCCACTTGATAGTGTTTGATCTACATCATATATTGTGTGTGGCTTGAAGTAAATAATTATTAGTATGAAAATCTTTATTATCTGTGCCTGTGCCAAAAAGAATTTAGGGCAGCTAAATTGAAAGCAATGTTTCTCAACCTTTGCATGTACAATTAATATTTTGAGATGGATAATTTCTTGTTATGAGGGACTATCTTGTACATTGTAGGATGTGGAACAGTATCCCTGGGCTTTACTCACTAGATGCCAGCAATGAAAATGTGTCTACACATTGCCAGATGAACCCTTGGGGACAAAATCTTCCCTGGTTGAGGAGCACTGATCTAAATCAGTCTAATCTGATCATATGTCAGATGAATACCTTCTATTGTCTGAAATATAGAGCTATTTTTTTTCTATTTATAGAAGAGTCTCCAAAAGAAGAGATAGTGGAAATTTATAGATCATCCTCCACAGTTATTTTATTTCTAATTTGAGTCATACATAAAACTTTCCCTGTTAGGCACAGTATTACTGAGTTCTTTGGACTGTCTCTTGTTTTCCATTTCACTCCCTTTTAGTATTAATGAAAAGTGAAATGGCCAAGATGTAGCAAACTCGATCAAGAAGATCTAGAAGTTAGATAATAACTCACATTATTGAGCATTGAGTGTAATTAGTTATGAAGGCAACAGCATTGCCATCGACTCAGGACTAAAGCAGCGATTTTCAACCTCTGTGCCACAAGTTTCTAAATTTGCAATACCGTCAGGGCACTAACCTCTTTCTCTAAGATTGTCAAAACAATGACTATGGCAAACACGACAATAGCTGCTCAGTGTGAATCAATCAAAATTATACCTATTTTTTTGTCATATCAGCAAAAATATATTTTTTGGTGTTGCACAGGATTTTAGTAATTAATGTGTGTCATGAGATGAAAAAGGTTGAAAATCGCTGGGCTAAAGTGATAGTCACTGATGTATCTAACAAGTAGTTGTCAAACTGGTGAATACTGCTTATATCTTGATAAAACGAATGTTCACAAGTATATATATGAAAACACTTGTGTGAAATAGCAATAGGATATTTACCGTTAGGATCGTCATTAGGAAATCCAAGTGGCATTTCAGTTAATCCTAAATTTTCATTGAAATATTAAAAAAAAACTAATAGTATTTTATGATTTATGTGTCTCTCCTTTCTGTTTGTATAGTTGATCACATGTTTTGGGAAGTTATGCAGTTGAGAAAAGAGATGTCACTGGCAAAGTTGGGCTATTTCAAAGAAGAACTCTGATCCTCTGCCCGGGACCATTCATGGACCTCTCTGAATACCTGGAAAGTGGCTGAATATTTTATGGTTACTTGATATTTATCTCCAAGGTGTGGGCCCAAGACTTTTTTCCTCTTTTGCAAATGACACCAAGAAGTACTGTGATTTCTTTTAAACTGACCGATGCTGTGTTTGCTTATTCTTTAGTTGAACACTCTACAAAGAATTACAGGTATACTAGTGATTGTAATTTATAGTTGCAAAAATCCCTGAAATAAATAAATGTTAGATCGACTGTGTTTTGCTGTCTCTTCTAGCTCTGACAGAGCAAATGGGGTCAGCTGAATGCATGGAATCGTAGTCTCCACACTGCACAGGAGGCAAAGAGGAAGGCTGAGTGGGCCAGCTCAGCTTCTGTCACTCCGCTAGAGAGACTCTTGTCTGTTTTATATGTTCGGATTCAAACAGAGACTTTATTTAAAGAGACTTCTGCTTCTAAAAAAGTTAGAAAGTTACTGTTTTAATCATTCTGTTCTTTGTAATTTAAAGAATCCCTTTATTCTGGCGATTAAATATAATAGAGGACAATCACATTTTCTTAAACATCTTGATGTAATACATTATACTTTATATGTGTTGAGCACTGCAATAGGCACTGAAAGGATGTAAGGATAAATAAGGAATTTTATGTTTTCCCAAATAACTTTAAATGTGGGGTGAGGGTTTAAAGAATGGTACATGCAGAGGGTCAGTGATCACAGAATCACTTGATCTGTGAATTCAAAATTGTAAAACTGACATCATGTGAAGACACTTTATTAAAGTTATTTATAAAAGGAAAGTTTTATGGTAGAAATATAGTAAGTACAGAAAATCAAAAAGAATAAATGACAAATTAATCTCTCCATCTAGAGAAAGCTACTGTTAATATTTTTGAATAATAGCCTTTCAGCTTTCAGATATTTCCTACCTGTATATACATAGTTCTGAAACTAAAATTAGACTTTCTTACTTTAAAATTTTAAGTATTTTTCTACACTTCTTAATTATGCTAAGGTTTTGATTTTAGGATGTTAATATAATTGTATTTAGTTAATAGGTTGTTTAAATTCTTTTTTCATATCATAGTGTTGTGATGAGTATCCTTATGTATACTTCTTTGAACATTGTTGGGTCATTTCCTTCATGCAGATGCCTAGAAGTAAAAATGTTAGGTCAACAAAACATTATTTTGAAAGAATATACACACCCTATGTTCACTGCAGCGTTATTCACAGTAGCTGAGATCTGGAAGCAGCCCAAGTGCCCATCAGTAGATGATTGAATAAAAAAGCTTTGTATTCCACGTTTATACAATGGAATACTACTCAGCTCTAAGAAACAAAAAGAAATCTTACCTTTTATGACAGCATGGTGTGACCTGGAGAACATTATGCTAAGTAAAATAAGCCAGTCAGAGTAAATACCAAATGATCTCTTGTATGTGGAACCTAATGACCACAGTAAACTGATGAACAAAGTGGAAACAGAGGTAGGGTCACAGGGAACAGACTGACCGCTCTCAGGGGGAGGGGGTTGGGAGGCTGGATGAAGGAAGGTTAAAGGGATTATACAAAAAAGAATAATATATATATAATTTATATAATATATATATATATAAATATAATAATAATTATATATAAAACACATAGACACAGACAAGAGTGTGGTGATAGCCAGAGGGAAAGGGAGGTAGCGGGTAGGTGGAGGTGGCAAAGGGGACGGAAAGAGACTTGGGTTAGGGTGGTGGGCGCACAATACACTGTGAAGATGATTGTACACTTGAAACTTGTAAGATTTTATGAACCAGTGTCAACCTAATAAATTCAATTTAAAAAAGTGTTGGGTAAGCAAGGTATATGTATATTAAAATTTTTTTTATCTCTATTGCTCAGTTGCTCTCTAGAAAAGTTGAACCAGTTTATATGCACAGCAGCAGTGTATGAGACAGCTGGTTTTCTGAAGATGGCATCACTTACTCCTGTCTCAGAGGCTTGGTCAGCCTTATCTGTAGAAGGCTCAGTCATCAGACAAAAGGACATCTGAGAATGATATGATAGAAACAATGGTTCACCATGCCCTGCTTAAGAATCTGAAATTGAACATGAAAGGAATTTGAACCTAGAGTTTGCCTGACCTGTGGTGCGCAGTGGACAAAGCGTCGACCTGAAATGCTGAGGTCGCCAGTTCAAAACCCTGGTCTTGCTTGGTCAAGGCACATATGGGAGTTGATGCTTCTTGCTCTTCCCCCACTTCTCTCTCCCTTCTCTCTCTCTAAAAATGAATTAAAAAATTAAAATAAAAAAATCCCCCAAACCTAGAGTTTCATGTTCTGATAAATAGTATTCTAATGTGAGGGCATAATAAAAATGTTCTCAGACTTTCAAACCTTCAGAAGATTTTCCACACAAAAGTGGAAATTGAAAACACTTTGGAGAAAGCACTTAACCATAAAGAGAATCGAGTTCAGGAGATGCTACAAGACATCTGGAAAAAAGTAATCAGAGACTTTGGGAAAGTTTGTTGATAACTTTAAAAAGAAATAAAATGTAGGACCAAGGAAAAGACAGTATGTCAGTAACATTCTAGAACTAAAATTCATTATTTCAACACATGTGAGTGGGAAGAGAGCAGAGAGTGTGAAGGTAAAGTTCTTGTTAAAAGGAAGGCAAAGTTACCAATAAAAAAGAAAAAGGAAAAACTGATTTGGAAATAAAAAGATGGTTTATTTAACCACTGAATCATACACCTTAAAAGGGTGATTTATATGGCTTATGAATTATATCTCAAAGCTGTTTAAAAACACTTTTTTAAAAAGATGCTTTAAGTCTTGGCCTGTTTGCTCAGTGGAAAGAGCCTCGGCCCAGCGTGCAGACATCCCGGGTTTGATCCCTGGTCAGGGCACACATGAGAAGCGAACATCTGCTTCTCTTCTCCCCTCTTCCTCCCCTTCTCTCTCTCTTCCCCTCTCATAGCCAGGGGCTTGGTTGTTCTGAGTATTAGCCCTGGGTACTGAAGATAGCTTGACGGCCCCAAACGGGGTTGCCAGGTGGATCCTGGTTGGGGCGCATGCAGAGAAGTCTTATCTCTCTATCTTCCCTCCTCTCAAAAAAAAAAAAAAAAGGTATCAAACAATTGCAAAAATAATTCTAAGGTACATGGTAACAAATCTGACCAGATATGTGACATCTGTATACAGAAAGTTGTAAAACTACTAAATGGCATTAAAGAGGACTAGAGTGTTTCTATGCTCATAAGTAGAAAGTATCCAAAAAAATGTCAGTTCTCTCCCAAATTGATACATAGATTTAATGCATCTTTAAACTAAATCATAAAGTTTCTCCTGGAATTGGCAAATTGATTTGAAATTAAAAAAATTTTTTTTATTATTTACATAGATTCTAGTGTTGCCCCAAATGTATCCTCCCTCCTCCATATTCCCCTCAACATCTCCCTTGCTCCCCTCCCCATAGCGCCCTCCCCCCTTCCCTTCAGGTTTATCCCATTCTATCAACCCCTTTCCCTCTGTCCTCTTTTCCTCTGGTCCCTTTGATCTCTCCTGTCTCAATTCCGTTTCTCAGTTCTCATTGTTCATTGGATTCCTCAAATGAGTGAGGTCATGTGATATTTTTCATTTTCTGCCTGGCTTATTTCACTTAACATAATACTTTCCAGGTCCCTCCATGTTGTCGCAAAAGGTAAGATTTTCTCCTTTTTCATGGCCCATAGTATTCCATTGTATATAAATGCAAATTAAAACCACAATGAGAGCCTGACCAGGAGGTGGCGCAGTGGATAGAGTGTTGGACTGGGATGTGGAAGACCCAGGTTCGAGACCCGGAGGTCACCAGCTTGAGTGCGGGCTCATCTGGTTGAGCAAAAAGCTCACCAGCTTGGATCCAAGGTCTCTGGCTTAAGCAAGGGGTTACTAGGTCTGCTGAAGGCCCACGGTCAAGGCACATATGAGAAAGTAATCAATGAACAACTAATGTCTCGCCACAAAAAACTGATGATTGATGCGTCTCATCTCTCTCCATTCCTGTCTGTCCCTATCTATCCCTCTCTCTGACTCTCGCTCTATCTCTGAAAAATAAATATAAATAAATAAAAATTAAAAAAAAAAAAACCACAATGAGATACCACCTCACACCAGTCAGAATGGTGCTCATCAATAAAACAACACAGAATAAGTGCTGGCGAGGATGTGGAGAAAAGGGAACCCTCCTGCACTGCTGGTGGGAATGCAGACTGGTGCAGCCACTGTGGAAAACAGTATGGAGATTCCTCAAAAAATTAGAAATCGAACTGCCTTTTGACCCAGCCATCCCACTTTTAGGAATATACCCCAAGAACACCATAGCACTGTTTAAAAAGGAGAAATGCACCCCCATGTTTATGGCAGCATTGTTCACAATAGCAAAGATCTGGAAACAGCCCAAGTGGCCGTCAGTGGACTAGTGGATTAAAAATTGTGGTACATATATATATACAATGATTTGAAATGTTTATGTGTCAGAATCAAGGATGAAGAATGACCAGGGCACTTCTGAAGAAAAGGGAGAGAGAACTTATCTTTCCAGAAGGCTTTTATGATAGTGTGACACTGAAGAAATTGACAAAATTGCCAATGGAGCAGAATAGCCCCAAGGCAGACCCACCAACACATTCATTTACATCAGTGGTAAATCAGTGGTCTGGTAGATTCATGATGTGACAGATCAGTGATTAAACTATTAATTAAATACATCTGACAAAAAAAAGGGAAAATACAAAATTAAATTTCTCCACACCATACACACAAAAGCAACTGTTTAAATGACCTGGAACTTCAGAATTTTTGATGTAGTAAATATAGTTAAAAATATAGGTATCTTTCTAATCCTGCTTACTTGAAGAACAACTTTTTAAACTGGAAGTAAAAGAAACCATAAATGATGATCATAAAATTGTGTTGTATTATATATAGGCCCTGGCTGGTTGGCTCAGTGGTAGAGCAGTAACCCAGTGTATGGAAGTCCTAGGTTTGATTCCCTGTCAGGACACACAGGAGAAGTGACCATCTTCTCCACCCTTCTCCCTTCTCTCTCTCTCTCCCCAGACTCTTGACAATGGATCCATGGGCTTGAGGATCCAATGGATCCTCAGGCACTAAAATAGCTCGGTTGCCAAGCAATGGAGCCGCAGCTCAGACAGAGCGTCACCTGGTAGAGAGCTTGCCAGTTGGATCCTGGTTGGGGTGCATATGGGAGTCTGTCTCTGCCTCCCCGCCTCTCACTTAATAAAATAAATGAGTGAATGAATGAATGAATAAAAACTGTGTTGCATTATAAACTGTAAATTTAGAACTTCTGTTCATTAAAAAACATACCAAAGCCAAACTACAAACTATAAGAAGATATTTGCAAAATTTACAGTAATTAATTTCAAGAGTATATACAGAAATTCTAGAAATCAACAAACAAAAACACAACAAAACAAACAAAAGACAGACAACCTAACTGGAAAATGGGGAAATGACTGAAACAAGCCTTCACAGGAATGGAAATGCATATGGGCCCATGAACATACTGAGATTTTAACTTCTGTTAGTGAAATGCAAATCAAGACTACAGTGATATGTTTAAATGGATTCAACTGGCAAAAGTCAAGTCCACCAAAATCAAGTTTTGGAGAGAATTTTAATAGGATTACTCATTGCAGATGGGTGTGTCAATTGCTATATTACTGTGAAATACCATTCCTATGAAAGTTGCATATTTATATACCTACAATCCAGCAATTCCACTTTTTGGCATATTCTCAAGAGAAATACTTGCACAGAGTGCCCCAGAATACATATGTTGTGAAAAATCCAAATACCCGTCTATAGGAGGGCAAAGTGTTGAATGCCAACGTCATGGACTGCCACAGGTTAGGCAAAGTGAATGCACACTGGTTACATGCAAGATAATGTAGACTGAAAGAGCAAACTCAGAAGACTACATGTGACATAATATTTTTCTCATAAATTACAAAAACCACTAAAACAAAATTATTTTTTTAAAAAGGTATTGATAAATCAGAGTTCAGGATAGGATTACAATCCTCTGGGTGTGGGGGAGGAAAGGGGAGAACTGGGAGGAACAAATATATGAGTAAATCATTGTAAGGGTTCTCTTCTCCCTCACTTGGATGATGGATTCATTTGTCATTAAATGTAAATACATGGCCCTGGCCAGTTGCTCAGTGGTAGAGAGTTGGCCTGGCGTGTGGACGTCCTGGGTTCAATTTCTCGTCAGGGCACACAGGAGATGCGACCATTTCCTTCTCCACCCCTTCCCCTTCTTTCTCCCTTTCCTGCAGCCATGGCTCGAATGGTTTGAGTAAGTGGCCCTGGGTGCTGAGGATGGCTCTATGGGCTCGCCTCAGGTACTGGAATAGCTCAGTTGCCTGAGCAATGGAGCAGTGGCCCCAGATGGGCAGAACACTGTCCTGTAGGTTGCTTGCCAGGTGGATCCTGGTTGGGGCACATGCAGGAGTCTGTCTGCCTGCCTCCTCGCCTCTCAATAATAAAAAGAAAGTAAATACACGAACAAATGAATTAAGAATCACAAACAAACCATTGGTGGGTATGTTATGAACCAAGGATTAGCCTTCGTCAATGATACGCACCTGTGTACTAAAAGAGTAAAGGCGATGACAGGATTTGTTGCTGACATGGATTTGGGAGAGAGGAAAAGTGAGAAATCAGGTCCAAATCCTGGGCTTTTGGCCTGAGTTATTGCTGGAGTTTACAGAGATGGAGAGATCTGGGATGGGGCAAATGACGTATGTGTGGAATAGAGACAAGAATTCAGTGTTTCACATACTATTTGAGATACCCATTAAGTACCAAAGTGGAGATGTTAAGTAGCTATGGGATATACAAGTCTAAATTTAATGACAAAATCAGGTTATGAGATAAATTTGGGATCGGAGGGAGTTTTGGGGATACTGAGGAGTCAGAGTGTAGAGCCCTGAGCCCTGAGTGACTGACAGGGAGAGGAAAGGGCTGAGAGCAGGGCTGCCCGCAGGGAGGAGCAGCAATGGCAAGGCAAAGGAGAAGGGAGAAGGAGAATGTTGACGAATCTAGGGTCAGCATGGTATTTCCAGACAAGTTAATTACCCAGGTTACCAATTCTAAAAAGGAGAAAAAGACTTTGATAAGTTCCGATAAATATTTTAGAGGTGAGGAGAGAGTCTGGTCTCACGGAGAGAAGCTGGATTAGGGGTCACTCAGGAGACCTACATTTCTCCAGACCTGGCTGCCCCCAAGCTGGGAGGTGAGGCAGGTCACGTTGTCTCTCTGGCCTCCTGGCAAAGGCCAAACCAGGTGTTCCTGTGCTCTACCCCAGCTCTCAGACAACCCACAGCTGTTGACTAAGCATCTACACTGAAAGAACAAAGAACTTGGTTTCTGAACGTGGATCTCAGTCCTTTAAAGAACTTGCACCTGCCTGACCTGTGGTGGTGCACTGGACAGAACGTCGACCTGGAATGCTGAAGTCACCTGTTTGAAACCCTGGGCTTGCCTGGTCAAGGCACATACGACAAGCAACAGCAAGCAATGAACAACTAAACTGAAGCAACTATGAGTTGATAATTCTTGCTCCCACCTCTCTCTCTGTAAAATCAACATGTAAATCTTTAAAAGAAAGAAAGAAAGACCATGCACAGCCACACAGACATTTATGACCGCCACCACGTTAATCCTGTGTGTTTCGTTTTGTGCTTCTAGAGTCGCAAGTAGGTCTGCGTTTATTCAGAAACTTATTTTTAAAGGTCTTTTTTTGTTGTGTTTTTTTCTAAGTAAATATTTTTTTTTGTATAAGAAACAGTGTTTAAAATAACAAATGTTCAAAGCAGTATGAATTTGCATTTGACTTTTATGCTAGAAAATTGTTCATTTTCCCCCCATGGTATGTACGGTGCAATTACCATCTCAACAGACAACTAAATTTCCTGTTTTTTGATTTGTAGACAAATAAAGACCCAGTAACTCCTGTAATTTTTGTGTACAACGTCTAGAAACAGAGAATTCTTCCTCATTCATTCCTGGGGAGACGAGCAGTGAGCAGGGCAGCCGGGATCCGCTCTCACGGAGCGCTCAGTCTGTGGGATGTGGACAAAGAGACAGATGTTAATGGGGAAGTGCTCTATGGATACTTAATTGAAGGAACAGGTTAGAGAGGGAGTGAATGAATGACTACTTCGGATTGGGTGGCCCAGAAATGACACATTTAGGTGACATTTTTTAAACTGGACTCTGATCAGACGCAGCCTTACGAGGGGAGGAGAGCAGATATAAAGCACCAAGGAAGAAATGAACTTGGCATATTTGAAAAATGGCAAAAAGACCTAATGTAAAGTTGGTGGTAAGAGAAAACTGGAGAGGCAGGCAGGAGTCAGAGCATGTAGGTCTTGGTAAGTTATGGTTGGGAATTTAGAGTGTTCTGTGACAGCTCTGGTCACAAGTCTAGCTGTCTCTTGCTCAGTTTTTAAATACTCAGAATTTTGTCCTGGGCTGCCGCCTTCTCTTTATTTGAACATTTTTTAGATCCTCTCATCTAGGTCCCTGGCTTTAAAAACTATTTGTTCATTGCTCATAACTCTACCTCTCCAACCCTGATATTGTCCCTTCCCTAGCTCCAGACTCATGTATCCATTTGCCTTCCATGGATTTCTAACAGGCACCTCAAACTTAATATGGTTGAACACTTGCCCAGTTGCTTAAGCAACAATCTAGGGTTTATTCTTGGTTTCTTCTTTTCTGTCACCACCACCCCCAACCCAGCGCATCAGCAAGTCCCATAAACTTACTGCAGAACGTATCTAAACCAGTCCACGTCCCTCCCCACAACTCGGCCCAGGCGGGCACCTTCATTCTCCTGGACTCCTGCAGGAATCTCTTACCTGTCCTTGCTTCCACCCCGTCCTTCCATAATCACTGACACAGTAGCCAAAGTGATCTCTTTAAAAACATACAGCAACTAATGTACTTGCCAGCTGAAAGTTTTCTTGTGGCTTCCCATTACACTTGGGGGAAAAAAATCCAAACTCAACAGGAAATCTCATCAAGTTTTCATAGTGGTAGTTGTTAACAGTGAAGTAATAAAAGTCAGCTTTGAAAACAATGCATGAATCTTTTTTAAACTAAAAAAATAAAAAGAATTTAACAATAGCACAGAAGAGGAGCAAATTTGATGAAATATAGAGGAGAATAGAAACCCTTCCTAAGGGCAGGTCTCAAGGAAATACAAGTTCACATACAAACTGCGGTATGAATACTAGAATCCTGGAGCTGTAGGCTCAGGGACATCCCCAGCTTCAATCATGTCTCCAGTTTTAACCATATCAGCTCAGCATTTATCCATTAATCTACTGGAGTCCTCTCAGAAACATCAGTACCAAAGCAGATCCAGACCACAGCTACATTTGATAGTTAAGAATGTACATTAGATAGTCAACTATTCAAGAGAATGGATTGCCACTGCATCTGTGTAAAGTAGGGATGTCCAGTAGAATTAGAAAATTTCCGAGATATAGACCATCATCTAGGACATAAGGGCAGTGTTTGTTATTCTCCGAGAGGGAGGAACCTCCACTTAGATCCCAGATGCCACCGGCTGGGTGGTTCTCGCTGTGTGTTCCAGATTCATTAATACAGGTTTGTTTTGCCCACCTCCCAACTACTTTCCCGTAAAGTCGTTTTACTTTCCCCTAACCCTGTTGGTTATTATAATCCAGCCTCCAACCCAGATGTCATAACTTGAAAGCCTGCAGGCTGAGTTTTGTTTTCACACGTGTGCTCTTTGTCTTTGAAAAGGGTTTGGTTTATTTTTGTTTTGTTTTGTTTTTGTTGTTGTTGTGCCTTTAAACAAATTAGCTGCAACATTTAAAAAAATTAAAATGAAAAATTGCATTTCCAGCTTCTCTTTAAAAATTGGCCATTTTGACAACACTAAGCCCATATTATTTTCTTTCTTTTTTAAAATTGATTTTAGAGAGATAAAGGCGGGGGGGGGGAGAAACATCAATTTGTTGTTTTACTTATTTATGCATCCATTGGTTAATTTCTTACATGTGCCCTGACTGGGGATCAAACCTGCAACCTTGGTCTATCAGGTCAAGGCTCTTACCAACTGAGCTATCTGGCCAAGGCCTGAGCTCACATTTTTTTGAAGGAAGTTGAGTGACTGCCTCTGCTGGGCAACTCCACCCTTCATCAGGGCAGTACTCTCTGGTTAGCTCTGTGCCCCACCACCCCTGACTGTCTCCCTGACAGCAAGACTAAGGGTCAGTTGTCAGTTATCAATATGCTTGCACTGTTGGTTTTCTCTTATTTTGATCCATTTTGCTCACTTATCTGCCTTTCCTTTTAGCTATTTGAGCTCGGGATCCCAATTCTAACCTTTGCTTCTCAGCTCATTTACTGGAATCTAATTTCTTTCTGTATGATGTTTCTTAGCACTCATCACTGCTACTGAGAATATGAAGTGTCTGGGTGAACTGTTGAGTGGGATCTGAAACTGTCATTTGGCAGAAGATGCAGCATGATGACTTAATTCCACCAAACTCCAGAAAACGTGGCTGGGAGCTTCTGAGTCTGGATTTAGCCATAGGCTACATGTTTTAGGCTTATTTATTCATACTGCAGGAAAAGGCTTATAAATCCTTTTAAAAATCACATTTGACTTCCTCCTGGATCCCCATATCCAATCATTAACCAATCCTTCCTGGTTCTATAATATAGAATCTATGTCATCTTCAGGTTTTATTACTACTTACCTGGATTCTTGCAGTAGCTTTATTGCCCTAACCAACACAATTGAACACCAGTATCTTTCTGAACAAGCATTATTTTTTTAATTTATTGATTTTTAGAGAAAGAAGGAGAGAGAGAGAGAGAGAGAGAGAGAGAGAGCAAGCAGCATCGATTTATGCTGTCATTGGTTGACTTTATATGTGTCCTGACTGGGGATTGAACCAACTGAGCTAGCTACCTGGCCAGGGTCCACAGCTATCTTTCTGTGTTAGATTTAGTTCTATCATGCACTATAACTACCCAAATAGAAATCATCAATAGATGTACTTATAATGAATATGCATAGAATCAAATTCAGATTTAGCGTAACCTTCAATACCTACCCAAATCCTTCTTCAGCCCATCTTTTCTCTCATTGTACCAAGAACACCATAAAACCAGACTCTGTACTGTGCTCTCCTCCAAGTCGTTGCTCAGGTTTGTAAAGACCTGGCCATTGTTTGTCTCCTCTATTTCCGGTTCCCTGTGACACCTCTCCAGATCTTCCCAGATTAATCTTCCCTTCTTCTGCTCTCTTGGGATGCTCTCCTCAGCCCTGGTCAGAGTCTGCCGTGAGCTATAGTTACTTGTGTTTTTCTCATGTCCTAGATTTGAGCCTATGGTGGGCAGGGACCATTCTTTGCTCATCTTTTTATTTCCTGCACCCAGCAGAGAGTTTAGTTCAAGTTGAATTGAAGAAAGTAGAAAATGTATTTCTTTAAGTAACTTGATGATTTGTCCTTAAAGATCTGGGGTTCAATGTGACCTTAAAAATCAAATTCTAAACCTCTTTCTTCACCTCACACCCAAGATAAGATTGTTTTCAAGAAACTGTTTATATGTGTGAAGTTCTAAAAAATATTTATTAAGAAGTATACTTTTAAAATTTTTTTCTTTATTTCTTATTTCTTTAAATTACCTATATGAATTCTAACAATAATAAAACAATCAAATTTAGAATATGGATCATTCTATAAGCTGATGGGCTTGGACTGTCGAAAAATGCCAGTGTTATTCTAAAAAGCTAACCAACCAACCAAAATGACAAGTAGTGTTCTATCTTTTTAAAAGTACATGATGGTGCTGGCTGGTTCGCCCAGTGGATCAAGTGTCGGCCTTGCATATGCACATCCTGGGTTTGATTCCCAATAAGGGCACACATGAGAAGCAACCATCTGCTTTCCTCCCCTCCCTCTCCCCCTCTCTTCCTCTTCCCCTCCGAATCAGTGACTCTATTGATTTGAGTTTGGACCCCGGGCACTGAGGAGAGCTTGGTTGGTTTGAGCACATCAGATTCAGGTGCTAAAAATAGCTTGGTTGATTGGAACACTGGCCCAAGAGGAGGGTAGCCTGGTGGATCCTGGTGGGAGTGCGTGCAGGAGTCTGTCTCACTATCTCCCCTCCTCTCATTTAAAAACAAAACAAAACAAAATACATGGCCATTCATTGGACCCTTGATCAGAAAACTAAAAATCATAAAAGATAACTTAGGGACAGTGGTGGAAATTATATATGAGCTGTTAGTATTAAATTAATGTTGCATGTCTTGGGTATAATAGTAATAATATGTGGGAGCATGTTCTTATTTGTGAGGAGACATATACAGAATTATTTCTGAGTAAAATGTCAAGAGGTCAGCAATTTATTTTCAAGGTTTAGGCAAAAAAGTATATTTCTATATCAAGACAGGAAGAACAAAAGTGGGAAGATATTAGTAATTAGTAAGTCTAGATGAAAGTATATAGGTATTTCATGTACTATCCGTTTAGTTTTCTATAGGTTAAAATAGTTTTCAAAATAAAAAGTTGGAAAAAAAAGAAAAGAAAGGTGCTGAAAGAACTGATTTAATTTTCTAATTGTATTTTTTTAGGTTATCATTAAATAAATTAATAGCTAAGCAGTGAAAAGTAAACATTTTTGGAATATGACTTTAAACACTGCTCACAAAAATTAAGGGATCAAAAAACATGCAGACACTCCAGTACTTTCAGCCTTTTGTACAGTGCATTTTCACCAATGAAATAAAACTTGGTTTTGCATCTCATTTGCATAATCCAACTTTTTTTGTCATTTGCTTTTCTGATGTTCTTGTTTAATAAAAAAAAAAAAATCGCCTGACCAGGCAGTGGCGCAGTGGATAGAGCATTGGACTGGGATGCGGAAGACCCAGGTTCAAGACCCCGAGGTCGTCAGATTGAACGTGGGCTCATCTGGTTTGAGCAAAAGCTCACCAGCTTGAACCCAAGGGTGCTGGCTCCAGCAAGGGGTTACTCGGTCTGCTGAAGGCCCACGGTCAAGGCACATATGAGAAAGCAATCAATGAACAACTCAGGTGTTGCAATGTGCAACGAAAAACTAATGATTGATGCTTCTCATCTCTTCGTTCCTGTCTGTCTGTCCCTATCTATCCCTCTCTCTGACTCTCTCTCTCTGTCTCTGTAAAAAAAAAAAAAAAATCAAATGCTTCTTTTTCTTATCATTTTGAAATATCCCCTAGTACTTTGTGAGCAGTCTATCTGGGAGTGAAACAAGGTGGTAGGGACACAAAGTCAGCTGTAAGAATTATTAAATCAGAAATGCAGTTTTACTGCTCGTTAGGGGAACTCCTTTCACTTCAGGGTTTATACTGTTCAGAGAAAATAAACTACAAAGGACAAAGTGTATCAAGGACTATAAGTTTTTACTGTGAGTAAATTTGAAGTATTTAACAAATTCTAACTTTTTGCTTGACCTGTGGTGGCACAGTGGATAAAGCATCGACCTGGAATGCTGAGGTCACCAGTTCAAAATCCTGGGCTAGTCTTGTCAAGGCACATGTTCCGGGAGTCGATGCTTCCTGCTCCTTCCCCGCTTATCTCTCTCTCTTTCTCTCCTCTATAAAATGAATAGTCTTAAAAAAAAAAGAGTAAACAAATCCTAATTTTTCATTATCACAGGCTAATTTAAATTATCTGTTGTTCTAGGTATCTTTTAAAGTGATTATATTGATTTGCCCCTTTCTCTAGGAGGAAAATAAACCAAGCCTGTATCTTTGGTTGGTTGTGACTAAATCGATCTTGTTGATAGAGGGAAAGATATAAATATGTTGTTGTAAAAGGACAAATAGGCGATAAGACTATGTATTTATTGCCCCTTTATGTAATTACATGTGTCACTAAGTACAAAGGTCCTTAAATACAAAGACGAAAGGCAGAGTAGAGACACTTCCCTACAGTCACACAGAAGGATTTGCTACCACTTCCCTCTTCATGAAATTTTTTTTTTCCTGCATGATTGTATATCCTTCTGGTTTTATCATCGTTCTGAGAACCTAATTAACTTTCTCTGCACAATTCGATGGCTGAAGATACACTTCACTTCAACAAAAAGAAAATGAAGATTTTTCAAGAGCACTCGTAGGCTTCAAGTCGCGGGGACAGTGCGGACTCCCTGCAGTCTGATAACGGGCTCCGCGAGGACACTGCTGGGGTCGCGGCGCCATGGACGTGGTGGGCGAGAACGAGGCCGTGCAGCAGTTTTTCGAAGGTAAGCGGCAGGTTTCCAACCCCGATTTCTGCTCCTGAGCCTTGGCACTGCACACTGTCACTGACTCACTCTTTCGCAGTCCACTTTAACTTGGCCTTGGAAGAAATGCTATGGTATTAACTGTCTTAAAATTGAAGTGGAAGTTTATTTGCTGCACTTGTAGCAAAGATATCAATGGAATAAGTAATGATTTTAAAAAATACAGGATCTCCATTTTATAGGGTGGTTAAAAAAATCAAGGGTCAGCATATCTTTTACTAGTATTTGTCCCTGTCCTATGCTAGAACTATTCCTGTGAGTTCCTTCAAAAATGACAGAGTTGTCTTATCTCTAAACTGATTGACTATAGCATAGAAAAATGTAAGCATTTACTTAAGACAGTTTTTCTCTTAGTATAATTATATGTAACACAGCTTAAAAGAGCAGAGGAACACCTCTTCCTATCTTTGTTTTTCACAGCAATTTAAAAATATCTAACTGAATAATGGCTTGGTTTTGAATTTAAAAATCTTTTTTCCCCAAGAAAGAGGCATACTGTAAGATGTGGCTAGACAGATTTTATTCCTTCTAAAACCCTAAAAAGGCAGGCGAGCTTCTCACAGTTAGTTGGGTTGATACTCTAATGGTGGGTCTGTTGAAAATGGCAGCAAGGACTTGTCATTTTGTGGCACCTTTCAGGTGTGCCATTGGGTGACTCCACGTCAGTGTGGCTTTTGTTTCTTATCAGTCAGCCATGCTTAGACTTCCTGTGAAGGGGATTGTGGCCACATCTCTTACACATTTCAAGGTCTTTCTCAGGAGGAAGTGGGAGAAGTACTGAGGGCACACCGGCTCACTCACTGAATCCAGAGGGCAGTTCGCAGCATATTGGGAGAGTGCTTTTGGAGTTCCTTGTGATTAGTAAAGTGTCTGACAAGTGTGAGATGTTTCACGGTTGAACGGAATTGACCCAAGGCCAGACACTGATGAACAACAGAGTAGTCATACCAAAGAAATAGTGAGATTCGAGGCCATTATCAGAAGGAA
Source organism: Saccopteryx leptura (assembly GCF_036850995.1). NCBI lineage: Eukaryota > Metazoa > Chordata > Mammalia > Chiroptera > Emballonuridae > Saccopteryx > Saccopteryx leptura. The sequence goes on from NC_089504.1 coordinate 112,126,076, forward strand.
TCGACACAATACAACAGTTTCTTGGTAGTGGCTTGGATTTCACCAGAGTGGCAAGAAGAAATATAAGACCCAGCGATTATTGTATTATCTCAGCCCTGTGATCCATCCCAGCAAGTGTTCTATCTATGACAGTATCCAAGTCAGTGTGTCTACCTGCGTCATGCTTGGCACACAGTAGGCACACTAATGTTGCTGGATTATTATTGTCCGATTTTATAGCTCATGTAATTTTTATTGCAGCACTAGAGAGCAAGCTCCAAAATTTTATATTTATAAAATTTCATTTTATAATTATAAAAAAGTCTACTTGGTTTATTTTCTGATCTGAGGAAGACCTGAAAAATTCATCTGGTCTACCTTCCTTTTTATGCAAGTCCTTTTATACCTAGGATCTTATACTGTCCTCGTTTGTACCATTTGCAGAAGTTTCTGGGGATATAATTTCCAAAAGTTCCCTGTGTAGCCTGATTATAATAGTATCTTTCTTAGCCCAAAGCAAAGTCTTGTTCCATGAAGCCTTTTTCATGGGGGAAAGGGGGTCATTCCTCCATGGAAAAAGAATAAAATTCTCGGTGTTTTTCTTATATTATCTTTAAATGAATAGGTGGGAAAAATGGTAGATTTAGGGATAAAAATGGAGGCACTAGCTTATATGATACCCCAACCATCTGAAAATCACACAACTAGTTGTCAATTTTTTTATTACCTATACTAATCAGCAGATATTGATCACCTACTGTATGCCAAGTCCAGCAATCACCTCTTTGAAGCTTTTTTCCTTAGATTATAATGATTTCCTTTTCCAAATATTTCTTAGAACAAGGACAGCAAAACTAGATATGATATTTTGATGAGGAGGGCCAGTTTGCACATCATGCTCCTATTGATATGTCAGCTTCTAATTAAATGCACTCTTGTGTAAAGAATCAAGATCTGAAAATTGAGTAAAATTTTGGCAATTTGTTACCCACTTGAAAGCTGTTTTTCTTCATTTTCTCTTACTCTTCATTATAAGCCCTAAATAATATTTTTTTTTCTTATGAATACTTTTGTTTAGTATCAGAATTGACAATATCATTTTGAACTCAGTGGTCTTAAGTGTCAAAGCCATTGAGATCTTAGTATTTATTTTGAAGCTTTAAGTATGAGCTTACATTCTTAATTTGCTTACTTATGGGTATTTCTTTTGGACTACTTTGGTATCAGAGGACTCATCTTTTATTCCCAAGCTTTATAGACTAGTTTAAAAACTGATTTGAGAAGAATCTTCTGTTATTCATTATATTTAATCTTGAAAGAGGAGATTTTCTGAATTGGTGAAAAGCTGCTAGCTTACTCTCTTTGTCATCTCCTGAAGTAGGTTCTCAAATGCTTTTGACTGACCCTGAAAGCAAAAAAGGAGATTCCTGCCCCGACTGAGCAGAATGGGGAAAAACCACCTGCTAAGAGCAGATCACAAGGGAAAGCACAGGGGGAATTGGGCCGACTGAAACTGCCGCTCACCTGTTGAGGTTGGGGTGGGGTGAGGAGCTCCTAGGCCCAGAAGCTGTGGACGGACAGGAATAGTCCAGCAGCTCTGGAGATCTAAAGAGGAAGAAAGCCCATTCAGGAAACTGCTGTCGAACAAGCTTCAAACATTGGGTGCCTGTCTCTCTGCTTAAAATTTAAATTTCTAGGTAGCTATTATTTAAAAAGGGTGGTAGGGATGCAGGGTAGGCAAAACATCCATTGCCCACGAGCTGTACAGGAGTACCATGGAGGGGCCAGTGTGTAGAAAACTGGGGAAATGCTGAAGTCTCTGGAACAGAAAAGCACTGACTGGCATGCCAGCCTGGGTGGGATGGATCTAGAAAGTCTTCCAGGAAAGGGAAGCAGAATTGTTAAGTAGAAGAGAGACGTAGCTTGGGAAAGTGTCTATGTGGTGACTGTGTATAGTAGACACTCAATAATACTAGAATAAATGAATGAAAGAACTGTGCAAGAGACTACTCTGTGCAACCAACAGTTATAAACTTGAACTCTAGCTTCAGAAAATGCATCAAGTGCACATGTAGGAAGAAGAAAAACTTGTGCAGTAGCAGGAAGGTCCAGTGAATAGAACAGAAAAAGGCAGTTGAGACAAAGTTTTGCCAGTTGGTGGAAAGTCTCAGAATCCATTATTACCAGAGATAAAATAGCACATGTCCTAAGTGGGCCCTGTATGTGAATTTTCTGAGAGTGAAACCCACCCTGATTGGTTGATGTTTCTGAATTCCCATGAGAGGAATCAGAGGCTCTGCACAGGGAAATGGGCTCAGCATGGCCATGGCAAGCAATCTTCGGCCTTAGACCAGTCTCTTTTATGTCTGTGTCTTTCCTTCCCTTTGGGACTAGCTCTTGCTCACTCTCTGAGACAACCAGCACCTTTACACTGTCTTCCTTCTGTCCCAGGAAAACCTGAGCTTGCACAGAAGGTACCCATAGTAAATCACCCCCCACCTTACATCTCTATGCAATCTTGTATTCACATGATTTTGTCGAATACAAAGTTGTTTCGATCACGTGACTAGAGAAAGGTTTCCTTCTTTAAGGTTTGGTTGATCTCTGATGGTGGAATTTATTTTTATATTTTTTAATAAATAATAGTTTATTTAACATTATGTATGGGCCCAAATTGGCCAAGACAAAGCCAGAAGACACTTAGCCAGATGACTTAAAGAGACAAACACAAGAAATGGACAGTACTGTCTAGGTAACTCTTGGGCCCTGAGGTTGATCATGCCAGTGTCTATCCTATTAGTGCCCATTATCTTCATATGTCATGCTGAACGTAACCTGCTGGTGGAATTGTAGACGTCATGTTGCATCCTACCATCTCTGAAAGGACCTCACAGGGGCAGGAGCTTCTTGTTTATTAGTGAGGCTGCCTCTGCTTCTGTGTGGAGACAGCATGGCCTTCTCCAGGAGACCGAGGACAAGAACATACCGTGGCATACTGAGCCCAAGAAGAACCTGTCAGATCATGCAAGCGGTTTAGGATTATCTGAACAGGTCTATCTGGAGTTGGCAAGGGGTTAGAAACTATGTTGCCATGGCATGTAGTGTCTACCACAAGGGACTGCGGAGATGCAACCCCTGTTCTCTCATGCTGGGATCCCCATGACGAAGGCGATTTAATTAGAATTTAAAATGTGCCATAAAGTAGGTCAAAGCTAACCTCCATCACCTGCAAATACTCTGCATTTGAGACCCACCAGGGTTATCACTATCTCTAGGCAATCCTGGAACAAAATCACCCAGGCAGACCCTCCTGAGAGGAGGTTCTACTACCTTCTTTGAGGTTATTGAAGTTGTCATCTTTTCAATTTTTGAGTTAAAGCTAGGTTTCTGGAAGACTTCATAAAGTCTTGGGAGGAAAACTTTCAATATATGGACAATTTTGGAAATATCGAGAGCTATCTTCTTAAAACAAGAAGATAGTTTTCGGCTGACAAGGCGTTGGCACAGTGGATAGAGCTTCAGTCTGGGATGCTGAGGTCCCAGGTTGGAAACCCTGAGGTCAGTGGCTTGAGCTCGGGCTCACCAGCTTGAGTGCAGGATCGTAGACATGACCCAAGGTTGCTGGCCTGAGCAAGGGGTCACTGGCTTGGCTGGAGCCCCCCAGTCAAGGCACGTATGAAAAAGCAATCAGTGAACAACTAAGGTGCTACAATGAAGAATTGATGCTTCTTATCTCTCTCCCTTCCTGTCTGTCTGTCTCTGTCTATTCCTCTCTCTCCCACTAAAGAAAAGAAGATAGTTTTCACTGTAATCTCACCATCAAGTGATAACAGGTGTTTGCAGTTTGGTGTCGATTGTGTGTGTGTGTGTGCGCGTGTAAAATGAGAGTATACTATACTTTAATAGTAAACTTTTTCATGGACTATAGAATGAATGTCTCTTCATATCATTATTTATTCATCTACAACAAGAATCTGCAAGCCAAAGTGAAATCTGGCCTGCAGCCTGATTTATTTATTTATTTATTTATTATTATTATTTTTTTCCGAAATGAGAAGCAGGGAGCAGCAGACAGACAGACATCTGCATGCACCCAACCGGGATCCACCTGGCATGCCCTCCAGGGGAGGATGCTCAGCTCCTCTGGGGCAGTGCTCTGCTGCAACCAGAGCCACTCTAGCGCCTGAGGCAGAGGCCATGGAGTCATCCCCAGTGCCCGGGCCAACTTTGCTCCAATGGAGCCTCTGCTGCGGGAGGGGAAGAGAGAGATAGAGAGAAAGGAGAGGGGGTAGGGTGGAGAAGCAGATGGGCGCTTCTTCTGTGTGCCCTGGCCTGGAATGAAACCTGGGACTTCCATATGCCGGGCTGATACTCTACTGCTGAGCCAACCGGCCAGGGCCTGCAGCCTGATTTTGTAAAGAAAGTTTTATTGTAATACACTCATTTATTTACAGATTATCTATGGCTGCTTTGATGCTATGATGGCAGAGTTGAGTGGTGGCAATCAAGACCATATGACTCTCAAAATCTGAAATATTTGTTATCTGGCTTGTTATAGAAAATGTTTGCTAGTCCTGGATCTACAACCTAATTAGTAACAATTTTTATTTATTGAGCATTTACTATGTGCTAGGCATAGAAGCATGGTCATCCTGTGTGTAAGTCCTGACTCTGCCTTTCACTACCTCTGAGATGATGTATAAGCAAACCTCTGCAGGTCTTAGTTTTTTCTTGTTTATAAAATGGAGATAATCACATTATCACACAGTGTGGTTGTAAAGTGCTCTGCCTGGCACGGAGAGCTCAATAAATGTTAGCTATTATTATTCTCATTGTTCTTTTATTATCATTGTCTTTGTTTAGCAGCAAAGCAGCCCTGTGAGGGATTTTCATCCTCCCAAGAGAAGCAGGAGACCAACAGGGGTTAAGTAACTTGATTAAGGGTCATCTGGGTAGTAAGTGGCTGCAAGGTCATCATTTATTCCTTATCTTCGCTTATTCCATCGGCCAGTTCAAATGAGCCAGACGCTGCCCTAATGACTAGGGATTCAGTGGTGACCAAGCAGAGTCCTTGTCACAAAGTGGCTCCTTTTCTAGCTGAAAGGAGAAGACAACAAAGAAGCAAACAAATAAGATAATTTTAGATAGTCATTAATTATGAAGAAAATAAAACCAGATAATGGTAGAAAAAACTGGTGAAGAGGGGAAGAGTGGGTTACTTAAGCTAAGGCAATTAGGAAAGGCTTCTGAGAAGGGAACATTTGAACAGAGGCCTGAATAACGACTGGGAGCCAGTTACCCATCAGTCATCATCCAGGGGTAGTCAACCCTTTTATACCTACCGCCCACTTTGTGTCTCTGTTAGTAGTAAAATTTCCTAATCACCCACCGGTTCCACAGTAATGGTGGTTTATAAAGTAGGGAAGTAACTTTACTTCATAAAATTTATAAAGCAGAGTTACTGCAAGTTAAAGCATATAATAATGACTTGCCAAGTACTTTATGTCGGATTTTTGCTAAGTTTGGCAGAATAAATCTTTTTTTTTCTCAAGTTGGAAACAGGGAGGCAGTCAGACAGACTCTCGCATGCGCCTGATCGGGATCCACCCAGCACGTCCACCAGGGGACGATGCACTGCCCATCTGGGACATCGCTCTGTTGCAACCAGAGCCACTCTAGCGCCTGAGGCAGAGGCCACAGAGCCATCCTCAGTGCCCATGCCAACTCTGCTCCAATGGAGCCTTGGCTGCGGGAGGGGAAGAGAGAGACAGAGAGGAAGGAGAGGGGGAGGGGTGGAGAAGCAGATGGGCACTTCTCCTGTGTGCCCTGGCCGGGAATCAAACCTGGGACTCCTCCACACCAGGCCAACGCTCCACCACTGAGCCAACCAGCCAGGGCCAGAATAAATCTTTATAAAACAACTTACTATAGTTAAATCTATCTTTTTATTTATATATACTTTGGTTGCTCTGCTACCGCCCACCATGAAAGCTGGAACGCCCACTAGTGAGCGGTAGGGACCAGGTTGACTACCACTGGTCATCATCCGTCACCATCAGAGGAGCATTCCAGGCTAAGGGAACATCAATGTGAAGTTCTTGAGCTTGGAGTGGTCGTGGCGGGGAGGGAGTGGAGTTAGGGTGCAGTGGCAGGAGCAGGAAATAGTGTTGAGTGACAATAGGGAAGGTGGTAGGAGATGACGTCAGAGTTTGAATTTTTTTATCCAGTGTGATAAGAAACCAGTAGAGAGCTTTGAGCAGAACAGGCAAGATTTGCAAATGGATGGGAGTGAGGAAGGCTGAGGAACTAAGGACGATGCCTGCATAGGTGTTGGTATCAATACTGGTGAATGTTGGTTCAATGTAATCTGGCTTCTGCTCCAACTTACTCCTCTGAAATTTTTCCGAATGGCTTTATTACATTAAAAGTCTTCAGCCCCTTGCCTGACCTGTGGTGGCGCAGTGGGTAAAGCTTCAACCTGGAATGCTGAGGTCACTGGTTCAAAACCCTGGGCTTGCCCAGTCAAGGCACATATGGGAGTTGATGTTTCCTGCTCCTCCCCCTACTCTGTCTCTGTCTCTCCCCCCTTTCTCTAAAAATTAATAAAAATCTAAAAAATTTTTAAAAAAGAAAGGTCTTCAGTCCCTCACCCTCCTGGTGTTGTTAGATTTTGTCACCATACCCTCTTGCTTACTCATGGAAAACTCTTATTTGATTTCATGACATCCTCTTTCCTGGGTCTCATCCAGCTTCTCTGGGATCTCTCAGTCTCTTTCAGTAGCTCACCTTCCTCCTTGTCTACCCAAGAGTTCTATTTTGGAAACTCTTATATTTGAGCACCAAAGCTTACCCTGAACGGTTTCGTTTGATCCCGTGGAACAGCATATCCCAAACTCTATTGCCAAGTTCCAGACCTGCATTTATAGCTGTGTAATGTATCTATGTATGTGTATGGGTGTCTCTTGGTTTCCCCAAATCAGTACATTCAAAGACGAATTCATATTCTTCTCCTTCTTTGTTTCAATCTTCACTTCCTTTTGTGTTCCCTTCAAACTCTCCAACAAACCTTCAGAACTGGAAATGGGGGTGTCACCATAGAACTCCTTCTATACTCTTATAGCTAATCATTACTGAAGTCTGTTGCTGCAACCTCAGAAACATCTTTCAGCTGCACCCCCTTTTGTTTGGAAGGTCATCTCTTGCAGAAGCCTCTTCTAATTTCTAACTTCTGTCCTTGTGCTGACCACCGCCCATTTTACTATGGGCTCATTAGGATGTCATTGTTTAAACATTTCTGTTGGATCTCCATTGACTGAGCTTAGCATAATGGCCCCAGTTAGCATAATATTCCAGGCATTCTTATCTCTGGGTACTGCTTCATACTCACATCTCTTATAGCCATTTTTGTGTGTGTGTGTGTGTGTGAGAGAGAGAGAGAAACAGAGAGAGTCACAGAGAGAGACAGAGAGAGTCACAAAGAGGGACAGACAGGAAGCAAGAGAGATGAGAAGCATCAATCCCTTGCTGCAGCACCTTAGTTGTTCATTGATTGCTTTCTCATACGTGCCTTGACTGGGGGAGGAGGGACTGCAACAGACTGAGTGACCCCCTGCTCAAGCCAGTGACCCTGGGCTTAAGCTGGTGAGCCTTGCTCAAACCAGATGAGCCTGCGCTCAATCTGGCAACCTTGGGGTCTCAAACCTGGGTCCTCCGCGTCCCAGTCCGACGCTCTATCCACTGTGCCACTCACTGCATGGTCGGGCCGTTAGAGCCAGTTTGATGTAACTGGTTCACAGCATGTTTCAGGGCCAGAGTTCTAATCTTGACTCTGTCTCTTGCTAGTTGTGTGATCTTGAGCAAGTTACTTACTCTCTCTTTACCTTGGTTCTGTATCTATCAAATTGGGTTAATACTGATACCTATCTAATTAGGTTACAGTGAAGGTTAAATGATTCAATTTGCATAAGGTTCAGAACAGCACTTCAATTACTATGTCTCTCTTATTAGCGTTAGTATTACAATCATCATCAATATTGCTATTATTGTTATCTATGACCCAGCTACACTGAGCTTTTTATGGATCCTTGAATATACCCTCCCCTTTCACAGCACCAGGTCTCTGACTGCGCCTTCGGCCCAGAATGCACTTTCCTGCTTTGTCTAGCAAACTTCCCTGGGCAAACTTAGAAGCAAAATTCTCCATGCTTCTCTAAGACTTGATCCATACCCTTGCTGTGCACCCCTCACAGTGAAGTTCAGTTGATGGGTGACACGTTTGTCTCTCACAGAACACAGTGACTATCACAAGAGGACTTGGTCCCTTGTCCCTCTCATCATCTATTCAGGCTTAAGGTCTTGAATGCAGAGTTACAAAAAAAAATTATTGAATACATGTTAAATGAATGAGATTTTTAAACCAAAAACAGGGGCCTTGATTGCATTATAGAAAGGTTTGGGTTCCTTCTCTTAGAAATATTTTAGTATTGCAACTTGGGACCATGTTAGCTCCCTATCAATGTTTTTTACGTAGATTGCTCTTGGATCTGTGGCTGATTGTAATAATCTTTCCCTCAGTATGATAACTCTGTTTCCCCTAAAAACAAAACAAAACAAAAACTCTCTTTGTTAACAGGAAAGGAACGGGGATGGTGTGGTGCTCAGCAGGAAACATGGCAGAGATGCTAACTGAGAAAGGAGAGAATCCAAAACCAAAGTCCATTGCTGAGAGTTCAGGCTGTGACTCAAGCCAGGTCATGACCTGAGAATCCGAATCAATAGTTAAGAGCCACTAGGAGACGTTACGAGTCCATCAGAGGAGTGGAAGCTCTAGTCCTGCGTGAAAGTAGAGGTCCAGGCACCCGGGCACCAGTCAAGGTCATAAGAACGATCATGGAGATTGATCACAGTGTCTTTCCCACTGAGGCTGTTTCCCAGGCCACCCTCATCAGCTCTGGAAATTGGGCACCATTACAAATCATGCATTTTACACCTGCGCTCCTGACTCCAGCCTGCATGGGTGGTGATGACTAAGGTAGTAGTTAGACCACAGACTTTGTTAGAGCACTGCCTGATGCAAAACAAAAATCTATGAAGGGAATTTAGGCAGCTGAGATTGCTCAGAAATGTAGTAGAAAATATTAATTCTCAAGAGTAGTTAGGGCACAGATTATCTTGGGTTTAAATCCTACCTGTACTGAGGATTTAAGATGCTGCTTTGGTAAATGACTTGCCTCTCTGAGACTGTTTCTTCATCCGTGATATTAAATCAGTGGTAGTCAACCTGGTCCCTACCGCCCACTGGTGGGCGTTCCAGCTTTCATGGTGGCTGGTAGCGGAGCAACCAAAGTATAAATAAAAAGATAGATTTAACTATAGTAAGTTGTTTTATAAAGATTTATTTTGCCAAACTTAGCAAAAATCCGACATAAAGTACTTGGTAAGTAATTATTATTATATGCTTTAACTTGCTGTAGCTCGGCTTTATAAATTTTATAAAGTAAAGTTACTTCCCTACTTTATAAATCACCATTACTGTGGAACCGGTGGGCAGTCAGAAAATTTTACTACTAACAGAGATACAAAAGTGGGCGGTAGGTATAAAAAGGTTGACTACCCCTGTATTAAATGAAGTAGATGTACTTAATAGGAGAGGACTGAGAATTAAGAGGATGTATGTGAAATACTTTGCATATGGCCTGATATACAGTTATTGTCCAATGAAGTATTATTGTCAGTACTGTATTCTGTAATTAAGAAACATGTTTATTCTTTAAAGGCACTCCCTAAAGCTGCCTATGATCAGTAAGAAAATCACTACCAGTTAATGAATGCTTGATTTGATGTTAGAAAGTGTACTAAGACCTCTAGTTGTATTAATTCTTTATTTTCAGAACAAAATGAACAGGCAGATAATGCTATCACCATTTTAGAGATGAGGAAATAGAATACCTTGCCCAAGGTAACACAGCTATTATGCTTCAGAGCTTGGAGTTGGACAAAAGTCTTCCTTTCTCTTTGCTCCTAGCCACCACGGTGTCTTGTAAACAGGTGGCAAGGGAACATCTGTAGAATTAATTGTGGAACTCATGGCTCCTGTCAAAATAACCAGGGCTGTGTGTGTGTGTGTGTGTGTGTGTGGCAATTTGCATGTAATTCCATTCTGTAAATGAAATTATTCTGGAGTGCTAACAGTTGGAACCGTCTGGCATTTTTTTGGCAAAGCCCAGCTCTGGCCCCACAAGATGAGGTGTTAGTGGTAAAGCGACAATGGTTTATTTATGTTCACAGGGCAGGCAGCAACAGAAACTCAAAAGATAAGGCTACTAATAAGAATGCAAACATAAGAACAGCAGCACTGGTGCATAACAAAACTCTAGAGCGGGAATTTAGGCTGCTGGTTTGCTTGGAAGTAAAGTAGAAAATAACTCTCGGTCTTCTCCTTTTTGGTAACCAGACTCAGGACACAAAGTCCAGCAACATGGTACCCAATATTTGATTAGCAATAGGAGAAACAATTGTCATGTGTAAAAATGGAAAGTAATGTGTTTTAAGGAAAACATCTTATGACTTGACAATTGGAAATAGTGTCACTTCTGTAGGATTAAAGTGATCAATATCCTCAAGTATTAGGAGCCGAGAAATATGCTTCCTAGGAATCTGTACGGCGTGTGTTTGATGGCATAGAGGCCTTGGTTCAGGCAGACCTGGGTTTGAATCTTGGTGTTGGGCAGATAAAATATATTATGCTCATTTTGTTAAAGATGGTGCTGCCCACATGGAAGCCCGTCACCCAGGTGATTGCTTGGGATGGGCGTGATTATATTAATGTGTGTTGGGGGCATGATTATATTAATGTGTGTTGGGGGCGGGCTGTGGGCAGACCGGATCCTTGTGTTCTGGGGCTTGGTTTTAGGACTAAGCCTTTCCCACCCTTTTTTGATGTAGGGTGGTGCACTCTCATGAAGAATCCCATTATGCCTCAGATACGTGACTTTGTATCAGAGACTTCCTTGTTTGTATATTGGATTAAAGGTTTTGAATCTACACTATAAAGTGGGGCAGACCAGGAGCTTGCTCTCTCTCGGTTCCTGAGATTAGCGTTAGAGGAGAGAGCCGAGACAGGAGAGCAGAGTAAGGCCACGTGGAAGAGAGGAGAGGCAGCCAAGATGAAGGAGTGCTGAAGAAGCCAGTTTGTGCAGAGAGAAGGAGATGGGGAACACAGGTGAATAAGGCTAGTGAGCTAGAAACCTTTGATTCTAGGAAAACTTGGATAAGTCAGTGGCTTTGGGAGCCCTGAATGGAAAGGGAAGTGTTTTCCCACTGTGTGTATTTCTTGCCCGCCAGGTGCAAGCTAGGATTAAAGGTAATGGCCCACCAGTTCTTGGCTCCATTGTTTCATTACCGTCTGTCCGAATCTAATGTGAACCTGCATGTGAATGGCCATGATGGCGGCTCCTGGCTTTACACTTGGCTTCTCTGTTTCTTCATTTGGAGACATTGGACCGATTACAAAAGTTGCAGTTTTCTTCATCATTAAAATGGGGATAATAATACAATATATACCTATTAGGGTTGTGAAGATTAATGATAAAATGCAGAATTGATGAAGTAAACGATAGTTATTGATCTTTATTATAACATTTAATTCTTTTTTATAATGTTTAGTCAGCTTTATTTAAAAACTAGAAATATCCCAAATTTTCATTAACAGGAGAATGAATAAAAAAATTACATACATTCATACAATAAAATACTTTACAATAACTTCACATCACAAGTATGAAGGAACCAAATTGCTTTCTTTATTTATTCTGAAAGAAGAGTAGGTATAAACCACATATATATATCTACATATTTCTTTCTCAAAGAAACACTTCTGCCTCCAGGGAGTTATTACAACTTTTACATGTTCACATTAATTCCAGAGCCTTTATAATCATAAAATCCATTTATAGCCTTTAGTTGCCGAGCAACAAAGGACAAAGTACTGAGTATTTCCTTTTATTGCAAAAACCCCAGCTTTTCCATGTTGGTCCTGAAATCAACATTTTTCAGAGAAGACAGCACAGTGAAACCTAATACCATGTTTCCAAGGTTTAGTGGTGTTCTTTGTTTGGGGATAGGATCAAAGCTGGAAGGAAAACATTGTTATTATTTTCTTGTTCTTGAATAGCCTAAAGAATTTTGTGCTAATTTCATAGTAAGAAGTTATAAAGTTGGGAGACTGCAAATTCAGTTTTAAAAGAGAACTTGTTGGCCTTGACCAGTTGGTTCAGGGATCGAGCATTGGCAACCCTTCCCCTTTCGCTTCTCTCTTTCTCCCCACCATGGCTCAATTGGAGTGAGTTGGCCTTGGGCGCTGAGGATGGCTCCATGGCCTCCACCTCAGGTGCTAAGAAGAACTCATTGCTGAGCAACAGAGCAATGCCCCAGATGGGCAGAGCATCACCCCCCTAGTGGGCTTGCTGGGTGGATCCTGGTTAGGGTGCACGCAGGAGTCTGTTTCTGCCTCCTCTCCTCTCACTGAGTAAAAAGAGAGAGAGAGAGAGAGAACTTGTTTCATTTTACTTATGTTAGGTGGTGCTCTCACTGTGAGAGGACTAGTCTTTTGATCTGTTAGGTCTTTTGGGAAAAGCTGGGGTGATGTAAAATACATGTAATAAATGTTATATGAGAACCTTGATAACCACTGACCTCAAACAGGTTCAACCATGCACTGGCAGGGTTTGGGGAAGTTGGCTTTGTGATATATAACTAAACTAAATTCTCCACTTTTTTGAAAGGTATGTTGACATAACATCCAAACCTGTAGAGAATTTTTATGAGTTTGTTTGAGCCAAACTGACGACATATGCCAGTGAGCAATATTTCAGTTGCTCTGGAGAATAACAGTTTTGCAGCTTCTTTTATGCATTTGAATTTAAGTAGGGAAGTAAGGAAGATTACTTGGACGTGGTTGAAAGGAGGGAGTGATTGGATTACAGGATAGTTCACAAGATTATGTGCTCTCCTGAGTGTGGTTATGGTTTATTTCAAAGGTGTGTTAACATAGATGCACAGAAACTATGGGTAGGTCTTGCTTAAGGCAAAGATAACCCTTTTAATAAAGAAGTTGTGTGCCTGGGGCATGACTATCTATCTACCAAGACCTGGCCAGTTAGGAATTTCTGATTATATCGCCCTAAGTAGTTACTTTCAGTAGAGCACCCTTTTTCTGCCATAGGTATCAAAGCCTTTAATTACTTCTGTTGTTTTTGTCTGTGGATAATCAGTAAGTAAATGGTAAAAATAAAAAAAGAATTGAAAGAATACATTACTATTTAACATGCTATGAAGTATGATACTACAATACAGTTTATATTTTTAAATTGACTCTTTTAAAAAAAATTTTTATTTTATTTATTCATTTTAGAGAGGAGAGAGAGAGAGAGGAGAGAGAGACAGAGAGAGAGAGAGAAGGGGGAAGGAGCTGGAAGCATCAACTCCCATATGTGCCTTGACCAGGCAAGCCCAGGGTTTCGATCTGGTGACCTCAGCATTTCCAGGTCGACGCTTTATCCACTGCGCCAGCACAGGTCAGGCCTAGCTTATATTTTTAAAAGCTCTTGAAAACAAGTATGGAAATAAGTTTTTATTTGCATAGCTATTTCTCTATTCTGTATTTTAAAACAGTGCAAAAGCAGATTATCTTTTTTTAATGTTTAGTCAGCTTTATTAAAAAACTGGAAACAACCCAAATTTTCATTAACAGGAGAATGAATAAACAAATTACATATATTCATACAATAAAATACTTAATAAAAAATAAACTGCTGATTGGTAACATAACATTATGAATAAATTAAAATTTTTTATGTTCACAATTTTACAAGGGTGTACTGAAATATACTAAAAAGTGTCTATTTACAATTGATTCTATTTATGTTGGACTGAAGGACAGGTAAAACCAAGCTATGACAACAGAAATCAGAACAGTAGTTTCAGGGGCAACTTCCTAGGGGAAAAATAATCCTTTTTTTTCTTCCCTTGTTGGGTTAGGGAAGTTTGTTGCTTTGAAAAATATCTACTATGTCACATAAGATATTTTATGTGCAAGAAGAGGCAGAAAGGACACCTAAACATTTTTTAAATTTTTTAAAAATTTATTTATTGATTTTAGAGAGAGGGGGAGAGATCAATTTGTTGTTTCATGTATATACACATTTATTGATTGATTCTTGTATGTGTCCTGACCTTGGATTGAACCTGCCACCTTGGGGTATCAGGGCAATACTTTAACCAATTGAACTACTTGACCAGGGCTTACAAATTATTTTTTATAAATTCTAAAAGGTAACAGTTAGTCAAGGCTCTTTTGCTGAGAATAAATGTCCTTTGAGACAATTTTTGTGTGTGAATATAAAAGAGTAAAATCTAACTATTAGCATTACTAGGCTAATTCCAATTGATCAGAAGAGAGGCACTTTAAAATCTATTATTTATACATCTCAAGAAGTGTGCTAAAGCATTTGGAGAACTACAGTATTCTTTCTTTCTCTCTCTATTATTTTTTTTTCTGAAGTGAGAGCAGGAAGGCATAGAGACAGATTCCCACATGCGCCCGACCGGGATCCACCCAACATGCCCACCAGGGGGCGATGCATTGCCCATCTGGGACATTGCTCTGTTGTAACTGGAGCCATTCTAGTGCCTGAGGCAGAGGCCATGGAGCCATCCTCAGCGCCCAGGGCCAACTTTGCTCCAGTGGAGCCTTGGCTGTGGGAGGGGAAGAGAGAGATGGGGGGGGGGGGTGGAGAAGCAGATGGGCGCTTCTCCTGTGTGCCCTGGCCGGGAATCGAACCCAGGACTTTCACATGCCAGGCTGATGCTCTACCACTCAGCCAACCAGCCAGGGCCTCTTTCTCTCTTTTTTAAAGGTTTTATTCATTGATTTTTAGAGAGAAGATAGGGAGAAAAAAAGGCAGGGGGAGGAGCAGGAAGCATCAAGTCATAGTAGTTGCTTCTCATATTTGCTTTGACCGAGCCAGCTGGGGTTTTGAACCAAGGTGAGGTCACCTTTCCAGGTTGATGCTTTATCTACTGTGCCACCACAGACAGGTCAGACCACTATTCTCTTTTTATCTTTATGAATTGAAGACAAAGACAAAAATCTTCTCCCTACATGCCACTTCCCCAGGAGAAGCAGGCTTCTGTGTGAAAACGTGACTTGACCTTTCATGGAGGTGAGGACCTCACCGTTGTAAACCATGCTCAGGACTTGGTCCACACTCCCATTGCTGGCTGTTTATGAAAATGTTGTGGGGAAAGCCCCCCAAATTTATACACAGCCACTGATTTTTACATTTTCTTATTTTGTCAGTTTATTCCTAACCCATCTTCAAAGTTTCCTCTCCGCTCTTCCATTTGTATTATGCTTGTTTACAGAGTTTGCTATTTTTCAAACTCTTCCATTTCCATCAGCTCATCGGTCCCTCACAGGACCCTGAGAGGAACGCATTTTACAGATGAAAGAAGTGGAGCCTGAAAGAACTTGACAGATGTGTCTAAAATCACGTTGGTAAGTGCCAGGGCTGATGGCAAAACCCTTGTCGACGCTCTTTCCATCCGCATCCCAGTTCGCCTTCCGAAGGAAGAAGTGGGCAAGCACATGTATTGGCTTATTGGCATCCATGTTCTAGGGCTAGATGCCAAAAAAGTACTTAAGTAAACATGGGTGGCCTTTAGGAAAAGCTCCTCCCTTTTATCCTCCTCTCCCTCACTTACGGTAACTCATCACCACGAAATCTCCCACAAACTGGCAGCTGGCTTCCCAACCCCGCTCCTCTGCAGAGCAGAGCCGGCAAGTTCTATGCCCCACCGTCCTCCCCTCCCCCTGCTTTGATGAAACTGAACTGCCCAAGTTCAGCAATTGGCTTATTGTTCTGAGTCCTGTGTTTAGGGGGTGGAGGTGAGGAGCAGAGAAGGGATAAAAGGAAATAGATGTTTATTATAAGCCAAGCACGTAGTATTTAAAAAAAAAATTCAATGCCGCTGTTGAAGCATGGTAAGGAGAAGTTTATTCAGAGAAGAGACCGTAACAGTAGGTATAATAAGCACTGTGGTGGAATTCTGCAGCAGGGAAGAGAGGTTGGGCTCGACTCTGACTACAGACTAGGTGAGGGGACATTTTTAGCAGGGTAAGAGGGATTCTGGATAAACTGACCTAACAACCTAACAAGATTATTGCTGCACGCAGGCTAAGGTAATCAGATGTCACCTGGGGGACAGCAGAGGGTGGAATCTGATTAGGATATTGAGGGTGAACAGATATGAGGATGGAGGGATGCTGGTTAAACTGATTTATTAGAATTCCTGTTAAAACTAAAAACTGCCAAGAGAAACATGGAAATAGGAAAAGTTCAGGTGAGTTGGAGTACAGTTTGGTCAAGGAGAAAATCTGTCTGTAGTGGAATCATATGTTATCACATCTAGTCTGCAAGCAACACTCTAAGGCGGTGAAACCAATTTCCTTTTTCAAGATAATGAAACAGGCCCAAAGAGGGTCTTCTAGAGAACTGTAATTTATTCCAGATCTGCCTGCCTTGCAGTTTCCCAAATTCTCCTGCTTTTCCTGCCTCCGTGTCACATGGGACTCCCTCCTTAGGGAACACTTTCCGGCCCTATACACCTGGCTAACTGCCATTCACCCTCAATGTGTAGGCTTTGGCATCTTTCCTTTTTGGTCCCATAAACTTTGTAGCACTTTGCCTTTCATCTTTCAAGGGACATATGGTCTTCCTCTGTGTCTCTCTCCTCTGGACATCTGGAAGGAGGAACTGTGTCTCATTCATTCCTGCAGCCTCAGCAGCTAAGAACTGGCACCTAGTGGGCACTCAGACAAATCTGTCGAATTAATAAATATAGAACTCTAAGCCTGGTTTCTTTCTAGGATTCCAAGTCCTCTGGATTTCCCTCCTTTATTTCCTGCATCTAAGAGGACGAGAGTCTTTGTCCTACATCTGGCTGAAGACTCAGCCCTCAGCGGGTGCTCCGCTGGGCCGGCCCCGCCCTATCTGTCTGGCTGCACAGGACAGGAAGGCATTTCTGAGGCAGGAGAGGCACCTCTGAAGGCCGCAAGGCGGGCAACTTTCTTGTTACATTTTTTCTGAATTTGTGCCCTGCAGGGTCTGCCCCTGGGGGCCTTGATTTAATATTCAACACTACATGTTCCCGATGAGCCCGACCACTGTAAAACCAGTGGGTGGGCATCTCCGCTCTGGCTGCCCTTCCTTTGGGACGATCTTCCTCTTCCTCCTCCTTTTCCTTCTCTTCCTCCTTTTTATCTTACTTTTTGGTCTTTGGAAAAATTAGTCTTTCTAATAGACCAAACCAGAATGATAATTCTTCAAAATCTTAGACATAAAATCAGTGAGATGCCTGGATGTGTTCCTATACCATTTAAAAAATTTTTGTCAGCGTCTGTTTCGCAAATTTACCTTCTATGTTTAATATGTGTTTGTGTTTTATTTCTCTTCTAGTGCTTTATTGGTTTCTGGTTTTTATTAACATTAGTACATGCTATTGAGGAGAAAATGGACTTACTATATTCAGGGCGAGGAGGAGGGCTCCTGAGCCCAGGAAGGGTGGCTCTAATGTAACTGATTTAAGCCAGTTATAATCTCGATTTCCTCCTCTCTCTTTCCCTTACAATTCAGCAGCTGTAATGCTTCTTTGCAACCCCTCTAACATCTTTTTTATAAACTAAATTCCTATATTTTCTGAAGTACTTAACAATATTAATAATAATTTGATATATCTTTTACACTTCTATTTGGAATGTTACTGTTTTTCTTAGTTTTTAAGCGGTTCACCCAGACCGTTCCTTCATTACTTTGCATGATTTTGCAGAAAGCATGGTTGCTCAGTAACACGTTTGTTATGTTATAGTAGAAGACACCTGAGCCCCTGCAATAACAACTATGTTACTGAAATCTGAGCAGGTATTTAAGCTCACTGGGACTGTTTGCTCTCCTGAAAAATGCGGATAATAATTGTTCCTATCTAATAGGATAAAATTATTGTGAGAAGTCAATGAGAAAGTGACTGTAAAATTCTTAGCACAGTATCAGTATATAAAGAGCGCTCAACAAATTTACCAATTATTATTATTATTATTATTATTATTATTCGTTAGCTATCTCTTGTATGACTTGACTGTGATTCTTTTGCAGTGTTCGTTCTCTTCTGGACACCCTGCTATTTGTCATCATTTTCTTCAGGGGTGGGGTCCAGGTCATCTAGATTGGGCCGTGTGTAGAGGACTAGGGACCTCCACATCCTAGTTCTGTACTCGATGATTTGATGATTATAACCCTCTATTAGTTTCTTTTCTTCCCCATACTTCCTCATGATGATGCAGCTAAAAGACCTATGTCTTTATCACCTATTCACTGATAAGCCAAGTTTCCTTATCTCATATTTTGTAATTTTAAAAAGTCAACATAAAGCCCTGGCCGGTTGGTTCAGCGGTAGAGCGTCGGCCTGGCGTGTGGGGGACCCGGGTTCGATTCCCGGCCAGGGCACATAGGAGAAGCACCCATTTGCTTCTCCACCCCCTCTCCTTCCTCTCTTTCTCTCTCTTCCCCTCCCGCAGCCAAGACTCCATTGGAGCAAAGATGGCCCGGGCACTGGGGATGGCTCCTTGGCCTCTGCCCCAGGCGCTAGAGTGGCTCTGGTCACGGCAGAGCGACGCCCCAGAGGGGCAGAGCATCGCCCCCTGGTGGGCGTGCCAGGTGGATCCCGGTCGGGCGCATGCGGGAGTCTGTCTGACTGTCTCTCCCCATTTCTAGCTTCATAAAAATACAAAAAAAAAAAAAAAAGTCAACATAAAGCTGAATGCTTAACCTATTAAATTCATCTTGTCAATTAGCCATCATCTAGTGCACCTGGATGAGGCCTGACTCTTTCATACTATATATTGTACCTCGCCAACCTGCTTCAGGCCATCTGCACACTTGCCCAGTTTGCTTTCTCTAGACTCATCCAAATTGCAGATAACATTATTGGGAAGGATGAGAGCAGAGTCACTGTATACTGAATCTTCAGATTTTTCTCCAGGTTGACATTTGGGGTACTGTTGTACCCCAGGTATAAGTTCACCTAATACTAATATAATTTCCTCCACCTTTCCCTATTTTAGCTACAAATCTAGCCCCCCTTGACTGCCAGCCACCCCTAAATAGGATTGGCAGGCCCCTTGGTTTATCACATCATTTTGGCTGTTTCCTTTCTGTGTCCCTCCCCCACCTCGAGGGTAATAGTGAGTGTTGCTTACTGTTGTATCCCCCGTCCCTAGCATGCACACTTCATCAGATATTTATTGATTGTTGAATGAATGAATGAACACTTTTGTTAAGTCTCTAGCTGAAGTGAAGGTACGCATTTCCATGGACAGTGTCCTCATCCGGCAGTCGGGCGGCTGGGCAGCAAGTAAAGTCCACCCACGTGACCAGTTCTTGGTGGACACGTGCAGGCTCCCCGGTGTCTTCTGATATTTGAAGAGTCCAGCAGTCAGGTTTTTAGCAATCTTTTCCAGAATTTTGCATCTGTGACAGTTATAGAAAACCCAATGTGGGTGTTGCCATTTTGTTACACAGTGTGCTTGAACTATTTATTTACTCGAGTTGAATAAAGGTTAATTTTCATTTTATCTTCTGATTATTGGGCACATGAATTTCAGGTGATTCATATCACCTTAAAGTCCAGAGACAGTCTTTTCATTTAGCCACTATTTCCAACAATGAATCATGTGAACTCTGCTTGAAAGAACTGATTAGATTCTTCCTGGACTGATGTAGGACACCCTGTCCAAGGAGGGCTGGGAGACTCCCCGGTTCCAGGTCCTGAGGTGGAGTTTGTCTGGAGGGCAGTGGCCTGCTGCTCTCTTCTGTCTCCAAGAGTACAAAAGCAAGATTGAGAGGACAGGAGCCTGGGCAGATGAACTCCTCCTGCTCCTTCCTAGGCTCCTCGCCCAACCATCTGATATTTCCTATCTCAAGGCACCAGCAAGACCCAGCCACCAATACAGAGGTGAAAAGTAGCTTAGATTCCTTCTAATCAATCACAAAGTCCAGTGGGGCTCTCCTCTCAAATGCTACTCACATCCAGTGGTGTGCTGGTAAATGTTTAACAACCAATCCTGAGGGGGGAAATGTCTCCAATTTGTAGTGTTTGTCAACTTCCGTGGTGTAAATCCTCCCAGTATGGCTAATTCCAAGCTATCAATGTGGAGTGGGGAACAGGCTGTGCACCAGCTATGCAGGCTGGCTCCAGCGCAGCCCTGCACATTCTTTCACTTTCCTGTCTCACCTCCACTGCCCCAGATCAGTTCCATGGCTCTCAAAGGCCCAGAGTCTGCTCCTGCTGATGGTTCCAGCCTCATGAAGCCCTGTTCCTGGAAGCTTTTCCTGGCTTGGTTTTGCTCCTGCTGAGTCATTTAGGTGTCCCATAATGTCCTGTGTACAGCACTGTTTTCACATAGAATTGCTATGGTATGTTTTCATGTCAGTTTTTCTCACTGGTCTATGAACTTCTTGAGCACAGCACTGATGGTACTGACAAAAAAGGTAGTATTTATTGATCTGGGACAAATGCTAAGCACCTTTTAGGTGTTATCTTAATTGTTACAACTCTGTGAGATAGATGTTCTTATCATCTTCATTTTATAGGTAAGGAAAGAGACACTGAGAGGCTAAGCAATTTGCCCAAGGTTGCACAGCTGGGCAGTGTCTCAGCCAGTTTTGACCCAGGCCCGGTCGCAGAACCAGGACCCTTAACTACTAAGGCCCCTTTGCCTTTGTGTCTCTGGCACTGTGCCTGGTCCATAGCAGGTGCCCTTCGATAGTGTGTTGAGGGATTTAATGAGAGAAGGTCGATGCTGGCAGTGACCTTGACGAATCTCTTTGCTCCAGTTTGCCCAGCCTCACTCCTAACAGCGGCAGAATGACATTTCAAAAAATAGAAACCTGATCATGTCACCTTTCTGATGGAAAATTTCTATGTTTCTGTAAATTGTAAGACAAATTCCTTACCTTGATACCTATGAACCTTCGTGATCTTTTGTCTGCCAGTGTCTCCACCATTCACAATTGCATTCATTCATTTAAGTCGCATAACTCATCCAACAAATCCAATATTTATTGAATCAGCAAGTTCCAGACTTTGTTCTAGGTGCTTAGGATCTGTACAAAAAGGGCAGTTTCTACCCGCGAGGGGCTTAGAGTTCAGTAGAGAGGGACAGACACACGGCACATAGTTGCTACCTGGTTGAACGGGAGGGAGGCGGCTGCAGGGGACATGCGGCTGCTGTCTGGGTGCCGCACCCGCCCTCCAGCTCTGGCCAAACTCCCGGCACATTGCCACGGGAGACCTGCTGCTGACTGTTTCACGTCATTTGCTCATGTTTCTTTCTGTTCCTAGAATTTTTTTTTTTTACCCCCTCTACTTATCCTTAAAAATTCCTCTCAAGCGTCACCCACAGGAAATCCTTGGTCCACCCCCCGCCAGCCGAGCTGGTATCCATCTCTGTATCCATCCTAGCACTGAACTCCCCGTTCTGCTGGCTCGTTTCCCTGTCCCTCTCTCTGGCCTGTGAGCTCATCCCTGATTTTTATCTCTGGACACAGAGACGCTAAGTAAATGTTAAATAAACGAATAAATACAACTAATGATTGGAAATGTCTCTGGGGAAACGTCATCTTCAGACATCTAACTCCGAACCGCTGTGGCTCTAAGCACCAACACTAGATTCTCTCCTCTGTGTCCTCTCCTTTCACATCTCCCTCTTGGGAACATCCATTAACATTTCTGCTCCAATTACTTATCAACACTGGCATATCAGAAGGAAACTACCTTTATGTTTGAATCCAACCATGAATGAGGGTGATCCTCGCGGTTGCTTTTTAGAATCTTTTCAAAACCTAGAGTTGTCATAACAGATAAATTTTGTCCACTTGCCCATTGTCTGAATGCTCTGGGCAGCATTGTTGTGGGACAACGGGTGTAAGAGCAGATAAAGAAGGAACGGGGTGTCTGGGTTGAGGACAGTGATGTGGGAAGGGAGCTTATCAGATGGAAACATGAAAGGTCTCCACATAGGACTGACAGGTGTGGGTGGGTAGGTGGGGGGGAGGGGCAGTGAAAGGCTGTAGACATCCCACACATTCTTTCGGAGAAGCACTGTTTTCCCAAAGGCATATGTGTGTCTATTAGTAGATCTCTTGAATGCAACTTGGATTTGTTGGTGGCACTCCCTGGTGGATTGATTCTCATAACTGTGTGCTTTTTTCTTCTCTGCCCAAGGCCAAGGGCAGAAGGGCAGGTTACCATCCTGCACCTGTCACTGTGCCTGGAAGGGGAGGCAGAGCACCAGGGTGAAGAAGGGCTTTGTTTTATGAGAACAATAAAGGGGCAGTTCTTTGATATTCCCAGGAGGCCTGGGAAGCCTCTCCTTTTGTGAGCAGGACTCTGACAGCCCTTTCCAGGCACAAAGATAAATGTAGAAAAGGGAACAATCGAGGTTTGAAGCAGAGTCCCCCCCCCCCCCCCCATGGAGTAGGATGCCCAATGACGCCCTCTTTGCAGGGTTGGGTGCTATAAACTAGTGCTTAAGACATTTAGAGCAAAGTGATTATTTTTAAAAGCATGAGATTTATTTTAAGAGCCATTAGAGAATGGCCCTGTGTGTGTAAAGGCCTTCTGGAGACAATTGCATCTGACACTATAGATTTATCTTGTTGAGTAATTTCCTTTGGGTCTGGAAGGCACAGATGTGATGTTGGAGTCCCAGAGAAAGTTGGCTCCTGCAGGGATCATTTCTCCTTGTTCATTAAGGGGTTTGGACGAGCCACATGGGGCAGGTCCTGGGAGCTGTGGACCAACTCCTGTTTGTAACTGGGGATGGGGGTGGAGATGGTGGGTGATGTGAAGCAAATGGCACATTGGTCAGGTCTTAGCACCTCTGGGCCACCTCCTACTTGTTTCTGGGAAATTGTGTTTGTGTGTGTGTGTGTGTGTGTGTGTGTGTGTGTGTGTGTGTGTGAGTGTGTGTGTTGGGGAAGGAGTGCTGTACAAAGCAGATGGTATACCAGCAGGAATTTCAGTAGGAAACTAAACAGAGCCTTCCCTCCATCTGCTCCTTTAGCAATCAGCTTGACCAGAGCCCAGTGAAGTACTAGAAGCAGCTGCAGGTCCCGGGCAGTGGTGAGAGCAGGCTCAGGAATGAAGGCGGGCCCAGGGACGAAGGCATTTACTAGCTGAGTGACCCTGGCAAGTCACCTTCTCTGTAAACTGGGAATAATATTAACGTCCACCTCCTAGGGCTGTTAGGAGGGTTAATGAGAAAATGCAGGTGAAACTCCTCCCTCCGCTTGGCTCAGAGTAAACTCATAACTACTTCTGAATGTCCCTGGACAATGGCAATTGTGTTTGACCTGATCTCCCTTCTTCTGTTCCTGTCCCCTTGATAGCCCTTTCCCACAAAGCAACCAGCGTGACCTTTTAAAAATGTAAAGCACATCCTGTCAGCTTCCAAAGGTTTTCCATTGCTCTGACCGCCTCTGCAACCCATTTCCCTGTGATCAAGGGCTCTGGCTGCACCAGAACGATCTGCTCCTGCAACGGGCCGAGCCCGCTCCAGCCCCGGGCTCTTGCCCTTGCGGTTCCCTCTGCCTGGCATGCTCCGCCCTCCTAATTTACATGGCCGGCTCTTCCTGAGCACGATCTCCACATTGAAGAGAGCTCTTCACCTGCACTCCAGCATACCACTCCTCTTTATATTTATCACTATCCAAAGTTATCGTGTTTATTTCTTGTTTCTCAGAATCATGTATGTCCCCAGCCCCCAGCCCTCACTGTTGCCACCTTTCCCTCCCTTAGAATCCAAACCCTTCAAGGGAACTTGTCCTTTTTCCCCCTTTTTTCACTGCTGTGTCCTCAGAATCTTGCACAGTGCTTGACACATGGAAGGTGTCTAATAAATGTTGGTTGAATCAATGAAAGAATGAATGAGTCTTGTCCTGCTCATCTCCATCCTATCCTTTCCTCAAAGTTTAGCTCAAGACTAAACTTCACCATGAGGTCATTTCTGACCATCTCAAGTTTGATGGCAGGGGCCGGGAAACTTTTTGGCTGAGAGAGCCATGAACTCCACATATTTTAAAATGTAATTCCGTGAGAGCCATACAACGACCCGTGTATGTTACGCATTATCCAATAAAAATTTGGTGTTGTCCTGGAGGACAGCTGTGATTGGCTCCAGCCACCCTCAACCATGAACATGAGTAGGAAATGAATGGATTGTAATACATGAGAATGTTTTATATTTTTAATGTTATTTTTTTTTTTATTAAAGATTTGTCTGCGAGCCAGCTGCAGCCATCAAAAGAGCCACATCTGGCTCATGAGCCATAGGTTCCCAACCTCTGTTTTAGGGGTATCTTCTATTTCCCTCTTAGTTCATGCCCTGAATGGAGTTGGTGATTTCTCTTCTCTTTTTCTTCCCTCCTCTTTCTTCCTCCTTTCCTTCTACCTGTCTCTTGTACCCATAAATTTTTCCCATTTGTGAGGTGCTCAAGATTTTTAAAATTTTATTTTAATGACTTTGGGTAAAATAGCAAGCCAAAATCTAAACATAAAACGGCCCTCGTATAACTAGTGCAGTGACATGAATACAAAGGTACCATGTCCCTGGAAACACAAGGCTCTGGATTACACGAGGAATTTTGGTGTGGGAAATAGAGAATTGAAATATTACATGTTTAAATTGCACCTGGGAAAACCTCCACCAAGTTAATAATTGGAAAATATGCATGAAGGGTGTAAGTCCTCTTGTGACTTCTCTTGAGGTTAAAATTATTTTAAAATTAAAATGTTAAAAATTCTTTCCCCCCTCAAAAAATGTATAAAAGTAGAATTTATCTCTCTCTCTCTCTCTCTCTCTTTTATAGCTTTTATTTTCATGCCATGCTTAGAAAGGCTTCTTTATCTTAAGGTCATAAGAATATTCACTCATGTTTTCTTTCTATGGTCTCCTTTATTTGTGTTGAAATATTGGATCTATCTGGAATTTGGTGTTGAAGCAGGAAAATAATCCAGGTTTATTTTCTCCCACATGTCTAACCAATTTTCTGCACAACTTTTATCGAATAATCAATCTTTCCTTATTGGTATGAAAGGATATGTTTATCATGTGCTAAGTCATGTACTCAGACTCTATATATTCCATATATGTAATATCTGTTGGTATGCCCTGGACTTATTTGTGTTCCTTTGATGTGTCCATTTGTGTCTTTCTTGGTTCTCACCCCACCCCCTCCCATAATTATTCTAGAGATTTTGGGTATTTATTTTTCCAGAAGAATTTCAGAACACTATCACTTGAGGGTTATTTGATTTCAGGTAACATAACAACCGATTTGAAAGAGTTTATTGGGTATATGAAGAGCTTGTCATGCAATGAAAGGAGAAGTGGAAGAACCAGGCTCAGTAAGGGTTAAAAGAACAAGAAGGACCTGGGTGCACATGACAGAAATGTTTAGGCTATCACTCTGGTCCTCTGCCTTAGCTATTACATGACTTAATCCCAACCACTAGCTTAAAGCCTATTGTTCAAATTCTTGGGAAAAATAATTGAATTGGCCACTAGCCAACCAACAGATTGATTCTATCTGATTCAGGTGCCTGTAGTGGTTGCGTGTTACAAGTATAAGGGGAAAGTTCTCAGAAAACAGCTATTCGGGTTTGGCAGACATCCTAAATAATATATAGTAAAAGTTTTGCAGGTATTGAGTCTTTTAGCCTAAGAACAATGTGGGTCTTTCCATTTGTCCAAATCTCTTTTGATCCTTCACAGAGATATTACTTCTATGAATCTTTTCTTAAAGTTTTTTTTTAGAAAAGTCTCAAAGTATATATTTAAGTATTTTATGCTTTTTATTATTTTGAGTAAAATTTTATTTTTTATTATGTTTTTAGAAATGGTTGATGGCTTGTTTTTTGTATATAGGAAAGTAATTAGTTTTTATATTTAATTTTAACCACCTAGTCTATTAAATTTTCTGATTATTTCTAATTACTTGAGTTTGCTAGGTAGAGAATCATGTTATCTGCAAATAAAGACTATTTTATCTGCTTTATAATATATTCTTATATTTTATATTCTTTTTAAATTATAACATTTTTATTACAAATGAAATGAAACCAATAAGTTTATTTCCATTTTTTAAACCAAGAGAAAGGACAGAAATATTTTGTTACATTTTGAGAAGTGTAACAAATAGTGAAGGAAGATACTGAACTTCTTGTTGAACTTAACTGGAAAAATCTGTCCAGTCAATCATGAATGCATCAATCCACCCCATAAAAAAGTTTATTGTTGCCCTTTTTTATACTATAGATTCTTGCCGCTACAATAAAACAAATACAGTCCTGATCCTTAAAGATGTTAGAAAAGAAACAAACACAAAAGCAAACAATCATAATAGTGTATATGGCAAAGCACATGGTTTTAAAGGAAACACATCAAACGGGATCTCTAAACCAGCCTCGGACAGTCAGGAAGGCTCTTGGAGGAAGGTGACGTCTTAGGACATTGCTGAAGAAAATAGTTGAATGGAAAATAAATACATTATGCCATTTAGTTGCTTTGAAATTCTTGGGTGTGAACATGTCAATGTTTTTAGCCATTAGCCATTGTGAAATCTTCATAAATCTCAAAAATTTCTATTTGCTTTTGCAGCTCAGGCGACCAATGGCACTCTGGGAAACCTGGCCCTGGATACCAGTCTGCTGGAGGAGTTCTTGGGCAATGACTTCGATTTGGGGGCCTTGTAAGTAATGAGAGCACTGTTCTCCATTTGCTGTTCTTAAAATTATGAAATAATTAAATGGTCTGGTATGTGTTCCCGCCACTTGTATTTTCTAGAAGAGCTTATGTAGAGTTGGTATTGTTACTTCTATAAATCTTTGGCAGGTTTCACCAGTGAAGCCAGCTAGGCCTGAAGTTTCTTTTTAGAGGAAGGCTCTCCCCTTCCAATTTAATACCTTTAATAGGTATGGGGCTATTCAGGTTATCTATGGGTAGTCATCAACATAGCAATTCATCTTTCAGTGAATCTGTCCATTTCTTCTAAGTTGTCAAATTTACTGGCCTAATGTTGTTCATTATATTTCCTGGTTGTACTTTCAATGTCAGTCCAATCTATAGTGATGATCCCTTTGATATCAGTAATTTGTAACTTTTTTTTTTCTTGATAGATCTGGCAAGAGTTTTATTAACTTTTTGAAGAACCAGCTTTTGGTTAAATTTATATATATATATATATATATATTATATATATATATAAAATATATATAATATATATATATTTTATAGGGACAGAGAGAGAGAGAGTCAGAGAGAGGGATAGATAGGGACAGAGACAGGAATAGAGAGAGATGAAAAGCATCAATTATCAGTTTTTTTGTTGCGACACCTTAGTTGTTCATTGATTGCTTTCTCATATGTGCCTTGACCACAGGCCTTCAGCAGACCAATTAACCCCTTGCTCGAGCTAGCGACCTTGGGTCCAAGCTGGTGAGCTTTTCGCTCAAGCCAGATGAGCCTGCGCTCAAGCTGGCAACCTCGGGGTCTCGAATCTGGGTCCTTCTGCATCCCAGTCCGAAGCTCTATCCACTGTGCCACTGCCTGGTCAGGCAAATTTATATTCTTAACTGGGTTTTTTGTTTGTTTTCTTTTTCATTGATTTCTGTTCTTATTTTCTGATATTAATGTGGCCACTCCAGCTTTCTTTTTTCATTTTTTAGAGTAAAATTCAAATTTTTTCTCGTATATTTTGTGAGTTATATTTTGTTAGTTATAACTCTGTTTTATGAGTTTCAACACATTGACAGAGTAGTATAATTACTACCGTGATCAGCACACACAGCATCCTCACCTGGAACATTTCCCTTGTGCTTCCCCTCTGTGGTCAAACCTCCACCCACCCTGAGCCCCTGGTGACCACAGATCATTTCTCTGTCTTTAGAGTTTAGCTTCTCTTGAACTATCACATAAACGAAACCATATTGTACTTAACATTTTGAATGTGGCTTCTTTCACTAAGCACAGAAAGTCTTTGATCACTAATTCATTTCTTTTTGTCTTATCCAGTCACCCATTCAAGGACATTTGGATTATTTCCAATTTTTGACAATTATGAATAGTTTGTATAAATATTCATGCACAGGTTCTTGTGTGATCAAGTGTTTTAATTTCTCTAGGATAATACTTAGGGTAAAGACTGCTGACTCATACTGAAAGTATAAACTTAACTTTATAAAAATTGTCAGATTTTCTAGAGTGGCCACCCATTTTGTATTACTACTAGCAATATGTGAAACGTCCAATTGCTTCTCTTTATCACCAGTTCTTGGTATTATCAGTTTTAAAAAATTTTATTATAGCCATTCTACTATGTTTATTGTGGTATCTCATTGTGGTTTAATTTGTATTTTCCCAATGATTAATGATATTGAGTATCATTTCATGTGCTTATTTGCCATCCATACATCTTCTTTGATAAACTACCTCTTCAAATATTTTGCTCATTTAAAAAAATTAAGGTTGTTGTTTTCTCTTTTGAGTTTAGAGAACACTTTAAATGTTCTGGATATAAGAACTTTGTTGGCTATGTGATTTGTGGATATTTTCTCCCAGTTCATAGCTTATAGCTTATGTTTTCATTCTCTTCATGGTGTATTTCCCAGAGCAAAAGTTTAAAATTTTGATGATGTCCTATTTGTTATATTTTTCTTAAATAGTTTGTGCTATATTTCTAAGAAATATAGATATTGCCTAATCTAAGTTCCCAAAGATTTTCTACTGTATTTCCTTATATGACATTTTTCTGGCTTTAGGATCTGGGTAAATATAAGCTCTTA
The DNA here is from genome assembly GCF_036850995.1 of Saccopteryx leptura. Classification (NCBI taxonomy): domain Eukaryota; kingdom Metazoa; phylum Chordata; class Mammalia; order Chiroptera; family Emballonuridae; genus Saccopteryx; species Saccopteryx leptura. The sequence goes on from NC_089504.1 coordinate 112,155,011, forward strand.
AAATTAGTTGGTTCCTCTTAAATTCTCTGGGTGAGATTATGTGGCATTGGCTTTATTTCTTACTGAAATATTTGATAGAATTAACCGGTGAAATAATCTATGCCTGTAGTTTGCTCTGTTGGAAGATTTTACCCACAGATTAAATTTATCCCATACATTCATGTTATCTTTTTCTCCCTAAGGGAGTTTTGGTAGCTTTTTCCCCACCCAGGAACCAGTCCATTTCAAATTTATGGGCATTGAGTTGTTCATACCATAGTATTTCTTATTAGCCTTTTGCAGACTCGGAGGCGTCTGTAGTGAGTATATTCCCTCTTCTGTTCCTCAGGTAGGTAATTTGTATCTTTTCTCTTTTCTGATCAATCTCATTAATATTTATCAATTTTATTGATCTTTTCAAATAAGCCTCTTTTGGTTTCATTGATTTTCTTCATTTTGCTTGTTTTCAATTCCACTCATTTTTTTCTCTTTTATTATTTTCTTCTGATGCTTGCCTTAGGGTTTGGTTTGCTCTTCTTTTTTAGTTTCTTAAGCAATTTGATTTCTTTTTTTTAATCTTTTTTTTTTCCTACAGAGACAGAGAGAGAGAGTCAGAGAGAGGGATAGACAGGGACAGAGAGACAGGAATGGAGAGATGAGAAGCATCAATCATTAGTTTTTCGTTGGCAACACCTTAGTTGTTCATTGATTGCTTTCGCATATGTGCCTTGACCACGGGCCTTCAGCAGACTGAGTAACCCCTTGCTCGAGCCAGCAAGCTGGTGAGCTTTGCTCAAACCAGATGAGCTCACACTCAAGCTGGTGACCTCGGGGTCTCGAACCTGGGTCTTCCGCATCCCAGTCCGACGCTCTATCCACTGTGCCACTGCCCAGTCAGGCTTGATTTGAGTTCTTAGTTGGAGACAATGCTTTGTTTCTGAGTTTAAATATCCAGTGTTACACACTTCCCTTAGCTGTCTTCTTCAGTTTTGATATGCTATGTTTAATTTTCTTTCAACTCAAGAGATTGTCTAGTTTTCCTTGAGACGTTCTCTTTGACTCATGGGTTGCTGGAATTCTATTGTTTAATTTCCAAATATTTGGGAGTTTTCATATGTTTTTCTGTTACTGATTTCTAGTTTAATTCCATTATGGACAGGCATGCTTTGTATGATTCTACTTCTTTTAAATTTGCTAAGGTTTATTTTATGACCCAGGATATGATCTATTTTGATGACTGTTCAATGTGCACTTTTAAAGAATGTGCATTCAACTGTTAGCATTTTATAAATGCTAATTAGGTCAAATTTGTTGACCTTATTTTTCAGGTCTTCTATATCCTTGCTGATTTTTGTCTACTTCTTTTATCTGTCACTGTTAGAGGAATAGTAAAGTTGTTTAGAATGATTGTGGATTCAGAAAGTTTGGTTCTAAGTTCTTTTTTTCCCAGCACTTGAAAAATTTTGACTTACTGTATTCTGACCTCCATGATTCTGATGAGAAACACTTATTTGAATCATTGTTCCCTTTCATGTAACATGTCATTTTCCTCCAGCTGCAAGGTATTTTCTTTGTCTCTAGTTTCTAGGAGTTTTTATTATGATATGACTGGGTATGGACATGGATTTTTGGAGAGTATATTGATTGGGATTTGCTCAAATTTTTGAATCTGTAAATTTATTTATTTTTATTACATCTGGATAGTTTTCAGCTATTATTTCTTTATATTAATTTTTCTCTACTGACATCTTTCTTTCCTCTTCCTAGGACTGCAACGATACAAATGTTAGACCTTTGATACTGTACACAGGTCCCTGAATCTCATTTAATTTTTTCCCTGATCATTCTCCTCTCTGTTTTTTATATTGGGTAATTTCTATTGATCTGCCTTCAAATTTACTGACTCCTGACATCATCTTCATTCTGTTATTAAGCCCCCTGTAAAGGCCCTCATTTTCCTCTCCCATGAGAGACAGAGAGTGAAACCAGACCTGAATTTCCATAGTAATGGAATATAACCTGTTTGAGGATATTTCTGAAACCTGGATCTTGTTGCTCTTTGCCAACAAAACCATCCTTACCAAATGACCGTGGGAAGAAGGGAAGCTCAATGTTTTGCAAGCTAGTTACACACACACACACACACACACACACACACACACACACACGCACATACACACTACTGGTAAGTTACCAAATGTCTGAGCCCACACCTGAGCCTGCTGTTGTGTTCCAGGCACTGTGTGGGCTGACCTCCCTTCACATTCCTCTCACTCCAACCAAGCAGCCAGGCAGCAGGCATGAATTCTTGTGGGGAAGGTGGGCAGTGGCTAGATCCTTACCATCTCTGGCCTAGAAACAACCTCCAGTTTTCCAGTCTCTCTCTCTTACATGATTTCTCCTTAAGAGAAGGTGCAGCTGATTCCACCAGGTTCTGTTAATTCGTCGGAATCACTTTTATAACCAGAGAAAGAACGTTAGCTATTTGGGGGGCAAATTGAACCAAAGTCTTATTTGAAGATCTGTCTTCTTATCTGGGAGTTCTGAAACCTGCTTTATAATATTAGTCCCCATGATAATAATGGTCCCTCCTGCAGGACCAGCGATTTCTCCCTATAGGTTATTGCTATTGGTTTGCCCGATCAGATTCATTCTCTATCTTTGGGGTGGGTGGGGTGTGCACAGAGGTAAAGGGAGAAGCTAATAGTATTAAGCACTTACAAAGTGTTGGGCAGTGCTTTTTGTACCTTATTTTCTTCTGTTTCCAAGTAAGAGAAGGGGAGATAGAGGGACAGACTTCTGCATGCACCCCCACTGGGATCCACCCGGCAACCCCCATCTGGGGCAGATGATCTGCCCACCTGGGGCCATGCTTTCAAGTGAGCTATTTTTAGCACTTGAGGTGGAGCATCTCCATGGAGCCATTCTCAGTGCTCAGGCTGTGGGAGGGGAAGAGAAGAGAGAGAGAGTAGGGGGAGAAGGAGGGAGAGAGAAGCAGATGGTCACTCCTCCTGTGTGCTCTGACCAAGAATTGAACCCAGGACATCCACACTCTGGTCCAACGCTTTACCACTGAGCAAACTGGCTAGGCCTTTTGCAGTTTACTTATTCACTTATTTAATTACATGTTTGATTTTACACAGTTCACTCTTTTAACAAACTCTGCCCAATAGGCACACTATTGTTCATATTTTACAGATGAGAAGGCTGAGGTTCAAAGAGGTTAAGTAACTCCATAGGTAAATAAGTGGCAAAGCTGGAATTAAGTTGTCTCGCTCTAGAATACACGCTCGTTCTTCTACAGGCAGCTTTTAGATTAATTGATATCTTAAAGGATATTTTGGAGGATTGTGAACCTTAGGGAAATAATCTAAATGAGTGTCAAGTCATCTGCTAGAACGTGTGACTCAGGATGGATCTGAGCCGTACATAGTTTGCAAAGATTGTCAGAGTTCACATCCACTCAAGAATAGTCCTATGATCAGTTTGATAAAAACTGCTTGATAAAAACTGCTCAGGTGCATGCAGTTAAGTGGGGCTGCAATAAAAATCCAAGAGAGAACAAGTAGAAACAGGTCTGGTTTATGACCACAGGGTTGTTGGGCTGGTTCAATGATCGTTACATCTGCACAACCTACTCAAATACGCCAAGTGCGGAGTATTTTTAAACATCAGGCTCTTTTCGCAGGTTAGTTGCATTCCTCCCAATGTAGGTTTTCTTGCTGAGGTTCACAGTTAGTAAGTAGCAGAGCTGGGATTCACCCCTGAGTTTCCTACAAATCCTGATTACTTCTCCTCTAGTATATCGCCTATAAATTGTTCTTTTAAAAATGATCTGTGGCAACTCTTTATCTAAGTGATCTAAGAGACCACTCCACTGCAAATGTACTGAGAGCCAGTTTGAATCTCCTAGGCAGACTGTCAAATCTCAAACATACAGTATTAAAAAATGGAACTATTGGCTCTGCAAAATAGATGCCCCTAAATTCTCTGTGGAAAACTGGTCCCATAAAATGCAGTAAGAAACAAAAGTTTCATGATCAATAAATAAGTTTATGAGTCACTTGCTTAAAATTAAATGACCTTCTTTACTGCAGCCCCTTTCAGAACCTTGCTGTGCTAATGTGCAACTAGGAAGGTGAATGAGGTGTTCTTCACACTTATGTGGCCTGGAACACCTTTGGGGAGGCAGGTGCCCATGGCTGAGCATTGGGCTGTGCTGCTCAGAGCTTTCTCGTGTTTCTGTGTGAATCTGATTGGTATGTTGGGCTGGGGCAGTCTTGCTGGCATGTGGCGGTTTATTTATATATATATATATTTTTTTCTTTTTCTTTTTTTTAATTAAAAATTTTAATTTATTGTGTTAACATGGTTTCAAGTGTCCTACTCAATATAACATCCTCACCATCCCCCCAGTAACACCCCCATTTCATCACCTTTGCCCCCTTCCCCATCCCTCCTTCCCCCCTTTTCCTCTGGGAATTGCTGCCCTGTTATCTGTATGTTATTTATATGTAATTTGGCCAATCCCTTCACCTTCCTTGCTCCTGTCTTCTCATCTCCCTTCCCTCTGACAGCTGTCCTTCTGATCTTTTTTTTTTATTTTTTTATTTTTTTTTATTTTTCTGAAGCTGGAAACGGGGAGAGACAGTCAGACAGACTCCCGCATGCGCCCGACTGGGATCCACCTGGCACGCCCACCAGGGGTGACGCTCTGCCCACCAGGGGGCGATGCTCTGCCCCTCCGGGGCGCCGCTCTGCCACGACCAGAGCCACTCTAGCGCCTGGGGCAGAGGCCAAGGAGCCATCCCCAGTGCCCGGGCCATCTTGCTCCAATGGAGCCTTGGCTGCGGGAGAGGAAGAGAGAGACAGAGAGGAAGGAGGGGGGCGGGTGGAGAAGCAAATGGGCGCTTCTCCTATGTGCCCTGGCCGGGAATCAAACCCGGGTCCCCCGCACACCAGGCTGACGCTCTACCGCTGAGCCAACCGGCCAGGGCCTGTCCTTCTGTTCTTAATGGCCCTGCTTCTGTTTCTATTTTGTTCCTCAGTCCATTGTGTTTATTAGATTCCACATGTAAGTGAGATCATATATTTGTCTTTCTCTGCCTGGCTTATTTCACTTAGCATAATGCTCTCTGGGTACACCCATACCGTCACAAAAAGTAAGATTTCCTTCTTTTCACTAGCTACCTAGTACTCCATTGTGTATATGTACCACTGCTTTTTTATCCACTCATCCACTGACGGACACTTGGGCTGTTTCCAGATCTTGGCTATTGTGAACAATGCTGCCGTAAACATGGGGGTGCATATCTTCTTTTGTATCAGTGATATGGTATTCTTAGGATAAATTCCTAAAAATGGAATAGCTGGGTCATAAAGCAATTCGATTTTTAATTTCTTGAGGAATCTCCATACTGTTTTCCACAGTGGCTGCACCAGTCTGCATTCCCACCAGCAGTGCAGGAGGGTTCCCTTTTCTCCACATCCTCGCCAGCACTTATTCTGTGTTGTTTTGTTGATGAGCACCCTTCTGACAGGTGTGAGGTGGTATCTCATTGTGGTTTTAATTTACATCTCTCTGATGATTAGTGACATTGAACATTGAAAGTTTACTGGAAACTGCCCTAAATCCTGTATTTCCTGTGTGGAGAGTGCAGGGCAGCTGTCTGCCCAGGAGGAGCAGACTGAAATCCTCTTTGTGCTTCAGGCCAATGCTGTAACCATTCAGCTATCCCACCACAGCTCTGAAGTTTTCTCTGACTCTCTGGGCTAGCCAGCCGGTTACCTATTAGAAACAAGGTGGAACATTGTAGTTGGACACAGTGTGACATGCCCATGTGTAGAGAGCTGCTTGGAAGGAAGGAAGCTAGATATTTAGGGGATAGCATAAAACTTGGGAGGATCTAGTGAAAAAGGAAATGAAGTGTGTGTGTGTAGACACGGGAAGACTCTGGAAAATAGACAAGTGCATCTTCAAAATAGACTTTGTTTCCTTCAAAAACATGCAAGGTGACACCTATTCACCGTGACTTCATAAGAGGGGAACTTAGACACACATGAAGTCCTAAAGAAGAATCAACTCCAGGCTTTATTTAGCTTCATTCTGACGGGTGAGCTTTAGTGTCTAATATTCTGAGGTTTCCTTAGGATTTGGCTTATTGGGGCTGGATGGCAGAATGAGTTAGGAGTCAATGACCAGCTGCATGTGTAATTCTGCCGCAAGTAGAATGGGGCTGATAAGCTCTGGACTGTGATGTTGCAAAAGGCAGTGAAGTAATATGCACAGTTTTATGAGAAGAGCTGTGAAAAGCTATTTGAGTTCATTGACCAGATTGTCTTCTGGGTTCAAACTGATTCAGTAGGACCTTTAAAGACCAAACAGAATCTTGGGCTAAACCATTACTGGTGATTTCTTGATTCTAAAGATACTTGTGGAGAATGAAACTTATAGTTTTAAATTTGATTAGGATAGTCTCTATTGAAAACACCATGTTCTTGACCATGAACTCTGGTGGTGGACCACTTGGCTCCAGTTTGATAGTGGCCAGATGAATATCCTCATCAAGGCTCAGTTTCATTGCCTGTAGAATAGGCGCAATAATAGTACCTCTCATAGGGTGGTGGTAGAGATGAGGTGAGTCAACACGTGCAGAGGGCCAGCTCAGTGCCTGGCCCAGAGTGGGCTCTCCATAAAGGTTATCTGTTTGTAAAGCCACAGAGGGGGTGGTGGTTGATGGTCCTTGCCCTTTGCTAACATGGGGCTAGAGAGGACAAGTGGCATCATGCTTCTCTTGCTTCTTGCTGCCCTGTCATAAAATGATTTTCTTGGGCACTGATGGTGCTTCTGCTAAGGCCCTTTCCTACCTCAAGTTCTGGGTGATGGGTACAAACCCTAACTAAGCTCGGTCCAGTATTTGTTGAGTGTCTACCACAGGCATACAACTGTACACTATGCAGGACACACACACAATATAAAGTCATGCTCTTTATGTGGATATCCCTGTAGGAGGATAAACCTTACACGTGAAAATCGAAGAAAACACTCCCAATAACAATTTTTATAGTTGGATAATGGGCTACAACAGTGAACAGAACAGATGAAAACCTTGCTAAGGGCAGTGTGGTGGGAGGCCATCAGCCCTGGCAGGGCACCCGGGCATTTCTTTGAGTTGGTGGCATGTGGTGACGAAAAATAGAAGTCGGCTGACTTCTTGGTGGTTTAAGGATTGCTGTTCAAGTCTCTACAGACAATGCATTTTCTCACTCCCCATCCTGCGAGGAGCCGTCCCCACTCCCTCACTGTTGGCAGCCTGCTGCTCTGTGCCACTCTGAGAGGAAGAGAAAGGCAATGAATGGCATGTGGCATAAAGTCATTCATTAAGGTAAGAAAAAATAAGCATAAGATAAGGGGGTTGAAAGTGAGAGGTGGGGGAGGGTTACTATTTTAGATTGCGTGGTCAGGAAAGCCCTCTCGATATAAGAATGTATATATCTATTAACATGTATATGACTATGTATTAAAAAAAGCAGTAATTCGTATTTATTAAGGACCAGGCACTATGCTGAGTTGGGCTCACTGTGTAATAATACTTTAGAGAGGAGGCAGCAGGTGGGTGAAGGCACCGGGGGGGAGGGTCACTGAGGAAACCCAGGGACTGGACTGTTGGATTGCAAGTAGCCCCAGCTCAGTGTTCACAAAGGCCCATGTCTTAATACGATGTGTCCCACATGGTGCCCAGTGAAGTTCATAAGCACATACTAGACAGTCAGTAAATACTTGCTCAAGACTGGTTGCAATCTGAAAGAAACACTGGCTGCTCTGGGGGCAGCGTGCTGATGTCATGGGTGTCCCTGCATCCTCAGCCAGCTGGAGGGCAGTCTATTCTGCAGCCTTGCTTTTGGTGTGTATGACATTCAGCCTCCAAAAGGCTGAGCGTTTCTCCATTCATCCTTCTAAACTCAAAACAAGCTGTGTGTCTGAGACAAAAGGGTCTAGAAGACCAGTTATTCTATTTTTTATTGGCAGTTAAATTTTTTTTATATATAACTATCGCCTACAGAAGCTAGAGCTAGAGCTAGTCCTTCACGGTGTCTGTTGCTTCCTAGGCCACTTTATAAAAAGCCCTTTGGCTTAGTAGGCTAATTTAGAGCAGGAAGTCCAAAAACAGTCTCAGGTGCATTCCTGGGATTCCTGACATGGTGCCTGTGATTAGGGAAGAGTTAGCAGCTTGGAAACAGTCCCAAGTAACATTGAAGTTAATCATTGCCCTTGTATTAACAATTTGCTTAGTTATTTTAAGTAATTTGCTTAGTTTTGAAAGTACCTATCATTAATTCTTCCCTCAAATTCTCTGCAAAGAACTGCAAAATTTCTCTCAATATATTAAAATGCACCAAGCATGGAATGAATGCAATGATATGAAGGAGTGGCTGTGATAAGTTCTGGAAGGGACACTAAATTTTAAAGAATGCATTTAAAATTTTAATATTTTCATTTTAAAGCCACCCACACTCATTGCTGCCACTCAACACAGGGACCTTCAGTTCTCCACAAAGGAGTGGAGCATACATTCCCATTTCTGATAATGCAGCGCCGCATTTCTCTGTTAAATTGATAATTTACTTATGATCTTTTCGTTTTTATTCACATTATTGAATTCAGTGGTGCTGCTAATGTAAAGGTAGCTTAACTAAGGTCTAGAATATTGAATGTGACATTGTGAGATCACGGAGTCATTCACCAAATTAAATTTTTAGATTTAGGAGAGTGATACACGTGCAGAATTTGAGAACTCAAATGGCGCCGTATAGATAGATGGTTAATAAGGAAAACCAGCCGTGCTCTGCCCTGCTGCCATGGCCCTGAACTTGGCTCTCCCAGAAGCACATAGTTTCTAACCCTTTTAGATAGTTCTATCACCTTTCATCTAAGTGATGTTTTTATATTGCTGTTCTTGCTTTATACCTTTTAAGAATTTAATATTATCTACAGAAAATGTAGAACCTTTGCCCTGGCCTGATAGCTTGGTTGGATAGAGTATCATCCCGGTCCACAGGGGTTGCCAGTTCAATCCCTAGTCAGGGCACATACAGAAATAGATTGATGTTTCTCTCTTTCTAAAATCAATAAAAAATTTTTTAAAAAAATATAGAACATTTAATTGTATAATTTCATTTACCCCATCCCCACCCTTTATGCTATAGTTGTCCTAAGTATTATATCTAACACATAAATCAACAAGATAATGCCATAATTTTTGCTTGCTACACTCCTATATATTTCAAAGAAATTAAGAGAAAAAGTAATTTGCATTTAGATAAATACCATTTTTTGTTCTCTGCATTTCTTCCTAAAGTTTCAAGTTTATATATATATATATTATTTCCCTTTAGTCTGAATAATGTACTTAACATTTCTTATTGCTCATATCTGTTCAAGGATTCACTTAAAATTTTCTTTCATCTGAAAATGTCTATTTTGCTTTCATTCTTGAAGGGTATCTTCATTGGATATAAAGTTCTAGATCGTCTGGTTTGATTTTCTTTAGCACTTTAAAGATATTGTTGGACTGTCTTATTGCCTCTGGAGATGTGGATGAGAAGTCACTGATCATTTGAATCATTTATGTAACATGTTGTTTTTCTCTGGCTACTTTGAGAATTTCTCTTTAGTTTTGGTTTGCAGCTGTGTGACTCTGGTGACCTAGGTGTAGTTTTCTTTCTATCTTCCTTGCTTAAGATTTACTGAGCTTCTCGAACCTGTTCTCTGTTTCCTTAGGCCAGAAAGATTGGAGGTTTCTTTCTTTTCTTTTCTTTCTTTCTTTCTTTCTTTCTTTCTTTCTTTCTTTCTTTCTTTCTTTCTTTCTTTCTTTCTTTCTTTCTTTCTTTCTTTCTTTCTTTCTTTCTTTCTTTCTTTTTTTCTTTCTTTCCTTCCTTCCTTCCTTCCTTCCTTCCTTCCTTCCTTCCTTCCTTCCTTCCTTCCTTCCTTCCTTCCTTCCTTCCTTCCTTCCTTTCTCTCTCTCTCTCTCTCTTTCTTTCTTCCTTTCTTTCTTTCTAAGTGAAGTGAGATGCAGGGAGGCAGACAGACAGATTCCTGCATGCACCCTGACCAGGATCCACTAGGCAAGCCCCCTACTGGGAGATGATCTGTCCATCTGAGGCCGCTGCTCTGTTGCTTAGCAACCGAGCCATCTGAGCACCTGAAGCAGGTCATGGAGCCATCCTCAGTGCCTGGGGCCAACTTGCTCAAACCATTTGAGCCTGGGCTGCAGAAGGGGAAAAGAGAGAGAGAGAGAGAGAGGAAGAAGGAAGAGGGGGAAGGGTGGAGAAGTAGGTGGTTACTTCTCCTGTGTGCCCTGACCAAACCTGGGACTTTCACATGTCAGGGTGACACTCTACCCCAGAGCCAAATGGCCAGGGCTGATTGTAGTTTCTATCAGCATTTTAGCTGGTTTTTTGGTTCTGACTTCTCCTGCCTTGAGGCTAAATTTCAGTGCCCCTCCAGAACCTTCTTCCTTTGTCCCCTTCCATTGTTATGAGGTAGATTAAAAATATTTTCCAGAGTTCATAGTTTTTGTCTGTGGGAGGGTCATGTCTGGTAGGAACTATCAGTCATATCAGAAGCAAAAGAACTTTATGTGATTTTTTTGCAGTCCTTATTTAGTTTTTTGTTCTCTGTCATTAAAGGCTTTCTGAAAATGTCTCTTCCTTCATTGTTTAAGATATTCGGTGTGCAAGCCATTCTTCTAAAAAAATAAGCTTCATTGTCGAGTGATCAGTTAGGGACTGGCCATTTCCTTGAGTTACTTCAAAATATTATTTTTCAGTTCTGACCAGTTAGCTCAGTTGGTTAGAGTGTTATCCTGAAACACCAGGATTGGGTTCGATCTCCAGTCACACATACGGGAAGAGACCAGTGAATGCACAACTAAGTGGAACAGCAAATGAATGCTTCTCTCTCTATCTCTTTCTATCTCTCTCTCTCTCTCTCTCTCTCTCTCTCTCTCTCTCACACACACACACACACACACACACACGCACGCACACTCTTTCTCTATTTCTCTAAAATCAATCAATAAAAAAATGTATATATTTCCCCTCCTGAGGACATCCAATTTTTCTAGGGCACAACCTTTCAAATTTCGTATTGTGGGAAATCTACTTGGATGCCTGCCTGCAAAGTCAAGTTGAAGAAAGGTCTTGCCGTTCAGCATTTAGACTTCTATTTAATTTTTCAGATTTCAGCCCAGGAGCTCCAGTCTCCTTGGATACATTCCTCCAGAGAGTAAGCTTTCTCAGCTTCTGTTGGGGTGATGGAGGAAGTTGCCTGGCTGTACAGGTTGGGGAAGCTGTTCGAAGGGTCCAGCTGTTCCTTCATCTAACTTACAGTCAATCCTTTTAGTTTTGGCCTCACTTTATCCCTGAATTCAGAGGCTTCGGTAACTCCAGTGTCTTGGGATTTTCTGGGGTTGTATTTGAATTAGACAACTTCCTGTTGGCTCCCGTGTTCCCTCTGCCACCCCCAAGAAGTGTTGCTTTTGCTTTTTCCATCCTGGAGGACTACCCTCCACACTACTTCTGTCCACACCAGGAGCTTTGAACTAGGGTCTGGTGTGGGCTCTGCCCTTCTGTGTTGATGCCTCTTCACTCCTTTACTTTCATTTGGGTGGGGATTTTGGAGCACTGTAAAAGTATGTTAGAGAATGTTACACTTCCCTTATTAGTAGTAAGTGAATAAATTATAAAGCGCCAATTTGAGAAGAAAACAGTTTTCCTAGTAAATAATAAAAGCAGACTTTTCTTTGTATTGTACAAGATTGAAATCTTAATCAACCATGGAAAGCATATTCGCGTACTGTCCAGCAAGAGAGTCCAGTGGAGGGAATGGTGCTTATATATGACTTAGAATCCCAGAGTTTCTGAGCCATAAGGGACGTGTGGGTTTTGGGGAACAGAAGTTTTTGCACTTTGTTACTAGTGGTACTCACTTTGAAAATGACAATTTCTTGCACTTAAATATATAAAACAAAAATATTATGATTTCCCTTACCCCAGGCATTAAAAAAATTCTTTTATAAAACTCCTGAGCTCCTTCCAAGACCACTGGGATCTCCCAGAGCACAGAAAAATCCTTGCTTTAGTGGTGATATTTCACATTGTTTTAGCCCAAATAATGTGTACAACCACTGCTCTGGTGTAAGTGCTTTGAGAATGTTAAAAGCCATAGAAGGTAATTAAAGTTTACTGAGCACTCTCTATGTTTTAGGCATTGTGTTATGGGTTTATACACAGTGTCTCATTTAATTCTCACTACGAGGAACCAAGGCCTGGAAAGACCAGTGCTTGTTGACGGATACACAGCTAAGAAGTGGAAGAGCTAGGACTCACACCCAGGTCTGTCGGACTCTAAGCCATTCATTTAACCCAGGACTGGGCATGGTCTGATGGGCTTTGGCTCCTGGAGCCCCTGGAACCATTCCTGGGGTGCTGTACCCTGAGGGCTGCCTCCTGTTACTGACCAAAATATAATGATAGGATAGCTTATGGCAAAAAGCAATGCGTGTCTCTAATCCACAGGCAACGCCAGCTCCCCGATACTCCACCCTACTCGGCATCAGACTCCTGCTCTCCTCCACAGCTCAAAGGTGAGTGCCCTCCGCCTCCCGCACAGCGTGAGCCTTCTTCAACTTCCGGTGGTGAGGGAGAGAGACACTCCTCACCTGTGTGTCCCCCAGGTGCATGGTGCCGGACTCCGAGGACTCCAGCTCCTTTTCTCCTCTCTGCTGCTGCACCGGGGACACTGCCTCTGCACCCTGCTCAGAGCTCGTCGGAAATGAGCGACGCCGGCCTTATCCACAGCGGCTTTCGCAACTGCTACCCAATCACCGGTCATCCTGCGACCGCCCTGGACCAATCCGTGTCCTCTCATCTGGGGTAAGTTGTTCTTAGTATCAGCAGCCTCTGTGCCACAGCCCTGGGTAAAGAGCAAGATGTTTGGTTATGGAAGACCTCAGATCAGTCAGCCCCCCACAGTGCCAGTAGAGTGAACAGTGGCGTCCTGTCCAGGAGATGGCAGTGTTGAGACATATATCAGACAAGGCCAGGCTCAATGCTCTTGGCTTTAGATCATCTTTTAATTAAATAGAACCCCACTGAACCCAAGGTCCTCCTCCTTCAATGAGAAGCTAAAGTGTCAGAAATATACAGGGTGATTCTGGGTGATGGAGAAAGCCCTGTATGTACGGGCAGCCTCAGCTAGAGCACTCAAGGGAATTGGTGAATGAGCTCTCAGAAAAATACCTGTCAATCAAGATTTGTAGTAGTATTTTCTTCTCTTTTCCTTCCTCTTCCCTTTCATTCTTCATGTTTGACCTAGAAGATGACAAAAAGAACGAAGCCTATTAAAAACTGTGGTAAAATTCCATGTGAAAAAAAAATTTCAGGCGTAAAAGGCATACCTGTATTTTAAGTCTTTACCTTCTTTGTCTCAGTGAGTTCTCTGCCTTCATCAGTTTTTCTCTTCTTCAAGTAGGTGAGTCCCAGGTCCATTGGGGAGAGGAAAATGAAGTCTGAGGCCAGTAAGGCTCATGGAACAGGTGCTTGCTTCGTCCACTCTATGCAAGGGCCTGGTTTTGCAGACCAATCGGGTGCAAGGAACCCCAACTCATTAGAATTAGACTTAGGAAGGCAGAGAACAGAGCCCTGGGACATTAAATTTTACTTACTGTAACATGGAAAGCTATAAAGGCCCCTAACTTTCATTTTGGTTTCTTGACTTTAGAGCCTCATTGCCACCAATGAAGAAGAGAAAATGCACACAGGCGCTGGAGGACTCCGGGGACTGTCGGATGTGGGCCCATGACTCCACACCAAGTAAGCCAACCCAGGGCTTGTCACTGCATTGCCCATTTAATCAGGGGTTTATTTTTTAATTAAAAAAATCCCCATTGATGAGAGAGAGAGAGAGCAAGAAAGAGAGAGGAAGAGGGGGAGGAGGAGGGAGAGAGAGTAGAACCAACTTGTTCTGCTTAGTTGTCTCCTTTAGTTGTGCACTCATTGGTTGCTCTTTGTATGTGCCCTAACTGGGGATTGAACCCACGACTTCCACATGCTCCATCCACTGAGCCACCCAGCCAAGATCAAGGATGATGATGATGATCATGATGATCATGATGATTTTCCCACCTTGAAGCAGCCCTACAAAATTGTTTTCTCTCTCATAGGAAGGCAGTGATAGTCCTGGGAGCTTGTTTCCTCCCTCTTGACGTACTGTTCCATGCAGTCTTAAGTGGGTCATGCGGGAGCTCCCAGGAAGAGACACCATTCGCTCTGTCTGCTGGAGGTGAAACCCCTGTCCTTTCTATGTCAGGGACAAAGTGCCTCCGAGGACCCAGACTCCGGGCCTGGGAAAGCTAGGCAACTGGCCGCACCTTCAAGAGCCTGCTGGTGTGCTCATGGCTCTATTCAGTACATACTCTGATTCAGTAAGCTTGAGGTGGGGTCTGCGGTCCCGTCATTCTAACAAGTTCCCAGGTGATGGATGCGCTGGCTCACGGGACGTACTCTGAGGAGCAAGGCTTTAGAGGATTTCTCCAGTGGTAGACAGATGAGCTTCCTTAGCACTCACTTCAAGCAGGTTCCCAGTAGATCTTTGAAATTTTGTCACATCATTTTAGAAGTCTTTTAGCACAATCATCTGATGCCCAAGTGGTCAGCCTACCTTGTTCTTTGTCTTATATAACATATGACACATTATGTTTTGAGCTTAGAGATCTGATCAAGTTGAGAAAACTTGGAGTTTTTGAGTCTGGAGCCTTGGACTTCAGAATTTTCAGAGTAAATGCTATGGCACTTACTAGGGCAAAGGATAATACTACACACCAATTTTACTGGCCACTGAAAATAATCAAATGTAGGCAGTGTGAACAGCGACCCAAGTTCAGGGTACCAAGTCACATTTCTTCTATTCTCACGCATCAGGTTGGCAAGGTGTCTGCAGCTTCCCTCTTGGGGGTCCCCCTCCCGTTCCTGTCCCCAAACTCTGGAGGTTTATCCTACCCTGAAAGGAAATGCATGTGGCTTTCTCACCTGCTTACCCTGCTGCATCAGCCTTTGAAGTTACATGAGAGCTGGTCCTTTCGAGGACATCTGGCCTCAGCTCCAGCAGGGGCTCTGGGGGTCCTCCAGTGGATGCTGACTTCCCCCTTGCCCATCTCCTGGGAGTGCTGTGACAGAACTGTGCTGCACAGCCAGCCCTCGAATAAACCAAGCCTCTTATTGTCTTCTTTTCTTTTACATAGATCCACCATGGCTAGCTAGCAGAGGCTTGACTTTTCTTATTCAACCTTCAAAACACAAAATGCAAACGAAAGGCCCCTTTCCAGATAAGATAGAACTCTCCATCTACCTTCCTATGAAAGGTTACTCTAATTTCTGCAGGGATCCTTGCCTCCAGCCTGCAGCTTCAATGTGATTCTCAAACTCAAAAGGCTGAGTAGAGTCCCAGCCAGATGAGAGAACCATCTGTTCGCCCTCCCACAGATGCACCAGCGGAGCAAGGCACCCAAACCTTCCAAGCGTTTCCTCATCTAACCAGATTGCTGTTCAAATCGTTCCGGTCATTTCAGAGTTAAGCTTCATCCTGTAAGGATTTTCTGCTGCCTGTCCCTGGGAAGGGCATGGGTTTTTCACCATCTCCAGAGAACAGCCGTGGAAGACTAACGGAAATGTCCCAACAGATAGCAAACATCGAATCCCTTGTTTAACATTTATTCAAAGGCCAATAAAAAGCTAGCTGAAGATCATTTCGACCATTTAGAATCCAGATAATGTTTCTAGAAATAATGTGCAGATGGGCGGGGGGGGGGGGGGAGAAAAATTCAGTTAATCCAATTGCCAAGTTTTCATTATAGTTTATATTTTCAGCAAAAGTTTTGTAGCAGAGAGCTCAGGTTTGATGTTGCAGCGGCCAAGAGTTTTTACAAAGGATCCAGGGAAATGGCACATGGGTGACGGAAGGAGGAGCTTCTGCCGGTCTTACAGGCAGGATTTTTGACGAAAGATGATGTTCTAAATCATCAATCAATAAGGGTTTTCTGGTGACCTTCTTCCAAGGAGTTCCACTTGGGCAAGGGTTCCAGATCTCCATGTTTAAGTCTCACAGTGGAAAATAGCTGCGTTGCTGTGAGCAGGTGTCAAACCTTGCCCTGAGAGAAAGCCACTGGTGGGCAGGCTCCTATTAGCTGGTTCTGATCCGCCATGGTTTGGATCCCAAACATGAGAAGGTCTTTGGCCCCATGTAATCTGAACCTCAAATATAAAAGGGTTCATGGTCTCATATGGTTTGCACCTCATATATAAAAGGGTTTATCAGCTCCAGAGTTGTGACCTTTGGCCCCCGGGGAGAGGTGCAGTGGCTGAATTTGCACTGTAGAATCAGAAGAATCGGTCTCATCTCTCCAGCAACTGGGAACTCTCAAAGCCTCACCTTTCTGGATTATCAAATGAGAGTCATAAGTTCTACTTCACCTACTTCCAAGATTTTTTAAAAAGGAATGCATGAGAAAATATTTTGAAAGACATTCTAATGCAAGCTCTGAATTTTCTCCAAAAGGTTGGGGCTTGGGCAGTTTGCTGCCTTCACATATCTGCTTCTCTCTTCTGTGACATTTTCTCAAGAAATCCTCAGTGTAGCATGAATCTCTTCTCTTCCGCTCAACAGCTGCGATGCTAGGCAATTTGTTTCAGTTCTTTGAACTTGTTTCCACATTTGTTGAATGAGATGAAGACTCCTTTCCTCAGAACCACTTTCTACATCTATATGACCCCGTGATTCCACTCCTAGGAATATCCTAACAGAATTTTGTTCATATGCCCACAAAAAGACATGCACAAAAATATTCACAGTCACATTACTTATAATAACCACAAACTGAAAATAACCCAATGCCCGTCAAGGGCAGGATAAACTGTGGTAGAGTCATATAATGGAGTACCCTGCAGCAGTGAAGATGAACAAACAACTGCTGTTTGCAACAATAATAAGTGAATCTCATAAACATAATCTTGGAAAAAACAACAACAACAACAACACATAAGAGTACCTATCATATTATTCCAGCTCTATAAACTTCTCTCTGGTGTTAGATTTCAGAGTAGTGATTTTTCTTGGGCAGAAGAAAGTAGTAATGGGAAGAGAACAGGATGATGTCTTCCAGAGTGCTAGAATGTCCCGTTTCTTTTTTTCTTTTTCATTTTTTTTTAAGTGAGAGGAGGGGAGATAGAGAGACAGACTCCTGCATGTGCCCTGACCAGGATCTACCCAGCAACCCCTGTTTGGAGCCAAAACTTGGACCAGCTGAGCTATCCTCGGTGCTAGTGGCTGATGCTCAGACTAACTGAGCTATCTTCAGCACCTGGGACCAACGCTCGAACCAGTCAGCCACTGGCTGTGAGAGGGGAAGAGGGAGAGAAGGGGGAGAAAGAAGTGGAGAGAAGCGGATGGTTGCTTCTCATGTGTGCCCTGACCGGGGATTGAACTCAGGATGTCCATATGCCAGGCCGATGCTCTGTCCACAGAGCCAACTGGTCAGGGCCATAATGTCTTATTTCTTGATGGTGGTAGTTACCTGGTATATCAGTTTATTAAAAAGTATCAAGTTGTGTACTAGTGATCATGTGATTTTCATTGTATATATTATACTTCAAAAAAGAAACTTTTTAATAAAATCCTTAGTAAGTTGATGAGAAACTATGTCAAGTGTCTGGGACAGTGCCTGTGGTGCAGAAAACACACAAGAGTAGTAGATATTATTGTTAGTCTTAATAAGTCCCTGAATAGGCTCAGGCTTGTGCCTGGAATTTCAGTGTGAGCTTGTGGTCCCAGGTTCCCACCTCCAGGGTTCACCAGCTGAGAGCCAGCTCCCAGAGAAACCACAATTATGTCAGTCTTTTTGGAGTGGCTGCCCCCAAACCCTTGCTGCTATGATGAGACAGGGTGGAAAATGCCGTCATCTTCAAGGACAGTGCCCCTGCTCACTGCCCACTGTCCCTACCAGCACCTGAAGGAGTGGAGCTGGCCTTTGGCTGCTTCCCCTGGCACCTTGTCCTTGCCACCATGCTTGAGTGCGAAAGGGCCTGAATTAGCTAGTATTCACTCACATCTGATAGCGTTACCATGGAGGCCAAGAGCAGAAGTATTTGTTAAGGCTTCTTGGGAATAACTGAGTCACTTGAGCTGAAACAAGTACGTGGAATAATGACACCATTGTTTGAACTCTCACTGGTGATAGACACTGGGCTAAGTTCTTACAGGCATCACTCATTGAATCCCTTCAGCAACCCTGGCAGGTGTCTTATGGTTACTCACATTTTGCAGATGAAGAAACTGAAGCCCAGAGTCCTAAAACCATTGCCCTAAGATTGCTTAGCCATTAAGCGTAGAGTTGTGATTGGAATTAATTTCCAAACTTTAAGCTCTTGAAATTCCTTTATTCTCTCTTCATTAAAGGGGAGAGGAAGGAAGGATGAAAGAACTAGTTTCTCCCTTTTTCTGAATTTGGTATGAGCAGGAGGAATGCTAGGTTTGCTGTTGTTGCTTTGAATATATTGAAGGCCAGGTAACTTTGGGAGGAGTGAGGACACGGAGAGAGCCCTTTGCAATGCCCTCCTTATGCATAGCTGGGTACACATGTCTCAGGATTTCGAGAAATTATTCCCAAATCCATATTTACGAAAAAGAAAGAAAGAAAGAAAGAAAGAAAGAAAGAAAGAAAGAAAGAAAGAAAGAAAGAAAGAAAGAAAGAAAGAAAGATGTGTTGCTTAAGTGACGTGTAATAGTGATACCCCAAGAAAAACACATTTTCTATGGCAATTAGGATCAAAAGCAAACTGGAGAAGCCCTGTTATTTATTTTAGGAAGTCCTCAATAAAAGTATAAAGCAAGAAAGTTAGATGTGTGAGAGAACACCCAGCCTCTCCTTCTGTGTCTTCCCAGCTGTGGCTCAGTGCACGCTCTGTGGGAGCCAATGTCATAGTTCTGCATTGTTCTTGCAACGGGCACCTGGTCTCACGAGTAACCACTATTTCCCTTCAACTCCTGATGTCAGGCATGAGTAATGTGGGGGAGTTAAAAGGAAAGGGAAACAGTGAACGAACGTACCGATCTAATTTACATAAAAACTATCTGCGGTTGAATCATGCAGTTTGAAGACATACTCAAATTAAGACAACTTGCAACGATTATGCAAAAACAGTAGCTTGCACATGTAAAATTGCTGTTATTTGACCGTTTTGATATCCAGAGTAGCAGTTTCATATAGTTAATACTACAGACAAACAAGATATTTTCTGCCATTTTATCTCGGTATCAGCTTCTGAAAGTGCTGTCACAATCATTTTCTCTACTTGTGTAATGTTGCAAGTTGGGCAGGACACCTGCTTTAATTCCCATTTTGCAGTTGAAGGAAGTAAGACACTAAGTGAATAAATAACTCACCTAAGTTGGAAAACTAGTCGAACCACAGAATCTTGATGCCACAAGGGGCTGGTAATAAATTAGAATGCATTGATAGCAATTAACAAAAACAAAGGGAAACCAAGACAAAACCCAAAATCTCAAACTGCCTTCAGCAAAATAAACAAACAAATAAATAAATAAGCAAGTAAAAACAAAACCAGAGAATTTATTGACTTCTGTAAACCAAGAGTTTAGGATTGACACCTAGCACTCAAATCATGCCATCAGGACTTTGTGCCCTGCGTTCTCAACCGTGCCTCATGTCATGCTGGCTTCATCCTGGGCAGGCTTTTTCCTGGCATCCCTAAATGGTGCCAGCAGCTGTTAGTGATGTATCTCACAGGTTCAAATCTCACAGAAAAGATTCAGCATTTTTGAACCCACATTCCTAGTAGTGTTGAGATCCACTCTGCCTGGATTAGATTAGGCCAAGGTGTCTCCCTGATGCAATTCACTGGGGAACAATTTTTTTTTTTTCATTTTCTGTTGCATGAGGTTTTAGAACTGTTTCTATATATAAATATAAATATTTCTGCATTGCTGATTCCAAATCTGAAATCTGTTTTTTGGTGCAGGCTCTAGTTTTTATGCAATTTTAATTTCTTTTTGTTACAGTTAATGGCATGCATTGTTTTGTTGTTTTTTTTTTTTGCATTTTTCTGAAGCTGGAAACGGGGAGAGACAGTCAGACAGACTCCCGCATGCGCCCGACCGGGATCCACCCAGCACGCCCACCAGGGGCGACGCTCTGCCCACCAGGGGGCAATGCTCTGCCCATCCTGGGCGTTGCCATGTCGCGACCAGAGCCACTCGAGTGCCTGAGGCAGAGGCCACAGAGCCATCGCCAGCGCCCGGGCCATCCTTGCTCCAATGGAACCTTGGCTGCGGGAGGGGAAGAGAGAGACAGAGAGGAAGGCGCGGCGGAGGGGTGGAGAAGCAAATGGGCGCTTCTCCTGTGTGCCCTGGCCAGGAATCAAACCTGGGTCCTCCGCACGCTAGGCCGACGCTCTACCGCTGAGCCAACCGGCCAGGGCCGGCATACATTGGTTTGGTTTTTAAATTGGAGTTAAAGGACAACGACTCTTGGATTGAACATAACCACAAGGCAATTAATGTTTTACAAACATCACTTTTACATAATTGTAGTTGTTTTTAAATGTAAAAAATTATTATCTAATAAAAACAAAAACATCCTTTTCTTCTGATGCCAAGCAGTCATGAACCCCTCAGCAGTTTAGCCAACCTGAATTGAATGACTTAGTAAGAGATTTGGGCTTATCAAAGAAAGCAGCTGAGTTATTAGCCTCCAGGCTTCAAGAAAAGAATGTACTTCACCAGTCAGCTAAAGTATCCTATTTCAGGAAGCGTGAACAAATTTTTGTGGACTTTTTTTCCGAAGACAAACACTTTGTTTACTGTCATGATATCAGTAGGCTTCTCAGCCAGCTAGGTGTTACCACTTATACTCCAACAGAATGGAGGCTATTTCTTGACAGCACTAAACAGAGTCTGAAATGTGTTCTCGTACACAATGGTAACGTTTATGCAGTGGTTCCAATTGGTTATTCACCTCATCTGCAAGAAGATTATAATGACATAAAAATTGTCCTCGATGCCTGACCTGTGGTGGCGGAGTGGATAAGGCATCGACCTGGAATGCTGAGGTCACTGGTTCAAAACCCTGGGCTTGCCTGGTCCAGGCACATACAGGAAGCATCTACTATGAGTTGATGCTTTAAAAAAAAAAATTGGCCCTGGCTGGTTGGCTCAGTGGTAGAGCGTCGGCCTGGCGTGCAGAAATCCCGGGTTCAATTCCCGGCCAGGGCACACAGGAGAAGCGCCCATCTGCTTCTCCACCCCTCCCCCTCTCCTTCCTCTCTCTCTCTCTCTTCCTCTCCCGCAGTGAGGCTCCATTGGAGCAAAGATGGCCCAGGCGCTGGGGATGGCTCCTTGGCCTCTGCCCCAGGCGCTAGAGTGGCTCTGGTCACAACAGAGCGACGCCCCGAAGGGGCAGAGCATCGCCCCCTGGTGGGCAGAGCGTTGCCCCCTGGTGGGCGTGCTGGGTGGATCCTGGTGGGGCGCATGCGGGAGTCTGTCTGACTGTCTCTCCCCATTTCCAGCTTCAGAAAAATACACACACACACACACACACACACACACAAAACAACAACAACAACAACAAAAAACAAAAAAAAATTGTCCTCGACTTTCTGAAGTATGAGGAGCATAACTGGATCATTTGTGTGGATCTTTAAATGGTAAATTTCCTGCTAGGACAACAGAGAGGTTTCACAAAGTATCCTTGCTTTCTGTGTTTGTGGGACAGCCGAGCTTGGGAGAAACACTGGACACAGAAGGAGCAGCCGAAACGTGAAGCTCTGGAAGTAGGGATGCAAAATATTGTGAATGAACCTGTAGTTAATCGAGACAGGATCATTTTCCCCCCACTTCACATCAGACTTGGCTTAATGAAGCAGTTTGTTCAGGCTTTAAATAGAGAAAGTGAATGCTTTCAACATATTATTTCTGCTTTTCCTGCCTTGTCTTTCGAGAAGATAAAAGCAGGTGTTTTCGATGGACCTCAAATTCAAACCCTCATACGTGACAAAGAATTTGCCAGGAAGACGAATAAGGAGGAGAAAGCAGCATGGCAGTCTTTTGTGGTAGTTACAAAGAACTTCCTTGGCAACAAAAAAGCAGAAAACTATGAACTTCTGGTTCAAAGGATGCTGTTGGCTTTCCATGACATTGGATGTAACATGAGTGTTAAGATTCACTTCCTGAACAGTCACCTTGATAAGTTTCCCAAAAATCTTGGAGCTGTTAGTGATGAGCAGACTACTGCTGGAGCATCAAATGAGATTGTCCTCAACAAGTACACAAACACAAGAGCTACAAGTGCAAATTTTTTTTGTGTGCGTGTATTTTTCTGAAGTTGGAAACAGGGAGGCAGTCAGACAGACTCCCGCATGCGCCCGACTGGGATCCACCAGGCACGCCCACCAGGGGGCGATGCTCTGCCCATCTGGGGCATAGCTCTGTTGCAACCAGAGCCATTCTAGCACCTGAGGCGGAGGCCATGGAGCCATCCTCAGCGCCTGGGCCCACTTTGCTCCAATGGAGCCTTGGCTGCAGGAGGGGAAAAGAGAGACAGAGAGGAAGGAGAGGGGGAGGGGTGGAGAAGCAGATGGGCACTTTTCTTGTGTGCCCTGGCCGGGAATCAAACCCGGGACTCCTGCACACCAGGTCAACGCTCTACTATTGAGCCAACTGGCCAGGGCCCAAGTGCAAATTTTTGCCTGCATAGAATTTAAATAAGTTTTGCGCAAATTCTATGATTAAAATAAGTGTTTTAATATGTTCTCTTTCAAAATTATAGACAAATTCTGATGCAACCATATCTTTTAGTGTGTTAGTGTATTTAATGCATTATATAAATTATTATATTTTCACAAAGTTGATGCCCAAGAAGACATTCTACTTCATTATGTTAAACTAATGTTGAAAATTTTACAATAAGATGAAAACCTAAAATCTTGAATTGCAAAGAAACTGTAGCTTACAGAGAAAAACTAATGTCAGATTTGAGATTAGCACACTCAAATTAGGTAAGAACAAGTGCTTTTGTGGATGAGACAAAAATTTGGTTCCCCAGTGTATTGGTGCAAATAGTGAATACTGTATTTGAAGTGTTCAAGCCTGGCTGGGTCCCCTACCCTCCTCCAGCTGAAAGTGGACTTCATTGGAACCACACAGAATGGAAGGGAGTAGATGCTGTGCAGGAAGTAGGGTAGATCGATAGCAGGGCACCTTCGATATCACTGACCTCAAGCTGCTCCTTCTATAGATGAGGAAACAAGACTAGCCACATGCCCCCTGCCTCCCAACCCTTGTCCCTTCCCACATGGCCACTCTGCCTTCTACATAGCCTATTCATTAGCTCCATGCAACTGTTTGTGAGTCTAGGAAAAACAACGTTGGGGGAAAGATCTAACACACCTATGTCTTTGCAGTGACAAGTAAGAGTCACAGCAGCGAAGTGCAAGACCATGACAGTGAGGAACAGAACATGATGCCTGCTGACCAGTGCTCTCCTGCTCTGAAGTGGCAGCCGTACCAAAGTGTTCTTTGGAATAGTTTATTAAATGCTCATTATGAAAAACTGTAAGTGGCCTTAGGAACCCTTTGTGGTGGGTTGGAGAGCGAGGAGAAAAAGGCAGGGTTAATTCTCAAGACTAAATCCAAGTCTTTGGGCTTTTGATGCCATCCCTGATCAAATGCAATGGGCCATGAGAATGTGTGATTTACTCCTTATGTTTTGCATTCTAACTAATGAATTGCTAGAACATGGGTTTCTGGCCTTCAGGAATCCAGACTTTTAATTATTACTATTGTTTAAGCTGAAAACACAGGGTATATAGAATGTGGAACATCTAGAGGGGAAAATAGAAACAATCTTGTGGCATACTAGAGTAAAAGGGAGAAGCCCATTGGGTACAGAATGTGTGGGACCTTTGTCACTAGAAAGGAACCAGGCCCAGAGCCGGTCTGCCTTGGGATGACTGGTGGTGTGTGGGTTCTTGATTTTGTTCAAGAAAGATTTCACAACATGAGTTCAGGTGATTCTGAGAATATGTTTACTAAAGCTGGAGATAGTAAAATCTTCTTCTTACAGTAGAAGAAGCAACAGAAGAGAGCCTATGTGGTGCTCTGCTTTGGCTCCCTAGAAAAATTATAGAAAAGAAGTGAGCCACACTAGGCTGCATGGACTCACTGAGAAGTAAGTCATAGTGACAGAAGTGAGCCAAGGCGAAGCTGCTTTTAGCTCACTGAAAAGTCTAGGATAGAAGAACTAACAGGAGAGAGCCTAGGTGGGGCTTCTTTGGTTCTCTAGAAACATTATAGGAAAGAAGTGGCCCATGGTCGGGCTGCTGTTAGTTCACTAAAAAATCAGAGAGAAAGGGGTCTTGGACACAGGTTCGGGGGTTAGCTGGGGATGAGCTGCTGCCGCCCATTGCTCCCCTGGTTGCAGATCTCATGGGGATCCAACCTTATAGTTGAGGAGAGAAAAGTAAAGATGCATGCCTGAGACAAAGGAAGAAAGGCATGGGTATGTTCCAGGGAGTGCCTGTCTAGACTTGAAATTCTAACTCATGATAATGTACCCAGTAAACAATGGAGAGAGAGGGGATCTTTATTAGATCACATATTCAGTTTAAATTAAAATATGGAAAATGAAGATTTTCTGAATTACTAACATTTTATCCTGCAGCTAATTTAAAATTCCAGAGAATACATTCTGGGGGGCCATGATAAATTTTAGCTAGTGACACCTTCTTTTTCCAACATCTAAACTGCTAATCAGTATTGTCAGGTTCATTTTTAATAATCTCTGCAGCAATTATAGCCATTGGTGGCTTTGTATTTGGAGACTAAAATTAAACCATGAAAAATGTTTTTAAATTGGAAAAGTTTCATCCTATTCTTATAACATTATAGTTTCAAGAAACATGTGGATGTATCCATTATTGCTTTTAAACATTCTTTTAAACTTTTCTTTATTTGTTAAGATATAATTTACCCACCTAAGTCTTCTAGAATTTTTATTGATTCTAAATGCCTTCGTGAAACACTAGACAATGTTAGTGGTTAATAAAATTTCCAAGTAATAATATGAAATGAGAAATGTTGGCTTACAAACTTGAGGGCCTTTATGATACTTTTAAAATTCAAATTGAACTTCTTTAAGAGCAAAACTTATTGCTAAGACTTTTATACAAGATGAATTGGGAGAAAGAAGGCATTTCCTTGAAACAAAATCTAAGGACTTAAATAGACTTGAGAGGTGGTGTGTTTAATAGGAGTCAGAAAGAAGCAAATTGCTAGTTGCATTATTGAAATGTCACAACTTTGTGTCTTTGCCACTGCATGCACTTACAAAAATAAAGGAAGAGTCCACAGGTCTTGGTTTTGAGCCTTAACCTTCATTTGATTATCTTCTGGGGGAGTGTTCCATATTCTACCTTTAATATGAGAACCGTGGTATGAAATCGTCAGACACACACACAACATTTTAATTGACACCTTCAATGCATCCTAGTCTTTATGCATATGATTTAATCAAGTTTTCTAGGTAACTATTATCTCTTTTCTTACTTGAATAGATTATTATTTTTTAAGTTTATTTGAACAGCCAATCTATACTCTACTAATCTAGAAGAAATGGAGACCACAAATGGTATCAACTCAAAGGTGTGAAGGAAGATTTACACTGCTCACAAAAATTAGAGGATATTTCAAAATGATAATGAAGCGATAAAAAAAGAAGCATCTGATTTTTTTTATCAAACAAGAACATCAGAAAAGCAAATGACAAGTCAAAGAAAGTTGTTCAATTATGCAAATGAGATGCAAAATCAATATTTATTTCATTGGTGAAAATGCACTGTACAAAAGGCTGAAAGTACTGCAGTGTTTGCACATTCCCTGATCCCCTAATTTTTGTGAGCAGTATATTTTGAAGCCATAATTTGCTTTTCTTAAGCAAAAAGAAAGGCAATATTCATCTGGATTAGAGTTTGGGCTTTCTTCATTTCACTCATTTGTGTCTTCTTAGATTATTATGTCTAATTTGTTACAAAAATATTGTTACTTAGTTAATATTTGGGGATTGAAAATTTATCACATTTCTTTTTTTTCCTGAATCATATATAAAACCTGTGTTAAAAGATATCTTAAAAAGCCAGTTTGGTTGACTTTATAATTAACTTTTAATGTCAAAAACTGAATTGCTATACTTAGGTTCATAGATTTATTTTATTTTATTTATTTTTTATTTATTTTATTTTTTAGTGAGAGAAAGGAAGGGAGGCAGAGACAGACTCCTGCATGTGCCCTAACCAGGATCCACCTGGCAAGTCCACTAGGGGGTGATACTTTGCCCATCTAGAGGCCCTTGCTCCACTGCAACTGGAGCCATTTTTTTTAGTGCCTAAGGCAGAGGCCATGGAGCCATCCTCAGTTCCCTAGGGGCCAACTCACTCCATTCGAGCCATGGCTACAGGATCAGAGGAGAAGAGAGAGAGATAGAGAGAGAAGTGAGAGGGGGAGGAGTGGAGAAGCATATGGGTACTTCTCCAGTATGCCCTGACCAGGAATTGAAGCCAGAACATCCATACACCAGGTTGACGCTCTACCACTGAGGCAACCAGCCAGGGCCCATAGATTTCTTTAACCAGACATTGGTGTTTAAGATTCAGCATAATCTTTGACAGTATAATTGTTGTTGGTTGATTCAGTTTCTGTTACAGCTTTCCTTAAATTTCAGGCTAATACTCATATCTGTGCTGCAAACCTTATCTGCTTCCTTCAGAGTTTTGACAGTGAAACATGGAAGATCACAAAAAAAGATATTTTCTTTTATCTCAACCAAGACAGTTCTTATTACCCTCTGTAGTAAAATCTATATAGTTCAATCCATCTCGCCTTTAGATGAACAAACTAGCAGATTAGTTCTAGAAACTTGAGTCAATATAAAGTTCCCAGATGGCATTAGACATGTGGTCTTTATCAAATTCTTCATTCAACGGATTTCTTGTTGCTGCTGGTGGGCACCGTGATTGTGGAGCCTTTGACTCATCAGCTGCTTGAGGCCAATCAATGACCCAGTGCACTTGATTCATCATGAAGGTGCTTTACTTGCAAAGAACACAAACACTATTTGCCCAAGAGACCCATTAGTATTTTCCGTCTCTGGAATTAGAGGACAATTTAGAAACTCTATGTTGTCTATTATAGTGGCAACCTTCCAAGCTGAGATCCCAGGATGCAAAGCTCCACGCAGAAGCAGAGAATTAGCACAGCAGTAAAGACTGCCCTCTCTCACCTCTGGTCCTGGGAAGGGGCTTTTTTCCTGAGGAAAAAACCCACATTTAAAAATTTGGATGAAGTAAGTCACATTCTGTATCTATAATATAAAAAAAAAACTCACTAAAGGAGTTTTCAACTTTTATAGTCTCTTCCCTACTTGAAAATGTTTCACATTTAGCATGTCTTATTTTTATGAACATTTAAAAATATTTAAATATGTAAAAATTATTAATTAATTCAGCATTTAATTAAAGAGGTAACATTCTATTGAAAAATATTTGATAAGACAAGCAAAGCAGGAATCTGATTTTTTAGCCACTTCACCACTGTTGTATTTCTTTCTGCAGAAATAACCAACACAGCAGGTTTTCAGTGCTATTACCAGACTGGATGGATAAAAAAAGAAATGACCGCACTCTAGAGAAAACTAGTTTTCAATCAGTAGTGTGTCTGACTCTGGGTAATCTGTTGTCAAGCTATTCCTTATATTTCTGACCTGTTTGCTTTATTTGTATGATCACCAGTAGGCTAAATATTCATTCCTATGAGTAACTTTTAGAGTATGGTATTGCTAATTTACAGACTTTAAAAAAAATACTTTATTTATTCATTATAGAGAGGGGGGGAGAGAGAGAGAGAAGGGGGGAGGAGCAGGAAGCATCAACTCCCATATGTGCCTTGACCAGGCAAGCCCAGGGTTTTGAACTGGCAACCTCAGCGTTCCAGGTTGACACTTTTTCCACTGTGCCACCACAGGTCCAGACTTTTTTTTTAAAGGAAGAAATAGATAGATTCTGTCCCAGATATTTCACAAGCCTGAGTAATGCGGTGACTCCCCGATGTCTAGCCTAAGTGTTTCTGTTGTATAGAGTGAAGTTAGATGTCTAGAAAGGGAAAGTCAGGCTAAGGAAACATGCTGTTTGCAGAAACCGTGCCCCTTCCTTGTGAGAAGATAAAAAGCTATGAGAGAACCAGCTGTGTTTATAATGTCACTTTCATTGTCTCAGTAAAAATTCACAAAATTGATTAAATATAGCAAATGGAGCTTTCTGCAATATATTTCTTAAAATGTTTATATAATTAATATGTTTAATGAAAGAAAATGTGTAGAAAATATTTGTAAAACTGCTTTCTTGATTCCTCTTCTCATAGACCCAGTATAGGCTATCGAGTTGTCACAGACAAAGGATTTAATTTTTCACCAGCAGATGAAGCTTTTGTTTGCCAAAAGAAGAACCATTTTCAGATAACCATCCACATCCAAGTTTGGGGAAATCCAAAATTTGTCAAAACCCAAATGGGCGTAAAGCCAATAGAAATGTTTTACTTGAAAGCTTTTGGGATTAAGGTAAGTCTTTTATTTGGTTCTGTTTAATTCAGCCACCATTATTATGTGTCTCAGTTGTCTATTTCTGCATAATGAACTGCCCCAAAACTCAGCAACTTAATAAACTAACAATCATTTATTTGAGTCACAAATTTGCAAGTTGGTTAGGACTTTGCTCTGATAGTTCATCTCTGTTCAGGAGCTTTCTGCTGGGGCAGTTCCACTGGACCTGGATCCACTTTACAAGATGGGTCACTTACCATGTCTGTCAATTTGTGTTGGCCATCAGCCAGGAGCTTAAAGGGGCCATCGCTGGGAGGCTGTGGCTCTTCTCCATGTGATCTCTCCTTAAGGTTGCTTGTGCTTCCTCACAGCATGGTAGATGGGTTCTTAAAATAAATGCTACAGGGCATAGGGAGTGGAAGCTGCTAATTTCTTAAACCTGGACTCAGAAACTGGCACAGTACCACTTCAAACTGAAATTTTGCAGTTTTCAGTGTATGCATTGTACACTTCGTCTACTGAATATATTTTTAGTTATTTTATGCTTTTTGATGCTGCTTCATTTTCATACAGAGTAGATTCAAAGTTTTGACCAAATTCTCAAAGAAGTCCTTGACTTGAAAAACCAAGTAACCACTAGTCTAGTCAATGGCCCCTCTTTTCCAGTTTAACTGAGAGGGGAGACTGAGGCCTAGTATGTTACACAATTCATCCAAGATAATAAAAAGTAGAGCTGGATTTAGAATGCAGGTAAGATGAGGTCAATTAGTTGATAAGTATCTATTAAATTATTACCTCAGATCCAGCACCTTGGGGTGAGGAGTAGCTATTGTCCACATATTTTATTCTGATCATTACTCTGGGCTGTGCCTCCCCAGATAGGGCTAGACTACCAAATACATCAGCTGCTCTTCCTCCAAACACAGCTCTTAAACCAAACCAAACCAGGACAAAATAAAAGCAAATACAAACAAACAGCAACAAAAACCCATATATTTTTTATTTGGAAAGTAATAATTTCATTGTGAAAACTTTGGAATACAATAGAAAAATATGAAGAAAAGAGAAAATTCGTTTATATATGGGATCCGTGATTTGGTAGCTTAATTTTTCTTTATTTTCTTTTCTGTCAGTAAAATTACTGTCAGATTAATATTTTATAAAAAAAAACCCACTAGATGATATTAAAGATTCTATTAACTATTATTTACAAGGATGATGTGATTTCTATTGTATAGGTGTAACATGTGACTTCCTATATCGTTGTAAACTTTATATCCAATTTTTTGTTCTTTCTAATAGAACTGCAGTAAACATCTACATATACCCATCTTTGCATGAAGATAAATTCCAGCAGAGGAATTTACAAATCAAAAATGCAAACATTATTAAGACTCTTGATGTAGGTTGCCCAGTGTCTTTTCAGAAAGATTGTTATTGTGTAAATACCCGTTAAGCCATAGATGACAGGGGAAATCTCACCACACTGTTATCACTAGTCACTAATAATAATGTTTTTTGTTGTTGTTGTTGCTTTTTATTTTTTTATTTTTCTGAAGTTGGAAACGGGGAGGCAATCAGACAGACTCCCGCATGTGCCCGACCGGGATCCACCCGGCATGCCCACCAGGGGGCGATAATCTGCCCATCTGGGGCATCGCTCTGTTGCAACCAGAGCCATTCTAGCACCTGAGGCAGAGGCCATGGAGCCATCCTCAGCGCCCGGGCCAACTTTGCTCCAGTGGAGCCTTGGCTGCAGGAGGGGAAGAGAGAGATAGAGAGGAAGGAGAGGGGGAGGGGTGGAGAAGCAGATGGGCCTATCTCCTGTGTGCTCTGGCCGGGAATCAAACTCGGGACTCCTGCTCACCAGGCCAATGTTCTACCACTGAGCCAACCGGCCAGCGCTAATAATAAGAGTTTTTAACAAGTACTGAATAAATGTCATTTTCTGTATTTTACTTATTTTTTTTTTAATTGGAATGTAAACTCTGCAAGGGCAAGGACTTTTGTTAATTTGGTCAACTTTTCATCACTAATGCCTTGAGCAATGCCTGGTGCATAGCAGGTGTTCAACAAGTGTTTATAGAATGAATGAATGAATGAATGCATCCTTTGAGCTGGGTTGCTCCTTGTTTTGCAACTGATGTTTCTGCTAGCCCATTCTGTACTCACTGTTTCCCTGAAATAGTCTGTGGTCTTGTGTTTTCACTGTTTAGTTTTACAGGTATTTGTTTCTTTTCTCACCAATAGCACACTGCTTTAAGGCCAGAACCATTTTCTTACGTGTCTTTTCAGTGGCTTGCCCCTCCTGCCCAGTGCCTAAGCTAATACCTTGGAAAACTTTTAAAGTAATTGAACAATATTTACTAATGAAATTTTTTATTAACCAATTAATTTACTAAGTAATTAATCTATGTTGTTCTACATAGGTAGAAGCCACCAATCAAGTAATTGCTATTGAACAGTCTCAAGCAGATAGAAGCAAAAAGATTTTCAATCCTGTGAAGTAAGAACTTCTTTTCTGAATTCCTTTGTGAATGTTTTTGGAAGAAGAGTTATTGCCCAACCTATGTTGTGTTTTTTAAAATGAATCCTACTGTAGAAACTAAACAATAATATATTATTTCTAGTCTAAACAATAACGTTATGGACACATGCTATCAACAAAAATAAAGTAGGTAAAATACATTGAAATAACTGCAAAAATTCTTTATAAAATGCTCTGTTTTTAAGTCATTATTATTTTTATAATCATTTACTACTGACAGTCTTGCTAACAAACTTGGTTCTGTGGGATAGATTATGGTTAGATCTTTTCATTTTTCATTTAACTCTGCATGATGCTGATAGAATTAATTTCAAGGCTCTGGATCTATCCTGTACTTATAATTCATTTTTTTCTTATTTTTTAAAGCTATGTCAGTAGATAGGTTCCAAAAAAGAAAGCATAGAGGACTGGAATTATCCAAAGCAATATGGCATTCCAGAGAGAGAGTCCCCTGTAGAATCACTTTGGAGTGGGATTTGCTTTCTAACTGATTTGGGTGGGATGTAGTTGAGACAGCTCAGTATTTAGACCTCACGTCAATGCCACGTGGGCTGGGAAGAAGAAGGTCCCTTAGCTGGGACAGTCCAGGCAGGAGCTCAACCTGATGCTGGAGCAGCAGCCTCGTGTACAAACACAGCTCTTAACTTGTCTGGTTTATCTGGTTCTCTCTTGTGTGGGAAAGGCTGTGTGTGGTCTTTCCTAGGAGCAAGCAGCCCCTCACAACTAGGCAAGGAGGGACAAATATGTGGAGGAGATGTGCAGGAATTCACGAGGAACCTGGAGAAACTGCTCCAGTCCACAGTTAGTGCTGTAGAAGCAGAGGAACAGATAAAACATGTCGTTTCTCCTCATTGTGGAGGTAAAGAACCCATGTCTGGTATAGGGAGCAAATAGCCCTCATGAGTCAGGAACTCTGGACTTCAGTTCCTGTGGAATGAGCATTTCCCTTCAAGTTATTCCGTGGACTTCCCTGGCACCCACTCCTGGCCATGCTATAGACAGTTTATAAAAATCAGTGCCTGGAATAAACGGTCCTCCACAGTGTGACGGGAACTGGGGAGACTGAACATACTTGAGAATCTCAGAATGGGTTACATCTGCTAAAGACTCTATGTTCTTTTACAGTCTCTTGGTATTTCTGCTGTTTGTTTTAGAGTTGACCTACTGGCCAACCAAGTCACCAAAGTAACGTTGGGCCGACTACACTTCAGTGAAACCACAGCAAATAACATGAGGAAGAAGGGGAGACCAAATCCTGACCAGAGGTACCAGCATCACCGTGTCTGTCCCGGGGTGGCCGGCGCTTTGTATGACTGGGCAGTGCTCTCCAGGGGCTCCTCTGCCCCGCTGAGCCCTCCGGGCCTGCAAACTGGCCTCCCTCCGCCATTCCCCTCCCCTCTCTGACTCAGGTTATTGGCACATCTCATTTACCCTTAGACATCTTTCTTCTTCCAGCCTCACCCTGGAATGCCTACCCTCCTGTCGAGCCCCAAAGCTGCTCTCCTTGGTTCCCACCATGATTCTCTGGACTGACCATATATTTATGTCTCTTTGCTGTCTCAGGGCTGAGGACTGCCTGCACTTTTCACTTTTTCTTTTTTTTTTTTTTTCGTTTTTATTGATTTGAGAAAGAGAGTGGAGGGGAGAGGGAGAGAAACATCAATTTGTTATTCCACTTAGTTGTGCATTTATTGGCTGATTCTTGTATGTGTCCTATCTGGGAATTGAGCCTGCAATGTTGGCCTCTCAGAACCAAGCTCTAACCTATTGAGTTACCCAGCCAGGGCTTGACTGCATTGCTTAAATCTGTGTGCTGGTCACTAATATGATGCCCTGAATTCTGCAGCTTTGCTATAACATTTTTTGAGTAAAAAGAAAATAAATTTGCATTAATAATTTAGACTTATGTTCTCAGAGTGTGGTCCCAGCACTATCACAGGTAGAATAACCTGAACTCTTACTAGAAATACAAGTTCTCAGACCTCATCAGAGACCAACTGAATCAAAAACTCCGGGGGTGTTGCTCAGCAATTTGTAGTTTAACAAGCACTCCAGGTGACTCTAGTGCATGCTCAAGCTTGAGAGCCACTGGTTTTAGAATATAGGCTTTAGAGTTGGACAAAGTATGTTTGAATATATCATACTGCCACTTACTAGCGGGGTGACCTTTAGTATCTAACTTAACTCTCTGAGACTCATTTTCCTATTTTGTAAAATGGGGACAATAACCTGTATTCTACTCAAATAGAGTTGTTTTGGGGGAACTAAGTGAAATAATGTATATAAACTGCTTAGCCCAATTCATGACATACAGAGCACCCAGTAGATGGTAGCCAATAATTATAACAACAACTATCAATACTATTATTGATTTATTTAGATACAGAGAAGAAATTCTGTAGGGATTGGAGAATTTGTTGAGTGTCACAGAGGAAGTTGATGTAGTATTTTTATGCAGTTATTAAAGCAAAAGCTTCTCTGATAGGGATAATTTTTATTTTGACTTTTGAGAAATGGTTTGATCTTTAAAATGTCTCCTTAGTGGTACACATGAAGAAGCAAATGAAATAACTGGTGAAAGTTGCCATTGGGAGTGAGTGGAGCGGCGGGTCCTGGTCTTGGACCCCAGTCATGACTGGAGGGTGTGGAAGGTCCTGGTACCCAGCCAGAAACAGTTCGGGAGGGAAGGGGCCAGTGTATCTCAGCAAATCCTGTTGAGGCCCAGAACAGGTGGCGTGGGTGACTCTGGACAAAAGGACCCCTAAAGTGACCTCCTGTTGTGCGTGTGTTTGTGAGCAGTGCAGTGCTGAGGGACCAGCGCGGCAGCCTGAGTCACGACTGCACAGGCGGTCTGAGCCCAGGCCCCTCATGGGCGGTCAAACCAGTGAGGCCTCCACGGCTCACCGACTCCTCCAACCGGGCAAAGTGTGGACCCAGAACAATAGCAAGTGAATCAAGTGCTCTCACATTTCACAGGAGGGGCAACTTAAAGCAGAGGAGCGACATCTTTAAATATACAGTTTTTAAATGCATAAACCCATCTAGGTGAATTCACTATTGGTTAACTGTGGGATGGTATTTGATTGCACAGATTGTGTCTCTGTTCCCTGATGTGTTGGCATTGGTCTGCTGTTTCTGAATTAGATACTTCATGTTGGTGGTCGGACTGTACGCTGCTAACCAAGACCAGCTCTATCTGTTGTCTGCCCACATCTCCGAGAGGATCATTGTAAGGGTAAGCTCAGTTCTTTGACTTTTCTGGATCCTACATGCTTTTCTTGAGGATGGTAATAGCAGATACTATTATTTTAGTTTTTACACAGTGGTTCTCAAACAAGAAAACTTCTGTCCCCCCCAAGAGTCATTTGGCAATATCTGTAAACATTTCTGGTTGTGGAGAGTGCTGTCCTCTGATGTGTACAGGTCAGGGGTGCTGCTCAACACCTTGCAAGGCACAGGACAACTCCCACGGCAAAGAATTATTCTCCTGAAAGGTTAATAGTACTGCGGTCAAGAAACCCTGGTTTTTACACTGTGTTCTAGGCACTGGGCTAAATTATCTGTATATGACATCATTTTATATTGTTGCACATTTGTATTACATTCTTTATACCCAAAGGCAGGGAGGTACAAGAGGGTAAGACACTTATCTGTGATCACACAGCTTATCACCGATGGAATCCAGTTATAACCCAGTGCTCTCTGATCCCGAAGCCCATAGGGTGGGGAGAGGGGTAGGAAGGCCTTCCGTGCCCTAACATGGTGTTACTGTAGGGTAACCCCAGGGGCAGCTGGACCCCTGCCTAGCACCGGGTAACGGCCCTGCACGTTTTGCTGAATGACTGATTGGTCACAGCTGTGAACAGAGTCTTGGCAGCCATGAGAACGTAAAATTGGTGGCAGCTGTGCCTGCAGCTGTGTGAGGCCAGGCTGGCCACTGCTGAGAATGCCAGGGGCATGAGGAAACAGGTAACCACAGGCCTGGCAGCCCTGGGAGGGGGGCTGTCACGCTCTCTGAAGTGACACGGGCTGGACATGGGAACTCCAACGGGCAAAGCGTTCACTACAGACATGCCCACGTAGGCGGCTGTTAACCTTAGCTCTGAGGACAAGATCTACCCATTTGGGGAAGTGAGTCTTCCTTGCTTGCCTTGAGCTATTCTGAAACAAAGGGCCTTCTGTGTAATTCTTTTAGTCAATTAAAAATAATAAGCCACCTATTAGTGGAAACCCTTAAACTGCATCTCACAGTTT
The DNA here is from genome assembly GCF_036850995.1 of Saccopteryx leptura. Taxonomy (NCBI): domain Eukaryota; kingdom Metazoa; phylum Chordata; class Mammalia; order Chiroptera; family Emballonuridae; genus Saccopteryx; species Saccopteryx leptura. The sequence continues at coordinate 112,190,510 of NC_089504.1, forward strand.
TAATGGAGGTGAGCTAATGATGGAGATGAGGTAAAGCTCTGATTTGTTCAGAAGTCCCGGGGTGAAGGCAGAGCTATGTGCCTGCCAGCAGCACGCCCCCACCCCCATCGCTGCGCTTTGTGGGGCTGGTCTAACCTGTGGCAAGTGAGGCTCCCACCCCCCAACCCCCCACCCCCACCTGGGCAAAGGCGGGAGGCCTTCTCCCATTGGTCATGAACCAAGGACAGAGGTTCCTGTCCCTCCTTCAGCATGGCTCAGGGGGGTCTTCCACATCTCACCTGATGTAATCTGGGATTGCTTTGCTGCAATGACAAATCAGATTTGCAATAAAGTCTGGAAACATAGGTTGTTTATTGTTTCTGATTTCTCATAGGAAGGAATAAATTGAGAGGGAGCAGAGATTAGATATCACAGAAGTGCTGCTCTGAGCTGCAGAGCTCCTGCCTGAGTCTAGCAGGCTGCTCGTCACCTGCACACTTTGAGTAATTTACCTGGTGGTGGGGTTCCTCCGTGTCCTGCTCGCAGCTCCTGTACATCTGTCTTCCAGCTGCCGTGCAGGTCCTCGTGGCAGCACTCCGAGAGAGAACCCTCTGTCTGGCGTGTTATTACCCTGACTCTGTTCCTGGTGCCTCCTCGTAGCCAAAGCAATATGATAATTTAACTCATAGTGATGACTTTGAGAAGCTGAACATTTTCTGCACTTTGTATTTAGTATAAATCCTAAAAAGGCATTAAATATGTACTCGGCATAGTTTGGATGTCATGTCATTACTGAGATTTTGGTTTTAAAAATGATTGTACTTTCCTCCCCCCCAAAATAATGATTTCACTCTAGATATGACTGCTTTCTTCTAGCCATAATTTTTGGTTAAAGAAAATGCCCTGTTCTACAAATGTGCTGGGTAACACAAGGGTTACCCTAACAAAAATGAGAAGAAGAATAGTAATAACAGAAAACCTCCCCCCAAACTAGAATTGGTATTTCATTCTAACTCCAAAATGCAGAAGTTAAAATAAATGCAGACTTCTGAATCTATTTGTGTAATGTTTAAACCAACCAAGAGAAAAACGACTTCAGTAATGGCAGTATTGTTTAAATCAATGTTTTAGAAATGTGCACAGAACACATTCCCTGCCTGACAGTCTACCAGTCTCCATGCAGGTGTACGCATCACAGGTTGGGCAGAAGGCAGACCAGCCTACATTCTGCAAAAAAGCCAAATATGACCTCTTAGGCCATGGCCTGGCTCTGTTAGTTTGAGCTCCAGAATGTAGGAAGAAAAATTTGACAATTAAAGATATTACAAGACCCTGGCTGGTAGCTCAGTGGATAGAGCATCAGCCCAGTGTATGGACATCCCAGGTTTGATTCCTGGCTAGGGCACACAGGAGAAGTGACCATCTGCTTCTCTCCTTCTCCTTCCCCCTTCTCTCCCTCTTCTCCTCCTGTAGCCAGTGACTTGATTGGTTTGAGTGTGGCCCTGGGCACTGAGAATAGCTTGGTTGGTCTGAGCATGTCAGCCTCAGGCACTAAAAATACCTAGTTTGATTTGAGCATCGGCCCCAGATGAGGTTGCTGGGTGGATCCCAGTGGGGGTGCATGTGGGAGTCTGTCTCACTATCTCCCCACCTCTCACTAAAAACAAACAAACAAACAAACAAACAACTGAGCACATTAAACTGCAAATTGCATTAAGCAAATTCAGATCCATTTTGAGGCCTAAGAATCATTTCTCTCAATAGCAGAGATGCATGTAAGGGTGGTTGGATGAGGTCTGGAATAGATGAGTCAGGCCTCCAGGAGGGCTTCAGGAAACCAAGCTTGTCAGAATTCTCCTTGGAGAGAGAATGGTGAGCAGAACCCAGTAATTGCTCTTCTTGGTTGTCAATCAAAACAGCTTCAGAACTATACTATGGCCCCATAGTGTAAATTGACCAATTTAATGGAAATCAAGGTTTGCTTCAAAGAGCCGATTTATTTCCCAGATGTGTGTTTTGGGAGCATTCCCCAGCAGAGTTCCTTCAGATTCTCCTTGTTAATGACTCAACTTTCCTTCGGTTTCCTGTTGCTTCTAAAACACATCATTTAACCTGCTGTGTTGCAGGCCGGAGAGATGATCACCTCTGTCTGTCTTCCCAAGATGTCCCACCTCCACAGTTTTTGATTCAGGAGGTTGGAGATGCCCAAGAATATGCCTCCTCACACACTTCCAGGAGATGTACTCCTGGCCTGCGGACCACACTTTGAGTAGCATGAGTAGAGAGCATTTTGAGACCCCTTTTCCACAGCCCTTTTAATAGGTACAAAAATTGATTTCTTATGAGTTGCCTTCTTCAGCTCAAGCTCTCCTTTTATGCTCATTAGCTATTATTGCTTTAGAAGCCCAAACAATGGAAAAGCAGAGAAATTCCAGCTTTCCATTCCAAACTCAGAGCAAGCCTCAAATGTGTATTAACTGATGTTTCCTGTGCCAAGCATCTGCAGGGGGTGCCACTTACATTGCGTTCTTTGTGCATGGACTTTCCCTCCCTCCTCCCCCCACCCCAATGATACAATTGTGCAGGTGTGTGGCTGAGTTCAGCAGATTAATCAATTATAGGTTGGAGAGTGGTAGCTGTGCATGGCAGAGGGTGTTGAGAATCAATTTGAGACTATGCATCCCTATTTTTTGCAGTGTTTATGTATACATGATTTCAATAAATTCCTACAACGCTGTGAGATAGGTAAAGGAGACATTATTATCTTTCTTCCTCAGAGGAGAAAACTGGTACAGAGAGGTCAACTGACTGCCCCAAGGTCACACGGAGAGTCTGTGTCACACGTAGACTAAAATGTTCAGGTCTTCCCTAATGATATGAGGCTGTGGGATAGATAAGAGCAGTACTTTAGAAAATTTAATTCATTTTGGTATTTGATATCAATCATCTATTATTGGGCCACATGTGAATACAACTTCATAATTCCAGAAAGTTTTTCTGTGATTCCACTACAGTTTGTTTTGACACATTAAGATTCTGGATACCAGAGAAAGAAAACAATTTCACAGATTTTATAACATTTTCCATTAGGGATGAGAACCCCTCCTTGGGGTTATACATTTAGAAAACTTTTGTCTCTGGCCCTTCCCAAAATGATTTGAATATAGTTTAGGGATTTGAGTTTTCAGCCGATGAAAGCCAAGTGAGATTGCTGTAGTAGTTCCAAAAAATTAAATCTACTTATATCAACTGTTCCAGTAACAGTTACCAACATGATGATAATTATCCCAAAGCTCATTAAGAAAAAAAAAAAATTCATCACCATCCTATTTTGTTTCCTTGAAGTGGCTGGCTCATTATGTTCAGAGTGGAGCAAAATACATCAACATTTTAGATGGCATACCTTTGGATTTAGTTGATTGCTTGTATAAAAGGATTTGAGTCAAAGCCAATATGCCATTCACAGCCAAGAGGGCTCTAGGGATTGTGCAGAAAAGCTCTTTGTTCAAGTGAATTCACACAAAATAATGTTCAACGCTGTTACTTTATATTCTTTCATTGCTGTTGTCCATCAGGTGTTGATGGTTGAGTTATCCAAGCAGCTCAGGGTCCAGACGGTGGGAATGAAACAGGAAGTTGAAGACATCTAAAAGTTCTTTAACTGAACCCACACTAAGAAGTACACCTTGTGGTTTCTTTTATTATTTTAAAATTGGTAACACATACAGATGGTAAAAACATTTAAATCATACTGAGAGTACAGAGGGAACAGTAAACCTCCCTTTCACTCCAGTCTCTACCTCTCCCAGTCCCCATCCTTGAGAAAATCGTTGTTGCTGGTTTACTGAGTGTTCTTCAGAGATACAGTCTGCGCATGTGCAGGTGCTAAGAATGCAGCATCTCGCATATACCACCAGAAAGGCAAAAGCTTTGCATTTGTGCTGACTTTTTAGATGATGAGGATCCCTGCTGTTTTGTCTGAATTTCTGACAACCTGCCTTACACATACAAAAATCAGATTTAGAAAGATAGGTCATAATTCTTTATTTTTTAAAATAAATTGTACAACATTATGTACCATTAAAACGTGTTTGAAAATAATTTTTTTTTAAAATGGGGAACATGTCCACAGTATGAGTCTGATAAAAACAGAGGGCAGAATTATATAAGACGGGGCAAAAGTCGGTTTACAGTTGCTTGAATGGGAAAATAATAATTAATAAAGGATAATATAAGAAGAAACTTTTTTACTTTTTCCATAAATCTTTCTCTCCCTGTTTTATTGTGTGCTCAGTCCCCCCACCAGCCAGTCGCCACTCCCGACAGCTGTCAGCTTGCTCTCCAAGAGTCTGTCTCTGTTTTGCTTGTTAGCTCATTGTGTTCATTAGATTCCACATATGAGTGAAATCATATGGTACTTGTCTTTCTCTGACAGGCTTATTTAACTTAGCATAATAATTTTAAAAGCAAATTAATTTTTTATGGAGATTTTGATGGATTTAGAGATCCTTAAAAGTGTTTGGAAATAGATATATTCAGCTGCTATAGGAAACTAGGGAATAGGGAAGGCAATACAGTGGAAATTTCTTCAGCAAAAAATTTCATTTTTTAGACATTTATTTATTGATTTTTTAGAAAAAAGAGGAGAGAGAAAGAGAGAGAGAGAGAGAGAGAGAGAGCAAAATATCCATTTGTTGTTCCACTCATTTATGCCCTCATTGGTTGATTCCTATGTGTGCCCTGCCTGGGAGACCTGCCTCATAACCTTGGTTTATCAGGACAGTGCTGAATCCACTGAGCTACCTGGCCAGGGCAACAAAGAATTTTATTGAAGAGTGAAATCTCCACAGCTTTGTCGAAAGTTTCACTTGGGTTTTCTTTGAAGACCACATTCAACCAGGGCTACTTCTAGACAACAGCAGAAAAAGGCAGAGTTAATATCATTATTTAATAATCAAAGGAAGTAATTCCCACTTCAGAACTTACTTGTTTTGTAGCTTTGGGAAATTTATCATTTCAGAGTTTCAGTATCAATAAAATGAGGATAATAGTACATCTCTTATAGAATTAAGGTGTGGATGTGCACACACACAAATGTAGCCACTATTACTCTTCCTTTGGCATATCTGTATTTAGGGAATAGTTGAGATGTATTAAATATATTTGTATTGTCATTTGCTAGTCAGTTGCATATAAAAGCATAAATATGGAAGTGTTTTGAAACTATAAAAAAGCTAAAATGCCTGCATTTTTTATTTACCTGAGCTTTAATAAACTTGCAATATTTTCTGATTTTATGTCTGGTTTTAAAATCATTGTTATTATCCCTGAAAAGACAATCATTGTAAGTATTCTCTTTCATCTTTCTCCCAGTACCATGGACACATGATCAATCCCAGATACATGCAATAGAGACTGGATATTCCAAACCACAGCAACCCGAGCTCCAGCTGCTGGGGGACAGAGCAGTTAGGGAGCCCCCTGGCTCTCCTGGGACCACAGTTATATGGATACATCAGAATATCCCATCTAACATGATTCTCAGGGGAAAGACTTAGATACAATGTTTTTCTTTCCTATGAGAAATAAAGCCATCATCTCTTCCTGCTACTGTAACTTTAATTGTAATATATTTATGTATTTTTTCTAGGCTTCTAATCCTGGGCAATTTGAAAATGACAGTGATGCATTATGGCAGCGAGGACAAGTTCCCGAATCTGTCGTCTGTCATGGTCGAGTGGGAATAAACACAGATGCGCCGGACGAAGCCCTGGTTGTCTGTGGCAACGTGAAAGTGATGGGGACAGTTATGCATCCCTCTGACAGCCGGGTAAAGCAGAATATCGAGGAGGTGAGCACGGGGCAGGCCTTGGATGCCTCGTCTGACACCTGAGCCAGGTGTGCTGGGCGCTCTGGCCTCTGACACATCTCACATGGGGCGTTGCTACAGGTTGCCTGTGGTGTGAGACTGCTTAAGAGTTAGGAGTGGTGAAGCTGTTAGGCGTCTCTGCTGGAACTGTAAAGCAGCTCCTACCCAAGAGCACGGACTCACCTGACAGGAGCAGTGGGCAGTGACATGTAGCGCTGGCTTCCCAAGCAGCAGGTCTCTGGGTTACTTTCCACAGGCGATGGCCCTTCCTTCCATGCATGGCCAGCTGCCGGAGATGGCCTTTTCCTTCCCACCTCCAAGTGTCCATCTCCCTATTCATCTTCTGAACACTGTCTCGGCCCGGTTCCTGCCCGGACCTCTCCTGGACCTCTCCAGCCGCTTCCACCCAGAGTCCGGGCACCGACCACTGTCTGCCACACTCATCATCTTTCTCCAAGGAGCAGTCACAGAAGCTCCTCCTGTTCAGCCCTCACTTGATCAATCCCATCGCCCGAGGTGCTGAGTCAAGACTCTCTCCCTTTGTGGAGAAGCAGCCACCTTGTGGAAATCAGAAATCAGGCCTGGAATTCAGAAGGCTGCTCCTCCACTCTGGGCTCAGCCTGGCAACATGACCCTAGACGGCGCTTAGTCTTGCTGACACTCAGTATCTTCACCTATAGGACGGGAACGGTGCCTCTCTGCCTGACCCCACTGAGTCCTCTATACTTTTCCCCCCCGTTGAAATAAGTACTGAATCAGTGGAAAGTCACAAGTGCTATGGTTAGGATTAAGGTGCCAGGTTACTCCCGGTTCCAGCTCTTCCACCGTTTAATCTGTTTCCTATTCCCTGCTTCCATCACTTGCCCGCCCTCTCACTTGCGCTGCTTCCTGGAAGCATTTTTAAAGCTGTGGAAAATGGTGTTTTTAAGCCTCCTGTCCGTATTCTTTTTTGGTTCACAGGAGACGTAATCTGTAAATCACTGGCCGTTCTTGCAGGCTGCATTCCTTCCCCAGCGCAGATCTGCACTGGTTTTGCTAAACCAGCCAAGGAATGTCCTCCTCTGCTGAGAGGATTCCACAGGACGGCTGTAATTGTAGACTCTCATGCCGATTGTGGAGCTGCGGCTCATGTTAGAAGAGCTGTGACCGACCAGCCGATGGGAACGCGCAGGGCCGGAGAGTTCTCACATACATTTTCAGATCCCAGTCCTAGATACTGTGCCTTTGCCTTTTAGAGAAAGAGAGAGGAACTACGTTTCAGGTCACACTAACTCAAACTTATCCTTGCAATTGGCTATACAGTTCCCTCCCAGGTCTTATCTACATGCAAATGAAACGTGACAAGCGGGGCAAGTCCTCCATCACCCCTCCTGCTGCCCCAGGCTGTCCCCAGAACTTTATTTACTAAAGTATCCCAATGCTGCTCCTAGGTTTGAAGAGCATATACTGTCCCGAAACAGCAAACTTCCCAAGAGCTTCTCAAATCCCTTCTTGGAAGCCTTTTCCATGAAGTGAGATGTCACTCTAATCTGGACTGTAACTGTGGAATGCCTGCAGCCTGGTCCTGGGTGCAGCAGTGTGGGGTGAGGAGAAGCAAATGTATTTCTGATGGCTTTAGGCGACTCCTGTGTTTTGGTCGTTCGACTCCCGCCGGGGTCATGACCCACAGATTGAGAACCAACTGCTGCTCTAGAGGAAGGCTGGCATTTTTGTCCTCATTCTGGCAACCACTGGCCCAGCAAATGGGGCCCAGAGACATTCTATGTCTCTGTTTATTCTTCTGTGAACAGGGAATGCTTATATTCATTTTTCCCATGGGCTTTTTCTAATCATGTGAAGCAATTTTTAGCTGTACATGGCTAAGCAAATAGATACCATTATTATTTACTTGTAAATGATGCAAATTATGTCATTCATTTATTAAATTATTTCATATTAATATAGTTGTTCCTAATAGGTCTATCCACACCTACAAAATATCTGTTTCTAAGAAATCTTGTCTGTCCTACTGGCCATTTCTTATAGATGAGAGAAGGGATGGTAATGTCGACGATGGTGCTGGCAGACATGTGGACTTTATCTTCGCCTCTCCCTTGGTTTTTCCAACTTGTGAAAAGAGAGCCATTCTTCCAAATGCGCTGGGGAGGGATGTGTGGTTGATCTGATCACATGCATAGGACTGGAGACGTGCATCCTTTATTCTTTAAGGTTGCACGGTAACCAGAGCGGGCTCCTGGATGAGCTATTGTTGCAAAACACAGGGACCAAACATGTTACCGAATACTGCGGCAGAGAAAATGAGTATCAGTTGCTGCCTTGCCTTGGCTCCGTGTTTCCTTGCTCAAGGCAACGCAGGGCACCCTGCAGCTATTAAGCGCACAAGCACTCTGGGTAGAGAGTCCTGGTGGAGGAGATCTCTGGGGCTCATCTGGATGCATATCCAAAACACAGAGAGAATAACGCAGATAGGCTTGCAACCTGTGCAATGGAAGCACTGGGAAAATGAGGCCGCCTAAGAGGAGCAGCTTAATTCACCTAGTGGCATTGTGCTCTCTGGTGTGACTTTAGACTGGAGAAGGAAATGCAGCTCTTACAATGGAAACTGAACAGAGTGAGGGTGGAAAGGGTAGGCTGAAAACCAAAAGGGCATGAAGAATATCAATGTCAATACAGAAAAAAGAAGAGGAAGTCAAAAGTTGAATGCATCTGTGGAATTCTACAGTGAAGGCAGGAAACAGGCAGCAAAAGACCCAAAAATAAAAGCCAGAAAAAATCAATTAAGATAAAATGCTCAAAATATTTTTCTTCCAACCGCACCAGCACTGAGCTAGTTAAAGACAAAAGTGTGAAGAGCTGGAGAAAGTCAAACATGCTGTCTCCCCCCAGGGCCTCAAGCCAAATGCAGAAGTTCCTCAGCTCTGGGTGAGCAGTCTGAGGCGAGACTGATGTCCTGGCTGTGGGCTGCAGCCAGACGACCTATAATAAGACCTCTTTCCCTGAGCTAACTGGACTCCCATGGACTAGAATGTCTTCTCTGTGGTGCAATTCTTGAGTTAATGATATAGAAACCTTGGGCATGAGGCAGCATGACAGTGATGGCCATTTGCACTCATGGTCAAAAGTTTCCAAAACTGCTGTGGGCGAGATCGAATCAGACACTATAATTCAGTTTGTAGCTTCTTGCTCAGCACACAGGATGAGGAAGGCGTGGCGTTAAGTGCTGGGCTGTGTACAGTTTCTGGAGGAGGATTCCAACAAGGCACGGCCCTTCCCTCAAGGGTTTTCTCTAGACAAGTGTACACCTGGGGAACAGGCAACACAGGCAGTTTATATTTAGCTTTGGAAAGTCTACAAGCCGGAAATCAGAAGAGAATTTTTCTTAGAGAAACATTGTGATAGGTCTGTAGATCCCCAACCCTACCCTCAAATTTTTGGGGGGCAAAATCCTGTCTGATATACAATGGTAACAGTACTAGATACCCTAATTACTATGTCTAGCAATATGTCTTTGGGAAGAAATGTATTCAAGGATCCAATTTAGACACCAGGGGTCATTTTTCCTCTATGTAACCTGGATAGCCTGAGTGAGGGCACATCTTTTTTTGCTTTCCATCTGCAACAAAGAAACGGACACTGCCTCAACTTTGGTTTCCAATGGGGACTCATGCACAAACCACAGCGATAATGAATAGTAGGCACAGCAAGCACAGGGCGCCCAAGGGTGCGGGCAGGGGGAACTGGGTGGGGCCTGCCTAACACAACGCCAGTCCAGGCTGGCTCTTGTCTCAATTCTGTTAGTGTCAGGAATTGTTCTGCCACCTCACCACCTCCATTCTTTCATTCCTTCTTTTCTTCAGTGAAGTTCTGGGTGCCTGTTACATCAGACACTTTGCTAGGTGCCATCAGTTCCTGAAATGAACTGGGCCTTGTTCTAAGGAATAGAACTTTTATTAAAATTTGAACTCTGGGCCCTGGCCAGTTGGCTCAGTGGTAGAGTATTGGCCTGGCATGTGATTTCCTGGGTTATATTCTCGGTCAGGGCACACAGGAGAAGCAACCATCTGCTTCTCCACTTCTCCTCTCGCTTCTCTCTCTCTCTCTTTTTCCCCTTCCTGCAGCCATGGCTCAAATGTAGTGAGTTGGCCCTGGGTGCTGAGAATGGCTCCATGGCCTCCACTTCAGGCACTAAGAAGAGTTTGGTTGCTGAGCAATGGAGCAAGGGCCCCAGATGGGCAGAGCACCACCCCCTAGCGGGCTTGCCAGGTGGATCCTAATCGGGGTGCATGCAGGAGTCTGTCTCTGCCTCCCCTCCTCTTGCTAAATAAATTTTTAAAAATATTTGAACTCTAGATAAGAAACACCCATTTAATCTCCAGTGTCTGGCACATAGTAACTACTCATTGAATATTTGTTGAATGAATGAAGGAGCTCACAGGGTTAGATGTATGAGATTATGACTGTTCTTTCCCAGTATGGCCTGCGAGGCCGTCCTGCTCTGGCCTTACCTTTACAATCTAGTCATGCCCAGCTCTGCCTCTGCTGTGCCGCTGTCACTACCGGGCATCTGCTGTCTTGGGAGCTGGCTCATCCCTGTCTTAGTGTTGCCCTTTCTGGCTTCCCCTGCTCCCCCATCTTTCCACAACTAACTCCTATCTTAACGTTATTAATTTGTTTAACAAATGTTAGTTGGGCACCTCCTACCTGGAAGGAATTGTACTAGAAACTGGTGATTTGGTGATGATCAGAAAAACATGGCCTCATATGTCCTCAGGGAGTGTAGCCTATAGGGAAGAAAGATAATAAGGGTGACACAAACAGCTGTCTGGTGACAACCTGACTAGGGCTATGAAAAAAAGAACAGGTGCCATTAGCACATAAGCGAAGGGACCTTCCTAGCCTTGGAGGTCAAGCATGGCTCCTCCAGTGAAGGGATGTTTAAATTGGGGGGGGGGGAATTGCTTTTGAGGCAGGGAAAATGCTATGATCAAAGGTCTTGAAGTAAAAGAGGAGAACATGTTTGGAAACTGAAATAAGCTGAGGAAGCTTCACTAACTCAAGGAAGCCCTCTTTATGCTCCCCTAAGAATATTTCAGACACTTGCTTGGAGCAGCCATGACCTTCTGTTCATAAATCCAGCATCACCCCACATATCACATGGTCATATAATTCATAGCTGATGAGTGTGCCTTCTTGTGTAGATCATAAACTTTGTAAAGGCAATCATTTATAAAATGTTAACTCTCAATTACAATTTACATTCAATATTATTTTATATTACAGTGGTTCCGGGTGAAAAGGCAGTCATTTTCAAAATCCCAACACTTTGTGTAGTGTGCGGTATGTTGAAGGTGGTTTTAGTTGACTAACTAAACAATGAATGAACGCATTGAACCAAACTTTTGGTCAGAGCAGTTATTTAAACAACAGTGAGCTCAAAGCTATACTCCCTGATAAATACCTGAGGTAAAGCTTGTCTGTTTAGCCAGTTAAGTGCCAAGCCACAACCTTTCACAATCCAAATGAGGGAAGGGCAAGAGCCTTTAAGGATATTGGAACAACTTTTCTGCTCACCCGACTGAGTGGGTTAAGAGGAGCTGAGGGTCATGATGGGAGTTTTCTTAAACCAGTTATGTTCTAAAAGAAAATTTAAGGGAACCCACATAAGACTGCCAACTTTTTACTTCTTGAATATGGTCATTAAAAAAAAATCAAATTGTTATACCATCAATTCATTAAACAAAACTCAAAGGAAAGGGGAATGTTTTGAATCAAACACATTTAGCTTTAGGAAAAATTCACTCTATAGTTTTTATTGATATCGTTTTGCTAGGACCCTGAGAAATATTTTTGAGGAATTTGCAGTGACAATTGGAAATGCCCTTAACAGCCATCACTGGCAGGGTGACCTGGGGGAGAAGCGACCCCATGAGGGGAAAGTCGGTGTCTCGAGGGTCCAGCAGGCAGGCAGCCTAGACTTGCATTCCACCCCTTAAGGACATTTTCTTCAGCAGAATAGTCAAAGCAAATCAGTGATGCAAGACAGATCCACACCTCAGAGTTTGTGCCTGAACTAAACTCTGCATTACCAACTTATAAATACAAGGTTGACTTGGGTTGGTTTGGGGTTTGTACTGTGTGCTCCTTTGAAAATGATTCTTCTCAATCCTTCAGCGGTTGGTTCAGTCCGCAGTGAGCAACCCCAGTTCGCAGGAGGAGGGTTCATCTCTCAGAGGAGGGAAGGAAGGTAACAGCAATGAATGAGCGAGCTTTTGTCCTGGAATTTAGACAGGAAAACTGGCTCATTTTACAAATCAGTGGCTAGAAGTCATGAACATGGAAGTTGAAATTTTGGCTTCTCTAAGGAGAAAAGTATAAATTTCCCTTAAAATCGTTTAAGCAACGAGCAAAGACTCCCGTTTTCAACATGCCTAATCTCTCAGGTTCACTCTGGGCATTGATCTGAGTAGCAGATATGGAAGCAAGTGAAATCTGCTCTTCTTCAATTAGGTGGACACGAATGAACAGCTGAGGAGAATAGCCCAGATGAGGATTGTTGAATATGACTACAAGCCTGAGTTTGCCTCTGCGATGGGAATAAACACAGCCCATCAAACAGGTATGCGCAGAAGTTCCCCTTTAAATGTTGTATCGTCACCTATTAAAATTATAATTTCAAAATTTTAATCTGGAGGTTGTGTGCCATGGTGTTAGAGTGAGACAACATCTTGTTGGTCTAACTCATCCTCCATGAAACCCATAATCACTAGAACAGAAGAGCTTAAGGAAATTTGTCATCTTTACTCAACACACTACCGCATTCCTGCACCCTAAGATACTGGTGTGGTGCTTTGGATATATTGTTTCTTTTCATTGGTGTCCTCTTGCTCATGGAATCAGGGTCAAGAGGCAGATGGTAGCTCAAGCTGTGTGAGGGGCAGTGTTGGGCCATCCTGGGTTGGAAAGAGCAAATGGTGGGGTAGGCAGGTCTAGGTCAGAGAAGGGCAAAGTGAAGGTTATACTCCAATCCAGGAATCTTTTTTTTAAAAAGTGAGAGTAGAGGAGATAGAGAGACAGACTCCCACATGTGCCTTAAGTGGAATCTACCCTGCAAGCCAGTCTGGGACCAATGCTTAAGTAACCGAGCTATCTTCAGTGCCTGAGGCAGATGCTCAGACCAACTGAGATATCCTCAGCACCCGGGACCACACTTGAACCAATCAAGCCACTGGCTGCAGGAGGGAAAGAGGGAGAGAAAGGGGAGAGGGAGGAGAGGATAAGCAGATGGTTGCTTCTCATGGGTGCTCTGCCTGGGGATCAAACCCAGATGTCCACATGCTGGGCCGATGCTGTATCCACTGAGCCAACTGGCCAGGGCCAATCTGGGAATCCTAAAGAACAACCAATGAGGGGGCAAGGTTTTTCTGCAGGAAAAGAAAATGAATCCAAGCTAATGCCCCACCCTTGCTTCTCTGTGCAGAAATTTTAAGGCATTTACTCACCCTTTTCCCCATTTGGCCCAAAATCTCAAGGAGAAGTAAAGAAAATGGCACTCCCACTTTAATTGTATAGAGGTTCATGGCTCAAAATTCCTTCTTTGCTTCAAATGCATGTAGATCAAAGCAAAAGCTGAGGTGGAATAAGCATCTATTTGCAAAGGCTTCCCGTGTGGCCTGTGGCTGTCACTGTTCCATTCTGATGTAGGCCGGGGAGGATTTTCTCCAGAAGGATCTTTTCCTGACTCAACCTGTTGGAATGTTTTGCGTCTAGGAATGATTGCTCAGGAGGTGCAAGAAATCCTGCCCGGAGCTGTAAGAGAGGTTGGCGATGTCACTTGTGAAAATGGAGAGACTCTAGAGAACTTCCTCATGGTCGATAAGGTAACCACTGAATAGATACCTGCCTGAGGAGCTATAACCCCACAGGGAACTCCCCTCTGTGACATCACAATGTGCTGAAACATCCAACCAGAAAACAGGACAGGATGAAGTATTCTTTAGCTAGCTGGGGAATAAGTTGGTGGCAATCATGGGCACCAGACAAGAAGTCCTATAGGGGTAAAAAAAATAAATGCCACAGTAAACATTCGAGGTCAGCAGGTCTTATTATTAGAGGAAAACCAGCCCTGGGAAAGACCACTTTAGTAAAAGAGCACTCAAACAAGGACCAAACATTGGGGGGAATATTGACAACATGCTGCAATTAGACTTTGTCTTGAAAAATAGAATGAACACTTACGAAAGTAAGTTATCTTACATAATAGCATTTAAGTCATCATTAAAACAAGGTGCTCCTCCTGAGAATGACGGGAGACTGAAGTGTTGATTTTTTTTTTCAGTGTGGTTTTTCAACAAAATTGTATGTTTGCCTTTCACAGAACAGTCATAAAGTGGGTTATTTTTACAAATATTCATGAGTCTCATCATTTTTCCCAAGAGTGTGTCTTCATTCTTTGATATTCAAATCATTCTCTGTTGAAGGAATGTCCCCCTCCTTGTGGACCAGCTCCTCATCACTTGTTAAGGCATCTAAGGCTGCCGTTTCCTCCCTGGCTGATGCCGTGTGTGTAGGATTTGAGTAGTTCTTCAAGATCATGTTTGTTAATTCGGTGAAATCCTGCATCTTTTACGAGCTTTGTAAATTCACTCTGCTTCTGATTTGCTTTGCATTGCATTATTACATTTGATGCTGGTGGGGGGGGGGGGAGACTGATTAACATGGGGATTTTATAGTAATCGGGAGAAATGTTTGAGCAAGATAAATCTGTAATTTGTCAGTTCAGTTTCAAATTATATAAGAATCTGTGGAGGTCTTATTAAAATTCATATTCTGATTCACTGAAGTCCTGCATTTCTTTTTTTATTATTTTTCTTCTATTTTTTAGTAAGAGAGAGAGAGAGAGGCAGGAAGAGAGAGAAAATGAGAAGCATCAACTTGTTGCATCACTTTGGTTGTTCATTGATTGCTTCTCATACATGCCTTGACCAGGCGCATATGAGAAGCAATCCCATGCTCAAGCCAGCGACACTGCACTCGAGCTGGCGAGCCCTCAATAAGCTGGTGACCTCTAAGGTTCTGCATTTCTAACCAGTCTCCAGGGGGTGCCAATTTTACCAATGCAGTGGTCAGCCAGCCATGATTGGCATTGCAGAGTAGGAGGTGCATTTTCATTGTAGGCCCTTCCATAGTCTTCCAACAGCTTCTTGGACAACAAAAACTTAGATAGAGAATGGATCAGGATGGCCTGCTTAGCCCTGGGCTGCCAGAGCCGAGAGACAGAGGTCGGGTTATTTCCTCCTGTTTCCCAGGATCACATCTTCGATGAAAGAAAATTTTTGTTCTCTCTCTCTCAAACCTGGGCTATCCATTCACTTGAAAAATATATCATGAGAAACTTATCTTGGATAATAAAGTATTGAAGTTTTCAAATAACTTACTTAGATACCTTATATTTACCTAAAATGTAAACTATATTTAGAGATATTTGTAGAATAAAGTCCCACTCACTCTCTTACATTTTCACAAGCTTCCTGGGGTGAGAGACTAGAGTGTGGGCACAGTTGTCGGTCCCAGGACACAGCCCCAGGAGTGTGTCACTAGGCCGCCAAGGTGGAGGCTCTTGGGGTTATTTGCCCGGCAGCAGCTACATCACTCTGGCTGTGGGCCCTCTTCTAAAACACGTAGGAAAGATGTTTCTGTGTTTCCACCGAAGGTAATGCCTGCCCAGGGTCTTATGACTCTCACTGTTCAGAAAAATAATTCGTTCTCCCCTGAGCCAGTATCTTCCCATTCCCAGTTGAGTTGAATGGGGACAGTTGGGATTATTAGCAACAGGAGTTTTAAAGGCCACCCTCCTTTCCCCCAGAAGAGGCTACAACTCATGTTCATTCCTAGGAAGACAAGTACAGAGGCCTGGGGTAGTAGGGGTGGCATTCTTGTTGCAGATAGCCAGGTTCATTTGTCACCTGAGGAGCAAACCATGCCAAGGCAGCATTCAGTGTATGAATAAGTAAAACCTACTACAGGAGTGCAGAGTGGAAAAGTTGCGATTCTCTTTGTAACAGGACCTTATAGTGATATGATCTACGGAGACGTCACTAAGGCCACACTCATTTACAGAATCTGTAACACCAGGAGCAGATGAGCATCTCCATACTCTGAAGCCTGACTTCCTTTTCAGGCTGGCTTCTGAGGATGGCCTTCAATTACTAGTTTAATCCTCAAATTTGTGGAATGCCCCTCCTCTACCTTATAAGTACTTTATAGAATATCACGTATATTCATTCTCATTAAGAACAAAGGGAACATGGCTCTTGTCCCATGCACTTTGGTAATTGTTAAATGGGCAAGATGTACCAAGAATCTCTTGCTTTCCTGGCCTCCCACCCATTCACACGGGCAGTGTGATGTCTTTGATTGCCACATCCAAGGGTACCAGGTTTAGGAGCTTCACTAGGACTTCCTGGGCTTCATATACCATTGTAACTGGTGGAGATCAGATAAGATACAGTCTCTCTAAATTCTTTACTTCATTTTACTTTCATCAGAAATTTCTTTTTTTATAAACATTTTTTCACTGAAGCTAAAATGCCAACTAGAAATGCACATAAAAATGTTGAGCTCTTGTGCTCCGTGATCACTCTATCATTTCCACATGTACTTTTGCAACTTTATGTCAGAACAGGAAAAAGAATGGCTAGATCTTTACAGACTGTCCATGCAACCAACCAAAATTGGAGATCAGTCATGTCAGTCAATGTTGGCACAAACAGCTTTCCTTTCTCTTCTTAATAGGAGGGATGACCTTGCAAGATAAACTTATCTGAAGTAATCTCCTTCTTCTCCACAGAGCCTCAGCATCAGGAAGGCAGAGAGTAAGGGCTCAGGGCTGATGCTGGGTCTAGGGGGCCACAAGGAGGTCGATGCCATTGTCTAACCCAGCACGAGACCACGGGAGGCATTCTGGCTTGTTCATCTGTCTCTTTTCCTGACTACTCTATTTGTTTTTGTGATTGTTTGGGAGCAGGTGGTTGCATTTCTTGAGCTTTATTATTAGGTGTTCTTGGTATAAGAAAAATGTACACATGCTTCATCAGGTGGTGGTGCAGCAAATAGAGCATTGACCTGGGGCACTGAGGGCCCAGGTTCGAAACCCCAAGGTCGCTGGCTTGAGTGCAGGCTCATCAGCTTGAGTGCGCGGTCACTGGTTTAGCGTGGGATCATAGACATGACCCCATGGTCGCTGCTTGAGCCCAAAAGTTGCTGACTTAAAACCTAAGATTGCTAGCTTGAGCAAGGGGTCACTGGCTTGGCTGGAGTTCCCTACACAAGGGACATCTGAGAAAGCAATCAATAAACAACTATAGTGCCACAACTAAGAGTTGATGCTTCTCATCTCTCTCCCTTCCTGTTTGTCTCTCTCACTAAAAACAAAAACAAAAAAAAAACCCTACAATAAATATAAGAACTTTCTGAAACAAATTCATAAGTAAGTTTATATAAAGATGAAGTTCATCTTATGAATATTTATTCATTGAAAAATTTGTGTTTGTGTGTGTTTTAAGATTGCATGTTATACATCACCTTCCTATAACTTAGTGTGTAGCTACTTTTTACTCATTGATTCTATTTTTCTTCAACCACAATGTGGCAGGAGTTGTCATTTGAGTCATGCAGGGATAAATAACACTTGGACCCTGCCTTTAAGTACCTTATAGATAAGACAGGTACACAAGAGATACAGCTCTGTGCTACAACGTGAGGGGTAGTGTGGGTGCATAAATGAAGCGCCGCATCAGTTCAGAGGAAGGAGAGGGCACCTGGGCACTAGGAGTTCAGGGTGGAACGGAGGTGGGGAGACAGTGTCATAAGACACGGTCGGACCTTGGGCTCTGAAGGGGTGACCCAGGGAGGGAGGGCATCACAGGTGGCCTCTCCAACCTTCCTTTAACTCATCCACATTATCAAAGTAGATGCCAAGTCCTGTTCTTACTTTGGCAGTATCCTTCTGTATCATCTTCCCTCCTTATTCTCTTTATCCTTTCCATTTTCTCCCTGTTATAACGGCCTAACTGACCTGCTTGCCACCAATAGGATTATCTTTCTTCGAAACAAAACAAATCTCTGCTCATACAATCTTCCTTCCCCACTTTTGGCTCTTCATTGGCTAGAAGCCTCCACAATCTGAATGGAATCTTGTATTTCTAACTCATTTTCTAACACTCACCCACCCACCCTGCAACCCCGCGATACCTTCCAAATAAGCTGAGACCCTTCAGAATACGATGTATTTGTGATGTATTTTGCACACGTGCGTCAGGCTGGTTTGCTAGCCCCCTCCCCCATCAGCCTTTTGTTCTGTTTCTCACACTCCCCAGTTGGTTTCTGCCTCAGAGTTGCTCCAGTATGAGATCTCGGTCCTGAAGACTCATCAGCTGTATCCTCTCTCAGCACCGAGACTGTTTCTGGCCCTCTTATCTAAACAGTTTCCACATTAGTTGGTTTCACTTTGTAAGATTCAGGGCAACTGTGAGTGCACATAGTGTCCTTTTAGTGATGAGAAAAGTGGCTCCTTCTGGCGGGTGCAGACCCCTCCACCCCCTGGGCCGCGCCTCTGTGCAGGGAATACAGTGCTAACTTATTCACTGCAGCCTGGAAACTTTTGTCCCTAACTGAAATCATCTTGTTTGTTTGCCTCCTTGTTTTTTGCTACTATCCTCAGTTAGCTGTGTGAGAGCAAAAATCTTCTATGCCTTTGCAAACCGTGTCTTCAGAACTTAATGCGTGGCTTGAACTCCAAGGTTTAGAGTTAAGACTATGGCAGGAATTCATTGAATATTGGTTGGATGAATGAATGAACTCTGTGATGCGTGGATTGATTCTGTCTCTACACTGTCTTAGGCCTCTCAGTGTACATCTCCTAGAGTATTTATCACATTGTGTTGCTGTTCTCTTTCTCTTGTGTCTCCTCCAGTAGACTGTGAGCTTCTGGAGGTCAGAGCATGTGCCCCGTCAATCCTGTGTTGTTTAGTACAGAATCTGACATTTCATGGTTTTCAACGAGAATGTGTTGATATTAATGCCATAGTTTTTGAATGTCTATGAGAGGAAGAGAAGGGGTTCTATTAACATGGAGAAGTCTGAAGGAGAAGTAGTTTTCTAAGGAAAATGATGAGCTCAAGTTTGAGTTTGAGATGTCAGCTGAACAGTCAGATGAAAATGTCCAGAGGTGACGACTGGGAGTGTGAAAACTGAGACAGCCGGTGGGGTCAGGGGAAGCTGCAGATGTGGATAAAGATATTAATTAAGAAGGGGACAGTTGGAGGAATGCCCTCATGTACCTCCATCTTCTGGATTTGGGCTTTCTCAATACTTTTTTTGCTCCAAACTCTAATTATTGAATATTGGCCTTTCTTCTGAAGCCTTGGACACATAAACCTTGTACCTGTAACAAATGGTGAGCCCCAGCCAGGAGCTGGTGTCCATGGTAGCTCTGCCCCGGCTGGGCAGCCTGGCCCTGGTCTGTGAGTCCTGAGAAACTACCGGACTGTTTTGCCTTGAGGATCCGGAGGGCGACCTTGGCCAGCCCTGCTCATCTCCTGTACATCTCTCAGTCAGAATAAGGAAATGATTTTGGACTTTGTCAGCTGTCTGTAGGTTCCTGAGCCCTAGGTGGAACGACCCTTGCCTACTTTCCCAGGGAAAGAACCTCAGAGCTGTCTTCAAGACCTGAAGAAATGCTTCATTACCCTTACCTCATCTCTGACCACTCAGCAGCTCCCAGCATGGCCCCGAACACCTAACGCAGGGTGTCTTGTGAGTTTGCCCTATATGACCCTAACCTGAGCACCATTGGGGAGTTCGGGCTTTTGAGCATTAGCTTCCCATTGTCCTGGATGGCACCATTCATAATAAAATAGCCAATATTTCTCCACTGCAAACAAAACAAAACTGTCAAGGCAAGAAGGGAAAGGTTATGGATGCAGGTCATAGATCAGAAGCCTAAGGCCAAGTCTGGCCTGCAGACTTCCCCTTCCCTCCTGACTCACAGTCTCTTTAAAACTTTCAAAGTTTTGCCCACCTTCAAAAATTAGGAGATCCTCCCACAAATTTCTGATTTCTGATCCCCTGGAAATATCAGAGCTGGTGACGCGGTGCTGAGTGGTGGCTCCCCCACAGGGGCTCCATAGGCCCTCACGCTACCTGCCAGGTCCTGCAGACCTGCCAAGTCCACACAGAATGGGTAGCAGAGAGGACCGAGAGCAGCAGAGCACTTCCGGGGAGGGCCGGGAGGAAGGCAGGGGCTGTGCAGCTTGAGCGGATGGGGCAGAAGCAGGAGGAGCATGTGGGGCAGGTACAGTGCCCCGAAGTCCAGTGAACGGAGAGGATCAGCAAGGAAACGGGGAGGCGATGGATGAGATGGGAGGAAAGTGAACATCAATAAAAAATGATTAATTTTGTTGATCAAAAAATTACTGAGATAGTCTATGGTATATAGTGTTTAAGAGTGTGAATTTCAACATCAGATAAAACTTTGTGCAAAACTCTTGGGGAATTATAGAGTCACTTTTATAGCCATACAAAAACAAAACAAAACAAAAAAATTCATTATGGGACATTTAAATTCTACCTTAATCACTTTGTCCCCCACTGAAACAATTATTTTTATAAATGATTTTTGTTAATGCAAGTTTTCTTTTCTTTTCTTTTTTCTTTTTTTTTTTTTTACAGAGACAGAGAGAGAGTCAGAGAGAGGGACAGACAGACAGGAATGGAGAGAGATAAGAAGCATCAATCATCAGTTTTTCGTTGCGACACCTTAGTTGTTCATTGATTGCTTTCTCATATGTGCCTTGACCACGGGCCTTCAGCAGACCAAGTAACCCCTTGCTCGAGCCAGTGACCTTCGGTCCAAGCTGGTGAGCTTTGCTCAAACCAGATGAGCCTGCGCTCGAGCTGGCAACCTCGGGGTCTCGAACCTAGGTCCTCCGCATCCCAGTCTGACGCCCTATCCACTGCGCCACTGCCTGGTCAGGCAATGCAAGTTTTCTTAGGACAACAACTTTCAGGTCTACAACATAGCAGAACCTAATAAAATGGTTAACTGTTAAAATTTTCCAGATGCCACTCAGAGATGCCACCACTTCACATCTTTCAGAAATGATTTATGCTCTTTTTTTATAGAGTAGTGTGTTTTTCATATTTAAATAGAGAAACACTGAGTTATCAAAAATTATATTTGTTTATGTTCAAATAGACACCCCAAAATCTAAATGGGGCTTTTAAATGTTCTACTCAGAAGCTGGTTTAGAAATCCATTCTTTTCTCAAGAGAGGAAGGGCTCATTTATTGGTTGTGATAAGTTTACTGGAGGGGCCAGGAGGTTATTATCTTCTGCTGCATTCACTTGATTGATCTGATTCCAAGCTAAATGAGTTCTTTAGAGTTCATAAGTTATTACAACCAACCTGGATATTTTAACAACTGATCCCCGTTTTAAGATCATATTCTCTCCTAGAAACATTTTACACCGGAATCAGGGAGAAAATAGACTTGTTTTCTGGTAAAAATTTTAGAGAGAAATAGGCCATTTATTGTTTTCATGGAAATTTTCTTTTCATAGTTATGTCTTCTTTAAAAAAGTTGTTGCTCATTTTAAAAAATGCATTTAAGGAAGGCCAATGAGTGAATGGAGAGATGGAGAAACATGATGGGAAAAATGAACAAATCAGCATACTATTCAGGGAGTTTAGGTGGTGGGAATATGAGTACTTACGATTTTTTTTTATCTTTTCTGTGTGCTTGAAAATTTTTGTAATAAAATGCTGGGAACAAGAAATCTTAGTTCCAGACACCTAAAACTGCAATTTAAATATTTCACCAGCAGGTGGTGGCAATGCTTTGACAATCAGATAGGCCTGTGCTATAGGACCTGTAATTTTATACTTTATTTACCAAAGTGAAACTTAGTTAAAATAGCTGAATTTATGCCCAAGTTTTCAAAAAGAATATTTTCGAGTAATTTTTAAAGTGAAGTCTTTAAGAATAATTAGTTCCTTTCTGATCAGTGCTAACTCATCTTATCTGTGAAGCTGGACACTGAGGTCAGTCACTTCCTCCCAGTAAGTAGACACAGCTTGCGTGGACTTCACGGGCGAAGTGCCCGAGCACCTGAGCTCTGTTTCAGCTGTTCAGTCCGCCACCATGCCTTCAAACTACTTAAACTGAGCAGAGAGCTAAAGAGTCAAGAAGGAGTGGTGTATCTCAGTCGTCCCCCCAGAGGATTTGTGTTTATTGTTGGAACTTTAGACGTGACATGCTCCCATCCTCCTTCTACTGCTCCTTAACTTGACTGCATTCCTCCCTCTTCATCCTCATCTCCTCTTCCGTCTAATGTCTTTCGTAAATATCTTTGGATGTTCAGGCTTTCCGCAATATTATTAGTGTTGTTGTTTTAACGTGTTTTAAATTTCTTTAATTATGAACATCTGCTCATAGTCTGATGCATGGAATTCCTTGGCCTGGGTCTTTACCTGCTCCTTCTCAAGGGTGGGTCCCCCAACTCGGCTGACCACACACCGAGCAGTGAGCGCTCACACGGGCCCCCCTTGTGAATCTGTGAGAGGTTTTCACTGGGACATACACTAGGAGTCAGGTATAGGATACACATAGCCTTAATTTTGTGAAATACTGACAGATGGTCAGTCATTTCCAACTCATAACAGCAGTCACGAGTCTTTCTGTTTTCTCTGTCTACTCAACATCACTGGACTTTGTCAAGTTTGCATCTAATTGGGGTAAAGTGAAATCTTATTGTTTTAATTTACCTTTCTCTGACTATACAGCTGTGCATTTCTTTCTTAGCTTAGCTATTTAGATTCCTCCTTCGGTGTATTGTTTGGCCCAGATTGACGCTGGACAATCTTTCTTTTTCAGAATGAGACTATAACTTTCCACTTGAGGCTACTTTATTCTTTGCCAGTGCTCTCAAAAATAAGGCGAACAGACCAAAGCTTATAGCAATGGCTTAAGATAGTGACAATTATTGTCTAGTTCAATGCCTTGGCTTCCTTCCTAGTGCTAATTACACCTTAAAACTGTAGTATTTACTTGTGGTTTACTTGTTGACCAGTTTCCCCCACTAGAAAATATACTCTATGAGGGCAGAGACCCCTCTACCTTATTTAATTGTCTTATTCATGCACCTAGCAAAGTGGTTAGTACGTCATAGGTGCCTGATAAAGAACTATAGATTCTGTTCCTTATGTGCCAGGTAGTTAGCTGGCCCTACGGAGTCACAAGACATAGTCACTGCCCTGAAAAGAAGCTCATCCCTCACCCAGAGAAGATAAGAAATCAAAACAGCACTGCATTTGCCTGACCTGTGGTGGCACAGTGGGATATAGCGTCGATTTGGAACGCTGAGGTCACGGGTTCGAAACAATGGGCTTGCCTTGTCAAGGCACATATGGGAGTTGATGCTTCCTGCTCCTCCCCCCTTCTCTCTCTCTCCTTTCTCTAAAATGAATAATAATAATAAAACTCAAAACATTGCAACAAACTATAACAGGTTCAGGTGGAAGTCTGTCTCAATCAAAGGACTCTAGCCCTTCCATAGATGATTCTACTTAAACAGAGATAACTGGTGTTAAGCAAGGATTCTAAAGCAAATGAGAGGCAACAATAACATGTAATTTTGAACTGTTTTATAAAGTTGTGCTCTTCCCATATAAGGCAGAGGTCCAAACACAACATCCAGGAAAATGAGCCCAAGAGGTGTCCTCTTTGCAAGAGAAATATGCAGGGGCGGCAAACCTCTCCTCCAGGGAGCTGTTAGACTCAGCCAGAGGCTGAGCTTCCATTTCATCTCAACAGCTTGCTTTTCTGGGTTTGGGGATTCTTTTTTTTTTTTTAAGCCATGTCAGAGTCTGGAGAACTACCCATAAAATAAACTTCTGGACAAAGATCTAAAGCTGAGTTTATCCAAAGCCAGACACGCCCATTGGCTGAAGACAGTTTTTCTCCCTTTGGCAATCATGTTCATTATGCTCAATTACAGGCTGTCTTATTCCCATGATCTGATTATAAAATGTCAGCCCATGCAACATTAGATGACACGAGGGGAAATTTCCAATCTGTGACTCTCATTAGGAAAGAAATAAGAGCTTATTTCAACTTCTCCAAGTGTTCTTCGCCACCAGCCTTAGTGACCCTTACTCGGTGTTGTTGATAGAGGGCAAATTGTAGTTCCCAAAGAGAGGAGAAATCAACTCCACTCCTTGGTTCCCCCTACTGTTGTGGTCTCATTTATTGTCAGAACTGCAAGGGACCCAAGAGCTTGCAAATTGTGTTCTGCAGAGTCACAGTGTTTCCTAGGGTATGAGTGGGACTGAGAGGACATTCGTTCCTTTCCTGAGCCAGTCTCCTCCCAAAGGCGAAAGGACCCAACCAGAGTGGAAACTGGTTTGCTGGGTGTAAGCGAACTACTCTCCCATTGCACTGAGAACATTAAACACTAGTGTCTCTTTTCTTAATTCACCTGTATTTCTCTGGGCATTTCCTAACATGGAGATTGGACTTGTTTTGTTTTTTGTGTTTTTGTTTTTTTTTATCTGAGAGAAACCTCAGATAAAAAATAAACTGTAGCCCTGGCCAGTTGGCTCGGTGGTAGAGCGTTGGCCTGGCGTGCAGAAGTCCCGGGTTCGATTCCCGGCCAGGGCACACAGGAGAAGCGCCCATCTGCTTCTCCACCCCTCCTCCTCTCCTTCCTCTCTGTCTCTCTCTTCCCCTCCTGCAGCCGAGGCTCCATTGGAGCAAAGATGACCCGGGTGCTGGGGATGGCTCTTTGGCCTCTGCCCCAGGTGCTAGAGTAGCTCTGGTCTCAACAGAGCGACACCCCGGAGGGGCAGAGCATCGCCCCCTGGTGGGCAGAGCTTCGCCCCCTGGTGGGCGTGCCGGGTGGATCCCGGTGGGGTGCATGCAGGAGTCTGTCTGTCTCTCCCCGTTTCCAGCTTCAGAAAAATACAAAAAATAAAAATAAAAATAAAATAAACTGTAAATTCTGCCAATCTCTGCAATCTCACTAGAGAACAATGCCTCTGAATGCCTCATAGTATGAACTGCCACTGTAAGACTATATTATTCCTTTATAGATGGACTGAGTTTAGAAAGAGAGGTATGGCAAGAGAGAGAGAAACATTGACCTGTTGTTCCACTTACTTATGCATCCATTGGTCGATTCGTGTACGTACCTTCACCAGGGATCGAACTGCTATCTCGGCAGATCAGGACAACACACTAACCAACTGAGCTACCTGGCCATGGCTATCTTCATTCACTTAGTCATCAGCCATGTGCCGAGTCATTGCTCTGTGCTGCAGAATTGGCTGTGGACTTGATGGGGGCCCAGTCACTAGGAGTTTCTAACATAGGTAAATACGACACAAAGTGTAAGGAAGGTGAAAGGAGGTGTGGACAGGTGGTTCCGGTCAAGGGAGAAGCCTGTGCTAGTTCCAGAGACTCGTGAGAGCAGGACATGCTCAGTGAAGGCCGGATGGGTCAGCACGACTAGAGCACAGAGTGTGAAGAGGGCTATGAGGAAAGATGAAGCTTAACTAGGGGACCATGCTAGGCAGGGTAACAGCTCTGATTTCACAGATGCCTCCCTGTGGTTCCCACTGCACATGTCCCTGCCAAACGGCCCTATGTGTCCTTTGAGGAAATACGCTCATGCTGTTTGTGTGTACACTCACCCCAAACCAAGTCTTAAACAGCAGGCAGAAGATTCCGGTGTGATTTGAAGCAGTTTCCAGTCCCACCCCTGTACCCCCACCATCTCCTTCAAGTCTCATGAGCAGTTTTGCTGACATGCTAGCTTAATCATTTTTGCATCGTAACTGTGAAGTTACATTTCTGCTGAGGTCGTGAGTTCCATTTGAAACGGTCAATAATAATGAGACAGTCGAGTAATTAAATTAGGTTCAATTACAAAACAGTTTGTAAACAACGGTAGACATCAGATGGGGAAACTTTTCCAAATGTCCCTCTCGGCCTTAATGAACACAAACAGGCTTCTCCACGAGCCCTGGGGGTGTGTATTTAGGAAAAGTCCCTCAGGCATCTAGGTGCACATGTGTGGTTAAAATGAACTCATAAAAACCATCTGCTTGCACAGAAGAGGACATTTCCAGAAAATTCTAGATTCACTTTTGAACTTATGCATAGTATGGGCTTTACCATGATGATAGAGGAGAGAAGTCAGAGTCAATCCCCAGGACCTATTTTATTTTTTGATTATTTATTTTTTGATTATTTCCTACCAGATCCGTCAAGTCAGGCCCTTAATTATAATTAGGATGGAACTAGTAAACCCCTTCTCCACCTTTATTTCTTCTTACATAGGAGAGCGCATGAATTATGCGCTGTTGGGTCTGCCTGGAAGATGGATGGAGCTGGGAAATTTGAGCTAAGGAATCAGAGCTGGCCTTTTGTCATTACTGACAAGTGACTGGACAGTGCCGCCCTTTCTCCTCTCTTGTGAGGCACACTGAACGCCCTGGAGGAGAGACACTAAAGAAAGTACCGTATTCCCCATGTATAAGACGCATCTTTTTCCAAAAAATTTGGGATCTAAAAACTGGGTGCGTCTTCTACAGCGGTTGTAGATTTTTTACTAGCATTTCCCGCTCTTCTGCGCAGATGAGAAGTTGTATGAATTTTATGATGAATAAAACTTGAGTTCAATAACTTTATGTGATACATTTTTTTTTCAAAGTTCAGGCCCCCAAATTAAAGTGTGTCTTATACGTGGGGAAATATGTCATGTGCTGTGCTTTAGAGGAGGTGTCAGCATCATTCTTCATGATCTGCTTTGGCTGGGGCTACATCACAAATTAATGTAGCAAGGAAACTTTTTCTTTAGGACCCAGTTGCCAATATATAATATGTATAGAAGGTATGGGAGTGCCAGGGAGGACGCAGAGAAGTGGGTAGCTTCAGAAGATTTAGGCTGTTGAACTGACATCACAGCCTGGTGGGCTGCCTGTGGGGGAGCCAGTGGGGGAGGGAATTAGAGATGATGCTATAACCTGAAGTGGACTGCTGGCTGGACCAAGTAATACAGCTATAATAATTACAGTATGAAGCTTCCTACACTGTAAACAGTCAATAGTCAAATGACATTTACTATGATTTAGAACCATAGAATATTATTATCTTCATGACTGCTGCCTTATATTCACTGAAACAAATTTCAAAGTAAAAGAACATCTGTACCAAAGTTAGAACTTTCAGAAGAGATTCATTCAGGTTTTTTTGGTTTGTTTGTGTTTTGTGATTTATTTATTTTTAACACTTTTAATGAAAAATTTTAAACATACAAAAGAGAGAGAGAATAGTGATGAAATTCATATATACAGTATGTTCGTAAAGTCATGATGCATTTTTGACTGGTCATAGGAAAGCAACAAAAGACGATAGAAGTGTGAAATCTACACCAAATAAAAGAAAAACCCTCCCAGTTTCTGTAGGATGATGTGGCAGCATGTGCGCATGAGCAGATGATGACAGAACACCGTGTATACAGCGGAGCAGCCCATGGCCATGCCAGTAGAGATGTGGACGGTACAGAGGAAAGTTCAGTGTGTTCTGTGGCTTGCTAAATTAGAATCCGTGACCAAAGTGCAACGTGAATATCAGCGCATTTATAACGAAGTGCCACCACATAGAAATAACATTATTTGATGGGATAAGCAGTTGAAGGAAACTGGCAGTTTGGTGGAGAAACCCCGTTCTGGTAGGCCATCAGTCAGTGATGAGTCTGTAGAGGCTATATGGGATAGCTACCTAAGGAGCCCTAAAAAATCTGTGCATGAGCCCACATCGAACTGCACTGAATAGGTATGAAACTGGGAGAGTTTTCCTTTTATTTGGTGCAGATTTCACATTTCTATTGTCTTTTGTTGCTTTCCTGTGACCAGTCAAATGTGCACCATGACTTTACAGACACACTGTATACTTCATTGAGATTCTATAGTTATCAATTCATGTCCAATATTATTTTATTTAAATAAAATATCCTTCCTCACTACTAAATTGAGAAATAGTTGACATATAATACTGTTTAAGGCACTGGTTTTCAACCTTTTTACACTTGGGGACCAGTGAAAATCGGAAAATTATTTCTGGGACCTCCAAGGCAGAAATCACACTGAGGTAAGCAAATCCAAAGAAGATCATTGGGTCTATAATCTTCATGCAGCATCAGGATGGTTAACTCTTTCATGGACCAGCATGAAATTCCTGGCAGAATGGTCTGGGACCAGAGGTTGAAAAACACTGGTTTAAGGTATAGGACATGATTACTTGATACACATATCATATATATTGCAAAATGATTACGCCAGTAAGGTTAGTTAAACACATCCACTGCCTCACATAACCTTTTCTGTGTGTGCAGTGTTGAGGAGGAAAATTTTCTCCTCTATCCCTGTAGATTCTTACGTCTGATTTAAGAATTAAATTGACATGGGACAGATAACAGGAGAAAAACCCAAGAGTAATTCTGTACATGTGGGGGCTCTTTAGAATCCGAGGGCCCAGAGGACAGCCAGGTGCTGAGGCTGTCTGCCATCCAGAGCTGAGGAGAAGGGGGAGGAGTCTGGAACTTCAAAGGGGAGGAAACAACTTACATGAAGATGAAACAAAACAATGTTTGATAAGCAAATATTTGCTGTGCCGAGTGGAGACAATGAGGCAGAGAGAGGACTTGGAGCAAGCAGGCCTTGCTGAGTCCACCCCTGCCCCCCCCCACCATTCCCTCTTCTCTCACTCCCCACCCCACCCCCAGGTGCCCACACCTGGGCCATCTTCCGGTAATAATCTCTGGTGATAGCTGGTCCTCTGAAAACCGGCCCTCTATCTAAATTATTTTAGGCAGTTAAGGAAGAGGGCTGTAATGCTGGTGGCTGAGGCCAGACGGGTCCACATTGGATTCGGGCAGACGGTAGAGAAACTGCGGAGCCGGAAAGGGTTGAGCCATTCTGTTTAATCAAGTCTCACAAGGGCAGATGAGCACACAGGCAGGGGAAACCGCCTCTCAGGCAACAAACAGTAAGAATGTCCCCTCATAGTGACGGGCAGGCAGGAAACCCGCCATCTACAATCCCCCTGAGCGCAGGCTCCCATAACCTTATGTAGGCCATACACACATGGTGCTGCCACGTGCTCACGCGCTAATCAGGCAAAGTGCTTGCAGCCAGTAAACCAGTGAGCAAGCCTAACACAGCTGCCCCACAGGACTTACTAATGCCTGAGCTTTTAAAAAATTTTATATGTTCCTTAAAAATAATCAGCCTAAAATAATCCTCATGCCAATAAGACATTTTGGGCTGGCAAAATCCTGCTCTCCTACAACTAACTCTCTTAGCAATCATCAAGTGCATAATAAAGCACTGTTGAATTTAGTCAGCATGCTGTCTTTAGGCCTCTAGGATTTATTTATCTCAATCTGAGTTTAGGTGCATATGTATTTACAATTGTCATATCCTCTTGATGAATTTTGGTTTCCATGAGAATCTTACTCTGTCCCGTCACTTTGAATTTATGTCTGTCCTTAAAGCTGACATGAGTCTCCTGTAGGCAGCATGTAGTTGGGTTCTGTTTTTCGGGTTTTTTTTTAAAATCCATCCAGATACTTTGTGCCTTTTGATAGGAAAACTTAATGCATTTTTGTTTAAGGTGATTAGTAATGAGTAAGGACTTACTAATGCCAACGTAGTGTGTTCTGGCTGTTCTATATTTCCATTATTCTCTTTGTCCTCTTTTGTGAATTGGCGGTTTTCTATAGTGGTATGCTTTGATTCTCTTTATCTTTTTTTGTATCTACTGTAACTTTTTGCTTTGTGGTGACCATCAGGCTCACGTGAAATATACCTTATAGAGATAACAACCTATTTTTGGCAGCTAGCAACTTAACTACGATCGCGTGCAAAAACTCTACTCATTTACTCCCCTTTCACATTTTATATTTTGAATATTATATATAATTTACCCCTTTTGCATGTACCATTAGAAAATTATATTGTAGCTGTAGTTATTATTATTTTTTTGTAGTTTTTTGTTTTGTTTTGTTTTTTTGAGGGCGGAGAACCTGCAGCGCTGGGCCTGCCCGGAACAAACATCATCCCAGAGGGTCTCTGACTGCACAGCTTTTTTTTTTATAGTTATTTTTAATACCTTCATCCTTTAACCTTCTACTAGAGTGAAGTGATTTACATGCTGTCATACTGCAGCTGTAGAGTATTCTGATGTTGACCTTATACTTACCTTTACCAGTCTGTTCCATAGCAGTGCATGTGTCTTTAAACTGCATGAACTAAGCCTGAAATCCATCACGTTCAGCTTTTGAATTCCTTCTGAGTGGGTTGCTTTACAGCTTTTGAAATCCTGAAAACTTGGCTTTGCATGATGGAAATCTCAAAGATACACACCTTTTTTAGTTTGGTCCCCCAATTGTTATCGGTGAAGTGACGAAACCTCTATTTCTTGTCTTACTTGAGAGAAAGAATTCAATTAAGAGAGAAAGTATAGCAAGCAAAGCAAGGGTGTGTTGGTCATGTGGGAATATACTCAGGAAGGCCTGAGCGGGCAGCTCAGAATCAGAGTGCCCCGATTAGTTACAGAATTTAGGTATTTATGGGTTTTACTTAGTGGATTTTCCCATTACCATTTTTTCCCCCTTTCCAGCTTCTTCTCGTTTATCTGTCTTCATTGTGTTGCTATATGGCTGATACCACATCAGGGAACCGGAGACCGTCTGTCTGGGTGTGGTGAGGTGTGTTCTGGCTTAAAGATTTACCGAGATCCTGCATAACAGCAATGCATGGGGCAATTCATCCCTCCCCCTCCTTTGCTTGTCCTGGCTCATGTCTCACTCGCTGCCTAACCTAACACAACCACAAATTGGCCTTTCTTGTTCCACCTCTAGCTCATTACTTTACAATAGTGGACCAGCTGCTCTGAGCTCCAAAGAGTGCTGGGGATTCTGAACTTGTAAACAGAGTGGGGAAGGAGGAGGGGTCATGGGATCACGTGTGAGTTGATGAGCTTCCCAGGGTGTTTGTTGTGGCTGAGAGACAGACACACATCCTAGGACAACTGAAGTGTGTGGGTGGGGAAGGGAAGGCTTGCACACTCTTATTTGGTTGGTTTCCCCTTTCTTGCTCTTTGTGATGGGCCAGTGAGTTTCTCTGAACCGAAAGTATATATTAACTTTGCTGTTGTTTTAAATTATGTTTGGGAGTTAGGCTGAAATATACATGATAGCTCATTGGATATTAGGGAAGAGTAATGAACACCTCACGAACTTTCCTCTGCTTCACAGATGAAGAAACTGAAGCTCAGAGAGGTGGTTGTGTTTTTTTCTGAGTCTCACATCTAGCAAGTGGCAGAACTCAGAGAAAAACCCAGGTTTTTATTCCTCTCTCCATCACCTAAGTAATTTGACGCAGATTTTACCAGGAAGAGCTGGAGTCATTTCTTATGAGGATTTCATGATGCATGCACAAATCAACATTCAGAAGCCTGCTCTTTGCTTTTATGAGTTTTAAATAGAGCATGATGGCCATTGAAAATAACTCTTTAGATTCCAAACTTGACTGTCCTTCAGCTTTCTCTCTCTCTCTCTCTCTCTCTCTCTCTCTCTTTCTCTCTCTCTCTCTTGTTACAAGGACATATTTCCCTTTTATTACAAATTGAACACAAGCACTGTTACTACGCAGCCAGCAGTTTAGCAAGACCACTTTTAAATTGCGAACATCTCCAGATTTATCTTGAATGAGATTGTGTATAACCATTTTCAATAGTGTGTTCCAACTGTCTTTGAATGGGCTATGGATGGTTTCCTGGTGGCCTCGATTTTATAAATCATATATGCACTCTATGTTATTTTCATTTGTAGGACCAGATCTTTATGGAAAATGTAGGTGCAGTAAAGCAGCTCTGCAAGCTAACCAACAACCTTGAAGAGAGAATAGAGGAGTTAGAGATATGGAACCGGAAGCTGGCCCGGCTAAAGCGGCTCAGTAGTTGGAAGTCCTCAGCCAGTGGCACAAGCTCCATCAGGTACATCCAGGATTGCCACAGGAATCTGGAGAAAGGAGCGGAGTCTTTCCATAATTAGATCAAGCAGAAACCATTCATTTCTGATCATTAAGTCCCTATTCTTCTTTTAGAATGTTTTGAAACACAATTGCCTTATAGGATTATTTTCTTACTTTTTCTGTTGTAGCTTTAAAAAGGAGACAAAACATCATGCATCTGTTTGAGAGCAGTTGTTACAGGAAGTGTTACATTTTAGTAAAAAGTTAGCTTCTCCTTTAACTAGGAGAGGTGGCCATTTCTAAATTTAGAAAACTATGTTTAGTCCTCAGGGGAAAAAAACTTTTATTTTTTATTACTTAAGGAGGCAAATGCACATATCCTGGGGTATAATTTTAAGAAAAAGAGAAATGTAACATTTAATGCATTCATTTGTGCTTACTAAGGTTCTTTTTCACAGAAGGAACTCTCAATTACTTTGACTTTCCCTCTTTTAAATTACCACTGTATTATAAAAATGTCATACCTGCTGTGTTAGTGACAGCCTGAGCCTTTGTCATATAACTCCTGGAGTAGCATTTGAATAGTAATTAATTCCCTCTCTTTCTTTTTAAAGCAAATTTAGCAGAGCTGTTAGTACTTCTCCAAGAAGGACCATTCCCAAGAAAACCAACAAGGTAAATAAACTTATATTTATCATGAACAGATAATGTTTCTATACAAAAAAAAAAAAGGTCTTTAGAAAAATTGATCAAGATTTTTTTTCTTCCTTTATTTGTTGATGAATTCCCTAGTTTGCATCCTTATGCACTCAGGTATTTAAATACTAACCCTTTAATAGATACTACCTGGTTTTTCAAAGAGAGGTTTAGAGAAATGAGTGCAGAACATGTTCATTCCAGAAATATTATTCCACCAGTTTTTATTTCTGGTGAAACTCACGAGTCTCCACATGCATATGGCCCTGGGCTGTAAGAGCTGTGTGGATGCTTTCGCTCCACATAGTTCATTATCTTTGACTTCAGAAGATCCCAAAGGGATGTCAGTTAATCCTCAAATCCTTCTTTTCCCTTTGATATTTAGTACTATATATGCAAATGGAGAATAGGTATTCACTTGCTTGCGGAGGTTAAAATGTGATAGCTTTATTAATGAACAGAGAACTTTCATCCAGTAGGATAGCATTTACAGTCGAAAATGAAGGTTAATCATTTATTAACTTAAAGGACACCCTCTCTGTTGCAGAGAAGTGTCAGTGAGGGCGATGCTGCAATATTCCCTTTCTAGCGGCAGTTCATGGATAGCTGGGCAGCTCAGCTTGCTCCCTCTGATCCAGCACTGCTCCAAAGGTGGTCCTTCCCAGAGGAAGATATTCATGATCTTATCCTGCTGAGATATGACCTGATGTTAGGGCCATCGCCTTAGTTTTCACTGTACTCCTCATGTTAGACTACACTGAAGTATTCTAAAAGGATTAAAAAACGTTTGATATTCTACTACAAACTGCTATAATGTTATGTTGCTGACAAGCTTCTTATTGTACCAATAAACATAAATACATGGATAAATATATATAGTATGTAGAAGTATACTTGGGCAAGGTACTTAATTGCATTGGGAAATAGAGATAATAATAGTATGATACCTTACCAAGATTGTTGATAGGATTAAACGAGCTAAAGCCCTTAGTGCGGTGCCCAGCACATAGCAGGCTGCTCAGTAGACACAAACATAAAAAATATTGTGTAGGGAAGGTGCCCTTTGTACCAACCAGTTTGCAATGGGACAGAGTGGATGGTATCTACATCTACTGCAACTCTAATAGGTGCAGTCTGGTCACGTGCAACCTCTATAGTTCTCATTTTGCACCCAAAGAATCTCTTCAGCTTACAGTTATTTCAGAATATTAACTAAGATATAGGGTCCATGCAAGCGGGCCCTGTGTCTGCCTTTTTCATGCTGTGTCCCAGGGTCTGGCACATAGTAGGTACTGAAGAAATCCTTGTCAAGTGAATGCATGAGTGGAGAGCTTGCTCTGAAAATATTCCTTGAAGTCTCAGAATCTAAATTAAAAACATTAAGTGGTTCAGGTCTTGGGTGTGTGAGTGTGAGTGGGGTGGAGGGTTGGGATGTGGACACAGAGTCAGGAAGTAGTATAGGCATTAAAGAGCACACATTCAACTTGGAGACCTCTTGCAGTCAATGTCCTAGGCCCGTGGAAGGCAGATAAAGGTGAGATGTGGCCTCTTGAACTAAAGAATTTCAAGGTAGCCAGAGAAGATCAGAAGAAAAGGCAAAAAACAGTTGAACCTGGGTGTGATCAATATTGCAGGAGCTCAGAGTCCTGTAGGAATATTATGGGAGCTGGGTCTTCAAGGAACAGTAAGCACTGGCTAGACTACCAGGGGCTAGAGGAGAGGTTTCAGATGGAATGGAATGAGCAAAGATCTAGGAGCTGGCACTGGCTTCACTGGAGGATTAGGTGGGAGTTGGTTAGGGAGGAGAGTAGAATATAAGGCTGAAAACTTAGGTTAGGCTCAGGGTCTGGATGACCAGGTTAAGAAGTTCATTTGGTAAGCCATGAGGACCTTCTGAATAATAACAATTAATGTCTAAAGTTGTAAGATACTTCCTTCTTTTACAGATTAGAAAAGGAAGGCAGCAAAGCATTGTGGTTAAGAGCATAGATTCTAGAGCCAAATTTTTTGGTGCATACCCTGGCTTTGTGACTTCCTAGCTTGGGATCTCAGGTGAGGCACCTAGCCTTCCTGGGCCTCATTTTCCTCATCACCAAAATGCAGATAACAGTACCTGCCTCATAGGATTGTTGGGGATTATTGTGAAGGTTAAAAAGAACAGTATGTGGGAAGCACTCAGAAAAGTTTATGGCACATAACAAGGGCTATATATGTCACCACTATTAGTATTTAAGAAATTCAAATGACCAATTTTAAGCTATTTCTTGACTACCACCATCCTTCATTTTCCTTCTGATCAAAAGCATAACTCTACCCTGTACTCCCAGGATGGAGAAAACATGATACAGCGCATTGCATTAGCAGGAAAACTCATATTTAAGGAGTACTTTATATAAGGGAGCAGAAAAGCCTCTCCTATCTATTCAGCCAGATTTCCCAGCAGTTGTACAGATGTCTGTCCTGCAGGTCTTGGTCCATTCCCCATATATATGCCAATATGTAGCAGAGACTATAATTTACTTATTTTCAGATCTCCTGTAGTGTTGTTCTTATTAGTGCTTTATGAATATTTGTTGAATGGATGAATAAGACACAAGTCCAGAACTGTCCTCAAAAACAAGTGGTGGAATTAGATGCAGATGTGTGAGATTTAAGGCGCACTTAGTGCTCTTTCAGGCCACAGAAACCTTTTTCACCGTTTGTCATAATGCCTGCAGTTCTTCCAATGGGATTTTGAAAAGTATCCTATTAAAAGAGGTGGAGATTTGGGTTCTGACAGTATCTTGTGTGGTGGGTCTTCTTCTCTCATAAAACTTCAAGGATAAATGCTAAATGAATCGCACAGACGATCATCCTCGGACAGACAATGTCCGAGAAGCTAGAGATTACCGTAGCCTGGAGTGTCAAGAAAAGGGGGGGAGGATAGGAGTGAGGTGGGTTGTGAGAGAGCTTTGCTTTCAGGGAGGCGGAGAGGAGGAGGGAGAGGTAGGTTGGAGGGAGCAGCGAAGATCCTCACCTGGAGTGAATCTTCAGCCGTCCTTCTCCTGCTCAGGGCTGCCGATTTCTCACTGCTCATTACTGAATCTTTTTATAGGTTTATTTTTCAGGACAAAAACAGTGGTGTCCTAACTGGGTTTTCCAGACCTTGGTTATAACTCTCATTGCTGTGATGACATTTTGGTAAGAAGAACTTCAATGTTATTCTATGTGAAGCTCCTTTTCTTCCCACCATCCTTTTCTCACGAATGAACTGAGGCCTGACCTTTTCTTTACTTTGAACACAAGGAGCCCATTAAACTGGGCATTGACCTTTGATGCTGCTTGGAGGTGAGGGAGCCCTTTATAAACTTATGCTTGGAGGACAAGAAGCACAGGCTCTCTGTACTTAAATGTATGATGAAGGATGCTGGTATTTTTTAACGGTTTATTGTGCCGTGTGTGTGTGTATTTTAGTCTTGCAAGTAACTTTCTCAAATTGTTTGGTCTGCGTGGGAGAAAAGAGTGAGTAAGCAATCAGGTTCAATCCACTCTCCTTCAGACATTTATATTTATTAGGATTCTTTTAGATTCTTCAGTGGAGATTTGACACCAAAGGGACTGTGAGATTACCCCAAGGTATACAATATAATGAAACTGTAGCCAAATTTCCTAGTAAAGCAAACAAATGCAGTAAGGACAAAAGTATTTGCTATGGAAGTATTGGGTCCCTTTTAACTGCCATCCCTCCTCCGCAGGGATGTGGGGTCCCCCCGTACTGGGATGCAAGAGTCTTTCCCGGCCTCTGGTCCTCAGGCTCACGCTGCTTCTGTGATGGCCCCTCAGCCTGTGAGCTTTGGTCATCTTGCCTGTGTCCTCCCGGGCTTCTTGTTTTTAGTCTGATCATTCACATGGTGAAAGGGGTGTTTATCTGTTCCTTAAAAAATGCTTTGTCGGTATGGAAAAGGGCTGGTTTCCGGGCTGGTCTGACGGAAGACAGGGTCTCAGAGGGAAAGGAAGGGGTGGTCCAGGGTGCTTCCACTGCCTTCATCTAATGTGCTTCCTGCTCCGGAAGACAGTGTGGGTCCCTGTCTGCTGTCTCCCCTTTCCATTTCAACTTCTCACTTACTACTGCCCCTGGTGGGAGGCCTGCCCCAGTGTTTGACACAGAATTCCCACGAGAAATTGATGCCCTTTTCTCATTCTCCTACGTGGGTTTGTCTTCCGCTGGGATTCCTGCTCAG
Source organism: Saccopteryx leptura (assembly GCF_036850995.1). Taxonomy (NCBI): domain Eukaryota; kingdom Metazoa; phylum Chordata; class Mammalia; order Chiroptera; family Emballonuridae; genus Saccopteryx; species Saccopteryx leptura. Next base: position 112,227,370 of record NC_089504.1, read on the forward strand.
CAGAGTGGGATTACCACCTCTGCAGACACACCTCACATTCTCTGTTCACGTATTCCCATGAAAACCCAGGAAGTCTGCATCTGATGCAAAGAGGCTGCTTTGGAAACGTGCTTATTAGATCTTACATATTCTAATATTGTTGACCACTAAGACCATTGATGGGAGGAATTAGGCCAATGGTCCCTTTTCTGACCAGTGGTTTACCTGAGAAAGGTCAAAACCAGATTTGCGCCCAAGGAAAGGAGCAAATGGCCATGTTATTCTATGATTCTAGAAGGTCTCTGGATTGTACATTGAGATGCCAGAGACAATTCAGAAAGAGTATTGAAGGATTAGTAACAGGGAGCCTGACCAGGCGGTGGCGCAGTGGATGGAGCTTCAGACTGGGATGCAGAGGACCCAGGTTTGAATCCCTGAAGTTGAGGGCTTGAGCATGGGCTCATCTGGCTTCAGCAGTGGCTCAACATTTTGAGCACGGTGTCGCTGGCTTGAGTGTGGGATCATAGACATGACCCGATGGTCGCTGCCTTGATCCCAAATGTCACTGGCTTGTAGCCCAAGGTCGCTAGCTTGAGCACAGGGCCATTGGCTTTGCTGTAGCCTCCCAGTCAAGGCACATATGAGAACGCAATCAATGAACAACTAAGGTGCTGCTACGAAGAATTGGTGCTTCTCATAGTTCTCCCTTCCTGCCTTTTTGTCCCTATCTGTCTCTCCGTCTCTCTTGCTAAAAAAAGGGGGGGGTTAGTAAGAGGGTGATAGGAAATGGGCTGTGAAAGACAGTATAGGGAGCTTTGGCCGCAGCAAGCAGTTGCCAGCACGACTCACCAAGTTCCACCTGAAGCTGCCTCTTGGGCCCAGTGCCACACCTCCCAGCCAGGGCTGTGCCTGCCGGGCAGTGACCAGCTGCTGCTGAGAACACTCTGGGAACCCTTCCTTACAGTGGACTCCAAACATAGGCATACAACTTTGTATATATTTAATGATGCAAATCCACCACCTTTGATGGGGAACAAAATGATGAGGAGTTGAGTCTACAGAATCAGGTGTGAAGTCAAACTGGCAAGAAATCAGGTCTGGTCACCCTGTGCCAGGCCTAGCACACAGTGGGGCAGTAAGGTCACCAAGCAGACTTTCTTGTGTGGCTCGTGAGAGAGGTCTAGACTCCCCCATAGAGCAGAATACTGTGTGTGGATGCCTGAGCATTGTTGCGAATAGCTTCCCAAAGCTGCAAGCCTTTCAGAAAAGCCTCCGTTTGGCTATATAAGTTCTGGTTATCGAGGGAGAAGATAAAGTTTATTATTTTGAAGCCACCTAGTGTGTGGAAATGGATGCTTTATTGCATTTCTTTCTTTCCTCTGTCCAGTTTGATTTATTGTGCTCTAAAAAGACAGGCGGCTGGAAGATGTCGGCAGTGTCCAAAGGGTCTGGCATCCACAACTGACTGAACCTGTGCCTCCTCGCATCCCCCAGCGCCAGTGTGGATGCCCTCCACCAGTGGGCGGTGAACTTGGCTCTGACTTTTTCCTGCAAGGAGCAGAGGGCTGCCTCTAGCCATGTATACGCTTCCTCTTGTAATCTTCCACTAGTGACAGGTGCTGCTGAGACAGCCTGCCAGGGCTAGGGGCTGCTCTGTGGAAAAACCCATCAGCATGGACTACCCCAGGAGCCTCCACGCTCCAGGAGGATGAGGGCTTTGCTCACCGGAGCAGAGAAGCAGAACTGTGCTGGTTTCCATGGTGCACCTGTCAACCGTGGCTGCCCCTCCCATTGGTGGGGCCTGTGAGAGTACATCTCTGGCCAGCTGGTGGTGTGAGTTATATTTGGAATCAAATCTGCCACATAATACTTTCTTCTTATTTTTTAAACAGCGCCTTGACGATAGTCTCCCTATACATACTTAGCTTAAAAGATCAAGACCGACGTGCCCCAAATCTCCCTCCAAGGTGAGAGTTCCAGTCTTGCTTTCCTTTGGAGAATAGGATCCTTGCAGGTCTCTTTCATGAGTCATTTTATTATTTTATTATCCTTTTCCAGCAATATCACAAGCTCTCAGGAGCCAGCCCTACCTCCTACAACCTCCACCTCCTCCGGTAAGATCTTCCCAATGCTCATCCTCAGACCCAGCCTGTGTGTTTCATGTGAATTGTCGATGGAAGACCTAGCCTGCCAGGTTAACTTGTCGCTTCTCTCCCTTCTGCCCGATGCTGTGCAGCACCTTATACATCTCTGGCAACCACACACTCCTCCTTCCAAATACCAGAAATCACTTTCTGTGAGATCCTGCCATGTCAGGAGATTTACTGCTGCCCCATCTGGGGAACAAGAAGAATCTTCTCAAGTCTTGTGCAAAGGCAGTTCAAGGAAATGAAACCTCATCAGAGGTCATGGGCAGGTAAAGGATGCTCGAAAAGAAACAAGAGCCTTGAACCTGAGGGTTTTGTTTTCCCCTTGTCAATATTTGCTTGAATTGTCTCTTAATAGTTCCAGATAATGGTTCCACTCTTCTATTTGGGGTAGTAAGATCTTTAAAAACACAAAGAAGCAAACTTGCAATCATTTATGATAAAGTCATATGCTGCCTAATGATGCTCTGGTCAACAAGCAACAGCATATAAATGGTAGTCCCCTCGGATTATATTGGAGCTGAAACATTCCTATTGTCCAGTAGTGTCATAGGGCAACTCAGTACTCACATGTTTGTGGTGTCACGGGTGTAAGCAAACCTGTGCTGTTTGTAGTCTAAAACTTAACACTCACCATTGTGTGCAGCACATAATGCTATATAATGATAAGTGACTGCTACTAGTTTATGTATTTACTATTTTATATTTTTTATTATTATTTTAGGGTATGCTATCTCTACTTATAAAAAAAAATGTCTTCTGGAAAGCAGTACGCCATGTTATGCCAGAACAGCCTCATACATCTTGTGTCTATTGCATCTCTTGATTGCATCATTTTCTCTGGTGCTTCTGTACAGTAACGTGCCCTCCAGGCTTATAGCCTAGGAGCAATAGTCAATGCCATACATATAGCCTTGGGTGTGTGGTAGACATACTATCTTGTTTTCTGTAAGTGTACTCTGCGATGTTCACATGACAATGAAATCACACGAGGGTGCATTTCTTAGGGCATATCCCTATCATTAAGCAGTGCTGGAATATATTAAATTCTTTGCGCAGGGATGAAATTTTGGTTAATTCAAGTGAAAGGGTCTCATTTGTCTGTTGCCAATGAAGATAATAATAGTTGCATAACTGAAGTAATTATATGTGGATGGGTAGACTTTTTGGCTCACTTAGAACTTAAAAAATAATGTAGTATCTGGGCTCTCTGCCCAAACCAATGTAAAAAGGCTTTAGAAACTCCAGTGAGTTCAGGGTAAGCTTTAAGTCAATGAACGACACAATATTAGCATTCCAGTTTCAAACATCTTCTTTTTCCTAAACATATATGCACACACACAGATGTTTTCTAAGTAACAGAATTTTATGTTAAAAATATAAAAACTTTAAGGCTAAAAGTGTAATTATCTCTATAAAATCAAACATAATATACATTTAAATGTATGCTAATTTATCATTTTTTTTGGAAATCTTATAAGCACACATATGAAGTGTCTAAAATAATAATGATAATAATGCAAATAATAGTAATACTAATTAGTGTGGTTTATTAGGATGCAGTGAAACAAGTGATATTGGTCATGCCTAATTTCGAAACAGTTGGGGAAGTGCAAACCTAACATGCATCTGGAAGAAGATGAACCAAAATATTTTTGAGCAGCCCTCATAACTGACACATAGACTATGTCAGTGGTTGAAGTTTTGGAGTGGCAAAGTACTTTCTTTTTCCTTTGATATTGTTTCTTAAAAATTTTTTATTGATTGATTTGAGAGAGAGAGAAACATCAATTTATTGTTGTTCCACTTATTCATATATTCATTGATTGATTCTTGTATGTGCCCTGACTAGAGATCAAAACCTTGGTGTACTTTTTTTTTTTTTTTTTTTGCAAGAGAGAAACAGAGAGAGAGAGATGAGAAGCATCAATTTGTAATTGCGTCACTTTAGTTGTTGTTTGATTGCTTTCTCATGTATGCCTTGACTGAGGACTCCAACTGAGCCAGTGACCCCTTGCTCAAGCCAATGACCTTGGGCTTCAAGCCAGAGACAATGGGGTCTTGTCTATAATTCTGCACTCAAGCCAGCGACCTTGGAATTTCGAACATGGATCTTCAGCGTCCCAGGTTGATGCTCTATCCACTGCACCACTGCCTGGTCAGGCAAAACCTTGGCATATTGGGACAATACTCTAACCAACTGAGCAACCAGGCCATGGCTTTTTTTTACATTATTTCATATCTTAGCCTTGAATAAATAACTTTTACAAGTCATCATCATCTTCACATAATGAAGTATTACTGTATGCCAGGCATTGTCATAAGTAGTCAACATAAATAAATCATTTACTCCCTGCAAGCCTAAAGGATAAGCTCTATGATTATCCCTATTTTTCCAATGAGGAAGCTGAGGGACAGAGAATTTCCCCCACATCTATAGGAGGCAATGCTTACACACTGTTTTTCTCATGAAAACCGTTTCTGATTGAACTTGGAAACATGCATCACTACAGGGTGTGGATAAAAGTTCCATTTAATTTAAGTCATCATGTTTTTAACAATTTTAAATATGCGTAGATCTAACATTGCTGCAATTTTAACCCCCCCCCCCCAAGCCTTCACCCCTTATGAAAAGCACATGAAACCTTGTGGCTGCTGAATCCTTTCCTTACCTTGAGAGTCTACCTTGGGGACACTTGGTGTCTGTTTCTGAGAGCAGTCTGTAGAAGAGACCGTCTCACCTAGGAGATAAGTACTGATAACACAGGATTCTGCACAGGAAGAGGTCGGGGACTAATCCAATTCTCATTTTAAAAGTTTCTTGACCTTCGAGCAAATTCAATGCTGTTAACAACTAGCTCTTGATCTGAAGGGTTGTTGCTCTCTTCTCTGAGACAGAGAGTGTCTGCTCATCTTACATTTCCTTAACTTTGGGAGACACTTTCAGAAACACATACACGAGGAGTAAAACTACTAGCAGAAGAAGTGAATAAAAATCAACATTTTTATGATGTGCTGAACTCAAACCATGGTTCTTCTTCTGGGCCTAAGTTGATGTGTACATACATGTCTTTCAGAAAGGCTATCGCCTCTTTCCCCATTTAATAAAAGGTTTGGGTACAATTACCCAGAAAGTGGAAAGTGGGTGATTTGGATATCTACTTTGATAAACCAACTGAATTTTATGGACTAGATATTATTCTATGGAACTAATAAAGATTTAAATAGACAACAGAGTAGATATTAAAAAATAAAGAGCCTGTTTGTGTGTAGGGGGAGGGAATTTATGGAATGCTATAGATTTGTAAAGATTTGGTAAATATTTTTTAAAAACCTCATAAAGCAAAACGGCATCTGGAATTTATGCTTATTTTGTTTGGGATACCAGAACTCTAAGAAGAGCAATGGCCAGAAGGAAATGGTTCCCTGTGTTAAAGGACTTGATTGGTTGGGCTCATTATGAGGCTGGTTCAGTCAGGAAAGAAAGAGGTACCCAACATGCTGTATTGAATGAAGCTCAGCCGTCAGTGCAGTTTTATAAGTAGTACAACACACACATTCCACCACAACAGGATATGCTTTGGTTGGACACCATCTTAAATCTCTCTCTCCAGAGTGTCTAATTTAGCTTATTGAGAGATCTAATCTGCCAATTTGAAAACCCCTTGGGAATGTCTGCTAACTTTATAGTGAGTATTGCTGGAAGGTATTTGCAAAGGGAGAGCCACTCCTGTATGACAACAGGAAAATTTATGGTTTTTCAATAACCAGCCTTTCAGAATTGAAGAGTCTTGCCTCAGAGATGTGACACGTTGCAGGTGTTTTATAGGAGATTTAAAATTTGATATTTCAAATCCTGCTTTTCAAAAGCCATTTTGGTAATTCTAAATTGGCAAGATAATCTCACTTCAACTTTACTTTTCTGTTACTGTTAAAAAACTGTTATCAGCTACTAAATCCTATCACTGTGTTCTAGTCTTCAGGAACCTGAAAACTCCCTTCTGTGGCAGTGAGCCAACTCTGTATTACTATTTATAGGATTAAAAATGAGCCCCTTTCCTGCAAATTCAGCAGGAAAGCAGAACAAAGGTAGGGGAAGAAAGCGGAGGAACAGAGCAGGTCTGGTTTTGTCTTTCCTTTACGCCTCATTTGCCTTGTAAATTCACAGCCATCTTTGGAAACAATCACAAGCAAAACTCATAGCGGGAGACGTGTGCTTGAAAATTATGATTGGAATAGCTGGAATCCAAGCAATCTGGAGGCCTTTTTAGATAGCACATATATTTATATCTAAAGAGAAATAACTTTTCAATTTTCTAGAACGTCCTTATAGATTAAGATCATTTGTTTTTCATGGAAAGCATCATGTTGGGGAGGAGACTTGCCTTGCTTTAAGTTCTGTCTCACTCCCATTTATTCATAAGGTGAAGGAGCTCAGCTTCCCACATCCACTTCCAACATCCCTCTGCACCCATCCACTGGGAATTTCCCCTGTGAGTATGCAAGAGGAAACATTTTTCTAGAGGGTATTTGATCAGCCTTCCCTCATCTCCCCTCACCCCTCCATCTCTCTTCCTTCCATCCCTCCACAAATGCTTCTTGAGCACCAACAGCTGAGCCTGGCCTTTCCTTCTGTCAGGATACATCAGTGAACAAGAGGCAGTCTTCCAGCCTGTCTGACTGCAGCCCCCGTCCTCCCACCACCATGGAGTACCTCTCCGCATCCAGGGCCCCAACTATGTCCTTGTCACCTTCAACCGGGTGGCCACTAGTAATATTGTCCAGATGAAGGAAGATTGTGACATGATGTTTAAAATGAGTGGAAAAAATCTTACTCCGACGTGTTGGAGAGACTGGAGACATTATACAGTTTGCAGAATGTATTTTTAAAAATGTACAACTTTTATAAGATGTGAAATGGCTCTGAACTGCCTCCCACAGCAGCAGCTGATTTCATGCACTGGAACCTGGCACACTTGCCTGCAGAGTTAGACCCCATATATCAGTCTCCTCCTGGTTGGCTGAGATAAGCGTGGGAACTACTAACCAGGACACAGAGACTTACGAGTGATTGTCCCCAAGTAATGCCCACTGTCGCTTTTGCTTTATATCCTGAAATTTCACACAGAAACTTGTAGATTGTGCCTCTTTTTTCTTCCCACAAAAGCAGCACATATTGTGTCAACTGGTGTCGCTTGCTCAATGAGGTTAATGTCTTTGGATTTTGTCCAAGAGCATATTGAAAAATATAAAATTATATTGTTTAATGTAAATAAAGGAATGCAATAAAGAGTAAAAATACTTAGGAAAAATCTGCACATTAAAAAAAAAATGCTGCCTGAGCAGGCGGTGGCGCAGTGGATAGAGCATCAGACTGGGATGCTGAGGACCCAGGTTCGAGACCCCGAGGTCGCCAGCTTGAGCGCAGGCTCATCTGGTTTAAGGAAAAGCCCACCAGCTTGAACCCAAGGTCACTGGCTCCAGCAAGGGGTTACTCGGTCTGCTGAAGGCCCACGGTCAAGGCACATATGAGAAAGCAATCAATGAACAACTAAGGTGTTGCAACGTGCAATGAAAAACTAATGATTGATGCTTCTCATCTCTCTCCGTTCCTGTCCATCTGTCCCTGTCTATTCCTCTCTCTGACTCACTCTCTGTCTCTGTAAAAAATAAATAAATAAATAAAAATTTAAAAAAATGCTGGAGAAAATTTTAAATTCTTTTGTTAGGTTTGTTTAACAACCCACTAAATGATTGCTTTCACTATCGACTTTTAAAATATACAATTTTTCATAACCTTCACAATAATCATCTGTATGTTTATGAATTATCCATTTAGAATTGCATTTAAAATGACTTTTTGGCCCTGGCCTGATAGCTCAACTAGTGAGAGCATTGTCCCAAAGCACAGAGGTTGCTGGTTCGATTCCCAGTCAGGGCACATACAGTAACAGATCGAAGTTCCTATTTCTCTCTCCCCCTTTTACTTTCTCTCTAAAATTAATAAAATAAACATTAAAAAAGTAATAAAATGACTTTTTGGCTCTAATGCATCATAACCACTTCCCCACCTTCCTTTTCCACGGCAAGTTCTAGCTCCGCACCAGTGATCTGATTTCTTTCAGTTGACTACAACTCAGTCCTTACCTTAAGCTCAATTTATTCCTGTATGGATCATGTTATGTAGGAGAGAGAGGCTCCCTGCTGTGGAAAAATTCAAGAAAGGGAAAAATTGCACAGATATATGCCTGACTGGTGGTGGCACAGTGGATAGAGTTTACCTGGGATACAGAGGTCCCAGGTTTGAAACCCTTGAGTGCAGGCTCATTTGACTAGAGTGCAGGCTTGTCGGCTGGTGTGAGGGATTCCTGGTTTGAGCACAGGATCATCAACAGGACCCCATGTTGCTGGCTGGAAGTCCAGAGTCACTGGTTTGAGCCCAAAGTCTCTGGCTTGAGCAAGAGGTCACTGGCGTGGCTTGAGCTCCCCAGTCAAAGCATGTATGGGAAGCAATCAATGAACAACTAAAGTAAAGCCAATTACAAGTTGATGCTTCTCATCTCTCTCCTCTCTCTCTCTCTCTCCCTTCCTCTCTCTCTCTCTCTCAAAAAAAAAAAAGTTAATCAATAATAGAGATAACATGCCCTTTGGTATAGTGATAGAAATATCACTGATTGATCACCACTTAGAAGATTCAGTAATAAATGCCATGGCATTAGAAAGGAGGGAGCTACAAGCTTCCCTGATCTAATCTGAGATGTTGTCTTAGTCTTTTAGGACTCTCATAACAAAATACCATGACTAGGTGACTTAAATAACAAAAATATATTTTCTCACAGTTCTGGAGGCTAGTAGTCCAAGATCAAGGTGTTAGCAGGTCTGATTTCTTCTGAGGCCTCTCTCCTCAGCTCACAGGTGGCCACTTCTTGTGTCCATACAGTCTTTCATTTATGTACATACCCTCATTTGTCCTAATTCAAGGGTCGGGAAACTTTTTGGCTGAGAGAGCCATGAACGCCACATATTTTAAAATGTAATTCCATGAGAGCCATACAAGGACCCATGTATGTTTCGCATTATCCAATAAAAATTTGGTGTTGTCCCGGAGGACAGCTGTGATTGGCTCCAGCCACCCGCAACCATGAACATGAGCCGTAGGAAATGAATGGATTGTTATACATGAGAATGTTTTATATTTTTAACGTTATTATATTTTTTATTAAAGATTTGTCTGTGAGCCAGATGCAGCCATCAAAAGAGCCACATCTGGCTTGCGAGCCATAGGTTCCTGACCCCTGTCCTAATCTCTCCTTTTCTTATTGGATTAGGGCTCACCCTAACAGCCTCATTTAATTTAATTACATCTTTAAAGGCCCTACCTACAAATACAATCACATTCTGACTACTAAAGGTTAGGATTTTTGTACATGAACATTTAGGGGACAGAATTTAGCCCAAAGCAGATAACTTCTTGGAGAAAGGTGGGAATCTACTGTAATAAATGTGACAGGAATGCGATGGGTTGAGAAGTGAGAGAAAGGGTGGGGAAACAGTCAAGGACAGAGACAAATGAGGGCATACACTGGGTTTCTTCTCATCCTAACATAAGCCTTAAAGACTGACAGCCATTTTTCCTCTTCAGAAGACAGAAGCACATCGTTCTTGGCAGGAGATGTGCTAACCAGCCCTGATTGGGGGAGTGACTGTAAGTACAAATTTGAATGACTCTATCCTTTGACTTGTGGAACCAGACATAGTAACTACAAGCTGTAATGACCAGATTGAGGACCAGGGACAAAGGCAGGACCCTGCCACAAACACCCATGTCATTACGCTTTATGATGGAAGCCCGCCTAACCTAAGGGTACGTTAGAAATGGCCGCTCATCACTAGGCAAGTTGTGGTTGATCTCCATGGATTTTAATAATTGATCTGAACTTCCTTCTCTTCTGTTGTTTTTTCTTTTCTGACTACATTTTTAGTTTGTTTTCTGTTTTCTCATGTTTTAAAGCATTTTCAATGAATTTCAATTTAGTAGGACTTTAAGGGTCCATAAATTCTTTAGGACATTATGAAGCTATCTATTGGAACCTGGGTTTTTTTTTCCTTTTTGTTTTCTTGAAGTTTTCTATAGCAACGACAAATGTGCCTTCTCTCCTTCCTTCTCCTCCTTCTTTTCCCATTTGAATGCAAATGAAATCCATTTATCTAGAAAACTCTTATTTTACATTCCAAAATTTGGACACTGTCCTGCTGTACAAGACTTTTCCGCAGCAGAAGAGTTTACTTTCTTTTCTCTATTTCTTCTCCATCCAGGGATTGACACAACCATCAGTTCTATACAGATTATGGAAATCCAGCAAATAATCGATCGTCGGTATTGCAGTAGAAGCCTCCAGTGCGGGTGGGTAAGCCTCGCCATTACACCCCAATTGTTTCTGGCATTTACTCAGGGCTCTGGGTTTTTGAGACTGGAATAAAACCTAAAGCTGCACAGTGAAATCAATGCGTGCTTACACTGCTCCTTAAGTGGAAACACATTTGCTACATGGTGGAAGAGGGAATCGTAAAACCGTTGGTATTAGCAAATGTCAATAAACCACATCTCCCATGATCCCAGCCTCCTGGTTTAATGGGAACGATCCAAGCAGAAAGCTTAGGGGCAGCTCTGTGGCTGACTCTGTGAAGGAACAAACCAGAGGTGCAGAGCGGCTAGTTAGTTACTTTTACAGACAAGAAGGACGTTGTTACCAATGGCTTCAAGTGTTGCATGAGCTGACGTTTGTATATTTAAATAACAAGAGATATCATTATTTTAATGACTGAAAAAATAGCTTATCTTAGCTTTTTCGACTAGGAGGGAGAAAGTCCATGTGCTGCAAAAGTTACCAGCAGCGTCTGTCTCCAGGGGAGGCAAGGGTGGGTCTGGAAGCATAGAGTACAAATGACCTCAGCAGGCACCAAATGCAAGTTGTAGGCATTAAGAATGGGAGTTACTTTTCTTTCTTTGATAAATATTTACTGGGTAACTGCTCAGTTAAAGGCAAAACCCTACATTTTAAAAGTATTGTCACAAATTCTATGGATTCTCAGCCTTATTCCTTTTCAGCCTGATATAACTTAGGCTTCAAGTTGATGACCCTGAGTTTTAAAAATAGACTGCATGGTGCTTTATGATCTGTTTATGACCTCTACATTTACTATGTCATTGAGTTCTCACAAAATCCCTGTGGGTTGATATTATTCATTCCCGTTTTGTCATGAAGGAACCAGAGGTACAGTAAACTTGAAAAAGCTGGAGACCAACGCTAATTAGTGTGGTAGGGCGATGTAGAGGAGAACAGCAAGATGATTCAGATGTAAATGTCAGCACTTTGATGGGATCTTATTCTCCCTGCCCTCCCGTTCTCATCCACTGAGCCGGGTTGCCGGGAAGCATACAGATGTTGGGAGGCATGGGGTAGGAAATGAATCCCACTTACCTAAGCTTCCTCCAGCTGAACAGAGCTTTCCTGATGCCAATGCAGTTCTATTTCCTTTGTTTTCGTATTCTCATTTTTTAACAACTGACTTTAGTATCCATTAAAGAGAATTTAAAAGGACTGGCTATTTTCCTCATTTACCTGGTTTTAAGTTGTTTCTACATATAACTTAAAAGATGGCCTTACAGACGATATTCCTTTTTGCAGGAGTTTGCATTTCAATATGAAATCAGAGGCATTCCCGCACTTCCCCAGGTTTCTCTCTTAAAGGGGAGGAGGCAGGAATCTCTGCATATGCATTTCTGTCTTGCAATTACCTCCATTACTAAGCGGTAATTAGGACTATAATAATTTGGTTGGTTTAAGTTCTAAAAGTTCATAATATTTTCTGCTAATGTTTACTAAAAGGGAGTGATTTGCGGTAGAAAAGCTGGCGTTTATTATTTCCAGTCTTCCTTTCCAGAGGGATTGTTAGTTTGAGGCCTGCGCCCGCATTGCATCTGTCTCCTAACGTCTGTCTCTCCTTAGGGGAACTGAAGTCATTTCCTGTGTGTTTAATTTTGCGCATTTGGCCTGGGATTTGACTTTCCATCCCCTTGTTTGTGGGCTCTAACAAACTATAAATCTTTGTGGTCTATTTTATCTATTAAGACTTGCAAGAAATCACTTTGCAATTTGACAGGTATGTCTCTGAAAAACATGAAACTCTACCATGTTAAACTCGGTTTTATGTCTTTATTAAAGAATATTTTACTTTATAGAGTATATAATGAGTAGCAAAAAGCCTTTTGAAACATTGCCTTCCTATTTTGATTTGTGGTTTTATTTTATTTTTTTTATGATTAGGTCTGGAAATTACAATTATAATATTCCCGTTAATAAGCACACACCCACCAATGTCAAATTCTCTCTGGAAATCAAGTAAGTGCATAGCTGTGAAAAACAATTCCATTGTTATTTGAAGAGCCAGTCTGAATTTCTTTTACAATTTGATCAGGAAGTCAGGAGATCAGTCTCTGTTAACCAGTGACGGTGGGGTTAAAAGGTGGACCAGCTTGGGAAAGGGGTTTTATAAATGAAGGCTGGGATCTTCCATTCTCCCTCCCACTGGGCTGGACAGGCTCTAGGCTGTGCGCTCACAGCTGCAAAGTGGAAGTGACCTTGGATTTGATGCTTGCTCACAAGCTGCAGACTGCCCCTGGCTGTGTCTCTTTTAAGTGGGGTGGGAGCAAGAGTGACCTGCCCTGGATGGAAAAACTGAACATTTTTGTGAGCTCCTGGTGGCAGTGCTAATGCAGACACTACCTCCTTTCCCCGGGGGAGTGAACAAAAGGAGTCAGCATTTGGAACTGGGCAGACCAGGGTTCAAACTTGTTTTTGTCGCTTACTAATTTTGCAACCTTGGAGAAACAATTTATCCTCTCCGAACTACTATTTATTCATCTATAAAATGAGTTTGACATTATATCATAACAAGTAGAGTTGCTGTGGGAATCACTGTTAATAATAAATTCGTGACTCCCATTTTCTGAGTTTAGACTATAAGCGAGACACTCTGTGCTCTAGTACTGGGTCATATGATCCTCAGCAACACACAGTTGGCATTGTTTTTTCTAGTTTATATTTTTCAGATGGAAACACAGGTTTTAAGTGGTCAAAAAATCCATCACGAAACTCAGAGCTTGTAAGAGGTAGAGCTGAGCTTCAAACTCAGCCAGTTTTTTAACCACACTTGCCTGCCTTCACAATGAGATGAGATAGATAAAGGAACGTTGCCCTTTCCTGGCACAGAGTAGGCCCTCAATAAATGATAGCTTTATTATGACTACCTTTCCTCCAAAATCATGAAATTCTAATCTGTTCACATTAATTTTAATTAATTATGGAGTTTTAAGACTTTTTTTGTGTGTGTGACAGAGACATGGAGAGAGACAGAGAGAGGGACAGATAGGGACAGACAGGCAGGAAGGGAGAGAGAGAGGAGCATCAATTCTTCTTCGTTGTGGCTCCTTGGTCTCCTTAGTTGTTCATTGATTTCTTTCTCATATGTGCCTTGGCTGGGGGGCAAGGGAGGGCGGTACAGCAGAACGAGTGACCTTTTGCTTAAGCCAGTGACCTTGGGCTCAAGCCAGCAACCATGGGGTTATGTCTATGATCCTACGCTCAAGACAGTGACCCTGCGCTCAAGCCGGATGAGCCCTTGCTCAAGCCAGCGACCTCGGGGTTTCGAACCTGGGTTCTCTGCGTCCTAGTCTGATGCTCTATCCTCTGCACCACCGCCTGGTCAGGCAGTACTTTAAGACTTTTGGCCCACTTCACTCAAAAAATATGTAATGAGCTACCTTTTACCATGAAGATAGATGATTTTCATTTTGTGTTTCTTTTTTTTTTTTTTTTTTGTATTTTTCTGAAGCTGGAAACAGGGAGAGACAGTCAGACAGATTCCCGCATGCGCCCGACTGGGATCCACCCGGCATGCCCACCAGGGGTGACGCTTTGCCCACCAGGGGGCGATGCTCTGCCCCTCCGGGGCGTTGCTCTGCCGCGACCAGAGCCACTCTAGCGCCTGGGGCAGAGGCCAAGGAGCCATCCCCAGCGCCCGGGCCATCTTTGCTCCAATGGAGCCTTGGCTGCGGGAGGGGAAGAGAGAGACAGAGAGGAAGGGGGGGGGGTGGAGAAGCAAATGGGCGCTTCTCCTATGTGCCCTGGCCGGGAATCGAACCCGGGTCCCCCACACGCCAGGCCTATGTTCTACCGCTGAGCCAATCGGCCAGGGCCACATTTTGTGTTTCTTGATTTTAGTCTCTTTCTACTTCCTCCACATTTTGTCTCCTCTCCCCTTCCTTTTCTCTCTTTCCTTTTCCTCTGTCCTCCTCTCTCTCCCTCTGCCTCCCCTGCTCTGTTCTTCCTCATCATCACCTCCCTCGCCCCATCTCTTCCTCTGTTTCCCTCAGGCTTCCTACACCTTCTCTCATCAACTCTACTCCTACAATGAGCTAATGACTTTCAACCCAGCTACTCTCCTTGGAAAGGTCTGTTTCCAGCAGCTAATATTTCATGACTCAGAGCCCACCATAATTCAAGGCAGAGCAAAAGCTAAATGTAACTGTTCTTAAAAGGTAAACGTACTACTCTTCTCCCACACTGCCTGAGTAACCCGAAACAGTATGTCTAGTTTCAACGGAGGGAAATAAGCTTAAGTGGTATATTCCCTGAAGTGGCAGAAGATCCATCTTGAGCCACTACATTGGCCATTTTTCTAATAAGGCCAATTTTAAAATGACACGGATCCTCAGCTGAGATTATAGGCCGTTTGTCCCATTTGTGCAAAAAGATTATTTCCAAACACAGATAATGCTCATCCTCCTGGTGATAATTACTGGGCCAACCTCCAGAGAAGAACCATTCTTTCTGGAGATAGCTTTAAAGGCTAGTTATCTCCAGTGGGTCTCACCTCCACATCCCTACCTGTGTTTGTTAGCCTTGCTGCTTCAAACAAAATTTACCCAGACCAGGATTTTGTAGAATCTGAAATCCTGGAAACTTCAGATAGATGCAAATTTAGCTGCAGCGCAAAGGGAAGGAATATAGTCCAAAATTATTTTAAAATCTATGGAGAAGAGAAGTTCTGATGTTGAGGTAATTTAAATCATGAGATTATATTTTAGAAACTGTCTTATGCTATCTCAGCAATTGTTTTAGTCAGTTCGGGCTGCTGTAACAAAAATACCATAGACTGGGTGGCTTGAACAACAATTTCTTTTTCACAGTTCTGGAAGTTGGGCAGTCCACATCAAGGCACCAGCAGATTTGGTTTCTAGTGAGGGTCTGCTTCCTGGTTTATTAATAGTCATCTTATTATGTGTTTGTTTACATAGTAGAAGGGGTGACAGTGCTCTCTCTGGGGTCCTTTTTTTTTTTTTTTTTTAGAGTACAAATTTTACTAACGAAGGCTCCACCCTATGATCTAATCACCAAAGGCTCTACCTCCTAACACCATCACACTGGAGGTTAGGATTTCAATGTATGAATTTTGGAGGACACAAACATTCAGTCCATAGTAATGGACCTGAGGTTGAGTTTTTTTCTGTAATAATGAGATGTGAGCTAGCATACTGGCATCAGTGACCTATGTGTAATAAAGTGCTTATTTGAAACTTTGAATGTATTTCCAAATTATGTTCCCGTTATGCTTCCTCTTCTTATGAACGCATAACCTGATAGGAGGTAGTAACTGCTTTTCCATTTGCCCTTTCTTTCATTTGTCTTTGAAGCACCACAGAGCCATTGATAGTCTTCCAGTGCAAATTCACCCTTGGAAATATATGTTTCCAGAGGAAAAAGGAAGCCAAAGGGATGCAGAACCGCCGAGAGGTCTCCACGGAGATGACCCAGGTAACGCCTTCCGGCTCCTTGGCATGAGGCCCCTGTTCCAGGAGAGGTGTGTGTGGAATTGTGGCGCAGCCTCTGCTCCCTGCTAGTAGAACGATGCCTGAGCCACAGGCCAGGGTTTCCCCTTGCTACCTGACCCCAGTCCCCGGGCTCCGCTCGCTGTCCTCCATGCTGTGTCCTTCAGAAGCGGCAGGCTATTCCAGCCATCCTTATCCAAAGCTGCTGTCGCAGGTGCCGCTCCTACAGCTGTCACAGAAGTATTTTCTCAGCTTATGCTCATTCCATTTACGTGTAAAATATGGTTACGAGATGGACTCTCTTTCATTCGTTATTTAGGGACACCAGCACATTTGGAGCCTCCCTGTAGCCCCGTTCTTTGATAGCACGTACCACTTCCGTGTAGCTGCACCAGTAAGCTTTTCTTTTTTTTTTTTTTAATTTTCAGTAAAAAAATCAATCAATAAATATACTTTTAAAACAGTCAATTCTTACATTAACTATTCTCTTTTTTCTCTTCTTCTGACAGGATTTAGCTGACTGTTCAACGGATCCTTATTTTGCTGGGATATTTTTTACAGATTACTTCTTTTACTTCTATCGACACTGTGTCTAATTTATTCAAGTTCAGTTGGGGACTGTACTGAAGAAAAACATTCAGAAATACGGTTAACAGAAACGTATATCCTTACATCCAACCTTTTGCTTCTTTTTGTAGAACACCCACATTTCTTGCCAAAGGACTTGATCAGGCTTTGGCTTCCGACAGTTTTGAGACATCAACGAGGAGAATAAAGTGTTCGCTGAAACTGGAGATAATGTGGTGTTTGCTTTTGCCACTACTCTGAAGAAAACATTTCCTGGAGTAAACACTCTTGGATTTGAAAATCCTGCTCCTGGTAGTAAGGAAGCTATGAGGTCAAAATAGGCAGTTCTAGCTTTATTTTGTCTTAATGTATTTCAAAGCTTTGGAGAAAAACAAAAAGGCCCATTCAGCCACATCAACTTAGACCCACTAAAGGAAGACTCTTGAGAATGTGTGACATGGAGTGTGTTGACGAGAGAGGTGGGTGGTATCTGATGCTGAGCTCACTTTTAGGCAAACTATTGCTGTGTGTGTGTGTGTGTGTGTGTGTGTGTGTGTGTGTGTGTGCGTGTACTACATTACAGAATGCAGCTTGCCAATGAAATGGATTATGAAGAGGAATAGTTGCAACTCTATTCTGTAATGTTTGATGGACATAAAACTTCCCCTGGGGTGGGGTTTACCCTCTTGTAAAGAGGGACGCACTAGCTTGTGACAAGTCTTTAAAGGCTCCCCAGACATCTAGGCCCCGAGAGTTCCATTTGCTATTCCAGTACTCATTACCTTTTTTCTTTTTCTTTTTTCTTGTTCCTCTACATATGAGGAGTTCTCTTTTTTTTTTTTTAAGAGGGGTTCTCTTATAGGGCATTATGACCCATCTCAGTTCTTTATAGCTGAATTTGCTTTGGGTATGTCTATCTGGCTTATGGGTAGATTTTTTTACCTTTCCAAAGTTAGAATGGCTAGAGGCCTCTAGCTGGAGTATACTAACTATGTCTTTTTCTTTCTGTATTCTTTTTTTAATGTACATTCTTTATTTAATAGTTATCATATACTACTTAAAAACAGAAATATCGCTTTATAAATTGCCTTTGCGTCCCTTGGACAATTTGCCACAGAGCCCTACATATTGTAGAGGTCCATTATATACATATTTGTTGATTGATTATATAATTTCTTCATGTCCAGCAGCCAAAAGTCCACTCAACTGACAGAGAGAGAAAAGAGCAGCGAGGTCAGCAGGGAGCTGGGCGGCCATGTATCTCCCCCCCCCCCCCCGCCCATTTTCCCAGAGTGCTCTGTTATCAGGGAAGGTAGATTATTCATCTGCAGAGCAATCACCCGGGAGCACAAACCTCTGCAGGAGCCTGTGGGAGGAAGGGAAATCAAACTGTATTTTTTTTACAGGGACAGAGAGAGAGAGAGAGAGGGATAGACAGGGACAGACAGACAGGAACAGAGAGAGATGAGAAGCATCAATCATCAGTTTTTCGTTGCAACACTTTAGTTGTTCATTGATTGCTTTCTCATATGTGCCTTGACAGCGGGCCTTCAGCAGACTGAGTAACACCTTGCTGGAGCCAGCGACCTTGGGTGGACTTTTTGCTCAAGCCAGATGAGCCCTTGCTCAAGCTGGCGACCTCGGGGTCTTGAACCTGGGTCCTCCGCATCTCAGTCCGACGCTTTATCCACTGCGCCACCGCCTGGTCAGGCTAGAGGGAAATCAAACTATAATTGATAAATTGCTGAAGGCTCAGGGCAGACAAGTAATGGATATCAGAGAAAAACACGTTGTGCTTCTCACTTTCTGTATTCTGATGTTTTGACATCTTAGGGTCCTGCTGCTCCTGGAGGGACTACACCTCCCAAGGGTCACCAATTCTTAGAGACAGTAAAGAGCTTGCCTACCTGTGCTTTTCTAATATAAACCAACGAGTCCAGAGCCCACACCCAGCTACCTTCTTTTATCAGGCTGTCACATTCCACCTGCCCGCCTCAGCCCAGCCCGGGTACCTGCCATCCCCGCACAGCCTCTACATCTGGAGCCTTGGGAAATTCTTCAGACTAGCCAGTCTTAAGCCTGTTTACCCTGCTCACTCATTCCTTCCTGTGGAAACCATAAGGACTCTTGCCCACAGTTCTTCCCTATCCCTCTGCCTGCTGACCAACCTTGGTGCTGCCCAGTGTGGCCACCGAGGTGTGGCACGTCTCCTCTTGGGAACCATGAATAATAAGTTATCCTTTCAATTCTGATCATCACCTGATCTGTTGGCCTTTTCTATGCCTCAAATTTCTTATTAACATATTATATTTTATAACATGGAGAATCAAGCCACTCGTGGTCCGGCTCCAGGTAACAGGATAGCTGAATGGCTGACCTTCCCTTATCCTACTGTTGGCCTTCAAGTCAACTAGGATGAGACAATAAATTTTTTTTTTTACCTTGACAATGGTAATCAGTAATATATCCTCCTCTTTCTTATTTTTAAATATTATTATTCATGTGCCATGTGGGTAGAAGTTACCATATTTCCCCACCTATATGACACTGCTATGTATAAGATGCACCTTAATTTTGGGGCCCGAAATTTGAAATAAAAATGTATTATATAAAGTTACTGAACTCAACTTTTACTCTTCATAAAATTCATACAACTCCCATCACTGTCAAAACTCCCATCCATTAGCTTGTCCTTGTCTGTGTCTGATGACGAATCACTGTCTTCATATATTGTCTCGTCCTCAGTTCCATCTATGGCATTTGAAATGCCACACTTCTACAACCACTATATAAGATGCAACCAGTTTTTAGACCCCCAAATTTTTTGAAAAAGGTGCATCTAATACATGGAGAAATATGGTTATTGTGAGGACCCAACAATAAAGAAGAGGGACAGGATCCCTGCTCTCACAAATGGCATTTTGAAATAGATTATTGATATAAAGGTAGTTCAACCCCATAGAAGCTGAGACGATGGAGCCAAAAAGTATTTGTTTTGAATTCAAATTGTGGCTTTATCTGTGCATTCGTAGGCAAGTTATTTAACTTCTCTAAGCCTCAATTTTCTCATTTATGAAAGAGGATAGTGAGTATCTACAACAGATAGGAATAAATGAGATAAAAGATATAAACAGTGGTAGGCTTTAAAGTAAATATGAGCTATTATGTTTACACAGAACAGAATCATTATAAAGATTACCATGGGATTATAAAGCAAATAAATACACACTCACAGACATTAAAGCATTTTCATCTGCTGTAAAAACAAACAAAAAAACCAGACAGAACATACAATGTGTATCATATAATGTTTATGCTTTTTCTATATTTAGAAAATTGTTTTTCCTTTTACTAACCAGCATAATCTTTGTGGGAAATAAAATAAGGTAGTTAATTTTTGTCAGGGGTATTTCAGGGTTCTTTCAGTTTCTTAGACTCAAATTTGAAGTTGGTTCTCCTGAGTTGTAGTATTAGCCTGTCCAGATAATGTAGCTGCAACTCCATTTTTTAATAGCATCCAGGTGCTTGTTGTCAGAGAAACTCCATTAATTTTACTCTTCTACTGGTAAAAAAAATAAAAATTAAAAAAAAATCCTTGTCAGCAGCAGAGTATGGGAGTTCTCTTCAGCATGGAAAACCCACATGCTTATTCAAAGTATGAAGGGTAGTATAAAGGTTTCAGGTGTCTAATGCAATTTGGTAAGTTGCTTATAAGGTGATTTCTGAAAAAATACTGTTTTCTTATTAAATTTCATTCAAAAAACTGGAAGTCTTTTAAAAAATATCAATATAATTAATTCTTAATTATTTTTTCTTTTTATTGAATTTATTGGGGTGACACTGGTTTAAAAAATTCATACAGGTTTCAAGTGCATAATTCTACAACACCTCATCTGTACAATGTGTTGTGTGTTCACCCCCCCAAGTCAAGTCTCCGTCCATCACCATTAATCGCCCCTATAGCCTCTTCCACTTCCCCCACTCTCTTCTCCTCCCCCCTCCCACAATCACCACACTGTTGTCTGCGCCCATCAATTTCCTCTCTCCTTTTTTCCTTTTTGCTCAATCCCTCCACCCCCTCAGCCAGCTCCACTCCCAACAGCTGTCAGCCTGCCTTCTATCTGTGAGCCTGTCTCTATTTCTCTTGTTCAACACTGGAAATCCTTTTCCCACAGAAAACCTGGTCTAGAAGATTGTGTTGAAAGTCTTCAAGAAGAAAGGACTGAAGATAGTGGACAGACCTGTGGCATCCTGGGATTACTAAACCTATGAGGAGAACAATAGACTCTGCTGAGTCTTTTGTATTTGCAGCACTTCCCCGTGAGCTGTCCACTGGGGGCCATACTGCTTCAGGCCAACAATTCTCCTTATGTCAGAGAATTATCTGACTCTTCACTGGAAGAGCCCCAAATTCAAGTAATTAAAATGTCTCTATGAGTCTTTCTCCCAACATCCCATAACCCCAGTCTAATCATGAGAAAGATATCAGACAAATCCCACATGACGGATGTTCTACAAAGTACCTGGTGTGTGCTCCTCGAATAGTTAAGGTTATCAAAAACGGGAAGTCTGAGAAATAGTCACAGTCAAGAGGCGCTCACACAGACCTTGATGACTCAATGCGATATGGTATCCTGGAACTGAAGAAGGGAATTAGGTAAAAACTAAAAAAATCTAAATCAAGTATGAGCGTTAGTTAGTGGTAAGGTACCAATATTGGCTTATTTATTGTGACAGATAGACCATGCTAATGTTAAGATGTTAATAACAGGGGAAACTAGGAGTGAGGTTTGTTGACACTCTGTGTCCTAGCTTCGCCAGTTTTCTATAAATCTAAATCTGCTCCAAAATAAGACACTTAAAAAAAAAGTCAGAAATAAGTTCATGTGAGCTGGGTTGAAGGATCACATGCTGCTACCAGGTGCCATTTGTTATAATATAGGGTAAGTTCAAGCCTGAAAAATAAGTATTTTTAACTTCAGGGGAAAGTACTTTGGTTCTCTACTTTGCCAATTATTGGTCAGACCCTTTATATCAATTTAATTAGCTCCCAAATATCATATAAAATACTATGGAATATAAAATAAAAATATATAAATGCTATAAAATATAAAATAATCATAATATAAATAAATAGAATTAGAATTTTTTATGAGTTCTAACAAAGGCACTCAAACAAATTTTGAAAGCTGCCAGATTTTTTTAAACAACCAAACCTTAAAATTGACTTAAAACAATTTACATGTGTGTGTTTAACCCCACAGCATTTTAAAACAAACTCATGTTGTAGTGCTCTTCACCTAATTCTTTCTTTCTTTCTTTTTTTCTATACAATTTTTGGATTTCATTTCTGTGGAAGGTTCCCAACATCACATTATTTGAATCATGAAACTAAACATCTTAAGGGAAAAAGCAAAATTGCCATTCTTCTGTCAGTTTGCAAAGCACTTTCATAGAGCTGGCCTCACTGGAGCCTCACAGCAACGCTGCGAGATTGGGAGCGGGGGAGGTCTTCATAGCTCCCCATTCTGCCGATAAGGACGTGGAGGACAGAGAGGTTAAGGAAGGAAAAGTGGAAAGCCAGGTTTTCTGGTGCTAAATCTCATCCCTTTCCACTCTGCAACATATCTTATTTAGTGTGGGCTGCCATAAAAATATTTAAGAATTGATGGCTTAAACAACAGGAAATTATTTCTCACAGTTCTGGAGACTGGGAAGGTCAAGATCAAGGTGTCAGCAGGCTCAGTGTCTGGAAAGGGTTGTATCCTTGAGTTGCAGACAGCAGCCTTCTTGCTACGACCTCACATGGCCTCCTTTCAGTGTAGACATGTGGAGAAAAAGAGACAGATGGGGGAATCAAGTTCTTTGGGGTCCTTTCTTATAAGGGCACTAATTGCATCATGAGAACCCCTTCTTCATGACCCCATCTAAACCTAATTACTTCCCAAAGGCCCCATTTCCAAATGCACTGAGGACAAGGGTTTCCACATATGAATTTGAGAGAAAGACAATTCAGACCATAGCATTACATCACTTAGCCTTTGGAAATTTTTTTCTTTCTTCACAACTCTTTGTAGTTTTCAAGAGACCATCAACTCAGATATTGACCCACCCAAACGGCACTGACATGTTAATGGGTCTGGTAAAGTGATATTTATACTTAGGAGGACTTGTAAACTGATAGGATGTGTTAAGAGGCCATTTAGTCATAATACAGAATGGAGAGAGGGTAGAGGGACAGAGATGAATGAGATCTCTGGTCGCCAGCCACTAAGTTACATGTATTTATATTGCACCAGGGCTTAACAGCTCACTTAAGAATGCTAAATATCAACCTCACTCTGAGGAACACTTCTGCAAAATCTTCCATTGGCAAAGCTAAAAGTGTTTTGGCTTTTATTTCTTCAAGGACATGTGTCATTGATTTTTGCGTCTGATGCTAAAGAGTCAATTGAGCTCTTAAGAAGCATCCAAGGATTCCAAATCTAGTGCATTTTTGATGAGTGGTTGTTTAAAGCCTGTAGAAGCACAGCTTTGGAGACCTCCAATTTACCAACAGTGTTTGGCATACAAATTCATCTTTTCTTGGCTGTATTCTGTGAATGGGAAAGCTTTGTTAGTTCTTAAGACACATAATTTGTGGAAGAGATGGGTGCCAAACATCACAGTCACAATCCTTCTATGTCTTAAAGGCCCCACACAAATATAAAATGAGATCATATTTTAGAAAGACTCCTGCTAACATGTCTTTGCCAGAGCTGAGTTCCCAAGCCATTTTTAGCTGCACCATCATGACCTCCTGTTTAAATGCAGATCAATGGAAAAAGGAACCAGACTCAGAGCCAGGAAGTTTGGTCCTGGTCCTGGCTCAGTAACTCACCGCTGGTGGCAGCTTGTATACTTCACTTTCCTGGTTGCAAAATTGGATCCATAACAGTCCTGCATACATGAAATATTTACGCAAAATATTGGTGCTTCATGAATACAGATCTTTAAGAATGATCCCAGGGAAGGCATTATTTTGAACAAATAAATACATTGGATATTTTCACCTCTTTTAATGAGTTTCAGTCCATTATGCTTAGAGTAAGTTACTTACATTACTACCACTACCTTCACCTGGAAGACACGTTGCCCAGCACACAATAGATGCTCAATCAACATGTCCGAAGTAAAAGGTGGGTGAACAGGAACATTTCCTCTGTTTGCCAGGGACTATGTCAAGATGGCATATTAAAACAGATTTGAGTTCTTACTCTTTCACCGTGAATTTTTTAAATTGGTATTATTTGGAATATTGCTATTATTATTATGTTCTCTAAGCACATTGAAAGTACCTTTAAAGGACTGCAGTATAAACTAGAAAATTCAATGGCCTATTGTCTATTGGAGGTTTCCAGACCTGATGTTCATTTACAGCTATTATTCGTTGTTGATATTTATACTGCTGAATTTTATACAGCACAACTGCATAAACATCTAACTTAATTGCAGATTAATTATAAAGAACTTAATGAATGTTGCATAACATATCCAAGCCTTATATGCCTTATGACAGTAATTAGGCTGCTGCAGTTTTCCCCTGAAGTGAATTGTAAGACTTCAGGCTTGTCATCCTATACAATTGCTGAAAAATGTGTTTTTGTTTTTAGTGTGGCTGTTCTAGGCTCTCAGGAGCAGTCTTTGGAATCACCTGCAACTAGAGAAGCTACTCAAGATGATGTTAAGAAGAAAAAGCCTTTTAGTTCCTTAACAGAGGGCCCTTTACCTCTAAGGAAACGCTCCAGTATGGATGATGTTTCACACATTCAGCCGCCGAACTCTATACCACTGCTCATTTTCACTCACTCACTCTCTCTTGCACGTAAACACTAGTGGAGTGCATCTATATGCCAGATCTGTAGACGATGCTAGGGAAGCCAGGCCTCATTCCTGAGCTTGTTTAGGCTTCCGCCATCTGGGGGACTAGACTCACAAACCCCCAGTTAGCCGCCACAGAGCAGGGAACCGTGGCACTGACTCTGTGTTTTGCAAGTACGGGACAGGCATACCAGGCCCCGCCTCTCAGGTGAATGAGACAGAGAATGGAACGGAGGAAGGGGGGAGGTTTCCAGCCACAAGGGACATCTGAGATATTTGGATCTAAAAGGTTGATAAGTGTTTTTGCCTTGGTATATGTGTGTGTGTTTAAATAAAAAAATTTAAAAAGGTAGAAGTGATACATAAATCCATTTTTTATAAGGAAGAATCTAATTTTAAGTGCCCCAGGAACTGCAAAGTGTATAATTACACACACACACACACACACACACACACACACACACACACACACACACCTGTTGAGCCAGCTCTTCTGTGAGCTTTGCTGACAGGAGAGGGCTCCTATTTCTGGAAAACACCTCTTTTTACCCTCCACTCCAAGAGCAGCCGTTTGTCTCAAGGGATTCATGGAGACTGTGGGAAAAGCAAATCATGTTGGGTGGGGCATGGGATGATTCAGGAGACTGGCAATGAGCTTATGGGTGGGGAGGCCGAGCCTCAAGATGGTGGCTGACTCATCAACAGGTACCTGTCTGTCTCTCTGCAGTAGGTGCTTGATAAATATTTGTACAGTAGGGGAGGGCTGGCTCTATGTAGCCTATACCTACACTCTGTTCATTTTAAAATAAAGAGGTCTTCCTTTCTAAGGAAGGTTGACTTCTTATTTTTCAGTCTCAGGTGTTTATGATGGGAAGAGCTGGGACAGTCTCTGAGTACTCTCAGCATGCCTGCACTGTTTGTTTGGTAACAGCACCCCTGGGTTTCTTGGCAAGCGATCTTGCCCTAGGTCTCAGTCTCCATGAATCGGGTGAGGCCAACACTCCCTCACTCCAGAGAAGAACACGTGACCCAGGCCTCAGCAAAGAAAGTATTGCATGCCCCTGGCAACAGTAGCTGGTTTAGGGGTAAGCATCTGATCAAAATTGGGCCAATCAGAACCATCCCTGGGAGTGGACTGTGGGAGTTTCCAATGGTAGGAGTGAGTCTGGGGCTGCCGTCTCACCAGCCTGCTGTGAATGAAGCTAACACAAGGGAATCAGAGACATGAAGACAGATTTCTAACCCAGATATGCTCCTCTCCCTTCCATAGGCGGTTAAATGAGCTAATGTGTTTTCATTTTAATTTAGCTGGATTAAATTTGAATTCTGTCTCACAGCCAAAAGAATTCAGATGAATACCAGCCTCAATAAGAAAATTCAACCGTTTTCCACACAGGATGCTCAACTGGCTGACTCCAGAGGCTGGTACCTGATTTATGAGAACACTGGTCACTATTCAGGGTTTGGAAGGTGGCGCCTGGAGCTGCTCTTGCCCCCTTCCCCTAGGGGCTGCTACATCCCAAGTGACAAAAGACAAAGCTAATTCCACACTTGCATGGTGCTTTCCATTTTACGGTCTTACAATTATTTCTCTTCTATTTTTTTTTTAACAAAGAACAAAAAGTAACTAAAGAATGATGAATTTATTATATTAGAATACAGGCCTGACCAGGTTAAGGTGCAGTAGATAGAGTGTTGGCCTGGGAAAATGAGGACCCAGGTTTGAAACCCCAAGGTCGCCAGCTTGAGTGTAGGCTCATCCGGTTTGAGTATGGGCTTACCAGCTTGAGCGTGGCATTGATGGCTTGAACCCAAGGTCACTGGCTTGAGCAAGGGATCACTGACTTAGCTGGAGCTCCCCGGTCAAGGCATGTCTGAAAAAGTAATCAATGAACAACAAAAGCGACACAACTATGAATTGATGTTTCTCATCTTTCTCCCTTCTTGTCTATCTGCCCCCCCCCTTTGCTAAAAAAAAATACAGAAGAATTACACACCAATTGCAGGAACTACCATCTGAGCTGAGCTTCATGGGACTATGTAGACAGTTACTGAAGGCTTCTTCCACCATCACACTTTCTCTTTTGGATCTCACACGGTGTATTGCCTGATTCTCTCTGCAAGGCTGCTTAATTCTTCTTCCTTCTGTTGACCAGAAGGTCTGTTTCTCTGTTTACTTATTTGCTTGCACCCATCGTGGCCATCCCAAAATGTAGCCTCAGACCCCAAGTCTCCATCAACTTCCAACTTGGTTCTCCAGGGCAACATGGTTCTATCTCTCAAGTTTCAAATTCCAATGAAAAAGAATCTGACTGGTCCAGCCTGGCTCAGTTGTCCACCTGCGATTTTATCAGCTGTTGCCAGGTAGGAGGGTTGTGTGTTTTGAGGGTGCCCTTTGGAGACTGGGGTTAGTGGTGGATCGATTCTTTAAGAAGGGAATGTGGGAAGGAAGAAAATGGTAAATAGCTTCAGTATAGCCTCCTGATCTCATTTGATCCCTATATTTCTGAGAGACAGAAATGATTATTGTCTCCATTGCACATACCTATGGATCTTGAACAATGTGCTGCTTATCCATGATGAAGAAGTGAAAGGGAGTAAGAATTCCGTGAGGAAAAGTTCAGAGGAAGACGCAGTTGGAGAATGGGGGACCCCGTGGGGCACGGATACGGCTCGTCAGTAGCAGCAGAGGTTTGGGCAGCAGCTCAGTGTTTGATATCACACTGTCTTTTTGTACTATCAATTTTATTTCAATTTTAAACTTTTAAACATTTATTTACTTATTTCTTTAAATTGAGGTATAATTGACATGTCACATTATACCTGAGGTAAGCAGTGCGATGATGTTTGGAGGGGAAAAGAGAATTAAAAATAAAATTCAACCACAAAATACATATACATAAATTTATTAGTTTAACTAGTAAATGGTGCCAACCAAATAGTGGTGTCTAGTTATAAGATGCCCCGTCCTGGCCTTCCATAGGTGCCGTGGATGTCTGAATCTCCGGAGTACAGGTCATGCTTCCACAGACTGAGACTCCTCTGTTCTATCCTTTTCTTCCCATATCCCACTGGGCTTGGGAGGGGGTGGAAATCAAGAGTTCGTTAATACAATGGCAAACCAATATCTAATTATTCTGATGTAACCAGCTATGCAGGATTGACCACCCCACTCCCATCCCACCCCTCCCAAATTCTAACTGAAATACTTCTCAGTGCTCCTAAGGGTCGCCATTTGTGCCCAGCTACCACCCTTAGTTGTGATGTGATTATTGCCATTCTCTTCTTCTCTTTTGTGGCTCCTTGGGGAGTTATCTCTGGTCACTAGCACTGCCAAGTTTAGCAGCCACCCAGGGGTACCTGCCAAAGATGCTACCAACAGCTGTGTTTGCATGCTGTCAGTTTCTGCCAAGCCAGTATCCACGGCTCTGCCAGCCCCGCTGCGACCAGGCGTGCCGGGTCTGACGCTAGAGCGCGCCCCGCACGGAGCCTGCACTGAGGTGGCTTTCTTGGCAGCCTGCCTACCAAGGAGTTGGCTTTGTTTGAGGTCAGGCCTCTTGGATCAGGGCATGACTCGAAAGTTGGACTTGGTTTTATTAGAAACATCTTCCAGGAGGCTGCCCTTTGTCTTAGAGACCTGTACTTGCTTCCTCAAGGATGAGCCCCTTGGTCTCATTTTAAAGACCCTGGGGACTTATGCAAGGCAGGCTTGAATCCTGGGGAAATGGGGATGTGAAAACAAAATGTATCCAGGTAGATATAAATGCATGGGCACTTCTGACAGACTTTCCACTGTTATCAGAGTGCTTTACATAATCCTGCCTGTAAGGAAGATTTAAACCAACTCATACCACACCTTTTTGCAAATGCAGTGGTATCCCAGCACACACAGCTGTACTTCAGCCCCTGTGGTCTGGGGGACGGAGGACCCAGATGATTGAGTCCTCTCAGGCAACTCTTTGTGCCTTGCAGCAGGTGGTTGGTGCTTGGCATCTCACTTCCTGAGGAAAGGATGCTTTTGGCCTCTGCAAAATGATGCCATCCTTTTTCTTTGTGGCAAGAGCAAAACCAAACAGACACAAAACTTAGAAGAACACCACTCCTGAGGAGCACAGAAACCCACCTGGGAGACTCTCCCATTGAGACGCTCCCCACCCGGCTGCTCTTTCTACCCCCTGACCCACTTCTGCACAGCACGGGTCTCTGACCTTTGAAGTTTTGAACAATGCAGTTATTTAAGTCCATGCACTACACTAGTACTTCTTCAGTGTGTTTTAGATTTTCCTTCAACCGTTAGTCATAGACTTTCTGGAACAGATTGTGTCTTTTTTTTTTTTTTTTTTTTTTTTTACTTTATTGTGGTGATGTAGGTTAATAGAATCATGCTGGTTTCAGGTATATAATTCCATAATGTATTATCTGTATATTGCACTGAGTGTCCACCACCTGAGTCAAGCCTCCTTCCATCCCCATTGATCCTCCCTTTCCGTTCTTCTACTTCCTTCCACGCCTATCTTCTTGGCAGTCACCGTACTGTTGTCTGTGTTTATGAGTTGTTTTTTTTCTTTGCTTTTCACCCAGCCCCACAACCTCCATCCCCTCTGACAGCCGTCAAGGAACAGATTGTTTCTTAAACAAACCAAATGGAAGGCATCTGTTTAAAACACTTTTGAAATGCAAAGAATTTTATTTCTGTAAATAATATTTACAAATGGAATCATTGCATTTCCATTGGCATTTTGACAGATTATCAATTAATTTTTGGCCAGGGGAATGCAAGATGGAGGAAGTGATAAGGAACTCGGTCTCTGTGTGTCTGTGCACGCAGGGAGGAAATGTTTCCCCCGACCTCAGGGTCCCTGGCTGGGTTTGAAAGTGAAACTGACCAAGGCATCAATGGGAGAAAAGCAGACAAATTTATTGAGCATAAATGTTATATGACAGGGGAGCCTTCATAAGAAAATGAAGACATCCCCCCCCAAAAAAAGTGAACCCAGAGTATTTTTATGTTCGGTTAGATGAAGAGTGGACAGTTGTGTAGAAAAATGACAGGCCAAAAAGGGCATGAGGTAAGTGCAGCCAACTGAGCGAAAGTCAGAGGGGCCTGTTTGTTCAGTGTCTTCTCAGTGCTGTCCCTCTGTCTTCAGAGATAAGGGTACTTGTCCTTTTCTCCGGGTACAGGTCGGGCACCTTTCACGCAGGGGTTCTGTGACCTGTTTCAGATGAGGAGGGCTGTTGCGGGAAAGAGGTCCTCTTCTGCTATTTTCTCAAACTCAGCTTCAAATATTCAAGGTACCATTTTCAGGGTAGCATGACTTGAACCCTGTCACTTGCTAAATGTCAAGGGTCCTTCCATACTATCTATCCAACCTCTGGTGTCCTAACAGGTTCACAGTTGTATTAAAAGCCTTTTAACAGCCTGGCCTGTGGTGGTGCAGTATCCAACCTGGAATGCTGAGGTCGCTGGTTCAAATCCCTGGGCTTGCCTGGTCAAAACACATACAGGAAGCAACTACTAAAGTAGATGCTTCTTGCTATTCTCCCTCTCTTTCTTTCCCTCTCACTCTCTTCCTTCCTCTCCAAAAATCAATTAATAAAATCTAATAATAATAATAATAAATACATAAAAACCTTTTAACAGTTAGGAAGTGATAGAATATTCAATGCATTATAACAGGTGTTTGTGAAGCACCTGTTAATGTCTCTCATCCACGGCAGGCCTCTAACACAAGACGCATTTCTGACGAGAAGCCCTCCAACTCTGAGCTGCTTCCTTTAGCTGTTGCTCTCAGGAACTTTGAACAGAAATGATCACAATCTACTTCAACTCCATCTCGGTGGCTACTTACTTTCAGCTTCTTATTTACCAGTCTTTCCAAAGGCTGAGATGGATTTGTATGCATGGGTTTGCATTTTATTGGTTCTCCTAGCACAAAAATGGCCAAGGTCTTTAGAAGGCTCTGCCTCTCTCAAGTGGTTCTTCCCTGAGCAAAGGGAACTACCCTCCAGAGCTAAGCTGCTCAGCTACACCTGGTTTACACCAGGACCCAGGGAAGAAAGATACAAAAGTCTTTGAGAAGGTCAGTCCTTTCAGTTTGGCTGTGTTCACTGTCAGTACAGGGGGTCCTCGGGTTACAACACAGTTCCGTTCCTACAACAGTGACAGAACCTGAATTTTGGTGTAGGTCGAAACACACCCTAGCCTAAGTCATTTACCTATCCTAACACAGTTGAAAAATCATAATCTAGAACATAAAAACACGAACACACTGTGTTACTGCGTATTCTTCCCTCATGACAAGCCTGTGGGACACTTGCCACACCCGCAGTTTGCAGAAGTGGAGAGAGGCTCCGGGAGGCAGACAGATTTGCCTAGGGCTGTGTGAACGGTGAATCCAAGCCCCTTGCTTTTCCCCCCATGTGGCTGAGGCTGCTGCGCATCGGCCCTTGGCCCATGATGTTACTCAGGGAAACACTCAGCAGGGATTTCCACCTCAGAGCTGACTGAGCGGCGCACTGCTGCATGTAGGTCTGGTCTTAGATCTCCTTCGAGCTGCTCCTTAGGTTGCTTGTGGCATTTTTTGGTTGGTGATTCTGCCATCTGACTTAATTGCCATTCCTTAAGTGCCACTTCATACTCTGTCCACATGTAGGTGTTAAATTCCTGGTTTCTCATATTTGAATGTTAAATATAGGCTTTTCAATGATGGTTGGGGCTCAAGTATTGATGGACACTTGGAGGACCAGTCTATGAGAAGTAAAACGGGCAGCACATAGAGAATTAGAATAAGAGAGTGAATATATTTCCATGGATAATAACAATGATCAAAGTGAGAAAAATGATAATACAAGCTAGAAATTGACAGAGCAGAGTGGGTAAACACAGGGACTTGGGAGTTTCGAATCCTGGTTCTGCCTCTTACCAAATGAGTAACTTTGGGTCAGTTTCTTATCCTCTCTGTACTTTGATTTACTTTGTATGTTAAAAGGATATAATATGGTTTTTGTGACAACCAAAAGATTTCATTAATTCACAACAGTACCCGGCATGTAGCAAGTGCTCAATAAATATTAGGAAGCATCATTATTACCAATCATAACAACTTTCTAATTATTAATATAGAGCCATAGAGGCCCAAAAAAGCTTAAGTGATTTAAACATTCATTAAAAAACAATTATAGAGCTCTTGCTGTGTAGCAGGCATTGACTGGTTGAGTATTAGACGAATGTTATGAGATGGAAAGTAGTGGAGCTCATAACTGAACACAGACCCTCTGATTTCTGTTCTATTATGGTGGGTACAAGTGCATGTCCAACCCACTTGCTGCCACTCTGGGTCTAATAGTTCTTTGATATTTTAAGCAGTTCCATGAGCAGCAGTGACTGCAGTAGCCACCCAATGGTATCTTCTTTCCCCACTGTCTTCTTGGCCTGGAGGAGCCTGGGAGAGTAGACTGAAGGGTAAGGAGCCCTGAGCTGGGCCACAAGTGCTGCAGAACTGACTGAGGGGTTGCCTGGCATGCAGCTCAGGAGAGCTCTCAGAACCCAGGGCTTTGGTGGTGCTCTCTGCAGGCATAAGTTTCCAGCCCTGCCCAGAGAATCAGCATAGCTTACCTGGCTGAAGTTAGTGCCCTTGGCATCTCTCTCCCAAGGACGATAAGGAATCTGGTTCCTCTGGGCTGGGAGTGGGGTGCGGTTTGTGCCTGACCCTTCTGCCACAGTCTGCAGTTCTCTGTTTCAACTGGATTTAAAAGCCTTTGTCTCCGGGGAGCTCTCTGGCTCTGAGCTTTGGTACTTTTGTTTGGAGCAGCCTCTCCCCAGTGTTCAAGTTTCAGGTAAGCCATCTGGCATGTAACTAAGGGATAAGCACAAAGAGAATTAAAAATCTTTTATTATGTCTGTGAAGCCAGGTATATGTGGATAAACAATGAAGTGCAAATAAACTCAAAAGCGGAATTGTATCAATTCCCAAGGGGCTCTTACCCATCTTTACACACCAGGAGTTGCTCAACATTTCACTGTTTTGTTCAACATCTCACTACTTTGTTTCCCTCTCCATTTAGAATGCAAACTTATGATCATTGGTTGCAATTTAAGGGGTACATTCCCTTAAAAACTAAGTTTCTTATTGCAAGTGTTTGTATTTTATTGCAAATTATTTCAATGTTATCCAATCATTCTTCCTTCAACGACACCCAATAACATCTCCTGTATGTGAAGTCTGTGTTGCAGAAAACCCAGAAACATTGAAAACAGACTTTCACAGTCACTCTAGCCCAGGGGAATTCACTGCCCCAGTTACACTGTTTTTAGATTGCACAGGACAAAGGGCTCCAGATAGTGGAGAGGGCAAGATGGGAGATGTTGGGATCTTCTGTCTTTACATAGGGCATGCAAAGTGAGTAATACTGAGTTCCCAATGCATGGCACCACGGAATTTAACAAAGTTCAATTTCTAAAAATGTTGTTTTATCAAAGTAATATATGCATGTGATTTCAGAAGTTGAATGGATCCTGGCCAGTTGGGTCAGTGGATAGAGCCTCAGCCTAGCACATGGACACCCTGGGTTTGATTCCTGGTCAGGGCACACAAGAGACGTGACCATCTGCTTTTCTTTTCCTACCTCCTCCCCTTCTCTCCGTTTTCCTCTCCCATAGCCAGTGGCTTGATTAGTTCAAGTGTCAGCCTCGGGTGCTGAGGATAGGTTGGCTGATCTGAGCATTGGCCTCAGGTGTTAAAAATAGCTTGGTTGATTCGAGCATTGGCCTCAGCCAGAGTTGACAAATGGATCCCAACTAGGGTGCATGAGGGAGTCTGTCTCTTTCTCTCCCCTCCTCTCAAAAAAAAAATTGAATGGGTCTAGTAAGCTTATGACTGAAGCTATAGATCTCTCCTGCACACCCATTTTACTCTCCAGAGGCAAATATTTTCTCCTTTGTTGGCTCTTTATTCTTGAACAGGATCCATATTTCTAAATAATATACATATGCTGCTACTGCTCATCAATATTAGACATTAAAGTACATGAGAATTTTAGATCTCTTGCCTTCTATCCTATCCTGCAATATATTTATATCAAAATTTTCTAACAGTTTATATTTTGTTTTCTGTATTCTCTTTTTCCTTTGTTTTCTTTTTAAGGGGAAGGCAAAGGTGGAGACAATGTTAACTTCATGAAACTGGATGAGGGGGGGTTGGGGAAATTCCCATTGAAGAAAACTGAGGTAAAAAAGTTGTTTTTCCTTCAGTTACATATTTCTGATTAATGTATTTTTGGTATATATGTTGTACTTCAAATAAAGCTTTTTTTTTTTTTTTTTTAAAGCAGGATGATGTCAGAATAATGGCGGGGTAGGAAGCGATACCGATAAATCTCCCCCAAAACTCAACAAGATCTTCAACCAGAAACAGAAAAACCTATCCTTGGAGCCTCCAGATGTTTCGCAATACACCCGAAGGTATGGTCGAGCGAAAAATTGGCTAAATATATAACCAAACCCCGAAGGAAATAGGGAGTAAGAAATGCTCTGCCTTCCTCACTAACCTAAACAGGGCGGCTTTCTCTGGGATCCGTGAATATAGAAACTGAGGCGGGCAAAGTGGGTGAATAGATCCAGGCCGCGGCACAAACGGCCGAACCAGGCTGTGGCACAGAGATCCAAGCCGAGGAAAAACTGATCCTGTGGCAACCTGGGCAATACAAGCTAACACTCGCGCCAAACCCAAACAAAGAAAGACAAGCGGGGCAGCCATTTTACCTGATCTCCTGGTCGGCGCGCGCAGATAGTGGAAGAGAGATTTCTTCCTAAGCCCCGGGAGTGGGTACCCGTGTTACCCCACAGAGAGGCAGAGTCAGAGGCCTTTCTGTGGGCCAAAAGCAGAATCTCTGGGCAGCCCCAGCACCCTGGGAAAGCCGCACACGGGAGGGAGCAAGAACTAATTCCAACGGTGGAACTTTTTCGTGCTGGTAGGGGATTCACTCAGAGGGAAATGCGGCCGGCCTCATATCCTGTCTGCGCGCGCAGATAGTGAGCGAAAGATTCCTCCAAGTGCCTCCGCAGTGCGCCCGTGTTGTCGCACAGAGGGGCAGAGTCAGGGGCCTTTGTGTGGGCCAAAGCAGAATCTTGGGCCGCCCCAGCGCCTTGCAAAAGCTGCGCACGGGGACGGAGAGAGAGACAATTCCAACGTTGCAACTTTTCCATGCGGTTGGGGGTTTCACTCAGAGCGTGAGACTGCTGGCCGGATATCCTGGTCTGCATGCGCAGATAGTGAGTGAGAGTTTCCTCCAAGCGCCCCGGAAGTGGGCGCCCGCCTGTGTTACCGACAGAGTGGCAGAGCCAGAGGTCTTTGAGTGGGCGGAAAGCCCGCCTGATTATGCTAGCAGCTCTGACTGACTGAGCCTTACCCAGAGCCCTGTGTTGAGTGGAAATAGAGTGGGGAGTTGCCAGCTCTTTGAGCCTCTTACTATCCAGGCAGAGGCAGAAGCAACCCCATAGCTGGGTTATCAGGCTACTAATTGAGGAAGGAAAGACTAGGAGAAAGGCTCCAGGAACACGGACTCTCTCACTGTCGGAGCCTATAAATGCTAATGAGCTTCGACTGCCAATGAGACTAAAGCACAATACATGACATCGCCATAGAGACTTATAAACTGCAAACCTCAACCTGAGCATGCCAAAGGGGCAGAACCCGGGGTACAGAGTCACCGACCAGGAAGAGGGAGAGAAAAGAAAAAGCAAGAAGATAACCTCTCAAAATCAAGAATAATCTGCAGACTTTATAACCTATCCCATTTTATTATATTTGTTCGTTTGTTTCTCTTATCTTCATTCGTGATATTTTTTTTCCTCCTCCAATTTGGCCGATTAACTCTCTGCCAGTCTTACTCTCTCCTCTTCTTGAACTACACTACCCATAAGTGTTACATCTCCCATTATCTTTTCTCTCCTCTTCCTTTCTCTCTATGAGGGTTGCACTCCAAAACCCTTAACTCTCTCTCTCTCTCTCTCTCTCTCTTCTCTTTTTTCTTTTTTCTTCTTTTAGTGGTTCCCTCTTTCTTTCTCTCTCTCTCTTTCTTTTCTCCCTCTATATTAGTTTCTTCCGTTCTCCTTTACATCTCCTCTCATTCAAACCTAAATAACAAACAAATTATCTTATCTGGGACTCAAACTTATGTTTGCGGCATTTTGGGGTTTTTTTACTTCACCTTTTTAACTCACTAGCAGTGCTCCAATCCCTGGCTCTCCATTTTATCTAGTTCTTGTTCCACTAAATACAATAGTAATTTTTAAATTTGTCCCCCCATTTTTCTGTTTTCCTCTTATTCCTCTCATAATAACTCTTAGTCAACCAACACCTAAAAGCAAATAATTTTATTCTTGACCCAAATTTTTTCCTTATTTGCTTTTTGTGGGTCCATACCCCCTTCTTTTTTCTTTTCTTTTTTTTTCTTTTTTTTGCCCCTTTATTACTTTTCCCAAATTCAGGCCCTCCATTACAGGCATTGTTTGTTATAATTCACAGTTCACCACAAGATTTTCTCAAGAAAGAGGGGAGAGGAGAGGAGAGGAAAAAAGGAGGGGGGGAATAATTTCCTTTTTTTTTAAATTTTTATTTTATTTTGTTTTTCTTTATTTCATTATTAATTTTTTTTAAAAAACAATTCTTTTTGATTTTTTATTTTTTTAACTTTTTATTCTTTATTAAATCTCATTAATACTATCAACAAAACCACCCTCAGATGCCATTAAGGAAGAGAAAATCGAATATCATGGATACAAAAGAAAGAGAGCTAACACAGCTAGATGAGGAAAAATCTATGGAGAAAAAATTTAATATATTGGAAACCTTGGAGCTAAATGACAGAGAATTCAAGATAGAAATCCTAAAAATCCTCCGAGATATACAAGAAAACACAGAAAGGCAATTTAGGGAGCTCAGAAAACAACTCAATGAACACAAAGAATATATGTCCAAGGAAATTGAAACTATAAAAACAAATCAAACAGAGATGAAAAACTCAATTCACGAGCTGAAAAAAGAAGTAACAAGTTTAGCTAATAGAACAGGCCAGATAGAAGAGAGGATTAGTGAAATAGAAGACAAGCAACTTGAGGCACAACAGAGAGAAGAAGAAAGAGACTCAACAATTAAAAAAAATGAGATAGCCTTACAAGAATTATCTGACTCCATCAAAAAGAATAATATAAGAATAATAGGCATATCAGAGGGAGAAGAGAGAGAAAATGGAATGGAGAACATACTCAAACAAATTATAGATGAGAACTTCCCAAGCCTGTGGAAAGAACTAAAGCCTCAAGTTCAAGAAGCAAACAGAACTCCGAGTTTTCTTAACCCCAACAAACCTACTCCAAAGCATATCATAATGAAATTGACACAAACCAACAGCAAAGAAAAAATTCTCAAGGCAGCCAGGGAAAAGAAGAATACAACATATAAAGGAAGGCCCATTAGATTATCATCAGATTTCTCAGCAGAAACTCTACAAGCTAGAAGAGAGTGGACCCCAATATTTAAAGTCCTGAAAGAGAGGAACTTTCAGCCACGAATACTATACCCATCAAAGCTATCCTTCAAATATGAAGGAGAAATAAAAACATTCACAGATACAGAAAAGATGAGGGAATTTATCATCAGAAAACCCCCACTCCAGGAATTACTAAAGGGGGTTCTCCAATCAGATACAAAGAACAAAAAAAAAAAAACAGAGCCACAAATAAAAGCTCCAAGAAGAACACAATAAAACCAAATTTAAACTGTGACAACAACAAAAAGAAAGGGGGGGGGGAGAAGATGGAGATTAACAGTAGCAAAGGATGATGGAGTACAAAAGTACTCACAAAATAGTTTGCTACAATGAACAGGGTAGGGACCCTTTTCATTACTCAAAGGTAACTACCATTGAAAAAACCACCACAGAAGCACATGAGATAAAAAAGATAGCAACAGAAGAAAGATGTATGGAATACAACCAAATAAAAACAAAAGATAGAAAAACGAAAGAGAAGGATCAAACAAGACACAAAACTAACAGAAAGCAATATATAAAATGGCAATAGGGAACTCACAAGTGTCAATAATTACACTAAATGTAAACGGATTAAACTCACCAATAAAAAGGCACAGAGTAGCAGAATGGATTAAAAAAGAAAATCCAACTGTATGCTGCCTACAGGAAACTCATCTAAGTAACAAGGATAAAAACAAATTCAAAGTGAAAGGCTGGAAAAACAATACTCCAAGCAAATAACATCCAAAAAAAGGCAGGTGTAGCAATACTCATATCGGATAAAGCTGACTACAAGACAGGAAAAGTACTCAGAGACAAAAATGGCCATTTCATAATGGCTAAGGAGACACTGAATCAAGAAGACATAACAATTCTTAATATATATGCACCAAACCAAGGAGCACCAAAATATATAAGACAGCTACTTATTGATCTTAAAACAAAAACTGAAAAAAATACAATCATACTTGGAGACCTCAATACACCCCTGACGGCTCTAGATCGGTCATCCAAACAGAGAATCAACAAAGACATAGTGGCCTTAAACAAAACACTAGAGCACCTGGGTATGATAGACATCTACAGGACATTTCATCCCAAAGTGACTGAGTATACATTTTTCTCCAGTGTACATGGATCATTCTCAAGAATTGACCATATGTTGGGCCACAAAAACAACATCAGCAAATTCAGAAAAATCAAAGTTGTGCCAAGCATATTTTCTGATCATAAAGCCTTGAAACTAGAATTCAACGGCAAAAAAGAGGAAAAAAATCCCACAAAAATGTGGAAATTAACAACATACTTTTAAAAAATGAATGGATCAAAGAAGAAATAAGTGCAGAGATCAAAAGATATATACAGACTAATGAAAATGACAATACGACATATCAGAATCTCTGGGATGCAGCAAAAGCAGTGATAAGAGGGAAGTTCATATCACTTCAGGCATATATGAACAAACAAGAGAGAGCCCAAGTGAACCACTTAACTTCCCACCTTAAGGAACTAGAAAAAGAAGAACAAAGAAAACCCAATACCAGCCGAAGAAAGGAGATAATAAAAATCAGAGCAGAAATAAATGAATTAGAGAACAGAAAAACTATAGAAAAAATTAATAGAACAAGGAGCTGGTTCTTTGAAAAGATCAACAAAATTGACAAACCCTTGGCAAGACTTACCAAGGAAAAAAGAGAAAGAACTCATATAAACAAAATCCAAAATGAAAGAGGAGAAATCACCACGGACACCGTAGATATACAAAGAATTATTGTAGAATACTATGAAAAACTTTATGCCACTAAATTCAACAACCTAGAAGAAATGGATAAATTCCTAGAACAATACAACCTTCCTAGACTGAGTCAAGAAGAAGCAGAAAGCCTAAACAGACCTATCAGTAGAGAAGAAATAGAAAAAACCATTAAAAACCTCCCCAAAAATAAAAGTCCAGGCCCTGACGGCTATACCAGCGAATTTTATCAAACATTCAAAGAAGACTTGGTTCCTATTCTACTCAAAGTCTTCCAAAAAATTGAAGAAGAAGCAATACTTCCAAACACATTTTATGAGGCCAACATAACCCTCATACCAAAACCAGGCAAGGATGGCACAAAAAAAAAAGAAAACTACAGACCAATATCTCTAATGAATACAGATGCTAAAATACTAAACAAAATACTAGCAAATCGAATACAACAACATATTAAAAAAATAATACATCATGATCAAGTGGGATTCATCCCAGAATCTCAAGGATGGTTCAACATACATAAAACGGTTAACGTAATACACCATATCAACAAAATAAAGAACAAAAACCACATGATCTTATCAATAGATGCAGAAAAGGCTTTCGATAAAATACAACACAATTTTATGTTTAAGACTCTCAACAAAATGGGTATAGAAGGAAAATATCTCAACATGATAAAGGCCATATATGATAAACCATCAGCTAACATCATATTAAATGGCACTAAACTGAAGGCTTTCCCCCTTAAATCAGGAACAAGACAGGGTTGTCCACTCTCTCCACTCTTATTTAATGTGGTACTAGAGGTTCTAGCCAGAGCAATCAGACAAGACAAAGAAATAAAAGGCATCCATATCGGAAAAGAAGAAGTAAAGGTATCACTTTTGCAGATGATATGATCCTATACATCGAAAACCCCAAAGAATCCACAAAAAGACTACTAGAAACAATAAGCCAATACAGTAAGGTCACAGGATACAAAATTAACATACAGAAGTCAATAGCCTTTCTATATGCCAACAATGAAACAATTGTGAACGAACTCAAAAGAATAATCCCCTTCACGATTGCAACAAAAAAAATAAAATACTTAGGAATAAACATAACAAAGAATGTAAAGGACTTATATAATGAAAACTATAAACCATTGTTAAGGGAAATCGAAAAAGATATAATGAGATGGAAGAATATACCTTGCTCTTGGTTAGGAAGAATAAATATAATCAAGATGGCTATATTACCCAAAGCAATATACAAATTTAGTGCAATTCCCATAAAACTTCCAATGACATTTTTTAAAGAAATAGAGCAAAAAATCATCAGATTTATATGGAACTATAAAAAAACCCGAATAGCCAAAGCAATCCTAAAGAAAAAGAATGAAGCTGGGGGCATTACAATACCTGACTTCAAACTCTATTAAAGGGGCCACGACAATCAAAACAGCATGGTATTGGCAGAAAAATAGACACTCAGACCAATGGAACAGAATAGAAAGTCCAGAAATAAAACCACATATATATAGTCAAATGATTTTTGATAAAGGGGCCAACAACACACAATGGAGAAAAGAAAGCCTCTTCAACAAATGGTGCTGGGAAAACTGGAAAGCCACATGCAAAAGAATGAAACTGTACTACAGTTTGTCCCCCTGTACAAAAATTAACTCAAAATGGATCAAAGATCTAAACATAAGACCTGAAACAATTAAGTACATAGAAGAAGACATAGGTACTCAACTCATGGACCTGGGTTTTAAAGAGCATTTTATGAATTTGACTCCACAGGCAAGAGAAGTGAAGGCAAAAATTAATGAATGGGACTACATCAGACTAAGAAGTTTTTGCTCAGCAAGAGAAACTGATAACAAAATAAACAGAAAGCCAACTAAATGGGAAATGATATTTTCAAACAACAGCTCAGATAAGGGCCTAATATCCAAAATATACAAAGAACTCATAAAACTCAACAACAAACAAACAAACAATCCAATAAAAAAAAAATGGGAAGAAGATATGAACAGACACTTCTCCCAGGAAGAAATACAAATGGCCAACAGATATATGAAAAGATGCTCATCTTCTTTAGCTATTAGAGAAATGCAAATCAAAACGGCAATGAGATACCACCTCACACCTGTTCGATTAGCTATTATTAGCAAGACAGGTAATAGCAAATGTTGGAGAGGCTGTGTAGAGAAAAGAACCCTCATACACTGTTGGTGGGAATGTAAAGTAGTACAACCATTATGGAAGAAAGTATGGTGGTTCCTCAAAAAACTGAAAATAGAACTACCTTATGACCCAGCAATCCCTCTACTGGGTATATACCCCAAAAACTCGGAAACATTGATACGTAAAGACACATGCAGCCCCATGTTTATTGCAGCATTGTTCACAGTGGCCAGGACATGGAAACAACCAAAAAGCCCATCAATAGATGACTGGATAAAGAAGATGTGGCACATATACACTATGGAATACTACTCAGCCATAAGAAATGATGACATCGGAACATTTACAGCAAAATGGTGGGATCTTGATAACATGATACGAAGTGAAATAAGTAAATCAGAAAAAACCAGGAACTGCATTATTCCA
This sequence comes from Saccopteryx leptura, assembly GCF_036850995.1. NCBI lineage: Eukaryota > Metazoa > Chordata > Mammalia > Chiroptera > Emballonuridae > Saccopteryx > Saccopteryx leptura. The sequence goes on from NC_089504.1 coordinate 112,268,701, forward strand.
TACGTAGGTGGGACATAAAAGTGAAACTAAGAGACATTGATAAGAGTGTGGTGGTTACGGGGGGAGGGGGGAATGGGAGAGGGAAAGGGGGAGGGGGAGGGGCACAAAGAAAACAAGATAGAAGGTGACAGAGGACAATCTGACTTTGGGTGATGGGTATGCAACATAATTGAACGACAAGATAACCTCGACTTGTTATCTTTGAATATATGTATCCTGATTTATTGATGTCACCCCATTAAAAAAATAAAATTATTATCCGCCCTGGCCGGTTGGCTCAGTGGTAGAGCGTCGGCCTAGCGTGCGGAGGACCCGGGTTCGATTCCCGGCCAGGGCACACAGGAGAAGCACCCATTTGCTTCTCCACCCCTCCGCCGTGCTTTCCTCTCTGTCTCTCTCTTCCCCTCCCGCAGCCAAGGCTCCATTGGAGCAAAGATGGCCCGGGCACTGGGGATGGCTCTGTGGCCTCTGCCTCAGGCACTAGAGTGGCTCTGGTCACAACATGGCGATGCCCAGGATGGGCAGAGTATCGCCCCCTGGTGGGCAGAGCACTGCCCCTGGTGTGCGTGCCGGGTGGATCCCGGTCAGGCGCATGCGGGAGTCTGTCTGACTATCTCTCCCTGTTTCCAGCTTCAGAAAAATGAAAATAAATAAATAAATAAATAAATAAAATTATAAAAAAAAAGAAAAGCAATATTGCAAAGACAAGATGGCGATGGAGTAGGTGGATGTACCACACCTCCCAGAACCAATGTGGATTATAAATTAATTTTAAGAACCATCATCTGAAAAAATCAACTTTGGACTAAACTAAGAGGACTCTTTTTTTTTTTTTTTTATAAATAAATTTTTATTTTAATGGGGTGACATCAATACATCAGGGAACATATATTCAAAGAAAACATTTCCAGGTTATCTTGTCATTTAGTTCTGTTGCATACCCATCACCCAAAAAGAGATTGTCCTCCGTCACCCTCTATCCAGTTTTTTTTGTACCCCTCCCCCTCCCCCTCTCCCTCATTCCCTCCCCCCACCCCCAGTAACCACCACACTCCTGTCCATGTCTCTTAGTCTCACTTTTATGTCCCACCAATGTATGGAATTCTGCAGTTCTTGTTTTTTTTTCTGATTCACTTATTTCACTCTGCATAATGTTATCAAGATTCCACCATTCTGCTGTAAGTGATCCGATGTCATCATTTCTTCTAGCTGAACATAGTATACCATGGTGTATATGTGCCCCATCTTCTTTATCCAGTCTTCTATTTTTTTTACAGTGATTAAAAGCCTTTAAGCAAACTCTTGGCCAATACAGCAAGAATCCATAAAAGAGTAGTCTCCTTAACATGTTCACCAAGTCCAAGTTGACCCCATCACCATGCCAAATCCCTGAAAAATGCAACCCAACCACAGTTCAGTCTGTTAGGAGCTGTCACAGGGAGCAGGAGTCCAGGAAGAGTCCACATCCAGGAAAAGTCCGCACGGCACTGGAATCGTTGTCACCATTCTATACTTTGCAGCTCATGTCCAAGTCCCAATGACCGCTGCTTCTAGCTGGTAATGATTCAGGTAGACTGGAAAAGCCATTTGCAGCATGTGTGGATATGGAGCTTCTGTTCTCCTCTGCCTGGAGAGATGAGACCAGGTTGCTTTTCCCTGGAGCTCTGTGACTGTGGCATGGTAAAGAGAACCTTGGGATACACTAAGCTGGGTGGCAAAGGTAGATTCATAATAGAAGTTGGCAAAAGGGGGAAAGAGAGCTCTAAATTAGGAGTAGGTCCCAGCCTGAAATATGAGTGGGGCATTGAGGTAGGAGGGATAAAGGAAACACTATATATTAAGCAAAGCAGCAGAAAATAGGACTATCAACACCCACAACAGAGATCTTCGAGGGAAGAATAAAAAACCTGACTATTCAGGCAAAACATAGTTAAGTGGCCCTTGTGTGAATGAGATCAGTTTACCTGCTTCTTGGAAGAAATACCCTAGGCTCGTCCACAGTGTTGTAGATGGGGCCGACGGCCCAGGGCACCTTCAGCCTTCAGTGGCCAACCCCAGCTTTCTGGGCAAGGTTAAGTCATAGGTGGCTGGAGCAGGGCTGGAAGAGACTGAACCCTCCCTTAGAGGAGCGAGGGGGAAGCCTACCTTCCAGTGTCCCTGTTTCCTCACAGCAGAGGCATGTAAGCCTGGCAGGCTTTAGCTCAATGACCTTCCTTTCCACTATTGAAGCAGGACCCAGATGGCATTCTATGAGACCCCTTTGGGGTGTTGGAGCCTTTAAGGGTGTATCCTTAAAGCTGGTAGTTCCCCTGATCTCTATTGGGCTTTTTCTGCCTCTAGGTATCTTAAAAGCCATGCTCAGAAGATCTCACTGAGGGGTTTGAGGATCCCCATCTGCCTATATAAATCTTTTCCATATATCTGGAGCTATTTGGAAAAAGACAAAACAGTGTTATTAGCTGGATCTAATAAAGAAGGTAGTAGTTTGCAGGCTAAAAAGATTTGGTGTCTCCTGTTCATCAGCATTCAAAAGAAATGTAATTTTTTTTTTTAAGAAAAAGCATGATATGGTAGACCCATGGAATTCCAGGATATGACTACCCCCTTTTAATTTTTTTTTTTAAATTGACCTTAAAATGTTTGCTGAGTACACTTTAATAATACCTTAACTTTAAAGATTGTAAGCATGACAAAATATAGTAAATGCTTTTGCTCCATATGCAGGAGCATTTTCAGTTTAGCCAGTTTAAGAAATCCAATAATAGAACAATGCATACAGACAATGAGTTATAACATGCTTAGCAGCCTCTCCTGTTCTGACAGAGGTTACTATAGATTCGGAATATGTATCCACTGTAATGTGGACATACGACTGTTTGCCAAATGAAGGTATATGAGTAACATCCATTTGCCAAAGTTGTCCTGGTAGGGGTCCTTGAGAGTTAACTCCAAATGAAGGGGCAGATTGTAGTATAGGACCCCTTGGACAGGATTTCCCAATCTGCCGTGCTGCTTCCCGAGAAAGTTGAAACTGTTTACACAGGGCTGCAGCGTTCTGGTGATGAATAGTATGAGACTAACTTGCTCAGTCTGTCATGGTTGCTCCATATAATTTTCTTTTGGGTAGCTTGCTCAACAAGGGCATTCCTAGGCCCTGGCCGGTTGGCTCAGTGGTAGAGCCTTGACCTGGTGTGTAGGATTCCCGGGTTTGATTCCCAGTCAGAGCACACAGAAGAAGCACCCTTCTACTTCTCCACCCCTCCACCTCTCTTTCCTCTCTGTCTCTCTCTTCCCCTCCCGCAGCCAAAGCTCCACCAGAGCAAAGCCACCCTGGGCACTAAGGATGGCCCCGTGGCCTCTGCCTCAGTCACTAGAATGGCTCTGGTTGCAACAGAGCAACACCCAAGATGGGCAGAGCATTCCCCCTGGTAGGCATGCCAGGTGGATCCCGGTCAGGCGCATGCGGGAGTCTGTCTGACTGCCTCCCCATTTCCATCTTCAGAAAAATACATAAAATAAATAAATAAAAGAAAAAAATACATCAACAACAACAAAAAAAAAAAAAAAAGAGAGAGAGAGAGAGAAAGAAAAGAAAGAAAAAAAGGGGGGGGGGCATTTTCTTGTGCTAAAGCTCCAGGGAGCATGGAGTGAGCTTGAGTATGTCCTATGAAACATGGAGCTCTATGTTGACATATAAGTCTTTGAAGAAGGAGGAACTGCTGAAATAGTTCATCAGCATTTGTCCCTAAGACAGCAGTCTTTATAGTGGAAACACCATAAGTAAATATCTGCTGTCTGTCTATTCCTTAAAAGGGGAATATGGCAAATGTTGAAAAGCCATGATCTTTGTGCCCCTCCCCTCCCCTAACCCCTCCCTCTCCTCCCCCCACCCTGTAAGCCCAACACTGTTGTCCATGTCTCTGAGTCTCATCTTTATGTCCCATCTATGTATGAAATCATATGGTTCTTAGTTTTTTCTGATTTACTTCTTTCGCTCAGTATAATGTTATCAAGGCCCATCCATGTTGTTGTAAAAGATCCTATGTCATCATTTCTAATGGCTGAGTAGTATTTCATAGTATATATATACCAAAGCTTTTTAATCCACTCGTCCTCTGACGGACACTTGGGCTGTTTCCAGATCTTTGCTATTGTGAACAATGCTGCCATAAACATGGGGGTGCATTTCTTCTTTTCAAACAGTGCTACGGTGTACTTGGGGTATATTCCTAACAGTGGTATAGCTGGGTCAAAAGGCAGTTTGATTTTTATTTTCTTGAGGAATCTCCATACCATTTTCCACAGTGGCTGCACCAGTTTGCATTCCCACCAGCAGTGCAGTAGGATTCCCTTTTGTCCACATTCTCGCCAGCACTTATTCTGTGTTGTTTTATTGATGAGCGCCATTCTGACTGGTGTGAGGTGATATCTCATTGTGGTTTAATTTGCATTTCTCTAATCATTAGTGATGTTGAACATTTTTTCATATGCCTATTGGCCATCTGTATGTCCTCTTTGGAGAAGTGTCTATTCATTTCTTTTGCCCATTTTTGGATTGGATTGTTTGTCTTCCTGGTATTAAGTTTTACAAGTTCTTTATAAATTTTGGTTATTAACCCCTTATCAGACGCAATGTCAAATATATTCTCCCATTGTGTAGTTTGTCTTTTTATTCTGTTCTTATTGTCTTTAGCTGTGCAGAAGCTTTTTAGTTTGATAAAGTCCCATTTGTTTATCCTGTCTTTTATTTCACTTGCCTGTGGAGACAAATCAGCAAATATATTGCTGCGAGAGATGTCAGAGAGCTTACTGCCTATGTTTTCTTCTAAGATGCTTATGGTTTCACGGCTTACATTTAAGTCTTTTATCCATTTTGAGTTTATTTTTGTGAGCGGTGTAAGTTGGTGGTCTAGTTTCATTTTTTTGCAGGTAGCTGTCCAATTTTCCCAACACCATTTGTTGAAAAGGCTGCCTTTACTCCATTGTATTTCCTTACCTCCTTTGTCAAATATCAGTTGTCCATAATGCTGTGGGTTTATTTCTGGGTTCTCTGTTCTGTTCCATTGATCTATGTGCTTGTTCTTATGCCAGTACCATGCTGTTTTGAGTACAATGGCCTTATAATATAACTTGATATCCGGAAGTGTGATACCTCCCGTTTTATTCTTCCTTTTCAAGATTGCTGAGGCTATTCGTGTTCTCTTTTGGTTCTATATAAATTTTTGGAATATGTGCTCTATATCTTTGAAGTAAGTCATTGGTATTTTAATCAGTATTGCATTGAATTTATAAATTGCTTTGGGTAATATAGACATTTTAATGATGTTTATTCTTCCTAACCATGAGCACAGTATATGCCTCCACTTATTTGTATCTTCCCTGACTTCTTTTGTCAATGTTTTATAATTTTCAGAGTACAAGTCTTTAATCTCCTTGGTTAGATTTATTCCTAGGTACTTTATTTTTTTGGTTGCAATGGTAAAAGAAATTGATTCCTTGATTTCTCTTTCTGACAGTTCATTGTTAGTGTATAAAAATGCCTCTGTTTTCTGACTATTGATTTTATATCTTTCCACCTTGCCGAATTCATTTATCAGGTCTAGTAGTTTTTTGACTGACACTTTAGGGTTTTCTATATACAATATCATATCATCTGCAAATAATGATAATTTTACTTCTTCTTTTCCAATTTGGATGCTTTTTATTTCTTTTTCTTGTCTGATTGCTGTGTCTAGGACTTCCAGAACTATGTTGAATAAGAGTGGTGAAAGGGGGCACCCCTGCCTTGTTCCTGATCTTAAGAGGATTGCTTTTAATTTTTGCCCATTGAGTATGATATTGGCTGTGGGTTTGTCATAGATGGCCCTTATCATGTTGAGGTATGTTCCCTGTATTCCCACTTTGCTGAGAGTTTTGATCATGAATGGGTGCTGGATTTTATCAAATGCTTTTTCTGCATCTATTGAAATTATCATGTGGTTTTTCTCCTTCCCTTAGTTTATGTGATGTATCACATTGATTGATTTGCAAATATTGTACCAGCCTTACCTTTTCAGAATAAATCCCACTTGATAATGGTGTATGATTTTTTTCATATATTGGTGGATCCAGTTTGCTAATATTTTGTTGAGGATTTTTGCATCTAAGTTCATCAGGGATATTGGCCTATAATTTTCTTTTTTGTGTTGTCTTTGCCTGGTTTTGGAATCAGAATTATGCTCTCCTCATAAAAGGAGTTTGGAAGTCTTCCTTCCTCTTGAATTTTTTGAAATAGCTTGAGAAGAATAGGAGTTAGTTCTTCTTTGAATATTTGGTAGAATTTACTTGTGAAGCCATCAGACCCAGGACTTTTGTTTTTGGGAGTTTTTTGATAGCTGTTTGAATCTCATTTGTTGTAATTGGTCTGTTTAGGTTTTCTGATTCTTCCAGATTGATTTTTGGAAGATTATATGATTCAAAGAATTTGTCCATTTCATCTAGGTTGTCTAGTTTTTTGGCGTACAGTTCTTCATAGTATTTTCTTACAATATTTTGTATTTCTGTTATGTCAGTTGTTATTTCTCCACTCTCATTTCTAATTTTATTTATTTGAGTCCTCTCTTTTTCTTGGTGAGTCTAGTTAAAGGTTCATCAATCTTGTTTACCTTTTCATATAACCAGCTCCTGGTTTCATTGATCCTCTGTATTGTTTCTTTAGCCTCTATGTCATTAATTTCTGCTCTGATCTTTATTATTTCTTTTTTTAAACTATTTATTTATTTTATTTATTTATTCATTTTAGAGAGAGAGAGAGAGAGAAGGAGGGAGGAGCTGGAAGCATCAACTCCCATATGTGCCTTGACCAGGGAAGCCCAGGGTTTCGAACTGGGGACCTCTGCATTCCAGGTCGACGGTTTATCCACTGCGCCACCACAGGTCAGGCAGATCTTTATTATTTCCTTCCTTCTACTAGCTCTGGGCTTTACTTGCTGTTCTCTTTCTAGTTCTTTTAGATGCAGGGTCAAGTTGTTTATTTAAGCTTTTTCTAGATTCTTGAGGTATGCCTGTAATGCTATGAACTTCCCTCTCAGGACTGCTTTTACTGTGTCCCATAAATTTTGAGTTGATGTATGCTCATTATCGTTTGTTTCTAGGAATTTTTTAAATTTCTTCTTTGACCTCAATGTTAACTCATTTCGTTATTTAATATGCTATATAGTTTCCAAGTGTTTGAATGTTTTTCAATTTTTCTGTTGTGGTTGATTTCTAGTTTAATGCCATTGTGATCAGAGAAAGTGCTCGATATGATTTCAATGTTCTTAAATTTGTTGAAGCCGCTTTTGTGCCCTAACATGTGGTCTATTCTAGAGAATGTACCATGAGCACTTGAAAGGAATGTATGTTCTGTTGTTTTAGGGTGAAAGGTTCTGAAGATATCTATTAAATCGAGTTGATCTAATATGTCCTTTAAGTCTGCTGTTTCTTTATTAATTTTCTTTCTTGAGGATCTATCTAATGATGTTAATGGGGTATTGAAATCCCCTACTATTATAGTATTGCTGTTGATCTCGCCCTTTAAGTCCATCAAAGTCTGCTTTATATATTTAGGTGTTCCTATATTAGGTGCGTAGATATTTATAATGGTTATATCTTCCTTTTGGATTGCTGCCTTTATCATTATGTAGTGACCTTCTTTATCTCTAACTATGGTCTTTGTTTTAAAGTCCATTTTGTCTGATATAAGTATTGCTACCTCAGCTTTTTTTTCATTTCCCTTTGCGTGAAATATTTTTTTCCATTCTTTTATCTTCAGTCTGTGTGCATCTTTTGATTTAAGGTGTGTCTCTTGTAGACAGCATATGTATGGGTCCTGTTTTATTATCCATGCAGCTACCCTATATCTTTTGATCGGATCATTTAATCCATTTACATTTAAGGTTATTACTGATATGTAATTGTTTATTGCCATTTTTTTCTTTAAAACTGTATTCCTCTTTTGCTATATTCTTTTTTTCCTTTGATCTGTTTATAACAGGTCCCTTAGCATTTCTTGCAGACTTGGTTTGCTTGCAGTGAATTCCTTGAGGTTTTTTTTGTCTTTAAAGCTTTTTATTTCTCCTTCAATTTTAAATGATAGCCTTGCTGGATAAAGTAGTCTTGGATGTAGGTTCTTGTTCTGCATTACTTTCAATATTTCTTGCCATTCCCTTCTGGCCTCAAGTGTTTCTGTTGAGAAGTCAGAAGTCATCCTTATGGGGGCTCCTTTGTAGGTGATAGTCTTTTTTTCTCTAGCAGCTTTTAATATTTTCTCTTTATCATTTAGCTTTGGTATTTTAATTATGATGTGTCTTGGTGTTGGTTTCTTTGGGTTTCTCCTCAGTGGAGTTCTCTGTGCTTCCTGAACATGTGAAATGTTTTCCTGCCTTAATTGGGGGAAGTTTTCCGCTATGATATGTTTGAACAAAGTCTCTATCCCTTGTTCTTTCTCTTCTTCTTCAGGAACCCCTATGATGCAGATGTTATTTCTCTTCATGTTGTCACAGAGCTCTCTTAGAGTTTCCTCAGACTTTTTGAGTCTCTTTTCTTTTTTCTGCTCTGATTCTGTGCTTTTATTTATCGTGTCCTCTAACTTGCTGATTTGATTCTTTGCTTTTCCATCCTGCTTTTAATTCCTTCCATTGTGTTCTTCATTTCTGATATTGTATTTGTCATTTCTGACTGATTCTTTTTTATTATTTCAATGTCCTTTTTTATATTTGTTATCTCTTTATTTAGGTTTTTGTAATGGCCATCTATGGTTGTTCTAATATCTTTGAGCATCCTAACAATCATTATTTTAAACTCTGTATCTGGTAATTTGGTTATATCTGATTCACTTAGATCCTTTTCTGGGGATTTCTTTTGGTTTATTTGTGTTGTATTTCTCTGTCTCCGCATTTCCTCTTGACGGGAGTGGCTGTGATCACACGCTTGGGTGCACAAGCATTGGTGGCCTTGGCCTTTGCCCTGCCTCCGTGTGTGACATTATGCTCGGTCCTGAGGGCACTGGAGAGCACCTTTGCTCAGCTGTGGGTCTCAGCCTGTTTCCGGGCTTTCACCCTTGCCCTTGCAGGAGGAGCCCACTTGAGGAACGGCTTCTAGCCTTGGCTCTACTGCTAGGCAGGACTGTGTGCCCAAGCTCAGCTCAGTAGAGGAACTCCGCCTCTTCTGGGCTTTTGGCTCCACCCACACGGGAGGAGCTGGCTACCAAGTCAGACCGCAAGCCTGGGTTGCACAGATGGGGCAAGGCTGTGCTTCTGCGCCCTTGCTCAGGGGCTGGTCTCTACCTTATCTGGGGTTCCCACCCTTCTCCCACAGGCTGGATTACAGGCTGCCGGCAGCTGAGCTTGACCGTTTTTGCATGCCCGGGCAAGATTGAGCTCACACCTGAGCCCAGTGGTAGCCAGCTGGCTTTGCCCCTGCCAGTGGAACTGCACCTTTGTCTCTCGCTGCCGCCCACCCTCCGGCGAGCCCTCAGCCACGTGGGTGGGGGCGTTGCAACTCGGACCCTAAGACTCACTACTGTAGACCCAAAAGCTCCCTCCTTCTATGTGACTCTGCTCTGAGTGCCGCGGGGGAGCTTGTTTGGCTGCTCTCCTGCTTCCCTTTGCTGGTATTGGTGTTTCTGGGGAAAATATTCACTTCAGCTTTGGGGAGTGACTCGTCCCAGCAGTTAGGGTGGCTATCTCCCAAAATGTTTCTCCCTGTGCCTCCTAGATTACACTCTCTTCCTGTTACTCTGGTCCTCTCCTCTCTCCTCGTCCCCAGGAGCCCCAGGTGAGTGGTTGTGAGAGAGATGTTCTGCGCGGTCCCTTTAAGAAGAATGCTGAGTCTGAGAAATCAGACTCTTTCTCACAAACAGTATCCTGTCTTGTTTCCAGCTAAATACTGTCCTTACGCCTCTTCTGGGCTCTGGGGCTGCAGGCTGGGGCTTTGTTCCTGGGGCTCAGGACCCTCCCTTCTCTGCTAAATTCACTTCCCACCACGCAAGTCTCTCCCAGCTGCCATTCACTCCGGGGAGCTGGGCAGCCCTCTCCGTGTTTCCTATCAGTCTCAGTGTGGCTTCTTCAGTGTTCTTTGGTTGAAGAGTCCTCTTAGTTTAGTCCAAAGTTGGTTTTTCCAGATGATAGTTCTTAAAATTAGTTTGTAATCCACTTTGGTTCTGGGAGGTAGATGTTGGTACGTCCGCCTACTCCAGCGCCATCTTGTCTCTCTAAGAGGACTCTTTAACTAAGGAACACTGAAGAAGCCACACTGAGACTGGTAGGAAAAGCAGAAACGTGGAGAGGGCTGCCCAGCTCCCCAGGCGAACAGCAGCTGGGAGAGACTCAAGTGGTGGGAAGTAAGTTTAGCAGAAAGGGGAGGGTCCTGAGTCCCAGAAACAAAGTCCCATCCTATAGCCCCAGAACCTAGAAGAGGCATATGGACAGTATTTAGCTGAAAACAAGAAAGGATACTGTTTGTGAGAAAGAGACTGATTTCTCAGACCCAGGATTCTTCTTAAAGGGACTGCGCAGAATACCTCTCTCACAACCACTCACCCAGGGCTCCAGGAGACAGCAAGAGAGGAGAGGACCGGAGTAGCAGGAAGAGAGTGTAATCTAGGAGGCACTGGCAGAAACATTTTGAGAGACAGCCACCCTAACCTCTGGGACGAGTCACTCCCCATATCTGAAGTGAATATTTCCCCTGGAAATGGCAATACCAGCAAAGGGAAGTAGGACAGCAGCCAAACAAGCTCCCCCATGGCACTCAGAGCAGAGTCACTTAGAAGGAGGGAGCTTCTGGGACTACAGCAGTGAGTCTGAGCTGCAGAGCCCCCACCCACACGGCAGAGGGCTTGCCCGAGGGCGGGCGGTAGTGAGACATGGAAGCGCAGTTCTGCCGGCAAGGACAGAAGCTGGCTGGCCACCACTGAGGCCCAGGTGTGAGCTCAGTCCTGCTCGGCTGGGGAGGAGGGGACATGCAAAAGTGGTCAAACCCAGCTACGAACTGCCTGCAATCCAGCCTGTGGGGGGAAGGGAGGGAACCCCAGAAGGGGCAGAGACCTGCCCTTGAGCAAGGGCGCAGAAGAACAGCCCTGCCCCGCCCGCAGAACCAAGGATTGTGGCCTGACTTGGGAGCTGGCTTCTCCCACGGAGAAAGCCAATAGCCCAGAACAGGTGGAGTCCTGCTACTGAGCGTGGCATGCAGTCCCACCCAGCCTGTGGAGCCAAGGCTTGCAGCCATCCCACAAGTGTGCTCCTCCTACAAGGGTGAGGCAAAGGCCCAGAATCAGGTGGAGACCCGCAGCTGAGCAAAGGTGCTCACCACTGCCCTCAGGGCCAAGCATAATGCCACCGTGGGGGCGGGGTGAAGGCCAAGGCCACTGAAGCTTGTACACCAGAGCATGTGATCACAGCCACTCCCGTGAAGGAGAGGCAGAAACCATAGCAACAGCCCCAGTGGGCAGGCACCGGCAACGCCCATACCCAAATGCCCTAGGCAGCAGCAGCAGAGGGGATGGTGAGCCTGCAGACAGACTACACCGAGGGAACACAGAGGCAACACCCAGTGCACTCCAGTGGCCAAAACCTTCTATTACACAGAAAAAATGAGAAGGCAGAGAAATGAAACACAAATGAATCAAGAGAAATCTCCAGAAAAGGACTGAATGAGTCAGATATAACCAAATTACCAGATGCAGAGTTTAAAAAAATGATTGTTAGGATGCTCAAAGATATTATAACAACAATAGATGGTCATTACGAACACCTAAATAAAGAGATAGCAAATATAAAAAAGGACATTGAAATAATAAAAAGGAATCAGTCAGAAATGACAAATACAATATCAGAAATGAAGAACACAATGGAAGGAATTAAAAGCAGGATGGATGAAGCTGAGAATCAAATCAGTGAGTTAGAGGACACGATAAATAAAGGCACAGAATCAGAGCAGAAAAAAGAAAAGAGACTCAAAAAGTCTGAGGAAACTCTAAGAGAGCTCTGTGACAACATGAAGAGAGATAACATCTGCATCATAGGGGTTCCTGAAGAAGAAGAAAAGAACAAGGGATAGAGACTTTGTTCAAGCATATCATAACTGAAAACTTCCCCCAATTAAGGCAGGAAAACATTTCACATGTTCAGGAAGCACAGAGAACTCCACTGAGGAGAAACCCAAAGAAACCAACACCAAGACACATCATAATTAAAATACCAAAGCTAAATGATAAAGAGAAAATATTAAAAGCTGCTAGAGAAAAAAAGACTATCACCTACAAAGGAGCCCCCATAAGGATGACTTCTGACTTCTCAACAGAAACACTTGAGGCCAGAAGGGAATGGCAAGAAATATTGAAAGTAATGCAGAACAAGAACCTACATCCAAGACTACTTTATCCAGCAAGGCTATCATTTAAAATTGAAGGAGAAATAAAAGCTTTCCAGACAAAAAAACCTCAAGGAATTCACTACAACCAAACCAAGGCTGCAAGAAATGCTAAGGGACCTGTTATAAACAGATCAAAGGAAAAAAAGAATATAGCAAAAGAAGAATACAGTTTTAGAGAATAAAATGGCAATAAACAATTACATATCAATAATAACCTTAAATGTAAATGGATTAAATGATCCAATCAAAAGACATAGGGTAGCTGCATGGATAAGAAAACAGGACCCATATATATGCTGTATACAAGAGACACACTATAAAACAAAAGATGCTCATAGACTGAAGATAAAAGGATGAAAAAAAAATATTTCATGCAAATGGAAATAAAAAAAAAGCTGAGGTAGCAATACTTATATCAGACAAAATGGACTTTAAAACAAAGATTATAATAAGAGATAAAAAAAGTCACTACATAATGATAGAGGGAGCAATCCAACAGGAAGATATAACCGTTATAAATATCTACGCACGTAATATAGGAGCACCTAAATATATAAACCAGACTTTGATGAATTCAAAGGGTGAGACCAACAGCAATACTATAATAATAGTAGGGGATTTCAATACCCCATTAACATCACTATATAGATCCTCAAGAAAGAAAATTAACAAAGAAATAGCAGACTTAAAGGACATACTAGATCAACTCAATTTAATAGATATCTTCAGAATCTTTCACCCTAAAGCAGCAGAATATACATTATTTTGAAATGCTCATAGTACATTCTCTAGGATAGACCACATGTTAGGGCACAAAAGCGGCTTCAACAAATTTAAGAAGTTTAAAATTATATCAAGCACTTTCTCTGATCATAATGGCATGAAACTAAAAATCAACCACAACAGAAAAACTGAAAAATACTCAAACACTTGGAAACTAAATAGCATGTTATTAAATAATGAATGGGTTAACAATGATATCAAAAAAGAAATTTAAGAACTCCTAGAAACGAATGATAATGAGTACACATCAACTCAAAATTTATGGGACACAGTAAAAGCAGTCCTGAGAGGGAAGTTCATAGCATTACAAGCATACCTCAAGAAGCTAGAAAAAGCTCAAATAAACAACTTGACCCTGCATCTAAAAGAACTAGAAAAAGAACAGCAAGTAAAGCCCAGAGGTAGTAGAAGGAAGGAAACAGAAAATATCAGAGCAGAAATAAGTGACATAGAGGCTAAAGAAACAATACAGAGGAGCAATGAAACCAGGAGCTGGTTATATGAAAAGGTAAACAAGATTGATGAACCTTTAACCAGACTCACCAAGAAAAAGAGAGGACTCAAATAAATAAAATTAGAAACAAGAGTGGAGAAATAACAACTGACACAACAGAAATACAAAATATTGTAAGAAAATACTATGAAGAACTGTACGCCAAAAAACTAGACAACGTAGATGAAATGGACAAATTCCTTGAATCATATTATCTTCCAAAAATTAATCTGGAAGAATTAGGAAACCTAAACAGACCAATTACAAGAAAGGAGATTGAAACAGTTATCAAAAAACTTCCTAAAATGAAAAGTCCTGGGCCTGATGGCTTCACAAGTGAATTCTACCAAATATTCAAAGAAGAACTAACTCCTATCCTTCTCAAGCTATTTCAAAAAATTCAAGAGGAAGGAAGGCTTCCAAGCTCCTTTTATGAGGAGAGCATAATTCTGATTCCAAAACCAGGCAAAGACAACACAAAGAAAGAAAACTATAGGCCAATATAGCTGATGAATTTAGATGCTAAAATCCTCAACAAAATATTAGCAAACCGATCCACCAATATATGAATAAAATCATACACCATGATCAAGTGGGATTTATTCTGGGGAGGCAAAGCTGGTACAATATTCGTAAATCAATCAATGTGATTCATCACATAAACAAAGGGAAGGAGAAAAACCACATGATAATTTCAATAGATGCAGAAAAAGCATTTGATAAAATCCAGCACCCATTCATGATCAAAACTCTCAGCAAAGTGGGAATACAGGGAACATACCTCAACATGATAAGGGCCATCTATGACAAACCCACAGCCAATATCATACTCAATGGGCAAAAATTAAAAGCAATCCCCTTAAGATCAGGAACAAGGCACCACTCTTATTTAACATAGCTCTGGAAGTCCTAGCCACAGCAAACAGAAGAAGTAAAACTATCATTATTTGCAGATGATATGATATTGTATATAGAAAACCCTAAAGTCTCAGTCAAAAAACTACTAGACCTGATAAATGAATTCAGCAAGGTGGCAGGATATAAAATTAATACTCAGAAATCAGAAGCATTTTTATACACTAACAATGAACTGTTGAAACAGAAATTAAGGAAGCAATCCCCTTACCATTGTAACCAAAACAATAAAGTACCTAGGAATAAATTTAACCAGGAAGATTAAAGACTTGTACTCTGAAAATTATAAAACATTGATAAAAGAAATCATGGAGATACAAACAAGTGGAAGCTTATACCGAGCTCATGGTTAGGAAGAATAATCATTAAAATGAAATGTCTATATTACCCAAAGCAATTTATAAATTCAATGCAATACTGATTAAAATACCAATGACTTACTTCAAAGATATAGAGCACATATTCCAAAAGTTTATATGGAACCAAAATAGAACACGAATAGCTTCAGCAATCATGAAAAGGAAGAATAAAGTGGGAGGTATCACAATTCCTGATATCAAGTTATACTACAAGGCCATTGTACTCAAAACAGCCTGGTACTGGCATAAGAACAGGCATATAGATCAATGGAACAGAACTGAGAACCCAGAAATAAACCCACAGCATTATGGACAACTGATATTTGACAAAGGAGGTAAGGAAATACAATGGAGTAAAGACAGCCTTTTCAACAAATGGTGTTGGGAAAATTGGACAGCTACCTGCAAAAAAATGAAACTAGACCACCAACTTACACCGCTCACAAAAATAAACTCAAAATGGATAAAAGACTTAAATGTAAGCCGTGAAACCATAAGCATCTTAGAAGAAAACATAGGCAGTAAGCTCTCTGACATCTCTCGCAGCAATATATTTGCTGATTTGTCTCCACAGGCAAGTGAAATAAAAGACAGGATAAACAAATGGGACTTTATCAAACTAAAAAGCTTCTGCACAGCTAAAGACAATAAGAACAGAATAAAAAGACAAACTACACAATGGGAGAATATATTTGACATTGCGTCTGATAAGGGGTTAATAACCAAAATTTATAAAGAACTTGTAAAACTTAATACCAGGAAGACAAACAATCCAATCCAAAAATGGGCAAAAGAAATGAATAGACACTTCTCCAAAGAGGACATACAGATGGCCAATAGGCATATGAAAAAATGTTCAACATCACTAATGATTAGAGAAATGCAAATTAAAACCACAATGAGATATCACCTCACACCAGTCAGAATGGCGCTCATCAATAAAACAACACAGAATAAGTGCTGGTGAGAATGTGGAGAAAAGGGAACCCTCCTGCACTGCTGGTGGGAATGCAGACTGGTGCAGCCACTGTGGAAAACAGTATGGAGATTCCTCAAGAAATTAAAAATCGAACTGCCTTTTGACCGAGCTACACCACTGTTAGGAATATATCCAAGAACACCGTAGCGCTGTTTGAAAAGAAGAAATGCACCCCCATGTTTATGGCAGCATTGTTCACAATAGCAAAGATCTGGAAACAGCCCAAGTGTCCGTCAGTGGACGAGTGGATTAAAAAGCTTTTGTACATATATACTATGGAATACTACTCAGCCATAAGAAATGATGACATCGGATCATTTACAACAACATGGATGGACCTTGATAACATTATACTGAGCAAAATAAGTAAATCAGAAAAAACTAAGAACTATATGATTCCATACATAGGTGGAACATAAAAATGAGACTCAGAAACATGGGCAAGAGGGTGGGGGTTATGGGGTGAGGAGGAAGGAGAAGGAGGGATTTGGGGGAGGGGAGGGGCACAGAGAGAACCAGTTAGAAGGTGATGGAGGATAATTGGACTTTGGGTGATGGGTATGCAGCATGATTGTGTATCAAAATAACCTAGAGATGTTTTCTCTGAACGTGTGTACCCTGATTTATTAATGTCACCCCATTAAAATTAAAAACAAACCAAAAAACCCAAAGAAACAACAAAAAAATCACTATTGCTATTTTATTTTTTTGTGGAAGAGACAGAAATTTAGAGAGAGGGACAGGTAGGAACAGACAGACAGGAACGGTGAGAGATGAGAAACTTCAATTCTTTGTTCCGACACCTTAGTTGTTCATTGATTGCTTTCTCATATGTGCCTTGATGGGGGGGGGGGGGCTTCAGCAGACTGAGTAACCCCTTGCTCAAGCCAGTGACCTTGGGCTGAACTGGTGAGCTTTGCTCAAACCATATGAGCCTGTGCCCAAGCTGGCGACCTTGGGGTCTCAAACCTGGGTCCTCTGCATCCCAGTCTGACACTCTAATCACTGCACCACCACTTGGTCAGGCATGTTTTCTGTATTCTCAATGCAAATATCATTTACTGATGAGCCTAGAGTATGATTCTATTTTCTGTAAATGTTTGTTATTGTTGTTTTCTGGGCTCTGTTTCCTGCAGCTTTTGGGACATTTTCCCTTGGCCTCATGTTCTCCTTACTTTATGAGGCTGCGGATCAGAATTTGTTGGCCTTGTGGTCGATAGGTGTCTCCACGAGCAGCAGCTCTTCTGGTAGCACATTTATCTAGATTGATTCCTTCTGGCTTCCGCCCAAGCTCACTGAGCAGCAAAATGTGAGATCCACCATGGCCTGTGAGTCATGAGTAGAACTTACAGATAGCAAGGAGAGAGGACAATCTAAATAAAGTCAGAGGCAATCTGGAGCATGGAATTGTCTGGGAAGAGTTTTCTGAGATCTTTAGATGTTGTGTGCTATAAAATTTTACCACGTGTGGATGTGGCCAACGAGTCAGGAGTCACAGTGGGGGATTCTGTTCTCTTTATAAACATGTTGTGCACATTTAAAGAGCCTAAATATTGAATTATTCAGAAACATAGTATCTGGCTCACAAAACTTGGACTCACTCACCACACATTTAACCACTGGGTCCCCTGTGATTGTGTCTTCCTACTACTCCTTTTCTTGTCACTAGTTGAGAAAAGACAAGCATCTGCCTGCAATTCCCACCTAGCCTCTGTCACAGATCCCCAGAGTGCCAAGCACAAAGGGAATCAAAGTGCGTTCATGCATGTGCACACATGTGCTTACACACTCACACATAGACATGGATCTTCTCTGCATTTTTATTTAATCCTCCCTGATTCTTTTAAGACACTGAATACACATATCAGAACACATTTTTATACATTGAGATGGGAATGTGTGAGGAGACATCACATGATAAATATTATTTGCCAGACTTTATTTTTATTCCTGCCTGTGAGGATGAGAGCCACTCCAGAATGCCTCTTCTCCTGTTTCTTTGTGGCTAAAGACATGGAAAGGGTCATAATGGATGGAGGAATTGGCAGGGAAGGAATAATGAGAAGCTTGAAGACCACGCCTGTATTTTTGCTTTCAAGACCAGGATATAGAAAAACGTCATTTACCATAATCAATGCAAGTTTTTCCAGATCATAAACCAAGAACATAAAATAAAAATGCTGGTAGGTAATTTTAATAAGAACTGAAAATTTTTCTGTTTTAGTTGTCCTATTCCATGTCCCTGCTAGGGATGAGAATAGTTCTCAAAGGATTTATAAAACTGTTGGTCTTCTCATGATCAATACAGCATCAACTGGGATTTTTACTTTAAAAGACATGAATTCCAAAGAGGAAAAACAAAGCTTAGAGTGCATTTAAATCTTATCTAAAAGGAAAAAAAATGTTTGACTAATTATTGAAATTAATATATGTAAAGATAGAATTGTGATTCATAAACCAAATGAGGGTGGTCTACAGAAGATCAAAAGATTAAAAAATTGTCAGTGAGTGTTCAGTGTTATTTTTGGAAGAAGCTACTGCTATGCTGGCATTGTAAGTACTAGGTCCACATAGCAGGTGCGTCCCCAAACCTGGAGATGGGTATTTGAGGATATCAGCTGGAAGCATGGGCCTTGCTCTGATCTCCCCTTCCTCTGACTCCATATTTGCTAAGAACACATCTGATTATAATCTGGCTTTCCACATAGAGTCTCCTTTAGGGAACAAATATTTGATCAACTGGCATGAACATCCCAGTTCACCTGGCAGCTTAGTGCTCATTGCATATGAACTGGCCTTCCATTTGTGTGCCACTTGCTTGAGATGTGGGTTTGCATGAACCTGACCACCAGATATCTAGTAGGGGTATACTGCATTAATAAAATCAATTTAATTAACCTGCAATTTTGAGGTGATCCAACTAACTCACTCCCATTTCCCCCTGCAGGCTGGTTCCTGTCATTTGCAGTGCCCACAGCAAAAGCACAAATGGAGGACTCTAGCCTGTGTATTACTCCTGCCTTTCTGTCCAGGCAGCTCTACCCTTCACATAGGGGCCCCGTGAGCATCTGCAAGGATACCGCATGGATCCACAGTCTGTCCCAGTTCCTGCCTCCCCAGTAGTCACTCCTTGGTCCTTTCTCAAGCTCAACTGTATATATAGGGAAATGATTATCTTTGGGAAAACAGACTCAAGGAAGAGAGACCCAACCAGGACCTGTAACATTTGCTACAGGCCAACTGGTAAAGCTGGTCTGGGGCTAAGGGGCTGACCTCAGGGCAGATACATCTGCTTAGCTTCACAGATGCCTCACTGTATAAAGAACAGTTTGCCCAAATGAAGGCTAGAGTGGGACCCAGGGCAAGCACCTAGCTGCCCAGTTCTCAGGGTGATATTTTCCACATAGCCAATCTTTCCCCTCTATAGGGACATTCAAGAGTGACTATATCACTTCCTGAAATAGCCTCTCTATCTCAGCTCTTTAAAACTGCAATACTTCCTGACAGAATGTAACTTTCCAAATTTTGGTCTAAGGGGGATCTGACCTAAGCCATAAGCAAAGCCTATCATATTTGAAATTTCTCTCAGAGAACTAGAAGCAACTTCGGGATCCTGTATTAACATATATAGAGGTTCCTCAGGCAATCAGACTAAATTCTGACCTGTGTAGAAATGTAGTCCAGGGTCACAGACTCGTCTGTCTTAATTACAGTGTCAAGGACAGAGAGGACTTTAATTAACTGCTAATGGAAGTCCTTAATCTGAATGAACCTGAACCATTTAGCTCAGGAAATGAGAATTTGAAAGGAACAACGTGGCACTTACTTGCTTGTAAGTGTGCTTTAGGGCAGAACGGTTGCAAAAGTGATCACATTTCGTTCCAAGAGATTTCACTGCTGTTTCCCAAATACTCCATCCGGTCTTGCTTATAGAACAAGAGCCACAGAATTGCACTAACAGGGAAGCAGAGGAGGATTTTAATCTACTCAGCCAGCTGGTCTATTATCTAGATTATACAGGGGGAGGAAAAGAAAAAATGTAAAACATAATGTCACACACATTTCTTGTCATTATCTGATAGAAGATGCCTTAAAGAAAAATGAATGGGAAATCAATATTTACAAAGTTCTGGCTAGACTCAACAGTTGGCCCTTTCTGATATGATTGAAGTGGCTAAAGAGTTGTGTCCGGGAGAAAGAATGGCCTTCATTGCTGTTCGTTTAATTTTATTTCATGTCAGCCATTCATTCAGCAAATATCTATGCACCAGCCAAATGAAAAGCATTGTTCAACAAGAAACCTCTTTTGTGGATTCTTTTTCTTCAGGTCCTTTCTTGTCTATTCTCTGTCTTGAACTCCATCACCAGGGAGGTAGTATAACAATAAGTAGCCATACAGGCCACACCACTTTAAGGAAATAATTTCACATCTCTAAGTCTTGGTTTTCTGTCTATAAAATGGGAATAGTGATAGTGCTTATCTTATACTGGTTAGTCAGCACACATTAGACTCTCAGTAAAGGTTAAATATGAATAATATTGTGAAAAAGAAAATAATTTGCTCTCTAGGCTGCTGAGGTAACTTAGAAGACATCTTTAGGAAAAGGTTATCATTAGGGGAAAATGAATCAAAGATAATGTTTGTAACTTCCAGTGTTTTGTATTTCTTAGGCACAAAGAAACCACTAACATTTATTAAGCATGTACCATGCTAGGATATAAGCAAAACTTTTTGAATATGTGGTATTTGTTGTGGAAAAAAGTCTTTTCCCCCACCTTCTTTAGTGTCTGAGACCTTGAAAAATAAACTAATAAGAGACAGATTACTGGGAGAAAAAGTTTTATTTCCTATGAATATTGGAGGTCTCACAGAAATGAAGTAAAACCTTCAAAGATGAGGTCATACCCGGAGGCTTTTACACCATTTTAACAAAGAGTGATAAATGTGGATTCATGAAAAGACAGAGGGAAAAGGATTTGAGCTCCTTAGCGAATTGTGGGAAGGTAAACATGTCGGAGAAGCTAATGGAAGATAAGGATTGTTCATTTCCATAAAGTTCATAATGCAGACTCCTCTCAATGCCATCTCTGGGTTTAGGAGAGTCTAGAGAGTGGACTCCAGTGATTAAGAGTCATTCTGCTCTTCCTGGTGTGAAAGTGTGCAGCAGAGGGGACGCCTTCACAAAGGGAAATGTATGCCCTGCGAGGCCAGAGAAATTTGTTCTGCATCTGCTGTTTCTCAGTTGCCTTCAGTTCAAAATAATTCTTATGCCAAAATGACATATTTTGGGTGGAATATTCTTATCCCCTTCACACTGTTTAACAGCCCTTACTCAATACCCTCTAATTTAGGTACTATTTTTATCTCCATTTTATATTTGGGTAGACTGAAGTTAGAGAGGTAAGACACTTGCCATGTTTGTACAGCTGGTAAGTCATGGAACTGGAAATCAAATCCAGGTCTCATGAGTCCAGAACCAGCACCCTTGGCTATTACCTTCCCTAAAACTCTCTGTAGACACACTGGAGACACAACAGTGGCAGAGATCATGAAACAGCCAGAATTACAAATAGATTCTAGTTCTAACTGTCAGATGAGGGAGGAAACCGTTTGCCCAGGAGTTGGTTATTATTTAAAAGAATTCATCACACAGTGCCAGATGACAGAGTCTTATTTATTACACTAAGAAGGGAGGCATGCTCTGAAATTCTGAACTGAGCCTCTCAAGTTCCACAGTGACCAGTCCGTCTTCCCTCCTTGGTTTACCCCTGTTGGAAATCAAGGATGGTGTCTTTGGCCCTGGGCAGAGTCCTTGGGCATTTAAATGACTCTGTTTGTGGAATGAGAAAATTTTAGTAGACTCGTACTCCTTTCTGTGGATAAGACAAAACTACTATGCAACCGGAGAAGAATATTTAGGGCCATTAAAAATCTTTAAGGAGGAGTAATCTGGCTTTATTAGGTAACCAGAGTGTACAAAAGGAGCAAATAAAAACTAGCTACAGAATCCTGCTGTGTACAGTTATTTTTTTTAACTAAATAAATCTAAATTCTCAAAGCCTAACTTCAACTCATCAAATTCAATTCTCAAGCAGTTGACTCTGTTTTGCTCACAAATTTATCACAAGTCTTGATTACTTGGTTTGCCTTGCTACGAGAGGACCTCCGGAATTCAATGATGGGTCCTTTGGTTTCCCATGAAATGGCTCTAAATGTGTTTCTCCGGGGGATAGGATTCTGGAATCATTTTGGGTTGGTGAACCATTTGTAGAGGGCTGCCTGGTCAAATAGGTGCCATCCCACCTTCCCAGACACCCATCTGGCCAGTAGCTGAAGGCCAGAGAAAATATAAAGGTCAAGTCTGACTACTAAGTACAGGCATTCTAATATTGGGGTACAGAAACATACACGCAACTGATTTATTATTTCCACACAAAAACATATCTCCTCGGAATAAAACCTAAGCTCCTCTACACAGAATGACCTCTGGTGCAGTGGGTAAGAATGCGGTCTGGACAGTCCGCATTCTTCTAGCCTTTGGACTGCGACAGCCACCTTGCTGCTTGAAGAGGACTTGCCCGCGGGCAGGGCCCACCCGGAAGAAAGCAGAGCGAGAAACCGGGACCTGAATATGCTGTGGGGATCTAAATATGACGCTCCAGAATATGCCATTGTGGCCTGAGAATTAGTTTGAGCTGGAGGAAAATGAGACTCAGCATAAAATGAGAGTCAGCATATGCAGACAGAAGCCTTCTTGGAGCTTTTTTTACTTGACGCATGGCAGGAACTGCTGAGACATGAGGGCTTCCCTCAATTCCCCGTCCCAGGAAGCTGTACAGCCATGAAGAAGGTGGAAATTGGCGCCCAGATGGACCTGTACAAGCAAACCTTCCTCTATCAGTTTTCCCGTATATTTATTTACCTTCCCACACTTTGTAGCCCGTGGAAGGCTGAAACCTTTCCTTTGTCTTGTCACCTCTCTACAAATTTATTGCTCTTTGTTAAGATGCTATTATAAACCCCAAGTTCTAACTTTTGAATTACTCATCACTGAGGTTCTCCTGTGTATATAAATGCTATAAGTGTTTATAAGTTCTGTTTGTTTTTCTCTTGTTAATGTATATATTTTTATCAGCTAATTCATAAGGCTCTGCCTGGAGTACTGAAAAGGGCAGAGAGAAGGGTTCTCTCTTCCTCCCCTGTGCTGTTAGAGAGTCCTAATCAAGTGGAGCTCAAAGCCAGGACTATCCCTAGACTTTTCAGACATGGAAGCCAAAATGTCTCCATTGTGCCTACACCATTTTAGGTGGGGTTCTTCCATCATTCACATTCTATTCTCTATCTATCCAAAAATTTCCCTAATATCCAAGCCCAGTTTAATCCCTATGAAGACTTCCTTATTCTCTGAAGCTTTCCTTATTCCCTTCAGTCAGAATAATATCTGCCTGCCTCTCTCTCTCCTTCTGCTCCCATGGAGAACCCAGTTGGCACTTCTAGTAGTACCCTCAGCAATTATGCCTTAGACTTGGACCACTAAGTGCCTGGGGACACTGGAACTAGTTTGCCTAGGTTGGAATCCTATAATACCTACTAACTGTGTCATGACTTCCCTAAGAGAACATAAGGGGCTCGAGACAGAGATATTGGCTTGAGTAATTCTCCTGTTGTGCTACCTATCTTGCGGTCCCATCCTCTATGAACAGGGACTGTTTGTAGACCTACTTTTGGATTCATGCCTTGCCCAACTGTACCCCCTCTCATCAGAAGATTGGTATTCCCTTGGCCTTCTTAGTATGCTCAGACTCCAGGTCTTTGCCTGGCCCTGCAAATATGTTGGAATCCGGACTTCATAAATCTCCATTCTGTTGATGCCTGATCAGGATTATGACATAAACATATGATCTCAGTGACTGACTCTTCTTTCTGGATTCTGGAAACCACTGGTGCTTAGAGACAGATAAAGTTTTCTCCGATGGTGTAACTTGACTGCAAATGATTTATTCTGCAGAAATAAAACTAACTTCTGTTGACTGACTACAAAAAATATCAGTTTCAAATCTGTACTGTCTTGCTTTTACTGTCCTGAGAGGCAGTCCTAAGGGTTAACTGTTGACAAAACCCTTCCAATGAACTGACTCTGAAGAGTTTGTGGAAAGAATATTAAATCCAGATGTTCTACTAAGATGTTGTCCTTGAGTTAATTGGAAAATAAAAACAACATAATTTAATAGAGTCAAAATGCATATAAACAGAGAATAGAAAAGATTAAAGGCTTTTAGATAATGGCCTGGGTTATGGACCCATTTCTGCCATGTAATAAATATATGACCATGACCAAATTACATAAGGAATCAGTGTTTCCTTCTGCATAATGAGATTAATAACAAGTTATTCCATCTCTATTACATTGAATTGCTATGATCAAATTGTATGGTGCATAGTTGCTTTGCTACATACATAAGATATTGTTGCTGCTATTACTATTTAGCTCCTTTTATTTTTATTATTACTATTACCAGTGGTCCAAGGTGTGGATTCTCATTTCTTAGTGAGACTTTTACAAAGCAACATTTGGTAATCATGGAAATCCAACATCCTTGGGAAACTCAAGTTTAATTCTTTATGAAATCACCACATTTATTTTGTGGGCAAAAAAAGCAATATCTGAATTTCTGACATGTATTCCTGCTATTTTCATGTTTGGAACTGACGACTATAATTGGATTAAGTAACAATAATGTAATATAGCTACATAATTATGATTCTTATGAAATACAGCTGAAAAGCAAGTAGGAGTATTGAAATGAAGAGTCCACGTTTGGTTGTTGGGTTAAGGTTCTTTAAATTTGCTGTTGTAGGTTGGTTGTGTGCTTACACTTTCCTAATCAGAATCTGATTTCCCTGCTTTAACATTTCCCTGCTTATATTCACACTCTTCAGCATGTATGAAATTTAGATTCTTAGGTGCTGTGGAACTTGTCTCCCTAAAGTACCCCTTAGCAATATTGAGGGAACTGATGAGGTTGGCTGGTAGATCATCAAGTGTTGACATTTGCACTGATGTTGCAAAAGCAGTTTCGGTAAACCTGGCAGTTCCTTACCACTAATCCAGGGATTAACACCATACTTTACCAACTGACATTGATTATAGTACTCACCATTAGTAACTCCCAACTTTGACTCCCTGAACACCTGCATATAGACAAGAAGTTACATGGGTATAGACAGATCATTTGTTTGGGAGGCTGAATCACTGAGATACTGAGTACAAAGATGCCCTAAGCATGGGCCTGACAGGGGAGCCAAGAAAATTGGGACTTTGGTTTAGGCAACAAGGAAGTCAGGAGGAGCTGTGACAAACAAGAGATTAGAGGACCGTCTCCCAGTTCTGGGTCCCAAGAATTCTCCTACTTTCTGGTTTTATCTCAGGAACAGACTCAGGCTCCATAAGCTCTAAAATGAAACTTTGTACCAGACAGGTGGGATGGAAGCTTAGAGAAAAAATAAAGTTAAATTAAAGAAAATGAGCAAATGCAAAGAGGGTAATTCTGGCATACTTGAGTTTGTGGACTGAGATGAATACATGCTACTACAATAATGGGCACTGTATCTGCTATTCTTCCATTTAGGGAACTGCTCATTTTATGGAAAGTATGTCAGTGGAGTGTACATCTGTTTGGCATTTCATTTGTCCTAAAGCCAAGCTGAAGTTTATTATTCTCTGCTGATCCACTAATGTCTTTCAGGGCAGAAGTGTTTTTAAGGCAATCGATGACACCACAAAAAAGAGCAGAATCAGAATTTAGAAAACCTTTGGCACATTCTTTGGGAGAATGGAAAAATATAAGCAGAAAAGGATCTAATAGGGAAATAAGTAATTTACTAAAATAGGAAAAGTAAATTGGGTAGAGAAGATTGATTTGCATACAACATTGTTGCCTAAGACACTGGGTCAGAGGACAAACACAAATCAATTAATTACAGTTGACTCCTTGAATTCTCATTTTATCTAAATGACACTCCTTCTCTCATTTTAAATCTACCCACATCAGAACTTTCCACTTGTTCCTGGAATCCACCTCATTCTAATGAACCCACCTCATTTATTTTCTTCCTTCAGAAATATTTATTGAATACTTCTTAGGTGCCAGCCATTGTATATACAACACTAATACCATATGATCTTTATTGTAATAATAATAAAAAAGATCTTTGTGTAGTACCAAAGCCTATTTTTTTCCTTTCTAGTCACACAGCTAGATGGAAATTGGTTAAGAAAAGGTTAACCAAGTTGCCCAAGGTATATCACTAGTACAGGCGCAGAACAGGGTTTAACCCTTTGAGCAGTACAAACATTCATGTACGTCCTCGTGCCTCCTGACCATCCAGAGTACAACTGCATAAAAATTTTTATTTTAAAAATGTGTAAGGCAACATTAAAAAAAGGCAAATGTATGTTCTTCTTGTTTCCATAAATTGATTATCAAACAAACATGATTTTAAGTTAATAAAACTGTAACTGTAACTAATTTCATTTTTTGAAAAAAAAACAAAAACAAAAAACCCTCACTCCCGGGGTCGGCAAGCATGAAAAAAACTCACTACTCAAAGGGTTAAACTAGAGCAGAGTGAAGATCAAATGTAGATGATAGGCTCAAAAACAGACCATTAGCTGACCATTCCCTGTATTGAAATCACACACCTATTTGAATTTTAGGAAAGTCTTCACTAAAAAGAATACAGTTCATTAGGGCTGGCAACCTTCCCTGTAGTTAAGTAGTACCATGTGACTGAGTTTAGGTCAATAGGATGTGGGTGGAAATGATACATGTCGTTTCAGGCCCAACTCCTGAACACCTCTGTCACAATCACCCATTGGCTCTATTTCCCCTCCTCTGCCAGCCAAATGCTGATGAACTAGTCGAAGATTCTGAGGACCTCCTAGTAGATGATGAAATCACAGAATGGAAGAAACTCGGAGTCTGAATGTGTAGTTAATCACCCTCAGCTAACTCCCATTAAATCACACATGAGCTCTTCCCACATATGATGCTTAAAGAAGTAGAATACACAAGTGTTTCAGGGGCCAGACTTCACACAGGTAAGTGTGAGAATATGTGAAAAGCAATCAAATGTGAGACAATAGGGAGTCATGAGAAGTAGGTCTAAACTGGAAAATGGCACGCCCTTACCAAAAAATAATCATATTGACTCTTAAAAACTTCACTGGCTCAATACTAAATGCCTATAAGTGAATTTGTTCATCAGAGCTATAGTTCTCATGGGAGAGATTTCATCTATGTGTCCATTGGTGACCCATTTGAGCTCTGATTGTCAAGAAGTTCTTGGGTGTATAATATTTTTAAAATTTTTCCTTTGGGAATATCACCTTAAGGATAACCTTCCAGTCCAAGATGCTACAGTTTCTGGATCTTAGTGCTTTATTACTTTGGGACCTGAAAGTTTTGACCTCCAGGAGTCCAAATTATTAGCTTAAGACATAAGTGTTGACAAGACCAGTTACCTAATTTGTGGGGCCTTTTGCAAAATGAAAATGTAAGGTCACCATTCAAAAAGCAGGAAAAAGGTGCAGTTAGGAGTACTGAAATATTAAACTTTTCTTTTTCTTGTATGGTTTCTCTCTTGATCTGCCAAGATGTTTTTTATTTAATGTTTATTTAATTATGCTCATTTAATTGTATTAATCTCATGTCGCTATTTAATGTCATGCTCCTTAAGGTACAGTGATGTTCCTGGGGAATGCAGATCCTCACATGACACCCTGCGCAGCACTGTGCCTGATATGACTGGCCCTGGCTGGGGGCACGTAAGTCCTCCAAGGCACAGTCACCTGCACAGCAGGATGCTCTTGCCACCTGGAGCAGATGTGGACGAGACACATGCTGCTGTGGAGATGCCCACTAAGGGCCTGGTGGAGCTGCCGTCCATGGTGAGACAGCTGCTGTCCCGCCCCTGCAGGAGATGCTGCCGACCCAGCCTCACCCCTTCGGCACCCACGCCCAGACCCAAGCCACAGTGAGTCCCACAGAATTTAGTTGCCACTCAGGGCACGGTGAGGGAGGAGTGGGCAGCCAGGAAGCCAGGGAGGCAGAAGTACAGAGGTGGTAGAACAGGGGACCCACACGTGAGCCAAGGCTCCAACTACCCTGCCACGCTCCATTATCCCATCAGACTTTATCTATGAAACACAAATTCAAAGATAAAATTATTGAGGATTTTAAGATGACAATTACAGAGCATTAACCCCAAATGTGGACCATAGAGACCGCATAGAGACCATCTACTTTCTGCTAAGCTCCAGGGTTACAGTTATGATAAAGCAGGCCAAGTCCTTACCTGGATGGAGTTTACATTTTAATAAAGTCCTTATTCAAGTCCAGATCTAGGTGTGGGAGCGGCATATGTCAATGAACAGTTTAATTATAGGGAAGGGCAAGCAAATGGTCAGCTTTTGAACCTATTGTAAAGATCTGAACTTTGCACAGCCCTAGGTTCGGACTCTGCTCTTCCACTTTTATTAGTAACATGATGTTGGGCAATTTATTTAACACTTCCTAAGACTATTTCCTCATTTGGAAAATGGAAATTATAATAATACCCATATCTATAGGGAAAAAGCCTAGACAGGCACATGCACATGTTCACTATTATTGTTATTATTGATCTGCAAGAGAGACAGACAGACAGAAAGTGAGAGAGAAAAAAGAGGGAGGAGAAAGACAAGAAGCATCAACTTGTAGTTCTTCACTTTCATTGTTCATTGAGGCTTCTCATGTGCCTTGACTGGGGGGCTCAAACTGAGCTAGTGACTCCTTGCTCAAGCCAGCAGCCTTGGACAGAAGCCAGTGACCTTGGGATCATGTCAGTGATACTGAGCTCAAGCTGGCAACCCCTGAGTTTTGAACCATGGACCTCAGCATCCCTAGTGGATGCTCTATCCGTTGTGCCACCAATGGTCAGGCCGTTATAATGATTTTTTAGTGGTAGTATTGATAGTACTAATATCCATTAACTTTAGCTTGAACAAACAGAAATAAAACACATGGAATTGGAGAAATGACCCTTGGGGAATGAAGGAGCGTATTCAGGTGGAGGAGGCACTTTCCTTAACTGGCTGCCGCTCACTGACCAGACTTTAGGATATTTGTACTTACACAGTGCCTGCTGAATTCGATTGGCGTTCTTTTCCTCTCTGAATTGACTGATCTGGTGCTGCGTTAAAAAAGAACCTAATAGAATAGCTTCGTTGTATTATTGTAAAAGAAAATTTAGGTTTTAAGGTTAAGTGAAACACAAATTAATTCTGATTCCTAGAGGCAAAGAAATGATCACATGTAATGAACTTCTCACTGAACTATGTGTCATGAAATTCTATGTTTATGTTCATGCTCACCAGGGACCTGTTAAGTGCATTCTCTCTTATCTCTGGAGAATTGTAGTGGTAACACTTGCCACATTTCCTACTGAAGTATTTTGAGGATTAGGTCAAATTCTTAAAATACTAGTGATTTAATAACAAGCACTTATTCAAAGAGGAGAAAAAGCAATGTAATACAGGAGCTCTGTTTCCTGATTGTAAAAAGAATCCAGAAATTGTTTGAAATACAATTGGATCTCTACAGATCTTGATTATGACCTTCTAGACAGGCATTCATAAGTCTGGAATTTCCCAGGATGCTTTGCCAGGAATTAGTGTTGAATTACCAGAAAATCAATATGACACTTAGTACACATTTATCTAGAGAGTAATTCAACACACACACATCCACACACACATACACCTTTCATTGTTCTAGGAGCTCCAATTCAGGAGAAAAGGGAGTGGCCTAACCAGATTCATTTTACAAGTAGTTCTAAATAATCATCCATAGCTGGAAATATACCTTTATTAATGATAAAACACAAACTCTTCAGTATGCCTACTTTAAAAAATAGATTCTGTATTTGCTTTCTGATTATTTTATTTTGGTTTTATTTTAATAACTTGTCATGCAATTCCCTCAAGTCCTGCATAGTGTCTTACTAATATGAACTGCACCTGATCTAAACTATGTCCATTTTTTCCTTCCATTGTGTGTGTGTGTGTGTGTGTGTGTGTGTGTGTGTGATTTTTAGCAGTTTCCCCGGAGCATCAGTCTTTGTCAGAGTTTCAATCCCTAGCTTTTTCTGAGGGCGTGGGTGAAGTCTCCATGCATCTGGTCAGGAATCACTCCAGACTGTGGGTGAGGATTTCTTTTTCTTCCCTGGGTCTGCACATTCCTTCCTTGTCAGAAGTCCTTTCTCTACCTACCTGAAAGCCCAAGATATTTAGACTCTCTTGTAAAATAAATCTTTCCTGTCTCTGGTTAGTCCACTCCCTGAAAACCCGTGTGTTGGGAAGGGATCATAGGGTTAAAAACTCAAAGAACTGGAGAAGGGGGAGAGAAAGAGAAAGGAGCCTGGGAAAATGGACAGAAAATGTTTGGCTCTTCATCTGGACTGAGTTACTTAATCACTGTACCTTCAACCAGATCCCGAAGAGACCCCAAGAGAATTCCTGGACTCTCTCAGGGAACAGATTACTCCATCTGAGTGAAATCTTCCTTGGAAAATAAATTGCAGAAAGAGAAAAAAGAACTTTTTAGGCTCCCATATGTCTATTTCAAATGATTTATTCTCTCTCCAGAGAACTTGAGCTTCTTCATGCCTTAGGTTTATTTGGTTTAAAATAAAATTCCAGTGACTACCCAGAATTTAGCAACC
Source organism: Saccopteryx leptura (assembly GCF_036850995.1). Classification (NCBI taxonomy): domain Eukaryota; kingdom Metazoa; phylum Chordata; class Mammalia; order Chiroptera; family Emballonuridae; genus Saccopteryx; species Saccopteryx leptura. Next base: position 112,299,387 of record NC_089504.1, read on the forward strand.
TAGATTCTGCCTAATTTTGGATTCCTTTAGAAATTAAATTCATAGCAGTTGTCAGACACCACAATAGAAATTTTCTATTATGACTCAGTATCTTCTAATCTAAATTACCTCCAGTTTTAAACAAGGTTTAAGAAATCTGTGCCTGTTTGTCATAAAGGTTCAGAGTGCCCAGAAATAAGCCGGGCACATTGTGCTGTGTCTGTTTACAATACTTATGGCCTGCCTTCCACATTTGACAGAAATATCTATAGGGGTGTGTGTGTGTGTGTGTGTGTGTGTGTGTGTGTGTGTGTAGAGGAACACTTGGATGCCCTGTACCATCATTGACAGTCCTGTCCACACTCGAAGGCCTATGCGGAGCTCCTCATTGCTCAATGTTCCTTGAGGAGGGAGGGGGGAGGATGGAGACAGCTAGGAGGAGAGGCTAACGTGTACTTTGTTCAGCATGTCCCTCGGCATAAAGTTGGGTGGCTGAGCTTGTGTTTGATCCTGGATCTCTCACTTGTTAGACATCTGATTGTGGTTATTTAACGTCTCTAAGCCCCACTTTCCTCATCTGTAAAATGGGAGTACTTATGTGATAGTCAACACTTTCTGAGTACTTTCTGTGCCAGGTACTGTTCTGAAAAACGCACATGTGCACACAGAATCCAATGAGGTAGGTACTAGGGATGAAAGACAGAATTTAAATAAAGTGCTTAGCAAGTAATTGTCCAGTAATAGCTATTAGCATTATAATAATACAGGGTGGGGCAAAGCTAAGTTTATAGTTGTGAGTTCATGAAACACAGTTTATTCTTGTATTTTTATTTATTAATGATTCTATTATTTTCCACACAAACAATTGTAAAGCTACTTTTGCCACACCCTGTATATCTTATATATCTTATAGATTTATGTTTCATTCAATTTTCTCAAAAGTCCTATACAGTTTGTATCATCATCCCTATTTCCTACTACCGAGAAAACTGAGGGAGGTTAGGCAAGTTGTACATGGTTGCTTAGCTGCTAAGAGACAGAGCAGGGCCCTGGCCGGTTGGCTCAGTGGTAGAGCGTCGGCCTGGCGTGCGGAGGACCCAGGTTCGATTCCCGGCCAGGGCACATAGGAGAAGCGCCCATTTGCTTCTCCACCCCCGCCCCCCCTCTTTCCTCTCTGTCTCTCTCTTCACCTCCCGCAGCCAAGGCTCCATTGGAGCAAAGATGGCCCGGGCGCTGGGGATGGCTCCTTGGCCTCTGCCCCAGGCACTAGAGTGGCTCTGGTCGTGGCAGAGCGATGCCCCTGGTGGGCAGAGCGTCGCCCCTGGTGGGCGTGCCGGGTGGATCCCGGTTGGGCGCATGCGTTAGTCTGTCTGACTGTCTCTCCCCGTTTCCAGCTTCAGAAAAAAAAAAAGAGACAGAGCAGGGAATTCAAACTCAGGTCTTTCTGATTCCAAACTTGTTCTCTTTTGACTATGTTGCAAATCTTTAAAAATCAATTTATGATACAGAAACAATGATTTTTGCTCTGTGGCTGCAGTCTATGACCCTCTTTTACAACTCTGAACTCAGTCCCAGCAACTTTGTTGAATATAGGCATCCCGGCGCACATGTGTCTAAGGTGACATGTGGGAGTGTCTCACAGACAGGTTTAGTTGTTTCTGTCATTACACACCAATCCCCAACTCCTCCCTTAGGGTGGGGGCACCTGGTACCACCAGCATCAGCACCACCAGCACCACCAGCACCACCAGCACCACCAGCACTACCAGCACCATCACGCCCTGACTAACCTTTGCTTATCTTCCAAGACTCGGTGCAAATATGATGCTCTCATGGAGACCTTTTCAGAACTCTATTATTTTAGTCATTCATTCAGCAACTATATAAAACTGGCTAAGTGTACATCAGGCACTTTCCGGAAGCTGGAGCACATTATTGAAAACTCTTGCCATGTCCCTGGCCAGTTTGCTCAGTGGTAGAGCCTCGGCCTGGCATGTGGAAGTCCCGGGTTTGATTCCCGGCCAGGGCACACAGGACAAGTGCCCATCTGCTTCTCCACCCCTCCCCCATCTCCTCTCTTTCTCTCTCTCTCTCTTCCCCTCCTGCAGCCAAGGCTCCATTGGAGCAAAGTTGGCCCCGGTGCTGAGGATGGCTCCATGGCCTCTGCCTCAGGCGCTAGAATGGCTCCTGTTGCAATGGAGCAACGCCCCAGATGGGCAGAGCATCACCCCCTAGTGGGTATGCCAGGTGGATCCTGGTCAGCCGCATGTGGGAGTCTGTTTCTCTGCCTCCCCACTTCTCACTTTGGAAACCCCCCCCCCCCACAAAACCTCTTGCCTTTGTGGTGCTTTCATTCTTGTTTAAGGTTCCCATGACGTCCTGAAGTGCTCATTCACACCCTTGCATGCGTGTGGTTATTTACCTGTAAGAATTTGAATTAATGTCATTCTTCCCCACTAATTTCTAAATACAAAAAAGGCACAGACCACATGAGGTTTTCTCCATTAGCCCAGAGACGTACACTTAGTAGGCACTCAGATATTTGTAGAATGACTGTAGAATAAAAGTGGGGCACATTAATTCATCTTTTCTAGGGAGCGCTAGCTATGGGCATTCTCAGTACCACCTCCCAGGAGTTCCTCAGGTGCTGTGAGCTCAGGCATCCAGACTGGGTACAAGACACAAAAGGTCTACAGCTTAAAAGGGAGGAGCTCCATATGGTGGCATGCCTCTTATAAGTGATTCCTGCCATGAGGATGTGGAGACACAAATTTTTACATTGCGTCAATGCACGTATAGGTTGGAGCAACCATTCTGGTAATCAGTCCTGAAGACTCTAGTCAAATTAAGTATATCCACATTCAGTGTTCCAGCAATAGCTTCTGGATATATCCCAGGATATTCTCATACAAGTCCACAAGAGGACATACACAGTAATACTAACTGCAGTGTTATTTGTGAGAGCCTGTCCTTCACTGAGAAGACAGGTGGGTAAAATGTTGTAGAGGCACATGAACGGGCATTATGCAGCAGTTAAGAATAATGGGTTTGATACATATCTAACAAAATGGAATCTAGCAACGTCTAGCCATGCTAATGTTTAGCGGAAAAGGTAGAAAACAGCATGAGGTGTGTAATATAACTATTTATGTATGTAAGTTAAAACTCAGTGAACACAAAACATTCTGTGTTTTGCAAAAACACATGCAAATAAAAATTTTCACACTGAACACATCAAAATGATTGCCTGTACTGGAAGGAGCATGGGGGAAGGTAAAAATAGAAAGTAATTTATGGAATAATTATGTGATAATGTAATTTACTACATAAATAATTTATAAGTAAAATAACGGAGAGACCTTTCATGGACTACTGATGCCCGTGAACAGGAGGTTCAAAAGCAAACAAACAGAAAATGTTTTCCACTGCATCTGCCCTGTTCGTGGCACCATTTGCCAGACTTGCCTGTCTGTCATGCCCACTCCTGATGCCCCTGTAAGGTCACATGACTTGCAGAGTTGCTTTGCAGTGTCTTATATTTGTTATTTCTTCCATGATGGTTACCCTTGTTCAGTTTTCCCCATGGTAGTTCTTGGGGACTCTGAGTTCCCAGAGTCTGCCTCTGTCCAGCTAACTGGGAAGCTCAGCACACAACGAGCATCACTGCACTTGGCTCAGCTGGTTCTGCTCCAGAAAACCACTGTCGATGATCCATCTCTGTCTTGCCGAGAAGGATGATGCCTAACGTGCTCAATCATTCACATGTGGGTTCCGGGCAGGGCCTGGTCTCCCAGCCAGGTGGAAATATTGACATGACTCCTGCTTTTAGTTTGATGATTGCTGCCACATTGGTGCAGCTGCAGTCTGGGCTGCATCTGGAGTTCCCTGAACATAGGCAGGTGGGTAATAATCCTTGATCCACCCCTAGCACTGCGGTTCCCCATCATTGACACTCCTGTCCTGCCGTAGCTCCTAAGTCCTTGTTTCTAGAACTTTGATTCTCCAGGCAACAGAGAAACCACAGCACCGTATATGGTGTTTGGCCCTTGCTGTATCCTGTAACAGGACATATTTTTTCGTACAAGGGTCAACAGACTCTCCAATGTAAAAGCCATTGGGTTGATATAGCTTGAGAAGCCCCTCAGATATATTTTGGCAGGACTCAGAGTTAGTCGAGGAAAGCTAGAGTGAAGGCACAGTGGGGCTGGACAGAGTGAAGTGTGCAGTTGCACTGCACTGGCCCAGCACGGGACAGAGGCAGAGCCTGCTGCAGGAATGCCAGGAGGCTCACACACTCCAGGCACATGTTCCCAAAGGGCCTCAAGTTTTTGTATTTTTGTTGTTGGTGGTGACAAAGACAGAGAGAGAGAGAGAGAGAGAGAGAGAGAGGGACAGACAGGTACAGACAGACTGGAAGGGAGAGAGATGAGAGGCATCAATTCTTTGTGGCAGCACCTTAGTTGCTCACTGATTGCTTTCTCATATGTGCCTTGATGGGGGGCTGGGGGACTAACGCAGGGCGAGTGACCTCTTGCTCAAGGCAGCGACCTTGGACTTCAAGCCAGTGACCTTGGAGTTCAAACCAGTGACCTTTGGGCTCAGTCAAGCCAGTGACCATGAGGTCATGTCTATGATCCCATACTCAGGCCAGTGACCCCTTGCTCAAGCTGGTGAGCCTGTGCTGAAGCCGGTGACCTCAGGGCTTTGAACTTGGGTCCTCTGTGTCTCAGTCCAACGCCCTATCCACTGCACCACCACCTGGTCAGGTGGCCCAAATTTTGATGGATATTTTGATTCCCTATATTTTCTCCTAAGGACTGTACAGATGAGCCTAGATACTCTGACAGGGCTGGAAGAGGAACTTCCTCATACCACTTTGAAATTATGGCCCACTGTAGGACTGCAGGATCTATAGTACATAGTAAATGATATCATCCCTCTGAATCCTATGTGTTATATAGAATTATATAGAATGTTTTCCCTGATGATAAAAGCATTATCATGCTAATGTAGAGGACCAGCTAGCAGATATCATAAAGAAAAAAGCTGTATTAGCACTAATTAGGGTTAAAACAAAGGAAAGAGGACAACCAGCTATCACTAGCTAGTTTTTGGTGAGTTTTAGTTTATGTAAATTATTTCTAAATTATTCAACCAAATTCCTATTGATAAATATTCGGGTCATTTCAAATTTATCAGTCCCATAAACTCTCCCATAATTAACATTCTGTTTATTCATCTTCACACAGTTATCTAACTATTTAGTTTGGGTAAATTTTTAGGGGATGGACTCCTACGTCAAAGACTTTTAAAGAGGGCTTTCATACGGTGCATGTCCCCATGTTTTCCTCCAGGAAGGTCGCGTTCATGTATACTCCCACCAAAAGCACATGCCTGTCTCCCCAAACTCTCATCAGCCTCCTTGATCATTCCCACTTTGGCATCCAGTTCATCTATGAAAGCCTGGGCTACCTCACCAGTAGCTTGACCTTTCTCAAGGTTAAGCAAGCATGGCACTTTGTTCATTAAAGAACTAGCTTCCCGAGGGGGCAAGTCAGCTTTCTTCATAAACCAGGGAATGTTTATTCTGATCTTCAAGGTTGAACTAAACTTTCCTTTAGATGTGTACCCTGATTTTTGAGTTTTACTGGCAAGGACAAATTGAGCTTATTTCAAAGCTGAGTAAAATTAATGGCCAAGTGAAGGGCTCATTTGTGGCGATGGCTGACCTAGACTGGAAAATCATTGTCGGAACACCGCTGAGCTGCAGCCGGGTCTCCGCCCTCCCCACCCCTCTGATTTATCTTAGAATTCAAGCTAAACAAAGTGATTTATGTTCTTCTTAAAATCTGTCTTTTGTTAGTCATACTATTTGTTTGAGACATTTAAACAATTTTGCTAATAAAGAAACACCTCCCTTAGATGAAACAGCATAGTATTAACAGTTTGTATTTGTTCCATAGGGTTGTTTTTCCCTAAAGTAGTGAGATAATTACAAAAATCATGACACTTTATCTCCTAGAATAATTTAACCTTATAATTTATGTTTTTTTCCATTTATTAATATTCTGAATATCATTCCATACATAGACAGACACACACACACACACACAGACACACACAAATACTCTCCAAATAAAATATTTTCCTTCTAGGAGTCATTGTCCTCTCAATAATTAACTTTCCTTGCCTTATGTTTTTAAATGATATGAAGCAGAACTCCTAGCTTTGTCCACCAGCTCCCGAGGTGGAGAAGAGTTTTGTGAGCTTGGACTCACCTTTGTGTCAGTCAAAGGCAAAGTGTAGCCCGGGGGACTCATGTGACCCGGGTGCCTCTCTCTGGCTGATTTTTGAAAATCTACTGCAAGTGCTACTCAACCTACTTCCATATTTTATAGAGTTCTTTAATAAGGATAAACTTGCAAATGTGACTTTGACCATCTTATTATTGTTCTGGGGTAAGTTTGCTGGCTGGCTCCTAGGGCCGCTGTGAGTGGGGAGGAGGCGGGCAGAGCGGGCTGGCTGCCCCCGCGGGTGGAGGAGGGTAAACGCAACAGCTGGCGGCAAATGCTCACGCTCATTTCCTGCACACAAATCCAGAATATCAAACTGGGGTGGCATACATTAGTGTAAAAACTTTCAAAGGAGGCAAAATGAGTGTAAACCCTGGCCAGCTCTGCCATGTTCCCACTGTGTGACCTTGGCTATGCTATTTTTCTTCTCTGAGCTTCAATAATAGTATTTATTTTGGATTGTTTTAAGGATTAAATAAGCAAATGTATATAAAGCTCTTGGGATAACACTTGGTGCATAAACTACTCAATAATGAGACTTATTATTAATATTCACTGAGACATGGGGACCATCTTTCCCAGCTTTGACATCACTCAATATATAGTATTATATTCCAAGATAGTGTTAAGCAAAAAATGGCCCATGGGCCAAATTCAGCCCACTGCCTGATTGTGGATAGCAGTAAGCTAAGAATGGTTCTTACATTTATAAGTGGTTGAAAGAAAATCAAAAGAAGAATAATACTTTGTGTCATGTAAAAATGGTAAGAAATTCAAATTTCAGTGTTCATAAATAAAATTCTGTTGGAACACAGCCACAGTCGATGTTTACATATTGTCTAGGGTTGGTTTTGTGCTACAAAGCAGAGTTTAATAGTAGCAACAGTGACCAGATGGCCTGCAAAGCTGCAAACACTGGCTGGCCCTGTACAGCTTTGGGGAGCATGGAGCAGATGAGGACTTTCGTTCTTGCTCAGGGTCAAGGAGGGTGCTGCTTTCTGCCCCCGCCACACGCTTTGTCTCATTTTTGCTAAAGGAGCCATTTGGTCAAAGCTGTTCTCTGCATCCAGAAGGACCATCCTTGGCAATGATGTGCTAGTAAATGCTTAACAACTAGCTCTATAGAAAGAAGAGAAGCCCTGATAGGTGTGTCCCATTGGCTGATTTCTATGGTTTGAATACTCATACCATGGCTGATTTTTTTTTTCAAGCTACCAACATGCCGTCAACTGGCCTGCAAACTTCTTAACACTTTAACCATTGGTTCTCCTGAGCCACGCCAACCAGCATTGCTCTTGACCTCCACTGACAGACTCACCACTGCTTTGTATCTTGGAGCTGCAGAGCCCATATCTTTACTGCACAGGGGGATTGTGATTGATTATTGGTTACCAAGTAGGGGCTCAACTTACATTTCTATGAGGGGCTTTTCTCAGAATGCATGTTATTCAGAAATACGGATCCCCTGTGAGAGATTTAGCACAGAGTAAAGCTGACACACAATGAAGAGGGAAAGTGCTGTGAGTGAAGTAGTCGGTGAGTAATATGGTAAGAGCTTTAGAACATTTAGTCTTTGACTGGAGGGTCACAGGGATGCACAAACACTGCAGATTCCTCCGTCTTCCCCTTGTCTCCCTGATGCTGGCCTTCTCCTGAGCATGCCGGGGGAGTGAGCCACGCAGATATCTCAGGAGAGACATTTCAACCAGGGAGAGGAGCAAGTGCAAAGGTCCTGGGTTGATGGCCTCTTGAGTCATTTCCTCCTCTGTTATTCCTGTGGGCCCTGACCTTTCAACTCTGCTTTTATTTGGGGGAAGTTAATTCGGGGAGTTGATTATTTACACGTTAAGCAGACTGTGAGCACTTAGAGACCAAAAGTCTCTTACTTGTCTTTGTATCCTCAGTGCTTAGCACAACGCTAGTAAGTGTGCAATAAACAGGACATACCCTATCAACACCTGATTAATCTAACTCTCTCTCCATACTCTCTCTCTATGATCTTTCCAGCAATTTGTTAGGGCTGCTGAGAGTGTCTGATTTCCACTAAGTAAGCACTTCGAGTGTCCCGCTAAGTCCCTTACATTCTTATTTTTTAAAGATTTTATTTATTCATTTGAGAGAGAGAGAGAGAGAGAGAGAGAGAGAAGGGAGACACAAGGGGGGAGGAGCAGGAAGCATCAACTCCCATATGTGCTGACCGGGTAGGCCCAGGGCTTTGAACCTGCTACCTTAGCTTTCCAGGTTGACGCTTTATCCGCTGCACCACCACAGGTCAGGCACGTTCCTTCTTATGCATCCCAGACCTTCCCCTTTCCAATATTCTTACATGTGAGGGCTGAATTTTCCTTTTTACATCTTCCAGGCATGACTTAGAAAGTGAACACAGAGAGACACAGCAAGGGCTTTTAGGCAAGTGTTGCCAGCAGAGTGCACAGAGTTTTAGAAGAGGCGTGAAGCTCTACTGTGATTTCCTACCTTCAGATCAAGTCAGAGGATGGAGGGGCGGGGGAAGAGAAGGACTGCAGCTCCCCTATTTGACCAGTGTGTAAAATTAGAGAAAACCAACCCTGGTCAATGAAAACTGTCTCAAGAGTTTTTATTTAGTCTTCTTCTCTTCACATTAATTGCCAATCAGCCTCACACTCATCCTCTCTTGCCCTCTCACCCTTGACAGGCGATCTTGAATCCGCACAATGTGGGATCAATTCCCGGCTGTTTTCCCAGTATGATCAGGGTGTGCAAGGCCAGTCCTAGTAGGCTTATGTGGGGCAGGAACTACATTGACTCATAAGGTGTTATTTTTGCATTGCTTGTTTTTCTGATTTCAACCACACTCCAGAAACATACTTGGATTGAAGCTTAAGCATGACGCATAGAAGCCCACAGAGTGTTCCGAATACAGGATAATTTTAGTTCAGACTACTGGTCATGCGAACAAGCAAGGACACTTCCCACTTTAGGTTTTCATTCCCTCTAAGTTGGATCAGAAAGAAAAGTCCTGATTTGCCTGTGGTTTGGGTGCTAGATTATTAAACTGGAAGGTTTTGTGGGGTGAGGGAAGTAAGGAAGCCCTTGGTTCAAACAGGCCAACTAGAACAAATGAAAGATTTATTTAGTTAGGGTCAATTTCCAATTGTTGACTTCCCCAGGGACCTTCTAATAAGGATCCATAGAGGGCCAGGAAAGCTGTTCTTCACCATTCCCGTATGGTGCGTGCGTGCGTGCGTGCGTGTGTGTGTGTGTGTGTGTGTGTGTGTGTGTGTAACATTGGTACCAGAGAGAAGGGATAAAGAATGACCACAGATCTATGCAAAGGGTACCTAAAATTCACCATGGTCCAATGTAACTAGCATATTTCACCAAGTCTGAGGCATACATTTATTTTCACATTTTAATATTTTTTAAATTTTATTTGAAAAATTACATTTAAAAGGGTGACATTGATCAATAAGAATATGTAGGCTTCAGGTAACATTGCTATAGCATTAGCACTATTGATTATGTTGGGTACCCACCACCCAAAGTCGAATCATTTTCTGTCACCGTATATCTGTCATTAATATTTCTAATATCAGAATGAGCCTCACAATCTGTACCTATACCACAGTTTAGTTGGTTGGGATTTGTATTTTCTTAGTGACAATTAGCACTGTTTTAGAGGTGATGATGTGATATCTGACTTGGAGACTCTGACTTGTTTGTAGCTTAAGGGCAGAGCACACTTGTCAGAGTCACAAAGTCAAGGTGCTACTCCCCGAAAGTCATCAGTGTCATCTCCAGCAGTGCTGTCTAGATCTTCGCTGTATCTCTACATAATATATGGCTCAGAGTTATCAAGTTCTTACTATAGTCGGGCAATATTCTCAGCTCTTTACGCACTTAGTCTCACGATCCATGAAGTCCCTTCTCAGTTCAGGTCTAGGCAGGAAACAGAAGCCATTATTTAAACTAATGCCATTATTTTAACTAATTATTTTAAAAGAGACAATTGAATAGAAAGAATTGTTAAGCAGGTTCAAGGCTGATAACTAGTAACTAAACAGGTAAAAAGGGGGTTCTAAGGCATCAAGAAGGCAACAACTAGGGCCATGAGACCAAAGGGAAGAGGCTGGAATGATTAACAGTTAGATAGAGAGAGGAGGGGAGGCCCAGCCCCTAGCTCGGCCTTGCTGCTGCTGGGTCTCTGAGGGCAGACCAGGGAAGCTGGCTCTGCAGGTGGCGGAAAAGCTGCACAGTGGGTTCCGTGGCTGCTATGGAAAAGAGCTGCTGCTGCTTTGGGAGAATGATGCGCTCAGGAGCAAGAAGCAGGGGGGGTGGGACAAGGCTCTTCATCCTTCTCAGCCTGTTGGCAAAGCTGAAAGGTGGTCTGCAGAGTTGCAGCCCCAGCATCCCAAAGGAGAGTGTGGATGGGTGGTTAGGAGAAAAGAGAAAAAGAGCTAGATAACTGCAACATTGCCTTACTTTTACATATGAAGAAACAGACACAAAAACGTCAAAAGTAATGAGTGCATTACCGCAAGTCACACAAATCTGAAGATACAAAGTCAAGAACTGGTCCCAGAGCCTCCTGAGTCCACACTCTATATGCTTAATGAGTACACAGACTTCTGTCTGTTGCCTTCTATGGCTTTGTCTTGCTTTTTCATTTGTTCAGCCAACAGCTATTCCTTGAGTGTCTATTCTATGTCAGGCACTGAGCTTGGCTCTGGGGAAAGCAGCAAACAAAACAGGCATGGTGCTTATCCTTAGGGAACTGCCAATCTAGCTTTGTCTATTTCTTTCTTTTTTTTGGGGGGGGGTATTTTTCTGAAGTGAGAAGTGGGGAGGCAGAGATACAGATTCCCACATGCGCCCATCTGGGATCCACCCTGCATGCTCACCAGGGGGTGATGCTCTGCCCATCTAGGGCATTGCTCCATTGCAACCGGAACCATTCTAGTGCCTGAGGTGGAGGCCATGGAGCCATCCTCAGCACCCGAGCCAACTTTGCTCCAATGGAGCTTTGGCTGCAGGAGGGGAAGAGAGAGATGGAGAGAGAGGAGACAGGGGAGGGTGGAGAAGCAGATGGGAGCTTCTCCTGCATGCCCTGGCTGGGAATTGAACCCGGGACTTCCACAGGCCTGGCCAACACTCTACTGCTGAGCCAACCAGCTAGGGTGCTTTGTCTATTTCTGAGGATAGTTTCTTCTCCCCCACCCCCACTCCCCCACCCACCCCCTGACTTCCTCTTTTGTCTGCATGTCTAGTCTGCAGGTGTATATTGCTTTCTTTTTTAATTATTTAATGTCTGCCTTCTCTGCCTTGCTGTCTCAATCTCTTTGATATCTTTGTAATCTGTCCTGGTCCCTTTCCCTTCTTATGTTACCTTCTTTGCCCTTCCTCATATTTCTCTTCATATTAATGGCCAAAACATCGACCCAAGTGTAGGTTTTATATACATTTTCTCTTTTGACAAGTTTCATAAACTTTGTTTTTAAAAATGTTTAAATGAATGAGCTAAACAGTTTATAGTTCTCTATCTTAAAACACAGGAAAATAAATCTAATTTAGTAGGCTTTTGCTTATTGGCCTTTCATTTTTTTCTGTAGCTAGCTCCTCCGAGGTAATCAGTCATGGAGAGACTAAAGCAATAGATCAAAGAAAGCACAACATATATAATAGTTTTTATAAGCAGGCCTCCCAACACACCAGTTATGAAAGCAAAACCTTTCCTGTTTAAGGAGTGACTGTGTACATAGTCATTAAGGCTGAGGAACCAGACTACCTGGAGTTTGAACCCCAAGTCTTCTACTTCCTAGCTGTGTAGCATCAGGAAAAGTTATTCAACCTTTCTATGCCTTGATTTTCCTCATCTGCAAAATGGGGGCAAAGACATGAACTCCTACTTCATTGGGTTTGGGGAAGGATTACATGAATGAATACATAAAGGCACTCAAAAGAATACCATGCTTGTAATTAGTTTTCATTATTATTCATAACACAAATTTTATCCTGGAAACAGTGCCCCCACTCTCACAATCCTTTATTCCAGCTGTCTCCAGACCACTGTTCTCCAGTATTTTTGAGCTGTGAGCTCTCCTACCTGTGGTTCTGCTCACACACAGTACTAAGGAAATACATAATGTCAAAGCTACTGAGGTTGTCAGTTCATTCTTGTTGTATGTGACAGAAAATAAGCTCAATTCAATTTAACCAAAAGGCTTACACCCTGGGAAGTCCAGTCTGGCAGCCACAAATAAATTCAGGGTCTTCAATCAGGGGCCTCACCCCGTGTTAATCTCTCTCCTCGGTTTCCACTAGCTTCATGGCTCCCTACCGCTGGCAAAGCTTCCCAGGTGGTGACAACAACGTCCTCTGGCAATCCAAGCTTTTCATCTTTCCAGTTGCCCAGTAGTGTCACCCTCAAGAGTACTCCTCTACTGAGAGTCTGCGAATATCCCAATGGACTCCCTGTCCTCCTAGTTAACTCACTGTCCCTAGGAGTTGGGGCAGTCTTGGTCTCTTGTTTATCTTTATCTGGAATGTTAACCAATAGCAAATGTCCCTTTCACCATTTTTGTCAAATGGCCATGGGTTTCAGCATACATAGAGAACTCTTTCTTGAGCAAACAAGTGTGTTAGGCTTGTTTGCTTTTACTTTGCCTGATTGTTCCATGAGCAAGGGGCAGCACCATGTGTGTGTAATCTATGTAAGCCTGCAGGTGCTTGCCCTCAGGGCAACAGATTGTAGACTGCAGATTGCCCATCTGCCGTCATTGGGAGGGGCCATCTCCACAGTTCTTTTACCATCTGCTGGCATTCAGTGCATATCTGCAAAGCCACAACCACCAGCATTATATCTTGGTGGCTGGTTATGATAATCCAGTATTCCCTAGGTTAGTTGGCACAATCTCCCACCCACACAACACGGATGCTACACCTGCCTAATGACTGACTGCATTTTGAAGGTGGCTCCATGTGGCAGCACTGGATAGGAAAGCAGTGCAGGGAGGTAAGAAATTAGTGGGCACTGGGAAATTCTTTGCCAATTCTAATTGTAGCATCACAAATATACTATAGTATCCCATTCTTTCCTCTTCTCATATCTCATATATGGTATTCTGCCTTTTTTATGAACTTTTTTTCAGTTAAATATGGACCTTTGTTGAACATATTTTCCAAAAGACCTACTCTAATCTTTGAACTCCTTAAGTCACCGAGTTAAGCAATATGTAAAATTATATTAAATGCCCTAGATGTCTATAAGTTCATGGAAATTTGTGACATGCTTAAGTGGTGTCAATTGTTTATTTTAAAAAGTAGTTATTAAAGGGCAAGGGTTTTAAAAATCTAAGTACCTAGTCACACACTTCTTAGTTTTCAAAAACATCAAAGAAGTTAATGAACAGGGCGCTTCTGTGTGTCTAATCCTAAGGGGCTGCTTGGACTTTGGGGGCGTCTTCCTTGGATGGGGTTCCATGACGATTTTCTGTTCTCTGTTCTCACGGTCTTTGTCGACACAGCCTGATCCCACGGCTGACAAACAGTCCAGCAGAGTGCACAGGTCTCTGGGAAAGGGGAGAGAGTGGGTTTGCTGTGAAGGCTGAGGCTGGATTCCTCGGAGTGGAGCCAAGCCCTGAGAATCTGGGTGGAACCCACGGAGTTTGCCAGCCCCTCCCCTCATGCCCAATTTCCCTGATGGGGCTCCAGGAGTGGAAGTGGAGGCAGTGAGCCAGCCAGCAGGAGTGGCGAGGCTGGGGACAACAGCATCTGATCCTTGAAAGGCTGGGAGCATTGGACACCGGAGGCAGGGGATTCTGTACAAGGCCTCTGGCCAAAGGAATTAGGAGCTGGGTGGCCAGGCCAGCTGTTTCTGAGCTCTGGAAAGTTAAGTGTGGCCAAGGCAATCACGGTGTGCTGTGTTGGAAATGCAGGAGGGCTTCCCACTGCGGCCTTCGGAGAAGCTGTTTGGATGAACTGCTCCTTGGCCACATCTTGGTGCTTCTGTGTCGGTTACCCCAGTGATTCTGGGCGTTTATTTCCTGTGATGGCGGAGACTGACAAAGGCTGCTTGTCCCCAAAATGTCGCCCTTCGGGAGGCTGGGAGGCTGGGAGCTCTCAGGGAAGATGAGGACTGAAGAGGAGAAAGCCCTGTTTCCCGACCTGCCCCTGCCACGCAGGCTGACCCATGTTCACACACCAGTTCTGTGGGAGCAGGGGGGACAGCACCTGTCTCTCTAGTCCCTTCTCAGGGAGGCTGCAAAGATGCCTGAGGAAAGTCATGTTTCATTGCTGACAAAACTTGGCTGACAGCCACAAAAGTAATTCATTTTTGGTGGGATTTTATTTTTATTTTTTGGAAGGGAGAAATACAAACTGTTCTAATTCATCTGCTTCAAAATTAAAAGCAGGGATAGACCATATGAGTGTTCAATAAAAACAACAATTAATAAAAGACATATACAGCAGTTCCCTAGCTATTAAACTTTGGACAGGGATGACATGTCTAAAAAAGAAAACAAACCTTTTTTTAATGTTGTATAACCTTTTTTTTATCTTTTAAAAAACCAGAGTATGTGGAGTGCAATCTAATCACATTTTAGTGAATCAGCATTGCTCTCAGAGACATCAATTACAGCAAGTCTCTCCGGACTCTTACACTTTCCCTAATTTTCTTTCCCTTGGCTCTGTTAGACTTTTACTTACGGTGACTGTAAAGTTCTCTTTTGAAGGCAGTCTCCATTCCTTCTTTTTGGGTTCCAATTTTTTGTTTTTAGTAGGCAGGAAACCAGATGAGCTTATTAGAAGTCTAAATAAAATAAAAGGGTGAGCAAGGTGGCCTGTGGAGTCCTCAGACCCAGGCTTCTAGCTTCAGGTAAAGAGACGCACATACATGCACAGTGACATGCTTACATTCATTCATTCTTGCTTGCTTGCTTGCTTGCTTGCACTTCTTTTTCCCCAAAGAAATTTAGATTAGTTCATAAAATATTTATGGAATGCCTTCTGCATGCCAGACACTACATTGGACACTAGAGGTCAAAGGAAATAAGTCTCAGCATTTTTCCTTGAGACACATATAGTTTATGGGGAAGACAGACACCTATGTGGCCCCTGACAAGATAAATGCCAAGTTTAAGTGCCAAAGAAATGCTACTGGACTACCAATGAAGGTCCTTAGCCTGATTTCAGCATTAAAACTCACAGACATGTCCTCCTCAGGTGAGTCTCAAAGGATTATATGTACAGGACATGCAGGCCTTTCTTTCCTTCCTTCCTCTGCCACAGCAATTTATTTGAAATTTTATAATAGAATTTTCTCCCTTTTACCCCTAAATAGTTGAAGGCTGTAGGCTTTAAATTCAAAGAAAACAGCTGACCAGGCAGTGGCGCAGTGGATAGAAAGCATCAGACCAGGATGTGGAGAACCCAGGTTCGAGACCCTGAGGTTGCCAGTTTGAGCACGGACTCATCTGGTTTGAGCAAAGCTCACCAGCTTGGAGCCAAGGTCGATGGCTCGAGCAAGGGGTTACTCGGTCTGCTGAAGGCCCATGGTCAAGGCACATATGAGAAAGCAATCAATGAACAACTAAGGTGTCACAGCGAAAAACTAATGATTGATGCTTCTCATCTCTCTTCATTCCCGTCTGTCTGTCCCTATCTATCCCTCTCTCTGACTCTCTCTCTGTCTCTGTAAAAAAAAAAAAAAAATTCAAAGAAAGCTAAAGCATTTTTAATATAACTTGCGATTTGAATTTAGGTACAAAGGCCATGTTTGAAAACTGAGTATAATTGGCATTGAATGAGGTGAATCAATCATGGCCCTTATAGAGAAGTTAACGATTAAAGGACCAGAGTGCTCAGATTGAAGAAACCCCCAAAATTCTTTCAAATGGAATTGTTACATAATGGCTCCCTTTTCCTCCAGCCTGGTTATTTCCATTCTTTCCTCGATTCCAAGATCTACTTAAAAATGTGCAGTAAAGTCCATTAAAAAATTAAAGTCATCTTAGTTCTATGATAAGATAACAATAGGATATTCATAAAATAATTACAAATACTCAATGGGTATGTTAGAAATAATCAGTATTACTAATAATGAAAGAAATATACATATTTCTCCTAAGAGCACGGATGATGTTCCTTCATAATCATAAGTATGGTTAATTCAGAAAATTTAATATTGATATGGTACTATTACCTAAAATATATTCTGTGCTAATGCAATGGGCAGATGATGTTTTAGAAAGATGTGAACACACAACACAGTGTACAGATGATGTGTTGTAGAACTGTGCACCTGAAATCTGTATAATTTTGTTAACTAGCAACACCCCAGTAAATTCAATAAAAAGGAAAAAATAATAAAATAAAATGCAGTCTGGGCTTAATTTACCTGTTGTCTCTGTGACTTTTTTTTTTGTATTTTTCTGAAGCTGGAAACGGGGAGAGACAGTCAGACAGACTCCCGCATGTGCCCGACCGGGATCCACCCGGCACGCCCACCAGGGGCAACGCTCTGCCCACCAGGGGGCGATGCTCTGCCCCTCCGGGGCATTGCTCTGCCACGACCAGAGCCACTCTAGTGCCTGGGGCAGAGGCCAAGGAGCCATCCCCAGCGCCCGGGCCATCTTTGCTCCAATGGAGCCTTGGCTGCGGGAGGGGAAGAGAGAGACAGAGAGGAAGGAGGGAGGGGGGCATGGAGAAGCAAATGGGCGCTTCTCCTATGTGCCCTGGCCAGGAATCGAACCCCGGTCCCCCGCATGCCAGGCCGACGCTCTACCACTGAGCCAACCGGCCAGGGCCACTGTGACTTTTTTATAGCATTCTCATCCCCTCCCCCAATGCAGAGTAGTGCATTACATTTAGTTGTCATGTGTACTTAGCCTCTTTTTATCTGAAACATTCCCTCAGCATCTGTCTTTCACGACATTGATAGTTTTGAAGTTTCAGTTGTTTTGAAGATGTCCCTCAATTTGGTTCATGTTCTCTTGATGAGATTTAAACTTTCATTTTTGTCAGGAATGGGTTTTACATATTTTTTGGAAGGTGAAAACCTGCATCATCTCTCTTTATGTAACAGTGTGGGCTCTGGAGCCCTGTGGGGAGGTTTGAAATCTTACCTCTGTCATGTCGTGGCTGTGCCATCTTGGGCAGGTGACTCGCCCCAGCCCAGCATCCATATCCTCACCTATGAAATGAGGGTAAATAACATAAAAAAAAACTATAGTAAGATTGTGAGACTTACTGCATCTAAAGTACTGAAACAATACCTGACCTCTAAAAAGTGCTTCACCATTTTTATTTTAAAGATCAGATGAATATAAAATAGACTATTATTGCAAAAATTGAGTGGTTTTGAAGAATTGTTTTGATCAATGGTACCATTTTGGGGTAGTTGTGTAGCCTCTCCCCTGAGTGTGTTTTGGGATGTATAATTTCTGAATTTTGAAATTTATGTTAAGAAACATAAATCATAGATACAATTTTGTCAATATGGGAGACTAGTCCTGATACCACTAGATAATCCCTTTCTGGAGCTTCCTTATATTTCTTACCGGAAAGGTCCCTTGGACTCCACAATACACAGTTTCAAGCCTGTATAACAAAGCCCCAGTGAAGGTGCCGATAGATTCCAGAGAGATAGAGACAAGCTAAAGGAGATGATCCTATCATGAAAGGAATGAAGGGAAATATTTTGATGTAGTACTTGAATAGATGATGTAAATTTGCTTTTCATTGATGATGCATGATGTCTTGGTGAAATCTTTTAAAATAATAAGAATAACAAGAATTTAAATAGTTAGCCTGACCAGGCAGTGGCACAGTGGATAGAGCGTAGGCCTAGGATGCTGCAGACCCAGGTTTGAAACCCCAACGAAACCAGCTTGACCATGGGTTGCCGGCTTGAATATGGGGTCATAGACATGACATCATGGTTGTTGGCTTGAGTCCAAAGGTCACTGGCTTGAAACCCAAGGTCTTGGCTTGAGACTAAGATCGCTGACTTGAGCAAGGGGTCCCTGGCTCAGCTGAAGCCCCCTGGTCAAGGCACATATGAAAAAGCAATCAATGAACAACTAAGGTGCTGCAACTGAGTTGATGCTTCTCATCTCTCTCCTTCCCTGTCAATCTCTCTCTCTCAAAAAGAAAGAATTTAAATAGTTATAAAGAACAGAAAGCTGTTGTTAAGAAAAATATTATTAGCCAACCATTTTAACTGGGGATGCCTATGCCCTATGTGTCAGCAAGTTCACAACTTGCAGACATAGAAGAAATCAAAACTAAGCCAAATGTTTACTGATGAAGGGATGGATGAGAAAGTTGAGATCTCATCAACAGATAATGTCATAAAGCAGTTAAATGTTGACAAAAAAATAAACTTTTTTCCAAAAATACCCACAATATGAATGCATTCATGTAAATTATAAAAACACATCACCAATACTATATATAATTTTTGGAGCACAGTAATGGAACAAAAAAAATTAAAACTATAAATAGGAGGGAGACACAACAACTGTAGATGAATAGTGATATCTGGGGATGGATATCATAGTGGAATAGAACTAGCAAGAGGTTTAGAAAGGCCTATCATTCTACCTGTAGCTTTTATTTCCTTATTGTAAAAAAAGAAATGAAGTAAATATGCCAAAATGTTTAACAATCATTGAATCTAGTTGGTGTCAATAAAAATATTTTCTATACTATTTGTACTAATATCTTCACTATTCAAAATACTTCATAATTTAAAAAAAAAAACAAAGAGAAAGAAACACCTTTCTATTTGGATATAAGACTATTCTTGCAATACCAGGGAGCTGGACCCTGGCTATGTATTTCCCTCAGCTGAGCTGTAGCTACGATGTGGGAAGCACTGCTGTCTATACCTGGCCTTGCAGTGGGTTTATATTTGCCTAGATCATCGCTTCTCTTCCATTGAACGGGAATCCTTCAAAAGCAGGAAGCAGAACTATTTTGTACACAGTGGACTGGCTCCTTCAGAATAAATTCCCTTTTTGTTTTTAGAACTAACAGTATCCTACTCACAGTTTGAGTTCAATGAAATTTGTTAAATCAGATAGTTCAAGTTGAATTTTGCTGAATCCTACTACTGCAGCCCACTGCTGAGCTCACACACTAGAATGGCAGTAGACACAGGCATGGAGCTGGATTGGACAAGAGGATGACCTAGAATAGCAGGTGCATAGCCCAGGTGATCAATTCTGACCAGGATGCCTGGGGGAGGGCATACAGCGACGCAATTTCTTACATATTGATGTCCCTCTTTGGGCTAAGAGAATGCTTACCCAGAAGACTTGGTTAAAATATTATTACCTGGATGGAGTACTTCATCAAGTCATCATCCTTCATCATCACCTCGACAGGTTAATTTTATCTGGTTGGCTGGCCCCAAGACTGAGCAAGACTGAGATAAGTAAGACTAATGGTACCCAAGATTGGCATCCAAGACAATGGAGAAGTGTGGATGTTTGAATAGAAGCTGGGAATAATGGTTGGGGGGCAGGCACTGGGAGGTCCTGACCACTGAAAGGCACTGTGAAGGCACCATGTAGGAACTGTGAGAGAAAAGAGTGAGAAAGAAGGGAGACAACATCAAGAAGATCAGACAAGGCCCCACTTTTGGGAAGCGGGGTGGGAAGACAAGCACTGGCTGGTTTACTCATCAGAGCTTACACAACCAGATCCTGTGATCTTTGTACAAAGGCCTGCATGGTTTACCACACAGTAAACTCCTAGTCAATGCCCACACACTGCCCAGAAAAGCTGCTGGTGGTAGCGCGGACAGTGCTGCCCGGGATGCCTCTGTGTCTGCATTCCTCCCCGGTGGAGACGCTGTCCCTGAGTTGGCCTTGGGACCTGCTTGTGCCACCTGAGGCT
Source organism: Saccopteryx leptura (assembly GCF_036850995.1). NCBI lineage: Eukaryota > Metazoa > Chordata > Mammalia > Chiroptera > Emballonuridae > Saccopteryx > Saccopteryx leptura. Next base: position 112,319,540 of record NC_089504.1, read on the forward strand.
GCTTTAGCTTAGAATGAACGCTCTGGTGGTGCCTCTAGTCATTCCAGCGCCTCATCCATGCGGTGGGTGAAAACAGCTTTGTTGAGGATGAGAAAGAAAGAGGGGGAATGCAATCCTGCTTACACTTTGTAGAACCTCCTGAATACACTTTCAATCCTGCCTTCCCTTCTCTTACTCTTCAAGACTTGGAGATTCATGCCACCTTCCCAAGGAAATCTATGCCGTATGCTTTCATGCTTCCTGGACTGGGTTAGGAGGAGCCCTCTCAAAGCGCCCCACAAATGCTCTTTGCATTGCTCTCCTGCCACTCACAACACTATAGAGTGTTTATCCACTTGTGTGTCTGCTTGTCCGGCTGCTGAGAGCAGAGGGCTCTCTCCCCTACTCACCTTCGTCTCCGCTGTGCTCACTGCCCCACTCAATGCTTCTGCTATCAGCTCACAGGACTTAGGCGGTACAGAGCTGGATCTGTTTGATGCTCTGACCCACTGACTTCCTTTCTTCTGCTTGTTTTCTTTTGCTGTGTTGAGGACCTAGGCAATACTTGAAAGCACTTCTTCTTGTAAAAATTCAAGAAAATAGTATATGGAGTAAAAGGGACAAGTCTACGTGTATTTCTCCCACTCTCCTCCTTAGGCACACCCCCAAGAGGCTGCCGCTATTACCACTTGGGCTGGTAAGTCTCTCAAAAGTTATCTATGCATTTACAAATATGCTGCTCACAAAAATTAGGGGATATTTCAAAATGAATTTGAAACCATTTTGTGATGCTGCATTTTGTTTTCACTGCCTAACAATGTTTTGGGCATTTCCTGTCAGTGTACACAACCTTTCCCATTTTTTTTTTATCCACTACAGAGCAATTCACAGAGACTAAGTAAGGGACTAATATTGCTTAAAGAAGAAAGAAGCATATTAAAGGATATTAGCCAGTTCACAGAATTTGTGGGGAGGCAAGGGATCTAGATCTTGAAGTCACACGACCAGGAATGCCCAACCACACTGTTATGAGTATTTGGGAAGAGGGGGTTCTGCAGTGAAGACCCACTGCCTCCACTTCCCAGGCCCATAGCGCTCAGGGCTGCACACCCAGAACTCCTGCAATGCCACACAGAAGGACCCAGGCACCTCTATCCCACACTTGCTAGAAAATAACCTTCCCACCTCAACCTTCTTCTCTGTCACCACCAGGGCTGCCTCTCCATTGTCCAGGGATCTAGCAATAGATTTCTTAGAGTGATCTCTAAGAGAAGATCAAATACTGGGTTGCTAAAATGAGCCATAAAAATGCAGTGGTATAGCAATAACCAGCTCACCATTAAATAGAAAAACAGGTCTCATGCACAATAACAAGAAAAACGTGAAATGTGGGGAACAAACCACGTAATTTAATTAGAATCTTGGCATTTGGTACCCAGGTGTCACATAGAGCAGAGGGGATGGAGTCAGGGACTGCAGTTTGTCCTTTCCTGTTAACATGCCAGGAAAGGTGAAATATAATACCACTTCAGCACCTCTTATAAGCACTGAAATTTATTGACAGAATCATAATTAAAATGACAGGTATGCTCTGGAATTAATTAAGTGCTCACTTTTATGGAAGATAGACTATATAACACCGAGCTTATTTTACTGTCTAACAACCCATGCTGGGTATCTCTTTACTAACCCCCACCCCATTTAAACACAAAGAAATTTAGAGAGAGAGTAGAGAGAAGTTGACATTGGGCTCTTCCAATGTGACAACATGAATAAAAGTTCAGTTGTAAGAGGCATTTTTGCCGACTTCTTTATTATCGTATTATATTTACAGTCATCTATTTTCTGAACACTAACTCAAACGTATGGTTTGAGTAAATCATTTCATGAACTTCCCTCTTGATTTCATTGGTCCTCCTCTTTTATAGTTCAATAATTCGGTCAGGATTATTTGTACTGTGTGCATTTTGCTCTGATAGAGATAACTTTATGTCCTGTTCACTTTAAGAAAACATCTGTTCCAGGTTGGGTGTGGACCTTGGGCAAGTCCTTTGAAATTTCCTAGTCTCTTGGAAACTAAGAAATTACACATACCTGGCAAAAATGAGAGAGTTGAGTGAGGTAATAGATAAAGAGAACATTTTGAAGGAAACCGAGCTAAGTCGTCTAAATGCAAATGAAATCTCTTTAGGCTGAGCTCCTGGAGGTCTGGAGAACTGTTTTGTTATTACTGTGCCTATTGGTCTCCCCCACTGCGTAGCCCAGTACCTGGTGCAGAGCCAAAGCACAACAGCATCCACAGACATCGAGCCAAAGCTTTTATATGTGGCACGGGGGTTCAATATATGCACTACCTCATTTTAAACCTCAAAAATTCTTCTGTGTAGATTTTATTACAATCTGCACTTTATAGATAAGAAAATGGTGATTTATTTATTAAACTGAAACTCTAAACACACTAGAGAATCTCTTGCAAATCCTTCCAAAGACAGTCTCCGTTTCTACTGATGCCAAAAAAAGTGGAACAATTAGAAATTGCTTTGTTTGGCATGAAGCTTTGTTGGTTTCGAAGATGCAAATGCTTTAGGAGGGGAATGCCACTGCGCCTCCTTAGTGCAGGCCATTTTATCAGGTCTTCTGGGAGCCAGTTCGATGAGAAGAAGGACAGAAACAGTAAGAGGAATTGTGGGGGTTGATGGATAAAGAAATGATTTTTTTTTCTCAGAACTCCTTAATCAAATAACCAAGCCCATAAGCTGTTGAAAGACGGAAGAGCAGGAAGGGGGCTGGAAAGCAGGTCCAGCGGGGCAGAGGCCAGGCACTGAGATCCCCTGTGATAGGGACAAGAAGCCGAAGGCACGGCACAGACAGGGCACAAACACAGGTGCCGTGCTAGCCAATACACGCACTGCTGCACACAGCTGTACAGCCATTTCTGAGGAATGGGCCCAGCAAGAGCAACCGGTTAGTTTATAAGTCAGAGGCCTCATTCCCTCAACTCACTAGGGATCTAGTGAGAAAGTATTTTCCTCTCCTCCCATTCCTACTATTTTCCCATCACCTGTCCCATAGCCAGCCTGAAAACAGGTTTGAGGTGGTGGACTGGGTCCCACAAAGGAGCGTTACTTACGCCTGCACAGGCTGCCCACAGGCCACTGAGCTGCCTGCCTAACGAGGGAAGCGCAGTTAAAACAAGTTCCCACATGAACGTCAGAGAGGAGCAGGCTCACTTGGCTCAACACATTACTTACCAGGCCAGCTGGATGGAAGGGGTTCCTCTCTGGCCCAGCTTCCCATTTCCTAGGAAGGGTGCATATTCGGGGCAAAGGCTCCGCTGCAGGTCTGGAGGAACAGCACCCTTGTCATGCACTACAGGCTGAGAAGACATTATGTGTGTGGATTTAAAAAAAAAATTAAATGTGAAAATTTCCCCTGAAGAACACAACCATACTATTCCTTTTTAGACATTAAAGCACAAAGTTGTTAAATGTAGATAATTACAATATGCTATACTATTAAAACTCTCGTTTGGGGATTTTTTTTTCATTGTTTTATTCAAAGCCTCTCTGCGATGCCCAGCACATACTTTGGCTAACATCACTGTTTACTTTAACATTAAGAGAGCAAGGAGATTGTTTGTGTATTTCTTTACTACTCTTAACTTTTTTTTTTTTTTTGTATTTTTCTGAAGCTGGAAACGGGGAGTGACAGACAGACTCCCGCATGCGCCCGACCAGGATCCACCCGGCACGCCCACCAGGGGCGATGCTCTGCTCACCAGGGGGCAGTGCTCTGCCCCTCCAGGGCGTCGCTCTGTTGCGACCAGAGCCACTCCAGCGCCTGGGGCAGAGGCCAAGGAGCCATCCCCAGCGCCCGGGCCATCTTTGCTCCAATGGAGCCTCAGCTGCGGGAGGGGAAGAGAGAGATAGAGAGGAAGGAGAGGGGGAGGGGTGGAGAAGCAGATGGGCGCTTCTCCTGTGTGCCCTGGCCGGGAATCGAACCCGGGACTTCTGCACGCCAGGCCAATGCTCTACCACTGAGCCAACCGGCCAGGGCCTACTACTCTTAATTTTTAACATTCTTTTTTCAAGGTCTATAATTATTTTAATGTTTTTCCTTTTTTTTAACTTTGAATAACTTTTTATTTTTCAAATCCAATTGAAATACAATATTACATTAGTGTCAGGTGTACAATCCATTAATTAGACGTTATGTAACTTACTAAGTTATCATCTCAATAAATCTAGCACCCATCTGACACCATACATAGTTATTACAATATTACTGACTACATTCCCTATGCTGTACTTTATACCCCTGGGATTATTCTGTAACAACCAATTTGTACTTCTTAATTCCTTTACCTTTTCCACTCAACCCCTGAAAACCCTCTAATCTGGCAACTATCAAAATTTTCTCCATATCTATGAGTCTGTTTCTGTTCTGCTTTGTTTTTCAGATTCAATTATTGATAGATATGTATGTATTGCCATTTATTTATATTTTTTATCCTTTTCTTTTTTTTTTCTGACAGAGAGAGAGGGGAACAGATAGGGACAGAAATACAGGAAGAGAGCGATGAGACGTATCAATTCTTAGTTGCAACTCCTTAGTTTTTCATTGATTGCTTTCTCATATGTGCCTTGACTGGGTGTCTACAGCAGAGCGAGTGACTCCTTGCTCAAGCCACTGACCTTGGGTTCAAGTCAGCAAACTTGGGCTTCAATCAGCAACCTTTGGGCTCAAGTCAGCGTCTATGGGGTCACGTCTATGATCCCATACTCAAGCCAGTGACATCGCACTCAAGCCAGATGAGCCTGCATTCAAGCTGGCAACCTCAGGGTTTTGAACCTGGGTCCTCCGTGTCCCAGTCCAATGCTCCATCCACTGTACCACCACCTGGTCAGGCCCTTCTTCTTCTTCTTCTTCTTCTTCTTCTTCTTCTTCTTCTTCTTCTTCTTCTTCTTCTTCTTCCTCCTCCTCCTCCTCCTCCTCCTCCTCCTCCTCCTCCTCCTCCTCCTCCTCCTCCTCTTCTTCTTCTTCTTCTTCTTCTTCTTCTTCTTCTTCTTCCTCCTCTTCCTCTCCCTCTCCTCCTTCTCCTCCTTTTCTTCTTCTTCTTCCTCCTCCTCCTCCTCCTCCTCCTCCTCCTCCTCCTCCTCCTTCTTCTTCTTCTTCTTCTTCTTCTTCTTCCTCCTCCTCCTCCTCCTCCTCTTCTCCTTCTCTACCCTTTAACATTTCTTGCAATACTGATTTGGTGGTGATGAACTCCTTTAACTTTTTCATGTCTGGGAAGCTCTTTATATTTCCTTCCACACTAAATGATAGCTTTGCTGGGTAGAGTAATCTTAGATGTAGATCCTTGCTTTTCATCACTTTGAATATTTCATGCCAATCCCTTCTGGCCTGAAATGTTCTTGTTCAGAAATCAACTGACAGTCATATGTGAATTCTTTTGTAAGTAATTAACTAATTTTTCTCTTACTGCTTTCAAGATTCTTTCTTTGTCTTTAACCTTTTGCATTTTAATTATGATATGTCTTGGTGTGGGCCTCTTTGAGTTCATCTTGTTTGCGACTCTATGCCTCTTGCACTTGTATGTCTCCTTTCTTCTCCAAGTGAGGAAAGTTTTCTATTATTATTTTTTTTACATAGGCTTTCAATTCCTTGTTCTCTATCTTGTCCTTCTGGCACCCCAATGATGTGAATGTTGGTGCACCTGACATTATCCCAGATACTCCTTATACTATCCGCATATTTTTTGGATTATTTTTTCATTTTGCTGTTCTGATTGGGTATTTTCTGTTTCCTTATCTTCCAAATCTTTGATTTGATCCTCTGCTTCATCTACTCCTCTGTTGATTCCTTGTAACGTATTCTTCATTTCAGTCAATGTTGTTTCTATTTCTGACTAGTTCTGTTTTCTGTTTGCTAGTTCTATCTTTGTTTCCAATCTCTTTCTTGAAGTTCTAAGTTTATCTATTCTTCCCCTACATTCATTGAGCCTCCTTATAACCAGTGTTTTGAACTCTGCATCTAGTGGATTGCTTGTCTCCATTTTGTTTTGTTCTTTTTCTGGAATTTTGTTCTGTTTTTTCATCTGATGCATATTTCTTTGTCTCCTCACTTTGGAAGCTTCCCTCTGTTTATTTCTAGGTATTAAGTAGAGCTGTTACATCTCCCTGGCTTGGTATATTGGTCTTATGTAATAGGTATTCTGTAGGGTCCAGTGAAAGAGCCTCCCCAACCACCCAAGCTGGGCACTCCAGCTTCACCCTCCCCCATGTGAATTGTATACTCTCTTTTGTTGTAGTTGAGCCTTAATTGCTGTTGGCAATTAGTGGGAGGGATTTAATCCCCTTCCCAGGATGATCTGTTGTGAGGACTGGCTATGACCACCACGGAGAATCAGCTGTGCAGGGGCCCACCCCATGGGCAGGATTTACTTCAGCAAGGCTCTGATGCTCACTGAGTCTGGCTCTTGACATATTGTTTGTGGAGGTTGTTAGGTGGTACTTCTATGTGGTATGAAACTGTTTATCAGGTGCACTGGCTCTGGGGCCTCCTAGCAGTTGCAGGCCAAGGTCAGCTACCACCTGTGTTCTGCCTAGAGCCAGCCGGCATGAGCTACTAAGTGATCTGCCCGTGGCTGTTACATGTGCTGAGCTTGGAAGTGCCCAGGGAAGACCAAGCTGGGAACCAGGGCCAGCTGCTGCTAGTGCCAGGCCTGGAGTCACTTAATGAGAGTTATAGGGCATGCTGAGGCCAGATGCTGCTTGAGAAGTTTTAGGAAAGTCTGAAGCATGAGCCAAGACAGAACATTTCTAGAGACAAGCCACTAAAAACAGCATGGGTGGCCCTACCAGTTGGGCAGGGTGGAGGTCTCAGGGAATCACCAGGGCAGGACAAACAGTGTGAGCCAGATTGATGGAGACTCAGATATGGCACCAGCCTACCAGCTCTGAGGGTAAAGGGCTCAGAACAGTAAGACTGGTTTCTGCCAGCAATTTTGTGTGGCAGAAAGATGCCCCTCCAGCTCTCACTCTAACACCAGATAATTCACTTCCTCCCCATATATCCCTGGTGCTTTTTCAGCTGCTGCTCCAGTGCTAGAGCTCAGAGGGAGTGAGTCTGAATAAGTGCATGCACGGGCCCTTTAAGAAGAATGCCTGGAGGTCCAGCAACCTCTGTCTCTGTCTCCCTTAGCCTCAATCCCCACTGGGTGGTTTTTTTTTTTAAATATTTTATTTATTGATTTTTTTAGAGAGAGAGGAGTGAGAGAGAGAGACAGAGAGAGAGAGAAGGGGGAGGAGCAGGAAGCATCAACTCCCATATGTGCCTTGACCAGGCAAGCCCAAGGTTAATTCCCCACTAGTTTTTACAGCCAAATCTTATGGGGACTTCTCTTCCTGGCCCTGGAACCCTGGGCTGGGGAACCTGGTGCTGGGCTGGGACACCTCACTCTTCAGGGGGGACCTCCACAGCCAAGACATCCCTCCCAATTTTTATCTGCCACATGTGAGTATGGGGCCACCCATTCCACATCTCCGTCCTTCCTACCAGTCTCACGGTGGCTTCTTGATGTCCTTAGTTGTAGGCTACCCATTCAGCTAGATTTCAGGTATTTCTGTATAACAATGATCTGTAGTTTAGTTGTAATTTTGATGTGGTTGTGCAAGTTCAGCATTTACCTACACAGCCATCTTGTCTCTCCCTCTTATTATTTTTATTTTTCCACCTATAGCTGTCCTAAGTCATTTTACATCCCACCAAGTCCAGCTTTGTTCTCAGTTGTTAACTAGAGTATATGTATTTAACTAACATCTTAATACTCACTGAAATCTTTTGGAAGTGTGGGGTTTCTCAGGGGTTTGGGGGCCTAATTCTGTATACAGTCAGGAGTCCTACTTCTCTCTCCCTCTCCCTCTTTGCACACAGCCCACTGGTGTTCCTCCTACCAAGCCTAAAGCCGAATGGTAGGAGAGAGAGTTATTTAACTCTGATTTTAGTGCTTGTCTTGACTTGCCAGTTGAATAATCTGACTATGCTCAAAAGCAGAAGTTCTGTCCAATATTTAGAAGCCATTACGTCACTCTCCTAGGAGGAGCAATCTACGTTAATTGGCAGCAGCTGTTGCTAAACGGAGTGTGAGTATAAACATCTCTCTGGAAAGCAGGTCGGGGTCTTAGAGGGGAAGGACAGTGGGGCTGAGGCAGAGGAGTGAGTGGGAGAGGGAGTTAGAATCCCAGGCTGTTTTTGGAGTGAGGGCTTAAGGTGACACAGCCTAAAGGCTCTATAAGATTTCATATCTCAGAAAGATTTGCTAGAGTGTTAATCAGCTAAGTACCTACATCCTAATTAGCTGTGCAGGACATAGCTGGACAAGGTGGGACAGATAAAAACGGCCTGCGGCAGCCCTCTATAAAAAACTAAATAATAAAATATGGTACTTGTAGATCTTGAAAGAAGAGTTGTTAAAAGTTTAATAAGAGCAGTAAACAAACATATGGTAGCTCTTGCTTTTCTAATTATAAAGTGGATAGTGACGTTAGCCAGAGTGTGCGGGGCTTCTCAGAGAGGCTTTTTGTATAAAAAGTGAAATAAGACTGGCTAGGCAGTGGCACAGTGGATAGAGTGTCGGCCTGGGACATAGAGGACCCTGGTTGGAAACCCTGAGGTCTTCCACTTGAGTGCAGGGTCCTGGCTTGAGCGTGGGATCATAGAAATGACCCCATGGTCACTGGCTTGAGCCTAAAGGTCACTGGCTTGAGCTCAAGTCTGCTGACTTGAGCAAGGGGTCACTGGCTCAGCTGTGCCCCCCGGGTCAAGGCACATATGAGAAAGCAATCAATGAACAACTAAGGTGCCGTGACAAAGAATTGATGCTTTTTGCCTCTCTTCCTTCCTTTCTGTCTGTCCCTATCTGTCCCTCTCACTAAAATAAAAAGTGAAATAATGCCAAAACAGAATTTAACAAAGTGTCGTGTAGTGTATTGTTTACATTTAACAAATGTGAACCAAAACAGGATGTGGCTACCTGTACAAAAGAAAATGAGAGAAGAAACAGTGTCACAATATAATACCTAAAATGTCCAGGATATAACTGAAATTACTTGTCATTCAAAGAACCAGGAAAATCTCAACTTGAATTTAAAAAGACAACAAACACCAAAACAAGATGACACAGACTTGGGAGTTATTTGACAGAATTTTAAAACAACCATCTGAAAAGTATTTTAACAAGCAATTGTTAACATACCCGAAACAAATAAACAACAACAACAAAATAATAGAGATTCTCAGAATAAAACAGTACCTATAAGGAAAACTAAAATGGAAGCATTAGAACTGAAAAACACTATAATTGGTGTGTTTCTGTGCATGTTGTGTATTACAAATAAAACCAATATAGCAAGCCTATTTTCTTAACTGGGGATATAAAGAATTCATGAATATACAAAATACTAAGACATAATGGGGAAGTAAGATGTACCAAGGCAATTCAAAGAATTACAAGGGAATTGTAGTAGCTTTGACTAGTACAAAATTTAAATTAAATGGATTAGTTTCTAGGAAAATACAGCACAAACATTTTCTCTGAAAAAAAGAATTAGACAGATAACCTCAGAAAAAAATGGACAACCGTTTTAGATCCAAGAAAAAATTTCAGATGTCAAAAAAAATTAATAATCAGCTTCAGAATGTTTCTCAGGTGATTTTTTTGTTTGTTTTACCTTAAAGGAACAGACACCACTTTAAGTCCTACATTATTTTTACTATTCTAGAATATCGGAATGGTATAAATACTTTCAAACTGTTTTTTTATTGTGGTAAAATCTATATAACATAAAATTTATTATTTTTAAGTGTACAGTTCTAGGGCATTAAGTACATTCACACTGTTAGGCAGCCATTGCCATCATCTTCCTAGGAGTTGTTCATCCTCCCAAACTTAAACTCTGTACCCATTAAACTATGACTTCTTATTCTCCCTTCCTCCTAGCTTTGGGTAAGCACTATTCTACATTTTGTCCCTATGAATTTGACTACTCTAGGTATTTCATAGAAGTGGAATTACAAAATATCTATCTTTTTAAGTTTGGCTTATTTCACTTAACATAATGTCTTCAAAGTTCATCCTTATTATATTGTGTGTCAAATTTTATTTCTTCTTAATAATATTTCATTTTAGGTATAGACTACATTAATTTATCCACTCTTCCACCCATGGACACTTAGGTTATTTTCATCTTTTTGCTATTGTGAATAATGCTACTATGAACATCGATGTACAAATAAATGTCTATTTGAGTCCTACTTTCAATTCTTTTGAGTATATATGCTCCAAGTTAGTTTTTAATATATTTTAAAGCCCATTTAATGGAAAATTCCTGGAGAATTCTTGTTAAAGCTAGAGCAACAAAAGGGTGGCCATCATGAAGTTTATAAATCCTTACTGTTCTGGCAGTCCCAGCCAAGGCACTGGGACAAAAAACAAAAACAAAAAAACCAGAAGGAAGTGTAAATACCTGAAAAGGAAGAAAAATAATAATAAAAATAAAAATAATATGCTGAAATTGTCCATAAGCATAGTGTTTATTTGTATAACTGAAAACCCCAAAATTTATCCAGTTAAAATTATTTCAAAGCGAAAAGTAGATTTTTAGTATATGCAAATGATAATAAAATATATGATATAATGAAAGAATGTAAGCTGTGGACAATAATAATGAAAATATTAGGGGAAAAACCTGAAGTAAACTTAAGAAGGGAATCATTTACATGATAACAGGTGAAATTCTTGATTGAGTTGTATAACACCCATTTCAGTATCTTTGCTCATCTTGACTACCTGTGCTCTAACTGGTAAACTACCCTCAACCAGTGCCAACCCTTTTGGCATCGTGGCTATTGACATGTCTGGAACTCCATGGATAGGGATGGAGTCATGTTAGTATTTGAACCCTCTGAATCCAAAATCTCCAACTAATTAAAAGGCAAGACTTACTTAACAAATATGTTTTATTTGACCTGCACATTTTAAAAAATTTTTATTTGCTTATTTATTTAGCAAGAGAGAGAGAGAGAGAGAGAAACAGTGAGTCAGGGACAGACAGACAGGAAGGTAGAGAGATAAGAAGCATCAACTCATGATTGTGGCAGCTTAGTTGTTCATTGATTGCTTTCTCATCTGTGGCTTGACCAGAGGGCTATGTGCCAGTGACCACTTGCTCAAGCCAGTGACCTTGGGCTCAAGCCAGCAACCATGGGGTCATGTCTATGATCCCATGCTCAAGGCAGTGACCCCAAGCTCAAGCTGGTGAGCCCACACTCAAGCTGGATGAGCACCTGTGCTCAAGTTGGTGACCTCAGCGTTTTGAACCTGGGTCCTCAGCATCCCAGGTCGAAGCTCTAACCACTGTACCACTGCCTGGTCAAGCAACCTGCACATTTTCTTTAGTTTAAACTTTAATGTCTTTGGGTACAGTATGCACTCTGCATTTTACCATACTGTTCGCCACTCTCTATTGTTTTATGCCAACCTGATTCATCCATTTATTTTATCAACCTTATCTCGGTTGGAGTTTTATTTTTCTACCATTATAGAAATATAGTGCATTCTTTTATATTTAGGATATAGTAAGTGTTCAATAGCTTTTATATAAATAATTAATTAACCACTATTTTTGAGAAGAATGTCTCATAAACTAATTCTACTATTTAAATATGTAAATTAAATTTGGAGTTCTAAAAGAAATTGTTTCCAGATTAATTTATTTTTGCATTACCAAAAAAATAACTAACTTCACCTGACCAGGTGGTGGCACAGTGGATAAAGCATCGGACTGAGATGCAGAGGACCCAGGTTCAAAACCCCGAGGTCGCCAGCTTGAGTGCGGGCTCATCTGGCTTGAACAAAAAGCCCACCAGCTTGAACCCAAGGTCACTCTCTCCAGCAAGGGGTTACTCGGTCTGCTGAAGGCCCACGGTCAAGGCACATATGAGAAAGTAATCAATGAACAACTAAGGTGTTGCAACGCGCAATGAAAAACTAATGATTGATGCTTCTCATCTCTCTCCGTTCCTGTCTGTCTGTCCCTGTCTATCCCTCTCTCTGACTCACTCTCTGTTTCTGTAAAAAAAAAAAAAAATTAAAAAAAAAACTAACTTCTACTTTTTTTGTGGTCTTTCCTAAGTCATATTTGTGGAAGCCAAACACCATACTAAATGGAATATAACATAGTCCTGTTCCTCTCTTTTTTTAGTAACTCCTTTTTTTTCATTGTATTTATCATATTTAATATAACAAACTTTAACATGATCAAAGTCTCTATAAATCTTCATTAGTATATCTGTTATAGAGTTGCCCTTTAGTTAATATATAATTGATATGAAAAATTAATTGTGAGATTGTTAAGCTCAAGAGAATACAGTAATTTGTCTTTTTTGGAGATTTTTCCAGGCTCCTCTGGCCAAAGAAAATCAATGCCTTCTCTGAGTCCCAAAGCAATTTGTACCTATCTTATACAACTTATATTATACTATATTAGTACAATTTTTTCTATGTCAATCTTCCCCTAAATGAGCTATTTTATCTTCTAGTATCTAGCATAGTGCTTGACACCGAATACAGACACAATATCTGTTCAGTGAATAAATGAATTTATAAAATGGATGAGAAAAATGAATCTTTTAAGTATGAGAAAAAAATGTGATATTGTGTTTTTCCATTTTATGATCTGGTCGTGTAGTGTATTTGCAAGGGCTGGGATTATCTTATGTTTGTTATAGGGGAAGGTTTGTCAAACTGAAAAGTTAATGGGATTATAAACCCTTTTAACAAACATGAGATTTTAAAAGGCTGATAAATCTAGTCCTGTTTGGATTAATAGCAGCTTCTTGGTTATTATTTCAAACAATATGTTACTGCCACACAAGTGCATTTAGGCAAATGTCTTCATTAAACTGAAGTCTCTGGAAATTCATCATAGCTAGCACAGCTTCAGATGTTCCCTATGTTATTCATGAAGAAGATTACTGTTAGTTTTGACAGGGCCCACTCAACAAGGCTATGAGAACATTCTGGCAAACGTGAGGTTCGCTGTTCTCAGTTGTTGTTGGGAACAATAAATGGCAGTTTTACAAATGGTATGAGTATTGGGTTTCAAAGTCAGTGAGAAAGGGAAAACCAAGCAATATCAAAACTGATCTTGACTCCCTTAAACAACCCATGATTTGGGGTAAATAATTCTCTCTCTCTCTCTCTCTCTCTCTCTCTCTCTCTCTTTCCCTCTCTCCTGACTTTAGAGACAATTGAGAGCCACTTAGATGAAGATTAATCATTACCTATTATTAAACAGATACAGTATTTGAAAACAGAGAGTGTGATTTCAGTGGACTTCCTAATACATTTCATTAGCCAAGGCACACACCTAGTCACAAACAAGGTAAAAAACTGTAGGCTTCCGCACAGGGATAAGCCCTTAAATACAAAGCAGGCATAATTAACACATGCCTCCTGTGGTCAAGCTGGATGCAAATAAAGAGAGATGCCAGAGTGTACAGAACATGCTCTGTTCTACAAATAATATCCTCCAAATCCATAATCAATCTTCTTTCAAAGGGAGGAATAAGTAAGCAGTGAGAAGAGAGGCCAAGAATATCACTCCAGCTGACATTCTCTACGTGGGAAAATTAGGCCAAGAGAGAGTTAATTAACTCCTTACTGGTACAATATATAATTTCACAGATGGATTCTTTTAAAAAAGTAAGTAGTAGCCCTGGCCGGTTGGCTCAGCGGTAGAGCGTCGGCCTGGCGTGTGGGAGACTCAGGTTCAATACCCGGCCAGGGCACATAGGAGAAGCGCCCATTTGCTTCTCCACCCCCCCTCCTTCCTCTCTGTCTCTCTCTTCCCCTCCCGCAGCCAAGGCTCCATTGGAGCAAAGATGGCCTGGGCGCTGGGGATGGCTCCTTGGCCTCTGCCCCAGGCGCTAGAGTGGCTCTGGTCGCGGCAGAGCGATGCCCCGGAGGGGCAGAGCATCGCCCCCTGGTGGGCAGAGCATCGCCCCTGGTGGGCGTGCCAGGTGGATCCCGGTCGGGCGCATGCGGGAGTCTGTTTGACTGTCTCTCCCCGTTTCCAGCTTCAGAAAAATACAAAAAAAAAAAAGTAAGTAGTCAAAGCATTTGATATTTGAGCTACTTCAGGAAATTGGTTAATATTTTAACTTGCTAATTCTACCCATTTATAGGCATCACTGTTATTATTTATAGACAACTGATCAGTAATGTTTCTCTTTAGCATTCATTTAATACTTAAAAATGTCTTACTCAAACATATAATACAAAAACATTTCTCAGGACTGGAGAAACTTGAGTTTTCTGATTGGGAGAGCCAACTGCAAGTCCAGTGCAAAGTCTGAAGAATGACACGCAGGAATGTGCATCCTTATGAAGAGATACAACTAGAGAAGCAGCAGACTGTCTTAACATTTCTGACTGAAAAATATTTCTAAGCTAAAATTCTATATTTAATCTGGTGTCAGGGTATAACACAATATTTTCAGACAGCAATGATCCAGTACTTATCTTCCATATATCAGTTTTTCAGGAGGCTGATCAGACCATGTGCTACAGCAAAAAGAGGAAGGAATTAGAAAATGAAAAAACATGGTGGTACGGGCTGAGTAGCTTAGTTGGTTGGATCATCCCAATATGCCAAGGTTCTATCCCCAGTTAGGGCACATACAGAAATCAACCAGTGAATGCACAAACAAATGTAACAACAAATCGATGTTTCCCCTCTCCTCCTATCCTTTTCCCTCTCTCTAAACTAAATTTAAAAATTAAAAAAGAAAACATAGTACCCAGGACACAGGAACCCCACAAGCAAGTGCACAGAGCCCATGATATTAGCTGTACAGCAGACCTGCAGAGCAGGTAGTCCAGACTGGAGCAGAAGTGGGGGGAAACTGGTAGTGAGAGGTGAATGGAACAGATATTTTCTAGCATGTACAAGCATTTGAAGAATTATACAGTCAAGTATGTAACAGATGTTTGAATGTGTGTAAAAAATAGAGGTCTAAAAATCTAAGCAAATAAATTTGTAAAACTTGTATTAACCATCAGAAAAATTAAGTTACACAAAACTAATGTACTACTTGACTCAGAATCAAACCATACTTATATTGTCATAAGGGAAACACTAAATGTTGATTAAATTTAAAAATATAATTATACTGTGAATATAAGAGGAGAAAAAGGAAGAAAATTAATCTTCATCTTCCATGGTAAGCCATTAGTAGACAATGTCTTATACCAGCAAATCCAAAATAGCAACAAACATAATATTTAGAAGGTTGGATATAAATATCAAGTTAAACAGCTGGAAGACTTCATTATGATTATTTTTTAAAATAAAGCAGTTGGAAAAAATACAGTGAAGAGCAACAATGTGCAGGCAAAACAAAATGCACAAACAGAACCATTTAACCTGTGGTCTACGATCTGTGACTCGACCCTCTTGAAACCTTCACACCAGGGCTTCCACCAGGACCTTCAGGTACATCCCAGACGAAGGAGCAGCGATGAGCACAGAGCAACCAGGCCTCTGACCCTATTCCAGCATCAACAGGAGCAACAACCCTTTTATCTCGTTTATCTTTTGGGGTACCATGTAATATCATCTTTGAAACGAGTGTTATACTACCTTGACAAATAAATGTTTGAAAATTACTGACCCATGAATGTGGCACTGGAGAATGATTCCAAAGCAAAGATACAAGCCAATAAACCACCCACCTTTGACTGCTGCTTCTGGAATGTAGCTTTGAATTGGCTGGGACACCAGTGAGGAGAAAATACAGTCATCTGCAGAAGATGCTCCTGGTAGGTAGGCACTAACAGTGACAGGACATGGGGCTCTGGTGAAATAATATCCTGGTCTTCAGGGTTCCCACCTTCTATCAGTTTTGGGACTCTGATTTTAGAAACGTTGTTGGGCAGCAAAAACCTCAGGCCCTGGAATGTGCATTCGAAAAGTGGGATAAGGCCCTGACCGATAGCTGGTTGGTTAGAGCATCATCCCAAAGCGCAGAGGTTGCTGGTACAATCCCTGGTCAGGGCACATGCAGAAACAGATGGATGTTCCTGTCTCTCTCCCTTCCTCTCTCTAAAATCAATAAAATAAACATTTTAAAAAATTGGGAAAGAATATGCAAAAAATAATCAAGCATCCACTGCATTCAGGTGAAAAGAACCATAAATATAAGGGAACTATGGGGGGGAAAATGAGCTTTGGAATGCTATATCCAAGGACACTGGGAAATATTTATATTCATGGCAAAAAATGAAAAAATTTAATGTAGTTAAAAGTATAAAAAGCCAATATATACATACATGGAAGTTAAGCCAGAAGGGAATTGAAAGCAAATTGAAACTTAAGTTAGAGGATTAGAAATTTTCTGATATACTCACAGTTTTATGTATGTAACATACTCTTTATAGCAGATCTAGTTTGTTAAAAGTAACATGATTTAATTTTTATGCTTTTATGAGACTTTTCATGTAAATAAATTTACAAATTTGGGGAAATATTTTTATTAGACTAAGGGTTCGGATTTGAAGAAAATGTGGAACTTGAACATCTCTCGTGCATATGTAGGGTGAAATTTCATGAGGATGGGCAATAAAAAACAGACACCAGTAGGGTTGCCAGATTTAGCAAATAAAAACATAGGGCACTGAGTTAAATTTGAATTTCAGATCAACATCCATATGTTCCACAATTGTATTTTATCTGGTGGCCCTAATTACTGGAGGATAAACCAAACAATTACCAGAGCTTGTATTTGGCTTAGAGACAGATGTTTACATTTCAACCAACCTGAGTGGAGAGGCACAGTGAATACTTGGAGAATCAGTCAAGACTCCAGAATATTCACTTCCTAAAGACTAAACTAGTCTTAGAGCCAATGTCAATCCAAACCACCCTAACGAAGCTTACAGAGACTAGATGAGATCGCGAAGGCAGTGAGCGTAGATAGAAAAGTGAAGGGGTCCAAAGACTGAGCCCTAGAGCCTCCACTGTTAAGAAGTATGAGGGCCCTGGCTGGTTGGCTCAGCAGTAGAGCATCTTCCCAGCTTGTAGAAGTGCGTGGTCCCATTCCCAGTCAGGGCACACAAGAGAAGTGCCCACCTGCTTCTCCACCCTTCCCTCTCTCCTTTCTCTGTATATCTCTCTTCCCCTTCTGCAGCCGAGGCTCCATTGGAGCAGAGTTGGCCCGGGCACTGAGGATGGCTCTATGACCTCTGTCTCAGGCACTAGAATGGCTCCGATTACAGCAGAGCAACACCCCAGATGAGCAGAGTATCACCTCCTGGTGGGCATGCCAGGTGGATCCTAATCGGTTGCATGTGGGAGTCTGCTGCCCCCCACTTCTCATTTCAGAAAAATACAACAACAACAAAAAAGAACTCTGAGAAGAAAGCTGGAATCAGTGGGGGATAATAGGAAGTGACCAGTGAAGTGTGAAGAAAGCCAAGAACATGTGGTGTCCTGGAAGTCAAGTGAAGAAGATATACCAGGGAGAGAATGAGCATAACTGTCAAATGCTCTTGAGAAGAAACCACTGAATTTAATGTCAGTGTCACTGGTGAGGTTGATCGGAATAGTTCCAGGGCAGTCATGGGGTCGAGAGCCTGACTGCAGTGGGTTGTTCAAGACAGAAGCGAACAAGAATAGACTATTTTGAGGAATTTTGCTGCTAAAAGTATCAGAAATGGGCCCAACCAGTGGTGGTGCAGTGGATAAAGTGTCAACCTGGAACCCTGAGGCCATTGGTTTGAACCCCTGGGCTTGCCCAGTCAAGGCACATGTGGAAAACAACAACTAGTTGATGCTTCCCACTCCTCCCCCATCACCTTTCTCTATCTCTCTCCTCTCTAAAATATATATTAATAAATAGAATATTTTTTTAAAGCATCATAAATGGATCAGTAGCTGTGGGAAGAACTGGAACCAAGAGAGTGTCTGTTTTTAATGGAAGAAATAATATAATGTTTAGCAGTTTACAGAAATAATTCAGTGAGGAAGAAAAACATAACGCTGCAGGAAGAGGAGAGGAAATTTCCAGGAAGAAACTGACTTCAGTGATTTTTAATACCAGCAATGATTTCAGACAGATTTGCATCTGTGTGAGAGGGCCTAGAGGTGCCGGCCTTTGATAGGTGCATGGATAGTTCATCTCTAGCGAGAGACAGAAGGGCATTGTAGATGGGCGCAGGTGCTGCCACGGGGGGATGTGTAGCAGGGGTCTGAAGAAGTACTCTTCTGAGTGCTTCAATTTCTTAGGGAAGGAGGAAGAAAAATCATTGTCTGAGGACAAGGATTGGGAGAAGGAGCAAGTTTGCTAAGGATTTGAAGAGAGAGGAGACACTGAAAAATGGCTGTGTAGGAAGGTTGAAGGGTTAATAGGCCAGGGAAATCTAGTGAGACTGCCAGGCAGCAGTAGGCCCATTTGATGTTTATAGTTATACATTTCAAGTGGGGCTAATCATAGGGCGGTGTGCCTTCCCTCAGCCAAATGCTGTGCAGAGCGGTTGTGTTTTTCTAAATTAATACAAGGGGGGGGGGGAGCAGAATTGAGGGTACATGCACAGAAATGATGATAGTGGTCGTCACAGTTTTTAAGGTGGGAAACAAGAGAAGTGAAAGAGGGCTGAGGGACAGGGAGAAGGTACTGGCATCAATAGATTAGAAGTCCTAATAAGGCAAAAAGGTGTTAAAGGTAGACTGTAGAGGGAATAAACAGGATATAGACAAGAGGTGGTGGTGTGAAATTGAGATAACAAATGAGTGGCAGTCGTTGGTAATAAATAACAAAGCATACAATACAATTGTGGTCATAAGTAGACAAGATAGGATAAAAATCTAAATTCACTGGTGAGAAAGAGTTCAACGGAACTGAGAGATCAGGCCATTGGAAAAACTCACATATGCTTATAATGGAACCACCAAGAATTAAGATGTGAACAGTGGAGAAAATTACTCTGAGCCATGAAATGAAGGCTTTTGATTTGATCAATTTCTTTTGGTAGCTAGGATTACAAAATAAATAGTATAAGCCAAGCTACTTGATGTGTTGGCGAAGACCCAGCTAAACATATTCTGGCTAGGTGTTCACCATTCTAGCTGGTTCTCAGAGGGCTTCAGGCTTAGGCAGCAGTGAGAAGTAAAGGTTAATTCATCTGAGACTAACCCCTGGCAGGCCTCCCAGAGTGAGAGTTGGCTTCCTGCAGGGCTAGACCATTTGGCAAACATCCCAAGAGAATACTTAAGTGGAGGAACAGGGCTAGAGGCCAAGGTTCCACACGTCAGATACCTGAACCTGCAAGACTTGTACCTGAGCTCCTCCTGTTCGTGTCAGGAATGATTTGGTACTGTCCCAACCATGCATGCTGAGGTGGCAAAAAAGAAAAGTTCATCAAGACTTAGACCAAGGCATTCATCACACCAGAATTGATGCTGGCGTGTCCCGAGGCATGCAGCTTATTAGTAGTGCACAGAGTTTGGACGGCAATCCTGCTAGGCCACATGGCACTGTCCCAAGAGCAACAGGCAAAGAATGGAGTGCATACCTGCTCCCCTTCCTGCTGCCATGCGTTGCTCTGAATCAATGCTGTTCCAGGTCTAGTGTATGTGGTATCAGATCATTCATCCTGTGTATAGTCCATCAGCAAACACTACCAAACTCCTTGCTGTTGTTCTTCATAGCTTTATATCTCAAGAACAAATAGAAAGAAAAAAATGGGTTTTTTTTCCTTCCTAATCACATATCCAGTATCCTGTATTATAATGACTTATTTTGTAAGGGTTTGAGGAACTGGCCTGGGAAGTCCCATAGAAGAAGAAAACTCAAAGCATTAAGGAGTTTTTAGTTTCCAGCAATGGATTGCTAAGGCAGAGATAACAAGTGTAAATTTCCCTGTGCAACCATCATGCTTCAATGTCATAGCAAATGTCAAGGCACTCTTTTCTGCTGGTTCACTCCAAAAAGAATTTTTGCCCAGTACTCTACAGAACCACTGCAGTTAGCACTTAACACCCTCAGAATAAATTGTTCATTATAAAAGGGGGGGGGGGGACAAAAGTAGGTTTAGAGTTGTGAATACATGAAAGTTTATTCTTGTATTATTATTTATTAATTATTGTATTATTTTCCACACGAACAACTGTAGACCTACTTTAACCCCACCCTGTACTCAAAGAGGATGGATCCTGGGTATCCAACTCTGACTGGCAGTTCAGTGCAACATGTCTGAAATTTTTATATAAAAACAACAACAAATTTTTGAAAATTTACTCACTTCCCCAATAAATGCATAAATGGATAGGATCTAGTAGCTTCTTGCTTCTGCCTCATTGTCACGAGTCGCATACCAATAATCTTGGTTCAACTACTGATTATATTTAAAGCCAAATATGATCCAAACCATAATTTTATAATCTATCATGACACTGAGCTGTTGTGAGATTGCTGAAAAAAGAGACGCTCTAGCATACAATAATATTGTGAATTTTAAAGTAACACAGATGTTAATTTGTGTCAAATTACCATCTCTTGGACCTATGTAAATTTTGTAGTATTCCCAAACCTCAGTTTCTTGTCTATGGAATGGAGACAATAATACTAACAACCTTGAGGGTAATTTTGTTTTACTTTTTTATTGAATTTATTGGGGTGACTTTGATTAATAAAATTTTAGGTTTCAGGTGTCTAATTCTATAATACATCATCTGTATATTGTTTTGTGTATTTGCCACCCCAAGTATCTTTACCCCATTTTATATTCTTGCCTCCTTTGTCAAATATTAATTGGCAATGAAGGCATGGGCTTATTTCTGGGCTCTTTATTCTCTTCCATGATCTATGTCTGCTTAAATGCCAGTACCATGATGTTTTGATTACTATGGACTTGTAGTATACTTTGATATTAGGTAGTGTGACTCCTCCAATTTTGTTTGTTATACTCAAGATTGCTGTGACTATTTGGATCTTTTGTGGTTCCCTATACATTTTTGGAATATTCGTTGTAGTTCTGTGAAATATGCTGTTGATATCTTGATGGAAATTGCGTTGAATCTATAGATGGCTTTGGGTAGTATGGACATGTTAGTGATGTTAATTCTTCCTATCCATGAACACAGTATATGCTTTTATTTATTTGTATCTTCTTTAATTGCTTTCTTCAGTACCTTATAATTTTCTGAGTATGGGTCTTTTACATCCTTGGTTAAATTTATTCATAGTATTTTTTGATGCAATTGTAAGAGGGTAATTTTGACTTATCATGAAAATGCAATATATGTAAAGTATATAGTATAGAAGCTAGAACAGAATTAGTGCCCAATTAATAGCTATTACTATCAATATGTAAGCAATATACACTCAACTTACTATCAACCTCATGCAATTTTCCCATGTTAAGTGTAGACTTTTTCATTCATCATCATTAGCAGAAAACAAAAAATGCAGGCAACTGCTTCTAGGTGGATTTCTGATCATGTAAGTCACTGTTAAAATCTTGGCCTTCCTGACAAAAACTTTGATAGCTTTGCAAGCAGTTCCAGAAATGGGTCACAATATTTTTTTCTCTTTAAGTGGGAAAATAGAAGGATGAATCTTTTATGTGTGAATTTGTTAGTCTCCCTGTTTCTTATAAATTTATGATCTTCTATAAAGAAGAAACTGGGACACTGGATAGAGCATCGGCCTAGGACACTGAGGACCCAGGTTCAAGACACTGAGGTCGCTGGCTTGAACGTGGGCTCACCAGCTTGAATACAGGGTTGATGGCTTAAGTGTGGATCATAGACATGACCCCATGGTTCCTGACTTGAGCCCAAAGATTGCTGGCTTGAAACCCAAGATTGTTGGTTTGAGCCCAAAGTCACTGGCTTGAGCAAGAGGTCACTGGGTTGAGGCACATATGAGAAAATAATCAATGAACAACTAAAGTGCTGCAACTATGAGTTGATGCTTCTCATCTCTCTCCCTTCCTGTCTCTCTCTCTCTCTCTCTCTCTCTGTCTCTTTCTTTCTCTTTCTCTTGCTAAAATAGTAAAATAAAAATAGAAAAGAAGAAACTGAGTAGACTGTAACCATAACCACATTCCTCTGTATAGAAAGGTGCCATTAAACGATAAAGACTGTCGGCAGCCTACTACCCTAGTTCCAAAATGAAGGAAGGAATTATAATCATGTTTGCTCCAAAGCCAAAAAACTAAAGCCACAGAGAAGATATTATCACTGTTGGAGAGGCTTTTCTAAGTCAGAAAAAAAGGGGATGGGGGAGATATCCTGGCCTTTCTCTTTTGCCCACCTTCCAATCTCCTACCAGTCCCTCTGGTGACCAAGCATAGAAGAACCACCTGACAAGATAGTCTGACACAACCTACAAGGGTGATATCAGTATATCAGGGCCAGAGGCAGGGCAGGAAGAAATCTAAAGATCAACAGGAAAACAACCATTAGGCAGCCATCTTTCAGCTCCTTAGAAAAGTCAAGCTCTTTCCAATGTCAAGATATTTACATATTCTGTGGCCTCTGCCTATACTCACCTAGCTGCTTCTTTCTCATCTTTCAGGTCAACTTAAATAGCACTTTCTCAAAGAGGTCTCCCCTGATTATCAATCTAGAGCAGGTTGCCCTATTATTCTTTTAAAAAACAAAACAAAACAAAAAATCTTATTTTTCTACTAACCTTATAATTATATACATGCCTGTGTGGTTATCTGTTTAATGTCAACTTATTCAGGGGCAATACATACCTGTTTTGCTTCCTACTGCACTGCTAGAATCTAGACGTAGTGGTAGTCAACCTGGTCCCTACCGCCCACTAGTGGGTGTTCCAGCTTTCATGGTGGGCAGTAGCAGAGCAACCAAAGTATAAATAAAAAGATAGATTTAACTATAGTAAGTTGTTTTATACAGATTTATTCTGCCAAACTTAGCAAAATCCAACATAAAGTACTTAGTAAGTAATTATTATTATATGTTTTAACTTGCTGTAACTCTGCTTTATAAATTTTGTAAAGTAAAGTTACTTCCTTACTTTATAAATCACCATTACTGTGGAACCGGTGGGCAGTTAGAAAATTTTACTACTAATAGAGATACAAAAGTGGGCTGTAGGTATAAAAAGGTTGACTACCCCTGGTCTAGACAATACCTAGCATGTAGACACACTCAGTAAAAAGTAGTAGACATAATTGTTACCATCTTTCATTTTTAACAATAATTGAGTAATCAGAAGGAGATGTCAGCCCTTTTGGAGTATATGCTAATTTCTTTCTGATGCCACATTTTTTTCTTCCTAATATTTAGTTAACACAAGTTGTATGTTCCAGTTCTGGAAAAACTTTTTTTAAGCATTGTCTAGAATACCAAATTTATACATCTTGAGGCTTCAAAGGTCATAAGAGAAAAATTGATACATTCCTTCAACTGTCAAAACAAAAACTATGTTGGCAAACTTAGAATAAACAAATTTTTTTCATCAAATGATCTGTAACTGAAAAGAGAAGAATGTGCCCAGGAGAGCAATTTATCATCTGCAAAATCTGTTTATGTTTCATACATTCTGGTTGGGATCTTTTGATTTTTGTTCTTTAAAACTATTGAGCAATATATTTTTCTGACACTTCCCAGGAGATCTTTATCATTTTTCTTCTACAATTAATTTGTTCCTCAATAAAATTCAGCTCCCTTTTTTTTCTTAACATTTTGCTACACACGGAGTAGAGGAATGCCCTATTCTCTGTAAATAATATAAATCTGAACTTTATGTAAGAAGGGGCTGTTTTGTCTTTAGAGACTCTGTCTCTAAGGTTCTCATGCTTGCTTGCTCTTTCTTTCTTTCTTTCCTTTGTTTTGAAGATTTTATTTATTCATTTTAGAGGGGAGAGAGAGAGAGAGAAGTGGGGGAGGAGCAGGAAGCATCAACTCCCATATGTGGATTGACCAGCCAAGCCCAGGGTTTTGAACTGGTGACCTCAGTGTTCCAGGTCAATGCTTTATCCATCGCACCACCGTAGGTCAGGCTCCATGCTTTCTTAACTCTGAGCTATCAACTCCATGGGCCACAGTTTCCCCATGTTGTAATTTTCAGAGGCAACAACAGCAACAACCACAAACTCCTGCAAGTTCAGGGAGGGAGGAGTTAGGAAAGTCAACATGCTGGTTCTTTAGCCAGCAGGGAAAACTAATTTGACCACCTGGGCAATCAGCATATATGGAGTTAAAGAGTACACTTTCAGGTTCTTTCTACCACCATTCTAAGATTACTCATCAGATATTTATCAATTTCCCATTATGTGTTAGACAGTATGCTAGGGCTAGAGATTCAATTATGAATAAGGTGTGGTTCTTGCTCTCAAGGAACACAGTGTATAGTGCAGGGAGTCAGGGAATTAACAGATATTTATAATTCATTATGTCAAGTCCTCTAAGAAAGACAAAGACAAAGAACTATGGGAAGAACTATGGGAAAAGGTCCCTAAACCAATCTTTGGGGAGGGGGGGGGGAATGAGAGTAAGGATGCTACAGCAAAAGTTTCCTGGAGAAAGTGATGGTTGAGCTAAATGATGAGTAGGATTTGCCTGGACAAAGAGTAGAAGAATGGTCTTAAAAAAAGAAACATTATGGGTCCTGGCCGGTTGGCTCAGTGGTAGAGCGTCGGCCTGGCATGCAGAAGTCCCGGGTTCGATTCCCAGCCAGGGCACACAGGAGAAGTGCCCATCTGCTTCTCCACCCCTCCCCCTCTCCTTCCTCTCTGTCTCTCTCTTCCCCTCCCGCAGCCGAGGCTCCATTAGAGCAAAGATGGCCCGGGCGCTGGGGATGGCTCCTTGGCCTCTGCCCCAGGCGCTAGAGTGGCTCTGGTCGCAACAGAGTGACGCCCCGGAGGGGCAGAGCATCGCCCCCTGGTGGGCAGAGTGTCGCCCCCTGGTGGGCGTGCCGGGTGGATCCCAGTTGGGCACATGCGGGAGTCTGACTGTCTCTCCCTGTTTCTAGCTTCAGAAAAATACAAAAAAAAAAAAAAAAAAGAAACATTATGTGAAGAAGTTCATAGCAATATGTTATAAAGAAATTATTTGTAATTTAGGGCCAGATCCAGGACAGGGAAGGGAGCAGAAGATGAACTAAAGAGGTAAGCACAACAATATGGTGTTGCCAAGTTTTACATCAAATGAGAATCCATTCTTTATGATCAGGTCCTTCTAACTCAAGTTAAAAAGAATTGATGCTATACAATGAAAGAAGACAGACTTTTGGAGTCAGGCAACTTGGGTTTGAAACTTGGTTGGGCCACTAGTTTGTGACCTTGGACAAAATTACTTAGCTTTTCTAAATGGATATCATAATATCTTCTCTAAAGGATTATCATTAGGATTAAATGATATAATATGTATAGAAGTATAGTATCCAGTACATTGCATAATATAATGTTAAATCTCAACTATTTTAGAATAAACCTCTATAATCAAGAGTATCCATGCAAAGCCTTGAGTCATATAGTTAAGTGAACGCAAACTAGTCCTGGTTTGTTTCTAGTAATCAGAGAGACACGTATCCTACCTAGACCTGTGTGTAGCCTTTGATTTGGGCTCTTTGTTTCTGTGCTTTTAGTGGTAACACATGTATTCCACAATTTGGTGCTATTTTACAGCCTGATAAATTAGTTCTTTGGAAGCGAATATTATATCCTCAGACTCATACTCATTTCATTTCCTTCCTATCACAGAATTTTTTGAGCTAAAATAGACCATAGGACTCACGTCTAGAAGCTGAGAACAGAGACCTGTGTTGAAATAGAAACATTACCTACCATCAAATTGAGTATCCTGGCTAAATAAACCTGTATCTCTATGCTGTGAAATACTATGCAGCAGCTTAAAAGAATGAGATAGCTTTCTATATACTAACATAACCAGGTCTCCAAGACCCGTAGCTAAAGAAAAAGCAAGCTTTATAAAGATATTTTCAGAGTGATACCATTATTCTTTGTGGAAAAATACACACACACACAATTAAACAGCTTACATGCTTTCTAAGGCTATATGCAAAGTGTATAAGTGTTTAGAAAAACTCTGGAAGATACATACTAGAATGATGAGCGGTTATATATGGTGATAAGAGAAGATTTGCTGGGGGTGGGGAAGAACAGTTGTCCAGGAGACATTAGCCTTCTCAGAAATACTTCCATTTTTTACAAGTAATAATCTTATTGTTTGTGTAATTCAAAATTTGTTTTTTCAAAAAAGAAAAAAAGAAAGAACAAAGGCTTTGAGGTTAGATGAAACTGGCTCAAATCCTGGCTCAGTAACTCCTTAATTCTGTAACTGTTGGGTAGACCAGACCCCTCTGCCTTGGTTTCTTCATCAGCAAAATCAAGATACCATACCTGTCTTGTCTCGTAAAGACTCAAAGTAAAGCTCCTCATACGTGACCAGTAGTAGTTCCACACATTTGTTTCTTTCCCCTAGCCTGATTCTAATGGCTCTTTTTAAATTTTTTAAATTGGAAAAACCAAATACAAAGTGATGAAGTTACTTTTTCAAGGTCATACAGCTGGTTAATATGAGAGCAAGGATTATAACCTGGTTTTGTCTATCTTAATAAATCAGCATTATACTGCATGGGAGAGTTGGATTACTATGTGTAATGTGGCTGCTTCTATGAGTGGTTCCAATGTTCAGATTTCATGTGGCAGGTTTGTTTGCAGATTTGCTTTTGTGACAGAGACAGAGAGAGAAAGAGAAAGGGACAGATAGGGACAGACAGACAAGAAGGGAGAGAGATGAGAAGCATCAATTCTTTGTTGCGGCTCCTTAGTCTCCTTTGTTTATTGATTGCTTTCTCACATGTGCCTTGAACAAGGGGCTACAGCACAGTAAGTGACCCCTTGCTCAAGCCAGCAACCTTGGGCTCCAGCCAGAGACCTTGGGCTTCAAGCCAGCAACCTTTGGGCTCAAGCCAGTGACCATAGCGTCATGTCTATGATCCCACACTCAAGCCGGTGACCCAGAGCTCAAGCTGGTGAGCCCACACTCAAACCAGATGAGCCTGTGCTCAAGCTAGAGACCTTGGGGTTTTGAACCTGGGTCCTCCACCTCCTAGTCCGATGCTCTATACACTGCGCCACCACCTGGTCAAGCTGTTTGCAGATTTGTAATGCCTAGATTATATTCTGGGCTTGGGCAGCTGTTGAACAAACCAAACCAAAGAAGGCCAGGCAAGAAGAGTTGGATAGACCTGCAAGGTTACACCTGACATGACTGTTGTTTTGACTTTCCTAGCTATCAAGGAAATCTGGCAAGGACAATTAAACATCAAGGATATAGCTATACGGAAAACACTGGTACCAGGCAAAGAATCAGTTAACAGGAAAGGGAATGAGGACAAAAACGAACATTTGACAATCTCTTTGGCCACCTGGAATAGGAACCCTCTTCCTACATTTGGGTAATTCTTCCAATCTGTGTGGCAGAGATCACTGTCTGCTCATCATTTTGGTTGAAACAACAGATTCTTTCCCCATTGCCCTAGCAGCAGGAGCGCAGTCGGGTGAGTTAGGCTTTCGAAATCAGAAGTACCTTCCTTATCCGGGCCCACCTTCCTTACAACTAGAGGAATTGCTTCCTGGCCTATGGAGCTTTCCCCACCTAGGACTCTTATTACTATTTTTAACTGAATCCCTGAATTTTTATTTTAACGAAAACTAGTTTTAATTGTCACAGACTCAAGGTGGGCTTGTGGCTGATGCTGCTTGTTGGTAGTATCCTAAACAAAGGGGGTTTTGTTTTCTGAAGCCGCTCCACAGGAGCAAGACCTTCTATCGGACTCTAGGTCAGGTCACTATGCGATGGCCTCCTACACAGTTCAACGGTCTTAACCCAGACGCTCCAGCCCAGAAGAAACCACACCATAGTGGCACTTTCGATCCAGGAAAGAGAATGTACTTCTTGGAACCACCAGAGACTGACTGGACCCCGCTGGTTAGCATCCTTGGAGGATTTAATAACTATCTGGTTATTTTATATTCCTCTCCTGTTCTTTTGGCCCTTTTTATTCTTTGTAACTGCTGTTTGTCCAAGGTGCTTGAAATCTCTGCTTGCTAGACTAGGGCATGAGAATGCACTTCAGTGTCTACACAGAACTCCAAGCTAGTCATTAATAAGTATCCCAACCACATGTTACATTCTGGAACTGAGTTGGAAAGAGATTCATTCATGTGACACCTTTAGGGCAGCACTTTGGATCCTCTCAGCCTCACTGTTTCTTGCTTCAATACCAGTAGTTCCTTACAGTTCCTCACCTCAAGCTGCACCATATGCCTCTCGCCTTTCATCCTAGGGAGGTATTAATGCCAAGATACAGGAAGCCACAGGATTCTTCTTGTGACCTACATATGCGCAACCCTGAAGTACTGAGAGTTAATACCCCATGAGGCAAGTTTACAAAAGGAGACAACAAGTAGATAAATCCTTCCCCTTTCCTCTCTGTTTGGACTGTTTGAACTGTTTGGAGGTACAATTTATGTGACTTTCTGGAGGATGATTCTGTGGATTTGAACAATCAGTCTCCTTTAGCAGCTGCCAGCTGCTGCTCCTCCTCTCTGCTCCCACGTTCTTGTCTCTCACGACTGAAAATGCATTCCCTAATCCAGGAGAAGTACGGTGAGCTCTTTGCCTCAGGCTCTGCTTGCCGGGTAACACAAGCTAAGACAATACGGCAACATTCATAGACCAAATTATGTCCATTTCACCATGACTGGTAGCTTTTCTTTACTTGGGATTCCCTTCTGGCCTCTCACTCAGTTCTACTTTAAATGTGTGACTTTAGGAAAGTTACTTAATCTCCCTGAGCCTCATATTCTTCAAGGCAATATGGAGGTAATAATAATGCTTATCTCATGGAGAGTTGGGGGAAATAAAATTAAATAATGATTGGAAATCACTTAATGTAGTTCTTGGCATGTACTGAATGATCAATAAATGTCCGCTTTTATTATTATTATTATAAAAATCAGTCTTATTTGCAATATGATGGAGCTCTAGGGGAGATGAGAAAAGGAAAGGGGATTATTTTTACAGATACTTAGGGAGGTATATTCCCATACCTATAAGCACATGTGATACTATTACACAATAAGTCCTCTAAGTTCCATTCCATTATCCAAAGACTCAGAAATGTAGCTACAGCTTCTTCTAGAATTAGATATTTGTCGCCATGGTGCAAATAATCATTTTGAGCAGAGAGAAGTAAACCTGGTAAGTTTAAACTGAATTAGGGTCATAGTTGTCCCAGGTTTTGTTGAATGTTTTCATCTGTAGCTCAAGGGGCTAGCACAGCTCGGGTGGCCAGGCTTCTCTCATCTTTGGCATTGACATTGATTTTAAGTTCTGCCTGGCACTCCTGACAGTGGTAGGTGGCCTACCTTTCACATCATGCCATTCTTTTTCTTTTTTTTTTTCTTTTTTTTTGTGACAGAGACAGAGAGAGAGACAGAGAGAGGGACAGATAGGGACAAACAGGAAAAGAGAGAGATGAGAAGCATCAATTCTTTATTGTGGCACCTTAGTTGTTCATAGATTGCTTTCTCATATGTGCCTTGACTAGGGGCTACAGCAGACCGAGTGACCCCTTGCTCAAGCCAGTGACCTTGGGTTTAAGCTGGTGAGCTGTGCTAAAACCAGATGAGCCCTGGCTCCAGCTGGCTACCTCGGGGTTTCCAACCTGGGCCCTCTGTGTCCCAGTCCAATGCTCTATCCACTGTGCCACTACCTGGTCAGGCTTATCATGCCATCTTTTAATCCCAGTGTTTCATTTGTGTTGTATTTTACTTTCATTTGCTGATAAATTTTCTTTAGTCTTTGGCTGCCAAAGATTTTAGGCTTGTCACATTTATAGGGAGCTAGATCAACTACAATTTTTTTTCTGAGTGTAGGTTTTCACAGTACTGTGAAGTCAGAAGTGATTTGTAGTTCACTAAATCTTTAGCTTTGTTTAACATATAATTTTTATGGCCAGCGACAGTGAATAAGGTCCTAATATTTCAGAATGTCATATAAAAAGTAAGCCAGAATGAAAATTTACACTGTTCAGCAACTGAAGCTATTAATTGCATAATGTATCTTCTCAGAAAACAAAATCCTGAACCCTTTCTCCAATCTCATGTTTGTCCTCCAATTTGGAATTCCTGTTAAATGACCTTTTGGTGTTTGTTTTTCCCTCAAAATGTAGCAAGTGCAAAACATCACCCATACCACATACAAATGTGCAAAGCAGATATCTTTTTTCTTGACAACCACTTAACTGATGTTGTTTTCCTGATGATCCCTTAGCTTGCAAATTAACACAAAATTAAAAACCAAGTTTGAATCTAAATGTGGAACCTCAGTCTTGTCCAATCATTTGAAATCTCTTCAGGTAATTTAGTCTACAGTCAGTTAATCACATGCATGCTAAATGCTCTAGGGTTCCCTTTGCTCCTTTCCAAGATGGCATCTGGGAGTGGGTAGTACACGTGTGGTGTAGGTGGTGAGACGGGGATCCCCAAATCTATGCTGGTCCCAGACTCCTCGTGCTCTCATACATAGTGCCCGGAAAGGGCTGCTCCCTCCAGTGGCAGCCTCTCTGTCCTGGCCTCAGGCTCTCTCATTACTCAGAGCCCACCTGGTTAAGGGTGGTAAGCACTTCAGAGCCCTTCAGTAAGGGAACTGGGGACTTTGCTTCCCACTCAGTGTGGTTGACACAAAGGACTTGCTGCTTCCACAGCTGAGAGAAGGTCAGCAAATAGTCTCCAGCTTTCTGCTCCTTCAGGATCTACTTCAGCAACAACAAGGCATTGTGCCCAAGGTCATGCCCTTCCCACGGCAACCCTCCCTGTGACTGGGTGAGGCTGAGTGTGAAGGCTTGGCCAACCCGGCAGATTACAATACAGCACTGATGGGAAATGTTCACTCCAGAGCTTCTCTTCAGGTTGGCCGAGGTTTTGTTCCGTGCCGTCAACTTCTCCCTCTGCCCAGTTCTGCTTCCTTCCCACTTCTTCACGGGTTTTGATCCCTAATAAACATCTTGTTCCCAAACTCTGTCTTTGTATAGGCTACAAAGAGTGCTTCTTAATAACAAGGATAAGTTCTGAGAAGTGCTTTGTTAGGCAATTTTGTTGTTGTGTGAACAATAGAGGATGTACTTACACAAACCTAGATGGTATAGACTCTATATTCTTCATACAACATCAAGGTGGTTAACTCTTCCGTGGACCAGCATGAAATTTCTGTTGGACCCGTGGTTGAAAAGCACTGGTAAAGCCTACTACACACCTAGGTTATATGGTATATAGCCTATTGCTCCTGGGCTACAAGCCTGTGCAGCATGTTCCTGTACAAAACAATGTAAGATTAAATCAAGCACAAGAAAAAGAGTCGTATACTTACACAGTCTACACAAGATGTGTGAGGCTGTTGTTGGCATAATGTGGCACAATATTTTACAGCAGACATTATTTTTTATAAGTAGGAAGAGCACACTCTAATTTAATGATCGAAGGTGTAGTATGGTCAATATATAAACTAGTAATATAGTGGTTTAGTGTCATTTAGTGATTTGGATTGCTGCCTGGCC
The DNA here is from genome assembly GCF_036850995.1 of Saccopteryx leptura. NCBI lineage: Eukaryota > Metazoa > Chordata > Mammalia > Chiroptera > Emballonuridae > Saccopteryx > Saccopteryx leptura. Next base: position 112,351,202 of record NC_089504.1, read on the forward strand.
TGTTGGTCACTGAAGTGTAGCTGAGACTGTCTCAGTTTGTAAGGACACATACCCACTCCCACCACTGGCATCTGTGCTTTCCATTACTTGTTTCTGAACACAGTTGTATGTATTATACTTGTATACAACCGGCAGCATGGTAGGTTTGTTTACATCAGCATCACCACAACCATGTGAGCAATGTGTTGTACTATGATGTTAAGACAATTCACCTTCACTATGCATTAGAAACTTTTCAGCTCCGTCATAATCTTATAGTACCACCATTAGAATATGCAGTTTGTTGGTCCATTGCCGACCAAAATGCTGTTATGTGGTATACGACTATGTTTCCAAAGGACACAAGGCTGTCCCTGCAGTGCTCTTGGCCTTCTATGACTCTGGAAGCCTTGGCTTCTAATCTCTTTGATCTCTCTCTCTCTCTCTCTCTCTTTCTCTCTCTCATTTTCCCTATCTCATTATCCACAAAATTCCTCAGGTCAGAAGAAGTAAAATGCTGGCTTCTCTTTATCTCTTTTGTCCTCTCTATCTTGGACATGGATAAAATTCTATAATCTGGTTCACCAATTTGTCTCTTGATATGATAAAGATAGGTGTTAAATTCAGAAACTCTTTTTATTTCTTGAAAAAATCTGACTTTCAAATCTAGTATCTTGTTGCATATTCAAAAAGCCTGTTTTGAATGCCAAAAATGTACACTCTTTCTTTCTCTCTCTCTGAGTTTCTGGATGGCAAACTTACCCTCCCCCCCCCTTTTGTTTCTCAGATGCTCATGGCTCTGCTCTCAAAACAACTTTTAATTCTGATTTTAGTTGGGGCTGTAACCAGTCCTTGGTGTCAACATGCTAAACGCTGATTTTTAAACACCCCACACAGGCCCTGACATGAGTCAAGATGTGCAAAGGAACTGGGCTTCATGATTTTCTCTATCTTACCTGCTGTACCCCAGGAGACCCAGCCCACCAGGTGGTGGAAGAAAATAGATGATATTTGGGTACAACCCGGTAATGTCAGTCTGCCTGTGGCTTGATCTCTAGGATCTCTGCCTGGACATCTCAGGAAAACGCTGGTGTTCTGAGCTCTGCTCTTTTCCATGCTCCGCTGCAAGCTGCCCCTAAGAGTGAGAAGGAGGGGAGGTCTGCAGGCTAGCCTTCAGCTGTGCAGAGAGATGGTTGCCAGGTCCTTGCTGATCACCGCTGTGCAGTGGCTGATTTGGATTGCTCCCTGGCCTGGTGGTCACTGAAGTGTAGCTGAGACTGTCTCAGTTTGTAAGGACACGTACCCACTCCCACCACTGGCATCTATGTTTTCCATTACTTGTTTCTAGAGTGGGAGGCCTTGCTCTTCACTGTACCCTCAGCCTCTGCTGACCTCTGGCCTCCATAGTGCCTCTGCTTACTGTCCTGCATGCATCCAGCCACCTCTGAGCTCCCGGGGACCAGGAGTACTGCTAGGGCTCATGGACTTGAACTTCTCTTCCCACCACTTCCTTGCCATGCGCATGTCGCCATTAGCCCAAAACGGGGCTTCTCCCAGAAGACTGCAGCTTCCCCAGAGAAGCTGGCCATCAGCCTTAATATTTTTTGTCTTTCCTACCTCTCTGGGTATTTCTGAAAGGGATTCCTTCTACCTGCTTTCTTTAGGTGCTTTCTGGTGCTCCCAGTCCTAAGGAGAAGGACTGGGACAAGGACTCTACTATCTGATTTCCCTGATCTTTAGCTCTGCTTCTGCCCATAATCCCTGCACCCCCCACATGAGGACTTCATTCCAGTCTAGACAGAAAGCCAGCCAAGAGTGACTTCATAGAAGTCTTCTCTACTCAAAGAAAGAAATTTACATTTTAGATATTCAGGCTCAATTCTCTGCATGCTAATAAGAGATAAAAGAAATTTAAAAGTCATTACTTTCTCAACAAAACTTGGCTTTTGTCTTGTTGCAATCTCAGATAGATAATGATCTCCTTGTTTTAAAGGTGTCTATTCTTCTCCTGAAGCACTTGCACCCCCTTCTTTATACGGTGAGAAAGTGCCTTTTAACAAGATTTATAAGGCATTTGAAAATGATCTGAATGTATAATAATTCAAGAGAATATTACGCCTGATGTATAATAATTTTAATAGCTAATGCCTATGCGCCAATGACTATGATTTGCATGTATTATCTCATTTAATTTTCACAATAACTCTGTGGGGAAAGAATTATTATCTCAATTTTAAAAATTGATAAATTAGGCCCAAGAGGGCTAAACAACTTACCTAAGGTCATGTAACTAATAATGGTGAACCAGAATTAAAATTCAGGTCTGTCTGGCTCCAAACTCCTGGTTCTAACCACTATAATTTCTCCATTAGAAAAGAGTGGTCTCCAAAACATTATTATTATTATCATTTTGAAATTAAATTTAATGGGATGACATTGATCAATAAGAGTACATAGGTTTCCATGAACATCTCTAGCATTTGAACTGTTGATTGCATTCTGTGCCCATCACCCAAAGTCAAATCATTTTCTGTCAACGTGTATTTGTCCCTCTTTACTTCCCCCACCTCCTCCAGATAACCATTTCACTTTTCTCTATCCACGAGTCTCAGTTTTATATCCCACCTATGTGTGAGATCATATCATATAAAAATCATATAGTTCTTAGCTTTTTCTGATTTACTTATTTCACTAAGGATAATGTTCCCAAGGTCCATCCATGTTGTCATAAATGGCAATATGTCATCATTTCTTATGGCTGAGTACTATTCCATTGTGTGTCTTTATCCAATCCTCTATGGAGGGACACTTTAGTTTCCATGTCTTGGCCACCATGAATACTGCTGTGATGAACATGGGAGTGCACGTTTCTTTGCATACCAATGCAAAACATTATTTTGATCGTACAACTCTCATTTGGTGGTTTACCTTTACTATTTAGTGAGAAGGATCTGGGCATAGTGTTTGAGAACTAGGCTAGAAGTAGAGCTGTGCTCATCTGCTTCATGATCTGTAAAATGGAGATAGTGTTGCCCTTAACCCACAAGAATGTTGGGAAATTTAAATGAGTTAATACATGTCAAGTATTAGGCACAGTGCTTGGAACATAGGAGACTTCAATGACTGTTAGCTATTTATTGTCTTTATTGTTAGGCTGAAGATTTCATAATCAAATGTAAAAAAGAATTTTTTATTTTTGACATTTATCAATAACTAAATTGTGTTCTGTTACTCCCCCTTCCCTTCATCTCTTAGAAATTTGCCTTCATTCAGCTGTAGTAAGGAAAACCCTGCTGTGAATGTTTAGGGAGAATTAAAGCTTTGAGTGTATCCCCTGTCAGAAATACCACTGTTTATTTTAATTTGTTTATTATTTTGACCTATGTTAGAAGAAGAAATTGCTTTAATAACACATTTCCATGGGCTGTTGTTGTTGTTGTTATTATCATTATCATTAGCATTAATTAGTTTGCCTTTGCAGAGATGGAGGAAGAGAGGAGAAAATTGGCTGGGCTTTGTAGAGAGGCACATCCAAGTCTGAATCCAGTTTCTAACTATCCTTGGAAAGGAACTTAACTCTCATGAGTCTCAGCTTCTGCCTTTTGTGCCCATCTCCCTGATACAATGGACATCAGATTAAATGACCTAATATGCTTCAAATGCCTAAAAATTAACTGACAAATGCAAGAATTCAGTAAAAGTTATTCTGCTTACTTATCTCTGCCTACTATCTGTCCTTTCCAAATACTTTTCCTTTAAGAAGTAATAAGTGTATGTGGGAAGTATGGGGGGAGGGCAGATCATTTTTATTCTTGGAAGGCTGCTTATTATATAGTAAATGTTATGGGTTAAATTATATTCTCCCCCAAATTCCTATGCTGATGTCCTGTACCTCAGAACGTGACCTTATTTGGAAACAAGGTTGTTGCAAAGGTAATTAGAATGAATTCATCCCAGCCCTGGCCGGTTGGCTCAGCGGTAGAGCGTCGGCCTAGCGTGCGGAGGACCCGGGTTCGATTCCCGGCCAGGGCACATAGGAGAAGCGCCCATTTGCTTCTCCACCCCTCCGCCGCGCCTTCCTCTCTGTCTCTCTCTTCCCCTCCCGCAGCCAAGGCTCCATTGGAGCAAAAGATGGCCCGGGCGCTGGGGATGGCTCTGTGGCCTCTGCCTCAGGCGATAGAGTGGCTCTGGTCGCAATATGGCGAAGCCCAGGATGGGCAGAGCATCGCCCCCTGGGGGGCAGAGCACCGCCCCTGGTGGGCGTGCCGGGTGGATCCTGGTCGGGCGCATGCGGGAGTCTGTCTGTCTGTTTCCAGCTTCAGAAAAAAAAAAAAAAAAAAAAAAAAAAGAATGAATTCATCCTGGAGGAGGGTGGCTCCCTAGTCCAACATGATTATAAAAGGGAAACTCTCAACACAGACATGCGCACAGGGAGAACACCATATGAAGATTAGTGCAGAAATTGAGGTAATGCTTCTACAAGCCAAGAAATGCCAACGATTGCCAGCAAATCACCAGAATTAAGCAAGAAACCACAGAACAGATGTTCTCTCGCAACCCTCGGAAGGAATCAATCCAGCCAACACCTTCGTTTGAACTTCTAGCCTCCAGAACTGTGAGACAAATTACTGTCTGTGTTACTTCTTTAAAACAGCTCTAGCAACCTAATACAGAAAACAATGAGAACAAGGGCCTTCTCTGACATGTTTAGTTTGAAGATTTAAAATTTTACACTTACTAAACTTTTCCTCATCGAAAATATTAAAATGTTCAATCAGAATCAAAGGAGAACAACTAAAGATTAAAAATATCAATTACAAGTAAATTTCTTATGGGACTTCATAGAACACCAATATTAAAAAAAATAACTGTAAAAATAGATAAACATTTTTAAATGGCCTCTGATGTGATTTTACTAATTCCCCACTAAAGTAATTGGGAACTACAGGGAAAAAAATGCAGCAATCACAATAATGCTAAAATCCAAAACTGCCAATCAAACTTTTGCCAAAATCTAGCGTTCACATATAATAATGGGATGGAAAGAAACTGTGCTTGGGGCGGAAGGTGCACAATGTGGTGCGCAGGTGTGTGATGTTGAGTGTGCACTTGAAACCTGTACGGTTTTGCAAACCAATGTCATCCTAATAACTTTAAATTTAAAAAAAAGTTGGTGGAACTAGATTGAGAATCTATTTTCAATGGTTTAAAAATGTGTTTCTGATACCAAGGAAACTATCAGCCTGAATGAAGGTGAGAAAACAGTTCATTTCCCCCATCCTTGTCTTCAGGCTACTTTACTCCGTCTCTTTGCCCCTAGGAAATGTGCACAGCCACGGGTTATGGTTTCTGATATATAAGATTCTTACTCATCATTCTCCTTTCCCAATTACTGTCTAGCTTTCCACACCCATTCAGAAATTCATTTTCTTGAGTGTAGCGGGACAGAAATGAGGTGACAGGAATCAGTAGTGATACATTGCTTTCTCGGAGGCGGGCTTTTCACAAAGTGTTTTTGGGAAGACAGTTGACAACTGTTCTAGTTTTTTATTCCTTCTAGGCACATGATAGGACTGCATTTCCCCACCCTCTTTGGAGGGTAGCTTTCTTGGTCAAATGAAATGCAAGCCGAGGTGACGTGTGTCACTTCTGAGTGGAAGCTATCAAAGCCCGAGTCTGATTCAGCATATCTTTTCGTCTTTGCCATGGTGATCAAGAACATTCAGGTTGAGAGGGAGCCTTCATCCCTGAGTAAGTATGATAAGCAGAACACCCTGACAACCTGCGCTGGACACATAGAATGAGCAAGAAAACACAGCGACAAGAAGAAAGCTTTGTTGTGTTAAACCACTCAGGTTTTATGGCTGATTGTTACTGCAATATGACGTCGCCCGTGTTACAGGGGAAAGAAACGATGGGAAGAGCCCTGTAACAGTCACTGTGGGCACTGTGACTCTTCATGAGCTATATTGGTTCATAAAGGATAATAAAAAGATTCTCATTCTGTTTCCTCTTCCAAATTATATCTAGCCTTGCTGTTCAGCATAGTCTAGTAGAGGTTTTGCAATGAGATTAGCCAATTCAAACATTCCAATAATAAAACACTGGCACAGAGGTGCCCAATGTCCCCATACATACCACCCTCCCAATGTAAAATTCCCCCAGAGAGACCTAAGTCTAAAGATGAAAATTCATTGTGGGTTAGAGTCCAAAGTCATAATGACACACGGAATTTTAAGTCTGAAATCAGATTCCTTTGTTCTTGTGAGTTAAAGTTCAGAGAAGTTAAAGTCTGCTCTTACTTTGCACTCTGCTCAGTCTGACACCTGCGATGCTCGGGACACCTGATTTCCCCTTGGTTGCTGCAGCCTCGGCTGCCTCTCCAGGTTTGGGGGTGGTTCATATTTTATTTTTTAAAAATTTTCAATGACATTGTAATAGTAATGATAACTCAAAAGAAGAAAGATACAAAATTGTATGTTTATGATCTCTACATATATACATAGAGGACATTAGAAGGAAAAGTACCAAAATGTTACATGTTTACATCTGATTGATAGCATTATGGAGAATTTAAAAAACACTTTCAATATGCTTTTTATGTTTTTGTAATAAATATGTATTACTTAATAGCCAGAAAGAAAGCCATCACATGGTCTTTATTATTTTTTTAATTTATTTTTATAGCATAATACTTTTTATTTTATTTATTTACTTTTTTCATCATCCTTTATCCACCATTACCCACTTCTACCTCCCCCCACCCTCCTTTCCAGCACACGGTCTTTAAACAAACCAAAAACATTTTGGTCCTGCTGTATTTTGTTTTGTAGTCTGAAAAAATGTCTTAGAAAATATGTATCTGGTTGAAGTAAAGAAAAAAGAATAAAGCCAATATACATTCCTCCCTCTTCTCCTTGTACATCTCTGCCTCTCCACATGTTTTTTCTCTCCCGTTTTCCACTCCCCATGTCCTACATAACAATAAAATACATGCAGAAAATGAGCAAGAGTTCCACTGCATTATTTTATTGCTGCAAAAGCAACTTCGGGTTAATTCTTTCATAAAATACCACCGCAGGTTATGACAAGAACTCAAAGAGACCACAGTGCTAATGGGTCACGTAAAGCCTCTAGCACACAGAATACCCCTTTCTCCTTAGCTGACAGTCTGGAAACCAGCAACAGGGTAACCTATTACAAGGCTTTCTCTGTGTTATCCTGGAGGCTGTAAAATTCCAGGTCCTTCGTTTAGCAGTTGAGTGGTCAGAGGAGAATTATTGCTTCCTTTATTTTATAGCTTAGTGACATGCAGCTTGTCCCCAGGATGTGCAGTTGAAAAATCAATGTCAGATGGCTCAGTAGGCGACAAGTCTAATGGTTCTATGTTATTCTTAATCTCCCCTAGAGGAAAGCTATGCAGTGGGGTTACTCAGGATTTTTTATTTCTAGCAGTTAATACTAACATGTGTTGAGTTTTTGTAGTATGCTGAGGTCTACCTTAAGTTCATTGTCTCATGAAATCATCACAGCAACCTTGCAAAGTAAGCACTGTATAATATATAATACATATCATATGGATTATACACATCACAGGTGTGAATAAATAGCTCCCTACATTAGACAACCTGGAGGCAGAAGAATGAAAATCTGAACCCATGCCTGTTTGGCTCCAAAGTCAGTACTTTAAAAGCTATTCTGATGCCATTGGACAAAGTGCCAATACCAAGAAATAGCTTAACACATCTCAATATATTGGTGAAACCTCTGGCACATCCAGATGAGACAGGGCTGCCTTTGAAGACATTTTCCCACAGCCTTTCTCAATGTAGGGTTCTTAAAAAAACTAAACTCGGCCCTGGCCGGTTGGCTCAGCGGTGGAGCATCGGCCTGGTGTGCGGGGGACCTGGGTTTGATTCCCGGCCAGGGCACATAGGAGAAGCGCCCATTTGCTTCTCCACCCCCCCCTCCTTCCTCTCTGTCTCTCTCTTCCCCTCCCGTAGCCAAGGCTCCATTGGAGCAAAGATGGCCCGGGCGCTGGGGATGGCTCCTTGGCCTCTGCCCCAGGCGCTAGAGTGGCTCTGGTCGCGGCAGAGCGACGCCCCGGAGGGGCAGAGCATCACCTTCTGGTGGGCAGAGCGTCGCCCCTGGTGGGTGTGCCGGGTGGATCCCGGTCGGGCGCATGCGGGAGTCTGTCTGACTGTCTCTCCCCATTTCCAGCTTCAGAAAAATGCAGGGAAAAACAAAACAAAACAAAACAAAAAAACCTAAACTCTACCCCAAAATGATTTGAATATTATAGTTTCACTTCTTTAAGGGTAATGGTGTGTAACAATATTCTAGATGCAAAGGAAGGAAGTTAATTTATTACATACAACAGATGACTTAGGGCATTAAGGCTTATTTCTCTCTCTCTCTTTCTCTCTCTCTCTCTCTCTCTCTCGGTAATAATCCTACATGGCAATTATCAGCTGAAATTCTCTCCAATTTCATTAATAATGCCTGAAAGAAGAGTTTTACTCAGGGCTTTATAATGATGATAAAAGAGTGAATGCTATATTACTATATATTGTTACTCCACTCTCAGTCTAAGCAACCACTCACAACACAATAGACTACAAATAATATTTGGAATGTTCCTGGTATTTGCTCTAATCCTTCCTTGTTAAGGGATTGATTAATTCTGAGGAGGGGGTCCAAAAGGAGGGTTTCTCCCCTCTCCTACCTAGAGCCTCTTTTTCATTTGTCTTATTCTTTCTTTGCTTGGTGACCCTCTTCAGAGCTTCCCAGTGCCTGCTGGAGTGGCATTTACACACTACCACTTATGTTAATGCAATTGCTCAGAGTGCAAACTTTAATTATAAAATCTTTATTTTATGCCTCTAACCACTGTTGCTTCTAATTTGCTATTCATGAAATGAAGGCACTTGAAGTAGTTTGTCTCACTGGAGTGTATTCTTTAGATGCCAAATAACCAGAATTTCCTTTTTCTCTTTCTCTCTTGCCTTCACTGTCCTACCAACTTGCCTTTTTCTTTCCCTCAAAAGAGATGAATGTTAAGATTAAGTATTAGCTGAGAAAAGTATTTTCCTTTGATATGGAAGTCCCCATAACTTAATGAGTCTCATAGTTTTTGGCTTAGATGTGACAATGTGGTTGCTTCATGCTGGCTCTTGTTTATGGAAAACCAGCATTGTTCGCTATCAATGATTGCTTAATGTTCCAGAAAATATCCTCATGCTAGATCAGGAGTCCCCAAACTTTTTACACAGGGGGCCAGTTCACTGTCCCTCAGACTGTTGGAGGGCCGGACTATAAAAAAAACCTATGAACAAATCCCTATGCACACTGCACATATCTTATTTTAAAGTAAAAAAACAAAATGGGAACAAATACAACATTTAAAATAAAGAACAAGTAAATTTCAATCAACAATCTGACCAGTATTTCAATGGGAACTATGCTCCTCTCACTAACCACCAATGAAAGAGGTGCCCCTTCCGGAAGTGCGGCAGGGGCCGGATAAATGGCCTCAGGGGGCCGCATGTGGCCTGCGGGCCATAGTTTGGGGACCCCTGTGCTAGATAGATAGTTCAATGCTAAAGAATATCTTTTTTCAAAGAAAAATGAAAGTTTTCAGTAATGTTTGTCTTCTTTGTGGAAAAGAAAAAAAAGTATGACATCTTTTTTTAAATCAGATTTAGAAGTTTATTTTTTTTTACATTTCTTATTATTTTATTAGTTTCAGATTAACAGCATAGTGGTTAGACAATTATATGCTTTACAAAGTGTCCCCCCTCTGATATTTCTAGTACCTGCCTCACACTATACATAGTTATTACAATATTATTGACTCTATTCATATGTTGTATTTTACATCTTTGTGACTATTCTTCAACTACCAATTTGTACTTCTTATAAGCATAACATTCCTGAAGTGTTTTCAATGAAGTTTGCTTGTAGACTGCAACTTGGATTGAGTGGTCTAAATACCAGGAACATTAGTGACAACATGAGAACATTCTCTTATTTTCCATTCTTGGATGCCTGATACAGTAGAATGATGTCTAAATTTCCAAACTCTTTCTTTGAGTTCTCCTCTCTTAACCCTCCAGTCACAGAGGAGTGGTCATTAAGAGTCTGAGAATTGGAGCCAGAAGTCTGACAAGCACAGCTCCTGCATTCCCAGGTCATATAATACTATCACAGGGTGGAGGGTGAGGAGAGGAAACAAGGGATGATTTAGCCCAGAAACATAACAAAGGCATACAAATAATTGTTCTAATTATAATCATAATTGATGTTCTTTGAGTACTCTCCAAGTGCCAGATATTACACTAATAACTTCTACGGTTTGGATCATTTACTGCTCAGTGAGAGCAAAGGCAAGCAGGGGTCAGCTCGTGTCCTTGCAGAATCACCGAGGAGGCAGCCTTGCAGAATGCCTTCGTGCCAGCAGCCCGTGGTTGTAGTAGAGTCAGAGCCTGGGCTAGCACTCTCAAAGTTTCATCAGCTCCTGTTTGACCTGAGGGAGATTCAGAAGTTTACCAGTGCGCTTAATGAAGAAGAGAGGAAGGATGTCACCTAGGATAAAGAAATAGGAGGCCCTGGCCTGTTGGCTCAGCGGTAGAGCGTCGGCCTGGTGTGCAGGGGTCCCGGGTTCGATTCCCGGCCAGGGCACACAGGAGAAGCACCCATCTGCTTCTCCACCCCTCCCCCTCTCCTTCCTCTGTGTCTCTCTCTTCCCCTCCTGCAGCCGAGGCTCCATTGGAGCAAAGATGGCCCGGGGGCACTGGGGATGGCTCCTTGGCCTCTGCCCCAGGCGCTAGAATGGCTCTGGATGCAACAGAGCGACGCCCCGGATGGGCAGAACATCGCCCCCTGGTGGGCATGCCGGGTGGATCCCGGTCGGGCGCATGCGGGAGTCTGTCTGACTGCCTCTCGGTTTCTAGCTTCGGAAAAATTAAAAAAAAAAAAAATTGGATATGACTTCTTTGCGCATGTGAGATGTAGTGTACAAATTGTCAACTCCAATTTGTAGGGAATATTTGGTAATAATATTATTGTATACAATAACAAAATAGACAAACTTTTAAGTAGACTGATCAAAATTAAAAGTGACAAAAAAACAATATTAGAGATTGCATATGCAATAATTTTTTAAGTAAGTAAGCATTGTAAGTAATTTTATGACAATAAATTTGAAATTTTCAAAGGAATAAGCAATTTCCTAGAGGAAAATTACCAAATTATTCTTCAAACATATCAGAAATGTTCCTACTTCAGGACTGTGTACCTTCTACCTTCTCTGCTTGGGGGTAGATGCAGAGCCAGGTCTCCTCCCTGTCTACAGGCCTTTCCTCAAATTTGCACTTCTGCAAAAACTTCCCTGGACGCAGAAAGTCCAACTCTTCTCACAGATTTCACATCCCGTAATCACTACCTAGCATTCAATATATTTTATTGATCAATCCTGCCTCTGTTGGCAGCTTCCTTAAATATAATCTATGAGGACAAGGATTTTTTAAAATTTATTTTGCTCATTGTTACTACTTCTATTGTTTAAATGCCTGGCACAGAGGAAATACTACCCAGTGAATATTTGTTAAATGAATAATGTAATTAATCAATTTAAAAGTCCCAATATTGTCATGGTGTGTGTGTGTGTGTGTATCATGACCAAATAAATTAAGACTCTGATGGCAAGAATAATGTCACCTGAAGAAAGCTTATCAATATGGAACAACCTGAATGCCCACTGATGGATGAATGCATAAATAAAATATGGTATATAATTATTCAGCCTTTAAACAGAAGGAAATTCTGTAATTTGCAACAACATGTATGAACCTGGAGGATATTATGCTAAATAAAATAAACCATCACAGAAAGATAAAAAAAGTCCTACCAAATTAAATCACTACATTTACTGCATTAAGAGACTGACAGAGAAATGCCACATGTTCCTTTCAATAAAGTAGAAAACCACTCAAAACGTGTGAATAGAAGGCAAGTCTTCCTGCTTAGTTAAGTAAAAACCTATCAATAAACATTAGTCTGAATGGTGAAACTTTAGAAGCATTTCCGGTAAAATAAGAACTATATACAAGAATGCCTGTAGTCATTCAGGCATCCAGCATCCAACTGAAGCTCCTAACCAAATGAATAACACACACACACACAAAAGGTATAAAGATTGGAAAGAAAGAGGTAAAATTTTTATTTGTAGACTATATAATTGCCTTTCTAGAAAATTCAAAAGAGCCTTCAGATAGCTTGTAAAATTAAAGAATTCAGAAGACTATTCAATCTAAGGTTGATAGACCAAAAAAGCAAAAACCCAAGAAACAAGCAAAAAACACCATACTTACATACTAGCAATAATGATTAGAAAATCTAATGGCAAAATTTTTAATTGAGGAAGACATTTATGGAGAATATTGCAAAACCAAGTTACAGAGTTAAAGAACATAAAATAAGTACAGTACAAGAATAAAGAGCAAACATATAGTTGGGATCCATACTCGAGATGATGCTAACCCTTGGAAAGAGAGGAAATGGGCCTGGTGAAGAAAGAACACATAAATTTTACTGCTTTACTTAAAAAACAAAACCTGAAGCAAATAAAAGTTAGTATTTGTTCATCTTGGTGATGCATATTTATAATAGCTGTTTATTACATTTTCTACATTTTAAGTTCCCTCCTCCCAATATAAATAAATACAGAGATCCTCATTAATTTGTAAAAAGGCTCTGAGGTAAAAATATTAAGGAAAAGTCTTCATTGTTTACTGAATCAATTGCAACTTGGTGTGCATGGCCATTTATAAATATTTTTAGAAATACTACAATACCCTCAAATACCCTTATCTTAGGCCTTCTAGGCATGGTTCACTTCCTGGGCTTCAAAAGTTTTAGAGACAACATTAACATAAACTGCTGTAATGATTCCTGGGCTTTATTCTAGTGGATTTGAAAAGTCTATTCTCAAGTGGGCTTTTTGCAGACTCTACACCCTGGTCTTTGAAGTTGCACATGGAGTTGAGTATTAAGTAGCTGAGCAAACTTGGCATGCCTGGATGTATAGAAAGAACTTTCATTTTCTGTCTTTTGTGGACCTGTCTGGCAAGCAGTCTATGCCCAAATATTAAAGAATGCCTTTTATTGGAAATGAAACAAAATTCTAAGGCAGTCTTATGTGCTTTCAAAATCTTGAGTTCTTTCTTCATTTTGAATTATAGAAAATTTTAGTGTGTGGAGAGCAATTTTTTTAGCCTAGTTTTATTTTATCTAATTGTTCCAGAGTTTATTCACTGTTCAAAATATGCTTTATAAGTTAATTTATGTGTTAATAACAACCACCCAAAGGGCAAAATTGATATATAAATTAGTTCAGTCTATCTCAGGGGTCTCAAACTCGCGGCCCACAGACTAATCCACGAAGTTCAAAATATTTTGGATAAAATTAAGTAAGCCTAGGGGCCTACTTGTATTTTTCATTTCTCTAGCATCCTAGCTAGATATTAGCTTAGTTAACAGCAGTTGTGATGCGAACTACAGTTTCTGGTCATTTTGTGACACTGAGTAACTGCATGTACGATTGTGCTTGTTGTACTGATATTTTTTTGTTTTCAACTGCAGTGAGAAAAGTGTTGTGTAACAGTTGCCTTTTGTAGACCTAGTGCGGCCCGCTGAACGGCTGTGATCTTGCTCTGCGGCCCACATGCTGAGTTGAGTTTGAGACCCCTGGTCTATCTGAATATTCTCTTTTGGGGGGGCAGTTACTTTTTCCAAATAATAACAGCTAATCAGACAACTATAATTACTTCATACTCTCTAATAGAGGTCTCGAAGAGAGCCAGCAGTCAAAGAAATACTTATCTGGGGCTACAAGGAAGACAGTCCTTTGCAATGTCTTTAGTCAAACGTTCCATTTAAACGATGAGAAAATTACAGGGTTTCTTCATTAGAGCGGAATAAATGTTTTGGTCTAAAATGCAAACAATTTGGTTTATTTCTTATTCACTGATCTACCGTACTTGGAAACAACTCTTAGCATGAAACCGCTTCTGTGATTGTGGAAAGTCAGGTAAACTCAGGTGTGACCACAAAGAAATCATTCAAAGTAGGCATCAAAGTAGGGAAGGGAATGTACTCAGAGTGTTTTTCTCTAACCCTTTACTGAAGGATTTATCTTTGAAACAGAGCCACTGTTTAGCAAAACTATGAGACAAACAAACAGATCTGAATTCAAGGCCTTTCTACCTTTTTTATGGGCCCCTCTTCTCTCTCCTTTTTCTTTATAATCCAGATTTTCATGGCATCCAGCACAACCTGTCATAGTGTCTTATAGAGACGGGCAATGCCTGGGGCTTCAAAATGATACTTTCTATCTCTCTTCTCATCAAACTCCTGTCTCTGCAGTGCTGAGCTCTGAGGTGATAGCTCTGGGATAAAGCAGTTGCTCACTAAATTGCAATGGGTTAGGGACAGCTCTATACAGGCCTGCTTGCAGAAAGCACCTCTGAGAGCTGTCCAGATTTCCTCTTTGCTCTGTGGGCTCTGCTCATATACTGCCCTTTTCCTTGTAATGGGTCCGTGCAAGCACCTGAGCACCTGCAGAGTTACAAAGCAATTCAGGACCAAACACGGAGCTAAGAGCCAGTTCTATCAAACCTAGTGTGCTTACCCTGACTAATTCACCTAGGTATAGGAGCCCTAAGTTCTAGGAACTGGATACGTGTTTCTGTGAGAGTGCCAAAGGACCAACTAAATTATATATATTTTATCTTTGGTATCTCTCAAAGTGGAGCTTATGGGTGTATAGCATTATCCACCTCTCAGATCCCAAAGTTGTCTTTGCAGAACAAACAAAAAGTATCCAAGAACAAGCCACATTGAAATATCACAGATAAATTATAATATCAGAAAAATACTCCCCGTGGGTCCGGGCTCTGGGAGCACTGTGATGTCATGGCGATGCTATCGTGTCTGTCAGACCTTCAGTGGGGATTCTCCTGGAGTTTGGGGGAGGGAGACACAGTATAGTCACTGACAACCCTAAGAAAGAAACCATTTTTTTTTTTTGCAAATAACATTAGATAAACCACTCCAATATTTTGTAAGCAGAGACAATCAGAAAGAATACAAATAAAAATTTTTTTAAAGTAGATATTGGAGATGAGAAGGGATTGTTCCTGTTCAAATTTAAAGCATAGGGAGGAAGCGCCTTCCCAGAATTCAGAATAATGCCAGGATACCTTTTTTTTTTTTTTTTTTTTTTTTAAAGCTTTAAAGACTTTTAAGTCTATCTCTGAGAACTAAATCTAAAGTTAATCTAGCAGGAGGATTATATGGTAAATACACAGATGTTTGAAATGAGGCATTTTTTTTTGTCCTTACAAGTACTTATGTACATAAAGAGGACTAACCAGTAAAAGAACATGGGCTTGACCTTACTTTTAAAACTGTGGAATATTTTAGTTTCCTTCTGCAGTGTGTGTGTGTGTGTGTGTGTGCGTTAAAACTAATATACTGTGAATGGGAGTTTTAAAGTGTCTAAGTGACTTTATTTCCCTCCATTAGAAAGTCATAGTCACTCCGTTCCCACAGTTAACTTTCATTTTGAGATGGAAGTAATAACTATATAACAAATCACCACTCATGAGCAATATTCTGTTTTCCACGGCTAATTTTGAAAAAAGACGATAAAGACTAAAAATATGAGATTTACGGTAGATGAGAGTTTCAACTTATCTCAGGGAAGTTTTTTAAATGAATAAACTATCGACCCATATTTCTTCCCTTACGAGTTTACTTTAATAGCTATTCTTAACTTGTGAAGAAAACAAATGCCTACTAGCAGACAGGTCTCACATAATTGAGAAGTACAGTGGACTTTAGCCATAACCAGACCTAGGGGCTTAAACACTGTCACTGGGACTCATAGATCTGTCTTTCCAACTCCTAGCTCTGCTTTTTTCTCTTTGTTGGTTTTGCCCCTAGGCAGACTTTCCATTTATGATACCCAGCTGGCCACCACCAGCTCCAAACTGACATTTCTATCAGCACAACAATCCTAAAGGAAAACACAATTCTATTTTTCAATTGTCCCTATAAAACTCCAGGACTGAGTCTCATTAAACCATCATGAAACCATTGAATTTATCACTATATTCATCAGGGAATTACCACAGTTACCGAGGGTATGATATACACTGAAGGGCTTTTTTTTTCTTTTTTTTTTTTTATAGAGACAGAGAGAGAGTCAGAGAGAGGGATAGATAGGAACAGACAGACAGGAACAGAGAAAGATGAGAAGCATCAATCATCAGTTTTTCATTGCGACACCTTAGTTACTCATTGATTGCTTTCTCATATGTGCCTCGACCATGGGCCTTCAGCAGACTGAGTAAACCCTTGCACAAGCCAGCGACCTTGGGTCCAAGCTGGTGAGCTTTGCTCAAACCAGATGAGCCCATGCTCAAGCTGGTGACCTCAGGGTCTCAAACCTGGGTCCTTGGCATCTCAGTCTGACGCTCTATCCACTGAGCCACCACCTGGTCAGGCTGAAGGGCTTTTTCATGCAACTAAAAAGTTAAGTGCTAGTCCTTATTATGTGAGCACACAGCTAGTTAATTGTCTGTTGAGTCTTGAGATTCAGATAATATACAGGGGGTCCTTGGGTTACAACAGTCTTGACATACGACGTTTCAAGTTTATGATGCTCACTCCCATAAAAACTTAAAAAAAATGAGCCCTGGCCGGTTGGCTCAGTGGTAGAGCGTCGGCCTGGTGTGCAGAAGTCCCAGGTTCGATTCCCGGTCAGGGCACACAGGTGAAGTGCCCATCTGCTTCTCCAACCCTCCCCCTCTCCTTCCTCTCTGTCTCTCTCTTCCCCTCCTGCAGCCAAGGCTCCATTGGAGCAAAAATGACCCAGGCGCTGGGGATGGCTCCATGGCCTCTGTCTCAGGCTCTAGAATGGCTCTGGTCGCAACAGAAGTGACACCCCAGATGGGCAGAGCATCGCCCCCTGGTGGGCATGCCGGGTGGATCCCGGTCAGGTGCATGCGGGAGTCTGTCTGACTGCCTCCCTGTTTCCAGCTTCAGAAAAATACAGAAAAAAAAAAAACTTTAAAAAAATGAGATGTGAGTGGTTTGGCTAACGCAGTTAACATTGAACTCACAGACTACATGGGTGAACTAGTTTGGTTGCATGCAGAGGAAGAACACGCAGTAATGCGGCATATGAGTGAGGGAGTTGGCATCCCCCAGTGCGCTTACCTCCACCATTTTGGACTGTTAAAAGCACAAGTGTTCCATTTTGGTTGCTTTGTTTGGTGGCTTTTTGGCACTTATCATGGCTCCTAAACAAAAGTCAGAGTCTTCAGATGGTAGTGCTTCGAAGAAGAGGAAAGCCAGCATGATGGATGTCACAGAGCTACTGGCATCACGTGGAGAAGCGTTGTTTGCTGAGGACCTCATTCAGCTGGAGAAGCAGCTGATGGAAGAGGAAGAGATAGGAGCCCCAGAACTCAAGAGATTTACTACCAAGGGTTTTGGAAAAGGGTTTTTCTATAGTAGAGGATGGGTTGGCAAAATTTAAGGCTGAGGACCCCAGTGATGATAGATTCAGTAAGGTCTACAGAGCTGTTAGATGCCTTGCAATGTTATAGGCAAATTTTGGAAGAGAAGTCATCAACCTTTCAGACTAGCCTGGAACAATTCCTTAAGAAGCTAGAGAGGCCTGAAACAGATCCTGTACCCTCTACAGCAGCTGCCTCTCAAGAAAAAACACCTGTAATACAGGTAGAATCGTCTCCTGCATGTTCCTTAGGCAACCCTGATTCACCTGACTCAGTACCTCCAGAATCTTCTGCAGGTTCTCCTGCCTCTCCAGCTTCCTCCTCCCAATAGGTCACTCTCTCCCACCTTGCAATGCTCCTTCCAGTGTGCAAACCAACCACAGTACCAAAAGTAAGGAATTTTTTTAACACTCATTTTTTAGTCATTTTTTTCTGTTACTATAGTACACTGTACAGAACATTTATGTTCTTTTCCTTTTTCTGTGGCTTGGTTGTGTGTTTTTTGTTTTTGTTTTGTAATAGAGACAGAGAGAGTCCAAGAGAGGGACAGATAGGGACAGACAGACAGGAAGGGAGAGAGATAAGAAGCATCAGTTCTTCATTGCAGCACCTTAGTTGTTCATTGATTGCTTTCTCACATGTGCCTTAATGGGGGGGGGCTACCGCAGACTGAGTGACCCCTTGCTCAAGTCAGCGACCTTTGGCTCAAGCTGCAGTAGAAACAAAAGGTAAATAGAACCCCCAGGAAAAACAAAACAAAATAAAAACACATGAACAACATGGTCTAACTATGAGACAAATTAAAAATAAAGCTACTGGTTAATAAAAGTGTAACAAAGAGTATACATTTAACCTTTAGGCCAATAGCATTTTCCTTCTAATAGGCTAGGTGTTATTACTTTGAACCTATAAAGAAGGAAATATAATCTCGGCACAGTAAATTGGCCTAGCATTGAATAAAGCTTACTATCATAATAATACTGTATAAAGACTATGTATTGTTTTTCAATTTTTAGAGTTAACTTAAGGCAAAATACAGAAGACTTTGTTGTGTTTCTAAGACAAAATGCAAATTTTAACATCTTTGACAGTGGATATTACAATAAAATTTAGTTGACAAGAGGTAGGATATGGAAACAGAATGAAAAGTGAAAAAAAAATAACTGCATTTATTCCATCCTCTTCAAAAAAAATGGAAAGTTGAAAGATATTACTGAGAGTTGATGGAACAAGAAATAGTGGGTTATAAATATACATTAGAGTTATAAAGATGTACAGTAGAATACTAAAAAATAATATAAATGTCAAACATATGGAGGAGAGGGAAAAATAGATGGGAATAATGTAAATGAGCTAAATTTTCATTTTTATTATCAAGTTATACCTCATTTTTAATTTATCAGTCTCAAGCAGTATCTATTTATTAACAAACACTGGTTAAACCAGGGGTAGTCAACCTTTTTATACCTACTGCCCACTTTTGTATTTCTGTTAGTAGTATAATTTCTAACTGCCCACCAGTTCCACAGTAATGGTGATTTATAAAGTAGGGAAGTAACTTTACTTTATAAAATTTATAAAGCAGAGTTACAGCAAGTTAAAGCAAATAATAATAATTACTTACCAAGTACTTTATGTTGGATTTTTGCTAAGTTTGGCAGAATAAATCTTTATAAAACAACTTACTATAGTTAAACTATCATTTTATTTATACATTGGTTGCTCCGCTACTGCCCACCATGAAAGCTGGAACACCCACTAGTGGGTGGTAGGGACCAGGTTGACTACCACTGGGTTAAACAGATAATATGCAAAAGAATTCAAGTCAGAGATAGTTAAAATAGTTCAATTGTGATAACAGGACAAAAGGTAAGTTCAGAATTTACTAGTGAATTCTTTCCTGCATTTAAAGGAAGAGAAAGTGGCAATCCCACACAAACATAGAAAAGTAAATGACAAGAAAACACTTCACAACTCTTCTCATGAGGTCACCTTATCTTGATAACAAAATCAGATAGACATTACAAAAAGAAAGAGGTTAAAATTTTAAAATAAAATATGTATTATGAAATTAAATCTAGTAACATATAAAAATCCTGGAATTTGTTCTAGGAATGAAAGGTTGATACAACATTCAAAAATCAATCAATGTAATTCACCAAGTTAAAATGGAAAAAGCATATGATCATCATAATTGATGCAGAATAAGCATTTGACAAAATTCAAGAGCTGTCATGACAAAAAAATATATTATCAGTTGTATCTATGGAAAACCTAACATCATACTTAATTGTGAAAGACAATACTTTTCCTGGTAATTGAGAACAAAGCAAGGATGTTTACTCTCATGATCCACATTCAGTATAACAAGGCAAAATAGAACAAGAAAAAAAAACAACAGCATGCAGATTGGAAATGAAAACCTTTTTTCCTTACGTACATGATTGTTTACATAGAAAATTCATGATAATTTACCAAAAAAGAGGCTATTAAATAACTGAGTTTAGCAAGGTCTTAGGATACTAGGTTAGAAAGGCATATGTTGTCCACTTTTATATCTCTGTTAGTAGTAAAATTTCCTAACCGCCCACCGGTTCCACAGTAATGGTGATTTATAAAGTAAGGAAGTAACCTTACTTTATAAAATTTATAAAGCAGAATTACAGCAAGTTAAAGCATATAATAATAATTACTTACCAAGTACTTTATGTCGAATTTTTGCTAAGTTTGGCAGAATAAATCTTTTGTGTGTGTGTGTGTGTGTACTTTTCTGAAGGTGGAAACGGGGAGAGACAGTCAGACAGACTCCCGCATGCGCCCGAGCGGGATCCACCCGGCACGCCCACCAGGGGCGATGCTCTGCCCCTCCGGGGCGTCGCTCTGCCGCGACCAGAGCCACTCTAGCGCCTGGGGCAGAGGCCAAGGAGCCATCCCCAGCGCCCAGGCCATCTTTGCTCCAATGGAGCCTTGGCTGCGGGAGGGGAAGAGAGAGACAGAGAGGAAGGGGGGGGTGGAGAAGCAAATGGGCACTTCTCCTTTGTGCCCTGGCCGGGAATCGAACCCGGGTCACCGGCACGCCAGGCCGACGCTCTACCACTGAGCCAACCGGCCAGGGCAGAATAAACCTTTATAAAACAACTTATTATAGTTAAATCTATCTTTTTATTTATACTTTGGTTGCTCCGCTACTGCCCACATGAAAGCTGGAACGCCCACTAGTGGGCGGTAGGGACCAGGGTGACTACCACTGCCCTAGACAAATGTTATAATCTTGTTAATGATTGTGTCATGCTGTCATGCCCCCCCAACCTGTATGTCAGGGGTCCCCAAACTTTTTACACAGGGGGCCAGTTCACTGTCCCTCAGACCGTTGGAGGGCTGGACTATAAAAAAAACTATAGGCCTGACCTGTGGTGGCGCAGTGGATAAAGCATTGACCTGGAAATGTTGAGGTCACTGGTTCGAAACCCTGGGTTTGACTGCTCAAGGCACATATGAGAGTTGATGCTTCCAGCTCCTCCCCCCTTCTCTCTCTCTGTCTCTCCTCTCTGTCTCTCCCTCTCCTCTCTAAAATGAATAAATAAAAAAAAAAACTATGAACAAATCCCTATGCACACTGCACATATCTTATTTTAAAGTAAAAAAACAAAACGGGAACAAATACAATATTTAAAATAAAGGAGAAGTAAATTTAAATCAACAAACTGACCAGTATTTCAATGGGAACTATGCTCCTCTCACTGACCACCAATGAAAGAGGTGCCCCTTCCGGAAGTGCGGCGGGGGCGGGATAAATGGCCTCAGGGGGCCACATGAGGCCCGCGGGCCATAGTTTGGGGACCCCTGCTGTATGTAGTCAAAGGGTATATACCTCTGAGATGTATTGGGGGTGCACGATTTAGGTCTGCAAATGCCCCGTGTCAGCCATATGCGGCCAGCATAGTTAATAAATCTCTTCCTTTAATAAAACCTTTCAAAATAAAAAAAAAAAGAAAGGCATATGTTAAATAAGAATCATCAATAATGCCAAATGAGAAGTGTTGAAGTCACCTACTCTCAACCATAATGTCATAGGAGTGGAATCTGGGCTTCAGAGAGGTTGAGTGATTAAAGTCAAATCATATTCCTTGTCATTGGCAGGAATCTAAAATCAGGTTTTCTCACTTCTATTTTTTAGGTAAGAAAGGGGAGAGATTGAGGCAGACTCCAGTATGCACCCAAACAGGATCCACCTGGCAACCCTGTCTGGGGCCAATGCTTGAGTACCGGGCTATTTTTAGCACCTGAGACTCACATGCTGCAAAAGAGCTGTCCTCAGCACCCAGTGCCACGTTCAAACGAATCCAGCCACTGGATGTGGGGGAGAAGAGGAAGAGAAAGGGGAGGGCGAGGGGGTAAAAGCAAATGGTCGCTTCTCTTATGTGCCCTGACAGGAATCACACTTGGGACATCCATATACCAGGCTGATGCTCTATCCACTGAGCCACTGGCCAAGGCCAGGTTTTCTCACTTCTAGTCCAATGTTGTTAATGGTGGTTGTTTTCCATTAAGTTATCTATAATCAGGCTAATCACATCTGTTATGGCCATCCTTATGATGGACATCAGTGACCAGTCTAATTGGTCAGTCATTGTTATTCAGGTGATCAAAATTATTAGGGAGGTTGACCTTCTTTCTGTTTTACTCACACTTGATAGATGGACTTCAACTTTTTCATAGCTGCACTGGCTTTTTTTTTTTTTTTTTGCCTTGCTTCTGTATGAATAAGTCCATCAACATTTCCAGTTTTCCATTTCAACCCTGAGGGTAAAGAATCAATAGATGTTAATGAGGGACTTCTAGTCAAGGTGGCAAATTAGGTAAATACTGCTTGCCTCCTCCCATGACCACATTAAAGTTACAACTAAACTACAGAACAACCATCATTAAGAACCACCTGAAGACTGGCTGAGCAGAAATCCTATAATTAAGAAAATACAGAAGCCACATTGAGACTGGTGGGAGGGACAGAGACATGGAACAAATGGGTCCTGTACCCAGGTATGGTGGGTAAGAAATGGAAGAGATATCTTGGATGCAGAGGTCTCCCCCTTGGAGTGAGTAGTCCCAGGCCCACACAGGGCTCCCCAATCCTAGTATAAAAAAGTCCCCATAACTTCTAGATGTCAAAATCAGTAGAGATTCTGTCCTGTGAGACAGAGGGATGCTGAAGTCTCAGGCCTCACACACAATTTACACACTACAGACTCACTCCTGTCAGCTCCCATACTGGGGAAGCAGCTGGAAAAGCAGGCGGGGCTTCTTCCAAAGAAGAACCGAATTGCCTCGCTTCAGAGGGAAGGCTGGAGCGGCAGCTCTGTCCCAGCAGGTGCCATGGTTCCATTGCTGAGCCAACCCACCACCAAACCTGCAGGCAGGCATCAAGTCTGAGTACCCATCAACCTGTCTAGTATCACTTGGCCCACCCTGGTGATTCCCTGAAGTCCTGCCCGACCCAAATTCAGGCCCACCCAAGTCACTTCCAGCAGCTTTTCTATACAAACAGCCTGTCTTAGCTCACACTTCATACTTTCCTAAAATCTCTGAAAGATCCACAAACCCCAAACAAGCAGCAGCTGGACTCAGCATGCCCTGTGCCTCTTGCTAAGCAGCCCCATTTTGGCACTAGTGGCAGTCAATCGTGGTTAACAGTTTAGCTTCTCCCAGGCACCTCCAAGTCCAACACAAGTGGCAACCATCTGTAGATCACTTTGTAGCTTATTCCAGGTGGCTCTGGACCAGACACAGGCAACAGCTGAACTTGGCCTGCACCAGAGTTCCTCCCAAGAGACTCCAGAACCAACACATCTGGTGGCCAGCTTCAGACCACACCAGAGCACCACCCAACCCCTCCATGAACAACACACCCAAAGGGTGGTTTGGCAGGCATGAGAACCCTGCTGAAGCAAATCCTGCTCAATAGCCCCCATCCTGCAAAACAGCTCTTTAACTATAGTTACAGCCATTTATAACAGTCAATCAACCTGAGGGTCAGTTCTTCGCATTGATGTGCCAATAGCACTCAAGACTACTACAACAATCCACACAAGGACACACCTGGAGTACGTGCTTAGGTGACCAGGAAAACTGCATCCTTGGGCCCCAGAGGACACCTAATACATAATGCCACTCTGCCAAAAATGGGAGACATTGCCGATCCACCTAATACATAGACACAAACATAGGGAGTCAGACAAAATGAGGAGACAAAGAAACATGTCCCAAATGAAAGAATGGGACAAAACTCCAGAAAAAGAACTCAATAAAATGGAAACAAACAATTTACCAAAGAAGAGTTCAAAACACTGGTTAATGAATGCTCATGCCTGACCAGGCAGTGGCACAGTGGATGGAACGTCGACCTGAGACGCTGAGGACCCAGGTTTGAAATCCTGAGATCACTGGCTTGAGCACAGGCTTCTCCAGCTTGAGTATGGTCTCACCAATTTGAGTGCGGCATCACTGGCTTGAGTTTTGGGATCATAGACATGACCCTATGGTTGCTGGCTTGAGCCTGAGGTCACTGGCTTGAGCAAGGGGTCACTGGCTCTGCTGGAACCCCCCAGTCAGGGTGCATATGAGAAAGCAATCAATGATCAACTAAGATGCCACAACTATGATTTGATGCTTCTCATCTGTCTCCCTTCCTTTCTGTCTGTCCCTGCCTGTCCCTCTTTCATAAAAAATAAAAAATAATAATAATAAAAAAGAATGCTCATGAACTTAGGGGAAAAGTAGATGAATTCAGTGAGAACTTTAATAAAGAGACAGGAAATGTAAAAATTGTGAGCCAGTCAGTAATGAGGAATATAATAACTGAAATGAAGAATACATTAGAGAAAACTGACAGTAAAGAAGATAAAGCAGAGGATCAAACTAGCAATTTGGAAGACAAGGTAGTGAAAAACACCCAATCAAAGAAGCAAAAAGAATTTTTAAAAGTAAGGATAGTTTAAGGAATCTCTGAGACAACATCAAACATACCAACATTTTCACCATAGGAGTTCCAGAAGAAGAAGAGAGGGAATAAGGATTTAAAAAGCTATTTGAAATAATACAGTTGGTCCTTTTTTTTTCAGGCTGGTTGGCTCTAATGGTCAACCTTGATCTTGTGTATTACACACTGCAATGTCAGTCCTGTTGGGCGTATTTATTCTCCACAGTGTCTGGTGCCTGGTAGACTCCACCTGTGGGTGTGCTGCTTGTGTAGGTAGCTGAGTCTACAGTTGGTGCTGTCCTGTCTGCCACCCACTACCAGTTGTGTTGGCTCTAGATCTTCTTGGGTTGGTATCAGCTGTTGTTTGTAACCTGCTGTGGGCTACTTATCTGCAGCTACTGCACTTTTTGCTGTTTATGTCTGCATTTTCTGTGCCTGGGTAATGAGGGAGGGGCCAACCTTTGTATAAGGATCAGCTTCTTCCTGCTTAGAGATGATAGCAGCTCTGTAAAAGCCCCAAGCTCTGTAAGATTTGTCCACACTTTTCAGCTGCTCCTCCTCCTCTTGCAGCTGCCTGGTCTTCCTACAGTGTCTTCTGTAATAAGTGTGGGCTCAGACTGGCCTCACCCAACCAACCCCCCTACAGGGCAGCTGAGGTTGTGCATACAATGTTAGTGGGACCTCCTACATCAGGGGTCTCTTGGTCAGGAGCTTAGTACGGGGAGTGTAGCTCCTACTCCAGAGCTTAATTTCTCAACCACTGCTGGATACTCAAATTTTATTTCTCCCCAACAAAGTGAGCAGCAGGTTCAGACTGAGTGTGGCCAACAGTCCCCTCTGCAGAAGTTCTTTCAGCTGGTGAGACTCTGGTCTCAGGGAGGAAGACTGAGAGAGTCCTCTCCTGGGGCAGACTATGCCCCACCCAAAGGTGGTTAAGCCCCTTGACCAGATCCAGCAATTGACTCACAGGAACCCACACATTAAGTGTTCATGTTCTAAGCCTCTCTCCCTTCCCCCTGTGGAATCTAGCCCTGCAGGGCAGGATATACAGTGCCCAGGCCAGCTGACTGTGAAGCTCCACCTTATCTAATGCACATGAGCCGCTGTGCCGGTGCTGGTCACAGAGAGTGGAACTCACCTCAGGTGGGCGAGATATAAGGAGACTTTCCTTAGGATACCACTCTAGCAAAGGTTGTTAGGTCCTGAACCAATGCTTTCCACAGCTGGCTTCTGGATGTGCCAGCCCTGGGCCTCCCTAGAAGGAACCCGGTGCAGACCAGTGAGAGACACTGCCTGTGACTGGCCCTCAGCAACCTTCTTGGAGCTACAGGCAATCCAGAATTTGTGGCCGCCTCTGCTGGGCCCAGGTGTACATGGAAATACCAAACTGCACTCCTAGGCTGATTTTATCCACACGGCCTGGGGGGATGTTTGCTTAAAAGGCCAAGTTTCCCTGAGTCCTGCCTCCTGCAGCCTCTGTCTGCTGGCTGCTTGTTGGGTTCAGCCACTGAAAAAACCTCTCAAAAACTATTTGAAATAATAATGAAAAACTTCCCTAACCTCATGAAGGAAAAAGACATAAAAATCCAGGAAGTAAGGGAGTTTCAAACAAGATGAATCCAAAGAGCCCACACCAAGACACATCATAATTAAAATGCCAAAAGTTAAAAGACAAAGAGAGAATCATTTTTTTGAATTGTAAAGACTTATTAGAGTGATCACTTAATGTTATATAAATGTATAAATATTGTACACCTGAAACTAATATAATATTATATACCGTGATTAAAAAATAATGTAAAAAAATAATTAATAAATTTCTAAAGCATTTTGAAGTGCTTTCATATGTATCACAACTCTAGTAGATATTATTGCCACTTTGCAGAAAAGAGATAAGAACTGTCCAACTGTGTTTTAGAGCCAGACTAGAAATGAGTTCTTCCATCTTTAAATCCAATGCTCTTTGCATGTCTTACCTTTTGCAAATCACTTCAGAAATTATTTACCTTTCATCATAATGAAAACAATGAACTCACGTCCAGAAAGAAAATGAGTGAAAGCCAAAAGTTTTCTTATCTATTATTATTCTAATGCTTGATAAAAGCCAAACCTGAGCAAGGAAGGTTTAAACATGTATAGTGAAGTGTATTAATTTACAACAAACATACACTGAGCATTTACTATGCACCATAAACTATCAGTTATGAAAGGCAAACCTGTTGCTGGGAGTAATTTGTAAACTGTAAACACTAATGTACAGTTTATTATTTTAAGAAAAAAACTCACTGTTGGGCAGATAAAATATATTATGCTCACTTTGTTAAAGATGACGTTGCCCACGTGAGGCCATCGCCCAGGTGATATTAATGTGTGTTGAGAATCCTTGTAGCCTGGGGCTTGGTTTTGGGATTAAGCCTTTCCCACCCTTTTTGATGTAGGGCGGTACAATCCTATCATGCCTCAGAAAGTGACTTTGTATTAGAGACTTCCCTATTTTGTATATTGGATTAAAGGTTGTGAAGCTACTGGCTTTACATTTGGCGTAGTCTGTGGCAGGATTCGATACAGATCGGCAAGGAGCCTTTGAGTGGTGGAGTAGAGGACTGCCTGCTGTTATGGTTCCCCATGGCTGTCCTTTTGGGGGCTGTAGGCTGGCTGACTTTTGCAGCCATGCACGAGGAAACTGAGAGCTCTGTGGAAGAGGCTGCCCGGGACCTGCAAACCGAGCAGTGGAAGGAGCTGGAGCAAACGCAGGAGAAACAGATGCTGACCCTGGAGCTGGAGGCAGTGCTGGAGGAGGAGGTCGACCAGGCTTGCGAGATTCGCCTGGAAATGGAACAGCTACTGGAGGAGGAATCACAGGTTCGTGAGTTGCAGATTGCCCTGGATGCTGTGGAGAGCCAGCAGCGGCAGGAGGCCGGGGCTGAGGCTGAGGCTGAGGCTGAAGCTGAGGCCGGGTCCAGAGCTGCAAGGTCTGCGGAGCAGAAGGCGGCAGCGGATGGAGGCTCGAGCCCGGCAGCCGGAGCTGGTGTTTTCAGTTCCTCTTTGGAGGATGAGGAGAATTGGGCTGGAGTTGCAATCCACAGTCTCCATAAGATGAGAGCGCAGCTGGAAGGAGCACCTACTACGGCCCTGGTAGGTCTGCGATTTTGGGACATAGGGCTGGACATGCTTTCCGGAGCAGAGATGGAAATGCTGACTGCCATTGCCACGTGCTCCTCTTTGGGACAGTGTAAGACCTGCCAGGATGGCAGGAATGAGGGGGGTGGCTGACGCCCCATGTGCGTGGACTGATTTCCTGGACTACGACCGGAGTGGGCACTGGCTCCTTTGTTGGATGGACTTACGGATTACGGATTTTGGACAATGTGAAATACCCTGATGGGGGTGGGGGGTGGCTTTGCTGGAAGCAATCCCCTGCCCCGGGAAGCTTTTCCTGTGGCTAGAAAGAAGGCCAAGGACATTTTGGGCTTTGGGCTAAGTGCTCAGAGACTGGTGAAGTGTACTGTTGGGCGGATAAAATGTATTATGCTCACTTTGTTAAAGATGACACTGCCCACATGAGGCCATCGCCCAGGTGTTATTAATGTGTGTTGGGGATCATTGTAGCCTGGGGCTTGGTTTTGGGATTAAGCCTTTCCCACCCTTTTTGATGTGGGGTGGTACAATCCAATCATGCCTCAGAGAAGTGACTTTGTATTAGAGACTTCCCTGTTTTGTATATTGGATTAAAGGTTTGGATTTCTACACTATAAAATAAGGGCAGAATAGGAGCTTGCCCGCTTGGTTCCTGAGATTATCATTAGAGGAGAGAGCAGAAGGAGGCCACGTGGAGTAGACCAGGAGAAAAAGCCAAGATGGCAGAGTACTGAGTGAGATGCCAGTTTGTGTAGAGTTTGTATCTGGGATAAGGAAGGAGATGGGGAATTGAGGAGAATAAGGCTGGTGAGCTAGAAACCTTTGATTCTAGGAAACTCGGATAAGTCAGTGGCTTTGTGAGCACTGAATGTGAGTGGGTTTTGGAGCCCAGTGTGTGTTTTTACTTGCCCGCCGGGTGCAAGCTAGAATTAAAGATGGTGGCCCACCAGTTCTTGGCTCCATTGTTTCTTTACCGACTGTCCAAATCCAATGCGAACCTGCGTGAGCCGGGCTGCTTTGATAGTGGCAGCCCTGGCTGCTGGCTTTACATGTACCTTTGTGATTGTTGAAACTGTATAATTTGTGCAGTTGTAATTTGTGTAATGTGCCTGATTCCTTGCACAGGGATGCTGGTGATGTAAATTGTGGGTAGTAAAGTGAGCATAGGGGTAGATTGTTGGGCAGATAAAATATATTATGCTCACTTTGTTAAAGATGACGTTGCCCACGTGAGGCCATCGCCCAGGTGATATTAATGTGTGTTGAGAATCCTTGTAGCCTGGGGCTTGGTTTTGGGATTAAGCCTTTCCCACCCTTTTTGATGTAGGGCGGTACAATCCTATCATGCCTCAGAAAGTGACTTTGTATTAGAGACTTCCCTATTTTGTATATTGGATTAAAGGTTGTGAAGCTACACTATAAAATAGGGGCAGAACGGGAGCTTGGGCTCTTGGTTCCTGGGATGATTAGCATGAGAGAGCAGAGTGAGCAGAGAGCAGAAAGAGGCCATGTGGCCAGGAGAAGCAGCCAAGATGGCGGAGTGCTGAGTGAGATGCCAGTTTGTGCAGAGTTTGTATCTGGGATAAGGAAGGAGATGGGGAACTGAGGAGAATAAGGCTGGTGAGCTAGAAACCTTTGATTCTAGGAAACTCAGATAAGTCAGTGGCTTTGTGAGCACTGAACATGAGTGGGTTTTGGAGCCCAGTGTGTTTTACTTGCCCGCTGGGTGCAAGCTAGGATTAAAGACAATGGCCCATCAGCTTTTGGCTCCGTTGTTTCTTTACCGACTGTTCGAATCCAATGCGAACCTGCATGTGAATGGCCACGATGGTGGCTCCTGTCTTTACACTCACAAATTAGTGAAAGCCTATAAATCCCTGAATATCATTAGACAAAGATCCAAAGTAGACTAAAAAATGCTCACTTAAAAGGAATCTTTTTAAAAACCGACTCCAATAACCACCTTTTCAAGATAAGAAAACCTAGGAGGAAGAGGATAACTGATTTGCCAAATATCACATCATTAGTTAGTATTGAAGCAAGATACAGTAGTTGTTTTAGAAATGGCTAACGTTTCAGGACACAATGAGAGGTCTTGACACTTTTTTTTTTGGAACTTTTGCATCTAGAAACTTAACAATGCTTTGACTTCAAGTTAAAATAAAGCACAAAGGTAGACCCTAGTTCTTTTTCAATAATATGACAAATCCTTGGTCTTCCACTCCATCTTAGCAATTGCAGAAAAATGACTAATGGGTTTATATAATTAGGCAAAATGAGAGCATTTTATTTTGAATAATTTTCTTTTTATGAAAGTGATAAATACTGATGGTGTTGATATGGCCCCTGGTAAAGCCCATGTTATCACTTCCAACAGTTGTTGAACAAGATACTCTGAGCTAGGAATTTAAAAAGGTATTTCCACAGCCCATTAGCATAACAAATATAAAATACCTTCAGTCAACAACCATGACATTATATAGAATTAATGTAATGAGATGTGATCAGTAAGTATGTGCTTTGTTATCAGTCCACTTTAATCTTATCAAAGAGTTTACTCATAAGTCAAAGAGATCTCACGTATCTGTCATTAACTTCCAGTGTAAAAAAATGGAGAAATCCACTAATGAGAACTAGTTGTCAAATGGGCATCTCTATTCTTTAAATCAGTGGAGCACTGTAGGCATACAATGCAAGCATACATGATGCTTCTAGCAGTTGGGTAGCTATTCACCTTACTAGATGGCAAATAATAAAGGCATGTAAACAGACATGAAGTGCTGGATGGCTCAACTACTCTTTTAAAAAACCTGTTTCAAAATACCCTGCAGGCTATATAAGAGGATAAAAGGAGACTGAGGCAAAGGAGGAAATTAAGTACAGAAGAATCTGTGATGATGTCAGCTCTATTAAGCTGTAGCACCAAATTGGCCTCTGCTTACTTAATATGTCTCCTCTGGACATTAGGGTCCTGACTATAAATGTTTATTGGACCCATCAATTTTGCATATATCGCCAGTTAACATTTTTGAGGATTTGTTTCCAAAACCACAATTTAAAAAAATAAAACCCCTTATGTGAAGGTTTAAATAATAGGCATGAAAATACATAGTAAATTATAAATCACAGTAAGCCTCGAGTTACAAATATCTGTACAACTCATACTTACGAACGGAGCACCATAAGAACTATTGGTAATCAACTGCAGTTGGACATCAGTGAAAACAATAACATAGATGTTAGGTTGCCAAAGGAGGAGCACACAAGACCTGGTGAATTTTGTAAGTTTATTTCTGCATCTGCAAACAGATCAGCTGACCCCCTAGTGGTGTCAGCAGCGAGAGGATGAAAAACCTTATCGTATATAGTAGAGTTTAGCTGTATTTCTCTTGCAGGGGGAAAATTTGTGTTACATTGGCAGTTTAAACAATGGGGGAGGGACTAAGTAAAGAGTGTTCAGATAAGTGAGGGGGGATGACTAACTGTCAGAATACCCCAGGGTCTGGTGGAGGTAACATATCAGATATCAGGGTTGCACAGGTGGAGAGCCACATGAGCTGCCCTGGCCCTGGGTCACCTAAAGTTCAACCTGGCTGGTTGAAGCTATTGGTAAGGGGCTCTGCACCCAATCCTAACAATAGAATTGCTCAACTTTCATGGCACAGAACTAAGCAATGAAGACCTCATGGAACTAGAGCAGCAGATGATATAGCATTTAGAGAAGAAAACAAGGACCTAGAAACTCCAGAACCAAAAAACTTTTTTAAAAGAGTTAGCTGATGTATTCATCTTATTTATTTATTTATTTATTTATTTATTTATTTATTTTTGTATTTTTCTGAAGTGAGAAGGGGGGAGGCAGTCAGACAGACTCCCACATGCACTCGACTGGTATCCACCCAGCATGCCCATTAGGGGGCAGTGATCTGCCCATCTGGGGCGTTGCTCCAATGCAGCCGGAGCCATTCTAGTACCTGAGGCAGAGGCCATGGAGCCATCTCAGCACCAGGGTCAACTTTGCTCCCATGGAGCCTTGGCTGCAGGAGGGGAAGAGAGAGACAGAGAGGAAGGAGAGAGAGAAGGGTGGAGAAGCAGATGGGCACTTTTTCTGTGTGCCCTGACTGGGAATCGAACCTGGGACTTCCACATGCCGGGCCAATGCTCTACTGCTGAGCCAACTGGCCAGGGCGATGTATTCGTCTTAGTGAAGCAGAAATGGCAAAGTTAGAGGACCAAGATCCTGATACAGAGAGGGTCACCAAATTTCACCATACTTCCTAAAGGCCTGGGATGCTGCATGGCCATTTATGATGAGAAAAAGAAAAGCTCTGTACAAACCTCCCTTGATGTCTACTTCGAGAAATGGACTCCAGCAGCAGAATCAAACCCTGACTCTGTACCACCAGTCCCATCCTCTCCAACAAGTCCATCATCTTCTGCATCATCCAAGATTGTTTGAGGTTGTATTTGAAAATGTTTAAGAATTTATATGTATGCACAGAAAGGTAAAAATAAACACTATGTTAAGACAAACATCTAAGTTGTATTTAATAGGTAAATGTATCTACAGTGTGTCTGTAAAATCACGGTGCACTTTTGACCGGTCACAGGAAAGCAACAAAAGATGATAGAAATGTGAAATCTGCACCAAATAAAAGGAAAACCCTCCAAGTTTCTGTAGGATGATGTGGCAGCAGGTGCACATGTGCAGATGATGAGTAACACCATGTATACAGCAGAGCAGCCCACAGCCATGCCAGTCGAGATGTGGACGGTACAGAGGAAAGTTCAGTGTGTTCTGTGGCTCGCTAAATTTGAATTCATGACCAAAGTGCAATGTGAATATCGGTGCATTTATAACGAAGTGCCACCACATAGGAATAACATTACTTGGTGGGATAAACAGTTGAAGGAAACCGGCAATTTGGTGGAGAAACCCCGTTCTGGTAAGCCATCAGTCAGTGACCAGTCTGTAGAGGCTATATGGGATAGCTACCTAAGGAGCCCTAAAAAATCTGTGCATGAGCCCACATCGAACTGCACTGAATAGGTATGAAACTGGGAGAGTTTTCCTTTTATTTGGTGCAGATTTCACATTTCTATCATCTTTTGTTGCTTTCCTGTGACCGGTCAAAAGTGCACCATGACTTTATGGACACACTGTATTTCAACTTACATACAAATTCAACCTAAGAAAAAACCTATAGAATCTATCCTGTTCACAACCTGGGGACAGCCTGTAATAGGAATAGTCATAGCCAGTAACAAATAACAATCCCATTTCACTGGATATCAATAAACTGAGTAATGAGGATAGATTCTTTAACCTGTACATGAAAGTATAATTCTCAAAAAAATAAAATTATGACTCTCAAGCAGATATAATATTAACACATGTAAAAGATTTTTATTTAACTCATGATTTAATTAGTTTATTAACTAATGAGAGAATCAGTAAGATGTCATGACAAGTTCAAAAAGTATTTAAGAGGCGGCTCTGGCCGGTTGGCTCAGCGGTAGAGCGTCAGCCTGGCGTGCAGGGGACCCAGGTTCAATTCCCGGCCAGGGCACATAGGAGAAGCGCCCATTTGCTTCTCCACCCTCCCCTCCTTCCTCTCTGTCTCTCTCTTCCCCTCCCGCAGCCAAGGCTCCATTGGAGCAAAGATGGCCCGGGCGCTGGGGATGGCTCCTTGGCCTCTGCCCCAGGCGCTAGAGTGGCTCTGGTCGCAGCAGAGCGACGCCCCGGAGGGGCAGAGCATCGCCCCCTGGTGGGCAAAGCGTCACCCCTGGTGGGCATGCCGGGTGGATCCCAGTCGGGCGCATGCGGGAATCTGTCTGACTGTCTCTCCCCGTTTCCAGCTTCAGAAAAATACAAAAAAAAAAAAAAAAAGAAGAAAAGAAAAAGTATTTAAGAGGCCCTGGCCAGCTGGTTCAGTGGTAGAGTGTCAGTCTCACATGTGGAAGTCCCAGGTTTGATTCCCAGGCAGGGCACACAAGAGAAGCGAACACCTGCTTCCCCCCCACACCTCTCTCTCTCTCTCTCTCTCTCTCTCTCTCTCTCTCTCTCCTCACTCCCTCCTACAGCCATGGCTTGAATGGTTTGAGCAAGTTGGCCTCAGGCACTGAGGGTGGCTCCATGGCATCACACGTGCTAAAATAGCTCAGTTGCTGAATAACAGAGCAGTAGCCCCAGATGGTGGTTGTGAGGTGGATCCCAGTTGAGGTGCATATAGAAGTCTGTATCTCTGCTTCCCTGCCTCTCACTTTTAAAAAAAAGTATAATATTTAAGACCAATAGGCCACAAATCTGGAATTACCTGTTCTACCAGGCTCCACCACCATTTTGACTTGATGGAGTCTCTGAGTTACCAAACTTTGGTCCTTTGATCAATAGTAAGTACTGCTATGAACTAAGTACATTTTCTACAAAATTTTTGAGTGGCCTTTACCTGTTTTATATTGGAAGACATACTGCATAAATGTGTGTGCTCATGCACGTGTGCCTTATTTTCAAGTTTTGGAAACATTTTCTTGCATGTCCTTTCATTATTTAACCTCTATAAGACTGTAATCTAGGTGGGTCCTGAGTAAAACAGGATAGTAAACTAGAAGAATTCCTTGGCAAGTAGAATGGGGAAACTGAGACAGCTGAATAAACTGGCTGAGCAATTTTCAGCCAGATACTTCAGTCACTTCCCTAGAGATAACATCTAGGCCTCATTTGTATTTTAGCTTCAGGTCCAGACGGGCAACTCCAGGACTAGCTACTATGACTAATGATTCCCTGCCTTGGCACTAACCAATATGAATATTCTATTGAAACCTCCCCTAAACTCCCAGTCTTTAAAAACCCTCAAAACAAAGGACACAAGGCTCTTTCTTCCCTTTCCCCGTTTCTTCCACTTCCCCCTTCACCTCTTCTTTCCTCTTTTTCCCCCACAGGCATGCATCTCCTAAACTCTAAGGGTCCCCAAGAGATTTGCAACCAAAGGAGCAGTGAACAGCGGCAGCTTGTCCTGGGCTAACCCCCTGATCCTGCCTCCAAGGCCCCCTTTTCTCCTTTCACTTCTTTCTCATAAGATTTCTAGAGAGGCAAAGCAGCCCCACTAAGTTCTCCCCTATTGCTTCTTCTCTCCGAGGTCCTTCCTTGTATCACTCTCTCCAGCTTTAATAAACTTACTCTCAAAATTACCTGGACCCATATTGTGAAATTTTTCCTGCACAAAGTCGAGAGTCCACACACTATCAGGTGGCCTGTAAAGCCAGTAGCCACAGCCACCATCTCAGCTGCCTGGCCCATGCAGGCTCGCATTTGATTCGGACAGATGGTAATGAAACAATGGAGCCAAGAACTGGTGGGCCATTAGCTTTAATCCTAGCTTGCACCCAGGGGGCAAGTAAAAACACACACTGGTTAATAATAGCTAATCTAACAGGTGTGAGGTGGTATCTCATTGCAGTTTTGATTTGCATTTCTCTAATAACTAATGAAGATGAACATCTTTTCATATATCTGTTGGCCATTTGTATTTCTTCCTGGGAGAAGTGTCTGTTCATGTCCTCTTCCCATTTTTTTATTGGATTGTTTGTTTGTTGTTGAGTTTTATGAGTTCTTTATATATTTTGGATATTAGGCCCTTATCTGAGCTGTTGTTTGAAAATATCATTTCTCATTTAGTTGGCTGTCTGTTTATTTTGTTGTTAATTTCTCTTGCTGAGCAAAAACTTCTTAGTCTGATGTAGAACCATTCATTTATTTTTGCCTTCACTTCTCTTGCCTTTGGAGTCAAATTCATAAAATGCTCTTTAAAACCAAGGTCCATAAGTTTAGAACCTATGTCTTCTTCTATGTACATTATTGTTTCAGGTCTTATATTTAGGTCTTTGATCCATTTTGAATTAATTTTAGTACAAGGAGACAAACTGTAGTCCAGTTTCATTCTTTTGCATGTAGCTTTCCAGTTTTCCCAGCACCATTTGTTGAAGAGGCTTTCTTTTCTCCATTGTGTGATGACTGGATAAAGAAGATGTGGCACATATACACTATGGAATACTACTCAGCCATAAGAAATGATGACATCAGATCATTTACAACAAAATGTTGGGATCTTGATAACATTATACGGAGTGAAATAAGTAAATCAGAAAAAACCAAGAACTCCTTTATTCCATACGTAGGTGGGAAATAAAAACGAGACTAAGAGACATTGACAAGAGTGTGGTGGT
This sequence comes from Saccopteryx leptura, assembly GCF_036850995.1. Lineage (NCBI taxonomy): Eukaryota > Metazoa > Chordata > Mammalia > Chiroptera > Emballonuridae > Saccopteryx > Saccopteryx leptura. Next base: position 112,387,106 of record NC_089504.1, read on the forward strand.
TATGGGGGGGGAGGGAGAAGGGAATGGGAAGGGAGAGGGGGAGGGGCATAAAGAAAACTAGATAGAAGGTGATGAAGGACAATCTGACTTTGGGTAATGGGTATGTAACATAATTGATTGACAAGGTAACCTGGACATGTTTTCTTTGAACATATGTATCCTGATTTATTGATGTCACCCCATTAAAATTAATATAAAAAAAAAGAAAAGAAAAGAAAACAAACACACACTGGGCTCCAAAACCCACTCATTCAGTGCTCACAAAGATACTGACTTATCTGAGTTTCCTAGGATCAAAGTTTTCTGGCCTCACCCATCTCATTCACCTCTGTTCCCCATCTCCTTCTCTCTGCACAAACTCGACACAAACTGGCTTCTCCTTCAGCACTCAACCATCTTGGCTGCCTCTCCTTGCCTCTACGTGGCCTTTCTCTGCTTTCTCCTCTAATGCTAATCTCAGGAACTCAGAGAGAGCAAGCTCCTGGTCTGCCCCACTTTATAGTGTAGAAACCAAAACCTTTAATCCAATATACAAACAAGGAAGTCTCTGATACAAAGGCACTTATCTGAGGCATAATGGGATTCCTCATGAGAGTGCATCACCCTACATCAAAAAGGGTGGGAAAGGCTTAGTCCCAAAACCAAGCCCCAGGCTACAAGAATCCTGCCTGCCCACAGCTCACCCCTAACACACATTAATATAATCATGCCCATCCCAAGCAAGAAGGGCAACCAATACCATCACCTGGGCGACGGGTTTCCACGTGGGCAGCGCTATCTTTAACAAAGTGAGCATAATATATTTTATCTGCCCAACATGGCCCTAGGTAGACCTGAAGGGCCAGATCCTCTGTCTGGTAACACTGGAGAAAGGGTGAAGATAGGGAATATATAAAATTTTAACCAATCTGTTAAAACTAAGGTTGAGGCATGAAGAAAGACTACATTTTTGTTTTTACTAGCCTGGGAACTTAAACTGTGTTTTTAACTTTTCAGTCTGACATCAATACCTGGATATACATCTAAACCTCCAGATAACCCTCTAATTACCTCCTGAAGGACTCACATCTCCAAACCACAAGACATTACCACCCGATGTAACCAGACCTCCTGGCGCCCATCTTCTGGACCACTTCATGTCAAGCATCCAGGCTGCCTGACACCTGACTGATAACAATCCTGGACCAATCCTAGGGCTAAGAATATAAAACTAATAATTCTCAAGAAGGTTTTTGGTTTTATTTTAATTATCAGAACTTTTAACTTTTACTTCTCCTTTAGAAAACTTCTGAATTTTTGCCTAGATCTGTTTCCTATTTGCAAACACTTAGACCCTTGACTAAATCTTCATTCAGTTTTAGCCAAAGCCTCCCAATTCTTTTTGAGTTCATTTGACAGTCCACAAACCAGTCCATGGATCAGGATGAGTATTCTAATTGACAAAAAGGTCTTACTCTCTCTCTGCTTGCTTTATCTAAAAGTATAACTTTCAAAAAAAAAGTATAACTTTCAAACCCAGATACATAGAATAGATTTTGTCAAATATATTTCTATTGCCCTAGATTTTCTGTTTCTATTTAATTTTGCACAAATCCATAGAATTAAGGACATGTTGAAAATGTGCCTGTTATTTTTTTTTTGAAAATATGCCTGTTATTTGTGAATACTCTTTGTTAAAGCTTCTTGAAAAATGTCTGAGAGTGCTTTCTGCAGTTGTGTTTGGAGTAACCCCCAGACCCCTCACTAGCTGTTGGTAGTGGAGAGAAAACAGTGTCTTTCAGGCTAACCTCCAACTGAAAGACTTCCTCCCATTACTCAAAACCTATCTCTTCTGTGGTTATATCTTGCCTTTTCACTTAATATGTTTCCTTCCTACTCTGTTTATTTGCCTTTTTCCAAGTACAACTTGATAAAATATGGCCACTTTTCTAGAATTTTCATCTATTTTATAGCCTCTTACATATAAATAATTTTAAATGAAAGATAAAGAGTGTTATTAAATAAAACTATAACTCAATCTGAAATTCCTCTCAGTCCCCAAATCAAAGACTAGTAGAAATTTGAAATGCAGTGGGTTGAAAGAATCATTCTCATCTTGGTATTGTGAATTATGCTGCAATAAACATGGGGTGGTATTTATCTTTTTTTTTTTCAATTATAGTTGGCATTTAATATTTTATTAGTTTCAGGTGTACAAGTGGTTGGGCATTTATATAACTTATGAAGTTATCTTTCTGATAAGTCTTGCACTCACCTGACATCCTCTATAGTTATTATAATATTACTGTCTATATTCCATAAACTGTCATTTACATCCCCCCTGACTATTTTGTAACTGCCTATTTGTTCTTCTTAATCCCTTCACCTTTTTCACCCCCTACACCCCCTCCCATCTACGTGCTAATTATTGCTACAACAGCAATTTTATTAAAATATATTAATGTATCAAACTAACAAGTTGAACACCTTACATTTATACATTATATGTCAAATATATTTCAATTTTTAAAATATGCATATATCCATTTTTTATTACATACCTAACTGTAAATAAATTTGTTTAGCTTATGAACATTATTAAATGCGAGAGATTTATAGTCATTCCTTAATTATATAGTATGCTTTTCTTCCCAAAGTAATGACAGATTAGATTCCTTGATATATAAATTCTAGGCATTCATCATCCTTGCCTGTACTCAGCGTTTAGATATTCTTCTCTGCATTTCATTTAACACAACCCAAGCCTTTAGCATATTCTAAGAAAAAGCGTCAATGTAGAAAATCCATATGTACTTATTTGTAATGTGTACTATTGTAAATGTCTTGGGTGTGTTGCTGGCAGAGCTTAGTTTTGCAAAACATGTACTTAGTCAAATAACATACACAAAATTACTTCTTAAGTCTACAAATCTGATAACATCTGCCCTCACTACTCTTACTCAGTCTTCTGGGAATTCCAGACCACCTTGTCAGAATAAAATTAAATGGACAGTCTGTTCTCATCATTTCTAGACTGATGAGAAATGTTCTTGTTCTTTCTGCAGCCTAATTATTTTAAGTCAGTGGTCGGGTAACTTTTTGGCTGAGAGAGCCACAAATGCCACATATTTTAAAATGTAATTCCATGTAAAGCCATACAACAACCCGTGTATATTATGCATTATCCAATAAAAATTTGGTGTTGTCCCAGGGGACAGCTATGATTGGCTCCAGCCACCTGCAATCATGAACATGAGCGGCAGGAAATGAATGGATTGTAATACATGAGAACGTTTTATATTTTTAACATTATTTTTTTTTTTATTAAAGATTTATTTGCAAGCCAGATGCAGCTATCAAAAGAGCCACATCTGGCTAGTGAGCCATAGGTTCCCGACCCCTGTTTTAAGTAGTCAAACTCAGAGGCTCAAGATCAATCTTAAGGTCAAAACCAATGGGAAAGACAGATACCTTCAAAACTAAGGTAAAGTGGTCTAAATAATGGCTTTGAGTTCTAGATTGAAGAGAAACACTGAATTCATGATGGAAAAAATTCAAATGAACTCTTCTAAGGTAGGTATATTTGAAAGTAGGACATAGGAATTTAAACTGATATAAATGTATATGCATTGATTTATCCTTTTATTTTCTACCCTACTAATTCCATTAAACCCACATGAAAGAACTATATTTTATACTGATGTTTTATTTGGTTACTCTTTGTATTTGACACATTTTTTTTCATTTTAAAAATTAAAATAAAAATCAAAATAGAGAAAAAGAATACACATTGCGACGTGAAACCATTTCAGGCATAAGTTCTGCTTTAAGTGGTTTCATATAAATTAAAACAACACATAAGACAGATGGTACAAAAAATTTCACATGAAGATTATTAAAATTAAGGATATGAATTGGTTGAACCTCATGTGATTCTGTTAGTAAAATATCAGAAAGACACAAAGCCTTGAGAGTATACATTAGTCACTGTGTGGCCTTGGTCTAAGAAAAAATGAGAAAAACTACCTGGCAGATGGAAAAGCACTACCTTCCAAAGTCCACTCGAAATCATTTTGTCTCATCAGATTTATTTACATTAGGAAACAAAGAGGCCTCAGTGTGACTTAAAATCTCTAGATTCATAGAATCAAGAGATTCCGGTTCTAAGCCATACACTATTGTGGCCAAGAAATTAAAACCTCACGTGTCCAGTTTTTTATCTGTAAATAGAAGGGATTAAATTAGCTCCTACTTAATATAACTTTACAGGCCAGCTCTAATGTTCTAGAGGTTAATTTTCCCTATGAACTTCATAATGTTCAAACCATGTAACCCATCTTAACACAGAAAACTCTTAATCCATTCCCTTTTTCTCATCAAATATTGCTTTCACAAAGGGCTCCTACTGGCTGGGAATTGAGAACACTAAACACTGGCTTTTTTGTCTTTACAATTTTGTTCAGGCTTCTTTTTTTTTTTTTTTTTTTGCCTTTACATGCTATAGTGGCATACTCTATTCTATTGGCTTTGGGATCAGGTAGACCTGAGCTGGAATGTCAGCTTTGTCAGTAACTATTTTATGACTATCTTGAGTAAGTCACTAATTTCTCCAAGATTTCACATCAGTAACATCAGCATATCAGTAGTATCTTTATCATAAGGTTTTGTGAGGAGTAAATGAGATGAAATAAGGTAGGGCCTTTGGTGTCGTGATTCCCACATGTGTTCAATTATTGGTTCCTGGTTTTTTTTTTTATATATATATATATTTTTTTTTAATTTATTCATTTTAGAGAGGAGAGGGAGAGAGAGAGAGAGAGAGAGAGGAGAGACAGAGAGAGAGAAGAGGGGAAGAGCTGGAAGCATCAACTCCCATATGTGCCTTGACCAGACAAGCCAGGGTTTCGAACCAGGGACATCAGCATTTCCAGATCAATGCTTCATCCCACTGCACCACCACAGGTCAGGCCTATTGGTTCCTGTTTTGACACGTGCTATGAATTTGTATGGTTGTGAGGGCTTTTGGCTTCTACCACAAAGTGAGTAGAGATTGGTACAGTGAAGTAGTTAAAGGGAGAGAGGTTGAAGGGGTGGTGGGAAAACAACTGTGTTAGGCTTGCTCACTGGTTTACTGGCTGCAAGCACTTTGCACAATTAGTGCATGAGCACGTGGCAGAAAGCCATGTGTGTGTCTCTTTAAAAAGCTATGAGTATGTTCTCCCATTGTGTGGTTTGTCTTTTTATTCTGTTCATATTGTCTTTAGCTGTACAAAAGCTTTTTAGTTTGATATAGTCAATACGTCTGATAAGGTGTTAATAACCAAAATTTATAAAAAAGTTATAAAACTCAACACCAGGAAGACAAACAATCCAATCAAAAAATGGGCAAAAGAAATCAATAGACACTTCTCCAAAGAGGACATACTGATGGCCAATAGACATGAAAAAATGTTCAACACCACTAATCATTAGAGAAATGCAAATTAAAACCACAATGAGATACCACCTCACACCAGTCAGAATGGCACTCATTAACAAAACAACACATGAGAGATGATGTCAGAGTAATGGCGGGGTAGGAAGCGATACCGATAAATCTCCCCCAAAACTCAACAAGATCTTCAACCAGAAACAGAAAAACCTATCCTTGGAGCCTCCAGATGTTTTGCAATACACCCGAAGGTATGGTCGAGCGAAAAATTGGCTAAATATATAACCAAACCCCGAAGGAAATAGGGAGTAAGAAATGCTCCGCCTTCCTCACTAACCTAAACAGGGCAGCTTTCTCTGGGATCCATGAATATAGAAACTGAGGCGGGCAAAGGGGGTGAATAGATCCAGGCCGTGGCACAAACGGCTGAACCAGGCTGTGGCACGGAGATCCAAGCCGAGGAAAAACTGATCCTGTGGCAACCCGGGCAATACAAGCTAACACTCACGCCAGACCCAAACAAAGAAAGACAAGCGGGGCAGCCATTTTACCCGATCTCCTGGTCGGCGCGCGGAGATAGTGGGCGAGAGATTTCTTCCTAAGCCCCGGGAGTGGGTGCCCGTGTTACCCCACAGAGAGGCAGAGTCAGAGGCCTTTGTGTGGGCTGAAAGCGGAATCTCTGGGCAGCCCCAGCGCCCTGGGAAAGCCGCGCACAGGAGGGAGCGAGAACTAATTCAAACGGTGGAACTTTTCCGTGCTGGTAGGGGATTCACTCAGAGGGAAACGCGGCCGGCCTCATATCCTGGTCTGCGTGCGCAGATAGCGAGAGATTCCTCCGAGTGCCTCGGCAGTGTGCGCCCGTGTTATCGCACAGAGGGGCAGAGTCAGGGGCCTTTGTGTGGGCCAAAGCGGAATCTCGGGCCGCCCCAGCGCCTTGCAAAAGCCGCGCACGGGGACGGAGTGAGAGCCAATTCCAACGCTGCAACTTTTCCATGCGGTTGGGGGTTTCACTCAGAGCGTGAGACTGCTGGCCAGATATCCTGGTCTGCGTGCGCAGATAGTGAGCGAGAGTTTCCTCCAAGCGCCGCGGAAGTGGGCTCCTGCCTGTGTTACCGGACAGAGTGGCAGAGCCAGAGGTCTTTGAGTGGGCGGAAACCCCGCCTGATTATGCTAGCAGCTCTGACTGACTGAGCCTTACCCAGAGCCCTGTGCTGAGTGGAAATAGAGTGGGGAGTTGCCAGCTCTTTGAGCCTCTTAGTATCCAGGCAGAGGCAGCAGCAACCCCATAGCTGGATTATCAGGCTACTAATTGAGGAAGGAAAGACTAGGAGAAAGGCTCCAGGAACATGGACTCTCTCACTGTCGGAGCCTATAAATGCTAATGAGCCTCGACTGCCAATGAGACTAAAGCACAATACATGACATCGCCATAGACACTTATCAACTGCAAACCTCTACCTGAGCGTGCCAAAGGGGCAGAACCCGTGGTACAGAGTCACCGACCAGGAAGAGGGAGAGAAAAGAAAAAGCAAGAAGATAACCTCTCAAAATCAAAAATAATCTGCAGACTTTATAACCTATCCCATTTTATTATATTTGTTCGTTTGTTTCTCTTATCTTCATTCTTGATATTCTTTTTCCTCCTCCAATTTGGCCAATTAACTCTCTGCCAGTCTTACTCTCTCCTCTCCTTGAACTACACTACCTATAAGTGTTACATCTCCCATTATCTTTTCTCTCCTCTTCCTTTCTCTCTATGAGGGTTGTACTCCAAAACCCTTAACTCTCTCTCTCTCTCCCTCTCCTCTTTTTTCTTTTTTCTTCCTTTAGTGGTTCCCTCTTTTTTTCGCTCTCTCTCTTTCGTTTCTCCCTCTATATTAGTTTCTTCCTTTCTCCTTTACATCTCCTCTCATTCAAACCTCAATAACAAACAAATTATCTTATCTGGGACTCAAACTTATTTTGGGGCATTTTGGGGGGTTTTTACTTCACCTTTTTAACTCACTAACAGTACTCCCATCCCTGGCTCTCCATTTTATCTAGTTCTTGTTCCACTAAATACAATAGTAATTTTTTAATTTGTCCCCCCATTTTTCTGTTTTCCTCTTATTCCTCTCATCATAACTCTTAGTCAACCAACACCTAAAAGCAAATCATTTTATTCTTGACCCAAATTTTTTCCTTATTTGCTTTTTGTGGGTCCATACCCCCTTCTTTTTTCTTTTCTTTTTTTTTTTTTTTGCCCCTTTATTACTTTTCCCCAATTCAGGCCCTCCATTACAGGTATTGTTTGTTATAATTCACAGTTCACCACAAGATTTTCTCAAGAAAGAGGGGAGAGGAGAGGAGAGGAAAAAAGGAGGGGGGAAATAATTTCCTTTTTTTAAAATTTTTATTTTATTTTATTTTTCTTTATTTCATTATTAATTTTTAAAAAAACAACTCTTTTTGATTTTTTATTTTTTTAACTTTTTATTCTTTATTAAATCTCATTAATACTATCAACAAAACCACCCTCAGATGCCATTAAGGAAGAGAAAATCGAATATCATGGATACAAAAGAAAGAGAGGTAACACAGCTAGATGAGGAAAAATCTATGGAAAAAAAATTTAATATATTGGAAACCTTGGAGCTGAAATAACAGAGAATTCAAGATAGAAATCCTAAAAATCCTCCGAGATATACAAGAAAACACAGAAAGGCATTTTAGGGAGCTCAGAAAACAACTCAATGAACACAAAGAATATATGTCCAAGGAAATTGAGACTATAAAAACAAACCAAACAGAGATGAAAAACTCAATTCACGAGCTGAAAAATGAAGTAACAAGCTTAGCTAATAGAACAGGTCAGATAGAAAAGAGGATTAGTGAAATAGAAGACAAGCAACTTGAGGCACAACAGAGAGAAGAAGAAAGAGACTCAAAAATTTTAAAAAATGAGATAGCCCTACAAGAATTATCTGACTACATCAAAAAGAATAACAAGAATAATAGGTATATCAGAGGGAGAAGAGAGAGAAAATGGAATGCAGAACATACTCAAACAAATAATAGATGAGAACTTCCCAAGCCTGTGGAAAGAACTAAAGCCTCAAGTTCAAGAAGCAAACAGAACTCCGAGGTTTCTTAACCCCAACAAACCTACTCCAAGGCATATCATAATGAAATTGACACAAACCAACAGCAAAGAAAAAATTCTCAAGGCAGCCAGGGAAAAGAAGAATACAACATATAAAGGAAGGCCCATTAGATTATCATCAGATTTCTCAGCAGAAACTCTACAAGCTAGAAGAGAGTGGACCCCAATATTTAAAGTCCTGAAAGAGAGGAACTTTCAGCCACGAATACTATACCCACCAAAGCTATCCTTCAAATATGAAGGAGAAATAAAAACATTCACAGATACAGAAAAGATGAGGGAATTTATCATCAGAAAACCCCCACTCCAGGAATTACTAAAGGGGGTTCTCCAATCAGATACAAAGAACAAAAAAAAACAGAGCCACAAGTAAAAGCTCCAAGAAGAACACAATAAAACCAAATTTAAACTCTGACAACAACAAAAAGAAAGGGGGGGGGAGAAGATGGAGATTAACAGTAGCAAAGGACGATAGAGTGCAAAAGTACTCACAAAATAGTTCGCTACAATGAACAGGGTAGGGAGCCTTCTCATTACTCAAAGGTAACCACCATTGAAAAAACCACCACAGAAGCACATGAGATAAAAAAGATAGCAACAGAGGAAAGATGTATGGAATACAACCAAATAAAAACAAAAGATAGAAAAACGAAAGAGAAGGATCAAACAAGACACAAAACTAACAGAAAGCAAGATATAAAATGGCAATAGGGAACTCACAAGTGTCAATAATTACACTAAATGTAAATGGATTAAACTCACCAATAAAAAGGCACAGAGTAGCAGAATGGATTAAAAAAGAAAATTCAACTGTATGCTGCCTACAGGAAACTCATCTAAGTAACAAGGATAAAAACAAATTCAAAGTGAAAGGCTGGAAAACAATACTCCAAGCAAATAACATCCAAACAAAAAGCAGGTGTAGCAATACTCATATCGGATAATGCTGACTACAAGACAGGAAAAGTACTCAGAGACAAAAATGGTCATTTCATAATGGCTAAGGGGACACTGAATCAAGAATACATAACAATTCTTAATATATATGCACCAAACCAAGGAGCACCAAAATATATAAGACAGCTACTTACTGACCTTAAAACAAAAACTGACAAAAAAACAATCATACTTGGAGACCTCAATACACCGCTGATGACTCTAGATCGGTCATCCAAACAGAGAATCAACAAAGACATAGTGGCCTTAAACAAAACACTAGAGCACCTGGATATGATAGACATCTACAGGACATTTCATCCCAAAGTGACTGAAGTATACATTTTTCTCCAGTGTACATGGATCATTCTCAAGAATTGACCATATGTTGGGCCACAAAAACAACATCAGCAAATTCAGAAAAATCGAAGTTGTACCAAGCATATTTTCTGATCATAAAGCCTGGAAACTAGAATTCAACTGCAAAAAAGAGGAAAAAAATCCCACAAAAATGTGGAAACTAAACAACATACTTTTAAAAAATGAATGGGTCAAAGAAGAAATAAGTGCAGAGATCAAAAGATATATACAGACTAATGAAAATGACAATACGACATATCAGAATCTATGGGATGCAGCAAAAGCAGTGATAAGAGGGAAGTTCATATCACTTCAGGCATATATGAACTAACAAGAGAGAGCCCAAGTGAACCACTTAACTTCCCACATTAAGGAACTAGAAAAAGAAGAACAAAGACAACCCAAAACCAGCCGAAGAAAGGAGATAATAAAAATCAGAGCAGAAATAAATGAATTAGAGAACAGAAAAACTATAGAAAAAATTAATAGAACAAGGAGCTGGTTCTTTGAAAAGATCAACAAAATTGACAAACCCTTGGCAAGACTTACCAAGGAAAAAAGAGAAAGAATTCATATAAACAAAATCCAAAATGAAAGAGGAGAAATCACCACGGACACCGTAGATATACAAAGAATTATTGTAGAATACTATGAAAAACTTTATGCCACTAAATTCAACAACCTGGAAGAAATGGATAAATTCCTAGAACAATACAACCTTCCTAGACTGAGTCAAGAAGAAGCAGAAAGCCTAAACAGACCTATCAATAGAGAAGAAATAGAAAAAACCATTAAAAACCTCCCCAAAAATAAAAGTCCAGGCCCTGACGGCTATACCAGCGAATTTTATCAAACATTCAAAGAAGACTTGGTTCCTATTCTACTCAAAGTCTTCCAAAAAATTGAAGAAGAAGCAATACTTCCAAACACATTTTATGAGGCCAACATAACCCTCATACCAAAACCAGGCAAGGATGGCACAAAAAAAGAAAACTACAGACCAATATCTCTAATGAATACAGATGCTAAAATACTAAACAAAATACTAGCAAATCAAATACAACAACATATTAAAAAAATAATACATCATGATCAAGTGGGATTCATCCCAGAATCTCAAGGATGTTTCAACATACGTAAAACGGTTAACATAATACACCATATCAACAAATCAAAGAACAAAAACCACATGACCTTATCAATAGACGCAGAAAAGGCTTTTGATAAAATACAACACAATTTTATGTTTAAGACTCTCAACAAAATGGGTATAGAAGGAAAATATCTCAACATGATAAAGGCCATATATGATAAACCATCAGCTAACATCATATTAAATGGCACTAAACTGAAGGCTTTCCCCCTTAAATCAGGAACAAGACAGGGTTGTCCACTCTCTCCACTCTTATTTAATGTGGTACTAGAGGTTCTAGCCAGAGCAATCAGACAAGACAAAGAAATAAAAGGCATCCATATCGGAAAAGAAGAAGTAAAGGTATCACTTTTTGCAGATGATATGATCCTATACATCGAAAACCCCAAAGAATCCACAAAAAGACTACTAGAAACAATAAGCCAATACAGTAAGGTCGCAGGATACAAAATTAACATACAGAAGTCAATAGCCTTTCTATATGCCAACAATGAAACAATTGAGAACAAAATCAAAAGAATAATCCCCTTCACGATTGCAACAAAAAAAAATAAAATACTTAGGAATAAACATAACAAAGAATGTAAAGGACTTATATAATGAAAACTATAAATCATTGTTAAGGGAAATCGAAAAAGATATAATGAGATGGAAGAATATACCTTGTTCTTGGCTAGGAAGAATAAATATAATCAAGATGGCTATATTACCCAAAGCAATATACAAATTTAATGCAATTCCCATCAAACTTCCAATGACATTTTTTAAAGAAATAGAGCAAAAAATGATCAGATTTATATGGAAGTATAAAAAACCCTGAATAGCCAAGGCAATCCTAAAGAAAAAGAATGAAGCTGGGGGCATTACAATACCTGACTTCAAACTCTATTATAGGGCCACGACAATCAAAACAGCATGGTATTGGCAGAAAAATAGACACTCAGACCAATGGAACAGAATAGAAAACCCAGAAATAAAACCACATATATATAGTCAAATAATTTTTGATAAAGGGGCCAACAACACACAATGGAGAAAAGAAAGCCTCTTCAAGAAATGGTGCTGGGAAAACTGGAAAGCCACATGCAAAAGAATGAAACTGGACTACAGTTTGTCCCCCTGTACTAAAATAACTCAAAATGGATCAAAGATCTAAATATAAGACCTGAAACAATTAAGTACATAGAAGAAGACATAGGTACTCAACTCATGGGCCTGGGTTTTAAAGAGCATTTTATGAATTTGACTCCAAAGGCAAGAGAAGTGAAGGCAAAAATTAATGAATGGGATTACATCAGACTAAGAAGTTTTTGCTCAGCAAGAGAAACTGATAACAAAATAAACAGAAAGCCAACTAAATGGGAAATGATATTTTCAAACAACAGCTCAGATAAGGGCCTAATATCCAAAATATACAAAGAACTCAAAAAACTCAACAACAAACAAACAAACAATCCAATAAAAAAATGGGAAGAGGATATGAACAGACACTTCTCCCAGGAAGAAATACAAATGGCCAACAGATATATGAAAAGATGCTCATCTTCTTTAGCTATTAGAGAAATGCAAATCGAAACTGCAATCAGATACCACCTCATACCTGTTAGATTAGCTATTATTAGCAAAACAGGTAATAGCAAATGTTGGAGAGGCTGTGGAGAAAAAGGAACCCTCATCCACTGTTGGTGGGAATGTAAAGTGGTACAACCATTATGGAAGAAAGTATGGTGGTTCCTCAAAAAACTGAAAATAGAATTACCTTATGACCCAGCAATCCCTCTACTGGGTATATACCCCCAAAACTCAGAAACATTGATACGTAAAGACACATGCAGCCCCATGTTCATTGCAGCATTGTTCACAGTGGCCAGGACATGGAAACCACCAAAAAGCCCGTCAATAGATGACTGGATAAAGAAGATGTGGCACATATACACTATGGAATACTACTCAGCCATAAGAAATAATGACATCGGATCATTTACAGCAAAATGGTGGGATCTTGATAACATTATATGAAGTGAAATAAGTAAATCAGAAAATACCGGGCACTGCATTATTCCATACGTAGGTGGGACATAAAAGTGAAACTAAGAGACATTGATAAGAGTGTGGTGGTTACGCGGGGGGGGGGGGGGGGAGAGGGAGAGGGATAGGGGGAGGGAGAAGAGCACAAAGAAAACAAGATAGAAGGTGACAGAGAACAATGTGACTTTGTGTGATGGGTATGCAACATAATTGAACAAGAACATAACCTGGACATGTTATCTTTGAATATATGTATCCTGGTTTATTGATGTCACCCCATTAAAAAATAAAATTATTAAGGAATGAAAAACAAAAAACAAAAAACAATAAATAAATAAATAAAGGTGATGATAAAAAAAAAAACACATAAAAAATGCTGGCGAGGATGTAGAGAAAGGGGAACCCTCCTGCACTGCTGGTGGGAATGCAGACTGGTGCAGCCACTGTGGAAAACAGTATGAAGATTCCTCAAAAAATTAAAAATGGAACTACCCTTTGACCCAACCATCCCACTTTTAGAAATATATCCCAAGAATACCATATCACTGATTCAAAAGGAGAAATGCACCCCCGTGTTTATGGCAGCATTGTTTACAATAGCAAAGATCTGGAAACAGCCCAAGTGTCTATCAGTGAACGAGTAGATTAAAAAGCACTGGTATATATATATACAATAGAATACTATGAGGCCATGAAAACAAAGGAAATCTTATCTTTTGTGACAACATGGATGGACCTGAAAACTATTATGTTAATTAAAATAAGCCAGGTAGAGAAAGAAAAATATAATATGACCTCACTCATTTGAGGAATCCAAGGAACAATGTGAACTGAGGAATGGAATTAAACCTGAAGGGAAGGGTGGAGGGAGCTTTTAGAAGGGGGGAAAGGATTATGTTGAGGGGAACATGGGGGAGGGGGATGCAATCAGGGTGACACTAGAATCTATATAAACAAAATAAATTAAATTAAAGATATAAAAGCTGTGAGTACTTTTCCTCAAAGGTGATTCTCCTAGATCGCTCTCCCACCACTGCAAGGTGTGGTTCCCTGACTCCCTCAACTACCACAGGGAGGGCTCCCTTGCTCTCCACTCTGAAATGCAGGTTCTCCTTTGTTTATTTGCTCTCCCGTCTTTGCGAGCCTCCAATAAATGGGATGGCCCATCGCTTTCCAGCTCTGCAGTTCCTCTGCCATCTGCCAAAATCCATTGCGAACCTGCCTGGCAACAGCCACTAGCGTTACAGGTGGCCAAGTTAAAACAACAAACTTAAGCATCTAAAAGAAAATCTGCAGAAAGAAAAAACTTGTAAAGGTCTATTTGTAAAGCTAAATGTACATCTGCTAAGGAACTCTTTGTCTTGTTTCTACTTAGCAAACTGGAGACTAAATGCATATTCAGAATTAAAGAATTTCTAAACTAGATTTAGCAAATCCTAAATTTGGATTATTCCATTAAAATTATCTTCTGCAGAAGACAAGATGGCGCTGGAGTAGGCAGACGTACCAACATCCACCTCCCAGAACCAAAGTGGATTACAAACTAATTTTAAGAACTATAACCTGGAAAAACCAATTTTGGACTAAACTAAGAGGATTCTTCAACCAAGGGACACTGAAGAAGCCACACTGAGACTGGTAGGAAAAGCGGAAATGTGGAGAGGACTGCCCAGCTCCCTGGAGCAAATGGCAGCCGGAAGAGACTCGCGTGGCAAGAAGTGAGTTTAGCAGAGAGGGGAGGGTCCTGAATCCCAGGAACAAAGCCCCAGCCTGCAGCCCCAGAGCCTAGAAGAGGTGTATGGACAGTATTTAGCTGGAAACAAGAAAGGATACTGTTTGTGAGAAAGAGACTGATTTCTCAGACCCAGGATTCTTCTTAAAGGGACCGCACAGAACACCTCTCTCACAACCACTCACCCTGGGCTCTGGGGGATGGGGAGAGAGGAGAGGACCAGAGTAGCAGGAAGAGAGTGTAATCTAGGAGGCACAGAAAGAAACATTTTGGGAGACAGCCACCCTAACCCCTGGGATGAGTCACTCCCCAAATCTGAAGTGAATATTTCCCCTGGAAACAGCAATACCAGCAAAGGGAAGCAGGACACCAGCCAAACAAGCTCTCCCACAGCACTCAGAGCAGAGTCACTTAGAAGGAGAGAACTTTTGGGACTACAGTAGTGAGTCTTAGGGTCTGAGCTGCAGCGCCTGCACCCACACGGCTGAGGGCTCTACAGAGGGTGGGCGGTGGTGGGACATGTAAGCGCGGTTCTGTTGGCAAGGGTGGAAGCCGGCTGGCCACCACTGGGCCCAGGTGTGAGCTCAGTCTTGCCCAGCTGGGGAGGAGGGGGCGTGCAAAAGCAGTCAAGCCCAGCTGCGGGCTGCGGGCAATCCAGCCTGTGGGGGAAGAGCGGGAACCCCAGAAGGGGTGGAGACCAGCCCTTGAGCAAGGGTGCAGGAGCACAGCTTTGCCCCGCCCACGGAACCAAGGCTTGTGGCCTGACTTGGGAGCTGGCTCCTCCCGTGGGGGTGGAGCCAAAAACCCAGGCAGAGTCCCGTTACTGAGCCTGGGCACGCAGTCCTGCCTGGTCTGTGGAGCCAAGGCTTGCAGCCATCTCATGAGTGGGCTCCTCTTGCAAGGGCGGGGCAAAAGCCCGGAAACAGGCGGAGACCTGCAGCTGAGCAAAGGTGCTCGCCACTGCCCTCAGGGCCAAGCATAATGCCACTAGCGGGGGCGGGGCAAAGGCCAAGGCCACCAAGGCTTGTACACCCGAGCACGTGATCACAGCCGCTCCCGTGAAGGAGAGGCAGAAACCACAGCAACAGCCCCAGTAGGCAGGAATCAGGAACACCCATACCCAAATGCCCTAGGCAGCAATAGCAGAGGGGGTGGTGGGCCTGCAGACAGACCATACCTATGGAACAGAGGCCACACCTAGTGGACTCCAGTGGCCAAAACCTTTCCTTACACAGAGAAAATGAGAAGGCAGAGAAATGCAACACAAATGAATCAAGAGATATCCCCAGAAAAGGACCTGAATGAATAAGATATGACCAAATTACCAGATGCAGAGTTTAAAATAACAATTGTTAGGATGCTCAAAGATATTAGAACAACAATAGATGCTTATTACGGACACCTAAATAAAGAGATAGCAAATATAAAAAAGGACATGGAAATAATAAAAAAGAATCAGTCAGAAATGACAAATACAATATCAGAAATGAAGAACACAGTGGAAGGAATTGAAAGCAGGATGGATGAAGCTGAGACTCAAATCAGCGAGTTAGAGGACAAGAAAAATAAAGGCACAGAAGCAGAGCAGAAAAAAGAAAAGAGACTCAAAAAGTCTAAGAAACTCTAAGAGAGCACTGTGACAACATGAAATTACATCCGCATCATAGGGGTTCCTGAAGAAGAAGAGAAAGAACAAGGGATAGAGACTTTGTTCACGCATATCATAGCTGAAAACTTCCCTCAATTAAGGCAGGAAAACATTTCACATGTTCAAGAAGCACAGAGAGCTCCATTAAAGAGAAACCCAAAGAAATCTACACCAAGACACATCATAATTAAAATACCAAAGCTAAGTGATAAAGAGAAAATATTAAAAGCTGCGAGAGAGAAAAAAAGACTATCACCTACAACGGAGCCCCCATAAGGATGACTTCTGACTTCTCAACAGAAACACTTGCAGCCAGAAGGGAATGGCAAGAAATATTCAAAGTAATGCAAAACAAGAGCCTACAACCAAGACTACTTTATCCAGCAAGGCTATCATTTAAAATTGAAGGAGAAATTAAAAGCTTTCCAGACAAAAAAACCTCAAGGAATTCACTACAACCAAACCAAGGCTGCAAGAAATGCTAAAGGGCCTGTTGTAAACAGATCAAAGGAGAAAAAGAATATAGCAAAAGAGAAATACAGTTTTAAAGAATAAAATGGCAATAAACAATTACATATCAATAATAACCTTAAATGTAAATGGATTAAATGATCCGATCAAAAGACATAGGGTAGCTGCGTGGATAAGAAAACAAGACCCATACATATGCTGTTTACAAGAGACACACCTTAAAACAAAAGATGCACATAGACTGAAGATAAAAGGATGGAAAAAAATATTTCATGCAAATGGAAATGAAAAAAAAGCTGGGGTAGCAATACTTATATCAGACAAAATGGACTTTAAAACAAAGACCATAGTTAGAGATAAAGAAGGTCACTACATAATGACAAAGGGAGCAATCCAACAGGAAGATATAACCATTATAAATATCTACACACCTAATATAGGAGCACCTAAATATATAAAGCAGACTTTGATGGATTTAAAGGGCGAGAACAACAGCAATACTATAATAATAGGGGATTTCAATACCCCACTAACATCACTAGATAGATCCTCAAGAAAGAAAATTAACAAAGAAACAGCAGACTTAAAGGACATACTAGATCAACTCAATTTAATAGATATCTTCAGAACCTTTCACCCCAAAGCAGCAGAATATACATTCTTTTCAAGTGCTTATGGTACATTCTCTAGAATAGACCACATGTTAGGGCACAAAAGCAGTCTCAACAAATTTAAGAAGATTGAAATCATATCGAGCACTTTCTCTGATCACAATGGCATGAAACTAGAAATCAACCACAACAGAAAAACTGAAAAATACTCAAACACTTGGAAAGTAAATAGCACGTTATTAAATAATGAATGGGTAAACAATGAGATCAAAGAAGAAATTTAAAAATTCCTAGAAACAAATGATAATGAGCATACATCAACTCAAAATTTATGGGACACAGCAAAAGCAGTCCTGAGAGGGAAGTTCATAGCATTACAGGCATACTTCAAGAAGCTAGAAAAAGCTCAAATAAACAACTTGACCCTACATCTAAAAGAACTAGAAAAAGAAGAGCAAGTAAAGCCCAGAGGTAGTAGAAGGAAGGAAATAATAAAGATCAGAGCAGAAATAAATGACATAGAGGCTAAAGAAACAATACAGAGGATCAATAAAACCAGGAGCTGGTTCTTTGAAAAGGTAAACAAGATCGATGAACCTTTAACCAGACTCACCAAGAAAAAAAGAGAGAGGATTCAAATAAATAAAATCAGAAACGAGAGTGGAGAAGTAACAACTGACACAACAGAAATACAAAATATTGTAAGAAAATACTATGAAGAATTGTATGCCAAAAAACTAGACAGCCTAGATGAAATGGACAAATTCCTTGAAACATATAATCTTTCAAAAATTAATCTGGAAGAATTAGAAAACCTAAACAGACCAATTACAACAAATGAGATGGAAACAAAGTTATCAAAAAACTCCCAAAAAAGAAAAGTCCTGGGCCTGATGGCTTCACAAGTGAATTCTACCAACTATTCAAAGAACTAACTCCTATCCTTCTCAAGCTATTTCAAAAAATTCAAGAGGAAGGAAGTTCCAAGCTCCTTTTATGAGGCAAGCATAATTCTGATTCCAAAACCAGGCAAAGAGAACACAAAGAAAGAAAATTATAGGCCAATATCCCTGATGAATTTAGACGCTAAAATCTTTAACAATCGGATCCAGCAATATATGAAAAAAATCATACACCATGATCAAGTGGGATTTATTCTGGGGAGGCAAGGATGGTACAATATTCGCAAATCAATCAATGTGATTCAACACATAAACAAAAGGAAGGAGAAAAACCACATGATAATTTCAATAGATGCAGAAAAAGCATTTGATAAAATCCAGCACCCATTCATGATCAAAACTCTCAGCAAAGTGGCAATACAGGGAACATACCTCAACATGATAAAGGCCATCTATGACAAACCCACAGGCAACATCATTCTCAATGGGCAAAAATTAAAAGCAATCCCCTTAAGATCAGGCACAAGGCAGGGGTGCCCCCTTTCACCACTCTTATTCAACATAGTTCTGGAAGTCCTACCCACAGCAATCAGACAAGAAAAAGAAATAAAAGCATCCAAATTGGAAAAGAAGAAGTAAAACTATCATTATTTGCAGATGATATGATATTGTATATAGAAAACCCTAAAGTCTCAGTCCAAAAACTACTAGACCTGATAAATGAATTCAGCAAGGTGCCAGGGGTTAATAACCAAAATTTATAAAGAACTTGTAAAACTCAATACCAGGAAGATAAACAATCCAATTCAAAAATGGGCAAAAGAAATGAATAGACACTTCTCCAAAGAGGACATACAGATGGCCAATAGGCATATGAAAAAATGCTCAACATCACTAATCATTAGAGAAATGCAAATTAAAACCACAATGAGATATCACCTCACACCAGTCAGAATGGCGCTCAACAACAAAACAACACAGAATAAGTGCTGGCGAGGATGTGGAGAAAAGGGAACCCTCCTGCACTACTGGTGGGAATGCAGACTGGTGCAGCCACTGTGGAAAACAGTATGGAGATTCCTCAAGAAATTAAAAATCAAACTGCCTTTTGACCCAGCTATACCACTGTTAGAAATATACCCCAAGAACATCATAACACTGTTTGAAATGAAGAAATGCACCACCATGTTTATGGCAGCATTGTTCACAATAGCAAAGATCTGGAAACAGCCTAAGTGTTCATCAGTGGATGAGTGGATTAAAAGCTTTGGTACATATATACTATGGAATACTACTCAGCCATAAGAAATGAGGACATCGGATCATTTACAACAACATGGATTGACCTTGATAACATTATACTGAGTGAAATAAGTGAGTCAGAAAAAACTAAGAACTATATGATTCCATACATAGGTGGAACATAAAGATCAGACTTAGAGACATGGACAAGAATGTGGGGGTTACAGGGTGGGGGGGAGGAGATGGAGGGGGTGGGGGAGGGAAGGGGCACAAAGAAAACCAGTTAGAAGGTGACGGAAGACAATTGGACTTTGGGTGATGGGAATGCAGCATAATCAAATGTCAAAATAACCTAGAGATGTTTTCTCTGAACATATGTACCCTGATTTATCAATGTCACCCCATTAAAATTAATCAAAAAACCGCACAAGTAAATAAATAAATAAAAACTGAAAAAAAAATCTTCTGCAAATGAAAAAAAATACACAAAAATATTAATAAGGGCCATCTCTGGGTGACAAGAATATAGGTAGTATTTATTTGCTATTTTATATATATTTCATTTATTTTCTAAATTATTGTTTTCTAAAATAAAGGTATTGTTTTACATTCACAAAATTAATCATTATAGAATATGTAAGAACTAGAAAAAAAGCATGTGCATCTTTCATGGATCTGTTTTCAAAAGCTTTTAGATTCTCTAGCCACTATTTATTATTTGCATTTTCCCCCTGTTAATAATGTAATTGTTTAACCCCCTTCTGAGTCTGTAGCATCTAAGTTGCTGCCTCAAAGAATGTAATTCTAAGATGATTTCAATACATAGGATACTCTCACTGGAACACAATAGAAAGAGTCAAGTTGGGAATGAGGGGGAAAAGCAAGCAGAAGAAATAAGACTTTATAGAAAATATTTACACATTTACTTTCTTACACAGACACATACATACTTACAAACATACACAGAAAAACATACCTACACAGGCCTACACATACATCCATACAGAACTGCTCCATTTCACTTCCTGTTGCTTTTTATACTGGATAAGATTTGATCATTGCTAATGATACCCAGCTGTGGCAGTTCCTAGGGTTCTTTACCCATGTTTTCTTTTCTCTCAAATGTAATTTCTCTTGTCATTTAAATAGTCTTTTAAAATGGGGCCATTCTGACAGGACCTGATCTAGCATATGGTTGGCAAGCATCCAATGCATTCAGGATGCTTAGCCTGATAATTCAGATACCACAGATGTGGTCTCTGCTTAAATGACCTGAAATGGGCTCCAGAGCCTAAAAGGCTGAAGGCACCCTAAGAGACCAAATTAGAAGTCACAGTTAACAGGAAAGTGCATTAGCCCCCAACCTATTCATCTAGGAATAGGCATATGCTCAGAATTATTAAGATTTCTAAGGAAATCTGGGCTTATAGATTTTCTTTTTTTAGAGTTAGAGGAGAAATTAGAAACCATGAAAATTAGAAACCACTTCCTTTTCACACATAAAAAAAAAGTAAAACCAGAGATGCTAAGTACTTCAGAGAGAGTCATCATGTCTCCTGATACCTGGAGATGTGGATGGAGTCTTTGGCTATAAGCAACAGAAGCCTCTCTGGCTAACCTAAGCAAGAAGGAATGTGCTGGAATGCAGTGCTCACAGAAGTAAAGCAAAGTGCCCAGATCCAAAAGGACAAAACCCAGGCAATGGTCTCAGGACTAAGGACAATTCAACTGTTTTGACAGAGAGCCTTCATAAAGCAAGAGGAGCCAGCTGATGTTTTCCCTCATTCCTGCAGTATTCCATTCAGAAGTCAAAGAACCAGGAAGAAGGAGTCAGGTTAACCCTTGGGTCATCTGCCCATTCCTTTTGTACTATTTCTCAAAAAAGGAGAATGAATGAAGAAACTTCTTATGCTCACTACACTTATTCAGAGCTCGTTGCTCTACATCAAACTGCCTTATTTAGGTGGATAAAAGCCTTGTGTTCATTAAACACTTTCCTCATACTGCTTACAGATTCATTTATTTCTGAAATGACTATTTATATATTCCTCTGACTTTGTCCTGTGTCCCTTGTTGACAAGAAAATGCCCTTGAGGGAGGTAATACATTTATAAATCAGAGTTAATGTAACAGACTTGTCTCTAAAGGAGACAGTGGAAAGCGTTTGAGTGCCCTGTATGCCCAAGACGATGGGAAAGGGGAGTAAACAGACAGGTCAGGAACACCAAAGAAAAACATCATTCTTTCACATTTTTGTGTCATCTTCACCCAGAAATTATCTGTAACTCTACCATCTAAAGGTCGATATCAAATTAGTTTAATATTCTTTATAAGCTTATATGCTTTCAGTCCTTTTTCTATGCTTTTATACATAACTAAAATGAGATTATTTATATAAGCTATTTTATAATATGATTTTTAAATTATTATATATTACCAATATCTCCTCATCATATTAAAATCATTTTCAAGGATCATTGTATCCCATTATATAAATGTATTGCATTTATTTAATCAATATTTTAGAGTTAAAAGCTGATTTTTTTTCAATATTTTTTTCTTATTATTATCGCTACAATGAACCTGTGCTACTAAATCCATGTGCGCATATAGGCTGACTTACCTGGAATAAATTCATGACGTAGAATTGCTGAGTCAATGCAGTGAACACTTATAAGGTTCTTTTAAAGTCTTTTGATACCTATTGCCAAATAGTCTTTGTGATCATGCCCATTTCACCAAAATCTGACCAGTAATAACTGGAACAAACCGACCAATAAACAAATAAATAAATCAGTTAATAATTTTTGCCAGTTTGGTAAGTGAAGATGGTACCTCCTTTAAGTTGAATTTCATTGCTCTCTGGTGAGGTTGAATAGTTCATGTATTGGTCAGCCATATTTACTTCTTTTGCGAATTGCCTGCTCAAGTATTTTATCCATGGAGTTTCTGTGTTTTTATTATTAATTCATTAGGGACATTTGAAAGTTAGTATGAATCTTTTGTCACATACAACTAATATATGTTATAGCCATCATGCTAAACATAGGAAATGAATAAATGCAATAGGAATGTTAGAGAGTGAAAGTACCAAAGTCCCAACACACTTATGTAATGAATGCTTTTATTCCAGAGAGCTTTATCAGCAATGTGAGATGACACTTAGTACACATGTGAGCCTTGGAGAAAGCTTCACAGAGGAGAAAACGTGGCTTGAGTGTCCATGTTAGTAGATAAGAGCTCCTGTCCTTGACTCTGAAAACTCTGGCTATAAATCTGAGCTCTGTTTGAGTAAATTACTTAACCTCTAAGAATCAGGCTATCTAGCCTGACCAGGCGGTGGCACAGTGGATAGAGGGTCGGACTAGAACACAGGGGACTCAGGTTCAAAACCCCAACGTCACCAGCTTGAGCGTGGGTTCATCTGGTTTGAGCAAGGCTCAACAGCTTGAGTCCAAGGTTGCTGGCTTGAGCAAGGGGTCACTTGGTCTGTTGTAGCCCCCTGGTCAAGGCACATACGAGAAAGCAATTAATGTGCCACAATGAAGGTGGCACAATGAAGAATTGATTCTTCTCTCCCTTTCCTGTCCATCTGTCCCTATCTGTCCCTCTCTCTGTCTCTCTCTGTCTCTGTCACACACACAAAAAGAATCAAGCTATTGTTCTGTTCTGAGAATTAAATAATCCAATATATGTAAGCTTTCAAGAGTAGTAAGAACTCAATAAATAAAAGCAAAAATGTACAAAGGTGGGGGAGATGTGAATGGAAGCTTACTAAGCATTGAGAGAGGAAAGTTTGAATGCCAAGGTCCTGAGGCAAGAGCACATGGTATCTTCAGAGAATAACATAAGACTTGAGCAGAGATTCTATGGAGGAGAACAGTAGAGAGGAAGTTGATAAGTTAATACAAAGGATGTCATATTTAAAGTTTAGACTTTATCCTATAGTTTACAGGTGGCCTTGGAAAACTTCTGTCTGTAAAGGAATACTCTAATGGTAATGTGAAAGATTTATTTTATTTTCTCAGTGACATATTCATAATGATATTTTCCTTTGAAATAGTTACTTTAAGAATCTGATGCCTTTCTTTCTTCTCTCTTTCTTTGTTTCTTTGTTTCTTTCTTTTTTTCATTTCTTTTATTGAGAGAGAGAGAGAAGGACAGATAGGGACAGACAGGAAGGCGGAGAGATAAGAAATATCAATTACTCGTTGCAGCACCTTAGTTGTTCATTGATTGCTTTCTCATATGTGCCTTGACCAGGGGCCCCAACCAAGTCAGTGACCCCTTGCCCAAGCCAGCAACCTTGGGCTTCAAGCCAGTGACCTATGGGCTCAAGCCAGAGACCATGGGGTCATGTCTGTAAGGATCTGATGCTTTTCTAAGAGTGATTTTATTATTGATTGGAGCCAACATATTTTCTGTAGACACATCTGTCTGTTTGCTAATGAAAATAATGGGAAAAATTTAATTTAAAATCTTTACATAAAGCCCTTGAAAAAAACCACATCTATTCCTTATATATAATAGTTATTTGTTCTCCCGAGCAGTCAAGATCATTTGCTATGGATTCAGTGGTAATTGTCAACAGTTCAGTTTATAGCTCAAGAAATAGATTAATAGGAATAGAATTGAGAAATGGTAGTTAAATGGATAATCTATACAAGTTATATTTTTAGGTAAAGTCTTACCTTAATGATATTTTTGTCTACATGGGTTAAATTCAAATGTACAAAATAACTATTGCACAACATATTGAATGACTGACTACACAGTCAATCTAAATGCATACTCTTCAATTAGTCTTGAAAATAACCAGTGTGAACACATAGGCCCTCTTTAGTTCTCTATCTGCCCACTAATACAGCCATGGCACATGAGCAGTAGTGGCTTCCAAGCTTATTTAAGTTCATTGTCTTGATTACATACAATAATAACAGAAAATAATGCAATGCTAAATAACAATACCCTAGCCAAATTGGGGCACATTCCAGAAAATTACTTTAATGTTATACTTTCACTATTGGAAAATTATAAGATCCCCCAAATTATAGTATTCACAACTGTCAAACTGCTATTTAATAATTGTCTGTGTCTCTGTATTTCTCTTTCTCTCATACACACACACACACACACACACACACACACACACACACACTTCTGCTACGTACCCTTCTTCATGCTATCAGAGCACCTTGGGCATACTCTGTCCTCTTACAGATGCTAAATAGAGAAGTAGCTAGAACTGAACAAGGGAAAGTTGCTTTTGCTTGTGGCATTTAGTTCTCCTTAGGCTCTTCCTAGTGGACCTTAGTTTCTTTATTTCTACATTGTATTTAGCTTGAGGATTCTTTTTTTTTTTTTTTTTTACAGAGAGAGAGAGAGAGTCAGAGAGAGGGATAGACAAGGACAGACAAACAGGAACGGAGAGATAAGAAGCATCAATCATTAGTTTTTCATTGCGCATTGCGACACCTTAGTTGTTCATTAATTGCTTTCTCATATGTGCCTTGACCGCGGACCTTCAGCAAACTGAGTAACCCCTTGCTCGAGCCAGCGACCTTGGGTCCAAGCTGGTGAGCTTTTGCCCAAACCAGATGAGCCTGAGCTCAAGCTGGTGACCTCAGGGTCTCGAACCTGGGTCCTCGGCATCCCAGTCTGATGCTCTATCCACTGCACCACTGCCTGGTCAGGCAAGCTTGAGGATTCCTAAAGATTCCTTCTAGTCCAATCATTATATGATGGCTTATTATTTAGTTTAATGAATTCAAAATCATTCAAGCAGCAGTAAGGAAACTAATAGAAGAAAAACATCAAGACAAAAGCAGACACAAACAAAACAATATCCATAACTGATTTTACCTACTGCCAGAAGAGCCACAACCTGGCCTGATTAATAAGACTTTTCCATGCTCTAAGAATAAATGAGATGATTATTTATGTGCCTAGCCCAGAAGGATTGGCCAGGAGATGAAGAAGTGGAATAGGGGTTACATGAAAAACACAAAGAAGCCCCACTAAATAGGAGGAAAGACAGTAAGAAAGTAAAACTTAACGATACAAAAGTTATTATTGTACATTTTCACAGCACTATCTTTCAGAGCACTTTGAAATAAATTATGTGCCTTTGTTTTAACCATGATATATGGATATCTTTTAATTGTTAATTTATTTAATTGCTGTATTTCCTAAAGAGTATTCTATTGACTTATTGTCAAAAGATAAGTAGATAGATAATATTTTATAAGGATGATTTATGTTATAGCATTAAGAATTAATTTTCAGGATGAGAGTTAGTAATAGAAATCCAAAGGAAATAGCAAGATGTTATTTTTTCTACTTTGCCAAAAACATAAAAATAGAACTATTTCTAAGCTTCAATTTAATCTTTCAATTAAAGCAAATATAAAGTAGAACAATTACAAATATAACTTGTTTACTGGTATTTATTTTCATAGTAATAAATTTTCTCATTTTCTTTTACCAAAATAGGCTTTCAGATGAAAAATTTTACATTATCTTTTCAGTTTTGAGGTTTTTATTTTTTTATTTTTTATTTTTTTTTATTATTTTTTTTTTTTTCATTTTTCTGAAGCTGGAAACAGGGAGAGACAGTCAGACAGACTCCCGCATGCGCCCGACCGGGATCCACCCGGCACGCCCACCAGGGGCTGTGCTCTGCCCCCCAGGGGGCAATGCTCTGCCCATCCTGGGCGTCGCCATATTGCGACCAGAGCCACTCTAGCGCCTGAGGCAGAGGCCACAGAGCCATCCCCAGCGCCCGGGCCATCCTTGCTCCAATGGAGCCTCGGCTGCGGGAGGGGAAGAGAGAGACAGAGAGGAAAGCGCGGCGGAGGGGTGGAGAAGCAAATGGGCGCTTCTCCTATGTGCCCTGGCTGGGAATCGAACCTGGGTCCTCCGCACGCTAGGCCGATGCTCTACCGCTGAGCCAACCGGCCAGGGCTTGAGGTTTTTAAAAATACATATTTGCAGCAAGCTTGAATATTTTATGTACATTAAAATGGAATGAATAAATTAATCTCATCATCAAATATACTGAAGTTGATAAACAGGTGGTAAAATCAGGAAAAACATAAAGTCTTTCAAAATAAAATTTAAAAAACTAAAATAAAAGATACTACATGTTAGTTTTACATAACTTTTGGTAGTAAAACTAGAGGTATAATTTTTTAGGTTTAAACTGTTCTCTTGTCCATTAGGTTTTATATAATGATATGATTAATTCATTTGCCCCTTATAGTCTTGAAACACAGTTTCTAGAAATTTTATTCAAGTACATGCATATTATATTAGAGGAAACAGCAAATTAATTGTATTTTTAGATGCAGTTTATGAATCAGTAGGACACTGAGTAGTGAGAATGTCTTACTCTCCGAATCTAGCAGAGAGGTTAAACAGAGGCAAATACATTTACTTTCAGTGTTGAACATTATAACTCAATTAAAAATATTAAACTATAGTACAATAAGCTTTAAAATTTTTTATAGTTAAGATTTCACATTTTTTAAACTTCTAAATTCTCTAAACCACACAGTAATCTTACCCAAAGATACAGTAACCTTTTGTAAAATGCAAACATTCTGCATTTTCTCCCTCTTCTCATGAATTTACCTCAGAACGTCATGAAGATAGACTTCTGCTCCAGGTTGGGATGGGAGCACTGTGAGTCTGGATAGGAAATACCTGAGTGCCTCTGGGCTCACACTGACCATTGAGATGAGGCGTTCTTCTTCAGTAGACTCTGAGTTTTATGGAGCCACATTTTACTAGTGGATTGAGATGCCATGTTTAAGGTTAATGTTCATGTACAGCATGACCTCCTGGCTCCATTATCACTACTGTGTAAGAAAGCCAAGGCCTGGATCTTTCCTCACATGTGAAGGGAGGTTGGCCCTGCCCTCCCTGTTTTCTTTTTAATCACAGTAATGCAATATGTTTTAAAATCTTGTTTGTATCCCCAAATTTAACTTTTATTTTTTAATTTTATTTCCTAAATTAGGGAAGCTATTTATGATGAGAAAACAATTTAAAATCTATGAATTATAAAATGTTTATACATTTTGTTTTATCATATATAGAGAGTAAATTTCTGTGTAGTAATGGATCATTATAAAACTATCATTTATTATATTAGAGACACCTTACTATCTATCATTGCCTTAAAAGTCTACTGGATGAATGGCTGAACCATTCAGAAGCTTAGGGGTTAGATAAGTCAAGGTACGTGTATAATAACTGCAACGTAAGTGTCAATTAATTTTTTTTTTTTTTTTTTTTTTTCTGAAGCTGGAAACGGGGAGAGACAGACAGACTCCCGCATGCGCCCGACCGGGATCCACCCGGCACGCCCACCAGGGGCGACGCTCTGCCCACCAGGGGGGGTGCTCTGCCCCTCCAGGGCGTCGCTCTGCCGAGAGCGACCAGAGCTACTCCAGCGCCTGGGGCAGAGGCCAAGGAGCCATCCCCAGCGCCCAGGCTATCTTTGCTCCAATGGAGCCTTGGCTGCGGGAGGGGAAGAGAGAGACAGAGAGGAAGGAGGGGGGGAGGGGTGGAGAAGCAAATGGGTGCTTCTCCTATGTGCCCTGGCCGGGAATCGAACCCGGGTCCCCCGCACGCCCGGCCGACGCTCTACCGCTGAGCCAACCGGCCAGGGCCAAGTGTCAATTAATTTAACAGGCATTTACTACTCACTTCTAGATGACAAATATGTGATGGAGATGAAGCTCACAGTGATGGATACAGACAGAAAATTAAAGTAATAATACAATGCAGTAAGTACTAGATCAGTGCTAGGAAATAAAAAAGACCAGAAATGGCTTTACAAAACACATAGTCATTGATCTTTATCTGCTGAAGATGATCTTTAACGCTGAAAAACCTAACACACTGCATGAGGGAAAATCCACTAGATGGACAAAAGTGGTAAAAAACAAAAGAGGAGGGATTCTAGGAAGATGAAACAGTACATACCAAGGTACAGAGATACAAAACTGTATGGTGTGGCCAAGTAACTGCAAGTAATTTAGTATGGACTAAATTTATAGCAAAAGAACACACTGAGTCATTTATTTTGATACTACAAAGTCACTTATCTCTTAGGGCTTAGTATATATCTGTATTTCTACTTCCTGCCTTACATAGGTTGACTTATTACATATCTTTTATTCCTGAACTTTATATTTTGAAAAGAATATTCTCTTGTGACCTATGTCTGGAAAAATAAAAATTACTTGACTTAATGTCTGGACTCCTACTGATATTAATATTAATTAATATCTTTTTTAATAAATAAATTTTTATTAATTTTAATAAGTTGACATCAATAAATCAGGGTACATATATTCAAAGAAAACATGTCCAGGTTATCTTGTCATTCAATTCTGTTGCATACCCATCACCCAAAGTCAGATTGTCCTCCGTCACCTTCTATCTAGTTTTCTTTGTGCCCCTCCCCTTCCCCCTCCCCCTCTCCCTCCTTCCCACCCCCTACTCCCCGTAACCAACACTCTCTTGTCCATGTCTCTTAGTCTCGTTTTCATGTCCCACCAATGTATGGAATCCTGCAGTTCTTGTTTTTTTCTGATTTACTTATTTCACTCCGTATAATGTTATCAAGATCCCACCATTTTGTTGTAAGTGATCTTATGTCATCATTTCTTATGGCTGAATAGTATACCATGGTGTATATGTGCCACATCTTCTTTATCTAGTCTTCTATTTTTTTTTTACAGTAATTAAAAGCCTTTAAGCAAACTCTTGGCCAATACAGCAAGAATCCATGAAAGAGTAGTGTCCTTAACATGTTCACCAAGTCCAAGTTGGCCCCAACACCATGCCAAATCCCTGAAAAATGCAACCCAACCCCAGTTCAGTCTATTAGGAGCTGTCACTAGGAGCAGGAGTCCAGGAAAAGTCCACCTCCAGGAAAAGTCCACATGGCACTGGATTGTTGTCACAATTCTATACTTTGCAGCTCACGTCCAAGTCCCAATGACCGCTGCTTCTAGCTGGTACTGATTCAGGTAGACTGAAAAAGCCATCGGCAGCATGTGTGGAGATGGAGCTTCTGTTCTCCTCTGCCTGGAGAGATGAGACCAGGTTGCTTTTCCCTGGAGCTCTGTGACTGTGGCTTGGAAAAGAGAACCTTGAGATATACTAAGCTGGGTGGCAAAGGTAGATTCATAATAGAAGTTGGCAAAAGGGGGAAAGAGAGCTCTAAATTAGGAGTAGGTCTCAGCCTGAAATATGAGTGGGGCATTGAGGTAGGAGGAATAAAGGAAACACTATATATTAAACAAAGCAGCAGAAAATAGGACTATCAACACCCACAACAGAGATCTTCGAGGGAAGAATAAAAAACCTGACTATTCAGGCAAAACATAGTTAAGTGGCCCTTGTGCAAATGAGATCAGTTACCTGCTTCTTGGAAGAATTACCCTAGGCTCGTCCACAGTGTCATAGATGGGGCCGACGGCCCTGGGCACCTTCAGCCTTCCGTGGCACACCCCAGCATTCTGGGCAAGGTTAGGTCATAGGTGGCTTCATAATAGAAGTTGGCAAAAGGGGGAAAGAGAGCTCTAAATTAGGAGTAGGTCCCAGCCTGAAATATGAGTGGGGCATTGAGGTAGGAGGAATAAAGGAAACACTATATATTAAACAAAGCAGCAGAAAATAGGACTATCAACACCCACAACAGAGATCTTCGAGGGAAGAATAAAAAACCTGACTATTCAGGCAAAACATAGTTAAGTGGCCCTTGTGCAAATGAGATCAGTTACCTGCTTCTTGGAAGAATTACCCTAGGCTCGTCCACAGTGTCATAGATGGGGCCGACGGCCCTGGGCACCTTCAGCCTTCCGTGGCACACCCCAGCATTCTGGGCAAGGTTAGGTCATAGGTGGCTTCATAATAGAAGTTGGCAAAAGGGGGAAAGAGAGCTCTAAATTAGGAGTAGGTCCCAGCCTGAAATATGAGTGGGGCATTGAGGTAGGAGGAATAAAGGAAACACTATATATTAAACAAAGCAGCAGAAAATAGGACTATCAACACCCACAACAGAGATCTTTGAGGAAGAACAAAAAACCTGACTATTCAGGCAAGACATAATTAAGTGGCCCTTGTGCAAATGAGATCAGTTACATGCTTCTTGGAAGAATTACCCTAGGCTCGTCCACAGTGTCATAGATGGGGCCGACGGCCCTGGGCACCTTCAGCCTTCCGTGGCACACCCCAGCATTCTGGGCAAGGTTAGGTCATAGGTGGCTGGAGCAGGGCTGGAAGAGACTGAACCCTCCCTTAGAGGAGCGAGGGGGAAGCCTACCTTCCAGTGTCCCTGTTTCCTCACAGCAGAGGCATGTAAGTCTGGCAGGCTTTAGCTCAATGACCTTCCTTTCCACTATTGAAGCAGGACCCAGAAGGCATTCTATGAGACCCCTTTGGGGCGTTGGAGCCTTTAAGGGCGTATCCTAAAAACTGGTAGTTACCCTGATCTCTATTGGGCTTTTTCTGCCTCTTGGTATCTTAAAAGCCATGCTCAGAAGATCTCACTGAGGGGTTTGAGGATCCCCATCCACCTATATAAATCTTTTCCATATAACTGGAGCTATTTGGAAAAAGACAAAACAGTGTTATTAGGTGGATCAAATAAAGAAGGTAGTAGTTTGCAGGAGAAAAAGATTTGTTCATCAGCATTCAAAAGAAATTTAAAAAAATTTAAGTAAAGGCATGATATGGTAGACCCGTAGGAGTTCCAGGATATGACTCCCCCTTTTAAATTTTTTTAAATTGACCTTAAAATATTTGCTGGATACACTTTAATAATACCTTGACTATAAAGATTGTAAGAAATACATATAATTCGAAAGGTTTGACAAAATACAGTAAATGCTTTTGCTCCATATGCAGGAGCATTGTCAGTTTAACCAGTTTAGGAAATCCAATAATAGAACAATGCATACAGACAATGAGTTATAACATGCTTAGCAGCCTCTCCTGTTCTGACAGAGGTTACTATAAATCCAGAATATGTATCCACTGTAACGTGGACATAGGACTGTTTACCAAATGAAGGTATATGAGTAACATCCATTTGCCAAAGTTGTCCTGGTAGGGGTCCTTGAGAGTTAACTCCAAATGAAGGGGCAGATTGTAGTATAGGACCCCTTGGACAGGATTTCCCAATCTGCCGTGCTGCTTCCTGAGAAAGTTGAAACTGTTTACACAGGGCTGCAGCGTTCTGGTGATGAATAGTATGAGACTGAATTGCTAGATCTGTCATGATTGCTCCAAATAATTTTCTTTTGGGTAGCTTGATCAACAAGGGCATTCCTAGGCCCTGGCCAGTTGGCTCAATGGTAAAGCGTTGGCCTGGCGTGCAGGGGTCCCAGGTTCGATTCCCAGCTAGGGCACACTGGAGAAGCGCCTATCTGCTTCTCCACCCCTCCCCTTCTCCTTCCTCTCTGTCTCTCTCTTCCCCTCCCACAGCCAAGGCTCCATTGGAGCATAGTTGGCCCGGGCGCTGAGGATGGCTCTGTGGCTTCTGCCTCAGGCGCTAGAATGGCTCTGGTTGCAACAGAGTAACACACCAGATGGGCAGAGCATCCCCCTCTGGTAAGCATGCCGGGTGGATCCCAGTCAGGCGCATGTAATATCTTGCTTTTGTTAAAAGTAAAAAGCCTCAGTTAAAAACTTGGAACCAGAGGGATTCCAATTAGAATATTAGAAAGAAGCAGATAGTATTGTAGAATTAATCTTAGAGTTTATTATTTTCCTAAGATTTTATATTTTATTAGATCAACTCAAATTATAATTTTTTAGCATACAACCATAGAATATCAACCTGACAAGTGGTGGTGCAGTGAATAGCGAGTCACCCTGGAACACTGAGGACCCAGGTTCAAAACCCCAAGGTCACCAGTTTGAGTGCAGGCTCCTTTGGCTTGAGCGTGGAATCAACAACATGATCCCATGTTTGCTGGCTTGAGCCCAAGGTCACTGGCTTGCCTGGAGGTCCCCCACCCTTCCACGCCCATATGAGAAGCAATCAATGAACAATTAACATAATGCAACTATAAGTGGATGCTTCTCATCTCTCTCTTTTCCTGTTTCTTTTTCACACTAAAAAAGTGAAATAAAATAAAAATAAAAATAAACAATAGAACATCAAATAATGCCTAACAATATAAAAACTGTGGCAATAAAAATAATAGTATGCACTAATTGTCAAACAATAGTACATTTAATCTCGACAACTCTATGATGTAGATACTCTTATTATTAGCATTTCATAAAGAAAAAAATAAACCTTAGAGAGGCTGAATAATTTTCACACACACATCTAACAATTTGTAAAGTCAATCCTCAAATTAGGTCCATCTGATTTCAAATCTATTGATGACAATGCTATATTACTACTCAAATTCAGAAACTCAGTTGTGAGAAAGGATTTATTTGAAAGGGGTGGGGTAACAAGAACTTGGTTTAAACTATAGGGCAAGAACTAAAAATAAGTCACATTATTAGGAAAAATTTAATTTTCAATTTTTCAAGAGCACAATATATTGCATCGTAGAGTACATAGGTTATGTATATAAAATCAATAGCAAGGATATTTTATACAAGCTGTTCTACTTCCTGATACCCATGGAATTAATGATAGAGTTTAAATCCAGTTCCAGTATAGAGAAATAAGTACATATTTAGGAAGAAATATTCTTTATTTTAAAATGCTTATGATTTTTTAAAGTAAGTAAACTGTGCTATGGTAAAAATTCTGCATTAAAAAATAAATTCTAGCCCTGGCCGGTTGGCTCAGTGGTAGAGCATCAGCCTGGCATGCGGGGGACCCGGGTTCGATTCCCAGCCAGGGCACATAGGAGAGGCGCCCATTTGCTTCTCCACCCCCCCCCCTACTCCTTCCTCTCTGTCTCTCTCTTCCCCTCCCGCAGCCAAGGCTCCATTGGAGCAAAGATGGCCCGGGTGCTGGGGATGGCTCCTTGACCTCTGCCTCAGGCGCTAGAGTGGCTCTGGTCGCGGCAGAGCGACGCCCCAGAGGGGCAGAGCATCGCCCCCTGGTGGGCAGAGCATCGCCCCTGGTGGGCATGCCAGGTGGATCCCAGTCGGGTGCATGCGGGAGTCTGTCTGAATGTCTCTCCCCGTTTCCAGCTTCAGAAAAATAAAAATAAATAAATAAATAAAATAAAAAAATAAATTCTAACCATAATTTGAGCCATAATGTTAAAGGTGGAAAATGGATCTCAGAGACCAGTTTGTGGTGGTGGTAATGGAAATTAGATTTTGAGATCCCAAAAGGTGAGTAAAATCTAGTTAAATCAGTCAGAAACATAGACTTGTCTTTAATCTCCAGATATAAAGAATAGGGAAAGAGCAGCTAAATTGTGTCTCCTACTACTAATGAGACAATTCAAAAATAGGAGACTGTTAAGGGGTAAAAATCTGCCTGTTAATAACCAATTAGTTAGGTAGTTGGATACACAATCAACTTACAAGATGAACAGCTTTTTTATATACTATTGATAACATGTTTAAAAAATATTATAAAGAACCTATTCATAGTAGCAATAAGAACTATAAAATGAGTAAATAAAACAAGAAATGTACAAAACCCATGGGAAAAAAAATAGAACTTTTACAAATATAAAAAATACCCAGTTAAATGGAGATATGTTCTTGAATAGGAAAACGCAAAGTATTATAAAGCAAAACAATTAAGATCCAAACCCCCTGTGAGGGAGGAATAAACTTTTTTCTACCCTCAAGTTTCTTTTGGCTGATCTAAAAGACAGATTAGGAAGAGAAAATACCAAATTTAATACATGCATATGCATGGGAACCCCAAATACATGAAAGAGTCAGAGACTCCACATGTGTGAGAGGTTCAGAGACAGAAAGGGAACATGATATATAAGACATCTGGAACTAAGGATAAAGCAATGCACTTTGGGGACTTCAAAAGGTCAGTGTAGAATGATAAGAACACATTTAATAAGTAGCAGTTTTCCCTGCCATACAGATGGGTCAAAAAAAGTTATTTCTGGGCCCTGGCCAGTTGGCTCAGCGGTAGAGTGTTGGCCTGGCGTGCAGGAGTCCCGGGTTCGATTCCCGGCCAGGGCACACAGGAGAAGCACCCATCTGCTTCTCCACCCCTCCCCTTCTCCTTCCTCTCTGTCTCTCTCTTCCCCTCCCACAGCGAGGCTCCATTGGAGCAAAGATGGCCCGGGTGCTGGGGATGGCTCTGTGGCCTCTGCCTCAGGCGCTAGAATGGCTCTGGACACAACAGAGCAACGCCCCAGAGGGGCAGAGCATCACCCCCTGGTGGGCATGCCGGATGGATCCCGGTCAGGCGCATGCGGGAGTCTGTCTGACTGCCTCCCCGTTTCCAGCTTTGGAAAAATGAAAAAAAAAAAAGTTATCTCTGATAATCTTACTATGGTCAAGACCTCTAATTCAAGTTCTTCTATGTAGTTAAAGGCAGGGGCAGAAGTTTCTCTTGAGCTTGAGGGAAAAATTGCCTTTACCTCAAAGTAGTCTGCATACTACTGATACACATGTTGGGGTGGCTCATTTGGAACCCTCCACATCTCTCAGAATTTCAAAAAAAAAAATGAATCTTGATTAGCTTATTCTAAAAATTACATGGCATATGCACAGCAAAGGAAACCATCAACTAAATATAAAGATGTTTCCTACTGAAAGGGAGAACCTATTCACTGATAAATCTGAGAAAAGTTAATATCCAGACTTTATAAAGAAGTTATACAACTCAACACGAATTTAATTTTAAAATGGGCCAAGGACTTGAATAAACACTTCTCCAAAGAGAACATACAGATGGCCAATAGAAATATGAAAGAGGCTTGATGTCACTAATCATCAGAGAAATGCTAATTAAAACCACAGTGAGATATCACCTCACATCTATCAGAATGGCTATCATCAATAAATTACAAACAGTAAGTGCTAGTGAGGATGTGAAGAAAAGAGAACCCTCATGCACTGTTGGTGGGAATGCAGATTGGTGCAACCACTGTGGAAAGCAATATGGAATACCTCAAAAAATTAAAAATGGAACTGCCTTATGACCCAGTGATTCTACTTCTGGGACTTCATCCAAAGAAACCTGAAACACTAATTCAAAATAATATATGCACTCCCACATTTACTGCAGCATTGTTTACAATAGGCAAAATTTCGAAGCCCAAGTGTTCAACAGTTGATGTGTGAATAAAAATACTATAGTACATTTACACAATGGAATACTACTCAGCTGTAAAAAAGAAAAAAAAGGGAAGGAAGGAAGGAAGGAAGGAAGGAAGGAAGGAAGGAAGGAAGGAAGGAAGGAAGGAAGGAAGGAAGGAAGGGAGGAAACCTTCTTTGTGATAATGTGGATAGACCTGGAGAGCATTATGCTAAGTGAAATAAGCCAATCAGAGAAAGACAAGTACCATATGATTTCACTTATATGTGG
Source organism: Saccopteryx leptura (assembly GCF_036850995.1). NCBI lineage: Eukaryota > Metazoa > Chordata > Mammalia > Chiroptera > Emballonuridae > Saccopteryx > Saccopteryx leptura. Next base: position 112,423,248 of record NC_089504.1, read on the forward strand.
AACCTAATGAACAAAACGAACTAACAGATAAAATAGAGATAGATTCATGGAGAGCAGGCTAACAGCTGTTGGGGGAAGTGGACGTTGGGGCTGGGTGAGGGGATAAAGGGATTGAGCAAAAAAGAAATTAAAAAGAGAAAAAAGCCATGTACACAGACAACAGTGTGGTGATTTTTGAAGGGAAGGAAGATGGAGGAGGGTACAGGGAAGATAAATGGTGATGAAAGGAGACTTGATTTGGGGTGGTAAACACAAAATACAGTGTACAAATGATGAGTTGTAAAAATGTGCACCTGAAACATGTATAATTTTGTCAACCAATGTCACCCCATAAATTCAATAAAAAGGGAAAAAATTTACATGGTAGAAAAAAATTATAAATATTATTTGGTTTCATAAAGAATAAAAATAGAGAAGGGAATTTATGCTATTATAAATCAAAACAAAAAATGGGGAAAAAAAAAGGCCCTGGCCTGTTGGCTCAGCAGTAGAGCATTGGTCTGGCGTGCAGGAGTCCCGGGTTTGATTCCCAGCCAGGGCACACAGGAGAGGCGCCCATCTGCTTCTCCACCTCTCCCCCTCTCCTTCCTCTCTGTCTCTCTCTTCCCCTCCCGCAGCGAGGCTCCATTGGAGCAAAGATGGCCCGGGCGCTGGGGATGGCTCTGTGGCCTCTGCCTCAGGCACTAGAATGGCTCTGGACGCAGCAGAGCGATGGCCCAGAGGGGCAAAGCATCGCCCCCTGGTGGGCATGCCAGGTGGATCCCAGTCAGGTGCATGCGGGAGTCTGTCTGACTGCCTCCCCGTTTCCAGCTTCGGAAAAATGAAAAAAAAATAAATAAAAACATACTACTTCACTAAAATAAAACAATAGGGTATTGATTAGTTAGGACTAAATGAATATATCAATGAAAAGAAAAGTCTAGAGGGAAAATGCTGAAGCAATTTCTACAATTCTATGGGGTTCCACAGAGGTGCCCCAACAAAATTAAACCTCAGTTGTCTAGTAACCCATTTATTAACACACCCTTTACTGGCTTTCTTCCCCTTTCCGTCTCACTTTCTTTGCTCCTTACCTCCCAATTAAAATACCTGTTTTGTTATTATGATTAATTATAAGAAATATATATATATATATATATATATATATATATATATATATAGTGTTCATCCTTATTCCTGAACAAAATCTTAAACCCTTAGAATTTCCTAAGTGATAAGAGAAATGAAGGTGTGGATGTTATACATGACAATTCCTTTTCAATTACACTTAAGATTATGTTAATGAGATTTTTAGAAACCTTCAAAATAACCATAGGCTGGGGGTTGATTGCCAAGGAAACCAAGTAAGTGATTAGGGTTAGAATTTTCAGCCTCACCCCTCCAACTCTGAAAAGAGGAGAGGGGCTGAAATTTGAAGCAATCGCCTGTGACTGGTGATTTAACCAACCTTGCAGACCTAATGAAGCCTCCAGGAAAACCCTAAAGGATGGGTTTAGAGAGCTTCTGGGTTGATAGGCATGTGGAGGTGGTTAGAGGGCTATGTGCCTTGAAGGGGCTGGAAGTTTGGAGCTCCTTCCCTCATAACTTGCTCTATCCATTTTCACCTGGCTGTTCCTGAGGTGTATCCTTTGTAATAAACTGGTAATCTAGTAAGTAAACCATTTTCCCTAGTTCTGTTAGCCATTCTAGTGAATAATCAACCCTCAGGAAGGGGAAGCTCCCATGTTCAGCCAATCATTCAGAAGTTCAGAGACAATCTGGATTTACAATTGGCATCTAAAGTGAGGTAACAATCGGAGCTTGTGGAATCTGATACTATCTCCAGGTAGAGAGTGTCGGAACTGAATTGAATTGTGGGACACCCAGCTGGTGTCTGCGGAAATCTGGAGAATTGCTTAGTTTGGAAAAACTCCCACGCACTGGAGTACAAGGTATTTGGTGAGTGGTAAGGAGAGAAGAAAAACAGGGAAAATCTCCAATTATGCCTATACTCAAGTCTCTCTCAGAATCTGCTTATGGGAGAACCCCAACTATGACAAGAGATATTTAAGCTTTTACTCTGCGTGCTTCTGTATAATATTGGTTTTTCACAATTACAACATGTAGAACTTGTGTCATTCAAAAAATATAATTAAAATTATTAGGCTGGCTAAATCAGACCTATGAATTTAGACTTGTTTTTGGTGTTTTTTTTTAAGGATTTGGAAAAGCACTATTTTTTATTTTTTTATTTTATTTATTGACTTCAGAGAGAGAGAGAGAAATGGGGGGGGGGGGAGCATCAACTCATAGTAGTTACTTCTTGTATGTGCCTTGACTAGGCAAGCCCAGGGTTTTGAACTGGTGATGTCAGCACTCCAGGTGTATGCTTTATCCTCTGTGCCACCACAGGTCAGGCTATTGTTTTGGGGTTTTTTGTTTTGTTTTTTCTTTTCTACTTTTCCAAGTTGAAAGGAGAGGAGATAGACTCCGCATGCGCCCTGACCAGGATCTACCTGGCAACCCCTCTCTGGGGCTGATGCTCTGCCCATCTGGGACCATGTTTACAACTGAGCTATTTTTAGCACCTGAGGTGGAGGCTTCATGGAGCCATCCTCAGTGCCCAGGTCAATGTGCTCAAACCAATCGAGCCATGGTTGCAGAAGAAAAGAGAGAGAGAGAGAGACAGAGGGAGAGGGAGAGAAGGAGAGAAATAGAGATGGAATGGTGGAGATGCAAGTGGTCACTTCTCCTTTGTGCCCTGACTGGGAATCGAACCTGGGACATCCTCACTCCAGGCCAATGCTCTACCACTGAGTCAACCGGCCAGGGCCATTTTGGGTTTTATGTTTTGTTTTACTAAGGGTAGACCTTGTAAGCATTAACTAGTGTCTTTATACTCTACTAAATTTCTTGAAATTTAGATCCAGAATCCTATCTTTCCAGCTTATTCTCTCTTGGCCATTCACATTTAGAGGCTGATAACATAGAATTATAGAAAAAGATTCCTGAAAGGAGGTTTTACAGACTTGTAAATCTATAAAGACCTACCTTCTATAAATCTGCTGTCCCTCAAAAAAGAACATTCATGGAATTCATCTGTCCCTCATCTAACAATGTTTGAAGTCTCATGCACTATGATGCTGTAACTAAAGGACATTTAGAAACATTATCTCTTAAAAACATGTGAGTGTTAATCACCAAAAAGAATACGGGGAAGTGTGCAGAGCTGGATATGTGATTCAGGGAATGACAGGAGCATAGTCTCAACAATTGATGGAGCTCAGGAAATACCATTTATTTCTAGTCTAAACTGAGAACTGTTCTCAAACAGGAAGCAGGAAGTTGAGAGCACAGGCTTAACGGACATAAGTTTAGACACAGAAAGAGTGTGGTCTAAGAGGGATATGGCACCAAGCAGAATAGCTGGAGTTAAAAATGAAACTGGCCAAAGTATTGCATGAGCAATAGAGACAATCATTAGAAAGACTAGTATCATTCACACACAAGTGCCATTGCAGGGATAAACCACAAAAACCCCAGTGAGTCAGCAAATGGATAACTTTCACCACAGTTGATGGGAAAGTAGCAAAGGAATATTGATTAAACAATACACAAAATTACCATAGAATGCTAGAAATTATCAGTAACAGAGGAAGAGTTTTCAGTAAATAGTCATGTCAGAAACTGACTACTCATCAAACTCCATAGATCCTTATTAAAATACCAGAATAGCAAAAAAAAAAAAAAAAAAAGAAGGTGCCTAATAGGAGTTTTATTTAGTAGGCATCTTTCTACAAAATTGAAGAATTATTCAGCCTGGATCTGTTTAGTAGCAAAAAGGAATAAATGTAGCCAAAACAATAGAAAATCATAAAAGACATGGTAACCCTTTCAAATCTTAGTGGAGAGGAAGCAAAAATCAAGGCCAGGGCTCCATGGTACATTAAACTATGTAAGATTCCTTTATTAATGTGGACTTCATTAGTCTCAGTTATATCTTTATAACATCCCTTTTTATAAGTTAAAATTGCCCTTTGAATTACCCACGGTAGGTACCTCAAGCACCAGGAGTCAACAAGCAAATAGTAGTCAAGGTTCTGGTGTTCAGAACACTGTATACTCATCCCTGGTGAGTAGTATGATATTTAAAAGGTTGCTACGCTGGGAATTCAGAGCATGTGCTAAAAGAAAGCAAAGGTTTGGAACAGTGAGAAAGGATCCAATCCATCTGTTCGAGTTTAACGGTATCCGCTGCTTGTTAGAAGTCTTTCTCTACTTTCTATCAGAAAATGGAAATAATCTTTCAATTCTGCTGATAATTAGACTTAAATGGAGTAATCTGAAAAGTGGGTGAAAGCTTAGCATTATGCATTCTGGCACCATTCAGGAGACCTCTTGAAGAAATATTCAGTCAGCACCTTCAAGGTCAAAGCAAGATGACATAAAACCCAAAAGAAAGATCTTTGGAGTCTAGCTAGTTTCTTTATGATCTATTTCTGCATAACAAACTTAGTGGCTTAAAATGACAACTCTTTAATTTGCTGATAATTCTCTGGGTCAGAAATTTGAGCTGCATTCAATTGGGTGACTTTTCTGCTGATCTCACTCATTCTGCTGATAGTAGCTCATTACAGTGCTATCAACTAGAGAGCATTAGGGATGCATGCTCCAAGCTGGCCTCACTCAAAAACGTAGCAGTTGGTTGTGGCTTTGTCTGAGCCTCTGTCTCCACGTGGTGTCTCAACCTCAAGGAGACCGGCTGGGGCTTTTTCACATAGTGATGGCAGAGTTCCAAGAGGAAAAGAGCAGAAGATTCAATCGTTTCTTGGAGCCTACACTCACAAGTCCCACAGTGGTACTTTCGCTGTGTTGTATTGGTAAAGCAAGTCACAAGGCCAGTCCAGATTCAAGGGTTTGGAGAAAGAATTTGGCCTGTTAATGAGAAAAATAGCAAAGTCACAGTTGCAAAGGATCATTTGTACATAGATGAGAAGCATCATTGCAGACATCTTCATAAAGGGTTATTACGGCTAGGGGAATGCCTGTCTCTTTTAGGATCTGGGAAAGAAGCTGAGAAGGCTTCAAGAAGCCTCCTAAGAGAGGCTACAGAGTACATTTATAGTGGAAATCTTAGAAGCAGTCTGGACCTCTGAATACTTAAATACTAAAAGAGCTGGGGGAAACACTCAACAAGACAAAATGCAGCTCCAATATTTCCAAATTTAAAGTCTAGGACATCTTTCTTTAATAATTAGATTTTTTTCTCAAATACTTACCTTGTTTATCTGAAATGTTTTCTGCCAGATCTTCAGATGGCTGACTTCTTCACATTATTTAAGATCAAGCTTAATTTTTGCCTCCTCAGGGAAACCCTCCCTGACCACTTTAATTAAAGGAATTCCCCCATTTCACATCACATTTTCTCTGTAACAGTATCACTATCCAAAATAACTTTAATTTTTGTTTATTTGTTCATCATCTGTCCCTCATTAGAATATAAGTTCCATGAAATTTCAGGTTCTATTAATTTGTTTAGTATAGTAACATCAGCAAGTAATGAGTGCTTGGAAAGGTAGCAAAGTATGGACAAGGTTTTGATAATTACTTCTCCACTAATATGCCAAGTTTGGCCCAAATCTTAATCTCTGCTATAAAGTACAAAGCAGATAACATTATCTCATTATCCCTAGGATCAGAATTTACTAAGCTTTTTCTGTATAAATATGCCTGCTTGGAACTTTCTATTTATGTTAGAGATACTAGTCTTGGAATGCATCTAATTAACCTCAATTTCCTCCTTTTGTAAACCTGAGAAAATACTCACCTCCCTTATCTAAACTAAATAGGTTCCATTTGTAAAATGCATAGTACAATACCTTTAGAGAGTAAATACTCAATAAATGGTGGTTACTCTCCATGATTCAATTATGACTCACTGGGCTTGTACATATCTCAAGCCCAATCTATATTCTACTGATTTTTTGTTTGTTTGTTTGTTTGTTCTTAATCAGGGGTAGTCAACCTTTTTATACCTACTGCCCACTTTTGTATCTCTGTTAGAAGTAAAATTTTCTAACTGCCCATCGGTTCCACACTAATGGTGATTTATAAATTAGGGAAGTAACTTTACTTTATAAAATTTATAAAGCAGAGTTACAGCAAGTTGAAGCATATAATAATAATTTCTTACCAAGTACTTAATGTCAGATTTTTGCTAAATTTGGCAGAATCAATCTTTATAAAACAACTTACCATAGTTAAATATATCTTTTTATTTATACTTTGGTTGCTCCGCTACCACCCACCATGAAAGCTGGAATACCCACTAGTGGGCGGTAGGAACCAAGTTGACTACCACTGTTTTATTTTTTTTATTTTTTTTATTTTTATTTTTTTTTGTATTTTTCTGAAGCTGGAAATGGGGAGAGACAGTCAGACAGACTCCCATATGTGCCCGACCAGGATCCACCCGGCACTGCCCCTCTGGGGCGTCACTCTGTCGCGACCAGAGCCACTCTAACGCCTGGGGCAGAGGCCAAGGAGCCATCCCCAGCGCCCGGGCCATCTTTGCTCCAATGGAGCCTCGCTGCGGGAGGGGAAGAGAGAGACAGAGAGGAAGGAGAGGGGGAGGGGTGGAGAAGCAGATGGGCGCTTCTCCTGTGTGCCCTGGCCGGGAATCGAACCCGGGACCCCTGCACGCCAGGCCAATGCTCTACCACTGAGCCAACCGGCCAGGGCCGACTACCACTGTTTTAAACTACCAGTTCTAACAATCTATTTCCAAAGAATTTTCTGATGCCTCAGAAGGCCCTAAGGAAAAGTCTGATGATTATTTTATTTATTTATTTATTTATTTATTTATAATTTTAATTTGTGTTTATATAGATTCAAGTGTCCCACTGAATATATCTCCCCCTACCCCCTATTTTCCCTTGGCACCCCCATGTCTCCATCCCCCAATGCCTTCCCCCCTTCTCTCCAGGATTTGATGTCCTGTTCTCTATAATGCTGTGTTAATATATATATAATTTTATTAATCTCTTTCCCTTCTCTGATCCCATCTTCTCTTCTACTTTCCCTCTGACAGCTTTCCCTCTAGTCCCTCTGAGCCTGCCTCTGCCTCTGTTCTGTTGCTCAGTTCACATTGTTCATTGGATTCCTCAAATGAGTGAGGTCATATGGTATTTTTCTTTCTCTGCCTGGCTTATTTCACTTAGCATGCTAGTTTTCAAATCCATCCATGTTATCACAAAAGGTAAGATTTCCTTCTTCCTCAGGCTGTGTATTGATAGTATTCCATTGTGTATATGTACCACTGCTTTTTAATCCACTCATCCTCTGGCGGACACATGGGCTATTTTCAGATCTTGGCTATTGTAAACAATGCTGCAATAAACATGGGAGTGCATTTCTTCTTTTGAATCAGTGATTTGGTATTCATAGGATGTATTCCTAAAAGTGGAATAACTGGGTCAAAGGGCAGTTCCATTTTTAATTTTTTGAGGAATTCCATACTGTTTTCCACAGTGGCTGCACCAGTCTGCATTCCCACCAGCAGTGCAGGAGGGTTCCCTTTTCTCCGCACCCTCTCCAGCACTTATTATGTGTTGTTTTGTTAATAGCGCCATTCTGATTGATGGGAGGTCACATCTCATTGTGGTTTTAATTTGCATTTCTCTAATGATTAGTGATGTTGAGCATTTTTTCATATGCCTATTGGCCATCTGTATGTCCTCTTTGGAGAAGTGTCTATTTCTTTTGCCTGGATTGTTTATCTTCCTGGTGTTGAGTTTTACAAGTTCTTTATAAATTTTGGTTATTAACCCTTTATCAGACGTATTGGAGAATATATTTTCCCATTATGTGGGTTTATTTTGTTAATGGTGTCTTTTGCTGTGCAAAAGCTTTTTAGTATCATATAGACCCATTTGTTCATCTTCTCCTTTATTTCTCTTGCCCGTGGAGATAAATCAGCAAAAATATTGCTACAAGAGATATCGGAGAGTTTACTACCTATGTTTTCTTCCAAGAAGTTTATGGTTTCACAACTCAACATTTAAGTCTTTTATCCATTTTGAGTTTACTTTTGTGAATGGTGTAAGTGGTGATCCAGTTTCATTTTTTTGCAAGTACCTGTCCAATTTTCCCAACACCATTTGTTAAAGAGACTGTCTTTTCACCATTGCATGCTCTTACCTCCTTTGTCAAATATCAATTGTCTATATAGGTATGGGTTTATTTCTGGGTTCTCTGATCTGTATGCCTGTTCTTATGCCAGTACCAGGTTGTTTTGAGTACGATGGCCTTGTAGTATAACTTGATATCAAGAAGTGTGATACCCCCCACTTTATTCTTCTTTTTCAGGATTGCTGAGGCTATTCGTGTTCTTTTTTGGTTCCATATAAATTTTTGGAATATGTGTTTTATATGTTTGAAGTATGTCATTGGTATTTTAATAGGAACTGCATTGAATTTATAAATTGTTGTGGATAATATAGACATTTTAATGATATTTATTCTTCCTATCCATGAACACAATATATGTTTCCACTTGTTTGTATCTTCCTTGATTTCCTTTAACAATGTTTTATAATTTTTTGAGTACAAATCTTGAACCTCTTTGGTTAAATTTACTCCTAGGTACTTCACTTTTTGGTTGCAATAGTGAAGGGGATTGTTTTCTTAATTTCTCTTTTAGTCAGTTCATAGTCAGTGTATAAAAATGCCTCTGATTTCTGAATATTGATTTTATATCCTTCCACCTTGCTGAATTCATTTATCAGGTCCAGTAGTTTTTTGACTGTGACTTTACGGTTTTCTATGTACAGTATTATATCATCAGCAAATACTGATAGTTTTACTTCTTCTTTTCCAATTTGGATGCCTTTTATTTTTTCTTTTTGTCTGATTGCTGTGTCTAGGACTTTCAGGACTATGTTGAATAAGAGTGGTAAAAGGGGGCACTCCTGCCTTGTTCCTGATCTTAAGGGGATTTCTTTTCATTTTTGCCCATTGATTATGATGTTGGCTTTGGGTTTGTCATAGATGGCCTTTATCATGTTGAGGTATGTTCCCTGTATTGCCACTTTGCTGAGAGTTTTGATCATGAATGGGTGCTGGATTTTATCAAATACTTTTTCTGCATCTATTGATATTATCATGTGATTTTTATTTTTTCTTTTATTTATGTGTTGAATCACATTGATTGATTTGCAAATATTGTACCAGCCTTGTCTCTTTAGAATAAATCCCACCTGATCATGATATATGATTTTTTTCATGTGTTGCTGGATCCGGTTTGCTAATATTTTGTTGAGAATTTTAGCATCTAAGTTCATCAAGGATATTGGTCTATAGTTTTCTTTCTTTGTAGTGTCTTTGCCTGGTTTTGGAATCAGTATTATGCTTGCCTCATCAAAGGAGTTTGGAAGTCTTCCCTCTTCTTGAATTTTTTGAAATAGCTTGAGAAGGATAGGAGTTAGTTCTTCTTTGAATATTTGGTAAAATTTGTCAGTGAAGCCATCTGGCCCAGGACTTTGATTGTTGGGAGTTTTTTGATAACTGTTTCAATCTCATTTGATAAAATGAGTCTGTTTAGGTTTACTGATTCTTCTATATTAATTTTTGAAAGATTATATGTTTCGAGGAATTTGTCCATGTTGCCTAGGTTGTCTAATTTTATAGCATATAGTTCTTCATAGTAATTTCTTACAATCCTTTGTATTTCTGCTATGTCAGTTGTTACTTCTCCTCTCTCATTTCTAATTTTATTTATTTGAGTCCTCTCTCTTTTTTTCTTGGTGAGTCTGGTTAAAGATTCATCAATTTTGTTTACCTTTTCAAAGAACCAGCCCTTGGTTTCATTGATCCTCTGTATTGTTTTTTTAGCCTCTATGTCATTTATTTCCGCTCTGATCTTTATTATTTCCTTCCTTCTACGTCTTCTAGGTTTTACTTTCTGTTCTTTTTCTAGTTCTTTTTGATGCAGGGTTAAATTGTTTATTTGAGCTTTTTCTAGCTTCTTAAGGTATGTCTGTAGTGCTATGAACTTTCCTCTCAGGATTGCTTTTGCTGTGTCCCATAAATTTTGATTGTTGTATGTTCATTTTCATTTGTTTCAAGAAAATTTTTTATTTCTTTCTTGATCTCATTGTTAACCCATTCATTATTTAATAATATGCTATTTAGTTTCCAAGTGTTTGAGTGTTTTTCAGTTTTTCTATTGTAGTTGATTTCTAGTTTCATGCCATTGTGATCTGAGAAGACACTTGATATAATTTCAATCTTAAATTTGTTGAGAATTGTTTTGTGTCCTAGCATGTGGTCTATCCTAGAGAATGTACCATGCGCACTTGAAAAGAATGTATATTCTGCTGCTTTGGGGTGAAAGGTTCTGAAGATATCTATTAAATCCAGTTGATCTAGGTGTCCTTTAAGTCTGTTGTTTCTTTGTTAATTTTCTTTCTTGAGGATCTATCCAGGGATATTAGTGGGGTATTAAAATACCCTACTATTATAGTATTGCTGTTGATCTCATCCTTTATGCTCATCAAAATCTGCTTTATGTATTTAGGTGCTCCTATATTAGGTGTATAGATATTTATAATGGTTATATCTTCCTGTTGAATTGCTCCCTTTATCATTATGTTGTGACCTTCTTTATCCCTTTGTTTTAAAGTCTATTTTGTCTGATATAAGTATTGCTACCCCAGCTTTTTTTTCATTTCCATTTGCATGAAATATTTTTTTTATCCCTTTACTTTCAGTGTATGTGTATATTTTGTTTTGAGGTGTGTCTCTTGTAGACAGCATATGTATGGGTCCTGTTTTCTTATCCATGCAGCTACCCTATGTCTTTTTTTTTTTTTTTGTATTTTTCCAAAGTTGGAAATGGAGAGGCAGTCAGACAGACTCCCGCATGCGCCTGACCAGGATCCACCTGGCATGCCCAGCAGGGGGTGATGCTCTGCCCATCTGGGGCTTTGCTCTGCTGCAACCAGAGCCATTCTAGCACCTGAGGCAGAGGCCACAGAGCCATCCTCAGCACCCGGGCCAACTTTGCTCCACTGGAGCCTTGGCTGCGGGAGGGAAAGAGAGAGACAGAGAGGAAGGAGAGGGGGAGGGGTGGAGAAGCAGATGGGTGCTTCTCCTGTGTGCCCTGGCCAGGAATCAAACCCGGGACTCCTGCATGCCAGGCCGATGCTCTACCACTGAGCCAACCAGCCAGGGCCTACCCTATGTCTTTTGATTGGAGCATTTAATCCATTTATATTTAAGGTTATTATTGATATGTACTTGTTTATTGCCGTATTATTCTTTAAATCTACATTCCTCTTTTACTAGATTTTCCCCCCTTTAATCTGTTTATAACAGGCCCCTTAACATTTCTTGTAGCATTGGTTTGGTTATAATGAATTCCTTGGCTTTTTTTTTTTTGTCTGGGAAGCTCTTTATTTATCCTTCAACTTTAAATGATAGCCTTGCTGGATAGAGAAGTCTTGGTTGTAGGCTCTTGTTTTGCATTACTTTGAATATTTCTTGCCATTCTCTTCTGGCCTCTAATGTTTCTGTTGAGAAGTCAGATGTCATCCTTATGGGGGTTCCTCTATAGGTAATAGACTGCTTTTCTCTTACAGCTTTTAGTATTCTTTCTTTATCTCTTAATTTTTGTATTTTAATTATAATGTGTCTTGGTGTTGGCCTTTTTGGGTTCATCTTTAATGGAACTCCCTGTGTTTCTTGAACTTGTGTGACTTTTTTCTTCATCAAATTAGGGAAGTTTTCAGCTATGATTTCTTCAATCAGATTCTCTATCCCTTGTTCTTCTTCTTCTTCAGGAACTTCTATGATGTGGATGTTATTTCTCTTCATGTTGTCACAGAGCTCTTGATGATCGATTATTACAATTTTACAATGTCCAAAACAGAAATACAAGACCATACAGTCAGAAAAACACATAGAGTACTACCCGAGATGTTCTTTCACACATGGCCATTGGTGTTCTTGCCTGCTGACCAGTCTTCACTTTTCTTAATATTCTGGTATTTCAACTACCCTTTCTCCTTTCTCCACAGAACTCAGGGGCTTTTTACCTGATCTTTTGTTGCTCATCTAGGTGGTGATGTCCCAACTTTCTCTACTCTTACTAATGACTTTTTTTTAGAGTATCAGGTCCTCAGACATTTTATCATTATTAATATTATTGTAATGATTTCTAGTCACATTTCATAGTCATAGCATAAAGTCCTTTTCTTTATTATGCTGAAATTACATTAATGTCATAGCTGAACTATCCTGAATCTGAAAAGCATGCTGTGTTTGTTTTAGGAGAGTGTTTTCCTTAGAAACAAGAACATTGGAAAGAAGCATGCTTCTTTCCATCCTGTTTATTCTTGTTAATATGTTAGGTGCAATTCTATAGGTGAAGACAGTATATTATTATGTTATTGTCACCTTCCTCATCATTGATTGGTCCCTTCAGATTCCTAGAGCACTATCTTGAACTGATTGGGCCATTTCACTGCATTTGTATCTTACAAGAAGGTTTTTATTTACTATTCTCAACTGTTACAAACAGTCTCTTTTCCTTCTTTATGCATCCCTATGAGAAAGCAATTAATGAACAATTAGGTTCAGTTTTATCACTTAGCTGACAAAAAGAGCTAGCGGCAGGTTTAATGACGTAAGTTTAGTCTTCTGTATTCCCCCACACAGGGCTCTTATAGGAGGACCTTGTTGGCTACATCAAAGAAAAGTAACTAATCTATTAACCTAAGAAAAATGGGATATAATGTTTACCAAAGTAAATTCTTATTTTTTCCTCTTGGTAAAGAGGATTAGTAAAAATTCTTTGTTTTTTGCTTTTAAATTAACTTCTAATTTTTTAATCATAATAGTGTAACATGTTTGTGAACTATCTACAATATATATATGCAAAAGGGATATCATTTACTGAGTCTGCATAAAGCATATAGTAGGCAGATGGATTCACAGGTCTCTGAGGGTAGCCCCACAAGTCCCCTCCAGGGGCACAGTCTACAATGGATACCCTTCACCTGGAGCAGGGACTCTCATACCCTTGCTTAAGTCAAACTCAAGATCCTCTACCCTATCTCAACTAGATCAGCTCTGCTTTGATCTCTTTTAAATCAAGCTTTCTCAAACAATTTCATTTGAAGAATAGGTTTCATAGCTCACAAAAAGAAGGAAAAATTTGGCAGTCATGGGCCTACATCTTTAGACTCCAGAAAGCTGGCAATTGTATTTACTCCCATCTCCTATTGCATGACCATATTTTCAGTGGCCAAAAAATTAGGGCCAATATCTGCTTTCAGTCAGGGACGTGAAAATATTGGAATTCCTGGAACATTTTGAGAGTATGAGGCTAACAGGAATAGTATCTTAGAAATAAGGACTTCCCTAGAGAATGTGGGTCCTTGTACATGCAATCATCACTCGTGTACCGTCTTTCTAAATGAGTCAATGTTCTCAGCTAGTAATTCCTTCCTCTGTTTCAGAATATTTACCTTTGCCACTGGATATTTGACAAAATTTAGAGTTGTCTTTCTTTTTAAGTTAGCATTTTTACCTTTCTACTTTCTTTTTCCTTTCTCCCTAGATTGCTCAGCTACCTCTGAAGCTTGAATCTGAAATGGTTAAAAGTGGGAAGACCTTGTCTGTGGGGGAACAGCAGCTCTTGCACGTAGCAACCCTTGCTCCACCACTGCAAGGTAAGGCAATGTCGGGGTGCTGGGGAAGGGCAGTGGCAGGTAAGGACAGGATGGTGGAAGAGCAGCCTCTCCTTGTGACATGAGGTCATAAGACATTCCTGGCTCTCAACCCAGTGGCACTTTTTCAGAGAATGCCCAGAAGTGTTTCTGAATTGACCTTGACTCAATCTGACAGTGCGATTCTTAGGAATATGTAATGATGGTGTACCATGATGGTCAATAAGAGATCCCTGTTAATGATACCACAGTTTAAATTAAAACACTGAAGAAACTGTGTGACTTTGGAGCCTTAATGAAAAACATGGTCTGCTTTAAAAACATGGGATGTTTTATATACTATGACAAGTCTACAAACAGGTTTTAAAAACCCAGGAGTATAAAAAAGCTATGTAAACTGACCCTCATTGGAATTCATTCTGGAGTAAGTGATAATATCTAAGTTTCCTTTTAGTTTAGACATATGATTATTTTACCTAATGATCAAATCTTTTTCAAGAAAATATATTTTTAATGATATGTCCTGAAAAAGAAGAAAAAAATAAAATTGGCTAAAGACTTATATGAGAGATGCAAAAAAATATTTCCAAAGAAGGCTCATTTGTTCAATTGAGAACTTTACTGGCTTTGGATAGGGCAAGATATACCTCAAACTGAATTTGGCAGTAGGGAACATAGCTAAATGACTCTACCATTAAAAATTTGAAGAAATTGATGCTTTTCTCCTTAGAGGAGAAGACAGAAAAGTGAGAAGAGTAAGAAAAATACAGGAAGCTGAATCAAGTTGACTTGTTCTTTGTTACTGTGATATAAGAATCCCTGCCCTGTGGAGAACCATTTTCAGCAAAGTCTCTATACACACATATGGCCCTGTGAATGTTTTCAATGGCCATTGGGGAAAAGACCCAAATCCACAACTGGGTTAACATAATATGAAACAAGCAACATAAGCAGGATGATGCATGATCTATAAACTAGACTAAGTTAAATGGAAGCAGAATCTCTGAGCCAAAAGCAGCTGTAGGATCACAAGACCTAAGGGAAAACACATAAATCTCAAGGAAAATTTTGGACTTCTACAATCTACAGGATGAGAGTGAATTAAGTCAATCTTATCCATGTCTTGGGTGACCCTAGGGAACCAAGAAGTCATCTGAGTTACACAAGTTGTGTTTGACAATTTCCTGAAAGAAAAAAATATGTAAGTATTGCTTATAATCAGAAATACTACTCTTGAATTGAGTCCCAAAAATAGTAAGATCCACACACATAAGAAAGTGTTAATACAGTATAAACTCAAATTCTTTGTCTATCTCTGCAGTTAGATAACTGTTGTAAAATATTTAAAGAAAGAATGCCCATGAAAACTTTAAAATATTAGTGAAGTCAGAGAAATGGTGCCGTGAGGAGCGCGACCAACAAATCTCCCCAAAATTTCAACAAGTTCATCAACCAGAGACAGAAAAATCTATCCTTGGAGCGTATGGGAGTTCCACACACTGAAAACGAAGGTAGGATCGAGCGAAAAATTGACTAAATATATAATCAACCCTGAAGGAAATAAGTCAGACAAAGAAACACTCTGCCTTCCTCACTAACCTGTGCAAAGGCTGCTTTCACTTGGAACTGAGAAGGGGGGGCTAAGGGCGTGGAGGAAGCTAGGCTGCTGCTCAAGCTGAGGAAAAAGTGTGCCTGTGGTGAATCAGCCCACGCAAGCAAACACCCGCGCTGCAAGCAGCAGCTGCCAGCGCGTGCAGGGAGTGCGCCAAAGCAAACTTCCCTACGCCCCTGGACAGGCGGGGCTCCTCACCCAGCCATTTAAGCTAACAATCAAGTGTCAAGGGACGGGTGCATGGGCAGCTTGCAGTCCTTTCTGAAGCAGAATGGCGATCTAATCGCTAAAATTAGCTTAACCCACAGTCTGCTCACCTCCCAACTGACCTATGCGGCTCTGACAAGATCTCTCTCAGTTCAGCGATCTAAGGCAAGAGGCATGATATTTTTTAGTGCCTCTTGCTAAAGGAGTGGGGGCAACTTCTAACTGGCAGAGCTTTCATACTCAGGGATATATGCTAAAAAGAGGGACTTGGCAAATGTTAAGACCTCCTGTACTGCAGGCAGCACTAGGGCATCTTCCCAGCCAAAACAAGTTACAAAGTGCGGAAAGCCTGGGGAGAGTAGTCCCACAGACTGATAGGCATGCTGAACAGGCCTGGAGGCTCATAGAAAGTCACCTTGAGAGCAATTGGCTCCCAGCCCCACCTAATTACGCTGGCAGCTCTGACTGCCAGAGCCTTACCCAGAGCCCTGCGTTGAGTGGGGATAGAGTGGGGATTTACCAGCTCTTTGAGTCTCTTACTCCCCAGACAGAGGCAGAGGCAGAGGCAGCAGCCTCATAGCTGGATCATCAGGCTGCTAATTTAGGAAGGAGAGACTAGAAGAGAGGCTCCAGGAAAACGAACTCTCTCATTGTCGGAGCCTGCAAATGGTAACAAGCCTTGACTACCAACAAGACTGAAGCCTAATATATGACATTGCCTTAGAGTCTCATCAACTGCAAATCTCTACCTAAGCATGCCACAGGAGCAGAGCCTGGGGTACAGAGTCACTGACTAGAAAGAGGGAGAGGAAAGAAAAAGGAAGAAGTTAACCTCTCAAAATCAAGAAAAATCCACAGACTTTATAACTTCTTCCACTATTTTTTTTGTTTCTTTCATCTTCTTGCCTTTATTATTATTATTTCTATTTCCTCCACCTTGGTCATTTTATTCTCTGCCTGTTTTATTCTTTCTTCTTCTTGAACTACACTACCCATAAGTGTTACATTTTATTTCTTTTCTTCTTCCTTACTCTCCATGAGGGTTACACTCCAGAACCCTTAACTCTCTTTCTCTTTTTGTTTTTTCTTCTTTCTTCTTTTCCTTTTTTCCTTTTTCTTATTTCTCCCTCTCTATTAGTTTCTTCTTTTCTCCTTTTACTTTTCCTTTCATTCAGTCCTCAATCACGAACAAATTATTTAATTTGGGACTCAAGCTTTTTTTTGTGTGTGGCATTTTGGGTGCTTTTTACTTCACTTTTTAACTCATTAGCATTCCTCCCAACCCAGGATCTCCATTCTATTTAGTTTTTGCTCCACTTAATACAATAGTTGGGTTTTTTTTTCCTTTTCCTGTTTCTCTCTTATCCCTCTCATTGTATCTCTTAGTCGACCAACACTTACAAGCAAATCATTTTATACTTGATCCAAATTTTTTCCTTTTTTGCATTTTGTGGGTCCCTACTTCCCTTTTTTGCCCCTTGAACACTTCCCCCCAACTCAGGCCCTCCGTTATAGGCAGTTTTTGTTCCATTTAGCATAATATAATTCACAGTTCATCATGATATTTTCCTAAGGAGGATGAGAGAGGATAAGAGAAGAAAAAAAGGGGAGGGGGAATAATAAATTATTTTTTTTGTTTGTTTGTTTTTTCCAAATTTTTTTCCATTTTTTACTTTTTATTCTTTATTAATTCTCATTAGTGCTATCAACAAGACCACCCTAAGATACCATTAAGAAAAAGGAAATCAAATATCATGGATACAAAAGATAGAGAAGTAGCACAGATAGATGTGGAAAAATCTATGGAGAAAAAATTTAATATATTGGAAAACTTGGAGCTAAATGACAGAGAATTTAAAATAGAAATCGTAAAAATACTCAGAGACATACAACAAAACACAGAAAGGCAATTTAGGGAGCTCAGAAAACAACTCAACAAACACAAAGAATATATTACCAAGGAAATCTCCTTGGTAATATATAGTAAAACTATAAAAACAAATCAAACAGAAATGAAAAACTCAATTCATGAACTGAAAAATGAGGTAACAAGCTTAGCTAATATAACAGGCCAGATAGAAGGTAGGATTAGTGACATAGAAGACAAGCAACTTCAGGCACAACAGAGAGAAGAGAGAGACTCAAAAATTTAAAAAAATGAGAAAGCCCTACAGGAATTGTCTTACTCCATCAAAAAGGATAACAGGCCCTGGCCGGTTGGCTCAGTGGTAGAGTGTCGGCCTGGCGTGCAAGGGGTCCCAGGTTCGATTCCTGGCCAAGGAATACAGGAGAAGCGCCCATCTGCTTCTCCACCCCTCCCCCTCTTCTTCCTCTCTGTCTCTCTCTTCCCCTCCCGCAGCGAGGCTCCATTGGAGCAAAGACGGCCCAGGCGCTAGATTGGCTCTGGTGGCAACAGAGCGACGCCCCGGAGGGGCAGAGCATCGTCCCCTGGTGGGCAGAGCATCACCCCCTGGTGGGCGTGCCAGGTGGATCCTGCTCGGGCGCATGCGGGAGTCTGTCTGACTGTCTCTCCCCGTTTCCAGCTTTGGAAAAATACAAAAAAAAAAAAAAAAGAATAACATAAGAATAATAAATATATCAGAGGGAGAAGAGAGAGAAAATGGAATGGAGAATATATTCAAAGAAATAATAGATGAGAACTTCCCAAGCCTGTGGAAAGAACTAAAGCCTCAAATTCAAGAAGCAAACAGAACACCGAGTTTTCTTAACCACAACAAACCTACTCCAAGGCACATCATAATGAAATTGGCACAAACCAACGACAAAGAAAAAATTCTCAAGGCAGCCAGGGAAAAGAAGAATACAACATATAAAGGAAGGCCTATTAGATTATCATCAGATTTCTCAGCAGAAACTCTACAAGCTAGAAGAGAGTAGACCCCAATATTTAAAGCCCTGAAAGAAAAGAACTTTCAGCCAAGAATATTATACCCATCAAAGCTATCCTTCAAATACAAAGGAGAAATAAAAACATTCACAAATACAGAAAAGATGAGGGAATTTATCATCAGAAAACCCCCACTCCAGGAAATAGTAAAGGGGGTTTTCCAACCAGATTCAAAGAATAAAACAAAACAAAACCACAAGTAAAAGCTCCACCAAGAACACAATAAAACCAAATTTAAAAATGTGACAACAAAAGCAAAAAAAAGGGGAGAGGATGGAGATTAACAGTAGCAAAGGACAATGAAGTGCAGAAACACTCATAAGATAGGGTACTACAATGAATATGGTAGGTACCCTTTTCATTACTTAATGCTAACCACCCTTGTAAAAACCACCACAGAAGCACATGACTTAAAAAGGTAGCAACAGAGGAAAGAAGTATGGAATACAAACAAACAAAAACAAATGATAGAAAAACAAAAGAGAAGAATCAAACAAGATAAAAAACTAAAAGGAAGCAATTTATAAAATGGCAATAGGGAACCCACAATTGTTAATAATTACACTAAATGTAAATGGATTAAATTCACCAATAAAAAAGTCACAGAATAGCAGAATGAATTAAAGAAGAAAATCCAACTGTATGCTGCCTACAAGAAACTCATCTAAGCAACAAGGATAAAAACAAATTCAAAGTGAAAGGCTATAAAACAATACTCCAAGCAAATAACATCCAAAAAAAGCAGGTGTAGCAATACTCATATATAATAATGCTGACTACAAGACAGAAAAAATACTCAGAGACAAAAATGGTCATTTCATAATGACTAAGGGGACACTGAATCAAGAAGACATAACAATCCTTAATATGTATGCACCAAACCAAGGAGCACCAAAATATATAAGACAGCTACTTATTGACCTAAAAACAAAAACTGACAAAAATACAATCATACTTGGAGACCTAAATACACCGCTGATGGCTCTAGATTGGTCATCCCAACAGAGAATTAATAAAGATATATTGGCATTAAATGAAACACTAGAGCACCTGGATATGATAGACATCTACAGGATACTTCATCCCAAAGTGACAGAGTATACATTTTTTTCCAGTGTACATGGAATATTCTCAAGAATTGACCATATGTTGGGACACAAAAATAACATCAGCAAATTCAGAAAAATTGAAATTGTACCAAGCATATTTTCTGATCATAAAGCCTTGAAACTAGAATTCAGCTGCAAAAAGGAAGGGGAAAAAACCCACAAAATGTGGAAATTAAACAACATACTTTTAAAAAATGAATGGGTCAAAGAAGAAATAAGCGCAGAGATCAAAAGATATATACAGACAAATGAAAATGACAATACAGCATATCAGAATCTCTGGGATGCAGCAAAAGCAGTGATAAGAGGGAAGTTCATATCACTTCAGGCATATATGAACAAACAAGAGAGAGCCCAAGTGAACCACTTAACTTCACACCTTAAGGAACTAGAAAAAGAAGAACAAAGACAACCCAAAACCAGCAGAAGAAAGGAGATAATAAAAATCAGAGCAGAAATAAATAAAATAGAGAACAGAAAAACTATAGAAAAAATTAATAGAACAAGGAGGTGGTTCTTTGAAAAGATCAACAAAATTGACAAACCCTTGGCAAGACTCACCAAAAAAAAAAAGAGAAAGGACTCATATAAACAAAATCCAAAATGAAAGAGGAGAACTCACCACAGACATCATAGATATACAAAGAATTATTGTAGAATACTACGAAAAACTAGATGCCACCAAATTCAACAATCTAGAAAAAATGGATAAATTCCTGGAACAATACAACCTTCCTAGACTGAGTCATGAAGAAGCGAAAGCCTAAACAGACCAATTAGCAGGGAGGAAATAGAAAAAACTATTAAAAACCTTCCCAAAAATAAAAGTCCAGGCCCAGACGGTTATACTAGTGAATTCTATCAAACATTCAAAGAAGACTTGGTTCCTATTCTACTCAGTCTTCCAAAAAATTGAAGAGGAAGCAATACTTCCAAACACATTTTATGAGGCCAACATAACCCTCATACCGAAACCTGGCAAGGACGGCACAAAAAAAGAAAACTACAGACCAATATCTCTAATGAATACAGATGCTAAAATACTAAACAAAATACTGGCAAATCAAATACAACAACATATTAAAAA
This sequence comes from Saccopteryx leptura, assembly GCF_036850995.1. Classification (NCBI taxonomy): domain Eukaryota; kingdom Metazoa; phylum Chordata; class Mammalia; order Chiroptera; family Emballonuridae; genus Saccopteryx; species Saccopteryx leptura. The sequence goes on from NC_089504.1 coordinate 112,443,880, forward strand.
AATACATCACGATCAAGTGGGATTCATCCCAGAATCTCAAGGATGGTTCAACATACGTAAAACGGTTTTTTATTTATTGAAGTTAGAGAGAGAGAAAAAGAAAGAGAGAGACATTGATTTGTTGTTTCACTTATTTATGTATTCATTGGTTAATTCTTTTTTGTGCCCTCACTGGGGATCAAACCAAGCAACCTTTGGGCATCCAGATGATCCTCTAACCAACTGTACTAACAAGCCATGGCCTAAGGAGTATATTTTGATCCTTATGTTTCTGGATTTCTCTGCAGCATATGATAATATATTCAATCTCACTTTCTTGAAATTCTTGTAATTTGTGACAGTTCATTCCTCTTTTTGACATTTTTGATCATTTTTTTCTAGTAGAAAAGGCTGCCGAGAAAGGTTAAGTGAGAATTACTATGGGGGAAAATTATTTTGCCTAATCTTTCCTTGGAAAAAACGTGGTAGGACCCAAATATATTTGCAATGTTTCAGGGACACAAGCTTAGACTCAACAGATACATCTCTGTATTTTAAGCTGTTTGAGAGTAGGTTCTTACATGTCTTAAATAAACTATTCCCAGCACTTAGAAGAATTTCCATCACAGAATAAATATTTTTATAACAGTTTTGTTGATAAAGTTCATGAATACCATAAAACTCACTCTTTTAAAGTATAAATTTTATTTTAGTATATGTACAGAGTTGTGCAACCACCACCACTATATAATTTTATAATGTTTTATCCTCTTAAGAAGAAATCCTTCACCCATTAATAATCACTCTCCATCCTCTTTCCTCCTCTCAGGCTCTGGAAGCCAGTAATCTATTTTCAGTCTCTATAGATTTGCTTATACAAGACATTTTATATACATGGAATTATATATTGTAATATGTGTCCTTTTCTTGCCTGTTTTGTTTTACTTAGCATAATATTTTTATGGTCCATCCATGTTGTAGCCTGTATCAGCACTTCCTTCCTTTTTATGGCTGAATAGAATACATTCATATACCCATTTTACGAATATGTTATATTCTGTTTATTGGTTCATAAGATGATGAACATTTGGGTTGTTTCCACTTTTGAGCTTTTATGAAAATGGTGCTATGAACAATCATGGATAAGTTTTAGTTTGAACATATGTTCTCCATTCTCTTGCGTAGATGCCAAAGAGTAGATTTTCTGGGTCATATGGTAACTCTATGTTTAACATTTTGAGGAACTGCCAAACTGTTTTTACAAAGTGGCTGAACCATTTTACAATTCTACCAACAATGAATGAGAATTCCAATTTCTCCACATCCTCACTTATACTTAATACTTATTGTCTGTTTTTTTATGCTAGCTATCCTAGTAGTTGTGAACTGGTGTCTCATTGTGGTTTTAATTTGCATTGCTCTAACAGTTAATAATGTTAAGCATCTTCACATGTGCTTATTGGCCATTTGTATAATCAATAAATAGTTTATGAATGAATATATACAATCATAGATGCTGAAGCAGGCTCTCAAGAATGCCATCTATAGCTATTCAGATAGTCACTATTTAATAGCAATAAATAAATAGCAAGAGTAAGGAATATATTATGAATCAAATAATAGCATACCCAACCACCTCACTTAGTTAATGTAGCTGATGTCTTTAACTGGTTTGCTTTTTTCAATACTGACATTTGATATTTATTTTATCAAAGATTAGCCTGATCAATGGTGGCACAGTGGATATAGCATCGACCTGGGATGCTGAGGGCTCCCTTTTGAAATCTTGAGGTTGCCAACTTGAGCATGGGCTCATCTGGTTTGAGCACAAACTTGCCAGCTTGAGTGTAGGGTCACCAGCTTGAACACGGGATCATCAACATGATCACAAAGTCGCAGGCCTGAGCCAAGGATCACTGGCTCAGCTTGAGCCCCTCTCCCCCAGTCAAAGAACATATGAGAAGCAATCAATAAACAACTAAAGTGAAGCAACTACAAGTTGATGTTACTCATCTCTCTCTTCCCTGACTCTCTCTCAAATAAAAATTTTAAAAAAGGATGGTTAGTGCTTCTCATTCTGATTTCAATTTTTTAAATTTTATTTTGAGAGTACATTTATTAAAGCTGGGAACAGTAAAACAACAAAGGGCTTAAGATACAAGAAGCAACAGGAGAGAGCCTGAGCAGGGCTGCCTTGGCTCACTGAGAACTCAAAGAAAAGGGGGCCTTGGAGACAGGATCAAGGGGTTAGCCTGGGAAGAGCTGCTGCTGCTCATTGCTCCCCTGGTTGCACTTTTTTTTTTTTTTTTTTTTCTGAAGCTGGAAATGGGGAGAGACAGTCAGACAGACTCCCGCATGCACCCGACCGGGATCCACCCGGCACGCCCACCAGGGGGCGACGCTCTGCCGTGACCAGAGCCACTCTAGCGCCTGGGGCAGAGGCCAAGGAGCCATCCCCAGCGCCCGGGCCATCTTTGCTCCAATGGAACCTTGGCTGCAGGAGGGGAAGAGAGAGACAGAGAGGAAGGAGGGGGGGTGGAGAAGCAAATGGGCACTTCTCCTATGTGCCCTGGCCGGGAATCGAACCCGGGTCCCCCGCACGCCAGGCCGAGGCTCTACCGCTGAGCCAACCGGCCAGGGCCTGGTTGCACTTTTCAGTGGGACCCCTTAGAGTTTAGAAGATGCATGCCTGTGGGGGAAAGAAAAGGGAAAAGGAAAGGCATGCGTGTGCTCCTGGGAGGGAGAGTGCGCCCCCAATTATTTTCAAGCAAATGAAAAGAGAAGGAAAGGTCAGAAGGTGTGTAGAAAAAAATTGTCAGAGGGTATGATTGACTACATCATTTGGAGGACCAAGAGTCAGGAGTTATGGCTCTAAGGTGTCTTGACTTACTTGTTCAAAAGGTTAATAAGTAATATGAGTAATATGGATATGGAATCATTTTTGAGGTAACTGGTTATTTATCCTGCTGTCAGACTATTTCAGATCTCAGGCAATAGTTTAAAAAACTATTCCAAAAAGCCCATATACATTTAGTAAACAAAAACATGTTTGATTTATAATTGGAAGGTATCATCATATTTATTCTTTTGAAATATTAATCTTTTGAAAGCCTTGTATTTTTATGCTTATAAATATTAGGTGTTCTTTTATTAGCTGCACATATTCTTGCTTGTACAATTATTTTTTAAAAATTTCTTAGTTTTCTAACTGACTGAATTTTAGAAACTTCTTCTTTTGAATGGTCTTGACCCTATGAAAGGTTTGCTGCTTACAAGAATAGGATTAATATATATATAATCACATGAGGACTATCCCAAATATTTAAGAAAGTTGTATTGTAATAGAAAAGTAGTGGATTTAATCTGCCTAGCAACCATTGCCCTATTCTGACATTAACTCTATTTCCTTTTGGTGAATAACTTCTAACCCTATGAACACAATCTGATGGAACCGTAATTTCCCTAACTAGCAGATATCCCTGTACTGCAAACTAGGCCAGTTGGAAACGTCTTCCCTGGACTGTTATTATTATTATTTTTTTTCAATTAGCTTTTTTGTTATAATATAAAGTACAGATATGAAAAACCACAAAAAATAAGTGTATGGTTTACTGAACTATTAAAAGCAAACACCTCTGTAACCACCACCCACAATAAAAAAAAAGAGACTTTTTTCAATTACTCCAGAAGTACTTGTTGCTCATCCCAAAGGTTATTTCTTACTATAAAAAATAATCATTATCCTGACTCTTATTGTGATCACTTCTTAAATTTCTTTATGATTCAATTATGCAAAAGAATGTCCCTGGATATTATAGTTTAGTCTTGCCCATTTAAAATAATCTGATATATCTTTTCAGTGTCTTTTTTTTTTTTCAGTGTCTTTTAATCTCTAGTCTCCCTCTCCACCATTTCTCTTGCCTTAAGATACATTTGTTGAAGAACCTTAGTACCATTTGACCTACAGAGTACTTTAAAGTCTGGACATTGCTGCTTTCACCACCCCTGGTACAGGTAAACATGTTCCTCTCTCCTATTTCCTATGAAGTGGCAGTGCAATTTGAAGACATAATTAAATTTGTGAGGAAACACATAATGTCTGGTTTTCTCTCTCTCTCTCTCTCTTTTTTTTTGTATTTTTCTGAAGCTGGAAACGGGGAGAGACAGTCAGACAGACTCCCGCATGCGCCCGAGCAGGATCCACCCGGCACGCCCACCAGGGGCGACGCTCTGCCCACCAGGGGGCGATGCTCTGCCCCTCCGGGACATCGCTCTGTTGCGACCAGAGCCACTCTAGCGCCTGGGGCAGAGGCCAAGGCGCCATCTCCAGCACCCGGGCCATCTCTGCTCCAATGGAGCCTCGCTGCGGGAGGGGAAGAGAGAGACAGAGAGGAAGGAGAGGGGGAGGGGTGGAAAAGCAGATGGGCACTTCTCCTGTGTGCCCTGGCCGGGAATCAAACCCAGGACTTCTGCACGCCAGGCCGACGCTCTACCACTGAGCCAACCAGCCAGGGCCTCTCTCTTTTTTGATGTTAGGCGCCACTGATGCTCAATGTCTAGATCTATTAATTCATTGAAATTGCAAAAATGCTGATATTTTAATTATATCATTTCATTTTCATTTATTAGCTGGAATAATTTTATATTATTTGGCTACTCAGTGATACCGTTTTCCCCCCTTCTTCCCTCAAGGCACGTTTTTTTTTGTCTCTCTCTTTCTCCTAAGCTCCTAGTTCCTTTCTTTTGCCTCTGTAACTTGTTTCCTGAGCTCATGTCTTCTACGGCTCACTTTTTCTACCTCTCAGTCCTTCCACATAAGCTTTCTCTTATAATTTGAGTCTTGGCTCTGAATTCTCCCCTTAGCCAGAACTGAAGTACCCAGATTGCTGACCCAAGGTGAACATCTGGTGCTGTTTTTCCACCCCTAACACTATCACCACCAATTATGAGCACAGAAAACTTAAAAATGTGTGTGTTATGCATATTTTCTCCACAGTTTATGAATACACTACAGGGGCTCCTCGAGTTACAACAGTCTTGACATATGACGTTTCGAGTTTATGACACTCACTCCCATAAAACTTTAAAAATTTGAAATATGTGGCCCTGGCTGGTTGGCTCAGCGGTAGAGCGTCGGCCTGGCGTGCGGGGGACCCGGGTTCGATTCCCGGCCAGGGCACATAGGAGAAGCGCCCATTTGCTTCTCCACGCCCCCCTCCTTCCTCTCTGTCTCTCTCTTCCCCTCCCGCAGCCAAGGCTCCATTGGAGCAAAGATGGCCCGGGTGCTGGGGATGGCTCCTTGGCCTCTGCCCCAGGCACTAGAGTGGCTCTGGTCGCGGCAGAGCGATGCCCCGGAGGGGCAGAGTATCGCCCCCTGATGGGCAGAGCGTCGCCCCTGGTGGGCGTGCCGGGTGGATCCCGGTCGGGCGCATGCGGGAGTCTGTCTGACTGTCTCTCCCCGTTTCCAGCTTCAGAAAAATAAAAAAAATAAAAAACTTTAAAAAAAAATTGAAATATGTTTCAGCTTACGCTGTAGTGTTGTACTTACAGACCACATAGGCGAACTGTTTGGTTGTGGAAGAATAAGCAGTACAGTGTGCAGTATAGCATGTTTATGTCCTTTTCCTTTTTCTGTGGCTTAATTGTGTTTTTATGTTCTAGATTATGATTTTACAACTGTGTTAGGATAGGTGAGTGACTTAGGCCATGGTGTGTTTTGACTTATACCAAAATTTGGGTTCCACCTCTTCCGTAGGAATGTAACTGTGTTGTAACCTGAGGAACCCCTGTATACCAACATTGTTGGACTGCATAGGCTTTAGATATTCTATCTTCTCTACCTGTCTTTAATATTTTTAACTGTAATTCTCTTACTCCTTTTTGTTTTTAAATTTTTTCCTTTTTCTGTTAAAGCATTATTTGTTATATTTATTCTTTTATTTATATAAGTTTAGTTTTTATTTCTAAAATTATATATATGTTTTACTTTGAATTTTTTCTTCAGTCTGCCAACTCATTTCTGAGTTTCTATAATTTTATATTATTTTAAATGTCCTTTTGTTTGTTTTGAAAGAGAATATTACAGTTGTGATCTTATATTTGTCTATAAGGATTCAATCATTCATTTTATTGTCTATGGTCCTTATTCTTCTGTGTCTTATGATAACTTTGTAAGGTATTTGACTGATACTTTTTTGTTCATATTATATAAAGTTAGTGTTTCAAACTATAAGGAGAGTTTTGCAGATAGAGATACTTACTACATAGAGATACTTCTGTTGTTTTATCCCTTAGTGTTTAAAAACTTAGAAGTTTACTTCTCAGATTTTCTGGCTGCCCCCCCCCCCATTACTTTCTGGATTGTCCCTCTTTTAAATCCCTACTGCCCCTACCCTCAATATGCATTTTACTCTAAGAAATCTCTCCTTTGCCTGACCAGGCATTCGTGCAGTAAATAGAGCTTTGGCCTGGGACACTGAGAATCCAGGTTTGAAACCCCAACATCACCAGCTTGAGCTCAGGGTCGCTGGCTTGAGTGTGGTATCATAGACATGACCCCATGGTCACTGGCTTGAGCAAGGGGTTACTGGCTTGGTCAAGGCATGTATGAGAAAGCAATCAGTGAACAACCAAGGTGCCACAACTATGAGTTGATGCTTCTCATCTCGCTCATCTGTCTTTTGGTCCCTCTTTCTCTCAAAAAAAAGAAAAAAGAAATTTCTCCTTCACTGTGGGACCCAAGAGAACCCTCGTGGGTCACTTGGGAACCAGGGATTGACTATTCCAGCACTTCTTATACCATGATCATCATCTACTGGGTTGTGCTGAAACTCTGTTTCAGCTGATATTCTCAAACTGGTCCAGGGCAATTTCCAGAGAATACCTGTTGGCTATTTGAGAATTATTCTGTTCCTACATTTGTCATATATCCTATAGCTTCCCTCAGGGTTCTTCCACCAGGCAGTAATAACACATAGGCCTGTAGGTAGAGGTGCTTTGGAGTTTTGAAAAACATCTCATTATATAATTTTCTCCAGATTGTTTTTCCATTTAGTTGCTTGTTCTACTTTTATGTAAGAATTTAGGAAAACTAAAAAAATCTGCCATTTCAAATATCTCTTTCCAAGAATTCCTGAAATTTGAATCTTGAGTAGAATGATAAAAGTACTGAAAATTGTTGAAATTATTCATTTCAGTGAAGATGTTCTAACTAAAATTTTGTTGATAGAATTTTTCTATCAACAAAGCTGCTTTGATTCTCAATATCCTTCTGACAAATTCCTTTTTACTTAAGTTAGCTAGGGTTGGTCTCTTTTGTTTGAAAAAAAGATTCCAAACCACAACAAAAATTCAAAAGTCAGAAATGAAACTTCTCATTCAGTTATGAATGTAAGGAGCATGGAAGTTGTCACTGCTGTTGACAAAAAAAAAGGAAGTTCAATGGAAAGTAATCTCACAGGGTGATCTGATCATAAATTCCTTACTGGGCAGGTCATGGTGAGCAGTCATGCTCCAACCACATAACTTTTTTTAGTAAAAGGTTTATCTTTGCTTTAAGCAAGCCTTGTCCATTGTGTCTGTGCATCTAGGTTAATATACATACCTTTAAAGTAAGTGTAACTACCCTCAAGAAAGCATATAATCTTGTTAACAATCCTATAATCCAATCCTCATCTTGCATTCTCTCACCCCTTTGTAATTTTCCTCACATTCCCTCCTCAGTTTCAAATGCATAAAAGAAACTCTTAAAATTTTCATTCCCCAGAGCATTTGAGATTTTGCTTCCTGGTAATTACTGTCAGTTTGACTCAAACAAATTCTTATAAAAATTCTCTACAGGTTTGGATGCTTTTATGTCAACAAGCTATTAACTAATAAAGGGACAGAAACACTTGTGTAGGTCACAGTGCCAAGGCACAGGCCCACTAAAAGACTGAGACTCAAATAGAAGATTATGAAATGTTCTTACTCCCACACACTCTACTACCAAACCAACAAGTCTCTAGTTTAATAACAAATTATAGCTGAAAGAGCTGCCAAGACACAGACTCGTATCTCCTCAAGAGGGGGAGACAAAAAAAAAAAAAATCAAGAATATTAGAGAAATTCTGTAGCCACAAACCTACAACAAACATTAAACAGCACATCTCCTTACCAAATTAACATATATCCTCTCTCTAAAAACCTATTTGCCTTAGTTACTAAGACCTGATACAGTATATCTGTCTTTTAGCATAAAACTACAAGGCATACTAAAGGGCAAGAACAAGAACAGCCTGAAAAGGTAAAGCAACCATCAGAATGAGACTCAGATATGTCACAGATGGTGGAATTATAAGATAGGTAATATAAAATATATGTTAAGGACTATAATGGAAAAAGTGAAAACATGCAGTAATACAAGCAGAAAGATGAAACCTTTCAGAAAGAATAAAATAAGTGGTATGAATAATAAAAATAAGTAACAGGTATGAAGAATGCTGTCAGTAGACTAAACATGACAGAAAAGAATTAGCAAACTTGAAAGATAGGTCCATTAGAACAGTGGTCCCCAACCTTTTTTGGGCCACGACTGGTTTAATGTCAGAAAATATTTCCACGGACTGGCCTTTAGGGTGAGACAAATAAATGCACAAAATAAAATTATGCGAACGGCATAAAAACTGTGGTATTTTTAAATATAATTGTCGAACTTACGAGACAAGTGTCAAGAGTGAGTCTTAGACGGATGTAACAGAGGGAATCTGGCCATTTTTTAAAAATAAAACATCGTTCAGACTTAAATATAAATAAAACATGAATAATGTAAGTTATTTATTCTTTCTCTGCGGACTGGTACCAAATGGCCCACAGACTGGTACCGGTCTGCAGCCCAGGGGTTGGGGACCACTGCATTAGAAACTTTCAAACTGAAATAAAAAAAGTAAAAAGAATGAAAGAAACAGAATAGAACTGTGGTAGTCAACCTGGTCCCTACCACCCACTAGTGGGCGTTCCAGCTTTCATGGTGGGTGGTAGTGGAGCAACCAAAGTATAAGTAAAAAGATAGATTTAACTACAGTAAGTTGTTTTATAAAGATTTATTCTGCCAAACTTAGTGAAAATCCTACATAAAGTACTTGGTAAGTAGTTATTATTATATCCTTTAACTTGCTGTAACTCTGCTTTATAAATTTTATAAAGTAAAGTTACTTCCCTACTTTAAAAATCACCATTACTGTGGAACCGGTGGGCAGTTACAAAACTTTACTACTAACAGAGATACAAAAGTGGGCAGTAGGTATAAAAAGGTTGATTACTCCTGGAATAGAACATCCAAGGATTACAGGAAAACAGCAAAAGGTGAAAAGGTGTAACACCAAAAAGAGAAGAGAAAATAAAACAGAGCAGAAGAAATATTTGAAGTAATAATAACCAATAATCTTCCTAAATTAATGACAGACACTAAACCACATCCAGGAAGCTCAGAAAATATCAAGCAGTATAAATACAATTTAAAATAAAAGCAAACAAACAAAGGCTGCCCCTAGGGATATCATATTCAAATTTCAGAAAAATCAAAGGCTAAGAGAAAATCCTGAAAGAATCTAGGGGTATATGGGGGTAAAAAACCTTACCTATAGAGGAACAGGAATTTCAGTAGTTTTCTCATTAGAAGCTATGCAAGCAAGAAGAGAGTGCAGTGAAATATTTAAAGTGTTATAAAGCCAATCTAGAGTTCTATATTCAGTGAAATTATCCTTCAAAAGTGAAAGAGAAATAAAAATGTCAGTGGTATGACAATATAGTGGATTAGAGTTCTTAAAAACCTTCCTGCCACAGGATATCACAAAAGAAAACAAGCCACCAGAAACAAGAGTAAATAATATACCAGATACCCAGACCCTGGCAGCCTTTAGATATTAAAATTATCAGATAAAAATACAAAATAATTATGTTTAATATGTTTGCAGAAGTATAACAGAGATTAAAATACATGAACAGTTAAAAAAAGACAATAAGAACTTATCCAGAAGATCTGAAAACTAACCATACTGAAGTGCTAAAAATGAAAATGTAATAAATGAAATTTAAAACCTAACCAAAGGATTAAAAACCAGGTTAGATACCGGTGACCAGAATGCATCAATGGATTATAGAACTGAAAGACATATTTAGATTGCAGCCCAGAGAGACAACTAGGTATAAAACATTAAAGATTGTTGGGAAGACAAAGTATAGAGTGAAAAGGCCTAATTAAAATTCCTGGAAGAGGCAATTCAAATGCGGAAAAGCAATATATGAAGAAATAATGGTTGAGAATTTTCTAAAATTGATAAAAGATACCAGTATCACATTTATGAAGCTCCTTAAATCCAAAACAGTACAAATGAGTAGAAATCCACACCTGGATACATGGAGTAAAACTGCAGAACAAAAGAAGACAGAAGATCTTAAAAGCAACTAGAAAGAAAAGATAGATTACTCATAAGGGAGACATTACTGAGCTGGCAGCTAATTTCTTTTTTCTTTCTTTCTTTTTTTTATAACAGAATCAGAGAGATAGACAGAGAGAGGGACAGATAGGGACAGACAGGAAGAGAGAGAGATGGGAAACATCAATTCTTCGTTGCGGCATCTTAGTTGTTCATAGATTGCTTTCTCATATGTGTCTTGACTGAGGGGCTACAGCAGAACAAGTGACTTTTGGCTCAAGCCAGTGACCATGGTATCATGTCTATGATTCTATGCTCAAGCCAGCAACCCTGCAACCCCATGCTCAAGCCGTGAACCCGTGCTAAAGCTGGTGAGCCCATGCTCAAGCCAGATGAGCCCACACTCAAGCCAGCCAGCAACCTGAGGGTTTCAAACCTGGGTCCTCTGCATCCCAGTCCGTTGGGCCACCACCTGGTCAGGCTCTTTTTCAATTTTAAAAAAATTTACTTTATTGATTTTAGAGAGAGGAAAGAGAGAGAGAAAGGGGTGGGAGAGTGGGAGCAGGAAACATCAACTCGTAGTAGTTGCTTCCTATATGTGCCTTGACTGGGCAAGCCCAGGGTTTCAAACTGGCGACCTCAGCATTCCAGGTCTACACTTTATCCACTGTGCCACCACAGGTTAGGCCTGGCAGCTAATTTCTTAATAACAATAATGGGATTCAGAGGGCAGTGGAATAATATATAATTGAAATGATCTTCTGAGAATGAAAATAAAATATACAATAAAAAACACACACACACAAACAAAACTGACAGGATGTACTGCTAAAAGGACCCACATTGAGGGAACAACTAAAGAGTGTAGTTCAAGAGGAAGGTAAGTAATTCCAGTAGATGCACTAAGGCTAGAATCATATACTCTCAAGAAGGAAATGTTGGAACTTTACTGAAACAGGACACTAGTGATCCTCCAGGCAATGTCTAAGAAAAACTTTTATTTCTTCCAAGCTTGGTCTTACATTTATGTTTGATTTGGCCAACAGATTAAAAGCTTCTGTCAGTAAGACCTTGGGGTGCTTTTTAGGCAGTATACATTTTAAAAATGATTTTCTTAAAGTGGATTTAATATTGCTGTTGTTCAGGGGACTTTACTGTTGGCTAACAAGTACATTTCTGGAGCAGCTTGCTCTATCTGTATCAGAAAGCAGAGAGAAGAAGCAGTCAGATCAGCAGGAAGAACAAATGTTGCAAGTGGAAGAAAACAGACAGATGGCTGAATCTGTGTTAGAGCACACTGCACCATTGTGAAGGCAAGTAAGGACATCAGCTATTTAGAGCATGCGCATAGTAAAATAGGGGAAAATTATTCAGTATGTGCATATGAATTTTCTGATACTCAATACAGAAGGACCACTGATATACATGCATAATATTGTCCTGAAAGAAAAGATTGGTATTTTCCCCCAAACCCATCTGAGTTTCATATTTCCAGAGAAAGGGTCTTCACTGAACTATGGAGCCTAATGATTGTTTTTGTTTGATTGCCTTTCCATTGATCCAAAGTTGGGAGAGATATTGGAAAAATCTGGAGATATTTGCTTACTAAAATGTCAGGTTATAAGTCCTCATTACTGCAACTGGTGGCAGATTATAATTATTCAATTTGATTGATAATATTGTCATCAAACAATGTGAGAATTTTGCCCATAAAAGGCAAAATTATGAAGGAAAGTTTCTCCCACCTGTACCCTATATTAAAAATTAATCTTTCTTCTTTCATCATCTTCCCCTGGCAGATTTTACCTCCAGAGCCAAAATTATTGACCCTGGCTACATTGATCTTAGCTAGATATTAAGAACCCAATATTCTCTAACTACTTAATTTTATTTTATACTGTAGCATTTTTAACTGGTATTTCTTTCAGGATTACATTTTTAAAAGAATTCTTCTTTACCAGAATAAAGCGCTAATTAATTGACTGTCTAGTAATGTGGCAAATTTTTGAACATCTACTATATCAAGGTGACATATCAACTCATTAAGGAAAAGGCATATTTTAGGGACAATTAGCTAGCCATTTGAGGGGAAAAGTGAAATTAGATCCCTACCTCAGACCACAGGTATACATAATAAGAAATTTAAGATAAATTATAAGGTTAAAAATAAACCATAGAAATTAAATAAAAGCATAAAAACTCACAATAAAATATAGTCATTGAGTATTTTTATTATCCTTCCTCCTAAGCTTCTTAATATGAAGCAAAACTAAGTACTTTTTTCTTTAAATGTTGAAAATTTGGCCTGACCAGGAGGTGGTACAGTGGGTAGGGTATCTGCCTGGAATGCTGATGACCCTGGTTCGAAACCCTGAGGTTGCCAGCTTGAGCATGGGCTCATCAGCTTGAGTGTGGAATCATAGACATGACCCCATGGTTGCTGGTTTGAGCCCAAAGGTCACCCGTTTGAAGCCCAAGGTCGCTGGCTTGAGCAAGGGGTCTCTAGATTGGCTGAAGTCCCTCAGTAAAGACACATATAAGAAAGCAATCAATGAACAACTAAGGTGCTGCAACTATGAGTTGATGCTTCTCATCTCTCTCCCTTCCTGTCTATCCCTGTCTGTCCCCCTGCCCCTGCTTAAAAAAATAAATAAAATAAAAATATTGAACATTTGAACACATAAAACTTTAAATGTCTGTATAGTGAAAGACATCATATGCAAAGTTAAGATGATAAATGAAAAATGGAGAAAATATTTACAATATATATAACAGATAATGCCAGTATATTTAAGAGCCTAGGCTCAAGATTGTGTAGGTTCAAATATTAGCTATACAATATTCTAGTTTTTTTACCTTGGACAAGTTACTTAACACCTTTGGGCCTCAAGCTTCTTCAATTAGTAAATGAAGATAAAAATCTACTTTCTTGGGTTAGCTGAGAGCTATTATTGCCTATAACATATAAAGGGTTAATTATTTTTTGAATGTATGCAAATATTAATTAAAAGCTTCCTTAAAATTATAAAGGCAATTAAAAATGATATAAAAAATGTTAATTCAATCAATAAGAAAATGGCAACCAATCCACTGGATGCTCAACATCAGTAAAGATCTTTTTATCTTATTTCAGCTACTCCCTGGTACTATTTCAGTTTATCAGTCAAATTGCTCTAGTCCATATTCTCTTTAAACCAGCTTTATACTTCTTTCTTCCCTGCTCTGCTGTCACTTCTATCTCTGTCTAAAAATTTCCCACTCAGTCTCTGCACATAAAAATACTACTCATATATTAAATCCTACTTAAATCCTGCTTTCTCGGTAGAGGGTATCTGATTAGTCAGTCAAAATAGCACATTATTTTCCTCTCTGAATTTCTAAGGTACCTATAATACTACTTTCTACATATAGTCAAACTTTTTTTTCCTTTGCCCCTTCAGTGTAATGTGTGTACAAGTTTTTTTCTCCTATAGAAATTCATGAATTTCACAGGCTAGAATCACATATTCTATTTTAATATCTTTACAGTGCATAGTAGGTATTCATTGCATCAAAATGTTTACTGTTTTTTGTTTGTTTCCCATAACAATGATCAATGAGAAGATATATGGAATTCTCATATACATAATATATCCATCACATACACACACACACACAGAGAGAGAGAGAGAGAGAGAGAGAGAGAGAGAAACATTTTTCAAACAGTGTTTATCTTTTTTATTTACACTTAACTATAAAGACATAAGACATGATCTGAGCTATGTTTTTGAAGGCTACAGTGTGGAGTATAGGCTGAGAGGGGGTGGGCAGAAAAATCAAGACCATTTTAGTCATTCAGGTGCGAGGTGATGGAGATTTGAGTAGGATGTTGCAGAAGGGTGGAGAGAGGGGATCGGGTCTGGGTTCATTTTGAAGGTAGTGGCTGTATTCAGCCTGCAGACTAAATGTAGTGAGAGAGACAAGGTGAAGGATAATGCCAAGTTCTAGACTGTCAGTTGGATAGCAGACATCAGAGAATAACCAGTCCCTGTCAGAGCAGGAGGATGGAGGGCTGGGGGGCACAGGTTTACAACTGGGATGAACAGAGTGCCTCAGAGTTGGATATTTGAAAATTATATTAGTAGGCATATAACAGATAAAGTGCAACATGTAAAAATATTTTAAATACATACATAGAAAACTAGCCAATAAGCAAACAAGGCAAATATTAATCGCAGGGAAAACAATAAGTATGTAAAAAAATATATAAGCATAGATTTATCTTAGCTTTGCAGGAGACAGTATGTTTATGGTTTAATAATGTAAACAGACTGTTGATTTAACAAGAAATTGTGATACAACTCGATTGAAAGGATGAGGGTAGGAAAAAAATTATAAATGATTAAATGATAAATAAACCCTCATTTACCATAACAGCAAGTCAATCGACACAGTAGAAAATTGTCAAATTAAGAAAAAGAATTATAAAGTCAGAAGTGGCTGCAGTCAGAAGACCAGAAGCAGCTGTGGCCAGACTGCAGGTCAGGTGGGTGCAGTGGCCCTCAGACTGCAGAGCTGTGGACCAGGTGGCTGTGGTGGGCCTGCAGCCATGAAGGATCTTGTTCAAGAGAGGAGTCTTCACCAGCCACCTCTGGAAGAGGGAAATCTAAAGCAAAGAGAAGACTTGACTAGCAGGCTCCCTGAAGAGTGGAAGGCTAGAACATTGTCCCAGGTGGAGCTTATCAACTTTGTCAAGAAGCAGATGATGCTAATACAGAAAGCTAAATCAAGATGTACAGAATTGGAGAAAGAAATCGAAGTACACAAATCAAAACCTGTTCCTTGAGGAACTGATGATGTTATTAAGATGGACTGCTGTGGCAGGAGCCAGATCCTGAGACCAGCAGGAAGAAGCTGACATTGACGTCTCACCTGTCCAGAGTAGAAGTACATCACCTATCGAGTGACTGGTGGAATGTTCCTTTTTTATATCATGCACTTGGTGTCTGCCTCCATCAATGTGCCCAAAGTGAGCACTGAACACAAGATCACCTGTGGTCAGCTGCTGCCTACATTGGACTGATCCAAACACCATCATGTCTTCGAGGATCATTATTGCTCTCTGTGTGAGGTCTCTGTGAATACAAAAGCCAAACACTGTGGGGCCTGCACCAGCTGGCTTTGTTCATCACTGCAAATGGCTCAACAACTGTGTTGGGAGCAGGGATTACTGGTGGTTCTTCAGCTCATGGCTTCCATGTCAGCTGGGTTACTGTGCTTGCATATTTTCATCCAGTACTACATCAACCTGCAGATGCAGTCAGCAGACAGAACACATTGCTGTTATTCTTGCCATATTTTCACCTAAAAGCAAAGACCTCAGTGGTCATGATGATCAGGGTGTTCATGCTGGTGTTGGACCTCATCTGCTCCCTGTTGGTTGGGCACCTGTTTGTCTTTTAGCTTTACCTAGTGTTGAACAGGATGAGAATGTTTGATCAGGTGATATGAAATCACAAACAACAGAGGTCAAAAACCTTATCAAGAAACAAAAAGCAGGACCTTTCACCACAGCAAAGAAATCACAACCAGAGTTCATCTGCATGTAGGGGCCCAAGGGTTTAATCTATCACCATCCAAGATGACTTGTGGGGAAAGGATCAAGCCAGCAGGATCACTCTTTTAGATTCAACCATTTCTCCAGAGGAAATGAATGCTGACCACAGTTTCTCTACACCTGGCAGAATGCTATCTTCTGTAATCATTGAGCCCCCGTTTCTGCCCCCAGTCAATCTGTGAGCAAATCTGGTTCAGCAAAACTCATCACCAAAAGTTGCAAAACAGCTTCTTCCTGTGGAGGGAAACAGTGTAAAAATGAAGGAGTAACTTCAGGAGCAGAGGGGCTGGCATTGGCTGGTGCCCCACCCAGGAGCCCTTCTATGAGATTCTGATCCTGGCTTTGGTGTCAGCCTAGAAAACCTATCGCTCTTGAAATCAGGGCATGGCAATGGCCAGAATGTGCCATCTCATGGGAACTAGGATGCCCTCCCAGAGTGTGCTGTCCTCACCATTTTCATTGTGAAGGAGCTGGATGAGGGGCAGGCCCTGTGGGATAATGCCCCCTCCAGCCTAACCAGAATGTAAACAGGAGGTGACTTTGTCCTGAGCCCAGCAGTCTTGCAAAATGGGCCCCCGCATCCCTCAGGACCAGGACCAACCTGCTCTTAGTGTGGAACTCAGCACCTCCTCTAATGCGTCCACTGAGGTAGAAGCAGTCATTCCTCCAGAGTGCTCCCTGACTGATTCCTGACAACCTGGATCTGAGAGAGGAGACTGGTCCAAGAGCTGTGTAAAAAGGAGTGAGCATCTCCCAGTTCCATCCCCACCTACCCCTTCCCTAGTCATCAGTGCTCTGAGCCCTGAGCTGGCACCCAATACCCTCACTGGGATCCCCTCTGCCAGCACAGGCCTCCCGAACTTTTTAGGAGAGCCAAGGAAAGAGGGAACCAGGGTGCCTCCTCTATTTTGGGCTAGATGTGATTTTAATGAACTCAGCATTTATTCAGTTCCAAAGCCGCATTTATTTAACAGGCATTTTTAAACACATCTGGGTTATGCGGGGAAGAAAGTGAATTTTAGAATGAACTTGGTACCATGTGTTTTACTCTTGCTGATTAGTAATGTTGATAAGTTTATGAGTTTAAATAGCTTTTAAGGAAATTCACCACATTCTTTAGGAAGTTTTATAGGAAATAATAAACATTTTTAATGGCAATAAAAAACAGAATTACAAACGTATTATTTGGGCATGGAGGTAAGTAAACACAGGGAATTGCTAAAAATAGCCCAAAATGGTAGCCTATAGGGTCGGGATGCTTACATTTTAACCTGAGTAAGAACCACAGTTTACTGGGCCCCATCCTCAGAGATTCTGATTCAACAGGTTGGGTGGGCCCTATGAATGTTTCTAACAAGCTCACTGATGAGGCCAATGCTGCTGGTCCCAGGTTCTAACTTTGAGAACAACTGCTATTGAGAGTAGAACTAGGGAATGAGTTAGGCAGAGGACATCTGTTTTTCATTATAATTATTTTAGCGTACAGTGGTTCTCAAACTTGGCTGCTCGTTGGAATCCCCGGGGGAGCTTTGAAAACTAGTGATGCCTGGCTCCTATCCCCAGATGTTGTGATGTAATTGAACTGGGCTGTAATCTGGTGTTGGAGATTTTCACAGCTCTCCAGGTAATTTTAATGTGTGTTTAAGATGGAGAATCACTTTTAAAATATAATTTTCTTTTAATTATGTGCATAAATTACTTCAATTTTTAATATAAAAGCAATGATCTGTATAAAGTGCATGAAGTGGGAAAAAATGCAAAGCTAATGGAAGATGTGGGATCATGCCTGGTCTGATCTTCAGCCCAGAGCCAGGTCAGTATCTGTGGGAAAGACACCTGATCTCTACGGGCTTTAGTTTCCTCATATGTAAAATTAAAATGCTGGACTAGTTATTTTCAAATGTTCTTTCCAACTTCACATTTTTGGGGTAATAGCTGTAGCCCTATTTAAAAATATGAAACTTTAAAAAGTATACAGCAACAAAAAGTTCTCCATATGATGAGTGTTTATTATCATTATTTAGAGGATGGTGTCACATCATTTTCATTATTTCTTTTTATCTAATATTATTTTCATAGATACTTATGTCACTTTTCCCCATTACCTATTTATGCTACTCAGTAAATAATGAGTTCATCCTCAGAAAGAAAGATAAAAACAGTTGAGACCAATTTATGCTTGATGGCAGAGCAGTACATCATTATCATTTCTCCAAAACACCATTTGGTAAATTGCATCCGAGATGGCCAGATAGCCTACTTACTCTTTGGTTAGTGTGTGTTGTTTTCCCAATAGTGATGATAAGTAGATTCTGATCCTTTTCTTGGCCCTGCACCTCTTTCAACAAGCAGCACTTACTTGCAAGATATCTGCTCCTGACTAATTTTAAGAGGCCAGTTTGTGGTCATAAATTCAGACAAAACAAAGTAATTGATTAGAGTGGTAGCTAAGCTCCCTAGTGACTCCTCATTAAAGGTCTTACCTGATTATCCTAGAGGCTTAGTATAATTGTGCTGTCAAATCACAATCATGAATACTAACAAAAGAAGATTTGGGGAATGAGGATTGATATAGATAATTCAAGGGATTTTAGATTGACTTTAGAGTGCCCTATATAAAGAGAGCTTCCAATATGCCTTCAGAATTATGTTTTCTTTAGAATAATTTAAAACCAGCTTTCATTTCTTGAATCAATACACATAACTGTTATTGTCTAGGTAGAGAACGAAACCTGCTCTGAAATTTTAAAAAATCAGTTGCCCATAATTACAGATGGATTATGAGGAGTAAGCTACACAGCTTTTTACAGAAGTAAATATATTAATGTGCACGTGTGTTTGCTGTGACTTTGACCTCCCGCCTTATAAGGAACATTTTTGCCCAGATGGAAATCAGAATCTATAGTAATCTAGTACTGAAACAAAAAATGAATTCCAAAATGAAAGGAGGTCACAACTATGTGCCATGATTTTGCAGGTAGTTAAAAATGAACTGAGAAGTCACCATCTGGTGGGAGGCATCTGAGGGAAGCAGCCACCTTCTGTTGGACATAAATAGAATAAAAGCTTGTTGAGCTATTTATTTTCAGATGGTTGCCATTATGTTTTGCTCTTCCACTAAAATGTACCCATCTATGATCTCACACTTTTAAAATACATATGCTTAGCTAATTCTGAGCTAATCTAATCAATTGTTTCATCCTGAGAGGTTGTAAGAGACAGTCTCCTCTCTCAACTCCTATGTTCGCCTTACTTTTCCAAGTAAAACATAAATGTTTTCAGATGTTTGACCCATCTTGTCTACCCTACTAAAAATACTAATTGAGAAATTTCAGGTAAGGTAGGAGAGCAGCTGAGTACCAAGAAGAAGAAAGATTGGTGGGCTAGTGAAGTCTCGTTACTCCCCTGCCACCACAGCAGCTGTGTACGCTCTGCTAGAAAATACAAAGCAGCTTATATGTGAATGAAGGTTCCAGCACTGTTTTCTTGCAGAAAAACACTGAGTGTCATTCAAAATTACTTGAAAGAGATTTATAAATAACATAAAAAGAAGTAACCTGTACAATAAACAAGAATGCTAACTCATATTTATGTAATTTAAAAAAAAATGAAAATGTAGGTGACATACAACACGATGCTTCAGGGTATAGCACAGTGACTTGACATTTATGTAGTTAATAATGTGATCACCACAATAAATCTGGTGATCATCTGTCACTATACAAAATTATTACGATATTACTATCTATATTCCCTGTGTTGTGCATTATATCCGGTGACTTAGTTATTTTATAACTGGAAGTGTGTATCTCCTTTTCCCCATCACCCTTTTCATCCATGTTCCACCTCCCATCATCTGTCCCTCTGACAACCATCAGTTTGTTCTCTGCATCTATGAGTCTGTTTCTGTTTTATTTGCTTGTTTGTTTTGTTCTTTTAGATTCTACTATAAGTGAAATCATATGGTATTTGTCTTTCTCTGTCTGACTTATTTCACTTAGTGTAATACCCTTTAGGTCTATCCATGTTGTCATAAATGGCAAGATTTCCTCTTTTATTGCTGAGTAGTATTCCATTGTATGTATGTGTATATACCACATCTTCTTTACCCAATCATTTCTTAATGGACACCTAGGTTGCTTCCATATCTTGGCTACTGTAAAAAATGCTACAGTAAACATAGAGGTACATTATCCTTTTGAATTAGTGTTTTCATTTTTTTTTTTCAGATAAATACCCAGAAGTGGAATTGCTGAGTCAAATGGTAGTTTTATTTTAAATTTTTTGAAGAACCTCCATACTGTTTTCCCTTGTGGCTGCACCAATTTACAATCCACTAACAGTGTATACAACAAGTACCTTTTCCCCACATCCTCACCAACACTATGTATAGAGTTTTAAAAGTGCTTCCACAAAAATGATCTTATTCCTTATCACAACTGTGAGATAGGTACAATAAGTAAAGCTCTATTTTACATGAAGAAGCTGAGATTCAAATAAATTTAATAAAATACCAGCAAGGCATGGTAGCTATTACATGGTGGGAAGATGGGAAGCTAAAAGGGCTTGCTTTCAAGTGACTATAAGAGCAACTACCATTTACTGAACACTTACTATGTTCCAATCATTATTAAGCATTTGTAAGAATATTATTGCATTATAAAATATTATTACTTCTTAAAACCCAAGATGAGTATCTTTTAACTAACAAAAGGAAATAAAAAATAGACTTACAAAAGAATTCAATTCAGCAAAACAATTAAGGGCAGAAGAAGAAAAAGATGATGATGATAACTATTATTTGCTGAATAGCTACTATTTGCCTATCTTTTAATTTATATTTTATCTGACTCTCCAACAAAGCAGATATCAACTCATTTACACATAAAAAATATAAGGCACAGACAGAGATTGAAAGACTTAAGATTGTACAGCTGGTAAGTGATGAAACATTCTAGTTTATTTCATTTGATACCAAATATCTGATTATACTGAATTATTCACTCTTTTTTTTTAAAGACTTTATTTATTCATTTTAGACAAGAGAGAGAGAGAGAGAGAGAGAGAGAGAGAGAGAGGAGGAGCAGGAAGCATCAACTCCCATATGTGCCTTGACCAGGCAAGCCCAGGGTTTTGAATCGGCAACCTCAGCATTCCAGGTCGACGCTTTATCCACTGCGCCACCACAAGTCAGGCCTGAATTATTCACTCTTTATGTGATTATTTACTGTCATGAACACTTATCTATCATAGACTAACTGTTGAATGTGAGTAGTCTTTCTACTGGCCTTGGAGTATTATGACGTTCATGTACATCCTCGTGCCTCCTGACTATCCATAGTACGATCGTACATGTGTGAGGCAACATTAAAAAAAGGCAAATGTATGTTCTTCTTGTTTCCATAAATTGGTTATCAAACAAACATGATTTTAAGTTCATAAAACTGGAACTGGAACTAATTTCATTTTTTGAAAAACAACTCACTCCCAGGGGTCAGTGAGCATAAAAAAAACTCACTGCTCAAAGGGTTAAAATTCAGATAGGCTCCGTATGTTTTTCTGGTCACCCTTAGATAAAGTATTATAACCACATTAGGTCTTAAATACAGTTTGAATAGAGTTATTATAAATGTCCAAGAACATATAACAATCAAAATGCCCAGATCTTCCCGCCTCTCCCAGCAGGGCTTGCTGCAGGTTAGCCACACACGTTCTGAAAGTGCAAGCAGGCCACCTTTCTTTGACTGCTCCTCTTCCCCGAGGTTACTAACTATGGTTTCCGATTTTCTGTTTCCACCAGAGTTGAAGGTGGGATGGGGAGGGGAGAAGATATTCAAGGTTGAGAAATTTCTTATACAACTATTATTGTTGTGAGGTGGCTTTGTGTTCTCTGGCACTGGACAATGTGAACTTTGACATTCCTTCCTATGAGATATTTTTATTGGCTCTTTAGAAATCTCCAATCATGTTAAAGGCCTCTCAACTTTAATTCCCTTGATCTTCTTAATTTGCTATCGGGGAATTGATTGGTTAATTTCTCCTAGCTCCTAGAATCTGGCAGCACCTCTTTTTCCCTTCTGTTGAGGTCCCATCACCCCTCCAAGTAGCACTATGGTACTGGCTGAGGCAGGTTGCCTTTAAATTAGCTTTCACACTTGCCCCTCATCTGATTTCACTTTTGCAATGTGACTTTTCCACTCCTGCCATGAAGAAAAGGGGTTTGTTTTCCTTCCTTTTGAAACCAGGATGTTTCCAATAAAATGCAGCACAAATGATGCTATGTTATTTCCAGGTCTAGACTTTAAGAGATCTTGTAGCTTTTGGGTTTTCCTTCTGGAGTAGAGTCATCATGTAAATTAGTCCAATTACTCTGCTGGAGAGCGAGGTTCAGCCAGATCCCAGATATTCCAGCCATGCTATGTGAGGCACCAGATACAGGAGTAAAGACAGTGTTAAATTCTACTGCAAAACTTAGCAGAGACGCCCCAGTCAATGTAACAAAGATAAGCTAGCCTGGAAACTTGCTCAAATTACAGAATAGTAGGCAAATAAATATATATATATATATATATATATATATATATATATATATATATATATATATATATATTTTTTTTTTTTTTTAATTTTAAGCTCCTTTATTTGAAAATAGCTTTTTGTTTTGATTTTTTTTTGTTTTAGCAATAATAAATAATTGATACAAAGGCTATGTGGTTTACAATAAAAACTCAAGTATCCTTATCCTAACATTTTCTGAGACAGCAGACAGCAATCCTTCATTTTGTTGCTAAAGCTGTTGGTCAATCTGCTTGCAGATTTCCCAAGAAGAGTTAAATAGCAGTCCAATAAAGTTAAACATACACTTAACGTATTGCCCCCAAAACCCCACCCCTAGCCCATGAGAAACGGAAACATGATTACACAAATATCTATATGCAAATGTTTAAAACAACTATAGTCATAATTTTCAAAAACTAGGAACCTGATGAAAACCATCCTTGAGAATCTTGGATTAATACAGAGTTGGGAGATGGATGTTCCTGGCCTTGAACGTTAAAGTTAGAAATGTTTTCTTAATATTACACTGGTGTTCATGAACCCGACACCAGCATCCTGAAAGTGTCCACATATTTTTGGATGATCTGTGTTGGGCTGCATATACTGCTGTCCTGCAAAGCTGGCCTGCTGAACCAGCCATCTTTGAAGTATTACATATAAAAAGGGTAGTTGAAAAATAAAAACCCTGCCTGACCAGGCAGTGGCGCAGTGGATAGAGCATTGGACTGGGATGAAGAGGACCCAGGTTCGATACTCCGAGGTTGCCAGATTGAGTGCGGGCTCATCTGGTTTGAGCAAAAAGCCCACCAGCTTGAACCCAAGGTCGCTAGCTCCAGCAAGGGGTTACTCGGTCTGCTGAAGGCCCGTGGTCAAGGCACATATGAGAAAGCAATCAATGAACAACTAAGGTGTTGCAACGCACAATGAAAAACTAATGATTGATATTTCTCATCTCTCTCCGTTCCTGTCTGTCTGTCCCTATCTATCCCTCTCTCTCTCTCTGAAAAAAAAAAAAGAGAGAGGAAAAAAAACCCCAAAAAGCTAGGAACCAAAAAAATTCATCAGCTGGTGAATAGAGCAAATTCATCTTTTAAAAAACTGATATATGAATGAATTTCAAAAGCAATAGGTTACTTGAAAGAGACAGAAGAAGTTACATACTATATAATTTTATTTAATGACATTCTGTAAAAGACAAAACCAAGGGAACAAAAATCAAATCAATACTTGTTAGTGGCTGGGAGTGTGGGGAAGTAATTGACTACTAAAAGATACCAAGAACTTTTGGGGTAATAATGAGATATTATTTGCATGACTGTATATATTTGTTAAAGCCCATAGGACTGTAAACCTTGAAAAAAGTAAATTTTACTATATATAAACCTGAATTGATAAATAATAAATTAATAAATGAGTAAATCCATTTACACCCTTCATCCATATCAAGCTATCCAAATGGTTGGTCCTGCTGAATGCCCTTTCATTGGACTTGAGTGTCCCTTTGGATGGTAAAAGTCAGTAATCACCACCTAGCATAACTCTCTCCAAATTAATCAATTCCTCAAAATCAATTCAACCTTCCAAAAATCCAAACATTTTATACTCTTAATGTGGGTAAATCATCTAACATATTCTTGGCTATTTTCTTTGAAAATTTGTATCTGGAATAACATAACCATTGGAATGTTTTCTCTATCCAAGATACTCCTATCTTAGTGTCTCAGCTGAAACTTCTGATATAATACTTTTCCACATATGTTTATATACATTATTGTAAAATAACATTACATAGAAAAGCAACTATTTTCCTGTCAGTTGCTAGAAAATAGTTATCTACTCACAAATTTACCATTCAGAAAGTTCTTCATTCTTTCCTAAAGATCTAAACTTCCCTCTGTTACCATTTTCCATCTGCCTGAAGACTTCATTTTGCATTTCTTACCGCACAGGTCTGCTGGCAATGAATTATCTTGGTTTCCTTTTATCTAAAAATGTGCTTACTTTGCCTTCATTATTGAAGGATATTTTTTTGCTGAGTATAAAATTCTGGGTTTGCAGTTTTTTTACATTTAGCCCTTTAACGATATTGTTCCTCTGTTTAGCCTTATTGTTACTCATGAGGAGTCAGTAGTCATTTCAATTGTTTTCCTTTACACAATGTGTCATTTTTCTCCACCTTCTTTCAATATTTTGGCTTCACCTTCAGTTTTCAGCAGTTTAGCTATGATATAACTAGGTGTGACTTTTCTTAGACTTAATCTCCTTGGGGCTTTCTAAGACTCTTGATGCTGTAAATTTCTTTCTTTTACCAAATTTAGAAAGTTTCAGCCATTATTTCTTCAAATATATTGTTCTGTTCCATTTTTTTCTTTTCTCTCTTCTGAGATTCCAATTATGTGATGTTAGCTATTTTGATATTGTTCCTTAGCCCCTTGAGAGTGTTAATTTTTAAAATATTTTCTCTTTGTTCTTCAAGCTATATAATTTATATTAATTTATCTTTGAGTTATTAAATTCTTTCTTTTAGTTTTTTTACTTCTGTGCTAATCCCATTCAGTGAATATTTTTATTTCAGATATTGTATTTTTCCATTATTGTTTCTATTTCCCTGCAAGATTTCTTATCTTTCCATTCATTATGAGCATATTTTTCTTTATATATCCTTTAGTATAGTTATAGTAGTTGTTTCAAAATTCTTGTCTGATACTTCCAACATATGAGTTTTCTTAGAGTTCAGGTTCTGATAATTGTTTTTCACTTTAAAATTATATATGTTTTCAGCCTTACCAGGTAGTGACACAGTGGATAGAGCGTCGGACTGGGATGCCAAGGACCCAGGTTCGAGACCCCGAGGTTGCCAGCTTGAGCGTGGGCTCATCTGGTTTGAGCAAAGCTCACCAGCTTAGACCCAAGGTCGCTGGCTCAAGCAAGGGGTTACTCAGTCTGCTGAAGGCCTGCGGTCAAGGCACATATGAGAAAGCAATCAATGAACAACTAAGGAGTCGCAATGCACAATGAAGAACTAATGATTGATGTTTCTTATCTCTCTGTTTCTGTCTGTCTGTCCCTGTCTATCCCTCTCTCTGATTCTCTCTCTGTCTCTGTAAAAAAAAACAAGAAGAAAAAAAATTATATATGTTTTCTGGTTTTTTTCATCAAGTAATTATGCATTGTACTTTGGACATTGTGAATGATGTGTTGTAGAGACTCTGGATTCTGTTATACTTCTCTGGAAATTGTTAATTGCTCTGTTTTAATAGACACTTAGCCTGGCTGAACACAGACTACAAACTCTCTTTCTCCTGCAATAATAGGTAGCAGCCTAAATCTTAGCACTCTTCCTTTAGTTTTAGTTGGCCATCTTGAGTCTGTCCATGTATGTATGATTCAAGGGTCAGACAGAAGTTTGGGAAGAGCTTATACATAGAATTTGGGGTCTTCTTTCTGAAACTCTCCTTTCTTGAATTTCTTCCCTCAATTTCTGGTGGCTATAGTTGCTCTAAACTGTGCCCTCTGGTTCTTCAGTCAGTAACAATGAAGGTTTTCTATTGGATTTTTAGCCCTCCCATCTAGTACAGTCTTCCCTCAGCCTAAAAGCTCTAAAAATGAGAAACTAACACAGTGCTATTCCCTTCACCCACATATTAACTCTCTTCCAGTATTTGCCTGCTTTGCATCATTATTTAATTCCTTCAGATTGTTGATTTTAATATTTTCTAGGAGTTTATAGTTGTGTTATATATATATATATATATATATATCAGAGATTTGGTTTCAGTAGGCACTACTCAGCCATACCAGAGCTAGAAAGAATTACTAATATAGGGTACTAAATGTCAATTCAAATGTTAATATTCCTGCCCCCATGATATCCACATATGCAATATCCTTACAAAAAGCGTATGAGGGAGTATTATCTTATGAATGAGAAAATGAGACTCAAAGAAGTTAAACAAAATGGCTTTATCAACTAGGAAACAATTTAACTAAGATGGTTCAAATGCAGATTATAATGGATTGCCTACAGAGATATGGGCACAGTTAGGGAAACCAAAAGGAATGCTGAGGTACTCAGAGATTAGCAGCAAAGGGAAGCTGTTGCTACTCCCAAAGCTGAAAGAGTAATGGGAGCAAAAATTGTGACTAGGGTCCCAGGAGATCTGGCACCATGTAGAGGAACTGTCAGGCATGAGCTATAGTTAGAGATCAATACTGCCACCACCAGAGATGCTTCACTGAGGCATGGAAGAAGCAAGGAAGAAAACTTGGCCTCTCTCACTCCTACAGTCTCCTCCCAGTCCTTCCCACTGGCTGAATTCAACAAGAAGCCAACTAGCAAGGGAGCAAAGGAAACAGAAATCACAGGAGTCAGCCACTAGGAGGGACACAGAGTAGGGCAGAAAAGGGTGGATGGACTTGGCAAACTATAAATAACCAGCACACTTGCCTAAGAAAGGGTTGTCAGATTTAGCAAATAAAAATACAAGCTGCCCTGTTAAACTCAATTTTAGATTTTTAAAAAGTATTTTTTAATGTATGTCCAATGCAATTGGGCATACTTATAATAAAAAAGTATTCATTGTTTACTTAAAATTTTACCTTAAGAGTGACCTATATTTTTTTATTATTATTATTCAGTGGGAGAAGGGGAGACAGAGACAGACTCCTGCACACACCCTGACCAGGATCAGCCCAGCAAGCCCACTAGGGCTAGATGCTTTGTCCATCTGGGGCGTTGCTCCATTGCTCAGAAACTGAGCTCTTCTTAGCACCTGAGGTAAAGGCCATGGAGCCATCTTCAGCACCTGGGGCCAACTTGCTCCAATTGAGCCATGGCTGCAGGAGAGAGGAAGAGATAAAGAGAGAGAGAGAGGTGGGAGTGGAGGGGTGGAGAAGCTGATAGGCACTTCACCTGTGTGCCCTGACTGGAAATTTAACCTGGGGCTTCTGCATGCTGGGCCAATGCTCCACCACTGAGCCAACAGGCCAGGGTCAAGTGATCTTTATTTTTATGTGGCAATTTAGTCTAGACCAGTAAGAGTACCTTATTCTGAATCCAAGCCCTTATAAGACCCAATCCCAGTAGAGTCTTTCTTCTACCCCACAACTCCATTCTCTTTCTTTCTCTCCCTCTGTGTATATATACACATGTATTTAGTTATTCTTAAACTCCAGATTCATACATTCTGAAGTTCCTTTTCAATTTGAAACTAAGAAATTCAGACCAAATAAGGATTTGACATCTCTCTGTAGAGAAGATAGGTTCTCATAAACATTACGTTACTTTTCCATAACAGCAGACTTGAGGAGAATTTCCCAAAAAATTTCTAAGAAAGACTAGCTAAATTTCATAAAAAATATCAGCTAATATAAAAAAAAAACATCTATCCCACTAACTAAAATTTCAGCTTCAGTTCCTAAACTCTAATCTTTTTATGACAAAGAATAAGATATAAAATATCTTTATTCCAAACTTGATATTTCCTGCTCTTATTATAGATCTTTCTTTTTCTTAAGTAATATATTTTTTAAAGCTCAGCTTTGAGGTTCTCTGAAATGCAATTTACTATTTCTGCTCCAGATTTGCAAAGACTCTATTGTTATAAAATGCCCTTATTCTGGCACTCCTTGGAAGAAACCAGTCTTCAGGAAAAGTGATTGTGTTTAATTTAACATAGTCTCTAGTGCTAAAAAAGCAAGCCATGCATTGCCAATCTCAGAACATCACAATAAACATTATTTTGATTATAAAACTGGGCATTGAAACCACCTTGATTTCATTAATCTTCAGCTTAATTGTACGCATAAGGATTCCAGGCAAAACTGCCTCTTGCAAAGCTATATTTGGAATGGGTACATACACCAGAGATAATTGCTTCTGCTTTTACCAAATCTAACTACATGACATTAGATTTTTTTTAATACCTAAATTACTCTTGGAAAGAAAACTCTGTGCCAAAGAAACTAATTGCTTTAATTCTTTAAATCAATGAGGTATAATACATTGAATTACTGTCCATTGATATACACATAGAAAATACTTATAATTTTATTTTTAAGTTTATTCTGTTTTCCTTAATACTCCTTCACATTCATACAACATTAAACTTGCAACACAAACAATAAGTAATGTCATTTACCATGAGTCAATTAGAAATATAACTTATTATTCAGAATAAATATAATGCTACATATATTTTTTTACTCGTTTTTATTTATACTTTGATATTTTCCACAAAGAATTTCAATGGTTACGTAAAAATTTTAGTATATACAATATAAACACTCAGAGCCAACAGTGGAAGATACATGTTTTGCCATGAGTAATTGGACTTTAAAGTTCTACCACATTACTTTTATTTTATTTTTTTAAATGCTTATTTTATTGATTTTTGGAGAGAGAAAGGAAGAAAACGGGAGAGAGAGAGACAGGAACATCTACAAATTCAAAGGTTTAAATAAGATATCCTCAGTTCAAATTTCCGTTTGCTACTGCTCTCTGTTTTCAGAGAGTAACCGAAAAGGAAAAAAAGAAAAGCACTTTGAAGTTTAAAAAATTTAAATACTGGTAATTTAATTAGAGAGGGAGTGGAAAATATTTGTTTAAATATTTGATATAGAGCAATGTAAAGTCTAAGTAAGGCATAAATTTAATGTAGATCCAAAATTATGATTGAAATAGATTGAATATTGTGTTGTTGGTATTTTTAAATAGCAACTTATATTTATGGTTTCAGTTGACTCAAGGTTTTGAAGTTGTTATGTATATAAACACTTTTGTTGGAATTCCCCTGGCTTCTATCCTTGCCCATATTCTAATTTTACTTGCTTTTCCTGGTGATTTTTAATATTTCATAATTTTAACTATACAACAGCCTATATGCTGTTGACTACCAAATCTGTGTATTTAACAGAAGCTTCACACTCATATACAATTATCTAAAATCTCCACTAGATAAATCATAGATTTCCTCAATCTCAACTTGTCCAAAACTAAACTCATGATATCTTATCTATAGTTACTTCTCATAATTACTTTATTGTTGGCACCTCACCCACCTGATCACCCAGGTTAGAAACTTTGAACCTTTTCTATCCCTTACTCTCCCTACATACAATCAATGATCAAATTCTGTCCACTAAACTTTTTTTAATCCTTATCTTCCTTCTACTGCCTAAGGGCAGGCCCTATTTTTGCTCCCCGGAACAATGGTCTCCTAATTGGCCTCTCTGCTATTAATTTTGTCCCTCTACGATTGTCTCCTATACCAGTGGTTCCTAACCTTTTTGGGCCACGGACCGGTTTAATGTCAGAAAATATTTTCACGGACCGGCCTTTAGGGTGTAACAGATAAATGTATCACATGACCGAGACAAACGTCAAGAGTGATTCTTAGACGATGTAACAGAGGGAATCTGGTCATTTTTTTAAAAAAATAAAACATCGTTCAGACTTAAATATAAATAAAACAGAAATAATGTAAGTTATTTATTATTTCTCTGCAGACTAGTACCAAATGGCCCATAGACCAGTACTGGACCATGGCCTGGGGGTTGGGGATCACTGTCCTATATAGCTAGGGAGTTCTGAAATGCTATCAGTGTGTTCTAAAATGCAAATCTGTCTACATTATCCATCTATTTAAAACCCTCAATGGTTTCTGAGAGATTTGTCCATTACTTTAGAAAGTGTGCATCTCAGAACTCTAGTTCCAAAAGATGGTATTTCATAAGTGTTTCATGGTCCGAAACTGTGTGACATGTTCTTATTTTAGAGAGTCACAACGCATATTAGCATACTTAAGTTTCCAAGAGACTATGTTAAAGATATTTTTTGATCCAATGTTTTCCAAACTTTTCTCCCAAAGAATTCTCCTGCTAGGAACAAAATACTCCATCAAGAATCTGCTAGGAAAGCTTCGTGATCTGTCACACGAGGCCTTGCAGTATCTGGGCTCTGCCCGACTCTTCAGCCACCACTTCTCCTCCCTCCCCACATCCTGTTCTGTTCTCTAGTATCACTGAAGCATTGCCTCTCAGTCCTTGGCACTAGTTCAAGCCACTGCGTCTTCATTCTTCTATCCTTCTTCGACTTAATTCCAAAAGCAGCTTCCTGCGGAAAACTGTTTAACCCCTGCTATGGGCTTCCATAGCCCTCCAAGCTCACCCCTTTCCAACTGACTACATCTATTTATGAATCTTACCCCCCTATTAGGTAGACTGTGTGCCTCCTGAAGGCAATGAGTATGTTTTATTCATCTTGGTATCACCAACATAATCACAATACTTGGCATTTAGTAAGACGGAAATGAAATCATGCCTGGCCATGTAATAGGTACCCATTAACAAATTCCACGTATGTTAGTTGGATCAGAAACAGGTTTCCCTCAACCCTAGAGCACTTATTTGAAGGTCTTTGAATATAAATCAATTCTTTCGATGATGACTTTTATCAGATGCATTCAGTAAATTTTTTTTTTTTTTTTTTTTTTTTTTACTTTTTCTTTCTGAAGCTGGAAACGGGGAGAGACAGTCAGACAGACTCCCGCATGCGCCCAACCGGGATCCACCCGGCACGCCCACCAGGGGTGACGCTCTGCCCACCAGGGGGCGATGCTCTGCCCCTCCGGGGCGTCGCTCTACCGCGACCAGAGCCACTCTAGCGCCTGGGGCAGAGGCCAAGGAGCCATCCCCATCGCCCGGGCCATCTTTGCTCCAATGGAGCCTCAGCTGCGGGAGGGGAAGAGAGAGACAGAGAGGAAGGAGGGGGGGCGGGGGTGGAGAAGCAAATGGGCGCTTCTCCTATGTGCCCTGGCCAGGAATCGAACCCGGGTCCCCCGCACGCCAGGCAGACGCTCTACCGCTGAGCCAACCGGCCAGGGTCGCATTCAGTAAATTTTTATAATCAACACCGTGCCTTCACAGACATCAGTACCCCTTTTACTACTGACAACACATACAGTGTTGTTGTTGTACAGATCTTATAGCTGTGGCCTTCCACTCAGTTTCTTTTTAAGCTAAACCTTTCAGATACATAGACCTGAGTAGGCAAAGGAAAGAGGATGTGGTTTAGGAGTCCCTGGACTGGTTCATGAAAGGATATAGTGAAGTAAATTAATGCTGACACAGTGCCCTCTGTCAAAATAGCATGCTGGTCTAAAAGAATGATCACAAACAGCATATGTGCTGGTTTTGGGAAAAGTAGAGTATTCCAGATGGCTATGTTACAGCTAAACTTTTTTTTTTAAAAGACCGACTTTCAGAACAGGGAAAGAAATCTGTTATCCAGGTCATTCTTAACTCTCTGGGATATCATCTAAAGTTAATCCTTTAAAACTCCCAAGAATTCTGGCTGCTAAATATGTATTGACTATTTCATTGTAAGGTGAATGAATCATGCTCTTAAAATTGGAGGCTGGGTCGATGCTCCCTAAAAATTATGCTAGTATCTTTTTCTTATAAATCTGTTCCCCTTCACTTATCATAGATCACTTATCATTTCTACTATACTTTTGCAGAAAATCAAACCCATACTTGTGTGTTAGTAAGAATTCATGTACTTGGATCCTTTAATATTTCTGGGTTGAATCAGCCTTTAATTTAAATATCTCCTGCAATCTTTAATGAATGCTTTCTACCATGAAATAGAGGTATCTGCTAAAAAGAACACTTAAGTTACTCTATACAGTTGTCCAGGGAGGATCCATCTCTGGTCCAGTAACATATTATTTCTGAATCTCAGTATGCAGAGATCACATGTACTAAAATTTATCATGACATTCATTACATTGTGTGGAACAGATTGCTATAGGTTCTGATAAGGACACTCTGAGAGAATTCTAACTCAACAAATTCCAAAAATGTGGGAAGATAATAAAAACTGAGCATCACTGCCTCTAGTCCTGAGACATTAAAAATGTTCATAGGATTATAGAGGGAGTCTCAGCTTGACCACCCGGCCATAGGTTATAGCTACAGCCTGGCTGCTCTTTTCTAGACCTAGAAATGGGCAAAGATTTATTAGGAAAAAATATTTTTTTCTTAATGAAGCAGCACGGAGAAAAGCATAATAGACAACAGAGGGCAGAACAGCAATTTCCTTCTCTTTCTTTTTTTTTTCAATTCTTCCTCTTTTGTCTTTACTATTTTTTCATTTTAATTTAATTTTTAAATTTTTTGTGTTAACATGGTTTCAAGTGGCACACTCAACAATATAACACCCTCAATCCCCCACATCATGACCCCCTCATGACCTTTCCCCCCATTTTCCCCCTCCCCCCTCTCTCCCTCCCTCCTTTCCACTGGGATTTGCTGTCCTGATATCTGTATCTATGTGTTATGTACATATAATTTGGCTAATCCCTTCACCTTCCTTGACCCCATCCTCTTATCCCCCTTCCCTCTGTCAGCTGTTTCTGTTCCTTATAACCCTGCCTCTGTTTCTATTTGTTCCTCAGTTTATTGTGTGCATTTGATTCCACATGTAAGTTAGATCATATGATATTTGTCTTTCTCTAACTGACTTATTTCACTTAGCATAATAATCTCCAGGTCCATCCATGCCATCACAATAGATAAGATTTTTATCTTTTTCTCGGCCATATAGTATTCTGCTGTGTATATATACTACAGCTTTTTTATCCACTCATCCACTGATGGACACTTGGGCTGTTTTCAGATCTTTGCTATGTAAACAATGCTGCCATAAACATAGGGGTGCATATATTCTTTTGAGTTAGAGTTTTGGGATTCTTAGGACATATTCCTAAAAGTGGGATTAGCTGGATCATAAGGCAGTTCCAATTTTAATTTTTTGAGGAAACACCGTACTGTTTTCCAGAGTGGCTGCACAAGTCTGCATTCCCACCAGCAGTGCAGGAAGGTTCCCTTTTCTCCACCACCTCACCAGCACTTGCTGTTTTTGTCTTTAATTTAAATGGGATTCTGAGGATACCACTGACACCTTCACATTGTACTTACAGTCCCTTTTATAGACAACTCATCTTTTTATTTGCTTATTTTGAAACTATCTTCAACTCCACAACAAAAATGGTTATATTTCCAATAATAACAGAAATCTTTCTGAGATGGAAGATTTATGTAAATATATGTAAGTTCATAGTTGCACCTTTTTGGGGTATTTTTTTCACTTTCCCATGTTGTAATCTGGTATCACTTTGTAAACTATTATAATTCCTCTTTTCTTTTTTGGTCAGTATCATTTTATATGATTTTCCTATCCCCAGAATTTCTGTAACCCGTTTCCATTCCAAGCTGTTAGATCTCTTGAAATCCTACTGTATCTTTCCTGGCATATATGCTAAACTGACACTTACTTTATTTTATTTCTCTGTCCTCATTCACATTGACAATGCCTCCCAATTTAGGTCACCAATGGACTTCATTATCATGCTCTTTGCCTTCTTGGAGTCTAGATAAGAAATAAAATGTCTAATAGAATAAATATGACCTTATTCTGACTACTGTGGCACTCAGTTAGGTATCCTGACAAGAACAAGCTCAGTTTTACTCTTTGTCCATGGCGAAAAAGTATTGCCCAAATCAGTTGAAACCAGACTTCAAGTGAGGTACATCATTACATATCAAAAAATTTGTCTCGGCCCTGGCCTGTTGGCTCAGTGGTAGAGCGTCAGCCTGGAGTGCAGAAGTCCCGGGTTCGATTCCCGGTCAGGGCACACAGGAGAGGCGCCCATCTGCTTCTCCACCCCTCCCCCTCTCCTTCCTCTCTGTCTCTCTCTTCCCCTCCCGCAGCCGAGGCTCCATTGGAGCAAAGATGGCCCGGGTGCTGGGGATGGCTCCTTGGCCTCTGCCCCAGGCGCTAGAGTGGCTCTGGTCGCGGCAGAGCGATGCCCCGGAGGGGCAGAGCATCGCCCCCTGGTGGGCGTGCCGGGTGGATCCTGGTCGGGCGCATGCGGGAGTCTGTCTGACTGTCTCTCCCTGTTTCCAGCTTCAGAAAAATACAAAAAAAAAAAAAAAAGTCTCAGAGTACAACTAAGTAGCAACCAGTATTCCTTTCCTTGTATAGTATCTTTAGGAGAAAAAATTATTTAGTACCACTGATATAAACCATTTTTTGTAAAAGGAAGCATGGCTTGAGAATCTATTCTACCTAATGTTGACACATTTCCACCAAGTGTTTGATGTCAGACTTGCAGGATATTGCTTTTGGCTTTTTGCCTGGCTTTGTTTGTTTCTATGGGCTTTGAAGGTATGTTTCTAACACTTGGACTTGGGGCAACTGGATATTGTGGGAAACTCAATAGATTAGCAGCTAAGAGACCCAGGTTCTAATCTTAGCTCTGCTATAAACTAGATTTGAAGTTCTAAATCTCTATGTATTCTGACTCTCTGAATCTCTGTCTCTCTGTGTGTGTGTGTATGTGTGTGTCTGTCTGTGTGTATAAGACTTCCTTTCTTTGGACTGGTCCTATGGGAAGACTGAACATAGGCTGTCAATAACGCTTGACTTACGAGCCTCTGAAAAATTCATCTAGCAAGAACTTCCTCAGATCTCTGTCTTCTCTCATCTGGCTTTAAATTCCATCTTAAAGAGTTGTTAGCATGTGTGATAGCCAAAAGAAAAGGAGGTACTGTCTCCAGAAGGCTCTAATTAACTAGTTATACATATTTTTTCTCCTGGTATGGTTCATATGTATAAATGGATGTCCCTTTATTGAGTATTAATTTCTTCAATTACTGAGGCAACTCTTTGGAATTTGAAGGTGTGAAGGGCAAAATAATAAACATATTTTGCCTAGGTAAAAGACTATAAAATTTACAAAGGACTTTTATGTCTATATCAATGAAAAAGCAAGCAGCAAGGAACTGTGGGAGTAAATGGTCACTGACATATACTACTTAAAAGATGATACAAGCTTAATAGCTGCTAAACACAGCCCACTGATTGAACAAATTCTGGTGATTCTTGCACACACACACCCTTGGTATTCTTTTTTCTTTTATTCTTCTCCCTTTAAATCACTTGTAGTGCTACAAAGTGCCCAGTATCCTTACTCTGCCATTGTACTTCCCAGAACATCTCACCACAGAATTCTCTAGAATTGCCATCTCTGTCAGCTCTATAACTGTACAGTCTTTGCCAAAACTGCCAAAATATTCATCAAAATGTCCTGAGTCTGATACAGCAACCCATGGTTATGTATCAATGGATGATACTTTCATAGGTAAAACAATGTAGGTTTCACAGAAAGACAAAGAATTATTTATTTATTGATAAAAATGTTGCTTTACAAATATTTTAAGGGCTGATTCAGCCAGTCAGGGAGATACTTGAGATACTTAGAGAACTGTAGCAATCTTTAAATCACATCAAAAAAGAAAAGCTTACCAATAGAATAAGTTTTAATATATTGAATAATATATAAATTCATATACCTTTCATCACAGTTTGCCTTCTTACAGTCTATGCTCCAAATTTGCCAAACTAAAGACACATATTATCCTGAATTCAAATTGATAATTATATTTATGAAATTACTTATTCTTAATACTATAACATAAATTAGTTTCAAAGACCCTGGCCTAATTTTGAATTCTTCCTCATTGCACTTTTTTTCTCATTATAAAAGGACATATATTTGTTGTAAGAATTTAGGAAATACAGAGAAGTGTAAATAAACAGAAAGCAGTAATTTAAATAAATAATCCAACTAACTATTATTGATATCTAGGTGTGTTTATTTTTTTTCAGGCCTTTTTTCCCTAATACCTATAACAAAGTTATATATTAATTATAATAATTATATATGTACAGTCAACCAATACTCTAAAAACAAATGTGCTTATCCATCCTGTGTATGTAATATAGTTTATATACTGATTTTGTTAATTTTAGATATTTAAATTATTTCAAATTTTTATTCTAAGAAACAGTGAGAAAAACATGATTATAAAAATTTATTCCCATCTCTATTGCCATAAACTACTATAAAGTAAGATTTGTTAAAAATATGAATATTTCAAGATTCATTTTTTTAAAATTTATTTTAATATATTTTTATTTTTTAGAGAGAAAGAGAGGAGAGAGGGACAGACAGACAGGAAGGAAGAGAGATGAGAAGCATCAACTCATAGTTGCAGCACCTTAGTTGTTCATTGATTGCTTTCACATATGTGCCTTAACTAGGGAACTCTAGCTGAGTCAGTGACCTCTTGCTCAATCCAGTGACCTTTGGGCTCAAGCCAGCAACCATGGGGTCATGTCTATGATCCCACTCTCAAGCTGGCGACCATGCACTCAAGCCAGATGAGCCTATGCTCAAGCCAGCAACCTCCGGGTTTCGAACCCAGATCCTCAGCAATCCTAGGCCAATGCTCTATCCACTGTGTCACCACCTGCTCAGGCTCAATATTCTTGATAGTTCAGTGAATTTATGCTAGGACAGTAGAAATGGTAAATATGTGTAAAAATTAATATATATATATTTCTTTCCTATTTAAAAGACATGACTGTTTAAAGCAAAAAAATATATAACACTGTACTGATGGGTTTATAACAAATATAAATGTAATTTATATGGCAATAATAGCACTAAGGACAAGGGTAAATGGAATTATCCAATTGCAAATTTTCTACATTTTTTCTGGAATAAGTCAATACAGCTCTTATACAGATTGGGATAAGTTAAAAAATATAAATTTTAAACCCTAGATAAACTAAAGAAGAATGAAAAGAGAGGTAATTAGAAGCTCAACAGAGAAATTAAAACTAAAATATTCCATACTAAAAATACTAAAAAATATTCAATTAACACAAAAGAAGGAAGGAAAAGAAGAAAATGAGAAACAGCAGAACAAAAAAGGCAATGAAAAAATAGCAAATTGGCAGACCTAACTATATACAGCCATGCGATTAATTATATTAAAGAAAACAGACAGAGAATGTAAGATCAGTAGAAAAGTAAGTACCGACTATGTGTTATCTACATGAGATGCACTTTAAATCCAAAGAAAAATATATACTTAAAGCAAAAAAAAAGGGGGGGGGGATAAAGTACCCATGCAAACATGAAATGCAAGAAAGTAGGAGTTATATTAATATCAGACAAAATATATGTAGTTTTTGATGAATGGTGAATTCCCAATGAAAACTCCAATGTAGGAAAGGAAGAGCAAGCCCTTTCTGCCAGGCAGATTAATTACACTCTGTAAAATATAATACTTTATATGGTTGTCTTGAGAATTAAATGACTGCCCACAGTAAGCATGTAATCATGTGGGTTGTTATTGATGCTATTGTTACTCTCATCTTGTGGCAGACTAAACAATCTTCAAAATATTCACAGACAGCAGCTTAGCTAAATTGTTGTCCCTCTTTACAAAAAAAAAATAATTCCTGAAAAAGGGCTAAAACAAGTAGAATGCCTACTCAGGTGTCATTATAGGATCAGAGACATGGAAATGGTCGTCCAAGAGAGGAAAATAATGTTATAGATGCTTGCAGCCGGGGAGGGGGGTGAGACCTAGAGAGAATTTGAATAATGAAAACAATAAATTTGCTGTGGTGGGGGGGGTTGTTTTGTTTTGTTTTTAGTTTATTGATTTTAGAGAGAAGGAAAGAGAGAGAAACACTTACTTTGTTGTTTCACTTATTTATGCATTCATTGCTTGAATCTTGTATGTGCAATCAGTGTGTGTGTGTGTGGGGGGGTCAAACCCACAACCTTGTCATAGCTGGACAATACTCTAACCAACTGAGCTACCCAGCCAGGGTGCTTTGTGGTGTTAAATGTTGCTTCTCCTCCATCGTCATGAAAATATCTGCAGAATCTACATTGCTTACCAATTGTGTTAAGATAAAGTTCATCAGAGAGTAATAGAGACTCCCAAGAGTAATGTCATAAATAAGACAGATGCTTCTTCCTCTCTCATATAAGAGAAGTAAAGACGTAATTAATCCAGACCCGGTATGGTTGCTCCATCCAAGATCCATCCAGTTTTCTGTTTTGCCTTAGGTATAGTCTTTGTCATCATGGTCCAATATGAATTTTAGACTACCAGTCAGTATATTCAAAGCAGCAAGATGGAAGAAGGAAAACAATAGGTACATACTCTTTCAAGATTTCCCAGAAATACTACATAATATTTTCTTTTAAATTTCATTGGCAACAACTCATCACATGGCTACTCCAAGCAGAGCTGTAGGCTAGGAAATGTAGTCTTCTGCCTGGACAAAAATATGCCCAACTAAAATTCAAGATTCTCTTATTGAAGAAGGGGACTTATCAATGCTTATATATGTAAGTGTGTTATTTACATAATTTTATGTATGGAAAAAATATGTGTGTGGTACGTGGGTCTATAGAATGCAAAGTAAAAGACTCTCAGTGGGACCCAGTTTCATAAGGGGAAAAAAGATGTTTCCCTTCTTTCTCATTAAATTCCTTTACAGTTATAAACTAAAGCTAGCACTTAATTATTCCCTGTAAATTTGCATCTTACTCTTAGCTCTCCAGTTCGACTTAGGTTCACTGAAGGTTTGGTAGGCCTACATGTCTAGTGTAAGATGGATGATACAGCAAGAAACAGACTGCATAAAGATAGTACCACAGTGCAAAAATAAAATTTAAATATGGTAGTGGAATAGATATTTGACATATGAATTGTAAGTTTGCCTAATGTTATAAAGGTCTGCAGTACTGAAACTCTTTGACCTGATTCCTCACAGGCTGACTCCATTCTGAACTTGGGCATCCACTCATTTGTCCCCTCATTTGGTGTCTAGTTCCCTAGCACTTCTCGTTAGGTGGTCTAGTGGTAATCTAAAGTGAAAGAAGCCTTACACTGAGTCACCATCCTCATCAGTCTTTGAACTTGGATTAGATTTTATAAACTGGCTCAGCTCAAAGGGGAAAGATTATGCTATGTACAGTCCCAACAGTTTTCCTGCACCCTCTTTCCCTCTTTTGTGTCATTAGGACATCCTCACCTATCTACATATGACCAGGCCAAAAAGAAAAGCTAATGATGCTTCCCTCTGTTTAATGCTGCCATTCAGGGTTATCACCCACTGTCATCCATCCTTTTATTCAATAAATATTCACTAAGCATGGACTATGTACTAGGCAGTGTGTTCAGTGCTGGGAATATAGCAAAGAACAAATTCTTAAAGGTTTTATCGGAAATGCCTTTCCTGAAAATACCATCTACAGTAGCTTCCCTCAACCACCAGTATTCTCTCTGTGTGTCTCTTATATGTTTCATTCATATAATTTTTTTAGCAACTTATCCTTTTGCTTTTTCTTAGTCTTAGTTCTAAGTTCAATGTGGGCAGAGAGACTGTTTCTTTCACCATGGCATCCTAGTGCCTACTACAGTGTGATATACAACAAACACTTAAATATTTGACTAATTAACATAATGAACTCTGAATATTTGTTTGTGGCATTTCTGATTAGAGTTCAGATTTTAGAACAAATTATTTTTTAAAAAGTATTGAGAAAAATATCTTTAATTGGATCATTCAATTCATAAATCAAATCAGCACTTTCCACAATTTTAATAATGTGTTTTATGTAAAACAAGTTGATTATTCTAATCTCCCAAAATTTTTCTTTTCCTGTGCCAAACACTATTAGACTCAATTTACCAGCAGGTGGCACTCCAAAGTAAAGTGGTACATAATACGATCTACCCTTTATCTGCCCTCTCCACCAAAAAACTATTTTTCATTGGCTATAGATTAATAAGTAAGTGGCTATTAGTCAGGAAAGTCTTTCACGTTTTTCTTTTGAATAAATTCTTCACAGTCATACATGGCATTTAGAGAATTCTTGTTACAGGAGAATCCCTAGACAAGCTCATATGTGACGTGTAAAAAATTCTAAAGAAAGGGTTAAAAGTAAAAATTATGTTGCATTCCAATGAAATTTATAACTGAGGAGAGGTGAAATGTAAAAACATGATAAAAGGAAATGGGAAAGTCAATTGCTGTCTTTACAAATCAACTCATTTAGAGATCAAACTTGGACCAAGTTATTGGCAATCTAAGTTATTAAATTACAAGTTCTTCAAAAACAATTTCATTAAGACTTCTATTACATCAGATGGTCAGAATATTCAATTCTACTTATATCCATTATTATATTAACTGTATTAAGGAAGTATGATAGTACAGTTTTATGTACATATATGCCAAGTATCTATCACATATGAGACTTTACAAAGCACTTAGGGTACATGAGTTTATTTCATATTTGATCTTCACACCAATCCTGTCATTGTT
Organism: Saccopteryx leptura; assembly: GCF_036850995.1. Classification (NCBI taxonomy): domain Eukaryota; kingdom Metazoa; phylum Chordata; class Mammalia; order Chiroptera; family Emballonuridae; genus Saccopteryx; species Saccopteryx leptura. The sequence continues at coordinate 112,484,693 of NC_089504.1, forward strand.
TTTATCCTCACATTGAATTTGACTCAGAAAGATCAGGTGATTTAAGGGAGGTAACTAGTTAGTAAGTTACAAAGCACAGAATAGAACCCAAAACTTTTGACGTCAATGCTCATTTTTCTATATCATATTAATCTTTCTTTTTTTTTTTTGTTTTTTTTTGTTTGTTTGTTTGTTTGTTTTTTGCTTGTTTGTTTGTTTGTTTTTTTCATTTCTCTGAAGCTGGAAACAGGGAGAGACAGTCAGACAGACTCCCGCATGCGCCCGACCGGGATCCACCTGGCACGCCCACCATGGGGCAACGCTCTGCCCACCAGGGGGCGATGCTCTGCCCATCCTGGGCGTCGCCATGTTGCGACCAGAGCCACTCCAGCGCCTGAGGCAGAGGCCACAGAGACATCCCCAGCGCCCGGGCCATCTTTGCTCCAATGGAGCCTTGGCTGCGGGAGGGGAAGAGAGAGACAGAGAGGAAAGCGCGGCAGAGGGGTGGAGAAGCAAATGGGCGCTTCTCCTGTGTGCCCTGGCCGGGAATCGAACCCGGGTCCTCCGCACGCTAGGCCAACACTCTACCGCTGAGCCAACCGGCCAGGGCAATCTTTCTTTTTATGATGCATCTTAGATTTCTTCTGTAGTATTTCAACAGTAGTTATAGATACAGCATTTACATTTTAGAAAGAAATTTTAACAGTAACAATTAATTCACTAGATAAAATATCATATGTTCAGATTTAAGTAAAAACATAATCTCTCTATTCCCTGTCCAAAAATCTTTCAGACTACTTAGAATTCCCACAGTAGTAATTCCTCTAGGCTTATGGTCAGTTATAATACTAATAAGTTATCTGAAAAAAATTAAACCATTTTCACTTACTAAAACACTTTATCAAGAATTTGTTTATTATACCATCAACATTAATTACATAGCAAAAGCTTTAAAAATGAGGCAGAGGACCAGGCTATTTGGTTGGAGAAACTATAACATAGTCATTAAAAGTGAGGACTCTGTAAAGAAACAAGACACCAAAGAATATATACTGTATGATTTCACTTTTAGGGAGTTCAAGAATAGACAAAGCTAGTCCATGTAAGAGACATCAAATGGTGTTACCTTTAGAGGATTACCTACTGGGAGGGAGCATAAGAGAGCCTTCTGAACTGAGAATATTCTGGTGATTATTACACAAGTGTTTAACATCAGAATTCATAGACCTATATATTTAAGTATTGTTCCCTTTACTGTACATAAGTTATTCCTTAGTTAATAAAATCTTTTTAAGCCTGACCTGGTGGTGGCACAGTGGATAGAGCATCGGTCTGGGATGCTGAGAACCCAGGTTTGAAACCCGGAGGTTGCCAGTTTGAGCGTGGGCTCATCTGGTTTGAGCATAGGATCACAGGCTTCAGCATGGGATCATAGATATGACCGCATGGTCACTGGGTTGAGCCCAAAGGTCGCTGGTTTGAGCAAGGGGTCACTGGCTTGGCTGGAGCCCCCCAGTCAAGGCACATATGAGAAAGCAATCAATGAACAACTAAAGTACAACTATGAATTGGTGCTTCTCATCTCTTTCCCTTCCTGTCTGTCTCTTTTTTGCTAAAACAAACAAACAAAAAATAAATAAAATCTTTTAAAAAGCAAAAGCTCTGAAGTTAAACAGACCTGGGTGGGTCTGCCATTCATTAGTTTTGATATTCTACACATGTTACTTCTCAAAGCCATAGAAACCTCATCTGAAAAACAGATAATAACATCTACTTCATGGGTTGTTGTTTGGATTAAGAAAGCTGGCACACTTAGTGCTCAATAAATCTAGCAATCATGATCATAATTATTATTAATACCATTGATATAAAGGGAAAAATGAAAAGTAGGAGACAAAAATGAACAGCTACACTCAATAAATGAGACTAGGTTATTAAATAAATAAATAAGACTAGGTTAAGTGTAACATGACTACTTTGGAAGCCTGTGGACAGAATGAAATCATGGTGTCTGAAACTTGAGGAAACAATGTCAGTATAATCTGGTAAATTTAGGCTCCTGAAGCCAGATTACCTAAATTTGAAATCTAGACTCTGTTACTTACTAGGTGTGTAATGCTGTCCAAGTTCTTTATCCTTTATATGAAAAGTGGGGATATTAATATCCGCTTTATATAGTTTTTGCAAAAGAAAAGCATTTGTAGTGAGCAGGAAAATAATGAATTTGTTTTAGACCTAGTAATTTAAATAACTGTAGCATATGTACAACAGAGATGAAATAACATGTGTATTTTTTTTTATCTTGGTTGGGTCATTCTCATCATTCATGTCTGTTTAAAAGTCATATACTATGATAAGCCTTCTTAACTATTCTATCTAAAGTAGTGTATTAGTTACTGAGGGCTACCATAACAAATTAACGCAAATTGGGTGCCTTAAAACAATAGAAATTTACTCACAGTTCTGGAAGTTAGAAATGCAAAAATTAAAGAACAGCAGGGCCTTGATTTCTCCAAAGGCTCTATGGAAGAACCTTTACTTGCCTTCCTAGATTCTGGTGGTTGCTGGCAATCTTTGGTACTTTGGCTTGTCGTTCATTGCTTCAATCCCTGCCTCCTTCATATGGCTTTCTCTCCTGTGTGTCTCTTTCTCCATTTTCTTTTCATAAAGACACTAATCATTGGATTTGGTTACACCCTAACCCAGTGTGAATTCAACTTATTTACTTGTATCTTCAAAGATCCTTAATCTAATAATCCTCACATTTTGAGGATCAGGGTGGACATGAACTTTTGAGGGACACATTCAACCCAATACAACCAACCAATAAGACAAAAATAAAGTAGTCCAGCATGTCATAACCATTCTTTATTAAAACCATATGTTTTTCTACAAATCATTGTTAAGGGAAATTGAAAAAGATATAATGAGATGGAAGAATATTCCTTGTTCTTGGTTAGGAAGAATAAATATAATCAAGATGGCCATATTACCCAAAGCAATATACAAATTTAATGCAATTCCCATCAAAATTCCAATGACATTTTTTAAAGAAATGGAGCAAAAAATCATCAGATTTATATGGAACTATAAAAAACCCCGAATAGCCAAAGCAATCCTAAAGAAAAAGAATGAAGCTGGGGGCATTACAATACCTGACTTCAAACTCTATTATAGGGCCACGACAATCAAAACAGCATGGTATTGGCAGAAAAATAGACACTCAGACCAATGGAACAGAATAGAAAGCCCAGAAATAAAACCACATATATATAGTCAAATTTTTGATAAAGGGGCCAACAACACACAATGGAGAAGAGAAAGCCTCTTCAATAAATGGTGCTGGGAAAACTGGAAAGTTACAGGCAAAAGAATGAAACTGGACTATAGTTTGTCCCCTTATACTAAAATTAACTCAAAATGGATCAAAGATCTAAACATAAGACCTGAAACAATAAAGTACATAGAAGAAGACATAGGTTCTCAACTCATGGACCTGGGTTTTAAAGAGCATTTTATGAATTTGACTCCACAGGCAAGAGAAGTGAAGGCAAAAATTAATGAATGGGACTACATCAGACTAAGAAGTTTTTGCTCAGCAAGAGAAACTGATAACAAAATAAACAGATAGCCAACTAAATGGGAAATGATATTTTCAAACAACTGCTCAGATAAGGGCCTAATATCCAAAATATACAAAGAACTCATAAAACTCAACAACAGACAAACAAACAAACAATCCAATAAAAAAAATGGGAAGAGGACATGAACAGACACTTCTCCCAGGAAGAAATACAAATGGCCAACAGATATATGAAAAGATGCTCATTTTCTTTAGTTATTAGAGAAATGCAAATCAAAACTGCAATGAGATACCACCTCACACCTGTTAGATTAGCTATTATTAACAAGACAGGTAATAGCAAATGTTGGAGAGGCTGTGGAGAAAAAGGAACCCTCATTCATTGTTGGTGGGAATGTAAAGTAGTACAACCATTATGGAAGAAAGTATGGTGGTACCTCAAAAAACTGAAAATAGAACTACCTTATGACCCAGCAATCCCTCTACTGGGTATATATCCCCAAAACTCAGAAACATTGATACGTAAAGACACATGCAGCCCCATGTTCATTGCAGCATTGTTCACAGTGGCCAGGACATGGAAACAACCAAAAAGCCCATCAATAGATGACTGGATAAAGAAGATGTGGCACATATACACTATGGAATAATACTCAGCCATAAGAAATGATGACATCAGATCATTTACAGCAAAATGGTGGGATCTTGATAACATTATACGGAGTGAAATAAGTAAATCAGAAAAAAACAAGAACTGCATTATTCCATACGTAGGTGGGACATAAAAACGAGACTAAGAGACATTGATAAGAGTGTGGTGGTTACAGGGGGAGGGGAGAGAGGGAGAGGGAAAGGGGGAGGGGGAGGGGCACAAAGAAAACTAGATAGAAGGTGACAGAGGACAATCTGACTTTGGGTGATGGGTATGCAACATAATTAAATGACAAGATAACCTGGACATGTTTTCTTTGAATATATGTATCCTGATTTATTGATGTCACCCCCATTAAAAAAATAAAATTATTAAAATAATAATAATAATAATAACAACAACAGTAACCCACTACAATGATTATCAACCCCCCCAAAAAAATAATAAATAAATAAATAAAAACATATGTTTTCTTTATAACAGTTTCTTTTTCTTTTTTTCTTTTTTTTATTTTAGAGAGAAGAGAGAGAGAGAAAGGCAGGGGGGAGGAGCAGGAAGCATCAACTCATAGTTGTATCTCATATGTGCCATGACCAGGCAAGCCTGGAGTTTCAAACTAGTGACCTCAGCATTCCAGGTCGGTACTTTATCCACTGCACCACCACAGGTCAGGCACAAACTGGTTCCTCCAACCCCCATTTCTTTATTATCTGTTTCTCCAAACTAAAATCTAAGTTTCCAAAGGTAAGAACCAGGATAGTGTCTGGGATTAAGATGAGGTTCAAAAAATATCTGCTAGATGAATTAATTTTGACTAGAAGAAATAAGGAAAGATAATTCAGTATAAAATAAAAAGTTGTTAGCCATTGCCCTAGAAAGTTTTCACTAATTTCAAGTCCATTTTCTTTTTCTTTTTTAGCATGAGAGAGAGACAGACAGAGACAGACAGGAAGGGAGAGAGATGAGAAGCATCAACTCATAGTTGCAGCACCTTAGTAGTTTATTGATTGCTTTCTCTTATGTGCCTTGACTGGGGGCTTCAGACGAGCCAGTGACTCCTTGCTCAAGCCAGCAACCTTGGGCTCCAGCCAGCAACCTTGGGCTTCAAGCCAACAACCTTTGGGTTCAAGCCAGTGACCATGGGGTCATATCTATGATCCCATGCTCAAGCCTGCGACCCCATGCTCGAGCTGGTGAGCCCACACTCCAGCTGGTGACCTTGTGGTTTCAAACCTGGGTCCTCAGCATCCCAGCAGGATGCTCTATATTCATTGTGCCACCGCCTGGTCAGGCCAAGTCCATTTTCATTATGATCGGTAGGTAACCAAAATAAATCAGTTGTATATTACAAAAGTGAGCTGACCACCAAGTGTTCCAGCCACTATATGGGCTTTAAATGACATTATGAGTCTGGGTACTATAAGTATTAATTCAGAGGTTATAAGGGGTATCAGAGAAGGAAACTGGGTAGGGAGCAAACAAAGCTAAAACTTCCACCTCCCATTTGTGCCTTTGCTTCAACCATTCTCATCTATTTATGTAGTTATTTTTTTTTTTTGGAAAAAAGAAATAGCTTTTTTTTTTTTAAGTTTGAAAATTGCTGATCTAAAGATAGCAAACAGCTTTTTTTCTTTTTTCTTTAAAAGATATTTTTTTCACCGGTGGCGCAGTGGATAGAGAGTCAGACTGGGACACGGAGAACCCAGGTTCAAAATCCCAAGGTCACGGGCTTGAGCGTGGGCTCATTGATTTGAGCAAGACTCACCAGCTTGAGCCCAAGGTCACTGGCTTGAGCAAGGGGTCATTCGGTCTGCTGTAGCCCCCTCAGTCAAGGCATATATGAGAAAGCAATCACTGAGAAACTAAGGTGCCGCAACAGAGAATTGATGCTTCTCATCTCTCTCCCTTCCTGTCTGTCTTTCTCTATCTGTCCCTCTCTCTGTCTCTCTGTCTCTGTCACCAAAAAATAAAAAAAAATATTTTTCTCCTTTTCTTTCTTTTTTTTTTTTTTTTCCATTTTTTCTTCTGAAGCTGGAAACAGGGAGAGACAGCCAAACAGACTCCCGCATGAGCCCGACCGGGATCCACCCGGCACACCCACCATGGGGCGACGCTCTGCCCATCCTGGGCGTCGCCATGTTGCGACCAGAGCCACTCTAGCGCCTGAGGCAGAGGCCACAGAGCCATCCCCAGTGCCCGGGCCATCTTTGCTCCAATGGAGCCTTGGCTGCGGGAGGGGAAGAGAGAGACAGAGAGGAAAGAGCGGGCGGAGGGGTGGAGAAGCAAATGGGTGCTTCTCCTGTGTGCCCTGGCCGGGAATCGAACCCGGGTCCTCCGCACGCTAGGCCGACGCTCTACTGCTGAGCCAACTGACCAGGGCTTTTTTCTCCTTTTCCAAGTGAGAGGAGGGGAGGTAGAGAGGCAGACTCCCACATATGCTCCAACCAGTATCCACTCAGCAACCCCCATCTGGGGCCAATGCTCTGATCATCTGGGTCCATGCTGGCAACTGAGCAATTTTTAGAACCTGAAGTGGAGGCTCCATGGAGCCATTCTCAGTGCCTGGGACTGATGTGCTCAAACCAAAGAAGCCATGGCTGTGGGAAGAGAAGAAAGAGAGAAAGTGTGAGGGAAGGCGGAAGGGAGGGGTGGAGAAGCAATGGTGGCTTCTCCTATGCAGCCTGACCAGGAATTGAACCCAGGATATCTACACACTGGGCCAACGCTCAACCACTGAGCCAACCAATCAGGGCCTAATAGCTTTTATTCACATAGATTTTTTTTTTGCCTAAGTAGATAGTCTCTTAAAGTAAAAATATTTAATTGCTAATTGGTAGTACCCTCTTAGTAATGATAGCTACTTTATATCTTCACACTTACCTTGAAATGTTTAGTTGAGTTTTAAGGTAAAGCACTTGGTTGGTTGATTGTTTTTTAAAATTTTAACTTCTAAAAATCACTTTCAGTTGACATTACAGATTTGTAAATTCAGCATATCTGTATCCCAACTATTTACATAATTCGGTATAGCTAAAAGAACATGAACTTAGGAGTCAGAACTGAGTTTGAAATTATCTTGGTCATTTCCTAGCTTAATTTCTTTTAATTTCCTTTCTGCAAAATAGAAACAATACTTATTTCACAGGATTATTATAAGAATTACATAAACAAATTATGTAAAAGCACCTTGCACATAGCAGGTACCAAATAAATGTTAGTTTCTTTCCCTCAAATAGTAGGCTTAAAACTTTTTTCAAGGATTTGTTATAGCACTTCTAATTTCAACTTTCTCATGCTAAAGAAGCTTGGTATTCTATTTGTTACTTAGTATATTAAAATTGTGTTCATGTTTGGCCCTGGCCAGGTAATTCTGTTGGTTAGAGCATCATCCCAATACCGCAAGGTTGAGGGTTCAATCCCTGGTCAGGACACATGCAAGAATCAACCAATGAGTGCATAAATAAATGGAATAACAAATTGCTTTTACTCTTTCTCTTTCCCTTCCTTTCCCTCTCTCTCTAAAATAAAATAATAAAATAAAATAAAATTTTGTTTATATCTTGCTTTCTATATGTTCCTAATAGAAAGTTATCTCAAATCAGTTAAGTGACTAAAAGTAGTTTTAAAAACATGATTCAAAGATAAAATAACAAATGATTTATCTCTCAAAGACTACATATTTCCTATCTTGATTTACATGTAATTTTTTGAAACTAGCATAAACCTAATGAGTGGGCATAATGCCCTATGGACAGATGGGCATGAAGGCTCAGGAGCCAGAAGTCCAGCATGGCTGTGGTTCAAGAAGAATGTTAAAATGGTGACAGTTTTTGTAATTGGTTATCTTTTTCTAGTATTAAGTAAGTCTATCAGAAATAGAAAACAAATTCTGAAATACATAAATGTTTGTTCAGTCTTGACCAGAAATTTACAATATTTCATAATCAAATATTTGTATTACCTTTTAAACTCTGTTAGTGTGCATCTGATGTAGGGAATCTTCTTTTTGTGATTATGGCTAAAAAATAGCAATCTAAGTTGTTGGTTTATGGTAATAGTTCTGTTTTTCTAGTTTCTGCCTTTCTAGTTTCTTCTTTCTAGTTCAAATTCAGCAGTCATTCCTCAAATCAATAGGCAGAGATTTCTAAATAATGTAGTAATAACATTTGCAAAGATATAACAATGAGAATGTTCATTTTAATAGTATTTATAACAGAAAAAAACTGGAAAATGCTTAGATGTCAATAATAGAGGACTATTTAAATAAATTTTTCTAGGTATACATTTCTTTATTATGCTATATCCAAACTATACTATGCAGTCACTAATATTATGTGCTGGAGAATATTTAAAGAAACGGGAAATGATTATATTTTACCATGAAAATGTATAACACAAACTTATAAAAATAGTATTTCAAACAATAATAAACTAAATAATTTAGAAGCCCTTTATTCTATACTTGGCCACTTTGTCCTGGCCAGGTGTCTCAGTTGGTTAGAGCATCATCCCAACCTGCCAAGGTTGCAGGTTCAATCCTCAGTCAGGGCACATATAAGAATCAACCAATAAATGCATAAATAAGTGGAACAGCAAATCGATGTTTCCCTCTCTCCCTTCCTTTCTCTCTCTAAAGTAAATTTTTTTAAAATTAAAGAAAAAAAGGATCTGACCATTTTGTACCCTCCTCTGCTACTGCTCTGGTCCAGGTCATTCTCTCCTTTCACCTGGACTGTTGTTAAAGCATCCTAATAGGCCTTCCTCTTCTTGTTCCCTTCTCTCAGATCTTCTTATTTTATTTTATTTATCCATTTTTAGAGAGGAGAGAGAGAGACAGAGAGAGAGAAGGGGGGAGGAGCTGGAAGCATCAACTCCCATATGTGCCTTGACCAGGCAAGCCCAGGGTTTTGAACCGGCGACCTCAGCATTTCCAGGTCAACGCTTTTCCACTGCGCCACCACAGGTCAGGCTCAGATCTTCTTTAAAAAGGAGATCGTATAACCCCTCTCCTTCAAATCCTCAATGGCTTGTTATCTCACCTACAGTAAAAATCAGTTACCAAGTAGTTTATAGCAACTCCTATAACTGAAACCTATACCCTTGCTCTCAGGACTCTCTGTACTCTCACCTCATCACCTCTCTTACCTGGTCTCCTACTGCCCTCCCACTTGCTCGCTCCTTTCTAGTCCTACTTGTCTTCTTGTTGGACCTTGAACACATGAAGATTTCCCACTGGCAATATCTTCTTCCCTGGAATGCTCTTCCCCCAGATATTCAATGCCTCACAATTTCTTCCTCCAAGTTTCCACTTAGTCACTTTTTCAGAGAAAACCTACTTTCATCCTATTTAGTATTTCAATCCTCCCAGGCCCCCTGCCCATCCCTATCCTGGATTCCTTATATTCCTTCTCTGCTTTTCTGCTTCCTCTTTCTCCCTAGTACTTAACCACAGCTAACATACCCAAATTTTATTTACAAATTTTTTTCTATTGCCTGCCTCACTCTCTGCAGAATTTAAGCTCCACGAGGCAAGGATTTTGGTCTACTTTGCTATCTAAGGAATCTGGCACATAGTAAATTGGTAAAGAGAAGAGACTTCATTCAATGATCCAATTTCTCAAAACCAAGAATAAGTTGTAAAGTCCAAGAGTGTAATGTAGGAGAATTGAAACTTAAGTTCTGTATTTATATAGCCATTAATCTTTTTTTTACAAAAAACTGTCAGAGTGAGAATTGGAATGCCTGTTTGTTAATTCCACCCACTACTAAGGTAGCCAACCTAAAAATTCAAACGGGGGGGGGGGGGGGAGAGGAGCTGGAAGCATCCTTTTTAAAAAATCAAGTTAGTTTGGCTTTATTAACTGTTGTAAAAGCTTCAGTTGAAATATTCTTGGTCAAAGTCCACTTTCCACATTATAAGAATATATAAACTATGGAAGGAGAGCTGACTTTGCATAGTGAACACCCAATATAATATACAGATGATGTATTTTTAGAGTTGTATACTTGAAACCTATATAATTTTATTAACCAATGTCACCCCAATAAATTCAATAAAAAATAAAAATTAAGAAAAAAGAATATGTAAACTAAACAAGCTTGATTAAGCACATTGCAATTTTTCTTTAAATTTAATGGGGTGACACAGATCAATAAGAGTACACAGGTTTTAGGTGAACATCTCCATGGCATCTGAACTGTTGGTTGTGTTTTGTGCCCATCACCCAAAGTCAACTCACTTTTCACCACCATATATTTGTTCCCCCTTACTCCCACACTGCAATTTAACGACTGTATTTCTTAGGTTCTAAAGTCATAAACTTGCCTGACAAATGTGAAATGGGTGTGTGTGTATGTGTCTGTTTCCCTAGTTATTAGTTATCTGTCCTGTGATTATTAAAAATCAGACCATTGAGCAGCTGTTTGGTATAATACTAGGGTTCCTTCACTAAAATATAATTTTTTTATTAATAAGGCCAAAAGAATGTTCTAAGGAAATGATAATAATTCAAGGTGATGCCATCAATTTATAGAAAATAAGACCTAAGACTGCTTAGTAAAATTTCATCTTTTTATCAGAACTGAAAAATAACTTTTTTCTTCTTAGTAAGTCTGAATTTACATGTTATTTAGAAAAATAACAAAAATCATGGTTCAACTAGTACTACTCTCTAAATTTTTAACATAGCTATACATTTTAATTTGAACTATGAGGAAATAAATTAATGACAACTCTTACAAATAGAAAATAATTTTCTAAATAAAACCTTAATAAGCATAGGTACTCTTAAGAGCTCTTGCAGAAGACAAGACATTGTGTTGGTTGCAAAAAATGTCTAAGATTTTCGTTACCTATCTTGTACTTATATAGAGGGCCAATTTCATAGGCAAGCAGCCTGTGCAGGAGCATAAGGTTTTGTGCTTGGTTGTACAGTGGTGCCTTGAGATACGAGCAGACCAACATACTTTTTAAGATACGAGCTGTGACTTGGTCCGTATTTTTGTTCAAGATCTGAGCGAAATTCCAAGATACGAGTCATGATTCAGGAAGCTGCTGCTAGTTGGCACGTAGGCGCACGGGTCCAGTATCGGCAGCACAACACCAGCATCTCGTTCTTTCTCACGTGTTACCAGCAGAATCAAGTCGAATGTCATGCGCTGTACTCGTTCTTGCATCATTTTTGCATTTTTTACTTTTTCTGTGCGCTATCGGGCTGAAGAAAGTGAATGTAAAAGACAGTGGTGAGAAGAAGAAGAGAATGATGTCGATAGAAGTAAAGCAAGAAATAATAGAAAAACATGAGCGTGGTGTACGAGTGATTGAACTGGCAAGGCTGTACGACCACAATACATCTACAATTTGTACCATCCTTAAACAAAAGAATGCCATCAAAAGTGCAAATTCAGCAAAAGGAACTACAATTATGTCCCAATTAAGGACAAATATTCATGAAGAAATGGAGAAGCTTCTGTTAATGTGGGTGAAAGAGAAAAAGCTGGCAGGAGAGACAGTGATAGAGACTGTAATATGCGAAAAGGCACGTATTATAGATATTTATGGTGACTTGAAGAAGGAAGAACCATTAACCTCAAAAGAGGCAGCAGAAGATAAGTTTAAGGCAAGTCATGGCTGGTTTGAAAATTTAAAGAAGAAATCTGGCATCCACTTGGTGGTGAGGCATGGTGAAGCTACGAGTGCTGACGTTAAGGCAGCTGAGGAGTACATCAAACGTTTTGCTGCGTTTATCACAAAGGAAGGCTACATCCCCTAACAAGTGTTCAACTGTGACAAAACAGGATTATTTTGGAAAAAAATGCCCCGGAGAGCTTTCATTACCACAGAGAAGAAGAAGCTGCCAGGCCATATAGCCATGAAGGACCGTCTGACCCTTGCATTGTGTGCAAATGCTAGCAGTGACTGTAAAGTAAAGCCACTGCTAGTCTGTCATTCCAAAAATCCTCGAGCCTTTAAGACTCACAAGATTCTTAAAGAAAAACTGCAGGTTATGTGGCACGCCAATGCTAGGGCATGGGTTATGCAGCAGTTTTTTATTGAATGGGTAAATCTCATCTTCGGTCCTGCAGTGAAGAAATATCTTCAAGAAAATAAACTCCTGGCCCTGGCCGGTTGGCTCAGTGGTAGAGCGTCGGCCTGGCGTGCGGGGGACCTGGGTTTGATTCCCGGCCAGGGCACATAGGAGAAGCGCTCATTTGCTTCTCCACCCCCCCCTCCTTCCTCTCTGTCTCTCTCTTCCCCTCCTACAGCCAAGGCTCCATTGGAGCAAAGATGGCCCGGGCGCTGGGGATGGCTCCTTGGCCTCTGCCCCAGGTGCTAGAGTGGCTCTGGTTGCGGCAGAGCAACGCCCCGGAGGGGCAGAGCATCGCCCCTGGTGGGCAGAGCATCGCCCGTGGTGGGCGTGCCGGGTGGATCCCGGTCGGGCGCATGCAGGAGTCTGTCTGACTGTCTCTCCCTGTTTCCAGCTTGAACTTGTCATGGAAAAGAAGAATCTTGAACTTGGCATGGAAAAGTTATGGCCTAATGTTGTTGCAGACAGGTACTTCGAAGGATTCGAACCAGAGACTAAGACCGAGGTAGAAGCATTAGAGGAGATTTTGTCCCTCGGAAATTCGATGAGTCTGGAGGTAGATGAGGGTGACATAAGCGAGCTAGTCGAGGAACATGAGGAAGAACTCTCAACTGAGGAGTTGAGGGAGCTACAGATGATGCAACATACAGAACTTCTGCAAGAGATTAGTAGTGAGGAGGAGGTGGAGTCGGAGGAAGTGATTTCTACAAGTGAAATTCAAGACATGCTGGCAATGTGGGAGAAGCTTTCAAGTTTCATTGAAAAGAAACACCCAGAAAAAGTTTCAACTGGTTGTGCTTCAGCACTTTTTAATGACTCTTGTTTGTCACATTTCCATAACATTTTAAAAGGCAGGCAAAAGCAAACCTCTTTGGATGGATTTTTATTCAAAAGTCCTGCAAGTGAAAGTGCCGAAAGTGCAGCCCAAAAGGCAAAAATAGACGATGATTAAATGAAAAATACGTAACGTTAAGCTTAGGTTAAGTTTAAAGTTAAGAAAGTGCATTTTTTTTACAATTAAGTTTTTGTGGTTTTATTTTAAGTAAAGAAAGTGCAGTTTTAGTTTTGTTTAAAGAAAATGCAGTTTTAGTTTACATTTAGTGTTAAGAAAGTGCAGTTTTAGTGTACAGTTAGTGTTAAGAAAGTGCAGTTTTAGTTTACGTGTCTACAATGCCTGCATCCCTTCCTCCCTCCCTCCTCCTCCGCAATTCATCTCCATTGGCTGCACTCATCTGTCTCCAAGGTAAGAACACAATATTAAATAACACTTTTTTCTTTTAGTTCATATATTTTGTTATGCATTGATAAAGTATAAATGTGTGTTTCTTAATTAAAAACATGTCTTTTTTCATAATTTAGGATGGTTTGGGGATGTTTCACAGGGCTGAAATGGATTAAATCTGTTTCAGTTATTTTAAATGGGAGAAATTTGTTTTGATATACAAGTTGACTGAGTTATGAGCTCAGTTACAGAACAAATTAAACTCATATCTCAAGGTACCACTGTACTAGCAATTCAACTACTTAATAACCTTTTTAAAGTAGAGATTGACTTTGAGAAGATCATGTATAGAATGAGTAAATTTCTATGGAAAATGTATATTGGTAGAGGGAATGTAGGGTGAGGAGAAACTGGGAAATTGGAAGTCAACATGAATTGCTCAATCACTCTACCTTCAAAGTTCACATGAATGCCTGACCAGTGGTGATGCAGTGGATAAAGCCATGACCCAGAATGGTTCAAAGCCCTGAGGTCACCAGCTCTGAGTGTGGGCTTATCAGTATGGGGTCACTGGCTTGAGCAGAGGAATTGTCTACACAATTCCCAAAGCTTGCCAAATTGAGGCCAAAGGTCGCTTTCATGAAAAATCTAAGGTTGCTGGCTTGAGCAAGGGGACACTGGCATGTGTCAAGGCACGTACGAGAAGCTCAACACATAACTAAAGTGAGAGCAACTAAGCAACTACGGGTTGATGTTTCTCACCCTCTCTCCTTTCCTCTCTGTCTCTTAAAAAAAATGTTCACATGAAGCTTCAGCTCTGCCCAAAGCTAACTGGTTATTGTCCTTTGTTGGGAGAAATTTAGGAGCACAATGTCCACAGTGCATATTACTCTACATCAGGTTAATCAGCTAGTCCTTCTCCAACTTTCTACAGTATTTCTGGTCAAAGCAGTTGGGTCCCAAGGCTTTGATAACTTGTGCAGTACCCAATGTCTCTAAGACAAGTCTGTCTCCGCTACTCCCAGTCTCCTCTGGAACTGGAGTAGTCCTGTAGGAAAGAAAGTACTTAACAGATGTGAGACCTAAGAGTAAGAGGTAGGTTTGAAAGATTAACTTGTTTTCATAAAAACATCTTAGACACAGCTGATTATTTTTTAAAAGTAATTTTTAAAACTGATTTTTGAGAGAAACATTGGAGAGAAAAATGTCAATTTGTTGTTCCACTTATATAGCATTCATTGGGTGCTTCTTGCATCTTGTATGTGCCCTGACTGGAGATCAAACCTTCAACCTTGGCGTATCAGGATGATGCTCTAATGTACTGAGCTACCTGGCCAGCATGGGCCAATAGATTCCAACACATTATCTAGTTTAACATAAGTAATTAGGTAGAACCAGGAAATATGTTACCTTAGTTATTCAAAGATTAAGTCTGTAAGATGGCAGGGTTCTCATGGCTGGTTTTAAAATGCTTATACACTGCTCACAAAACTTAGAGCATCAGAGAACATGCAGATACTTTAGTACTTTCAGCTTTTTGTATTTCACAAATGAAATAAAAGTTGGTTTTGCATCTCATTTGCATAACCAAACAACTTTCTTTGACTTTTTGTTTGCTTTTCTGATGTTCTTGTTTAATAAAAAAATCAAATGTTTTTTTATTTTATTGCTTCATATTCATTTTGAAATATCCCCTAATTTTTGTGAGCAGTATATTTTAATGGCCAGAGTGTTTCCATTGTTATATTGACCATTTGTACAGATTAGAAGGGAAAAATTAGAACACTGCCCTTTTATTTGCATATCTTTTGAATCTTCAGGCTGTGTTGATATAAAAGCAGAAACATTTTGGTGTCAATATAAAACAAAAACACTTGAGGGCTAAACTTATTTATATCTAATATGTTTCATGACCAACTTTTTATATTGAAAAGGTGGTAATGGCAGTTTTGCTATACAATTTTTCAGGTAATAGAATCCCAACTGCCACAGAGAAGGGAGGAATGATGCAAAGCTGTCTTTTTCTCCCCTAACATACTGCATAAATACTTTCAAACTCCAATATGAGTCGAGTATAACTTTGTATAATGACAAATGTTGTTATTTTTGGCTCAAATAACATCTGATATAAATTCTGTACAGGTTTGGACATTTCCTACATTGACGTCAAGAACAGCCAGATCAAAGAGATACATAGGGCAAGCAAAGTATGGGGGGAAGGGCACCGAGCTTCGATGCCCTTTCCAGGGGTATTCTGCAC
The DNA here is from genome assembly GCF_036850995.1 of Saccopteryx leptura. NCBI lineage: Eukaryota > Metazoa > Chordata > Mammalia > Chiroptera > Emballonuridae > Saccopteryx > Saccopteryx leptura. Next base: position 112,500,476 of record NC_089504.1, read on the forward strand.
CTCCACACAGTCACCCAACTAAAAGTGCTCTGGACTCTGTCCTTCTGAAATTTTTTGAAGGCTTCACTACTGTAGGCCAGTGGTTCTCAAAGTGTGCACCAGGGTGCACTGGTGCACCCTAGAAGATTTCCAGGTGCGCCCTATGGTATTCCAAAGAAATATGTGCCTGTTGGGGACCAAAAAAACCAACAGGGTTTTTGGAGTTTAGATTTTTGGGGGACAGAGGTGTGGGGAATTGGCTGTAAGCTGACAGTCAGCCCAACCCACCACCTCACTTGCCTGATTAGGTTACAAAAGGCTGTTAAACTGTGGTGCTGGATTGTTTACACAACCCCCCATGTCCCCCAGAAAGACTGGAGGCAAGTTTCTTCTATCCTTTGTTTGGTGTAAAGTTAAGATGATATGTATGGTGGGGGTTTTCTGCACTCAACACAATTAAGAGTAAAAAGAGGAATTCTTCAATGTATTGAGGAGGAAATGAGAATTTGCTTTTCAAATCTATGCCCAAACATTGAAGAAATCACTAGGACACATCAGGCTCATGTTTCTCATAAACACAAGAATGAAAAAACTTAACACATTCATGCCAGGACCTGCCAAATTTACTAAATCTTACTAAGATAACTTTTTTGTCTTTTTTTATTTAACCCCACTGTTTTACAAATTCTAAAAAGCATAACTCAAAAAATGTAACATAACAATGTTTCTTAATGTCAGAATAAATTTAATTTTGTCATATTTATTTTCTTTAATTGCCATAAAAGCACGCTGTACTTTATCTTTTTTCTTTAATATTTGACTTAATTATTATAACATATTTCTTGGAAATTTGTATATAGTACGCCTACAATTATTTGTGGGATTTTAAATGTACCCCGACTTCAGAAAGTTTGAGAACCACCACTGTAGGCAGTAGGCATGAGTCAGTGGTCAGCAAACTTATTAGTCAACAGAGCCAAATATCAACAGTACAAATTTTTTTAACTTAAACTATATAGGTAGGTACATTCCTTATCGAGGTAGTGCCTGCATGTGGTATTTTGTGGAAGAGCCACACTGAAGGAGCCAAAGAGCTGCATGTGACTCGTAAGCCGTGGTTTGCTGACCACTGGATTAAATCATTGGCCAATGCTGATTAATTCAATCTCAGCCCCTGTCTCTCCCTAGAGATTGGAAGTGGGGCTGAAAGTTCCAATCCATGAGTAATGCAGTTGTTTCCCTGACAACCAGCCTGTATCCTTAGAGACTTTCCAAAAGTCACCTCATTAACATAAACTCAGGTATGGTTGACAGGAGGTGGTGGTGGGGATCTTTTCTTTTTTTTGCTAAGGTGAGAGGAGGGGAGATAGTGAGGCAGACTCCCACATGTGCCCCAACTGGGATTAACCCAGCAACCCCAACAAGGGCCGATACTTGAATACTGAGCTATTTGTAGTACCTGAGTCTGATACTTGAACCTTGGACCAACCGAGCTATCCTTAGCACCCAGGCTATGCTTGAACCAATCAAGCCACTGGCTGTGGAAGGGGGAAAGAGAGAGTACGGAGAGATGGAGGGGGAGAGAAGCAGATGGTCATTTTTCCTGTGTGCCCTGACTTGGAATCAAACCTGCGGGACGTCCATATGTCAGGCCGATGCTCTGCCATTGAGCCAACCAGCCAGGGACCAAAAAAATCTTTATTTTGACCATCATTTCATAGATGCTAGTTTGGGGAAAGGGTCTTTGGGAGCCAGGTAGAGGGGAGTGGAAGAATTGTCCAAGGGTGTGTGGATTTGAGCTGCTGCATTTCTAACTCAAGATCTTGAAATGCATCATGATTCCTGTTCATAGGATTGTAAGGTTTATTTAGATAATCTTGGAACCAATGCCAACAAGACTAAATTGGAGTGAGCCTTTGGCTATTATGGACCACTCCAAAGTGTATGGGTTGCTAGAAACCCTTGTGGCTTTGCTTTTGTTGAATCTCAAGATTCCCCAAGATGGAGCCAATACTGTCTGAGAGCTAGATGGGAGAACATGTGTGGCTGCCGGATAAGGATGGAACTGTTGAATGGTGAAAAGAGAAGTTGAGATCCTGGCTGGTGGGCTCGGTGTGTGAAAGTCCCAGTTCGGTTCCCAGTCAGGGCACACAGGAGAAGTGACCATCTGCTTCTTCACCCCACCCCACCTCTCATTCTCTCTTCCCATCCTGCAGCCATGGCTCAAATACTTTGAGCAAAGTTGGCCTTGGCCCCAGAGGATGACTCCATGGCCTCGCCTCAGGCGTTAAAATAGCTTGGTTGCAGAGCAATGGGACAGCGACACAGACAGGCAGAGCATGGCCTGGCAGGGGGCTTGCTTAATGGATCCCAGTTTGGGCCCATGTAAGAGTCTGTCTCAACCTCTCTGCCTCTCACTCAACATATTGTAGACCAGTAGTTTTATTGCTAGCTTTACCTAGTGGCTAGATAAGTTTCTATTGAATGAGTACAAAAAAATGTTTTACATAAATGTAAAGGCATGCTTTAAAATTAAATACCCATTGCATTTTGAAGTTATTTATTACATATTCTTACAAGCTAATATCTTTTTAAAGTATGATACTTTGTAAAACACTGTGTAATATGAAGTGGAACTAAACAAAGCTGGCAAATGTAAAGTGTTTCTCTTCTCTTACCGTTACTTTTGCATACTTTGCAAACTTTACTAGGATATCTCTTTTTATCTGAAGATGGAATTTGCACAGGGATGTGCTGCTTCATGTTGCCTGATAATCTTTGCAGATGATCTTTCTGAGGAGCTCTCATACTTCTAATATTTGATGGATCAGGATTGCTAAATTCTGAATCTGCTGATTTATTTACTTCCGATGAGATCCACTCTGTTGCTACAGTTAAAAGAAAGTCTTTGTATCTTACTCGGCTTTCTGGATTGAGCACTTGATAAATCCTGAATGTATTGAATAGTCCACAATTAATCAGGTAAAGCACTACTTTCTTTGTTCATTTTATTGTTTTTCTAAGGATACTACATGTTGAAAAGTATTGGTCGGCACGATCAACACCTTGCATATATACTGCACAATGGAAACTGGCTTCTGTATTTCCTTTCCAGTATGCCAATTTGTCTTTTCTGTTTTACAAGAGGAAGCATCATAGATAGTTGAATTAATTCGAACTTCTCTTTTATCTTTCCAAATCAATAATAAAACATCACTTTTTCTTCAGAAGGCTATTTCGCCTCTTTTAAGCGTAGATGCTTCATCTTTCAAATATTTTGGCAAGCCTCTATTTGTTTGAATTGTTCCGCAACCTCTTGTTTTATGTAGTAATAAAGTTTCTGCAACCGAAATGCTATTGTATTGTAATAGTTATCTTGGTATATGTGATGCCCCAATTCCAGATACAGCTGAAGTAGTGACAGAATAGTCATTCAATTTTTTTCCTTCACCTGTGTAAATTTCCATATTGCAAATATGCCCAGTCCTACTCTCACATACCATTCTTACATGTAAACCATACTTAATCATTTTAGCTGGGTTGTAAGTTTTAAATAGAAGATGTTCCCTCCAGGGAATCATGCCTTCATCTAATGATAATTCTCGCATAGGTTTATATATCGTTTGAAATTTACTAATAAAGTGGTCGAGTTACAGATTGAATTTTAAATAGCCTGGATGAAGATTTAGTCATGTTTGCATTGTCATTGAAATGCCAATAAGTCCAGATTTGTTCAAAATGATTTTGACCCATTGTCTGAGGAAATATTGGAACAGCTAGAACTGGATTTGTAGGCCAATATTCTTTCCAAGTATCCTTTTGAACATGCCCCATTTGCCCTATAAGTCCTAAAAATGTTTTCAGATCTGTTGGAGTAACAGGAGACCACTTTATTGCTTTGGAAATTTTGTGCTTTCCCAAATTTTGGTTATAGTATATGTTCGATTGATGACAAAATAGTTCAAACAGACATCAAAAATCAAGTTGGTGACTTCAGTGATGTTCTTAGAATCAGATAGTGTAACTGTAACCCCAGAATTACCTTCCAATTTTTCCAAATTAGGTTGAAAGTCCTCTTTTGACCAATCATTATCTTGGCAACCAATATGCAAATTATACTCAAAATCATGTTTGAAATTGTTCAAATGTTCAGGTCTGGAATCACTTGAAATTATTATTTTTTGCCTTTTTGAAGGAATAATTATATCACTATCACTGTCAAAGCTTTCATCAGTTTCATTTGGAATATCTGACAAATTGTCAGCAAGTATATCCAGAATTTTATTATGTTCTTTGTCACTATCCATGGTTACTCAGCACTTAAAAAATATCAAATTAATATAAAACAGTTATTTTTATTACTAACGACAAGAGATTAATCACTTCTATTTTCCTCTGTAATTTTTAACTTCAGTGAATGTGTTTTTCTGTTATACTATTTCTCTCTAAATGACAATGAAAAGCCGAGAATTCTCATGATTAGCCACAAGCCTTAGAATAGAAAACATGAGAATTCTCGTGATCTGTCCTCAATGTGTTAATAATAAAAAAAAAGAGAGAAAAGAAAGAAAGGAAGACAAAAAGAAAGAAAAGAGAAGTCGACATCTTGACCCACCTCCCTCTTGGGGTTGTTGCCCCCAGATGATTATCCAAGGGGTCCTCCACCTTGTCGCAGTTCTCCAAGATGGAGAAAGCTTCTTCCGCAGCCAGAGCTGGTCCCTTTCTAGAGACAGGAAAAAGAGAGAGATCAGTGTCTCGGGAGAGAAATCACAAGCCGTCCCAATCTTTCCTAGGTCTCATAGCCAATCTGGGTCAAATGAAAGGAAACAGAAGATCAGTTTGCAAGAGAAATGGTTTATAGGAAATAACTTCATTTGACAAGAGTATATACAGAAAATTCAAGTTTTGTTTGAAACTTCATAAGCTTGGTGCATTTTTAAGATGTTTTAGCTGTTCACATTTGTTTGTCTTGGAGCAGTGACACATAAAGATGTAATTCTCTATGGTTTAAAATGGATCATATGAAGCATGTAGTATCAAGAATTGTTACTTTACAATGTTCCCTTAAGCAAAACTGAATTTGCTTTAAACTTTAGTCTTGCATGAACTGATAATAGACTTCTTAACTCCTGCCCAGCTAAAGTGTGATGTTTAATATTATGGAAACAAAACAGGCAAAATTTGGACTTAAGGCTTTTCATAGCTAGGATATAATATGCAGCTGTAGTTGAATGAGCAGGCTTTAAAAGCTGCTGTGAACACAAGCCAACAGGTAAAAATTAAAGCTGCAACTTTAAACTATAGTAGATTAGGGGTTTAAAATTTTTTAACTGGTCTTTATACAGGGCAGAAGTTGTCCAGTTGGTGTAGAATCTAAGAAGGTTCAAGAAAGCCAGTTTACCTTTCTTTGCTTTAGGTTATAAATTTCTTATGTGCTTGCTGTATGTGAGTGAACACATAACCCTTTGTAATAGCATTCTTCATTTAGAAATTTGAGACTATTCAAAATATCAGTGTCCTGCCAGTTTAAGGGTGCATTGTAGAGCTGAACTTTGAGTTACTGTGCACAAAAATTTTTTTCATGCTGTCATTAGTAATATGATTTGTGAAAATCCTTGGTATTAAACTTTTGATTACAAAAAAAAATCTTTATTTTAAAATTTTATTTTGAAAGTAACTTTAAAATTAATATAACTATACTTTGGATGACAGGGAAGACCATGATAAAATAAATATAGGGTGGGGCAAAGTAGGATTTACTGTTGTGAGTACACAAAATGCAGAGTTTATTCTTATGTTATTATTTATTTATTATTGTATTATTTTCTATACCAACAACTATAAACCTACTTTTGCCCTACCCTATACAATCATCTGATTTGAATGCCCATATTTTTGTTTTTGTTTATAACTGAGTTGGAGTCAGCTATAAAACTGAAATTGCCCTGGGCTACAGTAAAGAATAGAAACAAATACATGATGCATACATGCCAAATAAAGACCAAATATTGTAATTTCTTGCTTCTGAAACAAAGGTTAAAAAAAATTATAATAGAAGAAATAGTGGGAAAGTTATCACATAGCAATATTGATATTTCAAATTAAAACAGATCTATGTTGTATTAATTTCCAGTGTAATTTAGGTCAGGCAAAACAATATTCTTTGTTACCTTAAAATTAATGTTAATTTCAAATATTTTAGTTTAAGCCCTGGCAGGTAGCTCAGTTGGTTAGAGTATCATCCCTACACACCAAGGTTGTGGTTTTGCTAATGGGTCAAGGCACACACAAGAATCAATCAATGAATGCATAAAAAGGTGGAAAAACAAATTGATGTTTCTCTCTCTCTAAAAATCAATCAATAAATAAAACAAAAATAAAATTTTTTATTAATTTCAATTTTTCTAGTTTAATATTTAAAAAGAGCTATGAACATAGGTTTATACCAAGTTTTCTACTTGCACATAGCATATATTAGGGTAACTTTAAAATTGAAAGTTTATCACATTGGGTATATACAACAGTCCTTGCAAGGTGAACCTGTATTATTCAAGATTGACAAACAGTGCTATATACTCTGTATGACTGATATATATAAGGAACATGATAATGTTAGTTGAATCACAGTTTTAATTATCTATATAGGTTCTTCATATTTATTCATTCAATTGACTCAAACTATCCCAGAGTTACTTTTTTCCTCATAATAAATGCACTGAATTAACAGTGAGGAGTTGCAGTGGTTCTTGACTTGTCACTAGGGACCCCTTAGAGCGGTGGTTCTCAACCTTTCTAATGCCGTGACCCCGCAATACAGTTCCTCATGTTGCGGTGACCCCAAACCAAAAAATAATTTTGGTGGCTACTTCATAATTGTAATTTTGCTACAGTTATGATTCGGAATGTAAATACCTGATATGCATTATGTATTTTCCGATGGCTTTAGGCGATCCCGCCGGGGTCGTGACCCACAGGTTGAGAACCACTGCCTTAGAGCATCTATGAAATCTATGGACCCTCTCTGAAGAAAAATGGATATATAAAAATATTACATACAATATAAAAATTACACACATAAAAAAAGAGATAAGACTCTTAAATTAGATATCTGTGAAATCTAAGGCAACTTCTCTTAGAGTTTCCATTTCCTCATCTGTAAAATGCAAATACCATCAATCTCATGTTATGTAGATTGAATGAAATCACGTTCATTATGGTGCTTGCAATTTAGTAATTGCCAAATTAAATGGTAAGTATAATTATTATTAAGGCCAACACTGACCTCCTGTCTTACCTCTAATTATTGTTGTTTGAGGTGTTCTTGTGCTGATTGTTCATTGTAGCATTCCAAGGGCAATTTGTTCTTTCTACTGGTAATCTCATTTATTTGGCTTTTCCTTTTAGGCTATTTTTACAGATGATAGTGAACCATGAAAGCACCGAAGAATAATAACATCTTTAATGATTAAGAATATTAAGAGGCTTTTAATATTGCTATGATCAATTCCAAAGGTGATGAGTAATAAACAGAAATACAATATAAGAACAAGGATACTTGAAGGGCAAATATATTGGCTCACAAATTTAAACTGGAGATCTGATACATACTTGTGGCATACAAGAAAATTGGGGAAGTTATACTATACTTACATCATAGTTTTCTTGAAAACTAAATGACAATATAGTGAGTAGCACATAACTGAGATTTAATCACATATGAATAATGAATGATAAATGGATACTAAGTCAGTATGGAACATTGTATTAAGTTGAGAAAGCATTTATTCTATTATTCTCAAAACTGGTTATATTAAAAATATACTTTAATTTTTTAGCATGCAAGCAGAAAGACGGGGTCAGACAGCAAGGGAGAGAGATGAGAAACATCAATTCTTTGTTGCAGCACCTTAGTTGTTCGTTGATTGATTTCACATATGTGCCTTGATGGCAGAGGGCTCTAGTTGAGCCAGTGACCCCTTGCTCAAGCCAGCGATCTTGGCTCAAGCCAGCAACCATGGGGTCACGTCTATGATCCCACACTCAAGCCAGTGACCCCTTGCTCAAGCTCATGAGCCTATGCTCAAGCTGGCGACCTTGGGGCTTCCAACCTGAGTCCTCAGCATCTCAGACCAAAACTCTACACACTGCCCCAATGCCTGCTCAGGCAAAAAACAAAACAAAAAAACATATTTTTATGTTCATATCTGGAAAATAATTCAAAACTATAGAAAATTTACAGAGGCAATAAGAGTGTTATGAAAATAATGTAAAGCTTTGGAGACTCACAATTATAGGAGAAATCCTTATACAACAAACTCTAAGGTACTGTACAAATTCTTTTATTTTTATTGTCATTTTGGTATTTTTAAGTATTAAATATTACATGATATGTATAGGTGACAGGTTGAAATTAAAAAATACTTTGGATATGTGTCACTGGAGTCATCATATCACGATGAGAGTTTTCAAAACACTAAAAAAAAGCTTTATAAAAACTTTCAATTATTATAAAATGCTTTTATAAGTAAACAGTAACTTCCATCTGTGTGGAAGATCTCAAAAAGTGATCTTTTTTTTTTTGTATTTTTCTGAAGCTGGAAACGGGGAGAGACAGTCAGACAGACTCCCGCATGCGCCGGACCGGGATCCACCCGGCACAACCACCAGGGGCGACGCTCTGCCCACCAGGGGGCGATGCTCTGCCCCTCCCGGGTGTTGCTCTGCCGAGACCAGAGCCACTCTAGCGCCTGGGGCAGAGGCCAAGGAGCCATCCCCAGCGCCCGGGCCATCTTTGCTCCAATGGAGCCTTGGCTGCGGGAGGGGAAGAGAGAGACAGAGAGGAAGGAGGAGGGGTGGAGAAGCAAATGGGTGGTTCTCCTATGTGCCCTGGCCAGGAATCGAACCCGCATCCCCCGCAAAAAGTGATCTTAAAATATGTACATGAGACCCTAGCCAGTTGGCTTAGTGGTAGAGCGTCAGCCCAGTGTGTGGATGTCCCAGGTTTAATTTCTGGTCAGGGCACCCAAAAGTGTCCACCTGCTTCTCCACCCTTCTCCCTCCACTTCTCCCCTCCTGCAGCCATGGCTCAATTGGTTCAACTGCATTGGCCCAGGTGCTGAGGATGGCTCCATGGAGCCTCAGCCTCTGGTGCTAAAAATAGCTCAGTTGTGAGCATGGCCCCAGATGGGCAGAGCATTGGCCCCAGATGGGGGCACCAGGTGAATCCCAGTCAGGGCACATGCAGGAGCCTGTTTCTTTTTCCCCCCTCCTCTCACTTGGAAAAGAACACACACACACACACACACACACACACACACACACACACACACATATGATGAAACATGTTCCCCTCCCCAAAATGATGACCTTATTAGAGATAGTGGTTATTTACCATCACAATGATTCTCATTTTAGAATGCTGAATGCCTCATTTCAAAGTACAGTATGTTCTGGCTTTCCTTTAAAAAAATTTTTTTTTAGACCTTACGCTCTTATGATTCTATGCAATTTCTAAAAATATGCATAGAAGCCAAGCCTGTGATTCAATGTTTTCATAGTTCTATTCAATGTAACAGACTGGGAAGGCGAGCTAAAGATTACTCCCTCTATATTTTGAAAGATTTCAGAGTTGAACGCTAGTATATTTAATCTGTTGCTGATTTTTCTTAAGCCTTGGCAATGTCAGGCATCCTGGTATATGTATTAATTAGTGGAATATTTGTCATTCTTACTGCTCAGACTTGTTATAATTGTTTTGTTTGTTTATATGGAACTTCTACCATGTGTTCGAACAGAAAATTCCTATGTAGTTAAGAACTTAATTAACCAGTGCCTGACCTGTGGTGGCACAGTGGATAAAGCATCTACCTAGAATGCTGAGGTTGCTAGTTCAAAAAACCCTGGGCTTGCCTGGTCAAGGGACATATGGTAGTTGATGCTTCTTGTTCTTACTCCCCTTCTTTCTCTCTCTCTCTCTTTCCTCTCTAAAATAAATAAATAAAATCTTCAAAGAAATTTTAAAAAGAGCTATTCATTTTTAATCAGATATTTGACACAGGAATCCTTTTTAAAACAAAATCTTTTGTTATTATCAACTAAGTTACTGCTTTTGATTTCAAAAGCACCTGTTTCTGATGTGTACTAAACAAATGTGTAATTTCTTGTGCAAGACTTTTTGACTGTTTTCAAGCACCATATGTGAGATGGTTAGAAGCAATAATATATTAATATTTCTATTTAACCCTTTCAAAACTGAACTGTATTTTTTTAAAGATTTATTTTCCTCCTGATTTGTTTGCCAGCATTCAGTATTGTTGAGCCAGATATATGTTTATTTGCTCATGTTTAGCTTATTTCTTGTAACTTGCAGTGTGCTCTACATTTTCAGTCCTTAAGGGATTTATTTTATAAACTGTGTACTGTAAGGTTTATTGGCAATCAGATGGAAAATTGAGTAAGCTTACACCATATTTTGTAGAAAAATCTGCTTAGCTCCATATTTCATCCATGAACAATTTATAATGTGAACAGTCTTAAGGAATAAATAAAATATAAAATGTAAAAACAAAAAATCAATGTAAAATTTTTAAGTTAAACAAAAAACCAGTTCCTGAGTGCAAGAATTATTAAATTGAATGGAATCAGCTTGAAGTAGGGAATTTTTAGATCATTTCTTCCATGTCCAAGGTTTTCTTGTGATCTATATACTTCATAATCTCTTTTATTTTATTTTATTTTGTATTTTTCTGAAGCTGGAAACGAGGAGGCAGTCAGACAAACTCCCACATGCGCTCGACCGGGATCCACCCGGCATGCCCACCAGGGGACGATGCTCCACCCATTTGGGGCATTGCTCTGTTGCAACCAGAGCCATTCTAGCGCCTGAGGCAGAGGTCATAGAGCCATCCTCAGCGCCCAGGCCAACTTTGCTCGAATGGAGCCTCTGCTGCGGGAGGGGAAGAGAGAGACAGAAAGGAAGGAGAGAGGGAGGAGTGGAGAAGCAGATGGGCACTTCTCCTGTGTGCCCTGGCCGGAAATCGAACCTGGGACTCCTGCACGCCAGGCCAACGCTCCACCACTGAGCCAGCCGGCCAGGGCCCATAATCTCTTTTAAAAACCATTTTAAAAAATTTACTTATTGACTTTTAGAGGGGAAGGAAGTATGAGAGAGAAAGAGAAATTGATCTGCTCCTGTATATGCCCTGATTGGGGATCAAACCTGCAACTTTTGTGTATCAGTACTCTCTGACCAACTAAGCTTTCTGGCCAGGGCTATACTTCATAATCTTTATTGCCTCCATAATCTTCATTTTCACTTTTTTTTAGCGGATGTGGGGGGACAAACAGGGACAGCCATAGAGGAAGGGAGAGAAATGAGAAGCATCAATTCCTCACATAGCACCTTAGTTATTCATTCATTTTCTTTCATACTGAATGCATTTTCACTTTACATATAAATTTCTTAGTTAAAAAAAATGTGTTAATATTCAGCATTTGAATGGCTATCAGGAAGGCTATTACTATTTAAGCACAGTTCTTTCATCAATCTACTATATGTACATAAATTCATTCCTTCTACAAATTCACTATTTATGCCATATTTCCCTTTTAAACAGATTTCAGTTAATTTTTCATTGCCACCATAAATATATTAGTTGATTATATGTAAATTTTATATTAATTTACTATTATATAGTCATTAAATTTGGAAATTTGGGGGGTAATTTTACTTTTTAAGTGGAAAATACCTTATAATTCATACATAGGATAGAATAATTGGCATTTTTATGAAGAAAATAGCTTAATCATGTATTTAACATTAAATGAAGTTAAGAGAGCAGAGTAAAAAGTATTCTGTTGAGTTTTTTCCATGATGTAGAGAAAAAGAAACTTTTAACACGTGAAATTGATTTGAATGGGTAAAAAAACTTACATTGTACATTGATTTTTACATGACTCATACAGAATTTAAAGTAATTATCTTGAAAAGATAAGAATGGTAATGTCAGGTGATAAAAGTGAATGTGAAAAAATGTACTAGGAATTATTCCATTACTTATTTTCTTCTTCCTTTTTGGTGATGACTAAACCTTGAATGGACTGGTTGGCAGAGACTTACTAAAAAGCCTCTATTTCAACTCTTCTTTCTGGCATTTAAAATACTCCAAAATCCCATCACCTTATCCTAATATAAATTTCTCGCCTGACCTGTGGTGGCGCAGTGGATAAAGCATCAACCTGGAATGCTGAGGTTGCCAGTTCAAAACCCTAGGCTTACCTGGTCAAGGCACATATGGGAGTTGATGCTTCCTGCTCCTCCCTTTTCTCTCTCTCCCTCTCTCTCCCCTCTCTAAAATGAATAAATAAAGTCTTTAAAAGTTAAAAAAAAAAAAGATAAATTTCTCTAGCGCCCTCTGCTTAGCTTATACTGGTTCTAGTTAATGGCCGACACTCATTTTTGCTTTCAAGTTGGCTAAATTGTATCCCCCACACGAAAATTTATGAGGTTCTAATTGACAGTATCTTATTTGGAGACAGGACCTTTGAAAAGGTAATTAAGGTTAAATAAAGTCATAAGAGTATGCTCTAACCCAGTATGTCTGGTGTTCTTTTAAAAAGGGACATTTGGAGGCAGACTCACATATAGAAAGAACACCACATAAACATGAAACAACCATCTACTAGCCAAGGACAGAGGCCCCTGAAACCAACTCTGTTTTGGACTCCAGAACTGTGAGGAAGTAAATTAGTTTAAGCCACCAAGTCTGTGGTACTTTGTTAATGGCAGCCCTAGCTGCCTTTGCTCATATTGTTCCCCTCACTGAAAATGCCCCTTCCTTTGATCCACATCTATCCAGATTATGTCATTTAACATGGAACTTAAACAGTCACTTGGTGAAGTTATCCCAAACATACACATCCTGTCTTATTTCCCTTAGCAGAGAACTTATAGTCTGTACACAGATTTTTAGCAATTCCTAGCACATAAAGTAAACATAAGGATTTCATGAGTTAATATAGATAAAATGCTTAAAATAGTGCCTGACTTGCTCTATCTGTTGCTGCTAGTACTACTTATGCATTTCTCTAATGAAATCATGGTACTACTGACTTTTAAATATAAAGTTGGGCATGTAAGTGCTAAAAGCACTTAATGTATAAACAATTTAGGGGAAAATGAGACATAGTTCTTGCCCTTAAACTTACTGTGTAGCAGTGCAAAACCCAATTCTATAGGAAGCTTAAATTTTAAAAAAATGGGTTCAGAAAAATTTCACAAAAGATGAGTCCTGAAGGAAGATGTATTAGTTATCTTCCTAACTAATTTGGGTTAATTTTCTGCATATCATATTAACCCAAATGACTGCAGTTTGAAACAACAAATATTTATTATCTCAGATTCAGGAGGGGAGTTAGCTAGGTGGTTGCGGTCTCTTATGAAGTAGGTTAAGCTGTTGGCTGGGGCTGACGTCATCTCAAGAGGGCACAAATACTTGCTTCTAATCTCACTCACGTGGTTGTTGGCACGTTTCAGTTCCTTATTGGCTGTTAGATCTCATTTCCTTGGCACATAGGCTTCTCTATAGTCTGCCTGAATGTCCTGTGACATGACAGTTGGCTTCTCTCAGTGATTCCAGAGAGTATGCCTTTTATAATCTAGTCTCCAAGTCACAGTCGCTTCCACTTTATTCTATTTATTAGAAGAAAGTCACAAAGACCAACCCATATTCAAAAGGAAATGAATTAAGTTCCACCTCTTGACAAGTAGAACATTAAAGAATTTGTGGACATATTTTTAAAACCAACATAGAAGACTGAAAAGAATCTGTTAAGACACTTTTGGGGGAGCAAGGTCATTCACAGCTGGGGAAAAAAAACTGCAAGGACATGAAGTATGAAGCAGTGTGGAATACTGGCATACAACTACCAGTGGTTCCTGAGGTTGTACACGTAGGGAGGTTAGTTATCAAGAAAGTCTTATGGCATGTGCTCTCCCTCCTGGGCGCACACCTATGCCTTTCCCGTTCCCTCTTCTTCCCCAACAGGTGTGCATCTCCAAAACTCTAAAGGACCGCACAAGACTTGCAACCAGAGAAGCTATAGGCAACAGCAGCAGCTTGTCCTGGGCTAACCCCTCTGAATCTGTCCATGAGGCCTTCTTTTTCTTGATTTCTCAGTGAGCCAAAGTAGCCATGCCTAGCCTCTCCTGTTGCTTCTTTTATCCTAAGCCCTTCCTTGTTTCACTGTCCCCAGCTTTAATAGTAAACATACCCTCTGCCTAACCAGGCAGAGGTGTCGTGGATAGAGTGTTGGACTGAGACGCAGAAGACCCAGGTTTGAAACCCCAAGGTTGCCGGATTGAGGGCAGGCTCACCAGCTTGATCGTGGGGTCACTGGCTTGAGTGTGGGATCATAGACATGACCCCATGGTTGCTGGCTTGAGCCTAAGGTTGCTGGCTTGAGCAAGGGGTCACTTGCTCTGCTGGAGCCTCCTGGTCAAGGCACATATGAGAAAGCAATCAATGAACAACTAAGGTGCTGCAACCAAGAATTGATGCTTTTGATCTTTCTCCCTTCCTATCTGCCCCTCTCTCTGTCTCTCTTGCTAAAAACCAAACAAAAAACCAAACATACTCTCCAAAAATAAAAAATAAAAAAAAAATTAAAAAAGGTCTTTATACCTTTTTTACGAATAGGAGTTTGTCTTTTACCCTGTAGGTGATGAGGCATTGTTATAAAGATTTAATGCAGGGGAGTTTAAGTTGTACACTAGAAACTGGTGGTAGTTTGGAAGACAAGGTAAAACTTAGTAAACAAAGATTAATTTCTTCCAAAACTTCAGATGAGAGATTATGAGTGAATGATTAAGAGAATGGCTGAAAGAGTGGAGAGGTAAGGATGGATCCTAGTCATGTCTAGACGGTAAAATATACAAGAGTTGGCAATTAATTGTGGGATATAAAGAAAGGATAAAAGCTATCAGGCTTGGCAACCAGCATGTGGTACTATTTCTCCAAATTATCCTTTAAATTAGTACAAAAAAAAACCCTATTCTATGAAATGAAATAAAAATAACTATAATAGTCACTTCTGAAAAGTTGAATTAACACCTTGTACATATCCTGTTAGTCCTTTGTGAACTTACAAATATTCACAAAATTGTAATATTTTAAAACTTTCTTCACACTTTGTTATGTTGATAAAATTTCCTCCACATCATTTTTAAAGGCTGAGTACTGTTCTATAGTATGGATGTAGCTTAATTTATTTAACCAAT
The DNA here is from genome assembly GCF_036850995.1 of Saccopteryx leptura. Classification (NCBI taxonomy): domain Eukaryota; kingdom Metazoa; phylum Chordata; class Mammalia; order Chiroptera; family Emballonuridae; genus Saccopteryx; species Saccopteryx leptura. Next base: position 112,515,732 of record NC_089504.1, read on the forward strand.
ATTTTAGTAAACAATGCAGTTAATGAACACTCTTACAATAGTTACTGTATCCTTAGGATACATTTGTATTATAGGAATGGCCCTGTCACAAATTCATGCTCGAGGCTTTTGATACATATTGCTAAGCTGCACTCTAGAAATGTGCCAATTTATACTTAAAAGAAACCATTTTGCTAAACTCTTGCCAGTATTATCCACTTAATCACTTGTTAACACTTAAAGACCAAATTAATGTGTAACATGTTACATCATTTTTAAGTCTAACCTTCCATTATGTAAACTTTTATATTACCATTCAAAGCTTAAAATTTATGCATTTTAGCTAAAGAAACTGAGGTCATTTTATTACAAACCAGACTATTTAGTAGGAGTTTTGCCCTAAATATTTATCAGTGCTAATTTTTTCCCCCTATAGTAACCTTATAGATTTCCCAGAAAAATGTACATTCTTTCATTATCAAGGGCTGGAAGCTTGGCATATTCCATTAGTTTAGTCCTATTTTTACTAACTGTTTCCTTGCTTGGATTTTACACATTGTGTGTTGAAGGAAATCATTTAAAACATTTACTACTTAAAAAGTCTGCCTAATCTTGGATAAGGATCTATTTTCTACATTCAATGGCTCTTTTATTCACTGTCTCATACATATGACAGTACTTACCTAATTCCCCATACATATGACGTGTGGGGAATAAAACAGTGAAAAACAAATGTAGTCCCTGCTCTCATGAAACTCACATTTTTAGTAGGGCAAAGGGAAACAAATAATAAAGAGATAATGCTATTTTTTAAAAAAAGGGTCATGTAAGATACAATAAATTGGAAAAAGAAGCTACTTTAGATATGGTGGCCAGGGAAGAAGTGTTGGGAGATATCTGAGTTAACACCTAAAGGATGAGAATGAGTTAGCCATATTAAAATAGAGAAAGCATATGTCAGGCAGAAATAAATAATACATAGCAAATGCAAAGGTCCTGTGAAGGATCAATAAACTTCAATTGTGTACAAGAGACCCTAAATTGTAGCTTTAATGACAGTTTACTTTTTTTATGTCAAAATCTTTTATTTTTTTATTTTATTTATTCATTTTTAGAGAGGACAGAGAGAGGGAGAGAGGGAGAGAGAGGAGAGAGAGAAGGGGGGAGGAGCTGGAAGCATCAACTCCCATATGTGCCTTGACCAGGCAAGCCCAGGGTTTTGAACCGGCAACCTCAGCATTTCCAGGTCGACGCTTTATCCACTGTGCCACCACAGGTCAGGCCAATTATGTCAAAACCTGAATGTAAGAAGTGCAGGGCTGGTATGGTGCTCTACAAAGGCTTCAAGGCCCCAAGTTGTCACCCATTTCAAGTTTTGCCATCCCTAGGATGGAGGAAGTTGCATGTGGCCCAAACTGGCAGCTAGCGTTAGAGGTCACATCTGTTCTCCAGGGTGCAGGATATAAAAAGAGAAACAAAGGACTGAAATGTGCAACAGCTGTCTTTTAAGGATGGTTCTGGGAGGGTGCCCCATGATATACCAGAACCACCACATGGCTATAGGGAGGCTGGAAACACAGCTTTTATTCTGGATAGCTACATGCCCATGTCTATTACTATGAAAAAATTAAGAGAAATTTGTCAACTAACAGTCCCTGGTATAGATAGGAAAAAAACTTAGTACATGACAGAGATAGAAAAGAAGGGTGAGAATCAGATGTAGATAGAAACCAGATTATACAGTTTTAAAGCCCATGATAGGGAAGTGGGTTTTATTCTATTCCAAGTGAATCCTCTGGAGGGTTTTAAAGAAAAGAGTAATGTACCCTAACAAACGTTTTTAAATGATCCCTTTGGCTGGCATGTAGAGAATGCTTTGAAGGGGTGCAGGGAAAAGATTTTATGGATTTTGCTGTGTGAGATGATGGTGTCTTGGAGAGGGTGGTGGCATGAGAGGTGATGAGAAGTGGCTGAATTCAGAATATGTATTAGGAAGAGCTGATGGTACTGGACAATGAGTTGGACTAGAGTGTGAGGAATCACACAAGATTCCTAGCTTTACGCCTAAGCAAGTGAGTGAAATGTTGGTGGTACTGTTTATGGTAGGACAATTTGGATCCAAATGTTATTTCAATACCAAAGGTTTTAAGATACCCAGAAGCAGATTAAGGTGGGTTGAGGCCACAGGTGCAGACGAAAATATTGGGTGCCTTAAAAAAACAGAGACAGAAAAAATAAAAATACATATTAACCATCTTTTTAAATAAAAAATATTATGTACTGGCCCTGGCTGGTTGGCTCAGTGGTAGAGCATCGGCCTGGCGTGCAGGAGTCCCAGGTTTGATTCCCGGCCAGGGCACACAGGAGAAGCACCCATCTGCTTCTCCACCCCTCCCCCTCTCCTTCATCTCTGTCTCTCTCTTCCCCTTCCGCAGCCAAGGCTCCATTGGAGCAAAGATGGCCCGGGCACTGAGGATGGCTCTGTGGCCTCTGCCTCAGGCACTAGAATGGCTCTGGTTGCAACAGAGCAACGCCCTAGATGGGCAGAGCATCGCCCCCTGGTGGGCATGCCGGGTGGATCCCAGTTGGGTGCATGAGGGAGTCTGTTTGATTGCCTCCCCCGTTTCCAACTTAAAAAAAAAAAATTATGTACTATTAACATTTTATTTCCAAAAAAATTTAAATATATGTCTAATCAATAAGTTTTGAACTAATAGTTGAACATATATAAAAGTATAATTAAAATTAATGATAGCATACATGAGTAACAATCAGAAATTTGAACAAAAAATCATAGAATTTTACTTGAAAATTACAAATGTGAAATTTTTTCTTGCTTTTTGTTATGCAAACTTACTCTCATCACAATCAATAATTTTAAGTAAATTGCTCTATGTAAAATGGCCATATTATTTAGTCTTTCCTCTGACATTGAATTTCTTACTTTTTTTAAGAGTCAGAGAGATGGATAGATAGGGACAAACAGGAACGGAGAGAGGTGAGATGCATCAATCATTAGTTTTTCGTTGGGACACCTTAGTTGTTCATTGATTGCTTTCTCATATGTGCCTGGACCATGGGGTTACAGCAGACCGAGTAACCCCTTGCTCAAGCCAGTGACCTTGGGTCCAAGCTGGTGGGCTTTTGCTCAAATTGGATGAGCCTGCGCTCAAGCTGGTGACCTTGGGGTCTCAAACCTGGGACCTCCACATCCCAGTCCGATGCTCTATCCACTGCACCACTGCCTAGTCAGGCAATTTTTTACTTTTTAGACAAGAAAATGAGTGTTTCTTCAATGCATTTGAAATTGGCATGGTTAACAAAATTTTCAAAATAATTTCCACATTTGAAAAAGTTGCTTTCATATCTAATGGTTTTTTATATATTGATCACTTGTCTTCATCTAAAAAGATTAAAAGCTGTTCCAACTCATATTTAAAATTACTTGAATCAATGTCATCTTTATACATTTCTATTAACACATTTTTTTCTACATACAATGTAAACACAAAAAAACTAAAACTACTTATAACATTTTCATAGATTTTTCCGTGTCTGTTCAGTTCTATTAAATGACTCCATATTACGTAGAGTACACTATGTAAAAAAATTCCTTTGGATTTTCTGTACATGTTCACTTGCAATCATCTTCAAGTGTTTTAGCTGTTAGTTCAATTTTGTTCAAATTGTGTTTCCATTAATAAAAATTTCTAGACTTTTTTTTTTTTTGTATTTTTCTGAAGCTGGAAAACGGGGAGGCAGTCAGACAGACTCCCTCATGCGCCCAACCAGGATCCACCTGGCATGCCCACCAGGGGGCGATGCTCTGCCCATCTGGGGCGTTGCTCTGTTGCAACCAGAGTCATTCTAGCGCCTGAGGCAGAGGCCATGGAGCCATCCTCAGCGCCCAGGCCAACTTTGCTCCAATGGAGCCTTGGCTGCAGGAGGGGAAGAGAGAGACAGAGGAAGGAGAGGGGGAGGGGTGGAGAAACAGATGGGCGCTTCTCCTATGTGCCCTGGCTGGGAATCGAAGCTGGGACTCCTGCAAGCCAGGCCGACGCTCTACCACTGAGCAAAACGGCCAGGGCAATAAAAATTTCTACTTTTTAATAATGACGCTTTAACACTTGTGCAGTCAATAGATGTCAAGATTTACTTGTTGCATTAATCCTTTGCAAAATTTTACTCCACAGGACTGTCATTACAAATTTCATAATCACTCAAGTAATGATTTTGCTTCAATAACAACTTTTTTTCTTTTGTGGAAATGCGTATCTCATCTAAAGCCTCTTTTATATTTTTGTAGCCACATTTTAATGCTAAAACTGCATCAGCCCTGGCAGACCATCTTGGTATCTGACAATTTCTTTAATGTTTAAGAACTTTTATCCAATTTAGTGCATAACATGTTCCATCGAAGTGTTGCAAAGAATAAAAACAAATTTTGTACAAATAAAAATGATCTGGAAGCATTACTACACCTCTCACAAGCAACATTACCAACTAAATTAAGTCAATGACTAGAGCACAGGAATTAACATTGCTGATGGGCACGTTGTCTTATTCTTGCTTGCAGATAATTGTAATTGCCCGACATATTTGCTGCATTGTCATACGATTGTCCATGGCAATATTTTATATCTACTGGCAAATTTTGCAAGGTAGATAAAATTGTCTCTTCTAGATACTCCACATCATGTCTTTCTATGGGGAAGAACTTAAAAAATCTTTCTTTAACATCCCCACTTGCTGATATATAGCACACTGCAAAATAAGTTGATCCACACACACAACATCTTGTACAATCTAAAATACCATAATGTTTTGCATTTTAGTTCCTCCACAATGTGTGCCAAAGAGAATCAGCAATTATTTGCAAAAGTCTATCACACTTCTGATGCAATAAGTAATTTACATGTCTGCTACCTTGATTTCCATACTTTTGTAAGTGCAACTTTAAAAAATCGTCATATTTGCCTGACCAGGTGGTGGCACAGTGGACAGTGTTGGACTGGGATGTGGAGGAGCCAGGTTTGAAATCCTGAGGTTAACAGCTTGAGTGTGGGATCACAGACATGACCCCATGGTCGCTTGCTGGAGCCCAAAGGTCACTGGCTTTGCTGGAGCCCCACAGTCAAGGCACATATATAAATGCAATCAATGAACAACTAAGGAGCTGCAACCAAGAATTGATGCTTCTCATTTCTCTCCCTTCCTGACTCTGTCTCTTTAAAAAAAAAAAGTAATATTTGCTCAAATACTCTAGTCAACTAACTGCCTTTTCTTGAAGTTGCACTCTCATTATGGCCTCTAAAAGCAATGCCCAAACTTGCGAGGAATTTTATTGTGGATGCAATTCTTCGCAGAATCTCTCTCCAATAATTTTCTTTTTACAATGTAATTTGCAGATTTTGAACATCAATGCGATTTAACATAAAGGAGCACTTGTATGATGTACACAATGAAGTGACATGTTCTTTTGACATTTCATGCTCAGTTATTCCAATATTTTTCCAATTTTGGAACCTTGTAGTCCACTTAAGACTTTGAGCCCGAAAACATTTTGCATGAGTAACAATATGATTTGGATGTTTTGGAAAAAATTAGCCAGGTCATTTCTTTTTTACCATTTGAAATTTTTCTGTAAAAATGGTCTTTACACAAGCCTCTGTAGTAAATGCGATCACCATGTTTATAGGCTGATTTAAGTGTAGTTATATCGCTTATATTTTTTGATTTATTTGAAATTAGAAATTCAACCATTTCATTAGATAAAACATTAGGCCAGAGAGCAATATTTTTTATTGTAATTTCAAATGGAATATTTTCTGTTTGAATTTCAATATTTTCTAATGGACTTTCTTCTATATTTTTTACTACTGGTTTTTCTTCTGGTTGACTGTTGACTGCTTCTTCATCTTTCTTCATCATTGTTGCTTTCTTCTATACCTTGGTTTTCAACTTCAACTAACTCCTTTTGTGACTGATGAAAGCTCCTTGTTCTTCATCTTCATTGTTGCTCAATTATGATGGCCTGAATGGCCAGGGCCAGTTATAAATATGTCCAATGCTCCTTTCTGTTGGTTGGCAACTTGCTCGCTTTTTAACTTGTCTTTTTTCAGCCCCTGATAGATGTCGTTTCATTTTTCTAGCTACCAACAAAAAGAAAAACATAAAAATTAATAGTCTGAATGATTAGGATACTAGAGATGTTTTCGTTATAGTGCAATAAATTGAGTTAAAATTAAAAAATTATTCATAAATTACAAAAATCCAGGCACTGATGTAACTAACAAGAATTAATTTTATCTTAATATAATTTCAATAGGAATTTTATTTTAATACAATTTCAACTTACCTGAATATTTATTTATATGCACTGAAAACTATTTTTAGAACCATAAATGAAACAAGTACATATTCACAAATTTACATCCCTGCATATCTGTGTACATTGTAAGTCTGCACTGCAAGAGAACCTCTGTAAGTACAAAGTAGCAAATACGATTCTATTGCTCCATTGCTGGGATGAGCAGTAGCTCAGCTGCACCCGGGGCCTATGCAGCGTAGTATGTGTCTAGTATGCAATGTAGTAATGAAATAATGAAAATAACTGAATATAAACATACTATCAGGTTTTACCGCCCATTGTAAACTTGTACGTAATTAAAATTGCACATATGAAACCAAACTTGGTGTCATTAGAAAAAAGTGTCAAGTTGGGGTTTTGCAGGGCCCTTCAGAAGTCAGGGCCCAGGGCATGCACTTGGTGTGCCCGCATTTAAATCTGCCTCTGAAGATACCTGTCCTTTTTATCTTTTACCTTGATAAAATTTTAGTACTGTCTACATCTTTTAGAAAATGTGACGCTGGCCTGACCAGGCAGTGGCACGGTAGCTAGAGTGTTGGACTAGGGTGCAAAGAACCCAGGTTTGAAACCCCAAGGTGGCCGGCTTGAGTGTGGGCTCATCCAGCTTGAGCATGAGCTCATAAGCTTGAGTGGGGGGGTCACTGGCTTAAGTGTGGGATTGCAGACATCACCCCCTGACCGCTGGCTTGAGCCTAAGGTCACTAGCTTAATCAAGGGGTCACTTGCTCTGCTGAAGCTCCCCTCCTCCCCCATCAAGGCACATATGAGAAAGCAATCAATGAACAACTAAGGTGCTGCAATGAAGAATTGATGCTTCTCATCTCTCTCCCTTCCTGTCTGTCCCTATCCCTCTGTCTCTGTCAAAAAAATAAATAAATGTGACACCTCTCTTTCCTACAACTAGTTATTTACAAAATCATTCTCTTCCCCTAAAAAGAATTTTTTTTCTCACTCTAAACTAGTAATTTTCCATTAAGGTGCTTAAGAAATTTACATTTCAACACACAAAATACATACAAGGTTTGGACTGTTTTTCAGTAAACATAAGAATATCCACCAAAGTGGTGAATAGTTAAAACTATCTACAAAATGGGTAAATTGGATCAGTATTAGCAATAAAAATGAACTTTTTAATGCAGTAGGATGATTTAATAAATGTACTATTTAGAATGCTTACTAGAAAGCCATAAACATAAGCCCTTAACAAATATTAGCTCATTTAATACCTAGAATCAACCTCTAAGATAGGTATTACACGAATTTTACAATTTATAACAGATTGGACACCAAAAATAGGAAAATTTAAAACTTGTTCAACAAGACTGAAGTTTATTCTAAACAAAGTTTTCTCAAGAAAGACACAGTTTATTTTTTCCTAATGCTTCCACCCTACACATTTACCGTGAAAACGTTTACCTCTTTCAGTAAAATATCAAAGGTAACAAAATCCTCAAATTAGACCTGTCCCTTTCTAGTAGTGGTTTCTCTAATTTTACCAATGTTTACGCTACTTAAAACGTGTGATTTTGGGGTAAGTACAGGGATGTTAATGGTAAGGCCATCCTTTGGCCTTAAACAAAGTTCTATATATATGTCAAACCAATAGATTAAATGGTAATACTTGATGTAACTACATATATGTAAAAGCATTATCTTTTTTTATTATTCCATTTTATGATTCCAAATACTAATGATTATACTTTCAAGTTATTAGTGGGTTAAAATGCTCAGTAATAAAGATATAGGTACATAGATGTATTCACATACCTACATGTGTTACATTTATTTAGAGGCGTGTTCAGTCTTTTAACACATCATCCTACATAATATAAGAGCAACCTGAGAGGCAGGCAGGAAGGAACTGTTGGGGAAAAGATAGGGAAGAGTATAAACAAGTGTTGTTCCTCTTGAACTTAATTAATGTGAAAAAAACAGTGAAGCAGAATATATAATGAAATGAATGACCATGTAAAACACTTTCTTCTGGCTAAATCAGCACCATTCAGAGTTTAATTTACACAGTATATACTAATATTTCAAAATAACTTGTATTCTGTAAACATGACAGTCACTTTTGATTCTACAGTATGCTTATTTTTTTTCTATTTATGAGTGCTATATACTCTTTGTCCTTCTAAGATAAGTTTTAAGTTGGATTATAGTGACTTTTTTTTGGAAAGAAAAGGTGATTTTACAAAAGAAACAAACAAGGGAAGTAGAAATTTTATTTCCTCCAAATGAATTGCACGTTATATTAATAAGTTCTATCACTCAAACAAATAACAATTTTCACTTTATGAAATTACACAACCCCAAAAACATATTGCAGAATCCCTTTATAAGTCCAAAAAGGTTCAGTAGTAACAAAAATGGAAGAGTTCATTAATTAAAAAAGAATAGAGATATTTTTATTTCAAAGAAAACATTTAATTTCTTTCTGAATGGCAATTATCTTACTGGAAAGCAGAGACTTTTTCACTTTTGAAGTTTCCACCAAAGTCACCATAACTTCAAACGGCCTCGCTGATAATGATAGCCCCGTTCAAGCCTATGGGGCGCCTGGGACAGTGGCCGCGGGAGAAAATGCTACCACTTGAACTCAGCCAGCGCGAACGCAACCCAAAACTACTTAAAAAACCTGCTCTCCCAATATGCTCCCTCCCACCAAGTAAAAAAGAAAAAGAAAAAAGGAAGGATGGTGAGAAGATACAGATGGTTTCGGCAGAGGGAACTCACTTCTCAGGAGGCGATGACGGCGGGCTGCCGGTGGCTGCAAGTGTGTGCACGGGCCCCGGAGGCTGCGGGGCGGAGGGGGACAGGGGACAGCGACCAGTCTGCTTCAGGTGGCGGGGCGTGGGGACACGTCCCAGGAAGACCTGGGGGGCGGGGTGCCCGACACGAACACAAACACAAACACGCTCCGCATCCCTGGGGAGGGCGGACCGAAGCCACCTCACCATTCCCCGCCCCTGCACCCCGCGGCCCACCTTGCACCCAGGGCCTTTGCCCAAAGTGAAGCAACCCGCCCCAGGGGAACTGTAGCGGCCGCAGAGGCCCCGCTCGCTGTAACGGCCGCGCGGTGAAGCTACGAGCCTCCGGGTGAGTCAATGGGAGACACGACGAAGGCTGCGGGGAGGGAGGTGACGGAGTGAAACACCCCTCCCCACCCACTCGCGAACGTGCGGGAAGCAGCCTATCCACCCCCAACATTGCCCGGTCGGCAATCACCGCTCCCACCTTCCGCCGCCGCCGCCTTGAGGGAAGCCGGAACGACGGGGGTCACGGCGGGGGTCAGAGGGTAAAGGTCCTGCTCCCAGCAGCCTCCGCGGTGGATACGTCGCCATCTTGGATCCGGGGGACAAGAAAATTCATGCGGTGAGTTTTTGGCAAATTTTCGGAAGTCTGGCGGCGGGGCGCGCGGCTGGGGCAGCGGATTCGGGGTCCCCGCAGGGCGGGGGAATGCCTCGGGGCCGGCCCGGTCGCGCCTGGGGTCCGCGGGCAGCGTCCCGGCCCGCCGCTTCCCGTTGCTTTTGTCTCGGCTCCAATCGAGAGGGAGAGCGGAGCGGGCGGGGAGGGGGGGTGGCGGCGGTGGAGGGAGGGAGGGAGGGAGGGAGGGAGGGGGTGTGTATGGGGAGGGTGGTGGATAGGACGTAAAGCGTCGCGGTACTTGGGTCGCTGCAGCGGCAGCTCTGGATCCTAGGCCCGGTCCCCTCGACGGGCGCTGGGGCTCTCCTCAGACTCCGTTCCCACGGGCTCCTGCTAGCGCACAGGAGCCTGCGCCGCGCTGCTTCCTGGGGAAGAAGAGAAGGCAGCCGCGGCGGTGGCTAAGGAACCCGGGCCCGCTTTTAGACGGCGCTGTCGCCTGTCCATCAGCTGCCGCGGTCCTTGGCTGTTCACATTCTCTCAGTACACGCACATCACCTGCAACTTGTGTGTTTTTCTCTCTCCTCTCCGTGTGTGTGTGTGTGTGTGTGTGTGTGTGTAAAAGATGGGGACTAGCTAATGGGTATCAGGAGCCTCCAGGCTCTGGGATAGGGAAGGCTTTGGATGATGGGAGGAGCGCAACTGTGATGCTTCCTCTGCCACCGCAGCCGGAGGGTGCAGCTTCCGTGGTGAGGTGGAGACTGAGGCCGGATGGTCCTGGGGTGGCGGAGGAACCAGAGACGCTGCTGTCTGCGAAGTTGCTAGCCCTGGTTTCTCCTTCCGCCGGCCCCCCTCCACCCTTTACTGGCTTGAGTCTAACTTAAAAAGTTTTGCAGAATAAATGAGTGGGGTTCAACGAGGCCCTCCTAATTCTTGGTTAAGGCTCTGTGGTCCGTGTATACAGGAGAGAAACTGACTCTCGATGACTGCGATCGTTTCTGAAATGCAAGTTGTAGTTTTCTTTTATAGAAGCATTTCCACGGTTTTAGAATTTGCATTTATCCCAGGCCCTGTGAGTACAGAATTACCACCAAAAAGTCTTACATACGGGTATCACACTCACGGTTGAAACCTAAACACCAGCTTCCTTTGAATCCTCGGTGATGTCTTTACTTTCAGCATCCAGAAGACTCGAGTACAAAACATTTTGTTTCATTTTCATAAGACTCTTGGTCAAAGGATTCTACTCCTTTCTTACTCTTGAGGACTGTTTCTAGTAAGTGTAAGGAAATTAAGTGTATACTGATATCAACTCTTACATTCTTGGCGAAATGGTAGAGGTACTAAGTTAAAATCTGTTCAAGAGGGAAGCCATACTTGAATTTAGTTCATTGTTGAACAGTTTTCCTGTCATGCATGGTATTAGTAATTTCTAGACATCTGGAATAAGTGCAACTTTGATTTGCCCCTTTAAACCACATAAGTGAAAATAATAAATTATGGGTGAGGGGAGAATAGAAATTTGAAAGTTTGTGTATTTATATATCACCCTTATGTTGAGTTGTTAAATAATACTTTCTATAGTTGACAACATTAGTTTTCCAAATGTCAATGAACACATTTCTTTTGCAATTCTAGGAGATGACTTTATTCTAGATTTAAAGGATTAAGAATAATGGTGGACTGAAATGGTTAAATATCTATACATTGAGATGGCTAGATGTCTACATTCTGATCTCTTCATTGAAACTTGGTCATTCTAAATGGACCAAGATCTTTAGTAAGTTCTGTATGTTGAGCTCTTTAGTTTATAATTCTTCTGTAATATTGAATCAGAAGGAAAAAATACAAAATTCACTGTAAAAAAGCAAAACTTCTATTTTACTTCTTTCTTGACTTTTTAAGATCCTCTAATTTTAAAGAGTTCAATTTCTATTATTTTTTTCTAAGGGCTTGAATTGCAGTGATTTCTCTCAATACTTAGTATATTAGGAACTAAGAAACTTTTCACATGTTTTGCAAACAAATAATGCTACATCAATATAAATGAGTTAATGTACGTATCATTTGCTGGCAGAAACCTTTTATTCTAAGTATACTTTGTAGAGATATCTGTAACCTAATCTGATACTCTTAGGTAATGAGACTTGCGTATTTTTAACCAAGCAACAAATGCAACTTTTAAAAAAATTACAATTTCTATACTTTTGTTTTAAAGTAAATTTGTATGGTGGAAAAATGATAGCAAAATGTGTATGAGTGACTTACATTCCTTTCATTTGAAAAGTATTTGATCTTGAAGGTAAAACTCAGATATTCCTCCCAAAGAGAACTAATTATCTGTCTTTTTACTTAACTTTGGTTGAATAAAATTTTTTAAAAATATTTATTAATTTTTAGAAAGAGGAAGGGAGAGAGCAGGACAAAGACAAGAACATCTGTTCGTATACGTGTTGTGACCAGGTATGGAACCAGCAACCTCTGTGCTTCCGGACGATGCTCTAACCCACTGAGCTGTCTGGCCAGGACTACTTTTTGATTTTTGAGAGATATTTTATTTTTAGTTAACCTGAAAATTCTGTTTGTTCAAAAGTAAATAATTACAGATTTATGAGATTTCTTTAAAAGTGCTTCTAACTTATTTTTGGTTTTTATTTCTTCAGTAGATATTGATATTAAAAGTACTTATATTTTGAAAGACCCTTACAGAAATTTCCACAATCTGTGTGAAGTTATAATTTTGCCCTTTTTAGCCACAAACTTGCTTCATAAGATTTTCTGATAATATAGAAAAAATAAAGAAAAGGTAGGTATGCTTCAAGTCTGTATATGAAATAATAAGTATATTTTAATAAACTACTAAATAAGTTAGCAATTTTGCTCGTGTCTTAAAATTTTTAACGGTAGGAAGTTCATTCTATTAGATTACATAAAAGCAATCTTTCCATGTACTTGCTTAAATAGGCATTTGAGGACAACTTATGCAAATAGTGATAGAGTCTTAGGAGTAGATAAGTACATACAACTAAATAAAATTTTATTTGTTACGTAGACTTTTAGTGGATTTTGTAATACAAAGAAGCAAAAGAAACCTAGGTACCAGGTAGGGCAGTTCCACAGGCACAGCTGCATACAGTATTGATATCAAGGGATCTAGTGCTTTGATAGGAGTCATTCTTGTTGATTATACAGGTGACTTTTGTCTTTACTCAGGATGATTTCTACCTGTGATACTTGAATGAATTGAATTTCATTGTGTCTTTTACTAGATATTTTTAAAACTGCTCTATACTGAAATTGATGTCTGTTGTAGAAGGTCTGTCTTTGAAAAGAGATTTTTTTTTAATAGAGTTTTTAGAGAGAGAGGAAGGGAGAGAGAGAGATATCAGTTTGTTGTTTCTCTTATTTATGCATTCATTGGTTGATTCTTGTACATGCTCTGACTGGGATCAAACCTGCAGCCTTATAATATTGGGACGATGCTCTAACCAACTGAGTTACCAGACCAGGAGGATTTTATGTTTTTAAAATTATTTTGTCATTTTTACCTTGGTTTTATTGAACCTTTCATTCGATTTAAATAGTGTGTGTGTGTGTTTGTGTGTGTGTGTGTATTACTTTAACTTTTATGTTTGTCTTTTTTAAACTCTTAAAACTCTTATGACAAGTCGTGCTGATGAGGCTTGTTCATTTATTTACTTTGTACTATTAGGATGATCTGGAGAATTAATTCTTGATATATATTTCTAACTGCTTGTTCTCTTGAAATACAGATGCAAATCTCCAGGTATATAACTTGGGGATATGTCTCATTTTGGGCTAATAAAATGGTTTACAATGTTAGTTTTTGCTAAGACCCATAGCTTATGTAATACGGAAATGCAAAATGAATTATTTAGGAGAAAGAAAAAAACAGAATAATTCTCTTTTCTGAATACACTTTAATATGTTGTATATGTTTAGTCTCAGGATCTAAGTGTTTATAAAGTAGATGTTTTAAGCATGTTTGCCACCCACTTTGGAAGTTTTTTTTCTTTCATGTGTATGTCTTTTCATGTGTGGGAAGTTATTTTTACTATCAGTTCTCTGGTGTTTGACATACTTCTTATTCCTCAAAACTACTGTGGTGTCACTTTCTTATTTACTTATTTGAGAGAGAGAGAGAGAAACCCTGAGCTGTCCCTGTATGTGCCCTGACCCAGTGATGAGCCCCACGACCTTTGTGTGTTGGGACAGTTCTCTAACCAACCGAGCTATCTGGCCAGGGTTGGTGTCACCTTCTTAATGAAAACTTACTAGGGTTCCCAAATTCTTCTACTATACTGTTTTTATTGAATGTGTGTCATATTGTATTGTAATTTACTGGCCAACCCCATTATTCATTATAATCTCCACTGAACTGTAAGCACCTAAGAGGTGAGGCTTCATTCTGTTTACCTTTACATTTCTAGTATTTTCTATAGTGCATAGTACTTAGTAGGTTGTGAACAAATACGTAGTAAACCGAACTGGTGCTAGAGTGTCATTTGATACTTAATGATGTCAGAGTGCTCTGTTTCCCAATCCACTGATCAGAAATGACAGATTAGACGGGATGGGAGAAGGGCATCCTGCATTCATCACTTCTTTATAATCCTTATACTTTCACTTCTAAATTACTCAGAGAAATAGAGAACCAGCTTCTTAAAGAAGTGCTTGTAGAGAGAATGCATGCAGGACTAAGGGAAGAGCTTCTGTCAGTATTTAGATATGTGTATCTTACTGTATTTTATATGGCTAAGGTCATTAAGGTCATTGGTTGAAGGAGAAATTTTGTATTTATAGTTACGTGATGATATATATTTTTACCATTGCTTAACCATGTTAGACATGTATGATATATATATATATTTCAGCTTTCTAAAATCTGAAAAATTCCAGTTCTAAGAAACATCTGATCTGGCCTTTAAGAGTTTGAATAAAGATTGTGCATCTGTTCTCCCCCCCCCCCCTTTTTGAGATGTAGAAATTAAAACAGTAAATGACCCAGTTGTATTTAGTGGAGATGCTAACATTTAGATTTTAGAAATGTTTTATTTGCCTATGTAGTTTTTAAGAGACCTATTTAATGATTAAAAAATAAAGCTACAGGCCCTGGCCGGTTGGCTCAGTGGTAGAGCATCGGCCTGGCGTGCAGAAGTCCTGGGTTCGATTCCCGGCCAGGGCACACAGGAGAAGCGCCCATCTGCTTCTCCACCCCTCCCCCTCTCCTTCCTCTCTGTCTCTCTCTTCCCCTCCCGCAGCGAGGCTCCATTGGAGCAAGAATGGCCCGGGTGCTGGGGATGGCTCCTTGGCCTCTGCCCCAGGCGCTAGAGTGGCTCTGGTCGCGGCAGAGCAGAGCGACGCCCAGGATGGGCAGAGCATCGCCCCCTGGTGGGCAGAGCGTCGCCCCCTGGTGGGCGTGCCGGGTGGATCCCAGTCGGGCGCATGCGGGAGTCTGACTGTCTCTCCCCGTTTCCAGCTTCAGAAAATACAAAATAAAATAAAATAAAGCTACAGAGAAGGCAACATTTTTATTAAGAAATTTTTTTTCATTGATATGGGAGGAAGAGTGTCGGGGAGAGAAGAAAGCATCAACTCGTTCCACTTAGTTCCATTTAGTTGTGTACTCATTCATTACTTCCTCTGTGTGCCCTTCCAAGAGATTGAACCTACAACCTCTGCATGCCAGACTGTGTTCTATCCACTAAGCCACCTGGCCAGGGTGAGAGGGTATATATATATATATATTTTTTTTTTTCATTTTTCTGAAGCTGGAAACAGGGAGAGACAGTCAGACAGACTCCCGCATGCGCTCGACCGGGATCCACCTGGCACGCCCACCATGGGGCAACGCTCTGCCCACCAGGGGGCGATGCTCTGCCCATCCTGGGCGTCGCTCTGCTCTGCCGCGACCAGAGCCACTCTAGCACCTGGGGCAGAGGCCAAGGAGCCATCCCCAGCGCCCAGGCCATCTTTGCTCCAATGGAGCCTTGGCTGCGGGAGGGGAAGAGAGAGACAGAGAGGAAAGCGCGGCGGAAGGGTGTAGAAGCAAATGGGCGCTTCTCCTGTGTGCCCTGGCCGGGAATCGAACCCGGGTCCTCCGCACGCTAGGCCGACGCTCTACCGCTGAGCCAACCGGCCAGGGCGAGAGGGTATATTTTTTAAAAGAGAATTTGACCCAGTACTTTCTCTGTTTTTACTTAATTGAAGTGTCTTTCCTTATATTGAAGTAGATAAGAATGCACACTTAGTAAATTTTTACGTGCCAGGGAATGGTAAAATAAGCAAGAGAAAATCACCATATTTCCCCATGTATAAGATGCACCCTTTTGTAAAAATTTGGGATCCAAAAACTGGGTGTGTCTTATACAGTGGTTGTAGATATTTTTACTTGTATTTCCCGCTTTTTCGTGCAGATGAGCAGTTGTATGAATTTTTATGATGAATAAAACTTGAGTTCAGTAACTTGATATAAAATACATTTTCTTTTCCAAATCTTAGGCCCCCAAATTAAAGTGGGTCTTATATATGGGAGTGTCTTATACATGGGGAATATGGTCTGTGTCCTGGCAATTTAGGTAACAATGAGTAGAGTACTTGCTTTTTTCCAAACATATTGATATACTGTTTTTCCATTTATATGTTTGAATGTTGAAACATAACTGCATTTTGTATCAACATCTGGACACAATGTAATGACTGATTATGTAATAATACAATGTGTTTGGGAGAGGAACCTTTGGTTTTGTGTCACCTGGCAGACTTAGTATTTGTGTTACTTTTTATATTGTAAATTGTAATGCTTATCCTACATACAGTTTTGTATTTAGTTTTTAAAAGCCTTATAGATTGGTAATATTCTGAAAGTTTACTGTGCCATTCAAAGTACCTGATTCCTTTTGACTTAATTTTATTATTTAATATTTAAAAAATGCTTTACACCTTAGAAAGCACTTTGGTATACATCATCTCAATTTTATATGGTTGTCATTTTGGTGTTAGTTTTTTAAATAAGATTAAATTTTAATATTAATGTGAAGATAAAATAAGCTATCTTGTTACTATGAATATTTATAATTAAGAATCATGAAGGCCATTTTTTTTTTTTTTTAAATAAATTTTTATTAATGGTAATGGGATGACATTAATAAATCAGGGTACATATATTCAAAGAAAACATGTCCAGGTTATCTTGTCATTAAACTATGTTGCATACCCCTCGCCCAAAGTCAGATTGTCCTTCGCCACCCTCCATCTAGTTCTCTGTGCCCCTCCCCCTCCCCCCAACCCTCCCCCTGTCCCCCCTCCCCCCACCCCTGGTAACCACCACACTCTTGTCCATGTCTCTTAGTCTCATTTTTATGTTCCACCAATGTATGGAATCATGTAGTTCTTGTTTTTTTCTGATTTACTTATTTCACTCCTTATAATGTTATCAAGATCCCACCATTTTGCTGTAAATGATCTGATGTCATCGTTTCTTATGGCTGAGTAGTATTCCATAGTGTATATGTGCCACATCTTCTTTATCCAGTCTTCTATTGAAGGGCTTTTTGGTTGTTTCCATGTCTTGGCCACTGTGAACAGTGCTGCAATGAACATGGGGCTACATGTGTATGAAGGCCATTTTTATCCTTAGACTGGACTCAGTATCTAATACTTTTCTCACTTATGCTACTCTGTAGGGAAGGTCCTGATTTATTAAGCAGGTATGAGTAGAAGGTTTTGTTTTTAATTGATCATCTTGCAGATTCAGGATAATTTAATTAAAGTAATAACAGGAGCTTGAAAAAGTAGTAGAAAATTTTTGTTTAAAGCTTGACTTTCCATCAAAATACATCAGCTACTCATATTTTTTAAAATTACATTTTATCAAGAAACACCAAAACTTTAATAATACTCTTGTAATGAGAATAGGTAATATATATCACACTCATGCCACATTTTGCACATTTACTTATTGCACACTTTGCAAGAAGATTATGTGCTGAGCAGATAGGACTTGAGGTTTGCCTTGATATAGTGTACAGAATAGTGCTTTAGGAGTGTAGTTTATAATTTTATATGTGTGAACATTTCTGGCCTTAGATTAGAAAAAAGAATTAGAGCTATAACCTTTCCAATCTATGTACATTTGTCAGAAATTATAGAAATATTCGTAGACTTGTCAGGCCAAACTTTATTTGAGGTCTATAGTAAGACTCTTTAAACTGGCAGCAGAGATAGCAGTTTTTAAAGCATTTGATACACAGTCATGGGCCGCATAATGATGTTTCAGTCAAAGACAGGTGACATATATAGTGGTGGTCCCATAAGATTATAATGGACCTGAAAGATTTCTGTCACTTAGTGATGATGTAGCAGAAAAATCCTAAATTCGTAGCACAAAGCATTACATCTCATGGTGATGCTGGTAGTCATTTAAAAGTATAGCACATGCAATTACAGGGGTGATCAAAAGTAGGTTTACAGGGTTTTGTATGGAAAATGATAAAAAATAATGAATGATAATATAAGAATAAACTCTTGTTTCATGTACTAACAACAGTAAACCTACTTTTGTCCACCCTTGTATGTATGATACATAATACTTGATAATAATAAATGACTATGTTACTGGTTTATATATTTACTATATTATATTTATCATTATTTTATTTGGTTTTTTTTATTTTATTGGCTTTATTGGGATGACACTGGTTTAATAAAATTGTACAGGTTTTAGGCGCATAGTTCTACAACACATCATATGTACCCTGTATTGTGTGTTTACCACCCCAAATCAAGTCTTCATGCATCAGTATTTATCCTCCACTCCCTCTTCCTCCAGCAGCCACACTTTATGGCTGAGTAGTATTCCATTATGTAATTGTACCACTGTTTTTTTTTATCTACTCATCTACTAATGGACACTGGGCTACTTCCACATCTTGGCTATTGTAAATAATGCTGCAGTGAACATAGGTGTTCATATAGTCTTTCAAATTAGCATTTGAGGTTTTTTCAGGTAAATTCCAGAAGTGGAATCACTGGGTCATAGGCAGTTCCATTTTTAATTTTTTGAGGTAACTCCATACTGCTTTTTACAGAGGCTACATCAATCCACATTCTCATCAACAGTGCACAAGAGTTCTCTTTTCTCCACATCCTCTCCAACACTTGTTTCTTTATTGATGTTTTCATTTTTATTTTTGAATGTATTCTTTTACTTATAAAAAGAGTTGACTGTAAAACATTGTGTCATGTTTTCCCAGCAGTAGTCTCATATGTCTCATGTATATTGCATCTCTTGATTGATTTGATCTTGTGCTTGATTTGATCTTGTGTTGTTTTGTACAGTAATATGTGGTACAGGTTTGTAGGCTGGGAGCAATAGGCTATATACTGTACAGCCTAGGTTTGTAGTAGGCTCTCTCTACCATCCAGGTTTGTGTATGTATAGTCTATGATCCCACAAAGATAATAGCCTAATGATGCATTTCTCATAATGTATCCTTGTCGTTAAGTCACACGTGACTATATTACGCACTTTTGTGTTCTGTATGTGTGTGAATCACACATTGTAAAATAGGTGTATATGCGTAAAACAATTGCAGTCCAGTGCTTCAGGGAATTTGACCTCTGACTGCTCTTAGGATATTGTAAAGCATAGTTTGAAAAGCACTGGACTTGATCTCTGAAGTCACTTCTAAACTAAAATCTATGCTTTTTAAAAGTGAGTTTTTCTTCTCTCTGCAATTTACTTGTTTTTGAGTAGCATTTGGAGAAATACTGTTTACATTTTAGGTTCTTATCAGTTGGATGTTAGCATTCTAGATGTTTTCAACTAAATCCTTTAATAATTTGTTTATCCTTTCATAGACATTGCTGTAGTGCTGGGTATATATGATGGTGAATAAGACAAATGTACTTTCCTGGAGCTAACATCTTAGAGGGGGAGACATAAACAAATAAACAACTATATAAACAAATAATTTTAGTGGCAATTGTGATGATGAAAGTACAGCAGTTGACTAGGGTTGAAGGACGAGACTATTTTAACCAGGGTACTGAGGGAAGACCTCTAGAGGTGGCATTTGAGCAGCAAACCTAAAAGGAGAAATCTGGTGATTGTTTCTAGGTAGAAAGAATAGAAGGCTCTGAGATGGGGTCAAGTTTTCCTTGTTTGATGATAAGTTGTTTTATAAATAGTTATTTAATGCTTTCTACCTAAAAATAGGAGTAAATGCTAAAGGAAAAAGAAAGATGATTAAGACATACCGTATTTTTCGCTCCGTAAGATGCACCTGATCATAAGACACACATAGGGTTTTAAGGGGGAAAATAAGAAAAAAAAAATTCTGAACCAAATGGTGTGTAAAATACCATATTTTTTGCTCCATAAGGTGAATGGGCATTTTCCCCTCCACTTGGGGGGGGGGGGAGTGCGTCTTATGGAGCGAAAAATACGGTAATTCTTTTTCTTCCATTTTTTTTTTAATGAGAGAGGGACAGACAGACAGGAAGGGAGAGAGATGAGAAGCATCAACTCATATAGGTAGTTGTGGCACCTTAGTTGTTCATTGATTGCTTTCTTATATGTGCCTTGACCGGGGGCTCAGGCCGAGCCATGACCCTTGCTCAAGCCAGTGACCTTGGGCTTCAGGTCAGCAACCTTTGGGCTCAAACCAGCGACCATGGAATCATGTCTATGATCCCACGCTTAAGCCAGCAATCCTGCTAATTAATTCTTGTCTTTCAACTGCTAAAAGTATTTTGGTGGACCCAACAATTTGTAATAAATTTTATAAGAACTGTAGGGAGGAGGGAATATTTTGCATTAAAAGGCTATAAAAATGTTTTCAGGATCAGGTAGAATTGGGGTCTGCCTGTGTTAGTAAAAAGTTATAAAGAAGAACAAATTTAAAACTCTGTGTTTGCATAGACTCATCACCTTTAAGAGTTTTTAGTTTCTGTCCAGTTTTAGATAGTAGTTTATTTTTTAGAAATTCATTAGTAAAGATTTCATGTTCAGTTAGATTTCCTTGAACAGTTCAATAGCTGTTAATTACTATGTGCCATGCATTGTTATAGGTGTGCTGAATAATTCTTCAAGTTTAGTTTTCAAGGTGCATGCTGTGAATATACAGTATATTCTAGAGTAGAACAGTCTTGTTTGAGGGAGTTAATGTGTTGGTTTCAGGGAGGTGGTATTTGAATTGGGTTTGAAGGGATGATTTGGAGTTCACTAGGTGGGTGATTGTACAGAATCAGCATTACAAATACACAAAGCCTGGTAGAATGTACTGAATTTGGAGAATAGCAAAATAATTTGCTGTAATTCTTGATGGTGTTCTGAGACCTCATGAGAAATTGGTTGAAGGAATGAGTTTACCATAGTGTAAGAAACTTTCTTACATAATGAAGAATAACCAAGGAACAGTCAAATTTTTATTTATTTATTTATTTATTTATTTATTTATTTATTTATCTGAAGTGAGAAACAGGGAGGCAGAGAGACATAAACTCCCGTATGCGCCCAACTGGTATCCACCCGGCAAGCCCACCAGGGGGTGATGCTCTGCCCATCTGGGGTGTTGCTCCATTGCAGCCGGAGCCATTCTAGTGCCTGAGGCAGAGGCCATGGAGCCATCCTCAGTGACCAGGCCAACTTTGTTCAGTGGAGCCTTGGCTGCTGGAGGGGAAGAGAGACAGACAGAGAGAATGGAGAGGTGGAAGGGTGGAGAAGCAGATGGGCGCTTCTCCTGTGTGCCTTGGCTGGGAATCAAACCTGGGACTTCCACACACCTGCTGACACTCTATCGCTGAGCCAACCAGCCAGGGCTCAAATTTTTATTTTAACAGTGCAAGTGATAATCAGATTTGTGCTTTTTGGGCAGATTTTACATTCTACCATTGAATTAAAATTACATGCTTGAGCCTGACCAGATGGTGGCGTAGTGGATAGACCATTAGCCTGGGACACTGAAGACCCAGATTTTAAACCTGGAGGTTACCAGCTTTAGCCCAGGCTCATCCAGCTTGAGCACAAGCTCATAGACATAACCCTATGGTCACTGGCTTGAACAAGGGATCACTGCTTGGCTGGACCCCCTTCCCCCCTTCCCGTCAAGGCACGTATGAGAAAGCAGTCAATGAATAACTAAGGTGTTGCAATGAAGAATTCATGCATCTCATCTCTGTCCCTGTCTCTCTCACTCTCTCTCTCTCTCTCTCTCACTCGCTCTCGCTAAAAAAAAAAAATTACAAGCTTGATGATATAGCAGTGTTTTCAATCCCTGATCTGACAGAAATCTTGGGCTGGTCCAGGAAAGGGTTAGCTGCCTGATGTTGTATGAAAATTAAAGACCCACTGATCTTAGTCAAATTTACCTATGCTCAGGGTGATTTCTGCCTTAGTGGTCTCCAACATAAATTCTATTTTCACTGATCTCCAAGTGTAAAATGGTTGAAAACTACTGGTATACAGTATTTGTGAAATTTTTGGAGGATTACTTTCTCTCCATTAGACAGAGTATTTTGTATTCATATTGGCATGATTTTTTACTTATTAAGAACTGAATGATTTTGAAACTCTAGTTTCTGTTTTTCAGAGAACATGTTATGTGTATAAACCAGTGCTATTAGTTCCGAGTTTTACATTACTGGGTGGACTTTGTTATAATATAGAGCAGGCGAAGTTTGAATGGTATCCTTTGATATTTGCAGGCTTGGGATTTAATATTACTTGTATAAATTAGAATAATACCAAAATATCTATATTAACAACATAATTATTCATAGGAGCTGATACCTATATATTACTAAAAGTGCTTATTTTACAATGCTAAGGTTTTTATGTTATTCACAATACTACATAACAGTTGCACATTATTTTGGTTGCCAGCATTATGTGTTACTTCTGACATGCAAAAATAGCCCAAATGTACACTGCTCAGAAAAATTAAGGGATATTTTATTGTTTCATATTCATTTTGAAATATGCCCTAATTTTTGTGAGCAGTATATGTTTTTAAGTGAAAGGAATTGATTCCTCAAGAAATGAAAGGAATTGATTCCTTAAGAATGCAGTTGAGCAAGTTATTACTTTGATAGTATGCATTATGTGCCATTTTTAATAGTGAAAGTTGATAATTCTACCATGATAACTTGGAGTTGCCCAGGTTGCCTGTCTAGTTCCTTTTTTTACTAGACAAAATGGAGCTGATTATAACTGTTTCCTATTTAAGAGAGTTATATTGTGCTGGAATTTTACATGATGTTGTTAAAGTTTCTGGTACTACATACGGAATTGGAATGAACAGAATTAACCTTGTACTACTTTTAATAGCTATGTGCCTTTTCCTTCCTAAACTTAAGTTTTCCCATTCAAGAAATGTGGATAATTAAAAATACTTAACCTGATAGAGTTGAATTAAGGAATGAAAGGCTCTTGTGGGTTGTTGTGGTTTTTTTGTTTGTTTTTGCTTGTTTTGTTTTAAGTAGGACTTGCTACTTTAAAGATGAGCTTCTGAGGCAAATGAGAATCAGCCACCATTTATTTCAGAGACTGCACTGTGCTTCATTTTTGTATCAAATTTCTAAATGTAAACAAGAAGGATGCAGTTTTGTTTTTAAGAATCTAGACATGTTTTTCCTACCAGGAATTTTTTTTTTTTTCCTGAAGCTGGAAACGGGGAGAGACAGTCAGACAGACTCCCGCATGCGCCCGACTGGGATCCACCTGGCACGCCCACCAGGGGACGACGCTCTGCCCCTCCGGGGTGTCGCTCTGTTGCGACCAGAGCCACTCTAGCGCCTGGGGCAGAGGCCAAGGAGCCATCCCCAGCACCGGGGCCATCTTTGCTCCAATGAGCCTCGCTGCGGGAGGGGAAGAGAGACAGAGAGGAAGGAGAGGGGGAGGGGTGGAGAAGCAGATGGGCACTTCTCCTGTGTGCCCTGGCCGGAAATCGAACCTGGGACTTCTGCACGCCAGGCTGACGCTCTACCACTGAGCCAACCGGCCAGGGCCCCTACCAGGAATTTTGTTTAGATGACATTGTGTTAAGTATTATGTGTGTAGTTTGAGTAATATAAATACATACTAGCATTACTCTATCTGAAGTACTTGGCATGGTACGTGGAACATAAGAGGCATTCAATAATTACTTTGTAAATGAGAGAAATCTAATGGGGAGAGCATTGGCTTAGGACTCAGACAGTATTATGTCAACCATTTTACAACCTGAGTTATGTTGTGATATTGATGGCAAGTTTTATTTCCTATGTCTTTCTTTTCCCCATTTCCTTAAAATGAATAAAATATCTCCTTTTAGGCTTAGTTAAATACAGTCATGTAAAACACCTGATAATAGGTTCTTTCTTAGCAATGTTGGTTCCCATTTTTTTTCTATATGCAGAGTAAATATTTCAGAATTCTGGAGGAAGTTCAGAGGAAATACTTAACATAGCACCTATCATTTAATTTCTGAAAGTTGAGAAAGTCAGGTCATTTATTTACTTTTGAGGATATACCTATCTTTGATGGAGAAATACTATACTATTTTGGAAAGACTACCACACTTGGATTCAGAAGATGGGTTTTAATTTGGCCTACATGAATTAGCTATGTCCCTGGGTAAATCAGTTAGTATTGAAGAGCCTCACCTTTTTAGTTATTTATACCTTCTTAAGTTTCTGACAATAATTGAGATAATGAAAGTAAAAGTGTTTGGTTAACTGTAAAGTATATGAGAGTATTATGGTAATGATTCTTTATTATAAGTGGGTGTAATGAAACTAGTAGTTTCTTAAGTTGTGATTCATTTATTAATTTATTTTACATTGTGGTACTACTGTATATGTGTGGTTTGCCCTTTATTAAATATCTGGCTTATTGGACTTTGGGGAGGGGGGTGTGGAGAGAGAGAAAATGATTCTGCTATGTTTATCATAGTAGGCCAATTAATATTGGATGCTTTTGCTTGCTGAAGTCCTCATACTTTCTGTGTATAAATAATATAGGTATAGCAGGAAGTTGGCCTTATCTTTATTCTGTCATTAAGGATGAAAGATCATAAATATTCCTAGAGTTCTTTCAATTTTTGTAACTGTATTTTTCTGCTTTCTATTTATCATTGTTAGCCAGACATTTTTTGTGAATATCATGCCTGTTTTCCTTTATACATGAAATTCGCTTGTAATTTATAATTAGAGCATTGAAATATCAGTTAAGTTTGAAATTATTATATTTTCTTTTTATATATAATGTGAATAACTTTTACTGTATTTTTTCTTCCCTTAAATCTGTAATATCTCTTGGATACTGAGCTTTTTGAAGCATTAAAGTATACTCACAAAAATTAGGGGATATTTCAAAGTGAATATGAAGTAATAAAAGAAGCATTTGATTTTTTTTAAATTAAACAAGAACATCAGAAAAGCAGATAACAAGTCAAAGAAAGTTGTTTAGTTATGCAAGTTAGATGCAAAACCAACTTATATTTCATTGGAGAAAATGTACTATACAAAAGGCTGAAAGTACTGGAGTATCTGAACATTCCCTGATCTTGAAAGTGCATTTTGAAATATCCCCTATTTTTTTGTGAGCAGTGTAAATACCATATAAGGAAAGCATAGAAGTACTAAGAAGCTGAAGTAGCAAAGTAAGGAAAGTGAATTACAGAGTGATGAATTTGGAAAATGATTGCTGTACATTGAAGGGACTCTTGTAAAATCTAGTTATTGATATGATGTGCTTGTGAGGTCTGCTGATAAATCTCGTATTGTTGTAAAACTGCTTTCATGCAAAAAATTTTTTTCTTCTAAAAACATACTAAAAGCTCTTGAAAGTGGAATTTTGCTACCCCAAATCCTCAGGTTACTCCTCCATTTTTTAAATATTAACTAAGGTAAATAATTTAAATGTAATGAAGACTCACTCATATCTAAAACTTATTTATAAAACTTACATTTATAGTATAAAAGTTGTAAATGTCTAGGAGATCTGCAGATCCTGGTCAATGTATGCCACTTTTGCCTCACTGGTGGTGGCGCAGTAAATAGAGCATTGACCTGGGATGCTGAGGTTGCCGGCTTGAATGAAGGCTTGCCAGCTTGAGCTGTGGGATCACTGGTTGTAAAGCCAGCAGCCGTGGCCAGGGCCACCATCAGAGCAGCCCAGCCCATGCAGGTTCGTATTGGATTCGGACAGTCGGTAAAGAAACAGCGGAGCCAAAAACTGATGGGCCATAGCCTTTAATCCTACCTTGCACCCGGCGGGCAAGTAAAAATACACACTGGGCTCCAAAACCCAGTCACACTCAGTGCTCACAAAGCCACTGACTTATCCGAGTTTCCTAGAATCAAAGGTTTCTAGCTCACCAGCCTTCTTCTCCTCAGTTCCCCATCTGCATCCTTATCCCAGATACAAACTCGACACAAACTGGCATCTCACTCAGCACTCCGCCATCTTGGCTGCTTCTCCTGGCCTCCTCCACGTGGCCTCCTTTAGCTGCTGGCTCTACTCTCTCCGCTCTCTCATGCTAACCTCAGGAACCAAGCACCAAGTCCCGTTCTGCCCCCATTTTATAGTGTAGCTTCACAACCTTTAATCCAATATACAAAATAGGGTAGTCTCTAATACAAAGTCACTTCTCTGAGGCATGATTGGATTGTACCGCCCTACAGCAAAAAGGGTAGGAAAGGCTTAATCCCAAAACCAAGCCCCAGGCTAAAGGATTCTGCCTGCCTTTAGCCCACCCCAACACACATTAATATCACCTGGGCAACGGCCTCTTTAACAAAGTGAGCATAATACATTTTATCTGCCCAACACTGGTCATCGACATAATTCCATGGTCATTGGCTTGAGGCCAAAGATTGCTGGCTTGAACCCACGTCACTGCTTGAGCAGGAGGTCACTGACTTGGTTGGAACTCCCCCTCCCACCCTGCACATGTGAGGAGCAATCAATGAACAAGTGCCTTAACTGAATTGATGCTGCTTATCTCTCTCTCTCTCTCTCTCTCTCTCAAAAAGAATAATAAATAAATAAATAAGTAAATAAATTACACATACACACACAAACACACACACGCCCTTTTATAGTTTTTGATGGCTTTAATAATGAGTGTCAGGCATCACAGTATGCTCAGAAATCAAATAGTGGTTTATATTTATTACATTTACTATTTTTAGGAAAAATAACTTATGAACATATTTGGAAAAGTTTAATACCAAGTGCTTTTTTGCTTCATTTGCTGGAGTTAACTAGATATAACTAGAGAATTCATTTTTCAGAATAGTTTATATCCTAAATTGTGTAGTTAATTGCTTTTATTTTTAATTGTATATGCCATCTTAGGGCAAGTAATGCTAAAACTTTGTCATGGCAAAGATATATTTTTGCTTTTACAAAATTGGCTTTGCTGGGTTTTGCTTTGTTTTTGAGAGAGAGAGAGAGACAGAGACAGACAGATGAATGAGATGAGAAGCATGAACTCATAGTTGTGGCAGCTTTGTTGTTTATTGATTGCTTTCTCATACTTTCCTTGACTGAGGGGCTTCAGCTGAGCCAGTGACCCTTTGCTCAAGCCAGCGACCTTGGGCTTCAAACCAGTGACCTTTGGGCTCAAGCCAGTGACTGTAGGGTTTCAAACCTGAGTCCTCAGTGTCCCAGGACAATGCTCTATCCACTATGCCACCGCTTGGTCAGGTGACTGTCAACTTTAACACTATTTTAGAAATAGTTTTTTTATTTCTGATACATCAGTTGGCACAGAAAAAGAAGTTAAGTTCCTTTAATTTCTAATATTATTCAGTTTTATTCCTCATTCCATCACTAGTTCATAAGTAGGGATGAAGTCAGTCCTGTTCACTAACGTGTATTTAAACCCCATGTAGGACCTGACAAAAGTTTGTTGAATTGTATGAAAGGTTATTTTTTAAAACTTTTAATATTTACTTTTTTTCTAATAATAAGGCTGTGCCAAATTACGTTCTCGCCAGTTATGTGTGAATTGTCTCTTTTACTTTATTGTCAATGACACTGATTTTGGTTGTGTAGGGAAAAGAATCCTAAATTTTGAAGGTGTAAACTGATAACTTAAAAAATGTTTATGATCTTGTTTTTCTAAAGAGTGCATAGTTTTCATTGTATATTTAGTGTCCTATGTGTTTTCTGTTTATATCCTTTATTCTCAATAATAATCAGATTAAAAACAAGAGTAAGAATGAAATAATAGTTATCCTGCTTCTGGTCTCCTCCCAAATCATTGCATTTCCTGGGGAAAAAAATAAATAATAGTTATAATCCCTTCTCTGGCCCCTCCCAAATCATTACATTTTCTGGGGGGGAAAAGTAAGTATTTAATATCCCACAAATATGAAATAAGGTTAACATAGAGAGGTAAATACCAAAATTGACCACAAAGCAATTCAGACTGGATAAACTTAATGTAAAAGTTTAAAAGGATTTTTGCCTAATTTAATTTACTGTATCAACACTAAAAATGTAGCTAGGATGTTATGTTAAATGCTAAAATTGGATTTACTATTTTTGTTTTCTTAAGCTTATGCTTGCTAGTGGGAGATAGGCAAAATAATGGTTAAGTACTGTATTATGTACATTCTGTATGTTATTTATTCATTTATTTGGCAAATACTTAACTTCTGTTATGTGCCAGGCACTGTTCTAAGAGAATTTAGAGTGTACAAAGTAAAACATAAAACATGGTGGTAAGGGTGTAGAGAAAAGAGACCAAGAGAGTATGAAGTATATATATGGGGTGCAGATTTAAATTGACTTGCCTTAGAATTCCTTTCCTATGATATTTGGGACTGTGATGAGGCAGTAATGCTGTGCATATCCAGGAGAAGGAGGTTCCAGGAAGGGAAAACAACCAAAAGCAAATGTCGTGGGAGAGGATATCTTATGATTGGAAAATTGCAAGGGAGTCCTTGTGGCTGGTGTGTAGTGGGAAAAGAGAATGGCAGATGGGTACAGAAAAGGTAGGGGGCCAGTGGAAAGTCAGGGGAGATTTTGTAAGCCTTTCTAAGGACTTTGGCTTTTGTTCTAAGTAAATGATTACGCATGTACTCTTCCCAATCGTCATACAAAGTTAGTCAAATTCTTCCCATTTTACAGTTGAAAAAATGTTCTATAGCTAATTAATAAGTGGGGGTCTTTGACTTAAAAAGCTCATGTTTTAATTTGTTCGTAGGTGAGAGGAGGAGAAACAGTGAGGCAGACTCCCACATGTGCCCCAACCAGAACCCACCCTACAGCCACATCTAGGGCAATATTGAGCTATTATTTAGCACCTGAGGTTGATGTGCTCCTCAGCTCCTGGGGCCACGCTCAAACCAGTTGAGCCACTGGCTGCTGGAGAGGAAGAGGGAGAGAAGGAGGAGATGGAAGTGGGGAGAAGCACACGGTTGCTTCTCCAGTGTGCCCTGACCAGGAATCAAACCCAGGATATCTGTATGGCCGGCCCATGCTCTACCCACTGAGCACTGACCAGGGCATGATTTTTTCATTACACTATCATTCTTTTTTTTTTATAATTTTTATTTTATTGTGTTTACATGGATTCAAGTGTCCCACTGAATATAACTCCCTCACCCCCCACCCCTGTGTCCCTTTTTATACCTCCTTTGTCCCCCTCTCCCTAACTCCCCCCTTCCCTCTAGGATTTGCTGTCCTGTTATCTATATCTCTGTGTTATGTATATATAGTTTCACTAATCCCTTCACCTTCTCTGATCCCATCCCCTCATCCCTCTTTCCTCTGACTGCTGTTCCTCTATACACTATCATTCTTGCTCTAGCACAGTGGTCCCCAATCTCCAGGCCGCGGGCCATTTAGTACCAGTCCGCAGAGAAAGAATAAATAACTTAAATTATTTCTGTTTTATTTATATTTAACTCTGAATGATGTTTTATTTTTTAAAAATGACCAAATTCCCTCTGTTACATCCATCTAAGACTCACTCTTTTTTTTTTTTTTTACAGAGACAGAGAGAGAGAGAGAGAGTCAGAGAGAGGGATAGATAGGGACAGACAGGAACGGAGAGAGATGAGAAGCATCAATCATTTTTCGTTGTGACACCTTAGTTGTTCATTGATTGCTTTCTCATATGTGCCTTGACCGTGGGCCTTCAGCAGACCGAGTAACCCCTTGCTCGAGCCATCGACCTTGGCTCCAAGCTGGTGAGCTTTTTGCTCAAACCAGATGAGCCCACGCTCAAGCTGACAACCTTGGGGTCTCGAACCTGGGTCCTCTGCATCCCAGTCCGACGTTCTATCCACTGCGCCACCGCCTGGTCAGGCTAAGACTCACTCTTGACGCTTGTCTCAGTCACATGATACATTTATCTGTCCCACCCTAAAGGCCGGTCCATGAAAATATTTTCTGACATTAAACTGGTCCGTGACCCAAAAAAGGTTGGGGACCACTGCTCTAGCAGACTTGTAGAGACTTTTACCTTTTTTTTTTTTCTTAAACCTGGATCCATAGTGTGGAGCCCGGGTGAGTGTTCATACATTTGTGTATGACTGAAAAAAAAAAAAAAAGCTCAGGAAACAGTTCCCCTGCTTCATGATAGATTCAGGTGTTTAAATTATATATCATGTTTTTAAGTATGCTATTTTTGACCCACTGATTAGATTTCGTGGCTCACTGTTGGAGTCCATAGCTTGAAAATCACTGCCCTGGGCCAGCCCAGCATATGAGCATCCTGGGTTCGATTCCTGGTTAGGGCCCACAGGAGAAGCTACCATCTGCTTCTCTCTGCCTCCGTCTCCCTCTTCTCTCCTTCTTCCCCTCCCACAACCAGTGGCTTGATTGGTTCCAGCAACGTGGCCTCAGGAGCTGAGGATGATTCCCTTAGTCCAAGTGTGTCAGCCCTCAGGGGCTAAAAAAAGTAGCTCATTATTCAAGCATCAGCCCCCGATGGGGTTGCTGGGTGGATTCCGGTTGGGCACATGCAGAAGTCTGTCTCTCTTTAAAAAAAAAAAAGAAAATCTCTGCACTGTGTTTCATTTGAAATGCCAGAAGTCCCCAGATTTAACAGTGACTCTAAATTATGACAGAGCGGCTGCTTTCTTTACTTTAAAAAAAATCTATATCTGTAGTACTAGCTCTTAAGTTGGGAAGCAAGATATAATGCAGTTATTAGATAATTAAAAGTATATGTATAACATTTGAAAGTTCACATATGATTTAAATTCTTAGTGGAAAAACTACATTTAGTAAGGAAACTTGGATCTGGTTGTAAGAGGACAGGGAAGTTAAAACCAAGCAAGCTAATGCTGCCGCTGTGATGACCACCACCACTGCTAGTACTACTGATGTCTGTCAAACATTTATTAGACTAAGATTTTTTTCAAGTGAGTTAATATGCTGCAATATTTTAGGAAGATTTTAAGAAAATATACATATATCTTCTATTAAGATCTTGCTCTTTTTCAGGGCAAGGCCCATTTTCATTTTTTTTAAAGATTTTATTTTATTCATTGATTTTAGAGAGAGGAGAGAAAGGGAGGGGAGAGGAATGGGAAGCATCAACTTATAGTTGCTTCTTGTATGTGTCTTGATTGGGCAAGCTCGGGTTCTCCAACTGGCGACCTCAGCGTTCCAGGTTGACACTTCATCCACTACTCTATCACAAGTCTCATTTTCATTTTTATGTCTATAGAAACTAACACCAGTCTCATTTTTCTCAAAGGCTTTTCTTACGATTATTTTTAAATCAACTTTGTCAAGGAAGAGTGCATATAAACAAGGCACCTATTGTATTTAAGTGTCCTTTACAATGAGTTTTGACAGATTTATGTACCTATGACCACCACGATCTGGATAAAAACATTGCTATCACTTCCACAGTTAACTATTCTGGGCAGTCCTCTTTTGTGGCCACAGAAACCACTAATCTGCTTTCTGTCACTATACATTAGGGGTGTGTGTGTGTGTGTGTATGTGATTTGAGCAAGTAGAATTGTACAGTATGCATTCTTTTGTGTCAACAAAAGATGATATACTCAACACAGTATATCATCAATGTTGTTTCATGTATCAGTCATTCATTTCTTTTGGATAGCATTTTGTTGTGCTCTCTATTTGGTGCCTGAAATGTATTTGTTGAGTGAATACACATTTGGAACAGTAAGTATACAAGATTTAAAGCTAAATGACCTTGTCATGAATGCTTTTTTTCACCATATTATATGTATAGACAAATTACTTAACCTTTTTGAAGCTTTCTTCTTTTCTAAAATGCGATAATTCTGCTTACCTTGAATAGTTGTTGAAGTATTAAAATATCAGGTAAACATGAAAAGCAAGCAGTAGGCTCTTGTAAAAATGGTAGTGTATTTCTATGGTGATTTGGGGGGCAGTTGTGCCTCCTGGTGTCCGCTTTTTAATTGTGCCTACCCACCAAGTTGTACTTTTATATTTTCTGTTAGTTTTCATTAATGGTTTGGAGAAATATATGTTTATATTTATTAAAAGTTTTATCTAGGCCATGGCTGGTTGGCTCAGCAGTATAGTGTTGGCCCAGTGTCTGGAAGTCCCAGGTTCGATTTCCAGTCAGGGCGTATAGGAGAAGCTACCATGTGCTTCCCTACCCCTTCCCTTCCCCTCCCCTTCCCCCTTTTCTTTCTCTTCCCTCCACCCCTTTCTGCAGCCCTGGCTCATTCAAGCAAGTTGGCCCCGGATGCTGAGGATGGCACCGTGGCCTCACTTCAGGCACTAAAATAGCTTGGTTTCTGAGCAATGGAGCAACGGCTCTAGATGGTCAGAGCACTGCCCCATCGGCGGCTTGCTGGGTGGATCTCGGTTGGGGTGTATGCGGAGTCTGTCTCTCTGCCTCCTCATTTCTCACTTAAAAAAATGTTTTATCTAGTGAGAGTAGTTACTTTTGGGTCTTGATTAGTTTACTTACAGGTCACAAAATTAGGTTTCTGTCAATTAAAATTATAATTAAAATGATAACTTATAAAACTTGTTTTAACATCTTGGAAGTCTTAATCAACTATTAAGAAGGAAAAGACAGGAATCCTAGCTCTTCATTATTGTTGGATAATTATTTCAAAAAGTAATATGTTAGTGGGAAGAAAGTAGGGAACTAACATTTAATTGAGTCAGCTTATGTAGTAGGTGCTTTTCATACTATTCGTTCAACATAATTTAATTCTGACCTGGTACCTGATACTTCAGACGACATGCTGCACTGTGGGCTTTGGAAATAATGCTTTAAAAAATATAATCCCCCCTGACCAGGCGGTGGCACAGTGGATAGTGCTTCAGACGGGAATGTGGAGGACTCAGATTCGAAACCCCAAGGTTGCACCTTGAGCTCCGACTCATCTTGCTTGAGTGCAGGCTCACCAGTTTGAGCATGGGAACATAGACATGACCCCATGGTTGCTGGCTTGAGCCTAGAGGCTACCGGCTTGAAGCCCAAGGTTGCTACCTTGAGCCCAAGGTTGCTAGCTTGAGCAAGGGGTCACTCGCTCTGCTGTAGCCCCCTGATCAAGGCACATAAGAGAAGGCAATCAATAAACAACAAAGGTGCCACAATGAAGAGTTGATGCTTCTCATCTCTTTCTCTTTCTGTCTGTCCCTATCCATCTCTCTCTCTGATTCCTTTGTGTCTCTGTCAAAAAACAAAAAATCCCTTGTTCAGTTTAGTGCATGGTATTTAAGTACTATACAAATGTATATTTATTGAATACATAAATATTTTTATTTGGTCTTGGAGTTGAGGAAAGGTAATGTGGTTTTTAGCAGATTAAATCAGTATCTACTTGTGACCAGATTGTTTTTAACTCATCTAAACAACTAAAAGGTCATTAAAGTATATTTTGACTGTAAACATTAATAATGTTTAAGTTACTCCTAATTATGCTCCTATCAAATTGGACTTGACCTTTGGAAAGAAGAAAGGACGTTGGGGGAACAGTAGAAGGTTTTGTTGCTTGGCTATGGTATATAGAAAATTTAGAATAAGATACTAAATATTGGAGGGATTTTCTTTTCTTTTTCCAAGTGAGAGGAGGGGAGATAGACAGACTCCCAACCAGGATCCACCTGGTGACCCACATCTGGAGCCATGCTTTCACTGGTCTTTAGCACCTGAGGCACAGGCTCCAGGGAACTATTCTCACTGCTTGGGGCCAGTATGCTCAAACCATTTGAGCCATGGCTGTGAGAGGAGAAGAGAGGGTGGGGGACAAAGGAGGGGAGTGGAGAAGCAGCTGATCACTTCTCTGTGAACTGATCAGGAATCGAACCTAGGACATCCCCATGCCAGAGGGATTTTTTTTCACTACAAATTTTACTGTTTGCCAGTATGTCACTTAAATATTATAGGTGAGCTAATTGATTTATTGTCTTACTGGTAACTAGTTAAACGAAATGTGCTATAATCGCACATTTATTAGGAAAAGTTACTAGATGAAAACAGGAAAAAAGGATGATTCATTCTAAAAATGAATAATATAGAAGTAAAAAAGTTAATGAAAGAAGGTACAAATGGGAGATTAAGTGGCATTATAGGTGATAATGAAAGTGAGTCAGATAATAGAGTAAATTATGCTTTTGAAGATAGAAAAAATAATCTTTTTTATTTTTTTTTCAGTGCCTTCAGGGGAGGCAGAGAGACAGACTCTCGTATGTGCCCTGATCAGGATCCACCCAGCAAGCCCACTAGGGTACAGGCTCTGCCCATCTGGGGCATTGCTCAGTTGCTCGACTGCTGAGCTCTTCTTAGTGCCTGAGTTGGAGGCCATGGAGCCAATCTTACTGCCTGAGGCCAACTTGCTCCAGTTGAGCCATGGTTGCAGGAGAGGAGAGAGAAAGAGAGAGAGAGAGAAAGAGAGAGAGAGAGAAAGAGAGAGAGAGAGAGAGAAAAGTGAGAGGGGGAGGGGTGGAGAAGCAGATGGACGCTTCTCCTATGTGCCCTGACTGGTAATCGAACCCAGGACAGCCACACACCGGGCCAGTGCTCTACCACTGAGCTAACCAGCAAGGGCTTAAAGAAATAAGATTTTTTTTTTTTTACAAAGACAGAGAGAGAGTGATAGATAGGGACAGACAGGAATGGAGAGAGATGAGAAGCATCAATCATTACTTTTTTGTTGCAACACCTTAGTTGATTGATTGCTTTTGCATATGTGCCTTGACTGTGGGGCTATAGCAGACCAAGTAACCCTTTGCTCAAGCCAGCGACCTTGGGTCCAAGCTGGTGAGCGAGCTTTGCTCAAACCAGATGAGCCCGTCCGTGCTCAAGCTGGCGACCTCGGGGTCTCGAACCTGGGTCCTCCGCATCCCAGTCCAATGCTCTATCCACTGCACCACTGCCTGGTCAGGCAAAAAATAAGATTCTTAAATCTAGTATTCAGGCATTCAGATAGACTAGAAACACTTGTTTAAGCTTGTGGTTTTTAATCTTGAGTTCCTTAGACTCAGTGACCAGAAAGGTCATTGAAGATAGGGGTGCATTAATTATTTCAAAACATCAAACTTAATGAAAATTGTTGAATTACCTCAAATGAGACAGAACGGAATAAGTAAAATTAGTGTTATAGGCTTTTCATTTAAAAAATCAATTTATACTGACAGTGGTCATCTGTACATTAGAATCACTTGTTGGCAGTTACATATGTTCAGTAAAGATAGAAAAATATTTAATAAAATGATAAATAGAAATACAATTTTGAGTTCCTGTTGAACAGGTGAGCCTCTGTATAAATAACTGATAAAACCATCTCATTCTTCTAATGACAAATCAATTGTAATCTCAGATCATTGCTGATTAATCTAGTGTACTTGCGAACATTCCTAACTTCAGTATCATAGTACCCTGGCCTAGCATTTGTCACCATCAAAAATCATTTGTTAATTATTTGATAACTAGATGAAAATTCCATGAGAGCAGACACTTTGCCTTAGTTTTACTTATTGTCTTGTCTGTAACTCCAGCACCCAGAACAGCACATTACATTCCCATCAGCAATGTAGGAGGGATCCAGTTTTCCTTTTTCACTTTAACACTTGTCTGTTTTTGTGAATGTAGCCAAGTGAGTTTGATCTCATTGTGGTTTTAATTTGGGTTTTTTAAGTCAATGGAAATCTGTGTCTTTTAATAAATACCGTTGGGATTTTGATTTGCATTGTTTTAATTGATCTATAGGTCAATTAGGGTCTTCCTAATTAACCTCTTAATTGTATTGAGTTTTCCAGTCCTTGGACATGGTATGTCTCTTCACTAACTTAGTTCATTGATTGACTCATCAGTATTTTGTTGTTTTCAGCATACAGGTTTTGCACATGTTTTCTTAGATTTACAACTATGTATCTCATTTATACTTAAGTATCTCATTTTGGGGGGAACCATATTTGAACCTGTAATAGTTAGTACTAGCATGTATGTAGACTTAGGATTTTTTCTCCCCAATACATGGATCTTGCCTGTGACCTTGTGAGAATCATAGTAGTTCTTGGAGCTTTTTTGTAAAAAATTTTTGCATAATTTACTTAGGCAATCTGTGTCATCTGAATTTAGGGAAGATTTCTTTCCAATCTGTATGCCTCTTTCTTTCTTTCCTAACTTCTTGCTTTTGGCTTTCTCTCTCTCTTTGCACTATTGCACTGCCTGGGACTTCCTTGCATTGTGAAGCAATTTTAAAATGTGAAATAATTCATTTTTTCACTTCATTAAATATAATGATAGATGTAAGTTTGTCAAATTAAGAAAATGCCTTATTCCCAGTTCACAGAAAGTTTTTATAGTGAATGAATGTTGAATTTTGACAATTTTTCTGTCAGTTGATATTGATCATTTGGTTCCTTAAGTATGTTAATTTGGTAGATTATACTGATTGACACTTTTATATAACAGCTTAATTGAGTTATAATTCACATACCATACACTCACACATTTAAGGTGTGCAATTCATTGGCTTTTGGTATAGTCACAGAGCTTTACAACCATCAACAAAATCAATTTTAGAACATTTTTTATTCCCCCCCCTTGAAATCTTACACTTTTTAGCAGATCCTCACCATTTCCTTCAACCCCCACTCCATCCAGCGTTAAGCCACTGTAGATCTACTTTCTGTTTCTGTACATTTTCCTATCCTGTATAGTTTATATAAGTGAAATATACTGCTCACAAAAGTAAGGGAATATTTCAAAATGAATATGAAGGGATTAAGTATTCCCTAATTTTTGTGAGCAGTATATGTAGTCTTGTGATGACTCTTGTCACTTAGCGCATAGTGTTTTCAAAGATGATATATATTGAAGCATGTATTGGTATCTTATTTCTTTTATTGCTGAAGAATATTCCATTGTGTGGATATATTCAATTTTATATATGCATATAGTAGTTGATGGACATTTGAGTTGTTTCTACTTTTTAACTCTTATGAGAATGCTGCTCTGAGCATCTGTACTATTTTTGTGGATATAATGTTTTCATTTCTCTTTGTTTTATTTTTTTTCCATTGCATATGTAGTGGAATTGTTTGGTCATGTGGTGACACTATTTTTAACTTCCTGAATGACAGAGCATTGTTCAAAACAGCTGTGTACCATATTATATCGCCAATAGTAGATAAGCATTTCAGTTTCTCCAAATTCTGGCCAATGCTTGTTATTGTTTTGTCTTTTTATTATGGCCATCCTGTGTATGAAGAGGTTTCTTGTTGTGGTTTTGAGTTATTACCCTAGTAATTAATAACATTAACATTTCTTATGTATGTATTTGGCCATTTGTGTATCTTTGGCAAAATGTCAGTGTACATCCATTGCCTATTTTTAAACTATTGTCTTTCTAGTAATCATTTGTAAGAGTTTTTTATATAGTCTAGGTATAAATTCCTAATTAGAGCCTTGGCTGGATGGCTTGGTTGGTTAGAGCATTGTCTTGAAGTGCAGAGGTTGTTAGTTCAATCCTTGTCAGGGCATGTGTAGGAATACCTCCATGATCCGGGTGTGTCTCTCTCTCTCCTTACCCCTTTACTTTCTCACTAAAATAAGTAAAGAACAATTTTTAAAATTCCTAATTAGATACATGGTTTTCAGATATGTTCTTTCATTCTCTGGGTTTTCTTCTCACTTTTTTAATAGTATCATTTACAGCACAAAAGTTTTTAATTTTGATTTAACCAGCTTATTTTTTTGTTGCATATGCTTTTGTTGCCATGTTGAAGAAGGATTTGCCTCTTAGGCTCATGAAGATCTACTTGTATGTTTTCTAAGAGTTTTAGTTCATACGTTTATGTATTCATATACATTAACTTTTGTACATGGTGTGATGAAAGGGGTTCAGCTTGATTCTTCTACATGTGAATATCAAGGTGTCCTAATGCCATTTGTTGAAAAGAGTGTACTTTCAGCATTGAATTATTGTGGCATCCTGTCTAAAATGAAATGACCATAAAATGTGAGGGTTTCTTTCTAGACTCTC
Source organism: Saccopteryx leptura (assembly GCF_036850995.1). Taxonomy (NCBI): domain Eukaryota; kingdom Metazoa; phylum Chordata; class Mammalia; order Chiroptera; family Emballonuridae; genus Saccopteryx; species Saccopteryx leptura. The sequence continues at coordinate 112,553,923 of NC_089504.1, forward strand.
AATTCCGTTTATGGTTATGCCATTATGCCTTGGTTACAGTGTGACATTTTCAAACTTGGAAGTGTAACTCCTCCAACTTTGTTCTTTTTCGAGATTGCTTTTATAAGTTCCTTGAATTTTTGTGTGAATTTTAGAATTAGCTCATTATTTTTTCCTCTTTTGTTCTTCTAGTTTTTGCTTCATTAACTTTTGAGTTCAACTCATGTTTATAATTGTTATATTTTTCTGATGATTGACCTGTTGTATCATAATAATGTTTCTCTTTATCTGTAATATTTTTTAAAGTCTGTTTTATCTAATATTAGTACGGCCACTCCAGCTTTCTTATGGACATGTCTGCCTCCCTTTTCTTATAAAGATACCAGTCATCCAACTTGGGCTCTCCCAAATCCAGTATGAACTCCTCTTAACTTGATTGCATCTTCAAAGACTTTATTTCCAAATATGGTTACATTCAGAGTTACGAGGTCTTAGGCCATGAATATGTCTTTATTGGGTACATAACCCAACCCAGTACACTTACAATATTTTTTGTTTTTTAAGTCTACACTTATAGTTTATTATTTACCACTTCAAGTGGGATGTGGAAATCTTGTCACCGTGTAGTTCCCGTTTTCTTGTCCTCTCCATACTGTAGTTGTCTACATGGTTTGACTACTTCTTTAGATGATATAAATATTGTTTTAAATTATCATACATAAATTTAAAGAATTTAAGTAGAAAAGAATAGTCTGTCACTGGGATTGGCAAACTACAACTACAGGCTAAATTTAACCTGCCACCTTATTTGGTAAATAAAATTTTATTGGAATACAGTCACACTTCACCTGTTTATATACTGTCTTTGGCTTCTCTTGCACTACACTGTAGAATCAATTAGTCACAACAGAAACTGTTTGGCCTGCAAAGCCTAAATATATGTACTGTTTTGCTGGCCCTCTACAGTAAAGTTTGCCAACTCTTGGTCTATTACATATATCCACATATTTGTCACTTTTGTTGTTTTTTAGTCTTGAAATTCTGAGCTTTCTACTGGCATTATTTACCTTTGTTCAGAGCAGGTTTCTTTAGAACAAGTCTGCTCATGATGAATTATCTTAGCTTTCTTTAATCAAAATGTATTTCACCTTTATTTTTTAAATTGAATTTATTGGGGTGACACTGGTTAACATAATTATACAGGTTTCAGTTGCTCAATTCTATAATACATCTCTGTACTCTGTATTGTATGCTCACTCCCCCTTCATTAAAAAAAATTTTTTTTTTTTTTTAAATGGGAAGTGAGGAGGCAGAGATAAACTGCCACATGCACCCTGGCTGGGATCCACCCAACAAGTCCCTATCAGATGATGCTGTGCCCATCTGGAGCTGCTGCTCTGTTGCTCAGCAACTGAGCTATTTTTACTGCCTGAGGCTGGGGCCATGGAGCCATGCTCACCGCCTGGGGCCACCTTTGCTCAAACCATTCGAGCCCTGGCTGCTGAAGGGGAAGAAGGAGAGAGAATAGGGGGAGAGAAGCGAGAAGCAGATGATCGCTTCTCCTGTGTGCTCTGACCAGGAATTGAACCTGGGACTTCCACATGCTGGGTCTAATGCTCAACCCCTGAGCCAACCGGCCAGCCCCCCCCCCCCCCTTTGTTTTTGAAGGATACTTTTGTTCCATCCAGAATTCTGAGCTGACAGTTCTTTTCTTGGTAGCATCTAGCTACAATTGAGTAGTATTAGCTACCTTTAGGTAGTTTACTGACTCCATTTTTTTTCAAAGTCCCTGCTTTCTGTTTTCTTGACTGTTATTTGAGTCCAATATCTTACTATTGTACTTGTGCTGTTGTACTTCTTATCATAAAAATTACCAGGAGAATTTAGGAGATCAGGAGAAGAGTAAAACATTTTCACTTTACCCATGTCTCTCTGTAAAGCGAAAAAAGAGACAAAGAAGTGCATGTTTTAGAAAAAATGGGACAGACTATTTATTTTAATAACGTTGGGAATATTCAGATGCTTGGAATGTTTCTACAGGTTCAGTATGCAAAGAAAGTCTCACCTATTTGTTTTCTCACTACTTTTTCCCAACATTTGAATTGACATGTCATACTATAGAATTCATTTTCAAAATGCTTTAACACCTCAACTCTTCATTTATTTTTTCAAATGAGTTCTTCTTCCTATATAATTTACATTTCCCCCTAATAACGTTTTAGCATCTATTTTCAGAGTTGTCTTTGCCCTGTCTTGCTTTCTTATAGTCAGATCACATCAAAGTTGATTTAGCTCTGTATTTCATCTGGTTTCTTCTCCCACTTTCTTAGAAGACTATTTCACACCTTTCCCTCCCTCCTCAAAACTCTAATAAACCTCTTTATATCTTTACTTCCAGCTGATGACCTCATTTCTTATTTTATGAGAACTTTCATATGTCATCCTACATAAATCTATACTCATTTACTATATATTCTCTATTACTGATATGTCCTTTAGCCAATCAATTGGCAGTCTCATATATTTTATCCACATCTGTTCATTCATAGTCATCATTCCAGTTATTTTCCTCCTTCTGTCTTGTGTCATCAGCTTTCTCCTTTATGCCATAAATTTTCCTATCATAAAAGGCTTCTCTCACTTCTTTATTTTCCTTTAGCTATTCCTCATTTTTGTCACTACTTTTATGACAAAACTCATTGAAAAAGATGTCAATATTTTGTCTCTAGTTTTTCTTTTCCTTTTTTTTTGTCATCCCAATCCAGTAAGTATTATTATATCTACATTCCACCAAAATTATTCTTGTCAGGATTAACAAGTGACTACTATGCTGTTAAATTCAAAGATTCTTGTTTTTCTCAGCAGCATTTGAAATGGTTGTACTCTTTCTTGAACCACTTTGTCCAGTAAACTTTCAAGGTGTTGACCACATTCTCTTTTGGTTTTTATCTCCCTCACCGGTTGCTCCCCTATTTCCTTTTGCTGGTTGCATGTAATCTCTCTGACTCATAGATGTCAAAATACCTTTGTGTCTAGACCAGATTGGCTGTTACATGGCTCTTAGAAGGAGTAGAGGGAGGGAGACCAATTACGGAAGAAGTCATTATAGTTTGAATGAGGGTGGTGGTAATGGAGCTCAAGAATGAGGACTTCTGAAGGAATTTTGAAGCCCCCTTCTTAAAGAATGTATAATGCCAGTGTTAGAACTAAACAAAACAATTTCTCTGATTGCCTTGTGGTACAATTTCAGTTAATTCTCTGCTTAAGTACTAAAGCTGTGTCTTGAAAGGATGTTGTGGTCACTCTAGTTTCTTCTGATCAGGGTCTTTCTAAACTTTGAATCTCTGGCTGATTAATGTTAGTTACTTGTCTCTTCTTTGTTGTTGTTGTTATTTTGGACAGCAGAATAGTGAGACATTTAAGTAGAAGTATTATTTAACAGTTGGAATTTCTTGAAATGATTTAATTTTTATGAAATTATTGCTATGAAAGATATATGCACATATGAAACATACAATATATGTGAGAGATCTATCATACCAATGATGCATATATATATATGATAGGAAAGTATCATGGCTGAGTGGATTCATGTCACCTGGACATGAGCTCAAATTTTGGCCCTGTTTATTCTAGCTTACTTACTAGCTTTTGACCTTATATAATTTTTTTTATTCTCAAGAGTTTAAGTTTTCTCATCTATAGAAAAAGGATAGTAATATCTACTCTATGGAATTATTTTGAGGATTGAAAGAAATATAGGAAAAGAGTTTAGTGCACAGTGCCTAATACTAGGGAAATGATAGTTAATATTACATTTCTAGAAAGAAATGTTAAAGAATATTGGACATATTTTTAAAACCAAAGTATTGGACACGTTAGAGGAACTTTTATTAGAAATTCCTAAAGTTTAATGTTTAAGGCTTAGCATTATTTCTCATGGGTAGAGTGAAGAAGAGACAAGAAAGGGCACATTGGCATGCATAAGAAATCAATTTATATATTTACGCTATTTCTTTTTGCTCAGTACAATGCTGAAATGAAGACTTAATGCTGTACGCTCAGCTCCTTGGAGCTGTACATTAGAATCATCTGGAGCACTTCAAAAAGCACCCTATAAACAGATTCCTTCCCTCTGACCAGTTAATTAAAGTAGAGACAATGGAGGGGACATCAGTATTAAAAACAAAACAGAAAAACTCCTAGGTGATTCTGATGTGCATCCTGTGATAAAAATGATGTAAATTCTTCAGTCTGTTTCTCTTGTATAGGTATGTCTATTGTCTCTTCATCTTTGTATTAGTGCCCTAGACAGTCATCTACCAGTGTTCTCCAGAGTATCTCTGGCCATTTTCTTGTCCATCATGCAAGAAATAGTGTACCAGATACCCATTTTGTCTTTCACAAAACTAAACTTTTGAGGGGTTGGGAAGATGTCCATTTAGTTTATGTTCACTGACTATTTTGTTCCACTTATTTATGCATTCATTGGTTGATTCTTGTTAGTGCCCTCACTGGGGATTGAACCCGCAACCTTTGTGTATAGGGATGATACTATTAACAGCTGAGCAACCTGGCCAGGGCTTGTAATGTCTTTAAATGGATAGCTGTAATAATTCTTTCTGGCTTTTTACTTAACAGTTATTTTAATAGTCTCTTAGGAAAACTGTAAAAGTAATTAGTTTTGAGATTTAAAAAAATATTTTAATATGTAATTGACTTGTTAAATTCATGTTAAGAGAAACTTTTTAATTACATTTTTTCTTTTTTTTGTATTTTTCTGAAGCTGGAAATGGGGAGAGACAGTCAGACAGACTCCCGCCCGACCGGGATCCACCCAGCACGCCCACCAGGGGGTGACGCTCTGCCCACCGGGGGGGCGATGCTCTGCCCCTCCAGGGCGTCGCTCTGCCGCGACCAGAGCCACTCTAGCACCTGGGGCAGAGGCCAAGGAGCCATCCCCAGCACCCAGGCCATCTTTGCTCCAATGGAGCCTTGGCTGCGGGAGGGGAAGAGAGAGACAGAGAGGAAGGGGGGGGGGTGGAGAAGCAAATGGGCGCTTCTCCTATGTGCCCTGGCCGGGAATCGAACCCGGGTCCCCCACACGCCAGGCCGACGCTCTACTGCTGAGCCAACCGGCCAGGGCCTTGAATTACATTTTATAAGAGGAAGTGACATTAATTTCCCCTCATCACATGGCTCATTTTTTTCTGAGATTATTTGGTAGGTATAATCAGTTATGAATTTGGTAAGTCTAAATTGATATGAACTAGTCAGTTTTTTAAAAATTATTTTTATTTATTCATTTTAGAGAAGAGAGAGAGAGAGATAAGGGGGAGAGGAGCAGGAAGCATCAACTCTCATATGTGCCTTGACCGGGCAAGCCCAGGGTTTTGAATCGGCAACCTCAGCATTGCAGGTCAACACTTGATCCACTGTGCCACCACCACAAGTCAGGCTGAACTAGTCAGTTTTTAATTTTATCCATAGAACCAGTGACTTACATAAATTATTATGAGAAAAACATTACTTATAAAATGTTAGTATTAGAGTTCAAATTTTTAGATTTCTGGTTCACGTGATATGTTCAAATGCTGATATAAAATAACAATATTTAATGACCATTTGGAAGGTAAAGTAAGAAGAAAGCTGTTATATATTTTAAGGAATTTATTTTTCTTATTTTCCAAGTGAGAGGAGGGGAGATAAGACTCCCACATTCACTCAACTGGGATCCACCTCACAACCTCAGTCTGGAGCCAATGCTCTGCCCATCTGGGGCCATGCTGGTAACCAAGCTATTTTTATCACCTGAGATGAAGGCTCTTCGGAGCCATACTCGGCATCCAGGGCCGATGTGCTCAAACCAGTCGAGCCATGGCTTTGGGAAGGGAGGGGAGGAGTGGAGAGAGACAGAGAGAGAGAGAGAGAGAGAGAGAGAGAGAGAAGGAGAGAGAGAGAGAAGGGGAAGGATGTGGTGGATAAGCAGATGGTCACTTTTCTTGTGTGCCCTGACCGAGAATTGAACCCAGGACATCCACACACTGGGCTGATGCTCTACCACTGAGCCAACTGATTAGTGTGAAAGCTGTTTACTAATACAATAGATCACAATTTATACAGGTTCCTTTGTTGAATTACTGGATACATTTTTTTAGCTTTAAACTTACAGAAAATTGATACTAATAGTTTAGCTATGTACACATTTAGGTTGATCACATCTGGAAGTCTGTTCTAATTAAACAACTTTATTTAAATGAGGTTATATATATAATATATAACACAAATCTGGTTCACAGACTTCCTTGATCATAGCCATAAGCTAGACTATGCAGACATTATTTTCATATGAAAAACTTCACGCAGAAGTTAAGCAACTTGGTTGATCATCGGGAAGTTTCAGGCAGCTAGAAGACTAGAAGGACACCTGATTGTCTTATTATATCTAGGACTCCAATTTCATTTAATCTTAAAACAAGTTATGAGCTTTTAATTTTCATGCCTGTGGTTCAGAAATTTTTGAACTTTGTCATTTAAGTTCAGTAGCACTCTATTGTATTTCCTTTTATTTAGGACTTCTAAGACTGTATTGAGATGCTGGGCCTTTTAAACAGATATGTGGATTTTCTACTTAAATTCTATATGTAGTATAAGGTGCGTAGAGTCCTCCTTGGATTATCTGTGAGAGAATTAAACAGATATATAAGAAATAGTGCATTAGGAAGGCTACCATGACAGAAAATGGAAGACACAAAATTAAGTAAACAAATTAAATTATGACAACTGGAGAATAAATTGATTTTAAGAGAATAATGTTGATTTATTTTTGTTTTTCTTTGTAAATATAGGAAACTTTTCATTTTACATGTTATAGAATCATAAAAGCTGTATTATTAGAACATTCACAAAAATTATTTGTAGCAATTTTTCCAGACTAGTTTGATATGGAACTAAAAAATTTTTTTTTTAGTTTTTATTGAATTTCTTGACGTGACATTGGTTATGGAACTTAAATTCTTGAGTTTTATTTTTATTATGTCTCTCCATGTTTCTTTCTTGTAAGTACTATAAGTTAGCAACTCAGAATTTTATAAACATTTATTTATGTGATCAAACCAAAATTAGGGTAGGTAGTTCAGTAAATCAGTTAACATTTTTTTAGTTACAGTCCACCTAACAAAAAGTTGCTTGACATAGTTGTGGAATTTGAGAAACCCTACGATTTTAAAGATAATGGCTAAGTACATTTACTTAGCTTTTATTGAATGCCAATGAAATTGGTCATATCTGGTAGTCTATTCTAATTAATAGCCTACCTGCAATATATTGCCCTCTTTATCGAAAAATAAACCTGTTCAACCGGTTCCACTGTCTGAACCTGACCAAATTTACATTGTAGCTTAAAGTTGGGTGTGGTAATCTACCAAATTATAGATATTTTAGACACCATTCCTCAATTCCAAAATATTTGGGCAGTGTTATAAGAACTATTGAGTCATAAAGTACAAGGATAAAGAAAACATGAGGGGAAACATCAGCTGTGATTGTTCACTTTTCCTAAGTGGATTACTTTGACACAGAGTATTTAAAATATAAAATTATAAAAATACATTTTTCCATAAAATACAAAATACAAACCACTTGCATTTCAAAAGTTTATCTAAATCAGTCCCTTTAGTTTACACAGTAGGAAACTGAGGTCAGAGGGGAGAAATTGATCAAGCTAATACTAGAATTTATATTTTCTGATCTTGTTCCATTCAAAGTAAACGTTTTTTAATAATGATGTGATACCCACAATTTAATAGGATTTGGAGAATAAAGTTAAGAATTATTTCCCCTCTCCAATGAGGTATTTTCTAGAGATTTTATTCATGATCAACCGATTTCTTATTTTGAGAAATGTTTTTTTCTTTTTTTTTTTTTTTTTTTACAGAGATAGAGTGAGAGTCAGAGAGAAGGATAGATACGGACAGACAGAAATGGAGAGAGTTGAGAAGCATCAATCATCAGTTTTTCGTTGCGATACCTTACTTATTCATTAATTGCTTTCTCATATGTGCCTTGACTGCAGGCCTTCAGCAGACCGAGTAACCCCTTGCTGAAGCCAGCGACCTTGGGTCCAAGCTGGTGAGCTTTGCTCAAACCAGATGAGCCCATGATCAAGCTGGCGACCTTAGGGTCTCGAACCTGCGTCCTCTGCATCCCAGTCCGAAGCTCTATTCACTGCACCACCGCCTGGTCAGGCGAGAAATTTTTCTGAATGAAGAAAAATTGAGATTCAGTTATCACTTATTAGTCTAGAATCTAGATAATACGTGCTTAATATTTATTAGACTCTGACTTAGGGAAATATCCTAGACCTAGATGAATAAGCTGCCTCTTTCCACCCTCCCTCCCTTTTTTAACAGAAAAAGAGACAGATAGAGACAGATAGACAGGACGGGAAAGAGATGAGAGCATCAATTCTTCCTTGTGGCACCTTAGTTGTTCATTGACTGTTTTCTCATATATACCTTGCCCAGGGAGCTATAGCAGAGCATGTGACCCCTTGCTCAAGCCAGCAACCTTGGGCTTCAAGCCAGTGACCTTTGGGCTCAAGGCAGCAACCATGGGGTCATGTCTGTGATCTCACTCTCAAGCCAGAGACCCACGCTCAGGCTGGTGAGCCCATGCTCAAGCCGGCAACTTGGGGTTTTGAACCTGGGTTCTCCACATCCCAGTCTGACGCTCTATCCACGGCACCACTGCCAGGTCAGGCTTGTTTCTTATATTAAGTTTGGTTTGTTTTCCTACTTAATGGATTCTTTTTAGATTTTAAACTAATAGCATGACTAAATTTATTTTAAGGATTTTTGAACACAGAAAAGCTTGTGTAAAATGTTCTTTACCTTTTATACTGATGCATTCAGAAATTTATTCTAAAAATGTTTTTGAGAGAAATTATTGCACATGAGTAGACATTGATACATGTGTCATATGAATTACTTTGCATTCTTGAAAGTTAGCTATTAGTTTATTAAACAGATTAGAGGCAAACTTGTTTGCAAATATTCAAAAAAGTTGGAGCTTTTTCAAAAATAGCTTTGTTTACAATATAAAAACATCTTTGAAGTACCCTTTTATCAAACTTATCTTTTCAAATATAATTTCAATGTATCTATTAATCACCTAGTACTTTATCAACTTTTAATTTATTTATTATTTTTTTCATTTTTCCGAAGCTGGAAACGGGGAGGCAGTCAGACAGACTCCTGCGTGCGCCCGACCAGGATCCACCCGGCATGCCCACCAGAGGGCGATGTTCTGCCCCTCTGGGGCGTCGCTCTGTTGCATCCAGAGCCATTCTAGCGCCTGAGGCAGAGGCCACAGAACCATCCCCAGCACCCAGGCCATTTTTGCTCCAATGGAGCCTCAGCTGCGGGAGGGGAAGAGAGAGACAGAGAGGAAGGAAAGGGGAAGGGATGGAGAAGCAGATGGGTGCTTCTCCTGTGTGCCCTGGCCGGGAATTGAACCCAGGACTCCTGCACGCCAGGCCGACGCTCTACCGCTGAGCCAACCGGCCAGGGCCTCAACTTTTATTTTCAAGTGACATATAACAGTGAAATTATCTAACAGTCTGAATGATTTACAGCAGGGGTCCCCAAACTTTTTACATAGGGGGCCAGTTTTCTGACCCTCAGACCGTTGAAGGGCCGGAGTATAAAAAAAACTATGAACAAATCCCTATGCACACTGCACATATCTTATTTTTAAGTAAAAAAACAAAATGGGAACAAATACAATATTTAAAATAAAGAACAAGTAAATTTAAATCAACAAACTGACCAGTATTTCAGTGGGAACTATGCTCCTCTCACTGACCACCAATGAAACAGGTGCCCCTTCCAGAAGTGCGGTGGGGGCCGGATAAATGGCCTCGGGGCCGCATGTGGCCCGTGGGCCGTAGTTTGGGGACCCCTGATTTACACTATGTATTTAAAATGCTTTGTAATTGAGAACAAACTGTTATCAGTAGAGCTGTCTCTGACTCTAATCCAGTACCTCATTCAGCCATGCTCCACATAATGATGTTTCAGTCAACAATGTACCGCATAAACCTGGGGTTGGGAACCTATGGCTCGCGAGCCAGATGTGGCTCTTTTGATGGCTGCATCTGGTTCGCAGACAAATCTTTAATAAAAAAATTAATGTTAAAAATATAAAACATTCTCATGTATTACAATCCATTGATTTCCTGTTGCTCATGTTCATGGTTGCGGGTGGCTGGAGCCAATCACAGCTGTCCTCCAGGACAACACCAAATTTTTATTGGATAATGCATAATGTACACGGGTCATTGTGAGGTCAGGAAGTAAACTTCCCTCCTTTTAATCAAGTAGTCAGCTAGCTAATTGAAGAAACCCTTTTGACAAATAAGATGGCTAAAAGAAAAAAAGATGAGTATTGTACTTTTCAACAGTAATGGACAGAGGAATTCGCCTTTGTGGAGAGAGCAGGTTCTGCAGTGTGTCTAATATGCAATGATAAAATTGCATCGATGAAACGGTCAAATATAAAGCAGCACTTAGACACACGCCATATTACATTTGCATCAAAATATCCAGCTGGGGACAGCAGGAAGAAAGCATGTCAAAAGCTACTGTGCAGAGTGCAAGCTAGTCAGCAGCAACTCCATGTTTGGACCCACCAAGGTGACTGGAATTCGGCTAGCTTTGCTGGTGCTTTAGCAATTATGAGAAACAGAAAGCCATTCACAGATGGGGAGTATGCCAAAACATTCATGTTTGATGTTGCCAATGAACTTTTTGAGACTTTTCGGATTAAGACAAGATAAATAAAAGACATGCCTCTGTCGGCAAGAACTGTTCACAATTGTACCATCATGATGGCAAATCAAATTGAGGCAACACAAGTGAAGGACATAAATGCAGCACCATTCTTTTCTCTCGCTTTGAATGAGTCAACAGATATAAGCCATTTATCCCAGTTCAGCATGATTGCAAGGCATGCTGTTGGTGACACACTACGTGAGGAAAGTCTTGCTCTTTTGCCTATGAAAGAGACAACAGGAGGGGAGGATTTATTCAATTTTTTCACTGAGTTCGCTAAAGAAAAAAATCTACCGATGGATAAACTTATTTCAGTGTGTACTGATGGTGCTCCGTGCATGATGAGGAAAAACAGAGGATTCGTAGCGCTTCTTCGTGAACATGAAAAGAGACCCATCCTAAGTTTTCACTGCATCCTACATCAGGAGGCACTTTGTGCTCAGATATGTGGCGAGCAGCTTGGTGAGGTGATGTCGCTGGTCATTCGGGTGGTCAACTTTATTGTTGCTCGAGCTTTAAATGATCGCCAGTTTAAAAAACTGCTGGATGAAGTTGGGAATAATTATCCTGGTCTGCTTCTGCACAGCAATGTGCATTGGTTGTCAAGAGAGAAGGTGCTCAGCCATTTCGCGGTTTGAGCGAAATCCGGACTTTTCTTGAAATGAAAAACGTTGAGCATCCTGAGTTAGCTAACACTGAGTGGTTCCTGAAGTTCTACTATTTCATGGGCATGACCGAACATCTGAACCAGCTCAATGTGAAAATGCAAGGCATTGGAAATACAGTCTTATCCCTTCAACAAGCAGCATTTGCACTTGAAAACAAGCTGGAACTCTTCATCACGGACATTGAAACAAGTCATTTACTACACGTTGAAAAACTGGGAAAGTTTAAAGATGCATGCACAGCAAGTGACCCTGCTCAACACCTTGATCTCCAGCAGCTAGTGGGCTTTGCATCTAATCTCCTGCAGTCATTCAAAGCACGCTTTGGAGAATTTTGGGAGCGCACTCGTCTTAAGTTCATCACCCATCCACATGTGTGTGCAGTGGACAGCGCTGACCTGAGTTACATCCCTGGTGTCTCCGTCAGAGATTTTGAGCTACAAGCTGCTGACCGGAAGGCCTCAGACATGTGGTTGAATAAGTTCAAGTCACTGAATGAAGATTTGGAAAGACTTACACGACAGCAAGCAGAGTTGGCGAGCAAACACAAGTGGGGAGAAATGAAAAAACTTTAACCCGCGGAGCAGCTGATTGTCAAAACTTGGAAAACGCTCCCTATTACATACCACACACTGCAGCATGTGAGTATTGCTGTACTGACAATGTTTGGCTCTACTTATGCATGTGCGCAGTCTTTCTCACATCTAAAGAATGTTAAGACCAACCTACGATCACATTTAACGGATGGAAGTCTCAACGCCTGCATGAAGCTTAACCTCACCATGTATCAACCAGACTACAAAGCCATCAGCAAAACCATGCAGTCACATTAATGGTAAGAAGTACTTTATTCATCATTGGTTAGCAACAGCATAACAACGTTATTAAAAAGAATTCAGAGACTTATTGTACTTTAAAAGTGTTGGTCTTACATAAAATGCACACATTTACTTGTATTTAGTGTTAAACATATTGTATGGCTCTCACGGAATTACATTTTAAAATATGTGGCATTCATGGTCTCTCAGCCAAAAAGGTTCCGGACCCCTGGCATAAATGATGGTATCACCATAAGATTACAATGGAGCTGAAAATTTTCTATCATTTAGCGACATTGTAGCTGTCATAATGTTGTAGCACAACACCTTAGTTTGTGGTGATGCTGATATAAAAAACCTGTGGTGCTGGTCATATAAAAGTACAGTCATGAATAGTACATACTACTTGATAATAAATGACTGTTACTGGTTTATGTATTTACTATACTTTTTATTATTAGAGTGTACTCTTTCTACTTACAAAAAAAAATATGCTATAAAATAAAACAATATGTTCTATTATACCAGTAACAGCCTAATATATCTACCGTTTATTGTATCTCTTGATTGTATCATATTCTTTTGCACCTAATTTTGTATTGTTTTGTACAGTAACATGTCATTAGGCTTGTATAGCCTAGGAACAATAGGCTATATATAGTATATAGCCTAGGTATGTAGTAAGCTATTTCATTTATGTTTGGGTAAATGCAATCTGTGGTTTTCCTATAAAGATTGTTGCCTAATGATGCATTCCTCAGAATGTATCTTGTCATTAAGTGTTGCATAATTAGTTCATTCTAGCCTTCCTCCTAATTTATCTGTAATTTCCCTCTTAGACAGTGAGAAACCTGGTTCAACCACCATCAATTTTACTTATTGTTTATCTTCAGTATGCATGCATAGCAGTTTCAGAATTATTAACTCATAGCGCTGTGAGGAATTACTTTACCAGCTGGAGTAGAGTGTGTATGTAGAATTCTTTTTTTCTTCTTAATAGTTAACAGTCAAAACATCCTTTTCCAAAGTTACTTGGATCAGCACCATTTTTCATGCTCTGTCAGTGTGGCTATGTCATACATTTGTAATAGTCTTTTTTCATATCTGCATTTCTAACTTCCTGGTTGATTATTAAAATATGCTTATATTTAAGTTTGCTCTTTATGTTGTGAAGTTCTGTGGATTTTAACTCATGCATAACATTATAACCACCACTCCAATACCATGTGGAATAGTGATTGCTCCTCATACTCTTCTCAGTCCCTTTGCAACCACTGATCTATTTTCTGTCCTTTTGCCTTTACAGAATAGTGCTTGAATGGAAACATTTAATATGTAGCCATTTTGGTCTGGATTCCTGCGCTTAGCAAAATGCATTTAAGATTCATACATGTTGCATGAATTCACAGCTCATTCTTTTTTATTGTTAAATAGAATTTTATTGAATATATGTAGAATTTTGTTGTATCTGTTGACCTCCTGAAGGACATCTTCACTGGTATCAACATTCTGGTATAGATTTTGGTATGAACATAAGTTTTCAGTTCACTTTGGTATATACCCAGGGACACAATTGCTGGATTGTAGATGTGTTTAACTTTTTATTTTTTAGAGAGAGGAGGAGAGAAAGATGAGAAACATCAACGTATAGTTGCGTCACTTTAGTTGTTCATCGATTGCTTCTCATATGTGCCTTGACCGAGGTGGGAGGGGGAGCTCCCGGCAAGCCAGTGACCTTGGGCTTAAGCCTGCAACTATGGGATCATGTCATTGAGCCCATGCTGGGGATCCTGCACTGAAGCCGGATGAGCCCTTGCTCAAGCTGGCAACCTTGGAGTTTCAAACCTGGGACCTCAGTATCCCAGGTTTATGCTCTATCCACTGTACCACTTACGTGTCAGGCTGTATGTTTAACTTTATTAAAAACTGCCAAATTCTTTTTAGAGTAGCTGTATTTGCTTTCATTTTTCAAAGATATTTTAGCTAGATTGAGAATTCTTGCTTAATAGTTGAATTTTTTTTCCTTTTAGTTTAAAAATGTTGATCCACTCGCCTCTGATTTGCATTGTTTCTGATGAAAAGTTCTCTGTCATTCCTATCTTTTTTTTTTTTAATATAGTCTTCTCCCCAAACCCTTTGGTTACATCAAGATTTCTCTATCACTGTTTTTCAGCAATTTGACTCTAAAATGATGAGGTGTTTTATTGTTCTCCCTGAAGGTTGCTGAAGTTCTTGAATCTGTGACTTTATAGTTTTCTTCAAATTTAGGAAAAATGTGTGGCCATTGTTTGCTATCCTTACCACTCTTCTAGTCTTTCTGGGGCATTACATAATGTTAGACTACTTGATATTGCCCAACAGTTTACTGTCCCACTTGATATTGTCTCAATTCCTCTATTTTTTAGTACCTTCTTGATGTGTTTAATCTTGGATTTCACTTTTCTGTTGCTTTGTCTTCAAGTTCATTAAATTTTTCTTTTGAAGCACCTAATCTACTATCAGTCTTACCCAATACATTGTCAATAACAGATACTGACTTTTTATCTCTAGATCAGTTTGAGTCTTTTAGAAATCTTTTAACTTTCAAATATAAACTCATAAGAAGTTACAAAAATAGAGAACTCTCATATGCTTATTAACTATCTTTTTCTAGTGGTCATCTTACTTAATACATTAATCTATATATGTCATCAACTATAGTACATTATTAAAACCAGAAATCAGCACAGTATAATTAATGAGATTATAACTCTAACATTATTTAATGTTAGAGTGTAATATTATTTTGAATATTGTTGGGCTTTGTTTTGCGGTGAAGTTGTTTTCCGGTACACTTAGAATTAACCCTGATCCTTTTGAGACTTGGTTTTAAGCTTTGTTAGTTCTGGACCAGAACATCCTTCAGTATAAAACTTATTTGGTTTCATTGCTAAGGCATTAATTACCTCCTGAATGCTATTCAGTAACTCCTGTGTTAAGAGGACCTACTTTGATTGAAGGAAACATGAGTTCTGGGGATTATTCTGACTACTACTTTTCAGAGGCTTTTCTCCAGATGCAGTAGTTTTTTCACATGAGTGCACAGATCGTTACTCTGCCAAAATGTTGAGGAAAATCTTTCGATCTTTGGAGCTCTTTGTTTCTGCAACGTCCTTCCCTTCTTTTGCTTTGCAAATTCTAGCTGCCTTGGTGTCTTCTCTAACTCTGAACTCAGTGAGAACATTGGGTTCTGATTGGGTTCCACCTCTCCTCTCCCTCTGTTTCGTTCAGCCTCATAGCTCTCTACGGGTAATAGGGCTTACTTCATTTGTTCTTTTCGCTTGAGGATCTCTGTCCTAAGATGATATACACTGTGTGAAAGTTCCATATATTTTATATAGTTTTCTAGTTTTTTAAGGTAGGAGGGTAAATAAAGTCTTTTTTAAACTTGAAAGACATCCCTGCTTAATGGAAAATTTTATTTTGATTTTGTAAATATTTGTCTTTCTGGCTTTCTGAATATTTGTGGGACTTATGGGAATGCCAGTGTATAAATGTTAATAAATTTAGACAACTGGAGTACATGTTCTCTCTCATACTTGTTTTTCACATACTCTGCCTCATGTGCATACTCAAATCGTCTTTCATCTATTGTGCGTCCTTTCATTCCAAATATGACCAGTATCAATATTATCTATTATGGAACATTTTTACTTAATGTAAGATAGTAGTGACATGTTAGCTTTCCTGTACACCTAGAAGAAAAGAGTGTGTCTTTATTTCTTCTTCCTTTTTTTTTTACTAAAACAATATAATAATTCTTTATTATTTTTCAATATAGAATATTGATTCCTATGTTGAGTAAAGCATAAAATCGATATTGATTAAAACCGTAAGTCATGAAATATTTGAAGTTGTCCCAGGAGGGAACAGAAATTTTGATTTCCCTTTGTAATAAAATCCGTAAATCCATAGTATTCCTTTTTTTTTTTTTTTTTTTTTTTAAGTGAGAAGTGGGGAGGCAAAGAGATAGAATCCCTCATGCACAGCAGGGCTGGGATCCACCCAGCAAGCCCCCTTTGAGGTGATGCTCTGCCCATTTGGGGGCATTGCTTCATTGCTCGGCAACCAAGCTATTTTTAACACCTGAGGCGAGACTATGGAGCCGTCCTCAGCACGTAGGGCCAACTTGCTTTAACCAAGCCATGGCTGCAGGAGGAGAAGAGACAGACAGAGAGAGAAAAGTGAGAGGGGGAGGGATAGAGAAGCAGATGGTCACTTCTCCTGTGTGTCCTGACCAGAAATCAAACCTGGGACATTCATACTCTGGGCCAAATGCTCTACCACTGAGCCACCCAGCCAGGGAAAACCCCATAATATTCTAAAGTTAATATTTTTCTTTTACCTGGTAAGTTTACAGAATGAATATTAACTTTTATTTTTAAATAACATACTTAGCATATAAAGTTATAATTATTATTTTTATATAGTTAGGTTTTACTATTTAAGATTCCTTTACCTGATTTTAGATTTGTAACTTATCTTTTATTGAAACTAGTATAATTTGAAGAAAATGCATGGACTTATTTAAGAAGGAACACTTTTTTATTCTATAAGAAAAAAACTGAAATTTTTAGAATATTATACATTGAATTCAGAGTTACCATGATTATATTAATTGGAAGGCAAATAATTGTTTTTTAAAGTGATTAATATTAAGAACATTAACATAAAACAGGGTTAATGTTTTGGGAATGCATTATCAAATAGTTTTGCTCTCATTTTGTGACAATCATGAAAATTTAAATTAGAGCTGAATGTGTATCACTTAACTATTCTTGGACATCCAATTGATAGAATTTTTCTTTATGAATAGCCTAATTCCTTGCTAGATGGTAAGAATTACATTTATAGTAAATATACTAATGGCTTAAAAAAAAACTTCTCCTTTGTTATTTTTGAGAGAGACATTTCAACGGTACATAAAAAGTTGGTAATGTGCAGTTGCATTTTTGCCCTCGAGGCAAACATCTTAAAATATTTTACCAAGTATATACAATATAAGATGTTGAAACTTAACTAAAAGTATAGCATTCAGTAACATTAATCAAACATAAAATGAGACAAAATATAGATTTTCATTATGTAGATTATTTTTAAAACATTAAACATTAATTTTTTTTTTTTTTGACAGAGAGAGGGATAGACAGGAAGGGAGAGGGATGAGAAGCATCAATTCTTCGTTGCGGTACCTTAGTTGTTCATTGATTAATTTCTCATATGTGCCTTAATCAGGGGGCTCCAGCAGACCGAGTGACCCCTTGCTTGAGCCAGCGACCTTGGGCTTGAGCTGGTGAGCCTTGCTCAAACCAGATGAGCCTTTGCTCAAGCTGGTAACCTCAGAGTTTGGAACCTGGGTCCTCCCTGTCCCAGTCCAACACTCTATCCAAGGCGCTACCACCTGGTCAGGCAATAACATTAATTCTTAATGATTTGTTTTCCTTGAAAACGTTTCTGGCCCTGGCTGGTTGGCTTAGTGGATACAGTGTCAGGCCAGTGTGCACACCTCCCGGGTTCGATCCCTGGTCAGGGCACACATGAGAGACCGTCTACTTTTCTTCTCTTTCTCTCTTCCCCTTTCACAGAGGGTGGCTCAGTTGGTTCGAGCCTCAGCCTCAGACGCTGAAGATAGCTTGGTTAAGTGAGTATGGGCACAAGAATGAGGTTGCTGGGTGGATCCGGATCCCGGAACATGCGGGAGTCTTTCTGTCCTCCTCTAACTTTTTTTTTTTTTAAAAAAGAAGCCTGACCAGGCGGTGGCGCAGTGGCTAGAGCGTCGGACTGGGATGCGAAGGACCCGGATTCAAGACTCCAGGGTAGCCAGCTTGAGCGCAGGCTCATCTGGTTTGAGCAAAGCTCACCAGCTTGGACCCAAGGTCGCTGGCTGGAGCAAGGGGTTACTGGGTCTGCTGAAGGCCCACGGTCAAGGCACATGAGAAAGCAATCAATGAACAACTAAGATGTCCCAACAAAAAAACTGATGATTGATGCTTCTCATCTCTCTCCATTCCTGTCTGTCTGCTCCTATTTATCCCTCTCTCTGACTCTGGCTATCCTGTAAAAAAAAAAGAAAAAGAAAAGAAAAGAAAGGAAAAAAACATTTCGGCCCTTATTAGATAACTTTTTAGAAGTAACCCATATGTATATGTATGTGTATGTGTGTTGGTTTTAATAACATTGATTCGTACTTTTTATGAATTTAAATTAGATGTTTTAATTATCCTCTCCCAAAGTATATTCTTATGATGTTAGTTAAATTTTCTAAATTTGAATGTATTTCTAGTGGTTAGCAATCATTATTAGATCAGTAGGTACACTTACTACTTTCCTAGGGTAAACATTTTACTAAAATTTAGGTGATATATTTATCTTTAAAATGCATACTTCAAATTCTTTGTATATACCATTTTTTATCTATTTTCAATTTACATTTTTTAGTTAGCATCTTTAGTGACTATCACCTGTGCTTCGCTGAATTTTTTGTATCTGCTGTACACAGTGCCTAGTTATTTTGGACTTACTTATCTCTGTTCAGGTTAAGAAATGAGCCCCACTGTTTTTCTGCCTTAGTGTAAAAAAGCAAAAGCAAATTCTGTTAGAGTATGCATGAAATTGGATGATTGAAGGACAGAGGATTCAGAAAGTCGACATTTGCTACTTTTAATTAAGTAAATTTTAATAGAATATTGAGTTAAGTTTCATTTATTAATCATAATAAGAACATATGATATATTTCATCTTATGGTTAGGAATAAACATCATAAACTGAATGAATGCTGTATAAGGAAGCATTTGGAAGAGAGAGATATTTAATTAATTGGATATTTCTGTGACTGAAAAATATTTAAAAGAAAAATATGTTAGTTGAATGCTGAACATTTTTATCAACTCTATTTTTATTTATTGTAAGTTTCTTCCTTTATATGAGGTCTAGCGGATGGTTTTAACTACATAGTGGAAGTGGGAGGGGAGATTTTTTCATATTTAATAATTTCTTTCTTAAAGTATATCTTTCAGTCTGGCCCTCCTCATATTGTTAAGAGGAAAATATGTTAGAATTTTGTTAAAAAGTACATTTTGCTTTGTTTTGTTTTCTGTGTATCATATTGGATATTTTTGCTACTGTTCCTATATTTACATGTTAGTAATTTTGATGGCTTTTGGATAATTCCATCTAGAGGGAGAACTGGTGGGCGGTCCTTCCTGTGACACGACCCTTGAGTGACAGTTCTGTTTGATTGCCTCCAGTACTGTGAGGAAAGGACACGACTCTATGGTGAGGACTGATGGACATACATTATCTGAGAAAAGAAACTACCAGGTAAGATTTTTCTTTACCTTTTTCTTTATTGGTCATATAGCTACATTGAACTGTTTAATATGTTGTATTTAATTGGGAAAAGATTGGATATACCTGAACTTCAAATTTTTGGGTTATAATTTAAAAATATGGGGAGGTAAGAGTTGGTTTAGTTGTTCATATGGAAGATAATACAATAATTAATTAATAGTAATACAAGAATAAACTGTGTTTCATGTTCTCACAACTGTAAACCTACTTTTGTTCCACCCTGTATGTGTATTGGGTTTGACAGTTGAAATAGTTGAGGACATTTTTCAAAATAAAGCATGCTTATAATGTATGTATTTTTTAATGTCAAGAATAAATGTTCTGGTGTGTGTTTGTGTGTGTGTCAAAACTTAGATTATCTGATACATAATTGTAATTTCATGGCTGAATACAGAGATAGTAGTTCATAAAATAAAGTGTTGATTTCTTTTATACATATTATTCCTGGAAGACTACACTGAAGTTTTATGCTATATTCAGTGTAGTGGAGAACCACAGTAATATATACAAAATTGGTTATAATGTAGAAGAAACAGAAGTGAAAATCCCAGGATGCTCAGAGACCTGCGTTCTATTGAATTGGTCATTCACTTGCTGTCCTTACACTGCTAGAGTCTTGTTTCTCATTTATTAAGTTAGTTAAATCTATTTCCTGTGTAGTATGTAAGGATGCTGATAGGTTGGTATAAGTGTAATATTGCTGTGTTTCTTTATAAGCTTTTTAAAGCAGGTGAATTTTAAAGGTGCTATCAAACGTAGTGATGAAAAGAAAACATCTGAATTTAAGTTTTAAAAGAAAATCTACTTTATTCATTTGATAATAATTCATTATTGAGTTATGTAATGTTTCAGAATACAGAATAGTTCAAAAATCAAGTAGCGGTAAACTTTAGGCTTCCTGTGCAGATACATATCCAACCTCTCTCTTTCTTCTATCCCCCAGTTTCATTTTCTTTAGGCTATGACGGCAGCCAGTATGATAGTAATAGCAGTGGTTAATCTGCTAATCATTTTTTTAATCCCAGTTAATTATTTTTCTTTTTCAAATTGGAAAAATGAACAGTAGAGAACATTTGTACATGGGTATTCATGTACTATTAGCAGAGTGTGTTTGATTATAAAACTTAGCCCTGGCCGGTTGGCTCAGTGGTAGAGTGTCGGCCTGGTGTACAGGAGTCCCGGGTTCGATTCCTGGGCAGGGCACACAGGAGAAGTGCCCGTCTGCTTCTCCACCCCTCCCCTTCTCCTTCCTCTCTGTCTCTCTCTTCCCCTCCTGCAGCCGAGGCTCCATTGGAGCAAAGTTGGCCTGGGTGCTGAGGATGGCTCTGTGGCCTCTGCCTCAGGCGCTAGAATGGTTCTGGTTGCAATGGAGCGACGCCCCAGATGGGCAGAGCATCGCCCCCTGGTGGGCATGCTGGGTGGATCCCGGTCAGGCGCATACGGGAGTCTGTCTGACTGCGTCCCCGTTTCCAACTTTGGAAAAATACAAAAAAAAAACAAAAAAACCTTACTGGCTTGGTCATGGTTCCTTATAAAAAACAGTGCCATATATAACCTTTCTAGGGTTTCATCTAACTTGAGGTCAAAAGTTTCTTGCCAGGACTTTATGATTTTAATAAGCCAGAGTAAGGCGTGGCTATGAGGAGTCAGTTCTCATCTTTTCTCTTCTGTGTGGTTGTCATGGACTTGACCAACATGGCCTTTGCTAATCATTCATACTTGCTGGATGGAACTCCTCCTGCTCACAGCAATTTCCAACTTCCTTCACTGAGAACATTTTAATTGGTCAGAGCATTTGGACTTTTGAGTCTTTTGATAGGTTTTGGTAAATTATCTTAAGAATATTGTGATTCTAGAGTAGAGAAGATGGCAGTGGAATAGGCAGATGCACAGACTCCCAGCTCACACTACCAAACTGGATTACAAATTAATTTAGGAACAATCATCGTGAAAAACCAACTTTGTATACTAAAAGAACAGGTCTCAAAAACCAAGGAGCAAAGAAGAATCCACACCGATCCTGATAGGGAGTGCAGGGGTGCAGTGGGGGCTCCCCTGCATCCAGGAGTGAGGGGAGGCTGAGGAGGAGAGCCCAGAAGGGCTCTCATTATAAGCAGAGAGACCCTGAGAGGTGGGGGCTCTCAGTCTCAGAACTGGAGACCCAGCCTAGAAATCCAGGGACTGGAGGAGACAGACAGAAACCATTGAGAGGGGAGAAGAACAAAGTTCTGTGTGTGGGAAGTGGCAGAGGTACCTTAAAGGGACAAAGCAGAAAATATCACTTACAGCCACTTGCCTGGGGACCTGGGGTTGAGAAGGGCTGAGAGGACTGGCTTGTCTTCCAAAAGGAAAGTGGGGAGAGCGAGACAAACTGTGACAGGCAGAGGAATGCCTGGGATGACCTTAGAAGCTGACTCATCCAGTGTGGAGGCGGCCATAGCTGGGGAGGGATTGATCCCTCCACACAGCACAAGCCTAAAGTGGTTCTGGGTGACCCACCTCAAGAAAGCTCTCCAGCTCCAATCAGCACAAAAGACATAGCTGAAAGGAGGAAGTGAGGTAGAGGGGCAGTTTTCCCCTCTACCTCAGGTTTTCAGGGAGATTTGAAATACACCTCCCCTACTGAAACTGAGAAAGCGCCCCACCTCCGGAGAGCACCTGACAGAACCTGCCTTCAGAGTCTCAGAGGTCATACCCACAGCATTCCTGGATACAGTTTCAATAAGGCCCCTGCTCAGATAAGTAAACAAGCCTACCACTGAGTTAAATAAACTGAAAACAAACAAATCAAGACTTCAAAGTGGTTCTACTAGATAAAGAGACCACAACTGGAACAAGCCTGGAAGCCACACACAAACAATGGGAAGACAGAGAAACTTAAGTCATATGATTCAACAACACAAATCGTCAGAAAAAGACCTGGATGAAACGGAATTAATCAAGTTACTGGATGCAGAGTATAAAATAATGATTGTTAGGATGCTTAAGGATCTCAGAACTACAATGGATGGACTTAATGAAAACCTCAATAAAGACATTGTAAGCATCAAAAAGGACTCGGAAATCAAAGAAGAACCAGACAGAAACGACAAACACAATATCAGAAATGAAGACTACACTACAAGGAATTAAAAGCAGCCTGGATGAAGCAGAGGAGTGAATCAGCGACTTAGAGGACAAGATAAGCAAAAGCACAGAAGCAGAACAACAAAAAGAAAAGAGGATGAAAAAGTCTGAGGAACCTCTTAAGAGAGCTCTGTGACAACATGAAGAGAAACAATATTCACATAATAGGGGTTCCTGAAGGAGAAGAGAAAGAACAAGGAATAGAGAACCTGTTTGAAGAAATTATAGCTGAAAATTTACCTAAATTGATGCAGGTAAGAGTCGCACAGGTTGGAGAAGCAGACAGAACCCCATTAATAAAGAACCCAAAGAGACCCACACCAAGACACGTCATAATCAAAATACCAAAGCTAAGAGATAAAGAAAGAATACTAAAAGCTGTAAGAGAAAAATAGTCAATCACCTACAAAGGAACCCCCATAAGGATGACATCTGACTTTTCAACAGAAACACTTGAGGCCAAAAGGGAATGGCAAGAAATATTCAAAGTAATGCAGAACAAGAACCTACAACCAAGACTTCTTTATCCAGCAAGGCTATCGTTTAAAATTGAAGGAGAAATAAAAAGCTTCCCAGACAAAAAAAACTCAAGGAATTCATCACAACCAAACCAATGCTTCAAGAAATGTTAAGAAGCCTGCTGTACAAAGAACAAAGTAGGGGGAAAAAATCTAGTAAAAGAGGAGTGTAGATTTAAAGAAAAAGATGCCAGTAAACAACTACATATCAATAATAACATTAAATGTAAATGGATTAAATGCTATAATCAAAACACATAGGGTAGCTGAATGGATAAGGAAACAGGACTCATACATATGTTGTCTACAAGTGACCTACCTCAAAACAAAGGACACACATAGACTGAAAGTAAAAGAATTGAAAAAAATATTTCATGCAAATGGAAATGAGAATAAGGCTGGGTAGCAATACTTATATCTGACAAAATAGACTTTAAAACAAAAACTATAGTAAGGGATAAAGAAGGTCACTACATAATGATAGAGGGAGCCATCCAACAGGAAGAGACAAGATCAACAACAGCAATACTATAATAGGAGATTTCAACACCCCACTAACATCACTGGATAGATCATCAAGGAAGAAAATTAACAAAGAAACAGCAGAATTAAGGGACAAACTGGATCAACTGGATTTAATAGATATCTTCAGAACCTTTCACCCTAAAGCAGCAGAATATACATTCTTTACAAGTGCGCATGGTACATTCTCTAGCATAGACCACATATTAGTGCATAAAACGAGTCTCAACAAATTTAAGAACATTGAAACCATATCAAGCATCTTCTCTTACCACAATGTCATGAAACTAGAAATCAACTACAATAGAAAAACTGAAAAACACTCAAACACTTGGTAACTAAACAGCATATTATTAAATAACGAATGGGTCGACAATGAGATCAAGAAGAAAATAAAAATTTTTCTTGAAACAAATAAAAATGAGCATACAACAACTCAAAATCTGTGGGATACAGCAAAAGTAGTCCTGAGAGGGAAGTTCATAGTATTACAGGCCAAAAAATTAGACAACCTAGATGAAATGGAAAAATTCCTTGAAAAATATAATCTTTCAAAAATAAATCTGGAAAAATCAGAAAACCTAAAGAGACCAATTACAACATATGTGATCAAAACAGTTATCAAAAAACTCCCAACAAACAAAAGCCCTGGGCCAGATGGCTTCACCGGTGGATTCTACCAAACATTCAAAGAACTAACTCCTGTCCTTCTCAAGCTATTTCAAAAAACTTCAAGAGGAGGAAAACTTCCAAGCTCCTTTTATGAGGCAAGCATAATTCTTGCCTGATTCCAAAACCAGGCAAAGACAACACAAAGAAAGAAAACTATAGGCTAATATCCCTGATGAATTTAGATGCTAAAATTCTCAACAAAATAATTAGCAAACCGGATCCAGCAATACATGGAAAAAATCATACGTCATGATCCCGTGGGATTTATTCTGGGGAGGCAAGGCTGGTACAATATTTGCAAATCAATCAATGTGATTCATCACATAAAAAAAAGAAAGGAGAAAAACCACATGATAATTTCAGTAGATACAGAAAAAGCATTTGACAAAATCCAGCACCCACTTATAATCAAAACTCTCAGCAAAGTGGGAATACAAGGAACATACCTCAATATGATAAAGGCCATCTATGACAGACCCACAGCCAACATCATACTCAATGGGCAAAAAAGGTAAAAGCAATCCCCTTAAGATAAAAAACAAGGCAGGGATGCTCCCTTTCACCACTCTTATTCAACATAGTTCTGGAAAGGAAGTGTTACCCACAGCAATCAGACAAGAAGAAATAAAAGGCATCCAAATTGGAAAAGAGGAAATAAAACTAACATTATTTTTTGATGATATGGTACTGTACATAGAAAACCCTAAAGTCGCAGTCAAAAAAACCACTGGACCTGATAAATGAATTCAGCAAGGTGGCAGGATATAAAATTAGTACTTAGAAATCAGAGTCATTTTTATACACCAACAATGATCTGTTTGAAAGAGAAATTAAGAAAACAATTCCCCTTCACTATTGCAACAACAACAACAAAAGTACTTATGAGTAAATTTAACCAGGGAGATTAAAGACTTTTACCCGGAAAATTATGAAACATTGATAAAAGAAATCAAGGAAGATACAAGTTGAAGCTTATACCGTGTTCATGGTTAGGAAGAATAAACATCATGAAAATGTCCATATTACCCAAAGCAATTTATAAATTCAATGTAATTTCTATTAAAATACCAATGACATACTTCAATGATATAGAACAAATATTTCAAAAATTCATATGGAACCAAAAAAGAACATGAATAGCCTCAGCAATCTTAAAAAAGAAGAATAAAGTGGGAGCTATCACACTTCCAGATATCAAGTTATACTACAAGGCCATTGTACTGAAAACAGCTTGGTACTGGAATAAGAACAGGCATATAGATCAATGGAACAGAACAGAGAACCCAGAAATAAACCCATACCTTTATGGAGAATTGATATTTAACAAGGGTGATAATAGCATACAGTGGAATAAAGACAGTTTCTTTAACAAATGGTGTTGGGAAAATTGGACAGCTACCTGCAAAAAAATGAAACTAGACCACCAACTTACACCATTCACAAAAATAAACTCAAAATGGATAAAAGACTTAAATGTAAGTCATGAAACCATAAGCATCCTAGAGGAAAACATAAGCAATAAGCTCTCCGACATCATTCTCAGAAATATATTTGCTGATTTATCTCCACATGCAAGGGAAATAAAGGACAGGATAAACAAATGGGACTATATCAAACTAAAAAGCTTTGGCACAGCTAAAGACAATATGAAAAAAATAAAAAGGCAAACCACACAATGGGAGAACGTATTCTACAATATGTCCAATAAGGGGTTAATAACCAAAGTTTATAAAGAACTTGTAAAACTGAACACCAGGAAGATGAACAATCCTATCAAAAATGGACAAAAGAAATGAATATACACTTCTACTAAGAGGACATACAAATGGCCAATAGGCAGATGAAAAAAATGTTCAACATCACTAATCATTAAAGAAATGCAAATTAAAGCCACAATGAGATAACACCTCACAGGAGTCACAGTGGCGCTCATCAACAAATAAGTGCTGACGAGGATGTGGAGAAAAGGGAACCCTCCTGCATTGCTGGTGGGAATGCAGACTGGTGCAGCCACTGTGGAAAACAGTATGGAGATTCCTCAAAAAGTTAAAAATAAATCTGCCTTTTGACCCAGCCATTCCAGTTTTAGGTATATATCCCAAGAACAACACCACATCGACAAGTCAAAAGGAGAAATGCACCCCATGTAGATATATTGCAGCATTATTTACAATAGCCAAGATCTGAAAACAGCCCAAGTATCCGTCAGTGGACGAGTGGATTTAAAAGCTGTGGTATATATATACCAGTAGTAGTCAACCTGGTCTCTACCGCCTACTAGTGGGTGTTTCAGTTTCATGGTGGGCGGTAGTGGAGCAACCAAAGTATAAGTAAAAAGATAGATTTATTCTGCCAAACTTAGTGAAAATCTGACATAAAGTACTTGGTAAATAATTATTTAACTTGCTGTAATTCTGCTTTATAAATTTTATAAAGTAAAGTTACTTCCTACTTTACAAATCACCATTACTGTGGAACTGGTGGGCGGTTTCAAAATTTTACTACCAACAGAGATACAAAAGTGGGCAGTAGGTATAAAAAGGTTGACTACCCCTGAAATACACAATGGAATACTATGGGACCATGAAAAAGAAGAAAATCTATCTTTTTGTGACAACATGGATGGACCTGGAAACTATTATGTTAAGTGAAATTAGCCAGGCAGAGAAAGAAAAATATCATATGACCTCACTCATTTGAGGAATCTGACGAACAGTATGAACTGAGGAACGAAATAGAGACAGAGGCGGGATCAAGGGATCCAGAGGGAAAGTTGGTAGAGGGAAAAGGGATGATGGGATGGAATGAGAGCAGGAAAGCAAATCCTGAGGGGAGGAGGTAGGGCATTATGGGGACGGGGAGAAGGGGGATGTACTGAGGAACACGGAGGAGGGGAGGATACATTCGGGGGCACACTAGAATCTATGTAAACACAATAAATTAAAATAAATTTCATGTTAAAAAAAAGAATATTGTGATTCTAGGCTATGTGGCTTTTCATTGTTCATAACCCAGCTTGAAAGAACTTTGTGTCATTACACAGTATGGTTAATTTACTTCATGGAAGCATTAATATAGAATACCAAAATGTACACATAAGAGAATAAAGAGAGTTGTATTTTACACACAAGAGCTTTCCTAATTCCTGATCATTCTACTCTACTCAAATACAATAGTTTATTGTTTCAGTCACATTATTTACAAATAAGCCAAATTTTTTTTTATTACTGTACTTGAAAAATACATTCTTATTTAAAGGGGTTTTCTCACTGAAAATATTTTTTTTTCTCTTTTGTTGTTATTTGGTGACACTTAATGCATGGTGAAATATATCCTTGGAGGGAGTGGTTTAAATCTTTATTGTAAAATTATTTTATTTATAAAGCCTCTTCTGAAAAGTATGTGTATAGAAAGAGAATTTCCTGATTGACATTATGGTGAATATAAGAGCGTATGGGAAATTAAAAGGAGTATTAAATAATTCACTTATATTTGTATGGGTATTGCTAAAAGTTGGTATATGCTGAGATGAATTGGTTTTTATTTTTTAAAATTTCGTTTTGGAGCAATTTTATTTGCTCTTTGTCATGGAAAAAGGATATTTTTTTTATCCATGTTGATACTCAATTTATCTTTGAGGAATTTTAGTTTTGATAAGTGTTTGATGTCTTACACGGATATTTCAGCATTTTGATAATAATAATACCAATCTTCCCTAGTGAAATATGAACAATATTTCTCCAATTCTCATTTCATTATAGATCCGATTAAAGCCTCAGGAATTTAGTATAAGAAGATGCATTCCCTTAGTTTTGTGCTAAGAGCTATTGACTTTCAAATAGGTATTGGTTGATGTATTGACTGTTACACTGGTATCTACTTTGTGTATTACATTTTTTACTTTAAATTTAA
Organism: Saccopteryx leptura; assembly: GCF_036850995.1. NCBI lineage: Eukaryota > Metazoa > Chordata > Mammalia > Chiroptera > Emballonuridae > Saccopteryx > Saccopteryx leptura. The sequence continues at coordinate 112,582,357 of NC_089504.1, forward strand.
ACCCAGTTATGTTTTTGCTATTTTAATGGAGTTGTTGAGGTTTATTTGCATAGATAGATTGGGATATGTTAAGGTAACATAATTTAATTATTGAAAGGTTCATAGTTCATTCATTTCTGGGAAGGATTGTCAAGCTTTTTTTCCAGACAATGTAACTCGTGCCTGACCAGGCGGTGGCGCAGTGGATACTGTGTCAGCCTGGGACACTGAGGAGCCAGGTTTGAAAGCCGAGGTCACCAGCTTGAGCAAAGGGTCACTGGCTCAGCTGGAGCGCCTGGTCAAGGCACATAGGAGAAAGCAATCAATGAACAACTAAGGTGCTGCAGCTATGAGTTGATACTTCTCATCTCTGTCCCTGTCTGTCTCTTTCTCTCTCTCTCTCTCTCTCTCTCTCCCTTTCTCTTTTTCTCTGTCTCAATAAAAAAAGAAAAAAAGTAACTCCAGTTTTTTGTCCCAAAATTCTTATCTTGCTCTTAATTTTTTTTTTTTTTTTTTTGTATTTTTCTGAAGCTGGAAACGGGGAGAGACAGTCATACGGACTCCCGCATGCGCCCGACCGGGATCCACCCGGCACGCCCACCAGGGGCGACGCTCTGCCCACCTGGGGGCAATGCTCTGCCCCTCCGGGGCGGTCGCTCTGTTGTGACCAGAGCCACTCCAGCGCCTGGGGCAGAGGCCAAGGAGCCATCCCCAGCGCCTGGGCCACCTTTGCTCCAATGGAGCCTCGCTGCCAGAGGGGAAGAGAGAGACAGAGAGGAAGGAGAGGGGGAGGGGTGGAGAATCAGATAGGCGCTTCTCCTGTGTGCCCTGGCCGGGAATCAAACCCGGGACTCCTGCACGCCAGGCCGACGCTCTACCACTGAGCCAACCGGCCAGGGCCTTGCTCTTAATTTATACTGATTTATTCCAGCTATGAGCATGCAGAAATTGAAACATGTTAAATACCAATTTAACTTATCAGTAGCTTTCCCTCTCTTACATAGTCAAGCCAACTCCTGTTAAATATTTTACATTTCCACATTTTGACCCTACATGCTTTTTATCTTTCTATTAGCTCTGATTTCCTATAGTGAGTTTATCCATTTAATAATAAAAGTTTTTTTACTATGCACTTGATATTTCAGCTTTTCTTTGTTTTGTTTCCTCTTCATGTAACACCTCACCTTTCTTTACTTGTTTGAAGAATTAGGTGTGTGTACTTCCAGAAGCCATTCTTTGATAGGCTCAGTGCTCCTTTATTTTGCTTTCGTGTCCTTTGTACATATCCGTTTATTTGTCCTTGTCCTCATGTATACCTGTGCTGGCCACATTAGGCATATTTCAAATGCTCGATAGCTACATGCTGTTAATGGCTGCCATATCAAACAGTGCAGATGTAGAAATTTTTTAACTTTACAGAAAATTGTATTGTACAGTTCTGCAGCATGTTTTAAGCTTCTTGAAAACAGGAACCATGTTATTTATATTGGTGCTGCCAGTACATAGCATGTTTCCGGGTACAGAATAGTTGTTCAACGAATGTGTCAATAAAAATTTATTATAAAACAATTAAAGAACTGAAAGGACGAAATTGCCAAGTGTGCTGGGTAAAATGCTACTGATATTTCCAAAATTTTTAGATATTACTCTGAATGGAACTTTTTAATATGGGATCATTGATCACATCGTATATTGGCTTTCAGTGTGTTATCTGTAAACTGGATCTAATGCATCCTAGTGTATACGTTCTTAAAGAATACTTCATAATCAAAAATGCTACATTGATTTCGTGTTATAGTATGTCAGAGAATTGTGGCGGTGGTTGTATTGCCAATTCCTTCTCTCTCCCTCGCCATTAAACATTTTATTTTCCTTTTATTTGTTTTTAAGTCAAAGAATAGATAGATGCTCATTGCAAAAAATTTGAAGAAAAATATGGAAATATAAAATAGAACTTGAAAGTTTACCTTCACAACTTTAGTCTTGTTTAGTGCAAATGTAATTTGTTATGTTTGTTTTTGACAAATACATATTTTCTGCAGCTTTCATATTGTATTTAATAGAGATGTTTCCATGTTCCATCTTTCCTCTGATTCCTGTCCCAGAAGTAATCACTAGTTTGAAATTTGTGTTTTATTCTTTTTATTGTTTTATTTTTATTACATATGTGACTTTCAGTATATACAGATATATCTTTATTTATTATTATGTGGTAATTTTTTGGAAAGTGGTACCCTGTCTTCAGTTACCTTGAATGGAAAAAAAATGACTTTCTAGTCCAACCAAAATTATAAACAGTTTTCCAGATACTACTGATAAAACACTCAGCACCTGCCTGACCAGGTGGTAGTACAGTGTGGATAGAGCATCAGACTGTGACATGGAGTACCCATGTTCAAAACCCTGAGGTCACCAGCTTGAGCGCAGGGTCGCTGGCTTGAGCCCAAAGGTTGCTGGCTTGAAGCCCAAGGTTGCTGGCTTGAGCCCAAGGTCGCTGGCTTGAGCAAGAGGTCACTCTCACTGCTGTAGCCACCCACCCCCACCTCCACTCCCCGGTCAAGGCTACATATGAGAAAGCAATCAATGAACAAGCAATCAGTGAACTGAGATGCCGCAAGGAAGAATTGATGCTTCTCATCTCTCTCCCTTCCGGTCTGTCACTGTCTGCCACTCTCTCTGACTCTTTCTCTGGCTCTGTCAAAAAGAGATAAACAAGCAGAAAAACACTCAACACCTATGTGACAACTCTCCAGAGATTCTACATAATATAAAGCATTTAAAATATTACCTAATTATTTAACACATACAAATGCATCAGTATTTTTTCATTCAGTAGTATTTCACAGTAGTCTTTACAGATGATATATTTTTTGTACTGCAGTAAAAATGTAATGTAAATAAGCAGTGAAGTACTGTTTCTTTTATCTTAGTTATACATTATTGAACTTTTTTATCTTTTTTTCTGTCAACACATCTAACAACTGATGGTATCTCAGAGTTGTAACATAGTTTATAATCTTCTGATGATACTTTCTAGTGTAAATAAAACAACACTAGCATTTAAATTGATGTCTTAGATGACTTGCAGTATGTTAAAGATACACAATGAATGTAAAGAAGACTTAAAATGAACAAGAATTTTTAAAAAATGGAATACTTAGCAATTCAAGAGTTGTCAGCATAGATATGTTGCCTTCAATGGAATGTGGAGGCTTTAATCATTGTTGCTGTTTTATGTTAATGGAGGTGAACAGTAGTGTTCTGAGGAGGGAATTAATTCAAAACTAAATGCTGAAAAAAAGTGAATTGGTTCAGAGTTTACACTACTCTTGAAACTCTTGGAAACAAGATGCTGTGATCAGTTGTATATACCCAAAGATGAAGCTGAGATAGAAAAAGACTCAAAATGAGTAAGTTCTCTTTACTTGTAGTATTGAGGTTGCTCTTGTAATTACACCTTTGAATGTGATTCTTCTGCTGCTGTCGTGATCACATTATCAGTGATATAAGTCATTTTGATTCCATGATCTAAATTTTTTAAAATATAAAGCTTGACAGTTATTTGTCATTCATGGCTCCTTTTTTTCTTTTTTCTCTGGCCAACCAAGAACATCAAGTTAAATGAATTCCCAAGTTCCTCATTGGTTGGCTAATTATGACATGATGCTGGCAATGTAACCTTTCTTTGACTGTATTTTATGTTCTAATCATTTTTTTCCTTATTTTTTGAATTCATCAAATTAAGTGACGTTTGTTTCCCAAAGAGCAAGTTTCACCAACGTACACAGTTGTAGCACCATTAGTGTTTTAGTAATTTTTTTCACAGTACCCCTGTGCCAAAAGAAGTACAGATTCATTAAATTATTAGATCCAATTTACTTAAAGTAGTAATGCACATGGTATCTGACAGCATGCCTGTGTGTTTACCGGGTGCTCTTTTGGGAGATGAGGCCCTAGACTTTTACATGTGAAATACTTTGTTCTCTCTCAGAAAAATATTTTACATTGAAGCATTTTGCTTCAGTCATGAATGTGGAATATATTCATCATTAAATAAAAAGTTGAAACATTTATGCAAATATTTCTATGAATCAAAATTTAGAATTTAGCAAAGTTATCTTTTAAAATAAAATCTAAGGCCTTGTTTTGTTTAGATTCTGGGATGATTGTGCTGATGGTGCTAGCTTAAGTTTTGGGGTTTTTTAATTTTTCTGAATTTCTACATCAAAATAGAAAAACGAGATAGCAAAACATCTATAATAACTTGGTGATGAGATATCCCTCATATAAGCAGGTGAGAACTAACAAAAAGACCTGCATTTATCAGTTTTTGTACAAAAAATAGTGTGGAATCATTGGGGTTCTGGACCTGCAACTAGAAGCACTTCAAAGTTGTGAATAGCAAATTTGAAAGTGGTAGATGTGATTAGTCAGTTTGAAACTTAGAAAAAGCCATTGTCCTCTTTATTAATTAGGTTAGTGCAAGTGACCCATGGTGAGGCCTAATGTGACTTGAGCAGCCTAGCTCTGTCTGTGAACTATTAAGACTGACCAATTGGTGATTCCTTCCAGGATCCTGCTAGGATGTTCCTGAGAGTGGAATAAAAATTGAGCAGAGGAAGGAGTGAGAAGGTCCAGATAAAAATGGGGGAGGAGAACATAACTAAAATATTTCAGAAAGCAAGCCATTGTATTTTTAAATACTACATGAGACAACAGAGGAGGGAGTTTTATGATTTTAGAAAATTTTTCTGAACTAAGTCACTCATATTCTCAAAATTTAGGAAAATTAAATGTACAAAAACAGTTTTTCCAGGAATATGGTTAGGAATGTTTGTACTGATTTTGAGTTCTATCAGTAGTTTTCATATTAATCTGACATTTCATGTAAGTTTTTAATTTTTAAAAATTTATTGAAGTGTATGAGACCATTTTCTATTGGGGCAAATCAAGATATTTTCCTGTTTTTTTAAAAGATTTTTTTCAATTTCTATATTTAATTTAATTCATTTGAAATTGACTTTTGTATATGGTGTGGGGTAGGAGTCCAATTTCTTTTCCTCGGCATTAGATTGTCAGTTATATTAGTATCTATTTATTTGTTCTGCCTTCCTAAACTAATCAGCAGTGCTAGTTCTGTTGTGAATCAGGTTTCTTTATATTTGTGGGTTTGTTTCTTATGTCTCTATTCTGTTACTTTGATTTGTTTGTGTCAGTACCATTATTACACTTTCTTAACTATTGTATCTTTCTGTTTCATTTTCACATTTGTCTGTCTAGCTTGATCTTATGAATGTCTTGACTTTCTTGGCCTTTTGTTCAATGACAAATTTAGAATATAAAAAAGTATTATTTATAAATGAAATTGAATTTATTTTGTTCGAGGAAGAAATAATATAGTTATTCTGTTCTTTCTTAACCTGAATTCATATATTTTGGTCTCCTATATTTTCTCTCAGTAAAGTGTTTATTTATTTTTTAAAACAATGAACACACAAACTTTTAGTCAGATTTATGAATAAGTACTTTTCTGCTATTTAGGGGAAGTAAATGGTATTTGTTAAATTATAAGTGTTATATATAGTTGACTTTTTAAATTGATATTGTATCATTAATGTTGCTAAACTTTTATTCTTAAAATTTATCTGCATGTTCTTTGGGGGCTTTCATTAAATATAAACCCTTTGGAAATTATAGTTTTATACTTTGTAACTTTTGTAACTTAAATATTTTTTTCTGAACTTAATTTTGATAAAATGTTGAATAGAAGTAATAGAAATCTTTTTCTGTTACTTTGTCTCCAGTAAATATGATGTTTGATGTAGAAATTTTTTTTTGTAGACATACTTTATAGGGATAAAGAATTTAACAGAGTGAAAGAGGGTTGGTGGAATGTAGAAGAGAGTATAGAGAGGATAAATGATAATGGAAGGAGACTTGACTTGGGGTGGGGGACACATAATTCAATATCCAGATGAGGATTATAGAATTACACACCTGAAACCTTTATAATTTTATTAACATGTGCACTCAATAAATTCAGTAATAATATACAAAAGAAATTTACAGTGCTTCCTTCTTACATTTTTTTCTCTGCAGCAACTTTTTCATTCTTAAGGTTGTTTAATATGTGCCTTTTTCCTTTATTTGCTTGTCTTACTAGAAATCAGTTTTACTAGGAATCAACTTTTAGCTTCTTTTATTTATTTTTTAATTATTTTATTTTACTTCTTAGGTTTTGTTTTACTGTTTTTTAATCATAAGTGTTTTTAATATTCCAAACTTAAAGTTTTTCTACTTATTTTTTTTGTTACTGATTTCTCATGTAATTCCACTGTAGCTAGAGAATGTGGTTAGCATACCGGTTTAAGTACTTGAACAAAATGTGTAATGACCATTTGCTGGGTGTATTACTCTATTCTCAGTAGACAAAGTTTGTTAATCTTGTCTGTATTTTCTAACCATATATCATTATTTACATAATACTATTCATTCGTTTATATCTGGATTCTGATATATCCTCTTTTATTTCTTTAATAATTTTATGCATTCTTATGTTTAATGTATGATAAATCCAGTAATTAGAAGTTGGCACATATCATTCTATTTTTATTTTGCTGGTTCCCACATATGGTACCTTGTTGCCTTCTGTTTGTGTTATCATTTCATGTTTTTTAGAATTCTGTGGGAAATCTTTGAGGACTAGGTGGAAGGACATTTTCCAAGGGGATTTGTGTTTGCTTTTGCCAATGCCTGAGACACTGCCAATCCAGTACCATTTAAAAAAATGTTGACTCAGGTTCAGTTCACACAGGTAATGTGAATTCAGCCTGGTTTATGACTATAGAAGTGAGTTTTTTCTCCAGCATCAGAATTGAGACCATCTAGAATTTTTGTTATTTTCTTCACTAAGGGGTTATTGCAATTATTATGTATTCTTTGAGGTACCTGCCATATGTGAAGATCTTTAAAAGTACTTTTACCTTGAGCACATTTCCCCTCTGGGGATGGGATATAAGCTTGTAGCTTCTCTGAATTTCAGCTTTTACTTTTTTTTTTTTTTTTTGGCAGTGGGTCATGGGGGTTTGGATTTCCTGCCTTTCCTCACTCCTTCCCTGCCTTCCAAACTCAATAATTTCTTAAAAAATAAAAAGATAATCCCTATGTTAGTCCTGGCTGGATAGCTTGGTTGGTTAGAGCATCGTCCCGAAGTAGTGAGGTTGCCGATTCAATCCCTGGTCAGGGCACATACAGGAACAGAGCTATGTTCCTGTCTCTTTCTTTCTCTCCCTCCCTCTAAAATTAATAAATTTAAAAAGAAAGATCCCTGTGTTAGTTTTCACTGATTTTTTTTTTATTGGCTGGGTCAATATTTTATGGAGCAGTTTTAGTTGGTTTTCGGTAGAGTGTTTTGTTTTTGTAATAGTCTGCCATACTGCCAGAAACATGTATCTTAGTCATTCTTTAGGACTCAGCTGAAGTTTCACTTCTCAAGGGAAGCATTTTCTGCTTAGACCTCTGCTACATATTCTCATTTTTTCATTGTGATTGGGGTAGGGTGTTATTTCTGCTTTTTATTAGTATCCAAAATTAAAAATGTTTAATGGTTTTTTTCCTTTTCATTCTTTCATTTCTTTCTATTCCTTCTTTTTTCCTTCCTTTTGTTACCCTCCTTCCTCCCTTATCTGCCTCCTTCCTTCTTTCACTCCCCTCCTTTAGTTCCCTTTCTTTCCTTCTTTCCTTACAGTATTTTTCATCTACCTGAAGTACCTAAAAATATTTTTTTGTCAATTTAAAATTTAGGCAAAATTTTTAAAGTCAATTTTTGGCTGAATTAATTGCACATGTAATTCCTTCCACTGCCTGTCACCTTAGTTCCTCCAAAGTTTGAATCATCATCTTCAAGAAAGCCCTTTTAAAAAGAACTTTTGCTTAACCCACAATTGTTATGTTACTCCACAGTTGTTTTAGTTGAGCTTTCTTGATTGCCATTTGAATATGGACCCACTGATGACATACTTCAATAATTTTTCATCTGTAATCTTTAGGATCCAGCTTCTATATGCAGTTTACTTTAGGTTTATTTTTAAGGTCAGACTAGGTGGATCTGCCTGGTTCTCAATTTCAGGCACTCTCAAAACATGAATAAACATTTATCTCTAAGTTACCACACCCTGGAATAGTACAGATCTTTGGAGTTTATTAATACCTAATGTTAAAAATTTTTACTGTTAGATCTTTCATACTTTTAACATCTCTATCTTGTGGTTCTTTGCCACAGATCTAACAAATAAATACACATTTACTCTGTTAGCCATTTCCAATGATTTGTGTTTATAGAAAAAGCCCCAACAGGATAGATGCAAACTAAAATAATAGTTTGTAATACATTATTGATGGTGATTAATTTTTTGAGACCTGTATATCTGAAATCTTCATTTTAAACTTATATCTGTCTTCTGACTTTGATCATTTCCAACAAAAAAATCTGCTGTCAGTCTTATCTTTAGTTCTCTTTTTGTAATACATAACTTTTCCTCCCTACCTACTATTAAGATTTGTTTTTGGCATCATTTTACATATTTTGATTTTGATGTATCATGGTGTAACTTTCTTCATGACTCTTAAGCTTGAGATTCTTGAGCTTCTTAAATGTGTGTGTTTATAGTGTTTATCAAATTGGAAATATCTTACCCATTATTTTTTAAAATATTAATTCTGTCTCTGTTCTACTTTGGAGACTTCAGTTACACATATATTAGGTCACCTGAAGTTGTCCCACAGCTTACTGATACTCGCTTCATTTTTTGTTTTAATTTTTTTCTCAAGAGTTTTATTTAGGATAGTTTTTAAGTTCACTAATCTGCGTCATGCCTGTTCTACCTTTTACATTCAAAATATAGTTATAATAACTGTTTTAATGCCATTGTCCGTTAATACTGTTATCTGTGTCATTTCTGGACTTGTGCCTATTGATTGTTGTTTTTCTTCTCTCCCTATTATGTTTTATTTTACTCCTTTGCATGCCTGGTAATTTTTACTTGGATGCCAGCCTTGGAAATTTTACCTGTTCATTGCTATATATTCTTTGTATTTGTTAATATTCTTGACCTTTCTTGGGGTCACAGTTATTTAGAAACTATTTGAGATTTTTTCTTTTTCTCAAGACAGGAAAGGGGAGAGATGAGAAGCATCAACTTACAGTTGCGGCACTTTAGTTATTCATTGATTGCTTCATCATATGTGCCTTGACCCAGCCTGGCGGCCCCAGCCAATCCAGTGACCCCTTGCTCAGGCCAGTGACCTTGGGCTGGCTCAAGCTAGTGTATGTGGGCTTGAAGCCAGCAAGCTTTGGGTTGATGCCAGCAACCATGGGATCATGTCAGTAATCCCACACTCAAGCCAGTGACCTGGGGGTTTCAAACCAGGGATCTCAGCATTCCCAAGTTCATGTTTTATCTCCTATGCTACTTTCTGGTTGGGCTGTTTCTACTTTTTTCTCAGCCTCTAGTTTTCTTACATACATATGCAAATCAATACTTAGCTGAAGACTGGAAAGCAGGCATGGCCAACATAAGGCGGGCTGAATCCGGCTAGCGTAATGAATTTATGTGGCCCGTGATTAAATTTTTAATATTCTCCACTACTTTTAAAATCTCAGCTACTCAGAAGCAGAAGCGTCTTTGATTATTGGAAATCGAGATATTTAAGAAGATAGTGATACATGGAAAAGAATTCTGCGTGTGACTGATCTAGGGTTAACTTCCAATAATTGGTCGAATGTATTCGCGATACTTATTTTTTTTAAAAAAATCCATTATAAAGATTTACAACTTTTGTACCTGTCTGTACTCAATATGAACTGTTTGACATTTAGTGGCGATGTGAAACCCACATTCTTTTAGGCGGAGTTTGCCAATGCACATCCAAGGTCAAACAATTCAACAGTTTGTTATTTTTGTGGTTAAGTGTGCTAAATCAAGTGGCATTGTAGCATAGACAGTAGCTGCAGTTGATAACTAAAAACGTGTCCAGGCTGTTTGTAAAACGAAATAATTGTTTTATTTGCTATATAACCCCTTCAAGCTCATTCTATTAATTAAATATTGTTTTGATTGATTGCGATACAGTTTGGATATTTATATGGTATGTAATTTTATTTTTATTAAAATAATATATATTAAAAACTATTTTCACTCACATTTAGTCATAAACAAATTGCATAATAAAATTTTGTTTACTTAAACGAATCGTTTTTGTATGTAACATTTTTTTAATTTTAATATTTCATCCCAGTGAATAAAGTTTTTTTTCTAATCTGGCCAGGGGACAGAACAGAACGTCTCCAGATCTTTAGAACTCTCTTTTTGCAGCTCACTCCTTATGTCTGTTACCATATTTCCTCATGTATATATAATACGCAACTCTATAAGAGAAATTTGGGGTCTGAAAACGGTGCATCTTATACAGTGGTTGTAGATTTTTTTTTACTTGCATTTCCCACTTTTTCGTGCTTGTTTTTGCGCTTATTGTGAATAAAACTTGATTTCAATAATTTTATATAATACTTTTTTTTTCAAATTTCGGGCCCCCAAATTAAGGTGGGTTTTATACATGGGAATATTTTATACATGGGGAAATATGGTACTCTAGTCGTTTCACTGCAACCTTGGCCTTCCTAGACTCTCAGCTACATTTCCTCAATTCACAGAGATTTCTGGCTCCTCTAGAACTCCCTCTCCCTGCATTACAACCTGGAAATTCCTTCAGTCTGTAAACAACGGCAGTTGTAGGGCCCACATCTGTTCTTTCTCTTCTCTTGGGGATTGTTTTGTTGCACTGCTTGATTTCCTATTTTTGAAAATGATCGTTTAATATACTTTGTCCATTTTTAAGTTCTTTCAGGTGAGGTGAGAGGGAGCAGGTCCTTACTTCTCCATCTTGGTTGGAAGTAAAAGTCTTAACATTTCATTTTTAAAAATAATATTTTGGTTGAGAAGATGAATGAAAAATGATTACTGATAAAGAGAATGAGCTTTTGTGTCTGTATTCAGTCAAGGCTTGAATACTTTCTGTTGTGTAAGACACTGTGTTGTGCAATACACAGAAATACTAAACTTGTTCTCAGCACTGGAAAAGAAACATTTGAAAAGAAACATAGAACAGTACAAGTCAGCTAATATATAAATTCTAGTTACAGGGAAGCCTCATAGTCTTAAATTCTCTTTTGCTTAAAGCAAAAAATTGATACATCTTAGAATCTATATTAGACCCCTAAACACAGTAAACATTTATCATCTCAGCTGAGAAATAATTTTACTAACTAGTATTTCTTACTCTAAAAATCTATATTCTGTAGCATAGTGTAAAGCCAGTAGCCATGGCCACCAGCACAGTCACCTGGCCCATGCAAGTTCACATTTAATTCAGATAGATCGTAGTGAAACAATGGAGCCAATAACTGGTGGGCCATCCTTTATTCCTGCTCACAACCTGTGGGCCAGAAAATACACACAGGGGAAAGACACTTCCCTTTCCATTCAGGGCTCCCAAAGCTACTGACTTTCTCCAGTTTTTTCCTAGAATCAAAGGCCCAATAGTCTCACTCAGTCCCCTCTGCACGCCTCCATTTTTGGCTGTCTCTTTCCTTCCAACCATGTGGCCTCTCTCCCCTGCAACAACTGGGCTCCTCCTCTCTCTGCAACAATGTGGTCTCTCCTTTTCAAAATGGCCTCTTAGCTCCTCCTTTTAAAACTTTGGCTCAAAAGCCCTCCCTCAGCATATATTAGCATAACCGAGCCCCTTCCCAAGTAGGAAGGTAATTAATATCACTTGAACGATGGCCATTCACATGGGCAGCGCCATCTTTAACAAAGTGAGCATAAAAATTAGTTTACAAACTTATCTGCCCAACACATAGAATAGTACGGTGTCTCTTTATTGTTTAATCTGGCTTAGTGAATTAAAGACATTATAGTATATGTGCTAATAGAAAAGGGAATATATTTTTCCAAGGTCAGAAATGCTGAGAGGTTGCTTGGGGCATATAAAATTTTAAATCTTCTTTTTTGCTGGGATAACGGCAGTGTAATAAAGTTGAAAAAAATGTGCTTGTGAAGTTAAGGACCCTTATTTTGAGATAATATTTTTTACTTTCTACCTACATTATTTTCGACCAGTTACGTAAACTCTATGTAACTCTGTATTTAAGAGTGAGATCTTTAAAAGATGATTGGTTTACTTGAAGAAGCATTTTAGTTAACAGATACAGGGTAGGACAAAAGTAGGTTTACAGTTCATATGGAAAATAATAATTAATAAATAAACAAGAATAAACTGTGCTTTATGCACTCATAACTGTAAACCTACTGCCCCACTCTGGTATAGTATAGAATAAAGTACAGTGGTACCTTGAGATACAAACAGACCAACATACGATTTTTTTAAGGTACGAGTTGCGACTCGGTTCGTATTTTTGTTCGAAATTCTGAGATATGAGTTGTGATTCGGGAAGCTGCCACTAGTTGGCGCGTTGGTGCACGGGTCCAGTTTTGGCAGTTTGATATATGAGTTGACTGACTTACAAGCTCGGTTACAGAACAAATTAAATTCATATCTCAAGGTAACCATTGTATAGAAAATCAGTTAAAACATCACAGTAATAGATGCTGCAGGCAATATCCATGAATGAATGCTATACTTAGTGGGCAGAGATTTAAAAACAGACATATTTGCATGTTCTCAAAGTACTTCTTTCAAAACATTTATAATTTAAAAAGGGAAAATAGTAATTTACAATGGAGAAAATTGGCAGCTATACCAATTTAAGCAAGATCAAGGTTAATGTCACCTGTAATAAGACAAATTATCATCACATGCACTCATATTGGAATATATCTATCATATATGATACACTTGAGAAGGACACATCACCTCTGTGATGATGTGGCTTCAAAAATGTATAACCTTAGTCTCTTCATAAGAAAATATCAGCTGTACCCAAATTGCAGGACATTCTAGGTGTAATTACATTAGTGTAACGTAACATTGGTGTAAGTGTTGTGAAAAACAAAAAAAGCCTGAGATAAAGTCTGATGTTAGAGAAGATTAAGGAAAAACATATAAGACAAAATGTAATGTGTGCTCTGCAATAGGAAAAAGACATTAGTGAAATAGTGAAATCTGTATAAAGTTGTCTAGTTATTAGCTAATTTCTTAGTTTTGATACTTGTACTATGGTTATATCAAGATGTCACCACTAGGGGAAGGTAGGGTATATGAGAGCTCTGATATTTTTATAACTCTTTTGTTAGTCTGAATTTACTTACAAATAATAAGATCATTGTGGACAGAGTTTGTTAATGTGTAGTTAATCTTGTCATTGAAGAGGACCTCATTATTATTTTGTGTGACATTTGTTTCTCAGGAGCAATTTCTGTTTTTTCACAGAAACATACAATTGACCCTTGAATAATGCTGGGGTTAGGGGTGTCGACCCCCATGCAGTCAAAAAGCCACATAAAAGTTTTGACTCCTCCAAACTTGACTGCTGATAGCCTACTGTTGACTGGAAGCCTTACTGATAATTTAAACAGTCACTTAACATGTTTTGTATATTGCATTATTACATACTGTATTCTTATAATAAAGTAAGCTAGAAAAAGACAATGTTAAGAAAACCATGAGGAACAGAAAATACATTTGCAGTTTTTATTGAAAAAAAAATGGAATATAAGTGGACCCAAACAATTCAAACCCTGTTGTTCAAGAGTCAGCTGTAGTTTTATGATGAGGTAGAGGGATGGTTCTTAATCTGATTGGTACTGTTCTGTGAACACGTTAAGGAAAAAACTGAGGATCCCGCAGTTCAGATTATAGGTCTTTACTTTAGTCTCTCAATTTTGAAGCCCATGCTTCACCTCTAACACTAATTTTCAAATTTTGGAGTCTATACACTTGGAATTTTCTGGAGAATAAACCTTAGGTATCTGTTGGAGTTGCAGGGGCTGGGTATTCTTCATGATAACTTTAATTTGATTAGAGCCTATAGGCTCTACCCTTCTTTGCCTCAGTTGAGGAAAAAGTAACAAGCTTATAGAGGCTTTGTTAATGACTGAGGTAATATATGTAAAGTGCTTTGAGCAGTACTTATTTTGCAAGTAGTCAATACCTATTAGTGTTTATTTGTCCCAGGCACCCTGTGTTAGACTATTTTGGAGTTAGGCTGTTCATCTAACTCCCAAGTTTTCATGGACTACAGTGCATGGACTACATATTTTCATGGACTACAGTGCAACCCAGTGGCTCGAAGTAGTATAATTTTTCTAGTGGGATTTTGTGATAGAAAAGAGATGTGCAGTCTCATTCTAGTGAAGTGGAAGACTGAAATACTCTCAAAACAACTTTTTAAAATAAAAAGTTTACCTAACCTGAAAAAAAATTGTTTTAAGCTTTGTATCCTCAACTGTTACTTCTCACAGTTAGAATGAAGGTTTCTGGTAGTTTGGTATTGTGAAAGTGGTTGTCAATTTCACTGGGAAAGTGCATAAAACCATTTTTATTCATGTATATTTCAGAACTACAAAATTTAACATGAATTTTTTTGACATAATTTTAATACTTTAAAAAATAATTCTTATGCTCAACGATTTTGCATGTGCTTTATTGGTCAGTGTTAAATAACATTCAGGTAACAGTGCATGGAAAAGATGAGGACACATTCATGTTATAGGCCTACTCCATGCCAGGTACTTGTTCCAGATCATATGGATGGCAGAAGTAAACAAAGAAACAAAAAATTCTATTCTCATGGAGCTGGCCTGTTTGTTTATTTATTTATGGTGTGTGTGTGTGTAAGTTCCTTTGAGCCAAACTAATAACAAACTGGAAAGCAGAATCTCAAATGCTTCCATGGAGCTGACATTTTAAAGCACAGGACATTAAACAAAAATAAAATGCATTGTATATTATATGCTGATACATTATGGAGAAAAAATTAAAGTAGGAAAGGGGATCGAGTGCCTAAGGGTTTGAGGAAAAGGATAGTGTAATTTTAAATGGAGCAGACAGGGAAATAAATCCTCACCAACATGATTCAGTACCTGAAGTAAGATGATAAAGGTATCTAGAGAAAGAGCATTCCTGAAGGATACAAGTACAAAGTCCTGGAGATAGCAGTATGCCTTATGTGTTTCCTGGACCACAGGGGAGGAGGGGCAGTGTGGTGGAACATAATAAGGTACAGGGAAAATGGTAGGAGAGTAGAAGTAATAAAGGTTAAGTTCACTAAAGGCTTTGAAGGTCATAGTATGCAAGAATCCATTGTAAATGTGTCCCCTGACTCTATTTGATTTGTGATGTTTGTTGAATTTGAGCATCAGATGGATCAAGTATGTAAGAATATAAATGTAATTTCTAGCACATTACAAAGTAGATGCTCATTGAATATTTATTAAATTACTTTATATGGCAAGGTGTTTAGAAGTATTTTAAAGTTTTTCTTTTCCCTTGCTGAAGGAATACTTTTCATTTATAACTGCTTCATATAACATAATTCAGGATTCCCCTACTCCTGTATTTAGTTTATTTTAAATGTTTTCCACCTTTAACATATTACTGAGTGGATGTTATTTTTAAATAAGAATCTGTATTAGCTTTATTATTCATAATAGTCAGAATTTACTTTTCTTGAAATCATTAATTTTTTATATTATAAAATAAGTATTCACATTGTTATAAAAGTGAATAAATCTTAGTTCTATATTTAGATTGGTTTAAAAGCCTAAGTTTTTCTCTATCATTTTGTTTAAGTTATTTTAATTATTGTCTTAATATTTTTTATCAGAAAGGAGCACTTTTAAGAAATATATTTCTTACTAAGGAATATACTTTTACTAAAAGTTATCTTCGGTTTTTAGAAAGCTTGCTGGTCTAATTTTAGGAACTTAAATACATCCACGTAGTCAGCTGTTATTCTGCCAATGGCGGTGTTAACATGACTTAGATTTAATGTTGAATACTTAGGAAAGAAAAAAGCATACAAGGAGCAGATAGGCAAAGTGTTTTAACTTCTTTGTCTTAGTTGGTTTCGAGATGCCAGGTAAGCCCTATCCTTTCATTTTCTGGAAAAGTGTGAAAGTTTATAGAAAGGTTTCATCCTCCCTCACCCCAACTTTTTTTTTATTAGTACTTTGAATTTGAATTCGTATGAGTGATAATTCTGGGGTTGGGAAATAATGAAAATGTGAACCAGGGAGTCATAGTGTTGAAACTGGACATTCAGATCTTTATAGCATAATTTCCTTATTTTTCAAAGAGCAGAAGAATCCCATCGTTGATCATGTTCTGGTTGGAGTCCTTTCTTATTGTTTGCTGGAGTTTGAACTTCAGAGCTATGGTGTCAACCCTGCTATAGTATCTCAGGGGAGCTCCTAGTTGTGGGGCTGGTCCCATGGCTCACTCTCCAAACTTTCCTTCTTCACTTCAGCCTCCAGCTCTGAGCTTTCCAATCCCCAGAGTAGCAAATGTTGAAAGAAGTTGCTCAGGTAAGTATGTGATGGGAAAGGCTGGGGAAAAATGGTACTCTCATCAGTATTTTGAGGGTGGGTGTTGGGCCATTTTACTAGTGAATCATTTTGTTTAAAAATATGTTTCTTGTATTTTTCTCATAAAACTATGTCAGAAATTAAAAAGTCTAGTGTTCTGAGAAATAATTTTACTTAGATGTGAAACACAGAAAACCTTAAACTGAATAAATCATAAATGTTATGCAAAGGAGAGTATTAAATTTTTTTTTCATTTCATATTTTTTACTCTGTATAATAGGACCAGAAAACTCATTTTCCAAAAAAAAGCTAAGGAAAAAGTTGTGTTAGACATAAATCTGTAGACTTAAAAATTTGCAACATGTAACTTGGTATCAGAAGGAGGCAAGTTTTAGTTTCTTTTCACTAGTTTTAGAGATGCTGGTTTTCTCTTTCCCAAGATTTTAAGCAGGTAACTGTATTTGTATTATCTGCAGGAATAGAAACTTCACACATATTTTTCACTGGAACTTTCTACCTATCTCTAGGTTTAAGGTTAACAAAAACAAATATAGAAGCAGTGAAGGCACAATATCTGGGCCAAAGTTCAGCAAATATTTATTGAATAAGTTCACCAAATCCTGGGTATGTGAGTGTGTGTGTATGTGTGTGTATAATACCAACACTCTAGTATTTTCTACTTGTCTGTCTTGTACTGAAAATCGTGCTCTAACATTATAGGTCTTTTTTTTTTTTTTCTTAATGCATGCTTTTTAGAAATAATTTTTAGCAATATATCCCTGGGTCTGCATTACTTTGCTTGTTAATAATACTATCCTTTTAGGCTCTTGCTTCTCAGAAAGCCTTCAAAAATTGATACTTTAGTCCTTCTGCATCTATCCTGTATAATTCCTATTCTCGGGATTTCTAGATTCTTTTGCACATAACAAGAGATTCAAAATTATACCCAGGAAAAATGGACGTACCATGGCCTATGATTGCTAACATTTTTTCAGAGAAAGTGTCATACTTAAAGAGATTGGGACATCAAAATTTTTCAGGTCTCAAGCAAGCCCTTACAATATAGAATTCTTAACAGTTTATCTTCCCTTTTTCTCTCTTAAGATTTAGGGTTTTTTTTTTTGGGGGGGGGAGCATTGTTTTGTTTTCTTTTGTCTTAGTTTAGTTTACTGGGAAGGAAACTGGTAGAAATACATATCCCCCAGAAAAGCAGACCATACATTTAGTTTCTTCTGGGTTCCCTTCCTCTTGCCCTCTTTTTTTGTGTGTGTGATAGAGACAGAGAGAGAGACAGAGAGAGGGACAGATAGGCAGGGAGGGCGAGAGATGAGAAGCATCAATTCTTTGTGGCTCCTTAGTCTCCTTAGTTGTTCATTGATTGCTTTCTTATGTGCCTTGACCCAGCAAGGGGTAGAGGGCTACAGCAGAGCGAGTGACCCCTTGCTCAAGCGAGCAACCTTGGGCTCAAGCCAGCAACCTTGGGCTCAAGCCAGTGATCTATCCCTCACTTAAGCTGGTGAGCCCCTGCTCAAGCCAGATGAGCCTGTGTTCAACCCCACTACCTCTGGATTTTGAACCTGGGTCTTCCGTGTCCCAGTCTGACGTTCTATCCACTGCACCACCACCTCTTTCCCTCTTTATTAGACTTATCCCAGCCTCTTAAGGATTGGTGTAAGATATTCACCGTCATTTAAAAATTTCCTTTATGTGTAGAGCATTTGTTTTATGTCTTAAACTTACAGGTTTTCTGTTATTCTTTTTTCTACCTGTATTTTATAGACATGTCCTCATTTAAAGACAAAATACTGCTTATTTAATTTTACTTCTCAGCTCAAACTTACTGCTCATAAGAACCAATTGTAGTTGGTTCTTTAGTTGATACATGACTGTGCCTTTTTTCTATGGATTAGTATTTTTTTAGTTATTAGAGTTTTAGGTTTTAGGATAATGCACTTGCCTTTTAAAGCTTATATATTGGTTGTTCAAATTTGAATCTGTGTAAGGCGTATTGATACAGACAAGTTTTAAATTTTGGAAAACCACAAAGTCTGTTTCTTCAAGTTGAAGTGTGCACAACATACTTTCCTACATCAAAGTCAAACTAGTAGGGGCATTTATAGACTTTTTGTTAACACTCTATAGAGAATTTGTACATTTGGGATGTTTTAAGAGATGGTTTCTGAGGATATCATCTCAGTAGTACAGTAAATGGTCTTTGGATTAGGAAGAGTAATGTAATCTCTTTCTTTATGTGCCCTCTCCATCTTTTTCTCAAATGTGGTATACCCTGTTGTTTTGGCTGAGACGTCTTACAAAATATTCTTTTAACTCCTGGGAAGGACTCTGGATCAGAATATTTGCCTACTCTCCAAAGTAATGATTGTGGATATGTTCATATAGGCCCCTGGTTTTCTACTGAATCGCATTTCTAACCAGAGTGATGTTTCCTGTGCAAGCCACCTGTGAGCTGCCTTTTCATTATTTATTAAGGCTTTTATTGCTCATTTATTGGGCATTCTGCATTTGCTAAAAGTATGAAATGTATGCTTCTGTTCAAGTTGACGAATTTAGATATTCTCCCTTTAAAATTTATCTAAACCTTTACTTTTCTTAGATCTAGTCTAAGCAGATTTATAAACTACCCATTGTACATTTATAATATTGTATATATCAGGCCACAGTATTCTAGAACTAGTAAGACTTGAAGGGTGATATGACTCCTGCATAAAGAGAGAAAGATCATTTGCTCTTTTTCTAAAGATTTCAGATATGAAGTTCTTTGTTCTTTGAGAAAGTAGATTTTTTTCTGTCCACTGCATATGCCCTCCCTTTTTTAATTTAAGCCCATTTCTTTTTTTAGTGTTTTTTCATAATGAAATAAGATCAGAATTCTTTATAACAGTTGTGAAGCATTATTGGTAGCTCAGAATCTTAATACCAAGAAGTATTACCAAAACAAAAACTCCTTAGGTACAAATATATCTAGATTGTAGTATTTAATATTTGAAATGGGAATATACTAGTTCCATAGAATTTGGATAGTCTGTCAGTGAAGTGACCTATCAGCCTTTCCCTCTAGAGGACAATAATAAAAATACCAGGTTATCTTCAGATATTGTGGCTTCTCATGTTTCAAATGTTGATTGACTACATCTTGATAAAGTCAGATAAATGATTTTTATTAATTGGCTCTTGTCTGCTTTGCAGACAGCAGAGAATGTGTGTATGTGTATATAAAGTGCTTGCTGATAGCAAATGTGAAATTGAGAAGGGAAAATAAGCAGGGAGTTAAATTCTGTGTTCAGCAATAGGAGTTGTTGAACAGGAGTAAAATCTCCACTAGAAAAGAGTAAGAAAGCTTTTATTTCTTTTCTTCTGTAATTGCCATCCATCCCACCTGGATTAAGGTCCACTTTTCCAGTCTGAAATTAACATTATCTCAAGTTTGGAGTTTTGTGAATTCTTTTTCTGTGATTTTCCTGACTTACTGCATTTGTCTTTGAAATACTGTATTTACATTTTGAGATTGCCATACCTTAAGAATTTCTAGCTAGTCCAAGTTAAATAATGAACTACACACACACTTTCTGGTTAGTTCCTGAGGAGTCAGAGGAAAGATAAAATGTTTTGACTAAATGTTTTAGATATATGTTCCAGAAATTTTTAAGAAACATTGCTTTTGGTATTTACATATTTCTGTACTTTCTTGGTAAAATCTTAATTTTTATTTCTGCTTTGTTATAACATTTGGTATAAGAGTTGCAAGAGAAGGTGGTTAGTTAACAAAACAGATCTAAGTAAGCCCTTGATATATTTGCTTGAAAAAAGCAGACAGATTATACATAACAAAGATTCTAACAAGTTTTATATGCAGTGATGTAATATGAAATGATTTATTTTTAAATTAATTTTTCAAATTTTGTTTTGCCAAGTTGACTGGTTATAAATAGCATAACCAGTATATTTCAGAATAGTGTTGACATAGCTCTGAAGTTGATAAAAATTAATATTTATGTTCTTTTGATTTTTTACTTATTCTCTTCCAGGAAGTAATGTTACTCTTTTATATTTTTATCTATCCATTCATCTATTTATTAATGTCAGTTCTCCCTCAAAATATATTCTTTATCTATTTCTTTTTAAAATTTTTTAAATTACTTTTTAGAGAGAGAAACATAAATTTGTTGTTATACTTATTTATGCATTTATTGGTTCATTCTTTTAGGTTCCCTGGCTGGGAATCGAACCCAAAACTTTGGCATGTCATGATGACGCTCTAACCAACTGGGCTACTGGGGTCAGGGCTATCTAACCATTTCTAATCATGTCTACCACTGCCACAGCAGTCTGAACCACTATTATCTCTTAGCAGCCTGTTTCCCTGCTTCCATTCTTGTTCCCTTAATGTTCAGTCCTTACATAGTAACTCCAGTCATTTAAAAATGTACCTATGCCTGATCAAATCAATGGAGCTATTTTTAGCACCTGCATGGCCATGCTGAATGGAACCAATCAAGCCAGTGGCTGCAAGAGGGGAGGAGGGAGAGAAGGAGATGGATGCTTCTCCTGTGTTCTGACTCAGAATCAAACCTGGGATGTTCATAACCCAGGGCTGCCACTCTATCTTCTGAGCCACGTGGCAGAGCCAAATTATGATCATCTTAAACTACCCCAAAACCTTCTCTTGATGTCCCACTGTACATAGAATAAAATCCAGTATCCCTCAGGCCTGCCAGGCACAACATGATCTGTCCCTCTGCAGTATCTGTGACTTTATTTATTTCCTTTCATTTTCCACTAAGTTCATGCTGCTTGAGTCACAGCACTGAGGATCTTGCTGTTTTCTCTGTATTGAATGCTTTGCCTATAGATCATTGTGTAGTTGGTTGCCTTCTCTGCTTGATTATCTTTGCAGTTTCGTGCTGGCTATTTTAAAAAAACTTTCCTACTCCATTTTATTATTCTATATGGAATAATGGATAGGCCATTTAAAATTAAACTAGCCTCTATGAAAAACTTACTATGTTTTTTTTTTCTTTTCTCTTTTCTCCTTTCTCCTTTCCTTTCCTTTCCTTTCCTTCTCTTCTTTTTCTTTTTCTCTTTCCCTTTCTCCCTCCTTCCCTCTGTTCCTTCCTCTCTCCCTCCTTCCCTTTCTCCTTCCCTCCTTCCATACCATTCTCCCTCCCTTTTTCCCTCCTCCTCTTCTTTCCTCCTTCCTTCTTCCCTCTCTTCCTTTTCCCCTCCTCCCCTCTTCTTTCCCTTCCCTCCCCCTTTCTCTGTCTTTCTCTCCTTTCTTCCCTCTCTCCCTCCTTTTCTCTCTCTTTTCCTCCATCCCTCCATCAGAAAATTATTTCATCCCAGTACCCATCCCTGGACTGGGGCTTACATTTGGAGAAGAGAGTATTACTCTCTTAACTCTCTTTCTCTTTTGCATGAGTTGTGTAAGAATAATTAGTATTTTCACTGATGTGTGATTTCAGTGTTGATGCACATGAAACAAAACTGAATTTCTGTGTATTTGTGTTTTCTCTCTGGCACACAAATACATTGAGTCTCGAAAAATCTGTTGTTGATGGAAAAGGAACATTTCTGTTTTCCTTTGTCTGAGGACTTCATCTGTTTAGCTTTGCTTTCAAAACAGTAAAACCTTTGTATAATATTAGCATGAAATTTTTTATTCAGTACAACTAACTTCAGTTTTGGAATTCTAGGTATGTATAATTGGTTTTGAAGATAAGTGTTATGCAAAAATTGTCAAAGGAAGCATTTACTTTGTATCAATTTGAGTTAATTTATGGGTGTTAAATTTGATGACAGATACTCTGGTATCTCCTGGAATTTATTGAATTCTCTAAGTTTCATGTTACTTTTCTTAGGTATCCTTTCCTAGAAATAGAACTCAATAGTCATGGTCCTTTAAAGGGAATTAAATATATCCTTAACTTTTATAAAACAAGCATTTAAGGTTTTATATGCAGTGAGTCTTAATTTGTAGATTATAAAGTGCTTTAATTTCTGTTATTTTTCTGAAATTAAACTCACTATAAATACTTATTTTTTCTGCTAGTGACTACTTAGGGGTTGGTGGATAGGCATGTGGAATCCCAGTCCCTGAAATTACATTCAGAATTATAGAGGAGCTTTCTTTAGATTGACCAAGGGAATCTGCTGTCCAAAAAAGATTAAGTATGTTCTAACACAGGGGTCAGGGACCTTTTTGGCTGAGAGAGCCATGAACGGCACATATTTTAAAATGTAATTCCATTGGAGCCATACAACGACCCATGTACGTTACAGATTATTCAATAAAAATTTGGTGTCCCGGAGGACAGCTGTGATTGGCTCCAGCCACCCTCAACCCTGAACATGAGAGGTAGGAAATGAATGGATTGTAATACATGAGAATGTTTTATATTTTTAACATTTTTTTTTAATTAAAGATTTGTCTGTGAGCCAGGTGCAACCATCAAAAGAGCCACATCTGGCTTGTGAGCCATAGGTTCCTGACCCCTGTTTTAACAAATTAGTAGGCCCTTTAAAAATCTATTTC
This sequence comes from Saccopteryx leptura, assembly GCF_036850995.1. Lineage (NCBI taxonomy): Eukaryota > Metazoa > Chordata > Mammalia > Chiroptera > Emballonuridae > Saccopteryx > Saccopteryx leptura. The sequence goes on from NC_089504.1 coordinate 112,605,430, forward strand.
TGTATTTTACACTGAAAGATATTAGTAACCTAAAAACATACAGCAAAGCAGTGGTTAAGCTGTTTTTTACTATTGTCCATATTTAATTGAATGAGTTTTTCTCAGCTTTCAGCAGGAAGATTAGAGTTTTCTAGTTTCAACAGAGAACTTAAGACATAAAGCAGTGATTTGTGCTTTCAACAGACTTGCACATCAACTTGCTTTTAAAGTCTGCAACACATTTGTTCACCATATCTAGTAATAAGTAATGGTAACTACATTTTTTTCATTTTAAAATAAGAAGTAAAATAAATTGTTCATTTCTTATTTACAGTTGAAGAAAATACCCTTATTCATAATGACTAATATTAAGACATGTCAAATTTGATGTTTTTCCCCAAAATTTTTGTGGAAAGATGTGGTTATCAAGTATTCAGGTTTTTATAAATCCTATCGTGACATTTCAGTTTACACGTTGACCTTAAATAACTTCAATTGATAGCTTTGGAAACACTATGAAGGTTACACCTTAAAAAGATAAGTAAAAATCAGCACAGACTTAGTAATTATTCTGGTGTGGCCTCAAAATTACTAGTGTTGGATGTGTTTTTGTTTTTTGGGTTTTTTTTTTAACAGAGAGAGAGAGTCAGAGAGAGGGATAGACAGGGACAGACAGACAGGAATGGAGAGATGAGAAGCATCAATCATTAGTTTTTTTAGTTGTGCTTTGCGACACGTTAGTTCATTGATTGCTTTCTCATATGTGCCTTGACCACGGGCCTTCAGCATACCTAGTAACCCCTTGCTCGAGCCAGCGACCTTGGGTCCAAGCTGGTGAGCTTTTGCTCAAGCCAGATGAGCCTGCGCTCAAGCTGGCGACCTCGGGGTCTCAAACCGGGGTCCTTCCGCATCCCAGTCCAACGCTTGTCCACTGCGCCACCGCTGGGTCAGGCTAGTGTTGGATGTGTTTAAGACTTCAAAAGCAAAAGAGTAAGCAGATTATATAATGGGGATTATAAATTTACACTAGGATGATGAATGAAAAAATCACCTTACTAATATATGAGTGGGTACTGTAGCTTGATATAAAATTCCCAGTGTGACATTGTACAGTGACTCAGAAATTACTGTATCTTAATATGTAAACTTAGATTGTAAATGAAGATCATATGCTCTGGAAAACAGATAATAAGTAGATTTAGTGTTGATAGAGACCCTACTATTGAAGATGTATGTGAAGATTTTGAATAATTAAACCCAAATTTAATTTCAAAAATAATCTTTGTATGGGAAAATTATACTTGGGGTTAGCTCTATATTATTAAAAAAATGATTTTTTTTATTTTAAGTGTAATTATTGTATAAGACAGGCTTTACATTTGTCCTCTTACTTTTAAAAGGGCCTGAAGTAAACATTTAAGTACTATATTGTTATAATTAGATTTATGACTTTCTAATGTGTCCCAATAGCCCTTAGTTGATCTGTTTCTTCAACTTAGCAATATCCCCTTCATTTTCTGGTTCCACATTAGAGTAAGGTAAAGCTTGACATTTTCCAAAATATTATTCTTGGTAAAAGCAATATTTTTGTTTAGGTGACAAACAGCATGTTTGGTGCTTCAAGAAAGAAGTTTGTAGAGGGAGTCGACAGTGACTACCATGACGAAAATATGTACTACAGCCAGTCTTCTATGTTTCCACATCGGTCAGAAAAAGATGTAAGTTAATCAGTTACATTGTGTTTACTTAGTGGTGTATTCCTGTCTCTTTCTGGTTCCTAAAAAGCAATATATGAACTGCAGTGTACTGTCTTTGGTTGAATGACAATGTTAGGCACATTTCTAAGCCCTGGGATATAAAAATGATGTGCTTACATTCTAAAGGGAGATAAAATAAAATGTTCTTTGATTCTCAAGTTGGGATATGGTAATACTGTAGTAGGAAGTACTCAAAGACATGGGGTAAACATGATATAGCTTCTACATCATTGATTGTTTCTTTTTAATTTGTGTAATAACTTATTTTATATTAAAACACTCAGAATAGAAAGATGATTTGTACAGATTTAAAGACGTAGTGGCAGGCTTTAATGAACCTATACCTTTGCTTTATAATCTTCTGGCTATAATTCTAGGCCTCAGATAGAAACAGCATTTTTCCAATGTTCAGTTGAAGGGATGGTGTAATAAAAAATTTTGAAGAACTGTATTCAAAACATGGAAGATGATATAGAAATATGAATTAAGTGCTTTGGAAGGTTAGTAGTTTAATATTCCCATTTTAAATGAAAGTATTTAGGATGTAGCCAAGTCATAATTAGCCAGTTAATAAAATATTCTGAATGAATTCAGTTATTTTCAAATTCTGATAAGCTACTTTAAATTATATGTTGTAGAGTAAGTCTTTGCTTAATGTCATCATAAGTTCTTAGAAACTGCAACTTCAAGGAGAATACGTACAACAAAACCAATTTGACCATAGGCTGATATAAATAAGAGTTGAGCTCCTATGGCATATTTGGTCTCAAAAACCTCGTCAGACTTCTGAATAAAGACCCAAAACACCTCTAATATTAAACATTGAAATAAATGTGAACTATATATACATTTAAGAAAGATTAATAAAAAACAAGTTAGAGAATTATTTTCCAGCCTGTAAGTCAGTGTCACAAGTGGCCAGAGCTTATTCTGGCAACTCAAGGTGCAAGGTATGACCCAATCCTGGGCAGGATGCTTCCGCATGTTAGGGTGCCTTCATACACACATACACCTACACTCACTCAGACTGGAACAAATTAGACACTCACGTGAACCTAACATTAACATCGCTGGGACATGAGAGGAAACCAGAGTACCCAGAAAAAAAACCTGTGGACATGGGGAGAACTCCGTACAGCCAGTGGCCTCCCCTGGAAATTGATCCCCCACCACCACCACCGTTATAATGAAACAACAGTATATGAGGACCTGCTATATATTTAATCATATCAGTTGCCTTCTTGTACTTTGTACTTTTCCCCCCCTTTATAAACTAGCTCTTCCTAATTTTCCTATCTATGTAATAATCTACTCTAGTTATTAACCTAATAAGATTTTTTAATCGTGCTGAAACAGTTAAAAAAATTCTAAGAGATGTAACAAATGCTCTCATTTTTCATTAAAATTTATCATTAGTAAATCACTTGCTATGTCTTTTAGAATTTCATAAATTGGCTTAACTTAGTTTTAGTTAGGATTTCAGTGGGCTTTTAAAATCTCCCCTACTCTCACTTTGATGTTATTTCCCTTTATTTGTATTTGAAAATTGTATCATTTTAGCAACAAACTGTCCATTGCATTATCAGGGCTCTTTTCAAATTATATATGGTGGCTTTCTTTGTAATTAGTGTGCAATTTAATAGCTCATAGAATGTCATCTAATTAATTTTCTGATATATTACTTATCTAGCTATTTGCTATAAATTATAATGAAATTATTTTTTACATAAGTTGCTATGTTTAAGTATTGATCTTATAGTTAAAGAATTTGAAGTGTCTTTCTGGTAGCATCATTGCAGAAACTATAAAACTAATTTGTTTGTGTGTTACTGTGACTGTAGTGCAAGTTCAGTTTGATGGAAAAGTGGCAGTGGAATATTACCTATTGCTGGAAAGCATTTATTCTGATTTGGAAGATATGAAACATTCAAACTGAATCTGAAATAAAGTATTTAAAGATAATGAATGATAGAGATGTTTGTTTTCTAGAGAGCAAAAATACTGATCTCAGAGCTTTTCAGTCGAATTATTTATATTCACTCATATATAGGTTAGCATTCCAATCTAGTTGTTTGTCACAGAACTCATAATGATTTGATTCATAAAACTTTTTGATTAGTTAGCTAATTAAGAAGGTAATAACAAAGGAATTAAGAATTTGAGCTCCAGAGCAGTACAGGTATGTGTTGGGATCTTGGCTTTGTCTGTTAATCGGAACCTCTCCAAGCCTCAGTTTTCTCATCTGTAAAATGGGAATAATAATATATAGTAGTTACTTATAAATTTTTGCTGTTTCTGGCACTTTTTAAATAGTATCAGGGGTATTATACAAATTTTAGAATATATACATGGGGGAAGAAAAGTTATTCTTATGTTCACAGGAAAATTTTGATAAAATTTTAATTTTTATTTGAAAAATGTTATTCAGATCTCTGGGACATATTGACATATTTTCTGTTAGAAAGCTTGCAGGAATTTTTTACTTTCATCAGCACTCTTCGTGCCCTCTAGAAGAAGTCTTTGCCAATGGACAAAGAAGCTTACTGTTTTAATGTGCAGTAAAACATTGCTAAATCTATGCACATACACAAACACAAAGTGGTGTGTCTTTTCCATGCAGTTATTGGCCTTTTGTATTTCTTCCTTTGTGGGTTACCTTTTTTTGTGCCATTTTCTATTTCTCTGTTGAGATGATGTCTTGTTTATTTGTTGGTGTTTTCTATATATTAAGGTTAATAACATTGTCATTTGTTACAAGTACACTGCTCACAAAAATTAGAGGATCAGGGAATGTGCAGATACTCCATCCAGTACTTTTAGCTTTTTATGTAGCGCATTTTTACCAATGAAATAAAAGTTGGTTTTGTATCTCATTTGCATAATTGAACAACTTTCTTTGACTTGTCATTTGCTTTTCTGATGTTCTTGTTTAATAAAAAAAAATCAAATGCTTTTTTTATCACGTCATATTCATCTTGAAATATCCCATAATTTTTGTGAGCAGTATATTTTCACAGTATTTTGCTTTCAATTTAGTTTATTGTTTTTTAAAATATAAAATATTTATCTTTTTTATTGAATTTGACTCGTCTTTTTTCTGATTGTTTCTGTTTTGAGATGATACTTAGACTTTCCCAAACTACTTTTTTCTAGCACTTTTGTGCTTTATGCTTCACATATAACTTACGTTCATTAGAAATACATTTTGGTTTATGGTGTGAATTTTATGGTGCTAGAGAATTCCTCTCACCCCGAGTATCCAGTTGTCCCTACATCATATATAGTTATATCACCAGTCATAAAGTTTTTCCGTAAATGACCAGATAGTAAGTAAATATTTTAGATTTTTTATGCCAAGAAGCTAGCTAAGAGATATTAAGTAGAGTCATACCAGTGGTGACACAGTAGATAGAGCGTTGACCTGGGATGCTGAGGTTCTAGGTTCGAAACCCCAAGGTCGCCAGCTTGAGAGTGGGATAATAGACATGGTCTCATGGTCGCTTGCTTGTCAAGAGATAACGAGTTTGACTGGAGGCCCCTCCACCACTGTCAAGGCACATATAAGAAGTGATCAGTGAACAACTAAGGTGCCACAGCTACGAGTTGATGCTTCTCATCTCTCTTTTCCTGTTTGTCTTTTTTGCAATCGATAAATATACATATATCTATTATATATGATGTATCTATTATAAATATATATATGTATAAATAAAGTAGATATTTCTATAACTATTTAAAATATATTTAAAAAATTCTTGGCTCATGTACCCTACAGGTATAAGCAGTATGCTGGATTTGGCCTGCATTCAGTAATTTGTTCTCCCCTGGGTTAGACCATTCATTTATGGCTAATGGAAATTTCTTACTGTATTCTGATGTCTGATATATATAGTATTTTGGGGCTTATTACTAAACTCTTTTGTTCTGTTTATCATACTGATTCTTTGGCGAACTACAAAATAGTTATGGTTTATAGACAATTTTCACATCTTAGTCATGTAAGGTCTTTCCCATCCTTTTTAAAAATGTTTTTGCCTACTGTACATTTGTACTGATGTTTCTCTTCTTTCAGAACAGTGTCTTTTTTATTCCTGTTCTTCTTTATGTCTTTTAATAAGTAGAGTTTTATGGTGGTACTTTTCATTATATATATTTCTGATTGGTTTTTACTGATATATACAATAGTTCTTAGAACAGTTTGTGTATGTATTTATAACCAACTACTTTACAAAACCCTTTTATTAGTTTTTGTTGATTGGGGATGTGGGTTCTGGAAATCCTACCATAGGAGTTTTTATGTCAGGCACATGATGCTAGCTAGCTATGTGTCCTTGGGCAAGTTACTCAATGTCTGTGACTCTGTTTTCTCATCTATAAAATACAAATAATAGTATATGACTCATGAGTGGTTATGAGGATTGAATGAATAACTATGTAAAACACTTTTAGAAGACCAGATAGTATTACATAAATTTTGCTGTGATACATGAATAATAATATTATTATTCTGTTTGGTTCTCTTGGGTTTTTTAGGTTATACATATCATCTACAAATAATGATGTTTGTCCTTTATAAAACTTGAAAAGAAAAAAATTTTGAATACTAAAAAAATGACAGATAATTTTGTTATATTTTTCTCTCTGGAATATAATTTTAAAGTGTAACATAAGATAAAGGAAAATTGGCTATTGATTGAGGGAATCTTTAAGCCAATTATCAAAAATCAGAAAGCAAAAAAGAAAACCAACCAATTTCCTGACTTATCCTATTCATAGAGCATAAAATATAACTTTCATTATCATATACATGATTTTAGAAGTATATAAGAAACTGTTCTTTTTTTTTTGTTTTTTTTTTCTTTATTCATTTTTAGAGAGGAGAGAGAGAGGGAGAGAGAGAGAGAGACAGAGAGAGAGAAGGGGGGAGGAGCTGGAAGCATCAACTCCCATATGTGCCTTGACCAGGCAAGCCCAGGGTTTCGAACCGGCGACCTCAGCATTTCCAGGTCGATGTGTTATCCACTGCGCCACCACAGGTCAGGCAAGAAACTGTTCTTTATGTGATGGCGTGCTAGTTAAATTTCTAAGTAGTTCTTGAGGCCTGTTTCTGAGTTTCTCAAGACCTTTTATTTCAAGGTATGCCTAAATGGTATGTGTCTTTCTTATACAATGCCAAATTTGCTGTTTTGAAATATAAAAGTTTTTAAAGTATTACAGATATGTTACTTAAATATATACTTTCAAAGATTAAAATCATAGGCAGAAAATGAGCTTGATTTCTTTTTTTTTTTTTAATTAAAACTTTTTTTATGGAGACCTTATAAAAAATGAAAAGCATTCATATAAGACATGAAATAGATAACGCTTTGAGGGTAATAAAATCTAAGCAACTTAGAATTTCAAAAATATATATTTACGTTTTAATTGCTAACATATGCTTTCTAGTCTAATGAGTCTGTGCACTCACTTGATGATTCTTAAATGTTACCATTTTAGAAGACAAACTTGTAGGAACCTCTTTTCCCTTGTTTTAATATTTACTGTAAGGACATGAGATGTGACACCTATTCCTTATTTTAAAAACTTAAAACTTGTAAGACAGGTTATTTGTGTATCTTGACAAACAGCAACCATTTTGAACTCTTACCTACCTTACTTGTGCTAACCTACAGCAGTTAAAAGTAGTGTTTATTTCATTAAACTCTAGTATGAAATAAGGATACCATCTATCACCATAATTGTTGCCATCCTCATGATTAGTAACGATATTTGAGTACATACTGGAGTCATGCTGACTGTTCTCAGTGAATTCTTCCTATCTCAGGACCTTAGTTTAGCACTTTCATTTTTCAGATCTTCACATGGTTCTCTCCCTTTCTCTGTCTCCCCACATTCAGGTTGTCGGCTAAAATATCCGAGAAACCTCTCTCTGATCCCTCTTCCTAAGTAGCCTAGTATATACTATTCACGCTACTTCCACTCTTTCCTTCTAAATTCTTTCCTGTATTTTAACAATCATAGCACCTCTCTCTACCTGAAAGTGTACATGTCTATTAATTATTATCCTATCTACTTCACTAGAATTTAAGTTAAACAAGGGCAGTGACTTTGCCTATGTAGTTTCTGCTATCCTCTTAGAGTCTATAATAATAATCCATAGGACCTAGAAGAGTCTCATTGAGTCCTTGTTAAAGAAAGGGAAAGAAAGTTGATACTGAAAAATAACAGAATTAATATCATTTGCAGGAGATATGATTATTTACAAACAAATAAACCCCTCAAAAATCACCTTTAAAACTTTTACTAGAAAATATGAATGTATATAAATGTGTCATTTTTGTGTGAAAACAATAACCTGATAGTGTTAAATGTAAATAAATTAGACTAAAGAAATTGAAATTTTATGTCAAATCATTTGAAGGGAATGGAATGTTCTAAAAACCTCTTACATTTGTTGACATTCACATAATTTTTAAACAGTATTTTAAAGAAAAACCTATTTATCAAAGGGAGTTAAATGATATATTTCAAATTTTGATATTTCTATAAAAATTATTACTGTTATGTCAATAAAAATTCTAATAATTTATATTCAGAAAATACCTTTTTATTCCATTCCTATCACACTATCACACTAGCAAGGAGTTTGTTTTCCTTTTTAGCAGGAGAATAATTGTTGTGTAAGTGTAATTTATATAGTCTTTGTAAAAAATGTTTATCATTGCATATAAGAACCTTTAAAAATGTGAACTTTATTGAATTGGTCATATGCCTTTCTGTAAATTGTACTGTGATTCTAACCTAAAATTTAGAAAATATAAAGAGGTATATTTCCATATTTTTAAGTGAAGAATTTGAATGTTAAATGTTTAATAGGAGTCAGTTGCTATTTATAGTTAATTATTATTGACTATTATACTTTAAAATTTTTTTGGAAAATTTAATGTTTTTACTAAAATTACTTGAAAATACCTAATAAACTCATAATCTGTTGTTATTTCATTCATAAGGTATCAGATCCTATGACTTATTTTTCTGTTTATCCCCTTGTCCCTGTATATTTTTGGTCTTTTTGATGTATTGTTTATTCTTCTTTTGTGTGTGTGTGTGTGCCTGTTTGCTAGATATCATTCTGATTTCAGTGGCTTTTTTTTTAACCGTACTATTTTTAATTTTAAAATGTTCAGATTCTCTCTATATTTAGAACTTCCTTTTTCTTTGTTTCTTTTTCTGTTTGTAGATGTGATGTAGTGAAAGTCATTTCTTTGTTGTTTTTGTCCTGAAATAATTACACTCTAGATATAATATCACCATACTTTTCAGTGTACTGATTATACAGTGATTTTTAAAAACATTTAAAACTTATTTTATTTTTTAATTGCTTTGTGTTCAGAAAAGTTTCACTTAACAAAACTTTGTTATGGTTTGAAGTTGTTTCTTATGTTGAAAATAATTTGTTGACCAAACTCATTTTACTGTTTCTTGAAATAGGTTTTATAATTGAAAGTACATTTTTTGGAGAAAATTTCTCTATTTTATTTGAGAGAGGGGGAGGGCGGGACAGATAGGAAGGGAGAAAATGAGAAGCATCAACTCATAGTTGTGTCACCTTAAGTTGTTCATTGATTGCTTTCTCATATGTTCCTTGATGAGGCGAGGGGCAGGGGAGTGGAGGGTAGAGGAGTCTCCAGCTGAGCCAGTGATTCCAGCTCAAGCTCCAGACCCTACACTTAAGCTGGCAAACCTGCATGGTGGTCAGTATTGAGAAGCACAAGTGGTATAGGATAATTGATACTTTTTTTCTATATGGATTGCTGGCAGGAGCCAGATTTGCCTATTAATATGTTTTCAAATGTATAGTTTTCTAAACAAAATTTTTAGACTTCCTTTTTGTCATGTATTTCACAGTTAGGAATTTTAAGAAATTTCCAATTTGTTGATTTCATTATATTCTATATATTCAACAAGATATATAGGGGATTTTTGGGGGGGTAGAGAAATAACTTGAATCATATTACTAGTTCTAGTTGCTTTCTGGTTTTTCTTGTTGTTTGACTGCATTGTATAATATAGACTGAGAAATGAGGAAGGGTTTAACTATTAGATGGTTTTAGACTAGGAACACAGTAATATACTTGTTAGTTTCAGCATTCTACAGATTGTGTCACATTTGATCTTTTTCTACCATTTCTATTTATTTATTTATTTATTTATTTATTTTTTTTCATTTTTCTGAAGCTGGAAACAGGGAGAGACAGTCAGACAGACTCCCGCGTGCGCCCGACCAGGATCCACCCGGCACGCCCACCAGGGGCGATGCTCTGCCCACCAGGGGGCGATGCTCTGACCATCCTGGGCGTCGCCATGTTGCGACCAGAGCCACTCTAGCGCCTGGGGCAGAGGCCAAGGAGCCATCCCCAGCGCCCGGGCCATCTTTGCTCCAATGGAGCCTTGGCTGCGGGAGGGGAAGAGAGAGACAGAGAGGAAAGCGCGGCGGAGGGGTGGAGAAGCAAATGGGCGCTTCTCCTGTGTGCCCTGGCCGGGAATCGAACCCGGGTCCTCCGCACGCTAGACCGACGCTCTACCGCTGAGCCAACCGGCCAGGGCTTTCTACCATTTCTTATCGAAGAACACAAGTTCTTCTTATTTTACCTGAAATTTGTGATGAGAAACTTCTCTCTTTAGATTCTTAGGCAAAAAATAATATAAATTTAGGATATTATTCAAAAAATTTTCTGAAGGCTGAGGGCCTCTCTGACTGCTGTTATAATGATAGTCTTGCCTTGGGGAAAAGATGAGATTATTAGCAGTTACCGTTATCATTTATTGAGCACTTACTATAGGCCGTGTCTTACCTCCTTTAATCTTCAACTGTAGACAGGTAGGTAGTAGTATTTCTATCCTACAGGAAGGGAACAGAGACTCTGCTCTCCCATAGGTAAGTGGCAGTACCAGGATTAAACCCAGATTTTTTTCTGACACTAAAGCTGGACCCCTCTACTTATGTTGCATTCCTACTGTAGTATGTCTCTTGATCTAAAGTTCTATATTTTTCTAAGAAGTTTATATTAACATCCAGCAATTTAAAATGTATAAATTTTCTGTTTTTTTGTTAAATGTAGTAGTTGCCGTGCCAGGGTCTGTTTCGTATGCATTTTCTTTGTCCTCATAAATAGCATTTCATCCCATTCACATTCCTTCATTTTTTAAAATATTTTTAATACTGATATATTTCATAAAACATTATTTCAGACTTTAAAAATACATAGCATTAGGGATTGATTTTATAAGAAATTATATATTTGCATTTTTTTTTCTTTCTTTCTTTTTTTTTTCTGAAGTTGGAAATGGGGAGGCAGTCAGACTCCCGCATGCGCCCAACCGGGATCCACCTGGCACGCCCACCAGGGGGCAATGCTCTGCCCATCTGGGGCGTTGCTCTGTTGCAACCAGAGCCATTCTAGTGCCTGAGGCAGAGGCCACAGAGCCATCCTCAGCGCCTGGGCCAACTTTGCTCCAATGGAGCCTTGCTGGAGGGGAAGAGAGAGACAGAGAGGAAGGAGGGGGGAGGGGTGGAGAAGCAGATGGGCACTTCTCCTGTGTGCTCTGGCCAGGAATCAAACCCGGCACTCCTGCATGCCAGGCCGGCGCTCTACCACTGAGCCAACCAGCCAGGGCAAATATATTTGCATTTTTAACACATTTGGAGGTAGTCATTTTAACATCTATTTGTATAGCTAATTAAACTATTTTCAAATTTCTGTAAAGCAGTTTTCTAGCCTTCATATATTCACACATAGAGAAAATGATAATACTTAATGTCACTCTGTTAAATGGATCATTCTACTGCTCTTGCTCTCTAATTCTGGCCCAACAAACCATGCCATTTCCATCTTCATGCTGTGTTTCCCTCCTTGGCCTCCCAGTGAGGAGAGGGCTGATCCCTTGACTCACCTGATAATTTGCTTGTGGAAGTATAATCTTTGTGAGACTATAAACTAAAGTGTCTGTTCTTAGGAGTTATGTATTCATTAAAGTAAATGTCGTGGAAAAGTAAAATTTTTAAGTGGTCCATTCTAAAATGTTTACATTGACATCATTCTAAGTCATGCATTCATGTTGGGCAACTGCTTATATTTGAAGCCTTTGGAATCAACCTGACTCTTACTTTCATTTATAGCTTATAATGATAACAGAAAATCACAGCTCTTAACATTTCATATAAATCTTTTATCTTCTGTCGATAACTAAAGCTTCATAATGTATTATACATTTTCTTTGATTTTGTTCTTGCAACTTGGAAATTAACCTTTAATGTGCTTAAAAGATTTTCAATTTTGTGGTAACAGAACAGTTATACCTAAAAAAAGAACGTGATCAGGCATAAAATGTGTATTTTTTCAGTTTTTTTTAGATTGAATACCTTCTGGATTTGAGAAGGAATATTTATAAGGTTTGATGCTTATTTTTAAAGAAAATTTGTTACTATATTGATATATTGCTGTTTTAGAGTGGTATGTGACTCAGCTCTCCCTCAGAAGAGTGAGGTGTATCATTAATTTGAAACTACACTTGTATAAAAACTTGAATTTTAGAGCAATTAAAATAACTCAGAATTTTGACATAAAAATAGCATGAAATGTGTACTGTTAAAGCCTCTAGTATATAATGCTTTCTCCTCCTGGTTTTTCTGGTGTTGTCTGTGTCAGCCCAGTTCTTTACTGGAAACCAGAGTGACCTCTAATAGTTTTCTGTCTGGTCATTCTTCACCTACCTCCTTTACCCTGTACCTCAACCATTTCAGTAGAGCATCATATACTGTTGCTTCTACAACCAGAATGCCTTTTCTTTGTAGTCCCATTTTTGCTGTGAAAATTATTTTTCCAAAGCACAGTTTGATTATTTCATTTCTTTGTTTAATAGATTTTTTTTTCTTTATTGTTATAATTGGTAGCCATTTTTTATGCCATTTGAGAAGATCCTTTACATTTGACCCCAACATATTATTTTCCATCCTTCTATGCCTCAGTGTGCATAGGGGTGACCCTATTTCCTTTTTTTAATTACTCTATTATCTAATCACTAATGCTTTTTATTTTGTTTATATTCTAATGTTCACTAACTTTCATCACACCCTCACTGTGTAGTCTCAGCTTGGAAGACCACTCAACTGTATTCACATTAGGTGGTACCATTCTGCAAAGTATTTGTTACCTCACCCTTGTTTAGAATTCTTTTACTATGGTAATACTTTATATCATATTTTCTTTATAGTATTTGCCACACTGTACTTTAGAATATAGTTAGTTGTATAATTCATTTTCTTCTTTCACTAGTTTATAATCCATTTGATGATACAGCCCTTGTCTTTTTTTAATTAAGGTATTTTGATAGTTGCTAAGACAGGGAATACATAAGCATGCACTTACCTATACACGTTTTTATTTACTCAGTTTAAGTATCTACCACATATAGTGGTAGTCTGAGGAAATAACAATTGAATATAACATGTTTCATGAATATACTATGCCTTGAAAGAATTTATATTCTACTGGGGGGAAAAATGATGAAGCAGTAAACTGAAAGGCATTATATATAAGTGCCATGAAATTCACATCCCTCACCAACAGACAATATACATTTATATACCATGTCCATGTTGTTTTGGAAGTATTTTGACTTGTTCTTTGGTATTGTATCGTCTCCACTTACGTGGTTGTGTATATATTTGTTAGATTTTTTTTTAACCAATTTGATACACATCAATTGTTTGTATATACAAGTCATGAACTACTCTTACAAAATAAAAAACTTTATATTTAGGTATTTTTATTTTCAACTTTAATAAACTGAATTTAGAATTTAGCTTAATATATTCTCAAAGAATTAAAGAATTTCATTTATGAATTTAGATACTGACTTTGAGATACTGTTTATGTTTTTGTTAGCCTAGTTTATTTCCTGTTCTTTTTTAATTTTTAAAAAATTTTTATTTTTAATTTATAGTGTTGACATGGTTTCAAGTGTTCACTCAATATAGCACCCTCTACACATTGCATTGTTTTCTTTTAAAGTGACTTAATGATTCTGCTATACTTTTATTTAAAATAACTTGGGAAAAAACTTTTATAGTAATAAAAATTTATTTTGTTTGCACAGTTTGATTTCATTCAACTGTGAATTCATTATGTAATGTTTATGATTTTTCTGAAGATGGAGAAATATGGGTTTGACTCTTGTATTATGATGTATAGATTTGTAACATCTAAGTGCAATAATGTTCTGTGTACTTTCCTTATGCTCTAATATAATTAATTTGTTTCTAGATGCTGGCATCACCATCTACATCAGGTCAGCTGTCTCAGTTTGGGGCAAGTTTATACGGGCAACAAAGTAAGAATTTTGTATTTATTCTGGAATACTTTATTTAAAGAAAAAAAAAGTAACTACCAAATAAAGAACAACCAGTGCTGCCCTTGTGGGTTTGTTCTAGGGTTTAAAAAGAAAGATATTTAATTTTTAGTTTTTCTTATTTTACTTAATAGTAAAACTTCATTATTTTAGACCTTTTTAATCCAAAACTTGTTATTTGGATATAGGATATATTAAAACCTATTTAAACATCTTTTGTATCTGCATGTTCCTTTGCAGTAATTTCGAAGAAGAATTTGCTAAACAAATGAAAAATAGATACCCTCTGTTTTCAATTAGAGGAAGTTAAAGGGGTGTTTGTTTGTTTGGTCATTTGACTATGTTGTTTGAGGTTCTTGACCTTCTTAAAATGTGAGCCCATTTACTTATCAGTTTGTCAAATGTTCTCTTTGTTTAGCAAATATTTCTTCTTTTGCTTTAACTCAGTCTAGTTATAGAAATCTATGTTTTTGATTCAGTTTAATGCTTTATCCATATATAAAATTTTCTTTCTTTTTAAGTAATACTTTTCTAGCTCTTAGCACAGTGCCTGGCGCATAGTAAGCGCTCAATAAATGTAAGCTATTATCACATGAAATTTTTATAATTTAAGTTATAAAATCTCTATTTTTTAAAACTAATTTCTAAACTGTTATATATTAATAATATTTTATCATCTCTATTAGTAACAGATACTGTTGATCTTGTATCTCTGTTAATGGGAGGGTAGTGTTAAAAGGAATATAAGTACCCAGCATAGATTACAGAATAATAATAGACAGTCTGATGACTGAGTATCTTAACCAGATACTCAAATAAAAATCAGTTGTTTGATTTGAAATTCTTTCCCAGTATAATAAAAAGCAAAGTTTTCTTGGTTATCATACCACTTGACCCATCAAACTTCTTTTGAAGTTTAGTAGGGGGAAGAAAGTGTTTTTGTTAGAAATAGTTTACGTCTACTTTTTTCTCTTCTTCCTTTGTGGCTTTTTCTTTTTTGGAGGGGACTGTGAAACATAATTTTGTTAATGTAGAATTAGTAAATAAAATTAATAATTGCCTATAGATATTAGCAGTTTTCTTCTAAGTGAAGAGCAAATTTAAAAAGCTTTTTTATTACATTAGAAAAGGTGTTGCTTGTTTACCCACAAATGTTCATCCTGGTTGTTGGGAGAATATTGTTAGTAATTTCTTTCTTTTAGCTTGTATTAAATCTACTGCTTTCACCTTTAGGGTAACCTTTACCATGGAAATAGCTAGTTATTTTAAAGGTACTCTTATATTTGTAGAGTAACTGCAAAGAACTTAATTCTGTTTTATTTTTAAAGTCCACAGTTTATCACAGCAGTAAGGTAGATATGGATTAGAGAAAAATTATATTTGAGAAGGTAAGGTTATTTTATGAAGAATGGCAATTGTTTTTACAAGATAATCTGTTATATGGACTTTAAAAATCTAATCCAATTTTTAATAGAAAGTTATTGTTTATTGATTTTTCAAGAGAAAGAAAGGGGAAGAGGGGACCATCAATTTGTTGTTCCATTTATTCATCTGTCATTGGTTGATTTTTGTATGTGCCTTGGCTAGGATCAAACCCGCAACCTTGGCTTGTCGGCACGACAGTCTCACCAACTGATCTACCTTGCCAGGGCCTCTAATCTGATTTATTTAACCTGAAAATTATGAAATTGTAATTGAAATAAGATGTAGAATGGGTTAGGTTTCAAATATAGTAATTTTATTGGTATGGTAGGCATTTATTGACTTCTTAATATGTGTAAATGATTGTTACGGATAAACTAAGATTAACAAACAAGCAAAGTTATATATATTAGAAAATATTTTAAGGTACTTACTAGTTTAAAAAGAAGTCACATATGACAAGTATTTCCCATTAAAGGTTAGTGTATTAAATGGCTATATTCCTGTAGTGTTGGTGAAGCAGCATTTTTAATACATGGCTCACTCTTTTATCTGACATTGTGGGTATTAGCCAGCAGAATAATTGAACCTTAGATCAACTGGTACTAAAAGTGTTTCAAGTCAGGGTTCAATTATTCCTTTCTAGCATATAGATTTAGAAGCTACAAGTAGTAGGGGGGAAAAAGATAGAACCTGGATTTCTAGTCTCTGTCAGTTAGGATAGACCCGAGAGGGCCAAATAAATCATTTAGTTGTTAAATAGTCTGAACACGTACCTTGTCAGAGAGGAAAATAGAACTGTTTTGTGGGACTTGAAAGCTAGGGTTTTAATTGTGTAAGTAAGTCAAAATAGTAAAACCTGATGGACTGGCCTTAATAAAAGATGGGGAGATAGAAGGAATAACTGGGTGGGAATTTTTTAGTAATGCTAATCTTATGGCAATTAAATGTACTACATTGGTCTTGATATAACTAAAAATTCTTTTGCCTCCCAAGTGTATTGCGTATCACCATTAACTCTGTATCCTGATTAGCAAAATTCAGTAGGAATTTGTGCCATTACAATGGAGAAGATATAGGTGGAAAAGGAAGAGTGCCCTTTCTAAAACTGAAACTCACTAAGATTAAACAAAGGAAGGGATTCTTGGAATGGATACAGAATTGCTTATTTAAACTTACATTTTGTCAACTTTGGGTGATAGTGATTACATAGTACATAAGGGTACCAAGAAAATGCTGGACCGCGGGTTCTTTCTTGTATAATCACAGTATGGTTGTATCCAAGTACATAGTAACTTTTCATCCAGGAGTTCATGTGAATACTGTGCACCAAATGATAACTATGGAAGCCAGTAAACAGAATCTTGTATTCAAGTTGTATATTGTTACCTAGTTTGAGTGTTCGCATAAGACTTTAAGTACACCTTACAGCAGGGGTCCCCAAACTTTTTACACAGGAGGCCAGTTCACTGTCCCTCAGACCGTTGGAGGGCCGGACTATAAAAAAAAACTATGAACAAATCCCTATGCACACTGCACATATCTTATTTTAAAGTAAAAAAACAAAATGGGAACAAATACAACATTTAAAATAAAGAACAAGTAAATTTAAATCAACAATCTGACCAGTATTTCAATGGGAACTATGCTCCTCTCACTGACCACCAATGAAAGAGGTGCCCCTTCCAGAAATGCAGCAGGAGCCGAATAAATGGCCTCAGGGGGCCGTGTGCGGCTCACGGGCCGTAGTTTGGGGACCCCTGCCATACCGGTTTCAAGATGCAGGGTCTCCCTGAAGCTGTCTACTAGAGTGGAACAAACAGGGGACCAGAAATTAATTTCTTCTGGATATTGTACACTGAAATTAAGTGACAGTGTAGCTGGTGTGATCTTTTCTTACTTCCCAACAGGATTTAGGGCCTTGGACGATTGAATGAAAAGAAAACTATTTACTGAGTGCTTTGTATGCCTGTTATCTTAAAGGCACATAGGTTGACTGGCTATCTGGGTGAAGCCATTTTACACAATTGTATCTGAATTCTCAGAGGACCCAGGCCTCCTGCTGGGAAAGGATATTAACTTGCTTTTTGGGGGATCTGAACTCCTAGCTTGAGAGCAGTGGCATAGTCTCAGGCTTTCAACAATATCCCTCTGGCCTCCTGTTTTAAGAACACCTTTGTGGAAGCTACTTATTTTTTAGAGAACCAGACACAGTTGGAGTAGTTCAAATGATGCTGTTGACAAGATGTTTAGACAAATGACACATTTTGGTAGCTTCAGGAAATTGAGGTCCATTTAATAGATTCTTGAATTAAAGCAATGCTCTGGGAGTTCTTGCTCTTAAGAAGCACATGTTGCTATTGAGGAAGTCAAGATATTAATATGTAAAATATTAAATAACAGCCTACAATACTAATACATAGATTAAAATCTGTATATGAACAGACAGTTTAGAGAGAAAAGCACAGTAAGCTGCAGTGGTACAGGACCACTTCAAAAAGGAGGTAAACTGAGTTTAACAAGGTACTCACTGAGTGCCTTCCATATATATTACATCATGCTAGATACTGCTGATGTGTGGTAGAAGAGGTCATTCTCTTTTATGCCATTTCCGTGTAGTATACATATTGCTGTGGTGTTATTGCATTTATTTATTGCATGTGTTCATTGCCTTTGTATCCTCGGAACTCGACATGTAGACACTCAGTAAATGTTTGTTGAATGATGAGCAGAATATGGTTCTGTATTACATATAGTAGGATAAGTACAGATTATTTTTCTACAAAGTAGAGGAAGAAGTACAAAATTTTAGTGGATGTTTCAAATTGAGGAGTAATCACATATCTTGGAAAATGATCAGGAAAGGATTTACAGTTGAGATCATTTTGACATTAGCTACCTGTAACGTTGTTTTAGTAGTGTGAACAGCATCCATAGAACAGGATATATTTGGGAGTGTTCTATTTTATTAATGCAAGGGAAACTTTTTACTTCATTAGACTACCTCATTTTATCGTTACCTTTAGGACCACCTGTTAACTTTCTTGCCTTCACCCCCAATGTAATAGTTACTGAGTATTTACTGAGTATCAGGTGCTATTTTAAGTACTTTGTGTGAAGTAACTCATTTAATCTTCCAAAAACCCCATGAGAGGTTAGTTAAGGGATCGACTCAAGGTTGAGATAGTAAATAATAGAGCCTGGAATATATTATTTTGTAAGTATGTGAACATGAATTGAGAACAGCAGTTTTCTTTGAAATGTGGATGCTAAATATTACTGAATGTCAAGACCCTAAAGGGCCATTTGTACATAGTAGAAACTACAGGTGTTAAATCCACAGATTCCAACAGTCTACTGTCTATAAAATTACAATAGTATTTATTTACTTTCTGTGTTATTTATTGAGTACTTACTATGAGTGAAGTAGTATTCCAAGTATGGCAAATAACAAAGTTCCTGCTTTCATGTAGCTTATATTTAAATGGAGAAAGACAAAATAAGCTAATGTGGGCAATTAAGTAAATATGATTATTGTAATAAGTACTATAAAAATTAAGTCAGATTATTGTATGAATGGATGGGTTTAATATTTTACATGGAGCAGGCAAAGAGACAATCTCTGAGGAGGTAATATTGAAATGGAAACCTGAATGTTGAAAAGGGGGAATCCTTGGAAAGATCTCTTCTGGATGAGAGAGAAAGGGGGAGAGCTATTTAGGTACAGACAACAAAAATACAAAAGTTTTTACTTTAGAGAATGTAAAAATGAATTTAGTGTGTTAAAGGAAGAGTTAGAGGGCCAGTATAATGAACAAAGAAAGTAGAAGGCTAATGGAATAGCAGGTGTCAGGTCATGGAATCTTATAAAGATTTGGTAAAGAATTTGAATTTAGTCTAAGTTTAATGGGAAGGATTTTAAGATACAATTTCAGCTTTAAAAGATCACTTTGCTTTGTAGAAAATGGGTTAGGTGGAGGAGGAAAAAGTGGCAAGAGAGGAGATGAGGTTATTATTTCAGGCAAGAAAAATAGAATGAGTTAGGTGAGTGGTGGAGGTGTTGAGAAGGGGTCAGATTTGGGATATTTTGATGATAGAGATAATACAATTTGGTGATGTCGGATGTGCAAAAAAGGGATTGAGGATCGTATTACTTGGTGAATAGGTGCCACTAATCTATAATGGAAACTTAGCTTGAAGAGGAATAAAAAGTATACATAGGAGTTTCACACACCTGTTCCACAGATAGAGAGGGCCAGCTGCTCTAAAGATCCAGCCAGATGTTATCTGGGACTCTCAGCTAGTGTCAACATAGTAGCAACTTTGTAATAGGATATTGAAGCCAGTTTGCTCCATTCATATTCTTGTCTCATATATCGTAAGATGCAGAAGCAAGCCATACTCTTTCAAGCACGTCACTTGTCCTCATTTTCATACATCCTGCTGTTCTCTCAGACTGAACTGTTTTAACATTTTTATCCACCTGACTCCTCATCACCACCACCAAATACTTGGCTAGGTCTCTCATTAATTAATTCATGGACTGTCTGCTCCAGGAAACATTTTCTGATCCGGATATCCATTCTACTTTCACAGAGTTAGTCTGAACTAGTGAGCCTTCCCATACACATCCAGGCATACCACATATATACCGCATGTAAACTCTTTAATTATAGCAATATTTTTTATTTTTAATAGTCTTTTGTATCTTTGTAGAATAAGAGAAGGGAAAACATTCTAAGTGGGGAGAAGGATATGATAAAAGGTTGAGGGGCATACCTGGGGAGGGGATTGAGAAAGAAAAAAGATGCTAAATCACATGTATGTAAAAAGAATATGTATTAGAGTGAGTAAAATATTAACTAAGAAGGGGTATATTTCATTTATATAAATGAAGCTGGGAAAATAAAATAAAGATTATAAGACTCTTCTGGGATGACAGAATTTTCCAGACTAAGCTATGATTGGATTTAATGCTATAGAAGAGTGGTTCTCAACCCTGGCTGCACCCCTAGAAATACCTAGAAAGTTTTAAAAAATTCTACTGCCTATGAATTTCTCAGACCTAGACTAAGTCACAATTTCTGGTCACGGATCTAGACATTGAAGTTACCCAGATGATGCAAAAGTTAGCAACTGCTCTAAGAAGTGGAAAGTGATTAGTAAAAAAAAAAAAAAAAAGGCAAGGGAGATTGAGGCTCTGGCTGGTTGGCTCCGTGGTGAAGTGTCAGCCCGGCATGTGGATGTCCTGGCTTCAATTCCCGGTCAGGGCACACAGGACAAGCAACCAATTTCTCTGGCTGGTTTGGAGCAAGTTGGCCTTGGGCGCTGAGAATGGCTCCATGGTCTCATTTCAGGTACTAAAAGATAAAAGAGCTCAGGTTTTGCCGAGCAAGGGAGCAATGGCTCCAAATGGGCAGAGCATCAGCCCATAGGGGGCTTGCCAGGTGTCTCCACTCCAGGGCGCATGTGGGAGTCTCTTTGCCTCCCTGCCTCTCACTTAAAGAAAAAAAAAAAAGAAAAGGGCAATTGAAATAGGAATCAAGAAATTGGATCATTATTTTATTTATAATCTTGGGCAAGTCACTTAATGCTTGTTGTTAATTCTTCATATATAACTTTGTTGGATGCTCTTCATCTGTAATTTAGCTGAATGGTAATCTCTTGTGATTTTTCTGCCTCTAAGCTCTTTATTTTAATGAAGGAAATTGCATAATAAAATACAGATTTCAGGAGACAAAAGTAAGAATATTCAAGGATTTGGTTGTTGCTGATTGAATTTTTTCCTTGCAACTTGAATTGATTATCTTTAACAAAACCTTGAATAAAGAATGACATATCTTGTCATAAGTAAGGGATGTGCTTTAATCAGTTTGTGCAGTGTAAATAATTAATGGAAACATTTTTTAGGTGATATACTTTGGATTTCTGAAAAATGATTGATAAAGAATTCAGTTCATTCTTAGATTTTTTAGCACCCTGCCAAATAAGTAGCTTTGTATTTAGAGTATGTTTATATATTCCCTCTAATATTGTATTAGTGTTTATTATCAATTTGTCAAAATGAAAGAAAAATTTGAATCAGAACAGTTTTAGAAACTTTGAAAATACTTTTTAATAGTTTTTTTTATGCTTTTATCCCTATTTTGTAAAAAGGGGGTAAATACTTTATAGGACTGTTAGGAAGAGGAAAGGAGATGAAGTAGCATAGTGCCTGACACATTGTCCTTAGCTGTTTGATAAATTTTAATTTACTGCCTTCCCAGTGTACATGCTCATGCATACAGATCTATTTGGATTTTTTTTCTAATTATACAGTAAAAGAATGAATTTTTCTCTCTCCTGACCTTGTCCAGTTGTAACAGTTTGACTCAAGTACTCAAATTTAATGACTTAGTCTATTTGTTTTCTAAAAATAAATCTTTGTATATTCCTATTTAGTGATATTAATTCTTTATGTTTTAAAGGAATTTGATTTTTTTAAATCAATTATTAAATATTCAGGGATTGATGATCTAGTTTGAAATTGATGCACTTCTTTTTTATATAATTTTTATACCTACCTTGTTCAAAATGCAACTCAGATCTTTTGAATTTATTAGCTGTTTTTATGAAATTAAGTATGTTTAATGAAAAATAAAGTTAAATGTTAATTTTTTTAGTTTATTTCAGTCTTCATTCAGCACTATAAATTAATTTATTTGCTAATCCCTAATCGACTACATAACCTTACCCATTCTTTTTTCCTTCTCTAAAGTTCTTTTGCTAATGTGTAGATAATTTCCAATCTCTAAAAATATTTCTGAAGTTAAGATTTTTCATAACACAGCATAGGATAATTTGTATTTGAAGGGTTGAAGTTAAGCAAATCTCAATGAGTCTATTGTAGGGCTTATCAATTATTAGAAAAAAGCCTAAGGGTACTAGAATTTTGGGAAGTGTGTATTTATTTATTGTGAAGAAGGTATAAAAACAGTGAAAAGGAAAGGGAAGGTAAAAACCAGAGAAAAGACCTAGAGAAGTGAAGAAAGAACGGAGGAAGAGAACAAGAGATAAAGGTTTAGAAAAAGTTTGAAAAAAAGTAAACATTCAGATAAAGTAAAAAGAAAGCAAGAGAATAAACAATAGATAAGAGGTGTTAAAATTGATTAGGCACTTATAAGGATGTTCATTTAGTGTCATACAGTGGGTCCTTGGGTTATGACAATCTCGACATACGACATTTTGAGTTTACAATGCTCACAATGCTCATCACTCTCATAAAAATGTAAAAAACTTGAGACATGAGTGTTTGGGCTTATGCCATTACCATCGTACTTATGGACTATGGCAAACCAGTTTGGTTGCACGTAGCAGAGGAATCCACAGTAATGCAGCTTTGAGTTGAGAGAGTTGGCATCCTGCAGTACGCTTACCTACACCATTTTGAACTGTTAAAAAGTGCAAGTATTCGTTTGTGTTAGGTTAGGGTGTGTTTCGACTTACACCAAAATTCGGGTTACCTCACTGTCCTAGGAACAGAACTGTGCCATATCCTTAGGACCCCCTGGTATTTGACTCCCAAAGGGTTCTAAATTCTAGTCTTGGTTCTTTGTGTCACCTTGGAGAAGTCAGCTAACTTACCTGAGGCTAAGATACCTCATCTAAAATACGAACTTTCGACTGAGTGATCTTTAAGGTCCCTTCTGGCTTTAAAATTGTATAGTATTTCTTGGTGGTTAGTCACTGTGAGAAAAACAGTCTTGTGGGAAATTTGCAGCTATGGCTGACTTGAGGACAACATATTTGGAGAGAAGGATGTAAGCTTCCTGTGGATAGTAGCCTTTTTTCTATCTTGTTCACTGCTGTATCCCCAGCAGATAGCTAGCATCAGGCTTTAACACATACAGTAGTAGACACTCAATAAATGTTTAGTGAGCGATGGAAAAAGTATCACTTTGGTAGTGGTTCATGATAGGGAATGGGCCTAGGGAAAAACTACGTGCTTGAAAGGAGGAAAAAACTGTTTTCTTCTGAAGATATCTTATATACTTATATCATATATATTCTGATTTTTAATCTTTTGTTTTCTTATTTTGTCCCAGATTCAGAGAAAGTGGCTGCAGCTAGTGGTATACACATGATTACAAAACTTGTACTGTGGTGACCATACATATATAGTGACTAAACCAACATATAATCTTGGCCAGTTCTCTTCATATGACCTAAATGCAGAACCAAGCTGGGGTCTTCATGGAACATGAGTGAAAAGAGACTATGGTAGCTATATAGAGTTGTATTCATTGGCTTCATTAATTGAGAAGCAGTTAGGTTACTAGCTGAGTACTGAGGCTGGCAGATTCCCATCAGATGTTTGCAGTCCACTGGCATCCCTAGATTAGAAGGTGGTGCATAATTCTGCCTAAAGGTAAATTTTGCAAAGACATTAAGAGAAATATTCAGAGCGTATTATATATATAATTTTTTTGGAAGTCATAGTTTCATAATACTCAAGTTGTTACAATATTTGGACACAAAATTAGACCAAAGAGTGGGGGGGGGGGAGAGTCACTTTAAATCCTTAGCACTGAATTCAGCTACTTACTCATTAGCTCTCTGCATTTTACCACTTTTATTTAACTTCCAGTTTAGAATAAGCTTGGATGGTGGTGTGCCATTCCAGAGCAGACAGAAACAGAAAGCATCAGAAGTGTAGGTCAGGAAGATGGAGGCACAAAGGCATTCATTCAGGGGCAGATACGATGACAACAGAAGTTACAACTGAAGAGTCCTATTTTGAGGGATGAGGGTGGGGGGGATAAATCTAGCACATTAGGTATCTATGATAATTATTCTGAGTCATTGAAATAATCTATATTTTATATTAATAAAAGGTAGGAAATAGGTGATACATTTTTGAAAAAAAGTTTGTCCCAATTGGTTAATTTTTTGTTTCATAGCTGAATAGTAAACCCTCAGTAGTCTTTAAAAATACACTTATTGGAACACATTTATTTATTCCTGCATCTGGCCCCAGAAGTACTACTAGATAAATGGAAGGTGATTATACTTTGATTTTTTTTAATGTTTAAAATTTTGTCTCATAGCTATATCAGGTTGAGTTTTTAATCAGTTGCTGACATTTTATGTTGGGTTTGTAAAAACTGTTATGTTGAGAAGTATATATGTATAAATAGTGGTAAAGAGACTTTCTTAGATGTATTTTAAAAGGATCATATAAAAAAAAGTTACTTCAACGAAGTGGGGTTAAATGTTTTTGTACTTCAGTTATGATTTAAAACAAAAACACTCAATTGCTAATTTCTTAAAGGCATATTTGTATAAATTGATGTTATCGAACATAAGTAAGTCATCTAATTTGTTACAATTATTGATAGAGGTAGTTTATTGTAAAATAGAAATATGAAGATAGCAATATGAAAGCAGTATTCATTTATAAAACCAAATTTCAGATTAGAACATTTTTTGTTAAAATCAGAGTCCATTTGAAGTGAATTGAATATATCCATTTAAAATTTGCATATTATATTACATGTTAGGTCATTTTTAAATGTTTTAAATTACCAATTCCAGAAGATGGATAACAATTTCATTCCGGATGGCAATGAATTTCCTTCTTCTGAATTTTTTTAATAGGTGCACTAGGCCTTCCAATGAGGGGGATGAGCAACAATACCCCTCAGTTAAATCGCAGCTTATCACAAGGCACTCAGTTACCGAGCCACGTCACGCCAACAACAGGGGTACCAACAATGTCACTTCACACGCCTCCATCTCCAAGCAGGTATTTATTGATGGACCAGAATATTTCTCAAAATGTATCTTTGTAGAGTTTAAGCAAGCTTTTAAGTTTTTTAGTAAGGTAACTAAATGGTTCAGTGCCTTTCACTAAGAAAAAGTTGATGCCCTTTGCCCATTTTATTTCATTGCAAATTGATACGTCTAGTGTAAGATGTTTGTATACTGCATTATCATACTAGTTGTCAGTTGGTGGGCATTAAGGGTTAATCATCACCTGAGTGGCTTTTTCAAAAGCCAGCTCTATTCCTTAAGGGAGGATGTGCAATTTAAAATCACTCCTCAGATAATTCTGATTATTACTCCATCACCACACACCCATGGCTGTAATGAGAATAGAATAAAACAGATTACATAGATGATGCATCTTAGTATAAAGAAGGAAGAATGAAATTATTCTAATATGTGTA
Source organism: Saccopteryx leptura (assembly GCF_036850995.1). NCBI lineage: Eukaryota > Metazoa > Chordata > Mammalia > Chiroptera > Emballonuridae > Saccopteryx > Saccopteryx leptura. Next base: position 112,631,207 of record NC_089504.1, read on the forward strand.
CAAAATACGTTTGTATTATTTTATGTCATAGTCACAGTAATAGTTCTCTGATCTCGGATAGCACCATATATTTAGTTCCACTATAATTTGTCCTCTCTTGTTGATTGGTTTACTTTGGCTTTTATTTTTAAGAGCTAGAATGACTGGACAAAATAATTAAATTAATAAAAATTAGCAGTGCAATTTGAAAGTATAAATGAAGTTCCAGGATTAGGCCAATTGATTATTTACAGAGAATTTTAATGAGTAATTATAGAGAGCTTATTTAGTATAATGGACTTCTTTTTCAGGGGTATTTTGCCTATGAATCCTAGGAATATGATGAACCACTCCCAGGTTGGTCAGGGCATTGGAATTCCTAGCAGGACAAATAGCATGAGCAGTTCAGGGTTAGGTAGCCCCAACAGAAGCTCGCCAAGCATAATATGTATGCCAAAGCAGCAGCCTTCTCGACAGCCTTTTACTGTGAACAGGTAAGATGTTTATTGATACTGTATAATTGTCTTTTGGGGTATTTTCAAACTTGCCTTTTCATATTCAACATTCTGTTCTTGAGTCGTGGCTTCTGTCTCATAATTGTGTTTCATCATATATTTATGATCAGAGATTCTCTTTCTGTTGCATATCACAACTTTAAACTCTCCAAACTAAAGACACTTGCTTTTGAAAATTACTTTGATTTATAAAAGCACATTAAAGCTTTTTGTTGTTGCTATTAGAAAAGGATTGTTCTTAGGTTGCCACTAGGCAAATTTTTGTTGCTATGTTTTTTTTATATTAAATGAGGCTGGTCACCTGTGTGTTAAGAATTCCAGACTTATGAATAGGACATGTTTGACTATTGGTTAAGTACATTTTCAACCGAAATTCAGTTTTGTGCTTACTTTGGATACTTATTGATCAAAGGCCTTTTAAGCCTACAATACAGTATTTGAAAATTATCATGTCCTGGGATTTTAAACAAAAAGATGAGCTTTTGTACTTTTTCCTGCCTTTTTGCACTAACCATTGCATATACTATTATACAAATAACAATAATGTGTATGAGTTTTAAGACTTTCTTTCTTGCAGAAATAGCATTTAAGTTTATCACTTTTTTAAAAATGGGGAACTAAGGAAAAAGGAGGACCTTGACGTAGTTGCTATCATCATACCCAGTTATTTCACTTTCTTTTATTTAGTACTTGTAAAATCTGAATTAAAATAGATTATTAGCACATTTTTTGTTTAATCTTCATCTCATGAGCTTCAATTCTTTTACTTAGACTTAAGAGCATTTCCTTTATAATTTTACTGCTTTTTAAATTTTTTTAAAAGTTCTTGTTAAGGGTTATCAAAATTCTCCTCTCTTTGACAGCTTCCTAATCATATAATACTTTATCACATCTTTTCACATTCTTGTAGTATACTTCATTGAATGTATATTTAAAATTCTAACATTCCATATTTTTTCACATTTTAATTATTTTTTTTAATACTTTGTTTATAAATTGTATATGAAACTTGGGTCTCTAAAACCTTGCTTATTACTATTAATAAATTGTATTTATTTTAGAATGTTTTGATCTCTTAGTACTTATTTGATGTTTGAGGGTACTTATAATATCAGCAATTCTAACATGCTATTAAACAAAAATTTCTATTGGCTTTTATCTCTTCTCTAAAGTATTGCTGCACAGTTGCATGTTTTATGAAAATATTGTTTGGTCACAGTTGATCTTATTGGTGGGAAAACCCGTGTTACTTTCACATGGTTTAACCCTACGCAGAACACTGATACACTGTCTTTTTCCAGACTATCTAATACTAAGAATTCATACTTTCATTGTAGAATTGGCAGGAATTCTTTTTTGAAATTCTTACTTTTAGCCTTGCTTTAAGTTCAGTCTTATTTTTTGTTTTTCCATGTTTAGGCTTATGCAAAAAAAAGGAGGCATTTGTAACTATTTACCAATATTGATTGTACATTAATTTAGAATTGAGGGCATTACAGAAATTTTTTTTTAAGTAACTGAATGATAAACTGTGTTTAGATAAGAATGGCGTATTTTATTAATTAATATTTTAGAAAGAGATGAAGGAGGGAGGGAGAGAGAGAGAGAGAGAGAGAGAGAGAGAGAAACGTTGATTTGTTGTTCCACTTATTTATGCATTCATTGGTTGATCCTTGTATGTGCCTTGAGTGGGGATTGAATCTTTAACCTTGGCATGTTGGGATGGCACTTTTGACCAACTAAGCTACCAGTCCAGAGCCAAGGATGATGTGTTTTAGAACACTTAATTCAGTTAAAGGAAAGCATTGTTTAATTCAGGTCATCTAAACATATATTGAATGCCTATTATATCCTCCTTAACACTAAGGGAAGAATGCAAAGTTGAATATGACACGGACTCTGTTCAGGAGGAGCTTATATTCTAGCTGGGGAAAACAGACTGTATGAATAAAGATCTCTTATGGACAATAACAATAGCACACTTGACCAGTAGTGGAAGAAAAACGGGTATTCAGGAACAGTGGTCTTACACTAAACTGCATAGTGTTGAGATTAATTCTGCCAGTATATCCAGTAAATTGACTAAGAAGACTAAATGATACCCTTAATCTCTGTTTTCCTTAAGACATATATAAATTCTTTCTGTTTTGTTTTTTAATTCATCTGTTTAAGACATTTGGTTCTTTGTTGTTCATGGAAAAAGACTTAGGGAAATTTTAAAATAAAATTGAAAAATTAAACTCAGAAAAACAAAATCAGTATTTGCTTTAAAACATGTTGTTTTATATGAGGAGATCAACAGTATACACTTTTATTTGTCTTCATCTGAAAGTTAGTGTTCTTACTATATATCTAAAATTATTTTCTATGTACCCAGTATGTCTGGATTTGGAATGAACAGGAATCAGGCATTTGGAATGAATAACTCCTTATCAAGTAACATTTTTAATGGAACAGGTAAGCTTATTCTGGAGCTAGTTCTCTATAAAAATATGGTAGATCTTTGAAATATGAAGCAATTCAGCGTACGGGTCTTAAACTATTACAGGGTTTTTTTGTGTGTGTTTTAAATTGATAGAATTTAATTTAGTGAGGATTTGACAGGAGTAAGACTTAATTTAGTGAACAGTTTACAGGGACCTATATTTAAATACACTTTTTCACTTGGCAAGGTAATAGTCTAGTGTTATAACATCAGTATTATTTCCTCAATGCCTAGAGGATCCTAAATGTTAACTTAGACTTTGGTTATGCCTCAGAATCTTTTTTATTTCAAGAGCTTTTCCTATTCTCAGCCCTGTCACCACACTCAAAAATAGGTTGTGTGGTATTCTGGCTAGAGAGACCCGGATTAAAGAAACCTTTAAAGTTATATGGAGCACTTACAATATTCTTTTAATTATTTTAATACTGACTTTGGCATTTAACCCTTATGAATTTTTTTATCCAGTTTTATTTAAAATTCAAAATGTAATTACATGGAAAACTAGTTCTGATTTTGACAGGAAAGAATTCCTGTTGATTTATTTCTTTTATCAACTGCTTCAGACCAAATAGAAAGTTTGTTGCTATTCTGCGTCAAGTTCCATTCCTTCCACCACTGCCTCTTGAGAAAGGAAATAAAGAATGTTGTCATGGTCAGAGGAGCCAAAATGAAAATGATTGTTGAGAGAGAAATGTATGTAAAAGAAGTGGAGGTCGAAGAATGATCAGTGACTTGAGCATATGTGGAAGCAGGAGAAATTTAGCAATGAAATGTCATTTGTGTCTATGGGCTTTTAATTTTTAAAGTTATCTATTTAGCAGCATGGGTTGATCAAATCAGACTTAAAATTCCAAGTTTTAGCATTTGAAAGCTATAGTTTTTGTGTTCAAGATGTTTAATATCTCTGAAGTCAGCTGCATTTTATTGTTTAAAGCAAATTTTTTTAATGGACTATAAAGTAACTGTCTAGCAGTGTCATCTTTATTCTGAATTATGGTTTTATATAATTCTATAAATTTTAAAATTATTTTTAAAATTCAGTTTTAACTAAGCATATTTCTAAGTCTTTCTCTAAAACTATAAATTTAGGGGTTTATTAATTGTCTATTTAAGTAAAAATTATTCTCAAATAACATGGCAATTTCAGTTTCATTTAGAGGACCTGAAGATGTATTTTAAAAGTTAATATAGATATGAAGTTTGTAGCCAATCTGTAATGAAATATATAATTTAAGAGAGATTACTGTATAGATTGAGACTGTATAAATTGTTAATTTCTATTATCTATATAGCATCTTACTAAAATTTAAAACTCATAAACTGCAATTTCTTTAAAAATAATGGGTATGAATGATTTTACCTTTTACTCTTCATAATTTTAAATTGCTACCTAAGTTGGAATGTTAATAGAGTGTATATTATTTTTTCAACAAAATAATCTTGAGATCATAGTGTTTTTTTTCCTGAGAATCTTCTAATTATGAAACTTGGAGAAAAATTAAACTGAAAAAAAGACAAAATAAAGTGAAAATAGTCATAAAACACTAGATGAAAGAAAGGTTAAAGAAAGGCTATATTGTAGGCTAAAACTAAAGTAGGGAATTAAATTCATTAAAAATTAGGAATACAATATTGTAAAAATTATGAATAATAAAGGTTAAGAAATCAAGGGGATGAATAAAATAGGCAAAGTATAAATATTAGGTTAAATTGTAATTTTTAAAAGAAAGCAAGCTGAGTAGTTAAATTTAAAATGAGCAAAAATAAAATTTAATTACTATATATTTATTGAGCGCCTACTGTGTAATAGGTAATATAAACTTTTGGCTTTATATCATATTCCCATGCTTCCTAGGCATTCAATAAACATGGGACTCTACTTAGACCCTATTTACATTTCCTTGCTTGTACCCCCACCTGCAGAACACACATGCACACACATGCATGCACATTTGTGTATGGGGCCAGTAAACCACAGGCAGAATTCAGAGGGCTTTGTTTCCCTGCCTGTGTCTCAGTTATGACTGGCTATTTGGAGGAGGCACTGTCATTTTCACATCTGTGAATAACTGAAGCTTCAGATACAACCTCTGCTTTTGGATATAATGAAAAGAGCAGTTATTTCACAGCAGTCTCTCTCTTGCTAACTAACATGTTATAACTTTAGAGTACTATCTTTCACAGGAGAAATAATGTACCACCATACTCCTTATTTTCTACCTTAAATCTTTTTTAAGATTTGGAATTTTTATTGTGCTAGTTATATTCTTTCTTTGCTGTATTGTTCATGGAATTCTTTATGTAGTATCAATCCACAAGTGTTTATTGTGCACCTACATATACCTAGTATAGTGCTGTGCATTATTTACAAAGAAGGCACTGTTGTTTTCAAAGCATATTATGGTTGATCTTTAATAATCTCTTTAAAATGTTGGTTGAATCAATAGCTTGTGTTCCTTCTTGTTATTTAGATGGAAGTGAAAATGTGACAGGATTGGATCTTTCAGATTTTCCAGCATTAGCAGACCGAAACAGAAGGGAAGGAAGTGGTAACCCAACTCCATTAATAAACCCCTTGGCTGGAAGAGCTCCTTATGGTAATTAAGCTTTTTGATGATAACGAATGGAAACTTTTCCATTGCACACACATACCCATATATACACGCTCTTTAATCAGAGTAGTGTATTTTGTCAGAGTTGATATACCCAAAGTGATTTTTTTTTCTCCCAGAATATCATCATAGCAAAGTTCAATGGGAAAACTTGTTTGTACAGAAACCCCAAAAGAAAGTCCTCATTAGTATTCAGAAGTTATTTTCTTCTGGAAGTTCTGCCTTGATAAACCTTCATGATTATTTTGTGATCTGCCTTTTATTAAACCTTCATGATTATTTTGTGATCTGCCTTTTATCACACATTTTTTAAAATAATATATCCGTAGTGATTAATAATGACTGATCATACAGTAAAGATTTTTTCTAAATGAGTTTCTTAACCTCCACACTATTGACATTTGGGTCAAATAATTTCCTGTAAATGAGTGGCTGCCCTGTACATTATGGAATATTTAGCAACATTCCTGGCCTCTGCCTACTGGATGCCTGTATTACCCCTACCTGTCTCCCTCCCCCCATTGTGACAACCACAGATATCTCCATAACTGACAAGTGTGTGGGAGAAAAAATTGCCTCCTGTTGAGAACTGCTGCTCCTGGGTCATGTATAGTTTATATGGACTCTTGGTCACCATTAAAATATCTCACTCTAAAAAGAAATTTGGCTAATCCATGCTAAATGAAAAGAAGAGGGGGACTTGAATACACACAGATGCAGTAACAATTTAGACATGGAAATTATGTAAGTGCAACATAGCTATATTCTTTTTATTCTTAGCACATAGTTGTTTTCTTTTGGGAGAACCTGATAGAGACTAGTATCAGAAAACTGAACTTAGAGGGATCAGTTCATTACTCTAAAAACTGTTTTTCTCATTTTCAACCTGGAAGGATTTCTATGCCTTTCAGAATATGAATACAAATAACAATATATGAAGAAGAGAAAATTTTATTGTTCATATTCTAAAGTTTCCAAATCACTCTTCCAAAAATGACAAAAAGTGATCTGCTCTGGAAGTTGAATACCTAGTACTTGATTCTCAGTTCAGACTCTAATGTTTTTAACCTTTCCTCATAGGTCCATTTTTTCATCCCTTTAATCATTCCCGTTGCCCTCCTTGGACCATCTCTAGTTTCTCCATATCGTTCTTGAATGTGGAGCCCCAAACTGGATATTGTTCTCCAATAAGGGCCTGACTAATGCCAAGTATAGTGAGAGGATTACTCCCCAGTTCTTGCATGTTTTACATCTATTACATGGAGTCCAAGAAAATCTGAAATAATATGGAATTGTTTAATAATTGATTGCAATTTGCTCACTCTGTAAGTCACTTTCAAGTAGAATATGACATGTTCTTTTAAATTTTATTTTATTTATTTATATTTGACAAGTAACTGATTCATTTGACAATATAGAAATAATAGCTAGTCAAATATTTAAATAAAGCAAGCTTTTAAACCAAAAATGTTAATAATTATTACCAGTATCGAATTGTGTTTTAATCATCTGTATATAACATTAGGTTAGAATTATAGGATTACCACTTATTTCCCTTGTATTATTCTGTGTATGAAATTATTATTAATATATAAAAATTTAGTTCTTTATTGTTATCCTGAATACTAATTTTTTTGAAGTATGCTTTCAGAGCAAAATAAGATCCTTTGGATATATTATCATGAGGGAAGTTAACTTTTTATAATTTTTAGCAAAATATTATAAATATCAATTGCAATTCTTTGGATTATTTTTATTACATAGTTGGAATGGTAACAAAACCAGCAAATGAGCAATCCCAGGATTTCTCAATACACAATGAAGATTTTCCAGCATTACCTGGTTCCAGCTATAAAGATCCAACATCAAGTAATGATGACAGTAAATCTGTAAGTAACTGAGAATTATATATGTTAGTGATATAGTTATTTCCCTTCAGATTTCTCTTATATTAACAGTTTTATATACTGTGTTAAGGACTTACTAAATACTATTACAAAATTGTTTTCTTGAATTTCTGTAATAATCTAACTTCTGAAGAATGTGGAAAACCTTTATAACTTAGAAGATAGCCTATTTTTTTCCTATTTCATATAGGTTTGCAAATTTCTGTTGAACTTCTCAGAGTTAATTTAGACTTTTATTGTAGTCCCTGTCAGCTGGATCCCATGAAGTTTGATATTATAGCCTTCTAAGGAGCTGTGTTTTTCTTGAGTAAGTTTTCTCCTTGAAGAATCTTTATACACATTTTTATTCCTGTGTTGATTCAGCCAACTCAGCTTCCTCTTTCTGCCTTAATGAATATGTTTATTTCTTCCACATTTCACTGAAAATAGCTTTTTTTGTGTGATGGGAGTTTGTATAGTATTAAAATAATTGATGAAGAATATTGGGTAAGAATTAAATACAAAATTCTAAAAGTGCATATATTCTAACTTATCTTGGAGGTTTTTATGGTGATATGTTAGGTATTTAGTTTTTATTCTAAATGAAAGTATTGAAGAGTTGTAGCTTCAAGTGTATCCCAAAGCATAAAGTCTAAAATAGACAATATATTTTATCTGAGATAAATAAGAATATTTTCCATACAGTCCTTTAAATGTTCAAATGTATACAATACAAAAATTATTTATAACTATAGGACAGTTGTAAAAGCAAAAAGATTTAAACAGGTAATAATTTACTACTAATTTAAATTTAATAATGAATAGAAATGTACTAATATGTGAATTTGAAATGTATACATTTAACAAATTTTAATGTTACATTTAATTTTTTTCATGTTAGAATTTGAATACATCTGGCAAGACAACTTCAAGTACAGATGGACCCAAATTCCCTGGAGATAAAAGTTCAACAACACAAAATAATAACCAGCAGAAAAAAGGGATCCAGGTGTTACCTGATGGTGGGACTTCATAAAATATGTCACTGATACTATAGAATTTATTTTCTTGACTTTTTCATCAAAGATAAAAAACGATTATGTTCTTCTTCTCCAGGTCGGGTTACTAACATTCCTCAAGGGATGGTGACGGACCAATTTGGAATGATTGGCCTGTTAACATTTATCAGGGCAGCAGAGACAGACCCAGGAATGGTACATCTTGCATTAGGAAGTGACTTAACAACATTAGGCCTCAATCTGAACTCTCCTGAGTGAGTTTGTTGGGTTTTTTTTCCTTCCACATTTGTACATAAGACCTCCCTGTAAATTTTCAGTTTTTAATTTCATGTCATCAAATTATATCTTCTGATGCCACTGATTGTTGCTGTTCTCTGCTCACTCTTGGGTCATTTCCTCTTGTATTAGGTACTATATCATTGTCACTTTACAGTATTATTCCTCTTACAATTTGTCAGTTTCAACACATGTATGATGCTTCCAAATCCTGAAATCATGGCTCCTTGAATTTCTCTCCTCCAAAAATTTTACCCTCTAGCATACCTCACCTACTCACTTATTTAGTCATTCTTTTAACCCTGACGTTACTAGTAACTTTAGTTTTTCTGAAATTTTAAGTCTGTACTCCTATGCCGCTTCCTATTTTCTACCTTTCTCCCTCTAGTGTTGGATTCTGTAATTGTTTTGACTCTGTCGGGACCTTTAGTCCATTCTTTTACTTTTTCATTGTTCCTAATCATTCCTGTCTCCTTTTCCTACAGTGAACTTACTTCCTTTTTACCCAGTTAAAGTCTGTGGTCAGTCATACTGCTCAGCTACATATACCCTTGACTACTTTGTCCCTCTCCTGCTCTGTCATACTTGCATGGTAAAAACTACAACCCTGGTTATAGTCTGCCTGTTCTATTTTTGACCTGTGTTACTGAGCCTGGCGAGAGAAAAACACAACTTCGCTAACAGGTTTTACTTTAGATATATAGCCAGGAACCTCAAAAGTAGGACTTTACTTCTGCCAACCATAATAATAACTGGCATGCCTAGTTCTTTTATTCTTTTCTCTCCTGTGCAACTGTTTTACACATGCCTATTCAAACCCCTAGTGATTTGTTCCCTGTTCATTAAGGACAGGAGATAGGGATTAACTCAGATGATGGCCTTGTTTTATTTCTGCTAAGAAAGCTGGAAGCAGTCAGGAGAGAATGTCAGCACAGTCTTCTCACCACAGCGTACCACTTACTACCATCTGCATCCGCTTATTTTATCTTCTACCCTGTTGCTGTAATTGATCCATTTTTTACAATTTTTTGTACTTTGTTGGATTATTTCTATCAGCATACAAATATGCTATGACTTCTTTCATGTTAAATGCTTTTTATTGATCTAATGCCCCCATTTTAGTAATCTCCTTTGAAGCAAAATTCTTCAAAAGTGCTATCTCTAAATCCCATTTGTCTTCTATTCTCTGTTAAAACCATTTCAGTTAAGACTTTTGTCCCCATTACACTGAAACTGCTCTTGTTACCAGGTAACCAACATGTTATAAAATTCACTGGTCACTTCTAGGAACTTAACCTTTTGACCTATCAGCAACATTTGATTTTATGGACTCATTGCTGCATTTTTTCTCACTACTTTTAACTGCTACCATTCTGGTTTGAATCCTTATTTTCTCTTGCCAGAATTACACCATTAGTCACTAGACATCTGATTTCTCCGGGTGCCCCCTCACAATCTCTTCTTCATATAGCAATCAGGACAGTTCTTTTAGAATAAGTCAGTCCTCTGTTCATTGCTCAGAAAGGGTTTATAGTTTCATTATGATTATGATAAAAAAAGAAAAAGGATTTTTACAGACCTACTAAATATCTCCAAGCCCAATTTGTGTCTCTCCAGCTGTGTCACCCTTTTGCTCTGTCCCAGCTTCATTGGCCATCGTGCTGTGCTTCATACATGTCATATTGCTGCCCGAGTGGTTCTAGCAGTTTCCTCGGACTAGAATATAGAATAGTTTTTGCCAGATAAATAATGTGATTAATTCCCTTACATTCTTTAGATCTTTTTCAAATCTGACCTTTTAAATAAGACTAATCTAACTGCTCTATTTAATTATGCAACTAATCTCCCCTCCATTCCCCCTCCACTAACGTGGACTATTATTTATGCAAGTTGTTTTTGTCTACCTCCCTCCAGTCCACCATTCTGAACCAGAAAGTAGGTTTCACTTTCTGTCAGTGGTCTTTGCTTTGTTTGTTGGTGTATCCCAAGCACCTGTAAACACTGCCAGGCATATAAGAAGCGCTAATTTGAACTTTTTATTTTATTAATTATTGGTTTTTTCCTGGCCATATAAATGGGAAAGTAATTTTATTTGGTGACAATGGTATTAATGAATTCCAAGCACACATACACACACACACACACACACACACACACACGCATGTATTTATAGATATCTATAGATACAGAGGTGGGCAAAAGTAGCTTTACAGTTGTTCATATAGAAAACCTTGTTTCAGTTTCCTGCTGTATGTGTCATAGTAAACCCAAGAAAGCAAATAAGTAAAAAGTTACTGTTTTTGTTTTTGAAGTTACTGTTTTCGCTGATTTCCTGAACTAAAATTAGAATCTTTTCTACCCTGGACTTCAGTGTTTTTTTTCCCTCCCCTTTATTCAGAAATCTCTACCCCAAATTTGCATCACCCTGGGCATCTTCACCTTGTCGACCTCAAGACATAGGTAGGAGACTTCATTTGTGTTCAGACCTTTTAAAAACATATTTGTAACTGAGAATTAGTTAATAAGGTTTTGGTTTTTTTTTTATTATCTAGACTTCCATGTCCCATCTGAGTACTTAACGAACATTCACATTAGGGATAAGGTGAGTGTAGTTTATTATTCTACTTAGCATGAATTTATTTATTTTTTAGGTATAGACAGCACAATATTTTGAAATAATTAGTGGGGGTCTCTAGTATGCATTTTTATGTCCATTCAGTTATATATAATAATTATTTCTCTCTTTTTTTGTAATCTTAATGTTTGATGAGGTTCTTGGTTGTATTTTTAAAATATTTTTAAACTATGTTAGGACTGGTAAAATATTTCTTGTACCTACTAGTAACAGGGTATAACCATAGCTGATAAGAATAAATTAACTACAAATTTAATAAATTCCTTCTGATGTTGTAATTTTATTGCTTTATCTTTAAGAAAGGTTTTTCTTTATAAATATTATAGAGACAGGTTTTTAATAGAACTATATATTATATATTTAAAAACTGTTTATGACTTGGCTTTCTTTCTGAATTTTTTTTCTATTTTTGAATTACCTAAAATTGTAGTTACAAAGTAATTACCAGAGTGCAGCTTTAATTTTTTGTTTTTCTATTGAAAAAAGAAAGTGGTAAACACTTAATTTAGAGAAAAGAACTAAGATTTCATTTCTGTTAGAAATGGTATCTAGATTTTGACCTGTGAAAGGATATAGTTTATTAAAATTATATATTTGTGTTCTTCATATGTGTATGAATATCTAGTGTAAATGTCCATGTTCTACATCTGTACCGTGTGTTGTGTAGTCAAATCAATGCTGATGTTGTGGACAGGCAAGTAAAGAGATCTGTTTCTCAGTATGTCTTAATACCTGAATAAGAGGGAGATAAGTATGAAAGAGAGCTAGCTATTTTTTATTTTTGGAGTGTTTGCAGCCACCTCCACTATAGAGCTCTTTAGCTCCAAATATCTAAGGGTTCCAGAACCATTTCTTATGCCAATTTAAGAATACTAATTTAAGAAGATTTGACACATTTGAGACTGCTACCTTAATGGGGATAATATGAATGGAGAGAAAAATTAATAAATTCAGAGTGTATATCAGTTTAAATAAACATTTAGATAGAGGATTAATGTTGGTGAGTATTTAATAAAGATTTATATTAATGTGAGAATTTGAGACTGTTAAATGCACTTACGTTTTATAGTTTGGTAGGTCATTATAATGTTTCTGCTTTTTGGAGGGACCTGTAAAGTGGTCATCTTGTAGTCATTCATTTAAAGAAAATAAATAGCAATCTCTTTATGGTTTAAATTGCTGTCAGATCTGGATTCAGTTAACAGTTCCTGTAAGTTTTATGTATCAGACACTACAAGGTGTGTTCACAAATGCTTAATTTCATTTTCATTCATAGTAATCCTTAGAGATGTCATTGTCTGTGTTTCTAATTGAAATTTAGAGACTTTAAATAACTTGTACATGTTACATTAATAAGTGATGGAACTATATAAATCTTGAATATAAAGCCTGTATCTATGAGCTGTGTTTCACTATTAGTCCCACATCAGATAATTAATAAACCCCTCAAATATATAGAACATCCAACATTGGAACTTTGCTTGGAAGTTTTCATTTAGATTTTTTCCTATTACATAAAATAGATGTACCAGAAATAAATGTTAAATGACTTTAGTAATTTAAATAATAAAACTACCTTAAGTGGTGAAACTTCCTTTTAGATTATAACTACCTGTGTAATCATGTACTAACAGTTATCTGCTACAAAGAGAAGTATTTCTATTTTCTTTCTATTTTTACTTTAGTGGTAGCAATTATATATTAGGATTTTCAGGCTTGTTTTATATTCCAGAATAATTTATTTCTCTTTTCCAGCTGGCTGCAATAAAACTTGGCCGATATGGAGAAGACCTTCTCTTCTATCTCTATTACATGAATGGAGGAGATGTATTACAACTTCTAGCTGCAGTAGAGCTGTATGTTCAAAGTATTTTTAAACATTTTTGTTTTATAGTGGATCTTGTTTATTCTGAAAGCTGCTTTTTTTAAAAAAGAGTGATAATAGCTATAGTTTTTGTCTTTTGTTTTTAAAGTGGGAATATTTCTCTATTAAGAAATTTAAGTTGGTCCTGGCTAGCTGGCTCAATGGACAGAGCATTGGCCTGGCATACAGACATCCTGAGTTTGATCCCTGGTCAGGGCACACATGAGAAGCAACCATCCGCTTTTCCTCCCCTCCCAGTCCCTCTCTTTCTTCTCTCTTCCCCTCTTGTAGTCAGTGGCTTGATTGGTTCGAGTGTCAGCCCCAGGCAACTGAGGATAGCTGTGTTGATTTGAGCAATGGCCCCAGATGGGGGTTGTTGGTGGATCCCGGTTGGGGCACATATGGGAGTCTTGTCTCCTCTCCTCTCCTCTCCTCTCACTTAAAAGAAAAAAAGAAATTTAAGTTATTTTTATATTTAGTAAAAGTTAATTTAGATTGAAATCTTCGACTGCCATGGCTTCATAATCACTGTATACATAAAAAGAAGAATTTGAAACTTAACCCTAAGTTTATAAGAAGCCCAAACACAGAGTTGTTTTGAATCAGGAATTTGGTGACTCTAATTTTTATAAATATATGAAGTATAAGGTATGGTTCATAACTGTGGCTCATCTCACTCCCTGTGGAACCACATAGGTTAATGACAGTGAGTTTTCATCATTTAATAAACATTTACTAAATATTAAATGGTCAAGTCACAGAACATATTTCTTGTATGTTTTGAAGTATTGTTAAATAAAGTCCATATTCATTATCATGAGCCTACCAGCCAACTAAATTTATTCTTAAGATGTTGGTTCATTGGATATGTTTTTTTCCTGAGCATTTCTGTTTTTACCTGATGTCCTAAGAATAAAACGTTGTAATTATTTGTATCTCCAGTTGGTAACATATTAGTCATTCTAATCATGTTTCCTGAAATACTAAAAATTTGTTATAATTGGGAGGACATTTTACAGATTTTAAGGTTTTTTTATATTTTTCTGAAGTTGGAAACGGGGAGGCAGTCAGACAGACTCCCGCATGCGCCTGACCGGGATCCACCCGGCATGCCCACCAGGGGGCGATGCTCTGCCCATCTGGGGCAGAGGCCATGGAGCCATCATCAGTGCCCAGGCCAACTTTGCTCCAATGGAGCCTCAGCTGTGGGAGGGGAAGAGAGAGACAGAGAGGAAAGAGAGGGGGAGGGGTGGAGAAGCAGATGGACACTTCCTGGCCGGGAATCGAACCCGGGACTCCTGCACGCCAGGCCAACGCTCTACCACTGAGCCAACCAGCCAGGGCCCAGATTTTAAGTATTTGATGGCCCTGGCCAGTTGGCCCAGTGGTAGAGTGTCAGCTGGCGTGTGGAAGTCCTGGATTTGATTTCTGGTCAGGGCACACAGGAGAAGTGACCATCTGCTTCTCTACCCCTCCCCCACTTCTGTTCTCTCTCTGTCTCCCTCCCCCCCCAACCCACCTCCCTCCTGCAGACATGGCTCGATTGGCTCAAGTGAGTTGGCTCCAGGTGCTGAGGATGGCTCCATGGCCACACCTCTGGCACTAAAATAGTTTGGTTGCGGAGCAACAGAGCAATGGCCTTAGAGCAGCAGAGCAGCAGCCTCAGACAAGGGGTTGCCAGGTGGATCCCAGTCGGAGCACATGCAGAAGTTTGTCTCTCTGCCTCCTTGTCTCTCACTTAATAATTTTAAAAAACAAAGTTATTTTATAATATGCCTTACAACATTTCTATAAATGGCCTTGAGTTAGATACCAAATGTAAAATTTACTGTGTTGATAATAAATTGTTTTCTTATTTCTCAGTTGAGAATTTGTTTTTGCCCATATTCTTTTCACATTTTTTGTAAGACTAATTGCTGACTGTTCCTTTTCATTTATTCATAAGTACATAAATTCATTCATTTATCCATCCATCACTGTTAGTTTTGTCCCATATTTTATGTGTAAAATTATTTCATAGTATTGGTAGGAAGTTATTTGTTTACATGGAGGTTTTATATGAATTTAGACATTCATTTAATTCAAATAGACATTAAATTTAGTTCCATACAAAATAATTAAAATAGTTGGAGTTTTTGTTTGTTTTAATATCTCAATTTCTGTTAAATATTAAGAACAAGAAAGGAGTGAAGTTTCTGGAACATAGTGTATCTTTATTTGGTCTGCCTAATATTTTATCTCATAGAGCTTTTATAATCTTGTTTTGTTTGCATAAAAAGTTTCTTCACTTAAGAAATGATGTCTGTATTTTTAAAGAGTGGGTTTTGTACAAATTAAGAAATTTTTCTGTATTTATTTTACTAGCATTGTATTTAATAACATAAAAATCGGGATAAAGAAGCATTCATATTTATGTATTTTATGTATAGTTTTATATGAGAAAATTTTTATAAAATGTGAGCCACAGGAAAAATTAATTGTCTTTTTCTGTTAAAAATTGAAGATTTAACCGTGATTGGAGATACCACAAAGAAGAACGAGTATGGATTACCAGGGCACCAGGCATGGAGCCAACAATGAAAACCAATACATATGAGAGGGGAACATATTACTTCTTTGACTGTCTTAACTGGAGGAAAGTAGCTAAGGTATATTTTTTTCCATGTGCAAATGTGTAAATCTGGACTTTAAAAACAAGTAACCTCTATTGTCTGTTGATGTGTACAAATACACTCATTCCAGTAATATGCCAGATATTTGCTAAGTCTTTTGCTCTACATCCTTGGCTTGATTTAACTCAAGGAGGATAAGTAGAAACAGTTCGTTTCACCCACAGTTAGAAAAATGATTGAACTCGGTAAGAAATTTTTGTAATTTTTCAGAAGCCTTGATAACGTTTGAAATATTTTTGTTTCTACTCAGTTGTAAAATAAAGATACCATTGTGCAATCCCAGTCATGTATTCTTATATTATTATTACTTTTAATTGAGCAAGTATGAGATTGTCCTAAAACCAGTATATAAACAGATAAAGGCTTTTTAAAACACTCATTGAAGAAAAGATGCTTGAGTTTTGTAACAGAAGAAAAATATTTCTTGACAATTTATTGTAATATTTTTTAGTTGGTTCGTTTGAGTCAGTTTACTAAACTGATAAAAAGGGTAAACATTATAAGAAAACAATTTTAAATGCCAGATATTTGTCACAAAATAAAATGTTTTACATCACAAGATTCCATATAAAACTTGAAAAAAGAAATAGAAAATAATGAGCCCAACAACAAAACACCAAAACAAGACATGTACAGAAGATTAAATATTTTTTAATTATTATTTTTTGGGTGGCTCAATGGTAAATGTCATTACTTCTCAGATCAAGTCTGTATACCACTGTACACTGTATTTGAGTTATTTTAACATTTCTAATTATTATGTATATCTTGATTTCAAAAGGTAGATCCATGCCTTAATCTTTTAGTTAAGTAGAAATAATTAAACTCATTACAAATAGTACATAAGACATTGTGTGTGGTACCTGTTCTTTAAGAAGTGTAGTGTAATAGAAAGCCATAGTCTTTGTGACATGGATTTGAATTTAACTTCTGTTTCTGTTGTTTATGCTTTCACCTTGTGCAAGCTTCTTGATTTTTTAAAATCAAAATATTTGCCTCTATGTTGTCATGAAATTTAAATGTGAGTACACAAACACATTTACACTAACTATAGTGTTTGGCAAATATTAAGTATTTGATATATGAGAGTAGTAGTTGTGGGAGTTTGTTGCTGCTGTTTCTGTCATCACTGTTAAAAATGATAATTGATTGTTAGGTTAGGTCAGTAGTTTTCAAATTTTAGCTCACATCAAAATTACCTAGAGATCTTTACACAAATTGCTTGGCCATACCTCCATTCTTTCTGATTGAGTAAGTCTGGAGATGGGATCTGAGAATTTGAATTTCTGGTAAGTTCTGAAGTGATGCCAACGATGGTGCTGGTCATTGTCTGGAGCCATACTTTGAGAAACTCTCAGTGGTTGATTCTATAGGAGAGAAAGTGTCTTTGGAGGACAAAAAGTTCTATTAGGAAATAAATGAAGATTTTTCATTCATTTGAAGCTTTTTGCTCAGTATCATTGCAGATTAGTCCAAATTTAGCATATGCAAAAAAGAGTGGATGTTTGAAGTAGACAGAAGTATAATTTTAGATAAATTTTAGTCCAGTATATGTGAAGAAATTAATTTGAGAAAAATATCAGTTTTCCATAGAACTAAGTTCTCCTCATAAAGTTAAATATTCAGAAACAGCTTTAATAGGGCCCCTTTATTCTGTCACAAAAGCAATTCCTTAGGTAAATGTCATTTTAAAGATTATTGTGTATATGTGTATACACATGCTTACCAAATAATAATTTTACCCAGTTTTATCTCACCTTTCCTTATAGTTGAGCTTTTCCTAACCTTTAATCTTTAAAGTTTTTAGCAGTCAAGTAGGAAATGAATTTTGGGAAATATCATTAACATAATTCCCTAAGAAATATCACTTGAAGTAATTTGCTGGCCACTTGCACTGAAATTGTTCAACAAATTTTTTTCATAGAGATGAAGGCAAACAGAATTATTGGTTTCTATCGAATAGTAATTTATTTTGGTTGTATTAAATACAGGTTCATAAACTTAAAACTTAAGTTGTATTCACAGAATAAACTTTTTACAAAGACTTGTGTTTTTTAAAAGCTGTTTTCAGTATTTTTCTAGAAACTGAATTAGAAATTTAGTTTCATTTATTAACAAAGTTTCATTATACCACAGAAAATCTATTAAAATGCCATGTCCAAAGTTAATTTTAAAGTCCCCATCTGTAAAGTAGGTATGGCTAACTATTCACAGGTAAAGAACATGAATTAAATATCTTCAACTCATTCATTATAAGAAACCAGCAGTATGAATTAATATTATAAATAATAACTTGATGTTATCATAGTGTTTTGAACAGTATTAACCTGATTTGACCAGAATCAGGTCTCCATTTAGAATATCTTGTATATGAGGTTCTTCCTTTCTCTTGTGCAAATTACTTAATATTTTTAGAGAAATTAAGAGTTGTATTATGAAACAAAGGATTAGATAATTTAAGTCAAAAGTAATATTTCTTATCCCCTAAAAATCCTAATTGAGTTTTAGGATGCTGCCCATTATTTATTTAAAGAATTTCCTGGCCTGGCCTCTGGTAGCTCAGTGGATAGAGCGGGTGTCCCCAAACTGCGGCCCCCTGAGGCCATTTATCCGGCCCCTGCCGCACTTCCGGAAGGGGCACCTCTTTCTTTGGTGGTCAGTGAGAGGAGCACTGTATGTGGCAGCTCTCCAATGGTCTGAGGGGCAGTGAACTGGCCCCCTGTGTAAAAAGTTTGGGGACCCCTGGGATAGAGCATTGACCTGGAATGCTGAGGTTGCTGGTTCAAAACCCTGGGCTTGCCCAGTTTTTTGCACATATAACAACCAATCAATGAACAACTAAAGTGAAGCAACTATAAGTTAGTAGTTTTCATTTCTGCCACCTCCTCTTTGAAAGATCAATAAATAAAATCTTTTATAAAAAATTTCCTGCCTGACCTGTGGTGGTGTGGTGGATAAAGTGTGGACTAGAATGCTAAGTTCTCCAGTTCAATGTCCCAGATTTCACCTATCAAGGCACATAGGAGAAGCAACTATGAATTGGTGCTTCTCCCCCGCCCCCCCCCCCCCCCACCTATCTGTCTCTCTCACTTTCTCTTTTTCTCTCTCACCCTCACTAAAATGAATAAAATATTTTAAAATATCTAGAACTCTAACCTTTTAAATCATTAAAGTGTAATCTGAAATCTTTTTTCCATTAAACCAAATATATACATAGATCCTCTAATACCTAGTCTTTGAATACTTCAAAAATTAAATATTCTGTTCCATAAGAAAATGAAAAAACCTTGTGTTTATTAATTCATCAGTCATTAATTACATACCTGCTTGGTGCCTGGCACTCTTCTAGGCAGTAAGTAGTGGTATTTAAAATGAAACATCCTTCTTGCCCTACAGATTATACAGAAGTGTACATATGTGTTGTGTGTGAACATGTAACAATCATGTAAAAGAAATGTAATCAACAATCAAAGTTAGAGAATAAAGAAATACCAGTGTATTGTAAGCTTTTTGTATTTTAAGAATAAAAGTACATAGAAAATAAACCAAAAAAATTTTTTAAATGGGGGAAAAAATTTGACCTATTTAATTTCTAAATCTGATATGTAGGTTTTTGAGAACTTAATTATTAAATGTGTTTCCTAGGTTTAAACTGATCTTTTTTTTTTAACATATAGGGAAAAAATATGTGCATTGACGAAGTTACTGTAGTTTAAATTCTAGTAATAGAATGTAGTGTGCCAGTGTACAATGACAAGGACAGAATAAACAAAATTTTAATTTTTATAACTTCAGTAGTGGGATATATATGTCACAGTTACAGATGAACTTTTTACCTTATAAGTACATGTAATTCAGAACTAAAATGCTAATTTTAATTTCTAAGGAATGAAAACAAGAAGATACTTTCTTCACTAATTTGGATATTTATCTTGAAGCCAGTTAATAAATTCTCTTACAGCTTTAGATAAGCAGGAAGAGAGTGGTGCTTACTCAGTGCCTTAGGGAGAGCTGTGGTGATTGTGATGGTAATTATGGTATTTGCTCGTTCTTTTTTACTGATAAACAACCACTGTGCTTTAATTACTCTACAAACCCTATATGGTGAACCTTTTAAGATTAAAGTTATCACAGAGTGCCTTCTTTATAAACATTTGTTAGTGGACTGAATTTTTTCAACATTATTTCTAGGGTAGGTGGTCTAATGAAGTGATTCTGTTTCAGATCTCAGGCTAAAAATATTAAAAAGATTGTGTTATGCTACAAAAGTTAGGAACTTTTGGGTTACATAGGTCTGGATTCTATTCCTAGACCTGGTAGTTATGACTTGGGCAACTTACTTGTGAGCCACATTTTCTTAGGGTGCAAAATGAAGATAATCATAAAGATTAGAATGAAAATCAGCTGTATCTCTAATTTTGACCTGTATTAGGCTTTCAAGATACTGTTATTTGTATAATTGTTCATGTAATTAATATGTTTAAATATTAAATATTTGGTTCTGTACCTCAAAACTTAATCATGACCTCGGTTTTCATTTTAATTTAATAGTGAAATTTTCCTTAGTTTAATAATGGAAACATTCATTATGGAATCAATTCAAAACAAGGCAGCTAAGGTAAAATATGGTAATCCATAGTACTAACATTACTTGTTGGCTTTTTTTAACGCATAATACATATTAAGGCTCATAATTTTTAAAATGAGATCAACTGAAATAGTTTGTACTCACTGAATTCAGGTTGTAGAATTAGTGACTTTAGAACCACTTGCTCTTTGGATTTGCAAAGCTATGTTTTTAATTTTAATATATAAAATGACATTGCGCTCTTTTTGATCTTGGGGAAGTGTGAAAAAATGTCTTCAAAATTCTTAAATTTTAAAACACATAAAGTTAAAGTAGTATTTTGAAAGTTTAATTGAAATGGACTGTGCAGTTTGCTTTCAAATGTGCCAGCATCAGCCTCAGTAGTTGGGTGGCAGTTACTTCTCAGGGTTTTGGGTTTGTGGAATGGAAAGTCTGGAGATGTATGAGTTTTAAAATCATTGTTTTCCTGATGTTTTAATGAGGTTAGAATAACTTTGCATGTTTTTATATAAGACAAATTGGGAAATGATTTCTAAACTTTTTTCATGAAAATAAACTTTTATATTTTATACTTCATTGAAGGAGGCTTTACTTGGAAATATTCTACAATTTGTGTTTTTATTAGTGATACAGTAATTGCTCCTTCAAAGTTTTATTTTCGAACAAAATGCATAAAATTTTTATCATAAAATAGAGGTTTATGAGAAGTCTCTGACTTGCACACAGAAAGTCTGTTTTTGTATTTATTAGATAGAAACTACAGCACATTTTTATTCAAGCTATTCTTTTAAGGGAAAAACAAGTTGGTATATCTGTGTCTGTGATCATTCTCATGGATATAGGTATTTTGTTCATATAATAAAATATGTTTAGTGAAAACTTTGAGAACAAAGGGAGAGGAAGTCATCTAAATTCTTAAATTTGGTTTTATAGGAGTTCCATTTGGAATATGACAAATTAGAAGAACGGCCTCACCTGCCATCCACCTTCAACTACAACCCTGCTCAGCAAGCCTTCTAAAAAAAGACTTCCCTTTTCTTGGGGTATGGCTGTCTCAGCACAATACTCAACATAACTGCAGAACTGATGTGGCTCAGGCACCCTGGTTTTAATTCCTTGAGGATTTGGCAATTGGCTTATACAAAGGGTCACCATTTGAGGTCCTGCCTTACTAATTATGTGCTGCCCAACAACTAAATTTGTAATTTGTTTTTCTCTAGTTCGAGCAGGGTCTGAATTTTTTCATTTATTTTCTTTTTTGCCAGCAGACAGACTTGGGTCTATAAAGACAAGCAAGTACACTGACAGAAGTTTACCATTTAGTTTTAAAATGTAAAAAAGAAAATCCACAAAAGACTCAACAAAATTAGACCACAAAATTTGCATTGTTCATTGTAGCACTATTGGTAATAAAATAACAAATGTTTGTGCATTTTTATGTGAAGATCCTTCTCGTATTTCATTTGGAAAGATGAGCAAGGTCTGCTTCCTTCATTTTACTTCCCCTTCTGTTTTTGAAAGGCAGTTTCGCCAAGCTTAATGCAAGAGTATCTGACTGTTTAGAAGAAAGATATTGCCACAATCTCTGGATGGTTTCCAGGGTTGTGTTATTACTGAGCTTCATCTTTCCAGAATGAGCAAAACACTGTCCAGTCTTTGTTACGATTTTGTAATAAATGTGTACATTTTTTTTAAATTTTTGGACATCACATGAATAAAGGTATGTATGTACGAATGTGTATATATTATATATATGACATCTATTTTGGAAAATGTTTGCCCTGCTGTACCTCATTTTTAGGAGGTGTGCATGGATGCAATATATGAAAATGGGACATTCTGGAACTGCTGGTCAGGGGACTTTGTCGCCCTGTGCACTAAAGGGCCAGATTTTCAGCAGCCAAGGACATCCATACCCAAGTGAATGTGATGGGACTTAAAGAAGTGAACTGAGACAATTCACTCTGGCTGTTTGAATAGCAGCGTTTCATAGGAAGAGAAAAAAAAAGATCAATCTTGTATTTTCTGACCACATAAAGGCTTCTTCTCTTTGTAATAAAGTAGAAAAGCTCTCCTCACTGCAGTGTTGACTTTGATTTGAAATTGTGAAATTATTTCTTCAACATGAAAAACAGAAGCTAAAAAACCTAAAGTTTTACAAATATCAAACAGAATGGTGTGACTAAACATCTTATAATGTAGTTTTCTTTCAGCTTTCAACAAATACTTTAATAGAACTATATGCCATTTCACTTGTAGGTTAAAATATAGGCGTTCTCAGTTTTAACCAAGTTCAAACAGAGAAAACTTCTTAGAGTCGAGTATGGCAGCATTGGAAATAAAACTTCCTGATCACTTTTGGGACCCAATTAGAATACTTTTATGTGAAATTTCTGAGCAATTTCTTGAGAGACCCTTGACATTTATCTGTAAGAAGTACTCCTCAGTTTAAGGTAAGCCAAAAGCGTTGGCAGGCAGACTTGACCTTCAGTTTGCTGTCCTGGCTATTTCACATTTACAAGTTGATGGGTTCTCTTCTGTCTGAAGATAAACACTGTGTTAAATGTCTGAAGAGCGCAGCTATGAAAGCACAACTGAAGAGTTAAGGGGGAGGCGCAGTGAGTTTTGAGCTTTACATTTTCATTTTTAAGTTGTTTTTCTGAGGACTGCAAATTTGTTGACATTTACTAAATCATGTTTGAAAATGAAACATTTATGACATCCCGTTTGTGTATCAGGAATATAAAATGACAAGATTTACCTTTTTCTATGTATTTTGGGATACAAGAAACTGACATAAAAATAACGGGATTTTTTAATCTTTCAGAGTTAAACCAAAGCATCTCTTCTATAGGAAAGTTGGCACTTACTTAATTTTATGGTTGTGGGAAAAGCTTTGCAGAACACACACCATATTTGACATGAACCACTGTCGGTCCTAGAAATCAGTTTCTTTAAGAAAAAGATTACATTTTTTCATGATAGTTACTATGTGAAATGTAACTTTTCCAGCATAACCATGAGTGGTAAAAGAAAAAAGTAGAAGGGATCTTCATTCTTATGAGTACAAACAGAACAGTGTAAAGTGTCACCATAATCATGATTGGTGCTCTGTGAATGACTCAGAAAAGCAAGATAGCTCATAACAAGTGGTTTGTTGTATGGCTTCAGTTGTTTTGTTTTAATTGCCATATACAAAGTTTTCCGTACATACGTTTTCAGTTTTCTTGAGTTCTTTTTAACCTGAATCATCAAAATGAGAAGACTGTTGCCTTGCCTGTAAACCAACTTTTTTTTTTTTTGGAGATACAGAGAGAGTCAGAGAGAGGGATAGATAGGGACAGACAGACAGGAATGGAGAGAGATGAGAAGCATCAATCATCATTTTTCGTTGTGACACCTTAGTTGTTCATTGATTGCTTTCTCATATGTGCCTTGACCGCGGGCCTTCAGCAGACTGAGTACCCCCTTGCTCAAGCCAGCAACCTTGGGTCCAAACTGGTGAGCTTTGCCCAAACAAGATGAGCCCGCGTTTAAGCTGGCGACCTCGGGGTCTCGAACTCGATCCTCCGCATCCCAGTCTGACGCTCTATCCACTGCGCCACCGCCTGGTCAGGCTAAACCAACTTTTTATAACTTGTCAACATCAGAAATTACCATGCCATTAAGATCCAAGTTTTAAAATTCTTTAAAATACTATATTAAACTCTAATATAACACACTATTATATTCCTTGGTTTTATAACTTATTGTTATACATGTACAGAAGTTGACCTAAACTAGTAATTTCCACTTTTTTCTTGGGTTTAAATTTTAATTTTTCCCTAGTAACAAAAATGTGTATATTATGTTAAATAATTTTTGTGATTATACTGTAATTGACTTTCTGGAACCACAAGCTATTTAGTTGCAAAGGAAAGTCAGTTATTTACCTGCTCACAAAACTAAGGACATTTTATCACTTCATATTCATTTTGAAATATCCCCTAATTTTTGTGAGCAGTATAGTTTTAAATGCTATATATATATATATATATTCTGTGCTTGTGGTGATAGTATACTTTATATGAAAAAAACAGTTTTAGGGACTTTTTGCTACACACATACTTTTCCTTCAGTATAACATTTTAATTAAGAACAAAGTTTATTTGAAATCTGACACTATATAAAGCCAATCATTTATCTGGTCTTTCCCTTTTTGCCACTGAACTTAGACACAATAGGTGCTTAATAAATACATGTTGATTGAAGGGTATACAGTGATATATTTAAACTTGAAAATAACTATACAAATTAAGGCATTGGGATTTGAAATAATTTATTTTTCTGTAATTTTATTTTCAAAACAATTTTTTTTCTTTTACAGAGACAGTCAGAGAGAGGGATAGATAGGGACAGACAGGAACAGAAAGAGATAAGAAGCATCAATCATCAGTTTTTCGTTGTGGCACTTTAGTTGTTCATTGATTGCTTTCTCATATGTGCCTTGACTGTGGAGCTACAGCAAACTGAGTAACCCCTTGCTTGAGCCAGCGACCTTGGGTCCAAGCCGGTGAGCTTTTTGCTCAAACCAGGTGAGCCCGCGCTCAAGCTGGTGACCTTGAGGTCTCAAACCTGGGTCCTCCACATCCCAGTCCGACGCTCTATCCACTGCGCCACCACCTGGTCAGGCTCAAAAGAGTTTTTAAGCATTTTCAATTAACTTTCTAAACTTCAAATCTTCAATTATTTTCTTCTCTACCTTTTTTAGTTGACCTTCTGGATCCTCCTTCATTCAAAAACCATAGATCTTCCATTTTGTTAAATTTCTGTTTAAACCATTCCTTGTTAAATATGTGGCATCTGAGATAGGCTGCAAAGGAAGACTTGCATAATTTTATTTAACTTAGATTTGCTGAATAGCATCAGTTTTGCAAGAAAAGTTTCTGAAAACCTAAAATGTTTAAGAAAAGGGATGTTTATATTTTATGTTCTCTTAACCATGGTTAGTCTGTATAGTTTAGTGAAAAAGACATAGAAATACTTTGAACTGGTTCCATCAAGACACTTTGAACTGGTTCCATCAAGACACTTTGAACTGGTTCCATCAAGACAGTCTCTGGAGAAGGAGATAAGCTAGATCTCAATGAGTTTTTGAAAGCTAGATCCTAATGGCGTGTTACAAAGTTCACTCTTTTTGCCACTAATATTACCCATGAATTAGATCAGACCATAAATAAATGACAAATCTAGGAAATTAAGCAAATGAAAATCAATTTTGAAATTTAAACCCTGTATTTAATATTGCATCAAGTAGGTAAGAATCATTGAATTGGGATAATTACTTAGTTTTGTACTTTGGTTGCTAAAAGAAAAAGGATGGTGGGATATAACATGGCTTAATAGTGGTTCATATGTAGATGAATGTAAATTGTGAGTCTATTGCCAAAAATACTCTGCTGCATTAGGAAAAGTATAGTGCTCAGAACAAGGTAGGAAGTGTGCTGTGAAGAGCTGCTGTGACTGGGAAAGGCAGGAGAGGATGTGGCAGGACTTAAGAGTTGCAAATCAATACAGTGTTTTACATGCTTATTGTACCCTGCCTTCAGCATGGCATTTTGAGGCAGGTTTTAGTATCCCCGTTTTATATTAAATTTGAAATACACAAGGGGGGGGAAAACCCACCCTGGAAGTAGGAATGTGTAGCATTAGAGCATAAACTCTGGAAACATGGTATTTGTCTTCAAGTATCAAATTCAAGAGCTGCCATTGAAAGGTGACTTCATTTGTGTGGCTGAAGAACAACCAGTAGGTTTTAGTGCAATATTAAAACAGGTAATTAAGATTTTGAAATGAGTTGCTTTATAAGGTATTAGATTCAACCTCATAGAACAACCCGGAGACTGGATGGAAAGTGTTCTATATATAAGGTAAGGTAAGGAGTTAAACTGATTGATCTTGCATGTTTATCGTTTACTGAAAAATTGTTGAAGTGGGATAATTGCTGTATTTCAGCAAACCCAGTTGCCAACACTTTTAAGGTACATCATCATTTTGTGTACCACGAAGGAAAGAAGTGGCTCAAAGTATGACAAGCCCCACTTAAGATGCATGCCAATTTCAAAGATGCCATGCATGGAAAGAATGTGTATCTTAGAATTGATGAGGTGTGTACACCTCGGAGAGGAGGCACCAATGGACAGACAGCTAAGGGAGACATGACAGCCATCTTCAAATATAGGGAGGACTTCAGCAAAGAAAAGGGCAAGTCTGAAATCAGCAGGTGGAGGAAGCTGAGAGAGTTTTGTTCTCACACGTTAAGGTGTTCTCCTGCAGTACTAACTGCTACATGAGTGAGGATTACAACAGCAAAAATATTCATGCAGGAAGTGGGTGACTCAAATCTCCACTGAGAGGGCTGCTATTTTGAGTAAAAAGTTGGATTTGATAACTTCTAGGCCTCTTCCATTGTTAAAGATGCCGATAGCCGTTTTTTGCTTGCTTGCTTGCTTGCTTGTTTTTTATCTGAAGCTGAGGAATTGATCAGGCTAAAAAGTGCTTGTCTGTGAGTCATAGATAAAGTTTACATAAATTCACTGCAACATCTTTGGAAAGAAATTTAATCAAAAAAGTTGCAGAAGGCAGCTTCATTCAACATTTTATCCCCTTAAACTTTAGGAATAAAAACATGAAACATTGGTAAAGGACAACAAATAGTAAAGCATATGGATGTGATATTCACTAGGTTAATTTATTCTTTGTTCAAAATAGGGAAGAGATAGTTTTTGATCAGTTTTGAGGTAGATGTTTAGCCTGAAATTAAACAGCATGACTGTCCAGTCTCCTGTTTTCTGCTGTAATAGTGATCACAAAAATTAGGTTAAGCAGTAATCCTATTATTTAAAAAGGAAGCTGATCATTAAATTGGATGTAGAAAATGCTCTGTTCGGATTAGGATAGCTCAGGAACTAACCTGAGTAAAAGCTATCCTCTAGTTAGGTCATTCTTAAATTTAATGAGCATAAGAATCACCTGGGGAATGTTAGCATTGTCAGTTTGGGGCATCATATTTAGATATTCTCATTTTCAAATGTCTAGAAAGGCCAGCAATACAAATACCATAAGTTGTTTCAGGAACTAGTGAACTACCAGTTAACACTTCGAGAAATTGTGCACTGCCTGCTTTACTGCACAGGTACTACCTAGAATAAAATCTTAAGGTTCTGGTAAAATCCAACTAAGTTAATTTTGGAATAATGCATTTCTATGTATCAAGCATTCATTTCCTTTACCTTTATCCAATGTTCTAGCTCAGAAACCACATAATTATAACAGTATTTATTAGAGCAGAATACAGGGAAACCTAAATCCATTCCCAAGTACAAAACAGCTAAGATGCCTTTATTTTTTAATCTTAGCTATTTCCTAGGGATATTTTTGCTAGATCTTAGATTTCCACTTCAGTTTGTGTGCATAAAAACTGCCAAGGGCAACTTATGTGCATTATCAATTATATGTGCATCAACTGAAAGTTGATTTTTTTAAAAAGCATCCTGTTGTATAAAGACTATGACCTGATATTTTCGTGGTTTATATCTTTATCATAAGAATTCATTATTCATTTTAAAAATGTCACCCTTTCCAGATGTTTGCCATAGTCTTCCCTTAAATCATTTAAGTGACTTCTTGAAAGTGTCATAAAATTCACAATGATAGTCATCATTGTCATTTTCTGTTGAAAACCCAAATTCTTGCATAGTCCAACAGCTTATACTGTACTGTACAAGGTTGACACATGCCAAAATACTTTAATCAACTATCATCTAAGGGTAAAACCTATTTTTCATTCTTCATGAGATTTTATCTTAATTTTAGAGGACTAATAGGTATCTACTATACTACAAATATGTTTTTGACACTTTTGTTAGAGATGGTGAAATAAAAACATCTATGCCGAAAGTGGTGGTTCCTTTAAACAATAATTAAGAATGCTAACTGAGGAAAACAATTTTCCATCATGAATCAAAGCTGATTTATAATTTTTATAAGCATATCCTGAAATATAAATGTTCAAATAATTTACATTTGTATTCAAGCCTAAGTCTGTTTTTCAACCACTGGTCCCTGGACCAGTCTGCCAGAAAATTTGTGCCAGTCTGCAAAAGAGTTAACCACCCTGATGTATGAAATTATAGACCCAATGATCTTAGTCAAATTCACTTTTTTTTTTCTTTTTCCAAGTGAGAGGAGGGGAGATGGAGAGACAGACTCCCACATGCACCCCAACCAGGATCTACCCAGCAACTTGTCTGGGGCTGTTGCTTTCCCATCTGCAGCCATGCTCATAACTGAGCTGTTTTTAGTGCCTGGTGGGCGTGCCGGGTGGATCCCGGTTGGGCGCATGCGGGAGTCTGACTGTCTCTCCCCGTTTCCAGCTTCAGAAAAAAAAAAAAAAAATTAACTTGCCCATCACTATTTGGACTCCAAATTTTGTCTAATGATGAGCCAAAATCATTTTCCCAGCTTCTCTCTACATTTGCAATTACTGTTAATTAACGAGCAACAAAATCCATCATCTTAGATGTTTGTTTATTGGATAAGAACAAAAACATACAGACTTGTTTTAGAGAATATTAAAACAGAATCCTGTCTGTCTTTGCATTATCTATCTACTTTCCTTAGTATTTTTAGATAAGGATATTACCTTAGTGTTTTATATCTATATCTATCTATATATATATATATCTATATATCTATATCTATCTATATCTATATATATATATCTATATATAGATATATATATATGGTTTTATTCATTTTAGAGAGGGGAGAGAAAGAGAGAAAGGGGAAGGAGCAGGAAGCATCAACTCCCATATGTGCCTTGACCAGACAAGCCCAGGGTTTTGAACCAGCGACCTCAGCATTCCAGGTCGATGTTTTATCCACTGCGCCACCACAGGTCAGGCCTACCTTAGTTTTCCAAATAATATCAAAAGAATACTGAACAAATGGAAGATTAGTGTAAAAAGAAAAGGCCTAGGAGGGACATGACAGTTGTCTTCCCACATCTGAAGTGGAGTCATTTTGCAAAACAAGTTATCTTTTATCCTACATGACACCAGAGGGCAGAATAACGACCTTTATGTGGATATTATGGCAAGGCAGATTTTAATTTACAAGAAAATACTACATAATTTTTTAAAAGGTCCAAAATATCCAATGGGTAGCGTCAAGAGTTAATCTTTTATCACTAAAAGCCCATCAAAGGCTAGAAAACAAGTATTAGGCAACCTCCTTCTTTAGGAAGGTGGGCTTTTTTTCTACCCTAGAACTAGTTAATGATTGGTTTATTAACATCTGGTGGTTCCCTGTGTTTACTTATACTTTGAATCTAGTTTGAATTTCTAACAAACCTCTCTGAAACCTAAAAACTACACTTAATTTCCCTCTACTGTGGAAAACTGAACTACTTCTGTTTGCTGTGCATCTAAAATAGAACTATTTCAATGCAAGTGATTCAGAGTAAAATTAAGCCAGAGGACCAGATTAAATCACTAGCTCCTTCATCCTCTACCTACAGTCCCACTTCATAGCCACATTTCACACGATGAGTTTTACTATACCTGTATATGAGTATATAAGCACATATTAAATTCATTTGCATTACCTATACTCCTTTTTTACTAAATATGTTTGTGAGACAGCATAGTATAATAGAAAAAGAATGGGCATTGTAATATTGAGCTGTCAATATATGTGCAGTCTTGGAAAAGTTTCTTAATATTATGATCCTTCTTCATCCCCTGGGAAGAATAAATTAGGGCATTTGTTTATATGCAGGTGTTCAATAGATGTAGGTCAGTTTCTCCAAAGACAAACACTCTCCCTTAGCCATCATACCAGGAAGTGCTCTTCCCATTTTGGAATTGTTATAGGACTTTTTACCTTGACAAGGTGTAGTTAGTAATAACTAAGTTATTTAAGGACAAAAATGAACTTGGAATAAAAATAACAGAATATTAACATTATCTTTTAGTCCAACCCTTTTGTATGAGGAGGAGGAAACAATTTAATGCCAGTTATTTATATCAAACTGTTTACTGTTACTGCTCAGACCAAACCTTTAGCTTCTTGCTTTCTAATTCTAAAACTGATTTCCCTTTTGCTATGTGTGTGTGCACATGCGTGTGTATCTTACATAGAAGTTCATTTCCACTAACATGAAAGAATAAATTAGAATTTAGGAAATCTTGCCAGCACTCCAAGTGTTATGAATTTACTACTAAGTGATTACCTCTGCTTTCTGCTTTTCTTTCTCAATTGCAAACAAAAAGGCTGCATGCAAACTTGAACTTTTAAAAAATATTTTAAATAATTAGTCTTTACTATTTCAAACAAAATACAAAGTCTTTGGGAGCTTCCCTTCCTGCTTATTTTTGAACTAGGTGATATTTAAGATCCCTTCCTCTTATGATAAATATCTAGAAATATTAGTTCTCAATAATAATTATATTTCAATATAATAAGGTTTATTATGGACAGGAAAAAATTTTAAATAATTAGAAAAAATAGTGGCCACATAGGAAATTTATTTCAAATTTCAAATTCTCAGGCTAATAACAAATATTTAACATTTATAAGGAACCATAGCAAGAAAGTTAATTTCTTGATGCCGGTAAGCTGGAAATAATTTAGTACAACTGAAAACATTTTTAAGACAAGACCCAATGAAAAGGAAGCAATTTTTTGTGACAGCAACAAAATCCACAGTTATATAAGCTGAACAAAACAGAAAAGATTAAATTTCTTTCTATAAGGTTTTCTTTGTTGGATACTTATGCTTCCCATTCGTTTATTCTTATCTAAGTAGTCTAGTTGCAAATGTCTAAAATCTACCTAGAATGAAAATTCTAATGAGAAAAGGTGATGAAACAACATTAATTTTTCTCCCTTATGTATTTTAGCTATTAAAGTGTATAGTAGCCCTGGCCGGTTGGCTCAACAGTAGTGCATTGGCCAGGTGTGTGGAAGTCCCAGGTTCAATTCCTGGTCAGGGCACATAGGAGAAGCACCTCTCTGCTTCTCCACCCTTCCCCCTCTCCTTTCTCTCTATCTCTCTCTTATCCTCTTGCAGCCAAGGCTCCATGGGAGCAAAGTTGGCCCAGGCGCTGAGGACAACTCCATGGCCTCTGCCTCAGGCACTAGAATGGCTCCAATTGCAGCAGAGCAACGCCCCAGATGGGCAGAGCATTGCCTCCTGGTGGGCATGCTGGGTGGGATCCTGGTTGAATACATGTGGGAGTCTGTCTGTCTGCCTCCTCCCTGCTTCTCACTTCCTGGGGGAAAAAAATTAAATAATAATAACAAAGTGTATAGTAGCTGTTTGTTATTGAAAAACAATGTGACAGTTTTTACAACAGTGTATAAACACTTTTGCCACATGTTCTAAATCCCTTTCTATTCCTAGGATACCAAAGCCGTCCTTACGATAATTCATTTTAGAATCCTTTATTAAGAATATAACTATGGGCCCTGGCCGGTTGGCTCAGCGGTAGAGTGTCGACCTGGCGTGTGGGGGACCCAGGTTCGATTCCCGGCCAGGGCACATAGGAGAAGAGCCCATCTGCTTCTCCACCCCCCCTCCTTCCTCTCTGTCTCTCTCTTCCCCTCCCGCAGCCAAGGCTCCATTGGAGCAAAGATGGCCCGGGCACTGGGGATGGCTCCTTGGCCTCTGCCCCAGGCGCTAGAGTGGCTCTGGTCGCGGCAGAGCGACGCCCCGGAGGGGCAGAGCGTCGCCCCCTGGTGGGCAGAGCGTCGCCCCCTGGTGGGCAGAGCGTCGCCCCCTGGTGGGCGTGCCGGGTGGATCCCGGTCGGACGCATGCGGGAGTCTGTCTGACTGTCTCTCCCCGTTTCCAGCTTCAGAAAAAAAAAAAAAGAATATAACTATGAACTGTATATTGCAACTTTAACATCAGTCACATCTTGAAGAATACTGATGTGAATAAATCATAAATAGCAATCATTTTAATGTTCCTGTGTAGATAGGTCTTTTTCTTTTAAAAAGAATTTCATCAAGGTATTGCCATGATGCCGAAAACACTGCTGTGCCCAGTGATGTACATAAAATAACTCAGACTGGTTCTGAGTATTGCATTTTTAATCTTAATTTGCAGGAAACTATGCAAAGAAAAGACTAGGGGGATGTGTGTGTGTGTGTGTGTGTGTGTGTGTGTGTGCGCGCGCGCGCGCGCGCGCGCGCTGCCTCTGCCCTCCACAGGAAACAGAAGATGCTAAGCGACCTCAAAGTGCAGTCCCTGGGGTTCTTCCTACTAATCTAAGTCAGTAGAGACCCGTTTTCAGAAACCGAGGGGCTGACATATGCATTCTTCCTTGGAAATGTGATAAAGCAGTCCCACCTGAAGGAAATGAAGCTAATAACAAAGTGTTGAATTAGTAAAATAAAAATGATTTAATTTGGGAAGTGTTTTGATATGTTCAACTTTTTTTTTTTTTTTTTGTATTTTTCTGAAGCTGGAAACTGGGAGAGACAGTCAGACTCCCGCATGCGCCCAACCCGGATCCACCCGGCATGCCCACCAGGGGGCGACGCTCTGCCCACCAGGGGGCGATGCTCTGCCCCTCCGGGGTGTCGCTCTGTTGCGACCAGAGCCACTCTAGCGCCTGGGGCAGAGGCCAAGGAGCCATCCCCAGCGCCCGGGCCATCTTTTGCTCCAATGGAGCCCTGGCTGCGGGAGGGGAAAAGAGAGACAGAGAGGAAGGGGGGGGGTGGAGAAGCAAATGGGCGCTTCTCCTATGTGCCCTGGCCAGGAATCGAACCTGTGTCCCCTGCACGCCAGGTCGACGCTCTACCGCTGAGCCAACCGGCCAGGGCCGATATGTTCAACTTTTAATAAGAAAGACATGCTAATAATGAAAGGGTTCAGAAGAGAAGCCAGCTAACTTAAAAATAGGAAATAAGAGGAAAAAAGTGTTTGTAAAGAGCAGAAGGCTAAATGACAACAGTTTCTTCAAATACTTTAAAAATCATTATAAAGAAGGAAAATGACTAAATGAAGAACTAAAAAAAATTGATTTGAAAGCCCTTGAATATCTAAGGTTAAATTATAACAGAATTTTCTGATAGTTATTTTCTAGACTTAGAAAACCATCTTGCTTCAGTTTTTAGGCACTGAGTTCATTCACAGAACTCTGAGCTCTGAAATCATGGAAGAGTAAATTATATTATTTTTCGACACCCTGTGTTTTATGAGCAACTAATAAGAGTAAATTCTGCCTTGATCAAGGTTAAGTTGCTTAGTATACTAAGCTAGAATAATTGGATCTCACCACTGTCTCATATCTACACTGGCTTTAGACTTCTTAAAAAGGAATATCATTATAACCTGCAGTACAAAAGAGAATCAGACTGAAGAACTATCTCAGGTTAACCTGTTCCAACTCAAACTCACCTTTCCTTCAAAGTAATGTAATCACTAACAAACTGTCTTTATGCCAACAGAAAGGGAAGAAAATAATATAATTCCTAGGTAAAGAAAGAAGGGAATCTACTCTCTCAAAACGTGTAAGGTGTTAAAGTAAAAAGGGTCTTCCCGACTTGAAAAATTTCCAAACCCCATATCTTCTTAATTTATTCATAAAAAACACTTAGGATGGTCCTGTAATTAAACCTACTTTGCCCCTAGCTTGGAAATACTGTTACCACATAGAATAACCATTCAAAAAGTAACATAAAACTGCAGTTGAAAGGTACTCCATATCAGTTAAGTAACATTTGAAATCCAAGAAAGAGAAGTCAGGAATTCCAGGATTGTTTCCGTATTCATCAGGAACATAAACTGAATCAAGAGTATATTCATTTGAGATTTGCAAATCAAGAAAAAGATAAGTTTATCTGCAAAAAAAAGTGACCATTCTAATTTAAAAGATAGGTCGAAAAAGTTCTTAAGTTTGATATTAAGATAGAAGTGTGGCTTGAAAAAGATAGTCTTAACTTTTTTTTTTTTTAAGTCGTGAATCAAGATGCACGGGGAGGTGTGGATGGGGAGCAACGCGAAGAATTGAGAGTACTCAGATCTAGAAACAGTACTTGTCCCAAAGTGGGTCTGCACGCCGCTGCCGCCTGGCACAGCGCTTCTGGAAAGTTCATCTACAAATCCAGGGGCGGGTCAAGGGTGACACGACTCCTAAAGAGGGAAACAGAACATAAAGGATTCTGTCCTTGGGAGTCCTGGAATGAAGTGACGGTCTTAATAGGAATAGTGATTTTTTCCAGGGCCGCAAGCCTCTCCACTTGTTTCCTTAGTTCCCTACACAGTCCCAGCCCTTGGGGCAAATCGAGTGGGGTCCATCGGCTGCGGGAGACCTAAGTTGCTGCGAGGTTCACCCAGAATTCAGGCAGCGAGTTTCCTTGGTCATGCCAGTCACTGGCCTCTGCCCCCAAGCGCGTTGCCTGTATCGCAACCCTGCCTGACTCAGTCTCTTTTACTTCTAACCTGCCGCTTGGGGCCTCGGAGCGCGGGCCTGCAGCCAGGTGGTCGGGAGCTCCAGGACCCCGCGGCCGGCCAGTTACCGCGCTGGCTGAGGGGTTGGGGTAAGACACAAGAACAGATGCAGCGCGGGCACGCCCCCAGCGCCCGCCGAGCGTGGGAACTGGTAGCAGGACCTCCCCCCGGCGCGCCCAGCGCTCGCGGGGCTTCCACCCCAGGCCGCCGGCCCCGGCTGCGTTGGCTCCAGGAGCGCCCGCTTCTCGGGCGCTGGCTCACTCCCTGCTGGCTGGCCATCCCGGTTCCGAGTTCAAGATTCTCGCCGCTCCCCTTGCACTACGCCTGCTCCCTCTTTCCTTTCCTTTTTCAACTTTCACTCCAGTTAAGCTACATTGATCCTCGGCTTCCGTCTCGGAGGTCCCTCTCCGCGGACTGGACGAGCATCCCGAGCGCCAGCCGCCATCCCCGGCGCTCGCCGCCCCAGGTCCGCCGGAGACGCCGCGGGCGGGGCGGGGCAGGAGGGGCGGGGCGGGGCCGCCTCCTGCCCGGCGGCGCCCCCTGGCTCGCCAGTCCGTGCGCTCCCTGCCTCAGGGCGGCTTCCCCGCGAGCCCGCGGAGAAGCGGCAGCGGGCGATGGAGCCCGGGCGGCTCCGGGCGGGAAGAGGCGGGCCGGGGGAGGCGGGGACTGCGCGCCGGCGGAGGCTGGCAGGGGGCGCTCCTCGCGCCCGAGGGGGCAGGAGGCTCTGACGCCGCGGCGGCACCGCGAGCCCCCGGGCACTGGCAGCGGCGGGGCAGGGGTGTGGGGCGCTGCCGCCTCCAGGGGCGGCGCCGGCCTCGGCCCCTTTGTTCTCGCGCGCGCCCCCTCGCCGCCCACTCCCCTGCTGTCGCGCGGCGGCGGCGGCGGCGGGCCCTCCCGCCCGAGGCGGGCAGCTCGGCGCCGAGGGCGGGGGCGGGGGGAGCCGCCAGCCGCCGGGAGTGGGGGGCGATGGCGAAGCTCCGGGTGGCTTACGAGTACACGGAAGCCGAGGACAAGAGCATCCGGCTCGGCTTGTTTCTCATCATCTCCGGCGTCGTGTCGCTCTTTATCTTCGGCTTCTGCTGGCTCAGTCCCGCCCTGCAGGATCTGCAAGCCACGGCTGTCAACTGCACGGTGCTGTCGGTGCAGCAGATCGGGGAGGTGTTCGAGTGCACCTTCACCTGTGGCGCCGACTGCAGGGGCACCGCGCAGTACCCCTGCGTCCAGGTCTACGTGAACAACTCCGAGTCCAACTCCAGGGCGCTGCTGCACAGCGACGAGCACCAGCTCCTGACCAACCCCAAGGTAAGGACGCCCGCGAGGAATGCCCGCTCCTGCGGAGGTCTGGTGGGCTAGGGGACCCTCGGTGGCGGACCCCGCGCAGGCTGGGCTCGGAGTGTGCTCGCGTTGCTAGGAGGAGCCAGGCGGCGCAGGCTGGATTCTAACCTGCAGAAAGTACGTCCGGAGCTCCGGGCGGGTCCTGCAGGTGGGTTTGTGCGCGGCGACCCGCGGTGCCCTGAGGCTTTTTTTCACACACCTGTGTAGCCTGGCCTCGATTTTGAGGCCTTGACCCCGGTCAGGTCCGGCGCATACGGGATGGGCTTTGGAGAAATGCAAGGAGCGGAAAGTTAACTTTTCCTCCGACTCACAGCCAGTGGGTAGCAGAGATCCAACTACTCTGGTCAAGGTCCGAGCTCCCACTGGCCACGTCAAGAACTCGCCTTGAAAGATCGAGAGGGGTCTTTGAGCACCTTGAAAAATATTAGAGGGCTCTTTGCATTTTAACTCTATACAAAGGCTTTTAACTTGGGGTGCAAAGGTGAGCGTTGTAGGGTCGACAAATGATGTACAATCAAATGTGAAATTCTGCATGGGTCCTTTGGGGAGAAAATACAGAAGACTCATAGTTTTTATGAAATAGATTCCCAAAAAGGTCTAGAGGAAGCCTACTGACTCTGTGTGTCTGGGGACAACTGGAAGCCATCTGGAGAACGGTAAAAAATTTTACCTAAACTAGAAAACCCTCTCTGAAATGCACCACATATTCCTTTCCTTGCAACTTTTTTTTTTTCCGTTTTTTCGAGCAAAGAAGAAAAAACCTGGTTAGGACTCAGGGGATGGGGAGCTGAGAGGAAGACTCAGAACGCTGTTCCCAGTGGAGAAAAACTTATAAAAAGCAGTGTCCTCAGCCTGTGAACTAATTGAGCTACTTGTAGTACACCTGATTCTGCAAGAAAGATTCTCTTTTTCTCTTGATCTTTCTTACTATTCTTGTTGCTTACCTATCAAAGTGAAGGTATGTATCTTTAAAGTTACTGACATTTCTCCTCTGTTGGGGCTGTGCTTGAAGATCAAGGAGGAAACAGTCCAAGCGGGAATAAACCTTATGTACACAGGAAAACTTTGTTAAATGTGAAAAGATAATATATCAATCCAAAAGAAAAAATGTCTGTATGAATATTTTTAAAGTATTTAAAATAAGCTCACCATTTCTCAGCCGCTAAACTCCTGGTCTTGTGTTCTAAACAGTAAATTCTTGAATTTGGGAAATTTTAAAAATAGAGTTCCTTTAAAAAAAAATGATGACTCTTAAGAAAAATGCTCCTGCTGAATATTCTTTTACCTTAAAAATGAAGGTACTACATAAGCAATAAACATAGACATACAGAAATTAGAGTATAATGTTCAAAGTCTTGAAGAAACAGTGTTTTAAAGACAAATAAATAAGTTAATGTGCTTAATGCTCAGGAATATCAAGGTTTTAGAAACATCACTTTTAAAAAAAGATTCAACCATTAATATAAAAGAAAGGTGTCTAGCAATAACAGTGACTTGGAAATTATATGGTAGTGTATCATTTAGGAGATGTTAAACATTGGTGAAACATTGCTAATTAGTTTAATACAGTGGTTAAATCACTAATAAATTACATGCATATATACAAGTAAATGGCTAATATCTAAGCAAGATACTGGAAGTTAGAATTTACTTCAGAAAGGTTGCCTCCCAATTTCCATGCAATTTTGAAGAATCTGGCAGAAAAAGTAAGTTGAGATCATTAGGACATAGATCTTTAAACCATTTATAGGTACTAATAATGCCTTATGTAATACTACAATTTTCTCTATCTTTTTGTTACAGATAATGTTTTCTTCCAGGGCTAGTTCACATCCTAGCAGCCACTGTTTTTAAGAAGTATCTGAATAAAATAACATAGTATAGGTTAGTAAATAATTGACAGAACTACATTCCAGTCAATTTAGTCAAGGTTTCCTCAGCCAAATCAGAATATATATCTTTATCCAAATTGTGATTGCTTTGTAGCATTTATAGGACCTAAGTATGTTCTTTCATAGTCATCTTTCTACTTTTGGGCAATTAAATACTCAATTTGAAAACTCTCGTAAGCAATTAGTGATGGAAAAATTCTGCGTAACTGCAGTATTGTGCCAGAATCTAGTACATACGCAGAATGTTTCCACAATGACCTTGCTATTGGACAGTACCCACTGCCCATTTCTCTTGCATTTTGGCTGCCTGCATCTCTCTCTTTTTTTTTTTTTCTTTACCTTAACTCTTTATTGAAGGCTTATACCCCACCCATTCCCTTTGTCTGGATGTCCGGGTTCCCTACAATGCCATGGGTCCTAATCACCAACAGTCTCCGCTTCATGACCCACTACCACAAGAAACCACATAGGAAATCACTTCTTAGAAAAAAAGAGAACAAGACCTTTCCTCTCTCCTTTGAGTTTGTTGTCTTAGTTACACTAAAGGGCAGGGAAAGGAAAAAATATTGCCAATATATAACTTCTTAAGCCATAGACTACTAAAGAATATAGTATGAATAAATTTGACTTTTGAATAATAATTTTTTTAAATCTTCAAGTCCTACTCAACTTATTTATGTTTTGAATCCTATCCTTATTAAATAATCACTGTATCCAGTCATGTAATATAGTATTCAAGTCAACTAATTGGACTCATGGCAATGATCTGCTTTGTGAATTAACCATATCAAAATCTTAATTTGGGATCAGCTTCCTCTTGTTACTATTCCATCACTGCATTATTTCTTTGTGACTTGTTTGTGCTCAGGACTTTGATTTTTAACTATAGCTGCACATTAGAATCACTGGGAAAACTTTCCAAAGAATTCTCATTCCTGGGTCCAGCCCTCAGAGATTCAAACTTGGTCTCAGATGGGCCCTGGGTATTAATTTTTTTTAAACAGTTCTGGAAGTGACTTTAGTGTGTAGACAGAATTAAAACCACTGGCTTAGAAAATGTACTCCTCTATTTTGCAAGAAAAGTAAAATAAAATTCATTATGATTAATGTTTGTGTTTTTAGGTCTAAAGGTGTTACTGATGATACTGAATGAATATAGAAAGCTAGTATAAAAGAAGGGACTTAAGAAAATTCTGAAGGACAAGAAGAAGGTCATTTAAAATTAAAGTTGACCTTGAACAACCTCGGTTCAGAATGCCTGGGTCAACTTATATGTGGATTTTTTAAAAATCCAGTAAATGTATTCTCTCTTCCTTATGATTTTTTAAAAACTTATTTACTGATTTGAGAGCGAGAGGAAGGGGGGTGGAATACCAATTTGTTGTTACTCTGATTTATGTATTCATTGGTTAATTCTTTTTTTTTTTTTAAGAACTCAGTTTTCTTTTTCCTTTTTTTAAGGTTTTTCATTTTATTTATTTATTTTTAGAGAGGAGAGAGAGAAGGAGAGAGAGAGACAGAGAGAGAGGAGAGAGAGACAGGGGGGAGGAGCTGGAAGCATCAACTCCCATATGTGCCTTGACCAGGCAAGCCTAGGGTTTCGAACCGGCGACCTCAGCATTTCCAGGTCGATGCTTTATCCACTGCGCCTCCACAGATCAGGCTCATTGGTTAATTCTTATCTGTGCCCTGACTAGGGATCAAACTCACAACCTTGAAGTATTAGGATAACACTCTAAACAACTGAGCTACCCAGTCAGTCCCTTAAGATTTTCTTAATAACATTTTTTTTCTCTAGCTTACTTTATTGCAAGAATACAGTATGTAATACATGTAACATACAAAGTATATGTTAGTTAACTGTTTATGTTACTGGTAAAGCTTCCGGTCTACAGAAGGCTAGTAGTAAAGTTTTGGGGGAGTCAAAAGTCATATACAGATTTTTGACCGTGTAGCGTGTTGATGCCCCTAACCCCATGTTGTTCAAGGGGAAAGGATCACTTTAAATTGGTTAGGTATAAATGAAATGAATTTACTCAGTTTCAGACATTTGCTTTTGTATCAATATATACATTGGCTGGCAAGGAAAAGGTGAATTTTTAAACCAGCCTCCTATATGTGGAACAAGAGAGAGTGGGTGATTAGAAGCTATGTTTTATTTCTCACTTCAGTATTTATCTTTTTCTGGTATGAAAGATGTAGAAACAGAGGACAGAAGTCCGTCTGAGAAACTAGTAGTGTAAAAGTGGGGAATTGCCTTGATGAGAAGGAAAACTTAGGTGGAATTAGAAGAGGCTTTAAGCTCTAAGTATATCCACTGAAAGTGGAGAATCCTGAATACAGGGCGTTGTGGTCCGGGGCACCTTGTATTTCTCACATCCGTACCAGAGTGCCCCACCCCTCCCCACTACAGACGTTTTCTGGGTAGACTGTGTTCTGGGTTCACATCTGAACTCTATCCTTGAAATAAATGTTCAATGTGATATAGTTTGTGTTTCATGGAAGTCCATCATATCAAAACCAAGTATTAAAAAGCTAAGCTGAATTGTGATAACTTCTCTACACCCTTACTGTACTTTTTTCCATATATATATATATATATATATATATATATATATATATATATATAGCTTTTTAGTGTGAGACTGAGAGACAGACAGACAGGAAGGGAGAGAGATGAGAAGCATCAACTTGTAGGTGTGTCACTTCAGTTGCTCGTAATTGCTTTTCAGACATGCCTTGACCGGGGTGGGAGGGGGGGCTGCAGCTGAGCCAGTGACCATTGCTTAAGCCAGTGACCTTGAGCTTAAGCCAGCAATCTTGGGCTTCACACCAGCGACTGTTGGGCTCAAGCCAGCGACCATGGGGTCATGTCTATGATCCCATACTCAAGTCAGTGACCCCACATTTAAGCTGGTGAGCCCGCGCTCAAGCTGGTGATCTCGGAGTTTTGAACCTGCGTCCTCAACATCCCAGGTTGACGCTCTAACCACTGCACCACCACTGGTCAGGCAGTGAATATATATATTAATATTTGGAAAGTACATAAAATTTAATTCTTAGGCATCTGTTATGATCAAAGAACTGGGCAACTGGCTGGATAGCTCGATTTGTTGGAGCATCGATCCAAAGTGCAGAGGATGCCGGTTCGATCCCCAATCAGGGCACATACAGGAACAGATTGATGTTCCTGTCTCTCTCTACCTTTCTCCCTTCCTTTCTCTCTAAAATCGATAAAATAAACAAACAACAAAAAAAAACACTGGGCAAGAAATAGGAGGATATACAAAGATGACTTCACTTAACAAATATTTATTAAATGCCTACTTTGTGCTGTGCATGCTTCTAGGTTCTGACAGATAAATAGAGGTCAGTATAAAGCCTCTGCCCTCATGAAGTTTACATTTCGGTAGGTGGTGACAGACAAGAAATAGATTTATAATTAATGATATGTGTATAAAGAAAATCAAGCCTGACCAGGCAGTGGCGCAGTGGATAGAGTGTTGGACTGGGATGCAGAGGACCCAGGTTCAAGACCCCGAGGTCGCTGGCTTGAGCACGGACTCATCTGGTTTGAGCAAAAAGCCCACCAGCTTGAACCAAGGTTGCTGGCTCCAGCAAGGGGTTACTCGGTCTGCTGAAGGCCCGAGGTCAAGGCACATATGAGAAAGCAATCAATGAACAATTAAGGTGTTGCAACGCGCAATGAAAAACTAATGATTGATGCTTCTCATCTCTCTTCGTTCCTGTCTGTCTGTCCCTGTCTATCTCTCTCTCTGACTCACTCTCTGTCTCTGTAAAAAAAAAAAAAAAAAAAAAAAAAAAAAAAAAGAAAATCAAGCAGCATGCAAGTATAGACACTGATGGAAGAAACAGAGGGCTGCTGTCTGTGCAGAATGGTCAGGGTCGGTGGCTCTGATGAAGTGACATTTGCAAAGATTCAAAGAACTTGAGGGGATGAGCAGAGTTCTAAAGGACATATAAGAATGAATTATGGGCTCTCTGAAGGAAAAGTTTCATAAACTGAGGGATTAGCAAGTATAAAAACCCTGAGGCAAGTGACTGCCAGGCTTGTGTGAGGAGTGGTGAGACAGGGCTGCAGTGAACAAAATGGGGAGCAGTGGGAGATGAGATTAGGGCCTCATAGAATATAGTAGTAAACTAATTAACACTAAGCAGAACTGAGATATAATCAGACTTAGACTTTTTGAAAAATGTGAATGATTCCTCTGGCTGCTGAGTTGAGACTAGAATATTTTTTGAAGATTTCTTTTTTTTAAAGATTTTATTTATTCATTTTAGAGAAGAGAGAGAGAGAGAGAGAGAGAGAGAGAGAGAAAAGCGGAGGAGGAGCAGGAAGCATCAACTCCCATATGTGGCCTGACCAGGCAAGCCCTGGGTTTGGAACCAGTGACCTCAGTGTTCCAGGTCAATGCTTTAGCCACTGCGCCACTACAGGTCAGGCAAGAATAGAATTTGTGTGTGTGCGTGCATGCATATGCACACGTGAGTTCATGTACATGCTCACCTGTGCAAGCTGAGAGGTACAGAGCCAAGACTGGCAACACGGAGTCCCATAGCACAGGAAAAAGTTGTCGGTGGCTTAGATCAGGAGTATTACTGGTAAAATTCACTAATGGATTAGATGTAAGGAATGAAGGAAAGAGGAGCTGAGGATCGCTCCAAGGTTTGTGACAAGCACAACTGGGTGAAGGGAGGTGATTTTACTAGACGGGAAAACTAGAGGAGGGTCGTTTTTTGGAGGAGCATGGTTGAAAAGCAAACGTTAGATTTTTAGATAAGCCTAATATACATGCAAGTGAGGATGAATTCATGAATTCTCACCCTCATGAGATCACTATACAACAGAGGAGATAAGAACAAAAGTAACTATAAGACAAAGTAAAATGTCAAGTTCTACAGGGAGGTACAAACAATATGCTAGCAGCCTTAGAGAAGAAAGGTTAGGGGTAAAAAGCTTCCTGGAGAGTGAAACATTAGCCATGATTTTGAGAGTGAGTAGAATTTTCATCTTAGGAGGGAAGGTGAGAGGTATGAAAAGAACATCAAAGACTAGAAAATGCCAGGAGTGAAACTGTGGAACTCTGTGAGGATGAGGTATTTGGGGGATCAGCAGGAAGACTGGTCTGGCTACAACTCAGCACAAAGAGCAGAGTTTTGGGGGTAAGGCGGGAGAGTAAATTGGGGTCAATAGCACAGAAGTCCAGGATGGGTATGGTGGGCACTGGAAGCCATGGTAGGGAGAATAATGCTCCCCAGTCCCCAGAAAAGGTGTTGATTTTAGCTCAGTGAGACCCATTTTTGAATTCTAACTTCCAGATTTGTAAAATAATAAATCTGTGTTGTTTTAAGCTACTAATTTTGTTACAACAACAATAGGAAACTAATAGAGAAGCCAAGGAAGATTTGAAATAAGTGACTTATATAATTATTGATAGATGAAGACTTGGTCAGAGCATATTAATTAATAACCCATCTATATTATAGATCTTTACAAACAAGCTGATCTACAGGCTGCTGGCATCTTCTTCTCTGAGATTCCTCATCATGATCCATTTCTGACTTATATTTGTGTATATCATTTGTGAAGGTCTAAATTATTTGTAAGACCTCCTTAAATTATGTGAATAAAACACTAACCAGATACTTTTTACTTTTACAAAAGAGATTTGTGATGTTACAGTATAGTTTCTGTAGTGTTTTTTTGGGGGGGAGAATGCATTTATTTTATCAGAAACTGATCTCAGTTTTTTAAGTTATTGATACATATTGTATATTTAAAATATTTTTGACACATTTATTAATAAAGATGTCATTTTATTCACCTTGGTTTATTTTTTTTCAGTTTTTAGCAGAATTTTCATATTTAGTTGAGTCCCTAGATGTACATGTGTGTTAAAAATTACTGTA
The DNA here is from genome assembly GCF_036850995.1 of Saccopteryx leptura. Classification (NCBI taxonomy): domain Eukaryota; kingdom Metazoa; phylum Chordata; class Mammalia; order Chiroptera; family Emballonuridae; genus Saccopteryx; species Saccopteryx leptura. Next base: position 112,675,397 of record NC_089504.1, read on the forward strand.
ATTATTTAGTAAAATACTGAACAGAATGGTTTTTAATACTACAAATGTTTCTAACTATTCCTCATGTGTGAATGAAATATTCTGTAGGACACAAATCAATGTGTAAAAATTTGTACTTTTGAGTTGTAATATCCTCTTATTTTCTTTTAAAATACCCAGTGTTATAAATTGAAAATCATGTGTTTATCAAATTATTTAAATTGTGACCATATTTGTAAATAAACTGATTTGAATGAATTCATTTATGTAATTACTTTGTTCAGTGACAGAATTCAGCAAGTTTACTAGAAGATCTCTGTACCCTGATATACATGTGAAGGAATATATATATACATTCATCTAATAGATGCAGTGAACCAGATGGACTTTAAAACCTTATTGTATGTCTACTTTACTAGTTATAATATAACTATATTACAGCATCTTATATTGATAGTGTATCTCATTAGAGCAAATTAAGTTCTAAATCTCAGGAGTTTAATCCAATTTTTCCTTTGTAATAAATATATTTGCATAATTGTTTATATCAGAACACTATTTTAAATTGTTTTAGAGAACAGAGAACCACACAATAATACTGCTTAATGAAGCTGAACCTTTGATTCTGATTATAATTACCTATGGTTTTTTTTATTTCAATGATAATGACAACCAAATTCATTAGTTCTAAATAAAAAGAAATAAAATTTGATACTTTTCTTTACATCCATAACAAAAAATTCCAAATAGAGTAAAATATAAGTGTGAGAAGAAAATTATAAAATTTTTAGGAGAAAGCATATCTTTATGACATAAGCTTTATGACATATTTTCTTAAATGAAGCTTGAAGAACAAATTATAACAAGAAAAGATTGATACTCATTGATCAGTGCTACTCTGTTAAATTTAGTTTTCTAAATAAAATAAAAAATTGCAAAATAAAAATAAAATGACAATTTCTATATGACTGAAATTATTGTAAACAAAGTGAAAATGAAAGGCACAGACTAGTACAGGATAATGGCAAAACAAATAATTAACAAAGGATTATGCAGCATTTATGAAAATGTCTACAGACCATTATGAAAATTACACGTGATGTAATGGGAAAATGAGCAAAGGATGTGTACACGCAATTCATGAAAGGTACTCAATGGCCAATAAATGTGAAAAGATGCTCGATTCCAACAGTTTCAGGGAAACTTAAATGACAATAATAATGGAACACCATTTCACAACCATCAGATTGGCAAAACTTAATGTGTTTCATAAAACCAAGTGCTGATGAGCATTCAGGAAAATGATAAAGTCATACTCATTGCTGGAAAATTGCTTCAACCTCTTAGGGAAATAATCAAATACACGAAGTGCAACTGAAGCTGTGTGTACCTGAAAACTCAGCGCAGATGTATCCTCCAATATGGCACAGAATCCTTGTATACTGCTGGAGGCACTGGGCTACGCCAGGGAATCCAGGGAGCTTTCTGTAGCTTGGAGCAGCTAGAGTGGATTCTCCTGCCCTGGTGCCACTGAAACTCAGTAGTGTTATGGGTCACGAAAAGGCTCCGAATAGCAATGCCAAATATTACTATATGTTTCTTCCAAGATATAAAGTAGCCCACCAAGTATTGTGCCTCTTTCTTAGTTTTAAGGAGTGAAAAGTACAGCAATCTGTCTTTCACTTTGAAGGGTATCCAGAAATGCCCTGGACCACTAGAGCCCCAGGAGCCCACTGAGTGGGCGGGCCCCGAATCTCCCACCCTCTGGCACACCTGCGCTGCCCCAAGGATTCTAGGGTGCTTTGTATTTCCTGCTTTCCAGGTCCAACCAGCACGATAGCATCAATGCAAACACAGTATCATATTCTATGGGAGGATGAGAAGATTATAGCATAACAGCCAGATAGAGAGTGTTCAGGGAGTCCTGAGTCAGTCAGTGAAGTCTACACCGTCTCTGGTATGCTCTCTCCACACGGATGGAAAAAATAGCACTTAACAGGGCAATCACTATAGAATAAGCTCCAGAGGTAAGTTTATGTGCTCCAGTAAAGAGACTATATATGTAACAGTGTATGGAAATGGAATCACCACTGATACATTTAACAATATGGTCATTCTCTAAGACTTTTCTTCAAGAGCCACATAGGCAAGTTAAAAGGGGATGTGATGGAAATCTACACTCATAATCTCTGTGACTTCCCAGGAATACAGTATTGCTTTATTGGTTTACTGTTTGGGGAAGGAGCAGGTAGTTCAAGAGTTGTCCACCGTAGTAGCCTTCTGTCCATGGGTAAGGGGGTCCCGGTAGGAATAGGAGTGGTACTGACATGTGTATTGCTTCCATACATTCAGAATCTGTAGGAACCACCACAGGAGGAGTTCATGGACTCACTGGGCTCATTGTGATACTAACTTGGGCCAGTACTTTATTTTTTTCCCTGACGCTATGAACCTCCATACTGAGCACAATCATATGTAGAGTCACCAGGGATTAGGGTTAGCACAGAGCCAGTATTCAATAATACTCTAAATGCCTGCCCTATTTCCACTGCACAGCTTCTATGGTAAATGTTTACGTGTACTCTTGGGAGAGGTTAGAAGAGTTTCAGTAGGCACTGCTTGTGGTGCTACCATGAGATCTTTCCTCAACGATACCCAGTCTCCCTTCATCCACAGAGCTTTCTATGTGGATCGGATGAGGAACCCTTACATCATGGTGACTCATTGGACTTCATTTCATCAAACCTCAAGGTTCCCCCCCCCCAGGTATGTATGTAGAGCCAGGAGAACCTTAGAAGTCTGTCCCCCTTCTTAGTCCTTGGAGTCCAATGACCCATTAGCCACTGTCAAAGATCCCTGTGAACCAAATCATTTTTATTATGCTCACAAATTCTGTGGGTCAGAAATCCAGCCAAGGCACCATGGGACAGCTTGTTTCTGCACCATGATGCCGAGGTCCCAGTGGAATACACAAAGGCTGGAGCCTAGAATCATCTGATGGCTCATTTATTTGCATATTAGGCAATTGATGTGGTTATTGGCTGGCGGGCTCAGTTCCTGTCCACACAGACCTTTCCATGTGATTTCTGCATAGGCTAGCTTAGGCTTCCTCATGGCATAGTGTCCAGATTCCAAGGACAAGCATTCCCGAGAGAGAGATGCAGGCAGGAACTATGCCACCTTTTCTGATTTAGCGTTGGCAGTCACATGTCATCATCTCCTTTGTAATTGCAGGCTCACCCATGTTCCAGGTAAGGGAAGATAAACCCATACGTGTAAATAGAGGAGTGTCGGTGTCACGTTGTAAGAACATGTGAAATGGGATAAATATTAGTGCAGCCATCTTTGGAAGTTCATTCTGCGTCAGCTTTTCGTTATCACCATCTATCAATCCTGGTTCTAGGGAACTTATCATTACTGATCTCCTTCATGCAGGAATGACAGTTGTAATATTTCATTAAATGTGTATACATACACACACACATTGGATTTGTGTATCTTACAGTACACAATACAATACACAAATAATGTCAACAGTGAAGCATATCTGCATGCGTGCATGAGCTTTTGACAAACTTTATTTTATTTTAATGTTCTATATAGTTATAAGAGGATTGGCCTACTTCAAGGATTTTACATTTTGATCATAAGCTGTTGAAGAAATTCTTACATGTGCAGTCATGCTTGTTATAAATAATAACTGTTGTGCTTCTTCCAGATTAAAACTGCTTGTTTTGGTTTGATTTCTTCTATTTAGAAATGACCTTTACATTTGGCAAGACAGTGTATTTTTATTTTCTAATGCTAAAGCTGAACGAACTATTTTTTTCTTGGAAGTGGAATATCGTTCCAAACTTTTCACAGCTTTAATAACATCACCAACCTAGCAGTCTGCTCAGATCCAGAAGTTAAGTGGATATTACTAATTTACAGAAAATGCAGGTGTGTTAACACATGATAATTATAACTAAAGGAGTGTTGGTGGGTGGCTGGGAATACTCTACAGCAGGAAGTGAGCAACTTTTCAGAGAGGCATTAAGGGGAGAAGAACAACTCTTTTGTGAGTAGCAGTGCAGATAATTCGGACACTTTCCATCACCTTCTCCCATGCCCCCTAAACTCCAGCACAGTAAGTGACTCAGTCTTTCTGGAACATCCATACACAAAGTCTGTGCACATTGCATTTGTTCTTGGAGTGTCACCTTCCCAACCTGTTCTTTGAGAAGCGAAGTCCATGACGACACAAATCCAAAGTCATCTATTCTGTGGAGTCTTGCAAAACCTCAAAGCTCCAAAGCCATGTCTTCCCGTCCTCTCTTGTAATCACAAAGCCCCTTTTGAATATGTTGCTATTACTACACTGCATGCTCCAAGGAGGGGAGGAGGGGAAGGGGGAAGGAGTGAGTAATATCTGTTCTTTGTTTCCTGTCCAGCACTCAGCAGTCAAGAGTGGTTTGTTGTTTGAATGACTATTTCTAAAAATCTGTCATTTTAAAGGAGGAGAGTTATTAAAAATGCAAATTTTTAGTTTTACTGAATCAGACTCTCAGAAGGTGGATATTTTTGATAAGCATGTCACTGGTCTGTGGAGCATGCTCTGACAAATGCTGTTCTAGGCTAAATACTTCTCCGTTCCTGCCCAGCCCAGAAGAGCTCTCGGAAGAGCTCATTTTAGCATCTCCTGTTCTTAGGTGGCCTTGCTTTTCCCATTTTCTAAGCCATTTATTTGACCTTCAGATTCTTCCAAAAGGTTATTTTCATTTAGCTTTCAGATATGGATATACATTCTGAAACCACTTGCCCTAGAACTTAATGGTTTTACCTGATGTGTAATTTCATAGTATTTGTTCAATTAACCTACATTCATAAAGTATGTGTGTGTGTGCATGTGAACATGCTTATACATGCAGTTCATAAAGTCTTGAGGCATGTGAAATGTTGTGGAGCTTATCAATGGCTCCACACTGTATTCCCCAGTGCTTCTCTGATTGTGTGTTTATATTACCAAAAAGGCATTAAAGCTACAAATCATAGCTGACATACAGATGTCTTACAGGATTTCAAAAACTGGGAGATTTTAGTATAAAATAGAATTAGACTTATTCCAGGAGACAGTGTTTTAAGAATTCATTTTCTAACCAAATTTATTTTGGAAATTATTTACTCAGCTAAACCTATTCTAGTATTATGTTTGTCAATACTACCCTTCCTACTTAGTGAAGTCAAGAAAGAAACTGGGGGAAAAAAGCCAGTTTTTCCATTTCTGTATCTTAGCTGATGCTTAACACAGAGCCTGGTCCCCGATGTTTAGTTGAATGGATCATGTGTTTTGTGCAATGGTCTTCTAAAATTAGTAACAGAAGAAAGTGAATTCTGCCTACTCAGCCCATGTGATTGAAATGCAATCCTCAAGACATGTATCACACAAAGAAACCACTCAAAAATGGTTCTATTAAAATACAAATCCATTGTGGTAGGCTGAAAAAGTATGCTATTATAAATCTTGATAAACCCTAAAATAAGATAGTGGGAAAAATGTAATAATATATAATCAAATATTCCACATCAAGTGTTTATAGTGTCTTCCTTTAATAAACTGGAATCCTTTATATAAATATACTCAGAATAGCCCACTTGATTCTATCAGCAATGTTCATGAATGCAAAAGCCATTTCTTTTTCCTAAAAGATAGACATTAAACAAGTATATCACATGCCTCTTCTTTTTTAAAAAAAAAAGTTTATTTTAGGCCCTGGCTGGTTTGCTCAGTGGTTTGAGAGTTGACCCGGGATATGGACATCCCAGGTTCGATTCCTGGTTAGGGCACACAAGAGAAGGAATTATCTGCTTCTCTCTCCCTCCCTCTCCCCCTTCTCTTCTTCTTCCCCTCCCGAAGCCAGTAGCGCCATTGGTTTGAGTGTCCACCCTGGGCACTGAGGATAGCTTGGTTGTTCGAGCGTGTCAGCCTCAGGTGCTAAAAATAGCTCCATTGATTTGAGCATCAGCACCAGACAGGAATTGCCAGGTGTATCCAGGTCAGGGCACATGTGGGAGTCTGTCTCACTATCTCCTCTCCTCTCGCTTAAAAAAAAACCTATTTTATTTTATTATTTAAATTAAATTCATTGAAGTGACATTGGTTTCTCCTGACTTTTTAAAGAAAATAATTTCATGCAATTTTAGGCAGCGAATGACACAGACTCTAGTGAAGGTTATTTTAGAAGTTGGGAAACACTGCTTTTGCAAATGTAAAACAAAAAAGGTTAGAACTGCCTGACTAGGCAGTGGCACAGTGGATAGAGTGCGGCCTGGGATGCTGAGAACCCAGATGTGAATCCCTGAGGTCTCTGCCTTGAGCACAGACTCACCAGCTTGAGCGTGGGGTCACTGGCTTGAGCGTGGGATCATAGACATGACCCCATGGTCACTGGCTTGAGCCTAAAAGTTGTTGGCTTGAAGCCCAAGGTCACTGGCTTTAGCAAGGGGGCACTGGCTCAGCTGTATCCCCTCAGTCAAGGCACACATGAGAAAGCAATCAATGAACAACTAAGGTGCTGCAACTATGAGTTGATGCTTCTCATCTCTCTGTCTTTCTGTCGGTCTGTCCCTGTCTGTTTTTCTCTCTCTTTCCCTCTCTCTCTCTTTATCACTTAAAAACATTTTTTTACCAGGAATGCACATTGTCCTACATGACCAAAGACATTGTGTCTATAAATTCACCTAAGTGAAATTACACCCATGGCACCAAAAACCAAACCAACCCTGGAGCCAAACCAAGACGGGAGGGAACATGCAAAGGCATGCAGTGCATTTCTAGAGTCTCAGAACAACAAAGAACTGCAACAGACAGCTTTACCCCGTTAGTCCTCAGAAGGACACGTTACCAATTTCACTCCCAATGAATCATTACACTGATCTTCCCAGAGAGCGATGCAAAAGTCAGCTCATCTCCTTTAACCTTCAAACCAGAAGCCCTAAAGATAGAGACCCGGGAGGCAGTGTTGTGCAGTGGTTAAGAACCTTCTGCAGTCTGAATCCTAGCTTTTTCATTTGCCATTGTTACTTAAAGCAAGTTTTCTTAAACCCCTCTGCCCCTCAGTTTTCTCATCTGTAAAATCAGGGTGATTATAATATTTGCTCATTTGGATAAATGAGATGCTTGACATTAATGTTAGCCATGATGGTGATAGTGATGATGATATGGTATATATTATTCTTTGTGCCCCTCCCCCAAAGGGAAGAGGCTCATGGTGAAGCTATTATCGTGTCTGGAAAACCATCAAGCTTGAACAGCCTAGGAAGGAAAAAGAGTTGCTATAACTGAATTTCTATTTCTTTTTTCTAGAACTCTGTTTTGAAATTTCACTGATAGTTTATTTTAAAATTTAAGAACTATACTAATCCACTTAAGTCAAGTTGAGAAAAAATCTAAGGAGAATCTGAGTTTGGCTTTATAGAAATTTTAAAGACTTACTGGAGAATCAAGATATAAGAAAATGAACAATAATGATTTTTAAGAACATAAAGTTTAACCTTTAAAATATTTTCCTTTCAAGGTGATGTAACTTTTAAAAGTGGCTAGAGCAGGGGTCCCCAAACTACTGCCCGCGGGCCACATGCAGCCCCCTGAGACCATTTATCTGGCCCCCTCCGCACTTCCAGAAGGGGCACCTCTTTCATTGGTGGTCAGTGAAAGGAGCACATTGACCATCTCATTAGCCAAAAGCAGGCCCATAGTTCCCATTGAAATACTGTCAGTTTGTTGATTTAAATTTACTTGTTCTTTATTTTAAATATTGTATTTGTTCCCGTTTTTTTTTTTTGTTTTTTTTTTTTTTTTTACTTTAAAATAAGATATGTGCAGTGTGCATAGGGATTTGTTCATAGTTTTTTTTATAGTCCAGCCCTCCAATGGTCTGAGGGACAGTGAACTGGCCTCCTGTGTAAAAAGTTTGGGGACCCCTTGGCTAGAGTATTATAAGCTCCTTATTTAACCTGTGATACTCTTTGGAAAGAATGCAGTCCATGGAAAGAATACTTAGATTTTGATCTCGGGTTCTTTTCCCCAATGAATAAAGTACTTTGCTTCCAAAAATTCATTTGCACTAGCTTAAAGTTTCCTGAAGGTAAGAAACATTTCTTTTATCCCACATGAAGCCAAGACATACCTAATACAAAGCTGACACACTTGGTGAAAGATTTTGTCCGATGTTTTCAGAAACGTAGGTGTGACTCCCCTGGTCACATCGTGGAGTTATTGTCATTTGGTAGAGGGTTTCTTTTACTCCCCCCACCAAAAAAGAATGAATAGTAAAAAATTCAAACTGAGCTAACTTGCCAATTTTTAAATCTGCTTTAATTACATTTGACTGTTAGTTGTTATTCTTTAAAAATTGGACTTCGGATGACAGGAATGCAGCATAATCAAATGTCAAAATAACCTAGAGATGTTTTCTCTGAACATATGTACCCTGATTTATCAATGTCACCCCATTAAAATTAATTTATAAAAATATATATATATATACCCCTTGCCTCAAGTGTGCCCACTGCAAAAAAGGCTCTAATGAATTTTTACGGCTTTACGCCTTATAGCTTCTATCTCCAAATCTAGAAATTTCTTTCTACAAAGAATACAGTCAATTGACACCTATTTCCCCTTTATAAACTAATTTGCATGATATAGAAAAGAAATGTTTTAATAGAAGGAAAGGAAATGTCCAGTACATTATTGGAAATAAGCAAAAAAAAGAAAAAAAAGAGAAAAAATCAGAGTCCCTTTATGAATATTACTTTTAAACAAAGTATAAACCCTCAGGAAAGGACCTACACATCCTTTCTTGCTGGCTGGAATGATGACTCATCAGGCTTCCAAACCATGTCCCCAGTGGGTGGGATCTCTTCTGGGAAAACACTGCAGTTGTGTTTGTAGCCCTGCCTTCTGCTGGGAACTTTCTTGGTGTACCTCCAAGAAGAGACTCATGGAAATGTAGACCTAGAAATTATTTTGGAGACATTACAGATTAGAAAAAAATGAAATCTAGAAAAAGGACATTACTTATTCAAGCCCAAACACCTAACAAATAATAAGACTGAAGCCTTATTGAATGGTCTCCATTGTTTCTAAGCCCAATTGCTACTTTGGAAGAACTCAGAATTCATAATTTCACAGACATTTTTAGCTTTATATTACTGTTATTAATAGAAGTGGAACTATATATGCAGATGATAAATATACAGTGACTCCTCAAACACTAAAATAATACTATTTGTATAACATGTGAATTTGTTATATATATATATATATAATATATATAAAACAAATTTACTAACATTTAAAATGTGTTTATAAAATTCAAAATATATCAAAGACTTAAATATAAGATCTGAAACAATAAATTACATAGAAGAAAATGTAGGTGCTAAACTTTATGAACCTTGGCTATAGAGAACAGTTTATGAATTTGACCTGAACGGCAAGGAAAGTAAAGGCAACAATAAATGAATGAGACTATATCAAACTAAAAAGCTTCTGCACAGCAAAATAAACTGACAACAAACAAAAAGGCAGCCAACTAATGGGAGATGATATTTGCAAATAGCAGCTCCAATAAGGGGTTAATATCCAAAATATCTAAAGAACTCACAAAGCTCAGCAACAAACAAGGAAACAAACCAATTAAAAAATGGGGAGAGGACCTGAACAGACACTTTTCCCTAGAGGACATACAAATGGCCAACAGATATATGAAAAGATGCTCATCTTCATTAGCTATTAGAGAAATGCAAATCAAAACTACAATGAGATACCACCTCACACCTGTTAGATTGGCTTTTATCAACAGGACAGGTAATAACAAGTGTTGGAGAGGCTGTGGAGAAAAAAGAACCCTCATCCACTGTTGGGGGGATGTAAACTGGTACAGCCTTTATGAAAGAAAGTATGGTGATTCCTCCTAAAATTAAGAATAGAACTAATTATGACCTAGCAATCCCTCCATTGGGTATCTACCCAAAAAACTCAAAAACACTGGTGTGTAAAACACCCCCCCCCCATGTTTATCACAGCATTACTCACAGTGGTCAAGACATGAAAACAACCAAAATGTTCCTAGATAGAGGATTGGATAAAGAAGATGTAGTACATACATATATATATACATATACATATACATATACATATATATATGTGTATATATATATATATATATATATATATATATAATGGAATACTACTCAGCCAAAAGAAATGAGGACATATTGCCATTTATGACAACATGGATGGACCTTGAGAATATTATACTGAGTGAAATAAGTAAATCAGAAAAATCTAAGAACTATATAATTTCACACATAGGTGAGATATAAAACTGAGATAGACATAGATAAAAGTGAAGTGGTTGCCGGGAGAGGGGATTGTGGGGGAGGGAGTAAAGAGAGACAAATATACAGGGAGGAAAATGATTTGACTCTGGGTGATGGACACACAACATAATCAACAGTTCCAATGCTATAGCAATGTTTACCTGGAACCTATGTATTCTTATTGATCAATATTACCCCATTAAATTTAATTTTCGAAATAAAATTTTAAAAATAAATATGTTTATATTGTTTATTTTTAAATGTTTAATCACTGTGAAAATAACTTTATTATCTTGAATAAAAATATATCTAAGTGTTATTTAAATATAGTTGGTATACAGTATATTAGTTATAATATTTTCAGGTTTACAATATAGTGATTTGATATTTTTATATCTTACAGTGTGATCACCCCACTAATTTTAGTAATCACCTCTCACTGTGCAAACTTACCACAGTATTATTGACTATATCTCCCTTTACTTTTTCTACCCATCCCCTAGCTGCTTCCTGCTGGTAACCATCCCTTTGGTCTTTGTTTCTTTGAATCTGTTTTTGTTTTGTTTTGTTTTTTATAAATTCCACATGTAAGTGAGACCACATGGTATTTGTCTTTCTCTGTCTTACTTATTTTACTTACCTAGTAACCTCTAGATCCAACCAGGTTGTCACAAATGTCAAGATTTTATTTTTTATTGCTGCATACTAATCCATTTTGTGTATATATTGCATATATATGTGTGAATGTCTATGTGTGTGAATATTCTTTATTCATTCATCTATCAATAGACACCTAAGGTGTTTCTATATCTTGCCTATTTTAAATAATGCTGCAGTGACCATAAGGGGGCTATATTTCTTTAATTACTGTTTTTGTTTTCTTCAGATAAATATCTAGAGGTAGAATTGCTCGGTTATTAATTGTGTTATTGTTTATTACTTTTACCCACATTTTTGAAACTTCACTGTTACCAGGCACAGTTTTAAGTGTGATGATACAAAAAGAAAATAAATGAATAATTCCTTGTCCCAACTTGCCAGCACACTGGGGAGGCCGACATACAACGGACAAGAATGACACTGTGATTCTTGTGAAGCAGGTGTGACACCTATGGCCACATAAATGAAGGGAGCTTAGCTGTGGAGTAAGAAAGGGAAGCTCCCCTGACAGGTAACACCAGAACTGCATCTTGAAAGAACCAGAGTAAAAGCATGTGCCAGACAGGTAGCTATGAGAGCAGGGGGCAAATTTCGGAGCAAGTGCTCCCACCTGGCTGCATCCCAACTTACGTAAAACCAAGGACAGGCAGGCATGAGCTTGTGATGAGCTTTGTACATCATGCTAAAAAAGTTTGTATTTTACCAGAAAATAATGGGAAAGCATTGATATATTATATGCTCTTACATAATATGACTCAAATTATACTATCAAGTCAACAGATTTGTTCTCCTTAATATCAGATACCCTGGTGAAATGGCTGAGAGTGGAATGTGATAAAGTCACCAGAATCTAATTCCTATTGTAGAGCTGACAGAAATATCAATGTCCTCATCTGTAAAAGGGAGATCATTATAGGGTTGTTGTAAGACGCATACGAGTTAAAGCCTGTTAAGCATTTATTACAGTGCCTGGCATATCGTAAAGACTCAGTAACTCTTAGTCGGCATCGTCTTCCTCATGACCATCATCATTATAAAAGACTGAATTGGAGAAAATGGATGAGAATGGTAAGGGCTAATTTTAACATCTAAAGTTGAGAGTAATTTTCCAATTCTGCTGAATCTATATTGCTTAGAGTCCCTTCAGAGAGAACTACTTTGTCAGAGGCATGGCTAGGAAAAGGCATTGGTTAGCAAAATGCACTTATTATGTACTTGAGAGGAACTTTCCTGCTGATTTTGTTGTACAAGATAGCGTAAGAAAAGAATCCCAGAGGTTCAGCTATGGAAAGCGGTATCTGAGGAGGGCTCGTGCTTTGTTAAAGAGGAAAGAGGAAAATATTAATTTCCATAGAAAGAACTTGAAGATAAAATTAACTTTATTTTTTGCTTTCCTTTCTTGATTGATAGGCTCTCAAAAAGAGAGAGTATGCTTTTGGTTTGCTATTAGATTGCAACTAGCTGTTTATAATATAGCCTTGTACTGTAAGGACTGAAGGTTATTTCTTTGTTGTATTTTTGTTATTGGAATATTTTCTGTAATTGTGCCAAATTAAAAATTTGAAATATGCAGCAGGTTCTTGAATGCTGTCATTTCATTCATTGTTGTTTCATCATAATGTTAATGAAATGTCCTGGGAACTTAACTCTTGTTTATATCAATTTACCCATGGTGAAATTGGTTTTGTTATACCAATTTTGGGGTTGGTCGCAGTGTCAATAACCTATCAATGACCTTAATTGAGGACTTAATATAGTTTAGCTATTTAAATTTGATTGTATTAAAAATTGGGTAGGTCAGAAATAGATTTACTGTCTGCACAATGCTATCTCCCTCTATAAAAAAGTGCACTATATTTCAATATTCTATAGAATAATAGGTTTATTTTTGTTGTTCTGTTTTGTTAGTGCTCCTATATCCCTCCCTGTAAGAGAGAAAATCAGAAGAACTTGGAAAATGTCATGAATTGGCAACAATACTGGAAAGATGAGATTGGTTCCCAGCCATTTACTTGCTATTTTAATCAATTTCAAAGGTAAGCCAATGTTTACATGTACCTATTAAAATTGTTTGTAGCCTTTGTAGTTTCACATTATGTATCAATAATATGACATTAATAAATTATAGATTGTGCTCACTTGAAAAACATACAACATGGAGAGTGTCTCAGTTCTCTCCAGCAGATAGTTAGGGAAGCCCCTTCTAACTGTACAGGTTGGGGGGGGGGCATAAAGAATCTATAGGAAAGAAGAGAGAGAGAGAGAGAGAGAGAACTTGTATTATAGAGTTTCCCCTCTGGATACACTAAGCAAATGCAGCATTCCCTGAGCATCATTATATACTAGCAGCGTTCCCTGAGGATGCCACATTAATGTACAGGACGTGAACAACTTTGAGATGCAGGTTTGTCAGCACCATGGACCGTATCAAATATTATCTTTCTTCTTCCTTCCTATTCTGTTGAGATCCCAACAAAAGGAGTGTATACCATTCAAACTTTGACTCAGAACTCAAGTAATGCCATGTAATAATAATGGCTTCTTGGACTAGAACACATCAGTACCTACCCAGATTAATCATGGTAATTTATTGACCAAACATTTATTGGGTATTCACAACACCTTGCTGGACATCTCCACTTGGATGTTCTACGGTTACATCAAACATTTTTTTTCCTCTGATGGTCCCTCTCTTAGAGAATGGCACCACCATCCACTCATTTAATTAGTCTGGATATCTCTTAGTAATTAGAATTCACTTTTCTTTTCTCTACTCTGTCACCTGGGTTTCTGTCATGTTGATTGTACCTTTGATTTCTGGTCTCTGCATTCCCTGTGGCACTGTCTTAGTTCAGATCCACCTTATTTCTCAGCTCCATTATTGCAATAATCTTTTTTTCCCCCATTTTTATTGAATTTATGAGTTGACACTGGTTAACAAAATTATACAGGTTTCTGGTGTGTAGTTCCACAGTACATCATCTGTACACTGTATTGTGTGTTCACCACTCCAAGTCAAGTCCCTTCCATCACCATTTATCCCCCCATAATCTCGTCCACCTCCTCCCAAGCTCTGCCCCAAATGCAGTAGTCTTCTAATAAGTCCTTCCGTCTCCACCCTGCCCCCATTGCAAACCACTCTGCATACCACTCCCAAGGTAATCTTTCTAAAATTGGGGACTAATCTGGGAAATCCTCATAGTTTTTTAGTAAAGTTCGGATATTTTGGCGTGGACTGTGGATCAGGTACCTATTGCTATGTAACAAACTACTGTAAATCTAACAGCTTGATTTATTACTTCTTACGATTTTTGGGTTGGCTGGAGGTTCATCGGTTGCTCTCACTTGGACTCATGGGCAGTCAGATGATGGCTGGAAGGGCTGCGTGGCCCATATGCCCTCTTCTCTCACATGCCCAGCACTAAGAGCTGGCTCGGACAAAACACCCCAGTTTCTCTCCTCTGGCCCCTCATTCCTTCCTTATAATACAATCACCTTCTTTATACTATGGCAGCCTCAGGACAGCATATCAAGAGAGCCAGGCCTTTGCCCTGGAACTAGCATAACATTACTTCTGACACATTCTATTGGTTAAAGCAAGTCATGATACAGCCCAGGTCTGTGGGGTGTTAAAATAGACTCTGCCTCTGATAGAAAATGCTACAGCGGTGTTGTAGCTATATTTAATCACTGTAGCATATGGATGACTACCACCTCTCCAGCCTTATCTCCATACTCATCCTCTTTGCAATAGACTTTCTGAACTATTTCAGAATATCTTATTCTTCTATAGCCATGCCTTTTTATTTGCTGCTCCTGCTTCTTGACTGCATTGCTGAAGGCTCCCCTGGTATCACCTTTTCTGGGCCACTTTGCTTGATCATGGTTACTTTAGTTGTATATCAGCTAGGGTGCTGTCTGCTGCAGATAAACATAAAACTGTCCCTCCAAGTGCAATCAACAATTGGGAGACTTGTTATTTTGCATATCAAGAAATGCATGAGTGGACTGATACCAGCGTTGTTTGATGCAGTGACTTAACAGTGTAATCAAGAGCCGAGCTCTCTTCCAGATCTTGGGTTTGCCTCTGGGTGGTGATCAGAAGATGGCTGCTGTGGTTCCAGATGTCACAGCCAGACACAGCAGTGTTCAAAGTGACAAAGAACTTATTTCTCCTCACATATTTTCCTTTTCACAACTTCCCAAAGCCAACATCCCCTAAGGTATTCTTGTTTATAATGAGTTCCTTTGTCTAAACCAGCGGTTCCCAAACTATAGCCCGTCCCCAAACTACAGCCTGCGGGCATGCGGCCCCCTGAGGCCATTTATCCAGCCCCCACCGCACTTCCAGAAGGGGCACCTCTTTCATTGGTGGTCAGTGAGAGGAGCACATTGACCATCTCATTAGCCAAAAGCAGGCCCATAGTTCCCATTGAAATACTGGTCAGTTTGTTGATTTAAATTTACTTGTTCTTTATTTTAAATATTGTATTTGTTCCCGTTTTGTTTTTTTTTACTTTAAAATAAGATATGTGCAGTGTGCATAGGCATTTGTTCATAGTTTTTTTTTATAGTCCAGCCCTCCAACGGTCTGAAGGACAGTGAACTGGCTGGCCCCCTGTGTAAGAAGTTTGGGAATCCCTGGTCTAAACCAATCACCAGAAAGGACAACCAGAATTTACCTATGAGTCAGGGCGAGGGCAATGTGTCCTAAGTTGTGTGGAGGAAGGGATATTGTATGAGGTATGTCTATGTATTTGTATTGGATGCATACATATCTAATACTTGAGATATACTAATACGGCTATGAATATATCTAATAAACCAAGGCTTGACAATTGTATGGTGCATGAGGCATATAGGTTATATACTAAAGAGTGGTGAATTTGTAAGCTGGAAAAATATTTTGGGGTAAGATTTCTAAAGAGTCATAAATGCCTTACTAAGGAGATGGTCTATGCCGTATGGGCAGTGAAACTTTGTAAAAAGTTGTGTTTTCTTTAAACCAAAGATTGACGTGACTAGAGCTGTGACATAGGAAGTAACTGGTGTAGAGCTGAATGCATACTGGGGGTGGGGGGATCAGTGGAGGGCAGGGAGCTCGAACTCAGTGAGGGGGAGGTGAGGAGAGTACTGAGGGAAAAATTACAACTTGCCAGTCATTGCAAATAACATTTTGTTTTGATCGCCAAACTTCATATAGTAGTTCTGAGTACTAACCCCACTTACCAGATGAGGAAACTGAATCCTAAAGAAGTTAAATAACTTGCCCAATGCACACAGCTATTAAGTGAAGAAAGTGGGATCCAGTTAGTCTGACTCGCAATGCTCCTTCTATTAACCGCCTTCTGGTCCTGACGAAGCGTTCTGAGAGTCCAAGTGGAGCCGTGGAAGTGGAGGGAGCTAACAGGGCGCAGGCCAGCAGGACCTGTTTGAGTTAAAACTAGCAGAACTGAATGGCAGTGTGAGTGATGAGGAAAAGGAGGCTGTCAAATTTGACTGGGCGTGAGAAAAAGATAGTCCAGCTCTGGCTATTCTGAACTTGGGGGGCTCATAAGACATCCAGAAGATTCTTGAAAGAGTTGGCAATGCAGAACTTTCATTCAGGAGCAGAAGGTCAGGACCAGCGTTACGCAGATCTGGGAATCGTTGGCACACAAACTGCCATTGAAGCCCAGAGAAAGAACTCACACTGGGAACACACAGAAAGGAGAACTGGGGCAGACTCTTGGATCGTCGGCATTGAAGGCGCAGGGGGAAGGAGATGGGGAAAGTGGCCAGAGGGTGAGAGGAAAGTCAAAAAACAATAGTATCTTAAAAAAAAAATTTAAGGTTATCCAGAAGCATTCCTGAGAAGTCATCAGTTTTGGCAATTAAGAAGTCTGATAGTGAAAACAGGTTAGGGACAGTCCTAGGGTACAGGGTTAGAAATCTTGTTATATTTTCCTTAGGGGAGAATGTGAAGGCATTAGTGAGTGTAGAGTACTCTTTCAAGAAGCCTTCCGTGACTGGAAAAGGGGTGTAGGAAGGAGGTGAGGCTTTGAGAGGGAAGGAGAGAAACGGGTTAGAGAAGTGGGCCCACTGCAGACCAACACTGCTCAGAAAGAGAGAAACAGAACACAGGGAGGAAACAAGACAAAAATGGAACACACTGAAGGAAACGAGATAGGATGCGATAAAAAAAAAGGTTAAGAAGTAAGGATATATTTTTCTTTTTGGGGGGGGCGGGGGAGGCAGTCAGACAGACTCCCACATGCGCCCGACCGGGATCCACCCGGCATGCCCACCAGGGGGTGATGCTCTGCCCATCTGGGGCATTGCTCTGTTGCAACCAGAGCCATTCTAGCGCCTGAGGCAGAGGCCATGGAGCCATCCTCAGTGCCTGGGCCAACTTTGCTCCAATGGAGCCTTGGCTGTGGGAGGGGAAGAGAGAGACAGAGAGGAAGGAGAGGGGGAGGGGTGGAGAAGCAGATGGGCGCTTCTCCTGTGTGCCCTGGCTGGGAATCGAACCTGGGACTCCTGCACGCCAGGCCGACGCTCTACCACTGAGCCAACCGGCCAGGGCCCAAGGATATATTTTTCTGAGGCAGGAGCCGCGTAACAGAATAGGCACCAACAGGAGGACAGGTGGGTATCGAACCGGTGACTCTCTGAATCAGGTGATGCCTCCTGCTTCCGGTCCCTGACCAGGAGCCAGTTTCAGAATGTGGGTGAGCCTCAGCTTGTGGTTGGAAGCAAACAGGGACCCCCTCCCATGGGCTGTCCTGACTAATGGTCCTGGGCTACTTAACAAGCCTCCCCGCCCCCACTCCCCACTCGGCACTGAGTTCTAGAGGCCACTGCCCCCAGGCATAGCTGCTCCTGTGAGTGCCTGAAGTCGGAATATCCTCAGTACCCAGTCCGGGACTGTTCCTCCAGAACGATGAGAACTATGTGAAAAGAGATAAGCCTTCATTCTCTACCTACTCTGGTAACTTTAGTAACACTAAAGTTAAGCCCCTCATACCTCCCTCAGAATGGATACTCATTCCCTAGCCATCATGTCACTGTCTCCCCAAACTGTCACAGTGTAGCTAGACATGGGGGTGGTCTGTCACAACCCAGCAGCACTCGAGACACGATTTTAAGTGGCTCCAGGAAAACAGAAGATTGGAGTTTGGCTCTTTTACCATGACATATGCAAGAGGAAACAGGGGTGCTGGCTGGAGGTGTGAGAAGTGGCAGCTTCCTGGCGCCATCTTCCCTGAGCACACTTTTACTATTGCGAAGGAGAAGCCAAACATAGATTTACTGTGGAGACTCCCAGATGCTCTCGGTAAGATGAACTTTATATTTAAAGTAACCTTTAGATTTCACTCACATGCAGGAAATTAGAGAGAATAGTTATCAGGAAGCTTCCATTTTCAAGAAAAGCACGTTATTTTAAAAACTGAAGACATTATTGGAGTCTGAGCTTTCTGCCGTTGAAGCCTCATTTAGGAGAGCCGTCCTCAGGAGTGGAATCTGCAGTGTCCAGAGCAGCCTCCAGCAGCACGTCTGCCACAGAGTCAGCCCCTACGTGGGCACCTCTCTCCTGCACCCAGGAAGGATGCCGAGGGCTGGGGGGGGGGGGGGACTGGCACTGGCTGCTTCCATTCGTGGCCTTCTTGTATATAACATTTCAGCTCCTTGCCTCCTTCAGTCTTGGGTTCACAGTCTTTCTCCAATGTGTAGATTTCTATTTTCCACATTTTTACATAGGTCACACTTGATCACCCTGTGCCATTTTTTTTTTTTTTTTTTTTTTGGTCTCATTCTTTCTCAGGCTTCTTGCCTCAGCAAAACCTGAATTATGCCCCTTTGCCGAGTGTGTTTTGAAAATTTTCCCTGGGCTGGAAAACTTCTCTGTAGTCTGTCTTCTCATACAATTCTCTTCATCTCTGCCCTAAACGGCTTCCCCTTAAAGAGGTTCCCCTGGAAAACGCTTATCCATTCCTCTATTCCTTTTGGATCGAAGAGCCAGGAAGGGTCTTTGGTTTTTTGAACTTTTTCTCTAACGGACAGTATAGTGTTTTTCTAGACAGATTTATTTTTTACTGCTTTGTTTTATCCTTCTGTGTGAAGAGTAGTTCACAGGGTACACAGAGCAGGCTCACACCCACACCCACACCCCCACACACACACACTCACCAAATGAGCAAACCCAGCCTCAGCACCTGTGACGTCCTGAATTCACCCCCTGGCTCAGGCCTTCAGCACTTGTCATCCAGGTTGTTGAAGTGATCTTCAGCTGGTCTCTCTCTCCTCTATCACCCACACTATACTAGGTTTTGTTTTGCTTTATTTAAGCCTCTATTTGATCTTGACACAAATCCTGATTAAATTTTCCTGCCTTCACATTGTCCATAAGATAAAGAGTGTGCTCTTCCAACCCCAACCTCTGCTGTTTCATTATGTGCCAGTCATGGGGAAGTAGACAGACAGACAGACAGACAGACAGACAGATAGACAAAAAACAGCAGGGAAAACAACAACAACCAAAACCAGACACAGTCCCTGCCTTCATGGAACTATCAGGACACCGTTAGGTAGATAATTACAAAGTAGGGTAAACTCTATGAAGGAAAAGCTAAGGGTACTGCTGTGATATGTTATAACAAGGTGGGGAAATTCAGAGGTCTGTCTGAGTAAATTATAATTAGCTGGAGACCAGAGGACGCTTAAGAGTTAGCTAGGTAAAAGTGATGGGAAGAATATTTCAGAACAAGCAACAAACACCATGTGCAGAGGTTTTATCTAAGGTTGGCAGGTTGTAGGGGCTGAAAGGCCAGCATGGCGGGCGCTGTGAGCGATAGAGACAGTGGCGGGGGTTGCCACTGGAGAGAGAGCAGGAAGGGTTTACATTTCTCTTAAACGCAGTAAGCAGCCAATGATCGGTTTTAACTGGAGGGCTGGTGACATCTGATTTAAATGTTTACTGGAACAGCCAGTTTACTCTGGCTGTTCCAGGCACTCCAGGTTACTCTCTGTTTTTCTTGCACACTCATGCCCTTGCTTCTGTCCCTATCCTCTTCCCTCACCTGGGGACAGGGTAGCCTTTTTCACTGCTAGGAATTAGTATTCCACAGAAGGGGCCCTGGAACCAGCCCCTTTGTAGTGTGTGTGGTCTTGGGTGTGTTACTGTCACCTGTCTCCGCCTCAGTTCTCTCTTTGTAGAAGGAAAAAATAGTACGGTTATTGGGAAGCTGTCAGCTAGATGGTATGTGCCTAACCACAGTAATTCCTATAAAACTGTGCTATTGTTACTGTTTGTAAGATTTGCCTCAAATGTGGCTGTGTAACATTCCCTCACCTCTTCGAGTGTAATGATTCCTTCCTCTCTGTGCTCCCACACTGTGATGGTTGCTCTTACCATGCTGTTACAGGGTTATTTGAATATGTAACTTTCTCCTGTTATAGATTATGAATTCCTTAATGGCAACCATGTGGTATCAGATATATGGGTTTACATTTCTCCTGTACCATTGGTTAACTGTATGACCGTGGGTAAACTGTGCAACTTCTTGGTCTTGGTTTCATCTATAAAATGAAAGTATCATACTATTATCCATTTTGAAGGTTTTTTGAGGGGTAAGGATCTTATTTGTACAGTACTGAGTACTTAGTAAATGTTTGTGTATTTCTTACCTCGTGCTCTAAATTTCTAACAACTAAGGTGAATATAACTAATCAGTGAATAGACTGGTTTATTCACTGATTACAGGCTGAGTGAGGTATTAATTAATTAACAGGGATTTTATTAATGAATAAAGCAATAGAACACACACAAATAACTTAAAAGAGGAGATCCTGTTGGTAAATGGACATGTTGTACTTCTGATATTGAGCAGACATGTCCTGATTTTTAAATTCATTCAAATTACATTTGTCTTCCAATAAATTCAATAAAAAAAGTTTTTAAAAAATTTAAAAAAAATGTCCCGTGGTATGTTTTTTTAAATTTAATTTGCCCTTAGCATTTTGGAGAAAGATGAACATCATGGTCTGAGCTAAAATTGAATAGAGTGCAGAACACAATTTGAAAGTTATTAAAATAGAAGATTAAAAGCAATGAATTAGGAAAGGACTACACACTTGGGGCTTAGTTTTCTTATCTATAAAATTTGATAGACTGATAGATTAAATGATCACTAAGATTCCTTTAAGTACCCAAGTTTTGTGGTTTTGTCCTTCTCTGATGCTGAAGGCTCATGCAGTTACAACGTCTTAAGATACTAGATGAAATCCTAATGGTGGCAAAGAAAGCAAATCGGTGAGAAACTAAATGGCTTACAGTCTGCAGCCATTTAATAGAGGAGCAGACAGCCCTCCTACCTCAGCAATAATTGAGTTTCAGAATGATGACATTGAGTCATCTAAAAAGGTTAAATTTGGTTCACACACTCTCTTTTAAAGGCAAGGAAACGTGGAATGCATTTTTAGAAAGATTTTTTTTTTTACCAATAATGTTTAAACATTTTTATTAGTTTTCATTCAATTTAAAATGTTAAACTTCAGTAATTTTGAAAATTCATTTATGTCATCACCTATCTCCTCTTTTTGAAATAAACAAGATCATTTCAGGGGCTACAAAGCTCTTCTTGCCACAGAATAGCTCATTACTCTTCTACCATGGTGTTACCTTTTTCAGTGTCCCATGAAATTATAGCCATTTCAGTCATTTCCTCTGTCATTCATTCAACAAGCACCCATTAATCACCTGCTATGTACCAGACAGCAGTGGTCAAAGATAGTAAGACTGTCTCTGTCTTTAAGGAAGTCACTGCCTAGAGTAGAAGATGAACATGTGAATAAGGAATTGCGATGCAATGTATGAAGTGCCATAGGGATACACACACACACACACACACACACACACACACACACACACACGAGTATAGTGAGTGCCTGGACCTACCTGCATGGAGATCAGAAATAGAAAGAGTATAATCTTCACAGGGCAAAAAGTTTGAGTTGAATTTTAAAAAGTAAGTAGGGATTTTCCATATAAACAGGAAGAGGGAAAGAGATTTCAGGGAAAATAATAGTATATTCTAAGACATTAAAATTAGAAATATTATGGGCAACTGGAAGAAAGTAAAAAGCTTCCTATGCTTGAAAAGTGCATTTAGGGGGAAGGTGGTAGACGGCCCCGAAGAGGTTGAATTAGATCATCTGTGCTTTTGTGCCAGTTTAAAGGTTTTTGACTTTATTCTATGTGCAGTGAGGAGTGACAGTCACATTTGTGTTTCAGTAAGTCCAGCCTGGTGGTTGGCTGGATATAAGCCAAAGTTGTGGGTAGGTAAGCAATTTGGAGGTATCGCACCAGTCTAGACGAGGGATGCAAAGAGCCTGGGCAAGGACAGAACCAGTGAGCAAGGAAAGGAGGGTATGGACACGAGACTTTAGAAATGGGATCCACAGAGTTAGAGATTCACATAATGCATGACTAGACTTCCGGTTCAGAAGAAGATGGAATGACACGGCCTGTCTGGCTTTCTGTTTTGGGCGACTATGTTAGAGGCAATATGACCTGGAGGTGGGCAGGAGCGTGGTTTCTGGGAAAGCGTTTGCTTCCCTGGTGTCAGTCCCACCACCTCCTGTTTCCACTAGCTTTGTCTTGGTAGAAAAGTGGATAGATGTGGCTTCATGCCAGAAATGCAGAAGCCATCATACAGCTTTGAGGGGATAAGTGTGAGGATGAACATCCGCACGTTCAGAGCAAAACGGTAGAAGGAGCCAGCTCCCTGGCCCCCCTGCTGAGGGGCTCTGGGGCCCACCTCAGGGTTTCTTACAGTGCTCTTGTGCCTCTGAATATGTCTATAACCAATATAGTGAAAAAATGGTTGGTCTGTTGTAATTAATTTTTGCAATGTCTTTGCATTCCTTTTGACTTGTGAAGCCCTAAAACAGATTTCTTTTAATATATTTATATGTTGAATTTTAATTGTTCCATTGGCTTCTAGGTTTTCCTTTCAGTTTTTATTGAACAAATGACTAAAAAAAAAACCAGCTTGTTTTTTTACTGGCAGACCTCTTAGGATACAAATGGGGGAAATGGGCATATGAAGATGGGAACTGATATTTTCAATAAATCCCATAGAGAAATTGTATTGACTTTTAAATGAATTTCTAGAAAGTCGATTTGATATTTGGTAAACATTTAATTTTTAATAAAGCTTTTTACTTTTGTTTTCTATTTACTCTGAAAAATATTTCTTAGAATCTGTCATTAAACAAGGGACTGGGTCTGCTTAACCAAGTGGTGGTGCAGTGGGTAGAGCTGCAGACCCAGGTTCGAAACCCCAAGGTTACCGCTTGAGCACAGGCTCACCAATGTAAGTGCGGTGTTGCCAGCGTGAGCATGGGATCATAGACATGATCCTGTGGTCACTGGCTTGAGCCCAAGGTCACTGGCTTGAAGCCCAAAGTTGCTGTCTTGAGCCTAAGGTCACTGGCTTCAGCAAAGGTTCACTGGTTCAGCTGGAGCCCCCTCCCCCATCAAGGCACATATGAGAAAGCAATCAATGAACAACTAAGGTGCCACAACCATGAGTTGATGCTTCTCATCTTTCGCTCTTCCTGTCTGTCTGTCTGTCCCTCTCTTTCCCTCTCTCTATCTCTATCTCTCTAAAAACAAGAGAGACTGGTTCTGTAGTTACTACATATTTAAGAAAAACATATATATTAGCTTTCTCTTTAGACATTGTCCAGTGATATATTTTGTTAAAAATACAGTGTACATTATCTAAAATCTTGAGTCTTTTTCATATACATTTGTGTCTGCTTCCATATTTAGAGAGATTACATCAGAACTGAAGGCTCTCTTTGGTCTCAAACTCTGTATTTAAAAAAATAAGCAGCAATTGTGTTTTTCCAGTGTGCTATGGGCGGTTATGTAATCCATCCCCATGTTCTTTTGACGTCTAATGTCTACCTGTTCCACGAATGTTGTTGATAGACATCTGAGGATCTATTTTCTGATGGTTATTCAAAGTTTTTCTATGCTTCCAAATGAGTCTCCCAATAGCCTTTATCTCCGTGGCAATAAAGATAAGAATTTGATGTTATTAATCACTTTTCATTTAAGGGAGTTGATGCAGCCATCCAACAAAGCCCTGAGGGAATGTGGGAAGAAGCTCTAAGAACCGGAGGACAAGTAGGTCAGGGAGAGCAGCGCTGTCAGAGGGTGGAATGCAGGGCAGGGCCAGGCATCGGGAGAATTCGGTTCTATCCATAGCTCTTGTGTCTGACCTTGGGCTACTTACTGCACAGCTCTCGCCTCAGTTTCGTCTTAGGTGAAATGGGGCCAGGACTAGCCTCTAAAACACATAGTAGAGTGGATTGTGGAGTTCCTCTTCTCACAGACTCAGATCTGGGAGACATCTTCCGGTCATTCCCTCCAGCCTGAAGTAAATCCCCTCCACGATGAAAAGTGAGTTTTCCCCTCCATTCTTTAACAACTCTGGTGATAATGCACATCACACCCTCCTCCCTGAAGAAGCCCACTCCATTTCCAAACATTTTTAGTTGCCAATAATTCATCTTGGGAAATAGCTAAAATAGGCACATTCATAGTCAGAAAGTCAATTGGAGGTTAACAGACACTGGGACAGGGGGAAATGGGAGGTCTTGCTTAGTGGATACAGAGTTTCCATTTGGGGTGATTCTAGAGTTTTAAAAATAGTAATGGTGATGATTGCACAATGTTGTGAATATAATACCACTGTTAAATATATAGTATACTTAAGATGGCAAAAATGGCAAATTTTATATATAAATAAAAATGAATAAAAAATTTTCATCTTGGTTAACACTCTGGTCTCAATGTAAAGATAGACCATGTTATCCTTAGTCTACAGAACAGGAAACAGTCTTTAAGGTCACATGGCCTGGAAGGAGCAGGGTAAGGATCTGAACCCAAGTCCTCGACTCTCAGACCATAGGTGCCCCGAGCCCACACTACTGTCACTGTTGGGAATAGACTTGTTCCCACTATGTGTGATGCTCTTTTCTTATTGTATCTGGAACTGGCCTGTGGGAAGAACATTTTGGCCACCATTGTTCAATCTAGAGACTAACACTTGGTTAATGAGGCTTGACATGGCATTAATGTTTTTGGCAGGCACAACGCGCTATTGATTCATACAGAGCTTATAATCCATAAACTTACTCCCTCCACATATGTTCTATACATGCTACTCTTAAAGCAGGCTCCCCTCCATTCCTAAATTTGACTGAATGGTGTTCTAGATTTAAATGCAAAAATGTAACATTGATAAAAAAATTAACGTTTATATCTATATAATAAATGCATATTGTTGCTTTTTACTGATTATTTCATTCTCTTATTATTTTGAATTTTGATTCTGACACGCATCGTCCTTGCTATTTCTTCCATCATAAAGATTATACTAAGTGTAAATCAAAAGGACTTTAATCCCTTTACCCAAGTTATTGACTAAAATGCTGAGAAGTACTGAGTCATAGACAGAGACCTGATTATTTCACTGGTGATGTTTCTCTGGCCTTACCGATAATTACCAACACCTGTGTATAATGCTTGCTCTACTCCAGTAACTGTTTAAGTACTTTACACTTTGAACAGAATCGCATTGAATCAGCACAACATCCCTACAAATCAATATTGTTATAATGTTCATTTTATACATGAGGTAACAAAGCACAGAGAGGTTAAGCAACTTGCTTAAATCACACAGCTGAAAAGTAGCAGAAATGAGATTCAAACCCATGCTCTCAGTCTTCAGAGTCCAGGTTCTAAAGCACTGTGTTGTATTGTCACTGACATGGGCTAAGATTCCAGCCTGTATTGGGATAGGAAAACATAAGGGACTCTATTAAATCTGATCGATGTGATTGCTACTCTAATATTCTTTAAATGTAGCATTGGTGGCAAGATAATCTGAAATGCCAGACCAAAACACCTGTGCCTTTGTATGTGCTCCTAAGAAATTCAGACTTTGAACTCCTGTTCTTTGATGTATGCTCAAAAGTTAATTCATTTTGCTTTTCACAGGCACACTTAAGTATTCTTTCTCTTTTATTACCTGAGTACTTTGTACAAATGTTCACCGCATTTTAAAACGTATTTCAGCAAACATTTGCAGAGCACCTAGAACACGTGCCTGGTGTTGGGTGATGGGGATACAGACAGGAGCAGACAGTGTTGGTGTCCTCAGGCTGACAGCTGGCTGGTGAGAGCCACACACCAGGGCAGCCCAGCGCCTGTCACACTGTAGGTGTTCAGAAAATATTGTTGAATATCTGAATGAAAGAGAACCAAGTACCAAGAAAGTCTTGTAAAATGCTCAAATGTGCATCTGTAAACTGTGTTTTGTGCTTTAGATTAAGAGAGGAATTATTTTGACCATCATTTTACTTAGTGAAATCATAGCATCCCCACCCTGTGCACGTTGGTCAGTTTAGGTTAATCTGTGCTGTGGTGACAACTAAAAATCTCAGTGATTCCTAATAATGAGAGTTTATTTTCTGATTGCAATACATGTCTGTATTGGGTCAGAGAAGCTTTGGTCCAATCACTGCAGGACCCCAGCTAAAGAAGTGTTCCCTACCTGGGACATTAATATTAGTCTTATATCAGAGGAAATGAAAACAAATTTCCCCAAAATATCCAGGCCTATAACATTTAATGATTTTCAAATTCCTTATCATGTTTAGTCATACAATCTGATGACTAGTTACATGTGTTTTCTTGAATTTTGACTGTCACATGCTATAAGGGTAAAAGTTAAGTTCCTGGACCACCCAAAGGAAACTTCAAGATTGACTGATAGGGTTTTTTTAATGACTCAAGTTTTAAAAATTCTGTTATTGTACCATAATTCATCACTTTAATTGTTATGCATGTTTTTCTTGAAAACTTTTGCTTCCAAGCATATCTTTATAAGCAATTTATCAGTTAGGAAAAGAGCCTCACAATTAATTTAGCTAATTTTATTGTGCAGAAATATTTCTGTTGGGCAGATAAAATGTATTATGCTCACTTTGTTAAAGAGGCCATCGCCCAGGTGATATTAATGTGTGTTGGAGATTGTTGTAACCTGGGGCTTGGTTTTGGGATTAAGCCTTTCCCACCCTTTTTGCTGTAGGGCGGTACAATCCTATCATGCCTCAGAGAAGTGACTTTGTATTAGAGACTTCCCTATTATGTATATTGGATTAAGGGTTTGGATTTCTACACTATAAAAGGGAGGCAGAACAGGACTCGGTTCTTGGTTCCTGAGGTTAGCATGAGAGAGCAGAGAAAGTAGAGCCAGCAGCGGAAGGAGGCCACGTGGAGTAGGCCAGGAGAAGCAGTCAAGATGGCGGAGTACTGAGTGAGATGCCAGTCTGTGTAGAGTTTGTATCTGGGATAAGGAAGAAAATGGGGAACTGAGGAGAATAAGGTTGGTGAGCTAGAAACCTTTGATTCTAGGAAACTCGGATAAGTCAGTGGCTTTGTGAGCACTGAGTGTGACTGGGTTTTGGAGCCCAGTGTGTATTTTTACTTGCCCGCCGGGTGCAAGGTAGGATTAAAGGTTATGGCCCACCAGTTTTTGGCTCCGCTGTTTCTTTACCGACTGTCCGAATCCAATGCGAACCTGCATGTGAATGGCCACGATGGCGCCTCCTGGCTTTACAATTTCAATATCTGTTCAGTGCATTTTCACCAAGAGAAATAACTACTTGACAGACTAAAACAAAACTGGAATGTGAGGCTATTATTCATGTAGTCTTTACAATATAATTTAGGGGTTGGGATGAATGATTCATTGCTAGCCTGGACAGAAATGCTAGCCTTTTCTTCCTACAAGCAGCAGCAAAGTGTGTATACTCTGCTAATTATTTAATTAAAAAAACAACTGCTTCATAATGCGTTTTAATGAATTGGGTTTTTAACAATTGAGAAACTTCTAGAGTGACAGTATTATAATAAGAGGTGTCCCTGTTTTCTTCAAGCTTTTGTAACAATCGAAAAGATGTGTGATTCTCTTTCCCCCACCCAGGATACAGTCTTCAGAGCCTTTCTTCAGAGCCAAAAGAATGGAGCCATACTGACAATTTAGAGAATACTAACTTGTGTTGACTGGCTGATTTTTTTTTCTCCTTGAGGATCTATGTAAAGCCAGTATCCACGGCCACCATCACAGCCGCCTGGCCTATGCAGGTTCGCATTAGATTCAGACAGACGGTAATGAAACAATGGAGCCAAGAACTGGTGGGCCATTAGCTTTAATCCTAGCTTGCACCCGGCGGGCAAGTAAAAACACACACTGGCTCCAAAACCCACTCATTCAGTGCTCACAAAGCTACTGACTTTATCCAAGTTTCCTAGAATCAAAGGTTTCTAGTTCATTAACCTTATTCATCTCTGTTCCCCATCTCCTTCTCTCTGCACAAACTGGCTTCTCCTTTAGCATTCTGTCATCTTGGCTGCTTCTCCTCTCCTCCACGTGGCCTTAATCTGCTCTCCTTTCTCTGCTCTCTCCTCTAATGCTAATCTCAGGAACCGAGAGAGAGCAAGCTCCAACTTTATGGTGTAGAAATCAAAACCTTTAATCCAATATACAAACAAGGAAGTCTCTGATACAAAGTCACTTATCTGGGGCATAATGGGATTCCTCATGAGAGTGCACCACCCCACCTCATGCAATCAGTCAAGGGTGTGGGGAAAAGCTTAGTCTTAAAACTAAGCCTTAGGCTATAACCATCCTACCTGCTTACAGCTTGTCCCCACACCCAATGCAAACTATAAGCGAGCAAACATATATCATATTTAAAAACGTATTTGACCAACAATCTAATTAAAGGGAATTGGACGTAACCTAATCAGATATGAATGGTGATTTCCTGAGAGTAAGTTGTGGAATGAATTACTATGTAATGAGTTCCAGGATCTTTCTCAGAGATTTGGGAAAAATAGAATGTCTGTTCACCTGCTTGGGCTCATTTGGCTTGGGTTGACTGGGTGCTGGTAGCACTTCCTAGCATGCTAGGTCTGAAACAGTCACCTATATGGGAACGCTAGTGTTGGAAGGTATGGGGCAGGTGAGCTGAAGGAACAGGAACCACGAGAGACAGTAGTTACATGCATGTGGGTTTGGCCAGGCTAGAGGTAGGTTTTAAAATAACTAAGCAGGAAGAAAAAATAAAAATTTTAATGATGAAAAAGAATAGTAAAAATGATCACTTTCTCTTGGCAATTATCTGAAAATAGTTGGCACAATCTGTTAAAACACAAGCAAATACACATGACTGTTTATGCGAATATATCAATGATATTTATGATTTCAAACAAATATATTTAGGCTTTGAAAGAAGTTATGTGAAGTCTGAGATCCTAATACCCCCCACCCCCAACATTTGCTTAACTGAAACTCTGTGGCACTGGGATTTCATTCCCTTCTTATTCCACTAACACTTACTGAGCTCTTTCACTTCGAGCTTAGCAGTGTGATTGATGCTCTTTTTGGTATGGGAACACTAGGAAAAAATGCAGGCTTGTGGAGTTGGGTAGACCTGCTGAGACCACTGTTCTTAGTGGAGGAATTTGCATTTGAGCCAAGGCTGGTGAACAAACCCTTTGTTGCTCTGCCCCAAATTCTACTTCACTAGTTAAGGATCCTCTGCTGTCATGATGTCATGTCAAAATCATGCGGAAAATATGTATTTCTCGACTTCCTTTTTATCTGCACGCAATATGCCCAGTATTGTTCAGATGGTAAGATGACACATTGACATTTGGGGGGATTCCTTATCCATCTCATTTCCTTGAAAACCAAACTTTGAAGCTCTTGCCAGCCTCACAAATGCCCAATGGAATCCCTACTTATCTGCATATTTTGGGCGCATCGCTGTTTGTCATTTTCTCCCTGGAAACGGTTTCTCACACCCACGTTGCAAGTGTGTGATCTGTGATTCCATCTCCTGCTGATTTCTCTATCCTCTTTGCCTGGAAGGAGGGCGGAGAGCGTGATTCAGCTTAGGGAGATGATACAAAATGTGATTGTTAAAGTGCTGTTTCAAAAGAGTTTTTTTTCCATGTGTGCGGTTTCTACGCTGGGTGCAACTCATCTGACTTTCTTCATCTGAAACGATGGAGCAGGTTTGAACACTAGGATCTCAGAATCATGGTATTAAATGGGCCTAGAAGGTGCTGGCTTAATTTTAAGCCTTTGGATATCATCTTATTTAATTTCCCAGGGAACATCTACCCTATTTTTGAAGATTTTGAGAAAAAGACACATCATAATTTTGCTCAGTGATTATCCTCTTAGTGTTTGCAGTGTTTTCTATAAGGAGAACTTCTCTTTCCAGTTTGGTATTTTGGTTCCCAAAGTCAATATAAGGAGTCCTGTTGTTCTGTCTGAATCAGTGCGAGGGACACGGGAACGCCTGGTTTCCGTAGTGCTGATGTGTGTAGTCCCTTCCAGCTCCTGGCTTTTTGGGGAGTCCCTTTTGTATCACTGTATTCTCAGACATGTTAGATCACAACGAGCACCCTTTGGTGTTTAAGAATTAAATCCCCTAAGTAAGGAACTGAAAAACAGAAAGGTATTTCAAGCACCACTGTCATAAATCAACGTTTCCCTTGTCTGAGCATGTTTCTCCAGGAATAAGTGTTACTCCACTGATGGGAAGTGGGTTCGGAGAGACTTCTCTTGAGAGCATAGTGGCCCACTCTTAAACATCCCTATTTCTGACTAAAATCTAATTGAATGATACAGTATTGATTTTTATGAGCAAAATAAATGTATGGAAAAATACAGGTTGTTGGCCCTGGCCGGTTGGCTCAGCGGTAGAGTGACGGCCTGGCATGCGGGGGACCCGGGTTCGATTCCCGGCCAGGGCACACAGGAGAAGCGCCCATTTGCTTCTCCACCCCCCCCCCCCCTCCTTCCTCTCTGTCTCTCTCTTCCCCTCCTGCAGCCAAGGCTCCATTGGAGCAAAGATGGCCCGGGCGCTGGGGATGGCTCCTTGGCCTCTGCCCCAGGCGCTAGAGTGGCTCTGGTCCTGGCAGAGCGACGCCCCGGAGGGGCAGAGCATCGCCCCCTGGTGGGCAGAGCGTTGCCCATGGGGCATGCCGGGTGGATCCCGGTCGGGTGCATGCGGGAGTCTGTCTGACTGTCTCTCCACGTTTCCAGCTTCAGAAAAATACAGAAAAAAAAAAAAAAAAAATAAAATAAATAATAAAAATACAGGTTGTTAAATAGTAGAATGGGTTGGGTTTTTGTTTTTTTTAAATAAAATAGAAATCAAAGGATCAGAAATCAAAAGTATTAAAATGACGTGAAGATCTGATCAAACTACACCTTACCTATTAATTTCCCTGTGTGGAAATTCTACCTCAATTTTTAAATTTAGAATTAAAAAAACAAACGGATTTGAAGGACAGTTGATGGAGCGGAAGTTCCTGATGTGGTGTAGGACTGTGGTTAAAAATAATGCGGAGAATGACCAGTGACAGAGCTGAGGGAAGAAGAATCAAGAACCTTTGGACACACTTGATGAAAAATCAAATTGAAAAAGAAACAGCAGAGACGGATTCCTCAGACAAAGAGGAAGTCCTATAGAAAATAAGGTGGCAGTTCCTTAGGGAGGATTAGAGTGGAGGATTGCATGAAACTGTGTGACGTCCACTCACAGATGTGGGTGGAAGCAGTGGGCAGCGCGGCTCTAGGCACAGGCGCAATGTAGGAAGATGGTGTAGATGGAGGAAAGGGAAGTGTTTCGTAGTATCTTTGTGCAGGTGTGTTTTAGATGTAAATGTCCTTGTCACAGATGGAAAAACTGGAAAGAAAGTAAAGACTTTTTATAACACAGGTTGAAATAATAAAGAAGACTTTCTTCTCTAGCTATTTTTTCTTTCTTTCTTTCTTCCTTTATTTATTTATTTTTTTTAGAGCTTCTGTTCATGATGTAATTCTGAATGACTAATTGGGGAAAGGGATAGAAAACTTTTGCTAGTCAGGAGTGGTTTACAATATAGGATAGTTTATGGTAGTGTGGTTATCTAAATAATAATCCCCAGGGACGTCCACATCCGAACAGTTCTCATGGTTTACCTTACCTTGTTACCTGATGTACAGAATAGGGTCAGAAGGGACTTTGCAGTTGTCATTCAGTAAAGGATTCTGAAATGGAAAGTTTATAGTGAGGTATTTGGGTAAGCCCTAAATGGGATCACAGGGTCTGTAGAAGAGAGTGATAATAGATGAGATAATAGTGGGGAATGGGATGATAAAAGCAGAAAGCTGCAGCGATGCGCAGGGACGGTGAACAGAGGGGGGCAGGCAACCTCTAGGAGAAGGCACGGAAGCAGATTCTCCCCTGGATCTTCCAGAGGAAGTGCAGCCCTGCCCACACCTGGATTTCAGCCCCATGAGTCAGATCCAGACTTCTGACTGTCAAAATTATAAGAATAAATTTGTGTTGTTTAAAGCCACTAAAATGTGTTACAGCCGCCGTAGAAAACATACAGGTGGTAATCTGTAGATACATACATAGTTCTAAGTGTAATTGGCATTCACTTAGCTTTCCTTCAATTCTGAGCTTTGAAAATGCCCCTGATTTTAAAAGGTTCTTGTCCTGTTTTATGTTCTGTGGGTTGACAAATTTATTTCTCTAAGGTTGAGAAACTTGGATATGGACTAAATGTCTGTGCTGTGTATGGTTTTGTGGAGAAGCACTTAACATGTTGATATCCTCATTTGATCTTATTTATAAGGGTTTTATTTCCTGTGTCACGAGGAAATAAACGAGGAAACTGAGGCTTGATGAAATAAGTGACCTGCGCAAATTAGGTGGAGAGCCAGAATTCCCACCCTCTCCCTTATGAAAAGTCCAAAGCCTTCTGAGGCTCTTTCTGAGGCCCACAGCTCCCCGATAGACCTCCGAGTCTATGTCTGCGGGCCTCGTCGCATTGAGAGCACCACTAATGAGATGAACATTTCAAAAGGCAGCGTTTTTTCCACTGTGATAAGAAAAGGAGAGGGGAAAATAATTCCTGTTTTGACATTAGAAATACCCTTGCCTGGTGGCTTTCCTGGAGCCAGCAAAGGAATTCTCTTAGAAGTGTTACCTCTTCCTACTATCTTGCCTGCCCTGTGTTTTAGTCGTCCAGCTGTGGGCCATCAATTCCAGTCCAAATAGCATTTTCCTCCATGAAGAGGGTGAGAAAGATGAGAGGGGAGTAGTTCTTGGTTCTCTCTGTTAATCCTGAGTCATTTGTCATTAAGTAAGGAGCCTGTCCAGTTTTGTTTTGATTCTTCCTTTTTTTTTTAAATGTTCTCTGTTGCCTTTATTTGTTGTCTTTTTTCCCCCTCTTTTTAAAGAAAATTTTTTTCTTTTTAATTGATTCCTTCTTTTTAATTGAAGGAAGAGGCAGGGAGGGAGGAAGACAGGAACATCAATCTGTTTCTGTATGTGCCCCACCCAAGGATCGAACCAGCCACATCTGCATTTCAGGACGATGCTCCAACCTACCGAGCCATCCAGCCAGGGCGTTGTTTTGACTCTCCTTGTACAGGCAGCTTTAATAGCCCTTTTCCTTGTCTGCAGCCTTTGTCACCAGCTCATCTCGTTCTGGGTGCCGCCTTTCTGACAGTGCTCTTTTAGGCTCCGGCCATTGCTGCTTATTCATCCTTGGCTCTGCACACTCTCTCCCATCTTTTGTTGTTGTTGTTTTTAAATAGGTCCTTTAGAACCTCCTCTTTCTAAAGAACTCAGAGTCCAACTTCATTTCTTTCTCTAGGTGGGTCTTCTTTTCCGTGTTTAGCCTGGTGAA
Organism: Saccopteryx leptura; assembly: GCF_036850995.1. Classification (NCBI taxonomy): domain Eukaryota; kingdom Metazoa; phylum Chordata; class Mammalia; order Chiroptera; family Emballonuridae; genus Saccopteryx; species Saccopteryx leptura. Next base: position 112,709,226 of record NC_089504.1, read on the forward strand.
GGTTTCTTAGAAAACTCATATGATAAAGAGAACATTCACACAAACAGTTTGACCGTAATATAGATTTATATTGTCTTAAAGATTACGTATGAGACAATAGATTTCTGTTATTTACTATGTGGATAATGTTTTGAAATAAAATATGTATAGCAGCTCGAACAGTAATCCGTCCATATAAATTGGCAGGATAACTGAAAAATAAAAACAAAATGTAGAGGTGAAGTGTTTGAGTAGAAAATGACTGCTACAGTGAACAGAGAGTTTTAAATTCTGAAGGAAAGGTAATGTCCTAACTTATGTCCCCATTACATAATTTCTAAACATCTTGCAGGGGGAAAAATGCCATTGCCTTTGCTTTTAAAAAAGTGTGAATATATATATAAAGAGTAAATTCACTTGGAAGTATAATTGCTGAGTTAAATGTTATACATATCTAAAATTTTAATAGAAATAGAAACTAACAAATAATCATTCAAAGGAAGTTATGCCTAACATATAAAAGTTTCATTTCTCCTACACACTTCAGAGCAGAGTATTATCCTTAATTTTTACCAATTTGATAGTAAAAACTGGCATCTTGCTTTTAATTTGATTTTCTTTCATAAATGAATGGAATTGATTATTTTTTCCTATAAGTATTAGCTATTTGGTTTTATTTTGCTTATGGGTCTTTGTGGAGTTTTTAGGGGTATACAAAAGGTTTACACTTCTATAATTAGATCATCCATCTTTTCTGAACAGTTTCTTCAATTTCATTACTTAGAAATTAGGGTTGTCAAATTTAGCAAATTAAAATACAAAATTCTGTTAAATTTTAACTTTGCTAAACACTGAGTAGTGTCTTAGTATAAGTAAGTTCAATAGAATATATGGGACATACTTATATCAAAAATAAAAATTAAAAAGACTTTTCTTTCTCATTTTAAGGTTATTTTAAAAAGTTCAGGTGTTCTAGAGCACTCATGGTTGCTTCTTTTTTTTTGTTTTACTATTAAGTTTTTGAGCCATCTGGATTTATTTTTCTTTTCTGGGGAAGAATAAGATGGAGAGCTCATGCTTTTTTCTCCAAATGACCACTGTTACCCCAACATAGTTTACTGAATAATCTATTTTTCCCACACTGATTTAAAATGGTATTGGATTGTCACTTTAAAATTGGAACTACAAAACAGGCACACAAAGTGAGAACTACTACTATGAGAATAACCCGTGTCTCAAGTAGAAGAATGTAGATGTTTTCTTTCTCCAGTTTATTTCTGCTTAAACCTTAAATTGAAGACTTCTGGCCAGAAAAACACTTCCATCCTTATGGAAAAATGAATCACTTACCTGATAACTCAGAGACTCCACGGATCAAGTTACCCTGAAGAACAATAATAGTTTCTTAAGAAAAGCTCACAAGAATTGCTGGATCAAACTGTCATCCAGTTTCCAGAACCCTTCAGTTCTCTGCTGAACTCGGCCAGCAGAGAGGCCTGCCCTCCAGTGTCACAGTCCCTGGCACAGGCTCTGCTTCCTGAGCGGCTTGCAGAGGGGGTGGCAGAGGAAGAGATGGAATATAAATTTAAGGCAGTTTTTAAGGTCTGATCTTAAAGACTACCTAGATAGTTTAAAAGTTCTCCTTCCATTTTTTTTTTCCAAGAGAAGCTCAGCAAATTATTTATAATTTAAAAACCCTGTTTTATGCCAAGCTGACTCTAGGATACAACAGATTCATTGATTTGCTTTCTTTTCTTTCCTTTTTTTTTTTTTTAATGACAAAAAGTCATAAGCATCCTCCTGGTTTGCAGGTATTGACAATAACCCCCTTTTTACTAAGCATTCAGGGACATTTGCTCAGGCAGAAATGACCCCTAGTAGCTCCCTGACCTGAGGATTCTTAGAATCAAGTTAGTAAAACAGATGTATAACAAATAAGTGCCATACAGTGTGAATAAAACCTTGAGGATGATTTCTCTAAGCCTCTGCTTTAGAAGACCTGTGTTAAGACAATCACTTGCCTGGGTTGCATCCGTAGGGACACCCATCTTAATCGGTAGGAAAACACTGTCAAGGCCAACCACTGTAATACTTGAAATGACAACTTGTGAGATAAATTTAGGGGATAATGTCTATTTGACTTCCTACTCAGGGGACAAGCGTTAGAGAACTTTTTTCTTGCTTATCTCTATCTGAGATGCATACCATATAATAAATTTGGAAGGAATCATTTGCTGGTTAAATCTCTTCTCTTTCTTAACATTGCTACCTTTAAGCCTTCCTGTATAGCACTAGAACATTGACTTCAAAGGGGGAAGGAAGACGTCGACACCAAAATTTTGGTTTGATCAAAGAAATTTCTAGTGACTTCAGCCTGATCATTTTAGATGGAAAAAGATATTTGGAAAAAGTATGTTATTGCCAACATTTAAAACTCATTTTATGAATCGTGAGCCCCAAATTTATAATGATAATTATTATCATTACCACCCCTATTGAATAGTGTATACTCACTATTAGGCAGCCATCTGTCTAAGCACCTGGCATGCAGTATCTCATTTACTCCTCAGAAAAACCTAGTAAGGTAGATATTATTAACCCCATTTTACAGATGAAAAAGTTAAGACTTGGAGGGATTAAGTTTTTTATATATAAATAAATTTTTATTAATTTTAATGGGGTGACATCAAGGGTTTTTTTTTAATATATAGATATAATGTAGTTTAAAAGTTGTAAAGCCCATATTCAAACTTAGGTTAGTCTAACTCAAGTTCATGGTCTGAAATACTGTTCTACACTTACAAGGCTACTTAGAACTTTCCATCAGGGTGAATCTAAAGTATAATCTTTTTTATTTATAATTAATTCAACTTTTTATTCCTCCAAAATAAGACAGCTGCCAGTTTGCTATATATCCTGCCAAAGTTGAATGCAAACTTTTCTCTCCGGAGACAGCAGACTGGGGGCTTAATTTCCTCCATGAAGAATAGGCAGGCTTGAGGAAGAAATGTTATACAATTAAACATTACTACTCTTGGAGAAAATACTTAAGAAAATATAAGGATGTTTATAACATTTATAGATCCATAGTCAGTCTTTCTTCACTTATCGATAAGAACCATCTGTAGAGGAAAGACATGATCTTGATTCAATACATCCCAAGATTTTAAAAAGCCCTTATCACAATGTCATTGCTGGACTGGAGTGGGCAAAACAGGGCTCATGATAGAGCAAATCACCATAAAATATACTGCAAAGGATCTCTGTTCTGGTCCCTATATTTGTACTGTACTTTTTGTACTGTAATTTATAACAGAACTCGATACAGCTTCTAGATCAGCTGTTCAAATGCCTTTCTGTGGTCACCTATGAAGGTATGCATGCTTTTCTCTTGGCAAGGTCTTAGGATTGCTTCAAACAGCAATTAACACATTGGCTAATTACTGCCAATAAGGATTGCTTAATTATGCCAAAATCAAATTAATGTTATTATCAGCCAAACTTCAACATCTTTTGGTAGAAAAAGAAAAGCTTTTGAAATCTTTTAAAAATCATGATTCGGTAGATCAGGTCAGATATTTCCATGAGGTATATTTTAATTTCGTTTCCTTTCAGAAAGCCCATAGCATGAGTCTTGCTAAAAGTCAAAACATTTCATAATGCTACATTAATGTTTTGTAGGTTAGATATCAATGATTAGCAATTTCTGCCTGACCGTCTTCTAGGATGTGTCTGTCGGCTTTCACCTGTGGCCTTTCAACTGAAATGTCTTTAAACTTTTGAGACTTTTATAAAAAACTTTCCAAGGCTGTCTGAAACCCAGCTCCAAGTAGAGTTATCCAGGAATGAATGTATGTCAGGGTTCTTTGGTTTTCATTATAAAATATCATTTTGTTATTTCCATGTCTGGAATTAATCGGATAGAACACTCCTTTCAACCAGTAATATAATAGGGTCCCTCCATGGCCCCCCGCCCTGGTGATTTCAGTCTAGAACGGTTGCTCTTCAATTATTGTCAAAAGACATTTTTCGTATTTAAAAATTCCTAAATCAATTATTCCCAGATGTGAGTAATTATTAGCGTCACCTGGGAAGCTGTTGAAACCCTTGGTCTGATTCAGGAGATCTGAGACCTTGGAATCAATATCGTAAAAACTCCTCAAATGATTTCTCTAGCCTGGTTTGTAAAACCGCTATTATGGGCCTTTTAAATGTGTTTGTTGTACAGATTACTTTGTGGAAAAATACACACACTCTAATTTATTGAGTTTAGCCTTAGCAAAAAGTGTGTTCTGATGAATTCTCAGGCTTTTTTCTTTTTTTTAAATAGAATGGAAGCTGGGTAAATCGCTTCTGTTCTTTCTCGCCTTGGTGCTGGGACATTCAGGAGTTCCACTTATGCTTAAGGCAGGAGCTTTCCCAAGCCTGAGATCTCTACTTTTTTCTAATCCTAATTAAATTGTACTTGCTCTTAACTGTCAGTTTAAGGATTGATTTTTATTATATTTAAGGCTTTTGTTTTTATTGTTATCTATTTCAGTTTCTTTTTAGAAGTAGGTCATGTTATAAATAATAAACAGAGTTAGAGCAGGAATAGATAGCACATATTCAAAAGCTTTGGATGATGAAATTGTTACATTTTTATTACATTATTATATTAAAATTTTATTACACTACATTTGGCTATGCTTCCATACCAGAGACCTGGCATATCGGACTGACATTATGCCTGCAGATTGATTTTATGATTGTGATAATGATGAAGCATTTGTAGACTTTAAAACAAGATGTTATAAAAATGCATACGTGCAAATTTCTATAATGGTGTAGTATATTATTTCTCATAGAAATATAGGTAAAACTTGACAACTAAACATGTTTCCAAGGTTTATTGTACACCTGACTTGTACAATAATTGATATATGCTTATTTTAAGAAGGGTTTAATGTGTGCTCTAAAGGTTAGTAGAAGATAAATCAAAAGCAGGAAGAAAATAAGACAAAGCATGAGGGGTCTTTGGGCACAAAACAGTCGTGTAGTCTGGCTAAAGATGGGCCAACATTTTAACTTTCTAGCAGCCTACATGGAGAAGAAAATTGTCTGCTCAGATAAGAGAGAAGTGCTTTGATAATAAATCAGAAGGATTTCCACTTTAATAGGGCCTCATGGAGAGATACTTTGAAATAGATTATCTTGTCTCTTGATTGGTATTGTTACCATTATGTGATATTAGTAAGTTATAATGCAATTCAGATTTTTACATGAACTGCTTAAGTTTAAGAAATTTTCTAGCCCACAAAAAAAAGAGGTCACCATTTTCTCTCCCTGATATCCAATAGAATAGGGACTGTGGGATGGAAGAAATTTCATTTGGTGAGACAAAGTCAAAAAGAATATAGTTCTTTTTTTTTTTTCCCTTCACAGAGACAGAGAGAGAGTCAGAAAGAGGGATAGACAGGGACAGACAGACAGGAACGGAGAGATGAGAAGCATCAATCATCAGCTTTTCGTTGCACATTGTGACACCTTAGTTGTTCATTGATTGCTTTCTCATATGTGCCCTGACCGCGGGCCTTCAGCAGACCAAGTAACCCCTTGCTCGAGCCAGCGACCCTGGGCCCAAGCCGGTGAACCTTTGCTCAATCCAGATTATCCCGCACTCAAGCTGGCGACCTCGGGATCTTGAACCTGGGTCCTCGGCATCCCAGTCCAATGCTCTATCCACTGCGCCACTACCTGGTCAGAAATATAATTCTTAACAACTGTTTTCTTATATTTATAATTAATTATTGAAGTAACATGATTAATAACATATCAATTTTAGATGTACGACCTTATAATTTGATATCTGTATAATACCACAGTGTGTGCTCACCACCCAAATCTAGTTTTTTATTATCCAATTTGCCCTCCAACCACCACCTTCCCCTTCGGTAACTACCATTCTGTTGTCTGTATCTATGAGCTACATTTTTTATATTGAGGATGGTATACACCAAATCTTTGTCCTTTTATCCACATAACTAGATCTGCTGCTAGCCTATGGGGTGCCTTTTTGCTAAATAGAATTTAGTATCAGGGTCTGGATTTCCACCCTCTGCCCTTCCTCCAAGGCCCCCTCCTCCACTCCTCTCCTGTCTCATCTCAGGGCACCTTTATGCCGTTCACATTCTGCTCAAAAGTATGTGTGCTCAAAAGTATGTGGAGGCCATGACAGTGACCTGGGCACAAGAAGCATTAGGCAATTTTAGAAATAGCAAGCTAAGTAGCTTTGTGTTTCACACCACAAAAACTATTAAAACTTTACCTAGTGCTTCTTAAACTTTATCATGTATTAGATAGAATCACTCAAGAGCTTCTCAAAAATGCAGATGACTGGACCTCACAACCTTAAATTCTGAGCTTCTCCACCAGAGTTGAAACCCAGAAAGATGAATTTCAACAAACAGCAGAGGTGGTGTGAATTTGAAAGAAAAGGCCAGCTGAGGGGTAAATAGAGCAAGTTTAAAAGTTATTCAGTTATAGCTTCAAATCAGTATTTGTGTCGTTATTTTAAGATGTGTTATTTTGGGCAAACTAATCTTTCTTTGCCTCTTTTTCTTTGATTGTAAAATGACAATTAAAAAGTCTTCCAGCACCAAGTTATTTTAAGGAACCAATGAGATTAAATGCCTTAACCAGAGCACCTGCAGGAAACACTTAAATGCTAATGATTAATATCACAATATAGTTTCTTTTTTCCTTCCTTCCTTCTTTCCTTCCTTTCTTCCTTCCTTCCTTCCTTCCTTCCTTCCTTCCTTCCTTCCTTCCTTCCTTCCTTCCTTCCTTCCTTCCTTCCTTCCTTCCTTCCTTCCTTCCTTCCTCCCTCCCTCCCTCCCTCCCTCCCTCCCTTCCTTCCTTCTTTTTTTTCTTCCTTTCAAGAGACAGAGACAAACAGACAGGAAGGGAGAGAGATGAGACCCACCAACTCATAGTTGCATCACCTTAGTTGTTCATTGATTGCTTCCCCATATGTGCCTTAATGGGGAGGGCACAAGCCAACTGAGCCAGTGACCTTGGGCTCAAGTCAGCTACCTTGCGCTTCAAGCCAGCCACCTTTGGGCTCAAGCCAGCGACCATGGGCTCATGTCTATGATCGCACACTCAAGCCAGCGATCCCGCACTCAACCTGGTGAGCCCACGCTCAGGCTGGTGACCTCAGGGTTTCAAACCTAGGTCCTCAGTGTCCCAGGCTGACACTCTATCCACTGCACCACTACCTGGTCAGGCACAATATAGTTTCAAAGCTTGACTTGGGGTAGGGCCCACCCTTACAAAAGTATTTCTAAGGGTGTCTGTAGCACTTTCCTTTGTGTAATGATATTTGTACCCCCCCCCCATCAGGAGTAAAAAGTACTTTCCATTAGTATTTTTCACACCCCAAAAGAAATCCCTTGCTTACTTTTTTGAAACACTCAGATACAGAGTACTCCTTCTTTTGGCTTATTGCCTTCATCCCCATCACCATCCTGATTTCACACCACATTCAGATCAGGCCATTTATCCAGTTTGCCAAGTGCCAAAAGGAATGATTTAATTTTTTTTAAAAGTTCCTCTTTAGTCCCACTATCATTAAATTATGGAAAACTGAATTCTCAGCCCGAACCCCTTTGCAAATAACTTTTGCTAACCCCTCTGAAAGCTGCCTGATAAAATTGGAGAAAAAGAGATGTGGGAATGCCTTCAATTAAAGCATTAAAGGCCTCGTTTGAATGAATCAGACTTTAATAATGATGTCACAAGGATCAATTTAGAGATAACTAAAGATAAACTTAAGCATTACTGTGCAGAGAAATAAGTTTCTTTTTTTTTAAAATTTTCTGTAGAAGAGGAAAAACTGTTTTTCCTCTATTGGTCTTAGGTTCATTGGCTGGGGCACTGTAAATTAGCAAGACAAAGACAGATGACCAAGAGAAAATCAGGAATTCAGAAAAAAGAGTAAATTCTGCAAGCTGGAATATTCTTGGCTCAGCTGCCACAAGGACTCTGCATTCACTCAGTACAAACTTTAATTGAAATAATATGAAATAAAACATCCATTGAAATAAATAAAAAAATAAAATCTCACTTTTTGTACAAAATTTGAAATGCTATTATGCACACAAAAAGGGCGAGAATTGTATCAATTCAATGCCTGTCTGCAAAACTGTTCTTGTTTAATGCCAGCTGATGGCTGCCTTACAGGTAGAAGAGAAGTACTCATTATTCTTTGTGAGTTTTCTGGGCAAATTGTTTGCATGTTTATTATAAGAGCTGTGACGAGGCAGAGCTGTTCAGAAAACATTTCTCTGTTCAGTGCACTGTCCCTGTGCTCCAAAGGCTGTGATGTTGTTGAGGGCACTTGGACTAATTATTCTGTTTTTTGTTTTTTGTTTTTTGCTGGAGGAATCACTGCTGCTCTAGTGTAACTGAATATACCCCAACTGGATGAAGTGAAAACACCTTACAAAATATAAACAAACCTCTTGTATGAAAGCTAAATTTGCAGGCTCTTTCTCTAATGATCAAGGATGAGAGATCATGGCTGTGGAACGTGTTTTCTCTTCATTTCCTCTGACTGAGACCAATACTGCAACTGAAAATAGAGCCCTGCATTGATAAGATAGAAATGATGGCTAAGACTTTGCAAAACTTGTCAAGGACGTGGTCCCTGGTTTAAAACGATGGCTAATCCCACCCAGAAGCATGGGAAAATATATAAATTCAATCACATATTTGTTCATTACAAAAAAAACCTTCATAGAGTAAAACTGGGTCAACTTGAATGCCACACCATAGGTCTTTCGGACTAAATTCAAACAGTGGCTGTAGCTGACTTTTTGTGTGTGTGCGCGTTAAGAAAATTTGGGCCCCACCTGCATGCTGAGGTCTAGTTTGTTTGAGAATGTCAGCCCTTAAGTAATTTTTAGACTGATTTGAGCCACCTTGACCAGCAGACATTAAAGGTTGAGTGAGAAAATTAAGAAAAGCAATAGCATAAGATATTGCAACACTTTTGATATTTTATCACATGTAAATTACATGATAAATAATAAATAAATTTGCACCAATGACTTGATTCAAGACCTCAGAACTTTTTGTAATGAATTTGAAGTAGAGTGAAGTCTTCATTTTTTTTAAATTGAATTTATTGGGGTGACATTGGTTAATAAAACCATACAGGTTTCAGGTGTATGACTATAACACATCATCTGCACATTGCAGTGACCATGTGCTCACCACTCAAAGTCAAGTCTCTTCCTACCACCATTTACCGCCCCTGTGTCCTTTTCTGCCTTTCATCCCCCCTTTCCCTGTGGCATCCCCATACTGTTGTCTGTGTCCAGTTTTATTTTGTTTTGTTATGTTTTCTGCATAGTCCCTTCACCTTTTTCACTCAGCCCTGCAATACCCTCCACCCCCAACAGCTGTCAGTCTGTTCTCTGTATCGATGAGTCTATTTTTATTTTGTTTGTTAGTTTATTTTGTTCATTAGATTTCACATGTAAGTGAAATTATATGGTATTTGTCTTTTCCTAATTGGCTTATTTCACTTAGCATAATACTGTCCAAGTCCATTCATGCTGTTGCCAAAGGTAAGATTACCTACTTATTTAGGGCTGAGTAGTATTCCAGTGTGTAAATGTGCCACAATATTTTTATCCACTCATCTACTAATGGGCATTTGGGCTGCTTCCAAATTTGGCTATTGTATGTAACACTACCAAAAACATAGAGGTGCATATAGTCTTTTGAATCAGTGTTTTGAGTTTCTTCAAGTATATTCCCAGAAGTGGAATCGCTGGATCATAAGACAGTTTCATTTATAATTTTTTGAGGAAATTCCATACTGTTTTCCATAATAGCTGCACCAATCTGCATTCCCACCAACAGTGCACAAGGGTTTCCTTATCTCCACATCGTCCCCAACATATGTTGTTTGTGGATTTATTGATGATAGCCATTCTGACAACTGTGATGTAATATCTCATTCAAGTTTTAATTTGCATCTCTCTGATGATTAATGGCATTGGGCATCTTTTTATCTGTCTATTGGCCATCTGTATGTCCTCTTTGGAGAAGTGTCTATTTAGGTCCTTTGCCCATTTAAAAAAATTTTTTTATTTATTCACTTTTAGAGAGGAGAGAGAGAGGGACAGAGAGGGAGAGAGAGGAGAGAGAGACAGAGAGAGAGAAGGGGGGAGGAGCTGGAAGCATCAACTCTCATATGTGCCTTGACCAGGCAAGCCCAGGGTTTTGAACCGGCGACCTCAGCATTTCCAGGTCGACGCTTTATCCACTGTGCCACCACAGGTCAGGCCCTTTGCCCATTTTTTAATTGGGTTGTTTGTTTCCTTGGTGTTGAGTTTTATAGGTTCTTTATGCATTGTGGATATTAACCCCTTATCAGATGTATCATTGGTGAATATGTTCTCCTGTTCAGTGTGTTGTCTTTATTTTGTTGATGGTTCCTTTGCTGTGCAAAAACTTTTTAGTTTAATGTAGTCGGATTTGTTTCTTTTTTCTTTTCCATTGCTTGAGGGAATATATCACTATATATTGCTGTAAGAAATGTCTGAAATTTTACTGTCTATGTTTTCTTTCAGGATTTTTCTGGTTTCATGACTTACATTTAAGTCTCTGATCCACTCTGAGTTTATTATTATGTATGGTGTAAAGAGGTGATCTAGTTTAAATTTTTTGCACATATCTGTTCAATTTTCCCAACACCACTTACTGAATAGACTGTCTTAATTTCATTATATGTTCTTGCCTACTTTGTCAAATATCAACTGACCATAAAAATATGGGTTTATTTCTGGGCTCTCTATTCTGTTCCATTGATCTATATGTCTGTTTTTATGCCAGGACCATGCTCTTTTGATTACTACAGCCTGGTAGTATAGTTTGATATCTGGTACATTGGTACCTTAGGATACAAACAGACCAACATACGAATTTTTTAAGATACGAGCTGCGACTCGGTCTGTATTTTGTTTGAGATCTGAGCGAAATTTAGAGATACGAGTTGTGATTTGGGAAGCTGCCGCTAGTTGGCGCATTGGCACACGGGTCCAGTATCGGCAGTTTGATACACGAGTTGACTGACTTATGAGCTCGGTTACAGAAAGAATTAAATTCATATCTCAAAGTACCACTTTGTATTGTGATACTTTCAACTTTGTTCTTTCTCAAGATTGCTGAGGCTATTCACATTCTTCTTTGGTTCCCTATAACTTTTTGGAATATTTGTTCTCGATCTGTGAAATATGCCATTGGTATTTTAATAGGAGTTGCATCAAATCTATATAGATTGCTCTGGGTAGTATGGACATTTTAAAAAAGGGTGGTATCACCAGCAGTTGGAGGTCTGGGTTAGTGCACTCCTCAGGCTGATGCTATAAAAATAGGAGTGCTCGACCTTGGGACATGGCACCTGAGGACAGTGTGGGAAAGTGATTCAGCACAGGGACCTCAGTGGCTGACCCTCTAGATCTCTCCTTGAGGCCACACCACCGAGATATTCTCTTTATGACTCACTTATGCCCTGAGTTGCATTCCCTCTACCAGAGCCTCAGCTGAGTATCTGAGAGCAAGATCCTATGCACTGACCCTTTAAGAGAGCCCCTGGAATTTTAGCAGACTCCTTCTTCTTCTGGAGAGACAGAGCTGATTTTCACTGTCAGATGCTATGCAAGCTCCTCTTTTTGGCTCTGGTGCTCTGGGTTGGGGATCCTGGAATGGGATTGAGACCTGATGCTCTTTAATGGGGACTTTTTGCAGCCAAGATATCCTTCTGGCTTCTCAGCATCCACACGTGGGTGCTCATCTCCTCATCTCCACCCTTCTTGCCAGTCTCTATGTGGCTTCTTCTGTAAATCCTTGGTTATAATACTCCTGTTTCAGTTGGTTATTCATATTGATTGCTCTATACTTTAGCTGTAAATCTGGTTCGGCATTGGGAGGAGGTGAGTGTAGCTTCCACCTACTCTGCAGTCATCTTGAAATCTCTAAGTCTTCACTATTGATGATGGTTATCTCCTTTGAGCCAGAAAGTAAGTTGGATACCAGGTTGTAAAGAGTTTTCAATGCTATGTCAATGCAGTTGACCACTCTTTCTTTCCCATTTTCCACTGTCTTACAGACCAGATGATGTGCTCCTGCATCGCACACATGATGAGATTGTCCTCCTGCATTGCTTCCTCTGGCCCCTGGTGACATTTGTGGTGGGCGTTCTCATTGTAGTCCTGACCATCTGTGCCAAGAGCCTGGCTGTCAAGGCGGAGGCCATGAAGAAGCGCAAGTTCTCTTAGAGGGAAGTAGACGTGTGGAAAGCAAAGCACAGAAGCTGCACCCATTGGCACACATCTACCTGCAGAACTTGTTTCCAGCTCAGGAGATGGAAGGGGCTATGAGAGGTCTCTCAGAGGCTTCTCCCTCAATGGCAGAAGCAACAGGCACAACTGGACAACTTGGAAGCTCATAGATTGTATTCTATGTGTCATAGCGATGGCTAAAGGGTCAAGTTCTTAGCTGTATGGAGTAAGTTTCAGAAAATCTAATAAAATGTTAATTTTCTTTGGAAAGTAACAATATATAATTTTACAGTGTAGTATACAAATCATTATGATTCACGGTATTTAAAAATATTAAAAGAGAGTGGTCTGTGTTCTTTTCTATTTCATTTTTCATCCTTAAAACATCAGGGTTCAAAATAAACAGTCTTCTGGGTTTTATTTGATTCACTTAGACTAAACTTTGACTTGTAAATGAAGATTCCTGCATAAATCTTGACCTCTCTATATAGTCCCCAGTTTGCATTATTAAAAAGTATTATTGGAGTCCTGCTTGAAAAAGGAACACTGTGCTGTTAACTGAGTAGTTAACAGTGTGTCTCCAGTCACTTACATGACTCTTCAACCAGGGATGCTCAAACACTGGGAAAACATAGACTTCAACACTTGCCTTTGCCTATCCACTATTTTTCTCCAGATTATTTCTTAAGAGAAGAACATGGTTCTGAACAAGGCCTGTCCTAGCTCTAAGAGCACTGCACTCCCTTATTCATCTGTTCGTGTTTGTTTTGGATGGATTTTGTCCTTGTGCGATAGAATGTACATAGTGTGAAGGACACCTTTCAGTTTAGTCAAAGGCTGTTTTCATTGCTTTTTCTTTTTTTTTATGTCAGAAGAAATATTTAAGCTCCATTCAAACATTTTGATTTGATTTTTTTGTCCTTGCCTTGATGTTACCAATATTAAACCAAGAATATTGCTGATGTTGTTAAGTTTGCTTGGACAAACCTGGAGACACAACCCAGCTCACATCACAGCTGAGCTTTCTGTGCCTTTATCAAAAGTTTATTGAGGAGACTAGACCTCTTTGCATCTGTTCATAAACTCAAATTCTAAATCTCAATCACAGGTCTCAGTGAATATCAAACCTACACTATTTATTTACTAGGTAGAATCAAACCTTTGTTTAGATGAGATGTACATTTTTAGTGGAGGAACAACTGACAATATAATTTATTTTTCCTTTCTTTAAATACTCTTCAAACATACTTCTAATAGAACAAAGGCATATTAGAATTTAAGGACAAGCTCCTTAGTTAGTTGCTCAGCATCCTAAGAAAGATGTATATTAGTGGAACGATGACTTTCTGACCACTGTTTCCTTAATTTTAGAATGCAAGTAATTGAGACAGCCATAGTCCTTAGCAGAAGGGTGCCGGATGAATATGATAATTTTTATCTAATTCAAGTATTACACTGTGAAAGAGCCCTTGAACACAATATTGATGACTTCCTCTGAGGCAGCTCCAGTGCCTTGACTTCAGGCCCACTTTTCTGTGGCAGCATCCTTGTTGTCTTAGCAACACAGCGAACAATTCTGAAGCAGAGAGAGTCACATGAAAATGGGAATCAGAAAATCATCATCTTTTCATCACATTGTGAATAAAGTAGATGAAGTCTACTTTATTCATTTTGTCTTAATCCAACAAATTAGAGAAAGTAGACAAAAATAGCACATGAACATACACTGTTAGAAAATGGGGAAAGAAATAATATATATGTCAATCTGAGTTTTCATTTACAAGTTTGATACTCATATATTTATATTAACTAAATGCCTGTATTTAGACCCAATGAGTATAAATGACTGTATTCTGTAGGTTGAGTTTTGGAAAAGAGGAGAATCACACATGAGATCAAATGTAATTGTAGGGTCTTGTTTGCTACAACCAGTTAAATTTGAGAGTCTTTATTTATACTTGTCTAATTAAAGATAACCCTAAAGAAAGAAGGAGAGGGCATTTTAAAGATCATAAAAGGTAAAAAAGTTTAACTTCTTAATATTTATTTATTTTTGTATGAGCGAAAAAAGATACTCTAATTTTCTCCTTTTTTTTTTTTTGTATAAATGAAAAAAGAGTCTAAGACTCCAAAATATGTTCTCTCACACAAGATGGACATTTATTTCTTCCTCCCATAATTATCCAGAGATAATTGAGAAGTGTAGGGCAGCTCTGTTTCACAAAGTAATCAAGGGACTCAGGATTCATCTCCCTGTTCTCATTACCAAGGGTAATGGTCAAGCTGGCTCAAAGAAGCACATCCACTGTGCAGCCTATAAAAAGAGAGGAAGTTGGGAGCAAGGTATTTCCTGTAAAGGGAGTGTTAGCCATCACTTTTCTCAGTCCGTAACTACTTATTACATAGCTATAACTAGCTTCAAGGATGACTGAGATCTGTACAGCTGGATGAACATGTGTCCGACTAATAACTCCAGGGTAAAGCTTCTATTACTAAAAGGAAAGCGGGAGGTATAAAAACTAGACTAATAGAAAAGAATGATGGATAGCCCATGTCAATGTGAAAATCTGCGCAGGGCTGACAACGATCTTTACTGTGGCAAGAAACAAGGTACTTGGTAGACCCTGAATCTGCTGTCTGGGAGAAACTCGTCCATTGTTTGCTGTGGCCCCTGGTTTGACTGCTAGGAAATGCTTGCTCATCAGACTCATAGCAACACCTGAATCTTGGGGAAGGCGGGGCATCATAGCTGTTGCCAGGCCCTGCCTGCTCGTGCAGATTTGTAGAGCTAGATTTCCTTAGGAATTGAACAAACATAGGCTATTTATAGGCCAGGATTATAGTTCACTTGGCTGTGATAAAGAGGCCAACTCCATATTTGATGTTTGGCTGCTGACAGCTTTCAAGCCTCTTTATTTTCCTCCCCTTTGCTCCTAATCTCATCTGGGCAAGCTGATTAGAAGGCTTGGGTGCCTCCCTCTTTGGTGCAGTAGATGAGAAGTTCAAATCACACAAGCTCTGGCCTGCGCGCAGGAATCCTCACCCCAATCTCACACCCTAAGGACAATCCAAGCCAAACCAGCCAACTAATTTTTGGATCTGCCTGGGGACTTGCCCTGCTCTCCCCAGAAAGTCTCAATATGTGAATAATAAACCTTTTCATATCCTCTTGGTGTGTGTGTGTGTGTGGTTATTGGTCTTAAATTAACCTTCAAACCAGATTTTGGATTAGGGGGCCCATCTGAGGGGTGCCCACAACATTGGTGATAAAATTTCACCAACATCAGAGTGGGTGTCTGCTCTACTTGGTTTCAGTTAGTTCGTGTGGCAGTGACCACAGCCAAACGGTAGCTACGCCTACAGTTCCTAAGCCAGCAATTGCTTGGCTCACTCCGCGTTCCTCAGTTTAATGGCAGACACCTTGATGCTTCCTGGAGCAGTAAGTTTGAGTGAGGATGCAACCCCCTTTGTCTTACCTCTTCTGCTGAGCTGAATTCCATTGTCTCGCCCAGTAATACTGAATGGAGACACTGGAGAAAGACAGAAAACTAACCTCGTGCTGTTTGGACAGAAGCAGCTAAGCTGCAGGATACATGAGCTGCAGGATACATGTGCAGCTCCTGCAACAAAGCTGTGCTAACTACGTGTGTGTGTGTAGTGTGTGTGTGTATGTGTTTTTTAATTTTTTTATTGAATTTACTGGGTGACGTTAGGTAATAAAATTATACAGGTTTCAGGTGTTCTTGTAAATGAGTTCTTGTCTCACCTCAACTATTTTTCACAGTATTTTACCAAAAACCAGCAAAGAGTAGCCAATGCATATTATCACTGGTTTTTTCTACCCACTGTCTCCAGGGCTGCAGGCCTGCCCTCCATGTTGTGGCCAGTGACAGTTTTTCCTAATGGTTAGTCAGCGCATAACAGGGGTCTCTGGTTTTCCATCCCACATTATCTGTTTCCTCGCTGCTGGCTGCCTGGCCATAATGCCAAAGCCGAAGAGTTTAGATGGGTGTTATGATGGGGAAATCATTTACGTTGCCTTTCTCTGAATTGTCTCAGCTGGTGACTCCCAGATCTGTGATCTGCCCTCATCTGTTCCATGATTCAGATAGATATTGCAATAGCTCTGATGCACTCCTAGGTGTCGGTCACAAACTTAGTGATGGGCAGATAATGCAGTGACAGAATAAATAATGAGACAAAATAGCAGACAACATGGGTGGGAACCATTTACCTGAATTAGATAGTTTGTTCTTCCAAAAAATTACTGAAATATATCAAAGCATTTAACAACCACCTTTGCCGATAGCTCAGCATCCCCGTCCCAAGTGCTACAGTCCAGATACACTGTACTCTTCTCAGGGTCTGTGCACATGTGGTCCTATCCACAGTGTGGGCCTCTCTTCTCACCGTGTGTGCATATCTGTTTTTTCTTATCCATTAGGTCAGAGCTTATATATTGTCTCTTTCTAGAAGCCTTCCCCAACCATCCTATGTAAGTAGATTCCTCATGTCATTTTCTTCTTCTTTATCCTGCTTTCTTCCTTTGTATTGCTGCTTATATTTATATATTTGTTTGTTTACTTGTCCATAAATACATCTATTTATTTCTCCTATTAGATGATAAGATCCGTGAGGGTAGAATGGTATTGGTGAACTGTTTTTTCACCACTTACACAGTGCCTGACACATTAAGGTGCTAAATATTTATTGAATGGGTAAATGAATGACTGAATGCTTTCCAGACTGTTTATATCCTCTGGGTGTGTTGTTTCCTATATCACTTCCTGTCTTGGGAAAGTATGCCTTACCTTTAAAGCCCAGACTTCTCCCTCCATCCTACCTGCAAAATGAATCACTTCTTCCTCTGCGATCCTATAGTACTTCGTACATACTTCTATGATTTCAAGAATTTAGCATGCATTGTAAGATTTTATAATTTGTCTTATGGTGGTTAATCCATTCTTCCTTACCTCTCTACCTTATGAGACAAGAAACATATCTTATTGGTCTTTTTTTTTACATAATGACAAAAAATAACTAATAAACCCCACCTGACTCTTATTAAGTGCTTTCAGTGTGCATCTAAACCCTTTCTCATAGAGCATAGTTAACCTTGGTGAAAGTGTAAATTAATAAATAAACAAATATATGTTGCAATTTTGGCCTTAAAAAGGAAATTTATAATAAAGATAGCCTAATATTTTTGTTTAAGTATCATCTGCTGCCTTTTAAACAAGTGGACAGTGAAAAAGTTACTGTATTTGTTATCAAATTACCTAAAAATTTAGCAACTTAAAAGAACAAATGTGTTATACAATTTCTGAAAGTCAGGAATCAGGAAGTGGCTTCACTGTAATTCTATATTATTCTGAAATTTTGCTTCTTAGATCAATGCATGGATTAGGGGTACAGTGGAATAACATAAGAAGCAGGATGGGAATCACAATAAAAAACTTTTAATAAACTCTTAATAAGAATATAATTGTTCATTTGATGAGCACCTTGGAACAAAAAGTGAGCAAGCCAGTTGTCTGCATTTTTTTGATTGGCATGAGACTCTTCCAAAAGAAGTCACTGGAGACTTTAAGAATAGACTTTACAATAAAGTAGTACAACCATTATGGAGGAAAGTATGGTGGTTCCTCAAAAAACTGCAAATAGAACTACCTTATGACCCAGCAATCCCTCTACTGGGTATATACCCCAAAACCTCAGAATCATTGATACGTAAAGACACATGTAGCCCCATGTTCATTGCAGCACTGTTCACAGTGGCCAAGACATGGAAACAACCAAAAAGCCCTTCAATAGAAGACTGGATAAAGAAGATGTGGCACATATACACTATGGAATACTACTCAGCCATAAGAAATGATGACATCAGATCATTTACAGCAAAATGGTGGGATCTTGATAACATTATACGGAGTGAAATAAGTAAATCAGAAAAAAACAAGAACTACATGATTCCATACATTGGTGGAACATAAAAACGAGACTAAGAGACATGGACAAGAAAGCGGTGGTTACCAGGGGTGGGGGGAGGGAGGACGCAGGAGGGAGGGAGGGAGAGAGTTAGGGGGAGGGGGAGGGGCACAGAGAACTAGATAGAGGGTGACGGAGGACAATCTGACTCTGGGTGAGGGGTATGCAACATAATTTAATGACAAGATAACCTAGACATGTTTTCTTTGAATATATGTACCCTGAATTATTAATGTCATCCCATTAACATTAATAAAAATTTATAAAAAAAAAAAAAAGCATAGACTTTATAATAACTAGATCGCTTTCAAGAGTAGATACTAAAGCATATGGGACTGTTGCTCTTTCCTCACTTTTTGTGAATAACCTTAAGTCAGAAACAGGGGATTTAACATGCAAACAAAGACTGAAATTGGACATAGCTCCATGGCTAGATCTTTAACACCTCACGAAAAGTTTTGAAAGAGCCATAGATCCCTAAGACTTAAATTAAATAATGCCCTTATAATAAACTGTTAAAAGCAACAAAGGAAGGCAACTCTTAATAAAGATGCGTATCCAGGGGTCCCCAAACTTTTTATACAGGGGGCCAGTTCACTGTCCCTCAGACCGTTGGAGGGCCGGACTATAAAAAAAAAACTATGAACAAATTCCTATGCACACTGCACATATCTTATTTTAAAGTAAAAAAACAAAACAGGAACAAATACAATATTTAAAATAAAGAACAAGTAAATTTAAATCAACAAATTGACCAGTATTTCAATGGGAACTATGCTCCTCTCACTGACCACCAATGAAAGAGGTGCCCCTTCCGGAAGTGCGGCGGGGGCCGGATAAATGGCCTCAGGGGGCCGCATGTGGCCCGCGGGCCGTAGTTTGGGGACCCCTGGTATAGACGTTGCTAGCAGAAAGAATACTGGCAAACAATTGTGCTAGTTCACAAACTGAAGGGAAAGAAAACAGTGAGTGAACAATCAAGGTGCTCTGAGGAGAAACCATGTACCCACTTTAGCCATTGGCTCTTAAATTCACAAGTGGAAATTTCTTTAAATATTGAATGGCAGCTTTGCAAATGTTTATTGATAGTGAGCATTACAATACCAACCTTAAACCCTGACACTATTGTATCACCTCTCCCCCAGGGTCAACAAACTTTCTGTGGTGAATAGCTCTACTAATCCTGAAGCAGTTTCTATATCCCAGCCCATAACTTTCACCCTTGGACTTCAACCAGAAACATTCTTTCATTTTTTGTGATACTGCACCTGATAACTTAATCGGGAGAGCTATAATATGCAAAAGGATCCGCAAGATTTAGTGCTCCTTTGAGGACCTCTCTCTCAATGAGAGTCCTAAGCACTCTCCTATTCAAATGCAGGCTAAGCCTGATCAGGTGGTGGCACAGTGGATGGAGCATTGGACTGGGACGCAGAGGATCCAGGTTCGAAGCCCCAAGGTCGCTAGCTTGAGCACGGGCTCATCTGGTTGAGCAAGGCTCTCCAGCTTGAGCCTAAGGTCGCTGGCTTGAGGAAAGGGTCACTCGGTCTGCTGAAGTCCCCTGGTCAAGGCACATATGAGAAAGCAATCAATGAACAACTAAGGTTCCACAACAAAGAATTGATTGATGTTTCTCATCCCTCTCCCTTCCTATCTGTCTGTCCCTCTCTCTGTCTCTCTCTGTCTCTGTCACACACAAAAAAATGCAGGCTAAAATTAATTTCAACTAACTCGCTGATATTCTTGTGTCTAAATCAACCCAAATTAAAGATCTTCATGATGCACCAGACTCCTTATGGACTGAAAATTCTACCTAAATCAGTGAAGTTTTAGGACTGAATACATCAAGATGCATGTTGACATATTCAAACTCTATCCAAGTTGGCATAGTAACTTCTAAAAATAGTAGATAAAGAACTAAAACCAAGAGTTCAAAGCCTAATTTAAAAAACAACAACATCGTAACAGTACCAGTCCTTGCACTCTTGTCTTCCTAGTTAAGAACCCCAATGCCTGAGGATGTAGATTTGTTCCAGACCTCAGAGTCATAATATAGCCATTCGTACCTCTCTCTGATACTAAACCTAAAGACTTTTTTATTATTTATTTATTTATTTATTTATTTATTTATTTATTTATTTTTCTGAAGCTGGAAACGGGGAGAGACAGTCAGACAGACTCCCACATGTGCCCTACCGGGATCCACCGGCACACCCACCAGGGGGCGATGCTCTGTCCACCAGGGGGCGATGCTCTGCCCCTTCCGGGCGTCGCTCTGTTGCTCTGGTGCCTGGGGCAGAGGCCATGGAGCCATCCCCAGCGCCCAGGCCATCTTTGCTCCAATGGAGCCTCAGCTGCGGGAGGGGAAGAGAGAGACAGAGAGGAAGGAGAGGGGGAGGGGTGGAGAAGCAGATTGGCGCTTCTCCTGTGTGCCCTGGCCGGGAATCGAACCTGGGACTTCTGCACGCCAGGCCGACGCTCTACCACTGAGCCAATCGGCCAGGGCCTTAAACCTAAAGACTTTTTCATCATGGGGCTCTGTATTATGGACTCACACATTTGTGCTATGCTTTCTTTAGCAGTTCCCAGGTTAGACTGAGATAGTTAATCCTGCCTGTGCCTTCCTGGGAAAGTCAGCAACATGCCTTGACAGTTATGTTTCAGTCAGTTTCAATGAAGTGCCCTCCTATATTTTTTTCACAAGTCCCGGAAATTATTGACTTGAAGTTTCCCTACAAGTCTGGTCTTATCCTCTTTTTTTGTTTGTTTTTGTTTTTGTGGTGACAGAGACAGAGAGAGGGGCAGATAGGGACAGACAGACAGGAAGTTAGAGAAATGAGAAGCATAAATTCTTTGTTACAGCACCTTAGTTGTTCATTGATTGCTTTTTCATACGTGCCTTGACTGGGAGGCTACAGCAGAGTGAGTGACCCCTTGCTCAAGCCATTGACCTTGGGCTCAAGCTGGTGAGCCTTGCTCAAACCAGATAAGCCCGCGCTCAAGCCAGCAACCTCAGGGTTTCGAACGTGGGTCCTCTGCATCCAAGTTCGACGCTCTATCTACTGCGCCACCACTTGGTCAGGCTTACCCAATATTTGGATGATCTTTTATTAATTTCTAAAGAGGAGTTGAGCTTTTTCGATTTCATCCATCTTCTTAACAGTTTTAACTCAGAAATGACTTTAAGTTAGAAGTGTTAACTGCAGAAAAACAGCACCAGGTGTTAACCTTGGTTTACCCGCAACCTCAGTTCTTGAGTTCTGGCTAAGAGAAGAATTCAGAGCTAAGACTCAAATACAAGAGAAAGTTTATGTTGAAAGCCACAAAGCTACAAGTGAGATAGAAGAAATGGGCTCAGGAAACAAGTTACAGCAAAAGAAGTTCCCTTGGAGCTTGGAGGGGGTGGGGTGGGGAGAGAGTGCTCTGGGGGAAAGAAGGGGGTGGGGAAAGGTGAAGGCATGTTTCACAGAGAGGGCCAAGTTGGGTCCTCCATCCTGAGGGCTTCGTCTGAGGTCTCAGGAAGGATCTCAATAGACTATTCCTTAGCTTTCCTTGTGCATCTCCTCAGGATTGTGGTCTCCACTGATTGGTCAGTGCCAGGAAGTCATTAGTCAATGCAGCTGGTCCTGATGTCAGCCCTGGCATTGCTCTGCCTGGTTTGCTGCTTTTCTGGGTCTGGAGTTGAAATGCAGCTGAGGCCTAGATGTCATCTCCAGGGGTCAATGCATGAAAAGGGCTTGTAGTTTTGCCTGTTTCTAGGCAGCTGATGATCTTCGCCTTGGTGATCCTTTGTACCTGGTGACCCTCTCACCTGGCCCACCAATCCTGCTCTGCTCATACCTATAACTGCTTACTACAGGAGGACTGTTATAATTTTGTCAAAAGAAATTATATCATCTAGGAAAAGATTTACCCCAAGGAGGTAAATCCCTCACTTCGGACAGAGTAAAGGTCATTAAAAACTATCCAGGCCAGTCACTCAGGCCCTTCAGTCAACTTAAAGGTTACTGCAGGCCGTTAGTTCCCAACCATTCTAAAATTTAACCAAGTTATCAGTAATCAAAACTCTTCTTTGGGGAACTAAATATGAGCTGATATTTTATGATTTAAAATGAGCTTTTAAACATTTTCTTACACTGGGTCAACTTTAGTGTCTTAAAACTTTCTACCTAGTCACACATAAATAATCTGGACAAGTCCTGGGTATTTTGATTCAATTGTCTGATATTTATCAGAGAAAAGTTTCCTACAGCTTTTCTCTTGATCTGTTGGTTAAAGTCCACCTTCTAGTCTCAGAGTAATAGAGACTGCATCTAAATTAGTGAAGGCTACTGCTAACTAGGGTCTCCCTCAGACTTGTGGACCCTCACGATCTGGGTTGCTTACAGAAAAGACACTGTATTTCTTAGCAGGTGGCCTTACCTCTCATGAAATTCTATTACTTTTGCCTTCACACAATTCCTTCTCTGGCAGCAATACTTTAAATCTTGCTACTTTTCTTCTTTTACTAGAGGGGTAACTTAGGACTGTTTAACCTCTGTCCAAGAACAGTCCGTGCACTGAACAACTCTACGATACCCAGAATTAACCTTGTTTGCTGATAGGTCATATCTTAAGACGAAAACAGGCAATTATTAGTCTGGGTATATCAAAACAAATCTCAACTTACTCCCAGAATAATGATTCCTTTACTGAAGCCAGAGTCACCCAGAAGGCAGAACTCACCGTATTCACTGGGACATCTCAACTAGATAGAAGAGAGTTAATACCAATGGTAAGAGGTGGGAAATGTTTTGTAAATAACTAAGGATCATGATTGATCTCTATGGGAAGTAAAACAAAGAAAAATGGTCAAAAGATTAAGAAACTCTTAAGTGTTCTAATTTTTCTTAAAGAGGAAGAATGCCATACAAACAGAGGTAACATGAATGTTAAAGGACATAACCTACTTGGTCATGATGACAGACAGGCAACTCATAAGAGTCTGTTTCCACAATGCCCTAGAGGGCCAAATCTTTGGAAAGCTTTGAAGAATCTATTACAAAACACCAGGGATTTGCTCTAAAATCAAGGGAAGGGGTAGAACTCATTTATTTAGGAAAGCAGTTTATCAGAATTTATCTCATGACCCTCACCTCATCACTTCACTAATTCTCAGTCATTATCTTATAAACTTAGTTTAGCCCCAGTAAGTTCTGCATCTTAAAAGAACGGTCTAAGGCCCTGGCCAGTTGGCTCAGTGGGTAGAATGTCAGCCTTGTGTGCTGATGTCCCAGGTTCAATCCCCAGTCTGGGCACGCATAAGTGACCATCTGCTTCTCTCCCTTCTTTTTCTCTTTTCTCTTTCTCTTCTCTTCTCACAGCCAGTGGCTTGATTAGTTAGAGCATTGGCCCCAGGTGCTAAGAATAGCTCAGTTGATTTGAGCATGGGCCTCAGACAGGGGTTGAAGGGTAGATTCCGGTCAGAGAGCATGTAGAGGTCTATCTATCTCCCCTCCTCTCACTTAAAAAAATAAATATATACAAAATTTAAAAAAATCAAAGAGCAGCCTTAAACCACTTGAGTCAAATCCTCAAATCTTTTTAGTATTCTCTCCTCATTTTCTCTACTTGAAAGACTACCAAGACTTTGCCAAGATAGTCTCCTTTGGCGCAATAAATTTAATAAACTTAGCTTTATTTGCCCAACAGCTATTTCCAGGACTCTCCAACAAAATTCATCTTGTTGGAGTCACAAAGCAATATTGGGTTCCTTTAAAGATTATTTACTATTATTAACCAGAATGTCTAAATCTCTTTCTCAGAAGTGTGTAAAGACACTTTGAGAAGAGTATTTATTCTTAGAGCCTTTTAGTTCAGTTAATTGGTAAGATAATGTATGGAAATATAGTATATGCATAACGCTTAATGCTTAATAGAATTCCTGGCACACTACAGGTATTCAGTGAATGTTAGCTATATTATAAACCCCCAACTCCCTAGTCTTTTCTTACCTGGACCTCTGAGCAGTCTCAAAAATCCAGGTTAACTGTCTAAATTCCAAGCTCCGATTCATAGGTCATCACTGGTTTCTCATCTAGAGTTATTGGCAAAGACCATCTGCTTCTCTTCATCCCTTCCGGCATTTTCACTCTGTCCCCCTTTAGTCCCACCAGGAAGCTGAGGGAGTAATTCAGTTCTTTACATTTGTCCTTCTTAACACCCTTATATTGACTTTTTCTTGGGGAGCACTGACTGAGTGCAGGGCCTCTGTTTCAGGATATTTGATTTTAATAACAAAAAGCAAAAAATACTTGCCTCTTAAAATTGAACAGATTTCCTTTTCTGCCACTTTCCCCCCAAAAATGAACAAAGCTACCAACCTCTTAGGAAGCATTTTGGATGGGGTGTGGCTGAAGAGGGGAATCTTAAAGTTATAAGGTTAATAAAATCGGGAGTCGAGGAAACCGTCGTGGAGCCACAGGGCTCTGGTACCATGGACATAAAAGGCAATTTAAGAAGGGGAATGCCCAGGGAAGTTTTCCAAAATAACTCATACATCAGAGATCAAGAGACACCAAAAACACACCCCGGCATCTGCATTAGTTCCTAAAACTCTACTTTCTGAGACAGTATATCTTAAATGCCAACTCTGTGTTATAAAATTCAAATCTCTGAAATTTAAAAAGGAAACAGATGAAGTATAAATATGTGAATAAAACCTTCCAAGCCAAAAAAAAAAAAAAATGCTTAAGAGAGAGGAAAAAAACCCTACAAAGATGTTTACTGTGCCCTTTATAATTATTGGATGAGATGATGAGACTGGTGACGTCACTCGGTGAGGGGTTGAGCAGGGTGTTGTGTTTGTGTGTGTTTGAGGGTGCGAGGCAGAAAGGTTTACTGATGGGAAGTGATGTGCGGGTAAACGTTTGGCACCCAGCCAGGGAGGAGAAGGGGGCCCTCATTCATAGCATTGGCTGATTCCTGTGGTGTAAATCTACCCGTGGTGGCTGATGGCGGGCAATAGTGTGACATCCCTGAGCTCGGAGTTGGGAAGAGATGCACAGTAATACACACCATTATATGGTATTTCAACCATGCAGATATAGGAGACAAAAATAACCTCAGGAGCAGAGACAATAGTAAAATGTGGTCAAATAATTAAGAAGTGATAAATTTTGAGTATTTAGTACCTGCGTTTTTAACATAATTTATGAAGTTGTAAGTTCATAGATTTTACCGTTTAGTAATGGCTGTTTAACAACTGGTTGAGAAAAGTGAACATTTGGCTCCCGTGGGCGGCAGCAAAGCACCACTGGGCGGGGGGAGGGGGGGGGGGGCTGAGTGCGCTCCGCCCTCTCTGCTTTCCTAACAATGACGCACTTGCAGTTCTTATTGGCCGTGTGGGTTATTACAAACCTGAAGTGCATTGCCCACTCACTTTTCCTAACAAAGACCTCATCTCTAACATGTGTGGTCCCGTGGGGATGTGGTCCCACTGAATCTCAGTTTAGGGCAACAGTTGATCTCTCCGGGTGGGTGGGTTAGGGGCGGCCAGGTGGACTCTCCTAGTGAGCACTCTTCCAAAGGGGCATTATTACCTCCAGGATCTGAGCACTGGGAGGGGAGGCAGGAAGGAAGCTGACACTATTATTACTGCAGCCAACTTTCAGGACTTTTTTTGAAATGATCTGTGCAGGAAAAGAGCAATGGCACTTTTCTCAGAGTGATGTGGACCAGGTTGCTCAATTAAATTAATGTCCCAATTCAAATAGTTCAAATGACTCACTTTGTAGGAACAGCCAATTTGTCAATATTAAAAAAAAACTATTACCTCATTAAAAAAAACTCAAAAAGTATTGCTTAAATATTGTGAGTTATAAATCCCATCTTGGCAGAAGACATATTAAAATGCACGGAGGTGTCATTGGAGCCTCACTAGCACTGTGTTTAGCTGTCCGGCCATATTTTCCAGGATTGTTAGGGGAACCTCTTTTTAACTATTTACATTTGCAATGACCCTCTTCCCAAGTAAGGTTACAGCCTGGGGGGTCACAATGGGTGGAAGGTATAGGCAGAGACTATTTACATCAGCAAAAGGAAGTGCTTTCTCTCAGAGATGTCTGAATGTGGAATGGAGTGCTGTTTCCAATATTCATCAACCACTTGGTGAGGACAAGGACGGTGCAGAGCAGATTCAAACATCCCAAAACTGCTCCGGAAAGATCAGCTCAAAATGCCCTC
Source organism: Saccopteryx leptura (assembly GCF_036850995.1). Classification (NCBI taxonomy): domain Eukaryota; kingdom Metazoa; phylum Chordata; class Mammalia; order Chiroptera; family Emballonuridae; genus Saccopteryx; species Saccopteryx leptura. The sequence continues at coordinate 112,735,751 of NC_089504.1, forward strand.
TTAACCCAGATAGGCTTTTTGTTTAATCAGCTTCGGAAAGCTGCATCTCTTTTCAGAGGTTTAGGAGCACTCAGTGCATGAAACCAGCGTGTCTAACGTACACCCACAGAGGAGCTTGCTCTGTGGAGATCTGTAAGGTTCTTGGGAAAATTTACTCTGGGTGGGTTTTCATTACAGACCATGAAGCAGTCATGTCCCAGTAAATCACAAATTGTAGAAGTAAGCACTTCAAAGCTCCTGTTAATTATAATTCAAGGAAACAGTGATTGTTTCAAGATGCTGCTTTTGGATTACACTTAAGTATATGTCTAGGGTCTCAAGTAGGTGACAAATCACATGCATTTCCAGGCAAACCCCAAGTGGTAGCAAATACAAAATAAATCTAGATTTAGGCAAGGAGACTTTATCTAAAAGAATTATTGCAAACAAGGTGATGGGGGAAATGATTGTAATGAGTCTAAGGGCATCATTGCAAGATGCTCCAACCTTGAGATCTCCAAGCATCTCAAAGATAAGACAGAATACGGCTGCTCTATTACAGAGAGGAATAGACAGGCTAGAGTGAACCGGGTGTGGGGGAGTGGGCTGAGCTGGTGATAGGTAATCAGACAGTTAAGCAGGGAATGTTTTATCCTGAGCTCAGCCTAGTCTCAGGAGAGATGTTCTGGAGGGGCTGCGTGCTGACTCAGCAACTGCAGGAGGTTATTTACTTGGCCAGACCCACTTCCTCACCATAACGTAGGTGCAAATACAGAGCTTGCCAGAGGTCATTTCTGAACATGGCTGACTCTGATCTTCCAATTACAAATGAGAACTCAAGTGTTTATAAAGTCTTCTTTCAAGTTGGTATCTTTAAAAATAGGTGCAAACTAGCTCCGGCCAGATAGTTCAGTTGGTTGGAGCATCATTCCAAAGCTCAGAGGTTGCCCATTTGATCCCTGGTCAGGGCCCATACAGGAACAGATCGATGTTCCTGTCTCTCTCTCTCTCCTTTTCTCTCTTGCTAAAATCAATAAATAAAAAAATTTTTTTTAAATAGATGCAAACCAAAAAAGAAAAAAGTGCAAACTTACTTTCTGCAATATGGTTATCTATTTAAGTAAATAATCACTAATGCATTTAATAAAACAACTTTTAAAATTTTGCTTTATTATTATTATTTTATAACACTGGAGCATAGTACAAACTACTGATTTAGATGCTCTGTGGAAGGGGCCCAGCGATCGGTGTTTCTATAGTAAGCCCTCCAGGTGACTCTGATTCACGGAATCAGAGCTTCATGGAAGCTGAGGACTCGGATGGAGCACCTGAGCATACCTGCTTTGATGTCACATTGCCTGGGGGTGAATCCTGGCTCTATTTATTGGCTGTGACCTCTTAGGTCTCATCTGTCATCTCACAGTCTTTGAGATGAGGATTGTGTTTTAGGGAGCAATGAGTCAATCAAAATATGTTAGAACGCAATGAATGCCGGGCATTTGTCTGTTAGCATTATCTGTCACTGTAGTATTATTATTATCATAATGTCTAGACTCAGTCTCCAACTTGTCTGCTTGGTGCCTAGGAGAACCTGTTCGCAAGCAGCTCACAGTCCAGCAGGGAAAGCAGAACACATCATTTTAATATAATATGTTAGGGGCAAAGAAAAATGTCTCTCGATACAGAAATAACATTGGGAGGAAGAGAGTTTGGGGAGACAATTTAGGGACCCTGCTAGCTTCAGTCAGAGGTCAAGGGAGGTCACTGGTAATTTTTTTTTGAGGCTTCTGGTAGAGTAAAAAGAAATAAACTTTAAAAAAGTCTGGCATAGATGTTATGCAGTCATATTTTGAAGTCCAGAGGCTTCAGATTAGAAGCTGAGTGTTGGCACTGTATGGTCTTTGGCAAATTAACTTGTCTCTGAACTTTGGTTTCCTTATCTCCATACAAATCTCATAACTCAGGTATGTGAAGAACTAAATGAGGTGATATATATAGAACATTTAGTACATAGTGCTTAATATGCCTTAGCTATTGTTTTTATTCTGCTAAATTTGGGGCATTGCCTCGGCCTTCTCTGTGCTTCTACTTCTTTATCTATACAGTGGGGACATTCACTAATCCGTATCATATAGCAGCTGAACACACTCAAAGAGACAATAGCTTTGAATGCTTTTTAAAACTAAAAAGCTTTGTCTAAATGTAACAACTTTTAGTGACCATTCTACAGATTAAACATGCAGTATTCTTTTTTTTTATGATAAAGTGATTTTATTTCACAGTTGCCTTGAACACCACAAAGATATTATGTTCTTCAGATAAAAACATTGGTACAGCTTGACCAAGTGGTGGCAAAGTGGTTAGAGCACTGGCCTGGCCTAGGACACTGAGGACCCAGGTTAGGAACCTGGTTGTTGGTTTGAGCACAGGCTGACCTGCTTGAGTGTGGGGTCACCAGCTTTAGCAAGGGTGGGGGGTCACTGGTTTGGCTGGAGCCCCCCGGTCAAGTTAAATATGAGAAAGCAATCGATGAACAACTAACGTGCCACAACTATGAGTTGATGCTTCTTATCTCTCTCTCTTCCTGCCTGTTTGTCCCTGTCTGTCTCTCTCTCTCACTGGCTTACTCAATTGCTAAAAAAAAAAAAAAAAAAAGAAGAAAGAAGAAAAACCACATAAGTACAGATAACTATACATTCTACAAAATGATTATATATAATAGATGTTCTCAAAGGAAAATGCATCCCATTACATAGTTTCAGAAAGTGGCTTGGAAAAAAATCTGGACTGATTCCTAAGACATACCATCCCACCATTGCATCTTTTGATTCAAAGTATAGATTATTGTCACCAGTACATGTTCCCATATTCTTACCCACTTGGTAACACACATATAGACTGGGGATTATCACCTGATGATCCAATGGTTCATCAGCCTTTTCTGCAGGTTTATCAGCAGGTTGAGCGGGCCGTGCTTTTCTCTGTGGTTTTTTTTGCAAGATCTTCCAGGAATGGAGACACATTACCATTATCATAAATTGTAAACCCCAAGTCTTTGCCAATAATTCCAATGGAAGCAACATTTGTAGTTAGCTCCCATTCTGTAAGAAGTGTCTGTGCTTAACCAGTTCATTCAAACTGTACTCCATAAACTCAGACATATGTCTCTCCAAGTAAGTATGAGCTGATTGGGGATGGGCTCCAATGGACAGAGCTCTGCAGTCAAATAGTTAGCAGATGGACAGGTTTGGAGAATATGAAGACCCATATAATCATAACCGGCAATATAAGTCCAATACAATACCATATGGTCTTTGGCCATATCTTTGCATTGGTATCTGGGTCTTGCTTCCAATTAGAGACACAGTAAGAGATCTGTCAAATACAAATCTGGAATCCAAACACTCCTGGCGCATAAAATTACATAACAGTCTACCATAAGCAGTAAGTCCCACAACTGAGACACCAATATGGTTGTCACCATGGAGAACTTTTTTTCTGATGAGTTGCAAGTGCTGACCGTGTGCTCTTCAATGAAACCGACACTGCATGGGCTTTTGATTTCAGACCAACTGTGACCGAACCTGGTTTGACAGCTTCCATTGCATATTTAATTTGATAAATCCTGCCCTGAGGGTTCCAGACAGAGACATCATTGCCATACTGATTGCAAAACATGGTACCGACTCGTGCCTGGCTGTCGCTGCCTGCAAAGCTGGGGGTCCAAGAGCGTGGCCCCATGCAGTATCCTTCTGTAGCACTTTAAATGGAATGTCTTTCTCTTGGGTTAAATTTGAACATCCTGGCCCTGGCCGGATGGCTCAGCAGTAGAGCGTCGGCCTGGTGTGCGGGGGACCTGGGTTCGATTCCCGGCCAGGGCACATAGGAGAGGCGCCCATTTGCTTCTCCACCCCCCCCCCTTCCTCTCTGTCTCTCTCTTCCCCTCCCGCAGCCAGGGCTCCATTGGAGCAAAGATGGCCCGGGCGCTGGGGATGGCTCCTTGGCCTCTGCCCCAGGTGCTAGAGTGGCTCTGGTCGCGGCAGAGCGACGCCCCGGAGGGGCAGAGCATCGCCCCCTGGTGGGCAGAGCATCGCCCCTGGTGGGTGTGCCGGGTTGATCCTGGTCGGGCGCATGCGGGAGTCTGTCTGACTGTCTCTCCCCGTTTCCAGCTTCAGAAAAATACAGAAAAAAAAAAAAAATTGAACATCCTTTGCTGCTACAAGGGATCTAAGACTCCCAATAGCTTCTTTAGGTGCTAGCTCTCACCTTTAATTCTTATTCCTTCATTGTTTTCTCCTCACAATCATCCACCAAAGCGGGGTCCTTTGTTTTATTCCCCCCTCTGTCATGGTTCCCTTTTATTTATTGCTGATGTGCTGTTCTTTGCAGGCAGACAGTTGTCTTTTCCCGAACCATCTGTCATAAGTGGGGAAGGAATATTTACTACTTAAGTGAAAACTGGGTCAGAAGTCATTGGAAAGATCTTGAGGAATAAAATATGGTTTAAAATGTTAATTTATATGTCTTACAAGCGGAGTTTTCCGATTGAGGTTGAATTTAGAAATGTTCCCTGACTTCTGAACTTTCTCATCCTTAACGCCCTTTGTTTCTGTAGTTGTATTGTCAGTCTTTTGTTCTTGATTTTTGTCCTGGTTGTTTTTTGCCTTAGCTCCTTGGGAGGTCCAAGGACATAGAAATTTCTTGGCCACCAAAGGCTCGCAGCAGGGTAGCAGAGACAGGAAATGTATTTCATTGCTAGCTTTTTCTTAAAGAGTGAAATATTACAAAATTTCTTTCTGGGGTCAAGAAGTCCAAGAGAAGAGAAAAGTAATTTAAATTAAGATAATTTACATAGAGGTTCTTGCATTATTACAATAAACCCCAGGAAATAAAAAAGCTTTATATGAGCTCTACTCAGATCAACCATTTTCTTTAACAATAAAAATTTCTTGGGAGATTCTGGGTTGTGGAGATGTTTTAGTGAGTGTGACCTTTGGAGTTTGTTACCTCATTTGTTGAAGAGGTAAATGCTTGTTAAGTCCTACACAGAACCATCCCTGCATGATTTTCTCTATTAATCAAGCTTGAACTTTACTAGTTAAGTTTTACCCTTATATTATGAATGATCCTTTTATAGGTAACATTAAATGCCTTGTCAATTTTTTCAAAACATAGTTGCAGGAATTCTCCTGGATTTTAGGTGGTTTGGTTTACTTAGCTTTCATAATATTTTATAATAGTATTATGTTAGAAAATCATGTTCTCTCCTTTCCTATTCAGTAATATTTCAGCTCTAACATTGTGATGACTTTTGCTAAAATGTGACTCTAATATACAGTTTGGTATTTGCTTAACAAATGCATGTCTCTAGACATATGAGATACAAAAATAAAAGGAATGATCACACAAAATGTTATAAGTTCTACTGAAGGTCTGTCTCCGTGATAGAGATGGCTCCTGAACTTTCAATATTTGTCTATATTTGCACATGGATAGGTCCTTCTGGTGAGTAACAGGTAGACCCAGTTAAATCCCAGCACTGCCCTATTTTGCTGTGTCAGTTTTCAACTTGGTTCTGGCTTTTTTCATTATTCATCCCTATGGCAGTCCTTCCAGCTCTAACATTTTACGATTGTGGAGGATGCCTCAGCAAAATTACTAAGTAATTACTTCAAATTGTAACGCTCTCTCTCCCTCTCTCTTTCTCTCTCAATGAAAGGAGGGAAAATAGAGAGACAGACTCCAACATGCACCCCGACCAGGATCCACCCCAACCCTTCCCAGGCCGACGCTTGGACCAGCAGAGCTATCCTCAGCATCTGGGGCTGAAGCTCAACTGAGCCCTGGCTGCCAGAGGGGGAGAGGGAGGAGAGGAGAAGGAGAGAGAGGGGAAGAGAAGCAGATGGCCACTTCTCATGTGTGCCCTTATCAGGGATTGAACCCAGGATGCCTGCACTCCGGGGACAACATTCCATCTGCTGAATCAATCAGCCAGGCTCTCTTTTTCTTTAAGAGGAAATTCTATGAAGCAAACAGCTCCTTGGGGGGAAAAAAAAGTCTAGCCTCATAGGTCAAATTATTTTGTTAGCCTAATTATTTGAATTCAGAAACTGTGTTGAAAAGGACTGCTTTGATTTAATATGTAAATATATTATGGTACATTTTTTAAAAGAATAAAGATTTCTGTAAGTTGTAGAAAATGAAATACTGAAGTTGGGAAGGACACTGATCTTTCAACTGAAATATGAAAAAGGCAAAAAGGGCAAAATATTAATTCTGGAAATCAACACAGCAGCTCTTCACCAAACGTCACACTGCCCACTAACGTGTGGAGTGCCCGCGAAGAACGGGCAGTGACCCGGCGGGGGCAGCGCCTCTGAGGACACACCAACGGAGAGGTGAGGGCTTGGGTACTAACAAACTAAAGAACTAAAAACCAGAGTTTTGTTAAAGACAGTCAACCTAAGAGTTTATTCTACGTACATAATACCCTGGGTAACCAACTCAGCACTTAGAGTAATAAAGGTTAAAACAACAATGTTCTCTATGATAATGGCCTAGAGAATTTTTCTCATTTAAAAGCAGTCACTTCTGGCCTGACCTGTGGTGGCGCAGTGGATAAAGCATCGACCTGGAACGCTGAGGTCGCCGGTTCGAAACCCTGGGTTGCCCAGTCAAGGCACATATGGGAGTTGAAGCTTCCTGCTCCTCCCCTCCCTCTCTCCCCCCTTCTCTAAAATAAATAAATAAAATCTTTAAAAAAAATGTTTAAAAGCAGTCACTTCTGACCTTTCTCCTGAGCAGAAGGATGACAGGAATTGATATGTGAGAAACAGGTAACTAGAAGACAGGAGACTTTCCTTGAACAAACAGTTTTATTCTTGTACTACTGAGAAGGTGTTTAAGATACCATATATAATTTTTGACCAGTTACAAATATGAAAATATTAAGCAAATACATAATTTAAATAGAAAGATTAATGAAGTTTTTTGTTTAAATAGAGTTGGTTAGAAACACAACATTGTGGAAGAGGTACTATAGTATGAAAAAATAGAATCATCTACTGCCATTTTAAATAACCAGATTTGCAGAGAAAGAATATATGCTTAAAAACATAAAAGTGCTCTATTATAGAACATATTAAGTTCAGTTGTGGGATTTATTTACATTATTTATTTAAGCTTCACACAAATCAAGGAACAGTCAGATGAACTACCACAGACATTAGTGTTATCAGGCTCTGGGTATTGATTGAGCCAGGAGCAATTCTGACTCAAAAAGTGTATGTTGAATATCTATTAGCTGTTCACTAATTTCTACAAGGTAACAGGAGAGAAGAGTTTAAAGACTTTGTCTTTGTCCTTGCAGAATTTATAAGCTTAATGAGTCCTGCTAGAAGATCAGAGATCAAGAACTCTTCAGATAAGAACATTGGTTCACTTGGTTGTCTGTGTAGCTGAGACTAGGAAATTTCACGAAGGCCACTGCAGACTCACCCGCTAGCTTACAGATGAAATAGTGTTCAACTCTACTACAAACTCCTAAAGCCATAACTGCACATGTTCCTTTCATGTTGGGATGCTTATCTACTTACTCAGCTATTAAAATACAACATCTCAAACATAACAGAAAGCTAACTCTTGGGGGGTAAAAATAGTATTTCTTAAAAGAAATTACTTATGGCAGAAAACAGCCATAACTAACCTTTCTTGTGAATATTCTAGAAAGGACATATTACATTTGTCGTACATTATTCACAGTTTTGAACAACGTATTTTGGTAGCTAATATAAGATCACGTACATTGGCACGTAGGTTATAAAAATAATCTTTGGTAAAACTGTTGGTAGATTTCTTTTGTTTCTGTTACCTAAATTTCTATTTTAGGAGCATTCACCAACAATTTCCTTATCTTATGAATGTATCTATATAGACAACCTTTAAAAAAAAATAAAGTGCCTTGTTATATTGCATAAATTTATTCCTTGGGAGACTTCCTACAAGTGAAGAGTATTCTTTTAGCCAGAAATATTTTCATTGCTAGAAACATTTTTAGAACAGAACAGATTTTTGCTATTATCATGGCTGCATCAAATAATACACTGCATTTTAATTCAAATGGCCAAATGTTTTCAGAGGTCTTATCCACTGCAAGAATTTAAAATAGTGTGTTCAGGCCTGACCTGCGGTGGCACAGTGGTTAAAGCATCGACCTAGGACGCTGAGGTTGCCGGTTCAAAACCCTGGGCTTCCCTGGTCAAGGCACATATGGGAGTTGATGCTTTCTTCTCCTCCCCCCTTCTCTCTCTCTCTCTGTCCCCTCTCTCTAAATGAATAAATAAAATAATTAAAAAGTAAAAAAAAAAATTAATTAAAATAGTATGTTCAGAATTCCAAAATCAGTCAGTTTAGTCAAATACCTGGTCAATTTACAAAACTAAAAGACTCAATTCAATTGTTTAATCAACTAAATCTGTGATTTTTTCAACTGATGTGCTGCAAGAATTTTTAAAACATACAATATCTGATTATTTAGTCCAAGGAACTGATCTCTTTTCCCTTAGACTGTCAAATTAAAAAAATGACAACCAACACAATAGCCATCTGGTGTAAATGAACCAAAATTATACCTATTTTTTGTCAGATCGGCAAAAAATATATTTTTTGGTGTGCTGCAGAATTTTAGTAATTAGCTTATATGTGCCTTGAGAAGAAAAAGATTGAAACTTTCTGAGCTAAGTTATCTGACCAATGTAATCAAAGTGAATTAATTCCCTAAAGGATACTAAGTTCTAATAGAACCGTATGACAGTTTTAAAGAACAGTCTGGACGCACAGAAGGGCTGCCTGAGGATGTCTGGTTAGATCTCCTTTTCAAATATTTCCCTTTCTTTGCATCATTTCACTTGCTTTCGGCAGTTGTTTACAGATTTTTCTTTGATGTGAAACATTCTTGGGATACCCAATGTGATTTGAAATCTTGGGTTAAAAATACTCAGAAACTCAAGAAATCTGGGCTGATAGAAGCCTTTTCCATTCTTACTCTTCAGAAATGAGGTAGGGTTGAGCACTTGCTCATAGAAATGGCGGGGGGTGGAAGATCAACCATTCCTTCTTGCTACTCTGTTTTGGCTGATCAATTGCTTTCATTTCCTCAATGAGAAGGAACCTGGAAAGTCCTTGCACTGCTACCCCAGACAAGCAGCTTATTACTTACTGTCTTTCACCAGGTCAAATCTGGCTCATGGATGTAAACTTAAGTCTGGAGGACTCCAGAGTTGGGGCTCAGATCCTACGACTTGCTGTCGTCAGACAAATCTGGCTGGCTATGAGTTCAGGATTCCAACTTCAAAGAACCAGAAGGGCATGTGAATGCAAATTTAGTATATGACCAATAATTTTCTAGTAAAAGGAAAGAAGAATATAATATACTGCTTCCTGAGACACTAGGGCAAGAGAATCAAACCGTGAAGTGTAACATGTAAGGCCTGTTGTTGTATTGCTGGACATTGAGTACCTTTACATTATTTTCACATGTTATTTTGGGTTTTCTTTCAAGAGATAATAAAAAAATTATTTAAAGACCCTCCCAAATAAAATTTTCCCCAAAATGTCTGTGTGGTGTGGTCATTTTAATATTTAAAAGTGAAGTCATAGTCATCTCTTCCATAAGATGGAGCCTAAAAAGACTATGAAATACTAATGAGTATAAGGAGATAAAATGAACAAAAAGTAAAATCACATTCGATTGGGAAAGGAAATGTATTCAAAAGGGAGAAGAGGACAAGTACTGAAAAATAGGACCTCATAATCGTGAAGGGATGGTAAATTACTCAGGACAAATCTGTGTAGGCCCAGAAAGGGAGATGAGTCTTTGAAAAATCTAATTCAAGAGCTAACAAATTGGCTGCTATCCAGAGAACAACAGAATGATAATATAAAATTGACTTAATGAGTAGAGATTAAAGGAGTTAATTATAAAAAATTGGATGAATAATTATTAAGATGCAAAACGGGCCTCTCCCAAGATTTGATAACTCAAAAGCACTCTGGAGACGGATGATTTAAGTGGACCGCACAGGTGCACAGACAGGACGTCCGTGACAGGAAATGGAGCGTTTACCAAGGCACACACGTGATGGGATGAAATTAAAATGCGTCCAATTGAGCTGCATGTCAAGAAAACCTTTTTTTCTCCCCTTCTAAATTTAATAAACAGATCAACTAGATTATGTGTTTAGTCTTTGGCGGTAGTGGGAGGGAAGTTAGTGAAATAATTGTTGCTAAGGAGATTTAAAATTAGAAAGGTAGAGGGTAAGAATAAAATTTCCTGGATGAGACCAAAAGGACATACAGTTTTCCCTTGTCATGTCCATTTCCACAACTCTGATTCCACCCCAGATACACCAGGGTATGCAAGTGTTATTTATTGCTACAGATGTATAGGTTTTTGTGGTTTCAGTTTTTGGTTTGTGCAATTAATTACTCTCTTCTCTAGACCCAGTGGTTTGCTATGGAAGAAACAGCATCAGCACTTGCCAGGTGGCCCAGGAAGGCCCTTTTTCAAGCTTACCTGAAAATAGAAACGACACCCCTAACTCTCTTATTGAGATGCATTCTTTAATGTCAGTAGAAACATGTAGTTTCTAGGGTACTGCCTAGCAGGTGGCAGACACCTACTAAAAGTTTTCTGAATGAATGAAAAGCCAAAATGAACTTGCCTTTCCATGTATCCATGTGCTTTGTGCTGAGCAACATTAGTTTAAAATTTTACAGATTTTTCTCTTGCTTTTACCTTTCAATGTAGGAAAAGTCATTCCTAATAGACACCACATCTCATCAGCCTCTGACTTCTGTTTCCTCCCTACTGGCACGTCTGCCACACTCACATATAAGTTTTTCCTCTTCATTTTCAGAAGACCCACTTAGTTCCCTGAAACAGAATCAAAGCCTCACACTGTCAATTCACGAAGGCATCGAGTACAATGAGACTGTGGGAACTTAACAGTCCTCCTATTTCTCTTCATATTCATTCTTGCAAAGTATTTCCCTGTTTTAAACATCAAATAGTCTTGGAAACTTTTCTGGTTTGGGTGTGGCTTCAGATAACTGTACATAACTATTTTGAATATATCTAATGAATTTCAATTACTATGCCAAATGACACCCATTATAATGCTTATGGAACTTTACGTAACAAAAATATATACTTTGAAGTGTTCTCTTTGCAAATGAAGCTGTGAGATCAACAAACTTGATCTCTAATTCTTAAGTTTATTACAGAAAAATTGTAGTGAGGAAAAGACCAACATTCCTGACTCATTTTTCAGGTGGCCATGAGGATTCCATTCAGATGCCTTTCAAATTTTCCCCAGGAAGACCTTCACACTGAACCTCCATGAGAGTGACACAGTCAAAATAGGCCCAATAACTGAAGCTAATCTTGGTACAGTATGTATAGTGTCTTTTATGTTAAATGCAACTTAAGGTGACTATTTCATATTTTGACCTCAATGATCCACTAAAAGAGTCTTAGTCTAAATATATTTAGACTAAGTATATTTCTATACTGAACTTTAAAAAAAAACTAACTGTATGTGATGTTTCTGAACATTTCTATAAAAGTGTTGATATCAGATCCTTTGACCAGGAGTATAATCTGCCACAACAATTTTCTTTTGAAGGTAAGACTGAGTGTGACTGGCATAATTTTGACTTTTGCAGGAATGCAGCCCACTGGAAATGGGACACAGACTAGTGCATGTACGTCACACGCCACATCCATTTCAGCAAGGGTATGTGTGTCCACTCTCCACCCTACGAGGCAGTGAAATAATCTCCTATCACCATGGATAGTGCTTTGCATGTTGATTAGGCTCCATTCAGGGAATCTGGGTGGCATTCTTCTTGATACAAGGAAGTCAATCACTTCTGTCTACATCCTTCTCTACCACAACCCCCCATCCTGCAGCCTGGATCTGCGCTGCAGGCCTCTGAGCTAACCCCTTTGGTTCGAGCCTCTGGTCAGAGAAAGAAGAGAGAGTAACTACTTTAGGCACAACCACCTCCTTCAGCTTGGGTGCTACTTAATCCCTTCCCCCTCCTCCCAATCCTTTTTTTGACTGTCATATTTGTCCAAACAGCATTTGGATCATCCTTAGATCCCAAGATTCACAGCAATGCAGCAAAGCCAGTGTGCTATACACTCCCTCCAGCCCCGTCCTTTATCCTGTTCAGTAAATATCAAAACTGGGACAAACCACGGCCCAGGGGTAGCATCTACACCCCTCCCCACCCATCCACAGCAGTCCTGCAATGCAGGCTGAATGGGTTTATGGAGAACTACCCATGAACACTTTAGTGTGGAAAACAGTCTTATATAAAGCTTAATATTAAACATTATGAAAAAATACATATTTACAGAAGGGACTACAAAATACAACTATGTACAATAATATCTGTTACTTTTAAATTACATAAATTCTTTAAAATTCTCCAGATTAATAAATTATACATAGTATCAATAGAAATAGCTGGCACCTCTGTAGGACATGAAGCGAGTTTTTTGTTTTTGTTTTTAAATCACACAGTGAATAGCTTTTATCCAGTATATCTTCGGGTACATTCTCAATGCCTTGAATAGCCCGCATCTGAAAGGGAAGACACTATAATTAGAGACTGTAGCAGGGTGTGTCATAGCTGTTTGTTCTATTTATCAAAACTGCAAATGGAAAAAACTAGCAAAAATGACGAACACTCGATATAGTTTCAGATGGGACCGTTCCTCTGGGGACCTAGTCATTCCATTCAGAACCATCTAGAATTGGAAAGGACTAGTGATTCCTATCCAAGCCCTGTGGTTTCACAGATGAGCCCACAGGCCTGGAGAAGAAGACCTCCCTTGGGGTCATACAGCTTGTTAATGCTAGTCAGTTCCAGAGCTAGGACCTGAGTCCTGACCTTCAGACCCCTGGAGTTTGCCATACCATCACGAGCTTCTTTCAGGAGCACCCAGGATTTACTCAAAAAAGACTCTGAACAAGTCAAAACAAGACAAAGAACCTCAGAGATCCCCAGAGCTCCCTCCTTCCTGGAGCTTCTTTCTGAAAGCATCTGACATGCAAAACACGTTCATGTTCATTTACTCTACAGATAAATCAGGGGGTAATTATTTACAAACAAAAGAATGATCTTGATCTGATTTACAACGGACTCCATTAAACAGCAGCTTTCTCATGTATTTGTGCTTTACAGTTTACCAATAATGGGTATAGAGGGTGCAGAGAGTGAAATACAACTGAAGATCATTCAGACACGTATATAAAATAGCTCTGAAATAATGTTTTTGCAAAAGAAAATGGTCTGGTGTACAGATGGCTATTGGTCCGTATGGCAGGGAACCTCTGCCAACAGCCGTGTAGTGGGCCCCCTTGAAGTGAAACCTCCAGCCCCAGCCGAGCCTTCAGATGGTGGTAGACCTGGCCAATGTCTTGACTGCAACCTCATCAGAGACTCTGGACCAGAACCACTTGGCTAAGCCCCTCCCAAATTCCTGATCTACAGAAACTGTGAGATAATAAATGTTTGGGATAATTTGTTAGGCGGCAAGAAATAACTAATACAATGCAATTTCAAATTCACAATAAACTTATGTGTTAAATCAGGGGTCCCCAAACTACGGCCCACAGGTCACATGCGGCTCCCTGAGGCCATTTATCCGGCCCCCGCCGCATTTCCAGAAGGGGCACCTCTTTCATTGGTGGTCAGTGAGAGGAGCATAGTTCCCATTGAAATACTGGTCAGTTTGTTGATTTAAATTTACTTGTTCTTTATTTTAAATATTGTATTTGTTCCCGTTTTGTTTTTTTACTTTAAAATAAGATATGTGCAGTGTGCATAGGGATTTGTTCATAGTTGTTTTTTTTTATAGTTTGGCCCTCCAACAGTCTGAGGGACAGTGAACTGGCCCCCTGTGTAAAAAGTTTGGGGACCCCTGTGTTAAATTAAGTGTCAATGATGGTCTGGAGTGGGAAGAGACATGTCAACCCTTCATTTGTCAAGTAATTATTGTCTGATCAAAGCAGTGCCTTATAAAGTTTGTATATTTTTCCTACTGAATTTATTCTTTTCAGTCTCCCCCCATCCCAACCATGTGTTGTTTTACATTGTTTTTCTAATATATAAGAACATCCATGTTATTATATCCTCAAAAATATAACTTTTAGGCCCTGGCCAGTTGGCTCAGTGGTAGAGCGTCAGCCTGGCGTGCGGGGGACCCGGGTTCGATTCCTGGCCAGGGCACATAGGAGAAGCGCCCATTTGCTTCTCCACCCCCCTTCCTCTCTGTCTCTCTCTTCCCCTCCCGCAGCCAAGGCTCCCTTGGAGCAAAGATGGCCCGGGCGCTGGGGATGGCTCCTCGGCCTCTGCCCCAGGCGCTAGAGTGGCTCTGGTCGCAACAGAGTGACGCCCCGGAGGGGCAGAGCATCGCCCCCTGGTGGGCAGAGTGTCGCCCCCTGGTGGGCGTGCCGGGTGGATCCCGGTCGGGCGCATGCGGGAGTCTGTCTGACTGTCTCTCCCCGTTTCCAGCTTCAGAAAAAAAAAAAAAAAAAAAAAAAAAAAAAAAAAATATATATATATATATATATATATATAACTTTTAATAACGGTATTGAATTCTAGTCAGTGGATGTACCATGTGTACTACTTAGTCATCCACTGTTAAACTAAATTAGGCTTTTTTTACTGAAATGTTTAACTATGAAAAAGCTTCATGCATCAAGTTTTTCAGTACTTAGAGTGGTTGTAGGACTACGAGGTGACAAAATAAGAACATATTAAAGACCTTGATACAGATGGACAAATTTTTCTCCAAAAAGATTTTAGAATTTGAACTCTCAGTTGTCATTTCAAGGGATCCACCCTAGCAGTGAGTCTTAGCTCTCAGAAAATAAATGTTGAGCAGAGTGTGCAGTAGAGGGCTTCCTAGGCCAGCTGGACTCAGTACTAACTATGAGAGTCCCTGCCCCGGGCTGCCTCTTTTCCCTGTTGCCACCCTGTGAGGGCCTTTCCCTCAAGTCTTTGGGTAGAAAGAAATACATGGTGCATGTTTGAAGAGCTTTAGGTCTTCAGTGGTTTCCAGATCAATCACATCCTGATAAATGAACCTATAAGTTAGTGAAGTAAGCACCTACCTCTATGATACTCTGGATTCACATTTTCATAGATTGGAAACAAGGGGTTTTCTTGTTCACTCCGTAACTTCCTTGCTCTGAGGACATCTCTTACACACTGATGTAGGTATACATACTGACACTACAAAAAAGCAGAAAACATGTCAGAGGCCAACAAGTTCTCAAGCATAAAAAAGATGAGAGATTCTCACTAAATATAACAGTAATGAGATCCTATACAGGTAGCAAACTTCTTGATCATCACTTCACTAATAGTCTCTAGTACAAAGAAGAGTGACTGCTTTCTATTACCACCAAGATGGTGTTTATTCATTCTTTCCTACATGCATATATATATATTTATAGCACGGGTCGGGAACCTATGGCTCGCGAGCCAGATGTGGCTCTTTTGATGGCTGCATCTGGCTCGCAGACAAATCTTTAATAAAAAAAAATAATAACGTTAAAAATATAAAACATTCTCATGTATTACAATCCATTCATTTCCTACCGCTCATGTTCATGGTTGCGGGTGGCTGGAGCCAATCACTGCTGTCCTCCGGGACAACACCAAATTTTTATTGAATAATGGGCAATGTACACGGGTCGTTGTATGGCTCTCATGGAATTACATTTTAAAATATGTGGCGTTCATGGCTCTCTCAGCCAAAAAGGTTCCTGACCCCTGATTTACAGACTATGTTCTATGAGGGCCTACAACTATGTCTGGCACATAATATGCCTTCCACAAATATTTATTAAATAGATGAATGAATGCCAAATACCATGTTATAAATTTTACATAAATTATTTCATTTGATAATTTTGACAACTTCGTGAAGTCGATATAATCAACCATATGAATGGAGATGCAGAGAAGTTAAGTAACTTCTCCAAGGTCACACAGCTAAGAGATGGAATGCTAGGAATTGATCCTGAATATGTGACTTCAAAGTTCATGTTCTTTTTAATATACCAGTTTTCTTAGATGAATCCTAATTTCATTGCATTATTGAATGACAAAATAATTTCACTATGTATTCTGCTGTTTTATTTCCTTTCTTTGGGAGTACAGTGAGAAAAAGGAGACATGTATAACAGATACCACTGTACTATCAGTTCTTGGAGGACAAGTTCAGTGTCTATATTGGTTCTCTCAGCATTCGAGTCTGGCTCATGAAAGAATCTCAAAGATGTTGGCTGACTGCAGAGAACTATACAGGGTTACACTGTAAGGACAGACCCAACTGTCAACTAGTTGAGGACTAATTATTTTGCAAACAGATAAGTCAGTGTTTGGTGACTATAAAGACACCACAAAGATCTCCATAGATAACAGAAGAGGCTCAGTTGCAGGCAGCTAAACTTGTGCTGTGAGCCCCGTTCTGTACTGCCAACTGAGCTCTCTAATAAGGGGATGTGTGTCTGTGTAAACCTGGCGCTTGGCTCCTTTAATGGCATAGCAACTGCTCCAGGGAGGGGTGGAGTGGCAGAAGAACAATACCACGGAGGGGTGTTGGGCATGTAGTCTGCATCCAGCTGCCAAAGGCTGAATCATGAGGCTTCTCGGGACCTTAGTTTCCCCATCTCAAAAAAGGAGGCAAAGGTCTGCTCTACAACTAGCATCTTCTGCCACTATACTATTGAAGGGTATAAGACTTTGTGTTGCTGTCAACTAGATGGCCCCCCATGATCAAAGTGGTCAGCCTTATAGTATTTCACAGGGTTGAGACACAAGTGAAACTGTAAGATCTTCCCTCACCAACTATCTGTAAAAGCAAACGGGGATTTTCTTTTATGGGTTGGCACTAGGCATTGCTCCTGACTGGACGCTAGCTTGGTTGTCTACTCATGGGACTTGATCAGGTAGGTCTGGTATCATGATTAGGACAATTTAAAGAAACCAAACAATCATAAATGAGACCCACGTTAATATGAACTGTCCTCTGCCTTTCTGCTTACAAGCCTTGCTCACTTGTTTTGCCACCTCAATCTTGAAAATTCAAGGAGGGTGCTACCCAGAAAATGGTTGTTAGTACAGGCAGTCTCTTTGCTGTCTCAAAAACCATCCACGAAATTATAGACTGACACTTCCCAGCTTCCTCCCATCCAGAGCATGACCACATTTCCAATTCTACAGAGATATTAAATGACTTTGGGCCCTTGGCATCAGCAGTGAATGGGCTCTAGTACCTCTATGTTATGTCTTATTAATAAATTCTTCAGCAGTGGTCCACCATGGGCTTTGAAACCAGTTAATATTCATTCATTTGCCTTGTTTTATAAATACAACTTTTTGCCCTGGCCGGTTTGCTCAGTGATAGAGCATTTGCCCCGTGTGTGGAAGCCCCAGGTTCAATCCCCAGTCACAGCACACAGGAGAAGCAAAAGCCCCACAGGAGAAGTGCCCTTTTGCTTCTCCACCCCTCTTCATATCCTTTCTCTCTCTCTCTTCCCCTCCCATGGCCATGGCTCAAGTGGTTTGAATAACTTGGCCCCAGGCATTGAGCATGGCCCCATGGCCTCTGCCTCAGGTGCTAAAATGACTCGGTTGCGAGTAATGGAGCAGCGGACCCAGATGGACAGAGCATTGCCCCCTACTGGGCTTGCCAGGTGGATCCTAGTAGAGGCACATGGGGGAGTCTGTCTCTCTGCCTTCCCACATCTCACATAATAATATATATAATATATATAAACATCTTTTTTCCCAATAGAATGTCCCTTGGAAAATAATTACTACTAAAACCTTCAGGTTGTTAAAGTGCTTCCCACTTCATTCACAAAAAGTAGACAAAGTTTAATATATAAACTTCAGATCATAAAAGATCATTTTTTGGATCTCTTTAACTGGTGAAGTCTCAGTTCCATTCAATTTCGCCAATAATTGTAATATTAGGTAATTTTTATAGAATTATACTTAATGCCTTTCCATGGTTTATGAGTGCAGAGTTTAGCAGAAGGGCAGATATCTGAACAAATACTTATAATAAAATAAATATAAAGCAGAATTGTGTATAAAGCATCACACATAAGAAAAAGCCATCAGCCTGACCAGGAGGTGGTGCAGTGGATAGAGCATCAGACTGGGATGTGAAGGACCCAAGTTCAAAACCCTGAGGTCTTGAGCGTGGGCACATCTGGTTTGAGCAAGGCTCACCAGCTTGAGCCCAAGGTCGCTGGCTTGAGCAAGGGGTCACTCGGTCTGCTGTAGCCCCCTGGTCAAGGCACATATGAGAGAGCAATCCATGAACAACTTAGGTGCCGCAAGAAAGAATTGATGTTTCTCATCTCTCTCCCTTTCTGTTTGTCCCTATCTGTCTCTCTCTGTCTCTGTCACACAAAAAAACAAAACAAAAAAGCCATCAGATTCAATTCTGGGAGTGACGAATGTCAAGCTAGAGAAAAGGTGACATTTGTAAGAATTTGAGCAAAGAAGTGGGACATTCTAAATTATGGAAACTGTGAGAAGTCTAGTATAGATAAAATGTAGGGTTCATGGGTCACAGGAAGCTGCCAGGGCAATCCCCCAAATTGGCACTAACATCTTCAATTCTACAACAACCCACTGTTTCTTTCTCGTGGAAGGATGAGACTGACACACTGTGACTATCACCCTTGTTCAGTGGCGGGATTCAAATCATTTAATAACTGGTTCTCTACCGTAATGACTGTTTTAAGTATGAAAGAATAATATACCAAAAGCTAGTTTATTATTTCATACATTTAATACTTAAATAAGAACAATAAAAGAGGTACACAAGACTAGATTATGTTATAAAAAAGAGTTTTAAAATGTTAATAAAATATTTTTAGGACCCAAATGTGTTAGCTCATGTACATGTTAAAGCATAGGTAATTAAACTCCTATAGGTAAGATTGGTTTGATTGGATTCAAAGGTATAATGAGTTTTAGGAAATGAATAAATAAATATTACAAGCATAGTTCTGTCAAATTTTTTTCACCTATGGACGAAATGAGTGTTACTACAGGCGCTTAGAATATTCTGTTGTGCAGATGAACGTTAAAAAAGAGTAAGGAAAGACCCTGGCCGGTTGGCTCAGTGGTAGAGTGTCAGCCTGGCGTGCAGGAGTCCCAGGTTCGATTCCTGGCCAGGGCACACAGGAGAAGCGCCCATCTGCTTCTCCACCCCTCCCTCTCTCCTTCCTCTCTGTCTCTCTCTTCCCCTCCCACAGCTGGGGCTCCATTGGAGCCAAGTTTGCCCAGGCACTGAGGATGGCTCTGTGGCCTCTGCCTCAGGCACTAGAATGGCTCTGATTGCTGCAGAGCGATGCCCCAGATGGGCAGAGCATCGCCCCCTGGTGGGCATGCCGGGTGGATCCCGATTGGGCGCATGCAGCAGTCTATCTGACTGCCTCCCCGTTTCCAACTTCAGAAAAATACAAAAAAAAAAAAAAAAAAAAAAAAAAGAGTAAGGAATGTAAATTTGTGATTTCCACGTTAGGTGGCTGCCCAGGTGCCTGCCTTAGAGAGAACTCTGATTACAAGTGCCATTTTAACAACCAGTTTGCTGAATTCAAAAATTAGGTATCAGTTCTGCCAAACCGGTACAAACCAGCTGAATCCCACTACTGCCCTAGTTCTTTAACACGTTATTGCTCCACCTGACTGTGTCCCTAGAGCAGGGGCCAGGAATCTATGGCTCACGAGCCAGATGTGGCTCTTTTGATGGCTGCATCTGGCTCGCAGACAAATCTTTAATAAAAAAAATAATAACATTAAAAATATAAAACATTCTCATGTATTACAATCCATTCATTTTCTACCGCTCATGTTCATGGTTGTGGGTGGCTGGAGCCAATCACAGCTGTCTTCCAGGACAACACCAAATTTATTGGATAATGTGTAATGTACACGGGTTGTTGTATGGCTCTCATGGAATTACATTTTAAAATATGTGGCGTTCATGGCTCTCTCAGCCAAAAAGTTTCCCGACCCCTGCCCTAGAGTCAGCCTGCCCCAAGGCTGCTAACAAGGAGAAACACACTTGCAGATCCCTTGGCTAATGCGTCTTTGTTTAGAAATCCTTGCTCTTTGATATATTTATCAAAACCTGTGAACACCTGCATCCCTTTGTATTCTAAACAAGGTAGAATAAAGTTGAGGTTGCCTATCCCCATGGGCCCAAAAAAGTAATCCAAGGGGTCAGAATATCCTTCCTCCTTTGCTGGAACAGTCACCCCCACGGGCTGAGCTGTGGGCCACACTCTGCACTTGTTGCCAGCACCAATGAGCCCTGCCTGCGCTGGGCCAGGGTGTCTGAGATGGAAGGGACCGCCCACCCTCAGCAGAGTCTTAAAGCAAGGCAGATAATATCTGCATTTGTTTGGGATTTTATTTGTTACAGAAAAAAGGGAGGAGAAATTTTCTGTCTTCCTGCAATGTTTATTTCATTATGAACAGGAGGGGAAGGACCCTAACCCCACGGGGCAGGTGGAGTTCTGACGTGGAAATGGAGAAATGAACCGGGGCCAGGCTACCAAGAGGCTCAAACACGCAGATGAGAGTGAACTTTGTTTTACCAGCGATGGAGAGCTTTCTAAGGTTCTTATGCCGGGAGTTGACATAGTTAGCTAGAGAACTCTGCTGGCGGCAGAGGTGATGAAGAGCTGTTGGGGCAGAAGCTGGAGGCATGGGATCCCCTAGGAGGCCACTGCAGTGGCCCCATGAGCACTGAGAAAGGGCTGGGCAAGGGCAGCGGCGGGGCCCTGAGGGAGGAGAACAAAGAGAAAGATGGCGGAGAAAACAGCAGGACCCAGTGACTGCCTGAAGGTGGGGACTGCAGGAAAAGAAGTCAGACCCTCAGCCTGGGCAATCAGGTGCATGGCAAGGTGGACAGAAACACTGGTACTCGGAACTGGAAGGAGCAGGAGCCGCAGTGCCTTCGTTGTTGCTATTGTTTGTTTTCGGAAAGAAAATGAGTGTTTTGAGCTTGAGATGACCGTAGACTTCCAGGTGGAACTTTCTGGTAGGCAGGTACTTAGGTGAATGTTGTGAAAGGAGAATGGGATTTGGGAGACACAGGTTATGTACCTGGTTTGGAGCCGTGGGAGTGGGGGACATCACAGAGAATAAAAGCAGCACCTGGAGGGCAAAACTGCAGGGAAGTCAAACCGTGAAAAGGCAACCTGAGGAACAAGAGCCACATAATTCTCAGAGGCAGGAAGAGGAGAAGAGAACAGGGAGAAGAAGGAGTTTGTCCACAGAGATGAGGGAGAGCTTTGGCACCTGCCCTGGAGGTCACCCGGTGATCCCAGTGGTGTTTACGACACCGGGTGCCTGCTCATCACTGTACTGTGTCTCCAGAGCTCTGGGCAGGTGTATAAAAGTGACACATGGCCCAAGAAGCCTATGACAGTAACTAGGGAGTCTAAACATACACACAGATACACACACACACTTTGAGACTACTTCAAAAGTGATACCCTCCTTAAATTAAAATTACAAATTAAATACAGTTTTGAGTTTGTGAAAGTGACAATAAGTTAATAATGAAACATTGGTGCTAACTTTTTAGCAGTGTCATTGTAAAATGATTCTTCATTCATTTAACAGACAAAAAAAGATTGAGGCTAGAAAGAAGGAAAACATGTGGTCTCTTGGAGAAAGCTGAGGGATACCCATTATGAAACAGTGTGATATAATTCTGCAACCCTAAATGAAATAATAGAGCTAGACACTAGCCATCAATAGTTGCCCCAACTGGTAAGTGAAAATCTGACGGGGATACGGGGATCATGAGAGTAGATGGTCACTGTCAGTTTCACCAGCACTGAGAAAAAGACACAAACATGAAGTGCTTCCTGATAGGATACAACAGGGACTGCTCAGCATCACCCCTGAAAACTGTGGTGGGAAAAAGGGGACCTGAATTTACCCAAGCCTCACTCTAGCAGACAAACTATGGGGACAGAGGATATATTGCCACCATGAAAATGCAGCCAGCCACATCCAGAATGTGGGGAAATCTACAGAACAAATGGACTGGGTTCTTGAACAGATATATGGCATGGAAAACAAACCACAGGGAGGATTATTCTAGGGTAGGAGAGATTTCAAAGAGACCTCAACCAAACACAATGTGTGGATTTTGTTTGTATGCTGGTATAAACCAAGAATGAAAAATCGTCTATGAGAAAATTTTGGACATTTACACTGACTATTTAGATGACATTAAGGAATTATGGTTAAAATTGTTTGGTGTGATGATATTGTGGTTATAATTTTAAAAAGAGTCTTTATTTGTAATTTGCACATTCACACACACACATACACAAGAATTTAAAGATGAAATTATGTGATAAGTAGAATTTCCTACGAAATATTCCAGTGAAGCTTGACCAGGTGGTGGCACAGCAGATGGAGTGTCAACCTGGGATGCTGAGTATCCAGGTTCAAAACCCTGAGATTGCTGGCTTGACCGTGGGTCCACCAGTTTGAGCACAGGGTTGATGGCTTGAGCGTGGGATCATAAACATGACCCCAAGGTAGCTGGCCTGAATAAGAGGTCACTGCCTCAGCTGTAGCACCCCCAACCCCAGTCAAGGGACATATGAGAAAGCAATCAATGAACAACTAAGGTGCCACAATTGTGAGTTGATGCTTTTCATTTCTCTCCCTTCCTGTCTGTCTGTCTGTCTTTCTCTCTAAAAAAATATTCCAGTGAAGTCATGGGAACAGTATATGTGGGGGTGTATATAAAAAAAGAATACTGATAATTGCAGAAGCTTGAGTTTGGGTAGACAGAATTTCAGAATACTATTTTTCCATAATAAATATATATATATTCCATAATAAAATAATTGCTGTACTAAAAGTACTCCCAAGCCAGGTAGTGTTGGTGGCACAGGGTCCTTGCTATGGGCACTGCCTGTGGGAGTCGATGATACCCGTGTTTTCCCAAAGGTGTTATTGATATGAGTTCTGTACAATATTAATATGTGCTGTTAAGAAAACAACTAGAGGTCGGGATGGTTTTGGGAATAGTGCGTTTTAGAAAGCTCAGGGGAGCTTTGCTGCAGGCCACCCAGGTTCTGTGGAGCACATCTGCTGAGCAGTTCTCCTATGTACTGTAATTATAGGAAGGAGATAGCAGCATGTTGAAAGTTCCATGTTTTTTACCATGAAAATTATTATTTTTTTTAAAGAGAGGATTTTGATACACCCCTGTGTTCACTGCAGCATTGTTTATAACAGCCAAGTTATGGAAGAAACCTAAGCATCCATCGTTAGCTGGATAAAGAAGATGTGGTACATATATATACGATGAAATATTACTTGGTCATAAAAAGGAATCAAATCTTTTTTGTGTGTATATTTTTCTTAAGTGAGACATGGGGAGGCAGAGAGACAGACTCCCACATGCGCCCAACCAGGATCCACTCGGCATGCCTACTAGGGGGCGATTCTAGTGCCTGAGCCATTCTAGTGCCTGAGGCGGAAGCCATGGAGCCATCCTCAGTGCCCAGGCCAACTCTGCTCCAACAGAGCCTTAGCTGTGGAGGGGAAGAGATAAAGAGAAAGAAAGGAGAGGGGGGAAGGGTGGAGAAGCAGATGGGCACTTCTCCTGTGTGTCCTGGCCAGGAATCGAACCCAGGACACCCACACGCTAGCTGATGCTTTACCACTGAGCCAACCGGCCAGGGCCAGGAATGAAATCTTACCATTTGTGAAAACATGGATAGACCTAGAGGGTATTACACAAAGTGGAAAAAAAGTCAGACAGAGAAAGACAAATACCATGTGATTTCACTTATATGTGGAATCTGAAGAACAAAATAAATGAACAAACAAAAAATAAACAGACTCAGACACAGAGAACAGAGTGATGGTTGATAGAGGGGAGGGGTGTTAGGGATCTGGGTGAAAATGGTGAAGGGACTTAGAAGCACAAATGGGTAGTTACAAAATAGTTATGGGGATGTAAAGTACAGCATAGAGAATATAGTCAATAATATTGTAATAACTACCTTTGATGTGAGATGGGTATTAGACTTATTGGGAGATCACTTTGTAAGTTATATAAATGTCTAAACACTATGCTGTAGACCTGCAACTAACATAATATGAAATGTACTTAATTTTGTTTTTAATTTTCAGAAAAGATTAAATAGAGGATTTTTCAGAGTTATGTGGGAAACATGAGAGTAAGAGAAGTTGGGCCTCAGAAGGCAAGTATGCAGGGAATGACATGGCTGGTCTGTGTGGGGACAAAGGCCTGCCCCAGAGGCTGTGGGGCAGGAGACCTGCTGCTTAGGGCTTGGGATTTTCTTTTTTTTTTGCATTTTTCTGAAGCTGGAAACGGGGAGGCAGTCAGACAAGACTCCCGCATGTGCCCGACCAGGATCCACCCGGCACGCCCACCAGGGGGTGATGCTCGGCCCATCTGGGGCATCGCTCTGTCATGACCAGAGCCATTCTAGCACCTGAGGCAAAGGCCATGGAGCCACCCTCAGTGCCTGGGCCATCTTTGCTCCAATGGAGCCTCGGCTGCGGGAGGGGAAGAGAGAGACAGAGAGGAAGGAGAGGGGGAGGGGTGGAGAAGCAGATGGGAGCTTCTCCTGTGTGCCCTGGCCGGGAATCGAACCCGGGACTCCTGCACGCCAGGCCGATGGTCTACCACTGAGCTAACTGGCCAGGGCCAGGCTTGGGATTTTCTAAAACAAGTTCTAGGGCCAGTCTGGCCACTTCACTGTTGTTTAAAGTCCTTTAGCCTCCCAATCTTAGTTTTCTAAGATCCTGAAAATGGAAAATAATAACTTTATTATCTGGTTAATGAAAATCTAATGAGATAACATGTTCAAAAGTGCCCTGCAAATGCCAAAGAACTGTACAAATGGAAGCACTTATTCTTGGCAATCCGTGCCCGCCTCCTTTGGTGTCATCAGAGCTGGGGGCGCAGCTGGGATAGGCTAGAGGAGAGAAGTGATTAGACTCTTCTCTTCACTAACTGAAGTTCTTCTGCTCATCCACCAGCCTATCTGAAAATGATCTTCAAGATGGCCTGGCTTGGCATTTTTCCCATGTATAGTGCATTGATTAAAAAAAAAAATCTATTTTCCTACCCACCCACCTGCAGAAGATGGACAGCCAGGTCAACAAAGATAAGGGTACACATCATCCTCAAGGTCACTAAGATTTGTTTTAAAATGACAAATCCTAGAAAAACTATATATTCAGTGCTCCTGTTTCTAATGAGTCACAGTTATTTCCCTTTCTCAGATTAAAGCCCTGAGCATTCGGGGCGTTTGGCAGAGGAGGCATGGAGAATGGTCTGTGTGCTTCAGCCTGTAACTCTTACCTCAGTCTGGACCATGTGGACCCTGTGAAGCCTTAGGTCGTGCACTGCTCCATAAATGTCCACAGAGTCTTTGGAGTCTAATTGTTGGAGGATTCGGTCCAATGCGATAAAGGTTCCAGTCCTACCCACACCAGCACTAGAAAAGAGATCGAAGGAAGACTGAGTCTTTTTATTAACTTGGCCTTTCTTGACTGCATTCAGAGACTCTAGCAAAATTTTTCTTTTCCCTTCCAAGTTATGGGAGGATATAGGAACACTTCTTCCTCCGCATGTGCTCTCTGGAAGAAATATAACCTAGAGCCCAGCCTCTACCCCTTTCCTTCGCCTGCCCCTCCCCACTAGCGGTGAGTAGGGCTCTCACCTGGTGTGCATCATCTCCATGCATGTTTTTATCCTTTCTGTACATGCATGTAAACCCATGAATGATGTATTCATGTTATATGTTTCAAAAATTTACTCAAATGGTAATGTGTTTCATGTATTCTTCTGCCAATGTTTCTACTCAGTATTATGTTTTGAGTTTTTTCCATGTTGTTTTGCACACATTTCTATTCTAACTTCTTTTAACTACTCCATAGAGTTCATAAACCATTGCTAATCCATCTTCCACTAATTCATTCCCTACTGATAGACAGTGAGGTTACTTTTAGTTTTTCTCTGTTAAAAATTGTGGCAGTGACCATCGTTTGCACTTGTGTGGGCGTTTCTCTAGGGCTGATATGTAGGAGCAGAACTGCGTATCATAGGGTGTGAACCCCTTCAACTGCACTAGGAACTGACAGATCGCTCCTCAAAGTGTGTAACTTGGGGATTTTTGCTGCACATATTTCTAAGAAAAAGAAGTACAGTTTTCTAGTAGTCCTAGGTGAAAATGCCTGCCATTCTTCAGAAAGCAGGAAGCTCTTTAGTACCTCACATTCCTATTAAAAACATCAGGGTTCCAATGACATATAAAAGCAGGGCTCCTAGGGTGCTGTGCTGATTGGGAGAAAATGAGTGCATTTGACATTTCTTTCTGTAGCAATTCTCTGCTCCATATTTATTAGTGCCATTTAGTTAGGGCTATCAAAGTGTTGCTGCAAACATTAATTAGGTAAACACTAGGCTCCCCAGAGAGAGCGAGAGAGGGAGGGAGAGAGGGGGGGAGAGAGAGGGGGGGGGTATGGATTGCTTGTTAAACTGATTTTATGGACACAGTCTGAGGCCAAGAGAATTAAAGAGAGAATATAAATTTAAGAGAAAAACTGGGTGCTAGAGATGGCAAATGCTCCTTGCCCGAGGGAGGGCTCGAGAGGGGATCTAGTTATTGTTAGAGTTACTACACCTGGAGGAGAGAGATAAGGCCGTTCCAAGGAGTAAGAATGGCAAGAGGCACGCATAAGCGTGTGCGGTTGTCGTCGTGGCTGAGTGGGAGGGGGGTTTCTGGGAATATGGATGGGGGTAAGACGGGGACCAGTTATGGAGGGCCTGGAAGTCACATGAGGATTTTGCATTTTGCACTGTAGTAAAAAGAGCAAGAGGGAGAGAAAAGGATGGAGAATGAGGGTGAGAGAGATGAGGGATGTGGAAAAATCCGAAAAGGAGAAGCCAGCGAAAAGGAATGAGGTTGGAGAGAAGGAAGAAGTAAGTGTAACAACATCCTCTGGGATCAGACAAATCCTCCACCACTGGATTCCCACCCTGCTGCCTTTTTCCAGATGCTGGTTGCCGTTTTATCGGCTCCTCGTGGCCGAGTACCTGCAGTGCACCAAGGTGGGCCCCGCGCCAGGTGTTCTGTTGATGTAGTCCCTGACAGTTCTCACAAACTGGATCAGGGACTGGGTGGTCTCCGGGACTCCATGGTCTGGCCACACCGTATAGTGAAAGTGGCGGATGAGTCTGTGCGCGTCAAGCTGTTCCTCCTGTAAGAGCAGAGAGGGCCATGAGATGAACAATCCGCGGCAAACCTTCAACTTGGACAGCGGCGCCCACGCAGAAATTTAGGGGCTAAAAAGACAGGAGAGGAACCAGCAAAAATGGGATTCCCGGGTGACCTTCGTCTTTCCGAGCTGGGTGACGGGATGAAATGAAGTCATACATACGCTGCAGATCCTAAACTCCCGGATGGTCCACTCAGGCAGCACAGACTCCGAAAGCATCTGCAGGATGAGGTCCCCATAGTAGAGGGAATCCTGGTCTGCTGGCCAGTAATGGTCACACTTTACCTAGAGGAAAACCGAAAAAAAGTGAGTCCGGAAACGTGACTCCTCTGTGAACCTGAACTTTCCCTCTTTGAAACGTCTTCCTGTGTTGGAGTCCAGGATCAGCTGCTAAAGCAATCTGATCGTCTGCTTTACATTAACCTGCTCACCGCCAGTGCTGAGGCTGAGCCGTTGCTGCAACGAGCAAAAGACGCTCACTGAGCGAGAGCACACCCCAGCCTCTGGGGGCATTTACCATTCAGGCACAGTGTTTTGTGGTGGAGGTTTTTATTTTGTTCTTCTTCTTCTTATTTTTTTATTTCCTCAACATTTCAGTTCTGCTAGCAGAGAAACCATATCTTACAATGGTTCTTTTTGAAGAGAGATTTAGATGGATAGAGGAAGGCAGTATTTTTCAGGCTCTCTTTTATTTATCTTTTGATATCACTGTGCTATCCTGGACCAAGAGCCATGTGCCAAATGATCTTTGAAAAGTCAGAACATTTATCTAAGTTCAAAATTACACATAGAAAGACAGGAGAAAGAGGATTATGAACATACATTATCGACCACAGATACTAGGCACTTTACATGTAATCTTTTAATCCTCAAAATAACTATATAAGGTAGAGGATTAGAAGTACATTGCCCCGGGATTCAATTCCCAGTCAGGGCACACAGGAGAAGTGACCATCTGCTTTTCCAACCATCTCCCTTCTCTTTTTCTCTCTCTCTTTCTCTCTCTTTCTTCCCCTCCCATAGCCATGGCTCTGTTGGAGCAAGTTGGCCTATGGCTCTGAGGATGGCTCCATGGCCTCATCTCAGGTGCTAAAATAGCTCTGCTGCCCAGCAATGGAGCAGTGCCCGAGATGGGCAGAGCAATGCCCCCTAGTTGGCTTGCCGGGTGGATCCCAGTCAGGGCGCATGCAGGAGTCTCTTTGCCTCCCTGCCTCTCACTTGATTAAAAAAAAAGTGCATTGCAAGAGGTGCTTAATCTGTCTAGTTAACTATTTTATGTTGCATCTGCAGATGCAGCCTAAAGTTCACTTTTTCTTCCTTAAAAGCAAGGACAGAGCCAGTGACTTCAACAAGGCTCCTCTCACCATACACTGAAGGATGGAGCGGATGCACAGCCAATCTTTCTGTGTCATGGGCCTTTATGATAATCTTCCTCTTCAAATGGAAACCCTTTGACTGAAACTTCAGATCCAAGCTCCTTGAATCGGGCATCACCTAACAAAGCCCTTTACAACTGAGTGGCTTCACTCACTGATGTGTTGTCCTATGCTCCTCACCTAGTTACTTGCAGGGGTTAACTTTTAATGATGGGAAAGCATTGCCTCCAGGTGGCGGGAAGCAAAGTTCGGAAGTCAGGAAGACTGTTTACTCACTCGGCCCTTCTCGACACACTGGGTCACCATGACAATGTTGTGAACATTCTGTTCCCACGCCATTTTCCAGAAGTCATCCTTAGTGCCAGGAAGAGGTCCTTGAGTAGCGATGTATTCTCTTCTGAAGTTATTGCCCTGCGATGAATTTACAATATGGAGAGTCAGAAACAATGGGTCTCTTCAGAACTCTAAACAAAGAGCGCTGCAGATGAGATGATGTGTAGGGTCTTAGCCAGGGCTCTGACTTGACAAAAAGACACTAACACAAGTGTCAAGCCTTGGGAGCAGGAAGGACAAGGGCCAGGACAGCCAACTATTGTTAGGAGCCAAATTCTTTTTTATTAAGCTGGGTCTATTCTAAAAGGCAATGGAGGGAGGACTCAGGTGATAATCTAGAAAACACTTCATCCACAATCATGTGTGTTTGTGAGTGTGTGTAGGGGGGCGCTGAGGGACTGACCTTGATCAAGCTCTTTCCCTATTTAACATGGACACTTGTAGTCATTTTGGATAACTGACATTAGAATGTTGGGAAGAGATGTCATGCAAGGGCAACTCGAGAAAAGGGAAACCACTTTTTATAGAGCACCTACCATATAATGTGCTGTGGGTCAGGACCTCCCCAGATCTTATTTAATCTTACCCTCAACTCTGTGAGCTAGGATATTTTCACCCATTCATTTTTTCTTTGTTTGGTTGTTTTTAAGTTAGAGGATGGGATATAAAGAGACAGACTCCCACATGTGCCTTGACTGGGACCCACTCAGCAACTCCTCTCTTGGACAGATGCTTGGATCAGCTGAGCTATCCTCAGCATCTGGGGCTGTCACTCGGACCAATTGAGCCACTGGCTGCAAGAAGTGAAGAGAAAGAGAAAAGAAAAAGGGAGAGGGAGAGGGAGAGAAGCAGATGGTTGCTTCTCTTGTGGGCCCTGACCAGAGATTGAACCAGGGACTTCCACACACCAGTCTGACACTCTGTCCACTGAGCCAACCAGCCAGGGCCACCCACTTGTTTTGAAGTCCAGTAATACAGAATTCCTTGCAGATTCTAGTCTCATTTCCTCTCCTCCAAGCCTCTACATGTGTCACTTGTGCTACTCCCACGGCCTGCCCACCCAGACACTGCCTCTCATCTGGCTATTCCTTATTTATCCTCCAAGTCTCAATGTATGCCTGCTCGGCTGAGATTTCCTTTATCATTCTGGCTGCTGGGTGAGGTTTGCCTCCTGTGACAACCTTTACCCTCTTACTACTCAGAGAGTGGTCTTTAGGCCAGCAGCATAGGGCTCACGTAGGAGCTTGTTAGAAGTGCAGAATCCCAGGCCCCAGCCCAGCCCTGCTGTACAGGAATCTGCGTCTGAACAGACCCTTGGATGATGTGGAATGTGTTTCCTGTGGCATCACCCCATCATTTCCTGATGTCCCAACTCTGTTGAGAGTTCCTTGGGGGTCAGATTCTACCTTACCCTATCCTTGTACATAGCCCAGTGTTTGATTTAACAAGTGTTTACTGAGTGAAAGAATGATTATCTGAGGTAACTATTATTCATCCTCATTGTTTGGGGGAAAAAAAATGGAGTCCCAAAGAGGTGATGTAACTTGTCCAAGGTCACAGAGTCCAGCAAAGGCATAGATGAGATTGAAACCTGGGTCTCATTTGACCTCAGAGCTTTCCCCATGGCAGTGTGCTGTAGGAGGCGGGTGAGAGGCGAGCCAGAATCGGAGCCCGAAGGTGTGACACACCTGGGAGCTGTGTCTCTGGTTTTCAAAAATCCAAGGAACTTTGAATCAGCTTCCCTCCGTCAGCAACCTTAGCAGGGGAGGTCCGGCTTTTTTTAGGAAGCACGAAAATGACCCGTGAGAATGCATCCTGGGCTCACGCTAATCTCTTGTAATTACAGCCATTGTGAAAAATGGGCCTTAGCAGTGATGGAATTGAACACCCCATTTTATGGCAATCAAACATGGTCTTCTAAAACCTCTATTTCTAGACCTGAGAACATAGCACGTGAAGGAGAGGTATCTCCAGTGCGGTCAGCCATCAGAGCTTCACCCGGCACTGCAGCCTCGGGGTGCACTTACAGGGATGTAGCTGGCGTTGATGTAGTCGGAGCACGGGTCATCATCTACATTGGACAGCTTCACTCGAGAGGCGTCATCTGGAAGGAAATTTATTGAGACAGATGTGTCACTGAGTCTTCGAGTGATTTTCCTACAGTTTATGGAATTCTTGGTTTTTGATGTGCGTTAGTTCTGATCCCCACAGGGATAGTCCTCATTTCCACGTTGCAGAAGAGGCTCAGACAGGATAACTAACTCACGTGAGGTTGCACAGGTGGCTCCTAAACATACAAACAACCGGATGCCTTTTGAAGGCCCCTCTGTGCTTTCCTTTGTAACACTACATATAACACTACAACACCTGCCCAAGGAGCGGCCAGCTCCCTCTCATTGCTGAAATGAGTACCACCCAGAAAAACTGCCTTCCGCTGCTTCACCTAATAGGGTGAGGATAGTGAAAATATGTAAGAACTGTTCAATAATAATTTTCTAACTGGAGACTTCGTTAAGTAAGCCTAGGCTGGTCTTTGCTGGCCACGCTGTTCCTGCTCTGAGGCCTCCAAGGAGAAGCAGTAAGACCACATGGTGAAATGTCAACAGCAGAAGAGGCCTCTCAGAACCAGAATGTAGGCTGGTTGTTACCCATCTGGAGGCAAGCGCAGTCACATACAAGTCAGTCCTTTTTAAAGGCATTCAGAGCCTCAGATCTTCCAAATCCAGCTCTCCCATGTATTTCTTTAGCCCATTGTATTCCCGGGGAAGAGAGTATCACACACTTCAACAGAAAACTCACAGGGCAATATATTGTTGTATCGATTCTTCCCTCTATTCTCCGGCAAGAGTGCAATTTCACATGGTTGGTTTCGACCCACGTCTTTTAGGTCCTATTAGATCAAAAATAAGTTTGTAAGTAGAGACTATGAAATAGAAGGCGGCAAATCACATAACCCCTGAGGCAGATAATAACACGAGAATGTGTACCCTAGCTGCTCTGTATGGAAGGCCTGGCACATTCTGCGCGCATTAGTTCTGACGCCCACCGCAGCCCCGCGGGAGGTGTGCTCACCTCCACTTTACAGAGAAGGCTCAGACAGGATACCGAACTTGCCCCAGGTCACAAGGGTGGCAAAGCTGGGAATCGAATCCAAAGCCTGGGCACTTCCCACCGAAGCCCATTATTTCCCAGTCGGTCATGTGGCCAGGTTGAGTAACTGACAGCGTTAGGTTTGCATTTGCAATTTGTTACATCTCTCTTACCATCTAATCCAGGGAGCCCTTTGTTTGCTGTGCAGGTCTAGACAGGACATGGCCTGTGAGACGAGGTGGTTTGTTGTGCAGGGAAGGGATTTGGCAGAAAAGAGCACCCAGCCGAGAGCCTAAGTGTCACTCTAACTCGTGAGCCCAATCAGCCCATGATTCCACAGTGAAGGCTGGGAGGGAAATTCTGCTAAAAACTTGGGTACTAAAAGCATCATTATATCTGAGTTGTACCTCATACTCCTTGGATAGAAGGTAGTTGGAGTCAGCCTGCAGCTTCATGAAGTGCCCTTCAAACTGATTTACTTTTATTGGGCTACAGTTAAAATATAACAGAAGGAAAAGAAAATTACCGAAGGGGAAATGCCATAACCAGTTAGAGCTGTATTTCCAAAGCAGGTAATATAGTAATTAATGAGTTTTCTCTCTTACCAAGAAGTTTTCCGGTTACTGTGAAAGGAAGCCAAAAGAAGAAAGACCTCATTAGTAAATTGCACACAATACAATCAACTCATCTTTCAGTAAAGAGTGTGAAGGAAGGGTGGTGCTCACCCTTTCTGGCCCAGGTTCAAGTGGACAGATAATGGTAGGTCCCGGCGGATGCTGAGGTGGGCAGAGGGCCTTTCTCGGCCATGGCTGGAACAGAAGGGAGAGGGTTTACATTCTGATTATGAAACTTGACTTCAACATATTTTTCCATTTGTGGTATGGCTGTGCATGTTTGTGCATCTATGGATTTTTCAGTATTCATGTCGACATACATCCAGCCAACGTCTCTTTGAGGGAGGAAAAGAGAGGAAGAGCACAAAGAAGAAATAGCTTTTTCCCACCCAGAAACGGATCTCTGCGATAGCTGAAGATTTGTCTTCTGTTTTTTTGGCTACAGGTCACAATCACTTCCCACACTCTCAATAAAACTTTCCTTAAAAAAATCCCCAGTAAACCTTAGTTGCAAGACGTGACTTCAAGAGAAAGCAGCACAGTGTGCCAAATAAAAGAAATTCCCTAAGAGAAGAGAGTGTGGCACTGGGACCATGTGCTTTGGTTCTTTTTGGTCTCTCCTTAAATTAGCATAGCAGATATGAGCCACAAAACGGTGATGTCAACCATCCTTTTCAGCATATTTCAGAAAAGTGTTTGGGTACACAATTTGCAGACATCTCTGTCTTCATGAGGAGGTAGAACCACACACACACAGAAATTTTTTTCTTGTGCAAAAGGTATTATTTCACATGGAAATAAAGCTACACACAGCCCCTCAGTCATTTGGGGTGGGCATAATTCATCTATGGTGTGGAGAGAGGCTGAACCCAGTGAGTCATGGTCTTAGGGTCTGACCTCTGTTTTTCTTGAGAAACAAAGGTGATTTAACTGAGAGAAATTAAATTCTTTTCCCTTCTTACTGTTGAGGCTATAGGGCATTTTCAGTTGCATCTTTGAAGTGTGGGCCCAATCACCAAGGGGATTTTTAAAAATTTATTCATTTTTATAGAGAGAGGAGGGAGAGAGGGAGAGAGAGGGGGAGAGAGAGAGAGAGAGAAGGGGGGAGGAGGAGGAAGCATCAACTCCCGTATATGCCTTGACCAGGCAAGCCCAGGGTTTTGAACCGGTGACCTCAGAGTTCCAGGTCGAAGCTTTACCCACTGCGCCACCACGGGGATTTTTGTACTCACCTTGTTTTCCGTCTGCAGATGAATAAGGCAACAACAGCTACCAGCATGCCAATTAAGAACAGGGCAGCACTCACACCTTCAATGACTCCGAACAAAGGCTCTACAATAATCCAGGTGGAAACAACAAACCCAGGTGGACACATTAATGCTAACGAACCAGTAAGGAAGCTAGAAGCCCTACCTCCCAGGAACATTATTACGGGAGAATTCAAAGATGCCCACACTGAGGCATTTACTATCTAAAGTATGGGAGTATGCAGCCGCAGCCCAGAAGGTGGAATGCTGGCTGCTACCCTGTAACAGCAGGTCGGTCATTAAACCTTTGAAGTTAATGGTATTTAGCTTTTAAAGGAATGTTGGACTTGCTTGGGCTTGTATGTAAAGCTTGGGATCCTTGAGATAAATGCCAGCAGTTTGCCACCGAAATAAAAATGCTATTTCATTTGTAGAAAACGAGTTACAGCATCTGGGACTTTCACAAATCCAGTGAATTGCTGAGAGTTATTTTAACAAAATCTTATTTTTATTTCTGGGATAATATTACTACTGGTTTATGAACAGGTAAGAGTAGCCCATTTTTCTAAACAGTTTTATTGAAATGTAATTCGCATGCCATACAATTCACTAATTTAAATTGTATAATTCAATGATTTTTAGTACAGTCACAAAGCTTTGCAAACATCACCAAACTTTATAACATTGTCATCATCCCCCCCCCCCCCCAAGAAACCCCATGCCCTTAGCTGTCGTTACCTGTTCTCCCCTCTGCCTAGCCCCAGGCAACCACTAAGCTTTCTGTCTTTATAAATTCACCTATTCTGGACATTTCACATAAACTGAGTCACAAATACGTGGACTTCTATGATTGGCTTCTTTCATTTAGCATAAGGTTTTTAAGGTTCAGCCACATTGTAGCATCGATCAGTATTTTACTCCTTTTTATGGCTCAGTAACATTCCATTGCATGGCCATATCACATTTTGTTTATCCAATCATCCATTAATGGACATTTGACTTACTTCTAATTTTGGTTATTATGAATAATGCTGCTACGAACATGTGTATATACAAGTTTTCGTGTGGACATATGCTTTTATTTCTCTTGGAGAAATATTATTTCCTAGGAGGGGAATTGATGGGTTCAATGATAACTCGTGGTTTGACATTTTGAGAAACTGAAAAACTATTTTCCAAAGCAGCTCTACCGTTTTTCATTCTCACAAGCAATGAATGTGGTGGGTTCCAATTTCTCCATATTCTTGCTGAAACCTGTTGTCTTTTGCCTTATAATTATTCTATTGGTTATGAAGTGGTGTCTTGTGGTTTTAATTTGCATTTCCCTAAAGACTAATGATCTGGAGTATCTTTTCGTGTGCTTATTGGACATTTGTATATCTTCTTTGGAGAAATGTCTATTCAGAGCTTTTGTTATTTGTCTTTTCATTACTGAGTAAGAGTTCTTTACATATTCTGGATACCCCTAGTCAGATATGTGATAGGCAAACACTCGTCCTTTCACTTTATGCATGGCCTCCTTCAAAGTACAGAAGTTTTTAATTTTGATCAAGTCCT
The DNA here is from genome assembly GCF_036850995.1 of Saccopteryx leptura. Lineage (NCBI taxonomy): Eukaryota > Metazoa > Chordata > Mammalia > Chiroptera > Emballonuridae > Saccopteryx > Saccopteryx leptura. The sequence continues at coordinate 112,771,355 of NC_089504.1, forward strand.
ATTTATCTATTTTCTTTTATTGCTTGTGCTTTTGGTGTCATATCTAAGCAATCCTTTCCTAGCTCAAGGTGGCAAAGATGTACTCTTGTGTTTTAAAAGTTCTATTGTTTTAGCTCTTACATTTAGGTCTATAGATTATCCCATTTTTTAAGTTTCATTTTAAGACCTTGGATTTTTTTATTCAATGTTGCCTTTCAAGACTCATCAAATAAACACAATCATCTTTCTTTTAATGTGATTAATACTCATTTTTTAATATATGTTTACTATCTCTCTCAAATGGATTATATAGAATTTTTATTGTACAACAAAATTTCGAAGAGGAAAGAGCTGTGTTTACAAAGCCTCTACTTAATATTAAATTATAAGCCAACATATCTAAATCGTCTTAACTGTGTTCTGATAATCTTTTTGGTTTGAAAAGTGGGAGATTATCCCTATATTTGGCATAAAGAGATGGGAGTGTTTGTGAGGCTGAGTAGTTTTTGTCATGCAGCCTGACAGACTGTTTCAGCTATAAAGGAGAACTTCCTGAGACCGAGCGTTGGGAAACACTGGCTTCAGGGGAAGGTTGGGGGCAGAGGAAATAAAGGAAAATGTGCTGAAAAATGATGCTGTTCTCAGCCTTCTGGAAATAGTCCAAGGTAGTGCAGTGTACAGGTTAAGGATTCACGCAGAAAGTGCCAGAATATCAGCTCTGCTCTCCTTCTCAGCTCTACGACACTTTATTCAGCACGGTCAATGAAAGTGTCCTTGACAAGCAGGCATTTGCACAGTAATCTGAATCGCTCAAACTCTCAGTGCTTCAGGTCCTCGCCTAGAAAGTGGGGCTGATCACAGTACCCACCTCAGAAGGCTGTAGTGAGCGTTGGCTACATTATTCTGTGTGCAATGCTGAAAACGACCTCGGTAGGAAAGGTCACCAGTAAATACTAGCTGCTATTATTACTCAGGCTTTCCTTCTAACGTATAAGAGAAGTTTCTTTCATAAATTTATGTCAAGACTTTTAAGTTAACATTTCTTTTATAGTGTAGAAACAACATTTAACAAGCAAAAGAGAAAAAGGTCACTTATAATCCTGCTGCTTTGAGATAGTCGTTGTTAAGACTTTGGTGTGTTTCCTTCTAGTTTTTTTCCTATACATTTCTATGTATATGGATGTATACATTGGAAAGCCCTTCATATCTATTTATAATTTGACCTGTGTGAGTTCTTTACTTGAATGTTTTCACCCACCACTGAAAAAAAAAATCATCTTTAATAGGAAAAAACCAACCTGGTACTTCGCTATTTTTTGTATTACCAGTAATGCCCCTTCTGTGCATTCTCCCTCACAGGATGTGTAATTCCTCTAATCCACATCAATACGTAAGCACATAAAGATTAAGTTCCAAGTGAAAATAAACGTTCCCCCCCCACCAGCCAAATATTGGCTCTCCCCACTGGCAGTCTTTGTAGGTCTCTTGGCAGTCGGTAGAATATGTGGGTCGATGGAAAAGTTAACCTTACCTGATTCAGTGGTGATAGGCAAAGAAAAAAATGTGTCTGAATAAAGTGGCTTTGTGAATTCATTTAGGTCCTCATCAAACAGCTGTGTAAAAGCTCGAATGCTGATTCTGAAAAGAAAACAGATTTATTTAGGTATAAATTAGTGGCTGACCACAGCAGGGCTGACTGAAAAATGTGCTCAGGGAGAAACACAGTGGGCATCTGTCAATATATATGTAGGGTAGGATATGAATTATGGAATCAGATAGACCTGGGTTTGTTTGTTCATTTGTTCATTCATTCATTCATTCATTCATCCATCCATCCATCAAATATTTATGGAGCCTCTATTTATGTCCCAGTCCTTGTTCTAGGAGGTGGACATACTGCAAGGAAGAAAATAGAAGTCCTGACCATCCCAGAGGTGACATTTTCATGGAAGAACTCAAATAATAAATACACAAATATAATATGAAAAAGAAAACAGCAGAGTAAGGGAGATGGCAGGCAACGGGTGTAGGACATGTGGGACCATTTTATTCAGCAGGGACAACGAAGGTCTCCTTGATGGAAAGATACATGCACAGAAATCTGAGGAACAGGAGGGAGGGCACCATGGCTGCATTCCAGGCAGGTGCAAGGCTCTGAGGCAGGAACGTGCCTGCATGCAAGGCGGCCAGCATGGCGAAGCACAGTATATGAATGAGGGGGTTTTATAAGAGAAATCAAGATGGGGCCAGACCATGGAAGACCCAGAAAGTTATGGGGAGAGTTTGACTTTTGTTCTGAGAGACATGGGAAGCCACTAGAGGGTGTTATCAGGATCACTGTGGCTGCTACAGCATGGGGGAAACAATAGAAGAGAGACTGGTTGCGGCAGTCCAGGTGGGAGAGGCTGGGCTGGACCAGAATGCAGTAGTATTAATAGTGAGAAGTGTTGGATATTTCTAAGGAGGAGCTGAAAGACTTGCTGATGGCTGTGCAGTATGAAAGGGTAGAATCAAGGATGATTCCCAAGCTCTGGCTGAGAAACAAATGGAAGAATGGAGGTGACATTTACTAACACCACGGAGGACCATGGAGGAGAACGCTGAAGGGTTTAGGAAGACATGAACTTCATTTTGGGGGGCAGTCTTCTGTGGTGCCTGTTAGAGCAGTCACATGGGTCAAATTCCAATATTATTAGTATTATTGTCATTGTTGCTATTTAAAAAAATAACAAACTTTTACATTGAACATTATACATATTACAAATAAAATTATGTATCTCTCCATCTTTTTGGCACTATTTTTGAAAGAGCCTTTTATCTAAAAATATTTTTTTATCATTGTCATAAAATTTACTTAATGCTCTCTTTATATCTAATTGCTGAAGGTACAAAGAGATACATGGTCACTAGTATTGAAAACTAGAAAAACAATATAAAGAAATAAGGCAAACAGTAAAAGAAGAAAGCATATATTAAATTGCAAACGAGAGGAAAACCATGTATTTGGGCATAAGGAGATGGGTGGGCTGGAGCCCAGATTCCAAGCAGGTGAACAGTATGAAACCATGTCAGAGATCCAGCAAAAGGCCTACAGGTAGCACAGTAGTTCATCTAGACACTCGTGTAATAGTCCAGGCCAAGGACAGGGGACTTGGGTCTGGGGCAGTGGTGATGAGAAGACTGAACGGCATTGAGAGGAGATGCCGGATAGGGCTTAGTCTGAAGAGGAAAAGGGAAGAATCAAAGATGGTTGTTGGATTTGGGCTCAGGTCACTAGGTAGAAAAATGACATCACTGATAGAAATGGGGGATAGACTGGGACCAGGGGATGAGCTTTACTTGGGCTGTAGTGGGGTTAGAGTGACAGGGACACACTGACGTAGGACACTGCAGCTGACGTTTGGAGTTACTGCAGTCACCTGGGCAGGAGAACTTCTGAGGCAGCTGGCCAGGGGCCCTGTGGGATGCCACCTGGAGACCACTGGTCCTGAATTCAGTAAGCAGGCAAGGTGCAGCTCCTAAAACCCAGACTTGTAACCTCAGCCTGGAGGAAAAGCCCCGTTTGTCCATTATAGGACTTAAATCTCATGTTCTCTGGGTGAGTCAGGTCCAGTCTGAAGGGCTGCCCTCAATTTCTGGGAACGTATTTTAGGAAGCATTAGAGGTTGTTTGAGTGCCTGACCAAAATGGTGATGGAGAATTAGAATAACATGACAGTTGGTTTTAGATTTAAGAAAGACTGCCCTATAGAAGAGAAAACAGACACCATTATTTTCTTCCCTGAGGACAGACTAAGCTCAGTAGGCTGCAGTCATGGATTGAGGTGCAGTGCAGGAACCCACGTCACTCTCTGACATCCAGAGGATGAGCCCCACAGGCAGTGAAGGGTTTCGAGCAGAGGCTGGGGGAGAACCAGCTCTCGGGGGAGTTTCAGAAGGGGACTGCCACACTGAGGCCAACACTGGCTTGGGCCACCTCTTGAGTTCTTTCTATCTTGAGATTCTCAGATTACAGGTTTACTGACAGAGTATCAGGCTTGGTTTATATGAGAAAACCTTTCCTAGTGTTAATTTAAATCCTATGAAAGTGAGTGAAAGTTTATTCTTCTCCTTTTTAAAAAAGTCTAGATTTGTTGAACCCCAAAGTACCTGGGCGTGTGCTGCAGTAATGCTGAGGAGATAACAGGCCAGGGACAACTATTCTGCCCCTCTGTCCGCTCCTTCTAACTCCTGCCCAGTCTTAGTGTGACCTTATAATATGAACAAGATGCTATTAGTCACCCACATGATATGATTTCTATCTCTAAAAGATACTTTCCAAGTCAAAATTTGTATTTTCAGGAATAACAGACTGTTGATGAAAGTATCACAAGCTACTTCTAAAGTGTCACCAGCAGTCAATGTATGTTAATTGGGAAGGTGAGTGCTATTAATGTATTGTACCTCTGGAAATTTAAACGAGTCTCTCTGATGATAAGAGGGTTGTCTTTTTTTGTATAGTGATTTGCAAGTATGGAAGAACTCTGATAATCATGGTTCTGTTTCATTATTTCCAACCTCTCCAATATAAGGAAGCTTATTGTATTACTTTAGAAGTTTAGAGGCCCTGGCCAATTGGCTCAGTGGTAGAACATCAGCCTGGTGGGTGGATGTCCTGGGTTTGATTCTTGATCAGGGCACACAGGAGAAGTGACCATCTGCTTCTGTATCCCTCCCCTCTTCTCTCTCTCTCTCATTCTCTTCCCCTCCCACAGAGATGGCTCAACTGGTTCAAGCTTATTGACCCTGGGCACTGAGGATAGCTCCAGAAATGTCCTTCTCAGGTGCTAAAAATAGCTCAGTTGGGAGCATGGCTCCAGATGGGCAGAGCATTGGCCTCAAATAGGGGTTGCTGAGTGGATCCCAGTCAGGGGACATGCGAGAGACTCTTCCCATCTCCCCTCCTATCACTTGGAAAAGAAGAAGAAGAAGAAAAGAAAAAGAAGTTTAGAATTTGAAGCTTGGAAAGAGTTTATGTCTCATTCAGGACCATAGAAAAAGCTGGTGCAAGAAAACCAAATTCTATATTTTCTGACCTCTAGTCTAGATTTTTTCTCTTATTTCCTCTTGGCTTAATTTTGGTGACAGGAATGCCTTCTGTTGGATGGCTCGTAAAATGGGCCCATTCTAGGAAGCCAAGAGTCTTAGGCCTAGCTCTCATTCTGTTGCTGATTCATTGAATGGTTCCTAAAGTTCTTTATTTTTCAGTTTCCTCAGCAGCAAAATGAAAGCCTTGGATATGACAACCTTGTTATGTTCTACTCTAAAATTCTAGGATTCACAGGTACAAGTGCAAAGTATAAAATGGAGCCAGATGAATAAGGACCATTAGGAACTCAGGAAGGAGATGTGTAGCATAGGCTCAACTTAAAATTGGTGGGTCATCAAGAACTCTGTCCTCAGAATCACTTCCAGAAATGGACAGCACAGCCACATTCCCTAGCCCAGCAGTTAGCACTCATTCAGAATCCTATCTCATCCTACCCTCTTGGTCTCGTCCTTCCTGCCCCCCTCACCCCAGCCCTACTTAAAACTGGACTATTTGCTCTTCTCTAAACAATCTGTGTATTTCTGCTTCTGCACTTTAACTCCCTCTGTTCCCTCCACCTTAAATCTGTCTTTATTTCCATATTTTAAAATCCTTCCCTACTTTTTTTTTTTTTGAGAGAAGCAGGGAGAGAGAAACAAAAACATTGAGCTGTTCTTGTATTTGCCCTGACTAGGGATTGAACCAGCAACTTCTGCGCTTTGGGATGACACTCCAACCAACTGAGCTATCTGGCCAGGGATTAATTTTTTAATTTATTGATTGAATTTTAGAAAGGCAGAGAGAGGAAAGAAGAGAGAGGGGAGGGGGAAGGGAAGCATTCATTTGTTGTTCCACTCAGTCGTGCATTCATTGGTTGCTTCCAGTGTGTGCCCTGACTGTGTACTGAACCTGCAACCTTGTTGTTTCAGGATGATGCTCTTAACTGACTGAGCTAACCAGCCAGGGCCCTTACCAACTTTTTAGTGCTCAGCTAAAAAGATGGAGTACCTCCTCAGGAAACCCTGTGAACCCTCACAGCATCTATTTTCCTACACCCCTCTTATGTCCTTCACCATTTCTGCTTCGGTTTTTACAGATATCTCTTCTTTATCTCACTACGTTATAAATTCCATGAAGGCAGGGGCTCCATCTTATTGATCTTCTATCCCCCCTACAGCAGCTGGCCCAGTGCTTTGTAGAGGAGGCATATGCATTGAATGTATTATCAGCATGATAAATTTAATAATATGAATACAATTACTTTCATGAATAGATACCTGATAGTAATTATTTCAAGTTTTACTGTATCCAGAATCAGCAAATTCTATAACACAAAGTTAGAGATCATGTGGCTCAATTTCTTTTATTTGAGGAAAACGAGGTCAAGAGAAGCTGGCTACCTGATTGTGGTCACGTTGCTATTCTATTTAGAATAGAAACAAAACCAGATCAGCACTTTCCTCACCTCCAAAACCGCTTCTTACCGTTCACACTCTGCCCTTTCTCTTTTCATATGGAATAATGCTAATTATACAACCAAATAATAGGAACCCTACGACAAAAGGGAACACATTATATTCACTGACATAATAAACTTGCATATCAACTAAACCTAGCATTTTTCAATTTTTTTTTCAATCCTATTTTTTCTTTTTCCATGTTCCTTCATATCCAGCTAGTCTCTCTGGAAAAAAGATGCCTGACAGCATTGAGGATCACCGTGGTGATTATTGTCTTCAGACAGGCGGAGTGCTAACTTCCTTGAACCAGGGTTCAGTAGCCACCATACAAGTGGCCACTTAGCACCTGGCTCTCCCATGTGCTTTGAAGGGCTATGCCTCCTCTCATTAAGCACTATCTGCCTGGCACGCTTTTTAGGACTGAGGCAAATGTATGTTGGAGAAATAGAGAAAAGCTGTATCCTAGAAAACAAATGTGTACAGCCTGGGTTGATTATGCTATAACAAGAATGTGTAACTTTTCATAGATTATCTCGGTATAGAAATATTTAATAAGCACTCCTTTTGTGCCTGGTACTTGCCATATTGTTTCATGACCAATGTCATGTGTCAAGTCTGTCTCCTCTATTAGACTGTACATTCTCTCGGTGTAGTGAAGAGGGGAGGTGACTAAACAAAGGGTTAAAAGTCACTGGTCAATGAGGATCGGAGGAATGTAGGGATTGGTTGCTGTGGAAATGGAGCCCAGTCATGCATTGACAAGGGTGACCTGGGGCTAGCTGAGGGTTGAGCTGGCTTTTGAACTGTTGCAAAGAATTCACTGGCCAGACGAGGGGGTGGTGGGCATCCCAAATAGAGTGGAAGACATGTGCCAAGGTTCAGAGTAAAAGAGCACCATGCTACATTCACAGGAACTCCGAGGAGTGAGGCATAGCAGAGCGGCAGGGTGTACTTGGGCAGGCGGTGGGAGACAAAGCTGGCGAGGGAGGAAGCGAGGGCTGTGTGGGCTGCTCTGGAATCTTCACTTGTTCCCAGAACCCCTGGAAGGCCTTAATCTAGAAGGGGCATGACTAGGTTTGATCTATTCTCCAGGACAACCCTGTAATGTTTTGTAGATGGGAAAAATAACGACTAGAGAACTGAAATGCTGTTTAAAAGGCTAATGACCAAAAAAATGGCCACAGTGGAAATCAGGTGCAGGGGCACTTTCCGGGGCCTCAGCAGCTGTTAGGGACAGGAAGGAACGTGCTGGGAGCTTGGTGGGCTCTGATCTGGACGTGAACAGTCTCTAGCTTCTTAGTCTCTTTCTCCGAAATGTCACGATGAAGCATCTTCTCTCAAAAAACAAACAAAAACAGCCTCAACTTTTCAACTCACAAAAGAGAAAATAACCCTTGGGAGACTTTTGCTCGAGTTCCCTTGAGCCCAAGTGACTAAGGAGCGGAGGCATCTCTTGATTTATATAGAAACTGGAGGATTCTGACTTTCTGATCTCTCTTCCATTTCTCCTTTGCTCTGTCCGAGAACTCACCTCCTGCAGGTAAACTCATAACAGTCTCTTCGTGAAGTAAACATCACTAATAAGTTTGTGCATGTTCACTCTGGAGGTGCGAACCTTGGCTGGGGAGGCAATACTACTTTTGTGGAGTGTCCTAGGCAGGGGTGACCATACAGAGTTCCTGCCCAAAGTGAGCACTCTGTTTTAGGACAACCATTGGCCTTCCTTTGCTGATGTGAGGGAGTAGCCAAGAGTACTCTCAGGTTGATTTCAGGTCACTGTCTCTTTTTGGAGCTGACTCAGGGGCGATACTCAAAATACCTAAGAGTCAATCACTGGAACCCTGACCAACGAGAATAGAGTCTGGCTCATACAGAAGCTGACCTGATGCCGTACTAGCTAGACATCAGCTCCGGGAACATACGACAGATAAAGCACAGGCTTCGCAGATGTACCAATCTTGAATGCCTGTATCTTTATATCCAAGATCGCAGCACAGGTTCTCTTTCTCTGGAGGACCTTGGTGTGGGATGCTGTGTACTTGTGCCAGTTCCTACAGCTGGGAGGGCCTGTTGGCTGCCGCAGTGCTTTCTGGGACCAAGCCAAACAGCTGCCCTGTTTTCGCCTGCCATCTTAGCGTGAGGACCGGATGCTCCCTCCCTTTCATTCAGCGGCCTCACCTTTCAAGAGCTCTGTCTGAACCACAGGCACTTTTATTTTTTTATGTCTTAGAATGTAAATAAACAAGTGTAATCTGAGTCCTCATTAAAAGTGGAAGATAAAATCTCATCATTCTTGGGTCTCCCTAAACTCAATCTTCCTACTTGGGCATTTTCATAGTCGGTAACCTGGGAATTGATTTGACTTGTACCAAAGAAGTTTTAGGAGAAAGAACAATCTATTAAGAACCTTCAATTCTTCACATAATGAATGAGAGCCTTTGCACAGCGCTCAGGCCCTTTTCACACATTACCTATGAAGGGAGGCAGGAACACAACTTTTATAAATTACCCAGTAAAATATAGAGCATTCTTGTAATGTAGGCAATTAATCTACAGGAACTCATGTGCATCAGATGCCCAGACAGCTGAGCACCTAGTAATGTAGCATGCCCCTTCCGAGCAAAATGATGGCAATACATCTAACCTGTAGGCAGTGCGCGGCTTCAGCGGTCCATCGCAGAATTTTTGCTGATTGGGGTCGCATTTTCCACCCAGGCTCTCCATCTCTGCTCCAAGCTTAATGTTAAAACTCTTTGAGTTGCTGTCAGGGCTTTCGGCACATTTGCTGGCAAAATAATTGGTCTGATACACTCGGATGGAGGCATTGTGCCTGTACTCCAGGTAGGAGGGCAGAGGGTGCTGTGGCTCCGGCTTCAGCTCATCGCTGCCTGCAGGGAGAACACCTGAGGTGAAGACTGACCTTCTTGTGGTCCAGTGATCTCTCCCTATGCTTCTAAGGCCGACGCCTCACCGTCTCTGGTCATTGCCAGAGTGCCAAATTTGCGACCTCAAAGGATGCTGTGAAATTCTCCCAATAAAATTAATTTTAACTCACTTTTTCTAAAGTAAATGATAAATAGTGTATATACAGAATCATGTATAGATAGACCCACACACCCACATATATCATCATCATCTTCCAAATGTGCGTGTGAGAGGGTTTCTCATTAAAATCAAACGATAATGTGTTGCACAACGCCAGAAAGTTAACCACTCCCGACTGTGAGACTTAACTCACTCAACAAGCTCTCTACCTTGCCAATAATCATTGTAGTTAAGCTAATAAGGAAATCCCTATGACCTGGGAAACAGGGAAGAGATAAGAAAAATCAAGTCCAAGGCCAGAGCAGTCACGCCCCACCAGCACATTCCACGTGCCACGCCTCGTCTGATAACTGCTCCGGGTACATCACTGTTATCTTGAGTACAGTTTAATCCTGGCTTGAATTGGGCCCCTTATGTAGAACACTTCCCAGAACCCCTCCCCATCCACCCAGCCTGCTGTGTGCTTTGGCACTATACACCGGTTTGGATGTTGGCTAAAGGAAAGCATCATTAGGAAGATAAATATTATGGAGATTGAGTACCATTTACAATGAACTTCAAGAAGCGATACGGTAGGGGTTCATCATATCCTGGACACTTGTTTAATAAAATTTGCTCAAAATGAGCGGACCTCGGGAATATTATCTTGTTGGCAGTAGTTGAAAAGGAATGTAGCCTTTAGGATGAGCGTCCATGCTGTAAATGCTACTTCTATGAGATGGATTGTTATCCTAGATCCATGGTTGGCAAACCGTGGCTCGCGAGCCACATGCGGCTCTTGAGCCACATGCGGTTCTTTGGCCCCTTGAGTGTGGCTCTTCCACAAAATACCACGTGCGGGCACTACCTCAATAAGGAGTGTACGTACCTATATAGTTTAAGTTTAAAAGCTTTGGCTCTCAAAAGAAATTTGAATTGTTGTACTGTTAATATTTGGCTCTGTTGACTAATGAGTTTGCCAATCACTGTCGTAATCACCAGGGGAACAACCCATCCCCTTGGACATCAATAATTGAAACCCACCTGGCCGAAGAACACGACTTTGCTTTCTGGGGTATGGTTTCATTTCTTCGTCACTGCTTTTTTATGTAATAAAACATTATCTTCATTGTAGCCTACTTAAATCTAAAGTCTCTCCACAGTACAATTTATTTCCAGCTATCAGGTGTAAAGAAATCTGGGATGCACCACTGACCCTTGACATTATTTAACTAATTATGCATCCTGAGCTTTAGTAGAGTTTTAAGATATAAAAACATAGACCGTTAGGTACCTGGTGAGACTAAAATACTATTTAGCTCCCACACTTGTCAGGTTTCAAGTTTCCCACTGCTCACAAATGGGTTAAAATAGTTAAGGATCTTTAGAAACTCATGTGCAGCACCTTAAACAATCTTAAAAAATTAAAACATGCAAAAGATATCAATGCCATGCTGACACAACAAACATCTAACTGCTCACAAAAATTAGGCGATGATTCATAGCTTTATATTCATTTTGAAATATCCCCTAATTTTTGTGAGCAGAATATTTTGGAGGAATAACACAAGACCTCAGCGAATAATACAATTACGAATGTGTACCAAAATACAACACTCCTGTATTTTGACAAATGGTGATATATGTAATAATGCCTAAAGACCATACTTAGTGGTTGTATGGAATGTTGTTTATTACCTAGTATTTGCCTGGTTCATGGGACTTAAGTAGACACTGAATAATTTGAGCATGAAATAACTAGACCATAATACACACTACTGAAAATTCACTAGAGAACGGAGGAATGCTTTTTATGATCATCTGTTTCCTTCCTCAAGCTTTTTTTTTTTTTTTTTGTATTTTTTCTGAAGCTGGAAACGGGGAGAGACAGTCAGACAGACTCCCGCATGCGCCCGACCGGGATCCACCCGGCACGCCCACCAGGGGGTGATGCTCTGCCCACCAGGGGGCGATGCTCTGCCCCTCCAGGGCGTCACTCTGTTGCGACCAGAGCCACTCCAGCGCCTGGGGCAGAGGCCAAGGAGCCATCCCCAGCGCCCAGGCCATCTTTGCTCCAATGGAGCCTTGGCTGCGGGAGGGGAAGAGAGAGACAAAGAGGAAGGAGAGGGGGAGGGGTGGAGAAGCAGATGGGCACTTCTCCTGTGTGCCCTGGCCGGGAATTGAACCTGGGACTTCTGCACGCCAGGCCGATGCTCTACCACTGAGCCAACCGGCCAGGGCCCTTCCTCAAGCTTTTGAATATTTTTGTGAATTGGGGACTGGTTTGGGAGCATGTGATTGGCTGAGGCATTTGAGACAGGGAAGACAGATGAAGCATGTCTCTGCTTAGGGGCAGACCACAAACAAGAGCAGTGAACAGGACTGAATGGGTAGTGAAGATGGAATGAGTCCCTACACACAATGCATTTCCAACAGTACCTGGCACATAGTACGGGCTCAATAAATGATGGTGATTGTTATTACTGTGTGGTTGCTACTATTATTAATTATTAATTATTATTATTATTCACCCATTTAAAAATTATACCCACCAGAAAATAGGCTTTATTGCTGAAAGAACCTTTGTGCAGTCTTTGTTACATCTCCCTGCAGCTAGCAGAGATAAAGCAAATGCTATAAAAATTATGTTTTCTACTTTCAAGAATAGTCACAGAAGAAGCCCCCACAGTGGCCCCGAGAGAGCAGTCCTGCATCTCACAGTAGAGGGAATGCACTTACCATCCGCCTCTCTCACGACCACAGTGAAATATTTCACCGCTCCGTTGGTGTCGCTGAACCAGCTGCAGTTGAAAGTAAAGTTGATGGAAGATTTGCTAATTAGCACGTCCTTTATATTCACACGGATATGTGGAGGTGGAGGAGGAGGGCCTGAGGAGGAGTGGGGAAGGAACCAAGAAGGGTCACAGCTCTGCTTTCACATATGACAATCAGCAAAATGAAGGTCTCCACTCACCTACATTCTGTATGTGTGTGTGTGTGTGTGTGTGTGTGTGTGTGTGTGTGTAATCAAGAAAACCTCTTCCCTCCTAAGGGAAGCAAACTGAGGAAATAACTGCCGATGGCACATTAAACATAGTGAAAGAGGCAGCTCCTCAGCAGGATTTCCTGAAGTTGTAGCATCAAATTGCTTAAAAGCTCCATTATAGCTCTAACCGTATCAGGCAAAGTGATGTGTTTAAAATACTAACTCATTTAAGTACTTGCAGATCTTTTAACTTGTTTGCTGCCAAGGTACTTTGCACAGAGAAATGTTTGCATTTCCCAGAGCCTTTTACGTCCTCTTCTCTGAGTGACAACTGGACACGCTGATGTGGAAGTGAGCTGTGTACAAGGGGACAGCGGTGATAAGTGTGACAGAGAAAGGTGCACTCTGGCGCACCCCTTGGGGACACTCACGGTCTATCATTGTGATCGTGCTGTCTTCAACCACCTCGCTGGTCATGCCAGCCGACTGCACCTTGATGGCCACGAGGTACCTTTTATGGGGTACTAATGTCATAATGGTGAGCAAAGATTTTTCCTTCTCCAGTTTTCTGGAAAACTCAACTTCCTGAGTGTCCATTTTCCGGCATTCAATGCTATACCCATCAAAGTCAGAATCAGGAGGGGTCCAAGAACAGGCAATGGCCGTGGAGTTCTGAGGCCGGCAATGTAGGTTTTGTATCTTGTCTGGCTCTAAAGGAGAGAGAAAAAGGGACACTTTTTTTCCAGCTCCTTTGGATCCAGCTGGCTTGGAGATCTAAATAAGTAATTTCCAAACTTAATTTGGATTTTTTTTCGAGGAAAAACATTCTCATAGATTTCCAAGGTAATTTCTGCCTGCCAGACCCTATTTTGAAAAATATTAAAAGTCAAAGTGTTGTCCCTTTAGACAGCCACCAGGTGCCAACGTGACTGGAAACACAAATGCACACGTGGGCACAAATTAGACACCTTCCTGCTACAGAGTAAATGACGGCTCAAAGTGCAGCTCAACCTGCCTGGACCCAAATTCTGTTTACCAGCTGTGCACTCATGGACAAGTTACTCAACATATCTGTGCCCTATCTGTAAAATGGCAAAATTAAGAAAACCAATCATTATATGGTTACTGTGATGATTCAACGAGTTGTAACAGGCACAGCCACTCAGAATAGTGACTGCTATAGTAATTGCTCATTAAATGCTAGTTCTTATAATGGGAAATTAAGACATGGCATTGATGACCTGTTACCCTCTGGGCTCTGGCTTCTGCCCCGCTCTTTCCTGTTGTGCCTGCCCCTCCCTGCTCACACGCATGGCCTGAAACTGCTGGGTTCCCCACGCAGACCGTACTGTTCCATGCTCCTATGCTTACGGACATCTCGTTTTTTCTGCCCGACAGAGTGCCTGACTCAGTAGGCCCCAGTGAATGGTAGCTGACTTTATTTGTTGTGAATGACAAACCATGAGTAAGAGATTCAGTCTGAGGGAAGAGCACTTAGGTGACTGTACAGGTTGACAGGCTGCCCCGACCAGCTGCACGCCTCCCATTTCCAATGATTTTATATATCTACAAAGCTACATTGTATGATTTAGGTAAGTCATTTTTGCATTTTAATTTTAGCAGCTGAGCCATTTAAATAAGAAAAGTTCTCAGTTCCTCAATATGTAAAATCAAATGGGTTCTGGTCTTGTTTTAAACGTGCATCAGGTCAGAGGCGCTATGTTGAGTGCTCTCCCTAAGACCTCCCTTGCTTTTTCTCAGGAATTCCCAAGGAGCCTTCAGGCTTGGAATAGAACCTGAAATCCCAGGTCTAGATGACCTTATTCATTCCAGGAGTCAATGCCTTCACAAAGATTACATTTTAAAAGCCTGCCCCAGTGCTCTATTGACCAGAGCACAAAATATAGTAACAATTTTCAGATGGCAATAATCAACTACGTCAACTCATCAAAAAGGCCCACAAAAGAACTGGCATCTCAGACAAGCAATAACTGTGCCTTTCAAACTTAACTGCTTGTTAAACTTTTGAACTCTTTTCAAACCAAGTCAGAGCTGACACCCAAAGATACCTTCTCTTCCAGCCTTGGAGAAAGTCTTTTCAAACATTCCATCTAATCCATAATTCTGAAAATTTGCTCAAAGAATAATACGGACAGCTTGCTTCCAGCTCTTCTCTCACTCCCTTTTCACCTATAAGTCCCATCTGCCTTCCAAGACTCAGGTCCTGTCCCCATTCAATAAGAAATGAATACTGACTAGTGCAAGGTGCTCTCCTAGGGACTGTGAACAGTAGAGAGGTGAATAAGACATAAGCCTTAACACCCAGGAATGGAGAGGACTCCAAAATAGCCATAATACAAGGTAGAGAGGAGAATGGTCACGAAGAAATTGGAAAATAAGATGCTATGTGGCATGACAAACACCTTTCTGCTGCAGTGGGCGGGAGTTAGGAAAGGCTCTCTGGCAGAGATGATACCTCATCCAGATATTGGGAAAGGAATTTTAGGCAGAGAAAACTGAGCACCCAGTTACCAAGGGTGGGGTTGAAAGAAGTGGGATGGTGGGTGATCGAGAACTGCAAGTTATTCATCATGGCGGGGACTCATCCATGAGTAATTAGTATGATTTTACCTGAGAATTATAAACTTCTACTTTGCTTAATTTCTTGGGTTTTCTGTTACCCACAGCCAAACCCAACCTTAACTAATGCAGTCCTAAAAGTTCCACCAGCCATTCCTCAAAAAATTCAGCACCCAGTCCCTCTGCATACTGATGGCTCACATGCCCCATTTGGTAAATGCCACTCTTAAACTCTAGCATTGGGACTGAATATCATACTCCAGTTGTGGTCTGACCAGACTAGCCTCTACTGAGCTCTTAAACTACATACCTGTGATCCAATTATACAGCCCACGATAAGCCAATAAAAATCCACGCTGAACTTGCTATAAACAAAAACTCTTAGTTCTTTTTCACATATTTCTCTTGACACTCAACTATTTGATCCCAAACTGGTCTTTGGATATAATAGGGTGCACACATTACAATTGTTATTGCACTAGTGTTTGCAGGTTACAAAAAACAACTGCTTGTATAAACTTCTAACATTCAATGAGGTATTTTACCAACAACCACTATCTGATCCGAGAAGCTACATTTACCAGGTATTATTGAAAAATAAATATTTGGATCAATGTTTCTATACTGAAAAACCTTTGTTTCTCTGAGCTTTGTTCATCAATCCCAAAATGTCTTTGAGAAGAAACTGATATATTTCATGGTTAAAATATTTTTCTCTTTAGGATTTATAATAATATGTCCTAACCAATCCCTGTGCTTCTAGTTTGATCCTTTCAACCTATTCTTTACACCCCAGGGTGACTCTCTAAAGTGTAAATCTGATTGCAGTATCTTGGCCAAAAATCCTTCTGTGGCTTCAATTAATTGAGGATAAAGTTCAAAGTCATTACCATGGTTCACAAGAAATTTTATGACCTGATTCTCCTAATCTGCACCTTTTATGCTCTAACCAACTAAACTCCTTTCTGTTCATCTCTCCTTTCTGGTCTTGGAATATTTTAGTCTCTCTCCCTGGAATATGTGAGTGGACAATATTCTTCTTTCCCACTTCCACCCAGTGAATCTTCCTCTTTCCTTAGGTTTTGATTTGGATGTTTCTTCTTCCAGGAAGCTCCCTTGCATTGGGTCAGATGTCATGACCATGGGTTTCTATAGTACCGAATACTCCCTTCATCAGTCCCTAAATGCAGTTGTTCTTAATGATAGTACCTCCCACTTGATTGTAAGCTCCATGGAGGCAGGGATCATTTATTCATTGTTCAAATGTTTTTAGTATCGAATAAATAAACAACTCTATACGGACCTCTGCCTGAATTCAATCTAACCCATCCCAAGTAAAAGTGTGGATTTATGCCAAGCCCCACTGGAATTATATGTTGTTACACATACTTCCTCCTTGCTTATATGAGAACCAAGAGTAGCAAAACATGTCGTACTTGTCCTCACAGTTCCAGAAATTGGTCTGCTGTAGGTTCTCCAGGAATCACCGCTGACAGTCTTGACACTGAATTGATAGGACCTCCCTGGACGAAGACCAGACACGATGCGTCCTTCTGATTTCCGGTTGTTGTAGGGGTTGAAGACTGTGATGGGATCTCTGGGTAACCACTGAACCTCAAAGTCATCATAGTCTGTCCAGTCTGGTGGCCCCTTCCAGATGATGGTCAAGGATGTGTTTGCAACATCAGCAAATGACATAAGACTGGGAGGACTTGGGGCTATATGTAGGAAAAAGTGAAAAATCATGTAATCACTTCTGTTCTATAACATACAAATGAGATAGCTGAGCGACCATAGACATACTTTAAATGTATTTTACAGAAAGAGGTAATATAAAATAGGAGCTTGCTTTTATAGTGTGTACTATGTGTAAGGCACTGTCCTCAAGTGTTTTATGTACATTTTCTTTAGTTTTCATAACCAGAGCTTCCTTACCAGGGTGCTGTGAAGCATGAATGTTCCCTGAGTGGCTTTTAAGTGTGCAGAGGTATTGATTCCATCATATTTTGAGATATGAGGGCTTGAGTCCACAGACTATGTTTAATTTCTGATGGCCTTGTCCATTGAACCCAGTATGTCCAAGAAATAAAAAAAAATTTTTAGGAAGAACTGCATATAGCCAAACAATGATGAGGTATGTGATTATTCCCATTTTAAAGATAAGAAAACTGAGGCTTAGAGATACCTGTCTTGTTTCACCTAAGTGGCACAGCTAAGCTAAGGACCTAGATCATTTTAACCAAAGTCTTTTTCTTTATCCACTCTACCACTTGTGCTTGCCCAAGTTCAGAGGGTAGCTCATGACAGATCATTATTGACTCTATTTCTTATTATTAAAACCATTGTTAAAATATGTCTTTAGACACCACTTCCCACCAATACTTGGCCACTGGAAACTGAGCTTCTTACCTGTTCTGCTCTCCCCGGTGGCCTTGTTGCTGAGCTCTCCACTGTGAGTCACTACACATAGGGTATACTTCCTTCCAGGAACAAGACCATGAAAGCGCCACTCCGTTAAGTCCTTTTCTTTCCAGGTTTCCTTCTTAGTGCCATTGGGATTGTACAGAATCAGCTCATAAAGGTCGAAGTCCCCAGGGGCTGGGCTCCAGCTGAACCAGAGACTGTCCGTCATGTCCCGGTTGGATCCCTTGAGGTTACTCACAGAGGCTGGGACTGAAACAAGGAAAACCTTTACTAAAACACACAACCGAAACAAAGGCATTTTGGCCCACAGGTGAAAACATAAGCTATGTTGTGCCTACAGGTGAGTAGTTCCTCCTGTAGAGTCAGATCTTGCCTGTATTTTGTCACTTTGATTTAGGGGAATGTGGTCTAGAGACACGGGACAGATTAAAATAAGACAAAACTCAAAGGCTGGCTTTTACCCATTTGCCATGTGTGCTCTGATGAACATATAGAATGAAATCTTTCGAAATGATTAAAACTGGTCAAATAGCCTATACCTTAGCTCATACAAGGTCCTACAAGTGTTCATGAAAAGTTCCAATCCCATGCAGTCGGCCCATCTCTCTTGTGGCCAACACACCAAAGCATCCGTCTCTGGTATCTCTGCCACCTCTCCAGCATTTTGGTTCTCGGTTCTTTCCTATTCTTTCTTACCAAAATCTTTATTAACAGTCGCTTCTACCTTTGTATAAATTGGCTACACTGGCACCTGTCCCATGGGTATCTGAGCATCTTCATTCTTTGAAGAGTGAAGACTGCTGTCATTCGCTGGAGGAACTTCAAACCTTAGTGGGCCAAGGAGAGGATCTGCGCGGGCACAGGCTGCCGGAGGCGGTAACATCTAGGTGAGTCTATTCATGGTTTAGGCGTTTCTGCTGCTTCTGCTCATTCCCCCTCAGAAGACAAACTGAGGACTTCCACTGGGTGCCTGCAATGTGCTCTTCACACGGCTCCTTCGGGTTTCTAGCGAAATGCCTTCTCTAACGGAGTTTGTCCTGCCAAGTTGCTCTCTGTCGCACAAACTATTTATTTCCTTCATAGAAATTAAGGCATTCCAATATCATCTCCCTTTAAAATATGCTGTTCCCTGCCCCTCTCCCTCCACTAACATAGAGCTCTGTGGGGTCAAGGGCATCATCTATCTTGTTCACTGTCCTACTCCAGCCATGAGCCCAGTGCCTAGGACCCAAGAGCACTCAAACAATTCTGTCAAATGGAAGAAAATTGAATAGAAAAATGAGATAGTGGGCTCCAGTTATAAAAAAGAGCAGGTCCAGTTTCTTCTTTGTAGCCCGGAAAGATGTTTGTCGCTCTCCTTTTCCTGCCAATCTCGGTATTTGTTTCCTCCAGTCCTGCGGTTCTGACTCACAGCAGTCCTTGCTTGTTGGTCCTTCCCTGGACCTGCCCTCCACTCCATTTATTTCTTGTAGAAAATCAGGGCACAGCTTGAACTGAGCCATGATGGGTTACAATCCTCTTACAGATTTTTTATTTTTATTTTTATTAAACCCTATGAGATAAACAAGTGGAGGCAACAGAGCAGAAGCCAGTGCAACAACTACTCTGATGTATAATCAAAGGTCTGGTTTAGGGTCACCTGAAGGTCACACATGTCATATAAAGCTATACCTGGATAGAATGGGAAACTAAGAACAAACTGTGACACTTTCCCTACTATTCACTGTTGCTTGGGTCCCGGTCTTACCTGTTCTACCAAATATGAAAGACTCGTTGAACAGCTCTCCACTGTGAGTTTCAATCACCATTTTGTACATTCGGCCTTGCAGTAAGTTCTGGAAAGAAAAGCTCTGGACTTGCGGGTCGACTTGAACTCTCTCCTGAAGAGTTCGATCTGGGTTGTACAGAAAGATGTTGTACCAGTTGAGCTCTCCCTCTGAGGTGGTCCAGCTGAAGGACAGGTGTCTGGTGGAGTTCTCTGTGATCCTCAGATTGGTGACAGCTGCTGGAACTGGAAATGTCGAGGAGCAAGAACGTGAGATTGAGTCTTGGCACAGCCCAGGAGGACGCCTGGATGGACTCACTCAAACAGCAGCTCAAAACACACGGTCCCCGCCTTTAAAAATATTGGCTTCACGGAGCCCTTAGAGCAAAGGAATCTAATTATTGATACTGAAACTCTTCATTTTAAAAAAACAAAATCACAAAGACCAAGGAAAACCAGCAATGGGAAAGTATCCTCAAAGATATTTTGAGAGTTGTACAATAAATGTTAATCTGGCCTGTGTGACTCAGTGTTTTCTAATTTGAGGAGCTATATCAGAGATCATAAAACTACTGCTGAATGCCATCGGAGAGCTAAGAAATGACCATCGGAGGGGAGGACAGTGGGAGGAGAGAGTGGGTGGGAAAGATGGTGAAAAGCAGACAGAAAGGGGAAATTCGAGTCAGGGAGATGAGAAAGAGAAGCAAGAGGAAAGCTAAAACCATTTTTAAAACTAGTTCACATTAAGATTTTGCAACAGCGGCCTTTATTGCTACCTGTTAGCAAAGTAATCAAATGCCACCAGAAATCGCTGCTTCCTGCTGGCACAGATGCTTCCTGACTCCACAGCGCTCTTCGGGCGCCGGTGCACAGAGCAGGACATCTCAGTCTCTCCTGAGTTCTTTTCCCTCCATGGCAGACACTTTCTCAGGCTCCTTTGCTTTCTTTCTCTCCTTATGCCAGAACCTTAAAAGTTAGTCTTTTCCATGCTTCCAATCTTTGTCCCTTTCATATCTTATAACACTAGCTAAGTAATCAGTCTCATTCACTTTCTGAATCACTGAGGTCTGAATGTTTGTGTTCCCCTAAATTCATATGTTGAAACCTCACCCCCAAAGTGAGGGTATTAGGAGCCATTGAGGGTGATTAGATCATGAGGGTGAAGCCCACATGGACAGGATTAGTGCCCTAAAAAGAGGCCCCAGAGAGCTCTGTCCCTCTTCCACCTTGTAAGGACACAACGAGAAGGCGCTATGAACCAGAAAGCAGGCCCTCGCCAGACACCAAATCTACTGCTGCCTTGATCTCAGACTCCCAGCCTCCAGAACTGTTAGAAATAAATATTGTTTAAGCCACCCAGATTATGACATTTTTGTTATAGCACCCTGAACAGACTAAGATATTGATTTAGCCCTGGCCAGAGAGCTCGGTTGGTTAAAGTGTTGTCCTGAAGCACTGAGGTTGCCAGATCGATCTCCAATTAGGGCACACACAGGAGCAGATTGATGTTCCTGTCTCTCTCTCTCTCCCTCTCTCTCTCTCTCCCTCTCTCTTTCTCCCCTTCCTCTTTCTCTAAAATCAATACAATAGATATATTTTTTAAAAAGATATTGATTTAACTAGAATTTTTGTCCAAATCTTAATCTCTAGCTCACTTTTCTGAGCTTGGGCCCGTATTTTCAATGATCAATAATCACTTCTCAAGTAAAGTTACTCAGACATCTCAAACTCAGTTCCAAACCAAATCCTGTATAATTCTCCTCTAAATTCCCTCTTCCTGTTTCTCTTATCTAAATTAAGGACATACATTCTGCCAGGCACTCCAGCTAGGAACTGGCGCCTTCTTTCCTCCACCTGTACTCCACTCAGCCACCAAGTGCCATCTCATCTAAAGGAGACAGATTTCTTGACTCTATCTACTGTCCTTCACCAGGGCCCCTGCGTTAGTTTAGCTTTTGACCTTTAGGCTTTCTGCAACTGCAACTGTCTCTGGACCCCAATTACCTTCCTGGCAGGTCCCCTCACTGGGCTCTCACTCCCTCTTCTCCAGTGACACTGGCCTTTTTCCTCCAGCAGGCCAGTCACCGTCCTGGGAGTCAGGCCCTTGGCCTTGCTGTGTGCTCTGATTGAGGATATTCTTCCCCAAATGTCTGCATGATCCCTTTTCTCACCTCTTTCCAATTTTCACTCCAAAGTCACATTCTTAATAAAATCTCTGAGGACTGTACTATCTAACATTATAAGCCTCCAATACTTGCCATCCCACATTCCTGCTTTAATTTTCTCTTTGGTCTTTATTACCATCTAGTGTACTATATTTTTTACTTACTTACTTTGTTTATTGCCTTTCTCCCCTACTAGAATGTAAGCTTCATGACCATGAGGGTTTGTTTTATCCACTTCTATCTCTCCAGCATTTAAGATAGTACCTAGCATAGAGTAAGTACTCAATAACGAATGAATTAATGAATAGGTCTCCCCACTCCAGTCTCTTCTCCAGTCCGTCCATCCCCCATTGCCGTCTGGTTTTATCTTTTTTCTTTTTTTTTTTTAAGGTAGACATTTTTATTACAAAGCATTCACTTTCTGGTTAAAAACATTCATTGCTTCCTCACTGCTTGCCGGATGAGAAATGAACTTTTGGGGAAGAAGGCATGGCAGGTGCTGTCTCATCTGGGCCCATCCTGCCTCTCCAGCCTCACTCCCCAGCATGCCACCCACACTTCAGCCACCCACAAAGTCTCGCTGTTTCTTCTCACACCTCTCTGTCTTGGCACAGGATAATGTTTGCACAGAGTGTCTGTCTACCACCTCTCCACGTGGAGAAAGTTTCACCCTTCATGACAGTTCTAAAATGTCACTTTGTGTGTGTGTGAGAGAGAAAGAGAAAGAGACAGACAGGAAGGGAGAGAGATGAGAAGTACCAACTTGTAGTTCCAGCACCTTAGTTGTTCATTGATTGCTTCTCATACATGTCTACACTGGGGGGCTCTAGCTAAGCCAGTGACCCCTTGTTCAAACCAGCAGCGTTGGGCCTGAGCCAGTGACCTTGGGTTTCAAGCCAGCAACCTTTGGGCTCAAGCCACTGACATGGGGTCATGTCTATGAACCCACACTTAAACCTTGGGGTTTTAAACCTGGGTCCTCAGCTTTCCAGGTCAATGCTCTATCCACTGCGCCATCACCTGGTCAGGTTGAAATGTCGACCCAATTTCCATACTCGCCTTGTGTCAATCATTCCTCTCTTACATAAAACTTTTATCTCAATGTATTTTTATTTTTCCAAGTGTCTGTCTCACCTACAAGTCTGTCAGCTCGTCTAGGAAAAGAAACATGCCTAATTCATCTTCATGTCCTTATCACCATCAACTCCTTTTAAAACCTAGGAACTTAATAAGTAATCAACAAGACCTGTGTGGTCTGAATAATGGCCCCCAAAGATGTCCCTGTCTTAATCCCCAGAATCTATAAAGTTGTTAACTTATGTGGCAAAAGGGACTTTGTAGATGTGATTAATTAAGGATCTTGAGGTGGGGAACTTATCCTGGATTGTCTGGGTGGTGACCGATATAATCACAAGAGTGAAAAGATGAAAAAGGGAGGCAAGAAGGTAAAAAAGGTAATATTGGGACAGACACAGAGGTTGGAGGATTACCATTGCTGGAAGGCAGCCATGAGCCAAGGAACATGGGTGGCCCCTAGGAGCAGATAGGGCAAGAAATAGATTTTTCTCCTTAAAAATCTCTAGAGGAAACACAATCCTGCTAACACCTTGAGCTGAGCCCCATAAGACCCATTTTCACATGCTGACCTCCAGAACTCTAAAATAATAAACTGATGTTGTTTTGAAGCTGCTAAGTTTGTGGTCATTTATCATGACAGCCATAGGGAAGTAATAGATGGTTTTGATAAAAAATCTAAATTGGAGTATGGTGGGCTGAAGGCTGTGTCCACGGCCAACTGATGGGGAAGTGGTGAGTCTTGGAGAATGTTCCTACTGTGCCAGGAAAGATATGCACTCTCCCTATTTTGCTTCATTGCTCTGAGGCTACTGTCCTCAGGGAAAGCAGACAAGGAGAAATACAAAACAATAGGCTGTGTGACTCACCTGTTCGGCCTTCAGTTTGGGCTTCCTTGCTAAAGAGGCCTCCACTGACAGTTAGGATCTGGATCTTGTATTTCTTTCCTGGGGTTAGGTCTTCAAATTTGTGCTGTTTAGTGGTAGCTGGCTCTGATATGTTATTCAGAAGGATCCCATCTTCATTTAGAAGTAGGATATCATATCTTTCTGCCACGCCAAGGGCTCTTTGCCAACTTACTATTAAGGAATGACTGCTGTATACATTGTCTGCAACTGTTCCCTGGACAGATGCTGGGACTGCAGAGAAAGAAAGGAAGCAGGTTTTGTCATTTAGGGTAAAGTAACCAGTTGAGAAAAACTCTCTCAAAGCAACAGCAGATAGAAGACAATGCCTCATTACTGCATTGACACTTTCTGTGTGCCCCTGGGAGAAAATATTTCTTATCTTGAATTATCTGTAGAATTGCTTTGATTCTCCATTTTTTTCTCTGAATTTAGATAGAATTTTGAAGTCAAATGAGTTGAAAAATTCGCAGAAGTGACACTAAATATGCAAAGTGATGTCTACGTATTCTTCTAGAGAGTGGAGGAATGCTGAACAAATTTACATTCAATGACTATAGTTTGGAATATATAGGTACTTATTTGGACTCTGATTCCCAAGATTTACTCAAGTCAAAGCTTCAAGACTTGACCTAAGCAGTAGTATAAAATCGTGTTTGTACTACGGCTCTTGATGTAAAAGAAAAAATAGTATTATTTGTTAATAATATTTTCTGTTCTAGGCTCATATTTTTTTCATTCTGCATAATCTTCTTAGGAGACCTCATTCACTCCTATGGTTTGGTTTGAATTGTTACCTATACGGCAGCGGTTCTCAACCTGCGGGTCGCGACCCCGGCGGGGGTCGAACGACCAAAACACAGGGGTCGCCTAAAGCCATAAAGCCATCGGAAAATACATATTTTATTTAAAAATGTACTGTATAATAAATATGTATTTTCCAATGGCTTTAGGCGACCCCTGTGTTTTGGTCGTTCGACCCCCGCCGGGGTCACGACCCACAGGTTGAGAACCGCTGCTATACGGTGATGACTCCCAGATTAGAACTTGCAGTTCAGATCTCTCTTCTAGTTTTCACAAATAACAGCTCTCTCTGGATGTTCCACAGATGTCCAACTCTTAAGCTGCCCAAATTGGACTCCTCATCTCCCTCCCATAACTTCCTTATTGCCCTTTGTTTCTCTCATGGTCCAAGTCAGAAGCTTGGGTTGTCACTCTTACCCTTTTACATATAATTAGTCATGAGTCTTATAATTTCTGTCTCTTAAATCTTATTTCTCTTGGCTCTCTCCATGTCCCTCCTCTACTACAACTATGCTAAGACAATATCATCTCATTCACATGTTACTGCAAGTCTGTTGACCGGTCCCCTTGATTCCTTACCTGTCAGTCTCAAACTGCACATTGTATCTGGCATATTCTCATAGTATGCCTTCAATGGTTCTCCATACTTCTAAATACCTTAACAGGGCACACAGACCCTTCATGACTCAATCCTGTCTACTTACATGGCCACACGGCTCACATTCTTTATTCTAGCATACTAAGTAGTGTGTGGGTCCCCAGCATACCCAGTTTTCATCCTGAGGCCTTTGTTTTCTTTGCTTTTTCTACTGGAACCTAGTCAACATATGCTTCATCAGGATAACTTCTTAAGGGTCTGTTTAAATATTACTTCCACCTGGAAGCCTTCCCTGATTCTTTGTTTGTTCCTATAGCATGCCATAATCATTTTTTTTAATTTTAGCACTTACCATGTTGTACCATAATTATCTTTTTATTTCTCTGTCTCCTTGCTAGGTTATAAGTTTTTTGAGGTCAGCAGCATTGTCCTGTTACTGAATTCCTTTTTTCTAACAGTAACTGACATATGGCTGGAAATATATTTATATATATGAAATGGAGATAGAGTAGGACCCAGACCCCACAACTAAATAAATGGTAATGAGAAAAGAAGACATTTAATGAGTATTGTATCACAGTAGAGAGAGAATAAGTTTTGGAACCAGCCAGATCTAGATTTGAATTATGGCTCTAGTTCTTATTACATGTATCCTAGATAATATTACATAAACCTTCTGACTCTTACTTTCCGCATCTGTAGGATAGAGATAAGATCCTCTACCATGTTGTGTGACTAGAGATAATTTTATGCTTGGCATGTAGCAGGTGCTAATATATATTTTTTGTTTTGAAAGTAATATATTAATAATGATAGTAATATAAATAAATAGATACATTATTTATTCATTTATTACTTGTCCTTTAGCTATCATAGATGCAGTAGATGGCATAGGTATATATTTTTTTCTTAAACAAGAATTTTGAGAAAGGGGTGAAATTTTGAAGCCTGCTTGTTAAAATTTTAAATACTTTAGCAAGTTTAAAATTTATTCAAATGATTTGGTTACTAATTACCTATCATTTGTTTTGAAAATCTTTATTAAGACAGAAAAATGAAAAGAAAAAATGTGAGAAAGGCTTTTGAAACCAGACTGAATTGTACAAATTTAAATGGTTTGAATGTGAATAGCTAATCTAATTCATTGTCCATTGTGGAGAACAGCCTGGCCCTTCCTGAGGTGGACGCTCACCTGTCCGCCCAAGCGCATTGATCTGGTTGCTTAGGGACCCGCTAACCGAGGCAATCATGATGTGGTACTGCTCCCCAGCCTCCAGTCTGTGGAAAGTGTGCTCAGAGATGTGCTTGGGGACAGTCTGAGAGTCAACTTTTTGATTCTTCCTGAATGCTGACACCGTGTAGGAATCGACATCTCCCCCACCAGGAGTCCAGTTCACCGTCAGACTATCTGTTGCCCCATTGGGAGTAACATGAACATTTTTGACAGCACTGGGCACTAAAAGAGAAAATAAATTTAGACGTCATCACTTAGAGAATGAACTGTGGAAATTTCAAGCAAAGTTTTCGTGCTTCTTATGTTTTGGCATCTATTGACAGCATATACATAGAAAACACTGGTATTGATTTACCATCTTTATCATACTCTTCTGCCTGAACTGAAATAGGTTCAGTTCAGGGGGAAGTTTGTAGGGACATCACTGCCGATGAATAGGAGTGAACAATGCTTGTAATAGAGCGAGGGACATGTTAGATTGCCTTGGTCCAAGTCTTGGTTTTCTCACTGACTGCAGTGGGACTCCAAGCAAATTACTTATGCTCTGTAAGTTTGTTTCCTCATCAGAAAAATGGTAATGCTAATTAATAATAGTACTAACCAGTCCACAGAGTTGTGAGGATTGAACAAAATGTACATGTAAAGTGCTTTGCTGTGGATCTGGTTCATGGTAAACTGTTAATAAGCACTATTATAGCAACACTACTAATAGAGTTCCAAAGAAGTGATACCCACCCAGCCTACAGGGATATTTATACTTAATCTGTATTCCTTGTAAGCACCAGCTAGTCCAGGGGTTGGGAACCTTTTTGGCTGAGAGAGCCATGAACACCACATATTTTAAAATGTAATTCCGTGAGAGCCATACAACGACTCGTGTATGTTACGCATTATCCAATAAAAATTTGGTTTTGTCTGGGAGGACAGCTGTGATTGGCTCCAGCCACCCGCAACCATGAACATGAGTGGTAGGAAATGAATGGATTGTAATACATGAGAATGTTTTATATTTTTGTTATTTTTTTTATTAAAGATTTGTCTACGAGCCAGATGCAGCCATCAAAGGAGCCACATCTGGCTCGCGAACCATAGGTTCCGACCCCTGAGCTAGTCACATCAATTCAATAGCATTTCTCAGTACACCTTTTTTTCTTCCCATATATCATACTTTCACTTTTGCTCAGCTAGCTTGAACAACGTCATTGTCACCATCAGGATAACCTTCTCCCCTTCCTGCCATCTTCATTTTATAGCTCCAAGGCCTCAACCAAGACACCTGGCTACCCAACCTGCTAAATATGGTTGACCCTTGAACAAGGCAGAGGCCTGTGCAGTTGAAAGTATGCATATATCTTTTGACTCCCCCAAAACTTAACTGCTAGTAGCCTACTATTGATCACAAGAATTACCAACAACATAAACAGTTGATTAACTCATTTTGTGTGTTACATATATCATACACTGTATTGTTACAATTAAGCTAGAGGAAAGAATGTTATTAAGAAAATCATATAGAAAGGATAATACATTTATAGTACTGTATGGTATTTATAGATATGTTTATCTCATCTGTTTACTAGATGAATTGTCTGTTTATTAGTACCTGCATCAATATTTTTAAATTTTTTTAAAGACTTTATTTATTCAATTTTCAGAGAGGAGAGAGAGAGAGAGAGAGAGAGAGAGAGAGAGAGAGAGAAAGGGGAGGAGCAGGAAGCATCAACTCCCATATGTGCTTTGACCAGGCAAGCCCAGGGTATCGAACAGGCAACCTCAGCATCCCAGGTCGATGCTTTATCCCACTGCGCCACCACAGGTCAGGCTAAAATTTTTTATTTTATTGACTTTAGAGAGAGAAGCGAGAGAGGGAGAAAAAGGCAGGGGTGAAGGAGTAGGAAGCAGCAACTTGTAGTTGCTTCTCGTATGTGCCTTGACCAGGCAAGCCCAGGGTTTCAACCTGGCAAGCTTAGTGTTCCAGGTCAACACTTTATCCACCGTGCCACCACAGGTCAGGATACATCAATATTCTTATATGACACAAAATACTGTATATGTTATATGGACTACTAACAACAGACAAAAAAATGAGAAAAAAATTCATATTTACTTATAGATGTAATGATTCATGCATTAATAATAAAAAAGCAGAAATACAATTATTTCATGATAGTATAGTATGATTGCTTCATGGTAGTAAGAAAAATTACCAAATATTTTTCCAATATATTTACTGAAAAAAATCTGCATATAAGTGGATCCACACAGTTCAAACCTGTGTTGTTCAAGGGCCAACTCTGCACCGCTATCACTAGTCAGGTTCAAGATCCATATTTCCAATTACCCGTGAAGCCCTCAATGAAGGCTGACTGCTGTACATCTCCACTGATGGTCAACACCAGAATTTTATACTGGCGCCCTGGTATTAGGGAGGTGAATCGATACTCGGTTGCGGTATTTGGAAGGTGAAAAGAAGGAAATACTTTCATGTCATTGAAGAACAGTTGAATCTCATACTGGTCAACATCCCCATCAGCTCGTGACCAAGTCACCTGAAGGTCTTCAGTGCTCCTATTCCGCAATGTTAGATCCTTAACAGGCTCTGGGACTAGGGAGGAATATTAGAAGACACTTCAAGAGAGTGGCTGATTAGCATTTACCTACACAATAATTTATGAATCACATTTGTGGAACTGGAAAACATCTCCCTGACCCAGATTAACCACTTATATTACTTCATACATAATTAAACAAGAAAAATTAAAAGCAATTGTTAAAATTATAATTTTTGTAATGGAAAACGATTTGACTTTGGGTGACGGCCACACAACACAATCAACAGTTCAAATGCTATAGAGATACTCCTCTAAAACCTATGTACTCTCACTGATCAATGTCACCCCATTAAATTTAATTTCTAAAAAAAAAATTGCAATTTTTTTTCCCTGACATAAATCTATGCTAAATGTTGGTAGAATCTAATTATAAAATGAGTGATGATCTCAATAATAAGATAAAACAAAAAGTCCAGAACTTTAAATGCCACAGTGCGGAAGGACGGGGAAGAAAAATGGGATATGTGGCCTTCTTGCTTGCCCACCAGGCTTGCTTTTGTCTTCCAATAAATATTCAGTAATTCTAGGCCATGGCGTGGCTGAATGATGTTAGCTAGCTCTGAGTGAGGCTTACTGGGAATGTAATTTACTGATAACTAAGGAGAGAAAATTCAAGGCTCAGATACATTATTTACTTGATGACCTTCAAGTCCCAACCGACCACGTTTTGCAATCTTTCTACTTACTTGTTCTCCCATTCCCTTGTTCGCTGGCTTCATACTGTCCACTCTTTGTACTAACGGTGACACTGTACAACCGTCCAGGGACCAGCTTAACAAATATACACTCATTTTCAGACTTAGGAATGCTTTTTGTTTGAATGAAGTTGTTTTTGTTCTTAATGGTGACTTCATAGTGATCAAAATCTCCAGTGGCATGCACCCAGGATACCTTTAAATAGTCACTTCTGGCTGAGTTGCTAATACTGACTCCCTGCACCTTGTCAGGCACTGAAAAAGAGAACAAGAACAGCTAAAGATTTATTGATTCTTAGTGAGCAACTGACCACAGATGACAACCTGGGACAATGAGAGAAAGTGAGCTGATTTTTATTGTGTATTTAAAAGAAAAATCTTAAACTTTTAGCTCACAAATTTCTGGAGGGGAAAGATTGTTATACTACCTAGAGTTATTAAATGGGTTTTTAAACAAAACCTGATGAATTAATTCTAATCCTGTTGTTAGTCTACACAAAATGTCATGTCTAAAATGGGCCATTAAACATGATAACTGATAATTGATATGAATGATGGTGATGATATTAATAATTCCAGGATACCTTGGTGATTAATGACATGATAAAAAATCACCACGAAAAGTATAAACAATCCAAAAAAATAGTCGAAAAAGAGTAAACACATATGGTTAATTAATATACAAAGAGACATCCAACATCAGTGGTGAGCAAGGAAATGCAAGTTAGGCCCATGGCCAAATATCATTTTATATATATTTGATTGACAAAATTTAAAAAACTGGTAAGACAAAGTGTGAAAGAGAATGCCCATTGACAGGAGATTAGATGAATGAATTGGTAGGTACAGTCATAATTAATTTCTTCTTAACTTAAAACACAAAAATATAAATTTCTTGCTCTTAACATTAAAACACATAACATGGATGAATCCAATCATTTTACTATTAAGTGAAAAAAATCTAAGTCCTAAAAGATTATATACTACATAAAAGATATTTTTATAATGTTAAAACAACTAAAAATTTAAAAAACTCATAATTTTAAGAGAACAAATAATGAGGTATGTAAGGTGAAAAGCAAGAAAGAGAGATGAAAATTGTAGTCAAGTAGATGGTTTTCCTGGGGTGGAGCAGGGAGATGGGAACCATATATTTGACATAGATTATTGTCAAGTTTTTAGTTTTTATTTCAGATAGTTGTTTCTCAGTTACATATTAAATTATTAAGAAATACTGTCCAGGCCCTGGCCAGTTGGCTCAGTGGTAGAGCGTCGGCCTGGCGTATAGAAGTCCTGGGTTCAATTCCTGGCCGGGGCACACGGGAGAGGTGCCCATCTGCTTCTCCACCCCTCCCCCTTTCCTTCCTCTCTGTCTCTCTCTTCCCCTCCCGCAGCCGAGGCTCCATTGGAGCAAAGATGGCCCGGGCGCTGGGGATGGCTCCTTGGCCTCTGCCCCAGGCGCTAGAGTGACTCTGGTCGCAACAGAGTGACACCCCGGAGGGGAGGAACATTGCCCCCTGGTGGGCAGAGCATCGCCCTTGGTGGGCGTACCGGGTGGATCCTGGTCGGGTGCATGCGGGAGTCTGTCTGACTGTCTCTCCCCGTTTCCGGCTTCAGAAAAATACAAAAAAAAAAAAAAAAGAAAAAGAAAAAAAGAAATATTGTCCAATTAAGTTAAATGCTGAAAAAATAAATAAAAGTAGCAGCTGATGCATGGTTTCCTGAACCAAGAATTATGATTAATCCAGTTTTGTGCACCTGAGGCTCTCCCATAAATTTATAAACAAATAAATAATTCCTTGTATGTGTGGGGTTTTTCCCCTCAATTGCTCAATCAATCAATCAATACTTGTTAATAGGATTTAAAATAAGGCAAGTCTGTATCTAGAGGATATTCTAATTTTTTACTTGGGTCTGTATTTCAACTCAACAGTAGGCCACAGGCCCATTACTATGTGACTGTAGATGGATATTATAAATATATGAGAAGGAGCACTGGAAAGAGGGTATACTGTGATCCAGGGTATTGAACTTATACCCAACACTAGCATGTCTTCCAGTTCTGTGTGGCCTCTGTGTTTGGTAAATCAGGGGTTTCTGCTCTGGCCACATGCCAAACCTACATCCGAGTCTTCTCTTCCCCCAAAGCATGAAATAACCCAGAAATGTCAATATTTTGGCATGCAAGCCACATTTTTCATGATGTTTCTCATGCCTACAAGTTGCACTGCTATCCTTCGTTGGCTTATGTGCACTGGTTAGTTTTTGAATTGGAATGAATCTCACCACAGATACGGAGCAAGGATAGGTATGCTTTCTTCAAGATATTTACCTGGAACCAATGATAGTGTTGCTAGAATTTATTCATCACAGAGTTAAGGAAAAGAAATTCTGAAGCGACATTGTATGCATAGGCTAAGAAAGGTCAAAGATACTAGCAATTTACTGAAGGCAAAGCAACTATTATAGAAAGAAACATCAGGCTGAATATCGTGCTAAATCAATAAGGAACTCTCCAGGTGGAACTGGAGGAAATTTGTGAGATGATGTTATGTAGAATTAGAAATACTGATTATTTTCACCCGAAATGAGAATAAGAATATTAGAAATGAAAAAGGACATTGAGACAGCCCAAATGAACAAGAAAATAACTCAGACACGACTCTCCAATTAAACTGATTTGTCAGGAGTAATGGTTTGCCTTGATTAGTCATGCACCAAATCCAAGTTCATGCTGGTGAAGAGTCAAGAGGGTGTTTTGAAAAAAGGATCACTTTTCTTGTGTTTAAAAATAATCTTAGCAAAAGGCCTTACAATGTGAAGTCATTCTTGTAGGAAACATTCATGAGTTGACATCCAGGGGAAATAAGGGGTTAGTAGTTGGTTGATGTATTCTTTAATTTTTGGTAATTTTTAGGCTCCAAGTTGATCAACATAAGATACTGACATCAGGCTGCTTTGTAAATGGAAATTTGCTTTTCAGATTTACATCATTATTCTTATCAGCCTAATTAGACTTGAAATCTTTTGAGGGAAGGGAATAGCTCTACATCCCTGACTCGTGCTTTCAGGGATAGCAAGAGGCCATGGAGATAGTGCTGGGGCGGGTTGAACTTGACTACTGGTCAGCCATGTGACCACAGAGAAACCAGTTTCTCTCTGGGATTTTATCTCAAATAGAGATGGAATTAGATTATTCTATAAACACTTTCAATGCTAGCATGATCTAGCAATGTAAATTAGTGGTTCTTGAATCTTTTTGAAGTCACTGAAACTATGAAAATCTGATAAAAACTTATCATCACCCCCAAATACACAAAC
The DNA here is from genome assembly GCF_036850995.1 of Saccopteryx leptura. Lineage (NCBI taxonomy): Eukaryota > Metazoa > Chordata > Mammalia > Chiroptera > Emballonuridae > Saccopteryx > Saccopteryx leptura. The sequence goes on from NC_089504.1 coordinate 112,804,048, forward strand.
CTTCCCTATCCCCACAACTTCAGGGATAATTTCAGGAATTACTACATTCCTAAAGTCTACCCATGGAGCACCAGGTGAAGACCCCTGATCTAAACGATCTCTGATTCATCAAACATTTACTGAGGGCTTAATAGGTTCAGACCCTGGGCAAGGTGATAGGATGTTGTCAATAGTCATAGATCCTCCTGAAAAAACTGACATTTTAAAATGTAAACCTCAACCCATACATTGCTCAGCAGAAAAGCTACGACAAAATATTAATGTTAACCTTAGTAGAAATATCAGCTATAAACCCCATGAAGCAGAACTATATTGGGGAACAATGGTGTGGCGACTGTCTGGGGAATGGTAGGTGGAGGACAGAAGATGGACAGAAGATGTGTTGTTGTCGAGTTGTGCCTCTGAAACTTGTATAATTTTGTTAACCAGTGTCACCCCAATAAATTGAATTTTAAAAATACACTGAGGAAATGTTAGTCATCTAAGTTTAGTACTTTCTAACACAGCAGAGACCTGGTATTTGTTGCCTTTGCAAAGATTTTGCTCCTGGTCCCAGAACTATAAAGGTTCACATCTTCACCTTGTGTGTAAAAGAATGAACAGTGGTCTTAACCAAGAGACATTTCAGGATGAAGGACTTAGTAAGCTCTGGAGTCATTTAGAGCTGGGTTTAAACCTAAGATTTGAAATGCACTGCCTATTCAACAGGTTAAACAGTGGGCAAGTTACTTAACCTTGAGCCTTGGTTTCCTGATTTCTAAAATGGGATAATAACAGCTGCCTCAATGAAGAGTTTTTGAGGGTTAAAGTAGTTAACACATATAAAATCAAGGTCTAGCAACTAAAAAGTACTCCCTAAACAGAAATATTTGTTACTATGTTTGAATATAATATGAATTCTAGTCATGAAAGTGGTGTTCATCTTATGTGACGGCAACATGTGTTCACAGAAGGGGTTTCTTGGGTTAAAATATGAAGACTCCATAACAATTGTGTGATCCCAATGGCCTTTAATTCTAGTGTTACAGAAATACTGCAGTTCTCAGATATCTGAGCCACAGTCAGCTGGCTCTTAGACAGCCTGGACCTCCTTACAGACTTACCTGTCCTATCTTGGCTGAAGGAATGATTTTCGTACTTGCCACTCCTTGTAGTGATGGTCACGTCGTAGAGGCGGCCTGGGATGAGGGAGCTGAAGGAGCATTCGCTGACAGACTTGGCAATAACCAGGGACTGGACCACCTTGCTATCGTGAGAAAGTGTCACTACATAGTTATCCACATCTCCAGGGGCTGGCAGCCAGGATATGCTGAGATAGTCATTACGACCAGAATTGTTTACTGTGACTCCACTCACATTAGAAGGCACTGTGATTTTAAAAGGGGAAGAATAGTTTCATAAGAAAAGCACAATCAAAAGTTTGGTCAGCAAAAACAGTGTGGATTCAGGAGATCTAATCTGATTACCTAAGAGGTCAAGGAAATGTTCTGGAAGCTGAGTGCTCTTATATTAGAAGGCTAACCAAAATAAAAACACAAGTGGGCCCCTGGGATGCCTCAGAAATACAAGGGTGCCCTGACTGCATTTTTTGGTCTAACTGTTCATCAAGTATTTTAAGTGGAGGCATTTTTATGTAAAAATGTGTCAGAAAGTTTCCCATGTAGGACAGAGAGCAAACATCCTAACAATCCAAATGAATGGGTTTGAACCAAACTCATCAATAAAGACATTTGAGGAAAAACAGGGAAGGATGCAATAGCTTTTCTAAAAAACTTGGACTTGGCAATAGCTTTGATCTTCCTGTGATGAAGTTACTTATTCTTGGGAGTCTAATGAACACAGCTAGAGACGGTGTGTTTTCTCTTTGCAAAGTATTTCCTGCCCTCTAGTGGCATAAAATAAGGCTAAAGGCCTATCTTGAAAGAAACAAGTCTGACGATTGGACCAACTGTGGACAGAAAGAGCTACTACAGCATGACTGGCCTTTCTGATGTCAACCATAATCACTGGCTTATTTTAATTGGGGTTTAGTGCCACAGACATTCACTGAGAGTCTATGACTTGCGAATACAAAATGGAAAAGATGTGGATGCTTTTAAGGAGTTCTCTGGCTAGAAATAGTTTGCATGCAAATTAATCACTATAGTATTGCACAGCAAAGAGTACTACCAGCCGTGACTGTCAGAATACAATCCTGTAGTATGTACAAACTGCACTACTATTTTCATCATTAGTTGATTAACTTCAGCTAAATATTTTTATATAATTGTTAATATCAGTACATCATGTACAATGGATGAGATTTGGCATCAAATGACTATCACATCATAAAGATTTTTCTAAGAGTTCTGTCACACTTACTGTAGATTTTATAAAATTCAAAATTCATTGTTTCCTACCTTCATCCTACCCAATTTCTATTCCTGGGAGAGTAACACATACCTTCTGGATGATATTGAAACTTGGTTTTTAGAAAGATTAGAGATTAACCTGTTCATACAATGTTTTAAAAGTGGGACTCTGGAGATTCCATGTGCTATTGTTACCTGTTCTTCCTTCCACCACCACCTGTCGGGAAGAGATCCCTCCGCTCACTGTTGTCACCACCACGGAGTAGAGACTGCCTGGTTTGAGGGACTGGAAGCTTTTTGTGCTGGTCTCGCTGGAGACACTTTCATTTTTGATGACCACATTTTCATGGATGAGTAAGACTTGGTAGAACTCTATGTCTCCCACTGCCTGGGTCCAGTTAGTAAACAGGCTGCTGGTCATCCCTTGGTTGGCCACATGCAAGCCAGTTACTTGGGCAGGAACTAAAACACAGTAGACAGACAGAAGAAAAAACAGATGACACTTAGTCACCCTAAAGAAGTGTGATAAAATTAAGTAAGAAATGGAGACAGTCTTGAAGATGCTAAATATATATATATTTATATTGCTATAAACTCTCAACTCTATTTCCTGTGACATATGGCAAACTACAAACTACTCCCCTACAGAGACTCTACTTAGTATAAAAAAGCTGCCTGTATGAAAATCAAAATTATTTTGGATCCAAGTATGAGACAATGAATGCCTAATAAATAGTTTTGATTGAAAATTTTAGTAACAAAAGGCTGCTATTTTGGAAGACTACTTATGTGTGTGTGTGTGTGTGTGTGTGTGTGTGTGTGTGTGTGTGTGTGTGTGTGACAGAGACAGAGAGAGACAGAGAGAGGGACAGATAGGGACAGACAGACAGGAAGAGAGAGAGATGAGAAGCATCGATTCTTCCTTGCAGCACCTTAGTTGTTCATTGATTGCCTTCTCATATGTTCCTTGACTGGGTGGCTACAGCAAATTGAGTAACCCCTTACTCAAGCCAGTGACCTTGGATTCAAGCTGGTGAGTCTTGCTCAAACCAGATGAGCTCGCGCTCAAGCTGGTGACCTTGGAGTTTTGAACCTGGGCTCTCTGCATCCCGGTCCTACTTTCTATCCACTGTGCCACTGCCTGGGTGAGCTGAAGATTACTTATTTAATGTGACTTAATCTGTCCTTACCCCATGAGAATTCAAAGCCACATCATCCACCTGAGCTGATGGTTGTTATGGCTGGTACTGGAAAATCCCTTTGACCTGAAAACTGGTTAATTCTTTACTGGCTCAGTTTCAAGAGGACTTTATTATTATACATGAAAATCTTAAAATAATAGTATTTATATTATCATGTAATAATAATGATAATCATGACAACTACTGAGTGTCTGCTGTGTGCTAGCTATGAGCTCTATGCTTTATAGAGGTCATATTATTTGATACTCATTCAAAACTCTATAAAGTTCATATTATTAGTCCCTTTACTAAATAGAAAACCAAAGGTTATAAAATATAAGTAACTTAGCCTATATTATCATGTTAACAAATAGTTAATCTGCAGTTCAAAGGTTGATCTGCCTAACCAGGCGTCCCCAAACTATGGCCCACGGGCCGCATGCGGCCCTCTGAGGCCATTTATCTGGCCCCCGCTGCACTTCCGGAAGGGGCACCTCTTTCACTGGTGGTCAGTGAGAGGAACACTGTGTGTGGCAGCCCTCCAACGGTCTGAGGGACAGTGAACTGGCCCCCTGTGTAAAAAGTTTGGGGACCCCTGGGCCCTAACCCATGAATCTGAGAGCACTTTTCCTAATTAGTAACTACTGTGATATCTAATCTATTCATTAAAAGATCTTTTATACAACTTTGTTGGCACTTGATCAATATACATCTTCTCTCTTTTTCCTGAATTGTGATAATCAAAGGGATTAAATTTAGCACTCGTCTTCTCAGAATTTGTTGACTTTTGGATTCAAATACAAACATATTCATTAAAAAATATTATTTTGGAGGAAGGTTATCAAAAGAGACAAATTTTCCATTATAAGATTAATAGGTACTAGGGGAGTAATGTACAACATAATGACTATAACTAACATTATATATATTATAGGAAATTTGTTGAGAGTACATCCTATGAGTTCTTCTCACAAGGAAAACATATTTTTCTTTCTTTTTTTAAAATTGTATATATATAAGAAGATGAATGTTTGCTGAACCTATCGTGGAAATCACTTCATAATATATGTAAATCAATCCACACTATATGAATTAAACTTGCAGTGATGTATGTCAATTATTTGTCAATAAACTTGGAAAAATATTACTATACATGATCAGAAGAATCAATTTTAATTCTAAATTTTGTGTGTAAAGCAAAGGAATTCATATGCTAAAACAATTTAAGAAAGAATAAGGTTGGAAGACTAACATTACCTAACGTCAAGACTCACTAGAGACAGTAATGAAGAAAGTGTGACACTGGCAAAAGGATAGACTCGAATGAATAGAACAGAATTGAGAGTACAGAAATAGCCCAACGCATATCTAGTCAATTGATTTATTACAGAGACTCAAGGGCAAATAAGTAGAGAAAGTAGTATCTTCAACAAATAGGACTGGAATTATTAGATGCCTCTGCGCAAAGAATTAAACCTTGACTCATACCTTCACATGCATGTAAAGTTTAACTCAAAAGAAATTACACACCAAATTAAAAACATAAAGCTATGAAACTTCTTGGAGAAAATCTTTGTGAGCTATGTGAAGCAAAAATTTCTTAGATATGACACTAAAATCATGATCCATGAAAAAAAAACTGATAAACTGGACATAAAAGTAAAAAAGGTATGTCCTGCAAAATACACTGATGAATTATTAAAAAGACAAACCAAACCACAGACTAGAACAGAACACTGCAACACATGTTTCTGACCAAAACTCAATGATAAGACACAAACATGGGCAAAATATTTGAAAATATCTTCTTCACCAAGAAGACAACTGGATGGTAAATAAATATATGAAAAGATTCTCAAAACCATTAGTCATTAGGGAAAGGCAAATTAAAAACCCACAAGAGCTTGACCAGGTGGTGGCGCAGTGGATAGAGTGTCAGACTGGGATTCGGAGGACCCAGGTTCGAGACCCCAGGGTCACCAGCTTGAGCGTGGGCTCATCTGGTTTGAGCAAGGCTCACCAGCTTGAGCCCAAAGTCGCTGGCCCGAGCGAGGGGTCACTCTGTCTGCTGTAGCCCCCTGGTCAAGGCACATATGAGAAATCAATCAATGAACAACTAAGGAGCCACAACAAAGAATTGATGCTTCTCATCTCTTTCCCTTCCTGTCTGTCTGTTTCTATCTGTCCCTCTCTCTGACTCTCTCTGTCTCTGCCAAAAAAACCCCAAAACAAAAACAAAACAAAACAAAAAAACCACACAAGATACAACTATACACATATTAGAATGGCTAAAACAAACAAATGAACATAAAAACAACAAAAAACAAACTGACAATACCAAGTACTGCTGAGAATGGGGAGCCACTAAAAATCTCATACTTTGTTGGTGGGTATATAAAATTTTACAACATTGGAAACCAGTTTGGTAGTTTTTTACAAAGTTAAACATACACTTACCATATGACCCAACACTATAAGTGGTGGGAATAATAAAAATGATCTTAAGTGTAAAACTATGTCTTGGACTTCCATTTCTGGCAAGATATTGGGCAACACCAATGAAAATCTACCCCCCCCCCCACCACCACCAGTAACACAACTACATGTGTTGGATAAAACAAAAATGTGAATGAATAAATGAGTTGTCAAGAATGTAAGAAATTCACAGAGACCCAAAAGTAAGTGACAGAGAAGTAATTGAATCATTGAAGCAGACTTTCATTCTGAAAACATCTTTGAATATATAATTAAAGGTCGGATTTTGTAGCTCTGCAGGTTCTATGAAATTAGATATAAAGTGTAGAACTTGCCCAGGCTAAAGGACCTCAAAAGTAACCTTGCATAAGATTGGAATTCTGAAACATTACATTTTAAGTGTAAGTGAAATAAATATTTTCTTTTTACTCTCCATATCACCCCAACCTCCTTGACACTGGGTGGAGAAGAAAAAATTTCCACCAAGAATTCATAACCTCAAGAGAGCTTCAGTGAATTTGCAACTCAAATTCATAAAACCTGGGTGATCAAAAACCTCAAGGTGACAATTTAAATTAAAATAGATTGGGGTTGACAGTGGTCCTGTGCACCTGAAAGAATCAAATGAAAAGAAATTTCTTTTTGAATCCAGTCTCAAATAAGACATTAACCCTTTGAGTAGTATGAAAGTTCATGTATGTACTTGTGCCTCCTGACCATCCAGAGTAACTGGATCTAATTTCATCTTTTGAAAAAAAACCCTCACTCCTGGGGGTCAGCAAGCATGAAAAAAATTTACTACTCAAAGGTTTAAAGAATTCCCACAAAATAAAATCCCAAGATATATGAATTTATAGGAAAAAAAGAAATCATGGACATTTAAGAAAGTAAAGCACAATGAGCAAAAGGCAACCAACTCAGACAGCAGAATTATACTCCTGAAGATTTCAAATATTATAATTATATAAAATGTAAAATAAAAAGTGTTAATATGCTGATAGTAATAAAGAATGAGACTGAAAATACGGCTAAAGAAAATAAAAAAGAATGTTTAAAAGTGAAAAACATACCATCTCACTAGTGGTGGTGCAGTGGATAGAGTGTCAGTCTGGGATGTTGTGGTCCCAGGTTCAAAACCCTGAGATTGCTTGCTTGAGAGTGGGCTCATCCAGCTTGAGCTCGGGCTCATTGGCTTGGGCATGGGATCATAAGCATGACCCCATGGACACTGGCTTGAGCCAAAGATCTCTGGCTTAAAGCCCAAGGTCGCTGGGTTGAGCCCAAGCTCATTGGCTTGAGCAAGGTGTCACTGGCTCAGTGGAGCCTCTCAGTCAAGGCACATATGAAAAAGCAATCAATAAACAATTAGTCTCTCCTTTCCTGTCTCTGTCTCTCTCTCTTTCTTGTGCATGTGTGTGTGTGTGTGTGCGCACACACACACACACACACACACACAAAAGAAGTGAAAAACATACCAATTAAAATTTAAAACTCAATAGGTAGACTTAAAAATAGTTTAAACAGAACTAAGGAAAGAATTAATGAACTGAAACAAAAAACTGAGGAAAACTATAGCCAGAGAGAAAATATCTGAAAATACTATATATGTATAATATTCTAGTATACCAAGAGGAGGACAGAGAGGGAATGGAGAAGAGGCAAAAGGCAATATTAGAAAGTTACTATATGAGAATTCCTAGTATTGATGAAAGATACTAATATGCAAATACAGAAATGCCAATAATATCAAGAAGGATAAACAAATGAAGTCTCTACTTAGATCATTACTGTGAAACAGTAGAACACCAAAGGCAAAGAGTAGATCTTGAAAGCAATCACAGCAAACAGACTACTCAGAGAAGTAAAAATTAGACTAACAGCTGACTTTTCAACATAAACAATAAATACTAGAAAGACTTGACTACTATCTTCAATGTGCTGAGAAAAAAATAACTTTCCATAAAATGGTAACACAGGAAAAATATCTTTCAAGATTAAGATATATAAAAACATACCCAGAAAAACAAAAGTGTAGAGAGTTTGTCCCTAAAAATCTCAGTAAGTAAATTTGAAGTATATTCTCCAGGATAAAAAAATGTAATACAACTGAAATACAGGAAGAAAAGATGAGAAAAAAAATTGGTAAATTGGTGATCAATTCACAGATACATTGACTATATAAAACAATAATTATATTTTTGTGGGGTTAAAAAAGGAGAAATTAATACAGAACAATAATAATAAAAATGGGGGTCCTCAGGTTACAACAGTCTTGACAAAGGATGTTTCAAGTTTATGATACTCATTCCCATAAAAACTTAAAAAGCTGAGGTGTGAGTGTTTCAGCTGTTATGGATGCCTTGCAATGTTATAGACAGATTTTGGAAGAGAAGAAATCATCAACCTTCCAGACTAGCCTGGTACAATTCTGTAAGAAGGTAGAGAGACCTGCCACAGATCCTGTATCCTCTACATCAGCTGCTTCTCGGGATGAAACACCTGTAGTACAGGTAGAATCATCTCCAGCGTCTCCTGCATGTTCCTTAGGCAACCCTGATTCACCTGACCCAGTATCTGCAGCACCTTCTGCAGGTTCTCCTGCCTCTCCAGCTTCGTCCTCCCAATAGGTCACTCTCTCCCACCTTGCAATGCCCCTTCCAGTGTCCAAGCCAACCACAAGAATAAAGGTAAGAATTTTTTATATTCATCTTTTGTCATTTTTTCTGTTTCAACAGTACAGTGTATAGTATAGTATATTTATGTCCTTTTCCTTTTACTGTGGCTTAGTTGTGTTTTCATGTTCTAGATTATGATTTTACAACTGTATTAGGATAGGTAAGTGAATAGGCTAGGGTGTATTTCAACTTACACCAAAATTCAGGTTATGCCACTGTCATAGGAATGGAACTATGTCATAATCCAAGGACCCGCTGTAAATTAGAAAGGGGAATCTTTGATGATGACCTTGCTTCCTACGTCAGAAAATGAGAAAGTTATCAAAAGATAACTGCCCGCCACAACCATCCATCTATTTTCTGTATCTGCACCCATACACTCTCCTTCTAGTTGACTCTAAATTTAAACTGCTCATGCTCCTTTTCAAAACCAATTCTTTGACTTGTGGTCTGGATCCCAATACCTCTTGCCTACTCATAGAATAATGGCAATAATTCTTCCCTTCCTCTGTATAGCATCTCCATTCCTGTCTCTTCTAAAACATTCCCATCCGCATAAAACGTGTTGTTAGTTATTCTATCATTAAAAAAATCCTCCTTCCAAACATACTTTCTCTCTCAAATGCTGCCCTATTTCTCTGCTCTGCTTTGCAGCAAAACTCCTTGGAAAAGTTCTCTTGTTTTAATTTTATCAAAATCAACTCAAAGTAAAATGAAACAAAACACGGAACTATTAAAGATAAGCCTGAAATTAGTAAAAATAGAAAACAAACAACAGAAAGGATCCATAAATCAATGCCCGGTACATAATAGGAACTTGGTGAACATTTATAAGTTGAGTGTTAAACAATTCATCAGACAGGAGAGTTTTAAAGCCTAAAGTTTATAAAGAATATTACCTGTTCTTCCTTTCGTTGAAGATGAGTTTTTTAAGTCTCCACTAATACTGGACACAGTAGCTACGTATTTTCGTCCAGGCACCAGGTCAGTAAAAGTAAATTCTTTGGCATCTTTGGGGAGTGATTTATGGATGAGCAAGAGGTCTCTGTCCGCCAGTGAAATGATGTATTTCTCCCATTCTGAGACAGGGGTCTGCCACATGACGCCCAGGGAGGTTTCATTGGCATGTTTGACACGAAGCTGGATGACAGCCAGGGGGACTGAGGAAGAAGCAATGGAGACGTGGATCACTGATGGACTCAGAAACACTCGAGTATTCTTCTTTAGCAAGCTGTTCCCTCCCATCCACAGCCATGTTCCAATTCAGCGTTTCCTTTCCAAATGCTTATGAACATTAATTTAAAAAAATCTAATCATGAAATCTTTGTTAAAAAAACATAACCAGAAATAAGGATTTAAAACACTAGTATTGGAAAATACTTTACTGGATCTTCTAGTTTTGACCACATAATACTTTCTGAGAGTACTTATCGCTTCAAATAAATTCTATGATATAAACTATTTTATTTGATCTTGTCATCCACAAAACTACAGAGAAAGATCTGTGTTTGAGTTCTTTGAGGGGCCTTAGAAATATTTGTTGCCTCCCATAGCTTGGAAAGACAAAATAACTTTTACTTCATTTGATGGCAGGAACACTGATGTATAAATGATGGGGGGGGGTAACAATAGTATAGCTGGCAACTAATAATAGTACCTGATTAAACTAATAACTAATAATAGTATCTGATTAAAGACTTCCATTATCCAAAGAATTAAAATTTTTCCATTTCTTTAAAAGCTTTCATTATTAGAACTTCTAGGAGACATTGTTAAGAATAAAGTGTTGACCCCATAAAAAGAGAGGGAAACAATTATAAAAACATCAAGTGTGTAAAATTATATCATGAATTTTGCATCAAAGAAATTTTCTGTCATCTCCAGTGACAACAATGCTTTCTTCTAGAATACCACCTTGAAGGACCTGCCTGAGCCTCTACTTGAAGAAATATTCCTATTTCTCTTTTCAGAAATATGTACATGGTGGTTTGCTTAATTTGTTTCTTTTTTTTTCATCACAGATTTGCTTGTAAGCAGATAATGTACCACAAACATTCCTCTCTATTAATGAACACCTTGCAATGTCGGGGTCCATGTTTTCAAGCTTTTTAGGGAGTTTGTGTGAGGTCTGTAGAAGCTTCTGCTAAACCCTTCACTGTGAATTTTCTTGGGGGTTCATTTCCTTCTCCTGCAGTTTCCTTTTTTCTTGCCTCTTCTTCGTCTATGTGTTCCTGTTCCAGTTCCAATGACTCCTCATTAGTCAGTTCCTCAGGAACCACCTCTAGGAGCTCAATGACATCTTTGTCCATAGCCAGGTTAAAGTTGGTTGCCATCTCAACCACAGCCTTGTTGAGTTTTGCAACCCCTCATCCTTGGCAAATCTTTTGAAGCCACCGACAAACCACTTAAGTGTGTTCTTCCAGATACCATTCATATACATCTTGCTGATATCACCCCAAGCCCCAGTAAGGTTTTGATGAAGTCATAGATGTTGTGATCCTTCCAGAATTGCATCCGTGTCTCCTCGACTACAGCAATAGCCTGGGCAGAGGTCCTCCTCAGGACCTTAAAAGCTCCTACAACTCCTTGATCCATTGGTTGGGACAGAGGTGGTGTTGGGAAAGAGAAATACCACCTTGATACTGGGATGAAGATCACCAATAAAAAGAGGATGTCCAGGAGCATTATCAACATTAAGCAAAATCTTGAGAGTTAAGTTATTCTCCAAACAGCAATTCAGGAGGGCATTCTGGGAAAGGACCTGGGTCAGCCAATGCTTGTTATTGCTTCTGCAGGACACTGGCAGTTTTTGCTTATCAGTACGCTGGTAGGCCCTGCGGTTCTCACTGTGCCAGATCACAAAGGGTTTCAATTTGTAGCCTGTGACATTGTCCCCAAGGAAGATTGTTATCTTATCCTTAAAAGACTTGAATCCTAGCATTGACCTGGCCTCCTTCTGGAGGAAAGCCTTTTCAGGCATCTATTTCTAGAACCGGGAGGTTTCATCTGTGTTGAATATTTGGTCTGGCAAGTGATTTTTCTCCACACTCAGCTTTTCTAGAGTTTCTAGCGATTTTCTAGGTACTTTCACATCAGCACTGGCAGACTCACTACTCACAGTCGCTTTATGTAACGAATAAACAATTCTTGAATTGGTTAAACCATCCAGAGCCAGCAGTAAATTCAACATCATAGTTAGGTCCAGCCTTTTCTTCCAACATCACAAAGAAACATTTTGCTTTGGTTATGATCATCACGGTGCTGAGAAGGACTCTTCTGTGTCTGGTCTTCAATCCAGGTCATTAGGAGTTTCTCCATGTCCGACACAGGCCCTTCTCAAGTTTTTGTTAGTCTTGTTTCCTTCAGTGAAGCAAATCCTTCAACAGCATCCATCACCTTGTTCTGTTCTTCAAGATGTAGCTATGGTGGGGAACTTGCCTAACTGGTGAGCCATCACCATCACTGATTTTCCAGCTTTGTAGTCCTCACTCACTTTTAGTTTTCTTTTCAGGTCAGTCTCTCAATGTGGCCTCTCACTGGCAACATTAGCCGTGGAATTCTGTACACTTAGGAATCATGATGAACAAAACAACACGAGATTAATTAAAAAACAAATTAAATGATGTAATCAGAAGACAGTAAACATGAGATGAAGGAGGCTCCTTCTGGCATAACACAACATGCTGTTTTACAGCAAACATTTTTTTATATATAAATAGAAAGATTACACTCTAAAATAACAATGTAAGTATAATATAGTAAATATATAATCAGTAACATAGTCTTTTAGTATCATTATCAAATAGTATGTACTGTACATAATTGTATACTTTCACACGCCTGGCAGAGCCTGTGTTTGTTAACACTAGCATGACCAGAAACGCATGAGTAGTGCATTGAGCTGCAACATTCCAATGTCTATGACATCACTTGGTCATAGGAATTTTTTTAGCTCCATTATAGTCTTATGAAACCACTGTTGTATGCACTGTCTGTCATTGACCAAAATATCATTGTATGGCTCATGACTATATAAAATGGAATTACTAGTAGAAGTGATTTCTAATGTTCTTATTTGACAAAATTAAACATTCTCAACCCTATTTCAGTCTGCAAGTATATAATATCTCAAATTCATAAAGTACCAGGGTACACTGACAGTTACCTGGGTTACTTGGTAAAGGGACCAAATCAAGATTACATCAGTCATTAATACCTTGATATTTACTTACCTGTCCTGCCTTGGCAACGCTTAGAGTTCTTCAGATTTCCACTCTCAACAATGATTTCTACCTCATACTGTCTTCCTGGTATGAGTCCTATGTCATGTATGACATAGTGTGTTTCATTCCTTCCCAAGGTGATGTTGAGCAGCACGGAAGAATCATTGTAGAGCAGGACACGATATTGCTCCCAGTCTCCAGCAGGGGGCGACCAGCTTACTACTAGAGACCTCAGCGAACCATTGCTGTTTGCCTCCAGGTTCCCAACTTTCTCTGGAACTAGATGGTGAAATGATGTCAAAAAGGAGATACTAGAAGCCAAAATAAGGATACTCATTCACTCTTCATGGGCAACAGCAGATAACAGACCTAAAATCTGCAATTCAAAACATTTCTATCCCTACCTGATGTTCATGGATCGCAAATAAGTGTTGTTTCCTCACTTCGGTGACATTTAGCATTCAACCAATGAATTCCCAAATCACCTTAATAACATATCAGTAATATGACCTTCTGTAACACTGTTAATAAACTAGCGATATGAATGCTGTGTTTTACTGATTGCACACCAACTCTAGAGGCATTGATGTTGCATCTAATGATGGTGACATTGATGGATGTGGTATTTTTGGAAGAGACTGCATGTTGTAGTTATATAACATTCCTCTTTATTTTCCAGTTGAAAAGACTAATCTTGCAATATAGCTCTGATTTTATTCCTTTGCTCAAAAACATTCACGGTCCCTCCATTAACCATAGAATAAATCATCAAGTCCTTGGTGTGGTATTTGCACTTCTCCAAATTAAACCCCCATATCCTCTCAGTCTTAATTCTGACCACTCCTGCAGCCACACTCCTGCCTTCCCCAACTCTCTTGTATGCTGCCTTCAGGTGCTTGCTCTGCAGACCTGTAGGTCTCCTGGGCGCTTCTGCCTTTGCACGTGTCATTCCTTCTACCTCAAATCCCCTTCCCTTTTTTCTCTCCAGAAGTCTTTACTGGTCCTTCTGAAAGGAGGGTTTCTTCTCTCGTGTCTCTGACCATATGGCTGTTACTTGGGATCTCTAACAGCATAGAGAATGGACTCTGAAATCAGACAGCCTGATATAAACTCCAGCCACACTATGTACTAGCTGGATGACCATTCACAAGTTATTTATTTATAGAACGGTGATAAAAATAGAAATGTTCTTGTGGTTTTGTTGTGAGAACTAAATGAAATGACGGTGAAAAGTACTTAGTGCCTGATACGTGGGAATGTTGACATTTACCATTATTAAAATGTACTGCAGTATTTTTATGCTTTTGTATGTATGTTCTACAGTTATATGACTAAAACGTGATTTCCTTAAAAGCAAGGGTCAGCAAGTAAACATTTCAGGTTTTGTGGCCCATTATGGGGTTTTCCTCATATTTTTCTGTTTTATTAAACCTACAAAAAAAAGTGCCATAACCACTCTTACTGTGGGGCTATATCAAACTATATTACAGGCTGTATTTGGCCAAAGTGGGTAGTTTGCTGAACCTTGCCATTTTAACAACTCTCAAAACTCACAGTACAATAATTTATACATACAAGTCACTGGATAAATGTTTGGTGATTTAAATTGATAAAATAATTTAGTAAAAAAAAAACATGATTAAGTGCTAATCAGCCCTACTATGAGAGTTGCTCAGAAATGTTTCATTCATTAGTATCAACACTAATGCATTTATGCTACTGAAGAGGTGTGATGTGTGACAGTCAGTTACATAGATTGTTCAGGAATCAATCCAAGCACATTTACTCAAATAACCCAGATGAATGCAATTAATGCTCTGCTTTGCTCTGTGTATGGGGCTCTAGCCCACATACACCCTCCGTCACATAGACCATACTTCCTAGGCTGGAAAAGGGGTTTCTCTTCTAACTTATTTTGTCCTATTCTAAGATGGATCAGAGACTGATTTGGGAAACCAAGAAATATTCTGGAGCCTAGACTTGCCTGTTCTGCCCATTGCCACCTTCTGAGCAAACAATTCACCGGAGACACAGCTGATGGTAACTTGATAAAGTCGTCCAGGGGTTAAGTCTTTAAATTGGTTTTCCGTAACCTGAGGTGCTAATATTCTAGATTCTTTGACAGTCCCTCGGTGAGACAGGGTAATGTTGTAGAAATCCACATTTCCAGAAGGTCTTTGCCACTTGACTTTTAGAGAGGTCAATGTGCCATCATTTGTCACCATCAAATTTGAGACTTCCATGGGGGCTAATTAGGAAGAGAGGAAAAGAAACTTTTAACTCAGGATATTTTACCAGTCTTGTGGCTAAATGTTGACATGAATTTTAATCCCAACAAGCCACACTCCCTGCAAAGAAGAAAATGACAACCTCATGTGGCAAAAATAATTCTGCAAAATCAAAGAAAGGCTATCTTGCTAATGGAAAGAACACAGACGTGGGAGTAGGAGCCAGAATTCTGGCTTGGAATGAGTCAGCTGGCTGGGCACCTCTGCCTGTGTCACTGAGATTGGGGTCCTATTGGCAAGTGGGGCCTGGGTCAGATGTTTTAAGTGGAATGAATGCTCAAAGAAGTCTGCACTTGCATAATTCCTTCCCCTCTTTATGTATTTAATAATAGCAAGTACATGACAGATCGGTCAATGGATTGGCTATTACAAAATTTTGTGTACTGAAAATACTTTATTTTTCATTTAAAGCATGATAAAATTAAAGAGTTGTGCCAATGACTTACTGCTCCTGAAATTAAAATTTTATCGTTTTTTCCTAAAAAAAACCCAAACAACAAAAATAAAAAACCCAGAAAAAAGTTGTGTCATTATTTCATCAATGGAAAATGATCACAAAGGAGAGACATCTTGGTGAATATTCTTTCTGCCCCTTGCTCATATTATCATTTTGGCCCTCTAATGTTATAACATAAATTAACAATACTTTATTTAAAAAATGGGCATAGGCCCTGGCCGGTTGGCTCAGTGGTAGAGCATCAGCCTGGCGTGCAGGAGTCACGGGTTCGATTCCCGGCCAGGGCACACAAGAGAAGTGCCCATCTGCTTCTCCACCCCTCTCCTTTCTCTCTGTCTCTCTCTTCCCCTCCTGCAGCCAAGGCTCCATTGGAGCAAAGATGGCTCGGGCGCTGGGGATGGCTCCGTGGCCTCTGCCTCAGGCGCTAGAGAGGCTCTGGTTGCAACAGAGCGAGGCCCTGGATGGGCAGAGCATCGCCCCCTGGTGGGCGTGCCGGGTGGATCCTGGTCAGGCACATGCGGGAGTCTGTCTGACTGCCTCCCTGTTTCCAGCTTCAGAAAAATACAAAAAAATACAAAAAAAAAAAAAAAAAAGGGCATAGTGCACTGATTTTGCATTGACTAAAGTGTCATTTGCTCTTGAAATACATAATTCCTAAGATATATGGTACATTTTTGTTGAGAATGTCTATACAGCTTTGAGATGTGTTATAAAAGTATATGATGTGTAGGTCTCCCCAAATATCATTATACCAGCCTTCTAAAGTTTCAGAAACTCTCACCACTAGAGTAAATTTTAAGGCACCACATATTTTAGAGTTTCTATTAAAATTAGATAACTTTCTTAGAGAGGGGATTTATTAACACATTAGACCCAGCAGAAGCATTAGAATCTACTTCAGTGTAAGTTCCATGAAGGCAAAGATTCTGTCTCTCTTGGATGTTGTTATATCAATGCCTAGCATATAGTTTACAATATTGAATGAATGAATTAGTGTGCATATGACTTTTTCATTATTTATTTATTTTTTTTGTATTTTTCTGAAGCTGGAAATGGGGAGAGACAGTCAGACAGACTTCCGCATGCGCCCGACCGGGATCCACCCGGCACGCCCACCAGGGGGCGATGCTCTGCTCCTCCGGGGCATCGCTCTGCCGCGACCAGAGACACTCTAGCGCCTGGGGCAGAGGCCAAGGAGCCATCCCCAGCGCCCGGGCCATCCTTGCTCCAATGAAGCCTCGGCTGCGGGAGGGGAAGAGAGAGACAGAGAGGAAGGAGGGGGTGGGGGTGGAGAAGCAAATGGGCGCTTCTCCTATGTGCCCTGGCCGGGAATCAAATCCGGGTCCCCCGCACGCCAGGCCAACGCTCTACCGCTGAGCCAACCGGCCAGGGCCGACTTTTTCATTAAAATAGCAAAGATTGCCTGACCAGGAGGTGGCGCAGTGGATAGAGCGTTGAACTGGGATGTGGAGGACCCAGGTTCGAGACTGCAAGGTTGCCAGCTTGAGCGCAGGCTCATCTGGTTTAAGCAAAGCTCAACAGCTTGAGCCCAAGGTCGCTGGCTCGAGCAAGGGGTCACTCGGTCTGCTGTAGCCCCCCCCCCTCAAGGCACATATGAGAAATCAATCAATGAATAACAAAGGAACCGCAACAAAGAATTGATATTTCTAATCTCTTTCCCTTTCTGTCTGTCCCTATCTGCTGTCTCTGCCACAAAACAAACAAACAAAAAACAACAGCAAAGACTAATTTATCAGGCTCTATTAGGCTGTGAGAACAGGTCCTATTCTTCTGTTTCTCAGGGCATATTTTGTTGGATAGAGGTTTAGGGAAATGGCTTTTTCACAGAAGTAGAACATAACACTGAAAAAATCTCCTGGTTCAAGGTCAGAAGGGCAATGGAGTCCTGTTTAAGAGAAGGAAGGTTGTCATACTGAACAAAGAAGCTGAGACTATATCAGCAATTAACTTTGCCACTTTAGAATGTTGCCAAGGGCTAGTCTAAACTTTAAAATAAAAGGGAACCCCTCCTTTTCTAAGTAGAAAAGTGGATACATATTAAAGGCCTCCTATAACATACAAGTCTCAATTTTCTCTATATTACCATTATTCAAATAATTAATAAGCCTTGTTTATTAATCATTTTCTTGATTTACACTTGATATTTGCTCATCTTGCTAGGGCACTTACCTGTCCTGGCTGGCCTCCAGCTGCGGGTTTGCAGCCCTGCAGCCTCAGTTACAATGGTGAGGTTATAGAGGTGGCCAGGCATCAGTCTGGGGAAAGTGTAGGAAGTAGCAGATTTGTCCACAACAGTGCTTTGAACTAGGATCCCTTTATCCATTAGCATTAGCTGGTATCTTTCCACATTCCCAGAGCCATGGGACCAGGAAATCAGGAGAGAATTAGCTTTTGATGAAATACCAATATCTTTCACCGGGGATGGCACTAAATGGGATAAAATATATTTTTAAAGTGTCATTCATAAATTCTTTGTAGAAAACATAAAGACATTTAATTTTAAAGTGAACATTCATTTTTATGCTTCTCTGTCCGTCTAACTTGTGTGACACTGGAACCTGGACTCACACTCTATGACAATCTGCAGCCTAAAGCTGCATCATCGTTTACTTGTCTGTCTCCCCCACTTTATAGGGATTTGGTCATTTTTGCCAATGAAGTATGATGTGGTGTAGCAGTAAAGGGAATAGAAAAAGGACAGAACTATAGGAGAGAAAAAATAGAGAGCAATAAAGCAGGAGAGAAGGGGAGAATGAGTGATAAGAAAGACGTTCCTCTATGGAAAAAGGTGGTGATATGTTGCTGATTTTAGGATGTGTGGGTGCAAGCAAAGACTTGTTCCAAACATGGAAATCTTCAGAAAACCATCACTTGATGTTATGGAAAGAATATACAAAGGAAGAAAACATTTAAGAAATGAGTTTTATGGGCACAAACTCAGAAAAGGCTGTTAGCCTAATATTTGAATTAGAGGGGCCACTAGGAAACATTTACTTATTTTAGAGAAAATGCTAGTCCCAGAGAAGTTCCATGACTTGTTGAAAGTGACCCAGCCAGCTAGCAGCCCAGCCACACCTTCTCGTTGTCAGTCTAGTCTTTCCTCTGTATAGCGCAACACTTATGTATGTATGCATGTGTGTATTTTTGGCCTGGGAGCATTGTTACTTCCATTTCTTGAATTTAATATAATTTTCAAAAAGAGTATATAGACTACTAAATATCCAACTATCTGCAAACAGGTCTTACCTGTTGATCCATTGGTATGAATTGTAGAGGAACGTTTATTTCCAGAAACAGCTGTGATGGCAATATTATATTTATTACCAGCAGTAAGGTTAACAAATGCATATTCATTCCATGAAGTACTTCCTTGAATCTGGGCCTCTTGTATCTTTTGGTGATCATCAAATAACTGCACCTCATACCCAGTGACTCTTCCAGAAGAAGGAGTCCACCGTACATGCAAGCTAGTTGAAGTAGTTTTCTCTTTACTGACTTCAAACCTAGCAGGAGGTAAGGGGTCTGAAAGGCAAAAACAAAGAAAGGGAACGTGGCTTGAAGACTTTTGCAAAACAAGCTCACCTTTCTAGAATCCAGATTCATTTTCCTTAAAAAATTTAAGCATCTGCTGCTCATGAAACAAACTGGCATTTCACTGCACTTCCAAGCTTACCATTCTATTTAAGAAACCCCCTCAGCTACTAGTCATATAAAGTTCTTTTTTCTAATAAAAGCTTTTTGTTCAGACAACTCTGAGCTTGGAATCCCAAGTAAGGTGATATTTTCTTTGGCTTGTAAGTTTAGCGATTTTCAAACATTGACAAACATCTAGGCTATGCCCGGGTAAATGCTGAAAAACTCTCAACAGAAAATATATATAGATTTTAAGAAATAATTTTGAAACTTATACTGAGCTTTTTCTTTTGTAGGATGTGGATTTTTTGTGGCTAAGTATAGATAACGTTGGGGTTTTTGATATTAGAAAACCACCAAAGATTATGAGCATAGGCTAAGTTTGCTCATCAAAATGAATTCTTCCAGCAACTGGGATTTCTTATGTCTCTAAATTTTCAAAACTTGAGCTCTGGGATATTCTGGAGTTGCTAAGGCCCTCACGGCAGGTGGGAATGGGTTAGTCCTGCACCCAGCTGTTCACTTAGTTTCAAAGCCATGGGTCAGTCTGAGAAGTCCCATTTCCCATGTATTGAATCTTTAGTGTGGAACTTGAAATTGTATGAACAGCGTGTGTCCAGGTTAGAAAATGAGTCAATAGCATTTAGTGAGAAACCATTCCCAGGTGCAGTGAGACCATCTGAGAAACCTGCCCAGAATGCTGGGAGTAGAAACATTGAAAGACATTTACAAATGAGTAATTTTCAGAAATCCTACATGGTTGGGATTAAGATAGTGGAAACCAAATTTCAGTAGTCAAGTCAGATATTTTAGTGGCCTGGCTATAGAGATCTCAGTTCTTATCTACATCTTGATGAATTATATTTTTCTCACAAACTGACTACAGGAATTCTAGAGTGTTCTTATAACTGTATATGTTTTAAGAAAGTATTTGTTTGTGACTAACATTAATACATATAGAATCAAGGTAATCTTATTCTATGTTCAAGAGGCACTTAAAACCAGATAGCAGATAAGCCTATATAAGTGTCCCCAAGAGGCACCTTATTATACAAGCTAAATTCAGCCTATAATCAATCAAATGCCTTCATGTATTTAGCTATGATTTACATGAGTACATAATACTTCAAAAATTAAATAAGCTGCAAAACATCTTATAATATCAGTAATTAATAATAATTTAAGTGTTTGCTGACAAGTAAGCTCAGGCAGCAGTAACTTTAAAAGCCAAAAGCACAGGTGAGCTTGGAAGACTAGGTTGCGTGGTTGACACCCTAGTACAAGTTCACCTGAAGGGTGTGTGGTCCTAGAGCCCGATGGCCTGGACTTGACTCAGCTCCCCTGCTCCACAGCTGTGTATTTCAGGCCTCCCTGTGCCTTAACCTCCCTGGACCTCAGCTTTCTCTTCTGTGCAATGCTGATGATGATATCATTTTAGTAGAATTTCTATTAAGATTAAATTGAGTATTTTATCTAGAGCAGGGGTCCCCAAACTTTTTACACAGGGGGCCAGTTCACTGTCTCTCAGACCGTTGGAGGGCCGGACTATAAAAAAAACTATGAACAAATCCCTATGCACACTGTACATATCTTATTTTAAAGTAAAAAAACAAAACGGGAACAAATACAATATTTAAAATAAAGAACAAGTAAATTTAAATCAACAAACTGACCAATATTTCAATGGGAACTATGCTCCTCTCACTGACCACCAATGAAAGAAGTACCCTTCCAGAAGTGCGGCGGGGCCGGATAAATGGCCTCAGGGGGCCGCATGTGGCCCGTGGGCCGTAGTTTGGGGACCCCTGATCTAGAGCACTAAAAACAGTGTCTGGTATACAGTAAGCATTCCATGTTAGCTAGTGTTATTATTACTCCTTTAATCAGAAGATCTTGTCATGCAAGCAGGAAGATGTAGTGGCCGAGAGCCTGGGCTCTGGAGTTAGATAGAACTCAAACCAAATCTTCTCTTCATCCTGTGTCAGTCATAAGACTTTGGGTAAGTGACTCCACCTGTCTCAGCCTTTCCTTTTTTCCCATCGGTCTGAGGAGTATAATAAGAGTACCTACATTCTCAGATGTCCTGAGGAGTAACAAAATATAGAGGAGACATTTTCCCTGAGCACTCAGTAATATAAATTTATTCTGTCTACTTGATCATAAATAATTTCCTCTGAATCGCTGACAAAATGGAAGCAAAAGTGGAATACAATTTTTTTTAAAACTAACGTGATACGAACTTTAATTGCTTTCTTCATAAAAAAAAAAGATAACCTCGATGAAAATTGTATTAGCTTATTCTGTGAACTAATTTTCTAACCCTTAAGATAAAATAAGAAATTTCCAAGGTGATTCTCATGTATAAGCTATGGAGGAAAAACAGTCGTTTTTTTAGGCTGGACAATATTATTTAAATTTTCTCTCTCTCATAACTGTCTATAATTAAAGACGTCATAATAAAAGGAGAAAACATAATTTTCCCTCACAGAAAGTTTTCCTGTTGCCTGGCAAGGATAAGGCACTCCACTAGCATAAGATTCTAATAGCCAATGAAACTCAAGAACAGCCCTGTCACGGCCAAGCAAGATGATGCATTTTTGCTGAAGAGGCATTTTAAGGACAAGGCTGAGAGAGACAGCTGCTTTCCAGTGATAGCTCAGATGAGATCAGTACTGTACTGTCATCTGCATCTACAATCGAGCCAGAGAAAGGCCAAAGAAAATGATGTTATGTTCAGTATAATCTAAACATATATAATCTTGGAAAATATATGAGCTATAGAAAATGAATTTTAAGGTTTTGTGCCTCGAGGATGAAGTTCAGAAATGCAGACTTTATCTAATCTCTCTGAGCCAGAAAACAAAACAGTCAATCCTTTGTACATCCGCTAGAACAAAGGAACAATGAGACTGGGAAGTGCCTGGGCTGCGAGAACCGCACTGGAAACAAACACTTAAAGCCCATTTACGCTGTGATAAGGCCCTTGGCTGGCAGGCGGCCATGACTGCTGTGCAGACAGTTGCAGTTAGTTTTCAGACATTTTTGCAATTCAAGCCCCATGAAACCTCTGCTGTATTCAAGAAAAGTTTTCAATAGTTGGTTAGAAACACAGTAGATAATTCCACCGAGGATGCTAATTTCATATATATATATATATATATATATGATTTTTAAAATGTTATTTAAAAATGTAGCTTATATGTCTGTAATCTTCATATTGTATGATCAATCGTGTGTAGTTAGAAAACCCTACTTGACTTGGGTGACTTATGCTGATGGCTAGAGGTGCCAGTGCATCTTGTGTGCAGCACAGCCTTTCTGTACTGTCTGCCCATCATTCTCACACACGCAGTAACCAGGGAAGTATGATAAACTAGGAAAAACGGTTGAAAACCATAAGTCAATAACTTAATCTCAAGCAATACATCAAAATTTATCGTAGCCATAACTTTAAGACATCTTTGCGCTTCTTTGTTCCAGACAGACCTGGAATGCCAAGTGCAAAGTTCTGCCATATATATCCACCTGCTGTATTTCAGGGCATCAACCTCTGTCAAGAAGCTCTAGAATTTCATAAATTGGCTTGATGTCAACTCAATTTTTCTGTCCTCAGAAAAAAAGATGAAGTGTAGCTAAATTTCTCAACCAAAATAAATTCTTCTTTTTTCCCCCTTTTCAAACAAACGGTGGCTTAGGGAGAGGAAGATACTCATGTATACATATACACACACACATATATATGTATATATATAATGAAAGTAGTATTTTCTTTAAAAATTCTTTCGTATGGCTATTAAAACATTATCTATTGATATAAAAATTTCAAGAGTGTTTAGAATTCAAAAAGGTAATATTCATTTTGGAAATTAATTCAACCTTATAATAAGAGTGCAGGCACTCAATGGGTTAATGCCAAACACTTTTCTTGAGGTCATAATAGCACCACAGTATATCTGTGTAAGATCTGATAGCTTAATATAGTTTCTCGGTTTTAGAAAACCTGCACCAACGGATAGTCTGTGGCTTTTGACTCACAGAAGAACAAAATGAAAAAGCAATTACTCATTATCTCCAGTTAATGAAATTCACCTCTTTAACTTTGTGACGGCTGATGTTTGACTATACTAGTCAGCTTTCTGAGTTATTTTAAGATACACTCTTATGCTAACACATCAGATTAACATGCATTTCATTTGTCACCTTAATACACCAGACATAAAATTTAGGTAAGAAGAAACTTTTAAAGTTTCAACAACCTTGAAAGGGAAATGAAAGCAGTTTTGACAATTATTTTCATCATCATTAACAACAGTGCAGGATGCCACATTATTTTCCAGGTCATTGTATTTGGCTGGAGGTATGTAAGTAGCAGATGCCCCCCCCCCCCCCCCCTTCGAAAGTTTAGTCTACTCAAGCAGTTGACAACTACGTGAAAAAGGTAAACAAAAGGTGCATGATCACAGAAGCTGACTTCAACATCAGACCAAACCTGGGTTCAAATCCCAGCACTGAGTTACAAAGGTGACGTTAGGCAATCTGTTTAACTCTGTTGGTGCTCGTTTTTCTATCTATAAAATGGGACCAATGACACTTGACAGAATTGTAAGTGTTAAGAGGTAATGGAGGAAAATGGTAAGTGCAGTCCTGCTCATGCTGGGCTCTCAGTAAATGGCCGTTGGTATGAGTATTGCTGCTGTCACAGAGGTGGGCATTAATGTTAACTATGCAAGTAGAGAATGATAGCCAAAGGCTAAGATTTCAGAGGTGGGCTTCATGAACTTGAGCAAGTTTGGAAGGTCAGGTAGTAGGACTCTGAAATGAGAGAATAAAGGGCACTGCAGAGTGAGACAGGAGTTGAGCTAAAGCACTGAAAAGCTCACTTCAGTTGAGTATCAATGTCAGCGCTGAGGGTACCCTCACAACTGATAGAGACTTGAACCCCTCATCCCCACGACATCCTTCAGCAGCAGCACTCCAGCTCTTGGATATTAACAGCTGAGGTTTTCTCAATATTATCTAAGTGCTCCACAGATGCAGCATAGAGAGAAGTCCCTTGGCCTCCTCTTCCATCAGATTGCCTCTCTTCTGTAAAAATTGGGTAGGGATATAAATGAAACAAGACTGGCTATCAATTGATGACTGTTGAAGATAGATGATGGGTATATGGTAGTCCATTATTCTAGTTTACTTTTTTATTTTGAGTTTCTCCATGTAAAAGAAAAAATTAAAAACAAAAATCCCTAGAAATCTAAGTGTAAATAGGCAACAGGAAAAGAGGAAGAGCAAATGCAAGACAGATGGACTCAATAAAAGAAGCCATACGCCTGAGTCTACAGGAGCTGATGGGACGGTGGGGACGTCACTTATTCATAGGGTTGCTAGGAGTCAGAGCTGACTCAACAGAACATAATATACAGCTACCATGTTAATTTTAGCTGCATATTATATGTTTAGGGGCATGTAGTCAGTTTCATTTATATATGTTAAAACATATAGAATGGGCTTGATTTCTCTTACAAGGTCAGAAAGATGTCAGAATTACTTTTTATCCCCGGGGGAATCCATCGAATTGGTGTCTGTGAATGGAAGGCAAAGCATTTTCTTTTTGTTCTCCTCTCATTCTGTCAGAAAAAATCAATTTTTATTTATTTCATGCTAACCTGTAGAATGTCATGCCCACCAACAGAATTCAGACTAATGAGGGAGGCTTCCTAAGCACACAAAAGAAGATCAAGGTCAGAGCACTAGGTTGGCTCATTCCATACATATAGCTCAGCTTGACCTCAGAAGTCTGCAAATAAACTGCAAGTAGCTGATTGCTAAATACTAAAGTTCATCACCAAGAGTTCAACACAACTGAAAATCAATAGTGCTTATAATTGGTAATGTATTCACACCTATCCCATTTAATCATTGTTGTATCCTTGTGTATGCTATATACACAGAGAGATTTATTTTGTAATATAGTGGTCCCTCATATATTGTGGGGCTTAGGATCCAGACCCCCCCCCCCCCGTGGTAGGCAAAAATCAGTGAAGTAGCAGCCTTATATTTATTTTATTATTTATATATATTTTAAGGCTTTATAAACCTTCCCCACACTCTTATAAACCTTTCCCACACTCTTATAAACACTTCCTATGCATTTTCCATACGTGCAAGTCTTTGTTTACTCATCTGTATGCTATGTATTTTATTTCAATTTAATATTCTTTTAATGTTTTAATTTATATTTTTATATTGTTTTCAATTTTTTAGGCTAGAAAATGCTTATTTTACTGCAAATAATTAAAATGATAAATATATAAAAATACCTATATACCGAAAAATCCCGCAATATAAGCAAAAAGTCCATGATACAAAATTAGATATGTACAATTCAAAAATCTGCGATACAGTGAGAACGCGAAAAGTCAACCGTGATATGGTGAGGGATGACTGTATATTTTTTCCTCCTTAAAAAGTCAACTTGAAAAGTAATAACAAAGTATCATATAGTAATTTGAAAGAACTAATATCAGTTTAGAAAGTATGTCCTTCCTGCAGGGTAGTGGAAAGGATTGAAATTGGATGCAAGTAAAACAGAATTCAAGTTCTTTGCCTATTCTATATTAGCTGTGTGGATTTGTGATGTTAATTCTTCTGAATATCAATCTTCTCATCTCCAACTTGAAACTAATAACATTAAATTTACTACACATTTAGTATATGACAAAAATATAATCTAGAATTTATATATGAACCACTTAAAACCCCCAAAAGATGAATTTCTGTTATTTAAGTCACTCAGTCTGTGTTATTTTGCTCTGGGGTCCCTAGTAAACTAGTACAATAAGCAACATTTTAAAGTAAAAATAATAACTGATATGGTGATTAGGTAGTTACAGCTTCTATCTTATTATTATTATTCTTAAAGACAAAGGAATTAACCATATTAAAAGGGCTGCTTTTTCCCCCCTCATTAATAAGTAGGTGAAACTGACTAACAAGAGGGTATATGCCACTAAGAGTTCTTCCTGCATGACCTGTGGTGGCGCAGTGGATAAAGTGTTGACCTGGAAGGCTGAGGTTGCTGGTTCAAAACCCCAGGCTTGCCCAGTCAAGGCACATATGGGAAGCAACTATTATGAGTTAATGCCTCTCCTCCTCACTCTTTCTCTCTCTAAAATCAATAAATAAAATCTTAAAAAAAAAAAAAGAATTCTTCCTATAAGTGAAGTTCTCTACCACCAGACTACTTCCTTGGGCTTCTATAACTTACCATAACCCAAGGAGAATAGATTATATTTTTAGTCTATGTATATTTTCCCACTAAAATAATCATTTCTTTCATTCATATTTATTGCCTATCTATCTATTTATCACCTATCTATCTATCTATCTATCCATGCATAGATTCATTCATTCATTCATCTATCCACTCATTTAATCAATATTTATTGCATCTAGTACTACTTGCTAGATGCCATTTTAAGTACTAAAAACTACTTCTTATTGATGGGAAGATAAAAGCCCCCCAAAAGTTCTAAATAAAAAAAGAAAGTTTCATTTAAACAAACTCAAATGTTTTTAGGATGCAATCAGGTAAGGAAATATGATGTGGTTAAATAAATTGGTTTCTAAAAGGAGAGAAGTCACACTCAGCTCTAGACAGTTCCAGGCATACTGGTGGCCCAGTGTTGCTAAATCTTCCAATATTTTAAGAGAATCCATACATCTGGTTCTTATGTAAATTTTCTATTTTTTAATGCTGGTGAAACAAACTGAATTTTTCGCAAACACTACATGAGCCAAATAAAACATATTATTTAGATACCCAGACCCCTCCCTAGGGGCTACCAGTTTACAGCTTCTGCTTTAAACTGAGGACACCTTGTTGCAAGAGTGCTGAGCTCTTCAATATCTGCTATCTTCATATCTGATTTCTGATAAAATCACAACTAAACAATTTAGCTTTCAGATTATTTTTAGTCATAACCATGTAATTTGGCTTTCAATTTATTATGTTGCTGTATAGAAATTTTGTGGCTGAAGAAACCTGAGAACTGCCCAGTGTCTTCTCTCTGGTTATGAAAACATGACATACAGGAAGCAGGACAAAGTCCTTCCAGGAAAGACATGGGAAAGCTTTGTCACCATCTTTATCATGACCTTCTCTCACCTCTGCACAGGACTTCAAGGAGAGGGACCAGGTGTTGCTCATCATCTTTATTTATTTATTTATTTATTTATTTATTGGTATTTTCCGAAGTTAGAAGTAGGAAGGCAGTCAGACAGACTCCCACATGTGCCCGACCAGGACCCACCCGGCATGCCCACCAGCGGGTGATGGTCTGCCCATCTGGGGTGTTGCTCCTTTGCGCAGGAGCCATTCTAGCGCCTGAGGTGGAGGCCATGGAGCCATCCTCAGGGCCTGGGCTAACTTTGCTCCAATGGAGCCTTGGCTGCAGGAGGGGAAGAGAGAAACAGAGAGGAAGGAGAGGGGGAAGAATGGAGAAGCAAATGGGTGCTTCTGCTGTTTGCCCTGACCGGGAATTGAACCCAGGACTTCCACACGCTGGGCCAACACTCTACTGCTGAGCCTACCGGCCAGGGCTGCTCATCATCTTTATAAGCTCACCAATTACTTTCTGGCATAATTCATTGCAGTAGCCATGCTCAATAAATGTTGGATGAACTGAATTTGAATACACATATGCTTTTTGATTCTGATTTAAAAGCTAGAGTAAAAATTGATTGTTGCTGAAATAGTTCCCATTTAGTTAAAATTTTGATTTTTAAGGTCATGTCTACATGATGCCAAAATTACTAGTTATTATAGAAATTTTATCAGGAAAAACAATCAGACAAATCACACTTGGATTGACACAGAGACAATCTGAGCAACTGCTGCATCTCTGGCCAAATTGAGTCTTGCTCTATTTTATTCTAGACAAAAGACAGGCAAACTGACAGAAGGAAATCACAAGACATCTGGAATAATTTCTCTGTTTGAAGTTCTATCCCAGAGTTAATATTATACTACTAGTTGGTCCTGTTTTAATACACTAAAATATAATTTGTGGATCTCATCTCTAGAGCTAAGCAATTAATAAAAAGGAATACTGGTCCTTTTTCTAAAATAAATGAAAAAGTAACACATTTCCTTAAAATACAGAAAGCATGAATGACAAAAAAATATGAACAATCAACCAAAAAAATCCTCCCTGAAATATTTCTTAAAATCTTAAATCTAAGAAATATTTACTTAAATAAAATTATTTTTTAAATGTAAAGAATCTCGAGAAGAATTATGTCATCATATAAAAAAGTGTGAAAAAAATTATCATTATACAAACACCACCTGCAAGTGCCATGCTTCACATTTATCCTGGAGCTCATAAAATCTGTGCTATGAAGTATATGTGTGCTCCTATAAAAGCAACCCCTTAAGAAAACCGATGAGAACCTGAATTCCAGCACACTGTGAATACTGATGGAGTCTTTTTGTTTGTTTTTTAACTCACCATAGTTAATAAAATGCAAATATTTCTTACATTTTACAAATGTCTCTGGACTTAAAACATCTATAAGCATAATTAACTCAAAGGGCATTCTAAGTACTAACACCACACCAAGTCCTTTCCTTTAACTTTTTCCCCCCAAAAGTAAAATCTCTGTGTTACAAGACTATATTTGGGCTGATGAATATCTTGATTCTTTCTCCTATAAGCTTCTGAAGGCTCTCCTCCATTCACGACAGTCACCTTATCACATGTAATGAACACATCCAGGAGTTCTGTCAAACATTTCACAGTATTAGCAATCTGAGTATTCACAAAACTATGCTCACATACTAAGAAACCAACCACTTTATGACTAAAAGCCCAGCCTGCTTAAACTTCTGTAAAATGTTCTAATAATGTGGTTGGTTTCAGTCCTCTTCGATTCCATATAAAAACACAACTAAATGTCTAACAAGTGGTGTCTCTTTTCAATTTAAGTTCTTACAAATCTCAGAAATCATCTAGAAATTTCATCTGGAGTATGTCAAGTGATGTAACTGAGCACTCTTAATTTTATTTTCTTTGAAAATGAGAAGAGAATTAATATTTGACTGACTACACGAACCCAGTTCCGTTTCCTGATCCTGAGAATGGAAAGTTCTCGCACCTCTTTCAAGAACCAAAGCTGAAGAAGTGATCTTTGTTCAGCCTGCATATGAAAGAAATCTAAGGACAACACA
Organism: Saccopteryx leptura; assembly: GCF_036850995.1. Lineage (NCBI taxonomy): Eukaryota > Metazoa > Chordata > Mammalia > Chiroptera > Emballonuridae > Saccopteryx > Saccopteryx leptura. The sequence continues at coordinate 112,833,577 of NC_089504.1, forward strand.
TTTCTAAATTTAACTTCAGGGATCTTTTTCAGTTAAATTGACTTTCTAGATGAAAGTAAGTAAGGCATCACTATCGCAACAAATAGAGATAATGCCAAAAGGAAGACTAATGAAGTCATAAAACATCAAAGTCTTTAGAGAATTTAGAACACATCTGGGGGTGGCATGGGGATTAACATGCATGAGAGCACCCACCTAAGTTGTTGGCACTTGGTAAGAACTTGGACCTAAATGACCAAGTCTACCACTCTTATTTTATAGACAAGAAAACTGAGACAGGAAAGACAAACTTAGCACACATGTATGCATGGAAGAGTTTACCAAAAGTGTAAAGAAAACCCAGAGTAACCAAAGGACGTTCTTTGACACTATACTGTTTTAGTTACTAACATAATATAAAAATAATTTTTATATCCTCATTTCGAGGGACTTTTCCAATTTTCTCCTATGAATGGCTCTATTCTATTCCTGAAGATTTTATATCCTGGTTCCAAAAATAAAACTAAGTTGAGGAAAGGCATATCCCTAATCATTGCACTTCCATTATTTGTTCTAAAAACATTGACTTAAAATTATTCCAGGGCTTGACAATTTAATGCGATGGAAGCTCAAACCACATCACTTTAACAAACTCCCTCCACAGCCACGGCGTCTCTCTGCTGCATTCCCCCTTGAAGCGGGTAGTCCGCTGTTTTCAGCACTAACAAAGTCTGAAAGTCAACCAAGCTGCTTCTGGCCAGATCTGAGGATATTTGTCTTCGCAGGTATTGTTACCTTTATTTTTTGTCTGCCTGGAACTCAAATGAAACAGCAGCTTTGATAAGGCAGGGCTCAGCCAGGAGTGGCCTGGCCGTACAACAGCACCTGTCGCCCCTTTACCTGTTTGCAAGATCACAGTTCTCTCTTCTCCATCCAGAGACACAATCCTGAAGTTATAGATGGTTCCCGCTTGTAAATCCTTGGGGTTACATTCATAAGTGGTGTTGTCTATCCTCATGGGCTGGCACTTCGTGAACCCTGATGTGTCACTGCTATAGATGAAGCTAAAGTTACAGGGCGGCCCCAAAGTTCTCCACTGGAGAGATGCAGACCGGCTGGAGACCCTGGACTCAGTCACGGTGAAGTTACATCTCACTGGCTCCCCTAGTCCAGTCTGCAAACGAAGCAGAAGCAACAGCTGAAGCCCGAAGTCTGGGTCGAGCAGGGACAGTTCCCCAGCAAGCTCCCCAACCCGCCTCCACTCAGCTCTCTTCCCCAGCCTCAGGCCATCCCTCTGCCCAACCTGCGGAGAAAAGGCCCGTGAGGGAGGTGGATGGCAACATTCTCTCCAGCTGCTCTTTCCCCAGAGCATCAAAAGAGAAAATATGGCTTTTTTTTTGCCTTTGACAGTCTGGCTGGGGGCTCAGAAGAGAATCTTTTTTACCAAGGGAAAGGAGGAAGTTCGGCCACCTTCCTCTCTAAAACACAACCTAGGAGACCAGAAGGTGGAGCAGGAATGGGGGTGGTGGCGGGGATAGGGTGCTCCGGCGCCCCGACCTCTCCTCGGTCCACTCACCTGCAGCAGGTTCAGCGCGATCAACAAGGCCCACCAGGCTCCATAGCTCAGCATCGCGATCAGTGCTTCCCACCGCGACGCCGCCTCGGGGCCGGGACTCCGCGTGGCCCCGACGGCCGGGTGGGGGGGCCACTTGTTGCGCGCGCTTAGCGCGCACCGCGGGCGCAGCAGAGCGCTTCCCTCGGGGCTGGCGACGCGCAGGGGCCGCCGCGGCCACCGCTGCTGCTCCTGCTGCTGCTGCTGCCGCCGCCCCGGGCGGGCTGCGGACGCGAGAGGCGGTGGGGGCTGGCAGCGCGCCGCCCTTCCCACGCTGCCATTCTGACCCGCGCTGCCTCGCCCCGCGCCCCGTCCGCGGACTTCCGCAATCAAAAGGCAATTTCCTCGTCTCCCGGCAAAGGAACAATGCGCCGGCGAGGGAGGGAGCCTAGCGGAGCCCACGCCCGGGGCTGCCAAGGGGGCCCGAGGCTGCCTGCCCGCCCCTCCCCGGCCGGGGGTCCCGTCTGGGTCCCAAGAGCTCTGCTTCCTCCTTCTTCTTTCCTCCCCTTGACTTTCACTTTTCCCCACTCTGTGGTCCTCCACCCCGCCACCTTCGCCACAATCAGAACCTGCTCCCTCTCACTTTCCAGCCCGACCCCTGCCCCTTCCTCCCTCCACACCCAGCGCCTCCCCCTCCCTGTCTTCCTTCCTATCTTCCTCAGCTGCTTTCTCCAGGGCCTCTTTTCCAGGATTAAACTTGACCACAGCAGATTTCCCTGGGTCGTTTACACTCTTTCCTGAAGCCTTTTATTAGAGTGCTTTTGCCCTTCTCACCTCAAAGCATTCATTTATCCCAATGCGCATCCTCCAGACACCAGCACGAGAAAAAGACCCCTAAAGGACCTTGCTGATTCTCAGCTTGACCTTTTTTTTTTTTTTCTGCCGTTCACTTTCCCCTTTCTCTTGTGTAGAGGTCTGTGTCCTCCTGAAGTCTTATAACTGGTGCTAACCAATAACAAACATTATCACCGCCAATAGTTAAAGCCATCCAAGGAGTTAAAGCCACATCCATAATTGTCCAAGGAATATAAGAAAGAAATTTAAACTCTAACTTATGGAAGATACTATGGATGGCTCAGCTTTCCCCACATATTACAAAAAAATGGCAGTTTTCAGGACTAACTTTTTGTTAGACTGCCTCAGTCTCTAAATGGTCATGTCTCTGAAAATGGATTTTAAAACAGTTCCCAAGACCAAAGAACAAAAATGTTTAATTGCATGATTAATTAACAGGTGATAACAGCATCATATTACAATGAACTTCTATAACGTTTGATTGTTTTGGGGGGGGGGGGGGGTGCCATCCCTGTCAACTGCCCAAAGAGATGAGATTCCACATATAATTTTCAAACCAGAATACTTAGAGCTAAATCAATGAAAAAGATGACATATTCCCTTCTTTTCAAATAGATTATATATACACAAAGCTATATTATTGGCTACTGTATTTATTGTTATCTACTTTGAGGAAAAGCAGTAAAAAGGGAGAAAGTAAAAATTACTTTAATTCTTTTAAGAAACATTTTTTAAAATCCCTTAATGAAAAATGAAATTTTTACTCCTTCAGAGATTCTGTGGGCATTCCTTCTGCAGCCAGACCAGAGATTGCAAATCTCTTCAAGTTAGCAAACACTCAAAGGAGGTCAAACTTAAAACATATCTGTATTTCTGGAAAACTGAATCTTTCTTATTTTGCTGTTCAGGTCACTTGTCTTTAAAAAGAGCTTTTGCCTTCCATATTTTGCCCCCCAAGTTCAATGGCTTTCACAGCCTAGCATGCCTTTCTGCACCATCGGAAATAGCCCTTCTTTTCTCCTTCAGAAACTTTGAGCCTACAGACTGTCCTCAGACTTTACAGGGGTCTTTTTTTTTTTCTTTTCTTTTCAACATCACTTTTTCCTTTTCTTTTTCCTGTATTCAGAAGACAATGAGGTTTCCATGGCACAACTGAAATAACACCTACTCTAAATCCTTCCCAGAACTATTACATAGAATAAATAAGATCACATTTGTTAAAGCACCTTTGCAAACCGCCCAAGTGTCAGTTTGCCTGGTTACAGACTTCATTGAAATCATTTTGCTCTTTCGAAAATTTCTCCTTCACTGGGTTGCACTTTCTTAACTCTGCCTATCTTTGTCTTTTCCATTGAGGTTTATAAATCTTTCTCATAGATTGCTCCTCAAATTTAAAATCTTCTCACCCAGATATACTAAATACTATTCTATTCTTTGAGAAAATCTTTAATAGATCCTATATTCTCTAAGTTTCCCCAAGAAACTTTATATATATATAAATATATATGATATATCATACATATACACACTATAAGTCAGCAACCAACTGTTCCTTATAAGTTAATTTTAAAATTGTATTTATTTCCAATATACTGTGCAACAACCCTTCTCTGATTTTTCCTTTTCTGCAGGAAAATTCACCAAAAAGGCAATATCTGAAGAGGGCTAATCAAGCAAGCAATGGCAAAGGATCCTTACAACACAGTTGAGATGTTTCTAAGTTCTGTGTTACTAACAGTGAGCTGCTAATTATAAGTCTTGGGAATAGGAATTTGAAAAAGAAAGAATGACTTCTTTATATATAATTATTTTATTTTTGATCTATGAAAGGGAGACACATACATTCACACTCATGTGTTGTCCTTTATCTATTTTAATATCAAGCATATGACAAAGAGCTACACATGAAGGAAAGGGCCAGTGGTCACAGACATTTCTTTTCCAAATGCGTAATTTTTTGTTGTTGTTGTTGAAAATCTTAAGGCTCACACAGAGAGCCCCCAAAGTCAGTGGGTCCTATGTAACCCACAGTAAGTAACATATGAAACAATAGGGAATGTTTCAGTTCAGGATTTTATTGTTACATTTTTCTTTTTAAAAGCATTTGTACTAATATTAAGAATTAGAGACAACATGGGCCTGGGCAGAGCTGTCAGATAGCATCTTTCTCCAAGTCTATTTGAAAGTACTGCACAAAGTGTAAATAAATCAATTCATTTTTTTTCTTTGTTCTCATCTTTGTTTGGAATTCCTCAACTTCTTTTGAACCTGTTTATCCTGTGTAATGACACTGCATTTACTTTAGAAGTTACTGCATTCCAGGAATTTGGGATCAACCACTTTTCAGGGGAAAACCTCCTCTCTTTGCCACTAGGAAACCTTTCCCAGACTGCATGGGAAGAGTGGGGCTGCTTTTGATTAGATATGAGTGAACAAACAGCTGCCTTTTAAACAAACTGTCATAGGAATGAATGAATGATTGTTGTCACTTACATATTCTATAACAATGAACTCATGGGTGAAAGAATGGCTCTTGCCACATTAAGAACATAGATGTCAAGTGATACGACTGGTCATCAGGGGTCTAGGAGCCACACTTTGAGAACTGCTACTTCAGATCAGGGTTTGAGCTAGGTGTAGGTAAGGTCGTGGGGATGAAAGGAGGGCAGAGTGGACTTGTAATGCTGATTGGTTAATACAGACACCTCACACATCATCTAAAAGTTTCTTTATGACCAGGTGTCAGCCCATCTCTTGCCTCTCTCTTGCTTGCTTCCTACGCTTTAGTGGCCTGGGTCTGATCATTCTCTTATTCATTCAGTAAATATTGACTGAGCACCGAATGTGTGCCAGGCTCTGGTTTAGGTTTTGGAGACATCCCCATGGAGCTGACTTTTTCCTGCCCCAGGACCTTTGTGTCTGCTGTTTCATCTTTAACCACTCTTCCCCAGATGCTCTGTTTGGCTATCTTTCTCTGCAACTTTATGTCTCAGCTTAAATACACCCCTAAGGGGCCAGTCCCTTTCTGACCTCACTAGGAGAGTGTCCTTTTATAGTTCTTCATCTCAGCAACCTATAGTTTCATTCAGAACATTCATCACATCTGGTAAAAATCTAGTTATTCACATGTTTATCACTATCTGCCTTCCCAAAGCATAAGAAGAATTCCCTTAAGGTAGAGTCTTTTTTGTGTTGTTCTTCTTGCACAAACCTTGGCATAAAAGTAGAGTTTCAACAAGTATTTGTTGAATGAATGGATGAATAAATGAATGAATCTTTGTAGTTGCTCAGTAGATTTTGTTATGTGAATAGATACTCTAGACAAGTTCTTCTAAATATGTTATCTACAAATTGAAAGGAAGGGAGGGAAAGAGAAGAGGGGGGAAAAAGAGGGAAGGGCAAAGCAATGAAAACACCAGAAGGAAAAAAATGAGGTGGGGAAAGAGCAGAGTGGGAGGGAAGATTAAAGGAGGAAAAGGAGAAAGGGAAGGGAGGACAATGGTTCTCAAAGAGCTGCATCAGCATCCTCTAAGAACTTGCTGGAAATGTCTACTCTAGGGCCCTGCCACAACCTGAGGAATCAGAGGTGCTGAGGTGGACCAAATGATCTGCTTTCTCTTTGTTTGTTTATCTGTTTTTAAAAGCTTCCTGCTCTGGTTGATGTGAAAAACTATTCAAATTCCAAACAAAAGTCTTAGAATGTCAATTCCTCTACCTGAAACCTTGCACCAGGTATAATTTTACATTAAAGAGAGTTAATGATAGCTTATTTTTATTGTTTTCTTTTTAAATTTCACTGAGATCTCTGGTTATAAGAAACTATGTCAGCGATTTAGAAGGTCTTAAACATTTTAGAATGTGTTAAATAAGTACATTGGTGAGGTACCATATCTTTTATGTAATGTGATATATATTTATAATATCTATGCATCTATAAAATTATATAACTCATGTTTATGTTTTATAATGTATATTATTCATATAATATATATTTATGCATATTTTTATATTTGGTACTGCTAAATAAAAATAAACCACATATGCAAAAGGAAAAAGGATCAACATACAGCCAATCTCATATATGTTAGATGACGGGCCAATTCTGATGCCTTTTCTACTGAGTAAGAGGAAGTACTTTTGCTATGAAACTTTCATGTGTGTTTCCCTAGATATTTTTTAAAAGAAGAAGGCCAAGCAATTAGAGATTGTGTCAACTAAAAACCATTACAGGATGACAAATCTTTCTCTAAGTAGAACTGGCTCAATAGTACATTATGGCAAAATTTTAACCTTAAGCAGGTGTCATGCATTTAAAACAAGGTGTATTAAAATGTAAGGTAAGATCATTTTGATAATCAGTTTTTTTTTAAAAGGACTGTGACTGTCCTCTTCTGTTTGGAGATTCCATTTTTTGGATATTTATATTTCAAGGACTCTTTCTAGCTTTCTAGGTCATAATATTCCTGGGCTATAACCTTTGTAGGTCATAGGTTTCCAGGAAATGAAAATAATAAAGGCATTTGTGGGCTAGTTGCAAAGATTAAATGAGAAGGTGCATTTATATGTGTAACACAGTTCCTGGTGAATGGACTAAACAAGTGTTAGACACTATAATTTTTAGTAATAAATAATAGTATATGAACACTAATAAATCACAGATGCTGAGCATCAGTAATGCTAGAGAATGAGAAAGTCCACAAAGGAGAATGTCTTTCTGAGAATATCCAAGTGAAAATAAATTATCATTGCTTTTAATCTCATACCCAGGAGAATCTCTTCAATAGATCTGACATTTAATGGCTGCTCTAACTTTTGGCCATTGCCAAGATTTTTTAAATCCTGGAAGGGACAGGTTGGGAGTACCAGATATATCTGTAATAGCAGGCTTCCACCATCTCTTTCAGGCACATCTCAGAGGTTTCCTGATATGTTTTTCTATATCAATTTTTCAACTTCTTCCCCTCCACCATTTTTTTTAATCTGGAGGAAATGAGCTTTGCATAACTTTGGGTCAGAGGTTTTAATCATATGCAGACACATGACTTAAAACCAGATGTGACTGTAAATTAATCACCTTCTCAAGCCCAAGCATCTCTGCTTCACCTTCATCCCACTTTGCGATCCCTGCTGTCCTACCCTCAGAAATGAGTCTGTGCACAAATACACCAAGTCAAGCCTCGATGCCTTCAGTGGAGCTGTCTAGAGAAGCATGGCTGTTATACATTCGGTTTCAGAAGCTAGATCATGATTTTCACAGATATTCAAACCTCAAGACAGATAAACAAAACATAGCTAATACTGGCTTTAATGAAAAGGAAAACAAAAACAAACAAAAAATGATCACCTTTTCATCTTCTTTAGAAAGTGATGATTGGAGCCTGACCAGGCGGTAGCACAGTAGATATAGCACTGACCTGGGATGCTGAGGACTCAGGATTGAAACCCTGAGGTCGCCAGCTTGAGCGTGGGATCATAGACATGACCCTGTGGTCACTGACTTGAGCCCAAAGGTCGCTGGCTTGTAGCCCAACATTGCTGGCTTGAGCAAAAGGGTCACTGGCTCAGCTGGAGCCCCCAGTCAAGGCACATATGAGAAAGCAATCAATGAACAACTAAGGTGCCGCTACTATCAGTTAATGCTTCTCATCCCTCTCACTTCCTGTCTGTCTGCTGTCGGCTCCCTCCATCTTACAAACAAACAAAAAAGAAAGTGATGATTGGAGGATAAAAATTCTGTCTTCGTTTCTTCTGTGTATTGTGTTTGCTAGAACATTATTTCCCTGAACTCTCTGGAGGTCGCAAACAGGACTATTTGGCCAACACAGGTGACTTTCCTTGGTTTTATAATGTGATCTTAACATTGTTTTACAAAATCGGAATAAATAGATAATGTTGAGAAAAATTAATTTTACATGTATAAAACATCTGGATTTTGCTTTTTTAAAAAAATCAAAAGGTGGAGGAGGACTGTCTGGCCCATGCTCTGCCTGCCTCTTTTACATACCTCCAATCCCACCTCCTCTGAGGACTGATGCAGACGCAGGGCATCAGATAGTCTCCTGAATGTCCCGGACAGTGATCAAAGTGAAAGATCAAAGGATCTTATCATGTTTTTCAGAAATGTAATGATAAAAAACATCAGCGAGATTACAAACCTCTTAAGGGAAGGAATCAGACCTCTTTCTTATCTGTCCCACATCCTTAAATCGATGTTCACTTACAGAGTAAACATTCACAGCCCCACCACTAAACAAGGGCATAGCTGAGTGTTTGTAAATCTGAAATAAAACTGCTCCTCAGCTCTTCCAGTGCAGACCTGGAACCCTTAGCATCACAATCCGAGGACACCTAGCGCCTAAGCCTTTGGCTAAATTGGTGCCGAAGTAGCTCCTGAGTCCAAATGGACAAATCGTGACTACACAAAAGATCTAATCTTCCTCCAATAATCCGGATGTCATCTGATTCAGGCCAACAAGGTTAGCAAAGTACATTCACTCTTCTGGTATCTTCTCCACAGTTCTGCTGTTCTGGGCTGGGAGTACAGCCTTGCAGAAAGAAGAGCAAACACAAATGGTCACAGACACACAGATTAGGGGCAGGCACCCAGTAAAATGACACACAGAGGGTGTGCTTACCGGTCCCGGTCTAATAGAGATTCAAATCTGAAGAATTATGATTAACAAACAGGTGCCCTGTAAAGCCAGTAGCCACGGCCACCATCACAGCCGCCTGGCCCATGCAGGTTCGCATTAGATTCGGACAGATGGTAATGAAACAACGGAGCCAAGAACTGGTGAGCCATTGCCTTTAATCCTAGCTTGCACCTGGCTGGCAAGTAAAAACACACACTGGGCTCCAAAACTGTTGGGCAGATAAAATGTATTATGCTCACTTTGTTAAAGATGGTACTGCCCATGTGAGGCCGTCGCCCAGGTGATATTAATGTGTGTTGAAATCCTTGTAGCCTGGAGCTTGGTTTTGGGATTAAGCCTTTCCCACCCTTTTTGATGTGGGGTGGTACAATCCAATCATGCCTCAGAGAAGTGACTTTGTATTAGAGACTTCCCTATTTTGTATATTGGATTAGAGATTGTGAAGCTACAATATAAAATGGGGGCAGAACAAGAGTTTGTGCTCTTGGTTCCTGGGATGATTAGCATGAGAGAGGAGAGAGCAGAGCAGAGAGCAGAAGGAGGCCACGTGGAGGAGGCCAGGAGAAGCAGCCAAGATGGCGGAGTGCTGAGTGAGATGCCAGTTTGTGCAGTTTGATGCTGGATAAGGAAGGAGATGGGGAACTGAGGAGAATAAGGCTGGTGAGCTAGAAACCTTTGATTCTAGGAAACTCGGATAAGTCAGTAGCTTTGTGAGCACTGAATGTGTTAGGGGTTTTGGAGCCCAGTGTATGTTTTTACTTGCCCGCCGGGTGCAAGCTAGGATTAAAGACTATGGCCCACCAGTTTTTGGCTCCATGGTTTCTTTACCAACTGTCCGAATCCAATGCGAACCTGCATGTGAATGGCCATGATGGCGGCTCCTGGCTTTACAAAAACCCACTCATTCAGTGCTCACAAAGCTACTGACTTATCCAAGTTTCTTAGAATCAAAGGTTTCTAGCTCACTAGCCTTATTCACTTCTATTCCCCATCTCCTTCTCTCTGCACAAACTGGCTTCTCCTTTAGCACTCTGCCATCTTGGCTGTCTCTCCTCTCCTCCATGTGGCCTTTCTCTGCTCTCTTACAGCATGGGCTCCTCCTAGAATGTAATCACTCTTCTAATGCTAATCTCAGGAGAGAGAGAGAGAGAGAGCACGCGAAAGCTCTAGTCTGCCCTACTTTATAGTGTAGATTCAAAACCTTTAATCCAATATACAAAATATACAAACAAGGAAGTCCCTGATACAAAGTCACTTATCTGAGGCATAATGGGATTCCTCATGAGAGTGCACCACCCTACATCAAAAAGGGTGGGAAAGGCTTAGTCCTAAAACTGAGCCTCAGGATACAAGGATCCTGCCTGCCCACAGCCCACCCCCAACACACATTAATATAATCACACTCATCCCAAGCAAGAAGGGCAACCAATACCATCACCTGGGCGACAGGCTTCCAGTAGGCAGCACCATCTTTAACACAGTGAGCCCAACACTCCCAAATAGAACATTCCCCAGTGGGCATCTCATCTGGATTTAGCCATGGTAATGTTCTGTTGCCAGATCTCCCCAAAGTGTGGGAAGTGTAGAAATGATTTTTACTTCAAAAACAGCTCTTGGAATTCACAGCATTTCCCCCTTCAGTTACCTTTCAGCGTATTTCACAGTAATTGGTTTTGAAAGCTGTGTTCTGTGAGTGGAAGGCGCGAGGCAGCCCCTGTGTACCTGGGGTAAATTACACAGATTTCAAGGGCTGCTTGTCTCTTCCAGAGTTTCTTTATCTTCTCTTTGTATTTATCAGCTGGCTCATCCACCAGCGCTGACCTTTGGCTTTTCCTGCAACTTCCTCATTTCTCTCTCAGTGCTCATCCTCCTCCTGCCCCACCTTCTCTCCCCTGGCCCTTGAAGAAGACAGACAGGTCTTAGTCCGGGCCACTGGTCTGTCTCTAATATAGTAGTAACATCCCTTGACTCCCACCCTTGTAAAACTCTTCAGCAAACTTACCCTTTTTATTTAAAAAATTTCTTTGATTTTTGAAATAATTTCAAACTTATAGATAAGTTAAAGAATTAACTTATCTACATACCCTTATCCAGATCCTCTAGCTTTTTCTTTAATGTTCTGCCTCATTTGCTCTGTCATTCTCTCTCTCTCTCTCCATATGTGCTGTTACCTGGACCAGTTCAGAGTTGGCTGCACATATCCCGAATTAAACATGTCATCTCAGAAAGTATAATTAAATGCAGGCAATTGAAAGTTGATATAATGCTTTCATCCACAATCCATACTTCAATTTTGTCAAACATTACAATGAAGCCCTTTCTGCCTTTTTTTGTTTGTTTCTGTAATGAGGCTCCAGCTCAGGATTCTGTGCTGCATTGAGTTATCAGGTCTCTAACTCTCCTTTAATCTTTTTAAATGATCTTTATGACATTGAGCTTTATTTATTTATTCATTTTTAAAGATTTTATTTATTGATTTTAGAGAGAGGAGAGAGAGAGAGAGAGGGAGAGAGAGAGAGAGAGAAGGTGGGTAGGGGGAGCAGGAAGCATTAACTCATTGTAGTTGCTTCGTGTATGTGACTTGACCCGGCAAGCCCAGGTTTTGAACCCGTGACTTCAACATTCCAGGTCAATGCTTTATCCACTGCAGCATCACAGGTGACCTCATTTTAATGATATAGGTTGGTTATTTCTATAGTTTTCCCCTCCATTTCCATGTGTCCAGCATTTCCTTGTGACTAGATTCGGGTTACACATCTTCGGCAGGGCTTCATTTCTTGTCTTGCATTCAATGTTGTTCCTTACAAGCTGGCTATTAAATTATACTCTCTGCTGGATCTCAGATTTAGTTGGGCATTCCAATCCAAGGGAAAATTTTTGCATTCTGGTGTTGAGGTCCTACCTCAGTAAATTCTGGTTCAAGAGGTCTGAGGCAGAAAGTTAGAATCTGTATCTTTAAAAAGCTTCCCAGATGATTCTGAAGTGCAAGGCCAGGGCTGGGAGCCGCAGACTTCCTCTCTCAATTAGCACGTCCTCCTTTCTCCTTTGATCTCATCTTCCCTTTCCTCTGCCAGTCTTTCTGCCCAGTGTATTAACCTCGTCTGCCCAAGGAAACTAGTGTGCCAGAGAACTGGGGGCGCGTCCAAGAGCCCATTTCAATGCCCACATTCTGTTTCATGGGTGCATTTCATGTGCACACTATTTATATTGTGACAAAATAGGAACACAGTCTTTTTTTTGTGCACAAAATGGAAAGTAGTGCAAATCACTTATAATTAAAATAAAATTAAAGAAAATTAAAATCCTTGAAATTTTTAAGCTGGAGAGGGCCAAGTGAATTGTTAACCACATTAGCTTGGCAAACCAAGAAAAATACAGCCCTCTCCCCAAATTAGGCTTGAATGAGGCTAATTATAAGTTAGAATCCCCAGGAACACATCCCTCCCATAGTATACTACTCCCTCGCATGGCCTCTTTGCTCTCAGAATCAGTTATGGTTTATTCCATCCACATTAGCAGTCCTTGTTCATGAGGAATGCTTAGGGGCTCTCCCCCCTACAGCTTTGCACTTCTTCTCTGTGTTTGCCTCAGGAAAGGGGAATATTGTCCCATCTTCAGTCAGGCCACAGGACAGAGGTGGCAGTGGGGAGACCCTCTTCTATAATTTAAATAACACAATAAAGGAGGTTACCCCAACCTTAAGGGTGGGGCGAGGTGAAGATTTTCTGCATTTGCCCTGTCACTTTTTTGGAGGCTTCCTTTGAAGGCCAAATGGAAGGAAGCGCAGGACTGTGAAACCGGGACCAGCACCACAATGGCTATTCATGAACTGAGGAAACACAATCCCTCTCCCAGGCCAGGGCCTGGCGGGAGAGGGGGCGGGGAGAGAGGGGTGCGCCTTCAGACAAGATTTAGGGATGTCGAACAGAATTAGAGCCAGCCAGGAACATTTTTAATGCACGTTCAGCATTTTATCGCTCTCTGAGCATTTTCACAAAACAGTATAACTCGTCTGGTTCTTACAACCACCCATTGAAGTTGGCAGGGTAGAAATGACAGAGCGAAAAAAAAAATTAGTATTAATCACCGACTTGTCCTCTATGGGCAATGTACTAAGTGCTTTGTTTAATCAGATTTAATCCTCACAACCATCTTATGAAACAGACAGGGCACCCTTAATTATTCTTATTTAAAAGAGGAAGCAAGTAGGACCTGAGTTGAGTCTCTAGGAGACAGCACCATTGGGATTTCATCCCTGTTCTCTGACAACTGGGCAACTGGAGTCCTAGCTCTTTACCTCCTCCATGGTCACGTGGCTGAGAGCACATCCACACTGGCGGCTGCTCCAGTTCTGAAACTAAAGTGAAGTCCAGTGCTCATCCTTCCCTGGTTTAGAAGCCACTTCTCCATGTTTATTTTATTTTAATTTAATTTAATTTTATTTTATTTTTCTGAAGTGAGAAGTGGGGAGGCAGAGAGACAGACTCCTGCATGTACCCAACCGGGATCCACTGGCATGCCCACGAGGGGGTGATGCTCTGCCCATCTGGGGTGCTGCTCCATTGTAACTGGAGCCATTCTAGTGTCTGAGGCAGAGGCCATGGAGTCATCCTCAGTGCCTGGGCCATCTTTGCTCCAATGGAGCCTTGGTTGTGGGAGGGAAAGAGAGAGACAGAGAGGAAGGAGAGGGGGAGGGGTGGGAAGCAGATGGGCATTTCTCCAGTGTGCCCTGGCCGGGAATCGAATTTGGGACTTCCACATGCCAGGCTAACATTCTACTGCTGAGCTAGCCAGCCAGGGCCCATGTTTATTATTATTGGTTTTTTAAGTGAGAGGCGGGGAGGCAGAGACAGAGGCATGCACCCAACTGGGATCCACCTGACAAGCTCCCTACCAGGTGATGTTCTGCCTGTCTGGGGCCCCTGTTCCATTGCTTGGTAACTGAGCTATTTTTGCTCCTGAAGTGAGGCTATGAAGCCATCTTCAGTGCCTGGGGCCAATTTTGCTAGGACCATTCCAGCCATGGCTGTGGGAGGGAAAAAGGTTGGGGGAGGGGTAGAGAAGCAGATGAGCACTTCTCCTGTGTGCCCTGACTGGGAATCAAACCTGGGACTTCCATACACCGGAGATACTCTACTGCTGAGCCAACCGGCCAAGGCCCACTTCTCCACATTTAACTCTTTCTCCTATGCCCATCACAAACATGCTCCAACAGGTAGACTTTCTGGCCTATCTTCACCTTGCCCATAGGGAATGGCTGGTCTATGCAGGGCACATTCTGACACCTACACTTGGCCTCATCTGCAGCAGGGCCTGTGTCCAAGGACGTGGTGTATTTTCATTTAGGTGCTTACAAGATGCCTGGTGGAGGGTGTAACTGGGTGCTGAAATCCAGTCCATGTTCCATTACCAAGACTTGTGCATTGTGGTAGAACTGTGTGCCTAGAAACACCTTTTTAAAATTAACACTAAGACCCTGCAGTCTAGCAACAGTTCTCTATCTTTCAAGTTTCCACTTATTCAACATGGGCCCCATCCCTTAAAGAATGTACACTGTAGAAAGTAACCACAAGAGGCTGTAATTAAATAACTTAATTTCTCCTACATGATTTTTCAGATTTTATAGCACTACTCTCATTAACCTCTCATCACCTCATAACATCAATGGTGGGAAACTAAGGCATTTAGAAGTCCCTGGGTTGAGAACCAAATTCATTATGATCAGTGGTTCTCAAAATTTAAAGTGTGACACTGTGACTTGGAGGGCTAGTTACAACATGGGTTGCTGAGCCCTCTGTCCAGCATTTCTGATTTAGTAGGTCTAAGGTAGGGCCCAAAGGTCACATTTTAAACATGTTCTGGGTCTGGCATTCATACTTTGAGAACCACTGATTTAGATACTGCCTGACTCATACTATAGACAAGCTTCTTTTTCCACCAACTTTATCCATGTAAAGACATACACAGCCACATTATACTATTATGATGGTAACAACAATAAGAACAGGCACTACAGTAGGCACATGATCTGCGTTAAGTCATGTCCAGAGTGAGAGAGTGAAGAGAGAGAGGAGAGAAGAGAGAAGGGAGAGAGAAGAGAACAAAGATTTTTGAAGCCAAGTATTGGTTGGCCCAAGTCCACAAACTTCCAAAGAGAGACCCCTAACACTGGCAGGTAAAGATGTGAAGAAAGAGGTTCAAGAAAAAGGTAGGGAAAATTCTATAAGAAGAGTCAACCTAGGAAAACTTTGCAGTAGCATTAATGAGTGATTGCTGGGTTTCATATTTTGTTCTCCTTGGCACTTACCTTCATTGACAGGAGCTTTATATATATATAAGAGACTCTGACTAGCTGTACAGGTGTATATGTGTGTGTGTGTGTGTGTGTGTGTGTGTGTGTTCATGCATGTACTCTTCTTCTTGGTCTGCCATTCTCTACTCATCCAACTTTGGGCAAGTTCTTAATCTCTTTAAATTTAAGGTAGTTATCTGTGAAATACGCTAATATCAATACTATACATATTAACAACAATATCACAATGGTAGGTTGTTTAATGCTCATAAATTGCTACCACCCTACAGCTATGTCCCTTAGCCATGTGACTTCACAGCTCTTTCTAACAAGAGGTGGAGTCCTTGCCTTCCTCATGGGCCAACTCTTCTAAGCCAATCCCAAACCCTCACATACCAGGTGCTATCTGATAAAGAAAATATCTGGCAAAGAGATTTTTTTACACAATTCTAACCAGTTAAGTCAAATGATTTTATTTCTCTTTTATACCCCTCTGAGTGTTGAGGTAGAGTACTTTCCAAAATTACTTTTGAGCCCTGGACAGGTAGCTCACTTGGTTGGAGCATTGTCTCGAAACACCAAGGTTGTGGGTTGGATCCCCAGGCAGGGCACATACAAGAATCACCCAGTAAACACATAAGGAACAACAAATCGATGTTTCTGTTTCTTTCTCTAAAAATCAATCAATAGATAAAAGTTTAAAATAAAAAAAGAGAAGAGATTGGGGCAGAAAATTTTAATAAAAAAATTACTTTCACAGAACAGACATTTTATGTTCAAGTGACTCACTTTTCAAAGTTTCTGTTACTTTCGAAGGACAGGCTTTTTACCTCCCAAGTGAGTCACTTTTCAAAGTGTCCAACTACAGCTGTTCATAAATGACTGCTATAAAGTCATTGCTTCCGCTAAATCAAATAATGACCTGGCTTGGATGCCGTGGCTGAGGTATGAGAGTCATGAAAAATGGCAGTTTTAGGATCTGCCTTTGGAAGGAGCATGGCTCCTACAGTCAGCTTCCCAGGACAGAGCTCGGATTTAGCCTGAGCTAAAGAAAAATGGGAACATGCGTGGTCCTTCCGGTGTCCCGTCTGAAAGGTCATAAGCATTGCTGTGGATTTCACTGTAGAGAAAGGCTAAGAAAACAAAACGGCCACAGTGTTATTGGCCATGACCTGAACTTTCACACCCAGGTCTGGAACTCGATCCCCTGAGCTCTGTGACCCAGTATACCCACTGGGCCTCCCTGGTATACCCACAACCAAGCTCTAGAGCTGGGTGTCCGGGGCTCATCCCAGGAGAGCCTGGCCACCTCTGGGACCTGTATTTGTCTTACGATGGCCAAACCTGAACAAAAGTAGGAAAAAGAAATATTTTTTCCCCTCTAAAAGACAACTATTCAGTGATCAGGCAGATATGTTGCTATGATAGTTTTTATTCAGCATGTTTCTTATTTGATGCACTTAGATATATATGTTATATATATACATCAGTATAGTAAAAGGTGTACATATATTCAAGTTCAGCAGTAAGTGAATGCTCTTCTAAACTGATGTTAGAGCGCAATTTTGGCTGAGGCACATTTAGCCACAATAACAAGGTGCTCCACCAAGAGGCATTCTATTTCAGAAGTAGGTGGTGAGTCTCACTGACCTCAGTGGTTGAAAGCGCTCAAGATTTGGAGGTTGAGGGAGAGCACAGTGTCAGTTCATGATGGCATTCGTAAGTACCCACTCTCCTTCTTTCATTTCCTGTCTTCCTTCCCCACTTTACCAGCCCAGACAGATCTGAGACCATAATGCTCAAACTAGGAGAGGCGGGTAAACACCTGGGTGGGAAGTGAGAGAATTTGGACATGCTCCCTTTTCCTGCTTCAAGTTAAAACTGATAATAGATGATGAGAGAGATGTATTTGAATTGAACAGAGTTTGGTTTATTTCCTGAAATGGATATTTTGTTAGTGGATTGAGAGTGAGTTTTGAATTTTAAAGTACAAATATTGATCGAGTTACAACCTATGCAACTTACGACTATTCGACTTTACGACCACAATCACTAACCACGACTGCTCTGCGTCTGGCAGCGCAAGCGTTGCCCAGCTGGGAGTACAACAGTGAGGACCAGCTTCTAGCAGCACTACCATCTCCACGTGCACCATTTCAACTGTTATCCCAGACTCAGTACAGCAATTTGTGTTTTGTGTCTTGGATATTTTTCATCAAACTCCTCCCAAGATGTCTACCAAGAGGAAATTGTCTTTGCAAATATTAAACCAGTTGTACTGGTAATGCAGTGTTTTACTTAAACCTGATGAATGTAAAAATAAGAAACAAAATGGTGTAGAGATGATACAAATGGCATAAATTGAACAAAGAAAATTATAATATATATAACAATAATGGAAGAAAATTATGATAAAATATGACTTAAAGATTTTTATAACATCATTTCACAGTCCTGTACATATAGCCTACTCAACTTAAGACCAAATCGTGTTACGACTGGTCTGTCGGAACCAATCGTGGTCGTAAGTCGAGCACTAGCTATAATGTAAAAAGTGTCCAGAAAAGTCATGAGGACTTCCTACTTTCTATTTAGAAGCCAGGGAAGAGCTAGGTCACAGGGAAGATGTATAGCAAAGGAAAGTGGACATAAATAGGAAGCCCCAAGAATTGTTCAAAGGACTGGCTATATTTGGCTGTATTTGTTTTGTGATCAATAATGAAGTATCAGCTTGCTACCTGGGAACAATACTCAGTATTAAATTCTGCACAAAGCAAAAGAAACCAGAGCACTAAAATGAATAAATTATAGGCAGAGTGTGGGGCTTTTGTTTTCTTTAAATTATTTGGGTTGCTTATTAGAAAACAACTAGGCACTGTCAATGGAACATTAGCTTGTTTGATTCACTTTAATTACACTGTTATTACCTAAAGTGAAGGTCTAAAACCCCAAGTGGAAAACAAAACGGAAAGGATGAATGCTTATAACAGAAGCACTGTGCCAGCAGTCTCTGCGACTGTGTCATCACTGCCCCTTAGTCACTGACTGAGCTGTCCTCCTATAGAGGCTGATGTGGAATTGGTATGAGATTTAGCTCACCTTGACCACATTCACAAATGAATAATAGTGTTTCCTAAACCTTCCATTGCTTTATGGCTCCTTCTCTTCCCTTCTGAGCATACAAGGTTGTGACTTAAATAAATGCAGGGGGACCTACAAGGCACTGATTTCAATTTCTATTTCCTGGCTTTAGGTTACGCATCAGACTAGAAACCCTGACTTTGGTTCAGAAACACGACCAACCTACCGGAGTGCAGTTCTGACACGGCAGCCTAATTATGTTCATGTTAAAAAGATAAAGAATTTTTCGTTTCCGTTGTAAAGATTTTCTCCTGACACAAAATGCATTTACGTACAATTAGCACCTAGGACACGGCTTACCGATCACCCGCCTGCATAGCGGCATTCCCAGCTAAGCTAGTCTTTTCAAGCGATGGACTCCACACCCCTTGTCCTCTTACCTCCTCAGTGGTGCTGGGGAAGGGCCCGGTCGTCCAAGGAAGCCACGATGTCTCTGTGCTGCTAGTCATCTGCAGACTGGGGTGCGGCCTCTGGCTACTGCTTTGGCTGCAGTTCTCGGGAGCACTTCTGATGAAGGCCTCAGTGGCATTGCTGGTGAGGCGCTCCGGGCTAGATGGAACGGCATTAAGGGCTGTGGGGGTTTGGGGTGGAGCCGTGTTCCTAATGCTCCTTACTGAAACTTCTGCTCCCAGGCCAGCTGAAGTGAAGAAAGGACAGTTGCTAAAATTACCCTCGTATTTTATGGGCTCTTCACCTGAAAGTGCTTTTACTTAGAAAAAGAAGACCTCTCTAACGATGGACATGTGGATATGCTCTAGTTATATAAAAACTCAGATACATAGAGTGTCACAAAGCTCATTTGCCCGGTTCAGTTCACCCATCCTTTATCCATCCATCAAAAACATCCCAGCTCTGTGTGGAAGACAGACTTAAATTTCCGCCATGAACATATAGGTTTCACTGACTTGGTTTCATGAATCTCTAAAAACTTCATGAAAAATTCTGAATATATGTACATACGTACTTTTTGTCTATGGGGAACTTTCGCAATTTCTCAAGGGGGTCATTTAAACAAAATACGAGAGTGAGAATCACTGTTAATGACTTGCCTAACTTTGCTTTGAAGAGTAATGGTTTCTTAGAAAATAATGACATTTCTTTAACTATAGTGCAAATTGTTTCTAATCTTAATTGTGTAAGTACCAAATCATGAGACAGTTCTATTTTCTAAGTTACTTGCCTTTGGGAGAACGGTTAATTTAAAACTGAGGAGCTGGTGGAATTAATTTACAGCTTGGCTTTGCAAAACTGAATTGCCCATACTTGAACATTGGTTTGTGGATTAAGTCTAACCTACCCATAATTTGAAAATGTGCTTCCATCTTACAGGGATCTTGCTAACATGCAAATTCTGATTCAATAGAGATGGTCAGTTTTAGCTTTTCTAACAAGCTCTCAGCACCTGATACTGGTGCTAAGGTTGATGGTCTTTGGACCACTCTGTAGCAGAACTCCTGAGAGTGGGTGTATAATGTGAAGCATTGGAAAAGTCTGTAAATTATGGGCTGACATGGTATGTTAAAATGCTTCCATCAGCTCCATCATGAATCACAGATTTCTGAGATATAAAAATCCACAAAATTTTGCCCAGTTAGATCATCATAATTTGAAGAATTTTGGTTGAAAGACAGGCAGTAGAAAGATGATCTTCACTACTTTTTTACTGGTTCCTTCAAGCAACTATTTATTAAGCAACTACTATGTGTTAAGTGGCTGTCTCCTGAAGATGCTACTAATCATGCATTTCCCCTGTTCTGGTCCACCTTACTGACCCCTCTTTTAAACTTCATTCATTTCAATTCTAATTTAAGCTAATGTATTAATATTTCATATGATAATATATATATAAAGAAGAGGGGGATAAGGTATAAAAAGGGAATGAAAGTAGAAGTGGTAATTTTAAAATTTAGCAAGGTATAAATAGCAGTGCTCTGAAAAGTTAATATCATAAAATAATCATGGCTGTTAAACTTTCTTTCTTTGAGAAGTGGAAGGTTGTATAAATTAACCTGTATGAAGGGTTTGGTAGATTTAGCAAATAAAAACACATGTTTTTTTGTTTGTGTGTTTGTTTTGTTTTGTTTTTGAATGAGAGGTGGAGAGATAGACAGACTCCTGCATGCACTCTGACCAGGATCCACCTGGCAACACCCGTCTGGGACCAATGTTTTCCCCTCTGGGGCCAGGCTCACAACTGAGCTATTTTTAGCACCTGAAGTGGAAACTCCTGGAGCCATCTTCACTGCTTGGGGCCAATGTACTTGAATCAATTGGGCCATGGCTCTGGGAAAGGAAGAGAGAGAGAAGGTGGAAGGGGAAGGGTAGGGAAGTGCATGGTCGCTTCTCCTGTGTGCCCTGATTGGGGATAGAAACACTCATGCTTTTTTTTAAATCATGTGTTAAACTGTTAAATTAGAGTCTTAAACAACCAACAATTCAGTATATTTAATATATCTCAAATACATATTACAAAAGTTATATTATATATATTGTATATTAGAAATATAATTATACTAAAAATGATTTGCCATTTATCTGAAATTTAAATATAACTGGGTGTTGTGTGGTTATGTCAACTCTACTGCACATCTACTAGATCTAGGCTTTGATAGAGTTCTGGACATTGCACTTAGTTTCTTTTTGTTTTTATCTCTCAAAATCCTGTGCCACTCACACTGTTATTGTGCTTGGGTGAGCCACTGAACATAGACCAAGAGATTTATTTATCCCTGGCGTGTTTTCTGCATGACAAATCCAACTGTAATGCCAAGAAGATCTCCAACTCCATGAAGCAGTCTTAATCCTGTAGTCTTAATTGAGTTAAGTGATTGCATGTCCTCTTAAGTAGACATTTGTCTATTGCTGGGATATAAAAAGTTCTAAATGTAGAGATTAGAATTTTGGTCATTTTGAGCTTTGTCTGATACTGATTTTCGGAGTTGATTGCCACCTATGACAATTTTAGCTTTCAGACCTTAAAAAAAAAATTTAATGATGGGGTAAGGATAAAAACAAGCTTCCAAATACCTAGCATGTAATTATGTGTCTTAGCATGTCAACCTATGCTTAATCTTCCTTGTTAAGGAGCACTTGCTAAGTACTTATCTTAAGAATTTTTCAAAAAATATTGTCAATTTACATAATTCAATGAATAAAACAGGACTTTCCCAAAGTTAGATAAATGATCAAAACATTCTTGAAATTTCTTCTGCAAATAACATAGCTTCTTATTACCATTGCATGTAGCTTTGGAATATCTTACAGAAAATTTTTCAGTCTTCTATAATTCTCTTTAATTAACACTCTAAATTTATTTATAAAACGCCCAAAGCCAAACAAGTCCATTTTCCATTTTAGGCCACCACTTTTCTTCCAAAGAAAGAACCTACAAAATATCCAAGTTAAGTACACCTTCATTTTGTGTCTGTGTTTTTAACTTGAGTTATTTAAGAATCAGGAAAAGAAAAGCTTTAGTCTTAACATTCAGTTTCCCAATTTTGTAAATTTTAAAGCTGTGGTTCACAAACTTTGGTAGGCATCAGAATCACCTGCAGAGCTTGTTAGACTTTGAAGCTTTGCCATCTCTCTTGAAACTGTGATTTCGTAGATTTGGTGTGGGACCCATCACCTACATTTCTAACAAATTTTGTGGTTGATTCTAATAATACATCTAAGTATATGATTTTATTCACATATACAACGTGAGTCAAAATTGAGTTCCAATCATTCCTTATGTGGGTATAAAAATATTATAAAGTCAATGGAAGAAAATAAAATTTATTATTAAAATATATAAAGTAATTAAAAGTTTATCTTTCCATCTCCTGAACTCTTTGTTGAAATGTGTGCTATGAAATTATAAAAATAGTAGATCTTTGGATGTTTGGGCATCTATATATCCTTCTGAAGTTCTTTAAAAAGATAGATACATTTTATAGTTCATAAAAGATCAAGTTGCGTTTTCACAAGTGCAAACAAAAGTTCTTACACAATGGAACAATATGCTGAAGCTATTTTTAAAGAGCTTTATTGTACCATTTCTACCACATTGTTTTCACATTATACACAATTCCTCTTAGAACACGATTCAAGAAGAGGTGGATCATCCTGGGCCAACTGACAAAGTGTTGCATTTAAGTTGCAAATAGCTTGCTTATAAGATGATTTGCAATCACTGTACCATATTAAAACCACATTTTAAATGCATTTAAAAAAAATCAGTGTATATTTCAGTTTATTAATCTATGATTGGCTCAGATTAATCAATAATAGAAATGGAATGTTGTATAATAATAATAAACACAATTTGTTAGTTTCCCTCCTTTAAGTGATACTAATAATTTTCAAGCATGTTGAAAATATGATAACTTGAATAAAACTCATTTTGGAGGTAGAAAATTTTAACTACATTGGTATTTTCTATACTCTAGGAAGATGTCAAATATAATGTGCCTTTTAAAAGTGGAAAAATAATAAGAAAGAAAGATAAACAGATGACATCTTAGGAAAAGGTTTTGTATATGTATGTATATACACACATATTTATATAGGAATAAATTAAATATATAAACAAGATTGGGCTAGAATAAAGATGAAATGAAAGGGAGGGAGACTATAATATAAAATAAGTATTGGAAATGGTAAAAGAATAATTAAAGTTTCAACAAATGTCTTTTACTGACTAACTTAATAAAACAATTCTCATCTTAGGGTTGAATAACTTGCCTATTTGTGCTCTAGATTATAATATTTAGTTATCAACTCTTTAGGGAAGGGCATTTGGAACTATTCATTGCAAACATCTGAATGCAGCTTAATTTTCATCATGGATTCTCTAGAAAATCAGTGAGCTTTCGTGCTATTGGGCAACGACTACCATTCTGCATTTTTTATTAATGGTAAGTTTGAGATGGAGCAGTAAAATGTGTCTGTTACCTTAACATTGTGTTAAAGCAAGTGCTATACCTAAGTACATTAAAAAAAAAAGATTTTTTTTTCGTACCACAATTGTACAAATTTTAACTCTGGTTTTTCTAGAAGCTCATTCCCCCCAACACACATTGCCAAGGATGTTTGCTTAGTGGTTAACTGTAAATAGTTGATTTTATCCAATTTACTTTGAGGTGAAGTCCATCATTGGACATGTTTTCTATGAAGGTAAAAGCAGATAGTTTTTCCCTGGATTACCTTCTGTTTTGAATAAGTCTCCACTGAATCTATAGCTAATTTTTAAAAGTTTTAATGAACGAATATTCTGCTAAATAAAGTTTGATCAAGAGTTGGGGAGAAATCTCACTTCTTGTATATAACAGTATATAGAGAATATTTGCAATGATTCCATGTGACTTATGATAGGCCTCAAGGCATGCATTACAGAAAAAGAATTGTACAAATTGGTGCTATATGCTGTATATTCTCTGATAAAGTTAAATTTTCTGACTTTTATATTTTTTATTTATTTTCATTGTCAGAAGTTTTATAAGTACAGAGACTTTAACTCTCAAATTTTATCATAAAAGAGCCCACAGCATTTATTTGGCATATAAATAAATGCTTATTTATTTTATAAAATGAATAGTGACAGAACACTATTCAATGATTAACATGGTGGAAAGACTCATATAAGTATCAGAAATCAACATCTAATAATAGTATTTTCAGATACAGTATATGCTGATATGCTGATCCAAATGGAATTTTGGAGCAAATTTATCTATGGAACTTACTTATTTATTTATTTATTTATTTATTTATTTATTTATTTATTTATTGTATTTTTCCAAAATGAGAGGCAGCGGGGGTAGGGTGGGGGTGGAGGGACAGACAGATAGACTCCCCCATGTGCCCTACTGGGATCCACCTGGCAAGCCCACTAGAGGGTGATGCTCGGCTCCTCTAGGGTGTTGTTCTGCTGCAATCTGAGTCATTTTAGTGCCTGAGATGGAGGCCATGGAGCCAGCATCAGCGCCCAGGCCAACTTTGTTCCAGTGGAGCCTTGGCTGCAGGAGGGGAAGAGAGAGACAGAGAGGAAGGAGAAGGGGAGGGTTGGAGAAGCAGATGGGCGCTTCTCCTGTGTGCCCTGGACGGGATGCGAACCCAGGACTTCCACACGTCCAGCCGACGCTCTACTGCTGAGCCAACTGGCCAGGGCCTGGAACTTTTTAAAATACATAAGGTATTATGCCTAATTCATATTTCTTGAAATACAGCCTTGGAGTTGGTAGTGGGGAAGAAATTATGGCACTGATTCCTCCCACCCCACCCCAGGTGATTCTTATGTAGCCAATTGGGCAAAAGTCTGTAGTCAAGCATTTGGGGAACTCTGTATAATGGAATGTACACTAGACAAGGAGTTAAGACACTTGGATTATAATCAAACTGTTGCCACTAAATTATCTAAGACATTTCCCTTAACCTTGACAAATTTCAGTCTCCTTGATGACTATCTTAATTTCTAGATAATTTCTCAAGTGCTTTGTAAGGTCCGTTCGTACCTAATAGATATGATTCTATTAATTTTATCTTTGATAACTTTGTAAAGATAACTTCTAATAGAGGAGTAAGTAATAAAATGATTAAGTAAAACAGAAAATTAACTTGTAGTCACAAATAAAAATATTCTAGCACAGGACTAAACTGGGTGCTGCATCAGGAATCTGTGCCTGTGTATACATGTGCCTATCATCTAGGTTCTAGCCATCAGTGGTCAACAGATTAGAAAACTTTGTGGCTACACATTGGTTCTTACCATTCTAAAAGTACGTTACCCCCAAACGATATCTACCCCTAAACATTAGTGCAAAGGATTTGCACAGCATAATTTATCTTTTTACTCTCCTCAACCACCATTTGGACATTCTCTAATGGTTTCTTATAATCAGAGAACAGAAGGGTCTACATCTTCAAAATTTTAATTCCCTGAACATTGGCTTTAATTACTACATACATTATGGTCAGGTGCGTCTTATGTAGTGAAAAATACGGTACATATGTATGCTGTGTTTATGCCTAGCTCTCTATTTTTATACTTTACAGTGCTTAACTAAAGTGCTCAGTGTCTGGCACAGATGAAAAACTCAGGAAATGTTTGGTGAATTAATAAAAGAAACAGGAAAAGAAGAAAGAGTGAGAGGTAAACAAAAAGAGAAAAGTTGAGCTTATCTTAATAAGGATAATGAAATTTTCCAGGTTGGTGGGTACCACATACTCCATTTCCATGAACTTATAAATCTTCTGTAAAAATTGTGTTGGGGCATGTGGACTTTTTTTTTTTTAAATTATTGATTGATTTTAGGGAGAAAAAGGGAGAGAGAGAGAAAAAGAGGGAGAGAGGGAAACTGATTTATTGTTCCACTTATTTATGCATTCACTGGATGATTCTTATATGTGCCCTGACCAGGGATCAAACCTGCAACCTTGGTGTTTTGGTATGATGCTCTAACCAACTGAGCAACCCGGCCAGGACTAGATTTCCTTTGAATGTGAAAAAAAGAGGACATTTAGCAGAAGAACTGTCAGAGTTGATTCTGAAAGGAATAGCTCACCTTTTTTTAAGCAGAGGCTTTCATTGACTGGTTTTCCCTCCTTGTTGACATCTATTTTCATCCAGCTATGGAGGTATTTCCTGCCCTTCTTGACCACTGCTTTGTCACCTTCTTTCTTGAGAAAAATAGAGGCATTTTCCACCTCAAGGAACCCTTCCTTCTCATAGCAAGTCCATCGGGGTGCCTGGGAGCAGTGGACAAAGATGGCTGATCGGGAAGGGCCACCAGAGGAATTGGAGATGCCCAGGCACAGTGCAGATTTTACATGAAGAAGCTTTCCATCCTCAGTCCACATCCACTGCTGCTTCTGGTTGGTCCCACTGCACACGCCCAGGGACACTATCTTATTTTCAGAAAGGCACTTGTGTTTCTGTATGTGGACAATCTGAAACCCCTCTGAAAGATGAAAAGCTCACCTAGTACCGTGTAACAAATTGCAAAGCCCATCAGAAAACAAAACCACCCACCCCAACTCAGCCAAGGAAAAATACCAGGTTTCTCCTCTTTTGCTATTGTTATCATCTCAAGGGAATATTCCCAGATTCAACACATGGAACTTAAAATCCCCAGGCTGACAATATCAAAATGTCAAAATGTCATACTTAGGCCCCTTTCTTTATTACTTTTACATGGCTTAGGGCAGAAAACACGCCCCCATAGAAATAATGGCAGGAAACTTGGAAAAGAAACAAAAGCATCCAAAGACTGATGTGATGTTTCAATCCAATCTGTTAAATATGCTGAAGTTAGGAGACACTCATTTCCCTCTTCAACCATTTGATTTCCATCTCACCTCCACCACCAACTTTAAAAGGCAACCCTTTCTGCAATCCTGTTATCACTGCAATAAATATTTGTATGTAAATTAACAGCTTAAGTAAAAATTGAATCCATTTACCCAGAATAACACAAATTTTCCCACCCTTCTAAACACACCTCCCTAGCGAAGAGTAACCAAGGAAAGTATTGATTGCTACAAACTAAATTTCTCATAGTCCTAGAGAGAAGCATTTATCCATTTTGTGACAGTATCCACAATTTTCCCTCAAATACTAACAGATGAAAATATCAGCATTTCTTAATGTAAAAAAATTACCCAATTGTTAAACACCAGTCTTAAAAAGTGAAGTATTCAGGCTCAGAACATGATTTCACCTAATTTGCCCAGCTCTCCCATGAAAACATTCAGAACTTCCTGCCCACTAACAACTTCCAAACAAAGCACACCACAGTTCTTTATCCCCTTTAATTACATTTCTTGTGTTTTCTTTCTTTAACTCTCACACACACACACAACACAAAATCATAACCTAATTGGAAAAAAAAGAACCCATGGAGAATGCCCCAGACTGTTAGATAATAATAACTATTTCTCCCAGGACTCCTTCCTCTCTGCCGTAAAGATGCCATTTCAGGAGTTGCCCAAGGCATTTGCAGGACGTGAGGAGGCCATTCTTTTTCTTTTGGAGAGAAGTTTCAACAGTGTGAACAGAGCTGGCTCCTTTGATTCCTCACCGTTTTTGGCTTTGGCTAAACTGCCATGGAGACCCGGCTCCATTTCCGCCTCATTTCAGGCATTTTTCAAAGGACAGAATTTCCTCCACCAGCTACTAGAGAAAGGTGTCAGGACACTGAGGCAGGCCCACTCACCTGAGCTCCTGAAGACCAAGCAGGTAAGAATCGCCATGTACATTTCAGCCTCCATTTTCCACTTAACAACTGTTCATGCTTCTCTTGGGGGAAAATTTTTTCCCAGATAAGAGAGGCAAAGATTAGGGAAGGAAATGTGCCTTCATGGGGTGGGGGGGTAGTCAGTGACAGCACTTCCTCCTATTGAATTGTTTGGGGAAGTTTTACACCAGTGTCCTTTTGTCTGTTTCCTTAGAAAGAAGGGATTATGATTACCTCTCTTTTATTATGTAGAAAAAACTCCAGCCACCAGGAGTGGAATTAAACTCCCGTTTTCTCCCACCATCCATCCTTTTGGCACTTCTTAACCTCAAGAGGGAAGATAGGAATTGTAATCTTAGATAATTGAATGCTCCTACAACATTACATCTCTTTAGATGATGTGATTCTGCTGGATAAACACAAACCGTGTGATTTATGAGGGTCTGAGACAAGTGATATAAAGACATAAACATGTACTGTTCCTATAATGATATGCCAGGAGTCTATCGAGGAAAACCACATAATGATGGCACTACGAGATTATTATCTCTCCGGTGATGACAATCTGTATTACATTTGAGATAGTCATCTCCACTGGGGAGAGGCAGAGACTAAAATGAAACCCATCACATCATCTACTTTAGCCTTGTCCCAGAAGATAATAGTCTCTCTCCCAATAGGAAAAAACAGTACCTGCTTTACTCAGTATTTAGTACTAAGAGTAGTTTATTGGCAGTATGAAACAAAGTCAACATAGCTGCATTAAAAATTCATATTTGAGCAGAACATCTGGTGTTTGCTGAGTGTAGTTTTTGTTTTAACTTTATTTGTCTCTTGAGAATTAAAACCTTTCAGAAGTGTAAGGATCTCCAAAAAAGCATCCTTTAAAGAACCTCTGGAAATGTGACAGGTTACATCATTGTGAAAAACAATTGCCTTCTATTGGGCAAGAGATTCCAGGTAGAACAGCATACTCAGAAACTCCTTCTTAATAAAAGAGAGATAAGTATTTAACATTCTTGATGTGTCAAAGTTGCTACAAATTTGTTTTCCCTTTTTACAGTAAAACGACTCACAATGTAGAAGTACAGGGGGTAGAGTGCTGGAGCAGAATCCACCTCTATGTCCAATAGTAAAGAATAAATACATATATACCCAATGACAATCATTGTGCTCTGTAATTGATGGAGAGGAGGTACTGATAAACACATATTTAATAGGTAATATTATCAAGATACATTTCCATATAAAATAGTCACTGCTTTTGATTTCTTTTCCCCAAAACAAGAACTTATTTGTTAAAAATCTTTTATTAATCACTTGTAATTTTAGCAGCAAGATTCTGGTAACTGAGAAAGATAATAGCACTTAAAAAGGAATAGTTTAACAGCTGACAGTCCATTCACAAGACAGATTTTGCAAACATTAAAGCATCTAAACACACAATAATAATTTCTTCAGCAGCTCTTCTGGTCATCATCTGATGACATACATCACTGAGTGTTTCATACATATGTTCTGTGTGGCAGATAATCAACACAGACAACCCCAAAACCTCAGCTGTGCGAGAAGTCTCATACCTCCAGCATTACAGGGCCTTCAGAATAACTCGAGATGCTTACAGATGCATTCATATACACAAGGGCTGGCAATCCTTCATATGTTGCCATCTTCCACAATCCATGCCACAGCTTGATTTCAGGGCTTCTTGTTCCTTTAATTGAGGAAGTTCCTTCTAGAAGCCTCAAGTGGGTAATTGATTAATCACCCTTAGAGATGGATGGACTGGTAAATCTTCAGAGAATCACTGGACAGTTTCTGCTGAAAGTCTGTTCTCGTACAGGCACAGAGCATGATGCACAAATTCATACTGCTCGCTGGTCTGGACCATCCCGCCCCTGCAAGGAGGAGATAACACAGTAACTTCTTACTGCTGACATCCTGCAATCTCAGGGAACACAGAGAACACATCCAGGCAATGGTGTTATGTCAACCGACAGGTGACCTGGTGCTTCTTTCATTATCCCTTTTACTTGTGTCCAAATAACCCAACTGGTGACTTAATATGCTAATGTATATAAAGGGATTAACAGGGTGTGGTACACATTAGGCACTTCATTAATTTTACTTACATCCCATTACCAGGGAGGCAATATAGCCTATTGGTTAGGAATCTGCCAGGCTGTTCGAGTTCAAATCTTCCTTCTGCCAATTCTTAGTAGTGTGATCATAGACAAGTTCCTTAAAACCCTCTGTGTCTCAGCTTCCTTCTCTTTTAAAGTGGGAGTAATTACGGCACCTATTTTGTAGGATTCTTATGAGAATTTAGTGAATTAAATAAATATCTCGAGTGTTTGTATTACTTTTCAGGTGCCTTATTATTTATCCTCTGTTAAAATGGTTTATGCACTTGGATTAAAATTGATCAAAGTCAGTTTACCAAACAAAACTCAACTGTGAAATGTTGCTCTTTCTACAAGTAAAAGAACAACTACATTGCAATGGTCTGAGTATGTTATATGGAAACAACCTCAGCCCCTGGGTGGGGTATGCTGGGTGTCTAAATACAATAGTGGGTGGGCCCTTAATCAGGTTGGAAAAAGGGGATTGGCTCTTGCTTTTTCCCTTTTGTTATCATTATATCATCATTAGTTTCTCAGTACACCTATTGTTATTGGATTAGTAGAAGGTAGCAGCCTTCATGAGGAAAAAATGATATTTCTCATTAGACTTTTATATATAAAACAGCTATCTCACATTTTGCTCTGTGAAATAAGGGTTCTTGTACTTAGCAAAACTACCAGAAAGTAATATAAAATGCTAATTATTTTTCCTGTTAACTGAACAACAACATCATTATAAAATCCTATAAAGTCTCCCTAACTCTGCAATAATATAACTAATTTTGAAACTATGTTTTAGCCAGTTCTTCCTAGTGGCTGTTACCATTCTAAATAATTATTTTTAGATCACATAAGCACTTCAACTTAAAAACACAATATGCTGCCTTACTGTAACATGATTTTTGGTTAAGGGTAATAACTAAAACTGGGCTTGTATCTATGTTTATTTGTCAACCTCTATAAATACAAGCTTACAAGATTTTCAAATAGTAAAATTTCACCCTTCTAAACTAAACAGATTGACATAATCCCAAAACGATATATTTGGTAACAGATAAAGAAGTAAATATACCTCTTTATCAGTCTTTTCCCCCAGAACTGTATATTGTATTTTTTGCTCCATAAGACTCACCTGACCATAAGATACACCTAGGGTTTTAAGGGGGAAAATTAAAAAAAAATATCTGAACCAAATAGTGTGTTTAAATATTTAATAAAATACCGTATTTTTCACTCCATAAGACACACAGGCATTTTCCCTTCCACTTTTGGGGGAAAAGAAGTGTGTCTTATGGAGCAAAAAATATGGTATTTTGTTGATTGAAGGCAACTTTCTGGCCAAATGTTCCTTAGTTATAAGTTGACAACACAAATGGCCGGCTGAGGCTGTGGTCACTCTTCCTCTTAGCTAGATGACGACTCTGAGCACAATTAATAACAGAGCAGGTGTCCAGAAGATGCTGACCTTGACTGAAGCTTGAGCGGTGTGGCCACAGTAAATATTAGGGCAGCTCCAAGGCGCTGAGGGCGCCCCCTTCCTCTGGCACTCACACCTCACACAGCTCATGGCACCATCAGTCCTCCCCTTTGGGCTGCAGGCAGTATGTGGAGCCTTGTGTGTTCTGTCTCATGCCTCTTGTCTGCGAACTTCCTCTCTCTATTCTCTCTATTTACCTCTTTTGAAGCAAGATTTTCCTCTTCTTGTCTGTTCTGGGGATCACTGGTATTGACGAGTATAATAGGGGAATGGGCAGAGACACAGTCTAGGTTTTCATAACTATTCTGAATGGGTCAGCAGTATATTCTAACATTTGGAGTATATTTTCTGCGACATTCTGTTAACTGAGTCAAGGCTGTCTCAGCCAGTGAAGGTGAGGAAAAAGGGGAATGAACTTATTAGTTGTGGGATAGCAAGATTTTCGTGGGTCTGATGGCTTAAGAAAGGTATATGGAAAAGTTATATCACTTCCCACTTAACTGGGAAAATTAAAAATGAAAGAATTAACATCAAAGGGATCCTCAGAGATCACTCATTTCCATCGCTGACACAAAGCAGCCTTTCCAGAGAGGAGCAGTCTACCTGGCAGACGGTCAGTCAGTTTCTGCTGGAATCCTCCTGGGGTGAGGGGCCTTCAGAGGCCACTCCTCCCCAAGTTGGCAGGAAAGCTTTTGAAGACATCAAAATGAAGCTGTCCCTCTCCAACTTTGACCCCATTGGCTAAACTAAAATAACCCAAAAATGTCGTAAGGCTCCTCTTGTAGTCACACAATAGCTCTAGATGCTAGAAAACAACCATCAAAGTTCCATAATCTTTTCTTCTCTAGACTAAACATCCTGTGGTACTTAATATTTCTATCCAGACTGGTTTCCCTGTCACTCACCAGTCTAGTCTCCCTCTTCTATAGGCCATTTTATCAACTGTCCTTCTTAGAGTGTTGTGTCTACTCCTGATGAAATCTAGTCAGTGGGAATATTTTCTCCCTTGAGCTGTACATTACTGACCAATTAAATTGTCATTTGCAGGTGCATTGGGTGGTAAGATTCCACGGTGCCTACCGGGTGCTTGGCACTCAGCAGGCATTTTAGAATATTGAGTGAAGGGTTAAGTTAATGAAAAAGTCTGCAGGATTTTTTTAATGTGAAAATTACAGCTTTCTCCTATCCTGAATATGTTATTGAATTTTTGAAACTAAATACAGAACTTTCTTTTTATTCCTATTAAGTTCAACATCTTGGTTTTAGCACAATGTTCTCATTTACTGATGTCACTACTTTTCACCCCTAGCTTGGTGTCTTTCAGATATTTAACACGCATGCCTTAAACATCTTCTCAGTTGTCATTTATAAAGAAGTAGGTTAGCCAGGCCATGCCATTTTCAGGTCACATGACAACAGATAAACTTCAGGCTGAAAGAGGACAAAGGGATCATCATACATTCACTGGAGGCTGATTCAAATTCAAGAACTCACCACTATCATCTGTGAAAATATTTAATAACTGCCTAATTGCATTAAATGGTATATAAAACACTCTGTTGACCTTTGTAAACTTAAAATCTAAGATTACCCAGTGGATTTTACTCCATTATGGGATAAGTGCATTCTTTTTATAGGGTGACCATAGTAAAAACAAAAAAATCCAAGAAGCTATTACAGTGTAATCCAAGAAGCTATACAGAATACATGTATGGACTAAATGAATAGTGTTAGATGAATTATGAAACTCTCAGGAGAACCCTCTAATAATTCACCTTCCAGGCAAGTTCTGACTTAGCCTATGGGTATCTTTCAATTACTTGAAAGGCTCCATAGACTTGCTGAAGTCTGGATCTATATCACTGACTTAAAATTCTTAACAAAACTGGCCCTCAAAGGCATGATGCAAAGATGCTTTTTTTTTTTAAATTATTATTAACTTTGAAAGCCAACAGCTTTTTAAAGATCAGCCACTAAAGTAATCCTTGACCTCTAATAGATCATTGTTCAAACTTAACCAAGGCTAACATTTTAAGAGATTCCCACATGAATCACTACGATGATGCTTCGGCGGAGAAGGCTGATGGGGCCCAAAATAGCTGCATCATCCTCATTCAAGGCAGTGTAACCGACACACTGCCATTACTCAATGCACTGTGGTAAGGACCGTCCCTCCTTGGAGATTTGTCTTTAGATACAAATCTGTTTCCCCCTGATAACACATTAAGGAACCACACCTACTGCCCAGCAGGGATTAGTTAATAAAAAGAGTAAGGTCATGTAAAATCAGGGCAAGGGAACCCAGTTAGCTATGAACATAGTCATGGGTTCGAACAGGCTTAGAATGCCAAGGTGCCAGGTTCGTTACCAGTAGAAACCAAAGTATGTTAAGAGGGAAGAGACATTACACACTGTTGTCAAGACAAATCCTGCCTCCATCACATATGAGCTGTTTTACCTTATTATGTAATCTCTGCAGTGCTCAGTTTTTCTTGTCTTCAAAATGATGAGGTAATAAAATAACAGTGTCTACCTCATAGTACTGTTACGAGAAATCGATGGGACAATCCATTTAACATATTTTAGCACACAGCCGAGCCCAGAGAGACACTGTATTGTTAGCTACTTTTACTGTTACTTTTACTCTTTGGTGCTATCTGGTCAAACACAACTGGTTGGAAGGTCTGGGATGTGGCCTCTGAAGGCCTTGGAGGGTGAAGAACACACTTGGTAGAGGGCGTGACATTGTCTAAGTTGGGCAAGCCTGGATGGAAAAATACAAATATGTTTCTAAAGATGAACCAGCCCGGAAGTCTGCTGTGGTGGAGGCAGGTGATTTTGGGGGAAGAGGTGGGTTTGGAGTCTGACTGGTTCAGGTCTGCATCTTTGCTTTTGAACCTACTAGCTTTATGATTTTGAACAAATCATTTCCTGCTTCCCTGCTGGGGTGTCTTCATTTATGAAATGACAATGATAAAGCTCATCAGATTGTGAGGATTAAATGTCAGAGCACAGCAACATCTAGCTGAAGGCTATCACAGAAACAGCAGGAAAGTGGAGTTGTGCAGTGGTGCCTGAGGGCCGTGGCTGGGGGGGGGGGGGAGGCAAGACGGCTGGGTCTGTAGGTCTAGCTCCTCATCCCAGCTTTGACCAGGGCAGTTCTGCTTTTTTTGTGTGTGGTTTTCCATATTGGTGTTTTGTAGATTTTCATCTTCCCATTGCTCACAAAAAAATGTTTGCAATCCATTGGCTTGGCAAGCAGTATTTACCTAGTAAGTTTTCAAGTTTGGTAAGGTTTAAATGAGATGACCCATAAAACACTACGCACAGTGGTTGTCAATCAGAGAGTATAAAATCAATGCTGCATATTCTTATTCTTTTGGTAAATGCTTAGCTACTCCTATGCCTAGGGTGATCACGCATCTGGCTTTATCTGGCACAGTTCTGGTTCACGCCTGTTGTCCTGGTGTAATTTTTAATAGGGCCACCCCTCATTCTCAGAAGTGGTTTGATTTGGATGTTCAAATGATTTGTTCACCCTAATTGTGCTCCATTCCACATGAAAGACAGTCATTTCATTTATAGGAAAAGTGTTGTTGGTTAAGTGGCTCTGATGGTTTTGTGGCCACAGAGGAAAAACACTGTGTTTGGCCAGGCCAGAGAGGATTCAGACATTTTGCCCTTCCTCAAATGTCAGCTATCTCATACCACATTAGCCTCGACAAATACAAAAATCAGTGTCGTCTCCGTCTCCATGCAAGGAGGCACGTAGCTGTGTCAGCTGGGGGTAAACTCAGGTTAGGAGGGGAAATATGTGGTTTTTTCCCTTTTCTACTGGGAGAGTATTTTGAAAAAAAAAAATCCTCCAGATGCCCAGGAGAGAGATTTGGTTTTTAACATGTTAAAATTTTGACCTTTTGTGACTATTAACTCACATACAGAGAGCAATGGCTTTTCCTGCCGCACCACCCAGCATGTATCCGGTCTAATCAGTAGACAGAAGAAATTCTGCAGCGGTGACTCACTTCTGGGCTAACAATGGAACTTACACTCCTTGGCTTTTTATTATTTTCAAATCTGGAATTCCTTGGTAAAATTTGGTACTGTAAATTTAGAACAAAAAGTGTGGCTGTTAATGTGCCTCCTGGGTAAAATCTCTGACAGCTTGGGCAGGAGTCAAGCCAGGCTAATGCCAGCTGTTGTAGCTCGGGGTGCCTCGGACGAAGGCTTTCCCAGTGTCTTCAGACAGGTGTCATGTCATGAGGGAGAACTTCAACATAAGTGTTTTGACTGATTCTGACCAGATATTTTGAACATAAACACTTTGGAATGGCTGTGTTCCAAAGTGTAGTGCAAAAAAGCCAACACACATCAAATGGTAATTCAATAGTAATTCAATACATTAGTATATCTTGAGTTCCACTTTTCCCCCCTGAAAATTAGCCAATTTTCTTCTGAACACCCAAGTTAACACTCAATTAACTCTAACTGAGAAGAAGGAAAAGGTTGTCCTGGCAACCACTGGGGAGAGTTTGGCATAATCTGTTTTACCAGAAGACTTCTTGTGATGGTCTCAGGAACTAGGGATGTCAAGTGCATTCATACCAAACTCCAGGGCTTTAAGTATTCTTAAAATAAGTAACACAAAATGTGCAGTTCTTTATCTTTAAATGAAGTCTTTGAAATTCCCCAATTATAGAGCTCTGTGATTAGCTGGGAATGCAGAAGTTATCTGGATAAATGGAAACCTAGGGTTGACAAAAATTATTACCAACAGGTAGAAATTGGAGATTTACAATGATTTTGAACGAGTTTTGGAAACAAGGGTTATTTTTGGGACACAGAAATACGTGTAGGAAGCTGATGGCATATATATTCCTCCTCTTAGATTATTATAGTTAAAAAAAAAGACAAAATCATCAACTACAGTGATTAATGAAAACATTGAAACAATGATATGACGCACACTGGAAGCATTTTTCTATCCTGTCTGGGAAGCTGCAAGGAAGGTCTTTGGATGTCATTCCAATTCAGGGCCTCCAAGGTGAGGATGTACAAAGACAACTGCCGATCTCACCACTGACTCTTAAACAGGAGGATTAGACAGATTGTTTCCTGTTTCTGGGGAAGAAAAAAAAAAAAAAAAAAAAGAAAAAGACCTTGGGGTCACATATTGTTTTATGTACTTCATTTCCCAAATTCTGTTTTCAAGTTCTTCCAGTGTCCAGAGGTGCCAAATAGGATTAAAAGAAATATGATGAAAAAAAACTTGCCAGAGGTCAACCTGCAATGGAACACTGTATGGTCCCTTCCTCTCTGCCTAGATTCTAACGGTCACGTATTGCTCTTTAGTCGTGCTCCTGTGACATCCATGTGCATGTGAGCATTTTCTGAGTTTCCTGGGCCATGTTATTACTAGAGATTATTATTATTATTACTTTTTAAAGGGACAGGTGCATCTCTCATACTTAATGTGTAAATGACCTTCCGTCGCTATCTCACATAGTGAAACATTGGCAACGCACAAGCCTAAATGAATCTCTTGTAGCAGGAGCTAAATATGGAGAAAGCAACGGGAATTCTAATTAGGTGGTTTAGTCACAACAATTAAGTAATATTTACAATTAGAAGCTAATAAGCAGGATATGGAAAGGCTTTCTGAATAATAAAACCATGATTATAAGGTGTCCAACTTAGTACCTGACTTTCCGTTATGGGTCCTTTACACCATAATTTTTTAAAGTTGTTGATATTAATATATATATATATATATTAATAGAAAAACATGATTAAGAAAAATATCTCTTGTTTTACTGAAAAAAGAGAATTTATTGTATTTATCATCTTCATATATTAATATGTAACTTAAACTGAAACCATCAAAGAAAAACAGTTTTCCTGGTTTACATAGCAACTAGCTCAGGGTCCCTGTCAAGCAGGATTAGAATGTGAATTTCCTCTCTCTTAAACTTGTGCTTAACCCACTTAGCATTCCCACCCCAGAAAACAATAGCTTTATGGGAATCAAAAAAGAAAAAAAAAATCCAAAAGTTGGCCAATTGAAATTGAGCAAAATTGGAAGTTCAGTTTAGACTGTAAAAAAATAGTCAAAATTTGTTATGTGACTGTGGATACACCATTCATTCCTTTTAGGTCTTGGATTCCTCTTGAAGAATGAAAGATTTGCATAATATTCTTAAGGTCAGATTTTTTTTTAAACCATCTCTTTCCTGGTAGGTGTTTGGCAAACGTTATGATTGTCTATTATTACCATTCTATTGTGTTTTAAAAAACAAAGATTCATAGGCTCAAAGAACACAATAGCTGAAAGAAATTTTAGAGAGTCAGTTCATTACTTCCCAATCACTGAATCCCTGGATGGAAAAGGCATCTTATTGGTGGGGGTTTATTTTCAAAAACTTTTAATTAAAATTTTAAATTTATTGTGTTAATATGGATTCAAGTGTCCCACTCAATATATTGCCATCACCCCCCCAACAATGTGCCCCATTACACCCTCTTTGGCCCCCTCCCCCTGACTCCCTCCTCCTTTCCCTCTGGGATCTGCTGTTCTGTTATCTGTATCTATGTGTAATATATATATATAATTTCACTAATCCCTTCACTTTCTCTGGTCCCTTCCCCTCATCCCCCTTCTTTCTGACAGCTGTCCCTCTGCTCCCTGTGACCCCGCCTCTGCCTCTATTCCGTTCCTCAGTTCACTGTGTTCATTAGATTCCACATATAAGTGAAATCATATATTTGTCTTTCTCTGCCTGGCTTATTTCACGTAGCATAATAATCTCCAGGTCCATCCATGCCATCGCAAAAGGTAAGATTTTCTTCTTTTTCATGGCCCTGTAGTATTCTATTGTGTAAATGTACCACAGCTTCTTTATTCATTCATCCACTGATAAACACTTGGGCTGTTTCCAAAACTTGGCTATTGTAAACAATGCTGCCATAAACATGAGGGTGAATATCTTCTTTTGAATTAGTGTTTTGGGATTCTTAGGATATATTTCTTAAAGTGGGATAGCTGTGTCAAAAGGCAGTTCCATTTTTAATTTTTTAGAGGAATCTCCATACTGTTTTTCACAGTGGCTGCACCAGTCTGCATTCTCACCAGCAGTGCAGGAGAGTACCCTTTTCTCCACATCCTCACCAGTACTTGTGTGTTGATTTGTTGATAAAAAGCCATTCTGACAGGTGTGAGGTGGTATCTCATTGTAGTTTTAATTTTCATTTCTCCGATGATAAGTGACGTTGAACATTTTTTCATCTGCCTATTGGCCATCTGTATGCCCTCCTTGGAGAAGTGTTGATTCAGTTCCCTTGCCCATTTTTAAATTGAATTGTTTACCTTCCTGGTGGTGAGTTTTAGAAGTTTCTTATACATTTTGGTTATTAACCTCTTATCAGATGTATCAGCGTATATGTTCTCCCATTGTTTGGGCTGTCTTTTTATTTTGTTCATGCTTTCTTTTGCTGTGCAAAAGCTTTTTAGTTTGATACAGTCCCATTTGTTTATTTTGTCCTTTATTTCACTTGCCCCTAGAGCTGTATCTGCAAAAATATTGCTATGAGAGATATCGGAAAATTTACTGCCTATATTTTCTTCCAAGATTTTTATGGTTTCATGACTTAAGTCTTTTATCCATTTTGAGTTTGTTTTTGTGAATGGTGTAAGATGGTGGTCTAGTGTAATTATTTTGCATGTACCTGTCCAGTTTTCCCAATAACATTTTTAAAAACTGTCTTTACTCCATTGTATGCTCTTGCTTCCTTTGTCAAATATCAATTGACCATAAAGGTGTGGATTTATTTCTGGGTTCTCTGTTCTGTTTCATTGATCTGTATGCCTGTTCTTATGCCAATATCAAGCTGTTTGATTACTATGGCCTTGTAGTATAACTTCATATCAGGAAGTATGATACCTCCCACATTGTTCTTCACTTTCAAGATTGCTGAGGCTATTCAGGTTCTTTTTTGGTTCCATATGAATTTTTGGAATATTTATCTTAGATCTATGAAGTATGCCATTGGTATTTTAATAGGAATTGCATTAATGTATAGACTGCTTTGAGTAGTATAAACATTTTAATGATATTAATTCTTGTCTATAAACACAATATAAGCTTCCACTTGTTTATATCTTCCTGATTTCTTTTTTCAGTGTCTTACAATTTTCTAAGTACAAGTCTTTTACCTCCTTGGTTAAATTTATTCCTAAGTACTTTATTTATTTATTTTTTGTTCCAATAATAAAGGAAATTGTTTCCCTACTTTCTCTGATAGTTTATTGTTGGTGTATAAAAATGCCACTGATTTCTGAATATTAATTTTATATCCTGCCACCTTGCTGAATTCATTTATCAGGTCTAGTAGTTTTTGACTGAGATTTTAGGGTTTTCTATGTACAGTATCATCTTATCAGCAAATAATGACAGTTTTATTTCTTCTTTTCCAATTTGGATGCGTTTTCTTTCCTCTTGTCAGATTGCTGTGACTAGGAGACTTCCAAAACTATGTTGAATAAGAGTGGTGAAAGGGGGTACCCCTGCCTTGTTCCTGATCTTAAGGGAATTGCTTTTAATTTTTGCCCATTGAGTATGATGTTGGCTGTTGGTTTGTCATAGATGGCCTTTATTATGTTGAAGTATGTTCCCTGTATTCCTACTTTGCTCAGAGTTTTGATCATAAATGGGTGCTGGATTTTATCAAATGATTTTTCTGCATCTATGCATCTATTGTTATGATCATGTCATTTTTATCCTTCATTTTTTATGTGATGAATCACATTTATTGATTAAAATATTGTACCAGCCTTGCCTCCCCAGAATAAATCCAATTTAGTCATGAGATATAATCTTTTTAATGTATTGCTGGATCTGGTTTACTAATATTTTGTTCAGAATATTAGCATCTATGTTCATCAGGAATATTGCTTATAATTTTCTTTTTTTGTAGTGTCTTTACTTGGTTTTGGAATGAGTATAATGCTTGCCTCATAAAATAAATTTGGAAGTCTTCCCTCCTCTTGAATTTTTTGGAATAGCTTGAGTGTTTGGTAAAATTCTTCTTCCAAAGAAATCTTCTTTGAGTGTTTGGTAAAATTCACCTGTGAAGCCATCTGGTCCAGGACTTTTGTTTGCTGGCAGTTTTTAAATAACTTTCTATTTCATTTGTTGTAATCTGTCTGTTTAGGTTTCTGATTCTTTCAGATTGAGTTTTGGAAGATTGTATGTTTTTAGGAGTTTATCCATTTCACCTAGGTTGTCTAATTTTTTGGCATATAGATCTTCATATGTAGTATTTTATTACAATCCTTTGTAGTTCTGTGGTGTCAATTGTTACTTCTCCAACTTTCATTTCTAATTTTATTTATTAGAGTCCTCTCTCTTTTTTTTTTGATGAGTCTTTTTAAAAGTTTGTCAATCTTGTTAACCTTTTCAGAGAACCAGCTCTTGGTTTCATTGATCTTTTGTATTGTTTTTTTTTTTTAGCCTCTTTGTCATTTATTTTCACTCTGATCTTTATTATTTCCTTCCTTCTACTTCCTCTGGGCTTTATTTGTTGTTCTTTTTCTAGTTCTTTTAGGTGCATGTTAGGTTGTTTATTTGAGATTTTTTTTTGCTTCTTAAGGTATGCCTGTAATGCTATGAACTTTCCTCTCAGGACTGCTTTTGCTGTGTCCCGTAAATTTTTGAGTTGTTGTATGTTTATTTTCATTTGTTTTAAGGAATTTTTAAAATTTCTTCCTTGATCTCATTGTTAACCTATTTGTTATTTAATAACATGCTATTTAGCCTCCAAGTGTTTGAGTCTTTTTCAGTTTTTCTATTGTAGTTGACTTCTAGTTTTATGCTATTTTGATCAGAGAAGATGCTTGATATGATTTCAATCTTCTTAAATTTATTGAGACTTCTTTGGTGTCCTAACATGTGGTCTTTCCTAGAAAATGTATCATGAGTATTTGAAAAGAATGTATATTCTGCTGCTTTGGGGTGAAAGGTTCTGAAGATATCAATTAAATCCAGTTGATCTAGTGTGCATTTAAGGGCACTGTTTCTTTGTTAATTTTTTGTTTGGATGATATATTTATTGATGTTAGTAGATAAGTATTGCTACCCCAGCTTTTTTTTAAAATTTCAATTTTCATGGAATACTTATTTTCCATCCCTTCACTTTCAGTCTATGTATATCTTTTGTTCTGAACTGGGTCTCTTGTAGACAGCATATACATGGGTGCTATTTTCTTATCCATGCAGCCACTCTATGTCTTTTGATTGGAGTATTTAATGTATTTACATTTAACGCTATTATTTATATGTACTTATTTATTGACATTTTATTCTTTAAACATATCTCTTTCTCTCAATTTCTTTTCCCTTTGCTCTTTTTATAGCAGGCCCCTTAACATTTCTTGGAGTACTACTTTGGTTTTAATAAATTCCTTGAGTCTTTTTTGTCTGGGAAGCTTTAATTTCTCCTTCAATTTTAAATGGTAGCCTTGCTGGATAGAGAAGTCTTGGTTGTAGGTTCTTGTTTTGCATCACTTTGAATATTTCCATCCCTTCTGGCCTGAAGTATTTCTGTTGAGAAGTCAGATGTTTTCTTTATGTGGGCTCCTCTGTAGGTAATTAACTGCTTTTCTCTTGCAGCTTTTAGTATTCTTTCTTTGTCTTTAACTTCAGCATTTTAATTATCATGTGTCTTGGTGTAGACCTCCTTGGGTCCCTCTTTAATGGGGACTCTCTGTGCTTCTTGAACTTGTGTGATTTGTTTCCTTCATCAATTTTGGGAAATTTTCAGCTATGATTTCTTCAAACAAGTTCTCTCTCCCCTGTTCATGCTCTTCTCCTTCAGAAACCCCTATGATGTGGATGTTGTTTCTCTTCATGTTGTCACAGAGCTCTCTTAGAGTTTCTTCAGTCTTTTTGAGCCTCTTTTCTTTTTGCTGCTCCTCTTCTGTGCTTACGTTTATCTTGTCCTCTAAATCCCTGACTTGATCCTCTGCTTCATCCAGCTTGCTCTTGATTCCTTCTAGTGCAGCCTTCATTTCTGATATTGTATTTTTCATTTCTGACTGGTTCTTTTTTATAATTTCCATGTCTTTTTTGATGCTTGCTATCTCTTTGTTTAAGTTCTCATTGTGATTATCCATTGTTGCTCTAAGATACTTGAGCATCCTGATAATCAGTATTTTAGACTCTGCATCTGGTAGTTTGGTTACTTTCATTTAGTTCTTTTTCTGGGGAATTCTCTTTTGATTCATTTGGGTCATATTTTTTTTCTGCCCATTTTTTCTGTGTATTAGGTAGTTCTGCTCTGACTTTGACATTATTTGTGGTATCTTTATGAGGACGATGGGCTCAGTTGTACTGACCTCCATCCCACCTGCGTTCCTTGCTCTAGGAATGCTTCTTGAGGGTATTATTTACCCTCCTGTTGTATGTGAGTGTTGAATGCAGTTGGTCCTTTTGTGGGTGCAGTTATCTCTTCAGACTGGCTGGCTCTAAGGTTAACCTCGATCACATGTATTAGACATTGTGCAGTGTCTGTCCTGTTGGGTATATTTATTCTCCATTGTGTCTGCTGCCTGTTGAACTCCTCCTTTGTGTGTGCTGCTTATGTAGCTAGCTGAGTCTAGTGTTGGTACAGTCTCCCACCCACTACTGGTTCTGTTGGTTCTGGGTTTTCTGGGATTGGCATTAGTCATTGTTTGTACCCTGCCATGGGCTACCTGTCTGGAGCTACTGCTCTGTTTGTTCGCTGTTCGTGTCTGTGTTTTTTGTGCCTGGGTAGTGTGGGAGGGGCCCACTTGTGTATAAGGATCAGCTTCCTCCTTCTGAGAGATGACAGTAGCTCCGTAAAAGCTGCAAGCTCCATAAGATTTGCCTCCACTTTTCAGCTGTTCCATCTCTTGCAGCTGCCTGGTCTTCCCACAGAATCTTCTGTAGAAAGACTGTTGTGTGGGCTCAGACTGGCGTCACCTCACCAACCCCTCTACAGGTTGCAAGCTGGGCACCTCGTGCTCCAGTGGCTGCCTGCTTACCTGTCCCATTAGCCAGTGCTCACACCCAATTGTGTGTTATCCACTTCATCTTTTAATTAATGAATGTTATGATAATTAGCAAAACAATCTATTAATGTACCT
This sequence comes from Saccopteryx leptura, assembly GCF_036850995.1. Taxonomy (NCBI): domain Eukaryota; kingdom Metazoa; phylum Chordata; class Mammalia; order Chiroptera; family Emballonuridae; genus Saccopteryx; species Saccopteryx leptura. Next base: position 112,877,024 of record NC_089504.1, read on the forward strand.
CTAAATAAAACACTCGTTGGTACCTTGCACTAATTTGAACTCCTATTTGGAAAGAATAAATCTTATTTTAGTTAAAAATATGCTCAAAAGTATTATTAAAAGGAGAATAACAGACTTATGAATCTGCAGTGAGAACTGTAGGATCTATTAATAGAAGTTGCCCTAAAGCCAATAAAAATAATGTCTTGCCAGAGAATGAGCAATCCACCAAATGGCTTTGTCATTGTTGTTACATTGGAAATATCCATTTAGCATGACAGACTCATCTCTAAACCAACCATTTGAATTTATGGTTAAAATGTGGATTTGTGATCTGAGTACAAATTGTCTGTTTCTGTCACATTGGATTACAAACAGGCATTGTGATTGGTTTGATCTTTCCCAATGCTCAAACTCTTGACTTAGTCATGGAACAAGCCCCATTTCAGGTATCCAAATCACTGACTTGTCTTTTTCTCTGCTGTTAGCCATGCCCTGGGCTCCTCAGAGGAGGCAGCTGGAAGTGGTGAGGGCAGATTATAAAAAAGTTGAACAGTGTGCAGCCTTGGGTCTTCTGGATCAGAGGCCGTTGTTAAAGAGGGTCGGAAAGGATAGGAAAAGGCTTGCACACTGCAGACTACAAAATACCAGCTCTCCGATATACTGACTCTGTCTTTTGGATCCTTTATTATGCTTCTAGTCAGTCAGTTGGTCCCTCTCTTTCCTTTTGCCTTTGTGAGGGTCCCACCCGGCTCAAACACTGGTGTCATCTCCAATCTTCTCTCTACCCCTAAACATCTGAGAGGACAGTATATATGTACTCTTTTACAACTTCTTTCTCTCCCATTTCGATAGTCTTAAAGGAAAGCTTTATGTGGTCACATGTAAAAGAATGCTTAAAGGAAGTTAAATTGGAGGATTTTTTAGATCCTTTAATGCATTAATATTTATTGTAAATATCCAAGTGGAGAGGGGTTCTAAGGAATATAGTATATAGCTTTTTCTCTAACTTAATTGAGGACCTTTTTTTTTTTTTTTTTTTTTTTTTTTTTTGACTGAAGAGTTTGGCACGTAGCAGGCTCACATAGTTGGATAGATAGTTAAACTGTGCTGTGAGAAACACAGTCTGGAAAAGCCTGTTAAGGAATGCATCTTTCTACATCCTGGTGCCTGATGCATATTGAGTAGTAGGTGTTTAGTAAATGTTTGAATGAATGAACTAAGGCATGATATGGAGCCAAGATCTCGGGTGTCTGTTTCACAGGACACGGGGCACAGGATTCAGGTCCATCTACAAAATCCCATCCTAAAATCATCCCGAGGTAGGTCTGGCTTCATGGGCCTGTGATCCTCACGTCCTGCGCTTAGAGGGACCCTGCAGTGAAGCTCTGCTGTCACTGTCTAGAAATATTTTATGTTTTTTAAAAAAGGAGTCCCACATTTTTCTTTTGTTCTGGGTTCCACAAAAGAGGTGGCTGCTCTTCGGGAGGTGTCTTTTTCTACAGTTCTCTTGTTCCCTCTCTGTGCCACTTCTATTCCCAGTGACCAGGAGCCTCAGGTATACGCAGCTTCTGGAGCCTCCTCTTCAATTCTCCTTCATCAAAACCTATGTTCTGAATATATTGATAATGCAGGGAGTTATGTTCTCTCTAACTACCATGCTGGAAACAGCAGATCATTTTGTTTACGTTAAAGTGTAAATAGCAGAGAAGACATGAAGTATCACCCTCAGCTCCCATCTCTATGTTCAATGAACTTTAAAATGGAATGATTCTTTTAGCCAAGGATTGGCTCTCTAACAGTAGTATTGTAGGTATTGACCATACACATATATTTTTGGCATCCTTCATATACAGATATTTTGGGATGGGCAACTTTCTTATATTCTTTAAATTATACTCATAAGGCAAAAGCTTTATATGGTCTGAAGAGAAATCAGAGGATTAAGTATAAACTGGCAGTTACAGTCCCAGGGATGTAAATTACAACATAAAAATATAGTCAATAATATTATAATAACTATGCATGGTGCCAGGTGGGTACTAGACTTATTGGGAGATCACTTTTGTAATTTATATAAATGTCTAACCGCTATGCCGTACATCTGAAACTAATATAATATTGAATGCCAACTGTAATTAAAAACAAAAAATAAAAAAATGCTGGAAACAGGGAAAGAAAGAAGACATATAGATGTCCATAGGAAAAGACACTCAATAAAAAATTATACTCTTAAAGTAACTATGGATAATATCATTGTATATATGAAACAGCTCTCATTCATATTAAACATTGTTTTAAAAATTATGGTGTCATTGCATTTTTTAAAGTTATTAAAGCATTACCAAAGTGATACTTTTTTTCTTATCAGTTTTACAATAAATATATTCCAAAAGCTTGTTTACTTTATCTAAACAGTCCTACCTTTCCGTTAGAAATCATAAGTTCTGAATTTTAAAAGAAGTCTATTTTGCCATTATCTAAGCACTATGAATTTGGACAAGTTACTTGATATCTTGAATTCTTTGATTCCTCATTAAAAAAAAAAAGATTACCTTTTTTCCTAACTGTGGGTTTACTCTAGGGGTTAAAGGAACCGTGTGCTTTGAAGTCCATGCAAAAAGGCCATGATTTAATACCCTTGTGAGTGCGAGTCATGCTTTCTGGAATGTCTGCAGACAGAGCCAGAACCGAAGGTAAGGACAAATGACCGCAGAGTCTAGGATGGGGACAAGGTTTGAAGAACTGATGTAGAACAAAGAGCTAAAAACACACACAGGAGAACATCTTTCTCTTGACTGTCATGAGTTAAAGACCTAGTCAATGCTAGCAGTTGGCGACAAATCAAAAATTTGAAAATGAAGCATGACAGGAAAAAGCTGAACACAAGAGGCAAGGAGGATGGGGGAACAAGAAGTTGAATGGGGCGAACCTGACCAGGCGGTGGCGCAGTGGATGGAGCATCAAACTGGGATGCGGGGGACCCAGGTTCGAGACCCCGAGGTCGCCAGCTTGAGCTGGTTTGGGCAAAGCTCACCAGCTTGGACCCGGGGTCACTGGCTCGAGCAAGGGGTTACTCGGTCTCCTGTGGCCCCTCCGGTCAAGGCACATATGAGAAAGCAATCAATGAACAATTAAGGTGTCGCAACGAAAAACTGATGATTGATGCTTCTCATCTCTCTCCGTTCCTGTCTGTCTGTCCCTGTCTATCCCTCTCTCTGACTCTCTCTGTCTCTGTTAAAAAAAAAAAAGTTGGATGGGGAGAAGGAAAGGAGGAGGGTTTTCTGTGTTCTTTTCACAACAACTAGGGGAGTACACAACAGAAGGAAGAGACAAGAAAGGGAAATTCGATACTGATCTTGTTAAGGAAGGAAGGAAAAAGAAGAACCTTTCAATGGAAGTTATAAGGAGAGAATCTGTTTTCTAAACAACAACTGCTCAAGAAAGAATTTCTGTAGAAGGGATTTCGATGAATAAATCAGAATGATTTCAAGACACATCCTGGCAGGGAGTTAAATTCAGGATTTTGGGAGCCTGTGGGCTTCAGGTCAGCAGGGAAGTTGGCTCTGTTTTGAAGATCCTATCAGGAGTCACAGGACAGGCCTTGTGGGAAGACCTTGGTGGTGATGGAAGGCCAAGGCTAAATTTTCTGACCATTTGATTTAGGAAGGAAGGAACAGATAGAGGAGGCATTGTGATATGATTTTTTAAAAATGTATTTGTGATTCCATTCAAAGTTAAAGGACAGTATTGTAGACTTAACAATGTAATGTGACTGGGAAGTGAAAACCAAGGTGGGGGTCAGGCTATAAGAGCAGGTGTGTGTGTGGGGGGAGATAGGAGGGTGAATAAGCAAGATTAAGAGTAGTAAGAGCCAAAAATAATTTGAGCAAATCATAACCAGTGCTTTTAAAGATGTTGTTTCAAATAGGGTGACAGCTGGTATTGGAGGTCAACTTGGTTCCGAGTCAGTTTCGACCCATGCAGGTATCTGGTGCCCATGGAATTCCAGCATTAGCCAATAGGAAAGTTAGGGCAGAAGAATATAAACAAAAGTCGCTAGGGGATTTTGGGTCCCATGCTGGAGGCTTGTTTACAGAAGCACAAAGCACAAGTCAAGGTCATTGTAGGAGCAGCTCCAGTTAATGGGGTGCTGTCCCTTACCACCTGACAAGTACCCCTTTTCTGTGCAAAAGTAGGTCCTAGAGTCTGATGTGAAGCCACTAGATTGTATTCCAGCTGGGTGGACAGCACTGGATGGAAGGCAAGGCGATTTCAGGAGACTAAGGCAGCAATTGTAAGAGGTGAGGGAGGGATAACTAGAGCTGATCTTTTCTTGCACAAAAAGGAAAGTAAACTTTTGGAAGCAGTTATATGTGGGGTAGAGAAAGGTAGAAGTGAGGAGGGTAGAGAGAGGGAGAGGAACATAGGCTCAGTGTTCTACTAAGTGCGACACAGGTGTAACCTCATCTTAATGTCACTGCCACCCTGTGAGGAACCGCGTATTAGTTCCTGTTTACAGATGTGTGTTCAGGTGTCTTGCTGTATCTGTGGCTAAACTTGATTGCACACTTATTATGTAAAAGGCACTTTGAAGATGCTCTCTTAATACTTGCAACAAAAATAGAAAGTAGATGCTATTACTACTTCCATTTTCCAAGTGAGAAAGCAAGGAAGGTAAAGGTTCTGCACCGTGCACAAGGCCACACAGCCAGAAGGTGGGAGCCATGATGCAAATCCAGGCAATCTGTCTCCAGAGCCTAGAACCTTAACCACCAGAATAAACAGCCTCGGATAAGCCAACATTAGGTGAAAAATAGAGAGAAATTTACAAAGACTTAGAAATTATTATTTTAAAGGTGACAAGGACAGATAGGGTTAGGGAGAGAAAACTTAATCCAGAAAGGAAGATTTGAATGTTTCATCTTTAGAGACAGGAGAAACTTTGTTGACAATTTTAATAATAATGAAGATAATAACACAGTGACCATTTAAGGCTTACTACACACCAGACCGTTCTAAATTCTTTTTATATATTATCTCACTGAATTTTCAGAAAAATGTCTTTGTTTCTTATTAAAATCCCAGGACCTAGCACACAGTAGGTGCTAGGTAAATATGAATCTTAAAAGGTGACTCTAGTTTAACTTTTAGGAAACTCTAGGTCATACAGCAAAATCTCTCTCTTATTATTTATTTATTTATTTATTTACTTACTTATTATTGTGGAGAGAGAGACAGAAGAAAGAGAGAGATGAGAAGCACCAGATTGTAGTTGCAGCACCTTAGTTGTTCATTGATTACTTTCTCATATGTGCCTTGACTGGGGTACTCCAGCCGAGCCAGTGACCCTTTGCTCAAGCCAGCGACCTTGGGCTCAAGTCAGTGAACCTGCCCTTAAATGGGATGAGCTCATGCTCAAGCCAGTGACACTGGAATTTCAAACCCGGGACCTTGGCATCCTAGGCCAATGCTTTATCCACTGCGCCACCACCAGTCAGGCTCTCTCTCTCTTTTTATTATTATTATTTTTAGGTAAGATGAGGGGAAATAGTGAGGCAGACTCCTACATGTGCCCTGAGCAGGATCCACCCAGCAACTCTGTCTAGGGCTGATGCTTTGGTACCAAGCTATTTTCAACACCTAAGGCTGACCCTCTCAGACAAATTAAGCTACCCTCAGTGCCCAGGGCTGACGCTCAAAGCAACTGAACCACTGGCTGTGGGAGGGGAAGAGGGAGAGAAGGAGGAGAGGGGAGAGAAGCAGATAATCGCTTCCCCTGTGTGTCCTGACCGGAAATTGAACCTGGGATGTCCATACGTAGGGCCAATGTTCTATCCACTGGGCCATCAGACAGGGCTACTCTCTCTTTTTTTTATGATCTCGCAGCTTTTATCTTTGTCTGAAATTCTCCTGTTTATTTCTTAGCTTGTTTATTATCTCCTTTCTCTCTCTTAGCATGTAAACCCTAGGACAGTAGAGTCTAACTCGCCTTGTCCGATGCTGCACTGGCAGCACTGGAACAATGCCTTGGGCACGGGAGGTACTACCCTACATTCGCGGTGTGAATGGAAGAAGAGAACCCAGGGTTTCAGCCTTCCAGAACAGCCCTTCCGCTACAGCACACTGGATCACAGAGCAGGGAGGCCAGCTGCTCACATTCCCTGTGTGATGTATAGCATCTTTCCCTGTGTCTGTTCTCAGGGAGCACCTGTTCACTGTTTCCAACTCTGAATCAACCATTCTTTTACCCAGACAGAACATAGTTGTTGGGAAAGGAAAAAAAATTTCTTGTTTCTTCTGTTTCCAACACATAAGCAGAGATCATCACAAAGGTGATCAAATGATCTATATATAAAAATGACTGTTTCACCTTATACCTATTAAAATGTCACCCCAATAAATTTTAAAAAATGGTTCAGCCCTGGCCGGTTGGCTCAGTGGTAGAGCGTCGGCCTGGCGTACGGAGGTCCCAGGTTCGATTCCCGGCCAGGGCACACAGGAGAAGCGCCCATCTGCTTCTCCACCCCTCCCCCTCTCCTTCCTCTCTGTCTCTCTCTTCCCCTCCTGCAGCCAAGGCTCCATTGGAGCAAAAGATGGCCCGGGTGCTGGGGATGGCTCCTTGGCCTCTGCCCCAGGCACTAGAGTGGCTCTGGTTGTGACAGAGCAACGCCTCGGATGGGCAGAGCCTCGCCCCCTGGTGGGCGTGCTGGGTGGATCCCGGTCGGGCGTATGCGGGAGTCTGTCTGACTGCCTCCCCGTTTCCAGCTTCAGAAAAAAAAAATGGTTCAGATGATAAATTTTGTTATGTGCATTTAAAAAAAATTTATTTATTTATTTATTTATTTATTTATTTTAGAGAGAGAGAGAGAGAGGAAGAGAGAGAAAGGGGGGAGGAGCAGGAAGCATCAACTCCCGTATGTGCCTTGACCAGGCAAGCCCGGGGTTTTGAACCGGTGACCTCAGTGTTCCAGGTCAACGCTTTATCCACTGCGCCACTACAGGTCAGGCTGTTATGTGCATTTTCACAATTAAAAAGACTAGACTAAAAACAGAGGGGCTCTTGGTAGTATGACATGTGCAGTACTTCATTTTAAAGGATCAAGAGCCAAAGGTGAATGACTCAGTTAACTCCAATGAAAATACAGAGTATGTTAGAAAGGACTATGGGTATAAGACTAAGAGGGAACAGTTACCACCATAAACAACCTGTATCAGAGACGAGGAAGTGATTAGCAGAAGCTTTTTTGTTTTGGACTCCTGATGGTCAGAGTTATAAATAACACTTTCTTTGATGGCTTTTTAATGTAATGTACATTCTTAAACACTTTACACAAATCACTATAAAGATTTAGGACTTTGGAGCCTGCGGCGTTTGCAAAGTCGGGCTGATCAGAGCAGGCTGTGACAGACACGTGGCTCTGAAGTCGAGGATGCAATCCCGCAGACACTCACCTGTCTACGCGAAGCTGGCAGACAATGCTTAGTGGATCGACAACTCCTTCTTCTTTCAGCTGTTGACAGCCGATGGATGTAGCAATAAAACACCCCGTTCTACCTATCCCCGCGCTGAAAAGAAAGGACAAAGAATAACAAGGTGGAAGAAAAATCGCAGAGATAAAATGTACTTTTTAAAAAGTACTTTTAAATTTGAAACAACAGCTAGGATTAATCACATTAATAACAACAACAACAGCTCTCATGGACTAAGTGTCCCAACCTGGGCTCTGTGCCAAGTGCTCAAATACACTCTCTCTTTTAGTTATGTGCAGTATGAAGAGTGGCGTGGAGGCAGGTGCCGCATCGGGAAAATAGTGAGAAAAGCATTATAACTGTTCTACAAAGAATAACTACGGCCTGAATTTAGGTAAGAGATGGACACTAGAAAGGAGAGGAAAGACTTAGGCACGTCACAAAGGTGAGTCTGGAGTTGAATGGTCAGAAAAGCAAAATGTCAAAGATGAGCAGGACTGGAAGAATGATAGTCCCAATGAGAGCAAGGTGGAATTCTGGAATGAGCTGCTTTGAGGGAGAGTTTAGTCTTAGATATCTTGATGTTGAAAATTCTCATGAATAACTGAAGATTCAATTCAGTTTAGGAGAAAAGAGGTGGCTAAAGGCATATTATTTCCAAGTCACTTTATAGATTAATAAAACACTAACAAACCCTTTACTTATGTGTGTGTCTGTTTCTTTCTCTTAGCAATTAAATAGTTTTGTTTGTTTGTTTGTTCGTTTTTACAGAGACAGAGAGAGAGTCAGAGAGAGGGATAGACAGGGACAGACAGACAGGAATGGAGAGATGAGAAGCATCAATCATTAGTTTTTTGTTGCGCATTGCGACATCTTAGTTGTTCATTGATTGCTTTCTCATATGTTCCTTGACAGCGGGCCTTCAGCAGACCGAGTAACCCCTTGCTCAAGCCAGTGACCTTGGGTCCAAGCTGGTGAGCTTTGCTCAAACCAGATGAGCCGTGCTCAAGCTGGCGACCTCAGGGTCTCGAACCTGGGTCCTTGGCATCCCAGTCCGAAGCTCTATCCACTGCGCCACCTCCTGGTCAGGCAATTAAATAGTTTTTATGTAAATTTCTCTTAAATCTATATTTAAATTCCCTCAATTTCTCCTAAACTCTAGAGTGTCATTCTATCACCTAGTTGGAGTCTTGACACTACTATTTTGTATTTGCTTTCAGTTTAATGTACCTAAAACAGAATTATCTTTTCCTTCAATGGCATTACCAGTCAGCCACAAATTTCCCAGCCTAGAAATCTTGGCGCTGTCTTCAACATCTCCTCTCTCATCTCCCACATCCAATCTGTTACCAATTCTTATACTTTCCACCTCTATTGAGCTTTTGGGGTCTATGCTTTCCTTTTTATAGACTGTGCTCAAGTTTTTGACATCTCTTTATTTCATGATTAGCAATGATTTCATTATGGGTTTCCAAGTCACCAGTCTTTCCCTGGACTAATTCACAATACACACAGCTGCTAGGGACCTGATCATATTACTCTCTACTCAAAACTGTAGATGGCTCCCAATAGTTACAGCCCAAGGTTCAAGCTTTCTACCATGGTATTCATGACCTTGAATAATATGTATACGATTAACTCTCAAACTTTATGTCATTTTACTGTCCTCCTGTACCCTTTGTGCTCCCCCCCCCCCATTTACATGAATCATTGCAAAAAATGCCTTTTATTTTCTAGTTTTCCTTTCTGTGTTAATGCCCTAGTTACCATCTTTTAAAACCGCAAACATTGGTCTCTCCAACATTATTCAGATGTTTACAGGCTTTCTCCAATCCTCCTGGTTTGAATTAATAACCCCCCTTTTGGCACTCAAATAGCATTTCTTTCTCTTATTTGCAACTTGTTTCTATTGAATGTGAGTGCAAAGGAATACAGAAGTAGATTAGGTTTCTTTTAGTTGAAGTGTCTATAAAGACTTTGTCTCATTAAAAAGAGAGGGTTTGAAGTGTATTATATGAATGGCAGGCATTTTGGTTGTGCTAAATGAAAGAATAACCCATGCATAAGAAGGGTTTAAGGAAAGAGTTGTTGCAGGACAAGATACACGAGGTGCGACAGTAAGTAGACAAGCTTGGCTTGAAGAGAAAGTTACTTTAGAGGAACAGTGGGAAATAAGACTGGGAAGGTACACGGAGGCCTATAAAAGGTCTTATATGGAAAGCAAAGAGATTTAGACTTTATCCTCTAAAACTTTTTATTGTTGTTGACAGTTTGATGAAAACTAGGAACTTCCACGTCCTAAAAAATTTTATGTAACTTTAGGTACTCAAATTTGTTTAAGTAATTTCAAGGGGTTTGCTGACTTTGGTGGCTCATCCAGAAAACCAAGGTTAACAACCTTAGCTCTGGGCAGGGGGAAGTCATTGTGAAGTTCTGAGCAGGGACTCCATATGATGGAAGATGGTTTTAGGAGCATCAACAAGGAGAAGTACAGCAGATAGGCCACCATGGGGAGAGCTGGGGAAGTGGGGGGGGGGGGCGTGTGTGCAATTAGCTGACTACTTCTAATGTATGAATGAGGTGATAAGAGCCTGAATTTGGGTGGTTGGACAGGAAGTGATGATTATGGGAGCTTTGAAGGGAAAGCCAGTTTGGTGACTGATTAAAAACTGAGGCTGGAATTAAGAGAAGGCCAAAGATAACTGTCAATGTTAGAGCTTGAGTGCCTGAAAAAGAGATGGTCTCGTTTGTAAAAATACTTATCAGAAGGGGACCTGGTTTTATAGAGGAAGTGGCTAGTTCATTTTAGATATCCTGAGTGTTTTACAATTTTGGGTGGGGGACAGTTTCAACTGAACAGGATGGCCAATTAGATTGTTTTTCCTCGGCCCCAAGCTAAGGTTAGGATAAGGCCCCAAGGTAAGGTTAGGTTAATGCTAAAAACTGAATAATGATGCTCTTTAATAAGTAGACATACAGTAAAATTTGTTCTTAAACAAACCACACAGGTTCAAAAAAGAATGAAGCCACAATTATCATTTAAAATAATGTAACTTCTTCATTAAAGATATCAAAAACATTCTTACAAGACTTACAAGATGTTCAATGAAGCAACACCAATGAGTGTATTTTGAGAAAGTATGAAAAATAAATGGCTAGTTATTGAAATAACTTTTAAAATACTTGCTTTAGTTTGGGAGCACTAAAGGGAAAGTGGGGATGACATTAGGGAAGAGACCCATGGACGTCCACTGCTTGTGTGGGCTTAACCTCCAGTAGCCCCTGTTCTGGTCACAGCACTTTGTTTTTGCTTTGGAGAACTACCACTTGCCCACTTAACCATTTCATAATTTATTTCCATCTGTTTTTCATAAAACAATGTTTAAAATAGTTGGCTGGTTTTCACCAAATGTGAAATAATAATAAATGTTACCAAGATACAATTCAAGTATAGTTCAGGTGCCACCTTGAAACAACAACAAAAGCCACCAATAAGTTAGAAAATCGTATCTGCCAATCCTAGCATATATTAGACTGATGAGACTAAATGAAGCAAAATAAGTTTCAAGGTAGAGGACTGAATTGGCTCCTGTTCCCTGAGACGTTTATTTAGAAACGGTATTTTCTCCACTGTGTAATTGTTTGCTGAAGATGCCCTTATTTAAGAATCCCGATGAAGGTTCAACTTTTAGGAAGTTAACCAATTTCAATAAACATTTATTTTACTGACAAAGTCACACCCAAGAAGTAAAACCCAACTTCTATCTGCTCTTTGTTTTTACAAAGAATGGAGAGTTTGCAGAGGCAGAAAGGATAGTTCATGCCTTACCTGCAGTGGACAATCACAGGCCCTTGGCCTGCAGAAGCAAGTCTGTCTTCTTCTACATCCATCATGAGTTGGAGAAGGGGCTGGGCACTGTCTGGAGTCTTGTGATCGGGCCATGATGTGTACCAGTAATGCTTCACATGTTGGGTGTGACTTCCTTGCTGAAAATAGCAACAGCCACCAAATGCGTCATTTACTTGTACAACTACAATTCACACAAACCACAATACTGCATGCCTTCAATTATTCCCATCTTGCTGGCAACTTATTTCCAGATGAGTAAAATATCTAGGAGATTTTTGAAGAATAATTCTTCACCTTGAGAAAACTTACCTGTAAATATTCTGATATCAAAGTTTGACAGTCTTGCTTCTATTAAATGACACACAATGCAATATACAGGTGATGTATTTTGGAATTGTACCTGTGAAACCTCTATGATTTTATTAACCATTGTCACCCAACAAATGTAATTAAAACAAGAAGATGAAGCAGAAAAAATAAATGAGAATATATAATTAGCATAGAAAATGTGTATATCACTCATGCTAAATATTACATGTTTGTAATTTGCTATAATAAATAAAATGATAGATAAAAATGTAGCCAAGAAAGAATTGGGAGACAGTATGTTTTCTGCTCTTTGAACATTCCTGACAGGTTACTAAAACATATTAACCAATATAAGCCACGTAATTTTATATTCAGTTATTCTAATACTTCTGCACTCATCCCAAACTCCAGTTTTAAGAGCAGTGAGAAATCCCAGTAGCAAAGGGGTTACAGGGTTCATTAGATTAGAAATGTTTTGAGTGAAGGTCCATGTATATCATCTCCAAACTCAGCATCCAGTTGGGCTACTGGCATGACCGAAGCACTTCGATATGTATTTAAAAATAAGCTTTGGTAAGTGCCTTCCTACCTCCAGCTCCTCACTGCTGACCCTCAGTGAGGCTGTGCCTCTGCTCTCCCTGTGAAGATGCTGTCCTCACAGGGAGGCACTAGACAGGATTAAAATCTTTGAGATGATTGTCCTCCAGAGGCAGTAACAATACCATGGCAACATTCCTCAGCATCTGCTGCCCATAAGTTAAACAAGATAATTTTTCTATGACGTAAACTGGTCTAGGGAAAGTCCCTATAAATAAATTACTGTAGCTCCACGTTTTGAAGAGCTCAGCAACACTTTCAGGCTCTCCCTGCTGCCCCCAGCCGCCCACAAGCACAGATTTTCTTTCACAGTTCCCAGGTCTGACTCAAAGCTGCGGAGACCAAAGGGAAATTAAAAAAAAAAAAAAAATCATGGTAAAGTCTGCAGAACAAGTCTTTAGTTAAAGGCATTCAAAAAGTTAAATCAAGAGATCTTTTGTTTATGCAAATTATTGATAGAAGATCGTTGCTTCCTATTTAGTGAATTTCCTTAATATCTACTTATTTAATTCAATCAACATATGACTAATAGCTGACAATAAAGAAACACATGAGAGAATGATTTAATTTTTCTTTCATCTTGATGCTATTTAATTGGTTTAAGTTAAATCTGTTGTACTTGTTAGGATAATAATTTCAAAGAAGGAATGTTATGTTCTAATATCATTTACTTTGTAGAGAGCTATAGCAATGTAATCTTACCTTTAAGATAAGGTTTCGAACAGTATAGTTGTCACATTCATTTACATTGATAACCAGAACCTCGACTTTCCCATATATTCCTCTCTTTTCAGGCCAGTATAGCACACATTTCTGATGAAGGAAAAAGAACGCAGTGAATATTAATGATGTTCACTGGCCTTCAAGTACTTTTCATTCAAGTATCTCAAGAGTTTTTATTTAATTTAAAAAATCATGTATCAATTCTTACAATTCTGTAAATGCACAAAACCCACTGAATTGTACATATTAAACTGGTGATTTTTATGGTATGTGAATTATATCTCAATAAGGTAATTTTATTTTTATTTTTTTTTAGTAAAGTATCAACTTTTTCATGTTCCTGCCAAACACTGTTGCTATTAACCCCATACCAAAATAAGGTAGAATTTCCCAAAACTCCACAGAAAAGTTAAGAATGAATTAAGAATTTAGTTAGATATGAAGAAATCAATATTCAAATATTAGAGCATATCATGTAATGACTAGAAGTAAAAGAAATGTTTCTCCCAAAGATTGAGGCAAGTCACACTTTTCTGCCTCCTCAAGTGGAAGTGTCTAATCAGAGAATCTGTGATGTGTTACATGCCACAGGATGGAGTTTCTCTTGCATGTGAAACAGACGTAATGACAATTAATGACTGTATGGTAGTATATTTTTTCAGGACCAATGGTCTTTTTTAACCTATGGGTCTATCACAATAGGTGTACAACAAAATTACTTTAAAAATATTTCTGTAATGGATCTTCTCTGAAGGGTTCAATAACAATAATAATCATATTGCAAACAAGGCAATATATTTATAATATGGTGGTAAAGTTCAGGCTTTGGGGTCAGAGAGTTTGGGTTCACATTTGGTTCTACCACTTATTATCTGTGAATTCACATGCAAGGTAATCTCTCTGGCCTCAGTTTCCTCATGATTTACTATATGGAAAGCACTTAGAAACAGCCAGGCAGCCTGACCAGGCATTGGTGCAGTGGGACATTGAGGACCCAGGGTCAAACCCTCAAGGTCGTTGGCTTGAGTGTGGGATCATAGATGCAACCCCATGGTCACTGGCTTGAGCCCAAAGGTCACTGGCTTGAAAAGTAGCTGGCTTGAGCAAAAGGTCACTGGCTCAGCTGAAACCCCTTGGTCAAGGCATGTATGAGAAAGCAATCAATGAACACTAAGGTGCCACAACTATGAGTTGATACTTCTCATCTCTCACCCTTCCTGTCTATCTGTTTCTGTCTGTTCCTGTCTGTCCCTCTGTCCCTCTCTCTCCAGCTAAAAAACAAAAAGAATGAAAAACAGCATTCAAAACATGTTGCTCTTATTACTCTTGTTATATTTTACAATTACTGGGATTTGCTCTAAATTGATTAGATCATTAATTAAGCATGAAATAATGCATTAAATATTATATTATTATATCCAAGCTATATTATTAAAAAATACAAAATGAGATTCAAGCACACATACTGATTATTATTTTGTCTTTTAATCAACTGCAAAAGACCTATTAAATTTTTATCACATATTTTATTTTATTATTTTTATTTTTATTTTTTTATCACATATTTTAATGATTAAAAATGTAAAGTGTGAAAGTTGATGTTTTATTGCAAATGCCAGGGAAGCAATGTTAATTTTAGAAGTATTGTTTAAATAGCATTATTTTCTTCCAAACACACATGCACAAATCAGGACCTTATAGTTTTCAGGACTCTTGTTTCTTCACATTTATGCCAAAGGCATGTGATCACACTTGAAAAAAATTAAGAAGTATAATTCAAAAGAGCAGTAAAAGAATCATAGAATTATAGAACTAAAGACATAAAGAAAAAGACATTCCAAATATCAGAAACATACCTCTGGGATTCTATCATGTTAAGTACTAAGTATTCCCCAAGCCAGAGTCACAAAGAAAGCCACTTTACCTGGTGGACTCAATGTTTCTTTCATCCGTTAAAATAAAAACAAATTTGCATCCTCTCTGTTCTGGTCTTTTTTTCAAACACAGTAAATCATTTCCACCTCTCCCCCTCCTCCATGACTGTTAGGCAATCAGGCTAAAGGCTTACTCTGACATAATGTTAACATTAAGAAAAAAAAATCTTTTAAAAATAGAGCAATTTGTTTCTCTCATCACTTATAAATTGTCAAAAGTCTAAAATTTCCCCAATTTGTTAAAGATAATCATACTAACCAATTTACCTGGCTTCTTTCAACGGAGCACCAATTTTTTCACTGCAAGACTCGAGCTATTGTATATCTTAAAACCCCTGCCTCTTGGATGAAGCCGAGAAGACACAAAGAATTTTGAAAAAAAGTATTGGACAAAGAAAGAGGCATTCAGTGGTCCAGCAGTGTGATATGTGCCCCATTGTCCACGATCAGACCTGAGCAGCAAGCCCCTCTTTGGGAAGGTGATTCTCAAAACCAGCAGGAAAAGCTTCAAGGTAGGAAGGAGTTCACAACCTGCACCCTGAATCTCAACAATACTTGAACAGGCTTGTGCACCTACTTGATAAATGGAAGTACGGCTCGCTCCTCTCCCAAGCTTGTCAGGGCCCTCTTGGAATGTTTTTCTTGACTCTTTACCAAAAATGCAATTGGCAGCCAGCTCCCAGTAGACAATGCAATATGACTTGTTCATTCAAAGAACCCTTAATTAGCATCCCATCTCCTTTATGAGATACAATAGCTTATTTTTACACATTGAATATAATCCCCCCACACACACACCCTTTTAGGAGAAGGCAGAAAAAGAGACCAGATAAGTGTGGATGCTTTTGAATATGAAGTGGAAGAAAGCTGCAAATGTAGTTGTTTCTGTGAGCACAAATTCAGGTTTAAATTATTCTCGTGAACAGCTTTTTAGGGGTTTTCTATTGTGATGCTAACAATGGTATGAAAGAAACAGAAAATGCGAAGAAGGAAAATGCTCTTTTACAGATAATATTGTGAAACTACACTAATTGTAGGTAATTCAAATAGCAGCTATCTAGCAGAATATAACTTTAAGTCAACCCTATTCTTCTGCTAACTGGGCTCATCCTTTCAGTAAAATTATCTATTAATTCCAAGAATTCCTGATTTGGAGGAAGAAAGATGTGTTCAGAGGGTCATGTGTTTTGGTGCAAACAAGTAATTAGCAAATCCTGCCTGTAAAGATTCTGAACATCAACCAGTTCTTCATATTCAGAGCAAAAGAAGAATGCAAAGCAAACTCATATTTCTATGATATTTTTAAATTGACCCTCCCTCTTGCCCTCACTATGTTGGGGTTATTTGTGTATAAAGAAGAAGGAAGTCTAGCTAGTAGTTTAGATGCCTTAAAATTATTTTTTTTTTAATTACTTTCTTTTCAATTCTCTATGCATCTAAAATCAAAGACATTTTGCTCTATGAACTATGTGCGCATCATCACATAGAGTGTGGCCCTAAATAAATTTTTAAAAAAGATGGTCAGTTTCATTTGGGCACATTAGCATATGAGAGGGATGGGGGGATCAGATTGTCTGCTGTTACTACTACTGTAGTTACTCTTATTCCTGATGTTCCAACTAAGCATGACTAATGAAGGTACAGCAATTTAATATCGAAGGCACCTTCACCAAAGATCTAGTCCCCTTTACAATCATCTGAGTTTGGTAGAGCAGGTAGCAAGTATTATTATTATTATCATCATCATCATCTAATTTTACAAAAGAGATAACTGAAACGCGGATGTTTTACTAAGGGTCTTTGGGAAAATTCCCTTGGGGGTGAGGACCCTCTGAGCAAGTCTCACTTTATAAATTCTATATGTCCAATCTCTATCTCTTATCTGTACATTTGTATAAAGTTCTAGACATTTATTTCTAGCCACTTAGTAGACTAAACCATCCAGAGGTCTCCAGGAGTCCTCAAACTTAACAGGTGAAAAATGGAACTCACTTTCCTCTCTCACAAATCTTCCCTTGCTGCCCATATAGTTTATGACATCACCCTTCACTCAGCGTTCCAGTTTAAAATCCTGAAATCAAACCCTCCCTTGGCCCTGGCTGGTTGGCTCAGTGGTAGAGCATCGGCCCAGCGTGTGGAAGTCCTGGGTTCAATTCCCAGCCAGGGCACACAGGAGAAGCGCCCATCTGCTTCTCCACCCCTCCCCTCTCCTTCCACTCTGTCTCTCTCTTCCCTTCCCTGCAGCCAAGGCTCCATTGGAGCAAAATTGGCCTGGGCCCTGAGGATGGCTCCATGGCCTCTGCCTCAGGTGCTAGAATGGCTCCAGTTGCAGTGGAGCAACAGCCAGATGGGCAGAACACTGCCCCCTGGTGGGCATGCTGGGTGGATCTCGGCCGGGCACATACAGGAATCTGTCTGCTGCCCCCTCGTCCCCCATTTCTCATTTCAAAAAAAAAAAAGAAAAAAGTAAAAAAAAAATATAAATAAATAAAAACCCTCCCTTGATTCCCACACATTCCATCAGAAACTAAGTACTGTGTCTTTACCTCTGGAGCAACTTTTCAACCTGTCCCCTTTTCTCAATACACTCTTCCGTTGCCTCAGTTCTGCACTTCATTACCTGTTACCTGGACTGGTGCTACAATTTCTAACCTATTTCTCTGCTTCTCCTTGCTTTCCTCAAGTCCAAATGCTATATCCTGCCACTATTACACCACTCTATGGCAAAACATCATTAGTGGCTCCCTGCTGTCTATATAACAAAACCCAAAGTTTCATTGTATTAATGTAGTCTTATATTCTTTGGCACAACTTAACATTTCAGTCTCATCTCCCTTCGTGCCATATTATGCTATGCTCAAGCCACATCGAACTGCTCAACCCACACAGGTCACGCGGTTTCCTGTCTGCCTTTGTACACTGTTGCTCTGCTTCCACTGCTTCCCTTGTGCACCTGCTCATTCTTCAGGACCCTATTACAACATTGAAGGCTTCATATTAGTATTTGGCCAAATAAGTGTAATAAAAATTAATCTTTTCTATAATTTTATCAGATAAAGGAATGAAAAAAGGGAAAACTTAAAAAATATATTTTTAAGTATGTTTTTTTGAGGTTAAACTGTTTGCAGAGTGCTGACTAGTTTAATTGATAGCTAAATGAGATTTATAAGTAAAGTCACAGAGTTAATTCAGATGAAAGACACATGTAAATACAGAGAAATAATATGGCTGGGTATACTTGAGAGAAGTATTATGATAGGCCAAATCACCAAGTGATTCTCTCACTTTCTGAAAGATAAACTTGGTACCTTATGGCTCTCTGAGGCCAACAGTGGGTTGTGGCTTGCATCATTATTTGCACGATTATGTTGGGGCAGTAATTAAGTGTATGGGCTTTGGAATCAAACAAACCTGGATTAATATTTGGCTTCCATTACTCACTAACTTTGAGGATTTAGGCAAATGGCTTAATCCAGGGGTCTCAAACTCAACTGAGCATGTGGGCCGCAGAGCAAGATCACAGCCGTTTGGCGGGCTGCACTAGGTCTACAAAAGGCAACTGTTACGCAACACTTTTCTCACTGCAGTTGAAAACAAAAAAAAATCAGTACAACAAGCACAATCGTACATGCAGTTTACTCAGTGTCACAAAACGACCAGAAACTGTAGTTCGCATCACAACTGCTGTTAACTAAGCTAATATCTAGCTAGGATGCTAGAGAAATGAAAAATACAAGTAGGCCCCTAGGCTTACTTAATTTTATCCAAAATATTTTGAACTTCGTGGATTAGTCTGCGGGCCGCACAAAATTGTTCGGCGGGCCGCACCGCAAGTTTGAGACCCCTGGCTTAATCTTTCTAAACTTCTGCTTTCTCATCCATAATACAGGGACAGAAAACCCTACTCTGTAGAGGTAGAGTGAAAATTAACTGAATTAATTTAGAAATGTGCTTAGCTCATACTTCTAAGAAATGGTAGTAGGTAGACAATATCTTCCATAGTATATGTAATATGATTGACATTTAGAGCTACTTTAGTTCTCAGAAAGGGATTGGAGGGGCACCAGAGTTGGTCTGAGGATTTTGGAAATAAGCAAATGCTGTTTTTGTTTTTGGACTGACCTACCTCTAGCTTTGCACGTTTGGCCACTATATCTTTCTCAGCTTTGCAATAGTTCATGTTTAAAAGAGTTTGAATTCTTTTAATGTTCTCATTCTTTTTTGAGGAAGAATTTCCTTCTTCTTATGATTTATCTAAATGAAGGAACTGAAATTTACCAGCAATATAATTTCTTCTCGTTCTTGCAATATAACTGATTTTTCAGCTCCATTTTTTAAAAAAGATTTTGTTTATTCTCATTTTATAAAAAAATAACTATGAGAATATTGGGATGATAAAATAAGAATTGGAAACTGTTCATTTATTTATCTATTAAAAAGTAGAAAGATTCATGAAAACACAAAGCGTGGGAATTTGTAAAGATAACTCCACCCTCAGTTTTTTGGAAGGAAATGATTTTTGTCTATTCTAAACAATGACGCTTAACACAATTGAAAGTTGGCACATATTTAGTAAATAGCATTTTCCTGGTAGTGTAAAGGCTACTGCATTTTTCTTTTAAGCCAGTCTTCTCAGTATCATTTTGATCTTTAAAACATCAAAAGTTTTCCTCTATAATGTTATGTTTACGTCTTTGGAGAGTCTGATAGAAAGGAATTTTTATTTTAATTTAATGAATAATTAACAATGAAAAAGTAAAAAATTTTACTGCAATATTAGGCTATGGGAAAATACACATATAAAACACAATATATTACTTCGATATTTCCAAAAAATATATTCCAGACATTTAAAAAGGGGTTAAAAATGGTAAGAAAAAAATTAATACCTTTTCAATTTCTAAATTCAAAGAGGAAAAGAAAAACCTCAATCACCCTTTAGTGTGGTCGTTCTTTATTTATTTTTATTAAATCTAGTTTTCAACAGATCCACTTGTCTGTCTTTCCTATGGAGAACATGAATTCTGAGAGTGGTACCAATAGGTAGCTCCAATTATGATGAAGTTGAAAAAGAAAGAACAAGAGGTGCTCTAATCCTTTCTAGACTCAAAATGAAGAGTTCTGAGCATCACCAGTGAACCAACTCAGTATCACATTGAAACATAGATTTGTCTCATGCAGCATTTCTGTTAGAATGATAACCTTGGTCTTGGGGACAACGAAGAAAAACTGGGCTTTGGCATATTATCCAATTGTTCCAATTATCCTTACTAGACATTTTTAAAATATGTCACATACTACCCAACCTCTAAAGAATGTTTTCTGATTAACCAACAATCTCAGCTGCTTCTATTCTAATGAAAGAAATTCCTGGTTCAAGAAGAAGTTAAAGAATTAAAGACATACTTCTCAGTTTTTTTATAAAAGTGAATAAATATAAATACATCACAAAGTTCGAGAATTAAAATGCTGAAGATAAAAATTATGAGTTAGTTTATAGTTACTACAATCTATTCTATAATCCTTGTGAAATATTGTTCCACATATGCCTTGCCAAGTGTTAATCCTCAGTAAATATGCAACACTGACAAGTAAAAAGGTTTTCTGTGGAAAATATAATATATTTGTTTAAAACTTTGACACACATATACTTACATAATTACCTAAAATTACAGTGCTTTTCTGAGGTTCATAATATTTGATTTTCTTTTTAATGGAAGAGGAAGTAGAATTAATAAGGGTATGAATGTGTTTGAGAAAACACATTGTGACAATGTATTGAAAAAAATTATCATTCACAACAAAGTGGGCGGGGGTAATGCATTCCACTCAGATCTAGGAAATGTTGCTAAATCCTGCCTGAATTCTGGGTTGTCACTTACTTTCTTTCAGTGCTCTGTAGTATTATTCAACTGATTTTTGTCTTCTGTTGTTGCTATTGAGAAACCTATTTCTAGTTACTCTGGCTGGTAAAGTCATCTCTGTTCAGCTCCACAGACGTGTCTAGTCGCGAAGTTGAGTTATCCAGCCTAGGACTTTTGTGCTTTTCAAGTTTGAAAGCTAATGTCTTTCATCAGTTTTGGAAAATCCCTAGCCATTATTTCCTTAATATTGCTTTTATATATATATATTTTTTTTTCTCCTTTTCCTTCTTCCAAAACATCCATTAGACATTTATTTGACATTTAAATATTATCTTCTCTCTATCATAAATTCTCTTTCATATTTGTGGTCATTCTGAGTTTCTAGGTAATTTCCTGAACTCAATTTTTTAATCCAGTAATTACTCAGCTGTGTCCAGCTTACTATTAAACCTTCCTAATGTAGTTTTCTTTTTCATAATAGGGTTTATATAATAATTACTTATAGGACTCTTTGATTTCTTTAAAATTCTCAGTCTTTTTTTAGAGCAACTTGCTCTTTTTCAAGTTTTTAATTTTATATTTTATGTGCTTAATTATAAAAAATATAGCTTACACTATTTAGTTCCTATCATTCCATTTTTGGTAGATCTATTCCTAGTATTTTTTGCTTCTTCTGATTTTTCCTTATGTTGTTTACTTGTGTGTCTTATAATTTTGACTTACGAATTTATGTTTGGTTGGGCTTTTACTGTGGAAATTCTGTGAAATACATGCTGAGAGCGTATTCACCCAAAAAGTTTTTGCTTTTGTTTCTGTAAAATGCCACAGAGCATTACCTATCCAGTATTATTTTTTACATTAATTACTTAACTTGGGATTTCCTGTTTCTGAATTCTGAATACTCAAAAGAAACTCTTTTTTTTTTTTTTTTTTTTAAAGAGAGAGAGAGAGGCAGGGAGAAAGAGAGACAGTGATACAGGAACACTGAGCTGTTCCTGTATGGGCCCTGACTGGGATCGAACTGGTAATCTCTGAGCTTAGGGATGATTCTAACCTACTGAGTTATCCAGCCAGGGCTTATTAAGAGAAACTTTCTATTTACCCCATGAAAAGCCTAGACTAACATAGACTAAGCCTCTGTTATAGTCCTATTTTGGCAGGCAGGTTTGTTTTTGTGGTTCACCTTTTCACTGAAGGTATGGCCCTTGCAGGCAGCCACTTCATGGCAGGTCTCAGTGCTCACACCTGGCTTCTGCAAGTCCAAAGCGTGGTCTCCATTTCTTCTTGTATTGTCATTGAAACACAAGTAACCTGTAATTCTCTGACATTATGCCTTTTATCCTGTTCTTAACTGCTGAGATTTTCTTTATTCTTTTTCAAGCTCTGCTATACCTGTTATTT
Organism: Saccopteryx leptura; assembly: GCF_036850995.1. Classification (NCBI taxonomy): domain Eukaryota; kingdom Metazoa; phylum Chordata; class Mammalia; order Chiroptera; family Emballonuridae; genus Saccopteryx; species Saccopteryx leptura. The sequence goes on from NC_089504.1 coordinate 112,899,154, forward strand.
CATATTTTACCCAGTATAACTAACTGGCTTTGTAGTGGAAGATTTTTCAGGTAATCTAGCCTGCCATATTAAGTTCTATGGATGTACATACACAAAGAATACACCATTTAACTTTGAGGAAGCTTTTCCTACCATGAAGCTAAAACATCATGTGTATTAAACAACTGCAGGAATTGTTGGTGGCTTAATATGTTTGAGAGATTGAGAGTGGGTGAAACCACTGAGAATATTATGGGATATTTTTATTATGCCATCTCAGGCTTTAATACAAGATTCAAAGAAATGCATCTGTTTAGTAAACCATGTAGTTAATTAAGTATATACTATCTTCTACTCGCCTAAAGCAGACCATTCTTCCAAAATATATTTTAGAAAAAAAAATTCTTTACCTATTGTAGCAAAACTGGAAGAAAACAACAAACTTTAAAAAACATAAATTGGTGTTGTGAGCCTGGATTTCCTATATTAGTAGTAGGATTATATTATACTCAGGTTATGGTTCATCAAAGAGATATAAGTGAAAATTTGTTTTCCTTAAATTCTTATTGTCATGATGAAGCTTTGTTATATTAATTTTGGCAAGAAAACAAACAGAAAAGTTGACTAAAATCAGAGTGTAAACTGTGTCAACAAGATGACAAGATGCCCTAAAATGTAAACAGTACTGAGAACAGCACCCCTTGGGAATTACACAATTTTATTTTTATGATGTAAAACACAGAATGAGTGTTCTGTCCGTAAGTTAGATCCTCAGAAAAGATGACTAGACTAGTCTGGAGATAGAATCTAATTTTGTCTAGTAATTGGACTTCTTATTATAAAGATATTAAGAAAGCTGCTTAGCTTTTATAACTTCCTTCTGATCTTCTTCAAATCTCACTTTCCTAGTGAGGCGAGCCCTGTCCACCTGACATAACTGCAGCTTACCCCTCCTTCTCAACCCCTCCCTAGAGCTCAGCATACCCCATTATATCTTTTTTCTATAGTATTTACTCTCTCAATATTTTCTTAACTTCTTTATTGTTTTTGTCCATCTCCTCCATTCCCCCCACCCGCAAATTTAAAATCTGGCCAAGGGTAGGAATCTTTGTGCATTTTGTTTACTAGTATATTGCCAATAACTTAAGTAGTACCTGTCACATAGTAGGTACAAAAATTACTTGAGATACAAATGAACAATTTTTTCCATCAATGCCTATAAATCAGGGTGATAATTCACGGTTCATCATTTCCTTACTGAGACGTGGATACAAATGAGAAATGTGTATTCAAAGTATATTGATTTATCTGAAAGAAAATCACCATTCATAGAATAATAGCAATTACCATTTTGGGAAGGATAAAGTGACCAACTGTTTAAATATATTAGAGTTTCCATCTTACATCTGTTAGTAAGTACATGGCAATTTTTCTGAACAATATCTCTTCTATAGTAACAGAAAATATATAACATTTAGTACTTGGATAAAGGTCATACCTCATTTTTTTCTTTGAGTTTTGTGATCATAACAATCACAGGGCTATCCTCCTGCCAAACCATCTGCCAGAAGTCATTCACGGTATTGATCATGGGGCCCTGCGTCGCAATGAACGCCTTCTCTTTGCCACGGTAGCCCTAGTTTGAGTAAAGGTACAGAACATTGGCTTTGAAATCCATGCCTTGAGCTGAAAATTTAGGTAAAACATCTTCAGAACAAAATTGCTCTGCTACTCCCAAAGCAACACAGATTCTGCTGCTTAATTCATTCCAGGATCACAATTCACATGGCTGTTCTCCCAGCCAGGCAGGCATAGTACAGATCATCACAAAGTTTATTCCCCGCCCCCCGGAGACTTCATCTGAGCACTGCGACCACAGATGCACAGGACAAAAACACTACTAATGTCAAATATGACTAAGCAAAAAACAACAACAAAAAACTTACTAGTAACCAAGTTAACTCAAAATTAATATATTTTAAGAAAAAGATGTAACTCAAAATTCCAAATAATGAGTTGACATGCTAACCAGAAAGCAATTTATATATATTTACTTACCCTAATATAATTAGCATTAATGTAGGTGCTCAAAGAATCAGTTACATTTTTTGGTCTTAAACACACTCTGCTGAGGGGATCTAGTGAAGAAAACAAAAGAATACATTAAGCAGATATATTTAATGTAGTTCATATAGCAAAATTAAATACATTTAACTACATTAAATACATTACTCTTTTAAAAGTTTCTTAGAACACCAATAACCAGGACACAGTACACCTGTTAACTTATGCATTGATTGTTTGACCTGTGTTGACATTTGTTGTTGCATTGTTTTTGTGTCTGTGTCTTGATGCATCTGTGTTTATTGAGGGACATTTGGCCCATCTTGATCCCTGTTCTTGACATAAATCTCACCCATATGCCTGAGATGGTGAGTTTATATTTAATGCCATTTTTTTGTGGGTTTCTAATTTTTGGCCCCATTCTCATTTGTGCTCCTTCTCTTGTTTTTTGTATTTGCGATTTGTACCACCTCTCCCCACTTTCCTCTCTCTCTCTCTCTCTCTCTCTCTCTCTCTCTCTCTCTCTCTCTCTCTTTTTAGGTGAGAGGAAGGGACATAGTGAGGCAATCTCTCACATGTGCCCACACTGGGATCTACCCAGCAACCCTGTCTGGGACTGATGTTCAAATCAAACGAGTTATCCTCAGCTCCTGAGGCTGACAATTGGACCAATGGAGCTATCTTCAGCACCCAGGGCCACACTCAAACTGATTAAGACACTGGTTCTGGGAAGGGGGAGCCGGGAGAAGAAGGGAAAGAGAAGCAGATAGTAGCTTTTCTTGTGTGCCCTGACTGGGAATCAAACTTGGGATGTTCATATACAGGGCCGATGCTCTATCCACTGAACCACTGACCAGGGATTTTGTCTGCCTTCTGTTCTGCCCATTGACAACCATTTTCTCTGACCCAGATACCTTCTCACTATGTGGAAGAAGCTCTCTTCAGTTACCATGTGTTTGTTCACTGACAGCACAAATATCTGCTATTGAAAGATTATTACAGTGTCTTAAATTCTAAAACCACTTTTTATCAAGAAGTTGAAAGGCATTTAGTAAACCATGGTGTTATGGAAAACTATGCTAGTTATTTTTACCAACATTTACATAAACAAATTAAGATCAAATCATTTCTGGGCTTTCTATTCTGTTTCATTGGTCTGAGTGTCTATTTTTCTGCCAATACCATGCTGGTTTTTTTTTTTTTTTTTAAAGAGACAGAGATAGACAGGGACAGACAGGAACGGAGAGAGATGAGAAGCATCAATCATCAGTTTCTCATTGCACGTTGCGACTTCTTAGTTGTTCATTGATTGCTTTCTCACATGTGCCTTGACCGCAGGCCTTCAGCAGACCGAGTAACCCCCTGCTGGAGCCAGTGACCTTGGGTCCAAGCTGGTGAGCTCTTTGCTCTAGACAGATGAGCCCGCACTCAAGCTGGCGACCTCGGGGTCTTGAACCTGGGTCCTTCCGCAACCCAGTCTGATGCTCTATCCACTGCGCCACCACCTGGTCAGGCTACCATGCTGTTTTGATTATCGTGACTCTATAATATAGTTTGAAGTCAGGTATTGTAATGCTCCCAGCTTCATTCTTTTTCCTTAGAATTGTTCTGGCTATTCAGGGTTTTTTTTATAGTTCCATATAAACCTATAATATTTTTTTCCATTTCTTTAAAAAAATGACATTGGAATTTTGATGGGAATTGCATTAAATTTGTATATCACTTTGGGTAATATAGTCATTTTGACTATATTTATTCTTCCTATCCAAGAACAAGGAATATTTTTCCATTTCATTATATCTTTTTTGATTTCCCTTAAAAATGCTTTGTAGTTTTCATTATATAGGTCCTTTACAGTCTTTGCTATATTTATTCCTAGGTATTTTTGTTGTTGTTGTTGCAACCATGAAGGGGATTGTTTTTTTGAGCTTGTTTTCTGATGTATCATTGTTGGCATATAGAAAGGCAATGGACTTTTGTATATTAATTTTGTATCCTGTGACCTTACTGTATTGGTTTATTGTTTCTAGTAGTCTTTTTGTGGAGTCAAGGGGCCAACAACACTCAATGGAGAAAAGAAAGCCTCTTCAACAAATGGTGCTGGGAAAACTGGAAAACCACATGCAAAAGAATGAAAATCAACTAGTTTGTCCCCTTGTACTAAAAGTAATTAAAAACGGATCAAATACCTAAATATAAGACCTGAAACAATAAATTACATAGAATAAAACATAGGTACTAAACTCATGGACCTTAGTTACAAAGAGTAGTTTATGAATTTGACTCCAAAGGCAAGGGAAGTGAAGGCAAAGATAAATGAATGGGACCACATCAGACTAAGAAGTTTTTGCACAGCAAGAGAAACTGACAACAAAACAAACAGACAGCCAACTAAATGGGAGATGATATTTTCAAACAACATCACAGATAAGGGCCTAATATCCAAAATATACAAAGAACTCATAAAACTGAACAACAAACAAGCAAACAATCCAATAAAAAAATGGGAAGAGGACATGAACAGACACTTCTCCCAGGAAAAAATACAAATGGCCAACAGATATATGAAAAGATGCTCATCTTCATTAGTTAAGAGAAATGCAAATCAAAACTACAATGAGATACCACCTCACATATCTTAGATTAGCTATTATCAACAAGACAGATAATAACAAGTGTTGGAGAGGCTGTGGAGAAAATGGAACCCTCATCCACTTTTGTTGTGAATGTAAAGTATGGAAGAAAGTATGGTGGTTCCTCAAAAAATTAAAAATAGAACTACCATATGACCCAGCAATCCCTCTACTGAGAATATACACCCATAACTCAAAAACACTTGTACATAAAGACACATGCAGTCCCATGTTCATTCCAGCATTGTTCACAGTGGCCAAGACATGGAAACAACCAAAAAACCCTTCAATAGATGATTGGATAAAGAAGATGTGGTACATATATACTATGGAATACTACTCAGCCATAAGAAATGATGACATCGGATCATTTACAACAACATGGAGGGACCTTGATAACATTATACTGAGTGAAATTAGTAAATCGGAAAAAAACTAAGAACTATATGATTCCATACATAGGTGGGACACAAAAATGAGACTCAGGGACATGGACAAGAATGTGGTGGTTACTGGGGGTGGGGAAGGGGAAGGAGGGGGGAAGGGGAGAGGCATAATGAAAACCAAATAGAAGGTGACGGCAGACTATATGAGTTTGAGTGATGGGTATGCAACATAATCAAATGTCAAAATAACCTAGAGATGTTTTCCCTGAACCTATGTACCCTGATTGATTAATGTCACCCCATTAAAATTAATAAAAATTTTAAAAAAAGATCAAATCATCCTTTATGATTTCTTTAATCTGGCACCCTCAGAGCCTCTTGAAGGCAAGAATGGAGAATTTTTTATTGTCTCTATAAGACTTGGTGTTTAGCACAGTGGTTACATATATAGCAGGCCCTCAATAAATGTCTATGGTATTGATTTAAATGGTCTCTCCCTCTCCTGTTCCAAAAAGCTAGTTTTATGCATTTCACTCTAGCAGTTGTTCTACTGTTCTTCACTAGACAGGTAATTTTTGGAAGTTTTTAATACTCACTGTTTCTACCTCCTCATCTACAATTCAGTTCTCATGTATACTCTCGTCTCTCTTAAATCCAGTCTTACGCAGATAATAATCTTGTTCATGCTACCCCTGACCCTTTTGTTACTAATCTCTATGAGCCCAGTATTGTGCTTTTTCATGTCTCTCTCTGTGACATTCAAAAAATATTGACCATATATATTTTTTGGAGTACTCTCTTTCCATGGATCCCAGGTCATAATATTCTGATGTTCATGCTGCCTCTTTGATGGCTGGTTTTCAATCTCTTGCTTATTTCATCTGCTCCCCTTAATGTTGATGCTGCTAGGATTCAACTTGGCTCTCTTCTACGCTCATCTAATTTATTCCCATGACTTTAACTTTTGCCAATATCCTGAGGACTCCCAAAAATATATCTTAAACTAGACTACTGTCCTCAGTGATAAGCCATGTTTTTCTATTTCTTATTTCCTTCTGGATAGGCCACAGGTTTGTGAAATTCCACATGCCCCATATGCTCCTGTTAACCCTCTGTTATTACCTGTTAGGTGTGCTACCATAGCTCCAGAGCCCAGGTTTGAAAACTACTTGTCCTACTGAACTTGATCCTCCATATCCAATCCTCATATTCTCTCTGTTCTATCTCCTAACATGCTATGGGGCTGTCTTTCCTCCCTCTTCCCATGTTCTCTTCTGGAACTAAGACCTGAGCATCCCATTCCGTCTTACTGCTTTCAATCTTGTTATTTTCTTATCCATCCTTCTCATAGCTGCCAAGGTGGTCTTTGTGGATGAAAATCTGATCACGTCATTCCCTTGATTGCCATAGCAGTATTTCCTAAATGTTATCTGTAAATCATTTCTTCTGTAACATAGAATTAGGCTATAGAATGTCTACATGAGATCATCTTTAAAAAAAAGAAGATTCAGTAATCAAATATAGGAAAGACTAAATTTTAAAAAAAATTAAACCACATTCCTTTTACCACAGGACATTTCAAGGTCTTTATTATGCTGATGTATTTTGTGACTTTCCAAGATGTTATTATATAAACTCATTTGTCCATTGAACTCATTTTATTACAAATACATATTGACAATTCAGATATTTCTGTGATAATGAAAATGACTCTCACTGTGTTGTCCAAAATCGTAGCCACCAGCCATATACGGCTACTAGGCACTTGAAATGTGGCTAGTACAAATGGAAAAACTAAAGTTTTCATTTTAATGAATTTAAATTTAATTTACACTGCTCTGTATGGCTAATGGTTGCTCTGCTGGACAGTGCAGACCTGGAGGATGAAATCCACACTCCTCAGCGGGTCCTGCAGGTTTCTTTCTCTTTTCACATGCCCTCATCAACAACCACTTTTCCACATGTGCCATATGCTCCCTCCAAACAGACCTAGGGAAATCCCCCCAATATTACATGTTCTTGCAAATTTTATGCTTTTGCACATATTATTCCCCTGTCTTCTCTGCATGATAAAGTCTTCATTCTTCAGGGTACAGTTCAAAAAATACAAGCCTTCCCTTGTTTCCCAGGCAGAATTAGGCACTCCCTTCTTTGTTCAGGGTCCCCGAGTCTTATTTTAATATTTACCATCTTGATTTTCAGACACTTAACATTTTTGCCTTCCCTCAAAGGGTTGTGGGGAGCCCCTTGAGTGCAAGAGCTAAATTCAATTAATTTTTGAATCCTTTGTGATATCTATTTGTGCATGGCTCATAGAATGTTTAAGATCAAAATTAATTTCTATTAGAAAGAGTAAGACACTGCTTTTGACTTTCTAGTTGTTTTTTTTCTTAGCAAAGGGGACATTCATTCATTTTCAGCATCCACTGATTATTGAAAGTTTTTACGAACACCCTATATCACTCAGTGTTGGAAAAGCCGATTTCCTTCGATTTTTATAATGTCTGTAATGTATACAATTCACTTGACCTTATAAACAGCTTAGAAACAGGTTTCCTGTCCAGCTAAATTAAGTTTATGTTGAATATTGTTAAGTTATGGTATTTCCAAGTGTTTAAAGGTTTCCAAACACATATTTTTAAAAAACAAGAATACAACATATGACTGAGTAGGAGAAAATGTAGGGTTCCCACCAAAGCTTTTTAAATGTTATTTTGGACTAATAAAACAGCCAAAGATTAGAAAAAGTTTTACCACCACCATCAATATTTGAATGTAATTATTATCCTCGCTGCCATTATAATGTTTCACATTACACATTTAAGTCTATATACTAGTCAGATTCACTATAAGTTTTATCAGAACATATATTTCTAGGTTATACATTAAGTATTTAGTATACCATTTATGATACCTCTGGGCAGTATCAATTACTGTAAAATTAATAATTGAACAATGCTTATTTTCCTTTCCTCTCTTTTGCTTCTTTTTATTTTTTTCCTTCCCTCCTCTAGATCCTTTACTTTTTCTTCCCTTTCCTCCCTCCCTCCCTTCCTTCCTCCCTTCTTTCTTCCTTCCTGTTTCTTTCCCCCCCCTCAAAAAATTATTGAACACATATGGATTTGAAAAATAGAACAAGTGGAATTTCCCCAACCAGGTCTCTTTAAAATACCTTCTAATAATCTTAAGTCTTCTATTTAGCAGACAAAATGATATCTGAATTCCAGTATTTTGGTTGGTTTCATATAAGATTTTGTCAAAGGCTATTAAGTGCTTAAGATTTTCTCTCCAGGAAGAAGTGTGCTTGATGTTTGAAGTCAAGAGAAGAAATGATTATATAAGGTACAAGTGTATCACTAATAGTGATGGCAAAGGCAGGGATGAGAGGTATAGGATTGCTTTCATAGATTAATTCAAGATAAATGGGACATGGGAAGAAAGGCAGGGACTGTCCATACCCTCAAGGTGACTGGGAGTTATCTTTAAATATGTTGCAGGAGGGAAAATACTCTAGCTCTGCACTGTCCAATATGGTAGCTATTAGCCACATGTAGCTAATTAAATTTAAGTTAATAAAAATGAAATAAAGTTTAAAAGTCAGTTCCTCAGGTGCACTAGCTATACTTCAAGCACTCAGTTAGTGCATGTGCCTCGTGGTTATCCCAATGGAGATATAAAACATTTTCATCATTGTAGAGAGTTGTAGTGGACAGTGTTGATCTTGGCAATGGAGGATGGTGATTACACACACACTCATTTTTTAAGACTTGTGGAAACAATAAGAGAATAGGGTTCTTGAATATATTGCTTGTGAAACTGTAAATTATTCTCTATATATACTGCTCACAAAAATTGGAGGATATTTCAAAATGAATATGAAGCTATAAAATATCCCCTAACTTTTGTGAGGAAGGTAGATAATGTCCCTACATTCTGAAATTGGTTTGAGGGTTAATGATGGATTTGTCTTGTTTAGTAGAGAGGGAAAGGAGAAGTTAACATCAGCTGAGGTCTTACTATGTTAATTGGAACTTTCCTAGGAATTTTATACATACTATCATTTAATTTTCCTAATAGGCCTTTTCACCATTTTTAGCAATCACTGTCCTTAGGGGAGCAGCTATCATTTAATTGGTTCTTGGCCATTCATATTCTATTACAAAACATTCTCAGATTTATATAACCTCACTATTATGTACAAGCTGACAAGCTCCTAAACTTACAACTTTATTGTATATAAACAAACAAACAAAGCAGAAACAGACTCATTGATACGGAGAACAGACTGATGGTTGCCAGAGGGGAGGAGGGTTAGGGGACTGGGAGAAAAGGTGAAGGGATTGCGAATACAGATTAGTAGTTAGAAAACAGTCCTGGGATGTAAAGTACAGCATAGGGAATACAGTCAACAATGCTGTAACAGTTACTCACGGTGCCAGGTGGGTTACTGGAAATATCAGGGGAACGCTTTGTAAAGTATATGACTGTCTAATTACTATGCTGTACACCTGAAACTAATATAAAATAATATTGAATGTAAAAAAAAGTTTATTGCAGGCCAAACAATAAAAACAATCAAAACATTTAAAATCTTAATCTTTTGCTAATCATTTTAATGTAGTATTTCAAACTTATAATACAGTCTAAAATAAACCATAAAGGATAGCTTTGCATATTTGTTCCTGTCATTTTCTGATGAGTTTCAATCAATGGTGTAGCTTGTCCAAGCTATATTTACTAAATTATAGTTTGTGCAACAGGGGGTGGGGTGGTATTCAGGTTACAGATATTTTCAACAGGAAAGCCATCATTTGCTACATCGGCTGTCAGCACAGGTGCCCTGGCTCTAGTGATCCATCCAGTTTGGGGAATGGAAAAGCTGACACAGGACTATGAAGCAGTTGTCTAATATCATCTGGGCAGGAAAGAGAGAAGGCTGAGCTTTAAATAATCCTAATAATTTTCAAATCCTTCTGAGATAGGTAAATACAATAACTGCAATGGATGTATGCACCCTAGTTACCTATGTTTGGTAAATTTTAAATTAAAAAAATATTAACAGATTGAGAGAGAGACAACTATCCTAATGCATACCAGTTGTATCCCATTCAGCCAGTTATAGTTATAAAATATCTTTCACAGTGACTTTACCTTAGGTAAGTAGATTTAACTATACGGGCCAATTAAAAATTGGCTGTAAATAGAGTGACTTTAACAATGTGTTTCCAAGTTCACCAGAAGGGGAAGCCTAAGGACATAATTTTTCTTGCTGTTGCCATAAAAATGGAAAATTTGTCTTATGAGTGAATTAATGAACTGAATTATGAAGACGCCACAATTTCCATGTCAATACATTTTAAAAATCTTTGTGGTTCTATCTTTCCAGAGCTATTGCAATGAGTGTTTACGAATTCTGCCAAAATCCCAACTGTATGTTTGTTTAGAGATTCAAAATGCTACTTCATTTCCAAAATATTTTTATTTTTTAAAAACTGAATCGATTGGGGTGACATTGGTTAATAAAAGCACATAGATTCAGGGGTAGAGTACTATATTATTTGTACATTGTATTGTGTGTTCCACCCAAGTGAAGTCTCCTCTCATCACTATTTATCCCCTCTTTATCCTGTCTTAATTCCCTCCAACCCCCTTTCCCTCTGGTATCACCATACTGTCGTCTGTGCAGGGGTCGGGAACCTTTTTGTCTGAGAGAGCCATGAACATATTTTTAAATGTAATTCCGTGAGAGCCATACAACGACCCGTGTACGTTAGGCATTATCCAATAAAAATTTGGTTTTGTCCCGGAGGACAGCTGTGATTGGCTCCAACCACCCGCAACCATGAACATTAGCGGTAGGAAATGAATAGATTGTAATACATGAGAATGGTTTATATTTTTAACTTTTTTTTTTTTATTAAAGATTTGTCTGCGAGCCAGATGCAGCCATCAAAAGAGCCACATCTGGCTTGCGAGCCATAGGTTCCCGACCCCTAGTCTGTGTATGAGGTTCTAAGTGTGTGGGTTTCATATTCTGATTTTTCTTTCTTCCCCCACAGAAACAAATAAATGTTTACTGAATTTACTGGGGTGACACTGATTAATAAAATTATATAGGTTTCAGGTGTACAGTTCTATAATACATCATCTGTATATTGTATTGTGTATTCCCCACCCCAAGTCAAGTCTCCTGCCATAACTGTTTATATATCCTGTATACCTTCTTCTACCTCTCCACATCCCCCTTCCCCTTGGTAATCACCATACTAATGTCTGTATCCATGAGGGTTGTTATAGTTTTTTGTTTGTTTAATCCCTTTACCTTTTTAACCAGCCGCACAACCCTCCTCATCTCTGACAGCTATCAGTCTGTTCTCTATCTATGAGTCTGTTTCTATTTTGTTTGCTAGTTTACTTTTTTATAGGATTCTACATATGAGTTAAGTCATATAGTACTTGTCTTTCTCTGCCTGGTTTATTTCCCGTAGCATAATGCTCTCCAGGTCCATCCATGCTATCGCTAAGGGTATAATTTCCTTCTTTTTTTTTTTAACAGCTGAGTAGTATTCCATTGTGTAAATGTACCACAGCTTTTTTATCCACTCATCTTCTGTTGGGCACTTTGGCTGCTTCCAAATCTTGGCTATTATAAATAATGCTACAAAGAAGACCATAGGAGTGAATATATTATTTTGATTCAGTGTTTCAGGTTTCTTCAGATACATTCCCAGCAGTGGAATCTCTGGGTCATAAGGCAGTTCCATTTTTTATTTTTTCAATACTCTTTCCCACAGTGGCTGCACCAATCTGCATTTCCACCAACAGTGCATGAGAATTCCCTTTTCTCCACATCCTCAACATTTGTTATTTTTTGATTTATTGATGATAGCTATTTTGACTATCATCAATAATAATGTTTGAGGTGATATCTTGTAGTTTTCATATGCATTTCTCTGATGATTAGTGACATTGAGAATCCTTTCATATGTCTATTGGCCATCTGTATGTCCTCTTTGGAGAAGTGTCTATTCATGTCCTTTGCCCACTTTTTAGTTGGATTGCTTGTTTACTTGGTGTTGAGTTGTATAAGTTCTTTATAAATTTTGAATATGAACAGCTTATAGATGAATCACTGGTATGTTCTCACATTCACTGGGTTGTCTTTACATTTTGTGGATGGTTTCCTTGCTGTGCAAAAACTTTTTAATTTGATGTAGTCTCATTTGATTATTTTTTCTTTTGTTTTCTTTTTCCAAGGCAATATATCAAAAAAATATTGTTATGAGAAATGTCCAAGATTTTACTGCCTGTGTTTTCCTCTTGAGTTTTTATGGTTTTGAGCCTAACATTTAAGTCTTTAATCCATTTTGAGATTATTCTTGTGTATGGTGTAAGAAGGGGGTCTAGTTTCATTTTTTTGCATGTCTGTCCAACTTTCCCAACACTATTTATTAAGTAGACTCTCTTTATAGCACTGTATGTTTTTGCCTCCTTTGTCAAATATTAATTGCCCATAAAGGCAATAGTTTATTTTTGGGCTCTCTATTCTGTTCCATTGATCTGTATGTCAGCTCTTACATCAGTACCATACTGCCTTGATTACTATGACCTTGTAGTATAGTTTGACATTAGGTAGTAGCATGATTCCTCCAACTTTGTTCTTCTTTTCCAAGATTGCTGTGGCTGTTTGAGGCCTTTTGTGGTTTTATATAAAGTTTTTGGCATATTTGTTCTTGTTTGGTGAAATATGTCATTGATATCTTGATAAGAGTTGATTGAATCTTTAGATTCCTTTGGGTAGTGTGGTCATTTTAATTATATTAATTCTATCTTGAACATGGTATATGCTTCCACTTATTTGTATCTTCCTCAATTTCTTCAGTGTCTTATAATTTTATGAGTATCGTTGGTTAAAATTTTCCTCTGTATCTCATTATTTTTTCAAATCAATTGTGAATGGGGTTGTTTGGAAGTCTCTGTGTTTCCTGGAGTTGGTGTCATTTTCCCCCACTGGGTTAGGGAAGTTTTTAGTCATTATTTCTCAAATAGAATCTTGATCCCTTGCTCTCTCTCTTCTCTGTTTGGTACCAACTATGATGCAAGTGTTGTTATTTCACATTGTCCTAAAGGTCCCTTAAAGTTTCTCTTCTCTTTTTGCTGCTTTGACTGGGTGTTTTCTTCTACCTTGTCTTCCAAATCGCTGATTCAATTCTCTGCTTTATCCAACCTATAGTTTATTTCCATTGTATTCTTCCATTGTATTCTTTCTATTGTATTCCAGTGTAATCTTCATTTCAGATATTTTATTCTTCATTTCTGATTGGTCCTTTTTAATTATTTCTATGTCTTTTCTCATGCTGTTGAGCATCTCTATAACCAGTACTTTGTACTCTATATCTGATACGTTGCTTACCTCCATTTCACTTAGCTTTTTTCTAAAGATTTCTTCTGTTCTTTGGCATATTTCTTTGTTTTCTCAATTTGGCTGCCTGTTTGCTTTTGTCACTATGTATAAGATAGATCTGCTATGAATCCTAGTATTTGTGGGGTGGCCTTATGTAGTAGGTGTCCTGTGGGGTCCAATGGTGCTGTCTCCTTGGTCACCTGAGCTGGATGCTCTGGGAATGTCCCCTGTGTAGGTTATATGGTCCTATCTGTTATAATTGAGTCTTAATTGTTATAGGCCCATTCATGCATGGAATTGACCCTCAGGCTGGCTAACTGTGAGGCTTAACACCATCATGGCATGTGAGCTGCTGTGCAAGTGCTGACCTCATGAAGCAGAATTTGCTTCAGCAGGGTTTAGTGCCTGCCAAGATTTCCTTTTGAATATGCCACTTGTAAAGTTTATTGTGTCCTGCTATGATGTTGTCTGAAACTGGCCATTGTGTGTGTTTGTTCTGGGTTTCTTGGGAGGGACTCTGGTGTAGGCCAATGTCAGACGCTCCTGTGACTTGCTTTGGGCAACCTGTTTGGAGCAGTCTCAATATGGTTTTTTATGTAAATCCTTCCAGTTAGTCTTTAGTTGGTTATTCAAAATGACTGTTCTATAATTTAGTTGTAATTTCAGTTTGGGCCTAGGAGGAGGTGAGTGTAGCTTCCACCTATTCTGCTGCCATCTTGAATTTTTATCTACTCATATTTTACTGTTTACCCAAAGTATTTTTGCCACTTTGGTCAGAATAAATTATTGAGTTCTCTCTACAGTCCTACATCACTTAAACCAGATCTCTATTCTGGCTCTTCTTACATTAAATATAAATACTCATTTACATGTCTTGCCTCTCTAGTTCATGACCTCCTTGATCTTATAGATTGTTCTTTATTCCTTGCTAACTCCAGGCATCTAGCTCATATCTTGACATCGATAAATTTTGTGGAACTCAATTTAGTTTTAACATAGTCTATAGCCTGCTATGATTTGAATGAGAATCACCTGAATATTTACTAGAAGTACAGATTACTGGGTCCAATAGCAGACCTACTTAAAGAGAATCCCCAGAGTGGGGCACAGGACTTCAGGTTTTTAAATGAGGACTCTAGGTATATGTTATGCAAAATGAATTTTTTTTTGGTAATAGCTTTATTGAAATATAACTGACATACACTATAATTCACCCATTTAAAGTGTGCCATCACAGAGTTTATTTTATTTTTATTCACAGAGTTTGCAACCATTACCACATTCAAATTTACAATTTTCTTTTTTCAAAAAATCAACTTTATACTTTTTAGTAGTCCTTTCTCATGTTTCGTAACACTAGGCCATCACTAATGTAGTTTCTGTCTCTATAGATTTGTCCATCTGGACACTTCTTATAAATTAAATTTTACAATATAAGGTCTTTGTGAGGTAATTTGTAATGACTTCTTTCACTTAGAATAATTTTTAAAAGTTCATCCACATTGTAGCATGTATCAGTACCTCACCTCATTGCTTTGTATTGTTAAATAATATTCTATTGTGTGGCTATATTGCATTTTATTTATCCATTCATCAATTGATGGACATTTTTTTTCCAGTTTGGGGGCTATTATAAAAAATGCTGTTAAAAAATTTGTGTATAGTTTTTGTGTGGACACGTTTTAATTTCTTTTGGATATATACTTAGCATTAGGATATCTGAGTTATATAGTAACTCTTGGTTTTACTTTTGAGGAACTAATGTGCTATATTCTAAGTAGCTTCACCTTTTTACATTCCTACCAGGAATGTATAAAGGTTCCAATTTCTCTATGCCCATGTCAACACTTTTTATTATTTATTTTTTTTATTATAATCATGTGGATGTGAAGTTGTATTTCATCGTGGTTTTGATTTTTCTGATAGCTAATGATATCAATCATTGTTTCATATGCTTATTGGTCAGCTGTATATCTTCTATGGAGAAATATCTGTTCAAGTCCTTCACCCATTTTTAAAAATCTTTTTTCCTTCTTTTCTAAGTGAGAGAAGGGGAGATGGAGAAACAGACTTCTGTATGCATCCTGACCAGGATCCATCTGGCAACCCCCATCTGGAGCTGATGCTCTGCCCATCTGGGGCCATGCTCACAACTGAGCTATTTTTAGTGCCTGAGGTGGAGGCTCCATGGAGCCATCCTCAGTGCCAGGGGCCAATGTGCTTTAACCAATAGGGACATGCCTGCGGGAGGGGAAGGGAGAGAGAGAGAAGGGGAAAAGAAGGAGGAAGGAGTGGAGAAGCAGATGGTCACTTTTCCTGTGTGCCCTGACTGGGAATCAAACCCAGGACAGCCACACCCTGGGATGATGCTCTACCACTGAGTTGACCAGCCAGGGTGCTTTGCCCATTTTTTAAATTGAGTTATTTATCTTTTTAATAATAATTGAGTTACAAGAGTTCTTATATATTCTAGATAAAAGTCCCTCAGTAGATGTGTAATTTACAAATGTTTTCTCCCATCTTATAAGTCATCTTTTATTTTTGATAGTGTCCTCTGAAGCACAATGCTCTAATTTTGATGAAGGTCAATTTATCTGTTTTGTTGTTGTTGTTTGTACTTTTGGTGTCATATCTATGAAATCATTTACTAATTTAAGGCCTTGAAGATTTACATCTGTTTTATACTAAGACTTTTATAATTTTAGCTTTTACCTTTAGGTCTCTGATCCACTTGTACATGGTGTGAGGCAGGGTCCCATTTTATTGTTTTGCCTGTGAATATCTATTGTCTCAACACCACTTGTTGAAAAGACAATTTTTTCCACATTGAATTGATTGAAACCTCAATGAAAATCAATTATAATGTGTGGCATAATACTATTTAAGAACCATGTATTTACTAGAATTATGAGTTGATCACTATAATAAGAGTCATACAAGATAAAGTTATTAATCTTAGATCATTTAAATAATTATTAGTCTCGATATGTGTTTGCAACTCCAAATTTGGTGTGTATGTGGAAGTTGCGATGATGGGAAACTGTGAGGCAGGGGTAAATGGGGGGAGGCTTATACTTTACAATGCAAACTCTTTAATTCAAGAAACTTACTTGGCAAAATGGTCTTATAACGATTTTTAGTTCCGTGACGTGGAATGTCAATTTCTTTGGGATCCACAAAGTTCATAGGTATTTCCTGCAAAAATAAATGATATAAAATTAGTGCATCTAATGCTTCCACAAAGAAAATCTTCACAGGGGAGCATCTGTTTCAAAGCTCTACTGGACTTCAAAGTCAATTATAAAGAACAGACTACCACCTCTGGTTGACCAACACCCTTCCTTTTATAAACATATCAGCTGTGCCCTGACAAGCTGACTCTAAGAAAAGCTTGTCTGTGTTAGAAAGCATTATTTTATGGATAGTTATTAAAAAAACATATAAAAACTTTTGTTAGATTTTAAGAATTCTGTTCTGAATAATTGCCGAAAACACATAAATAGGAAGCTGAAATTGGTATTTTAACAATGTATACAAATTTCTTCAAATCTTTATGCAAATTCAGTGCCCAAAATTTCTCTATCCAGTGTTTCTCAAACTTTTTGAAGTTGGGACACATTTAAAATTCTATAAATAATTGTAGAAGCACTATATACAAATTTCTGAGAAATATGTTATAGTAATTAAGTCAAATACTAAAGAAAATAAATATACAGTCCAAGCATGCTTTTGTGGTAATTAAATGAAATATGAGAAAATTAAATTTATTCTGACATTAAAAAACATTTTTATGTTACATTTTTTGAGTTATGCTTTTTAGAATTCATAAAAAAGAGGGGTTAAAAAATTTAAAAAAATGACAAAAGAGTTATCTTTATATATATATATATAAAGATAGATACATTCTTAGTAAGATTTAGTAAATTTGGCAGGTCCCTGCTGGAATGTGTTAAGTTTTTTCATTCTTGTGTTTATAAGAAACATGAGCCTGATGTGTCCTAGCAATTTCTTCAATGTTTGGGCATATATTTGAAAGGCAAACTCATTTCCTCATCAATACATTGAAGAATTCCTCTCTTTTTACTTTTAATTGTGTTGAGGGTAGAAAATCCTAATTCACATAAATAGGATGTTGAAAATTGTTGTAAAATGTTCAAAGGTTTTTTAGATATTGCCACATATTCTTCTTTTATAGAAATCCAAAAGGCTTCAAGAGACAATTTCTTATGTTTAATCATCAATCCAAAACTCTCACCATACATATCATCTTAACTTTACACCAAACAAAGGATAGAAGAAACTAGCCTCCAGTCTTTCCTGGGAACATGGGGAGTAGTGTAAACAATCCAGCACCACAGCTTAACAGCCTTTTGCAACCTAATCAGACAAGTGAGGTAGGGGTTGGGCAGACTGTCAGCTTACAGCCAATTCTCCACACCTCTGTCTCCCAAAAATCTAAACTCCAAAAACCCTGTTGGTTTTTTGGTCCCCAACAGGCACATATTTCTCTAGATTACCATAGGGTGCACCTGGATATCTTCTAGGCACTTTGAGAACCACTGGATTAGACCTTTTTTGGTTTTATTGTTGCTCAAGGGTAATATCCATTTTATAGATATTAAGATTATTAAAACTTCCCTCTGTGAATGATAAGTGGAAAGGGCTTTTTTATTGATTCAAGTGATGATGGTATAATTTTTTTATTTTTTATTTTTTGGTTTTAAAGAATGCTTTATAATTGAACTGTTCCTATTGTAGACAGTATTCAGATACTGTTTTCTACCACTTAAAAAATATAAATATTCTTTCTCAGTCAGAATATATGTCATGTGCCTTAAATAACTGAGAGAGAACAATTAGAGCAGAAGTAGTTCTGTGGAAATACATTAGACCTAAAAGGTGAGCATCTCTGCTGGCTCGTAAAAAAACCAATAAGCCTATTTTCAAAAGGGCTGAGACAAATTTTTAAGTACTTGATTATACAAAACACTATATTCTCTAACTTAATATTTCACAAAGGATTGTTAATATAAGGTTAATGTGAAATAAAATAACTTTTATCTCTGTATCACATAAAATAATATTCTTGTTACTTAAACTTTCTCCACTGGAAAATATAACTCAGAAACTTAATATCCATTTGAAGGAAAGAAACTATCTATAAATTAATTCAAATTGTCCTAGTTTTCAGTCAACTAAAAATTTGAGAAAAGCCTGACTACATTATGAATTTGAGACTTGGTCTACAAAGAAGGAGTAGTATACTCTGAAAATATCATTTCCTAAACTCGTATTATTCTAGATAAATAAAATATTTATGCCTACTCTCTGCTCTAACTAACTTTTAAAATTCTCAGTCCAAGTTACCAAAATATGCAAAATTGTTGAATAGTCAGTAGAAACCATATATTCATGTTTGGTGATTTCAAAGAGGTCAGTCTGTTTTGGCAAAGCCGCGAGTAGGTGATAACTTTATTCCTCCCACGTTCCTTCCTGTTTCTGGCTCACACTGACAGTTTGTCATCTTCCAGCATTATCTCTTTCCTTGGTTCTCCTTGTTGGCCCCCCATCTTTCCATTAAAGGAAGCGGGCTCTGTCAAGGGCTTATCTTAAAGAACAAAGACTCTGATTCTGGAAAAGAATAATGGGTGTATCTTTGACGACTTGTGTGATCACTGACTGGACACATTATCTCTCTAAGTCTCATTTTCTTTATATATATAAAATATAACACTACCAAGTCTACTTTAAAAAACTGCATGTTTGCATTTTATTTTAAATGCTTAATAGTCATTGATGAGGCTAATAGTAGGTCTTAACCCACTGCTGGATCTCTCACCATTTAGGATAGTTGCAAATATCTCAATGGAATGATATCTGAATGGTGAATTTATTATTCTAAACAGTTATGTCTTAAGATGTACCACTGATTTAAGATGCAAAGTGATCTATAGCATAGATATTACTCTTGGGCAACAATGAGACCGAAGAAGGTCTAATCTATCTACATGCTCTCTGAGTAGAACTGTGTTTTCATGAACTAAGTTATCACTGGCAACACTGTTGAGTCACCATCTTTTTTGGCTGAAACTCACAATCACTTATTATGCCATATTTGATCTTCTCCTGTGTTCCTTCATTTATTAAAGAACATCCTGTTGCTCAGGGTAGAACACTGGGGTGTCATCCTGAACTTCCCCAAACAGTGACAGCAAGACTGTTCCTCCTTGGGATGCTCTTCGCTGTCCAGCTCCTCTTGCCACTTCTTTGTCTGGCTATCTCTTATACGCTCTGCCTTACTTTAGTCATCACACTCTAGTTGAACACATCAATAGTTGATGAGTTTCCGGGTAGATCTAAAACCCTTGTACTTAACCTTGTGAAGTGTAACCATTTGTTTATTGTTCAGTGGAGGGTCATGCCATTTCAGTATGTGCCTCTAGTGCCTCATTTATCAAAATACCTAACAAAGGGTGAATAATAACAGGCTTACCATGAATTCACTTTGGAGTAAATGTGAATTTTCCACGACATCCCTTAGCTGTGATCTTGTGAGAATTCGACTGGCTGATTGTAGATACTCCATTGCTACCTTCTCCCGTGGAGTTGGTATAGCCACAAAGGGTTCAACATTTCCCAAACTAGTCATGTCCAATGTAAGAGATACATTGGACCCTCGTCTACATTGGAGAAGAATGTTATTAAGTTTAAACACAACACGAATAACTTTGGTTACACAAAATTGTCTTTCTGTGTATACATACAGTTTAGTGAACACCTTTACAGAAATAAGGACCAAATACCTTTTTCTCTTATTGTTCCATAGTTGAGTATAGCAACTATCCTAGTCTCTTTACAGGAAATTGAGCTTTTTTTTTTTGTATTTTTCTGAAGTGAGAAGCAGGGAGGCAGAGAGACAGACTCCCGCATGTGCCCGACTGAGATCCACCCGGCAAGCCCACTAGAGGGTAATGCTCTGCCCATCTGTGGCATTGCTCTGTTGCAACCAGAGCCATCCTAGTGCCGGGGGCAGAGGCCATGTAGCTATTCTCAGTGCCCAGGCCAACTTTGTCTAATGGAGCCTTGGCTGCAGGAGGGGAAGAGAGAGAAAGAGAGAGAAAGGAGAGAGGGAAGGGTGGAGAAGCAGATGTGTACTTCTGTGTGCTCTGGCCAGGAATCAAACCCAAGACTTCTACATGCTGGGCCAAAGCTCTATCACTGAGCCAACCGGCCAGGGCTGAAATTAAACATTTTATTGTTGGAAATAACTCTGAATTGAGAAAATGAACTATAATTTATTAATGGATATATTTGTTATGGAAATAATAGGATGGTTAATCATATTAATAAAAATTTTAGAAAAAATAAACATCATATTTGAATTAAGGAATCAGACATAACACAAACCAACTTTGTATGCCTGAGAGTCCAGTTTATAAATAATATAACCATCTAATATTTTTGACATATTCTGTAGTCATGATTTTACTGGCCATGGGAAGCTCTGAGGGGAAAATAAAACCCTTTATTTTAGTTTAAATTATTGGCATTGAAATAGAATTAAAATTATTTTAAATGTGTATTTTTTTATAACTTCTGAGTGAATGTCTAAAGAATAGCATTTGCATCTTCCATTTATGTATATATGCATATATACATATATACATGTTTACATTTACACACATATGTTTATATATATATATATTTAACTCTGTGGTAAACTTATAAAGGACCATAGGGATTACAGACCCTTATTCTGAGTTACAATATTTTTCTCCCTCCGTCATTTCTCTCCTTTTGTTGGGAGGAGAAGTAAGGCTCTTTCAGCTTATAAGGGTTCCTAGTGTGCTGGATAGAAGGTGTGAATGCCTCTTAGCAGAAACATTAGCTGTGTGGAACCAAAGAGTAACTCTAAAATGGCATGTGCAAGACTGAGGGTAAAAGTCAGAAATTGTGCTCCCAAGAATTGTTAAATTTAAAGGGGCCTTCAGTATATGTCAGGTGATTAAATATGGTGCCAAGTGGTTGGTGTCCCAAGGAAAGAGAGAACAGGGTAAAACAGGGTAAAACGAATGGGAGTAAAGGCAGTAAGAGTAGATACCAGGCCCAGCATATTGTTTCCTGTGAATGATATCTTACAATCTTATTATGGAGTACTACATCAGAAATTATTCAAGTGGCTAGATCTTAATTGTAAACAATAGAAATTATTAGAACATAGAACAAAAAATCCCATTGAACAAAAACATATCAGTTCCTTCCTCCTATGTGTATGCCTCTGGTTGCAGCTTTGGTGCCATTCTAGAATTTGATGTATGGTGTCATTTTTATTAGATTCTGAATGGTTTGTAGTTGTAGTTTTAATTCCTCCTTTAACTTGATGGTTATGTGTTTGTACTTACTCTTTTCCTACTGGTTTGGTCAAAGGCTGAGATTTGTATGTGAGCCTTTCACAGCAATTGTGTTTGTTATTTTTCCTTATATTTCTATTAGTCTTAACTATATATATATATATACATATATATGTCTTAGATACTGTATTTCTTGAAGAAATTTATAATTATATCTTCACTGTAAAGTTTTACCAACATGAATACTTTCTCATTAATTTTATGTTTGTTTTCATATCTGAATTTAAAAAAAATTAATATTGACATCACTGCTATTTTTGTGGCATGCTCTTGAAAAACCTTTTCTAGTTCCTATTAGTATTTTAACTCTTTTGCATATCACTACAGGAGGGATTACTGGACAGCATTCTGGATAGCCCTAAAATATCACCTACCTGTTAGAAGGATGTTTGTCCCCTTCCGTGTGTGTGTGTGTGTGTGTGTGTGTGTGTGTGTGTGTGTGTGTGTGTGTGTGTTGGCGGTGAGTGATGGTGCCCCTGTATTTCTGGATAAAAGGTTGATAGCTGAAGAGGAGCAAAGAGTGGTTTTGCTTTCAGGTCAAGAATTTTAATCTATTTTTAGTGGGAAAGCAGTTTCTAAAGTTTCTCAAGCCAGTTCTTCTGACCTCTAAATTGGCAGAAATTCCTTACTGATTCTGATAATAGGTAATAGGTTGTCTATTGGTCTTAGTTTTAGTGTATTTGTGAGAATCCGGCTTTTGCTTGTTTCATAAGCATTTTAGTAAAGGTTTGGAATAGGCTGCTTAAGGGGTGGATAATCATATAGCATATTAAACTATTACTCTACTCAGTCAATTTTCAGTTTCAAAGACAAAAGTATCGGCAGTCTGTCAACTGAAAGACAAGCAATGCCACAGAGGTTTAATAGAAGGTGATTTTCTCCATTCAGAGTGCTCAGAGCACATGTATAAAGGAGGAGGCACTGGAGTTGGGCCTTTAAAGTAAAAAGTCAGCCTGACCAGGTGGTGGCGCAGTGGATAGAGCATCGGACTGGAATGCAGAGGACCCAGGTTAGAGACCCCAAGGTCTCCAGCTTGAGCGTGGGCTCATCTGGTTTGAGCAAAAGCTCACCAGCTTGAACCCAAGGTCGCTGGCTCGAGCAAGGGGTCACTCGCTCTGCTGAAAGGCCGCGGTCAAGGCACATATGAGAAAGCAATCAATGAACAACTAAGGTGTCGCAATGAAAAACTGATGATTGATGCTTCTCATCTCTCTCCATTCCTGTCTGTCTGTCCCTGTCTATCTGAGTCTCTTTCTGTCTCTGTTAAAAAAAAAAAAAAGTAAAAGTTCAGTGGGTGCACTTGAGAATGAGGGTTATTTCAGAGAGAGAACACCTGGCAGGAGAAAAAGCATGGAAATAAATGATAAGACATCTTTGAGAAATGGCATATCAGCAGTTTTTGGAATTGGAGGACACGTTTATGTAGGAGAGATGAGAGAGAGAGCAAGAATCATAGAAACGATAAGATTAGTAAAAATGCTCAAATCCTGAAAAGAGAGAATTCAGGACATTAGGTGTTTTAGCTTCTGTCTTGTCTTCCCACAGCCTACCCTGCCCGAGCCTGGGGTTAAAGCCTCTGAGGTTCCATGCCTAAGGTTCATTTGATCTAGCGAGTAAATTTTCCAAGGTTCTGTGGTAAACTGAGAACCAAGAAAACATTTTCATGCAAACTAACTTACTAGAGGAAGAATGACTTTTGTCTGGCAAGAGAAGAAAGGAAACTAGCATTTATTAAACAGCCATTATTTGCCAAGCACTGTGCTAAGCACTTTCATATATGGTATCTCAATCTTCACAGCAGCTATCTGAGGCATTACTTCAACCTATTTCACAGGTGAAGAAATAACTAATTTGGGAGCACAATAGTGGAGCAAAGATTCAATCCAATTTAGAATTGAAAACCCAAGCTCTGTCTGCTTTGTCATCCAAAAGCAAGGGTAGGGTGGGCAAATTATGTTAGACTATACAGTCCCCTCCATGGGGTTGAAGCCAGTTGTTGGGAGGAAGGTCAAGATTACTGAGGTTTAATGTGGAGGCAATACAGTACTCAGGGGTAAAAATTCAATATTTATATTCATCTGGACTCACAAATCCTGCCTCTGCTGTGTCCCTGTGGTGGACCTTTGGTCAGGCTATTTAGCCTTGGTTCATCTCAATTTCCTCCACTTTTGTAAAACAAATAAATAAATGTATTTACTTCAGAGAGTTATCATAAGGATTAACCAGATAGGGTAAGTAAAAGGCTTATAAAAAGCTATGTTTATGATTAAAATTAAATAATAATGAATAAAGTCTTACATAACTCTCACCTTCTTCTCTAAAGGATCTATTTTAAGAGATCTTCACAAAACCTTGAAAATTGTTTATACTGAAATTAACATTTGGAAATCAATGGATAGAATCTACACATTTGTCACTAAAGAAAAACATATCCTTCTTGATTACTTTTTTATCTTAAAATTTCCCTTTGCTATGGCAAATCCATGTCCTCCCAACCCTAAACAATTGTAGAGCGCTTCACCTCAATGCCTCAGACAATGTTTCAAAATTCAATTACAAAGTTCAACTTGCACAGGTTGTTGACTTTACAGAGAGCATTTTCCATGAAACAGCCCTTGTCTTAGTAAGTACTCTCTTTTCCTGCCTGTGAAATATTTCCATAAGATGTCATTATCTAAAACCTCTGCTTTTGTTAATTCTTATTTTCAAGGAACAAACAATATTTAGGTTTACTTAAATATGGTTGGAATTAGGAAATTGTATTAGTAAAATCAACTTAAAAATTTGGAAACTTCCTAGTCATGTCTGTAGTTGGAGAGAAGAGATTAAATACACATCCGTATATATTTTAAAATGTTATTTTTTTTCATGAAAAACAGCATGTTTATTGAAGAAAATTTGTATAATTTAGAAGCTTTAGAAAATTAATTAAAATCACTTGGTCACATAAACTTCACTGGCATTTAAACTGACTTTTTAAATTTGCTATTTTATAGGCAGTAACAGTAGTGTTTTATTCTTTTAATTTTTCTTTCTTTGGTTAGAGAGAAATATATTTTCATGTGACTTGTTCATTTTCCATTCTTATTTTTGAGAATTATCTGTCTATACTCTTTTTTCATATTTCTATTATTACATTAATATATTTATTATATAGATATCAATTATTTATCAAAAAGATCTTTTGCAAATATGCAATTTATTGTTGTTTTAAAATACTGAGGATTTTAAAAAAAGTATATTTCTATTCAGTTAAACATATTTATCTTTCCCTATGTGGTTTCTTATATCACTTAATTTCTGGAAGTTAAGACTTTTTAAAAGTCAATCTTTTAATCTATTTGTAATTTATTTTGGGATAAGGTAAAGGTGAGAATCACCTAGGTTTTTTTTCCCCCAAGAAATAAACTATCAATAATTCTAATACAATTTACTGAACGATCTAGAGAAGTGATGATCTTTATACGTATGGGAATATTAAGTTTTAACTAGCATCACTGACTCATGACTTTACTGAAATAAGAAAATGTAAATTTATTCCAGTTCCCATAAGCCAAAATTGTACGAAGTGGGGATAGAATCAAAAAGACATTTTAAAAATAAAATAAACTTAAGAATTTAAGAGAAAATTTAAATGAAGACACAGGAAAAACATTTAGAGGGAAAAAATCAACAGAAATATGAGGAGACCTGAACCTTTAAGAAAAATAGAATGTGGAAAACTAAGAACTCTTATTAAAAGAGTTTAATAACAAACCCTTATTAAAAACTTTGCTTCTCTTCTGTTGTGTAACTCTGGACAAACTGTTTAGACTTTTTTATGCCTCCTGATTGCTGTTGGACAAAAGGGAACATAATAAAAAGCTTTATCAAGCTCCCACTGTAGCACCAATTATTATTTATGCCAAAAAATAAATAAGAGGGAGGAAATTCAAAAGATACCAATGGAGACAATTGAAGGAAAAAGCAAATTCTTAAGGAAAGGTAAAAGGAATGCAATAAACAGCAAGCTAATTACAATTAAGTAAAAAGGAAAACGTGTGTAAATATTGTGGACCAGGGCCACAGAGAGATTTCAGCAAGAGAATGTAAACAGCTCTCTGCTGAAACTGTTTCATTCTGTATCACTGCTACTAATGACCAAGAGGCAGAAAGAAAAAAAAAAGCTAAAAAAATACAAGAACACTACATTTGAGGGTTATAATAACTAAAAACTAGGTATGTATTTACCTGGTAGTTGGGACTATGTGCTGGACTTTAGAAGCTGGATTTAGGCAGAAGGGATAGACATTCCAGCATCGTGGCCATGGGCTCTAATTCTCAGATCTGACCGATCCTTTAGCAGGACCTTGGCTATTGAGAACAGTTAGGCTTCAAGCCTGGCACCTCATTTAGTAGCCAATAAAGAATGGAGATGAGAGTCAGAGGATAAAATGAAACAAACGATCATTCTGCCTGTAGTCCAGGAAGAAAGTGGAGTACTTCTGAATCTATTGGATTATAAAATTAAGTTTCAGTGAGAAATAGTGGCAGCCTCTTGTCTTGAAGCATTTGAAACTAGAACAGAAAAATATGCATCAAAAGGTTATAAGAAGAATTTAGTACAAAATGTAAGCAGATTTGATCTTTGAGAACTTTTCCAATCATAATTCTTTTTTGATCTGAAAAAATACACATAATTTGTTCAGAGCTGTCTTTATTAGTATACACATCTAATCCTACATGGTGAGAAGTTAGAGGTTTAATATTGACATCCTCCCCAGATACAAGTGTTATAAGTCTAAGACCTCTGGTCCAACCTTCCCTCCTGGTGCAATATAATCATGATGATCACACATTTGACAACCTTGGTTCGATCGTCAAGGTGAGCTTAACCTTACCTCCCAATTTGATTTTTCTTATTTAGTTTTGCTCATTCAATTTGTCCACAAATTAAGTTTTCTAGGTGTCTTCTAATTTAAAAAAAGAAGAAAAACATAGATCTTACTCATTCAAATAAGGGGGAAAACAGTAGTGTAAACTGATTGGCCTACATGGTTCTTTGGAACTCCAGATTCTATCACTTTTAAAGTCCAAGGATAATGGTATTTAATGAAGAGTTTGCTGTTCCTCATCATCTGTTTATTGAATGAATTATATATAGTACAAATGCCCTTTCTGGATCACTTGACAGATGAAAGGGTAAAAAAAAAAAAAAAAAAAAAAAAAAAAAAAAGATATGGAGGGCTAGGAAAGTTAAATTGTGACTTAAATTCAAAGCTCTTGGAAAGTTAAATGTGACATAAATGCTGAAAGAAAAGAATCAGTATTGCGATCGTCCAAAGTAAAATTTCCCAAAGGAAATTCTGTAGGGAAGAAATGTAAAAAGTGTGAAAGGTACCAGGCCCAGACCCAGGAAGAAGATCAATGAATTTCACTCTAAAGCAGGAGGCACGTCAGAAAACGCAGAGAACACTTCTGGTGGGGAAGTGATTGATTTCCCTGCGTGAAAGCACTTAGGGGAACTGTTGCTTTCCCTTTTGAGTGATGATATAAAAAAATTTTGAATTCATATAATGATAGCTGACCTTGTATGTATGTATAAAATAAGCAATTTTACTGCACTTTTTTTATTTTTAAAGTAAAAATAAAAATGATGAAAAACCCATCAATTGAAATTGCTACATTTGTTCTTTAAGCATTGACTTTGGAATCTGAGTTTAAATCAATGCTTCACTTTAGTTCTTTCAGCCCCAGCCTCCTTAATCTGAAAATGGGGATAATAACTAAACTCACAGGGTCGATTTACATTATAAAAGTTAAACAAGCAAAAAGACATAAGCATTTCCAGCCTAGTATATAATACACATATATGAATGATTAAAATAATACTGATCACGTGTTAATTCTTATCTCACTCTATGCATGTGTGGCTGGCTGTGTGGAAGCTATAAGGCATATACACTGATAAATATTTAAAGGAGGCGAGGTGGGAAAGTTGGTTAGTGAAGAGTCAGCAGTGTTTCATATGCAAAGTCAGTGGTTATCTAAGTTGGAACATTTTTCATAGCTCAAGTTTTTTTTATTTTATTTTATTTTATTTTATTTTATTTTTTCATTTTTCTGAAGCTGGAAACAGGGAGAGACAGTCAGACAGACTCCCGCATGCGCCCGACCGGGATCCACCCGGCACGCCCACCATGGGGCGATGCTCTGCCCACCAGGGGGCGATGCTCTGCCCATCCTGGGCGTCGCCATATTGCGACCAGAGCCATTATAGCGCCTGAGGCAGAGGCCACAGAGCCATCCCCAGCGCCCGGGCCATCTTTGCTCCAATGGAGCCTCGGCTGCGGGAGGGGAAGAGAGAGACAGAGAGGAAGGCGCGGCGGAGGGGTGGAGAAGCAAATGGGCGCTTCTCCTATGTGCCCTGGCCGGGAATCGAACCCGGGTCCTCCGCACGCTAGGCCGACGCTCTACCGCTGAGCCAACCGGCCAGGGCCTCATAGCTCAAGTTTTAAAATTCTTGCCTCATACCATGAAAATGAATAACTTTTTTTCAGTTTCAAAAATGTATGTTCACTAGAGAAAAACTATAAATATAGATAACAAAAAGAAAGAAAAATATCCCATAATATCAACACTTAGAATAAGTGCTAATTACATACTGTATATCCTTTTCAAGTTCATATACTTATATACATATATGGCAAAATCTAGATTATTTTTTTACTCCATATAGTCTTTTATGACTTGATTTTTATTTAGCTAACTAGATCATGAATGTCTTTCATGTCTTCAAACACTATTTAAACAGTATTTTCAAATACTATAATATTTCATTGTAGAGATGTACCATAGTTTATGTAAACAAGACCTTATTTTTGGACATTCAGTTGTTTAAAGTTTTTCACCATTGTAGGCAAGAATTCAGATGAATAACCTTGTATCTAAATGTTTGTGCATTTCTGTCCTGGCTGAGTAGCTAAGTTGGTTTGTCCCCATAATGCCATACACGTTCCATCCCTGGTCAGGGCACATACAGGAACCAGTGAATGCATAAATAACAAACTGAAGCTTCTCCCTCTCTCTCTCTCCCATTCTCTCTCTTAAAATCAGTCAATAAGTAAAAAGATTTTTAAAATGTTTGTGCATTTCCATGATTATTTGTAGGTCAAGGAGTTTTTAAAATTAACTTAAAATCTCTGAGTTTGGAGAAGTTAGTGGACACATGGAATGTAGAAGCGGCATGAGGTTGACTCTTGGGGTAAACTGAAATTGAATTAGCTTAGACTCTCTTTAACTCTTGTTTTTGCAGTAGCTCCCTAGTAAGGTTTCTTAACTTAAAATTTCCTAGTCCAATATGTTTTCCTCTAGATTTCACCAGAATGATGTTTGAGCACGGCAAATATAATACTAAAATAAATAGCTATCCTTGGACATAAGATGCTTTCCCATCTATTCTCTGCGTATTTCTCCAGCCTCATGTCCTATCTTGTCCTTATCCAGAGAGAGAGAGAGAGAGAGAGAGAGAGAGAGAGAGAGAGGAAGGAAGAGGGGAAGGGAGGGAGAGAGAGAAGCATCAACTCGTTGTTTCACTCAGTTGTTCTATTTAGTTGTGCACTCATTAATTGCTCCTCCTATGTGTCCTGACCAGGGGTTGAACCTACTGGATGGACGCTCTATCCACTGAGCCACCAGGCCAGGGCTGGAAAGTGACTCTTTTTGTCTGTATGAATGAATGGTTGCAAATGAACTGGTTAGGGTAATGTTATGTGTAATTACTGTGCTCTGATGGCTTTTTTAATCCTTCTGAAAATAGGAGAACTGGGGATCATATTGGAAAGAGTTTGGAAATTTAGAATGGGGAAGCCAAGCTTAGCCAGGTATAGAAAATGTTATGGTTTATATTTAGTTTGAGTCTTATTCAAATATCAATGAAGTCTGAGCATTAACACCCTGAAGAGCCCTGGTAATTTTGTTCTACAAAAGAAAAAAATAGTAGTGCTTTGTCTTGTAACCAAGTATGACTAATTTTTACTCTTTTTTGGGGATTTGGTATTGTTTTGACTGACACTCATGGTGAGGAGGCTGTATCTCTTTTAACAAAAGAACAAAATGATGGTAGCTCTAATTTTAGTTCCAAAGTTTAGTTGTTCCAAGTTCATATAATTAGTTAACAAAAAGATGATGTTGAAGAAATATTAATAAGTCTTAATAAATAAACTATTCTTTCTAAAATGGGAAATCTTTCTTTGAATTTTAGCTGATAAACACCCACAAAATATTTTCTAAGTAACAATGCAATGCTAACTTCCTGTCTCTTTGAGCAATCAATTATCAAAAAACTCTTTTAGCATTGAATATTACAACTAAATTAAATATATTTATTTACTTTAAAGATCCAAAATGACACATTATAACAATCTATAGAACTCAACTAAAATGTGAATTATCCAAAAATATACAACTTCTCATCTTCAGTTCTTTTTTTTACAGCATCTGCTTGTGCAGCCCAACTTTTTAAAAATGAATTCTGCAATCTGCAGAGAAATCTCTGTTTGCAGATACCATGATCTCATGTAGAGGAAACATCAAGGAATCCACACAAAAAATTAAAAGCAATATTCGAGTTCCACAAGGTTGCATCATACAAAATCAAAATAAGAAATCAATTGTATTTCTATGTATTAGTAATGAATAATCTGAAAGTGAAATTAAGAAAACACTTCTATTTACAATATCATCAAAGAGAATAAAATGCTTAGGAATAAACTTTGAAAAAAGTGCAAGAGTTATATACTGAGAAATATAAAATGTTATTGAAAAAATTAAGAGGACCTAAAAAATGGAAGGAAAACCATGTTTATGTATCAGAAGACATTATTATTATTTTTATTATTATTGGGTGATGGGTATGCAACATAGTCAAATGTCAAAATAACCTGGAGATGTTTTCTCTAAACCTATGTACCCTGATTGACCAATGTCACCCCATTAAAATTAATAAACAATTTTAAAAAATAGAAGACTTATTATTGTTAAGATGGCAATACTTCTGAATTTAATCTGCAGAGTCAACACAATCCCTTTCAAAATCAGTGTTGGCTATTTTGCAGAAATTGACAATCTGATCTTAAAATTTATATGGAAATTCAAGGATCCCAGAATGGCCAAAATCATCTCGAAAAAGAACAAAGGTGGAGGATTCACAATTCCTGAATTCAAAACTTACTATAAAGCCACACTAAGCAAAGCAGTAAGGTATCAGCATAAGAGTAGACATATAGCTCAATGGAATATAATTGAGAATCTGAAGGTAAGATTCTCACATATGAAAACATAAAAAAAGATGTTTAACAACTAAAGTGTTCTTTAACAAATGACTAAAGAATCAAAAGATGTGGTTTATATATACAATAAGATACTACTCAGTCATAAGAAAAGATAAAATACTGCCATTTGCAACAATATGGGCAGATCTTGAGAATATATACCACTAGTAAAATAAGTGAGATGGAAAAAGTAAAAAACCATATGATTTCACTGATATGTGGGATACAGAACTGAAGCCATCAAACAAATAAGACAAACAAAAACTCATTGACACATACAACAATAGGGTGGTTACCAGAGGAGAAGAGTGGTGGAGGGAGAGGAAGAAGAGGGTAAAGGAGTCAAATACATGATGACCAAAGGAGGCTTGACTTTGAGTGGTGAACACACAATGCAGTATATAGATGATGTATTACAGAATTTTATACTTAAAACCTATACAATTTTATTAACTAATGTCATCCAAATAAATTTAATAAAATTAAAAAAAAGACATTCCACATTATTAGGCATCATAAAATCAAAACTACAAGAAGATAACACTTCACTCTTACTAGGATGACTATAATAAAACAGATAGACAATGACAAGTGCTGGTGAAGATATAGAAAAATTGGAGCCCGCATCATTGCTGATGGGAATGTAAAATGGGGTAGCTGCTTTGGGAAAACAGTTTGGCAGTTCCTCAAAAAGTTAAACCTATAGTTACCAGGTGATCAGCAATTGTACCCCCTGGTGTATATCCAAGAGAAATGCAAACACCTGTCCACATAAAAACTTGACCTGAATGTTTATAGCAACATTATACATAATAACCAAAAATGAAAACAATCAAAAGGTCCATCAACTAAATTCTTATATAAAATGTGATATATCCATACAATGTAATATTATTCAGCCACAAGAAGGAATGAGGTATTGATACAACATTCATATTTGCTACAACGTAAATAAATCTTGAAAATATGGTAAGTAAAAGAAACCACACACAAAATTGGTCACGTATTTTATGATTCCATTTATATAAAATGTCCAGAATAGGCAAATCCACAGAGATAGAAGGTAGATTAACAGTTGCCAGAGACGGAGGAGTTGGGAATTGGAGAGTAAATACTAACGGGCATGGAGTTTCTTTTTGAAGCAATATTTTGGAATTAGAGAGCGGTAAAAAAAAAGTGTCAAGATCTTATAATAATCTTTGTTATAATTTTATCATAGTATCATTTTAATGATAAAAATGTTCATCTATTTAAAGTTTTGTTGACAAAAGAAAGAAAGAAAGATAGAAAGATAAAGAAAGAAACAAAAGAAAGAAAGAAAGAAAGAAAGAAAGAAAGAAAGAAAGAAAGAAAGAAAGAAAGAAAGAAAGAAAAAAAGAAAGAAAGAAAAAAAGAAAGAAAGAAAGAAAGAAAAAGAAAAGCCTAACCAGGCTCAGGCAGTGGTGCAGTGGATAGAGAGCACTGACCTGGGACGCTGAGGACCCAGGCTCTAAACCTCGAGGTCACCGTCTTGAGAGCAAGCTCACTAGCTTGAGTGTGGAGTTGCTGGCTTGAGCGTGGGATCATAGACATAATCCCATGGTTGCTGACTTGAACCCAAGGTCACTGGCTAGAGTAAAGGGTCACTGGCTCAGCTGGAGTCCCTCAGTCAAGGCACAGATGAGAAAGCAATCAATGAACAACTAAGGTGCTACAACAATGAGTTGACACTTCTCATCTCTCTCCCATCCTGTTTCTCTCACTAAATTTTTTTTAAAAAGAAAGAAAGACAATGGTCCAGAAACACTGAAAACAATTCCCAGAGAGATTGTTTTTACACAGCAGGTGCTATAAAGTTTCTTTGGAAACAAATAGACCCATGGAAAGTGGCAGCTCTGATTATTTGTAGCTGGTGTGACATCTATGGAAAATTTTGTGTTAACATGTAGTGTATGTGTTTGCACAATACAATAAATGTTTTAAAAATAAGGTAGTATAAAAGAAGAATAATACATGTTAGTAAGAATAAATTCCCTTCACGGGCTTCATGAATGAAAACACAGAACCATTTCATCACACAGCTCAATATTTTACACATCTGTATCAAGCAATAACTTCCTAGTGAATGTAGTTGTGGGGACAATTTTTCTTAATATATTTCTGGGTTGTTGTGATGCCCTGCACTGCTTGTATCTTCAATGTATATTTTTTGTTCTCTTGCAGATAAATATTAAATTATTATCTCTTTACACACACACACACATAGGTGCATACACATATGCCAGAAATCTAATAAGGGTATATTCTATTTTCCCAGAGCTTATTTGGAATGACTGTTATATGTTTGCAGCAAGAGTGCAAATTTCCTCATTTCTGCCCACTCTGGGAAAGGGTGGGGAAAGTTGCAGAAAAAGAGAAAGTATTGATTTTCACTGACTCCATCCTCCCTCTAACTAGAGTCAAGCAGAAGTACTGGTTTAGTTTTCCATTCAAATCCCAGAGCTATAACCAGCTGACCCTAGGGTAAATGCCCATAATCCAGGGGTTGGGAACCTTTTTTAAAATTACATATTTTAAAATGTAATTCCGTGAGAGCCATACAATATGTTTAACACTAAATACAAGTAAATGTGTGCATTTTATGTAAGACCAACACTTTTAAAGTACAATAAGTCTCTGAATTCTTTTTTTTTTTTTTTTTTTTTTTTTTCATTTCTGAAGCTGGAAACGGGGAGAGACAGTCAGACAGACTCCCGCATGCGCCTGACCGGGATCCACCCGGCACGCCCACCAGGGGCGATGCTCTGCCCACCAGGGGGCGATGCTCTGCCCATCCTGGGCGTCACCATATTGCGACCAGAGCCACTCTAGCGCCTGAGGCAGAGGCCAAGGAGCCATCCCCAGCGCCCGGGCCATCTTTGCTCCAATGGAGCCTTGGCTGCGGGAGGGGAAGAGAGAGACAGAGAGGAAAGCGCGGCGGAGGGGTGGAGAAGCAAATGGGCGCTTCTCCTGTGTGCCCTGGCCGGGAATCGAACCCGGGTCCTCCGCACGCTAGGCCGACGCTCTACCGCTGAGCCAACCGGCCAGGGCTCTGAATTCTTTTTTAATAACGTTGTTATGCTGTTGCTAACCAATGATGAATAAAGTACTTCTTACCATTAATGTGACTTCTGGTGCTGCATGGTTTTGCTGATGGCTTTGTAGTCTGGTTGACACATGGTGAGGTTAAGCTTCATGCAGGCGTTGAGACTTCCATCCGTTAAATGTGATCATAGGTTGGTCTTAACATTCTTTAGATGTAAGAAAGACTGCTCACATGCATACACAGAACCAACATTGTCAGTACAGCAATACTCACATGCTGCAGTGTGTGGTATGTGACGGAAGCGTGTTCCAAGTTTTGACAATCAGTTGATCCACGGGTTGGAAGTTTTTTCATTTCTCCCCACTTGTGTTTGCTCGCCAACTCTGCTTGCTGTCGTGCAAGTCTTTCCAAATCTTCATTCAGTGACTTAAACTTATTCATCCACATGTACAAGCTTCAGGTCAGCAGCTTGTAGCTCAAAATCTCTGACAGAGACACCGGGGATGTAACTCAGGTCAGCACTGTCCACTGCACACTCATGTGGATGGGTGATGAACTTAAAAAGACGAGTGTGCTCATGAAATTCTCCAAAGCGCACTTTGAATGACTGCAGGAGATTAGATGTGAAGCCCGCTAGCTGCTGGAGATCAAGATGTTGAGCAGGGTCAATTGCTGTGCGTGCATCTTTAAACTCTCCCAGTTTTTCAAAAGGTAGTAAACGACCTGTTTCAATGTCAGCGATGAAGAGTTCCAGCTTATTTTCAAATGTAAACACTGCTTGTCGAAGGGATAAGACTGTATTTCTAATGCCTTGCATTTTAACATTGAGCTGGTTCAGATGTTCAGTCATGTCAAAGAGATAGTAGAACTTCAGGAGCCACTCAGTGTTAGCTAACTCAGGATGCTTGATGATTTCCATTTCAAGAAAAGTCCGAATTTTGCTCAGACAAGTCACAAAATGGCTGAGCACCTTCCCTCTTGACAACCAACGCACATTGCTGTGCAGAAGCAGACCAGGATAATTATTGCCAACTTCATTCAGCAGTGTTTTAAACTGGCAATCATTAAAAGCTCAGGCAACAATGAAGTTGACCACCCAAATGATCAGTGACATCACCTCACCAAGCTGCTCACCACACATCTGAGCACAAAGCGCCTCCTGATGTAGGATACAGTGAAAACTTAGGATGGTTCTCTTTTCCTGTTCACGAAGAAGTGCTACGAATCCTCTGTTTTCCCCCACCATGCACGGAGTACCATCAGTACACACCGAAATAAGTTTATCCATTGGTAGATTATTTTCTTT
This sequence comes from Saccopteryx leptura, assembly GCF_036850995.1. Lineage (NCBI taxonomy): Eukaryota > Metazoa > Chordata > Mammalia > Chiroptera > Emballonuridae > Saccopteryx > Saccopteryx leptura. The sequence goes on from NC_089504.1 coordinate 112,934,712, forward strand.
AGCCAACTCAGTGAAAGACTTGAATAAATCCTCCCCTCTTGTTGTCTCTTTCATAGGCAAAACACCAAGACTTTCCTCATGTAGCATGTCACCGACAGCATACTTTGCAATCACACTGAACTGGGATAAATGGTTTTCATCTGTTGACTCATCCAAAGTGAGAGAAAAGAACGGTGCTGCATTTATGTCCTTCACTTGTGTTGCCTCAATTTGATTTGCCATCATGATGGTACGATTGTGAACAGTTCTTGCCAAAAGAGGCATGTCTTTTATTCTTTTGATTATCTTGTCTTTATCCAAAAAGTCTCAAAAGTTCATTGGCAACATCAATCATGAATGTTTTGGCATATGCCCCATCTGTGAATGGCTTTCCGTTTCTCACAATTGCTAAAGCACCAGCAAAGCTAGCCAAATTCCAGTCACCTTGTTGGGTCCAAACACGGAGTTGCTGCTGACTAGCTTACACTCTGCACAGTAGCTCTTGACATGCTTTCCTCCTGTTGTGCTCTGCTGGATATTTTGATGCAAATATAGTATGGCATGTGTTGAAGTGCCGCTTTATATTTGACTGTTTCATTGATGAAATTTTATCATTGCATATTAGACACACTGTAGAACCTGCTCTCTCCACAAAGGTCCATTCCTGTTGAAAAGTACAATACTCCTCATCTTTTTTTCTTTTAGCCATCTTCTTTGTCAAAAGGGTTTTTGCACCTAGCTAGCTGACTACTTGATTAAAAGGAGCAAGTTTACTTCCTGACCTCACAACGATCCATGTACGTTACGCATTATCCAATAAAATTTTGGTGTTGTCCCGGAAGACAGCTGTGATTAGCTCCAGCCACCCGCAACCATGAACGTGAGCGGTAGGAAATGAATGAATTGTAATACATAAGAATGTTTTATATTTTTAATGTTATTATTTTTTTATTAAAGATTTGTCTGTGAGCCAGATGCAGCCACCAAAAGAGCCATATCTGGCTCATGAGCCATAGGTTCCTGACCCCTGCCATAATCCCAAGGTGGCTATGTGGCCAATACTGTTGTAATACTGTAATGTAATTAGTGTGTGTAATAAGTGCTAATAATGTTGATGATGATAGCAGCTAACATTAATTAAATAAGGCTTGCAAAAAATGGTTTACTTGCGTTATCTCATTTAATTCTTATAATTTTTGAGGGAGGTTTTATGAATTTGCCCATCTTATATAGGGAAACTAAAGATCTTAAGTAACTCTTCAAAAGTCATACAGTAAGGTATGTGAATACAGGCAGGGTTAATCCTCAGATTTTACTCTTAACCATAAGCTGTGATGAACTAAGTTTAACAACAAACTATTTCTATAAACCATGCTTGGCCCTGGGTAGGGTTGTTGTGGGTGTTGGGGTTAAAATTATGCCCTCTGATCTTGAAAACTTTATAGACTATGAGGAAAGAAACCTATATAGATGATTCAAGTGTTTTGTAACCTGTTTTGGAAAAGTCATACCTAGGAAGTTATAGCAGTAGAGGTTATTTATTTAAAGAGCACATTTCTTTATGCCAAATATTTGAACTTGCTTTTAATCATTGGAGATGAACATTTATCAAATTAAATTTTCAAAAGGAAAATTTTCACCTTTATGAAAAAAAATTAGATATTTGAAAAAATAGTTACATTTAATATCTACGTATTTGAATGCCTCCAGCAATATTTCTCAGTCATTTGATGTAAGAAGCAAGTATCTTAAGTGATTACTCAGGGCACATCCAAGTCTACCTTTACCTAACATGAACTCTCAGCCAAAATTATGAAAATATACTGTCTCCAGAGTTTCCCCAAATGTTTATCTAAGAACAGCAATTTATTTAAGTATACATTCCTGTGTTTGTTCAGTGTTCATTTAAAAGTGCACCACCCAGCAATGCTGCTGTGAGCTTGGGTCAGTTGGAATGCTTTAGGAATAAACCAGGATGACTGTTGCCCTCTAAAGTCGTTGGCCTTTCACCTTGAAATTTCAGAGTAGGGAGTTGCTTCCTTTGGCCAATGAGGAGTCATGACTTTGCTGGGTTACAATGTGGCCTTGGATTGTATTTTAAGTACCATGGCTTCTCAGGTGGAAGGAAAAGCCTCCATTACCTGGAAGAGTTGTGTGTGTGAGCGATAAATGAAGAGAGTGGCACTTGATTTTATCACTATAGTCACATTCTTGCCAATGTAAATAAACAATCATGTTATCAGTAATGCCTAAGGCAAAGATAGATGCTTAAATATAAGTTATCAAACATAGTTGGCAATAGTTAAAATAAGTTTTCTCCACAAGTAACTGGAATATGTTGATTTGATGCCATTCATAGTGATTCATTTTTAGGTCTGGGTCTTCTCTTACCCCCTGTCAGATGAAATAATTGCAAGAGAGCTCTGAAAATTGAGCAGCCATTCACCCAAGTGCAGATATCCTGCATACCAAAGAAAAGGACTTTTACATTGGATACTGTGTTTTACAATATTATCTCTATTATGTCCAAATAGCAGGTGGACTGGTAAAAAGTAAATATTTCTGGAATGCAAAATGCCATAGACATTTTTAAGAGTGAGCTGAAATTTGTCATGTAAAAAATACTTTTATACTTACTGTAGGAACTATATCCATTTGCTTTTCTATAAGTAAAAATGTTCTAAATTGGCATGTTTCAACCAAATAAAATAAAATTAAAAAATGCCAAAAGCAATGTCTAAATAACTTTATAGAAACAGCAAACATACTGATTTAATATTATAATTATATATACTTTTCCTCTTTTTTTAAAGATAAACTTGCATTTTTATTTATTTATTTTTAATTTTTTAAAGGATCTTATTTATTCATTTGATAGAGGAAAGAGAGAGAGAGAGAGAGAGAGAGAGAGAGAGAGAGAGAGAGAGAAAGGGAGATAGAAAGGGGGAGGATCAGGAAGCATCAACTCCCATATGTGCCTTGACCTGGCAAGCTTAGGGTTTTGAACCGGTGACCTCAGCATTCCAGGTCGATGCTTTATCCACTGCGCCACCACAGGTCAAGTTCCTCTTTTTATTGAGAAATAATTTACATAGCATAAAATTCACCTTTTAAATTTATACATTTCAGTGGTATTACTATAGTCACAGAGTAATATAATTGTAACAACAATTTTCTAAGATTTCCCTCAACCTAAAAAGAAACTCCCTACCCACTACATGCTCCCCATTTCTCCCTCTACTAATCTACTTTCTGTGTCTATGACTTTGCCTGTTTTGGACATTTCATATACTGTAAATGAAATAGTACAACATATGGCCTCCTGTGTCTGACTTATTTTACTTAGCGTAAGATTTTCAAGGTTCATCCATATTGTAATATTTATCAAATACTTCATTGCTTTTTATGGCCCAGCATATTCCATTGCATGGGCATATCACAGTCACTTATTAATTTATCAGCTGATGGACATTTGGATTGTTTATATTTTTGGTTATCATGAATAATTCTGCTATGAACATTCGTGCACAAGTTCTTCTGTGGATATGTTTTCATTTCTCTGGGCATATACTGAAGAATGTCACTGCTTGGTCACAGGGTAACTCTAGGTTTAACTTCATGAGAAACTGTCAATTGTTTTTCCAAAGTGGTTGCACCATTTTACATTCCCACCAGCAGTATATAAAGAAAGGTTCCAATTTCTCTCCATTCTTGACCATATTTGCTACTGTTATAGTTTTCATCAAAGCCATTCTAGTTGCACATCAGTGTCATTTTAGTTGCATTTCCTCAATGATGATTGATGTTGAGAATCTCCTCATGTGCTCACTGGCCACTTGTGCTTCTTCCACAGAGACGTGTTTATTTGCACATCTTAAAATTAGGTTATTTGCCTTTTTATTTTTGAGTTGAAAAGTTATTTATATAATCTGGATACCAAACCATTATCACATATATGATTTGCAAAGATTTTTCTCCAACATTGTGAATTATCTTTTTACTTCTTCTATAGTATCTGTGATGGTTGATTTTATGTATCAACTTGACAAGGCCAACAAGTTCGATATTTGATAAAAAATTTTGAGTGTTTCAGGGTGAGATTATCATTTAAATCAATAGACTGAGTAAAGTAGGTTGCCTTCCATAATGTGAGTGGGCCTCACCCAATCAGTTGAAGGCCTGAATAGAACAAAAAGGCTTACCCTATCCCAAATAAGAGAGAATTCTTCCTGCTAGACAGTCTTCAAACTGGGACATCATTTCTTTGGACTCAAAATAAAACATTGGCTTTTCCTGGGTCTTGACCCTGTCAGCGTTCAGACTGAAACTACACCATTAACTGTCCTGGGTCCCCAGCTTGCCAACTCACCTTGCAGATCTTGGAACTTGCCAGCCTCCATATCATGTAAGCCAATTCCTTACACTAAGTCACTTTGTGTGTGTGTGTGTGTTTACACATCTTACTAATTCTGTTTCTTTGGAGACTGCTAATAGTCTCCTTTGAAGCACAAACATTTTTATTTTAATGCAGTCCAAGTTATCTATTTTTTCTTTGGTTGTTGTGTTTTTGATGTTGCAAAACTGAAAAATCAGTGCCTAATTGTGGGTGATGAAAATTTACACCTACATTTTCCTTTGAAATAGTTTCATAGTTTTAGTTCTTGCACTTAGGTCCTCAATCCAGTAAGACAGAAGGATACCATGGGGCACCATTTGGGTAAATTTTATGAAAATCTTACTATAATTATTATACCTACATATCAAGTAAAAGTATAAAATTATTTATGGGAATGATAAACACCAAATTTAGAATAGTGATTTCTTTGAGGGGAATGGAAGAAAATTAGATTAGTCAAAAGCAACTGGTTTCTATTGTATTATAATGTTTCATTAATTAAGCCGGATGGTAGAAGCATAGATGTTCATAATGTAATTCTCTCTATGTGTGAATGAAATATAACATAATAAAAGAAGCCAATGCAATATCAAGACTCACGTGAGAAATTTTAACCTTATCGTTGTGTCTCCATAACATTGATTAATGTGTAGCTGTGTTACTGCTTGTCATTCTGAAGTAAACATTCACGGGTACCTTCTTGGTTTTAATGACTATGTCTGCCTACATCTACTATAGAGAATATGGTTACCGCTCCAGTTGCACTTCATTTTGTGTTGAGGAGCTATTTTTATGCTGTAACTATCTATTAAATAAAGCAATACCTTATTTGTTTTAATTTTTAAAACATTAATTTAACTTAATACTAAAATAATACATGCTTGTAGTAAAGTTTTCAGATAACACAGATGGAGCAAATACAAACCCTCTGCCTCTCAGAGCTCACCACTCTTCAGGTTCTCATGAACCCTCTGAAAATGATCTATTCATTTACAAACACAAACATGTATAGGATTTGTAATATAAATTGGATCATAAAGTTCCATACAGTTTTGCAACTTTTTCACTTTGCACATTGGAAAGCTTGTCTTACTAGGATAGCAATATGAATTTCATAAATAATAAATATATAATAATACATATTTACTGGTAAATAACTACTGATAGATATTTTATCTCCAATTCTTTTTGCCACTACAAACAATGTTACAATGGACATTCCTGGACTATAAGTTTATTTGGGCAACTATATCTGCAGGAACAATTATGAGAGCTATAATTGATGTAAGTTTCTCCTATATACCAAGTATGGCAAAAGTGAATTTTTTTTGTTATTTTAGATATTATAAAAAGCAACTTCTTTATCTCTTTTATTTCTCCCTCTATCAGCTTTTCAGCCTTTATAACAAGATAATATTATTAGAATACTGTAATATTTTATTTTTTAATTAAATGTATTGAGGTGACAATGGTTAAGAAGATTACATAGGTTTCAAGTGTACGTTTCTGTGATACATGGTCTCTATATTGCACTGTGTGCCACCATTCAAAGCCCAATCTTCCTCCGTCACCATATACATACATGCTAGAAAACACCCGGATTGATTCAACTATATCTGCCCTCAAAATGTATCTTCTATTGCAGGTAGACATATTAGTAATTCTCAGTTTTTTTCTCTTGCTTACCCTTATAAATAAAAAAAAAAGTAAGTGCATGCCACTGAATTGTATTTGTTTATAAATTTTACGCATGTACTTATTATGCAAATTATTATATAAGACATTTATAAGATTTGAAACAGAAAAGGGCAAGATAAAAATATGGTTTTCCTAATATTTTCTTTCTCCGCCCCAGGGACCACTCAGCACACTCTGTGCGCGGTGCACAGCCACATGAGACCAGTGCCTCAGTGACCCAGACTTACAATATATGTGGTGGCTTCTGTCGGCCACTCTGTGTATACGTCACACTGAGCGCCTGAGGCATACAACAGAACATCGACCATGTCAGCCACAATCACTAGTCATGAAAGATTACTTAAAACAACACTTCTTGTTTATCATAGAACGTACTTGTAATCTGCAATTGATACACAATTGATAATCATTAATGTTTTACTATAAGGATTTGCCACCCAAATGACATCTATAACTGTAAAGACAAAATTAAAATGTTCTTACTATATTAAGCGGCACTTCTCCAAGTCATATTCTTCAAGTGGAGAATATGTAAAAGACACACTTTTGAACAACAGCTATAAGAATATTCCTTGTTTCTCTTACAAACTGTTCTCTTTCAGGTATTGTTTTATAAATTAATTCATTATTTATTTTCACCAAAAACATGAATGTGTAAATCCTAATATTTATCTAGACAACTCTTAGTCTATGAGATATTCAATAACGACATTTTTATTAGATCTCCAAGACGTTTCTATGAATAATATAATAATAAAGAAAAAATGTATATGTATTGCCTTTCAGAAAAAGGAAGAATGTAAGACTAGATTGACTTTCAATACCAACTAATTCTGTCATCTGAGTGTGTTAAGTGAGCCCACTCTACACTAGTGAAATTCTAAAAATGACGATTTCTGGTGATAAGTGAACTTAATAAATGAACGATGCATCTACCTACTAAAAGACTTGAACAAGAGATTGCAGGAGTAGGGTCCTAGATTCAGCAAGCAGAAACACAGATGCCTAGTTAGATTTGAAAAACAGTTCTAACTGCCAACGTTTTATAATTTAATGAAAAAAGCAGGACCCAGCACATTTCAGGTGTCCTGACAAAGTTAGTACAGAATGCAGGACGAAGTCATTACAGACTGAACCGTCCCATGCATATGCAGAAAGCCTGTTGATAAAGGTTGTGGAACATAACTGACCTAATTTCAATTTCTTCCATGCATCTCTGTGTCTCATTATGTGTGGCAGAGATCTGTAGATGTGGGAAGGAAAATGAGAATTAAGTAATCAGAGATTTTCGAGATTGACTAAAAATGAATTACTTCTTCTGTTTGTTACAAAGTTTTCCATTGATTCCAAATGAAAAAACCCCCACAGTATTTGCTTTTACTGTATGCCAAGTATAATGCAAAACCTGGTAACTATAATATAAAACCTGATAATGTGATAATCTAAAACTTGATTTTCCTAGAATAATGGTTATTGATTTCTGGTATGAATAGAAATACATGCTAAGAAATAAGATATTAAAAAAATTACACACAGCCATAGTACTTGAAAGGTCTCGCAAGTTATCTGATTCTAGATAAAATGAGTTGTAAAAAAATATGTTACTTTGATTGAGTTATTAGTATAAACATATACCTTTTTTGTGTCTTAACATTCTGGGTTGAATATTTGGTAGACTATTTTGAAAAATTGGATGTTATATTAATTCTTTGTATATCATGTGTACTCAACAATTTAAATATTTTGAGCTCTTTTATATTATAGATGAGGTAAAAGAAATGCAATTGTAATGGAGAAATATAAGAATGTATAAATTTGTAGACTGGAGCATATTTAGAGCAGTTTGCACGTTTAAAATAATGTATAAAACAATTTGAAGATAAGTCCTTTGAACTTTTTTACTTTGTCTTGTCTGAGTTATCAGGGCACGCATTTTCCATCCATAATTCTCCCTGTCAGATGAGGACATTCAGAGAACCGTGAATGAGATAAAAATGAGGTGCTTATGACATTCTATTCCAATGTATAGAGTTCACTAACGGAATACTCTGACTAGTTGTTGGAGTTCAGGTCCACACCTAACAAATTCCAAAAGTTCTTCAGACCTCAGCAAGTCAAAATATACTACGGAAATCATTTTTGACAAGAACTCTTGGGCTAAGCTTGAAGTAATCAGTATCTGCTCAGGACAGGAATCACCCAGTATCCTGTGGAGGAAAACAGCTGACGCGAGGCCCAGTTCAGCTTTCCCTCTTATAATCATGCTTTCTCATGTACTGCCAATTCGCCCCTGGGCTGCCCTCGATAAGGCCTGGAACATTACGGGAACCCGGGGTTCATGAAGGCTAGCTTGGCCAGGCTCCCCACCCCCATCTTTTCCTGCAGATCATTTCTGCAGTGAAATTGTGCTTGATCACAGACAGCCCTTTTTAATGCAAATCCTAATGAATCTTATAAAACTTCCTGACTGAACTGCATTATTGTTTTTTGTTTAGGACAACAAATCTTTTCTTCTTCTTTTTTTTAGAATGAAAATTGCAAAGGCTTAGGCACCCCCATTTGATTGCTTCCATATAACAAATCTTTATCATTGCTAACAAAGAAGAAATAAAAGCCCTTGTGATTAAAATCAAATGAGACTCTTCCAAAGAGCCATGGACACCCTATCTAGGAAACCCTGTTGAGAGCATTTGCTGTCTGAACAGATAACAGTGTCCCTGCTGGGGCTGCCTTCCACAGATGGTAAGGGACCTCTGGGAAGGGAGGCTTCTGTGACTCCCTGTCACTTTTAGGATCCTTACTTGGCTCTTTCCCTGTTTATTTGATTTGGCTTTAGAATTTAAAATGGCAACAAATATCTCCATCAGGATTTTTGAGGACATAATAACGCACTGCTTAAACATCCTTCAAACAAAAAAGCAAAGCCCAAACCTTCTGTTAACACGGACTATTCTTTGTCTGTGAGTGGCGCAAAGGTGCCATCTATGGGTGGGAGGCAGCACCGTCGGCTCTTCAAGTGGGAGGGGTTTTTGCGAGTTGGGCTGAACAAATTAATTTATTTTAGAATGCTTCTATTTCTCCACTGACAAAATTGAATCTGCTCGGACTATGAATACAGAAAAGGCTAAAACAGAAGAATGATGGGGTGCCTTGGGCATCAGGAGAGGCAGGAAACAGGAAAGAGTATGAGATTTGGTGGCACACAGACCCGAGCTTAGCAGGTTCTGTGACATTAACAAAATGTCTCATTTTTCTCATCATTAAAGTTGAGGCTTTAAAATCTTGCTCCCCGAGGTGGTTGTGAGGAAGAAATGATATCACACAGTCATAGTGCATCTTGTTCAGCACCTGGCCCGTAGCAGCTGGCTGCTCGACAGGTGTTAGGTATTCACTCAGAGACGCTCGAGGCTTCCCTGGGGCCTTCCCCTCCATGTGGACGACGGTTATTCTGGGACAGTTTTCTTGTTGGCACTAACAGTAGACCTTGAGATGTTATCCTATATTTAAATATGCCCAGTCAATAATCTTACTTCCCCCAAGCCTTTTATCATTGTCCCATAAAGCTCAGTTTGGTTCTTCACGGACGGGGTTTGCGTTTACTGTACAGAGACATGCTCCACAATTGCACCGCTTTCTATTCTAAGCATGCCAAGAGAAGTTTAATTATTTAAAATGCACGTGTTATACAAACAAGATCATCCAGAAAAACACACTCGCCATATGTCCCTGAAATAAACTGCACTGCAGACACTTATGCGTTGTTATCTCTCCGTGTAGATGTCCTGCAGGAGCTCTTACACACACTCCTGCCGCACACCCCAAAGCTCTCAGCTTAGTAGGTTAGAAATGATGCCAAAGAATCAAGGGAACAGTTTTGATTACAGCCATCCAGTCAACACTGCACACAGTACACCTGCTGTCCAGGGACAGACACTCACCTGTCCTGGCTAGCACCTTACAAGGGGCACCCACTGCCATTACAATAACAATTGGCATAATTTATTGGGCACACTCCCTTCCACTGCTGACGGGACCACAGGTGGAAAGAAGAGCAGGCACACAGAGGGTTGCTTCTTCCAAAGAGACTGCCAGGCTACTCTAAAGGGGAAGTAAAATGAGGGGCGAGAGTGGAGACTATTAATGTCTTTCCGATGCATTTTAGGTGCCCCAGGAATCCATTTGGGTTGTCTACCAGATTTCTTACGGGGCCTTAGCAAATGCTCGGCTCCTTAACTGCTTATAAATATCTGTTTAGCTGCTTGCACTTTTCTGATACTTGGCTATCAGTAAAACCAGGATTTACCTGTATAATGGTTAGAATTCAAAACACTACAAACTTTTTCTAGCACTTAATCTTTATTTCACACACCTAGCTTCTCCATGACAAGTACTTTGGGGGGAAAAAGAAAAAAAAAACACACTAGTGAATCCAAATTAACCCTGCTGATACACCTAAGAAGAAATCGATGGGCTGACCTGTGGTGGCACAATGGGATAAAGCATTGACCTGGAACACTGAGGTCGCCGGTTCGAAACCCTGGGCTTGCCTGGTCAAGGCACCTATGGGAGTTGATGTTTCCTGCTCCTCCCTCTTCTCTCTCTCTCTCTCTCTCTCTCACTCTTTCCCACCTCTCTCTCCTCTCTGAAAATGGAATAAATTAAGTCTTAAAAAAATAAAAAGTCTCCAAAATCAAATTATTAAAAAAAAAAAATAAAAAATTCACGGGAGGGGAGTAAAATAGTACAGGACCTGACAGGGCAGCAAACTCAATGAGTATGCTTAGCAATTCTATAGACTCTGGCCTGAGTCAATCCAGTTTTATTTATTTATTTATTTATTTATTTATTTATTTATTATGTAAAAAGAGGGGAGATAGCAAGGTAGACTCCCACATGCTCTCCAACCAGGATCCGCCCAGCAACCCCATCTGGGGCTGATTCTCAAGTACTGTGGTATTTTTGGCACCTGAGGCTGATGTGCTCCAATGGAGCTATCCTCACGCCCAAGGCCACACTTGAATCAGTTCAGCCACTGGCTGCAGGAAGGAAAAAGGGAGAGAAGGGGAGAGAAAGGGGGTAGAAGCAGGTGGTCGCTTCTCCTGTGTGCCCTGACCAGGAATCAAACCTGGGATGTTGATAAGCTCGCTCAATGGATGCTCTATTCACTGAGCCAGTTGGCAGGGCCAACACCAGTTTTAAATGTAACCAAATTTTGGTGTGGAAAATATTAAAGAGAGAACAAAGTAGCAGAGTTTGTTCTCAAAATAAAGGCAATGTGGATGAATAAATAGCTAAATAGTCCTCTACCCTTTGGGAAATATGCCCTAGGCATGGACCCGCCATGGAGGTTTCCTCTCCACCCACTTCTTTCCTGCTTTCTCTCCACCAAACCCAGGGTACTTTCAGGTCTTGCGCTAGGACTTGCAAATGCCTGGAGTGAATAAGAATGCTTTTCCTGTGTAAGAACACGAGACATTTTAGGAACAGGAAAAGCCTATCCGGTCCAACATACCTGCCCTTTTTAGGTTTATCTTAATCTCACTTTCCTGCACTGTTACCTTCCTTCGTCCTCCCATACAGAAAAACAAAAACAAAAACAAAAGCATATCTTGGATAATTCTCCTGATCTCTGCCATCACTAGGCCTGATAAAGTCAGACATTCATTTCAGTTCCACTGCCTTGAAAACTAATAATTTCTGAAAATTCTTCACAAGACTAGTAGAGTTTGTCATTTTTCTTTTTATAGAGTCATGAACCTTGAAAGAGGAGACTCCAGAGAGGCTTGACTTCCAAGGACAAGAAGGTCAGCTGGCTTGCTGAGTTATCTTATTGGTCGTGTTCTGGGTACCAACATTCGCTTTCAGGGTGTGCAGTGGTAAGGGCTGTGTTTGTGTGGAATAGGACTTACTACGAAGACAATATGCAGGTGGCGAAAGATTAATCACGAACAGCAGAGACCTGTTAAAAAGCTTAACATTCTCTGAGTGCTTACTTGGCCGTTGATGCACGTTTCAAGTCTGGAATTTACAATAGAGTGAGGTCAGCCACTCGCCATCATAAAAAGGTGAAATATTTAATCAACAGATGTTTTATTACTCGAGAAAGTTCACATTTTCAATTTACAAGTCAAACGATGGGCTTATTCCACGCAAGCCCGTACAAAGGAGTTGAGGCAGCATTTCTGCTTGGTGTCTCCAAGTTTAATGTACTGAAATTTTCCTTTTTCTTTTTTTTTAACTGTGCAGGTCAACAAATCACTGAGAAGACACCAAAACTGTCTGCCAGATGTCAACTAAGGATTAATTTGTTTTAAGTTCAGCCAAAAGGGAAGAAAATAAGATGGGTGGAGCATGAACAGCCAGCACAATCAACATCTGACCAACCAGGGCTTCCTGTCACCTTGGGAACAAAATTGATTGGCACTGGTTTCCTGTGTACAAGTTAAAAACCAGTAGCAACTGCAGTAACAAGAATAAACTGCAGATAAGAGACTTGGAAATTAAATCAAATCATATCACCAAAACTTCAGCTTGAAACCCTGAGCAGAAAAGTCTTGAGATAACTTTTGAGGGCCTTCTTTTGTCCCTTTTAAGTTACTATATATTTAAAGTCTATTTACTTCTAATTTTGCCATTTCTGGCAGTTGACAATTATTAAGAAGGATATAAAAATTCAAACTTACATTAGGGGTCACACATCTTGCCCAAGATTTAATATTTTTCATTATTCAAAAGATAAAATTTTATGAATGCATTGCAGTGATTGTTTCAGTGTTTGCACTACTTAAAGTATTGCCTCCTAGAGGTGGGGGACCATGTGGATAAGGCACAGTTCCAACTGCACCTGCAGATTAAGTATTATAAATATAAGCTGGAACCTACACTTTCAAAATATGGAATTACAGAAGACAAAATAGAACCAACCCTCAGCAACATTTCTCTTCTCTTGGTTTGTTTATTTTTAAGTCTTTTTTCGTATCCCCTTAGCTGCTGTTGCTGTCAGCATTAGATGTAATTCTAGTGCAGTGCTATGCATTTGGTGTACAACAACGCTGCTTTCGGTGTGGGTTCTGACATTTTATTTCTTATCGCTTCATTCAGTCAGAAGTACTGATGAAGCATAGAAATAGGTGGGAATGTACCTGTAAACTGAGGGCTATGGCAAAGTAAGCAGGATGGTTAATTTTCTCTTCATTTTTTTTTTTTTTTGACTTCACAGAGATCCTAAGAAGTTAGACAGGCATACAAAGAGATAGCGGCTATTGAGAAATAATGAAGTAGGGGAGCAAAAATGTTTGCAAAGTGTACTGTCTTTGAAAGACAAGTTGAAAATTGTAAATGACCATTTTATTTATGAGATTTTCTTTAAAAACGTTATTTCATATCCTCTTATTCTATGCTTCCAATTTCAGAATCACTCTCACAATTCATTTACTTATTAAAAAAGAATATATAAATTGTAAAAACAACTCCCCTACTGTATTTTGGAATTCATACACCTTCTGCTACTGCCACCAGGGTGGTAGTTAGAGTGGGTAATGGAGCCAGACTCCCTGGGGTTCCCTTTCAGGTTCAACCCCTTAAGACTGTGTGATTATTTAACCTGAATATCTATTAGTTTTCTCATCTGTAAAATGGGGATACAGCTAGTACACTTGCTTCATCAGGTTGTTGTGAAGATTAATTGCGCAAATACATGTAAAGCAGTTAGAACAGTGCTTGGCACATAATAAATTCTACATAACAGGTAGTTTACGACTATCATGGCTACTGTTACATTTGCTGCTATCAAGACACTTCCCATCCAGCTGTTGCAATGGTGGCAGCTTTTTCTGCAGCAGCAGCTATTGTGGCTGCGACTTCTGTTACTGTTATGTCTGGCTCATTGTCGGCGAGCTCCCACTGCTACTGCTCCTGGTGGAATTGCTGTTGGTGCCTATGCCTCCTACTGTTGCTACCATTGCTGTCATTGCCATCAGCCCTTACTCTGGGTATGGCGTGTGAGTGTGTGGAGGTGAGAGTATATAGTTTGGAGGGATACGCACAATATGGTAAGGTTAGTTATCACTGAGGGTGAGACTGACTACAAAATAATTTCTGTTTTTGCTTTGACTTAATACACTTTCAAAATTTCTACAATTAGGACTTGTTATTTGTACAGTACATTAAAAGTTTTAAAAATTAATAAGGGCTGAAGAAACGTTGAGGTCTCAGGTTAACCAATGTTTTGTACTGCCTCATGGCCAATGCTCTTTTCCTGAGAAAGGAAGGGTGTAGAGGGCGCCCCTTGCAGGGTACAGAAGACTTCTTCTATATCATCCTATTAAAAACATGAAGAGACAGGGCTGGGAGACATGATTTATTGGCCATCTAACTACGCACTAAAATCACTTAAGGTAGTTAGTCACAGATTTATTTTGTTGTTATTTTTATCCCATGTCAAAACCTTCCTCCTTTATCTTTATGTTTAAGAAGAAATATTTTTGATAAGAGGAGAGGTCTTTTGTGTGTTTGAGCTGAACTGTTCCCAGGAGAATGCCCTTGGGTTGGCCCATAGCTCAGTTTTGAACAATTATCCTGACATTATCCTAAAAAAACAACCCGCAAAAGTTCTACTAAGAATAAATAAAGCACAATGGAGTAAAATTACCCACCAAATCTTGGGAAAGCAGCTATATTTTAGTCAGGAATTCTAAGGTCTTTTTCTCCCAGTGTATTATGTGCTTGTGCTTCTGTCATCAGAAAATGTTGAATGTGGAAAAAATTCAAATTCTGTAGTTACCCATCCAGAGGCTACATACTGGGGGAAAAGGTGCCAACCGCCCTTCACGAGTTTATATACATTGACAACATCCTTGCGGTACAAATGATTTAATAGACCAGAGAAAATGGGGGAAAAGACTAGAAAGCATTCAGAATAAGGTGATTATTGTTTAGAATAACGACCAAGCAACCCTTAATCAATTTATTGTTCCCCTTCCCAAATGTTCTGAAGCTTTCACTATGAGACAGATGAGTGAAATGATGACCTCATTTCTAGACTCTTTATTAAGTTCTGGAATGCATGGGTTCACCCTTCAAGGGCTTTAGCTGAACCCTGGCTGGAGGCTAACCAGTAAGCTCGTCTCTCTTTGCTAAGGGAGGGCTTTTCTAGTGCCTTGCTAAGCCCAGGATGGAAAGAGCAGGCAAGCAGGATTGCTTCTTATGTAGGCTCACGTCATATGTGATCATGAGGACAGGTGATTTTTTCCACATACATTTGTAGGAGATTGTTCAGCAGACCCAAGCTAAAACCCAGGAAGAAACGATGCCGCTGCTTTTTTAAAATTCTGCTTCAGCATTTTGCTTATATTTTAGTTAATGCAAGCAAATTTCATCAAAAATTCAACTCAATGCAACAAATGTCTATCATGGGTGTATGTAAACAGGACATTTTAAGGCAGAAACCAGCTTCAAATTTTGGGTAGAAATTTAAGGCCTTGCAAATATGTATGCTCCGTGGTTGACAGCTGGAGTCCAGCGCCGGACAACCTGTATTCCTCCCATGACTCCCACAGCCACGCTAGGTGACCTTGAGCAAGTGACATAACTCCTGGGGCCATGGTTTTCTCTTCTGTTAAACTGCGATAATAATAGTAGGGTTGTGTTGAATGATGCATGGAGAGCATTTGGAACAGTGCCTGGAATATAGTAAATGTTCGATAAGTGTTAACGGTTACTAATAGCATCGTGGCATAATCTGCATTACATAAAAACCGGGGTTCCTTCCTACTTATTTCCATTACCCCCTTTTTATTCTTTTCAAGATTTTGAAATACAAAGAGGAAAGGTTGGAGAGGTGATGAAGGAAGGTAGAATGAGCTTTTGGTGGAGAAAATATATATGTTAAAATGCCTACCCGGTATTAGAAATGTCACCTAGTAATTGATGTATATTTGACCATCTATAACTCTCAGACTGCAGGAGAGCAGAAGATGAAATCTTAAAATTGTTTCATAAACTTCAAAGGACCCCATGTTGTCATGGAAGGATCTTAATTGGGTGAAGCTGAGTTCTGGGTCCTAGTTTCGATTTTGACTCTCTCAGAAATTAAAACAGACACTTAGCGACTCAAATATCCTTCTGGCCAGAGGTTTCGTTGAACAACTACTGTTTTCTCTGGGAGCATTAAAAGTTCAATACAAATTAATTTTCTGTATTAATTTCAAAATAAAAAGGTAAAATACAACTTTTAGAATGGACTATAAAGATAAAAAACCAGAATAATTTCTAGACTAAATGACATACAACATAGCAGAGCAAATCTGTAAAAAAATACAAAATAAAAATTTATAAACAAGTTTCTAAGAGACTATCACTCTTGTACTGAGATCAAGTTTCCTAAGTAGCCAAAAAACAAACAAAAACACTATCCCTGAGAGTCCAGCAGCTTTCCTGGGAATTACTTCTGGATTTACATTCATTAGAAACAGACCCAGGACACTGTGAAGATGTCACAGATGCACCGAGAGCACTGATAGGTGGGAGAATTCGTTCTGGCCACTTCATTGCACCAATACAGAGGAATCGGACTAAGAGAAGCTCATAAAAAATGCTCCCAAACAGGGCAATGAGCATGACCTGAGCAAAACTGTCACAGCATAAGAGAGACATGTGTACCAGGGCACACGTGACCTGCGTTCCCCCTCAGGCCTCCAATTCCATCTGGAGAGGTCAATCCCGAACAGCCTGTCTAAGGAAACAATCACATTGATGGTCTCCAAACTCTTTTAGAAACTGGGGCTTTTGGTTAAGAGAGAAAAAGAAAAGCTTTCTTGCAAGGCCACTATGCAGAACAAGTGTATGCAGAGCTGGGCTTGGTGAAGAGTCTGAGAAGGACCCAGGACTCACCAGCCCAACTCTCCCCCAAGGCCCTGTGAAAATCACTGATTTAGATCAAAACGCGAGGTAACCTATAGCCAGCCACAAACGGAGCTATGGTTCTGATGGTTGAATAACCCAGGCTTGACGGGCAGTTCTCATCAGATTTACAGTTCTTTGTAAACGGGTCAGTTAACTTTTCTCAGTTCTTGCGTTTTTAGAACACTAAGGAAGCCATTTTCCAACACCCACATCTTCTGAGCCTAAGACATTTAGTAACAGAGCCAGTTCCAGGAACCCAGTGTTACATGACACGGTAAGAGTGTGAGGCTGAAAGTGAAACCGGTTTTAGACAACATTGACAAAGTTTGCAAGTTCGCAATTGATATCTCGTTAGTTTCAGAGCTCTGCTTCCATCAAGGGGAGGGACCATGGCTTTCACAGAGGCTCTGCCACTAGCTGTATGGTCCCAGGAATGTCCCTGAGACTTGGACCCAAACTACTAAGATTGTGCTTCGTAAGCAGGAGTCATTTAAATATATAAATATAAATATATAGCAATTTAAGTATATTTGTATATATAGGTATTTAGATACATGGATTTAAATATGTACATTTAAATGTATGTATATGTTTGAAAATATACATGTGTATATATCAATATATAGCTATTATATGTGTAGCTCTCTAACTATATCTATCTCCTCAACTCTGCCCAGAGCTACTGAGGCTAAATATTTGGGTTTGACTAGAATATTTTCTGCCTAAAAATTTTATCTCGGTAGAAAAAAAATGTTTCTACCTAGAAAGCTTCTATTTAGCAGAATACCTAGAAGTGATACAAAGTGTCCCTAGAGGAGTAGAATGTGAAATTAGGTTGAGGAACTACTGCTCTAAGGTTCCTCTCAACTTTAAAATGCTATATGTTTTACTTTTTCTAGAAACCCCTTGTTCTAATATATCACCACCTACTTTGAGACTTCACCGTGCCCACTGTGACACTGCCGTCCACAATGACCGGGGATGAGGGCAGGGTGTCCCTGGTATCACCGAGAGGCTCCGAGCTGAGCTGGGGGATTTCAGCCACGGGAGGTCTAGGCTTTTACTGTTAGGACAACCTGTACTGTTGTTTCCGTGCACCCCCTACAGGCCATATGTGGTAGGATATGCTGAAGTTAGAAATTAGAAATCTCTCAGGATCCCCACTTTTGTTTGCTGAGCATCTACTTCACTGCTCTCAAGGATTTTGCATTTAATAGGGTAGCTAATTACTCTAATCAGATCTCTGTGCACATGCTTCCAAAAGCTCTATCACCCAAGCTCCTGGACTCAATCTGCCCAAACAACAAAATACGTGAGCCCCCGCCCACACCCCTCACCCAGTATAGGCACTGTTTTATCACTACATTCTTTGGTTCTCACCTGCTCCACCAGGACTGCATTCACTGTACTCCAAACTCTCCACTACCTGAGCCTGCCCCTCACAGAGCTTTTGGGCAAAAGAATTGTTTCTATTAGTTTGCTTTTTCTATTAATCTCTACCCCCAATACATTTCACACTCCATGAATTATGTGGATGGAGTGGAAAATAAAATATCTCTGAGGTCGAGATACACTTTAAAGGTTGGTTTAAAAAGTGAAGTAAACTGTCCTATATAAAACCACAATGGCAAGTCAAGCCATGATCACCACAGCCAGGATTATAAAGGTCACCTGGTTCGAGAAGTTGGATGAAAAAATGTTTCCTTTGAGAACTTTCATGATAACATTTTTTAAAGTTAAGTTTTTAAAAAGCACAATAGGGAAGTGTAGACAAGGATAAGGAGAGTTATTCCATATCAAACTCCACAGAATGTTTAAAGATGAATAAATCTTGCCTCTCATGGAGAAATTAGTGATCTCATTATCTAAGACCTCTGTCTAGGTTCCTAAACCATTACTTTACAAATATAGAATCATTCAGCTGCATGATTTTTCTTGTCCTGATGCATATTCATTCTGTAATAACAGGTTCATGATGGAATCTCTTTAGCTTTACAAGACTTGCATGCTGGACAGGAGCAGACAGGCAGTAGACCTAAAATAACTCATTGCTTGCGTAAAGTGGTTGGAGACACTTGGTATCCAGGAAGGAAATGGCGGGCGAGAAGTCTTCCCTGTGCTGGGGCTTTCTAAAGCCACATGGAAATTTCAGAGTTTGAAATAGATGAGAAGCTGACACTGATGAGTAAAGCTTATTTTTTAGCTCACGTGTAAAGCACTCCCACTACCTGTGGGGGATTAGGAAGTAAAGAGACAAAGGTGAGCAAGCACGAGGGTGGGGCTTGGTGAGGAGAGACAGAAACGGAGAGAGAGATTGGGGAGAGAAAGTATTTGTAGGATCAGGGAAAGGAAGGAGAGGCAGTAAAGAGGTAGTTTATTCCTAGAGGTCTTTGTCTTTTCTATGGATAGAATGGGGAAGAAAATTTAAGGAGAGCAGTACAGATTTGGAAAAGCTACCTTCAGCAAAGAGAAAGAGCTGCATGAAGAAGCAGCACCTTTTTGCTCAGTGTGCAGTGTACATCAGAGACTCACACGGCTGAAAATCCATGGCCAAGGTGTATTTGTGCTTTCAGGGTACAATAGGCTTTTGCCATACTTTTCCCTCCCTCATTGATTTGAGTGAGAGAGAGAGGGAGAGATAAAGGGGGGAAGGGCAGGAAAAAAAAGAAGCATCAACTTGTTGTTCCTCTTAGTAGTGCACCCACTGACTACTTCTCCTACGCGGCCTGACAGTGCTCAAACCAGCGCCCTCTCGGGTTGAGCTGGTGAACTCAGTGCTCGGGAAGATGCTCTATCCATTGCGCCACCAGCCAGGACTGCCATACTTCCAATGTTTTCACTCTCATAGGTCCTTGACCACTTCATCATTTTTATTCACATTATTGGTGAAAGTGGGTTTAAAATTCCAATTTGTTGCTCAGACTCCTTAGGTAGAAAATATTCTGAATGGGAATTTAATAACACAATACTACCTTTGGAGCCAAAATTCAGCAGCAAATAAAGCATAAGAAGACTAGAATCATTTAGGAGATCATATTCAGAACAGGGGAATGAGGGTTTGATAAGCTTCCCTTAGCGCCCCCTGGTGCCGCATGAAGGTCAAGCCACGGGAGCAGCTCAGAGACTCTCCCTCCTGCTGGCTGAAGAAGCCAGGCGGCAACCCGCCAACACGGAGATTTATGCCTGTCCGGCAATGGCGAGGTGTTGGAGTTCTGCGTTATTCTCAAAGTATTTTTCCCCTCAAAATTAGCCTAATTGGAAGGACTCATTTCTTTTTCATACTGAGAGTTAGCAAATATTTACAGAATATGTAGCACATGTCGGCATTGTGCTATGGACACCACAATGTTGGGACATGAGAATCAAGAGAGAAAAGGAGGAAATGATCATAAGTCAGGCAGGATGAATGGGCCTGGGAAGGGAAGAATTACTGAAGCTTGTATTCAAGTCTTCAATTTAGAAAAAATATTGGCTCCTACATAAAAGAATTTATATATTACAAGATATATTAGGCAATAATAATTTCACTTGACACATTGTCCTTAAAATTACTTGTGGATGAAATGAGAAATGAAAATTATTGGATGCTAAGCATTGTTTAAAAAGCACATCATATTTGATTGAGTGTGTTTATACCTATTTGCTATTTCTTAAGTTATAGCCCTTTCATCACTACCCTGAGACTTTTTTTCTGAAGGATTTTCCAAAAGGAATTATAGCTTACCTGCTAGAGGACATTAAAGTCATTATGGATTTTTTTTTCTTTTACAAAACCAAGAGCCTGCTTCCTTTTCCCTTTTCCCTAGATGAGACTTGCTAAGAACGGCTTCAAATGCAGTTGTCCACTAGAGGACACTATTTCCACATGCTACACGCAATGAGGATTCATCCCTCCGGTCAGATCAGATCTGAGAACAGACACTTCCCCCACTTGTTTAAATCACACCCAGATAATTCTGATGCATTGCTAAATGGAAACACTACTTTAACACTGACAACAGATGTGCAGGTTAAAACACACACACACACACACACACACACACACACACACACACACACACCCCAAACAAACCTATCAGTTGAAAAAAATAACAATTTTGCTAAATTCACCTGCCTTGGGTGGTCCGTGGTTGTACATTGTTTTGCTGTGAAGGTCATGCGTAATAGCCGGGAAAATCTGATGAGAACAGAGTGACGCCTCATATCATAGGAAAACTATGTTCAAGGAGTCCATTAAATCATAGTGGGACCCTGTGCTGTAATTTTATGACACATTTCCAACAACTACAAAAGTCCTCCTGACACAGTAACTAAGATTTGGAGTTGCTCTCAGAAAGGAAGCAAAATGCACTCTGGGAATTGTCCATGCCTGCCCTGATTAAAATGCTTCTACAGAAAGGGACATGTCATCTAATTCTGTCAACTTGTACATCCAGATCTGGAACATGGTCCCGTAGCTAAGATTTGAAACCTCATTTTGGAAAACATAGCAGTTAGTACTCTTGACTGTGACACTCTAATTTGATCATGGGTAGAGGAATCAGCAAACAAGCCGCTAAAATGATATATACCACAACAACCTCTGTTTTAGAGTCAGGACAAGGAGAACTTTACAGAAATGCCAATGCTGTGCAGCTAGGGGGAGCAAGCACAACTGTCCCTAAAAACAGGTCACACTCTACAGAAGGCTATGAGAGTTCAAGGAGGTAATTGGGTTTTGCCCCCCATAGTGTGAGCGGAGATAAAGACCACCCAGTAACGCTAGCAGCCAGTGTCCAGGATCAGGTTGCAAGTTAATGAACGTTGAAGGATAGGCGTGCTGAGAAATCCTTTCTGCTTGAATCTCAGCGTGAGGGGGCCTGTGTGATGGGTGGTCTGGTGGGAGATACAGCAGTAAGAGAACCCGATGGGACTTACTCTTGTTACTCTGCTAGGGGCCGTGAATGGAGGGGGGGGGGTAGAGAGAGGAAGGAGCTATTATAGTGATTACTATTAGAGCTGCTTCCAGATCTACACTCTTGGGACTTAAATCAACCACAAAGGTTCAAGCATTTCAGCCTAATGCAGTGCAGCTAGGTCAGTGCTTTCCAAGCAAGGTCAGGGATTTTAGAAAGAACTCTCCGGTTCTCAATTTCTTATAAATGTGTGCCTTGGGTTGGTTCTATTCTATACCCCTTGGGTTGTATCCACTGTCATTTCTTTTATTTACCGCTATTACCCTTTGTCTCATGTCATTTATCTTTAGATAGATTTCAAAACGTTTGCCCATGTTCTTAATCCCAATGTTGTTGTTGTTAATAAAGAACCCGTTACAGTTTTTTTTGTTTTTTTTTTGTAACTGTTCAGAACTCCAATCTACCTATCCTACCAACAGAGAGAAACAGCTTGTTGGTCAATGTTAGTGAAGGGCCTGTGCATGTTCTCAATGCCTCCTAACTCTGGACATCCCCAAAGCAGTATTTCGTAAGTATATGATCATAAAAAGCATGAGAAGCTTAAAAGTTCTATCATCAAGGAGAAAGTAGAACAGAGTGGTTATGTGCCAGTTTTGTAGCAGGGCTGTCCATATCTGAATCTCTAACTCTATCTGCATTCCTTTGTGACACTGAACATGCTATTCAATCTAAGTCTCTGTTAGCTCCTTGCAAGAGGGGCATAAAAATAGTGCCTGCCTCAAGGACTGTTGTGAAGAGTATATGAGATAATCTATCTACACAGTGGTCCGCATATAGCAGGCTAGCGGTCAATACATTAGCTTTTGTTACTTGGCCTTCTCTTTCCACTGCATGGACAGCAGCTTGGTGGAGGGGCATCATATGGCGCCTCCATGTCCACTGTCCACCACACACATAGCGAAATGTGCTCTATTATCATCCAGACAGTTTGAATACTATAGAGCTGTCCCTGCCAAACCCCTTGAGAATGGTTTTAGGTTTAACTTTTCTGGATTATTGCCTCATCTCACCCTCTCATCTGGTTTCCTTTCTATATTCATGCTTTCCATTGCCTTGGTCTTTTATGTTGGGTGACCCCTAGGCTCTAGAATGGGAATACACAGATGGAAGGAAAAATGAGACAGACGGTGTGCTTCTAGATTGCCAATGAAATGGTTATCCACCTCCAGTGTGTTTTAATCTATTGCTACAAGTGAATTTTCCTTGATTTAGAATCTGGAAAACATCCTAACAGCCAAGCATAATATCTGCTAAGAGGAATAACAGTGTGACACTCTGTAATATGCCTACTTACTAAATATACTGATTTGTATTCTTTACTTATTCTCCACAGACTATAGGACATATGTGCTCTCCTCACCCCCATATAGAACTCGTTAGTAATACAGCCTCTGGAGCCAGTCTGCTTGGTCCCAAATTCTGTTTGTCACTCTAACACACACACACACACACACACACACACACACACACACACACACACACACACACACTCAGCCCAGTAACTTGCCATTAGGTTACTTGTGCAGTAACTTAAACTCTCTGAGCATTAGTTTCCTCACTGTAAGGAGGGGATAGTAAGTCCCTTGTGAGGATTCAATAAGATAATGCATGTTAGGGGTCAACAGTCTGAGTTGTGCTTTCTATTGATGTTGCTTGGAGTCAACTCAGGATTGACTTCTCAATGGTTGTTTGCTATCTGTGTGGTCCCCCTATTGTCAGGCACAGAAAAAGAGCCATGCTTGATAGACTGCCGTGGTACTGGGTCACAGGTTCCATTAGAACACGTGGTGTTTATTGGAAGGGGGCTACGTGGTGTAATGGTCTGGACAGATCAGGGGAAAGGGAGAAAAGATTAAGAAATACAGATGGGTAGTTACAGAATAGTCACAGAGATCTACAGTACAGCAAAGGGAATACAGCCAATAATATCGTAATAACTATGGGTGGGACAGGTGGATACTTGAAATATCAGGGGGGCCACTCTGTAAAGTACACTATTGTCTAACCGCTGTGCTGTCCATCTGAAGCTAATACAGAATAACACTGAATGTAAACTGTAATTGAAGAAGATGATCACAGAAACCTGGAGTATAAACTTGAACTCCGCTATGACTAGTGCTGTAACCTTGGGCAAAGGTAGTGATGCTGTAAGTGTCCCTCCCAGACCTTCACCAGGCTGGTGCCCATATCCCCCCCACCCCACCCCCACCCACACACACTGCTGGGAGCAGGGGCTGCGAATGACACACAGCTGCCCCTTCCCTGGAGAATCACCCTCAGCTGATGAGAGTGGCCTAGTCCAGAGATGCCTAGGAAGTTATGCCTCCACCATCACCAGGCTGGCCTGAGTCAGTGGTTGACTGACACAGGGGTACCGAGGCCCAGGCTATTTGCCATAAGGTGAGCAACTGTTCATGAGGTGTCATCATGCTCCACCTCTCCCTATGTGACCAGGCTGCAACCAGATGTCAGCCAAGGCCGTCTCTTGGCTTGGCCTCTTCTCCTCTGCTCTGCATCCCCACCTCTCCTGTAGATTTCTCCAGAGAGCATCCTCTCAATAAAGCTTGGACAAGAATCCTTGTCTCAGGCGACACTGGTCAGGAGCCTCTCCCAAGGCCTAAGAGAGAAGATTCTGGGTCTCAGCTTCACTTGAAGAAAAATGAGGGAGTTGGGTCCATTTTCATTGATGGGTCTATTCCATGACTACAGATATTAATTTTCAAAGTATTATTTGTATACTTGGTACCCAGATATTTATTCATTCTATATTCTTTCCTTCTTTATGTCTCTAAAAGGGAAAATAGTTGAGGAACAAATAAGTATCCTCTAAGTTAAACTTCTTGAGCACTGAAATTTTTCTCTGCCAGGCAAAGCAGCGTGCAGAAGTCAGGACATCACACTTTGCCTGGAGGAAGTTACAGTGAACAAAGGCTTTGAGTTTAGGCTAGGATAATTTCTCAGCTACAGAGTTTCCACTGCTTCTCCCACTGCAAACATCTCTCTAGCCCTGATAGGATGCTCCCAGGCACAGCCAGGTTGCAACCCCTAAGAAAACCACTAAAATAACATAACTGGGTGCTGGATCATCATTTGCATGGTATTTATGGATACTAAAATAAACCACACTGCAGTACAGCTTAAGAAAAGTTAGAGGATGTTTATTTCTTAAGTATCAGCAACACTCAGGGCCTACAGAGGCCTTGTTGGGATAGAAAGAAAAACTCGTCCTGGCTGGTTTGCTCAGTGGATAGAGCACTGGCCTGTTGTGAATTAAATTTTAAGGCTTAAAACTCTCAGAAAAGTTTTCTGACTCTGTGGAATGTTGTACAACTTTCATATAATATCATTCTTAAAACTCATCACTATACCATCTTGGCAGGGAATTATAGAAAAAATGGGTGAGGATAGATGAGAAAAAGAAGATAGAATAAGCAAAATGTTTCCCTACTACTGTTGGTAAGTTACCTGAGAATTATTCATTCTAATATGAATGAATGAATGAATGAATGAATGAATTCACTCAAGCATTTCTTTTTAGAAGCTTCTGCTCTTCAGGAATTATGTTCTGTATATAAGAGACAAGAGACAAGTAAATCATATATGTGCCCTCAAGAAACTCAGAGTGTAGGAGTAAGGCATTGCTAAATAAAAATTTACCTACCTCTGAGAAGTTTTACATACTGCATGCACATAGGGTTATGTAAATAGAGCCAACGGGGACAGAGGAGAGAGAGCTGAGTCAGTGTCAGTAAGGTGGGATAGAGAAAGAAGGAGAAAGAGCTTGGAAGGGTTTCCAAGAGAAAGCAATGCTTCAATTTCCCTCTCTGTATTCTTTTCCTGCCCCTCACCCCATGCTTCGCCTTTCCCCTCTTCTCTCCTCACTGGATAATCCAACCACAGCCCCTTCCTCTCTCACTGCCTTTGACAGGAGTGATTCCTAAGAAGTTCCTCCAACTCAACCTACCTCAAAGAGAGAGTTTAAAACAGAAGTAGGCATTAGTGCTGCGTGTGAAAATGAAGCATGTTTTGTGGTTAGTCCATTGACAAACTTAGCGAGCACACGTGAGAGAAGTAGTGAGGATGGAAAGTTTAAAGAAGACCAACAAGGCAACCAATATACTCTGCCTAGTTAAGACACATCTGGGAACGGAAGAAAAGACAAGAACCAGAAGAGGAATGTTAAGGGAATTTCTCTGATACAAAAGAAAATGTATATCTATGCTGGGAACAGCTTTAGCAAAGAGGGAACAGTGGAAAATGGAGAAGGAAAATCGATGGAGTCCATCATGACGATTGGGAGAAAATGACCTGGAGCCTCAGTGGACAGAACAGCTTTCTCCTGCTTGAGGTGGAAGCAAGTGGGAGGTAATGGGTGGGGAGTTTGTAGCCCGGGCGCAGAGAATTCATTTAATTATTGATTACACATTTACTCTGCTAATGTCCCCCACATGGACCACAAAAACGAGTATGACACCATGTCGATACTCCTTTTAGCAAACATTCATTTCATTTAAATGAATACATGAAAATTTAACTTTAGGTTCCTTGAAATTCTAATATGCCCAGTGTGGCCAACAAAGAGCAGGAAGCTGGGCGGAGGTACTCCCTAGGGGGCTTACTCACTGACCTTGCTTAGAATTAGTGGCACATCATGACAATAAAAATTAGTTTGACTTTTAGTCAGTTTTAAGATCATCTATAGAAAGTGACCCCCTTATTGCCTGCATCTCAGCTGATCTTCGCCACACCTTCCCTTTGGTACACCGCCGATGCTCAGAGGCCTATTGCCAGGTTCTCTTTGAAGAAAACATAAACGGATAAAACTAACTTGGGTAACAGAAGTAAAAGAACCCGAAGGAGGTAAAAAAGTCAGGTGAACCACTTCGTATTACAGAAGAAGAAAGTGAAGTTCAGGTAGATGAATGGCTCATGAGCCACTCAATCCAGAAATGGCAGAGCTGGGTGTTCAATCCAGTTCTCCTGACTCCTGGCTAGCTTCAGGAAAAAGTCCAGCTTGTGTACCTTCCCACACTGCACTGCACACGGCAACTTAGTGGTGCTCAAGCAAGGGAATGGTACCTGGATCCAACAGGAAACTATCATATATTCGGGGGGAGGAAGTAGAAAGATTGACTGGATTGCTCTCCATTTTCCTTCTGTTATGAAGCCAAAGTGTTTTCCCTTAAAGGACTGGAGCTCACAGCAGCCAATCCCTTTCTTTTCAATTCATTCATTGTTCTTTGACAATACTTTCAAAGAAATGTGAACGGCCAACTTGGTTCTTCTGCTGTGCTTATAACCACAAACTCTAGTTTTCTGAAGAAATGTGGTGTGTGTGTGTTAGAAAACAATAAAAAATTTATATATGTGATCTACAAATCTAAGGCGACAAAACAGATAATGATAGAAAATGGAGAGAGAGGAAAAGAATAAGAGAATGAACCTGGGAGGATATTGTGAAAACTTTTTAGTTCCTCCACTACCCTGACATGCAGTGTTGAAGAGAATATAAATTATATTTTATATGTAATCATGAATCTTCTTATTTTAAATAATGCCATGGGAAAGCTTTACTTGGTATTTTGGGGAAACAAACAATTAGCCCCTTGTTTGTGTATTTTGCATATTCTAATTTTCATACATTGGATTTGCTTTAAATAGGAATGAATCGGTGTAAGAACATTGCAAAGGCAGGCGAAGCTACAAAAATAATGTTATGAATCTTGACAATGCTTGTTTTCCTCAAAGGAAGCAGAGGGAAAACTTTATAAAAAAATTAATTTGCAGTGTAAACTTTTTCTACCTTACTCCAAACACAATCAATGTGGACTTTGGTGCAAAATACCTGAATTTCATTTCCTGTCCTTCTGTCTACCAGAGTTCTGATGACAATTAAACAGAATAGGTCAGTAGCCCTCAGAAAGTACTCAATAAATGATTGTAGAAGCTGTCCTGTAGTTGAAGATGACCTTGGCTTGGGTCTACAGCAGTTTAACAAGATCAGATGTAACTGAAAGGCTTTGTGTAACACAGCTCGATTTATTGGGAAGCAAGGAAGCCTGTTTCTTCCTGCTGCCTATTTGGTGATGACTGATTCTACCTAATATGTCAATCATCTCTAGTTCTATGAATTTAGTTGGTGAATATTCTATAAAAAAAATCCACAGGTAGGGGATACAGAAAAACCTCTTACCTCTCTTGAAGTCCTATGGGTTTCATTCTGAATGGAGAAGGGCAGACAGAGGTAGTAGCTTTGATCTCAGGAGCGTACCGACCTTGAGGGTCCACAACCACACTCAGGACTTTTGGCGCCTGCTCGGGCTGGACCATGCTGTTGACTGTCTTAGCCTCAGACTGTGCTGGTTTTAATGTGAGGGGTGACAGGTGGATCTCCTGGTTTTTCTCTTTATCTTGTCTCAAAGAAAGCTGAAACTTTTCTTTTAATCTGTAAAGAATCTATAGAAGTAGATATAAAGGGCTCTTGTCACATCATTTCCACACTCAACAACAAAGCATGATCTCTTCCACCCCACCATAGAAGACAAACCAAAGTAAAGGTTTAGCAATAATACAAGTCAGCATAGATGGCTAGGATGGTTCTTCTGGTTTGTGGCATTGAGTTTTTTTTCAAAAGGATATACTTGGCATTTCTAGATATTTGGTGCACACACATATTAAATATGTATGTACATTAATTAATTCCACAAATAGTATTAAAAGCATAGTTGGCTAATTTAATAAAAGTGCCAGATTTTAGTTTGATGGAAGCTTTTAATTAAAATGACTGACATGGAAGGCTTATAGAAAGAGGAACCATGAAATATGAGCTCACAACATATACAGAAACAGAGATCTGCATCCAATACAACATGTAAAAAGAAAGTCTTGAAAAATATTAATGAAAGAATAGTTATGCTATAAGCCAGGGGTAGTCAACCTTTTTATACCTACCACCCACTTTTGTATCTCCGTTAGTAGTACAATTTTCTAACTGCCCACTGGTTCCATGGTAATGGTGACTTATAAAGTAGGGAAGTAACTTTACTTTATAAAATTTATAAAGCAGAGTTACAGCAAGTTAAAGCATATAATAATAATTACTTACCAAGTACTTTATGTTGAATTTTTGCTAAGTTTGGCAGAATAAATCTTTATAAAACAACTTACTATAGCTAAATCTATCTTTTTATTTATACTTTGGTTGCTCTGCTACCGCCCGCCATGAAAGCTAGAATGTCCACTAGTGGGCAGCAGGGACCAGGTTGACTACCACTGCTATAAACCATAATTTCTCATGTTGGTATGTATCTGCATCAGTCATATATTACCTTGCACATCTAGTATATATTTGGAATAATTAAATTCAGGGCATCTATCAAAGAATAATTTTGAAAAGAATTTTTTTCTTACATTTTCCCCCTTTTAATTTATGTGGAAAACAAACAAAATGATCACTTTTCCCCATAGTCGTAGTTCTTTCTAGAATGGCTAATATAAATCAGAAAAGGTAGGCTCTTCACTTTTAAACTTTTAAAAGAATTGGACTGACTTTGCTGAGACACTCTAATGGGCCACATTTTGAGGTGAGGAAAGTTTTTCTTTCCTGTCCTCAATCTTAACATTTTATAGGCTTTTTTCCCCTCTCTTTTTAAAATTTACTTAAATCACAATAATTATTTTTCCAGTTTTATTTATTAATTTTTATTTTTATTTATTTTTCTCAAGTGAGAGGAGAAAGATAGACTCCTGCATGCATCCTGACCGGGATCCACCTGGCAACCCCCATCTGGGGCCATGCTCATAACCACACAAATTTTAGCACCTAAGGCAGAGGCTCCACAAAGCCATCCTCATTGAGCAGAGCTGACATGCTCAAGTCAATCAAGTTATGGCTGAGGGAAGGGAAGAGAGAGAGAGAGAGAAAGGGGAGGGGGAGGGGGTGTAGAAGCAGGTGGTCACTTCTCCTGTGTGCTCTGACCAGGAGTCAAACCCAGGACATTCACACACAGGGCTGGCGTTTACCACTGGGCCAACAGGCCAGGGCATTTTTCCAGTTTTACTGAGATATAATTGACATACAACATTGTATAAGTTTAAGGTGTACAAAGTAACAATTTGTGTTTTCTCTCATGTAGGTGCTGATGTCACTCCAATTCTTGCAGAAGCTATACATCCTTGTGCTTCTTCAAGTCTGTTCAAGGAGGTGTCTTGATTAGTTAATCACGTGGAGAGCTGGCTTAACCCATTATCTGCAATGACAGCACTAATGATATCTGCCTCCTATTTAACTCCTCTGTTTAATTTCTGGAACTCATTAGCTAAATGAGTATTATTTTAGGGAATAGGGCTTTTCTGGCACTTCTTAATTATATTTTACTCTAGTTATGAGGCTCATTCTTTTCTTTCAAAGTTCTTTTAAATTCTAGTAATTGCTATATTTTAAATCTATTGGAAAGATACAAAGTCTACATATATATTTTCTTATTAAAAGATGAACATATAGGTAAAAAAAGTTAGGAAAGAATTCACCTAAAATTTGGGAAGAAATAAATATCACTGATAATTTATTTCAGGAAAATATTAGAAAATATTTATCCAGTATTCTCAAAATAGAGTAGTAAAAAAAAAAACCCCCAAAAAACCCCAAACAAACAAAAAAACAACCAGCCTAGTCAACAAGATAAGATTATAAAAAAGAATCAGGATAAAATAAAAACATAGCAATGTAAGATGAAAAGGTATCAGAATTAAAAAAAAAGGAAATAATTCAAAGTGGCAAGATGTAAATCTTTTTTTTTTTTTTTTTGTATTTTTCTGAAGCTGGAAACGAGGAGAGACAGTCAGACAGACTCCTGCATGCGCCCCACCGGGATCAACCCGGCACGCTCACTAGGGGCGACGCTCTGCCCACCAGGAGGCAATGCTCTGCCCCTCCGGGGCATCGCTCTGTTGCGACCAGAGCCACTCTAGCACCTGGGGCAGAGGCCAAGTAGCCATCCCCAGCGCCGGGGCCATCTTTGCTCCAATGGAGCCTCGGCTGCGGGAGGGGAAGAGAGAGACAGAGAGGAAGGAGAGGGGGAGGGGTGGAGAAGCAGATGGGCGCTTCTCCTGTGTGCCCTGGTCGGGAATCGAACCCAGGACTTCTGCACGCCAGGCCGACAGTCTACCACTGAGCCAACCGGCCAGGGCCAAGATGTAAATCTTTGCAAACAATAAAGAACAGAACTGACAATGCAGAAAATATAATTAGTGGTGTATAAGGTATCTACAGTAAAGTGAGAGACTGCATGGAATGTAGAACAAAGGGTAAAGAAATGAAGATAAAGACAAGGAAAAAGATACGAAAAGTCAGAGGAGAGGCATGGTCAATAATAAACCAGAATAAATGAAAGAGAAAGAAGTCGTTCAAAACTATTTTCAATGCTTACTAAGTCATGTATTGTGGAAGGTATAGTGTATTCTGCTATGAACAAAATAGACAGCACCCTGTTCTTATGGAATTTAGGGATATGGAATAAAAAATGTTTTTAGTTTAAAAATGTCTAAGAATAAGCCCTGGCCGGTTGGCTCAGTGGTAGAGCGTCGGCCTGGCATGCAGGAGTGCCGGGTTCGATTCCTGGCCAGGGTACACAGGAGAAGTGCCCATCTGCTTCTCCATCCTCCCCCTCTCCTTCCTCTCTGTCTCCCTCTTCCCCTCCCGCAGCCAAGGCTCCATTGAAGCAAAGTTGGCCTGGGTGCTGAGGATGGCTCTATGGCCTCTGCCTCAGGCGCTAGAATGGCTCTGGTTGCAACAGAGCGATGCCCTGGATGGGCAGAGCATCGCCCCCTGGTGGGCAGAGCATCACCCCCTGGCGGGCATGCCGGGTGGATCCTGGTCGGGCGCATGCGGGAATCTTGTCTGACTGCCTCCTCGTTTCCAACTTCAGAGAAATACAAAAAAAAAAAAAAAAAAAATGTCTAAGAATAGTAAATGTGAGGATAAAATGGAAAAAGTTTTTATGACTGAGAAAAAAAATGCATGTTACAAAGAATGCACGAATTCCACAACTAGATAAATTGATGTTCATGCGTATGAAGCCAACAGAATTTCTCAAATAGCTGGGGGATAAAAATATGCTATCTGTGTACCCTTCTGAAAAACAAACAAAACTTACTCATAGCCATGATTCAAAATTAAGAAGTAAAGAACTAGAAATTGTGATGTAAAAGGGAGCTTTGGAATTACTTAAACAGTGAAACTAAATGTAATTATGTCTCAGGCTTTGTCTACAATCCAACATTTCAGATAGTAGTAACAAGAAAGAAGTTTGGGTGAGGACAGAGAGGTAAGAAATAGAGGTGAACATACGTTAAGTGACTTTAAATTAGGGGGACAGAGGGAATCATAGTTAGGATGGACCTATTTATATACTAAAGAACTTGAAGTCTAGTGTAATAAGCTGGCTTGCCCAAAGCAGCATTGAGCTGTGGTGGAGCCCAGCCCTAGTGGTCTGTCCTGCCGCCCGATGCACTTTCCAGCCTGGACCTTGCCTCCGGGCTGCTCTTCACCCTCTCATTTTTGAAGACTGACTCTGAAATCACATCTGCAGCTGATGTTATTCTCACCACTGATTTTGAAAGATCTTTTGAAGAAAGAAAGATTATGCACGTTTGAGGTATAACTAGAAATGCCTATTATAATTTGAACTGCCAGGAAATTAGAATCCTTCACGTTTTTTCATATCAGTTTTTTTCTTCATAACCTGGAAACTTTTATAATGCTGCTATTCATTGACTCTGACAGGGTAAAGCTCAATCTTGAAAATTTGAAAACAATGGGTTCTAAATATTACATGATAAATATTACTTACAAAATTGTCTAATGTTAAGCAACAAGTTATTATAATTTCTTTGACAAGTTACAGGATAGAAAATACTAAAAATAAACCCCTCCCCCTGTGTATAATGCCTAAGGATAGGTAAGTTTTTAACTTATTGTTTCCCTTTAGTTTCCATAACCCTTAAAGGACACTTTGCCACCAATACCACTGCAAAACCAAAAGTCCCACTAGAACAGTGCCAATCAGATGACCCATACGTGTTAAGCTAACACACAGCTACTAAAGGGGGAGGTACTAAAATTTCATTATTTTTAAATTGCGAGCAATTTATTTTCCTGAATAAGCACAGGAAAAAAAAACCTGTCCCTTTACTGAAAAATATAAATAGAAGGTAATGTATATATTATACATTCTAAGTTCTTGCCATCTAAATATAATATGGTTATTGGAACATTTGCTTGCCTGTGTACATCTGGGTTTTGAGAAGCACAGTTCAAAAGTGAGAATGAGAAAGGCAAGGAAATGCTAGCCTCCACAGCAGTTCTTGACAGGTCGCTTTTATGATTGCACTTGTGTGAAACAAGCTCCAGTCCAAAGTCCTTGTTTACCACTCATGAACTACATTCTTGACGAGGAACCTCTGTCACGTATTTTACAGTAATCTATTTACTTCGTCTCTGGTTAAAGGTCAATTTTTTTAATTTTTAATTTTTTTAGAAAGGGAGACAGACAGACAGGAAGGGAGAGAGATGAGAATCATCAACCCATAGCCAGGGCACCTTAGTTGTTTATCAAACTTTTACTCATATTTGCCTTGACTGGGAGGCTCTAGCCGAGCCAGTGACCCCTTGCTCAAGCCAGCAACCCTGGGCCCAAGCCAGTGACTTTTGGGTTCAAACCAGCAACAATGGGGTCATGTCTATGATCCCCTGCTCAAGCCAGCAACCTTAGGGTCTCGAACCTAGGTCCTCAGCATCCCAGGCCAACACTTCATCCACTATGCCACTCCCTGGTCAGGCTAGAAGTCAGTTTTTAATCTGTCTCTTTATAGTTTGTGTACAGACTAGTTGCTACATCCTTGGGGAAAAGCAAAACTTGGAGAGTGTATCAATGCGTACAGGACACTGTTTAAAAATATCCAAGAGAGGCCCTGGCCAGTTGGCTCAGTGGTAGAGCGTCGGCCTGGCGTGCAGGAGTCCTGGGTTCGATTTCCGGCCAGGGCACACAGGAGAAGCGCCCATCTGCTTCTCCACCCCTCCCCCTCTCCTTCCTCTCTGTCTCTCTTCCCCTCCTGTAGCCAAGGCTCCACTGGAGCAAAGTTGGCCGGGCGCTGAGGATGGCTCTGTGGCCTCTGCCCCAGGTGCTAGAATGGCTCTAGTTGCAACAGAGCAATGCCCCAGATGGGCAGAGCATCGCCCCCTGGTGGGCATGCTGGGTGGATCCCGGTCGGGCACATGCAGGAGTCTGTCTGACTGCCTCCTGTTTCCAGCTTCAGAAAAATGAAAAAAAAAAATCCAAGAGAGAGACTGGACTGTTCGAAAAAATGTAGAATAAATTGTGGAGTTGCTCCTTGGCAATAAGGCATTTGTCATGGAAATAAGCTATTTGGCCACACTCGTCACCAGCAGGACGTGTGCTGTTCTTCTGGGGACATTCGCTGATGACTGGAAGTGTTTTTCAGTTGTCATTCTGGAGTGCGTGTGGGGTATTGTTGGCATCTAGTGGGCAGATGTTATGAATGCTGCTAAATACCCTACAATTCACAGGACAGACCCCCTCCTTCACAACAAATTATCCAGTCCAAAGTTTCAACAGCGCTGCTGTAGAGAAACCTGGGATGAGGGATCTTTAAAATCACCTGGTATGATCTCATTTTACATTTAAAGACAGAGTGGTTTAATAAGTATGGATGGTTAGAAATGAAGCGTAGAATCCAGGTTCCCTGACTTATGCCTGTGATCATTCCCCTCTACTGTTTCTTGTAAATCCCACACCCTTCTTCCCAACCTCTTTCCTGAAGCCTCTGGAGAAGTGTGTCAGAGATTTTCCTCTGCTCAGCTTGAGGGCTGGAATATAGCAGAGGCATATTTCTCTGTGTGAATGCGCCTTGTTTTACAGTTCAACCTAAAAGCTTACCATAGCAATGAAAAGTCAATATTTTTTACTTTACCTTCAGAGCTTGCTGTTTGAATCCTGGAATGTAATAAAATCATTTGATCATGTGAAAAAAAAAGAAATAAAAGGTAAACTACAGCAAGGGATAAAAAATAATAGCAGGAAGAAGAAGGCCAGGGGAACACAGAAATAAGAGGAAGCTAAAAAACCCTATAAAGCTCTTTTGCGGCTTACAATTTTTATTTAAAAAGTCTCATAATCAGGTAACACAAAATATCTGTGAGAATTAATAATATGTTCAGATTTTGAAATACTACCAACAGTCCATAGCATGTGTTTGTTCTTTGCAGTATTTTATAGTTAGTTCTGGAAGAACTCATTCATTTATTTCATTTAATTGAATAAACATGAATTAATATCTACATTATTCCAGAAACAAGACATTCTGGATGCAAAGGTGGCATCTAATCCTGTCCTCTGGAAACTCACAGGCTTTCAGAAGAGACAGATGTGTCCAGAACAAGATACTAAATACAGAAATAGAGATAAGTCCATAGTAGGTACGGGGTGGGGACACATTTACCAGGTCTGCCTGGGTTGAATAGTTCTGATGAATACAGGCATTCTCAGCCTTTCACTAGATCCCTCTGTGGCCAGAAACAGATGTCCACAAGGCAGTGACAAAACTAAAAGAAACCATGATTTGACAATATTATCTATGGAATCATGGTAATGAGTTCAAACTTTTACTCCAGATAGACTTGGATTTGAATCCCAATTCCTCTCCTTAGACATCCCTATACACACATCCACACATTGCTCTCTGTCAAGTCACTTATTTTCTCTGAACCGTGGATTTCTCATCAGTAAAATTAGGAAGCTAATATACATTAAGTGTTTATGCATAGAGCCTATAGTTAACAATACTGTATATAATACAGTTTTTCTAAGAGGGTAGATCTTATGCTCAGTGTTCCTATTATAACACAAAATAGAGAGGGATATGTTTATGGCATAGATTGTCCTGATGTTTTCATGGGTGTATACTTATCTCCAAATTCATCAGGTTGTGTATATTACATATGGATAGCTTTTTGTATGTTAATTATACCTCAATAAAGTAGTGTAAAAGTACATTAAATGTTTAATACCAGGCAGTAAATTTACTACTAGTAAGTATGCAATTTAATTAATTAATATTGTTTTTTTTAGTTTTGTTCTTAGTAAGAGGATTGTATTCTTACCTAGATGATTTTTATTAATACAGAAAAAGTTGAAAATCAGTTTGATACATATACCTACTTTGGAAAATGGTTCTGAACTAAATAATTCCAGAAAGAACTCTAATCCCATTTTTTTCAATCTCTAGGGATTATACATTGCAAATTAGAAAAGTGTGGCTATTTATGTCCACCTTTGACTTGTATTTACTGAGTGATGCTCAGACCGCAGCAGGTGGTCTGATCTAGGATTTCCTGCCTCAGCTAACAAGGCCATGCCTAGAGGAACTCTTTGTATGACAGATGAGTGGCTCTTCTATGAGTCTAACATGCCAGAGCTTTTGCTGACCCAAACAGCTGTTTTTGTATGTTTTCTGTGCTTTCCAGAAGCAATCTGGCATGTAGATATCTCTACCTACATTTCACAAATGCCTCTGTACTTGTTAATAAACTTCTAAGTACATCTGAAGGTCTAAATTAGATGACAAATGCTATTCTTTCTCCTATTGATTCAAGTTGATGAACTACTTCTGAATGGACTGGAAGTTGCTCACACATGTTTTTCTTGGAAACTTGTATTTGTCTGTTTGTCGTCCCACCCACTGTACATTAACATTTGAGGGGTGTTAAATAAGTCACACACTTGAAATATCATGCATGTCTAATTTTATGCCTTGAAACATACATTTTTTTATTTTAAGAAAAGTAAACAATATGCCGCATTTCAAAAATTTTGCCAAGCCTTATGTTACCGTTATACAGTGTCTGAAATCATCCGTCACAGCAATTTACCTATGTAAATTAATAATAAAACCACAAGCTCTGCATTCCTATGGTGTATAGGAAGGCTGGGAGCAAATAATGGTATTTGATTTTTCATAAATATAATTAATGCCTCCCAGAAAATTTTCAAGTTTTATCTTTTCTTTTGTCATGGAATCAACAAAATTATGAGATACAGATTGGACTATATGCATTTAAGAATCACAAAAGTGATAGTATAACTATTACTGAGAGATCTAAGTAAAAAACTTAACTTTAAATCAAGCTCATCATCAAAAACATTAGAACTTTTACAAAGATAAGCTTATTTTAGAGAATCACATTTGATGTGCCCCAAAATGTGAACTGTTGAGTTATTAGTGTTAAGTTGCATCAGATAAACTTAACCTAACCCTAACCCTCTCTATTAAGTAGGTTTTATTTTTTTTTATCATCAACTCTCTTCTCTGTGTTGATAGTTTGTTCCCCCATTAGTTTTTTAAGTGACCTTTTCATAGTAAAATCCAAGATCATGTTTGAAATATATCATTCTACTACTCTCTTTCATTGATTCAAGAACTATTGGAATATGATTTAGAAATAGTACTATGCCCCAGGAATGGGAGCATCACCACCCAGGTAGTCAACCAAGTAACCCAGAAGTCATTCTTCATTGTCTTCTTTCCTGCTCCCAGAGAATCAGTACACAGCCAAGTCCTGTCAGTTCCACCTACAGATACATTCCAACCCCTCACTTCTCTCCATCTCCGTCACCAACTCTGGGTCACCATCATCTTCCTCATCAGGCTGATACAATAGCCTCCAAAATCCTCCTGTGCCACACTGCACTTCATGCTATGTCCCCAAGCACTCTGCATAAGCAGAGAACATAATCTTTAAACACACACATCAAAGCTTTGCCTCAAGCACTCAGCTCCCCTCCTCTTGAATCTAGAGAAGCTAAGCTTATTTCCACCTCAGCTGTTCCCATCTACCCTCTCCCGGAACCCCTTCCCCCATGTTCATGTCTCCGACGGCTCTGCTCCTCTCACTTATTGTTATGTCATCTTTTCATGGCACTTAACACTATCTGAGTTTTTTAAAAAGAGTAACAAACTTAATTTTTTAAGCGTAATTTCAGATTTACAGAAAAGTTGAGCAGAGAGTACAGAGATCCCTCTACCCTTTTTCCCTACCTCCCTAAGCAACCTCCCCTGTTATTCACTCCTTGAATTAGTGTGGTACATTTGTTATAATTTCTGAGCTAATATTGATAGGATTAATCAAAGGCTATAGCTAGATTACAATCACTTGGAGTGTTGTACACTCCATGAATTTTGACAAATATATAATGTCATACACAGGGGTGGAAAAAGTAGGTTAGTAATAATAATAAATAATACAATGATAAACTCTGCATTTTGTGTATTTATAATGTAAACCTACTCTTGCTTACCCCTGTACTCACCATTAGGGTATCGTATAGAATAGTTTCAGTGACCTAAACGTCTTCATTTATTCACTCCCTCACTCCCTTTCCTCACCCAGCCTCTCGCAAACACTGATCTTTTTATGATCTCTATAGCTTTGACTTTTCCAGAATGTCATATACTTGAAATGGTATAATATGTTTACCATTTGATTTTTAAAAAATATATTAATTATTATCCATGTCCCCTCTAGAGTATAGTCCTCATGAAAAAAGGATATTTCAATTATTTATTTATTGACTTAGTTGGGATGCCATTGGTTTATAAAACCATACTAGTTTCAAGTGTACAACTCAACAGACCACCATTTGTTCCCTACACAGTGAGCCCTCTGATCCTAGCGACGTCTCTTTCTGTTCCCATTTTCCCCCCTTTGCCCAGCCCCATCGACCCCCATTCTACCTCTCCCTCTGGCTATCACCACGCTGTTGACTCTGTTTAGGTGTTATGTATATATCTTTTTGCTAATCTGGATGAAAAAAGAACAGAGATTTTATATGTCTT
The DNA here is from genome assembly GCF_036850995.1 of Saccopteryx leptura. Taxonomy (NCBI): domain Eukaryota; kingdom Metazoa; phylum Chordata; class Mammalia; order Chiroptera; family Emballonuridae; genus Saccopteryx; species Saccopteryx leptura. Next base: position 112,973,553 of record NC_089504.1, read on the forward strand.
GTTCTCTACTTTTCCCACAGTGCCAAACAACAGGTCCTCAGTGGATCCTCTGCAGGAATCTGTGGATTGAATGAATGGATGAATCCACTTACCAATCGATACTCTGCAACTACCTATACTTTTGAAATATTCTTTTCTTGATTCGCTCTAGTAACTTTGAAGCAGACTTACCTAGGTTTATGACTTTGCAGATATTGGGAAAAGAAGAGTAGTTCCCCGGTCCCAAGTGGTTGAAGGCATGGCTGCTGTGTAACCTCTTGCCCTTGCCACCTGAGACCAGTATCTCATGTAGGGATTTATCCAGTCATTTTACACTCATGGTGCTCCCTGGGTTGGAAACACAGAATCTGGAGCACATGTTACACGCTAACAGCAAGCCCTGCGCTGCCCCCCCTCCCCCCTGCTGCTCACGGACTGCTCCCGGCTCTGCTGCCCCACTTTCCTCCCTGTAACCTCGCTTTGTTCTTCTGAATCTTGCCACTGACCACCTGAGCAAGTTCCATTTTTATCACTCTCTGCCCTTTCTATCTTCCCATCCTCACACCCCTCACATTTTCACCTGCGAAGCAGAAAAGCACCCTAATTGCGACTGACAAAAGACAGCACAGCACTCAAGACTTCCTGCGCTTAGAAAATGAAGAACCAGATATTTTAAAGTGCAGGGAGCCATAACAAGGAACCATACAGCCTCCCAAACCCTAGAAATCACCAGAGGTCTCCACTACAATTTCCATAACCTCCAATATTAAAGTTAGTTTTCTGTAACCTCTACCACTTAATATACAAAGATCTATTTTCTTAATCAATTTGTAAATAAGTTTTTGTTTATTGTGTCACAGTTCTTAGAAATCTTTTTAAATGTCTGGCCCATAGGTGTTGCCTCCGAATTAATTAGGACAACAGCTTTAGGGTGTTCTTATTACTTCTTATATTTGGATTCAAGGAAATACGTAATCATCACCCTATCCAAAGCCTTAATTGTTTTATATCCTTCAGGTTTCAACCCACCCAGCCTCTGGCTTTCCAAATAGCCCTAATATTTCTAACACAAACCCCCTCCCGGCAGGGGGAGCACAGATGAATGAACAAAATTCAGTAAACCCTCAGTGATGCTGTTGATTGCAGAAAGAATAAATAGCATTTATTTGGGGGGGGGGCATTTGAAAACTAAGGAAGGAATGTTTCTTTGAAATGTGCAAAATTAAAAAGAAATCAGTACACAGGAAGAAGTTATTAAAACCCATTTGTAAACTTCAAATATTTTAAGTTACATCACAGAATTTTCAAAAGAGTAAAAAAAAAAATCTTTTTCTGTTTGAAAGGTGACTGTTAAAATACCAAGAGCAGTGCCTAGTTTAGTGAATTTAGGTTTATTTTGGGTTCTATTCTTCTTAATTAAAAATACACTTTTGAACCTTTCCCATTTAAAATTTGTCGTTTACAGAGCTATTTGCAAGTTATGCGTTCACAGTAGTCATTCACCTAAAAAATTACTTGGTGGTGAATTGTACAGCCCTTGAGTCTATAATCATTTCCTTTCCATATCTGGGATTTCATAAAAGGCTTTCAGGGCCCTTTAAAAATAAGTAAATCAACTACTTTTTAAGAAGTAAGCTTGCCCCTAAGACACGCATTTAAAAAAAATTTTTTTCCTGAGTTCCATAAAAAGTATATAAATGTAAAAATAAAGTAAGCCAAAATTGTGCCCACGAGATGTGAATGACTTTGAGGGCGTTAGTGACCTCGGGGAATCGCTTTCTAAAGCTTCATGCGCAGCGTCGGTCAAGTTACTAAAAGCCTCCGTGCAACTGCAGCTCTGTTCTGCAGGTCAGAACCCACGGTTCCGCAGTTTTTCCTCTAGCTATCACTCTGCCGTCAGGTATGAAATCCCTCAATTTAGCAAGATCATAGTCTTGCTTCTGTTTCCAGTCTTTTCAGCATTCATTTGAATGGCAAATGTATCCAATCATATTAAGCAGTGGGCTCAGCAAAGAATAAAATATATAAAGAAGCATACTTACCATCAAGCACGTTACTATAATAACAAAGATGCTGAGAAATATGACAACAGCATAAAATCCTTCTTTGCTCCAGATTTTGTCCGCTTCGTGCTGCCCTTGCAAAACATTTTTCTTCAAAAGCAAAACAGAAAGTCCGACGTTACATGAGAGCTTGAAGAGCCTGGCGTTCTTATCAGACACTAAACATATTTTTAGCTTTGTTCCATTCAGTGTAGTAGAACACACCTACCTTCCCGCTGCCAGAGCTGCTTCTCAAACTGATCTAAGACAAGGAACTGCCACTCTTAGACACAAACAGCTTGTTTTATCTTATTTTATCTCCTGTACAGGAGCAGGCATGTCTGACATGGCATATTGGTCCGAGGCTTTTTCATTGTCCCTTACACCTCTCTTAGAAGTGACATGGTTCATAGGTAAAAGAGTTCCGTTCTCTTCTGTGCTGAGGAAATTCTTTCTGGAGCTTTCTTTACTCTGAAGTCCCCTCCCACTACAACAACATCCTGGTATGTGTTGTAATATAGCTCTTAACTTTTCAACAAAAGTGAAACAGGTGCAAACAAAGCCTCGTGATGCATTAGTAAACAGAGCAACAATGTCGGGATCATTCCATTCTTTTTATCTTTTATATATATAAAAAAATAACGCAGCCCTATTTGTCCAGATATGATACCACCTCAACTACATAAATTATTAGACTATTATATTTTATTTATGCATCAGGGAACCCCCAAAAGTCCAGAATTATTTAGTAATAAAAAGTGAAATAAATAGTTTTATTTTTACTTATATTTACTTTATTTTTCCTTATTACTTTGAGGGTGGAAGGGTGGAGAAAAAGCCTGAATAAAATGTGAACGAGCGTCTTAATTTTATTTTACCTATTCTTATTAAGAAAAAAACATATCTACTAAATCAAGTCTTAGAATGCAATTAGGTTTATGATTCAGTGAAAATGATAGATTTATGGCTAAAGAAACTTTAACTTGAAACCAAATGGTCCACAATTAGGTAAAACATATAAAGGCTAAATCAAGTCAAATGTTTCCCCTCTGTTAAAGGCTGCCTCTCCCCCCACACTTTTATGAGAGTATGTCTGTCCTTAGATACTGTCTCCACTGATTAAGAAAGCCTTGCACAACAAGATATTAAAAGATGAAAAGCCACACAGAAAAAAGGTCTGGAAAATGAGAGGTCATCTTGGATATTTCAGCAGCCAATGAGTTCCCAGCCTAATGTAACCACTGGGGTGACTTCAGCCTACACTACATAGAACAGAAGAATAATCTAGCTGATCCTAGCCAAAACCCAAAATCATGAGAAATAAATAGTAGTTGTCTCAAAAAAAAAAAAAAAAAAAAAAAAAAAAAGAAGAAAAGAAAAGAAAGAAAGCCTTAAATAAAACTTGTCTTGGCCCTGGCCGGTTGGCTCAGCGGCCTGGCGTGCGGGGGACCCGGGTTTCATTCCCGGCCAGGGCACATAGGAGAAGCGCCCATTTGCTTCTCCACCCACCCCCCTTCCTCTCTGTCTCTCTCTTCCCCTCCCGCAACCAGGGCTCCATTGGAGCAGAGATGGCCCGGGCGCTGGGGGTGGCTCCTTGGCCTCTGCCCCAGGCACTGGAGTGGCTCTGGTAGTGGCAGAGCGACGCCCCGGAGGGGCAGAGCATCGCCCCCTGGTGGGCAGAGCTTCGCCCCTGGTGGGCGTGCCGGGTGGATCCCGGTCGGGCGCATGCGGGAGTCTGTCTGACTGTCTCTCCCCGTTTCCAGCTTCAGAAAAATACAAAATAAATAAATAAATAAATAAATAAAACTTGTCTTGTGTCTGAACTTAGAAATAATTGCTAATCATTTTTGAGGTTTTAAAAAATAATAGAATATATTCACCATTTGTAAATTTAAAAAGAAGAAATATTTTCCTTACTAAACATCTTAAGAAAACTCTTATCCTGGAACTCAGGGTATTGGTGGGGAGTTGAGTAACACAGAACAGAAAAGCTCTGTTGAATTGAATTAAGTAAGCTAAATTGTGATTAAAAACAATTTGAAGGAGTCTTTTATTGCCTGCGATTTTTGTGTTTCCATTTCCTTTGCTTGTAAAACACTGATGTGCTCACTATACTATCCTGCCTACTTTCTAAGACAAATTCATGGATATAAGAAATGATTTTGGTGTATATTTTAAAAATATATAAATGGTAAGTGGATGGAGAATCTGAAAAAACTTGCTGATGAAATGCTTAGAAACCAAGTATCTTTTGGTGAAAGGAAATCTTGGGTTGAAGTAACAACTTGTCTTTTACTTTTTGACCTCATCTAGTTCATATTTTATTCCCATGTGTCCCTACACATAGCTGGATACTAATAAAAAAGAAAACTCTTGAAAAAATCAGGTATAAATATGGAAATGAGTTTTTGCAGGCAAGTAAATAGCTCTATTGATTGCTATGAAAGCAAACTAGTTAAGCCTTCAAGAAGGCAGCATAAACTTGTCAAATTTAAGTACGAGCCTCTGAGCTTTAGTTAAGGTACAATTTGGATAAAAGGGGTGGTTAGGTGGGTGGAAAAAGATTTTGGGTTCTTATTATGATCCAGTTCACTTCTTTTTTTTGTCCTGCTATGGTTGTATACCTTCTGGAATATCAACATGTTCCTTTCTGCTTAAGACAAATCTGTTTGTTTCTCTTTTAACCAAAGCAGTGATGATGGAAAACTTAACCTCCCACCCCCCACTATCCGCCCCCAGTTAGAAAGACACATGTTTTGTACTGCCAGAACTTAGTCACTGCACATTCTTGGTAAATAGATTTCCTTCTGAGTCATGCTATTCCTGCTGAGCACTACTATATTTGTACAGAGATCTAAAAAACTTGATAAGGGCAGGGTAATAAATGGAAAAGTTTGTAGTTAAGATTCCACAAATCAAAAGATTAAATTCACAGGACTCTCCTATCTAACCTTTGCATAAGGTTCAAGTGATGTCTTTTATATTTTGTCAGGGGACAGAGGGTTCAGTAATTCAGAAATTCCATGACCGGGTCAGCCAATGCTGTTGTATCATCTTTACATCTTAGTTTATAGATACATCACTTTACCCTTTAACTTTGTTGCAGTGAAAGTTGTTGGGTTTTGTTTCATCCTGTTGTATTTTATGATTTAAAATTTGTGCAGTTTCCTGTATCACTGTATTCACAGTTATCGCTTCTCTATATCCTGGTTAATAATTATATATACTATAATGTTCTTGTTGTTATTGTTGTTTAAGTGAGAGAAGGGGAGATAGTGAGACTTCTGCATGCACCCCAATCAGGATCCACCTGGCAACTGCTGTCTGGGGCCGATGCTCAAATCAACTGAGCTAAGTTTTAGTGCCTGAGGATGATGCTCGGACCAACTGAGCTATCCTCATTGCTTGGGGCTGACGCTTGAACCAATTGAGTCACTGGTTGCAGGAGAGGAAGAGGGAAAGAAGAAGAAGAGGGAAGGGAAGAGAAGCAGATGGTTGCTTCTCATGTGTTCCCTGACCAGGACTCAAACAGGACATCCATATGGCAGGAAGATGCTCTATGCACTGAACCAGCTGGCCAAGACCTTTTCATATTTTTTAAACCAATTTAGATCCCAGACTGTGGGAAAGATTCCCAAATGCTAGGATTTAGGATATAGAGGCTTTAGAAGATCTATCCCTTTGGGTGAGATGAAGCACACAGAATAAGAATGAAGTAGAAGTATTATAAATTATCTGGCTAATGGATTGTTTTAGGCAGTTAAATGAGATGCGCCTTACAACAATATGGTTTTTTAGATGAATGCTACACTTCTACTGTACAATGCACAAGGTGAACAATTCGGTCGCATGATCTGAGGTCATGTTAACCTTGTATTTCTCCTCAGCAATCTATGGCTAGGACAGTAATTCTTTAAGCTGCTGGCTAATATTCCTTGTTTGAGGGAACAATCACCAACCTCCTGGATTATGGTTTATATTTATATGGCATGGTTTTTTTTCTATTTGTAAATATTCCATGGAAGTATCAGTTGACACACTTACCTGTTATTTAAAGAAGATACTTCCTCCTTGGCAGTCTAAGACCTGTGAAACTGGACTCATTTGCAATGGAACAAAAACAACCAAGTCCTAACTCATTTTTAATGTGAATGAAGAACTTATTGTGTCAATAGATATTTAATTTTATAAAAAATTGAAAAATATAAACTAAAATGATAAATTTAATTTTACTTCCCTGAGATTTGACTTATCCAGCAAAAAATCATTTTATCTTTACGAGCATCTTATAATAAAATAATATTTGTCCCAGTCAGGGCACACAGAAGAAGCAACCATCTGCTTCTCCACCCCTGCTTCTTCTCTCTCACTCTCTTCTCTCTCTCTCTTCCCCTCCTGCAGCCATGGCTCTAACAATTTGACCAAGTTGGTACCAGGTGCTAAGGATGGCTCCATGGCCTCGCTTCAGGGGATAAAATGGCTAGGTTGCCAAGCAACGGAGCAGTGGCTCCAGATGGGCAAAAGCATCACCCCATAGGGGGATTGCAGGGTGGATCCTGGTCAGGGCACATGCAGGAGTCTGTCTCTGCCTCCCTGCCTCTCAAATAATAATAATAATAATAATAATAATAATAATAATAATAATAATAATATTTTTGTGCCTACAATGTTCTAAGTACCACATTAAAATATATATATTTTTTAGTTTTCCCCAGAAACATAGATTCGAAATGAAAACAGACAATAAACAAAAGTAATTCTCTAGTTGGTATTTTTTTTCTTTCCCAAGAGTTATTCTGATTTAAGAAAAAATCAAGCAAATAAAGGAATGGCAACAACACAAATACATCTTTCCCTGAAAGCAGTTAATATAAGTTTAGAAATAGATGCTTTGAGACATGGTTCATTCACCACGTTCTCTAATCCATGTAAAGGATGAGAAACCAAAATAACAATATTTGCTTTTTTTCTCTGAATAAACATGCTCCCATAGAAGAACTATAATTTTAATATGAAAATGTGAAAGAATGGGTGGAAACATAAGCTGCCATCACACAACTAACCACGAAGATGAACAAAGATGTGGGGGACTCATAGAATGCTATTACCAGCTTCAACAACCACTCACAGTGCTTTTGCGGTGCCTCTTTGGGCTGTAGTTCCCCGTGTCTGAAGCTCTCCACGAGGGCACTTTCTTCTGTTTCTGCGCTTAGAGGGTAAAGCTAGGCTTTTTTTAGACGTGCCTGAACAAGAGGCTCAATTAACTCACCTATCCTTGATAAAATCCTCCTTATAGCCAATTAAAATACTTTCTAGCCTCCTGTAATATAATATTTCCTAGAATCTAGAGCTCCTAGACTTCTAGATTCCCACAATTTCCTAAGAAAATACAGGCATTACATTTTGACTATCAAATACAGCTTCCTTATTAAAGTACAGACCTGTGGTCTTGTGGGCTAATAGTTCTGTGATAGGCAGTCAGGCTAAGTTCTTGACCTTCACTATGCTGGGGTGTACTGGAGGACCCCCAGATATGTACTTCATTTTAACTAGTTTTTTGGTATGGTGAGCTTCTCTTGGTTCACAAATCTGAGTGGTTTACTAATCTGCCATATTCCTAAAGCATTCAGAATGGCATTTAAACTCAAAATAAAGCAATAGGGAAGAATGTTTATATAAGTTACTGAGCTTACAGGAAGCAGAATAAATTAATCCGATGGTCTTTTTAAATTTTAAAGACTTATCCTGCACACAGTATGTGCAAGTCAACCTGTGAAGGACCTGGACTGTAGGAATGGGGTTTGGTTAGATGTGCAAAGGAAGCCCCTTCTGAGTCAGATACAGGCAGGGCTGGGAGGCGTCTGGGTATTTCAGCTCATACTGATCTTTTCCTCTGGTCTCTTTGATGCATGAGGTGGCCTCTTCTTCCTCAAAGTTCCCATGGCACAGTATGGTGACATTTTCATACCTCTGCGTTCTCCTTATCCACTTGTATTTATTTACTCTATTAGAACATAAACCTATTGAAAGCAACAATATTTCATTTGTTTGTGTATTTATTTATTTTATTGAAGTGTATGCCACCTAGCACAGTGTTTGTCTATTTGTATGCTCGTTGAATGTCAGGCACTGAACGAAGTCACCAGGGGCACAGATAAAATGACATGGCATGTCTTTCAAGGAACCTGCGGTGTAGAGATGGACTTGAAGACCAACAGGAGGTCTAAGCTCAATGAGGACACAAATCAATGAGCACTCATATCTGTGGAGAACTTCACTATATGGCAGACTGACTTTGAAATGTGAAAAGGGTGGATCAATGCATGCAAAAGCATGGAGGGGAGAGAAGGAATGGGGGCAACACGGTACCTATTAAGTTTGGAACTGCTGAAGCATAAACTAGGAGAGTGTTATTCAACAGCTATAAAGCCCAGCACACAAAGGATCATATGCCACACTTAGAAATGTACACTTGATTCTGTAGCATTTAGGAGGTCAAAGAAGAATCATGACATTAGGGGGGCATGTTCAGATTTACTTTAGAAAGATTGTTCTGGTGCCGAGAGAGAAAACACAGTGTGTGTGTGTGTGTGTGTGTGTGTGTGTGTGTGTGTGTGTGTGAGAGAGAGAGAGAGAGAGAGAGAGAGAGATAGAGAGAGAGAGAGAGAGGCTGGAGCAAAACTAAATGCAGAAAGACCAGCTGGAAGTTGTTGTCATAGTTATGTTTCAATGTTGACATATATTTTCATTCTGTCACCCATTCTGCATTCAAATATTTGTTCAGTGCCTACTGTAGATGAGGATTTTCATAAACACTTAAAAAATTAATTCATATTTCAAGCCTATAATATAAGTACTACACTTATTTTATTTTAACTCTACATATTTTGGATAAGAAGAACCAGCCTCAGAGAGACTGACACTACACAAAGACTTAGCCCTGGCCGGTTGGCTCAGTGGTAGAGCGTCGGCCTAGCGTGTGGAGGACCCGGGTTCGATTCCCGGCCAGGGCACACAGGAGAAGCGCCCATTTGCTTCTCCACCCCTCCGCCGTGCCTTCCTCTCTGTCTCTCTCTTCCCCTCCCGCAGCCAAGGCTCCATTGGAGCAAAAATGGCCCGGGCGCTGGGGATGGCTCTGTGGCCTCTGCCTCAGACGCTAGAGTGGCTCTGGTCGCAACATGGCAACGCCCAGGATGGGCAGAGCATCGCCCCCTGGTGGGCAGAGCGTCGCCCCATGGTGGGCGTGCCGGGTGGATCCGGTTGGGCGCATGCGGGAGTCTGTCTGACTGTCTCTCCCTGTTTCCAGCTTCAGAAAAATGCAAAAAAAAAAAAAAAAAGACTTAATCTCACAGAAACTTAATAACCTGGCCAAGGTCACACACACATCTAAAGTGACTTTGGGTTTCAAATATAATCTTGTGCCAAAGCTTTTTGTACTACACCTGTGATATTTGCTGAATGAGAGGTAATAAGTTTTATTGAAAAGTGGAACAGACTAAGAATCAAGATATGCTTTGTCACTTTGATGATGTCACTTCATTTCTATGGGTCTTGCTTTCTGTGCCTATAAAATGTTCACATATGTTTCTTAAAGGTCTAATTCTGTGATTCTGTGAACTTAATTACATGTTTAAGGTGATAATCATTCTAGCAAGTTTGTTAAGGTGGTATAGGATAGAAGTAGAAAAGGGACAGAAACCATCCAGCAGTGAGAATGGTGGTCTCCGTAGGAGAAACTTAAAGAGTGTCAAATTTGGAAAACACTGTGAAGAAAATACCCATAGTTCCTAAGATTGGGATCCTCAGCAAAAGATAAATCACATTTCAAATTAATTCCAAGGTTGTAGAAAAAGGTGACCCTGGTTACTATTATTCCAATGAATGGAGCAAGGAGAGGTGCACTTGTTGAGATGGACAAAGATATCTAACTGGTTTTTCTTCCAGATAATGCACTGGGTAAGTCAAAATAAATTACAAGGACATAAGGATTTAGAGAAGAAAGTGTCAAAAATGAACTTTGAGATAAAAATAAATTTCCTTAAAAAATAAACATATGGGGTGAAGATCAGAGAATTCTGATTCCTAGGGAGATTTTTATTACCAAATAACATACAATAAACAAAATTAATATCAAAACCTCTTGAAGTTGGATCACCATGTCATGGTAACTGTGCAAATTTTAAGATGATATCTTCCAAGAAACAACATACCGCAGGGGAGACTTCTATAACTCCAAATTGGGATAAACTTTGATGCAAAACATTGGTGTTAAGTGAACGCAGCACTTCCTCAGATGGTAGAGCATCAGAAATTCCTCCTTTTCGGTTTATGGGCGACACAAAGAGCTCCACACTGTTCTCCTTTCCCTAATAAAAGCAGATTATTAGTGTATGTGAGTAGACATTTTTAAACAACTTTGGGAAATGCTTTTTTACCTTCCTCTAGAAACATTAAAGAACATTGGAACCCTATAATCCTAAAAGGCATCTTAATGTAATGAAGATTACATTTATTCGTTATTTTTGGTAATAATATCAGCCCAAAGCCTAAAGTCTTTAAATGACCTCTTTCAAGTAATTGACACCTCAAGATTTATAATTTTATATTTTACTAGATGTTGGTTTATTTTCTCTTCCATATTGTAATTTTTGAAATATACTGTTCAGATGGTTCCTGAGTAATTGTATTGAAGGAAGCATTTTAAGATCAAATAAATTAAATAAGACCTGATGCAATAGTACAATATTAGACAGTGCCACTCCATGTTTTTCTTATAATGTGTATTAATGGGAGGCTGAAATCACTAGGGAGGGTGATGCTACATGAGCATTGAATTTACTTTCCTCATTCTGTTCTTCACCTCAAATGTCATGCTTTAAAGCCTGTCCTTGGGTAGAACTGCATATATTGTACAATACTATCATGATACTTCTTTATTAGTATCACCTCGCTAGCTGAAATGAAGACAGAGCATTTTTTCTATTATAATTGGCAAACAGGACACATACACATAAAAATTAAACACATCACAAAAATGCCATTGTCATTGATCGATTTTCCATACAAGTTATATATACAGTGTACTTACAGAGGGAATTATTGTTAGTCTTTTCCTTTTGACATGAAGTTCCCTCATGCTAGAACATCCTCTTTTTTCCCTTTTATTTATTTTTTTATTTATGATTTTAATTTGTGTTTACATAGATTCAAGTGTCCTACCAAATACATCTCCCCCCACCCTCTTATTCCCCTCTTTTAATGCAATTTATCAGAAGTTCAGCCAAGTATAAAATGGAGTATCAAAATACCACTAGCAACCCAGAAAAAAAACACACTTCTTGTGTTTGCAGGGAACAACATACAATGACTAACTACAGCATAATACTGATGTCAAACATGTTTATTATAATTCAAATAGCTTATTACCAGGAACAACCATCACAGGAATAGAGCGCTTGTTTTTTACCTGATATACTCTTATGGACCTTAAATCTGTTATCTCATTTAATGCTCAAAACCCCTCCAGGACATCGGTGTTATAGTTCTCTCCACTTTGCAGATGAAGAAACATAAGTAGCTTGCCAAAGGTCATGCAGCTGGGCCATAGCTAAGCTGGAAATAGAGTCTGGTTCTGTCTGTCTCTATAGCACATACTCTTCATTACCGTGCTCTGCTGCCTTGCGTATCATCATAACTCTACCCATTATAATAACTAGTTTTAGAAACAGATGTGTGTAAATGCTACTAACGTTCTCCCGGGATATGCATATCCCTGCCTGGGTGTTGCAAATCCCATTTTTTATCGCTGCAAAGAGCTATTATGCTCATTAAATATATATGTATCTATAGCTAAGACAGCTAGAGTACCTAAATCTTCTCATTTAAGCAAGGTATGCTTTGGATATAAAACCTATTTTTCTCATTTCAGTGTATTAGGAAATACTAGATTTCTTTTTCTATGCTGCTGAATTAAAAACTTTGGTTTTTAAACTTATTTAGTCCCAGAAAATAGTTGAGTTATAGAATAAAATCACTATGGGGAATGAAACAACTCATCCCTCCGTACACATAAAAATGAAAAGAAACAAAAGCCCTAAACCAAAAATGGAAAGCAAGTTCTTCTCCATGGCTGGAAATAAGGGTGTTGAGTCAGTAGAATGCTGAGCCCAAGCAGGAGACTAAGAATTTAAGGCAAGAAGAATGTGCAGTCCTAGCCTGAGTTCCCATTGCAGTGGAAATTAAGAACAATTTTAAAACTGTTAAGATGATTCCAAAGTCCCTTTTCGCAGGTTTTAGCTCTTTACAAAGAGAAAATCCTCTGCTTTGAATTTGCCTTTCTCTCACCCAGGGCAGATGGGAATAAATAGTTGGATGACATCAAGGTTGCCAAACACTGAGGAAAGGGGGGAAGAAAGGTTGTGGCTGGTTGATTGACAAATAGGTCTAAAGTGGGCTCTATACAAAAAATCATTTGGGTCTGCCTCACCCCCATCCCCTACATACCTATCCCTCTTTTCTCTAGGCTTTTCAGAACCATCTATTCTTGCATTCCATTTGGACTGCTGTCCTTGAGGACTATTTTTTTTCTTTATTTTTAAAATCAAAATCCTTAGTCTGTGCATTTAGTATCCTTCATCCTACTGCTGTACTTGAAGAAGTTTGCATAAGTGACATCTGGAGACAGTGCTTTAACTGACACAGAAAGTTTCACTCTTACGAAGAATGTTTTTGGTGTAGTGTCAGGTTGGGGAGACAAGTATTTTGGGCCCCTTTATTCATACCTATCATGGTATTAGCCTTAATCTACGAGAGGGTTGATAAACTTTTTCTGTGAAGGGTCATATAGCAAGAATTTAAACCTTCGATTTAGCCAAACAATCTTTCCGAATGACTCAACTCTGTCACTGTAACATGAAAATAGCCACAGACAATATGTAAACAAATGACTGAGTTTACTGCAATAAAACTTTCCTTACAAAAACCGCTGGTATGCCAGCTTTGGCTCAGGAGCCATAGGACTAAAGCATGGGTGTTTTTAGTTATTTTTCTTTATTATTGAGACCTTCAATAAAAAACAAAGCTGTGACTGGGAATGTGAGATGGAGGCATCTTACAAGGAGGCGATTGATGTGCACTCGCTGGGCTGAGAGTCCGAGGGCTGCCGCCACGCCCTGGCGGAATGTTCGGAGCAAGGTTATGTTCAGCTTGTTGACGTCCATTTGCAGTGTCTGGAAAATAAGGAAAAAGGGAAATCCAAATTACAGTTAAGTATTTGATTCACGTTCCTGACTGACAACTGACCACAATTTCTGTGACTTTAATAAATTTATACTCACGGGGCTTTGTTGCATTTTTTTTAATGGAGATACCATTACAGGGATATTTTAGGTGAAATTTTAGATGATGTTAGTTAAAAAGATGACATGTTTGTATAATAATGCAGTTAATCTAGTTATAATCAATAAGGTACATAAATGATCAATTCATAAAGAATTTTACTGTAATGTTTGTTGGTTTAGTTAGCTTCATTTCAAGTCCAGATGACAGAAGGGAATATGCTGCCAACTATATTTCAGTCATCCAAGCTGAGGGACAACTTTACTCTGTGTTCACACACACAGTCATAGACTGGAAGATGCTGTGGAAGTTCCATAACACCAAATTTGGCAGTTTCTCTAGATAGTGATCCAATGGCGATGCAAGGAAAAAAAAAATGAGTGCACTAATGCCTTTTCAAACTCTGGTAAAAAAAAACAAACCCACAATGGTATTGATGATTTGGTCTAAGGTAAACAGTTCTTATTCAATTGTTTGGGCAAACACTATTAATTTTCAAGTCGTTTTGGAAAAAGACAACTGTATATTTAAAAATTCCTATAATGCAAATCAAGTTATAAAATTAATAATGCAGTCTTCATTAAAGTCATGGGTGCCATTATTACATTTAAACCATAAACTAATTAATTATTTTCAGAAATGCATAATAATCATCTGAGATATTGTGTAAAATGAGGAACCAAATTGTGATGCATTTCATATATATATATCTGATAATATTTTATTTTTATCCCCTCCTCCTTCACTCGTTTCTTCCATCCTCTACTCCCACCTCTGCCAACCACCAGTCTGTTCTCTGTATCTATGAGCTTGGTTTTTTTGTTTTGATTTTTTTAACTTCACATAAAAGAGAGATCATTTGGTTTTAGTCTTTCTCTGTCTGGCTTCTTTCACCTAGTATAATGAAGGTTCTTGAGGTCCACCAACATTGGAGCAAATGGCAAGATTTCATTGTTTGTGGCTGAATATTATTATATATATTCTATAATAATAATATCATATATATAAATGATAACAGGTATGATACCTTTAGCTTTGTTTTTCTTTATCAACATTGCTTTGGCTGACGTCACGGAAATGGCGCCATGAGCAGCGCGTCCGACAGATCTCCCCAAAATCTCAACAAATTTATCAACTAGAAACAGAAAAATATATCCGCGGAGCATCCCGGAGTTCCACACACACACAGAAAGCGAAAGGACTGTTGCCGAGGAGGGAATACGCCTGTGGTGAGTCAACCCACACGTGCAGCTGCCCGTGCCGCGGTCCGGGAGTCCTGGCTACCGCCGTGAAGCCGCTCGCGCGCCCGTGCTGCGGTCCGGGAGTCCCAGCTACCGGCGTGTGCTGAGAAGCTGCGCGCCCCCTGTGCCGCAGTCCGGGAGGGGCGCCAAACCTGCCTTTCCTAGTCAGGAGATTCTCTCCGTGGGCGGGGCACCTCACCCAGCCATTCAAGCTAACAATCAAGCGTTGGGGGATGGGCGCGCAGGCAGCCTGAAATACTTTCTGGAGCACAGCTGCGGATCCAATCACTGAAATTAGCTTAACCCACGAAATCTGCGCACCCACGGGGCTCTAATTGATAAGATCTCTCCCAGTTCAGCGATCCAAGACAAGAGGCATAATATTTTTCAGTGCCGTTCGCTAAAGGGGCGGGGGCAACTTCTGATTGACAGAGCCTCCATATTCAGGGATATACCTAACAAGAGGGACTTGGCAGATATTAAGATCTACACAGCAAGCAGCGAATAGTGCATCTTCTTCCCAGCCAAAACAGGCTACAAAGTGTGGAAAGCCTGGATTGAGTGGTCCAACTGAATGCTAGGCGCTGAACAGTCACCTTGACAACAATTGACTCCCAGCCCCACCTGATTACACTGGAGGCTCTGACTGCCAGAGCCTTACCCAGAGCCTTGCGCTGAGTGAGGACAGAGTGGGGATTTCCCAGCTCTTTGAGCCTCTTACTCCCCAGACAGGAGCAGTAGCAGCCTCATAGCTGGATCACCAGGCTGCTAATTCAGGAAGGGGAGACTAGGGGAGAGACTCCAGGAAAACAAACTCTCTCATTGTTGGACTCTGCAAACGCCAACAAGCCTTGACTACCAGCGAGACTAAAGCCAATTATATGACATTGCCATAGAATCCCATCAACTGCAAATCCCTACCTAAGCGTGACACAGGGGCAGAACCTGGGGTACAGAGTCACCAACCAGGAAGAGGGAGAGAAAAGAAAAAGGAAGAAGTTAACCTCTCAAAATCAAGAAAAATCCACAGACTTTATAACTTGTTCCACTAATTCTTTGTTGTTGTTGTTTCTTTCTTCTTTCTTATTGCCTTTAATATTATTTGTATTTCCTCCACCTCGGTCCTTTTATTCTCTGCCCATCTTATGCTACCCTTTTCTTGAACTACACTACCCATGAGTGTTACATTTTATTTCTTTTCTTCATCCTTACTATCCTTTAGGGTTACACTCCAAAACCCTTAACTCTCACTCTCTCCCCTTCTGTTTTATTTTTGTTTTTTTTTTCCCCTTTCCTTTTTTTCTTCCTTCATTTCTCTCTTTTTCTTATTTTTTCCTTTCTATTCGTTTCTTCTTTTCTCCTTTTACTTTTCCTCCCAGTTAATCCTCAATCACAAACAAATTATTTAATTTGGGACTCAAGTTTTTTTGTTTTTTTTTGGTGTTTGTTCTTCTTTTTTTTTTTTTTTCTGCTTTTGTTCTTGGTTTTCATTTATTTGTTTGTTTTTGTGGCATTTTGGGTACTTTTTACATTGCTTTTTAACTCACTAGCATTCCTCCCAACCCAAAGTCTCCATTGTATTTAGTCTTCGCTCCACTTAATACAACAGATTTTTACTTATTATTTTTATTTTTTTCTTCTTTAAATATTATTATTTTTTCTCTCCTTTTTTCTGTTTCCCTCTTATCCCTCTCATTATATCTCTTGGTCGACCTACACTTACAAACAAATCATTTTATGCTTGTCTAAGATATTCTCCCCCCCCCCTTTTTTTTTTTGCATTTAGTAGGTCCCTACTCCCTTTTTTGCCCCTTGAAATCTTCACCCCAAATCAGGCCCTCCGTTATAGGCAGTTTTTGTTCCATTTAGCATAATATAATTCACAGGTCATCACGATATTTCCCTAAAGAGGTGAGAAGAGAGGAGGAGAAGAAAGAAAAAAGGGGGAAATAATAAATTATTACTTTTTTTGTGTGTGGAGTGTTTTCCCCCTTTTTTTTCCCTTTTTATTCTTTCTTAATTCTAATTAACACTATCAACAACACCACCTTCAGATGCCAATAAGAAAAAGGAAATCGAATATTATGGATACAAAAGATAGAGAGGTAACACAAATAGATGTGGAAAAATCTATGGAGAAAATATTTAACATATTGGAAGCCTTGGAGCCAAATGACAGAGAATTTAAAATAGAAATCTTAAAAATACTCAGAGATATACAAGAAAACACAGAAAGGCAATTTAGGGAGATCAGAAAACAACTCAATGATCACAAAGAATATATTACCAAGGAAATTGAAACTATAAAAACAAATCAAACACAGATGAAAAACTCAATTCACGAACTGAAAAATGAAATAACAAGCTTAGCTAATAGAACAGCCCAGATAGAAGATAGGATTAGTGAAATAGAAGACAAGCAACTTGAGGCACAACAGAGAGAAGAAGAAAGAGACTCAAAAATAATAAAGAATGAGAAAGCCCTACAGGAATTGTCTGACTCCATCAGAAAGAATAACATAAGAATAATAGGTATATCAGAGGGAGAAGAGAAAGAAAATGGAATGGAGAATATACTCAAACAAATAATAGATGAGAACTTCCCAAGCCTGTGGAAAGAACTAAAGCCTCAAATTCAAGAAGCAAACAGAACACCGAGTTTTCTTAACCCCAACAAACCCATTCCAAGGCACATCATAATGAAGATGACACAAACCAATGACAAAGAAAAAATTCTTAAGGCAGCCAAGGAAAAGAAGAATACAACATATAAAGGAAGACCTATTAGATTATCATCAGATTTCTCAGCAGAAACTCTACAAGCTAGAAGAGAGTGGACCCCAATATTCAAAGCCCTGAAAGAGAGAAACTTTCAGCCAAGAATACTATACCCATCAAAGCTATCCTTCAATTATGAAGGAGATATAAAAACATTCACAAATACAGAAAAGATGAGAGAATTTATCATCAGAAAGCCCCCACTCCAGGAAATACTAAAGGGGGTTTTCCAACCAGATTCAAAGAACAAAAGAAAACAAAACCACAAGTAACAGCTCCACCAAGAAAACAATAAAACCAAACTTAAACTGTGACAACAAAAGAAAAAAAAGGGGAGAAAAGATGAAGATTAACAGTAGCAAAGGACGATGAAGCGTAGAAATACTCATAAGAAAGGGTACTACAATGAATATGGTAGATACCCTTTTCATTACTTAATGGTAACCACCCTTGAAAAAACCACCACAAAAACACTTGACTTAAAAAAGGTAGCAACAGAAGAAAGAAGTATGGAATACAAACAAACAAAAACAAACAATAGAAAAACAAAAGAGAAGAATCAAACAAGATACAAAACTAATAGAAAGCAATTTATAAAATGGCAATAGGGAACCCACAAGTGTCAATAATTACACTAAATGTAAATGGATTAAACTTACCAATAAAAAGACACAGAGTAGCAGAATGGATTAAAAAAGAAAATCCAACTGTATGCTGCCTACAAGAAACTCATCTAAGCATCAAGGATAAAAACAAATTCAAAGTGAAAGGCTGGAAAACAATACTCCAAGCAAACAACACCCAAAAAAAAACCAGGTGTAGCAATACTCATATCTGATAATGCTGACTACAAGACAGAAAAAGTACTCAGAGACAAAAATGGTCATTTCATAATGATTAAGGGGACACTGAATCAAGAAGACATAACAATCCTTAATATATATGCACCAAACCAAGGAACACCAAAATATATAAGACAGCTACTTATTGACCTTAAAACAAAAACTGACAAAAATACAATCATACTTGGAGACCTCAATACACCGCTGACAGCTCTAGATCTGTCATCCAAACGGAGAATCAATAAAGATATAATGGCCTTAAACGAAATACTGGAACACCTGGATATGATAGACATCTACAGGACACTTCATCCCAAAGCGACAGAGTATACATTTTTCTCTAGTGTACATGGAACATTCTCAAGAATTGACCATATGTTGGGCCACAAAGACAATATCAGCAAATTTAGAAAAATTGAAATTGTACCAAGTATATTCTCTGATCATAAAGCCTTGAAACTAGAATTCAACTGTAAAAAAGAGGGGGAAAAACACACAAAATTGTGGAAACTAAACAACATACTTCTAAAAAATGAATGGGTCAAAGAAGAAATAAGCGCAGAGATCAAAAGATATATACAGACAAATGAAAATGAAAATACGACATATCAGAATCTCTGGGATGCAGCAAAAGCAGTAATAAGAGGAAAGTTCATATCACTTCAGGCCTATATGAACAAACAAGAGAGAGCCGAAGTAAACCACTTAACTTCACACCTTAAGGAGCTAGAAAAAGAAGAACAAAGACAACCCAAAACCAGCCGAAGAAAGGAGATAATAAAAATCAGAGCAGAAATAAATGAAATAGAGAACAGAAAAACTATAGAAAAAATCAATAAAACAAGGAGCTGGTTCTTTGAAAAGATCAACAAAATCGACAAACCCTTGGCAAGACTCACCAAGGAAAAAAGACACAGGACTCAAATAAATAAAATCCAAAATGAAAGAGGAGAAATCACCACAGACATCATAGATATACAAAGAATTATTGTAGAATACTATGAAAAACTATATGCCACCAAATACAACAATCTAGAAGAAATGGATAAATTCCTAGAACAATACAACCTTCCTAAACTGAGTCATGAAGAAGCAGAAAGACTAAACAGACCAATCAGCAGGGAAGAAATAGAAAAAACTATTAAAAACCTCCCCAAAAATAAAAGTCCAGGCCCAGACGATTATACTAGTGAATTCTATCAAGCATTCAAAGAAGACTTGGTTCCTATTCTACTCAAAGTCTTCCAAAAAATTGAAGAAGAAGCAATACTTCCAAACACATTTTATGAGGCCAACATAACCCTCATACCAAAACCAGGCAAGGATGGCACAAAGAAAGAAAACTACAGACCAATATCTCTAATGAATACAGATGCTAAAATACTAAACAAAATACTGGCAAATCGAATACAACAACATATTAAAAAAATAATACAGGCCCTGGCCGGTTGGCTCAGCGGTAGAGCGTCGGCCTAGCGTGCGGAGAACCCGGGTTCGATTCCCGGCCAGGGCACACAGGAGTAAGCGCCCATTTGCTTCTCCACCCCTCTGCCGTGCCTTCCTCTCTGTCTCTCTCTTCCCCTCCCGCAGCCAAGGCTCCATTGGAGCAAAGATGGCCCGAGCGCTGGGGATGGCTCTGTGGCCTCTGCCCCAGGCGCTAGAGTGGCTCTGGTCGCAACATGGCGACGCCCAGGATGGGCAGAGCATCGCCCCCTGGTGGGCAGAGCGTCGCCCCTGGTGGGCGTGCTGGGTGGATCCCGGTCGGGCGCATGCGGGAGTCTGTCTGACTGTCTCTCCCTGTTTCCAGCTTCAGAAAAAATGCAAAAAAAAAAAAAAAAAAAAAAAAAAAAAATAATACATCATGATCAAGTGGGATTCATCCCAGAATCTCAAGGATGGTTCAACATACGTAAAACGGTTAACGTAATACACCATATCAACAAAACAAAGAACAAAAACCACATGATCTTATCAATAGATGCAGAAAAGGCTTTCGATAAAATACAACACAATTTTATGTTTAAGACTCTCAACAAAATGGGTATAGAAGGAAAATATCTCAACATGATAAAGGCCATATATGATAAACCATCAGCCAACATCATATTAAATGGCGTAAAACTGAGGACTTTCCACCTTAAATCAGGAACATGACAGGGTTGTCCACTCTCTCCACTCTTATTTAACGTGGTGCTAGAAGTTCTGGCCAGAGCAATCAGACAAGACAAAGAAATAAAAGGCATCCATATTGGAAAAGAAGAAGTAAAGGTATCACTTTTTGCTGATGATATGATCCTATACATTGAAAACCCAAAGGACCCCACAAAAAGATTACTAGAAACAATAAACCAATACAGTAAGGTCGCAGGATACAAAATTAACATACAAAAGTCCATAGCCTTTCTATATGCCAACAATGAAATATTAGAAAACAAACTCAAAAAAATAATCCCCTTCATGATTGCAACAAAAAAAATAAAATACCTAGGAATAAACATAACAAAGAATGTAAAGGACCTATATAACGAAAACTACAAGGCATTGCTAAGAGAAATAGAAAAAGACACAATGAGATGGAAAAATATTCCTTGTTCTTGGATAGGAAGAATAAATATAATTAAAATGGCCATATTACCCAAAGTAATATATAAATTTAATGCAATTCCCATCAAAATTTCTATGACATTTTTTAAAGAAATGGAACAAAAAATCATCAGATTTATATGGAACTATAAAAAACCCCGAATAGCCAAAGCAATCCTAAGGAAAAAGAATGAAGCTGGGGGCATTACAATACCTGACTTTAAACTATATTATAGGGCCACAATAATCAAAACTGTATGGTATTGGCAGAAAAATAGACACTCAGACCAATGGAACAGAATAGAAAGCCCAGAAATAAAACCACATATATATGGTCAAATAATCTTTGATAAGGGGGCCAACAACACAAAATGGAGAAAAGAAAGCCTCTTCAACAAATGGTGTTGGGAAAACTGGAAAGCCACATGCAAAAGAATGAAACTCGACTACAGCCTGTCCCCGTGTACTAAAATTAATTCAAAATGGATCAAAGACCTAAATATAAGATCTGAAACAATAAAGTACATAGAAGAAGATATAGGTACTAAACTCATGGACCTGGGTTTTAAAGAACATTTTATGAACTTGACTCCAATGGCAAGAGAAGTGAAGGCAAAGATAAATGAATGGGACTACATCAGAATAAAAAGTTTTTGCTCAGCAAGAGAAACTGATATCAAAATAAACAGACAGCCAACTAAATGGGAACTGATATTTTCAAACAACAGCTCAGATAAGGGCCTAATATCCAAAATTTACAAAGAACTCATAAAACTCAACAACAAACAAACAAACAATCCAATAAAAAAATGGGAAGAGGACATGAACAGACACTTCCCCCAGGAAGAAATACAAATGGCCAACAGATATATGAAAAGATGCTCAGCTTTATTAGTTATTAGAGAAATGCAAATCAAAACTACAATGAGATACCACCTCACCCCTGTTAGATTAGCTATTATCAACAAGACGGGTAATAGCAAATGTTGGAGAGGCTGTGGAGAAAAAGGAACCCTCATACACTGTTGGTGGGAATGTAAAGTAGTACAACCATTATGGAGGAAAGTATGGTGGTTCCTCAAAAAACTGCAAATAGAACTACCTTATGACCCAGCAATCCCTCTACTGGGTATATACCCCAAAACCTCAGAATCATTGATACGTAAAGACACATGCAGCCCCATGTTCATTGCAGCACTGTTCACAGTGGCCAAGACATGGAAACAACCAAAAAACCCTTCAATAGATGACTGGATAAAGAAGATGTGGCACATATACACTATGGAATACTACTCAGCCATAAGAAATGATGACATCAGATCATTTACAGCGAAATGGTGGGATCTTGATAACATTATACGGAGTGAAATAAGTAAATCAGAAAAAAACAAGAACTACATGATTCCATACATTGGTGGAACATAAAAACGAGACTAAGAGACATGGACAAGAGAGTGGTGGTTACCAGGGGTGGGGGGAGGGAGGACGCAGGAGGGAGGGAGGGAGAGAGTTAGGGGGAGGAGGAGGGGCACAGAGAAAACTAGACAGAGGGTGACGGAGGACAATCTGACTCTGGGTGAGGGGTATGCAACATAATTTAATGACAAGATAACCTAGACATGTTTTCTTTGAATATATGTACCCTGAATTATTAATGTCATCCCATCAACATTAATAAAAATTTATAAAAAAAAAAAACCAAAAAAAAACCCAAAAAAAAAACATTGCTTTGGCTATTCAGTGTCTTTTGTCATTCTATATAATTTTTTGGATTGTTGTCCTATTTCTGTAAAAAATGCCATTGGAATTTTGATAAAGATTGCATTGAACCTGTGGGTTGCTTTAGGTGGTATAGACATCTTAACAATATTCATTTTCCGATCCACAAGCACAAAATATCTTTCCTTTGTGTGTGTGTGCGTGTCTGTATCTTCTTAAATTTCTTTACTTACTGTCTTATAGTTTTCAGTGTACAGCTCTTTCATCTCTGGTTAACTTTATTCTTTGGTATTTTATTCTTTGTGATAAAATGGGATTGTTTTCTTTTTTTAAATTTTTATTTATTCATTTTAGAGAGGAGAGGGAGAGACAGAGAGAGAGAGAGAGAGAGAGAGAGGAGAGACAGAGAGAGAGAAGGGGGGAGGAGCTGGAAGCATCAACTCCCATATGTGCCTTGACCAGGCAAGCCCAGGGTTTTGAACCAGCGACCTCAGCATTTCCAGGTTGATGCTTTATCCACTGCGCCACCACAGGTCAGGCGGGATTGTTTTCTTAATTTCACTTTCTGATAGTTCATTATTAGTGTATAGAAGTGTAAGAGATTTTTTGTATTGCTTTTGTATCCTGCAACATTACTGAATTAATGTATTCATTCTAACAGTGTTTTGATGGAGTCTCTAGGGTTTTTTATACATACTATCATACCATCTACAAATAGTGAGTTTACTTCCTTTTCAATTTAGATGACTTTTATTTCCTTTTTCTTGCCTAATTGATCTGGCTAGGACTTCCATTATTATGTTGAATAAAAGTGGTGAGAATGAGCATCTTTACCTTGTTTCTGATCTTAGAAGAGCTTTCAGTTTTTCACCATTGAATATAATGTTAGCTGTAGACTTGTCATGTGTGACTTTTATTATGTAGAGATATGTTCTCTCTGTACCCTCTCTGTTGAATGTTTATCATAAATGAATGTTGAATTTTGTCAAATGTTTTGTCTGTATTTATTGACATGATCATATGATTTTTATCCTTAATTTTGTTAATGTATATAAATTTTTGTTCATAGTAGTCTCTTATGATCTTTTGTATTTTTGTCGTATTAGTTATAATAGCTCCTCATTCACTTTTGATTTTTTAATAATGCATTTATAAATCTTTATACATTTCTTATCTTTTTATAATGTTTAACTCACTAACAAGATTATAGTAGGTTATCAATGACTGTCAGATAGTTGCAATATTATCTACTCTATAAAATGAGGTACACTTCTATGTATTCACACCTCTGATAAAAGGATTGGCTTACAAGTGTAAACTACACTAGTGTAAGAACCCTTATATGGCCTTCTCCAAGTTTGATCTAAAAGAATGATACTGTTTCAAGATTTTATAGTTTTGTCAGGAAACAATATATTCTATATCCATAAAGTTGGTACAAAATAGGTGATTGGAAACTAGACCAAATGCTCAATACAGGAATCAGAGGTTAAAAGAGGTCTAGTGGTTACCAGTAAAAATGGTGGACCTAGCTGAAGGTCCAGGGTGCCTTCATACCTTGGAATCTTTTTAACACTTTCATGGGGGGAGGGGTCATAGGACTTGGTCAGGTTAGAGAGCTGGCACTGGCCTCCTTGAAAAAAGTCTGAGATCCAGAAAAGAGCACAACCATTCAAAAACTCGACCTAAGAGCCCAACTGCAAGGTACAACTTACCTCTGGGGAGAGGGAAAAGAAATCTGTGGGGATGAGGTAGAAGAGCTACATCAACACTATCAGTAATATATACTTTTTATTATGTAATGGTATACAGTTGTTTGCTACACTTTTTTTGTATTTTTGTACTCTTTTATAGTCTAAAAATGTTCCCCATATTTAACAACATAATTTAATACTGAAAATAAGATGGGGTCAACCCTGCAAGGTAAGTAGGATTTGGAAATGCAGTGATGAGAGAGATACTATACTCTTAAGCATGCTTTATGTACTGGAAAAGGCAGTCCACATGGTGGATACTAAGTAACAGAAGCTCCTTTTATCCAACAGCTGACTTTCAGCTCTATGAGGCTGTGGCAGCTTCCCACAGATACGGGACACTGCACTGGAGACTGTCCACTCCCCTTTTTTTGCAAGGTAGGGAGGGGTTCCCCAGTTCCTGCAAACCCCGCTGAGGAAACTTTGACTCCTGGCTGCCCAGCAGTGTTTGTTGGGCAGGGTAAGCAGAGAGGCACTTTCTTGGATCCCCTTGGGCAAAATCTGGAGCCACTGGCCTATGCTGGAAACCAAGAGTCGGGGCCTGTGTGCACACTGGAGAACTCAATTCCCAGGGCTCTGATTACCTTGAGGCCTGTAACTGTGGAAACAGTATTCAGGTCTAAGTTCCATGGAGTGAATGGTAAATGAAAGTGAAATGGGAACTCAAGATGAAAAATTACAAAAAAGAAAGGACCACTGTCCAAAAATGTAAAGGCTATGCATCTGAAACAGAAATTTAGACTATCTAACTAAACTGAGTGAGTTGAAGTAACTTGTTTAGAACTATGATCATGTGGTTTATTACATCAACACATTTGAATGACTTGCCTCAGTTCTCGGCTTGCCTATGAGAAGCTGGATTGGCCCCACAGTGCATGCATGTATTTCTGACTATTCCCCATAAAACAGTGACCGTAAAATATAGTACAAACAGAAAAAATATATATTTGAAAGCCTGACAAGTGCCAGGCATTATACATAAATGCAATTAAAAAAAAAAGAATCCTAGACAAAATGAGAATTTTATTTCAAATAAAGTAAAAGTATATGGTGTGAGGTAGTTAGAAGCTCTAGGCTTCTGGATAGACGCTTGGAATGCACAACTTCTCCTCACCCTAGTCTGTGAAGTTGCAACAACTGGGACAGAATATGAATATCCATGGCAACAACAGCAGTGCTATAACCTGAAAGTTACCAAACAACAGTGGAAGATACATTTTAATCTAAATGTTCAACCCATTTGATTATTTCTATTATTTAACACACCAATAATGTAGTAGTTTTTAACTTCAAAGAGATTAAAATGCTCTTTCTCAATGCAAATGCTAAGCCACTTAACAGTTGTAGATAATGTAAGTAGTTACTATTCAAGAACAATTGAGTGTTTGTATTGATGTTACAAATATATAAGCATACAGAAAGAAATTAAACAACATAATAAAAAATTCAAAGATTAAAACCTCATCTGTATGTAAATTTATTGGGTCTCTGCCTTGTTAAGAGGCCCCTGAGTCAGTTTCTTTTATCTGGGGTTTATTCCTGTCCCCCATTCCTGATTTCCCCAACAAATGAAACACCGTAAGACTTTGTTTGGTCACCAGACTGTCTGCTAGAGCAGCTGAAGCTTTTGAGTCTCAGATATAAATCAATCTGATGCGACTGATGAAAAAGTAGCACTTAAATTTAGGACCCACCATTGTGTTTACATTCTAAATAAGTGATTGGCTTTCAGCTATTTGTTTTGAAAGGATGACTGAATATTTTTGCCTGGGAGTGGGGCAGGTTTCTAAATGTTAGCCCCCCTCTTGATGTTATCAGGAAGCCTGGACTGTCATCACTCCCAGTAAGAGTCAGGCCACATCCAGCGGCCCTGTTAGGGAAAGGAAGGCCAAATCGCCATCTCTTCCTAAAAAGATGTCCTCAAAGACCCTGAGAAAAGTCTAATCTCAATCCCCAACAGACACAAAAGAACTCAGCTTCCTTCAGGATCAAAGCCTGTCAGGAGGAATCCACTCACGTCTCTCTAACTTCAATGTGTCCTTTTTGCTACATGGGCTCTCTAACTCCATTCTTGGTAAGGAGCCCCCATTTCTGGCGGGCAGTTAGATTAGCAAGTAACTTCCAGGATTAAAACAGAAGTTGCTCTGATTATGCCTCTGAATTTTGTAGAAAACCCTGACTTATAGGAAGCATTTATACTATCGCTCAGTCCCTTCCTATAATTCTCTGCATTGCTTTCTGCTATTATTTACAAACTAATGTTTTTTATTTCCATATTTCACATCCTGCCCTTTTCAGTCTTACACCTGCTTCCCTCTATCTGAATGTACTCTTTATACTGAGAACTTAATATTACTCAAATGAACTTACATTTTCCCTCTCCTTATCCACAAATTTACTTCTAATTTCTGTATTTTATATTCTAGCATGAAATACCATATTAGGAAGTCATATTGAATTGACTTTTTTCTTTATGCTCTCCCTCCCCTCCCATCATGACATCCAATTAACTATCAAGTTCTGCTACTGTTCCTTCTCAATACCTCTTCACCTTCTTGTCATCTATATTTCCACCATCTTGGTTCAGGCCACTGTCATGTTAATCTGGACTATACTCCCTACCTCATTTCCCAAACGGACACCATTGTGACCTATGCAAAATGCCAACCTTGTCAAGTTATGATTCTGCTACAAATGCATTAAAGAACTCTTATTTTTTCTTTCTTATTTGTGGGTGGAGCGCAGAGTGCATTCCTAGCAGCTGTGGCTGATGCAATGCTGTGAGAATTCTCCAGCTCCCAGAATCCTCCTGGGCATACCCAGGAAGGGAGCTCGCCACAATAAGGAAGTGACTCAGTGCCAACCACGCAACTCCCTGACCTTTTCAGCCATTGGCTTTGAAGAACACGCTGTAATATCCTATAGGCTGAACCTGTGTATATAAACTAGCTTACTTCCTGAATAAATCGGATCTGCATCACTGACGGGTCTTTGCGTCTCCGTTGTCCTCACCCCTGGCAGGACTTGTCCACACTTATTGAATTTATTAGGGTGAGATTGGCTAATTAAATTATATAGGTTCATGTGTACAGTTCTATAATACATCATCTGTATATTGCATGTGTTCACCATCCAAGTCAAGTCTTCCATCACCATTTATCCTCCCTTACCATCTTCTAACTTCCCTCATCCCCCTTTCCCTCTGATAATCACCATATTGTTGTCTGTGTCTATGTATGGTATTTGTTTGTTTGTTTTTTGCTTAATCTCTACACCTTTTTCACATAGCCATGAACACCCACTCCACTCTGACAGCTGTCAGTCTGTTCTCCACCTGTGAGTCTAATTCTATTTTGTTTGTGAATTTATTTTGTACATTAGATTCCACGTATGAGTGAAATCATATGGTACTTTTATTTTTCTGTCTGGCTTATATCACCTATCGTAATGCTCTCCAGGTCCATCCATGCTATTGCAAAAGATAACATTTCATTCTTTTTTATGGCCAAGTAGTATCTCATTGTGTAAATGTATCACAGCTTTCTAATCCACTCATACTGATGAACACTTAGGCTACTTCCAAATCTTGACTATTGTAAATAATGCTGCAATGAACAAATGAGTGTATATATTCTTTCAAATTAATATTTTGGATTTCTTTGGATATATTCCTAGAAGTGGAAATGCTGGATCATAAGGTATTTACATTATTAATATTTTGAGGTGACTCCATATTTCTTTCCACAGTGGTTGTACCAGTCTACATTCCCACCAACAGTGCACGAGGATTCTCTTTTCTCCACATCCTCACCAACACTTGTTTGTGGACTTGTTGATGATAGCCATTCTGACAGATGTGAAATGATAGCTCATTGTGGTTTTAATTTGCATTTTTCTAATGATTAGTGAAAGATATTTGAATATCTTTTCAGATGTCTATCAGTCACCTGTATGTCCTCTTTGGAGTGTATATTCAGGTCCTTGCCCATTTTTTAAATTGGTTTGTTTATTTATTGGTATTGAGTTTTATAAATTCTTTATAAATTATCAGATGTATCATTTGCGAATATATTTTTCCATTCAGCGGGTTGCCTTTTCATTTTGTTAGTGATTCCCTTTTCTGTGCAAAAACTTTTTAGTTTCATATAGTCTCATTTATTTATTTTTCTTTTGTTTCTTTGCCCGAGGAGATATAGCAGAAAAAAATATTGCTACAAGAAATTTCTGAGATTTTACAGGCTATATTTTCTTCTAGGATTTTTATGGTATTGAGTCTAAACATTTGTCTTTAATCCACTTTGAGTTTATTGTTGTGTATCATGTAACAAGGTGGTATAGTTTCAATTGTTTGTCCAATTTTCTCAACATCATTTATTTAATAGACTATATTTATCCCATTGTATGTTCTTGCCTCCTTTGTTAAATATTAATTTACTATAAAGGTGTGGGTTTATTTCTGGTCCTTTACTCTTTTCCATTAATCTATATGTATGTTTCTATACAGTACCATGATGTTTTGATTACTATAGCCTTGTAGTATAGTTTAAAATCAGGTAGTATGATTTCTCTAACTTTGTTCTTCTTCCTCAAGATTGCTGTTGCTATTTGGAATTTTTTATGGTTCTATATAAATTTTTGGTATATTTGTTCTAGTTCTGTAAAATACAACATTGGTATCTTGATAGGAATTACAATGAATCTATAGATTGGTTAGGATAGTATAGACATTTTAATGATGTTAATTCTTCCTATCTATAAACATGATAAATGCTTTCACTTATTTGTATCTTCTTCAATTTATTCCTTCAGCTTCTTGTATTTTCCAAATACAGGTCTTTAATGTCCTTGATTAAAATTATCCCTACGTCTTTTACATTATTTAAAGCAATTGTAAATAGAATTGTTTTCTTTCTTAAAAAATACTTTAAAATTGATTTTAGAGAGAGAAGAAGAGGGAGGGAGAGAGAGAGAATGTGAGAGAAAGAGAGACATATCAATTTGTTCCACTTTTTATGCATTCATTGGTTGATTATTGTGTGTACCTTGACCAGAGAGATTGAACCTGCTATCCTGGTGTATTGGGATAGTGCTCTACTTAACTGAACTACTGGGTCAGGGCTAGGATTGTTTTCTTAGTTTCCCTTGCTGATAGTTCATTATTGGTATATAATAATGCAACTGATTTCTAGATATTTGTTTTGTATCCTCTTACTTTAGTAAATTCATTTATCAGTTCTAGTATTTTTTTGGTGGAATATTTAGGTTCTCTATATACAATGTCATGTCTGCATATAATGACAGTGTTACTTCTTTCTTTCCAATTTAGATGTATTTTTTTCTTCTTCTTCTTGTCTGATTGCTGTGGCTAAGGCTTCCAATATTATGTTGAATAAGAGTGGTGAAAGTGAACATCCCTGTTTTGTTTCCAATCTGAAGGGAAACACTTGTAGTTTTGGCTCATTGATTATGATGTTGGCTGTGAGTGTGTCATATATGGCCTTTATTACATTGAGCTTTGTTCCCTCTATTTCCAAGTTGCTGAGAGTTTTTACATAAATGTGTGCTGGATTTTATCAAATGTTTTTTCTGCATCTAGTGATATAATCATGCGGTTTTATCCTTCATTTTGTTTATGTGGTATATCATGTTTATTAATTTGTGGATACAGTATTGTACCAACTTTGAATCCCCAGAATAAATCCCACTTGGTCATAGTGTATGATCTTTTCAATGTATTGCTGGATCTGGCTTACTAATGTTTTGTTGAGGATTTTGACATCCATGTGCATCAGGGATTTTTTTTTTTTTGGTAGTGTTTTTGTTTGGTTTTGAAATTAAGATAATACTGCCCTTATAAAATGAGCTTGGGCCTCTTCCTTCCACTTAAATTTTTAAAAATAGTTTGAGAAAGAAAGGTATTAGTTCTTTGATTGTTTGGTTAAACAATTCACCTGTGAAGCCATGCAGTCCAGGACTTTTGTTTTTTGGGAGTTTTTGATTACTGCTTCAATTCCACTAGTTGTAATCTGTCTATTTAGATTCTTCCTGATTCAATTTTAGAAGATTGTATGTTTCTACAAATTTATCCATTTCATCCAGATTGTCCGATTTGTTGGCATAATCGTTTGTAATATTTTCTTATAAAACTTCGTATTTCTCTGGTGTCAGTTTTACTTCTCCACTTTTATAACTGATTGTATTTATTTGGGTCCTCTCTTTCTTTTTTCCTGATGAGTCTGATTAAAGTCTTGTCAATCTTGTTTATCTTTTCAAAGAACCAGCCCTTGGTTTCATTGAAACTTTGTGCATTGGCCCTTTAAGAGGGTGCCTGTGTCTCTAGTTTACTCTGTCTCTCTCGAGGGATAGAAACCCTGCTGTTATTCATAGCTGGATGTTATGTGGGCACTTCTTCCTGGCTCTGGTGCTCTGGGCTGGGGAGCCCAGCAGGGGAGGAAAACCCACGGCAACTCAGATATTTCTCTGGAACCTCAGCCATTGCCCATGGGAGCAACGCCAGTCCTTTCTACATCTCCACCCATCCTACCGCTCTCCATGCGGCTTCTTCTTGATTCTGAAACTTCTCTTCAGCTTGTCTTCAGTTGGTTATTCAGGATAATTATTCTATAATTTAGTAGTAATTCCAGTTTGGTAGTGGGAGGAGGTGAGTGTAGTTTTCAGCGACTTCACCACTATCTTGAATTCTTGCCACAGCTCTCATTTTCTAATGAAAGGTTCAAACTCCTTGGTTCCTTCCAGTTTGACCTCCCACCCCTTCCCCCACACACATGAGACTTCAGCTGTACCTAAGGTGTAATAAACATGCCATACTCTTTTTGCATTGTGTCAGGGCATCTGTAGATCACTGGCTAGGCATCCTTTTTTCTTTGAGACTCAACTCAAAGACCATTTAGTCAGAATTTCATGACCTTTCTTCCTCCTTCCTTTGCTTGCATCTTTCAGTTTTCCAATAGTATTCTGAGTTAAACTTCAGTTAATTTTTGTTTGAATTTTTGTAATAAAACTTCATACTTATTCAAAAAAAATTAAGGTACAAAAAGATATATAGTAAAAAGCGAAAGTATACTTGTCCTCTCCTAATCCTTCATTCCAATCCCCAGAAATAGCACAGGCATTTGTGCATCCTTCCAAAAATTCCTATGTATATTATTATTAAATACAATAGGATTAAACTATACATATTGTTCTACAACTGAATTTTTCCCACTTATTAATTCATTTGGGATATATTTCTATATTTAAATAATATATACTATTGTCAATATCATGTTTAGATTCTTTTTTTTATTTTAGTGAGAGAGAAACAGAGAGACAGATAGACAGACAGACAGGGTCAGACAGACAGGAAGGGAGAGAGATGAGAAGCAGCAATTCTTCATTGTGGCAACTTAGCTGTTCATTGATTGCTTTCTTACACGTGTCTCGACTAGGGGGTTCCAGCCAAGCCAGTGACCCTTTGCTCAAGTCAGTGAACTTAGGCTTCAAGCCAGCAAACTGAGCTCAAGCTGGTGAGCCCACACTCAAGCTGAATCGGCCTGCACTCAAGCCGGTGAGCTCAGGCTTTTGAACCTGGGTCCTCAGTATCTGAGGCTGATACTCTATCCACTACACTATTGCTTGGTCAGGCTTATGGTTAGAACCTTACCTAATAATTCCCTTACTCTTAATAGGTTAGCTTATCCTATTCATTTTTATTATTTTAACTGATATAAATGTGTTGTATTACTTTATGTTATATTATTTTGTTTATTTTTGTGTTTGTTTCTTTAGTTTTCTGTCTTTTGCTATATGGTCTTTTATTCTTGTTATTGGTTTACACTTTTTTCTTCCAGTGTTTATATTTATAATAGTAAATATTATATAATAATATATATAAAATTTTATTTCTTAATTTATAAACTTTAGAATGTATTTATTAACTTCTTGTTATGAAAAATGAGAAAATATATAGCTCTTCACACCAATTCTCAACATCACTTTCCAGTTTTAATAATTATATTATTATTTTTATATTGTTACGTTTTATGATATTTACATTATATTCTGTGTAATAGAGACAACTCACCAAATTACTGTCTCTTCCTGGAAACTCAGCCTGTTTATATCTGGGTGGAGCCATAGAATAATTCTTACCAATTAATGATAGTGAAAGTAGATGACATTTTCAGTAGAGGCAGGTAAGGAGGGTGCCTTGTCTACTCTCTCTCTCTCTCTTTCATCTTCCTGCAAGCTGGATGGTTCCCAGGTGACCCTAAGACTCTACTGAAAATGACAGAGCCACACAAAGGAAGATGCCTGGGACCCCAAATCATGCAAAAACAGAGGCCCTGCTCAAGGTCACTCAGTAAACAGTGACTTGGGTTAAAAATAAATTTTTATTGTATTCAGTCACTTAGACATTAAGGTTGTGATAGTATTATTTATACTGATGAATGTATTCTATAATTATAATTTCTAAAGTTTGATCATGTTAATTATATGTTCAAATGGATTCAATGCTCATGATCAATCTCCATTCCTGAATTCTTTATTTTGACATCTCTCTTATTTAGCCATATATATATATATATATGCAGCAGAAGCAAGCATATTATTTCACTATGTTACACTATTAAATAGTTTCTTTCAAGTAGGGCTCATGAGTGCTATATTTCCTGAGGCATTACATGTTTGGGAATATATTTATGGTATCTTTGACGATAAATAACATCTTGGTTGGATATTAAATTCTTGATTCAATCTTTATTTTTATTTTTTTGCCTTTGAATTTTGTTGCCATTATTCTGTTGCCTTCTGGTGTTGAATGTTACTACGAATAATATCCTGGCTTGAGGCTAGTCTGACTTAAAGATAACTTGTTTTTATGCCTGCAATCTCAGTGAAATACTTATCTTTAAAGTTAAACTTCACAAGGATAGTTCTTTGGTTTGATAATTCTGCAATATTGGTATGTCCTTGAAGTCTAAGATTCCAGACTCTTTATTTCAGAAATATTTTCTCCTATTATACATTGAAATCATTTTTTCCTAAATACTTCTGGTTCATCTTCAAGGACACCAATTATGCAATTTTATATTCCTTGTCTTTCTCTGTACACACTATTCTATGTACTTCTTTTTTTCCCCTTTGTGTAGCTTTATTCAATTGTAATTTTCTCAGGACTGCTTTATGTCCTTAGATACTTTCAGCAGAATTTGTTCTGTATCTTCTGCTTCTAATGTGGTTTTGATTTCTGTAATGTGTGTTTTATTATTATTTTCATTTATCTCTGGGTTCTGCCAGCTTTCTCTTTGTGAGGCCTGAAAAAAAGCTATGTTCTCTTTTAACTGTTTCAGATAAGAAGTGACATAAAACTTTTGTTTATATTTCCTTAGTTTTTATATTAATTAACAAATCTATTTTTTAAGCAAAGAGTTTAGCTTTTCTTTTTCTCTTAAAATCCTCTAATGGAAAAAAAAAATCTCCAATGACTTTCTATCACCTTTAGAGTCAAATTCAATTACATGGGCCTGCAAGACCCTACTTTATCTGGCTCCTGTTACTTCTGAACCTCCTCTAATATCCTACCCTCAAAATATTCCATCCTTCCTCCAGTTCCTCATACAGGCCACGCTCATTTGTAGCTGATGACCTTGGCATGCACCTGCCACTGCCTGGAAAGTTGCTCAGCATTGCTGCATGGTGGCCCCTTCTGGTCTTTAGTTCTCTGTTAAATGTCACCTCCTCAGAGAGGCCTTCCCAGCTTGGCCATTCTCTGTCTCATCACCCTGCTTTATTTTCCTTGTGGCATTTATTACTACATGACAGCTTTTTATATTTGTTTGCTGTATATCCCCCTTTACTGAATGTAGGCCCCATTGATGTGGACCCTGTTGGTCTGGTTCTCTGTAGTTCCAGGACCTAAAACAGTGTCTGACATATAGCAGGTGTTTAATAAATTTTTGTGAAATGAAGGAATAGATGAGTCACCGTAATCAACACTGTGTGGTTGCTAAGTAGAAGACCGTGAGTTCTATGGTGGTCATAGGAAAATCAGGGCTCTGTGCTTGAGACAGTGATTAAGTGGTTCACCTGAAAAGCCTACCCATTCAGAAAACACACAGAGTGGATTTGACACAATTAATGTTTGATTTGTAAATAATACAGGATGTGGCAAAAGTAGGTTTACAGTTGTTCGTGTGAGAAATAATACAATCAATAAATTATAATACAAGAATAAACTCTATGTTTCACATACTCACAACTGTAAATCTACATTTGTCCCCACCAATGTCTCTGATACTTTGATTACTGTACCATTCAGGAGAGGGAAAAAATCAGTTTATTTTGAAATCTGCAGTTTTTTAGGAGCAGTTTTTGAAATCGGCTCCTAATTGGTGAAAGCAATATATGTTTTCTGAGTAGTGTAGTATATTGATTGTAAACTGAACTCAAAGTTAATCAATATTAGTATCTATTTCTTGTAACCAATTTGAGAGTTTAAAAATTTATCTTTCTACTTATAAAAATTATGTATCCTCGTGATAGAATATTTAAAAAATATAACTCATTAGAAAAAGAAATAACTATTATTCATAATAGTTTATCCCATCACCCCTCAAGGTAATGTTCAATATTATGTTGTTTATAGAGTTAGCTATTTTCTGATACATAGATGATATAATATATATTAAATATATCCGCCTTTTGACCCAGCTATCCCACTTTTAGGAATATACCCCAAGGACACCGTAGAATGGCTCCAAAAGGAGAAATGCACCCCCATGTTTGTGGCAGCATTGTTCACGATAGCAAACATCTGGAAACAGTCCAAGTGTCCGTCAGAGGATGAGTGGATTAAAAAGCTTTGGTACATATATACTATGGAATACTACTCAGCCATAAGAAATGATGACATCGGATCATTTACAATAACATGGATGGACCTTGACAACATTATACGGAGTGAAATAAGTAAATCAGAAAAAAAACTAAGATGAATCCATACATAGAAGGGACATAAAAATGAGACTCAGAGACATGAACAAGAATGTGATGGCAATAGGGATGGGGGTTGGGGGGAGAGGGGATGGAGTGAAGAAGGAGAGAGGGGTTGGGGGAGGGGAGGGGCACAAAGAAAACCAGATAGAAGGTGACAGAAGACAATTTAATTTTGGGGGAGGGGTATACAGCACAATCAAATGTCAAAATAATCTAGAGATGTTTTCTCTCAACATATGTACCCTGATTTATCAATGTCACTGCATTAAATTTAATAAAAGAAACATTTAAAAAAATTAAAAAAATATATATATATCCGTATGCATCATACAAATAATCATCCATTCTAATGTGATGCTATAACTATCATATGTCTATGGCTTCTCTCTTTCCATGTAAAGAGAAAACACTTTTTTATTCTGTGTGGGGGCAGCTCCAGTGCAGAAATATTCCTCGATCCTTCCCTTCTTCAGTCTCCCCAAGAGAGAAGTGACTTGTATAACTGGCGCTTTTGGATTGAGATACTAGGGTATGGGTAATTCTGTGTTTTCTTTTTTAGGTCTGCCTGCTTGTAAAAAACAGATGCTCTGTCTTTGCAAGAGTAAAGTAGGTTGTACGGCCCTGGCTGGCTGGCTCAGTGGATAAAGTGTCAGCCCAGCATATGGATGTTGCAGGTTTGACCCCTGATCAGGGCACACAGGAGAAACGACCATCTGCTTCTCTTCCCTTCCTCCCCCTTCTCTCTGTCTTCTCCTCTTGGAACCAGTGGCTCAGCTGATTTGAGCATCGGCCAGGGTGCTAAGGATAGCTTGACTGGTTTGAGCATCAGCCCCGGGCACTGAGGATAGCTCAGTTGATTCAAGCATCGTCTCAGACAGGGTTGCCATATGGATCCCATTTAGGGTGCATGAGGACGTCTGCCTCTCTACCTCTCTTCCCCTCACTTTAAAAAAAGAAAAAGGGTAAAGTAGGTTGTAAAGGCTTTGTCCTCATATGGGAGGTTACAGTTGACCAGTGTTCCTGTGACTGGTGGGTATATCTGCTGAAGAAAGAGAGGCAATCACAGAAATAGCTTGTACTGCTCCTAAGTGACATCTCCAGCAGCTCTGTCACTATATATAGCAATCAAGCTGACATTTTTATCTCCACGGGTCTGCTGCCTCCTCTGTCGTTCTCCAGCAGGGAAGACAGAGATACTATTTCTTGGCCTGCTCACATGCCAACTCATGACACCAACATAAGGTCTTACATTATACTTAAAAGGCAAAAAGGCAGGCCCTGGCCAGTTGGCTCAGTGGTAGAGCATCGGCCTGGCATGCAGGAGTCCCAGGTTCGATTCCTGGCCAGGGCACACAGGAGAAGTGCCCATCTGCTTCTTCACCCCTTCCCCCCTCCTTCCTCTCTGTCTCTCTCTTCCCCTCCCGCAGCCAAGGCTCCATTGGAGCAAAGTTGGCCCAGGCACTGAGGATGGCTCCATGGCCTCTGCCTCAGGAGCTAGAATGGCTCTGGTTGCAACAGAGCAATGCCCCAGATGGGCGGAGGATCACCCCCTGGTGGGCATGCGGGTGAATCCCAGTCAGGCGCATGTGGGAGTCTGTCTGACTGCCTCCCCGTTTCCAACTTCAGAAAAATACAAAAAAAATAAATAAATAAAATAAATAAATAAAAATAAAAGGCAAAAAGGCTTAAAACATTTGTTAGTTGGTCTTGATTTTGGCATGGATATCTATAGAGGTAGAAGGGTCAAAGGAGAATCAGGGTATATGGTGGTGGTATGGAAGTCAGGGTTTTCAAAAGAGGTTTGCCAACACTGCCAGATGGTGTAGAAGGCTAAGAGTAACATGGACCAAGGAAAGGCTGGTGGATTTGTCAATGATAAATAATCAATGGCTCTCAACTAGCGATTCTCACACTGTGCTCCATAGTCCATTGGGAGGCCAAGTGAGTCCTTGGAACTCCCTGGAAAGTTTAAGTTCATTGGGTAGCAACATGGGTGTGTGATGTACCAATTCCACAGATTTTTCTTTTTTAGTCGCCTAGGCTCATTTACTGAGTTTGTAAGGCTTGTACAATTGCTATTCATAAACTAAAATTAGCAAGTCCCTAGTGTATCTTGAGGCTCTGAGGGAGTTAGGAAGTGAGTGCATAATGAAGAAACAGGCAGACATCAAGACTAATTTTTACTAAGAACAAAAGAAGAAAGAATGGTAAGTAGAAAAATCTATTTCCCCAGATGGTAAGGACTCTGACCTTCACGCTAGAGCAGTAGTGTGCCAGATGACTCAACTAATCATTCTTAAGATCCCTTCACTCCAATGAGCTACCCCTTTAACACATGAAATGACAATACTAGAATTTTGGTCAGAATCAGGTTTTGAGGCATTTTATTTATTTTATTTTATTATTATTATTTTTTATACAGGGACAGAGATAGAGTCAGAGAGAGCGACAGACGGACAGGAACAGAGAGAGATGAGAAGCATCAACCGAGCGCCCTTTGGTCTAACACAGGGGTCCCCAAACTTTTTACACAGGGGCCATTTCACTGTCCCTCAGACCGTTGGAGGGCCGGACTATAAAAAAAAACTATGATCAAATCCCTATGCACACTGCACATATCTTATTTTAAAGTAAAAAAACAAAACGGGAACAAATATAATATTTAAAATAAAGAACAAGTAAATTTAAATCAACAAACTGACCAGTATTTCAATGGGAACTATGCTCCTCTCACTGACCACCAATGAAAGAGGTGCCCCTTCTGGAAGTGCAGCGGGGGCCAGATAAATGGCCTCAGGGGGCCACATGCGGCCCACGGCTGTAGTTTGGGGACCCCTGATCTAACAGAAGGAGAGTCAGAACTAGTATCTGGCTTCAATGTTGGGTATGCAGCAGTCTTTTGTTTTGACACCTTAGTTGTTCAATTGATTGCTTTCCCATATGTGCCTTGACCGTGGGCCTTCAGCAGACCGAGTAACCCCC
Source organism: Saccopteryx leptura (assembly GCF_036850995.1). Lineage (NCBI taxonomy): Eukaryota > Metazoa > Chordata > Mammalia > Chiroptera > Emballonuridae > Saccopteryx > Saccopteryx leptura. The sequence continues at coordinate 113,011,808 of NC_089504.1, forward strand.
TACTCAAGCCAGTGACTTTGGGTCCAAGCTGGTGAGCTTTTTTTTTTTGGTTAAACCAGATGAGCCCACGCTTAAGCCGGCGACCTCAGGGTCTCGAACCTGGGTCCTCTGCATCCCAGTCTGACGCTCCATCCACTGCACCACCACCTAGTCAGGCAGGTTTTGAGGCATTTTAAGAACAACTGTAATGCCAACTTCACAAGGTTTTCATACCTTGTTCCATTGTAGGTATGGGCTGTTAAATCAATTGATCAGTTAAAACAATTCATAAGGGAGCTGAATGAGTATTGGTAACTTTTAAGAAAAGGTGTCTAAATTTCTTGTTTAGAAATCTAAGACCTTGAGGGGAAGGGAGTTAGAGGGAGGAGGGTAAGGGAGGTATAATGGGTTGCACGTGGATGGGGGGTGAGGGTGTTATATTGAGTGGGACACTTGAATCTATGTCAACACAATAAATTAAAATTAATAAAAAATTTAAAATAAAAAAATAAATATTAAACTAAAAAATAAAAGAAATGTAAGACCTTGTGAACAAGGGAGCTAGATATTCAGGACCTACTTGAATTCTGAGCTCACACAATTAAAAGCTGTTGCCTACTCTGTTTTCTAATTGCTAGGGAGACTGAACACAACATAAAATAATTGTGTTTGTCTGTTGGGATGTTGCAAGGAGGTAAGCAAATACCAAATAAGAAAACTTCGCTATCCTACAATGTAATAGTTAAGAACATGGGTTTGGGTCCCCAAACTTTTTACACAGGGGGCCAGTTCACTATCCCTCAGACCGTTGGAGGGCCAGACTATAAAAAAAACTATGAACAAATCCCTATGCACACTGCACATATCTTATTTTAAAGTAAAAAAACAAAACGGGAGCAAATACAATATTTAAAATAAAGAACAAGTAAATTTAAATCAACAAACTGACCAGTATTTCAATGGGAACTATGGGCCTGCTTTTGGCTAATGAGATGGTCAATGTGCTCCTCTCACTGACCGCCAATGAAAGAGGTGCCCCTTCCGGAAGTGTGGCGGGGGCCAGATAAATGGCCTCAGGGGGCCGCATGTGGCCCGCGGGGCCGTAGTTTGGGGACCCCTGGGTTAGGGAGTAAGAATGGCTTGGATTTAATCCTGGGCTGAGTGGATTTGGTCAAACAATTAACTCTCTCTGAACTCAGTTAATTCATTTGTCCATTTGTCTGATGGTGATGATCCCTGTCATAGGGCTTCTGTTGATCAGATGAGTTACTAGACATAAAACAGCTAAAACTGGCAGAGGAAACGTGCTCCATAAACTTTTGTTTATAGATATGAATTTACTATATGTATCAATGTTAAAAAAATTAATTAAATGACCTGCTTCTCTGTATAATCCGTACCAAGGGAAACTGAGAAGCAACTTTATTGATTAAATGGAGGCCCTTTACTTATTTGCTGGAACAGTAATAATATCAAGACACTAAGGAGTGTTTTACTGATTGATAATATCTGCCAGGAAGTTTCTGCCAAAAGTCAATCAGGAAATCTAGGCCAATGAAAAAAGCAATTGTTAAAACAATTTTTTTTTGCTAAAGAGATAGCATTTTTGGAGAGAATTTATATTTAAGGTTTAAGATCAAAATGTCACATTTTAAGCATGATGTTTGCTTTCAGATTCTCTGCTTCCATTTACTCTGAACTCTGCCCTTTCAAACATGGCTGGGTGAACCCAAACCTCAAACACTACAGGAGACTCTTTGGATACTGAATTAAATTGATATTCATTGTCCTTTTTCTCCTTTTCTCTGTATTACTATAAATTAAAGGTTAATATTAAAACAGTTAAATTTAGTGCATCAGATTAGATCCTGCTTATTTAAAAAGCTTATTATAACCTAGTTTTCTTCATTTCATTAATTTCTCATCACTATTTTAATGTTACCTCTTAATTAGTGTTCCCTTTCACATCTCATAATAATATTTATTTTGTAAAACACCTTCTCTTTGCCTTAAAAGACTCTTTGTATTTAGCAATTAAATAAAGAACTTTTCTACATTGTTCTGAAAACTTTACATTCTATACAATTTGGACTAAGCCCCCATCTTTAGGATCTATTTTTAGAAATTATGAAATGGTGAGGGTCTAGACTTTTCTAACTATAAATTCACTGGAGGAGATAAGTCTTCCACAAATTATAAAATAATACTCCATATACTTTTATGATTTTATCATTCTGTTGTATTTTTTTTTTAATGAGAGGAGAGGAGATAGTGCAACAGACTCCCATATATGCTCCAACGGGGATCCACCTGGCAACCTCCATCTAGGACTAATGCTCTAAACAACTGAGCTATTTTTAGTGCCTGAGGCTGAAGGTCAGACCAATGAGCTATCCTCAGCACCAGGGACCAACTCTTGAACCAATCGAGTTACTGGCTAAAGAAGGGGAAGAGGGAGAGAAGGGGGAGAAAGTGGGAGAAAGAAGTAGATGGTTGTTTCTCTTGTGTGCCCTGAAGAGGAATCAAACCCAGCTCATTCATATACCAGGCTGATACTCTATGCACTGAGCCAATTGGCCAGGGCCAATACTACCATTCTTATTCTTTGCAATTTTGTGTCCATTTATACTTATAAAATTTTTTTTTTATAAAACTCACAACCTAGCTATGAATAAAATAGAAGAAAGTAGAGGTTTAATACAAAATTCTTCAGAGACAGGAGAAAAATCATGATTTAACCATAAATAGATATTATCCTGGGTACAGTAAACAAATATAATAGCAAGTGACTTGTTTTTCACAGAGTTTTCAAGTCTGCTTATTATATGTTCGAGACAACAAAAATTTCAACATTTATCTCCTCAGATTATGTTTTCTAGCTTGTACTGAATGTTATTTCTCCTCTGTTATTCTTGTTTCTGTGCTCTCTGTCAGTCTCGCCTAAATTGTCACACACACACCCCCCCCCCCCCCCCCCCCCCGCTTCCTTTAGCATTTCTCATGCTGGAGGCAGAACACAGCAGCCAGAAGCCTGAGTCCAAAATGGCTGTAATTGGGCCACTCAGAAACCCTGCACAGATAAAAGCACAATGCTCGGGCAAACGCTGCCTGAAAAATGAGGTCAGACAAATTCAGGTTTCTCCATCCAGATAACAAAACTCTAATGATCACAGCCATAACCACTCCATTCATGCAGGTTTTCTGATAGGACTGAGAAGACATCTGACTACCTATCCAGTGAGGCTTAAGACGAAATTAACCTCCAAACAGCTTTTAAGGATGCTTAGAAATAGATGTCCAAGGGTAAAGTCAAAACCCTTCAACTCCTCAAGCAGTTTGCTTTCTAGGCAGAAACTGATATTGTCCCAAGCCATCAATATATAAAAGACATTTTAAAAAATGAAGCAATTAACAATCCTTACGGGTCTCTGGATGCTTCACTCCAAACGTAAAATAAGGATATGGCTCCCTTTTATTTTTATGTGCTTATACTCAATCAAGAGGAATATAGTATTTTGGTAATTTCAACTCTACATGCAAACACCTGAGCTGTAAGGCAGGGCCAGGAGGCCACACAGGTTGTGAAACAGTCTGATCACAAGGGCAGTTTGGAGTCCAACACTCCGTGGAAGGATGTTATAAATTTAGTTCATTTCGATTCTCTCCATGAAGTAGTTTATGTTTCATTTCAACGACTGCAATAGGATTCTGTTTTTTTGCTCTCCTGGTGAACTACCCAATTCTCTAAGAAACATGATAAAATGAAAAGAGTTTATTGGCATGTGTTTTTGAGATGAAAATAAAAGCTCTAAGATTTGGTGTCCTTTCACTTTTTGTTCTCGAGAATCTTGACTTTTGTATCATAGTGGAAATTAATTTTCTGCATAACTAAAAATGAATCAAGTCAGATGTGGAATGAGTTTTAGTCATTGTTCTTAAGGTTTTATTTATCTGAAAAAGAAGATGGTAAAGTAATAAACACGTAATTTTCCACAATGTGTTATTTTAGTGATTAGTACCCCAAGAACCATCTCATTTCTAGAAAAGAAAGATTCTGAGTGATGCTGTCTGCAGCATAACTTTAATGCACAGCATGACTGGGCCAATTCCATCCTGTTATTATTTCTCAACCCTCCAGTATATTTTTGTTTTTCTTTTAGCATGACAGGAGCAGTGGTGTTAGGATTGCTACATCTTTGATCTAATTATTCTATTGTTAGGTAGAAGTACATGGATTGATCAGAAAACCAAAGAAACAAAGGAGACTATGTATAGCTTTTTCTTCCTGTTACAGCTAATAATAGAAATGGCTAATATCATAAGACACAATCCTGAGTAACTGATGCTGGCAATTTAAATAAATAGATTTAAGACTGTGGAAGCTATAGGAGAAGATATTTTGGTACAAAATTCGCAAACCACATCTTTCTTAAGACTCTTCCTATTATAAAGGATATGCCCACTGGACATTAAAAGAAAATCACTGAAAACTTTTATTTCTTTTTAGTCGAAAACTTTGCTGTTAGACCTGAAAATCTTGCTATGAAATTACTGCCAATGTATCATTTGGCATTATTGTTTGCTCATGTTTCATTCCAGAGACATGCTAAAAAGACAAAATCTGACAGCCCTATGTTTTGTGGCAAATACAAATTGACTTCTTGAATTAAATGATATATTTGAGCCATCTTGACTACTGTTTTCTGCAGCATTTCTGAAGAAGGCAGGAAATTAATCCAATTTTATTTTAAAATAGATGAAAACACCAGATGCATTATTTTTTGACATTGTTATTCATCATCATGGACCACAGGTAAAATAAGAATTATCTATAACTTGGTACTAAAATTAGAACTATTATATTATTTTCATTTGTTTTAGACAATTCTATAACACATCATCTGTATATTGTACTGTGTGTTCACACCCCAAGTCAAGTCTCCTCCCATCACCGTTTATCCCCCTCTACCCTCTTCTGCCTCCCCTCACCCTCCTTTCCCTCTGGTAATCACCATATTGTTGTCTGTGTCTATGAGTGTTTTCTTTTTCTTAATCCATTCACTTTTCACCTATCAGCACCAGTATATTATTATTATTATTTCATTATTATTATTAAGTGAGAGGTGAGGAGTCAGAGAGACAGACTCCCCCATGCATCTTGACTGGGATCTACCCAGCAAGCCCCCTCCAGATGATGCTCTGCCCCCCTGGGGCCACTGCTCTTTTGCTCAGCAACCAAGCTATTTTAGCACCTGAGGTGAGGCCATGGAGCCATCCTTAGTGTCTGGGGCCAACTTTGCTAGAACCATTTGAGCTATGGCTGTAGAAGGGAAAGAGAGAGAAAGATAGAAGGTTGCGGGAGGGGGGAGCAGATGGGTGCTTCGCTTCTCCTGTGTGCCCTGACTGGGAATCAATCCCAGGAGTTCCACACACTGGGCCAACGCTCTACCACTGAGCTAACCAGCCAAGACCCACTATATTATTTTTAACAGACAAACTAACATTTTATTTTTAATCTTTGTATGCCCAGGACTTCACACAATGCCTAGAACACAGAGGGAAACCAATACATTTAAAAAAAATAAAATAAACTTAAGTGAACTAAACATTTTGTGAGGGTTTTCACCTTAGGATAGCATTTTCTGTACAGATTAACTAATGAATTAATACATAATACTTAGTGAGAGCCATAATTCATTCGAGGACAGCAAGCTTTAATAATGAGGTTTTCGGTTTGCTGCTGGAAAACAACACAGCTGAGGTCCCTGGCTGGGAATTAGTTCAGGGATGTCTTGTGTCACCAACTTTCATTTATTGGTCCCCCACATCCAATTATAATGAAAGATACTGACTAGTCTTTTAGTCAAGTCTGTATGCAAAGGCAAGGTCCTCAGGATGCCATTATAAAAATGTCTAGATGTAGTGACTTAGCCCACGGTAACCTCTTTTCCCTTCCTAGTTATCATAAGTGCAAGCGGTCATCTGTTTCCCAGTGTCAATGTGGAAAGCAGACCAAACAAAACAAAGGAGATAACTGCTCCACCCAATACATTTTACGAAAAATTTTATTTCTGTTCAAGTGGACATATTTGTAACTTCATTCTCTAAGGACAGACACAAATTTTACGAGAAATTTCTTAGAATCGTGGTAGGCTCTTGACTGTTTAGAGGTTTTGAATTAATTGCATAGCGTTTTCTTTTAATTTCAAACTTTGAAGGCTAAAGATATTTCCCTGGATACCACAAAGCTTCTCCGCTGACTCATTTACACATGCGCACACGAACAGATCAAGACATAAATCTCCTCCTAACCTTGCAAAGCCAATGTCATAAAAGATTCTCTCTTACCTGTTTGGGAACTGACTGGATGTTGTGATGGGTTGGACTTCCATTTGTACTCTTCTTTGCGTTATTTCCTCACCATGGCAAGCTGGACTGATCAGAAAGCTTTCTAAGCTTGAGTGCTGAGATGAAACCTCACTTAGTCACCTGGGGGTAAGTGCCTGGTACTATTTCTAGAGACACTGCTGATTCCTGTTCTACTGTCGCAGCCTGGGAGTTCCCAAGAGATAGCCCAGGTGCTTGCTGTTTCGATACTTTATTAGAATTTAAATTCATAGGGACTTTTTTCATGGTAATTAGCAAATTGTAAAATAATAATTACGTGGGCTATAGACAAGGTATATTTATAGGGTTTTAATTTTTCTTTCTGTCTTTAAAAAAATGCTATGTTCACAAGGCATTTTAATGATAAATATAAAGTTCTTCTAAAAGTTTCACTATTTCCTCCCAAATATTTCTATTCTGTGCTAGAGACTTAACAGATATTTCAGTGCTCACCATGATTTAGAAAGCGGGGATAATGATTCATCTTTGTGTTGGTAGGAAATGAAAGTATTTTCAGCAAAGCCCAAGTAATGAATCTGGGATTCAAATACAAGCTGGTCTGATTCCATAATTGATGATTTTCCCCACTACAGCATATGCTCACTATTATGATTTAACAAAGAGGGATTTCAGATAAAATACTTGTTGTAAATACTGTTAGCAGTAAAATATTTGGTTTGAAAGAATACCAGGGAATGAAGATAATTACACATAATCTTTGTCTTTAAGGAGCTAATAGTTTAATTAGAATAAGAAGAGCTAACACTTTAAGTATTCTATGAACTATGGCCTTAAGATATATGTTATAACTCTAGTGAGACCACAACATAACTTAATCATTTATGCATTACTGGTGGCCTGGTAAATTGATTTTTTTAAAGCAATAAGGCATTGCCAAGAGTCTTAAAAATATTCATGATCTTTGACCCAGTAATTCCCCACCTGCAAATTTATCTTAAGGAAAAAAATATCAGTGAATAAAAAAATAAATAAATACAAAGATTTTCTTTACAACACGGTAAAAAATCAGAAGCAACTCAAATGGACATCTGTGTAAAAACGATAAGTAAATTATGGTACATCAAGGGCAGGTGACTATCATTAATTCTCCCTTTCCTGCATCATTAATTTGCCTTCTCTGTTGGGCTTTTCTAATCTGTCTTTAATGTGCTGAAACATTTTTCATATTAAGATAAAAGTTGGCACAGTGGATATTCCAGTGGCTCAGTGGATAGAGCATCAGCCTGGTATATGGACATCCCAGGTTCAATTCCTGGTCAGGGCACACAGGAAAAGAGACCATCTGCTTCCCCCCCTCTTTCTCCCTCACCTTTCTCTCTTCCTCTCCCACAGCCAGTGGCTTGATTAGTTTGAGCATCAGCCCCAGGCACTGAGGATAGCTCAGTTGATTTGAGCATCAGTCTCAGATAGGGTTGCCAGGTGGATCCCGGTCGGGGTGCATGCGAGAGTCTGTCTCACTATCTCCCTTCCTCCCACCTAAAAAAAATTAAAATAAATAAATAAAAGCAAATAAACCAAAGATTTCCTTGCCTAGTGATTATTGGTACTCTCCTTTCAAACAAAGGTCTCAAAGGTGTCCATATTCATTGTTTCCAGCTCCTCTATTCCACCTCCCCTTTTTCCTGAATTGGCTCCTGTTATACTAAACAAGAATGCTATATTCAGTGGCCACTTCTCTATTTTCATCTTGCTTGACTTCTGAGCAGCCTTTGACACTGATGATTCCATCCTTCTCCTTGACATTCTTTCTTCCCCAGGCTTGCAGGATGCCACGCCTTCTCAGTTCTCACTCTGGGGCCAGACCTTTTCAAGTCTCCTCTGCTTATTTACCTTTATCCTCTTGACCTCTCTACAGTGGGGGTCCTGTCCTCAGTTCTTTGTCTCTTCATTTTTTCTGAATTACAGTCTCAAATATATTAGGACCTCACTCTCAGAACTCAAAACTTGCGAATCCACTTGCATACTTGACACACCCACTTAGATGGCTAGCTTGATCTTGTCTACACTCGATTCTTGATTCCTACTCTACCCATTTCTACCTCAAACCTGTTACCCCTTCAATTTTCTTCCTCTCCCTACTTCAATATTCTGTGAGCTCAGGTGTCATTTTTTACCTCCTTTCTTTCTCTCATGCCCACAACTGGTAAAGCCAATTAGCTCCACCTTTGAATAATATTCAGAAGACCACTTCCCACCACTTCCACCATTACTGCCTGAACGCCCATCACCTCTCCCTGGGGCTATAGCGACAGTCTCTTCTCTTCTTTTACACTGCCTTCTCTAGCATATTTTTGCACAAAGCTAAATTTTAAACCATAAGTTAGATCACATTAGTACTCTATTAAAAATCCTTCAGAAGCCCTATTTGATCTCCCTCACAGCATTTCCTTCCCCATCCCTATCTGCCCTCAGTCACCATCTTCTATCACTCTTCCCCTTATTTTACTCTCTCTATCCTGGTCCTTGCTGCTCTTCCAACACCAAGCATCCTCCGTCCTCCATCCTTCGCATTCACTGTCTCACTGTTAGGAAGCCTCTCCCTGAGCCGTCTGGAGGGCTCACATCTTCATTTCACTCAGTTCTCTCTACTCTGACACTAACACTATCTTCTCAGAGGTGCTTTTCCTAATCAGACTATTTTCAAATATCACCTTGCCTGTAACTGTCTGCTTCCTTACCCTGCTTTATTTTTTTCTCTCAACATTTTTCATCATCGGTATGTAATTCTCCCTACTAGAAGCTATATTCAACGTAGCAGGGATATTGCCGATTTTGCTTATGATGACCCACAGAATCTAAGACAATGATTGGTTTATGGCAGAAGCTCCATAAATATATTTTGGGTCCAGGCTGGTTGGCTCAGTGGTAGAGTATCAGGTCCAGCATGTGAATGTCCTGGGTTTGATTCCCCACCAGGGCACACAGGAGAAGCAACCATCTGCTTCTTCACCCCTTCCCTCCTTTTTCTCTCTCCCTCTCTCTTTTTTTCTCTCTCTCTTCCCTTCCTGCAGTATGGCACGATTGGTTCCAGTGCATCACCCCGGGAGCTAAGGATGACTCTGTCGAGCCTCTGCCTTAGGTGCTGAAAATAGCCTAGTCGCGAGCATGGCCTCAGATGGCAGAGCATCAGCCCCGTATGGGAGTTGCTGAGTGGATCCCGGTTGGGGTACATACAGGAGTCAGTCTCTCTATCTCCCCTTCTCTCACTTGGAAAAGAAGAAAAAAATATATCTTTTGAATGAATGAATAAAGAAGATGCATAAAAATATATACTGTATTAGGTGAAATAAGCATAATGCAAAGTTGTATACTTGGCATACATAATGTAAAATATGTATACTTTATAACCATATGAGTATAGTAAGATCTGTAAAGTTATACAAAGACATTAAAATAATCGTAATAGTTTTTGAATAAAATATTATAGATTTTTTTTTTACCAGAAATTGGTTTTATTAAATTTTGACTTCTTTTAAAAAATTCTTTTATTGAATTTACTGGGAAGACATTGGTTAATAAAATAGTAGAGGTTTCATGTGTACAATTCTATACAATACCATCTGCATATTGCATGTCTGCTTACCACCCAGTCAGGTCTCCTTCCATCACCATCTGTCCTCCCTCTGCCCTCCTCCACCCCCACCTCCCCCACTCCCTTTTCCCTCCTGAATTCCCCACACTGTCTGTGTCTGTAATTTTCTTTTCTTTGCCTAATCTCTTCATCTTTTTCACCCAGCCCCCCAACCCCCATTCCCTCCAACAGCTGTAAGCCTGTTCTTGGTGTCTATGAGTCTGTTTCTATTTTGTTAGTTTATTTTGTTCATTAGATTCCACATATTAAGTAAAATCATATGGTATTTGTCTTTCTCTGACTGGCTTATAGATCTTTAAAATATAAAATAACTGTGTATATCAGAAAAATGATACCAGTTGACAGTTACAGAGAATGCAGTTTCTCTTCTTGAGAAATGACTGGTTTCAACCACATATTTCAGAGGAAAATAACCATAGTGATTTCAGAGTACATTTGAACCACTCATGTACATTTGACATTATCTCCCATTTAGCATATAGTATGGCAGTTAAGTGTAACAATTCAGAGTAAGATGGTCTGAGTCTGAAGTATAGCTCTTCCGCTTACTAGCTAAATGACTTTGGGTTAGTTACTTAACCTCTATCAAGGTCGGTATTTCTTTTTAAGTTTTTATTTTTTTAAGAGCTGTTTTAGATTCACAGCAAAATTGAGTAGAAGGCACAGAGAATTCCCATATACCTCTTGCTCACACACATGCATAGCCTTCCCCATTATCAACATTTTCTGCCAGAGTTGTATATTTGTTATAATTGAAGAATCTACGCTGACACATTATAATCACCTAAAGTCTTTAGTTTACATTAGTGTTCACTCTGGGGCTGCACATTCTATGGGGTTGGACAAATGTATAATGACATCTATCTGCCATTATAGTATCATGAAGTATTTTCCATCTATTCACCTTCTCCCTAACTCCTGTCAATCACTGATCTTTTTACTATCTCCAATGTGCTACCTTTTCCAGGGTGTCATAGAGCTGGAACCACAAAGTATGTAGCTTTTTCAGATTGATTTCTTTCACTTAATAATAGGAATTTAAGTTTTTTCCATGTTTTTTCATGGCTTGAGAGCTCATTTCTTTTTCATGTTGTCTGGATGAACAAAATTTATTTAGTTATTCACCTACTGAAGGACACTCTGGTTACTTCTAAGTTTTGGCTATTATAAATGAAGTTGTTATAAACATCTGTGTGGAGGTTTTGTGTTCGGGGTCCGTTTTTTTGTACCTACCTTGGAAGGCTGTTGAGAGCATTAATTGAGATCAACCTTCTAGACTCTTTAGCATGTGGTCTGGAACCTAGTAAACATTTAATAAATGTTGCCATTCACTATCTTGTCATTATTAAGCTGAGAAAATATTTCTGCTTCTATTTCACAAATAAGGAAACTAAAATCAATATGGCAACCAAGACGTGGCGGAACCAGGACTCATAACCAGGTTTCCACACTGTAAATTCAGGTGTCCTGTTGTGTAGTGTGGCTGTGCTGCTGGGGCAAGCAAAGGCTAGACCTTTCTGCTTCGGATGGAAAATGATGCTTCGTCTCTTGATGAACTTCTCTGTCATATATATTATTTAGATCAAAATTTGCACTGAATTTTGTGCACATACTAACTCATATAATATGTCACAAGATAATTATCTTTCCTTATTACTTAACTATTTACAGTGTTTGAAGGGATAAGGGAGATGAGAATGCTTAGTTCAGTCAGATATGTTGTTTCTAGATCACATTATAGGCATCAGATGGAGAGTCTGGAATCAGGCATGGAATTTTTAAAATGCGCATGTAATCACATTATTTAAAAAATCTTTACAAAAGATGTTTGTTGAGAAACTTAGCTGCCAAATACATATATAGAACTAATATAAGAATGACCATGACTTGAAATAATGGTCTGTCCACCTGGGGGTTCAGGAAATCTAGCATAACTAGAAGAGCTAGAAACTAGACATCACTGTGTATCTATTTACATGACTATGGAGCTTTTCAGGAAGAAACTTGTGCTAAGAGGCATGTAGGCTGGATCTCAAAAGAGGGATGTAATTCCAATGGACTCAAGTATAAGGAAAGAGGAGGAAAGAGGGAGGCAGGTCTGGAGTTGTACCAGAACTCTGGGGAAATCAAGCCTGAAATGAAAAACAAGACAAAAGGAAATATCATTTGGGGCACATAGATAACCAAGGAACATACACGCATGACAAAGAAAGGCAAGAGAGGCATTCCCATCCTTTGGTGCTATATATAATAGAACAGAGTGCTGGGGCCCACCGAGGGATCACAATTATCAGGACACATGGGTCCTCAATGAGGAGACTTGGCAGCTATCAGAGAACAGTGTCATTGATGAAGGAATCAATGGCAGCAGCATCAAACCTGGAAACTTTGATACAAACACCGGCGGTTATCAACACTGCCAACAGCTATGGGAATTCTGAGGCACAGATTAACCCCAGACCAGGTGATTCCCAGAAGCAAGGCTAGGAGACTTCTCTCCTACATGTCTTGCAAAACTAAACAAAACAATAAAAACTGTGCTTGTGATAAAGTGAATGTCTTCTAGAGCTTCTTGGAAATATCAGGGTGGAAGAATTGAAGAAGGCTGGAGATCTGGTGATGGTCAGTGCTTAATTGTGTGGGGAGGTAGGAGGCAGGGAAATTGCTAGTAATCTGGTATGGTACCAGTCTTATCTCCACGCCGGCATAGCTAGGGCAGTACAGGTTTCCTTTGACTTTGGATTGCCATATACTCCAACATACTGTTCTCTTGGCCACTTTTCAACTGCCTCACTTTTTCTCATCATTCAGGTCTCAGTTTTAAGTAACTCTTTCTTAGAAATTCTTTGTTGCACTCCCTATTTAAATATTAAATTAAATGGCTTATGTCTTAGGTTAAAATTCTTTCTAAATATGATGGCTATTATAAAGCATCATTCAAAGTCTCAAGAAAGTCCAAGTAAATAATAAGAATGTTGAAATAGCTTCAGAAGAGAATAATGAGAAATGACATCAATCTTTGATGTCTTTCTAACAAGCCATGATAAAAATTTCACAGTAACTCTAGGATAAAATAATAAATTCTCATTCATTGGATATGTACAAATAAATTCAAATTATTTTTTTAGGGGAGAGAAGGGGAGAGTGTGAGGCAGACTCCCACATGTGTTCCAACCTGGATCCACAGGGCAAACCCATCTGGAGCCAATACTCAAGTTTTGAGCTATTTTTAACACCTGAAGCTGATGTGCTCCAATGGAGGTATCCTCAGTGCCCGGGACCACACTCAAACCAGTTGAGTCACTGCCTGAGGGAGAGGGAGAGGAGGGGTAGAGGAAGGGAGAGAGAAGCAGATGATCACTTCTCCTGTGTGCCTTGACTGAAATTGAACCCAGGACTTCCATATGCCAAGCTGATGCTCTATCTACCGAGCCATTGGCCAGGACTCACATTTGTTATTCACTTTTTAGAATTCTGAGTATATTCTTTTTCAATTTTGTATTACCATATGATAAAAATATAGCAGCATCATTTATTATTCATATACCAGGTAGATATCCACTCCAAGTATATATATAATTTCTGTTTGTATAACATTAAAGAAATATATGAGAACCTAAAAATTTATTATTTCTTAGTACTGCAAACACAGTGACAAAGTTTCATGATTTATTAACATCAGTAGAATAATTCTTGATATAAAATAAAAAATCTTAAATATTTTTGGCTATCAAATGTATCTTATCTGTTGTGCTCTCTTTTTGGGGTTCAATTTTTGAGTATTGCTGGCTGTCATGTATTTTGAGGTGGGCAATTGCTAAATAACAAATCTTAAAAAATATGGTATAGTGTCATAGATGTTCAAAATGTATTCAATATATTTTTGATAACATAATCTGTCTTCCATTTTACCTAAACATACCGACATAGGCACAATAAAAGTGAGTTTATGTGAACCTCACCACAGTATATAGACTGTTTTTTACATTACAATTCTTCTAGACGTGTAAACAAACATTGTCTTTATGACTGTGAATTAAGTCCAATTTGCTCCTTTGAAGCAAAATAGAGATATGATTTATAAACATGTGTTTTGGTTTAATACAATCATTACTTTTATCAGTGCTCAAAATAAACATGAAAACAAATTTATTAGACTCCTGCCATTGGTATGAAAATGAATGACCACAGTGGAAAATACAAATGGAGAACACAAGGTGGAAAACAAAAATAGAAGAATTCTGTACCAACTGAAAATTTACATTGTTAAGGAATTGCAATAGACACTAAGTAAACTAACAAGTAAATTAATTAAATGTCACATGGGTTGTGTCTTCACATTTTAAAAAATTCAGTTCAATTTAAAAAATTTAACTAAGTTGTCTGATCAGGATGATAAAGCACACATAAAATAAATAATAACTAAAAAGGGGTATGAATACATCTTGTCCATCTCTTTGCTCTTGCCTGCTCTTCACTTTTTCTTTGGGCCTGATGCTTGTTTTGTTTCACTGGCTTGGAGTGGATGTCTACCTGGTTCACTCAACAAATAAAACAAGTTTATTGAACTTTTAAAATATACCACGCACTCTATACACTAACACGCAATGGTTATTAAGATACCATCTTTGCTTCCACAACTCTTTCCTGCATTTTTTTTTTTTTTTTGGTGACACAAAAAGAGACACAGAGAGGGATAGGAACAGACAGACAGAAAGGGAGAGAGATGAGAAGCATCAATTCTTCCTCGCGGCACCTTAGTTATTCATTGATTGATTTCTCATATGTGCCCTAACCAGGAAGCTACAGCAGAGCAAGTGACCTCTTGCTCAAGCCAGCAACCTTGGGCTAAAGCCAAAAACCCTGGAGTTCAAGCCAGCGACCTTTGGGCTCAAGCTAGTGAGCCTCACTCAAACTAGATGAGCACACGCTCAAGCCAGCAATCTCAGGGTTTTGAACCTGGGTCCTCCGTGTTCCAGTTCAATGCTTTATCCATTGCCCCACTGTTTGGTCAGGCTCTTTCCTGTTCTTATCAAAGGCAAATCTCTCCACTTATGCTCCCATTCCCTGACATAGTCTCAAAATTTTTCTTCCTCTTGAGGTCATTAGTTCAAAACCCCAGGCTTGCCTGGTCAAGGCACATGTAATAAGCAACTACAAATTGATGCTTCCTGCCCCTCCTTCTCTCTCTCTTTCTAAAATTAATAAATAAAATCTGAAAAAATATTTTTCTTTCTTTTCTGTCCTCCGCATCACCAGTTTCTTCCTCAGTACTAGGTTATTATCATAAGCAGCAAATATGCATAAGCCATCTTGAAAATTAAACCTTCATAGAGTCCATGTCTCTCTCTACAGAGTGTCCCTTTCTTTGTTCCCCATCACATGAAGAATTTTCAAGCAAATTATCCAGTCTCTGCCTGTCCTTATCTCTATTTTACTCTTCAATCACTCTCATCTGACACTGACCCTAACAACTGAAAGAAACCAATCTCATCAAGATCGGCCTCCAGGTTGCCAGGTCCAATAGGCACTTGTGTGCTATCATCTAATTCTCAGGAACTATTTGGCACAGTTAATTACTCTTTCCTTCTTGAAAATTTTTTCTCTTGGCTTTTGTGGCATCATATTCCCCTAGCTTTTCTCAAGGAAAATGAAAATGTATACCTTCTTACATTAGAATACCTTCATAGATACTGTGTATTTTCTACCTATACTCTTTCCCTAGGAAATGGTTATCCAGTCTCAGGCTTTATACGCTCTTAGTGGGTTGATGTTTCCCAAATGTGTATCTTCAGCCCAGGTCTTTGAGTTCCATTGACTGATATATATATAAATGCTATCTGATCTCTCCACCGGGAATCTAAAAGAAATCTAAATTTATTATGTCTAAAATTGAGATTCTGATTATTCTTTTTATAAATTTATTCATGTTTTCAGAGATAGAACAGAGAGAGAGAGAGAGAGAGAGAGAGAGAGAGAGAGAGAGAAGGGAGAAAGAGCAGGAAGCATCAATTCCCATATGTGCCATGACCAGGCAAGCCTGGGGTTTCAAACCAGCAATCTCAGCATTCCAGGTCAACACTTGACCCACTGTGCCATGACAGGTCAGGTGAGTCTCTGATTATTCTTAAGCCTGTTATTCTTCTACAATCCCATTTCAGTAAATGGAACCACTAATCATTCAATTGCACAAGATAATCTAGAAAGCACCTGTGAATCTTTTCTTTTCTTCATCTACAACACCCACTCCCTCTCAGTTCTGCCTCTAAATACACAAAAGGTCTTGCCATTTGATATCTCCACTGTCAAAGTTCAACTACCATCATCTATATCTTGGGATATTACTATAACATTCTTATTCCATCCTTCTCCCATTCCAATCCATTCTTCACATAGCATCAAGAGAGATCTTTTAAAAATGTAAATAAAAGATAATAGAAAGAGGCCCTGGCTGGTTGGCTCAGTGGTAGAATGTCAGCCTAGTGTGTGGAAGTCCTGGGTTCAATTCCCAGTCAGGGCACACAGGAGAAGTGCCCATCTGCTTCTCTACCCTTTCCCCTCTCCTTCCTTTATATCTCTCTCTTTTCCCTTCCTGCAGCCAAAGTTCCATTGGAGCAAAGTTGGCCCAAGCTCTGAGGATGGCTCCATGGCCTCTGCCTCAGGTGCTAGAATGGCTCTGGTTGCAACAGAGCAATGCCCCAGATGGGCAGAGCATTGCCCCTGGTGGGCATGCTGGGTGGATCCCAGTCGGGCCCATGCAGGAGTCTGTCTGATTGCCTCCCTGCTTCTAACTTCGGAAAAATTAAAAAAAAAAAAAAAAGATAATGGAAAGAGATTTGACTTTGGGCAGTAAATCCACAATGCAATATGCAGATGATATATTATATAGAATTGTATACTTGAAACCTATATCATTTTATTAACCAATGTCACCCCAATAAATTAAAATTTAAAATTATAAATATAATTACATCTATTCCATGCCAAACCTCTTTAAGGTTTCTTTCCCACTGTTTTTAAAATAAAGTCCCAACTTCTCACCATGGTCTAACAAACCCTACATATCTTTTTATCTCCAGCTTACTCCCCTGGCCTCCCCTTCTTATCTTTACAATGTTCCACCACAATGGCACTTTTTTTCTGCTTCACAAAACGTTCTACTGGCTGTTCTTTCTGTTTGTAATGTTGTCCTGCCAAACCATGAAATTATGCTTTACTCTCATACTTCATCTTGACTCAAGTGTCCATCCTCATGGAGGTCACTCTAACCGTCTTGCCCTAAAGAAGTACTGCACTCACACCCTCAGCACAATCTCTGGCTCAGTGCCTAGATTTGTCTGAATATTAGCAATTTGAGGAGTAAGCCACATTGGTCTCATTCATCCCAGTGCCCATCACAGTTCCTGGCACATAAGTAAGTGTTCAATAAATTTTTGTTGAACATACAAATGGAAGCAAACAGAAAATAAAAAAGAGTGTAACTAAACAGAAAATAAAAAACAATTGTCTAAGAGCCCTGGTAAAGGAAGTTCAAGGGGCATCATGAATACCTTTTCCGAGCACCTAACCTTTCAGGGAAGAGGAGTCTAAGGTCCATTTACTTCCTTGACTACTGCTTGCACATTAATCTTTACTTCAAAGAACACTCTAATGTAACTGTAGACCAAAGTGCACCATTTAGCCATGTGGGCTAAGTCTGTCTATATGTGTTTATTATGTGTAGACATATGTATATCACATCTATGTTATATGTACCTATATTAAATAGAACACACTCAAATCCAGACATAACACCACATTATGTATTATTTTATAATTGTTTGGGTATGCTGTTCTTAATTTTATCACAAGTTAAAGATACTGATTGAGGTATGTCACATATTTGTTCTAACTTAAATGTTTGCCTTATATATTATATTTCAGCAAGATGATGTTTCAAAGAAGTTGAGAACCATGGGAGAAGCTTATATGTACTTCTCACAGTAAATAATGTCCAGATGTGATATTTATATTTCTTTGTCACTGGAGATATTAGAGCACTGATTTTTCACACCATGGGCCTATATGTTCACATGGATATGTATATGTTTCATTTGTTATATTGAAATTTGTCTTAGTAGCAAAAAGTCAACTCTTTCTGAGAAATAAATATCAAGAAATATCTCAAATATTTTATATGATGAGACATATAAAATCATTTCAAATATTTGATGTAAAAAGCATTCTAAAGAAAGGGGGATTTTCATAAAATAAGCTCAGTCCAATCTCTGGTACATAAATTCACATCACCGGAAATAATCCATGTCACCAGCATTTTGTCACACAGCAGGACTGATCATGGGCAGAATCTCAGGAGCTGCAGGGTGGCTCCCCCAGTTGTTTGAATCCACAGCTCTTTGTAAATAACATTGTTACAGAGATTTCAGAGAAGGCAGTGGCCACAACGATATGAATAAAATACAGGAAAGCATAGAGAGTTCTGATCTCTCTGAAGTCCAGGGTTCCTGTCTACCAGGTGGCACAGCAAGCATCTGTGAACATGACACTCACATTGGAATGTGCTGCTGGATGGCACAGCCTAAGACTCTAGCGGATGTGGATGCACACACTGGTTGGGCTGTTTTGCTAAAGCAAAAACCCCAAACCTAACAGCAACAGTAATAATAAAGTATCTGGGGTGTATAATCTGGACCCTGACTACCTTTCCCAATTTGTCTGAACCCCATTGCAGACACTGTATTCTCTTCTCTGTGCTGTGTTGTAGAGCTTAATTATGAAATCCCTGAGCACTTATAGAATGAGATACATTATCAAAGACAGACAGGAACCAACTGACACACTAGGCCAGTGATTACAGCAGAAGAGGACGGAACTAAGGGGAAGAATAAGGAGAAACTGAGAAGGTTTTACATCTATAATAACAATAATGAGTTAATACTTAGGTAGCACTTACTATTTTCCAGTCACTCTATGCTTTCCCTTAATACACTGACCTAACTAATCTTTGCAGCAAACTCATGAGGTAGGTACAATTATTATTCTCATTTACTAAGGAGGAAGCTGAGGACCAAGAGTATTAATGACTTTCTCAAGATACATGTCTATTAGGTCATGAATATTTTACACTTCTATATATACATATGCATACAAATAGGATTCAGTAATATGTAAATCATATTTGAATTAGTTTTAATAGCAATTTTTTAAAAAAGAATTACTCTGGAATATAGAATCAGAGTTGAATAAAAATGTAATAATATAACATATATCATAAAATATAAAGATTTAGGTTTGATCTTGGATCTCCCACTAATTGTATGAGTTAGGCAGTCACTTTATATCTCTGGAATACAGCTTTCTTTTTTATTTTCTTTAGTGCGGGTGCACATGTGTGGGAGAGAAACAGACAGCCAGATAGACAGAAAGGGACAGACAGACAGGAAGGATAAAAAATAAGAAGCATTAACTCATAGTTGTCACACTTTAGTTGTTAATTGATTGCTTTTTCATATGTGCTTTTATTTACCAGGGGGTTCCAGCTGAGCTAGAGACCCCTTTCCCAAACCAAAGACCTTGGGTTTAAGCCAGCAACCTTAGGCATAAAGCCAGCGACCTTTGGACTCAAGCCAGTGACCTTTGGGCTCGAGCCAGGGACCATGAGACCATGTCTATGATCCCACACTCAAGCTGGTGACCCTGCGCACAAGTTGGATGAGTCTGAGCTCAAGCTAGCGACCCCGGGGTTTTGAACCTGGGTCTTCAGCATCCCTAGTTAATGCTGTATCCACTGTGCCACTGCCTGGTCAGGCTGGAATACAGCTCTCTTAGCTTTAAATGGATAGAGTTGAATTATGCATTCTTAAGGCCCACTGTGATGGTTACTTTTATTTGTCAATTTGATTGGGCCATGGGTGCCCAGATATTTAGATGAGCATTAATCTGACTGTGTCTGTGAGGGTGCTCTTAGGTGAGATTAACATTTGAATTGATTGAGTAAAGCAGATTGCCCTGCTTAATGTGGACGGGGTTTATCTAATCTGTTGAAGTTCTGAATAGAATCGAAAGGCTGAGTAAGGAGAAGTTTGCTCTCTTTGTTTATCTGTCCTTATGCTGAGACATTGGTCTTCTCCATTCAGGATTTGAACTTGAATTGGCCTATCCACCATTGGTGCTCCTGGTTCATAGACTTTCAGACTCATACTGGAACCATTGTTTCTTCCGGGACTCCAGCTAGCTGACTACAGATCTTAGAACTTCTTAGCCTCCATAACTGTGAATGAGTCAACCCCTTTTAGATTCTATTTATTGATTGAATTTTAGAGAGGAGAGAGAGAGAGATAAAGAGGGTAAAGAAGTGGGAAGCATCAACTCATAGTAGTTGCTTCTCATATGTGCCTTGACCAGGCAGCCCAGGGTTTCAAACCGGCAATCTCAGCATTCCAGGTTGATGCTTTATCCATTGTGCCACCACAGGTCAGGCAAACTACTCCCTTTTAATAAATCATCTGTGTGTGTGTGTGTGTGTGTGTGTGTGTGTGTGTGCGCGCGCGCACGCGCGTGCGTGTCCCCCATTGGTTCTATTTCTCTGGAGAACCCAGACTAATGCAACTATCTAATAATACTGACAATCTGTGATAACAGTTTTTTCCAATATATTATCATTGAACTCTTCCCACTCTTACATTCTTCTTGTATTTGTAGGAAGTTTTGGCTTCCATCCTATAGACATGAGGGTGGAAACAGATGCTGTGGGGGCGGAGCAGAGTAGATTGTGGTTACCAAATTGAGAGAATATTTATCAGAAGCATATGAGCGTCAGTTTATCTTTTGCCCACATTACTGATCAGAATATTGTATAACCGAAATAACCGTCAGCCTCTACTTTAGCTCCCTTATCTGTTAGCATAGAAAAAATATCGGATTACGTAAAGTTCTCATTAAAATGAATAATATTACTTAAAGAATTACTCATAAAATACAAGCAACACCAGCTGAAAACAGCTGTCTTTGCAAACATAACTTGTTATAAAGAGTAACATTTTCACAGATGTCCTTTCATGATTCATAAAATATTGTTTTATTTACTCCATTTAGGCCATGATGAACAAATTGAGAAGAGCTGTGTAGAAGTCATATTTTGTGAGACTTTAATTAATGGATAGTTATGTGAATTAGGTAAATGGTACAACATTTAGAATGGCTTTGTATATTAATGGCAATGATGGGGCAGTAATTTGTAATTACTTCCACTGTACTGTTATAGTTCTCGCAAATATCTATTAGTTAATAATTTAGAAACAAGTCATGTTAAAGCAATGGGATCTTATAGTTTATGTTTTCCTCTCTCTCAATTTAAACACACATTTACCAAACCCAGAGCCAGGTAGCTTCCCATCTGAGGTCGTACAGCTATTGGGAAACCTCTGGTTAGACACGAGTTTTCAGATTTCCATGCCAGGAACCTTTTCTCTTTGCTTGCAACAACATTTATAATTAGTATTTATATTTTAAGAGATACTTTTCACTATATAATTCTATGAGAACATAACTAACTGCTTTCAGCACTGAATAAAATTTTTTCCAATTTGGTGCCTTGGAAATTTCTTATTTAAAAAAAATAGGCCTGAAATGGCAATATGAATCTAAATTTTGGTCTATATATGTCAGAATGATCTACTTTAACACAGAACAAATGAGTGTTTGGGTGACTTATCATGCACATTTAGTTTATATGATACTCCTTCAGAGAGTTAAAACCTAATTTAATAAGGCTAGACTGTTTTGTTTTCAAAACCAAAATTCAAAAAGATTACCTGACAAAAGAAGATTTTGACTGGGAGTCACGTTGTTTTGTCACTGAAGCACTTGCTGGCGGCCAATGTGCCACAAAATGGTCATGTTAATTGCTATCTTATCCTCAAAATTCCTGCAGCAACTCCTTTTGGCTAATGGGAGTAAAATGGGCAACTCTGGGCACGAAGAGTTAGCACCTTCAGGGCACAGATATAAGAACTGTGGGGCAATAACTGCAAGAAGCATCCTCAGTGGATGCCAGGTCAATATCAAGTTTAAATGCCGGCCCTGGTCGGTTGGCTCAGCGGTAAAGCGTCGGCCTGGCGTGCGGGGGACCCGGGTTCGATTCCCGGCCAGGGCACATAGGAGGAGCGCCCATTTGCTTCTGCTTCTCCACCCCCACCCCCTCCTTCCTCTCTGTCTCTCTCTTCCCCTCTCGCAGCCAGGGCTCCATTGGAGCAGAGATGGCCCAGGCGCTGGGGATGGCTCCTTGGCCTCTGCCCCAGGCGCTAAAGTGGCTCTGGTTGCAAGGAGCAATGCCCCGGAGGGGCAGAGCATCGCCCCCTGGTGGGCAGAGCGTCGCCCCTGGCGGGCGTGCCGGGTGGATCCTGGTCGGGCGCATGGGGGAGTCTGTCTGACTGTCTCTCCCCGTTTCCAGCTTCAGAAAAGTACAAAAAAAAAAAAAAGTTTAAATGCCAGAGTTTGATACCAAATCTAAATGTAAACACCAGGAAGCAGTAAACTGAAGTAGACAGAGGCCAACAGGTACTCCACAAATGCGTGAGGCTTGACACTTGTGGTAAGAAGATACTGGGAAGATTTTACTGGCCACTGGATAGGAATTTTCTATATTGAGTCTGTGCACTATAATGCAGGAAATCTGGGGGGATGCTAAGAAGGCAACACTGCCCATGGAGGAACCAGTGAAATAAATGCAGAAGTAAAAAAAGATAAAGATTGTGTCTGAGTAAAGAGTGATTTTATATCATTCCCGATCACCTATCAGAAAACAGAGCAGTTGCTTCTTCCTATGTGCTATTAAGTCATTTCTATATATTTGATAAGGAAACTTTATAGCATTGACAATAATTCTGGAGAATTATTTGTCACCCTTGTCCTGACTGCTGCTAAACAGTGCATGCATGTGTGCACACTTACACACATGCCGGGAACGAAAGTAAGAGGCATGTAGGGTGCAATATAAGGAGGCACTCACTGAGGGTTGTGTTAAGATCAAGTACTTGGCATTTTGGGGATTAGAAATGAGATTAAAATCAGATACTTGCATGACCCTGAGTGTGAGTGCCTCCTTATATTTCATGCATTCCGTGTTTCTGTTGACTTCCTCTAGTCTTGGCTGTGTGTATGTGTATGTGTGTGGGTGGTATGTGTATGTGTGTGCACACCCATGCGACTATGGGTCTTTAATTCTTGTTATGCTCCTTATAGTTAGGTTGATTAGGACTATTTACTTTAGCATTTAAAGACTCTCGATTATAGCTGCTTACACGTGAAATAAACTTACCCACACATCAGAGCAATACTTATATGAATATCCATAGGCTTCTTTATAATTGCAGGAAGTTGCCCAAGGCCACACAAGAAGTTAACAACAGAAACGGGATTAGAATCAGACTGCTTCTTGGTTCCCTGCTTCCACAATACCACCGACTGCCTACATATCCAAAGATGACAGTCTTGACGGATGAGTGAACATGCTGGGACCCACGGGCCATTGCCCTAGTGTTTGTAAAAACTGAAGTTTCAAGGTGATTGCTCTTCCAAAAAGAAAGTTCACATTTATTTCAGTCATTGTGAAAATATAAAAATGTGATTATATTTTCACTAATAGGTAACAAGGAATATGTTATTTATCTTTCTCCAGGCTTATTTTCTAACATATAATACAAACAAGATATTAAATATTTTTATTATTATTTTAAAACAAAGTTTTATATTCTTTATAATGTTATTCTTTTGTTTTCATTTAATATATGATGCCATATTCTCAGTCAAAATAAAGGTTTATCTTTTCATTATTAAAAATTTTTTAGGCCTTGGCTGATTGGCTCAGTCAATAGAGTGTCGGCCCCACTGCGTGGACGTCCTGAGTTTGATTCCCAGTCACAGCACACAGGAGAAGTAACCATCTGCTTTTCTTCTTCTTCCCTTTCCCCTTCTTTCTCTCTTTCTCTCTCACAGCCAGTGGCTTTATTGTTCCGAGCATTGGCCCCAGGCACTGAGGATAGCTTGGTTAGTCTGAGCATTGGCTTCAGGCGCTGAGAATTGCTTGGTTGATATGAGCATCAGCCCCAGATGGGGATTGCTGAGTGGATCCCAGTTGGGGCACATGTGGAAGTTTATCTCCCTTCTTCTCACTTAAAATTAAAAAATATTATTTAATTAATCCTTATTGATGGATATTTATGTTGTTTCCATTTTATAACATTTTTTGTGTCACTTTCTTAGAATTTATAGAATAGAATTACTTGGTCAAAATCCATGATATTTTTTGAAGAACTTTTGATAAGTCTGCCACATTGCCCTCCAGGGAGGCTGGGAAATGTATATTTCCACCAGTTTTTGCTGAGCTGGCTGCCTTCTCACAGGACTAATGCTTTTCTGTTTGAGATAAGTTCATTCGTTATAAATTTCTACTGCTGCCTTGTGTCATTCATTGCTTTTATTTCTAGAGCCATGAAACATTGAAACCAATTAATTTAGACATTCATTTATTTTTCAAATATTTATTGTGCACATAGCAAGTTTTAATGACAATGGAAAATATGAATAAGACAGACTCTTTGCACTCAAAAGTTATTTAAATTTGACAAACAACATCAAATAACTAGAAACACTGGCTGTAATCCTCACAACAACCAAAGAGGGTAGATAGCTTTATTGTTCCCATTGTATAGATGAGGAAATGGAGGTGCACTGCATCAAGGTCACATCACTTGTGAGTGGAGTCGAGATTTATATTCTGGCAGTATGTCTCTAGAACCTATGACGTTAACCACTGTATTACAATGTCTAAAAGATGTACATAAATCTCCCTATAATTAGAAAAAAGTACGTGGTAAGATTGTGTCCATAGGTCCTGGTCAGAAATAGAAAGTGGAGTATAATTGTACTGAAGCAAAATATTCTTTACATGATGATAGATAGACCCTGACAGCGTGCTGATAAGCTCCCTCCCCAGCCAAGTGGTCGGCACTGAGCCTGGAGTTCTGGCCTCAGGTATGGTAGATTTCTTAGCCTCACAGGCCTGAGTTGACCAACCAATTATGAACATTACTTCATGAGGGACAAGGGAGATACTGGGGAGCTACGTCTGCTCACTGGCCTCCTAATCTTGTGTACATTCCCTGGTACTGCTTGGCTGCCTGATTGGGAGTCATCTGAGAAGAAAGCTATCTTGAACTGAGGCTGATTCATCAGTCCTTCCAGACTTTGAACTGAACTGGGAGTTTGGATCTGACTGAGTGTACCCCTCCCGATGAAGGACTATAATATTTAAAATACTATGATAGTGCACAAGGGTTGAGTTGATCAGAGATGATTCTACTCTGTCTCCTGTGGAAAGGGCTTTGATGGGGAGAACACTCTGGTAGAAACCAGAGCAGGAAGCATTGGACGGATATAGAAAGAGGGTGTTGTGGGTGGGTGGGTGGGGCATGGTGGTAGGAAAGCCTGTTTGGCCAAAGGTATTGACATATACATGGGGTACAGTGATAGGAGAGGGTGAACCAGCCATGCAGGCTCGGTACAGCTGTCAAGAGCCTCAATTATCAGGCTATGGAGTTTGATTTTGATTTTATAGGTTCTGGGAAACCACTAAAAGTTTAACTATTTAGCATAGTAGTAAGAGTCCTCTATACATGAGACTCAGAATTCCTTTGTAAGTTTTCAGCACACAGCTTCCCTACCAGCACATTTATTCATTCTCTTAGATCTAGACGAAGCAAGTTACTATTTGTTCATTCTCCAGCACACCATGTCATTTTGAACCCCCTTGCCTTCCCTTTGCTTATTATTTCTTGCATTGTGCTGTAGCACCCAACTCCTTTATAAAATCTTATGTATCCTTAAAGTCCCAGTCTAAGTGCTACTTCGATGACATCCTTATCCCAAATCAGAAATTGCTTTTTTCCCTCTCCTACAGCTGATTAGTTTCTGCCTTGCTTAGTTGTTCTATGTGGAGATATTATTGGGGGACTGACTTGATAACAATTCCCAAGTCCCTTTTCTCTCCCTTGCCACCTCCCACTACCTCTCCACACAAGGGCTAGAAAAACTAAGTACTCATTTCTGCAGCCTTTCTTACAGGGAAGTGTGGTACACAGCATAGTTGTGACATGTGTGCAGGGCACACACAGGGAAGCTTCTGCTTCTTCAGAGGAGAGACAGGCACGAAGAGTAGCTTCCTGCCTGGTTCTCATTTCTGTTTTGAACACTGACACGGTGCTCAGAGATGTGGCAGCTACCTTGTAACCATGAGGTGGAAAGCACAAGGTTGGGAGGTGTCTGCCAAGGATGGAAAAGCCAAGAGGTGCCACGCTGCTGAAGTGCTGCATCTGACGAAGACTGCCCATCTACAGACTTCTTACATGTGAGAAATTAAAATTCTTTATAGCATGAACCTCTATTAACTGAACATTCTATTTTTTGTTGCTGAAGGCATTCATAATGGATACAAACTACTTGCTCATTTTTAGCACTAGATTACAAATTTGGGGTTCAATGTATTTTAAATTCCTTAATGGGAAATTTGAAATAGCTTCATCTTTGAACTTACTGGTTGATTGGCCAAACTCTCAATAAACCTTGAATTGACTGAATATGGTTACATCTATCAATGTGATTAACTAAGAGTGAGAGGGAGAAATTAAACGTAAGCATCAAACATTACTCAATGCTGTACTTTGTTAAAGATATTCTATGAAAGCCATTTTTAGGTTTTAACATTTTCCCTGGTTAATATATTATCTAATCTGGACAAAGCTGAACATGGAATGTTAGACAATTTCCATATTACTTAGGTGAACTTTGGATCCGTGGGTATCTTTGTGATTTGTCAGTGACAGTGAGGACAGAAAGATGAGATTCACTATAACAAAACTTCATATCAATAAGAATACGAGATGAAATGGGTATTTTCAGCATAGATGTTAGATATTTGCATTTGCTGGCCACAACAACAGTTTCTGAACCAATACAATATTGACAAGAGGAGACTCTTCTGAAATAATATTTTCATGGGACATTATTATGAACTGACCAGTGCCTACAAAATATGATACTGTTATCCTCACTTTGAATTTCATGTCAGAAGTTCAGTAAACATGAGCCCAAATGTGAAAATCTTCAGGCAGATTCAAAGGCAAAATGAATACAGAGATTATATTCATAGTATGGAAGATTAAATAAGTTAAAGTATACATTTTCTAATAAACTTTTGTGATTTTTTTTGGAAGGGGGGGGGGAACCCTGACTTCAAAATACTCAAAAGTAAATGCAGTAGCTGTTAAAGAAGTGCTCCCAATCAAGCAATATTGTTAGGTAGATGTTGACCTCCATGATAACACAGGGTATCTTACCTTGTAAAGCTAGGCAATTCTGGTCTCCAAGTTATATACTTTCATTATGTATTTCCTGATAATTGAAACAAATGTAGCTTGTACTGGATATTTATGATTATCAACACAAACATTTATTGAAGACTTTGCATGCACTAGTTCACTGAGTTTTCCCATACCCGCATGCAGCAGGTTCCATTGCCATGTCTATTCTGCCAGCGAGAAAATTACAGATGAAGAGCAAAGAGGTCAATGACTTGCCCAAGGCCAAAGAGCTGTAAACAGTGGACCTCAGGCTCTACTCTACTGCTAGAGCATCATTCATTACACTGCCCTATAAAGTAAAGATTTTGCCTGATTTGATTTCAAAGCAGCAAATAAAACAGAATTTTAATGGTCACATTTAGCATTTACTAATATTTACATCAAGATTTTCCCATTTTTAAGAAATGGGAAAATTCATTTTAGCATTTCAGTTCACTTTACTTCAATCAAGAACCCTTCAGAAGATACACTGCCCAATTGGTAGGGATTGTCAAAGAGATCTCTTTGTCTTTCTGCTATGTTTAGTAGTAGAAAGGCAGTTTAAAATTCTGCTTTGCCTCTTCACCAGTTGACCTTCTTGACATCTTTCTTTTATTCTTCTCTCCAATTACAGAAGCCACAAAATCCCAGAGGTATCAGATTAGAAGAGCAGCTCACAATACTGTAAGATGCTGCTTTAAATGCCAATCTAACTGCACAAGAAACCTGGGCAATAGAGCAGGTGGAAGAAACCTTTGGGCAGTGTATGAAGCACTACTATGGGCACCCACGTTCCCCACCAAAAGGCAAGTTTTAGAGATACATCAGTGTAAATTATTTCAGAACACAAAGGCTTTCATGAATCACTAACACTGATTTACTACCCCAGATGGACTACTTGTGAAAGTGAGTGACTCTCTAAAGTGCTTTAAAAGAAGAGAGAAAGAAAAATCTATAGGCCACTCCACTTAGTCCCCCAAGGAATAGGTTTATTTTTCTGCCATGTGATCACCTCAAATAATATTGCAGCACTTTGAGGAAGGATGGATATCATTTCCCTAACCCACATATCCCATCTGAGAAACTGCAATAACAATTAACTATTAATGACAAGAAGAAAATAAGCTCTCTTTTCCCTTGGCAACCTGTCACAATGAATGCAGTTAGTAGCTTGAGAAGCAAGTCTGTGTGTTTTTAGTCAGAAGGATATCATCTTAGGGATAAGAAAAGCACACCTTTCAGAAAAGTGCCCTTCTCACAGATAAAGTAGAACTGAATGGTTATTACATTATTATTTCTGATGCATTTCTATTTTTATAAACCATAGAGAGATTTAAAATGAAACCGAATAGAGTCAGCAATAAGAAAATTAAACCCCTTCCTCTCTGGTTCTTTAAAATCAACCCCTAGTTTAATTACTTGATTATTTAGACAACTTTTATTTCCACCTGAAAAATCAAGGTTTGAGTATCAAATTAATTTTAAGTTTCAGAATCTGGGGAAAAGAATTTCAGGATATTCTTTGTCATAATTTGCTACACTTTGGATGGTCTCAAAATCATGACTGAGAACCATTGCTTTTGCCAGCACCTCTTTTGGTATAATATGTGATGCTCTAAAACTTTTTAATATATGCAGAAGAAACCAAGCTTCCAGCTTTTCGCCTAAGCACATAAATCCATCATCCCATTCATGGCGTTGTCTAATGTGCTGCCATCTCTCTGACTTATTTCTCTTCCAAATGTTGATATCCAATATATTAAAAAAAAAACACACACACCTTAGAACTAAATGAAGACTATACCCTCTTAACAAGCTTTCTAGAAGACAAAGGATAGTTTTACTATTGACCCATCACAAGTCCTTTCAGAAACCTCCAGAAATCTGTCCTCATCTCAGGGAGGACATTTGCATTGGCATGGGAGAGGGCATGATGTGGCGTGTGGAAGGCAGTATATTGAGCGGGACACTTGAAACCATGCCAACACAATAAATTAAAAATTAAAATTAAACCAAAAGAAAAATAAGAAACATAAACCTATTAGGAATTTCTCTACCAAAATCCATTTCCCACCTCTTTTGAACTTAACTCATCGAAGTTTTAAATATCATGAATATTGTGTTTCTTCAAATTTGAGAAGTCAGGAATTACACTCTCAGACATCAGGGAATAACCAGGACCAATTGACCCTCTTGTCTGAAACAAACAAAAAACCAGACAAAATACATGGAACAATGGTTTGCAGACATTGGACAACAGGTAGCATGGGACAGTGATCCCTGAGAGAGGGAACCCAGTAGGTCAGGGGTCAGGAAACTTTTTGGCTGAGAGAGCTATGAACACCACATATTTTAAAATGTAATTTTGTGAGAGCCATACAACAACCGGTGTATGTTACGCATTATTCAATAAAAATTTGGTGTTGGCCCTGGCCAGTTGGCTCAGTGGTAAACTGCATCGGCCTGGCGTGCAGAAGTCCTGGGTTCGATTCTGGCCAGGGCACACAGGAGAAGCGCCCATCTGCTTCTCCAACCCTCCCCCTCTCCTTCCTCTCTGTCTCTCTCTTCCCCTCCCACAGCCAAGACTCCATTGGAGCAAAGATGGCCCGGGCTCTGGGGATGGCTCCTTGGCCTCTGCCCCAGGCGCTAGAGTGGCTCTGGTCGCAACAGAGCGACACCCCGGAGGGGCAGAGGATCGCCTCCTGGTGGGCAGAGCGTCGCCCCCTGGTGGGCATGCTGGGTGGATCCCTGTCGGGCGTTTGCGGGAGTCTGTCTGACTGTTTCTCCCCGTTTCCGGCTTCAGAAAAATACAGAAAAAAAAAAAATTTGGTGTTGTCCCAGAGGACAGCTGTGGTTGGTTCCAGCCACCCACAACCATGAACATGAGCAGTAAGAAATGAATGGATTGTAATACATGAGGATGTTATATACTTTTAACGTTATTAATTTTTGTTTATTAAAGATTTGTCAGCGAGCCAGATGCAGACATCAAAAGAGCCACATCTGGCTCGCAAGCCATAGGTTCCCGACCTCTGCAGTAGGTGGAGGCTTACTAGGACCCAGTGTGCTGTTTGGAGGGAGGACAATTTGAGTGGAGCCCAGAGGTATCTTGGTTCAGTTCAGAAAGACCAAGGAGGCTAGACTTTGCAGGGACAGAAACATTCAGTCCACAACCCCTTTATCCCCTTCCCACAAAGCAGCCAGACCTTTCTCCTCAGGCCAGTGATTTCATACTAAAAATGTCTCCTAAAATGGCAATTAGGCATAAAACAAGCCCATCACATGGGATAGCCTCACCCTAGTCAATTTTTTAACTTGCTAAATTGCTGACTCAAAGACAAAGATTTTTTTGCTTGAGGCTCTGCAGTGGTGTTGGGCAGATAAAATACATTATGCTC
The DNA here is from genome assembly GCF_036850995.1 of Saccopteryx leptura. Taxonomy (NCBI): domain Eukaryota; kingdom Metazoa; phylum Chordata; class Mammalia; order Chiroptera; family Emballonuridae; genus Saccopteryx; species Saccopteryx leptura. The sequence continues at coordinate 113,042,581 of NC_089504.1, forward strand.
ACTTTGTTAAAGATGGTGCTGCCCATGTGGAAGCCCATCACCCAGGTGATTGCTTGGGATGGGCATGATTATAGTGTGTTGGGGGCGGGCTGTGGGCAGGCAGGATCCTTGTAGCCTGGGGCTTGGTTTTGGGACTAAGCTTTTCCCACCCCCCTTTTTTTTTTGTATTTTTCTGAAGCTGGAAACGGGGAGAGACAGTCAGACAGACTCCCGCATGCGCCCGACCGGGATCCACCTGGCACGCCCACCAGGGGTAACGCTCTGCCCCTCCAGGGCGTTGCTCTGTCACGACCAGAGCCACTCTAGCGCCTGGGGCAGAGGCCAAGGAGCCATCCCCAGCGCCCGGGCCATCTTTGCTCCAATGGAGCCTCGTCTGCGGGAGGGGAAGAGAGAGACAGAGAGAAAGGAGAGGGGGAGGGGTGGAGAAGCAGATGGGTGCTTCTCCTGTGTGCCCTGGCCGGGAATCGAACCTGGGACTTCTGCATGCCAGGCCGACACTCTACCACTGAGCCAACCAGCCAGGGCATTCCCACCCTTTTTGATGTGAGGTGGTGCACTCTCATGAGGCAGATAAGTGACTTTGTATCAGAGACTTCCTTGTTTGTATATTGGATTAAAGATTTTAGAATGTACACTATAAAGTGGGGCAGTCTGAAGCTTGCTCTCTCTCTTGGTTCCTGAGATTAGCATTAGAGGAGAGAGCAGAGAAAGGAGAGCAGAGAAAGGCCACATGGAGGAGGCCAGGAGAAGCAGCCAAGATGGCAGATGCTAAAGGGGAAGCCAGTTTGTACAGAGAGAAGGAGATGGGGAACAGAGGTGAATAAGGCTAGTGAGCTAGAAACCTTTGATTCTAGGAAACTCGGATAAGTCAGTGGCTTTGTGAGCACTGAATGTGAGTGGGTTTTGGAGCCCAGTGTGTATTTTTTACTTGCCCGCCGGGTGCAAGCTAGGATTAAAGACTATGGCCCACCAGCTTGTGGCTCCATTGTTTCTTTACCGACTGTCTGAATCCAATGCGAACCTGCATGGGCCGGGCTGCTGTGATAGTGGCCCTGGCCGTGGCTGCTGGCTTTACACCAGGCAAGCCCAGGGTTTCGAACCGGCGACCTCAGCATTTCCAGGCCAACGCTTTATCCACTGCGCCACCACAGGTCAGCTCAGTGTGTGTTTTTACTTGCCAGGTGCAAGCTAGGATTAAAGGTAATGGCCCACCAGTTCTTGACTCCGTTGTTTCATTACCGTCTGTCCGAATCTAATGCGAACCTGCATGTGAATGGCCATGATGGCGGCTCCTGGCCATACAAGTGGCCAACAGTGAGGTCTCCAACTTATACATGGCAACCCATGCCAGGTCTGAATAGCAGTGGGGCACAGCTCCTGGTGGGGTGGCAGGCTCTGGGAGTGGAGGGGGACCTTTCAACTTTGCCTTTATGACTCACAGTGCTTGAGTGGTGCCCTCAGGACATACCACACAACAACAGGGGGCTGGCTCTGGCCTGCAGGCTATGATTTGATGACCCCTGCCTTAGATTAAACACTTCTCTGATCCCACCAAATTAAGTCTTGAAAGAATCAACAAGACCTTGAACACAAGTCTCAAGAGAATAAGTTAACTACTTGGAGATTTAACAAAAACTTAAAGCTTAAACTATTTAAGGAATAAAAAGATATCCAACACCCATAAAGTTAAATTTCCCAGTGATCAGAACCAATTTCCTGGCATGCAAAGAAGCAGACAAATTTTACCCATACTGCAGATAAAAATGAAAAGAAAAAAAAAACAGACCCAGAAATGACACAGAATAGAATTAATACACTAGAAAATTAAAGGAGTTATTACAGTGATATTCCAAATGCTCAATAAGGTAAAATATGAGCATTCTAAGAAGAAATAATGAAGATATAAAAAAAATCCAAGTCTCATTACTAGAGATTAAAAGTTGCAGTGTCATGGATAAAAATGTACAATGGACGGGCTTGAGAGCAGCAGATTAGATCAGACAGAAGACTAAATTAGAGCATTTAAAGACATAGCAATAGAAACTACCCAAAATAAAACACACAGAGAAAAAAGACTGAAAAAAATTAACAGAGCCTCCATTAGTTGTGGGACAACATCAAGTGGCCTAATATTTATGTAACTGAAGTCCCTGAAATAGGTGAGGGGGCAGTCAGAAAAAATATTTAAAGAAATAATATATGAAAAATTTTCCAATTTAATGACAATCCTAATCACATATGCAGAAAGTTCAATGAGCCTAATGTAGAAGAAATGTGAACAAAACTATTGTACATCACCTCATGTACAAAATGTTTAAAAATGCCAGAAGTCAGACTGTCATAACTGAGTTTCCATTAACATAAAGAGTTTGAGGGCAGGATAAATATATGAAACTATGGAAAGCTGAAGATTTAACATCATGAAAACTGAGACTTCTAAGAGAATACAGAACTTTTGGTAGTTTGTATGTGCTAAGAACTTTAGGATGTTTGCTGTAATCAAAATTAGTTCTACTGAATCTGGGAAAATGATCTAAATTCTCATTCATTCATTTATCCACTAACATTCATTCAACCAACATTTGAGCTCCTGTTTCTGCAAAAGCACATTAGGATGTATGAAATTAAGGAAATGAGCCCTGCCCTCAGGGATCTAATAATTTAGTTACCTTCCAAGTATTATGGCTGAAACAATTTTATAACTGTTCTACAGACACAGATGCAGATTTCAGCTTTCTCATTTCTTTATCACATATTGCACTGAACATGAAATTACAGTTAATTTAGAAAAATAAGTTCTTTTCAGAGTTTTCTATATTTCTAAATATGTAAAATCATTTTCTAGGAGCAGGAGGTGTTGGCAATACTTGTGGCAAAATAGTTTTTTGTTCAGTCACCTGTTTGATTCATTATTCTTTATCTCCAGGGCAAATGTTTCCTGAAGCTTCTTATCTAAAATTTTATGACTAGTAAAAATGTAACAGTCATGCAGTGGTGCACAAATATTTACAAACAAATATGAAATGAAAGAGCACACCCCAAGAAAAATGACCTTTGTTTAGGTGATACATATATATATATACGTAAGTGAATAAGCATTTCTCAAGAAAAATGACCTTTAAACAGATTTCTATAGTAAGAAGTAGTCATCACTATAAAACAATAACCTGAAATAGGTAACAAAGCAGAAAATAGTTCATAGTTGAAGTACTTACTAAAAAGCATGGCACAAGAACCTCAAGGGCTGCAGAAGATGATCCGACGAAATCAAGAGACAAATTGTTAGGATTTTTATTTGTGTTTATTTTTATATAATTCTTTAGAATTTTTTTGGGAGGGGTAAGTTTTATAATGTATGTAAAATACTATTAATAGTACACTAGTAGATACTTCTTATGTAAATAAGCCATCATGAGGGAATATATAATAATTTTTTTTCCTTCTTTTTTTTTTTTATTGAGAGGCAGGGAGGCAGACAGACAAAATTCCACATGAGACCCAACCAGGATCCACCCGGCAAGCCCCCTGCCTCCTATGGTTAATGCTCTGCATATCTGGGGCCACTGCTCTGTTTCTTAGACAACCAAGCTGAGGTGCCTGAGGTGCCTGAGGTGAGGCCATGGAGCCATCCTCAGCACCAGGGCCAACTTGCTTGAACCATTCAAGCTATAGCTGCAGGAGAGGGAGAGAGAGAGAGAGGGAGAGAGAGAGAGAGAGAGAGAGAGAAAGAAAAGGGAGGGGGAGGGGTGGAATAGCAGATGGTCACTTTTCCTGTGTGCCCTGACTGGGAATTGAACCTGAGACTTCCACACACCAGTCCAATGTTCTACCACTGAGCCAACCAGCCAGGTACAATACTTTTTTAAACTATGCTTGTGTGACCAAAAAATATTTGGAAACCACAGGTCTAGACAAGTTATTTGTAAATGTTATTAGAAGCAGAACCCCCTTCTCATGCAAACTTATGCAAGACACAGAAACACCAAAATAAAAAGGTACGTAACATTTATTTTAAAAATGTTTAAAAATGAAGGCCCTAGGCAGTTGGTTCAGTGGTAGAGTGTCAACTGGGCGTGTGGATGCGCCTGGTTTGATTCCTGGGCTGAATCACAGGAGAAGCACCCATCTGCTTCTCTACCCCTCCTTCTCTCACTTCTCTCTCTTTCTCTCTCTCTCTCTCCTCCTCCCTTCACTTCTCTCTCTCTCTCTCTTCTCCTCTCCTCCTGCAGCCATAGCTCAATTAGAGCAAGTTGGCCCCAGGCACTGAGGATGGCTCTATGGCCTCTGCCTCAGGAGCTAAAAAAAATGGCTCTAGTTGCAACAGAGCAAGGGCCCCTGATGGGCAGATAATTGCCCTCTAGTGGGCTTGCTGGGTAGATCCTGGTCGAGCACATTCAGGAGTCTGTCTCTGCCTCTCCTCCTCTCACTAAATAAAAATAAATAAATAAAAGTATTTAAAAATGAAAACAATTTTTGACATAAAAACTATTTTCCAATTTCTAAGTTATAATGTTTTTTTTTATTAATTATAATTTTATTTTTTTAATGGGGCGACATCAATAAATCAGGTTACATATATTTAAAGATCAACAAGTCCAGGTTATCTTGTCTTTCAATTATGTTGCATACCCATCACCCAAAGTCAGATTGTCCTCTGTCACCTTTTATCTAGTTTTCTTTGTGCCCCTCCTCCTCCCCTTTGCCCCCTCCCCCTGTAACCACCACACTCTTATCAATGTCTCTTAGTTTCACTTTTATGTCTCACCTACGTATGGAATAATGCAGTTCCTGGTTTTTTCTGATTTACTTATTTCACTTCGTATAATGTTATCAAGATCCCACCATTTTGCTGTAAATGATCCGATGTCATCATTTCTTATGGCTGAGTAGTATTCCATAGTGTATATGTGCCACATCTTCTTTATCCAGTTGTCTATTGACGGGCTTTTTGGTTGTTTCCATGTCCTGGCCACTGTGAACAATGCTGCAATAAACATGGGGCTGCATGTGTCTTTACGTATCAATGTTTCTGAGTTTTTGGGATATATACCCAGTAGAGGGATTGCTGGGTCATAAGGTAGTTCTATTTTCAGTTTTTTGAGGAACCACCATACTTTCTTCCATAATGGTTGTACTACTTTACATTTCCACCAACAGTGTATGAGGGTTCCTTTTTCTCCACAGCCTCTCCAACATTTGCTATTACCTGTCTTGTTAATAATATCTAATCTAACAGGTGTGAGGTGGTACCTCACTGCAGGTTTGATTTGCATTTCTCTAATAACTAAAGAAGATGAGCATCTTTTCATATATCTGTTGGCCATTTGTACTTCCTCCTGGGAGAAGTGTCTGTTCATGTCCTCTTCCCATTTTTTTATTGGATTGTTTGTTTGTTTGTTGTTGAGTTTTATGAGTTCTTTGTATATTTTGGATATTAGGCCCTTATCTGAGCTGTTGTTTGAAAATATCATTTCCCATTTAGTTGGCTTTCTGTTTATTTTGTTATCAGTTTCTCTTGCTGAGCAAAAACTTCTTAGTCTGATGAAGTCCCATTCATTAATTTTTGCCTTCACTTCTCTTGCCATTGGAGTCAAATTCATAAAATACTCTTTAAAACCCAGGTCCATGAGTTTAGTACCTATGTCTTCTTCTATGTACTTTATTGTTTCAGGTCTTATGTTTAGATCTTTGATCCATTTTGAGTTAATTTTAGTACAGGGGGACAAACTGTAGTCCAGTTTCATTCTTTTGCATGTGGCTTTCCAGTTTTCCCAGCACCATTTATTGAAGAGGCTTTCTTTTCTCCATTGTATGTTCTTGGCCCCTTTATCAAAAATTATTTGACTATATATATGTGGTTTTATTTCTGGACTTTCTATTCTGTTCCATTGGTCTGAGTGTCTATTTTTCTGCCAATACCATGCTGTTTTGATTGTCGTGGCCCTATAATAGAGTTTGAAGTCAGGTATTGTAATGCCCCCAGCTTCATTCTTTTTCTTTAGGATTGCTTTGGCTATTCGGGGTTTTTTATAGTTCCATATAAATCTGATGATTTTTTGCTCTATTTCTTTAAAAAATGTCATTGGGATTTTGATGGGAATTGCATTAAATTTGTATATTGCTTTGGGTAATATAGCCATCTTGATTATATTTATTCTTCCTATCCAAGAAGAAGGAATATTCTTCCATCTAATTATATCTTTTTTGATTTCCCTTAACAATGGTTTATAGTTTTCATTATATAAGTCCTTTACATTCTTTGTTATGTTTATTCCTAAGTATTTTATTTTTTTTGTTGCAATTGTAAAGGGGATTATTCTTTTGAGTTCATTCTCAATTGTTTCATTGTTGACATATAGAAAGGCTATTGACTTCTGTATGTTAATTTTGTATCCTGCGACCTTACTGTATTGGCTTATTGTTTCTAGTAGTCTTTTTGTGGATTCTTTGGGGTTTTCGATGTATAGGATCATATCATCTGCAAAAAGTGATACCTTTACTTCTTCTTTTCTGATATGGATGCCTTTTATTTCTTTGTCTTGTTTGATTGCTCTGGCTAGAACCTCTAGTACCACATTAAATAAGAGTGGAGAGAGTGGACAACCCTGTCTTGTTCCTGATTTAAGGTGGAAAGTCCTCAGTTTTACGCCATTTAATATGCTGTTAGCTGATGGTTTATCATATATGGCCTTTATCATGTTGAGATATTTTCCTTCTATACCCATTTTGTTGAGAGTCTTAAACATAAAATTGTGTTGTATTTTATCGAAAGCCTTTTCTGTGTCTATTGATAAGATCATGTGGTTTTTGTTCTTTGTTTTGTTGATATGGTGTATTATGTTAACCGTTTTACGCATGTTGAACCATCCTTGAGATTCTGGGATGAATCCCACTTGATCATGATGTATTACTTTTTTAATATGTTGTTATATTCGATTTGCTAGTATTTTGTTTAGTATTTTAGCATCTGTATTCATTAGAGATATTGGTCTGTAGTTTTCTTTTTTTGTGCCATCCTTGCCTGGTTTGGTATGAGGGTTATGTTGGCCTCATAAAATGTGTTTGGAAGTATTGCTTCTTCTTCAATTTTTTGGAAGACTTTGAGTAGAATAGGAACCAAGTCTTCTTTGAATGTTTGATAAAATTCGCTGGTATAGCCGTCAGGGCCTGGACTTTTATCTTTGGGGAGGTTTTTAATGGTTTTTTCTATTTCTTCTCTACTGATAGGTCTGTTTAGGCTTTCTGCTTCTTCTTGACTCAGTCTAGGAAGGTTGTATTGTTCTAGGAATTTATCCATTTCTTCTAGGTTGTTGAATTTAGTGGCATAAAGTTTTTCATAGTATTCTACAATAATTCTTTGTATATCTACGGTGTCCGTGGTGATTTCTCCTCTTTCATTTTGCATTTTGTTTATATGAGTTCTTTCTCTTTTTTCCTTGGTAAGTCTTGCCAAGGGTTTGTCAATTTTGTTGATCTTTTCAAAGAACCAGCTCCTTGTTCTATTAATTTTTTCTATAGTTTTTCTGTTCTCTAATTCATTTATTTCTGCTCTGATTTTTATTATCTCCTTTCTTCGGCTGGTTTTGGGTTGTCTTTGTTCTTCTTTTTCTAGTTCCTTAAGGTGTGAAGTTAAGTGGTTCACTTGGGCTCTCTCTTGTTTGTTCATATATACCTGAAGTGATATGAACTTCCCTCTTATCACTGCTTTTGCTGCATCCCATAGATTCTGATATGTCGTATTGTCATTTTCATTGGTCTGTATATATCTTTTGATCTCTGCACTTATTTCTTCTTTGACCCATTCATTTTTTAAAAGTATGTTGTTTAGTTTCCACATTTTTGTGGGATTTTTTTCCTCCTTTTTGCAGTTGAATTCTAGTTTCAAGGCTTTATGATCAGAAAATATGCTTGGTACAACTTCGAGTTTACTGAATTTGCTGATGTTGATTTTGTGGCCCAACATATGGTCAATTCTTGAGAATGATCCATGTACACTGGAGAAAAATGTATACTCAGTCACTTTGGGATGAAATGTCCTGTAGATGTCTATCATATCCAGGTGCTCTAGTGTTTTGTTTAAGGCCACTATATCTTTGTTGATTCTCTGTTTGGATGACCGATCTAGAGCCGTCAGTGATGTATTGAGGTCTCCAAGTATGATTGTATTTTTGTCAGTTTTTGTTTTAAGGTCAATAAGTAGCTGTCTTATATATTTTGGTGCTCCTTGGTTTGGTGCATATATATTAAGAATTGTTATGTCTTCTTGATTCAGTGTCCCCTTAGCCATTATGAAATGGCCATTTTTGTCTCTGAGTACTTTTGCTATTGTAGTCAGCATTATCAGATATGAGTACTGCTATGCCTGCTTTTTTTTGGATGTTATTTGCTTGGAGTATTGTTTTCCAGCCTTTCACTTTGAATTTGTTTTTATCCTTGTTACTTAGATGAGTTTCCTGGAGGCAGCATACAGTTGGATTTTCTTTTTTAATCCATTCTGCTACTCTGTGCCTTTTTATTGGTGAGTTTAATCCGTTTACATTTAGTGTAATTATTGACAATTGTGAGTTCCCTATTGCCATTTTATAGATTGCTTTCTGTTAGTTTTGTGTCTTGTTTGATCCTTCTCTTTCGTTTTTTTATCTTTTGTTTTTATTTGGTTGTATTCCATACATCTTTCCACTGTTGCTATCTTTTTTATCTCATGTGCTTCTGTGGTGGTTTTTTCAATGGTGGTTACCTTTAGGTAATGAAAAGGGTTCCTACCCTGTTCATTGTAGCGCACTATTTTCTGAGTACTTTTGCACTCCATCGTCCTTTGCTACTGTTAATCTCCATCCTCTCCACCCTTTCTTTTTGTTGTCACATTTTAAATTTGGTTTTATTGTGTTCTTCTTGGAGCTTTTACTTGTGGCTTTATTTCTTTTTGTTCTTTGTATCTGATTGGAGAACCCCCTTTAGTAATTCCTGGAGTGGGGGTTTTCTGATGATAAATTCCCTCATCTTTTCTGTATCTGTGAATGTTTTTATTTCTCCTTCATATTTGAAGGATAGCTTTGATGGGTATAGTATTTGTGGCTGAAAGTTCCTCTCTTTCAGGACTTTAAATATTGGGGTCCACTCTCTTCTAGGTTGTAGAGTTTCTGCTGAGAAATCTGATGATAATCTAATGGGCCTTCCTTTATATGTTGTATTCTTCTTTTCCCTGGCTGCCTTGAGAATTTTTTCTTTGCCATTGGTTTGTGCCAATTTCATTATGATGTGCCTTGGAGTAGGTTTGTTGGGGTTAAGAAAACTCGGAGTTCTGTTTGCTTCATGAATTTGAGGCTTTAGTTCTTTCCACAGGCTTGGGAAGTTCTCATCTATTATTTGTTTGAGTATGTTCTCCATTCCATTTTCTCTCTCTTCTCCCTCTGATATACCTATTATTCTTATGTTATTCTTTTTGATGGAGTCAGATAATTCTTGTAGGGCTATCTCATTTTTTTAAATTTTTGAGTCTCTTTCTTCCTCTCTCTGTTGTGCCTCAAGTTGCTTGTCTTCTATTTCACTAATCCTCTCTTCTTTCTGGCCTGTTCTATTAGCCAAGCTTGTTACCTCGTTTTTCAGCTCGTGAATTGAGTTTTTCATCTCTGTTTGATTTGTTTTTATAGTTTCAATTTCCTTGGACATGTATTCTTTGTGTTCATTGAGTTGTTTTCTGAGCTCCCTAAATTGCCTTTCTGTGTTTTCTTGTATATCTCAGAGGATTTTTAGGATTTCTATAATGAATTCGTTGTCATTTAACTCCAAGGTTTCCAATATATTAAATTTTTTCTCCATAGATTTTTCCTCATCTATCTGTGTTAACTCTCTTTCTTTTGTATCCATGATATTCGATTTTCTCTTCCTTAATGGCATCTGAGGGTGGTTTTGTTGATAGTATTAATGAGATTTAATAAAAAATAAAAAGTTAAAAAAATAAAAAATCGAAAAAAGTTGTGTTTTTTTTTAAAAAATTAATAATGAAATAAAGAAAAATAAAATAAAATAAAAATTTAAAAAAAGGAAATTATTCCCGCCCTCCTTTTTTTCTCTCCTCTCCTCTCCCCTCTTTCTTGAGAAAATCTTGTGGTGAACTGTGAATTATATTGTATTTAATAGAACAAACAATGCCTGTAATGGAGGGCCTGAATTGGGGAAAAGTAATAAAGGGGCAAGAAAAAAAATAATAAAAAAATTAAAAATAAATTAAAAAAGGGGGGTATGGACCCACAAAAATCAAATAATGAAAAAATTTGGATCAAGAATAAAATGATTTGCGTTTAGGTGTTGGTTGACTAAGAGTTATGATGAGAGGAGTAAGAGGGAAACAGGAAAATGGGGGGTCAAATTAAAAAATTACTATTGTATTTAGTGGAACAAGAGCTTGATAAAATGGAGAGCCAGGGATGGGAGCACTGCTAGTGAGTTAAAAAGGTGAAGTAAAAACCCCCCAAATTGCCACAAACATAAGTTTGAGTCCCAGATAAAATAATTTGTTTGTTATTGAGGTTTGAATGAGAGGAGATGTAAATGAGAAAGGAAGAAACTAATATAGAGGTAGAAAAGAAAGAGAGAGAGAGAAAAAAAGAGGGAACCACTAAAAGAAGAAAAAAGAAAAAAGAGGAGAGAGAGAGAGAGAGAGAGAGAGAGAGTTAAGGGTTTTGGAGTGCAACCCTCATAGAGAGAAAGGAAGAGGAAAGAAAAGATAATGGGAGATGTAACACTTATGGGTAGTGTAGTTCAAGGAGAGGAGAGAGTAAGACCGGTAGTGAGTTAAACGACCAAATTGGAGGAGGAAAAAAAATAAAAAAAAATCAAGGATGAAGATAAGAGAAACAAACGAAAATATATAATAAAATGGGATAGGTTATAAAGTCTGCGGATTATTCTGATTTTGAGAGGTTATCTTCTTGCTTTTTCTTTTCTCTCCCTCTTCCTGGTCAGTGACTCTGTACCCTGGGTTCTGCCCCTTTGGCACGCTCAGGTAGAGGTTTGCAGTTGATAAGTCTCTATGGCGATGTCATGTATTGTGCTTCAGTCTCGTTGGCAGTCGAGGCTCATTAGCATTTATAGGCTCCGACAGTGAGAGAGTCCGTGTTCCTGGAGCCTCTCTCCTAGTCTTTCCTTCCTCAATTAGTAGCCTGAGAATCCAGCTATGGGGTTGCTGCTGCCTCTGCCTGGATAGTAAGAGGCTCAAAGAGCTGGCAACTCCCCACTCTATTCTCACTCAGCACAGGGCTCTGGGTAAGACTCAGTCAGTCAGAGCCACTAGCATAATCAGCCGGGGCTTCTGCCTACTCAAAGACCTCTGGCTCTGCCACTCTGTCCGGTAACACGGGCGGGTCTGCACACGCAGACCAGGATGTTAGACCTGAAGTCTCGCCCTCTGAGTGAAAACCCCCGCCCGCACTGAAAAGTTCCAGTGTTGGAATTGGCTCATGCTCCGTCCCCGTGTGCAGCTTTTTCAAGGCGCTGGGGCAGCCTGTGACTCTGCCCTCGACCCACACAAGGGCCCTCGACTCTGCCCCTCCATGGGACAACACGGGCTCCCACTCCCGAGGTGCTGGGAGGAGTCTCCTGCCCACTCTCTGTGTGCGCAGACCAAGATGTGAGGCCAGAGTCTTGCCCTCTGAGTGAAACCTCCCGCTCGCACTGAAAAGTTCCAGTGTTGGAATTAGCTCTTGCTCCCTCCCCGTGTGCGGCTCTCCCCAGGTGCTGGGGCAGCCCGGAGGCTTTCGGCCCACACAAAGGCCTCTGACTCTGCCTCTCTGTGGAGTAACACGGACGCACCCTCCGGGGGTTTTGGAAGGAATCTCTCGCCCACTATGCGCCGACCAGGGGATCAGGTAAAATGGCTGCCCCGCTTGTCTTTCTTTGTCTGGGTTTGGCGCGAGTGTTAGCTGTATTGCCCAGGTTGTCACAGGAACAGTTTTTCCTTGGCTTGGATCTCCGTGCCACAGCCTGGTTCGGCCGTTTGTGCCGTGGCCTGGATCTATTCACCCCCTTTGCCCGCCTTAGTTTCTATATTCTCAGTTTCCAGTGAAAATTGCCCTGTTTAGGTTAGTGAGGAAGGTGGAGCATTTCTTACTCCCTATTTCCTTCGGGGTTTGGTTATATATTTAGCCAATTTTTCGCTCGATCATACCTTTGGGTGTATTGCGAAACATCTGGAGGCTCCAAGGATAGGTTTTTCTGTTTCTGGTTGAAGATCTTGTTGAGGTTTGGGGGAGAGTTATCGGTATCGCTTCCTACCCCGCCATTACTCTGATGTCATCTCAAGTTATAATGTTTGATTTTTACAAATGCAATCAGGAAATTGATGTCACTTATTGATTATGAATAGTTGTAGCATTTTCCAGCTTTGGCTTCTGGATTTATTTCTACTGATTTTGCTATAATACTCATAGATAAGTCACTATGCATGAGTATAGTTCATTAACATCTTATCCAGAACAGTGTTGTAGTAGAATCTCGTTACTACTAGCACTGCTAAATGGATGAACATCCAGTGAATGAATGTTGTGATGTCTTTTAATTCCAAAGAGGTAGCAGGGGAAACCTTAAGTTCTACAGGAAAATGAATCCATCAGGCTGTACATATTATATGTGTTTGTGGACTACAATGTGTCAAAATTTAGCATGTGTTCCTTTTTAAATGGTTTAAAATTTATTTAAAATGCTTAAAGTATATGGAAAGTAAAGTAAAAATCAAATATTTGCAGACCTTCAGTTCCTATTTTCTAAAAAAAACAAGAATTACTAGACTGCAGATCTTTCTTTCTTCCTTCCCTCCCTCCCTCTCTCCCTCCTACCTCCCTCCCTTTCTCCCTCCCTCCCTCCCTCCCTTCTTTCTTTCCTTTCTTCTTTCCTTTCTCTTTTGTTATGAAGGACATGATAAGGCTATTTGGCAATGAATTACATTTGTCTCTTAAGTAATAGTATCATTGTTATTTTTCTGATATTAATAATTGTTTTATGATCGAGAAAGGGAATATTCTTGTTCTTAGGGACCATACATTGAACTATTCTCAATGGTTCAACAACTTTTAATATATTTTAAGTGACTTCTAAAACTTCAACCATGATGAATTACCTTCTCAAGAACTAACCATCAAGCATAACTCTAGTATATTTCTTTGGTACACAGTGGTACTCGGTGGGCTAGGAAAAGATGGAGAGTGCTTCCAGAGGAAATGCCAGTTCAAAATGATGAGCTCAAATTGAGCTATTGTTCATACAGTACTATATCTGCTAAGAAAAAAAAAGATGTGTGTATTTCAAGAGCTATATTTGTCAACAAGAGATAAACTTGACACACACACTTTAATGTGTCACTCAATATTTGCTCTAAACCATTTATAGCTGTCTGGAATTACCTATTTTTTTGTTAGTTTATATCTTTACTATCTTTTTTTCTACCACTAAAATGTGAATTTTTGAGATAGGACACGCACACAAAATATGTATCTCTCTCTCTATCGATCTATCTATCAACTATCTATATGTCTATCTATGTGGAAAGAGAGAAGGAGAGGAAAGAAGAAACAAAAGAGAGTGGGAAGGAGGAAGGGAGGGAGAGAAAGAGAGCTAAAGAGGGAGAATGATAAAGCCAATGTAAAATATATAATATGTTTCATTCTATATTATAAAATAGCTACTAATCATCTATATCAAATTATCTCAAAGATAACAAATATTAAATTAATATGAAGATATTTATATTAAAGATATTTTCAGAAAAAATAAAATAAAATCATAATAATGAAAATACCTACTGATCTGTACTCTAACATAAATCATGGCAAACTGAAGAACAGATTACTTGTCATTTTCCTACTTTTGAATGAGAAACATGGTAAGGGCTTCATCTAAGCTTATAATTGGACTCAATTAGACAAACATATTGAGCAAGATAGCTCTGTAGGGAATACACACATGAAAAAGCATGAAATCTGACTTCAAGGTCACCATCTTCTACAGAAAAGGAAGAATAAAGTAGGATAAAGAATAATAGAAAAAATAGGCATTGGTCAGTACTTTTTGAAGAGTATGTATGGTCAGGGTTATAAGCAGAGTTATAATCGCAGTAGGTTTTGCCAGTCAGCTGTGATTTGAGGGATGGCTGGAAAACTCCAATTGCTCACAGACTGCACATGAGTTTATTGCACATTGCCAGAGATAGCTACTCTAGAGTGCACATGCTGTGTAAGATGCAGACCTCTAAGTCATTCTCTGGTGGGATCCTTCCGGTCTTTGCTCTTTATGATAACCTAGCAGGGAGGTGAATGTGAAGGTGAAGGTGATTTAAGGGCATGGGGTGGAGGAACTGGAGGCAGCCCTGGAATGAACAGAATGCAGAGAATCAGAAAGGGGAGAACAGCTGACAGGAGACACTGCTTTGTCATGTTCTGTTTTCTGCCAGACTTGCTGATACAGTGGCTTAGAATAAAACAATCCAACAATATAAATGCGTACACTTTCTATGTGTGGAACGATTTGAAGATAATCTCTGTCTTCAGCCTAAACAACACCTGTGACAAAAAGCCCCCTATGACAATATAATTTTGTGAAATGTGAAAAAAAGTACAACAATATTTTAAAATCTTAAGCTAAAAAATAAAAGTGTATATTTATATTTGAAGTGAAAACTATTAAAAACAACTTGAAATAACATGAGGAAAACAAAACAGCTTCTATGCAAGCAAACTGGTTGTGTGCAGGACTTAGGGAGGAGTTATGCCTGTATCAACAATGATGCCTGACAGCTGCAATTTAAACCATAATGAACGCTCTCCTCAAACGTAACCATTAGACCCAACTCACTCCAGTGTTCTGTACACAGTGGTGCTCAGTAGGCCATGAAAAGACTGAAAATGGCTGCTGTCAAAGACTTTTCCATTGATTGAACTTCAGCCAGGCCCCTCTGAGCCCTCTCTACTACAAGATCTCATCCTTGGTTTCTGTCTTTGGCCTGCCAAGTCCAGTTTCAGCATGAATCTTAAACCAGTTTATAAAGAATCCTCACCCTTGCTATATGATCACCCTCATGTATGACCTACTTCTCATCTCCTACTTTGATGTATAAGTCCTTGGCCTTCCTTCAGCAAGAATCCTCTTAAATAGGTTTAGCAAGAATCCCCCACTTTTGATGTCTCTTCTTAGTAATTTCCATCCACTGACCCTTCATTCGTCTTGCCGCCTATAAGTCCCCGGCTGTCCTGGCTGTATGTGAAGCTGAGTCTGGTCTTTCTTCCTTATTGCAACAGTCTTGCTTCATATTGCAATATAGTCCCAAATAAAGTCTTCCTTACCACTTTAACAAGTGTTAGAAAACTGTTTTTTCTTTAACATACCCAGTTCAAAAGACTGATTAAGCCCTGCCTGGGTAGCTCAGTTGGTTAGAGGGTCCTCCTGATACACCAAGAATGCGGGTTCCACCCCAGTCAGGGCGCACGCAGAAATCACCAGTGAGTGCATAAGTGGGTAAAATGACAGATTGATGTTTCTTCCCCCCCCTCAAATAAATAAGATAATTAAAAAAAATGTTTAAAAACACTGATTGAAAAAAATACCAGGCCTCTGTCCAAACAGGACTGTTTCCCTCCAAAAAGATATCCATCGTTCAAGAGATAATTCAGTATTTGTTGACATTGCTCATTTAAGTGCAGAATATGTTGAGAGTGAAAACTTCTTTTAATGCTTTGATTCTGACACAGAAGTTTGGCATCCTTGAGATTGCATGCAGGCTGGTGCGTCAGGGGCTTACTTGTCAATGAAAAATCTGTGTATTTTTTTAAGAAAAATATTTGTTAACATGTTTGATTTCTGTTGTTAATGTATAGATAATAATACTGAGAGAAAATACTGCAGTGACGGGTGGTGTGGAGGAGGGAGGTGAAGAAGGGTAAAGGGGGTAAATGGTGATGGGAGGAGACTTGACTTGGGGTGGTGAACACACAACACAGTGTACAGATGGTGTGTGACAGAATTGTGCACCTGAAACCCACATAATTTTGTTAACCAGTATCACCCCAATAAATTCAATTTAAATAAATAAATAAACAAATCAAATCTGAACATTCCAGGAAGTTCTCAATTAATTAATAAGCACTCACTGAGCACCACTGTATACCAAGCATGGTGTGAGCACTGTAGGAAATGCAAAGCAAGAGCCATATTGAAGAGGGGACACTTTAACCGAACCTAGAGAACAGGAAACAGAGGATGTGG
Organism: Saccopteryx leptura; assembly: GCF_036850995.1. Lineage (NCBI taxonomy): Eukaryota > Metazoa > Chordata > Mammalia > Chiroptera > Emballonuridae > Saccopteryx > Saccopteryx leptura. The sequence goes on from NC_089504.1 coordinate 113,058,832, forward strand.
CATAATCCTTGAACAGATTTGAATTACCCACTGGAATCCATACAAGCGAGTGGTAAAGACAGCAAAGGTTTCCCCAGAAAGTGGCAGAGTTTGCACATCATACAAACAACAGAGTTATGCTTTTCTGCATCATAGAAATAAACAATTCGTGCTGCCCGCAAGAAGGCAAGTTGAAATAAATGCCAAAAACTAGCTTAATTTTCTCTCAAATTAAAAACAATAATAATAAATTTAATGTTCTTAAAAATTATTTATCATGCACTGCAGAGGCTGAGCCAATTGTTCAGTTTATTCATAATTTTGTGTGCTGGTACCAGACATATGGTGGGTGAGTACCAGAGGATAAAGCGAAAGATGCCAGGATTCTTCATGCAATGAGATGGCAAGCTGTGAGCCTCTTCCCTCCCAGTTCACATTTATATAAATAGCTCCTCCTACCGTCCAGAAAGGATCTGAATGAACACAGAGGAAGGGAATTAAATGACTCCTTCCATCAATACCAAGGCAGGATTGCCAATAAGTAGTCTCTGAAAGAAAGCATTTTAAAATGCTCTTTGGCCTTTAGAAAATTGCCGCTACGGAAAAGAACAGTGAGTTTATGTGACCATAATTGATTGAAATGTCCTCTCGTCTCTTAATTCACTGGTTGACTAGAGCATAATGCCAATAAAATTAAGGTCGCGGGGCTTGATCTTTCTTTACAACAATTTTGTGGATGTGGATTTTATCCTTGGGTATAATACCTTTTCGCTAAAGCCTAATTTTTAAAAATTAAGTAAAAATGTTTTGGGTTCACCTACTTTTTACCCTAATTTTCTCTCCCTTTGCCTTTCTTCTTAGCAATACAAAGTGCCTGCGCGCGCACACACACACACACACACACACACAGAATTGGCTTATTTTTCTGAAATAAAGTAGCTGGTACTGTGGGACTACCTAGAGGTTTAAGGCTATCACTTTGTTAAGCTAGAAAGAAAGGATGAAACTGCAAAGTTATTGTTATAATTGCATATAAAAATGAAAAAAATAAAAGAAATGAGTGGTAAGCCTGACCAGGCGGTCGTGCAGTGCATAGAATGTCAGCCTGGGATGCAGAGCACCCAAGTTCAAAACCCTAAGGTGCCGGCTTGAGCATGGGCTCATCTGGCTTGAGCGCTGGTTCACCAGCTTGAGTGCAGGGTTGTGGGCTTGAGTGTAGGATCATAGACATGACCCAGTGGTAGCTGGGTTGAGCCCAAGGTCGCTGGCTTGAGCAAGGAGTCACTGGCTCAGCTGCAGCCTCCTGGTCAAGGCACATGTGAGAAAGCAATCAATGAACAACTAAGGTGCCGCAACGAAGAACTGATGCTTCTCATCTCTCTCCCTTCCTGTCTGTCTGTCCCTATCTGTCATTCTCTCTGTCTCTCTCACTAAAAAAATAAAATAAAAAATAAAGAAAGAAATGGATGATGAGCTACTGAAGCACATTCTAAAACTGACCCATAGACAGAAGGCAGAGCTATCATGAAAATTCAACTATCTGGAAACCTGGATACTGCTGTCAATTCTCATTCAAGCTGAAGTATCTAGGCTCACTGACCAGTGTTTCTCACAGACACTAGAGAAAGTGAGCAGAAAGTGATTATGCTAAGTGAAATAAGCCAAATGGAAAAAAACAAGAACTGCATGATTTCACCTGCATGTGAAATATAATACAAAAGGCAATAAATAAACAAACATACAAAAAACAAACAAACAAACAAATTCATAGAGACAGACAACAGATTAGTAGTCTCCAGAAGAGAAAGTGGGCAGGGTGAAGACAAAGAGGGTCAAGGGGGTCAAATATACAGTGATGGAAAGAGACTAGCTTTTGGGAGGTGAGCACACAATAGAATATATAGATGTTGCTTATTAAGTTGTACACCTGAAATTTATATAATATTACTACTCGATGTTATACCAATAAATTTGATTTAAAAAAAATGACTCTCCCATACAGCTTTGACAGTGGCCACTAGCATTAATAACCTCTAACATCCTTCAGTGTTTATTAAGTTTTTATGAACTATTTTAAGTGCTTTATATACCTTTACTTCTTATAATAACCCAACCAGGTAGGCAATAATATTATTACTCTACTTTAAAGTCAAGAAAACTGAATGAAAAAGTTGATTAAGTTACTTGTATAGCCCTGGCTGGTTGGCTCAGTGGTAGAGCGTCGGCCTGGCGTGCAGGAGTCCCAGGTTCGATTCCTGGCCAGGGCACACAGGAGAAGCGCCCATCTGCTTCTCCACCCCTCCCCCTCTCCTTCCTTTCTATCTCTCTCTTCCCCTCCTGCAGCCAAGGCTCCATTGGAGCAAAGCTGGGCCCTGAGGATGGCTCTGTGGCCTCTGCCTCAGGTGCTAGAGTGGCTCTGGTTGCAACAGAGCAACGCCCCAGATGGGCAGAGCATCGCTCCCTGGTGGGCATGCCGGGTGGATCCTGGTCGGGCGCATGCAGGAGTCTGTCTGACTGCCTCCCCGTTTCCAACTTCAGAAAAATACACAAAAAAAAAAATAATAAAATAAATAAATAAATAAAAATTACTCGTCTAAAGTCACCTAGAGAGTAAGTGATGGAGACAGTACTCTAAGCTGGAGGTCTGACCTGAGAGCGCCTGCTCACAGTCACTGCATTATCTTGCGGCTCACGGAAATGGCACCCAGTTCTAAACAAGTACCTCATAAACTAAAATCAGTCACCTAACTCCCCAAATGTGGGCGGAAGGCTGTGAGTTTAGTGCTAATGAAGAAAAGTAGTTTTAGAATGCCTTATGGTAGTTAAAGAGAATTTTATCTGGTCTCTTCTCAAATCCCTTCTCTCCCTGGCCTTCCCAAGGTCCAAGTTGGGATCAATCTCCTTGGCAGCCCAGGCCTCTGGAGCAGCCCTTGTTTCAGCCTCTGTTGCACCATGGTCTCCGGAGGGCAGTGTGTCTTTGCCAGCTACAGCATCTAGTACTGTGCCTGGCACACAAAAGGTCCTCATTAAATGAAGACATAGACAACTGCTATAAAAAATAATAATATAAAATAATATGGCTTCCATACTAGAGTTGACATTTTGGCAATCAGTTACTTTCAGGATAGAAAACATATTCTATACCTCTTTTTTTTTGTTTGTTTGTTTTTTGTTTTTTGTTTTTTATATAATTTTATTTTTTTAATGGGGTGACATCAATAAATCAGGATACATATATTCAAAGATAACAAGTCCAGGTTATCTTGTCGTTCAATTATGTTGCATACCCACCACCCAAAGTCAGATTGTCCTCTGTCACCTTCTATCTTGTTTTCTTTGTGCCCCTCCCCACCCCCTATCCCTCTCCCATTCCCCCCTCCCCCCCGTAACCACCACACTCTTATAAATGTCTCTTAGTTTCACTATTATGTCCCACCTACGTATGGAATAATACAGTTCCTGTTTTTTTCTGATTTACTTATTTCGCTTCGTATCATGTTATCAAGATCCCACCATTTTGCTGTAAATGGTCCGATGTCATCATTTCTTATGGCTGAGTAGTATTCCATAGTGTATATGTGCCACATCTTCTTTATCCAGTCATCTATTGATGGGCTTTTTGGTTGTTTCCATGTCCTGGCCACTGTGAACAATGCTGCAATAAACATGGGGCTGCATGTGTCTTTACGTATCAATGTTTCTGAGTTTTTGGGATATATACCCAGTAGAGGGATTGCTGGGTCATAAGGTAGTTCTATTTTCAGTTTTTTGAGGAACCACCATACTTTCTTCCATAATGGTTGTACTACTTTACATTCCCACCAACAGTGTATGAGGGTTCCTTTTTCTCCACAGCCTCTCCAACATTTGCTGTTACCTGACTTGCTAATAACAGCTAATCGAACAGGTGTGAGGTGGTATCTCATTGCCGTTTTGATTTGCATTTCTCTAATAGCTAAAGAAGATGAGCATCTTTTCATATATCTGTTGGCCATTTGTATTTCTTCCTGGGAGAAGTGTCTATTCATATCCTCTTCCCATTTTTTTATTGGATTGTTTGTTTGTTGTTGAGTTTTATGAGTTCTTTGTATATTTTGGATATTAGGCCCTTATCAGAGCTGTCGTTTGAAAAAATCATTTCCCATTTAGTTGGCTTTCTGTTTATTTTGTTATCAGTTTCTCTTGCTGAGCAAAAACTTCTTAGTCTGATGTAGTCCCATTCATTAATTTTTGCCTTCACTTCTCTTGCCATTGGAGTCAAATTCATAAAATGCTCTTTAAAACCCAGGTCCCTGAGTTGAGTACCTATGTCTTCTTCTATGTACTTGATTGTTTCAGGTCTTATGTTTAGATCTTTGATCCATTTTGAGTTAATTTTTGTACAGGGGGAGAGACTATAGTCCAGTTTCATTCTTTTGCATGTGGCTTTCCAGTTTTCCCAGCACCATTTATTGAAGAGGCTTTCTTTTCTCCATTGTGTGTTGTTGGCCCCTTTATCAAAAATTATTTGACTATATATATGTGGTTTTATTTCTGGACTTTCTATTCTGTTCCATTGGTCTGAGTGTCTATTTTTCTGCCAATACCATGCTGTTTTGATTGTCGTGGCCCTATAATAGAGTTTGAAGTCAGGTATTGAAATGCCCCCAGCTTCATTCTTTTTCTTTAGGATTGCTTTGGCTATTCGGGGTTTTTTATAGTTCCATATAAATCTGATGATTTTTTGCTCTATTTCTTTAAAAAACGTGATTGGAAGTTTGATGGGAATTGCATTAAATTTGTATATTGCTTTGGGTAATATAGCCATCTTGATTATATTTATTCTTCCTAGCCAAGAACAAGGTATATTCTTCCATCTCATTATATCTTTTTCGATTTCCCTTAACAATGGTTTATAGTTTTCATTATATAAGTCCTTTACATTCTTTGTTATGTTTATTCCTAAGTATTTTATTTTTTTTTGTTGCAATCGTGAAGGGGATTATTCTTTTGAGTTCCTTCTCAGTTGTTTCATTGTTGGCATATAGAAAGGCTATTGACTTCTGTATGTTAATTTTGTATCCTGCGACCTTACTGTATTGGCTTATTGTTTCTAGTAGTCTTTTTGTGGATTCTTTGGGGTTTTTGATGTATAGGATCATATCATCTGCAAAAAGTGATACCTTTACTTCTTCTTTTCCGATATGGATGCCTTTTATTTCTTTGTCTTGTCTGATTGCTCTGGCTAGAACCTCTAGTACCACATTAAATAAGAGTGGAGAGAGTGGACAACCCTGTCTTGTTCCTGATTTCAGGGGGAAAGCCTTCAGTTTAGTGCCATTTAATATGATGTTAGCTGATGGTTTATCATATATGGCCTTTATCATGTTGAGATATTTTCCTTCTATACCCATTTTGTTGAGAGTCTTAAACATAAAATTGTGTTGTATTTTATCGAAAGCCTTTTCTGTGTCTATTGATAAGATCATGTGGTTTTTGTTCTTTGTTTTGTTGATATGGTGTATTACGTTAACCGTTTTACGTATGTTGAACCATCCTTGAGATTCTGGGATGAATCCCACTTGATCATGATGTATTATTTTTTTAATATGTTGTTGTATTCGATTTGCTAGTATTTTGTTTAGTATTTTAGCATCTGTATTCATTAGAGATATTGGTCTGTAGTTTTCTTTTTTTGTGCCATCCTTGCCTGGTTTTGGTATGAGGGTTATGTTGGCTTCGTAAAATGTTTTTGGAAGTATTGCTTCTTCTTCAATTTTTTGGAAGACTTTGAGTAGAATAGGAACCAAGTCTTCTTTGAATGTTTGATAAAATTCGCTGGTATAGCCGTCAGGGCCTGGACTTTTATTTTTGGGGAGGTTTTTAATGTTTTTTTCTATTTCTTCTCTACTGATAGGTCTGTTTAGGCTTTCTGCTTCTTCTTGACTCAGTCTAGGAAGGTTGTATTGTTCTAGGAATTTATCCATTTCTTCTAGGTTGTTGAATTTAGTGGCATAAAGTTTTTCATAGTATTCTACAATAATTCTTTGTATATCTACGGTGTCCGTGGTGATTTCTCCTCTTTCATTTTGGATTTTGTTTATATGAGTTCTTTCTCTTTTTTCCTTGGTAAGTCTTGCCAAGGGTTTGTCAATTTTGTTGATCTTTTCAAAGAACCAGCTCCTTGTTCTATTAATTTTTTCTATAGTTTTTCTGTTCTCTAATTCATTTATTTCTGCTCTGATTTTTATTATCTCCTTTCTTCGGCTGGTTTTGGGTTGTCTTTGTTCTTCTTTTTCTAGTTCCTTAAGGTGGGAAGTTAAGTGGTTCACTTGGGCTCTCTCTTGTTTGTTCATATATGCCTGAAGTGATATGAACTTCCCTCTTATAACTGCTTTTGCTGCATCCCATAGATTCTGATATGTCGTATTGTCATTTTCATTAGTCTGTATATATCTTTTAATCTCTGCACTTATTTCTTCTTTGACCCATTCATTTTTTAAAAGTATGTTGTATAGTTTCCACATTTTTGTGGGATTTTTTTCCTCTTTTTTGCAGTTGAATTCTAGTTTCAAGGCTTTATGATCAGAAAATATGCTTGGTACAACTTCAATTTTTCTGAATTTGCTGATGTTGTTTTTGTGGCCCAACATATGGTCAATTCTTGAGAATGATCCATGTACACTGGAGAAAAATGTATACTCAGTCACTTTGGGATGAAATGTCCTGTAGATGTCTATCATATCCAGGTGCTCTAGTGTTTCGTTTAAGGCCACTATGTCTTTGTTGATTCTCTGTTTGGATGACCGATCTAGAGCCATCAGCGGTGTATTGAGGTCTCCAAGTATGATTGTGTTTTTGTCAGTTTTTGTTTTAAGATCAATAAGTAGCTGTCTTATATATTTTGGTGCTCCTTGGTTTGGTGCATATATATTAAGAATTGTTATGTCTTCTTGATTCAGTGTCCCCTTAGCCATTATGAAATGGCCATTTTTGTCTCTGAGTACTTTTCCTGTCTTGTAGTCAGCATTATCCGATATGAGTATTGCTACACCTGCTTTTTTTTGGATGTTATTTGCTTGGAGTATTGTTTTCCAGACTTTCACTTTGAATTTGTTTTTATCCTTGTTACTTAGATGAGTTTCCTGGAGGCAGCATACAGTTGGATTTTCTTTTTTAATCCATTCTGCTACTCTGTGCCTTTTTATTGGTGAGTTTAATCCGTTTACATTTAGTGTAATTATTGATACTTGTGAGTTCCCTATTGCCATTTTATATCTTGCTTTCTGTTAGTTTTGTGTCTTGTTTGATCCTTCTCTTTTGTTTTTCTATCTTTTGTTTTTATTTGGTTGTATTCCATACATCTTTCCACTGTTGCTATCTTTTTTATCTCATGTGCTTCTGTGGTGGTTTTTTCAATGGTGGTTACCTTTGAATAATGAAAAGGGTCCCTACCCTGTTCATTGTAGCAATCTATTTTGTGAGTACTTTTGCACTCCATCGTCCTTTGCTACTGTTAATCTCCATCTTCTCCCCCTCTTTCTTTTTGTTGTTGTCACAGTTTAAATTTGGTTTTATTGTGTTCTTCTTGGAGCTTTTACTTGTGGCTCTGTTTTTTTTTGTTCTTTGTATCTGATTGGAGAACCCCCTTTAGTAATTCCTGGAGTGGGGGTTTTCTGATGATAAATTCCCTCATCTTTTCTGTATCTGTGAATGTTTTTATTTCTCCTTCATATTTGAAGGATAACTTTGATGGGTATAGTATTCGTGGCTGAAAGTTCCTCTCTTTCAGGACTTTAAATATTGGGGTCCACTCTCTTCTAGCTTGTAGAGTTTCTGCTGAGAAATCTGATGATAATCTAATGGGCCTTCCTTTATATGTTGTATTCTTCTTTTCCCTGGCTGCCTTGAGAATTTTTTCTTTGCTGTTGGTTTGTGTCAATTTCATTATGATATGCCTTGGAGTAGGTTTGTTGGGGTTAAGAAAACTTGGAGTTCTGTTTGCTTCTTGAACTTGAGGCTTTAGTTCTTTCCACAGGCTTGGGAAGTTCTCATCTATTATTTGTTTGAGTATGTTCTCCATTCCGTTTCTCTCTCTTCTCCCTCTGATATACCTATTATTCTTATATTATTCTTTTTGATGGAGTCAGATAATTCTTGTAGGGCTATCTCATTTTTTTTAATTTTTGAGTCTCTTTCTTCTTCTCTCTGTTGTGCCTCAAGTTGCTTGTCTTCTATTTCACTAATCCTCTCTTCTATCTGACCTGTTCTATTAGCTAAGCTTGTTACTTCGTTTTTCAGCTCGTGAATTGAGTTTTTCATCTCTGTTTGATTTGTTTTTATAGTTTTGATTTCCTTGGACATATATTCTTTGTGTTCATTGAGTTGTTTTCTGAGCTCCCTAAATTGCCTTTCTGTGTTTTCTTGTATATCTCGGAGGATTTTTAGGATTTCTATCTTGAATTCTCTGTCATTTAGCTCCAAGGTTTCCAATATATTAAATTTTTTCTCCATAGATTTTTCCTCATCTAGCTGTGTTACCTCTCTTTCTTTTGTATCCATGATATTCGATTTTCTCTTCCTTAATGGCATCTGAGGGTGGTTTTGTTGATAGTATTAATGAGATTTAATAAAGAATAAAAAGTTTAAAAAAATAGTAAAAAAAAATCGAAAAGAGTTGTTTTTTTTTTAAAAAAAATTAATAATAAAATAAAGAAAAATAAAATTAAATAAAAATTAAAAAAAAAGAAAAGAAAAAAAAAGGAAATTATTCCCCCCCTCCTTTTTTCCTCTCCTCTCCTCTCCCCTCTTTCTTGATAAAATCTTGTGGTGGACTGTGAATTATAACAAACAATGCCTGTGATGGAGGGCCTGAATTGGGGAAAAGTAATAAAGGGGCAAAAAAAAAAAAAAAAAAAGAAAAAGAAAAAAGAAGAAAAAAAAAAGAGCGTATGGACCCACAAAAAGCAAATAAGGAAAAAATTTGGGTCAAGAATAAAATGATTTGCTTTTAGGTGTTGGTTGTCTAAGAGTTATGATGAGAGGATTAAGAGGAAAACGGAAAAATGGGGGGACAAATTAAAAAATTACTATTGTATTTAGTGGAACAAGAACTAGATAATATGGAGAGCCAGGGATGGGAGCACTGCTAGTGAGTTAAAAAGGTGAAGTAAAAACCCCCCAAAATGCCACAAACATAAGTTTGAGTCCCAGATAAGATAATTTGTTTGTTATTGAGGTTTGAATGAGAGGAGATGTAAAGGAGAAAGGAAGAAACTAATATAGAGGGAGAAAAGAAAGAGAGAGAGAGAAAAAAAAAGAGGGAACCACTAAAAGAAGAAAAAAGAAAGGAGAGAGAGAGAGAGAGTTAAAGGTTTTGGAGTGCAACCCTCATAGAGAGAAAGGAAGAGAAGAGAAAAGATAATGGGAGATGTAACACTTATGGGTAGTGTAGTTCAAGGAGAGGAGAGAGTAAGACCGGTAGAGAGTTAATCGGCCAAATTGGAGGAGGAAAAAAAAAGTATCAAGAATGAAGATAAGAGAAACAAACGAACAAATATAATAAAATGGGATAGGTTATAAAGTCTGCAGATTATTCTTGATTTTGAGAGGTTATCTTCTTGCTTTTTCTTTTCTCTCCCTCTTCCTGGTCGGTGACTCTGTACCCCGGGTTTTGCCCCTTTGCCACGCTCAGGTGGAGGTTTGCAGTTGATAAGTCTCTATGGCAATGTCATGTATTGTGCTTTAGTCTCGTTGGCAGTCGAGGCTATTAGCATTTATAGGCTCCGACAGTGAGAGAGTCCGTGTTCCTGGAGCCTTTCTCCTAGTCTTTCCTTCCTCAATTAGTAGCCTGATAATCCAGCTATGGGGTTGCTGCTGCCTCTGCCTGGATAGTAAGAGGCTCAAAGAGCTGGCAACTCCCCACTCTATTTCCACTCAGCACAGGGCTCTGGGTAAGGCTCAGTCAGTCAGAGCTGCTAGCATAATCAGGCGGGCTTTCCGGCCATTCAAAGACCTCTGGCTCTGCCACTCTGTCCCGTAACACAAGCGGGCGCCCACTTCCGAGGCGCTTGGAGGAAACTCTCACTCACTGGCTGCGCGCGCAGACCAGGATATCCGGCCAGCAGTCTCACGCTCTGAGTGAAACCCCCAACCGCAGGGAAAAGTTGCAGCGTTGGAATTGAGTCTCGCTCCGTTCCCGTGCGCGGCCCCCGCAAGGCGCTGGGGCGGCCCGAGATTCCGCTTTTGCCCACACAAAGGCCCCCGACTCTGCCCCTCTGTGCGATAATACGGGCGTGCACTGCCGAGGCACTCGGAGGAATCGCTCACTCCTTATCTGCGCGCGCAAACCAGGATATGAGGCCGGCCGCGATTCCCTCTGAGTGAAACACCCTCCAGTACGGAAAATCTCCACCGTTGGAATTAGTTCTCACTCCCTCCTGTGCGTGGCTTTCCCAGGGCACTAGGGCTGCCCAGAGACTCTGCCCTCGGCCCACAGAAAGGCCTCTGACCCTCCCTCTCCGTGGGGCAACACGGGCACCCACTTCCGGGGCTTAGGAAGAAATCTCTCGCCCACTAACTGCGCACCAACCAGGAGACCGGGTAAAATGTCCGCGCCGCTTGTCTTTCTTTGTTTGGGTTTGGCGCGAGTGTTAGCTTGTATTGCCCGGGTTGCCACAGGATCAGATTTTCCTTGGCTTGGATCTCCGTGCCACAGCCTGGTTCGGCCGTTTGTGTCGCGGCCTGGATGTATTCACCCCCTTTGCCCGCCTCAGTTTCTATATTCACAGTTACCAGAGAAAGCCGCCCTGTTTAGGTTAGTGAGGAAGGCGGAGCATTTCTTACTCCCTATTTCCTTCGGGGTTTGGTTATATATTTAGCCAATTTTTCACTCAATCATACCTTTGGGTGTATTGCGAAGCATCTGGAAGCTCCAAGTATAGGTTTTTCTGTTTCTGGTTGAAGATCTTGTTGAGTTTTGGGGGAGATTTATCGGTATCGCTTCCTACCCCGCCATTACTGTGACGTCATCTCAAATACCCCTTTTTATTAAATATTTTAAAACTCTTGTAAGTATATACACACCAATATAAGTATATTGATGATCTTCTTTTTCATAAACTATGTTTCCCTACCATAGTGGATCTTAAATGCTTTTACTCTGGGGCTTCCTGAAGTCCTGGGCCCTACCAGAAAAGGAGTTGAGAGAGAGGTGGGGAAAAGAAGGGGAAGGAAGAGGGAGAAAGTAAGAGGGAAGGAAGGGGCAGGAGAGAGAAATATCAGTGTTACCAAAATCCTAGGTGATTACTGAGAAGAAAGCTGAAATGTTGGGAACACATTTTCTCAAATGTAATAGTGCTAAGAGGGTGTGGAGGTGAGGGAGTGAGGTGCAAATGGAACAGCATATGGAGAAGGTGAGAAGAGGGGGGGAGGCTTGGACACCCTACCCACTGCATCACACGCCAGACAGGACAGTGCTAACACTGAGAAACACTTGTGCTAATGAGCCTCTCCTTGAAATTTCTATTTAATCACACTTAAGAAACACCTTGTCTAAATCATACAGAGACGAATCAAGTCTTTTCATTCCCCATGACAAGCTACAGAGGCTTAGCAGAGTCAGAGAAAGGGTGAACATTCATCCTAGGTTTTCCTCAAGCACTTCTGACTTGAGCTATTCTGTCCTATTGATCCCATAAGCACACTTAAGCTTTTTCTTTTTCTAAAGCTCCATTCTCTTTTCCTAAATTTTTTTTTGATTGAATGATTGATTTTCAAGAGTGAGTGGAAGGGAGAGAGAGAGAAAGAGAGAGAAACATCAATCAGTTCCTGTAAGTGCCCTGACCGGGAATCGAACCCGCAACCTTTGCATATTAGGACAACACTTTAACCAACAGAGCTATTCGTCCAGGGCTTAAGCTTTCCAAATTGTGTGCCCAGACTTTTGGTTGGAAATTCAGTAGACATAAACTGGTAGTAGGAATGCTCAGGAATATGAAGGATTGCAAAACACTTTCAGTTCATTGCTTCTTTGCTCCACATCATTTCAATCCTCAGTCTGAAACTCTCCAGTGACTTTCATGAGGTCCAGAAGAAAACCTAAAATCTTTGCCATACGTCTCAAGCCCCTATAGAATCTGATCCTTGTCTCCTCTCCTCTTGAGGAGATAACCCCAACCCACCAGTCCTATTGGCCTGCTTTCTCTTCTCTGAACATGCTGAGTTTACTGCTTCCTCGGGGCCTTTGCCCTTGCTCTTCCTCCTGCCTAGAACGTTTTTCTACTTAAAGGTTTCATGAGCTTCTTCTCCTGTTTCAGACCTTGATGGAAACTCCATCTTCTTAGGATGGTCCCTCAGCCTTGCCTAAACTAGCATTACCCCTGACCCCAACACTTTCTTGGACATGGCCCTCTAATATCACCTTCATGGTATTTACCATGATCTATAATCATCTTGCCTATGTATTTGATTATCTGTTTTCCCCATTAGAGTGTAAGTTACAGGAGAGCTGGGTCTGTGTCTGTCTATCTCCTACAAAAGTATCTAGCACACACAGCTCTCCAACAAACAAAGAGTAGGTATTTAATAAATATTTGCACAATAAATGACTAAATAAAGGTATGTCTCACCTTCTTTGCAGTTACAGTGTTAGGTACACCACATGCCTTAGAAATGAGGAGGGGTACCAGTAACCCAGCAGGTGAATATCACTAACAAGCCAATCTGTCTCCACAACCTGACCCCTTCTCCTCTTGTCCTTCCACTTCCCCAACCTCGGAGCTAATAGTGCCTTTTGGGAAAAACATTTCTCAATACACATACAGTTTTCTATGCAAACTGCTGCAATATTCAAAGATTAGGTCTGAACGGCCCTCCATGGGGATGGGATGAGCAGAAGAAAATACCTGCATATGGAGAATTACATGTACTTTGGTTTCATTTTCTCTCTGCACATTCCAGTTTTCCCTTTGCACATTTTTTTTTCTCTGCACAATGTAGACACCACAGGCTGTTACTAAGGCAGACAGGTTGCACACATGGCTACATTCCCATGCTCAGCCTTGACCAAGTTGGGATTAGTTCTTGGTATATAGTGCTTTCTAGCACATACACTGTGCAGCATGCTTCACAGCAATTTTAGTTAACTAGAAGAATATAGTTTTCTGCATTTATTCAAACTCTGATCTCCTCTAAGTCTGCCAACAACTGCAGAGCAGCACCTAAAGCCATGTTAATTTTGTTACAAATGTTCACGAAGTGAACCAATAAATAGGTGTTGATAATGTGCTGTGACTAATCCTTTATTTTTTACATTTATTTTTGGCTGGAGGGGAGAATTGAATATAAAAGCCAGATCTTCAAATTCCTGATATTTACTCATTTATAAGAAATATTTATTGAATACCTTCTGTACAGCAGGCACTAAGCAAGGCACTGAAGATAACAAAGTTTATGGGATGTTTCTTCTTATTTCTTCAAGGATCTTGTAGTCTAACCCTGTGAACAATGTACACTGAGACTGTGGAGGAAATCCATGTAGGGAACTGCGGAAACAGCATCAGCTCCCCTTGGGCATGTGACGCCATGCGGGCAGTGACATATCTACTCCGTATCACACTATATGGAACACTCAATGGTCACTTGCTAAAGGAAAAATAAATAAATGAATAACCTAAATCATACTGTGCTGTCCAATAGAATTTCCTGGAAGGAAGATTGAGAAGGAGTCTACTTGAGAAAGAGCGATGAGGAAGGACATTCTAACTGCCCCTGCCCTTACTTGGTTCTGAGTCCTCCAGGGCTAGGGGCACTCTCAGGCTCTTACTAACCACTGTGGGTGATGATGAAGCATTTGTAAGAACCATGTAGGATAAAAATTTATTTCTGTACTCTTTAAATCAGGATTCTGTGTATATTGATGGTGAGACCTAAGCTTTTCTCCCCAAGACACTATGATATTATTTGGTACCAGGGAGATCGGGTAAGGGGGAGGGGAGTAAACAGGGACAAATATATTATATATATCCCACAGATGTGGGATATAAAACTGAGACTCATGCACATAGATAAGAGTGAAATGGTTACCTGAGGGAGGGGGTGGAGGGAAGGGGAGTAAAGAGGAACAAATATACAGGGATGGAAAATGATTCGACTCTGGGTGATGAGCACACAAAGCAATCAACAGTTCAAATGATATAGAAATGTTCACATGAAACCTGTGTGCTCTTATTGATTAGTGTCATCCCATTAAATTTGAATTCAAAATAAAAAATAAAGAAAATGTGTCCCTTGAAAAATAAAAATATATTGTCAATTCTCTTCCTTCTAAATGGTACTTTGAACTGAGAAGTGTTTTTTGAGTACAGACATACCAGTTGAGGGTCCTGACCTCCCACACACAAATCAACAAGAACTCTGACTTCTGTGGAAGGTCTGTCAGTCAGTGGGTGAGTCAGAGTTTTATAGGGTTAGGGTCAAGCCTTCCTATAACTTTTAAAGAACTCAAAATTATTTTCTTCATTAGTATCAAACTTCAAAAAGTGCTTCCTAAGAACAAAGTTGGGATAGACTGAGCAGACATTATGATGTTACTCCTTCTATTTTAGTAAATATAATTGAGGCTCAGATGTTACTCCTTCTATTTTAGTAAATATAATAGAGGCTTAGAAAGATTAATCGGTTTGCTGAAAATCAGAAAGTAGTGGAGGAGCTGGACCTTGATCTCTGGGTTCAGCTCAGGTCTGTGCTCATTCTCCTGCCCTGTGTTCCCTCCAAAGGAACAGCAAGACGGGAAACAACAATGGAGCCTCCAAAGACATCAAACGAACAAAAAATGGGGGGCATCATCAAGTCCTGAGGTTGAAAAACCAACACAGTAGGGGTTTCTGGCTATTGCAGCAACTAGATGTACTTGTGAGTGACAAATGACCCTGCACTTTCAGTAGCTTTAACAATGAACTATTCTGCCATGCGCTCCACGTACAAACGATGTTCTCTGTTCCTGTAGAATCTCGGAGACCGGGGCTGCAGGAGGCTTCACCATGACATACTCCCATCCTCTCAGAGGCAGGGAAAAAGAGGATGGTTGACTGTACCCTGACTTTTAAAGCTTCTGCCTGAAAGTGACAAATGTCACTCGCTTCCATTTTATTGACTAAAGCAAGTCACATGGCCAAGTCTGCCATCCGTACTCTCCCAGGGAAGGGCAATGAATCTCCTGAACAATAGTACAGTCTGCCACAGCTGCTTAAGCAGCTTTTGTTATCTTTTAAAGCTATTACAGCTAGGGACAGCACCATTGTCAAAACAGCAGCTCTGAAACTAAAAGACAATCACTGATCTCTCACCTGCCTAGGTTGTCAACACTTGGTGCCAGTGGATACCTTTGTGCAAGGATATGATCTCTTAGCCAGAGAAAAAAAGGGAGGCTGCCATCAGGGGCTGGGAGTTCTCCTTGTGCATCCAAATGAGTTGCCTGGAATGGCTGGAATCCAAGTAGCTTGGAAATATTTCACACTTTTCATAACCAGCCACCAGTCTAAGCTCTTGAAAGCTCTATTCTGTTCATCAGTGGACATGCAGTACCTAGCACAGTGTGTGACATACACAGTGATAATAATAACTCACACATATGCTAGCCACTTTTATAAGACTTTACATGTATTAGCACTTTAAATCTTCACAGCCCTAAGAAAAAGGAACTATTATTATCCCCATGTTACAGATGAGGAAAATGTGGCACAGAGGTTCAATAACTTCCTCCAGTTCCCTTAGCTAATGAGTAGCAATGTGAATCAAGAGAGACATTTTAAAGCGTACTATGTAAAACTGTAAACGATAACTGTTGACTATGTTGATTCATTTCTCCTTTTCATTTGTGAGTCTGGATGGAATAGGAGCGGGGTACAAGCATGTCATCGGCAATTCACCAGAAGGTGCTACCTCATTATTTTGTGCCCAACAGTTTCAATATACCATTAGCTATAATCATCAATGAATAGCCTGGAAAAAGGCTCAAACTAAGCTCTCTCAAATGCCAATTTGGCATTTTATAGAAAAAGCAGCGAGGCTGTTGAGAAAAATGAAAGGTGATTCTTTGAGCCTGCACATGCAGATGGTGAAATCAGAGGAAAGCAGGACTCCAGCCCCCGCAATCAGCTATGGAATGCTTTGGCCTCATTTTGTGTGAAGTGTTCTGTTGTACAAATGCTACAAAATAGAGCAGCCCACGCAAGCGTTACCATTTCTATTTTGGCTGTTGTTCTAAAGAGCTTGTACATGAAGGACCGATGGCAAGCTGTCATGAGAGGCCTGACTTTTGGCTCACCTGCATGTAGCTACGTGAAACTTTCTATTTCCTACCTCAAGTCATATTTATAGTCTGTGACACTTCCTTGCTCCTCCTTAACAATCTCTTAAAGCCTTTCTTACAGTCAAGAAGTCTTCCAGCATAGATCTAACCACTTACACTCAAACGGAAGGGTTCTTACTGAAACATCCTAAAATCAGTGATGGGATTCAAACAATTTAACAACCGGTTCTCTGCCCTAATGACCGTTTTAAGCATAAAAAGATGGTATATTAAAAGGCAGTTTATTATTTCATGCATTTAATACTTAAATAAGAACAATAAAAGAAGTACACAAAACTAGTATATGTTATAAGAATTTTAAAATATTAATGAAAAAATATTAAATAATATCTGACAAAAAACCCACTAAAACTCTTAAGATATTTCCATATTACTCCTTGATTGGCATCCTCATTTACAATTTTTTTTCACCTATGGACAGAATAAACATTACTATGGGCGCTTAGAATATGTTGTTGTGCAGATAAACTTTAAAAAAATAGTAAGGAATGGAAATTTGTCATTTCCACATTGGGCAGCTGCCCAGGCATCCACTTTAGAGAGAACCCTGAATGCAAATGCCATTTTAATAACTAGTTCACCAAATTCAACAAAAAATGAGGTATTGGTTCTGCTGAACTGGTGCAAACCAGATGAATCCCACCACTGATCCTAATTATGTTAAAACCTGACGCTGCCGATTCTGGCTCGCCAATGCATTTAGTTCTCATGTTACATTCTGAAACCAACTATTTCTTTCCCAGCTTTACTGGTTCCTCCATACGTAAATAAATATAGCCTTACCTTACCAAGTGTGTTATTCCCAATACCTAGAAAAGTATACCAGGGCATAATTTCTTGCTTACTAAAGCAACACAATTTATTTAAGTCATGGTATTCTAACTGTCTTATATGCTGGAAGCTCTGTTTATTCATGATAAATAATTCCACAGCCTTCGCATTTCTGTAGGTCAGGGGTTGCAAACTCAAATGCCGGACAAGTAACATAAGTAAGTAAAACAAGCAGGGCTTGAGAGTGGAGGGAAATGGTCAAGGTCTTACCCACAGGGG
Organism: Saccopteryx leptura; assembly: GCF_036850995.1. Classification (NCBI taxonomy): domain Eukaryota; kingdom Metazoa; phylum Chordata; class Mammalia; order Chiroptera; family Emballonuridae; genus Saccopteryx; species Saccopteryx leptura. The sequence continues at coordinate 113,076,212 of NC_089504.1, forward strand.
CCACTGTCCAGAGCATTGGCCACTGCTGCTGTTGCAAGAGGCTCTATGTTAGCCTGATCTGTTCTTTCAAGAAAATTTCAAAATTCGGATTTTTTTGAAACGTGAAAACTTCTGGTTTTTAAACACCATCTCAAATTTTAATATATACTATAGGAAGGGCATTCCAGGCAGGGGGAACTGGAGAGAGCGTGGTACAGTTGCGGGCTTCAAGTCATTTCATGTGCGAGGGTGAAGTGCACAGTGAGTAGTGGGAAACGGGGCTGGAGAGTCACTTGGATTTTTTTGTGCAGGTGACGACATTCCACTTAAGGATAGGAGCAGTTATGTAACATGGCTAGATTCACGTTTATTTCAGTGGTTAAGTGGATGGGTCAAGGAGGAAAACATGAGTTGGGACAGGAGTCAGGAGGATGCCATACCCTCAGGGGAACCTGTGGAGGACCTTCCATTGACAGGGATGCAGAGGACAGGTGACCCAAGAGCTCAGAGGAGGACAATGAGCAGAATGTGGGGATGGATTCAAAGTGCTCACGAGGGAGAAGGAAGGAGAGAGGATGTCACTCAGATTTCAGGTTGGAAAAGTGAGTGGTGAGTACCTCCTGTCATTCGCTGGCGCTGGAAATAGAGAGGCAGGAACAGGCAAGGTTAGCTAGTGAGTAGGGGAAGGCAGAGGTGATTCCTTCAGTCTTTGGTAAGTTTTGTGTGATGTGCTTGTGAGACAGCCAGGTGGGCTGGAGATAATTTATTGGAAGACATCATGTGAAGGTGGTGCATGAAGTCCTGGGAGGGAGCGGATGATGAGACAAGAACAGGCTGGGCAAAAGAGCTGCAGGGCAACCCCCTTTAGGGTGGAAATAAAGGAGATGACTCGTGGGGTTAACAAAGGTCAAGTACTCTCACTTTCATCATCTGTGCCCCCAGAGACTTAAACCCCACAAAAAGCCTCATGGAGGTGTGGGGTGAGAGCAATGCTTCCCCAGGCCTATGTATTGCAATGGTTTGTGTATCTGAGAGGACAGTTACAGGTTCACTTTGCATGTGGCAATCTGATGAAAAACCCCACTACAACTGCATGTGACACCTATAATGGCCCCTGAAAAGGCCCCAGGTGGCGTGGATTGAACACAATAAAGCAGCTTTCCTGGGGCTGCCCATTTCCTCCCCTACAATTATTCTTCAAAAGGCAACTGCAGCTAGGCATGTTATCACACTCAGAACAGGCCGTACAGTGATTTTTGGCTTTGACTCCATCAGCAGGCTTTCTAGAGATTCAGGCAGTTATCGACTTTTGAATCTGCAGAGGCACATCATGGGGAACAGAAACCTTGCATCTTGCCACAGAAACCAGCCTCATGTGGCTCGGGCTAAAGCTGACTGCGGCATCCCTCCTGGCACTGGGGCACAAGGGACATCCTCGCCATTGCTGGGGGGCTCCAGTGGTTCCGCAGCAGTGCCTCCATGGCCTTCAGAGAAACCAGCCTCATGTGGCTCGGGCTAAAGCTGACTGCAGCATCTCTCCTGGCACTGAGGCACCAGGGACACCCTCACCATTGCTGGAGGCTCCAGTGGTTCTGCAGCAGTGCCTCCATGGCCTTCAGAGAAACCAGCTTCATGTGGCCCGGGCTAAAGCTGACTGCAGCATCTCTCCTGGCACTGGGGCACCAGGGACACCCTCGCCATTGCTGGGGGGTTCCAGTGGTTCTGCAGCGGTGCCTCAATGGCCTTCAGAACATGCTAACCATCTTTGAAACTTATAAAGAAAAATATATTTCTACTTAACTTATGTAATCTTTAAATTTTTTTTTTAAATTTGTTAAAGTTTTACGGAGCTGTGTGCTTTTGTTCCGTATTTATGGTGACAAGTTTTGTATCTGTGAAGCAAGCCCACTGAATGCCACTGTTCTGAGCTCCCTGCCACTGTTCAACCCCGAATCTCTTGGGCCACCTAAACGAAAGCTTTGATACATAAAGATCTTCCTTGCTCAATCTTTGCAGGTTGATCAAATCACCCGGTTAGTGCAAAATGCAAAATTAGTTCATTTTCTCAAATTACTTTGGTGTTAGCATCTATTAGAGAAACTGCCCAAGTTACTCAAGCCAGGGAAGCATGAGTGACGGAAATGGAGGCAGTTAATGTTCAAAGCTTTTGTTTTTGTTTTTGTTTTTAATGAGAGGAGGGGAGATAGACTCTGCATGTGTCCAACCCGGATCCACACAATAACCCCCATCTGGGGCTGACGCTGGAATCAACACAGCTATCTTCAGTGCCTGCGACCGATGCTCAAGCCAATTGAGCCACTAGCTGCATGCAGGAAGGAAAGAGGGACAGGAAGAGAGGGAGGGGAAGAGAAGCAGATAGTCACTTCTCTTGTGTGCCTTGACCAGGAATCAATCTCGGGATGTCCATACTACAGAGTGATGCGCCAACCAGCCAGGGCCTGATGCTCAAAGCTAAATGTTCAGTCAAACAGTATGTTTCCAATTCATTGCAGGAATGATTTAGTGAAAAGAGCATTGACTTGTAGTGAAAAACAAGCCTGTCCCTAGGCAGTTTGCCTATTGAGTTTGGTACTCTGAAAGCAATTTCAATTAATGAACTTCTGAAAGGCATACAAGAGCTTTTAAATCTCTTTCTACTTTTGTACATATGCATATGTTTTTCTTTCCTCTGACTTAACATATGTTCATTGCTATATGCAATTTATAAAACTAGTTAGCCAAATGACCAGACTATTTCATTAATTTATTTTCTTGAACATTTTTGCAGTTAAAGCAACTTCGCTACTAAACAAAGACAAACAAAAAACGGTGAGGAGAGGTAAACAGAGATGTGGCTCTAAGCGAAGATGCGATGTAGGTCAGTTAGACACCTGCCATCCTGTGTTCTGCACTGAGCATCCACACCAGGCCTCAGTTTCGACTTTCCCACCTAAAAATCCCCCTACTGCTTGAATATGGCTTTGAATCAGTAAAATGAAAACTGCTGGGCTATATAATCATTAAGTGTTCTTCTATTTCTTATCTTTTATGCTGCTGAAGGCATTGGCTGCCTTCATAAGTACTAAGTTTGATAGAAAACAAATATCCCTCATTGTGGTAGAATATTATATTTTCCCCACTACAAGCTCATTCTACCTATTTCTGTCTCTGATTATTTCAGAGAAAACTATTGACCTGGAAACATTTCTTTACTTTAATCCTGGGGTCTGAACCTAATTTTCCCAGCATTCTTTACAAAACAAAGCAAAATTTTCAAAATGCCAGCAAAGCCTCTTGACTATGTCAAGAATAAGTAGTCCATTGCAGGTGGCACCCTCAGAGGGGTGTCCACATTCTTGCTAACCCTGCATTAGAAATGATGTGTTTTCATGAATGAGGAGGCGTATTGACTACCTGACATAGATTTCGTCCCAACGCAATCCAATTTGTTTAAGTAGGATCACTAACTATTTAGCACAAGCTTTATCTATCCTGAAACTCAATAACACTAAAACTTGTTGATGCCATTCTTTCTTAATATTATACATTTTGGTGAAGGATAAAGCTCTTAGATGTGATTGGCATAAAAATGATTTGCATCACAGGTCAATCAATGGTCAAGATTATTTGGGAGTGGAAGAGAAGAACTTGGGCTATTTGGAATCCTAGATTATTTGGTTGGCTACAAAAGTGATCACTTAAATACAGAATATAGCGGGACAAACAACCGGAAGCCAAAAATGGTATCACAGAAACAGAGTGGAAAAAAAAAGACTGTATATTGGTAGCAAAGGCAAGTAAAACTACAATGGGCAACTACAGACACAGAAGGGAATACAAAGACAGCAAACAGGCCGCCAGAAATGGATCAAGATCTGGCAAATTATAGCAGGAGTCAGATGAGGATACCCAACAGAGGCCTGGGACAAATCTGAGTTGCCTATAGAGACTGTTGTACCTTTCGAGACAGAGGCTGCTAATGATTTCCTCAATATCCATATTCAGTCTCTCCATTTGCTCTTAATAGACTCCTCCAAATTTTAGCTAAATGCATGGTCCCTTATCTATAGATTACATTTCTCAGCCTGCCTTGCAGCTTGGGATGACTCCGTAACTCAATTCTGGCTTATAAAATGTCAGTAGAGGTTGTGTGTGCCCCTTTTTGCATACATTCCAACAGAAGTTGTTTGTCTTCCACTTCTTTTTGCCACTTATGCACTAGAATGTGGATGATGCGAAGCTAAACCATGTGTATGAGAGTTATCTCCTCATGTAGGTGGAGCAACAAGACACAACAGGGGTCTCTGCTGAACTCATGGATCAGAACTGTCCTGCCCCCTGGTCTACCTATCAGGTCAGATGTTTTTAGGAAAGGGCTCTAAAACCCACTGAACTAATATTCTAACTCAATCAATTCTTTCTTCCTCTTTATCCTTTGTGTGCACATACATGTATATGTGGGCATTATGTATTTTAAAGGCTCCAATACATCATAGATCATTTGAACATGATTATCACAAGTGAGATGACTTAAATCATTTAAGATGAAGAAAAATATATTTTTTTGTAATTATGCACCTGCGACATAGCTTCATCTGTGAAGTTTTATACAGGTTATTTTAAAACTATTTTTATAATCCAATATAGCTGTATCAATCTTGGTTTTGGGAATTTAAGTTAGGAAGATAAAACATTTCATGAGATGTTATTTGTAGGATCTGAAACTCTTTTCTTTTAATGATATAAGAACACCCATTGACACAGTTAGCAAGTAAAATATATTTTTAATTGGGTTAAAATTAGTAATTAAAAATTTACTGGATTATCAATTTAGTGATCTGTACCAAGAACCTGGTTATGATGTGGTTCTGGGCTCACTCCTGAGTGTGCTCATCTGTGAATCAGCTGTGGAGCTTGGCTTCTCTCCACCTGTATAGCTGGGACAGTTGTTGATACTCTTATTTGCTGTGCTTATAATTCTTTCTGGGAAAAAGGATACACCCCTGCTGGTTAAAAACCAACATGGCAATTTCATGCTGCAACAGTAGTGCCCTCTTCTAGCTTGATTGCTGCCCCATAAGGGTGATCATACCTTTGGGCTTAAAACATGAATTAAGTAACTAGAGGTCATTGGGTACTGTTTTGTTTGTTCCTGAATGTCACTACCTTTACCTACTATCGTAGCCATGACACTTTACCTCAAACTTAATGTATTACCTAGCACAAATTTATCTTACAGTTTTGTAGGTCAGAAGTCTGACATGGGTCTTACTGGGCTACAATCAGTGTCTAACAACCACACTCCTTTCTGGAGGTGCTGGCAGAGCATCTGTTTCTTTGCATCTTTCAGGTTCTAGAGGCTGTTGTGTGCCTCTCCTGGTGGCTCCGTTTCTCCCTTTTCAAAGCCAGCAGTGCTGTGCTGAGTTCTCACACTGTATCGCTCTGACTTCCTCTCTTGCCACCCTCCACTTTTAAAGACAATTGTGACTCCATTGGGCCCAGAAACCCAGGACAAACTCTTCAGCTCAGGGTCAGCTGATTAGCAACCTTAATTCCACCTGCAGTCTTATTTCCCCTTTGCCATGTAAAGTGACACATTCACAGGTTCCAGGAATTAGGACATGGACATCTTTGGGGGACCATGACTCTGTTTAAAACAACCACTTCTGAATTAAGTTGATAATTTTTGCGTCTCTCATTGCAGCTGAACAACTTCTGTAACAGTACTCCTTTCATCACAGGATAGAGATGAGGTGACTCCGGACAATTGGAATGAAAGCAATAGGAGAGTTAAGCATGGACCATCTTTGAAAATCCACAGGAAGCAGTCCCTGTAAATTCCTCACACTCTCAGAAGGTCTGGGGCGCTATGGGGAGTGGCCACAGTTATCCTTGTGTCTCTGTTTGAGCACCTTAATACCTCTTACTGCATAGGAGGAGATTAAGACTAAAAAAACTTCAGAATAATCTCATCCACCAAAATAATCAGGACAGGGGGCAGGTTCAGTAGAGATATGAAGTCATCGTATGATATATTCAAGTATACTGTGATCAATGTGGACAGTCTATCTTCTTCTCTGTCTTGAGTTTTTTATAGCTATTTTTTCTTTTTTAAACTGGGCTCGCATCAGAGATAAGAGAGCTTTGGAACCAAATTCTTTTGTAATGTCAGCAACTAAGCCTTCTTGGTTGGTACTAGAGAAAAATCCCTGCCTTTTCTCTGCCTTAGAAGAGCTGTTCCTTAGAAATTCTATTCCAGCTCAATTGTCATTGGAATCAGTCTCCCTATGACTCAGCAGCAGAGTCAGCTACAGTGACTCAATATGTCACATGCGAAGAAGGTGTAATTTCAAACACATTAACATGGTGTGGGTAATTCAATTTCTAATAGAGATATTACATAGTTTTCCACATTTCTTGTTTATCTTCATTAGCATCACAAACTGGATATCCCTTACTCCTTGGCTGGTTCTCTCAAACCTGATATGGATGATCATCTTAAAATTAGTATTGGGTCCTGGTTGGGTAGCTCAGTTGGTTGGAGCATCATCTGGATACCCCCAAATTATAGGTTTGATTCCTTGTCAGAGTTCATACAAGAATCAACCAATAAATGCATAAATAAGTGGAATAACAAATCCATTTCCCTCTCCCTCAAATCAATCAATAATTTAAAAAAATAAATTAAAAATGATTAGTATTGCTAGAACTGAACTCTCAACTTGATTTCTTGCCTTTGAGTACCAGAGTATGTGGAAAGTAGCTGAAAATGATGTCATAATTGCACAATATGTTGCATAAGGTTGGGTAAAGTAAGAAACCTTTTGTCATAAGAATCAAATATCTATTGAAAACAATGTAAGAATTGAAAGTGTGTATTAATTCCAATTTTATATAATAGAATAATATTTTTAAATATTCAACATGTTCAAAAATGTTTTATTTAAGCTGAATAAAAGCAAAGACAACTCCCCCCAATTTAATAGAGATTTCTGATACCAGATACAATAGTCTTTATTTCATTTAATTGCTCAGGACATTAATTTTCACTACAAATTCAAAATCTAATTAACATTTTAGTAATGAGAGTATGTGTATGGACACACAGTACTTATAAGACAATTTACTAATACTTCTGGATAAGCTTTTCTGTTAATGTCCCCCTGGTGCTCTATTAACATTGCCAATTTCCTTTAGCTAATAATATAAGGTCTCATATCTTCAAATTTAATTTTATGAGAAGTTTCTTGAAACCAAATAGTGATGTTAATATTTTTCCTGAAGGAGTTTAGAACAATATTTCTCCTTAAAAAGCCCAATAAAACAATTCCTATGGAAATGAAAATATATTTTCTTTGGAATCAGTTGCTATCTTTGTTATGTGTGATTTGCAAATTTTGCTTTTGTTTATAAACATATTTTACCTTTTTTCCTGTAATTCTCTATAAGCAACACAACAGATTATAATGAGTACAATCAGATCTACAAAATTAGTGAATTGCTCAAATACTGTTCTTCTGGAAATTTTTGTCCAATAAAAACCTAAGTACCTACTTAATCTTGGGTTGTTCCCAGTATAGGCATTAGCTAGAAGATACTTACAGGATTTATTTATGGCATGTATATTAGTTTCCTGTGGCTATTGTAACAAGTTACCAGAAAATTTGTGGCTCATAACAATAAAAATTTATTCTTACACAGTTTAGGTGGCCAGAAGTCTGAAATCAAGGTGTTGAGTGTTACACTTCCCACAAAACTCTCTTCAAGGATCGGTTCCTTGACTCTTTCAAGTGGCTATTGGCATTCCTTGACTTGTGGCTGTTATCACTCTAATCTTTGTCTTTATGGCCACTTTGCCCCCTTTTCTTCTTTTTGTCTTCCCTTCTGTATTTCTTAAATCTATCTCTTTCTCTTAAAAGGACACTGGTCATTGGATTTAGGGCTTATCAGGACAGTCCAGAATTATCTCCTCAAGTCAAGATCCTTAACTTAATCACATCTGAAAAGACCCCTTTTGCAAATGAGGTAACATTCACAGGTTATATGATATATGATATGGATATATGATATGAATATCTTTTAGAGGGTAATTATTTGATATTTAAAATAATTTTGCTTGCCTGACCTGTGGTGGCGCAGTGGATAGGGTGTCAACCTGGGAATGCTGAGGTCGCCGGTTCAAAACCCTGGGTTTGCCTGGTCAAGGCACATATGGGAGTTGATGCTTTCTGCTCCTCCCCCTTCTCTCTCTCTCTTTCTCTCTCTCTCTCAAAAAACTAAATAAAGTTAAAAATAAAATAATTTTGCTTGAAATCTTTTAGTTCTTCTGCCTTATAATTCCATTGTTCCTCCATTAAATTTAAAGAAATAGAGATAATCCTAGAATATTTTGTGTATATATACCCAACTTAAATATATTAAGAAACATGTTCTGATCAAGTATGGAAAAAAGTCTTTTATTCCAGGAGTTGAAAGAAATCACCCACAATGAAAAAACAGAATAATTGTACTAAAAATGATAATTGTCTGTCTTTGTATAATTGACTTTGTTACACAAGAGAGCGGAGGCTGGCATAGAGTTATTCAGAAACATGTGTTGATTGTTGAATTAATGAATAGAAGGAACTAACTAGACTTTTACTTGTTCTGCAGTCTTACCATTGTTAGTATTGATTCTAAGTACTGATTACACTACAGAAGAAGGTTTACACCATATTTGGACTTAATTTATGATAGTTTTAGTTTAATTGTAAGATAAATAATTAATTAATTCTAATGGATTTCAATTGGATACTGTGGAAATAGTGACCAGTGGACAAATGTTCCTAGAAAATAAAAGATCAGTACAGTTTCTACAGAAGATATAGGCCTTACATTATACTAAGTGTGGTAAGGAAATACCAGAGAACTACAAATCATGTTCCATGCTCTCAAGGAATTAGTATTTGGTTGAGGATAAGACCACAGCAACATTAAAAAAAACAATGATCTACCATAGAAATGTAGACTTCAAACCTACATGATCTCATTAACAGATGTCCACAAAAGTCTAAGGTACATTATGTAAGTTTAAGAAAAAGAACATAAAAAAGGAGACTAGAAAGAAGGGAGAGTAATTCACTCAACTCCTGTGTCTTTCTGAAGGCACCATCACTGATGAACTCTTTGGTGATTTAGCTTTTCTATGATCTTCTGGAATAAGCTCATGAACCTGCCCTCCTCCCCCCAAGTGCTCTGAATTTGGGTTTACGACCCACTTGTTTCAGGAGGTTAACATGGATCACAATGTTCTGGTGTGAAGAGAAAAAAAAAGTAGTTTCAATACTTAAAAATAACAAAATGAAATAAATATACACCCAGAACGAAAAATAAATTTGCATGGATAGTGAAATACAGTATATGTGGCCCAACTAAGAAAAACACTAAAAGATACAGTTTAACAATCTCCAAATATGTGAAGACTATAAATAACAAAGTAGAAAACAAATTAGTTAGCTTGAGGCATATCATTATGGTGAGGTGAAATGCAAAGAAATGAGCAAAGAAAATAAATTATTTCTTTTCAACCATTAAAGGCAAGGAAATGGCTTTTAGGTTTATTCAAGGACTACATTAGGAGATTACCTGCAAGGGAAATTAATAAAATGTCTTTCTCCCCTCCACTTTGACTATAAGCTTCTTTGTATGAGGATATTTTTAGCATGTCTTAAATTTATTAACTTTATATAGAGAGGAAGAATGAGAGAGAGAGAGAGAGAGAGAGAGAGAGAGAGGAAAATATCAGTTTGTTGTTCCACTTATTTATGCATACATTGGTTGATTCTTTTATGTGCCTTGACGAGGCATTGAACCTGCAACTTTGGCATATCAGGGTGAGATTCTATAACCAACTAAACTACCCAGACAGAGTTGAGGATCTTTATTGAGGTGTCCAAGCATCTCACACCCAGTGCCTTGTATATTGTAGGAGAAGACTAACTTTCCTGCTCATTGAAAACAGACACCTCACATGAGAATTTAAGAGTTAAGTGCAAAAATTTGGCCAGAGACCGTGCTCTGCCATAGTTTATGCAACTGTAAAATCAGTAAAACAGTGGCATGGCTGAATCGTGGGAGGGTTGCAAAGATTAAACATAACACATGTACTATGTTGAGCAGTGCACCTGGCTTGGAGTAGCTGCTTAATAATTGTTAGCTCATTGTTATCTTTCATCAATGCATTAAAGTTGTATTCAAATAAAAAACATAATCAAAATATTAGATATAACGTGTCCCCACTGAAGTCAGTATGAATTACAATATGGTCAGTCTGATTGGCACTGATATTTCAGGTGGCTGATAAATTTATGTCCTATATTAGGAGGTCTCGGGGCTGTGATTGTGTAATCTCTACCTCTTTCAATTTGCTTGGTGAGGTTAAAGTCTGGCCCTGGCAAGTCACACTTCCTTCATTTTAACTAGGATTAAAGGTCCTTCCTTGTTTTGTTTCACCAAAAGATGCATGTCAGTGAATGAGATTTGTTGATAACGGGCTTGAGGTTTAGTCCTTCCACAATCCTAATGCTTAGCAATAGAGAATTTTGAATTTCAAACTTTTGTGGCTTACGTACCAAATTAACACCCAGAGACTCCAGAAAGATGCAGCAGAGCTAAGAAAGTGGGCTGGGTTTTCATTTTAAAAAGTATTTGTTTTATTTTTTGTAAAGAATAGTTTAGAAATAGTCATAACATATCATTTGTGTTACTTGATTTGCATAAACACAATTTTTTTTTAGTGAAAATAATTTGCACTCAGTTAATTTTGAAGTTCTCCTTTTATCTTTTCCCTGAGACTCTAGAGAGAAAACTATATCATATGGGCATGATCATAAACTATTACTACCTAGAACTAAATATGTCATCAGGGCTGTTGTGCGTTATAAGAAATGCCCACCCACTCATATTACATTTAATGGGGGAATGCCTCTAAAATGAACAGAGTTCAGATGTTGACTCAGGATAGGCCTAAACCAACCATCAAACAACTCTAAAAATAAAATATAATGATTTAATGTGTAGACAGCTGTACTGGCACTGAATAATCTCCATTTGCAATAATTACCCAGTTCTGTGTCCAAATTTGATTCTCTCAGTACTGTTCCATCTGGATATTTAATACACTCATCTGTGTTTATGCAGATTAATGGGTATTAAATTATAATGAGCAGATTATAGATTTAACTAATTTAAGAATAGAAATGTACTTTGAATGCTATTTGGTTACTTTTAGATTTTGAATAATGTAAAATAATCATTTACAATTTAGATTACTTACAGCTACACCAAAACACTGAGGCAGATTATATGATAGATGCTGAGAATTACAATTTGAATCTGAGAAATGAACTTTCTAATGAATTTCTGTGTACTGTTCATTCAAGCATATACAATTAATAAATTAAATAACATTTTGGGGGAATTATTAACTAGGTATTTCACAGATATTTACTTAATGCAAGTGATTTCTGACTTTATCATGATTTAAATAAAACTTTGTCTATTTATAATTTTGGGATTATATGAAAATATGCTCCTTATTCCAAACAGTTGACTCATTGATGAATTTTGAAGACAATACACTTAGCCTGGAGAAGAGAATACATAGATGGGACTATTGAATTATTTGGAGAAAGACCTATTACATATAATTCATGTAATTTCCAAAGGTAGAAATTCAAACAGTGGGTGATAGGTATAAAGGGAAATTTATTATCAGAGTACAAAAGAATTTCCCCAAGGTCGAGCTGACGGACTGGCTGCTTCAGATGGGAGTAGTTTTCCCACTGAAGTAGGTTCTTAAGAATGGGACCACAAGCCTCTCAGCAATGATGCTGTGTAAGGGCTCCGAGTCCAGAGAGTGTTAGCCCTAGCTGCTACCGTTTTGTCATCTTGCAGTTGCCAAAATAAGTGTTTGGGATTGTCTGTTGAATGTCTTCAACTCAACTACCAGTTTTTTTAAAATAAATTTTTATTAATGTTAATGGGGTAACATCAATAAATCAGGGTACATATATTCAAAGAAAACTTGAATTTCCAGGTTATCTTGTCATTCAATTATGTTGCATACCCATCGCCCAGAGTCAGATTGTCCTCCATCACCCTCTATCTAGTTTTCTTTGTGCCCCTCCCCCTCCCCCTTCCCCTCTCCCTACTTCCCTCCCGCGTCCTCCCTCCCCCCACCCCTGGTAACTACCACACTCTTGTCCATGTCTCTTTCAACTAGTACCAGCTTTTCTCATAACTGTAGCATGCCACTTCTTTGCATAGGAACACATCACCAAGTTTGAGAAGAGGGCCATCTAGTGGAAGAAATAAGCAAAAAAGAAAAGGGTCTTCTGTTCGAAATTAAAAAAAAATTTTTTTTAATTTACTTTTTATTGATTTCTTTAGGAAAAAATTTAATACACTTAGCTTCATAAATATATAGCTAACAAAAGATAGTAATTGTTCATGATCAGGTGATTTAAGTAAGATAATTATTTCATCTTGTCCTTTAATACATGTTTAACAAATGTCTTTTTAGTCATTTTTTTCTCATCAATTCAAATTAGGCTCTCTGAGGATGAATTTGCTTGTCCTTATAAAACATAAGCATGTGACCCCCTCAGCTGTCAATGAAGATCTGCTATTTTAAGCTTAATCATTTAGCAGAGGGAATGGCAAACAACAACAAAAAATATCTACTTGCCTAAACTGTAAAGACAATTGCTTTATTCAAATCTTCACTAAAATAATCATTTCAGGTTTTGTTCTCATAAATTTAAAATATATTCAAATATTTTAATATTGTAATACATTTTTCTAAGGGAATAAGTAATTCTGTATCTATTTCTTTTTTTTTTCTTCTTTTCCAAGTAAGAGGAGGGGAGATAAAGAGACAGACTCCCGCATGCGCCCCAACTAGGATCCACCCAGCAACTCCCATCTGGGACTGTTGCTTTGACCATCTCAGGCCAAGCTCGCAACAAGCTACAATATTTTTAGTGCCTGAGGCAGAGGCTCCACGGAGCCATCCTCAGCACCCAGGGTTGGTGTGCTCGAACCAATCTAATCAAACCATTGCTGCAGGAGGGGAGGGGAAGAGAGAGAAAGAAAAGAGAAGGGGGAGGAGTAGAGAAGCAGATGGTTGCTTCTCCTGTGTGCCCTGACTGGGAACAAACCCAGGACATCCACACACTGGGCTGATGCTCTACCACTTAGCCAACTGGCAAGGGCCTGTATCCATTTCAAGAAAGAACAATATAGCAGTCATTTAGAACCTGCTTGCCTGGAATAAGATAAATGCAACTCTACCGAATAAAATAACTAACTCATTAGTGATTTTTCCCATCATTAATATCTATACCTAAATCACACATTAGTGCTGGAAACATCATGTTTAAGAACAGAGCTGGTATCTTATTCTTTGTATCCAGAATAGAGTATATATTTTAGGCACTTAAATATTTGGTGAATGAATCTCTTCAAATCCATCTTAGCTGGTATAATTCCACCCTACTTTGAGCACTCAGAGCTCTGTCTGGGCCTTTTTATAAGGAATTGGGAATATAAGGAATAAGAATTGATGTACCCCTCCCTCTCATTCATTCATTCATTCAATCAGTGCCAGGCCCTGTGCAGAACACAAAGGCATTTTGCAAAGTGGCTTCATTCTTTAGATCTTTACCTATAAGAAGGAAGATACTGCCCCTACATTGCTTTGGACAAAATACTATACAACTTCAATTTGTCTTTTGTTGAATACATAAATAAGTTAATAAATTGCTAACTTTTGTGAGTGTTTACTACTAATATATATATTTTTTACTTCATTCCCTTTCCTTTTCCTTCAGGCCTATATAGTGTGAGTTCATAAATAATAGCCAACATGTATTGGACATTCATTAAATTTAGGCATTATTCTCAATACTTTATACATAGGTCATTTGATTTAATTCTCATAATAACCTTATAATACAAAATTTTAAAAATTAAATACTTATTTTTTCAAAAGAGGAAACTGAGGTTAGGTAATTTACTCAAGATAAATGGGCTGGTAAGTAGCAAAGCGAGTAAATGATCTCAAATAGTTTCTGATTTCAGAGATGGTTCTTCTAACTACTGCATTTATCCTGATTCTTATAATGACCCTCTGGGGAAATACCCAGATACACAGACATCAATAACAGTGAAGTGAAAATGGGTATTATAGCAATTTTATGGAAGATTGAAAAGTATTCTACAAACCAGGAGATGGAAACAAGAAGAGCAACCAAAGTCTTACATGGAAAAATCAGAAAAATGTTTTAGGTAGAGGATAACAGCACAGGAGTCTGCGTTCATATCGGAGCCCCATTACTTACTATATAGGGAACCAAGGTACCTAAGTAACTGCTAATCTGCCCTTGTTTCTCTAATCTGAAAACAAAAGCAATGAGAATGCACTCTTAAGTATCTGCGAAGATTAAAGACGTTAATATGTATAAAGTACTGTACTGAAAAGACAACTGGCTTACAAATATTGCTCTTGTATTTCATCACATTGATGACACCCTTTATCATAAAACGCTCTATTATTTTCTGTATTGCCTTGATAGGAAAAAATACCTCCTATAAATGCAAAATGTCATCAATTTGGAGAGGCACCCTAATGTCAGAGATGTTGAAATGTGAAATAAAAAGTATGTCTTGGAATTGATGAAATACCATTTTATTATGCGCAGAATAAAGAAGAAAAAAAACCATCTGGGAGAATAAAATGTTTGAGTACATTAACATTTTCATTTATTTTTCAATTCTCTATTTCACTTTCTGTTCATTTTTTCAGATATTTTGCACCTGATCATCAGCTTTCAGTATCATTGGCCTGAGAATACTACATATATTCAGACTTCAAACTTAATAGTGGTGCTAATTCTTCAGAGAAACCACAACAGCGTTCTGAAAGAGAGGCAAACATGAATGAGCGTGTGGAGGAGTGAGGGGAAGACAGCTGAAGAACGTGTGGAGACTTTTTTTTTTTTTTTTTTCATTTTTCTGAAGCTGGAAACAGGGAGAGACAGTCAGACAGACTCCCGCATGCGCCCGACCAGGATCCACCCGGCACGCCCACCAGGGGCGGTGTTCTGCCCCCCCAGGGGGCGATGCTCTGCCCATCCTGGGCGTCGCCATATTGCGACCAGAGCCACTCTAGCGCCTGAGGCAGAGGCCACAGAGCCATGCCCAGCGCCCGGGCCATCTTTGCTCCAATGGAGCCTTGGCTGCGGGAGGGGAAGAGAGAGACAGAGAGGAAAGCGCGGCGGAGGGGTGGAGAAGCAAATGGGCGCTTCTCCTATGTGCCCTGGCCGGGAATCGAACCCGGGTCCTCCGCACGCTAGGCCGACGCTCTACCGCTGAGCCAACCGGCCAGGGCCACGTGTGGAGACTTTAAAAGAGCTTCAAGTCAATACTCAAAACTACCTGACAAATATGAGAACCAGGAAAATATAAAGGGTTGAAAAATTAAATCAGATGTCAAAATGAGTTGCCAGACTTAAGATAAATCAATTATTCATTCAACAAATATAAAGCTAAATGTGAACTTAATGTGCTGTATGTGATGTGTGAAGAATATAAAAAATGAATAAGACATTGTCAACAGAAATAAAAAATACACAAAAGAGAATGGGAATTAAAAGCATGTTAAAAAGTGGCATAGTTAACTGTGACCATAACCTAGTTTTCCTATTGATAATATAATGTTTTCCCGATTAATACCTCATTATTGTTTTCTTTTATACTTTGAATACGACCAGAAGTACTCAGCATTCATGAAAGGGAAATTTGGTACCTATTGAGGAAAGGCTGATTCTGCAGTGAAGTTAAGGTAAGCCCCTTCGTGGGATGGAAGTCAACCCTGGAGGAAGTACCAGACAGATTGTGAGGATTTAGAAGAGGCAACACTGGCTTGGTGCAGTGGAATAGTTATTAGACCAGGAGTCCAAGTAATTGAACTCAAAATCCAGTTCTGTATCAAACCAGCTGCATTATATTGTGTGAATTACCTTATCATTTGGGCTTCTATATCCTTGTTCATATAAAGCACAGATTGAATTTAGGACTTTAAATTTCCTTCCACTGCCTATCCTTTAATTTTTTGATATTATGTTCAACATGATGAGAGAGGCAGAGAAAAAGGCTGCTGTCAGATGCTGGGCTTCAAGTACATGCTTGATGATTTATGGGTAGAACATTGGGGTTTTCAAAAGAAGTCTATCCCTCTTGGCGTATTACCTTAGTAAATTTCTACTCTGCGTGTCTGGTAATAATTATGACCACCATTTAGAAGCCAGAAACCTCTACACTTTATCTCATTTATTCCTTACCATACCCCTCAGAGGTGTGTGTGTGACTTTCATTTTATGAAGGAAGAATAAGAGCACAAAAAATGATTATTAATAATGATAGTAACAATTACTTGTGCTTAGCATCCACAATTCCTGTGCTAAGGGCTTTTCAAATATGAACTCATGGAATCCTCACATCCACCTTGTGAAGAAGGTTCTGCTATAATTTCCTGGCTTGCAGCTGAAACATCCCATCTGATGACTAAATGACCTAGTCATGTCACATTGTTGGTTGGAGAAACAGCATTTAAACCTAAGCAGTCTAGCTGTGGAATCCAGTAACCAGCCTCAAACATCTGGTTAAAAATATGCACAAGGTCACACAAATAATAAGAAGGAAAGCAAGAATCCAGACTTGATCCCAAAATACAGACTTTTAACTGTTATGCAAACTCAAAGTTCTTTTGGGGCCAGAAATGTAAAATAAATGACTTACAATAGGATCTGAACACACTGAAGAGTGCATACTCTCTGCCTGAAAGTATCCAAATTCTAAGTGCTTTTTAAAGCACTGTGCAATCCAAATAAACATATATTCTGATTTTAGCCGGGTGTAGAAAAATGTGGGCTGAGAAAATTCCTTCACAAATAATTCAATAAATATCTAGCCCTCTTTGCAGAATTAAAGAGTTTCAGTTTATCCTTTATTAAAACAAACAAAAAAATATGATGGTTGTTTTACCTCCAGGAAGATGGAACCATGAAACCACCAAATGCGTGACTGAAGTTTAGACAAACACGGGAGAGCAATAATCATTATGTCAATAACCAGAGAGGGCAGCTCCAGCCTCAACCAGGGCAGCTGGGAAAGTTGTAGAGGAAAAGCACTTGGGAAAGAGAAACTCCTACAACCTCCACTGTCTTAACAGTGACGGGTAACTGTGAGGCCATGCAGAGCACTGTAGGAATTCCAGCAGGGCTAGGGAGCAACTGACAAACCACAGTTCTACATGTTCTATGGATAGAAACCATCGAGGAGGCAGCCAGATGGATAGAAGGAATGTGTGTTCAGTAGCCAGAAGTCCAACATTCCGCTCCAGCACCAGTAACTGTTGCCCTTGAGAAGCCACATGGCTTCTCAGAGCCCATTTTGTATTTTAAAAGACAATCATTTTTGTCTTAACTACTTCATTGAGATATTCTAACTAAGTATAACTGTTATATCCTTTATGGATATGGGTGTGGGGTTTTTTTTTTTTTTTGTCTTTTTTTTTTAAGAAAAAGAAAAAAAGGCTTTTGGGCCAAACTCCATTTAAACAACAAAGCACTGCATATGAAAGAAAACCTTCATATTACACATTTTGAGACTCCCTCGTGTCCTAGGTATACAGCACTGGGAATATTTGACACAACTGAAGCCAGTATGGGTATTTTGAGACAATCTTCTGAAGCTGCTGGTAATAGAATGAGATCTGTGCGCTTTAGTAAACAGAGAAAACTTTTCATCCACAGCCTACAGCACTTTTTATTCTCCAGTATTTTCCCTCCTATATCTCTTCCAGCAACTACTTTAAAAGAACTTAGGAGAGGTCATGCTCACTTTAAACATTTTCTTTTTAGTTTCAAGATTCAATTCTTTGGACTCATTCTCATTATGTGTTTATTCAAATATAAATATTGTCAGGTATTTAAATGTCCAGAATCTGGGAAGATATTGATTACAAGACATAACCTCTGCCTCTAATTAGTGACGTGTTTGAAGGGGAGATAGACATGTCAACAATAACAGGACAGTGGAAATGGCCGCAGTGAATGTGCACAAAAGAAATAACAGGCGCACTGAGAAAGGGCACCTAATCTGTCTGGATCGGAGAAATGAGTAGGTGTTTTCCAGGCCGGCAGGTGCAGCTGCATAGACACAGGGCAGACAAGAATGAGCACTGTAAATTCTCCACATAAGTAGTTCAGTTCAAGTAGGGCATATGAGAACATAAGTGAGACTAGAACAGATGGAGTTGGATATGTTTTCATGAGCAAGATGGTGAAGGGCTATGTGCAGTGTGGTAAGCAGTGCTTGATGGTGAACCATTGAAATTTTTTGAGTAATATGAACAGATTTGCCTGTGTGAATAACTTTAGAGACAAAAGAGATCACAACCGGAGTCAGGAATGCCATATTGGAGGTTACTGCTCTAAACAGGACAGGAAATTATAAATCCCTAATCATTACAATTGCAGTTGAGATGGCAAAGAGTATGTAGATTAGAATTATTTAGGGTTCTTTATGTGACTCAGTAGGTGAGGTGGGGATACACACACACACACACACACACACACACACACACACACACACACGGGGGGGGGAGAGAATTTAGTGTCACTCTATAGTTACATTTTGGGCAAATGGATGAATATATTTACCAACACAGGGAATAGCAGGAGGTACTATGAGAGAACTGTGCATGATTTGGCTTTAAAATAGTTAAATTTGAGTTACCTATGCACCATCCAGAGGGAGATACATGAAGAGGTTGAAAGGCCAAATAACTGTTAATGGTGGTTGGTTTGGACATCTAGAAAGAAGTCTATTCTGGAGCCATACAATTGGTGAGTCATTAGCAAATTGGTATCTGATATTTTGGGTGAGAATGAGATCAACTAGAAATAATACATAGAGTAGAAAGAAAGAACTTGGGATAGACCCCTGGAGAACATGGGTATTTAAAGGAGGATTGGAAGGCTGATATAGAACAAACCAAGAAATAGTGGAAAAATCAAAAGAGAGTGTCATAAAGAAAGGGATAATCAACAGTATCAAAATCCCTAGTCACACAGGAGTTAACACTTACTAGTCATTAGGTCATTGGGACATTTATAAGACTGTTCATTGGAATAATGAAGTGTAAAGCCAGCAGCCGAGGCCAGGGCCACTATCACAGCCGCCCGGCCCATGCAGGTTCGCATTGGATTCGGACAGTCGGTAAAGAAACCATGGAGCCAAAAACTGGTGGGCCATAACCTTTAATCCTACCTTGCACCCGGCGGGCAAGTAAAAATACACACTGGGCTCCAAAACCCAGTCACACTCAGTGCTCACAAAGCCACTGACTTATCCGAGTTTCCTAGAATCAAAGGTTTCTAGCTCACCAACCTTATTCTCCTCAGTTCCCCATCTCCTTCCTTATCCCAGATACAAACTCTACACAGACTGGCATCTCAGTACTCCGCCATCTTGGCTGCTTCTCCTGGCCTACTCCACGTGGCCTCCTTCTGCTCTCTGCTCTGCTCTCTCATGCTAACCTCAGGAACCAAAAGCGCAAACTCTCGTTCCGTCCCCATTTTATAGTGTAGAAATCCAAACCCTTAATCCAATATACATAACAGGGAAGTCTCTAATACAAAGTCACTTCTATGAGGCATGATAGGATTGTACCACCCTACAGCAAAAAGGGTGGGAAAGGCTTAATCCCAAAACCAAGCCCCAGGTTACAATGATCTCCAACACACATTAATATCACCTGGGCGATGGCCTCTTTAGTAAAGTGAGCATAATACATTTTATCTGCCCAACATGAAGGTAGATCTATACCTAGGTAAGCTAATGGAAATAGAAAAAGAGAGAGTGAGAGTATATTACTCTTTCAACATACTTGACTTTGAGACTGAAAAATAGAATATATAGTATCAAGTTATGCCCTTAAGCTAGGAAGCCTAAACTATACTAATGATAACATATTTGAGAGGTGGATGTTGGCAGTGATTATAAAACAATAAAGTGCTCCACAAATAAATTGGTTAAACTTTTGAAATCTATAAAAAATGAACATGATTGGCCACTTGTGAAACTGTCTATGAATGTGAGATAGGAGTTTGGAAACACATAATAAAAGCCTAATTAGGATGACAAGATATATCCCAGGGAGACAGAAGAAGAATGTATGCATAAATTAGAGAGCACAAACACAACTCAATTATATTGTTCCACAACAACAGACTGTCAGATAAGAGTCAGCCCTGGGGGCATAGAAGAGAAACCAGTAAGAGCTAGAAGTTAGGGCCATTTACCCAGGAGTGTGGCAACCATGGGAGTGTGCTACTCAGCTCTCCATAAAAGAAAGAACCAATTGTTTACAGTCTTCAGCAGCAGGTCCACCACAATTTCACACTGAAGCCATACTCTTCACCACTCCAGCCAACGACTCAGAACAATAGGGGTTCTAGAGCCAGGCCATTCCTGCCCAATGAGGAACAGTAATCAGTCTTTGCTCTTTGGTTCCCATCAGCATGGCTGAGGCTTTCCCAGAGTGGCATGACTATCTGAGACTCTTCTTAGCCAATCCTTCCTTATTCCCCTCTCTCGTTTCACAGAATAGTCCTGCAAACTGCCATGTGCTGTACTTTAGTCCTGATCAATTCTCACTCCAATATTCCACAATGACTAATTTCAACCTGCTTTATTGTTCCTGAAAGCTATTTTCTATTCCTCTTCCCACTACTGAGAATAAAGCACAGAGAACTCTGCTAGAATCCCACGATCACACATGCTGGTGTCCTGACATCCATCTCCAGCTCTCTTTCACTTCTTTTAGTGTTTCTGGTTGAAATGATGTCCTTTCTTCTATAGAGGAAGAAACTCCTTTGCCTAGAGAGCTCTGGTTTCTAAAGAATGCTACTCTATGCCCCTCCCCCAATCAATCATAGTCTCTTCCTCTGTTTTGTTGCTTTCCATTCTGCATTAGAACATATTTGAGCCTCTTCAAACTTAAAACTGACACTAAAAGACATGAAGGAAGTCTATGTCCTTGTAGCTACCAATCTCTTTTCTTCAAAGCTAGACTACTGGAATGGGCCCTTACAGTCAGGTCTAAATTCCCTTACTCCACTTTTCATCACTCCTTAAGATCACCTCTGGGTTTCCATAACATTAGTTTCACACGTGGTTTTTCCCTGTCCTAGAACTGCTAACTATTTAGTTTTCAGATTCCCATATGTTTCAATATGGTGGCCATAAATTTGAGTTTGAGAAACTGCATAGCAAGTGCAAAATAGGATAAGCTTTTATAGAAGTCAGTCAGACTGTGAAATCTATCAACCATATGATGGCTGGGCCTTTCTGTTCCAAATATCCTTATGCAGATTGAATTTCAATGGTGCCTATGCAAATTTCCCACAGTCGAGTGGAATGATGGGATTGAGCACTGTCAGGGATGTGTTCTGGGTAACATTGAACACATTCAGGTCACACAGAGACCTCTGCTTAATACTTGGGTTGGATAAGCAGATGTATCCATTCTCCCCATCCCAAATTACACTTATCTGCCTATAGGAGTTATGTTCTGGTTAAAGAGTCATCAAGCTCTTTCTTTATATGAAGATTCTTCTAAACACAGCACTGAGGACATAAACAGGTGAGCTTAATTGGCTACTGCCTCTCTAATCTAGTTCTTATGAAATAAAATTTGGATTTCAAAACCAGGCTGTAAACCTAAGTCAAGAATGGTGGTTCTCAGACTGTCATGCTTGTTTAAGGAAAAATTTTAAACAGAACAACGTCTGGCCAGAGGGTGGGGGGTCACAAGGCAAATATATCAAAACTGCTATGACCAGACCTTTCTTTCCCACACCAAAACACAGTCATCGTGACAAAGTTTATAATTAGTGGTGGATTACAAAAAATTACAAGAGCTTGAAAAAATTCTCCAGGGCCTCTGCACAAGTTTGGATCCTACCTTCAGCACTGACTGGCTCTACAATCCTGGGTAAGTTATACACGAGTGACATACATGAGCCCCATTTCCTCACTTGTACAATGAAGACAGTGATGTCTCTTTCACAGATTTGTAGGTATGTTTAACTAGTGTTGTCAAGTGTTGCCAGCAGTTAATAGACCTAATTATTTGTATTAAAGGAGAAAACAAGTATGATTAGAAAATTCAAAGTATGAAAGCTGAAGTCATTATATAAATTTTAGAACAAATAAAGTATACCATCCATCTCATTCATGGCTTAATTTATCCAAAAGAAAAAAAGAAAGACAAGATGAATTATTTTATCATTTATAGCATCTTATTTGGGATCTAAAAATGTCCAAGTTGACTATAGCAATTGTTAAGTAAGTAAACATAAAATTAAGATAGACATAGGTGGGCCCTGGACAGTTGGCTCAGTGGTAGAGCGTTGGCCTGGCATGCAGAAGTCCTGGGTTTGATTCCCGGCCAGGGCACATAGGAGAAGCGCCCATCTGCTTATCCACCCCTCCTCCTCTCCTTCCTCTCTGTCTCTCTCTTCCCCTCCCGCAGCCAAGGTTCCACTGGAGCAGAGTTGGCCCGGGTGCTGAGGATGGCTCTGTGGCCTCTGCCTCAGGCGCTAGAGTGGCTCTGGATGCAGCAGAGCAATGCCCCAGATGGGAGGAGCATCGCCCCCTGGTGGGTGTGCCGGGTGGATCCCAGTCGGGTGCATGCAGGAGTCTGTCTGACTGCCTCCCCGTTTCCAACTTCAGAAAAATACAAAAAAAAAAAAAAAGACACAGGTGGCACGAGGATTGGTCTAGTTAGTATCAAGGTTGCTGTAGTTTATGTCTTCTTATCAACCAATTGCCCTGTTTCCTACTTGATGCCTAACCCTATTTTTGCTTTTACATATAATCATAGCTCACAATAACTCACTAGCATTGGTCAAATGAAAATAAAATACAAACAACGTGCAATGACCAGAAGATGACTGAAATTTAATAAAGTCCCATGACTAAACATGACTGTGTATGTTTAATACACCAGGCTCTTAGCCTCCTAAAATTAATTAACTCCCTAATGAAAGTTGTCTGTTATCAGAATAACCAATTTACTTTTTTCAACAATATAACCAAACCAGTTTTCAATTAAGATTCAAAAAGCCAAGTCCTAATGAGCAAGGAAGTCATAAATGATTTATGAGCGTCCTACTTTTATGTAATGTTACATCTATTATTCTGCTTTAATCCTCTAGCATGCTTTTTAACTCATGAAAAATTAATGTCAAGGCTATTTTATAAAGATTATGCCCACTTTGAAGGTAGCTATTCCAGGAAGCATATTCTAAAACTAAGAATGCAATTTTTTTCAAATTTAGCAAGTTGATTCCTAAAATGCCCAATTAAGTTTTAGTAGTTTCTTTTTGTTTAATTGACATCCTTTTCAGTCCAAAAATTCTAATGAACCAATAGCTGTCATTTCTTCTTGCTTCATAACAGGGTGATATATTTCCCAGGTATTTTTTGTCATTTTTAGTCCCCATTTAGAATCAAAGGATTTAGGAACATTAACATATTGGAAAACATTCAGCATTTAAAACTAGTGAGTCCTAATTCTGTTCACAACGACTTGCTGGGAGTTTGTAGTACCCAAACCCCTGAATGGTTTCCTCTAATTTTCCCTTTGGCAATACTGCTACTCCACAACCCACTGTCACTAAATTACACTGTCAAGCTAGGATCCTGGGTTAAGGTCATGTTCCAGGCAAGTTTTTGAATGATAAGAAACAGGTAGCCTCTCTGAGTTAATGGCAGAGGAGAAAAGTTGTAAAGATACCAAAAGTAACTCTGTAGCCATTTAAAAATAGGCAAGTCTCAGGTAAATTCTCCTCCATCTTTCAGTGGCTGCATTATTTCTGCATAATCATCTTGCTTATGGCCAGATGGAAGCCAATCTCTAATCCCTAGCATGACCCATTTGCTCCAGCATCCACTGCCAACTTTAGACAGACAGTTTCTCTTGGTTTGAGTTCTCAAAAGGAAAAAAACAACAACATTAAAGGACTAAGCTTGTTTATTGGGAGTGCTTTTTGCAACTGGACACATCACAGGCTCCTCCTGGTTAGCTAAGGATAGGGTGTACTTGACTTAAGAATCTTCCTGAGTTACCATCAACTGAGGCCAGGAACAAAGGGTGACATGAATTGCCTTTTGAGGGCATACGGGGGGAAGGCACAGTAAACTTGTCTCTATTGGGACTTGCAATTTCTGTCTCATTGAAAGATGCAACATTCATTCATAACTAAATTCTTATAAATGTTAGCCATTATTATCAATATCATTGTCATTATCATTATTTATTCATTCATTTAACAAACATTTATTAAACACCTACTTTTTTCTGGCCGCTCTCTGAGAAAGTGGACATGATGATTATAAAATAGCCTTAACAGAATTTTTCATGAATTAAAAAGCATACTAGAGAAGTAAAGCAGAATAACAGATGTAGGCCTTTTTTTTTTTTTTTTTGGACTAAAGTAGATTCTAAATGTTAAGTAACTGATATAGCAATTATGAGACAGTTTTGGAAAGAGAAAATAGATGGTCACTTTCTGAATGACAAATAGAAAACTGTCCCTCTGGTGAAGTAGAGGGAATACTAAGATGATGATTAGGAATGTAGATCCATGTGTTGATGGATTAAGGCTGAGAGTCAAGCTGCAGAAAGAAATGCCCAAAGGGAAGCTCCAGTCAATCTGCAAAATGTTAGGATAATGAATGGATGACAAGGCTCATTCTCTGCCTGGACACCTAGATATTAACACAACGTTTTCTAGCATGTATTGCAAAAGTTACTGTTCCTGCAGAAATTATCTGATCAAGTGTTCTCTAATATGCACATTAGTGCTATGGTTTTAGAATCATGATTGTAAATTCAAATATCTAAACTGCAGGTCCAAAGCAATCACCAGGGTCAGTGACTCTTGAAGGCTGAATAATAGACCTTTAAATTGTCAACATCTTAATTCTATGACTGTTACATTACATGGAGAAAGATATTTTGCAGATATGACCAAGCTGAGTACGTTGAGATGGGAAATTATCCTGGATTTTTTAGGTGGGCCCAGAGTAATCACAAGAGTTCTTACAGGAGGGAAGCAAGGAAGGTCATAGAAAGAAGATGCGATGATCATAGATGGGAGGTCAGAAGGATGCCATCACTAGAATGGAGCCACAAGTCAGGGAATTCAGATGATCTCTAGAAATGGGAAAAAGTAAGGAACCAGATTCTCCCCTGGAGCCTCCAGAAGGAACTGGCCCTGTGGACACATCGACTTGAACAGAATGAGACTAATTTTGGACTTCTCCTCTCCAGAATTATATGCTAATAAACCTGTTGATCTAAGCCACTATGTTTACAGTCACAGGAAATTAATACAGCAACGCAGAACTTTCCGGAGTTGAGCATCCTCTTCTGGCCCTCAGAGAAGTCTGCGGGAAAGTCAGAGTTAACTATCACAAGACCCAGACCATGAATTTCAGAGCTCCTCGGCTCTTAGGGAGCTTATCTATTAGAAGGTCCTTGAGCTTCTCTGAATGAGTAATTCTGCTCCTGTCAGGAGCTTGGAATAGCTATCAGTCATTTCCAGTCCTGACCAGACCATTACAAAGCCTACAAGTGAGAGAGGCAGTGCAGAACTACATGGTGAAAAGGTACCTTTTTTCTAATCAAGATACATTCTGTGTGACAACACCCCTGAGCTTCAATGCCATTATCTGTAACATGGAAATAATAATACTGCATAGAGTTAGGAGCTTGAGGATGAAAAGCCTCTAGCCTACTACCTCGTGAATAGTAGGAGTCCAATCAATGGTGGGAAATGTTTTTTTTCCCTTTACTGTTACCCTTTATTCTTTAGATTCACAAGACTAAGTTTCCAGTGTACCCTCGGTAAATTCATAGCTCAGTGGGAAGAGCAACAATGGAAATTTTTAAGTCAGATCTCTGTGCCCTATACCCTCAAAGAGAGTAGGGGGACAGATGATTCTGACACCGTGAAAATGTTACATTTATAATACAACCTCCTGTCTCCAGAATGTCAGGAGAATGAGAGACTCCTAGAAAAGTCCATTCTCCTTAAGACATCTTGACAGCCATCATGTCCAGCACACACTGTTACTAAGGCTTGTTAAAGAAGCACCTAATTATCACAGCTTCAGACTGTGTGCTCACAGTATTCAGCAGCCTTCGGGCTTTGCCAAGGCACACAGTGGCACTTCCATGGATGCTGTCACAGTATTGTCGCATTCACTCAGCAGAGGACACGTAAAGTGGCCTGAATTCACCAGATTCAACCCTGACAAAACCAGCAAAGGATATGAACAAATTTTAGAAAAGGTTAAAAATACAACCAACATTTGGGATAGAGGGTTCAGTAGATTCTGAAATCCAAAACCAATGTCACAAACTCCAAGGACGTCAGGAGCCAAACCTGAAACCCCTGAAGTAAAGGGGAGGGGCTCATCAGGGTTGGGGCCTCTCCAAACTGGGTTATAGGCCCTGCTTGAAGGCAAGTTCTTACATTCCCTTCAAACTCCTCAGGCCAACAGACTCATCAGTGGACTGACCAGCTCACAGACTGTGAGCATGTGACCCCTCTGGTTAAAGGATGCTGTGCCAAACAATTCAACAGCAGCAAACTCGGACTAAGAGAAAAGGAGCATAAAGGAGCTGGGGCTATTTGTCTTCAGAGCAGTCCTACATTGGTCACCCTCGGTCCCACTCCTACCTCTCTCTCTCTTTTTTTTTTTTTTGTATTTTTCTGAAGTTGGAAACAGGGAGGCAATCAGACAGACTCCCGCATGTGCCCGACCGGGATCCACCTGGCATGCCCACCAGGGGGCGATGCTCTGCCCATCTGGGGCATTGCTCTGTTGCAACCAGGGCCATTCTAGCACCTGAGGCAGAGGCCATGGAGCCATCCTCAGTGCCCGGGCCAACTTTGCTCTAATGGAGCCTTGGCTGTGGGAGGGGAAGAGAGAGACAGAGAGGAAGGAGAGGGGGAGGAGTGGAGAAGCAGATGGGCGCTTCTCCTGTGTGCCCTGGCAGGGAATCGAACCCAGGACTCCTGCACGCCAGGCCGACGCTCTACCACTGAGCCAACCAGCCAGGGCCCCACTCCTACCTCTTAATGGCTGGTCCATACAGTGTGCTCTGCACTCTGAATGCTCAGATCTCCCCCAGCCCCTGGCCTGACTTGGCTCTACTTAGAGACTATTTCAGGCTTAGGTCACGCTTTCTCTATATGGGCAAAATTGTGTATCTGAAGACTCGTTTGTTCTCTTAGGACAAGGCTAGGGACCTATAGCCTCTCTTGTATAGCAATACACATTATTACACGAGTATCAATAGGTATGCTATACAAATAAACTTTTTGTTGGCAGTATCTGGAAAAATTATATGGAAAATGTCTCAGTACCTGAGTATTGCTTGATTTCAAGACTTTATTCATCCCAAATATCATGGAAATTCAGTGTCCTTATTGGAATAAATTATTCTCTACTAGTGATAGTTGGACTGTGACAAGCTACTAGAATATACTATATTTTTGAGTAGTGGAAACTCTTATCACCTCAAGTCACACCTTGGCCCCATTCCCATAAGGATAAATAATGGTCAGCAGAGAAGGCTGGAAGAATTTAGAGAGGTTACAATATTGGCTTTCAGAGTACCCTTTTGAATTTATTTTTTAAGTTCCTGGCCAGTTCGATTAGTGGATAGAGTGTCAGCCCAGTGTGAGGATGCCCCAGGTTCAATCCCTAGTCAGGGAACACATGAGAAGTGACCATCTGCTTCTCTTTCCCTCCCTCTCCCCCTTCTCTTTCTCTTCCCCTCCTATAGCCAGTGGCTTTCTTGGTTCAAGTTTCAGCTCCAGGTGCTGAGGATCTCGAGTGTTAGCCTCAGGCACTGAGGATAGCTCCGTTGATTCAAGCATTGGCCACGGATGGGGGTTGCTGGATGAACCCCAGTCAGGGTGCATGCGGGAGTCTGTTTCTCTCTCCCATCCTCTTACTAAAAAAAAAAAAAAAAGAAACTATTTTTTAAGAGATAGACTTAAATCTTCAGTGTGTGGCTATCATGAACAAAAAAACAATAAAAATAAATTAACTAATTTTATTTTTTTAACTGCATTGTCAGGGCCCACGGCAGGCTGTCCCCAAATACCTCACAATGGCATAGTGATTATTTCTAATTAATGTCACTTGTAAAACAGCTGCTAAATAAAGGACATGTTGACCCTCCTCTGTCTCCTTGAATGCAAGAAATAAGCCTCCCGGTGAGAGACGCCCTCTGTGCCCTACAGGGGCTGAGAGAGACACCCTGTCTCCAGAGTTAAGAAGTTTAGGGCTGAAAAACCTGCATTTAAAAGCCTTGTTACTTTTTACTAATTTACTATCCCATGACTTCCTTCTCTTTAGATTCTTTACTTAAGAGCACCCAAACCTAAGTTTCTTTGTTCTGTCAATTCTTCACAGATGTATTGTTTCTTTGTCTACAAAGTAGAAATAGCTGCCCGCTCTGGTCATTTCTCTGAGAATCCCGTGTGCACATATTAAATCAAGTTTTCTCCTGTTAATCTGGTCGTGTGTCAATTTCATTATTAGCCCAGCTATAAAAACTCAAGAGGGATTCAGGGGGAATTGCCCCCTTCCTGACAACACTCATATAGATTTTTTACAAAGACCATGAACAGAATTGATTGAAGTAATATTTACTTTTTAAAGTTCATTTTATTTTCTTAAAGGTCATTTAAAATACACATGTACATAGAACTTATGTTCAGATATGCCTTTTATTTTATGCTTGTAAAATACATTGCTCTTATTTCTATATTAAATTATATAATGGTACATAAATAGGCTTTATGAACATAGGGGTGTTCTGTACACAGACACTTCAAAGGGTCTGCCCAAGTTCAAAGCCTAGCCCCAGGGCCTGCTCCATGATAATTGCCCAACTTAAATGCCTTACAAATAAAAGATGGCAGAAACATCCTAATGCCTACCAAGTCAACCATTTCAGTCATTTTAGAGGTAGAATAAAAATTTATAAATGAGGTAAGTTTGGTAGGAGGGCTTATTTATAGATGGTAACTCAAGTGGTGGCTATTATAATCTGTTCAAAGATTTCTGATGTTCCTACTAGAAGAAATATAGTACTGAATTTTAAAACAATTTTATGATACTTGACATTTATGCATAACATAATTACTTCAGAGTGTTTTTATGTACATGAATTCATTTAATCCTCACTGAAATCCTTGTAAAAAAAATAGGACAGATATTAATATCCTATTTTTTATAAGAAAAATTGAGATGCAGATGATCTGATTCAAGGTTTTTTGGTATCTGATGACCTGTTAGAATTAAGCAAGCCACCTCATATTTCTAGACCTATCTGCAAAATGAGTGAGTTACACAAGTGGTGTATAATACCACTTCCTTTATTAGTACGTACATAATTTGGAGATTAAATAGTTTAAATAAGCCAGGCTTCATTGTATGTTAAATGAATCAGGCTACCAACTTTCCAGGGTTTGGAAGTGAGTTTGAGATTCACTCCCAATTGTCAGCGCCTAGACATGATGGAAACGAGAGGGGTTCTAATCGAAATGCCAATCAAAGTGCCCGGGAAATCTAGGTATTCAGTGATTTCATTTACAATGAGTAACAGCTGTAAAGAAACCAGAATTCTTAAAACCTATTTCACTGGAGTATTTTCATCCTGAAGCGAAGCTGGATGGGAGGTCCTGTCATAAACAGAACTTAGCTTTGCTGAGTTAGAAGTCTAAGCAAACAAGTTAAAATGACTGATGAGAAGTTTTGAAGAGTTCAGTAATTTTATCACTATGGATGACCCCACAGAGCCAAAAATAGTTAGAATCCCTTGACTAGGACTGGATTGACTTGGAGAGTGCTGGATGTGGAGAGCCACACTCACCATGTATTCCCACTCCTGTGAAACATCTTCACTATTCTCTCCCAGAATCATTAGTCTAGGTTACAATTTTACCATGAGACTATACAGGGACACTGTAAGGGAGAGGTGGGAGAAAAAATACCCATTCCCAGACACCAGCATTTAAAACAAGGGATAGAGACTTTGTTCAAACATATCATAGCGGAAAACTTCCCCCAATTAAGGCAGGAAAATATTTCACATGTTCAGGAAGCACAGAGAACTCCATTAAGGAGAAACCCAAAGAAATCAACACCAAGACACATCATAATTAAATTACCAAAGCTAAATGATAAAGAGAAAATATTAAAAGCTGCTAGAGAAAAAAAGACTACCACCTACAAAGGAGCCCCCATAAGGATGACTTCTGACTTCTCAACAGAAACACTTGAGGCCAGAAGGGAATGGCAAAAAATATTCAAAGTAATGCAGAACAAGAACCTACAACCAAGACTACTTTATCCAGCAAGGCTATCATTTAAAATTGAAGGAGAGGCCCTGGCCGGTTGGCTCAGCGGTAGAGCGTCGGCCTGGCATGCGGGGGACTCGGGTTTGATTCCCGGCCAGGGCACATAGGAGAAGTGCCCATTTGCTTCTCCACCCCTCCCTCCTTAATCTCTGTCTCTCTCTTCCCCTCCTGCAGCCAAGGCTCCATTGGAGCAAAGATGGCCCGGGCGCTGGGGATGGCTCCTTGGCCTCTGCCCCAGGCGCTAGAGTGGCTCTGGTCGCGGTAGAGCGACACCCTGGAGGGGCAGAGCATCGCCCCCTGGTGGGCAGAGCGTAGCCCCTGGTGGGCGTGCCGGGTGGATCCCGGTCGGGCGCATGCGGGAGTCTGTCTGACTGTCTCTCCCCATTTCCAGCTTCAGAAAAATACAAAAATAAATTTAAAAAACCAAAACAAACAAAAAAAATATATAAAATTGAAGGAGAAATAAAAAGCTTTACAGACAAAAAAACCCTCAAGGAATTCACTGCAACCAAAACAAGGCTGTAAGAAATGCGAAGGGACCTGTTGTAAACAGATCAAAGGAAAAAAAGAATATAGCAAAAGAGGAATACAGTTTTAAAGAAAAAAATGGCAATAAACAATTACATATCAGTAATAACCTTAAATGTTAATGGATTCAATGATCCGATCAAGAGACATAGGGTAGCTGCGTGGATAAGAAAACAGGACCCATACATATGCTGTCTACAAGAGACACTCCTTAAATCAAAAGATGCACACAGACTAAAGATAAAAGGATGGAAAAAAATATTTCATACAAATGGAAATGAAAAAAAAGCTGGGGTAGCAATACTTATATCAGACAAAATGGACTTTAAAACAAAGACCATAGTTAGAGATAAAGAAGGTCACTACATAATGATAAAGGGAGCAATCCAAAAGGAAGATATAACCATTATAAATATCTACGCGCCTAATATAGGAGCACCTAAATATATAAAGCAGACTTTGATGGACTTAAAGGGTGAGATCAACAGCAATACTATAATAGTAGGGGATTTCAATACCCCATTAACATCATTAGATAGATCCTCAAGAAAGAAAATCAACAAAGAAACAGCAGACTTAAAGGACATATTAGATCAACTTGATTTAATAGATATCTTCAGAACCTTTCACCCTAAAACAGCAGAATATACATTCTTTTCAAGTGCTCATGGTACATTCTCTAGAATAGACCACATGTTAGGGCACAAAAGCGGTCTCAACAAATTTAAGAAGATTGAAATCATATCAAGCACTTTCTCTGATCACAATGGCATTAAACTAGAAATCAACCACAATAGAAAAATTGAAAAACATTCAAACACTTGGAAACTAAATAGCATGTTATTAAATAACGAATGGGTTAACATTGAGATCAAAGAAGAAATTTAAAAATTCCTAGAAACAAACGATAACGAGCATACATCAACTCAAAATTTATGGGACACAGCAAAAGCAGTCCTGAGAGGGAAGTTTATAGCATTACAGGCATACCTCAAGAAGCTAGAAAAAGCTCAAATACACACCTTGACCCTACATCTAAAAGAACTAGAGAAAGAACAGCAAGTAAAGCCCAGAGCTAGTAGAAGGAAGGAAATAATAAAGATCAGAGCAGAAATAAATGACATAGAGGCTAAAGAAACAATACAGAGGATCAATGAAACCAGGAGCTGGTTCTTTGAAAAGGTAAACAAGATTGATGAACCTTTAACAAGACTCACCAAGAAAAAAAAGAGAGAGGACCCAAATAAATAAAATTAGAAACGAGAGTGGAGAAATAACAACTGACACAACAGAAATACAAACTATTGTAAGAAAATACTATGAAGACCTGTACGCCAAAAAACTAGACAACCTAGATGAAATGGACAAATTCCTTGAATCATATAATCTTCCAAAACTCAATCTGGAAGAATCAGAAAACCTAAACAGACCAAGTACAACAAATGAGTTTGAAACAGCTACCAAAAAACTCCCAAAAAAGAAAAGTCCTGGGCCTGATAGCTTCAAAAGTGAATTCTACCAAATAATCAAAGAAGAACTAACTCTTATCCTTCTCAAGCTATTTCAAAAAATTCAAGAGGAAGGAAGACTTCCAAATTCCTTTTATGAGGCGAGCATAATTCTGATTCCAAAACCAGGCAAAGACAACACAAAAAAAGAAAATTATAGGCCAATATCCCTGATGAACTTAGATGCAAAATTCCTCAACAAAATATTAGCAAACCGGATCCAGCAATATATAAAAAAAAATCATACACCATGATCAAGTGGGATTTATTCTTGGGAGGCAAGGCTGGTACAATATTCGCAAATCAATAAATGTGATTCATCACATAAACAAAAGAAAGGAGAAAAACCACATGATAATTTCAATAGATGCAGAAAAAGCATTTGATAAAATCCAGCACCCATTCATGTTAAAAACTCTCAGCAAAGTGGGAATACAGGGAACATACCTCAACATGATAAAGGCCATCTATGACAAACCCACAGCCAACATCATACTCAATGGGAAAAAATTAAAAGCAATCCCCTTAAGATCAGGAACAAGGCAGGGGTGCCCCCTTTCACCACTCTTATTCAACATAGTTCTGGAAGTCCTAGCCACAGCAATCAGACAAGAAAAAGAAATAAAAGGCATCCAAATTGAAAAAGAAGAAATAAAACTATCATTATTTGCAGGTGATATGATATTGTATATAGAAAACCCTAAAGTCTCAGTCAAAAAACTACTAGACTTGATAAATGAATTTGGCAAGGTGGCAGAATATAAAATCAATAGTCAGAAATCAGAGGCATTTTTATACACTAATAATGAACTGTCAGAAAGAGAAATCAAGGAATCAATCTACTTTACCATTGCAACCAAAAAAATAAAATACCTAGGAATAAATCTAACCAAGGAGATTAAAGACTTGTACTCGGAAAATTATAAAACATTGATAAAAGAAATCAGGGAAGATATGAATAAGTGGAGGCATATACTGTGCTCATGGTTAGGAAGAATAAATATCATTAAAATGTCTATATTACCCAAAGCAATTTATAAATTCAATGCAATACCAATTAAAATACCAATGATTTACTTCAAAGATATAGAATACATATTCCAAAAATTTATATGGAACCAAAAGAGAACACGAATAGCCTCAGCAATCTTGAAAAGGAAGAATAAAGCGGGAGGTATCACACTTCTGGATATCAGGTTATATTATAAGGCCATTGTACTCAAAACAGCATGGTACTGGCATAAGAACAGGCATATAGATCAATGGAACTGAACAGAGAACCCAGAAATAAACCCACAGCTCTATGGACAACTGATATTTGACAAAAGAGGTAAGAAAATACAATGGAGTAAAGACAGCCTCTTCAACAAATGGTGTTGGGAAAATTGGACAGCTACCTGCAAAAAAATGAAACTAGACCATCAACTTACACCACTCACAAAAATAAACTCAAAATGGATAAAAGACTTAAATGTAAGCCATGAAACCATAAGCATCTTAGAAGAAAACATAGGCAGTAAGCTCTCCGACATCTCTCGCAGCAATATATTTGCTGATTTGTCTCCACAGGCAAGTGAAATAAAAGACAGGATAAACAAATGGGACTTTATCAAACTAAAAAGCTTTTGCACAGCTAAAGACAATAAGAACAGAATAAAAAGACAAATTACACAATGGGAGAATATATTTGACATAGCATCTGATAAGGGATTAATAACCAAAATTTATAAAGAACTTGTAAAACTTAATACCAGGAAGACAAACAATCCAATCCAAAAATGGGTAAAAGAAATGAATAGACACTTCTCCAAAGAGGACACACAGATGGCCAACAGGCATATGAAAAGATATTCAACATCACTAATGATTAGAAAAATGCAAATTAAAACCACAATGAGATATCACCTCACACCAGTCAGAATGGCGCTCATCAATAAAACAACACAGAATAAGTGCTGGCGAGGATGTGGAGAAAAGGGAATCCTCCTGCACTGCTGGTGGGAATGCAGACTGGTGCAGCCACTGTAGAAAACAGTATGGAGATTCCTCAAGAAAATAAAAATCGAACTGCCTTTTGACCCAGCTATACCACTCTTAGGAATATACCCCAAGAATACCATAGCACTGTTTGAAAAGAAGAAATGCACCCCCATGTTTATGGCAGCATTGTTCACAATAGCAAAGATCTGGAAACAGCCCAAGTGTCCATCAGAGGACGAGTGGATTAAAAAGCTTTGGTATATATATACTATGGAATACTACTCAGCCATAAGAAATGATGACATAGGATCTTTTACAACAACATGGATGGGCCTTGATAACATTATACTGAGCAAAAGAAGTAAATCAGAAAAAACTAAGAACTATATGATTCCATACATAGGTGGGACATAAAGATGAGACTCAGAGACATGGACAACAGTGTTGGGGTTACAGGGTGGGGAGAGGAGAGGGAGGGATTTGGGGAAGGGGAGGGGCACAAAGATCATGGCTTTTCAGCATTTGCCATATTCCCCCTTTAATGTATAGACAGACAGCAAATATTTACTTATGGTGTTTCCACTATAAAGACTGCTGTCTTAGGGACAAATGCTGATGAACTATTTCAGCAGTTCCTCCTTCTTCAAAAATATATATGTCAACATAGAGCTCCATGTGTCATAGGACATACTCAAGCTCACCCCATGCTCCCTGGAGCTTTAACATAAGGGAATGCCCTTTTTTATTTTTTATTTTCTTTTTTTTTTCTTTTTTTTTGGTGTAGTTTTTCTTTTATTTATTTATTTTTTGTATTTTTTCTGAAGATGGAAATGGGGAGGCAGTCAGGCAGACTCCCGCACGCGCCTGACCGGGATCCACCTGGCATGCCTACCAGGGGGGGGAATGCTCTGCCCATCTGGGGTGTTGCTCTGTTGCAACCAGAGCCATTCTAGTGACTGAGGCAGAGGCCATGAGGCCATCCTTAGTGCCTGGGGTGGCTTTGCTATGGTGTAGCCTTGGCTGCGGGAGGGGAAGAGAGAGACAGAGAGGAGCGAGAGGGGGAGGGGTGGAGAAGTAGATGGGCACTTCTTCTGTGTGCTCTGACTGGGAATCAAACCTGGGAATACTACACACCAGGCCAAGGTTCTACCACTGAGCCAACCGGCTAGGGCCTAGGAATGCCCTTGTTGATCAAGCTACCCAAAAGAAAATTATATGGAGCAACCATGACAGACCGAGCAAGTCAGTCTCATACTATTCATCACCAGAACGCTGCAGCCCGGTGTAAACAATTTCAACTTTCTCAGGAAGCAGCACGGCAGACTGGGAAATCCTGTCCAAGGGGTCCTATACTGCCCCTTCATTTGGAGTTAACCCTCAAGGACCCCTACCAGGGCAACTTTGGCAGATGGATGTTACTCATATACCTTCATTTGGCAAACAGTCGTATGTCCATATTACAGTGGATACATATTCCGGATCTATAGTAACCTCTGTCAGAACAGGAGAGGCTGCTAAGCATGTAATAGCTCATTGTCTGTATGCATTGTTCTATTATTGGATTTCCTAAACTAGCTAAACTGAAAATGCTACTGCATATGGAGCAAAAGCATTTACTATATTTTGTCATTCTTACAATCTTTAAAGTTAAGGTATTATTAAAGTGTACTCAGCAAACATTTGAAGGTCAATTAAAAAAAATTTTTAAAGGACGTAGTCACATCCTGGAACTCCTACGGGTCTACCATATCATGCTTTTAACTTAAAAAAAATTTACATTTCTTTTGAATGCTGATGAACAGGAGACACCAAATCTTTTTCGCCTGCAAACTACTACCTTCTTTATTAGCTCCAGCTAATAACACTGTTTTGTCTTTTTCCAAATAGCTCCAGATATATGGAAAAGATTTATATAGGCAGATGGGGATCCTCAAACCCCTCAGCGAGATCTTCTGAGCATGCCTTTTAAGATACCTAGAGGCAGAAAAAGCCCAATAGATATCAGGGAACTACCAGCTTTCAGGATACACCCTTAAAGGCTCCAATGCCCCAAAGGGGTCTCATAGGATGCCATCTGGGTCCTGCTTCAATAGTGGAAAGGAAGGTTATTGAGCTAAAGCCTGCCAGGCTTACATGCCTCTGCTGTGAGGAAACAGGCACACTGGAAGGTAGGCTTCCCCCTCGCTCCTCTAAGGGAGGGTTCAGTCTCTTCCAGCCCTGCTCCAGCCACCTATGACCTAACCTTGCCCAGAAAGCTGGGGTTTGCCACTGAAGGCTGAAGGTGCCCAGGGCCATCGGACCCATCTACGACACTGTGGACGACCCTAGCGTATTTCTTCCAAGAAGCAGGTAAACTGATCTCATTTGCACAAGAGCCACTTAACTATGTTTTGCCTGAGTAGTCAGGTTTTTTATTCTTCCCTCAAAGATCTCTGTTGTGGGTGTTGATAGTCCTATTTTCTGCTGCTTTGCCTAATATATAGTGTTTCCTTTATCTCTCCTACCTCAATGCCCCACTCATATTTCAGGCTGGGACCTACTCCTAATTTAGAGCTCTCTTTCCCCCTTTTGCCAACTTCTATTATAAATCTACCTTTGCCACCCAGCTTAGTGTATCCCAAGGTTCTCTTTACCATGACACAGTCACAGAGCTCCAGGGAAAAGCAACCTGGTCTCATCTCTCCAGGCAGAGGAGAACAGAAGCTCCATCTCCACGCATGCTGCAAATGGCTTTTCCAGTCTACCTGAATCATTACCAGCTAGAAGCAGCGGTCATTGGGACTTGGACATGAGCTGCAAAGTATAGAATGGTGACAACAATTCCAGTGCCATGTGGACTTTTCCTGGATGTGGACTTTTCCTGGACTCCTGCTCCCTGTGACAGCTCCTAACAGACTGAACTGTGGTTGGGTTGCATTTTTCAGGGATTTGGCATGGTGATGGGGCCAACTTGGACTTGGTGAACATGTTAAGAACACTACTCTTTTATGGATTCTTGCTGTATTGGCCAAGAGTTTGCTTAAAGGCTTTTAATCACTGTAAAAAAAAATAGAAGACTGGATAAAGAAGATGGGGCACATATACACCATGGTATACTATTCAGCGAGAAGAAATGATGACATCGGATCCCTTACAGCAGAATGGTGGAATCTTGATAACATTATGTGGAGTGAAATAAGTGAATCAGAAAAAAACAAGAACTGCAGGATTCCATATGTTGGTGGGACATAAAAGCGAGACTAAGAGACATGGACAGGAGGGTGGTGGTTACGGGGGTGGGGGGAGGGGAGGAGGGAGAGGGGGAGGGGTACAGAGAAAACTGGATAGAGGGTGACGGAGGACAATCTCTCTTTGGGTGATGGGTATGCAACAGAACTAAATGACAAGATAACCTGGAAATGTTTTCTTTGAATATATGTACCCGGATTTATTGAAGTCACCCCATTAAAATAAAAATTTATTTATAAAAAAAATACTATGAAGACTAGAGTCTTTATAAATATTAGTGACATAGTGACAGGATGTAGGAACAGTGAGTGACAGACACAGTTTGTCATTGTGAAATTTGTCAGTATATCATCATGGTGGTGATCACCATTTTCTAAGTTAGTGATCTAAGATTGGACATTTCCCTTGTTATGTGATGGTGGGTTCTGAGGCTACTGATCTTAAGTAGACTGACAATGGTGTTCAATGGTTTTAAGTAACAGAACTCAATTGCCCCTTATTAGCTTAGATACATGTCTTTAGAAAGCAAATTTTCCTTAAGAATGATTACTAAAATGTCAAGCTAAAAATCATTAAACAGTATTCTTTGGGCTTTCACTGAGAGTCCCATTGACTGATGTTTAAATATTTATATTTTAGCAAATACAGCGCTCTGGTATTAAAAACCAAACTTTTCAAATATATCAGTGGCAACCAGGTAGGTAGGGTGGAGGCATGGCTCAGGAGGCCACTGGATCAGGCATAGGCAGCAACTCGGAGATCTTCAGAGGTGTCAGGAAACTCACAAAGATACCACAGGACCTTAAGAAAGACAACTGATCTGGAATCATCCAGAAAGTCAAGCTATTCATGATAGCTTCTTTAAGAAATTAGAAGTAATAACAAGATACACATTTACACCTATTGGTCAAAAAATAAATAAAATGATTAATACTGTTGTTGACAGGAATAAAGGGTGGCTACTTCAGTACTTACTGGTAGAAATGCAATTTACTATTATCTTTTGTGAAACAAATCTAGCTATATATTACTTCAATCTAGCAATCTCATTTTTTGGAATCTAGTCCATAGAAAGAAAAGCACTAGCATGGAGCAGTGTATATACAAAGATGATTTTATAACATTATTCACAGGGGCTAACGTAAGGGTAGAGACATTGTGAATTACTATTAAGAAAGGAATGGTTAAATGAATTAAGGAATAACCACACCAAGAAGTATTTTGCTAATCAGTCATGATTACTGATTAGAAAAGTTTTATACGAGGGATCATGAATAAAGAAAGAGAAGGAAGCAGTGTCTAATATTATAGGATTTTTGTAAAACTCAAAATAACAAAATCCCCAATATAGGTATATGTGTATATACTTCTGTGTGATTGTGCATGTACCTGTGTGTTTGTATGATTATATGAGCATAACGAAAATAAATGAAAGGATACACATTAGATTCTTAGTATGAATGACCAGGAGGATATGAGATTCAATAGAAAAAGAGAAACTGGATAAAGACAGGAGAGGGGAAGGAAGCCACTGGGACCCCTCACCCCTCAGGGGGGACCCCTGAACCCAAAATATCCCTTCTGATTTTTATCTGCCACACGTAGGTGTGGGACCAGCTCATTCTGCATCTCTGTCCCTTGATGCGGTTTCTTCTTTATATTTTTAGGGCTGGAATTCCATTCAGTTACATTTTAGCAGTCCTAAATGACGTTATTCTGTAGTTCAGTTGCAATTTGAAGTGGCTGTGGGAGGATGCAAGTACCGCATTCACTTATGCTACCACCTTGACCAGAAGCCAAAAGGTTGTGTTTTTCTGGTAAGTTTTTCTTAATGGCATTTTTTAAAATTTAGACAATTAATTTTAACAGGTGACATTGATTAATTAGGGTACATAGATTCAGAGAAAACATCTCCAGGTCATTTTGACATTTGATTATATTGTATACCCATCACCCGAAGTCAAATTGTCTTCCATCACCTTCTATTTGGTTTTCTTTGTGCCCCTCCCACCCTCATCCCCTCCCTCGCCTCCCTTCCCCTCCCCCTGGTAAGGACCACATGTCCTGAGTCTCATTTTTGTGTCCCACCTATGTATGGAATCATACAGTTCTTAGTTTTCTCTGATTTACTTCACTCAGTGTAATGTTATCAAGGTCCATCCATGTTGTTGTAAATGATCCTATGTCATCATTTCTTATGGCTGAGTAGTATTCCATAGTGTATATGTACATCTTCTTTATCCAATCATCTATTGAAGGGCTTTTTGGTTGTTTCCATGTCTTGACCACCGTGAACAATGCTGTGATGAACATGGGGCTGCATATGTCTTTACGTACCAGTGTTTTTGAGTTTTGGGGGTATATACCCAGTAGAGGGATTGGAGGGTCATATGGTAGTTCTGTTTTTAATTCTTTGAGGAACAACCGTACTTTCTTCCACAATGGTTGTACTACTTTACAGTCCCACCAACAGTGGATGAGGGTTCCTTTTTCTCCATAGCCTCTCCAACACTTGTTATTACCTGTATTGTTGATAATAGTTAATCTAACAGGTGTGAGGTGGTATCTCATTGTAGTTTTGGTTTGCATTTCTCTAATAGCTAATGAAGATGAGCATCTTTTCATATATCTGTTGGCCATTTGTATTTCTTCCTGGGAGAAGTGTCTGTTTATGTCCTCTTCCCATTTTTTATTGGATTCTTTGCATGTTTGTTGTTGAGTTTTATGAGTTCTTTGTATATTTTGGATATTAGGCCCTTATCTGTGCTGTTGTTTGAAAATATCATCTCCCATTTAGTTGGCTGTCTGTTTGTTTTGTTGTCAGTTTCTCTTGCTATGCAAAAGCTTCTTAGTCTGATGAGGTCCCATTCATTTATCTTTGTCTTCACTTCCCTTGCCTTTGGAGTCAAATTCATAAAGTGGTCTTTATGGCCAAGGTCTATGAGTTTAGTACCTATGTTTCCTTCTACGTACTTTATTGTTTCAGGTCTTATATTTAGGTCTTTGATCCATTTTGAATTAATTTTAGTACAGGGGGACAAACGGTAGTCCAGTTTCATTCTTTTGCATGTGGCTTTCCAGTTTTCCCAGCACCATTTATTGAAGAGGTTTTCTTCTCTCCATTGTGTGTTTTTGGCCCCTTTATCAAAGATTATTTGACCATATATATGTGGTTTTATTTCTGGGCTCTCTATTCTGTTCCATTGGTCTGAGCTTCTATTTTTCTGCCAATACCATGCTGTTTTGATTGTCGTGGCTCTATAATACAATTTGATGTTAGGTATTGTAATGACCCCAGCTTCTTTCTTTTTTCTTAGGATTACTTTGGTTATTCGGGGTTTTTTATAGTTTCATATAAACCTGATGATTTTTTGTCCCATTTCTTTAAAAAATGACATTGGAATTTTGATAGGAATTGCATGAAATTTTTATATCGCTTTGGGTAATATGTTTATTTTGACTATATTTATTCTTCCTATCCAAGAACAAGGAATATTTTTCCATTTCATTGTATACTTTTTCGATTTCCCTTAACAATGCTTTATAGTTTTTATTATATAGGTCCTTTACACTCTTTGTTATATTTGTTCCTAGGTTTTTTTTTGTTGTTGTTGTTGTTGCAATCATGAAGGGGATTATTTTTTTGAGTCCATATTCTGATGTTTCATTGTTGGCATATAGGAAGGCAATAGACTTCTGTATATTAATTTTGTTTTCTGCTACCTACTGTTTTGGTTTATTGTTTCTAGTAGTCTTTCTGTGGAGTCTTTGGGATTTTTGATGTCTAGGGTCATCTCATCTGCAAAAAGTGAAATCTTTACTTCTTCTTTCCAATATAGATGCCTTTTATTTCTTTCTTTTATCTCATTGTTCTGGCTAGAACTTCTAGCAGTAAGTTGAATAAGAGTGGACAACCAAAAGGTTATTTTTTAAAGAAGAAAAATACCAACATTTTAACACAAAGCAAATAAAAATTTGTATGGCAAAACACACCATAAAAAAAGAGAAATGACAGGTGTAATGCCGGTGGCTGAGGCCAGGCAGGTTCACATTGGATTCGGGCAGATGGTAGAGGAGTTGTGGAGCCAGAAAGCATTGGGTCATTCCTGTTTAATAGAGTTTCGCAACGGTGGGTAAACAAACAGGTAGGGGGAAAACCACTTCTCGTGGCTCAGGCAAATGAACAGCAAAACAGCCCCTCTGTGGCAGGCAAGCGATCTGCCATTCACCACCCTGAGTCAAAGCACATGTAGCCTTACGTAGGCTTTGTACACATGGCTCTACCAGGTGCTCACACACTAATCATGCAAGTTCAAGGAAGCAAGCCTAACAGAGCTGGTTTTCCAGCAATCTACCCCTTTAGGGATGCTCGCCTTACAATCTACATGACAGGTATCTTCCACGATGGTCCCTATGTGAAGAGTGAGGTACATTATGTAAACATAAACAGTACAGACTACAGCAACCAAATTACAAAGGCACAGGCTATATCAAAAATGACAATTACAAAGATGCCCTTCACAATGTTTCCCTGAGCTGCCACCAAAACTCTTAACAGTACTCCATTAGACCTGCCATCCAATTTCTCTTTATCTTCCCCATTTGTAATAAAATCTATCCATATTGTGTTCATGTAATCTTTACAGACCTGTTTCTCTTGTTAGTATGTGGGGGGTGGGATGGGGAGGATGAGCTACAGAATAAGTGTTGACAGTGGCTTGAATTACAACAGTTGCTGGCAAAGGAGACTAACTGAGTTTGAGAACTCCAGTGTGAAATGCAGGCTGAACACCAATGGCGCCTGGAACTGGAATGATTGATGGAATAGGAATTGTGGGTTCAAGAGCTTCAGTTTGCCCTAGAAGCCAAATGCTGGCATTGGCAGTTGTTAGAGAAATAATTGCATGTTCAAGAGCTCCAGTTTCAGCTTCAGGCTGAGAGCCCACAGCTGCAAGAGCCAAAGTGCTTGCTGGAGGAGGAGGAGGAGGAGGAGGAGGAGGAGGAGGAGGAGGAGGAAGAGGAAGTTTGGGCTAAAACTGCTGTTGGCAGGTTCAGAGCCTGGCTGGTGGTCACCCAGAAGGTAAAAACCCAGCAGCCAAAAGTGCCTCAGGGCAGCACAACCCCTGCCATAAATAGTTGAACACTCTGTGGTACAGCCCTACACCCAGACAGAGTTGATAGAGTTAGAGAAAAATTCAGGCAGGAACCCAGCAAATCCCTGGATACTTGGTTGCTATGGTTGTAGAATATAGGGGTGGATGGCATCATAATCTCCAGAACAGAGATGGAGAAATTATCCACCATTACCATGCATTCCTCCTTGAGGCAACCCCCAGCCCCCATCAGGGTAGCTACAGAGAACAGCCATTCCTCTATTCCACCTCTCAAGAGTGTCAGTGGTTCCATACCAATCTGATCCAAACCCTGCCACTATGCCAGATGTAATGCCAATAAGCCAAGGTCAGGCAGGTTCACACTGGATTTGGGCAGATATGGTAGGGGAAAAGCAGAGCCAGAAAGCATTGAGTCATTCTTAATAGTCTTGCAATGGTGGACAAGCAAACAGGCAGGGAAAACCACTTCTCACAGCAGCAGGCAAACGAACAGCAAAACGGCCCTTCACAGTGGTGAGCAGATGATCCACTAAACGCTGCCCCGAGCCAAAGCACCCGTAGCCTTACATAGACTATGCACACATAACCTGCCACATGTTCACACACTGATCATGCAAAGTGCAAGTGAGCAAGCTTAACACAGCTGTTTTCCCAACAATAGGTTAGGAAAGAATGTGTATACCCATATGGCAGACAAAAAAATTATTTCCCAATGAACAAAGAGTTTCTACAAATTTTTATGAAAAAAGATAATCAACTTGATACATAAGATAAAAATAAGCAATTTGCATAAGAGGAAATCCAAAAAACCGATATATATTAAAGATACTCAGTCTTTTTCATAATCATAGAAATGTAAATGTAAGCAATAATGAAATACAATTTTTACTCCCCTGGTCAACAAAAATTAAATAGAACAACCACTAACCACTATTAACATTGAATCAATCAGTCACTTTCATTTTCATACATTACTAATGTATGAAACAGTGAATTGCTACACCTGTCCAGAAAACAATAATTTGGTAATATATTAATGAAAATACTCTCACGGTAAATAATCACTGTCTTGAAAATCTTTTATTCATATATCTAAAATATATAAGCATACATAAGAGGAAAAACAACATATATTTATGCATATATATAATATATATACATATTTATATGCATATGTTCCTCTTTTTCCAATGATGCTATTGTAGCAAAGTTTATTGCAGTGTTTTTGTTGTGGCGAATATAAAACACATACACAAAGAAATGAAAACTGCAAAGAACATGCAGGTGTACTGAGGACTAGTTTACGAAAGTGTTTAACATATACAAACTTGAAAATTATGCATCTCGCTAGAAGAAATAAGCCAAATTTATATCTAAAGACTCTGAGGTATATCTATGACCCATTATAATTAAAAAGGCAATTTGTGGGATAAGTATAACTTAATTTTTAATATAACATTAAAAAATCTTTATAAGTACTTAGAATAGAGAAATGTATAATATAAATTTAAAAGATTCACATTCCTACATAATTATAAAGGTAAGCTTTAATTACCTAGAGTATGTATTTATGTGTGGAATCCTTATTTGATCTTCCCTAATAATTTTGAAATAAATAATTAGCTTATTAATCAATTATTAGGTTATCAATAAATTATTCTGCACTTGAATTAACAATATCTTTTTTTAAAATTAATGAGTGTTTTTTTGCAACAGCTACTAACAACACAGCTAATATTGAGATTCTAAAGGCAATCAGTACATTATTTGATTTACAAAATCTTTAGGTAAAAAGAAGTTGCACCTGGGAGCAGGAGGCAAGAGGTGAACACAGAGCAGGTGTTAGTACATTCTGGCTGATGGAAAAGATGGTTAGTCTTTCAGCATCCAACAGTAGCAGGTACGCATTTTACACGAAGATGGACCATCCTT
This sequence comes from Saccopteryx leptura, assembly GCF_036850995.1. Taxonomy (NCBI): domain Eukaryota; kingdom Metazoa; phylum Chordata; class Mammalia; order Chiroptera; family Emballonuridae; genus Saccopteryx; species Saccopteryx leptura. The sequence goes on from NC_089504.1 coordinate 113,121,041, forward strand.
AGGTGGAGGTGTGCGCTGGCTGTGAGATCTGAGTTCAAACATGGAACAAAGACTCCAAATGTTTACTGACTTGCCCAAGATTTCAAAGGTAGTTAGTGGCAGCACAGGCATGGGAACTCAGGATGTCACCTTCTAAAACCATTCTGTTCCCACAGTGTTAAACTGCTCACAGGGGAATGGAAATTGGTCCCTGACACTAGGATTGGCTGAATGTGGGCCTACAGAGCAGTGAGCCAAAGGGATCATTATACACACTGTAATTCTTTCATATAAATTGTATTTTATTTGTTCAAATCCGAAGGGTAAACATATTCTTCCTGTAAGGGGATTTCCTGCTGTGTAACACTCAGACTCAACTTGTCCATACTGATTGCTATTTTGTTATAGTGACTATTTGTTTAAGACATTAGAGAAAAGATCTTTGGCAGCAGCTTATATAAATACATACAAAACAAAATAATATTGAATATAAAGTATGGGAATGAGGAAATTAAATTAAAAGAAAAATGAGTGAAGAAAACATCCAGCCAAGAAAGAAGTTGTTCCAAAGCTTTTTAATCCACTCGTCCACTGACGGACACTTGTGCTGTTTTCAGATCTTCACTATTGTGAACAATGCTGCCATAAACATGGGGTGCATTTCTCCTTTTGGAACAGTGCTATGGTGTTCTTGGGGTATATTCCTAAAAGTGGGATAGCTGGGTCAAAAGGCAGTTCAATTTTTAATTTTTTGAGGAATCTCCATATTGTTTTCCACAGTGGCTGCACCAGTCTGCATTCCCACCAGCAGTGCAGGAGGGTTCCCTTTTCTCCATATCCTCGCCAGCACTTATTCTGTGTTATTCAGCCATAAGAAATGATGATATCGGATCATTTATAACAGGGGTCCCCAAACTTTTTACACAGGGGGCCAGTTCACTGTCCCTCAGACCGTTGGAGGGCCGGACTATAAAAAACTATGAACAAATCCCTATGCACTTTGCACATATCTTATTTTAAAGTAAAAAAACAAAACGGGAACAAATACAATATTTAAAATAAAGAACAAGTAAATTTAAGTCAATAAACTGACCAGTATTTCAATGGGAACTATGGGCCTGCTTTTGGCTAATGAGATGGTCAATGTGCTCCTTTCACTGACCACCAATGAAAGAGGTGCCCTTTCCGGAAGTGCAGCGGGGGCCGGATAAATGGCCTCAGGGGGCCGCATGCGGCCCGCGGGCCATAGTTTGGGGACCCCTGATTTATAATAACATGGATGGACCTTGATAACATTATAGAGAGTGAAATAAGTAAATCAGAAAAAACTAAGAACTATATGATTCCATACATAGATGGGACATAAAAATGAGACCTGGACAAGAATGTGATGGTAACGGAGTGGGGGGAGAGGGAGGAGTGGGAGAGGAGGGGCACAGAGAAAACCAAATAGAAGGTGACGGAAGACAATTTGACTTTGGGTGAGGGGTATGCAACATAATCAAATGTCAAAATAATTTGGAGATGTTTTCTCTGAACATATGTACCCTGATTTATCAATGTCACCTCATTAAAATTAATAAAAATATATATATTTTAAAAAAAGAATGAATTTGTTCACAAAATAAATAGGCATTCAATAAAGTTCTCTACTGCTAGAGGTAGACCACAAATTTAGCCTTATCCTTTTAACAGTCAAGAGCAAGAGGGAAACATGATTCACAGCATTTAAAAGAGATAATTATAAGCCAACCAGAGACTCAGGAGAAATACAAGAATTCTTGCTAGTAAGACTAGAAAAATATATTTTCCTTTGTCTCATATAATGCTAATAATAGCCTCCAATTTTTACAAGGATCTTACGATGTGCCAGTCGTGATATACTAAGTGCCTTGAATGCTTTATCTCATTCAATTCCCACAACAATTCTATAGCATGGATACTATTAGTATTACTCTTTTACAAATGAGGAATATGAGATACTGAGATGTTAAGTAAATCACTACAAGAGACACGATTATAAAGTATGTGATTTTGGATGCCAACACAGGTCTGCTGATTCCAGAATTATTCTACCACACAGCTTCCACACAGGAGCTACACCTTGATTCAATCCCTGAGTATCCCTGATTATCCAATGAAATCCTTCAATATCCAATATAATGTAGTCCCTACCACTTTCTCCTGGCTTCATAACTTTGTTTTGTTTTCTTAGAATCCAGTTACTCCCACTTATTCTTGGTGAGGCAGGATAGCAAGGTGCTAGAAAAATTCCTTGGCAAATGGAATGGGGAAATCCGGACAGATAAAAAACCAAGTAGTTTACAGCCAGATAATAAATCTCAAGGTCATATCTTCCCTAACCAAGGACACTTAGGAGCAAGTGGTTTACACATTCCAGACCACGACAGGACAGACTCTCCTTGGTCCTGGTTCCCCTTTGGTGACATTCTTTGAAGGTAAAATTGACCAGAGTGTGGCCCCAATCCCTCTGTAAGCTCATTTGGATTCACTGGCATATCAAAGGACACACCTGGGAAGCTGATGCATATTCTATGGAGATCCTTCTCTGAAACCTTCCCTATAATTCTTGCCTTTAGAAAAAAAATTAAAATCCTCAAGACAAAGGACCCAGTGCACACTCTCTCTGGAGCATATCGTCACCTTCTTTTCCCATTCTTTCCTCAGGCATATATCTTTTCTTTCTTTCTCCTAAGCAGTAAGGGTTCCCAGGTGACTTGCAACCAAGAGAGCAGTGGGCAACAGCAGCTAGTATTGGGCTAATCCCCCTGAACCTGTCTCCAAGGGCCCCCTGCCTTTGCCGCTGTAACTTGTTTCCTGAGTCCACGCAGCCCAGCTGGCTCACTTCTTCTGCCTCTCTGACTTTCTTTCTAAAAGGGCTAAGGCAACCTCACCTAGGCTTGACTCTTTCTGATGTTTCTAAAGGGCCAGAGCAACTCTGTCTTGGCTTATTTATGTTGATATGAACTTGCCTATTCTATCTTTAGCCCTTGCTTTGTTTTACTGTCCCCAACTTTAATAAATGTACTCTCAAAATTACCTGGACTCATGTCATAAAATCTTTCCTGCACAAAGTCATGTACCCACACATTCCAGACTTCTAAAGCAGACCTGCCCCAGTCCCTGTCCCAGTCCTGTAACATCAGTTCCTTAGAGATATTTTTTACATATTCTTCTCCAGTCTATATGACTCATGTATATTACTTACTCACCAAAAATATATTGTTTCCTATAACTTTTCTATTTTTCAAAACACAGTTTGGCATAGACTTGATTTTATTAATTTGTTCTTTTAATTTTAAAAATTATACTTAAAAATATAGATGATACCATCACTTGTCACACGTGAAAAAAAAATTTAATACATTTGCCAGTGAAAAACAGTTGCTGATTTTTAAAAGCCTACACTCAAAGAATTTACCTAGTGGCCTGTTCAATATAGATCTTGCTATTTGATTCCCAATATTTCCTTTAAGAAAAAAACAATTGACCAATTATAAAAAAAGAAAGAAATATTAACTTAATGGTTTAAAGCACAAAGAACCAATATATACCTATTCTGATTTAGCTGCTATGTTTCAGGAAGGAAAAATAATCAAATTCTTAAGAATGAAGTGTCACTAGCTCAGTATTGGGAGTGTGAGATGATTAGGAGGTTTTTTGAACTACAGACATACAAACACATATAGAACCCCAAGATATTCAGGATAATTGATTGGATGACATTAATAAATGCAACCCAAGATATCTCAAAATAAGAGATTCTTAGTCCTGATTGTCTTGACATATTTTCTCAGCGTCCACTAAAACTTTTGGGTTCTCTTGGAATTTGAATCACATGGCTAGAGTCATTTCTAGAGAGGAGGGCAAATAAATCTCACAAACACATATGTAGCCAGCTTATTAATAAATCTCCTCTTAAAATTTCTTCTGTATCCTGCCTTGGTGTCTCTACACAACCTGCGGAATTAAGGTAATATACTTTATAACAGACAAAGTCTTCTTGATTTATATTTTCTGAACTCAAATGGTTCAAATATGGCAGACAGTTAAGAGAAGAAATAACTTGGATGGCTGAATTATACTTTCATATTTCAAAAAAAAAATTTAGAAAATGGCAAAGTACAAGATTATAACCAACGTTCTTCATGAGAAGACAATGATAAATGGTTACATGATATTGTGATCACATGTGATGTGATATTGTGATTTATATTAAGAAAAAATATTTTGGTCAGTTTTGACAGTTCCTGGCACATAGGTTCTAAAGCCCTGTAGTTTCCTATATAGGAGCTATAGGAGCTTCTTATTTTAAGCCTTTTCATTTTGTTCCCTGTTCCTGAAATAACTCCAGAGCCATAAAGGTGAAATTGCTGTCTTTTGTTACTCATAATAACCCCTTTCAAGTATACCTGGGTTTATGGTAATGAGGTGACTTTTGGAAAGCCCCTAAGGATGGGGGCAGGTTGCCAGGGGAACCAAGCAGTGATTAGAGGACTAGAACTTTCAGTCTGGCCCCTCAACCTCTGGGAGGAGAGAGAGGAGATGGATGTTGAATAATGACCAGGGGCCAATGATTTGATCAATTATGCCTATATAAAGAAGCCTCCACAAAAGTCCAAAAGAATAGGGTTCCAAGAGCTTCTGGGCTGGTGACCACATGGAGGTGTCAGGAGTAGGGCACATTCAGAAAGGATGGGAAGCTCAGCATCCTTCCCCACATAGCTTGCCCTATGTACCTTTTTCATTTACCTGTTCCTGAGTTATGTCCTTTTATAATAACCTGTAAAAGGATCTAGTCTAGCAAGTAAAAGGATCTGATGCTATTTATAAGTAGATAGTGTCAGAGCTGAATTAAACTTTAGAGTACCCAGAGGCTGTCACGGAGTTGCTGGGTATAGGGAACCTGCCCCCTCTTCACATTTGGTGGCCAAAAGTGTCAGAAGTGAATTATTAAGAGTAATGTAGAAAGGAAAGCAGAAACACAGGAGGAACTTTCCCTTTACTATTTGGTGTTAGCAGTAGAATTTGCTGGGACAGTCTTGTCTCAGAGAAACATGTGGTTTGGGGGAAAAAAAAGGATAAAAGGGCAGGATATAAAGAATCTCCAACTCCCCAGTGATGACCATGTGGTCACCCAGGGTATGAAGCATCAGCTGTGCTGGCACAGTTACTGCAAGTAAAAGTTACCAATGAGTAAGAGCCACAACTTTTCCCAGGGAGACAACCTTCCAGAGATTTTTAGTTCCTGCATTTTTTTTTTTTAAAACAAGAGACAGGAACAAATTGTTTCTACCATCTGAGTTAGAGGAATTATGTTAAGAGAACTGAGGCATTTGCTAAACAGTGCCAATCCCATCATGTATGGGAGGGGTCAGATGCCCAGAAAACCCAATATAATTATCTATTAGCAGTTAGATTTTAAAGCAGAGCATTGTATAGTTCAAAAGAAAAACCTGCCCATAGTTTATAGGTATCATATTTTCCCATGTATAAGATGCAGCTTTTTTCAAAAATTTTGGGGTCCAAAAACTGGGTGCGTCTTATACAGTGGTTGTAGATTTTTTTACTTGCATTTTTTGCTTTTTCGCACTTGTTTTTGTGCTCATTGTTGAAGATAATGATTCGTCATCAGACACAGATGAGGACAAACTAGTGGATGTGAGTTTTGACAATAATGAGGAGTTGTATTAATTTTATGATGAATAAAACTCAAGTTCAATAATTTTTGTAATACATTTTTTTTTTAAATTCGGGCCCCAAAATTAAGGTGTGTCTTATATATGGGAGCATATTATACATGGAGAAATATGGTATTTATGATTAGAGAGAAATAGAGAAGGGAAGAAGGAAAGAACAAAAAAGGGACAAAGTTGCCTGACCAGGTGGTGGCGCAGTGGATAGAGCATCGAACTGGGATGCAGAGGACCCAGGTTTGTGACCCTGAGGTCGCCAGCTTGAGCGTGGGCTCATCTCGTTTGAGCAAAAAGCTCACCAGCTTGGACCCAAGGTCCCTGGCTCGAGTAAGGGGTCATTTGGTCTGCTGTAGCGCCCCCCACCCGTCAAGGCATATATGAGAAAGCAATCAAAGAACAACTAAGGAACCGCAATGATGAATTGATGTTTCTCATCTCTCTCCCTTCCTATCTGTGTGTCCCTCTCTCTGACTCTCTCTGTCTCTGCCACAAAAAAAAAAAAAAAAAAAAAGAAAAAGGGACAAAGTCACTCACAGAGGATACAAGAGAACAGTTCTCAACAACTGGAAAACCAAAGGCCAATTTTTAAAGACTTGACAATTAAATACTTGCTCCAAAGAAAATACATCCTCTTTATTCATCTGCAGACTACATTACTGTAGAAATTTTGGATTAAAAAAAGAGTTTTTAGGCTCCAACATAAAGAGACACAGCACTTAACATTCCTTAATGAAAAGTCCCAAAGAAACATTTTATATGCTCCTAACAGAACACTTCTTTTCTCCTCTCTCTCCTGCTAACTTCTTTGGCTGCTTTAAATATTTCCCTTGCTAATATTTAGTCTATAGAACATACATAATTTGGCCAAGTGAAAAAAATAGATTCATATTACAATTATATAGAGTTTACAGAGTTTTATTTAAGGTAAACTCCCTAAATTCTCTCAATAATACTAACCAGGTAGTTGCAATAAAAAGAGTACTATATATGATTTATTCAATATTCATTTCTCCTGAGAATCAGCTGCCTTAAATCACTGAATGTGTTGGGAATATGTCAATATATAGACTGTAACATCTATTATACAATGGAATTTTTAGCAGCTATAAACAAAACAAAACAAAACAAACTTCAATGTTGCCTGACTGGTGGTCGCACAGTGGATAGAGCGTTGACGTGGGATGCTGAGGTGAAGACCCAGGTTAGAAATTTCCAGGTCACCAGCTTGAGCATGAGCTGGTCTGGCTTAAGCACAGGCTCACCAGCTTGAGCATGGGGTCAATGGCTTGCACATGGGATCTTCAACATGATCTCATGGTTACTGGCTTGAGCCTAAGGTCACTGGCTTGAAGTCCAAGGTCGTTGGCTTGATTGAGCCTAAGGTGGCTTGCTTGAGCAAGGAATCACTGGCTCAGCTAGAGCCCCCACCCCCTTGATCAAGGCACATATGAGAAAGCAGTCAATAAACAACAGAAGTCACAACTATGAGTTCATGCTTCTCATTTCTTTCTCTTCCTGTCTCTGTCTCTGTCTCTCTCTCTCTCTCTCCTTCACTCTCCCTTTCTCTAAAACATTGTTATATAAAGATATTCAATGACATAACAATGGGTTTATAATATAAGCTAAGTAAGAAATACAAAAATTTATGAATACAAATTAAATATTTTTGCAAAGAAAAAAGTCTACATCCATATATATAAAGGATTATATATATATTAAAATGACAATATTATCTAACAGTGAAGGATTATTTTTATTCCTCTTTTTCCTTCTTAATATGTCTCACTATTCTGAAATTCTATGAAAGTATATTACTTTTATAGTCAAAACAAAAGTATTACTAGAATACTCTCTGTACATAAAGATGGTCAATGCCCAATTAATGTGACAATCAATTTAATCAGTTCTCTTAAGACATCAGTCATTTTAGTGTTGAGTCTCAATGATTCAAAACAAGCAGCTGTGCTGAGTGGTTCAGTATTGAAACTTTACATAGACGTTGCTTAAGCTTGACCCCTAACATTTCCAGCCTGTGTTCCAGCAAACTCCTTGCTGCTTTAGTAGCTAGGAGTGGAGAAAAGCAACAGATGGTGACAGTTAGGACTGTCACAATGCCAACCTCAAGGATGGAATTTCTACTTCAAGTCTATTTTTCAAGGGTACAATAACATCTAAGCACAAAGCATACGAAAATGCAAATGTGTGGGAAAAAAGGAAAAGGTGATTTATATAAGATCTTGCAGTCTAACATGAAGCATTTAGGGTAAACTAGGAAAAGAAAGCAAATATTTAGCAAAATTCCCAAAGTAGATTACATAATTTTTTTTCTAAACTTTCTTAAAAGTAAATAGAATTTAACATTATAATTTCTTTTTTATTATATGTAATAAAGGTCCACCACCATCATGGATCTTTTGCCTTTTACCCTCTGACTCCAACACTGACATCTAGCTAACAATGAATATATTTTCAGAGAATAAAAGCTAACATTACCATCAGTTTAAATGACGTGTAATTCACAAAGTTAAATATTCTATTGAAAAAAGGTACGATACTTTCCCAAAGTAAACCAAATGACTTATGGTAAAATTTAAAATGTTTGAGTTTTGAAGCAGGTAAATTAGAATTATACTTCTACCTGTCGTACCTGTTATTAACTGTGTAACCTAGAAAGAGTCTCTGATTTTGGGCCTTGGTTTCCTTGTCTGTAAATTGGCACCTCATCATGAGTTTCTTTCGAGTTTGAAGGTCCTCTATTGACAGAGTCTCTTCCACCATTACTATATATATATGAAGAGATTTCTAGGATATGGTATCTGCACACAGTTACCTCGCCTGAAGCCCACAGGTAGACGTACATAACAATCAATGGCATAATCCAATAATTTTCCAATTTTGCTCTGAAGATTGTAGTACCCAAACTCTAAGATAGTCCTCAATGATCACTTCCTTCTAGTAGTCATTGCCCCTCTGTAGTCCCTGTCCCATAATGTGGGCTAGACCTAGTGACTCCTTTCTAATGAGCAGAATAAGGTGTAAAAAATGGTGTGTGATTGGAGACTGGGTCATACAAGGCAGTGTGGTATCCCCTCTCTTTCTCTTCACATGCTCTGAGAGAAGCCATCTTATGAACAGCCCTGTGGGCATACCTACATGTTGAGGAATTGAAGTTTCCAGCCAACAGCCATGTGAGTGAACCTGGGAGTGAATCCTTCAACTCAGTCAGGTATTCAGAGACTCAGCCCTGGTTGACAGCTTGACTTCAGTAACCTCTGAGGCAGAACTATACAACTAATCTGCTCCCAGATTCCTGGCCTTCAGAAATTTGTGTGACATAATAAATATTTCTTGTTTTAATCAGCTAAATGTTCAAGTGGTATGTCATATAACAATAGATAACATTGGGAAACAATTTTTTTTTCATTTTCTGTTGCATGAGGTTTTAGAACTGTTTCTATATATTTCTGCATCACTGATTCCAAATCTGAAATAGTTTTTTGGTGCATGTTCTAGGTTTGTTTGTTGTTGTTTGTTTTTTGTTTTGTTTTTTTTGTTTTTGTTTTTTACAGGGACAGAGGGAAAGTCAGAGAGAAGGATAGACAGGGACAGATAGACAGGAATGAAGAGAGATGAGAAGCATCAATCATCAGTTTTTCATTGCGAGACCTTAGTTGTTCATTGATTGCTTTCTCATATGTGCTTTGACTGTGGAGCTACAGCAGATGGAGTAACCCCTTGATCAAGCCAGCGACCTTGGGTCCAAGCTGGTGAGCTTTTGCTCAAACCAGATGAGCCCACGCTCAAGCTGGTGACCTCGGAGTCTTGAACCTAGGTCCTCTGCATCCCAGTCCGGCGCTCTATCCACTGCGTCACTGCCTGGTCAGGCCATGCTCTAGTTTTTATGCAATTTTAATTTCTTTTTGTTACAGTTAATGGCATGCATTGGTTTTTAAATTGGAGTTAAAGGGCAATGACTCTTGGATTGAACATAACCACAAGGCAATTAATGTTTTACAAACATCACTTTTACATCATTGTAGTTGTTTTTAAATGTAAAAAATTATTATCTGATAAAAACACCTCCTTATTTTGTTTTAAGATTGAATCATGGCTTCTTCAAGTAGATGTAAATGTAAGAATAGTCCTGACACATTCTGTTATATATGTGGCTGTTACACACTTCAACGTCAAAGGCTCAATATTTCATCATTTGTGACACATGCATCTATTGCCTATTTTCAAGTTCCCCTTGGCAATCAAGACAAGAATTGGGCTCCTCATATTGTGTGTCATAATTGTGAGGAAATGCTTCATGACTGGACAAAAGAAAAACAGAAAGGAATGCCTTTTGGTATTCCCGTGGTTTGGAGTGAACCTAAGGACCACAGCTGTGACTGTTATTTCTGTCTGATCCATACAAAGGGCATCAACAAGAAAAAATGGCATATGATCGCATATCCTAATATTCCTTCAGCAATACAACCTATCCTACACTCTGAGACACTCCCAGTTCCAGTTTTCAATGGTTTTATTTCTTCTAAGGACGAAGAAAGTGCACATGGTAATCAAGTGTATTTTGATAAGATGCATGAGGAAATGATTGCAGAATCTGAAGGGTCTTCTGATGCCAAGCAGTCATTAACCCCTCAGCAGTTTAGCCAGCCCAAATTGAATGACTTAGTAAGAATGACATAAAAATTGTCCTTGACTTTCTGAAGCATGAGGAGCATAATTGGACCATTTGTGTGGATCTTAAAATGGCAAATTTCCTGCTAGGACAACAGAAAGGTTTCACAAAGTATCCTTGCTTTCTGTGTTTGTGGTACAGAGCTCAGGAAAAACACTGGACACAGAAGGAGTGGCCGAAATGTGAAGCTCTGGAAGTAGGGATGCAAAATATTGTGAATGAACCTGTAGTTAATCAAGACAGGATCATTTCCCCCCACTTCACATCAAACTTGGCTTAATGAAGTAGTTTGTTCAGGCTTTGAATAGAGAACGTGAATGCTTTCAACATATTCTTTCTGCTTTTCCTGCCTTGTCTTTTGAGAAGAGAAAAGCAGGTGTATTCGATGGACCTCAAATTTGAACCCTCATATGTGACAAAGAATTTGCCAGGGCCCTGGCCAGTTGGCTCAGTGGTAGAGAGTCGGCCTGGCGTGCAGGAGTCCTGGGTTCGATTCTCAGCCAGGGCACACAGAAGAAGCACCCATCTGCTTCTCTACCCCTCCCCCTCTCCTTCCTGTCTCTCTCTTCCCCTCCCACAGCCAAGGCTCCATTGGAGCAAAAGTTGGCCCAGGCGCTGAGAATGGCTCTGTGGCCTCTGCCTCAGGTGCTAGAATGGCTCTGGTTGCAACGGAGCGATGCCCCAGATGGGCAGAGCATCGTCCCCTGGTGGGCGTGCCAGGTGGATCCCGGTTGGGCACATGTGGGAGTCTGACTGCCTCCCCGTTTCCAACTTTAGAGAATACAAAAAAAAAAAAAAAAAAAGGAAAGAATTTACCAGGAAGATGAATAAGGAGGAGAAAGCAGCATGACAGTCTTTTGTGGCAGTTACAAAGAACTTCCTTGACAACAAAAAAGCAGAAAACTATGAACTTCTGGTTCAAAGAATGCTGTTGGCTTTCCGCAACATTGGATGTAACATGAGCGTTAAGATTCACTTCCTGAACAGTCACCTTGATAAGTTTCCTGAAAAATCTTGGAGCTGTTAGTGATGAGCCAACTACTGCTGGAGCATCAGACGAGATTGTCCTCAACAAGTACACAAATGCAAGAGCTACAAACGCAAATATTTGCCTGAATAGAATTTTAATCAGTTTTGTGCAAATTTTATGATTAAAATAAGTGTTTTAATATGTTCTATTTTGAAATTGTAGACAAATTCTGATGCAGTCATATCTTTTAGTGTATTAGTGCATTTACTGCATTATATAAATTATTATATATATTTTCACAAAGATGATGCCCAAGAAGACATTCTACTTCATTATGTTAAACTAAATGTTGAAAACTTTATAATAAGATGAAAACCTAAACTCTTGAATTGCAAAAAAACTGTAGCTTACAGAGAAAAACTAATGTCAGATTTGAGATCAGCACACTCGAATTAGGTAAGAACAACTGTTTTTGTGGATGCAACAACAATTTTGTTCCCCAGTGTAACTAATACACAGACCAAATCCCAAATCACAAAGTTGGAAGGGTCTATAGACAAAATTCCATTTTCAAGGATGACAGAAGTTTCCATAATATTACTACATTTATTTGAAGATAAAAGAAAAGAATTTGATTGCTCTAACAAATGGACTTCCATATTAGGCCATGGCAGTGATTCTTCTCTCAGGCTTTTATACTCATTCCCTCTAGGAACTTGGAACAAGTCACACCTCACACTACAGTTCACTGTGTCTTATATCTGTTTAGTATTTTGAACTTGGTATTTACTTTTTGACCCCAAATACCCTTGACACATAACAAATCATAATTTTCCCAAAACCTGTGTTTGAATCACACTTTCTGTGAGTTATGTACCTGCTTCCCCATAGCTCACACAGCCTTCTTGTTCTCCACCATATAAGCAGTCACCATAAAGAGGTATACAGGCTACAGTGTTTTTCACAACTTTGAGACATTTTAACAACATAATACCCTGAGTACAACAGATTACACTAAATCATGGTCCTTCTCATTGGCAAATAATAGTCTAGGCATCAGGACATAACCCAGGGACCTTAATTTTCTCATATGTCAAAATGAATTTGCTGCTTATTGCCACTATTGGAGAACTTAGAGTATAACATTTGTCAATATTTTGTACATGCATCAAATCCCTATGGCTAAGCTATAGTTCCTCATATCCTCATTTTTTTTTGAAGGGGCTCTTGTGTCTTAATAAAAATTGAAGACCAAATGCTTTGACTTTAGCTTACATTTAGCTACTATTTGCATCTGTTTTTCCTTTGCTTGTAAATAGTGGCACAGTTGTTATTCAGATGACCTCTCCTCCTATATTCAGCTTCTGAGTATTTAGAGATGCTCTAGGGGTGGAGTATGTGATTCACGGTTGAGATGACTAGCCCAATTTTATCACTTGGCCACAAATTATCCAAGGATGAAGTGAGTACTTAACTTAGATTGGTCTAGTCATCGGAACACCCAGTATATTTGAAAGAACACTCAGAAAGTTGTGAAAAAGTCCATTTTTCCCACTGACTAAAAATCTGCAAGGATGAAGCTCCAGGAGTTTTTGGAAACCAAGTTGAGTTGAAGAGGATAGACTAGTGTGAGAATGAAACCACCCCAGAGGAAGCAGAACTGGGAGACTGGCCCTCATAGATTATTTGAGCCCTTGAGCAAATCATACCTAAAGCTAGATATACTACAGAAGTGTTCTTACTTGAACCAGAAAATTTTTTCTAGTTTGGATTAGATTTCTTGTCACTTGTGAAAAAAATATTCCTAACCAATAAGCATTTTCTGACATAGCAGAATTCTAGTGGTAGCTGCATGGATTAAACCCACCATTTTGGACATTCACTATACAAATAAAAAATTATAATTAAACCAATTTATTTATTGAAAAAAAAGTCCAACAATTATTTATATATACCATCTGACACACTAAATGATACAAAATTTGTTTTCTGTGACAAGGCAAAAAGAATACTAAGACTGGACTTTCAAAACCCTGCAGATTACATCTAGGAATTATTCCTTCACCTGTAAGAGGAATCTCAACCATTGGTTAACAGCAGAACCAAGCTGAGGTTCAGGATATAGCAGAGTTCAGGATGTAACTGAAAATCAGAGTTATCCAAAGTTTTTGGCTTTAATAGTCTTCTAAATCAACTATGTATTAAAAACATTTGTAAAATGTCTGTGTCAAAAAACAAGAGAATGTTTGTCTGTGTGCTGATCTGAGTGAGTGGTGAGCAAGAGCAAGACAAGAAGCTTTAGGATTCTAGGAATCTCACAGAGACCATCTCATCCTCTTAGAAACTCCACATCATATTCTTAGATTCTCACAGAAGTCTTTCCATTGGCTACGAACTGATGCAATCATATCTTTTCCCTTCCCTTCCCTTCCCTTTCCTTTATTTTCTTTTCCTGTCTTTCCTTTCCCTTCTCTTCCCTTCCCTTTCTTCCCCTTTCATTTTCTTCCTTTTCCTTCCTTTCCTTTCCCTTCCCTTCCCTTTCTTTCCCCAATTTCTTCCCTTTCCCTCCTTCTACTCTTCCTCCTCTTGCTCCTCTTCCTCTTATCCCTTCTCCTCCCTCTTCCTTTTCTTTATTTTATTTTCCTTTCCTCAATTCCACCCTGTGGAGTAAACTATTTATGTTCCACCCTTTATATTTCAGTTTTCCTCATCCCCCGTTTTTTCCCCAGAATAGAATATTCTTCAGTTAGCAATCTATGCTGGACTTGCTGAGCTTGAAAAACTATAGCTGCTCCCACTTTACCATTTCCCCTCTTTCCTGATGTTGTGGCCTTGTGGCCTGATAAGTATCTGGGAACTGCAGTGATAAGAGTTATGAATTTTCCAGCACACATTTGGTTTAAGCCATTGTTGTTGTTTTAGCTTCTACCACAGCACTGACCTTGAGGACATTCACATTCCCTCTATATTAAATTTGTACAAAAATCCTCTTAAAAGATTCCTAATTAAGCTTTTGGAACATAATTAGAATTCTTTGGGATAAACATTTTAATTGTGCTGTCCTCTCCTTGGAATAAATAAACTATAGATTTTCCTGATTATAAAACAAAGAAAAAAAAAGGAAAAATTCATTTGTGAACAAATGCTCTTACAATATGTTTTGTGGAAGCAATCAGAAATCAGTAAAGAAAGAGGAACACATGCATCTTTCATGTCTCAGTTAAACATTTTATTCTAAAATTTATTGCCTGAGTGATGTCAGAAATAAGAGAGAGAGAAAAATAGAGAGAAAGAAAGAAAGAAAGAAAGAAAGAAAGAAAGAAAGAAAGAAAGAAAGAAAGAAAGAAAAAAGGGAAATGAAGAAAGAAAGAAACATAGGAGGAGAAAAAAAAAGTGATCTTTCCCTCTGATCTTCCCTCTAGGAAGGCTTAGAAAGTACTATATATAAATGTTAGAGGTTAATAATGGCTTTTCACTCTAGCTGGAAAAAAAAAATCCCAATAATTTATCTAATTCAGAAAATAATACTTATTAACACTGCTCATTTTGATATACATGAATCTAATAAATAATTCTTTGGTATCACTGTAATATTCCTCAAGACAAATGGTCTGTGTGTGTTTACATACATATATAATACATACACACAGTAGCCACATCAAAGTCTTTAGTCAGCAGAATATCTCCCTTTCGTTATCCATACTCCATTCGTAAATGCCTATTCTGGATAAAGGAACCTTCAAACCAGCTAATACTTGATTGAATATTGACCCTCTGTTGTTTTGAGTAAGCTGAACACTATTGATTTATTTAAAAATAATCCTACTTCCCAGGTTTTCCTACTAAAGCACCATGTACGTAAGTAATGTAAATGGATTACAGGAAACATTAGCCCTAGCAATTGTTGCAAACTATCAAAGCCACAGAATGGTTGGAGACTAGATTAAGAGAGGTTAAGGAAGGCTAATGCAGTGAAATTGCCTATTGCCTCTTTGCAATCATCACCCAAAAGGAAAAGGACAGCTTTTTCATGTATCTCCAAACCACAAATAAGTTAAAAGTAAAATGACATGCCAGAATTCCTCAGTGATGCCTTTTATCCTCCATAACATTAAATTAACTAGACAGTACATGGCATTACAAGATAGAACAAACCTCTTGAACTGTAATTCACAGTGACTTTAAGAGTTGATGACTATGGGTATAGGATGGTTACTAGAAAAAAATATCTCCCTTGAGCCCTAGCATTACCACAGGCATATCCAAATACAGTGACATCATTACTATTGTTTATCTTCACTGAATACATACATGGCTTTCACCTTCAGAATATCCATTACTCATATAAATGCAGAAAATTTGTTCAAGTATTTCAAGAGGCAAATACCCCACATAGTTTCTCTTAACAAGAGCTCATCTTATGCTCTCAATTTATAAATTTATTGAATTACTGACATTTTGTCCCAGACATTTTCAAGCAAAATCAGACTTTATTTTATTTATTTCCCTTTCTAGATACTCCAAATAAAAACTGGATCATAGTAAATATTTAATATACGCTAATCGAAAGTATCAATAAGTGATCTTTGATTCTCAGTACTAGGTATAGTGTTTTATGTAGCAGATAAAAAATAAAGAAAAGGGGAAAAATCATTACATTTGGTGCAGACAGGTTGCCAAAATGCAAACATGGCTTCATCAAATTTTCATGGCCTTAAAAGTCAACATATTTAATTATATTTTGGGGCAAAGATATACTAACAGCCATTTAGTTACTGATTTATAGTTTTAATGTGGAGCCTAGTGATTTTAAACTTGAGAGGCACTATAGTCTAAATGGTGTATCAACCTTAGCATATATTTAAACTATGATATCTCCACAAACTTGGAACCTCTGGCCTGGGTTACATACCCTAAGAATACATGCAATGGGACCACTGTATCATCTTGACTAGTAAAGAGCAATGTTTGTTTACTGATATTAGGAATATTGTTGATCATTTACTCTCAAACCATGTTATTTACTCCAGTGACAGAAAGCCACCCTCCATGTACAACACCTCTTCCCTTTCAGTAGACTCTTCATTTCCTGCAATTTGGGTCAAGTGACCAGCTCTTTCATAAGTATTATTTATTTATATAAACTGAGATTAAGGCATAACTGCTCAGAAGAGAACATCACAGAAGGCAGGAGGCTCAGTGCCAGATGTGATCTGCTATATTTGTAAGGCCTTCCTGAAATACTTTTTAACTCAAATATTTATTAAGCACCTACTATGCACCATACACTGTGCTGTGCACAGAGGTTACAGACAAGGTTTCTTATTTTATGGGCTCATCACATTCAAGAGGAAGCCAAAAGACAATTCTCAAATAACAGAAAAGAAGAATAAGTGCTGTGGTTAAAAAAAAAATCATTGAGATCAAAGATATCTATTCACCATTAGATTTGCTTTTTCTTTCAACATCAACCACACAGGAAAGCACTATAATCAGCAGCATCAGTTAAGTGCAGTACTTACCACTACAATTACATTTGCAGCTGGGATTGGAAGATTTTCCACTTCAAGATCTTGACCAGCCACAGCCAACAGATTGAGAGATGGATCATAAGCAGGTCTAGGAAATGCTGAATTAACAATTTGGTGGAGTTTGCTTATTTGAGCTTCAGCAGAGGAATGTTTATATATCTTTTGTGGAGCTATGTCCAAGCTCTTCTCAATGTCTTGTGAATAGCGAAAAAGGAATGCTGGTTTCCCACTCTTCTTATGATGGATTGCCAAAATGTGATCATTATTTCCTGAAAAGCACTCTGAAAGGGGGAAGAAACAGAAACAAAAATCGAAGGCCTTATTTAGTAAGAAGATAAGAGATATCTGATATCAGGAGTTGGTCGTTCTAAGAGGCTTTATGACTTGTGAAGGATTTAGATTAGTCTCTATCTTTCCCCCCTGCTCTGTTATCCCTAACAAATAGGACACACTTGGTGGAATAGAGAAATCTCAGAGACACTGTATGCACAGAAGTGGGTTTAGTTTGAAAAAAATCTTATTTATCAGACATTTTGAATTTCTTCCTTCAGCTAAACCCACAATTCCAACAGCCCATTGAATATCCTGTTTCTCAAATGATAATAATCTACATCATACTCAAACTTTCCTCATTAATCAATAAAATTTCATATAATTCTTATTTCATACTTACTTTATCTTCATTATATTACAGTTGTGTGTGTATGTGCTTCTAGAGTATTTTAAGCTCACTGAGGGCAGAAATCTGAGGATGTTTTAGCAACTTTTTTTTTATTAAGTGAGAGATGGAGAGACAGAAAGACAGACTCCCGCATATGCTCCAATCGGGATCCACCTGGCAAGTCCTTCTCTGCCCATCCAGGGGCTGCTGCTCCATTGCTCAGCAATTGAGCTATTTTAGCACCTGAGGTGAGGCCATGGAGTCATCCTCAGTGCCCAGGGCCAACTTGCTCAACCATTCAAGCCATGGCTGCAGGAGGAGAAAAGAGAGAAGGAGAAAGAGAAGGGGGAGGGGAAAAGGTGGAGAGGCAGATGGTCACTTGTCCTGTCAGTCCTGACCAGAAATCGAACCTGGGACTTCAACATACCAGACCGATGCTCCACCACTGAACTAACTGGCCAGGGTAGGCAACTTCCAGTTATACAACAAACCCATTCTTTTCTTTTTACTTAGTAATAAGGCCATCCAAATAAAGTAATACATTCAGCTTTGTAAAGCCAGTAGCCACGGCCACCAACACAGCTGCCTGGCCCATGCAGGTTCTCATTAGATTCGGACAGACGGTAATGAAACAATGGAGCCAAGAACTGGTGGGCCATCAGCTTTAATCCTAGCTTGCACCCAGTGGGCAAGAAATACACACAGTGGGAAGACACTTTCCTTTCCATTCAGGGCTCCCAAAGCCACTGACTTTTCCAAGTTTCCTAGAATCAAAGGTTTCTAGCTCAGCAGTCTTATTCACCTCTGTTCCCCATCTCCTTCTCTATGCACAAACTCTGCACAAACTGGCTTCTCCCTTAGCACTCCACCATCTTGGCTGCTTCTCCTGGCCTTCTCCACATGGCTTTTCTCTGCTCTCCTCTCTAATGCTAATTTCAGGAACCGAGAGAGAGAGCAAGCTCCTGGTCTGCCCCACTTTATAGTATAGAAATCAAAACCTTTAATCCAATATACAAACAAGGAAGTCTCTGATACAAAGTCACTTATCTGAGGCATAATGGGATTCCTCATGAGAGTGCACCACCCCACATAATGCAATCAGTCAAGGGTGTGGGGAAAAGCTTAATCTTAATCTAAGCCTCAGGCTATAACTACCCTGCCTGCTTACAGCCTGTCCCCCACACCCAATGCAAACTATAAGTGAGCAAACATATATCATATTTAAAAACTTATTTGACCAATAACCTTTATTTCCTCTGGTAGGTAAATATCCATTTAATTGAATAACTTTTTCTCCTATTTGTCATTGGCCACAGGAGGAAACAGATAACACATACATGTTAGCAAAATATTATCAATAATCTAAACACCAATTAGAAAAGCAAACATAAGATATTTTACATAAGGTAGTAAGCAGGGTGAGCAGATCACAACATAGCAACACCCCCAACATAGTGCTTAGCAGCCAGAGGTACCCCAGATATTCCCTTGATAAGCTTATCACAACAAAAAAGTGTATAAATACTGTTCATGAAAATTACTCTCCCAGAAAACTCTGGAGGAGATGGATTGTGTGGTTCTAGGACAGTGACCATTTTCCCCTTGCATGCCTGACAAGAACTAAGCCCTCCATTCACAAAGCTAAATCTTGGTCTGCTTGAACTTGAAAAACTCTGCTGGTCTGACCCTGATGAATTCCTGATACCTCAACCCAACACAAAGGTGTGGGAACACCCCTTGGATAGCAACTAGACTTGGTATACCCAGGGACATTTGCTAAGTATTCTTAGACCCAGCCCTGGTACCAAATTTGAACTTGTATCAGTCTGGTAAACACCACTAGTCTCTACTTGGTGATTCACTGTGAACCTAACTCATGCAACTTTAGTACCATCAGAAGCTCTATCAGTGACTGGGCCTAATAGGCAGCCAGAAGGTGGAGGTAGGTAAAGGCAGATCTCAGGGTGTCTTGGGACTTTTGATGACCTGTCCCTGGGTCTGGCACCAGTAAAAGCTGACCTTGATGTGCAGCTTGGTTCTTCCCATGTATACCTAAGTCCAGCAGAGGCAGCCACAAACTGTGGATTGCTTTGTAGCTCCAAAAGTGTGCGTAGGTCCAGGCACAAGTAACATCTGACAACGTCCTGCTTTAAAGTCCCTTCCAAGAGGTCCAGAAACAACACACCAAGTGGCCAGCTTCAGACAACATCAGAGCAAGATCTCAGCAGGCAATGGACTCTGCTAAGGCAAATTCTGCTTTGTGTGGTTAGCAACTGCATTGCAGCTCTCATACCATGGTTGTGTTGAGCCTCACAGTCATCTAGCTTGAGGTCAATTTTATGCATAAAAGGACCAACAGCAATCAAGACTCAATCACAGCAGAAGTGCCCACATAATCCACACAAGAGATATTCCTGGAATACCTCACTCAGGAGATCAAGAAGACTGCACCATTGGACCCTACATATACTACATAAATCCACCCTAAAAATACTGGGAAGCATAGAAGATCTACTTAATACATAAAAACAAACACTGAAGGGCAGCCAAAATGGGGAGACAAACAAATATGCCCCAAATGAAAGCACAGGAGAAATTTACAGAAAAAATAGCTAAATGCAATGGAGGCAAGCACTTATCAGATGTAGAGTGTGAAGAAATGGTTATTAAGGATGCTTAATAGCATGAATAAAAAAAACATAGAAAACAAGCATTGGCCTGGCGTGCAGGAGTACCGGGTTTGATTCCTGGCCAGGACACACAGGAGAGACGCCCAACTGCTTCTCCACCCCTCCCCCTCTCCTTCCTCTCTGTCTCTCTCTTCCCCTCCCGCAGCCAAGGCTCCATTGGAGCAAAGTTGGCCTGGGAGCTGAGGATGGCTCTATGGCCTCTGCCTCAGGCACTAGAATGGCTCTGGTTGCAACAGAGTGGTGCCCCAGATGGGCGGAGCATCGCCCCCTGGTGGGCATGCCGGGTGGATCCCGGTTGGGTGTATGCGGGAGTCTGTCTGACTGCCTTCCCATTTCCAACTTCAGAAAAATACAAAAAAAAACAAAACAAAACAAAAAAAAAAACAAAAACAAAGAAAACATAAAAAAAAGGACCAGTCAGAAACAAAAAATGAAATATCTGAAATGAAGAATACAATGGAAGGAATAAATGGTAGGCTAGATGAAGCAGGGGAATGAATCAATGCTTTGGAAGAAAAAGTAGGCAAAGCCACTTAGTCAAAGCAACAAACAAACAAACAAAATTTTTAAATGAGGATAGTTTAAGGGACATTTGAAATAGCTGGAATCGTAACAAGATCAACATCATAGGGGTACAAGAAGGAAAAGAGACAGAAAAAGGGATTGAGAACCCATTTGAAGAAATAATGACTGAAAGCTTCCCTAACCTGGTGAAGGAAATACACACACACACACACACACACACACACACACACACCCGTTCAAGAACTGCAGGGAATTCCAAAAAAGGTGAACTCAAGTAGGCACACATCAAAACATATTATACTTAAAATGCCAAAAGTGAAAGACAAAGAGAGAATCTTAAAAACAGTAAGAAAACTATAGTTAGTTACCTATAAATGAGCTCCATAAGACTGTCAGCTAATTTTTCAAAAGAAACATTTCAGGCCAAAAGGAACTGGTTTGAAAATTTCAAAGTAATGAAAAGCAAGGACCTATAACCAAGACTACTTTATCCATCAAGGCTATCATTTTAAAATGAAAGAGAAATAAAGAACATCCTAGACAAGAGAAAGCTAGAGGAGTTTGTTGCCACCAAACCAGTATTATAAGAAATATTAAAGGGAGAAGAAAGAAGGAGAAGGAGGAGGAGAAGCAGAAGGAGAAAAAAAGAGAGAGAAGGAAAAAAAAACAAGAAGAGGAGGAGGAGGAAGATGAAGGGGAAAAGAAAGAGAGGAGGAGGAGGAAGAAGAAACAAAAACAAAGGAAGAAAATCAAAAGAAAATGGCAATAAATTTGTATCTATAAATAATCACTTTATATGCTAAATAACTTAAGTGCGCCAAGAAAACAAGACCCATATATTGATATAAGCTGTCTCCAAGAGACCCACCTCAAAATGAAAGATAAACAAAGATGAAAAGTAAAGGAATAAAAAAAGATATTTCATACAAATAAGTATTATTTATTTATTTTTGTGACAGAGACAGAGAGACAGAAAGAGGGACAGATAGGAACAGACAAAAAGGGAGAGAGATGAGAAGCATCAGTTCTTCATTGCAGCACCTTAGTTGTTCATTGATTGCTTTCTCATACGTGCCTTGACTGGGGGGCTACAGCAGACTGAGTGACCCCTTGCTCAAGCCAGTAACCTTGGGTTCAAGCTGGTGAACTATGCTCAAACCAGATAAGCTTACGCTCAAGTTGGTGAACTCAGGGTTTCAAACCTGCGTCCTTTGCATCCCAGTCCAAAGCTCTATCCACTGCACCACCACCTGGTCAGGCCAAATAAATATTTTTTAATAGGTGGGTTAGCAATACTTATATCTGACAAAACAGACCTTAAAAAAAAAGCTAGAGGCGGCAAGATGGTGATGGAGTAGGCGGACATTTCAATTTCACCTCCCAGAACCAAAGTGGATTACAACTTAATTTTAAGAAAAATCATCTGAAAAACCAACTTTGGGCTAAACCAAGAGGAATCTATAACCAAAGATCACCGAAGAAGCCACACTGAGACTGGTAGGAAAAGCGGAAATGTGGAGAAAGCTGCCCAGCTCCCTGGAGTGAGCAGCAGCCCTGAGGGACTCACATGGTGGTAGGGTTTTACCAGAGTGGGGAGGGTCTTGGACCCCAGGACCAAAGCCCCAGCCTGCAGCCCCAGAGCCTAGGAGAGGCATATGGACAGTTTTTAGCTGCAAAACAAGTCAGGATACCATTTGTGGGAAAGATTTCTCAGACCCAGGATTCGTCTTAAAGGGACCGCACAGAAAACCTCTTTCACAACCACTCACCCAGGGCTCTGGGTGGGGTGGGGAGAGCTGAGAGGACTGGGCTAGCAGCAAGAGAGTGTAAGCTAGGAGATACAGGGAGAAACACTTTGAGGGACAGCCACCCTAACCCCTGGCCTGAGTTACAACACAAATCTAAAGTGAATATTTTTCCTAAAACCAACAATACCAGCTAAGGGAAGCAGATCACCAGCCAAATGGAATCTCTCCTGCTACAGTCAGAGCAGAGTTGCTTCGCAGCAGGGAGCCTGTCAGGGATAGAGTATTGAGTACTGAGGTCTGATACAACACTTCCCCACACACACACTGCTGAGTGCTCGCCAGAGGGTGGACAGCAGCAGGACACAGGAGCACAGCCTCATCCGTGGGGGTGGAAGCTGAAAGATGGCAGTGGCTGTGGCTCAAGCGCATGAACGTAGTCCTGCCCATGGGGGCAAAGTGGAGACCCAGGGCTGGACAAGCTTGCAGCCTGGATGCACAAAAGCAGTCCCGCCTTCAGGGGCGGGTTGGAGGCTAGGGAACTGGCCCAGGCTTGAGGCCCAGGCGTGGGAAAGCAGTTCCACCTGTGCAAAAGCAGTCCCGCCCATGGAGGCAGGATGGAGGCCAGGGACTTGCAGCCTGGACACCTGAACACAGTTCTGCGGGGGGTGGGGGGTGGCGGAGGCCAGGGCCCACCAGGGCTTGCAGACCAGGCATGCGTGCACAGTCCCACCCGCAGAGATGAGGTGGAAGCTGCAGGGAACGCAGATACCAGCCAGTGCCGGCAATGCCTGTCCCTGAACGCCCCAGGTGGCAGCAGTGGTGGTGGTGGGCCTGTGGATAGACCACACCTCAGGAACACAAAGGCCACACCCATTGGACTCCTGTGGCCACATCCTTCTGAGGGTTGAAAAGAAAGAAAAATATAAAATAAAATAAAAAAGAAGGTTGGGTAGAACGACACCTAAGGCTAAGGGGCAAGCCACATCCAATACATTACCTAACCCCTGATTTATATACTGAGCACAATAGGTAGCCACCAATAAGAGGCCATAGAAAGCAGATCTCAGGGGAACCTGAGCATTTAAACAAACTTCCTCCAGGCCAAAAGTAGATAAAAGCCAGCCTAAGTTGATATTAGTAACGGCACCTGGGCTCAAGAGAGGCAGCCACAGGATCTGGATTGCCTGTAGCTCCAAAAATATAGATAAGGGCCAGTCATAGGTAGCGACCCCCATTGGTCTGCACTGGGTTCCGGGCAA
The DNA here is from genome assembly GCF_036850995.1 of Saccopteryx leptura. Lineage (NCBI taxonomy): Eukaryota > Metazoa > Chordata > Mammalia > Chiroptera > Emballonuridae > Saccopteryx > Saccopteryx leptura. The sequence goes on from NC_089504.1 coordinate 113,144,808, forward strand.
GAAGGGTCAGGGAGGGCACATCCAGAGGCCAGATATGGAGAGAATCAATTCAGGACCTAACAATCCTTGTTAGAGTGACATCTTAAGGAAGGGCTCCTCACATCTGACCCAGTTAAGATATAGAAAATGGAAAAGTGGCTCTACTAGTTAAGGAGACCACAACTTGAACAAACCTGCAAACCACAAACAGAAACAATGGGAAGACAGAGGACTGTAAGCCATATGAATCAACAAGAAAAATTTCCAGAAAATAGATCTAGATGAAATGGAAATAATCAAATTACCAGATGCAGAGTTTAAAATAATGATTGTTAGGATGCTTAAGCATCTCAAAGCTATAATGGATGGACTTAATGAGTATCTAAACAAAGAAACTGTAAGCATCAAAAAGGACACTAAAATCATAAAAAAGATCCAGACAGAAATGAAAAACACAATATCAGAAATGAAGACTACACTAGAAGGAATGAAAAACAGGTTGGATGAAGCAGAGGATTGAATCAGTGACTTAGAGGACAAGATAAGCAAATGCACAGAAGCAGAGCAGCAAAAAGAAAAGAGGATCAAAAAGTCTGAGGAAACTATAAAAGAGCTCTGTGACAACATGAAGAGAAACAATATCTGCACAATAGGGTTTCCTGAAGGAGAAGAGAAAGACTAAGGGATAGAGAACCTGATTGAAGAAATTATAGCTTAAAATTCCCCTAAATTGATGCAGGAAAGAGTCATACAGGTTCAAGAAGCAGAGAGAACCCCATTTAAAAAGAACCCAAAGAGACCTACACCAAGACACATCATAATCAAAATACATTCAAAGAAGAACTAACTCTATGTAAAACTATCGTTATTTGCTGATGACATGATACTGTACATAGAAAACCCTAAAGTCACATTCAAAAAAACTACTGGACCTGATTAATAATTTCAGCAAGGTGGCAAAATATAAAATTAATACTCAGAAATAAAAGGCATTTTTATACACCAACAATGATCAGTCTGAAATAGAAATTAAGAAAACATTCCCCTTCACTATTCCAACAACAAAAATAAAGTACCTAGGAATAAATTTAACCAAGGAGGTTAAAGACTTGTACTTGGAAAATTGTAAAACACTGATAAAAGAAATTAAGAAAGATATGAACAAGTGGGAGCATATACCGTGTTCATGGATAGAAAGAATAAACATCATTAAAATGTCTATATTACTCAAAGCAATTCATAAATTCAATGCAATACCAATGACATACTTCAAAGATATAGAACACATATTCCAAAAATTTATATAGAACTAAAAAAGAACACGAATAGCCTCAGCAATCTTGAAAAAAAAGAATAAAGTGGGAGATATCACATTTCCTGATATCAAGTTATACTACAAGACCATTGTACTCAAAACAGCTTGGTACTGGCATAAGAATGGGCACTTAGATCAATGGAACAGAGCAAAGAACCCAGAAATAAACCCACACCTTTAAGGACAACTGATATTTCACAAAAGAGGTAAGAGCATACAATGGAGTAAAGACAGTCTATTTAACAAATGGTGTTGGGAAAATTGGACAACTACCTGAAAAAAATGAAACTAGACCACCAACTTACACCATTCACAAAAATAAACTCAAAATGGATAAAAGACTTAAATGTAAGTTGTGAAACCATAAGCATCCTAGAAGAAAACATAGGCAATAAGCTCTCCGACATCTCTTGCAGCAATATATTTGCTGATTTATCTCCACAAGCAAGGGAAATAAAGGACAGGATAAACAAATGGGACTATATCAAACTAAAAAGCTTTTGCACAGCTAAAGACAATATGAACAAAATAAAAACACAACCCACACAATGGGAGAACATATTTCACAATACATCTGATAAGTGGTTAATAACCAAAATTTATAAAGAACTTGTAAAACTCAACACCAGGAAGATAAACAATCCAATAAAAAAATGGACATGAATAGACACTTCTCCAAAGAGTACATACAGATGGCCAATAAGCAGATGAAATAATGCTCAACATTACTAATCATTAGAGAAATGCAAATTAAAACCACAATGAGGTATCACCTCATACCAGTCAGAATGGTGCTCATTAACAAAACAACACAGAATAAGTGCTGGTAAGGATGTGGAGAATAGGGAACCCTCCTGCACTGCTGGTGGGAATGCAGACTGGTGCAGCCACTGTGGAAAACAGTATGGAGATTCCTCCAAAAATTAAAAATGGAACTGCCTTTTGACCCAGCCATCCCACTTTTAGGAATATATCCCAACAACACCACAGCAATGATTCAAAAGAAGAAATGTACCAAACTACTTCAAAAATTTCAAAGGAAGGAAAGACATCCAAGCATTATTATTTGACAAGGTTAGCATAATCCTAATTCCAAAACCAGATAAAGACACTACAAAGAACAAAAATTATTGGTTAATATTTCTGATGAACACAGATGCCAAAGTCCTTGACAAAATATTAGCAAGCCAGATCCAGCAATATATGAAAAAGATGATTCACCATGACCAAATGGAATTTACTCTGGGGATTCAAGGTTGGTACAATATCTGCAAATCAGTAAATGTAATACAGCACACAAACAGAATGAATAAAAGCACATGATTATATTAATAGATGCAGAAAAAGCACTTGATAAAGTACAGCACTCATTTATAATAAAAACTCTCAACAAAGTGGAAATAAAGGGAACATACCTTAATGTAATAAAAGCCATATATGACAAACCCACAGCCAACATCATACTCAATGGACAAACACTAAAAGCCTTTTCAGGGATATTTAGTTTCACCACTCCTATTCAACACTGTACCAGAAATTATAGCCATAGCAATCAGATAAGAAAAAGAATAAAAAGCATCTAAATTTGAAAGAGAAAATTATAACCGTTATTACTTGCAGATGACATGCTATTATGCAGTACAAAAAATGCATATTAAAAATGTGATATAATACCACTATACACCTCTTAAAATTTCTAAAATAAAAAATTCTAATCATATGCCATGCTGGAGAGGATCCAGAGTAAGAGAAAGTCTTATACCATGCTGGTGAGAATGTAAAATGGCAAAAGCACTATGGAAAAGAGTTTGGTAGTTTCTTATAATGTTAAACATAGTCTTTCCATGTGACCCATTTTTGTGTACTTACCCTAGAGAAATAAAAACTTAAGTTCATAGAAAAATCTATAAACAAATTTTTGTGGCTGCTTTAGTCATAACTTCCCCCAAATAGAAGCAACTCAAATGTTCTTCAATAAAGTGAATAGATAAACAAACTGTGATATATCTATTCAATGGAATATTACTCACCAATAAAAAGGAATGATTATTGGTTCACACAACTTAGATGAATCTCAAAGGCATGAGCAAGTGAAGATAGTAAAAAAGCTACATACTATATGATTCTATTTACATGACATTCTCAAAAAGATAAAAGCTATAGTGATCGAGTACAATGGTTATTAGAGCTTGGGTTTGGGGAATGGGGAGATAGCATGAGGAGTTTATTCTAGTATCGAACTTTTCTGTATTGTGGTAGTAGTTACATAAAACTATACATGTGTTGAAATTTTTACAACTATACACCCAAAAGTCAATAGATTATACAATATTATGTTTTACAAGCTATTCTTTCACTCAAAATGTATCAAAGCATGTTTTTTCATCACTAAATGTAAATCTATATTATTAAAAAAAGATTGATAAATTTACAGAAAATAATTTCAGTGTGTGTGTGTGGGGGGGGAGAAAACTAGAATTAACTGGATTGAAGAGTGAGTAAGAGACAAAGGAGAAAACATATATGAACAACTCTTGCAACAAGTGTGGGTGTGATAAGAGAGTGACAGTGTTATCAGGAAGGAAGATAGGGTTGAGGGATTTGGATCTTGTTTTCAAGATAGGAAAGTTTTAACTACATTTAGCAATTAAAGGAAGGAGTCAGCTGAGAAAGAGTGGTGGAAACATAGGGGAGAGCAAGTAGAATAATCATTAAACTGAGCTCCCCCAGAAGATCAGAGGAGTTGGGATCCAGAGTACAGGCAGGAGGATGAGCCTTGGATTGAAGATTAAAGGGAGGTATTTCTTTTATTACAATATAGTACTGAGATAAGGCATGTGGTGAAATGGCTGTAACCTATAAGGGCTATAGCAGGGGTAGTCAACCTTTTTATGCCTACTGCCCACTTTTGTATCTCTTTTGTAGTAAAATTTTCTAACCGCCCACCAGTTCCACAGTAATGGTGATTTATAAAGAAGGGAAGTAACATTACTTTATAAATTTATAAAGCAGAGTTACATTAAGTTAAAGCATATAATAATAATTACTTACCAAGTACTTTATGTCAGATTTTTGCTAAGTTTGGTAGAATAAATCTTTATAAAACAACTTACTATAGTTAAATCCATCTTTTTATTTATATATACTTTGGTTGCTCCGCTACAGCCCACCATGAAAGCTGGAACGCCGACTAGTGGGCAGTAGGGACCAGGTTGACTACCACTGGGCTACAGGGATTATCAAGGAGATAGTAAATCCACCCCCAACATATTTATGGCTTAGAATCATCAGAGACCAGCTAGAGCCAACATGGCAACTAATTTCACCTTATGGTGACCCCCTAGCCTCATTAAATACTCATTGTAATATATGATTAGAAAAGGAGAACCCATAAAAGGTTACAAAATGGCCTGTGGAGCTCTCCTGAGAAGTCTCCACCCTTCTCCCCACCTCCACCCCCAAAATGTCCTGGATATTCCTCTTTCTTATGGAATACCTTACCCCTGGGTTAAATGAACCTCAGTAAAATACCCTAGGGAGGGGCTGCTCTGTCTGCAGTAGCCCACTCTACCTCACTTCTTCACTAATAGACTCACTTTCACTTTAAACTTTATGTCGTTTATTGTTTGAATTCTTCCCTGCGTGAAGCTAAGAACCTACAGTGGATCGTGGACTTTGGGGTCCTGGTACCCCTGGAGCTCCTGCATCCCTATGGGGGGAGGAAGGCAGTCAGGGATGTTCATGGGTCTGATGGTAAAACTTGAACAAGTTATCTCCTGATGTCTTCTATTTTCTCTGTATAGGAGGGGATGAAGAGATCTCGTAAGAGAGAAAGGACAAGAGCAGAAAGATGGGGGTGGGTGTTTCCAGAAGAATGAAGGAGAATTCAAATAGTTCTTGTACTGATTGAGGAAAAGGGTTGACATGAGACATATAGTAGAATTCATCATCTTAAGAGCTCAATGACAACTTTCTCCATCTGTAGGGGATAAAGTGTCTCTCAGAATGTTTAGTAAATGGCTTGTCAAATATACTCATCTGCATTTAAAATAAAAGTACTTTTATCATAGAAGCAACATTCACATGAGAATAACCAGTTTGTGTGGTTATAAAATTCCACAATTGAAATTTCATTCTGGATATGACCTTGATAATCTCTCAAGAGATCTTCAGCAAAGGAAAAAAGTGTATGAAATTGCAATGTTAAGTTGGAGTACATTATGATTCATTATTTCAAATTAAATATTAATAATTCCTGGATTAATGAAGTAGAATAGACTTGTATACACACTCTTAGAATAAATCTTTGTATTGCAAGTGCTTAAATCACTTTCAGTAACCTGTGAAAAGAACAGAAGTATGAGCCAGTGGTCTCTAAAGACCTGAAAAAAGAAACAGTCAAAAAAGGCAATTTTGTTCTCTGATCATTTCATGAAGTAGCAATCATAATGCATTGCCAACAATTTCTTCTGCAAAACGGACACATAAAGGGGTAATATCAAGGAAGCCCCTTGGTAATTACTACATAAGAAATGATGAGGCTCTCATTTGATTTATAAATGCCTCTCAGAAAAAGTTAAAAAACACAAAAGTACCAGTCAAAGTTTATATAGGAAATTCCTATTAATAGTATTATAAAAGGAAAGAAACATACTTTTCAAAAAAGCAATGAATTAAGAGGTAAGGGACTTAGATTTTTATTTCAATTACTTCCCCCACCATTCTCCTCTCATGATTGAGATCTTGAACAATTCTCTTTTTTATTGTTGAGCCTTAGTTTTTTTCATCAGAAAATGAAGGTTACTCTTATATATCTACAACTTGATTAAAAATGCACTTCAGTAAAAAAAAAAAAAAGAAGCCCAATTCACTTAGGTTTCACTTAGTGCTAATTTTTTCTAAAAAGATAAATTTTTCCATAAGTACATTAGAAGACCCTTAGGGAACTTCTAGGAGCAGGGACTTTCAGAAGCTGTATCTTGGATAAGGAGGCTAATATTAAAAGTATTCTTCCAGGGTTTTTTTTTTTTTATCTTTTGGTATTGATAACCCAAGAGGTCACCACAGTACTAATGTTCAGTTAATAGTACCTGTAGTAACAACACAAAATCTGCCAGATGAACATTACAGCCTCCCCAAGACGTGACAAAAGAGATCTGTTAGCATAAACTCCAGGTATAACTTGCTCATTGCTACTAATCTTAACAGCAAATTACATCAGTATTTTTGAAAAATTCCATTAGGCTCTGTCTACATCCAAAGCCAGTTGCATAAAACTCAGTTTGTGTGTCTTGGCTGTGTTCCAACATGCATGCATGTACTTGCATGTGTGTCCTGACAAAAAACAAGCAATTTGGCAAAAAAAATACTCATCTTCAAATAGGCTATTTTGGCATAAAGTATTAAAAATAATAAGATGAGGGTCTCTACAAGATAACAAGGATTGAATTTACAAAACTTGTGAACCACCCTGGTCCTCCCCAAAAAGACCTGGATAAACTTGTACTGAAAGAACACTTTCTTTGAGGAGTATTTTTCCTAAAACCTAATTTATGCACTGGCCACTGGGATGAGGTGCTGTGTCATTCTCCAGTACTATTTCAATGCTCCACATGTTTGGCCAGTGACGTGTCCAATATATATTATATATATATATAATAAAAATAAAAAATCTACAGAAAAGTCATTAGTCTATTTTTATAGAGCTGGCTCTATTCTTTTCTATATAAGAAAGGACTTGAATCCTACAAGAATAAAGAATGATTTTAATTAAGGCATTTTGTAAACTCTTCCTGCATGCCCCTGATATTAACACTCCAGATTTCCCAAATATTCCATTAGACAAAGTGGTTCCTACTCCCACTTCCAGCCAGTGGGCTACTCTAAGTGTCCCTTACTTCTTGCTACTTATTTCACTCATTGACAGTTGAACAGCACAGTGGAAAACTATTTGGGAGTCACAGAATTGACAGGAAAAATCCACTGTGTGATATGTGCTGCTGGTAAAATTACAGCAAAAGGGTTTCATGTTTCCTGATTTTTCCCCAGCTTTAACAGCATTATTTTTCATTTGCTTCAGAATGGAATATAATGCAGTTAGGACAGCGTCCTTTGGGACAATGTGACTAGACATAAGTCATGAAAAGGAAGTGGGGTTAAGACCACTGGCCGCATTCTGCTGGAGGAAGTGAGATATGTCTGCGCAGACAGAAGCTGTCAGCTGCTTCCCAGGTCCTGGAGCACTGGGTTGAAGGATTCTTGGGGGAGTTGACAGGAGGAAATGCTACCGACTCTTAAACTCTATACAGCCATTAAGAGAAGACCTTCATCAAGATATGCCCTCTGGGGAAGCACGAAGTGGAGAAAGATGATCATATGGCAAAATAGCTAAAAAAATGCTAACCTTTGCAGAAATCATAGGAAGTGAGTACTACTTGAACTTACCGAGCACAATCTAATTTTTACTCACCAGTCATTGTTATATAAACAGCTAAAACATTGTTATTTACAAATAGCTATAGAGATTATAAACTACTTCCATTTTATTTTATAGCAGAGTTCTCCAGATGACTTTTGAAGGCTTGGCTATAATTGCAAGACAATGAAAAAGAAGTGTCAGCTTTCAGAATAATTCTCAAGAACAGATTAGGAATTATATTAAAACACAGCAGAATGAACATTACAACATACAAAAAATCAAAATGTTACCACAGTAATGATATGACAGAAACATAAACCCAGATGTTAGAGCAGGAGGAGGGTGAGGAAGGAGGTCTTCAGAGGCCACTTGAAGAGATCCCTGCCCTTGTCTCCTTTGCCTGCATTTAGAAATTTGAGGGGTACTTGGTAAGCCCTTCAGGTCAACATTTCTACTCCACCCTATTCTAGTCCCTTCATCCATCATTTGAAATTAATGCCACTGGACTAGGGCAATACACTCTGATAATTCCTTGGCAAAATGAACATCTACTAGGGAAAGACCATGCAATTAATTTATCTGGAGCAGATCAGTGTGTCACACCTTTTCTAAAATACAGAAGGGGCCCCTCCTGCACTCGGAAGCAAGAACAGCACACTCTAATCGGGGTGGGGAAGGAAGAGACAGTTGGAGGTGGAGGGTCAGCTTGAGCGCACAGTTCCAGAAGGTGAACTTGAAGACATCATGATCTGGGGCCGGGGAACAGGGGCGGCCAGAAGTGGGAGCTGATGCTGCAGGGTGAAGGTCGGGGGGACCAGAAGCATGAACCCTGAACTCACTGGGAATTATGCTGGCTCAGCAGAACTTAACTCTAGGGATGACAGGATGCCTGACTCCCAGAATGCATGTGTGGAAACTCTGTTTTCATGAAGTACACCCCTCCCTGCCACACACAACAAAGGTGCGTGGATGGTGTCTTCAAACTGGAGTATGCAAACCGAGCAGTGCAGTTTTCAAGGTGTATGTGGACATGAAGAGAGTTCAGCATTAGAAGAGGGATATTTTTATTCCACTGGAGGTTGTGAATCCAGAGAGTTTGTAGAGTGGGGTGGATGGAGTGATGAAACTACAAATCCCATCTGAGCCCTGAAAGGGGAGAAGGGCTGCCCATGATTGCAGCGCCTCTGATGGTTATAAAATTTTCTTCTCTTACATGCTTCAGTTTGGAAAACAGCATTTATTCCCTCCAATGCAAACTTGCTAATTTTGTCTGAACATTTTTAAATGCATAAGGCAGGGGTCAGAAACCTATGGCTTGCGAGCCAGATGTGGCTCTTTTGATGGCTGCACCTGGCTCACAGACAAATCTTTAATAAAAAAAACTAATAATGTTAAAAATATAAAACATTCTCATGTATTACAATCCATTTATTTCCTACCACTCATGTTCCTGGTTGTTAGTGGCTGGAGCCAATCACAGCTGTCCTCCGGGACAACACCAAATTTTTATTGGATAATGTGTAACATACATGGGTCATTGTATGGCTCTCACAGAATTACATTTTAAAATATGTGGCGTTCATGGCTCTCTCAGCCAAAAAGGTTCCTGACCTCTGGCATAAGGCAAAGGTTCTACTAGTATTTTAAAAAATGGGGGCATATCTCAATTTGAATTTTGTAATAGTCACTCTCTACAAAAGAAAGCTTTAGAGTGGATTCCTTTTTAAGATAAGGGAGACACAGAGAATTTAAGTGGTAAATAGCAGAGTTGGGATTCAAACCCAGGTTAGATTATAGAACCTAAGTTTGTTGTGGTGGTGGTTTTGATTGTTTACTTTTTACCATTTACATGAGTTGGAGTATATTTTTGCTGTTTATAAAATATAAGCATCCCATGTCAGAACTAACTTTCTATCCTAAAGTGTGAAATGATTATCTGCTAGGAGCACCTGGTATAGAGTTTAAAACATCATAGTGATTTAGGAAATACTCATTTGTATTTTTCTTCTTTTTTATAATAAAATCTATTTGTCTTCTCTCTATGAAATTCAATGTTTATTTTGAGAGGAGATCCTTTTATTATATTTTCATAGTTTCAGCTGATGTTCAGATTTAGAGTTACAAACAGTATGGTAATATTTATAATTTAACTCCATTCCTGTCTGTCTGTCCCTATCTATCCCTCTCTCTGATTCTCTCTCTGTGTCTGTAAAAAAACTAACAAAAAAATGATAATTTAAGCACTCTAAATATCAGGCATTTCCAATTTGAGGAAACAAATCACTCACAAGTAAGCAGTGGACACATGATGGGAAGTTCTGATGCTCTGGAGATACAGAGGTGTCCAGGGACACCAAGAGCCATGCCCACTGGACCTGACTTGTAAGCATCTGTTAGAATTTCCCCAGGGAGCTTCTTAATTGCTATGGAATATTTAGAGGCACTGAAACAGCTGCCTGACTATGAACTTGGATTTGCATAGAGGAGGGCAGCACCATAAAAGTTTGTGCAATTCTATTCTTTTTTTTTTTGCCCATTTTTTGATTGGATTGTTTGTCTTCCTGGTGTTGAGTTTTACAAGTTCTTTATAAATTTTGGTTATTAACCACTTATCAGATGTATTGTCGAATATGTTCTCCCATTGTGTCGTTTGTCTTTTTATTCTGTTCTTATTGTCTTTAGCTGTGCAAAAGCTTTCTAGTTTGATAAAGTCCCATTTGTTTATCCTGTCTTTTATTTCACTTGCCCATGGATCATTTACATTAACATGGATGGACCTTGATAACATTATACTGAGTGAAATAAGTAAATCAGAAAAAAACTAAGAACTATATGATTCCATACATAGATGGGACATAAAAATGAGACTCAGAGACATGGACAAGAATGTGATGGTAACTAGGAGACGGAAGAAGGAAGGGGGGAGGGAAGGGGCACAAAGAAAACCAGATAGAAGGTGATGGAAGACAATTTGACTTAGGGTGAGGGGTATGCAACATAGTCAAATGTCAAAATAATCTAGAGATAGTTTCTCTGAATATATGTACCCTGATTTATCAATGTCACCTCATTAAAATTAAAAAAAAAAGTTTGTGCAATTCAATTCTGAACTTTCTGATGGACTTGAGGTCTCCAAGGGAGCAGACTAAAGCTATATACATAATAGGTCACTTGATATAAAATTAGCATTTGAGAAGAGCTGCCTTGGCCAATCAAGAGCAGCTAGGTAGTGGGGTCAGATATTGGGGAGTGATTAATGTAGTTTCATGAAGAGTGTGAGGCTGTGTTTGACCATCCCCGATAGATGGCCTGCCCATCTCCATACTCCTCTCTTTACATTCAAACGGCCCTATTTCCCCAGCGTTCACAGAACCACATGCAGCCTTCCACATGAACCTGGTGCTAGTGGTCCAGTAGTTCGCCGGGCTACAGACAGTGAGCAGGAGAATGCCAGCTGGTGGTAGAGGAGCAGCATTTCCAGGGCAGCAGTCCAGCGGAAGGCATGCAGAGCTGTGAGCTGCAGCCCTGCTCACGTGCTTGAACTTCTCACATGTTGTAGGTCCCTAGAGAGAGACTAATTAGGGAGGTGGCTCCTAGGATAAGTCTGGACTACGTGCTAAGCAAGGCGGTAAAATAAAAACTAGATATTCCTGATTTATGGTATTTATGTAAGAGTACATGTGTATATATTTCCACTGACAATTGAGTAAACCCCAGAAAATTTTGTATTTCACATGTTGAAGACAGAATGCCAGATACCACACTTAGATGGAGCTTTTGGCTAAGTGGCATTTATAAAATGTTGTTATAAACAATTTCACTGAGGGGCTTGGTGGTGGGGTTGGAGGGACTGAAGAAAGGCTCTGAGGGAATGAGATCTGATGTCTTGGGCCTGGCCAGATTTCTCCAGTCTCCCAGTGGCCAAAAGCTATAAGATGTTTTTGAGCTGCAAATCCACTACAAACCTGCCTATTTGGCTAGGCTCATGACCATAGTAGAGGAAAACTATGTAGATTAGGCCCAACTGAAAAAAACAGTTGGAATTCAGAATCTTTCTTGGCAAGTGCACTTCTCCAGCATTGGCTCAAACATAGAAAGAATGAGAAACTGCTCCAATGTATCAGTTAACTCTGTACCACCTGACTTCTCCAACCCCTAATCAAATATTACCTAACACATATGGCGCTTACGGAGACTGTGCAGTTTTGCATACGTCATTCCATTTAATACACTACCATAACAACCCTATGGTTGTATGGCATATAGTCTCCAGTTTAAAAAAAAAAGAGGAAATTGAGGCTTAAAAAAATTAAGTTACTTGTCCTCAGTTGTAGAGCTAGTAAGTGATCCTGTCTGGATTTGAGCCTGCCCACAATATGCATGCTGCTCTTCTGCGAAGGTTATCAAAAAAGATGGCATTTCTCCCTCTATTTCAATGTTTTCTTCACATCTCTGTTTAAGCTATTTCATTTTCTTCCAGCATGAATTTAAAAAACTAACTTGAATCTACAAAGCAAAGAAAGTAAATTGCCTATAACTTAAAACCACACCTTTCTACTCATAAATTGATGGCCTTTCAAACTGACTCAGCATGGGACTATCTATGTTTGGCATACTTTGAATTGAGCATTTCTCCAAGGTAGGTAAAAGTAACAGCAGTGATGGGAGCTGACTTTGCGCAGTTATGCATATTGCTTCGTTTTCCCTCCTGTCTCATCAAGAATTAGACCATTATATAGTGATACCACAGTAGAGTCTTGCTCTTTACATGCTGCTGTACAGGCCAGTGGAGCACTGAGATACTTCTACTTTGTGCTCATTTAGTGCTTTTTTCCTGAGAATCAGCCATGTAGGACTGCCTTCAGCCATTGTGAAGATTTAAGCCAGAAAATGAGCATTGCTTCAGGTCTGAACTGGGTACTAAAGGTCATCAGGCAAAAAGCCCTGGCTGCCTAGCAACAAGCAAAACTGTGAAAACAAGGGTCTTGCCCCCAGGATAATCTTTCCTCCTCTGGCATATGGTTTATCATGCAGTTCAGACCCCCTGACCTTTCCTATAGTTGGTCATGTGGTTTGGACCTTCCCCTGACCTTTCCTCCCCTGCATGTTGCTAGTCATTCGGGTTAGATCCCCTTAAAGGGGGAAAATACAAAGGGGCTGGAGAATGGCTCTTAAGCATTAAGCCTCCAGGACAATGAGGTTTTGACCAGGACCAAATACATCTAGTGCTCAGGCGTTTTAGCTCCAGGCCCAGAAAAGCAGCAAAACTAGACAAGGATGTCATGGCTGACATCAGGATCAGCTACATTGACTGTGGACCCCTGCCCTGTTTCCAACCAATCAGTGGAGACCACAACCCTGGAAGGACACACCTGGAAAGCTGATGAATATTCTGGTGAGATCCTTTTCTGGGACCTCCTCTAAAATCTTCATCCTTAAAGCCCTTCAGATGGAGGACCCAGTGCAGCTCTGTGTGAGGAGCACGCCCATGCTTTTCCCTCCCTCCCCCCCATGGGCTTTCCTTGCCTCCCTCTCCTGAGCTCAGAGGGCCCTTCTTTGCCTTTGTAACCTGTTTCCTGAGCCCATTTCTTCTACAGCTCGCTTCTCCTACCTCTGTGACTTTCTAAATAACCTTTCTCCTATAGTTAAAAAAAAATTCATGCCCTCACTGAACGTGGTATTTCAGTGCAATTAAAAATTATTGTCTAGACTGCTGCTTCTTGTAAACAATTAGCTTTTCTTTGCTGTGGATCCATGTGGCTGCAATTTTAATGGACATCAACATCTTAATGAATTGAAATCGAATGAGATTTTATTATGAGGAAAGTCTAGATAGCCATTATGAGTAAAAAATTATTTAAATGGAAAGTGCTAATATTCACAATATAAATTTGCTAATTGTCATTCTGTGGCAAATATCATTACAATAATGACACTCAGAGTTACATTATTCGGTGAATAAGCATTTGGAAATTTGATCATAAAATAATATTTTACCATTAAATATTTTCCTACAAAGCTATTAAAATCCCTTATGTTGGGAAATACCAACGTTACTCTAAGTATGTCAGCATTTGTAAGTGCTTTGAATACCAAGAATCCACACATTGACCAAAATTCCCTTTTAAAGGAAAAAATGGCTTTTTCTGTCATTTGAATTTGAATTTTCAAACAGCTTGTAAAAGATTTAACAAATTTACCATAAAACATAACATCTATGTTATCATTAACACTAATGACAATAAATGGGCTTTTGATGTGTGATTGCATAATCTCATAAAAGTGACATTTCATAATTCCTAAACCAGTCTCCATTCTTCAGGTGTAAGCATGTCTCCCATAAGAAAAAAATGTGTGAGATCCAAAAACCATGGTTTTATAAATCTTTGTCTATACTGTACATAAAAAGAGAAAGAAAACATATACAACCATCCAAATACTCAGAAATTTTCTGTAATGGTTTGGGTTTATAGAGGAGCAATGAGGGTTGAATTATTTTTGGTCTTGATTTATTGAACCCACTGCCGCATACTCTCACCTGATTTTGAATGTGTAAGTAAGTGGCTCATGTTTGCTAACAGGATAGATAATAATCAGGGTTAGGAGTTCTGGATCTATCTCAGTAACAGACACCATGCTATATATTTTATCTAATAGCTTGATCTCTTTAAAATATAAACATTCACCTTATTTCCATCCTGAAGTAATAGTAGAAAATCCATGGAGGAATATCTATCTATCTAGGACAAGTTCAACATACAACTCCACTACCACTAGCATTGTGCCTATGGAACACAAACATCTTAGAGACTGTGTTCAAACGAAAGCTTTTCTGTCCCATTTCTACTTCTTTGTAACCCGCAAATGTAAACTGGATAGAAGGAGCAGTAGTCAAGTCATGAAAAGGAGATATAATCTCTCTGTCAATATAAATTAATCATAATTTATTTTGTCAAATGCATTCTGACACCATTCATTCATTGTACATTTATTGATGGGGATACTAGATAACAACTAGATAACACACACAATTGTAGGGAATAGGTATATGGAGATAAAAGCTACAATTCTGTCATTGCCATCAAAAAGCTTCAATAATCTGGCTAAGTGCACTAATAGAGGAATATAAAGGGCCCGAAAGGAACCTAGGGAAACTGCTTGAACGAGGTGGGGTGTCAAAGGAAGGGTTCTCAAAGCAGGCAATGCTTGACCAAGATATGAAATTGGAGGGTTATCTTGAAAAAGAAGCAGAGTATGGGTATTCACGACAGACGGAATAAAATGTGACAAGGATGAGAGCCGATAGCAAACCAAAAAAAAATTTGTCTTAGTATGATAATAATGTGCAAAGTAGGACATGATGACAGGAAATAAAGATGGAGTTAGGAAAAACCTGATGATGAAAGACTTTGCCATGCTGATGAGCTTGGGGTTTTTTTGTTTTGTTTTTTGTATTTTTCTGAAGTTGGAAATGGGGAGGCAATCAGACAGACTCCCACACGCGCCCGACTGGGATCCACCCGGCATGCCCACCAGGGGGCAATGCTCTGCCCATCTGGGGCGTTGCTCCGCTGCAATTGGAGCCATTCTAGCGCCTGAGGCAGAGACCATGGAGCCATCCTCAGCGCCTGGGCCAACTTTGCTCCAATGGAGCCTTGGCTGTGAGAGGGGAAGAGAGAGACAGAGAGGAAGGAGAAGGGGAGGGGTGAAGAAGCAGATGGGCACTTCTCCTGTGTGCTCTGGCCGGGAATCGAACCCAGGACTCCTGCATGCCAGGCCGACGCTTTACTACTGAGCCAACCAGCCAGGGCCGAGATTGGGTTTTATTCTAAGAGAAAATAGCTGCATTTAAAATATTTACAAAGAGAAAATATCTAAAAACATCTGCATTTTAGAGCTTTACCTCTGACATTATTATGGAGAATGGATTTGAGAGTAGGTTGTAGCATACCATCCCAAGGTGGTGATATGGACATGAGAGTGGGGAAGACTTGATGAGAAGATGAGGTGACCTTTTGAATGAAAGCAGCAAAGGATGGGTACAGGATAAATTACTTTGGGGGATCCTGGTGTTATTTACAATGATAGAAAACATGGAAATAAGAGCAATTGCAATGGGAAGTGCTAAGTATTAACAGTGGGGTATGAGAGGCTTATGGGATATTCAGTGACCTTTGGGTGGCTGTAAATATAGAACTGGAGTTCAGTAGGTGTCTGATGGTTTAGGAATCTTTGGTCTGTAGGTATGAATATAATTATCCAGGAATATTGTAGAGAGAAAAAAAGAAAATAAGACCAAGGACACATACATTCTAGAGAGTGCAAACCATTAAATAATACTCAGAGGTAGACCTAAAAAGAGAAACTGAGGAATGGCTGGTGAGTAATGCTAGAAATGCTAGCAAGTAGTGGCTATGCATGGAAATTAAGGAGAAGAATTTTCAAAACTCAGGAAGAGATCAAATTAGACAAATGCTGTAAATATCTATTGGTAAGAAGATGAAAGCTGGCCACCTTAATTATATTCAAAAGTAGAGTGACAGTTTGAAGACTAGAGTTGTTAAAGAAGTAGATGAGAAACAAAGAAGAGAGGCTGACTGTAGATACTGCATCCCAGAATTTTTACAAGATGACTGTCATGGTGTGGTCTTCAATGGAATATTCAATTCCATGGATATGCTAGGCATGTGTGGTCTCCAATGTTTATATATTTATACCTTGAATGCCAAAGAAGCAGACAGGTCTGTCCTACTGCCTTAAACCCTGCTTGTCAGTTGACTCTATTGATCCTTTCTATTACTATCACCATTCCTACTCATATACGGCACTTTATTAAGAAGTGAAAATGTAACCAATCAGCAAGACATTTGGGCTGTGCGTCTGGCAGTCAGTTAGAAGGACTTTGCCACTGAGTTGATCTGTAGTTGTTGTCTCTTGCAAGCCTGTCCCTTGTTGTCATTCAGTTTACAACAGTGGCAAAACATGTTTGAGATAGTACATCCCTGGGCATGCAAAGCTCCTGGGGAACTATTTGAGTTTTGGACAAATGAGTTATGTTGAAGTTCATTCTGGAATTGGCTTAAGTGATTTGCATGGGTGTCAAGAAGAAATTAAGTGAAAAAAAAAAAAAAGAGACCAGAACTATCACTGTTGTTTTTATTTATTCAATGTATTTGTTTAATCTTTGGTAGCTTTTATGCCAGGCTCTGCCCCCAGATGCTAAGCTGGGCAGGATCTGCAATAGATACAGTAGTGAACAAAATAGACAAATATCTGTGCCTTCAAGAGTTTATATTTTAATGGGGGGAGGAAGAATCACAATAAGTATAACAAATAAGTACCATATTTCCCCATGTATAAGACACTTCCATGTATAAGACACACCTTAATTTGGGGGCCCAAAATTTGAAAAATAAATTTATTACATAAAGTTATTGAACTCAAGTTTTACTCATCATAAAATTCATACACCTCCTCATGCACACGAAAAAGTGGGAAATGCAAGTAAAAAAATCTACAACCACTGTATAAGACGCACCCAGTTTTTAGATCCCCAATTTTTTGAACAAAGGTGCATCTTATACATGGGGACATATGGTAAATGTTGGGTATGGTAGGTGGTGAAAGACCTTTGGAGGAAAAAGTTAAGTTGGAAAGAGGTATAATTGAAATTTTTTTGGAGGAAGGGTGAATATTAAATAGGATAATCAGAGAGGGTCTCACTGGAAGTAACATTTGAGTAAAGACTAAAATTGAAGGGTTCAGCCACGGAGACACCTGGAGAAAGAGTGTTTCAGGCAAAAGAAAAAGCAAAACATATGAGATAGGTAAGTGTCTGGCATCTCTTTGAAACAGAAAGAAGACCAATGTGGCAAGAGAATAACAAAAAAAGGAGTGGTGAGAGGCTGTATCAGCAAGATAATGACAGAGAATATAGCAGGACACAGGCCATTGTAAGGACTGTGTTGAGTGATTTTGAACAGAAAAAACTGATTCTGGGATTTTAAGGGACTCTTCATTGAAAAAATACATCTTCATCTTAAAGAATAAGGTATCATTTTCCTATCAGCCTACCCTTCCTTTTAAGGATGATGCTTCCACAAATGACCTCCTTGATCCTCTTGGTCCCATCACAGAAGCTACCTGTGGATCTATATTATTGGGGTAGCTTTTAGTTACCTTGGATATTCCTGATGTGATCTTTTCAACTAAAATTTATGTATTACATTGCTTCACAGAAAGTGTAAAGAATGAGGATGGTGAAGTAAAAATAATCTGTCACCACTAACTCAGTAGTGGCCTCTCCTATCAGAACTAGTGTATGATTTAATAAGCATGCAGCCACAGGTCTGAACACCTGGGTTTAAATCTTTACTATGCTGAATAGTAAGCAGCTGAATGGACAGTAACTATAACTTTTCTTGTTAAGGGTATCTACAAAAATCAGCTGCCATGGATAGAGTTGAGTCCAGGATCTCCAACAAGCGCCATGCTCAGTAATTTGTTGGGATTATCTTATCCAGAGATAATAACTGCACCACACTGTACTCCATCCATATTCCCTTTCTGTCCCCACAGACATAAACAGACCACAATACTTAGCCCATTGAGTCAATCAGAACTCAGGGAGGGTTGGAATATTTTTAAAAATTTATTTTTGCATAGTGACTCAGACAATTATAACCAAATAATTAGAAATGGCACTCAGGTTGAAAACAATTTGCTACCTTATCATTAGGAGAATGACTATATCAAAGTCAACGGTTCCTGGTATAGCTAGGAGGAGGACTCCCATCCTGTCAGCCAACTTCTCCCATCCCTAAAGAGTTCTAACATGTCATCAGTTCCGCTAGCATAAAGTAGATGCTGGTATCCTGGGCATAACCAAAATGGGTCCATTAGCTTTACAGTCAAAGTGGCCTACAGCATTCATTTC
This sequence comes from Saccopteryx leptura, assembly GCF_036850995.1. Taxonomy (NCBI): domain Eukaryota; kingdom Metazoa; phylum Chordata; class Mammalia; order Chiroptera; family Emballonuridae; genus Saccopteryx; species Saccopteryx leptura. The sequence continues at coordinate 113,163,456 of NC_089504.1, forward strand.
CCTTCTTATTAAGCCCACTGGTATCCTGAAAGGAGAACCTGCTATAAAAGAAACAAACTCACACATTCAACAAGTAGAGGCATCAGTGACTTCTGGATCTTTGTGGCCCCACCCACTCACTTTCTTGTTATCCACATCTACAGGAGCATAGGTCAAGAAATTTGTGTCTGTTCCAGTTCTACTGAAAAGTCCTAGCAATATTATTAGATAACTGTGATGAATTTTAATCTGATGACAGCTTGTGACCCACAAATTGCTGTTTAAAATTAAAATGCATTCAAAATGAAACTGGCAAGACAGCCACAATATTAAACTTGCAATCTGCTGTGAAAAAAATACCTCTCGAAAGCACTATATTAAATATGAATATAATTCACTTCTATATAACATCCTGCAACTGAAATCTGAAAAAGATAGCCCTTCAAAGCATCACCTTATTAAATTTAGATTGGTTGAATAATCCTTCGCTCTTTCTCTGTCTTTTTTTTTTCTTCAAATTAAGAAGTTATATAGAGGCAGACTGGTTTGTCTTTGTCAATGCACCCTTTGGCTGAGCTCCAGGTATAGTAGAATCTAGTGCTACAGACTTCCAGATTCCTCTTTCATGAACAAACCTCTTCTGTTTACCTCATCCCAAATGTTCATCCACAATCAATGCTGAAAGGTTTTCCACCTGCTTAGTTTTAAGTTTATTTATAACTTTTAAACTCTAATTACTCAAGACATACATATTAAATGTGATTGTTAGAACTGTTTATACATTATTTTTTAAAAAAAACAGCCACACTGGTATTTTTGACAGATCAGCTAAATCATTCTTAAACTTGGTAATAATTGAGATGCGCTTTTTTTTCTGTTTTTGGTAGTGAATGTCAGTGCTATCATTAAACATTAATACAAGTAAAACTCAATCCAACGTGTATATTTTCATCCTATATTCTAACATTAAGTAATTGTATGTGGTAATGAAAGGATTCATTACAGTTGTTTGCAAATAATTAAAGGACCAAGTCTTACCTATTTCTAGTTTTCAAAAGGTGCTAAAGAACTATTGAAGTTTCTACACTGTAACATCATAATTATATTAACGTGTGTACTTAACTATAGCCTTAATGTTCCATACATTACTAGTTCAAGAGATTCATGATGTATTAAAATAGCATTAGCTAGAAATAAGAAAGTACCATATCTCACCCTCATTACTGCACATATAGAAAAAGATTCACCTACTTTTTTAAAAAGATACCACAAGAACTGTAATTTCTCAACCATTATTTTTATTCATTACCTCTGCAACATAGTACATACTCAATAAATGTTAGTTGAAGGGATGAATGAATATGTGATTGGATGACAAGAAAACTCAGGGAAAACACCTAGTTTTTGGTTGCCACAGGACTACTGCATGGACAACGGCTGTCGCAGTAGGGTTTCTAAAATCTCTCTGCCATATTCTGTTTTGCCTCATGTGCATGTAGAAATAAATGATAAAGGAATCAGTCCACCAAGTCCTTGCATTTATAGAGGCTGCATTATCCAAAAGCAGGGTCTATAGTGAAATTACATAAAAATTGCTCAGGCACTTTCTGAGGTTTTCTTCTAATATCAAATATATTTATATTTAGGAGCAGTCTCACTATGACTCCTGGCTAAACCTCATCACATCTTCCCCAGGGATAGTGTCTACCCTCCCCTCCGCAGGGGTATGGGGGGACGGTTGTCAGCTTTGAAACTGTGATTGGGTTTTTGTTCAGTGCCCTCAGACGCTGACCATGATGCTGAAAGAGAGGACAGGGTCCTATTTTAAACATTTCCTTCCTCCTACTGGTTTAGAAAATTCGAGTGACAAAAACAGGGGCCAAAGGAGCCTGGAGCGGCATCCTTAATATGAGTCGTGTATTTCGATCTTTGAGGCGGAGATGTGGTCCATCGGTTACAGCCAACGCGTCCCTCTAAGCTCTCGCTAAACCAAGAGACCTCACAGATGTAGCCGCTGCAGTAGAAAAGGTTACATCCAGCAGGATGCCTTATCTGTCTCCTGAAAAATTGGCAGTCAAGTGCATAGCCTAGAAAGAGGATCAGGAAGTCTAGATGGAGGGAAGGGGAGACAAACATGTATTCACATTGCAAATGTTCACTATTACTCGTCCACGGTAAGGAAAAATCAAGGCTGATTTTAGCTTAAGTTTTGGCCCCAGTCTTCCAACAGGTGCATGACTCCTTCACCTCCTCCCTGTCGGTCCTGTCCTGCTTTGCCTTTCCAAGGCTTTCCTTGCCAGGCAAGCTTTTCCTAGAGTCTGTAAGCATGTGCATTTTCTCTCCATCTCATCCCCAGCCCCAGCTCTGCCCGGCAATCTCTTACCTGCAGCGAGAACATTAAGAAGCAGGCACAGCGCAGGGAAGCCGACTGCTCTCCGCATAGTGTTTGCATGGAGAGGCGGAGGAGCAACTCCGCCACGACCCCACTTCAGCAAAAGTGTGATCAGAAGGAGCCTCCGCCAGAGGGTCTCTGGGCTCCGGGGTTCATTCGCAGGTTTTCACCTGGGGTTTGCAGAGCGGTCTGTGTCGCCGGCAGAAAGCCTCCCCAGCTTCGCCTCCTTAAGGGAGGGGAAAGGAAGAGGAGGAGAAGGCGGCTGCTGAGCGGGCGGGGCTGGGTGGGGGCCCGGGCGCTCCGTGGCGGCGGCTGCTCGGCCTTCTGGAAGCCCCGCAGCGCGGCGGGTGGACGCGCGGCCGGTGCTGAGCGAACAGCACAGACGCGCAGCGACTACTGAGCATGCCCAGCGCGGGCCCCCGCGCGGCCCCGGGGTTTCAAAACGAAATTCCACTTCGGGTCTTAGCGGCCGCTGCGAGGGGAGCGGGCACCGCGTCGGGCTGGCGGGCTGGTGGTGGTGGTGGTGGTGGTGGTGGGTGGGGGGGTTAGGGAGAGTCCGTCAAAAATCTGGGGTCAGGTGCGGTGGGGTTGGTCTAGATGAGAGCAGGATCTGGGGAACCAGAAGAGGGAGCCTGAGAAAGTAAGTGTCAGCCTCAAGACCCAGCCTACTTCTTCCCCAAACCTTACACATGGACAGAGCCTAGTCCTGGGAGTTAACCTTCGCAAGGCCGCAGACTGACCAGCTTCTCAGGGCTGCCTACAGGAATGGAGTTTAAGTGCCTCCTGGGGAGGTAGTGTAAATGGTTATTCTGGGGGTGCCCTGTTCTAAGAGCTCTCCCTTTTTGTTTCTTTTTCCTCTCCAGCTCATCCTTGTATTTAACTTTCTTCTGACTGAAGTCCAAAGTCTCTGATTATAATGACAGAAAGAAATGAGGCCATTCTTTTAGACTAGTAGGCTATATCCCCAAAGAAACGAAGGCACCCTCTTGTTTTTTACAAGATACTTACCTTTAGTCTCCATGTTACTTTCTGAGGGGGTAGGTAATAGAAATACTTCTCTAACAGAGCTCCTGTAGTCCAGCGCTGTCTCACTGCAACAGTCTAATATAAGTACCCTGAACCCCCATCTAAGACTGGAATGTGGAGATCTTTATATTAATTAGTCTATTGGCTAATCACTCCTAACCCTGATGTTCCTTGGCCAGACTTCTCTCCTTCATCCCAGGAGCTTTCTGCCTCTGTGTCTTCCAGGAACACTGTTGCCCCTTCCTCAATGGCCTCCAATTGTGTCATCACCACACTCAAACTTACTAAAGGCTAACCTTGATAATCACTTTTCCAGAAAGCTCTGGCCTAAGTCCAGGTCACAGTGATAGTTCTCTTCCACATATGTGTGTATGCACAACCTTGGCTCAGCATTGCCTTATATGTTTTCAAAGATAGTCATTTATCTGTGGTTTGTCTTCCAACACAGTCAAAGGCTTCATAAGAACTTCTACATCTTTCTCTCACTGACATTGAATAAAACCATTTTAGGCAAATAAAAGGTACTAATAAGTGCTTATTGAATCAAATTGTGTATCTGACTCAGTGTAATTTTTCCTCCATCCACTGTGACTGGGAAAACTAATGGGAAATCTACTACCCGTAACAGCTTATACTAGGCAGATCTCATAGGATTTGAAAGCCTGGGCAGTATCTTTTTCTTTTAATGTATTTCATCTCCAACACAGAGAGAGAAGGCCAGGCATTGCCCTCAGACAGGTGGGAGAAGGAAAGATGAGATGTATTTTTAATACCTAGGCAGCTGTTCCATGCTGAAAACAGTGATACACAGTTTCACTCTTCCCACTCCTGCACCTGCCCACAGGGTATGTCCGGCTCCATGTCTGCAGCACTGCCATTGCACCCAAGCCACCCTATGCTGCAACCTCTCCGGACTCACTTTCTCCAATCTCCCTTTCTCCTAGAATGTAACACTTTCTAACATAACAAAAGAACTACTTATTAAATTTACCATTTATTGTGTGTTTCCCTGTCCTGCCCTGCCCCTCTCTCCTGCAGTGGAATCTGATCTTCAAGGGCAGAGATCTTTGACAGTTGTACTCCCTTATGTCTCCCAAACGATTAAAACAGTGCCTCTCACAAATAAGAAGTGCTCAAAAAAATAAATTAAAAGCAATTAGTTGGCAAAGTTCAATACTGACCGTTAACCTGGCTCTTTACTATAATGTTCTCAAGGTCCATCCATGTTGCTGTAAATGGCACTATGTCATCACTTCTTATGGCTGAGAAATATTTCATTGTATAGATGTACCACATCTTCTTATGTACCTGTAAAATAAGTAAATCAGAAAAAGCTAAGAACTGTATGATTTCACACATAAGTGGGATATAAATTGAGACTCATGGACATGGACAAGAGTGAAGTAATTACCAGGGGGAGGAGGATGATGGGGAGAGGATTATGAGGGAGGGGGTACAGGGCAGGGAGTAAAGAGAGACAAATATAAGGTGACAGAAAATGATTTGACTTGGGTGATGGGTATACAACATAATCAACAGTTCAAATACTACAGAGATGTTTACCTGAAACCTATGTACTCTTATTGATCAATGTCACCCTGTTAAATTTAATTTTCTAAATAAAATTTTAAAAAACAAACCTGTCTTTTTAGGATTCTTACTAAATAGATATTTAAGATAATTTATTTAGTTGTTCATGAAGCATAGAGAAGAATCTCTTCTCATCTAACATTGGTACTAGAATTTCTGCAGGGTTTGGAGTTGGAGGGAAATAACCATAGTAACGGGTGTGCATCTCTTATTTTCTTCCCTCTTAAAAAAATCTAATTATTAAACTTACATATGTCTTTAAGAAGAAAATGAAGTATAGTAATGAAATAATACTTCAGCAGTGCCCTGAACAACTTGCTTTCCCACAGATAATTCTAACACTTTTTTTTGAGTGGGTACATTTAAAGTTTCATATAATATAATTGGCAGTGTCTTTGCCAACAAGCAGTCAGCAAGCTATTTATTTTGCCCAGGGGTACAGGTAGCTGAATTATTAACTGTGCCTGAAAATCTCCTTAACAGCAGAATTTTCCAATTTTCAATTTAACTAGATATACTACTAAAATAGTTCAGCATAGTAAAAATAACCTTGACTGAACTGTAATTTTGGTAACTGGACATTCATTATTGATTACATGAAAAAGATGAAGAAGCAAGAAGATTCATATTCCTTGGTGAGTCAGTCTAATATACTTCCAATAGATTTGATCCCATGACATGTAAAGTCAAAGGACAAAAAATGAATTAGCCAATTAGTGAAAAAATCAACCCCTTAACGTTTGAGAAGTGTTCCCTGTGGGTCCTTAGATGCTGCTTTTCCTGGACTCTATGATCTAATAGTAAGTAGTGAAGGTGATTTATGTTGCAAAGAAGGTTGGTTAAAACACTGCACCAAGGTTTAGAAAAGTTAGTTCAAATTCAGAGGAGTGGAAATTAATGTTAGAGAGCTATGCAAATTTGTACTGGCTTACAGAACTATGTCCTAAGGGAAATCACTAACATTTTGAAAAATAAATAGAAAATTCCTATAATGTGTACTTTTCCTCCCCGGCAGGTACATAATCTCTTCCTTATGAGGTGAGATTCAGGGAGAATTTCTACAGGATAGAAGCCTTTTAGAGCCAGTTTTCAAACCAAATTTAACTGTTATGAGCCTCCACATTAACTGGTCTATAAATGGCAGAATATTATTCATGTTGGTATTCTTTCTTAAGATATTTTAAAGAATTTGGATCTATTGACTGTTAGAGATTTCCATTTAAATTATTTTGATTATTAGTTAAATAAAATGAGAGCTAATATTGATTGAGTGCTTCCTATGTGACAAGTTCTGCTCTAAGCACATGGATATTTAAAATAAACTTTAAAAAGTTTTAAAATATTTTATTTATTCATTTTAGAGAAGGAAGAGAGAGAGAGAGGAGGTGGGGAGAAACAGGAAGCATCAACTCCCATGTGTGCCTTGACCAGGCAAGCCTGGGTTTCGAGCCGGCGACCTTAACGTTCCAGGTCAATGCTTTATCCACTGTGCTACCACAGGTCAGGCTAACTTAAACTTTTTAATACCCTTAGGAGAGGGCACTATGATTATCTCATTTTGGAGGTTAAACAATTGAGGTACAGAGAAGCAAGTTGCCCCAAACCAGGTAGTAAGTAACCAATCAAAAGGTAGGTTGGTAAAGTGAGGATACACAATCAGAGGATCTGATACCAAATCTTTATGTTATTCTGCTTCACATATAACAAATATGCATATTGTCAGTGTAGCTGGCTCCCTAGGATTAGGTCAGGACCGGGAAGGGAAATACTGACCTAGATCTGGCAGGAAAGCTCCGTGGTGAGAACCCTTACGGGAGATCGTCTCCAAGAGGATGAGACCCTGCTCGTGGCAGGGGACTCTGGGATCTGGCATCCTACGGACAAAGACAGCAAGTAAAAGCATGTTTGGAAGACTCGTGTTAGAAGGATGCTTAAAGTAAAGTAGAGCAGATAGAGGATTCTGCTGTACTTCATGTCCTCTGTGGAGGGGGCAGCGAGGTGGGGATGAACAGCCGTCAAGAAGCTGTTAGTGGGGAACAGTAAGTGGGCTGCGTCTGGCTGGGTGAGTAGTTGGGAACTGTTCTACATGAAGAGAGAGCCTGTAGAATTGTGAGCCAGAGACATGGAATAATGGAATGGGTTCAAGGAACTTTCAAATGCGTATAAAAACAGTAAGTGTGTGTGGCGACTGTGGTGGGGCAGGGGAAGGAGGGTCTAGTGAGATAAATCGTGATGAAAGGAGACCTAACTTGGGGGGTGAACATACAAGGTAGGGTACACATAATGTTTTGTGGAATTGTCCACCTGCAATCTATATAATTTTGTTAACCAGTGTCACTCCAATAAGTTCAATTGAAAGGAAAAAAACAAACCGTAGATGACAGTGACCAATACCTTACTGAGACTTGGTTAATGTGCACTCTGTCTATCCTTTCTGGTGCCTCTTTGTCAACCCTAAAGTCGGTTTCCTTTTGTCTGAGCAATATCTATGTATAAGAGGGGGGAAAGGAGGAACAATGTATTTTTATAAGGTAAAAACATTTGATATAAATTAAGCCATTTCAAAGTGAAATATTTCAGAATAAAAAACAAATAAATTGGAAAGTCGTAAGTCAAGATAACACGTGTAGGTGTGTGGATTCACCATTATTTTTTAAAAATATTTTTCCAACCATAACAAGGAAGAACAATCTACTCTTTGGTATGAGCATAGAGTAAAGAAAACAGTGAAGTGAAAAAGGACATTAAGATGGGGAGGAAAAGCACTAAAATATATAAAATATATATTATCCCACTGAACCTTGACAAAAACTGTGTGAGTTATTATTCCTCTTTTTGTGATGAAGAAAGAAAGTGACAATGAGGTTAGTAATTTGCCCATGGTCACGCAGCTGGTAAGCAGTGAAACTGGCATCCAGCTCAGAACTGGGGACCCCACTTGACGCAATGCTGTTAACTATGTTGCACTGCCTCTCTGATAAATGGAAGGCTTAAATGGAAATGTGTTTTTAACCCAAGAAATAGACTTCAAGGTGGTTAATGACAACTAAATTTTACAACTTAACACAGCTCTACTTTTGTTGAGATTTATCTATTTGAAATGCTTGATACACAGACATACATACACAAATACACAAAATAGCAATATGTATTCTAAGAAAAAATAATTAAGTACCCAAATAAGATATATATTTTTCTATACATCTGGGAAATATATAGTCCCAGTCAAACACAAAATATCAAAGATAGAAAAATTATGTATGGGTACCTATAGATTCTATGATTGATTCAGCATTAAAATTTTTATTCAAATGAAGTACCAACTTCCTTGGAGCTATGCATCATACTTTCATCGGCTCTGGCTCTGCAAAGGTCAGATTCATCCAAGATGCCGGTAATAGGTTTACAAACTGCTGACTCTCTGGCATTAGCTCTCTGTCCACCCCAAGACACTAAACAGGCTGCACTTACACACCATCCATCATCCTGAGCAGCACACAGATGCGAGAGCCCTCCACAATGGATTAGATTTGCTAGCTGGGGCCAGTCAGATACATTTTCTGCAATGCTTGGTCATTCTTTTGGATTTCCTTGAATGAGGCCACTTTGGAACAACTCATTCACTTAACAGCCCAAAACACTAAGAGTATCCTGGGACTATATCTATGGCTTGATTAGATCATTTGATCTCATTCCATTTTCGTTCATTTCTCAAATAACTCTGAGATGCTATAAAAGAACTTCTTCCAGATAATGGGCCTTCATGCTTCTCTGACACCTTACTGTTTGAAATGAAAAGCTATACTTCTCTCTGTCTTATATTTCCTACTTTCCCTCATTCTTGCAGCTGTATTTCCACAGTAGAGAAGGAATAAGTTATCAGTCTATGTTTTAGAGTCGAGAAACATGTTTAGATTAAAATATTTCTTTGTTAAAGATGTGTACCTCTACAACACAGAAGGAAATCTTACTAAAATGATCACTGACTATAACCTGACCACTGATATATTCAAATGTCTAAGCAGTAATCTGTCTATGAAAGAATCCATGTGTGCTGATGTAACAGTAGTGTCTTTGTTCAATGAATTTATCAGGAAATATTATTGGAAGTCAAGTTACAGTGCATGCTATACTACATATATTCTAAAGTCAATGGAATAATCTGATATTTTATTGATATATCATTTAATTTCAAATAATTAAATAAATATATATACAGGGTGAGGCAAAAGTAGGTTTACAGTTGTTTGTATAGAAAATAATATAATAATTAATAACTAATAATACAAGAATAAACTCTGTGTTTTACATGCATAGACCGGTAAACCTACATTTGCCATACCCTGTATTGATGAGCCAGAAAGTGTTTTTAGTACCTAGGATTTATTATTGAACAAAATAGACAAAGATTCTTGACCTCAAGGAGCTTGATTCTAGGAAGGAGAAATATACATTTAACAGTAAATATAAGAAATAAGTAAGTTATATAGTTTGGTAGAAGTTAACAGTTGGTATGGGAAAAGGAAAAAGTAGATTAAAGTAAGGGAAATTAGGGAAAAGAGAATGGGGAAAAATGTAAGTACAAAGAGTTTGCAGAATTAATTAAGGTCTTTATGATAAGCCATATGGAGAAGGTAAGCATCAAGTAGAGATTTGAAGTTGGTGAAGAAGTTATCAAAGAGGATACCTGTTTGAAGAACTGCAGACAAAGGCTCTCATGATTCTGTAGGTATATTAGCCAATCTGGAAAACTGCAGTCAGAAAAAAATTCCAACACACCTTTAAATATACTAAGTATATACAGAGACATACAGTTGAAAAAATGCCAAATAAGACTAACGGAATAATTCCTCACCTGCACTTTTGAGTAATTCAAGTCGCACTGATTTCAAGTTAAAATTACACTTGAAATTCCAACTGTGCGAATTCCAAAGACTCAGAGGTTGTAACTACCCAAGGCCATCTGACATACCACTGAGAATTTCACACTTTAGTTCATGTTTTTGGTGTAAAATAAATACCTTATTTATATAGAAATGTGGGTGCATAATTTGATACTTTGTTCATCTTAAAAAACTTAGAAAAAAAGTTTCTGAACTGCCCTCTACTAAACTAAGCAAGAAAAGAATGAGAAAAATATCCTACCTAGTAGCAAACATTTTTGTGTTCTCAGCTCCCTACTTTGTGAATGGCTTCAAAATGCTTGGGTTAAGGTATTGTCCAAACTGAAGAAGAAAGATTTCACAAATTCTCTGTTTCTTAGAATACCTTAAGCAAATAATTTTGATTATTTGTTATTTAGAAATGGAATAGAAGGTAAGCTCACCTTATATTTTAATAAAATGTCTTTCTTATTTAATTCAATGTGATTAGTGCCCACTAGAACAGTACTTTGTTATTAATACAAATAGAGAGAAAGTATAAATGTTCCCTCTTGCAAAGAAATCATCTGGATCCTCTAGTCTCAGAAATATCCCAGAAAAGAAAAAAAATCAACCTATCTTAGACTTGATCATGGGACTTAAGTTGAAATCATATTTTATATTAGGTTTGTGCCAAGAGTGATGATCACAAAGATTGGAAAACTTAGTCTTTTTAAAATCATATTTAACTATAAATTTGGAAATTAAATTAAATTAAACTATTTTTGAATCAACCATAAATATAATTAGATTGCACTTCAACTTTACCTCACTATTTCTAGGAAGTGGGCAATTTTTTTAAAATTTTTTTGCTGTTTTTCTTTAAATCTAAATTAAATGCTTTCAGTCTGAACTGAACATTTCAAATTACAAAAGTAAAAACATCCATTGAGCAACAGACAATACAGAAAGAAAAAAAATAGTGCCCATGGATTGTATTAAACAGTTATAAACATGATTAATATTGTAATAAATCTAATCTTCCTCTACTCCTACCCTGGGATATAAGTGTCTATACACGCATATACGTATAATTGCTAATTTTAATATAAATTTCATGTCATTGAGATTAAACCATGGGTTTGAGACAACACTTTAAATTGTTGCATAGCATTGCATTATAATGTTCTATTTTTGACATCTTAGTTTGTAGAGCTTTTCCTCAATTAATCTGAACTGCTTTAGAAGAGCAAGAAAAGGCATTCAAATGATGCTCACTTATGCCCTAAAACACCTGAAAACATACACTGGGGAATGAAACATAAAGCATTTCTAACATGGCAGTTCTAGCGCTGGTGAAGCCATTGCCCAACTAAAAGAAAAAAATTTAAAGTGTCAAAACCAGGTGCAAGAAAAGAGAAAGCAAGGATTCTGAGTCATGCTTCAACCTATAGCAAATTAAGAAGAACCTGAATGTGTACCTCCAGTCAGGCTACCTCTCCTAAGAGTGGTGGCTTAGAGAGGGGGTGGATGAGAGAGAGTTTTGTTCCTTGGTTTTTTGGGGTTTTTTTTTCATTATCCTTGGCTAACTCAGTTGACTAACACTAAAATTATTATCACAAAAAAATAATATTGGATAAAAATAGCTGTAAAATGCATTGTATAAATAGGAGTTATAAGGAATTGTGGCATTTTCTTTCTTTTTAAAACTTATGTTTTTCTTTGCTTCTAGTCTATTTAAAAACAAACAAAAGCTTTACTCTTTTTTATACAGCTATACTCTTACCTTATTCTGTCCTCCTTTGTAATGATTATCATGATTTTATAGTCATATCTTATACTTTTTGAAGGTATCCATAAACAATGTACAGTAATTTTGTACTTTAAAATTTACTGCCATTATACCCCCAAAGCTAAATTGTTTCCAATTTTTTCCTCATTACAATTATTTTCGCTTATTTTAATACATACTTACACATGTTTTTAAAGCACAGTTACTATGGTTTCTCTAAGGTACAGACATAAAAGTTAAATTGATTGTTCATAGGCTATAACATTCTTTACCTTAATATCAAATCACTGGATTGTTCTATGTAGTGTTGGCAACAATTCACATTCTCAGCAGAAACATATAAAGATACCAATTTTCCTACAGCTTCACTACCCATGAGTAGCAGACGTTTTCCTGGTTCTTGGTATATCAATTCTTTTCAGACTTCATCCTGGACATTTTGAATGTTATGCTTTAAAACTTCTGAGTTTTGTTAAGATCCTCTGGGCAGTGTGAGGTTATTGTCAGACTCAGTTAAGACTACACGTTCTGCCTTGCCTTCTGGTGTGAGTAGTGGACCCAATGTCTGTTCGATTGTTGAAATCTTTGCTAGGTTGCTTTGAATCTTTCCCATGTATTCACTACCAAAGGATTTGTCTGTGACGGATGGTGGTTTAAATTGTAGTTTAGTTCTGAAATCCTTTTTAATGCTTTGTTGAGCTCTTTCAATGCATGTGCACCAGCAGCAGAAGCATCCATCTCCTACTTCTTTGTCGAAGAGAACTGAAAGTTTCTTAATAGAGTTCAAGTTGCCCCACTAAATGTTACAAGAACAAGAAACTCATGCTGTCATTCTCTTCAAAATGTCACCTTTCCTTTACAATCTACCTACTTTTATCTTCTCTTCAGTGCCTTAAGTTCATCTTTTTTGTGTCATTGGTTCAGTGTTTATTGTCATCCATGAGAGCATGGTCTAGCACCATCTTTCCCATACCAGGAGCAGAACTCAATTTTTCTACTCCTGATTTATGACTCTCCCTTACTGAATCCAAGGAGACATAAAGGTTTTTCATTTTCCAACTCTTCACCTTCCTTAAGTTTTATGACTTGTCTATATTGGGAATTAAAACCCAATGTCAATAAAATCTACAAAAAAAAAGCCTGACCTGTGGTGGCACAATGAATAAAGCCTCGACCTGGAATGCTGAGGTCGCTGGTTCGAAACCCTGGGCTTGCCTGGTCAAGGCACATATGGGAGTTAATGCTTCCCGCTCCTCCCCCTTCTCTCTTCCTCTCTCTCCTCTCTCTTTAAAAATGAATCAATAAAATCAAATTAAAAAGAAAACCCCAATGTCCTAGCTATTACAAAATACGATAACAACCCTAATTGGCCCCTATCCTGTGCCACCACACCCACCACCATTCTAAACCTTTTCACCCTTCTCAATGGCAAGTTGTGCTTGATGTCCTCACTTTCATTTTCCTATTGATTTTGTCACTGGGGATATCACTGTTTTCCCTTTAAATTTAGCTATACTTAAAATCTGTCATCATTTATTTGGCACTCCCAGGTATTTTTTAACAGAAGGCTTAAGAAGTAGTTAGTTTGGTTCACCTTTTGTCAGAATGAGAGCACTATTTTTGCCTTCTTTATTGTATTATTTTTCATTTTGGCACACCCTGAAGCAGTAGCATTATAGATACTTGCTATAATAGCCATTGTCACTTGGTAGAAATGATAATGATGATGGTGGTGATTATAATTTTTACTGAAAAACAACCCCCTATAATTACAAAAAAATGGGAGGATTTTTTTTTTCTCTATTGATACTCTACTCTACAAAAATGCACTGTAGAAGGTGCAATTCTGTGAGAGCACCACAGTTTCCCACTAGCTCATAGTATAACCAGGGAATTGTTACATAAGCAGCAGCATGGGATCGGGCACAGTTCATTCAGTATTAAGAAGCTGAATGAGGAACATGTTCTTCTTTTTGAATTGTCCTTGGGAGCTCTTTAAATATATTGAGCAGATATATGAAAATGAACCCAGTTAATCATTGCCATTTGCTTGCTCAATAGGCCTGAAATATTCAAGAGCTTCTTAAAATTAGTCATAATTGCAATCCTTGTTATGTCTGCTAGACTGAAAGAGGCCAAAGGCCTTTTTTAAAATCTAGAACTGGTAACTGTGAATGTTTATTTGAGAGATGAAGAGGGTCAGCAATAAACTGTATTTTCTTAATAATTTCACCATTTCTGTTTCATGTTTTTAAAAAAGATAGAGTGAAATTTCAAACCGAGAAAATGTCCTGAAGTGTTGCTGTTTTGGTAGATGGGAGCGTGGTTCACCGATGGCCTCCGCTCAGTGTCTGTGCTGGCCGGTTTGTTTTGCTCTGTTCTGTCATCACAAACACATCATTCACCTTGGTCAGCTTTTTCATAAATATGTGTGCCACTTGTCACTAGGAGACCAAATAAGCAGGAAGACATAATTCAACAAAAATGTGGCTTTACTCTCAGAAAATGACTTTCAAAGCAGCATAATTCTTCTACATTGAAGTTAGCATTAGCATCACTCTCAGGGTTATTTGCTTTGACCTTGGGAGCCACTGGTGATGTGTGTAATCTGGTTACCTGCAGGTCATTTGAGAAAGCTATCTGTATAAGCAAGGATTTGATCACCATACATTCCATAGGAAGATTTCTACTGAAGGTTTTCTCTTTTGAGTTTTTGTTAAATAACTTGATAAATGATGAAAAGGACCATTTTCAATGGGTTAATACTTTCTGGCACAATTTTCAAAATCCTTCAAACTGGAAAACCTCAATGCTTGCTAATTTTATAGAAATAAAAAATGCTATTCTCACTGATCAGTTGGAAGATGACCTAATGTCCTATGATACTTTGAGATTTTCTTGTGTAAAGTTTTTATCAAGTTCTAGAAAACCAGAACCCAGCAAAAGCCTGACTGAGAACAGGAAACACAATTGAATGCTGATAATCTATCACTGATGTGCTGGGTCCTCTTTTTCTCTCCCTATCCTATCCAAATTATAGTCAATGCAGGAGTGTAAAGGTATTCTCTTCCTAAAACTCAGCTAAAGAGAAGAAATTGCAGCATAAAATTTCTCAGAAAGAAGTCACAGTATTTTTCAATAATAAGTTTTTTTTATATTGCTTCAACACTTTTTTATACAGTGTGTCCGTAAAGTCATGGTGCACTTTTGACCGGTCACAGGAAAGCAACAAAAGCTGATAGAAATGTGAAATCTGCACCAAATAAAAGGAAAACTCTCCCAGTTTAATACCTATTCAGTGCAGTTCGATGTGGGCTCACGCACAGATTTTTTAGGGCTCCTTAGGTAGCTATCCCGTATAGCCTCTACAGACTCATCACTGACTGATGGCCTACCAGAATGGGGTTTCTCCACCAAACTGCCAGTTTCCTTTAACTGCTTATCCCACCAAGTAATGTTATTCGTATGTGGTGGCACTTCATTATAAACGTGCTGATATTCACGTTGCACTTTGGTCACGAATTCGAATTTAGGGAGCCACAGAACACACTGAACTTTCCTCTGTACCATTCACATCTCGACTGGCATGGCCATGGGCTGCTCCGCTGTATACACGGTGTTACGTTATCATCTGTGCATGCACACATGCTGCCATATCATCATTCAGAAACTGGGAGGGTTTTCCTTTTATTTGGTGCAGATTTCACATTTCTATCGTCTTTTGTTGCTTTCCTGTGACCGTTCAAAAGTCCACCGTGACTTTACGGACACACTGTATTATGCATAATTTTTACAGATAATTTTTACTTGTAAAACTTGACAGTGAATTAAAGAAAAGAATTGGTATTATCACTAGAGCAACAAAAAATTATTTGTCATTTTTTTCTCTTCTAAATAGAGAAAAAATATATTGTAATTTAATTATAATTAATTCTATCTATTCTAAGCAATTTTTTATTTTGTCTGATGAGTTCAATCAAAGCCCATTTTACCTTTCCTTTAATGTCAAACTCTGTTTCCATATCCTGCATGGTCTCTTTGTCCACTTCTCGGCTTATACTCATCTCTCATTGTGATAGTTCTTGTGTGAGCTCCATGAGGAAAGGTGTGCTCTCTCATTCATATATTTGATATATTCTTGGTGCCAAGCACAGTGGTTGACACATAAAGCACTCATCACACTACCTTGTACATTTCTGATGGCTTCTTAGTTCATTCCCAAACCAGACTGCAAACTCCTTGAGGGTAAGGGTCATGTCAATGAATTGTCAAACCCTCAGTGCCTGTCATAATGGCTGGTATGCCATTGGTAATCTTAAGCATCTTCTGAGTGTATATGTACTACTAATACCTACAAATTCATAAATTATGTATAAATATGTTATGAAACACATAATATATATCTATAATTAACTAATGATTATAAGATATATTACATCCTGATAAAACTGGTAAATTCCTTCAAATTAAGAGCCATTTCTTATTCTCCTTATCCATACTCTGAAAGCATCAGAAATGTATTCACTAAATGCTTTTAAAATTGAATAATAAGATATGATCATGAGAAACCTCAAAATTTAAGTCATGCCCCATGTATCCATGGTTATGTTCAAAACACCTTTCAATTCACATCAGGAAACACTGAGCACCTACTACCTATGAAGCACTATGTGAGGCATTAGACATAAAATAATAGAATAAAATAAGATAAGGGAGCAGCTTCTAAGAATCATATGTGGTGGGTAAGACTTACACATATGTATTGTGATAAGCAGTAAGAACAATATGGTTATACAATGAGTCTTTTGTGAGCACAGAAAGAACATTTAGTCCAACCTTGGGTTCATTTACGACTCTTAGAAGAAAATAACATCTTGAAGAATGAATGTGTTAGCCAAGAAAGAAAGATGAAAGGGTCAAAGTGAAAGAAGGCACAAAATGCTGAAGGACTATTATATTTATTAGAGTATAAAACATGTGTTTGAGTAAAGAGAAATTAGATGTGGAAAAAGACTATTTAGGACATAAAGGTATTTATATCCCACTCTAAGAAACTGAAACTTTATATCTGAGTCAATGGAGAGCCTTTATGTGTTTTACAGGCAGATTACAGTGATCCAATCAAGTATACGTTGTAGAGAGACCACTTTAGTCATTGTGCAGAGGATTAATTAAGGAGTTAGAGCAAGACTGGAGTAAAAGAAAAGAGTGAGAAAGCTACTGAAATTGTTGAGGGAAGTGATGGTGAGGGCCTAGTTTTACAGAGGAATAAAGAGGGAGTACATTCAGAAGATATAATTGGCATAACTTGTGATGGGTGAACGAGGAATATAGTAGGAGATAGATGAGTCAAGAAAAACTTCCTTGTTCCGGGAGAAGATCAAACCTTAAACTAGGAGAGTCAGATGAAGAGTGCAGATATAATGGGTCCGATTTTTTAATATACCAATTTTGTCAAGTGCCAGTATACAGCCTATATTTAGATTTATATGATGGAATCACAGGGTAGAAGCTAGAACTGAAGGCAAAAGCATACATGGGTAGGTGGAAGATAAAGACATCAAACTGAATCAATACGTGAAGAGAAAAAGAGCAATGGGTTAAGATATTGAAGCTTAGTAACATCAATATTAGAGAGAGGGGAGCAGAAGAGGGGGATTTAACCTTTCATAAAGGTAAGAGGAGTGTCAAGTCTTAGATAACATCAAAAGGCTTAAGAGATTGCCTGACCAGGCGGTGGCACAGCGGATAGAGCGGCAGACTGGGATTCGGAGGACCCAGGTTCGAGACCTCGAGGTCGCCAACTTGAGCACGGGCTCATCTGGCTTGAGCAAAAAAAGCTCACCAGCTTGGACCCAAGATTGCTGGCTCAAGCAAGAGGTTACTGGTCTGCTGAAGGCTCGCGGTCAAGGCACATATGAGAAAGCAAGCAATGAACAACTAAGGTGTTGCAATGAAAAACTGATGATTGATGCTTCTTATCTCTCTCCATTCCTGACTGTCTGTCCCTATCTAGCTCTCTCTGTCTCTGTAAAAAAAAAAAAAAAAAAATCAGAAAGGAAAAAAAAAAAAGCTTAAGAGATCAAGAATATCCAACACCACCAGGAACATATTTCTTTGTTCTTCAACACTAGCATTTTAATAGTGTTACTCTGTGTTATACCTTGCCATCATACAGTACCTATTTCTCATAAATAGCTTTTTAAAAAATGACATGAAACTGTCTTTAAGTCACTAAAGGTGCACTAATGCATTACAGACTGGAGAAAGGGTAGGAGCATTTGTTCACATCTGTGACTTTCCCAGTCATGCTGGGAAAGCAGAGAGCAAGCCTGTGGTGGTACACTTACCAAAGGGCTTATGCCAGCTCAGTGTTAATGGAAAACCACAGATGGTGAGCTGCGGATGGCAGGTGCACACTCCCTGAGACACATTTTAAGCAAATGGATGCTCTTGTGGACGGCTATTTGGACTCCTTGTACGTACTTAAATGTGTGTTTTGATGTATATTTGATGTGGGTTCTTAATGTATCTTAAACTCTCTACACAACTATATTCTTTGCTGTGCCCCGAAGGGATGTTATTTTGGAATCTTATTAAAGATTAATACGAATCTATTTCCTATACTCTTATCTGTCATAGATGAAGAATGGCATATGTGGATAAGCACAAGCCATTCCTTAATTTCTGACCCAGAGGCACTGGAAATGAGATGGAATTAAGCATAACTCAATGATTTATCTAAATGATATTTAGAATTTCATGTGTCAGTAAAGCTCTCTGCTGGTTATAAATATAGAGAACTTTATTTCTCTTCATAAGGGGAAAATATATTATTCCATAAATTGGGTCCAAATTCTTATGTTCCTGACCACACTTGCTTTTCACTCAGGCCTCATGTGTTAGGCCGAAACCACTCAAGTCAGTATCCCACTGGTAATGGGCATAGAATTTGAAAGAAGGCAACTACACTGAAAATCAAATGAGAAAACTTTGCTAATATGACAGAGTTCTTGTTGCAGCAGCAGTTGTTACAGGTATTCAAGTGCAATTGATACGCTGCTGCCCTGCAAAAATGAGGAGACCCAACATCTCTAAACCAAAACTAGAAGCAAAACAACAGCTTTATGGAACACAGCCTGAAAAGTTCTCAGTTCACCTTTTGCATCCATCATACAATGTCACAGAGATTTTATTAGGATATCCTCTTCTGTGCATTTTGACACTCTTCCCAGAGAATACCTGAAATTCTGGGCAAAAGAATTATAGAATTTTTTATTGTTAGTAAAAAAACTACATGATATAATGTAAATAAATAGAACTCTTAACTCTTAATATGGTGCTTAGAACATATAGAACAGATATTTAAGATGGGTTATTACTACTATTAATATTATGTGGTTTGCATTAACACCCATTAGCTACTTGTGATTCATTTATCATCTACTAGCAGGTGTCACAGAAAAAAAATATCAAAGAATGAAGAAAAATCACAAGAGAAAAATGTAAAATGAACTAGATGGTATTTATTACATTTATTATAAATCAGAAAAAATATTTCTGTTATATAGTTTAGTGGAGAAAGATGTGTGTTCTCTAGAAATATTGTTTATAAAGCCATGTCACAAAACATAACATAATTACACACCCTGAAATATACAAATTACCTTTTATGCAGAGAGAAATTCTGGCTTTCCAGAAAAATTGAGACTTCCCACAGGATTTTAAAAAATATTAAATATTCCTATTCAAATTTTTTCATAACATATAGAGAGAAATAAGAAATGAACGACAACAATAATGTCTGGTTCACCAACTTGCTTCTTTTCCAAGATATGTGCATTTGGTGTCAAATTTTTTATATTGTGTACATATAATACAATCATGTTTTCTGTGGTTAAAATTGTTTCTCCTTTAAATGTGAGTTCAATACATCAGCATGGGTCATTATTTCAGGCATTTTGCCACCTGAATAAACCTGAGCAACCCTGAGCTAATGTATGAGGATGGCTAATTTTAAGAGTAAGCTATAAATCTCCAGCAATAAAGGATTATGTTGAATTTGAAGAATTCTGATGGAAGATATAATGAAGTAAGGTGGTAGAAATGAAGTATTGTTACAATAAATGGGAAGTTAAACAATTGTGATGCAGTACTAGGGTACTTAGTAAAAATACTTCCATCCATAAAAATATGTTGACTGAGTGAATGTTGGTATTCTACCAGAAGAGACAAATGCCAAGATATGTATTTATAACAAATAAACATTTCTAAGCACCACAGGGGAAGATTTCAAATATTCAATATTTATTATTCATGAAAACTTGAAAAGGCAGGCAGCAGCAGGAGAACACTATGCAGTTATAAATAGAAAAGGTGGAACTATTTCTGAGCCTGACATTAACCCATGAACAGTTCCAAGATTGTGACATTTAGCAGCTAAGGAGCCATTGTTATGAATGCACTTACGTACTCAATCCATACTGCCTTGGGCAACAGGGATTCAAAAATGAACAAGATGCTACCTAATACTCTCTGGAACTCTTAGTATATTTGAAAAACAGACAAGAAAGTGAAACAATTATTGAAGAGTGGGTGAACTGAAGTGGGGTGTCAGATAAGGATCACCTCTTTTAGCGTGGGGATGCCAGAACGCATCCAAGAGTAAATGACACTTGAGCTAATTTGAAGGACATGTAGGAATTCCTAGAATGAAAAGGAAGTATAGTACCCATTTCTATATATGTAAAGTCTCAGAAGTACAGGAGCACGTGAAGTATTCAGAGCACTGCAGGTAGTGTTTCATTTTGGAACACATTGTGTTGGGTAGGAGAATGTCTAGAGGAAGGTGACAGAAACCCAACCATGAAGCTTTGTACTGTATAGAAAAGTGATTCAAATATGACTGATGTCTAGCTTCTGGAAAGTTGGTTCTCATGCTCTGTGTGCTTCTGATGCAACAGCGGATGTCACTAGTTACACTTATTCATGGCTCTTAGGTCACAAGGGGAAATACCAGAATCATCTCTGAAAGGAAATGACCAGAAAATTTTGAGCCAGAAGAATTTGCCTAAAAGCAACTAAGAATGTTGAGCCAAGCATTAGAAGCCAAGATCTAATGCCAAATGTGAATCTGAGAACTAGACAGATGAGTGCAAAAAGCAGGAGGACAGAACAAACAAATTGGCATCAACTTGGGTAAATTCTGGGGACAGCTGAGAAACTCATGATAAAATATTTCAGCACTCTTGGAAGTTTATTTATGTGGATGGTTGGTCTGAGGATCCACAGTGAACAGTTATCTGTCTCACAACAGGATCTCACTAGGGTGTATGGTTGTGTTACCCAGTTTGTCTATTTACATATGAGTCTATACAAATGATTTACCTCAGAGCCAAGAATATCTCCAGTGCAGATAATCTTTTAGTAATATTTACTAGTGACACAGGTATCTTATCCTTTAAAATATTAGTTTCTTGTTTTATCTTTGAACATGAAGGTTATTGTAGTGCCCAGAATAGATGTTATCTGAATTGAAATGAAATCAAAGAACCCTCCAATGCAGCCCCCATCCCTACTGGAAGACAGATTGAAATTATGGCAGATTAGTGACTTTCACACCTTTTTCAATTTTAACTTTAAGATTGACAGATCAGTTTTAAAATACATACTAGCGTCAGCTTCATTTAAAACATTAAAATGAACAATAATACACAAAACAGTTAACTAAAATTTAAAACGGTAAGAACACAAACATTAGATTTCATAACAAGATACTAGAAAATGCTTTACAAAGAATTATCTTTATGACACTGAAATAGAGAAAGCTGCCAGACTGGTGGTGGCACAGTGATAGAACATTGACGTTGGATGCTGAGGACCTAGGCTGGAGACCCTGGGGTTGCTGGCTTGAGCTTTGGGATTATAGACATGATCCCACTGCAGCTGGCTTGAAGCCTATGGTTGCTGGCTTGAGCAAAGGGTCACTAGCTCAGCTGGAACTGCACAGTCAAGGCATGCATGAGAAGACACCAATGAACTACAAGTTAATACTTCTCATCTTTTTTCCTATCAGGTCTGTCTCTCTCTCTCTCTTGTTAAAAAAAGGAAAAGAGAGAGAGCGAGATAGAGAGAGTGAGCTATTTTTTATGATTAACAAACCAGAAAAACAATTTTTAGGATTTTAAAATAAATTTACAGTTTTACAGGTCATTTGTAGGTATATAACAAAACCATATAATTCTGGGAGCTGAAAGAAAAAATAAATATTATTGGATTTAATCTCTTTCTATTAATGATAAATTGAGCCCCACAAAATGATTCATTCCAAAAGTTTTTTTTGTACAACTCTTTTTTCAGTAGGTGGATGATACACTAAAATCAAGTATATCAGAGTATTTTTCCTAACTATAAGTTCTTAAGTATAGCATTGTGCAAAAGTAAATTTTTTGCATCTCCTTAATGCAGCACAGAGTGAGGCATTTGATAAGAAGTCAATATTTGTTGGAAGAACAAATAACTGAATGAATACTATTCCATGTATCTAGCTTGCATATGTAGGCAGAAGAAGAAGGAGAAGGTGAAGGAGGAGAAGGAGGAGGAGGAGGAGAAGGAGGAGGAGGACGAGGAGGAGGAGAAGGAGGAGGAGGAGGAGAAGAAGAAGAAGAAGAAGGAGGAGGAGGAGGAGGAGGAGGAGGAGGAGGAGGAGGAGAAAGAGGAGGAGAAGATATCATACATAGAATTGCTGCCTCCTTTACTAAGGTACATCAGTTCTCTTCGTTGTCTATACTAGATTTCATCCTAGAACTCTCTACTTAGTAATGAATGCCCAATTATCTGATTTTGTTCCATGTGTAGGATCTAGCTTTTTTTTTTTTTTAAGACTTATGTGTTCAGGTGTTGTCAAAAGTTTCCCCATAATCTACTCCTTGAAGTTTAACAAATTATTTGTTCATGGGGATCTTAAATTTTTCAGAGCAACTTTGAAAACTGGTTGGTTATGAGTTAATTCTAGCTTTAGGGTCTCAAGGGAAGTTAAATGGTTTTATACCTGTTCCATTCATATTTTTATGGCAAAGATTAAGAATTTGTTTTGAATATATAAAATTGTCCCAAGATGACACATTCTAACAGCACTAAATTAAACAAAGTCTGTTTCATTTGAGTGTGAAACAGATCAAGATGGTAACTTAAGGCCTGGTTGGTTGCTCAGTGACTAGAGCATCAGCCCAGAGTATGGATGTTCAGGTTTAATCTACATTCAGGGCTCACATGAGAAGAAATAATCTATTTCTCTCCCCCTCCATCTCCCCTTTCTCTCCCTCTTCCCCTCCTGCAACCAGAGGCTTAACTGGTTCAAGGATTGGACCCAAATACTGAGGATAGCTTGGTTGGCCCAACTGCTTTAGTCTCAGGCACTATAAGTAGCTCAGTTGATTCAAGCATCAGCCCCAGTTGGGGTGTGCTAGATGGATCCTGGTTAGAGTGCATACAGCAGTCTGTCTCTTTATATCCCTTCCTTTCACTTAAAAATAAAAGATGGTAACCTAAATTAACATTTTTTTTAAATTTTAGTCCAATGAGAAGAAGCTAAATTATACAATTAAACTATAAGTAATAACATTATCTAACACCCTCATTCAGAACATCTCCTTGTCTACAAGACACAGTCCACTAGCCAGTGTTCTTTTTAAACTGATGATTGGGGATACTAGCTTAATACTAAAAGAATAATCCATACTTTCTTTTTCATTAGATTTTTTTTTAAGTTTTTTATTTTATTTTTTCTTTTACAGGGACAGAGAGAGACAGAGAGAGAGAGAGAGGGATAGATAGGGACAGACAGACAGGAACAGAGAGAGATGAGAAGCATCAATCATCAGTTTTTCGTTGCAACACCTTAGTTGTTCATTGATTGCTCTTTCATATGTGCCTTGACTGCGGACCTTCAGCAGACCGAGTATCCCCTTGCTAGAGCCAGCGACCTTGGGTCTAAGCTGGTGAGCATTTTTTATTTTGCTCAAGCCAGATGAGCCCGTGCTCAAGCCGACAACCTCAGGGTCTCGAACCTGGGTCCTCGGCATCCCAGTCCAACACTCTATCCACTGTGCCACTGCTGGTCAGGCCGTTAGATTTTCTTGTAGAAAATCCATGATGTAAAGGGTCAATGGGGGTATTTATTCTTCAGGGTTTACATATAAATAGAGTTGTATGGGCTGATTATTATTAGGATTGTGATCTTTGGTAGGATCACTGCTTGAGATGTATCCTCCTCCTAGTAAGTAAGGGAGGAGCCTGAATTGATAATAATGGGAGTCTTCAATTATGGGATAGCAAGTTATTGCCACTCCCTTGCTTCTTTCTATAGCTCACAGAACTGACTAGGTGATGCTCTGACAGTGCTGTTGAAAAAATGCAATAAAGACAGAATTTTCAAAGAATTCTATCTGTGGCAGAAGGTACAATGCCAACCACCAGGAATAAAAGTCCCAACAATTCTGCCCATTGCTTCTTGTTATTAAAGTTGCAAAAGAAAACACAGACAATCAAGCACTGGATTGGACACCAGTTCACATAAAGAAGAGACAGAGTAAGATTAGCTTCAAGAGTAAGTATCAGTCCCCAATGACCAGAGGGTCTTTCCTCCTCCCTTGCTACAGCGGAAGAAAAGAACTCTTCCTGCTTCCTGGTAGACCAGGGGCCCCCAAACTATAGCCCATGGGCCGCATGCGGCCCCCTGAGGCCATTTATCTGGCCCTCGCTGCACTTCTGGAAGGGGCATCTCTTTCATTGGTGGTCAGTGAGAGGAGCACATTGACCATCTCGTTAGCCAAAAGCAGGCCCAGAGTTCCCATTGAAATATTGGTCAGTTTGTTGATTTAAATTTACTTGTTCTTTATTTTAAATATTGTATTTGTTCCCATTTTGTTTTTTTACTTTAAAATATGTGCAGCGTGCATAGGGATTTGTTCATAGTTTTTTTATAGTCCGGCCCTCCAACGGTCTGAGGGACAGTGAACTGTCCCCCTGTGTAAAAAGTTTGGGGATCCCTGTGGTAGACAGATAAAGCAGTAGGGTTGACCAGGTGTCATATGACACATACTCTTTAAGCAGAGATGAAGAGTACTCTCTGAGCCTGAAACAAAGAAATATATTCCCATGCAAGATAATAAGCCCAGCGCAAGGCCCATCTTTGTGTAGCCATGTCTGATAGAAAGATTGTGTAAATGAGACTTCTTCTCCCATTAGGCTGTTTGTGGTCTTATTGTTGATTTTAAGAGTTCTTTATATATTTTAGGTAACAGTCCTTTATTAGATATGTTATTTTCAAGTATCTTCCCTCATTCTGTGGCTGGTCTTTTCATTCTCTTGATAGCATCTTTTGCAGAGCAGATGTTTTTAATTTTAATAAAATCCAGCTTTTGAATTCTTCCCTTCCTAGATTTTGCCTTTAGTGCTATATCTATGAAAGGTCATTATCATACCAAAGGTCACCTAGATGTTTTTTCTTGTGTTATCTTCTAAAAGATTTATAGTTTTGTATTTTATATTTAGGTCTGTAATCCATTTGGGTTAAATGTTGTGAAGGGCATAAAGTCTGTATCTAAATTCATTATTTTTCTTGCATATGAATATCTAGTTGTTTCAATAATATTTGTTGAAAAAACTATCTTCTCAGTTGAAATCATATCAAGCATCTTCTTTGATCACAATAGCAGGAAACTAGAAATCAACTACAATAAAAAAACTAAAAAACATTCAAACACTTGGAGGCTAAATAGCATGTTATTAAATAACGAATGAGTTAACAATAAGATCAAGGAAGAAATAAAAAAATTTCTTAAAACAAATGAAAATGAACATACAACAACCCAAAATCTATGAGACAAAATAAAGGAGTCCTGAGAGGGAAGTTCATAGCATTATAGGCATACATAAGAAACAAGAAAGAGCTCAAAAACACAACCTAACCCTGCACCTAAAAGAACTAAAAAAAAGAACAACAAATAAAGCCCAGAGGAAATAGAAGGAAGGAAATAATAAAGATCAGAGGGAAAATAAATGACATAGAGGCTAAAAAAAAAAATACAAAAAAATCAATGAAACCTAAAGCTGGTTCTTTGAAAATGTAAACAAGATTGGCAAACCTTAAACTATACTCATCAAGAAAAAAAGAGAGAAGGGCCAAATACATAAAATTAGAAATGAAAATGGAGAAGTAACAACTGACACCACAGAAATACAAAGGATTGTAAGAAAATAGTATGAAAATCTAAATCCCAAAAAATTGGACAACCTAGATAAAATGGATAAATTCCTAGAAACATACAATCTTCCAAAACTCAGTCTGAAAGAATTAGAAAACCTAAGTAGACCGATTACAACAAATAAAACTGAAAAGTTATCAAAAACCTCCTAGCAAACAAAAGTCCTAGACCAGAAGGCTTCACAGGCGAATTTTACCAAACACTCAAAGAACTAACACCTATCCTTCTCAAGCTATTCCCAAAAATTTAAGAGATGGGAAGACTTCCAAGCTCATTTTATGAGACAAGCATTATCCTTATTCCAAAACCAGGTAAAGACACTACAAGGAAGAAAACTATAGGCTAATATCTCTGATGAACATAGATGCTAAAATTCTCAACAATGTATTAGGAAAACAGATTCAACAATACATTAAAAAGATCATACATCATGATCAAGTGGGATTTGTTCCAGGAGGCAAGGCTGGTACAATATTTGTAAATCAATAAATGTGATTCATCACATAAACAGAATGAAAGATAAAAATCACACTATCAGCCCTGGCCGGTTGGTTCAGTGGTAGAGCATCGGCCTGGCGTGCAGAAGTCCCGGGTTCAAATTCAGGCCAGGGCACACAGGAGAAGCGCCCATCTGCTTCTCCACCCCTCCCCCTCTTCTTCCTCTCTCTCTCTCTCTTCCCCTCCCGCAGCGAGGCTCCATTGGAGCAAAAGATGGCCCCGGCGCTGGGGATGGCTCCTTGGCCTCTGCCCCAGGCACTGGAGTGGCTCTGGTGGCAACAGAGCGACGCCCCCTGGTGGGCGTGCCGAGTGGATCTCAGTCGGGCGCATGCGGGAGTCTGTCTGACTGTCTCTCCCCATTTCCAGCTTCAGAAAAATACAAAAAAAAAAAAAAAAAAAATCACACGATCATATCCAATAAATGCAGAAACAATATTTAATAAAATCCAACAACATTTATAGTAAAAACTCTGAGCAAAGTGGGAATACAGGGAACATACCTCAGCATAATAAAGGCCATATATGACAAACCAACAGCTAATATCATACTCAATGAACAAAAATTAAAAGCAATCCTCTTAAGATCAGAGACAAGATGAGGTGTCCTTTTCACCATTGGCATTCAACATAGTTCTGGAAGTTCTAGCCACAGCAATCAGACAAAAAGAAATAAAAAGCATCCAAATTATAAAAGAGGAAGTAAAATTATCATTATTTGCTGATGACATGATACTGTACACAGAAAACCCTAAAATCTCAGCCAAAAAAACTACTAGATCTGATAAATAAATTTGGCAAGGTGGCAAGATATAAAATTAATATTCAGAAATCAGTGGCATTTTTATATACCAACAATAAACTATCAAAAAGAGAAATTAAGAAAACAAAATCCTTTACTATTGCAACGAAAACAATAAAATAAAGTACCTAAGAATAAATTTAACCAAGGAGGTAAAAAACTTGTACTCAGAAAATTATAAGACATTGAAAAAAGTAATCAAAGAAGATACAAACAATTGGAAGCATATACCGCGTTCATGGATAGGAAGAATAAACATCATTAAAATCTCTATACTACCCAAAGCAATCTATAGCTTCAATGCAATTTCCATTAAAATACTGATGGCATACTTTACAGACCTAGATCAAATATTCCATAAATTTATATGGAACCAAAAGAACCCGAATAGCCACAGCAATCTTGAAAACGAAGAGCAAAGTGGGAGGTATCACACTTCCCGATATCAAGTTATACTACAAGGCCATTGTAATCAAAACAGCTTGGTACTGGCATAAGAATAGGCATACAGATCAATTGAACAGAACAGAGAATCCAGAAATAAACCCACACCTTTATGGTCAATTGATATTTGACAAAGGAGGCAAGAGTATACAACGGAGTAAAGACAGTCTCTTTAACAAATGGTGTTGGGAAAATTGGACAGGTACATGCAAAAAAATGAAACTAGACCACCAACTTACACCATTCACAAATGTACATTCAAAAGGGATAAAAAACTTACATGTAAGTCGTGAAACTATAAACATCTTGGAAGAAAACATACGTGATAAACTCTCCAATGTGTCTCATAGTATTTTTTGCCAACATAGCTCCATGGGCAAGTGAAATAGAGGACAAAATAAACAAATAAGACTGTATCAAACTAGAAAGCTTTTGCACAGCAAAAGATACCAGTAACAAAATAAAAAGACAACCCGCACAATGGAAGAACTTATTTGCTGATAAGTTTGATAAGGGATTAATAACCAAAATTTATAAAGAACTTCTAAAAATCAACACAAGGAAGGTAAACAATCCAATTAAAAAATGGGCACGGGACCTAACTAGATACTTCTTCAAAGAGGACATACAGATGGCCAATAGACATACAAAAAAATGTTCAACATCACTAAACAGAGAAGTGCAAATTAAAACCACAATGAAATACTACCTCACATCTGTCAGAATGGTGCTTATTAACAAATCAACACACAACAAGTGCTGGCAAGGGTGTGGAGAAAATGGAACCTTCCTGCACTGCTGGTGGGAGTTCCAACTTTTGCAGCCACCATGCAAATCAGTATGTCATTTCCTCAAAAAATTAAAAACGGAACTGCCTTTTAATCCAGCTATTTAACTTTAAGGAATATATCCTAAGAATCCCAAAACACTAACTCAAAAGAAGATATGCACCCTCATGTTTATTGCAGCATTGTTTACAATATCTAAGATCAGGAAACAATCCAAGTGTCCATCAGTGGATAAGTAGATAAAAAAGCTATGGCATATATACACAATGGAGTACTATGTGGCTGTGAAAAAGAAAGAAATCTTATATTTTGCAATGACATGGATAGACCTGGAGATTATCATGCTAAGTGAAATAAGCCAAGCAGAGAAAGACAAATATCATATGATCTCACTTTATGTGGAATCTAATGAACAAAGTAAACGGAGGAACAGAATAGAGGCAGAGGTGAGGTTATGGAGAGCAGAGGGACAGCTGTCAGAGGGAAGAATGATGAGGGGATGGGTTCAGAGAAGGTGAAGGGATTAGTGAAATTATATATACATAACACATAGATACAGATAATAAAACAGCAAATCCCAGAAGGAAGCGAAGGAGGGAGTTAGGGGAAAGGGGGCAAAGGGGATGTAATGAGGAGCATGTTGTTGAGGGTAAGGATATTATATTGAGTGGGACACTTAAATCAATGTTAATACAATAAATTTAAAAATTTAATAATAATAAAAAAGACTATCTTCTCTCCATTGTATTGTCTTTGCTACTATATCAAAGATATTTATTGGGTCAATTTCTGGGCTCTCTATTATTTTACATTGATTTATTTGTCTTTTCTTTCACCAAAACAGCACTATTTTTATTCCTCTTGCTCTATAGTAAGTCTTGAAGTCTTTTTTTGCACAATAAAGTGAAGAACATGGAAAGGATGTTTCCTATCACCACTGCTTTCCAACATTGTTCTGAAAATTTTAGTTAATGCAACAAGACAAGAAAAGGAAACAGAAGGTATACAGATTTGGTAAGGAAGAACTAAAGCTATCTTTGTTCACAGCCAGGCAGAGAAAGACAAATATCATATGATCTCACTTTATGTGGAATCTAATGCAGAAATAGTCTATGTAGAAATTTGAAAATTTGACCAGTATGTCCTCCTTGCAAAAAAAATTTAACGCGGTTTTTTTTTCTTTAAAATTTTTTTTTAATTACAGTTTATATTCAGTATTATTTTGTATTAGTTTAAGGTACACTTTTAAAAAAATAGTAAGACAATTCAGATTTTGTATTAAAAAACAATTGGAAAACAAAAATGTACTTTACAGATGTGTACTGTCAGTAATCTTGGTAAGCAAAACCTTTAACAGGGTTTTCTTGATGATCCTAAATTGGGATTTAAGGTCTGGTTCTTTGCTAAAACAGTAACTTTGCTGGATATCTAGTTGCCTGAGTTAGTGTGTATAGAAGCTTTTGTTTGGGGCTAAAGGGAATTTAATGGTCTTTATTAAATAAAAATGAAATATTATAGAAATGATGGGAAAAGAATGGCTTCTATTCTAGGGTGTCCAAGGATATATATAGTGTGTCTATATGGTTGGAGACAAGCTAACCTCTTTCATGAAAGACTTTGGCACAAGCAGCACTGCTATGAGCTCATCCATAATGAATGAACCGTTCTGACCTCCATAGTAATGAAGATATCAAGGAGGCAGTCTCACACTATGTGCAGTGCAGCCACGAAAGTGACCAAGGACCTCTCTCAGACACTTGGCAGGCAACAAACCATGGATATATCAGAGTGGAAGAACATGAGTAGCCTTTCTGTCAGGCATTCCTGGATCCACCTGGAAAAAACTGGGAGAGTGAAGAGAAGGGATTGAGTTTATCAGATAGTAGGTAGAGGTAATAAGCCAGAATTTTCACCTTGATTATTTATTCCCACAGGCTAATAGTGCTAGAAAATCAGAGACAACCCTCTTTTACAAAGACTCACTTTTATTACACAGGTAAGGGAATCTTGAACATGGAATTCTGGAAATTTTTTATAGTCAATAACAAACTTTTCTGCATGTGTAAGTGTGCTAATTATTTAAAACCCACTCTATATAATACTACACAATTAAACTGCCACATAGCTATTCAATTTATTTATTTTAACAACATCCAGGGTCAATATTGATTACTGTAGCCAAATATTTATACCAGAATACATATTAACTATTAAGGTTGATCAAACCATTTGCCACAATGGACATTTATTTTTGGCGTACAACTTCATCCAATATGTCTTGCTTTAAAAAATGGACTACGGTTTATTTCATTATGATGACTTATTGAAGAGGTGTGAGGCAAATCTTGCTCACTTGTTATCTTTTTGGATAGGCAGGAAAATGTACTTCTCCTCACCAGAGAATAAGAATAAGAGATAATATCAGATTGTATTTGCATAGCAAAACTTTCAAAGACTCTTTTCTTTTATTATTTCATATTATTCTCATGACAATACTTTTATTTAGACAGCACACTTATTTCTCTCATCATTATGCAAATGATGAGACCAAACAAAAAGATGTTACACTGAAAACACAGTCAACAAGAAATGCGTTTTTTTGTTTGTTTGTTTGTTTTTTACTTAGACCTCAGCTCCTTCCAGTTTCCAGCATGCTTTCCTTAAGATGTCTGTTCAGGGGAGATAACGTCAGAGTAATGGCACAGTAGGAAGCAATACCAATAAACTCCCCCAAAACTCAACAAGATCTTCAACCAGAAACAGAAAAATCTATTCTTGAAGCCTCCAGATGTTCTGCATTATACCTGAAGGTATGGTCAAGCAAAAAATTGGCTAAATATATAATCAAACCCCAAAGGAAATAGGGAGTAAGAAATGCTCTGCCTTCCTCACTAACCTAAATAGGGCTGCTTTTACTGGTAACTGAGAGAATAGAAACTAAGGCGGGCAAAGGGGGTGAATATATCCAGGCCACGGCACAAACGGCCGAACCAGGCTGTGGCACGGAGATCCAAGCCGAGGAAAAACTGTGCCTGTGGCAACCCAGGCAACACAAGCTAACACTTGCGCCAAACCCAGATAAAGAAAGACAAATCGGGCAGCCATTTGCCCCATCTCCTGGTCGGTGCGCGCAGATAGTGGGCAAGAGATTCCTTCGAAAGCCCCGGGAGTGGGCGCCCGTGTTATCCCACAGAGAGGCTCGCACGGAGAGTGGGCAAGAGATTCCTCTGAGTGCCTTGGCAGTGGGTGCCTGTGTTACCCCACAGAGAGGGAGAATCAAGGGTCTTTGTGTGGGCTGAAAGCGGAATCTCGGGCCACCCCAGTGCCCTGAAAAAGCCGCTCACGGGAAGGGAGCGAGAGCTAATTCTAACGCTGGAGCTTTTCCGTGCGGGCGGGGGTTTCACTCAGAGTGTGAGACTTCCGGCCTGATATCCTGGTCTGTGTGCGCAGATAGTGAGCGAGAGATTCCTCCAACCGCCCCGGGAATGTGCGCCTGCCCGCCCGTGTTACCAGACAGAGTGGCAGAGCCAGAGGTCTTTGTGTGGGTGGAAGCCCCGCCTGATTATGCTAGCAGCTCTAACTGACTGAGCCTTACCCAGAGCCCTGTGCTGAGTGGGAATAGAGTGGGGAGTTGCCAGCTCTTTGAGACTCTTACTATCCAGGCAGAGGCAGCAGCAACCCCATAGCTGGATTATCAGTCTATTAATTGAGGAAGGAAAGACTAGGAGAGAGGCTCCAGGAACACGGACTCTCTCACTGTCAGAGCCTACAAATGCTAATGAGCCTCGACTGCCAACGAGACTGAAGCCCAATACATGACATCACCATAGAGCAGCGGTTCTCAACCTGTGGGTTGCGACCCCGGCAGGGTCGCCTAAAGCCATCGGAAAATACATAATGCATATCAGGTATTTACATTCCGAATCATAACTGTAGCAAAATTACAGTTATGAAGTAGCCACCAAAATTATTTTTTGGTTTGGGGTCACCGCTACATAAGGAACTGTATTGCAGGGTCACAGCATTAGAAAGGTTGAGAACCACTGCCATAGAGACTTATCAACTGCAAACCTCTACCTGAGCATGCCACAGGGGCAGAACCCGGGGTACAGAGTCACTGACCAGGAAGAGGGAGAGAAAAAAAAAAGCAAGAAGATAATCTCTCAAAATCAAGAATAATTCACAGACTTTATAACCTACCCCATTTTATTATATTTGTCCGTTTGTTTCTCTTATCTTCATTCTTGATTTTTTTTTTCCTCCTCCAATTTGGCCGATTAACTCTCTGCCGGTCCTACTCTCTCCTCTCCTTGAACTACACTACCCATAAGTGTTGCATCTCCCATTATCTTTTCTTTCCTCTTCGTTTCTCTCTATGAGGGTTGCACTCCAAAACCCTTAACTCTCTCTCTCTCTCCTCTTTTTTCTTCTTTTAGTGGTTCCCTCTTTTTTTCTCTCTCTCTCTTTCTTTTCTCCCTCTATATTAGTTTCTTCCTTTCTCCTTTAAGTCCCCTCTCATTCAATCCTCAATAACGAACAAATTATCTTATCTGGGACTCAAACTTATGTTTGTGGCAATTTGGAGTTTTTTACTTCACTTTTTTAACTCACTAGCAGTGCTCCCATCCCTGGCTCTCCATTTTACCTAGTTCTAGTTCCACTAAATAAAATAGTAATTTTTAAGTCCCCCCCCCCATTTTTCTGTTTCCCTTTTATTCCTCTCATCATATCTCTTAGTCAACCAACACCTAAAGCAAATCATTTTATTCTTGACCCAAATTTTTTCCTTATTTGCTTTTTGTGGATCCATACCCCCTTTTTTGCCCCTTTATTATTTCTCCCCAATTCAGGCCCTCCATTACAGGCATTGTTTGTTCTATTTAGTACAATATAATTCACAGTTCACCACAAGATTTTCTCAAGAAAGAGGGGAGGAGAGAGGAGAGGAAAAAAGGACGGTGGGAAATAATTTCCTTTTTTTTAAATTTTATTTTATTTTTTACTTTTTTTTTTTTTAAATGAATTTTTATTAATGGTAATGGGATGACATTAATAAATCAGGGTACATATATTCAAAGAAAACATGTCTAGGTTATTTTGTCATTAGATTATGTTGCATACCCCTTGCCCCACGTCAGATTGTCCTTCGCCATCCTCTATCTAGTTTTCTGTGCCCCTCCCCCTCCCCCTAACTCTCCCCCTGTCCTCCCTCCCCCCACCCCTGGTAACCACCACACTCTTGTCCATGTCTCTTAGTCTAATTTTTATGTTCCACCAATGTATGGAATCATGTAGTTCTTGTTTTTTTCTGATTTACTTATTTCACTCCTTATAATGTTATCAAGATCCCACCATTTTGCTGTAAATGATCTGATGTCATCATTTCTTATGGCTGAGTAGTAATCCATAGTGTATATGTGCCACATCTTCTTTATCCAGTCTTCTATTGAAGGGCTTTTTGGTTGTTTCCATGTCTTGGCCACTGTGAACAGTGCTGCAATGAATATGGGGCTACATCTGTCTTCACGTATCAATGTTTCTGAGGTTTTGGGGTATATACCCAGTAGAGGGATTGCTGGGTCATAAGGTAGTTCTATTTGCAGTTTTTTGAGGAACCACCATACTTTCCTCCATAATGGTTGTACTTCTTTACAGTCCCACCAACAGTGAATGAGGGTTCCTTTTTCTCCACAGCCTCTCCAACATTTGTTATTACCCGTCTTGTTGATAATAGCTAATCTAACAGGGGTGAGGTGGTATCTCATTGTAGTTTTGATTTGCATTTCCCTAATAACTAATGAAGCTGAGCATCTTTTCATATATCTGTTGGCCATTTGTATCTCTTCCTGGGAGAAGTGTCTATTCATGTCCTCTTCCCATTTTTTTATTGGACTGTTTGTTTGTTTGTTGTTGAGTTTTATGAGTTCTTTGTAAATTTTGGATATTAGGCCCTTATCTGAGCTGTTGTTTGAAAATATCATTTCCCATTTAGTTGGCTGTCTGTTTATTTTGATATCAGTTTCTCTTGCTGAGCAAAAACTTTTTATTCTGATGTAGTCCCATTCATTTATCTTTGCCTTCACTTCTCTTGCCATTGGAGTCAAGTTCATAAAATGTTCTTTAAAACCCAGGTCCATGAGTTTAGTACCTATGTCTTCTTCTATGTACTTTATTGTTTCAGGTCTTATATTTAGGTCTTTGATCCATTTTGAATTAATTTTAGTACACGGGGACAGGCTGTAGTCGAGTTTCATTCTTTTGCAAGTGGCTTTCCAGTTTTCCCAACACCATTTGTTGAAGAGGCTTTCTTTTCTCCATTGTGTGTTCTTGGCCCCTTTATCAAAGATTATTTGACCATATATATGTGGTTTTATTTCTGGGCTTTCAATTCTGTTCCATTGGTCTGAGTGTCTATTTTTCTGCCAATACCATGCTGTTTTGATTATCGTGGCTCTATAATATAGTTTAAAGTCAGGTATTGTAATGCCCCCAGCTTCATTCTTTTTCCTTAGGATTGTTTTGGCTATTCGGGGTTTTTTATAGTTTCATATAAATCTGATGATTTTTTGTTCCATTTCTTTAAAAAATCTCATAGGGATTTTGATGGGAATTGCATTAAATTTGTATATTGCTTTGGGTAATATGGCCATTTTGATTATATTTATTCTTCCTATCCAAGAACAAGGAATATTTTTCCATCTCATTGTATCTTTTTCGATTTCCCTTAACAATGCTTTGTAATTTTCATTATATAGGTCCTTTACATTCTTTGTTATGTTTATTCCTAGGTATTTTATTTTTTTTGTTGCAATCGTGAAGGGGATTATTTTTTTGAGTTCGTTTTCTAATATTTCATTGTTGGCATAGAGAAAGGCTATGGACTTCTGTATGTTAATTTTGTATCCTGCAACCTTACTGTATTGGTTTATTGTTTCTAATAATCTTTTTGTGGAGTCCTTCGGGTTTTCGATGTATAGGATCATATCATCAGCAAAAAGTGATACCTTTACTTCTTCTTTTCCGATATGGATACCTTTTATTTCTTTGTCTTGTCTGATTGCTCTGGCCAGAACTTCTAGCACCACGTTAAATAAGAGTGGAGAGAGTGGACAACCCTGTCTTGTTCCTGATTTAAGGTAGAAAGTCCTCAGTTTTATGCCGTTTAAAATGATGTTGGCTGATGGTTTATCATATATGGCCTTTATCATGCTGAGATATTTTCCTTCTATACCCATTTTGTTGAGTCTTAAACATAAAATTGTGTTGTATTTTATCAAAAGCCTTTTCTGCATCTATTGATAAGATCATGTGGTTTTTGTTCTTTGTTTTGTTGATATGGTGTATTACGTTAACCGTTTTGCGTATGTTGAACCATCCTTGAGATTCTGGGATGAATCCCACTTGATCATGATGTATTATTTTTTTAATATGTTGCTGTAATCGGTTTGCCAGTATTTTGTTTAGAATTTTAGCATCTGTATTCATTAGAGATATTGGTCTGTAGTTTTCTTTCTTTGTGCCATCCTTGCCAGGTTTTGGTATGAGGGTTATGTTGGCCTCATAAAATGTGTTTGGAAGTATTGCTTCTTCTTCAATTTTTTGGAAGACTTTGAGTAGAATAGGAACCAAGTCTTCTTTGAATGTTTGATAGAATTCACTAGTATAACCGTCTGGGCCTGGACTTTTATTTTGGGGGAGGTTTTTAATAGTTTTTTCTATTTCCTCCCTGCTGATTGGTCTGTTTAGGCTTTCTGCTTCTTCATGACTCAGTCTAGGAAGGTTGTATTGTTCTAGGAATTTATCCATTTCTTCTAGATTGTTGTATTTGGTGGCATATAATTTTTCATAGTATTCTACAATAATTCTTTGTATATCTATGATGTCTGTGGTGATCTCTCCTCTTTCATTTTGGATTTTATTTATTTGAGTCCTGTGCCTTTTTTCCTTGGTCAGTCTTGCCAAGGGTTTGTCAGTTTTGTTGATCTTTTCAAAGAACCAGCTCCTTGATTTATTGATTTTTTCTATAGTTTTTCTGTTCTCTATTTCATTTATTTCTGCTCTGATTTTTATTATCTCCTTTCTTCGGCTGGTTTTGGGTTGTCTTTGTTCTTCTTTTTCTAGTTCCTTAAGGTGTGAAGTTAAGTGGTTTACTTCGGCTCTCTCTTGTTTGTTCATATAGGCCTGAAGTGATATGAACTTTCCTCTTATTACTGCTTTTGCTGCATCCCAGAGATTCTGATATGTCGTATTTTCATTTTCATTTGTCTGTATATATCTTTTGATCTCCGCACTTATTTCTTCTTTGACCCATTCATTTTTTAGAAGTATGTTGTTTAGTTTCCACATTTTTGTGGGTTTTTCCCCCTCTTTTTTGTAGTTGAATTCTAGTTTCAAGGCTTTATGATCAGAAAATATGCTTGGTACAATTTCAATATTTCTAAATTTGCTGATATTGTCTTTGTGGCCCAACATATGGTCAATTCTTGAGAATGTTCCATGTACACTAGAGAAAAATATATACTCTGTCGCTTTGGGATGAAGTGTCCTGTAGATGTCTATCATATCCAGGTGTTCTAGTATTTCGTTTAAGGCCACTATCTCTTTATTGATTCTCTGTTTGGATGACCGATCTAGAGCCGTCAGCGGAGTATTGAGGTCTCCAAGTATGATTGTATTTTTGTTAGTTTTTGTTTTAAGGTCAATAAGTAGCTGTCATATATTTTGGTGCTCCTTGGTTTGGTGCATATATATTAAGGATTGTTATGTCTTCTTGATTCAGTGTCCCCTTAGCCATTATGAAATGACCATTTTTGTCTCTGAGTACTTTTTCTGTCTTGTAGTCAGCATTATCAGATATGAGTATTGCTACACTTGCTTTTTGGGGGGTGTTGTTTGCTTGGAGTATTGTTTTCCAGCCTTTCACTTTGAATTTGTTTTTATCCTTGTTGCTTAGATGTGTTTCTTGTAGGCAGCATATAGTTGGATTTTCTTTTTTAATCCATTCTGCTACTCTGTGTCTTTTTATTGGTAAGTTTAATCCATTTACATTTAGTGTTATTATTGACACTTGTGGGTTCCCTACTGCCATTTTATAAATTGCTTTCTGTTAGTTTTGTATCTAGTTTGATTCTTCTCTTTTGTTTTTCTATCATTTGTTTTTGTTTGTTTGTGTTCCATACTTCTTTCCTCTGTTGCTACCTTTTTTAAGTCAAGTGTTTTTGTGGTGGTTTTTTCTAGGGTGGTTACCATTAAGTAATGAAAAGGGTACCTACCATATTCATTGTAGTACCCTATCTTATAAGTATTTCTGCACTTCATCGTCCTTTGCTACTGTTAATCTCCATCCTCTCCCCCCTCTTTTTCCTTTGTTGTCACAGTTTAAGTTTGGTTTTATTGTGTTCTTGGTGGAGCTGTTACTTGTGGTGTTGTTTTCTTTTGTTCTTTGAATCTGGTTGGAAAACCCCCTTTAGTATTTCCTGGAGTGGGGGCTTTCTGTTGATAAATTCTCTCATCTTTTCTGAATTTGTGAATGTTTTTATATCTCCTTCATACTTGAAGGATAGCTTTGATGGGTATAGTATTCGTGGCTGAAAGTTCCTCTCTTTCAGGGCTTTAAATATTGGGGTCCACTCTCTTCTAGCTTGTAGAGTTTCTGCTGAGAAATCTGATGATAATCTAATAGGCCTTCCTTTATATGTTGTACTCTTCTTTTCCCTGGCTGCCTTGAGAATTTTTTCTTTACCGTTGGTTTGTGCCAATTTCATTATGATGTGCCTTGGAGTGGGTTTGTTGGGGTTAAGAAAACTCAGAGTTCTGTTTGCTTCTTGAATTTGAGGCTTTAGTTCTTTCCACAGGCTTGGGAAGTTCTCGTCTATTATTTGTTTGAGTATATTCTCCATTCCATTTTCTTTCTCTTCTCCCTCTGATATACCTATTATTCTTATGTTATTCTTTCTGATGGAGTCAGACAATTCCTGTAGGGCTTTCTTGTTTTTTATTATTTTTGAGTCTCTTTCTTCTTCTCTCTGTTGTGCCTCAAGTTGTTTGTCTTCTATTTCACTAATCCTATCTTCAATCTGGGCTGTTCTGCTAGCTAAGCTTGTTACCTCGTTTTTCAGCTCGTGAATTGAGTTTTTCGTCTCTGTTTGATTTGTTTTTATAGTTTCAATTTCCTTGGTAATATATTCTTTGTGTTCATTGAGTTGTTTTCTGATCTCCCTATATTGCCTTTCTGTGTTTTCTTGTATATCTCTGAGTATTTTTAAGATTTCTATTTTAAATTCTCTGTCATTTAGCTCCAAGGCTTCCAATATGTTAAGTCTTTTCTCCATAGATTTTTCCACATCTATTTGTGTTACCTCTCTTTCTTTTGTATCCATAATATTCGATTTCCTCTTTCTTATTGGCATCTGAGGGTGGTCTTGTTGATAGCACACAGGCGCACTTCCTCGCGGCTTGAATGAACGTCCCTGCGGTAGCTTCCTCCACACCCTCGTCTCTCAGATTCAAATGATAACAGTCCTTTCGCTTTCAGTTTGTGTGGAACTCCGGAATGCTGCGAGGATAAATTTTCCTGTTTCTAGTTGATAAATTTGTTGTGATTTTGGGGAGATCTGTCGGACGCGCTGCTCACGGCGCCATTTCCGTGACGTCACTAGTCTGGCGGTGCTCGGTGGCTGAGAAGGGGCGGGCGCGGTCCTCTTTCAGAAGCTCCGAGCGCTTCTCTTACCCACCCGCAGTGGTGGCTGCTCTGTTTCCCAGGAACCTGAGGGCTATTTTTTACTTTTTAATTAAAAAAGACTCTTCTACTTTTATTTTTTAACTTTTTATTCTTTATTAAATCTCATTAATACTATCAACAAAACCACCCTCAGATGCCATTAAGGAAGAGAAAATTGAATATCATGGATACAAAAGAAAGAGAGGTAACACACATAGATGAGCAAAAATCTATGGAAAAAATTTTAATATATTGGAAACCTTGGAGTTAAATGACAGAGAATTTAAAATAGAAATCCTAAAAATACTCAGAGATATACAAGAAAATACAGAAAGGCAATTTAGGGAGCTCAGAAAACAACTCAATGAACACAAAGAATATATTTCCAAGGAAATTGAAACTATAAAAACAAATCAAACAGAGATGAAAAACTCAATTCACGAGCTGAAATACGAGGTAACAAGCTTAGCTAATAGAACAGGCCAGATAGAAGTTAGGATTAGTGAAATAGAAGACAAACAACTTGAGGCACAACAGAGAGAAGAAGAAAGAGACTCAAAAATTTAAAAAAATGAGATAGCCCTACAAGAATTATCTGACTCCATCAGAAAGAATAACATAAGAATAATAGGTATATCAGAGGGAGAAGAGAGAGAAAATGGAATGGAGAACATACTCAAACAAATAATAGATGAGAACTTCCCAAGCCTGTGGAAAGAACTGAAGCTTCAAATTCAAGAAGCAAACAGAACTCTGAGTTTTCTTAACCCCAACAAACCTACTGCAAGGCACATCATAATGAAATTGGCACAAACCAACGGTAAAGAAAAAATTCTCAAGGCAGCCAGGGAAAAGAAGAATACAACATATAAAGGAAGGCCCATTAGATTATCATCAGATTTCTCAACAGAAACTCTACAAGCTAGAAGAGAGTGGACCCCAATATTTAAAGAGAGTGGACCCCAATTATCATCAGATTTCTCAACAGAAACTCTACAAGCTAGAAGAGAGTGGACCCCAATATTTAAAGTCCTGAAAGAGAGGAACTTTCAACCATGAATATTATACCCATCAAAGCTATCCTTCAAATATGAAGGAGAAATAAAAACATTCGCAGATACAGAAAAGATGAAGGAATTTATCATCAGAAAACCCCCACTTCAGGAATTACTTAAGGGGGTTCTCCAATCAGATACAAAAAACAAACAAACAAAAAAAAAGCCACAAGTAAAAGCTCCAAGAAGAACACAATAAAACCAAATTTAAACTGTGAAAACAACAAAAAGAGAGGGGAGAGAGAGGATGGAGATTAACAGTAGCAAAGGACGATGGGCTACAAAAGTACTCACAAGATAGCGCACTACAATGAACAGGGTAGGAACCCTTTCATTACTTAATGGTAACCACCATTGAAAAAACCATCACAGAAGCACATGATTTAAAAAAAGATAGCAACAGAGGAAAGACGTATGGAATACAACCAAATAAAAACAAAAGATAGAAAAATGAAAAAGAAGGATCAAACAAGATACAAAACTAACAGAAAGCAATCTATAAAATGGCAATAGAAAACTCACAAGTGTCAATAATTACACTAAATGTAAATGGATTAAACTCACTAATAAAAAGGCACAGAGTAGCAGAATAGATTAAAAAAGAAAATACAACTGTATGCTGCCTACAAGAAACTCATCTAAGCAAAAGGATAAAAACAAATTCAAAGTGAAAGGCTGGAAAACAATACTCCAAGAAAATAACATCCAAAAAAAAGCAGGTGTAGCAATGCTCATATCTGATAACGCTGACTACAAGACAGCAAAAGTACTCAGAGGCAAAAATGGCCATTTCATAATGGCTAAGGGGACACTGAATCAAGAAGACATAACAATTCTTAATATATATGTACCAAACCAAGGAGCACCAAAATATATAAGACAGCTACTTATTGACTTTGAAATAAAAACTGACAAAAATACAATCATACTTGGAGACCTCAATACACCACTGACGGTTCTAGATCGGTAATCCAAACAGAGAATCAACAAAGATATATTGGCCTTAAACAAAACACTAGAGCACCTGGATATGACAGACATGTACAGGACATTTTATCGCAAAGTGACAGAGTATACATTTTTCTCTGGTGTACATGGATCATTCTCAAGAATTGACCATATGTTGGGCCACAAAAACAACATCAGCAAATTCAGAAAAATTGAAGTTGTACCAAGCATATTTTCTGATCATAAAGCCCTGAAACTAGAATTCAACTGCAAAAAAGAAAAAAAACCCACAAAAATGTGGAAACTAAACAACATACTTTTAAAAAATAATGGGTCAAAGAAGAAATAAGTGCAGAGATCAAAAGATATATACAGACAAATGAAAATGACAATATGACATATCAGAATCTATGGGATGCAACAAAAGCAGTGATAAGAGGGAAGTTCATATTACTTCAGGCTTATATGAACAAACAAGAGAGAGCCCAAGTGAACCACTTCAATTCACACCTTAAGGAACTAGAAAAAGAAGAACAAAGAAAACCCAAAACCAGCTGAAGAAAGGAGATAATAAAAATCAGAGCAGAAATAAATGAAATAGGGAACAGAAAAACTATAGAAAAAATTAATAAAACAAGGAGCCGGTTCTTTGAAAAGATCAACAAAATTGACAAACCCTTGGCAAGACTTACCAAGGAAAGAAGAGAAAGAACTCATATAAACAAAATCCAAAATGAAAGTGGAGAAATCACCACAGACACCGTAGATATACAAAGAATTATTGTAGAATACTATGAAAAACTTTATGCCACTAAATTCAACAACCTAGAAGAAATGCATAAATTCCTAGAACAATACAACCTTCCTAGACTGAGTCAAGAAGAAGCAGACATCCTAAACAGACCTATCAGTATAGAAGTAATAGAAAAAAACCATTAAAAACCTCCCCAAAAATAAAAGTCCAGGACCAGATGGCTATACTTGCGAAATTTATCAAACATTCAAAGAAGACTTGGTTTCTATTCTACTGAAAGTCTTCCAAAAAATTGAAGAAGAAGCAATACTTCCAAACACATTTTATGAGGCCAACATAACCCTCATACCAAAACCAGGCAAGGATGGCACAAAAAAAGAAAACTACAGACCAATATCTCTAATGAATACAGATGCTAAAATATTAAACAAAATACTAGCAAATTGAATACAACAACATATTAAAAAAAATAATATTAATACATCATGATCAAGTGGGATTCATCCCAGAATCTCAAGGATGGTTCAACATACGTAAAATGGTTAACGTAATACACCATATCAAGAAAACAAAGAATAAAAACCACATGATCTTATCAATAGACACAGAAAAGGCTTTTGATAAAATACAACAAAATTTTATATTTAAGACTCTCAACAAAATGGGTATAGAAGGAAAATATCTCAACATAATAAAGGCAATATAGGATAAACCATCAGCTAACATCATATCAAATGGCACAAAACTGAAGGCTTTCCCCCTTAAATCAGGAAAAAGACAGGGTTGTCCACTCTCTCCACTCTTATTTAATGTGGTACTAGAGGTTCTAGCCAGAGCAATCAGACAAGACAAAGAAATAAAAGGCATCCATATCGGAAAAGAAGAAGTAAAGGTATCACTTTTTGCAGATGATATGATCCTATACATCGAAAACCCCAAAAAATCCACAAAAAGACTACTAGAAACAATAAGCCAATACAGTAAGGTCGCAGGATACAAAATTAACATACAGAAGTCAATAGCCTTTCTATATGCCAACAATGAAACATTTGAGAACGAACTCAAAAGAATAATCCCCTTCACGATTGCAACAAAAAAAATAAAATACCTAGAAATAAACATAACAAAGAATGTAAAGGACCTATATAACAAAAACTACAAAGCATTGTTAAGGGAAATCGAAAAAGATATAATGAGATGGAAGAATATTCCTTGTTCTTGGTTAGGAAGAATAAATATAATCAAGATGGCCATATTACCCAAAGCAATATACAAATTTAATGCAATTCCCATCAAAATTCCAATGACATTTTTTAAAGAAATGGAGCAAAAAATCATCAGATTTATATGGAACTATAAAAAACCCTGAATAGCCAAAGCAATCCTAAAGAAAAAGAATGAAGCTGGGGGCATTACAATACCTGACTTCAAACTATATTATAGAGCCACGACAATCAAAACAGCATGGTATTGGCAGAAAAGTAGACACTCAGACCAATGGAACAGAATAGAAAACCCAGAAATAAAACCACATATATATAGTCAAATAATTTTTGATGAAAGGGCCAACAACACACAATGGAGAAAAGAAAGCCTCTTCAACAAATGGTGCTGGGAAAACTGGAAAGCCACATGCAAAAGAATGAAACTGGACTACAGTTTGTCCCCCTGTACTAAAATTAACTCAAAATGGATCAAAGATCTAAACATAAGACCTGAAACAATTAAGTACATAGAAGAAGACATAGGTACTCAACTCATGGACCTGGGTTTTAAAGAGCATTTTATGAATTTGACTCCAAAGGCAAGAGAAGTGAAGGCAAAATTAATGAATGGGACTACATCAGACTAAGAAGTTTTGCTCAGCAAGAGAAACTGATAACAAAATAAACAGACAGCCAACTAAATGGGAAATGATATTTTTAAACAACTGCTCAGATAAGGGCCTAATATCCAAAATATAGAAAGAACTCATAAAACTCAACAGAAACAAACAAACAATCCAATAAAAACATGGGAAGAGGACATGAACAGACACTTTTCCCAGGAAGAAATACAAATGGCCAACAGATATATGAAAAGACGCTCATCTTCTTTAGTTATTAGAGAAATGCAAATCAAAACTGCAATGAGATACCATCTCACACCTGTTAGATTAGCTATTATTAACAAGACAGGTAATAGCAAATGTTGGGGAGTCTGTAGAGAAAAAGGAACCCTCATTCACTGTTGGTGGGAATGTAAAGTAGTACAACCATTATGGAAGAAAGTATGGTGGTTCCTCAAAAAACTGCAAATAGAACTACCTTATGACCCAGCAATCCCTCTACTGGGTATATACCCCCAAAACTCAGAAACATTGATACGTAAAGACACATGCAGCCCCATGTTCATCGCAGGATTGTTCACAGTGGCCAGGACATGGAAACAACCAAAAAGTCCGTCAATAGATGACTGGATAAAGAAGATGTGGCACATAAACACTATTAAATACTACTCAGCCATAAGAAATGATGACATCAGATCATTTACAGCAAAATGGTGGGATCTTGATAACATGATACGAAGTGAAATAAGGAAATCAGAAAAAAACAGGGACTGCATTATTCCATACGTAGGTGGGACATAAAAGTGAGACTAA
Source organism: Saccopteryx leptura (assembly GCF_036850995.1). NCBI lineage: Eukaryota > Metazoa > Chordata > Mammalia > Chiroptera > Emballonuridae > Saccopteryx > Saccopteryx leptura. The sequence continues at coordinate 113,208,011 of NC_089504.1, forward strand.
GAGACATTGATAAGAGTGTGGTGGTTACGGGGGGAGGGGGGAGAGGGAGAAGGAAAGGGAGAGGGGGAGGGGCACAAAGAAAACTAGATAGAAGGTGACAGATGACAATCTGACTTTGGGTGATGGGTATGCAACGACAAGATAACCTGGACATGTTTTCTTTGAATATATGTATCCTGATTTATTGATGTCGCCCCATTAAAAAAATAAAATTATATAAAAAAAAAAGATGTCTGTTGAACTTGAATTCTCTGAGTGCCATATGGTCAGCAAGTACACTATGCATTGTCTCAAAGTTCATAGAAATATATTTACATTTATATTTTCCTTTTCTTTTTTTAGGCACTTTACCTGACTTAGACGGGTCATAACAAAGCTCCAAAACTGAGGGCTTGAATCACATATGATAAAAAATGATTCGGTTTTCAGATAGAATGTGAGCCGTCTGCTAGTATAATTTGATTACCACTGGCTATACAGTTCTTTTACTTTGTATTTTTACTGATCATTTAAGGTGCCTCAATTATTGTCTTCATTAGGTTATTAGCTCTTTTATAGAAGAAAGATTATTTATACTTTGTATTTTTAGCACCTATACTTAAACATAAACGGTCACTAAAAATGAATTTTGTTGATAATGCTTATGTAGAAAAGTTTTAATATATGTGTACAATATGGTTGTAATATTTTACAAATGAATTAAGATTGCTTAATGAACAGCTTCTTTCAGGTTATTAAATGTACCAAGGAACCTAGGCATGGTTCAATATCTGTAACATTTGGGCTTTTTATATTGTATCACATTTCATACAGGGAATGTCATTCTAATACTAACTTTTTGATGTTTTTTTCCATTGATCTATAAGAAATTTATTCATCCAGAAAATACTTATTAATCTCCTTTTCTATACCAGACAGTGCATATGAGCTCAACACATAGGATAACCATGAAATTGGCCTATACTTTAAGAAACTTTACACTTTATAGTTAATTTAAAAGATGTGCATTTCTCTATTTCTTCTCTTTCTTCTATTGCTTCTCACTTCCCATTCCTCCTCAACTTTCCTCATATTTATTCATGTAGTCCAGAGGCAGCTGGTTAATAACAAGGCTTCCACATACTGAGTACTCACTGAGTGGCTTTGCTTTTCACACAATGCCTTGTTGAATTTTATTTAAGCCTTGGAGCAAACCTCCTATGTGGCTATTATTCTCATATTCATTTCACAGCTGATAAAATAAAGGTTTAAAGCAATTGGGTGATTTGCTTAGGACTGTAGGCTCCTGTAGGGGAACCAGGATTAACCCAAATCTTCTCTCCTCAAATGTCACTGGCTCACCACATCCTTGCTGCCATTTAGCTAGGGATGAGGTCAATTCCTTATATAATGCTAGAACTTTTGTGACATGAACACTTTTATTTTTCCAATGCCTGTGAATCAGTAAGAACCCACATAGCGAATAGGAAAGATGTAGAGAGGCACTTGACATAGTACCCAGGCGGTCTGAAGGAATTGAGACTGTTCAGCAGGGAAAAGAAAACCCTGATGGGACAGAACATCTCTCTGTCCAGGGCTGTCATGTGGAAAAATGAATTTCACTTTCTGAGCACTAGTCCAAGGATAGAGCAAAGAAAAAGCTGCAAGTTTAAAGAAACAAGTTTGAGCTCCATATAAAGAAAGTCTTTCTAATAGAATTGTAGAAGAAATAAACTAACTCAGAAAGAAAGAATCCAGTTTGTTTAGAAGTTCGAACATGACGTGTTCTGGAGAAGCCTCAGCAGGATAGAGTGGGGAGAGATGGTGACAGGGGTCCTGTCCCCGAAGGCTAACTAGCTGAAACTCGGATGATTCTAGACTTTGAACATCCCCCCAAGATTAGCCCCATCGAGCAGTAGATGTCACTGTTTCATAGAAAGAGGAGTAAAGAGGCACCTTCTGACTAAATAAGACACTTTACAAAGATGTATTCAGATCTCTATTTTATATGAAGACACATTTCTAAAAGTTAGATAGGGTTAATGTTACATCTAGGAAGCATGCAATGAGAAATCCAACATTTTACGGCATTTTTGTTTAAGAACTCAAGCCTTGTCTTTATTGAAAGCTTTAGCCCAATATTGTGGTGGAAGATTATAGTTCCAAAGGGTCTCCATGCATAAGATGAAATCTAATAAAAGACAAAATTCTTATTCCCCAGATGTTGCTCCTGGTATTGTGAGTGCTATGCACACCCTCAGTCCATGTATTTATACATGTGCATGTATACAACCATGCACACACATTTTGAACCAATGTGTATTGTGTCCTCCTGTATGGTCCTCTATTATTTTTTGTGCTTAACTCAAGCTCTTGAAGGAAAAAGGGCATGACATGTATTTGACGTATTTTTATTTCTCAGTTTGGAAGCCACTCAAGCTGAGTTCACCATGAATTAAGTTCTAGGCAGAGGGAACTTTTCCTGACAAAGTTTTCATCTGAAAAACCCAAAGGTTGGGATTGAAGAGACTTCTCAGCCACAGAGAAAGTTACAGGATCAGTGACACTGTTTAGCAATAGGAGATGGCAAAGCCCTCTAGACAACGTTTCAAGAGTATTCTCTTCCCTCTGTTTTGCCTCTTCAGTTTCTAAGATTTCTATAGAAGCACACAGGATCTGATCTTCATTTTGACCTGTCTCTTTAAGAAGCTTTTCCCTGGGGGGAGATTTCTTTTACTTCAGAGAGACTCCAAAGACAGAGAGAGGGAAAAGAGCAGAGGGGGTCCTCTAAACCTGCCCTCTCCATTGCCTATGAACTGCTATGGGTTTCTAAGAACCTATAAATATACGTAACTCCTGCTTGCATTCTCTTAAGGAGGTTATATTCTCAGAGGAAGGATGAAATGTAGATAAATTACATAATACAATGCAGAATGCTCCCTAAGAGTAGAATAGAGAACCATATGCTTTAAAATAGAAAAATAAGCTGAAATTATCATAGAAGGTTTTATTTTTGGAACATATGAAATATTCATTAGGGTGCTGAAGGATGGCAGCATTTTGATACCTGAAAAATGCAGGGAACAGCATTCTAAAAAAGGAATGGCCATCAGGTAGGTGCAAAGTTGGAACAGGAAAAGATTTTTGACTTCTTATTCAGATTGATTGAATGTAAGGTTTAAAGGGGAAATAAAACTGAACCAAAATCATGATCATAATCTCGTTTGCATGTGAGGAGAGACACTGAACAATTTTCAGGAGGGAAATGATTGTTGCAACGGGAATGCTTTAGTGAGATTATTACAATATTTATTATGTTGCCATGGACTTATCTATGCGGTAGTAGTCTCCTCTGAATCAGAAAGATAGAACTTCTGTTGAGAGTAAGGAAGGTGGACATGCAATTTGAATCATTAAACTTATGGAAATTTTGAGAAACTGCTGTAGGACTTTCAGTCTAGCAGGAGATTGAAATAAGGCATTGCAGTGAGGACCAACAAGGCTGGAGTCAGAGCACAGATCGTATGAGTTAGTAACTGTCAGAAAAATCCTGTAATCAGCAGTATTGGAGTGGGAACATGGAAAGCATATGACGGCAGCCATTAACTCCTAGGAATGTGGAAGGTGAGTAGGACCGAGAGCAGGAAAGGCTAGCAATTCTAGGATACAGAGACAGCAGGGTTTAGAATGGCGAACTACTAGCTTCTGTTCAGGTGGAAATCTGTTCTGTGTCTAGCTACCATTTCAACCAACCTATATATGCCAGGCAATGTGCTAAACACTTAACGTTTGCAAGCTTTATAAATTAGATGTTGATGTGTTCATTTCATGGACGTAGAAAAGAGGAGTTGTTAAAGGACTGGTATGACTGGTGTGAGACAGAATTAGGATTCTAACTCAGGTCTGCATAAGTGAGACAGAAGCAAGTGGTTGATATTTCTTTGTGGACAGCAGGGTGAAAGTAATGGAAGAAGCTGTCTCTTTTGGAGAAGACTGGATCAAGACATGGTCAAGGCACACCAGGTGGCTGTTAGGATATAGCAAGAAGGTCAGGGACAGCTCAACTATTGGTTTTAATAAATTTTTATTTCATATCTTGGATGTTACGATAAATGAGTTCTCTAAAATTAATGTACTGTCTTAAGATTGACCCAGTAGCAGTAAAAGTACCAATCATAATAACTATTAGTTTCAGACTGGCTTTCAAGAGGACCACGAGCTAAAGTCCCAGTGTTACTGTTAGAATTTCTTGTGAACCTATGAAAGAAATACCAGTCAGGCCAACAGGAGTAATCTGTAGTTGGTCACTGCTATAACTGAAACCCAGCCAACAACAGACTCAAGCTGTGAATCTTAGAGCATCTCAGGGCATCTGGTGGGGATAGGAGAGAGTACCAAAGCCAGGACACAAGGAGACTGAGGCACATGGACCAGGGCAAGGTAGAAGCCTGGTGACACTGTCAGCAAGGCCAATCCTAGCCAATAGAGAGGCATTTATACAGCAAGGGGTGGGGGGTTGTTTGCCTTGTTGTAAGTGCAGCATTGCTTGCAACAGACATTTTAGTGTTGACAGGCGGGTTCCAGTAACTGGCACATCACCTGAATTAATAAATGAGAGCTACGACAGGCTAACAAGTCATGGAGAAAAGGAAAGAAACTGTCTAAAAATAGAAGTCTGCTAGAAAATTTCAGACTATTTTGTAGAAAATCACTAAATACTACTCATGGTTAAATTTCATTTTTGTAAAATAAGAAAAAAAGGCTTGAAATAAAGTCAGAGACAGTGTGGGGGTGAATTAATGATTATTCTTTTTGCTTTTCTGTGTATATCTTTTGTAAGTAATATGTGGTATTCATTATAAAAATACAGAGATTTGATTGAAGGGGCTTGTATTGAGAAAGCAAAAACACAGCTATAGGGAATTTTTATAGGTTTATAGTTCTCACTAGTCTCAAATTTAAAGTGCTCCAAGTTTACAATAGAACATTTTAGATATACTTAGTGTTTTAACTACATTACAATACTATACCTAGTGACTTCAAAAGAGATATATTTGCTCATATATGTTATTATGACTTTTAATCTATATTACTTTAAATTTTCTCCACTTAAACACAGCTGTTTTTATTTCACTGTTTCATTTCATTTATTGTCCATATGTAAACATACACCACATACCATAATCATAGAGAGTATAAAATATAGAGATTTCATGTGCTTTTTTCACTTAATAAGAACATTTTTCCACATTGCTCCATTGTCTCCATATTTATTACTTTTTATGGTTGCTTAGTAATATTATAGCAAACACTATGATCTTATTCATTCATTCCTCTGAGGTTTAACATTTCAGATTTTTTCACATTTCTACAAGCACAAACCAACCCCGCTGCCCTAAACTTCTTTGCAAATCTGACCTTTCTCTTCTTGTGAACTGTTTCCTTAGGATAAAAAATTTTAGAGGTAGGGCAATATTTTCTAGTTCTTGAAATTTTGAGTCAGATTGTTTTTCAAAATGACTCTACAGATTTATAATGGCCCTCTTCGGGCAACTTCTGCAGCTCTTTGGTTTCCTGGCCCAATCTCACAAGATACACATTATTATTTAAATTGAATCTTTTCTGATGACTAACAGGTTTAAGCATTATTTTTTCATTAATTTTATTTAGGAAATTTAAAGGGGTGGCATATTGGTCGATAAGAGTACATAGGTTTCAGGTAAACATTTCTATAGCATTTGAACTGTTGATTGTGTTGCATACCCATCACCCAAAGTCAAATCATTTTCCATCACCTTATATTTGTTCCTCTTTACACTCTTTCCCCCAACCCTCCCCCATTTTCCTACTCACATGTCCTCATGTCTCCTTCCCAGAGTAACCACTTCGGTTTTATCTGTCCATGAGTCTCACTTTTGTATCCTACCTATGTGTGAAATTGTACATCCTTAGCTTTCTCTGATTTACTTATTTCACTCAGTATAATATTTTCAAGTTTCCTCCATGTTGTCATAAGTGGCAGAAGGCCATTATTTCTTTTGCTGAGTAACATTACATTGTATATATGTACCACATCTTCATCATCCAGTCCTCTATCGGGGACACTTTGGTTGTGTGACACAGTGTCTTGGTCACTGTGAATAATGCTGCAATGAACATGGGGGTACATGTGTCATTATATACAAATGTTTTCAAGTTTTGGGAGAAGACACCCTGTACAGGGATTGCTGGGTCATATGATATATCTATTTTTAGTTTTTTGAGGAACCACCCTACTTTCTTCCATAATGATTGTATTAATTTGCATTCCCACCAGCAGTGAATAGGGTTCCTTTTTCTCCATAGACTCTCCAACACTTGTTATTACCTGTCTTGTTGATAATAAGTAATCTAACAGCTGTGAGGTAATATCTCATTGTAGTTTTAATTTGCATTCTCGAATGCCTAGTGAAAAGGAGCATCTTTTCATATATCTGTTGGCCATTTATATGTCCTCTTGGGAGAAGTGTCTGTTCAGGTCCTCACCCCATTTTTTAATTAGATTGTTTGTTTGTTGCTGAGCTTTGTGAATTCTTTATATATTTTGGATATTAACCCCTTATTGAAACTATTGTTTGCAAATATCATTTCCCATTTAGTTGGCTGCTTATTTGTTTTTTGTCAGTTTCTTTTGCTGTGCCAAAGCTTTCTAGTTTGATATAGTCTCATTCATTTATTTTTGCCTTTACTTCCCTTGCCTTTGGGGTCAAATTCATAAATTGTTCTCTACAGCCAAGGCCCATGAACTTAGTACCTCTGTTTTCTTCTATGTAATTTATTGTTTCAGATCTTATATTTAGGTCTTTGATCCATTTTGAATTAATTTTTTATGCAGGGGGACAAACTATAGTCAAGTATCATTCTTTTGCAAGTGGCTTTCTAGTTTTCCCAGCACCATTTATTAAAAAGAGTTTCTTTTCTCCATTGTATGTTTTTGGCTCCTTTATCAAAGATGATTTGTCCATATATATATGGTTTTATTTCTGGGCTCTCGGTTCTGTTTCATTGGTCCTTATGTCTGTTTTTCTGCCAATACCATGCTGTTTTGATTATCGTGGCTTTTTAGTATAATTTGAAGTTAGGTAATGTGATACCTTCAGCTTCATTCTTTTTTCACAGGATTGCTTTGGCTATTCAGGGTTTTTTATGGTTCCATACAAACTTGATTTTTTTGTTCTATTTCTTTAAAAAATGACATTGAGATTTTGATGGCGATTGAATTAAATTGTATTCTTCCTATCCATAAACATGGACTATTTTTCTATTTCATTGTGTCATTTTCAATTTCCTTCAATAATGTTTTATAGTTTTCAGTATATAGGTCCTTAACATCCTTTGTTAAGTTTATTTCTTTTCTTTTCTTTTTACAGGGACAGAGAGAGAGTCAGAGAGAGGGATAGATAGGGACAGACAGAAAGGAACAGAGAGAGATGAGAAGCATCAATCATCAATTTTTCATTGTGACACCTTAGTTGTTCATTGATTGCTTTCTCATATGTGCCTTGACCGTGGGCCTTCAGCAGACCAAGTAACCCCTTGCTTGAGCCAGTGACCTTGGGCCAAGCTGGTGAGGTTTTTTTTTTACTCAAGCTAGATGAGCCTGAGCTCAAGCTGGTGACCTCGGGGTCTCGAACCTGAGTCCTTCCGCATCCCAGTCCGATGCTCTATCCACTGCTCCACCGCCTGATCAGGCAAGTTTATTTCTAAGGTATTTTTTTTGTTGCAATTGTAAAAGGAATTGTTTTTTTTTTTTAATTTATTTTCTGAAGTTTTGCCATAACGTATAGGAAAGCAATAGACTCTTGTATATTGGCTTTGTAACCTGCGACTATACTGTACTGGTTTATTGTTTCCAATAGTTTTTTTGGTAGAGTATTTGGGGTTTTCTATAAATATATACAGTATCATGTCATCTGCAAAAGGTGATACCTTTACTTCTTCTTTACTGATATGAATGTCTTTTATTTCTTTCTCTTGCCTGATTGCTCTGGCTAAAACTTCCAGAACTATATTGAATAAGAGTGGAAAGAGTGGACAGCTTTGTCTTGTTTCTGATTTTAAAGGAAAAGCCTTCATTTTTTTTCACAATTTAGTATATTAGGCTGATGATTTGTCATATATATTCTTTATTATGTTAAACTCCTTTCTTTCAGTTCTGATTTTATTGAGTGTTTTAAACATAAAGGAATGTTGTACCAAACATAAGGAATGTTGTATTAATACCTTACCAAATGCCTTTTCTGCATCTATGGATAAGATCGTATGATTTTTCTTTTTTGTTTTGATATTGTTGTTGGTGGTGGTGATGTGTTATATTATGTTGATTGATTTCCATATGTTGAACTATCCTTGTGCTCCTGGAATGAATTCCACTTGATCATGATGTATTATTTTTTAATATGTTGTTGTATTCAATTTGCTAGTATTTTGTTTAATATTTTGTACCATTAGAGGTATTGATCTGTAGTTTTCTTTTTTTGTGTGTTTTTCTTGCCAGGTTTTGGTATGAGGGTTATGTTGGCTTCATAAAATTTGTTAGAGAGTATTGCTTGTTCTGTTTTTTGGAAGACTTTGAAAAGGCTAGGTATCAATCTTCGTTAGATGTTTGGTGGAATTCATTAGCATAGCCTTCTGATCCTGGACTTTTGTTCTTTGGGAAGTTTTTGATAGTTGTTTCTATTTCCTCCCTGCTTATAGGTCTATTTAAGTTTTATACTTCTTCATGACTCAGTTTAGGAAGACTGTATAGTTTTAGGAATTTATCCATTTGTATTCTACTATGATCCTTTGTATATCCATGATGTCTGTGGCAATTTCTTCTTTCATTTTGGTTTTGTGTCTATAAGTCCCATTGTGTTTCTGAGCTCATTATGTTTCCTATTGATGTTTTCTCACATCTCATTGAGTATATTCAGAACTTCAATTATGAATTCTCTATCACTTAACTCCAAGGTTTCCATATGATTGAGATGTTTTTTCTGGAGATTTTTAATTTTCTTTCTGAACTACATCTTTGTCTTGTGTAGCTACGGTATTTGATTTCTTTGTTGATGGCATTTGCGACTGGTATTGTTAGGAACCCTAACCAAAAAAAAAAAAAAAAAGAATAATTAAAAATTAAAATAAAAAATATAAAAATTTAAATAATTATGACAAGTATAAAAGAAAAACCACAGAAAACAAAGATCAAAACCAAAAAAATCAAAAACAAACAAGAAACCCACAAAAAATAAGAATAGAAAATATAAAAATTAAAGAAAGTGAAATTCAAAAGAGAGAGGGAGAAAAAAGAATAAGAAGAAAAACAAGAAAAAAAAGGAGAAAATTTTAAAAAGAAAAAATTATTTTGGTTTTAAGAGGTTTCTTCCTGTAAGTGTTGCTGTATTACATTACACGTTTTAGCTCTATAAAATTCCTGGTTTGTCCTCCACTGAGATGTTGCTGTCACAATGATGTAGGCAGGACTGCAGTCACATTTATGAGTGGGGCATGTTATGAGGGCTTTCAGGCTTTGGCATTTTGGCTTTAAAGCTCTAGCAATGGTGATCTCAAACCACTGGGAACTCCTCCCCACATCTTAACAAACCTGGAGACCAGCCATGGAGCACCTCTGTTCCTCAGGGGAGAGGATGGTTCTGGAGAGCTAGCTGTGGAGTTTGTCTCTGCCACTCTCCATACCGACAAAGTGAGGGAGGCGGGATCTGGGAGGCTGGAAAGCCAAACTTTAGTTCTCTCTGTCTCTGCTGAGTACAAGCTGCAGGCTGACTGTGGGAACATTGGCTGTGACCTCGCATTCTGGCTGCTTTGGTTTGTCTGACACTCTGGCCCTCTATCTCACCATACCTCCTGGCAGAAGGAGAGACCCAGTCACTCTGGGTTTCCCTCTCTTCAGTACCCCTTAGACAAAATCCAAACAGCCTGAGCTTCCCTCCTAACTGTAGTCCAGCACTAACAAAAAAAACCCAAACACAATCACTTTGGGTTTGTCTCCTTTCCAGAGCCCACTGTGAATACACTTTATCTTTTGCCCCCCCTTTTCAACCTGTCCCACCTTTAGTCCATTCAGTGTGTGGATCTTTTAGGCATACCTATGAGCCCAGCTGGGGTCCTTTTGCTGTGTTATAGTTGTTCAATTCATTGAAATTTCAAGGGGAGAGATCAGGAGTATCTCTCATGCCGCCATTAGTCTCTAGACAATGGTTTAAGCATTCTCACTTATTTGTTTACTTTTTATCTTTCCACTAGAAGCTCTGATATGATATTTATAAATAAAATGTAACCTTTTGAAATGTGGTTGGAACAAATAAAGTCCTTTTGTTGTTGGCCTTTCTCTCCATGTTTTCAATCTAACAAGAAATATTTATTCTACAGTGTGTCCATAAAGTCATGGTGCACTTTTGAACGGTGACAGGAAAGCAACAAAAGATGACAGAAATGTGAAATCTGCACCAAATAAAAAGAAAACTCTCCTAGTTTCTGTAGGATGATGTGGCAACATGTGTGCATGTGCAGATGATGATGTAACACCGTGTATACAGCGGAGCAACCCACGGCCATGCCAGTCGAGATGTCAACGCTACAGAGGAAAGTTCAGTGTATTCTGTGGCTGGCTAAATTCAAATCCGTGACCAAAGTACAACATGAATATTGGCATGCTTATAACAAAGCACCATCACATAGGAATAACATTACTCGGTGGGATAAGCTGTTGAAGGAAACCAACAGTTTGGTGGAGAAACCCCGTTCTGGTAGACCATCAGTCAGTGATGAGTCTGTAAAGGCTATACGGGACAGCTACCTAAGGAGCCCTTAAAAAATCTGTGCAAGAGCCCACATTGAACTGCACTGAATATGTATGAAACTGGGAGAGTTTTCCTTTTATTTGGTGCATATTTCACATTTCTATCATCTTTTGTTGCTTTCCTGTGACCGGTCAAAAGTGCACCATGACTTTACAGACACACTGTACTTTAGAAGTGCCCCCAGAATTCCAAATGCCATAATTAAAGATAAAATCTATAAACAAATCTATACATTGTTTTTCCACACTCAGGAAAAAAAACTGAGGACCTTACTATGTACTTTCTCAACACACTGAGGTCTGATGGCACCAATTCAATAGCCTTCTGATGGAATCAGTTTTGGGGACAGTCAAAACACTCATACTCTGAACAGCAGATTGAATTACTGACCAGGATCAACCTTTAATGGTCCCATTAGTTTGGTTGTTATAACAACAAAACTTGATTTGACATTCAGTTATTCAATCAAAGGTTCAGCAATTACCTTACAAACAGTGCATTCTGTTGAGATTGAAGGTTGCCTTTTCCCCCTCAATAAACTTCATGACAACATCCATGTGAAAAATTTCAGTGCTTACTATTTCAAGTTTGAATTGTGTGCCCTGCTCCCCAGCCCTTGAAAAGAGATCTAGCTCTTCTTCTGGATATTTATGTCAACAGACATCAGGAATCATAAAATATGTACACAGTGGCACAGCTAGGTAGAAATTTATGTCACTCATTAGATTTGAAGCTTGGGAAACTGAGGAAGTTAGGTTTATTTTACTTGGTTTTATAGGAGAACCAGAGAAGATCTCTGCTCTGTAGGACTAAGCAATTTCTCTCTTTGAAGCTGCCTGAGTTTTACCCTGTCCTTCATTAATCATTCTGAATATGACTCTTCTTTTGGCCCATTGAACTCAATGGGATCAATCACAACAGTTTCAAAGTGCTGTAATTTCATACCTATTTCAACACAGATCTAAAAGTTCCACGCACTTTGACTATTTGGGGTAAATGCTTCATAGACTGGTAACCCACTATGTTTAGTAATCCCTTAAGGAAGCAAATGTGGTAGTTAACTGTAGTTCTAAAAGTAAAACTATACCCATATATCTGTTTATTCCACTTATAAGAAGTTTTACATTCCATCTTTAGCTAAGTATTACTTATAAAATTACACAAAAATGTATGACATTTTTCATCGAAGAATCTATTTTGAATTCAAATTAAAACTGTGTATGTATGCATTTATGAAGTCTTAAAGTTAAAAAAAAAATTTTAGGTGTGGGGGTGAAGCTTAATTGAATACAAATTATGAGGCTCAACCACCAATAAAAAAGCTACAGATACTGTATCCTGTTGCTCATGTAGCAACATTAAAAAAAAATGTGTTGAACTAAATCTAAGGTATCTTCCTGTGAGTTCTTCCATAAGCTATGATACACATAATCTAGGTGAATATTACTTTAAAGAAAGAGTGATTTAGATTCATCTTATTTCAACTTCTGAGAGGTTTTTTAAATAAGTTATTTTATTTTTGCTAATATTTATACAAGAAGAAAATGCTACCAACCAACTTTCAACCAATGTGAAATGTACATTTTGAGGACATTTATTTGCTTTCCCAGTAGTAGTAGGAATGAATTTGATTTTTCACATATTATTCAACTGTCTCCAACCAATAGTATTCATGGGGGAAATGATTAACCAAAATTTAGAGTGCAACAAAGCTAACTGACCCACACTGATTGAACCCACAGGGCTGACCTGTTCAGTTTCCTGTTACATGGAAACCTTTTAAATAGAAAACATGGCAAGCTGGAGTTAGTTATTCAACCTGAGTTCTTTAAATTAAGGGAGACCAAAGAGTCTTTTGTAAGCAATGTTACTTCCTTCTGCTTGCTTTGTTATCAACTATATGCTTAAACAATTTAGAAAAAAAATATTTTTTCAACTTAGCAAATTCTATGCAACAGTTTTTTAAAAGGACATTTTCTTAACTTGTTATAATATCAAAAAGCTGAGAGGTCATGTGATAGTTTCTGACTTTTCTTTGGTAAAGGTATTACATTATTAAACTCTCTGGCAAGAACTCTGTAGCTTGTTCTAGCCCAGAATATTCAACCATAAAAAATTCTAGGAGAGAAGTTTTTAAAGAACACTCCTCTACTTCTTATTTTATAAACTAGTTTCAAACCAGTCAAGGAGTACTTCAGGAGTCAAAGTCATCTGGTTTAGGTCTTGAATTTTTGAGATTGACAAATTCCATAGAATAATATTGATCTCTCTTCCTCTTCCTCTTCCCTCATTCTCCCTCTTCTCTCATTCTTCCTCTTCTCTCATTCTCTCTTAATCTCTCTCTCTCTCTCTCTCTCTCTCTGTTCTTAAAATTGTTTTCAGTATCAATTTTTTTCTTTGACCATATTGGGAATAAAATGAAGCTAACTCCATGCTGGCCTTAGGACTCCTACAGGGATTCACATAGGATTAGACAAATGCCTCCATTATGATGGTGAAAACCCCCTCAAGTCCCTCTACCAGGCAGTGTCTACTGAGCACTCACCCTTCAAACTTCATCAAAGTACAAATTCCCTAGTCAAATACCCGATTCTTTTTTTGAAGTTTCCTGCCTCTGTCTATGTGTTTCTGCTTTCCAGGGTAGGGAGTAAAAATTCATTTTTTGTGTAAACACTCTCATAGCCATTCTTTCAGTCCAATATTCATCAAGGCTCCCTTCTGTGGATCTGGACCACTCTGAATGAGTATGATGCCAGGCAATTTGATACATATGGTTTACATCATGACCATTTAACCAAGCCATTGAGCTACTCATGTCAGATACTGGTCTTATCAACTTAGCCAACATTACTTTAAACCTTTAAAATATCATTTAGCTTTAGTTTTAGCTAACATACAGTACAACATTAAGATAGGCAGGAAATTTAGTGCTACAGATAAATAGATTCATTTAAGAGCTGAGCAGAAGATGACTTCCCTTTCCAGTAAATACCTCATCTGACTTAAACTCTTAATGATTATAGTGTGACTGTGTAGGCCTGCTCACTCTAACACAATGTGAGTTTCTTTTTTTTTCTTTTTTTTTAACAGAAATGAATACAGATGATTCAGAATTGATAATCCAGCATGACCCTACTTCTGGTATCTCAGTCCATAGTCAGGAAAGGAAAAGGGTCACTTTGGAAAGAGATATTACTCCTCTGCTCACTCTCTAATGATGATAAGCACTTGCTATTGGTCCTGTTGCTTGGAAAAGTGAACATTTGTGCAGATTCTGGTTTCAGTCTCCTGACTCTGCCTCCAGTTATGCGACATTAAACCAGTCACAACCGCCACATGTATTTCTTTAGCAATATATGAACAAATTAGATTTTCATAATCTTTTTAGTTTAAAAAAAGTTTAGTACTAATACAATACTGAAAGGATTCATCAACTTTCAGGTAATGAAGCCATTTTCTTTTGTATATTTGTGAAGCAGTCACACAACATGAGTTAGCTTGGCACTTGGCCTGAGTGTGGTTATCCAGAACTAAGGTTAAATGTATGTTGAGTCAACCTCCTAAGAACTCAATAACCGGTACTGTTCCACAAAGGCACCTTCCAGAAACTTATCACAGTATATTGTTCTCTTGAACCTATAAACCAATCTGGGATCTCCTAATAACAACAAACAAATAATTGTCATTTTTTATAAGTTATCTTATTTCTTCAGTCAAGAAAGAAAAGCTACTGTGTCCAAAATGTTGTTTCGGCCAGTGTTATGGTCTATATCAGGGGTAGTCAACCTTTTTATACCTACTGCCCTCTTTTGTATCTCTGTTAGTAGTAAAATTTTCTAACCGCCCACCGGTTCCACAGTAATGGTGATTTATAAAGTAGGGAAGTAACTTTACTTTATAAAATTTATAAAGCAGAGTTACAGCAAGTTAAAGCATATAATAATAATTACTTATTAAGTACTTTATGTTAGATTTTCGCTAAATTTGGCAGAATAAATCTTTATAAAACAACTTACTATAGGTAAATCTATTTTTTATTTATACTTTGGTTTCTCCACTACTGCCTACCATGAAAGCTAGAACCGCCACTAGTGAGCGGTAGGGACCAGGTTGACTACCACTGGTCTACATTTTTAGAAATCAAACTTAGAAAATTTCTTAGCAATAAAGCAGGCAACAGGGCAAGCAAGAAAAAATATTTTTAAATAACAGAGAAAATGTTCCTATTTCCCAATAACAAAAGATTTTGAGTCAGAGCCTTTGATTAAAATTCAATTTCCCATGAACCTTTCAATATTTCTAATCATTTAAAGAAATCAGAAAATATTTCTGTTCAAAAAGCACAGCTCTAACCCCAATAGAACCTGAATCTTTTCCCCAAACTGTATCAAAGCAATAGTGTTAGGCAGTCTGGGAATAAATGATATTCATTTTAAGCCTCACCATAGTCTCAAGCCAAATGATGTTGCCAGCAGTTCAACAAAGATTAGCTCTAATGGAAAAGAAATGACAGTCCGCAGAATTTTTTCTCAAGTTTCTTCCGAGTGTCACTGAGTCAAAACCACAGAGTCACTGATGCAATAACCCAGAAAAAGAAAGGGAGTTCAAACACTTGCAATAACTGTCAAAGAAACTTCTAGTCTTTCTTACATTTTTAAATTAAGTTTCACTCATGTCAACCCATCAGCACAAAGGAATAAACTAAGACTGTGTTTATATGACACCACAACAAGCAGTCAATTAAGTGGAGAATGAACTAAAATCCTTTGATTGACTTAATTTTTTTTTCCTTTCACTTTGCTATTTCAGTGTATTTAATTGATCATGGTCTTAAAATCAGCATATTTTTTCAGTAACAGTCATGTGACATTTGACCACCACTAAAAACTTTCTGTCCAAACTAACCCTACAGATCTCTAGAATATATCATATAAAGGTTCTCAGTCTGTACAAATGCACAGTAATTTCTGAAAAGCACTTTGGCTTTGAGCTGTTACTGAAAAATAGTACAGATGAAACCAGTGAAAAGATGGTGATAAATATAATAACCAAACAAATTAGACTCAGATTAATTTAAATGCCAGGGTAGAAAGAGCAAATCTTACCCCACTGTTATTCAGAGATGAATATAAACACATACGCATGTAAAACAGTGAATATATCAATCATATAATGTCATTGTAAAATTATACTTTGGATAATAAACCATTTTTTTACATTAGAAATACAATGAACAGACACAATATCTACTTATTTATCAAACAAATTATTAGATTTGTTTAAATTATTAGATTAAAATAATCACATTTACCTACAACATTATCTTGATGTTGTACAATTTATACATATGACAGATTCTAAATATTAGTTGTATTTGGTTAAAAGCCATGTATTAATAAGTATTTATCTATTTCAAAGAAAATCTCGTTTAACGAAAAGAAATTTGGACATGAAGTCTAAATATTCCTACTAATCTTGTTGCTTTTTCTCTGCTTGACCTTGGAAAAGTCATCATTCTGCCTGAACATCAGTTTCTTAATATGAAGAATGAAAAAAAAATTCATCACAGGGTTAGATGAAAATTAAATAATCATTGCATGTAAAAATGTGTTATAACATCATAAAGAACCATAAATTTTCATTATTATTTATGGTGTGAAATTCTATATATTCAATAAAATAATTATTGAAATGCCTATTATGTATTAGGAAAATGTAAGTCATTCATCTCTACAATTATTCTGTAAGACAGATATCATTATAAATGCTATATAGAAAAAGATATCAAAGTTCAAAAAGTAATCAATTCTGGAAGATATATCAATAAGCCAATAGAGCAAGGACTTAAACCAAGTCTTATACTGTAAATTCAAAGCCAAAAGCTGCATTACAGCATCCTAATTAATAATGACATTCTCTGAGATTCTTATGGATATTCTGTGCACTGTGAATCCTTAGTTATCCACAATATTGATATTTTTAAATATCCACATAACTAATCCAGTAACAATCTTTTAATTTAAGTCTTTGCTAAACAGAAAGTCATATAACTTACAAAATAAACTAATTTTTAACAAAATTTATTGGGGTGACATTGATTAATAGGATCACATATATTTCAAGTGTGCATTCCTATGATACATGATCTGTATATTTCGTTGTATGCCCACCACTCAAAGTCAAACTATCTTCTGTCACTACATATTTAGTCTCCTCTATCCCCCATGATCCCTTCACACCCTTCCCTCTAGTAACCACCACACTGTAGTCTGTGTCTATGAGTTTCACTCTTATATCCCACATATGAGAGAAATCATATAGTTCTTAGCTTTCAAAATAAACTAATTTTGAAATGTAGTTAGTAAATATTTTACTTGATAGTTGAGGGCCTTGTCAAGTCACATTTTGATTTAAGGAAACAGTTTATGGTTGATGTAGAGTTAGTACAGAAAGCAAGATGCTGTGCATGCTTCTGTTTACTCAGACTTAAAAATCATTCGAAAGTGGGGCCATTAATATTCAACTTGCCCTCTAAGTGGAGTTTTAGAAACATTTATGTACCAAGACCTCTTTTTGTACAAAGAAAACTATTTCTACCTCATCACTGCTAAGTCTCTTAACTTTCAGCACTTCTCTTGGAGGTACATCCTCCTTTAGAGGAGCGTGAACTACTAGCACGTGAACATGACCATCTCTGTGCAATAGGTACTCTTGTTGAAATGCTACATGATCCAGTAAGCCTTCCTTCTGAGAGAAAAATGTTCAAATTGAACAAATAGAAGGGAAAAGTACAAATACATCTTTCTGCTATAGAAAGGCTTAATTGGCTAACATAACTTTAATATGCACTGAAAGTTTTTAAGGCAATGTTTTTGAACCAGCTATCTCAAAAATATTTGGGGTTCTTCTTAAAAATTTATATTCTTTGACTTTCCCCAGACTTATTAAATCAGAAGAATATTAAGGGGGTACACTTTTGTGCACTAAAGTTTGAGGGTGGTTAATTTCAGGGCATATCTCCCTTCCAGTTTAAATCCTTTCAAAATTTCAATGATTTCCTTTTTTGTGTAATAGTAAATATTTTTCTACGTATCTTTTAGTTGTGCGTAATGTTATGCATACTTTATGGTTAGTTCATTCATATTTCCAAACTAAATAAAATGTTATGACACACTTATTGATTGATTTTTTATCATTTGTTTATTTATATACTAGAAGAGGTACTTTTCTTTAGTTTAGGGTGTGCTTATTTTCTCTAGCTGGAGTTGAAGGGTTATATATAACCCTCTCCTACAAAAAAATATGTTCATACATGCTAATACAATACATCCATTTTCAGATGTTCCAGAGATACACTGAAGCTCATTCATGGACCATAGTTAATAATAATTATTTTAATAATGGAAAAATTAACCAGCATAATGTGAGATTTTAGGGAGTTAATGGATTAAATAAGCAGAAACAAATAAACTTAAAAAGTATAGAAGAGAAGATGTGACCAACACCAATAGGTTTTATCTAATGAATGTGTGTGTGTGCAATACATTATCTGCACAGTACATGTTTGATCAAGAACATACCATGCATTTACAGACGTTGACCACACACAGGGCCATAAAACATGTCTCTATAAATGTCAAAAAGTTTATAGTAGGTATAGTATCTGACATTAAGGAAGGTCTGAATAGCCTGACCAGGTGGTGGCACAGTGTATAGTCTTAATTGCTACTAACATTTACTGAATAGTCTGTTTATTAGAGGTTTTACACACGTATTTTAATTTTCAAGGTTAATATCTGGAGGGGTGTAATTTTGTCTGGCCTAGGTTTTGTAAGCCAAAGTACCACTTCTATCTAAATGCAGCTCTCAACACCACAGAGAGCATCAACCGGGGACACTGAGGACCCAGGTTCACAACCCGGAGGTGGCCATCTTGAGCACAGGCTCACCAGCTTGAACACGAGGTTGCCAGATAGAGCGTGGGATCAGAGAGACATGATTTTTGGTTGAGCCTAAAGGTCGTCAGCTTGAGTAAGGGGTCACTGACTCAGCTGGAACTCCCTGGTTAATGCATATATGAGGAAGCAGCCAGTGAACAACTGAAGGTCCCCAACTATAAGTTGATGCTTCTCATCTCTCTCCCTTCCTCTTTCTCCTTTCTCTCTCTCCCTATCTTTGTTTCTCTCTCGGTCTCTCTCCCAATAAAAAAAAAAAAAAGGAAAAGCCTAAATAAATAAATGGAGAGATGTCCTATGTATAATAAATTGGTTGGGAGACCTAATGAAATAAAGATTTTAATTATTTCCAAATAGATCTACAAGTGTTATGCATTTTAATAATTATCTCATGATACATTATTTTGTAAAAGTGATACAATTTCAAATTTTATATGAAAGCAATGTACAATAATTAAAATATAACCTTGAAAAAGAAGATATGACTAATTATACTTCAGGTATCAAGATTCATTACTATAATTATTAAAGCAGTGTGGTATGTACAGTAGAGACAAATAAACCAATATAACAAAATAGAGAGTCGATTATTTCTAGATGGACATGACACATGACAGAGATGGCACTGCAGACCAGTGAAGATGATCAACAAATGGTACAAAGACAATTGGTTATTCATATGGGAGGAAACAGAAAGAAATTAGATTCCCACTGCGTCTGTAGACAAACAATTCCACTTTGATTAATGATCTAAATGATAAAAGTATAGAATTTAATATAAGAGAATACCCTTGATTTTGAGAGTTGTAAAATTTCTTTTTAAAAAGTAAAAAGTACAAAACATAAAGGAAAAAACATGATAAATTTGGTTCATATTTGATCCATGTAACAATTCAGATCTGATCTTATTATCACCATATTTTGGACAACTTTGGGAAGAGGCTTGGTGCCAGAAGTAACTCTAATTTCAACTTCTTCTCCTTAGTCTCACCAACAGCAGTACTATAGGACAAGTAATGGGCTGGAATAAAATACAGATGTCAACAAGAATTTGAGAAAAGACTGCAGAACATAAGAATGTGGGCAAAGAAAAAGGAGAGAACCAAAAGAGAGTTACAGAGGAGAAGCTGCCCCTCTGTTCAATCCCCTTTATTCATCCAAGAGCTCAATAGGTCCCAGGGGTGGTTCACCAGTGGAAACATCCTTATGTACTTACAGCCAATTTGAATCTAGACTAGAGGGTTTCGGGATAAAAATCATTATTCTTTCATTATTTGAAAAGGAAGTCATACAAATATTGATACTAGTTCTTAACCTATGTGTTAAGCATATGACTAAAAATCAATGTCTACAATACTATATGTAAAAGTAGCACATGAATTTGCTAAAAATTGTACTTGTGATATCCTATTGGACTGGAACAATCCAGGTTGATAGCTTACATCAATAATCACAACATCCAACCCCACTCCACTGAGGCAAATTTATTACTTTTTCTATGATGAAAGAGATTGAGAAAAACCAATTCAAATCTAAAGATACTTTTATTAATAATTTTTTCCACTTTAAAAAATTAACTTTAAAAAACAATATGCTCTCAAAGATGATAGAGGTATAAAAGTAGCTAAATAATCTATGAAATGATAAAAAGTAATTTGAAATGATCTCACATTTGAAATAAAGTTAATTGGAAAATATATCAAAGTTAAGTAACCCTGGGAGAACAAACTACAGTGATTCTTAATTGCTACTAACATTTACTGAATAGTCTGTTCTATTAGAGGTTAAACTCTAAAATCCGTTTAATTTTAATTTTCAAGGTTAATATCTGGAGGGATGTAATTTTGTCTGGCCTAGGTTTTGTAAGCCAAAGTACCACTTCTATCTAAATGCAGCTCTCAACACCACAATCATAATTGCCAGTATGAAATCATTAGTCTTTTGGGGCTGGACTTTGTAGATCCAACTACTTTAGATACTTCAAATATTTCACCACTGTATGGATTTACAAACCAAGAATGACACAGGCAAGACATAAAAAGAGAAAGAGAATTCTGACAGGTTAATGGTCCAGTCACATTTCACCTCCTTTCCCTTATTAATGCCAAAAACCATACAACAGATACTATACCAACTACAAATAAAGTGCACCCATGAACCCTTTGTTATAAAATAACATTTAACTGGTCAAAAAGAAGCATTGATTGTCAGCAATAGTTTATGCCTATTGAAATATCCAAATACATTATTGGATTATTGTAATATTTTGAGAATACTCTTTTTAATTCAAGGGGCAATCTTGGCTCTCCACTTTAAAATATATCTAACAACATATTTGGAAACAATGTTACAGGAAAGTGATTCCAGATGTTCTCTGAGAAGTCATGAAAGCCCATTTGAAAAATACTGATATACAGTAATGTACCTGTATGTATAAGTTAAATTGTTGTGTAAACATACATTCATGTATGTCATATACAGACAGACACATACACTCGTTCATATACGATGACAAGAAAATAAACCAGAGTAAATGTGGAAATTTGGGGAAAGAAATTGTGAATGTTCCATAAACAATTTGCTAAAATAAATCACTGAACTGAATGGTTGAAATGAAGCACACAAGGGAGCAATTAGGTAGAGTAATGCAAGGCAAATAAATAAGTCCAAACTTCATGCAACTCTAATGCTTCTTCAGTGCTCCTAATAAGTTTCAGAAAAAGTTAGCTTCACTGCTTAAATCTCAGGAAGGAGAAGTATTATGACCATATTCAGAATCTAATGGAGCTACAAATTCCGTTTTTGTGTTCAAAAAACAAAAGTCAATGGGAGTGAATTTTGTATATTGAATGAATGTATCTTGTGACCTTACTGAACTTCCTTATTAAGTTCTATTAGCTTTTTTGTAGACTCCTTAGCATTTTTTAAGCATAGATTTTTATGTCTTTTGTAAAAAGAGTCAGTGTTATATTTTCCTGTCCAATCTGTTTTTAAAACGTCTTTGCCTTACTAACCTGTTTAGGACTTCTAATACTAACTGATTATGACCGTGAGGTAGTGATCAGAAAAACATTTTCCCTTATGGGTATATTAAATTGATCCAGTGCTAAAGGCCATCGTTTCCCTTTTGAACTGCATTATCTCTTTTGTTTTCATCACATTTTATATATATGTACCATAGAGTTTTATTTACTAGTATTTTGTTTAGCACTTTTGCACCAACATTCTTTTTTTTTTTTTAATAAATTTTTATTAATGATAATGGGATGACATTAATAAATCAGGGTACATATATTCAAAGAAAACATGTCTAGGTTATTTTGTCATTAAATTATGCTGCATACCCCTCGCCCAAAGTCAGATTGTCCTCCGCCTCCCTCTATCTAGTTCTCTGTGCCCCTCCCCCTCCCCCTAACTCTCTCCCTCCCTCCCTCCTATGTCCTCCCTCCCCCCACCCCTGGTAACCACCACACTCTTGTCCATGTCTCTTAGTCTCATTTTTATATTCCACCAATGTATGGAATCATGTAGTTCTTGTTTTTTTCTGATTTACTTATTTCACTCCGTATAATGTTATCAAGATCCCACCATTTTGCTGTAAATGATCTGATGTCATCATTTCTTATGGCTGAGTAGTATTCCATAGTGTATATGTGCCACATCTTCTTTATCCAGTCTTCTATTGAAGGGCTTTTTGGTTGTTTCCATGTCTTGGCCACTGTGAACATGCACCAACATTCTTGAGAGAAATTGGATTATAATTTTATTTCTTGTATTGGTCTTATAATGTTTTGGTATTTAGGCTCTGTTAGTCTCATTAAAAGAGTTTGGCTACAATAAAATTAAAGAACTTGTATTTTTCAAAAGACATAAAATGAGAGTGGAAAAAAAAAGGAAACGGAAGGAGAGAGAACATTTTTAACATATAGAACTGGTAAAGGTTTTATATCCTGAATAGAGAACTTCTGCAAGTCAATAAGAAAAACAAAATTAAGTAAGATATTGGGGGAAAAATTGCGAGCAAGCAAAACACAAAATGGAAAACACAAATGACTACTAAACACATGATCAAATGTCAATATTAAGTTGAAACTATAATGAAATACCAACTACTGTATATATCCCCTATATTGGAAAGAATCACAAACTCTGAAAATACCAATCATTTCTAAAGATATGGTATAAAAGGAACACTCATTCACTGTTAGTACAAGCATTTTGAAAAATTGGTAAGTCATTTATTAAATTTAAACATATATATGCCTCACAACTCAGAAATGGTAATGCTTAGAGAAATAAGGTTATATGTGTGCCAGAAGTTATGTCTAAGAATATTTCTATCAGCAATAAACTGATTTGTAATAAACTGTTTGTAATAGCAATAAACTGTAAACAATACAAATATCCATCAACAGTAGAATGGGTAAATAAACTTATAGTAACATTTCAAAAAGTAAATATTATGAAGCAATACTAATGAACAACTCAGAACAATACACAATAATGGGAATAGAATTGACCATTATAATGTTAAGAAAAGATAGAAATTCTCAGAAGAATGGGCAAGAGACATGTGGGGAGGGACGTTAGGAGTGCTACTAATGTTTATTTATTTCCAAATTCATTTGATTATCTTATGAATAATCACTTAATAGTCATTATATTGTACATTTTAATGTGTTTTTGTACATAGGTTATATTTTACATTTTAAATATTTATAAATGCTTTTAAATGAAAATGATCCATATTAGACATGTTTTTATGAAAGCACATATTGACAATAACATCAGTAAACTTCAAGATAAAATACAATATTAAACTTCAGGATTTCATAAAAAATATATATGGTGTTTGAGAATCTAGAACTTCAGCTATTTGCAATCGTCTTCAATGGTTTTTGAAAAGTACACAGCTATGATTTGTAACAGTAAGTTTAAAATAAAATGAAACAAAATGTAGATCTCTTTAAAAGACTTGCACATTTAAAAGATAAAAACAACAGACTTGGTGAAACTCCAAACATATGAATAATAGTTTGTGTCTTTGTCAAGTCTCAATTACATTAATTAATTAATTAATTAATCTCATCTATTATGATAGAAATGCTCGTTATTTTTATTTCATAAGCATAAATTAATAAGAATAAATAAACCATTAAGAAAAGGATGTTTTCTATAACTCAAAAAAATAGGACAGATTAATCCTATTAATCTGAGAGAGACCACTTAATAATATTAACTATATATTCTGGAATATTTTGTGTTTTGTTAGGAATGTGAATATAGAAAGACATCTTTTCAGCTCCATTCAGACAATTCTAGGATTTTTTTTTATCTCAGAATGGATTGAAATGATTAGTGATCTATATGTATTGAGATATATTCTTTGTAGTTCATTGAAAAAGATGAGAAACATTGCAGAAAAAGCATGAACTTTGGAATCATATAGAACTGTGACTCTGGGCAAGTTAATTTTTTGAGCCTCAGTTTCCTTATCTGTAAAAAAGGCAGATAATGTTAGGGACTATGCAGGTTTGCTGTGAGTATTTGCACTGAAAAAGTGGTAGATGGCATATAGTTGACACAATAAACGTCAGTCACCTGCTTTCCAGTTAGGATCAGGTCCATGGCTATGACTCCATATCTGATTTAAATATAAACTCTTCTACTTAAAATTCAGCATAGTCTTATTTGTAAAACTATTTTATCCAACGTCATTTTGGAAATGCTTGAAATAGGAAATAAGATATTAAAATGGAACTCATGTTATACAGTCAGATATTTTTATAAATACATGCATATATGACAAACTTCAACTTGTACCTGATTCAATAGCATATTGAATGATTACCATGTCTTTTCCTCAAGCTATTTAGGAAAAAAGAAAAAAAAAGAAATCTATCTTGGGGAAAATCTGATGATTCTAAATTCTATTCTAGAGCCAATAGTGATATGCAATAAAAAAGAAAAAGCTAACAATCAGAGAAGGTGATTTCTAATATGAATTTCACTATCTAGCTATGTGACCTTGCATATATTTCATATATCTTCTTTAAGAATCAGATTTCTTAACTCTGAAATGAGACCAATCATACCTGCGTTGCCTTTTTTACCAGATTCTTATAAGGATCTAAAGATAGAGTAAAAACAATACCTGATAAGAAATCTAAAGACCTTTGATTTAATTACAATTTATTTATTTTTGACCAGGCAAGCCTGGGGTTTCGAACCAGCGACCTCAGTGTTCCAGGTCAATGCTTTTATCCACTGCGCCACCACAGGTCAGGCAATATTTTATTTATTGATTTTTTTAGAGAGAGAGGAGTGAGAGAGAGAGATAGAGAGAGAGAGAAGGGAGAGGAGCAGGAAGCATCAACTCCCATATGTGCCTTGACCAGGCAAGCCCAAGGTTTTGAACCGGCGACCTCAGTGTTCCAGGTAGACGCTTTATCCCACTGCGCCACCACAGGTCAGGCCCCTTTGATTTAATTAAAAGATAAAATAATAACTAGTCATATTGGACAATAGATAAAATGGGATATTTGTTTGAAATATCCAATCAATCTCTTCTGAAAAGTGCTTTTAAAAACACAGGAAGGGTAAAATAATATAGGACCAACACTTTACATCAGCAAATTTTCCAGAATTCAGAGCAGAAAACCAAACATAGCCCTGGTTTGTTCACAAGGTCTCTCTGAACATTAGTGTTTTATCTACAAAATAAAAAGGTCTAAAAATAAATTTCTCCAAAGTCCTTTCCAACTCGAACTTCCTATGATTTCATTTGAGAAAGAGCAGTAGAAATTGAAAAATGACCAACACTTTGCATCAGCATAATAAAATATATTTGTGAATCAGAAGGCTGAACAAAATATGTGAGTCAAACAGAGCCTGAAATAGATGAGTTTAATCAGAATTAGCAATTTTAATGGTTGTTTAATCCACAAAACATCTGTTCAGTGCTTCTCTCTCAATGAAACAGTCTATGTGAAAGCATTCTGGATAGCTTAAGATGCTATGCAAATATAAAGTATTATTAACATCATCAACTTCTTTACTTGAACTTATTGAATTTGCAGAAGTAGCTTGTATATTTCAGTTGTGATCAATCGTCCAGGATGGGCATGGTGGGGAGGGAGGAAGGGAAAAGAGGAAGAAGATTTACTTTTCCTGTTTCCTAGCTTCCCCTCTTCCCTGAGCATGTAATATCTGTGACATAATACAAACAAGTTTTTGGTGTGTTTTTTTTCAAGCATTAAGAGGTTGTGTTTTTTGTTCGATAGATTAGCAAATAGTCAGGTCTTTTGGTATGTTTAGCTTAAGGAAAGAATCACTTTAAATTCTCATTTCTTGATTTGAGACATTTTTAAGTGAAGCAGGAGGTATTGCATATATTATACTATTGTGTACAATATTTGCCATATACTGTACTAGCTAAGTTATTTATTTCCCTAAGATAAGATATTGTTTGCATAATTGGAAAGTGCTTTAAAAAAAAAGAATTGCTAGTTATGAGTTATCGCAATAGTGTTAGACAGCCTGGCAGTATTGTCTACATTTAACCTTGAGAGGAATTGAGAGGTTGAAATGGAGTATGAACTAGACCTCCCAGGCTGTTTGCAGAATGCCAATCTCTCAGAAAGTGTAATGGAATGATAATTTGGAAGGTGCTTGAAGATGAACAAACCCTGTATAGGCACCTAAAAATCCTCAGCAGATGAATTTGTGCTGTTTTGAAATCGTATAACTTGGTTCAATTGCTTACTAGAAGTTATTTGTTTAAATTAAATGTTAATTTGAAAGAACCTTTGGGGAAACCATTATGACCAGTTATGAACTAGTTTACTAAGAAGAAACCCTGGGCTTAACATTTGCTTAAAGTTGTATTTTCATCAGCTCTCATCTCTCTCCTAAGAGGATAATTGGGTAAACAGTGCATTTTGGCCTGAGGATTGAGAGGTAGCAATGGGGATTGGAGAGAATCTTGCCTTTTCTACTCTCTTTAATTTCTAGCTAATATAGCCTTGGCTAAGCCATTAGACAAACTCCCTTGTGGTAAAAGAAGGATAATGTCACCATTAAAAGCTCTAGAGCAAATAAATAACATACTTATTTCCCTGAAGTTTTTCTAAGATTAACCTCTCAAACTCTACAAGCTAGAAGAGAATGGACCCCAATATTTAAAGTCCTGAAAGAGAGGAACTTTCAGCCACGAATACTATACCCATCAAAGCTATCCTTCAAATATGAAGGAGAAATAAAAACATTCACAGATACAGAAAAGATGAGGGAATTTATCATCAGAAAACCCCCACTCCAGGAATTACTAAAGGGGGTTCTCCAATCAGATACAAAGAACAAAAAAAAACAGAGCCACAAGTAAAAGCTCCAAGAAGAACACAATAAAACCAAATTTAAACTGTGACAACAACAAAAAGAAAGAGGGGGAGAAGATGGAGATTAACAGTAGCAAAGGACGATGGAGTGCAAAAGTACTCACAAAATAGTTCGCTACAATGAACAGGGTAGGGACCCTTTTCATTATTCAAAGGTAACCACCATTGAAAAAACCACCACAGAAGCACATGAGATAAAAAAGATAGCAACAGTGGAAAGATGTATGGAATACAACCAAATAAAAACAAAAGATAGAAAAACAAAAGAGAAGGATCAAACAAGACACAAAACTAACAGAAAGCAAGATATAAAATGGCAATAGGGAACCCACAAGTATCAATAATTACACTAAATGTAAACGGATTAAACTCACCAATAAAAAGGCACAGAGTAGCAGAATGGATTAAAAAAGAAAATCCAACTGTATGCTGCCTACAGGAAACTCATCTAAGTAACAAGGATAAAAACAAATTCAAAGTGAAAGGCTGGAAAACAATACTCCAAGCAAATAACATCCAAAAAAAAGCAGGTGTAGCAATACTCATATCGGATAATGCTGACTACAAGACAGGAAAAGTACTCAGAGACAAAAATGGCCATTTCATAATGGCTAAGGGGACACTGAATCAAGAAGACATAACAATTCTTAATATATATGCACCAAACCAAGGAGCACCAAAATATATAAGACAGCTACTTATTGATCTTAAAACAAAAACTGACAAAAACACAATCATACTTGGAGACCTCAATACTCCGCTGATGGCTCTAGATCGGTCATCCAAACAGAGAATCAACAAAGACATAGTGGCCTTAAACAAAACACTAGAGCACCTGGATATGATAGACATCTACAGGACATTTCATCCCAAAGTGACTGAGTATACATTTTTCTCCAGTGTACATGGATCATTCTCAAGAATTGACCATATGTTGGGCCACAAAAACAACATCAGCAAATTCAGAAAAATTGAAGTTGTACCAAGCATATTTTCTGATCATAAAGCCTTGAAACTAGAATTCAACTGCAAAAAAGAGGAAAAAAATCCCACAAAAATGTGGAAACTAAACAACATACTTTTAAAAAAAAAAAATGAATGGGTCAAAGATTAACCTCTCAGTTCAGCTCAGGATACAGGACTTGCAGCTTGAAATACAAGTCTTTCTCAAACTTAATTGGAGAATCTCTCATGTACCCAATGATAATTATAATAGAAAATCAGCTTGTGCCCCGGAAGGCACACAATTACACAGTAATGTGCAGAACTTCTGGGGCCTGGAGAGACTGTAACGGCATTACACAGGAAGAGCCATAGTCTAACCCAAGTGGGAGGAGGAATATTAAATTGCTGAGGGAGGGGGACTTTTCAGTTTGAATTGCAAACCGGAAACATCTCTTTCTACTGTAGGAACATCAATTTTCACAAAGGGACAAAAGAGCAGAAGAGTTAACAAGTTATGTGGCAGCATGGAGCACTCCACCATGGTTCCTAGGGTGAACAAGAAAAGGCGAAGAAACATCAGGGACAGAGCTTTGAAGCCAGGTGTAGAACTTCCAACACACACTGTGTAAGGAAAAAAAGGAAAATAGGGACCCAGGAAGTGGACCCAGACTGAATCAATACCATTAATAAGTAATATGATTGGATGCCACTATATTCTTTTTTTTAAGATTTTAAAATATTGATTTTAGAGAGAAGAGAGAGAGAGAAGTGGGAGAAGAATGGGAAACATCAACTCAGTTGCTTCTCATTTGTGCCTTGATCAGCAAGTCCGGGGTCCTGAACCAGTGACTTCAGTGTTCCAGGTTGAGGCTGCATCCATAGCACCACCACAGGTCAGGCCAGATGCCACTGTATTCTTAAGACGGTTTATTATGCACCAACTTCACACATGCAGCAGGTTAAATTTTTTTTAATTGTTACCTTAACAGTGAAAAAAAGTTCCTCTTAGGAGAGAACTGTCTTTGTTAAGAAAATAACATTGTAGCTCATGTTGGATGCAGAATGTGTCTTTGTAAAACATCTGAAAGCAAAGCATAGAGTCAAACAATTCTGCATCAGAAGTTTTAGGGATTTATGCTCCTGAAAATAGCGAGTGGGTAAATAAAGGATGTTAGAGAAGAGACTGACTAATCTATATGGTGGACAACTACAGTAAAAAGGGTCCAGGTAGAGTCCCTGCAGGGCCGGGGGAGATTACCAAAGGCTTTTAAAGAACATGTATGCTAATAATCAATTTTAAGTTGTTTAAGGTTTTCCAGGTTAACCAGGATATTAAAGGTTATCTTGAACCTTTAATACAGTCAGCTGAATCAATTTGTTTGTGCACCAAGTGTGGGGGGGATACAAGACCAGGCATGGGAGGCAAGGTCCAACATGGAATGGAGCAGTATAGGACAGTGGGAGCAGGAGCATGGAGCCAGCAGACCAGAAGAGATGGGAACATGCTCACTCGAGCCTTCCAGGACCCTGGAGCACAGCAGGGGTGATGAGGACAACTTCCACCACAAGCATCCTCTCTCTCTTCTTTTCTGAGCAGCAAATGTGAAGAATTAAAGCTCCTGAGGCAACTCTCAGCCATGGGTTGTGGAGGGTGGGACCAGATGTAGAAATGCCCCAACCTTTCTTTTCTCTCCTCCAGAGAGAAACATTTGAAGTGTGTCTCATACAGTTTCTGAAAGAGCTCCCAGTGGGACGGAGCCTTACTTGTCCACCGAGGAAATATGCTCATCACCATACTCTTTGGCCATCTCCTTTCCCTGCCTCACTTTCCCACTCCTATGCTTGTGCTTGCTGCCAGCCCCTCTCATGAATTACCTACACACAAGTCCTTCACTCGGGTCTGCCTGGGGAAAACCTAACAAGGACACCTCCCACCTTGTCCCCAGCCACACTAGTCAAATTCCAGAGGCAACAACTCCTACCAGTTCCTTACCTTCCAAAAGTGTCCTTTTCATGGCAAGTATTTACACACATAAATATGCATATATATACGTACATATGTGCATATATATATTTTACATATAACATAAGCTTTTAATAATTTCTCAATTTCCCAAAATAGAGGGAAAAATCCACATCCTAGAAAACAAATAAGACAGCCAAGTCTCTTATAAAATGTACATTTGCACTTGAAAAAGAATAAATCTTAGAACACAGCTAATCATATTTTAAAATCATACATAATGCATGCCATTTAGTCTCCACTGCATTGCCAAGGAGTTCTGGAAAGCCTACCATTCATTAGTGGCTCGTCTTTTACCACACTCATCTTATGTGCCTTCATATTTTGTTGGACATGCACAAAATACATAGTGTACATGAATTCTTAGCAACATAGTTGTAGTTGAAGTAATTATTTCAAATATTTAAAGCATTCATTGCAAAAGACTGAAATTTTGCATAAGTTGTCTTAAAACCAAGAAGATTAAGAAAATTTGATTTCAAAGATGCTATGTCTTAAAAGTTATTTTAGCATCCAAATGTTCTGTTTGTTGTTCTGGTTACCCATGTGCCAAACCACCAAAATTAAGTTAGTTCTTTGTAGCCTACTATTCCTTCTGTTGGGACATGAGTTTTTCTCCAACATATGGATGTGATATTTACTATTATAGTTAATACTTCTTGTTGTTAAATTGGAAGAGATCAGTTTCTTCTGATGTTAATTTGACCTTATTACTGCTTGGCTAAAGCTGAAGATTAATCTTTCTAAAGGTTTATACTATGATTAATCTTCTGTGATGACTTACAACTACACACTCACATATTCACACAAACATACATACTAAGTTTACTATATACGATGGAAATTCAAAGTGGAATGAGTATCAGTGGAACAAGCAATGCAAAAAAAGCAATTAGTGGCCCTGGCCGGTTGGCTCAGTGGTAGAGCGTCGGCCTGGCGTGCAGAAGTCCCAGGGTTCGATTCCTAGCCAGGGCACACAGGAGAGGCGCCCATCTGCCTCTCCACCCCTCCCCCTCTCCTTCCTCTCTGTCTCTCTCTTCCCCTCCCGCAGCGAGGCTCCATTGGAGCAAAGATGGCCCGGGCGCGGGGGATGGCTCCTTGGCCTCTGCCCCAGGCGCTAGAGTGGCTCTGGTCGCAACAGAGCGACTCCCCGGAGGGGCAGAGCATCGCCCCCTGGTGGGCAGAGCGTCGTCCCCTGGTGGGCGTGCCGGGTGGATCCCGGTAGGGCGCATGCGGGAGTCTGTCTGACTGTCTCTCCCCGTTTCCAGCTTCAGAAAAAAAAAAAAAAGAAAAAAAGCAATTAGTGAATTTACCTCCTCTCATCATTAAGTTTTATAGACACAATTTACATTTGTTACAATTATATTCAGATGATTGAGTGTCATGGGGACTACTTTTTTCACCTCATAATGAGTCAACTTATTTTAGAGGGGGATGTACAAAATCTGCCATGTTGCCATGGTTTCTTGGTTTCTTTGGAGTTCTTGTGAAATACTTCTGTATTTTCAGATGTATCTTCATATTATTTTAAGATGCTGAGTATAACATGAGATAATAGCTATATTCAGAGACAAATTTTAGGCCCTCATTTGAATGTCTTGCTTACACCAGGCAACTGTTTCAAACTCTATTCTTTTCCATCCAGAAATATTTTTTGGCTGTTTCCTTAATTACCAATTTTAGTGGCACCCTTTCTTCACCATCCTCCTACTATATCCTGTGCACTGATTTCATCCTAGGCCTCCATATTAGAACCTGTTCCTGGGAAATCTATCTGGATATAATTCACTCTACTATATAACTTAGTGCTATAATTTTTTTTTTCTGGGAAATTGGGAGCCAGGGGGGGAAATTTTTGTTTTGAAATTTAAAAAATTGGGAGCTGGAGGGAAAATTTAAATATATGTATAATTGTTTTATCGAGTAGCTTCAACATGAGTTATAAACATGAAATATTTTTATTTTTCTCCAGTCACTGTTTTCAGTCATGCTCTGTTAAATGTCACGTCCCTGTTTCTTAAGGACATCTTGGAAATGTGCCCTCCCTTTCCCTAAAGTCCAGGTCTGTTTCAGTCTCTCATCTCATATCGGCTTAGAGCTCATCTGCTTCCCTTCCTACCCACACCTCCTCCCTCTCTTCAGCAGGCCAGGTTTGTGGCTTGAAAGATTTGGAGTGGGAAAAGGGGACTGTCTGATCCTGGTAACCTTCTTCCCTTTTCTATTTTAAAGCTCATGTCGCCCAACCCGAGAGATTGGGAGGAGAACTAGGGGAGGCAGAGATCTTTTAGAGTAATTATTGGTCACATCTTGGTGGTGGGGAGGGAACCAAGATCTCAGTCAAGCTCAGGTCGATTCTAATGGCTTTTCATTTTACTTTATTTATTTTCTATTTCTTAATTAAATTTTACTGCTGTGACACTGGTTAGCTTCATTATACAGGTTTCAGGTGCCCAATTCTATAACACATCTCTGGACTGTATTATGTGTTCACCACCCCACCTTCCAAGTCAAGTCTATTGGTTCTTCTGATATACCTGTCTCCATGGAGATTCCATGCATGGCTCTCTGGGGAAGGATTTTAGCTCCCAGCCTCCTCCTTCAAAGAGGGCCAGTCTTGTCTCCCTTTAGTCTCTCTCAAGTAGTTCATGTTCCAATGTCTCTCAGAGTAGGACATCTCCCTATCCCTCCTTAGAGCCTTGGAGAACTGGAATGGGGTGACTTTATTCTCTTCTAACACAAACCACACTTGTTATTGCTTCTCTGCTGGCAAATATTCCCTCAAATCTTCTGCCTTTGCAGAAAATGTGCTGGCATGAAGAATGATTTTTATATATACTCACAAACTTCAGGGTGCTTGCATCAAACCCTCCCAGGAACTCCCCTACCCTGCTCTGTTCTTGTCCAATGACAAAACCAGGGTAGGACTACAATGAGAAATAAGATTTTTTTTTTTACAGAGATAGCGAGGGAGTCAGAGAGAGGGATAGATAGGGATAGGCAGACAGAAACGGAGAGAGATGAGAAGCATCAATCATCAGTTTTTTTTGTTGCGACACTTTAGTTGTTCATTGATTGCATTCCCATATATACCTTCACTGTGGGGCTACAGCAGACCAAGTAACCCCTTGCTCAAGCCAGCAACCTTGGGTCTAAGCTAGTGAGCTTTGCTCAAACCAGATGAGCCCGTGCTCAAGCTGGTGACCTCGGAGTCTCGAATCTGGGTCCTCCGCATCCCAGTCCGATGCTCTATCCACTGTGCCACCACCTGGTCAGGCGAGAAATAAGATTCTTGTCTTCCTTTTTCAGACAACCTCTCACTGAACTCACAGAGCTTCAAAGACACCTCTCATATATATAAATTCCTGATCCTTTTGTAAGGCCTTCCCCTTAAGTAGGCAGAACCTGTGAATGTGATGGATATGTTATATTAAAAGTTGAGATTTTATTACTATCATTATTATCAGTGATTGATTGATTTCAGAGAGACAGAGAGAGGAAGGAAGAGAAAGAAAGAGAGAGAGAAAGAAATATTTGTTTGTTGTTCCAGTTAGTTGTTCATTCATTGGTTGCTTCTTGTATGTGCCCTGATGGGGGATCGAACCCACAACCTTGGTGTTTCTGGATAATGCTCTAACCAATTGAGCAACCAGCCAGGGCAGGAGTTGAGTAGGTTTTTAATTAGTCAACGTCAAGTTCTACAAAGAAGAGCCATCTGGATGAACCTGGACTAATCAGGTTAGTACTTAAAAGGAGCTGGCCTCTCTTTCCCGAAAGCAGAGAAGTTGGTAGTGTGATAGGGCCATAGCAGGGGCCACATACTATGCCCCTGAGAATGGCCTCTAGCAGCCAAAAGCAGTTCTAAAAGACAGTACACAGCCCTGGCCGGTTGGCTCAGCGATGGAGCACTGGCCCAGTGAGTGAAAGTTCCAGGTCTAATTACTGGCCAGGGCACACAGGAGAAGCACCAGTTTGCTTCTCCACCCTTCCCCCTCTTCTTTCTCTCTGTCTCTCTCTTCCCCTCCTGCAGCCAAGGCTCCATTGGAGCAAAGTTGGCCCAGGTACTGAGAATGGCCCTGGAGCAACGCCCCAGATGGGTCGAGCATCACCCCCTAGTGGGCATGCCAGGTGGATCCCGGTCGGGCACATGCAAGAGTCTGTCTCTCTGCCTCTACAGCTTCTCACTTCAGAAAAATACAATAAATAAATAAATAAAATAAAAGTACGCAAGACAACGGGGACCTCAATACTACAAGCATATAGGAACGAATGTTGCAAACTTTCTGAGGAGGCTTGAAAGTAAATATTATATTTCCTTAGTTGAGCCTCCAGATGAGGACACAGTCTTGATGACACATTTATTTCAGTCTTGTGAGACTCAGCTGCCTTGTCTTGGGTCCTTGTTAGATAAGAAGTTTAGGTTGTTGCAAGCCATTAAGTTTGTCACCATTGAACAAAAATGGAAAACTAGCATATCCTGTCTCTTCCCTTTCTGCATCTTCTTCTTATAGCATCTTGAAACCAGTTCATGCTGCATGGTATCTGGAAGGTAGAAAGACCAATTCAAAGCAACCTATAGCAAGCCTAGAAATATCTAGCTTAATTTCTTGCTGACTCTTCATAATGGCAGAGATGTGGGATGATTATTACTTCTTTATCCTCAGATAGGAGCCTTTATCACAATTCCAGAGCATCAACATATTAAATATACACTAATGTCTTATATGCAAGGTGTAGCAGATGTAGGTTTATAGTGTTTAAATGGAAAATAATACAATAATTAATAAGTAATATAGGAATAAACTATGTTTCATGTACTCACAAAAGCTACTTTTGTCCATCCTTATATGCACTACCGGATATTTTAATGGCTTTATTATATTGTCCAGTTCTACTTAGTGGTGTGTGTGTGTGTGTGTGTGTGTGTGTGTGTGTGTGTGTGTGTGTGTGTATGTGTGTAAAAGAGAGAGAAAGAAATAGAAATTTGGCTGATTCACAAAATTCATACATGAAAAATATGTTTACATTAAAAAAATAAATACTATGCATTCAGGCAGCTCAAATGTTGCATTCATTCAACACTTATTGAGAAGACTCTGTGCCAAGTCTTGGAATTTGCTTTTAAATATTTATAACTGGTAACAAATTGAGCCTCAAGTAGCTTAACCTCAAGGAATCAATGCATTCAAAAAATATTTGAGTGTTCTGGAGATAACACCTAAGTAAGAAGTAGCCCCCATCTTCTAGGAGGTCAGCATGTTTAAAATGGTCAAATATATAAACAAATATCCAAAATTCAATGACAAAAGTCAACAGATACTCAAAATTTGGCAATGTAAGAGACTGTCTTAGCCAGGAGGTGTATGCAAAATTCAAAGTTTGCCCCATAGAACCAAGCTCTGACCATTAGAAACATCTTTTGATACATCTGATGCATCATTTTTGTTATTTTGATTTTAATTTTACTAAATTTTGAAAACTGGTTTTGTGCCCAACTTAAATGAGATTCTTGACCTTTTCATATTTTTATCTTATTTGTTGATTTGATATAATTTTACACTGCAGAAAATAAGAAATCTGAAACAGGTGAGGTCAAAAGGGATGAATTCAACCTGTTCAAGTATGTTACACCTGCTTAGTACCATGTTTGCAAGGCTTCAAACTGCATTGCTGGATTTTGTCTCTGAAGACAAAGGGTGTTCTGGAGCATTTAAATGTAGATGTATTTCCATTCTTTACTCTAAAGCGTGCTACTTGTTTAATAACCCTGATGCTATAACAATGTTATCATCAATGATAGTTTTGCATTAGATTCCAATGAGAACATTCTAGGTCAAATAATTTGTAATAGCTTGACTTTGCCTAATGATACAACAATTAAAATTTTAAAAATATCTGTTTAATCCCTGGCCAGATAACTTAGTTGGTTAGAACATGGTCCCATAGTGCAGAGGTTGCTGGTTCCATCCTCGGTCAGAGCACATGAAGAAACGAATGGATGTTCCTGTCTCTCTCTCTCTCTTTCTCTCTCTCCCTCTCTCTCTCTTCCCTTTCCTCTGTCTCTAAAATCAATAAAGTAAACATTTTAAAAAATCTTCTGTTTTACTTCTAAGCACTCTTTTTTACTTGTATTGGCTGCATTCTTGAGTACCCAGTGAAGTTATCTAATATTGCATGTACTTTTTTTTTTCTACTGCATAAAAATATTAGAACTCATTGAAAAAAAAAGACCAAAAAGCAACATGAGAACCTTATTTTACATATTTGATTTATTATTTTCAAAACATTTTAATAAAAGCAGGTGTAGTA
The DNA here is from genome assembly GCF_036850995.1 of Saccopteryx leptura. Classification (NCBI taxonomy): domain Eukaryota; kingdom Metazoa; phylum Chordata; class Mammalia; order Chiroptera; family Emballonuridae; genus Saccopteryx; species Saccopteryx leptura. The sequence goes on from NC_089504.1 coordinate 113,244,456, forward strand.
ATACTCATATCTAATAATGTGGACTACAAGACAAAAAAAATAATCAGAGACAAAAATGGTCATTTCATAATGATTAAGGGGACACTGAATCAAGAAGACATAACAATTCTTAATATATATGCACCAGGCCAAGGAGCACCAAAATACATAAGACAGCTACTTATTGATCTAAAACAAAAACTGACAAAAATGCAATCATACTTGGAGACCTCAATACACTGCTGACAGCTCTAGATCATTCATCCAAACAGAAAATCAATGAAGATATATTGGCCTTAAACAAAACACTAGATCACCTGATATGATAGACATCTACATGACATTTCATCCCAAAGCAACAGAGTATACATTTTTCTCTAGTGTACATGGAACATTCTCAAGAATTGACCATATGTTGGGTCACAAAAATAACATCAGCAAATTCAGAAACACTGAAATTGTACCAAGCATATTTTCTGATTATAAAGCCTTGAAACTAGAATTCAACTGCCAAAAAGAGGGGGGAAAACCCACAAAAATGTGGAAACTAAACAACATACTTTTTAAAAATGAATGGGTCAAAGAAGAAATGAGCACAGAGATCAAAAGATATATACAGACAAATAAAAATGACATTATGACATATCAGAATCTCTGGAATGCAGCAAAAGCAGTGATAAGAGGGAAGTTCATATCACTTTAGGCCTATATGAATAAACAAGAGAGAGCCCAAGTAAACCACTTAACTTCACACTTTAAGGAACTAGAAAAAGAAGAACAAAGACAACCCAAAACCAGCTGAAGAAAGAAAATAATAAAAATCAGAGCAGAGCCCTGGCCGGTTGGCTCAGTGGTAGAGCGTCGGCCTGGCGTGTGGGGGACCTGGGTTCGATTCCCGGCCAGGGCACATAGGAGAAGCGCTCATTTGCTTCTCCACCCCCCCTTCCTCTCTGTCTCTCTCTTCCCCTCCCGCAGCCAAGGCTCCATTGGAGCAAAGATGGCCCGGGCGCTGGGGATGGCTCCTTGGCCTCTGCCCCAGGCGCTAGAGTGGCTCTGGTCGCCGCAGAGCGATGCCCCGGAGGGGCAGAGCATTGCCCCCTGGTGGGCAGAGCTTCGCCCCTGGTGGGCGTGCAGGGTGGATCCCGGTTGGGCGCATGCGGGAGTCTGTCTGACTGTCTCTCCCCGTTTCCAGCTTCAGAAAAATACAAAAAAAAAAAAAAAATCAGAGGAGAAATAAATGAAATAGAGAACAGAAAAACTATAAAAAAAATTAATAAAACAAGGAGCTAGTTCTTTTAAAAGATCAACAAAATTGACAAACCCTTGGCAAGACTTACCAAGGAAAAAAGAGAAAGAACTCATATAAACAAAATCCAAAATGAAAGAGGAGAAATCAACACAGACATCATAGATATACAAAGAATTATTGTAGAATACTATGAAAAACTATATGCCACCAAAGTAACAATCTAGAAGAAATAAATAAATTCCTAGAACAATACAACCTTCCTAGACTGAGTCATGAAGAAACAGAAAGCCTAAACAGACCAATTAGCAGGGAGGAAATAGAAAAACTATTAAAAACCTCCCCAAAAATAAAAGTCCAGGCCCAGACGGTTATACTAGTGAATTCTATCAAACATTCAAAGAACACTTGGGTCCTATTCTACTCAATGTCTTCCAAAAAATTGAAGAAGAAGCAATACTTCCAAACACATTTTATGAGACCAACATAACCCTCATACCAAAACAGGCAAGGATAGCACAAAGAGAGAAAACTACAGACCAATATCTCTAATGAATACAGATGCTAAAATACTAAACAAAATACTAGCAAATTGAATACAACATATTAAAAAAATAATTCAGCATGATCAAGTGGGATTCATCCCAGAATCTCAAGGATGGTTCAACATATGTAAAATGGTTAATGTAATACACCATATCAACAAAACAAAGAACAAAAGCCACATGATCTTATCAATAGATGCAGAAAAGGCATTTGATAAAATACAACACAACTTAATGGTTAAGACACTCTACAAAATGGATTTAGAAGAAAAATATCTCAACATGATAAAGGCCATATATGATAAACCATCAGCTAACATCATATGAAATGGCATAAAACTGAGGACTTTCCCCCTTAAATCAGGAACAAGACAGGGTTGTCCACTCTCTCTCCTCTTATTTAACATGGTGCTAGAAGTTCTAGCCAAAGCAATCAGACAAGATAAAGAAATTAAAGGCATCCATGTCCGAAAAGAAGAAGTAAAGGTATCACTTTTTGCAGATGACATGATCCTATACCTCAAAAACCCCAAAGACTCCACAAAAAGATTACTAGAAACAATAAACCAATACAGTAAGGTCACAGGATACAAAATTAATATACAAAAGTCCATAGCCTTTCTATATGCCAACAATGAAACATTAGGAAACAAATTCAAAAAAATAATCCCCTTCACGATTGCAACAAAAAAAATAAAATACCTAGGATTAAACATAACAAAGAATGTAAAGAACCTATATAACAAAAACCACAAAGCATTGTTAAGGGAAATCAAAAAAGATATAATGAGATGGAAGAATATTCCATGTTCTTGGTTAGGAAGAATAAATATAATCAAGATAGCCATATTACCCAAAGCAATATACAAATTTAATGCAATTCCCATCAAACTTCCAATGACGTTTTTTAAAGAAATGGAGCAAAAAATCATCAGATTTATATAGAACTATAAAAAACCCCGAATAGCCAAAGCAATCCTAAAGAAAAAGAATGAAGCTGGGGGCATTACAATACTTGACTTCAAACTATATTATAGAGCCACAACAATCAAAGCAGCATGGTATTGGCAGAAAAATAGACACTCAGACCAATGGAACAGAATAGAAAGTCCAGAAATAAAACCACATATATATGGTCAAATAATTTTTGATAAAGGGGCCAAGAACACACAATGGAGAAAAGAAAGCCTCTTCAACAAATGGTGCTGGGGAAACTGGAAAGCCACATGCAAAAGAATGAAACTCGACTACAGTTTGTCCCCTTGTACTAAAATTAATTCAAAATGGATCAAAGACCTAAATATAAGACCTGAAACAATAAAATACATAGAAGAAGACATAGGTTCTAAACTCATGGACCTGGGTTTTAAAGAGCATTTTATGGATTTGACTCCAAAGGCAAGAGAAGTAAAGGCAAAAATAAATGAATGGGACTACATCAGACCTAGAAGTTTTTGCTCAGCAAGAGAAACTGACAACAAAATAAATAGACAGACAACTAAATGGAAGATGATTATTTTCAAACAACAGCTCAGATAAGGGCCTAATATCCAAAATATACAAAGAACTCATAAAACTCAACAACAAACAAACAAACAATCCAATAAAAAAATAGGAAGAGGACATGAACAGACACTTCTCCCAGGAAGAATTACAAATAGTCAACAGATATATGAAAAGATGCTCATCTTCATTAGTTATTAGAGAAATGCAAGTCAAAACTGCAATGAGATACCACCTCACACCTGTTAGATTAACTATTATCAACAAGACAGGTAATAGCAAGTGTTGAAGAGGCTGTGGAGAAAAAGGAACCCTCATTCACTGTTAGTGGGAATGTAAAGTAGTACAACCATTATGGAAAAAAGTATGATGGTTCCTCAAAAAACTGAAAATAGAACTACCTTATAACCCAGCAATCCCTCTACTGGGTATATACCCCAAAACTCAGAGACATTGATACGTAAAGACACATGTAGCCCCATGTTTATTGCAGCATTGTTCATAGTGGCCAAGACATGGAAACAACCAAAAAGCCCTTCAATAGAAGACTGATAAAGAAGATGTGGCACATATACACTATGGAATACTACTCAGCCATAAAAAATGATGACATCCGATCATTTACAACAAAATGGTTGGATCTTGATAACATTTTACAGAGGGAAATAAGTAAATCAGAAAAAACTAAGAACTGCATGATTCCATACATAGGTGGGACATAAAAACGAGACTAAGAGACATGGACAAGAGTGTGGTGGTTCTGGGGGGGGGGGGGGAGGAGAGGGAGGGAGAGAGGAAGGGAGAGGGGCAGGGGCACAAGGTAAACCAGATAGAAGGTAACCGAGGACAATCTGACTTTGGGTGATGGGTATGTAACAGAATTGAATGACAAGGTAACCTGGACATGTTTTCTTTGAACATATGTACCCTGATTTATTGATGTCACCTCATTAAAATGAATAAAAAATTATAAAAAACCATTTTAATGCTATAATAATTATAAAATTATATAACCATAATCATGTATTATGACTATAAGGCTATAATTATAACCAAATAAGTTCTAAATAAATAATATAATTAAAATTATAATTATCATTCTTAAAAATAATTGTAAAATTTTATCTTCACAAATTTGTGAAACTGTTATCCCTCAATTACTAACTTTCCTTCAGTTTTCAAAATGTTCTAAGCCTGTGCACATTAACCTTTTCAATGATTGTTTTTATTGCATAACCAGTTTTAAATTTGTTAATAAATATGAAATTTGAGGCAAGAAACAACTTTTAAGAATCAGTCTTCAATTTTTGCCCACCAAGGGACTAGGGAAAGAACAGTGAGGAATTCTCACCCCTATAGAACTGGCACCCAATACTAGAAGGTGTGGATTAGGATATCAAAATTTAGCATAGGGGCCTTGGTAGCTCCTGCTACCTCAATAATGCATTGTGCAGACCCAGTTACTTGGAAATCAGATAATTCTGTATGGGTAGACCAATGGCCCCTTTCTCAGGAGAAACTCAGGGCAGCTGCTCAATTGGTGCAAGAGCAGCTACAGCTTGGGCAAATTGAACCATCTAATAGCCCATGGAATACACTTCTTATTTTGATCTTGTTGCCTCCTGGATTATCAAGGGGCATAGGTGACCCTTACAGCTTATAGGTTTTGAGCCTCAAAATTATTGTTGTTCCTTTTTTCAAAGGATCAACAACAATGGCTCTGGGAAACTTCCACTAAATGGCAAATCGCTCTTGCAAATCAATGGACAACTTTATACTGAAACTGTCAACTTAAAATCAGCTCAAAGTCTAGAATTATATGCCATTATCATGGCTTTTCAGCATTTGCCATATTCCCCTTTTAATCTATATACAGACAGCAAATATTTACTTATGGTGTTTTCCACTATAAAGACTGCTGTCTTAGGGACAAATGCTGATGAACTATTTTAGCAGTTCCTCCTTCTTCAAAGACTTGTATGTCAACATAGAGCTTCATGTTTTATAGGACATACTCGAGCTCACTCCATGCTCCTTGGAGCTTTAGCACAAGAGAATGCCCTTTTTTTTTCTTCTCTTCTTCCGTGTATGTGTGTGTGTGTGTGTGTGTGTGTGTGTGTGTGTGTGTGTGTGTGTTTCTGAGGTTGGAAATGGGGAGGCAGTCAGGCGGACTCCTACATGCGCCTGACTGGGATCTGCTTGGCACACCTACTGGGGGGGGATGCTCTTCCCATCTGGAGTGTTGCTTTGTTGCAACCAGGCCCATTCCAGCACCTGAGGCGGGGCCCACAGGGCCATCCTTAGACCCGGGCCAGCTTTGTGCCGATGGGGCCTTGGCTGCGAGAGGGGGGGAGAGGAGTGGAGAGGGGGGGAGCGGGAGAGGTGGAAGGGCAGATGGGCTTTTCTTCTGTGTGCTCTGGCTGGGAATCGAACCCGGGAGTTCTGCATGCCAAGCCAATGCTCTACCACTGAGCCAACCGGCCAGGGCCTAGGAATGCCCTTGTTGATCAAGCTACCCAAAAGAAAATTATGTGGAGCAACCATGACAGATCGAGCAATTCAGTCTCATACTATTCATCACCAGAACGCTGTAGCCTGGTGTAAACAGTTTCAACTTTCTCAGGAAGCAGCATGGCAGATTGGGAAATCCTGTCCAAGGGGTCCTATACTACAATCTGTCCCTTCATGTGGAGTTAACCCTCAAGGACCCCTACCAGGACAACTTTGGCAAATGGATATTACTCATATACCTTCATTTGGCAAACAGTCCTATGTCCACATTACAGTGGATACATATTCTGGATTTATAGTAACCTCTGTCAGAACAGGAAAGGCTGCTAAACATGTTATAGCTCATTGTCTGAATGCATTGTTCTATTATTGGATTTCCTAAACTGGTTAAACTGAAAATGCTCCTACATATGGAGCAAAAGCATTTACTGTATTTTGTCATTCTTACAATCTTTAAAGTTAAGGTATTATTAAAGTGTATCCAGCAAATATTTTAAGGTCAATTTAAAAAATTTTAAAAAGGGGAACTCCTACGGGTCTACCATATCATGCTTTTTACTTAAAAAAATTTTAAATTTCTTTTGAATGCTGATGAACAGGAGACGCCAAATCTTTTTCTCCTGCAAACTACTACCTTCTTTATTTGATCCAGCTAATAATACTGTTTTGTCTTTTTCCAAATAGCTCCAGATATATGGAAAAGATTTATATAGGCGGATGGGGATCCTCAAACCCCTCAGCGAGATCTTCTGAGCATGGCTTTTAAGATACCTAGAGGCAGAAAAAGCCCAATAGAGATCAGGGGAACTACCAGCTTTTAGGATACGCCCTTAAAGGCTCCGATGCCCCAAAGGGTTCTCATAGGATGCCATCTGGGTCCCACTTCAATAGTGGAAAGAAAGGTCATTGAGCTAAAGCCTGCCAGACTTACATGCCTCTGCTGTGAGGAAACAGAGACACTGGAAGGTAGGCTTCCCCCTCGCTCCTCTAAGGGAGGGTTCAGTCTCTTCCAGCCCTGCTCCAGCCACCTATGACCTAACCTTGCCCAGAAAGCTGGGGTTTGCCATGGAAGGCTGAAGGTGCCCAGGGCCGTCGGCCCCATCTATGACACTGTGGACGAGCCTAGGGTATTTCTTCCAAGAAGCAGGTAAACTGATCTCATTTGCACAAGGGCCACTTAACTATGTCTTGCCTGAATAGTCAGGTTTTTTATTCTTCCCTCGAAGATCTCTGTTGTGGGTGTTGATACTCCTATTTTCTGCTGCTTTGTTTAATATGTAGTGTTTCCTTTATTCCTCCTACCTCAATGCCCCACTCATATTTCAGGCTGGGACCTACTCCTAATTTAGAGCTCTCTTTCACCCTTTTGCCAACTTCTATTATGAATCTACCTTTGCCACCCAGCTTAGTGTATCCCAAGGTTCTCTTTACCAAGCCACAGTCACAGAACTCCAGGGAAAAGCAACCTGGTCTCATCTCTCCAGGCAGAGGAGAACAGAAGCTCCATCTCCACGCATGCTGCAAATGGCTTTTCCAGTCTACCTGAATCAGTACCAGCTAGAAGCAGCGGTCATTGGAACTTGAACGTGAGCTGCAAAGTATAGAATGGTGACAACAATTCCAGTGCCATGCGGACTTTTCCTGGATGTGGTCTTTTCCTGGACTCCTGCTCCTTGTGACAGCTCCTAACAGACTGAACTGGGGTTGGGTTGCATTTTTCAGGGATTTGGCATGGTGTTGGGGCCAACTTGGACTTGGTGAACATGTTAAGGACACTACTCTTTTATGGATTCTTGCTGTATTGGCCAAGAGTTTGCTTAAAAGCTTTAATCACTGTTAAAAAAAATAGAAGACTAGATAAAGAAGATGTGGCACATATACATCATGGTATGCTATTCAGCCATAAGAAATGATGACATCGGATCACTTACAACAAAAATGTATGCAGGATTCCATACATTGGTGGGACATAAAAACGAGACTAAGAGACATGGACAAGAGTGTGGTGGTTACAGGGGGCGGGGGGAGGGAAGGAGGGAGAGAGGGAGGGGGTGGGGGAGGGGCACAAAGAAAACTAGATAGAATGTGACAGAGGACAATCTGCCTTTGGTTGATGGCTATGCAACAGAATTGAATGACAAGATAAACTGGACATGTTTTCTTTGAATATATGTACCCTGATTTATTGATGTCACCCTATTAAAATAAAAATTTATTAATAAAGAAAAAAAAAGAATCAGTCTTCATAAAGTTGTGAAATATATTCTCTTGTGCCATGCTAAGGTATAGGTAGATTAAACTGTTATGCATAAATATGAAGCCAGCTTCCTGCATTTTCCTATTGTGTCTGCTGTTTGCATGATCTATCAGAGCAATTCCATAAGCGACGCTGCTTTATATAGTTTTACTTGGATCAAAAATTAGCCATCCTAGCCCGGGGCTCAGAGATGTCCAAGAGTGGCATAACCAAGATTCTCAGAGTCAAGATTCATTTCACTGGTCTGATTTTATTCCATCACGTTTCAGTCCTGATTAAGATATAATTATGGCAGCGCCCTCTCCTCCCAACCATTCCATTCTTGCCTTACAGCAGTTCTTCGAAAGTGCTGCTCTGATTCTGATGCTGCTCCTGGTTCAAATAACTCATCCACCCCTGTGGAAATTTACTGATTCAAGTCAATATTCCTTCAGGTCTTGACATCTGTCCCTATCTCCGTCTCAAGGTGGTTTCTCCTGCCAGTGGAGAGCAATGACCTTGCCACCTGCTGGCCTACATAGTGGGGGCACAACATTAAGTTAATTAATTCAAAGCGTCTCCCATTGGCTAGAGATTTTGGAGTTTGTGGACTTAAGTAACAAGAAAGAGAAATTTTTTCCTTTCTCTTCACTAAATATTGAGCTTTCTGAACCAGAGAAATTCTTAGATATATCCTATGCTGGAATATTTGAATCATCAAACCAGCTTGTTTTATTTGGTAGTGCCCTATAAATCAGAAATCAGAGGCCCTTGCTGTGTGTGATATCTTTTAAAACATGGTTGATCTCTACTTAGGGCTAACAGTTTTTAAAGTTTTTTGTATGTATTGTCTCAAAGAACTTATTTTATGGAAAGAGTGACTTGAATCACTCAAAGTTACTGTATTGCAATTATTGTGACAATTTTATAAGATAATGAATACATATACAGTGTCTCATCCAGTACAAGGCATGTAAGACTTGGTCAGGGAAAGGTCTTTTTCATGATAAGTCTGTTTCCACTGTGACAAACTAAGGGCATCCCAGTTCTTCATCACAGGAACACTTCAGTATAGGCTGCACCTTGGTCATTCTTCCATTATATTCATTGTTTAAAAGCTATTGAGATACAATTGACACATGAATACTACACCTATTGAAGGTATACAATTTGATCAATTTTAATATATGTTTATACCTGTGAAGCCACCACTGCAGCCAGGACAATGCACAAATCTATGATCACTAAAATGTTTTCTAGACTTTTATGTGAATAACCTCTGAAACTGAGGGCCTCAGTACTATGACTATAAAGAATTGAATGCTACCAAAAATGACGAGAGCTAGAAAGAGGAGCCTGAGTCTTAAATGAGTTTGCAACTTCAGGCCACACCTCGATCGCACTCCGTGAGACCCTGGGAACCCAGATATCTGACCTATAGAAGCTACATTTCTGGTCATTTATACATATTATGTGGCAACAGAAAACTAAAACATTGCCACAATAGGAACCGTAGGCTACCACTTCTGAATGTTTTAACTGAATAAGAAATTTTCTTCCAAAGGGTCTAAAAAACATTTTTATGACAGCCTTCTTAAATTGCATCTAAAAACATTAACTGTGATTTTTCTTTGGTCTACCAGCACGCTGGAACCCCCTTTTCATCACCCACAGGGCTCTCTTGTGCATTTGCTCACTCTGATGCCTGGCCGCGCTCTGCATATGTCAGCCAAGGGAAGATGAATAGAAAGCGTTTTCTTTTGAAGACTGGCACTAGAAATAAAAGAATGATGAGTATTAGAACTATCTTTTTCTTTGAATATTTTCCCCCTCTTTTGTTCCCTCACGTTAGATCAAAATAAAATTGAAACTACAAGGCAAAGCCAAAAAAGGCAGCAAGATATATTTGACAGTTCTGATCACCACGTCTCCCTGCAGGTAAATTCCAGGCTACATACCTGCCTTGTCTGAGAGAGTGAGGCCGGGATACCTGCCCCCAGTCTGGCCTAGGAGGTAAAGGTCTAAGATCATGTTATCAGTGTAAATACTGCCATTATGTAGCTATTCTGTTATTTTCACACATGCTTTTTAATTTTTTGGTACATTATTTTGGTTAAAAAAATAAATATGAGAGTCAACGAACCTGAGTTCTATTCATTTCCTAGGTACTCGCATACACTCCTGTGAAATCAGCTAACTTCTCTGAGCACCAGTGAATGTATTTTTAAAATAGAGATGAGACCTAACACATGCAATTTTGAAAAACAAGTGAGATATTGTCTGACATACTTGTATGATGCCTGGAAGATGGCTATTAATGTTATCAATATCAATGTATCAATATGTTAACATATTAATAGCAGAAAGTCTTAAGATTGACTTATTAAAAATCTGTGCACTAGTACATTCATTTTAACAAGTATCAAATATTTATTAACTACTTACCTATTGTATGAAAAGTATAGTGCAAGAGAGGGGTGGGGTTCTAGGCCAGACAAAGCAGTGTTTCTAGATCACAGGACCTTTTTAACAAAAGGCAAAAGATTTATATGATCTGAAGAGAAACAGAGTATCTTGGTCCTTTTTAAAGAAAAATAATGTCTGGTGTACTTCTGTGTTAATTTGAACAATTTATATTTTAACATCATACATACACACACACACACAAATCTGTACCATTTCTTATGAAGGTGATATTTTATTGATTTCTTTATTTCATACATGCACATATAAAATAATAATAGTTATTATTTTACTATTAGGCACCCTCCTATGCAATTTTATATGCCATACCATTTAACCACTTATAGGCCAACTAGTTCAATTATTGTCCCTAACTATCCATGTGATTAGAAATATAGAAAAACAGACTTAAGAAAGGGAATACACACACACACATAAAGAACTGGCAGTTGAAGACAAGGCCATAAATATGAAACTTCAAGAGAGAAGAAAACTAATGTCTCCTTCTTTACATATAAGCACATGACTAAGACATATATCTCAGAGCTCAGTTTGAAACACTGTCTGTCTGACTCAAGGATTGTGCATTTACCACTTCTTTATATTAAAATTGAGCCAGTAGTCAGATCTAATTTTATTCATAGTGAAATTAATGAGCTCCAGAGTTTGAACACTGCCATTTAGTCTGCAGTGTAAAAAATCTGATCCAGTCTGTAGAGCTGTACTTGGAATTCCTAACCCATGACCTTGTTAGGTCTAGTAGTACATGCCTCAGGGGCAATTACCGCAATAGTTTTGACTGCAGTCAAGGAGATTTGACTCTAGATTTAGAGGCTCTGTTTTTTCCATGTGAATTTAGTGAAAGACCATTGTAGAAACCAAAACAAGAAGAGAGTTTTTCTAGATAGCAAGTCTAGAACTAGGAAAATTAATAAAAGCTTACTTGAGAGACACTCCTTTGGCTTCTGTAATTTTTAATATTTTTTTCACAGCTGTCCTATCCATTTTGTGGTCTAGGGAACTGTTATGAAATCTTCAAGACCAAGGAATACATGCTGATCTTTCCTGTAGGCCACTTATCTCTGCCAAACAAAACAAAAGTTCTTCAAAACTGCTCTGCCACTTCGGATTCCATACATACTGTTTAAGTTCATGCTTGGCTCTCAGTTCCTAAGGAGGGGAAGGAGGGAATAGTCAGATATCCAGTGAATAGGAACGTCACCAGTGTCTGCAAAGCAGATGAATGGCAGTGCTTTCTTTCTCACTGCTCCCATCTAGCCATACCATTGCTCACGCTGGCAGATACCACTTGTGTTCTCCTGATATTTGTTCACACTTTTTTTTTCCTATGGTACCAACATTTTTAGCTGGCCTATGGCTGTCCAGAAAAATCCCTCAGTGAGGTATCGTCATGTGAGTACGTTCTGGTTAATGTGATGTGAGCATGAGTGATGCAAACCTTCCAAGCCATGCTTTTAAGAGAAAAGAGTGTACTTTTCCTCTTTTAGTTTCTCCTTCTCAGGGGTTAGAACAGGATTCTGATGAGCTGAAAAGGTCATCCTGAACCGCTAAGTGGAAACGGTCAGAGCTACCTTACCTGCACTGGACTTCTTTTACCTGGAGTGTTCTAGGACATAAGGATAAACTATCTTGTTTAAACTGCTACTTTTTGGAATTCTGTGACAACAATATCTATAGCCTAACTAATTTATAATTTGAGACTAGAATCAGGGTTGCCAAAATAGAATCACTCTACGTGGTATTGGATTGAGGGTTGAACAGAAGTTGGAAGGGACACAGCTATTAAGAAGCTGGAAAGTAGGTGGCTTGTTATTTGTTGGAAACATGTTTTTGAAAACTGAGACCTCTGATGTCTTAGAAGGCAGAACACATATGAATGCGGCTTGTGAGTCTTAGAAGTTGTTGAAAAAATTCAGAATGCTGCTGTGTGAGGCTTTTGGCACAGACCTAGAAAAAAAGAGGGACTCACGCTAGAACTAGAACATTTGTGATCATAGATTGAAATGCTCACATAAATTTTTTTTTTTTTTGTATTTTTCTGAAGCTGGAAATGGGGAGAGACAGTCACTCCCGCATGCGCCTGACCAGGATCCACCCGGCAAGCCCACCAAGGGGTGACGCTCTGCCCACCAGGGGGCGATGCTCTGCCCCTCCGGGGAGTCGCTCTGTCGTGACCAGAGCCACTCTAGTGCCTGGGGCAGAGGCCAAGGAGCCATCTCCAGCGCCCGGGCCATCTTTGCTCCAATGGAGCCTCGGCTGCTGGAGGGGAAGAGAGAGACAGAGAGGAAGGAGAGGGGGAGGGGTGGAGAAGCAGATGGGCACCTCTCCTGTGTGCCCTGGCCGGGAATCGAACCCGGGACTTCTGCACGCCAGGCCGACGCTCTATCACTGAGCCAACCAGCCAGGGCTGCTCACATAAATTTAAGAAAGTTTTTCTCTGCATGTAGCATTCCACCCAAATGGACAGTGTCCAGTAATTTGGAATTGTGCATCATTAAAAAAAATTTAATTTTGTATTCAAAACTGAAACAGGGATAAGAAGTGGCTCTAAAGATGAAGACTTTTTAGGGTTGGATACTGTGCCCCCCTGTAAGCCTCTCTCGAGCATCTCCACTTCAGTCAGTAAATGCAGCCCACAGGCAGTGATCAGATTAATGTTGCAGCCTTCCCAGTCAACCCTATTGTTGTGGATGGCCTCGAGGAGGCCACTCACAACATGAGGAGGATGGGAAAAGGCTAAGAACGTGAGATGCCAGTTAATAAAACAAACAAAAAAAGATGCTCAGGTGTAAGACACTTGACAAGAGAGTGTCTTTGCTACTGGCTACTTATTTATGGAAACGACTTGAAGCCGAGAGATGATACACCTGCTAAAATTTTGAGAGATCGGTATTGCTAAAGAAACCATACATCTAGCATGAAAAGTCTGTGTCAACTCAACCTGTAGAGCAACCCTTGAGTACATCTCCCCAGAGCAACACAGGCTCCATCGCTCACCTAAAGTTACCATGGAGGATGATGGGTAAAGAGAATGTCCCAGAGGACGAAGCCAGGGACCAGCCAGCACAATAAAGGAGAAATTTTCTCAAAGAGCCAAATCAGGGGTTTCTAAATAAACTAACCAAGGACTAACCAAGTTGCCAGACTGGGAAGTTTTTGCAATGTCTGCCTCAACAAGATTTGATGATTGCTCAAAACAAGTGACTGCTCTAAGATTTCCAATTTTTCCCTGTTTTGACTCAGCATTTTAAAAGTGGATATCTCATCCCTCAACTTCATTTTGATTTTGGGTGTGGAGGAAAGAGACAAATTGCCTTTTTCAGTTGTCATATCCCTGGACCATCACAAGCTATATTAATCTAATAGAGGGGACCTCATATTAGTCCAAGGCCATGGACTTTGAGGTTGATGCTGTAACTGAGAAGGACTTTGGGATTAACTAATTTGGAAAGGAGAGGAATTTGTTAGGCTGCTAGTTGTCTCCAATATCCATCCTCCCCCTCTTCCTCAGTAATAGAACTTTTAGCTAAGAATGTGGGATGCCCAGTAAAAATCTACACATCCAAAGTTCTGGCCAATGGGATGTGAGCAGAAGTAATATGTTTTCTTTTTCTAGACTGTCACCTAAAGAAAGAGCTATCTCCACCCTTTTTTTCCTCTGCCTGCTGGCTGACGTACAGATATAATGGATGAAGCTGAAAGAACAATTTTGTTCATAAAGTCAGTCCTATGTTGAGGATTGCAGAATCAAAGCAGGCTTACCAAGAACATTTACAGGGGCTGAGATTAACATTCAAATAGAGGACAAAATCCTATGGGCATCAATATGTAAAGAGTTATATATCAGCCCCAAAACTACTGAGGTTTAAAGCTCCTGGCTTAACAAATATACCATTAAATGGCCTAGCATGAATAAGTCTGTGTCAGCTCAGAGTAACCCTGAGTCATCTCCCAAGAGCACACATGCCCCAATGCACCAGAAGTTACCATGCGGGATGACGGGTTAGGAGAATGTCCCAGAGGGCAAAGCCAGGGACTATCCAGCACAATGAAGAAGAAATTTCCTCGGAGAGCCAAATCAGTGATTTCTAAATGAGCTAGCTTTAAGGCAGGTTAAAGTCCAAAATCCTTGAACTCCTTTGAGTAATGTGGCAGAATGTACTAAGGTGAGAAATAGATAACCACTTAACCATGACCTGTGATTGTTGCCCCCCAGCTATGGGTCTATGGTGCAAAATAAGAGAGCTCATGGCATGTATATACATCCCAGGTAACATATCTAAGTTCCAACGAACAGCTGCCCCTTAGCACCCCTTGCCATGAGCTTAGAGGAGAATAGATCAGCAGCACAGATCACGCTGGGAAAGAGGCATGATTAATCTCTGGAAGCAGATTTGAGGCCATTCGAGTAGGATATTCTGGATCTTGAGTACCTAGAACATCACTGATCAATGAATGATTTTCCTGTATCAATGAACAAAGATTATCTGGATAAACTAAACTTTTCCACTAAGGGCAGGCAATATATCTACTCCATGAGGGGCAAATCCCAAGTGAGAATGGCTTCACATCTGGCTTTAAATAACTAATCTAATTGGCCCTGATTGAGACTTAATCAGAACAGAGTAGAAGTGAAACTAAAATTAGTTCATTCTGTTCCTTATTAATAGTTTGGGGAATGATTGGGGTGTTTAATGCTCTAAATTTATCCATGTAATCACTCCACCTAACTCTACGAATGGTCAAGTTGTATTAAAACTTAGCAAACCAGAAAACTCGTATTCAAATCCAGCTGTGATAACCTCGGCATAAGAGCAAAGGAGTTTGTTGGCCTGTACTTCTTGTTTCTTATTGATTCTGGATTTAAGGAGGTGCAGAGAAAACAGTCCTACCTGGTTTTCTCTCTCCTTTCTTCCTCTAGCCTTCTTTATTTACCCATACCTTCTGTCTTTCTCTTTCTCTCTAATCATCAGTAGGTCACTGTCACTCTCTGTCTGCCTGACTGTGATTTTATCTGCCATTTCCCCCATACTGAGAAAGTATTAGAAAAGATGGGAAAGGAGAGAAATTGGCCTTTTTCATCTTCAGTGAGATTTAAAATATTACTGAAATCATTATTTACCCATTTTTAGCCTGATAAAAATAAAGACTTCTTATAGAGGTGACAACAATTCTTAAATTTTACTTTAAGAACTATTTAAACTAGAGACCATTAGTTTGGTTGTTCCCATGTTGTGGGAATGAGACATAACTCATTCAGTACTTTGAATTGCTTGGGAGATTTTGACTGAATTGAAGGGTGCTAATCCTTCATAATAAACTGAAATCTGCTTATCTAATGACCCTGGAATACATTTTCTCAAATTACCCAGGATTGAATAATTTAGAATCTTGTCAGGGACGGTTCTGAAAGTTACATTATAGAGGGGTTCCCATGGGAAATTTTCTCACCAAAATTCTTGTTTTGATATTCTGACTCATAACTATGTTACCTATTCAGAAAACAAACTAATGACAAAACTCTGGGGACTATGGAAAGTAAATAAATACTTCCTTTCTAATGTTTCTGAATGTTTGTGCTCTGATTTGTACTGTGAACTGTGTCAAGAAAATCTTTTGGCCTTTCTGAGTGTTATTTTCAGCTAGGAGTTAGAAGGTGAGTGTAAAAAGTTGGGGTACACCAGCTGCACTGGACTCGGCTTCTTACGTAGTGTCTTTAGAGAAGGAGGTGAATCACAGTTTCTCGCCTTGAAACAAGCAGGAATCACGCAAAGCGTGCTCTGTGGGAAGCTGAGAATATTACTGTCCTGTGTTCCGGTGCAGGCTACCTCAGTGCCTTTCCCTGTCTTCCACCCATGATCCTGAGGTGCCCTACATTACTTACTAAGGCTTCAGACACTCCAGACTGTTGCAGTGACCCTAGGCCAGGGTTAAACACACGAAAGCATATGGGTCCCCAGTAAGAGATGTGGGCCTTTGGGGCCACGATGCATGGGCAGCACTGACTGCAAACAGGAGAGGTCTCCACTGAGCTCTCATCCAGGACAAGTACAGGTCCAGTGTTGTTAGATTTCATTTTTTTCCCCAAAAAGAAGCACAAAATCCAAACTATTTTTTAGATGCAATTTTGTAATTTTAAAATATTTGTTAAATATCTGTCACTATTCAAGTTTCTTAGAAAACAAGAACAGCAGCAGGCTGGTCTGGCCTATGAGCCTCCTGCTGTGACTTCCGCCCTAAATGAAATAAAACCAGGAAGAGACGTCTAACGGTTCACCTCTGTATTCAGTGATTTATATGTCTCGCACTAAGGCTTTAGGTATCTTTCTAGCTTATTAAGAGTCACAGAAAAACCCAGACATTATTCTAATACTAAATGCAGAATATATGCAAGAGCTACAGCACCATGGTCTTGACCAATCTTGATCATCAGAGACGGTCTGTCCACTCTGGAACAGGAAGGAAATGTTGATCAATTCACTTGTTTTTGTGCTCTCCAGCTATGTCTTGCTGCAGATTCTGTTAACATTGACACATCCTCTGCTTTAAGGAGGAGTCAGTACCAACATGCTGAACTACCATGAGGAACCCTCTCCAGAAGAGACCACCCAAAGAGTAGCTGAATTAAAGTCCCCATTATACAAACCATTGCTGGTGGGAAATGAAAAGTACTTACGAAACAACTGAAATCAACAATGATTTCAGACCCACTTGGTCTCCATCTCTTCCCAAAAAATAAAGCAATTTCATTTCAAGTAATTTTTGATAGCTTGTGACTGTAAGAAATATCTATTTAGAACCTGGACATAAGTATTTCAGAATACATCTACTATTGACCCATAGTAAAGTGGATCACCCGAATTTTATGGTTGTGCCTCTAGCTTACCTAGATTTTATAGACATAAACTGTCTGCACAAAGCAAAGTAAGGGATTTAGTTATTGGTTTTTTTTTTTTCAATAAATGATGACTGAGTTTTTTGCTAAGTTTTGTAAGAATCGTAACATAATTCTGACCATTCCTTCCATCAAAACTATCCAGTCCAAAAGGGAAGAAACATAAACTACAAACTAAACATAATGCATCAAGTGTTATGATAATGTGTGTACTGTTCCATCAGCAACTTCTGCGGCTTCTACTCCAATGTATGTCTAGAACCAGTCCACATTTCTCCATTGCCAGCATCCTTCAGTAAGACACTGTTATCTCTTCTGAACTACTGCCACCACCTCCTACCTGCTCCTCAAGTTTCCCTTCCTGTCACCCCCATCCCATCCAATTCATAGCACTTTAAAATAATATCAAAACCCTCGAGGTGTGGTTATTGCTCTCTCCCAGCCTCTCCCCTAGCACTGAGTCTCCCAGCCTGGTCTCAGTCATTTCTCACAAGCAGCTAAACGCTTTCCTCACTCAGAAACCTGATGCTATTTCCTCTGTCAGGAAACTCTTCCTTGTCTCAAATGTTACCTCTTTTGAAAGGTGGTGCTTGCCCTAAGTTCTCCACTTTAAAATTCATCTCTGTTTTGCTTTTAACTTTTATTTTAATAGACACTTATTTTTGTCTGTTTTCTGGATTTCTGTCTGTTTCCTCCACCAGCCTTCATGAAATCATCATACTCATCTGTCTTGGTCCCTGTTGTATCCTCAACATCTAGCAGAGCACTTGGCCCTCAATAAATATTCATTCATAGAACAGAGAAGTCACAAGGCCCTGTTGAACAAATATGGGGAGCATTTAGTCTCTCAGGATTAGAGAAAGGAAAAAGAGGGTCAGTCATTGTGTTAATTTCCTAAGGCTGCCATAAAAAATGTATGGCAAACTGGATGGCTTAAAACAACCAAAATTTATTATTCCTTCACTGTTCTGGAGGCCAGAGGTCTAAAATCAAAGTGTCCGCAGGGTTGGTTCTTTCTCAGGGACTCAGAAAGAAAATCTGTTTCAAGCCCCTCTGCACTCTTTCGGTGGCTGCCAGCAATTCTTAGTGTTCCTTGGCTAGTGACAGGGTAACACTAATTTGTTGCCTCCATTGTCACACGGCATTCTCCCGGTGTCTGTGTCCAAATTTTTCTCTTCTCATAAGGGATCCTAATGCAGTAGGACCTCACTTAAATCTGATTACATCTGCAATGAATATTTCTCAATAAGGGCATGTTCACAGGTATCAGAAAGTTAGGACTTAAATATATATTTTGGGGGAACACAATTCAACCCATGACATTCATCTATCTCTCAGAGAGTGACCTTAGAATAGGGTCTTAAAAGATGAATAAAAGTTAAACTGGGGGGAGAGTTGGGCAAGTGCACAATTAGAAGAACAAACAGGACAATAAATTTAGCATAAAAAAAGATACCAAAATTGGCTGAGAGGAGCAGCCTTGAATTCTATAGGGAAGAGTCTCAATTTTATCCTATTGTCTTAGTCCGCTCAGGCTGTCATAACCAAATGCCATAGACTCAGTGGCTTAAACAATATAAATTTATTTTCTCACAGTTCTGAAGACTGAAAGACCCAGGTGCTAGCAGGGTTGGTGTCTAATAAGAGCTCTCTTTTGGAGTTACATGTGGCCATTTTTCTGTGTCTTTACATAGTGGAGAGAGATCTGTAATGTCTCTTATTTTATTTATGATAACTGGGTCCTATTCTTATGACCTTATTTAACCTTTATCACTTCCTCATAGGTCTTATTCCCAAACACAGACACATCATTGGGGGTTAGGACTTCACCTTTAAGAATAGCAAATTACATTAGTAGTAAGGCAGAGAAATAGGAGATTCATCTGAGAGACATTTCAGAGGTGAAATTCATAGGGCTTGGCAATGTCATAGAAGGTGTGATGGAGAAAGAGGGATTCAGAACAGATGTGAGACTCTGGTGGCACTTTGTATCAATCTTTTCTTCATTCAGCTGTATTTATGCACATCATAATTTCTCTATTTTTCATCTTATACAACTAAGAATGTACCCCAATTTTCCTGACTCTAATTTTCTCTATTATAAAAGTTCTTTCCAAAACCTTGGCTCACTTATCTGGTTTCTATACCCCAATAAGTCCTTCTCAGTCATCTCTCCTGGAAGGTTAAAATATGTCCCTTAACTGTCAATCCTACATAGTTCAAAACCTATTCTGATTTGATTATTCCTTGCTTAACTTTTTTTAAGTTGTTGATGTGTGGGCACCTGCTGCTTACATTGCCCTTGTGATTCTCTGTCCTAGCATTTGCTTGTATCACCTCTGGCCTTACTAACCTATTTGGACATTCAATGATCTGGCTGCTCCCATCAGAGCAAGCTTAGTGCCAAGTTAATCTCTTCCAGCATGCTTCCTGCCTCCTGGGCTTTCTCCCAGCTGGCCTTTGTTTCTGACATCTTGGCCTGTCTTTTCTCCCAAACTTTTCTTAGTGATGGAACTTTCTAGCTCAGGGAGCTAGGTATAAATGAAGAATCCATTGAGACAACCAGTCGGCTGCCTCTTGCCCTGCTGAATTCATTGCCTCAGCAATTTGGTTCAGGGCTTCTTCATCACGGTAAACATTTGTTCTTTCAAAAGCATTGTTAAGTTTTATAACCTTCAAATTTATGATGTAAGACAGTTTCTTCTAAATATGGAAAGA
Organism: Saccopteryx leptura; assembly: GCF_036850995.1. Lineage (NCBI taxonomy): Eukaryota > Metazoa > Chordata > Mammalia > Chiroptera > Emballonuridae > Saccopteryx > Saccopteryx leptura. The sequence continues at coordinate 113,264,573 of NC_089504.1, forward strand.
CTAAACTAAATGTTTTGCCCTATAAGTTTCTCCACCTGACTGATCCTGACGGGCCAGTACATGCAAAGTCGACCCTCATTCAGCACAGGCAGCAGTCGGCCCCCTGCCCTGGTGAGCAGAGTTATGGTGGACACAGGGGAGGGGTTCGTCTCCCTCCACACTGCTCGTGGTGGTCAGCCCTTTTATCCCTCATGCTGTGTTCAGATCTTCTTCCTGGAATTATTTTTCCTTTTTAGTATAATTTTAAAGCTTTCAAGCAATAAGGATTTTCTCCAGAGAAAGTTTATGGAGCCTTTCTTTAGAGTTTTGATTGGTTATACTCCCATAGACAGCCTAAAGATTGTAATGTGTGAAATAGTGACTTCACATATGAAAATATGTAAACATAGTTATTGTATTATACTTCATCTAAGTAGTTTCTGTTTGGTTCAAATTACATATATATATATATGTAATATATTGAGATATATATTCCTATATTTATCCTATAGATTGTATCTGATAAACAGTTCAGGGTACACTTAATTTTAAAATTATTTGGATTTTAATACACATATTAAACTATTTGAAGGTGAATTTTGTGTATTTACCCTAAGGAGTAGAAAGTAAAAATCAATTTAGAAGGATAAAATTCCAGAGGGGATTTTATAGAAGGCTAGATTGAACTACATGCCAAAAGTTCTCAGAAAGAACAAGTTCAGTTGTTTCAAATGTATCAAATGTCATAATACAATTTTCAAATTTGAATACTGTTAACATTAGCTTCTCAATTTTTATGTGGCTTGTTAATATTAGTGTTCAGTCCCAAATGGCTTCTAAAACTATCTTATTGTTTTCCATTTAAATTGTGCTATTCGAAATTTGTAAGGTTATTCCACTTTAATATTCTTAGAAATGTTTATATTTAAGTGTAAAGGCAATATCTTTGAATGTGATATTGAAAATCAGATTGAATGTATTTTGTTATGGAGAAAAATAAATAGATATTTTACAGTATAAAATATTCAATTTATAGTTGTCATTAGAAAAGACTTTAGATTTTTATCTTACAAAAATAATGGAAAATTATAATCTTAGATTGGACATCCTAACTGGAGACTGCCCAAGGTAGGTGTGCTTCTAGTAAATTGGCAATTTCCAAGATGGTTACTCGTGGTTGCTATTCATCAAATACAATACGGCCCATTAAGATTTTGGTACTGGGGTTGACAGGCAATTTTTTCTCTTAGACTCTTCTACATCCAGTTTTGTGCTACCTGCCATTATGAAGTTTTAGAAGCTTCACCTGCTTTATAGCCCTTGAAATATAAAATTAGCATTACATTACAAAATGGTGTACCATAGAATTCTTTTTAGATAAAAAGCTTTTAACATGGCACCACCACCAGCAGGGCCACGATCCAGCCTACCTTGAGGGGACTATATTGTGATTGCTCTCTCAGGGGTTGTCACAAATCAGAACGGTGGATTCCCTCTGATCTTCCTTCCATACACAGAGCAGCTTTGTTCAGGGAACCAAGAGTTTTTCATAAACTTTTTTTTACATAATAGGCTGACTGACAGAGGTCCTTAGGATATGGAGCTAAGATGAGTCTCTCTTTATTCACAGAAAGTGTGCTGGAACCTCAAATCCTAAGGGCTCCTGGGATCTTGCATCCAATTGGTGAATAAAGAGACTAGAATCCTCTCATTTCTACTTCTCTGGCTCAGAACCCTCCTGCTGTCTCCTTTCCCACCACCACCATCCCAGTTCCGGTCACTAACATCTCTTGCCTATGTCGCTGCCACAGCTTCTTTGGCCTTCATCCTCACCTCCCAGAAGTCTACTGTCTATATTTCAGTGTTTCTAAAAAGCAAATACTTCCAATGTTTCCTTCTGTCACCAGGATTAAGTCCAAACCCCTCTAGATGGCATAAATTTTATCTTTTCTATGTTTGACTCTCACCATCCTGTATGCGGTCTCTTTGTATTTCCTCATGTGTTACTTGATCCTAATCATTTGCATGTACTGCCCTTGGCCTGGAATGTCGCCCTGCTCTGCTCTTTCTCTGCCTCTTGTACTGCCTTCCCTTATCCCTCCCTGACAAACCCTTTTGCCTGCTTAATTTAACTCATCAATTAGATATATCCACTCTGGAAATCTTCTCTAACTCCCCAAACTAAGTTAAGTACCATGCTTGTGCACTCCCTAAAATTGCAATGCCTTATTTATTTGTTACCTTCCCAACTAGACCATCATCAGCGTCTGGAACGTGACCACCATGTGCTCTTCATTATTGTATCCTCAGCATCTGTGGTTTTGCACGACACATCATAGGTATTTGCTTTTATATTTGTTAAATGAATATTGCCTTGTGCCCATTTGCTCTTTCTTCCTAATTTTGTTTCTATATTTCATCAGCTCCTGGACTTTTTGAGCTTCTCTTCTGCATGCTACCCTGTAATTGTCACCACTGAACCTGACATCCACTTTGGCTTTTCTGATTTTGAGCTTGGCAGTTGTTCTGTCTCTGATGGCTTTTGAACCAGCCTTCTGTCGCTCTCTGTTGCTCTTGCTTTGGAAAACTACCGTCACTCTGGCATCGTCTGCCCTGCTGATGTCTTTTCTGAGCCTGCACAGGTAAGAGCATGGGTGGATGGGATTAGATATTTTGTTCCCAATTATCTGTTACTACTGTAGTTCTATGCAAAAGTAAAAAACTTTGTCTTTTTGACAGAGAACTACTCAGAAGCCTGTAACTGTCAGCTGAATCCATCGCAGTGCAGTCATGTTTTCCTTACTGGGTGACTGAGAGAGGCGCTTCTGCTAAAACAGACTTGCCTCTGCTCCCCTCAGTCTATTCACTGTGATCATCTGGTCTTTAATTAGCTGCTTCCTGCAAAACCTTAGCTATCTCCTGTCTTTATCTGGGTCTGCTTTCTGCAAGTCTTAGCAAGATTCAGGGAGAAACACCTTAATCATTGCCTCCTCTACAGCCTCCATTTTCTTTTTTCTTATTTCCAACTTCTAACACAAAGGATAGAGACAAAAATGTTCCTGTCCGATCCTTTCCAAATCTTCGAGATTTTCCTCCCAAAAGAAGAGTGAGACTAAATTATTCTCCCAGTTCTGTTTTCCCCTCTTCTCTGCCTCTTGTTCTGTTGGGTGTTTTGTCCTCCTCAAGAGTGACTTTATTTATCTTTTCATATACCTACCTGGCCATTTGCATGTCTTCTTAGGAGAACTGTCAATTCAAGTCCTGTGCCCATTTTGAAATCAGATTATTTGCACTTGTTTTGTTTTTGCTATTGAATTGGAGGGGCTCCTTATATTCTTTGAATATTAATCCCTAATCAGATTTAGAGTTGCAATTATTTTTCTCCCATTCTGTAGACTGTATTTTCATTCTGTCATTTCCTTTGTTGTATAAAAGTTTTTTAGTGTGATGTAGTCTCACTTGTCTATTTTTGCTTTGTTATCTGTGCTTTTGGTGTCCTGTCCTGGAAACGATTGCCAAGACTGATATCACTTTCCCCACTTTTCTCTAGGAGCTTTCAGTTTCAGGTCTTATATTTCAGTCTTTAATCCATTTTGATTTTTGTGAATCCTCAAAATAAAAAATAGAAATGCCATATGATCCTGCAATCTTACTTCTGGGTATTTATCCAAATTTATTTATATCAGGATCTTAGAAGAGATATTTTCACTCCCATATTTAGAGCTATATTATTCACAATAGCCAAGAGATAGAGACAACCTAAATTTTTTTTGATGGATTAATGGGTAAAGAAAATATGAAGCATGCATACATTAAAATGTTATTCAGCCTTTAAAAAGGAAATCTTTTGGCCCTGGTCAGTTTGCTCAGTGGTAGAGCATCAGTCCAGTGTGTGGATATCCTAGATTCAATCCCCGGTCAGGGCACATAGGAGAAGCATCCATCTCCCCCACTCCCTTTTTCTCCTCCCCTTCTACAGGCATGGCTCAATTGGAGCGAGTTTGTCCAGGTAGGATGGCTGCACAGCCTCCACCTTGGGCACTGAAACGAGCTCAGTTGTTGAGCAATGGAGCAATGTTACAGATGGGCAGAGCATCACCCCCTAGTGGACTTGCAGGGTGGATCACAGTCAGGGTGCATGCGGGAGTCTGTCTCTATCACCCCTCCCCTCACTGAATAAAAAAAAAAAAAGAAAGAAAATCCTTCATATACAACAACACAAATGAAACCTGAGGGCAGTATGCTATGTGAAATAAGCCAGTCACAGAAGGACAAATGCTGCATAATTCCACTTCTGTGAAGTATCTAAAATAGCCAGACTGACAGACATAGAGAGTAGAATGCTGATTTCCTGTAAAGAGGGAAGTAGAGTTGTTATTGAACAGGTATACAGGTCCAGTTGTGCAAGATAAAAAAGTTTTAGAGATCAGCTGTGCAGCATTGTGCTTGTAGTGAACAATGCTGTGTTGTACATATAAAATTGGTTAAGAGAGTAGATCTCACATTGTGTTCTATCATAAAAACGTAACTGTTAATTGTGATGTTGGCTTCTTATTGAGACAGGAACTTCTAGCAATTTAAATCACTTTATAACCTTCTACAGACTAGTTCATAAGAGACTTTGAGAGAGATGACGTCAGAGTAATGGCGGGGTAGGAAGCAATACCGATAAATCTCCCCCAAAACTCAACAAGATCTTCAACCAGAAACAGAAAAACCTATACTTGGAGCCTCCAGATGCTTCGCAATACACCCGAAGGTATGGTCGAGTGAAAAATTGGCTAAATATATAACCAAACTCCGAAGGAAATAGGGAGTAAGAAATGCTCCGCCTTCCTCACTAACCTAAACAGGGTGGCTTTCTCTGGTAACTGTGAATATAGAAACTGAGGCAGGCAAAGGGGGTGAATAGATCCAGGCCATGGCAAAAACGGCCGAACCAGGCTGTGGCACGGAGATCCAAGCCGAGGAAAAACTGATCCTGTGGCAACCCGGGCAATACAAGCTAACACTCGCGCCAAACCCAAACAAAGAAAGACAAGCGGGGCAACCATTTTACCCGATCACCTGGTTGGTGCGCAGTTAGTGGGCGAGAGATTTCTTCCTAAGCCCCGGGAGTGGGTGCCCGTGTTACCCCACAGAGAGGCAGAGTCAGAGGCCTTTCTGTGGGCCGAAAGCAGAATCTCTGGGCAGCCCCAGCGCCCTGGGAAAGCACCGCATGGGAGGGAGCGAGAACTAATTCCAACGGTGGAAATTTTCCATGCTGGTGGGGGTTTCACTCAGAGGGAAACGCGGCCGGCCTCATATCCTGGTCTGCGTGCGCAGATAGGGAGTGAGAGATTCCTCCGAGTGCCTTGGCAGTGCGCGCCCGTGTTATCGCACAAAGGGGCAGAGTCAGGGGCCTTTGTGTGGGCCAAAGCGGAATCTCGGGCTGCCCCAGCACCTTGCAAAAGCCGCGCACGGGGACGGAACAAGAGCCAATTCCAATGCTGCAACTTTTCCATGCGGTTGGGGGTTTCACTCAGAGCGTGAGACTGCTGGCCGGATATCCTGGTCTGTGCACGCAGAAAGTGAGCGAGAGTTTCCTCCAAGTGCCCCGGAAGTGGGCGCCCGCCTGTGTTACCGGACAGAGTGGTAGAGCCAGAGGTCTTTGAGAGGGCGGAAAGCCCGTCTGATTATGCTAGCAGCTCTGACTGACTGAGCCTTACCCAGAGCCCTGTGCTGAGTGGAAATAGAGTGGGGAGTTGCCAGCTCTTTGAGCCTCTTACTATCCAGGCAGAGGCAGCAGCAACCCCATAGCTGGATTATCAGGCTACTAATTGAGGAAGGAAAGACTAGGAGAAAGGCTCCAGGAACACGGACTCTCTCACTGTCGGAGCCTATAAATGCTAATGAGCCTCGACTGCCAACGAGACTAAAGCACAATACATGACATTGCCATAGAGACTTATCAACTGCAAACCTCTACCAGAGCATGCCAAAGGGGCAGAACCCGGGGTACAGAGTCATCGACCAGGAAGAGGGAGAGAAAAGAAAAAGCAAGAAGATAACCTCTTAAAATCAAGAATAATCTGCAGACTTTATAACCTATCCCATTTTATTATATTTGTTCGTTTGTTTCTCTTATCTTCATTCTTGATACTTTTTTTCCTCCTCCAATTTGGCCGATTAACTCTTTGCCGGTCTTACTCTCTCCTCTCCTTGAACTACACTACCCATAAGTGTTACATCTCCCATTATCTTTTCTCTCCTCTTCTTTCTCTCTATGAGGGTTGCACTCCAAAACCCTTAACTCTCTCTCTCTCTCTCGCTCCTTTCTTTTTTCTTCTTTTAGTGGTTCCCTCTCTTTTTTTCTCTCTCTCTCTTTCTTTTCTCCCTCTATATTAGTTTCTTCCTTTCTCCTTTACATCTCCTCTCATTCAAACCTCAATAACAAATAAATTATCTTATCTGGGACTCAAACTTATGTTTGTGGCATTTTGGGGGGTTTTTACTTCACCTTTTTAACTCACTAGCAGTGCTCCCATTCCTGGCTCTCCATTTTATCTAGTTCTTGTTCCACTAAATACAATAGTAATTTTTTAATTTGTTCCCCCATTTTTCTGTTTTCCTCTTATTCCTCTCATCATAACTCTTAGACAACCAACACCTAAAAGCAATTCATTTTATTCTTGACCCAAATTTTTTTCCTTATTTGCTTTTTCTGGGTCCATACCCCCTTTTTTTTCTTTTTTTTTTTCTCTTTTTTTTACCCCTTTATTACTTTTCCCCAATTCAGGCCCTCCATCACAGGCATTGTTTGTTATAATTCACAGTTCACCACAAGATTTTCTCAAGAAAGAGGGAAGAGGAGAGGAGAGGAAAAAAGGAGGGGGGGAATAATTTCCTTTTTTAAAAATTTTTATTTTATTTTAATTTTCTTTATTTCATTATTAATTTTTTTTAAAAAAAACAACTCTTTTAGATTTTTTATTTTTTTAATTTTTTTAACTTTTTATTCTTTATTAAATCTCATTAATACTATCAACAAAACCACCCTCAGATGCCATTAAGGAAGAGAAAATTGAATATCATGGATACAAAAGAAAGAGAGGTAACACAGCTAGATGAGGAAAAATCTATGGAGAAAAAATTTAATATATTGGAAACCTTGGAGCTAAATGACAGAGAATTCAAGATAGAAATCCTAAAAATCCTCTGAGATATACAAGAAAACACAGAAAGGCAATTTAGGGAGCTCAGAAAACAACTCAATGAACACAAAGAATATATGTCCAAGGAAATTGAAACTATAAAAACAAATCAAACAGAGATGAAAAACTCAATTCACGAGCTGAAAAAAGAAGCAACAAGCTTAGCTAATAGAACAGGTCAGATAGAAGAGAGGATTAGTGAAATAGAAGACAAGCAACTTGAGGCACAACAGAGAGAAGAAGAAAGAGACTCAAAAATTAAAAAAAAATGAGATAGCCCTACAAGAATTATCTGACTCCATCAAAAAGAATAACATAAGAATAATAGGTATATCAGAGGGAGAAGAGAGAGAAAATGGAATGGAGAACATACTCAAACAAATAATAGATGAGAACTTCCCAAGCCTGTGGAAAGAACTAAAGCCTCAAGTTCAAGAAGCAAACAGAACTCCGAGTTTTCTTAACCCCAACAAACCTACTCCAAGGCATATCATAATGAAATTGACACAAACCAACAGCAAAGAAAAAATTCTCAAGGCAGCCAGGGAAAAGAAGAATACAACATATAAAGGAAGGCCCATTAGATTATCATCAGATTTCTCAGCAGAAACTCTACAAGCTAGAAGAGAGTGGACCCCAATATTTAAAGTGCTGAAAGAGAGGAACTTTCAGCCATGAATACTATACCCATCAAAGCTATCCTTCAAATATGAAGGAGAAATAAAAACATTCACAGATACAGAAAAGATGAGGGAATTTATCATCAGAAAACACCCACTCCAGGAATTACTAAAGGGGGTTCTCCAATCAGATACAAAGAACAAAAAAAAACGGAGCCACTAGTAAAAGCTCCAAGAAGAACACAATAAAACCAAATTTAAACTGTGACAACAACAAAAAGAAAGGGGGGGAGAAGATGGAGATTAACAGTAGCAAAGGACGATGGAGTGCAAAAGTACTCACAAAATAGTTTGCTACAATGAACAGGGTAGGGACCCTTTTCATTACTTAAAGGTAACCACCATTGAAAAAACCACCACAGAAGCACATGAGATAAAAAAGATAGCAACAGAAGAAAGATGTATGGAATACAACCAAATAAAAACAAAAGACAGAAAAACGAAAGAGAAGGATCAAACAAGACACAAAACTAACAGAAAGCAAGATATAAAATGGCAATAGGGAACTCACAAGTGTCAATAATTACACTACATGTAAACTGATTAAACTCACCAATAAAAAGGCACAGAGTAGCAGAATGGATTAAAAGAGAAAATCCAACTGTATGCTGCCTACAGGAAACTCATCTAAGTAACAAGGATAAAAACAAATTCAAAGTGAAAGGCTGGAAAACAATACTCCAAGCAAATAACACCCCAAAAAAAAGCAGGTGTAGCAATACTCATATCGGATAATGCTGACTACAAGACAGCAAAAGTACTCAGAGACAAAAATGGCCATTTCATAATGGCTAAGGGGACACTGAATCAAGAAGACATAACAATTTTTAATATATATGCACCAAACCAAGGAGCACCAAAATATATAAGACAGCTACTTATTGACCTTAAAACAAAAATTGACAAAAATACAATCATACTTGGAGACCTCAATACACCGCTGACGGCTCTAGATCGGTCATCCAAACAGAGAATCAAGAAAGACATAGTGGCCTTAAACAAAACTCTAGAGCACCTGGATATGATAGACATCTACAGGACATTTCATCCCAAAGTGACTGAGTATACATTTTTCTCCAGTGTACATGGATCATTCTCAAGAATTGATCATATGTTGGGCCACAAAAACAACATCAGCAAATTCAGAAAAATCAAAGTTGTACCAAGCATATTTTCTGATCATAAAGCCTTGAAACTAGAATTCAACTGCAAAAAAGAGGAAAAAAATCCCACAAAAATGTGGAAACTAAACAACATACTTTTAAAAAATGAATGGGTCAAAGAAGAAATAAGTGCAGAGATCAAAAGATATATACAGACTAATGAAAATGACAATACGACATATCAGAATCTATGGGATGCAGCAAAAGCAGTGATAAGAGGGAAGTTCATATCACTTCAGGCATATATGAACAAACAAGAGAGAGCCCAAGTGAACCACTTAACTTCCCACCTTAAGGAACTAGAAAAAGAAGAACAAAGAAAACCCAAAACCAGCTGAAGAAAGGAGATAATAAAAATCAGAGCAGAAATAAATGAATTAGAGAACAGAAAAACTATAGAAAAAATTAATAGAACAAGAAGCTGGTTCTTTGAAAAGATCAACAAAATTGACAAACCCTTGGAAGACTTACCAAGGAAAAAAGAAAAAGAACTCATATAAACAAAATCCAAAATGAAAGAGGAGAAATCACCACAGACACCATAGATATACAAAGAATTATTGTAGAATACTATGAAAAACTTTATGCCACTAAATTCAACAACCTAGAAGAAATGGATAAATTCCTAGAACAATACAACCTTCCTAGACTGAGTCAAGAAGAAGCAGAAAGCCTAAACAGACCTATCAGTAGAGAAGAAATAGAAAAAACCATTAAAAACCTCCCCAAAAATAAAAGTCCAGGCCCTGATGGCTATACCAGCGAATTTTATCAAACATTCAAAGAAAACTTGGTTCCTATTCTCCTCAAAGTCTTCCAAAAAATTAAATAAGAAGCAATACTTCCGAACACATTTTATGAGGCCAACATAACCCTCATACCAAAACCAGGCAAGGATGGCACAAAAAAAGAAAACTAAAGACCAATATCTCTAATGAATACAGATGCTAAAATACTAAACAAAATACTAGCAAATCGAATACAACAACATATTAAAAAAATAATACATCATGATCAAGTGGGATTCATCCCAGAATCTCAAGGATGGTTTAATATACGTAAAACGGTTAACATAATACACCATATCAAGAAAACAAAGAACAAAAACCACATGATCTTATCAATAGACGCAGAAAAGGCTTTTGATAAAATACAACACAATTTTATGTTTAAGACTCTCAACAAAATGGGTATAGAAGGAAAATATCTCAACATGATAAAGGCCATATATGATAAACCATCAGCTAACATCATATTAAATGGCACAAAACTGAAGACTTTCCCCCTAAAATCAGGAACAAGACAGGGTTGTCCACTCTCTCCACTCTTATTTAATGTGGTACTAGAGGTTCTGGCCAGAGCAATCAGACAAGACAAAGAAATAAAAGGCATCCATATCGGAAAAGAAGAAGTAAAGGTATCACTTTTTGCAGATGATATGATCCTATACATCGAAAACCCCAAAGAATCCACAAAAAGACTAGTAGAAACAATAAGCCAATACAGTAAGGTTGCAGGATACAAAATTAACATACAGACGTCAATAGCCTTTCTATATGCCAACAATGAAACAATTGAGAACGATCTCAAAAGAATAGTCCCCTTCACGATTCCAACAAAAAATTAAAATACTTAGGAATAAACATAACAAAGAATGTAAAGGACTTATATAATGAAAACTATAAACCATTGTTAAGGGAAATCGAAAAAGATATAATGAGATGGAAGAATATACCTTGTTCTTGGCTAGGAAGAATAAATATAATCAAGATGGCTATATTACCCAAAGCAATATACAAATTTAATGCAATTTCCATCAAACTTCCAATGACGTTTTTTAAAGAAATAGAGCAAAAAATCATCAGATTTATATGGAACTATAAAAAACCCCAAATAGCCAAAGCAATCCTAAAGAAAAAGAATGAAGCTGGGGGCATTACAATACCTGATTTCAAACTCTATTATAGGGCCACGACAATCAAAACAGCATGGTATTGGCAGAAAAATAGACACTCAGACCAATGGAACAGAATAGAAAGTCCAGAAATAAAACCACATATATATAGTCAAATAATTTTTGATAAAGGGGCCAACAACACACAATGGAGAAAAGAAAGCCTCTTCAATAAATGGTGCTGGGAAAACTGGAAAGCCACATGCAAAAGAATGAAACTCGACTACAGTCTCTCCCCCTGTACAAAAATTAACTCAAAATGGATCAAAGATCTAAACATAAGATCTGAAACAATTAAGTACATAGAAGAAGACATAGGTACTCAACTCATGGACCTGGGTTTTAAAGAGCATTTTATGAATTTGACTCCACAGGCAAGAGAAGTGAAGGCAAAAATTAATGAATGGGACTACATTAGACTAAGAAGTTTTTGCTCAGCAAGAGAAACTGATAACAAAATAAACAGAAAGCCAACTAAATGGGAAATGATATTTTCAAACAACAGCTCAGATAAGGGCCTAATATCCAAAATATACAAAGAACTCATAAAACTCAACAACAAACAAACAAACAATCCAATAAAAAAATGGGAAGAGGACATGAACAGACACTTCTCCCAGGAAGAAATACAAATGGCCAACAGATATATGAAAAGATGCTCATCTTCTTTAGCTATTAGAGAAATGCAAATCAAAACGGCAATGAGATACCACCTCACACCTGTTCGATTAGCTATTATTAGCAAGACAGGTAATAGCAAATGTTGGAGAGGCTGTGGAGAAAAAGGAACCCTCATACACTGTTGGTGGGAATGTAAAGTAGTACAACCATTATGGAAGAAAGTATGGTGGTTCCTCAAAAAACTGAAAATAGAACTACCTTATGACCCAGCAATCCCTCTACTGGGTATGTACCCCCAAAACTCAGAAACATTGATACGTAAAGACACATGCAGCCCCATGTTTATTGCAGCATTGTTCACAGTGGCCAGGACATGGAAACAACCAAAAATCCCGTCAATAGATGACTGGATAAAGAAGATGTGGCACATATACACTATGGAATACTACTCAGCCATAAGAAATGATGACATCGGAACATTTACAGCAAAATGGTGGGATCTTGATAACATGATACGAAGCGAAATAAGTAAATCAGAAAAAACCAGGAACTGCATTATTCCATACGTAGGTGGGACATAAAAGTGAAACTAAGAGACATTGATAAGAGTGTGGTGGTTACGGGGGGAGGGGGGAATGGGAGAGGGAAAGGGGGGGGGGAGGGGGGAATGGGAGAGGGAAAGGGGGAGGGGGAGGGGCACAAAGAAAACAAGATAGAAGGTGACAGAGGACAATCTGACTTTGGGTGATGGGTATGCACCATAATTGAACGACAAGATAACCTGGACTTGTTATCTTTGAATATATGTATCCTGATTTATTGATGTCACCCCATTAAAAAAATAAAATTAAAAATAAATAAATAAATAAATAAAATAAAAAATAAAAAAAATAAAAAAAAAGAGACTTTGAATGAAATTTCCTTTCAAAAACTAAACAACTCAAGTAGCAACTAATCTTGTAATAGCATCACCTCTGTACACCCTCAGAGAGATCTCCAAGTATATAAGTCCTCATTTATTTGACACAAATTGATAATTTCTTAGTGGTCAAGAAAAGAGAATAAACTTTCAGTTCTAAATATCTGTTGGAGGAGTTTACTAGTGTCTGCAGAACCCTGTAGAAGAGAACTTTCTAGATCATCCTCAAATGTAATGGGAGATAGAGGAAAGTAGAAATGGGCTAGATGGTGATGCAGGGAGACTTAACTTGGGGTGGCAAACACATAATGCAATAATGTATTGTAGAATTGTGCACCAGAAACCTGTATAATTTTATTAACCAATGTCACCCCAATAAATTCAATAAGAAATTTGAAAACAGGATGAGTTTTATTTTCAGGACAGGGAGATAAGCTGATATATGACTTTGTATTTGATAATATCTGTGCAACACTGTGTAAATTAAACTCAGCTAACGTTTTCATGAGAGTTGTTCCACTGGTCTGCAAAGTAATGGGTGTAACGCTAATGGAAATGACTTTGCTTGACCAAAGCAACCTCATGGTTAGGAAGAAGAAAATTATTAGAGACCTACAGCACTGCTGTCCAATAGAAATAATGCAATCCACATATGTAATCTAAAAGTTTCTTGTAGCCATATTAAAAATAAACAAGTGAAGTTCATTTTAATCATATTATCTTTAACCAAATATATCTAAAAGTTTATCATTTCAACATGTAATCAATTAGATATAGTAAATGAAAGGCTTATTTGGTACTAAATCTTTGAAGTTCCATGTGTATATCACACTTACAGCTCATTTCAATTGTGACGAGCCACATCAAGTGGTCCAAAGCCCCATGGAGCTATTGGCTATCACCCTGGATGGCACAGATCTGGAGCCTAAAGGGAGTGGCTGTCTCAGGTATCATCAGAGTGCCTGTAAGATAAAATCTGAGGATCAGAACCTTCCCCTATGTCCTTACCATGACACCCATAAAATCTTCCAGAGTCAGATGCCAACTCTGGGAAAAAATTAAGATTAACATTTTTAATATGAGTGAGATTAAGTTGCTTCATAGAATGGGGTCCTAAAGGGCAGCTTAAATTTAGGTATTAATGAATCAGAAATTTGTGTTTCTTGCACTCTCAAATTTGTGGTCTAAGTTCCCTAATCATTACATTTACTTCACAAAGTGATTTTGCTTATTAAATGGCAATATTTACACAAAGACGATAATGCATGATGCTTGGAAGACACTCAGTACCTTCTCGTTTCTTCAGTTGATTCAAAATCAAAACAGTCCAAGGCCAAAGGTTTTATCTCTTTTAAGATCAATAAACTTTTTGCCTAACCAGGCAGTGATGCAGTGGATACAGTGTTGAACTGGGACGCAGAGGACCCAGGTTCGAGACCCCAAGGTCGCCAGCTTGAGTGTGGGCTCATCGGGTTTGAGCAAGGCTCACCAGCTTGAAATCAAGGTCGCTGGCTCAAGCAAGGGGTCACTCGGTCTGCTGTAGCCCCCCCATACTTGTCAAGGCACATATGAGAGATCAATCAATGAACAACTAAGGAACCACAATGAAGAATTGATATTTCTCATCTCTCTCCCTTCCTGTCTGTCTGTCTCTATCTGTTCCTCTCTCTGACTCTCTCTGTCTCTGCCCCCCCCCAAAAAAAGATCAATGAACTTTCACAGATGGGTTTTTGAATGTGATCACTGCAGTCATTAAGGGAGAAAGTGTAGATGTGTAAGTGCCACTTATTTTTTCTAAAGGATGACCAAATTAAATCATATGACATTCTTATATCTATGTTATCTGTGTCTTTATGAAGACCAGCACTCAGAAATGGAAACATACAGATACTAGGAGTATAAGTATAGATGTGTACATTGGATCGTTCATTCATAAATAGACTAAACAAAAATGCTGGAAAATACATTTAGAGCTAAGTGTTGAAATTGTTTTATAAGTGAAGAAAGCATCCTAAGCACAGGAAACAAAGTATTCTGGGTGTTTTTTTTTTTACTGTTTTTTGAGACACATACTGAATTTGTTGTTGCTTAGATCAAATTTGAATGGATATTAACCATAAATGTAATATGCTGGATGGAGTAACGCAATTTTCCATGATTATGGCAGAAATACACCATGGAAATATCTTGGAAAAAAGAGGATGAGGATTTTGAAGAAAAGATTCAGATCCTTCTTTGTATAATACTGTATAGCAATGAAATCCAAATAACTATTGCCTGAAGACAGTATTATAGTTAGGATATAGGTATAATTATTTTAACAAAGACTCAAAATAGCACTGGTATAAACAATATAAAAATCTATTTCTCTCTTATGGAATTATTTAAGAGTAAGCAGTCCAGAGCAGACATGATGGCTTATCAGTGTCAAAAACTTATATCCCTCTAGCTTATAGCCTGTACCACACTTAACCAGGGCAAGAACTTGACCTTGTTTTTGAGAATTATGCCCTGGCTCTTCTTGATATGTGCACCCTGTCCACAAACTGGAAGTCTTCAGGACCAAAGAAGTACGCCTAAGTGGCAATGATAAATACATGGCTAGATACTCTTTCTTGGATCCCCAGATGGTTTATGCCTCAAACTAACAAAGCTCAAATGATAGGTTTTTATCCTCATACAACTCCATGGAGAAAACTGTACAGTCTACATGCTGATGGCTGAGTATGTGTGATCATACACATGGTGTGATATCTCTGCGGGCCCCACAGCGAGCCAGCTCACATGTAGGATGCTCCTGTAGGCTACCTGTGGTATTAGGCTCTCCCATGTTAACCAAGCATAGACAGCACCATTCCCAGAGAACCAAGTCACGGTGAGGATTGATGGCTGATGATGGGTCTATGATTCATGTTGTGAATCAAGGAACAGAGAAGGTAGCATTCATCCAACAGAAGAGAAGCTCCTGTGCAGGGAAGTTTTGTTGTGAGTTGAGCATAAGAAAGGAGAGGATAATTGACAGATAGGAAAATAAGCAGAAAGTATTCCAATAAGTCACAAACTATGTACAGTCACAAGCCCTTGCCCCACACCTTGGGGTGAAAATGTTTAAGGATCCAGGATTGTATGTATTTTAGAAAGGTATTAAAGTGCAAATACTACATATTATACAGCTTCCCACTAGGGTCAGATGCAGGATTCAGTAATCAGATACGTCAGTGTTTCTACAGCAAAACGTGAATATTTACACTAAGTGGAATAAATAAACAACACAAATGATCTCTGTCAGCTTAGGTCTGGTTTTACCTTCAAGTGAATTAAGGAAAATACGTTTAGTTTCCTGAGTGTTTTGGGTTATGGAAATGGGTATGAACAATTATGGGCCTGTATTCCTTCCTTCAACACAAATTACTAGTTTGGGGATAAAGATGCTGCAGACTCTAGCACTCTGTTTGCTGCTTCATTTCCAAGATTTGCTTCCCAATGTGCTCTGCTGCCCTGGGAGAGCTCCCGATTGTGTTATATGTAAGTGCAATGAGATTACAATTTCATTCGTTTGGTAGACATGACTGATTTATTGAACACCTACTACGGTCCCATGTCACACATAAACAGTATAGTATAGTGTCTCAGCTATTCTAGTAAGTGGCCTTCTGGAGTCTAGAGCCATGGATTCCTAAACTCTAGACTTCATGGTTTAAAAAGGCTATTCAAACTGAAAAGTAAAAAACATGTCTTTACACCTTTTTCTCAAAAGACTTTGATGGTGAAATCTATCCTTAAATTATTACTTTGAAGCATCTAAGAAAACACCATTATTCAACAAGTTTATGTGAAATTAATCTTGAGCAGCAAGTAATACTTGAAAAAAATGTCTGTTCTTGAATTATCTAGGGTTTTTTTGGGGAGGGGTTGTTTTTTTGTTTTTTTTGTTTTTTTGTTTTTACAGAGACAGAGAGTCAAAGAGAGAGATAGGTAGGGACAGACAGACAGGAACGGAGAGAGATGAGAAGCATCAATAATCAGTTTTTCATTGCAACACCTTAGTTGTTCATTGATTGCTTTCTCATGTGTGCCTTGACCGTGGGCCTTCAGCAGACCAAGTAATCCCTTGCTCGAGGAGAGACTTTGGGTCCAAGCTGGTGAGCTTTTACTCAAACCAGATGAGCCTGCACTCAAGCTGGCGACCTTGGGGTCTCGAACCTGGGTCCTCGGCATCCTAGTCCGGTGCTCTATCCAATGTGTCACCACCTGGCGAGGCTCTAGGTTTTTTTTTTTTTTTTATTATTATTATTAATTTAATTCTTTTTCTTAAATGATAGGTTCTCTCTCCACCATTCATTTCCTTGGAAGAAATGTTTTGATTATAAAACACAAAAAATCCAAAGGTTTTTTATTATCCAAACAAATAAAAAACACAGCAAAAGATTTATTATTGCGATATAAGTTAAAACTTGGCTTTAATTAATTTGAAAGTGGAAAAATGACTATCTTTTGAGGCACAGATTTAATTTGACACACTGGAACCAAGAACTGCTATTGAAGAATTCATTTTCATTGTTCTGTTTTTATTCCCGTCCAATGATTCCAATATTCCATGTTTGTAAAATAGCTGTATATTCACTCATAAGTATTAAAGTGATCATCAAAGGATTTTAAATGGTCTTCCAGATTTGGAATTTCTCTTATGTAATAAAAGCATGCCAGAGAATAGCTTAAATGGGAAACTTGAAAGATGGGACCATAACACAAGATCATGTCAAAACAGAAAAAAAAAAAAAAAAAAACCACTAGTGATATAATCTGGCATGACACAAAGGAGAGAAAGCCGTGGCTCTGAACTTATGGAAAATCAATCCAGTGTTTTAAGTTTTGTGCCAATACCATGTCTGGAACAAAGCTTTTAGCCATGACGGAGTATGATTTACACCTTCATAATTTTCTGTATCTGATGCCAGCGGCCTATAGGAAAAGCCAACCCATGAGTTACAAGCAGGCAATCTCTGTCTTTCATTTGACAAGAGCAAATTTGATAAATAGAAGTGTTGTTTTTACATTTCTTACAAGCCTCGTTAACCCAAGGAATGAATAATAGCGCAAAGCTTTGAGCCAGTTGCCAAAGTGTGCATATGATTATAACAATGTGACATGTTGGACACTGTGGAGAAATAGGCCAACAACTATTCATGCTAGGGCAGAATCTTGTCACCATATAGAATATTGAAATTGAATGTGTTAAACTTTACCAGCCAGTATAGCTGACACAAGAATCATGATACATCAGCAGCACACACTTGTAGGGCAACGTACTTACAATAATTCAGATGTTTGTTGGATATTTAGCTGCATAGGGAAGTTAAACTCCAATGCAAAATAGGTCAGTACAGAAAACTTATAGTCCTTGAAAGAGCTAAAAACCTTACATTTGTTCTATAACCAGAACTTGAACACATTCTTTTAAGAGCTAATTTTGCCTGAATGAGATTATTCCCATATCTTATGCTGTATTTTGGGTATCTTTCCCAAAATATTAGAACATTCTTAATTGTGCATTCAAAATTACTATCTGTTTTAGATGATTATTCATTCCATATATTTATTATTGCTAATCATAATAGCACAATGCTAGTCAGACAACGATGAGCATAAGCTCATTTTATGTTCTGTCAGTTGAAAGGCTTGCTAAGTGTATTACTATAACACATTTAAGGCATTTTATAAAATGTACATTGAAGTCATTTTTTGATAAAAGAACCTGATCAATTCCATATCCCTGAGTCCCACCCACAGGATATATTGTCAAAAATAGTGTACATTCTACTCTTTTCAATTTTCAAAATTGTTCATCTAAAAGAAAAAGAGAATTTTATTAAAATATCATGATGATAGAAGATATATTTACCTTCTTCACAATTAAGACACTAAAAAATATCGAGAATTTAATTCTTGAAGTGCTTAAGCATCAAATTTTAATTTTGATGTGGCGGATTATTAGGAGGGAAAGGCGATATAAATCCAACTTAGCTTCTCTTGTTTCATTCCTTGAAGAGACAAGTCCTTCCGGGAACTGAAACCTGCTGAGAAGGGTGATCAGAGGTCACTTGACTCTTTGGATCTTGTTTCATATTCCTGAACTTAGTGATATTCTTATATATGAACCAAAATGGCCCAGGTAATTTCTTACTGACATCATTTCTTTCTACCTGATCACTGCTGAAATTTATACATGTTTGAGAAATAAACAGAAAATGAAATAAAAGTTGGATCTGTAATTTCAGTTCAATAAAATACCTTATGAGAATTAGTCATATAATTCAAGCAAATGTATGGATTCATTTTTTTTTTTTTTTTTGCATAAGTCAGCAACCAAAGAGCCAGAGGGGAAAATATATAGAATTCAGTCTTTCAGGTTGAATACTGCTACATATTTCAGCACTGTATCTCACCACTCTGCTGACATTTATCACAGGGCTAAAGAAGAGCTATTCCTCTTATGTGTTTCACTTCTAGTCTCCTTTCTAACTGTTCCACTGTAACATTTCTTAAAAGCATGGACTGCTTTTTGTGCACTCAATATGCTGTCTGAACTGTTTTTCTTTGAGCAGTATTGACATCCAGTGGAGACTCAGAATAATTACAGGTGTATCAAAATCCCTAAGGACATAGCCCAGATGGAAGTCTGATTTGAGATAAATATCACACAATTCAGCAACAAAAATAAGCTTTCTCTGTACCTATAATTGAAATAGAATGAAAGGAACAACAACTTAAAAGGGAGCAAATGCATAAGAGAAAACTTGTGACCTAGGGTTATAAAAGAGTTCTTGGATATGACACCAAATTGAACATGAAAATTAAAAGCTTTTCTCTGCAAAAGACACCATGAAGAGAAGAAAAAGACAACCTATAGAATGGGGAATATACTTGAAAATCACATATTTGACAAAAGATTTGTGTACAGAATATGTAAAAAACTCTCAAAACTCAATAGTAAATATCTGCTTTTACCCAAGATGAATAAACAAGATATGGTTTTACCATTCTGACTAAAACAATAAAAATAGAACAGATAAAAATGTAGCACATGGGTTTGGAGATACTGGCAGTATCAGATCAGGCAGTATCTGTTATGCAGTCTACATACACAAATTTAGATGTCTAAAATTAATTCCAAGATGTTCTGAGAGTGGATATGACAGAAACATATTTGTAGAATATTATACACAGTAATTGGAACTTATATTTTGTATTCATATTTCTCTTGTCTTACAAAGATATATAAAATATAATACATCTTTAAATAAAATTTGAGAATTGACAGAAAATGGTAGCGTGAGGTCTTTTACCTGTAGAATCAGCCCTGGCTCAGTAGCTCAGTTGGTTGAAGCATCCTCCTGATATACCAAAATTGCCAGTTCAATCCCCAGTTAGGGCACATATAAGAATCAACCAATGAATGCATAAATAAGTGGAACACAAATCTCCCTTTCTCTCTCTCAAATCAATTAAGAAAATACCTGTAGAATCATCCAAGGGAGAAGCAAATGCAATGATTGCCAAAACAAATAGAATTAAGCATATTATTATTTGTGATGAATAGGATTAAGGCAACACTGGCAGTCAACCTGAGCTACAAATACTGTCTTTGGAAACACTTCTGCCAGAAGCCATACACTCCCATCCCAGTCCTTTCCAGCATAAACTTCAACAGCTGGTTGAGACAGGATTTCTTGTCTGCCCAACTTACCCCTTTGTCTAATTGCCTGGTACATTTAGTAGCTCCCTGAAGTGTTTCAGAGATTTGAGACTCAACCCTCTTCCCTCCATTGCAAAGCCACTTGGCTTTCTAGTTCAGTGTTTTATACCAGGTCTCTGACTATATACACCCTGCAGCTTTGTTTGAAACTTGACTCTGGCTTCATCATTCAATTCTGTCTTTCAAATCTTGTTTTTCTCCCTGTTCATCTTTAACTGATAGGTCGATCTTGACCAACTTCTGTGTTATCCCTGGATCTTCAGCACAAATCCAGCATCCTGGATACATGAAATCATGAGTATTGAAGCTACAATAAGAAAATACCCCACAACAACAACAAATAAAAGAGTACAGAAAATCAACTCTCAAAAGGAATGAGTAAGAATTATTACATATCCTCAACAAGATGAAAAGAGGAACAGCAAGTATAGGCTTGGTTGCATTGTAGAACTGTTCAGGTTGATAGCAGTGGCAGGAAGGTACAGGCATTCCTATGGAGAATCATACCAGTGGAATAATAGATGCCAGAAAAATGTGCAGGGCCCGTAACAAGAAGCAATAATGTAAGAGAAGACGAAAGCTGTGGAAAGTCATACAGCAATCTAACTGAAAGTTCATATCCATTTCTGAAGGAAAGCCAAGGACGAAATGTCAGCACACACACTCAGAGGTCTAATTGAAGAACATTTTCCGGGATTAAAAAGAAAACTGAAATTGGACATCTAAAAGGCTTTCTCCTTTCCCATTAAATCAGTAAAGTAGCCACATTCTGGTGAAATCTTTAAATTTCAAGGAAATTTAAAGAAGTTTTAAAGCTTCCAAGTCTAAAAATAAGACTACAGTAAAAGAAGCCTGTGTCAGGACATTCTCAGCCTTCTCTTCTGTGACACCGCATGCCAGAGATAATGAGGTGATGACTTCATAGAACAGGCAGGGAAGGGTTGGCTCAGGAATACTTACCAGGCAAGCTGTCATCTGTAGTGGAGAGATGCTCTTTGCTCTGCACAGTTGAGTACTCTTCCTTCAGAGAGCACTGTGGACATTATCCAGAATTCCCAACACCCCCCCAAAAAATTCTTGAATGAGAAGACAAATTGACTGTCAGTAAAATTAACTTCAGGGATAAGCAAATGAGAGAAATGAGACATAAACTTACTGAAGGGAGAAAAATGATGTTAATAGGTCAATGTAATTAAATCTCATAACACATGTAAATGAGGAAGTCAATCTCACATGGAACTACTTGCAGATTGTTGAAAGATAGAAGAAAAAAACCAAAGTGGTTAAAATTCTTCTCCAAGCTGAAGTAAAAAATTATTGCATTTGATTAAGTAACTTTAAATTTATGATTTCTAATACTGATAGAATTTGTGGAATGTCAGCTGTGTTATAAGCATGACTAAACATGTGGCCTTTACTTCCCATATCTTACCTAAATGTTCATCTTTATTCTTTTCATTAATTCAACAAGCATATATCAAATGTTCATTGTGCCGGGCCCTACTCTAGATGTTGGGGCACACTTGAGCCTTCAGCTCTCCTGCTGACTCCAGACATGAGGAGGGGTACTAATTTGTTGAGTCAAGGTCGAGCATATCACTGCTTTCCAGAGTTACTTAAGTGAAGCTTTTGGTGTGATGAGCCCAGATGGTCAAGTTTCTTGTGTCTATGTGATGTAGCTGTTTGAGTGTTTCTTTGAAATGTCTGTTGAAACTGCAATCCATTGATAGGTCAGATGGGACTGGGGTTGACAACAATGTGGGAGGAAATCTCTGCCGTGGGAAGACTAAGGTTGAGTCAGAGAGCAGGAAGTAGAAGGCTTAGGTGAGCTACTCTAAGCTTAAGGGGAAACGGTGCTTTTACTTTAGAATCTTTAACTAGAATTGGTTTTTCCTTGCTTCTTGCCCCCAGGTGAATAACAAGATGAGTCCTAGGGGAAAAAGGTCAAGGAGACCACTTGCCTGTTTTGCATCTAGGCCGCTTAAGACTGAGTGCATTTTTTAAAATTACATTGTGGTTTTGGTATGATACAGTTCAATTAAGAGCGCTAGGGATTTTTAGATAAGGATTGAGGTCAAAATCCTCAGTGTGGCATTTTCATGAAAGTTATTTTCAATAACAACAACAAAAAATATATATTCGGTGGTAAAATCTGTTTTTTCACTGATTAGAAAAAACTGCTTTTAGAGTTTTACATAATACGTTTGCATATTATCCAGCAGCAAACTTTATTTAATCTTGGTTAATTCAGCATTTCTCAACCAAAACTGACCACAGGATTTTTTTATGTGAAATGCCTATTTATAGGTCGGAAACAGTATGATTGCTTATATAACACTGTTTTTGGAGTAATAGAGTGACTGTTACTTGGAGCTGTTCTCATGTCTGTATACAGTAACAGTAATAATTATAGCTAATGCTTTCTTACTATATGCCAGACACCATTCTAAATGCTTTATATGTATTGCCATTTAATCATCAATCATAGCATCACTATGTGGTAGGCCCTTTTTAACAAGTAAGGAAACTAAGACACAGAGAGATCCAATAACTTAGCCAAGAACACTCAGTCAAACAGGCTAACTCAAGAATCCAGGCTTTAAGTACAGCACTGGGTTGCCTCCTGCCAAATGATAAATGTCTTCCTATATAGCACAGTTAATAGATGTTAAAAGCCAGAAGTGTAGGTTCTTAGGTCTTGGCCATCTCCTTACCTCTTTCCAACTTGAAGACTTAACTCATATTAGACATTGAAGAAAATGACAAATGTAGCTCTCATACTTAGCCTACTGACAATCAGGAAAGGAAAACAGACAAGTAAAACAATAAATGCAACCCACTGTGATTCATACAGTAAGAAAGGCATATATCCCTAGGTTTCAGATTACTTCACAACAGGTTAGCAAGGGCACCAGCCAATCAGAATGGAAGCTGCCTGCTATCCTGGTATTTCCCCTTTTCTTGCTAGAGGATGTAGTGATCAGAGAGTCATGAGGTGAGCCCAAGATACCCAAAGTATTGGGGCACTGTGGGAGCTTAGAAATATGCCTGTGGTCTAGTTTACACAAAAATATTTCAATGTTTTAATAACTGATATAACCATATAGCAGCTACATTAAGTTTGCGTATATAAAGGGGGTTATATACTTTTGCTCTCAACCAAAGGCAGCAAAGCTGCCCTCAAACTGGCTAAATTTAAGACATAAGATGAGGAAGCTAATTTCCTCTCTCCTCCACCCATGTTGTGCTTCTCTTCCAGCCGGCAGCAGACTTGATCATTGATCATCTATCCCAGTATTTCCCTACTTGTGGTATTTCTACCTTTTGTAGCAAACACAATGACTTTAGGAGGCCCACAAATGAGTTTTTTAAATTTGTGTGTGTGTGTGTGTGTGTGTGTGTGTGTGTGTGTGTGTGTGTATATATATATATATATATATATATATATATATATATATATATATATATATATCAAATCAACCTATGATGTTGTGGACATTACTGCTTAGAATGAGGCTAATTTTTTTAAGTTTAAAGAAATAATACCACAGATGTGTGAGAAAAAGACAAAAATGAAGCTATTAAATAAAGGATTAAGTCTGGGAAAATAAACTGAGATGCCTTTCTTCATTCCTCTGCCATTTTTCTATACTATCTCTCACTGCTACACTTAAATAATCAATTTTTCATTTCATCCTATTTTTCTAGGTCTCTTTCCTCCTCCTTTTATACAAAGCCTATTGCAATCCCTCATTGAACTAATTGATTTCATATTCATAGCAGCTGGAAGCTTTTGAAAGCCAGTAATAGAAGTTCAAGTTAAACTATCTAAAGTTAAAGAAGAAAATTTATTGGTCTAAATATCCAAACTACAGAGATGTGGATCCAAATTCATAAAATGGCTGGACCCAGGGGCTAGATACTTTCAGAACTGACACTATTGTTCCAGAGTGTTTGCCTCTTTCTTTCCTGCAACAGACAGACTTTTCCCATGTGACAGTTAACATGCCAGCATTCACCTCTAGGGTCATGACTTGAGAATGTTGAAACCAATTTAAAAATTTTTAATAGGCCCAGTTAGAAAATTTTGGAAGAAGAATTCTGACTGGACAGAACTAAGACACATATTCAGTATAAATACATGTTTAGAGTAGAAGAAAATGCTATCCCCCAAAGACAGGAAACTTACCAGAAAAAAAAAATGTGAGTTAAATCTTAAAATTTTACCTATATAGAATAAATAGTGTCTTATGTAATTGTATGCCAAATTTTGGGTATTTGAGAAATTTGTTTATTATTAAAGAACATGATGTCCTTATAAGCTAAGAAACTTTGTAAGAATATGTTAAAAGGTTGATCCCATATCATATGAAGTGTTCTAGAAGATTTGATAGATGGGGAGATGCTTGAAGGATGAGTAGCAGTTTGCTCCGTAAGCAGTAATTAACAATCTAGACCAGGGGTAGTCAACCCTTTTATACCTACTGCCCACTTTTGTATCTCTGTTAGTAGTAAAATTTTCTAACCACCCACCAGTTCCAAGTAATGGTGATTTATAAAGTAGGGAAGTAACTTCACTTTATAAAATTTATAAAGCAGAGTTACAGCAAGTTAAAGCATATAATAATAATTACTTACCAAGTACTTTATGTCGGATTTTTGCTAAGTTTGGCAGAAGAAATCTTTAAACAACTTACTATAGTTAAATCTATCTTTTTATTTATACTTTGGTTGCTCCGCTACCACTCACCATGAAAGTTGGAACGCACACTAGTGGGCGGTAGGGACCAGGTTGACTACCACTGATCTAGGCAGAGGAAACAGTATATGAAAATTCAAGGTAGTATAAAGTAGCAAAACCTGAGGGAATATTTACCAGCTATTTGGTTTATTTCATCTTTATTATTCTATACAGGACTTACAGAGGCTAGGACAAAAACAGAACATTGCCACATTCACCCAGAGAGATAATAGAAAAAGGGAAAGGGAGTAGTATGAGTCAGGATAGGCTAACTGCTATAGAAAGCAACCTGATGGTCTCAGTGGCTTAATGAAATACAAAATGTATGTCAGGTCACAGTCCAATGAGATAGAAAGGGGAATAGGAATGGAATCTATACTCCATGCAATCATCCAGGGACCCAGGATTCTTTCAGCCTGTGGCCTTACTATTGTCTAGAACAGTGGTTCTCAAACACCGGTGTGCATCAGAATCACTTGGAGGACTTGTTAATCCATCTATCACTGGGCCTCACCTATTTAGTAGGTCTAGGGTGGGTGCCAAGAACCTGCATTTTGAACAACTTATCAGGTGATGTGCAGTTACTGGTCCAGGGATGCCCTTTTGAAAACCAGTGCTGGAGAGCCTCTAGGGCAGGGGTCCCCAAACTTTTTACACAGGGGGCCAGTTCACTGTCCCTCAGACCATTGGAGGGCCAGACTATAAAAAAAACTATGAACAAATCCCTATGCACACTGCACAGATCTTATTTTAAAGTAAAAAAAAACAAAATGGGAACAAATACAATATTTAAAATAAAGAACAAGTAAATTTAAATCAACCAACTGACCAGTATTTCAATGGGAACTATGCTCCTCTCACTGACCACCAATGAAAGAGGTGCCCCTTCTGGAAGTGCGGCGGGGGCCGGATAAATGGCCTCAGGGGGCCACATGTGGCCCGCAGGCCGTAGTTTGGGGACCCCTGCTCTAGGGACTTCCTTCAGCACTCAGTTGGTGAAGGGGAAAGAAGACAATGCTTAGGAAGGACAAACTACTCTGAATACCTTAGTTCCCAGAAGGCAAACATCACTTCTGTTCACATTCTATTGTCAAAAACTACTCATCCCTAGATACAGGAACTCTGGGAAATGTAGTCAAGCAATGTGTCAGAGAAATAAGGAAAACACAAATTTTGTGAGCACTAACAGTTGGTTTACAAAGTATAAGTAAACTAAAAGTTTCAAATAAAACATGAAAGGCCCTTCAATGGGCAAAGGTGATGATTTGGTTACTGAATCGTGATAGATTAAGAAACAACATTGGTTTTGTAGATTTCATGTCAGAGAACATTTTGTTGTTGTTGTTCAGCTCTCTTATTCTTTCTTTCAAAAATATATAAAGATTTAGAATTCTTCTGGATAGGTTTATTAGATAGTTTCTTCACACACTTGCCCCCAATTTTTTTTTTTAATAAATTTTTATTAATGTTAATGGGATGACATTAATAATTCAGGGTACATATATTCAAAGAAAACATGTCTAGGTTATTTTGTCATTAAATTATGTTGCATACCCCTCACCCAGAGTCAGATTGTCCTCCGTCACCCTCTGTCTAGTTTTCTCTGTGCCCCTCCCCCTCCCCCTAACTCTCTCCCTCCCTCCCTCCTGCGTCCTCCCTCCCCCCACCCCTGGTAACCACCACTCTCTTGTCCATGTCTCTTAGTCTCGTTTTTATGTTCCACCAATGTATGGAATCATGTAGTTCTTGTTTTTTTCTGATTTACTTATTTCACTCCGTATAATGTTATCAAGATCCCACCATTTTGCTGTAAATGATCTGATGTCATCATTTCTTATGGCTGAGTAGTATTCCATAGTGTATATGTGCCACATCTTCTTTATCCAGTCTTCTATTGAAGGGCTTTTTGGTTGTTTCCATGTCTTGGCCACTGTGAACAGTGCTGCAATGAACATGGGGCTACATGTGTCTTTACGTATCAATGATTCTGAGGTTTTGGGGTATATACCCAGTAGAGGGATTGCTGGGTCATAAGGCAGTTCTATTTGCAGTTTTTTGAGGAACCACCATACTTTCCTCCATAATGGTTGTACTACTTTACATTCCCACCAACAGTGTATGAGGGTTCCTTTTTCTCCACAGCCTCTCCAACATTTGCTATTGCCCGTCTTGTTGATAATAGCTAATCTAACAGGGGTGAGGTGGTATCTCATTGTAGTTTTGATTTGCATTTCTCTAATAACTAATGAAGCTGAGCATCTTTTCATATATCTGTTGGCCATTTGTATTTCTTCCTGACTTGCCCCAAATTTTAATTTGCCTTATATTCTACTTTACTTTCTCTTTAGTTTTGAGTTAGGTCACATCAAATTCTTCCTGGAAGTAGCCACATTGTTAAGTTATTTTTTAAAAAATACACACATGCTTGAATAAAATTTTTTTCATCAGGAGGGCATCAGTAGTTTAGTAAGCTTCATTTCAGTTTGAGGTTCATAATTCAGATGATGTTTTTGCTAAAATCATTCTTGCCTTTCACTCACACAATGATCATTTGGAAGATTAAAATAGCCTCCTGCTGCTTATTATAAGAGTGAGCCAGTATGTACGCTGTGCACCAATATGCTCCGCACCAATATGCTCCTCATCTGGTGCCTAATTCATACTGCAGCGTAAATCATGAGGAAGTGACCTCCCAAGTTGCAAGTTGCCTTCACCTGTGGTTAATTCTTCCAGCTGCCTTTTGCTTGCTGAATTTTCTTTTCAATACAAAAGAGTAATAATTGTGTCTTGTTTTTAATTACGCATCCACTCTCAGGGGAAGAGAGGAATCTGATGGTTTCCATACACAGAGCTTCTTCACCTTCACGTGGGACCTGCCACGGCTCTGACGAGTGCCGGAGTCAAAGCTGAGGCTTGCACTTGGCTCATTTAAGTTCCGGATTTTTCTGGGATTGCAATTCCTTAAACTGACAACACCAAATTATAACACTTTGTGAGCAATAGACTTGTCAGTGTCTCTAATTAATTCATTGTCCTTTGCAGAGAGACTCAGTCAGAAGTCACAAACTGTAGGGCTTGTAAAATTTTATGAACATGCAATAAAAAATCCTGGGAAACTCTGGTCAAATTTCAGGCTCCCAAGATATATTTAACTTTTATGAGCAATTTAACTTCATATTAAATTAGTATAAACTGATTACAAGGAAGCATATTTTGAGGTTTAGTATTTACTCACAAACCAAGCTAATACTGGGGTTTCAGAGAGGCCTCTTCCACGATGGGTTTATAAACTAGCGAAGTCAAGGGATAGTGTGGAATCTACTACTTATATAAGTACCCAGTCCACCACTGTCACTTCCTTCCCATTCCCAGCATCTGGTGCTCAGCAATTGGCCTTTGAGAGGCAACCTTGTGTAATAAAGGAGCCAAGGGCTTGCCATCACAACATTCTAGGTTTAAGCACTGTTTCAGCAACCTACTAGCTGTAGCCTTGTGTTGTTAACTTAATCTTTCTAAATTCCAATTTTTTCACCTGAAATAGGAGAGTTACACTGAGAAATGAAATCATCTTCATTACATCAGGGGGCACAGTGGAAAGCTAGGTTTTACAAGAAGCTGTAAATCTGGGTGGTTGTTTCCACTGACTCAGCACTGAGCCTAAGACAAACATTAAAAAGTAGGTGAAATGTGGCCCCCTGCCTGAGGCCTGCTTCCTTTGGCCAACCATTGCCCAACACCCATGCCTTCCTGGCCTCCCTCGCCTGATCCCATCGGTATTTCACTCAGTCAGTGCTCTAACTGAGGCTTTGTCCCAAAGCCTGCTGTCTTTTGGAGACAGGCTTCCAAGGTGGATGCTTACAGCCGTGACCATTTTCCACAGAATCTCTTTTAGACTGCCAATGGCTTTCCACACCTTGAAAGCATTCTGTGTGCATGGAGGCTTATGTCATCTCTCTACCCACGTGTGGGCCAGTCCTAGATGTTTAGCATTTGTTCTATCAGGTGTGCAGATGCCATCTCAACCTTGCAGCAGAGTGTAGAATGAAACTTGGTATAAAGCAAACTAGCTCTCTTGATCGTTTATTTGACCTTGAACATAGGCAGCTCACCTAACTTTCCTAAGTCTAGTTCACTTATCTATAAATAAGAATAATATTTCCTTGAGAGTGTTTTTGGAAGGATTTAATGAGGTAATAAGTATGCTAACTAAGAATTACTGAGCAGTTATTGTGTGATAGGAATTGTTCTAAGTACTATATATATGTAGTCATTCAAATCATCTTCACAATAACCCTATGAGGTAAGTAAGATTATTATTCCTACTTACAGATACAATTCAAGGGAGTAATTTGCACTGATTATACAATCAGTAATTGATGAAACTGAGATGTTACCCCAGACCACCTGGCTCTGGATCCCAAGAGCTTATCACACTATAAGGTGCTCCACTGATTGAAGCTGTAATTATCCATGTGCAGCAGAGACTACTACAAATTTGCTGATGGACAATATGATTTAGAAAATACTAGGTGTAGTAGAGGAGCGTGAAATTCAGAGCAAAATAATTTAGATTTGAGTCTCAGTTGCATCTTATATGTAATCTTTGGCCAGGTTAGATACTTATCCCTCACAATTGATCACCATGTTTGTTTTTTTTTGGGGGGGGGGGTTTGTTGTTGTTGTTTCTGAAGCTGGAAACAGGGAGAGACAGTCAGACAGACTCCCGCATGCACCCGACTGGGATCCACCCGGCACGCCCACCAGGGGCTACGCTTTGCCCACCAGGGGGCGATGCTCTGCCCCTCCGGGGCATCGCTCTGCCACAACCAGAGCCACTCTAGCGCCTGGGGCAGAGGCCAAGGAGCCATCCCCAGCGCCCGGGCCATCTTTGCTCCAATGGAGCCTCGGCTGCAGGAGGGGAAGAGAGAGACAGAGAGGAAGGAGGGGGGGTGGAGAAGCACATGGGCGCTTCTCCTATGTGCCCTGGCCGGGACACAAACCTGGGTCCCTCGCACGCCAGGCCGACGCTCTATCGCTGAGCCAACCGGCCAGGGCCGATCACCATGTTTTTGAGAAACCAATAAGATAGTCTCTTAAAGAAGGCCTGACAGGTCATAGCTGTATAAACGTGGGTGGTTTTAAGAAAAGCACTGTTTCTGTATCCCCATCTCCTTTGGCCCTTCTTTGTAGCAGTGGTACTCTCTGTCCTTTCACATAGGGCCCTGAAACACAGCAGAAAAATTCTTGATGCAAATACACTGTGCTTTTATAGACATAATCTTTTATTCCTTTCTGAAGTGTATGAAGAGGGAGATTGGTCTATCTAAAAGACTGCTTCTATCGTAGGGGAAGTCATACACCATTCCTTTCATGTGAGCGAGCTATATAAGGCCAAGGAAACGTTCTCAGTGTGCTGGAAACTCCAAGTCATACCATGTAGGTCGTCCCTCAGGCAGAGGGGGCAGACCCATCCAACCAGTATTTTTGCCACACAGTGCTTTGTTTTGTTTCTTTTCAGTGACTATCAATGACTGGAAGTGAAATGTAGGCTTAATGTTTTCTTGCTAATTTAAATCCTTTTAGCTTGACGCCTGATATGGACAGGTGAGTTTGCCAACCCTACAGATCAGCACCTTTCTGAAGCTTCAGGGGAAAATTTTAGGTGCTTAGATAAGCCCCAAAGGACTTAATACCACATGCTGATCTCATCCATTCAATTCTGTACTTAAAGATAAAAGACCTTAGAATTTACTATCAAGGGGAAAAATAACAAGCCCTTTCGGATCTTAACCTCCAGTCAGTTTTAGCCCACCCAAAAACTCCCTAAAGTATTTAGACACATTGTATGCACTGATTTATAGGGTAGCAATATTTAACTAGGCTATAACTAAAGTGCCTGCACAAGAGAGCCACACTCAGTAAAAACTACAGTAACAAGTTTATACTCATGAGATAATCCAGATGACTTTCATCTCCATTAAAACCTACCATGGCATTGAAACAGCTGTGCAAAAAAAAAAAGTGATCCTTTGAATGGATCTCTGCAGTAGTATTAGCTTGCACAGCTGCCTCAGAACTGACAAGTGTCAGATTGAATTGATAGGCAGGAATTTGAGGATCAAGACTAGGAGGTGAACATTTCTCAGCCAAGTGAATCCCTAGGAAAGCCACTAGACAGTATTACTCTTTTGAGGGCAATGTTTCTAAATAACCATTGGGAAATAAACCCAGCAGTCACCACCTATTAAACTTATGACCCCTGCTTTTTTGAATTCCATTAGCAAAATATTTGACTCTATGGAGTAAATGACACCAAGGAGGTCTGTACTCCTATGTAAATGAATCATAAAGACATAGTTGTGCCTGACCTGTGGTGGCGAAGTGGATAAAGCGTCGACCTGGAATGCTGAAGTCGCTGGTTCGACACCTGCACTTGTCTGGTCAAGGCACATTGGGAGTTGATGCTTCCTGCTCCTCCTCCCTTCCTC
Source organism: Saccopteryx leptura (assembly GCF_036850995.1). Lineage (NCBI taxonomy): Eukaryota > Metazoa > Chordata > Mammalia > Chiroptera > Emballonuridae > Saccopteryx > Saccopteryx leptura. The sequence goes on from NC_089504.1 coordinate 113,296,067, forward strand.
TCTCTCTCTCTCTCTCCTCTCTAAAATGAAAAAACAAAGGCATAGTTGTGTTGATCTGAGTTTCTCCAAAGGAAGTTAAGGAGCCTTAGCTCAGGTGAAGAGATCACAATGAATGCTTGGCGACAAACGTGCCATCTAACTTTCTCTGGTGCAATCATGCAAAGTTAGTTACTCAGTCCCACTCATAACCTCTGTGGAGCCCAGAGCAAAAATGTCAGTGAAGATCCTGAAGTTGTATTTCAAATATTTAATAGTTAAAAACTGAGCTATCAATCTGTTAGATAAAACATTATTTTTTTTGCTACCTTGAGAAATAAAACTGCAAAATGATCTGGAAGGTGAGGTTTGAATTTTGAATTCTCAGATTCCTCAAAGTTCCATGCTAGAACCTGGCCTCCAACCTGGAGTGTCTTACCCCACCTCTCAACTACACCACGAGTGGCCACATCTGTTTCTGTGTAGACACCCCAACCAATATGTGCAAGCTCCCTCCACAGCCCTAAAAACAGCCACCTGGCCCGCTCAGCCCAGGTGAGCTCGCCCTGGCAGCGCAAGCCGTCCTCTGGGCAGCACACCAGGCAAGAGGCCCTCGCGGGCCTGGAAGTTGGCTCAGAACCATTTTGGTCAGGGGTCCCCAAACTACGGCCCGCGGGCCGCATGCAGCCCCCTGAGGCCATTTATCCGGCCCCCGCTGCACTTCTGGAAGGGGCACCTCTTTCATTGGTGGTCAGTGAGAGGAGCATAGTTCCCATTGAAATACTGGTCAGTTTGTTGATTTAAATTTACTTGTTCTTTATTTTAAATATTGTATTTGTTCCTGTTTTGTTTTTTTACTTTAAAATAAGATATGTGCAGTGTGCATAGAGATTTGTTCATAATTTTTTTTATAGTACGGCCTTCCAACAGTCTGAGGGACAGTGAACTGGCCCCCTGTGTAAAAAGTTTGGGGACCCCTGATTTTGGCACTGGGTTCTAGGATCTGCTCTATCTAGACACAATCCTGAAAGGCTGAGGGATATTACCGCTAGGTGGCGCCTGCCCTTGACTGCTTCGAAGGGAGGGACACAGCCAGAGGAGGGCCAGAGCAGGCAGAAACCTCTCATGTGTAGGATTCTCTAAAGTGTGGGGCTCGAGGTAGAGGCCCCTTTAGTCCCATTTTCCTTTGTCTAAAGGCCACACTGGGTCCACCTGGAGCCACATCACAACACTTTATTTATATTCCATCTGTGGCCCTGGACGATGTCGTCCTTCTCCAGAGACCTCACAGAGGCCACTCCAAGAATTTTATCTGGTCTGAAATTTGAACTACTGGGCAAGAAATCTAAGGCCCATGGGTGATTTGGGGTTAAGTAACACACCAAGAAATGTGCAAGGTAAGTAATGTCTCAGCAGCTGGTTGTCCCAGCCCAGGTCTTCCACCTTTATTCCACTTGTTGTAAATGCCTGTTCAAGACGGTTCCAAGTTCATGGTCAGAAGCAACCTATCTTCTCAGATATAAGCTATACGTTTCCCCCCCCTTTTTTATTAACCACTGAATGAGATAATGTGACCTGTATCTGCTGTCTCAGTTTTCTGTTTTCCACATACACTTTCCCAGAGTTGACTAATGTTTATGACTTCTTCCTCACAGTGTCAAACACAGTGCCTTTCTTGAACTATGCTACTAGCAAGGGTTAGCTGAGTCCATCATAAGGGACAGGATAAAATATAGTACAACTGTTTAGTCTTCTTTCAAAAGCACTGCAGTTATCTTCATTTTAATTTACATTTGTAGAGGGACTTGGGTTTTTTGTTTTTGTTTTTGTTTTTTTTAATTTTTTTTATGTTTATTTATTCATTTTAGAGAGGAGAGAGAGAGGGAGAGAGAGAGATAGAGAGAGAGAGAGAAGAGAGAGTCAGGGGGGAGGAGCAGGAAGCATCAACTCCCATATGTGCCTTGACCAGGCAAGCCCAGGGTTTCGAACCAGCGACCTCAGCATTTCCAGGTCGACGCTTTATCCACTGTGCCACCACAGGTCAGGCGGGACTTGGGTTTTTTCATACAAACCTCCTCCCCTCATATGGTGGAAACTGAGGCCCAGGCAACCTGTGTGAGGTCACACAACATGAACTGTGGTAGAACTAAGTCAACTCCAGAGTCTTGTGTGTTTTGCTAGCTCGAGTCAATTACAGCTTAGAGGGAGGAAGAGCGGTTTACGGAAAGTGGCCAGGGGAACCCTGAACTATCTTGGGAAATAGGCCACAGAACTTGGGCTTTTGCCATCTTACCATTTTTCCTTTTTTTCTGTGCCTCCCAAGGTAGAGGTAGGGCAGAAACATCACCGGTTCTGCTCAGATTTGAAAAATTGAAGAAGAAGAAAAAAATACCAGCAAACAGCTGAGAAGCTAATACCAGCAATAGCTCATTATGACTGAATAAGATTGCTTACTGCTGAAAGGAACAAACACATTTCAGTGGTTGAACACATCAAGAGATTATGTTGTGCTCATGGACAGTGAGAGCATTTCTGGTTGTGGATGATGTTTAGGAACCCAAGTTTTTTCCATCTTGTGGGCCCATCATCCCCCAGGGGCTTTGAGACCTGTTTTCTAAAATCTCTATTTCATGTCCCCCACCAATTCTTCTCACATTCTATTGATGGGAACAAGTCAGGAGGCCACACCAGGATGTGCAGAAGGTGTGAGATGGGTGGAGGTTGGGAGATGTTGTCTATGACAGGGCAACCCCTGCCCAATGGTAACTCTACGCTATCAAAGGGAGAGCATGAATTTTTAGTAGACAACAGAGTCTGTCTCAATTAATAAACATAATCTAGAGTAAAAATGTAAAAGGCAAAAGGATTTCAAATAGCAAATCTAACTAACACATCTTAAAGAGTTCTAAATTTTTCACTTGTGGGCTCATACTAACTCAATTAATTATTTTAGAACCTGCCATATAGAAGGGAGTACCCTTGATCTTCAGCCAAGTTTTCCGCTACTACAGGTGCTAAAGGGGATGCCACTCCTGTTAAGAGGGCAGCTGTATATACATGAAGTTTTTAGATGGATTCTAGAAAGCGAGGAGCCTCAAAAGTTATAAAATAAAAATGAAAATAATTGGCCTGTCCCAAATGTTCTTGAAGACATTAAGAACAGTAAGACGAGAATATTTAGCTTTGATTCTGGCAATGATTTATCTATAATTTTTATCCCTGAGTTTTATAGGTAATAATCACTATAGAGAATTTTCTTATTGCTGTATCCTTGTGGTTTTAGTGCTATAGAACCTGAGAGACCCATGTTAGTGAACCAGCCCGGAAGGGGCTCCTCTGACCCCAGTCAAAGGCTCAGATGGCCACAGCCCTGGCCAGCACATTGACTGCAACTTCAAGAGACAACCTGAGCCAGAACCGCCCAGCTAACCTGCTCCCCAAATTCTAAACCACATACACGGTGTGAGGTGATGTTTATTATTGTTTTAGCTACTCAGCTTTAGGATAATTTCCTAAACAACTTAGAACCAGTTTTCAAAATATTATTCCTCTTTCTATTTATGTATTATATCAGGAATGGTTCTATCATTTACAGAATGAACAGTTATCCCAAAACCAAAGAGCTGGTGAATCAGCAGACTGATTTTCTAAACAATTTTTTTAACAGGCCTGGAAGTATAGTTTATTCCCTATTACTAACGAGGCTATTAGCCATGTGAAAAACAGTCTATATAGATAGACAAATTGGTAGATATAAAACATGAATTCTTAGCGTGATGATTATTTAAAGATTCTCAATGTCCAGATTCTGCCAATACTCTTTGAACCCACAACACCAGATGTCTTAACTAAAGAACCACTAAAGTTCTATTAACACCATCATTTTTAGCATTCAGCTTTTTTGTTTTTCTTTGCCAAAGGATAAAAGAAAAACAAAACCCTTGTTTATATAATTTACTATATGCTCTTTACTGATGAAAGTACTCATTTTCCCCACTCACAGGAATGTGTGAGTGTACCCTTTTGTGTGTGCAAAAGAAGCTGCCTAGGCCTTGGCTGGTTTACTCAGTGGGTAGGGCATCACCCAGCATGAGGACATCTCAGTTTGATCCCGGTCAGGGCACACATGAGAAGGACCATCTGCTTCTCTCTCTTTCCCTCTCCCCCTTCTTTCTCTCTCTTTCCCTCTTGCAGCCAGTGGCTCAATTGGTTCAAGGATAGCTTGGTTGGTTGGAGCATCAGCCCTAGGTGGAGGATTGCCAGGTCGATCCTGGTCAGGGGTGGGGGAATCTGCCTCTCTATCTCCCCTCCTCTCACTTAATAATAATAATAATAGTAATAATAATAATAATAAAGAAGCTGCTGCCTTGACAGGTCTAATAAAAATCTGACTCACGACTATGTTCTCTTTAGCACTATGGAAAGACCTTCACATGGAGGTCTGGCAAGCTAAGGAGATGCAGACAATCGTTAAAATTCCAATGCTCAGAATTTTAATAGACACATGCTATTGTTATAGAGAGGGAGGAGTTACTAGATAAGCCTTTCAGCACAGAGTGAAGAATTCTGGTGAGCACGTGGAAGCAGGAGCAGGAGACAAATTCTCAAAGGCATTTACAATGATGTCATTATGGCCGAGAAAAACCATAAGGGTGCTGAAAATCAGAAAATCACAAATTCATAAATAATGTGATTGCAGAGAGCCCTTTGTATTATAACTCATTTTTTCCTTTATCTCTTCAAAGGAAAGAACCATGTGAGAATTGAATACATTGTGCAATTAGAAAAGGAATGTTTTGCCTTTCCTTTCTAGAGTCATCTACCTCCTGGTCACAAGATACTGAAAGCGGCCCTGGCCGGTTGGCTCAGCAGTAGAGCGTCAGCCTGGCATGCGGGTGACCCGGGTTCGATTCCCAGCCAGGGCATATAGGAGAAGCGCCCATTTGCTTCTCCACCCTCCCTCCTTCCTCTCTGTCTTTCTCTCTTACCCTCCTGCAGCCGAGGCTCCATTGGAGCAAAGATGGCCCGGGCGCTGGGGATGACTCCTTGGCCTCTGCCCCAGGCGCTAGAGTGGCTCTGGTCGCGGCAGAGCGACCCCCCAGAGGGGCAGAGCATCGCCCCCTGGTGGGCAGAGCATCGCCCCTGGTGGGCGTGCCGGGGGGGATCCCGGTCGGGCGCATGCGGGAGTCTGTCTGACTGTCTCTCCCCATTTCCAGCTTCAGAAAAATACAAAAAAAAAAAAAAAGATACTGAAAGCAAGTATAAAACAAAATGTTTACTACTGGTTTGAGCAAAGACAAATATGGCACAGTGTGAAATGCAATTCAAAGGCAAGGAGAAGTACGGAGTTTGGGCCGCGGTGGGGCCGCTGTGCTCCTGGGAGGGCGGGAGGGCATGCAGGGTTCGGGGCCCTGGAAGGAAGTCAGGGGCAGGGAAAGCCCAGCATGGGGATGGTCTGGGGTGAGCAGCCAGGGAACTGCATTTTCATCCTCCATGCAATGGAGAGTCGCCGGAACTTTTACAGCAAATTTTAAATTGTATTTTATAAATTAACCTCAATTGACATAAAATCCCTTAGATAGCTCCAGAAGATAAAGTGTTAAAATAGAGACTAGGCTAACAGTTGTCTTACACTGGCTCTTCAGATGTTGTTGTGTCGATGAGCTAAGGACTCATATAGCTAGGCCAGAGGGAGCCAGAGCTTTACTTTAGATGAAGGAATATTTGGAATAGAGCCACTTGTCTTCTAAAGAGAGTTTTCCCATTGTAAACACAGTAAAATCTCAAGTGACCAATAACAGAAAGTAGTCTCTAATCTACTTGGATTACAGATCAGGTGAAAAGCAGGTGAGAAAACCCCATTGTGTAAATAAACCGCCTGGCGCTTTGCTCCTCTGCGGCACCAGTGTCTGTAGACCACGACCAGGATGAAGACAGATGTAACAGCTTTGCCAAACCATCAGGTGGAACAAGCAAGATATTAGAGAAACAAGATGCTCTTTTGTAAACAAAAATAGAGACAGAGGAGGGAGAAGGAGGAGAGGGAGGGAAAGAGAGAGAGAGAGAGCGAGAGAGATTAGGAATGCAAGCATTTCTTTCCTAATCTTGTTCCTAGTACTTCATCAAGTGTAGATCACTGTTTCATCATTTTTCCATCTGCCTGAGCTTAGACAAGTTACTAGATTTTACAAGATAAACTATTTCATTAATTGTCACTTTTATGTGACACTAGGAAGAAACAAAGATGCTGCCAGTTAAACTCCGACCCTATATTATTAAAAAGCACATCTCTATTTCAGAGATATTAAAATGTAAAAAAAAAAAAAAATCTTAAAATCAGTAAAACCTTTCATCTCTTATCCTAGACAATGAAGATAATGATAGGACTATACATAATTCTTTTCTTTGCCCCTCCAGATCCATTTTCTAGCCTTCTCCACCTGGTTCTGTGGCCTGGGAGGCTGACTTCTAATGCAATTATCCAGCTAGGTTCCTGGTTGGGTTTAGTTAATGGGGAAATGACAGGGAATTAATGGACAAAAAGAAAGAGAGTTTAGGGTGTCTGTTTCCCTCCATCACTTTGGGGAGGAAGTGGGACAGTCACTATAGTATCTCCCCAAGGCTACACTTTAATCTAATAGCTTCTTCCCGTGGCTTGGGCTCACCCCTGCTCCCTTCCTGTTCCGTCAGACCCGGGTAAAGGGCAGGGGAGGACTGGCTTTCCACGCCACTCTCCATGCGTGTTCTACCATCTCTTGTTGGGGACCTTAACCTTCCCCAGACCAAGTGAACATCTGAAGACCAAATAAATATTCACTAACTGTGTTATCTGTTTCCTGTTGGAACCCTAACTGATAGAAATAATACCTTTACATGGTTGCTGTGACTATTTCACAAAATAAGAAATTCAGTGACTTCATCCTAGGACCTGGCACATGGGAAGTATCTAAGATACTTTGGTTTTCTCTGCTTCTTAAGCTTGTTAACCCATTTCTCTCGTTGGGCTTTTGCACGAGTTGTCCACTCTCCTTCAATGTTCTCTTAGATCTTTGTAGGGGTGATGTTTTCCTGAAATTCAGATTCTCAGCTCAAATATTGTTACTCAGGAAATGCTACCCTCACCACCTAATCTACTAATCTACATTAACCCTCATTCATTTCTTATCTCATTGTCTTTCTTTTTTTTTTCTTTTTTAAAAGGTTTATGTATTGATTAGAGAGAGAGAGAGAGAGAGAGCGCGCAACATTGATCTGTTTCTGTATGTGTCCTGGTTGGGAATCGAACCAGTAACCTCTGTGTTTCCAAATGAAGCTCCAGTCAACCAAGCTATCCAGCCAGGGCACCTTTCATCTTGTTAACAGACATTCTTTATCTATGATATTTCCTTGTTACGTATTGGTTTATATCCTGTTTCTTTTGGCTAGAATGTAAACTTGATGAATTTTCCCTTTGTTTCTTTGCTCCTCTAGAATCTTGTGTCCAGAATGTGCCTATCACATATGTAGTTGGCAGGTGAAAGACAAGTTATCTGTAAAGCAGATTCTGAGATAAAATTAACAGTGAAAAGCATGTGTTGGTAAGTAACACCTGTGAAAGGAAAGGGGAGAAAGGAGGATTGGACCAGGAGAGCCTTCAGATCATATTTAGCCGACCTGGTAAGTTTTTCAGCCTACCAGGGAGCACTAGAGCAAAGATTTCCCACTAGAGGAGTACCACTTTGTACATAAATGACTAGCCCTTATGCATCTATGTTAATCATTGGCTGAAGGTCATTCCCAGCAGAAGATCACAACCTCAACTAGCATCACCTTGCTCATTCATTGACTGGGGGACCCCAAGAATAGCATGATCTCAGCGAGAAACCTGAGTCTGACCCTAATAAAGCTGACTTCAAAAAAATGGTCAACTAACCACATTTTTTTTGCAGCTGGGTAGTGAATCCTTTCTCAGAATAGGAGGAGGTCTATGTGACACATCTCTACACCTGACAACAACAAATTTTTTGTGTACTGGAATGAATATGTTTGTTTAAAAATCACTGTCATAACTTTATAGTAATACTTAAATGAATCAAAGCAAAAGAGAAGGATGTATAAGGCTCTAATCTAACTGTACAGCTATAGCAGCTAAGTTAAGGCAAATGCAATAAGCAAGAACATACAAGATATAGTCAAATAACTGAAATGTAGCCAAGTAAAGCTAGAGAATAAAAAACTAAGGGGAGAATAGAAAAAGATAGAAAATCCCATTGTCTGCTGAAGGAAATAGGTTATAAGGGAACAAGAGTGAAAGTAGGGAAACCAGTTAGCAAGCTAGGGAGACATTCCAGGCAAGAGACAACAGTGGCTTAGACTGTGGTTATATGGTGAGATGGAGAGAAACAAACAGATTTGAGATGTATTTTGGAGGTAAAGTCATAAGACTGCAAATGAATTAGAACTGAGTAAAGGGGAAGAAAACTCAGGATGACTTTATGGTTTTTAGCAAATGGTTGCATTACTTCTTAGAATAGGGAAGAATAATTGAGGAGCAAATTTGGCAGGAAAATATCTGCTTTGGATTTTTAATGTTTGAAGTGCCTTATTGTATACCTAAATGAATATGTCAAGTAAGCAATAGGCTTGAAGACTCTGTGCACAATGGAGATATTGAGAGCTGAAAATAAAGTCAGGCTTCAGCACATACATGGTAGTTAAAAACCAAGGGACTTTTCCAGATTTCATGCATCTAAATAATTGAGATTTCCTTCATGATGATTCTTCCTCCCCTTAGAAAACTTCACAGTATAAGTTTTTTCTGGTGATATTGCCCATTTGCATAATACTTAAGGACATCAAATTTTTTTATTAATAAAAAAAAGAAAAGAAAAAGAAATTAGTGTTCTAAGAGTTCAACAAACTTCAAAGAAGCAAATGAAAAAGCAGACTGTGTTTGATTATATCTTTCTGCAAATTTTCCAGGCTATTGAGCTCAATAAAGCAGTGAGAAAATCAAGAGACTAGGTTGTATAATGTCAAGAACCCAGGTCTTGGTGTCAGGAAAGCCTGGGCTCAAATCATGGCTCAGCAATATATAAACACAATATCCACTCAGAGGGTCCTTTTTCTCTAATGGAAAAATGGAGATTTTTTTCAATGATTTTGATTATTTTATGTAGATTCAATATGTAAGCACCTAGTAAGAGTAGTAACATAGTAAGGGTTTAATAAATCTTAACTATTTAAGGACTTTTTTATGTTAAATACATATTAACCACTCAAGGACTTTTTCTTTTATGAAATGAGGCAAGCCATCATAACATCAGCAGAATGTATGGGTGCTTGCCTAAAGCTATCAGACTGAAAGCTGTCTATTCATGACAGAGATTATAGAGAGATTTACTCCTTCCATGGAAAGAAAAGAGAATGAAATATAAAAAAGCCATAGGATACGTCCTCCCACTGCAAGCCCCACCACAATCTCCACAACTTGGAACATAGTAGAGTAGGCACTGGATAAATAATTCTCTAGGGCTCAAGGCAATTGATGAGAAAAACTGCTCTCATCGAAACTCATTGTGCACAAGTTTTTCTTTATGTTTCGAAAGGTCACTAATATAATTCCTTTGTTCTCTACTTTATATTCCATAATTCATATAAAAGTTACAACCAATATTGCTCCATCAATAATATATTCTAGTTTGACACTGATATAAGTTAAGTCTCCCCATTTTTAAGCAATGGCCTTTGATGCTGTCCTTGCTTTGTCCAAGGTAATTGATTGGTAAAATTGAAATACAGAGTAGGCCAAAGGAGGTTTACTGTTGTGAGTACACAAAACACAGAGTTCATTCTTGTATTATTGCTTACTAATTACTGTATTATTTTCCATATGAACAACCATAGACCTACTTTGCCTCACCCTGAATAGTAGACACATGGCATTTGGTAGGTGGCGTTTCAGCTGCTCTTAAGCTTCCTTGAAGGTCTGCAGTGATTTTTAGTTTTGCTGAGAGACAAATGGGAATCCCAGGAGTTGTAAGGTTGGTGTGCTATATGGCTGGTGAGACTAGCACAGCCAGGTCTCTGAACTTGGACTACTCACCCTTATTAATAAAACATTTTGACCTCAGTCTCTCTCTCTCTTTCCTCCTCTCTCTCTCTCTCTCTCTCTCTCTCTCTCCCTCCTCCTCTTTGGAGAACACTAGCCTAGCACAGCATCTCAATAGGGTTGCCTATTCTGTACTCAAGAGTTGTCATAGACACAGAGAACAGCCTGCCAGCTATCAGCTATCAAAGGGAAGGGGGGAGGGGACTGCTAAAGGAGTTAACAAACAAAAATAGAAGAACGTCATAAACACAGATAGCAGAGGAAAGGGGTGGGGGAAGGCAGAAGAGGGTAAGGGGAGCTAACTGGTGACTTGGGTTGGTGAACATACAATACAATGTACAGATAATGTATTATAGACTTGTACATCTGAAACCTATATAATTTTATTAACCAATGCCACATCAATAAGTTCAATAAAAATATTATTTAAAAAGACTTCACAGACTGGCTGCCCCGGGGGTAATCTGCCTGCTGGCCTATTTTGTGTGGTCTACATGTCATTTAAAAATCTAGCCAAGGTTTAAAAACAGTCATATTTTTAAAAACATATAAAAGAATAAAGATTTGGAGCTTCTCTTTAAAAATTTCTATGTGACAAGAACAAGCCAGATATAGACCTTTCATTTTGCTGCATTTCTCACCACTCTCTGTTGTTCCCCGGATAAACCGGGATTAGTTGCCTTTTATTATCACACTTGAATCATTATGTTTCTTACAGTAAAAGAACAGTCATATGAATCTGCATTTTTTAAATGGTCCTTTCTTTCATTTATGTCAAGTACCCAAGTTTTATAAGCAATTAAGTCTGTTTCTCTTATATTACACATCATTATTTATTTAGCATTTCTTGAAAACTAATAAAGTGTTTTTTTCTAGGAGGAAGAAGGTCCTAAAAAGAAAGCCAATTGTTAGTGCTGGAAATGAAAAAGAAAAGTAAATGATTCTTGACCAAGATTTATACAGAACTTTAAAATGGAATGTTTATTTAAGCTCTGAAAATACATTATATTCTTTAGTTATACTTCATTATGCATTATATAAAAAATTAAACAATCTAATGTTTTTTACAAATTTTAGAATTCTTTAAATTCAGTGGAATACCTCTAAATTTGTTTAAATGTCTTTGGTTAAACAGACCCTGTTCCCTATACCTGGATTTTAAAATTCAATGTTTGGTCACATTAAAAATAAAGTTTGCCAGTAGTCACTGTGCTTGTGTGATCTATTATATCATGTCTGGAAAAAATATTTATCAATACAAAATCATGATATCAACAATTTCCTTCTTATCTACCCAGGCCCATTGTCACATTGCACTCTCGCTCTGGCTGCCAGCTCAAAGCACTTTATTAATATATCAAAAGTGAGTTAAATAAGCCATAAAGCATCTCATGTGGCCATAAAACTTTCTTAGAACAAAGATGTGGGTAATTTTTCCTATGGGAAACGACCTGTGAAAATACTTCCCAAAATGAGGAAGCTATAATTTTCATCATCCCTCCCAAATTACAAAAATGACATCATCAGTCAAGAGTTCTCTTTAGCAAATTATTGTTAAAATACACTATGGGAAACTATCCCATGTCATATTAGCAGCAGGAAGACTATTTTTAAAATAGTGCATTTAACTTCCAGAATTATAGAACTATGCAATTCCCTAGAACAAAGCATAAACCCATAACAAGGAATCTTCGTGCCTTCATTCTGTGGTGCTCTCTTATCTCCCCAGGGAAGTCATTCCTCCCCAAATGCCACCGAAGTCATCACCCCCACCATCACAATTGCCACATATACAACACCACACACATACCGGCCCCCAAAACAGAACAAATATCCCACCTCACCTATTCTCAGATTTTAGGTAAAAGTTATCCTTTTAACACTTTGAAAGTACCCATAGGTGTGTATATACCCAAGGGATGTCTCTTTCCAGTTATGTAAATTCTTTTGAAGTATGGAAGGCTCTCTATTGTCAAAAATTGACTTTGACTTTTCTAATTCTTAAAGGAAATTAACCGCTGATAATTCTATTAGCAAATACTGGGTGTGTATAAACTTTCTTTTGTATCTTCTAGGTTCTCGCTACTAGCCTACACGGCCGTATCGGTTCTTAGCCTGCTATGAAAGGGTGAAGAACTTTAAAGCTTGTTTAGTGGAAAATGTGTCTTTTACTAAAAAATTCAAATCTGAAAAAAGATCTTGCATTCATCTACACCCTGACACTCCTTATGAAATATCCCAACCACTCCTCAGAGGGCAATAGTTTGGACAACTTCATTTTATCATTTCATGTAGCCAGTAGCCAGGCCTGGCCACAGGCATTGCCAGGCCCCATGCAAAATGAAAATCTGAGACCAACAGTTCAAAAAGCAGGAAAAAAATTACAAAAATATAAAGTTTTTCTTTTGAAAATCAAATTAACAATTATAAAGCATAATAAGAGTAATAGTAATATATGAAGACCAGCATAAAACAAGAAATTCCAAAAAAAAAATCATTTGGTGTCATAACTTTATATAATAAAATAAAAATAATATTTTATATATATTATATCTTGATTGATTATAAAAGTTTTCTGCCTTGGATTGCTGAAAATTCATTTATTAGGTTATTAAAATTATACTTTTAGCAGCTTTATTTTCAATTTATATAATTGAAAGTGATATCCATTACTCTTGGCAAATGAACTATCACAAATAACTTGATAAATTTTAATTTTGAGACATATCTTTCTGCTCATGCAACTAGCAAAGCTACTAAAAATATTTTATAGACTGTGACAAGATTAAAATGAATTTATTTTAAAATATAAATTTTATTACATCTAGAGCTAATGATTCTTGTGGGAACAGTGTTCCAGGAAAATTTAATTCTTCACACAAATCAATTTCTAATAAGTGTATATTTAGTTGCAAATGTAAATGTATACAATAGTATTTTGGTTTCCTTTGGCATTTCTTGTAACTTGTGGTGTTTGTATAAGAAACATAAAGTGGCTTCATGATTTGTACATAGTTCAAAGTGCCTCTTTTTGCGTTCTATTACTGTATCTTCAATTCCAAGAAATTTAAAAAATTGTCATTCTCTTAATAATTGGTTCATCCAGAGTTTTCTATGAAAATAGTATTGTTTTCCCACAACTGTGATTATCTTTAAAATCAATTTCTGTTTCTTAAGTCAATGGACACAATATTTGCTTTGCAATGTTGCAGAAGTATTCAAACTCAGAGATTCTAAAATCGTTGAAAAATTCTGGCAACTCCTTGATATGCATCACTGGGCTAGCTGGATAACGTTTAGTAACGTTTAGTAACGTTTAGTAACGTTTACTGGATAATTAAATGCCTGTCCCAGCTCTCAGGACTGAAAGTTAATTCCCAAGCAGAGGCCACAGGAAGGAGACAGGCCACAGGAATGACAGGCAAGCTGGCCTCCCACCAGGTCCCGCTGCTGCCCCTACACGGGGCCCTCTACTTTCCCGGGAGCCGGGTGCTCCTGCCTCTGCTGCTGCCTCTGCTGCTGCTTCTGCGGCTGATGCATTCTAAGACACCGTCAATGTGGACCCACGTTCCACCGTCAGCTGCCCCATTGAGGCCCAGGTGTACGGAATTGCCCGAGTGCATGTGCATGCGGGGGAACCAGACCAACTGCTCGGTGGACACGGTGACCTCACCCTTCTTGTGAGCTCACCGCTGCTCTGTGTAAATCCTCCCCTCGTGCTGCACATGCTCCATTGTCCCTTCGGAATTCATCTACAAAACCCTCCGTCAAAGATAAAAACCACTTATGAAAAGTTTCAAGTTGGTGCCAGGGAGCATTAAACCAGACACAAGGCCCCTTCTGAGGGCTGGACCCTATAGAAGTGCACAGGTCACATACCATGAAGCCACTCTGCTAGTGCCATCTGAGTTACCATATTTTCCCATATATAAGTCAACCCCATGTATAAGATGCACCTTAATTTGGGGGCTCGAAATTTGGAAAAAAATGTATTACATAAAGTTATTGAACTCAAATATTATTCATCATGAAATTCCTACAACTCCTCAGCACTGTCAAAACGCCCATCCATTTATTTATCTTCATCTGTGTCTGATGATGAATCACTGTCTTCAACAATGAGCGCAAAAACAAGCATGAAAAATCGGGAAATGCAAGTAAAAAAATCTACACCCATCGTATAAGACGCACCCAAGTTTTTAGACCTCAAATTTTTCAGAAAAGAAATTGCGTCTTATACTTGGGGAAATATGGTCTATTAATGTCCCTGTGCCTCAGGCCGTCAGTAATTCCCAAACCGTGTTCTGCAAAAGAGGTGTTGTGTGAAAAGGGGGGCTAAGGAAATGCTGTATTCCATGTCCCCATCCTGGAGATCCCGGTGCACATAAAGGAATTACAGGCTCTGGAAATCCTGAATTAAAGACACTTAGATTCATTTAATCCATTCTTTCTGAGATGTGTGTCTGGCAAGAGAATCCCATTTGTACAAAACACCTCTGAATATCTTGGGAGGCATTAGTAGTCCATAGGTAAAATTTTAAAAAAATTCCATCTGGGTTGTGGTTCAGACTCCATTCAAAAAACTCTTAAGGCTTTTCATTTTTTACCTTCTAACATAGAATAGGCATTCTATTTTCATTGCTATCTGCATAAGGATAAAAGTAATCTAAGTCTAACAAGGCTAAACATAAGAAAATGTATTTTGTTTGGCAATGATAAAATTTTAATTATTTAAAAATAGTATTTTATCCTAAAAGTTATATACCAGTTATTGCTCCTCTAGAGTATAATTGTGTAATATCAGGTTACTCTTCCCTTTAAAGGGAGTAATTTTTAATCACACACAAGTGATTTTAGTTAAACACAGTTATACAGAGCAACTAAAAATGCATTTGTAAGTGGCGGGTTCATTGAACCTATTCTTGAGGTCAAGAAAACATTCAAGCTCACAGACAATTTCATTGAAAAGTTCTTAATATGTATGTCAAATCTTATCACTGCCTCTTTGTAAAAGCTTCTCACTTATCCTAGGAAAAAGTCCAAGCTTCCTAAGGGCTTACAAGGCTTTGCATGTTTTAAAAACACTTTTCCTGACTCGTTTTGTATCACTTCTCTTCTCATGTACCAAGTATCAGCCCTGTTGGTTGTCTTTCATTCATTCCACAAATATTTCTTTAATAACTATAACTATGCAAAAGGGATAAGGATCATGCCCTCAATAAAACAAACAAATATGAAATCTTTCCTCAGTGTCAGGTAGAGATAAAAGTTATATAGAAAAGTAAAACAGGTAAGAGGCTACAGGCGCAGAGAGGATACCATTTTCAGTGTGAGCGCTCAGGACAGTCCTCTCTGAGGAGACTCTTTTTTTTTTTTTTTTTTTTTTTTTTTTTTTTCCATTTTTCTGAAGCTGGAAATGGGGAGAGACAGTCAGACAGACTCCCGCATGCGCCCGACCGGGATCCACCCGGCACGCCCACCTGAGGAAACTCTTGAACAGACCCAGAGGGAAGGGAAGGAGCAAGCTATGCACAGGCCCCGGGGAAAAGCATGAACAGGAGATGCATGGGGCATGAACTGTACCTCGTGAGGAACAAGATGACTGATGGCTGGGGATGGATGAAGGAAGGAGAGAGAGTCACAAGGTCATAACAGAAAAATAGGCAGAAACCAGGTAAGGAAGGATAGCGGGAGGACGATGGAATTCAAATGTTATAGGAAGCCCTTGCAGGGTATCAAGCAGGGAATCCCAGGATCTGCTCCCTACTTAGAAACTTCACTTTGAATCCTGTTTGCAGAACAGACTGAGACAGTGCAAGAGTGGAGACTGAGATAGAAGCCAGAAAGTGTGTTGTCCCGAGTGAGAGAAGGTGGGGATTTAGACTGAGACAGTTCTGGCAGACCTGTCGAAAAATAGCTCTATTCAGGCATATTTTCAATGGATAGCCAACAGGATTTGCTAGGGACTAAATGTGGATGTAAAAACAAAGGAAGAGCCAAATCTTCACGATTTGGGGGTCTGAGTAACTAAGTCAGATGTCCAATTGACAACTGGATGGACGAGAACGGATTTCATAAGAAAGTGAGGAAGTAGAGGCATAAATCTGAGAGTTGCCTTTTAGCCCCTCAAATGTCCCTCGCTGTACCTCTAGTTCCCTATTACCTGTTCCTCTCGCTGGACCTTTTCTCCCTTGCCCTTCACTTCACTGGTTTCCATTTACCTTTCAGGGTTTTTACTTAAATGTCACTTTCCCTTGGAGGAAGTCTTCCTGGATTCCCCAAACCAGAGTAAGCCTCTCTGTTTAAGATCTCCCAACACCTTATAACTTTTCATCATAGTGGATCATACTTATTGGCAAATAAATATTTGCGAGACTAATAATTACCATGTCTGAGTCTCAGTTCTATTAGAGTAGAGATATCTATCTTCACTTTTAAATTACCAGTACCTAGTGCAGTATGTTATGTAGCAAGTACTCAAGAAATGTTCTGTGGAATTAATCAATTAATTAATTAATTGGTTCCAGGCAGACTTATATGTTTTCATTACCCCCTCTACCTTCTCTTGTTTCTTCAACATATGAAGACATATGTGGTTACTGCCAACCACACCTGAAGGTTACTCTTAAATATTACATATTTTAAATCCTATAAAGATGTAATTCATTGGGAGAAGAGAAGCCAGATGTGCAGAACTGCATTTAGGGCCAATTTTTTTTTTAAATGACTGATAGGGTTGTTTTTGAGAAAACAAAAGTCTCCATTGATGCCAAGAAATAATCAGAGAGACAGATTATTATGGTGTGTCTTTTGTACCATGAAAGTAAATTATGAAATTGGACCAATAATCATACAAAAACCTTCTGACCAATGAAGTATAGATCTGTGTTTTTCTGTTTTTACATCACAGTAAATTCCAGCTAGAAAGTTCAAAGACCTATCAAGTAATGTGTAATTTACTACCTTGCCTTAGCTCATGCTGGAGGGAAAGTGTTCAACTGCTGAACTAAGGCATTTTCAAGTGAAACTGGCTCTTTAAAAATCTGTCCTCAGCTCTGTCTTTTCCTAGCATAGAATTAGAAATAGAGCTAGAAAAAAGTAACCTTATCCACCCACCTCAAATATAAGCTTATTTCTTGTGACAGGTCTGAATAATAAATTTCCCATCATTTGCTTCAATTTTCCCTTCTTTAAACTGAATAAGCCTTTTATTTCCTTTGTATCTTAAGTAAAGCTCTGGGGAAATCTGAGAGTATCTTACAAAGTAATGAGTCATAGTAAAGTTTGAGTTTATATCTGGCTTGTATATTTGTTTACTTATAATAAATAGTTAAAACACCTTCATGGAAGACTACAGCAGACATTTGTCTCTGGAAGGACGTCTCCACAAAAACATAACTTGAAAATCCCAAATTTCTTGTTTTCCTCTTTCTAATTAGAAACTAACTCTGTTTTCAGTCACCTAATGTGACTCAAAGATAGTAATTTAAGGTGAGGTAGTTGTTGCTATGTTAGATGGTCAAACTATGTCTCAGGTAGACATAGTTTTTACATATCACATTGTGTCCGAGTGAATGAGGTGACAGCAGCAAAGTTATTACCCTGACACTAAGAAGACAGGAAACCATAATTATATGGTTTCAAACTTAACTTTTTCTAGTAATCATGTGCCTGGAAATATAGTCTTCATATTGTTTACATCACCATCCATAACTGACACCCATTAATGAAATGAATTAAAACTAGACTGAAACTGAGTTCAGAAGCCCCTAACACCATGTTCATTACCATACTTCCAAGGCCTCACACAGCACCAGGCGTTCCGTATGTGTTCAACAAGCAGCCACAAGTTACACAAAGGAAAAGTGGAGAAAATAAAAATGATGCTTGGGCGCCATTATAAAACCCCACACACTCTTTTAGTCAGGTAACTTTGATTCTAATGTCAGTTTTTGTTTATTTGGGACGAGATCTAAGAAAGTCGCATTGTCTCCCTTCCTTTCCAGAAATGATGCCCAAGTTCTCCTTGAAATGCAAAATTTTATTGTGTTAGACACCACTTTCTGTAAATCTCTTACTTTATTTTACAAGAATAAAATATTACAAAAGGAATGCCAGTTCATTGTGTCAAGTAATACAGGTACATGAAGGAAAAAAGTCAATAATTTCCTTGTTTCCTCCCTCCTGTCCTAACCCCTGGGGAAACAGTGTTAATGTTTTGGTGTAAATCCTCCCCCACACGCCTGTATTTACACATAGACTTCTCCCGGGATCACTGTCTTCCCAGCTCGAAGCTAAAACACACATACCGCTCACCACCCTTCTCCTCCGGCTTTACTTCCTTCTCCTCCTCCAGACCTCACCTCAGTCATCACCTGCTCTGTGCATCCCTTTGAGACCTCCCTGACTAAGAAAAATTCTCTTTGGTGTGGGAGCTGATAACTGTTCATCAAAGTCTATTCTCTCCTTCAAGTGTGGTGTTCTGATGGCATGGATAGGAAATGCACCGCCCAGTAACCCGCTGCGGTTAGGTGTGCCCACGGGATGCAGCACACACACCGGTGGGAGCACTGTGCAGTGCACGTCCTCCCCTGTCCTCATCTCCACCTCTCCCAATCAACCACCTTTTGGGAGGGTCACAATCTTTTCTTCATAGATTGCCATCGATTGTTTGAGGTATCTTCAAAGCATTGTTGCTTTCGTATACCCACATTCCTACACTCTTGTTCTGATAACCCTGATTTTCATTTGGAAAATGTCACTCCTTCACTCTAAATCCTGTGCTATGAATGGCTGACTCCATCCACCTTTTGGGCTCCAGGGAAGCGGTACATGAACTAAGCCTCACCAATCAGCCCACTCCATCTGTCTGGCAACAATAATTAGCTCATGGATAGACACTTTACCAAAGTTGATCCAACAAGAGGAAGCCCTGAGAGTTTTGCTGGAATGTCTTGGGAAGAGGACTTCTCTCGCCGCTCCCGTTATTGAGCGGTATGGCGTAAATACAGACTGCAGGGGTTAGTTCTACCACACCACAGTCTGTCTGATAGCTATCCCAACTCAGAGTTGACAGTGCCAAGCTCTTGGAGAAAAACAGATCCCTGGTAGGTCATTTGAGCACCTGGTCAGCCTAAATCTAGTAACACTCTTTATTTTGCAGTTGAGTGAGCCAATAAATTCCCATTTATATTGTAAGCCAGTTTGAGAAGATTTTCTGTCCTTTGGTGCTGGGAACCCTGAGTGATATACTTCCCCCACCCAATAAGCCCCACATCTCTTTGGTTTTACCCTACAGAGAGCAAGTATTACATCTTATCCTGTTTTAACCTTTTCCACAAAGTTTTATGTTCCATAAGGGTAAGGATGCCTTCACAATACCTAGTACTTAATAAATTTTGAAAGGCTGGATGGACAAAACAGGTTCTATGGCACCCAGGGGACTGACTGAGGAAGGTGAAGACATACTTCCTTTCCTTAAAGGAGTTTATAAATTACTGTTAATTATTCCCAGATGGAGGTGTATTCTTCCTAATTCATCAGCTCCAGCTATGAATTTGAGGAGCTATTAATTATGTGTTTTTATTGGATGATCCTACAAATACATCTTCTATAAATGATACTAACTCCATTCACCCTTAGATTTTTTCCATCACTTATCTTTTGGGGGCTGGCTTGCCTGTTTAGCTGAATTCCCTCCAAATATCCTTCTAATCACATGATATTAATCCATCAGTATCAGAGAAGAGCTTCAGGGGAAGGGAGAGCAAACGGGGAGGGAGGAGAGAAGCCCAGGGAAAGTGAAACCACATGAAATGGGCACAGTACCAAAAACATTTTTGAAGTCTCTGGTGAAACTTTTTCTGGCATCACTACATAACAATAGCACATCATTTTCATTAACTTGAACAAACAAAACCAAGCGGAGATTAAAAACCAGTACAGATGTGATCTAACTTTCCACTCCTAGCCTGGGCTAGAAGGCTGTGTGGAGCCACTTCCCTTCATAAGGCAGGACATGTTCTTTCAGTCTGTCCCAGGACAAATAGCACATGGCACCAGAATATGGCCACAGATACACCACTCTCCACTGGGCCGTCTGTTCTCATTCTGTTCCTCCCATTACGCTCCTTTCTCATGACCGATGTAATCCTGGTGTCGTCTCCCCTCCTCCCTCTTTTTATTCCTTTTGTTGCTGACCTTCACGATGCTCCCCATACCTGGAGTCATGTCTTGCTCCTTTAGTGCCAGGCACCTTTTCTCCCTTTCTCTTCTCTCAAACACTTCCTTTAGCTGAGCTTTCCAAGGCTGATCTCACTGCAAACCATGTTTGCACACCCTGAGTAGCTTTCTTGTTATCTCATGAATCATGACCATCTGAATTCCATTTCCATTTCCTTGGGGGAAAGCCATGTCTGGTGTGTGTTCCACACAGCCCCACATAAAGGGATGGCACTCAATAAATAATAAATTGTGATGATAACAGTACCATGAACATACACTTCAGAAATATTTTACAAAGAATGGATGACTGTTGGACCTCACCCTTGGTTCAGGGGCTGAACTTGCCTGGTCATGACGGGCTTTGGTCTGAGGCTCTCTCTCATGTACATCAGTGGTGTCCCAACTATCAGAGCAGCTTATTGCTCATCAGGGTCCCAGGAAATAAAGGACGGACATAACAACAAAACAGACGCAAAGAGCCTTATAGATATGATTTTCCTGGTGAGGACTATGATATCCAGAGAGACTGCATTATTTCTAATCCTATCCAATTCTATCCTTACAACAGCCCTAAACATTAGTGATTGTTTGCTCCTCACTTTACATATTTTTTTAAAACCTGAAGCACAGAGAAGACAAGTTATTTTTCCAAAATGTCACAGCTAGTAGATGGTAGACCAGTTAGTAAAGCTGGGCATTTTAAAGTGAGAGGCCACTCTGTGATTTATTATCTAATCCAGGAGCATGGTAAAGTGAAGTAATGTAGAATGTGAAGCATTATTTTAAAAGACTCTAGAAATACAAGGTATTATTGCTATTAGAAGTAATAGATGGTATCATAAATAAAAAGAATTCAGAATAGTATAAATATAAATCAATTCTGCCCTCACTTTGTAAAAGAACATTTTACCAGGGTGCATTCAAAGCAAGTTAAACATGATCCATGGAGTGGTATTCTATGCACTTAGAACATCCTTTAATTCCATTACCTACATAAAAAAAGGGAAGAAGAAAAGGAAAAATGATCAAAATACTGCATGTGGTCCGCCTCATTTACTGAGCACGTGCTGCTGTAACAGGAGACCCGATCAGCTGCTCCTCCGCCAGCCTCCCTGGCTGCACGCCACCCACCCCTAGAGTAAGCGGCTCACCACACTCAATGTGACTTTCGGAGTTGGAGATACATATTTTTATATGCACGGCCTCTAAATATAAGCCAACTCTTTTATCTGGTGCCCATCAAAAGAAACTGTAACCCGCTCCTACCCTAAGGGAAAACTTGGCTCTCGCTTGAATTACTGAGAGATGTTGTTATTCTTCAATATGGCACCTTCCTAGGGGACTCCTCAAGGTATTTAAGCTATGCACAGCGGTTACATTATTCACTGACGCTAGACTACAAACCCAGAATCGTGGAGGGATAAGCCAGGTACTGCAAGAGAGTGTGGGTGGTGCTGGCAGTGATGGGAGGTATTCTACTCCTTAGAGGGGGGTACCTAAAATCTTTTTGAGTAGGAGGATTAATTGAGGAAGAATACCCTTTCTGAGTGGGTGACTGAATGGTTCAAATGAATCCCAGATTTTTAGATTCTCTTCATTCATCACCCCCTTTTACAAGAATAGCTAGTCATTCAACAGTACTTCCTGTTCTGGGCACACACTGTCCTGGACAGAAATATTACTGTGAATAAGACAGGCGAAGTACCTGCCTTCACAAAGCTTAAAGTCTAGGGGCAAGAGATTGAAATTAGATGCAATAAATAAATAAACTCATTTCAACTTCTGATAAATGCTACAAAGAAAATAAAACATTGTATTTTATTAATTTTAAAACGCATGTTATTTTTCACATGTCACTACTTCCATGATCTGGAAGAATCTTACAACCTACTAGTATGTCTGAGTTTAATTGGCGCCATTTTTTTCCTTTCTTCATGGTATGTAAAATAGCAATGCATTTTCCAGCTGATGACAACTTAGAGTCGATGAAAATAATACAAAGTGTGGTAGACACCAGCACCTCTGTAGACCCATTTTTTATTTATTTATTCATTTTAGAGAGGAGAGAGAGACAGAGAGAGAGAAGGGGGAGGAGCTGGAAGCATCAACTCCCATATGTGCCTTGGCCAGGCAAGCCCAGGGTCTCGAACCGGCGACCTCAGTGTTTCCAGGTCGACGCTTTATCCACTGCGCCACCACAGGTCAGGCTGCAGACTCATTTTTTAATATTGACATTCATGTGACAAGTTAATAACTTGCCAATTTCCAACTCTAAACAGCTAAGAAGTATCCAATAACCTTGACTGTGAAAAAGCACATAGTGGGTAGAATGAGAGAGAAACTCATTTCAAATTTTCATAAAAAACTTTTACTTTCTTTTAGCCTCACTTCTTTTATTTGTTGGCGTGCTTCTTTCCAGCTTGTGCTAAATCTGCCTGAATGCCTACACTATCTCTTCCACATATATAGAAACAGCTGCTAGAGCCAGGAGATTGCCTTTTCTTCCATTTTTGCTTTTCATGTTTAAAAAGTTCCCTTTCATCTTTTAGTTTACTTTTTTAAAAAATCACCCCACATTTCTTCTTTCTCCTCACTGCTATGAGGTGGAGGTTGCTTCCTCCAGCCCTTTGTGAATACAAAGCTCCCGTCCTCATCCTCAGAGACTCAAGTACAAATCTTCTCACCTGTCTGTCCTCTCAGTGTGCGTCTAACCCCCCGCCCTGCTCTCCCGCTCTGCTACCTGTGTTTCCTGAAGTCTGACACTGACTCTGCCTTGCCCGGTGTCCTCCCTCACAGTTTCAGCTTTCCCTTTATGACTCAACGTTAAAACGTATCCGCACATGCTGGGCCTTCGCATTTCCCTTCAACATTTAAGTCACATTTTATTTTTGGCAGCTGAAGTTATGGTTCGGTGAACCGTTTCTCCCTTCTCCTAATGTTTCCATGTGGGACTCTCTATTCCCAGGTGTGAATGGTTTTGAAGTAACATGTCTAGTCTTCCTTTCCACCCTACCCTCCTCCTCACCTAGGGAGAAGATATGATTTATCTGACTAGTAAATCTGGGAGAGGGAACTGAGCATGCTCAGCTCTGCCCTTCCGACCTTGCTCTGGATCTCCCTGCAGGGTAGGTGCCTCTAGCCTGTTCCTGGGGCCGTGTCTGCCCGAGTGGAGAAAGGGTTCCTTTCACCCTTGGGACCAAGTGGTTAGTTAGGCAGGTCCAACCAAGCACCGGAAATCTGCATCGGTGCTTTCTCAGGCTGATTTGGCCAACCCAGCTTCACCCACGTAGCTGGTGTCAGTGCCCGTTTGACACCTGTGCTTTATTTCTCAATTAGTTTGGAGAAAGAGCAGATAAGACAGGGTTGGTTTTTTGATCCCCAAACACTTCCTCCCATAATGCCAACATATAGAAGGACACAAATGACACAATCCAAAGGGATTTTAAATAGTCAGTGGTGTCTGAAAATAAAATTAGCTGTTGTTTCTAGAGATGTCCAACCAAAGGGGAGAGAGGGCTAAGGTGAAATTGATTGTGCCTCTGTTACAAGGGACTTTTAAATTCTCCCTTCCTTCCTTCCTTCCTTCCTTCCTTCCTTCCTTCCTTCCTTCCTTCCTTCCTTCCTTCCTTCCTTCCTTCCTTCCTTCCTTTCTTTCTTTCTTTCTTTCTTTCTTTCTTTCTTTCTTTCTTTCTTTCCCCTAGCCGGTTGGCTCAGCGGTAGAGCGTCGGCCTGGCATGCGGGGGACCCGGGTTCGATTCCCGGCCAGGGCACATAGGAGAAGCGCCCATTTGCTTCTCCACGCCCCCCCCTCTTTCCTCTCTGTCTCTCTCTTCCACTCCCGCAGCCAAGGCTCCACTGGTCGCGACAGAGCGATGCCCCGGAGGGGCAGAGCATCACCCCCTGGTGGGCAGAGAGTCGCCCCTGGTGGGCGTGCCGGGTGGATCCCGGTCGGGCGCATGCGGGAGTCTGTCTGACTGTCTCTCCCCGTTTCCAGCTTCAGAAAAATACAAAAAAAAAAAAAAAAAAAAAAAAAATTCCTTCTTCCTTTAATCCCTACAACTGCCCTTGGAGTTAGATGTCATTTGACTGTTTTCACAGTTGACAAAAGTGGCTCAGAGAGTTTGAATAACTGTCTTTAGATCCCCCAGATAATAAGAGAAACAGGTTGTAATTAGTCAGCTCAGGCTGCCATAACAAAATGCTAGACAGAATGGTTTGAATCACAGAAATTCACTTTCTTACAGTTTGGAACCTGAAAGCCAGGATCAAGTTTCCAGCTATCTATTGATTTCTGGTGAGACCTCTTGTCCTAGCTCACAGATGGCTGCCATCCCATTATAGACTCACATGGGCTTTCCTGCTGTGTGAGTATGGGGCGAGGGGGGTGTACGCAGAGGTGGGGGGAGAGAGAGAGAAACTGGCTTTCTGGCGTCTCCTTTTAGAGGACACTAATCTTACTGGATCGGGACCCCACTCCCATGACCTCAGTTAACCTTAATTAGTTTTGGGGGGCTTCATCTTCAAATCCAGCCACATTGGGGGTTGGAGCTTTACACATGGACTCTGGAAGGGAAGCAAAATTCAGTCAACAACAAAGATCAAACCCAATTTTATCTGATTCCAGAACTGAAAAAGAGAAAATTATTTTTAAAAAAAAACAAACTAGAAAATTTAAATTTACAACATATTAGATGAGAGAGGTTAAGATGGAAAAGGAGGAAGGGGTGGAATGATTCAGGTAAGCCTGAAGGTTCTTCCAACTCTGAGTATTTCTCTTTCTATTTTATAATAGTGAAATCCAAATTCCACACACACCTATATCACATTAAATGAATTCACATTTTCTAGTTTCAGGAGCCCAAGAAAACGTTTGTGTCAAATGGACTGACTATGAACAACATGTTCATCTGCTGACATGATCCACATCACTCTGGCTTCATTTCCTTAACTATTCCCTCTCCTCCAGGAAATGCTTAAAATTTGAAAACTAATGATGCCTCTGAATATGCAGTGGCCGGGAGTCCTTTGAGCTTTTGTAGTAACCCTTTGTTTCCTCTGCAAGAGTGAATGCAAAGTTTTCCCTGGCAAGAATATTTGCCAACATTTAGTTGTCATCTAGGGTTGTCTCAGACCCCAAGGAATTGAGTTCAGGTGCCTTCTGGGTGTGATTACTTCCCTTTTTTAAAATTAAATTTGCTGTTAAGTAAATGCTTAACTTCTCTCTTCCCTAGTCTTTGTGAATTAAAGTTTTCACTCTAAAAATTTTACTTGTAAATTTCCTCACTCAAATGGTGTTTGTTTTGTGTTTGCTTTTTCAAGTTAAAGTGACAATAAAGTGAGTCTATTAAGAGAATACACTGAAAGAACCAGTTGAAACAAAGGCAAAAACTCTTCAGAAATGTCTTTTTGTCTGAGAAAGCAGTAAGCTAAAAGAGGAGGCAGAGATAATGGTGCAGAACCAAACATCCATTAACAATAACAACAACAAAAACTGTCAGGGGAGTAAATAAAATGGCTTAGAAATTTGGGATTAGAAAGTTTCCCACACAACAAGCCCGTTACCAATTAAGCCTAAGTGTACTCAGCCCCTTCCCAACAGATACATGTGAGCTTGTTAATTGTTGTTAGTTACTTTCTGGTAATGGGCACTGATTTATTGTAGACCCCCCTTAGAGCAAGTTTTATTTCAAAGCTGTCCCCCTACTTCCTTTTGCTTTATGTAGTCTAGACAGATCTGGAAATACTTGAAGAGTGTCTGAATTCCACATATTCCTCCCTCCTCTAGACCAGATTCTGGTGCAGGTCTATATAAATCTACATAAACTCACACAAATCTAAACGTACCTGGGAAGGGGGTGGTGTCCAGAGTTACCCTTGAGTTTAAAAATGCAACCAAGGGAACGTAACCCCAAATATTCTGGAAGGTCAATATTTTCTGCAGTGTTTTTAAATATTTTAATACACTAACTTTCTGGGAAATTTTTATTTTAAAAGTTCCCATTTGACTCCTGTCTTGAAAGAAATGAGGATTTCACTGATTATCCTCAAATCCAAATGTCTGGAGCTTCTCTGGCTAGATTGTAGGAGATGGAAAGTGTATCATTCACCAACTTAATCACACAACATTTTCATGTTACCAGGGGGCACTGCACACAAGAGCATGGATTTCTTTGAAATCATACAAGCTTGGATCCTAATCCCACCTCACACTCGTGTCATCTCTAAGCTTTCAGACTCAGGTTTTAGTTGTTGTAACAGAATTATATCATAATAATCCTTTCATTTTTTTCTTTTCTTTTCTTTTCTTTTCTGTGTTTGTGTGTGTGTGTGTGTGTGTGTGTATTTTTCTTAAGTTAGAAGTGGGGAGGCAAACTCCCACATGTGCCCGACCAGGATCCACCTGGCATGCCCACCAGGGGGCAATGCTCTGCCCATCTGGGGCATTGCTCTGTTGCCGCTGGAGCCATTCTAGCGTCTGAGGCAGAGGCCATGGAGCCATCCTCAGCGCCTGGGCCAACTTTGCTCAAATGGAGCCTTGCCTGCGGGAGGGGAAGAGAGAGAGAGGAAAGAGAGGGGGAAGGGTGGAGAAGCAGATGGGCACTTCTCCTGTGTGCCCTGATGGGAAATTGAACCTGGGATTTCCATAGGCTGGGCCAACTCTCTATCGCAGAGCCAACCAGCTAGGGCAATCCTTTCATTTTTATATTAATATCTTTTTCTTTTTTTTTTTCGCAAGAGAGACAGAGACAGAGAGAATCAGATAGGGATAGAGATGAGAAGCATACGTTATTTGTTGTGGCACTTTAGTTGTTCATTGATTGCTTTCTCATATGTGCCTTGACCAGGGGGCTCCAGCTGAGTCAGTCACCCTTGTTCAAGCCAGAGACCTTGGGCTTCAAGCCAGCAACTTTTGGGTTCAAGCCAGTAACCACGGGGTCATGTCCATGATCCCTGCCAAGTCAGCCACCTCAGGGTTTCAAACCTTGATCCTCTGCATCCCAGGCCAATGGTCTATCCACTGTGTCACCACCTGGTCAAGCATTAATAGCCTTTTATATGGAAAGGGAAATATAAGGCTTAAAAGAAACCATGCAGAATGATTTCATGGAGGTGGTTAGAATTGAGTTGAGTCTTGACTGATGAATAAAATTGAAAGAAAAGACTTGCCAAGAGTGGTATGAGCCAGAACCCAAAGATAAAACCCAAGAAAACATTTTGGAGGCATCAGATCATGTTCATTGGTGCAGAGGGCTCAAGTAGAATAGAGACCTCAGCATTTTATGTGTATAAGAATTATTTGAGGCCCTGGCCGGTTGGCTCAGTGGTAGAGCGTCGGCCTGGCGTGCAGAAGTCCCGGGTTTGATTCTGGCCAGGGCACACAGGAGAAGTGCCCATCTGCTTCTCCACCCCTCCCCCTCTCCTTCCTCTCTGTCTCTCTCTTCCCCTCCCGCAGCCGAGGCTCCACTGGAGCAAAGATGGCCCGGGCGCTGGGGATGGTTCCTCAGCCTCTGCCCCAGGCGCTAGAGTGGCTCTGGTTGCAACAGAGCGACGCCCCGGAGGGGCAGAGCATTGCCCCCTGGTGGGCAGAGCGTCGCCCCCTGGTGGGCGTGCCGGGTGGATCCCGGTCGGGCACATGCGGGAGTCTGTCTGTCTCTCCCCATTTCCGGCTTCAGAAAAATACAGAAAAAAAAAAAAAAAAGAATTATTTGGAGAGCTTGAGTTTCCATGTTAATAAGCATTTGGTTTTATTTTGGTTCAGGTGATGCAAGGACAATACTAATAAATAATAACAATAATAGCAAATAAGAATGAAAAAAGAGATTAGGAAATCTTTTGCATATCAGAGTAAGCAGTTTGGGCTTTATTCAAAAAATAAAAAAGTAAACTAAGTATTTTTTAGCAACAGAGTAGCATGAGTTCCATTCATTTTTAAACAGGATAACATGGATGTGGTACCTCTATATTTCAGAGACAGTATTGTCTGAAAACTTCTGAGCACCTAGAAGATCTGAAATGAATATTTTCTCAGATTTATGGTCAAATCTAGGTTCTCTAACTCTTGATACATTAAAACTTACTTCATAAAGTTCCTTAAACGTAATTGAAAATTGTCTAAATACATCTTTTTTGCCATGAGCACTGACGACAGGTGTTTCAAGTAAACTATCCCCTCAGAATTTTGCATTTCCTCTTTTTACTTTTTCTTATATAGAGTTCATTTTCAAGTATAGTCAGTAATGGTATTTTTGATCCATCTTGTTTTTTATAGCCGTTATATGTAGAGATTGAAATTCATGCTGGAAAACAGTATGAAGCATGATTAGAAGTAATGATATTGTTTCCACAAGCCACTCATGAATACCAAGCTCATGATGTAGAATATTCCCTTATAAGATGTTATGAAAAAAATATGCCAAGAAAAATATTTATGTTTATTGAGCACTCAAAGAAAGCAACATATAATACTATGATATATTGCTTCTTCATTTATAAGACATAAAAGTGATGGTTATTCTGTTCCAACAGAAGAGCCTGAAATACATCACAACGGATTTACACATATCATTTACAGATCATTTTAACCTTAGTTCAATTACCTAAATGCCCTACTGATTCTCTTCATTATGATGTTGTTTGTTAATTTGGACCTCACTCCACATTTTTTTATTTATTTCCTTTCTAAAATAAGTCCCAGAACAATGATCCTGGGTCATGTGCCTTGATCTTAAATTTGATGATCATCATAGGTCAAAAGTCCATAGAAGAAAGAAAGGCAACAGTTGCTGATAAAATCACATGAGCTGATGAAATCCATAAAGAGCAGCTGTTCTTCCAGTCAAGTCAACCAAACTCTCCTTAAAAGTTACCCCAATTTTTTACCCTCTGGGATTAATGGTTGCCCAAATTTTGTACTTTGGTGTGTGTTTGAAAAGTTTTCTGCATGAACTTAGGTTAGAGTTCAGAGAAATTACCTTAATAAGGTATTGATTACCTGGCTGAAATCTGTGATTTCATCAGAAAATTCTTGACAGAAAGGGAAACCTTTGTTCCTTCATTACTTGTTTATATGTCCTCTTATTTGCCTTTTATTATCAAGTTAAAATACCTTTCTTTTATTGACCTTCCCACAAACCAGTAAAAACTGCTCTGCTACACAGGAAAGAAAAAGAGAGAGTAAAGCCAGATGCACAAAGATTGAGCACACATTCATGAAGCTCTTTGGTCTTATCTCTATAGAATGCACTTTTGAAATGTTTTAAAACTCCGTAGTACAATCTTTCACCACGTATGCTTAGTATTTGAGAATGATGTTCCTTTCACAGCTAAGAAGGTAATGGACAGACCTTCAACAGTGGTTTATCCAATCCAAAATTGATGAAAAGTGTGCAATTTGTAAATTTATTTTGGAAGAATGCCCAGGTGGACTAGTGAGAATCCACTCTACTTAACTCTCAACTTTAGCTCTTTTTTACCCACAGAATTAATTCAGTCTCAGAGAAATGTGACACAGAATTCTTGTTTTCCTTGAGAAAAAGGGATATTATGGCCTTGAAATCCACCTAATTTTAGAAATACAAAATCATTCAGCCTACAGTATCTAGAAGAACCCAAAGATGGACCATATGATGCTTCCTACTCATTTTTTTTTCCAAAAAAATGATTTAAACTTGTGGATATTTGCAGCTGGGAGTGCTTTTCCCACTAATCAGCCTGAAAAGACTATGAAGTTGGTATTACCAATTTACTGGCTGACTCTGAACCGAAGTGGCATTTCACACATAATGTAATGGTCTTTCTTGATTCAAAGCCTCCAAGTAGGGCTTGGAAACAGGCCAGCACATCTGCTATATATCCCTGGATATATCATCACCATCTAAATAGAGATACATATTGAAACTTGAACATTTTTATAATAATTTTTTTCTTCATTTCTTCTTTAGAGAATTTTAAATTGTTTCCTTTTCATTTTATTCCAGATTGCCAGACTTGAGCATTCACACAATTTCTTTTTTTTTACTATGTCTAAATGAAATATGAGGATAAATATCAGTATATTTCCACTTTGTGTCATGCACTATGAGATATTAAGAATTTTATTTAAAGTGTTATTTTTTTAAATGCCATCTCAGAATGAAAATATGCTCTAAAGTCAAAGTAAATCCTTCTGGTTTTCTTCATGCAACAGATTTTCTTTATGCTTGCGTGAATTCCAGGGACTATCTCTTTTCCCCAGTGCTCAGCAGATTAAATATGTGTGCTCGCCACTAAAATTTTGAAGAGGGTTTTAAAACAAAGTGTTTAGATCTCTCCTATAAACCAATAGAAAAGGACAGATAATTCATTAGAAAACAGACAAAAGACTTGAGCTGACATTTCATATAAGATGTTTTTCAAATGGCCTATAACTATTAATATGAAAAAGCACCTACCTTGGCTGCCAGGCAAAAATGTGAATTGAAACTATAATGAAGTAACAGTGTACTCTCACCAGTCTAAGACAGAAAAATACAAGCATTACAATGATATGGAGCAACCAGAACTCTCACATTGCTGGTGGGAAGGTAAAGAGATAAAATCGCTTTATTAAACAGTTTGGCAGCTTTCTAAAGCTGAATATCTGTGTTTTCTACAACCTAACAACTTCCTACATAGGTATATGCCTAATGGAAATTCCTACAGAAATTCAGCAAAAGACAGGTACGGGAATGTTCTTAGCAGTAATCCCAAACTGTAGTTCTTGTAGTAATCCCAAACTGGAAACTATTCAAATGTTTTTTAATAGGAGAATGGATAGCTAAATCCTCAACTGTATGCCATGATTGGAATAAACCTCACAAACAATGAGCACTATGTGATTCCATTTATATGAAGTACAAAAGATGGCAAAATAGTCTGATGTACTGTAAGTGTAATACTTACATTAGTCTAACACATATAATATTTACTATATCATAATACTTTGCCTTATATAAGTCTAATACTACACTGCCTTAGATGATTTTGCCCACATTTTCTGGAGGATCATGACCAAAGAGGAACAGAACGGGTGGGTGAGTGTAGGGTCCCATGATACACTGTTTTTGGTCTCGTTGCTGCTTCAGTAAGCTGTACACTTACAATGCGTAAACTTTTATGAGTATATTCTACTCCAATAAATTTTAAGTGTTTTTTTATCAAGTCATTTTCTAGGAATTTAACCTGAGAAAAATCAAATTACAATACAATTCAAATATATACTTACAAGGATGTTCATTATGACACTAATTTAAATTAAAAAAAAAAAAAACTCACAAATATTAACTAGGAGAGAATTTGCTTAAAATCATAATATGTTAAAAAATGCCTTTAGCTACTTAAAATATATTTGAGATAAATATTTATTATACATAAAATATTTGGAATACTAATAAATGAAAAGAGTTAGGTTGTAGAAGTATGTTTAATATGTTTTTAGCTATGTGTGTCAGGGCCCTGCCACGTGTGTCCAAGAATACTGGTGATATTTGTATTCTATGTTAAAGGTAATCCCGGAGCTATGAAATACACAATCTGCCTAATTGTGTGTGACCATCCTTCTAGACAGCTACCAAGATGTTTTTGCTCATCTCTGAATGGTGAGATTATAGACCTTTTTATTTTTCTCTTTGTAAATTTTCTATATTTTCCAAAAAATTTATAACAATAATATGTCACTTCTTTTTTAAATTAAAAAAAAATGTCAAAATAGTACAAACCCAAGAACATGTACTTTAATTATTATACAAGAAAGCTAGAAACTGCAGTTTCATTACCATCGATTATATTCATTGATGCTTATCAAAAAGGGTGAAAAAAATACTTTTTTATTCCTTGCAAACCATGCTCAAAGGCAGCCTACAATAATCCAATCTATATACAGATATAAAGTAGAAACATAGGAAAATTGACAATGGACATAAAAACTATACCTAACCAATACAATTTTACACACCCCACTCCTTTTATCAGAACCTTCCACACCTTTCAATGCTAGGATTAATTTCTAAACTCCTTTATGAAGAACTTCCAGACTATATGTGTCAAATGGGCTGCTTTCCCTTCTCCAAACTTTAGTCTCATTTTTAATCAGTAAAACTTGTGCCATTCTTAGAGAATTCTACTTAAGCTATCTTCCAACTAGAAGATAAGCATTTTGAGAGCAGGAAATACAGAGGTACATTTTCACTTCTGAGTAAGCTCACCCCTCCCCCATTGCACCTGACATAGCGCTTTGTATTACAAATAAAGCATTTATTAGTACTCAATACATAGCTCACTGGCCAATCACAGTGAGCCTTCTGTTAGCTAAATGGTTATCAACTCAATATAAAGGAAAAAGTGTAAAAGGATTCTCAGGATTAGCCCTTTCCACTTCTACAGAGATGAATGTTTAACCACAGTAGGACCAAGTCAGAGGATATTCATTTAATTAAACCATTTCCAAAAGAGTCTAGATCTTTCCATGGGCAAGGAGGACCAAATATGGTGGAAAGGCCTTGAGAGGCTTCTGGGATTGTGGACAGATAATGCACCCCCAAAGTCTTACCTTCCCACCAGCAGCTGTCAAAGAAGACAGGGGCTTCAGATGGAGCGTTCATCCATAGCAACTGGGTTACAGTCCCTTCTTAGCCATTCTAGCCAGACTAATCATCTAGGGATGGTCCTAAATAGATCAAAGCTAAATTGTCAAGTGAAGCATGTATTCAGGAATTAAAGTCTAAGTGAAGTTACTTGCATTAAAAGCTCTGGTTAGTGGAGGGAGGACACAAGGTTGAAACCAGAGAGTAGTGTCCTTTTAAGAAGTGACTTGCAGGGGAGGAGTTTAGGGAAACAAGATCAGGTATTTACTGGTCAAAACAACAACGCTCTTAATTGGAAGCGTCCCATCCAGTGCCAGTGCTGAAACTGAGCTCTCTGAGAAGTAGGGGTGGGACAAAGGTAGAGAGAGAGTGAGGAGTTTGGAAAGAGGTACAACCTAAGGCCAGGCCACTGGATCAAAAGCTTTCTGGGCCTTAAATACTGCAACTTCCAGATCCCTTTCTGCCTCATCTAGACTTCAGCTCACCTGCTCTGTTTCTTACAGGCTCCCTACATTTCTTTACGACGAAGAGCCATGAACTTGTATGTGTCTTATGAACCCAACCGCTGTGTGAAATCGAAGGGCACAGAGAGAAAAGATTTTCCAATTTCCACGGTTCAAGGTTGTAATCCCTGAAACTTTCCTATGTTAAATTTTTTTTTTCAAAACCATTGTGCTTGTATTTCCTCACTGAAAAAGCTGATAAACAAGAGAACCTCATGTGGTTTCTCCTTTCTTTATGGCTGTTTTCATTGATCAAAGTTTAGCTCCTACTCCACTAAAAATAAAGCCAGCTGTCCTTAAAATCTTTATTGTTTGCAGTTCTGTCAGCGACCCACAGTGAACCAGTTAGTGAGGACAGATGGAGGACTGGAAGAGAAGGGATGTGGGTTTATGAAAGTGTCTCCTCGACTTCAACTAGCCTCAGGAAACAATAAAATGTTAATGAAAATGCATTAGAAAAAAAAACAGTTGGGGAAAACAATAATTAACCACATAAAATACCATTGAATTATTTAAAACATCAGTCCCTACCCTCCGTCATTACACCTGCACAAGGAGAACAGGTCAGATGAAAAGGATCTCACAGCACTGCCTGAAGGTCAAGGTTCTAGGAAACTCTCAGAGAACAAAATTCCAGAGGACGGGACAGAGTATCTGCATGAAGTGGGACCTGAGGAGGTTACAGTAAACATATTCCACTGGATCTGGTCTTCAAATCCATGTTCAAATGCATCCTGAACCAGCGTTTTGTGGATGGCTAGAGCAACACAGTCTCTGCTGAGGACACGGTGTACTTGTTAGTAAATTTAACCAAAATTATTAGGAGCCAGTTCACTATTATTCTGTTTTGTTTTCCAAAAATATAGATTTCTGTGTTTATTCTCTATCCCCCGCCATACTGATATATACATACTTTGACATACTGTGAGAAAACAATTTTTGATATCGTCTCATTTGAAGTTAAGGAATGAAATGGAATAGTTTTGTAGTGCAGATGAAAAACGTTAAGATGCCCTCATGCCCTGGTCTGGCATGTTCAAGGGCCTTAAATTCCACAGAACTCTTGATACAATCGAGCCACATTTGTTTTTCTAACCACAGGAGAAGAAATTGTAAAGCCGAAAAACTATCCCCCGGGATGCAAAGTGCTGGTAAAGCAACATGGCAACATGCAGAACGCCAAAAAAATAAAAAAGAACAGGTTAAATTTAGTGATGGATGAACATCAAACGATTTCTAGTTCTGTTTCAATTTAGATATTCATTCAAAGCATGTCAAAATGATATAAACCTCGTGAGCCTACATAATTGAGCTTTAAAAATTTCTTGCCAGTTTTCCTTCACAGCATTCTCTCTCTCTCTCTTTCTTTCCCTCTCCCTTCCTTTTTCTTTTTCTCTTTGCTTTTTTGTATAGAATTTGAAATGTAAAAGACAAGGACTATACAAATATGAAAACAAACATGACAAAGTTGATAAATATAGTCCTGCCTCTTAGACTGAATTGGGGTTCCATTTTCATTCACTCACTTTTCTGACACCATCATATGAAACCTGTTTCTCCTCACGCCTCATGGGATAGGGACCCAATGTACCAAAAAGTCTCATTGTCTTTTGGAAATTGAGGAAATATCTTATCATCTTAGATACAATGGTGCCTTCCTTTCAAACTTTTCAATGCTTATTTACTTCATTTTTTAATACTTCAGTGATGTATTAAGAATACATATTTTTGATCCTCTTAAGAGTAATGCAAAGGAAAATTTGGAATTAAGTAAACCCCCTGAAATTCCAAATTTGTCATTTAATCTCTTTACAGTGAAGTGTTTACTTTGGTAAGTTTGGAAAAACATTAACCATCTGAATGTCCTTGAAGTTAAAATAAGAAAGAAGCTTAATATCACAAATTCTGGAGAAAGTTGCCATGCCAAGTTTAACTATAAAGAGAAATGGAAAGACCAGAGGGGCTCAAGGATTGGCATTAGAGTCACAGTCACTAGAAGACCTAGAAAAAAAAGCCCAAACTCTTGGAGTTCTGATCCTATGCTCTTACTCATTTCCTGAGTTCTTGAGATCATTACTTCATAAAAATGGAATTTTAATAAAAAATTTTTTAAGTTATTTAGAAAATTAAATTTAATGGGGTGACATTGATCAATAAGAGTACATAGGTTTAGGCCCTGGGCAGTTGGCTCAGTGTTAGAGTGTCAGCCTAGCATGTAGATGTCCCGGGTTTAATTCCCAGTCAGGGTACATAGCATATGTGCCCATCTGGTTCTCCACCCCTCCCCTTCTCTCTTCCCTCTTTCTCTCATCTCCTTCTGCAGCCATGGCTCGATTGAAGTTAATTGGCCCCAGGTGCTGAGGATGGTTCCATGACCTCTGC
The DNA here is from genome assembly GCF_036850995.1 of Saccopteryx leptura. Lineage (NCBI taxonomy): Eukaryota > Metazoa > Chordata > Mammalia > Chiroptera > Emballonuridae > Saccopteryx > Saccopteryx leptura. The sequence goes on from NC_089504.1 coordinate 113,331,841, forward strand.
CTCAGACACTAAAACGAGCTTGGTTGCTGAGCAATGGAGCAACACCCCAGATAGGCAAAGTATCAACCCCTAGTGGGTTTGCTGGGTGCATCCTGGTCAGGTTGCATGCAGGAGTCTGTCTCTCTGCCTTCCCTCCTCTCACTGAATTAAAATAAAAAAAAAAGAGTACATAGGTTTTGGGTAAACATTTCTATAGCATTTGAACTGTTGATTATGTTGTATACCCATCACATATTCTTTTTGTGTGTGTGTGTGACAGAGACAGAGAAAGAGACAGACAGAAAGGAAGGGAGAGAGATGGGAAACATCAATTCTTTGTTGCAGCTCCTTACTTGTTCATTGATTGCTTTCTCACATGTGCCTTGACTAGGGGGCTACAGCAGAGCAAGTGATCCCTTGCTCAAGCCAGCAACCTTGGGCCTCAAGCCAGAGACCTTGGGCTTCAAACCAGTGACCATGGGGTCATGTCTATCATGTCTATGACCCCACACTCAAGCCAGAGACCTCAAGCTGGCAACCTCGGGTTTTCAAACCTGGGTCTTCTGAGTCCCAGTCAGACACTCTAGCCACTGCGCCACTGCCTGGTCAGACCCCATCACATATTCTTTTTTTTTTTTTTTTTTTGTATTTTTCCGAAGCTGGAAACGGGGAGAGACAGTCAGACAGACTCCCGCATGCGCCTGACCAGGATCCACCCGGCACGCCCACCAGGGGGCGACGCTCTGCCCACCAGGGGGCGATGCTCTGCCCCTCCGGGCGTCGCTCTGTTGCGACCAGAGCCACTCTAGTGCCTGGGGCAGAGGCCAAGGAGCCATCCCCAGGGCCCGGGCCATCTTTGCTCCAATGGAGCCTTGGCTGCGGGAGGGGAAGAGAGAGACAGAGAGGAAGGAGGGGGGAGAGGGGGAGGGGTGGAGAAGCAGATGGGCACTTCTCCTATGTGCCCTGGCCAGGAATCGAACCCGGGACCCCTTGCACGCCAGGCTGACGCTCTACCACTGAGCCAACCGGCCAGGGCCCATCACATATTCTTAATGTTACCTTGAGTGTTAAGAAAAATTCAGACTCACCGTGTTCATTTTGTTTTCAGAAATTCAGGATATATTTTATAACTATTTTCATCAAAAGTACCTAAAACTGTCAAGATTTTGTATTTTGAGATTAGGTTTCCATTATCTGGAAAACTATCTTCTGTGACTGTCTCAACTCTGGACAACAGAGCTCTGGTAGGGCAGAGCACAGGGTCAGAGCTCTTCCTCAGTCAGACCACACATGAGGCCTTTAAAAAAATATTTTTTTAATATTTAAGCTATGGTTGACATACAATGTTATATTAGTTTCAGGTGTCCAACAGAGTAATTATACATTTACATAGCTTACAAAGTGGAGGGATGAGGCCTCTGGATTCGAGATGAGCAGGAGTCGGACATTGGAGCTGAGCATCAGCTCAGGAAATAAACCCCATGGGTAATTAGCATATGGAAGCCAGAAAACAAAGTTCCCAGAAAAAAAGCTCGTCAGAGTCAGAGGACCCAGGAAGGATTAGACAAGGAGAAAACTGAACTTGAAAATATCGTCAGGAAACTGTGACAGTAAAGACAACAGAACTGTGGACAAACACTGCATTCCCCTTGATCCCAACGGCCGAAGCTAGAATAATATGAGCAGCCAAATAAATGATGAGATTGGATAATAAACCAAAGATTAAAATAAATATCCAAAAGTCTGTACTGATATAAATAAGTGATTGATGAAATGAAAGGAGACAAATTTTCTTGCAGCAGAGATCAAAGTAATAATTGTTGAACGCACAATCCATGGATCAACACTAAAACTAATGGGTGAAACTTTCAAGAAAAACAGGTTGTTTGAATCACCTCAGTGTATCTCCCCAAAATATATATGAATTATTGTGGTGGTTTTAACATATGTACACAGTTATTTTATACTCTTTCCTCCAGATGGTGGAGCTTAATATCTCTGCCCTCGAAAGGAGGCTGAATCATCATAAAGATGTAACTAAAGTACAGCATATAGAAAATATAGAAAATAATATTAAAATAACTATGTATGGCAGATCCTGGCCTGTTAACTCAGTTGGTTAGAGTGTCATCAGAAACACCAAGGTTATGGATTTGATCCCCAATCGGGCCCATATAAGAAGCAAACAATGAATGCACAACTAAGTGGAACAACAAATAAATGCTTCCCCTTCTTCCTCTCTCTGTCTCTCTAAAATCATTCAATGGAAGGCCCTGGCCAGTTGGCTCAGTGGTAGAGCATCAGCCCAGCATGTAGAAGTCCTGGGTTCAATTCCCAGCCAGGGCACACAAGAGAAGCACCCATCTGCTTCTCCACTCTTCCCCCTCTCCTTTCTTTCTATCTCTCTCTTCCCCTCCTGCAGCCAAAGCCCCATTGGAGCAAAGTTGGCCCAGGCGCTGAGGATGGCTCTATGACCTCCACCTCAGGTGCTAGAATGGCTCTGATTGCAGCAGAGCAATGCCCCAGAGGGGAGGAGCATCGCCCCCTGGTGAGCATGCCAGGTGGATCCCAGTCGGATGCATGTGGGAGTCTGTCTTTCTGCCTCCCCGTTTCTCACTTTGGAAAAATTTAAAAATAATGATTAATTAATTAATTAATTAAATATATGGATTAAAAAAATTTTTTTAAAGTAATGTTAATATGTATTTGCTCAAAAAAAATAATTTCACATCAAAGCAAATTTACCTGCTAAGGTAGATTAATAACTATGTGTGGTGCCACGTGAGTACTGGAAATATCAAGAGGAATACTTTGTAAAATATGATTGTCTAACCACTATGCTGAACAAAATAATATTGAATGTAAACTGTAACTGAAAAATAAAATTAAAAAAACAAGGACATTAAACTTTATGATTTGCTTCCAAAGAATAAAGTATGTAAAGGAAAAATAAAACAGGAACTTTACTGTGAAGAAGCTTGGCAAACACCATTAACACTTTAAGTGGTCAAGGTTAATGTTATCCACAACGATCCACATTGCTATTATATACCCCTGATATGAGAAGGGCACTCCACCTCTGTAATATTCTTCCAAAAATACAGTACCCAAGTCTAACCATAAGAAAACGTCAGATGAAAACTCAATGACATTTTAAAAAAGGAAGGTCCTCAAAAGCAAGGAGCTGCTGAGACTGTCACAGGTTAGAAGGGACTAAGAAGACGTAAGTAGTGAATGCAATGTAGGATCCTGGATTGGGTCCGAGGTGAGGAAAAGGACTTAGTGGAAAAACTGGTGGTGTCTGAATAAAGTCGGTAATTTAGTTTATAGGCTTATACCAATGTTAGTTTTTTAGTTTTGATAAAAGTATCATTATTATCTAAGATGTTGATATTAGAGGAAGCTAGGTGAAGGGCACATGGGAACTCTCTGCTATCTGCAACTTTTTTGTAAATCTAAAATTATTCCATAATCAAATGGGTGTGTGTGTGTGTGTGTGTATAATAATAAAAATAAAATAAAATCCATAAGCCAGGATAAAAAATTTAAAAAACAGACTCAACTCTAACACTAAAGGACTGAGAGGGAGAAACCTCAAGTGGATGATCAGGCCTTTGGTTTCTTGTTGCCAAATAGTTGATCAGAGTCTTGAGCACAGGCTGGGACAGGTTAGGCAATGGGCCGTGAGCCTTCTGAATCCTCATACACAAACAAATTTGAGAGAAGACATCAACGTTCAATAATCTAAAACTAGAATGTTCTCTTACCCAGCTTATTTGTCACTCAAAAGAATGGTAAAGTAAAAAAAAATAAAAACAAAAAAAATTACAATTTAAAAATAGAAAAAATAGGTTTATATTCTAACTCTCAACTACTTAGTTAAGTTAGTCAGCCTTACTGACCTTACTTACCTCCTCTGCAAATATAGGCAATAATAACTTTATCTGCTTTATTCACCTCTAACGCTTCAGCGAACCTTAAAAGAGATCATGCAAGTCAAAGGCTTGACAAAATACACCAAACATGGTCCTGCAGGGCCTTCTGTGTTCTCTAAAAAGTTGAAATTATGAACTGCATACTTTATTATTTTTTAAAATTTTTATTTACTGATTTTAATGAGAGAGAAAGAGAGAAGGAGAAGGACAAGAACATTGATCTGTTCCTGTATGTGCCCCGACCGGGGAATCAAACTGGCAACCTCTGCACTTTGGAATAATGCTCTAACCAATGGAGCATCCGGCCAGAGCACAAACTGCATACTTTACTAATTAACATATTCTAGTGAAAATTTTCCTATAATAAGAATGCTTAATTAACTACAAAATATTTCTTCTCCACAAGAGGTTTTTTTTTAGTGGATTCCAAGTAGACACATACACTGCAACTAAATTCACTTCATTTCTTGGGATTTTTTTCATTCCAATATATAATAAGCAAAATAAAAAGCACTCTTCATGTCCTTATCTGTAAATGTAGGTATTGGTAGATGATCCCCCCAAATCTTTTCAGCTCAAAAGTCTTTAGGACACCTAAAGAGGCAATAATTTAAGTCAATGCTTTACAAGATTACTGTTGGGACATAGAGAAAGAAATCTATGTCATCTGTAAGCTCACCATCGTTTTAACATGTCACACACAAAAATAATTTTTATAGTGGGTATCCTAACTATGAACACACCCTGAGGAAATTCCTAAGCACCCAGTAATTTTCTTTCTAATTGTATCATTGCAGTTTCCTACTTAGATTCTTTGAAATTTATCTTCCACAGTGGTCAACCTCCAACCACCAATAATCTAGCCAACCAATGAACCATAATAAAAATGACACTGTTTGTTCCTGTCTCAGATATTACAACTGAACTCAATACGTACATTCAAAAATTCCATTCATGTAATTGAGTGTTTGTGTGTGTGTGTTCTTAGGCCTCTGAATTAAGGTGAAAATAAACCTCATTAATTGTTTTCAGGCATATAAATTTGCCTGATTCCAAATAGGCAAATCAAAGCAATCAACTCATTTTTTCCAACCTTGACCACTTCATAGGAAAATAACTTATAAATCTAGTCCAAATAAATATGTTACATATCAGTCCTGAATAGACCCAAGCCCAGCTCAAACCCAGTTTAATTAACCAATTCTTTTACCTCTGTAATGTTTACATAAATCTTATCACAATTATCACTAAAGGTTTGGCTTGATGACAGCTGAAAGAATAATAATTTTTTAAAGGTAAAATATTCATGTTAAACTCCACTTTACCAGCCCTATAGTGTTAATAATAATAATAATAATAATAATAATAAATCAGTATATATTACTCGAAGGTGAATGAAAAAACTATTTACCATGTGAGTTTTTTACTCTCACCTCCTACTATCTCAGAGATGTGCTTCTCTGAAAACATCAGTCATAGTTACCACCACATTTTATCATTACACAAATAAAAGTACTTAGTGTGGCACTGCTGACCAGTCAACATTAGTGAGTGTTTAACTCATGCATATCGACGAAGTCTGAGTAGGAATATTCCTTATCTAAACCAGATGTACTTTGGGGTTCAAAATTTTTAGCTTTTGGAGAACTAATAAGGCTCATATACTGAGTACCATGTAGCATTCCCTAAAAGAAAAGTCTGATGAAACACCCAGTTGGATATGTGATTGTGATTTCAATAAAACATAAATAGTGCACTCAGTGGGACAAAGATTATTAATAGCCCCATATCCATACAGGAAAAGTTTTGTTTTCAAATAAATTATGGAAAAAAATTACTTTTAAGAATTTTTTGGACTTGGGAGTTGAGTTTAATGGGTTGTGGGCCTGAAATATCCTTGGAGACAAAAATGACAAAACAGAAGCTCTCCTACTTTGGGCACATTGTGAGAAGGCAGGGTTCTTTGAGAAAGACAATTGTGCTAGGAAAAATAGACTGAATATGAGATGGATTGACTCCATGAAAGAAGCTACAGGTGTGAGTCCATGGGAGCTGAGCAGGGTTGATGAAGACAGGACAATGTGGAAACCACTCATTCACAGGGTTTCTGGGTGTTAGAGCTGACTCCACAACATGTAGCACACACCGTGGAACTAGTATTTGAGTGCAAGAAGGGAACAGAAAAAGAAAATTCCTGTTATTTTAATGTTCTCCTATCCTGAAAAGAAACTATTTCTCCATTTTTTTAGTGATTTTAGAAAATGGAAAGAGAAGCAGGAGGAGAGAGAGAGAAGCATTTGTTTATTGTTCCACTTAGTTGTGCATTCATTGGTCGCTTCCTGTGTGTGCCCTGACTGAGGATCAAATATGCAACCTTGGTGTTTCAAGATGATGCTAACTGACTGAGCTTACTTCCCACGGCCCTATTTCTTCATTTCTAATAGTTAAAAGTATCTTTTGAGTGTTGACCCTCTCTAATTGAGACCTCAGCATGCCACCTTCAAAAGGACCCTTGCAAACGATAGCACGTGTGCTTCCAACATAGACTCTACTATAATTTACTGCTTCCAAACTCCATTCAGTTTCTTTTATAAAATTCACAGTTTCAGAAGACAGTTCTGCTCAGGTCTGAAATAGCAGCCCACCTGGCTCCATTTATCCCCCTTTTATATTAAGGACAACATAACCTTCCTTTCATATTAAAGACAATGTAACCCAAAACCTTCATCTTCAACTTTTAAAGATTTCACACAGACCATTTGGGAAATTAATATATTCTTCAAGAGAGTTGTCTTTTTCATTCAGCATACCCACTACAAAAACCAGCTCAGTACCTGTCAGCCATCTGGTCTCTGTGTACATAGCAGGCCAAAATTGCCAGATTTCCTCCTTGGAGTTTGCTCTGTAGAAGACGAATCCGATTAGGTGAAAAATAATGCTGGAAGAGTTACAAGCCATTATTCTGAGCACAAATGACATTTTCTTTAATAAGTGTTCCCAGTCTAAATAAGCTTTGAACTTCAGATCTGCCTGGATGCTGGGGCTTGTTTGCAATAGTCATGTAGCCAACATGACGACACCTTTGGCTGAGACCCAGATATTTCTAATCAGCAAAGCTGTAGTGTATGAAGCAGATTCAAATGGCCCTTCCCTTTCCATGTCAGAAATTTCCAAGAACCTAACTTAGTGATTCTAGCACAGAGCAAACAAAATAAAATCAATTGAATCATTGTGTCATAACAGGCAGTGTCTATCAGTTATTTGAAATCTAATGGGGTTTTATAACAATATATAGGGAAAGATTATTTTTTGAGAATAGGTAAGATATGATAGTGACAGCACGCGATGTTGCAAGCGGAGGGAATCTGAGTAAACCACGTAAGTAGTTTATTAATGATTCACTTTTCCTTCAGATCACTCTTTCTCAACCCTACCTGCACCTAGCATTATCAGAGAAGACTTTTTAAAAAACAATACCCCATTTCATAGCAGAAATCAAATCAGAAACTCTAGCAGTCATTTTAGAAATTTTTTTATTTTTATTTTTAGAGAGAGAATGAGAGAGAGAAAGAAGGGGAACAGCGGGAAGCATCACAACATAGTAGTTGTTTCCCATATGTGCCTTGACCAGGCAAGCCCGGGGTTTCAAACTGATGACCCTCAGCGATTCAGGTCAACGCTTTATCCACTGCGGCACCACATGTCAGGTCAGACATCTTTGTTTTTAAAAGCTCTGTAGGTGGTTCAAATCTGCAACGAGGTTTGATAACAGCTTCTCTGAGCCATTCATTCATTCATTCATTCAATTATTCAAGAAATATATATATTGAGTACCAGCTATGTCCTGGGGCTATTCTAGGCACTGAGGAGCCAGGGGGAAATGTCTAAAGTGGCTGGAGGATAGTTATCAAACTTACAGGTTATGTGTGATGGAGTGCAAGAGCCAGGTCATGCACAGCCTAGAAGGATTTGGGATTTTATTCTAAGTGCAATAGAAGGCTATCGGGGAGGAGGGGAGGATAAAGCAGAGGAGTGACATGGTCTGATTTATATTTTTAAAACAACATTTTGGCTGCCCCTTGGAGAATGTCATTAAAATTAAATCAAGGCCATGGACAGAACACGCCACAAGTGTGGGGAGCAAAACAATGGAAATAATTGGACACTAGTTTTTATTATTGCCTTTGTCTCAGACCAACAGAATGGTATGCCTGCTCTTTTAAAGTATCATTCCTCTGGGCCATGTTTGGATAAATTACTCTGGCGCTATCCCACTTAGTGACCTCTCAATGTTTGGAGGAGACTACATACGACTCTCTCTGCTACTAGACAGAACTCACTTCAGAAACGCAGCACACATTGCTCAGCTTGATTATGCCTGACTGACTGTTTCTCAGCTTGGACATTCACTTAGTAACAGGAGGATAACAGGAGTCTAAATAATGACAGTTCCCAGTGGAGACACATGTGCACTGTGTAGAAATATGAACTCTGCCATGGGCTGTCCAACAGGAGCTAATGTCCACAACCAGGGAGGAAGCTATGATCTGTAACTAAGGCTTTGGGTTCTCTATCCTGTTTGGGTAATAACTGCAATAAGGCGCTATGTCTTTCTCATAAATTATAATGTAAGCATTTTCTTCATAGTGTGGGTTTGTGTGTGAGTCATCACACAAACAGGGTAAGCCATTGTTGATGAATGAAGGGGCAAATTTATTTGAGTTGCATTCCTAACCAGATCACAATGGAGAGCCAGCAACATCATCTTAGGAACAGGAAAAAAGAAGAGACAACAAAAGCTGAGACACGCAACCTGCTTTGCTAACCTCTTTGATTTACCACAGCACTATTTTTCCTTTAGTTGAGACTGCTCTGAGGTATGCTGCAAGCAGAGTGATGGAAGACTCTCAGAGGCCCCTATGTAGATGGGCACAAAGGCAGGTGGTACATATTCAGGTTGGGTTTTCATCCTTTACATCCGCCGTTTATAAGTTTTAGCCAGCAATTGTAAAACAGGCAGAGATTTTCATAAGCTGATATTATTGAAATATATGCACAAAATAGCTTATTACTACGATCAGAAACACAATAACAAACCCATTGATATATTGTTTTTATACCATTTTCAGCAATTGTTGATGACACAACTTTTCTTGGAAATGTGATTATCATAATTTTCTCTTAAAGTATACTAGAAAGAAAATGAAGATTATTTGAGATGAGGCAAACTCTGCTGCAAAGTTCTATTAAAATTAACATACTTATCCTAGAAAATCTGTGCATGCCACCACTGACAGGTAATATCAACTTGGGTTAGTAATTTACTTAAATTTAAAATAATAGTTCCAGTTGATAATATAAATTAATCAATTCTTCAACAATGACTCACTGGACTTACTCTAGGCACAAGGATATGAAACAGATGAGATAAAGTGTTTCTGCTCGAGAGCTCGTTGAGCAGGGTGCCCGCCTTGCTGCCTCCTCTCTCTGTCTCATGGCTCTTGTCATAACCTAGTATTATACATTTGTTTATTGTCATGATCCTCTACTGGGCTGATGGAGGAACTGACTTACTTAAGGTTGCGTTACCATCTCCAAATCAGTGCCTTGTTCATAACAGGCTTTCCATAAATATCTTCTGAGTATTTGAATTGTGACCGAATAAAGTCAAGATCATATAACTTATAAAGAACAGAACTCAAACTTGTAGGTAGAGTGCAGAGCATTTACCTAGCAGCTGTGGCTGACACAATGCTGTGAGAATACTCCAGCTTCCGGAACCCTCCTGGGCATACCCAGGAAGGAAGCTCACCCACTATAAGGAAGTGACTCAGCACCAGCCGGGCTGCCCTCTTACCTTTTTTGGCCATTTGCCCTGCCATAACATCCTATTGGCTGAACCCATCTATATAAACTTGCTTACTTCCTGAATAAAGCAGAGCTGTGTCACTGAACCTGGTCTCCAGAGTCAGGTCTTTGCGTCTCCGTCGTCCTCAGCCCCGACAGGACTTGTCCACACAAACTAAAGTCCAGATCTGACTGATGACAGAACTCACACTCTTCAATTATACTCTTTCATAATATTTATGAATTCTTTAATTATGATACCCCCCAGGCCCTGGCCAGTTGGCTCAGTGGTAGAGCATCAGCCTGACATGCGGGAGTCCCGGGTTCGATTCCCGGCCAGGGCACACAGGAGAAGCACCCATCTGCTTCTCCACCCCTCCCCCTCTCCTTCCTCTTTGTCTCTCTCTTCCCCTCCCGCAGCCAAGGCTTCATTGGAGCAAAGTTGGCCTGGGCGCTGAGGATGGCTCCATGGCCTCCACCTCAGGCACTAGAATGGCCCTGGTTGCAACAGAGCAACGTCACAGATGGGCAGAACATCACCCCCTGGTGGGCATGCCGGGTGGATCCCGGTCAGGTGCATGTGGAAATCTGTCTGGCTGCCTCCCCATTTCCAACTTCAGAAAAAATAATAATAATTATGATACCCCCCAAGTAGAAAAAGCCTACATATTTTATAATAGGGTGCCCACTCATTAGAATGATATAACCAATAAAAAAAATTTTCAAGTTACCTTAAATGATGCTGGAAATTACCAATAACATAGTTTTTAGAGGGAAAAACAAGCCCAGATACCATGTTGTATTATATATATAATACAATATACATAATGTATAATAAAATATTATTATACCATTTAAAAAAAGAAATCCTACTATTTTCAACAACATGGATGGACCTTGAAGGCATTATAACTAAATAAAATGTCAGACAGAGAAGGATAAATACTAAAGGATCTTATTTATATGGAATATGAAAAAGCTCCCACAAAATTTATAGAAAAAAATGTCAAGATATCAAATTTGTGATTACCAGAGGCAAGATATAAGGAAAATTGAAAAAAGGTAATCAAAAGATACAAACTTCCAGTTCTACTATAAATAAGTACTAGAGGTATAATGTGCAGCATGGTGATACAACTAACACTACTGTGTGGTACACAGGAAAATTGTAAAGACAGAAGATCCTAAGAGCTCTCATCACAAGGAGAAAAAATTATTGTATCTATATGAGATGATAGATATTAACTAAACCTATTATGCTAATTATTTCCCAATATATGTAAATCAAACTACCTTAACCTTTTAACAGCAATATGTGTCAATTATTTCTCCATAAAACTGGGGAAAAAATGTAAGCAGTACAAAAGAAACATATTTCTGACTTCACAATGATGTCTAAGATGATCCCACAGTCATAGGTTTCCTTTGTGAGTCAGAGCATAATGTTTCAATTCTTTAAAATATTGGCTTTCCTTTTCATCTGACACCACACATTGATAAGATTACTAAGGGAATAAATGAAATTATTCTTATTTCCTGAGCCTTTTATCCCCTTTTAAAGGGTCAAGTTCCTAGAAGATGGTAATAAATGAACCATGGTAGAGCAGTTTGTGGGAACTTTTACTTGACCTGTAACTTAGCTCTATAAATATTGATAATTCTAAACATTCATAAAATGACTATCCTTGAAAGATAATTGCTCACTGAGGTAGCAAATGAACTCTTTTGGTGCAATTCAGCAAGAATATAATATCCAAAATTTAAAATTACGGTTCTTAGGTATCATTGTTTATATCCTTGGTTAATTATATACTTTCATATTTTAGGAAGAATACATTTTGTATACTTTAAAGTAATAAGAAAAATATTTTAGTATTCCAGGGGTTTTTTAATTTTATTTTTTATAAGGGAAGGTAAGTGGTCACAAAGGAAAGGGCAAGGTGGGAAAAGACACAATTAATGTAAATCAAAGAAGCAAACTCTGAGGATGAAAGACACAAGTGTTGCAATCGCAAGGTGGCTGAATAGTGCTTTGACCAATGGTAGCAAAGGGAAGGAATAAAAGACACAATACACTACAGTTACAGAGGGTTTTATTTTTTTGTTTCTAAGTGAGATTATCTTTCTAGTGTTTCTCTTTCATTCATGTGTTCTAAACTATTTATTAAATTTATTAAATATTAGTGATTTGTTGCATATCATACCACATGTTTTAAATACTAGCATAAATAAAATACAAAGCCTAACCCCACAGTCCTGAAAATCTCATTAATCAGGGACAAAAATATGTAAACAAATAATTTTTTTATTATCATACATTAGAATGAGGTAGATGTTAATATAGGTCTATCCAGTGCACGTTAAGCAATATCTACACAACTGAGCAAGAGATGAGAAAAGAGCCTGTAAAGGATTCATAAAGGAGACCTTTTCAGAGTTGAATTCAATGTAGAAAACCAGAGGGTAAGTGTTTGATCTGATTCTGATCATGCTCTGAAAGTATTACGGTTCGTGTTCACTTGGGGCATGTGATTAGAGATGACGCCATGGATCTACTTAGTGGAAGATTGAAGCTGAAACTCCCACACCAAGCCATGATCCTCGATATATTGTACTCTCAGTAGGAAAGTAGAAAGATAAAAAGATGGGCTAATACAAATTTACCCCAGAGATATGACAGAGAAGTTTGTTGTCTCCATTTAGAATCTTGGAGTCAAAAGTCTCCCTTAAGAATGTGGAACTGAATTTACAAAGGAATGTTAAAATTTTAAATTTATACTACTAAAATTATTTGAAAATACCCAACTATAGGCCCCTGGCCCACTGGCTTAGTGGTAGAGTGTCAACCAGCATGTGGAAGTCCTTGGTTCAATTCCTGATCAGGGCACACAGGAGAAGCAATCATCTGCTTCTCCACCCCTCCTGTTTCCCCTCTCTCTTTCTCTTCCCCTTTCACAGCCCTGGCTCAACTTGTTCAAGCATACTGGCCCCAGGCATTGATGATGGCTCCATGGAGCCTCTACCTTCGGGGCTAAAAGTGGCTTGTTTGCTAGCATGGCCCCAGATGAGCAGAGCATCAGCCTCAGACGGTGGTTGCAGGGTGGATCCTGGTCAGGGCACATGTGGGAGTCTATCTCCCCTCCTCTCACTTGGAAAAGAAAAAAAATTTAAAAAGATACTCAACCCTAACAATTAATATGACAATTTTCCCAGGTTGCGATGTTATTCCTCTAAACTTCCCACAACCCAGAGCATAGAGATGTTTACAGGAAAAAATAAAACAAAACAAAAACTCTTCTAAAAATTAGGTCATGGTCATTTTATCTTAAAGTATAAAATAATGAGGAAAGGGTCAACAGACAAATTGAGGCTCAAGAAGTTGAAAGAACAAAACATTCTGAAAGAATAAAAAATATAATTAAAATATATAATAAAATATATAAGAAAAATCACTCAATTCTAAGGAAATAATAAGACTATTATAAAAAATTAGATTGGACAAAAAAACAAATATTATTTGTACAAATAAAAAATATTATAATTTATACTAAAAGCAAGATGAATGATTTAACCAGAATATTAAATATAGCCAAAGAGAGAATTAGTAAATTAGATACAGCTGAAATTTTTATAGTGCAGCTCAGAGACCAAAAAGCAGAAAAATATAAGAAATTAAAATACATGGAGGCTATATTGAGAAAGCAAAACATATACACACATACATATAAAATAATAATTGTAGCAGTAAGGTGATCAAATAATTTAATATTCCAATCAGGTGATCAAATAATATAATATTCCATATTATAACATGAAATAAAAAGGACATTAACAAAATTATAATTATTCAACATTTATTTCTTGACTTATAAAATGGTTTTACTCTAAAGATTGACCTATAAATTGTTCTATTCAAAAGTATTTTCAAAAATAACTTTTTTTAAAGAAGTAAATAACATGTATCTATGAACAATAAAGAAAAAAGTGAAGATTTTGTTATCACCTCATCTCTGTGTCCTCACATGGTAGAATGGACTGGAAAGTTTTCTGAGTTCCCTTTATCAGAACACTACTCTCATTCATGAAAACTCCAGTCTAAAGAGCTAAGTACCACTCAAAGGTTCAACCATCTAATAACATCATATTGGCCAGTAGGAGTTCAATATGTGAATTTCAGTAGAACACAAGCATTCAGGCCATAGCACAGAGCTTTGTGTAAACAGACCTACTTGTTTCTTCAACAGATATGTGTCTTTTGATAATATACATCACTATGGTTCCTCTGATAGACTGCAAATATCAAAAATAGTTTGTGCATGTTATATGCTTGTTATCTACTTCCTTGAGAAACAAAAATTCAGTATATAATTTTTCATTAAACATCCTCTTCTATTATTAGTTACTCTCATAAGGACTTTCTCAGAATAAAAATTTATATATCATATTCATCAGCTTTGACAAGGTCACAAAAAATTTCTAAACTTCCATTTGCTTACAACAACCAGCATTTATTTCTCAATCACATTATATGTTGATGACTCCTGAGACTGTTAGGTTCTGCTGTGAGTTTTTTTCTCCTTCTGCGACCAGACTGAAGGATAATTCTTACTTACCGTATTATGCCATTCTTTTACATGGCAAAAAAAAAGAACCAGAAATATTGGTCAGCAACTTTAACATCTACTGACACCTACCCTTAGAGTGACAAAAGACAGTATTCAGTTTCCTCCCCTTTCCACGTGCAGAATACATTCAACCGTGCCCTAAGGCAAAAAACTCAAAAAGTCATTTTCAACCTTAGCAGCAGATTCAAAGTATATAATATCCAGGTAGGAGGCTGGTTCTTTGTTCTCCATAGTCTCTGACTCTTCTTTCATTGAGGTTTTCCCATTTACATTATTCTCCTCAACCATATATAAAACAAGTATAAAAGACCATGATCGACTTTGGGGTTGAACAACATTATTGGCCCACTCTGTCCTTACAGACATTTGGAACTCAGGACTGTTTTAAGTCCTGAGTTGAACAGAATCTCTTTTGTCCTCAGCATTGCCAGTCTCACACATCAATACATTGTTGCTCTGTTTATTCTAGTCAGCTTTTTGTACCATAACCTACACTCATGGCTTCTTTTTAAAGAGACAGTCTCTAGATTCTGACTGACGCACAGAATCTCTTTGCTTTCTCCACCTCTGTTCTCCATTTCTTTTGATTTAATTGTAATTACAAGATTCTGTGACCATCAGGCTTCAGTGGAAAGCCACTATCTTCACCTCTTTGCTCTAAGATATTTTTGTGTGTGTGAACTAGTAAAAGTTCCAAGCTTAATTGAATCTTTACTCAAAGGTATTTACTGATTCAAGGGTTTTAATAATGAATAGGAAAGCCAAAAAGTACTCTTAGGTTGGTCCTTGCCAGCCAGGATGAGGTTTAGTCAACTTGTGTCCTTCAAAACTTTTGAAATCTTATTTTCACTATTAATACTTGGATCTGTGAAGCAGTTGCTTTTTCTAATTTTACTGGTCTCTGAATTTTTAGGTTCTTTACTTTGTTTTATTATTGCTTACAAATCTTTGTTTTAATGCTGTGCCAAATGCAGACAACAGCAACCAACACATACTGTTAATGTTTTCAAACTTTTTCTGAGAGCTACAAGTTTATTGGGTTCATCATCTGTTCTTCAAATTATTGTGAAAATCAAATATTTTGCCCTTCATAAAATAGATCACTCTTACTTTCTAGTCTCCAACCACTGACTCCAAATCCAATGCTCTAGTTTTACTCTATTTTTACTATTGTGCCAGTGTAATTCTGAAACTAATGCCCGAATCATCCAGGATAGGTTAGGTGATGTTTCTCCACATCTAAGTGGTTTAGGTCACAGGTCAGAAAGCTTTTCCTATAAGGTGCCAAAGAGTTATTATTTTCAGCTTTGCAGGTTATGTACATGATCTTCACATCAACTACTTAACTTTTCTGTTATAGCTTGGAAGTAACTACAGGCAATATGTAAGCAAATAGGCATGGCCCTATTCCAGTAATTATTTAAAAAAAAAACAAAAAAAACAAGGGGCCAGATTTGGCCTTCAGGCTGAAGTTTTTCACCCCCTAACTTAAACAATATGTTGTTATTTAAATTTTTTGAGGTATAATGTTCCCACAGCTAAGTGCACAAATGTTAAGATGGAGCTCAATGTATCTTACACACGCATACACATGCATAATGATTTTGCAGATTGATGTGTACAGCACTGATGCATGCATTCATCAGCAGATAATGGAAGCCTGGTATCTTAGGGTGTTTGAGCACAACCTCTGTCTAATCATTGGCTGATGACCAAGATATATAAACAGAAACAACCCATAGGAGGCCAGACTTAAAAATAAAAACACATTATAAGAAAAAAAGAAAAACTAGGTAGACACACGAGTGTCCACACAGGACTAGAAAAAGAGATTTGATAAATGTAGCCTCAGCAGTTACTTCAGTAACTTTTGTTCACAAACAAACAAAAAATAGCAGTGTTAGTAACAACTTTCAGTATCAACTATTGATAATATGTTACCTAAAATATTAACTTTTCAACAACAAACTTATTAAGCAAAATGTTACTTTCATTCAGGAGAATAAGAGGTCAATAAGATCTGAGTGTCCCTAAAGGTTAGAAATAGCAGACAAAACTTCAAAGAAGTTATTTTAAGTATGTTCAAAGAACTAAAAAAAGAAAGAAACTATGCTTTAAAAAGCTAAATTAAATCATGGCAACAATGAATCACTTAACAAAGATTCTAAATAAAAACATAAAATATATTTTAAAAAAGAATACCAATGAAGTTCTATAATTAAAGAGTATAATAACTGAAATAATTGGTAGAAGGGTTTAACAAATTTGAGATGGCAGAAGAAAGAAAAAATAAATTTGAAGAGAGATCAACAGAAATTACTGAATGAAGAATGAAGAGAAAGAAAGCCTGAAGAAAACTGAACAGGGTCATAAAGACCTACTTGCCATCCAGTGTACAAATATGTGCAGAATGGGAATATATCATAATAAGGAGAGAAAAAGAAGAAAATATAAAAAAAAGTGTTTAAAAATTCAATTTTAATGAAAAACATTAATCTACACATCCAGCAAGTTTGTTGCAAGAGTTAAAGAAGTTACATATATGAAACAAATGGGAAAATCCTGACAAATAAATATTAATTATCAATTCATTGTTAAATAGATTTGTAACATAAAACTAACATAGTTGATTAAAGTATGATTTGTACCAAAAAGAAAAGATATAGAATATCTCCAACACCCCAGGGTGCTGCTTCTTTATTCCCTTCCCAACTATTACTTTCTTCCCATAGGTAAGCATTTATTCTGTCCTCTATCACCATAGCTTAGTTTTAAATATTATTGAATTGCATATAGATGGAATAATATAGTATACTGTCTTTGTATCTGACTTCTCTCATTCAACATTGAATCCATAATTTTAATCCATTTGTTCTATGTATCAGTGATTTCTTCTTTCACTGCTCTGTAGTATTTTATTGTATGAATATAGCAAAATTTATTTATTCATTCTACTTTTGATGGTTATTTATGTTATTTGCAGGGGTTTGTTTACTATTATTAATAAAGTTACTATAAGCATCCTTGCATATGTGTGTGTGTGTGTGTGTGTTTTGGTGTATTTAAGCATTTGTATAGTTATTTACTCAGAAGTGAAATCTTTGTGTCATAAAGAATTGTCATGGTTATCTTCTTTCTTTCTTTTTCTTTTTATTTATTTAATTTTTTTTTTTTTTGCTTAGAACAACAGGAATTTATTCTTTTACAGTTCTGGAGGTCAGTTTAAATCTTGCCTCTAGCTCCCACCTGTATATGAGCAGCTAATCATTAGGGACCTAAATTTCCTGATGTACAAGGTCAGGTTGAATTATCAGGGCAGGCCCTGGATGCCATCACAAGTACTGTCTTTATGAGAGAGGCAGAGGGAGATTTGGTGCCTACACACAGGAGGTGATGTGAAGATAAAGCAGAGACAGATTTGAAGATGTTAGTTTTGAAGACTGGAGTGATACAGACACAAACTAAGGACTGCTGCCATCCACCTGAAACTGTAAGAGGCAAAGAACTGATTTTCCCCAGAGCTCCAGGAACAGATCTGTGATATCTTTGGATCCCTTCAGGGTCCAAAGTAGGACTAAGTGAAGGATAGTTGATTGAGCTCATATATAAGCATGAACCACAAAAACACAATGTCCACCAGACTCCTGTGTAGAATGGTTAGCTTTTTCAGAACCATCAGAGTTTTCCAAAAGGACTGCTCCCATTTATACTCTCCATCAATAAAAGAACGTTTCAGTTGCTCCACACCCTCAACAATGCTTGTTCACGTGTCTTCTTAATTTTAGCCAACTGTGTTATCTGCTGTGATTTCAATTTGCATTTCTTTGATAATTAACGATATGTGTATTGTAAAGCCATTTTGGTAGTTTCTCTTGTGGATGGCCTAAGTCTTTGTTTATTTTTAAATCAGATTATTTATCTTCTTAATAATTTGAAGGTCTTTCATATATATATATATTATACAAAAGTCTTTTGAGTTGAAATCTAATTATAATACAGTCCAACTTCCAGCACTGGAGGACCTGCCTAGTGAAATTTCTGAATTTTTATAAACCAGTAACTGCTTTCTTTCTTTCTTTTTTAATTTAATTTAATTTAATGTTTGTGGAGTTCTGTGAACCGGTTGTTAAAACATAGCCCTGTAATCAGGGCTCTCTCTAAGGTGGGTGCCTGGGCGGCCACCCAATGTGGGAATCACAAATTTACATTCCTTACTCTTTTTTAACATTCATCTGTGCAACAGTGAATTCTAAGTGCCTGTAGTAATGTTCATTCCATCCATAAGTGAAAAAAATTTGACAGAACTATGCTTGTAATATTTATTTATTCATATCATAAAACTCATTATACCTTTGATGAAACATTACATTTTAATTCCCTCATGTTTGTTACCACAGTAAACAAACCTATAATGTAAAGAGAAAAAGTGCCAAACAACCAAGGATGACAACTTATAGTATTATTTTTGTCAGATATTATTTAATATTTTTTCATTAATATTTTAAAATTCTTTCTTATAACATAATCTAGTTTGTGTACCTCTTTTATTGTTCTTATTTAAGTATTAAATGAATGAAATAATAAACTACCCTCAGTATATATTTTTTATACTTAAAATGGTCATTGAGGCAGAGAACCGGTTGTTAAATTCTCTAAATCCCACCACTAATCATATGTATTTCAAATATTTTACCCAGTCTTTGTCTTACCTTTTTACTCTTCCAATATCATAACACCTTCTTATAAAAAGAAGTTTATAATTTATCAAAATATATTTTATCAATTACTGCTTTTAAGGTTAATGGGTTTTTTTGAGACTGTGTAAGAAATATTTGCTTATAAAGATATCCTATTGTCTTCTAGAAGTTTGATTTCCTTCAAAATTAGATCTATGGTCCACCTGGAATTAATTTTACATATGGTTTGAAATGGTGGTTACAGTTCCTTTTTTAAAACATGGAAATATAGTTGCTTCTATACTGTTTATTGCATACATTACGTGTGTAGGTTATTAGGTTATTGTCTTTCAACTGCAAACCCACCTGGCTATATACATTACTTTGTGATACTGGGACTGGGACTTTGCAAACCACATTTCTGCTTTGCTGGCTAGCTGGCTATTAGACTCTACCAATAGGTGTCAATAGAGAGAGGTTTCAAAACTGGAGCAGAAAGAAGGCACTTGTGTCTTCCTGTTGTTTTCAAGGTTGGTTATTTTATTATTATTATTATTATTATTACTATTACTCTGAGGGCTTCTGAGTCTGGTGGTTTCTGTGAGGGGCACCCAACAATATTTTGTCCCTGTAGTGGCAGAAGGATGTCTTTTGCAGCAACAATACTCCCTATTCAGAGGCCTGGGACTAATCCCACAAACCTCGTCCTCCAAAGCTCATAAACACAGGCACCAGATGAGCACCCCCCTCCCCAGCCCTACACGCACTTTTCTAACTCTCCAAGCTTTTCTCTTTGATCCTTCAGCCAGAGGGGTGGTAGCTGCTTTCGGCTTTCTGCAGTTGTTACACTTAGATTCTCTGCTTGTCCTTTTAGCAGTTAATAACATTTTACTCTGGAACAATGCTTTATATTAAATTCTCTTTGTTCAAATTACTGGCATGGTTTCTAGCTCCTGACAGAACCTATACTGATGTACCATCTGTTCATTCACTGAATTGAGTTGGAATGTCATCATAAATCAGGTGACTTCATATATATAGGTATATTCTTGGCCTCTATTCTGTATCCTGGATCTATTTGTTTATTCGCGTGCCAGTACCATACTGTCTAAATTACTGTATTATTATCATAAATCTTTTTTTTTTTTAGAGGAGGCAAGGAGGAAGGGAAATAACAACTCATAGTAGCTGTTTCTCGCATGTGCCTTGACCAGGCAAGCCCGGGGTTTTGAAGTGGTGACCTCAGCATTCCAGGTCAATGCTTTACCCACTGTGCCACCACGGAT
Source organism: Saccopteryx leptura (assembly GCF_036850995.1). Taxonomy (NCBI): domain Eukaryota; kingdom Metazoa; phylum Chordata; class Mammalia; order Chiroptera; family Emballonuridae; genus Saccopteryx; species Saccopteryx leptura. Next base: position 113,352,189 of record NC_089504.1, read on the forward strand.
CAGGCTATGAGAGTAAATCTTAATATCTAGTAGAGTAAGACATACAGCTTTTATATATTTTAAGCATTGTCTTGGCTTGTCTAGATATTGCACCAGAATTTTAGAATGAGCCCATCAATACCCATTAAAAAAAAAAAAGGTTGAGATTTTGATTCAGATTCCTTTGAATCTATAGATCAATTTGGAAAAAAGAGACATTTTACAATGTTGATTTTTAAATAATAAACACAGAGATGTAGTAAAAAAAACAACAATGAAATATCCTTCTATTTATTTAAAAATCAATTTCTTAAAAAACAGTTTTGTAGCTTTCACCACTGTTTCTACTAATGTTTTATTAGATTTCATTTTAGGCCCTGGCTGGTTTGCTCAGTAGATAGAGGATCGGCCCGATGTGCGGACATCCCAGGTTAGGTCCCTATTCAGGGCACACATGAAAAGCGACCATCTGCTTCTCTTCCCTTCCCTCTCCTTCTCTCTCTCTTCCTCTCTTGCAGCCAGTGTCTCAAATGGTTCCAATGTCAGCCAGAGGTGCTGAGGAAAGCTCAGTTGATTCGAGCATTTGGCCCCAGACAGGGTTGCTAGGTGGATCCCAGTTGGGGCGCATGTGGGAATCTGTATCTTATCTACTTTCTCTCACTTAAAAAAAAAATTAATTTTATTTATTTGATATTTTTGATAGTGCTATAAAAGATGTAGTTTTCATTTCATTTTTCATTTATTTCTTGTTAGTATACAGAAAAATTATTTTATTGGTATTATAAATAAATTTATTGTAAATTTATTTATTAGTTGTGGTAGTTTATTTGTTTTTTTTTGTTTTGATTAGTTATGATTCCCAAGGAATTTTTCCTTCTAAATTAAGTTGTCAAAATTATTAGCATAAAGTTGTCCATAATATTTCATTATTCTTTTAAGTCTGTCTGGATTCGTCAACACATTGTCTCTTTCATTCTTTATATTGAAGATATTTTCTCTTTTATCTTGATCAATACTGCTAAATGTTTATTAATTTTTATAGCTTCTATCAGAAATTTAGCTGCTTACTTTGTTGACTTTATTTGTTAAATATTTGTTTTTCATTTTATTGATTGTTTTCTTTTATCTTTACTATTTCTTTCTACATTTTGAGTTTGATTTGCTCCCTTTTTATAGCTTCTTGAAAAAGGAAGACCCTCCCTCAAAACATTGCTTTGGCTGCACCCTAACAATTTTATATGTCATATTTTAATTTAATTTGAAAACTTTTTAATTTTATGTTGATTTTTAAACACTGTGAGTTACTTAGAATATGTTGCTTAATTTTCAAATATTTGGGCAATTTCTAGGAGTTTTGTTGTATTTTGTTTTAGTTGAATTTTATTGTGGTGAGAACTTACAGTATGATTTGAATTTTTAAATTTTATTAATACTATGTATCACAACATATGTTCTATTTTAGACATTTTTCTATATGTGCTTGAAATTAATGTGTATTCTGAAGTTGTTGGGTATGATGTTCAATAAATGTCAATTAAAGCAAGATGAGTAATATTGTGATTTGAGTTGTCTATAAACTTTTTCTGTTGCTTCTGTTAATTATTGAGAAATATTTGTGAAATTATGCAATTTTGATTGTGGGTCTCTTTAATTATTTTTAAGTTTTGCTATGTTTTCATTGTTATTATGGTGCAAACACATTTTGAATCACTATGTCTTATTGGTGAATTTTATTGGAAGACATTAAAACAGGTTAATAGAGAGAGAGAGATGGGAAGACTTAACATAGAGAAGTTTTTCCAAAAAAAATCTGTAAATTGAATGCAAGACCAATCAAAATCCCAACAAATTTCTTTTAGTGTAATTGTCAAGTTCATTCTATAAATCATACAGAAGAAATAAAATCCAAAAATAGACAAAGCAATTTAAATGAAAGAATTTCAAAAAGGATGAGTCATATTTTACTATTATTATAATTGCAAATACACAGAAATTAATGAGAATGGTCCTCTAACACGATAGATAAGACAATTAAATGAATGGAAAAGAAACTTAGGAATAGTCTCTCTCTCTCTCTCTCTCTCTATATATATATATATATATATATATATGAACTTGGCATGTGACAGAGAGTTAGGATTGTAATTTAGTAGAGAAAGTATGGAATAATTATTAAATAGTGTTGGTGCAGCTTGACCTGTGGTGGTGCAGTGGATAAAACATTGACCTAGAATGCTGGGGTCTCAGGTTTGAAACCCTGGGCTTGCCTGGTCAAGGCACATATGGGAATTGATGCTTCCTGCTCCTCCCCCTTCTCTCTCTCTGTCTCTCTCTCTCTCTCTGTCTTACTCTTTCCTCTCTGTATAATGAATAAATAAAATCTTATTAAGATTTTTTTATTTATTCATTTTAGAAAAGGGGGGAGAGAGAGAGAAAGAGAGAGAAGGAAGAGAGAAGGGGGGAGGAGCAGGAAGCATCAACTCCCATATGGGCCTTAACTGGGCAAGCCTAGGGTTTTGAACTGGCAACCTCAGCGTTCCAGGTCAATGCTTTATCCACTGCGCCACCACAGGTCAGGCTGAATAAATAAAATCTAAAAATAATAATAATAAAGTAAATAAATAGTGCTGGTACAATTAACTACACATTTGGTAGGGGGATATATGTATCTCTGTTTCTATATACAAAAATAAATTATGATGGAATAAAGAACTAATTGTGATTTCTTATTGGGCAATTAAAGACTAGATACTTTAAATTAAAGTATTAAATTTCTAGAAATATATATAAATGTTAAAAATCTTTTTGAATTTTTTACTAAGCTGCCAAAAAAAAAAAAAACTGTACACAGAGGCCAAAATTGATTGAATGCTAGAATGCTATGATGCAATGAGTACCACATCGAGCTTTTATCCTGGGAAGTCTGACTAAATCCTGGAGACCTTGAACTTCCATTATGATGGCTTGTGGGGAAATAACAGGAGATAGGTCTCGGGTCTAACTAAAGAAAAAAAAATTAAAGAAAACCTCCACATAAAGCTGATTTCCCAAAGGCTCTACACCCTGTGTCAAACTGAAGAGGAAGAAAACATGCTATGTGGTTACCGATGTGACAGTTTTCATTGATTGGAAGGAAAGAACAAAAATATCCCCTGAAAGTTTGTAATAAGTCATCATCCACTGTGGTTTATGGTCTGAATTCATGCTGCTCGTATAATCTGAAAAATCTCAAACCACTCCGGTTGGTGGTATCTCCAGGCAACAAGCAGAGCAAACAAAACATGTTACAGAAACTCAATTGCATTTGAAGCCAAAAAGAGCTCAAATAAAATAATTCCAAGGGAGATGATCATCTAATAGTCAAAATGCACAATCAATATCAGCGGTGTGACACATAACAAAACAATTATTTTGGAAAGTAGTTTCTCAGCTTGGAGATATGCATTCTTGTGTGGCCCGGCAGTTCCATTCCTAGGTCTATTCCTTAGGGAAACTCCCATGGATGGGTACAAGGGGATGTGAATGTGTACATTCATCTTTAGTACGCCTGTTAATAATTCAAAAGAAGTACAAACAATGAGCTGTTTCATTTTAGTAGGTGAGTAAACTGGGGTTATGCAATGAAATATCTTAAACTGGAATAAATTAACTTTTTGAATAAGTGTCAGTATTACAATGTTAAACTTTCATAAGTCAATTACAAAATGATGCAGGCAGGTTGACACCACTCATCTAAATTTTTAAAACTCAACCAACATGGTTATGCACATATATATATTTAAAGCCTAAAAATATACTGCAGAATTTTAAATATTAACCTCTGGATGATGGTTACTTCTGGGGAGGTAAGGAGAAGTTGTGCAAAGCAGAGGAAAATAAGACTTCAACTATGTCTATAATATCATAGTTACATCTTTTCTTTCTCTATAGAATGATTATAAATCAAATAATGTATTTTAGTCATGGGCGGCTGTTTTATATTTTTGCTTTTCTGTATGTTTTAAATTACAAAATTTGAAAATGATAAAAAACCAAAAAGAATAGAAAATCAAAGTCAAACTCACATTGAAAAAGATGTATCTATAATTAGTCACCTTGCTTAATTTTACTCAATAATATATAGTTAATGCCAAATAATTTTTTGAAAAAAATAAGTCTCTACAAAGAATCTTAACTGAGTGTGATTTGTAGCAAAAAAATCCCATGAAATCTACACTTTAACAAATACATCATTTATCACCATATTTCACTCAACTTTGTGTCAGTCTTAAAACTAGTATTATCCTTTAAAAACTATTTTTCCAAGGTTGTTATTATTATAATGCTCAAAACTCACAGAAACATTGAAATAGCACAATAAACATGCATATGCTTTCCTCCTACATAAAAATAATAGCTTCAATATATTGATATTAACACAAATAATATATCTATCATTATATATTAATATATGTAATATTAAAATTTCCCTAATTGTTCCCAAAAGGTTTTTATAGTTACTTTCTTTAAATTAGGACCTCGAGTTTATGCATTATAGTCAAATTTTCTTTTTTAGTCTTTTTAAATTTTAAACAAACTTCTCCAACTTTTTTCTTTACAACCTTCATGATCATATCTAGGCCAGTTATATAGCAGAAAGTCCCTAAAGGGAGAGGTTTACCAGATGCTCTGTCTTTCTATCGACCTCAAGGACATATGAGAATTTGATTCTTGATGAAACCTTCCTTTCAATATTAACTTAAGGAAATGTTAGAAGTTTATCTATGCCATATCCAGCAAAAAAGAGAATCCAGGAAAGAACTATGCACAAGGTCAAGCACCTAAACCTCATTTTCTAAATTGCTTATCAAGTAATGAGAAACCAGTATTGAAGAGATGTATCCACACTGGAGAATGGAAGCTAATCACATATTTCTGAACGAATCCTAAAGCTGAGGTTCATGTGAGCCCAGTTTAACCCCATCGCTGGTGACCACACATGTTGCAAACACAGAGCTGTGCTCTGGAAGTAACAAGCCCTTCCCTATGTTGTTAATGTGCTTATTGTGTCCTTTTCTGTCCTGAACTTTTTCGTAAATTTGGTGCTGGGAAAGGTTTTCAAGTATCATGAGTCTGATTGTGGGTCCAAATGCAAGAGCACCACTGTCAGTTAAGCAGAAGGGGGTCATTGTGACACCACATCTGTTTTTGTCTTCCCTTCTCACCATGGTGTCATTTAACTTTTATCTCCATGCCATGAATATAAGGTAAACTATAAGTGACATGTAAAGATATGATGAGATTCAGATTAAAAATTTTTTGTGGCCCTGACCAGTTGGCTCAGCAGGAGAGCATCGGCCTGGCATGTGGAAGTCCTGGGTTCAATTCCCAGTCAGAGCACATAGGAGTAGCACTCATCTGCTTCTTTACCCCCTAGCTTCTCTCTCTTTCTCTACCTCTCTACCTGTCACCCTCTCCTGTAGCCATGGCTTGAATGATTTGAGCAAGTTGGCCCCGTGGCCTCACCTCAGGCTCTAAAATAGTTTGGTTATGGAGCAATGGAGCAGCAGCCTCAGATGGGCAGAGCATCACCTTGTAGGGGGCTTGCCAGGTGGATCTTGGTTGGGGTGCATGCAGGAGTCTGTTCGCCTCCTGCCTCTCAGTAAAAAAAAAAAAAAAAAAAAAAAAAAAAGAATTTGTGTGAGCATACCTCATGAATGATCTTGTTTATTTCATTTTATATCACATCATGGGTCACATAATATCAATTAGTCCTACTCTTAGTAATGATAGGTTTGATCACCTGGTATGGGCATTTAGAAACAAAGTTCTGGAGGCTCAGTGTGCTCATTGTTCCTGGAGTGTCACTGATTGTATTATTCCTAAACCTTTGCAGTGACTAGGACAAGGAAATACATTTTCTTACATTATAATTGTATATTGGTATTGCTGATTCAAATGCACCATTACAGATTTTCAAATTTCTCCTGCTTTGTTTGTATCTTTTTTCTTTTATACTAAAAATCTTTGTTCATAGCAACACTAATAGATTTATTTGCTTTATTTTATAATATATATGAAATAGTTTCAAAACAGCAATACAAATACTACTACCAGTAAACTTATTTTGTGAGGTATTTCTTTGAATTTTGTTGTTGTTTATGTCCTTAAGATACATTACACTATGTACAATCATAGTACTATGTCAGTTACTTGAAATCTTTGTTTATGTTTTCTGTTTTATATCCATTTAGTTCTATGTTTTTATTTATGTTAAATTTTAGTTTCTTTTTTCCTGTTTAATTTAATTTTGCATATTTAAAGCACTTACATAGTTCAAAACTATATTAGAAAATCAAAAGAATACACTTTTTTTTTTTTACAGAGACAGAGAGAAGGATAGATAGGGACAGACAGACAGGAAGGGTGAGAGATGAGAAGCATCAATTTTTTGATGCAGCACCTTAGTTGTTCATTGATTGCTTTCTCATATGTGCTTTGACCCGGGGGGCTACAGCAGACTGAGTAACCCCTTGCTTGAGCCAGTGACCTTGGGCTGAAGCTGGTGAGCTTTGCTCAAACCAGATGAACCCACACTCAAGCTGGGAACCTCGGGGTCAAGAACTTTGGTCCTCTGCATCCCAGTCCGACGCTCTATTCACTGCGCCACCGCCCAGTCAGGCAAAAGAATATACTTTTGAAGGAATATATTTAGAGAACTCTCAACTTCATTGCTACCCCTCCACCTCATTTCCATATTTCCTCATACTAAAAATTTTCATTAGTTTCTGTTTTACCCTCTTTGGTTTCCTTTTACACAAATAAAAAAAATGTATTTCCCATTTCACTTGCCCAGAAATTTTCCTATCTCCTTACTATCCTGCCTCAATTTGAGATGCCACCTTTACGATAAGCTAAATTGCCAGATATACTTAGGTCTATTTATGGATTACTATTCTATTTACACCCTGATACCACATTGTTTTAACCATAGAGCTTTTATAATATGCTTTAATATTTGATAGAGCTAGCCCCTGTCATTACTTTTTATTTTCCCAGTTATTCCTGCATACTAAATGTATGTATTATGAGATAATTGATGTATTCACATATTGAAACTTCCTCCCTTAGGATAAAGTGGTCTTTCCATTTATTCAAGTTCTGTTTTGTTTTATGTCTTTCAAAAGTTTTCAAGTTTTCCTCATATAGAGTTTGAATATTTTATAAAAGTTTATTTCTAAGTATTTTATCTTACTTTTAATTTCTACTGTAAATGTAGTCTTTCATTATATATTTTAACTACATTTGTTTACTAGTATGAAGACTACTAGTTTCTGTATGCTAATACTTTATATTCTGTGTCCTTGAATATTCTGTTACTGATTATATCAGTTTTAGCATTGTGTTGTTTTTTTTTAGTTTCTATATTAAGTAAGATATTGAATTGGTGGCTAAAATATGTATTAAAGAAATATCCATAGATTTCTATTTTATTAATTATTTTTTTTAATTTCTGGAATGGGTATTTAACATTATTCAAGGCATTTTTACTGTCTATGGAGATCATTATATGATTTTTCTCATCCCCTTTGTAAGTTAAATACACATATTTGTATAAATATATATATTTATGTGTAAATTAATAAATGTATGTGTATGTCTTTAAGTAACTTGATCACAGGCACACACAAAAATTAACTGACCAAACTAAATACCAATGTAACGGCTACCTAAGTCCAAAGTTAACAGCAAATATATCCCTCTCTGGGTGAAAAATAAAGTGGTAGTTATACGCTTCTACACTGGACAAATGTTAAAACTTGATTTTAAAATGCAGCTGGAGGGGAAGGGGGACGGTGAAAGAGGTGAAGGGGAATATAGTCAATAATATTGTGATAAGTTTGTACAGTGACAGATGATTACTAGAATTAGTGGTGTGATTACATTGTAGAGTACAAAAACATCAAATTACTATATTGTCACCTGAAACTAATATAATATATTGTATAACAACTATACTAAAAAAATAAAATTTTAAAATATAAAAATAAAATGCAGCTGTAGAAATAATTAAATAAAATTAATAACTAACATATACTTTTTGATAAAAGTTTATATGTATATACAAAGAAAGCTATACACTAATTAAAATTAACTATCTACAACTGCACTAAAAATGTGGCTAAATATCATAAACATAATGTTTAGTGAAATAAGCCAGACAGAAAGTTATAAATACTGATATATTTTATTAATAAGAATCTAGAAAAAGGGGAGGAGAAATCTATGCTCTTAGAAGTCAAAATTATAGTTAGTACTCAGGAAAGAGGGTAGGGACTAGAAGGAAACACAAAAGGGACTTTTAAGTAATAGAAGTAGTGGAGCAATAAATGTTCTGTTTCTTGATCTTGGTGCTAGGGTATTCAGTTTTTGAAAAGTCTTTGATCTGTGTATTTTTGTATTGGTTATAGATTTTTTTGCATAATAAATTACTCAAAATTTAGAAGCTTAAAACAAAAATAAATAAATGTTACATTTTACAATTTCTTTGAGCCAGGAAGAGAGGCTTCACTGGGTAGTTCTGGGTCAGAGTCTCTCACGAGGCTGCGGTCAAGCCGTCGGATGGGACGAGGGTCCTCCAATGGCTTCCAAAATGATTCACTTCAGGCTGTTGGCAGGAAGCCTCAATCCTCACCACATCAGTCCCTCTACAAGACTGCTTGAGTGTCCTCACAACGTGGTACCTGGGTTCCTCCAGAGCAAGTGGTCCAGGGGCAAGAAGGAAGCCACTGTGCTTTTTCTGACCTAATTTTAAAAGTCACACTGTCATTTCCATCACTTTCTCATCATTAGAAATGAGTCACTACATTGAGTCCACACTCAACGGGAGCAGAATTGGGCTTTACCTTGGAGAAAGGCATAATAAAGAACTTGTGGACACATTTTAGAAATCTCACACTTGTAGGTCATTTTTCTGAATACATACCGTACCATACTTCAAATAAAAGTTAATACAATCCTAAAATATCTTTTTAAATGAGCCTTGTTTAAGGATAAGTGTTTCTCCCTATATCTGATATTTCTTCCATAGTCAGGGAGCTTTGTTAATTTAACTCTCAGTCTTTCAGCCTGCTCACAGCTCCCCTCTCTTCAGGGAAGGTAGAGCAATTCATCTGATGCTAATCAGGGTTAAATAAACTGGGCCCACTTGGTTTAATTTCTCCTTTTCCCCCTTGAAAACAAGCTTATCTCTTGGATAACTCACTTCATGGCAGAATGTTATAGTTTGGGGAGTGTTATCTCAAACACAACATTTGGTATTTGTGTTTTGAACACTGAGAAATAAAATTGGGAGTAGAACTTCTCCACCAAATTAATATGTCAAGAGGATTCTCACGGGGGTGGAATTCATGGACCATGGATGTGAATTTGTGGGTCAGGAGTGCCTTAGGTGATTCAGAAAATCTGAGTTATAGCATACCACAAGGGTTTTTACCATTGTGTGACTGGCGTTTTCCTGTTGCAGCTTGACCTTGGCAGGTTATTGTTTCTTATGGCCATTTTGTCCACAAACAAGAGGCTGATTTGTAGAGGCAGGACTGTGCACATGGGAAGCTTCAGTCAAATATTTGGACCAGGCAGGCCTCAGCAAAGCCTTGGGGTGGGAGGACCTGTGGTGGGCAGGGGTGTCACAGTTCGAGTTTCAGGAAAGGTGTGTGTGCCAGGCCAATCTAAGCCAAATGGTAGATGGAGGCTTCCTAACACAGACCGCTGCCTCTCGCTCCTTAGGCACGCCAGTAGTAAAAACTCAAAACTAAAGAAAAAGATAATCATTTTGCATTAAACAATGGAAGGCAGAACAATATTTGCTGCGTTAAACCCAAGACTGCTGAGTTGTACAAGCATGACAGAACAATGGAGCGATAATATCCATGGATTCTTTATTCACATCTCTAGAAAGGTCAACCTGACCAGCTGTTCCAAGTTCCACTCTGAATCTAGGACCAAGACAGAACCTGTGGAAGGCCAAATGTTGAGGTTTATGAGGTTTGTACACAGGCTCAATGGTGGAAAATATTTAAGACACAGGGTGTGTTTCAAGGTGACCCTGTTATTGCAGGTGGCATGCAGGTGTTCTGAGGGAATACGGCTGAGAAAATTTATGGAATTCAACAGCACAGAAAAAAGAAAGTTCTGGGATTAGATACTAGTTCTCACTGGACTCATCTAAGGGCATATTTCCCAACTACAGCTGCACATTATAATCACCAGTTAATTCAAAATCTCTAGGGGTGGGACGCAGGCATTGGTACTGAGATACTTTGCATAAAGTATGTAAAATATCTAGACTTGAGCCTGATACATAGCTGGCATCTTCTAAATAAATGTTGGTGCTGGCAACAATTTCCTCTCATACATGATGTAATCTTTCACTTTTCTTGGATGTTTGGATAAATTCTATAAATAATTTGAATTATTTTATCAATATTTTTTACATGACAAAGGTAACTCAGCATTGCAATTTAATTCAGCAATCTCAGAAAAGTCTCTGTGAACACAGATTTTTTTTTCTTAATATACTTAGTGGTCTCATAATTCCAACATTCTTCCTGCTGTTTCCTCTCTCTTGACAACAAAATATGAGTTTCTCATTCTTTAACCAGGACACACATTATTACCACTTAACCATAAAGATATAGGATAATTATATATGAGAGTAATCTGGGTAGGAGGAAAAATAGAATTTCTGCTTTATATTTGTCAAATATATGCCCTTTCCAAGATATTTTTAGATTTTTTATGGCTGGATGCTTCCCAGGAAAGAAAGTTGGTTCTTCCATTTGAAAATTTGCTCTTTCTATCTAAGGATTTTTAAATCTTTAGATCTTTGGAAAGTACATTTTAAAGTCCAGAATTTGAAACCACTGAGGGATAATTAATGGGGTAAAAAAGGTATCGGGGGTTTAGCCAGCCTCACACAGAGCCAGGCTCACAGCCCGACTCACAGCCCACAGCTCCAGCTTCCAGAGCCCTGAGACTATGCTCGTCCCAGTCCACCAAGTACTCACCACATGCTAATACTCATTATACACATTTGATATTCATTTTATTTCTAAGTACTTGTTGGGCTTACTTTGCTTGACTTGCCTGTCTCTAGAGTAAGCATTTATTTATTGGGAGGGGGATATGGTATTAACAAAATAAGTCCAATTGCCAGTTATTATGGCTTCCAGTTATGAACTTACCAATGATTTCTTGCTAGTTACTTACATTCCTAACCATTTTCATCTCAAATTTTGCCATGAACCCCAACTTGCTTTCCAAAATCACAATTTCTGCAGAGAACAACATGTTCTATTGGAATCACTTGAAATAGTGTCACAAATTACTCTTGGAGCTATTGTGAGCCAGGTGCAATGTCATGTTTGCCTCAGTTAGTTACTGCACTTGGCTTTGCCACAATTGATGTTCAGATTGTATTAAGCAGACATGACTTATTTGGGTCTCACCTTGCAGCAAAGCTGGCGGAGCTGTCTCTCCACTCGACGTGATGTGTGCTGTTTAACATCATGCTGAGTCCCAGATTAAATCCCCTTTCATTTACTGTCTGTCATTCCATGTGGCTCAGTTCCTGGCCCATTATCCCTTCCTTGTCTTTTTGGTTCCACTGCTTAACACGATCACTGGACAGCAGCCTTGGAAAAGGTTTCTGAGCAGAAGATTCATCATTTTGTGGAGGAGTGTGTGTCAAAATCCATTTCAAAAATTCAGAGCTTTGAAGATGAAGTCCTTGAGGGCCTTAAACTTTTTTTGATGTGTAAAGAAGCTTCATAATTCAAACCAAAACTAGATAAGTAAGTATTTAAATTCTAATGTTAATTCTGCTTACTCTTATAATAATGATATTATAGCTACTAATATATACTTTTTGAGTTGTTACTCTACTATATGTTACAAGTATTGAGCAGACACTGTCTCTTTTAATTTCATAAAAACAACTTTATAGAGATTTCTTTTATCCTTGAAAAGGATTAGGCAAAGAGAAAGTAACAATACCACAATCACTCAGCTACTAGATGGTGAAGTCGTGATTTGAACCCAGGCAATCTGATTCCAGATTCTATAGCTCTTCATCACCACCCATTCTAGTAGAAAAAGGAAATCGAAGAGATAACTAAACAAACTCCTCTCATGAAAAATGACAGGATATTCTAATCTCCATGAATCTCTTAGAGTCAATTGAATTGGTTGTTAGTTTTAGAGCTTGTCAACTTTAACTTATAGGTGCGGCAATTTTAATGAAATGATGATAACCTTAACTGAGGCTGTGAACAGCAGGAAGGGAAGAGATAGGATGGAAGTATCAATAAGACAGGGTGACCAATTAGACATGGTAGATAAAAAGGAGATGTTGAATGTGATTCTGAGATGCCTAGCTTGGCTAACTTGTTAATGCTGATGACCAATATCAAAAAAGCAGAAGGAAAAGCAGATAGGGCTATGCCATCTTTATTTAGCATCTAAAAATTCAACTCAGAAGGGCAGTCCTGACCAGGGATATGGATTTTGAAGACTGGAGAATTCACTGGGGATTTGGAAATAGTTAGGATCAACAAAGAAGAGGAAGTAGAATTTAAGAGACTAATTGCAATCAACAGTTCAAATGCTATAGAGACATTCACCTGAAACCTATGCACTCTTATTGATCAATGTCACCCCATTCAATTTAATTTCTAAATAAATTAATTTTAAAAAGACTGACTAGAAGCTTAAGAAACTCCTAAATTTGAATGATGCCCAAAACAAAACAAATAAGTAGCAGAATATAAATTAGATATAGAAAGAGCAGCCCTTCAATGAGTGCCTGACTAACAGTTGAAACAATGGTCTGAGAGTTGGACACAGACGGAAAAGGAGAGTGAGAACAGGAGACAGTAGAGTTGTGGAAGGTACAGGGCAATATTTCAAGCAAGTGGTGGTGATGGGGACAAAGAGAACAAGAAAAGAGTAGAAGCCAGTACTCCCAACTCATAGAAACAGAAGAATAATGTAAGAGTGAACTCTAACATTATGGGGAGAGGTATGGGGGATAGACATGGTATATAGGGGGATAGAGAGAGAGAAAATTAATCTGAGCAAGTTTCTGAAAACCTCAGTACCAAGATATGGTGTGAGTTGAAGGAACCAATTTGATTATTGCTCTTACGGCCCACAGTTGCACAAATAGCAGCATAAGAAAGGCCTTGTTTCAGTCTGGGACAAATCCACACCTGCGGTAGAGGACAAGACTTTTTCTATTACTTTGATGCCACGGTTGGAGTATGAGGCTGTTTGGAGCACTTCTGTGCCTGTTCTAGACATACCATGCTGCTATTCCTTCTCCGAGGGCTTGCTGTCTTCCCAGGTACTCAGCCAAGAAGTCCTACTTCTCATGCTCTCTCTTTCACACACACACACACACACACACACACACACACAGAGAGAGAGAGAGAGAGAGAGAGAGAGAGAGAATCACTCACATATTTTCTCTTCTCATTCTTTCCTGCCCATATTTTGGGTCTAGAAGATACATGTTCTAAATTGGCGAGGGACCAGCAATGCCCCAGTCTCTCCTCTTTGCTTCTCCCAAATACTTGGCTAGTCCCCAAATTCAAAAAAAAAAGGTCTCCCAGTAGGACACACAGACTTGAATGGTTGCAACATAGACAAATGGAGCAGGCCCGTGGTGGCTATGCCAAACTGGAGTTCAAGCAGCCCAAACAAGGGGCAGGCATTGTAGGGTTCTAGCCAATTTCTCCTGTGAAAATGCAGATCTAGCTGTGTCAGATCGCCCAGAGTTTTATACCAAGTGTCCCAATTTTTAAGTGCCAGCAACTACTCAAAATATTTTAGGCACTGTGAAGCAATACAAAACATAACTGAAAGCAAATGCAGCCCAGAATCCATGAGTGGAAGACATCTGCCTTCAAATTTTAAGTTCCTGAATGCAAAATCTAAAAGCACTGTGGACTAGTTCTGCCTTCCACTCTATCTTTTCCTCCTCAAGGGTCCCAACTATGTGCTTGAACAATGTGGAAGTTTAAGGGAGGTGGTAAGATAGGAAAGAGAGAAACACCAAGAGAAAAATATATAGTTTCATGTCAAAAATATTATACAGCAATACAAGATAAAGAAAATTTTAAACCAAAAAGGGGCAGAAAACTAACATGTATTGTACATTTTTATATAACCAACAACATACACGTTATCACATTTAATCCTTACAGTGATGCTAATAAGTATGAATCATTATCCTCAATTTACAGGTGAGGAACCAAGCTTCAAAGGGATCAAGCAACTTGCCTGTGGTTACACAATGATGGAGCTGAAATTTAAACCATAATTTTCTTTATTCCAAAAGTCATGTCCCTATTCAAACTGCTTTCCAAGTGGTTGAATGCTCACATAATAAGAAATGTGGATTTTGCGAATATAAAATATAAATGTGCTTAGGGCCATCTGTTTCTCTCCAGTCCAATGCCCATTACCATTTTCCTTGGGGAAAAATACATGTTTGGGAAGCTGGCCCTGGTCACTACTCCGATGATGTTAGTTCCTATTTCATCCCATCCAAGCCCTTCCTCCAAATCTCTTTGTTCTCTCATATTTATGAACTAACTAATCAATAATGTCTCTTAAATGTTAAAATGTTCTTTTCTTCCATATGTTCCTAGTCCTATGCTAAATTTTGATATAATTTCAGTTACTGATGAAACTAGCATATACCCCAATTCTAGAATTTATAAAAAAAAAACCCACCTATATCTCTAGATTGCACCCCCATGAAAGATACCACTCCTGTTCAACATTGCACTAATGGTCTTAATCAATGCAATAAATCAAGAAAAAGAAACAAAAATATATAAATATTGGAAAGGAAAAAATAAAGCTGTATTATTAGACAATGACACAATGGTGTATACATAGAAAATATACAATATAATCTACAGGTAAGTTATTAAATTAGTTCATAAGTTTAGCAAGGTTACTGGATTCAAAATTAACATAATTTCTCTTAAGAATGTTTTATGAATTTTATATTAAAAGTCTTACAATTCATTAGATTTATTATTAGGTATTTCTTGATTCTTTGTAAAAGATTTCTTTGAAACTTCAATTTATACTTTTTATAGTTGATATATAGAAAAACAATTTTGCATGTGATGGCATTAAATCCAGTGTTAAACCTAGTTATTAAGCAATTGAAAGATTTCTAGTAGAAAAACTTTAAAGCATTATTAAGAGAAATTAAAGAGAATCTAAATAAGTAGATAACTCTACCTAGATGGGAAGACTCAGTGTCATAAAGCTGTAAGCTATAGATTCAAAGCCATATCAATAAAAGTTCCGGTGGGAGTGTGTGTGTGTGTGTGTGCGCGCGTGCAATATGATAAGCTACTTCTAAAATTTCTACAGGAACACGAGGGCAAAAATAACCACAGCACTTAACACAAAGTGAGATTATTCAATTTTATATCAAGTCTTATAATGTTCAATGGCAAGATGTGGCTCCAAGGATAGAACAAGAGTGCAGAAATAGCCCTGGCCGGTTGGCTCAGCGGTAGAGCGTCGGCCTAGCGTGCGGAGGACCCGGGTTCGATTCCCGGCCAGGGCACACAGGAGAAGCGCCCATTTGCTTCTCCACCCCTCCGCCGCGCTTTCCCTCTCTGTCTCTCTCTTCCCCTCCCGCAGCCGAGGCTCCATTGGAGCAAAGATGGCCCGGGCGCTGGGGATGGCTCTGTGGCCTCTGCCCCAGGTGCTAGAGTGGCTCTGGTCGCAACATGGCGAGGCCCAGGATGGGCAGAGCATCGCCCCCTGGTGGGCAGAGCGTAGCCCCTGGTGGGCGTGCCGGCTGGATCCCGGTCGGGCGCATGCGGGAGTCTGTCTGACTGTCTCTCCCTGTTTCCAGCTTCAGAAAAATGAAAAAAAAAAAAAAAAAAAAAAAGAGTGCAGAAATAGACCTTGAGGCAATCTAGAACAATCTCTCACCTTTGTGAGCGGCTCATTGCATTTGTCTAGTATAGAACTAACTCTCCCAGGAAGGAGCTTAGGAATGGTTCGCATTGTTATCCAACACAGCCTTCTCAGTGTCTTTTCCAGAAGAAGTTACATTTTTCAACTGTGTGCAGTTCAAATTATATGACTCTTGTTCAATTTAGATTATGGGCATCAGAAAGTCTCTTTTATCAAATATGATAAAATTCTACTTTAGGTCCTAGCCAGTTGGCTCGGCAGTAGAGCATCAGCCTGCTGTGTCAAAGTCCTGAGTTTGATTCCCAGAGCACACAGGTGAAGCAACCATTGTCTTCTCCACCCCTTCCTTTATCCCCCCTCCCTTCACCTCCCACAATCATTGCTCAAATGAGCAAGTTGGCCCCCCAGCACTGAGGATGGTTCTATCGCCTTGCCTCCAGCACTAAAATATCTCAGTTGCTGAGCAACTGAGCAGCAACCCCAGATGGGCAGAACATCAACCCCAGAAGGGGGTTGCTGGGTGGATCTCGGCTGGGGTGCATGCAGAATTCTCTCTCCCTGCCTCCCTGCCTTTCACTTAATAAAAATAAATCTATTTTAATGGTCTTTGTGGGATCCTATAAATCTAGTTACCTAAAAGATGTTCTTATGTTATTGAAAGATTAATTAAAAATTAATCTGCTGCTGTAGAAGATGAGAAACACTAATTATGTATATTTTTGTGGGTTTGCTTGGTTGAGTTTCACTACTATAAGTGTTTGGAAATAAAATATTTTAGTTGGGATCGTTAGACTCCAACAAGATAAGGAATATATCAGTAAGGTAGAGAAAGAAAGAAAGGACATTGAATAGACAATTAGCTGTTTCTAACTCAGGAGGGCTTCTGAGAGATTAGATAGCATGGTAACCACCAGGAAGCAGGGAAATGCATAGATTTGAGAAGTATTTGTCAAATATAATTTATATTTTATATATCTAAATGAATGCAATTGTATAATATTAAACATAATGGAGGTAATTACACATTTCTCTTAATTAGGAAAAACATTTCTACCTCCATTATCTATTGATCAATTTTTTAATTTTGTTCTTGCTATGTTCTTAAGTATTTTAATAAAATTTAATATGATTTTTAATATTATGGTTTGTTCTGGGAATCATGAAGGTAAAATATAAACTTATTCTTAAATCTAATTTTAATGTCCATCCACAGAGTAAGAGCTTCCCTCATAATCACTTTTAGTACCAAAGATCAAAATTAAAATGTTAATGAACTATCACAACCAAATTAATTTCTTCTAGATAAAATTTCTCATTTGGAGTTGAAGAAACTTAAGTGATTTCCACAGATTACAAAACCATCAAGTTTGGAGCCTGGTCTAAAATGACTCCTTACTCTAATTCAGTTCACTTTCCATGAGAACAGGCACTTTAGTGCCCCTGGCAAGAGGGTATTTTGTCATTCAGATGTGACTCTCTAAAGCAGTGCTTCACAAACACTGCACTGTGGGCCTTTTGGACCATGTAATTCTTTGTTATGGGGGAATGTTCCTGTGCATTGTAGGATGTTTAGCAGCATCCCTAGCCTCTACCCACTACTGGCCAGTAATACTCCTTTTCAACACCAGTTGTCACAACCAAAAATGTCTCCAGACATTGTCAAATATCCCCTAAGGGGCAAATGTCTCCCTGTTATGTACAATAGCCCTAAAAATTTCTCCCTGTTCTTAAAATGCTTTGAATTTTTGTCAAAACAGGAGAGAATCCAGAAAACTTTGTACCAGTTCTCATAAGAATGTTGAATCTGTTGTACTTTCTACAATGTCATAGCCTTTAACCAAAGTGTTCAATACCTGTGTGCTTGCTATCTAACTCTCCGATTGGTATGACAGTCATCCCAGTTTGTTCAGTCCAGTCTTTGCCATTCTCAACCTAGCTTTGTATCATAGGAAACTACATTGCCCGGGCTCCCTTGTTTTCTGGTTTGTAGATGATTTTGGCCAGTGGGAGGTACTGGTAAAAGATTGGCATGGGCAGGAGAAATGTCTCCCTTTCTCTATTCTAACAATAGCTGTTGAGTCACCCCCATGGCTCCTACTCCTCCTACACAACCTTCTCTCTGTGGTCCCCGTCATGGGTTTCATCTTCCACCAGGTGGCCCTGGATCCTGGGTTGTGATGACAGTATCTCTGTCTTTCCAGTTCTAAGGGTGGTAGCAACTTCTTACTGTTGCTAATTTCTGGTTTACCTTGCTATCCTCTTTGGCTTCTTCTTCCATCATCTGTGTAAGCAGCCGCTATGGACTGAAATTTGTCCCCTCCCTCCCCACACTCATGTTTGAGTCCTAACCCTCGGGGTAGCTTTAGAGTCAGGAAATAATTAGGGTTAAAAAATATTTTAAGGGTGAAACCCTGATCCAATAGAACTAATGTTTTTATAAGATGCCAGAGAGCTCATTTGTTCTCTCTCTGCAGGGTGAGGCTACACAAGAAGCTGACCCATCTCTAAGATAAGAAGAGAGCTCTCACCAGCAACAGATCTGTCAGCATCCTGATCTTGGACTTCTAGTCTCCAAAACTGTGAGAAAATTAATTTGTCATTGAATCCCCCTAGACTATAGTATTTTGTTATGGCAGCCCAAGCTGACTAATACAGTAATTCCCTGTTCTGTATTTCTATTATTTAAATAGCTAGAGAGTTCTTGTTTTTCTGTCTATCTGGACATAGTTCTTTATATCATTGATACATAAAATAGTCTAATATGTGCCTAGCACTATGCAAAGAAACTACCATATTCATTTCCTATTTCTCGCAATAACTCTGTAAGGTAGGACAAAATGATAAGGCATACAGGTTTTGAGTCACTTAAACTGAATCACAGCTCCTCCACTTAACTAGCTGAATGACCTAAAAAACATTAATTAACCTCACTGTTAGTTTCTTTGTCTGTAAATTGGGTCTAAAAGCAGTACTAACTTAAGAGGGTCATTCTGGATTAAATGAGTGATCCTATGCAAAGTGCTTACTGAGGACATAATGAAAATAAGAAAAATCAATGCCCTTAAGAGTTGCAGTATACTAACAGAAGCAACACATACACAGGTAATTATAATAAAATATGGCAAATTTATTAATAGATACATTATGGGAAAACCAAATAGAGCATGATCCTCAGTCAGAATTTGGGAGACAATTATCAAGTTTTGAATCCCAGTTTTGCCAATTATGAGTGATTTGGCTCTGGGCTTAAAGTTCTAATTCTCTATTTTTCCACCAGCAAACTAAGGGTAATAATAGATAGTATATACCTCATAAGGATGTGGTAAGAAGAAAGCAGAAAATAAAAGTACAGTTTCTGGTATAGTTTCTGGGAGGTGAGATGTGCTCAGAGAAAGACAGTTACATTTGTCATCAATAAGGGAGCACAAAATTAAGTTGTCTAACCAAGCCAGCCCCCCCCCAAGTTTTCTACTTCTTGCTAGTCACTCTAATCTACTTGACAATAACTACCTTTCTTTTTCTTGCTCCTTCTCAGAAAAGGAAATTGAGTCTATCATACTTTTCTAATAAGAATACAGATTGGTACAACCACTGTAGAAAATTTTGTGACAGAATCTATTAAATGTGAATATATGTATACCCATAAATGAGTACATATACATACTTAAAGACATAAAAGAACATTTATAGCAGCTTTATTCACAATAATGCCAAATTGGAAGCAAACTCAATGTCTATAAGTACATTGTGATATATATTTTCATATACAATGAACTACTACATAACAATGAGAATTGACATCAGTTGCATGCAACAATATAGATGAATCTCACAAACAAAATGTTGAAGAAGCCAGAATGCTTATTTTACTATTCCATTTATAGAAAGTCCAAGAATAGACATAGTGAATCTGTGGTCATAAAATTCAGAAGTGTGGTTACCTTTGGGGAGGTATTTGCTGAGAAGGGTGGTGGTGTATTAGTAACTGTTTAACAACCAGATTTAAAAAATAAATCCCTGATTTTATATCATTTGCCAGTTTCCATGGTGTAAATACTCCCACCATGGTGGATTTCAAGCTACCACTGTGATGTCACTGAGCACAGAGTTGGGAAGAGGTGGATGTGGATCAGTGGTGAGATTCAAATAATTTAACAACCGGTTCTCTGACCTAATGACCATTATAAGTATAAAAAATATATACTGAAAGGTAATTTATTTCATGCATTTATTACTTCAATAAGAACAATAAAAGAGGCACACAAAATTAGATTATAAGAAAGAGTTTTAAATATTAATAAAAAATATTAAATAATACCTAACAAAAAAAATACAATAAAACTGTTATTTAAGGTATTTCCATACTACTTCTTGAATAGCATCCTCACTTGCAATTGTTTTCACCTATGGACTGAATGAACATTACTAATGGCCCTTAGAATGTACTGTTGCACAGATGAACGTTACAAAAAGAGTACAGAATGTAAAATTGTGATTTCCACATCGGGCAGCTGCCCAGGCGCCCATTTTAGAAAGAACCCTGATTACAAGTGCCATTTCAACAACCTGTTCACCAAACTCAACAAAAATTAGATATCGGTTCTGCAAAACCAATGCGAACAGACTGAATCCAATTACTGATGTGGATACAGTCTGCTCTGGCAAGTGGGGCTGAGCCAGCTCCAGACACACCACAGGGAGGTGGCATGTAGGAGCATCCTGCTGTGCTGCAAATGTCCTGTATCTTGATTGGGATAGTGTTTACACAGGTGCATACTTAAGATTTTTCCACTTTATTGTGTGTACACTGCACATCAATAAAAAGTAAAATGTAAAAATGCCCGTGAGAACTAGAATGATAGAAGCAGTTGTAACTATGTTCCAGAGGAAGATCCAGAGAGGAGCCCGAGATTCAGTGACTGGACAGAAGGCATGCACATCATCTTGTCCCCATGATACATAGAGAGGAAAGAGAGACACCATTAGTAGATGTGGGCATAAGTAGAAAAGAGCTGGGCCACTCTCTCAATCTTTCCATTTGAGACTTAATTTAATCTCAACACTAATGGATGATACACCACACAAAACGGTGTCACTTCTGAAAAGACTAAATGCATTGTGTTACCTAACAGTCACTCACAGACAAAGACTACTCCACTGAGTGGCTCCCAATGAGTGGTGTAAGCATACTACCACCTGAACACAGTGATCAGACACAAAAGAAGCACCAATATAAAGAACGTTACTTTTATTTTGAGTAAAACTGCACATTCATATCATTTTCCTAGTACATATCACTAAACTCCTAAATATGTTAAGTATGTCTGGAAGATATCTATAGTTTAGCTATATTTTAATGGCACAGCTGCTCCTAACATATGCAGCATTCATATATTTAAAGTCACAAAGCCAAAGCAAAAATTTAAAGAAGTTTGACTGATGATAGCTTGACACATCCACAGATTCATTTGTTCCCAATCTGGCAGAACAGGACCATAGAAAACACCAGACCCAGTATCTAGAGAATAAAATAACAGGATTAACATGAATTTTCAGTGAAAATGCTGGTGACATTATAAACAGACAGAAAGAACATTATATACAAAAAAGATTCTGGCTATTGACAGTTTTAATCTTATTTATGTAAGTCATCTCTCTTTATGGGAAATTAGAGACTCCCATGGGACAAAGGATCACTGAGAAAGTTTCCTGAGTACTTTGTGTTTTATCAGCATTCTCAGCTAACCAAGCCACCTCTAACCTGCCCTATTTGGTTGTTCAATAGCTGCTGCCACCAAAGCTCTCCACCCTTGGAACACACACCCTTCTCTGGGGCATCTGCCCTACAGCAAGGGGGACCTTGGGCATCTGGGCGCTCAATATACCCTATTGCTTCCATAAAAGGGTTACGATCATCTGGTTTAAATCATCGGCATAAAAATCAAGGAGTCTAGAATTTCTCTTGCCATAGTTAGGCATTGCCAAGAGGAAGGACAAAAAGTAACCTTTTTCTTTAAAAAAAAACTTTGAAATTAATGGAGAATAGCTTAATTCAGAAATTTCCCTTGAAGTGAAAAAACACAGCTGAAAATCTAGTACATAGTTTCTGGCTCATTAAGTGGCTCTCCCAAAAATGAGGGACCCCCAAAACTTGCTCCAACCGGCTTTGCAGTTGGTGACTTGCATGCTGTGGCTTTGATGTAGAAATAACAGAAAGACTGGTGTGCATTACTGATCAAAAGTTTCCTCCCCGCCAGGGTGCGTTGAGAGGAGGCAGGAGGAGGGCGAGCTGCCATTTATACTGAGTCATTTCAAGTGCTCTTACTGTACCGAGACGTCCTGCCTAATAATTCTTTCCTGGAAATGCATTTCAAATGAGAACTACTGCCTAATATTTGTCTTTAAAAAAATAATAATGAGACACCAATTCTCTGCAGAAATAATGATTTTTATCCAGAGTGTTCTCAAAGTCATTATTTTAGAATAACTTCCAAAAGCCTTGAAATTTAGTCTTTTTACCTTGGTCCCAAGCCTCAAATCTGAGAGACAAGTATCAAGAAAGAATAAAGAAAATGGGCAAAATACTGGGATAAGGCAACTACCATCTTTCACAGCCACACCCTTGAACTAGATGCCCACCATTTACCGGCAGACTAGCCAGCTGATATCCTACTTTCTTGCATCTTCCTTTGCCTCTGGAAATGAAATTTTTCATTGTTCATAAAAATAGCAAATAATTTAAAAGAGATTCATTGTATGGTGATATATGTGAAGACTCAGGATAAATTTGCTATAAGTAATTTGCATAAGTTCCCATATTCTAGAGCAATCTAAAAATTGCAAAGTTATCATTTTTGTGCTATTTCTGGGACCTTCCGTCAGAAAAACTTTTATCCTCCAAAGTGATGACTATCAGTGTCAGTGGCTCTTTCTTTCCTGTAGTTGAAATGAGAAGAGAAAGTGTTGATCATTTTTTTGTGCTTGTAAACTGCCATAGTCAAATGAAGAGAGATATGATCATTGGATTATTTAACTTGGAACAATGAGAATTCCAAAAATGTCTATAGATAAAATTTTCTTATAAAAATAAAGCATTTTTCATAGTTTCAAAATATGCTACCTAAAAAAAAAAAAAAATCTCTCAGGTATGTGGTCTTACAAGAGCCTTGAAAATAACGGTTGGTCCACCCCATCAGTGCCTGTCTAAACAGACTTAACACCAAATGTCAGGGCATAATTTTTTATATGATTTTTTATGAAAATAGTTGGAATATATTTTCTGCATGGAGACATTTGCCCCTATTTTCTTCTTAAAGATACTTATTAGAGGTATTTTTTTTTCTATGAGTCTTTGTTTTCCTGAATTTGAACTTGGGAAATAAAGCTTAAATGTTAAGCCTTGGAAATAGGCCTAAGTATTAGGCAACTAGAATTAATGACTATAAGACAAATGTACATTTTTGGATACATTTTTTTTTTTTTTTTTTTCATTTTTCTGAAGCTGGAAACAGGGAGAGACAGTCTTACAGACTCCCGCATGCGCCCGACCGGGATCCACCCGGCACGCCCACCAGGGGCTACGCTCTGCCCACCAGGGGGCGATGCTCTGCCCATCCTGGGCGTCGCCATGTTGCGACCAGAGCCACTCTAGCGCCTGAGGCAGAGGCCACAGAGCCATCCCCAGCGCCCGGGCCATCTTTGCTCCAATGGAGCCTTGGCTGCAGGAGGGGAAGAGAGAGACAGAGAGGAAAGCGCGGCGGAGGGGTGGAGAAGCAAATGGACGCTTCTCCTGTGTGCCCTGGCCGGGAATCGAACCCGGGTCCTCCGCACGCTAGGCCGACGCTCTACCACTGAGCCAACCGGCCAGGGCCTTGGATACATTTTTATAAACTGAATATCAGAAGACTATTTTCAAAGCTACAGTTCTTTAAACCAACTATCATATCTACATATATTCTAGAAATCACACTAAATTGGCGTAACTAAAAATGTTGTATTTTATGATATTAACATATATGAATTCCATACCTATCAAAAGGTTTTTATGAAGGTATACCCTAAGTATATCTTTTGAACAACCAATAAAATATCTAAGTATGGCCTGACTAAGCGGTGGCGCAGTGAATAGAGCGTCGGACTGGGATGCCGAGGACTCAGGTTCGAGACCCTGAGGTCGCCAGCTTGAATGCAGGCTCATCTGGTTTGAGCAAAAGCTCACCAGCTTGGACCCAAGGTCGCTGGCTCGAGCAAGGGGTTACTCAGTCTGCTGAAGGCCCGTGGTTAAGGCACATATGAGAAAGCAATCAATGAACAACTAAGGTGTCGCAATGCGCAATGAAAAACTAATAACTGATGCTTTTCATCTCTCTGTTCCTGTCTGTCTGTCCCTGTCTATCCCTCTCTCTGACTCTCTCTGTCTCTGTAAAAAATAAAAATAAAAAATAATCTAAGTATGTAACAAACACATGGATATACCAATTTCATAAAATATTTTATTCCTCTTGTAATTTTACTTTCCATTAGACGTATTTAGATTCTTGGCAATGCTCCTGACTATGATATGAGAAATATCAGTCCCCCAGCTGATTATGTCCTTATTTTCTCTGGCTTTCCATTTGAGAAGCTTCTTAAAAGCATTTGTGGGTTGTATCCAGTCATAGTCAATTTGAGTCTCACATGGAATTTGACACTTACATTGACATTTGCATTGAATACTTCATTTAAAGCTTGCCCTCCCAATCATTTGTTTAAAGTTTACTCTAGCAACATGTATGTGTGGTGTGTGATTTATGTTTATAAACTTATGAATATATATGTGTGTGATTTCTAACACACTATGGCCACTAGCTCCTATTTCTAACTTAGCACTAACCCAGAATACAAAGCAGAGAAATAAAGGATATTTCATGAAAGGCTAAATCAAGAGAAATAGACAATACACAGCACCAATCAACTTTGAACATATATCAGACATAAAGACAACCATGTTCCCAGCAGAGAATGCTTCAAATTTAGACCTATTCTGGGCTACCAGGAAGTAATACTCACTATCCCAATTTACTGCTAATTGTCTCTACACTTTTTCTAATGGATGGCTGGGAAATTCCACCAGTAACCCAAATGACCACTTAGAACACTAAATTGCTTCAGTCCCAGCTAAAATTCCTTTCTGGCAGTCATGTGGCACAAGTGAGAGATAAAAAGCTACCAGAAATCCCAAGGAGGACATTGTACAGCATTCCATGCGAGGAAAGCAGCAGTCACTCAGCTGAACTAACCAATTCTCAGCCGCGTGAACCAAAGAGACACCCCACACATCGTTAGGATCCTTGCCAATGCCCAGAACAGGATGCCAGTGAATTTGACTCACTTGATATCTAAACTAACCAAGAGCTAGGATGATTCCAAAAATGCTTCTCTGAAATAGTTTTATTTCATCTTTTTGGCAAAGAGTTTTAGGCTGTGTAAGAAATATCATTTGGATTCCTTTTAAAAAATGCCAAGAAAATCCATTAAGATAAAAACCCTATACAGTATTTTTTTTCAACAGCAATAGTCAAATTGGTGAGTAAATACATAAACCTCGAGAAGCACTTCCTTAAAAATTTCTCCAAGTGAGTCCATAGTCCTTATAGTGAGAAAATTAAAAGCAAGTGTTTCATATTATTAGAACTTGATAGATTTCTCTAAAATGGAATAGCAGGAAAATGGCTCAGCACACTCCAAGTTCAGTTTTTATTTTCTGTTTCAAAATTGGGAGGAGAGATAAGAAAAGGTAACGGTTGTGTTCTGGATTTGTCTGGGGCTCTTTCTTCTAACTTTAACTCTTGTACTAGTCTTCAAAAGGAAAAGGATATCTGGAACTAAGAAATCTTGTGGAAATTGATGCAATATTTCTTTCCCAGTAGAGAGATCATTTAGAAATAATGGACTTAGCCCTGCTCAATATGTAAGACTGTAATCCCCTCCTCAGACCCCAGGCTGATAGAGCGCCTTGCTGGCCCTTGGGCACTTGGTATCCAGTGCTTTTCTGAAGCTCCTGGTTTATATATACTTGGCTTGTCATAAATATATGTTAGAAGAATTAATGAATGAGCAAGAAATAAATAAAGAGTCAATAATGAAAGATTATACTGTACCTCAATAACTGCCAGTCCAAATGCTATTCCAATAATGATGATAATATGTCTTTTAACTAAGTCTTTTATAAAAGAAATGCATGGCTGTTAAAAAAATAAATAAATAAAATGTTACTTTTAATCAAATTTTGATGACCTTATTTGAATTAAAATCTTTTTCATTAGACCGATTGTTTACATTGCTAGCAAGAAACATACTCAACAAAAGGGAACTGGATTTGTTCCTCCCCTTCAAGCTCCTCCCCCCTGAAAGGAGGTAATTGTTGCGGTTCATTCGCACATTAGAAAGCACCCAAGGAGCAAAATTTTGCTTCAACTATGTCACAGTTGAATGTAGGGATCTTTAGTTATAAATAATAATTTTACTTTAACTAACAGTTTTAGGGTTGCTATCACCTTGATGGTATATGATTTTTTCGGTTTGTGGTCTGCAGCCAAGTTCCCTGGTTGGAGTTTCAGCTAATTATAGTGAAAATTTTCATTTTTAAAACAAGTTTTTTTAAAAAAAAAAATTATTTTTAATACTTAGCAGATTTATTTTTACTTAAAATTTTTTTTAAAAAATTACATGTGCGCTATTATGTCCTTAATTTAGATGAGAAAAGAACATTTAGGAAGCTATATCTCTGCTACATTTCTTAAAAATTTACTCAAACCAGCATGTGATGCCAAGCTTAAAACATTTCAGACAGACATAAAAATTCCAAAAACTGTAAATTATATGAATAATTTTAAAAATGAAAAATACTATACAATACAATAGTTCTATTGTCTGTGTTGCCAGAAAATATGTCATCCCTGTGATAGTGTTATATGTGCAAAGGGCTAACAAAATATTGTTGTTAAATAAAATATAAGTTTTCCATAAGGCTTAGCAAAACAGTCTTTTCCTTTCATTCCTGAATGGGTTTCTCCATTCTCATTTGATCCAAAGCAGTAAACATTAGAAGAAATTATTACATTACTTAGGGTTAACTATGAGATTAATGACCTACTGAGTCATATTTATTAGGCTTGAGGAGTTTCCCCCCTTCCCCTTTAGATAACCAGGTTAAGTTGGCAAAAGGGAAAGGGGAAAAAAGAAACAAATTATGGCCATTTCAGTTTTCTTATTTTTCCAGACTTCTTACAAATGACACAAGGCAGATGGAAGTATTTTATGAATTTATGACCTTCCTTTTGGGAAACTGGTGCAGCTATCAGCTGAATTATGTGTGAATTTGGAAGGAATGTCTATTATTTTTTAGGATAATGCTAGGACTTTTCTAAATGTATCCGGAGGAAAAATATCTTTGCGTTGAATCTCAGGAGACATCACTTTGCAATTGAACTTACTAATGTCCTCATTATTCTAAGTGGGAACAGCATTTATTTACACCATATTTATATCCCTCTTCCTGTGGACATCGTGTCACTAACATTAGGTAGGGAGGAGGGGAACAGGGAAAAATATAAAAATTAAGAATAAAAATATTTATTGATATTATTGGGACAATGAAAGACATGTTAGCTCTGTAGTCTGATAACCTCTCCCCGATGTGTTACTTTAAATCCTAGTAACAGCGATTCATTCCTCTTCAGAACAGAATCTCCTTACTTTTGATAAAATTAGTAAAAGAGATGCTATAGTCAGCAGGAGAGATGTTTCTCCTGACGTACTTTCTATTTTCTGATAAATAATTAACCTCAGTAGCCATTACTAAGCCAATGCTAGATTGAAAATAATCTCAAAGTGTTATAGAAATTAATTTATTGAATTATAATAGCTGTTATATATCTCTCTCCCAACCAGAGGGTCCAGAAGCATGTCTGGTACTAGTAAGGGTCTGTCTGACACAGTGTAGGCACTGAAGTATAACAGCAATAAATGAAACATTAACATCAGTTGTCATATTCATATACATTCTTTTCAAGCAAGAGGAAAAAATTATGTGATAAGACACAGATATCATGCCTTCTAGGAAGTCATACTTTGAACCTGAAAACTGAATTAGATGAGAATCACATAATACCAGTGCCCGCCCTTATTCAAGAAATGCCAATAGTTCACTGGCTTGAAGTTGCCTACGTATCTTTCTCTCTTCCCTATTTCAGCATCAGTTTCATGAGTTCAGACACTGTGCTCTAATCAGAAATTGATCTCCAGTGGCTGGTTGGAGGCCTAGCATATAAAAAGTAGTCAATAAATATTTGATCAATTAAGCAATAATAGGAAATAATGATATGACATTCACATATTGGCATCTATAAGTGACATGAATATCACATCTACAATGCATAAAAGATAAAACCAGCTTTTTCGATTGACTTCAAATGTCTAAGACACCTTTTCAATTGGACCACTAATTAGATAAATTAGTAAGTAAACTTAACAAACAGAGCTGAAACCCCTAAAAACCAAGTCTTTTCTTTAAACCTATACAATGATTTGAGAAAAGAATTATTTGATTAGAAAAAGAAAGTTTTACTTTTAAAATTAAAGTAAAAATATGGATTTCTAGAACTTATGTTAAAATAGAAAAAAAAATAGAAGAGAATAATGATATAAGTCACCAAGCAGAGGACAAAATAAACTTTTATCTGTTAGTCTGCACTTTGCTTCCCCTTGCAGCAGAATGTTACTTTGATCTATTAGAGTTTAGTTCAAATGATGCCAGACTCATAGAAAACATGAAATATTTTCATCTTTTTATATTAGCTTTTATCTTTAAGTAAGGATTGCTTTTTGATTTGGGAAATTCCTGGGACTTTTATATCATGATTCCCATTATAATTGCTGCAATTTAATTTTCTGTAAAGACTTTCATTATGAAAAACGAAACAGAACTACTTACTGTGCCAAATCTGTTCTTACCTGTTCATAAACACTTTTTCCTTCATAAGTTGTACAAGATGCTGACGCCTCCAAACATTCACATGACTGATAATATTGTTGAAAATTACTTCCCCAGTCAGAAGCTCCATTGACCAAACCACAGCACTGAAACTGTTTGATGAAGAATAGATATAAAAAGCAGGCACTAAAAAAATGCTGTCAATACACTGAATCATATTCTCTTGAAACCATTCTTATGATGTATCTTGTACTGAAATGTTGTGATTTTCACCCACCTCTCTGAAGGTAAAAGCAAAAATAAACGAATACTCTTTTTTGGTCATAATATGAAAGAAGGAAAAATAGGTTGCAGGAGCAAATGTCTGAGGAGCTTAGAAGATGAAAACTCACCTTCTAGTTTTTAATGATGAGAGAGGAGAAGAATCAGATCTACTGAGCCTAGATTTTAGGAAAAAAACTTCCAAAGAATTCATGAGAGTCAAGATCTCTTCCAAGAACTTTTGTTCAAAATAGATGACAGGTTTTAAAAATAAGATTTCCATCTCATGATCTCTGATCACTTTTGGAGCTAGGAGGAAAAGGGCAAGATGCTCAGTGGACCTCTCATGACATTAAATTTTACACGGACATCTGTACAAGAGGGAGAAGAGCACAAATGAGAGATAAAACTCTTAGAAATACATCAGAATGGTGAAGGCTTAGAGTAAACTGAAACATGGGGAAACACTAGCAGAATGTTGGTCATGTTTGGGGAAGAAACACAAGGACATAATAAGCCCAGTGACTCAGAGTATATGGCCATATTATTAGATGAAAGAGAGCAATAATTATCCATCATCTTGTCTTATTTGCTCTATTAGAATAAAAGAAAACTCTTCATGCAGAATGGTAGAAAAAAAATGACTTAAGGAAATAAAACCAAGACAGAGTTGTTTTCCAGGCTCAGTTGTATTGCAATGCCAGGATATTGAAAGAATGTTCACTTGCTGGCTGGGTGACCACCCATTATCCATGTTACTTAATCCTCTCTATGCTACAGCTTTTTCATCCAGATAATAATAGTTGCTAATAATAACATCAATCTGTAGATTCGTTGTAAAGATAAAAATGAGAAAACCCAGGTGAAAATATAAAAGCTTAACCCAGTGGCCGGTGTGTAGAAAGCACTCCTGTGTCAGCTGTCATTGTGGTTCGTGCTTTGCAGTTATTCCCTTTATGCTCTCACTAAACATGATCTATTCCACATTGATGCCAATGATTACATCAAGCTATGGAAAGGATCTTTGCAACTCTGTAGCTGATACAGAGCTATAAGTGATACACTTAAGAGCAGAACTGAGTTCCCAAGATAGTTCAGACAACGGCATTTATATGACAAAGCTGGAGATTTCAGTTGCTCCCAAGATCAATCAATATTAGTGAAGAGGGTAATCTTGAAATAACCTCCTTTCCTGTTCCCATGGTGGACACCATTAATTGCTCACTCTTTCTGATGATATAATCTTGAATAGTATTACTTGATACAGATACTCTAGACCACAAAAATATAAATCCCACTATATGCACTCACAGGTCAGCCCATATTTGGAACACAATATACTTCAGGATTCTTTAGGGAGGTATAGAGACATACTTAACAGAAGACAAGGAAGGAATTAGAAAGGCAAAACTTGGCATGATATCTGGTCACCAGATCAAATGTGGGAGCAGCTGGGGACGCTGGTCAGAATGTGTTGAAAGAATTATAACAGCTAGATGAACGAGGCACTGTACAGGCAATGTGACAACAACCTCTAGACAAAGTCATCACCAAGAATCCAGGGTTGCACATTTCATTAGTATGTTAGCAGGAAATCTGTGTGGCAGTTTCCTGAAATCCAAAGAGAATTCCACTTGCTATCTAGAACTTGTCTCCATTTATGGTAGAACCCCAGGTCACCCAGCCAGAGTTGGAGGTAGGATATTTTTCCCAAAGAAGCATTACAAGAAAAAAAAAAAAAAAAAAAACAACCCTGGTAGATAACATTAAAAAAAAACCTCACAATGCCTAATAAAAAGGAACTACAGTCTTATGAACACAAGAACACAAGGAGCTTCAGATATAAGAGATAAAAAATTAACATACAAGAATGAAAGCAATTGAGAATTATACTAGGACAAACAGAACATTTAGAACTCCATTGTTGGCTCCAAGACCTTGGATACCAGAGGCAATGCAAAGCAAAATGTGATTTAGGAGCTAATCCAGAGACCCAGTGGTTACCTGTAGTACATTTGGTTCCAGGTTAACTACCAGTGAGAATCAAGGATGCTCTCAGTTCCACCCAGCGGAGGAACTGAGTTGCCTAAAGTGTTACTATTTTAAACTTTGATTAATCTGTCTTTCAGAGCAAGAACGACCTGGAGGGGAGAAGATCAAGGGATGCAGCTATAGAGAAGTGAGGAAAAGCACAACACAGAGAAAGTTGAACAGGGTTGAGCTCAAACTCATAACAGGTTTGAGCTCTTGGAAATGATGTTCATTAGGCAGAATTTTTCAAGCTGAAGTCTATCCAAATCGGAACTGGGTAATGCTCTGGGGGGAGAAAATGTCATCTGATAAGTAGCTCAAGAAAGGATGTATGAATTTGAAAAGCAAAGCTTTTAGAAGTCACATGACAGCCATTTTCAAAGAAAAAGGTTGCACAATGTAGACCACATCAGATACTCTTTTTCCTCTGGAACTTCAGGAGAAAGAACTAGGACTAAATGATGCAAATTCTAAGGAGGCAGATTTTGTTTCAAATTAAGAACACACTAATTATCAGACTTGAACATAAGTGGGATGGTCAAAAATTGGTAAAGCTCTTCAACATTTAATTAGACAGCATATGAACATCGATATAAAATACTATAGTCAATGAGAAGTCAAGTTAAATGTTCTATAAAATCCAACTCTCTTCTAAGATTCTGACAGTTTCTATGACATGTGAAATGAATGTTACATGGAGTTCATATGATGGGGATTATGAATAAAGAAGGTGTGGAAGACGTTTCACAGAGTAGGTCATATTTTAGTCAAGCTTTAAAGTACATGTAGTATTTAAAAAGAAAGATAGTAGTAAGTACATTCCAAAGATAAGGAATAATGCAAAGGATGAAAGGCAGAATTGCTTAAAGCATCCTGAGTGGGCAAACCTGGCTGGACTAGAGTGCTTTCATTATGGAGCTGTGTATAGAAAGTTAAAATATCAGGTAGGAGCTAAATAGTAGAATACCTTCAATGCCTGCTTGTGTTTTGACTTTACCCTGGAGCTACAAAGCAGCCTTAATAAATAAATAAATAAACTAACTAACAAATGGGAGGTTAGTGTACCGACTAAAAAGCATTACTGGTCATATCTGGGTTCAAATTCCAAACCCATCACTTGCTGTCAACATCTCTGAGCCCTAATCTCCTCATCTGTCAAATAAGAATATGAGGATAATTATATTAGCTACCTCGCAGAGTTGTGAGAATAAAGTGAGCTACTAAATGTAGAGCTTGGTACCTAGTAAGTAGTAAAAAACCGATAGCTGTGGCCCTGGCTGGTTTGCTCAGTGGTAGAGCATTGGCCTGGCGTGCAGGAGTCCCGGGTTCAATTCCCGGCCAGGGCACACAGGAGAAGTGCCCATCTGCTTCTCCACCCCTCTCCCTCTCCTTTCTCTCTGTCTCTCTCTTCCCCTCTCACAGCCAAGGCTCCACTGGAGCAAAGTTTGCTCGGGAGCTGAGGATGGCTCTGTGGCCTCTGCCTCAGGCGCTAGAATGGCTCTAATTGCGGCAGAGCGATGCCCCCTGGTGAGCAGAGCATCGCCCCCTGGTGGGCATGCCAGGTGGGTCCTGGTTGGGCGCATGCAGGAGTCTGTCTGACTGCCTCCTCATT
The DNA here is from genome assembly GCF_036850995.1 of Saccopteryx leptura. NCBI lineage: Eukaryota > Metazoa > Chordata > Mammalia > Chiroptera > Emballonuridae > Saccopteryx > Saccopteryx leptura. The sequence continues at coordinate 113,385,038 of NC_089504.1, forward strand.
TCCAACTTCGGAAAAATACAAAAAAAAAAATAACAAAAAAAACAATAGCTGTAATTATTTTTATGAGAGAAGGAGTGAGCATGTTAAGAGAGAGAGAGAGACAGATGGGGGGAGGGGCTCTCCAAATGCCTCAAGCATACTAAAAATATTAAAACAATGTTGGGTTTGGCCCAATCTAGATTTAATCTGTCATAACCATATCTTCTTGATCTCTGTTCTTTTAAATGTGTTAGAATTTGTAAGATACTGGGAGGGAAATTAGAATTCTTCTTGGATTTTTCTAATTACATGCCGACAGAATTGTCAGTCAAAGTCCGTACAATAGAGATATTTTTCGATCTTTAAGTAATCCATCTGTTCAAAACTAAATGAACACAGATCTATGTCTAACTCCCCAAATGACCTACTAATTCTAATTACCTTTTTTTGAAATTTACTCATGGCTTTCTGGAATGTTTCTGCTTCCTCATCTGTGGCGTTCAGAAGATGTACATTTTTATAGATAGTTTCATTCAGAAAATGCTCAGACTGAAAATGAAAAGAATTTTTAAAAAGTATTGTTAAGTTATTCATGCCAGAAAGTGGTATTTCTATTTTTCAGTTTTCCAGAATGATCAGATATCATATGGGTACACACCTCGGATTTGAAAGTAGCTCCTAGGATACCTGCCACCACCTGCAGGAGCAGGATCAAAAGCAAGCCTATGAAAAACTGAGAAAAAAAGAAAAAAGAACATGTGTTATCCCAGCGCATGCATTCACATCTTGGGATGTTTCAGCACAGATCTTCCTTTTATAGTCTGGGTCAGCTTACAACTCCAAGGAGTAACCATGCTCTTTATTTAGTCTACCCTTTGCCTCAAGGAGCAAATTTTGAGACCATTACCTTCAGAAATATTTGCTCCAAAGACTGACCATAGAAAGTGGGTAAAATGAAAATGTATTCATAGAAGTTGCTGCATGGGGAAAAGTTTAAAAACTTAGATGCAAGTATTTGAATGTTATCTTTCTCCTTTTTCTTCATCAAACACAAACTTCAAAACTTCAGAACTGACAGCATACACAAGGTTTCTACCATGCTTACAGTTCCCAAGATCTTGTTATAAATGTCAACTCCCAAAACCTGCCTCAGATTTTTAAATCATAATTTTGGAGAATGCAGCCCACAACAAGTTAATTGTTTTTTTAAAACAAGCTCTTCAAGTAATTAAATCCTCAATTGTCAATGAGGCCTTATTAATCTAAAGGCAACCACTATGGGTGCTAATACAGTTCAAAACTCTGTCCTTACTTTCCTTCATAATAAACAAATACTTACTTCATGAGAAAAACAAGTTTAGACAAACTCTGATCAACCTTTATGTCAGATTTATATTTAATAAATACTTGATGATTTTTCTAATCTTCTCTCTATATCCATTTATTATTTTCTACTGTATATATTAAAAGTGAAGACTATGGGTTATCCCAACCCAATCCATCCTCCTTGAAGCTTTCTAAGTGACAGATATGATATCTCACTCCCTTAGAATTTTCTTAGCATGAAATGTGTTTTGAGGCCTGGCCAGTTGGCTCAGTGGTAGAGTGTCAGCCCAGCACATGGATGTCCTGGGTTTGATTCCCAATCAGGGCACACAAGAAAAGCACCCATCTGCTTCCCCACCCCTCCCCCTCTCACTTCTGTCTCTCTTTTTCTCTTTCTCTCTCTCTCTCCCCTCCTGCAGCCATGGCTCAATTGGATCAAGTTGGCCCCAGGCACTGAGGATGGGTCCATGGCCTTCACCTCAGGTGCTAAGAAGAGCTTGGTTGCTGAGCAATTGAGCAAAGCCCCAGGTGGGCAGAGCATCACCCCCTAGTGGGCTTGCTGGTAGATCCCAGTCAGAGTCATATGAGAGTCTGTCTCTGCCTCCTCTCCTCTCACTGAGAAATAAATAAATAAATAAATAAATAAATAAATAAATAAATAAATAAATAAATAAATAAATGTAATGTGACTTTGCCATAGTCTATACTCAGATCCATCTACCATCATTTACCAAAATTAGCCTCTGCCACTCCAACCACACAGAGGCCTACAGTTTCCAAACAAGTGACCTTGTACTTCCTTCAAAAACTCAGGGGGTTTTTCTCTGGAAGGTTCATCACAACCTCACCCATACATGTACCTATTCACTTCTGCTTCTGGCTTGAAGTTCCCTCCTTGCCCTTTTTCTCTTGGGCCACTCCCACTGTAGCTAATTATTATTTTGCCCATCTTCCCTGATGGGTTTCAATTGTCTCAGTGTCTCTGCCTCATTTAGCACAGCATCTGGCATGTAGCAGGTAGGTACTCAGGAATAATGAATAAAGAATGCTAAAACTTGTCTTCTCTTGGGGTAGCCTCTAATCTGAGCTAACCATATGGCTTCCACAATCAAACCCTCTACCCAGAAGTTAGAGTGTCATCAGTCTTGGCAAGTTCTTTGAGCGGGCAGTGGGGTGGGCATGGAGGACTCACCAAGAGAAGCATGCAGCGGCTTTCCTTCACGGCACCACAGCATCCCAGGAACCCCAGAATCATGATGGTAGCACCCACAGCAATTAAGATATTCACAGCCACGTAAGGACTAACATCAGAGTTCTTACTGCTGATAAACTGAAAATAAAAAAGAGAAATCAGAAAATCCCTTTCCTTGATGTGTTTTATTTAACAAAATCCACTGGGTACCTACTAGGTACCAGGCTCTGTTCTAGACTTTGAGATATTAGTGATCCAAAGCAGCAAAAATCTCTGCCTTCAGGGAGCTTACATTCTACTAAGGTGTTATTTGTCTGAATAATGTTTCCATCTTTATATTATATTTTTCTAAGATGATATATTAGATAGTGGATGGAAGCAATGTAATAGGCTTTCGATACACAGATTATTTTAAATTTAGAAGGACATGTACTTTCACCCATGATATGCTGCTCTTTGGTTTGCATATTTTGTGTTTTCTACATAAAAGTAGCATTGTAATGCATGTGTTTTTGTGGCAATTAAATTAATTATAAAGCCCATGCTCCTCAAACTACTGATAGACACAACAATATGAATGAATCTCAAAAACATTATGTTTGAGCTAAATAAGCCATATTCAAAAGAGTGTTTCTGTATTGTTCCATATATCTAATAATCAAGAATAAGTAAATCTAAGTGATGGTGCTAGAAATCGGAGCAGGGCTTGACTTTCAGCTGAGCAGGAGGGAAAGGAGTGACTGACTGCAAAGGGATGAGAAAATATTTATGGGTTAATAGAATACTTTAAATATTGATTTTAATAGTAATTTCACAGGTCTATACATTTGCCAAAACAAACAAACAAATAAAAAGTCTAGGACCTGATATTCCATATTAATTCTATCTCTTTGTTCCCAGAAGATACAGTCCATGGAGTCTTCCAGAAACTCTTCATTTTGTCTGACTGTTAAGTAATAGGATACTGAGGGGGAAAAAAATCTTAGCGCTCTATGTGATGGATTGGGCCATCCAACTTGCATAATATAACTCTTCCTCCCCACACATGTACTCTTCTTCCTCACCTTCCTAACACCTCACTCAATCTCCCACTTGTCCTCCAGATATATCCAGAAGTTCCTCATAATTAAAAATTCAAGCTTCATGCCTGAGTTGTATCTGAGTGCCACAGGTAGGCCGTCTTTCCTGTACAACCTCTACCTACTGGTTTATTTCAAGGCAAAGCATTAGCTCTTAGACTAACTCAGAGACTGTTTCCTGGAATATTCGACATATTGTGTAGATCAGCTCCCATAACAAGAAATGGAAAAAATGCTACTATGAATGATTTTACATTTTTTTTTAATTTTATATTTTAAATGACTTTTTAAACCAATTTGTAGCTTAGGGAGTCTTTATTTTACAATCAGTAGGAAGAAATGTGCTGAAGTTGTCAAAGCATGAGAACAAAGTTCTATATTCCAGTGGGTCCTGTTATATATATAACTGAGTTTATAACACTGCAATAGTCAGTATTATAAACTGACTATTGGGCCCGTTTCCCATTTATAAAGAGAATTGGGTCAGCTTCTGTGATATCTAAGGCCTCCTTTGTCTCTCAAGAGTCTGTACTTACAAATAATGTTTCAATTTACCTATTTAGAAACCTTTTCATTGAACAGGTAATTTTTTTTTCATGTTTTATGTTTGATTATTGTTTGCTTGCTTAAGATCAGGGTTAAGAAATCAGTTTTGTTAATAAACAGGCATAGCATCTGGGTCAGAACAGAAAAGGAGAGAAAAACAGCATTAGAAAACTGACTCTACTCACCCACCATTAAACACTACTTCACTAGAATGGTATGGCCCGTGCAGGCAAACCCTAAGGCATCTGAGAGGGAGAAACCTCACTGAGGTATCAGAACTTTGCTTATATAGCCCAGACAGAGAAATAATAGGTCAAGTACCGACAAGTGAGACCTGGATAATGTGGCCAGCCCTTATTCAGCAGGATAATGAAGCTCTGCTGGGCCGGTGACTCACAACCAAAGACTGGTCAGAAAGCAGTGTGTTGGCTCTCTGAGGGTCTCTGTTCAAAGTCCAGCCCAAGTGGCATTTTTCATCAGAAAAGAAGTGGAAATTTGAGTGCAAGCATATGTGCCAGGAAAGGGACAACAGAGAATTAAAAGCTGTCTTAGACGAACAGTGTCTGAGTGTGTTTTAGGACAAGGGGAGAATTTGTAAAGATAGAGAAATAGCAGAACCTGAATGAAGGTGGCTCAGAGTCCTCTTTGGATTCTAAGGGATCTCCTGGGACAGGAGTGGCTGCCCACCTGCTGGGCCTCACGATGCTGAGTTTATCAAGAAGGAGAACAGAGCATCCCTAAGAGACACTTCAGTCCAAAGAGACATGCTAAAAGATGTCCACCTCTACTTTCCTGAAATCCTTCTTTCTGTGTTTATGCTCATGTTCTTCCTTCCAAAATTGCAACCACTATTTCCCACTAGTAATTCAGTTCCTTGCACAGTCTGGATTCTTTGTCACTGACTTCAGATAAATATAAGTCAAGTCAATTTCACATAAATCAAGCTGGTTAATGTTGTCCTGACAGATACTGCTGGGCTAGAGGCTGACAGAACACAAAAGGGAAAATGAAACTGAAGATGCTGTCTAGTTCCATCAATTTGTTCTCATCTCCAGATATGGAGCAACACCCTCTCAAAGACAATGGTTCTCCTTTAATACATTCAATTTGTGTAATTTCTTAATAGAATAAACATCAAATTTGTTTACTGGAAGCACTGAAGGGAAAGAAAATATTCCTATATCAACCAGAAGTATAAAATAAAATAATAAAATAAAATAAAATAAAATACAGGCTGTATACACATCTTAAAAAGGCCAAACCACCCACTAAAAAGGTGGCTGTTAATTTCTGTGCTTAATTTGAGTCCCAAAGCCAGACCTCAGCTTCTAGACAACAGAGATTCTGTACATCTTCAAATACCATCAAAGGGCTCAAATCCCAAAGCCCAAACCCATTAGGAAGTGAGTTACATTTATCAGCATAAAACAATAAATGAAATCCTAATGGACTAGGATGTTGCCAACTAGTTTCCACACCTGTTCCTCATCCAATTTTTTCAACATTATGAGACACAGAATAAGGAAGCAGCTGATTAATTTCTATTGTGATTCTCTGAGTTCTCTAATGGTAGAAAGCATAATTTTAAAAGAAAGAAATAAAAGCAAAAGAAGGAAGAAAGAAGAAAGGTAGGGATGGGAGGAAGGAAGGCAGGAAGGCAGGAAGGCAGGAAGGCAGGAAGGCAGGAAGGAAGGAAGGAAGGAAGGAAGGAAGGAAGGAAGGAAGGAAGGAAGGAAGGAAGGAAGGAAGGGAGGGAGGGAGGGAGGGAGGGAGGGAGGGAGGGAGGGAGGAAGGAATAGAGGAAGGGTGGGTGAGTGGGTCTGGAAAAGCCACTCATTCAGAATAGATGTTAATTTTCTTTTAATCTTTCTTTCAACTAGGTTATGTCCAAAAGCATTTAGCTGCACCACAGGATAATAAGTTTTAATTGAATATATATTACCTGTACAGCATAGGGAATATAGTCAATAACATTGTAATAACTATGTATGGTGGCAAGGGGGGACTAGACTCATTGGAGGATCACTTCATAAGTTATATAAATGTCTACCCACTATGCTATACACCTTAAACTAATATATTATTGAATGTCAAACTATAATTGAAAAATTTTAAAATAAAAATTCATTAATTAATTTAAAGAAATGCATTACCTTAATTGCCAGCTTAGAAACAGCTTAGCAATTATCAAATAAGGCTTAGCACTTCTATTAGAGAGAAAGCTTTTGGGAGAATACTTTACAAAAGTCCTAACAGTAAATAATGTGAGCCTGAGTAGTGGCAAGAACCCAGACAACAAAGAACAAGAGAACTGCTCGGTGTGCAGTAAGAATAATAATTTTGAGGGTGGGGTGCCCCTGAGAAGAAGAAGGGAGAGAGAAGAACAAAAGTAGGGGAACCAGGAGATGGTGCCAGGCACAATGTTGGATAAAACTAATAGAACATCCCTCTCACATCCTCACCCTTTTCCCCACACATACTCTTTATACATTTGCAACACTATGGTATGGTACAGAAACAAGGCAAGTGGAATTCATAGACCAGAGCCAGAACTTACAATAGGAACCAAACATCCTCTAGCCATGGAAACCTTGGTAAGAGCTTTGCCCCAGGACACAGCACAGTGTGTAGCCAGTAGCCGTAGCCACCAACACAGCTGCCTTGCCTGCGCAGATTAACATTTGATACGGATAGATGGTAATGAAACAACAGAGCCAAGAACTGGTGGGCCATTATCTTTGATCCTAGCTCGCACCCAGCGGGCAAGAAATACACACAGTGGGAAAACATTTCCCTTTCCATTCAGGGCTCCCAAAGCCACTGACTCCTCCGAGTATTCCTAGAATCAAAGTTTCTACCTCACCACCCTTATTCACCTCTGTTCCCCATCTCCTTCTTCCTGCACAAACTGCACAAACTGGCTTTTCCTTCAGCACTCCGCCATCTTGGCTGCTTCTCCTCTGCAATGCTAATTTCAGGAACCAGAGAGAGTCTGCCCCATTTTATAGTGTAGAAATCCAAACCTTTAAGCCAGTATACAAAGCCACTTATACAAAGCCACTTATCTGAGGCATAAATGGGATTCCTCATAAGAGTGCATTATCCCACATCATGCAACAGTCAAGGGTGTGGGAAAAAGCTCAGTTTTGAGAAGATCTTAGTATTAAAAGGGTGGAAAAGGCTTAGTCTTAAAACTAAGCCTTAGGCTATAAGAACCTTGCCTGCTTACAGCCTGTCCCCCACACCCAATACTAACTACAAGTGAGCAAACATATATATCATATTTGCAAACTTATTTGACCCACATGGGGGTACCAGGGTCATGCTAATCTTACTCAGATAGCAAGAAGCTGGACAACACCAGCCAATAGCGAGTTACACCAGTGTGACCACCACCTCTTACTGTTACAAGGAGTTGTCCTCATTACCAATTGCCACAAGTAATTACTACTATCTTCGTCCATTGTTGCCTTGAAAACACAGATTCAAAATCTTATCCAAGAGAACTTCTCACTTTCTTTATTATTTTTATTTTTTTGGAGCACCACCCCACCTTGGATCTGCGAAATTATTGTCAATACCTTATACCGTACTACAAAAATCACTGTTGGTGGGGAGGAAAGCCACCTCAAGCTGGCTTAAGCAAGCAACAAAAGAGGCTGATTTCCACTTTGGCTCCTTCCCACCTCCACTTTTGTTGCGATATTTCTGTTTTTGGAATAACACCTCCTCCATTTTCCAGAAGGACTGGTCCATACCTAACACAGTGCCAGGTACATAGTGAGCACTTTTAATTAATTTAATTGAATTCAATTATAAAATCACATACCAAATAATTGTATGAGGCAGGTAAGGAAAATGCTATTGAAACACTTATTATTATTGCCATTTAATTTGATCAATATAAGAAAAGTAACTACTTTGGGATCAGAGAGGTTTGTGTTTATTTAGTTACCTCTTCATCATCTCGGCTTACTCGAACCCAAATTGCTACTGCCAGGATCAAGATACCACAGAGCTGCAAGAAAAGAAAAAATATATGTTAGAATTTGAGTACGATAAACTGCAACTGTAATTCCACATACCCCTACCCATCTGGTTACAATGATCTATCATTAATTACACCATTACAACCTGAAAGACATAAGTGAGGCACATTCATGTGCAGATAACTGCTGAAATGGCCCATTGTAATTGGTAAATTCGATAAGAATAATCTGTTTCCTATCCACATCCAAGGTTCATTCACAGGTCTAGGTCGGACAAGAAATCATCTCCTCTATAGGGGAGGGGAAAGGCGATGTTCCATGTTTCAACTTCAACTTAGTGTTTTTGCTAGATTTTAAACTACAAAAGATAACTCACAACAATTTGAAGATCAAATATCCTTATTAGGCCCCCAGGTTTGTCACTGAGAAGTTGCCTTAGACCGAATGAAAGAGAAAAACATCTCTTCAAGATCCCAGAAACTAGAAATTGGGATAGACGAGGAAAAGTAGAACATTTGACCAAACCTACAGTTAAGCCACAAGTATTCATCGTACTTTCTGTACCCAAATAAACGCTTTTCAAATAAGCTTTCAGGTGGTAAACCTTACCCAGAGAAGAGAAACAATGAGGAACCATTCTTAAAGTCTTAAATTCCCTTAATGACTTTACCAGATTATTTAATTTGGAGCAAGGCCAACACATAAAATATGAAACACATTTTACTTTCATGTAAGGAAAACCCTTGCCTTTTAGGATTTTCTTTTTTTTTTTTTTTTAAGATATGTATGTTGAGGCCTCAGAAAAGAAATCAAAGCCCTATTATTAGATAGAGATGTTGAGAACAAGCTAGGTAACATACGAAGCACAGCAGGCTTCGGAGGACTTGCTAGCCGAGGCCTCTAAAGCCCAGTGACTTGGCAGCGTCATTGCTTTCGTGCACGGTTGAGCCACACGTCTGGAATCCCAAAACAGCAGTTTCACTTTTAATGGCTTCTCATCAAGTTGGCCAGGGAAGTAGCGTCAATGGCTTTGTTAAGGAATAGAGAATGCCATGAGTCGCTGAATAACCAGCGAATCTGTGTTCCCTGAAAGGTCTCAAAAATCATCCAGGATCAAACCCTTCATTTCAGACAAAGAAACTAGAATCCTCGACAGATAACAGTCACATTGTGAAAATCCAGCACCACCTTGAATCCAATCCTGCCTCTGCTACACGCTTCTACTCCTTCTACAAAATAAGGAAGGCAATGGAAACCCAAAGCTGTCAATGAAATCACCATATAACCTGTATTGGTGGTTAGTGATCTTACAGGCACGCACATACACACACTATAAAATACAAACCAATGAAAAAATAGTGTTAGAGCCTGAAACCCCTCCTTATTTCCTTTCCCTGTTTCCACAAATTCTAATTTCATTTGCAGATGAAGTTAAAGTACTCCTTCTAGCAGTTCTTTGTTAATAAAATAAGTCTGGAAGGATTTATTCAAATGATAATGAGATTCTTGGGGATTTTCAATAATTTTGTAGCAGCTGGATGTTTTGTAATTTGATTTGTTCACTAATATTTTCTTTTTCTTCTTCCACAGGAAGACTTACATTGATTAGCTTAATAGCTGCTATGGCTTTTAGCTTTAACTGAAAATATGTTGCTCACAAAAATTAGGGGATATTTTATTGCTTCATATGATATGGTCCAGTATATGTTATAGTCCAGTATATGATATAGTTCAGTATTACAGCATTAATTATTTAAACAGATATTACGATTATCATTCTTACCTGACATTTACTGATGAAACTATTAAGAAAACTTTAATAGCTCTTAGAGACTAATATTGTTTGACCTTTTGCTTTTTTTTGTTTCTGTGTGACTTTTTAGTTCACTTTTTCAATGTAGTTAGACATCAAATTATTCAAAAATCTTATTAAATCAATCATTTTTTTTCCCTCAAATGATAACTTTTAGTCTTCTCAGACACTGAAAGTTATCTATAAAATTAACATTTAAAAGAAGGATATCAAAGCAACAATGAGATACCACTACATACTTATTAGAATGGCCAAAATCTGGAACACTAACAACCACAAATGCTGATAAAGATGTCAAGCAACAGGAATTGTCATTCACTGCTGGTGAGATGCAAAATGGTACAGCTGCCTTGGAAGACAGTGTGGCAGTTTCTCACCAGCTAAAGATACTCTTACCATATGACCCAGCAGTAACACTCTTTAGTATTTACCCAACAGAGTTGAAAACTTACATCCACACAAAAACCTGCCCAAGGATATTTATAGCATAATTGCTGAAACTTACCAAGATGTCCTTCAGTAAGTGAATGGATAAATAAACTGTGGTACATCCAGAAAATGGAATATTATTCAAGGCTAAAAAGAAATGAGCTCTCAAGCCATGAAAGAATACGGAGGAAACTTAATTGTGTTATTACTATGTAAAAGAAGCCAATCTGAAAATGCTATATACTGTATGATTCCAACTGTATGACATTCTGGAAATAGCAAAACTATGGAGTCAGTAGAAAGATCAGGATTGCTGAAGAAGAAATAAATAAATGGGAAGAGCACAGAGGATTTTAGGGCAGTGAAAATATGCTGTATAATAATATAATGATGGATACATGTCAATGTGATTATACATTTGTCCAAACCCATAGAATGTGTAACACCAAGAGTGGACCCTATGTAAACTATGGTCTTTGAGTGATTATGATGTGTCAACATTGGTTCATCAATTTTAACATACATAACACTCTCTGATGAGTAATATAAATAACAAGGAAAGCGTCTGACCAGGCGGTGGCGCAGTGGATAGAGCATTGGACTGGGATGCAGAGGACCCAGGTTCCAGACCTCAAGGTCGCCAGCTTGAGTGCGGGCTCATCTGGTTTGAGCAAAGCTCACCAGCTTGGACCCAAGGTCGCTGGCTCGGGCAAGGGGTTACTCGGTCTGCTGTGGCCCCACGGTCAAAGCACATATGAGAAAGCAATCAATGAACAACTAAGGTGTCACAACAAAAAACAAATGACTGATGATTCTCATCTCTCTCCATTCTTGTCTGTCTGTCCCTATCTATCCCTCTCTCTGACTCTCTCTCTGTCTCTGTAAAAATAATAAAAATAAAACAAAATAACAAGGAAAGTTATGTATGTGTGGGAGTTAGGGGTGTATAGGAAATCTCTGCACTTTCCTCTCAATTTTACTGTGAACCTAAAACTGCTCTAACAAATAAAGTCTTTTTAAAAAGAAAAAGAACTCAATTATGTCAGAGTCAAGAATATTTTGCCTGACCTGTGGTGGTGCAGTGGATAAAGCCTTGTACCTGGAACACTGAGGTCGTAAGTTCAAAACCCTAAAGTCACTGGCTCTGAGTGCAGGCTTGTCAGCGTGGGGTGGCGGGCTTGAGCAGAGATTGTCTACATGACCCTGTAGTTCACCAGCTTGAGCCCAAAGGTCACTGGCATGAAAAGCCCAAGGTCACTGGCTTGACCAAGGGGACACTGGCACAGCCCCATCCAGGGTACGTATGAGAAGCTCAATGTACGACTAAAGTGAAAGCAACTACAAGTTGATGCTTCTCATTCTCCCTCTCCCTTCCTGTCTCTCTCCCTCTCTCTCAAAAAAAAAAAAAAAAAAAAAAAAAAAAAAAAAAATATATATATATATATATATATATATATATATATATATATATATATATTGCCCAACTTCAATCTTTTTTTCTTCTGCATGTTGGCCCCGCACTGAGGATCACTCCCATGAACCTCTGCCTCAGGTGCTAAAAATAGCTCAGTTGCAAGCATGGCCTCAGATGGGCAGAGCATCGGCCCTAGATGAGGTCGTCAGGTGGATACCTGTCGGGGCACATCTAACTTCAATGTTCATAATTAGATAAATGTTCTTAGGGATTTTTAAGTTGGCAAAACTATCATTTTGATCCCTATTTCAAACTTCATAATAAAAACAGAAACAAATAAATGTTTAAAACATATCTTCCTCATCTTATTGAAGAAATTCATATATAAAAATCAGAGAGTCTTAACAACATGAAATCAGTTATAAGTTTGTTAGATAGCTTTAAAAGTAAGTTGACTTACTGTCAGGAACAATACTAACCTATTTTATCCCGCTTGTTTTAAGATTGGCCATAATGTCTTGGAGCTCTTTTCCAATTTATATTTATAGGCTTGTTCCTTGATTTTTTATACTGTCTTAAATACTTGGGAGTATAAATCTTTTTAAAAAAATATCTAGTTTAGTCCCTCTTCCTGTTGATAAGGTTGTAAATGGGTTGATATGTTGGACCCCCAAATCAGCCCACAGTGGACACTGCAGAATTGACTAGGTCCCAGTGAGTCACTGTGGTTGTCTCTCAGCTCTCATGGAACATCTTTCTTTTTATAGAAATAAGAGGTTCTTAGTCTGAGTCAGCATGCTAAGAAATGAGGTAATTTTTATCTTTGCTTATGAACATGCTATGGACTAAATTACACCCCCCTAAATTTGGATGTTGAAGCTCTAACTTACAATGTGACTCTATATTGAGGTAGGACTTTTAGAAGGTGATTAGTTAAATGAGATCATAAGGGCAAGATCCTAATACGACATGATCTATGACTTTGTAACAGGAGGGAGAGAGAGAGAGAGATCTTTCTTTTTTGATGAACACACGCTGGGAGGAGTGACCATGTGAGGACCCAGCAAGCAGGCCATCATTTGCAATCTGGGAAGAGAGGCCTCACCAGAAACCAAATTAGGTGGCACCTTGCTCTTGGACTTCCAGCTTCCAGTACTGTGAGAAAATCAATTTCGGTTTTTTAACCTACCAACTCTATGCTAGTTTATGGCAACCCAAGCAGACTAAGACAGGGCAAGAAGAAAATGGAAAGCACCACCCAGGACAAAAATAAATGGTATAGAACAGGCTCATTTGTCCTCTTCTTGGATAATGTGTCTTCCAATCCTCCCTCTCTCTAAATTCAACCTTTGAATTTGGGTGTTCATCAAAATGTTTTTGAAAAGCGTACAAAATGGAAGAACCTGCATAATGCTATTGTAGGAGGAAGAGTGTACTGTGAGATATTATTATGGGTCCAAAATAGACATTTTTTAGATAAACTTAAGGAAAACCTTCTTATGCTGCTCTTGAGAGGTTACAAGACAACAAGAAAATATCCAAATGGATAATTTGGGTAACTACAATATTTGTTGTTATAACCCCACAACACAAGAGATCATGAGTATAACCCTAACATTTTGGGACAGTACTACTGTTGTTAATTTTCAAGTTGCTTCTTATTAAACATTTACTCAAAAGTCCAGAATAATTGCATTGTAGTAAGATGATATCATCGTTCACGAGAACTCTTTATGTGAATTTGTACATTGTTCCAGTCTCTGTTCTCTGGATATATCATCTTCCTTTGCATTGTTTATCTCTTTCCAATTTTCCTCTGGCAGAGCTTCTCAATTTGGAATTCTACATCACTGTCTCCATGTAATGTGATTTCTGGAGTGGATTTTAATTCTATCATTGTGTTTCTGGTTTACTTGAAGTACTTCTTTATCCATTTTCCTTTCCATCTCATCCTATGGTTTTCCAGTTAACTTGATCTTTTCTCATGACATGCAGCTGCTATTTCATGGAGGGTTATTTTCTCGCATTGCATAGAGGCTACTAGTTTCCTACAACTTTTTTAAGGATGCCAGAGTTTCTTTCAGGGGTGTGTGCTTATCCTTTAGGGCTTCAGGGTGACATTCCCTTTCATTGATTATAACAGAGTTTTTTTATTATTTATGCTGGGTTTTCCCTTACTCATTCTTTAATGAGACCTATCCTGCTTTCTTATGAATTTGCCTCACTCTCTAACAACAAGCATTATGTTAATTCTCAGATCTCGTTGGAGGGGAGGTTGCTGTGTATTTCCTCAATGGGTATGGTTCTAATGCAGCACTGATTTACAGAGATGTCCCCCAGTGTTCACACAATATCTGATTTTATGATGCTCTAAACCACAAATTTTCAACGTCTTTTGTCTCCTGGCACACATAACTAACTACTAAAATCCTGTGGCACACCAAAAAAACTTTTTTTTTGTCAATCTGATGAAAAATATGTATAATTTTGGTTTATTCACACAAAAATGGCTATTGTTGTGTTGACTGTTGTGATTTTTTAATTTGACAATCTGAGAAAGAGGTCAGAGCCCCTGACTAAATTAGTCAGGCACTGCATGTTTTAAAAACTCTTGCAGCACCCCAGCTGAAAATTGCTATACTGCCTATCCAGGAGGTGGTGCAGTGGATAGAGCACAGTGAATACAGCATTGAACTGGGATGCAGAGGACCCAGGTTCAAAACCCCAAGGTCACGGCTTGAGCGCTAGCTCATCCGGCTTACGCACGGGTTGCTGGCTTGAGCATGGGATCATAGACATGACCTCATGGTCGCTGGTTTGAAGCCCAAGGTCGCTGGCTTGAGCAAGGGGTCACTCGCTCTGCCATAGCTTCCCGGTCAAGGCACATATAAGAAAGCAATCAATGAACAACTAAGGAACTGCAACGAAGAATTGATGTTTCTCATCTCTCTTCCTTCCTGTCTGTCCCTATCTGTCCCTCTCTCTGACTCTCTCTGTCTCTGAAAAAAAAAAAAGAAAAAAAATGACTGTGCCAAACCAGTGGAGGAAACTAAACACTTCAATTCTTAGCAGACTCTGTTATTATGATTTTTAGATTTTTGGAAAAATGAGTGATACTTTAAATGTTTTTCTTCCCAAAATGAGTGGTATGTACTGTATCCGTGTGTATCAGCACACACAGTGGAGTGTCGCTGTGCTGGCATTCATGAGCACCTCCTGAACCTATGAAGTAAGCCAAGCACCAAAGATACCTCGCAAATTCTAATTTTAAATATATCTAAATTTAAGAGAAAGATATCAGCCACATTTTCTTCTGGCATGAATAGGGCCTGGGTAAGCACGATTCAGGTTATCTTTCTTACATTGATATATAAAATCCCTAAAGTTCACATAACTTCAAAATATGTAAAGAGAGTTGAATGTTCAACATTTGATTAGCATCCTAACGTTTCTGAATGATAACAGGATGCACATTCAGAAATATTTATCACTTTGTTTCAAATGACAGTTGCCATAAAGTAACACCTGCAGACCTATACATATTTATACATTTGCAGGGCCCGGGGCAAGAACACAAACAAGAGAGCACAAACCATAGGTCTCTATATTGAGAAGTTATAAATAACTCAAGGGGATAAACGTATATAAAATATGTTCTACTTTCCTACCTTGACAAATGCGCCCACTTAATGACCCGGAAGACAAGATTTGATACAGAACTCTCAGAGCCTGATATAAGAATGTGGCGTGGGGACAGCCAGCGGGAGCCCCCACCTTTCACTTCCGGTTCTGTCTTGAACTCGGAGGGATGTAACAGAATGGGTATGGATACCTCAGCCTGCCAGATCTGTTTACAACCTGTTTCCATTCCTGGCAAACAGCTCCCTCTTGATCACCCCTGGAGAAGGGTTTGTACAGACCCTGGACTTAGGTTTGAGGCCATTTGGGTAAGGCAAATTGTGCTTCCAGATACTCACAGTGGAGGCTGGGTTTAGGGTGAATGTATTCCTCCAGCCCTACAGATTTCTTGCCCCATGAGGCCAAAGGAGGGTCAGAATGGGGCTAAAATTATATTTAAGTTTTAAAAGCCCATCACATATAAAATACTATCATACCAGATTCCAATACATTTAACTTAAATGGTGGTTGTACTTGGGGGGGGGGGGGGAATAGCATTAATTGCACTATTATTATATGTCAATCCTTGGTTATAGGCTTTCATAAAGTATTTCAGTGAATCTTCACAGTAAACCCTGCCAGGTGAAATTATCATCCTCATTTTCCAAATGCAGAGACTCAGGCACAGAAAAGTCAAGGAACACAGAACAGGCCACAAAGGAATATGGAGTAAATTCAGGATTTGAATCTGTCTGTTTACAAAATAAACTTTCTTTCCATTCCCTTAATATTTGGTAGAAGAATTTATGCCTTATCATAATTCTTGACTTCCTATTTCCCCCTCTGTTTCAAAAGCCTACATTGAAATTTATTTATCACTCTGCACAGTGGTTTTATATTTCTGTCTCATAAAAATGCCTATAAAATATTGGCTGAAGTGTTGTTCCTTAAACGTTTACTTAGGATTATTCTGAGTTCTTTATATGAATTAAATAACTTAATCTTCACAACAACCCTGTGAAGTAGATACCACTACTCTCCCCAGTTTTACAGATGAGGAACAATAAAGCACAGAGAGGTTAACTAATTTCCACAACGTCACACAGCTGGTGATGGAGGAGCTGAGGTTCAGCCTGAGCTCTCAACCACTGAGCTCCAATGCCTTTTGTCCTTGGTATAGTTCCACACTGATTGTATGGTAGCTGGGAAATGCTGTATTTACAAAGTTTGCACATTTTTCCATCGTCCAATCTTTATCTTGAAGGATTTCATCAGCTGACAGAATGAAATATAACTGTGCCCCATTTTTTAATGTAGCCTATCTTCTAGTTATGTCTGCTCTGCATCAACTCTTTTAATTGCTCTCAGAACATCTCATCCAGAGACCCAGGCACCACATAAAATACAATGATGAACATCAAAATGCTGGTTTCTGGACATTCTCCAAAGCCTGACTTCCTTCTGCTCTCTTCAAACTGCTGCAAGCTTTGGTTTCTTTCACTTGCTGATACATTTGGCTTTACCCCTTGGCTCCTCCTTCTCACCTCACCTCATTTGCTGTTCATAATGTTCCCTCACTCTGTTTTCCTTCATCAAAGTGGGCCTCTCCATGGCTCTCCGCCTCTGGCAGTGGGTCCACTGCACCCACTGGCCGATGGCCCTGTGTTCCACACTTATCCGGAGTCCGAAGACACGACACCCCAAGCATCTACAGTACTCCGAAGCCTGAGAGAGGCATAAGAAAATGTAGGCAGTTCATCTGTTTTGACGCAAGACTCAGAGATACAGGTTTTGTACCTATAATTTATCTATAACCTAGAGCACCTCCAGTTTGCTCTAACTTACATCAACCCCTAGCATGAGTGATTAGAAGTGATACTTACTTTCACATGTTTTTCTTCAATTACTAACCAGTGGAAATCACTACATATTTATGTGGCACATCTCAAGTTCTCTCACAAAAGGAACTGGTATGTTTAACTTACATGACCACATGCATATCTTACAGATATTTCAACATCTGGCCCTACTTTGCAAAGGCTTAGTTTCACAAGTTATACCGGAAAGAATGCATTTAAAAACATAAGGCCACGGATATCTACAAGAAAACCACATCAGGGAGACCGTTAGCATTTTGCTTAAGTAAACATTAAGAATGTGACAAATTGCTAATTTCCTATGAAGGGTTGTAAAATTCCAGCTGAGGACTCTGGGTTGTGGGTAGAGGGCAAAATAGAAATAAGAAAGGTTCCTTAACCTCAGAAACTGTTCCTGCTGTCTATATTTTGAATGAGAAGGTGTTTGTTGCCTGTTGGCTGAGAAGTTACCATTGGTCTTCACAACTGTTCTTCTCACTCAAAGACTCCATTTCAAGATGCTCATATAGAGATTGTAAATCCCACCACTATGCTAATAGTAAAAACAAGACCTTTAGCCCAGGGAAGTTAGAAATATCTAACTGAAATCTATAGCATCAGACTTTGTCTTCATTACCAGAAAAACAAAGAAATAATGGTAGTCATAAAATAATCAGAGCTCCCTAGGAATGTAATAATACTGTCTAGGAACAGCCTGGTACAGATGTCTACAACTCTCCTTAAACTCTAATCTTAAATATATCATCCTGAACCTATAACATATCCCTTTTTTAGACTGTCTTATCATTTTGGTTTAAAATTCAGAACTATTCCAAATTCCTGGTTAGCTATTTAATGAAACCCTGACCTCTGATGTATTTACTTTCTATGTTGTATTTTTACAACAGAGATATATTTTAACTGTTTTATAATTTCATAATGAGCATTGCTACTGGTTAGGGTACTTTGGGACATGTTATTAAAATAGAAGCCATGCAATTATTAACATATTCATATTTTTGTTTATTTAAATGGACCATATATATTCTGCATCATAAAAAGACAATCGTTACAGGTTTTTTAAAACCAAGTATCAGGACTTCCTAGAGAAATAGCTGAGTCCAGGCCTGGGGCAGGAAATAGGGCAGTGAGCCTGAAACATCTTGTCATTCCAAATAGTGAAGAAGTTATCAAAGTTCTTAGGATCATGTCTAAAGAACTCAGGAGCCAACCTGAAGATGCTCCCGCTGGCCAAACGTGGAATAAATAACACATCAGTGAGGAAGAGAGATCTGCTGGCATTAACATTTATTATGTCATAGGATACTTAAATAAATACTTGCTTAGCACTGTTGTATGATACCAAAAAAATTAACTCATCATTTGAAATCAGGTAAAGGGTAAGAAATATTTGTGCTCCCTTTTAAAATAAAAACTAGGCACCACTGATAACCAATTAGTCAGTGAGAAGTTTCTCTTTATTGAAAGTATTATCACTAAAAAAAGGGAAAATAATAGAAATGTAATATCACTAATTTGAAACTCTTAAGGAACTAGGGATTTAGGTTCTTAAGCATCAGTGGCTACTCACATCATAAAAGGTGACAGGGTCAGACATTATGTGCCTCCTAATGAAAGATCAATTATGAAGGAGGTATATCTGCAAAATCTGAAAATTGTGACAAGACAACACACACCAGTACATAACATTTCAAGGGAGAAAAAAAAGAGAGATAAAGATGGAAGGATAACCTAAAAATGAAGATTGACATAAAAGATGTATATCAATGTGTGGGCACAATGTATGGGCCTTACTTGGATTCTAATTCAAACAGGAGCACTTATGAGGCCATGGAAAATTTGAACCCTGGATGGATCTTTGATAATCAATTAAGAAATTCCTAATACGTTTTTAGTGTGATAATGACACTGGTTATATTTTAAAAAGGAATTGTCTATCTTTTAGAGCTATATACTAAAATATTTACAAATGAAATGATATATCCAAGATTTGTTTTAAAATAATACGAGGTGAGGGAGGTGGATGACAGTATGAACAAGGAAGGACTGACCATGATTTCATGGCTATTGGGGATGGATTGGCTTGATTACCCTGTCCTATTTTGTGAGTGTTTAAAGTTGTACATAATAAAAAGCTAAAAACAAAACCAAAGTACACCGGCATTTTTTTTGTTTATATTCTACTCTCAATGTTTAACCAATTTCAAATATTCAAAGAAAAATTTATCAAGACTAACTTAAAAAAACAGGCATATATTCATGAGCTTCATTTACTATTTGCAAAGGTGGTCCATTTTCCCAGAGAAAAATGAAAAGACAAAGGCCAAGGTTTATTTCATCTGTCTATATACTCACTTACTTCACCCACATATCATCTGTACTTATTGAAGCTATTGGACATTGAATGGAAAGTCATTCTACACAGTAAGACTATTCTCTTGTAGTTATGTTTGATTAGGTATGTCATTATTTTAATAGAACACAAATTTACCAACATTTATATTCCAGCTGCCTATTTACTAGAGGTAACCAAGTTTAAAAAAAGAAGAAGAAAAAAAACCCACTTGCTCCTGTTTATACTCCATAAGCCAGTTTTTAAATCAGTATACAAAATCATTTTTTCTTTTGAACAATCTAAAATTACACCATGTATACAAAAATGTCAATTTTCCAACAGTCCTAATTGCCTCTTACCTATTGCCTTTCCGTATCTTATTTTTCTATTTTGCAATGATAAACTCCACTTTTCAATCTATTTGCTAGGCCTTATGTCAACAGACTTGTAAGGGAAACACAAGAACTTGCTAAAATACAAAACCTGTTGATTAAAAGGTGGAGTGATGACACATGGAAATCCTAACTTTACACTGCTGATACAAACCCAGTGGCTTAATCTTTCCACAATTATATTCTTCATGTTTCCCTCTCAAGATTTTTATGATCCCTTTTTTCTTCTTTGGGTCTCTGAAAATAATCCTCTTCTCAGGTCTTTGTCTCCTGGCACCCCGTCATCCACCTGTTTCAAACCCAGACGAAAAGGGTGGGGTTCGGGAGCTTGGGATCTATCCGGAGGGAATCAGGGCAGAATTTTCCCACAGAGTCCTAAAACTTGGGAGGCCTGCGTGATATACAACTAAGAATAATTGTCCTTTAATTAAGGGGTATTTTTTCCCTCTGTGATTGTTTTGCAACATTATCAAAATATTTATAAAATGTTTACCCTCAAAGATCCTGAGGTGTACTTTTTTGAGTCATTGGCTCCTTTTCAATTACTGAAATAACCAAGGAAAGAACAAACAAATCCAAACAAAAGTAAATGGAAAATACATTTTCCTCCTCCTTCTAGGTCTCTAGTGCAGAGTCTGTACTCGTTTACGATATTCATATCAAGATCCCCTTTCTTGCATAAAATTGATAATGAAAAGGAAAAAAAAAACACTTACCCAGAACAAGAAGTTGAAGATAAACATGGAATACTTTAAACAACCACTCACACCTGCCATGTCGCACAAGGCTCCAGGAATCCAGATGCTGTGGGTTTAACTGTTCCTTACAGGGTTGTCTTGCAGTGTGCTCTGGAGTAATTTGCCTGCCGAGATTTCTGTGCCCACGGCTTCACAGCAGAAATAGAAAGCAACAAGATGTGGGGGTGGGGATAGGTAATCTAGTTATTAAAGTGG
This sequence comes from Saccopteryx leptura, assembly GCF_036850995.1. NCBI lineage: Eukaryota > Metazoa > Chordata > Mammalia > Chiroptera > Emballonuridae > Saccopteryx > Saccopteryx leptura. The sequence goes on from NC_089504.1 coordinate 113,405,980, forward strand.
ATAAAAAATTAACCCGCACATTTAAATATCTCAAGGGCTATCTGTAGGCGAGTATGTTCTTTTGCTTGTCATGGCTCCTGGGGCACCGGGCCAGGATATTTATGATCCTTTCTCAAAAACTGCCTCCTCTAAAGTAAACAGATATCAAGTTAAGGGAGTGGCACTGAACCCAGGAGAGAATGGCACAGCGATACTAGGTTGTTAGATTTCAGAAACCACAACCTGACTGGCCTGCCCTCTGCTTCAACTGTACAGAAATGAGATTGTTTTGCTCTGAGATAAAAGGACATTGTGTCTCAACTTCACTTCTGCATTGCATTTTCTCAAGAATGCAAAATTTCTTTCAGATGCAATAAAATGCATTTAGAAATCTGCCAAATCAGAAGGCTTAGACACAGCAACCTTTCATCCTTTCCCTCAGAATAGTGGGAACAACCATTACATGTACCTGCCTTCTAAAGCTTCTAAATTTATTTCAATACAATTTCATGGATCCGCCTTAAACGCAGCACACACAGGTGGAGGAAGTGGGGAAGGAGAGGCTGCCCTGCCTGTCCTAAAACCATTCAGTTTTTATCTTTATTTCTTTGTGATGTAAATGAAAAAAAATTCTCAGGAGTCACTCTCTGAGTTCTCTTATTGTGTTTCATTTTATAATGTGTGGCCATTTTGATAGTTCAGTTTGTTTTTAAGGTGGACACTATACTTCCCTTCCTCTGATAAGTTCTGTCTAGCAAAGCTCCTCACCACCAACTCAGTTTCTGAATTCCTGATCTCTTGGACAAAAAATTCAAAACGAGAAGGTGGTCATAGTTCAGTGACCATAGATTGTACAGTTTGTTTCTAGTACTAATAGAAGGCAGCTGTGGCAGGTAAAGGCAAAAGTCTCTGACCTAATTAGGGAGGTGTGGGTTGCTTTTGTGTAAACAATTTGGCTCATGCTAGTCTCCACATCCTGCCTCTAAAAAGAAGGGTTTTTTCCCCAAATGAAAAATCCCGTACTTCAAAAGGTTTCTGGAAAACATAATTCTTTAAAATCTTAGTTAAGTTCTCTACAATAAGCAAGCATGAACTTCTAAAAATTTTGAAGAGTATTTTAAAAGAATAGTTTTCTAATTTTTACTGACTCCTTGACTATATGAACATAATGTTTTTAATGTATTAGCATCAATAATATTTAGTGTTTAGGCCAAATTTAGAACTAATTCAAAAAATAATGGTTTAATATTTAAATCACTACAATTGTTGGTGATCCATGCTCTTTCCACCTAGAAAAAGAAATCATTTTGAAATTTCTACTGAGATATCAACATATATAGGATTATCCATGCTTAAAAGAAGTTCTTGACTGAATGAAACCTATGGATTTACAGTCCTAAAAATGATTATTTATCAAAAGAAATATATAGGTTAAACTACTGTTTTGTTGACAAGCATGCGTTGAGCACCTACCAAATTTCAGTTTGGAATAGAGTTTTTTATAGATGCCAAATCTCCTTAAGAAAGAGTATAGTTTAAATCATTCTTGAACTCAAACACAAAAATCAATAGATGGGTTTTTACCGGAAAATTACACTATATAGAGTCCTCATTCCACTTCAAGATCTGTATGAAACAGTTACTAAATTCCTATCCTAGTAAGTTTGAGAAGACACATTGCCCAAGCTAAACACCATAGAGTCACTCTATATTCCTGCTCCTTTCTTGTCTCACCTCCAGTCACTTCACACAATCTATAGAGCTTCTAAATTTCCTTCAAATCTGTTACCTCCATCTTATTCTTTTAGCACTGTTAATTATTCAGCCTTTTATTATCTCTTAATAGAACCATTTCAATAGTATCATCATTCTTTTCCTGGTGAGTTCCTTCCTCTTCCATACTGCCTTAGCACTCTCTCATTAGCCTGGAATTTTCTCTCTCTCTTTTTACTTTTAAAAGAAGTAATTCCTTTTGTAAAATACTTATTGGTCATGTAATTCCTCTGATTAAAAACCAAGCTAAGGATGCTTTCCTGTTACCTACTAGATAAATTTCAGACTCCTTAAAGTGACACTTAAAGCACATGGCAAGCAGACCTCTACCCAACTCCCAAACTTTCTCCTGCTTCTTTCTCCCTAGGCAGCCTGCACTCCTTGGCTCCATAACCATAGAATTATTGCACAGGACTGGAACAAACCTTGGTATTTTATGTCTCTATGACACGTCATTCCTTCTGCCCAGAATATCCTGTCACACCTTCTCTACCTGGTGAACCACTGCAAACACTCTCAGCATTCAGCTCCAATGGCACTTCACCTGTGGAAACTTCCCTTTCTTCCTCCACTTCCCCAGCTCTGGGTAGATCTACATGCTTCTCAATACTTACGCCCCTTATCATTTTAGTCTAAAATTGCCACCCCTTATAATTTTCCTCTCTGCCATTTTTGATCTTTTATGCCTGAAAGACTAAGAACTTGACCTACTTATCTCTATGCCCTCCACAGCTGGCATTGGGGATAAAGGGATGTGTTACTGCAGCCAAGATTCCCAGAAAGTTCATTGAAGGAATCCTTCATAGAGTTCTAGGGACCTACCAACACCTTACCCTTCCTCCAAAAAAAAAAAGTAAATTATCAGGTATAGAAAAATAGTTACTTAGCTCAGGACTTATCAGAACCTTCACTTGCTAACATTCAAGAAGGTGACAAAGGCACATAGCAATTCCCAAACAAATGTGACCCCAAAATATATTTTTAAAAGACATATATCCTCGCCTGACCAGGCGGTAGAGCAGTGGATAGAGCATCAGAATGGAATTCCGAAGGATCCAGGTTCAAGACCCTGAGGTCACCAGCTTAAGCGTGGGCTCATCTGGCTTGAGAAAAAAAAAAAATGCTCACCAGCTTAGACCCAAGGTCGCTGGCTTGAGCAAGGGGTTAAGCTTAGACCCAAGGTCACTGGCTTGAGCAAGGGGTTACTCGGTCTGCTGAAGGCCCACGGTCAAGGCACATATGAGAAAGCAATCAATGAACAACTAAGGTGTCGCAATGAAAAACTGATGATTGATGCTTCTCATCTCTCTTTGTTCCTGTCTGTCTGTCCTTATCTATCCCTCTCTCTGTCCCTATAAAAAAAAAAGACATATCCCCAGATCAGTGTTACAGCACTTACTTAATAGAAACACTAACCTAGACAAAACCTTACATTTTATACATAAAAAAAGAAACTCAGAGAAATTGAGAACCCAAGTTTACAAAACTGGTTACTGTCAGAGCTTTCTAGAAATGAGGTCTCATGATGATCAAATCAGTATTCTGTCCACTTGCATCAACTACTTCTTGAGTTACGTACTAATATTATGGGTCAGTTATCAATTTATCTTTAGAAATTATCTCAGAAAAGATAATTAACAGTAGAAGTTTGGGAGTAGGGAGGGGTTGGAGAATGTCAGTAATAATCTTAGACCCAGGGAAAGACCAGACAGTGGAAGGAGAGGCAATAAAGAATGGGATGTCATCAGAAATAACAATAAAGAAAGGATTAGAAGGGGAGTTTCAATACATTTAGGTTAAATTTCCCTAGTGCTGCCATCATGTCAATTATTAGCACTCAGTGAATACTCAGGGTAAAGCAGGATGGACATTTAAATGTGATTAAGCATGAAAACTCTTCAAGGGGTAGTCATATTGAGCTAGGTTTTGACAGCAGTATAGGGACCCTGACAGGAAAATGGGAGAGTCTTTGTACACAGAGTAGAGGAAAGGGCATGAATAGAACCACCAGATACCCAATGTGAAGTCTGACGTTTTCTCTAGGTCATCAAGTAAATCAGGTCTACCTTTGAGACCAGAAAGCAGGCATCAATAGTAGTTCATATTTTCATCATGATATCATGTTTCTCTCTACTAGATACACCCAATAATTCATTCAACAAATGTGCTGAATGCCTACTATGTTCAAGGCACTATACTGGGACCTGGAGGCATATAGCAGCTTAAAAAACAAGATAAAATTATTTGCCTTGTTGAAGATTTTATTTTACACACACACACACACACACACATACACACACACACACACACACACACACACACACACACACACGCTAATATATTGGATTTCAAAAACAAAAATGTAACAAAGACAATTTTGTTTCCAAAATCCAATTACCCAATATACTTGTCAGTGATGTAAGTACTGAAAAAAAAAATCATGTGTTTTAGAGAAAAGATTGTATTCTCTTTTATTTTATGTATTTCTCTAATTATTACTGACACTCTATACTTATACACAGTTTTTTAGGACCTTGTGAATATTCCATTTATTTTCTCAAAAGCTTTTGTCAGTAGCAAGAAAAATGCTTTGAAGTTTCTCTTTCTTATCACCATTCTTATGTGTGGATAAATACGTACATGAGGTCATGAGTTCCAAGCAGAGCAAAGAGAAAGATCGTCAGCATTTCTTATTCTGAAAAATCTTTTTTTTTTTTTTTTAGAAAATTGAGATCATTCACGTATGGATTTTATGACCTTTTCTACAGGGGCAGAGCCTTGGTACTTGTCTTCTAGTTCAATCCCAGCATTCCTGAGACCAACATTCTTCTTATGCTCTCGTTTGAACACATGGTCTATGTTTCTACCCTGTGTGCTTAAGGAGTCTGGCTCATAAAAGCCTTTTGCGTATTCCCACTTGGATGGGAAGCATCTGGTATGAGAATGATCCCTCTCTTTCCTCTGCAGGATATTTGAAATGATATCTACTTGTTGCTTTAATTCCAGCTCAAAAATAAAGTGTGGCTTGGAATTGTCATGAAGTAGCAATTCGTTTTCCATGAAGAACAGATTTCTAATATTCTCCCTCTTTTATAGATATGTGTATTCTAAAATATTCATCATTTGCTCCTGGACATAAAGTTACTAACCATATAGGTCACATAAGGAAAAATATGAAAATGTATGAGAAAGAAAGTAGACTTTAGATCACCAAAATCAATTAAGAGTTTATAAGTAAAGATTGAGGCAAAATAGTACAGTGATTTAAAATGCAGTTTCTAACCATAATGGATTAAACATGCCCATGAATTCTTATTAGGCTTCACTGCAGTGTTCATAGTCCTTTTATATTTATAGCAGTTACAGCAAGATGAGAAAGAGACCAGCTACCAGGTAGAGTCCAGGATCGAGTCTTTGGCTTGGCAGCCCCTGAAACTCAGCTTTGCCAGCTTTTCCTGTTTCCTGGGAATGATTCACCTTAAGTGATCTCACAGAAGCCAGAATGTCAATTTCTTAGTTTATCATGAGAAATGCACCCATTGAGCCATCCAGCATGAGATAGTGGCTGATCAGAAAATCTCCCTGTTAGACAGCCACACAGAAGCTGGAGCATACACAGATGGCTTCTTGGGGGATAAATTCAGAAAAGGAGTCAGTGAATGCATTGCCAAAATTTGATAGGCTGATAAGTCTAGAATTACTCCAGGGATCCAAAAACCAAACCTTCCAAATAACATTCTCAGGGGTGGCAGCATCCTCTTCTTGAATATCACTGACACGCAACCAAATTCTTTGTCCTGCTGGTTACCTTCTCTAAACTCTCTTCAGTCATGTCCCTTCTGTGATCACAGCCTATCCCCAGACAGGGAGACATGAAAATTGACTAAGCATCCATTTATCAGACTGTAATTACAACTCAGTCTTGTTTCCAAGATTGCATTTCAATTGCATTTTAGATATTTCTGAATTTCTTCATTAAAACATGACTGATCTCTTGGTCCATTCCTATAGATTTTACTAGCTGATTTCTCAGGGGTCAATCCTATTTTCCTTCTATCTAAATTGGGATGTGTGCCCATGTGCAGACTACAATACTTCACACGAGAATGAAGAACACAAAACAGAGCTTTGTAATCACCGGGCCGGGATCATTGGATACTCATTTTTCTGACGAATATTTGCCTGGTTGTTTGCTTTTTAAGTTTAAAGTTAAATGCCAACCTGCTTTTCTGTGAGTTCTCTCTGAATCAGTCCTTTGTTTGGTCAGTTCACAAGGTACACATTAGCTGCCAGGCATGGTTAGGCTCTGAGGTAACAGTAATTAAGAGGTAGGGAAGTGACTGGAGGCCACCAATAGAGAATTTAAAAAAGAAGAAAAAAGGAAAAATAAAATAGGGTGGGGATGTTACTGCTCTATCAGACACCAGCTTCTTAAATTGAAGGAGTCAACAAAATGGTACAATGAATTTAACACAGGCTTCTCCCATGACTGGTCAGAAATAAACACAGACATTTTACTCATTGTGTTAATTAGGATCTCACAAATGACTAATTCTAAATTAGAAAGGTTTATTCATCCTCACACAGTGGGAATGCATTGCATGGCTATCTGGTTCCCAGAGGGGAATAAAATAACAGGAAGTTACCGTAGAAGGTCATTGATCAGAAATACCAAACTTCTATTTCACACCTTTGGAAGAGGTAACAAAATGTATCCCAAATAAGCTCCAGGAAAAGAGAAAAGAAGTCAGACTCTGGTTTGAATTATTTTTTAAACCACAGAGAGTCCCATTTAGACTTCCTTGAGTACTTGGAAGACCTAATTCTCTCTTAATGTAGGAAGGCAAGAAATAAAAATTAAAAAAAAAAACTGAACTATTCCAGGAAACCTGTGGCTTAACACCTAAACCATAGTTCCAGAAACAAGAGGGCTTGGCTACATTTTCTTCACTGTCATCCCATACAAACAGATCACCCAATTTCACCCATATCAGATAAAAGTTCGTGTCTTTAAAAATAAAATATCCGCATACAATCTTTTCAAAAACTGGGCATGAAATATACTATTTCTCTCAAATTCTCTTCTAGTTCCTTTTTCCATTTATACTCAGCCACAAAACTGTCCTTCCCTGAACTTCCCAGTAATTCTCTTACTCATTAACACCCTGATTGATTCAGAAAATGCTTTATCCATCAGTCAACACAGTGAGGAAGTCAAAAATGTTTTAAATAAGCTACTTTTGGGGTCATTGAAATGCCTTTGGGTAAAACAAAGCTGAGGGGTTGTTTTGCTTTACATAGTCATGCTGACCTCTGATTTTGCCTACACTAATTATTAAACCTTCAGAAAATATTTCAAAGGAGGACTTACTGATTTTTTTCATTATGGAAAGGACCCAGATTCTTTCTGCATACTAATTTATTTATACCATGTTCATACTTGAGGTTTCGGATTGCTGGAGAATTCCCGTAAGTGCTCTGCTCTCTTTCCTCTTCACTCTTCATACTTTCTTGCATGCATGAGTATGAAGAGGTATTGTTAAGCCAGAAAAACTGGCCTGGCCAAGGCCCCTTGTAAAGGAATGTGCAAATCTGGGAACACATTCCAGGATTTCTAGCTACCAGTACAGGACCTGATGTATAAAAAATATCAGCCAGAAATGTCAAGTTTCTTGAGCATCACTGATTCTCAGACAATTCCCTACGGAGCTTTCTGAGAAGGAAAACAGTTCACAAAGCAACTCTCTGTGCAGTAAAAGATTATGTCACTCTCAAGCTTTGAACCTTCTAATGGATTCCCATCACAATTAGAATGAAATCCAAAGCCACACAAGATGGAACATTGGCTGCCTCACTGACCTCATTTCCTCACTCATTCTCCCTCACTTGAGCTGCTCCAGCCACAGTGGACTCCTTGTCAGTCCTTGGAGTTGCTAAATGTATACCCAACTCAAGACCTTCTTCTTTCCCCTTCCCTCTCTTGAATCCTCTTCATCTGTAGAGCAAGATGGTTCATCCTCTCCACTAATTGTATTACATATTGATTTAATTGTTTTATTATTTGCTTCCTTTCTGGAATGTAAACTTCAGGAGATCAGGAACTTTTCTGTGTTGTTCACTGCCTTATCCCCAGAAATCAGAATATAGTAGGTGTTCAATAAATATTTATTGAATGAATGACTTAATAGCAAGTTATCTGTAAACACCATCTAATGCATTTTTAAATAATAACATCTGTTTGTGTCACCATTTTATTGCTACTGCTTATCTCAATAACTGGCAGATTATAATCACCGTATGTGTTAGAATATAGCACTGAACAAGAAAAATAAAGTCCAGGCTGCTTCTATGGACCTTACAGTCCACCAACTTGAGACAGAAAACAAATAAATACATAAATAGATAAGAAAAAATAGAACGAAAAAATATGGCAGGATCCTGTTTACAGAGTAACTGAGGGAAACATTTCACATTAAATGTAACTCTGAGAAGAGAACGTTTAAACTGAGTTCTGAACCTGGGTCAAATCATGAAAAAACATTTAACAAACCCAAATTAAGGGCATCTACAAAACCACTGGCCTAAATCATTTAAAACATTAAGATCATGAATGTTAAGAAAAGACTAGGAAATTATTTATTTCATACTCAAAGAACTAGAGAGAGACATGGTAACTTTATAAAATGCATGATCTGAAATCACATTCAAATTCATGAATGTGAAGGGGATTTCCAAACAAAGATATACGAAGATTATTTGTATCCATCTTGTAAATTTTTTGTAGTTTTGAGACTGTTTGGAGTAATGCACAGAAAAGTTAAATAACTTTTTTAAGGTCCCAAGTTATGTGATAAAGTCTGGATATGAACTTAGGCAGTCTAACTCCAAACTCTCACCAGGTTGATCATATGTGGTAATCTCCTGTATGAGGCTAGCCTATGAAACTAGAAGAGGTTTCTGCTTTGTCTAATATGCAGACACTAACACAAAGAGTCAAAGAAAATGAAGAATTAGGCAAAGATGCTTCAAATAAAGGAAAAAGATAAATCTCCATAAACAAACCCCATGAAACAGAGTTATATGATTTACCTCAGGGGTCTCAAACTCAACTCAGCATGTGGGCCGCAGAGCAAGATCACAGCTGTTCGGCGGGCCGCACTAGGTCTACAAAAGGCAACTGTTACGCAACACTTTTCTCACTGCAGTTGAAAACAAAAAAGAATTAGTACAACAAGCACAATCGTACATGCAGTTTACTCAGTGTCACAAAACGACCAGAAACTGTAGTTCGCATCACAACTGCTGTTAACTAAGCTAATATCTAGCTAGGATGCTAGAGAAATGAAAAATACAAGTAGGCCCCTAGGCTTACTTAATTTTATCCAAAATATTTTGAACTTCGTGGATTAGTCTGCGGGCCGCACAAAATTGTTCAGCGGGCTGCATGCGGCCCACAGGCCGCGAGTTTGAGACCCCTGATTTACCTGATATAAAATTCAAAATGTCATATATATGCTCACTGAAGTTAAGAGAGCAATGTATGAACAAAATGTGAATTTCAACAAAAAGATAGAATATATTTTTAAAATACAAAATGGAAATAGGGAAGAATGCAATAACAGAATTTAAAAATTCACTAGAGGGGTTCAATCAACATCAGTTTAGGTTAAGCATAAGAAAAGATCAGCAAAATCAAACACAAGCCATTGAAAATATTCAGTTAGAAAAGAAAAAGAAAAAAGATGAAAAAAAGTGAAGGAAACTTAATATACTTATGAAATATCATACACATTATGAAAGTCTCATAAGAAGATGGAGAAAGGACCAGAAAGCTTATTCAAAAAAATAATGGCTGAAAACTTCACAGATCTGAAGAAGAAAATGGGTATCCAAATCCAACAAGTCCAAAAGTCACTAAATAAGATGAACCCCCCCAAATTCATGAGATACATTATAATTGAATTGTAAAACGTCAGAGAAAAATGTGAAAACAGCAAGAGAAAAGCAATTGACTACATATTATCTTCATAAGACTATCAGTAGACTTTTCAGCAGAAATCTTACAGTCCACAAGGGAATAGGATGATAAATTAAAGTGCTGAAAGAAAAAAACTGCCAATCAAAAATACTATGTCCAACCTGACCAGATGGTGACACAGTAGATAGAGCCTTGGACTAGTATGCGGAGGAGCCAGATTCAAAACCCTGAGGTCGCCAGCTAATCTGGTTTGAGCAAGGCTCACTAGCTTGAGCCCAAGGTCGCTGGCTTGAGCAAGGGGTCACTTGCTCTGCTGTAGCCCCCTGGTCACGGCACATATGAGAAAGCAATCAATAAACAACTAAGATGCCATAATGAAGAATTGATTCTTCTCATCTCTCTCCCTTCTGGTCTGTCTGTCTCTGTCTGTCCCTCTTTCTGTCTCTGTCACACACAAAAAAATTTTATGTCCAGAAAAACTGTTCTTTAAAAATAAAGAAGAGATAAAAAACTTTTTAGAAAAATAAAAGTTGTGAGGGTTTTATTACTACTAGATCCACCTTATGAGAAATGCAAAAAGAAGTTCTTCAAGTTAAAACAAAAAGACACTAAACAGCAACATGCTAGCATAAGAAAGTATGAAGTTCATTGGCAAAGGTAAATATGTAGATAATGCAGAATATTGTATTACTGTAATGATGGCATTCACTTTAAATTAAATATAAAAAAGAAAAAAGTATTAAAATAAGTATAAATATAACTAAAAATACATATAAAGATACATAATATTAACACTTGTAAGTTGTGAAAACAATAATATAAAGCATGAAAGAGAGAAGTGACAGTGTAGAGCTTTGTCAGCAATTAAACTTAAGTTTTTATCGACCTTAATTAGACCATAACAATCATGAGCCATATAAGCCCCAAGTAACCACAATATATATATATATAGCTATAGAACTCAGACAAAAGAAAAACAGAAAGGAATAAATGCATATCAGTACAAAAAAATCAACAAATACACAGACAATGATAACGACTAACTGGAATGTTAAGAAAACACATTTAGTCTCTAGGGCAGGGGTCCCCAAACTATGGCCCGCAGGCCACATGCAGCCCCGAGGCCATTTATCCGGCCCCCACCGCACTTCCAGAAGGGGCACCTCTTTCATTGGTGGTCAGTGAGAGGAGCACATTGACCATCTCATTAACCAAAAGCAGGCCCGTAGTTCCCATTGAAATACTGGTCAGTTTGTTGATTTAAATTTACTTGTTCTTTATTTTAAATATTGTATTTGTTCCCGTTTTGTTTTTTTACTTTAAAATAAGATATGTGCAGTGTGCATAGGGATTTGTTCATAGTTTTTTTTATAGTCTGGCCCTCCAACAGTCTGAGGGACAGTAAACTGGCCCCCTGTGTAAAAAGTTTGGGGACCCCTGCTCTAGGGTCTATGGGAGGAGCTAGGGCTTATGAAAGTCTCTTCTGCAATCTCAAGAGCATGTGAGAACACTACAGGAAGAGTTCTATGCTTATAACTTAGTTCTACGGTTCTTACTTCCTCTAACTTCCTTTTACCTGGAATAATTACTTCCCAATCTTGGCATACCAAGCAGAGTGTGCACATGGCTTTATATGTCTGCACTCACTGAGATGCAAACTTTTCTTTTTCCTGAATAAATCCTTTTTGGTGATGAAAAACCTAGTTGATATTAAATTTTAGTCAACAACAGCAAGAGAGGAAAAGACAGACAAAAAAACTTACAAGAATAATATAAAACAACTAACAAAATGTTTTTTTTAACTTTTAAAATATTTTAATATTATTGGGTTAACATAGCTGCAAGTGTCCCACAGAATATAACACCCTAACCCCCAACACACACACCATGACCCCATGCCTAAAAAACTGTTAATAATAAATCCATTCTTATCAATAATTATTTTCAAAGTAATGGGTCGAATTGCACAATCAAATGACATAGGGTAGATGAATGGATTAAAAAAACAAAACAAAAAAAACCTTACCCAAGTATATACTGCCTATAAGAAACTCACTTTAAATTTAAGAACACACAAGAGTGACATCAGAGAAATGGCACTGTGAGCGGTGCTCCTGATACCTCTTCCTGAAATTTCAACAAATTCAACAACTAGAGACAGAAAAACAATCCCAGGAGCATCTGAAATATACATACATCAAACAAAGTACAATTGGGCGAAAAGGTGGCTGAATATATAATATATATATTCCACTCTGAAGGAAATAAGATGGAGAACAGAGTATTCCACTTCCCTCACTGACCTGAGGAAGGGCTGGTTTTACTTGTAACTGAGAGGAAGGGAGGGCTAGGGGAGAGAAAATAAGCTGGCTAGGGCAGAGACATTCAAGCCAAAGAGAAAGTGTGCCCACGGCTCAGCTTGAGATCATCAACACAGAGCTAACACCAGTGGCTGACCCTGGCAGAGGTGGGCGAGCGGGTTGCCTGCAGAGACTCACACCAGAGCTGCTTTGGGCTTTGTTTACTCCCGATCTCCCGGTCTGCAATCAGGGGCAGTGTGCAAGTGGTTCCACCTGGTACCTGGGGCATGGGCACCCACATTCCCAGAAGAAGGGGCTGGGTCAGAGACTGTCAGTAGTGACCTTGTGCATGGCCTGTAGTCAGAGTTTTTGTATAATCGGCTTCCAGACCAACAGGGCATGGGAAGTGCGCAGGGGCTGAGTTCCCTGCACTGGACCTGTCCAGGCAGGGCGCCTCCACCAGCCGATACAGGCTACAAAGCACATTCCCATGGAAAAGACCTACAGAAGCTGTGAGGGCTAGGCGCACAGGCAGCTTGCTGGAGCAGGCAGTTTCTGGAGAGCAGACCTGCAGAACACTGAGGCAAACTAGACATAACCCAGAACCCTTAGAAAGGAGCCTAACCCACAGTCTGCTCACTGCCCAGCTGGCTTATGCTGGCAGCTCTGGCCGACAAAGCCTTCTTTCCCAGGGCTGCAATTTAAGTGGACTTGGAGGAGAGACTTGATGGTTCTTAGGGCCCCTTGCTCTGCAGCCAGTGGCTGGGGCAACTTCCTGAGAGCTGATACATGTTAAAAAGCACATTCCCACAGAGCAGACCTCAGAGAACACTGCAGAAGTTGGACGGGCTGAGCTGTAGGCTTCCCAACAAGGGAGAAGCCTAGGGAGAGCAGACCCGCGGAGTGCTGAGGCAAATTTAACTAGACATACCCAAAGAACCTTAGAAAGGAGCCTGACCAGAAGTCAGCTCACTGCCCTGCCTGCATACACTAGCAGCTCTGGTTGACAAAGCCTTACCCAGAGCTGTGCTTTGAGCAGACTTGGAAGAGGAACTTGGCAGTTTTTAGAACCTCTTGCTCTGCAGGCAGTGAACTGGGGCATCTTCCTACCAGCCAAAGTTTACAAAGGTTACAAAGTGCAAAAAACCTGGGGAGAGTAGGCCTGTGGAGTGCTGAGGCATACTAGACATGCCCAGAGGCTCATGGAAAGACACCTGAAAAGCAATCGGCTCCCAGCCCTGCCTGGTTACGCTGGCAGCTCTGGCTAGGAAAGTCTTACCCAGAACCTTGCTTTGAGCGGGGATAGAGGGGGGATTTGACAGCTCATAGAGCCCCTTGCTCTCCAAGCAGTGGCTGGGGAAACTTCACAGCTGGGTTCCCAGGCTGCTGGCTCAGGAAGAAGAGACGTGGGGAGAGGCTCCGGGAAAATGGACTCTCCCATTGTCGAAGCCTGCAAATGCCAACAAGCCCTGCTTACCTGAGGCCTAGTTTATGTCATCGCCATAGCAACACATCAATTGCAAATCTCTGCCGAAGAGTGCCACAGGAGCAGAACCTGGGGTACAGCGCCACCAGCCAAAAAGAGAAAGAAAGAAGAAAAAGGAAAAAGATAACCTTTCAAAACCAGAAAAAAATCCAGTCTTTATAACTTTTTCCACTTTTTCTTGTATTTTTTATCTTTTTACTCTTCCACCATGGTCAATTTATCCTCTTTCCATTTTATCCTTTCCTTTTCATTTTGAATTCCATCACCCATAGGTGTTACATTTTTCATTCTTGTTTTTTTTTTTTTTCTATGAGGGTTACCTTAACTATCTCTTTTTTTCTCTCTCACTCTTTTGTTTCTTCTTTTCTCTTTTACTTTTTCTCTCATTCAATCCTCACACACAAATTATTTTATTCTGCATTCAAATTATTTTTGTGGCATTTTGAAGGTTTTTACCTTGTTTTTTTGTCTCTTTGTCACTTTCCCCCAACTCAGGCCCTCTGTTCTATGTAGTTTTCATTCCAATTTACACAATAGAATTTTCATTTTTTTCACTGTATTTTCTCAAAAAAATTTTTTTTATTATTTTTTTATCAACTCATTAGTGTTATTAACAATACATTCTCCAATACCAGAAAGAAAAACGATTCAATCAAAAAATGGATAAAAGAAATGAATAGACACTTCTCCAAAGAGGACATACAGATGGCCAATAGGCATATGAAAAAATGCTCAACATCACAAATCATTAGAGAAATGCAAATTAAAACCACAATGAGATATCATCTCACACCAGTCAGAATGGCACTTATCAACAAAACAACAAAGAATAAGTGCTGGTGAGGATGTGGAGAAAAGAAAACCCTCCTGCACTGCTGGTGGGAATGCAGACTGGTGCAGCCACTGTGGAAAACAGTATAGAGATTCCTCAAAAAATTAAAAATCGAACTGCCTTTTGACCCAGCTATACCACTTTTAGGAATATACCCCAAGAACATCATAGCACTGTTTGAAAAGAAGAAATGCACCCCCATGTTTATGGCAGCATTGTTCATAATAGCAAAGATCTGGGAACAGCCCAAGTGTCCGTCAGTGGACGAGTGGATTAAAATAATTTGGTACATATATGTACTATGGAATACTACTCAGCCATAAGAAATGATGACATCAGATCATTTACAACAACATGGATGGACCTTGATAACATTATACTGAGCGAAATAAGTAAATCAGAAAAAACTAAGAACTATATGATTCCATACATAGGTGGGACATACAAATGAGACTCAGAGACATGAACAAAAGTGTGGGGATTATGGGGTGGGGGGAGAAGAGAAAGGGTTTGGGGGAGGGGAGGAACACAAAGCAAACCAGTTAAAAGGTGACAGAAGATAATTGGACTTTGGGTGATGGAAATGCAGCAAAATCAAATGTCAAAATAACCTAGAGATGTTTTTTCTGAACATATGTACCCTGATTTATCAATGTCATCCCATTAAAATTAATTTAAAAAAAAATAAAGACCATATGTATGGTTGGGATTTTGGATTGATGATTAAACATAAGGAATTGTCTCTTGAAGCCTTTTGGATTTCAATAAAAAAAGAATGAGGCAATATCTATAAAAGCTTTGAACGTTTTACTACAATTTTCAACATCCTATTTATGTGAATTAAAATTTTCTACCCTCAACACAATTAAGAGTAAAAAGAGAGGAATTCTTCAAAGTATAGATGAGGAAATGAGAGTTTGCCTTTCAAATATATGCCCAAACATTGAAGAAATCACTGGGACACATCAGGCTCATGTTTCTCATACACAAGAATGAAAAAACTTAACACATTTGTGCCAGAAACTGCCACATTTACTAAATCTTACTAAGAATATATATATATAAAGATAACTTTTTTATTGTTTTTTTATTTTTTTAAACCCTCTTTTTTACAAATTCTAAAAAGCATAACTCAAAAAATGTAACATAAAAATGTCTTTTATGTCAAAATAAATTTATTTTTGTTTTGTTTAATTACCATTAAAAAAAAACCAATACATTCTCAAATGCCATTATGGAAAAAGAAATCAAATATCATGGATACAAAAGACAGAGATGTATCTCAGATATGTGAGGAAAAATATATAGAAAAAAATTTTTAATAGCTTGGAAACCTAGGAGTTAAATGACAGAGAATTTAAAATTGAAGTTCTAAAAATATTCAGGGATATACAAGAAAGCACCAGAAAGGCAATTTAGAGAGCTCAAAAAACAATTTAATGAACAGAAAGAATATATCACCAAGGAAATTTAAACTATGAAAATGAATCAAACAAAGATGAAAAACTCAATTTATGAACTGAAAAACGATGTAACAAGCTTAGCTAATAGAACAGGCCAGATAGAGGAGAGAACTAGTGACATAAAAGACAGAAAACTAGAGGCACTACAGAGAGAAGAGAAAAAAGACTCACAAATTAAAAAAAAAAAAGAGAAACCCCTACAGGAATTGTTTGACTCTATCAGGAAGAGCAACATAAGAATAACGGGTATAACAGAAGGAGAAGAGAGAAAAAATGAAATGGAGAACATATTCAAACAAATAATAGACAAGAACTTCCCCAGCCTGTGGAAAGAATTAGAGCCTCAAATTCAAGAAGCAAACAGAACACTGAGTTATCTTAATCCTAACAAACCTACTCCAAGGCACATTATAATGAAATTCGCACAAACTAATGACAAAGAAAAAATTCTAAAGACAGCCAGGGAAAAAAAGAATACAACATAAAAAGGAAGGCCCATTAGATTATCATCAGATTTCTCAGCAGAAACTCTACATGCCAAAAGACAGTGGACCCCAATATTTAAAGTTCTAATAGAGAGAAACTTCCAGCCAAGAATACTATATCCATCAAAGCTATTCTTCAAATACGAAGGAGAAATAAAAAATTCATAGGTACAGAAAAGATGAGGGAACCTATCACCAGAAAAACCCCACTTCAGGAAATACTAAAGGGGGTTTTCCAGCCAGATACAAAGAACAAAACAAAACAAAAGTACAAGTAAAATCTCCATCAAGATCACAATAAAAACAAGATTAATCTGTGACAACAAAAACAAAAAATGGGAGAGGACAAAGATTAACAGTAGCAAAAAAGGATGGAGTACAGAAGCACTTGTTATATAATTTACTAGAATGAACATGATATATATCCTTTACATTTCCTTTATTTTTTAAATTTTACTATGGTGACATCAATAAATCAGGGTACATATGTTCAAAGAAAACATGTCCAGGTTATCTTGTCAATCAATTATGTTGCATACCCATCACCCAAAGTCAGATTGTCCTCCATCACCTTCTATCTAGTTTTCTTTGTGCCCCTCCCCTACACCTTTTACTCTCCCTACCCCCCCACCCGTAACCACCACACTCTTATCAATGTCTCTTAGTCTCGTTTTTATGTCCCACCTATGTATGGAATAATGCAGTTCTTGTTTTTTTCCAATTTACTTATTTCACTTCGTATAATGTTATCAAGATCCCACCATTTTGTTGTAAATGATCCGATGTCATCATTTCTAATGGCTGAGTAGTATTCCATAGTGTATATGTGCCACATCTTGTTTATCCAGTCTTCTATTGAAGGGCTTTTTGGTTGTTTCCATGTCTTGGCCACTGTGAACAATGCTGCAATGATCATAGAGCTGCATGTGTCTTTACGTATCAATGTTTCTGAGTTTTGGGAGTATATACCCAGTAGAAAGATTGTTGGGTCATACGGTAGTTCTATTTGCAGTTTTTTGAGGAACCACTATACTTTCTTCCATAATTGTTGTACTACTTTACATTCCCACCAACAGTGAATGAGGGTTCCTTTTTCTCCACAGCCTCTCCAACATTTGCTATTACCTGTCTTGTTAATAATAGCTAATCTAGAAGGTGTGAGGTAGTATTTCATTGCAGTTTTGATTTGCATTTCTCTAATAACTAATAAAGATGAACATCTTTTATATATATATCTGAAGGCCATTTGTATTTCTTCCGGAAAGAAATGTCTGTTCATGTCCTCTTCCCATTTTTTTATTGGATTGTTTGTTTGTTTGTTGTTGAGTTTTATGAGTTCTTTGTATATTTTGGATATCAGGCCCTTATCTGAGCTGTTGTTTGAAAATATCATTTCCCATTTAGTTGGCTGTCTGTTTATTTTGTTGTCAGTTTCTCTTGCGGAGCAAAAACTTCTTAGTCTGATGTAGTCCCATTCATTTATTTTTGCCTTCACTTCCCTTGCCTTTGGAGTCAAATTCATAAAATGCTCTTTAAAACCAAGGTCCATAAGTTTAGAACCTATGTCTTCTTCTATGTACTTTATTGTTTCAGGTCTTATATTTAGGTCTTTGATACATTTTAAATTAATTTTAGTAGAAGGGGACAAACTGTAGTCGAGTTTCATTCTTTTGCATGTGGCTTTCCAGTTTTCCCAGCACCATTTGTTGAAGAGGCATTCTTTTCTCCATTGTGTGTTGTTGGCCCCTTTATCAAAAATTATTTGACTATATATATGTGGATTTATTTCTGGACTTTCTATTCTGTTCCATTGTTCTGAGTGTCTATTTT
The DNA here is from genome assembly GCF_036850995.1 of Saccopteryx leptura. Lineage (NCBI taxonomy): Eukaryota > Metazoa > Chordata > Mammalia > Chiroptera > Emballonuridae > Saccopteryx > Saccopteryx leptura. The sequence continues at coordinate 113,424,106 of NC_089504.1, forward strand.
TCTGCCAATACCATGCTGTTTTGATTGTCGTGGCTCTATAATATAGTTTGAAGTCAGGTATTGTAATGCCCCCAACTTTATTCTTTTTCTTTAGGATTGCTTTGGATATTCGGGTTTTTTATAGTTCCATATAAATCTGATTATTTTTTGTTCCATTTCTTTAAAAAATGTCATTGAAATTTTGATGGGAATTCATTAAATTTGTATATTGCTTTGGGTAATATGGCCATCTTGATTATATTTATTCTTCCTATCCAAGAACAAGGAATATTCTTCCATCTCATTGTATCTTTTTAAATTTCCCTTAACAAGGCTTTGTAGTTTTCATTATATAGGTCCTGTACATTCTTTGTTGTATTTATTCCTACGTATTTTTTTGTTGTTGTTGCAATCGTGAAGAAAATTACTTTTTTGGATTCATTCTCAAATGTTTTATTGTTGGCATATAGAAAGGCTATGGACTTTTGTATGTTAATTTTGTATCCTGTGACCTTACTGTATTGGCTTATTGTTTCTAGTAGTCTTTTTGTAGATTCTTTGGGGTTTTTAATGTATAGGATCATATCATCTGCAAAAAGTGATACCTTTAATTCTTCTTTTCTGATATGGATGCTTTTTATTTCTTTGTCTTGTCTGATTGCTCTGGCTAGAACCTCTAGTACCGCATTAAATAAGAGTGGAGAGAGTGGACAACCCTGTCTTGTTCCTGATTTAAGGGGAAAAGCCTTCAGTTTTGTGCCATTTAATATGATGTTAGCTGATGGTTTATCATATATGGCCTTTATCATGCTGAGATATTTTCCTTTGATACCCATTTTGTTGAGAGTCTTAAACATAAAATTGTGTTGTATTTTATCAAATGTCTTTTCTGCATCTATTGATAAGATCACGTGGTTTTTGTTTTTTGCTTTGTTGATATGGTGTGTTACGTTAACCAGTTTACGTATGTTGAACCATCCTTGAGATTCTGGGATGAATCCCACTTGATTGTGATGTATTATTTATTTAATATGTTGTTGTATTCGATATGCTAGTATTTTGTTTAGTATTTTAGCATCTGTATTCATTAGAGATATTGGTCTGTAGTTTTCTTTTTTGTGCTGTCCTTGCCCAGTTTCGGTATGAGGCTTATGTTGGCCTCATAAAATGTGTTTGGAAGTATTGCTTCTTCTTCAATTTTTTGGAAGACTTTGAGTAGAATAAGAATCAAGTCTACTTTGAAAGTTTGATAGAATTCACTAGTATAACCATCTGGGCCTGGACTTTTATTTTTGGGGAGGTTTTTAATATTTTTTTCTATTTCTTCCCTACTAATTGGTCTGTTTTGGCTTTCTGCTTCTTCTTGACTCAGTCTAGGAAGGTTGTATTGTTCTAGGAATTTATCCATTTCTTCTAGATTGTTGAATTTAGTGGCATAAAGTTTTTCATAGTATTCTACAATAATTCTTTGAATATCTATGATGTCCATGGTGATTTCTCCTCTTTCATTTTGGATTTTGTTTATATGAATTCTTTCTCTTTTTTCCTTGGTAAGTCTTGCCAAGAGTTTGTCAGTTTTGTTGATCTTTTCAAAGAACCAGCTCCTTGTTCTATTAATTTTTTCTATAGTTTTTCTGTTCTCTATTTTGTTTATTTCTGCTCTGATTTTTATAATCTCCTTTCTTTGGCTGGTTTTGGGTTGTCTTTGTTCTTCTTTTTCCAGTTCCTTAAGGTGTGAAGTTAAGTGGTTCACTTGGGCTCTCTCTTGTTTGTTCATATAGGCCTGAAGTGATATGAACTTCCCTCTTATCACTGCTTTTGCTGCATCCCATAGATTCTGATATGTCGTATTGTCATTTTCATTAGTCTGTATATATCTTTTGATCTCTGCACTTATTTCTTCTTTGACCCATTCATTTTTTAAAAGTATGTTGTTTAGTTTCCACATTTTTGTGGGGATTTTTTCCTCTTTTTTGCAGTTGAATTGTAGTTTCAAGGCTTTATGATCAGAAAATATGCTTGGTACAACTTTGATTTTTCTGAATTTGCTGATGTTGTTTTTGTGGCCCAACATATGGTCAATTCTTGAGAATGATCCATGTACACTGGAGAAAAATGTATACTCTGTCACTTTCAGATGAAATGTCCTATAAATGTCTATCATATCCAGGTGCTCTAGTGTTTTGTTTAAGGCTAATATATCTTTATTGATTCTCTGTTTGGATGACCAATCTAGAGCCATCAGCAATGTATTGAGGTCTAAAAGTATGATTATATTTTTGTCAGTTTTTATTTTAAGGTCAATAAGTAGCTGTATTATATATTTTGGTGCTCCTTGGTTTGGTGCATATATATTAAGAATTGTTATGTCTTCTTGATTCAGTGTCCCCTTAGCCATTATGAAATGACCATTTTTGTCTCTGAGTACTTTTGCTGTCCTGTAGTCAGCATTATCAGATATGAGTATTGCTACGCCTGCTTTTTTTTGGATGTTATTTGCTTGGAGTATTGTTTTCCAGCCTTTCACTTTGAATTTGTTTTTATCCTTGTTGCTTAGATGAATTTCTTATAGGCAGCATACAGTTGGATTTTCTTTTTTAATCCGTTCTGCTACTCTGTGCCTTTTTATTGGTGAGTTTAATTCATTTACATTCAGTGTAATTATTGACACTTGTGAGTTCCCTATTGCCATTTTATAGATTGCTTTCTGTTAGTTTTGTGTCTTGTTTGATCCTTCTCTTTCGTTTTTCTATCTTTTGTTTTTATTTGGTTGTATTCCATACATCTTTCCTCTGTTGCTATATTTTTTTAAATCATGTGCTTCTGTGGTGGTTTTTTCAATGGTGGTTACCATTACGTAATGAGAAGGGTTCCTACCCTGTTCATTGTAGTGCACTATCTTGGGAGTACTTTTGCACTCCATCATTCTTTGCTACTGTTAATCTCCATCCTCTTCCCCCCTTTTTTTTGTTGTTGTCACAGTTTAAATTTGGTTTTATTGTGTTCTTGGTGGAGCTATTATTTGTGGTTTTGTTTTGTTTTGTTCTTTGTATCTGGTTAGAAAACCCTCTTTAGTAATTCCTGGAGTGGAAGTTTTCTGATGATAAATTCCCTCATCTTTTCTGTATCTGCGAATGTTTTTATTTCTCCTTCATATTTGAAGGATAGCTTTTTTTTTTTTTTTTTTTTTTTTTTTTGTATTTCTCTGAAGCTGGAAACGGGGAGAGACAGTCAGACAGACTCCCGCATGCGCCCAACTGGGATCCACCCGGCACGACCACCAGGGGGTGAAGCTCTTCCCACCAGGGGGTGATGCTCTGCCCCTCTGGGGCATCGCTCTGTTGCAATCAGAGCCATTCTAGAGCCTGGGCAAAGGCCATGGAGCCATCCCTAGCGCCCGGGCCATCTTTGCTCCAATGGAGCCTCAGCTGCGGGAAGGGAAGAGAGAGACAGAGAGAAAGGAGAGGGGGAGGGGTGGAGAAGCAGATGGGCGCATCTCCTGTGTGCCCTGGCCAGGAATCAAACCCAGGACTTATGCACGCCAGGCTGATGCTCTACCACTGAGCTAACTAGCCAGGGCCTTGAAGGATAGCTTTGATGGGTATAGTATTCATGGCTGAAAGTTCCTCTTTTAGGACTTTAAATATTGGGGTCCACTCTCTTCTAGCTTGTAGAGTTTCTGTTGAGTAAGCAGATGATTATTTAATGGGCCTTCCTTTATATGTTGTATTCTTCTTTTCCCTGGCTGCCTTAAAATTTTTTTCTTTGTCATTGGTTTGTGCCAATTTCATTATGATGTGCCTTGGAGTAGGTTTGTGGGGGTTAAGAAAACTCAGAGTTCTGTTTGCTTCTTGAATTTGAGGCTTTATTTCTTTCCACAGGCTTGGGAAGTTCTCATCTATTATTTGTTTGAATATGTTCTCCATTCCATTTTCTCTCTCTTCTCCCTCTGATATACCTATTATTCTTATGTTATTCTTTTTGATGGAGTCAGACAATTCCTGTAGGGCTTTCTCATTTTTTTAAATTTTTGAGTCTCTTTCTTCTTCTCTCTGTTCTGGCTCAAGTTGCTTGTCTTCTATTTCACTAATCCTACCTTCTATCTTGCCTGTTCTATTAGGTAAGCTTCTTACCTTGTTTTTCAGCTCGTGAATTGAGTTTTTCATCTCTGTTTGATTTGTTTTTATAGTTTCAATTTCCTTGGTAATATATTCTTTGTGTTCATTGAGTTTTTTTCTGAGCTCCCTAAATTGACTTTCTGTGTTTTCTTGTATATCTCTGAGTATTTTTAGGATTTCTATTTTAAATTCTCTGTCATTTAGCTCCACAGTTTCCAATATATTAAATTTTTTCTCCATAGATTTTTTCTCATCTGTCTGTGCTACCTCTGTGTCTTTTGTATCCATGATATTCGATTTCTTTTTTCTTAATGGCATCTGAGGGTAGTTTTGTTCATAGTATTAATGAGAATTAATAAAGAATAAAAAGTTAAGAAATAAAAATAAAAATAAAAAAGAATAAATAAATAAATTATTATTCCTTCCCTTTTTTTCTCTCCTCTCCTCCCCCCTTCTTCTTGAGAAAATCTTGTGGTGAACTGTGAATTATATTGTGCTAAGTAGAACAAAAACTACCTATAATGGAGGGCCTGAGTTGGGGAGAAGTGATAAACGGGCAAAAAACCCCTTTTGTGGGGTTTATGGACCCACAAAATGCAAAAAAGGAAAAAGGGTCAAGAATAAAATGATTTGCTTTTAGGTGATGGTTGACTAAGAGATATGATGAGAGAAATAAGAGAGAAACAGGAAAAAGGGGGGGAAAATTAAAAAATTACTATTGTATTTAGTGGAGCAAGAACTAGATAAAATGGAGAGCCAGGGTTGGGAGCACTGCTAGTGAGTTAAAAAAGTGAAGTAAAAAAAACCCAAAGCACCACAAAGAAAAATTTGAGTCCCAGATAAAGTAATTTGTTCGTGATTGAGGATTGCATGAGAGAAAAAATAAAAGAGAAAAAAATATAGAGGGAGAGAATAAAAAAGAAAGAGGAAAACTCAAAAAGAAGAAAAAATAATAAAAGGAGAGAGAGAGAGACAGTTAAGGGTTTTGGAGTGCAACCCTCATAGAGAGAAAGGAAGAAGAAAGAAAAGATAATGTGAGATGTAACACTTATGGGTAGTGTAGTTCAAGGAGAGGAGAGAGTAAGACCAGCAGAGAATTAAAGAACCAAATTGGAAGAGGAAGAAAATAATCAAGACAAGAAGATAAGAGAAACAAATGAACAAATATAATAAAATGGAATAGGTTATAAAGTACGTGGATTATTCTTGATTTTGAGAGGTTATGTTCTTGCTTTTTCTTTTCTCTCCCTCTTCCTGGTCGGTGACTCTGTACCCTGTGTTCTGCCCCTGTGGCACGCTTAGGTAGAGGTTTACAGTTGTTAAGTCTCTATGGCGATGTCATATATTGGGCTTTAGTCTCTTTGGCAGTCAAGACTCATTAGCATTTGCAGGCTCTGCCAATGAGAGAGTCCGTATTCCCAGAGCCTCTCTCCTAGTCTTTCCTTCCTGAATTAGTAGCCTGATGATCCAGCTATGGGGTTGCTGCTGCCTCTGCCTGGATAGTAAGAGGCTCAAAGAGCTGGCAAGTCCCCACTCTATTCCCACTCAGTGCAGGGCTCTGGGTAAGGCTCAATCAGTCAGAGCCACTAGTATAATCAGGCGGGGCTTCGGCCCACACAAAGACCTCTGACTCTGCCCCTCTGTCCGGGAACACGGGTGCCCACTCCTGGGGGAATCTCTTGCCCACTATCTGCACTCTCTGACCAGGATATCCGGCCAGCCACCTCTCACTCCTGGTGAGGCACCCCACCCGCACGGAAAAGTTCCAGCGTAGGAAATTTTGCTCCCACTCAATCCTCACGCGCTGCTTTTTGGGGCACAGGGGCGACCTTAAGACTCTGGTTTCAGCCCACAGAAAGGCCTCTGACTGCCCCTATGTCTGGTAACACGGGTGCCCACTCCTGGGACAAATTTCTCGCCCATTCTCCGCACTCGCCGACCAGGAAATCAGGCCGGCTACCTCTCACTCTGGGTGAGGAGCCCCATCCGCATGGAAAAGCTCAAGCTTAGGGAATTTCACTCCTGCTCCCTCCCCGTGTGCTTCTTTTTCAGGGCACAGGGGCGACCCTGAGATTCCGCTTTCAGCTCACACAAAGGCCTCTGACTCTGCCCCTCTGTCCGGGAACACGGGCGCCCTCTCCCAGGGTGCTCAGAGGAATCTCTCACTCACTCTCTGTGCTTGCCGACCAGGATATCAGGCCGGCTGCCTCTCACTCAGAGTGAGGCGCCCTGCCCGCATGGAAAAGTTCGAGCGTATGAATTTTGCTCCCACTCACTCCCCACATGCTGCTTTTTGGGGTGCAGGGGTGACCCCGAGACTCTGGTTTCAGCCCACAGAAAGGCCTCTGACCCTGCCCCTCTGTCCAGTAACACAGACGCCCACTCCTGGGGCTCTAGGAGGACTCTCTCGCCCACTATCTGCATGCGCCAACCAGGAGATTGGGGCGGATGGCTGTCCCAAGTGCCTTTCTTTGTCTGCGTTTGGCACGAGCGTTAGCTTGTGTTGACTAGGTTGCCACAAGCACAGTTTTTCCTTGGCTTGGATGTCTGTGCCACAGCCAGGTTCAGACATTTGTGCCGCAGTCTGGGTCTATTCACATCCTATGCCTGCCTTAGTTCCTATATTCTCAGTTCCCAGTGAAAGAAGCCCATATTTAGGTTAGTGAGGAAGGCGGAGTGTTTATTCTTCCTTATTTCCTTTGGGGTTGATTATATATTTAGTCAACTTTTCGCTCAATCATACCTTCACGTTTAGAGTGGAACTTCTGGAGGCTCCAAGGATGGATTTTTTTGTCTCTGGTTGAAGATCTTGTTGAATTTTGGGGGAGATTTATCAGGATCACTCCTTACGGCGCCATTTCTCTGACATCATCTTCCATTTCTTAATTTCTGATTAAATCACCACAGAGCACATGGACTGAAAAAAAGTAACAGAAGAAAAAAGTATAAATTACAACCAAACAAAAACAAATGATAGAAAAAAAAGAAAAGAACCAAACAAGATACAAACCTATCAAAAAGCAATATATAAAATGGTAATAGGAAACCCTCAAGAGTCAATAAATACACTAAATGTAAATGGATTGAACTAACCAATAAAAAGACACAGAGTAGCAGAATGGATGAAGAAAGAAAATCCAACTGTATGCTGCCTTCAAGAAACACATCTAAGCTACAAGGATAAAAGTAAATTCAAAGTGAAAGGTTGGAAAACAATACTCCAAGGAAATAACATCCAAAAAAAGCAGGTGTAGCCATACTCAAATCTAAAAATGTTAACTACAAGACAGCAAAGGGAATCAGAGACAAAGATGGTCATTTCATAATGATAAAGGGAATATTGAATCAAGAAGACATAGCACTTCTTAATATATATGCACCAAACCAAGGAGCATCAAAATATATAAGATAGCTACTGACTGACCTAAAAATAAAAACCAACAAAAATACAATCATACTTGGAGACCTCAATACACCACTGACTGCTCTATATCGTTCATCCAAACAGAAAATTAATTAAAAAAAAATGTTGGCCTTAAACAAAACATTAGAACAATTGGATATGATAGACATCTACAGGACATTTCATCCCAAAGTGTCAGAGTATACATTTTTCTCCAGTATACATGGAACATTCTTAAGAATTGACCATATGTGGGGCCACAAAAATAACATCAACAAATTCAGAAATTATACCAATCACATTCTCTGACCATAAAGCTTTGAAACTAGAATTCAACTGCAAAAAAAGAGGTAAACAAATCCACAAAAATGTGGAAATTAAACAACATACTTTTAAAAAATGAATGGGTCAAAAAAGAAATAAAAGCAGAGATCAAAAAATACATACAGACAAACAAAAATAACAATGTGACATATCAGAAACTCTGGGATGCAGCAAAAGCAGTAATAAGAGGGAAGTTCGTATCACTACAGGCCTATATGAACAAGCAAGAGAGAGCCCAAGTAAACCACTTAACTTCACATCTTAAGGAACTAGAAAAAGAAGAACAAAGGCAACCCAAAACTAGCAGAAGAAAGGAAATAATAAAAAATCAGTGCAGAAATAAACAAAATAGAGAACAGAAAAACTATAGAAAAAATCAATAAAACAAGGAGCTGGTTCTTTGAAAAAATCAACAAAATTGACAAACCCTTGGAAAGACTCGCTAAGGAAAAAAGAGAAGGACTCATATAAACAAAATTCAAAATAAAAGAGGAGAAATCGCCACAGATATCATAAATATACAAAGAATTATTGTAGAATACTATAAAAAACTATATGCCACCAAATTTAACAATCTAGAAAAAATGGATAAATTCCCAGAACAATACAATATTTCCAGACTGAGTCATGAAGAAGCAGGAAGTCTAAACAGACCCATAAGCAGGGAGGAAATACAAACAACTATCAAAAACCTCCCCAAAAATAAAAGTCCAGAGCCAAATGGCAATACTAGTGAATTCTATCAAACATTCAAAGAAGACTTGGTTCCTATTCTACTTCAAAGTCTTCCAAAAAATTGAAGAAGAAGCAATACTTCCAAACACATTTTATGAGGACAAATAGCACTCATACTGAAACCTGGTAAGGACAGCACAAAAAAAGAAAACTACAGACCAATATTTCTAATGACTACAGATGCTAAAATACTAAACAAAATACTAGCAAATCGAATACAACAACACATTAAAAAAATAATTCATCATGATCAAGAGGGATTCATCCCAGAATCTCAAGGAGGGTTCAACATACATAAAGCGGTTAACGTAATACACCACATCTACAAAACACAGCACGAGCCTGACCAGACGGTGGCGCAGTGGATAGAGCATTGGACTGCGATGCCGAGGACCCAGGTTCGAGACCCCAACATTGCCAGCTTGAGCGTGAGCTCATCTGGTTTGAGCAAAGCTCACCAGCTTGGACCCAAGGTCGCTGGCTCGAGCAAGGGGTTACTCGGTCTGCTGAAGGTCCACGGTCAAGGCACATATGAGAAAGCAATCAATGAACAACTAAGGTGTCACAATGAAAAACTGATGATTGGTGCTTCTTATCTCTCTCCGTTCCTGTCTGTCTGTCCCTGTCTGTCCCTCTCTCTGACTCTCTATCTGTAAAAAAAAAACAAAAAAAAAACCACACAGAACAAAACCATATAATCCTATCAACAGATGCAGAAAAGGCATTTGATTATATAGATCACCATTTTATGTTTAAAACACTCAACAAAATGGGTATAGAAGGAAAATATCTCAATATAATAAAGGCTATGTATGATAAACCATCAGTTAACATCATATTAAATGGCATAAAACTTAGGAATTTTCCTCTAAAATTAGGAACAAGACAAGGTTGTCCACTCTCTCCACTCTTATTTAACATAGTGCTGGAAGTTCTAGCCAGAGCAAGCAGACAAGATAAAAAAAATAAAAGGCATTCATATTGGGAAAGAAGAAGTAAAGGTTTCACTTTTTGCAGATGATATAATCCTATACATTGAAAACCCCAAAGACTCCACAGAACGACTACTGAAATAATAAACCAATACAGTAAGGTTGCAGGACATAAAATTATTGATAATTTATATACAAAAGTTTATTGCCTTCCTAGATGCCAACAATGAAACATCAGAAAATGAACTCAAAAAAATAATCCTCTTCATGGTTGCAACAAAAAAATAAAATACCTAAGAATAAACATAACAAAGAATATAAAGGACGTAGATAATGAAAACTACAAAGCATTGTTAAAGGAAATCGAAAAAGATACAATGAAATGGAAAAATATTCCTTGTTCTTGGATAGGAAGAATAAATATAGTCAAATGACCATATTACCCAAAGTGATATACAAATTTCATGCAATTCCTATCAAAATTCCAATATCATTTTTTTAAAGAAATGAAACAAAAAATTATCAGGTTTATATGGAAATATAAAAAACCCCAAAAAGCCAAAGTAATCCTAAGGAAAAACAACAAAGCTGGGGGCATTACAATATCTGATTTCAAATTATATTATAGAGCCATGATAATACAGCATAGTATGGGCAGAAAAATAGACAGTCAGACCAATGGAACAGAATAGAGAGCCCAGAAATAAAACCACATATATATGGTCAAATAATCTTTGATAAAGGGGCCAACAACACACAATAGAGAAAAGAAAGCTTTTCAATAAATGGTGCTGGGAAAACTGGAAAGCCACATGCAAAAGAATGAAACTCGACTACAGTTTGTCCCCTTCTACTAAAATTAATTTAAAATGAATCAAAGACCTAAATATAAGACCTGAAACAATAAATTACATAGATGAAAACATAGGTACTAAACTCATGAACCTTGACCATAAAAAGCACTTTATAGAGGGGCCGTCACGGAAATGGCGCCGTGAGCAGCGCGTCCGACAGATCTCCCCAAAATCTCAACAAATTTATCACCAAGAAACAGGAAAATTTATCTTCGGGGCATTACGGAGTTCCACACAAACTGAAAGCAAAAGGACTGTTATCACTTGAATCTGAGAGACGAGGGTGTGGAGGAAGCTACCGCAGGGATGTTCATTCAAGCCGCGAGGAAGTGCGCCTGTGGTAAGTCATCCCGCACTCGGGAGCCGTGAGCAGCAGCCGCGAGCGGCCGCTGCCAGCCGCTGCCGCCAGCCGCCGCCGCCAGCCGCAGCCGCCGGCCGCCGCGAGCAGTGCCCGGGTCGGTTGCAGAGCGAGCACCGCCCACACTCTGGAGCGGCGAGCAGCCGCTGGCACGCGCCCGGTCTGGTTGCAGACCGAGCATTGCAGACCGAGCACCGCTAACGTTCCAAGCGGCCCGCGCACGGGGAGCGGGAGAGGCCCCAGGGCGGTATTCCCTACTAGGGAGATTCTCTCCGCGGGCGGGGCACCTCACCCAGCCATTCAAGCTAACAATCAAGCGTTGGGGGAGGGGCGCGCGCAGGCAGCCTGAAATACCTTCGGGAGCACAGCTGCGACCCAATTACTAAAATTAACTTAACCCGTGAAATCTGCGCACCCTCGGTTCTAATTGATAAGATCTCTCTCAGTTCACCGACCCAAGACAAGAGGCGTGATATTTTTTAGTGCCTCTCGCTAAAGGGGCGGGGGCAACTTCTGATTGATAGAGCCTCCATATTCAGGGATAAACGCTAACAAGAAGGACTTGGCAGATAATAAGATCTATACTACACTAGTCGCAAGCAGAGACTAGTGCCTCTTCTTACCAGCCAAAACAGGCTACAAAGTGTGGAAAGCCTGGGTTGAGAGGTCCAACTGAATGCTAGGCGCTGAACAGTCACCTTGACAACAATTGACTCCCACCCCCGCCTGATTACACTGGAGGCCCTGACTGCCAGAGCCCTTCCCAAAGCCTTGCACTGAGTGGGGATAGAGTGGGGATTTCCCAGCTCTTTGAGCCTCTTACTCCCCACGCAGAAGCAGTGGCAGCCTTATAGCTGGATCACCAGGCTGCTAATTCAGGAAGGGGGGACTAGGAGAGAGAATCCACGAAAGCAAACTCTCTCATCGTTGGACCCTGCAAACGCCAACAAGCCTTGACTACCAGCAAGACTAAAGCCAATTATATGACATTGCCATAGAATCCCATCAACTGCAAATCCCTACCTAAATGTGACACAGGGGCAGAGCCTAGGGTAGAGTCACCGACCAGGAAGAGGGAGAGAAAAGAAAAAGGAAGAAGTTAACATCTCAAAATCAAGAAAAATCCACAGACTTTACAACTTGTTCCACTAATTTTTTGTTGTTGTTGTTGTTGTTGTTGTTGTTTGTTTCTTCTATCCTATTGCCTTTATTTCCTCCACCTCGGTCCTTCTATTCTCTGCCCATCTTATGCTTCCCTTTTCTTGAACTACACTACCCATAAGTGTTACATTTTATTTCTCTTCTTCATCCTCACCCTCCTTTGGGGTTATACTCCAGGACACTTAACTCTCACTCTCTCCTCTTTTGTTTTTTTTTTTGTTGTTGTTGTTGTTTTGCTTTATTTTGTTTTTTTCTCTTCCTTTTTTATTTCTTCCTTCGTTTTTCTCTTTTTCTTATTTTTTCCTTTCTATTCGTTTTTTCTTTTCTCGTTTTACTTTCCTCCCATTTAATCCTCAATCACGAACAAATTAGTTAATTTGGGACTCAAGGCTTTTTTTGGCTTTATTTTTCTTTTTCGCTTTTGTTTTTGTTTTTTTCTTGTTAGTTTATTTTTGTGGCATTTTGGGTCCTCCCAACCCAAGGTCTCCATTGTATTTGGTCTTCGCTCCACTTAATACAACAGATTTTTACTTATTATTTTTATTATTTTCTTCTTTATTATTCCTTTTTTTGTCCTTTTTTCTGGTTCCCTCTTATCCCTCTCATTATATCTCTTAGTTGACCATCACCCACAGGCAGATCAACTTATGCTTGTCTAAGATTTTCTTCCTTTTTTTTTTTTTTTTTTTTTTTGCATTTAGTAGGTCCCTACTCCCCTTTTTTTTTGCCCCTTGAACTCTTCACCGCAAACCAGGCCCTCCATTATAGGCACAATATTTCCCTGAGGAGGGGAGAGGAGGGAAGGAGAAGAAAGAAAAAAAAAGGGGGAAATAATAAATTATTACTGCTTTTTTTTGTGGGGTGTTTTATCCTTTGGTGTTTTTTTTTTGTTGTTGTTGTTTTTGTTTTTTTTTTTTTTACTTTTTACTCTTTATTAATTCTAATTAGTGCTATCAACAAGACCACCCTCAGATGCCAATAAGAAAGAGGAAATCGAATATTATGGATACAAAAGAAAGAGAGGTAGCACAAATAGATGTGGAAAAATCTATGGAGAAAAGACTTAACATATTGGAAGCCTTGGAGCTAAATGACAGAGAATTTAAAATAGAAATCTTAAAAATACTCAGAGATATACAAGAAAACACAGAAAGGCAATATAGGGAGATCAGAAAACAACTCAATGAACACAAAGAATATATTACCAAGGAAATTGAAACTATAAAAACAAATCAAACAGAAATGAAAAACTCAATTCACGAGCTGAAAAACGAGGTAACAAGCTTAGCTAGCAGAACAACCCAGATTGAAGATAGGATTAGTGAAATAGAAGACAAACAACTTGAGGCACAACAGAGAGAAGAAGAAAGAGACTCAAAAATAATAAAAAATGAGAAAGCCCTACAGGAATTATCTGACTCCATCAGAAAGAATAACATAAGAATAATAGGTATATCAGAGGGAGAAGAGAAAGAAAATGGAATGGAGAATATACTCAAACAAATAATAGACGAGAACTTCCCAAGCCTGTGGAAAGAACTAAAGCCTCAAATTCAAGAAGCAAACAGAACACCGAGTTTTCTTAAACCCAACAAACCCACTCCAAGGCACATCATAATAAAGTTGACACAAACCAATGACAAAGAAAAAATTCTCAAGGCAGCCAGGGAAAAGAAGAGTACAACATATAAAGGAAGACCTATTAGATTATCATCAGATTTCTCAGCAGAAACTCTACAAGCTAGAAGAGAGTGGACCCCAATATTTAAAGCCCTGAAAGAGAGGAACTTTCAGCCAAGAATACTATACCCATCAAAGCTATCCTTCAAGTATGAAGGAGATATAAAAACATTCACAAATACAGAAAAGATGAGAGAATTTATCACGAGAAAGCCCCCACTCCAGGAAATACTAAAGGGGGTTTTCCAACCAGATTCAAAGAACAAAAGAAAACAACACCACAAGTAACAGCTCCACCAAGAACACAATAAAACCAAACTTAAACTGTGACAACAAAGGAAAAAAAAGGGGGGAGAGAATGGAGATTAACAGTAGCAAAGGACGATGAAGTGCAGAAATACTTATAAGATAGGGTACTACAATGAATATGGTAGGTACCCTTTTCATTACTTAATGGAAACCACCCTAGAAATAACCACCACAAAAACACATGACTTAAAAAAGGTAGCAACAGAGGAAAGAAGTATGGAACACAAACAAACAGAAACAAATGATAGAAAAACAAAAGAGAAGAATCAAACTAGATACAAAACTAACAGAAAGCAATTTATAAAATGGCAGTAGGGAACCCACAAGTGTCAATAATTACACTAAATGTAAATGGATTAAACTTACCAATAAAAAGACACAGAGTAGCAGAATGGATTAAAAAAGAAAATCCAACTATATGCTGCCTACAAGAAACACATCTAAGCAACAAGGATAAAAACAAATTCAAAGTGAAAGGCTGGAAAACAATACTCCAAGCAAACAACACCCAAAAAAAAGCAGGTGTAGCAATACTCATATCTGATAATGCTGACTACAAGACAGAAAAAGTACTCAGAGACAAAAATGGTCACTTCATAATGATTAAGGGGACACTGAATCAAGAAGACATAACAATCCTTAATATATATGCACCAAACCAAGGAGCACCAAAATATATAAGACAGCTACTTATTGACCTTAAAACAAAAACTAACAAAAATACAATCATACTTGGAGACCTCAATACTCCGCTGACGGCTCTAGATCGGTCATCCAAACAGAGAATCAATAAAGATATAGTGGCCTTAAACGAAATACTAGAACACCTGGATATGATAGACATCTACAGGACACTTCATCCCAAAGCGACAGAGTATACATTTTTCTCTAGTGTACATGGAACATTCTCAAGAATTGACCATATGTTGGGCCACAAAGACAATATCAGCAAATTTAGAAAAATTGAAATTGTACCAAGCATATTTTCTGATCATAAAGCCTTGAAACTACAATTCAACTGCAAAAAAGAGGGGGAAAAACCCACAAAAATGTGGAAACTAAACAACATACTTCTAAAAAATGAATAGGTCAAAGAAGAAATAAGCGCAGAGATCAAAAGATACATACAGACAAATGAAAATGAAAATACGACATATCAGAATCTCTGGGATGCAGCAAAAGCAGTAATAAGAGGAAAGTTCATATCACTTCAGGCCTATATGAACAAACAAGAGAGAGCCGAAGTAAACCACTTAACTTCACACCTTAAGGAACTAGAAAAAGAAGAACAAAGACAACCCAAAACCAGCCGAAGAAAGGAGATAATAAAAATCAGAGCAGAAATAAATGAAATAGAGAACAGAAAAACTATAGAAAAAATCAATAAAACAAGGAGCTGGTTCTTTGAAAAGATCAACAAAATTGACAAACCCTTGGCAAGACTCACCAAGGAAAAAAGGCACAGGACTCAAATAAATAAAATCCAAAATGAAAGAGGAGAGATCACCACAGACATCATAGATATACAAAGAATTATTGTAGAATACTATGAAAAATTATATGCCACCAAATACAACAATCTAGAAGAAATGGATAAATTCCTAGAACAATACAACCTTCCTAGACTGAGTCATGAAGAAGCAGAAAGCCTAAACAGACCAATCAGCAGGGAGGAAATAGAAAAAACTATTAAAAACCTCCCCAAAAATAAAAGTCCAGGCCCAGACGGTTATACTAGTGAATTCTATCAAACATTCAAAGAAGACTTGGTTCCTATTCTACTCAAAGTCTTCCAAAAAATTGAAGAAGAAGCAATACTTCCAAACACTTTTTATGAGGCCAACATAACCCTCATACCAAAACCTGGCAAGGATGGCACAAAGAAAGAAAACTACAGACCAATATCTCTAATGAATACAGATGCTAAAATTCTAAACAAAATACTGGCAAACCGAATACAACAACATATTAAAAAAATAATACATCATGATCAAGTGGGATTCATCCCAGAATCTCAAGGATGGTTCAACATACGCAAAATGGTTAACGTAATACACCATATCAACAAAACAAAGAACAAAAACCACATGATCTTATCAATAGATGCAGAAAAGGCTTTTGATAAAATACAACACAATTTTATGTTTAAGACTCTCAACAAAATGGGTATAGAAGGAAAATATCTCAACATGATAAAGGCCATATATGATAAACCATCAGCCAACATCATTTTAAACGGCATAAAACTGAGGACTTTCTACCTTAAATCAGGAACAAGACAGGGTTGTCCACTCTCTCCACTCTTATTTAACATGGTGCTGGAAGTTCTGGCCAGAGCAATCAGACAAGACAAAGAAATAAAAGGCATCCAATCGGAAAAGAAGAAGTAAAGGTATCACTTTTTGCTGATGATATGATCCTATACATCGAAAACCCGAAGGACTCCACAAAAAGATTATTAGAAACAATAAACCAATACAGTAAGGTCGCAGGATACAAAATTAACATACAGAAGTCCATAGCCTTTCTCTATGCCAACAATGAAATATTAGAAAACGAACTCAAAAAAATAATCCCCTTCACGATTGCAACAAAAAAAATAAAATACCTAGGAATAAACATAACAAAGAATGTAAAGGACCTATATAATGAAAATTACAAAGCATTGTTAAGGGAAATCGAAAAAGATACAATGAGATGGAAAAATATTCCTTGTTCTTGGATAGGAAGAATAAATATAATCAAAATGGCCATATTACCCAAAGCAATATACAAATTTAATGCAATTCCCATCAAAATCCCTATGAGATTTTTTAAAGAAATGGAACAAAAAATCATCAGATTTATATGGAACTATAAAAAACCCCGAATAGCCAAAACAATCCTAAGGAAAAAGAATGAAGCTGGGGGCATTACAATACCTGACTTTAAACTATATTATAGGGCCACAATAATCAAAACAGCATGGTATTGGCAGAAAAATAGACACTCAGACCAATGGAACAGAATAGAGAGCCCAGAAATAAAACCACATATATATGGTCAAATAATCTTTGATAAAGGGGCCAACAACACACAATGGAGAAAAGAAAGCCTCTTCAACAAATGGTGTTGGGAAAACTGGAAAGCCACATGCAAAAGAATGAAACTCGACTACAGCCTGTCCCCGTGTACTAAAATTAATTCAAAATGGATCAAAGACCTAAATATAAGACCTGAAACAATAAAGTACATAGAAGAAGACATAGGTACTAAAATCATGGACCTGGGTTTTAAAGAACATTTTATGAACTTGACTCCAATGGCAAGAGAAGTGAAGGCAAAGATAAATGAATGGGACTACATCAGAATAAAAAGTTTTTGCTCAGCAAGAGAAACTGATATAAAAATAAACAGACAGCCAACTAAATGGGAAATGATATTTTCAAACAACAGCTCAGATAAGGGCCTAATTTCCAAAATTTACAAAGAACTCATAAAACTCAACAACAAACAAACAAACAATCCAATAAAAAAATGGGAAGAAGACATGAATAGACACTTCTCCCAGGAAGAGATACAAATGGCCAACAGATATATGAAAAGATGCTCAGCTTCATTAGTTATTAGGGAAATGCAAATCAAAACTACAATGAGATACCACCTCACCCCTGTTAGATTAGCTATTATCAACAAGACGGGTAATAGCAAATGTTGGAGAGGCTGTGGAGAAAAAGGAACCCTCATTCACTGTTGGTGGGACTGTAAAGTAGTACAACCATTATGGAGGAAAGTATGGTGGTTCCTCAAAAAACTGCAAATAGAACTACCTTATGACCCAGCAATCCCTCTACTGGGTATATACCCCAAAACCTCAGAAACATTGATACGTGAAGACACATGTAGCCCCATGTTCATTGCAGCACTGTTCACAGTGGCCAAGACATGGAAACAACCAAAAAGCCCTTCAATAGAAGACTGGATAAAGAGGATGTGGCACATATACACTATGGAATACTACTCAGCCATAAGAAATGATGACATCAGATCATTTACAGCAAAATGGTGGGATCTTGATAACATTATAAGGAGTGAAATAAGTAAATCAGAAAAAAACAAGAACTACATGATTCCATACATTGGTGGAACATAAAAATGAGACTAAGAGACATGGACAAGTGTGTGGTGGTTACCAGGGGTGGGGGGAGGGAGGACAGGGGGAGAGTTAGGGGGAGGGGGAGGGGCACAGAGAATTAGATAGAGGGTGGCGAAGGACAATCTGACTTTGGGCGAGGGGTATGCAACATAATTTAATGACAAGGTAACCTAGACATGTTTTCTTTGAATATATGTACCCTGATTTATTAATGTCATCCCATTACCATTAATAAAAATTTATTTTAAAAAAATAAAAATAAAAATAAATAAATTCATCAGGGAAAAAAAAAAAAAAAAAAAGCACTTTATAAATTTGACTCCAAAGGCAAGGGAAGTGAAGGCAAAGATAAATGAATGGGACTACATCAGACTAAGAAGCTTTTGCACAGCAAGAGTAACTGACAGCAAAACAGACAGCCAACTAAATAGATGATATTTTCAAACAACAGCACAGATAAGGGCCTAATATCTAAAATATACATAAAACTCAACAACAAACAAGCAAACAATCCAATACAAAAAAAAATGGGAAGAAGACATGAACAGACACTTCTCCCAGGAAGAAATACAACTGGTCAACAGATATATGAAAAGATGCTCATCTCCATTAGCTATTAGAGAAATGTAAATCAAAACTACAATGAGATACTACCTCACACCTATTAGATTGGCTATTATCAACAAGACAAGTAATAACAAGTGTTGAAGAGGCTGTGGAGAAAAAGGAACCCTCATCCACTGTTGGTGGAAATGTATAGTACAACTATTATGGAAGAAAGTATGATGGTTTTTCAAAAAATTAAGACTAGAACTACCATATGACCCAGCAATCCCTCTACCAGGTATATACCCCAAAACTCACAAACACTGGTACTTAAATACACATGTAGCATTGTTTTGCAAATTCATTGCAGCATTGTTCATGGTTGTAAAGACATGGAAACAACCAAAAAGCCCTTCAGTAGATGAATGGATAAAGAAGATGTGCTACATGTATACTATGAAATACTACTCAGCCATAAGAAATGATGACATCAAATCATTTAAAACAACATGGATGGACCTTGATAACATTATCCTGAGCGAAATAAGTAAGTCAGAAAAAACTAGAAACTATATGATTCCATACATAGGTGAGAAATAAAAATGAGACTCAGGGACATGGACAAGAATATGGTGGTTACTGGTGGGGGGAGAGGGAGAGGGTAGAGGAGGGGCACAAAGAAAACCAGATAGACGGTGACGGAGGACAATTTGACTTTGGGTGATGGATATACAACATAATCAAATATCAAAATAACCTCAAGATGTTTTCTCTGAATCTATGTACCCTAATTAATCAATGTCACCCCATTAAAATTAATAATAAAGGAAAAAATTTTAAAAAGTTTAAGAACACACATTGTCTGAAGCTGAAAGGATGAAGAAAGATATTCAAAGCAATTGGTAACCAAGAGAAGAAATGGCTACACTTAATTAATCAAAATAGACTTTAAGTCAAACAATGTCACAAGATACAAAGAACATTACATAATGATAAAAGAACCAAGCCAACTGGAAGATGTAACAATTATAAACATTTATACACAGAGCATTTCAGCACCTAAATTTAGAGCAAATATTGACAGAACTAAAGGAAGAAATACACTGTAATACAACAATAGTAAAAGACTTTGGGACTGGCTAGAACATCTAGATAGAAGATCAATAAGGAAACAAAGGAGTTTAACAATGTTACTGACCAAACTGTACTTAAAAGACATATACAGAACATTCCACCCAAAAAGAGCAAATGCACAGTCTTCCCAAGGGTACATGAATTTTTCTCCAGAATGGATCACAAATTATGTCAAAAATAAGTCACAACTGGTTGGCTGGCTCAGCGGTAGAGGGTCAGCTCAGCATGTGGAAGTCCTAGGTTTGATTCCTCTCCAGGGCATACAGAAAAAGTGCCCATCTGTTTCTCCACCCTTTCTCCTCTCCTTTCTCTCTATCTCTCTCTTCCACTCCCACAGCCAAGGCTCCATTGGAGCAAAGTTGGCCTGGGCACTGAGGATGGCTCCATGGCCTCTGCCTCAGGTGCTAGAATGGCTCCAATTGCAGCAGAACAACGCCCAGAAAGGCCCCCTGGTAGGCATGCTGGGTGGATCCTGGTTGGGCACATGCAGGAGTCTATCTGACTCACCCCCTGCCCCCCTAACTTCTCACTTTGGAAAAATACAAAAAAAAAGTGAGTCACAACAAATTTAATACAATTAAAATTATATTTAGTATCTTTGACCATAAATAAGTGACACTAAAAATCAACAGCAGAGAGAAAACTGGGAACTTCACAAAAATTTAAAAATTAAACAATATACTCCTAAAAAACAATTGAGCTAAAGAATAAATAAGAAATCATTAACTATTTCAAGTTAAATAAAATTAAAATATATTAAAACTTATGGAATGCGGCAAAAGTAATACTAAGATATTAAGTTTGTAGCAATAAATGTGTACATTAAAAAAGAAGAAAGATCTCAAAAGACAACTCAGAGTTATACCTCAAGGAGCTACAAAAAGAAAAACAAAAGAGGCCCAAAGTTAGAAAATGGAAGAAAATAAAAAATAACCAAGATGAAGAAATTATAAAATAAAAAAAAACAATAGAAAAAAGTCAACAAAACTAAGGTTGGGTTTTTTAAACAATAAGCAGAATTGAAAATCCTTTAGCTAGCCTAAGAAAAAAGAGAAAAAGCTCAAATAAATAAAATCAGAAATTAAAGAAGTAACATTACAACTGATAATACAGGAGTAAAAAGAGTTGTAAGAGACTACTATAAATAATGATAGCATCACACTGGAGTTCTGAGGTCACTGGTTTGAGCCCAAGGTTGCTGGTTCAAGCCCCAATCAGGGAACATATGAGAAGCAATCAATGGCACAACTAAGTGAAACAATTATATGCAATTAACTGGATAATCTAGAAAAAATATATAAATTTTTATAAATCTACAATCTACTCATGAAGAAATAGAAAGCCTAAACAGATCTATAACTAGCATGGAGATTAAATCAGTAATCAAAAACCTCCCCAGTAAAGAAAATCCCAAGGACAGAAGATTTCATTGATGAATTCTACCAAACATTTAAAGAAGAATTGGCACCTATATTTCTCAATCTCTCCCAAAAAATGGAAAAGTGGGGCATCTCTTAAAACTAGTTTTTGGAAGCCAGAATTACCCTGATGTCATAGCTAGACCAAGACACCATGAGAAAACTACAAGGCAAAACACCTTATGAACACAGATGCAAAATCCTCAACAAAATACTAGCAAACTAAATCCAACAGCACATTAAAAGTATCATACACCACCACCAAGTAAGAATTATCCTTGGGGTGCAAAAATTGTTCAACATATACAAACCAATAAATGTGATATACCATATTAACAGAATGAAGAATAAAAACTATATGCAAATAGAAGCAGAAAAAGCATTTGACAAAATCCAACACTCTTTTTTATTAAAAAGATACTCTCAACAAACTAGCAATAGAAAAAAAATACCTCAAAATATAAAGCCATATAAGAAAATCGAACATTATGCTCAATAGTGAAAATCTGAGAGTTTCTCCTCTAGTATTAGAAAGAAGGCAAGGATACTCTTACCACTTCTACCTAACATAGTTCTAGAAATTTTAGCCAGAGAGCAATTAGGTAAGGAAAAAAAAAGACATTTATATTTGAAAAGATGTAAAATTGTCCCTATTTGCAAACAACATAATCTTATATGTAGAAAACCCCAAAGAATTAATTTTAAAAATCTATTAAAACTGATACACAATTCAGTAAAATTGTAAGATACAAAATTAATATACATCAATTTCTATACAATGACAATAACTATATTTTTAAGAAAGCCTTGAAACACAGTCTCATTTACAATAGTATCAAAAAAATAAAATACTTAGAAATAAAATTAATTAAGGAGGTAAAAAATTTATATTTTGAAAACTTTAAAACATTGATGAAAGAAATTAAACAAGACACTGAAAACATGAAGAGACATCTTATATTTATGAACTGAAAAACTTAATCTTGTTTAAATGTTTATACTAAGCAAAGTGATGTACATATTCAACAAAATCCCTGTAAAAATTCCAAAGGTATATTTTACAAAAATAGAAAAAAAATCACTATTCTTCAATTTATATGGAACCACGTAAGACCACAAACATCCAAATCAGTCCTGAAAAAGAACAATACTAGAAGCACCACATTTTCTAATCTCAAAATATATTATGAAGCTACAGTAATCAAAACAGTATGGTACTTCCATAAAGACAGACATATATACAAATAAAATGGAATAGAAGTCTCAGAAATAAATTCATATATATATATATGGTCATTGATCTTCAACATGGGTACTAAAATGGGGAAAATATTGTCTTTTCAACAGTGTTTGGAAAACTGAATATCCATATGTAAAAGAACAAAATTGGATACTTATCTTACACTATACACAAAAAAACAGCTCAAAATGGAGTAAAAATTTAAATGTAACACTTGAAACTATAAAACCCTAGGAGAAAACGTACAGAAAAAGCTTTTTGACATTGGTCTTGGCAATTATTTCATGGATGTTACCCCAAAAGTCCAGGTAACAATAACAACAAAAAATGGGATTACATCAAAGTAAAAACTTCCGGCACAGCAAAGGAAACAATCAACAGAGTGAAAAGATAATCTACAGAATGAAAGAAAATATTTACAAACCATAGAGCTGATAAGGAATTAACATCTAAAACATATAAGAAATTTATACAACTCAACAACAACAAAAAACTAATAACTCAATTTAAAAAACATGATAAGGACCTGAATAGACATTTTTCCAAAGAAGACATACAAATAATCAACAGATGTATGAAAAAAAATGCTTACTGTCATAAATCATCAGGGAAATACAAATAAAAACCACAATGAAGTATAACCTTATACACATCAGAATGGCTACTATATATATTTTTACACTTGATCTTAGCCAAAAGGCCGAGAAGCGATTATATATATATTTTTAAAAAGGTAACAAATGTTAGTGAGAATGTGGAGAAATTAAAACCCTTGTACATTGTCAAGAGGAATGCAAAATGATGCAGTCATTATGGAAACCAGTATTAGAACTCCTCAAAAAATTAAGAATAGAACTACCATATGATCCAGCAATCTTACTTCTGTGTATATATTTCTAAAAGAATCGAAATTCAGATCTCCCTGAGATATGTACACTCCCATGTTCATCAAAGCATTATTCACAATATCTAGGAAATGGAAACAACCAAAATTTTTATCAGAAGATGAATAGATAAAGAAAATATGGTATAAATATAAAATTAAATACTATTTAGCTTTTTTAAAAAGGAAATTGTTCAATATGTGACAACATGGATAAACTCTGAGGACAATATACTAAAAGAAATAAGCTAGCCATAAAAAGATAGTACTGCATTATTTCACTTACATGATATCAAAAAATAATCAAATTCATAAAATCAAAGACCAGAATGGTGGTTGCCAGGATCTGGAGGGGGGAGACAATGGGGAGTTATTTATCAAAGGTGCAAATTTTCTGTTAAGTACCTATATTTAATAATAATGTATTATTGTACACTTAAAATTTGTTAAGAGAATAAAACTCATGTTGTGTTCTTACCACAATAAAATAATAGATAAATAAAATGTGTCTATATTTGGACATAGAATCTTTAAAGTAATAAAATGAGGTCATTAAGGTGCACCCTAATCCAATATGATTAATGTCCTTATAAAAAGAGGAAATTAGGACTCAGACGCACAGAGGAAAGACCATGTAAAAACATAGAGGGAAGACAGCCACCTACAAGCAAAAGTTAGAAATCTGCTGACAAGTTGATCTCGGACTTCTAACCCCCAGAACTGTAAGACTAATTTCTGTTATTTGAGTCACCTGGTTTGTGGTACTTTCATATGGCAGCCCTAACAAGTTAATATAGCAGGCTTTAAGCAATTAAAGTGACATAATGCAATGATTTAGGCAGAAGATGATTGTAGCTGGTCTAAGGTGATAGTCGTGTAAAGCAGTGGTCCCCAACCCCCGGGCCGCAGACCAGTATTGGTCCATGGGCCACTTGGCACCGGTCCGCAGAGAAAGAATAAATAACTTACATTTTTTTGTTTTATTTATATTTAAGTCTGAATGATGTTTTATTTTTTAAAAATGACCAGATTCCCTCTGTTACATCCGTCTAAGACTCACTCTTGACGCTTGTCTCAGTCATGTGTTACATTTATCCATCCCACGCTAAAGACCAGTCCATGAAAATATTTTCTGACATTAAACCGGTCCGAGGCCCAAAAAAGTTTGGGGACCACTGGTGTAAAGGAAGAAAAGTGACTGGATTCAAGATGGCTTTAAAGATGAAATCAACATTGAGGGTGGGATGAATAGATCAACATGGAGGCCACCCAGATAGCAACATGAAGAACTTGGCAGATAGTGGTGCTACGAAGATGGAGGAAACCCAGGGAGGAGAAGTTCTGTTTGAATATACAGTGTGTCCGTAAAGTCATGATGCAGTTTTGACCGGTCACAGGAAAGCAACAAAAGACGATAGAAATGTGAAGTCTGCACCAAATAAAAGGAAAACTCTCCCAGTTTCATACCTACTCAGTGCAGGTCGATGTGGGCTCACACACAGATTTTTTAGGGCTCCTTAGGTAGCTATCCCGTATAGCCTCTACAGACTTGTCACTGACTGATGGCCTACCAGAATGGGGTTTCTCCACCAAATTGCCGGTTTCCTTCAAGTGCTTATCCCACCGAGTAATGTTATTCCTATGTGGTAGCGCTTTGTTATAAATGCACAGATATTCACATTGCACTTTGGTCACAAATTTGAATTTAGCAAGCCACAGAACACACTGAACTTTCCTCTTTACTGCCCACATCTCGACTGGCATGGCCGTGGGCTGCTCTGCTGTATATGCGGTGTTACGTCATCACAGGCACATGCACACATGCTGCCACATCATCCTACAGAAACTGGGAGGGTTTTCCTTTTATTTGGTGCAGATTTCACATTTCTATCATCGTTTGTTGCTTTCCTGTGACTGGTCAAAAGTGCACCATGACTTTACGGACACACTGTAGTATTGCTGTTGATCTCGCCCTTTATATCCATCAAAGTCTGCTTGATTTAGGTGCTCCTATATTAGGTGCATAGATATTTATAATGGTTATATCTTCCTGTTGGATTGCTCTTTTTATCATTATGTAGTGACTTTATCTCTTACTATAGCCTTTGTTTGAAAGTCCATTTTGTCTGATATAAGTATTGCTACCCCAGCTTTTTTTTCATTTCCATTTGCATGAAATATTTTTTTCCATTCTTTTACCTTTAGTCTATGTGTATCTTTTGTTTTGAGAATGTGTCTCTTATAAACAGCATATGTATGGGTCCTGTTTTCTTATCCACGCAGCTACCCTATGTCTTTTGATTGGATCATTTAATCCATTTACATTTAAGTTTATTATTGATATATAGTTGTTTATTGCCATTTTATTCTTTAAAGTTATCTTCCTCTTTTATTATATTCTCCCCCCCCCCCCCTTTGTTCTGTTTACAACAGGCCCCTTAACATTTCTTGCAGTATTGGTTTGGTTGTAATAAATTCCTTGAGTTGTTATTTGTTTGTCTGGGAAGCTTTTAATTTCTCCTTCAATTTTAAATGATAGCCTTGCTAGATAAAGTAGTCTTGATTTTAGCCTCTTGTTCTGCATTACTTTGAATATATCTTGCCATTCCCTTCTGGCCTCAAGTGTTTCTGTTGAGGAGAAGGATGTCATCCTTATGGGGGCTCCTTTGTAGGTGATAGTCTTTTTTTCTCTAGCAGCTTTTAATATTTTCTCTTTATCTCTTAGCTTTGGTATTTTAATTATGATGTGTCTTGATGTTAATTTCTTTGGATTTCTCTTTAATGGAATTCTCTGTGCTTCTTGAACTTGTGTGACATTTTCCTGCATCAATTTAGGGTTGTTTTCAGCTATGATTTTATTAAACAAGGTTTCTATTCCTTGTTCTTTCTCTTCTTCTTCAGGAACCCCTATGATGCGGATGTTATTTCTATTCATGTTGTCACAGAGCTCTCTAAGAGTTTTCTCAGACTTTTTGAGTCTCTTTTCTTTTTGCTGCTCTGCTTTCATGTTTTCATTTATCTTGTCCTCTAACTTGCTGATTTGAACCTCAGCTTCATCCATCCTGCTTTTAATTCCTTCCATTGTGGTCTTCATTTCTGATATTGTATTTGTCATTTCTGACTGATTCTATTTTATTATTTCAATGTCCTTTTTTATATTAGCTATCTCTTTATTTAGGTGCTTGTTATGTCCATCTATTGCTGTTCTAATATCTTTGAGCATCCCAACAATTCATTATTTTAAACTCTGCATCTGGTAATTTGTTTATATCTGACTCATTCAAGTCCTTTTCTGGGGATTTCTCTTGATTCATTTGGGTTGTATTTCTCTGCCTTCCCATTCTGTCTATGTATAAGAAGGATGTGGCCACAGGAGTCCAATGAGTGTGGCCTCTGTGTTCCCTAGGTGTGGTCTGTCTGCAGGCCCACCACCCCCTCTGCTTCTGCCTCAGACTTTTGGGTATGGGCATTCCTGGGGCTGGTCCACTCCAGCAGTCACTGCAGTTTCCACCTCTCCTCCATGGGCAGGGGCTGTGATCACGTGTCCGGGCTACAAGCCTCCACAGGCCTTGGCCTTCACCCTGCCCCCACAGGTGGGGCTGCGCAGTGTGCTGGGGCTGTAAGCCTTGGCACTGCAGGCTGGGCCATGCACCTATGCTCAGCCAAGGGTCTCCCCGGCCCCTTCACAGCTTTTGCCCCACCCCTGTAGGCGTGGCTGTATTCACAATGGCTGCAAGACCCAGCTCCAGGGGTGGGGCTGTGTGCCTGAGCTCAGCCACAGGTTCCCTGGCTTTCACCCCACCCATGATGGTGAGGCTGTGCTTGTGCACCGTCACAAGCCCTGGTTCAGTTGCAGCTCTCCTCTGGTGCTCTGGCTTTCACCCAGCTTTCACCTTGCCCCTGCTGGCGGGATTGCAGGCAGGACCACTCTTGCTCACCCAGCCTACAGCTGAGTCAGAGCACTTTCTTGTGCCCCTTCTGTCCCTGCTAGGTGGAACTGAGCTCACACCTGACCTCAGTTGTTGCCGGCCTGGCTTCCGCCCCTGCTGATGGGACCCTGCTTCCGCATCCCACCACTGCCCGCACCCCGCGAGCCCTCAGCAGTGTGGGTGGGGGCACTGTAGCTCAGACACTAGCACTTAATACTGTATCCCTGATGGCTCCCTTCTTCTAAGCAACTCTGCTCTGAGTGTCGCGGGAGAGCTTGTTTGGCTGGTGTCCTGCTTCCCTTTGCTGGTATTGCTGGTTCCAGGGGAAATATTCACTTTAGGTTTGGGGAGCGACTCAACCCAGGGGTTAGTGTGGCTGTCTCTCAAAGTGTTTCTCCCTGTGCCTCCTAGGTTACTCTATCTTCCTGCTACTCTGGTCCTCTCCACTCTTCCCATCCCCCAGAGTCTCAGGTGAGTGGTTGTGAAAGAGGTTTTTCTGCACAGTTCCTTTAAGAAGAATCCTGGGTCTTAGAAATCTTTCTCTTTCTCACAAACAGTATTTTGGCTTATTTTGCAGCTAAATACTATCCATAGGCCTCTTCTAGTCTTTGGGTTGCAGGCTTGGGCTTTGGTCCTGGGGCCTAGGATCCTATCCTCTCTGCTAAACTCACTTCCCGCCACACGAGTCCCTCTGGGCTGCCGTTGGTACCAGGGAGCTGGGCAGCCCTCTCCATGTTCTGTTTTTCCTACCAGTCTCAGTGTGGCTTTTTCAGTGTTACTTGGTTAAAGAGTCCTCTTAGCTTAGTCCAAAGTTGGTTTTTCCAGATGATGGTTCTTAAAATTAAGTTGTGATACAGTTTGGCTTTGGGAGGTGGAAGTTGGTACGTCTGCCTACTCCACTGCCATCTTGCCGCCTCCCTGATCTAATTTGTAAATCAGAGAACAGAGCTTTCAGCATGAACCTAGAATATTCTCAAAGGTGGGAAGAATAAGGCAAGTGCTTTAAAAGAGTCAAAGGGATGAGTTGCTAAGGAAAGACCATAAACTTACATCATTCATTTTTTTGATTGGTGGATGCAGCTGGACTTTCAAGGGTCTTTTGACTCAGTAGTCAGCAAATGGGTTGTGAGATGAGAGCGACTGGTAGTTTCAATTGACTCATGGTCAGAATATAGAGTCAGGGGATATAACCAACAGCTGGAGTCATAAGACATGGTCAGCAAGCAAAGAGGGTTAACAAGGCAGGGACTAACACCTCAGTTTCCCTTAAAGTCTGCAAAATAAATGGGTAAAACAAGTTTTTTGTTTGTTTGTTTGTTTTTAAATAATTTTATTTTTTTAATGGGGCAACATCAATAAATCAGGATACATATATTCAAAGATAACAAGTCCAGGTTATCTTGTCATTCAATTATGTTGCATACCCATCACCCAAAGTCAGATTGTCCTCTGTCACCTTCTATCTAGTTTTCTTTGTGCCCCTCCCCCTCCCCCTTTCCCTCTCCCTTTCTCCCCTTCCTTCGGCAACCACCACAATCTTATCAATGTCTCTTAGTTTCACTTCTATGTCCCACCTACATATGGAATAATGCAGTTCCTGTTTTTTTCTGATTTACTTACTTCACTTCATATAATGTTATCAAGATCCCACCATTTTGCTGTAAATGATCCAATGTCATCATTTCTTATGGCTGAGTAGTATTCCATAGTGTATATGTGCCACATCTTCTTTATCTAGTCATCTATTGATGGGCTTTTTGGTTGTTTCCATGTCCTGGCCACTGTGAACAATGCTGCAATGAACATGGGGCTGCATGTGTCTTTACGTATCAATGTTTCTGAGTTTTGGGGGTATATACCCAGTAGAGGGATTGCTGGGTCATAAGGTAGTTCTATTTTCAGTTTTTTGAGGAACCACCATACTTTCTTCCACAAGTTTTGTGGCGAAATGGACAGTGCAGGGAATGTAGTTCATCAGGTAGAAGAAGTCAGAGTTTAAACTGTAAAATGGTTTAGTCACTCCAGCAAGGTCAGAGACAAAATCACAGAAGGCTCTAGATATTCGCCCACAACATTATAATGTTAGAATCCTCAAGGGTTTCTTGGATGTAACTTCTTTTATGGTCTTAGGTAAATCTCTCTCAAATTCTTTAGTAACTAGGAATTGTACTTTATACAATAGATATTAATAAGAACCATTACACATCAACTGCATTAAGAAATCCAACCATATATTAAAAATATATGGAAAAATAATGGCTTTATCATGTCATGTCCCAGAAAGAATATTAGGCAGCTTACAAAATGTACATGTAATTATAATTTAAGGTTAAGGAATGAATGGGGACAGGGTGGGGGCAAGGGTTCTTATGGTATATCTTTTTATTTTCTTTTGATCTTTGAACAATGGAAATGTATAACTATTCAGAAAGTTAAATTTTTTAAAAATCCGGAATTTCCATTCTAAGCTGAGGAGACAGGTAACTGGACAAGTTTCAGCATTAGGCTGGTGGTGATGTTTTAGATCTGCTTTGGTTCATATCAGACAGGAAGCAGCAAGGTATGAGCTCTGTGCTGCCTTAGTAGAGAAGAAAGGAAGTCAGTGATTATGGACCCAAATGTTTAAGAAATTTTTCAGGATAAGAAAAGTGAGCATATCATCTCAGGATATGATACATGTGGGTAGACATATATAAGAAAATCCTGTGAGTATCTATTCTAGGACAAGGATACTTTATTCCACACTTCAATTTAACATTTTTGCCTAACATGTGGTGGTACAGTGGATAAAGCATCGACCTGAAATGTTGAGGTCACTGGTTCGAAACCCAGGGTTTGCCCAGCCAAGGTACATAGGACAAACAACAATGAGTTGATGCTTCCCATTCTTCTACTCCATCCCCACTCCTCACTTTTCTCTTTCTCTCTCTTCTCTCTCTAAAATCAATAAATAAAATCTTTAAAAAATTTTTTTTCTCAAAGTTTAAAGAAAATTTTGTACATGTTAGATTATTCTCTGAAAGAAAAAAAAATTTGGGTTCTGCCAGAGATGGAAGCTAATGATGATATCAAAGGGAAAGCGTTTGTTCCTCTGAAGAACACTTCCAGTTCAAGCCCCAGATCTATTATGACTTTCACGAGGTATGTCAGCCAGATACAGGCAGTACTCTTAGTGTGGAAAATCCCTCTATTTTCAAACTAGGATAAGTCACTTCTCAATTCGTTGCTGTTTTACCCAGCATTTTGTTGGCCATCCTACCTGGATCACTTTCCTCCCCTGACTGTGTAATTCCTTTACTTACCATACTGAAGTCTTTATGTATCTCAGGACTTCAAATTCAAGGGGGTCACATTAAACTGATGTGTTACCCCCAAACCACTATCTTCTTCTATCTTTACTGTTTATTAATTTTAACTAGTAGACTTCAGTTTTAGAACAATCTATAAAGTTTTTTATAAACAGTAGGTTTATAGAAAAATTGAACAGAGTCCCATATACTCCCCCCCCGACCCTGCTGCAGTTTTCTCTATTATTAACATCTTGCTTTACTATGGTTTATGTTTTACAAATGTGATGTATTAATATTAGTTTACTAATACCTAAAGATCATAGTTGACAGTAGAGTTCACTCTTTGTGTTGTATATTCTATGGGAATTGGCAATGTATACTGGCATGTTGCCCACTATCACAGTATCATACAGAATAGTTTCATTGCTCTGAAATCTCCTGTGCTTCACCAACTCATTCCTCTTATTCTCTCCCTCCAACTCCTGGCAAGCACTCATCATTTTACTGTCTCCATATTGTTTTGCCTTTTTCAACATTCCATAGAGTTGGAATAATACAGTATGTACCATGGCATAATAAGAAATACATATTTGGTCTTTGTCCCCAGTTTCTGGCAAGCAGTTCCTAATACTCTTATATCAATAGTTTCCAGAGGGATAACAAGTGTCTTTTGAATGCTAATGCGATAACTGGTGGAGTGGGAGGGGGGCCCTAAATAGCTTCAGAATAGTGGCTGGTTGCCAGAAAGGTCAAGGCTTCATAATAACTTTTAGCCCCACCCTCAACCTTCAGGAGGAGAGGCAAGAGATAGAGTTAATCATCAATGGCCAATGATTTCATCAATTATACCTGTTTCTGAAATAAAATATAAATTCCTCAGCAGAGTATTCAAGGCCCATCAACAGCAGTCTCCCAACCTCCCTTTTTAATCTTCATTTCTAAGACTTCCCAGTTCGTGCCATCATAACCATCAATATGAACATTTTGCCTTGTTGTTGGTTTTACCAGCTGACCCTTTATTCCTTCTAGTCTCCCTATCTCAAATGTTCTGCCCATATCAACAACTTTATTGATACAGTCAGAGTTGTTTGATTCTTAACTCAAATGATACCTCTCATATGAGATATTTTTATTTTTTGTTTGAAATAATTGGGCAAAGAAATGATTTCTGTTTATAAGAAGTAATTTAATTGAATATATTGGGGTGACACTAGTTAACATAATTATAAAGGTTTCAGGTGCCTGATTCTATAACATATCTCTGTACACTGTATTGTGTGTTCACCACTCCAAGCCAAGTCTCCTTCCATCGCCATTTATCCCTCCAAACCATCCTCTACCTCCTCCACTCCAGCAATCACTACACTGTTGTCTGTGTCCATGAGTTTCTCTCTCTTTTCTTTTGTCCTTTTATGCTCAATCCTTCCACACCCCCCAACCCAGCTTCCACTCCCAACAGCTGTCAGCCCACTCTCTATGTATGGGTCTGTCTCTATTTTGCTTGTTAGTTTATTTCATTGACTAGATTCCACATATGTGTGAAATCGTACAGTACTTGTCCTTCTCTGATGAGCTTATTTCACTTAACATAATGCTCTCCAGGTCTATCCATGGTGTCACAAGAGGTAAGATTTCCTTCTTTTTTATGGTCACATAGTATTCCATTGTGTAAATGTACCTAAAGACCATAGTTTACAGTAGAGTTCACTCTTTGTGTTGTATATTCTATGGGAATTGGCAACGTATACTGGCATGTTGCCCACTATCACAGTATCATACAGAATAGTTTCATTGCCCTGAAATCTCCTGTGCTCCACCAACTCATTCCTCTTATTCTCTCCCTCCAACTCCTGGCAAGCACTCATCATTTTACTGTCTCCATATTGTTTTGCCTTTTTCAACATTCCATAGAGTTGGAATAATACAGTATGTACCATGGCATAATAAGAAATACATATTTGGTCTTTGTCCCCAGTTTCTGGCAACAGTGTTTTATCCACTCACCTACTGATGGGCACTTGGGCTGCTACCAAATCTTGGCTATTGTAAATAATCCTGCAATGAAGCATAGGGGTACATATATTCTTTCAAATTAATGTTTTGGGTTTCTTCAGATAAATTCCCAGAAGTGGAATCTCTGGGTCATAAGGCAGTTTCATTTTTACATTTTTTTAGGTAACTCCATACTGCTTTCCAGAGTAGCTATATCAATCTGCATTTCCAACAGCAGTGCACAAGGGTACCCTTTTTCCACATCTTCACCAACACATGAGATTTTTTAAAATAGATTTCTTTCTTCTCCTCATGTTTTATAACATTTTTTATTCTATGACTCAATTTAAGCATTTTCTATTGCAGTTATTTGTCTATTCACATTTCTTTTCTACTGGCATGCAAGTAACCAGGGTCTATATTTCTTCAACTTTGTGTCTCTTATGCCATAACTGTGTCTAGCAAATACTGAGTGAATGAAAGAGTCGATAAATGTTGTGATTTTTTTCATAACGCATTTCTAGAAAGTAGAGAGGGTATGATTTTGAAAAACTATCATCTTTATCAGTAAACAGCTGTTGCCCAACTCACCTTTTTCTCATCATCACCATAATTAGAGGGGTTTTTTTAGACTTTCTGGTTGTTTTGGTCCAAAACCCAGTGCTTCCTGTTATTAAACCTGCTGCAATATTTTAACCTAATGTGAAAGCAGCAAAACCAAAAACTGCATTCTAACTTGTCAGCATCTTTTTCTTTATCCCTTTTATCTCTTAATTTAAATCCTTTTCCAGCTTTCCTAACTATTGACATCCTTTGAGAGCTTTCATGTTAGTGTTGCCCATCATGAAGTCACCTTGCACAAACCAGCCCTCCCAAGAGGAGGGCAGGTTCCAATTAAGCTAACAGACAGCAGGCTGAAAACAGTGTCCATTGACATTGGAATAGCACAATGTTTTTAAAAAATGAAAGTTTCACAACTTTTTTCCCAAAACAGTCATGTACAAAGCAGCTCACTTGCAGGGAAGACAAGAAGGCTCCATCACAGACACTGTGAGGTAAAAGGGCAAACGGAGAGAGAGGATGAGCTCTCTAGAGAGAAGGAGGCACAAGTCAAGTGCTCTTGGCAGAAGCATGGGCTTTGTCTTCACAGAGTCCTGAATCTGAAAGAAGGAATCTACTTCTTACCAGCTTAAAGAACTTGTTCATCTATTCAACAAATATTTTTAAGTGCTTATAAAGTTCTAAATTCTGGGTATATGATAGTCCAGAGATCAAGTATGGTCAGTGCCCTAGTGGAGTTTGCAGTCTAGCAGGATATAGACACAAAGCAAATAAAGCATCAAATTAGTTTGAACTTACAAATTATGATGAGTGATATGAAGGAAAGGAACAAGGTGTCAAGAATGTCAGTAATGGTAAAAACCTGCTTTGAAGGTTGTTGGTCAAATAAGTTTGTAAATATGATGTATATGTTTGCTCGCTTATAGTTTGCATTGGGTGTGGGAGACAGGCTGTAAGCTGGCAAGGTCCTTATAGCCTAAGGTTTAGTTTTAAGACTAAGCCTTTCCCACTCTTTTAATACTAACATCTTTTCAACGTCCTTCTAATATTAAGATCTTCTCAACACTAAGCTTTTCCCCACACCCTTGACTGTTGCATGATGTGGGGTGGTACACTCTTAAGAGGAATCCCATTTATGCCTCAGATAAGTGGCTTTGCATCAGAGACTTCCTTATTTGTATATTGGCTTAAAGGCTTTGATTTCTACACTATGAAATAAGGCAGACCAGGGGCTCTCTCATGCAGCTTCTGCCATCAGCATTGCAGAGGAGAGGCAGCCAAGATGGCGGAGTGCTGAAGGAGAAGCCAGTTTATGCAGAGTTTGTGCAGAGAGAAGGAGATGGGGAACAGAGGTGAATAAGGCTGGTGGGGCCTTTGATTCTAAGAATACTCGGAGGAGTCAGTGGCTTTGGGAGCCCTGAATGGAAAGGGAAGTGTTTTCTCGCTGTGTGTATCTTCTTGCCAGCTGGGTGTGAGCTAGGATTAAAGGTAATGACCCACCAGTTCTTGGCTTCATTGTTTCATTACCGTTTGTCCGAATCAAATGCAAACTTGCATGGGGTGGGTGGCTGTGATGGTGGCCGTGACTACTGGCTTTACAAAAGTACTTTTTACAAGATGTTTCAGTTGATATGAAAAATCAAGAGCCAGCCATGAAAAAGTGTGAGGGAGAGAAAAGGTGTTTTACTTCATTCACGAGAAGAATGTTCTTGTGAGAGTTTACATACTAAGTGCCTGGCACAGGACTGGCCTTTTTTAAATTCTCACCAAGTGATCATTATTGTTACTGCTGTGACTGTAGACCTTATACACTTGGTAGCCAACTTATAGAAGCCTACTAATCACTGAGCAATCTTTTAAACTTAACAGATATTCAAAGAATAAGCACCAACAGTCACAGCTTCAAACAAGAGGGAAATACATAGAAATTTCTACAAAACACAGAGAAAATCTCATGAGAAATTCAGCATCCTTTCTCTCCTCTTTTCTTGATTAGTCCTTCATCTGGATTTCTGTATTATGACAAAATTTCACTAATTCATATGCTGATAATTAAAGATTTTACATTTGTTCTGTGAGGCAAATGAATAATGTAATCAAAATGTAAGGAGGCAGAAGGCTTAATTTAATTAAGGAAAATCATTGTTTCTGAGCAGATTTAACCACATACATTTGCATACAATTAATGTGTTGATTACAAATGACTTGGATTTTCTCTTTAAAGCAAGGCAAGTTAAGCTCTTACTCTGTAGCACTTGACCTTCATAAACTTTCATTTCTTGTTAAAGTTTGCCATAAATAAGCTATGCCACTAACTCAGAATGATTCTTTTCTTCAGTTACTCTAGATTAGAGTTTTCTATTTGGCCAATACTAAACTGATCTGCTTTCTTTTAGTAGCTTTTTGTAATTTCTATTTTGTCATTTTCCAGAAGTTAGTGGATCCAATTAAGGTGGACTTTTTTATGGTTAAATGATCTCTGTAATAGTTATAATTTGATAAAGATTGAAAGGGTGTTCAAGGTGTAATTTTCCTTCCTTTATTATTCTGCCAAACCTTTCTTTCTATAATCCTCAAGACTATTCCCACAACTCTGATTCCATATGCCTAGAGCCCCATAAGGGCCCCATATGGTTCTCTACATACTTTTTTTAAAAAAATCTTTGTTCTCTGCCTCATGGGAGGAGGAGATGAGTTGTTAGAAGACTTGTGCAAGTTTTAGCACAAAGATCCTAAAGTCAGGCCTTCTATTAGACAAAAGGCTTCAAACTTGGCCCTGAAGGACTAGTGAGTTTTAATAATCTTGAATGATAATCTTGACATCCCATAGGAAGAATGGTTTTAGGTCATCTCTAACATGGGTCTTATTCAGATCATCTCATTAAATATTCTAAAATATACAGGATCACTATTAGACAAGTTATGGCACTGTTAAAGGTTTTTAAATATATATAGTCATGATGGTCATACAGATGGCAAATGAACATGTGTTAAAGATTTTATTTAATCTATCATTAATGAAGTTGATAAGAAGTTAGAAGAACTTTAAAGAAGACTCCAAAAACAATATGTAATGAATATTGAAATGAATGTGTAAATGGAGGCAACATCAGCTTCTACCATGGTGAAGGAAAGGAATCAATAGAATCTCTACAATACTGAATTCATTTGCATTCCCAAATAAAAAATTATTTATTGCTATCAATTATCTACAATCTATAGAATTAAGGACTAGCTCAAAGGCAGTAAAAGGCCCAGCACCTCCATGAAATCAGAATTGGATTGCCCAGAAGGGAATGTTTTAACCAAAGCCGAGTTTTGCACTGAAACCCAATTTTCCAATTGCAGTGCAAATGACACCCACACTTTCCACTCTTATCCTCATATTCATTCAGCCACAGATAAATATTGAAGTATTCTAGTCTGCCAGACAGAATGCTACTCGCTGGGAACCCAGAAGTGAATCGTACATAATCCTTATCATCAAAAAGTTTAAAATATGCCCTGGCCAGTTGGCTCAGTGGTAGAGCCTGGGGTACAGGAGTCCCAGGTTTGATTTCCGGCCAGGGCACACAGGACAGGCGCCCATCTGCTTCTCCACCTCTCCCCTTCTCCTGCCTCTCTATCTCTCTCTTCCCCTCCAGCAGCCAAGGCTCCATTAGAGCAAAGTTGGCCCGGGCGCTAGGGATGGCTCCATGGCCTCTGCCTCAGGCGCTAGAATTGCCCTGGTTGCAACAGAGCAACGCCCCAGATGGGCAGAGCATCGCCCCCTGGTGGGTGTGCCGGGTGGATCCCCGTCGGGCGCATGCGGGAGTCTGTCTGACTGCCTCCCTGTTTCCAACTTCAGAAAAATACAAAAAAAAAAAAAGCTTTAAGTATCACAGGGAGAGATATAAGAGCAAGCAAAGAAGGGCAAAAAGTGCCAGGAAGTTATAATAAAGATTTATGTAGAACATATAAATAATTGGTAATGCTTAACATGATAGAACACTTTCTATATTTAGTATAAAAAGAACACAGAGCCTGACCTGTGGTGGTGCAGTAGATAAAGCATCAACCTGGAACACTGAGGTTACTGGTTCAAGACCCTGGGTTTGCCTGGTCAAGGCACATACGGGAGTTGGTGCTTCTTGCTCCAACCCTCTTCTCTCTCTCTCTCTATCTCTCTCTCTCCTCTCCAAAATGAATAAATAAAAATAATTAAAAATTAAAAATAAATAAAAAGAACACAGAAAAATTTAGGGGACAGAAATAATG
Organism: Saccopteryx leptura; assembly: GCF_036850995.1. Classification (NCBI taxonomy): domain Eukaryota; kingdom Metazoa; phylum Chordata; class Mammalia; order Chiroptera; family Emballonuridae; genus Saccopteryx; species Saccopteryx leptura. The sequence continues at coordinate 113,461,344 of NC_089504.1, forward strand.
AGTAACCTTCAGTAATGTGCTTATATGCCTGGAATTGTTCTAAATGCTTTTATATGATTGTTTTGTTTAAAACTCATAGCTGCGTGTGATAGATACACTGTCTACCCATTTTACAGATGAGAAAACTGAGGCACAGAGGAATTAAAAAAAATGTATCTAAGATCTCACAGGTTGTAAGTGATAGAGGCAGAATATAGACCTAAGTATAATGCCAGAGCCCATACTCCAATTTCTATCTCATACATTTCACAAAGGCTAAGACATTTAATTCTATCTTGGCTGAGGATTGTGCATGGGAAACTGGAAAAAGAGACACCTGATCTAAATTTTGAAAGATGATGGAGGTGCAACTACAGGTTGGGACAGGGGCTTTCCAAAAAGAAAGGGGGCCACATAAGCCAATGCACCAAGACCTGAATTGCTAGGAAAAAGACAAATCCTGGAGAGCCTCATAGTCCAAACTAAAATGTTTAACTTTATGTATGGTAAACAGATAATTGACAGAGTTTAAAGCTGGGGAGAGTCATGATCTAGTTGGCTTTTTAGAAAGAACTGTGCTGTTATTTTTTTGATAGCACTCTGTAATATGAAGGATGGATTAGAGATTGGGGCAATCATTAAACCTATAGGGATAGGGCATGAGTGTGCACATGTACACACACACACACACACACACACACGTGAAGAAAGCAGACAGAACTCAGATACAGAGCTGTCAGAGTCCAGTGATTTTAATAGCACTTATTTTAATGTGACTTCTAACAAAGTTCCTATTTTAAGTTATTGGGAGATGAGGTAGAAAAACAATATAAGAAGAAGCAGATTTGGAAGAAAGATGAGCTTAGTTATGTGGGCATGTTGAAGCTGAGGTAAAAAAAAAATCTGGAAGAAAGTGGGATACCAAGGATTAGAGCTCAGGAGAAAACTCTAAATGGGGATAAAGATTCCTGAATCTCTCATAGCAAGGAGGTAATTAAAACTATGAAACAGAATGCAATGACCCTCGATATGCAAACAAGCCAAAATGGTAGACAGAAAAAAGTTAGGGCACAATAACAATAAAAGTGTGGACCAAAAAAGAGAACCCCATGGAGGACCAGGAAGGAAGAGAAGCAGGGATTCAAGAGTAAGAGAGTTGCAAATCCTAGGGAGGGTTGATTGAAATGGTTAATTTCAAGTGTCCCAGACTAAAGAGGTCCTGCTGAGGCCAGACCCATCAGTTCCTTTATGGAGCAGTTTCAGTGACGGGGAAGTATAGTTGGAAAAGTTGCTTGAAAACTGAGTAGAAACACCTACATAAACGTAGCAGATGGGAAACACTCATTTAACCTTGCTCTTCTGAATCCACCAAAGTAACAGTGAAGAGATTTTTAAAGCCATTGTGACTTGCAAAGACAAAGCAAACAAGGCAAGGAGATAACAGAAAAATTTTGGAAGCAGGAAAACTGGTAGATGAGTGGAAGATGATTTAACAAAGTCAATAAAGAGGAATCCTAAACCAACAGCGAGAAAAGCTAAGAAACCAACCCATTCACACCCCTCCACCCCCGTTCAAATATTCTGGAAGTAGTAGCACCAGATTCTGATGCTGTTGGAAGCCTGAGTGAAGGCAGGACACACAGAGAAGGATTATTTGAGTATTTGTATAAAATACCAGACTCCAAGATGGCCTCCTATCTCCAGCATGTAGGACTCACTGCTTCATGGAAGACTGGAAATTCGTGGTCTGCAGAGTGAAAAAAGAAAATGTTCTTGCACCAGAAGACCCCAACATAATCCCTGGAGGTGTACCATACTGAATTCAAGAGGATAAAGGAAGACTTCATACCAAATAATGAAACCTTCAGCCCTCCTCCCTAGTTCTGCCCTGGAAAACTGGCAGTCAGGGTAGACCTGCCAGGCAGGAGAGTAAATGAGTCTTCCTCAGAGACTTTGACCAGCCTAGGAAAAACAACGTAAAAATACTGACATCAGGAGTTCCACAGAGAAAGAGCCCAACCTGCTCTCCACCACCAAGTCCACTGTCCACAGTACGGAATGCACCCAACCCCTTCAGAACTTTCCATCAGCACTTTTCCCCCATCAGCTTTTTTGTACTACTTCCACCTTCAACTTAAGCAGACAGTCAAGTGTCCCCAGACAATCAAAGAAAATCTTTAATGTGAAAAGACAGAAAACAAAACTAGCAACAAATAATCAACCATGCAAAAAGGTGAAAACCTCAAAAAAAAAAAAAAAACCCTACCATTTATATAGTCAGAGAGAGAAAATGTTTTACCCTTGAAATATTTATATAAACAGAATATATAAATAAAGGAAACACAGAATAGGAAAGAGTTCTTGTTAAAATAAAAATATGTTTGCATAACTGAAAAACTTAGAAAAGGAATTAGAAGACATTCAGGAAATCTATAACTTAGATCAAAAGTAAATAGATAATAGAGAAAAAAATTGGAGACTGGATCAAAGAAATCCAACATTCAAAAAATACAAGTTTCAGAAAAAAAAAATGAATAAAGAATAGGAAAGGAAATCAACAAGTAAATTCAAGAACATTTCCTACATTCATTGAAAGCATCCACAAGGTGCCCAGAAAAAAAATACAACAAAATAAAATATATCTACATCAAGACACATCCTGAGAAATTTCAGAGCACTGCAGACAAATGTATGTTCCTAGAAAGTGACTAGAGAGAAGAGAAAAATAAAATTAAAATATAAGCAAAATTAAGTCATCTATGAAAGATCAGGAATTAGAACGGATTTGAATTTCTTAATAACGCAGGGACCGTGGCAGAATGGCTGACTCAGAATACAGCTACACTGCCAATTAAATGTAATGATAGACTGCACACATCTTTAGACATTCTAGATCCCAAAATATTTATACACATCCCCCAGCCACTCTTCCTCTGGAAATTACTGAGAGTATGTATTCTACTGAAATGAGGGTGTAGAAACGGGGAATCCACCGTGAGGGTGGGGCAGAGGAAATCCTGAGTGATTAAGAGAGATTCCAGGACAGCTGTGTGCCAGCTGTGGATAACCATCCCATACTGGAGCAGGGCAGAGGCTCCAGGAAAGAAGTCTTTAAAAGGTGAAACTGATGGAATCCTTGTTGTGTTTGAGCACAGTGAGAGCAGATTTAGATAACTGAGGAGGGATCAGATAGACATATTGAAAAAAAAAACTAAGCAAATGAGGGGGAAAATTTTGCTGACTACAAGGAATACAATAAGGTGTGCAGGAAAGAAAATACAATCATGATTATATCATTCACCTGTGAATGATGATTAACAGTCATAGTCATGTGGCACCATACTTAATATCTAACTATAGTCCCTGGCCAGTTTGCTCAGTGGTAGAGCATCAGCCTGGTGTGCAGGAGTCCCGGGTTCGATTCCCGGCCAGGGTACACAGGACAGGTGCCCATCTGCTTCTCCATTCCTCCCCCTCTCCTTCCTCTCTGTCTCTCTCTTCCCCTCCCACAGCCAAGGCTCCATTAGAGCAAAGTTGGCCTGAGCTCTAAGGATGGTTCCATGGCCTCTGCCTCAGGCGCTAGAATGGCTCTGGTTGCAACAGAGCTGCGCCCCAGATAGGCAGAGCATCGCCCCCTGGTGGGCATGTGGGGTGGATCCCGGTCGGGCGCATATGGGAGTCTGTCTGCTTCCTCGTTTCCAACTTCAGAAAAATACAAAAAAAAAATCTAACTATAAAAGAAAAGGGTTTTTTGGAAGTATATGTGTGAAGAGTGGATTAAGAGGGAAATTCTCATCTTTCATAGATATATGGTCAGTAGATATTGCCTATACTGAAAAAATCAAATAACAAAAAAAAATCTTGATAGCAATATGAAGAGTACAGGACATACCGGAAATGAAAGTTATTGTCTCTGGGCGGCAAGAGTGGCAAAGCCTTAGAGGACTATTTGACTCTTTAAACTGAAATTTTTATCAAATTTACATTTTGGTAAAAATGTAAACTAAACTTTTTAAAAGTGAGTGGGACTTGAGGGCATAGAGATAAGCATCAGATTTTGGGGTGAAGTTGGTGGGAAAGAGAACATAGGTAGATAAAAAGAAGGACATAGAAAGTTTTTTGTGTGTTTTATTGTGTTTGTTTGTTACTTTTTTTTAAGTGAGAGGAGGGGAGATAGACAGACTCCCGCATGTACCCGGACCAGATCCACTGGCAAGCCCTGTCTGGAGCCAAAGCTGGAATCAACCCAGTTATCCTCAGCCCCCAACTCTACCCTCGAATCCATCGAGTCACTGGCTGATGGAGGGGAAAAGGAAAAGAAGCAGGAGAGGGAGGGGAAGAGAAGCAGGTTGTTGCTTCTCCTGGGTGCCTGACTGGGGGGATTGAACCTAGGATGTCTCCACACCCAGCCAAAGCTCTGTCCACTGAACCAACCAGCCAGTGCTGAAAGGAAGTTTTTAAAAAATATTTGTGAGATGCTTGAGCATGTAGACAAGTTGTGAGGTCAAAATCAGAAAACCAAGAGAGGTAGAAAATACGGATGAAAGAGGAAATAATACAAGTAAAGTGTCCTGGCTCTGATAAAGGCTGACTTGGAGAGCACAGATCTGAGCACAATGGAGGGGCGCCTCCCTAAAACTTAGGGAAGGCAGGGGAAGTGCAGGTAGGTGCAGACAAAGATGAAGAGATCCAGGCAGGAAGGAGAAGGGGATACACACTATTCTAATGCTGAATTCTCACAACCCAGTGAATTATGGAGTGTGAATCTGCACTAGAGAGTTGAGATGCTCTTTCCACTAAATTGTTTCTTAATTTCATAGGGTCAGTGTACTCATGGATCCTTGATCCATTTTCTTGCTCTTTTTCGAGTTACTTGTGCAACAGCAAATGTGGGCTTGTGCACACACACTCTCACACACGCCCACACACACTCACACACATGCACACATCTACACACAAAATCACACACTCATACACTTTTACTTACTGATAAGCTTTTGCTTACTGAGAATACCCTTTCAGGAAAAACTAATTGATAGCATAGCAGAGAAGACTATGGTGTTCTCTTTTATTTATTTATTTATTTTTGCATTTTTCCGAAGCTGGAAACGGGGAGGCAGTCAGACAGACTCCCGCATGCGCCTGACCAGGATCCACCCCGCATGCCCACCGGGGGCAATGCTCTGCCCATCTGGGGCGTTGCTCTGTTGCATCCAAAGCCATCCTAGCGCCTGAGGCAGAGGTCACAGAGCCATCCTCAGCGCCCAGGCCAACTTTGCTCCAATGGAGCCTCAGCTGCAGGAGGGGAAGAGAGAGACAGAGAGGAAGGAGAGGGGGAGGGGTGAGAAGCAGATGGGCGCTTCTCCTGTGTGCCCTGGCCGGGAATCAAACCCAGGACTCCTGCATGCCAGGCTGACGCTTTACCACTGAGCCAACCAGCCAGGGCCTGGTGTTCTCTTTTAATTAAAAGAGATCCTTTTCCTATTTGCATCTGTCAAGGAGACTAAGGCAACAGCAATGTCTTGTGGTAGCTACCAGCTCAGCTCCTGGAGACTCTACACTTAACTTAGGGACTGCAGCTCAACAACAGGTTCATCAAGTTACATTTTCCATGCATTTCTTGGGCTGTGTTGGCCTGGAATGCCACCAACAATGTCCTATCAGGTCACATCTTCCAAATAACAAACCATGGCCCTGGATCAATATATGATCAGTTGCTTGCAGCCTCTTCAACACTTCTCAATTTTCAATCTCCATTTTTTTTTTCACATTAATATGCCTTTTATGATGTCATTCCTATTTGCATTTCAAACCCAAGTAACTGACATTAGCAGAGAATTAACAATGTGTTAACTACTGTGCTAAGCTCTTCATATTTAAGTATGGGTTTTTACATTCATTGACTTATGTCACTCTCCTAACAGCTACCCTAGAACATAAGTATTATATTAGTCCCACTTTAAGGAATCGGAAGTGACTGAGCTAGGGTTCCAGCCCAAGTCTTTCTGCTTCCACAGTCTTAGCAGCAGGTGCTACTGCGTCTCTTGTTTCCATGGTCTGGGGACAAAAGAATGAGGTTTAAATCTTGACAATGGCTCAGGGAGAAAGGTGGCATAGATTCTTTCTCCTCCTCACCCCACAGCTCATTTGATGCCAGTCTTTAATAGAGCTGATATCCACCACAAAGTTATATCAACACTCCCTTCTATTACAAACCTCCTTCTTAGATTCTTTAGGGTTTGGAGATAACCACCTGCGTGTGTGTGTGTGTGTGTGTGTGTGTGTGTGTGTGCATGCGCGCGTATGTGCACACACACACATGTGATTCTGTTCATATGCCAGAAACTATGCACATTTTAATTTATCAAATCTGACAGTAACATGATGCACTATATATTATCTCTATTTTATGAAAAAGAAAATAGAAGGTCAGAGTGACCGAGTGACATACCCTGCTTTAAACAGCTTGAGACTGCTGGGCCTGAGAGTTGGGGGGGGGGAGGGCAGCAATAGAACCATTTTTAGAACCAGGCTTTGAGTGCTGCAGCTGGGAGTAACTCTGTGGAGAACTCACTGCCCTGCTCTGCTGCTCTGTCGTATGTGGCCCAGAGGTGAGGGTGATAGGTCAATATTTTTTATTAATTAAAAACACCTCTGGTAGTACCTATTTAGGAAATCACTTATGTATAATGTTATATAGAAACACACAAAACACATCCTAATTCCCATGTCATTTAAATTCAGGAATTTATAGATTAAACCCAGTTCATTTTTTTTTATAATATAGGAACAGATTAAAGATATTCATTGCACATCAATATACTGCTCACAAAAATTAGGGGATATTTCAAAACAAATATGGAGCGATAAAATATCCCCTAATTTTTGTAAGCAGTGTATAAGATCATGCAACAATTGTTCCTCTGCAGGACTTCTGTTGTACAACACGAGGTTTAACAACCCCACGTGGGTGCTGCAGACAGATGTGCCTGGTCCTCAAAACACAAAGGCATTTCTCTGCATGACTCATTTCTTTCCTGCTCAAGCAGTCATGCTAATCATGAATTTCCCTGCCTTGCAATATTGAAAAGGCAATCTTTTTTTCTCTCACTACGAACCAGGAAACAATACTCTGTTTCCTTTGGAAAATTTGCCTCACAAAATTATTCTGACCTTGAGATGTTTCTGAAGCAGAATCAACATGAAAACTGTCCCAGGGCAACCCCTCTCTAAAGGAAAGTTTCATGATAAATTTTCATCACCTGAACTGTTTAACTGCAGTTTTACCTTCCTCACATCTGATGCTTTGCATGTTGAAAAGGCCCGTGTTGGTATATTTCAGTCGAAGCCGACAGGAAGAATAGGATAGCGCAGGGCCATGTTAACAATAAACCATGCCCTTGGGAGTTAGAAAAGAATAATTCACTTCTTCATAAAACCATGTAAAACTATATTTTTTTCTTCTAGGGGATCTTGCTGTACATCAAAAAATAGATTATGTATATACATGTTCCACATGTCATCTTCAGAGAGCTCCTTCTACTGTAACAAACTTTTTCTTTGCACAAGGAAGCTTATCTAGCTAGAAAATAAAAAACAATGAATTTGCACACATATGCCACCTAAACCCACAACAGATTTCAAAATGCAAAACCTCTCCACACTCATAATTATGCAAAACATTCCAAATATGAGGCCATCACACCCAAGGGAAGCATATGAATTTAAAGATCTTATCTCTTGTGTGACTTGTGCAGACTTGCACTCTTCTCCCATTTCACGCTACATCATGTGTTACAGTTTCATCAAAGCAAGCAGTTTGTTTCATTTAAAATATCTTCAATGAGCTTAGTGAGAACAGCTGCAGTGCAGGTCTCTCCTATCATATTAATACTACTGAGTATTCCTTTCTGTTTCGTTTCCAGTCTAGACTTGATTAACCAGATTTTTTAAAAGGCTGCTCAGCCACCTGTCTCTGTGTTCAGTTAATTGTTGTTTCTCCCAGGTGAGTATAAGAGTAAATGAATAACATTAGTGTAGTTTTTACAGGAAGAATAAGCAAGCTATTAACAGTTTAAAAGGAGGGATGGAAGGAAAGAAGGGAAGGAGGGAATTGAAAGATTTTTTATGAAGGTTAGTCCTGGTCATTTTTGGGGGGTGGGGGGCATGACAAATCAACATAATAGTTGTATTATCATTAGCATAAATCAGTTACCCTAAGAGAGAGGTCAGGGCAGAGAGAGGAAGTATTATTTTCCCTACTGGCTTCAGTATATAAAATATAGTGATGAATCTTACACATGTTATCTATCATGACATCACTTGCCCAATGAGTAGATATTCCCCAAGATGGAAGGGGTAAAGCACCCCCCACCCCCGCTCCCCTCTCCACCATTATGTGAATAATCTAACTTCGCTACACTATGTTTCAAACTGGTTACAATTCAACAAACTATTTTCCGAAAGAAACAAAGATATATGGACAAAAGTCAAAGAAAAAATTAAAGCAAACACTTTAGCTATTAAGCAGAACATAAATACACTACTTTATTAAACTAATCAGATGTTCATTCATACATTGCACATTGAATCACCATCCATATAGTAAAACTGTCAAGATTGAATCCTGGAAGTCGATGAAAGGAAATGCTGGCACTAAATTTACACACATTTTGGATGTAGTTTTAATCCTTTAATTCTCTTTAATTTCACACATCTGGTCTTCTTTTTCCTATAGATTTCCATATATTAAGACACACTAGGTAAAGCCATAAGTTTTGCATTGTTCTCTAAAGCAATACAGTTCCTTTGCTGCTGCCTAGGATGCAACTTTACAAATACATGCCTCCTTGTTTGGGGCGTCATATTCAGAAGACTGAAAACTTAATCACTTTTCAGAGGTATGGTTATAGTAATAAAAAACCCAGGTGTGCAAAAATTCTAGTATCAAAAGCTATTAACTCACACTGCCAAACCACAGGTAGCAAAATATATGCACATGATGGCCTTGATCACAGGTATATCATCACCTAAGCACATCCTATATTGTAAGAGAGTCTTGTCTCTTGGGGAAAAAGTCTGTGTGTATGTATCTCTGATCCACTGATTAGGCATGAGAATCTAGGGGCCACAGATGCAGTCAATACTAATTTCAAACTTCATCTAATAACAATCCCATCCACTCAAGTGAAAGAGTTGGAAAAAAAAATTCCCTTAAGGTCCTGTTAATTTCATTACCTACTAATGAAGAAAGTGAATAGATTAGACCTAATTTAATCAGCTAAATGCCATTACATTTCTTTTCCAGGGAAATGAGTTAAAAAACAAAATAGTCCCAGTCTGAAATCTATGAGAGTATCTTCACAATATCATACATATGGCAGTTTCATTAGCAAGAAGCAACATAATGCAATGAGGTGTTGAGGTACTTGGTTTTCTATTCAGTAGCTATGTGATGTTAGGAAGTTTGTTTAATTGCTCCATGCCTTCTTTTGCTCACATTTTCCAAATGGATAGAAAATACGTTTTGTTTATCTTGCTTTGATCTGTACCCGTAATGGTTTTTAAATTCGGTTACTGAAATGTATACAGGGCAGAAAAATTATATTATAAAGCTAACGACGTTAACTTGGAGTTACATCATTTTTTTTTTCTATTTCATTATTCCTGTGCAAGGCACAACCATTACTAGGCAACCTAGACAGCTTAGCAGCCCAGGCAAATATTAGCTTGATGGTCCCATATTAATATCCACTGATGCAATTAATCAAGCTGGCAGAGCTTCCTGGGAAAACAAATGCCTACAAGGGAAAATGGCATGGGTCTGCTTCACAGTGATTTCCAGGCAGCTCTGCTAGTTAATGCCAGATGAAAGACTAAATCAGGATTCAGCAAACTTTTCCTGTAAAGGGCAAGAAAAATATTTTAGGCTCTGCAGGTCTTTGCCAAAGCTCCTCAGCTTGGCCATTCATTGTACAAAAGCAGCCACAGACAACACGGAAACGAGTGAGCATGACCATGTTCCAAAGAAACTTCATTCATGGTTGCTGATATTTGAGTTTCATATAATTTTCACATATTATAGAATGTTATTCTTCTTTTGATTTCCACCATCTATTTTTTTCCCCCGAAGTTAGAAGTGAGGAGGCAGACAGACAGACTCCCACATGCACCCTACCGGGATCCACCCAGCATGCCCACCAGGGGGCGATGCTCTGCCCATCTGGGGTGTTGCTCTGCTGTAATCGGAGCCATTCTAGCACCTGAGGCGGAGGCCATGGAGTCATCCTCAGTGCTCAGGCCAACTTTGCTCCAATGGAGCCTTGGATCCTTGGCTGCAGGAGGGGAAGAGAGAGGAAGGAGAGGGGGAAAGGTGAAGAAGCAGATGGGCGCTTCTCCTGTGTGCCCTGGCTGAGAATCGAACCTGGGACTTCCACAATCCAGGCCAACACTCTACCACTGAGCCAACCAGCCAGGGCTCCCCCATTTCTTTAAAAAAGTAGAAACCATGCTTAGCTCTTGGGTGTACAAAAGCAGGTGTTAGCCAGAATTTGACCCAAAGGCCTTAGTTTCCCAGTTTATAGATGAATGTTAAGAAATTTTATAGGTTTTTTTCATCTGGGCTCTGATGAGATAGCTCTTTGGGTTAGATTGTTTGGCTCTACGCTGCTCTCAGCATGGATAACCCTAGACAATGTGGGTGATTGTGTCCGTGGATCAGGGACACTGCCAAAGTGAGTGCACAGAGACAGAAACAGAGACAACAGAAACATCTCCTGTGCGGCACCAAGAGAAAGACAAGCAGTGGAGTGCGACAAGTCCTGGGCTGGGTGTGCTTTGGGCACAGAGTCACCATGAGATAAGAAGAAGGATAAAAGGCAGGAGCCCAGATACACTAAAAGCAATGCCATGCTAATGCCTGGCAATGGAGCACAGCCTTCTCCCATCACACAGAGCTTGTCCAATCATCAGACCTGCTCCCAAACTGGTTTGACAGGCCTTGGAGGTCCCCTGAGCATTGTGGATAGTAAAACTCTACCAGTATTCAGTCTTACCTCTAACCTCGTTTGAAAACTGTTTCTCAAAAAAGATAGCTCAGTAAGCCACCACCGTTAATGTGATAAGGTTATTTTATTCAGGGCTTGGAGCAAACAGAAACAGCAGGTAGGGATGAGGGGTGATCAGGCATTCAAGGGGGAGAAATAAGGTCAATAAGATGAAGAAAAGCACCCAAACTTTGCCAATTTCATAGTTCAGCCTAAGGGGATCCTTGCTATTCATTCCATAGCATTTATTGGGCTCCTAGATCAATTCAGAGTGTTTGACCATGAGAACCTTTACCTTTACTATGCTTACAAACACAGAAAGATGATTGAGGCATTCTTTCTGTGTTAATCGTAGCTAACATTAAACTAATAGATCAATTGTACTCTAGTAAGAAAGCCAAAGTTAATTGAGAATTTTGGAAGTATCATTTTCTTTTAAAATAACCCATAATAAAAATCCTCACTGTAATGATATACTGAGCTGACTGCTTAGCAGACTCTTTTGCTTATATTTTTGTTCCACATTTGTAACCAGAATACGTTGGTTATTCAATACATAATGCAATGGTTGTAATGGTTAATCAACCATGTGCAAGAAAAATACGTACGGGGAATAATCCCAATTTGAGTTTGGCAAGAATTCCTGCCATTTGCTTCACTAATATTTTGTGGTAAGAACAAAGCTCAAGAAAGTCTCTGTGGAGCATTCAGCTCATTGAAATACACATCAATTACCATTGTGCCACCACCGATGCGGGAAAGAGAGATCAAAATTGGAAATGCCTAAAATATAGGGGTAACCCCAGGAATGAGATAAACTTTACAGTTGGATGGGTCTAGATTTGATTGCCAGCTCAGCCATCTAACAACCGTGTGACCTCAGGCCAGTGATATCTACTGGCCTGAGGTCAGTAAAACACTGGCAGAAATTCTCACCCATAGACTTGTTGGGAGCATTCTATGACATGCTATCTATAAGAGGGCTCAGAACAGCAGCTGGCACTGAGCAGGCTTTGAATTAATGTCATTTTTTTCTTAAAAGATCCAATTGCTCTAGTCTGTATTTGAAAGGCCTACAAAGTCAGAACTGAGCTCATAGTCATTGGCTTCCTGGTAAACTGAGGTGATAAAACAATGCTCTTTCCCCAGTCACTAGGAGACCTGGATTTACTTTCCTGCTTCTAGTAAGCAAATATCTAAAATAATTTAGGGATTTTTTTTTTTTTTTGTAACTGAGGTCCTAGCAGTGACTGTCTAGATTTGAATCCTGCCACCTACTAATTATTTGACCATGTAAGGGTTTTTTTTAACTCTTACTATGCCTCATTTTTCTATCTTTTAAATCAAAATTATAGCACCTAATTCTCAGGCTCTTAGGGTTATAAGTGGAGGTTATTGAGAGAGCCAGCCTTAAATTAAAAAGTAGATCCTCATAGAAGGTACATTTAAGTACGGCATCCAAGTGCAAGGTTTCTTTTAAGGGGCTTCATCTCCTATGACATAGCAAGGATGGTTCAACCTCCACTAGAGTCTGAAGCAGGGGTGACAGGTGAGAGAACTCCTGCAGACCTGACCAAAGGAACAGAGCTATAATAGGACCGTCACCAAAAAAAAAAAAGATTTCAATGGACAAATTGTTTTCCTCTCCCTTCATATTTTAGGAGAAAGAGGCCAGAACATAACTTTACCACAGAGACTTGTTTAAATTTTTAAAAGCAAGCAAATAACTTTGAAGGTATGTGTCTCTTCTCACCAAGCAGAAGGGTGACAAAGAATAGGGTGTTGCCCACAATAGTATATACTTAATAATGATTTCTTAAGTGAATAAATCTTGATCTATTATACATTTAGCTGAATCCTCTATACCTTCTCAATCTGTAGCCTCACTATTTTTTCTATATACACTTATCATTAATGTCTGGGGTGTTCATGTTAACCATGATGGCTAATACACACTTAAAACTTACTTAGTGTTATTACTGTTATTAAGCTCTATAGATGCATACACATAACCTACGTCAGAAGATGGGATCATGCAAACTAGGCTTAAGATCAAGAAAGAATCTGAGTCGCTTTTGTTTGGGTAGCAGTTTTGTTCAGTCAGGAGAAACAAAGTTTTGCCAACTTAGGTTAAAGAGAACAGCAAAAGGGAGAAGACAATTTATTGAAAGGATGTGGATAACATTCAGAAGCAAAGAAAACGTTGAATAAGCATCTCTTTGAAAAAATCCAGGACAGCTAAAAGAAAGTGCTTTAATCAACAATATGAGTCGGCAATGAAATCTACACTGTGTGCCTGACACAAATCACCTCCACTATTTCAATCCCTTTCTTCTCTTTACTGAAAATTGAAAATTTCCAGGAGAAACTTGGCCTATCTTGGCGAGGGGGCAGTGGACTTCTTGTATAACAGTCTTCCTAGCCTGCAGGCATTGTCATCTGGGTAATTCCCCAAACTAACATCAATTGTATGTCTCCCAGGGGAACTGAGGATGAACATTCCACAAACAAAAGGAGACCTTCAAGAGTCTTGTGTGCTGTGAGTTTGGACCGGACCTACAGGCAGAGGGAAGCCTCTGGGAACACAAGTCACTCTGGAAATTGTAACAAATAAGGTCATGAGTGTCATAGAGCTTTGTGTCTAGGTTACAACATATAAATGACATAACATTCTTGTAAAGCCAGTAGCCAAGGCCATTTTCTTTCTAGCCACAAGAAAAGCTTCCTGGGGCAGGGGATTGCTTCCAGCAAAGCCACCCCCACCCTCATCAGGGTATTTCACATTGTCCAAAATCCGTAATCCGTAAGTCCATCCAACAAAGGAGCCAGTGCCCACTCCGGTCGTAGTCCAGGAAATCAGTCCACGCACATAGGGCGTCAGCCACCCCACTCATCCCTGCCATCCTCGCAGGTCTTACACTGTCCCAAAGAGGGGCACATGGCAATGGCAGTCAGCATTTCCATCTCGGCTCCGGAAAGCATGTCCAGCCCTATGTCCCAAAATCGCAGACCTACCAGGGCCGAAGTAGGTGATCCTTCCAGCTGGGCTCTCAACTTATGGAGACTGCGGATTGCAACTCCAGCCTGATTCTCCTCATCCTCCAAAGAGGAACTGAAAACACCAGCTCCGGCTGCCGGGCTCGAGCCTCCGTCCGCTGCCGCCTTCTGCTCCGCAGACCTTGCAGCTCCGGACTTGGCTTCAGCCTCAGCCTCGGCCTCAGCCCTGGCCTCCTGCCACTGCTGGCTCTCCACAACGTCCAGGGCAATCGGCAACTCACGAACCTCTGAATCCTTCTCCAGCGTTTGCTCCATTTCCAGGCGAATCTTGCAAACCTGGTCGGCCTCCTCCTCCAGCTCCAGGGTCAGCATCGGTTTCTCCCACGTTTGCTCCAGCTCCTTCCACTGCTGGGTTTGCAGGTCCCGGGCAGCCTCTTCCACAGAGCTCTCAGTTTCCTCACGCATGGCTGTAAAAGTCAGCCAGCCTACAATCCCCAAAAGGAAAGCCATGGGGAACCCTAACACTAGCCAGTCCTCTACTCCACCACTCAAAGGCTCCTTGCCGATCTGTATCGAATCCTGCCATAGACTACGCCAAATGTAGAGCCAGTAGCCAAGGCCAGGGCCACCACAGCAGCCCGGCCCATGCAGGTTTGCATTGGATTCGGACAGTCGGTGAGCTAGAAACCTTTGATTCTAGGAAACTCGGATAAGTCAGTGGCTTTGAGAGCACTGAATGTGAGTGGTTTTTGGAGCCCAGTGTGTGTTTTTACTTGCCCGCTGGGTGCAAGCTAGAATTAAAGACTATGGCCCACCAGTTTGTAGCTCCGTTGTTTCTTTACCGACTGTCCGAATCCAATGCGAACCTGCATGGGCCGGGCTGCTGTGGTGGCCCTGGCCTTGGCTACTGGCTTTACAATTCTCATGACATTTATTGGTGGGCAATATCACAGGATGTCAGAGAGAAGAATAAATTTAGAAATCAGGTAGTAGCCTGACCTGTGGTGGCGCAGTGGATGGAGCGTCGACCTGGAACACTGAGGTCGCTGGTTGGAAGCCCGGGCTTGCTTGGTCAAGGCACATATGGGAGTTGATGCTTTCTGCTCCTCCCTTCCCCTTTCTCTCTCTCTTCTAAAATAAATAAATAAAAAAAATCTTTAAAAATAAAAAAAGAAATCAGGTAACAAATCCAATTTTATTTTACAGGTTTTGTTATAAGAGGCTTAGAATCTATGGCTTTCCCTACGTCAAAATTCTACTTGCCTGCATTCAGAACTGGGCTAACTTATTTTGTCATGGTACAACACCATCATGTAAAGCCATAAGTAAAAATTCGTATTAAAATATTTTTCTTCACTAAAGAAAGTATTGTGTTCTAACATAGATTCTGAGGTGCCTTAGATTATGTCTACATACTACATAATATAGGGCATCTCTCTCTCCATTAGTTAGAATGTTGAAGAAATAATGGTGTTTTCCACTAGTTTTCACTGTTATTCATTCAGAAAGCATCTAATAAATAGCAGGCACTGTTTTGACTGAGAGTAAAAAGATCATTGTAATGATAGTGATAATTGTAACATGAATGGTAGTACTAGCAGTCAGTTATATAGCACTAAGTACCAGACCACATTCTGAGTGCTTTTCATATATTAATTCATTTAATCCTCATAAAAACCAATGAGCAGATTTGGGAGTGATTAAATGATGTGATCAGGATTCTTTGGGGGATGATAAAGATGTCCTAAAATTAGATTGTGGGGATGATGGCACAAGTCTACTCTAGAAAACACTGGCTTGTGTGTTTTAAATAGGTACATTTTGTATCTCAATAAAGCTGTCAAAAATAAAAGTAAATCACAGGTGACAGATTATTAGCCCCCATTATGCATATAAGTAGATATGAGGCACAGAAAGGTTACAAAACTGGTAAGTGACAGAGCTGGGTCTCAAATCCAGGCAGTCAGATAAAGTCTGCACATTAAATAATATACAGTGTCTGACCTGAAAGAACTCACAATCTGGGGCATCTTTACAAACATGAGGCAGACTCACCTTGCCTTGTATTTAAATTATGCAAATGCATTAAATACACACTGGGAGACAAAGGAGAAATATGGAAGAAAAACCCGATAGACATCACAGTGCCAATAGCTGTAGCTGTGCCACCACCATGTCTAAAGCCTGATTCTGTTTCTGAGGATGTTAGAGTCATCAGGGAAAAGTGAAATAAAGTAAGTTCCATTAGTAAAGAAGATAAAGAGAGCAGTTTGCTCATTGTCCATGAACATGACAAACTCAAGTTGCTCTGTGTGTCCATGTGTCTAAGTCTGTGTGTGCATGTGAGAGTGTGGATGTACATGTGTCTGCTGGAAAACACCCCTCCAGGAAGTACTGTGTGTATACTCAGCACCTGGGCAACACTTTGGAGATAAATGAATAGCAGTGAATGAATGACTTCCAACTAGTCAAGGAGTAGCTTAAATTGATCTCCAACTTCCTGGACTTTAGATTGACTCAAATCTAGACCATAAGAAAAAAGTGCACATGATGGATTTAAGTCTCTGGGCATTAAATGACTAGTCACATGGTGAGCACTTGGGGTTCATGAGGTTCTAGCTCCAAGTCTATACAGGTGTAGTTCTCACGCAAATTCCTTTTCAAGAACACAAACTGGTCCTGGCCGGTTGGCTCAGTGGTAGAGCGTCGGCCTGGTGTGCAGAAGTCCTGGGTTCGATTCCCAGCCAGGGCACACAGGAGAAGCGCCCATCTGCTTCTCCACCCCTCCCCCTCTCCTTCCTCTCTGTCTCTCTCTTCCCCTCCCGCAGCCAAGGCTCCATTGGAGCAAAGATGGCCCGGGCGCTAGGAATGGCTCTGTGGCCTCTGCCTCAGGCACTAGAGTGGCTCTGGTCACAACAGAGCGACGCCCAGGATGGGCAGAGTATCGCCCCCTGGTGGGCGTGCCGGGTGGATCCCGGTCGGGTACATGCGGGAGTCTGTCTGACTGTCTCTCCCTGTTTCCAGCTTCAGAAAGGTGCAAAAAGAAAGGAAAAAAAAAAAAAAGAATACAAACTATAGTTGTCTTGAAAATGTATTTTAACTGGTTATGAAAAGGACTAAGAAAAAATGGGTGACTGAGCTCCAGTTCTGTTCTACTACAGGAAAAGCTCCCAGTGCATTTCTACTAATGAAGAGCTAAGGACAAAGCATTTCCTTAAACAGCACAGATTCAACCTGTTCATACAATCAAGGTGCAGCAATCATAAACAGAAAATTCTTAAACCAGAATACATTACTCAAATTTCAGTACTACAAATTGGAAGAGAGACTGCTCTAAATTTTACTTACTGGTTTTTATGCACATGCACTGTCTTAATTGCTGAATAAATAATATATGACCTTTTCTGCTGAAGGAGCTCACATTATAAATGTTTATAGTGCCTGGAAATTTTCAGAATTTCTGCCGTGTTACTTAGTACAATATTCTTCACATTGTCTAATGAATTATGAAAGTAATATTCATCGAGTCCTAAATAGGACTAATCTATTTTATGAAAAACAAAAAGAGGTATACAAAGGTATAATTTCTTATTAAAGTTTGAACAAAAAGCTCCACTTATTAGTTAAATGGCAGGAAAAATTAAATTTTAAATGGGATAATAAATCCCAAATGATTTATATTGGGCTTTGGAATGTTCAAAGAAAAAGATATGCTCTTTACCCAGACCCTAAATTTCCCACCCTCCAAGAACTTTATACATTCGTCTGTTACCTTATGTATTGTTTGTAGTAGGGGCAGGAGAACCAAGAGCTAGGGTGTCCATATAATGTATCATCCAAATCAGAACATTTTTGAGAATGAATTAAGTCACAATAATTACATTGAGAGAACAGAAGTAGCCTGGACCATCCCAGGGAAATCGAGACAGATGTTCACTCTAGTAAAAGCCTGAACTTTGAGGTCCAAGTTAGTTGGTGGGCAAGGAGAAATGATAAAAAGCTTTTAGGTAGTATTGTTAAATGACCAGAACTTCAGGAAGCTTTAGTATAAAAGTAGGTTTTGGCTGGATTGAAGCAGAAAGGTAAGAAAGCCCATAAAAATGTTCTCATGGCACTAGGAAGGAAATGACAAGAGGCCAAGCTAAGAAGGTGACAATAAAAAGAGAAAACCAATATAAGAGATCGAGTGGTTAAAGAAGTCAGACAGGTTGTAAAATTAGTCTATTTAGGTAGAAAATATTGAACACATCTCAAGGGACTTTGACAGGTGAAGGCCAGGCATAGCAGAGAACCTGCCAGTGAGAGAAAACGAGGGGAGCTCAGATTCTAGGGCAAAAGCTGTTTGCTCCCTATCCATTTTCATACTTCCTGTTCGTGTGAGTGCTAAAATCACAGGTGTGTGCTTCTTCCCAAGGAGAAATGGAGGTCCTGAGAAAAGGTCACCAACAATTGCTCCAGGCACCACTTGGTGGCACCAGTACCCTAAAATGATTGAACACAACTTGCTCTTCTTGATCTTACACTGGAAACCTTAGACTCAAAGGGTGTCAGCCAACCCTCAAGTCCAGTTTTTTCCCCATGATTATCTAAGTTCTTCCACAACCTCACTTCCTTCTCTATCTATATCTATAGAGATCCTGAAAAACCAGAAGACGAAAATGTTTTATTTTAATATCTCTTATTTCAAAAATTTCTTTGCATGTATATATACGTAATTTTGTATAAATGTGACCGTATCTTTCATACTAGATTATTTCATACGTTAGTCTCTTTTTTTGTTTATCTTGCTCACCTCCCACCACCATCCTACCTACCCCCTTCCAGATAATCCATCTCAACAACTTACTACGTATCCATCTAAATCTGTTTCTATCACCATACAATCTTATACAAATGTGTGCATATATGAATTATGGAGAAATGAACATATATATATAAGATTTTTGATCAATGATTTATAAAATAGGTTCATATAATTACTTTTTTATACACCTTGCATTTCTCCCTTAAAAATATCTGGTGGTAATCTTTCTGAGCAACTGGTCTGGAAAGCTACATAATATTCATGGCATATGCATACCTTAATTTATTTAACAGCAGTTCCTTATTGAAAGGTATTCCCTTGGTTTCAATTTTTCAGTTTTACCCTACTTTTGAATGTTGCTGTAGAAATTTTGTCTATAACCTTTCTACTAATGCTTCTGTTTCCATGCCTGAGATTCCCGAGAGGAAAGGCTGGATTGAAGGGTAAATATATGTTTTTAATTTTAAGAAATATTTACTTCCAAATTTACTTCTAAAAGAACTCTTTAACATCCTCATTTTCACCAGCCATTAGTGAAAGTGCCTATTTCCTCACATCTCCACGAGCAATGTATATTTGTACTTTTTACTTTTTGTTTTCCCAATGAGCTGTGATTTGCAGCACCTTTGCAGATTTTGCTGGCCTTGCTGATTTGATTCTTCACAGCATTTTCCTAAAGCAAGAGTGTTTTAAAAAGACTTTTGCTTAATAAAGGAGCTACAAGAATGTTACAAAAATATAGTAGAAAATAGAAAAATAAGACTTATCATAGCCACCAATATCTATATGCGATATCTAACACTGACTGAGAGCACTGGAATGCCGGATAATGATTTTGTGAGTACTATGCAGCTCTGGAATGTCTACTCTAAGGGCAGAAGATGGTTATTTTTCTCTTCCTAAGGAATTGTCTCCTAATGCTTTGTTTTTAATTGGATGTTGTATCTATTGCTGTATACATTTAACTAGGATTCGGTATTGAATAGAAGCATTCCCTTCCATGTGAGTGTCATTCAAAATACTTGTTTTTAAAAAAAGAACAAAAATCAGTAGGGAAAGAAATTGTATTTTTAAGCTTCTAAGAAGATTTTATAAACAATGGAGCCCAGAGAACAAAAAAAGTCATAAAATGACTTGACAGTGTCCTTTTAAGTGAACATATGGGAGTTTTATGCAGCCACATGTGTTCACATATGCCCTGCATGTGCACAGCCAGCTGCTAACCAACCAGACTGCTCGCTGTGTATGTTTACTGTAAAACAAGCTCAAAGTGTTTGGTCTCTGTAAGAGAAACTGCTCATAATCTCAAGTATACAAATGTCAGTTGTTTTGCATTTCTTTTTCTTCCAAGCCAAATGAGCTGTTGATGCTCAATTTGGCAGGATCCTAACTGAGGCTGACTCTTGGCAAGCCACAGAAACCAGGCCCTGAAAATTCGGGAAATTTTTGCAAGAATAAGGAACTCTTTTTCGATGGCACCCTAAACCATAGGAAGTTTTCTTAGTGCCTCAGCCAGTTCTTTCCCACTCAATGTCCTAAAGAATAATCACTAACATTGTCTGGACACTAAGAATGGAGTTGGGGTATGAAATGAGAGTATCCAGTCTTCCTACACTGTGGTCAAATACTCTTTGAAACCCGCTATTAACACAGGATAACCTGGGGGTGTAGAGATTTTTGTGATAACCACTTTCTCAATGAGCTTTTTATTTTGCCCCTTATGCCAGTGCCCTGCAGCTGAAAATGGTGAAATTTGGATCAATTTCCATTTGAAGATGAGCCCTTCAAAACAATCACATGCTACTTCTATAATCACAGTATTAAATCCAGCTCTCAGTTTCTCTAATGGAAACACTACTAGTCTTTGAATAGCAGGAGGAGAAAGCATTTAAAGAAGCAGGCAGGTGGCAGTGAAAAGAGCTTGTGCTCTGGTGGGAAAGTCTGTCCTGGGCTGGTTGGCTGTGTGGTCTTCGGCAAAGGAGTAGCTTCCAGCTTCCGACTGTAGTTTCCCCATCAGCTACATGGGGCAGCAGTGCCGAGTTCCTAAATTTCTGATGAAGATGAAATGAGATAACCTGTGAAGAGTACTAGGGATACTATAAATAATCAATAAATATGAATTCCCTTCCTCCCTAGTTCTATCTTCCTCACCCTAGTCACTACAGAAAGAGAGAGAGATGAGAACCAGGAATATTTCTTGGTCAACAGATAATACAAAATTCCCCAATCCTTGGGATTGGGGATGAAGGGAGATGCTGAATTCAATAGAGAAAGTTAACTTAAAATGTTAGTTTTTTTTATATTAGTTAGACTGATAAGTATATACTTAAGTATACATAATTATATCATACTTATCAATATATATGTTCTTAAATATATACTCATTTATTTAGCACCTACTCTGTGTCTAGAACTGGGCTTGACATATAGTAAGTATCCATAAATATTTCTTAAATAAATGAATGAAGACTAAGCCCTCAAAGCACCATCATAATTTCTTTACTGGTGTTCAGATCCCTGGAGTATAGACATGAGTGATGATGCCCTGCTTTCCAAGGCAAATGTCAATGTAAGGAAGAAGTATGTGTAGCTGTTGTCACTGACCTATGCAGCTTATGAAAAACAACTAGAAGTATCTTGTTCACCTTCCAACTTGGCAACACCAGCTCCTTCTATATCTAATCACCTCTCATTCCCTTTTCTTTCATCCATTCAACCTTCCTGAACCTGTCCAGTATTTCCCTACAGTGAAAAAATAAATTTCCTTTTGCTGCAGGTGTCCGTGTGCTCAGGGCAAAATGAGCCGCTGCTGACATTTGTAAAGAAAGCGAGAACAGCTGTTTGCATCTGGATACGGGATACGAAAGAGAGAGCAGCTGCTGGCTTCTGTAGCAGACAAGAAAGTGAGCAAGTGAGCAGCTGCTGGTAATTCAGAATCTACTAGACTGCCCAGAATAATTGAAATCCAGAAGAAGAATGCAAGACTCGACTTAACTTGCTTTACTGTATCCTGCTCTTCATTAGATCCTACTTGTCCTTCATTAGAGACATTCCCATGGCAGCCACATGAGGATATTCCAGTAGAAATAGCCCCCACCTCATGCCCATCCCGCAACCTTTTAGAAAATCAAAACCAAAGAGGTAAAATGGCACAGACTTTTCTTCCAGTAAACCTATACCTATTTTTAAAAGAAGGAAGTAGTCTGTGGTTTGTACAGAAAGAAATATTGACCAAAGATGGGTCTGTCACAAGGTTGAGCAAAAATAATTATTTTTATATTATAAGAGATTATGGTCATTTTGATGATTCCACACTTTAGAATTCAGTAGGCTAACATAAAAATATGATAACTTGTAAAAATACATTTTAAAACTGTCAGTGGTTTTGATAATTCTTTTTCCTTTATATTATATATAATCCTATGAATTGTATACATAAAAATATTTCCTCTATTTTATTTTATTTTTGATAAAATGAAGAGGAAAATGTACACCATGATTAAAACTGAGGAAAGAGAGATAGACATAGGACGATGATATGAAAGGAGTCTTTTTAATAGAAATCAAAATTAGATAGCAGAGGGGTCATTTTTATTTCATCTCTTTTGTTATTTTTCTCTTGATGTTGATAATTACATAATGTAAAAGATCTAAATAATCAATAAATTATTATAAAAATTACTAATAAAATCACTAATCTATACACTCATAAAGACCAGGTCCTTGCCTGTTTTTAATTATCTTTTATCTCCAAAATCTGCCACAGTGCCTAACCACTGATAGATATTATTTAAATAAAGAGATAAATGAAACAAGTAAATCATCTACATTTTTAAACTGCTGTTGTAAAAGAAAGCATGAAAACACTTCTACCAATGACATATGTGTGACTGAGATCAATTAGAAACATCCTCAAAAATGTGCACTCTTAGTATTTTGAAAATGGCTCTATTTTGGTGAGATACGTTGCCAAGCCAGACCTCAAAAGCCCCTCAATTTTGAATTAGAAGGGGAAAACCAGCCAATCTCTAAATATGCTAACTATTGTATAAGATATGATTCCATGACTTAGGTTAGGGGGAAAGGGAGAGAAATAAATTGCTAAAGGATGAATGTCACAAGCACCTGGTCCTTGATTTACCAACCAGGATGCCCCATGACAAAGCTCCCAGATGGTTTATGCTCCAGGTGAGAAACTTTATTCAAAGTGAATTTGATTAATGTTTCTATTCACATCCCCTTTCCTCTCTCAGGTCCAGGCAGGCTTTCTTCTCTGGTCTGGTACCGAAACAGTGCTGGAGCTTTAAATCAAGTGGTAAGAACATGAGATGCTGGTTGCTCTTGATTTTACTATCGCATACTCCAGGCTTTACTATCTCATACAGGAGACTCCAAAGCTTAAAGACTTTTCCACTAAATCAAAGGCGGCCTCTGAATCAACCTCATCTACAAAACTTTTGCTTGGGGAAACTGTCATATTCTCATAAATCCAGTATGAATGTCTTTATAAAAAAGTCTGTTGTCCAGATATTTTCAAACTTCCCAAGTCCTGCTTGTATAAAGTGTGAATGTTCCATGTTAACATAAGGTACTCCTGTACTCTGAGCATGGAGTAACTCAAGACCCTGACAAACTTGTATGTTATCCAAAATACGTTTGCAGATTTTTCCCTCTTGTCTATAAAATAGCTTTAAAGGAAATGGCTTGTTCCATAAATATAACTGTCGAGTATTTAAATGGCTTTCACTTCATCATCATCATCACCAAAATCATAAAGTTTCTATTTTGTCCAGGGTTAGGGTCATAGTATACTCAGCCTATTCAACATATATTTGAGTAACACACAGAAAAGATGCAGCCACTAGGTTTTTATCCCTAAAGGGACCATAACATCCCGTTATTTCCAAATATAATTTCTGTATCAGAAGTGTGATGGTTAATTTTACATCTCAATTTGACGGAGTCATTGGATCTCCAGATATTTGGTCACACATTATTTAGTGTTTCCATGAGTGTTTTGGGGGGGAGATTAACATTTAAATCGGTAGACAGGCTAAAGCAGATTGCCCTCCATAATGTGGGTGCACCTAATCCAATCAGATAAAGGCCTGAATAGAACAAAAAGTCTGACTCTTCCCTGAGTAACAAAGAATTCTTTCTCCTTGGTGGTCTTTGAATTGGTGCATTGGCTTTTTCCTGCCTTTACTCAAACTGAGACATTGAAATTTTGAGCCTACTAGTTTTTTATCTGGAACTACACTACCTATTGGCTCTACTGGGCCTCCAGCTTTGCCAACTTACCCTGCAGCACTTGAAACTTGCCAACTTCCATAACAACATGAGCCAGTGCCTTTTAGTAAATCTCTGTCTCTTTCTATACATATTCTATTGGTCTGCTATTCTGAAGATCCTGTCTAATACCACACATAAGATTCAACATATAAGATTTTATCCACTGATAGAGGATTTGTAGGAAATAGCAGAGTAGAAAACACCAGAAATCTGTCTCCCAAACCAGACAACAATCTCACTGACAGAATTTCTCTGATGTAACTATTTTGGAACTTGGGAATTTGCTGAAGGCTTACAAATTTTATGAAAAGAGACTTGGATAGTAAATTGCAGTTAATTTCAGTCAATTTCAAGCTCTTAGAACAGTAGCAGTTACCATTCCCTATCCTCAGCTCCATGACAGGAAACTGTGCACATATTCCTTGAGCAACTTGCGCACAGTTTGCAGAAGCAAGGGTAAGCAAGAAGTGCCTTATCTTCTAAACATTGAAAATCTGTGCTCTGCTCATTAACTCTGCTTCTGATCACAGAGGTGCAGACAAAGAGAAAGGCAGCCATTGTTGTTGAACCTTCACCTATTGTCTCAAGTTCTGCCCCTCCCAGCCAAAGTGACTTCCAGGGAATTTGAAGGGCCATCATTCTTCTCCACCTCCGTTTTTTACTTTTTCCCCATTTAGAAGCCAGATAGTAGGGAGAACAACTTTAAAAATGTGAACAAAAAGGGGAGTTCTATGAAAAGTAACCTCACAGGGTGATCTGATAATAATTCCTAACTGAGAAGGTAATGGTGAATAGTCAGTTCCCAGACATATAATTTTTTAATAAAATATTATCTTTGCCTTAAGCAAGCCTTGTCCATTGTTTCTATGCATCTAGGTTGGCATACCTTAGAACAAGTCCCAAGAGAACACAGAATCTTGCTAACTATCCTGTAATCTAATCCCCACCTTGCTCACCTTCATATAATCTTCCTTATGTTCCCTCATTAATATAAAATACATAAAAGAAGCTGAGAAACTGTTATTTTCAACGTTTGAGATCTTGCTCCCCAGTGTATGTCATCATTTTGGCTGAAATAAACTCATACAAATTCTCTACTGATTTGGATGTTCTTACACTAACAAAAAAAAGTGCATAAATGAGAAAAATTATAAAATAATCATGCATACCCAGGGAAGGCTCAGAAAAGACCTGAGACCTTAAATTTTTATATATCAGGCTGACCCTTGGCACAAAGACATCCTACACAACCAAAAATAAAAACAATAACAAAGAAACAGCATAACCTGGGGAAGGAGAAGAATCTGATTTCCATAGTTATAATATTACTAAATTCAAATATCCATTGTGTAACAAGAAAGTATAAGGCATACAAAGAAATAAAGTATGGTACACTTAAAGAAAAAATTAAAAACACTGTCCCTGAAAAGACCTAATGACAGGTCTCCTAAACAAAGACTTTAAAGCAACTATCTTAAAGATGTTCAAAGAACTAAAGAAATATGTGGAGAAACTCAAGAAAATAATATATGAACAAAATGGAAAATCAATAAAGAGAAAGTCTTTTTAAAATCCAAAAAGAAATTCTGAAGCTGAAAAATACATTAACTGGAATGAAAAAATTTACTACAAGGATTCAAAGTCAGATGTAAAGGCAGAAGAAAGTATTAGTGAACTTGAAGATAGAACAATAGAACTTATCAAGTATGAAGAATAGAAAGAAAAAAGATTGAAGAAAAGTAAACAAAGCAGAAGGGACCTGTGAAATACCATAAAGTTAATCCTATAGAAATAAGATGCGCAAAGAAAATATAGGACCTTTATGTTCAATTAACAGACTTTTGATTCTTTCCAAGATGTTGGCCAACAAATATCTGAAGCTGTAAAACAAAGTAAAAGTTTATTTAGGATCTTAAATAATTCAAATCCAGGAGACACAGAATCAAGTAACAACCCGAACTGCGCTTCAAAGCAAGTTAGGATTTATAAAACCCACAAATATTGTAGAAGAGAAAATTCTTCCAATTGGTTGTCTAACATGGTCTGACAACTAATTCAAAAAGAATTAGTCAGGTCTTGGTTGTGAGACTCTGAGGTAAGCAAGCTCAAAGATGTCCCTATACAGGCAAATATAGAAGTCCAAGAGTTCAAGCTTCATTTAGGTCTCCTAAGCAAATGAAGTCTACTAACTGGTGAACCTGATAGGCTCCTTCAAAGATGAACAATACAGGTTAGCATAGTGAAGAAGAAGTAATGTTCAGGATGTGATCTCACAGCTGGTTCAAATGTTCATGGTGGAACAAGTATTAACCAACCCCTTCATGACCTCCCAGCCCCATTTTATTTTATTTTTGTATTTTTTTTTTTTTTGTATTTTTCTGAAGCTGGAAACGGGGAGAGACAGTCAGACAGACTCCCGCATGCGCCCGACCGGGATCCACCCGGCACGCCCACCAGGGGCGATGCTCTGCCCACCAAGGGGCGATGCTCTGCCCCTCCGGGCCGTTGATCTGCCGCGACCAGAGCCACTCTAGTGCCTGGGGCAGAGGCCAAGGAGCCATCCCCAGCGCCCGGGCCATCTTTGCTCCAATGGAGCCTTGGCTGCGGGAGGGGAAGAGAGAGACAGAGAGGAAGGAGGAGGGGCTGGAGAAGCAAATGGGCGCTTCTCCTGTGTGCCCTGGCCGGGAATCGAACCCGGGTCCCCCGCATGCCAAGCCGACGCTCTACCGCTGAGCCAACCGGCCAGGGCCTCCGCCTCCCAGCCCCCATTTTAGTTACACTGACATAAATGATTCTGTTGTAGCAATCTCCATTCACATCTCCCTGTTCGTTTGTTTTTAAAGAACTTTCCATAGAAAGCATCAATGATCAACCATTTTGGTACAGAATTACCCAAACTATTTGGTTTTTAGTCATCAGGAAGACTCATTCTCAGTGTGTCATGTCTCAAATGAGGATGGTGGGGGAGGTGTTATCAGAACAGAAGTCATAGTCATAGGAAAAATTGCCACATTTGAGTAAGAAGGAAGTTAGGAGAAGTATGTCTTAGGCATAGTCCTTACCTAGAATTGTCTTTTATTGGGATTTCCATTATGGTGAGGAGTCCTTCAGGAAGGATGTCTTGATTGATCATCTCTGATCTTCATCCAACCATTATCTGAGTTTTTACAGGGCACTTATGAAACTTGGTTATACAAAACGTCAACAGTTTGATAATGAAGTACATCAAATAAATTCCAATAATAATGGGAAAAACAATTTACAATCCAAACTTTAAAATAGCCCCAATCCCAGTTGGAAGCCAGCTAAAAATGTCAAGAAATTTAAATCATAACCTAAATTAGTGGCACCTGTGGAGAAACAGGAATACCCTCCCTTAAGGGTCTTTGAGAATTTAAAAATGTTCGTTGTTTCTGATTCTAACAGGCAAGTGGTATATATCCAGGTACAGCATGAGGTATCAGCTATGGTACAAATTCCTCCTTGGGCTGCAAGCAAATAATCTAAAGCAGTCCTGTTGCAAAGGGTACTCAAGGAAGGGAATTTAAAAATCTTTGTGGAGCTCTGAACTCTAGTGCAGCAATTTTAAACTGATGTGCCACAAGAATTTTTTTTTTTTTTTTTCTGAAGCTGGAAACGGGGAGAGACGGTCAGACAGACTCCAGCATGTGCCGGACCGGGATCCACCCGGCACGCCCACCAGGGGCAACGCTCTGCCCACCAGGGGGCGATGCTCTGCCCCTCCGGGGCGTCGCTCTGCCGCGACCAGAGCCACTCTAGCGCCTGGGGCAGAGGCCAAGGAGCCATCCCCAGCGCCCAGGCCATCTTTGCTCCAATGGAGCCTTGGCTGCGGGAGGGGAAGAGAGAGACAGAGAGGAAGGAGGGGGGGTGGGGGTGGAGAAGCAAATGGGCGCTTCTCCTATGTGCCCTGGCCGGGAATCGAACCCGGGTCCCCCCGCATGCCAGGCCGACACTCTACCGCTGAGCCAACCAGCCAGGGCTGCCACAAGAATTTTTAAAACACAATGCCTGACTATTTAGTCAGTGGCACTGACCTTTTTCCCTTAGATTGTCAAATAAAAAAATTACAACAGCCAACTCAACAATAGCTGTCTGGTGTGAATGAATCAAAATTATACTTTTTTTTTGTCAGATCAACAAAAAATACGTTTTTGGGGTGCCACAAAATTTTAGGAATTATGTGTGTCATGAGATGAAAGTTTGAAAATTGCTATTCTAATGGTTTAGTAGGTTATTTCATTAATAGTTCTGGTTAGGTTTTGCAACATTACAGTATATCTAATTGAGCAGTGCCAAGGCTAGTCCATGAGACACTACAAGTCTAAGGAAGTGGCTACCTTCCCATATTAATCTCAAAATTCTATCTGCTCTCATGTTGGAATGATCAAGATTTAGCTACATATGAAAAGAGTTAAAAGAAATAAAACTGATGAAAATCAGGAGCTATAAATAAACACCATATTCTTATATTTAAAAATTATACAACTGGGTTTGTTTGCTAGTTTTTATATAAACTAGTGTTGGAATTAGGATAAAAGTACTACTTACATCCTCTGAAGTGCTAGACTCAGATTTACAAAGAGGCATAATAATATTCACCATGCAACTAGCTGTTCATGAAATTTTAATAGTTAATAGGACAAATTCCTTGTGAACATAGTACTAATGTGTAGCAAATTGTACCATAAATAATTCAAATTTATAAGGGTAAAAACCCAATATCCCTGAATTTCAAAAGGCACTTCAATGTTAACATGGTTTCACTAAACTGTTATCCCATTAGAAAAGAGATTTTAATTACCCCTCCCTTTTCAAGGCCTTGTCATCCTTCCAGAAGCGGAAAGAGAACAATTTAATTCCTCTACCATTTTGCTCATTCTCATGAATCTGATATAATGTTATTGCCATCTCAGCTAAGGTAGGTTTTCTAAAGGAGCCAATGAATTGAATTTCTAGGTTCCAGAATATCGCTGGTATTTTACAAAAAGCTTGTCTCCCAAAAAGCCATATCTCTGGTTGAAATATATTCCTGGGTCAATAATTGAGAACTTGAGACCAGCTGCCAATGAAGCCAGACTATTCCCTAACTGACAGGTAACAATTAATTTTCTCTATTAAATTAAAATTTTATAGTGAATAGGATCATGTCTCTTTCTTCCTCATTTACCCCATTCCAGCACCTAGTAAAGTGCTGGGCAAAGATATATGCTCAAGGAAATCATCAGTGAAGGGAAGAACAGAATTAATGGTGAATATGGTCATGGTGAAGCTGTATTTCACCCATCGCTCAAAAGGCAGATGCCAGACTCTTGTCCCCTATCACTGTTGAAAGGAGAACAAATTACTAGGACCTCTTTTGTTTCTTTCTAAGTCATAAATTTTTACCTTAACATGTTGCTCTAAATCACCTCAGTTGAGACCCAGGTCCTTTCCACTTGAATAACTGATCAGATATCAGTATAGAGCAGGGGTAGTCAACCTTTTTATACCTGCCACTCACTTTTGTATCTCTGTTAGTAGTAAAATTTTCTAACTGCCCACCAGTTCCACAGTAATGGTGACTTATAAAGTAGGGAAGTAACTTTACTTCATAAAATTTATAAAGCAGAGTTACAGCAAGTTAAAGCATATAATAATAATTACTTACCAAGTACTTTATGTCGGATTTTCGCTAAGTTTGGCAGAATAAATCTTTATAAAACAACTTACTATAGGTAAATCTATATTTTTATTTATACTTTGGTTGTTCCACTACTGCCCACCATGAAAGCTGGAATGCCCACTAGAGGGTGGTAGGGACCAGAAAATCTTTCTAGCTGAGAAGCAAGATAAAAGAAATATAATGTACTTTTTATAAAAACTAGCAGCATCTTATTCTACCAGGACATATAAATTTGGTCAGAAACAAAGGAATTTGCCTTATAGGTCCCAAACAGACCCTTATACAAGGAAAATATGAGGCTACAATTTTTCCTGAGAAATTATTTCTCCATTAGGTAGTGTGTGAAACTACTGAAATGTTCATTTCAGTGGCAGAGAGGCGGGAGCTTGTGAATAAGGCTATTTCCTGACATAGAGGCTTTATAGAGAGAGTTTTGGAAAATCAACAGTGAAGTCAGGGACAGTCAAGAAATTGCTAACAAGGCTAACTATGGGCCTGACCAGGTGGTGGCACAGTGGGTAGAGATTCGGACTGGGACATGGAAGGCCCAGGTTCAAAACGCCGAGGTCGCTGGCTTAAGCATTAGGTCACTGGCTTGAGCATGGGATCATAGACATAACCCTATGGTCACTGGCTCAAGCCCAAAGGTTGATGGCTTGAACAAGGAGTCACTAGCTCTGCTATAGCCCCCCCCTATCAAGGCACATATGAGAAAGCAATCAATGAACAACTAAGGGGACTAAGGAGCTGCAATGAAGAATTAATGCTTCTCATCACTTTCCCTTCCTGTCTGTCTGTCTCTATCTGTCCCTCCCTCTGTCTCTGTCACACACACACATACACACACACACACACACACACACACACACACACACACACACACAAAGGAAGACTAACTATGGGATCATCAGTTTTACCAAAGGTAGAGGCAAGCATAAGATGACAAATTTAGCATTCAGACAGATTTCCTGCAAAGGCTAAGGTTTGAATACTGTATCATAATATTTTTATGCCAAGATTTTCCAAGGGTTAAAACAACAAAAATCAGGAAGTACTGCATAGTCAGAGGCTAATAATATGGGGTTATCAAAATATACAATCTAAAATACAGGGAAGGTGGTTAACTGGTCACAAGAGTATTAAGATCATGAATATGCTTAGGAATATAATTATTGTGGAAACTATGGAAAAAGAGATTATTTATAGCAGGAGTTGGCTTTACTAGTCTGGTTCCAGATCTTGGGAAAAGCCCTCTGCTTCAGACGTTATCTTCTACTTGTCTGAGAGGATGTTGGCTCTGGATAACTTCAATTTGAGGTTTTCTACAGACTGAGATGTCCAATCAGGGGAATTATGTGTGAGGTGGCCATTTTACATGAGAAACATGAATCTATGAGTCAATACCTTTCAACTTTGCAGTGCAGGAAAAAGTTAACAAGGGAATCCTGTGAAGCTTTTTCAATAGACTATATCTCCAGATTATAGGCTATGAGGATCAACATCTTCATCTCCTGGGAGTGCACTTGGTAAAGATTGTTCTACAAGCCTGTATTATTCTTGAACTCTCTCACAAACTCCTTACAAGAGGTCATAAGGTCTCCTTTTAGCAAGACAGGATCATACTTTCCTGGTCTAGACTCAAAGATCTCCCAGTGATGATTTCAAGAGGAGACAATACACACTTACTAAGGGAGAAGATCTTAGGTGAAGTAACATTAAGAAAGGACTTTAGGCCAAGGCAGATTAAAAGAGTCAATTAATTTTGCTAATTGAGTTGTGTTTGTTGCACTCATTTGTTCTACAAAGACAGAAGAATGGAGATGATAAATAGAGTAGAAATGTCATATTGGACAAATTTCACATACTTGGTACAGAATTTATCTTGGAAAACAGGTTCACCAATCACTATGAAGCTCTGTGGGGATTCCCCAAGTTGGAGCATCTTTTCAAGAAGAATTTTAGCGACTTCTTCCACATGGGAATGCTTCCAGCCAATGAAAATCCATTCAAATCATCTCTAGCACATAGGTATCCTTGAGAAGTGGCAACTGGATTAAAATCCACTTTTCAAACATTAATTCTAACATTTCAAATAGAAATTCTAGCATACCAGACAGGCCTAATTAGTTTAATATTTCCCTTTTAGAAGGTGAGATTCCTTATAAAGAATTCCAAAGAAGAGATGACGTCAGAGTAATGGCGGGGTAGGAAGCGATACCGATAAATCTCCCCCAAAACTCAACAAGATCTTCAACCAGAAACAGAAAAACCTATACTTGGAGCTTCCAGATGCTTCGCAATACACCCAAAGGTATGATTGAGTGAAAAATTGGCTAAAAATATAACCAAACCCCGAAGGAAATAGCGAGTAAGAAATGCTCCACCTTCCTCACTAACCTAAACAGGGCGGCTTTCTCTGGTAACTGTGAATATAGAAACTGAGGCGGGCAAAGGGGGTGAATACATCCAGGCCCCGACACAAACGGCCGAACCAGGCTGTGGCACGGAGATCCAAGCCGAGGAAAATCTGATCCTGTGGCAACCCGGGCAATACAAGCTAACACTCGCGCCAAACCCAAACAAAGAAAGACAAGCGGCGCGGCCATTTTACCCGGTCTTCTGGTTGGTGCGCAGTTAGTGGGCAAGAGATTTCTTCCTAAGCCCCGGCAGTGGGTGCCCGTGTTGCCCCACGGAGAGGCAGGGTCAGAGGCCTTTCTGTGGGCCGAGGGCAGAGTCTCTGGGCAGCCCCAGCGCCCTGGGAAAGCCACGCACGGAAGGGAGTGAGAACTAATTCCAACGGTGGAGATTTTCGGTGCTGCTGGGTGTTTCACTCAGAGGGAAACGCGGCCGGCCTCATATCCGGGTTTGCGCGCACAGATAGTGAATGAGAGATTCCTCCGAGTGCCTCGGCAGTGCGTGCCCGTGTTATCGCACAGAGGGGCAGAGTCAGGGGCCTTTGTGTGGGCCAAAGCAGAATCTCGGGCCGCCCCAGCGCCTTGCAAAAGCGGCGCACGGGGACGGAGCGAGACTCAATTCCAACGCTGCAACTTTTCCCTGCGGTTGGGGGTTTCACTCAGAGCGTGAGACTGCTGGCCGGATATCCTGGTCTGCGCGTGCAGCCAGTGAGTGAGAGTTTCCTCCAAGCGCCCCGGAAGTGGGCGCCCGCCTGTGTTACCGGACAGAGAGGCAGACAGAACCAGAGGTCTTTGAGTGGGCGGAAAGCCTGCCTGATTATGCTAGCAGCTCTGACTGATTGAGCCTTACCCAGAGCCCTGTGCTGAGTGGAAATAGAGTGGGGAGTTGCCAGCTCTTTGAGCCTCTTACTATCCAGGCAGAGGCAGCAGCAACCCCATAGCTGGATTATCAGGATACTAATTGAGGAAGGAAAGACTAGGAGAAAGGCTCCAGGAACATGGACTCTCTCACTGTCGGAGCCTATAAATGCTAATGAGCTTCGACTGCCAACGAGACTAAAGCACAATACATGACATTGCCATAGAGACTTATCAACTGCAAACCTCTACCTGAGCGTGCCAAAGGGGCAGAACCCGGGGTACAGAGTGACCGACCAGGAAGAGGGAGAGAAAAGAAAAAGCAAGAAGATAACCTCTCAAAATCAAGAATAATCTGCAGACTTTATAACCTATCCCATTTTATTATATTTGTTCGTTTGTTTCTCTTATCTTCATTCTTGATACTTTTTTTTCCTCCTCCAATTTGGCCAATTAACTCTCTACTGGTCTTACTCTCTCCTCTCCTTGAACTACACTACCCATAAGTGTTACATCTCCCATTATCTTTTCTCTTCTCTTCCTTTCTCTCTATGAGGGTTGCACTCCAAAACCCTTAATTCTCTCTCTCTCTCTCTCTCCTTTCTTTTTTCTTCTTTTAGTGGTTCCCTCTTTTTTTTCTCTCTCTCTCTCTTTCTTTTCTCCCTCTATATTAGTTTCTTCTTTTCTCCTTTACATCTCCTCTCATTCAAACCTCAATAACAAACAAATTATCTTATCTGGGACTCAAACTTATGTTTGTGGCATTTTGGGGGGTTTTTACTTCACCTTTTTAACTCACTAGCAGTGCTCCCATCCCTGGCTCTCCATATTATCTAGTTCTTGTTCCACTAAATACAATAGTAATTTTTTAATTTATCCCCCCATTTTTCTGTTGTCCTCTTAATCCTCTCATCATAACTCTTAGACAACCAACACCTAAAAGCAAATCATTTTATTCTTGACCCAAATTTTTTCCTTATTTGCTTTTTGTGGGTCCATACGCTCTTTTTTTTTTCTCTTTTTTTTCTTTTCTTTTTTTTTTTTTTTTTTGCCCCTTTATTACTTTTCCCCAATTCAGGCCCTCCATCACAGGCATTGTTTGTTATAATTCACAGTCCACCACAAGATTTTCTCAAGAAAGAGGGCAGAGGAGAGGAGAGGAAAAAAGGAGGGGGGGAATAATTTCCTTTTTTAAAAAAATTTTTATTTTATTTTATTTTTCTTTATTTCATTATTAATTTTTTTAAAAAAAAACAACTCTTTTCGATTTTTTATTTTTATTTTTATTTTTTTAAACTTTTTATTCTTTATTAAATCTCATTAATACTATCAACAAAACCACCCTCAGATGCCATTAAGGAAGAGAAAATCAAATATCATGGATACAAAAGACAGAGAGGTAACACAGCTAGATGAGGAAAAATCTATGGAGAAAAAATTTAATATATTGGAAACCTTGGAGCTAAATGACAGAGAATTCAAGATAGAAATCCTAAAAATCCTCTGAGATATACAAGAAAACACAGAAAGGCAATTTAGGGAGCTCAGAAAACAACTCAATGAACACAAAGAATATATGTCCAAGGAAATTGAAACTATAAAAACAAATCAAACAGATATGAAAAACTCAATTCACGAGCTGAAAAACGAAGTAACAAGCTTAGCTAATAGAACAGGTCAGATAGAAGAGAGGATTAGTGAAATAGAAGACAAGCAACTTGAGGCACAACAGAGAGAAGAAGAAAGAGACTCAAAAATTTAAAAAAATGAGATAGCCCTACAAGAATTATCTGACTCCATCAAAAAGAATAACATAAGAATAATAGGTATATCAGAGGGAGAAGAGAGAGAAAATGGAATGGAGAACATACTCAAACAAATAATAGATGAGAACTTCCCAAGCCTGTGGAAAGAACTAAAGCCTCAAGTTCAAGAAGCAAACAGAACTCCGAGTTTTCTTAACCCTAACAAACCTACTCCAAGGCATATCATAATGAAATTGACACAAACCAACAGCAAAGAAAAAATTCTCAAGGCAGCCAGGGAAAAGAAGAATACAACATATAAAGGAAGGCCCATTAGATTATCATCAGATTTCTCAATAGAAACTCTACAAGCTAGAAGAGAGTGGACCCCAATATTTAAAGTCCTGAAAGAGAGGAACTTTCAGCCACGAATACTATACCCATCAAAGCTATCCTTCAAATATGAAGGAGAAATAAAAACATTCACAGATACAGAAAAGATGAGGGAATTTATCATCAGAAAACCCCCACTCCAGGAATTACTAAAGGGGGTTCTCCAATCAGATACAAAGAACAAAAAAAAACAGAGCCACAAGTAAAAGCTCCAAGAAGAACACAATAAAACCAAATTTAAACTGTGACAACAACAAAAAGAAAGAGGGGGAGAAGATGGAGATTAACAGTAGCAAAGGACGATGGAGTGCAAAAGTACTCACAAAATAGTTCGCTACAATGAACAGGGTAGGGACCCTTTTCATTACTCAAAGGTAACCACCATTGAAAAAACCACCACAGAAGCACATGAGATAAAAAAGATAGCAACAGAGGAAAGATGTATGGAATACAACCAAAGAAAAACAAAAGATAGAAAAACAAAAGAGAAGGATCAAACAAGACACAAAACTAACAGAAAGCAAGATATAAAATGGTAATAGGGAACTCACAAGTATCAATAATTACACTAAATGTAAACGGATTAAACTCACCAATAAAAAGGCACAGAGTAGCAGAATGGATTAAAAAAGAAAATCCAACTGTATGCTGCCTACAGGAAACTCATCTAAGTAACAAGGATAAAAACAAATTCAAAGTGAAAGGCTGGAAAACAATACTCCAAGCAAATAACGTCCAAAAAAAAGCAGGTGTAGCAATACTCATATCGGATAATGCTGACTACAAGACAGGAAAAGTACTCAGAGACAAAAATGGCCATTTCATAATGGCTAAGGGGACACTCAATCAAGAAGACATAACAATTCTTAATATATATGCACCAAACCAAGGAGCACCAAAATATATAAGACAGCTACTTATTGATCTTAAAACAAAACTGACAAAAATACAATCATACTTGGAGACCTCAATACACCGCTGACGGCTCTAGATCGGTCATCCAAACAGAGAATCAACAAAGACATAGTGGCCTTAAACAAAACACTAGAGTACCTGGATATGATAGACATCTACAGGACATTTCATCCCAAAGTGACTGAGTATATATTTTTCTCCAGTGTACATGGATCATTCTCAAGAATTGACCATATGTTGGGCCACAAAAACAACATCAGCAAATTCAGAAAAATCGAAGTTGTACCAAGCATATTTTCTGATCATAAAGCCTTGAAACTAGAATTCAACTGCAAAAAAGAGGAAAAAAATCCCACAAAAATGTGGAAACTAAGCAACATACTTTTAAAAAATGACTGGGTCAAAGAAGAAATAAGTGCAGAGATCAAAAGATATATACAGACTAATGAAAATGACAATACGACATATCAGAATCTATGGGATGCAGCAAAAGCAGTGATAAGAGGAAAGTTCATATCACTTCAGGCATATATGAACAAACAAGAGAGAGCGCAAGTGAACCACTTAACTTCACACCTTAAGGAACTAGAAAAAGAAGAACAAAGACAACCCAAAACCAGCCGAAGAAAGGAGATAATAAAAATCAGAGCAGAAATAAATGAATTAGAGAACAGGAAAACTATAGAAAAAATTAATAGAACAAGGAGCTGGTTCTTTGAAAAGATCAACAAAATTGACAAACCCTTGGCAAGACTTACCAAGGAAAAAAGAGAAAGAACTCATATAAACAAAATCCA
Source organism: Saccopteryx leptura (assembly GCF_036850995.1). NCBI lineage: Eukaryota > Metazoa > Chordata > Mammalia > Chiroptera > Emballonuridae > Saccopteryx > Saccopteryx leptura. The sequence goes on from NC_089504.1 coordinate 113,498,266, forward strand.
AAATGAAAGAGGAGAAATCACCATGGACACCGTAGATATACAAAGAATTATTGTAGAATACTATGAAAAACTTTATGCCACTAAATTCAACAACCTAGAAGAAATGGATAAATTCCTAGAACAATACAACTTTCCTAGACTGAGTCAAGAAGAAGCAGAAAGCCTAAACAGACCTATCAGTAGAGAAGAAATAGAAAAAACCATTAAAAACCTCCCCAAAAATAAAAGTCCAGGCCCTGACTGCTATACCAGCGAATTTTATCAAACATTCAAAGAAGACTTGGTTTCTATTCTACTCAAAGTCTTCCAAAAAATTGAAGAAGAAGCAATACTTCCAAACACATTTTATGAGGCCAACATAACCCTCATACCAAAACCAGGCAAGGATGGCACAAAAAAAGAAAACTACAGACCAATATCTCTAATGAATACAGATGCTAAAATACTAAACAAAATACTAGCAAATCGAATACAATAACATATTAAAAAAATAATACATCATGACCAAGTGGGATTCATCCCAGAATCTCAAGGATGGTTCAACATACGTAAAACGGTTAATGTAATACACCATATCAACAAAACAAAGAACAAAAACCACATGATCTTATCAATAGACGCAGAAAAGGCTTTCGATAAAATACAACACAATTTTATGTTTAAGACTCTCAACAAAATGGGTATAGAAGGAAAATATCTCAACATGATAAAGGCCATATATGATAAACCATCAGCTAACATCATATTAAATGGCACTAAACTGAAGGCTTTCCCCCTTAAATCAGGAACAAGACAGGGTTGTCCACTCTCTCCACTCTTATTTAATGTGGTACTAGAGGTTCTAGCCAGAGCAATCAGACAAGACAAAGAAATAAAAGGCATCCATATCGGAAAAGAAGAAGTAAAGGTATCACTTTTTGCAGCTGATATGATCCTATACATCGAAAACCCCAAAGAATCCACAAAAAGACTACTAGAAACAATAAGCCAATACAGTAAGGTCGCAGGATACAAAATTAACATACAGAAGTCAATAGCCTTTCTATATGCCAACAATGAAACAACTGAGAAGGAACTCAAAAGAATAATCCCCTTCACGATTGCAACAAAAAAAATAAAATACTTAGGAATAAACATAACAAAGAATGTAAAGGACTTATATAATGAAAACTATAAACCATTGTTAAGGGAAATCGAAAAAGATATAATGAGATGGAAGAATACACCTTGTTCTTGGCTAGGAAGAATAAATATAATCAAGATGGCTATATTACCCAAAGCAATATACAAATTTAATGCAATTCCCATCAAACTTCCAATGACATTTTTTAAAGAAATAGAGCAAAAAATCCTCAGATTTATATGGAACTATAAAAAACCCCGAATAGCCAAAGCAATCCTAAAGAAAAAGAATGAAGCTGGGGGCATTTCAATACCTGACTTCAAACTCTATTATAGGGCCATGACAATCAAAACAGCATGGTATTGGCAGAAAAATAGACACTCAGACCAATGGAACAGAATAGAAAGTCCAGAAATAAAACCACATATATATAGTCAAATAATTTTTGATAAAGGGGACAACAACACACAATGGAGAAAAGAAAGCCTCTTCAATAAATGGTGCTGGGAAAACTGGAAAGCCACATGCAAAAGAATGAAACTGGACTACAGTCTCTCCCCCTGTACAAAAATTAACTCAAAATGGATCAAAGATCTAAACATAAGACCTGAAACAATTAAGTACATAGAAGAAGACATAGGTACTCAACTCAGGGACCTGGGTTTTAAAGAGCATTTTATGAATTTGACTCCAATGGCAAGAGAAGTGAAGGCAAAAATTAATGAATGGGACTACATCAGACTAAGAAGTTTTTGCTCAGCAAGAGAAACTGATAACAAAATAAACAGAAAGCCAACTAAATGGGAAATGATATTTTCAAACAACAGCTCAGATAAGGGCCTAATATCCAAAATATACAAAGAACTCATAAAACTCAACAACAAACAAACAAACAATCCAATAAAAAAATGGGAAGAGGATATGAATAGACACTTCTCCCATGAAGAAATACAAATGGCCAACAGATATATGAAAAGATGCTCATCTTCTTTAGCTATTAGAGAAATGCAAATCAAAACGGCAATGAGATACCACCTCACACCTGTTCGATTAGCTGTTATTAGCAAGTCAGGTAATAGCAAATGTTGGAGAGGCTGTGGAGAAAAAGGAACCCTCATACACTGTTGGTGGGAATGTAAAGTAGTACAACCATTATGGAAGAAAGTATGGTGGTTCCTCAAAAAACTGAAAATAGAACTACCTTATGACCCAGCAATCCCTCTACTGGGTATATATCCCAAAAACTCAGAAACATTGATACGTAAAGACACATGCAGCCCCATGTTTATTGCAGCATTGTTCACAGTGGCCAGGACATGGAAACAACCAAAAAGCCCATCAATAGATGACTGGATAAAGAAGATGTGGCACATATACACTATGGAATACTACTCAGCCATAAGAAATGATGACATCGGAACATTTACAGCAAAATGGTGGGATCTTGATAACATGATACGAAGCGAAATAAGTAAATCAGAAAAAAACAGGAACTGTATTATTCCATACGTAGGTGGGACATAATAGTGAAACTAAGAGACATTGATAAGAGTGTGGTGGTTACGGGAGGGGAGGGGGGAATGGGAGAGGGATAGGGGGTGGGGAGGGGCACAAAGAAAACAAGATAGAAGGTGACAGAGGACAATATGACTTTGGGTGGTGGGTATGCAACATAATTGAACGACAAGATAACCTGGACTTGTTATCTTTGAATATATGTATCCTGATTTATTGATGTCACCCCATTAAAAAAATAAAATTATTAAAAAAAAAAAAAAAAAAAAAAGAATTCCAAAGATATTTTCAAGTTAAGATCAAGATGCCATATAAAATTTTAAATTGTCAAATATATATAATGTTTTAAAACACTGGGTCAAATAGATATTGTGAGTCACTGTGGAAAAACATTTAATTTTCCATTTAATTATCCCAAACAAATACAGAAATTTAAATGGCTGGAAGCAAAATTTACCTCTATTGTCATTAAAGGGATTTGGTTTACCTAAGCAGTCAAAGACATTATGATGCAGAGCACAAGGAATTATCTTAATAAAACATAAAATCTTTATTTTCCCTTTATAATTATATTAAAAGCATACTAACAATACAGGAAAACTTTGTCCTTTTAACAGAGAGAGAAAACCAAATTCTAGTTCTGTATCAGTGTATTTTTATATTAAAAGTTAATTTAAATAAATCTATTCCAATCTTGGTTACTTTGACCATACATAAGATTTATTTGGGGGGAGAATCAAGATGGTGGCAGAGTAGGTAAAAACTATACTCACCTCCTCCCAGAACCAAACTGGAAGCACAACTAAATTAAGGATGCATCATCCTGAATAACCAACTGAAGACTGCTGAATAGGAGTCTTAGAATTAAGGATTCACAGAAGAAGCCATATCCTGACGGGTAGGGAGGGCAGCAAGGATTCCAGAGTGATATCTCAGTTGTGGGGGAGGTTGGGCTCCCACTGAGAAGTGTGGGGCCTAAACCTCAAGCTGGGTTCCACAGCCCAGAACACCAGAGCCTAGAAAAGGTGCCCATATAACATTCGGCTGGGAAAAGCAGCAGTGTATCTGTCTGCCAGGGAGAGACAGCTAGAGACACAAGTACCCTCTTAAGGGCCAACGCATAAAATACTAGAACTGATAAATGAATTCAGTAAAGTAGCAGGATACCAAATAAATATCCAGAAATTAGTTTAATTGTTATATACCAATAATACAATATCAGAAAGGGAGGCTAATAAAACAATCCCAGTCACAATTGCTTTAAAAAGAATAAAATACATAAGAATAAATTTAACCAAGCATGTAAAAGACCTGTATTCAGAAAATTACAAAGTAAATTGAAGAAGATGCAAAAAGGATGCATATATCATGTTCATGGATAGAAATTAACATTAGTAAAATGTCCATACTACCCAAAGCAATCTATAAATTCAATGCAATTCCTATGTAGATATCAATGGTATATTTCACAAGACTAGAACAAATATTCCAAAAATGCATATGGAAACACAAAAGACTCCAAATAGCAACAGCAATCCTGAGAAAGAAGAAAGTTGGAGGAATCAGGCTGATATCAAACTGTTCTACAAACCATAATAATCAAAACAGAATAATACTGGCATAAAAATAAAACAATAGATCAATAAAACAGAATGGAGAGCCCAGAAATAAACCCACTCCTTTAGAGTTCTCATTAATATTTGTCAAATGAAACAAGAACATGTAATGGGGTAAAGACAATCTATTCAATAATTGGTGTTGGAAAAATTGGACATATATATGCAAAAAAAAAAATGAAATTGACCAACTTCTTACACCATACACAGTAAGGATTAAAAAGGATTCAAAAAGGATTAAAACCTTAAATATTAGACTTGAAACCATAAAAATCCTAGAAGAAAAAGCAGTACAATCTTGGGCATTTCTCGTAGCAATATTTTTCCTGATATATCACTTTGGGCAAGGGAAACAAAAATTGATACTAAACAAGTGGCACTACATCAAGCTAAAAAGTTTTTGCACAGCAAAAGAAACCATCAACAAAATGAAAAGATGACCCACTGAATGGGTGGACATACTCACCAATACATCTGGTAAGGTTTTAATAACCAAAATTTAAATAAAACTTATAAAACTCAATACAAAAAAAAACCCCACAAACAATCCAATTAAGTTATGGACAAAGAATATGAATAGCCTGACCTGTGGTGGCGCAGTGGATAAAGCGTCGATCTGGAAATGCTGAGGTCGCTGGTTCAAAACCCTGGGCTTGCCTAGTCAAGGCACATATGGGAGTTGATGCTTCCAGCTCCTCCCCCCTTCTCTCTCTCTGTCTCTCCTCTCTCTCTCTCTCTCTTTGTCTCTCTCTCTCTCTCTCTCTCTCTCCCTCTCCTCTCTAAAATGAATGAATAAATAAATAAAATAGAAATAAAAAGAATATGAATAGACACTTCTCTGAAGTCACTCCAATAAATTCAATAACTTTAAAAAATAAAAATAAGATTATGGGACTTCAGTAAGCAATTCCTTCAATCTTAAAAAAAAAAAAAAAGTCTTTTCCAAGATTCCTTTTCCATAAACCTTCTGCAACTTCCATAAATCTACAACTTTCACAAACACTTCAGCTTTTGGTCTTATCTTTTTCTTTTCTTGTTCTGGAGCAATCATTTTACCTTAGGACAAAATTACTTCCTTCCCTTCAATAAAGGTGTAGTTACATGCCTCATATTTTCTTTTACCAAACACACATATCTTATTTTCCATTTACAATCATTTTCCATCATCATAACATCTTCATTTTAATTCTCATTACTTTCCAAGAGACCCCACCTGTTAACATCCTAATTGGATTTTGTCAGAAATATTTGGATCTTTTTTGTGTGTGCTATTTTTTAATATTTAGAAATAAAATTTAATGGGGTGACATTGATCAACAAGAGTACAAAGGTTTCAGGCAAACATCACCACAGCACCTGAAGTGTTGATTATGTTGTGTGGCCATTACCCAAAGCCAAATCACCTTCTGTCACCTCATATTTGTTCGTCTTTACTCCCTCGACAACCACTTCACTGTTATCTATGTCCATGAGTCTCAGTTTTACACCCCACCTATGTGTGAAAACATATAGTTCTTAGCTTTTCTGATGTACTTATTTCACTCAGTATAATGTTCTCAAGGTCTATCCATATTGTCGTAAATGGCAATATACCATCAGGAAATGTTTGGCTTGAAATCTGAGACCTCCTCGCCATGCAAAATGGCACACTAAGGTACCCAATTTACAACCCGGCTTTCCCACTTTGTCTGCTAGCCCCAAATCTACCAGACAGAGCAGTGGACAATCACGTCCATTTTTAGCTCGCCTTTAAAGTTTGATTTAACTCATCATTTAACTTAAATTAGCAGACTTTAAGGATCTGAGTAAGCAAAAGATTTTTAGAAACCATTTACTGAAAAGTTCCACTGAGAAACTCTTATCCCACTTACCTCTAGTTAAACTGTTTGTTTTTCTAATCACATTTAGCTGAATCCTGGAGATTTTGTGAGACTTTAAAATGATTAGCCATCATCAAGTTATTTTTCTTGCTGACAAATTTTGTATCAGAAACACTATGAGCTTATTTGATCAGTAAGCCCAGGTAGAATGAGGATGGTGTGTCTGCATTATTTTACAGCACTAATAACTCTAAAGGTCTGCCTGTTTTAATTTAACCAATAACCTGAAGCTAGCTTTTTTTTACTAAAAACTGATCTTGAATCCCATACAACACTTAAGTTCTTGCTGGCTCCTACTATGGTATTATTGTCCAGTTCCCAACCTAAAATCTATGAAGGTAAAAATGAATCTGTCCATTTTGGGGGCACTGTGTCAGTCAGCATTCACTGATGATGTCAAAAAGAGCAACCAATTAGGTCTGGCCTTGAACTCTTCTGGATCCCTCATTGTGTTCTCTGTCCAGCTTCTGCCCGTCCATACAGTCCTGTCACTCTTTCCCTGACCCTCTCTGCCCCAATCACATTGGCTTCCTCAATGTTCCTTTAACACCCTGGCTTGCTCCATTCTCAGGGCCTTTGGACTACTGTTCCCTCTGAAGTCATGGCTTGCTCCCTCTCTATTCAAGTCTTTGCGCTGATGTCACTTTCTCTAAAACACATTCTTTTACCATCTTTTTTTTTTTTTTGTATATATATTTTTCTGAAGTTGGAAACAGGGAGGCAGTCAGACAGACTCCCGCATGCGCCCGACCAGGATCCACCTGGCATGCTCACCAGGGGGCGATGCTCTGCCCATCTGGGGCATTGCTCTGTAGCAACCAGGGCCATTCTAGCACCTGAGGCAGAGGCCATGGAGCCATCCTCAGCACCCGGGCCAACTTTGCTCCAATGGATCCTTGGCTGCAGGAGGGGAAGAGAGAGACAGAGAGGAAGGAGAAGGGGAGGGGTGGAGAAGCAGATGGGCGCTTCTCCTGTGTGCCCTGGCCGGGAATCAAACCCAGGACTCCTGCACGCCAGGCCGACGCTCTACCACTGAGCCAACCGGCCAGGGCTCTTTTACCATCTTTTTTAAAACTTCACACCTCTCTTGAGCTCCCACACTCCTTTCTTGCTTTATGTCCATGGTAAGTATCACCATCCAATATACCATACATTTTACTTATTTGTTTGGCTTATTGTCTGAGTCCCACCTTGAGAATGTAGGCTCACTGTAGAGATTAAGGCTGTCAAATAGTGCAGAATTAATGTGGTATTTGCTCTGTGACCTTGGGATTTGATGAAGTACATAAAAGCCTTAAGTAAGTTTGAGCAATGAATGGTACAATAAACACTTAATAAATTTTTGAGGGGGATGGAGTCAGTACCAGACCTCCCCCCATCCACTTATAACCTCCACTTTTCAGATTTCCATATTTGCCCTCTTTCTCTGTGTCTACTGGCTTTCATTTTAAAACTCCAAAGGCACTCTGAATGACAAGGATGTCCTATTTTTTTTTGCCAAAAATTTATTGAGTGCCTACTTAAATTTTATATTAGTGAAGGTCACTCAATCTGCTGTACCAAAAACATTTCAGCCAAACGTAAGTTTCCCCCTGAGGCAATCAGCCCAGTGTGGTGTACCCAGCTGGCAGGGCGGTCTTCCCCATGGCGGGACTTCAGGACCCAGGCCTCTCCGGTCTTACAGCTTCACTTCCCTGTAAATGGCTCAGCATCCAGGTAGGCAAGGAAAGAGAGGGCGAAACAGATATAACGGATGCCTAACCACCCTGACTACATGCCATTTCTGCTCACATACCACCATGGATCAGAACAAGATCAGGGTATAAGTGAACACAAAAAACTATGGAAATTATACTCCCTGCCTGGGTAACTGCTTCCCTGTGCCAGTTCAACACCATGGAAGGAAAAGCATAGATCCTTTCAGACAGTTAGCTGTCTCTATCATGCATGCCACATGTGGTATTCTCATATATAATACATTGTTTCCTTAATTCTTTCATCATCCCCATCAGGTATTAATATAGTTGTCATTGTATAGAAGCGGAGACGGACACTCACAGAGATGAACTGACTTCCCAAGTTTTAGAATGTGATTTCATTCACAGAGATTTGCAGTTTAAACATGAGATTTCTTTATTGAGATATAATTCACATCCCATACAATTCTCTGACTTAGAGAATACAGTTCAGTGATTTTTACTATGTTTAAAGAGTTGTACAATTATCACCATGATTGATTTAAAAACATATTTTTACCTCAAAAAGAAATCTTGTACTAATTAGAATTTACTCCCCATTTCCTCCCAGCCCCTTCCAGCCCTAAGCAATCCCTAATCTACTTTCTGCCTCTGGACATTTGATTTAAATCAGTGTTTCCCAACCTTTTTTGTGCCATGCCCCACCTTAAGCTTTCTAAAATTTTTATGTCCCCCCTATGTAACATACAAAATTTTTAACATTAAAAAATTGATTTGTTCACTCAAAAAACATAAATGATAGGTTCTAGGAAGAAATCACTATGAAATTGTTAACAAAACACAGTAAGTAAAATTTCAAAACATATAATGAAAAACAGAAATTTAAATTCCAAATAATCCGCTCATCGTGAACAGCGGGTATGAACCCAAATTTTAAATATTCCTCCAAATATTGACGAGTTTTTTTCTTGCTTGCACCACTCATTTTACTATGGGCTATAAGAAATAAAAATAAGATCAGTTAAAAACTAATATTAAAATATGTGTTAAAATATATTCAATGTGACATAGAGTAAACATATACTAAAAATTCATATTTATTTAAATGTATATAACACATTTGCTACACTACCACCACAAATCAAAAGGTATCTATATTTTTTCCACTTGACAAAATTTTCTGGAAAGTTATGCTTCTAAAATTAAAATTGTTGTGCATGCACTATTATAGCCCCAATAATATTTATAAAATATTAGTGCTTTCTAGCCCCGATGCAAGAAGTACTTAATAAAGAGTTTAATATTGATAAAAATAAAATCAAATACTTACCAATTATATCTATACAATATATATATGTATATTTATTAAATCAATGAGCTTTTACAACAGTTTTGACTGACACTTATTTCAAATTAACACCAACTGAATGATGTGAAACACTACAGAAGTTGCGATGGGCCAATTAGGTGAGAATAACTGCGTTGTTTAGCGAGTTTTTAAAACGTCCGGGGTTCCCCGGCAGACAGCACGCTCTGCGGTGAACCCAGGACGAAGTTTACTTGATGACGCCAATCACCCAGTTGATATTTTGGTCTCGTCAAACAAAATTATACTTAATAATTATTTACCGCGAGTATTTAAGAATTGCATTTTTTGTTAAATTTGGCACCGATATCTAGCATTGCATTTAAATGGCCCGGGGCGAAAGAGTTAAAGTCGTGTCGAATCCATTTTAAAATTGCCCCCCTTAACTATCGAATTGCCCCCCCGGTGGGGCGTGGGCCCCACGTTGGGAAACACCGATTTAAATGGGATCAGATCATATGTGGTCTTTTGTGACTGACTTTGCATGTTGTCAAGGTTCATCCATGTTGTAGCATATACAGGCATTTTATTGCCCAACAATATTCCATATGCCACATTTTGTTTATGCATTCCTCAGATGATGAAGACTTTTGTTTCCATTTTTAGCTATCATGCTAAATATGAATAATGCTGCTATGAACATCTGTGAACAAGTTTCTGTCTGAACATACGTTTTTCTTTTGCTTGAGTACATAGCTAAGAATGGAATGGCTGTGTCATATGCTAACCTATGTGTAGGAAGGTCGCAATTTATCTGCATCCTCCACAACACTTGTGATTATTTATCTGTTTTATTATACAGAAACTTATATTTTGAAACATGACTATTTCTGGCAACTTCAAGACTTAGGATTGTGGTGCAGTCCCCCCAGTAAAAAACTAGATACTGAGACAGAGGCTTACGGAAAATTTTAAAGCATGTAGGGTGTCTTCTGTGGTCTTTCTCCCAGACACGCACAGCCTTTGACAGCTATCTAAATTCCCAGGAACCTAAAGCTGTGGTTCTCTGTGAATGCTTTCTCCTCGTGTTCACTTTATGTTCCAGACTTTTCCAATTGCTCCTTTCTTGACACACCACAATAAATAATTGAGTACAGGAAGTTTTGAGCCTTTTGTTTTGACCCATCCATTTTGACCCTGTGCACTTTCTGCTGAGAATTTATTGACCCCTGTGTTTAGGTGTAGAAACTTTTACATCAAAGTTTTGCTTACATGAATAAATATTCATTTAAGGAGTATTTTTAGAGCTAATTTCTATTAAGCTACTTTAATTCCTTGATAAAATTTTTATTCCAAGGTATTAAGACATTTCTAATTTTTTCCATTTTGATTTTTAATTTACTAAATTTCTTTTTATTGGAATCAATTAATTTCCACATACGGTTTAAATGTAAATGTTATTAATTTGGTTTTTTCCCTTGTTGCTCATAACAAAATTTTACTGATTATAGTTTCAGCAATTGCAAGTTTTCTTTTATAGCCATTATTTGTACCAAATCCAATTGTCTCAGGTCAAATTATTCACACCTAAATTTAGTCAAATAATTGGATTCTTCTGTCAATTTTTATGCAATAATAAAGTTTAACATGTGCCCATTTAGCTGTTAGCAGTGTTATGTAAGTGTTAATTACTTCTGCCAAGTACAAGTTTTCCCCATTCAATATTTGTATGCTTCATTGTATCAAGACATATTCTTTAGTCAGATTTTCATCTTTAACAAATGTTACCATGTGTAGTTTTTTGTTTTTGTTTTTGTTTTTCTGAAGTGAGAAGTGGAGAAGCAGACAGACAAACTCCCACATGCACCCAACTGGGATCCCCCCTCATGCCCACTACAGGGCAATACTCAGCCAATCTCAGGTGTTGCTTCACTACAACCGGAGCCACTCTAGCGCCTGAGGCAGAGGCCCTGAAGCCATCCTCAGCACCCAGGACAACTTAGCTCCAATGGAGCCTTGGCTGTGGGAAGGGAAGAGAGAGAGATAGAAAGAAAGAAGAGGGGGGAAAGGTGGAGAAGCAGATGGGCACTTCTCCTGTGTGCCCTGGCCAGGAATCGAATCCAGGACTTCCACATGCCAGGTCGTCACTCTACCACTGAGCCAACTGGCCAGGGCCTACCATGTGTAGTTTTAACTGTTGTCATTTTTTTTTTGTATGTGCTGACCATTCCTGCCAATAATAGATACATTACATGAATTCAACAAAGGATCATTTGGGTGGGTTTTTTTTCTGTTTTAGCTAACTCATAAGAAAACTTTGAGAAGTTGCCCTTAGCTATGACAAAGTTGCTCTGCTCTGTGGAATTCCTCTGTATTGCTGCCCTAATTCTTTAACATATTTCCAATTGATTTGTGAACTCTGTACTAACCACTCACGCTGATGGCAGAGCAAAGAGCAAATGATGGGATTGGAATTTCCTTTGGTCAATATTCTTAGATCAAGATATTCTAGGAGTTAAAATAATCCAGTGTCAGAAAATTAATCTGTTCAACATGTTTCATACCTAGCCCATTATTGAAATCATCTGGAGAATGTTTTTTAAACATACAGTTTCCTAATCTGTCTCTTCCCATCTCTGTCTGTTCATGACTAGCAAACTGTCACCTACTATGTCTGGGATAGGTTCCCAACACCTGTAACTTTTTTTAAAGTTCCTCCAGTAACTCTCATTTCTATCCATGAAGGTTTGGGAGTCTTCTGGGCTAAGTGATACCCAGAAGGGGGCTGTCCACATGGGTCATACAAATGTCAGAACATATAATTTTTAATAGAGATATAATTGATGTATAGCATTATAGTAATTTTACATAATGATGATACATTTATATGTTTCAAAATGATCCATTCATCACCACACATTGTTACAGAATTGTTTTTCTTGTGATGAAAGCTTTGAAGTTCTACTCTCTTAGCAACTTTCAAATATATGATGCAGTATTCAAATATATGATGCCATATTATTAACTATAGTCACACTGCTGTACATTACACCCCAGGACTTCTTTATTTTATAAGTAAAAGTTTGTGCCCTTAGACCACTTTCACCCATTTGGCCCACACACAACCACCACCATCATCCTGCCTTGCCTCTGACAACCACCGATCTGCTCTCTGTGTCTATGAGTTACCTTTTTATTTATAAGTTGTATAAGTTTTTAACTTGAAATTTAAAAAAAAATAAGGCATTAAGGAGGAGAGGGAAGACTGCTGGTCAACAAGAAAGAATGGATGGGTGTACCAACTAGAAGGGCCTGGTAAAGATATACAAAGCAAGCAAGCAGTAGTTGTTAATTTGGGGATTGAGAGAAGGAAGTGGAAGTGAAACCATGCATTTCAGCTCTGGCCAGTTGGCTCAGTGCTAGAGTGTTGGCCTGGTGTGTGGCTGTCCCAGGTTCAATTTTCAGTCTGGTTGCACAGGAGAAGCAACCATCTGCTTCTCCACCCCTCCCCCTCTTGCTTCTCCCTTTCTCTCTCTCTTTCTCTCCCTGCTCCTGCAGCCATAGCCCAATTGGAGGGAGTTGGCCCCAGGTTCTGAGAATGGCTCCATGGTCTCTGCCTCAGGTGCTAAGAAGAGCACAGTTGCTAAGCAATGGAGCAATGCCCTATATTGGAAAAGCATCGCCCCCTAGTGGGTTTTCTGGATGGATCCCAGTTGGGTGCATGTGAGAGTCTGTCTCTCTGCCTCCCCTCTTCTCACTGAATAAATAAAAATAAATAAAATAAAATAAAGAATCTAAGTTCTCAAACCTTAGCCACTATCAGGCCCATCCTCTTTTGTGGCCCTTGTTCTGTGTTTCCTGGTCTGGGGCTACCTTTTAAAGGGGATAGGTTGGGGGAAATGGTGCCCTTCTCAGTCACTAAATCATCAGGTAACTTGAATCGACCCATATGACTCTTGGTCGACAATTCAAGATGGAAAATAAGTCGAACTTATTTTCTGTGATTCAACTTATTTTCTATTTTTTAAGATGCCCATTCACATGAAAAGCAAAATGAGGTCAGAGAAGTGGTGCCATGAGGGGTGCTCCCAATATCTCCCCCTGAAATTTCAACAAATTCAACAACTAGAGACAGGAAAACAATCTCAAGAGCATCTGAAATACACATACACCAAACAAAGGTACAATTGGGCAAAAAAGGTGGCTGATTATATAATCCACTCTGAAGGAAATAAGACAGAGAACAGAGTATTCCTCTTTCCTCACTGAACTGAGGAAGGGCCACTTTCACTTGGAACTGAGAGAAAGGAGAATTAGGGGTGAGGGAAGAAGCTGGGCTAGGGCAGATGATCCAGCCAAGGAGAGAGCACGCCAGCAGCTCAGCCTGACATCGCAGACATGGAGCTAGTGCGAGCGGCAGACTCCGGCAGAGGGAGCCGAGCAGGTTGCCTGCGGAGGCCAGCACCAGAGCAGCTTTGGGCTTTGTTCATTCCCAGTCTGCGATCACAGGCAGTGTTTGAGTGGCTCCACCTGGCACCTCTGGCATGGGTGCATTCATGGATGAAGGGGATTCGGCTAGAGATTGTCAACAGTGGACTTCTGTGTGGGCTGTAGCCAGAGTTTCTGTGTGGTCTCAACTACCTGACCAACAGCACCGGAAGTGCGCAAGGTCTGGGATCCCTAGGCCTGGACCTGTCCAGGTGAAGCACCTCCACCAGCCAATACATATTACAAAGCACATTCCCACGGAGCAGACCTCAGAGAGCACTGCAGAAGTTGTGGGGACTGGGTTGTAAGCTTCCAAACAGGGCACAAGGAAGAAGCCTGTGGAGATTAGATCCACGGAGTACTGAGGCAAACTAGACATGCCCAGGGACCCTTAGAAAGGAGCCTGACCAGCAATCAGCTCCCAGCCCTGCCTGCTTACACTGGCGGCTCTGGTTGACAAAGCCTTACCCAGAACTGTGCTTTGAGTGGACCTGGATGAGGGACTTGGCAGCTCTTAGAGCCTCTTGCTCTGCAGGCAGTGGTTGGGGCAACTTTCCGCCAGCTGATACAGGTTACAAAGTGCATTTCTGTGGAGCAGACCTCAGAGAGCAATACAGAAGTTGTGCAGGCTGGGCTGCGGGCTTCCAAACAGGGCACGAGGGAGAAAAGCCTGTAAGATTAGACCCACAGAGCACTGAGTCATACTAGACATGCCCAGAGGCCCTTAGAAAGGCACCTAAAAAGCAATCAGCTCCCTGCCTTGCCTGCTTACGCTGGCGGCTCTGTTTGGCAAAGCCTTACCCAAAACTGTACTTTGAGCAGGAATTTAGGGGGACTTGGAAGCTCTTAGAGCCTCTTGCTCTGCAAGCAGTGCCTGGGGCAACTTCACAGCTGGATTCCCAGGCTGCTGGGTCAGGAAGGAGAGACATGGGGAGAGGCACCAGGAAAACTGACTCTCCCATTGTCAGAGCCTGCAAACCCTAACAAGCCCCACCTACCAATGACACTGAGGCCTAGCTTATGTCATCGCCATAGGAACACATCAATTGCAAATCTCTACTCAAGTGTGCCACAGGGCAAAACCTGTGATACAGTGCCACCTGCCAAAAAAAAAGAAGAAGATAAGCTCTCAAAACCAAGAAAAAATTACATTTTTTATAACTTCTTTTATTTTTTTCTTGTACTTTTCATTCTTTTTTTACCACTTTGGTCATTTTATCCTTTTTCCATCTTATTCTTTCCTTTTCATTTTGAATTTCATTACCCATAGGTGTTACATTTTCCATTCTTATTTTTTTATGAGGGTTACATTTCAAAAAACTTAACTCTTTATTTCTTCTTTTCCCTTTCACATTTTCTATTATTTGATCATCATCTAAAAACAAATCATTTTATTCCGGATTCAAATTTTTTCTTTGTTGCATTTTTGTGTTTTTTACTTCGTTTTTTTATCTCTTTGCCATTTCCATTCAACTCTGGCTCTTTGTTCTATGTAGTTTTTGTTCCACTTAGTACAATAGAATTTTTATTTCTTACTGTATTTTTTTTCACTTTTTAAAATCATCTCTTATTAGTGTTATTAACAATACCACTTTCAAATGCCACAAAGGGAAAAGAAGTCAAATATCATAGATATAAAAGACAGAGATGTAGCTGAGATAAATAGGAAAAATCTATAGGAAAAAAATTTCAATTGCTTGGAAACCTTGGAGTTAAATGATAGCAGATGAAAAATTAAAGTCTTAAAAATACTCAGAGAAATACAAGAAAGTATAGAAAAGCAATTTAGAGAGCTCAAAAAACAATTCAATGAACAAAAAGAATACATCACCAAAGAAATTGAAACTATAAAAATGATCAAGCAGAGATGAAAAACTCAATTTATGAACTGAAAAATGAGGTAACAAGCTTAGCTAATAGAACAGGCCAGATAGAGGAGAGAATTAGTGACATAGAAGACAGGCAATTAGAGACACTACAGAAAAAAAAGGAGAGAGATTCACAAATTTAAAAAAATGAGAAAGCCCTACAGGAATTGTCTTACCAGATACAAAAAACAAAACAAAACAAAACTACAAGTAAAAGCTCCATCAAGATCACAATAAAAACAAAATTAATCTGTGACAACAAAATTAAAAAAGGGGAGAGGACAAAGATTAACAGTAGCAAAAGAGGACAGAGTGCAGAAGCACGCATGAGATAATGTGCTACAATGAATATAATATGTACCCTTTCTATTACTCAATGATAACCACCCCTGAAAAAATCACCACAGACACACATGGCCTAAAAAAAGAAGAAACAGAGGAAAAAGTATGGAATAAAACCAAACAAAAACAAATGATAGACAAACAAAAGGGAAAAACCAAACAAGATACAAAGCTATCAGAAAGCAATATATAAAATGGCAATAGAAAATGCTCAAATGTCAATAATTACACTAAATGTAAATGGTTGAACTAACCAAGAAAAAGACACAGAGTAGCAGAATGGATTAAAAAAAAAATCCAACCATATGCTGCCTTCAAGACACACATCTAAGCTACAAGGATAAAAACAAATTCAAAGTGATAGAATGGAAAACGATTCTTCAAACAGATAACATCCAAAGAAAAGCAGATATAGCCATACTCATATCTAACAATGCTGACTACAAGACAGCAAAAGTAATCAGAGACAAAGACGGTCATTTCATAATGATAAAGGGGACATTGAATCAAGAAGACATAACACTTCTTAATATATATGCACCAAACCAAGGAGCACCAAAATATATAAGACATCTAATAACTGACCTAAAAATAAAAACTGACAAAAATACAATCATACTTGGAGACCTCAATACACTGCTATGGCTCTAGATCATTTATCCAATAAAGAAATATCGGCCTTAAACAAAACATTAGAACAATGGGATATGAAAGACATCTACAGGACATTTCATCCCAAAGTGCCAGAGTATACGTTTTTCTCCAGTGTGCATGGAACATTCTCAAGAATTGACCGTATGTTGGGCCACAAAAATAACATCAACAAATTCAGAAAGACTGAAATTATACTAAGCATATTTTCTGACCATAAAGCCTTAAAGCTAGAATTCAACTTCAAAAAAAGAAGTAAACAAACCCATAAAAATGTGGAAATTAAACAACATACTTATAAAAAGTGAGAGAGTCAAAGAAGAAATAAAAGCAGAGCTCAAAAGATACATACAGACAAACAAAAATTATAATATGACATATCAGAATCTCTGGGATGCAGCAAAAGCAGTAATAAGAGGGAAGTTCATATCACTACAGGCCTATATGAACAAACAAGAAAGAGCCCAAGTAAACAGCATAACTTCACATCTTAAGGAACTAGAAAAAGAAGAACAAAGGCAACCCAAAACCAGCAGAAGAAAAGAAATAATAAAAATCAGAGCAGAAATAAATTAAGTAGAGAACAAAAAAACTATAGAAAAAAATCAGTAAAACAAGGAACTGGTTCTTTGAAAAGATCAACAAAATTGACAAACCTTTGGCAAGACTCACTAAGGAAAAAAGAGAAAGGACTCATATAAACAAAATACAAAATGGAAGAGGAGAAATCACCACAGATATCATAAATATACAAAGAAATATTGTAGAATACTATGAAAAACTATATGCCACCAAATTTAACAATCTAGAATAAATGGGTAAATTCCTAGAACAATACAATCTTCCTAGACTGAATCATGAAGAATTAGAAAGCCAAAATCCATAAGTAGGGAGGAAATAGAAACAACTATCAAAAACCTCCCACTAGAATCTATGTAAACACAATAAATTAAACTCAATTAAAAAAAAACCTCCTAAAAAATAAAAGTTCAGGGCCAGACACCTATACTAGTGAATTCTATCAAACATTCAAAGAAGACTTTGTTCCTATTCTACTCAAAGTCTTCCAAAAAATTGAAGAGGAAGCACTACTTCCAAACACATTTTATGAGGCCAACATAATTCTCATACCAAAACCTGGCAAGGAAAACACAAAGAGAGAAAACTACAGACCAATATCTCTAATGAATACAGATGCTAAAATACTAAACAAAATACTAGCAAATCGAATACAACAATACATTAAAAAAATAATTCATCATGATCAAGTGGGATTCATCCCAGAATCACAAAGATGGTTCAACATATGTAAAACAGTTAACATAATACACCATATCAACAAAACACAGAACAAAACCCATATGATCCTATCAACAGATGCAGAAAAGGCATTCAATAAAATACAACACTATTTTATGTTTAAAACACTCAACAAAATGGGTATAGAAGGAAAATATCTCAACATAATAAAGGCCATTTATGACAAACCATCAGCTAACATCATATGAAATGGCATAAAACTGAAGACTTTCCCTTTAAAATCAGGAACAAGATAAGGTTGTCCACTCTCTTCACTCTTATTCAATGTAGGGCTAGAAGTTCTAGCCAGAGCAATCAGACAAGAGAAAGATATAAAAGGCATTCATATTGGGAAAGAAGAAGTAAAGGTTTCACTTTTTGCAGATGATATGATCCTATACATTGAAAACCCCAAAACTCCACAAAAAGACTACTAGAAACAATAAACCAATATAGTAAGGTCGCAGGATACAAAATTAATATACAGAAGTCTATTGCCTTTCTATATGACAACAATGAAACATCAGAAAACAAACTCAAAAAAATAATCTCTTTCATTTTTGCAACAACAACAAAAGTACCAGGAATAAACATAACAAAGAATATACAGGACCCATATAATAAAAACTATAAAGCATTGTTAAGGGAAATCAAAAAGATACAATGAAATGAAAAAATATTTCTTGTTCTTGGATAGGAAGAATAAACATAGTCAAAATGACCATATTACCAAAAGCAATATACAAATTTCATGCAATTCCCATCAAAATTTCAATGTCATTTTTTAAAGAAATGGAACAAAAAACCATCAAGTTATATGGAACTATAAAAAACCCCGAATAGCCAAAGTAATACTAAGGAAAAAGAATGAAGCTGGGGGCATTACAATACCTGATTTCAAATTATATTATAGAGTCATGATAATCAAACAGCATGGTATTGGCAGAAAAATAGACACTCAGACCAATGGAACAAAATTGAGAGCCCAGAAATAAAACCACATATATATGGTCAAATAATCTTTGATGAAGGGGCCACCAACACACAATGGAGAAAAGAAAGCCTCTTCAATAAATGGTGCTGGGAAAACTGGAAAGCCACATGCAAAAGAATGAAACTGGACTACAGTTTGTCCCCCTGTACTAAAATTAACTCAAAATGGATCAAAGATCTAAACATAAGACCTGAAACAATAAAGTACATAGAAGAAGACATAGGTACTAAACTCATGGACCTGGGTTTTAAAGAGCAATTTATGAATTTGACTCCAAAGGCAAGAGAAGTGAAGGCAAAAATTAATGAATGGGACTACATCAGACTAAGAAGTTTTTGCTCAGCAAGAGAAACTGATAACAAAATAAACAGAAAGCCAACTAAATGGGAAATGATATTTTCAAACAGCAGCTCAGATAAGGGCCTAATATCCAAAATATACAAAGAACTCATAAAACTCAACAACAAACAAACAAACAATCCAATAAAAAATGGGAAGAGGACATGAACAGACACTTCTCCCAGGAAGAAATACAAATGGCCAACAGATATATGAAAAGATGCTCACCTTCGTTAGTTATTAGAGAAATGCAAATCAAAACTGCAATGAGATACCACCTCACACATGTTAGATTAGCTATTATTAACAAGACAGGTAATAGCAAATGTTGGAGAGGCTGTGGAGAAAAAGGAACCCTCATACACTGTTGGTGGGAATGTAAAGTAGTACAACCATTATGGAAGAAAGTATGGTGGTTTCTCAAAAAACTGAAAATAGAACTCCCTTATGACCCAGCAATCCCTCTACTGGGTATATACCCCAAAAACTCAGAAACATTGATACGTAAAGACACATGCAGCCCCATGTTCATTGCAGCATTGTTCACAGTGGCCAGGACATGGAAACAACCAAAAAGCCCATCAATAGATGACTGGATAAAAAAGATGTGGCACATATACACTATGGAATACTACTCAGCCATAAGAAATGATGACATCAGATCATTTACAGCAAAATGGTGGGATCTTGATAACATTATACGAAGTGAAATAAGTAAATCAGAAAAAACAAGGAACTGCATTATTCCATACGTAGGTGGGACATAAAAGTGAGACTAAGAGACATTGATAAGAGTGTCTCGGGGGTGGTCACGGGGGGGGAGGGGGGAGAGGGAGAGGGAAAGGGGGAGAGGGAGGGACACAAAGAAAACTAGTTAGAATGTGACAGAGGACAATCTGACTTTGGGTGATGGGTATGCAACATAATTGAATGACAAGATAACCTGGACATGTTATCTTTGAATATATGTATCCTGATTTATTGATGTTGCCCCATTAAAAAAATAGAATTATTATAAAAAAAAAAAACTACAATAAGATACCACCTCACACCTGTTAGGTAATAACAGGTGTTGGAGAGGCTGTGGAGAAAAAGGAACCTTCATTCACTGTTGGTGAAAATGTAAAGTAGTACAACCATTATGGAAGAAAGTATGGTGGTTCCTCAAAAAATTAAGACTAGAACTACCATATGACCCAGCAATCCCTCTACTGGGTATATACCCCAAAACTCAAAAACACTGGTACACAAAGACACATGCAGCCCCATGATCATTGCAGCATTGTTCACGGTGGCCAAGACATGGAAACAACCAATAAGCCCTAGAAATGATGACATAGGATCATTTACAACAATAAAATGGATGTATTTTGATAACATTATACTGAGTGAAATAAATAAATTAGAAAAAGCTAAGAACTGTACGATCCCATACATAGGTGGGACACAAAAATGAGACTCATGGACATGGACAAGAGTGTGGTGGTTACCAGGGGGAGGCAAGTGAGGGGGTGGGGGAGGGGAGGGGCACAAAGAAAACCAATTGAAGGTGTCAGAAGACAATTTGACTTTGGTTGATGGGTATACAACATAATCAAATGTCAAAATGACCTGGAGATGTTTTCTCTGAATCTGTGTACCCTAACTAATCAATGTCACCCCATTAAAATTAATTGTCTAAAGAAAAAAAAAGAAAAATTAATTTAGTCAGTTTAAGCTTTTCCTTCTTTTGTGCCAAGGTGGGTTGAAGTAGGATGAGGGTGGAGGAAAGGTGTTTTTTCTTGCCCAGGTGTTTCAAATGCAAGGCTTTTGTGTCAACTGCAGAGGCAGAAGGCACCCCCCCCCACACACACACACACACACACACGAAGCTTGATTTGAATGTTAATACTAATGCTACCACACACACACACACACACACACCAAAAGGGTATAAAAAAGCTAAGTACCTACATAATTGGTCCTTTCTTATGAAGTATGAGAACAGTCCTATATTTTTTACATTTTCTATAATCCAAGACCCAAAGTTCAAGGTCATGCAGCAGTTCCCATGGTTTATTGTTGGGAAAAGCTGTTTGGACCTGGTGATTATAAACTTGAGCATACTGCCTTAATCTGATTGAGTATTTTGCCATTTGGACTGTAAAAGAGCAGTTAGAATAGAGGTGAAATCCTAGATGCACTGAGCATCCAGTCATTAGTTCATACAAGGAAGTCTATGAGGTCCTGTTCGACTTGCCCCAATGACCATGAGCACTAAGGGCAAAGCCTTTGGCCCTGGCAACTAAAGTTCCTGAGATAGTTTTAAAAGTCTCAGTTGGTACTTGTACCACTAAACAAATAGGTGGGTATTGCCAAGTGGAAAACAAAAAGTATAAAAGTTTCTTTACTACTATCAAAGGAGTAGCTTTATGGAAATAAGAGTCTACTAGAAGACCAGGAAACAGAGAAATAGTAGGAAGGACATACTCATAATCATATGAGATGAACAACAAATTCAAAAGGTCCTAAGCATTTTGGGTTGTGTCTATGCCCCAGCTTTACAGTTTCTCAAGATGGTGGGTTTGACACACAAGTAATGCAACAGAGATGGTCTCTGAAATCATAGTGAAGTATCTTGCCAATGCTTATTTATGATGGTTTTTAAATTTTCCTTTCCATAGTGGGTCACAGCATGCAACATTTATAGAGAAACTTCATTTCCACCTTCTTGGTGCCACCATAGCTCTCTGAGAAGAGAAAACCATGTGATCTTTTCCAATACACTTCAGAATTAAATGTTTGATGCTGACGTTAACTCAAAACCTGATGCCAATAGGAGTTAGTTTTGGCTTTGACTTTTGGACTTGTTGGACAGCCTGGAGGTGTTAAAGCAGCTCATTTATATAGTAATCTGCTAAAGTATTCCCTTTGCTTCTTGATTCTGCTTTTTACTGTGGGGCTCAACCTTAATATAGCCTATTTCTTTGGAAGAAACAAGGTATCTATTAGGAGTTTTATGAGACTGCTGGGTTTAATTGGAATACCAAATGCGGTTAAGAAGCCAAATTGCTTCCAAAGCACACCAAAATTATGAACTATTCCAAAAGCATTTTTGCTATCTGTATGGATATTAGCTCACTTATCTGTACTTAACTAGCAGGCTATAGTGTGTGCTACAATTTCAGCCACTTATACAGACTTAGCCTCTAAGAAAGGATAATATTTGAGTAAGTCTGAGTCAGGATCACATACTGAGCTTGATAACCTCCTTCCTTTGTTCTCAAATAGGCTCTATTTATAAACAGTTCTAAATCTGGGTTATCTGAAAAAGTCTCAAGAAGACCAGAGTGAGACAAGGAAAACTCCTGAATAAAACTGCATGACAGTCATGAGGTCCTCCCTTGTCTGGGAAAGGAAGAATGTTGGAAGGCGGAGCTTTAGGGATTACCTCAATGGATAGAAATATGTGTGAGTGGAGAAGAATTTTGTATGAGATCAATCTAGAAGCAGGAAAACATTGAGTGTTTCAGTCAAGAGTGAGGGCTGAATGACATAAGGGATCATAAGGTTAAGTGGAGATCCTAAAACTAAGTCAGTAGAAGCCTCAGTTAACTTGACTGCTATTGTCACTACACAGAGGCTTTTGCTATAGGGTAAAGTGAGACGCTATTATAAGTGATGAGTGTCTGAAGCCCATTGTGCTGTTTAGTTAGAACCCTCAAAGCTTGTCTTTAAATATTTTATATATAAAAAAAAGAAAGAAGAAGGAAGAGGAGGAGAAGAAAAAGAAGGAAGAAGAAGAAGAAGAAGAAGAAGAAGAAGAAGAAGAAGAAGAAGAAGAAGAAGAAGAAGAAGAAGAAGGAGGAGGAGGAGGAGGAGGAGGAGGAGGAGGAGGAGGAGGAGGAGGAGGAAGAAGAAGAAGGGGGAGGATAATGATGAGGGGAGAAAAAGGAGGAGGAGGAGGAGGGAGGGAGGGGGAGGAGGAGGTGGAAGAGGAGGAGGAGGTAGAAGAAGGAGAAGGAGAGGAAGGGGAAAGGGAAGGGGAAGAGGAAAGGGAAGAAAAGAAAAGAAAAGAAAAGAAAAGAAAAGAAAAGAAAAGAAAAGAAAAGAAAAGAAGAGAAAAAAGAAAATGAGGAGAAGAAGAAAGATCTATGATAATTGTGGATTCCAAGCATAGGAGCTTTAGATAGAGAAGGCCATAGGTCAGTCTCAGGTACTAGGAAATCAATTCACACCAACATGAAATAATTATTCTCTCCCATGAAATACCAAAAAGAAGTTATCCAGCCCACACTAGTGTGTGGCACCCCATTTGCAAAGTAGATATCATCCCAACAGATCCAAATTGGCAGAGTCACTATGTGCAAAAGTATGTTGATTATAGAGTATCTGAGACCCTTATCATTCAAATGTTTTGGTGCCTGACCTGTGGTGGTGCAGTGAATAAAATGTCAACCTGGAATGCTGAGGTTGCCAGTTCAAAACATTGGGCTTGCCTGATCAAGGCACAAATGGGAGTTGATGCTTCCTGCTCCACCCCCCCTTCTCTCTCTCTCTCTATCTTTCTATCTCTCTCTCTAAAATGAGTAAATAAAGTCTTAAAATTAAAAAAAAAAAAAAAGAACATTGAGTTTTCAAATGTTTTGGTTACTCCAAGAAAGAAATGATGAAAACATGGGTTTATGGTAGTGTGTAGGTCTGTTATCAACTAAAAACAATCAAAAGACAACCTAGGTTTTTTGCAATTGCATGAAAAATTTTTTGGCAATATTAAATCTACATTTGCCCTTCTGTATTAAGGTCAATTATGAACAAACCAGAGAATCTACTCACTCAAATGGCAGATATTTTATCACACAAAGTTGGCCTTTTCTCATTTTGGATACTGTCTTTCAAGTTAAGACAGAGAAAGTGTTCTCCAATGTCCCTTCTCCTTGTGATATCCACAAGTGTCTTTGTCTAGACTAGCCATAGAAATGTTTTGTTCTTGGGTTTATCTAATTGCTTACTCTGAATCATTATTGATATAATCTGTATTTTTGTCTGAACCAAAGTGTTTTCAAAGTGCTTGTCAAACTCTTGTAATTCAGAAAGAAGGCAATCTGCCATCTGTTTTCTAACTAAATCTATCACCTCAGCTTTAAGACCATCAACAAAGAAGATGGTTGTGCAGTTCTGATATCTTCACTCCTATTGTGGAAGGTGGTAGTTGTACCATCTCTAAAATCAGAAATGGATCCTTTCTTTTTTTTCTTACCTAACTAGATTTTTGACCAATCATTTTAAACAGAAAAGACCTCAAGAAGAATTACTGATGGATCTTGCCTTATTGTAATACTTTTTATATTCACCTATAATTAAATTTTGTCCAATTTTTATGTTACTTCAGTAGTCCATTCATCCTGCTTTTCAAATTACATTCTAGCACCTCTAGTTCCTACAGAGAGACAAACTAATTGTTAGAGATATGGGATTTCCAGACTATGCTTAAATTCTTTAATTAACTTCTATCTTTTTTTTTTAGGAGGGATCAGAAAATCTTAGCTTTCATTATGGAAATATGATTGACCAAGGTTTAAAGCTGTAAGAACATTTCCATCTACATTAAAAGATATTATGAGGGTATATTCTCCAAGGAGAAGGCTGTACTTAGGAAGGGCCAATGGAGGATAATGAAGGGGGCTGGCAGAAGTTGCCAAAGAGGAAGAGGAGCACAGCAGGGAAAGGAGGAAGTTGAGACACAGGGGCCAGGAGGAAAGCCAATCCAAAGATGGAACAGAAGAGGAAAGAGAGTGTCAGTCTGGATTTTTAGATCATTCATATTTTTATTAGCTTTTCCTAAGGAGTCTCTAGGATAAGTAATTTATAATTTTTCTATCTTTTAGAATTTTTCTCTTTGAGAGACCTCTTCATGCCAGTTAAAAACTTGTTGGCCATCAAGTACTTAAGATTCTTGAAGCCTTTTATGCTAAGGTGCCATACAAATGGGTTGTCTTATTCATATCTTAAGTTCCCCAGAATGACCCCTGAAGTTCTAAAAATTTCCAGAGCTTCAATTGTTTAGTGCTGTTGGCTTTATAAAGTTAATTCTATATATTCAAATGGCCTTAACAAACTAGAAAACTCGCCTTGGCACTATGGCCCCACCATGATCATGAAAACCTCAATTTGTAGAATAAATCAAACTAAGAGATGTATACCAAGGACAATAAAGAGGGAAATTAAGGCATAGGCTGTGCTTCACAGCCAAAGAGTCAGGCACTGGTTTCTGGTCCTTAGTTAAAACTCACTCCACTTTGAAGTGGCCTGGGCTGAGCAACAGAGGAACCAATCCTGCCTGAATCTCAGCAGCAAAATTTGGAAGAAAATCAACAGGAGATCCATTAGCATAAGGCTCTGAAGGAGCTTTCTAAGTTGGAGAGGACAGCGGAAAATTTTGCATGGTTTTAGCAGGAGGGAGTTGGCTGAAGTTCAGCTAGACTTAGCAGGATT
Organism: Saccopteryx leptura; assembly: GCF_036850995.1. Taxonomy (NCBI): domain Eukaryota; kingdom Metazoa; phylum Chordata; class Mammalia; order Chiroptera; family Emballonuridae; genus Saccopteryx; species Saccopteryx leptura. The sequence continues at coordinate 113,523,858 of NC_089504.1, forward strand.
GGGGTTGGCTGAAGTCCAGCTAGTTTCAGAAATGGAAATAGAGGGATTGTTCTTGCAGAATAAGAGTCATTGTTTGGGCAGTCTAGATTTTATTGGAAAAGGTGAAGAGGAAGAGTTAGGGGCTAAAGTCAGTCATATGCAAGAGGAGATGGGAAGGAATAGCTGTGGGGTGAGGGTAAGGGTACAGGGCTTTGTGAAGGCCACAGTGGAAAGTTCTCTGGTCTCAAGTCATTTGAAGTCTCTCACATAGTACAGCAATAAAACTTGTTTTCACAGGGGCCTCAATGCCTTCCTTCAAAGTGATTTCCAACAAAATGACCATGTCAGTGGGGGCAATGCCCCATAGCAGAACTCTCTTGAGTAAGCCTTGCTAAGTTACTGGACTAAGCTATGAATTAGGGGATTCTGGAAAAGTAAGAGGGCCATTTTTAGTGATTGCCTCTTCTTTTTATAATAATTCAAATTCATCAGAAATTCTGCAGGATAGGATTCAAATGGAAAAAGGTAAATCCAATGGATTAATTCCTCCATATTACTGCATATCCAGATAAATGTGAAAACCTTTGAGAACTCAGCAGTGTTCTTTTATTCTGTCAATATCCCAGGATAATGAAGCATAATTTTGAGGAAGAGAATTCAAGTACTTGGATGTTTGCTTTTTTGGTTCAGGAGGATGCTGGCACTCTTAGAAGATCAGCCCTTAGGTATGCGACATTGGAATGGAAGTCAAGTAGGAAAAAGCGGTGGTTCTTCTTACATAAACTTCAGCTGAATATAACTTTCTCATGACATTTCAGAACCCCCTCCCCAATCTTGGATAGAAATAAGTGAAAAGATAATACCAAGGGAAGGGACAATGTTCAAAGATTTTCCAGATGCTTGAAAACCTCAGAAAGCATTCAATTCTGGTTTGATCTGGGGTATAAATTAGTCTACTTTTTTTTTTTTTTCCTGAATCATACAACTGGTTCCTGAACTGAATGTTCATCCGTGCCCTGGTGAACAGTCCCACCACAGTCAGAGGTGAAATTATTGGAGAGGCTTCCACAAATCTGAGTCACTGAAGGAAAATCATGTTACTTTTGTCCTTTTCTTCTCTTCATGATTAAAAAAATGTAATGAAAGCATTGTTTTTGCCATAATTTCAAAGAAGGTCTGACTGAACATTTATGGATCTTGGCAAAAGTGGATCATTTAAGTAACTAGTTATTCCAACTTTGAGACAGATGTAGAGTAACAGGCTGTAGGTGTTACTTGTCTGTACTTCAGAGTCTCATGAAATACAAAACCCATTCATTATTAAATTTAAGTCTTGTTTGAGGTTTACTTGAACTTGTTTTTTCTATGTGCATGGAAAGTATAAAAGTTGACTTTATCCAAACCATTTATTTAATTGCTTTTGACTGCTTAGTGAGTGCACCATGTACCAGGCATGACAGTATTTTGTGTGAAATAGCAGAAAAACAGGGATAACGTTGTCATAGTTTTAACACAAAACTCATCAGGGTCAGAACACTAATGTTTATTATTTCATTCTTGTATTCTTGAAAAGGTTTTTGACTACTCATGTAGCTTTATGCACCAGTTGATTCTTTCAAAATATATATATTTTCCTTTCTTCCATTTGCCATTGAACTATTATATTCCACCAAGTGCAGGATTTAGAACATTTTTCAATTGTTTCAGGAATATAAACTATGGAAATTCTACCATTTTAGTGCTATTTTTCAAAATTTTATAAAGGTAACTTTTTTCTGTACCTAAAAAAGGGGGGGTCTTCCTTTTTTACAGAAAAGTTTTATAAGAATTTATTTGTGCCAAATTTTGAGGATATGCCCAGAAGGAAGATCTCAATGGATTGAGAAGTTGCTCCAAAGAGTGGAGGTTTTATAGTTTATTTTACACATTTGGAATTAAAAGAGAAACTGTAAGAAGAAGATTACATGAAATATGTTGATTCGTAGTTTAAGGAGGCTAAAGAAAGCAAAGAGTCTCTGTTTGGATGCAAGGTGTTGACAAACCTGTAGAGAATTTTCATGAGTTGATTATATGAGCCAAACTGACTACAGTTGCCCAGAAGCAAACTCTCAAAAGCTCCTAGAAAGGGTCTTCTTAAAACAGCTCAATTTAACAAGCTTATGTCAAGTTAAGTGACTGAAATTGTGATGAATTCTAAAAATATACTTTTTAAAAAAGATTAGTTTATTTGCTTATGGGTAAAAAGATATTATGAAAAAAATTAGAAATTGAAAGCAAAATAAGACTATGTAAATGTGCCAAGTTGGGAGTTCAGGTAGATCTTTGGTTAAAATTGTTTGATAGGTGTCAAAGGGAAGGGAGAAGCGAGGACTGGATTAAAGAAGGTGAAGGGATTAGCCAAAAAAAATTGTATACATAGCACATAGACACAGACAACAGAGTGGAAATAGAAGAAAAGAGGAGGTAGAGACGGGGGGAGGAAGGCAAAGGGCAGGGGAGAAGGTGAGCAGAAAGAGACTTTGCTTAGGGGAGCAAGATGTAATGTGATGTGTAGATGATGTTCTATTGAGTTGTACACTTGAAACCTGTATGGTTTGGCAAACCATGTTAACCCACTAAATTAAAAAATAAATTTTTAAAAATTGTTTGATAGGCAACTTTCACCATCCTTTGTCCTCCTCATTCTTCTTAATGTTATTTTATCTAACTATGAACACACTCATTCAATTGAATAAATTAATTTACACTAAGGTGGTCTTGACTGAAATCACTAAAAATCTGTTGAACATCCCCCAGGGGCCTAACTCTGTACTTGGGACTATAAGCTTTCTTATATTACATTTCTTCAGACTCTCTCTCAATGTATCAGCATTATCTGCGAGCTTGTTGAAAATATAGACTCTTGGGCCAACTAAAGTGAATGTGCATTTTTAACATACTCCTCAAGTGATTTGTGAACACATTAAAATCTGAGACACAGTGATCTAGTGCAGTGATTCTCAAACTTTAGCTCAATCACATTCATCCAGGTAGTTTGTTATGGGCTCCACACAGTGGTGGAATTCAGCTTGTTCACACCGGTTCAGCAGAACCAAATCCTAATTTTTTGTTGAGTTTGGCGAACGGCTTGTTAAAGAGGCACTTGTAACCAAGGTTCTCTCTAAGGTGGGCACTTGGGCAGCCACCCAATGTGGAAATCACAAATTTACATTCCATCCTCTCTTTTAATGTTCATCTGCATAACAGCATATTCTAAGAGCCTGTAATAATGTTCATTCCATCCATAGATGAAAAAATTTTGACAGAACTATGCTTGTAATATTTATTTTTTTATTTCATAAAACTCATTATACCATTGATGAATTACTATATTTTAATTCCCTCACATTTGTTACTTCAGTAAACAAATATATAACATAGAGAGAAAAAGTGCCAAACAACCAGGTAACAAGCTGTCATCAGAAATATCTTAAATTAAAGTTTTATTGTTTTTTTTCAGGTATTATTTAACATTTTTCATTAATATTTTAAAATTTTTCTTATAATCTAGTTTTGTGTACCTCTTTTATTATTCTTATTTTCATACTATATGCATGAACTAGTAAACTACCTTTCAGTATATCTTTTTTATATATATTTAAAATGATCATTAGGGCAGAGAACCAGTTGTTAAATTATTTGAATCCCACCACTGGCTCCACATTTGAAAAACCTCTAGTCTATAAGATAAAAGAAAGGCCAAACGTGATCTTTTCCCTTAAGCATTTTATAGCATAGCTGGGAAGAAAGCTGATTATGCATTAAATAATTAAAGGACAATTGAGTGCTAATCTGTGTGGTTTTTATTTCAATACAGTGAAGTTCTGAGAAGAAAAAGATTAGTATTGAGTTATCAAAAAAAGTCCCATTGCCTGGTGGTACCATTGATGGAATTGAGAAAGGTAGAAAGTATGACCAATTTGTGAATAAACATGATATGTTTCATCACAGATATAGAAGTTAGAGAAGCTGATAAACCATCAAACATACCACTGACACAGGAAATACATGATCCTAGTGCAACTAAAGAAGACAGCAGGAATAAGCAAATGCTTAACCCAAAATTATAAATCTTTAATAGTGGATTTCCAAGTCCTGAGGAAGCCAGAAGAAAAATATTTTTGGTGGAAGACATTTAACTTACTATACTGTCTATGACTATAGAGAACTCTATATAGATTCATTCTACTTTTTAAAATAATATTTGTTATGTGTTTTATTAGGATAAAAATTGTTAGCCATCTTAAACATTCCCACAATGCTTTTTAAAATGAGATTGAACCTTATTATTTTCCCATTATCATTATAGAAAAACACTGGGAGCTACTACATGCAAAGTCTCCATCTCCAAGCCAGAGAAACCTATATGTTATGACAAGTTTTATAGAAAGAAATGTGGTTTCTAGCCAATATTCTATAACCATCTATCACATCTCTCAATTTCCAGTCTTTCTCCTTGGATTCTAGTTTTTATACATGATGCTGAGCTGGCTTTACTGTCATGCACAAAGAGAATTCTTCTACAATAAAGTAGTGTCAGGATCAGTATGTTCCATTGTTAAACTAATTCTTTGAGCTTAAGGTAATAGTTACTGACTTAAGGATATTGTAATGAGAAGTGACATTATATCTAGGTCATTCAAAGTAACTAAAAGATTATTAAATATGAGATTCCATTTTCAACAGAGTAGAAGAAGGAGTATAGGAAAGACAGACTCATAGCACCCTCACCCTTATTGAAACATAATGGATAAATTGCACATACAATTTTAAAGAGTCAATTTTTATGTCTGAGCTCCAATCAAATGTATCATGCTTTATTATTTTATAAGTATGCTGTACTGTATAAACAACTTGTATGAAAAATCAACTAAACTTAAATCCTTTATAGGTGTTTCTGATTTAGTAAAAAGTTTTCCTTTTTACTCTTTTATATAGTCATATGGTTTTTACACCTACACATACCATATACCCCACCCCACCTAGAAATGATTATCCCACCCCTATACTGCCTTCTGAACCAGAATCACTCACTCCTGCTTTGGGAGCCATTATGAAAAATTCTGTGGCTCTTAAATACTCTATATAAAAAGCTTGGAGAAAAAAAGACTGGAAAAGAAAACCAGTTTAGGGGAACTAACCTGTTTCTCTCATCAGAATGACATTTAATCTTAGATTCATTTAGGTTAAAAGAGCATCTTCTTTTTAATATGTAAGTACCATCTTGAAGGTTATGTGACTATTTGCCATACCTATTAGGATGACTTGCTTGACCCTATTACTTTGCTCTTTAAGGGGGCTGAGGTAAATGGCACTCAGGATTGGGAGTTTTGACTGGATTAGTGGAGGCAAGTAAACATGGCATATGGAACTATGGGGGAGGGGGAATTATATATTAATAACAAGTTGCAATAGAGCACTTAAGGTAATGTAGAAGTATTAGGATTGAAGTTAGATAGCAGTACATAAGTGGGAAAAGAAAGGTGAAAATATGCCAAAATTAAATTTCATGTGTTTCAAAATTGTGTTAATCCAAAAATAGAAAGAAAAAAAAACATTTTGTCTTTCTCCACATACCCCAGGGATCCTTTCTTTTCGTATCCAGAATTCTGGCTAGTATTCATTTTTTAAAAATGGATTTTATCTTGCCTTTCTTTGATTGGTAAGTTCTTACGTACACAATCATTTTGAATCTCTGTTTATTGACAACATGACCATTTCCCACCTAAAATACCTTAAATATAAAAAGCTCCCTTTTCATATTTAAAGTTTACAGTATTAAAAATTATATACATGGAGGTTGGGGAGATAATTGTTCGGATGCACATACTAAAACTTAGAAGCATTGAGCCTTCAATGACAATTATCAGGATTCTAATTACAAAGTTGGTGAGACTGGGCTCCATCATGAGTTTTCCATCACTTCTCAAAAGGTCACCAAAATAGTGTGCTGTTTTTAGTTTAAGCCCTGAAGTAATATGAAATTGCAAAATTCCAAGAAAGATTAAAATCAGTTGCATTGTTAAAATGAAAACTAATTCAAGAGGATCCAATTGTACATGAAACAAGGTTCCTCCCCACCCCACCACCCTATCCCAATCCCTAAAACATACTGAACAAATAATTTGTTTCAAGAAGTGGTGGTACTATTCACAACTGCCTTATAACCAAAGAAAAACTAGGGACAAACTTTATTTTCCTAAATATCAGAAGCCCATTTGAACCATGTTAGAAGACCTCATTATATACCCTGAAAATGTCTTGTCAATGCTGTGTATTACCTACTGCCTATTGAGTTGAGTTAAATTGAAGAAATTGGGAAAACCCATTGTTTCTGTGTGACAGAGTTAAATGGAAAGTAGATTAGGAATTTTAGTTCAAAGAGCCTTAGAGTTCAGAAAATTATTTGGGGGGATATATATATAAATATATATATATTTATAGGAGAGGGAAAGTCAAAAGTAATAATACAACTGTAAATTCCCTGTCTTAGAGACATGATTTCTGGTTTGACTTCAAACTGGAAGTACAAGTCACATAATTACTTTAGCCAGCCGACCATTTCAGCTATTCATGTGATGGAAAACAAATGCTTTGTATGTGAGTCTCCTCTAGTTTTGACAGGATAGACCAAATAATATTTTTGAAAAATGTATCATTGTGGGCTACAGTTAGGCAATAAGGACCCTGACACTCACTCGTACTCACTGGCATGTTCTATGTCCTTTCCAAAGCCATTTGTTTGCTTTTATAAAAGCACAGACTGAATATTAAACTAAAGTAGTAATAGATTATTACTTGGTGTGGCAGTTTGTGGACACAAAATTAACTATAGTAGTATTCCACAAGACTTTATGATTGCAGAGAAGGAGAGAAGGCATGCTATTTTAACACTGTTGGGATTTAAAGCTATCACAGCCAGTTTCAGAAGCACACATGCTCAAGGGTCTAGTATACCTAAGAACATGACAAGCCCAAAAGGAATTCATTCAGCTTCCAAATGATCCATTAAGAAAGTTATAAAGTACAAGGAATGTTCCCAACTACTGTTTAGCAAACACATTTTTTTTGTGCTTGTAGGTGAACCCAAAAGACACTAGTGTTTAACTATAATAAAAGTTTTGTATCCCAGATCATTTTTCCAAGGTCACTTATGTTTTATTTTAACTGTAATTTTAAGGATTACCCAGGTTCCGTGCTTTATGCACTTACTCCCTTGTCCAGGAAATAGAAGGAAACATCCTCTCCAATAATGATCTCTTCTTCCCTCCAGGAAGGAGGCAACATCTTATGCATCCATATGTCACCTTTCATCTGATTCTAAAGATGCAAAAGAATAGATCAGAAACCCATTTTACCTGCTGGGAATCACTATGTATAAAAGATAGTAAAGATGTTTCAAATAGGGAACATTTTAAATCATTTCTGGATCATTTAGTGATGTGTATTTTTTGCAGATAAAAAGCAATTAACTATGCTTTTAAAGCACCTTTGTCTTCATTATCAACTAAATCTTGAACTTAATCTTAGGATTGTTACAATTACGTAATAAGACCCAATGGTTTTGCATCAATCTGGGGAATCCCAAAGAATAAGCTACTTCTTCTTATTTAGAATGACTGGAAATTCTCTCCTGAAGCAAATTATAAATTTCCATTTATCTAAAGCCAAAAGAAATTCAAAATTATTTACTTAAAATAAATATGGCCAGGAATTAATTAACCTTACTTAATAACAAATTGGCAAGAATGTTATTATATACAAACCTCGCTTTGAAAAATCTGCAACACCTTCCTGCCAACTTGTTCTTGCAGAAAATGGCACTTCACTCCAGTTACACAAGTCCGAAGCTTGGAAAGCTGTCTCCATCCCACTCCAGGTCCTGTAGATTTTATAACTGTAAATATTTCTGGAACGTGTCTACTGACGCACTGCCCACCCGGGCCACAACTGACTCTCACCTGGGTTACTCCAGTAGTCCTGTCTCCAGGCTTGCTCTCCTTTTGGCCATTATTCGCACAGCAACCAGACTGTTAAGTCTCATCATGTTTCTCTTAAACAACCATTAAATGACCTCTCATAATTCCCTGTGATAAAAGCCAAACTTTTTAACACAACTTTATTCCCTCCAACCTTGCCTCTTCTGCCCGCTCCAGTCTCAGGTGCTGCATTCTCCATTTCCACCTTTTCATCCAACTGCATTTCCTCGATCTCTCTTAATTGAGTTAGATGTTCTATAAAGAATACCAATCGCTTCCTGTTCTTAGTTGCTAATCTAGCCCATATCATATGTTTTTGATAACTGTTTGTTTAATTTTCTGTTTCTACTGATACATTATCCAAACTACAATTGAACAGAAATTGGTCTTTGCTCAAAACTGTATCCTCGACTCCCAGCATAGCCTGACAAAATCTAAGTGCTCAATAGATCCTAGTTGAACAAATGAATGAGGTAAAACACAAAGGAACAGAAAGCAGTGTTCAACCAATTGGGATAAAACAATTGATTCCAAAACTATAGATCAAGAGTAATTTCTTTTTTCTTTCTTTCTTTCTTCTTCTTTTCTTTTCTTTTCTTTTTCTTTTTTTTTTTTTTAAGTGAGAGGAGGGGAGATAGTAAGACAGACTCCTGTGTGCAACCTGACTGGAATCCACCTGGCAACGCCCATCTGGGGCTGATGCTCGAATCAACCAATCTATCCTCTGGGCCTGGGGCCCACACTTGAACCAATCGAGCCACTGGCTGCAAGAGGGGAAGAGAGAGAGAAGGGGAAGAGGGAGAGGGAGAGAAGCAGGTGGTCACTTCTCTTGTGTGTCCTGGCTGGGGATCAAATCTGGGATGTCTGCGTGCCAGGCCGACACTTTACTTACTGAGCAAACCAGACAGGGCCAAGAGTAATTTCTTTATTAGCTAAAGACTCATACAAATAAGAAAGACACTCAACATATAAATGTGTGAAGGAAAAGAAAAATAGTTCAATTCACAAAATTGTAAATAGGACTCTATCATAAACATATGGGCAACTACTTAGCCACACTTCGGTGAAATATCCTCTTTTCTATGTAAAATGATTAGAGATTTTGTTTCCTAAGAGAAGGCAAAGCTAGCAGTTTAAGAAGCTTATGGTGAAAGAAATAATCTCATTTAATAGAATATGGAAAGTGTAAACTAGCACAAATGTTTTTGAAACAAATTAGTTAATATGTACATTTAATGAGTATACCAGCAGGAGTTATCTCAAACAATTCTAAATATGAAAAATTTATAAAACTTCACAAAGCAGCATTATTTTCAGCAGTAAAATATTTGAAGCAACCTAAATACTAAATAAAATAGACTATGTAAGACATAATATATCTTCTAGATAATTATATATTTTTATAAGAATGATTAAGAAGCAATTGAAAAATATGCTTATGGTATAAGTAAAAAAATAAGAAATATTGCATTTTAAGTACAGCATAATTAAGTATATAAAAAAACTATGAGTAAAAAAAAGGCTGAAAGTATTTTTGTTTAACTAGAAGTCACAACTACTCAGTTAATTCAATAAAAACAACTATGCTTGAATTATTCTTTAAATTTCCACTTTGTTCATGTAAACTGGTCTAATAATTATGTCTTTGTTATAAAGAAATAAAAATACTTTCCATTGGCTTTGCTGTTGCTTTTTTTTATATTTATTTATTTATTTATTTATTTAGACAATTAACTTTAACAGAGTGACATTGGTCAACCAGAGTACATAGATTTAGAGAAAACATCTCCACATCATTTGGAAAGTTGATTATGCTGTATACCCATCACCCAAAGTCAAATCATTTTCTGTCACCCTATATTTTCTTTCTCTTTAAACTTCTCCCCTCCCCCCCTCCCTCTATTCCCTTCCCCTTCTCTTGGTAACCACTGCACTTTTATCTATGTCCATGAGTCTCAATTTTGAGTCCCACCTATGTATAGAATCATACAGTTCTTAGCTTTTTCTGATTTGCTTATTTCACTCAGTATAATGTTATTAAGGTCCATCCATGTTGTTGTAAATGATACTATGTCATCATTTCTTATGGCTGAGTAGTATTCCATTGTATATATGTACCACAACTTCTTTATCCAATGCTGTTGCTATTTTGATAGGTGTTTTGGAGAAACGAGAGAAAGAAATGGTCACAATGACTTGAAACCTTGCCATGTATGCATGTTCCCTTTGTCTACACGCTACCCTTATTCTTAAGAGGACAGTTCCTTAAGTATTTTTGAAATAGTGTCATAAAAAGCATTAGATGTGTTTCTTACAAACCATTGCTATTATTCATAAAGAAAAAATTGAATAGTTGGAAATGTCTGTGTTGATCTATGGAATTGAATGGGTTATCATTTATCCTCATGTAAATCAATAATACAGATTGATAGAAAATTTAGCTACCAAATTACAAAACCATAGAAAAATTTCACAATGCAATGCTCAAAGGGATCCTTTTTCAAAAAGAGATTGTGTAAAAGCAGGAATCAAGTTGGGATTCACCATACAAGAGATTTATTAGAAGAAATACCTGTGAGGGAAAGGGAGCTCAGAAAGCCATCAGACCATGATGCAGGCCTGACCCAAGTAAAGGACAGAGGGAAGAATGGAAGGTTGGGTGGGAAGCATCTTAGACTGCAGTGCAATTCTAAGTTCAGCAAGGTTGCCGGGAAGACCTTGAGACAAAGTCATCCACTCAAAGAGTCCTAGTTCTCTCCCAGGAGTGGCCTTGACTTGGTATTTCTACCATAGTTAGCCAGACTTGAAGCAGCCCATGGTAAGAGTGGCTTCCACATGAATGCAGTGGTGGACTCAAGAGTGCCGCAGCTAGGACTACCAGTTAATTATGCCCTCTGCAATAAGAGCTCTCAGAAGTTTTCTTTATGGCTGCCACAAGTATCAATATTTAATTACATTCAGAATATAGTATCTTCTTTTATAACAGATTATCTATTTTAGTGTTTATTCAAAGTAGCCACCAAGTCATTTGATGGAATTTTTGATGTAAGATGACCATGAATCTCTCATAACAACAGCCTAGGTGATGATTAGGAAAGCATATACCTCCATTGTGTTGTTGAGGAAGCTGAAGCATGGAGAAGCTAAAACATTTACCGAAGTTAAAAATAAGTAACAATCTGGAATCCAAATTACTGCTATTTTAATAATATAAGGAGGTTCCTTCTCTTCCATATTTATATATGTAGAGATAAAAGAAATTTCATGATGTTAGCATAGGTAACACGTAAACATCCAAGGCCAACAGCTTTCTGGCACAAAGATGTTATTTAATGACTTTAAAATAACTCCTAGCTCCAAATACTTTGGCCTGACTTACATAAAAAACAGGTTGGTTTTTATTTTATTTTATACATGTAATGAAGTGATTTTTAATAATTCACCTTTAAAATGAATGTTTTGATCTGCCCAACTATTGTGAAAATGGTTTCTTGCATTCTATGAAGCCAAATTTAGAAGTGAGCAAATTGGGGATATATGAAAGCTGAGTAAGGTCATTAATGCAAAATAGCTATAACTTTCTTTATAATCGTCCATTGGTCTAAAAGATTTGTTGATGCTCAAGGAGTAGTTTGTTGTTGTGAGATATTTATATCACTTCAAATATATTCTGTAACGATCATGAATAAAGAATTTTATTTTCCAAAGATCAAGCACATGTTTATCCTAACATATGAGTCTCATCATAACCAGCTCTAACCTTATCATCATTATTGGTAGCTTATTCTTGGTTCAAATTTTAGGATTTAGAAACTTCCCAGAATCTGCTGAATATTATATAACAGGTTGTTGGGTGGGGTGGGCTGAATGTTAAACTCACTAAAAAACATCATTTTCAAGGCACCTTTTAAATAACATCCAAAATTGGTTTGTCTTGTTTTTTTTTTTTTCTTATCTTGAACAATCCAAAAATGTTGCTCGTCAGCTACATATACTTAAACTGATGAGTTACATTAGTAGTCTCTACCTAGATACAATATTTTTAAAATAAGATAAAATAAAATTTATTGCCAGAAAAAATTTCTGTTTCCTCAGACTTCGAAAAATGAAATCCTCTGTTTGTTTGTAACAACAATTATAGCAGTCCAAGTTTTAGGGACCATCATCGCCAGATTTTAAATTGAGCCTGAAAAGCCTACCTCAAAGACCTCTCTTGGGCAGCTTAGTAACTTTATCTTTTTTCTACTCATGCCATCTATGTTGTTAAACAGAGAAAACTCACATCATTTATTTTGCACATTTGGCTCCACTCCCTTGGGGCAAATTCATTCTTTGGATGAGATGGAACTGCAAAGGGTGTCCTTAACACTTGATCATTTAGAGAGAAACAGAATATACACTCCCTGTTCAATATGCATTAGGTCACTGGCATTTTTGCATAATGATTTCATAAAAATATAACCATGTGCATGACTGAAAATAAATTTTAATTCCATTCAGTCAAACAGACATTCAAAGAAGTACTTCAAAAAGTTAAAAACCATAACTTGTCTGTTTTTTTCAGTCACAATTACTCAAAGTATTCAAATTCAAAATCCACCAGGGATAAAAAAAATCAGAGAATCTTGGACCTTGAGAGAACCTAAGAGGTTGTTTTAATTCAGATACAGTTTTAGATGTGTGTGATAGAGACCCAAATTAACATTGGCTTAAGCAAGATAGAAGTTAATTTTTTTTTCTCTTATATAACACTGCGGAAGTTGGCAAACATTGCTAGTAGAAATACTTTGACCTATGGGGTCATCTAGTGACCCAGGGCCCTTCTCTCAGATTTCCCTGCCATCACTAGTTGCTCATCACCAAATTCCTATTTCAGGTACAACCTGAGTATCACACACATCACTTCTGCTCTTATTTGCATGGTCTAGAAATCAGTCACGTGGCCATACCTAGCTGCAAAGGAGGCTAGGAATCACTGTATTTATTCTAAACATTTGTGTGCCCAGCTAAAACTGAATTACTACGGAAGGACAGAAGAGATTTTAGAAGAGTAACTAAAGGTCTGTTGCCCCAGAGTCACTTTATATCCTAATAAATAAAAATTAAACTCTTTGATTGACAGAAGGAAATGGTGAAAGGTTGGCCTCCTATTGGTGGCCTCTTGGTTCCCTGGGAGATGCCTCTAATTACTAGGGTTCTGTTAGATATGTTTCAAAATCATTGCTCTAGACCAGGGATGAAAAACTAAAATATCTCAAAAGGTCAAGCAGGTAAAGTAAATAAATGTAGCAAGTTGAATGGGTCCTGTGGTGGGCAGCGGATAACCTGAAGAGAACACTCTGGTTAGATGAAACAGGGTCTGCTGCACTCAGTACCAATACATTGCTGAGTTGCAAAACTATGGGGCCCAAGTTATCAGACATTTCAGTTTTTCAAAAGAAGCCAGAAAGTTATATTTTAGTGAAATCTCCTGCTTTTTTGATATTATTACTAGTTAACACATAATATTGTGAAGGCCAAAGACACATCTGCGTGCCAGATTTACTCAAAGGCCACTCCATATAATCTGTACTCACCCACACCAATCATTTCACTTTCTGGACAAGCAAACAGAAGCTCAGAGTGGCTGAGAGACCAGCCCACGGTCACCTACCTCACCACACCTGCTCAGGTTTTTTGTGTGTTTTCGATGCTGTGTTTTTATGCTACACCAACATAAAAAGCCACTGCAAGTTCAAAATAAGCAGATAAAAAAAATAATCCTTTTTTTAAAACTAAAATTCTTTAAAAGTCATCTAAATCTATGCTACAGTTTAGTGTTGAGGTTTGAAATGAAATATTTAACAGCAGATCAAGTGTGTGCTCTATGCCCCATGCTCTCTGAATCACATAATTGAAAGCAAAATCTGCTCTGTTTTCTGCTTTCCTGGCCTGCATTTGCCAGACCCTGGCTGCCTGATCAGAAGCAAATGAGACCGGGAAGCATCAGAGGATACCTCTGGCGCCTGCCCAGCAGCCAACCTCGCCTCCACCCCGCACGGCCCATTTAATTGCACACTCATATCAGATCGTGGCAGATTCATTGCAAAATTCATTTTTCACTTCTACGTGTACTTTTCTGTATGCTGTGAAATTATGTGGTTAAGTATTTTTGGCTGAAAATTTTAAATATATGAGAATGGATAACCTTTACGTTCTAAATGCCTGAGTGGAATGAAATTGCTTGTGGATTAATTATATGGTACTTGCAGAAGCTCTTTTATGAATATTTCTATTGTTCAGAAGTTTCTGGCAGAAGAACCTGACATTAAAAATGTGCGTCAAGCATAAAAATGTACCTCACACATTATTTCCACTTTATGTTGAGGTCTTTGGGTCCAAAACTTAGATGAAGGAATGTGCTTATTTTCTGCTTTTTTCCTAGAACCTTTTCTTTAATCAATCTTTCCAACACTTAAAATTAGATATTTTGATTCAGTGAACGTTATTCTAAATGTATAGTCAGGGAAAATATTGGAAATAGAATTAGTCATTACCCAAATGATAATTCAGAAAAATATTTCATTTTCAAATTTGAATTTCTCTTTAATATAAAATTGTTAGAACACTTTTTAAACCTGAGAGGTCTCAGTGTTTTTGTTGTATTGGCAGTTGGAAGAAGTAATGTCTATTGGGGTCAACATCAGAAAGTAAGAGTCAAACTGCCTGACCTGTGGTGGCACAGTGGATAAAGCGTCAACCTGGAAATGCTGAGGTCGCCGGTTTAAAACCCTGGGCTTGCCTGGTCAAGGCACATATAGGAGTTGATGCTTCTAGCTCCTCCTCACCTTCTCTCTCTCTCCCTCTCTGTCTCTCTCCCTTTCTCTCTCCTCTCTAAAAATGAATAAAAAAATAAATAAAGATTTAAAAAAAAAAAAAAAAAAGAAAGAGTCAAAGGGTGAGTTTGGTTTGGCTGGAAAAATATAATATTTTTCCATTTCCTATTTCTAATGTCTTAAATCATCAGATTTTATTAATAGAATAAATTGAACCACCTGGAACACTTCCAAAAGTACTATTAGAAAGACGCAGACACAAATGTACAAACAAAGCTGCTCTATGTCTTGATCACTTTCTTCAGTCTTACCTTTTCTCTGCTTTCCACCTTTTCTTCTTCTGCACTCTCGTTCTTCTGTTTATGTTCATCATTGTTGGACTGTGTCCTCTTATCATTTTCACTCCACATTCTCTCTAGCCCTGCTTCATTATTACAAGTGCATTCCCAAAAAAATTAGTGTAAATTATTTTAAACTTTATACATAAATTCTATTTTCTGATAGATTTTCCTAGTACTTTTAGGTAAATATTTCTGATTTAAGGATTGTTATGGGCAGAAATTAGGTCCCCTCCCAAATTCATGTGTTGAAGTCCTTACCCCTCGTGTCTCAAAATGTGACTGTGTTGGGTATTTAAAGAGGTAATAAAGATTAAATGATGTCATTAGGATGGGTCCTAATCCAACATGATCTGTATTTTTTTAAGAAGAAGAGATTAGGACACAGATAAACACAACAGGAAGACATGTAAAAACAAAGAGAGAAGACAGCCTACTACAAGCCAAGGGGAGCCCTCAGAAGAAACTAGCCCTGCCAACAGCTTGATCTTGGATTTCTAACATCTGGAACTGTGAGAAAATAAATGTTGTTGAAGCCACTCTGTCTGTACTTTGTTATGGCACCCTTAACAAACTAATGCAAGCAAATGTTATCTAAAGATCACATTTAGGATAACAAACTTTTGCAAATGATACATTTTTAACTGAAAACTTCCTTCTAGTATATTCCATTCATAATATCAGATATATCAAACATAGTATTGATAACATAAAAGTTTCACGTTGTGGTCAGGAGAGGGTAATTTTCTCAGACCCATCATAATCCAATCACATTTTCTTATTTTTTTATGTACATTTTCTTCAGTTTTTTAATCTATCAAACAAAGAAATCAGAGTAAAATAATCTTTTTCTAAAGTTCTCTAGCTCTAAAACTTGATTCTAGATGTTTGTTTCTCTGATGACAGAGCTAAGCATTGTTTTGAACACCCATTTGCACCTGTGCAAACACACACACACACACAAAAAGCCATCAAATATGGTGAAGTTTTTCAGTTGTTTGTTGTCTTTTTAAAAATTGGTGGGTTTTTTTTTCCATCCTCTGCTAAAGAGAACAGCCCAACTAGTGAATGGTTGGCAGCTTTCATTACATTAAATGGAGAGCAAGGGTAGGAAAGTGATAGAAAAACCAAGTTTTAAGCAATGAGAGTCAAAGGAGGTCGACCTAACAATGAGGCAAGAAGGAAGACGGTTAAGAAGCAAAAGCTGTTGCAGTGTAATTTAATATGAATCACTTCATATATACATGACACTGAATGAATTATAAGTTAATGCATTTTAATGAATAGTCATTCACCATTCACTCAAAAGAATGATGTGGGTCTTTATTTTTCTTACCTTGGTTTTTCACTTCCCACCTTCCTCAGTGACAAGCAGGATGTCAAAGTTAAAGAGCAGAAAAGATAAAAAGAAGTAATCAACAACTCAACGAAGATGTCTCTGGTTTGATTTTACTCTTATGGCAGCATGCTACCCTTTTTAAGAAAACCAATAAATTGAGGTAATGACATTTACTAGCTATGTGAAAGGAGAGAAGGAAGCACAGGAAACAATATTGAGAATCGTTGCAGGGGCAGACAGCTGGGCAAAAGAAACCAACAAAATAGAGCAAAGATGGGAGATAGGCAACAGAAAGGCTCTCTCCCTCCCTCTTTCTCTCCTCCTCCACCTTGCCCTTCTGCTCCTTTCCATTCTGTCACCTTTCATTTGCTAGATCTCCTTGTCTTTTTTGAAGCTTCCAAGCTATTTCTTCCCCATTTACTAACCTAGTCCTTTAAGATTCAATTCTTTCACTCTACTTATGACTCAGTGCTTTGAAAGTGAGGAAAGAGATGAGGTAGTTTTTTTCAGACAATTTGTTCTCATCTCAATTTCTGTAATTCCTAATTAATTTCTGTGCTACCAATCTTGACCCTCATTAATCTGTTCTCCATACCTCTGCCAGAAATATCTTTCTAAAATGTAAATAATCCTGACCAGTGGTGGCACAGTGGATAGAGCATCAACCCAGAATGCCGAGGTCCCTGTTTGAAACCTCAGGCTCCTTGGCTTGAGTGGAATCATCAACATGATCCTGAGGTCACTGTCTTGAGCCCAAAGGTTGCTGGCTTGAGCAAGGGGCCACTGGCTTAGCTTGAGCAGATATCAGAAGCAATCAATGAACAACTAAAGTGAAGCAACTACAAGTTGAATCTTCGCATTCCCCATCTCTTCCTCTCTCTCTCTCTCCCAAAAATAAAATAAAATAAAATAAAATGCAAATAAATCACATTGTTACCATGACTCCTAAAGCTGTTGTCACTTTAATTAGCTCAGCACAAAGACTATCACTTCACCTACAGCTATCCCAAAATACTTATAATCCCCAAACATGTTATGCAGGATTTTGTCCTGGCTGTCTTTATACACATAGACCCTCTCTATCCGGTTATTTCCTATTCATCCTTAAAAATTCACCTTGAGCCATCTTCCTCCAGGAAGTTTTCTCTTATCCATATGATTTAGTTAACTCTACATGTGTCACAGAAAATTTAATATGGAATTATAGCTGGTAGATTTATTTGTCTGCCCCCTGCTCTATAAAACTTTAAGCAAGACAGCCAAGTGTCAGCAATAGGGAGGCATTAGGTATTAGTAGGTGCTATCACATAGCATTAAAGAGTAGAAGCTCCAATATCATCAAATACCAACTATATGTGATACGTGCCCAGTTGTCACATTATTTATCTTCTTAGTGCCTTCATTTCATTATTTATAAAATTGAAAAAACCTGACTCATAGTAAACACTCAGGAACTCTTATGGTAGTTTTGAATATCAATAATTATCTATTTTTATTCCTATTATCTATGTATCTGCCTACAATAGAGCAGAGCTTAAACCCTACTGTGACTTTTCATGCAAGGTGTGTCTGTAAGCTGCTTTGTAAGATAGAGCTATATTTTCTCAGAAATATGCTCTAGAAGCCAGTTTTAGATAAATTTATCAAATAGTCTTAAAAGGAAATATTTTCACTGGATACATAAAATGTTTTAGATTTGAAAAAGACCCAAGCCAAACTTCTAATTTTATTCTAACAGTACACACTAGTAGAATCTTACTGTTCAGTTATAGCTGAGGTGTCCATACGTCCCAGTTTGCCTGGGGTGGTCCCAGTTTATGCCTCTTACTCTAGCATAATGGTTAATTGTGCCTCATTTCATTCTCAACAGTGTCTTGATTTGGACAACTAATTATAGAAGCAATTTATTTGTGGCTTATGATCATTCTGAATGATGGTAGTGTTTTTTCCTGATTGGCCAGTACCCATGTCATACCATTTGTAAAATATTTTTAATATCAGAGATGCCTATAAGGCATATGTTATCTTTTAAAACATAAAGAGGTGACCTGATTCCTTCTCCTATAAGTTGAATGAAGTGCAAATACAGTAAGTCCTTAGAATAATAAAAAAGAGGAGGACAAGACAGAAGAGAACCTAACCCACCACTACCACCGCCACCCCACCCCACCAAGGACTGACCCGGAAAGGAAGGAAATCTGGGCAAGTCTGAGTTCCACTGGTGATACTTCCTTCAGTTGCACCTTCTCCCATCCCTCTCTCCCACCTGGACCTTCCCTTGTTTATGGTTTTTCTCAGGTGTAGTCACTGTTGAGAATATCTGTTCTTTACTATTTTCCTTTTCTAACCCCATAGGAACTGAAGATGCCCAGTTATCATAGACATTTTTTGTTCAAAAGTAGGAATTTGAGCTTCTATTCCTCTCTGTATATGAGCATCCTCTCCTGGTTTGCAGATAATTTAGCTAGAAATATCTTCTACTTGACCAGCCATAGAATTAATTCAAAGTACATTTCTCAGAAAGGCTGACTAAGGACATCGAGTTCTGTGGTTGAGAAAGCATTATCCTTCTCTGATGATTAGTGATGTTGAGCATCTTTTCATATGTCTATTGGCCATCTGTATATCCTTCTTGGAGAAGTGTCTAATCAGGTTATTTGCTCATTTTTTAAATTGGATTGTTAGGGGAGTTGGTGTTGAGCTTTATAATCTCTTCATAAATTTTGGATAATAATCCTTTATCAAAGGTATTGTTGAATATATTCTCCCATTCAGTGGATTATAATATCACTTAATTGATGGTTTCTTTTGCTGTCCAAAACATTTTAGCTTGATGTAGTACTATTTATTTTTTTGTTTGTTTTTCTTGCCCAATAAGATATATCAGAGAAATAAAATTGTTAAGAGAAATATCTGAGACATTATTGCCTATGTTTTCCTCTAGGATTTTATGGTTTCAAGTCTAATATTTAACTCTTTAATCCATTTAGAGTTTATTCTTGTGTGTGGTGTAAGAAGATGGTCTAGTTTCATTTTTTGCATGTCTGTTCAATTTTCCCAACACCATTTATTGAATAAATTGTCTTTACCCCATTTTATGTTACTTCCTTTGTCAAATATTAATTGACCATAATGGCGTGGGTTGATATCTGGGCTATTCTATTCCATTGATCTATATGCCTGTTTTTATGCCAGGACTGTGCTGTTTTAATTACAATGACTTTGTAGTATAATTTGATATCAGATAGCATGATACTTTCAACTTTCTTCTTCTTTCTCAAGATTGTTGTTGCTATTTGTGGTCTTTTGTGGTTCCATATAAATTTTTGGAATATTTGTTCTAGTTCAAGACACAACTATTGTCTTGATAGGAATTCTGTCAAATCTATAAAATGCTTTTGGTAATATGAACATTTTAATGATGTTAATTCTGCCTACACATGAACATGGTATATACTTCCATTTACTGTATTTGTATCTTCTCAATGTCTTTTTTCAGTGTCTTATAATTTTCTGAGTACAGGCCTTTTACATCCTTAGTTAAATTTATTCCTAAGTATTTTATTATTTTTGAAGTAATTGTAAATAGGATTGTTTTCTTGATTTTCTTTTCTGATAGTTCATTACTGTTCTATAAAAATGTAACTAATTTCGGGATATTTATTTTGTATTCTGCTACTTTACTGAATTCACTTATCAGTTCTAGTAGCAATGTCACTAAGCATCAGAGAAATGCAATTAACACAAAGATTTTTCTCTCACACTTGTCAGAATGGCTCTCATCAATAAATCAACAAACAACAATTGTTGGTGAGTGTATGAAGAAAAGGAAACCCTCATGCATTGTTGGTAGTAATGCAGATTGGTACAGTCACCATGGAAAGCAGTATGGAGTTACCTCAAAAAATTAAAAATAGAGCTGCCTTTTAACCCAGTGATTTCATTTCTGGTAATCATCCGAAGAAACCCAAAACACTAATTCAAAAAAATATATGCACCGCTAGTTCATTGCAGCATTATTTATAATAACAAAGATTTGAAAGCAGCTCAAGTACCCAACAGTAAATGAGTGGGTAAAAAGGCTATGGTAGGCCCTGACGGGTTAGCTCCGTGGTAGAGCGTTAGCCTGGCATGAGGATGTCCAGGTTGGATTCTTCCCGGTCAGAGCACCCAGGGGAAGCACCCATCTGCTTCTCCACCCCTCCCCATCTCACTTCTCTCTATATATCTTTCTCTCTTCCCCTCTTGCAGCCATGACTCAATTGAAGCGAGTTGATCTTGGCCGCTGAAGATGGCTCCATGGCCTCCACCTCAGGTGCTAAGAAGAACTCAGTTGCTGAGCAACACAGCAATGCCCCAGATAGGCAGAGCATGGTCCCCCTAGTGGGATTGCCAAGTGGATCTCAGTCAGGGCTCATGAAAGTGTCTGTCGCTGCCTGTCCTTCTCACACTGAATTATAATAATGAAAAGCTGTGGTACATTTACACAATAGAATACTATATAGCCATAAAAAGGGAAATAATACCTTTTGCAACAGCATGGATGGACCTGGAAGTCATTATGTTAAGTGAAATAAGCCAGTCAGAGAAAGCTTGTACCATATGATTTCATAAATATGTGGAATCTAATGAATAAAATGAACTAACAAGCACAATGGAGACAGACTAATAGCTAGAGAGCTGGCTGACAGCTGTCAGATGGGTGGAGTTGGGTTAGGGAAATGGAGGGATTGAGCAAAAAAAATCCCCAAAAAACACAACTCATAGACATAGACAACAGTGTGATGATTGTTAAGGAGTGGGGGAGGGGGGTAAGAGAGGGTGGAGGGGACAATAAATGGTGATGGATGTAGACTTGACTTGGTGTGGTAAACACACATATGTTGTACAGAGATGTGTTGTAGAATTAGCCACCTAAAACCTGTATAATTATGTTAACCAGTGGTGTCACCCCAATAAATTCAATTTAAAAAGAGAAAGCATTATCCTTGCCCTATCCATAAGTCTGACCACTTTAAACCAAAAGGGTCATGAGAATTGTACCATCCAATCACTTGGCAAGGAGGAACTATTTCTCCCATAGAATTTCTAATGGAATCAATGCCAATTGAATTCACATGGTAAGAAAAGTTGTGCATATATATGCATAAAAAGTGCTTTCCAAGAGTAATGTGATCTTGGAATAAAGCTGTTTTTTATTTTTTTTAACCTTCACTAGGATTTTTCAGAGTTATGGCATCTAGAGCAGTGAGTAACCATTGGTGTTAATGCCACGATTTCCTAAATAAAGATAGAGCTAGCTGTAGCAGTCCAGGTTGGAGCTTCCCTAATTTTAACATTGATGAAGACTATTCTTAAAGGTTGACTCATCTTATCTCTATTTATTGCCACCCATAGAAAACATCTTCTGATAAACACAGTGGAATCCAGAGTGGCAGGAAGGAAGGGAGAGGTACCGGCATGTTGAAGAACCAATGAACTCAGTCTCCACTCGGAAGCTGAAACAGAATCTATGTGTAAAACAGTTGCTCTGTGGTACAACAAAGTTTGATGTCAGCCAAATTGGCATACTAAAAAGTACACAATGAAAGATTTTTATTTTGCTTTGAAGTAAACAAAAGGTCAGGCACTGCTGTGATTACGAAAGTCTGTGAAACCAGACCATGTGAAGTAATCTTTTACTCTCATGCTTCCTAGATGAGGACAGTAGAGTAGTTATGGGATTACTTACAAGAAGTCTCAATTGCCCCAGTCAACAATCACAGGTCTCAGTTTCAAAATGGAATCAACAATTAAATGAAGGAACTTTTACTAATCTCCCGCACATCTCTCTCCAAAGTACACTTTGGGAGATGTATATGCTACTTAAGGTTCAGCATGCAAACTGTTTTCTACTTGTTCATTAGGAGACAAAGAGCTTACACAAGAATGTAAATCAACATATGAGACATTGAGAATGTCTTGCAACAACAACAAAAATCATTGAATTAAACTGTGATTAATGAAGAAATTGGTCTATATTCTGGTGTTAGATTTTATTGAAAATGGTAGCAAAGTTTGTGGACCGACAGTAGCTTACACAATACAGTTTGAATAGCTTGATATATATCACATTTTCTGTGTCAGAAATTACATTCAGCTACTAGTCATAAAGACCCAATTACAGAAACTTAAGTAAATTAGGGGATTCTTCTCTCACAGAAAAGGTGTGAGAGACTATACAGGACTAGTATGTCTGTCATACGCTGAGTTCTGTCACAGCCCCCAAATCATCAGTTTGGATGGGCCTGGCGTAATAAGATGCAAATACATCTGGGACCAGGTGGTAGCAGGACTGCAGTAAAGCTCCACGGCAGCTGCCCAGACCCACACGTTATCTACACAGGGGCTCCCGCACCTGTTCCTCAGCTCAAACCGAGGGCTCTGTGGGAAGCTCATTATGATCCCACAGAGGGAGGAGGAAATAGCCAAGCTTATTTCACAGACTGAGTAACTCAGTATGTGAGTCTGAGCCAAAAATGGCTTATAAACACTCTATAGCCCCATTTAGGGAGGCTCTGAAAGGAAGTGAAGAGGGAAATCCTCCCAATAAACAGGGCTTCAGATAGTCCAACTGGCCAGCCACTTTTGTGTGTGGCATGAGAAGGGGCTTGAGTCAAGAATAATTATGTTATAAAGAATAAGTAATAAGACTGCAGACATAGAGGTCTGGAAGGGATGTATGTATGAGCCCAAGGGAATGCGAAAGAGCACTGCATGTTATCCGTCAGAGAGCCTCTATCACAGAGAAGATAACTAACACAGAAGTAGACAGAATGACTGCCAGTGGACATCAGCATCAGTTGTCCTTGACCACCCTCTTCTTGGCACAATAGGCATATAAACAGGATAGCCATGGTGGTAGGGATAGAGGCATGAGCCTGGCTGCATGAGTTCCCATTTATCAAAGTCTATTTGAATATTGTTTTTGCCAAGAGTCCAAACCCACCAGCAGTAGAGACTAATGCTGAGCTCGCAATATGGCGTCACCTTTCCAGACCAACCTGGTGCCACATAGATTACATTAGATTTTTTCACCCTGGATAATGCAATAATTTATCTGGACTAAAATCAACACATTCACAATACAGGTTTGCTTCTCTCTTTCCTGCGGGACCTCAGCTAACACTTGTATCCAAGGGCTTACAGGATGGGTGACTTACGGACTTTGGACTCAACATAATATTTCTGGGGTCAAAAGCACCCACTTAAAAGCAAAGGGAGCTAAACAGCAAGAACCTGATCATGGAATCTTCTATTTACATATAAAGACGCTTAAACTTTCTACTGCCCACTGGACCAGTATACATCGGGATATCAAATAGGTCTTGATCCATCATTCTGTCTGAAGTTCTTGAAAGCCTTTCTCTGATGATTTGTGCCTCTGCTAGATTGCTTTCCCCAGTGCTTCATGTTAGCTTTCATTGTCCTCTTACGGACACAGTTAAGGTGTCCACTTCCATTATTTCTCTTCTTTTCATACCTTAAATTACTCTCATGAAATCTTGCCCTTGTTATATTATAATACAGTTCTTCAAATCTATGTCACAATATTATGTTACTAGCAAGACTGAGTTATAGCAATGTCCTTTTGGGTCTTCTAACAACTAAAAATAAAGAATAAAAAGTACATTAAGACAAATAGTACCTTCTAGCAGACCAGTGGTAACTAAACAAGAATCAGATGGATGTATCATACTGGGCATTTCCCCCCATGTTTCTGTTCCGCAACGTGTCTAGATAATTGTTCTCTCTTTAATTAATAAAAATATGTTTTTCCCTTTGGAAGATCCTTTACCTGCATCTACAATAATAGGCAGGATGAAATTGGGTATTTTTCATCTTTTGTCTATCTTATGTTTTCTTTTTAAATATGTTAAGCCTAAAATAAATAGGTTTTGCCTCAAGGTTAAGATTTTTATCCCTGCATTAAATACAATTTTTACAATAGTCTTACCATGTGAGCACAAGCCCTCCATTCCCCAATATTCACAAATTCACTTATAAAACCGGTTCACAGTGGTTTCATTTATCAACATTATCTTCTATCAGTGCCCAGAAAAGAACTTTCTTCATTTGTTTCTTTCTAGTTTCTACTTCTCTGCCCCTTATTCATGTTCTCACTGCCATGTCCTGTTTCATTCAGACAGCTTCCCACATCACAGTGCCTACTTACCCATGCAACATTGTTCTCATGTCTGTAATTTGCTCTTTTTTTTTCTTTTAATAAAATCTTGGCCCACTCAGCTATATTCCTGGAACATCAAGTCAGAAGTTCTTGTTATTTTTTTCCCAGTTATTTCTTCCAAGTTATATCACACATTACTTTACTTTTAAAGCTGACATCATCTTCTTTCATCCCTAGCAAGAAATGACTACAAATATGCCACTTGGAGTAACTCTTTGTTATTTGATAATCAAAATTTCCCATAACATAATCCCCAAACAGTTCATGCTGATTTATCTTTTGAAACATTTTCTGACAACAAAAAGCTGCTGAAACAATTCTGTGATGTCTGCGTCCCGTGGCTTCAAACAGGCTTGTCCTTTCCCATTTCAGCATTCCCTTTCTTTACTTAGATTTCAGGAGGAGTAGGAGTGACCCAATGAAGACTGAACTCTCATGTCCCAGTAACAGAGAAACCTCAAATAGTCTTCTTTGCCCATCGTGAACCTTATTCTTTTCTTTGTTCTCTTTTCTGAAATATTAATTTTCCTTCTCCAGGATTGTTTTACTAGATATGAAACCTTCCCTGGGTTCCCTGACATCCAGCATTTGCAACTGAAATACAGGATACACTTCTGTTCATTTGCTATAACAACATTGCTTGATGTGTGTGTATATGTGCATGCACACACATCGATGATAGCTTTGGCTCATCAGGAATTTACTAATTTGGTTATTATCCATCTATATGACATTTATTGAACACCTCTTCAACGTGAATCACTGTGCTAGCATCTCAGTCAAGTGGTCTACAGTTTATAATATGTAAAAATAAATAGAAAGAGAAGAACATAGGTGGTTACAACCTGGAGCAGCAAGTTTTCAACTGCTGTGTCACAGCGGGCACATTGGTGTGCTGCAAAGATTTTTAAAGCATGCAATACCTGGCTGTTTAGTCAGAGGCACTGACCTCTTTTCCCTTAGACTGTCAAACGTTTTTTGGGGTTTTTTGCAGAAACAGAGAGAGAGTGTTAGAGAGAGGGACAGACAGACAGGAAGGGAGAGAGATGAGAAACATCAATTCTTTTTTGGGCCTCCTTAGTTGTTCATTGATTGATTTCTCATATGTGCCTTGACTGGGAGGCTACAGCAGACTGAGTAACCCCTTGCTCGAGCCAGCAACCTTAGTCTCAAGCTGGTGAGCTTTGCTCAAACCAGATGAGCCCACACTCAAGCTGGCGACCCTGGAGTCTCAAACCTGGGTCCTCCACATCCCAGTCCAATGCTCTATCCACTGCGTCACTGCCTGGTCAGGCTAGAGTATCAAATTTTTTTAAAATGGGTCTTGGATGGTGTCTTAGTGGATAGAGCATTGGCCTGGCGTATAGATGTACTAGGTTCAATTCCCAGTCAAGGCACACAGGAGAAATAACCATCTGCTTCTCCACCCTTTCCCCTCCCCCTTATTTTTCTTATCCCTTCTTGCAGCCAGTGGCTCAGTTCATTCAAGCATGGCCCCAGGCACTGATGATGGCTTAGTTGGTCTAAGCACATTGGCCTCGGGTGCTAAAAATAGCTTAGTACTTGAGCATTCGCTCCAGACAAGGATTGCTGGGTGGATCCTGGTCTGAGGGTATACAAGAGTCTGCCTTTCTATCTCCCGTCTTTTCACCTAAAAAAAAAAAAAAAATTAAATGACAACAGCCAACACAATAGCCGTTCCATGTGACTAAATCAAAACTATATCTATTTTTTTTGTCAAATCAGCAAAAACCATATTTTTTGGTGTGCTGCAGAATGTTTGTAATTAGTTTATGTGTGCCATGAGATAAACCAGGTTGAAAATCACTGGCCTAGAATATAAAATCTACAAGAGGGCATAGAATTATAAATGCAAACCCAAATCAGTGTAAGAATAAGGTGGAGGAAGGAGAAAGTGGAAAGAGGAGGACCAGTAGAAATAACTGGGCAGGTGACGTCACGGAAATGGTGCCGTGAGCAGCGCGTCCGACAGATCTCCCCAAAATCACAACAAATTTATCAACTAGAAACAGGAAAATTTATCTTCGGAGCAAACTGAAAGCAAAAGGACTGTTATCACTCGAATCTGAGAGACGAGGGTGTGGAGGAAGCTACCGCAGGGACGTTCATTCAAGCCGCGAGAAAGTGCGCCGGGGGTAAGTCATCCCGCACTCGGAAACCGCCGCCGCCACCGCCGCCACCGCCACCGCCGCCGCCGCCGCCGCGAGCGGTGGGTCGGTTGCAGAGCCAGCGGCAAACAGCCGCTGGCGCGCTCCCGGTCTGATTGCAGACCGAGCATTGCAGACCGAGCACCGCTAACGTTCCCAGCGGCCCGCGCACGGGGAGCGGGAGAGGCCCCAGGGCGGTATTCCCTACTTGGGAGATTCTCTCCGCGGGCGGGGCACCTCACCCAGCCATTCAAGCTAACAATCAAGCGTTGGGGGAGGGGCGCGCGCAGGCAGCCTGAAATACCTTCGGGAGCACAGCTGCGACCCAATTACTAAAATTAACTTAACCCGTGAAATCTGCGCACCCTCGGTTCTAATTGATAAGATCTCTCTCAGTTCACCGACCCAAGACAAGAGGCGTGATATTTTTTGGTGCCTCTCGCTAAAGGGGCGGGGGCAACTTCTGATTGATAGAGCCTCCATATTTAGGGATAAACGCTAACAAGAAGGACTTGGCAGATAATAAGATCTATACCACACTAGTCGCAAGCAGAGACTAGTGCCTCTTTTTACCGGCCAAAACAGGCTACAAAGTGTGGAAAGCCTGGGTTGAGAGGTCCAACGGAATGCTAGGCGTTGAACAATCACCTTGACAACAATTGACTCCCACCCCCGCCTGATTACACTGGAGGCCCTGACTGTCAGAGCCCTTCCCGGAGCCTTGCACTGAGTGGGGATAGAGTGGGGATTTCCCAGCTCTTTGAGCCTCTTATTCCCCAGGCAGAAGCAGTGGCAGCCTTGGGGCTGGATCGCCAGGCTGCTGGTTCGGGAGGGGGGGACTGGGAGAGAGAATCCACGAAGGCGAACTCTCTCGTCGTTAGACCCTGCAGACGCCGGCAGGCCTTGACTACCAACAAGACTAAAGCCAATTGTGTGACATTGCCATAGAACCCCATCAACTGCAAGTCCCTGCCTGGGTGTGGCGCAGGGGCAGGGCCTGGGGTGCAGAGTCGCCGACCGGGAAGAGGGAGAGAGGAGAAGGAGGAAGAGGTTGACATCTCAAAATCAGGAAAAATCCACAGACTTTGCAGCTTGTTCCACTGTTTGTTGGTTGTTTTTTTTTTTTGTAGTTGTTGTTGTTTGTTCCTTCTATCTTATTGCCTTTATTTCCTCCACCTTAGCCCTTCTATTCTCTGCCCATCTTATGCTTCCCTTTTCTTGAACTACACTACCCATAAGTGTTACATTTTATTTCTCTCCTTCATCCTCACCCTCCTTTGGGGTTATACTCCAGGACACTTATTTCTCACTCTCTCCTCTTTTGTTTTTTTTGCCTTATTTTGTTTTTTTCTCTTCCTTTTTTATTTCTTCCTTCGTTTTTCACTTTTTCTTATTTTTTCCTTTCTATTCGTTTTTTCTTTTCTCGTTTTACTTTCCTCCCATTTAATCCTCAATCACGAACAAATTAGTTAATTTGGGACTCAAGGTTTTTTTTTTTTGGCTTTGTTTTTCTTTTTCGGTTTTGTTTTTGTTTTTTTCTGGTTGGTTTATTTTTGTGGCATTTTGGGTCCTCCCAACCCAAGGTCTCCATTGTATTTGGTCTTTGCTCCACTTAATACAACGTATTTTTACTTATTATTTTTATTTTTTCTTCTTGATTATTCCTTTTTTTTTTACCTTTTTTCTGGTTCCCTCTTGTCCCTCTCATTATATCTCTTGGTTGACCGTCACCCGCAGGCAGATCAACTTATGCTTGTCTAAGATTTTCTTCCCTTTTTTTTTTTTTTTTTTTTTTTAATTTTATTTATTTATTTTTTGCCCCCTTGAACTCTTCACCGCAAACCAGGCCCTCCATTATAGGCACGATATTTCCCTGAGGAGGGGAGAGGAGGGAAGGAGAACAAAGAAAAAAAAAAGGGGGAAATAATAAATTATTACTGCTTTTTTTTTTTTGTGGGGTGTTTTACCCTTTGGTTTTTTTTTTTGTTTTTTTTTTTGTTTTTGTTTTTGTTTTTGTTTTTTACTTTTTACTCTTTATTAATTCTAATTAGTGCTATCAACAAGACCAGCCGCAGATGCCAATAAGAAAGAGGAAATCGAATATTATGGATACAAAAGAAAGAGAGGTAACACAAATAGATGTGGAAAAATCTATGGAGAAAAGACTTAACATATTGGAAGCCTTGGAGCTAAATGACAGAGAATTTAAAATAGAAATCTTAAAAATACTCAGAGATATACAAGAAAACACAGAAAGGCAATATAGGGAGATCAGAAAACAACTCAATGAACACAAAGAATATATTACCAAGGAAATTGAAACTATAAAAACAAATCAAACAGAAATGAAAAACTCAATTCACGAGCTGAAAAACGAGGTAACAAGCTTAGCTAGCAGAACAACCCAGATTGAAGATAGGATTAGTGAAATAGAAGACAAACAACTTGAGGCACAACAGAGAGAAGAAGAAAGAGACTCAAAAATAATAAAAAACGAGAAAGCCCTACAGGAATTATCTGACTCCATCAGAAAGAATAACATAAGAATAATAGGTATATCAGAGGGAGAAGAGAAAGAAAATGGAATGGAGAATATACTCAAACAAATAATAGACGAGAACTTCCCAAGCCTGTGGAAAGAACTAAAGCCTCAAGTTCAGGAAGCAAACAGAACACCGAGTTTTCTTAACCCCAACAAACCCACTCCAAGGCACATCATAATAAAGATGACACAAACCAATGACAAAGAAAAAATTCTCAAGGCAGCCAGGGAAAAGAAGAGTACAACATATAAAGGAAGGCCTATTAGATTATCATCAGATTTCTCAGCAGAAACTCTACAAGCTAGAAGAGAGTGGACCCCAATATTTAAGGCCCTGAAAGAGAGGAACTTTCAGCCAAGAATACTATACCCATCAAAGTTATCCTTCAAGTATGAAGGAGATATAAAAACATTTACAAATACAGAAAAGATGAGAGAATTTATCACGAGAAAGCCCCCACTCCAGGAAATACTAAAGGGGGTTTTCCAACCAGATTCAAAGAACAAAAGAAAACAACACCACAAGTAACAGCTCCACCAAGAACACAATAAAACCAAACTTAAACTGTGACAACAAAGGAAAAAAAAAGGGGGGGAGAGAATGGAGATTAACAGTAGCAAAGGACGATGAAGTGCAGAAATACTTATAAGATAGGGTACTACAATGAATATGGTAGGTACCCTTTTCATTACTTAATGGTAACCACCCTTGAAAAAACCACCACAAAAACACATGACTTAAAAAAGGTAGCAACAGAGGAAAGAAGTATGGAACACAAACAAACAGAAACAAATGATAGAAAAACAAAAGAGAAGAATCAAACTAGATACAAAACTAACAGAAAGCAATTTATAAAATGGTAGTAGGGAACCCACAAGTGTCAATAATTACACTAAATGTAAATGGATTAAACTTACCAATAAAAAGACACAGAGTAGCAGAATGGATTAAAAAAGAAAATCCAACTATATGCTGCCTACAAGAAACACATCTAAGCAACAAAGATAAAAACAAATTCAAAGTGAAAGGCTGGAAAACAATACTCCAAGCAAACAACACCCAAAAAAAAGCAGGTGTAGCAATACTCATATCTGATAATGCTGACTACAAGACAGAAAAAGTACTCAGAGACAAAAATGGTCACTTCATAATGATTAAGGGGACACTGAATCAAGAAGACATAACAATCCTTAATATATATGCACCAAACCAAGGAGCACCAAAATATATAAGACAGCTACTTATTGACCTTAAAACAAAAACTAACAAAAATACAATCATACTTGGAGACCTCAATACTCCGCTGACGGCTCTAGATCGGTCATCCAAACAGAGAATCAATAAAGATATAGTGGCCTTGAACGAAATACTAGAACACCTGGATATGATAGACATCTACAGGACACTTCATCCCAAAGCGACAGAGTATACATTTTTCTCTAGTGTACATGGAACATTCTCAAGAATTGACCATATGTTGGGCCACAAAGACAATATCAGCAAATTTAGAAAAATTGAAATTGTACCAAGCATATTTTCTGATCATAAAGCCTTGAAACTAGAATTCAACGGCAAAAAAGAGGGGGAAAAACCCACAAAAATGTGGAAACTAAACAACATACTTCTAAAAAATGAATGGGTCAAAGAAGAAATAAGCGCAGAGATCAAAAGATACATACAGACAAATGAAAATGAAAATACGACATATCAGAATCTCTGGGATGCAGCAAAAGCAGTAATAAGAGGAAAGTTCATATCACTTCAGGCCTATATGAACAAACAAGAGAGAGCCGAAGTAAACCACTTAACTTCACACCTTAAGGAACTAGAAAAAGAAGAACAAAGACAACCCAAAACCAGCCGAAGAAAGGAGATAATAAAAATCAGAGCAGAAATAAATGAAATAGAGAACAGAAAAACTATAGAAAAAATCAATAAAACAAGGAGCTGGTTCTTTGAAAAGGTCAACAAAATTGACAAACCCTTGGCAAGACTCACCAAGGAAAAAAGGTACAGGACTCAAATAAATAAAATCCAAAATGAAAGAGGAGAGATCACCACAGACATCATAGATATACAAAGAATTATTGTAGAATACTATGAAAAATTATATGCCACCAAATACAACAATCTAGAAGAAATGGATAAATTCCTAGAACAATACAACCTTCCTAGACTGAGTCATGAAGAAGCAGAAAGCCTAAACAGACCAATCAGCAGGGAGGAAATAGAAAAAACTATTAAAAACCTCCCCAAAAATAAAAGTCCAGGCCCTGACGGTTATACTAGTGAATTCTATCAAACATTCAAAGAAGACTTGGTTCCTATTCTACTCAAAGTCTTCCAAAAAATTGAAGAAGAAGCAATACTTCCGAACACATTTTATGAGGCCAACATAACCCTCATACCAAAACCTGGCAAGGATGGCACAAAGAAAGAAAACTACAGACCAATATCTCTAATGAATACAGATGCTAAAATTCTAAACAAAATACTGGCAAACTGAATACAACAACATATTAAAAAAATAATACATCATGATCAAGTGGGATTCATCCCAGAATCTCAAGGATGGTTCAACATACGCAAAACGGTTAACGTAATACACCATATCAACAAAACAAAGAACAAAAACCACATGATCTTATCAATAGATGCAGAAAAGGCTTTTGATAAAATACAACACAATTTTATGTTTAAGACTCTCAACAAAATGGGTATAGAAGGAAAATATCTCAACATGATAAAGGCCATATATGATAAACCATCAGCTAACATCATATTAAATGGCACTAAACTGAAGGCTTTCCCCCTTAAATCAGGAACAAGACAGGGTTGTCCGCTCTCTCCACTCTTATTTAACGTGGTGCTAGAAGTTCTGGCCAGAGCAATCAGACAAGACAAAGAAATAAAAGGCATCCATATTGGAAAAGAAGAAGTAAAGGTATCACTTTTTGCTGATGATATGATCCTATACATCGAAAACCCGAAGGACTCCACAAAAAGATTATTAGAAACAATAAACCAATACAGTAAGGTCGCAGGATACAAAATTAACATACAGAAGTCCATAGCCTTTCTCTATGCCAACAATGAAATATTAGAAAACGAACTCAAAAAAATAATCCCCTTCACGATTGCAACAAAAAAAATAAAATACCTAGGAATAAACATAACAAAGAATGTAAAGGACCTATATAATGAAAATTACAAAGCATTGTTAAGGGAAATCGAAAAAGATACAATGAGATGGAAAAATATTCCTTGCTCTTGGATAGGAAGAATAAATATAATCAAAATGGCCATATTACCCAAAGCAATATACAAATTTAATGCAATTCCCATCAAAATTCCTGTGAGATTTTTTAAAGAAATGGAACAAAAAATCATCAGATTTATATGGAACTATAAAAAACCCCGAATAGCCAAAACAATCCTAAGGAAAAAGAATGAAGCTGGGGGCATTACAATACCTGACTTTAAACTATATTATAGGGCCACAATAATCAAAACAGCATGGTATTGGCAGAAAAATAGACACTCAGACCAATGGAACAGAATAGAAAGCCCAGAAATAAAACCACATATATATGGTCAAATAATCTTTGATAAAGGGGCCAACAACACACAATGGAGAAAAGAAAGCCTCTTCAACAAATGGTGTTGGGAAAACTGGAAAGCCACATGCAAAAGAATGAAACTCGACTACAGCCTGTCCCCGTGTACTAAAATTAATTCAAAATGGATCAAAGACCTAAATATAAGACCTGAAACAATAAAGTACATAGAAGAAGACATAGGTACTAAACTCATGGACCTAGGTTTTAAAGAACATTTTATGAACTTGACTCCAATGGCAAGAGAAGTGAAGGCAAAGATAAATGAATGGGACTACATCAGAATAAAAAGTTTTTGCTCAGCAAGAGAAACTGATATAAAAATAAACAGACAGCCAACTAAATGGGAATGATATTTTCAAACAACAGCTCAGATAAGGGCCTAATTTCCAAAATTTACAAAGAACTCATAAAACTCAACAACAAACAAACAAACAATCCAATAAAAAAATGGGAAGAAGACATGAATAGACACTTCTCCCAGGAAGAGATACAAATGGCCAACAGATATATGAAAAAATGCTCAGCTTCATTAGTTATTAGGGAAATGCAAATCAAAACTACAATGAGATACCACCTCACACCTGTTAGATTAGCTATGATCAACAAGA
Organism: Saccopteryx leptura; assembly: GCF_036850995.1. Lineage (NCBI taxonomy): Eukaryota > Metazoa > Chordata > Mammalia > Chiroptera > Emballonuridae > Saccopteryx > Saccopteryx leptura. The sequence continues at coordinate 113,557,513 of NC_089504.1, forward strand.
CGGGTAATAGCAAATGTTGGAGAGGCTGTGGAGAAAAAGGAACCCTCATTCACTGTTGGTGGGACTGTAAGGTAGTACAACCATTATGGAGGAAAGTATGGTGGTTCCTCAAAAAACTGCAAATAGAACTACCTTATGACCCAGCAATCCCTCTACTGGGTATATACCCCCAAAACTCAGAAACATTGATACGTGAAGACACATGTAGCCCCATGTTCATTGCAGCACTGTTCACAGTGGCCAAGACATGGAAACAACCAAAAAGCCCTTCAATAGAAGACTGGATAAAGAAGATGTGGCACATATACACTATGGAATACTACTCAGCCATAAGAAACGATGACATCAGATCATTTACAGCAAAATGGTGGGATCTTGATAACATTTTAAGGAGTGAAATAAGTAAATCAGAAAAAAACAAGAACTACATGATTCCATACATTGGTGGAACATAAAAATGAGACTAAGAGACATGGACAAGAGTGTGGTGGTTACCAGGGGTGGGGGGAGGGAGGACAGGGGGAGAGTTAGGTGGAGGGGGAGGGGCACAGAGAACTAGATAGAGGGTGGCGAAGGACAATCTGACTTTGGGCGAGGGGTTTGCAACATAATTTAATGACAAAATAACCTAGACATGTTTTCTTTGAATATATGTACCCTGATTTATTAATGTCATCCCATTACCATTAATAAAAATTTATTTAAAAAAAAAAAAAAAAAAAAAAAAAAAAAAAAAAAAAAAAGAAATAACTGGGCAGAATGGAAAGAGGCAGAGTGCTCCAAGCAAAAAAGAAAGGCAGTTACTGAGATTTGATGTGCATGGTTCCATACAGATGCAGAGACAAAGCTGGGAAGCAGTGGGAGATGATGCCAGGAAGACAGCAAGAGCCAGTTCATGAGGGACCTGTGTCACTTGTTGGAGAGCTTGCCCTTTGTCTCACCCCACTACTTGTCTGTGACTGTAGTCATTAAACTTCTGACTAGCACCAGGAATGAGGTTCCAGGTTCTGTTATCTGCTTTCTGATTTTCAGTACTTGAAACTCTTTATTCTAGGCTGTTAACTCAATCCCACGCTCTATCTCCCCACATTACCCTCAATGCCACTGCTAGATGAACTATATTCTTGCATTTCATCTCTTATATCTCTGCCTTAAAACCTTCACCTTGAATTGCCTACCAAATACAACAGAAATTCCTACACATATGACCCCAATGTGTATCTCACTCTCACTCCCATTTGTCCCCTAAACACAGTTCACACAGGGGTGCTGAGGTTCCCCAGCTCCAAACCCTTGCTGCAGCAGCTCTCCTCACACTGTCCTTGCTGTTTTTCATCCACTCAAACCTTTTCGGTCTTCCAGATGCATCTCCAATGTTAGTTTATTTCCTATGCATCAACAATGCTTCTTGTTTCTATTATCTTGCAGCATTTATTGTATTCTACCTCATAGTTTTATGTATTTACTTTATTCATTTGATTAAAATGATTGCTCCTTCATCGTCAAAACTGTATCTAAGCCACTTTTTTTTTTTACCTCCTGTAGTGTACAACACCATTTCCTGAGCAGAGGTATTAGGTAAATATTAAATTGAAGGCTGTTAAATTGATGGTTATTAGTGAAGCTCAGTTAATCTATTCTTTTTCTCCTTGATGATCTTAGTATTACCTCAAATTCTTTTACTATGTTATTAACAAGGCAGGTATAGGCTGGTATTTTATTTCTGTTGTATAGAAATAAGCATTTGAATATTAAGGAGTCAAGAAGTTTACTCAGTACTACAGACTACAGTCTAAGCTCCAGACACCATGTCAGTGCTTGGTTAAGGCGATGCTAGATCTGGGACTCCTCCTTAAGAAATTAAAAGGATAGTTTTTAAAAAATACATGAAGAATTATTTTTACTACAATTTTTCATCAAAACTAGGAGGAAAGATAATAGGAAAGTTGTTAAGTGTCACAAAAATTGTTAGGTTTTATATAGGAGCTCACTTAAAAGAGACAAAACCACCAAAAAACCATTTATAACCAAATGCCAGCTCCATAGCCTAAGGTTACAAGAGCATTTGTTGCGACCATTGTAGGGCAGGGGCAGGGTGGGACACAAACCCACCAAACAGAGAAGGCTATGAACTGGACTTGAGAAAGAGACCACCCGCTCACAAATAAAGCATTATACACTTGATAATTCTAGGTGTCCAAATTGTAAAATATGCATAAAATTAGCATCTAGCTAAACTGGACAGATGAATCCTTAATAAAATGTCTAAGGCAAAAATATTACAGCGAAACTAAAATTTTGAAAAAAGAATCTTCTGTAATTCATCAAGTTTGATCAAAATCGACTTTTTTTGGAAACTGAATTGTCTTGAGTTTAATTTGGAGAAATGTCTAGCCTGGGTTGCTGACACGTTCTTCTTCTGTCAAGAATCCGAGTTTGTTTATGGGTACAAAAGTTGGCCTCTGACCCAAAGCCTTTGTCTGCACATTAACTCTATTCTACCTAGTTCTCATGTCCTTTATTCAAGATTTTAAATTCTATGAGGGTCTGGATCAGACAGAATATCTTATGCTTCTTATGCTGCTAGTACCTAGCACACTGCCTTCTATTTAGTAGCCAGCATGTTAGCTATTGAGAAATCAAGTGAGAACAAGGCATCAACCCAATTGCCTCACTTTTAGGGGGATGGTTAGGGGAACCCTCAACATATAGTCCCTCCTAAAGGTGGTTCAGTAGTTTCACCTGCAAATATGACAGACAGTGTCACTGTTACTACCAAACCAGGAGTATTCTGGAGCTAAATAAAGTTTTCCTATCTACTCTTACTTCATTCAACCTGACTAGAAGTCTTTTCTTAAGTGGGACTTGGAAAAGGAACCACACTTATCCTTTTAAATCCTACCAAGTACTGAATAATTTTTATATAATAAACTTTGAGTTGCAGCCGTTTTCTGTTATCAATAATGCTTACTTTTAGTAAGAAATTGAATTAGGTTAACAACCCTTTCATTCTGTTTTACAGTGATGCAAAGCCCAACCAGAATACAGAGTTTCTCAAGCTATAATCCTGGGTTTCTGGCCACTTTATTATTCAGAAATGCCTGCTCCTTGCCCCCAGACATTGTGACTCCTAGATGACCTGCCTTTATCTCTGACCCTCAGGAAAAGGGTCCCCCCAGATCTGTTGTCCCAGATTCTGCTCCCACATTTCCAATGTCCTGAATGATCCTGTAATTACCTCTCAATGTCTCCTTGATTCTCAGCAATGACTCCTTGATTCTCCCTGAAGTCACTAATCTGGCCCAGCCCTGTTAATCCATTAGCTTGTTAATGAAACCTGACTTTACCCTCTTGTGAAATCTGATTAATGCCCATTGTTCTAAACCAGGGGTCCCCAAACTACAGCCCCCTGAGGCCATTTATCCAGCCCCCGCCGCACTTCCAGACAGGGCACCTCTTTCATTGGTGGTCAGTGAGAGGAGCATAGTTCCCATTAAAATACTGGTCAGTTTGTTGATTTAAATTTACTTGTTCTTCATTATACGAAGTGAAATAAGTAAATCAGAAAAAAACAGGAACTGCATTATTCCATACATAGGTAGGACATAAAAGTGAGACTAAGAGACATTGATAAGAGTGTGGTGGTTACGGGGGGAGGGGTGAGAGGGAGAGGGAAAGGGGGAGGGGGAGGGGCACAAAGAAAACTAGATAGAAGGTGACAGAGGACAATCTGACTTTGGGTGATGGATATGCAACATAATTGAACGACAAGATAACCTGGACATGTTATCTTTGAATATATGTATCCTGATTTATTGATGTTGCCCCATTAAAAAAATAAAATTATTAAAAAAATTATAAAAAAAAATTTACTTGTTCTTTATTTTAAATATTGTATTTGTTCCCGTTTTGGTTTTTTTACTTTAAAATAAGATATGTGCAGTGTGCATAGGGATTTGTTCATAGTTCTTTTTATAGTCTGGCCCTCCAACGATCTGAGGGACAGTGAACTGGTCCCCTGTGTAAAAAGTTTGGGGACTCCTGTTCTAAACTATATTTTGTGTGCTTTCATAGCATTTTTTATATTATATTTTAGCTCTACCCTCATCTGACTTCCCCACTAGATTCTGAACATTCTTATTGCCTTGTCCTCAAACACAGGATTGCCTTTTTAACATATGCTTCCACACCAGGGATCCTGTTCTGGGTATGAAATGACAAGATTCTCAGATCTCCATAGTATAATCAATCATAAAACTACTAGAACTTAAGCTCCAGAAAAGTCAGCAGTTCCCTGTGCTCACCAACATATCCTAGTTTATAGAACAGCGCCTGGCAGTGGTCACTACTAGTCTCAATAATGTTTGTAGTACAAAAGAATACTTGATTAATATATAACATTATGAAAGGAACAGTCTTACATGGGTCTTTTTAAATATTTGTAAATCATCAAGACTCCAATATTTCTTTCATACCTTAGAGACAGAACACAATCAAGAATTTGTATACAGTTGTGATTTAAAAATATTTATCATAGATATTTTACATTCATATGGTTTCACAAGAACACTTTTATTTTGAATGCACAATAATTGCCATTTTTCAAGCTTTAAAGATTCTGGGCTTTCTGTTTCCAAAGTGACGGCCATACCCCAATGGAAAATCAAGCAGTTTGCTATTAATTTGAGTGTAGAGAGTGGTCCTTCAGGATAATTTGAAGAGTCAGGACACCCCACTCCCTAGAGGTCTCCTGTGTACTCTGAGCAGTCCAGACTGCTTCATGACAAGAATGTTCAGGGACCCTAATCTGAACACTCAGCATTGTGCTCTGGAGTCAGATGCCTTACTATTGCCCCAGAAGGTGCCCCTAGGAAACCTATTCTGCATGGGACAGGAGCTCTGTAGGAAATCACTTAAACCTGGCCAGCAGTTGGGGTTTGGATGTATGCTCATTATATGGGACTGGGGTTCCCTAAAAGAGACCAAGCTAAAGAAAAGGAAAGTAGGCCATTGAAAGAAAAACTGTCTGAGTGGAGACAAAGGCTGGCTGAAGAGCTGTTTTCCAGGGGCTGTGTCTGATCCAGGTCCTGCCCGGGTCTGAGCCTAGGGAAGGGGAACAAGCATCCAAAGGCTAACATTAAACAAATGGTGAGGAGGGGTCAAAGGGGGGCAGCAGAGCAGTGATGCTCACAGAGCAGCAATACAGGAGCAGACAGTGTCAGATGGAGAGGCAGCACCTGGGTCCCAGGAAAAGGAAGTAGGAATAGCAGGAGTGAAAAGCATTCAGCCAAAAGGAGAAGAACAAAACTTGAAAAGTTTAACTCATGTCACCAATTCAGCTTCTAGCAGCTTTTTCAACAACAACAACAAAAATGTGTACTTGTGTAAAAAGAAAATAACAACATGGATTGGAAAGTCTCTATGTCTTAACACTTGTGAAGGAAGGTGAACAGGTGCAGATGGTCTAGCCCCGATTGGGAACGGAAGTGTGGTGTCCCTTGCATGTGCCAGGTAGGGGTGCTCGCCCCAGGCTCACTCAGCATGAGGGTGTTAGAGGGAAACGCCACTGACAGGAGTGACTCATCACCTCGCCAGGACTGTGGCAAGAGCTGGGGCAGCCAACTTCCCCGACTGCAGAGATGCAGAGTCCAGAGAACACAGCGCCGGGGCAAGGACATAGGAACCTGAACGACTTACTGCTGTTCTATGTTCTTCACATAGTTTCATGTACTCATTTAATCCTCAAAACAAGTCTGTGAGGTTGGGACTATTATTATATTTCTCTTCCCACCTTCCTTCTCTTCTTCCTTCCTTCTCTTTGGTGGGAAGAACACTTAACATGGGATCTACCCTCTTAACAAATGTTGGAGTGCACAATACAGTATTATTTACTCTAGGTTGTGCTATGTTGAACAGCAGATCTCTAAAACTTATTCATAAGTGCATAACTGACACTTTATATCAATTTATCAACACTAATTCTTTATATTGTTTGGGTGGGTAAGGACATACAATAACATTTCAAAGGCATGAATGAGAATGATAACCACCACATTCCAGATGCTTGTGACCTGTGCAGAGGAGAAAGGGAATTTGAATGGAGAGAACACCCAAAGGGCTTAAATCTGCTTTTCATAATGTTTTATATGTGAGGCCAAGTTATAGGTGCAGGACTGTTCTTTCTGTCTAAACTGTATTATACAGGTCTGAAATATTTCTTAAAATGAACAAATCATTCAACTGGCTCTGAGTAAATGGCAATGTTGTATACAGAGACTTTCACACAAATAAATACCCCATGTCTCTCTTGTCATGTATGTCTTTTAGAAATCCTTTCCTTCGGTGGGTCAAAGGAAAACAATTCTTTGAAAATAAAGTTATAGTTGCATATTATGCATCTTCCATTTCACTCACCATACTTTTGCAACCCGCTCTGTGCCTTGGGATTCTGCATCACCTGCATCAACAGGATTTCCGCACCCTTTGCATTCAGGTTTGGTTCAGCCAAAGGTGAGCTCCCAGGAAAAGACAGAAAGGGAAAAGTGAGGTCAAAATCTTTCTTCTGTTTTCCTTCCGCTAGGTTGCCACCAGAGTTCATTGCTCTGCTCAACATGAGACAATTCTCTCTCTTTTCTGGTTTTTTTTTTTTTTCAGTTCCAGTGTCTGCTCTCTCCACTGTCCCTTTGTTTGTACCTGTGAGTTATAAGAATTGAGCTGATATTAGCCCTGCTTTCCCATTACTATCTCTTATAAATAGTCCACTTTTTAAATAAATGCACCGTGGGCTGTCCTTTGTAAAAGTCATTGGTTTGGTTCTCCTTTCTTTAGGTATTTAACCACAATTTCATTTTCTCAAAAACACTGAGAATCTAATGGATCTTTATATATTCATGTATTTATTTATTGAACAAATATTTATGGTATGCTAACAAGGCACCTAAAAGTAAATGATTTAAAATATTTTTATTGCTCAATGATGTACTTGAGTTTTATTCTGTTGTGGTTGTCTTATCTTGTAGTACACTCATCACAGTTTATAGGCCAGGAACAGACCACTTATTTCATAAAATACAACAAAAGTGCAAAGAGGGAGATAAATGCTGCCTTAAAAATTTATCAATAACTTATTATATATACAAAAATATTTACAAAGTGGTTGACAATTCTTTTATACAATAATTTTTATAAACTCCTATAATAAGACATGTGGCCACAAAAGACAGAAATCCGTATGACCATCAATGGCTTTCAGGTAAGAAGAAAAAAAAACCAGTTTTGTCCAGTATCAAAGACTTTACCAATTGCTGGATTCAACCCAAGAATATACTGACACTGCCTGACCAGGCGGTGGTGCAGTGAATAGACTGTCTGGCTGGATGTTGAGGACCCAGGTTCAAAACCCTGAGGTCGCCAGCCTGAGTGCAGGATCGCTAGCTTGAACATGGAATCATAAATATGGCCCCAATGGTCACTGGCTTGATGCTCTAGCTCGCTGGTTTAAGTCCAACGCTGCTGACTTGAGCAAAAGGTCACTGGCTCAGCTAGAGCCCCCCCAGTCAAGGCACATATGAGAAAGCAATCAATGGACAATTAAGGAGACTAAGGAACCACAGTGGATAATTGATGCTTCTCGTCTCCCTTCCTGTCTATCTGTCTGTCTGTCTCTCTCTCTCTCTCTCTCTCTCTCACTTAAAAAAATTGACAGGAGTGGGTGTGGGCATACATACAAGAATAGCTCAAGAAAACTGATTCTTTTTACACATTCACACACACACACACACACAAAAGAGAGTCACTTTTTTTTGGCTTGCCAGTTATACGATAAATATCTCCATTGCCATAGAAATGTGACACCATCCTGTCTGGGGACTAGTGTCTTAAAATGAGCTCTAGTTTATAGTTTAGAGAAAAAGTTCTATACACAGTACCTGTCAGTGTTCAGTCAGTATAAGAGAGACCACTCTGGGCATTTCAAACAGAGGAGATTTAATATCAGAAACTAGTTACAAAGGTGTTGGAAGAGCTACAAGAGCCAGGAGAGATAAGCTCATCAAAAGATCAGTAACTACAGGGAGTCACTATCATGCCAGAGTCAAAGAAGTGATTTTACCCGGAACCCACAGTATGGGCCTCGGTCACTGCTGAGAACTCCCCACTTCTAATTTGTGGGGCCTCTGGCACCAGGGCCTGCTGAAACATCCCTTGCCACTGCCACATTGTCGGAGCAAGGATCCGGATCTCGTACTGGCCAGTAGCCTAACGGCTTGAATGAGGAAAACCTAGTCTTTCTCTCCTGTGAGTCTCCTTCACTTTCACTCAGAACACTACACTTCTGACACTGTGGCCACCAAATGAGGGGGGGGGGGGTGTCCCACCCAGCAATTCTCGTAATACCAGCTGGGCAGAGGCGGATTAAGTTTGGTTGAGGCCCCAGTCACAGAAAATATTGGTTCCCTTAAAGAAAAGAGAGACACAGGAAAAATAAAAATACATATTTTTTTTTGGCATTTTTCTGAAGCAAGAAGTGGGGAGGCAGACATACAGACTCCCGCATGAGCCCAAACGGGATCCACCCAGCATGCCCACTAAGGGGCGATGCTCTGCCCATCTGGGGCATTGCTCCATTGCAGAGACATTCTAGTGCCTGAGGCAGAGGCCATGAAGCCATCCTCAGTGCCCAGGCCAACTTTTGCTCCAATGGAGCCTTAGCTGTGGGAGGGGAAGAGAGAGATAGAGAGAAAGGTGAGGGGGAAAGGTGGAGAAGCAGATGGACTCTTCTCCTGTGTGCCTTGGCTGGGAATCAAACCCGGGACTTCCACACACTGGGCCGACGTTCTACCGCTGAGCCAACCGGCCAGGGCTCATATTAACCATATTTTTAAATATTTATAAATAAAAATATTATGTACTATTAATGTTAAAATTGCACATATGAAAACAAACTTGGTGTCATTAGAAAAAGTGCAAAATTGGGGTTTTGCAGGGCCCTTCAGAAGTTGTTGCCCAGGGTGCACACCTGGTGCCCAATGTGCCCACCATTAAATCTGCCTCTGCAGCTGGGTGTTCTACAAATTAACTCATTTCTAACACTATGTACCTGGAGATATCACAGCATCAGATTTCACAGGTTAAGGGTTCAATCCTAAAGATTGTTCCCACCAACTTCAGATGCCAACTACAAACTCAGGTTGTCACCTGTGCTTCTGACCAATCAGCTATACATCTGGGGTTCCCATCACTCCCTCTTCAAGTTCAATTAATATGCTCGAGTGGCCCACAGAACTCAGAGAAACACTTGTATTTACCAGGTTATTAAAGGATACCAATGAACAGCCAGGTTACAAAGGATAAGGGCTGGGAGGGTCCTGAGCACCTGTAGGAGGATTCTGCCCCTGTAAAGTTGTGTGGGTCACCCTTCCAGTATGGATGTGTTTGTCGACCTGGGAGCTCTCCAAACTCTCTGCTACTAGGATTTTCTGGAAGCTTCCTCGCAAACACATGATCAAGTATTAATTCCATTTCTTCTCTTCTCTCTAGAAAAGGGGGTTGGAGCTTAAAATTCAAAGCTTCTAACTATGGCTTGGTCTTTCTGATGACCTGCTCCATCAAAAAATCCACCCACAATTGCTTTATTACAATAAGGAATGCTCCTGGTACTCTCATCAATGAGGAATTTACAAGGGCTTTGGGAGCTCTGTGTCAGAACCGGGGGCAGATTGTGTGTGTGTGTGTGTGTGTGTGTGTGTGTGTGTGTTATCTTGCACTGCCAGAGGCACCTGCCAGAAGTCAGGAGAAATAAAAAATGGCTTTTTCCCTTTTCCCAATTCCAATTACCTGCCAATATCTCCCACTTGTAGAACTTAACACGAAGATAACTGCCAAGGGAATCTGAAATAGTTTGTAGGCTTCTAGCCCCCAGATTAAAGAGTAAGAAAAGAAAAGGAGCAGATATGAGAGATCAGACACTCTCAGCAACTAACTAAAAAGTATTTTACACTTCCAAGAGGAATTCATTTGCTTTCTTTAAAAAAGAAAACAGTTCAAAACTATGGTCATTTTTTCATTACTAGTTAAAACAGTGTTTCTTTGATAATTAGATTTTATCCTTTCCTCCACCTTCCACCTTATCATGGAACTAAAAAATATAAATATATTCTACATTTATTCATATATTCTTTTTTACCTGCTAAGATTAAATGAAGATTTGAGACGGTGTAATTTATTATCCTGTCATTACCTTGAATTTCAAGTCCAGGCTAAAAAGTTAATGTGTAATGTCAAAATTTTACTCTTACAAAAAATACTTCTTGAATAATTAGATGAACAACAAAGTATAAATATTTTAAAATGTTATGGAAAATTTCCTCCAATTAAAAAAATCATAAAAGGAACATGTGCACGCAGCCCTGCCTGGCAGTAGAGCCAAGGCTAGCAGCCATTCCACAAGTAGGCTCCTCCTGCAAAGGTGGGGCAAAAGCCCAGAAACAGGCAGAGACCCGCAGCTGAGCAAAGGTGCTCGCCACTGCCCTCAGGGCTGAGCATAACACCACCCACAGGGGTGGGGCAAAGGCCAAGGCAACCAAGGCTTGTGCACCCCAGCATGTGATCACAACCACTCCCGTGAAGGAGAGGTGGAAACAACAGCAACAGCCCCAGTGGGCAGGCACTGGCAACACTCAAACCCAAAAGCCCTAGGCAACGTCAGCAGACGGGGTGGCGGGCCTGCAGACAGACCATACCTAAAGAACAAAGGCCATACCCAGTAGACTCCAGGGGCCAAAACCTTCCTTTACACAGAAAAAATGCAAAGGCAGAGAAATGCAACACAAATAAATCAAGAGAAATCCCCAAAATGAATCAGATATAACCAAATTGCCAGATGCAGAGTTGAAAATAATGATTGTTAGGATGCTCAAAGATATTGGAACAACAATAGATGGTCATTATGAACACCTAAATAAAGAGATAGCAAATATAAAAAAGGACATTGAAATAATAAAAAAGAATCAGTCAGAAATGACAAATACAATATCTGAAATAAAGAACACAATGGAAGGAATTAAAAGCAGGATGGGATGACGTCAGAGTAATGGCGGGGTAGGAAGCGATACCGATAATCTCCCCCAAAACTCAACAAGATCTTCAACCAGAAACAGAAAAACCTATACTTGGAGCTTCCAGATGCTTCGCAATACACCCAAAGGTATGATTGAGTGAAAAATTGGCTAAATATATAACCAAACCCCGAAGGAAATAGGGAGTAAGAAATGCTCCGCCTTCCTCACTAACCTAAACAGGGCGGCTTTCTCTGGTAACTGTGAATATAGAAACTGAGGCGGGCAAAGGGGGTGAATACAAACGGCCGAACCAGGCTGTGGCACGGAGATCCAAGCCGAGGAAAATCTGATCCTGTGGCAACCCGGGCAATACAAGCTAACACTCGCGCCAAACCCAAACAAAGAAAGACAAGCGACGCGGCCATTTTACCCGGTCTCCTGGTTGGTGCGCAGTTAGTGGGTGAGAGATTTCTTCCTAGGCCCCGGGAGTCAGTGCCCGTGTTGCCCCACGGAGAGACAGGGTCAGAGGCCTTTCTGTGGGCCGAGGGCAGAGTCTCTGGGCAGCCCCAGCACCCTGGGAAAGCCACGCACGGGAGGGAGTGAGAACTAATTCCAATGGTGGAGATTTTCCTTGCCGAGGGTGTTTCACTCAGAGGGAAAGCGGCCGTCCTCATATCCTGGATTGCGAGCGCAGATAAGGAGTGAGCGATTCCTCCGAGTGCCTCGGCAGTGCGCGCCCGTGTCATCGCACAGAGGAGCAGAGTCAGGGGCCTTTGTGTGGGCCAAAGCAGAATCTCGGGCCGCCCCAGCGCCTTGCAAAAGCCGCGCACGGGGACGGAGCGAGACTCAATTCCAACGCTGCAACTTTTCCCTGCGGTCGGGGGTTTCACTCAGAGCGTGAGACTGCTGGCCGGATATCCTGGTCTGCGCGCGCAGCCAGTGAGTGAGAGTTTTCTCTAAGCGCCCCGGAAGTGGGTACCCGCTTGTGTTACCGGACAGAGTGGCAGAGCCAGAGGTCTGTGAGTGGGTGGAAAGCCCGCCTGATTATGCTAGCAGCTCTGACTGACTGAGCCTTACCCAGAGCCCTGTGCTGAGTGGAAATAGAGTGGGGAGTTGCCAGCTCTTTGAGCCTCTTACTATCCAGGCAGAGGCAGCAGCAACCCCATAGCTGGATTATCAGGCTACTAATTGAGGAAGGAAAGACTAGGAGAAAGGCTCCAGGAACACGGACTCTCTCACTGTCGGAGCCTATAAATGCTAATAGCCTCGACTGCCAACGAGACTAAAGCACAATACATGACATTGCCATAGAGACTTATCAACTGCAAACCTCCACCTGAGCGTGGCAAAGGGGCAAAACCCGGGGTACAGAGTCACCGACCAGGAAGAGGGAGAGAAAAGAAAAAGCAAGAACATAACCTCTCAAAATCAAGAATAATCTGCAGACTTTATTACCTATCCCATTTTATTATATTTGTTCGTTTGTTTCTCTTATCTTCATTCTTGATACTTTTTTTTTCCTCCTCCAATTTGGCCGATTAACTCTCTACCGGTCTTACTCTCTCCTCTCCTTGAACTACACTACCCATAAGTGTTACATCCCCCATTATCTTTTCTCTTCTCTTCCTTTCTCTCTATGAGGGTTGCACTCCAAAACCCTTAACTCTCTCTCTCTCTCTCTCCTTTCTTTTTTCTTCTTTTAGTGGTTCCCTCTTTTTTTCTCTCTCTCTCTTTCTTTTCTCCCTCTATATTAGTTTCTTCCTTTCTCCTTTACATCTCCTCTCATTCAAACCTCAATAACAAACAAATTATCTTATCTGGGACTCAAACTTATGTTTGTGGCATTTTGGGGGGTTTTTACTTCACCTTTTTAACTCACTAGCAGTGCTCCCATCCCTGGCTCTCCATATTATCTAGTTCTTGTTCCACTAAATACAATAGTAATTTTTTAATTTGTCCCCCCATTTTTCCGTTTTCCTCTTAATCCTCTCATCATAACTCTTAGACAACCAACACCTAAAAGCAAATCATTTTATTCTTGACCCAAATTTTTTCCTTATTTGCTTTTTGTGGGTCCATACGCTCTTTTTTTTCTTTTTTTTTTTTTTTTTTTTTTTTTTTTTTTGCCCCTTTATTACTTTTCCCCAATTCAGGCCCTCCATCACAGGCATTGTTTGTTATAATTCACAGTCCACCACAAGATTTTATCAAGAAAGAGGGGAGAGGAGAGGAGAGGAAAAAAGGAGGGGGGGAATAATTTCCTTTTTTTTTTTTTTTTTTTATTATTTTATTTTATTTTTCTTTATTTCATTATTAATTTTTTTTTAAAAAACAACTCTTTTCGATTTTTTTTTTATTATTTTTTTAAACTTTTTATTCTTTATTAAATCTCATTAATACTATCAACAAAACCACCCTCAGATGCCATTAAGGAAGAGAAAATCGAATATCATGGATACAAAAGAAAGAGAGGTAACACAGCTAGATGAGGAAAAATCTATGGAGAAAAAATTTAATATATTGGAAACCTTGGAGCTAAATGACAGAGAATTCAAGATAGAAATCTTAAAAATACTCAGAGATATACAAGAAAACACAGAAAGGCAATTTAGGGAGCTCAGAAAACAACTCAATGAACACAAAGAATATATGTCCAAGGAAATTGAAACTATAAAAACAAATCAAACAGAGATGAAAAACTCAATTCACGAGCTGAAAAACGAAGTAACAAGCTTAGCTAATAGAACAGGTCAGATAGAAGAGAGGATTAGTGAAATAGAAGACAAGCAACTTGAGGCACAACAGAGAGAAGAAGAAAGAGACTCAAAAATTAAAAAAAATGAGATAGCCCTACAAGAATTATCTGACTCCATCAAAAAGAATAACATAAGAATAATAGGTATATCAGAGGGAGAAGAGAGAGAAAATGGAATGGAGAACATACTCAAACAAATAATAGATGAGAACTTCCCAAGCCTGTGGAAAGAACTAAAGCCTCAAGTTCAAGAAGCAAACAGAACTCCAAGTTTTCTTAACCCCAACAAACCTACTCCAAGGCATATCATAATGAAATTGACACAAACCAACAGCAAAGAAAAAATTCTCAAGGCAGCCAGGGAAAAGAAGAATACAACATATAAAGGAAGGCCCATTAGATTATCATCAGATTTCTCAGCAGAAACTCTACAAGCTAGAAGAGAATGGACCCCAATATTTAAAGTCCTGAAAGAGAGGAACTTTCAGCCACGAATACTATACCCATCAAAGCTATCCTTCAAATATGAAGGAGAAATAAAAACATTCACAGATACAGAAAAGATGAGGGAATTTATCATCAGAAAACCCCCACTCCAGGAATTACTAAAGGGGGTTCTCCAATCAGATACAAAGAACAAAAAAAAACAGAGCCACAAGTAAAAGCTCCAAGAAGAACACAATAAAACCAAATTTAAACTGTGACAACAACAAAAAGAAAGAGGGGGAGAAGATGGAGATTAACAGTAGCAAAGGACGATGGAGTGCAAAAGTACTCACAAAATAGTTCGCTACAATGAACAGGGTAGGGACCCTTTTCATTATTCAAAGGTAACCATCATTGAAAAAACCACCACAGAAGCACATGAGATAAAAAAGATAGCAACAGTGGAAAGATGTATGGAATACAACCAAATAAAAACAAAAGATAGAAAAACAAAAGAGAAGGATCAAACAAGACACAAAACTAACAGAAAGCAAGATATAAAATGGCAATAGGGAACTCACAAGTATCAATAATTACACTAAATGTAAACGGATTAAACTCACCAATAAAAAGGCACAGAGTAGCAGAATGGATTAAAAAAGAAAATCCAACTGTATGCTGCCTACAGGAAACTCATCTAAGTAACAAGGATAAAAACAAATTCAAAGTGAAAGGCTGGAAAACAATACTCCAAGCAAATAACATCCAAAAAAAAGCAGGTGTAGCAATACTCATATCGGATAATGCTGACTACAAGACAGGAAAAGTACTCAGAGACAAAAATGGCCATTTCATAATGGCTAAGGGGACACTCAATCAAGAAGACATAACAATTCTTAATATATATGCACCAAACCAAGGAGCACCAAAATATATAAGACAGCTACTTATTGATCTTAAAACAAAAACTGACAAAAATACAATCATACTTGGAGACCTCAATACACCGCTGACGGCTCTAGATCGGTCATCCAAACAGAGAATCAACAAAGACATAGTGGCCTTAAACAAAACACTAGAGCACCTGGATATGATAGACATCTACAGGACATTTCATCCCAAAGTGACTGAGTATACATTTTTCTCCAGTGTACATGGATCATTCTCAAGAATTGACCATATGTTGGGCCACAAAAACAACATCAGCAAATTCAGAAAAGTTGAAGTTGTACCAAGCATATTTTCTGATAATAAAGCCTTGAAACTAGAATTCAACTGCAAAAAAGAGGAAAAAAATCCCACAAAAATGTGGAAACTAAACAACATACTTTTAAAAAATGAATGGGTCAAAGAAGAAATAAGTGCAGAGATCAAAAGATATATACAGACTAATGAAAATGACAATACGACATATCAGAATCTATGGGATGCAGCAAAAGCAGTGATAAGAGGGAAGTTCATATCACTTCAGGCATATATGAACAAACAAGAGAGAGCCCAAGTGAACCACTTAACTTCCCACCTTAAGGAACTAGAAAAAGAAGAACAAAGACAACCCCAAACCAGCCGAAGAAAGGAGATAATAAAAATCAGAGCAGAAGTAAATGAATTAGAGAACAGAAAAACTATAGAAAAAATTAATAGAACAAGGAGCTGGTTCTTTGAAAAGATCAACAAAATTGACAAACCCTTGGCAAGACTTACCAAGGAAAAAAGAGAAAGAACTCATATAAACAAAATCCAAAATGAAAGAGGAGAAATCACCACGGACACCATAGATATACAAAGAATTATTGTAGAATACTATGAAAACTTTATGCTACTAAATTCAACAACCTAGAAGAAATGGATAAATTCCTAGAAAAATACAACCTTCCTAGACTGAGTCAAGAAGAAGCAGAAAGCCTAAACAGACCTATCAGTAGAGAAGAAATAGAAAAAACCATTAAAAACCTCCCCAAAAATAAAAGTCCAGGCCCTGACGGCTATACCAGCGAATTTTATCAAACATTCAAAGAAGACTTGGTTCCTATTCTACTCAAAGTCTTCCAAAAAATTGAAGAAGAAGCAATACTTCCAAACACATTTTACGAAGCCAACATAACCCTCATACCAAAACCAGGCAAGGATGGCACAAAAAAAGAAAACTACAGACCAATATCTCTAATGAATACAGATGCTAAAATACTAAACAAAATACTAGCAAATCGAATACAACAACATATTAAAAAAATAATACATCATGATCAAGTGGGATTCATCCCAGAATCTCAAGGATGGTTCAACATACGTAAAACGGTTAATGTAATACACCATATCAACAAAACAAAGAACAAAAACCACATGATCTTATCAATAGACGCAGAAAAGGCTTTCGATAAAATACAACACAATTTTATGTTTAAGACTCTCAACAAAATGGGTATAGAAGGAAAATATCTCAACATGATAAAGGCCATATATGATAAACCATCAGCTAACATCATATTAAATGGCACTAAACTGAAGGCTTTCCCCCTTAAATCAGGAACAAGACAGGGTTGTCCACTCTCTCCACTCTTATTTAATGTGGTACTAGAGGTTCTAGCCAGAGCAATCAGACAAGACAAAGAAATAAAAGGCATCCATATCAGAAAAGAAGAAGTAAAGGTATCACTTTTTGCAGATGATATGATCCTATACATCGAAAACCCCAAAGAATCCACAAAAAGACTACTAGAAACAATAAGCCAATACAGTAAGGTCGCAGGATACAAAATTAACATACAGAAGTCAATAGCCTTTCTATATGCCAACAATGAAACAACTGAGAAGGAACTCAAAAGAATAATCCCCTTCACGATTGCAACAAAAAAAATAAAATACTTAGGAATAAACATAACAAAGAATGTAAAGGACTTATATAATGAAAACTATAAACCATTGTTAAGGGAAATCGAAAAAGATATAATGAGATGGAAGAATATACCTTGTTCTTGGCTAGGAAGAATAAATATAATCAAGATGGCTATATTACCCAAAGCAATATACAAATTTAATGCAATTCCCATCAAACTTCCAATGACATTTTTTAAAGAAATAGAGCAAAAAATCATCAGATTTATATGGAACTATAAAAAACCCCGAATAGCCAAAGCAATCCTAAAGAAAAAGAATGAAGCTGGGGGCATTTCAATACCTGACTTCAAACTCTATTATAGGGCCACGACAATCAAAACAGCATGGTATTGGCAGAAAAATAGACACTCAGACCAATGGAACAGAATAGAAAGTCCAGAAATAAAACCACATATATATAGTCAAATAATTTTTGATAAAGGGGCCAACAACACACAATGGAGAAAAGAAAGCCTCTTCAATAAATGGTGCTGGGAAAACTGGAAAGCCACATGCAAAAGAATGAAACTCGACTACAGTCTCTCCCCCTGTACAAAAATTAACTCAAAATGGATCAAAGATCTAAACATAAGACCTGAAACAATTAAGTACATAGAAGAAGACATAGGTACTCAACTCAGGGACCTGGGTTTTAAAGAGCATTTTATGAATTTGACTCCAATGGCAAGAGAAGTGAAGGCAAAAATTAATGAATGGGACTACATCAGACTAAGAAGTTTTTGCTCAGCAAGAGAAACTGATAACAAAATAAACAGAAAGCCAACTAAATGGGAAATGATTTTTTCAAACGACAGCTCAGATAAGGGCCTAATATCCAAAATATATAAAGAACTCATAAAACTCAACAACAAACAAACAAACAATCCAATAAAAAAATGGGAAGAGGATATGAATAGACACTTCTCCCAGGAAGAAATACAAATGGCCAACAGATATATGAAAAGATGCTCATCTTCTTTAGCTATTAGAGAAATGCAAATCAAAACGGCAATGAGATACCACCTCACACCTGTTCGATTAGCTGTTATTAGCAAGTCAGGTAACAGCAAATGTTGGAGAGGCTGTGGAGAAAAAGGAACCCTCATACACTGTTGGTGGGAATGTAAAGTAGTACAACCATTATGGAAGAAAGTATGGTGGTTCCTCAAAAAACTGAAAATAGAACTACCTTATGACCCAGCAATCCCTCTACTGGGTATATATCCCAAAAACTCAGAAACATTGATACGTAAAGACACATGCAGCCCCATGTTTATTGCAGCATTGTTCACAGTGGCCAGGACATGGAAACAACCAAAAAGCCCATCAATAGATGACTGGATAAAGAAGATGTGGCACATATACACTATGGAATACTACTCAGCCATAAGAAATGATGACATCGGAACATTTACAGCAAAATGGTGGGATCTTGATAACATGATACGAAGCGAAATAAGTAAATCAGAAAAAAACAGGAACTGTATTATTCCATACGTAGGTGGGACATAATAGTGAAACTAAGAGACATTGATAAGAGTGTGGTGGTTACGGGGGGGAGGGGGGAATGGGAGAGGGATAGGGGGTGGGGAGGGGCACAAAGAAAATAAGATAGAAGGTGACAGAGGACAATCTGACTTTGGGTGGTGGGTATGCAACATAATTGAACGACAAGATAACCTGGACTTGTTATCTTTGAATATATGTATCCTGATTTATTGATGTCACCCCATTAAAAAAATAAAATTATATAATAAAAAAAATAAAAAATAAAAAAGCAGGATGGATGAAGCAGAGAATCAAATCAGCGACTTAGAGGACATGATAAATAAAGGCAAGGAAGCAGAGCAGAAAAAAGAAAAAGGACTCAAAAAGTCTGAGGAAACTCTAAGAGAGCTCTGTGACAACATGAAGAGAAATAACATCTGCATCATAGGGGTTCCTGAAGAGGAAGAAAAAGAACAAGGGATAGAGACTTTATTCAAGCATATCATAGCTGAAAACTTCCCTCAATTAAGGCAGGAAAACATCTCACATGTTCAGGAAGCACAAAGAACTCCATTAAGAAGAAAGCCAAAGAAATCAACACCAAGACACATCATAATTAAGATACCAAAGCTAAGTGATAAAGAGAAAATATTAAAAGCTGCTAGAGAACAAAAGACTATCACCTACAAAGGAGCCCCCATAAGGATGACTTCTGACTTCTCAATAAAAATACTTGAGGTCAGAATGGAATGGCAAGAAATATTCAAAGTAATGCAGAACAAGAGCCTACAACCAAGACTACTTTATCCAGCAAGGCTATCATTTAAAATTGAAGGAGAAATAAAAAGCTTTACAGACAAAAAAAAAAATTCAAGGAATTTACTACAACCAAACCAAGGCTGCAAGAAATGCTAAGGGACCTGTTGTAAACAGATCAAAGGAGAAAAAGAATATAGCAAAAGAGGAATACAGTTCTAAAGAATAAAATGGCAATAAACAATTACATATCAATAATAACCTTAAATGTAAATGGATTAAATGATCTGATCAAAAGACATAGAGTAGCTGCGTGGATAAGAAAACAGGACCCACATATATGCTGTCTACAAGAGACACACCTTAAATCAAAAGATGTACATAGACTGAAGATAAAAGGATGGAAAAAAATATTTCAGAAAACCTAAACAGACCTATTACAACAAATGAGATTGATTGAAACAGTTATCAAAAAACTCCCAAAAAAGAAAAGCCCTGAGCCTGATGGCTTCACAAGTGAATTCTACCAAATATTCAAAGAAGAACTAACTCCTATCCTTCTCAAGCTATTTCAAAAAATTCAAGAGGAAGGAAGACTTCCAAGCTCCTTTTATGAGGTGAGCATAACTCTGATTCCAAAACCAGGCAAAGACAACACAAAAAAAGAAAATTATAGGACAATATCTCTGATGAATATAGACGCAAAAATCCTCAACAAAATATTAGCAAACCGGATCCAGCAATATATGAAAAAAACATACACCATGATCAAGTGGGATTTATTCTTGGGAGGCAAGGCTGGTACAGTATTTGCAAATCAATCAATGTGAATCATCACATAAACAAAAAGAAGGAGAAAAACTACATGATAATTTCAATAGATGCAGAAAAAGCATTTGATAAAATCCAGCACCCATTCATGATCAAAACTCTCAGCAAAGTGGGAATACAGGGAACATACCTCAACATAATAAAGCCCATCTATGAAAAACCCACAGCCAATATCATACTCAATGGGCAAAAATTAAAAGTAATCCCCTTAAGATCAGGAACAAGGCAAGGGTGCCCCCTTTCACCGCTCTTATTCAACATAGTTCTGGAAGTCCTAGCCACAGCAATCAGACAAGAAAAAGAAATAAAAGGCATCCAAATTGGAAAAGAAGAAGTAAAACTATTATTATTTGGAGATGATATGATATTCTATATAGAAAACCCTAAAGTCACAGTCAAAAAACTACTAAACCTGATAAATGAATTCAGCAAGATGGCAGCATATAAAATCAATACTCAGAAATCAGAGGCATTTTTATACACTAACAATGAACTGCCAGAAAGAGAAATTAAGGAATCAATTTCCTTTATCATTGCAACCAAAAAAATAAAGTACCTAGGAATAAATTTAACCAGGGAGATGAAAGACTTGTACTCAGAAAATTATAAAACATTGATAAAAGAAATCAGGGAAGATACAAACAAGTGGAGGCATATACCGTGCTCATGGTTAGGAAGAATAAACATCATTAAAATGTCTGTATTACCCAAAGCAATTTATA
This sequence comes from Saccopteryx leptura, assembly GCF_036850995.1. NCBI lineage: Eukaryota > Metazoa > Chordata > Mammalia > Chiroptera > Emballonuridae > Saccopteryx > Saccopteryx leptura. The sequence goes on from NC_089504.1 coordinate 113,578,425, forward strand.
AATTCAATGCAATACCAATTAAAATACCAATGACATACTTCAAAGATATAGAACACATAGTACAAAAATTTATATGGAACCAAAAGAGAACACGAATAGCCTCAGCAATCTTGAAAAGGAAGAGTAAAGCGGGAGGTATCACACTTCCAGATATCAAGTTATATTATAAGGCCATTGTACTCAAAACAGCCTGGTACTGGCATAAGAATGGGCATATAGATCAATGGAACAGAACAGAGAACCCAGAAGTAAATCCACAGTTCTATGGACAACTGATATTTGACAAAGGAGGTAAGAGCATACATTGGAGTAAAGACAGCCTCTTCAACACATGGTGTTGGGAAAATTGGACAGCTACCTGCAAAAAATGAAACTAGACCACCAACATACACCATTCACAAAAATAAACTCAAAATGAATAAAAGACTTAAATGTAAACCGCAAAACCATAAGCATCTTAGAAGAAAACATAGACAGTAAGCTCTATGACATCTCTCGCAACAATATATTTGCTGATTTGTCTCCACAGGCAAGTGAAATAAAAGACAGGATAAATAAATGGGACTTTATCAAACTAAAAACCTTCTGCACAGCTAAAGACAATAAGAACAGAATAAAAAGACAAACTACACAATGGGAGAATATTTTTGACAATGCATCTGATAAGGGGTTAATAACCAAAATTTATAAAGAACTTGTAAATCTCAACACCAGGAAGACAAACAATCCAATCCAAAAATGGGCAAAAGAGATGAATAGACACTTCTCCAAAGGGGACATACAGATGGCCAATAGGCATATGAAAAAATGCTCAACATCACTAGTTATTAAAGAAATGCAAATTAAAACCACAATGAGATATCACCTCAGACCAGTCACAATGGCTCTCATCAATAAAACAACACAGAATAAGTGCTGGCGAGGATGTGGAGAAAATGGAACCCTCCTGCACTGCTGGTGGGAATGCAGACTGGTACAGCCACTGTGGAAAACAGTATGGAGATTCCTCAAGAAATTAAAATTGAACTGCCTTTTGACCCAGTTATACCACTGTTAGGAATATACCCCAAGAACACCATAGCACTGTTTGAAAAGAAGAAATGCACCCCCATGTTTATGGCAGCATTGTTCACAATAGCAAAGATCTGGAAACAGCCCAAGTGTCCGTCAGAGGACGAGTGGATTTATAAGCTTGGTATATATATACTATGGAATACTACTCAGCCATAAGAAATGATGACATCGGATCTTTTACAACAACATGGATGGACCTTGATAACATTATACTGAGCGAAATAAGTAAATCAGAAAAAACTAAGAACTATATAATTCCATACATAGGTGGGACATAAAAATGAGACTCAGAGACATGAACAACAGTGTTGGGGTTACAGGGTGGGGGGGAGGAGAGGCAGGGGGTTGGGGGAGAGGAGGGGCATAAAGAAAACCATTTAGAAGGTGACAGAAGACAATTTTATCAATGTCACCCCATCAAAATTAATCAAAAAAAAAAAAAACCAAGAATGTGTCTCACGGCTAATTCAGGCAGTTAGAAGAATAGTATAAGGATGCTAATTCTGTTCCTCAGGCCACATCCTGCAAAAGGGGCCCAAGCAAATTGGTGATTTGACTCCTCTGATTTTGCCAATTGGATTAAAAAAAAATAGGTCAGGAACGCCCTGAAATGGAACTAACAATACATGAGCATAAATTTAAAGGACTTTTAGATACTGAAGCTGATGAATCTGTTATTGCTAAGCTACATTGGCCTCCTTCCTGGCCCACTCATGCAGCAGCCACAGAATTACAAGGTATAAGGCAGAGTAAATCCCCTCAACAAAGTTCTAGTTTTTTACATTGGAAGATTAAGAAGGTCATTCTGGATTTTTTAAACCTTACGTGCTCCCTGGATGGCCAGTTAATTTGTGGGGTAGAGATGTTTTGAAAAACATGGGAGCATTGCATGTCAGTCCTAATGCTTTAGTCAGTACTCAGATGCTTGATTGGGGATTTTTGCCCACCAAGGGACTAGGGAAAGAACAGCGAGGAATTCTCACCCCCATAGAAGTGGCACCCAATACCAGAAGGTGTGGATTAGGATATCAAAATTTAGCACAGGGGCCTTGGTAGCTCCTGCTACCTCAATAATGCATTGTGCAGACCCAATTACTTGGAAACCAGATAATCCTGTATGGGTAGACCAATGGCCTCTTTCTCAGGAGAAACTTAGGGCAGCTACTCAATTGGTACAAGAGCAGCTACAGCTTGGGCACATTGAACCATCTAATAGCCCATGGAATACACTTCCATATTTTAATCTTGTCACCTCCTGGATTATCAAGGGGCATAGGCGACCCTTACAGCTTATAGGTTTTGAGCCTCAAAATTATTGTTGTTCCTTTTTTCAAAGGATCAGCAATGGCTCTGGGAAACTTCCACTAAATGGCAAATCGCTCTTGCAAATCAATGGACAAATTTATACTAAAACTGTCAACTTAAAATCAGCTCAAAGTCTAGAATTATATGCCATTATCATGGCTTTTCAGCATTTGCCATATTCCCTCTTTAATCTAGATACAGACAGCAAATATTTACTTATGGTTTTTCCACTGTAAAGACTGCTGTCTTAGGGACAAATGCTGATGAACTATTTCAGCAGTTCCTCCTTCTTCAAAGACTTGTATGTCAACATAAAGCTCCATGTTTTATAGGACATACTCAAGCTCATTCCATGTTCCCTGGAGCTTTAGCACAAGGGAATGCCCTTTTTTTTTTTTTTTTTTTTTGTATTTTTCTGAAGTTGGAAACGGGGAGGCAGTCAGATAGACTCCCACATGCGCCAAACCGGGATCCACCCGGCACGCCTACCGGGGGGGATACTCTGCCCATCTGGGGTGTTGCTGTGTTGCAACCAGAGCCATTCTAGCACCTGAGGCAGAGGCCACAGAGCCATCCTCAGCGCCTGGGCCAACTTTGCTCCAATGGAGCCTTGGCTGCGGGAGGGGAAGAGAGAGATAGAGAGGAAGGAGAAGGGGAGGGGTGGAGGAGCAGATGGGCACTTCTCCTGTGTGCCCTGGCCGGGAATCGAACCCCGGACTCCTGCAAGCCAGGCCAACGCTCTACCACTGAGCCAACCGGCCAGGGCCTAGGAATGCCCTTATTGATCAAGCTACCCAAAAGAAAATTTCTTGGAGCAACCATGACAGATCGAGCAATTCAGTCTCATACTATTCATCACCAGAACGCTGAAGCCCTGTGTAAACTGTTTCAACTTTCTCGGGAAGCAGCACGGCAGATTGGGAAGTCCTGTCCAAGGGGTCCTATACAACAATCTGTCCCTTCATTTGGAGTTAACCCTCAAGGACTCCTGCCAGGACAACTTTGGCAAATGGATGTTACTCATATACCTTCATTTGGCAAACAGTCCTATGTCAACGTTACAGCGGATACCTATTCTGGATTTATAGTAACCTCTGTCAGAACAGGAGAGGCTGCTAAGCATGTTATAGCTCATTGTCTGTATGCATTGTTCTATTATTGGATTTCCTAAACTGGTTAAACTGACAATGCTCCTGCATATGGAGCAAAAGCGTTTACTGTATTTTGTCAAACCTTTCTAATTATGTGTATTTCTTACAATCTTTAAAGTCAAAGTATTATTAAAGTGTACCCAGCAAATATTTTAAGGTCAATTTAAAAAAATTTAAAAGGGGGGAGTCATATCCTGGAACTCTTATGGGTCTACCATATCATGCTTTTTACTTAAAATTTTTTTTAATTTCTTTTGAATGCTGATGAACAGGAGATGCCAAATCTTTTTCTCCTGCAAACTACTACCTTCTTTATTTGATCCAGCTAATAACACTGTTTTGTCTTTTTCCAAATAGCTCCAGATATATGGAAAAGATTTATATAGGCGATGGGGATCCTCAAACCCCTCAGCGAAATCTTCTGAGCATAGCTTTTAAGATACCAAGAGGCAGAAAAAGCCCAATAGAGATCAGAGGAACTACCAGCTTTTAGGATACACCCTTAAAGGCTCCAATGTCCCAAAGGGGTCTCATAGGATGCCACCTGGGTCCTGCTTCAAAAGTGGAAAGGAAGGTCATTGAGCTAAAGCCTGCCAGACTTACATGCCTCTGCTGTGAGGAAACAGGGACACTGGAAGGTAAGCTTCCCCCTCACTCCTCTAAGGGAGGGTTCAGGCTCTTCCAGCCCTGCTCCAGCCACCTATGACCTAACCTTATCCCAGAATGCTGGGGTTTGCCACTGAAGGCTGAAGGTGCCCAGGGCTGTTGGCCCCATCTACGACACTGTGGACGAGCCTAGGGTATTTCTTCCAAGAAGCAGGTAAACTGATCTCATTTGCACAAGGGCCACTTAACTATGTCTTGCCTGAATAGTCAGGTTTTTTATTCTTCCCTCAAAGATCTCTGTTGTGGGTGTTGATAGTCCTATTTTCTGCTGCTTTGTTTAATATATAGTATTTCCTTTATTCCTCCTACCTCATTGCCCACTCATATTTTAGGCTGGGACCTACTCCTAATTTAGAGCTCTCTTTCACCCTTTTGCCAACTCTATTATTAATCTACCATTGCCACCAGCTTAGTGTATCCCAAGGTTCTCTTTACCAAGCCACAGTCACAGAGCTCCAGGGAAAAGCAACCTGGTCTCATCTCTCCAGGCAGAGGAGAACAGAAGCTCCATCTCCACACATGCTGCAGATGGCTTTTCCAGTCTACCTGAATCAGTACCAGCTAGAAGCAGCGGTCATTGGGACTTGGACGTGAGCTGCAAAGTATAGAATTGTGACAACAATTCCAGTGCCATGAGTACTTTTCCTGGATGTGGACTTTTCCTGGACTCTTGCTCCTTGTGACAGCTCCTAACAGACTGAACTGGGTTTGGGTTGCATTTTTCAGGGATTTGGCATGGTGTTGGGGCCAACTTGGACTTGGTGAACATGTTAAGGACACTACTCTTTTATGGATTCTTGCTGTATTGGCCAAGAGTTTGCTTAAAGGCTTTAATCACTGTAAAAAAAAATAGAAGACTGGATAAAGAAGATGTGGCACATATACACCATGGTATACTATTCAGCCATAAGAAATGATGACATCGGATCACTTACAACAAAATGGTGGGATCTTGATAACATTATATGGAGTGAAATAAGTAAATCCAAAAAGAACAAGAACTGCAGGATTCCATATATTGGTGGGACATAAAAACAAGACTAAGAGACATGGACAAGAGTGTGGTGGTTACGGGGGCGGGGGGAGGGAAGGAGCGAGAGGGGTAGAGGGAGGGTCACAAAGAAAACTAGATAGAAGGTGACGGAGGACAATCTGACTTGGGGTGATATGTATGCAACAGAATTGAATGACAAAATAACCTGGACATGTTTTCTTTGAATATATGTACCCTGATTTATTGATGTCACCCCGTTAAAATTAATAAAAATTTATTTATTAAAAAAATCATAAAAGTAATATATTTTAAATTTTTAAATCCTTAACTTTAGTAAAGACTTTTACAAACTTCTAACATTATTAAATAGTAATTAATTTTTAAAACCTCTTGTTAATACTTTAATCTTGTATTCATGGGCTTTTTCAGCACGTCTGAACTGATATACTACATGGCATTTTTCTCCCTAAATAATTTTTAAGTGACACATTTTCTTTTGTCTCTTCTACTGGTTTTAAAAACCTACAACAGCCATAATGAAGGGTAATTTAGAAATAGCTCTTTAGAGAATGTCATCCCTTGCACTGAATGCAGCCATGAGGTTGAGAAATATGAGAATAAAACCTGGGAATTGTTGAACCTAAAAATAAGACAGTCATTGGTCACCTGCCCACTCTTAAGTGGAATATCCAATGTAACAATAAAAATATAAGCTCTGAAGCCAGGCCCTCAGAGTGTGAATCCTGGCTCTGAAATATTTGTGATAGTGTTTAAGTTACTTATTTCTCTGTGTCTCATTTTCCTGATGTGTATAGTAGAGATAATAATACCTAATTCATAGGGTAGATTAAAGGCAATCATGCATTTCAAGCCCTAAAACATGGAAGTAGTAATCACACATTAAATGTTTATTGCCATGAGCATTAAAACAATGGGATAAAGATTAAATATACACTGCTATAGAAGTTCAAAAATGGTAGCACTCAATGGAGGTCAATTTGATATTCACTTGTTCATTTAGTAATCCTGAGTCTGAGAATTTGTGCAATAGTTAAACAGTTATGTACAACACAGCATGAACAATATTGGTAGTTGCAGCATTAATTAAAATAGATGAAAATTAGACTTAACACAGGAGACAAATTCTACAAACTAGTTTATGTCATCAACACCTGACCTGTGGTGGTGCAGTGGATAAAGTGTCGACCTGGAACACTGAGGTCACAGGTTCAAAACCCTGGGCTTGCCTGGTCTGTGCACGTGAGGAAAGCAATTACTATGAGTTAATTCTTCCTCTTCCTCTTCTTCCTTTCCCTTCTTCCTTACTTCCTTTTTCTGTTTGGCTTTCTCTTTCTTTTTTTTTTTTTTTTTTTTTGTATTTTTCTGAAGCTGGAAACGGGGAGAGACAGTCAGACAGACTCCCGCATGCGCCCGACCGGAATCCACCCAACACGCCCACCAGGGGCTACGCTCTGCCCACCAGGGGGCGATGCTCTGCCCCTCCAGGGCGTCACTCTGACGTGACCAGAGCCACTCTAGCGCCTGGGGCAGAGGCCAAGGAGCCATCCCCAGTGCCCGGGCCATCTTTGCTCCAATGGAGCCTTGGTTGTGGGAGGGGAAGAGAGAGACAGAGAGGAAGGAGGGGGGGTGTAGAAGCAAATGGGCGCTTCTCCTATGTGCCCTGGCCGGGAATCGAACCCGGGTCCCCCTCACACCAGGCCGACGCTCTACCGCTGAGCCAACCAGCCAGGGCCTGGCTTTCTCTTTTTTTATTCTCTTCTTTTTTCTTTTGTTCCTTGTACCCAGAGGCATTCCAGAGCCTGGTTACCATTGCTAAAGTGGACCAATCCTGTAAATAACACAACAATGAAACTCTGGCTTTCACTTTCTACATCTATTACCTTCCCATCAAATCTCTAAACAAGCAGTAAAAATTTTTCATCTTAAAAGCCAAAACCAAAAAAAAAGCCAAAACCTGGAGAATCTTTTGGCAATATCATCGAGTCCGCCACTTGAATTCAATAGCTGTGTTCTTTTTCTTGCTCCATTACATATCAGTCCCCATTAGCTGAAAACTCATTCCAAGACTAAGGACCGCAGGAAAAGGTGTTATCAGCATGTTACGCTCATTTCTGTGCTGAACAGAATATTCTGTTTCAAAAGTTACAGAATAGTTTGAAATAACAAGTTTTGCAGATAAAATGAAACAAGGCTTAAAAGAAAAGTCATATTAACCCCTTATCATGACCTAAAACCTCTTAGTACACCCAGGGAGGAATATGAGGCACAGAAAATACCAATACCCACCAAGATTCTTCCATGTGGGCTCTAAAAAAATAGTAGTAACATTAATAGCTGATTTTTAGTGTCTGCTATGTATCCATTTCTGGCCGAACACTTGACCTAGCCTTCATATAATCTTCACAGCAACCCCAGGGAGATGGAAGTGATTCTCATCATCATTTTGAGGTGAAACTGAATCTCAAGCAAGTTAAGTAGCTTTCATACAATCATGTAGCTAGTAAGTCTGATTTCAAAACCTATATTATCAGCCACCATCTTTGACTGTTTTCCCACTAATTTAAATATAATTTTTAAAATAATTTTCTAGGAAAAAAACATATAAAAATTGTATTGAATAAGATAGAGGTGAGCAAATATTGTTCCTGGTAACTGCTGACCTGGGAAAAGAAGAATCTTGGTGTGTATTGGCATTTTCTGTGCCTCATATTCTTCCCTGGGGGCACTAACATGGTTTAGGTCATGATAAGGTGTTAATACGACTTTTCTTTTAAAAGTGATCTGCAAAGTCTAAAATGGTCCACCACAATGCATCTCTTAGGTAGAACTATATGCCTCTGACCATTTCTAACTACCCATTTCACCACACTTAGATCAAGACTGGTAGCTTACATGTGTTCATCTGATGGCTGGTCACCACCAGAGCCATGCAGGGAATGAAGCAGCCCCTCTCTCAAAAGAAGTTTTAAAAAATCAAATGTGTAACATGCAATGCAATGAAAAATTAAAGATTGCCTCTTGTCGTTATTAAATCTTGTTCCTCAGTAGTGACCACTCAGACCAATTCTGGAGGAGAGCAGGAGAACTGATTCCCACAGGGTATACCAGCCAGCCAAATACCTACAACAATTTCCCCTGGGCTCAGTGAAATCTCTCGGAGGAGATGCTCTTACTTGATAGGTATGTGAAACAAATACAAACACCACACTACAAATTTCATCTAATGAGGAGCTGATGTACCTTCTGGACAAACTAGGGAACTGTCACAGACTGGAAGAGACTAACGATACTCAACAACTAAATGCGGGAAAGAAGCCTAAACAGAATCTTAGAGCAAGAAAAGGACATTAGGGGAACACTGATGACATTTGAAAAAAGTTGTACCTGTGAAATAGTATTGTACTTATTGTTACTTTACCTGTGTTAACTTGATAACTATACTATGACTATGTAAGCTCTTAACAGGTATACTAGCTAAAAGGCATATGTAAATACTGTCTCATTATGTACTTTTTCTGTATGTCTAAAATTTTTCAAAATAAAAAAAAAAAATTTTAAATCTTGTTTATTACTGATTAGAAGCTGTCAGACTCTTTTTCTATATAAGCTTAACTGATAACTTTATAACAATAAAAATGGGAAGGGGTGCACAAAACAAACTAGTAGCTGGGAGAAAACAATCCCACAGAGAAGTAAGGGCAAGACAAGGAGAGCAAGAGAGGAAATCATTTTAAAATGTCAAAACTGGAAAATAAAAGGAAAAGTAGCTCTGTTGAATCTAATCCAGACCCGTAAGTGCATTATTGGAAGGAGGAAAAAGATAAACCCTTCAATCAAGCTCAAATCATGCTCTTGCCCTGGCCAGAACCCATTGTCAACTGATATGTTTACAAGAAATGTACAAGTCTGCGTTAGTTCCTAATTAGGTTAGGATGGTTGCCAAAGAAAGCAATGTTTTCTTTTCTTTTCTTTTTCTTTTTATTGATTGACCTTTTTAGACAGAGAGGACAGTAGAGAGAGAGGGAAAGAGAAACATCTATTTGTCATTCTACTTATTTATGCATTCATTGGTTGATTCTTATATAAGCCCGGACCAGGATCGAACCCACAATTTTGGCATATCAGGATGATGCTCTAACCAACTGAATTATCAGACCAGGGCCAAAGAAAGTAGTGTTTTTTAAAAGTAAGCTTATGGTTACAAATGAGTATCAAAAGACTTCACACTTAAGTGGCCATGACAATAGCTGTCAAATGAAACTACATAATTAGTCCTCCAAGGTTGAACCAACAACTTGTGTTTTATGCTCATGAGGGTTGCTCCTCAAAAATTCAGGGACTCTAGAAAGGGGTACAATGTCAACTCATTAAATTAATTGACATTATCAACTGGGATTGGTGTGAAGGCAAAAAGTAATTGACTTAAAATAATTGAGAACTTTATTATGCTGTTCACTTCCAGCACTCTGGTAAGAGGTCTTTTGATAGTGGTTTCTTTACAATCAACAGTTAACTGCTTCTATACAAAATGTGAACCATATTTTGTTCCACACAAGGTATTCTAAGAATTACAATAACTGACTGAATTTTCCAAATTAGGTTGAATTATTCTTTCAGTTTAATCTACTTTTATTAATCAGGCAAATAAATAATAAGAATAGATCATTTAGAATCATCATCAGTGGTATTGTCTCCAGTAAATAGTGAAGATGAAATTCTTGCAGATAATAAATCTAAATGCTGTATGTCTTGGATTCAAAATTGCAGTGGAGTCTGTGAAAGCTACACTTACCTCTTTCAAGAAACAAATTGGCCTGTCCTGTGGTGGCGCAGTGGATAAAGCGTCGACCTGGAAATGCTGAGGTCGCCGGTTCGAAACCCTGGGCTTGCCTGGTCAAGGCACATATGGGAGTTGATGCTTCCAGCTCCTCCCCCCTGTCTCTCTCTCCTCTCTCTCTCTGTCTTTCTCTCCCTCTCTCTCTTCTCTCTAAAATGAATAAATAAAATAAAAAAGAAAAAAAAGAAACAAATTGAAGTACAACTAAAATATAAAGTAATCAACATGGATAACCAAATGAAGACTAGCTGAAGACAAGTCTTATTAATCAAGGATTTATAAAAGTAGCCACATTGAGACTGTAGGGAGGGTAGAGACGTGGAAACAGCTGGCCTTGGCAGGTTGGTTCAGTGGTAGAGCATTGGCCTGGCATGTGGATGTCTCAGATTTGATTCATGGTCAGGGTTCACAGGGAAAGCAAACATCTGCTTCTCCACCCCTCCCCCTCCCTTTTATTTCTCTCTTTCTCCCTTCTACTTCCATAGCCATGGCTCCATTAGTTTGAGCACATTGGCCCCAGGCACTAAGGATGGCTCCATGGAGCCTCTGCCTAAGGTGCTAAAAATAGCACAGTTACAAGCATGGCCCCAGATGGGCATAGCATCGGCCCCAGACAGGGGTTGCCAGGTAGATCCCAGTCAGGGTGCATACAGGAGTTTATCTCTCTATCACCCCTCCTCTCACTTGGGAAAAAAGGAACAAAAGATAAAAGAAAAGGCTGGCCATGTTCCCATGGGCAATGGCTGAGATTCTGGAGGGATATCTCAACTGCAAAGGTTCCCCCTGAGAAAAGTGAAGTCCCAACCACAAGCCAACTCCTCAGCCCAAAGCTCCAGAGCCAGGCAGAGGTGCCCACATAATATTTGGCTGTGAAAATTGGTGGCAATTTTGTCCTCTAGGGAGAGACAAGGGTTTGCCCGAGACACAAACATGTTCTTAAAAGGCCAACACACAAGATCCCATTTGCAGTCACTCATTTTGGGCTCCAATGGAAGGAAGGCAGAACATACTACAGTCATGTGAAGAGAGACTGAGGTTGTGGCTCTGGAGCGAGAATTGAAGGGACGATGCCAGGATCTCTGTGTTGAGTCGCTCTCCCCCACCACAGGCACCATCTTTCTTGGTTGGAGCACTCCCCTCTGTGAGGCATCACCCTAGGTAAATGCAATAGCCCTACCTCTGGTCTGCCTATCCCCCTACCCTGAAGATTTTTTACCCTGCTGGGGAGACAGCTGCTTTAGCTGGAGTGTAGAAATGTGGGCAGACTTAGGGGGTGTCAGTGACTGAGTTGTGTGGCTTTGGGATGAAAGCCATTATTCTCACTTTCCTGAAAACCTAATTGGTGCCTGACTGGGATTTAAACACACCATTGACATAGCTCTTTCAGATAGAAAATCAAAGAAAGAGTGGCATTTAATGTCACACTAAATCAGAGGCATTTTATTCATATCTACAAAGCACTGCACCCTAAAGCAGCAGAATATATATTCTTTTCATGTGCACATAGAACATTTTCTAGGATACACCACATGTTAGGACATAAAACAAGTTTCAATAAATCTAAGAACACTGAAATCACATCAAGCATCTTTTCTGACCATAATGGTATTGAAACTAGAAACCAACCACAAGAAACAAACTGAAAAACACATAAAGATATGGAGGCTAAATAACATGTTACTAAATAATAAATGGGTTAACAATGAGATCAAGAAAGAAAGGTTCCATGAAACAAATGAAAACAAGAACACAAAAACCCAAAATCTATGGAACACAGCAAACTGAGTTCTAAGAAGGAAATTTATTGCATTACAATTCTACCTCAAGAAACAAAATAACACTCAAATAAACAATCAAACTTTACACTTAAAATAACTTTTAAAAAGAACAACAAATAATGCCAAAGTGAGTAGAAAGATAGAAATAATATTTTTCAGAGCAAAAATAAATAAAATAGAATCTAAAAAAATACAACAGATCAATGAAGTCAAGAGCTGGTTCTTTGCAAAGAGAAACATGATTGACAAACCTTTAACCAAACTTATCAAGAAAAAAAGAGAACATCTAAATAAATAAAATCAGAAATAAAAGAGGAGAAGGAACAATTGATTACTTCAAACCAATACAAAGAATTATAAGAAAATAATATGAACAACTATATGCCAACAAATTTGACAATCTGGACAAAATGAATAAATTCCTAGAAACATACAATCTTCTGAAACTGAAGCAGAAAAGGTCAAACAATTTGAATAGACAGATTGCAACTAATGAAATTCAGCAGCAATCAAAAAATTTTAGGTCCTGGCCAGTTGGCTCAGTGGTAGAGCATCAGCCTAGTCTGTGGATGTTTCAGGTTTGATTCCCAGTCAGGGCACATAAGAGATGTGACCAACTGCTTCTCTACCCCATTCCCCTTCTCTCTCTCTCTCTCTCTCTCTCTCTCTCTCTCTCTCTCTGTCTCTCTCTCTGTCTTCCCACACACACAGCCATGGCTTGACTGGTTCAAGCTAATTGGCCCAGGCAATGGCTATGCCTCTGTGAAGCTTCCATCTCAAGTGCTAAAAATAGGTCAGTTGCAAGCCTATCCCCAGATGGGCAGAACAGTAGCCCCAGATGTGGGTTGTCAGGTGGATCTCAGTTGGGGTGCATGCAACTCTCTGTCTCACTGTCTCCCCTACTCTCACTTGGGAAAGAAGAAAACATTCCCAAAATAACAAAATACTGGACCAGATGGCTTCACAGGTGAATTTTACTAAACAGTCAAAGAACCAACACCTATATTTCTCAAACTATTCCAAAAAATTCAAGAAGAGAAAAACATCCCAAGCTCATTTTATGAGGCCAACATTATTCTAAACCAAAACCAGATAAAGATGCTACAACACAAGAAAAGTATAGGACAATATTCCTGATGAAGTAAATGCTAAAATTATAGACAAATTATTAGCCAACTGGATCTAGTAACACATTAAAACAGTGGTTCTCAACCTGTGGGTCACAACCCTGGTGGGGGTCAAACAACCAAAACTCAGGGGTCGCCTAAAGCCATTGGAAAATACATATTTATTATACAATACATTTTTAAATAAAATATGTATTCCCGATGGCTTTAGGTGACCCCTGTGTTTTGGTCGTTTGACCCCAGCCAGGGTCGCGACCCACAGGTTGAGAACCGCTGCATTAAAAAGATTCTGCCCCATGACCAAGTGGAATTTATTCTGTGAATGGAAGGTTGATACAAATTTGTATATCAACAAATGTGATACACCACAAAAATAAAATAAAGGATAAACATCACATGATTACATCAATAAATGTAGAAAAATAATTTTATAAAACCCAGCAGTTAGGGGCGGCAAAATGGCGATGGAGTAGTCGGACATATCAACTTCCAACTCCCAGAACCAAAGTGGATCACAACTTAATTTTAAGAACAATCATCTGGAAAAACCAACTTTGGACTAAACTAAGAGGACTCTTTAATCAAGGATCACTGAAGAAGCCACACTGTGACTGGTAGAAAAAGCAGAAACAAGGAGAGGGCTGCCCAGCTCCCGGGAGTGAGTGGCAGTCCAGAGGGACTCACGTGGTGGGAAGTGACTTTAGCAAAGAGGGGAAGGTCTGGGCCCCAGGAATGAAGCCCCAGCCTGCAGCCCCAAACCTAGAAGAGGCATATGGACAGTATTTAGCTGGGAAACAAGACAGGATATTGTTTGTGAGAAAGAGACAGATTTCTCAGATTCAGGATTTGTCTTAAAGTGTTTGCGCAGAAAACCTCTTTCACAACCACTTACCCGGGGATCCAGGGGATGGGGAAAGCTGAGAGGACCAGAGTAGCAGGAAGAGAGTGTAATCTAGGAGGCACAGGGAGAAACACTTTGAGGGACAGCCACCTTAACCCCTGGGCTGAGTCACTCTCTAAATCTAAAGTGAATATTTTTTTATGGAACCAGCAATACAAGCAAAGGGAAGCAGGTCACCAACTAAACAGAAGCTCTCCTGCTGCAGTATGAGCAAACAATTGTTTAGAAGCAGGAAATCATCACAGATACAGTATTGAATGCTAAGATCTGAGCTGCATTGCCACCCTCACACTGCTGAGTGTGGCCAGAGGGTGGGCGGCAGCAGGACGTAGAAGCATGGTCTTGTTGACACAGGTGGAAACCAGGGGCTGGCCGCAGCTGTGGCCCAGGCATGAGCGTAGACCTGCCCGCAAGGGCAGAAGCCAGGCTGGTGGTGAGTAAGGCCCAGTACAAGCACAGTCCTGCCCAGAGGGGGTGGAGACTGAGGGCAGCCGCAGCAGCAGAAGGGGCTGACAAAAGCAATCCAACCCGTAACTGTGGACCGGCCCACAAGAGCAGTCCCACCTGCAGTCCCACCTGCAAGAGCAAGGCAAAAGCCAGGGAATCACCTGAGACTTGTGGTTGGGTGCAGGAGCGCAGCCCCACCCATGGGGCCAAGGCTTTCAGCCCCAATGTGCAAATGCAGTCCTGCCCACAGGAGTGGGGCAAAGTACAGGGGCAGGCCAGGGCTTGCAGCCCAAGCACACTAGCTCAGACCCACCCTCAGGGGAGTTGCAGAGGCTGGACAGGCCAAGGCTTGCAGCCCAGACACATGAAAAAAGTCTCATCTACAAAGGCAAGGTGGGAACAGCAGCGAACGCCACAGTGAGCAAGCACCAGCAACAATCGTACCTGAACACTCGAGGCAGCAGCAGAGGAAGTGACACGCCTGCAGACAGACCGTACCTAGGGAACACAGAGGCCACACCCATTAAACTCCTGTGGCCACACTCTTCTTATACACAGACAAAATGAGAAGGCAGAAAAATGCAACACAAATGAATCAACAAGAGAAATCCCAGAAAAAGATTTCAATGAGACAGAAATAACCAAATTACAGGATGCAGACTTTGAAATAATGATTGTTAGGATGCTCAAAGATCTTAGAGCAACAATGGATGGACATAAGAAGAACCTAAATAAAAAGATAGCAAGTATAAAGAAGGACATTGAAATAATAAAAAAGAATCAGTCAGAAATGAAAAATACAATATCAGAAATGAAGACCACACTGGAACTAAAAGCAGGATGGATAAAGCTGAGGATCGAATCAGCAAGTTAGAGGACAAAGCACAGAAGCAGAGCAGCAAAAAGAAAACAGGCTCAAAAAGTCTAAGGAAACTTTAAGAGAGCTCTGTGACAACATGAAGAGAAATAACATCCACATCATAGAGATTCCTGAAGGAGAAGAGAAAGAACAAGGGATAGAGAACCTCATTGAAGAAATGATAGCTGAAAACATCCCTAAATTGATGCAGAAAAAAGTCACACATGTTCAAGAAGCAAAGAATTCCATTAAGGATGAACCAAAAAAAGCCAACACCAAGACACATCATAATTAAAATATAAAAATTAAGAGATAAATAAAGAATACTAAAAGCTGTAAGAGAAAAGCAGTCTACTACCTACAGAGGAGTCCCAATAAGAATGACATCTGACTTCTCAACAGAAACATTAGAGGCCAGAAGGAAATGGCAAGAAATACTCAAAGTGGCCCTGACCGGTTGGCTCAGCGGTAGAGCATCGGCCTGACGTGCGGGGGACCCGGGTTCGATTCCCGGCCAGGGCACATAGGAGAAGCGCCCATTTGCTTCTCCAACCCCCTCCTTCCTCTCTGTCTCTCTCTTCCCCTCCCACAGCCAAGGCTCCATTGGAGCAAAGATGGCCCAGGCGCTGGGGATGGCTCCTTGGCCTCTGCCCCAGGTGCTAGAGTGGCTCTGGTCATGGCAGAGCGACGCCCCAGAGGGGCAGAGCATCGCCCCCTGGTGGGCAGAGCATCACCACGGGTGGGCGTGCCAGGTGGATCCCAGTCGGGCGCATGCGGGAGTCTGTCTGACTGTCTCTCCCCATTTCCAGCTTCAGAAAAATACAAAAAGAAAAAAAGAAATACTCAAAGTAATGCAAAACAAGAACCTACAACCAAGACTACTCTATCCAGAAAGGCTATTGTTTAAAATTGAAGAAGAAATAAAAAGCTTTCTAGACAAAAAAATAACAACTAAAGGAATTCAACACAACCAAACCAATGCTGCAAGAAATATTAAGAGGCCTGTTGTAAACAGAACAAAGGGGGGAAAGAATATAGTAAAAGAGGAAGATAGCTTTAAAGAATAAAATGACAATAAACAACTACATATCAATAATAACCTTAAATGTAAATGGATTAAATGATCCAATCAAAACACATATGGCAGCTGCATGGATAAGAAAACAGTACTCATACATATGCTGTCTACAAGAGACACATCTCAAAACAAAAGACACACATAGACTAAAGGTAAAAGGATGGAAAAAACCATTTCATGCAAATGGAAATGAAAACAAAGCTGGGGTAGCAATACTTATATCAGACAAAATGGACTTTAAAACAAAGGCTATAGTAAGAGATAAAGAGGGTCACAATATGATGATAAAGGGAGGAATCCAACAGGAAGATATAACCATTATACGTATCTACACACCTAATATAGGAGCACTTAAACATATAAAGCAGACCTTGATGGACATAAAGGGCAAGATCAAGAGCAATACTATACTAGTAGGGGATTTTAATACCCCACTAACATCACTAGATAGATCATCAAGAAAGAAAATAAACAAACAGACTTAAAGGACACACTAGATCAACTGGATTTAATAGATATCTCTAGAACTTTTCACCCTAATGCAGCAGAATATACATTCTTTTCAAGCGCTCATGGTACATTCTCTAGAATAGACCACATGTTAGGGCACAAAAGCAGTCTCAACAAATTTAAGAAGATTAAGATCATATCAAGCATTTACTCTGATCACAATGGCATGAAACTAGAAATCAACCACAACAGAAAAACTGAAAAATACTCAAACACATGGAAACTAAACAGCATGATATTAAATAACAATGAAATCAAAGAAGAAATTTAAAAATTTCTAGAAATTAATGATAATGAGCATACAACAATTCAAAATTTATGGGACACAGCAAAAGCAGCATGGACAGGAAGTTCATAGCACTACAGGCATACCTTAAAAAGCCTAAAAAAGTTCAAATAAACAACCTAACCCTGCATCTAAAAGAGATAAAAGAACAGCAAGTAAAGCCCAGAGGTAGTAGAAGAAAAGAAATAATAAAGATCAGAGTGGAAATAAATGACATAGAGGCTAAAGAAACAATACAGAGGATCACTGAAACCAAGATCTGGTTCTTTGAAAGGGTAAACCAGATCAATGAACCTTTAACCAGACTCACCAAGAAAAAAAGAGAGAGGACTCAAATAAATAAAATTTAAAATGAGAGTGAAGAAATAACAACTGACACAACAGAAATACAAAGTATTGTAAGAAAATACTATGAAGAACAGTATGCCAAAAACTTAAACAACCTAGGTGAAATGGACAAATTCCTTGAAACATATAATCTTTCAAAAATTAATCTAGAAGAATCAGAAAACCTAAACAGACAGATTACAACAAATGAGATCGAAAGAGTTATCAAAAAACTCCCAACAAACAAAAGCCTTGGGCCAGATGGCCTCACTGGTGAATTCTACGAAAGATTCAGAGAAGAACTAACACCTATCCTTCTAAAGCTATTTCAAAAAATTCAAGAGGAGAGAAGACTTCCAAGCTCCTTTTATGAGGTGAGCATAATTCTGATTCCAAAACCAGGCAAAGACAACAAAGAAATAAAATTATAGGCCAATTTCCCTGATGAATTTAGATACTAAAATCTTCAACAAAATATTAGTAAACAAATCAAGCAATACATTAAAAAATCATAAATCATGATCAAGTGGGATTTATTCTGGGGAGGCAAGGATGGTATAATATTTGTAAATCAATGAATGTGATTCATCAAATAAACAAAAGAAAAGAGAAAAACCACATGATAATTTCAATAGCAGCAAAAAAAGCATTTGATAAAATCCAGCACCCATTTATAATCAAAACTCTCAGCAAAGTGGGAATACAGGGAACATATCTCAACATGATACTGGCCATCTATGAAAAACCCACAGCAAACATCATAATTAATGGAAAAAAATGGAAAACAATCCCCCTGAGATCAAGAACAAGACAGGGGTGCCCCCTTTCACCACTCTTATTCAACATAGTATTTGAAGTCCTAGCTACAGCAATCAGACAAGAAGAAGAAATAAAAGTCATTAAAATTGGAAAAGAAGAAGTAAAACTATCATTATTTGAAGATGATATGATACTGTATATAGAAAACACTAAAGTCTCAGTCAAAACACTACTGGACCATATAAATGAATTCAGCAAGGTGGCAGGATATAAAATTAATACACAGAAATCAGAGGCATTTTTATATACCAACAATGAACTGTCAGAAAGAAAAATTAAGAAAACAATCACCTTCACTACTGCAACAAAAAAATAATAAAGTACCTAGGATTAAATTTAACCAAGGAGGTTAAAGCCTTGTACTTGGAAAATTTAAAACATTGTTAAAAGAAATCAAGAATGATACAAACAAGTGGAAGCGCATACATCATTAAAATGTCTATACTCACCAAAGCAATTTATAAATTCAATGCAATACCAATTAAAATGCCAATGACATACTTCAAAGATATAGAACACATATTTAAAAAATTTATATGGAATCAAAAAAGAACACAAATAGCCTCAGCAATCTTGAAAAAGAACAATAACGTGGAAGGTATCACACTTCCTGATATCAAGTTATACTACAAGGCCATTGTACTCAAAACAGCTTGGTACTGGCATAAGAATGGGCATATAGATCAATGGAACAGAACAGAGAACTCAGAAATAAACCCACACCTTTATGGACAATTGATATTTCACAAAGGAGGTAAGAGCATACAATGGAGTAAAGACAGTCTCTTTAACAAATGGTGTTGGGAAAATTGGACAGCTACCCGCAAAAAAATGAAACCTGACCACAAACTTAAACCAGTCACAAAAATAAACTCAAAATGGATAAAAGACTTAAATGTAAGACGTGAAACTATAAGCATCTTAGCAGGAAACATAGGCAGTAAGCTCTCCGACATCTCTCTCAGCAGTATATTTGCTGATTTATCTCCATGGGCAAGTGAAATAAAAGACAGGATAAACAAATGAGAGTATATCAAACTAAAAAGCTTTTGTACAGCTAAAGACAATATGAAGAGAATAAAAAGACAAACCACACAATGGGAGAACATATTCGACAATACATTTGATAAGGGATTAATAACCAAAATTTTTAAAGAACTTGTAAAACTCAACATCATGAAGACAAACATTTCGATCAAAAAATGGGCAAATAAATGAATAGACACTTCTCTAAAGAGGACATACAAATGACCAATAGACAGATAAAAAAATGTTCAACATCATTAATCATTACAGAAATGCAAATTAAGACTACAATGAGGGACTGAAAAGATGGCAGCAGAGTAGGCAGATGCACAGACGCCCAGCTCTCACCACCAAACTGGAATACAAATCAATTTAGGGAAAAACAGCATGAAAAACCAACTCTGAACTACAAGAACAGCTCTCAAAAAACAAGGAGCAAAGAAGAAGCCACAACAAACCTGGTAGCAAGCACTCGAATCTCCCCTGCTTACAGGAACGAAGGGAGGGTGAGGCTGAGAGTACAGAGGGGATCTCACACAAGGGAAAAAAAGCAGAAACTACTGCTCACAGCCACTTGCTTGGCAACCAGAGAGCAAGGTGTGTTGAAAAGACCAGTTTATCTCCCAAGCAGAAAGGAAAGAGAGAGGGACAGACTGCAAGGGGCTAAGGAATGAAAGAGACGACCAAAAAAAGCTGACTCATCCATGCTGGAGGTGGCCATAGCTGGGGGAGGGACTGAACCTCTCACAAAACAAAGCTGAATTGCTTCCGGATCAGAGATCTGTGGACATCTATCCAGCTCCATTCAGCACAAGACACAGCTGAAAACAAGAAGTGGGGAGGAGGGGCAGTAACTCAGGTCTCCATGAAGATCTGAGATACACCTCCCCCTACTGAAGCTGAGAAAACACCTTGCCCCCAGAGAGATTAATTGGCTAAAGAGGCCTTCAGAGTCTCAGGTTAGACCCACCCCATTCCTGAATACAGTTTCAAGGAATCCCCCTGCTGAGATCAGTAAAAAGACTATCACCTGTTAAGAAAACAAACAAATCAAGACTTCAAAGCTGCCCAAATCCGAAAGTGGATTACAGATAACAGCTGACACCAACCCAAGAAGACCTAGAAATAACACAACTGAAAACTGGAGGCAGACAACACCAAGCCTAGACTCAACCAACTCTACAAATAAAAAACCCAAAAACAGACAATGAGAAGACAAAGAAGTGCAATCCAAATGAAACCACAAGAGACACCTTCAGGAGATGAACTGAGTGATATGGAAATAATCAAACTTCCAGATGCAGAGTCCAAAATAATGATTGTAAGGATGCTTAGGAATCTTAGAACAACAATGGATGGTCATTATGAACACCTAAATAAAGAAATAGCAAGTATAAAAAAGAATCAGTCAGAGATGACAAATACAATATCAGAAATAAAGAACACAATGGAAGGAATTAAAAACAGGATAGATAGAGCTGAGGATCAAATCAGCGAGTTGGAGGACAACTGGAATGAAGGCATGAAAGCAGAGAAGAAAAGAGAAAAGAGACTCAAAAAGTCAGAGGAAAACCTTAGAGAGCTCTGTGACAACATGAAGAGAAATAACATCTGCATCATAGGGGTTCCTGAAGAAGAAGAAAAAGAACAAGGGATAGAGACTTTGTTCAATCATATCATAGCTGAAAACTTCCCTAAATTAATGCAAGAGAAACTCACAAGTCCAAGAAGCACAGAGGATTCCATTAAAGAGAAACCCAAAGAAACTTACACCAAGACATATCATAATTAAAATACCAAAGCTAAGCAATAAAGAGAAAATATTAAAAGCTGCAAGAGAAAAAAAAGTTATCACCTACAAAGGAGCCCCCATAAGGATGACATCTGATTTCTCAACAGAAACACTTGAGGCAAGAAATATTCAAAGTAATGCAGAACAAGAACCTACAACCAAGACTACTTTATCCAGCAAGGCTATCGTTTAAAATTGAAGGAGAAATAAAAAGCTTCCCAGACAGAAAACAACTCAAGGAATTCATTACAACCAAACCAATGCTGCAGGAAATGTTAAGGGGCCTGTTGTAAACAGATCAAAGTGGGAAAAGAATATAGCAAAAAAGGAATACACCTTTAAAGAAGAAAATGACAATAAACAACTACATATCAATAATAACCTTAAACATAAATGGATTAAATGATCCAATCAAAACACATAGGGTAGCTGCGTGGATAAGAAAACAGTACCCATACATATGCTGTCTACAAGAGACACACCTTAGAACAAAAGATACACATAGATTGAATGTAAAAGGATAGAAAAAAAACATTTCATGCAAATGCAAATGAAAAAAAAGCTGGAGTAGCAATACTTATATCGGACAAATTAGATTTTAAAACAAAGGACATAGTAAGAGATAAAGAAGGCCACTACATAATGATAAAGGGAGTAATCCAGCAGAAAGATATAACTATTATAAATATCTGTGCACCTAATATAGGAGCACTGAAATATATAAAGCAGACTTTGATGGATTTAAAGGGCGAGATCAACAGCAATACTATAATAGTAGGGGATTTCAATACCCCACTAACATCACTAGATAGATCCTCAAGAAAGAAAATTAACAAAGAAACAGCAGACTTATTGGAAACACTAGATCAACTCGATTTAATAAATATCTTCAGAACCTTTCACCCTAAAGCAGCAGAATATACATTCTTTTCAAGCGCTCATGGTACATTCTCTAGGATAGACCACAAGTTAGGGCACAAAAGGGCTCTCAACAAATTTAAGAAGACTGAAATCATATCAAGCACTTTCTCCGATCACAATGGCATGAAACTAGAAATGAACCACAACAGAAAAGCTCAAAAATTCTCAAACACATGGAAACTAAATAGCAGGTTGTTAAATAATGAACGGATTAAGAATGAGATCAAAGAAGAAATAAAAAAATTCCTAGAAACGAATGACAATGAGCATACAACAACTCAAAATTTATGGGACACAGCAAAAGCAGTACTGAGAGGGAAGTTCATAGCACTATAGGCACACTTTCAGAAGCTAGAAAAAGCTCAAATAAACAACTTAACCTTGCATCTAAAAGAATTAGAGAAAGAACAGCAAGTAAAGCCCAAATGTAGTAGAAGGAAGGAAATAATAAAGGTCAGAGCAGAAATAAATGACATAGAGGCTAAAGAAACAATACAGAGGATCAATGAAACTAGGAGCTGGTTCTTTGAAAACGTAAACAAGATTGATGAACCTTTAATTAGACTCACCAAGAAAAAGAGAGAGAGGACTCAGATAAATAAAATTAGAAATGAGAGAGGAGAAATAACAACTGACACAACAGAAATACAAAATATTGTAAGAAAATACTATGAAGAACTGTATGCCAAAAAACTAGACAACCTAGATGAAATGAACAAATTCTTGAAACATACAAACTTCCAAAAAATCAATCTGGAAGAATCAGAAAACCTAAACAGACCAATTACAACAAATGAGATTGAAACAGTTATCAAAAAACTCCCAACAAAGAAAAGTCCGGGGCCAGATGGCTTCACAACGGAATTCTACCAAATATTCAAAGAACTAACTCCTATCCTTCTCAAACTATTTCAAAAAATTCAAGAGGAAGGAAGACTTCCAAGCTCCTTTTATGAGGCGAGCATAATTCTGATTCCAAAACCAGGCAAAGACAACACAAAGAAAGAAAATTATAAGCCAATATCTCTGATGAATATAGATGTTAAAATCCTCAACAAAATATTAGCAAACCGGATCCAACAATATATGGAAAAAAATCATACACCATGATCAAGTGAGATTTATTCTGGGGAGGCAAGGCTGGTACAATATTCATAAATCAATCAATGTGATTCATCACATAAACAAAAGGAAGGAGAAAAACCATATGATAATTTCAATAGATGCAGAAAAAGCATTTGATAAAATCCAGCATCCATTCATGATCAAAACTCTCAGCAAAGTGGGAATACAGGGAACATACCTCAACATGATAAAAGCCATCTATGAGAAACCCACAGCCAACATCATACTCAATGGGCAAAAATTCAAAGCAATCCCCTTAAGATCAGGAACAAGGTAGGGGTGTCCCCTTTCATCACTCTTATTTAACATAGTCCTGGAAGTCCTAGCCACAGCAATCAGACAAGAAGAAGAAATAAAAGGCATTCAAGTTGGAAAAGAAGAAGTAAAACTATCATTATTTGCAGATGATATGATATTGTATATAGAAAACCCTAAAGTCTCACTCAAAAAGCTACTGGGCCTGACCTGTGGTGGCGCAGTGGATAAAGCGTTGACCTGGAAATGCTGAGGTCGCTGGTTTGAAACCCTGGGCTTGCCTGGTCAAGGCACATATGGGAGTTGATGCTTCCAGCTCCTCCCCCCTGTCTCTCTCTCCTCTCTCTCTCTCCTCTCTAAAATGAATAAATAAAATAAAATTTAAAAATAATTAATTAATTAATTAATTAATTAAAAAAATAAAAATAAAAGCTACTGGACCTGATAAATGAATTCAGCAAAGTGGCAGGATAGAAAATCAATACTCAGAAATCAGAGGCATTTTTATACACCAATAATGAACAGTCAGAAAGAGAAATTAAGGAAACAATCTGCTTCACAATTACAACCAAAAAAATAAAGTACCTAGGAGTAAACTTAACCAAAGAGACTAAAGACTTGTACTCGGAAAATTACAAAGAATTGATAAAAGAAATCAAGGATGATACAAACAAGTGGAAGCATATACCATGCTCATGGGTAGGAAGAATAAACATCATTAAAATGTCTATTTTACCCAAAGCAATCTATAAATTCAATGCAGTACCAATTAAAATACCAATGGCATACTTCAAAGATATAGACCACATATTCCAAAAATTTATATGGAACCAAAAGAGAACACGAATAGCCTCAGCAATCTTAAAAAAGAAGAATAAAGTGGGAGGTATCACACTTCCTGATATCAAGTTATACTATAAGACCATTGTACTCAAAACAGCCTGGTACTGGCATAAGAACAGGCATATAGGTCAATGGAACAGAACAGAGAACCCAGAAATAAACCCACAGTTCTACGGACAACTGATATTTGGCAAAGGAGGTAAAGAAATACAATGGAGTGGCCCTGGCCGGTTGGCTCAGCGGTAGAGCGTCGGCCTAGCGTGCGGAGGACCCGGGTTCGATTCCCGGCCAGGGCACATAGGAGAAGCGCCCATTTGCTTCTCCACCCCTCCGCCGCGCCTTCCTCTCTGTCTCTCTCTTCCCCTCCCGCAGCCAAGGCTCCATTGGAGCAAAGATGGCCCGGGCGCTGGGCATGGCTCTGTGGCCTCTGCCTCAGGCGCTAGAGTGGCTCTGGTCGCAATATGGCGACGCCCAGGATGGGCAGAGCATCCCCCCCTGGGGGGCAGAGCACCGCCCCTGGTGGGCGTGCCGGGTGGATCCCGGTCGGGCGCATGCGGGAGTCTGTCTGACTGTCACTCCCTGTTTCCAGCTTCAGAAAAATGAAAAAGAAAAAAAAAAAAAAAAAAAAAAAAAAAAAGAAATACAATGGAGTAAAGACAGCCTCTTTAACAAATGGTGTTGGGAAAATTGGACAGCTACCTGCAAAACAATGAAACTAGATCACCAGCTTACACCACTCACAAAAATAAACTCAAAATGGATAAAAGACGTAAATGTAGGCCATGAAACCATAAGCATCTTAGAAGAAAACATAGGCAGTAAGCTCTCCGACATCTCTTGGAGCAATATATTTGCTGATTTATCTCCACAGGGAAGTGAAATAAAAGACAGAAAAAACAAATGAAACTATATCAAACTAAAAAGCTTTTGCACAGCTAAAGACAACAAGAACGGAATAAAAAGACAAACTACACAATGGGAGAACATATTTGACAATACGTCTGATAAGGGGTTAATAACCAAAATTTATAAAAAACTTGTAAATCTCAACACCAGGAAGACAAACAATCCAATCCAAAAATGGGCAAAAGAGATGAATAGACACTTCTCCAAAGGGGACATACAGATGGCCAATAGGCATATGAAAAAATGCTCAACATCACTAATCATTAGAGAAATACAAATTAAAACCACAATGAAATATCACCTCACACCAGCCAGAATGGCGCTCATCAACAAAACAACACAGAATAAGTGCTGGCGAGGATGTGGAGAAAACGGAACCCTCCTGCACTGCTGGTGGGAATGCAGACTGGTGCAGCCACTGTGGAAAACAGTATGGAGATTCCTCAAAAAACCGAAAATCGAACTGCCTTTTGACCCAGCTATCCCACTTTTAGGAATATACGCCAAGGACACCATAGAATGGCTCCAAAAGGAGAAATGCACCCCCATGTTTGTGACAGCATTGTTCACAATAGCCAAGATCTGGAAACAGCCCAAGTGTCTGTCAGAGGACGAGTGGATTAAAAAGCTTTGGTACATATATACTATGGAATACTACTCAGCCATAGGAAATGATGACATTGGATCATTTACAATAACATGGATGGACCTTGATAACATTATACAGAGTGAAATAAGTAAATCAGAAAAAAACTAAGAACTATATGAATCCATACATAGATGGGACATAAAAATGAGACTCAGAGACATGAACAAGAATGTAATGGCAACAGGGGTGGAGGGTGGGGGGAGGGGGGAGGGGACGAAGAAGGACGGAGCTGTTGGGGGAGGGGAGGGGCACAAGAAAATCAGATAGAAGGTGACAGAAGACAGTTTAACTTTGGGAGAGGGGTATACAGCACAATCAAATGTCAAAATAATCTAGAGATGTTTTCTTTCAACATATGTACCCTGATTTATCAATGTCACTGCATTAAATTTAATTTTACAAAAAAGACTATAATGAGATACCACCTCACACTAGTCAGAATGGCACTTATGAACAAAACAACACATGATAGGTGCTGGCGAGGATGTGGAGAAAGGGGAACCCTCCTGCACTGCTGGTGGGAATGCAGCTGGTGCAGCCACTGTGGAAAACAGTATGGAGGTTCCTCAAAAAATTAAAAATTGAACTGCCTTTTGACCCAGCCTTCCCACTTTTAGGAATATATCCCAAGAACACCATGTCACTGATTCAAAAAAAAGAAATGCACCCCCATGTTTATGGCAGCATTGTTCACAATAGCAAAGATCTGGAAACAGCCTAAGTGTCCATCAGTGGACAAGTGGATTAAAAAGCAGTGGTACATATATACAATGTAATACTATGGGGCCATGAAAAAGAAGGAAATATTACCTTTTGTGAAAACATGGATGGACCTGGAAACTATTATGTTAAGTGAAATAAGCCAGGCTGAGAGAGAAAAATATCACATGACCTCACTCATTTGATGAATCCAAGGAACAATGTGAACTGAGGAACAGAATTGAGACAAAGGAGAGATCAAAGGGACCAGAGAAAAAGAGGACAGAGGGAAAGGGGATGATAGGATGGGATAAACCTGAAAGGAAGAGAAGAGAGCGCTATGGGGAGGAGAGCAAGGGAGATGTTGAGGGGAATATGGGGGAGGGATGACGCATTTGAGGCGACACTAGAATCTATGTAAATACAATAAATTAAAATCAATAAAAACATAAAAAGAAAACAATGGTTCACCTCAGGTTTAGCTGCATTGACTAATTAGCCCCTGGCTTGGTGCTGACAAATCAATGAAGACCACAACCCTAAAAAAACACACCTAGGAAGCTGATGAATATACCATTAAGATTTTTCCCTGGGAACTCCCCTAAAATCCCACCCTTAAAATCCCTTAGGATTGAGGTCTCAGCATGCTCTCCTTTCCTGAAGCATGTCTGTGCCTTTCCCTTTATCCTCCTCCATTTCTTCCCCTCAGGTGCATTTTCCTTGGCCCTCTCTTTCTCCTAAGCTCTAAGGGACCTCACATGACTTGGAACCAAGGGAGCAGTTGGTGGCACAGCTTGTCTCAGGCTAACCCCCTGAACCTGTCTCCAAGGTCTCCTTTTCTTTAACTTTCTGTCTATATGGCAGGAAAAAAAGAAAAAAGAAAGAAATGAGAGAGGAGAAGTAACAACTGACACAGCAGAAATACAATGAATTGTAAGAAAATACTATGAAGAACTGTATGCCATAAAATTATACAACCTAAGCAAAATGGAAAAATTCCTTGAAATGTATAATCTTTCAAAAATCAATATAGAAGAATCAGAAAACCTAAACAGACTGATTTCATCAAATGAGATTGAAACAGTTATCGAGAAACTCCCAACAAACTAAAGTCCTGAGCCAGATGGCTTCACAGGCAAATTTTGCCAAATATTCAAAGAAGAACTAATTCCTATCCTTCTCAAGCTATTTCAAAAAATTCAAGAAGAGGAAAGACTTCCAAACTCCTTTTATAGGGCGAGCATAATACCGATTTCAAAACCAGGCAAAGCACTACAAAGAAAGAAAATTATAGGCCAATATCTCTGATGAACTTAGATGCTAAAATTCTCAACAAAATATTAGCAAACTGGATCCAGCAGTACATGAAAAAAAAAAAAATCATACATCATGATCAAGTGGGATTTATCCAGAAAGACCAGGCTGGTATAATATCTGCAAATCAATCAAGGTGATTCAACACATAAACAAAAGAACAGATAAAAATCACATGATACTATCAATAGATGCAGAAAAAGCATTTGATGAAATCCAGCACCCATTCATGATCAAAACTCTCAGCAAAGTTGGGATCCAGGGATCATACCTCAACATGACATGGCCATCTATGACAAACCCACAGCCAACATCATACTCAATGGGCAGAAATTAAAAGCAATCCCCTTAAGATCAGGAACAAGGCAGGGGTGCCCACTTTCATCACTCTTATTTAACATAGTAGTAGAAGTCCTAGCTACAGCAATCGGACAAGAAGAAGAAATAAAAGGCATCATGGAAAAGAATATGTAAAACAATCATTATTTGCTGATGATATGATACTATACATAGAAAACCTTAATGTCTCAGTCAGAAAACTACTGGACCTGATAAATAAATTCAGCTAGGTGGCAGGAT
Source organism: Saccopteryx leptura (assembly GCF_036850995.1). Taxonomy (NCBI): domain Eukaryota; kingdom Metazoa; phylum Chordata; class Mammalia; order Chiroptera; family Emballonuridae; genus Saccopteryx; species Saccopteryx leptura. The sequence continues at coordinate 113,606,714 of NC_089504.1, forward strand.
ATAAAATCAATATTCAGAAATCAGTGGCATTTTTATACACCAACAATGAACTGTCTGAAAGAAAAATTAAGAAAACAATCCCCTTCACTACTGCAACAAAAATAAATAAATAAAGTACCTAGGAGTAAATTTAACCAAGGAGGTTAAAGACTTGTACTTGGAAAATTATAAAACATTGATAAAAGAAATCAAGGAAGATACAAACATTGAATCATATACTGTGTTCATGGATAGAAAGAATAAACATCATTAAAATGTCTATATTACCCAAAGCAATTTATAAATTCAATGCAGTTCCTATTAAAATACCAATGACATACTTCAGAGATATAGAACACATATTCCAAAAATTTATATGAAGCCAAAAAAGAACACAAATAGTCTCAGCAATCCTGAAAAAGAAGAATAAAGTGGGAGGTATCACAATTCCTGATATCAAGTTATACTAGTAGGCCATTGTACTCAAAACAACTTGGTACTGGCGTAAGAACAGGCATACAGATCAATGAAACAGAACAGAGAACTCAGAAATAAACCCACATTTATATGGAAAACTGATATTGACAAAGAAGGTAAAAGCATACAATAGAGTAAAGACAGTCTCTTTCACAAATGGTGTTGGGAAAATTGGACAGATAATTGCAAACAAATGAAACTGGATCACCAACTTACACCATTCACAAAAGTAAACTCAAAATGGATAAAAGACTTAAATGTAAGTCATGAAACCATAAACATCTTGGAAGAAAATATAGGCAATAAACTCTCCAATATCTCTTGTAGCAATATTTTTGCCGATTTATTTCCATGGACAAGTGAAATAAAGGACAGGATGAACAAATTGGACTATATCAAACTAAAAAGCTTTTGCCCAGCAAAAGACACCATTAATAAAATAAAAAGACAACCAACACAATGGGAGATTATATTTGCCAATACATCTGATAAGGGGTTAATAACCAAAATTTATAAAGAACTTGTAAAACTCAACACCAGGAAGATAAACAATCCAATCAAAAAATGGGCAAATAAATGAATAGACATTTCTCCAAAGAGGACATACAGATGGCCAATAGACAGATGAAAAAAATGTTCAACATCACTAATCATTAGAGAAATGCAAATAAAAACCACAATGAGATACCACCTCACACCTGTCAGAATGGTGCTCATTATCAAAACAACACATAATAGGTGCTGGAGAGGGTACAAAGAAAAGGGAACCCTCCTGCATTGCTGGTGGGAATGCAGACTGGTGTAACCACTGTGGAAAACAGTATGGAGATTCCTCAAAAATATAAAAATGGAACTTCCCTTTGACCCAGCTATCCCACTTTTAGGAATATATTCTATGAATACCAAATCACTGATTCAAAAGAAGAAATGCACCCTCATGTTTATTGCAGCATTGTTTACAATAGCCAAGATCTGGAAACAGCCCAAGTGTTCATTACTGGATGAGTAGATTAAAAAGCAGTGGTACATATACACAATGAAATACTACGCGGCTGTGAGGAAGAAGAAATTCTTACTTTTTGTGACAACATTGATGGACCTTGAAATTATCATGCTAATTGAAATAAACCAGGCAGAGAAAGAAAAATATCACTCATTTGAGGAATCCAATGAACAATGTGAACTGAGTAATGGAACAGAGACAGAGGCGGGATCAAAGGGACCAGAAGGAAAGTGGTCAGAGGGAAAGTAGAAGAGAAGATGGGATCAGAGAAGGGAAAGAGATTAATGAAATTATATGTACATAACACAACATTATAGAGAACAGGACAGCAAACCCTAGAGGGAAGGGGGAAAGGCATGGGGGGAGGGGACATGGGGGGGTTGAGAAGAATAAGGGGGTGGAGGGAGATATATTCGATCAGACATTTGAATCTGTGTAAATGAAAATTAAAATCATAAAAAAATAAAATTTAAAAAAAATCCAGCAGCCATTTATGTTAAAAACTCTCAGCAAAGTGGAAATAAAGGGAACAGATCTCAACATAACAAAGGCCATATATCACAAACCCACAGCCAACTTTATACTCAATGTGAAATAACTACAAACATTTCCCTTAAGACTGGAAACAAGACAGGGATGTCTGATTTCACTACTATTATTCAACATAGTACTGAAAGTCCTAGCCACAGCATTCAGACAAGAAGAAATAAAAGGCATCCAAATTGGAAAGGAAGAAATAAAACTGTTGTTATTTGCAGAAGACATGTTACTGTATCTAGAGAATCTTAAAGATTCCACCAAAAATCTACTATAATGTATAAATGAATTCAGTAAAGCAGTAAGGTTAAATATAAATATCCAAAAGTCAGTTGCATTTTTATACACCAGTAATGAATGACCAGAAAGAAACTAAGAAAACAATCCCATTTATAATTGCATCAAAAAAATAAAATAAATTGAAATAAATTTAAACAAGAATGTAAAAGACCTGCAATTGAAAAATTATAATACATTGAAGAAAAAAATTTAAAAAGATACAAATAAGTGGAAGTATATACCATGTTCATGGATGAAAAGAACTAACATCATTAAAATGCCCATACCACCCAAAGGAATCTATGGATTCAATGCAATTCTTATAAAGAGATCAATAGCATATTTCACAGAACTAAAAGAAATATTCAAAAAATTTATATGAAACCACAAAGTCCCAAAATAGACACAGCAATCTTGACAAAAAAGAACAAACTTGGAGGTATCCCCCTACCTGATATCAAAAAACTACAAGGCCATAGTAATCAAAACAGCATGGTACTGGCAGAAAAAATGGCATATAGTTCAGTGGAACAGAATAGAAAGCCCAGAAATAAACCCACTCCTTTATGTTCGATTAATGTTTGACAAAGCGAGAACATACAGTGAGGTAAAGATAGTCTCTTCAATAAATGGTATTGGGAAAATTGGACAGATTAGTGCAAAAAAATAAAATTAGACAACCTTATTACATCATACACAAGAATAAACTCAGAATGGATTAAAGACTTAAATAAAAGACTCAAAACAATAAAACACCTTGAAGGAAACATAGGCAGTAAGGTCTCAGATGTTTATTGTAGCAATATTTCTCCTGATGTATCTCCTTGGGCAAGGGAAACAAAAGAAAAAATAAACAGAAGGGACTATTGCAAATTAAATGTTTTTGAACAGCAAAGGAAATCATCAGCAATATGAAAAGACAACCCACTGAATGGGAGAACATAATTGCTAATGATACATCAGATAAGGGATCAATATTCAAAATTTATAAAATAAAAAAAACTTATACAACTTAACATCAAAAAACAAAGATCCAATTGAAAAATGGGAAAAGGACCTGAATAGACACTTTTCCAAAGAAGACATACAGATGGCCAATAAACATATGGAAAGATGCTCAACATCATTAATCATCAGAGAAAATGAAATTAAAACTACAATGAAGTGTCACCTCACACCTGTCAGAATGGCTATTATCAATAAATCAACAAATAAGTTTGACTATGATGTGGATAAAAGAGAACCCTCATGCACTGTTGGTGGGAATGCAAATTGGTGCAGCCACTGTGGAGAGTAGAATGGAGTTACCTCAAAAAATTTAAAATGAAACTGCCTTTTGACCCAGCAAGCAATTCCACTTCTGGGAATTTATTCATAAAAACCCATGAAACACTAATTAGAAGGAATATATGCACCCCTGTGTTATTTACAATAGTCAAGATGTGGAAGCAGCCCCAGTTCCCATCAGTAGATGAGTATGTAAAAAGGCTGTGGTACAAAAAAAAAAAAAAAAAGGCTGTGGTACATTTATACAGTGGAATACTACAAGGAAGGAAGGAAGGAAGGAAGGAAGGAAGGAAGGAAGGAAGGAAGGAAGGAAGGAAGGAAGGAAGGAAGGAAGGAAGGAAGGAAGGAAGGAAGGAAGGGAGGGAGGGAGGGAGGGAGGGAGGGAGGGGCAGGGAGGAAGGAAGGAAGGAAGGAAGGAAGGAAGGAAGGAAGGAAGGACGGAAGGAAGGAAGGAAGGAAGGAAGGAAAGAAGGAAGGAAGGAAGGAAGGAAAGAAGGAAAGGAGAAAAGGAAGGAAGGAAGAAACTTACCTTTACAGTGTAGATGGACCTGGAGAGCATTATGCTAAGTGAAACAACCCATCAGAGAAAGACAAATATCATCTGATTTCACTGATATGTGGAAACTAATGAACAAAATAAACTAACAAACAAAACAGAAACAGACTCATAGATACAGAGAACAGGCTCACAGCTGTCAAAACGGTGGGAGCCCGGGGGCCTGGGTGAAAACGGTGAAAGATTTAAGAAAAAAACAAAAAAAAGAAAAACTTATAGACACAGACAATAGTGTGATGATTACCAGAGGAAAAGGGGTATGAGTGGAATTAGAAGAGACTAAAGAGGGGATAAATGGTAATGAAGGAGACTTGATTTGGGGTGGGGAACACACAATACAATATACAGATGATATATTACAGAACTAATCACCTGATATCCACATGATTTAATTAATCAATATCACCCCAATAAATTTAATTAACAATTTTTTTTTTTTAATAAATTTTTATTAATGGTAATGGGATGACATTAATAAATCAGGGTACATATATTCAAAGAAAACATGTCCAGGTTATCTTGTCATTAAACTATGTTGCATACCCCTCGCCCAAAGTCAGATTGTCCTTCGCCACCCTCCATCTAGTTCTCTGTGCCCCTCCCCCTCCCCCCAACCCTCCCCCTGTCCCCCCTCCCCCCACCCCTGGTAACCACCACACTCTTGTCCATGTCTCTTAGTCTCATTTTTATGTTCCACCAATGTATGGAATCATGTAGTTCTTGTTTTTTTCTGATTTACTTATTTCACTCCTTATAATGTTATCAAGATCCCACCATTTTGCTGTAAATGATCTGATGTCATCGTTTCTTATGGCTGAGTAGTATTCCATAGTGTATATGTGCCACATCTTCTTTATCCAGTCTTCTATTGAAGGGCTTTTTGGTTGTTTCCATGTCTTGGCCACTGTGAACAGTGCTGCAATGAACATGGGGCTACATGTGTCTTCACGTATCAATGTTTCTGAGGTTTTGGGGTATATACCCAGTAGAGGGATTGCTGGGTCATAAGGTAATTCTATTTGCAGTTTTTTGAGGAACCACCATACTTTCCTCCATAATGGTTGTACTACTTTACAGTCCCACCAACAGTGAATGAGGGTTCCTTTTTCTCCACAGCCTCTCCAACATTTGCTATTACCCGTCTTGTTGATCATAGCTAATCTAACAGGGGTGAGGTGGTATCTCATTGTAGTTTTGATTTGCATTTCCCTAATAACTAATGAAGCTGAGCATTTTTTCATATATCTGTTGGCCATTTGTATCTCTTCCTGGGAGAAGTGTCTATTCATGTCTTCTTCCCATTTTTTTATTGGATTGTTTGTTTGTTTGTTGTTGAGTTTTATGAGTTCTTTGTAAATTTTGGAAATTAGGCCCTTATCTGAGCTGTTGTTTGAAAATATCATTTCCCATTTAGTTGGCTGTCTGTTTATTTTTATATCAGTTTCTCTTGCTGAGCAAAAACTTTTTATTCTGATGTAGTCCCATTCATTTATCTTTGCCTTCACTTCTCTTGCCATTGGAGTCAAGTTCATAAAATGTTCTTTAAAACCCAGGTCCATGAGTTTAGTACCTATGTCTTCTTCTATGTACTTTATTGTTTCAGGTCTTATATTTAGTCTTTGATCCATTTTGAATTAATTTTAGTACACGGGGACAGGCTGTAGTCGAGTTTCATTCTTTTGCATGTGGCTTTCCAGTTTTCCCAACACCATTTGTTGAAGAGGCTTTCTTTTCTCCATTGTGTGTTGTTGGCCCCTTTATCAAAGATTATTTGACCATATATATGTGGTTTTATTTCTGGGCTTTCTATTCTGTTCCATTGGTCTGAGTGTCTATTTTTCTGCCAATACCATGCTGTTTTGATTATTGTGGCCCTATAATATAGTTTAAAGTCAGGTATTGTAATGCCCCCAGCTTCATTCTTTTTCCTTAGGATTGTTTTGGCTATTCGGGGTTTTTTATAGTTCCATATAAATCTGATGATTTTTTGTTCCATTTCTTTAAAAAATCTCATAGGGATTTTGATGGGAATTGCATTAAATTTGTATATTGCTTTGGGTAATATGGCCATTTTGATTATATTTATTCTTCCTATCCAAGAACAAGGAATATTTTTCCATCTCATTGTATCTTTTTCGATTTCCCTTAACAATGCTTTGTAATTTTCATTATATAGGTCCTTTACATTTTTTGTTATGTTTATTCCTAGGTATTTTATTTTTGTTGTTGCAATCGTGAAGGGGATTATTTTTTTGAGTTCGTTTTCTAACATTTCATTGTTGGCATAGAGAAAGGCTATGGACTTCTGTATGTTAATTTTGTATCCTGCGACCTTACTGTATTGGTTTATTGTTTCTAATAATCTTTTTGTGGAGTCCTTCGGGTTTTCGATGTATAGGATCATATCATCAGCAAAAAGTGATACCTTTACTTCTTCTTTTCCAATATGTATGCCTTTTATTTCTTTGTCTTGTCTGATTGCTCTGGCCAGAACTTCTAGCACCACGTTAAATAAGAGTGGAGAGAGTGGACAACCCTGTCTTGTTCCTGATTTAAGGTAGAAAGTCCTCAGTTTTTTGCCGTTTAAAATAATGTTGGCTGATGGTTTATCATATATGGCCTTTATCATGTTGAGATATTTTCCTTCTATACCCATTTTGTTGAGAGTCTTAAACATAAAATTGTGTTGTATTTTATCAAAAGCCTTTTCTGCATCTATTGATAAGATCATGTGGTTTTTGTTCTTTGTTTTGTTGATATGGTGTATTACGTTAACCGTTTTGCGTATGTTGAACCATTCTTGAGATTCTGGGATGAATCCCACTTGATCATGATGTATTATTTTTTTAATATGTTGTTGTATTCGGTTTGCCAGCATTTTGTTTAGAATTTTAGCATCTGTATTCATTAGAGATATTGGTCTGTAGTTTTCTTTCTTTGTGCCATCCTTGCCAGGTTTTGGTATGAGGGTTATGTTGGCCTCATAAAATGTGTTTGGAAGTATTGCTTCTTCTTCAATTTTTTTGGAAGACTTTGAGTAGAATAGGAACCAAGTCTTCTTTGAATGTTTGATAGAATTCACTAGTATAACCGTCTGAGCCTGGACTTTTATTTTTGGGGAGGTTTTTAATAGTTTTTTCTATTTCCTCCCTGCTGATTGGTCTGTTTAGGCTTTCTGCTTCTTCATGACTCAGTCTAGGAAGGTTGTATTGTTCTAGGAATTTATCCATTTCTTCTAGATTGTTGTATTTGGTGGCATATAATTTTTCATAGTATTCTACAATAATTCTTTGTATATCTATGATGTCTGTGGTGATCTCTCCTCTTTCATTTTGGATTTTATTTATTTGAGTCCTGTGCCTTTTTTCTTTGGTGAGTCTTGCTAAGGGTTTGTCAATTTTGTTGATCTTTTCAAAGAACCAGCTCCTTGTTTTATTGATTTTTTCTATAGTTTTTCTGTTCTCTATTTCATTTATTTCTGCTCTGATTTTTATTATCTCCTTTCTTCGGCTGGTTTTGGGTTGTCTTTGTTCTTCTTTTTCTAGTTCCTTAAGGTGTGAAGTTAAGTGGTTTATTTCAGCTCTCTCTTGTTTGTTCATATAGGCCTGAAGTGATATGAACTTTCCTCTTATTACTGCTTTTGCTGCATCCCAGAGATTCTGATATGTCGTATTTTCATTTTCATTTGTCTGTATGTATCTTTTGATCTCTGCACTTATTTCTTCTTTGACCCATTCATTTTTTAGAAGTATGTTGTTTAGTTTCCACATTTTTGTGGGTTTTTCCCCCTCTTTTTTACAGTTGAATTCTAGTTTCAAGGCTTTATGATCAGAAAATATGCTTGGTACAATTTCAATTTTTCTAAATTTGCTGATATTGTCTTTGTGGCCCAACATATGGTCAATTCTTGAGAATGTTCCATGTACACTAGAGAAAAATGTATACTCTGTCGCTTTGGGATGAAGTGTCCTGTAGATGTCTATCATATCCAGGTGTTCTAGTATTTCGTTCAAGGCCACTATATCTTTATTGATTCTCTGTTTGGATGACCGATCTAGAGCCGTCAGCGGAGTATTGAGGTCTCCAAGTATGATTGTATTTTTGTTAGTTTTTGTTTTAAGGTCAATAAGTAGCTGTCTTATATATTTTGGTGCTCCTTGGTTTGGTGCATATATATTAAGGATTGTTATGTCTTCTTGATTCAGTGTCCCCTTAATCATTACAAAGTGACCATTTTTGTCTTTGAGTACTTTTTCTGTCTTGTAGTCAGCATTATCAGATATGAGTATTGCTACACCTGCTTTTTTTTGGGTGTTGTTTGCTTGGAGTATTGTTTTCCAGCCTTTCACTTTGAATTTGTTTTTATCCTTGTTGCTTAGATGTGTTTCTTGTAGGCAGCATATAGTTGGATTTTCTTTTTTAATCCATTCTGCTACTCTGTGTCTTTTTATTGGTAAGTTTAATCCATTTACATTTAGTGTAATTATTGACACTTGTGGGTTCCCTACTGCCATTTTATAAATTGCTTTCTGTTAGTTTTGTATCTAGTTTGATTCTTCTCTTTTGTTTTTCTATCATTTGTTTCTGTTTGTTTGTGTTCCATACTTCTTTCCTCTGTTGCTACCTTTTTTAAGTCATGTGTTTTTGTGGTGGTTTTTTCTAGGGTGGTTACCATTAAGTAATGAAAAGGGTACCTACCATATTCATTGTAGTACCCTATCTTATAAGTATTTCTGCAGTTCATCGTCCTTTGCTACTGTTAATCTCCATTCTCTCCCCCCTTTTTTTTCCTTTGTTGTCACAGTTTAAGTTTGGTTTTATTGTGTTCTTGGTGGAGCTGTTACTTGTGGTGTTGTTTTCTTTTGTTCTTTGAATCTGGTTGGAAAACCCCCTTTAGTATTTCCTGGAGTGGGGGCTTTCTGGTGATAAATTCTCTCATCTTTTCTGTATTTGTGAATGTTTTTATATCTCCTTCATACTTGAAGGATAGCTTTGATGGGTATAGTATTCTTGGCTGAAAGTTCCTCTCTTTCAGGGCTTTAAATATTGGGGTCCACTCTCTTCTAGCTTGTAGAGTTTCTGCTGAGAAATCTGATGATAATCTAATAGGCCTTCCTTTATATGTTGTACTCTTCTTTTCCCTGGCTGCCTTGAGAATTTTTTCTTTGTCATTGGTTTGTGTCATCTTTATTATGATGTGCCTTGGAGTGGGTTAAGAAAACTCGGTGTTCTGTTTGCTTCTTGAATTTGAGGCTTTAGTTCTTTCCACAGGCTTGGGAAGTTCTCGTCTATTATTTGTTTGAGTATATTCTCCATTCCATTTTCTTTCTCTTCTCCCTCTGATATACCTATTATTCTTATGTTATTCTTTCTGATGGAGTCAGATAATTCCTGTAGGGCTTTCTCGTTTTTTATTATTTTTGAGTCTCTTTCTTCTTCTCTCTGTTGTGCCTCAAGTTGTTTGTCTTCTATTTCACTAATCCTATCTTCAATCTGGGTTGTTCTGCTAGCTAAGCTTGTTACCTCGTTTTTCAGCTCGTGAATTGAGTTTTTCATTTCTGTTTGATTTGTTTTTATAGTTTCAATTTCCTTGGTAATATATTCTTTGTGTTCATTGAGTTGTTTTCTGATCTCCCTATATTGCCTTTCCGTGTTTTCTTGTATATCTCTGAGTATTTTTAAGATTTCTATTTTAAATTCTCTGTCATTTAGCTCCAAGGCTTCCAATATGTTAAGTCTTTTCTCCATAGATTTTTCCACATCTATTTGTGTTACCTCTCTTTCTTTTGTATCCATAATATTCGATTTCCTCTTTCTTATTGGCATCTGAGGGTGGTCTTGTTGATAGCAGTAATTAGAATTAATAAAGAGTAAAAAGTAAAAAACAAAAAAACAAAAAAACAAAAAAACAAAAAAAACAAAAACAAAAAAAAACCCAAAAAACAAAGGGTAAAACACCCCACAAAAAAAAAGCAGTAATAATTTATTATTTCCCCCTTTTTTTTTCTTTGTTCTCCTTCCCTCCTCTCCCCTCCTCAGGGAAATATCATGCCTATAATGGAGGGCCTGGTTTGCGGTGTAGAGTTCAAGGGGGCAAAAAATAAAAAAATAAAAAAATAAATAAATAAATAAAAAAAAAAAAAAGAAGAAAATCTTAGACAAGCATAAGTTGATCTGCCTGCGGGTGACGGTCAACCAAGAGATATAATGAGAGGGACAAGAGGGAACCAGAAAAAAGGACAAAAAAAGGAATAATCAAGAAGAAAAAATAAAAATAATAAGTAAAAATACGTTGTATTAAGTGGAGCAAAGACCAAATACAATGGAGACCTTGGGTTGGGAGGACCCAAAATGCCACAAAAACAAACCAACCAGAAAAAAACAAAAACAAAACCGAAAAAGAAAAACAAAGCCAAAAAAAACCTTGAGTCCCAAATTAACTAATTTGTTCGTGATTGAGGATTAAATGGGAGGAAAGTAAAACGAGAAAAGAAAAAACGAATAGAAAGGAAAAAATAAGAAAAAGAGAAAAATGAAGGAAGAAATAAAAAAGGAAGAGAAAAAAACAAAATAAGGCAAAAAAAAAACAAAAGAGGAGAGAGTGAGAATTAAGTGTCCTGGAGTATAACCCCAAAGGAGGGTGAGGATGAAGAAGAGAAATAAAATGTAACACTTATGGGTAGTGTAGTTCAAGAAAAGGGAAGCATAAGATGGGCAGAGAATAGAAGGACTGAGGTGGAGGAAATAAAGGCAATAAGATAGAAGGAGCAAACAACAACAACAAAAAAAAAACAACAAAAAACAAAAACAAAAACAAACAAACAGTGGAACAAGCTGCAAAGTCTGTGGATTTTTCCTGATTTTGAGATGTCAACCTCTTCCTCCTTCTCCTCTCTCCCTCTTCCCGGTCGGCGACTCTGCACCCCAGGCCCTGCCCCTGCGCCACACCCAGGCAGGGACTTGCAATTGATGGGGTTCTACGGCAATGTCACACAATTGGCTTTAGTCTTGCTGGTAGTCAAGGCCTGCCGGCATCTGCAGGGTCTACCGACGAGAGAGTTCGCCTTCGTGGATTCTCTCTCCCAGTCCCCCCTTCCCGAACCAGCAGCCTGGCGATCCAGCCACAAGGCTGCCACTGCTTCTGCCTGGGGAGTAAGAGGCTCAAAGAGCTGGGAAATCCCCACTCTATCCCCACTCAGTGCAAGGCTCTGGGAAGGGCTCTGACAGTCAGGGCCTCCAGTGTAATCAGGCGGGGGTGGGAGTCAATTGTTGTCAAGGTGATTGTTCAGCGCCTAGCATTTCGTTGGACCTCTCAACCCAGGCTTTCCACACTTTGTAGCCTGTTTTGGCCGGTAAGAAAAGGCACTAGTCTCTGCTTGCGACTAGTGTGCTATAGATCTTATTATCTGCCAAGTCCTTCTTGTTAGCGTTTATCCCTGAATATGGAGGCTCTATCAATCAGAAGTTGCCCCCGCCCCTTTAGCGAGAGGCACCAAAAAATATCAAGCCTCTTGTCTTGGGTCGGTGAACTGAGAGAGATCTTATCAATTAGAACCGAGGGTGCGCAGATTTCACGGGTTAAGTTAATTTTAGTAATTGGGTCGCAGCTGTGCTCCCGAAGGTATTTCAGGCTGCCTGCGCGCGCCCCTCCCCCAACGCTTGATTGTTAGCTTGAATGGCTGGGTGAGGTGCCCCGCCCGCGGAGAGAATCTCCCAAGTAGGGAATACCGCCCTGGGGCCTCTCCCGCTCCTCGTGCGCGGGCCGCTGGGAACGTTAGCGGTGCTCGGTCTGCAATGCTCGGTCTGCAACCAGACCGGGAGCGCGCCAGCAGCTGCTCGCCGCTCGTTCTGCAACCGACCCGGGCTGGCGGTGGCAGCGGCGGCTTCCGAGTGCGGGATGACTTACCACAGGCGCACTTTCTCGCGGCTTGAGTGAACGTCCCTGGGGTAGCTTCCTCCACACCCTCGTCTTTCAGATTCAAGTGATAACAGTCCTATTGCTTTCAGTTTGCTCCGAAGATAAATTTTCCTGTTTCTAGTTGATAAATTTGTTGTGATTTTGGGGAGATCTGTCGGACGCGCTGCTCACGGCGCCATTTCCGTGACGTCTAATTAACAATTTTTAAAAATAAATGCAGTATGGCTTATAATCCAACAAAATGTCATCAAAAAGCTCAAAGAATCTACTTTTACATCGGACTGCCAAAGAAAAGATGGGCAATGTCCAAAGTGTCTATAGAGCAGAGAAGTTCTTCTGAATCACTCTTGCCAATTAGCACATTTATTTTATGTGCATAATATTTTTCTGTCATTTATTTTCCTTAGCTTAATGTTTTGACTTTAGTAAGTTATAAGAATATTTACTGGAAATGGCATTTTTTGATAATGAAAAATTTCTTCTTTCCTCACAGAATTTAGCACTAGTTCAAAAGTAGCTCGTGAAATAAAGGTGAATGCAACACACCATTATTCTCCACTCCAGAATGACATAAGGGAGCCTCCTGGAGTGCTGCATTTGTCTCGGATGGGGATATTGTCAGCAATATGAAAACATTAACCTCATTTCTAAAGAACATGCCTACCTAAATGTTATAAGGATCTAGTCCACCAAAGGCAAAGGGGTTCCTTAACCTCAATTTCACAGCTCTCAGAAAAGACAACAGGGAATTATGGGATTCTAAGAATGAAGAAAGTGACTTTTAATCATACATTGCCTAGAACAGTGCTTCTCAATCAAGGGGCTATTTGTCCCCCAAGGGATATTTGGCAATGTCTGTAAATATTTTTTAGTTGTCAAAACTGGAGGAAAGGGGGTACAACTGGCGTCTAGTGGGTAGAGAATAGGGTTGCTGCTAAACATTCTACAGTGCCCAGCATAGCGCCACACACATGCATGCGCACACACACGCATGCACACACGCACACAGGAAGAATATTATCTGGTCAGCTTTAGCAATAGTTCAGAGAACAACATCTCTGAGACATTATCAGAAATATTCTAGCCTGACCTTTGGTGGTGCAGTGGATAAAGTGTGGCCCTGGAACACTGAGGTTTCTAGTTCAAACCCCGGTCAAGGCACATACAAGAAGCAACTACTACAAAGTTGATGCTTCCAACTTCTCCTCTTCGCTCTCTCTCTAAAATCAATAAATAAAATCTTAAAAAGTTTTTAAAAAGAAATATTCTAAAGATATTGTTCTACTATTATGGGAATCCAATGTTTTAGTTTTATTTTTGTCAGTTTCATCATCCAGATCCTCAAAGCATTATCTTAACATCAATAACAAAGTAGCTCCCATTTATTGAGAGGTTCATTTATACGGTGTGCTATCCTAAACATTTTTGTGTACTGTTTATTATTTTTAAAAGGATATATTTTATTTTATTTTCATTTTTATTGAATTTACTAGGGTGATATTGGTTCACAAAATTATACAAATTTCAACTGTACAACTCAACAAAGAATCACATGCACACTGCATCATGCCCCCATCACTCCAAGAAGAGTCTTTCTCTTTTCTCTCCCTTTGCCCAGCTCCACCTACTTCCACCCATCTTTCCCTCTGGCTATCACCACACTGTCATCTGTGCCTATGTGTGTTTTATATATAAATGTGTGGCATGTATATTTTTTTCTTTTTGCTTGACCTCCTCACCTTCTTTCATCCAGCCCTTAGCCCCCCGCCCCCTCTGACAGCGGTCAGTCTGTTCCATGTATCCATGCCTCTGTTTCTATTTTGTTCGTCAGTTTATTTTGTTCATTAGATTCCACACATAAGTGAGATCTCATGGTATCTGTGTACTGTTTAGTCCTCCCGACAGCCAAACAAGGAATAAACTACTGATCATCACCATTTTATAGTCAAGATGCACCCAGCTGACACAGCTGCAAGGAATGAGATACAAACCCAGGTCCATCTGACTCCGGGATTAAACATTTAATTCACGGTGCCCCCTCCAAAACAATAACAAAAGAAATAAAAGCCAGAGGAGAAAATTTAAAGGCAATTAATTCCCAAGAAGAGAAAGAACAAGATTTTTTTTTTAAGAGAGAAAGACAGATAAACAGGAAAGGAGAAAGATGAGAAGCATCAACTCATATTTGCAGCACCTTAGTTGTTCATTCATTGCTTCTCATACATTGACCAGGGGGCTCCAGCTGAGCCAGTGATCCCTTGCTCAAGCCAGTGACCTTGGGCTCAAGCTGCTGACCTCAAGGTTTGAAACCTGGGTCCTCAGTGTCCCAGGCTGATGCTTTATCCACTGCACCACCGTCTGGTTAGGCAGAACAAGATTTTTTTAATAAGCTGCTGGATGAGACCAAATTGTACTTAATCAACTTTTACTCCCACCACCGGTGCTCAATCCTAAGAAGACTGGTCTATTTTTTAACATATGGAATGACTAGAAATGACCCAAGTTGCCTATGTTGAAGTAGTCCAATTTCCATTTTGTTAGTTCTCCAGCTCTCTCTAGCCTCATTTTATGGTAGTAAAAAGAAAAGAAAAAGAAAAAAGAAAAATCGGTTCCTAAATTAATTCAGACCTGACTTGTATATATAAAAGTAACTAATACTTTCCATGGAATCTTGAGGCAAGGTTTTTGGCCTGAATGATGTTGAGTGGGTGGGGAGCAGCAGGCTAACTGTTCCTCCAACTATTTTGCTTTGTGTGGGAGATCCAATTAGAAGTAAACTAGCTTTGCCATAGTAGCCCAGCTTGGGCTAAACAAGACTAAGCTCTAGGGGGGACCCTAGAGCTGCCGGCATGTAAAGAGTACAAACACAACTGGAACTGGAAATAGAAACAGTTCATTGCTGCCATCTGTGATTAAGTGAAGTTTCCTTGGTCATGGGTATGGGACAGAATTGGGGGTGGGACCAGGAATAAGTTATGTAAAAGAAAAAGGGGTTTTAAAAATGTTCTTCATAGGAGAGAAGTAGTTTTTCTCATCAGACAAGATAAAGAGTTGAGATGACAGTACCATTCCATATCCAGGCCTTCAACTGAATGGTTGATCAAAACAGAGTGATAGTAACTTTTTAAGTGTTGCTTAAAAGTAATTAAAAAGGGTTCATAGAATTGGAACTACATGAGACAAGTGTTTCTAAGCTGTGTAGGTCTACCTAATCCCAAATGAATTTTCATGATTTTATGATTACTGTACCAAAGTCCTGCTTCTATCTTTATCCCTCTATTACATCCTTTATCACATACTATGCATGTGTCTGCTAATGTGTTAATCTTCTTCATTAAACTATGAATCTCTTGAGAAAATGAACTAGGCCATGCTCATATTTTTATCCCCAGGATATAACATGCCATTTGGCACATAATAGGTGAATAAGAGCATATCAATAAATGAAGTCATGTCATCTTGGAGATCTTAAGGAAATGCAGCAAGCTTGTTACTGTTAAGTATTTTTTATTAGTGACTTGGATGAGTGTATAGAAATCTTGGTAATATTTTTAAATAGCACGAGGATCGAGGGGTTAGCTAAATATGTTGAATGACAGAAGTAAAATTTAAAAAATATCTCCACAGGCATGAAAATTGGGCCAAAACTACCAACATGCAATTTAACAGAGGTAAATATAGAATCCTGCTCTTAGGTTCAAACACTCAATTGCAGAAATACAAGCCAATTTTTTCTTAGTTTAATAGTATTTTATGTGACAAAGAACTTCAGTGATTTCATTGACAGGAATTTTAACACGAGCCAAGTGCATGATCTGGCTGCTAGAGAAGCTAGTGTGATGTTAGGCTGCCTTTCCAGAAATCAGTTATTTACGACATATAGCCCATTTAATTAGGAAATAGCTTGGTGTGGCCATCAGTGAGGGTGTAACACATAGAACAAGAGAGATAAAGGACATGCTGCACTCAGTACAGTCATGTGCTTCGGAGCCTGTGTTCAGCTCTAAGCACCACATCTTACCAGGGATATTGACAAGCTCACATGTCTGAAGATGCTCCAACGAAAAAGCTCCAGAAACCAGATCTATGTTTCTATGCTAGACAGGGGGTCAAATAAATCTCAATTTTTTTTACATTAGAGAGGGAAAGGCTTTGCTTGCAGATTTTGATGACTAGATGGGGAAAATGTGCCCTGCTTCCTGCCTTGCCATCTCTATGGCTTGGGCCACATTCCCACTGCTTTTATTCACTCATTAAATATCTCTGATGTGCACTCTGTGGAAATATGAGTCCTGTTCCTACTAAGGCAAAAACTTAAGGAGCCCTGATTTAGTAACTCAGTTGTCTCAGTGTTGAGTAAAATTGTTGGTGACTCCACATGGCTTTATGGACTCTTATCTCTGTGACCAAACAATCACCCCATTCTCCATTTCAGCATCTGTGTCCTTGTTTGTTCTGAGTGCTTTGATCATCTTCCTGATGATGTTATCACTTGTCCGCCTCCCTACCTGGATTTCTGTGTTTGATCTGTTCACAGGCTCCCAATCACTGTGCTGAGATAGACATCACCTTGAGAACCTCTTCCTTATGTGACTGTTGACCATGGAGACTGTTCCACCGGCCAGGCTCATAAACATATCTAATCTCCAGGTCCCATATGCTCTCACAATGGCTTTCCCATTTCTTTCCTACACCAAGGATCTGTGTGACTCAGAAGACTGCATCGGTCATCCAGACAGAAAATAAGGTGGTGAAGATTTTCTTTCATCCAGTTACAGGAAAGATGTTTCTAATAATCCAAGCTTTTTAAAAAAAAAAAACAGGATGAGCTGCCTTGTGAGAGAGGAAGCTTACCATCACCAAGAACTCCGTAGGAGTGATTGAAACAATGCCATGAGAGGATTTCTGCATTGTTAGCAAGCTGGGCTGGATTGAGTCTCAGGTAGGAATTTCTCAAAGGTTAGTGTACCAAAAATCAGCCAGGAAATTTATTTAAATAAGCAAGATTCTCAGAATTCAGTAGGCCCAAGTTGGAATCCAAGAATCAGTATATCTAATAAATCTATTTCCCACTCCCTGGTGATTCCAACGTATGTGAATATGGGTCACACTTTTTAAAACACTTTTCAAAGGAAACCAACATTTACTTAAAAACCCACAGTGTTAGGAGCTTTATATAGCTTTTTTTCATTAAACCTCAGCATAGTTCTGTGGGGACCAAGGCACATCTTCTAGGAGCTCCAGCTCAAGAACCACGTTGCCAAGGTTCAATTCCTGGCTTCTCCACTTTCTAAAATTTTGAATGCTTCAATTTCCTTTTCTGCAAAATGGACCATATTAGTAACACCCTCACAGGATTATTATCAGGATTAAATAGTTCAATTCATATAAAATGCTTAGAACAGTGCCACAGTAAGCACTCAATATTATGATCACTATGGGTGACAATATAGTCCTCCCGTTTTACACCTAAGGAAATTGAGACTCAAGTAAATGTAGTCAGTGTGCCTGAGAGCCCTCAGCTAGTAATGACCTCAGTCTGCTTTCAAAGATTATACATTATACTGACCCTCCCAACTCTGAGATTCTATGATCCTACCAGTCAAAGAGATCACTGTTGATAGGACTGAGTGGGAAACTGATCCTGAAGATGGCCATATGCATGTGGGGAATAGATAGGTAGCTCTCTCAAATTCTACCGCAAATGATTTTATAAATGAGGAAATTGCGGTTCATACAGTGAAGCAATGCTGACAAAGGCTTGCATCAAGAAAGTGACAGTCGATATCTGAACACGTTTCCTCTGCCACTGAACCATGGCTTTCTCCACTACTGCACACTACTGACCCTGTGGCTCTAGCTTAGAATGAGTCACTGACTGCCTGGAAAATTCTCCTCATCCTAGTACACACAAATGTTTTAGAAACAAAAGTAGGAAAAAAAGCAGAATTCAGACTGGAACTACTTCTTGTATAAAGTCACTGCCACCCACAAACATGGAAAGAGAGTATTTTATGAAAAATATTTTTTTGCTATTGTAGCCACAGTCTAAGAAACTTATCTAACAATTGATGTCTCAAGAGTAATCAAAAGACAGCATTATGGAGAAAGAACTTGAATCTTAAGAACAAACTTAGTAAGTTGGCACAGAAAGCATTGGCTTTGGAAACAGGCAACCTTATTGTTTGAAAGTTTGCTTCTGCCATTAATTAGCAGATTTAATGACCTTTCTGAAATTTAGTATTCTCATTTACAAAAATAAGGATGATCATATCAGTAGGAAGTTTGAAATGGTATCAAGTAAAGCTCCTAGCCCAGTACTTATCACATAGAAAGTACTCAGTGATAGTGGCTGCTAATCCGGACCTCCCAAACTGTCACAATAGGGAAACCCAGCACTCACCTCCAGAGAGCTGGTAACTCACATAACCATGGTAGGGAAAAGGAAGGTCAGGATCCTGGTGGAGAAAGTAGAGAGAAAAGTTCATGATCTACATGCATTGCACCAAACCTGGAGCTACTACTCTTCTTCAAGAAGAATTTGGAGTACCAAAAATTACTACAATTCTCTATATCTAATCTGACATTCCCTTGAAAGAATTCTTAGTACAACTGTGTTGCTAACATCTATTGTTTTATATAATCTCCAACATGATAAAGAACTTTCCCTACACATATCTCTATTCCTAATGCTGGTTCAGTGTCAGTTTTATTGAATGAAAGAATTAAAAATTAATTAATGTCATTAAGCCTACCACTCACAAAAAAATAAATTATAAATACAAGTCCTCACAGCAAATACACTCGAGAATTTTTTAATCCCTTTAGATCAGCAAACATTATTTTTTGTAAAGGACCATATAATAAATATTCTAGACTTTGAGGGACATACAGTCTCCGTTATGTATACTCAACTTTGTCATTGTAGCAGGAAAGCAGCCATAGATAATGGGGAAATGAATGAATGTGTCTGTATAATTTATAAACACTGAAATTTGAATTGCCTATCATTTGCATGTGTCATGAGATCTTTTAAAATATTTTTTTAACCATTTAAAAATGGCAAGGCCATTCTTAGCTCATGAGCCATGCAAAAAAACTATTGTATCTTAGACTCTAGACCATGTCACAGCATAAGTGATGTTCTGATGCAAAGCTGCTTCCAATTATTTCCAATAGGGCTGAATCTAAAACCATCTATAAAAAAAAGCTCCTAAATGTTATTTTACATGAGACCAAACTCAAAATACATACAAATGGTAATTATGCTTGTATCATGATACAAATACATGAGAGTCTTTATTATGAGTGTAAGTAGAAAAATGCACTCTGTTAAGAGATCTGTTAAGCCTTAGGCTTAAACATTTCTTCTTTTTCTACATGATAATTTATTGGGAAATCAGTGGTGATTCCATGAATATAAGGGTAATCAAGTACCATTAAGATCTTCCTGAGGGACACTAAACGTCATACATATATATGTATTTCATTTTAAACTCAATCACAAAATCTAAATAAATTAACCATTTATGTTCACAGAGTTCAGAGAGGCATCCACATTGTTATTTATATTGCATTTCTGTCATCTCTGGCTCCATCTCCTATAAATTGTTGATGCAGGAAAAAAAAAAACAGGAAGAAGATACCTTTGAGATTTAAATCCCTTCTAAACGAGTCAGTTTATACATTGGCTACAAAAAGCAAACTGCAAACCAAAACTATGAACAGTGAGACAATCTTCAGGTATTTAAAAGAGTCAAACAATTGTAGTCTTATCACATGTTCGTATTTTTTTCAAACAGCATTATTTATGATTTTCTGAGGGAAAAGGCATAATCTTATAAAGGTTAATTTTACTACCTAAGCTTTGTAAAAAGAGGGACAATTCTATTTTAAATGACTGTCTGGGACCCATCTCAAGTTCACCACTGACTCACCTGAACTTTGGCAAGTTGGACCTTCCTGAGTCACAGTTTCCTCATTGTTAACTTTTCGTAAATATTATTTTGGTCAAATTCTAGTGATTCAGAGAATACTTTACTGCCACGTCTGTATATGAACAGTAAAACTGAATGAGAACCAAGAGAACCAGAGGTTATGTTTTTGCCACAAGAGTCAGGACTGATCGTTACAGATTCCAACCATGAGATAATCTTGGAGAGTCAGTCTTCAAGGTTCTTATTTGTCTGCTGCTTGCTTGGTTTTTTTTAATACTAATAATATATAGATATAGGAACATAAATATATACATGTAGGATATAATAGCTAACCCCTAATAAACTATTTAGTGTTGCAATAATTTTAGAGCTGTGCTTTCCAGGATCTCCAAAAATTCATAAGATTTTTATTATCTCTTTTCCTTTCCTTAGTTCTCAAAACGTTTTTGTGTACCTGTTAGATTTGTAGCATTTACTCTTTTACCTGAAGTTCTCAACTTTCTAAAGAGATCTAATATCTTAAAATGCTTTACATGATCAATTTGTCTATAAATAAATATCCAATTTTGTTCCTTCTATTGTAATTATTTGAAGTAGTATGTGCTCGTTGTAAAAATTAGAGAGCTAGAAAAAAATTAATAATCTCCTCTAGCCTCCAATCAATCTCATCTCAAATGCTTACCAATGTTACTTGTGTGGTATTCAATCACCTGGACCTGTCTCTATACTCTTCAAGGCATATACCATATATCAATATATAATATATATATATATATAACTGTATATTTTAATTCAGATTATTCTTTATACATTACTCTGCAACTTGTTTTATTTCACTTTAAAATGTGTCTTGGGCATGCCTATAGTGAATATGCATATGAGCTAACCTTATTCTGTTTTGATACTCTCATAATATTTCACAAAGAGGATTAATAAAATACATTTTTTAAATAATTCTCTAAATTGATGGACATTCAGATTTTTTCCAGTTATTTCTACTTCAAACATGCATATACATGTTTCCTTATATACTTGTGCAAATATTTTTCTAGGACGTAATTCCAAAAGAGGAATTTGCCATCAAACAATTTTTCTGAAGAGTTAAATGAGCTTACTCCAAGTATATGTGAGTGTTGATTTTTATCAAACACTTTAGTGTTTTTCATTATGATGGTTAAAGAATTATATTTTATTATTGCTTGATTATGTACTTTCTTGAGTACTAATGAGGTTGATCATATTTTCAAATATTTATTGAACATGTGACCATATCATTTTTCTGTTAGTGTCTTCTTTTTGTTAAACAATGCATAGCAGTACTTTAATGTTTGCAATAACTCATTAATATTAAAAATATCTTCTCTAAAATTTCCATTTGACTTCTTTTTGTGTTGTAGTTCAACATAGAGAGAAATGTAATTGTTCACTGTAGTCATCCAACTATTTCTCTAAGAACTCTGTTCCTTCTTTCTTAATTGTCTTTTTTCTTTTCTTCTTTCACTTTTTTGATATCTATACCTTTAATATATCTAGTATTTGTTTTCATATATGACATCACATAAGTATCTTTGTGTTTCCCAACTAAATTATCAATTCTGCCAACACCACTTATTAAATATATAATTCATTCCCTACTGAGTTGAAACATCTTCTTCATAATATATTGTTTTGTACATGAATTCTATTTGGGTCTACTGATGTACTCATCTCTTTCCATGCCAAACCATACAGGTTTCATTATAGTAGCTTTGTGATAAGTTTTGATATCTGGTAATGCAAGAATCCCATCACTAATGTTCTCTCAAGAATTGTTGGCAATTCTACTACATGTATTCTTCCACATGAATTTTAATATTATCTTGTGTCACTTTAAAAAGCACATGTGGAAATTCCAATTGAATGTATATAAATTGATTTTATATATTTATTTTCATAATATTAACTCTTTCAAATCAGGAACAAAGCATGTCTTTTTATTTACTTAGAACTTTCAATAATGAATTTTATAGTTTTGTTCACACACATTCTAAAACTTTCTTTTAAATGTATTTTTCCCATTCTGATTACTAACATAAAGAAGAACAATTAATTTGTTTTTATACTAATATTATATCCAGCCACTCTACCAAATTTTAATCCCTTTACCAGAATCATTTAGGTTATGTGAAAATATGGATATTTCTATCTTTTAATATTACACCACTGATTTGCTTTCTTATCTCATTGTTTTTTCTAGGGCCCCAAAATAACAGTTAACAATGAAAAAAATGTGAGTATCTTAGTCTTAGTCTTACTCTTAATGAGTATAACTCTAATATTTTGTTGTTTACTACAAGACATGTTATTGAACTTTTTGATATATGGTCTTTATTGTGTTGTGATAGCTTTCTCTGTCACTATTTTTAGCATTTTTATTAAGAATTTAGTTAATTTTTTATTTTAATTTGCTTTTAAGATTCTATTGATAGATGATACTGATTTTTTCTTATTTCATTTTATAATAAAATGAATTACATTGATGGCCTTTTTAAGTTGAACCATCCTTGCAATCCTGAAGCAAAACCTACTTGATATGTTTTTCTGTTAATACACTGCTGCATTTGATTTGGCTATAAAAGTCTAGGTCTATACTTTTTATATTTTCAGTATTGAGTTTGATATTAAGGTTATGTTAGCTTTGTAAATGATGTATGTACTTTTTCAATGATTTTGAATAATTTATTGTATTACGCATAACTTACCCATATTTCCCCATGTATAAGATGCACCTTTTGGGGGTCTAAAAACTGGATGCATCTTATACAGTGGTTGTAGATTTTTTTACTTGCATTTTCTGATTTTTCGCACTTGTATTTGCACTCATTGTTTAGATGAATAAAACTTGAGTTCAATAACTTTATGTAATACATTGTTTTCAAATTTCAGACCCTAAAATTAAGGTGTGTTTTATACATGGGAGCATCTTATACATGGGGAAATATGGTATCTATTTTTGAATATTATTTAGGATACATATGTAAAGCAATCTGGGTCTCACTTGTTTGAAAATATTGAATGTTCTATAACAGCCCGTTATAGTATTTCTGTTATCTTCTATAGTAATTGGTTTGTTTAGGTTTTTTCTCTTTCTTAGGACAAAATCTGATATTTATATTTTTGCTTGATAAATTACACAATAAGTAATATAATAAAATTTTAATTTTTAACTAGACATTTCTGTATAATATCCTTAAACTTTTATTAATTTTGGTCCTGGCCAGTGGTGCAGTGAATAGAATACTATCCACCTGCACCAAGGTTGCTGATTCAATCCCAGGGTCACCAGCTTGAGTCCTGGGTAGGGCTCAACCCTAAGGGTGCTGGCTTGATCCCAAGGGCACTGGCTCGACCCCCAAGGTCACCAGTCACCAGTTTGAGACCCAGTCAAGACACATATGAAAAACAATCATTGGCACAAGTAAATGGAACAAGTTGATGCTTCTTTCTCTTTCTTTCTCTCCCTTTCTCTCTCAAAAAAATTTTTTTAATAATCTCAATAGTATCTATAGTTATATTTTCTTTACTATACCTAATATTATATAATTTTTCCCATTTTGTTCTTAAATCAGACTTTTTAGGAAAGTATTATAACTTAGATAAATATTTAGCAAAAATATAACAGAGGATAAAAAATAGATCAAGATAACAACTTTATCCATAGAAGCCTGTTGTGGTCATCAAAAATATGTTTCCTCACTGACATAGTAACAAATCAGCCCAGGAAATAAGGGCACAATAAACTAATTTACTTCTTTAACACAATACAATAGTCTTGGATTTTATTTATTCATGTGCATGTTTGTTTGCATATTTATTTATTTATTTGTTTATTTATTTTGGTCATCTAGGGCAGTGGTCCCCAACCCCAGGCTGCGGACTGGTACCAGTCCATGGGCCATTTGGTACCAGTCCACAGAGAAAGAATAAATAGCTTACATTATTTCCATTTTATTTATAATTAAGTCTGAATGATGTTTTATTTTTAAAAAATGACCAGATTCCCTTTGTTACATCTGTCTAAGACTCACTCTTGATGCTTGTCTCATAAGTTCGACAATTATATTTAAAAATACCACAGTTTTTACGCCAGTCGCAAAATTTTATTTTGTGCATTTATCCATCCCACCCTAAAGGCTGATCTGTGAAAATATTTTGTGACATTAAACATGTCCATGGCCCAAAAAAGTTGGGGACCACTGATCTAGGGGGTTCTACACCATTGTTTCCACTTCACATTACACCTGAGTTAATGCTATAGGTAAGTTAAAACCATCTAAATGTAAACTGAAAGGAAAGGTGTCCTGACTTTCTATATTAGACTCAGGAAATTGTTATTTTCTTCACCATGCTTGAGAAATCTGATGTCATGTTTCCAGGGTCTCCACAAGGCCCTTCCTATAACACTTCTAGTTATACTTGTTTGTGTCACAGTTAATATTTGTTGTCCATTATTTTGAATGATTCTGTCACTGTCCAAACAAATGATTTAAATGATTCAAATAGCAAAATAGGATAAAACATGCTGATTAAAGATGGTATCTCATATTCAGGAAAATAAACAAGAGCAGTGAATATCTTAGAAATCTCTCTACAGCTTATCTGGATAAGAAGAAAATGGGAGCAGGCAAATTAAAATGTTCACACAATCTCAGGGGCAAGAGTAATTGTTCTTTAGCCATAGTAACAGGGAACCATTAGAACCACTTTTAAATCTATTCAATTGATCAGTGATAATTTTGCCTCAATTAACATGTTTTTGCAAGCCAACCACTCAATAACAGTCCCTCACTTTGAAAGGCAGCCAATGAGAAACAGACTTACTCCAAGAATTGGTGTCTCTGAATGCCAACCAATCAACAACAATCTCACCTGAGTAATTAGTCTTGCACAGATGATGTCAACCAATATAATGCTTTTCAAGGTATGCCAACCCCTGAAAACTATGCTGTTCAAAATTCTACATAACATTGGCATCCTACTCTTCTCAGTGAGACTATATATGGTTGGCATAGTTCTCCTTTACTATGAAAAATAAATTCAGTTGTCTTTTTATTCCAGATATTAAGTAGTGATATCATCACCATTTGACATTCAATAAATATTTATTTATGTTAACTATTGGGATTAAAAACACAACAACAAAGGTGGTAAGGCAAGTTTGCTGCTCTCTTGTGAGTGCACAGAGTAAAATGTACACTATTTTCAAATATGTCTAATGTTCTTAAATATTCTGAAAAACAGTGAAGATAGGCATGAGGAAGATAGAGAAATATATAAAAGAAAAAAATCCCTCCCTTGATGCATAGCTAGTTAAAATAATTCTAACTCACTATCTGTACAGATGACTTATTCTTCATGACCCCTGTGATTATAGTAATGCTGAATTATAGTATACCTCAAAATCTTTTTGGGGACTAGACAGATGAGAAAGAAGAAAAAAGCATAAAATTATCTGGAAGGGAAAAATCAGCAAAGAAAGAAGAATAAGGCCCTGGCCGGTTGGCTCAGCGGTAGAGCGTCGGCCTGGCGTGCGGGGGACCCGGGTTCGATTCCCGGCCAGGGCACATAGGAGAAGCGCCCATTTGCTTCTCCACCCCCGCCCCCTCCTTCCTCTCTGTCTCTCTCTTCCCCTCCCGCAGCCAAGGCTCCATTGGAGCAAAGATGGCCCGGGCGCTGGGGATGGCTCCTTGGCCTCTGCCCCAGGCACTGGAGTGGCTCTGGTCGCGGCGGAGCGACGCCCCGGAGGGGCAGAGCATTGCCCCCTGGTGGGCAGAGCGTCGCCCCTGGTGGGCGTGCCGGGTGGATCCCGGTCGGGCGCATGCGGGAGTCTGTCTGACTGTCTCTCCCCGTTTCCAGCTTCAGAAAAATACAAAAAAAAAAAAAAAAAAAAAGAAAGAAGAATAAAAAGAAGAGAATGTAAGTTCTGGCAAAATATATATGGGAAAGACAACACCTCAATCAATCTGTAAACTAAACAAAGATTTTTTTGTGTATACTTTTTTTAGTTCCCATAACCTCACTTTTGGCCTCTGATATATTCTCTATTTGCTCCCCTTATCTTAACTAAGGACCTCACATAACCTCACCAGCTGTCAATTAGTCTCCATAAAAAGGTAATAAAGCTTACATTTTAAAAACTATATTGGGCATTCATTGTGTATGAGGCCCAATACTGGGTGTTACTCTTCTTAGAGGAATTCTCAATGACCCAAGGCACTTAAAACCCAAAGTAATAAATCCACTGATGAAATTCTAAGTGCTGGGTATCTGGTAGAGCATGTATTTTGGCACAAAGAACCACACAAATAGCAATAATAGTATTTGTGAACTGTGGTAAATCCAATAAGCCTTATTAAATTTCAACTTTCTGCTACCTTTCCAGGTATGGTAAGCAGTTAGACAGACATGAGCAGAGCAAGGACAATGGGCCAAGTACAGAAAGTCACCAGGGCAGAAAGACTCTGGTGCCTAGTGACAGACAAAACTGGAAAAACAAAGACCTCACCCCCAGGGTGACCTTTCTTCCCCTAGCATATCACTGGTCATGCAGTTTATACCCCAGTGACCTTTTATATTGCTTGTCATGCAGTTCGGACCTTCCTCTAGACTTCCCTCCCCTGGCATGTCACTAGTCACATGGGAGACCTCCTTGGAGGATGAACAGATAGGAGAAGAGCTTCATACAACTCCCATATAAGCCCTTGCACAACCAAGGGCCCTCAGGACAATTAGTTCTGATTTCCATTAAATAATCTTAGGAACAAAGCCTCCAGTCTGTTGACCACAGAGACAGAGTTTTGGTCAAACTAGAAATGACAATTAGGCTTCAGTTACATTTCACCTCCAGGCCCAGAAAAAAAGCAAGACCAGACCAGTGATGCCATGGCTGACCTCAGGACCAGCTGCAGTGACTAATGGCTCCTCTTCCCTAGCTTCCACTGATCAGTGGAAACCACAACCCTGAGGGAACACAACTGGAAAGTTGATAAATATTTATTCTGTTGAGATCCTCCCCCTGAAACCCACCATAAATCCTCACTGTTAAAATCCTTAGGATGGAGGGCCCAGCACTCGTTCTCAGAGAGCACCCTGAGCCTTCCCCACCCCTTCCCCGGGGCACATCTTCCTGGTCTCCTTTTTTCTTCTAAGCTCCAAGGGCCCTTCTTTTGCTTCTGTAACTTGTTTCCTGAGCCCATTTCTCCTCCAACTCATTTCTTCTACCTCTGTGACTTTCTGAATAAACTTTTTTTTATATAGTTTCAGTTTTGCCTCTGAATTCTTTCTTAGTCAGAACTCAAGTACCAAGGTTGCTGACCCAAGGTCCTGTCTGATTCTATCGGTCTAACACCTGGTGCCACTTCAATGCCAACACAAGGACAAGTCTGCAGGATGAGGCTAGTTATCCCTTTCACATTTCTCTGTGTCAATATGTAGAAGACGACAGACCTATCATTTAAAAGTTTACCACAGTTATGGCAGAAATCAGTGGATATGGCTAATATGTCCCTTGGTCACTATCAGAAACAGAGGCTTAGCCTGAATGGCTCTCCATGGTTTCATATCACTTTGTGTTTTATTACTGCCATTAAGTGTGCATAAGAAAAGTTATAACTGTCATATTATATCCCTTTTCACTTCAATTTTCTAGCAGATAGATTAAAAAATTCATTATTTTGTTAACACGGACACAGTTTTCTAATTGTATTTGCTAAGTTACTGCAGAATTCAATACCCATTTGATAGTAAAGCCTTCTTAATGTAGGTTGTCATTATATTGAGTACTAAACTAACCCTAAAAAATTTTTATTTATTTTAACTGGGAAGGAAAGTAATTCAAAATTGTATGGGCTAGAATTAAATTTGTAAAAATATATTCAATGTCTTGATTTGTTAAAACTGTCCTCATTAACATTTGCTCTCTTAAACTATATTTATTAAGTAAATGGATTTTTAAAGTTTCACAGCAAAATAGGTTGTGTGATTTCTTAAGATAGAAAGTCACCACTGGAACCCCGAGTCTTCCAACTTCTGAAGTGTCATAAGCCAAGAGTTAAAACCCAAAGAAAGAATCTCAAGCATTGCCTGACATCCTTTTCCCTTAATTTTCTCCCTTCCTTCATTTGGAAGCTTTGGCAAAACTGGTTTAATTTCTCCTTAAAACTGAATTTTAGAAAATGTTGTGTCTGTGTTTTGTTTATTTATTTACATATTTTGATTACTTGTTTTAATGGTGATTATTGCATTGTAATAGTAATCTAAACCAAATTGCCATCTCACCAAGTGACAATTCATTGTGCTGTGTTCTCACAGACTCTATGGCTCTAGGCCAGTGGTCCCCAACCCCCGGGGCCACGGACCAGTACCAGTCTGTGGGCCATTTGGTACCGGTCCACAGAGAAAGAATAAATAACTTACATTATTTCCGTTTTATTTATATTTAAGTCTGAACGATGTTTTATTTTTTTTAAATGACCAGATTCCCTCTGTTACATTCGTCTAAGACTCACTCTTGACGCTTGTCTCGGTCACGTGATACATTTATCCATCCCACCATAAAAGCCGGTCCATAAAAATATTTTCTGACATTAAACCAGTCCGTGGCCCAAAAAAGGTTGGGGACCACTGCTCTAGGCTATCACTGAAGTTCTACTTGTCTCAGTTTCTCCATCTGTCTAAAGGGGAAAATTCCTCTATGTAAAGTGTAATTGTTAGGAGCAAATGGGGTCAAACACAACAACGCATTCATAAGCACTTTGTAAACTTTAAAAAAAATGTTAAACACAAATACCCATTTTCCATATTCATATGGTCAGCTTTGGCACAGAGGATGTCCAGGAAGGGGATTAAAGATTTTTAAAATGTCAATAAGATGAATCAAATGTACAGTAGCTTCTCTCCTTGACAGCCTAGAAAATTATTCATACAGTTA
This sequence comes from Saccopteryx leptura, assembly GCF_036850995.1. Classification (NCBI taxonomy): domain Eukaryota; kingdom Metazoa; phylum Chordata; class Mammalia; order Chiroptera; family Emballonuridae; genus Saccopteryx; species Saccopteryx leptura. The sequence goes on from NC_089504.1 coordinate 113,635,655, forward strand.
CTATTTTGTTAACACTTTTAGTGAGGAAGAATTCAGACAGAGGATCTAAGAATTCAAATTTGATTAGGTCAATTTATTTCTCTAGACAGATATGCACTGAGGATTTCAGGAAACAGACGCTGTATTCTCGGGTTTCTGATGAAGAAATAGCTTAATTCATGTTATACATCCTTCCTACCAATAGTAACTATTCACTTGTTTTTCCTGCATTTTTCTATTGTTTCAAATTTCTTATCATACTAAATGAACCTTTATCAAAATCTTCCTGTATGACACCTGTCTCAGCTCCCACTGGGTATTTCCACAGCTAGGCCTGTGTCTACATCAGCACTTCTATTATACATTTGTTCCTTGGGAGTTAAAAACTCATCCATAAAACTTAACTACAGCTCAGACTTGGCCCACAGCTTAGAAGCACATTTTGTTTTTATCAACCTTTATAAAAATCCATATGTCTGTTTCTAAATTCCTATATATCAGGTTTAAATAAAATAAATCCTAGCCAACATGAGACACTTCTTTAGGCTAATTAACTTCAAAACCAGCTGTTGTTGTTGTTGCTGTTTTAACGCAATTATTCCATGACTGGCTCTCATCTCTTCTCCAAGTCCTTCAGCCCCCACCCACCATGGATGGAAGTCCACCTGGTCACCCTTGGAGCTGGCCTGGCTAACACCTGCAGCCCAACACTTCTAACCACGAGATGCATGGCCAATGTTTTATGTTGTCATAAGACTGTGAGATTTTCTGGGAGCTGCCAACTGAATTGTCACATCTGAGATTTCCTTGGCTCAGCCACGGTCCTCCTCTGTCCCACCCAAAGACATGCCTCTTTTAGTATTATGGTCACATCCATAAGCCTCAGAAGGCAGCGTGTGAAAAACTTCCTTCTCGCCCCAGTAGGCAAGCTGTCTCTACTCTGAGGAACAAGGTCACTGCTTTGAAGTGCTGGAAATAAATTCTCCATGGGTCTCTCCTGTTTCTACACGTCTTGCAAATGAGTCACTGACTGGTCTTTGTTCCAGACCACCTTTCCAAGGATGTTTGTATAGTGAACTGCCTTGGGAAGCAGAGATGGGGCCAGCCATGCTTAGCGTGATAAAGAAAACAAAGGACAGGCATCAGCGGTGGGATTCAGCTGTTTGTACCGATTCAGCAGAACCGATACCTAAGTTTTTGTTGAGTCTGGCAAACCGGTTGTTAAAATGTCCCTTGTAATCAGGGTTCTCGCTAAGGTGGGCGCCTGGGCAGCTGCCCAATGTGGAAATCATAAATTTACATTCTTTCCTCTTTTTTAACCTTCATATGCCCAACAACATATTCTAAGCACCTGTAGTAATGTGCATTCTGTTCGTCAGGGAAAAAAGTTGCAAGTGAGGACGCCGATCAAGGAGCAATATAAAAATATCTTAAATAACAGTTTTATTTTTTTGTATTTAATATTTTTTATTAATATTTCAAAATTCTTTTTTATAACATAATCTAGTTTTGTGTATTCCTTTTATTATTCCTTTTTAAGTATTAAATGCATGAAATAATAAGCTGCCTTTCCGTATGTCATTTTTTTATACTTAAAACAGTCATTAGAACAGAGAACTGTGTGTTATTGAATCCCACCACTGGCAGGCATGCTTACTACTCATTATTATGGATTCAGACTCCATAAATCCCTGAACAGCAGTGTTCCCCTCCTGCATACGCAGGTGTCATCGTGCCCTCTCCACCTTCATCCTGCGGAAATTGGGGCTTCGGAAACTTGCACATGAATCACATGAATGCTGACTCTCTGGTAACTGCTATTAGTCTGAGTAATAAACTGTCCTTCATCTCTGACTCAGGCATTTCATCTCTCCTAACTGCATTCATGAAACCGTGGCAGGCTAACTAGTTAGCTTGTAAATAGGGTGGAACTCTTGCAAGTGGGGTGAAACTTTTACTAGCACACCCAGGCTGTCTGTTTTATGAGACTGTAAGCTCCTTGCGAGCTGAGACCACGTCTGCTTTATTTAGCACTGTGTCCTCAGCACTTAGACCAGTTCCTGATGAATGAATGGTGCTCAATACACATTTGTTGGGTGTGTGGTAGAGACCTAAATTCAAAAGGTGGGCGGGCGTAATCAATGAGGACTTCCCGGTGACAAAAGGTTTGATGAAAGAAATGAGATGTTAGGTGAATTTTGATCATTGTCCTGCATCCGGTCTCCCCTTCACTCTGCTGTGAGAATTTTAAAATATCATTCAGAGACAGAGACTCTCCAAAAATTCTTGTCTTCTAGTTTGAGAGTAGAAACACACCGCATAGCTTCTCACTTCTCTGTTTCTAGTGGATTATAGAACGTAGCCTCAGAGAGTCTGTATCTCTAAATTAGAACATGTGTGAGGTTATTCTCTTCAATCTCAGCTTCTCAACTGTTTCTACCCTCCCTCCACATAGGGCAGAATTAGAGCAGCAAAGGGAGTGATAAAACGGGTCGCTCCCATTTTATCTAAAAACATGTCTGTCAAGACACAATCAGGTTGTATTACTTTAAAATACTGAAATTAATTTCTTCAGAATCATTTTTCTTCCAAAATCTCTAAAAGATTCCTCCCCGCTGGTTCTACGATCTGGTTTCATGATGGAGTGTGATTTATTGTTCTATTTTCAGAGAAACATTTTAAATTCCTATCAAGAATTGAGGAGATCTGGGGCTACATTGGAGACCCTTTTAAAACCGAAAGGGCCAGTGTGCTTGTGTTAAGAGGAGAGCTGAGGTGGGCGGAAACCAAAGAGGATGGCGTGATGGATGGGGGTCAGAGTGGGCGGCAGGGCCTCTGGTGTGGAGCAGCAGAAAAACCTATTAGGAAACTTTCTATCTCACATCTGAAACCTTGCCTGATTCACTTTGTTACTGGATTAAGAAGTTCCTTAGGATTCATGGTGCGGAAAGAATAGAACTTGTCAGTATCAGTCCTGTAGAACGAGTAACTCCTTTTCCCCCTTAAATCTGTTTAAGAGTCTTAAACACACACCTTACTTCCAACCCTCAAAAAAAAAAAATATTGACAGTATCACACAAATGGCTAGGGAATCTGTGAGTACCCTGGTGAGATGAAAACAAAATATTTTCAAGGCTAAGACCCCGCTCCAGTCAACAGCTGTACTTACAAATCAGCCTCATTTTTAAGCCTTTCCCAAATCCAACTTCAGAGGAGCAAATACCTAATGAATTTGTTTTAAAATAAAACAGCAACAACAACAACAAAAAAGACTGATATGGATTTAATGTTCATGACAGAGAAGGATTAATAGCACTTGGCCTGAGGAAGACTCAAGCCCAGGCAGGTGGCAAGCAGGATTCCACGGGGGCAGCCAGCACACCTCCGCGGGGCTCTGCTTACCCAAGCCCTGGCCTCCTCTTCAACAGACGCTGCCAGTTGAAGCAAACCGAGCCAAATGGTGTGGTCGTTTTCTAATGAGGCTAAGCAGAGAGAGACTGAACCAAGCAAAGTTTTCTCGTGGCCAAGGCAAGACTGAGTTATGAATTCAGACCTCCGGAGGCGAGAGGCTTATGTACTCACCAGCTGCCGCTTTGCACCCTTCACACGAAGCCTCATAGTGTGGCCATGCACAAAGTGCTCTTAAAACTGATGCCAGGAGTTCCTTTGAAAATGGCTTTTCATTCTAGGCAGTGAAGCAGTCTCTGGGTGTGAAGTCACGTCTGAGATTTACAAGCTATTGCTGACATAAAAAAAAATGCAGCATTTGTTATTGTCCTTTCAAGGTTCCTATAGGCATATTGGCATTCATTAAATGCTTCCTAAAAGTATCATTTGGCAAACATTTATGTTTAGTTCGTAAAGGCTTACGTACATTTTTGAGCAGCTCATTTTAGAAGGCCGCAGTAAAAATGTAAACACGTGCATTCATTGAATCAGGTTGCTTCATTTCAATCAATATGCAGGATTTCCTCCTCTCTGTCCAAAAGCACAACTTCTGTTCCGAAGGACTGCTTCTGGAGCTTCCCTGTGCTCCTAGGTGACTTCATACCTCTCTCAAACTGAGCCAGGTTGCCGGTCTGCGTTCAGTTTCCTCAGATCGTATTTGAAACATGAAAAGCGGGCCAGTTTAGAGTTCTTCAGCAGGATGTTGAATTAGTTTGTCAGTTAGATGTGCTTGCTTACATTCCCATCTGGATATCCTGAGACTCCAAAGCTGTCTTCTCACAGTATAAGTAGAAAATGAGAATTGACCAGAGCTGTTATTTGAACCAGGGTAACCTAATGACCATCTTGTTCAACTGGAGCCAAAAATGTACGAAAAAACTTTGGTCATTATAACCCTGAGGATCCACAAGAGGAGACATCAGTAGAGGGAAGGAATTCGTCATTGCTGAGCTCCCTTTCCAGCCTTATCCCAACCCAGGCAGCAGATGGAGAGCAGAAGTAAGACTAAACAAAACATGAGAGGAAAAAAGAAAGGGAGAAAACAGGGTGATTGATTGAAGAACTGTTTGCAAGATACCGGCATTGGCTTACTTTCTCACTCCCTCATATGTGGCAGGGACATGAGCATCCAAGCTAAAGCAGAAAATTATGCTGTGAAGAAATTGAGTTATTTGCCTTAAACAAATTAGGGCTTCCAAGTAAAGCACTGAAGGCAGATAGTAGGGCCCTCACTGCAAGTCTTGTGGGGACTGGGAGTAGAGAATTCTGCCTTCCTGACCATAGAGTGCTATGGAACAGTCAGCAAGCTGTCCACGTTCCACAAAGCTCAGGCAACTCTCTTGTGCAGAACACAGCCCGGTAAAGCCAAGTGAACAACGAGCATGTATCTATTTATGTGAATCTACCTCCTTCATTCAGATATATCAATAGAAAACCAAGACTATCAGACATTTGAGGAAGACCATCAATACCAAAGAGAAGGAAACAAAAATAATTCAGATTCAATCAAGAGAATTTGTAATTAGTATCATCAAGGATATGAAGGGAGATTTTGATAACATATAAAGGAAAATCTTAAGAAGGAACAATGAAAAGGGAAAAGCTCTTCGAAAATAATAGTCTCATAGCCAAAATAACGTTTCAATAGAAAGTTGGAAGAAAGGGATTAAGAAATACAAATTGGTAGTTATAAAATAGTCACAAAGGTGTAAAGATGTATAGTCAATAGTATTGTAATAACTAAGTATGGTGCCAAGTGGGTATTAGAATTATCAGGAAGATCATTTTATAAATTATATAATTGTATAACCAGTAGGTTGCACACCTGAAAGAAACATAAAATAATATGAATGTCAACTGTAATTAAAAAATAACATAAAGAGACAAATTTAAAAAAGAAAGTTGGAAGAAGAAAGCTAAGGTAATCTATAAGAAAAATGAATAATTATTAAAAATATGAGACAAAAATGGCAAAAGATAATCAATCAAAGATTTCTATATTCCACTTAATAAGAGTTCCAAAAAAAAAAAAAGGAAAATTAAGAGAAGGAAATAATAGGCCCTAGCCAGGTGGTTCAGTGGATAAAGCATCGTCCTGGTACACCCAGGTCATAGGTTAGAGCCCTGGTGAGGGCACATAGGAGAAGTGAACAGTGAGTATACAACTAAGTGAAACAGTGAGTTGATGCTTCTCTCCCTTTCTCTCTCTCCCCCTCTTTCTCTCTCAAATCAATGGACACATTTTTTAAAAGAAGAAAATAATAAATACTAGAATAAAATTTGTTAGAAAAACAGATATCTTCCCATTAAAATCTCTCACTGGTTGCAGAGCAAGATAAATGAAATAACACTCATACCTGGACACATACAAAAAGTAACCAAGGAACAAAGAAGTTACATAAAAGGAAGAAAAAATCAGATTAGTATCACATTTCTCATCAGCCAAACTTATTGTTGGAAACTAGCAAAACAATGCCTTCAGAGATAAAACAGGAAATTATTTTCAACTTAGAGTTCTATACTTAGCCAAGTTTTCAATCAAATGTGAAGTTATAAAGACATTTTTGTACAGACAATCAGTAAGTTTATTCCCTGTCTTTAAAAAAAGAAAAAATTAGTTGGAGATGCACTATAGTTAAAAAGGAAACCCTCAAACAAAGAAGATAAAAGAGAACCTAGAGTGACGCTTCTGCAGCAGGCCTAGGACACACACTGGTGCATATAATGAAGAGTATAATTAACCTGAATTATCTTAAGGATAAAGTCTTAGTTCTTTTTTTAAAGGCACAAGTTCTTTCTGAAAAAAACAGACAATTAGAAACCTAAGAAATAAAAAAAATCTATACAAGAAATGTATAGTCGGTTAAGAAGCATATTAAAATGTCATTAGGCATCTGAGCAATAGACATCTGAGAAAAGAGAACATATTAGACTTTCATGCTTGGAACATCATCTTCCAAACAGTACAAATTTAGGGCTGCAATATTCTATTTCTTTATCTATGGATATTTACAAACAGACACGTTTACATAATCATCACATTTTAAATGCTTCTTATTTAAATCCAATTTACAGACACAGAAAGCCTGAATTTACAGCATGGAAGCCATATTTAGTAGCAATGGTGACTTCAAACGCTGCAAAACTTGACCAGGTAAAGTAGTGGTAAAGTTGCAAGATTTTGAAAAGAGAAGGGAAGGACAGAAGGGTGAGGGGACATGTAAGCACCCCAAAGCGTTCATCTCACACAACTGAGAGGAGAGGAGAGTGTCTAACATTTACCAGGAGGCAATTTCAGGAGTAAGAGGTAAGGAAACACAAATTTAACTAGAAAGTAAACAACTAAAGATTTAAGCATAATGTTAACACTATGGCAGTAATAATCAGAACAGACAAGCCCTGAAATAGTCCAAAATGATTTTATCTGAGGCAGCAATTCTTAAAATATGGTCCAGGAACAATGTGAGTCCACAGATTCTTTTAGAGGATCCACAAGGTCAAAAAAATTATTTATTTTTGTATTTTTCCAATGTTAGAAGCAGGGAGGCAGTCAGATAGACTCCTACATGTGCCTGACCAGGATCCACCCAGCATGCCCACCAGGGGGTGATGCTCTGCCCATCTGGGGCATTGCTCTGTTATGGGCAGAGCCCTTCTAGCCCTGAGGCAGAGGCCATGGAGCTGTCCTCAGCACCCGGGCCAACCTTGCTCCAATGGAGCCTTGGCTATGGGAGGGGAAGAAAGAGACAGAGAGAAAAGAGAGGAGGAAGGATGGAGAAGCAGATGGGCGCTTCTCCTGTGTGCCCTGACCGGAAATCAAACCTGAGACTTCCGCACGCCGGGCTGATGATGTACTGCTGAGCCAACCGGCCAGGGCCCAAAATTATTTTTATAATAATATCAAGATGTTACCTGCCTTTTTCAGTCTTACTTTGTCATTATTGTACAGTGGAGGTGTTTAGGGGGTACATGGTGTATAATATCGGAACAGATTAAACACAGAAGCAGAGAGATGAGAATCCTCCCAACCTATATTAATCCAGACATTGAAAAGATTTCCCAAAAATACAGAACAATGTCCCTCTTCTCACTACTATGGAAAACCTTTTTCATATTTTTCACTAAATAGTGTTTTTAAATGTTAGTGTGCAATGGGCTTGCCATTATGGGTTTTTAAATATTCTATCATTTTCTCAGTTTAATTTTCTAGTGTGATAAATATTGATTAATTGGCACATGCTCTTTGCATCTTCAATAACTTCTAAGAGTCTAAACGTGTCCTGAGATGAAGAAGTTTTTCCTGAGGGATAGGATGAAGGTGAGGAAAAGAGAACTTCTTGTTCTAATATGTGCATCTCTATACTGTTCTGATTATTTGCATGCACATACATTACTATTTTTATTGAGATATAGTTGACATAGAACATTTTATGAGTTTCAGGTACACAACATGTTTCAATATATGTACTGTAGAAATGATCACCACAATAAGTCTAGTTACATTATAGCAATTTCTAAGTGCATACACAAATAAGACCATGGTGCTCAGGTAAGGAGGCACAAAAATAGCAGCTGTACAACAATGACTAAAAAAGATCTAAAATTTTCAGGAGGTGGAAGCAATATTCCCAGCAAATATTACTAACACTGAGCTCAACCAACAGGGTTTACCTGAGGAAATCCTTTAAATGAACCCAAATAACTAATTTTCTTGTACATTGTAGGTATATTTCTGGGCAGAGGAAAGGATTTGGCTACTCTGTGGATTCCTTAGAGACTCCAGGATACAGTGTTCTTCAGAGTGTTAACCTGATACCCCTCATGTTCAATAACATCTATTAAATAGCTTTTCCTAAATTCTTTTGCAACATATTGATGGATGCCGCATAAACACATATGCAGATAATAACGCTGTGTTTGTAATGCCAGCTTTCTTTCATGAAGCTTAAATTGCCTCACAAACATCACCTCAGTCCAATTTCTTATCCAAAAATTATACTCATCCAGAGCCAGAATATATACTTCTCGCATGATTCATATTCTCTCTCCCTCTTTCTCCTAGTTTTAAATATAGTCTTTCAGAGACTGTTAAAAACAATTCATGATTCTGTTGAAAATGTCAAAATTTCCCAAGTAAAATCTATTATACTATGTATTGCCAAAGTCAGAGAAGCCAATTAAACTGCAATTTTACTTTTGGCTTTAAGATGCCAGAAACTGTAGCCAAGATTATATTTCAGCAATCTAAATTAATTTAGTTTTAAATGGGTGTTCAAAAGGAAAAGAAAGAGGACAATAATGGTGACTGTAGTGTGTTATCTTTGTAACCTACAGCAGGTTACAATTGTCTTGTATTGATATCATTAAAGAGCATTGTTTGTGCCATGGTCAAAAGACCATAGACCAAAAAAAGGTAACAGTGACAGTAGGAATATTGAGAAATTATATAACCAAAGATATTGTATCATGAGATGTGTCTACTCTTCTTCCAAAGACATAAAGGGGTTGTTACATGGAAAGCTTGCTCTCCAGCTAATATTTGATATGCAGATATCATAGGACTACTTAGTGGCTTGGAATAATAAGTAGCTTTTATTGAAAACTTACTATGTGCTAGTCACTGTGTTAAGCATTTTATATTCATATCTCATCAGTCCTCACAATCACCCTAAATTGGGTAAGAAATATTATGTCTCAACTTATATATAAATAAATTGAGGTTTAGATAAGATTATTAACTTGTCCAAGACTTACAACTAGTGTGTAGCAAAGCCAGAAGTCAAACCTGGATCTGTTTGATTCCACAAACCATGTCTTAGCCACTTTGCTAAACATGAAGAGCTTAAGAACGGCATCCTACAAATATGAGAAGAGTGAATTTTCAGTTGTTATCAGCCATTACTTAGAATGGGCAACTTTGGAGCTGGCTTTAGCTCAGCAGTTCCTTCGAGCCAAGTTCGCTTGTTAAAATAGGCAACTTTTCTCTGAACCCAACATATACAACATATGTCATTTTAAGGAACATATATGGAGTGTCTTATACAGTCAAGACAGTACACTGTACGGAGGGCTATATAAAGGAACAGGTAAGGCAGCTGATTGGAATGGGGTTTTCAACCCAGTGAGGGAGAAAGCCGTCCTCAGACAAGGCAGACTTAAATAAATGAAGAAGGAGGCAGAAGCTCTCCAAGTGCAGAGGGCTTCATAGGAATGTTTATGCTAGTGAATGGGATTTCTGGGGTTTTTTGTTTTGTTTTGTTTTTTACCGGTAGTATTTCCATTGATTTGATAGAGAGAGAAAGCGAGAAATGTCAACTCGTTTCATTTAGGTGTGCATTCATTGGTTGCCTCTCATATGTGCCCTGACCGGGGATGGAACCCATGACCTCAATGAACTGGGAGGACGCTCTATCCACTGAGCAACCCAGCCAAGGTGTGAATGAGATTTCTTATTGTGAGGAATCAAGGGGAGGCGCAGACGGAGAGCAGAGCATGATTAAAAGCGTGAAGGAGAGAGGCATGGGGATGTCCCAGGACTCAAACGGTCTAACGGGGCGGTGTGCATACACACTGAAAGGCAAATGAGGCTAGAAAGATATTTTGGTGCCTGGTTTCAGGAGAATTTCTATGCCTTCACAAAGAAATTGGAAATTTCTTCTGGGGAAAAAAAAAGGAGTTTACAGGAAGAGGGAATGAATTGATAACATCAGAAGACACACTAGTTATTGCAAAAGCCAAGGTAGGAAATGATGAAAGTCCAAGCTGCAGGTGACCTAAAAAAAGGTAAAGAGGAGAATGACATGAAGACAACTAGTGAGATGTGAGACAAGAAGAGTCCAGCTCTTTAGATGGCTAGAAACTAACATGAGAAAAGCAGAAGAACGATGGAACAGATTTGGTTTGAGACGGAATAATCTTGAGGTGCCTAAGCAAAGATATCTAACAACAATTGGAAGTTCAGGCCCAGGGATTGAGAGAAAGGACAACGTATAGAAATGCACATTATTACATTGTCATCAGCATGAGGATAGATAGGTAGGGGAAGCTACTAGGTAGGATTTGAATGGCAAGAGGGCAGAGGATAGAATTCTAATGAACACCAATTTTTAAGGGGAAGACCAAGGAAGAAAGGCTGGTTAAGGAAATGGGGCAGTAGACAAACATGTATTTCAATGGAAGGCAGAAGAAGTACTTTCAAGAAGTGTATCTCCCATATGCTCTTGGGAGATACACTGAACTGAGATGGATAGGAGCCTTAAAGCCAAAATGTTCCCCATAATCTTTATGCAGTTTCTTCTGCTCATGTGCAGCTGCAAGCACCATCTGCTTCTTCCTAGTTGCCTGTAGGTATTGTCAGAAGAGAGGTACAGTTTCACTGTTCAATAAACATGTGTTCGTGTGGTGATGATGACGATGTTGATTGTCTGCATAGGAAGCATTAAATCCAGGGTCTGCTTCTGATTTAGATCTTAGGAGTTTAGGAAGAGATTCATTTTTTTCCTCTCAGTTGAGCCTTTGTTCCTATATAACTCACCATCAGGTGCCTATTATAAGCAATTTGCAATTTCTCACCTGATCTTGACATATGTTAAAGCCAGAAGTTGACCCTTTGCACTTCTAACTTGATTTGTATTTCCTTTGTATCGTAGAAGAGCTATGTGACATTTTTTACTTTACTCTAAATTCAATTATTCATTTACCAACAAGCATTTATCAAGCACCTGAAGTGGATAAGGCTGTGGGGTGCAGTCAGAAGCTGGCCAAAGCTCCTGCCCACATGGAATTCACATCCTGGTGGCAGAGACAAATAATACGGAGTGAATGACTACAGATGTGCAAGCTGACTCCATGTCATAAGTGTTTTAGTGAAAACAGTAAAGCAGATAGTGTGGTCTGCAAGGCAAGGCCTCTCTGAGAAGACATTTGAGCTGAGGCTGGAAAGAAGGGAGTGAAAAACCCAGTCTGAGACTTGAGGAAGAAACATTCCTGGCAGAAGAAGAGCAAATGTAAGGTCTCTGAGGCTTAGGACGAGATCTTGGCACGTCCAAAGAATAGTAAGTTTATTTCCTTTGGATATATACCCAGAAATATAATTACTGAATCATGTGGTAGTTCTATTTTTAATTTTTTGAAAAACCTCCATACTGTTCTCCACAGTGGCTGCACCAGTTTACATTCCCACCGACAGTACATGAGGCAGGCTTCTCTTTTCTCCACATCCTCGCCAGCACTCACCTCTGGTCTTCCTGATGGTAGCCATTCTAACAGGTGTGAGGTGACATCTCATTGCAGTTTTGATTAGCGATGTTGAGCAGCTTCTCGTGTACCTGTTGGTCATTTGTACGTTTTCTTTGGAAAAATGTTTATTCAGGTCCTTTCCCACTTTTAAATTGATCTATTTGTTTTTTGCTGTTGAGGTAAATGTGTTTCTTATACCTTGGATATCAACTTTTTATCACCTATATGTTCTGAAAATATTTTCTCCTGTTTTGTATGTGACCAAAATTAATAACACTGTATTGCATACTTGAAATTTGCTAAGAGTGTAGAACTTAAGTGTTCTCACCACACACACACACACACAAGGTAACTATGTGAGGTGATGGATATGTTAATCAACTTGATTGTGGCAATCATTTCACAATGTATACATATATTAAATTATCACATGTACACCTTAAAAATCATGTTGTACACCAAAATACATACAATTTTAATGTGTCAAAAAGCAGCAAATTCCCTTTTATTGAACTTATTGGGGTGACACTGGTTAACAAAAGTATATGGGTTTCAGGTACACAGTTCTACAACACCTCATGCATACATTGTAATGTGTGTTCACTACCCCAAGTCAAGTCTCCATCCACCACCATTTATCCCTCCATACTTCCCTCCACCTCCCCTCTTACCCCAGAAATCACCACACTGTTTTCTGTGTCCATGAGGGGTTTTTTTGTTTGGGGTTTTTGGTTTTTTTTGTTTTTTGCTCTTTTTCAGTCAGTCTTTCCAGCAACAGCTAGTTCTTTTGCAGCCTCAAAGAGAAGTTAAGAAGACACGATGGACTCAAACTTACGAGATCCCAAAGCACTCAGTTGGTACCTTCCTCCAGTTTTGCTTTCCTGCACTCACTAACTCCCCTGTCACCAAGATGTCAAAGTTCTCAGATTTTCTTCCCAATAGAAATTCTGAAAAACAGGGACTCTTGGGGACATCTCATGCTAATCATTTACCTCAATCAGGTCAGGGAGAAAGACTCAGAATTATTTCCTTTGGGTCTCACAAATATAGGATGGCTAATTTGCTTCAGTATTAAGGTCTGGTGAGAACTATTGCCCTTTCCTGTGAAAGAGTATGCCTGACAAAAGATGTCATTGGAAGGAGGGCCAATGTTCATTCATTGCTCTTTTAGACCTTCAACCTACTTTTGCACGGTCCTGATGCCTAATTTCTTCAGGCACTGTGCATTTGGTTATGCGTATGTAACTACACACGCTGTATATTCATAACTGTCCAGAGAACAGCTAACCATTGACACTTTGGACTTCTGCTTGAGAAACTGCTGACAAGTAGAAATGAATAAATTAGCACATGTAATTAAGGTACAATTGCTAGATAGAAAATCCCAGAAGATGTTCTAATTCTGAACAAAGATCATGTATGATTTACATTTCTCAGGGTATAGATAACACTTGCTATACATCACTTAGGATTGTAGGGACGAGTATCAATTTTTTTTAAATGACCTGGAAGCAAAATCTTAAGGACTGTTGTCAGGAATTGAAATTCACATTTCTTGATTTCACATTACCATCCAAAGAGAAAAACATAAATTTACTCTCCAAAAGTATAAAACAAATCACATTTCTTATGCAGCTATCAGGTATGAGTCCTAGATAGACAACCGAACTATTTAAGTAGGAAAAGGCAGCATATAATTATGCTAGAAGTTAACCCAGTGCTATTCCCTTACAGAAGATTATTTATCTAATTTGAATTTGAGAAATAGATCTATAGATATAATATAAAGCCATGAAAAGGTATTTGGATATAATTAAAATGTATCTTTTCTCATTGGAAAAATGTGAATATAATAGAAAATTAAAAATACTAACTGCAAGCCCTGGCTGGTTGGCTCAGCAGTAGAGCATCAGCCTGGTATGTGGAAGTCCCTGGTTCGATTCTCAGCCAGGGCACATAGGAGAAGCGCCCATCTGCTTCTCCACCCTTTCCCTTCTCCTTTCTCTCTCTCTTTCTTCCTCTCCTGCAGCCAAGGCTCCGTTGGAGCAAAGTTGGCCCGGGCACTGAAGATGGCTCCCTGGCCTCTGCCTCAGGCACTAGAATGGCTATGGTTGCAACAAAGCAACGCCCCAGATGGGCAGAGCATCGCCCCAGTGGGCATGCCGGGTAGATCCCAGTTGGGCGCATGCTGGATTCTGTCTCTCTATCTCCCTGCTTCTCACTTCAGAAAAATAAAAAAATAATAAATAATAAAATACTAAGTACAGTAAATATAAAAATACTAAAATATTTTAAATAAATAAAATACTGTTAAAATGTTAAAAAATCAAATATTGCTAAAAATGTTAAGATAATGTTAAAATATTAAAAATAATTAAATAATGTTAAAATATATGTAAATATATACATACATATGCAAAGAGAAAGAGAGAGACTGGTTCTAGAAAAGACCTACAAAGAAAATGGTAATAGTTCTTCCTGGAAGCAGGATTTCACTTTATACTAGACAGGACATGCAGTTCAACTCTTGGCTGTTTTGTTTAAGAGGGTCTGCTCACTAGACAATCACAGAGGACATTTGAGGCCATGATAATGTATGTACAGTATGGCAAAACGACCAATGAACTATGTAAGAAAGGGAAAAATCAGGTATAAACAAATTTTATCATTTATTATGGTCACCCATTGGCATCTCCTGAGATATATTAGAACACCTATTTCCATAAATTCCTAGAAAGAGGATGAAATTGGCATTCAACACATTTGTTATTCATTCCATGTATCATCAGCAGGATTAAATGGACCAGTAAGGTGAGTCCATACAACGCAATGATTAGCTATAACCAGAGTGAATTTGTGTGCTTTTGTAACTTCGTTATGTTTAGTATTATGATCCACTTTATTCTTCTAAGTCCAAATTAACTCTTTATCTTTCTTAAAGATAAACTTTAAGAAAAGCAGAGACTTTTTCCTAAGATTGTTCCTTCAAGCTCAACATCTCCAGAAATCTGGGAGGTGTTCTTTGCCCCATATGCTACATCTCATTAGAACAAACCTTACAATATCCAATATTTGGGATAGTTCAAGCTCATTGGAGGTTTAGATTACAACATTTCATGAGAGGGAGCAGAGTCATCTATAAAAGGAAGCCAACACACATCAGGCCTGCTTTACAAACCAGAGCTCTGGGAAATAAGAAGGAGTGTTGACAAGAGATTTATGTTTCAGACGTGTAAAACCTAAGTGTCTGATTCTGCAAAAACAGTACATTAAGAACTATATAATTACTCTGCTCAAATCCACAGAGAAGTGGAAACATGTTTAATGACCTCACAAAATAAATATCACAACACAGAAAACAGCAACTGAAAAATAAACCATTAAAAAATATTTCTTAATGAAGTTCTTGGCCTGTAACTTCTTATGTCTTACTGAATGAAAACTAAGGAAGAATACAGAAAATTTTCAATAAATTCTGTATTTTAAACAGTGAAATAAATAAATTAAAATTTTTTAAGTCACAAATATTTTTATTTCTATTAAAATGATCAGTAATTAAGTGAACAATATTTCAAATAATGAGTTCAATCTAATAGCAATCCTTTAAAAAAAAATGAAGACCTGCGGGGATATATATTTCATAATTAATGTTTTACTGTTGGATGAGGTATTTTTCCTATAATTTTTAATGCATATTATTAATATACATTAAACCATTAGGGTAACTAATAGTTCCAGTTTATAGAAAACTGGCCTGTGTCCAGGCAACCCTCAGTCTTGGGCAAACAGGGATGGTTGTTTACCTACAGCTAATCATAGAATCTCTACAGGATCTCAACAATAACTTTTATACGGCTGCATCAGAACTACTAGAGGTTAAACAAATATTTGGGGCCTCCATCCCTCTCATGGTAAATATATAGACAATATCTGTGATTAGATAACAGAACTAATTTAGTTTGACAGGAGTTTAAGATAAACTTGGAGAGTAAAAAGATAAATAATGCAGACTAAGGAGAATAAATGAATTTCCACAGTAACATTCTTTCCATCAGTATTCATCAGATATACTTTAAACTGAGAAAATGCTAGTCCCAGATTTTTTAACACAGGAATCACTAATCTTAATAATATGGAAAGAGCAATAAAAGCATGGAAATTTCCATAGGAATATCAAATTTTCCTCAATCATATTGATTTAATGAAATGCTTAACAATGGACTTCTAAAATTTATTCTTACCACAGGCAATTCCCTAAAGGGAATTACTTAGAGATCAAGGTTATCCATTTTAAGTGAATTTGACAATAATAAACTGTTTAGTAGTTTTATGGTTAACATAGACAATAATTTCCAGAGAATTTTTGGACCCCCAGCTAACAAGCATAGCCAATTTTTTGAGAAGTCTAAATAATGTGCAATTCCTTCAGTACCTGATGCCAGTGAATCTATTATTTCTCAGTTTAAAGCCTTTGTTGTATCTGCTTTTCATTTAAGCTCAGGAGAAAACATTTTGTTTCTGGAATTGTTTCTTGGAAAAGGGGGTAAGTCATTCAGTCCTTTACCAAAATCTAAGGGCTTTATTTCCTTCTCTCGCAGCGGTGTCCATACATTGCTGCCTGAAAATACCCCACACATGTGGCCCTGTCATTTGGCAATAAAAACATCTGATCCAGCAGTGATGAAAGATCTATGTTTGAAAGAAAGCAATCTAAGATAATTTCACTGCTAACACTTAAAGAGGGTCCAAATACACTCGACAACACATCCAATATACGAAGTACACTCAGAGGGAGAATACTCAGTACCACAGGACACATTTCATCCAAGTACTTTTCAAAATGAGAAGCTTATGCCAATGAAAGTAATGAACCTTTTCTTATATAGAACCAAAGGGAAATCAGGGGTTGATGTGAAGGACACTTACTCAAATGCTAATCTGTTTTTGATTATCAATGTGTTGCTCATTCTAAGGCAAACAGACATGGCAAAATTCAGAAAGGATGAAAAAAAGACTTCCAAACTTGAACTCTGTTTTTCCCAGATAGATCATCTAAAACATTATTCATTATGTGGTTTTTAACTAACTTTGCCTAGTCCTCTGGAGTTCTTTATATCTTTTTTTTTTTCCAGATACTTGCTGAATGCATTTCCATATGAGTATCTGGGTATGCCCAGAAAACAGAATGGCTCTGGGAGCTAAGCAAGGATGAGCACACAAGTGTACAATGTTTCAACTTTCCTTGTGTTCAAAGAGCAGAGACATATGATTCAGTTTTATCACGTATATATAATATAAAGTCTGTGCCAAAGGCTAACAATTGTAGGGAAATATATGTTTCATACACTCTATTGAACACTCAGTTTAATTCCAGTGGTAGTACTAATATCTTACAGTAGTTTTACAAAATACTCATATATATTATTTCATTTGATCATCATAGAATAGTTCAAATTTAACAGAGTAATATCACTATACTTATTTTATAAATGAGGACATTAGCCTGACTTGTGGTGGTGCAGTGGATAAATAATCAACCCAGGATGCAGAGGGCCCCAGTACAAAACCCTAAGGTCACCAGTTAGAGTGCAGGCTCATCAGCTTGAATGTGGGCTTGCCACATTCAACCAAACTTGAACATGGGTCATCAACATCATTCCAAGATCACTGGTTTGAGCCCAAGGTTGCTGACTTGATGCCTAAGGTCTCTGGCTTGAGCCCAAAGTCACTGACTTAAACAAGGAGTCACTGGCTTGCTTTGAGTCCCCTGGTCAATGCACATATGAAAATCAATCAATAAACAGCTAAAGTGAAGCAACCATGAGTTGATGCTTCTCATCTCTTTCCTCTCCCCCTCTCTCTCCCTTTCTATCTCACTCTTTAAAAAAATGAGGAAATTGAGGTTCATAGATCCCATACTAGAGATACTTTTAGACACTTAATTCAACATTCATCTCACTACATGATGCTTCCTCTTTAACTAGAATAACATGTGTTTACTCAGTGCCTACCATACACTCACTAAGCATTGTGCCAGGAAGCTGTGAATACAGTGGTAAACAAGAAAACCTCAAAGCCTGTCCTCAAAAGAGTTTTAATTAAAATTATCATTTAAAGCAATACTTGCATCATCTCACAACCACATCAAAATTACAACTAAACTACAGAACAACCATCATTCAGAACTGCCTGAAATCAAGCTGAATGGAAATCTTACAACTAGGGAATTAAAAGATGAAACCACATCAAGACTGGTAAGAATGGCAGAGATGCAGAATGGGCTGGTTCTGTACCATGTATGGCAAATAAAAATTGGGAGGGATGTCTCAGCTGTGGAGGTCGCTCCTGAGGAGTGAAGGGTCCCAGCCCCACACCAGGCCCCCGAGCCCAGGGTTCCAGTGCCAGGAAGAGGAGTCCCCATAACTTCGGGCTGTAAAAACCAGCAGGGATTAAGGCTGAGTGAGACAGAGAGCTGCCAGAGTCCCAGGCAGTTCCTCTCAAAGGGTCTTAGTTGGACTCGCTCCCTCTAAGTTCTAGTAGTGGGGCAGCTGCTTGAAAGGCACCAAGGATATATGTGGAGGAACTGAATTGTCTAGCATCAGCACATAAGCTAGAGGGGCAGCTTTCTGCCAGACAAAAGTACTGGCAGAGGCTGTTGTTCCTTTTCTGAGAAACTACCCCCAAAGAGCTGGCAGGTAGGTGCCATCTCTGAGTCTCATCACCTGGCTAATACTGTTGTCCCTGTCCTGGTGATGCCCTGAGACCCCACCCCACCCAACTGGTGTGCCCAACCCAAGCTGTTTCCAGTGGCTTATCCATACAAATGGCCTATCTTGGCTCACGCTTCAGATGTTCCTAAAATCTCTCAAACAAGCAGCATCTGGCCTCAGCATGCCTCATACCTTTCATTAAGTGGCCCCAGACCTTGCACTAGCAGCAGCTGGCCTTGGTTGACAGCTTGGCCTCACCTGAGCACCTCCAAGCCTAGCACAAGTAACAGCCATCTGCAGATTGCTTTGTAGCTCATGCCAGGTGGCCCCAAGCAGAACACAGGTGGCAGCTGACCTTGACCTACACCTCCCAGGAGGCTCCAGAGACAGCATACCCAATGGACAGCTTCATACTGTGTTCACAAGTGACAACCATCTCCACAAGTGACACACTCAGGGAACAGACTCATGCCTAACCAGGTGGTGGTGGTGGCACAGTGAATAGAGTGTCAGGCTGGGACACGGAGGACCCATGTTCGAAACCCTGAGGTCACTGGCTTAAGTGCAAATTCATCCAGCTTGAGCAAGGGCTAATCAGCTTGAGCGAGGGGTCACTGGCTTGAGCAAGGGGTCTCTTGTTCTGCTGTAGCCCCCCGGTCAAGGCACATATGAGAAAGCAATCACTGATCAACTAAGGAACTGCACTGAAGAATTTATTCTTCTTATCTCTCTCCCTTCCTGTCTGTCTGTCCCTATCTGGCCCTCTCTCCAACTCTCTCTCTCTCTCTCTCTCTCTCTCTCTCTCTCTGTCTCTGTAAAAATAAATAAAAAAGGAACAGACTCAGTGGGCATCTGAGCCCCACAGAAGTAAGTCTTCTTTGTGGGGTAGGGTCCTGCAGAGCTAATCCCCCATGGTGGTTGGTGGTTGTAGCCAGTCCTTGAAGCTGATTGGCCTGGGGGTAAATCCCTCCCACTGATGCACCAACAGCCATCAGGACTCAACTGCAACAGGAAGGTGTACATAGCCCATACCAGAAAAGGTACACTTGGAGTGCTCAGCTTGAGTGATTGAGGAGGCAGTGCCACTGGACCCTACAGAACACCTACTATATAAGGCCACTCTATCAAGCCCAAGAAATATAACAGCTCTACCTAATACATAAAAACAAACACAAAAAAGCTGCCAAAATGAGGAAAGAAGGAAACATGTCCCAAATTAAAGAATAGAACACAAAACTCCAAAAAAAGAACTAAACAAATTAGAGAAAAGCACTGTACTAGGTACAGACTTCAAAACACTGGTTATAAGATGCTCAATGAACATAGTGAGAACTTCAACACCATAAAGAATGAAGAACATGGAAACCATAAAAAAGAACTAGTCAAACATGAAGGATACATTAACTAAAATAAAGAATAATTTACAGGGAATTAACAGTAAAGCAGATAAAGTAAAAAATCAAATCAGTGGTTTGGAATATAAGGAAGCAAAAAACCCAATCAGAGTAGCAAAAAAGAAAAAGAACCAAAAAAAATGAAGATAGCATAAGGAGCATCTAGGACAACTTCAAGCATAACATTTGCTACATGGAGTGCCAGAAGGAGAAGAGAGAGAGCAAGAAATTGAAAACCTATTTGGAAAAAAAAATGACAGAAAACTTTTCTAACCTGGTTAAGGAAATAGACATACAAGTCTAGAAAGTTCAGAGAGTTTCAGATAATATAAACATAAAAAGGACCATACTAAGACACATCATAATTAAAATGCAAAAGCTTAAAAACAAAGAGAGAATCTTAGAAAACAATTAAAGAAAAGTAGTTAGCTACCTGCAAAGCATCTCCCATAAGACTGTCAGCTGATTTCTCAACAGAAACTTTGTGGGCCAGAAGGGAGTAGCAAGAAATATTTAAAGTGATGAAAAGAAAGGACCTAAACCAAAATTACTTCACCCAACAAAGCTATCATTTAAAATCAAAGGACATATGAAGAGCTTTCCAGACAAGAAAAAGCTAAACGAGTTTATCACCACCAAACCAGTATTGCATGAAATGTTAAAGGGTCTTCTGGAAGAAAAAGAAAAAGAAGAAGAGGAAGAGGAAGAGGAAGAAGAAAGAAGAAGAAGAAGAAGAAGAAGAAGAAGAAGAAGAAGAAGAAGAAGAAGAAGAAGAAGAAGAAGAAGAAGAAGAAGAAGAAGAAAGAGGAGGAGGAGGAGGAGGAGGAGGAGGAGGGAGGGAGGAGGAGGAGGAGGAGGAGAAGGAGAAGAGGAGGAGGAAGAGGAAGAAGGAGGAGGAGAACGAGGAGGAGGAGGAGGAGGAGGAGGAGGAGGAGGAGAAGAAGAAGAAGAAGAAAAAGAAAAACATCAAAACTATGGACAATAAAATGGCAATAAATACATATCTATCAACAAGTGAATCTGAAAAACAAAATAAACAAGCAGAACAGAAACAAACTCATAGATACCAAGAACATTTTGACAGTTGCCAGATAAGAAGGATGTTGGAGGGCAGGTGAAAAAGTTGAAGGTATTAAGAAATACAAACTGGTTGTTACAAGATTGTCATGGGGATGTAAAGTACAACTTAGGGAATATAGTCAATTATATTCTAATAACTATGTGTGGTGTCTGATGGGATGACCACTTAGTTAGTTATATAATGTGCTAAATAAAAAAAAAAGTCACTGATCAACCAAAACTATGCAAAACCTATACGAAAACAAATCTTGGTTTTGAAATACAGAGCAGGAATTGAGACGTTCTTGCAATTGGCAAGCAGAGTCACAGCAGATCAAACCCTGAGTGCTACCTTCATCCTTCCAATCTTTCCTATGACCATCACTCCCTGCTGAACCACCAACGCTCAAGGAGAAAGGAAACCAGCAGCTTGCAACAAACAGCAGTTCTTTTTCTTACAATGTTTGTTGCAGAAATGTTCCCTTGTGTAGATACAGATCTTTCAAAGTCTTTATTAGAACAGTGATGAGCACCTTAGTTTGCTTATGCAATGAAGGTATGTTTATACCTTGAAGCAGATTGCTTCTCAAGTGAAAGTATCCAAATTTAAATTGCAGATTCTCCAAATTACCTAATTTCCCAAATCCTCTCCTATCTTCATGCATGGAAGGGGGATAATGATAGTACCCATCTCTGGCTGTGAAATGAGATAATCTGCGTGAATCCTTAGCACTGCACATGGTTTATAGTAAGCACTTAATAAACATGGTAGTTATCTGTACCTATACATCCCGCCCTACCTTCCTATACCTTTAGCTCTTTAGTTGTGAGTCATTACCCATTGGGAACTACACAGGCTTGCAAGAGCCATAGAAAACTAAACCTTCTCCACAATCATCTCCATTCCTCTCTGAACCCAGCAACTAGACCAATGATACTGCTTTCCCTGTAGTACTGGATCCACCATAACTTTATCCCTATAGCCTTTGCTGAAAACTGCTGAGAAAAAGATCCTATGTTCCCCTATTTTGTCTCATCAGCATCTAAAAGTCATAACAATATTGTCCCGTTTCTTGGACCAATGTAAAGACCTTAAAAATAACACTAAGTTAAAAAAAACACCTCAAAAATTAAAGATCAATCACTAAACTGTTTGTTTTGTTTTATTTGTTAGTTTTCCATTCTAAATCATTACTAAGAAAACAGATACAATAGATATAGAGATATAGATATAGATACAGACATAGAGATATATGCAGATATAGTGTATACAAAGTCACCATGAGAGTCCAAGTAGTCACTCAGCCTAAAAAGATAGTCAGCCACCAATTAAAAGCATGCATACACATGCACATTTTATATGTATAGAGTAATAATATACAATCTATTGACCAGAAGATGGAATGTAAAGAAACACATGGTAATGTAGTTCTGGTGCCCAATATCATTCATGTTGGTCGAGAGGCACATCATTTCACAAAATAAAGTTTAGCAAGAATAGATCAGGGTTCACCAGGTAAAGAAAGTTCATCTCATGATTGCTGATCACATGAACTATAAATAGTTTAATAACTAGTTTATTGGTGCTTTCATTAGTTACTAACCTCACAAATGAACTAGTCCATCTCTTAATTCATCAAAGTGTGAATCCTGCTTCAGGTAAAGGGAAATATCACCTTAAAATCAGGTGATTATTGCTAGTTCAGATTCATTTTCATAATTGTAGTTTGCTCTTATCTGTCACAATGAACATAATGCTACAAATAGGTTAGTGAATTATCTGGACATATTTTCTTTGTAAGACAAATTCATAAATTAGTTGCTGCCAGTACTTCATTACTAGTGAACCTACCACAGAAGAAGTATTTCTTCAAAACACAGTACTGTTCTATTATAAACATTCTATCTCAATTTTTCTGATGATTAAAGGGAATTTTAATTATACAATCAATGAGAAAATAGATAGAAACCATCTGGACATTCCTCTGTTTTCTGCCAAAGCATTTTCTTTTGTTTTACATATCAATGACTTAAGCTAACAAAGGAATTTCAGTGCCAGTCATTTGTCCTTGGCAAGGCTGGATCTTTTTTATGTTATGAAAGATCTTTTAAATTTACTGATTGAGAGTCAAATTATCCCACATGGTCAGCGAATTAACCTCAAGATTTTCCTACACATAAAACTAAGAACAAAGGGTATTTTTTAATGACTTGATCTTTAAAGCATACAAACTTTAAATCATTTTGTGCTTCAATGTTTTTACTAATCAGGTTGGTCAAAACTCAAAACCAATTTTTCTTTTTCTTAGGTACTAATAGAAAATGCTTAACCAGTAAGGTACTGAAAAAATACTATTGGTTTTGAATATACGTAAAGAATGGAGAAGAAGGTAGCAGTAAAGAAACATAGAAAGCCTTCCAGAAGTTAGTTTGCTATAAGGCTGGGCCACCAGTCTGTACAAACTTTAAAGAACTTAAGCATAGAAGGATTTGTGGGAGATCCTGCCCAAGACTCTAGCTCCAAGTGTGGGGAGCAAGAGTGAACTATCCGAGAAAGAAACTCACATACTAGGTCAGAAACCAATCTTCCCTTCCACCATTTGTCCAAGAATGGAAGAAAAAATAGCATGTCGGCCATGGTCCTTTGCTTAGGACTCTGCCACATTTCTCTGTTGAGCACCATGACTCTGACTTTGAAAGGTGGGGTTTGTTCCTTAAATCCATTCTTTGTAAGGAAATGCACAAAAGAGAAAATAGCTCCTTCCATGAAGGCAAAGAAGCAATACGATTTTTTTTTAACATTTCACAGAGGCATCTCTGTAATAAGCAGGATTGGTTGATTTGATAAATGTGTACAGAAAACCAATAGCTTTCAGGACTTGGAAATTTAGGGGCCAACAACACTAAAGAATTACATTACCTTCTATAGTAAACAGTCACTGGTATTAAAGTTTGATTCACAGATATATATTTTAAAAATAATTTGAAGGACTGACAAAAAAATTTTTTTCAAAGCTATTTTGAAGATTTCAGTAGAAGTGAAGAAAGAACCTGTCAATAGCTCTGCAGAAAAGAAATTTGACCAAGAAACATTTTCCCTTTTGTCACTTCTTCTTAAAGGAGAAAAAAAACAAAATTATGATTTGGGAAAATTCACAGGGAAAAACAATGAAGGAGAGAAATTACCTTTTATTTGTTACTAATTGATATCACTTTACTATTCTCATTTAAAAAGAAAAAAAAACTTCTCAATTTTCTAGAGTCATATGAACTTCTTTGATTATGTTATTGCTTTCAAGAGGTGATTCTCCAAGTCATTACGGAAAGTTAAGGGAAGACCGAATTTTAATGACTTAATATATGGGACCTCAGAAACTGATTCCAATCTAAGTATTTGTTTTTATTATATTGTAAGTATTTTTGATGAAGGGATTCAAAATTAGTTTAGTGAGTTCCTGATAAACATAATGAAATTATCTTGTCTTCACCTCAATATTTATAGATCCTTGATGATTACCAGATTTTAAGTTGCATAGCTCCCCGCAAATTAAATACAGTGTACTAAAAGAGGTGACATAGGCAAAATAAACACATTTCTAAAAAAGCTATGTGGTAAGGCGTGTTTTAGAAATATCTGCTGAAGGATATTAGAAATAATAGTTTTGAAAACTGTGGCTAGAATAGACAGGACGGGAACAAGGACAGACACAGCAGCAGTGTGGGGGAGAAGCACTGCCTTTGGCCATGAGCCGCTTTACGCTGGAACCTAGCTATGGCTCTTGCCATCTTGGGCAAGTCACTCTATAAATCTCAGTTTCCTCCTACTTCTCAGAATTGTTTCGAGGGATGCATAAGAATATAAATGTGACATACCTACCACAGTGCCAGGCACACAATACTCAGTAAGTGTGAATGTTCTGTCTCCTAGATTGAAGGACTGAAGTAGAAGAAAGCAGTGAAGGAAAGGGACGGTGGAGAATGCATGTGAATGACCACCCGGGACACAGAGATGTGGTGGACGCTGCGGTGTGCCACCCAGAGCCCACTTCCCACAGCACCAGTGGTGTTGCCTGCTGACACTTTGCAGCAGAGTATCCATCACAAAATGTTCCCTTCACTACAGATGTCTTTCCCAAAGTCATGCCCTGTCCCCAGAAGCAACTGCATTCAATGACTGAAGGAGCAGGCATGGAAAGGCTCAATTCAGGACATTTCCGAAGCGCCGTCCCAGCTTCAGGGTAGTCCCAGTCCCTGTAGACTCTGGCTGATTTCCCAGTGAGAAACCCCATTTTCAGTTTCTTGGACCCCAAGCTTTAGGGGTTTTCTTCAAGGCTGTTTCTCAACCCCGTAACACTAGTTATTTAGCTGACAAATTATCTCTGTGTGTTCCTTTCTTTTTGTCTGCTCATCCTATTTTAAAAGAAGACAGTATTTTAGAATTAAAAAATAAAATAAGAGGACATGAACTTTCAAGTCTGAGAACTGAATCTTAATCCCACCACTGCCATTTACTTGCTATGTGGTCTCAGAAGAATTGCTTAATATCTCATGGCCTCTATTTGTGAGAATGAAGTAATAACACATTGTGAACTGAAGTAATAATAGGCATCTCATATGGTTGTTGTGAGGTTCCCATAAGATAACCTACGTAAAGCACACAGCACAGTGAGCATTCCATATACCCTCAACCACACATACTCATTTTCTAAAAAGCTCCCCTGGTGGTACCATTCACCCAACCATTCCATTGTCATCAAATCAAATTATAATAAATGAATAATTTGCCTTCCTAGACTGTCATATCCCCTTTACAATGAACTCATTCTTACTCACAGTACACATATACACTCAAATAGCGATCTCTTGCTTCTCTGGTCTTTAGAATCACATCACTTAGCTGGATCCTAGACATAATGTAAAAGCCATCTTGAATGGCTAGAACATCTAAGCCACACTCTTCTTTCTTAGGAAGATGAGGCCTCTCCGCTTTGTTTCTGCTCACCCCTGATGCTCAGGACACAGAATCCTCCCATACCCAGGGGATCTGGGACTTCATAAGAACAGAAATTATTCCCATTCAGAAAGATTGTCTGGGTCCCTCTGAATTAAACACTTAGAATTTCATATAGAGATTTAAACCACCAACTCCAGCAAAGGGCATACCCCTCAGTTCACAGTCATTATCTGGGTGAGAAGATGTTTGCCACATTTCATTTTGGACTTTTCATTATAATAATTAATATTTGTTTAATACTTACTATGTGCTAGACACTTTAATAAGTGTTTTACATGTGTTTTACATGTGTTGTGTTATTAATCTTCATGAGAAATCTAGTTAAGTATTATAATAATCCTGATTTTAAAAAAAAGAAGAAAAACTGTCGGAGAGAGTGTTCTTCCCCTTGATTGCAGGAGGAATGGAAAGTTGGGACCACCCTTGTGGCTGACTCAACCAAATTGGACAGAGAGCTGAAAAAAAACTAGCAAGAACTATCAATAAAAATAAGCTTATAAGGAGGGTTCCCTTTTCTCCACATCCTCGCCAGCACTTATTCTGTGTTGTTTCGTTGATGAGCGCCATTCTGACTGGTGTGAGATGATATCTCATTGTGGTTTTAATATGCATTTCTCTAGTGATTAGTGATGTTGAGCATTTTTTCATATGCCTATTGGCCATCTGTATGTCCTCTTTGGAGAAGTGTCTATTCATTTCTTTTTCCCATTTTTTGATTGGATTGTTTGTCTTCCTGGTGTTGAGATTTACAAGTTCTTTATAAATTTTGGTTATTAACCCCTTATCAGACGTATTGTCAAATATGTTCTCCCATTGTGTAGTTTGTCTTTTTATTCTGTTCTTATTGTCTTTAGCTGTGCAAAAGCTTTTTAGTTTGATATAGTCCCATTTGTTTATCCTGTCTTTTATTTCACTTCTCCATGGAGATAAATAAGCAAATATATTGCTGCGAGAGATATCGGAGAGCTTACTGCCTATATTTTCTTCTAAGATGCTTATGGTTTCACGGCTTACATTTAATGCAGACTGGTGCAGCCACTGTGGAAACAGTATGGAGATTCCTCAAAAAATTGAAAATCGAACTGCCTTTTGACCCAGATATCCCACTTTTAGGAATATACCCCAAGAACACCATAGAACTGCTCCAAAAGGAGAAATGCACCCCCATGTTTGTGGCAGCATTGTTCACAATAGCGAAGATCTGCAAACAGCCCAAGTGTCCATCAGAGGACAAGTGGATTAAAAAGCTTTGGTACATATATACTATGGAATACTACTCAGCCATAAGAAATGATGACATCGGACTTTTACAACAACATAGATGGACCTTGATAACATTATACTGAGCGAAATAAGTAAATCAGAAAAAATTAAGAACTATATGAATCCATACATAGATGGGACATAAAAATGAGACTCAGAGACATGGACAAGAATGTGATGGTAACAGGGGAGTGGGTAGGGGGGGCAAGGAAGGAGAGAGGGGGTGGGGGAGGGGAGGGGCACAAAGAAAACCAGATAGAAGACAATTTCACTTTGGGTGAGGGGTATACACCATAATCAAATGTCAAAATAATCTGGAGATGTTTTCTCTCAACATATGTACCCTGATTTATCAATGTCACTGCATTAAATTTAATTAAAAAAATAAGCTTATAAGAACAGGAAGGGAAAAACCTTTTTGTGTTTATATATTGAATATATCAGCCTATATTTGCACTTCACAACAATCTAAATAGTGTTAAGTTCTTTGACTGGTAGTGGCACAGTGGATAGAGCATTGACCTGGGATGCTAAAATCCCAGGTTCAAAACCCCAAGGTTGCTGGCTTGAGCCCAGGCTCACCAGCTTCAGTGCACATAATCTCTTGCTTGAGTGTGGGGTCATCAACATGACCCTATGGTTTCTGACTTGAGGCAAACGTCATAGGCTTGAAGCCCAAGGTTGCTGGCTTAAGCCTAATGTCACTGGTTTGAGCAAAGAGTCACCAGCTCAACTTAAGTCCCTTAGTCAAGGCACATAGAAGAAGTAATCAATGAGCAACTAGAAAAAAAAGTGACTCACTACAAGTTGATGCTTCCAATCACCTCCCTCCTTTCCTGTTTGTCTGTTTTTCTTTCTCTCTCTCTCTCACACAGACACAAAAAAAAATAAAAAGAATATCCCTGGCTGGTTGGCTCAGTGGTAGAGCATCGGCCTGGCGTGCAGAAGTCCCAGGTTCAATTCCTAGCCAGGGCACACAGGAGAGGCACCCATTTGCTTCTCCACCCCTCCCCCTCTCCTTCCTCTCTGTCTTTCTCTTCCCCTCCCGCAGCCAAGGCTCCATTGGAGCAAAGATGGCCCGGGCACTGGGGATGGCTCCTTGGCCTCTGCCCCAGGTGCTAGAGTGGCTCTGGTCGCAACAGAGCGACGCCCCGGAGGGGCAGAGCATCGCCCCCTGGTGGGCAGAGCGTCGCCCCCTGGTGGGCGTGCCGGGTGGATCCCGGTCAGGCGCATGCGGGAGTCTGTCTGACTGTCTCTCCCCATTTCCAGCTTCAGAAAAATACAAAAAAAATAAAGTAAATAAAAAATAAAAAGAGGCCCTGGCTGGTTGGCTCAGCGGTAGAGCGTCGGCCTGGCGTGCGGGGGACCCGGGTTCGATTCCCGGCCAGGGCACATAGGAGAAGCGCCTATTTGCTTCTCCACCCACCCCCCTCCTTCCTCTCTGTCTCTCTCTTCCCCTCCTGCAGCCAAGGCTCCATTGGAGCAAAGATGGCCTGGGCGCTGGGGATGGCTCCTTGGCCTCTGCCCCAGGCGCTAGAGTGGCTCTGGTTGCGGCAGAGCGACGCCCTGGAGGGGCAGAGCATCGCCCCCTAGTGGGCAGAGCATCGCCCCTGTGGGCGTGCCGGATGGATCCCGGACGGGCACATGCGGGAGTCTGTCTGACTGTCTCTCCCCGTTTCCAGCTTCATAAAAAAATAAAAATAAAAATAAAAATAAAATAAATAAAAAGAATAAATAAATAAAATGTTAACTTTATTATGGAGATATTTTCTAGAAAAGAAACTAAATTTCTGCCTGACCAGGCAGTGGCACATTAGATAGAGTATCGAACTGGGATGCAGAGGACCCAGGTTAGAAACCCCAAGGTTTCACAGAACAGGCTCATCGGCTTGAGCGTGGAGCTCACCAGCTTGAACATAGGGTCACTAGCTTTAGTGTGGGATCATAGACATGACCCCATGGTCACTGGCTTGAAGCCCAATGTCGCTGGCTTAGACCCAAGGTCACTGACTTGAGCAAGAGGTCACTCACTCTGCTGTAGCCCCTTGGTCAAGGCACATATGAGAAAGCAATCAGTGAACAACTAGGAGCCGCAACAAAGAAGTGATGTTTCTCATCTCTCTCCCTTCCTGTCTGTCTGTCCCTGCCTGTCCCTATCTGTCACTCTCTCTGTCTCTGTACAAAAAAAAAAAAAAACTAAACTAAATTTCCCCAATCCCCTATCCTTTTCTAAGTCAAAGAAGGAAATGAAGAGAGTTATACATTTAATTGATTGAAATATTTGGTTTTGTTTTAAAAATAAAATTTTCAAAAATCCTTCAAGACAAAGCAATGGCAAGAAGTTAACTTAGAGTGAACAGTAATGAGCTCTTTTTGTCCAAACTAAAAGCTAAAATCCTGAAACCAGATAGTTTGCCTGATCCACTAAGTATCATCATTTAAATAAATTTTTTCTGCTGCAATGTTATTTCTTTCTCTCTAGGCCTTTTACTGGATATTGACTGGATTTTTCCTGGATCAAGTGAATCCATTTGCTTGAATTGGCTACCCCTCCTGACTGAAAACCATACAGTTAATGTTTTACTAAGTTTGATATCAGAAATCACATCATGAATAATCAAAGTTAATTTAATCGAAGAAAATGAGATCTTGCATTCTTATGATTCAACGAAATTAAGAGTTGTTCATTTTCTTGGCTCTGGCCAGTTGGCTCAGTGGTAAAGTGTTGGTCTGTGTGTGGGTGTCCTGGATTGGATTTCCAGTCAGAGCACAGAGGAGAAGCAACCATCCACTTCTCCACCCTTCCCTCTTCTCTGTCTCTTTCTCTCTTTTTTCCTCCCCCACAACCATGGCTCAACTGGCTCAAGCGAGTTGGTTTCAGGTACTATGAATGGCTCCATGGCCTCTACCTTAGATGCTAAAAAGAAAATGGCTCAGGATTCCAAAATGTCAGCGAAGTAGGCAGACGCACAAACTCCCAGCTCACACCACTAAACTGGATTACAAATTAATTAAGGAACAATCATCATGAAAACCCAACTTTGGATTAAAAGAACAGGTCTCAAAAAACAAGGAGCAAAGACGAATCCACAGCAATCATGGTAGAGGGTGCAGGGATGTGGTGGGGACTCCCCTGCTTCCAGAAGCAAGGGGAGGTTGAGGCTCAGAGTCCAGAAGGGCTCTCATTACAAGGAGAGAGACCCTGAAAGATGGGGGCCCTCAGTCTCAGAACCAGAGACCCAGCCTAGAAATCCAGGACTGGAGGAGACAGGCGGACAGCATTAAGAGAAGAGAAGAGCAAAGTTCTGTGTGTGGGAAGCGGCGGGGGTGCCTTAAAGGGACAGAGCAGAAAATATCACTCACAGACACTTGCCTGGGGCCCCAGCGGTGAGGAGGGCTAAGAGGATTGGCTTGTCTTCCATGAGGAAAGTGGGGAGAGCGAGACAGACAGTAATGGGCAGAGGAATGCCTGGGATGACCTGAGAAGCTGACTCATCCAGTGCGAAGGTGGCCATAGCTGAGGGAGGGGTTGATCCCTCCACACAGCACAAGCCTAAAGTGGTTCCAGGTGATCCACTTCAAAAAGCTCTCCAGCTCCAATCAGTGTGAAAGACATAGCTGAAAGCAGGAAGTGGGGTGAAGGAGCAGTGACTCAAGTCTCCACAGAGATCAGAGATACACTTCCCACTACTGAAACTGAGAATGTGCCCAGCCCCCAGAGAGCAGCTGGCAGAATCTTCCTTCAGATTCTCAGAGGTCACACCCACCATGTTCCTGAATACAGTTTCAAATAAGCCCCCCTGCAGAGATCAGTAAACAAGCCTACTGCTGAGTTAAGTAAACTAAAAACAGACAAATCAAGACTTTAAAGCAGCTCTACTAAGTAATGAGACCACAACTGGAACAAGCCTGCAAGCCAGACACAGAAACAATGGGAAGAGAGAGAAACTTAAGTCATATGAATCAACAAGAAGTATCCCCCAAAAAAAGATTTGGATGAAACTAAAGTAATCAAATTATCAGATGCAGAGTATAAAATAATAATTGTTAGGATGCTTAAGGATCTAAAAGCTACAATGGATAAACTTAATTAACACCTAAATAAAGACATTGTAAGCATCAAAAAAGACACGGATCATAAAAAAAAAACAGGCAGAAATGACAAATACAATATCAGAAATGAAGACTACACTAGAATAAATTAAAAGCAGGTTGGATAAAGCAGAGGATTGAATCAGTGACTTAGAGGATAAGACAAGTGAAAGCACAAAAGCAATACAGCAAAAAGAAAAGAGGATACAAAAATCTGAGGAAACTTTAAGAGAGCTCTGTAACAACATGAAGAGAAACAATATCTGCATAATAGGGTTTCCTGAAGGGGAAGAGAAAGAACAAGGAATAGAGAACCTGACTGAAGAAATTATAGCTGAAAATTTCCCTACATTGATGCAGGAAAGAGTCACACACGTTCAAGAACCTTATTAAAAAAGAACTCAAATAGACCCACACCAAAACACATCATAATCAAAATAACAAAGCTAAGAGATAAAGAAAGAATACTAAATGCTGCAAGGGAAAAACAGTCAATCACCTACAAAAAAATCCTCATAAGGATGACATTCGACATTTCAACAGAAACACTTAAGGCCAGAAGGGAATGGCAAGAAATATTCAAAGTAATGCAGAACAGGAATCTACAACCAACACTTCTTTATCCAGCAAGGCTATCATTTAAAATTAAAGGAGAAATAAAAAGCTTCCCAGACAAAAAAAAACTCAAGGAATTTATCACAACCAAACCAATGCTGCAAGAAATGTTAAGGGGCCCGCTGTAGACAGAACAAAGCGGGGGGGGGGGGGGGGTAGGGGAATCTAGTAAAAGAGGAATGTAAATTTAAAGAAAAATTAGCAATAAACAACTACATATCAATAATAATCCTAAATGTAAATTAATTAAATGCTCAAATCAAAAGACATAGGGTAGCTGAATGGATAAGAAAACAGGACTCATATATATGCTGTCTACAAGAGACCCACCTCAGAACAAAAGATACACATAGACTGAAAGCAAAAGGATGGAAAAAATATTTTATGCAAATAGAAATTTTTTAAAAAGCTGAGGTAGCAATACTTATATCTGATAAAATAGACTTTTAAAAAAAGGCTACAGTAAGGGATAAAGAAAGTCACCACATAATGATAAAGGAAACAATCCAACAGGAAGAGATAACCATTATCAATATCTATGCACTTAAATATATAAAGCAGACTTTGATGGACACAAAGGGTGAGATCAACAGCAATATTATAAGTAGGGGATTTCAATATCCCACTAACATCACTGGGTAGATCTTCAAGAAAGAAAATTAACAAAGAAACAGCAGAATTAAGGGACACACTAGATCAACTAGATTTAATAGATATTTTCAGAACCTTTCACCCTAAAGCAGCAGAATATATATTCTTTTCAAGTGCACATGGTACAT
Organism: Saccopteryx leptura; assembly: GCF_036850995.1. Taxonomy (NCBI): domain Eukaryota; kingdom Metazoa; phylum Chordata; class Mammalia; order Chiroptera; family Emballonuridae; genus Saccopteryx; species Saccopteryx leptura. Next base: position 113,668,245 of record NC_089504.1, read on the forward strand.
TCTCTAAGATAGACCACATATTAGGGCATAAAATGAGTCTCAACAAATTTAAGAAGAATTAAATCATATCAAGCATCTTCACTGACCACAATGGCATGAAACTAGAAATAAACTGCAATAGAAAAACTGAAAAACACTCAAACACTTGAAAACTAAACAGCACATTATTAAATAACAAATGGGTCAACAATGAGATAAAGGAAGAAATGAAAAATTTCCTTGAAATAAATGAAAATGAGCATACAACAACTCAAAATCTGTGGGACACAGCAAAAGCAGTCCTGAGAGGAAAGTTCATAGCATTATAGGCATACCTTAAGAAGCTAGAGAAAGCTCAAATAAACACTTTACCCTACATCTAAACGAACTAGAAAAAGAACAACAAGTAAAGCCTAGAATAAGTAGAAGGAAGAAAATAATAAACATCAGAGCAGAAATAAATGACATAGAGACATAAAAATCAATACAGAGGATCAATGAGATCAAGAGTTGGTTCTTTAAAAAGGTAAAGATCGATGAACCCTTAGCCAGGCTCAACAAGAAAAAAAGGGAGAGGACTCAAATTAATAAAATTAGAAATGAGAATGGAGAAGTAACAACAGACACAGCAGAAATACAAAGGATTGTAAGAAAATACTATGAAGAACTGTATGCCAAAAAATTAGACAACTTAGGTGAAATGGACAAATTCCTTGAAAATATAATCTTTCAAAAATCAATCTGGCCTGACCGGGCAGTGGCACACTGGATAGAGTGTCGAACTGGGATGCCGAGGACCGAGGTTCGAGACCCTGAGGATGCCAGCTTGAGCACGGGCTCATCTGGTTTGAGCAAAAGCTCACCAGCTTGGACCCAAGGTCACTGGCTCGAGCAAGGGGTTACTCGGCCTGCTGGAGGCCTGTGGTCAGGGCACATGTGAGAGAGCAATCAATGAACAAATAAGGTGTCACAATGTGCAGTGAAAAACTAATGATTGATGCTTCTCATCTCTCCGTTCCTGTCTGTCTGTCCCTGTCTATCCCTCTCTCTGACTCTCTCTCAGTCACTGTAGAAAAAAAAAATCAATCTGGAAGAATCAGAAAACCTAAATAAATTGATTATAACAAATGAGATCAAAACAGTTATCAAAAAACTTTTAACAAACAAAAGCCCTGGGCCAGATGGCTTCACAGTCGAATTCTACCAAACATTCAGAGAAGAACTAACTCCTGGGAGTGACGTCACGGAAATGGCGCCGTGAGCAGCGTGTCCAACAGATCTCCCCAAAATCACAACAAATTTATCAACTAGAAACAGAAAAATTTATCCTCGGAGCATTCCGGAGTTCCACACAAACTGAAAGCGAAAGGACTGTTATCACTTGAGTCTGAGAGACGAGGGTGTGCAGGAAGCTAACTACCGCAGGGACGTTCATTCAAGCCACGGAGGGAGTGCGCCTGTGGTGAGTCGGCCCACACTCAGGAGTGGTGAGCAGCCGCCGGTGTGTGCCCGGTCCGGGTGCAGAGCGAGCACCGCTAACGTTCCCAGCGGCCCGAGCACTGCGAGTGAGAGTCCCCAGCCACCGGTGCCTGGAGCACCCATTCGCGCGCGTGCCCTACTGGACGCACACCCAGGGTGACCCATTATCCTGCGCCCGGTGCGCCCTACTGGCCCGCAAACCCAGGGTGTCCCATTATCCTGCGCACGGTGCGCCCCAGCCGCCAGCGGCGGGGCGAGCGGGAGAGGCGCCAGGGCGGTCTTCCCTACTTGGGAGATTCTCTCCATGGGCGGGGCACCTCACCCAGCCATTCAAGCTAACAATCAAGCATTGGGGGAGGGGCACGCAGGCAGCCTGAAATACCTTCGGGAGCACAGCTGCAGACCCAATCACTGAAATTAGCTTAACTCATGAAATCTGCGTACCCACGGGTTCTAATTGATAAGATCTCTCTCAGTTCAGCGATACAAGACAAGAGGCGTGATATTTCTTAGTACCTCTCGCTAAAGGGGCGGGGGCAACTTCTGATTGATAGAGCCTCCATATTCAGGGATAAACGCTAACAAGAGGGACTTGGCAGATAATAAGATCTTTACTACACTAGTCGCAAGCAGAGACTAGTGCCTCTTCTTCCCAGCCAAAACAGGCTACAAAGTGTGGAAAGCCTGGGTTGAGTGGTCCAACTGAAAGCTAGGCGCTGAACAGTCACTTTGACAACAATTGACTCCCACCCCCGCCTGATTACACTGGAGGCTCTGACTGCCAGAGCCTTTCCCAAAGCCTTGCGCTGAGTGGGGATAGAGTGGGGATTTCCTAGCTCTTTGAACCTCTTACACCTCAGGCAGAAGCAGTTGCAGCCTTATAGCTGGATCACGAGGCTGCTAATTCAGGAAGGGGGGACTAGGAGAGAGACTCCAGGAAAGCAAACTCTCTCATCGTTGGACCCTGCAAACGCCAACAAGCCTTGACTACCAGCAAGACTAAAGCCAATTATAGGACATTGCCATAGAATCCCTTCAACTGCAAATCCCTACCTAAGGGTGATGCAGGGGCAGAGCCTGGGGTACAGAGTCACCGACCAGGAAGAGGGAGATAAAAGAAAAAGGAAGAAGTTAACCTCTCAAAATCAAGAAAAATCCACAGACTTTACAACTTGTTCCACTAATTTTTTTTTTTTGCTGTTGTTTGTTTCTTCTATCTTATTGCCTTTATTATTATTGTTTCTATTTCCTCCACCTCGGTCCTTCTATTCTCTGCCCATCTTATGCTTCCCTTTTCTTGAACTACACTACCCATGAGTGTTACATTTTATTTCTTATCTTCATCCTCACCCTCCTTTAAGGTTATACTCCAAAACACTTAACTCTCACTCTCTCCTCTTTTGTTTTATTTTTTTGTTTTGCTTTATTTTGTTTTTTTCTCTTCCTTTTTTTTTTCTTCCTTCATTTTTCTCTTTTTCTTATTTTTTCCTTTCTATTCGTTTTTTCTTTTCTCGTTTTACTTTTCCTCCCATTTAATCCTCAATCACGAACAAATTAGTTAATTTGGGACTCAAGGGTTTTTTTTTTATTTATTTTACTTTTTCACTTTTTTGTTTTTTGTTTGTTTGTTTGTTTATTTTTGTGACATTTTGGGTACTTTTTGCGTTGCTTTTTAACTCACTAGAATTCCTCCCAACCCAAGGTCTCCATTGTATTTAGTCTTCGCTCCACTTAATACAACAGATTTTTACTTATTATTTTTATTTTTTTCTTTATTATTCTTTTTTTTTCTCCTTTTTTTGGTTCCCTCTTATCCCTCTCATTATATCTCTTAGTCGACCATCACTTACAAACAAATCATCTTATGCTTGTCTAAGATTTTCTTCCTTTTTTTTTTTTTTTTTTTTTTTTTTGCATTTAGTAGGTCCCTACTCCCTTTTTTTGCCCCTTGAACTCTTCAACCCAAATCAGGCCCTCCATTATAGGCAGTTTTTGTTCCATTTAGCATAATATAATTCACAGGTGATCACGATATTTTCCTGAGGAGGGGAGAGGAGGGAAAAAGAAGAAAGAAAAAAGGGGGAAATAATAAATTATTAGTGTTTTTTTTTGTGGGGTGTTTTACCTTTTTTTTTCTTTTTTTTTTACTTTTTATTAATTATAATTAGTGCTATCAACAAGACCACCCTCAGATGCCAATAAGAAAGAGGAAATCGAATATTATGGATACAAAAGAAAGAGAGGTAACACAAATAGATGTGGAAAATCTATGGAGAAAAGACTTAACATATTGGAAGCCTTGGAGCTAAATGACAGAGAATTTAAAATAGAAATCTTAAAAATACTCAGAGATATACAAGAAAACACAGAAAGGCAATTTAGGGAGATCAGAAAACAACTCAATGAACACAAAGAATATATTACCAAGGAAATTGAAACTATAAAAACAAATCAAACAGAAATGAAAAACTCAATTCACGAGCTGAAAAACAAGGTAACAAGCTTAGCTAACAGAAAAGCCCAGATAGAAGATAGGATTAGTGAAATAGAAGACAAACAACTTGAGGCACAACAGAAAGAAGAAGAAAGAGACTCAAAAATAATAAAAAACGAGAAAGCCCTACACGAATTGTCTGACTCCATCAGAAAGAATAACATAAGAATAATAGGTATATCAGAAGGAGAAGAGAAAGAAAATGGAATGGAGAATATACTCAAACAAATAATAGACGAGAACTTCCCAAGCCTGTGGAAAGAACTAAAGCCCCAAATTCAAGAAGCAAACAGAACACCAAGTTTTCTTAACCCCGACAAACCCGCCCTAAGGCAAATCGTAATGAAGATGACACAAATCAATGACAAAGAAAAAATTCTCAAGGCAGCTAGGGAAAAGAAGAGTACAACATATAAAGGAAGGCCTATTAGATTATCATCAGATTTCTCAGCAGAAACGCTACAAGCTAGAAGAGAGTGGACCCCAATATTTAAAGCCCTGAAAGAGAGGAACTTTCAGCCAAGAATACTATGCCCATCAAAGCTATCCTTCAAGTACGAAGGAGATATAAAAACATTCACAAATACAGAAAAGATGAGAGAATTTATCAGCAGAAAGCCCCCACTCCAGGAAATACTAAAGGGGGTTTTCCAACCAGATTAAAAGAACAAAAGAAAACAACACCACAAGTAACAGCTCCAAGAAGAACACAATAAAACCAAACTTAAACTGTGACAACAAAAGAAAAAAAGGGGGGAGAGGATGGAGATTAACAGTAGCAAAGGACGATGAAGTGCAGAAATACGCATAAGATAGGGTACTACAATGAATATGGTAGGTACCCTTTTCATTACTTAATGGTAACCACCCTTGAAAAAACCACTACAAAAACACTTGACTTAAAAAAGGTAGCAACAGAGGAAAGAAGTATGGAACACAAACAAACAAAAACAAATGATAGAAAAACAAAAGAGAAGAATCAAACAAGATACAAAACTAACAGAAAGCAATTTATAAAATGGCAGTAGGGAACCCACAAGTGTCAATAATTACACTAAATGTAAATGGATTAAACTTACCAATAAAAAGACACAGAGTAGCAGAATGGATTAAAAAAGAAAATCCAACTATATGCTGCCTACAAGAAACACATCTAAGCAACAAGGATAAAAACAAATTCAAAGTGAAAGGCTGGAAAACAATACTCCAAGCAAACAACACCCAAAAAAAAGCAGGGGTAGCAATACTCATATCTAATAATGCTGACTACAAGACAGAAAAAGTACTGAGAGACAAAAATGGTCATTTCATAATGATTAAGGGGAAGTTGAATCAAGAAGACTTAACAATCCTTAATATATATGCACCAAACCAAGGAGCACCAAAATATATAAGACAGCTACTTATTGACCTTAAAACAAAAACTAACAAAAATACAATCATACTTGGAGACCTCAATACACCGCTGACGGCTCTAGATCGGTCATCCAAACAGAGAATCAATAAAGATATAGTGGCCTTAAACGAAATACTAGAACACCTGGATATGATAGACATCTACAGGACACTTCATCCCAAAGCGACAGAGTATACATTTTTCTCTAGTGTACATGGAACATTCTCGAAAATTGACCATATGTTGGGCCACAAAGACAATATCAGCAAATTTAGAAATATTGAAATTGTACCAAGCATATTTTCTGATCATAAAGCCTTGAAACTAGAATTCAACTGCAAAAAAGAGGGGGAAAAACCCACAAAAATGTGGAAACTAAACAACATACTTCTTTCTTTTATTTTTTTTAATAAATTTTTATTAATGGTAATGGGATGACATTAATAAATCAGGGTACATATATTCAAAGAAAACATGTCTAGGTTATTTTGTCATTAAATTATTTTGCATACCCCTCGCCCAAAGTCAGATTGTCCTCCGTCACCCTCTATCTGGTTCTCTGTGCCCCTCCCCCTCCCCCTAATTCTCTCCCTCCCTCCCTCCCATGTCCTCCCTCCCCCCACCCCTGGTAACCACCACACTCTTGTCCATGTCTCTTAGTCTCGTTTTTATGTTCCACCAATGTATGGAATCATGTAGTTCTTGTTTTTTTCTGATTTACTTATTTCACTCTGTATAATGTTATCAAGATCCCACCATTTTGCTGTAAATGATCTGATGTCATCATTTCTTATGGCTGAGTAGTATTCCATAGTGTATATGTGCCACATCTTCTTTATCCAGTCTTCTATTGAAGGGCTTTTTGGTTGTTTCCATGTCTTGGCCACTGTGAACAGTGCTGCAATGAACATGGGGCTACATGTGTCTTTACGTATCAATGTTTCTGAGGTTTTGGGGTATATACCCAGTAGAGGAATTGCTAGGTCATAAGGTAGTTCTATTTGCAGTTTTTTGAGGAACCACCATACTTTCCTCCATAATGGTTGTACTACTTTAAAGTCCCACCAACACTGAATGAGGGTTCCTTTTTCTCCGCAGCCTCTCCAACATTTGCTATTACCCATCTTGTTGATAATAGCTAATCTAACAGGGGTGAGGTGGTATCTCATTGTAGTTTTGATTTGCATTTCTCTAATAACTAATGAAGCTGAGCATCTTTTCATATATCTGTTGGCCACTTGTATCTCTTCCTGGGAGAAGTGTCTGTTCATGTCCTCTTCCCATTTTTTTATTGGATTGTTTGTTTGTTTGTTGTTGAGTTTTATGAGTTCTTTGTAAATTTTGGATATTAGGCCCTTATCTGAGCTGTTGTTTGAAAATATCATTTCCCATTTAGTTGGCTGTCTGTTTATTTTGATATCAGTTTCTCTTGCTGAGCAAAAACTTTTTATTCTGATGTAGTCCCATTCATTTATCTTTGCCTTCACTTCTCTTGCCATTGGAGTCAAGTTCATAAAATGTTCTTTAAAACCCAGGTCCATGATTTTAGTACCTATGTCTTCTTCTATGTACTTTATTGTTTCAGGTCTTATATTTAGGTCTTTGATCCATTTTGAATTAATTTTAGTACACGGGGACAGGCTGTAGTCGAGTTTCATTCTTTTGCATGTGGCTTTCCAGTTTTCCCAACACCATTCGTTGAAGAGGCTTTCTTTTCTCCATTGTGTGCTGTTGGCCCCTTTATCAAAGATTATTTGACCATATATATGTGGTTTTATTTCTGGGCTTTCTATTCTGTTCCATTGGTCTGAATGTCTATTTTTCTGCCAGTACCATGCTGTTTGATTATCGTGGCCTTATAATATAGTTTAAAGTCAGGTATTGTAATGCCCCAGCTTCATTCTTTTTCCTTAGGATTGTTTTGGCTATTCGGGATTTTTTATAGTTCCATATAAATCTGATGATTTTTTGTTCCATTTATTTAAAAAATCTCATAGGAATTTTGATGGGAATTGCATTAAATTTGTATATTGCTTTGGGTAATATGGCCATTTTGATTATATTTATTCTTCCTATCCAAGAACAAGGAATATTTTTCCATCTCATTGTATCTTTTCCGATTTCCCTTAACAATGCTTTGTAATTTTCATTATAAAGGTCCTTTACATTCTTTGTTATGTTTATTCCTAGGTATTTTATTTTTTTTGTTGCAATCGTGAAGGGGATTATTTTTTTGAGTTCGTTTTCTAATATTTCATTGTTGGCATATAGAAAGGCTATGGACTTTTGTATGTTAATTTTGTATCCTGCGACCTTACTGTATTGGTTTATTGTTTCTAATAATCTTTTTGTGGAGTCCTTCAGGTTTTCGATGTATAGTATCATATCATCAGCAAAAAGTGATACCTTTACTTCTTCTTTTCCGATATGGATGCCTTTTATTTCTTTGTCTTGTCTGATTGCTCTGGCCAGAACTTCTAGCACCACGTTAAATAAGAGTGGAGAGAGTGGACAACCCTGTCTTGTTCCTGATTTAAGGTAGAAAGTCCTCAGTTTTATGCCGTTTAATATGAAGTTGGCTGATGGTTTATCATATATGGCCTTTATCATGTTGAGATATTTTCATTCTATACCCATTTTGTTGAGAGTCTTAAACATAAAATTCTGTTGTATTTTATCAAAAGCCTTTTCTGCATCTATTGATAAGATCATGTGGTTTTTGTTCTTTGTTTTGTTGATATGGTGTATTACGTTAACCGTTTTGCGTATGTTGAACCATCATTGAGATTCTGGGATGAATCCCACTTGATCATGATGTATTATTTTTTTAATATGTTGTTGTATTCGGTTTGCCAGTATTTTGTTTAGTATTTTAGCATCTGTATTCATTAGAGATATTGGTCTGTAGTTTTCTTTCTTTGTGCCATCCTTGCCAGGTTTTGGTATGAGGGTTATGTTGGCCTCATAAAATGTGTTTGGAAGTATTGCTTCTTCTTCAATTTTTTGGAAGACTTTGAGTAGAATAGGAACCAAGTCTTCTTTGAATGTTTGATAGAATTCACTAATATAACCGTCTGGGCCTGGACTTCTATTTTTGGGGAGGTTTTTAATAGTTTTTTCTATGTCCTCCCTGCTGATTGGTCTGTTTAGGCTTTCTGCTTCTTCATGACTCAGTCTAGGAAGGTTGTATTGTTCTAGGAATTTATCCATTTCTTCTAGATTGTTGTATTTGGTGGCATATACTTTTTCATAGTATTCTACAATAATTCTTTGTATATCTATGATGTCTGTGGTGATCTCTCCTCTTTCATTTTGGATTTTATTTATTTGAGTCCTGTGCCTTTTTTCCTTGGTGAGTCTTGCCAAGGGTTTGTCAATCTTGTTGATCTTTTCAAAGAACCAGCTCCTTGTTTTATTGATTTTTTCTATAGTTTTTCTGTTCTCTATTTCATTTATTTCTGCTCTGATTTTTATTATCTCCTTTCTTCGGCTGGTTTTGGGTTGTCTTTGTTCTTCTTTTTCTAGTTCCTTAAGGTGTGAAGTTAAGTGGTTTACTTCGGCTCTCTCTTGTTTGTTCATATAGGCCTGAAGTGATATGAACTTTCCTCTTATTACTGCTTTTGCTGCATCCCTGAGATTCTGATATGTCGTATTTTCATTTTCATTTGTCTGTATATATCTTTTGATCTCTGCGCTTATTTCTTCTTTGACCCATTCATTTTTTAGAAGTATGTTGTTTAGTTTCCACATTTTTGTGGGTTTTTCCCCCTCTTTTTTGCAGTTGAATTCTAGTTTCAAGGCTTTATGATCAGAAAATATGCTTGGTACAATTTCAATTTTTCTACATTTGCTGATATTGTCTTTGTGGCCCAACATATGATCAATTCTTGAGAATGTTCCATGTACACTAGAAAAAAATGTGTACTCTGTCGCTTTGGGATGAAGTGTCCTGTAGATGTCTATCATATTTAGGTGTTCTAGTATTTCGTTTAAGGCCACTATATCTTTATTGATTCTCTGTTTGGATGACCGATCTAGAGCCATCAGCAGTGTATTGAGGTCTCCAAGTATGATTGTATTTTTGTTAGTTTTTGTTTTAAGGTCAATAAGTAGCTGTCTTATATATTTTGGTGCTCCTTGGTTTGGTGCATATATATTAAGGATTGTTATGTCTTCTTGATTCAACTTCCCCTTAATCATTATGAAATGACCATTTTTGTCTCTGAGTACTTTTTCTGTCTTGTAGTCAGCATTATTAGATATGAGTATTGCTACCCCTGCTTTTTTGGGGGTGTTGTTTGCTTGGAGTATTGTTTTCCAGCCTTTCACTTTGAATTTGTTTTTATCATTGTTGCTTAGATGTGTTTCTTGTAGGTAGCATATAGTTGGATTTTCTTTTTTAATCCATTCTGCTACTCTGTGTCTTTTTATTGGTAAGTTTAATCCGTTTACATTTAGTGTAGTTATTGACACTTGTGGGTTCCCTACTGCCATTTTATAAATTGCTTTCTGTTAGTTTTGTATCTTGTTTGATTCTTCTCTTTTGTTTTTCTATCATTTGTTTTTGTTTGTTTGTGTTCCATACTTCTTTCCTCTGTTGCTACCTTTTTTAAGTCAAGTGTTTTTGTAGTGGTTTTTTCAAGGGTGGTTACCATTAAGTAATGAAAAGGGTACCTACCATATTCATTGTAGTACCCTATCTTATGCGTATTTCTGCACTTCATCGTCCTTTGCTACTGTTAATCTCCATCCTCTCCCCCCTTTTTTTCCTTTGTTGTCACAGTTTAAGTTTGGTTTTATTGTGTTCTTCTTGGAGCTGTTACTTGTGGTGTTGTTTTCTTTTGTTCTTTTAATCTGGTTGGAAAACCCCCTTTAGTATTTCCTGGAGTGGGGGCTTTCTGCTGATAAATTCTCTCATCTTTTCTGTATTTGTGAATGTTTTTATATCTCCTTCGTACTTGAAGGATAGCTTTGATGGGTATAGTATTCTTGGCTGAAAGTTCCTCTCTTTCAGGGCTTTAAATATTGGGGTCCACTCTCTTCTAGCTTGTAGCGTTTCTGCTGAGAAATCTGATGATAATCTAATAGGCCTTCCTTTATATGTTGTACTCTTCTTTTCCCTGGCTGCCTTGAGAATTTTTTCTTTGTCATTGATTTGTGTCATCTTCATTATGATTTGCCTTAGGGTGGGTTTGTCGGGGTTAAGAAAACTTGGTGGTCTGTTTGCTTCTTGAATTTGGGGCTTTAGTTCTTTCCACAGGCTTGGGAAGTTCTCGTCTATTATTTGTTTGAGTATATTCTCCATTCCATTTTCTTTCTCTTCTCCTTCTGATATACCTATTATTCTTATGTTATTCTTTCTGATGGAGTCAGACAATTCCTGTAGGGCTTTCTCGTTTTTTATTATTTTTGAGTCTCTTTCTTCTCTCTGTTGTGCCTCAAGTTTTTTGTCTTCTATTTCACTAATCCTATCTTCTATCTGGGCTTTTCTGTTAGCTAAGCTTGTTACCTTGTTTTTCAGCTCGTGAATTGAGTTTTTCATTTCTGTTTGATTTGTTTTTATAGTTTCAATTTCCTTGGTAATATATTCTTTGTGTTCATTGAGTTGTTTTCTGATCTCCCTAAATTGCCTTTCTGTGTTTTCTTGTATATCTCTGAGTGTTTTTAAGATTTCTATTTTAAATTCTCTGTCATTTAGCTCCAAGGCTTCCAATATGTTAAGTCTTTTCTCCATAGATTTTTCCACATCTATTTGTGTTACCTCTCTTTCTTTTGTATCCATAATATTTGATTTCCTCTTTCTTATTGGCATCTGGGGGTGGTCTTGTTGATATCACTAATTAGAATTAATAAAGAGTAAAAACTAAAAAAAAAAAAACTAAAAAAAAAAAGGTAAAACACCCCACAAAAAAAAAAAAACAGTAATAATTTATTATTTCCCCCTTTTTTCTTTCTTCTCTTTCCCTCCTCTCCCCTCCTCAGGGAAATATCGTGATGACCTGTGAATTATATTATGCTAAATGGAACAAAAACTGCCTATAATGGAGTGCCTGATTTGGGGTGAAGAGTTCAAGGGGCAAAAAAAGGAAGTAGGGACCTACTAAATGCAAAAAAAAAAAAAAAAAAAAAAAGGAAGAAAATCTTAGACAAGCATAAGATGATTTGCTTGTAAGTGATGGTCGACTAAGAGATATAATGAGATGGATAAGAGGAAACCAGAAAAAAGGAGAAAAAAAAATAATAAAGAAGAAAAAAATAAAAATAATAAGTAAAAATCTGTTGTATTAAGTAGAGCGAAGACTAAATACAATGGAGACCTTGGGTTGGGAGGAATGCTAGTGAGTTAAAAAGCAACGTAAAAAGTACCCAAACTGCCACAAAATAAACAAACAACAACAAAAAAAAACAAAGGCAAAAGCGAAAAAGAAAAATAAAACCAAAAAAACCCTTGAGTCCCAAATTAACTAATTTGATCGTGATTGAGGATCAAATGGGAGGAAAAGTTAAACGAGAAAAGAAAAAAACGAATAGAAAGGAAAAATAAGAAAAAGAGAAAAACGAAGGGAAAAAAAAGGAAGAGAAAAAAACAAAATAAAGCAAAACAAAAAAAAATAAAAGAGGAGAGAGTGAGAGTTAAGTGTTTTGGAGTATAACCTTAAAGGAGGGTGAGGATGAAGAAGAGAAATAAAATGTAACAGTCATGGGTAGTGTAGTTCAAGAAAAGGGAAGCATAAGATGGGCAGAGAATAGAAGGACCGAGGTGGAGGAAATAGAAACAATAATAATAAAGGCAATAAGATAGAAGAAACAAACAACAGCAAAAAAAAAAATTAGTGGAACAAGTTGTAAAGTCTGTGGATTTTTCTTGATTTTGAGAGGTTAACTTCTTCCTTTTTCTTTTATCTCCCTCTTCCTGGTCGGTGACTCTGTACCCCAGGCTCTGCCCCTGCATCACCCTTAGGTAGGGATTTGCAGTTGATGGGATTCTATGGCAATGTCATATAATTGGCTTTAGTCTTGCTGGTAGTCAAGGCTTGTTGGCGTTTGCAGGGTCCAACGATGAGAGAGTTTGCTTTCCTGGAGTCTCTCTCCTAGTCCCCCCTTCCTGAATTAGCAGCCTGGTGATCCAGCTATAAGGCTGCAACTGCTTCTGCCAGGGGAGTAAGAGGCTCAAAGAGCTAGGAAATCCCCACTCTATCCCCACTCAGCGCAAGGCTTTGGGAAAGGCTCTGGCAGTCAGAGCCTCCAGTGTAATCAGGCGGGGGTGGGAGTCAATTGTTTATCAAGGTGACCTAGCATTCAGTTGGACCACTCAACCCAGGCTTTCCACACTTTGTAGCCTGTTTTGGCTGGGAAGAAGAGGCACTAGTCTCTGCTTGCGACTAGTGTAGTATAGATCTTATTATCTGCCAAGTCCCTCTTGTTAGCGTTTATCCCTGAATATGGAGGCTCTATCAATCAGAAGTTGCCCCCGCCCCTTTAGCGAGAGGCTCTAAAAAATATCACGCCTCTTGTCTTAGATCGCTGAACTGAGAGAGATCTTATCAATTAGAACCCGTGGGTGCGCAGATTTCATGGGTTAAGCTAATTTCAGTGATTGGGTCTCCAGCTGTGCTCCCGAAGGTATTTCAGGCTGCCTGTGCGCCCCTCCCCAACGCTTGATTGTTAACTTGAATGGCTGGGTGAGGTGCCCCACCCACGGAGAGAATCTCCCAAGTAGGGAAGACCGCCCTGGCACGCCTCTCCCGCTCGCCCCGCCGCTGGCGGCTGGGGCGCACCGGGCGCAGGATAATGGGGCACCCTGGGTGTGCGGGCCAGTAGGGTGCTCTGGGCATGTGGAATGCCCAGGGCACACGCACGAATGGGGTTCTCCGGGCACCGGTGGCTGGGGACTCTCACTCGCAGTGCGCGGGCTGCTGGGAACGCTAGCGGTGCTCGCTCTGCAACCCAACCGGGCGCGCGCCGGCGGCTGCTCGCCACTCCCGAGTGTGGGCTGACTCACCACAGGCGCACTCCCTCGGTGGCTTGAATGAACGTCCCTGCGGTAATTAACTTCTTTCAGTTTGTGTGGAACTCCGGAATGTTCCGAGGATAAATTTTTCTGTTTCTAGTTGATAAATTTGTTGTGATTTTGGGGAGATCTGTCGGATGCGCTGCTCACAGCGCCATTTCCGTGACGTCACTCACAACATACTTCTAAAAAATGAATGGGTCAAAGAAGAAATAAGCACAGAGATCAAAAGATATATACAGACAAATGAAAATGAAAATACGACATATCAGAATCTCTGGGATGCAGCAAAAGCAGTAATAAGAGGAAAGTTCATATCACTTCAGGCCTATATGAACAAACAAGAGAGAGCCGAAGTAAACCACTTAACTTCACACCTTAAGGAACTAGAAAAAGAAGAACAAAGACAACCCAAAACCAGCCGAAGAAAGGAGATAATAAAAATCAGAGCAGAAATAAATGAAATAGAGAACAGAAAAACTATAGAAAAAATCAATAAAACAAGGAGCTGGTTCTTTGAAAAGATCAACAAGATTGACAAACCCTTGGCAAGACTCACCAAGGAAAAAAGGCACAGGACTCAAATAAATAAAATACAAAATGAAAGAGGAGAGATCACCACAGACATCATAGATATACAAAGAATTATTGTAGAATACTATGAAAAAGTATATGCCACCAAATACAACAATCTAGAAGAAATGGATAAATTTCTAGAACAATACAACCTTCCTAGACTGAGTCATGAAGAAGCAGAAAGCCTAAACAGACCAATCAGCAGGGAGGAAATAGAAAAAACTATTAAAAACCTCCCCAAAAATAAAAGTCCAGGCCCAGACGGTTATACTAGTGAATTCTATCAAACATTCAAAGAAGACTTGGTTCCTATTCTACTCAAAGTCTTCCAAAAAATTGAAGAAGAAGCAATACTTCCAAACACATTTTATGAGGCCAACATAACCCTCATACCAAAACCTGGCAAGGATGGCACAAAGAAAGAAAACTACAGACCAATATCTCTAATGAATACAGATGCTAAAATACTAAACAAAATACTGGCAAACCGAATACAACAACATATTAAAAAAATAATACATCATGATCAAGTGGGATTCATCCCAGAATCTCAAGGATGGTTCAACATACGCAAAACGGTTAACGTAATACACCATATCAACAAAACAAAGAACAAAAACCACATGATCTTATCAATAGATGCAGAAAAGGCTTTTGATAAAATACAACAGAATTTTATGTTTAAGACTCTCAACAAAATGGGTATAGAATGAAAATATCTCAACATGATAAAGGCCATATATGATAAACCATCAGCCAACTTCATATTAAACGGCATAAAACTGAGGACTTTCTACCTTAAATCAGGAACAAGACAGGGTTGTCCACTCTCTCCACTCTTATTTAACGTGGTGCTAGAAGTTCTGGCCAGAGCAATCAGACAAGACAAAGAAATAAAAGGCATCCATATCGGAAAAGAAGAAGTAAAGGTTTCACTTTTTGCTGATGATATGATCCTATACATCAAAAACCCGAAGGACTCCACAAAAAGATTATTAGAAACAATAAACCAATACAGTAAGGTCGCAGGATACAAAATTAACATACAAAAGTCCATAACCTTTCTATATGCCAACAATGAAATATTAGAAAACGAACTCAAAAAAACAATCCCCTTCACGATTGCAACAAAAAAATAAAATACCTAGGAATAAACATAACAAAGAATGTAAAGGACCTATATAACGAAAACTACAAGGCATTATTAAGAGAAATAGAAAAAGACACAATGAGATGGAAAAATATTCCTTGTTCTTGGATAGGAAGAATAAATATAATTAAAATGGCCATATTACCCAAAGCAATATACAAATTTAATGCAATTCCCATCAAAATTCCTGTGAGATTTTTTAAAGAAATGGAACAAAAAATCATCAGATTTATATGGAACTATAAAAAACCCCGAATAGCCAAAACAATCCTAAGGAAAAAGAATGAACCTGGGGCATTACAATACCTGACTTTAAACTATATTATAGGGCCACGATAATCAAAACGGCATGGTATTGGCAGAAAAATAGACACTCAGACCAATGGAACAGAATAGAAAGCCCAGAAATAAAACCACATATATATGGTCAAATAATCTTTGATAAAGGGGCCAACAACACACAATGGAGAAAAGAAAGCCTCTTCAACAAATGGTGTTGGGAAAACTGGAAAGCCACATGCAAAAGAATGAAACTCGACTACAGCCTGTCCCCGTGTACTAAAATTAATTCAAAATGGATCAAAGACCTAAATATAAGACCTGAAACAATAAAGTACATAGAAGAAGACATAGGTACTAAAATCATGGACCTGGGTTTTAAAGAACATTTTATGAACTTGACTCCAATGGCAAGAGAAGTGAAGGCAAAGATAAATGAATGGGACTACATCAGAATAAAAAGTTTTTGCTCAGCAAGAGAAACTGATATCAAAATAAACAGACAGCCAACTAAATGGGAAATGATATTTTCAAACAACAGCTCAGATAAGGGCCTAATATCCAAAATTTACAAAGAACTCATAAAACTCAACAACAAACAAACAAACAATCCAATAAAAAATGGGAAGAGGACATGAACAGACACTTCTCCCAGGAAGAAATACAAATGGCCAACAGATATATGAAAAGATGCTCAGCTTCATTAGTTATTAGAGAAATGCAAATCAAAACTACAATGAGATACCACCTCACCCCTGTTAGATTAGCTATTATCAACAAGACGGGTAATAGCAAATGTTGGAGAGGCTGCGGAGAAAAGGGAACTCTCATCCACTGTTGGTGGGACTGTAAAGTAGTACAACCATTATGGAGGAAAGTATGGTGGTTCCTCAAAAAACTGCAAATAGAACTACCTTATGACCCAGCAATCCCTCTACTGGGTATATACCCCAAAACCTCAGAAACATTGATACGTAAAGACACATGTAGCCCCATGTTCATTGCAGCACTGTTCACAGTGGCCAAGACATGGAAACAACCAAAAAGCCCTTCAATAGAAGACTGGATAAAGAAGATGTGGCACATATACACTATGGAATACTACTCAGCCATAAGAAATGATGACATCAGATCATTTACAGCAAAATGGTGGGATCTTGATAACATTATACAGAGTGAAATAAGTAAATCAGAAAAAAACAAGAACTACATGATTCCATACATTGGTGGAACATAAAAACGAGACTAAGAGACATGGACAAGAGTGTGGTGGTTACCAGGGGTAGGGGGAGAGAGGACATGGGAGGGAGGGAGGGAGAGAGTTAGGGGGAGGGGGAGGGGCACAGAGAACTAGATGGAGGCGGAGGACAATCTGACTTTGGGCGAGGGGTATGCAAAATAATTTAATGACAAAATAACCTAGACATGTTTTCTTTGAATATATGTACCCTGATTTTTTAATGTCATCCCATTATCATTAATAAAAATTTATTAAAAAAAAAAGAACTAACTCCTATTCTTCTCAAGCTATTTCAAAAAATTCAAAATGAGAAAAAACTTCCAAGCTCCTTTTATGAGTGGAGCATAATTCTGATTCCAAAACCAGGCAAAAACAACACAAAGAAAGATAACTATAGGCCAATATCCCTGATGAATTGAGATGCTAAAATTCTCAACAAAATATTAGCAAACTGGATCCAGCAATACATGAAAAAAAGTCATACATCGTGATCAAGTGGGATTTATTCTGGGGAGGCAAGCCTGATACAATATTTACAAATCAATTAATGTGATTCATCACATAAACAAGAGGAAGGACAAAAACCACATGATAATATCAATAGATACAGAAAAAGCATTTGATAAAATATAGCACCCATTTATGATCAAAACTCTCAGCAAAATGGGAATACAGAGAACATACTTCAACATGATAAAGGACATGTATGACAACCCCACAGCCAACATTACACTCAATGGGCAAAAATTAAAAGCAATCCCCTTAAGATCAGGAACAAAGTAGGGGTGCCCCCTTCCACCATTCATATTTAACATAGTTCTGGAAGTCTTAGCCACAGCAATCAGACAAAAAAAAAAAAGAAATAAAAGGCATCCAAATTGGAAAAGAAGTAAAATTATCATTATTTGCAGATGATAATATACTTTACATAGAAAACCCTAAAGTTTCAGTCAAAACACTACTGGGCCTGATAAATGAATTCAGCAAGGTGGCAGGGTATAAAGTTAATACTCAGAAATCAGAGGCATTTTTATACACCAACAGTAAACTATCAGAAAGAGAAATTAAGGAAACAATCCCCTTCACTATTGCAACAAAAAAAATAAAATACCTAGGAGTATATTTAACCAGGGAGATTAAAGACTTGTACTAGGAAAATTATAAAACATTGATTTTAAAAAAGTCAAGGAAGATACAAACAAGTGGAAACATATACCATGTTTATGGTTAGGAAGAATAAACATCATTAAAATGTCTATATTACCCAAAGCAATTTATAAATTCAATGCAATAACAATTAAAATACTAATGACATACTTCAAAGATATAGAACACATATTCCAAAATTTTATATGGAACCAAAAAAAGAACACAAATAGCCTCAGCAATCTTGAAAAAGAAGAATGAAGTGGGAGGTATCTTGTGAGACAGAGTACTGAACTGGGAGTCCAGGGACCTGGGTTCAAATGCTGACCTTCTGCTCCTACCTTCTGTTCAATGCACAACAGCATTTCCCAAATTTCAGCCACCTGTGAACTTTCTTCTTGGTTTCTTCCAAATCCATGCAGTATGTGCTGTTACTCAAAACTCTGCCAATATCCTCAGTTATATGATTTTAGCATCATCTTAAGTCACAAATGACCATAAAATCATAAATTAATGTAACCACTCAAGAGTTAAACGTCCAATAAAGTGGGTAGTATCATACTTCTGGACGTCAAGTTATACTACAAGGCCACTGTACTCAAAACAGCTTGGTACTGGCATATGAACAGGTATATAAATCAGTGGAACAGAATGGAGAACCCAGAAATAAACCCACACTCTTATGAATAACTGATATTTGACAAAGGAGGTAAGAGTGCACAGTAGAGTAAAGGCAGTCTCTTTAACAAATGATGTTGGGAAAATTGGAGAGCTACCTCCAAAAAAAAATGAAACTACACCACCAACTCACACCATTCACAGAAATAAACTCAAAATGGATAAAAGACTTAAATGTAAATCATGAAACCATAAGCATCCTAGGCCTGGCCGGTTGGCTCAGTGGTAGAGCATCGGCATGGCGTGCAGGAGTCCCAGGTTCAATTCCTGGCCAGGGCACACAAGAGAAGCACCCATCTGCTTCTCCACCCCTCCCCCTCTCCTTCCTCTCTGTCTCTCTCTTCCCCTCCAGCAGCCAATGCTCCATTGGAGCAAAGTTGGCCCAGGCACTGAGGATGGCTCCATAGCCTCTGCCTCAGGCACTAGAATGGCCCTGGTTGCAACAGAGCAATGCCCCAGATGGGCAGAGCATCGCCCCCTGGTGGGCATGCCGAGTGGATCCCGGTCGGGCATGTGCAGGAGTCTGTCTGACTGCCTCCCCATTTCCAACTTCAGAAAAATACAAAAAAATAAAAAAGAAACCTTAAGCATCCTAGAGGAAAACATAGGCAATAAGCTCTTCGATATCACTTGCAGTAATATATTTGCTGATTTATCTCCATGTGCAAGGGAAATAAAGGACAGGATAAACAAATGGACTACATCAAACTAAAAATATTTGCACAGCTAAAGACAATATGAACAAAATAAAAAGGCAAACCACACAATGGGAGAACATATTAGACAATACATCTGATAAGGGGTTAATAATCAAAATTTATAAAGAACTTGTAAAACTCAACACCAGGAAGATAAACAATCCAATCAAAAAAATGGGCAAAAGAAATAAATAGACACTTCTCCAAAGGGGACATATAGATGGCCAAAAGGCAGATGAAAAAAATGCTCAACATTACTAATCATTAGAGAAATGCACATTAAAACCACAATGAGAGGTCTTCTCACACCAGTCAGAATGGCGCTCGTCAACAAAACAACACATAAGTGTTGGCGAGGATGTGGAGAAAAGGCAACCCTCCTGCACTGCTGGTGGGAATGCAGACTGGTGCAGCCACTGTGGAAAATAGTATGGAGATTCCTCAAAAAATTAAAAATGGAACAGCCTTTGACCCAGCCATTCCACTTTTAGGAATATATCCCAAGAACACCACATCAATAATTCAAAAGGAGAAATGCACCCCCATGTTTCTGGCAACATTGTTTATAATAGCCAAGATCTGGAAACAGCCCAAGTGTCCATCAGTGGATGAGTGGATAAAAAGAGGTGGTACATATACACAATGGAGTACTATGGGGCCATGAAAAAGAAGGAAATATTACTTTTTGTGACAACATGGATGGACCCGGAAACTATTATGTTAAGTGAAATAAGCCAGGCAGAGAAAGAAAAATATCATATGACCTCACTCATTTGAGAAATCAGACGAACAATATGAACTGAGGAACAGAATAGAGACAGAGACGGGATCAAAGGATTCAGAGGGAAAGCGGACAGAGGGAAAGGGGATGATAGGATGGGATGAGAGCAGAAAAGCAAATCCTCGAGGGAAGGGGGGAGGGCGTTATAGAGAGGGGGACAAGGAGGATGTAATGGGGAACGCAGGGGAGGGGAGAATGTATTTGGAGGGACACCAGAATCTATGTAAACACAATAAATTAAAATAAAATTAAATTTAAAAAACATTAAAAAAATAAGAAAGAGGCCTGACCTGTGGTGGCGCAGTGGATAAAGCGTCGACCTGGAAAACTGAGGTTGCCGGTTCAATACCCTGCACTTGCCTGGTCTAAGGCACAAATGGGAGTTGAAGCTTCCTGCTCCTCCCCCCTTTCTCTCTCTCTCTCTCTCTCTCTCTCTCTCTCTCTCTCTCTCTATCTCTCCTTTCTAAAATTAATAAATAAAAAAAATAAGAAAGAAAATGGCTCAGTTGCTGAGCAACGGAACAAAGCCCCTGACATGCAGAGCATTGCCCCCTACTGGATCCCAGTCAGGACACATGCAGGAGACTGTCCCTCTGCCTCCCCTCCTCTCACTAAAATAAAATTTAAAAAAGAAAGGAATTTGTTCATTTTCTCACTTTCTCACCCAATCCAAAACATTGACATTGAAGCCATTTATCAAAGTCACTTTAAATCGATTGTTAGTTACTTTAACAATCTAGTAAGTTTAGCCTCTATCTAAGACAGAAGAAGTACAGAAATATTGTTAACCCCCAAGGTCTTGAATCTGGAAAAACCCCAGTGTGTCTCTGCTAACTGGGGGTTGCAGTGAGAAACTAGTTGTGTCCTCTATACCTGTACAGGGCTGGTGGGCTTCCACAGATGCACAATCATGGCAGGATCGAGGTGGTGATGGACTTATCATCCTATAAAGACAAGAAAATCACATAATGATCATGTCTTCCCTTGTGACTCCTTTACTTCACAGCCTAAAGTTAGAAGCAGGTTTCTCCAGGTGGTTTGAGGTTATAGGGGCAATACTGGATATCTTCAAACTAGCAGTTTAGTGACAAGAGTTGGCACGAGGTCACTGTCCCTGAATTTTGTCTAGCGAGAGGAAAATCTTAAATTTTCTCAACTAAGGCTTCTTCCAAAGGGACAGTGATCTGGCTGTGACACCAGCCACCTCCACCGAGCAGAAAGGCTATACTGAGGTGTTGCTGTTTTCATTGTAGTCTCTTTTCTATGGGCCATCACTCTGCCCCAACACTCCTCAGTTTCACCCACAAAGACACTGCAAGCCCTGACAGGGATATGTGTTATGTTATTTGCTCTGCCATGTTGGCAATTTTGCATTAAGTCACACAGTTTCAACTTGTCGCATTTATAACCAATACCATAAATCTGCAGCACAGTCCACTGGCACTGATAGTTAAGTCTGTGTGTTCATAGACTAGAACATAATAACTAGAGCAAAGATAACTGTCATGAGGATCAAGTACTTGTTACTTGGTTCTGGAATTGTTAACATGATATTATAACTATTTGAGTTAGCCAGCAAAAGATATTATATCTATATAAATAAAAATGTAAATGTTTGTTTGTTCAAAATCTTAAATCTCCGAAAGTTCTTCACTGATTGCTTTGAAATTTTGACACAATGTTGCATTTGAATACATGCATTTTTATTTTTTATATACCTACTATTATATAGATGTCACACCTGTGACAGGTAAAAACATGCTTTTTTGGAAAACAACACCATCTGTTGGACATAAAAGCAACACACGCTATACTAAATATTTTACAATTCCATTTCAATGTTATGGGAGACATATAAATCACACATGGCTGAAGATATTTTCTGTCGAATACGCAAGGAAAATTCAAATATGAGCATGGATTTCACTGCAGAAATCTACAATGAAGCATTGATAATGATTGAAGATTTGTGCTTAGAAATCACGAACAAAGTTCTCAATCAATTGGGAATGCCATTACCGAATCGATCTGCTGCTGCTTCATTTGATGTAGAATTACATTGTGAACAAAATTACAACATGGGTGATCTTTTGTCATATGTGCAATCAAATATTCCTAAGCTAATGCTTGAGCAAAAAGGTATTTGCGATCAAATAATGCAAACTGTCAATAACGGGGTTGGAGAAATCTTCTTAGATGTGCCAGGAGGAACTGGTAAAACATTCCTGATTAGATTGATTCTGGCAGCAATTTGATTCCAAAATGACATAGCCTTAGCTCTTGCATCGTCCAGAATAGCTGCAACATTGTTACCAGGTGGAAGAACTGCTCATTCCACTTTGAAATTGCCATTAAACATCCAATTCATTGAAACTCCCACATGCAACATTTCCAAAGCATCCTGCAAGGAAAAAATATTGCAGAAATGCAAACTTAGTGTTTGGGATGAATGCACAAAAAATCGTTCGAGGCTCTTGATCCATCATTGCAAGATTTGCATGGAAACATCAGACCATTTGGGAATGCATTAATATTGCTTGCAGGAGATTTCAGGCAAACATTACCTGTAATTCCTCTATCGACACCAGCAGATGAAATAAATGGTTGCCTGAAATACTCTACTTTGTGGTGACACATAAAGGCATTAAAATTAACTACAAATATGCATGTTCAGCTGCAAAACGATCGATCAGCTGAGATATTCTCACATCAATTGCTGGCAATTGGGAACGGAAAGGTGCCGGTTGATCTGACCTCAGGACGAATTTCATTGCCTCATAACTTCTGCAATTTAGTGACATCAAAAGAAGAATTAGTTGCAAAAGTATTTCCCAATATTCAAACCAATTATAAGAATCATGATTGGCTGAGTGAACGAGCTATTCTTGCGGCCAAGAACAAAGATGTCTACAAACTAAACAGTACTTTTCAGTCTAACATTCAAAACGAGGCAGTCACCTACAAGTCTGTCAACACTGTTATGGAAGCAGATGAAGCAGTTAATTATCAAACAGAATTTTTGAATTCACTCGATCTGCCAGGGATGCCACTGCATGTACTGCAATTGAAAATCAGCGTGCCAATTATCATGTTGTGAAATATCAACCAGCCAAAGCTTTGCAACGGCACACAACTTGCAGTAAAAAAAATTAATGAGCAACAATCTTGACAAGACCTTTCAAAGGTGAAGATGTCCTCATTCCTCGCACTCCTATGATTCCAACAGATATGCCATTTCAATTTAAGAGATTGCAGTTCCCAATTTGGTTAGCCTTTGTAATCACCATCAACAAAGCTCAGGGCCAAGTTTTAGAATTGTGCGGTTTAGATCTAGACACAGATTGCTTCTCACATGGACAATTATATGTTGCGTGTTCTAAAGTCGGCAAACCAATCTCTATATCTGCACAGACAATGGAACAACAAAAAATATTGTATACCCACAAGCATTGTGAAATTAAACATATCAGAAATGTGCGCTTTCTCTTTTCTTTCTTTTCCATTTAACCAGACTGAGCCACAGCAACGCGTGGCCAGGTATAGCTAGTATATACGTGTGTGTGTGTGTGTGTGTGTGTGTGTGTGTGTGTGTGTGTGTGTGTGTGTGTGTGTATAGTATATACATATATATATATATGTATATATATATTTGATGTTTTCTGTCTTGTCTTTACTTTCTCCATTCTAGACTAAGGTCAGCAAACTTTCTGTGAAAGGTCAGATAGTAACTAGTTTTAGCTTTGAGGGTTATCTAGGTTCTATTGCAACTACTCAGTCTGCCTTGTAGCATAAAAGGAGCCCTAAGCAATATGTAAACAAATAAGCCTGACTGTGAGCCAATAAAACTTTATTAACAAAACAAGTGAAGAAACAGATTTGGCCATAGTTGGATGATCCTGGTCTAAACCAAAGGGTTGGTGAGGGCAGAAAATTATCTTTTCTTGGAGCCCTTGCATTCAGTGGATATTCAAATCTGGAAACTAAATTAATAAAAATAAATTTCAAAGGGTCAGGAAACTATTCTGGATCAGTCATCATACCAAACGTTTTACACCTGTCAATGGTGGTACAAAGTAACTCAGTAGAGAAGCATTTGCTGAATAATGAAACTCAACTTTCTTTCATACTGAAGATCAATCTCTGCCTTTTATTCTTGACCAATCCACTGGATTATCTTCCGGGCATTTATTCTTGGTTTAAAACATCATTAAATGATGCATTAAACTTAGGCTGTGGCCCTGAATATATTTGTTCCTTTAAAAAGTGCTCCAAGTGGAGCCTGCCCAGGTGGTGGCGCAGTGGATAGAGCATCGGACTGGTATGCGGAAGGACCCAGGTTCGAGACCCCGAGGTCGCCAGCTTGAGCGCGGGCTCATCTGGCTTGAGCAAAGAGCTCACCAGCTTGGACCCAAGGTCACTGGCTCCAGCAGGGGGTTACTCAGTCTGCTGAAGGCCCGTGGTCAAGGCACATGTGAGAAAGCAATCAATGAACAACTAAGAAGTCGCAAAACGCAAGGAGAAACTGATGATTGATGCTTCTCATCTCTCTCCATTCCTGTCTGTCTGTCCCTGTCTATCTCTGCCTCTGTAAAAAAAAAAAAAAAAAAAAAAAAAAGTGCTCCAAGTGGAAACAGGGTGTTGAAGAGCTGTTTCTTTTTTACACGTTCCCGCTCACATGTTGTTTTAATTTCTCTGTTTCATCAAGGCAGGTAGGCTGTCATCTGGTTGGTTTATGACAGCTTTCAGTGGTTTTAGCTGAAACTTTGGCAGTTGATTTTTTAATGAAGGCAGCCAATGTTTTGAAAAAATTCAACCCTTCATCCCTAGAGAAATTATTGAGTTTCTAGAACTTGTTTTCAGACCAACTTTTCCCAGAAAGGATTCATATCTTCCCTTCTCTTTCAGGAATTCTCCCCTTTTGCAGTCAATGTCAACTGTCAGAGCTGATCGCTTACTGGCTCTGAAGGAGGTTTTTAACTTTTAGAACAAAGTAAGCAACATGACATTGCAAATTAGCCTTATAAAATGATAAGCATAGTATTTTTAAAGGCATTTTTACAATATTTCCCATCATAAGATGCCCAGATGGCAAACTAAAGGAAATAAAAATTATCATTACCTGAAATAAATTATTTTTCCTTTGGTTAGAGAAATGTCAGTGTTAAGGGTTTAAACCCACAATTTGTCATAAATAGAGGCCTATATAGTTTCCCCACCACACTTAACGTTTTTTGTGTTTTTCTAGCTCTAATGAAGTATGATTAACAAATAAAAGTTGTATATATTAAGGTGAATAAAGTGATGATTTCATATAGATATTGGGGAACAGTTACCACTATCGACCTAATTAACATCCATACCTCACAAATTAGCCCCTTTCAGTGGTGAAGACACTTATAATTGTCTCTCTTAACAAATTTCAAGTATGTAATACATTATTATTAACTATAGTCACCATGCTCTCTTGAACTCCTTTATTTTTTAAATGTAATCTCTGTCTTTTGACCAACACCTCCTCATTTGTGCCATGCCACCTCATCCCCAACCCCTAGTGACCACCATTCTACTCTTTGTTTCTATGAGTTTGAAATTTTTAGACTCCACAAGCAGAAGCCTATGTAGTTTCTTAACCAAAAAGAATCTCAATATTCAACTGAGAAAAATGTATCTAACTTCCATTCCTCTCTCTTACATATCTTTTTTTTTAAGTATTACAATAGGCCCTGGCCAGTTGGCTCAGCAGTACAGCATCAGCCAGTGTGCAGAAGTCCTGGGTTTAATTTCTGACCAGGGCACACAGGAGAAACACCCATCTGCTTCTCCACCCTTCCCCCTCTTCTTCCTCTCTGTCTCTCTCTTCCCCTCCTGCAGCCAAGGCTCCATTGGAGCAAAAGTTGGCCAGGGCGCTAAGGACACCTCCATGACCTCCACTTCAGGCGCTAGAATGGCTCCAGCTGGAATGGAGCAAAGCCCCAGATGGGCAGAGCATAGCCCCCTGGTGGGTACGCCGGGTGAATCCTGGTTGAGCACATGCGGGAGTTTGTCTGACTGCCTCCCTGCTTCTAACTTTGGAAAAATACAAACAAACAAAAAAAGTATTACAATAACATCTCTCTTCAAAAAAATTTTATATAGAGAGTTCAGAAAATGAGCACTGGGAAAACTACCACTGCCTTAAGAAAATAAATAAAGAAAAGAAAAAGAAAAAGAAAGAAAGAAAGAAAGAAAGAAAGAAAGAAAGAAAGAAAGAAAGAAAGAAAGAAAGAAAGAAAGAGAAAGAAAGAAAGAAAGGAGGGAGGGAGGGAGGGAGGGAGGGAGGGAGGGAGGGAGGGAGGGAGGGAGGGAGGAGAGAGAGAGATAGAGAAAGGGGGGAGAGAGAGAGAGAGAGAGAAAGAAAAACAAAAAGTAGGTTGTAGCTAACTTATTCTATACTTGAGCCCAGATAACGGAGCTCTTAAAATCAGCTGGTCAGCTTTTAAAGCATACAGACAACTGTGCCCCACTACAGGGTCAGGCTAAGGAATCTACTGGCTTTGCTTGGTTACTCTCCAGGTGACCCTGGTGGCATTTCAAATGGAAAACCCCTCTACCAGAAGACTTTTTCCCAGCAAGATTCTGCATCTGGTCAGCACTTAATGATGATTTGAAAGGTCCTAGATCCCTTTTCTCAACAGTGGGAAGATTTTCTTTCCATCATTTTGATCTTCACCAAAAGTTAGGTGCCAGCCACAAAATCCCCTTTACTCTTGCTCTAAGCCCAGCATCAGTCTTAACAACCACAGAACCTCTTTCAGTCTGTAGCTGTTCCAGTCTTTGAAAACAGAGGCTGGTGTTCACACAGAGAAGTGTATTTTTCACAAAGCCTCAAAATAAAGTGACTGTTTCTAGTTCTGATTGAAGATAAACCATGTGTCAGGTTAAACATCTCCTGCTTTGATTACACACATCAATATGTAAAAATATTTACAAAACGTAAGTATGGAATGCAATGCAACAATATGAAATTGCACCACACTTGTGAAATTCAGACAGATGAGCACTAATGACTAAAAGGGAACAAAGCAATAACAAGTATTTACTGAGTATCTGTATGTGCTAGACATTGAGGAGATGAACAAAAACTTGTGGTAGTAATGGTTGGTTTTTCTTTTCTCTTGCTGAGATTTCAAAGAATTTTGTTGTTGCAGATTCAACAAAATTGTTGACCTGGGTTCTTGATTGTATGTAGTTACGTACTTGTTCATCGGGTTTCCAACAATGAATTTCTCTTCAGCATGTGCTCTTATTCTCCTTGGCTTAGTTTACAGGTGAGTTTAAATACTGAGCTCACTTAGAAAGTTAATGCAACTTTTCTGAGTAATATCTCTCATTCTTCAACAGGCTTATTCTCAAAGCAGTGACAAGGTTTACTGAGGGAGAATGAAAGTTCGCCAGGCCTATTGAGACCTGGCTCAGACCTGGGCACAGCTTCGCCCCTGTACTCTACCAGCCAATGCAAGTTATAAGCCCAGCTCAGATTCAAGGAGTAGTGAATAGCCACTATTTAAGCTGTGAAGAATTTCAAAGTCACAGTGGGTATGGATACAGGGAGAGCTGGACAATTGGGGTTCTTTCTGCAATCAGTGTATGATAAAGCAAAATCCATATTTTCCTGCTACTATCTGTTTCTGTTTCCTTGCCTTAGAAAAAGAGAATCAGAGATCCATCGAAAGGGAATTGAGTGGTTATGCTCTCAAATCCTTTGACTTACCAGAATGGAACCTGAGGCACCAAGAGGCTTTCTGACTCATGTTCACATAGCTAAATAGTTACAAAGCCAACATAAAAAAATAGATTTTCCGGGTGACGTCACGGAAATGGCGCCGTGAGCAGCGCGTCCGACAGATCTCCCCAAAATCACAACAAATTTATCAACTAGAAACAGAAAAATTTATCCTCGGAGCATTCCGGAGTTCCACACAAACTGAAAGCGAAAGGACTGTTATCACTTGAATCTGAGAAACGAGGGTGTGGAGGAAGCTACCGCAGGGACGTTCATTCAAGCCGCGGAGGGAGTGCGCCGGTGGTGAGTCAGCCCACACTCGGGAGCGGTGAGCAGCCGCTGGCGCGCGCCCGGTCAGGTTGCACAACGAGTACCGCCCACACTCGGGAGCTGCGGAGGGAGTGCGCCTGCGGTGAGTCGGCCCACACTCGGGAGCGGCGAGCAGCCGCCGGCGCGCGCCCAGTCCGGTTGCAGAGCGAGCATCGCTAACGTTCCCAGCGGCCCGCGCACTGCGAGTGAGAGACCCCAGCCACCGGTGCCCTGAGCACCCCATTCGCACGCGTGCCCTGGGCAATCCACGTGCCCAGAGCACCCTACTGGCCCGCACACCCAGGGTGCCCCATTATCCTGCGCCCGGTGCGCCCCAGCCGCCAGCAGCGGGGGGAGCGGGAGAGGCGCCAAGGCGGTCTTCCCTACTTGGGAGATTCTCTCCGTGGGCGGGGCACCTCACCCAGCCATTCAAGCTAACAATCAAGCGTTGGGGGAGGGGTGCTCAGGCAGCCTGAAATACCTTCGAGAGCACAGCTGCGGACCCAATCACTGAAATTAGCTTAACCCATGAAATCTGCGAACTCACGGGTTCTAATTGATAAGATCTCTCTCAGTTCAGCGATCCAAGACAAGAGGCGTGATATTTTTTAGTGCCTCTCGCTAAAGGGGTGGGGGCAACTTCTGATTGATAGAGCCTCCATATTCAGGGATAAATGCTAACAAGAGGGACTTGGCAGATAATAAGATCTATACTACACTAGTCGCAAGCAGAGACTAGTGCCTCTTCTTCCCAGCCAAAACAGGCTACAAAGTGTGGAAAGCCTGGGTTGAGTGGTCCAACTGAATGCTAGGCGCTAAACAGTCACCTTGACAACAATTGACTCCCACCCACGCCTGATTACACTGGAGGCTCTGACTGCCAGAGCCTTTCCCAAAGCCTTGCGCTGAGTGGGGATAGAGTGGGGATTTCCCAGCTCTTTGAGCCTCTTACTCCCCAGGCAGAAGCAGTTGCAGCCTTATAGCTGGATCACCAGGCTGCTAATTCAGGAAGGGGGGACTAGGAGAGAGACTCCAGGAAAGCAAACTCTCTCATCGTTGGACCCTGCAAACGCCAACAAGCCTTGACTACCAGCAAGACTAAAGCCAATTATAGGACATTGCCATAGAATCCCATCAACTGCAAATCCCTACCTAAGTGTGACACAGGGGCAGAGCCTGGGGTACAGAGTCACCGACCAGGAAGAGGGAGAGAAAAGAAAAGGGAAGAAGTTAACCTCTCAAAATCAAGAAAAATCCACAGACTTTACAACTTGTTCCACTAATTTTTTTGTTGTTGTTGTTTGTTTCTTCTATCTTATTGCCTTTATAATTATTATTTCTATTTCCTCCACCTCGGTCCTTCTATTCTCTGCCCATCTTATGCTTCCCTTTTCTTGAACTACACTACCCATGAGTGTTACATTTTATTTCTCTTCTTCATCCTCACCCTCCTTTAAGGTTATACTCCAAAACACTTAACTCTCACTCTCTCCTCTTTTGGTTTTTTTTTGTTTTGCTTTATTTTGTTTTTTTCTCTTCCTTTTTTTTTCTTCCTTCGTTTTTCTCTTTTTCTTATTTTTTCCTTTCTATTCATTTTTTCTTTTCTCGTTTTACTTTCCTCCCATTTAATCCTCAATCACAAACAAATTAGTTAATTTGGGACTCAAGGGTTTTTTTTGGCTTTATTTTTCGCTTTTGTTTTTGTTTTTTTCTTGTTTGTTTGTTTATTTTTGTGGCATTTTGGGTACTTTTTATGTTGCTTTTTAACTCACTAGCATTCCTCCCAACCCAAGGTCTCCATTGTATTTAGTCTTCGCCCCACTTAATACAACAGATTTTTACTTATTATTTTTATTTTTTTCTTCTTTATTATTCTTTTTTTTTCCCTCCTTTTTTCTGGTTCCCTCTTATCCCTCTCATTATATCTCTTAGTCGACCATCACGTACAAGCAAATCATCTTATGCTTGTCTAAGATTTTCTTCCTTTTTTTTTTTTTTTTTTGCATTTAGTAGGTCCCTACTCCCTTTTTTTGCCCCTTGAACTCTTCACCCCAAATCAGGCCATCCATTATAGGCAGTTTTTGTTACATTTAGCATAATATAATTCACAGGTCATCACGATATTTCCCTGAGGAGTGGAGAGGAGGGAAAGAGAAGAAAGAAAAAAGGGGGAAATAATAAATTATTACTGGGTTTTTTTTTGTGGGGTGTTTTACCTTTTTTTTTTTTTTTTTTTACTTTTTACTCTTTATTAATTCTAATTAGTACTATCAACAAGACCACACTCAGATGCAAATAAGAAAGAGGAAATCGAATATTATGGATACAAAAGAAAGAGAGGTAACACAAATAGATGTGGAAAAATCAATGGAGAAAAGACTTAACATATTGGAAGCCTTGGAGCTAAATGACAGAGAATTCAAGATAGAAATCCTAAAAATCCTCCGAGATATACAAGAAAACACAGAAAGGCAATTTAGGGAGATCAGAAAACAACTCAATGAACACAAAGAATATATTACCAAGGAAATTGAAACTATAAAAACAAATCAAACAGAAATGAAAAACTCAATTCACGAGCTGAAAAAGGAGGTAACAAGCTTAGCTAACAGAACAGCCCAGATTGAAGATAGGATTAGTGAAATAGAAGACAAACAACTTGAGGCACAACAGAGAGAAGAAGAAAGAGACTTAAAAATAATAAAAAACGAGAAAGCCCTACAGGAATTGTCTGACTCCATCAGAAAGAATAACATAAGAATAATAGGTATATCAGAGGGAGAAGAGAAAGAAAATGGAATGGAGAATATACTCAAACAAATAATAGACGAGAACTTCCCAAGCCTGTGGAAAGAACTAAAGCCTCAAATTCAAGAAGCAAACAGAACACCGAGTTTTCTTAACCCACTCCAAGGCACATCATAATAAAGATGACACAAACCAATGACAAAGAAAAAATTCTCAAGGCAGCCAGGGAAAAGAAGAGTACAACATATAAAGGAAGGCCTATTAGATTATCATCAGATTTCTCAGCAGAAACGCTACAAGCTTGAAGAGAGTGGACCCCAATATTTAAAGCCCTGAAAGAGAGGAACTTTCAGCCAAGAATACTATACCCATCAAAGCTATCCTTCAAGTACGAAGGAGATATAAAAACATTCACAAATACAGAAAAGATGAGAGAATTTATCAGCAGAAAGCCCCCACTCTAGGAAATACTAAAGGGGGTTTTCCAACCAGATTCAAAGAACAAAAGAAAACAACACCACAAGTAACAGCTCCACCAAGAACACAATAAAACCAAACTTAAACTGTGACAACAAAGGAAAGAAAGGGGGGAGAGGATGGAGATTAACAGTAGCAAAGGACGATGAAGTGCAGAAATACTCATAAGATACGGTACTACAATGAATATGGTAGGTACCCTTTTCATTACTTAATGGTAACCACCCTTGAAAAAACCACCACAAAAACACTTGACTTAAAAAAGGTAGCAACAGAGGAAAGAAGTATGGAACACAAACAAACAAAAATAAATGATAGAAAAACAAAAGAGAAGAATCAAACAAGATACAAAACTAACAGAAAGCAATTTATAAAATGGCAGTAGGGAACCCACAAGTGTCAATAACTACACTAAATGTAAATGGATTAAACTTACCAATAAAAAGACACAGAGTAGCAGAATGGATTAAAAAAGAAAATCCAACTATATGCTGCCTACAAGAAACACATCTAAGCAACAAGGATAAAAACAAATTCAAAGTGAAAGGCTGGAAAACAATACTCCAAGCAAACAACACCCCCCAAAAAGCAGGGGTAGCAATACTCATATCTAATAATGCTGACTACAAGACAGAAAAAGTACTCAGAGACAAAAATGGTCATTTCATAATGATTAAGGGGAAGTTGAATCAAGAAGACATAACAATTCTTAATATATATGCACCAAACCAAGGAGCACCAAAATATATAAGACAGCTACTTATTGACCTTAAAACAAAAACTAACAAAAATACAATCATACTTGGAGACCTCAATACACCACTGATGGCTCTAGGTCGGTCATCCAAACAGAGAATCAATAAAGATATAGTGGCCTTAAACGAAATACTAGAACACCTGGATATGATAGACATCTACAGGACACTTCATCCCAAAGCGACAGAGTATACATTTTTCTCTAGTGTACATGGAACATTCTCAAGAATTGACCATATGTTGGGCCACAAAGACAATATCAGCAAATTTAGAAATATTGAAATTGTACCAAGCATATTTTCTGATCATAAAGCCTTGAAACTAGAATTCAACTGCAAAAAAGAGGGGGAAAAACCCACAAAAATGTGGAAACTAAACAACATACTTCTAAAAAATGAATGGGTCAAAGAAGAAATAAGCGCAGAGATCAAAAGATATATACAGACAAATGAAAATGAAAATACGACATATCAGAATCTCTGGGATGCAGCAAAAGCAGTAATAAGAGGAAAGTTCATATCACTTCAGGCCTATATGAACAAACAAGAGAGAGCCGAAGTAAACCACTTAACTTCACACCTTAAGGAACTAGAAAAAGAAGAACAAAGACAACCCAAAACCAGCCGAAGAAAGGAGATAATAAAAATCAGAGCAGAAATAAATGAAATAGAGAACAGAAAAACTATAGAAAAAATCAATAAAACAAGGAGCTGGTTCTTTGAAAAGATCAACAAGATTGACAAACCCTTGGCAAGACTCACCAAGGAAAAAAGGCACAGGACTCAAATAAATAAAATCCAAAATGAAAGAGGAGAGATTACCACAGACATCATAGATATACAAAGAATTATTGTAGAATACTATGAAAAAGTATATGCCACCAAATACAACAATCTAGAAGAAATGGATAAATTCCTAGAACAATACAACCTTCCTAAACTGAGACATGAAGAAGCAGAAAGCCTAAACAGACCAATCAGCAGGGAGGAAATAGAAAAAACTATTAAAAACCTCCCCAAAAATAAAAGTCCAGGCCCAGACGGTTATACTAGTGAATTCTATCAAACATTCAAAGAAGACTTGGTTCCTATTCTACTCAAAGTCTTCCAAAAAATTGAAGAAGAAGCAATACTTCCAAACACATTTTATGAGGCCAATATAACCCTCATACCAAAACCTGGCAAGGATGGCACAAAGAAAGAAAACTACAGACCAAT
The DNA here is from genome assembly GCF_036850995.1 of Saccopteryx leptura. NCBI lineage: Eukaryota > Metazoa > Chordata > Mammalia > Chiroptera > Emballonuridae > Saccopteryx > Saccopteryx leptura. The sequence continues at coordinate 113,701,421 of NC_089504.1, forward strand.
ATCTCTAATGAATACAGATGCTAAAATACTAAACAAAATACTGGCAAACCGAATACAACAACATATTAAAAAAATAATACATCATGATCAAGTGGGATTCATCCCAGAATCTCAAGGATGGTTCAACATACGCAAAACGGTTAACGTAATACACCATATCAACAAAACAAAGAACAAAAACCATATGATCTTATCAATAGATGCAGAAAAGGCTTTTGATAAAATACAACACAATTTTATGTTTAAGACTCTCAACAAAATGGGTATAGAAGGAAAATATCTCAACATGATAAAGGCCATATATGATAAACCATCAGCCAACATCCTATTAAATGGCATAAAACTAAGGACTTTCTACCTTAAATCAGGAACAAGACAGGGTTGTCCACTCTCTCCACTCTTATTTAACGTGGTGCTAGAAGTTCTGGCCAGAGCAATCAGACAAGACAAAGAAATAAAAGGCATCCATATCGGAAAAGAAGAAGTAAAGGTTTCACTTCTTGCTGATGATATGATCCTATACATCAAAGACCCGAAGGACTCCACAAAAAGATTATTAGAAACAATAAACCAATACAGTAAGGTCGCAGGATACAAAATTAACATACAAAAGTCCATAACCTTTCTATATGCCAACAATGAAATATTAGAAAACGAACTCAAAAAAATAATCCCCTTCACGATTGCAACAAAAAAATAAAATACCTAGGAATAAACATAACAAAGAATGTAAAGGACCTATATAACGAAAACTACAAGGCATTATTAAGAGAAATAGAAAAAGACACAATGAGATGGAAAAATATTCCTTGTTCTTGGATAGGAAGAATAAATATAATCAAAATGGCCATATTACCCAAAGCAATATACAAATTTAATGCAATTCCCATCAAAATTCCTGTGAGATTTTTTAAAGAAATGGAACAAAAAATCATCAGATTTATATGGAACTATAAAAAACCCCGAATAGCCAAAACAATCCTAAGGAAAAAGAATGAAGCTGGGGGCATTACAATACCTGACTTTAAACTATATTATAGGGTCACGATAATCAAAACGGCATGGTATTGGCAGAAAAATAGACACTCAGACCAATGGAACAGAATAGAAAGCCCAGAAATAAAACCACATATATATGGTCAAATAATCTTTGATAAAGGGGCCAACAACACACAATGGAGAAAAGAAAGCCTCTTCAACAAATGGTGTTGGGAAAACTGGAAAGCCACATGCAAAAGAATGAAACTCGACTACAGCCTGTCCCCGTGTACTAAAATTAATTCAAAATGGATCAAAGACCTAAATATAAGACCTGAAACAATAAAGTACATAGAAGAAGACATAGGTACTAAAATCATGGACCTGGGTTTTAAAGAACATTTTATGAACTTGACTCCAAAGGCAAGAGAAGTGAAGGCAAAGATAAATGAATGGGACTACATTAGAATAAAAAGTTTTTGCTCAGCAAGAGAAACTGATATCAAAATAAACAGACAGCCAACTAAATGGGAAATGATATTTTCAAACAACAGCTCAGATAAGGGCCTAATATCCAAAATTTACAAAGAACTCATAAAACTCAACAACAAACAAACAAACAATCCAATAAAAAAATGGGAAGAGGACATGAACAGACACTTCTCCCAGGAAGAGATACAAATGGCCAACAGATATATGAAAAGATGCTCAGCTTCATTAGTTATTAGAGAAATGCAAATCAAAACTACAATGAGATACCACCTCACCCATGTTAGATTAGCTATTATCAACAAGACGGGTAATAGCAAATGTTGGAGAGGCTGCGGAGAAAAGGGAACTCTCATCCACTGTTGGTGGGACTGTAAAGTAGTACAACCATTATGGAGGAAAGTATGGTGGTTCCTCAAAAAACTGCAAATAGAACTACCTTATGACCCAGCAATCCCTCTACTGGGTATATACCCCAAAACCTCAGAAACATTGATACGTAAAGACACATGTAGCCCCATGTTCATTGCAGCACTGTTCACAGTGGCCAAGACATGGAAACAACCAAAAAGCCCTTCAATAGAAGACTGGATAAAGAAGATGTGGCACATATACACTATGGAATACTACTCAGCCATAAGAAATGATGACATCAGATCATTTACAGCAAAATGGTGGGATCTTGATAACATTATACAGAGTGAAATAAGTAAATCAGAAAAAAACAAGAACTACATGATTCCATACATTGGTGGAACATAAAAACGAGACTAAGAGACATGGACAAGAGTGTGGTGGTTACCAGGGGTAGGGGGAGAGAGGACATGGGAGGGAGGGAGGGAGAGAGTTAGGGGGAGGGGGAGGGGCACAGAGAACTAGATGGAGGCGGAGGACAATCTGACTTTGGGCGAGGGGTATGCAACATAATTTAATGACAAAATAACCTAGACATGTTTTCTTTGAATATCTGTACCCTGATTTATTAATGTCATCCCATTACCATTAATAAAAATTAAAAAAAAATAGATTTTCCACATTCTGGAACTGTGCCTTTCCATCATACCATGCCACTGGTTCCCTAGGGTGTTCAGTCTCTTTCAGTATAACATGTAGTAATAAATTTTGCTCAGGATGCATTTTTTTAAAACAGTATTTAAAATTTAGTAGATTTTTAATGTAAATAATCAAGTCTTCACTTACAAGAAATATAAACACAAAGCAACTTTTTACAAATAATTCTTTCTCTTCATTATTATCCACCATTATTTGGCAAGAAATATAATTGTGATTAAACACAGTGACTATAAGCTATTGAAGGAAAATTATATAAATGACTTTATTGATACTTATAAGTTGGACTCAGTGTCACTGAATTAACAATTCTTAAAAGAACATAAACCATTCTAATCAGTTATTTAAGAAGGTTTCTAGAAAAACTTTCTGCCTCATAAAAATTGCTTTCATGCTATTAGACTTTTTCAGTGTTCTAGTTTATTTTGCTTTATTAGTAACTAAGAAACTCTTAATTATGAGTGAAATTAAGCTAATAGATGATGACAACTGTCAACCTGACTTCTTATACATGGAAAACTAACTTAAGAATATAGAATTTTAGTATTTGCTACTTGAAGTGCATTTTACTATAATTCATGATCAAAATTTATAAACAGTGTTTAGTAAAAATGAAATCTATATGGAATAGCTTTCTAACTAAAAAATGTGAAACTAATAACTACACTGTAAACTCAGGGAAATGGTTAAATAAATTCTGGACCTTCCATTAAAAAATAATAACAAATCAATGATAAGAAAAATTGCTCTAAAGGTAATGTCAAAATCAAAAAAAGAAAGATGAAAGAAAGAGAAAGAGAAAATGCATACACACGGCACAATTTGTAAAATATATATAATAAAAATACCAAAAAGATTCATAACAAAATACGAACAGTAGTTTTTTGCCTTGAGTGAAAGGACTAACAAATTGATTTAATTGATCACTTATATTTTCTTCCTATACTTTTATGTGTTTTTAAATCAAATCAAAATAAGTAAAAATAGCCTGACCAGGGGGTGGCGCAGTGGATAGAGCATCGGACTGAGATGCAGAAGGACCCAGGTTCGAGACCCCGGGGTTGCCAGCTTAAGCGCAGGCTCATCTGGCTTGAGCAAAAAAAAGCTCACTAGCATAAACCCAAGGTCACTGGCTTGAGTGGGGGGTTACTCAGTCTGCTGAAGGCCCGCAGTCATGGCACATATGAGAAAGCAATCAATGAACAACTACGCTGTCGCAACAAAAAACTGATGATTGATGCTTCTCATCTCTCTCCGTTCCTGTCTGTCTGTCCCTATTTATCCCTCTATCTGACTCTCTCTGTCCCTGTAAAAAAAATTAAAAATAAAAATTTTAATTGTTTAAAAAAAAAATAAGTAAAATTATATATATTATTTAAAAGGTTAATAGTTAAAGAACAAGAAAGAAAACTGAGCTGCAAGATTAAAGTGATTGCAAACATTTAAAATGAGTCATGAAACCATAAAATTGGAATGCATGATTCAACAATCTCATTTCACAGATAAGCTGATTCATGCCCAGAAAGATTAAATGAATAAGTTACCCAATTATATACAGTCCATTTCAGCATCAAGACTCACAATCTAGCCATGCTCTCTCTATTTTAACATTCTGCCTCTCTAAAAAGTACTAAAAGCAAGAATAAAGTAACATACTGTGAGTTAACACACACTAATTATAATACTAGGTTTCTTTACTGTGTGATTGTCTTGCTCACCTTCTCTCATTTATGACTCCATCTCTAGAAAATGTAATAGCTATAGTAAAACATTCTTACTTTCTCAGATTTGCATATGGGCAAAATTTTTATATATTTAAAATTATTCCTTATTTTATTATGCTGATCTCATTTCAGACATTTTCCCTCTGGATAACAAATCACAATTTGCTTCAGTAGTCTTAGTTTAGGAAGAGAGAGTAATACATTAAGATAAGAACTGAGAGATGACGTCAGAGTAATGGCGGGGTAGGAAGCGATACCGGAAAATCTCCCCCAAAACTCAACAAGATCTTCAACCAGAAACAGAAAAACCTATACTTGGAGCTTCCAGATGCTTCGCAATACACCCAAAGGTATGATTGAGTGAAAAATTGGCTAAATATATAACCAAACCCCGAAGGAAATAGGGAGTAAGAAATGCTCCGCCTTCCTCACTAACCTAAACAGGGCGGCTTTCTCTGGTAACTGTGAATATAGAAACTGAGGCGGGCAAAGGGGGTGAATACATCCAGGCCGTGAAACAAACGGCCGAACCAGGCTGTGGCACGGAGATCCAAGCCGAGGAAAATCTGATCCTGTGGCAACCCGGGCAATACAAGCTAACACTCGCGCCAAACCCAAACAAAGAAAGACAAGCGGCGCGGCCATTTTACCCGGTCTCCTGGCTGGTGCGCAGTTAGTGGGCGAGAGATTTCTTCCTAGGCCCCGGGAGTCAGTGCCCGTGTTGCCTCACGGAGAGGCAGGGTCAGAGGCCTTTCTGTGGGCCGAGGGCAGAGTCTCTGGGCAGCCCCAGTGCCCTGGGAAAGCCACGCACGAGAGGGAGTGAGAACTAATTCCAACGGTGGAGATTTTCCGTGCCAGAGGGTGTTTCATATCCTGGTTTGCGCGCGCAGATAAGGAGTGAGCGATTCCTCCGAGTGCCCCGGCAGTGCGCGCTCGTGTTATCGCATAGAGGAGCAGAGTCAGGGGCCTTTGTGTGGGCCGAAAGCGGAATCTCGGGCCGCCCCAGCGCCTTGCAAAAGCCGCGCACGGGGACGGAGCGAGACTCAATTCCAACGCTGCAACTTTTCCCTGCGGTCGGGGGTTTCACTCAGAGCGTGAGACTGCTGGCCGGATATCCTGGTCTGCGCGCGCAGCCAGTGAGTGAGAGTTTCCTCCAAGCGCCCCGGAAGTGGGCACCCGCTTGTGTTACCGGACAGAGTGGCAGAGCCAGAGGTCTTTGAATGGCCGGAAAGCCCGCCTGATTATGCTAGCAGCTCTGACTGACTGAGCCTTACCCAGAGCCCTGTGCTGAGTGGAAATAGAGTGGGGAGTTGCCAGCTCTTTGAGCCTCTTACTATCCAGGCAGAGGCAGCAGCAACCCCATAGCTGGATTATCAGGCTACTAATTGAGGAAGGAAAGACTAGGAGAAAGGCTCTAGGAACACGGACTCTCTCACTGTCGGAGCCTATAAATGCTAATAGCCTAGACTGCCAACGAGACTAAAGCACAATACATGACATTGCCATAGAGACTTATCAACTGCAAACCTCCACCTGAGCGTGGCAAAGGGGCAAAACCCGGGGTACAGAGTCACCGACCAGGAAGAGGGAGAGAAAAGAAAAAGCAAGAAGATAACCTCTCAAAATCAAGAATAATCTGCAGACTTTATAACCTATCCCATTTTATTATATTTGTTCGTTTGTTTCTCTTATCTTCATTCTTGATACTTTTTTTTTCCTCCTCCAATTTGGCCGATTAACTCCCTACCGGTCTTACTCTCTCCTCTCCTTGAACTACACTACCCATAAGTGTTACATCTCCCATTATCTTTTCTCTTCTCTTCCTTTCTCTCTATGAGGGTTGCACTCCAAAACCCTTAACTCTCTCTCTCTCTCCCCTTTCTTTTTTCTTCTTTTAGTGGTTCCCTCTTTTTTTTCTCTCTCTCTCTCTTTCTTTTCTCCCTCTATATTAGTTTCTTCCTTTCTCCTTTACATCTCCTCTCACTCAAACCTCAATAACAAACAAATTATCTTATCTGGGACTCAAACTTATGTTTGTGGCATTCTGGGGGATTTTTACTTCACCTTTTTAACTCACTAGCAGTGCTCCCATCCCTGGCTCTCCATATTATCTAGTTCTTGTTCCACTAAATACAATAGTAATTTTTTAATTTTTCCCCCCATTTTTCCGTTTTCCTCTTAATCCTCTCATCATAACTCTTAGACAACCAACACCTAAAAGCAAATCATTTTATTCTTGACCCAAATTTTTTCCTTATTTGCTTTTTGTGGGTCCATACGCTCTTTTTTTTTTTTTTTTTTTTTTGTTTTGTTTGCCCCTTTATTACTTTACCCCAATTCAGGCCCTCCATCACAGGCATTGTTTGTTATAATTCACAGTCCACCACAAGATTTTAACAAGAAAGAGGGGAGAGGAGAGGAGAGGAAAAAAGGAGGGGGGGAATAATTTCCTTTTTTTTTTTTTTTTTTTTTTTTAATTTTTATTTTATTTTATTTTTCTTTATTTCATTCTTAATTTTTTTTAAAAAAAAAACAACTTTTTTCGATTTTTTTAATTATTTTTTTTTAAACTTTTTATTCTTTATTAAATCTCATTAATACTATCAACAAAACCACCCTCAGATGCCATTAAGGAAGAGAAAATCGAATATCATGGATACAAAAGAAAGAGAGGTAACACAGCTAGATGAGGAAAAATCTATGGAGAAAAAATTTAATATATTGGAAACCTTGGAGCTAAATGACAGAGAATTCAAGATAGAAATCCTAAAAATCCTCCGAGATATACAAGAAAACACAGAAAGGCAATTTAGGGAGCTCAGAAAACAACTCAATGAACACAAAGAATATATGTCCAAGGAAATTGAAACTATAAAAACAAATCAAACAGAGATGAAAAACTCAATTCACGAGCTGAAAAACGAAGTAACAAGCTTAGCTAATAGAACAGGTCAGATAGAAGAGAGGATTAGTGAAATAGAAGACAAGCAACTTGAGGCACAACAGAGAGAAGAAGAAAGAGACTCAAAAATTTAAAAAAAATGAGATAGCCCTACAAGAATTATCTGACTCCATCAAAAAGAATAACATAAGAATAATAGGTATATCAGAGGGAGAAGAGAGAGAAAATGGAACGGAGAACATACTCAAACAAATAATAGATGAGAACTTCCCAAGCCTGTGGAAAGAACTAAAGCCTCAAGTTCAAGAAGCAAACAGAACTCCAAGTTTTCTTAACCCCAACAAACCTACTCCAAGGCATATCATAATGAAATTGACACAAACCAACAGCAAAGAAAAAATTCTCAAGGCAGCCAGGGAAAAGAAGAATACAACATATAAAGGAAGGCCCATTAGATTATCATCAGATTTCTCAGCAGAAACTCTACAAGCTAGAAGAGAATGGACCCCAATATTTAAAGTCCTGAAAGAGAGGAACTTTCAGCCACGAATACTATACCCATCAAAGCTATCCTTCAAATATGAAGGAGAAATAAAAACATTCACAGATACAGAAAAGATGAGGGAATTTATCATCAGAAAACCCCCACTCCAGGAATTACTAAAGGGGGTTCTCCAATCAGATACAAAGAACAAAAAAAAACAGAGCCACAAGTAAAAGCTCCAAGAAGAACACAATAAAACCAAATTTAAACTGTGACAACAACAAAAAGAAAGAGGGGGAGAAGATGGAGATTAACAGTAGCAAAGGACGATGGAGTGCAAAAGTACTCACAAAATAGTTCGCTACAATGAACAGGGTAGGGACCCTTTTCATTATTCAAAGGTAACCACCATTGAAAAAACCACCACAGAAGCACATGAGATAAAAAAGATAGCAACAGTGGAAAGATGTATGGAATATAACCAAATAAAAACAAAAGATAGAAAAACAAAAGAGAAGGATCAAACAAGACACAAAACTAACAGAAAGCAAGATATAAAATGGCAATAGGGAACCCACAAGTATCAATAATTACACTAAATGTAAACGGATTAAACTCACCAATAAAAAGGCACAGAGTAGCAGAATGGATTAAAAAAGAAAATCCAACTGTATGCTGCCTACAAGAAACTCATCTAAGTAACAAGGATAAAAACAAATTCAAAGTGAAAGGCTGGAAAACAATACTCCAAGCAAATAACATCCAAAAAAAAGCAGGTGTAGCAATACTCATATCGGATAATGCTGACTACAAGGCAGGAAAAGTACTCAGAGACAAAAATGGCCATTTCATAATGGCTAAGGGGACACTGAATCAAGAAGACATAACAATTCTTAATATATATGCACCAAACCAAGGAGCACCAAAATATATAAGACAGCTACTTATTGATCTTAAAACAAAAACTGACAAAAACACAATCATACTTGGAGACCTCAATACACCGCTGACGGCTCTAGATCGGTCATCCAAACAGAGAATCAACAAAGACATAGTGGCCTTAAACAAAACACTAGAGCACCTGGATATGATAGACATCTACAGGACATTTCATCCCAAAGTGACTGAGTATACATTTTTCTCCAGTGTACATGGATCATTCTCAAGAATTGACCATATGTTGGGCCACAAAAACAACATCAGCAAATTCAGAAAAATTGAAGTTGTACCAAGCATATTTTCTGATCATAAAGCCTTGAAACTAGAATTCAACTGCAAAAAAGAGGAAAAAAATCCCACAAAAATGTGGAAACTAAACAACATACTTTTAAAAAATGAATGGGTCAAAGAAGAAATAAGTGCAGAGATCAAAAGATATATACAGACTAATGAAAATGACAATACGACATATCAGAATCTATGGGATGCAGCAAAAGCAGTGATAAGAGGGAAGTTCATATCACTTCAGGCATATATGAACAAACAAGAGAGAGCCCAAGTGAACCACTTAACTTCCCACCTTAAGGAACTAGAAAAAGAAGAACAAAGACAACCCAAAACCAGCCGAAGAAAGGAGATAATAAAAATCAGAGCAGAAATAAATGAATTAGAGAACAGAAAAACTATAGAAAAAATTAATAGAACAAGGAGCTGGTTCTTTGAAAAGATCAACAAAATTGACAAACCCTTGGCAAGACTTACCAAGGAAAAAAGAGAAAGAACTCATATAAACAAAATCCAAAATGAAAGAGGAGAAATCACCACGGACACCGTAGATATACAAAGAATTATTGTAGAATACTATGAAAAACTTTATGCCACTAAATTCAACAACCTAGAAGAAATGGATATATTCCTAGAAAAATACAACCTTCCTAGACTGAGTCAAGAAGAAGCAGAAAGCCTAAACAGACCTATCAGTAGAGAAGAAATAGAAAAAACCATTAAAAACCTCCCCAAAAATAAAAGTCCAGGCCCAGACGGCTATACCAGCGAATTTTATCAAACATTCAAAGAAGACTTGGTTCCTATTCTACTCAAAGTCTTCCAAAAAATTGAAGAAGAAGCAATACTTCCAAACACATTTTACGAAGCCAACATAACCCTCATACCAAAACCAGGCAAGGATGGCACAAAAAAAGAAAACTACAGACCAATATCTCTAATGAATACAGATGCTAAAATACTAAACAAAATACTAGCAAATCGAATACAACAACATATTAAAAAAATAATACATCATGATCAAGTGGGATTCATCCCAGAATCTCAAGGATGGTTCAACATACGTAAAACGGTTAATGTAATACACCATATCAACAAAACAAAGAACAAAAACCACATGATCTTATCAATAGACGCAGAAAAGGCTTTTGATAAAATACAGCACAATTTTATGTTTAAGACTCTCAACAAAATGGGTATAGAAGGAAAATATCTCAACATGATAAAGGCCATATATGATAAACCATCAGCTAACATCATATTAAATGGCACTAAACTGAAGGCTTTCCCCCTTAAATCAGGAACAAGACAGGGTTGTCCACTCTCTCCACTCTTATTTAATGTGGTACTAGAGGTTCTAGCCAGAGCAATCAGACAAGACAAAGAAATAAAAGGCATCCATATCGGAAAAGAAGAAGTAAAGGTATCACTTTTTGCAGATGATATGATACTATACATCGAAAACCCCAAAGAATCCACAAAAAGACTACTAGAAACAATAAGCCAATACAGTAAGGTCGCAGGATACAAAATTAACATACAGAAGTCAATAGCCTTTCTATATGCCAACAATGAAACAACTGAGAAGGAACTCAAAAGAACAATCCCCTTCACGATTGCAACAAAAAAAATAAAATACTTAGGAATAAACATAACAAAGAATGTAAAGGACTTATATAATGAAAACTATAAACCATTGTTAAGGGAAATCGAAAAAGATATAATGAGATGGAAGAATATACCTTGTTCTTGGCTAGGAAGAATAAATATAATCAAGATGGCTATATTACCCAAAGCAATATACAAATTTAATGCAATTCCCATCAAACTTCCAATGACATTTTTTAAAGAAATAGAGCAAAAAATCATCAGATTTATATGGAACTATAAAAAACCCCGAATAGCCAAAGCAATCCTAAAGAAAAAGAATGAAGCTGGGGGCATTTCAATACCTGACTTCAAACTCTATTATAGGGCCACGACAATCAAAACAGCATGGTATTGGCAGAAAAATAGACACTCAGACCAATGGAACAGAATAGAAAGTCCAGAAATAAAACCACATATATATAGTCAAATAATTTTTGATAAAGGGGCCAACAACACACAATGGAGAAAAGAAAGCCTCTTCAATAAATGGTGCTGGGAAAACTGGAAAGCCACATGCAAAAGAATGAAACTGGACTACAGTCTCTCCCCCTGTACAAAAATTAACTCAAAATGGATCAAAGATCTAAACATAAGACCTGAAACAATTAAGTACATAGAAGAAGACATAGGTACTCAACTCAGGGACCTGGGTTTTAAAGAGCATTTTATGAATTTGACTCCAATGGCAAGAGAAGTGAAGGCAAAAATTAATGAATGGGACTACATCAGACTAAGAAGTTTTTGCTCAGCAAGAGAAACTGATAACAAAATAAACAGAAAGCCAACTAAATGGGAAATGATTTTTTCAAACGACAGCTCAGATAAGGGCCTAATATCCAAAATATACAAAGAACTCATAAAACTCAACAACAAACAAACAAACAATCCAATAAAAAAATGGGAAGAGGATATGAATAGACACTTCTCCCAGGAAGAAATACAAATGGCCAACAGATATATGAAAAGATGCTCATCTTCTTTAGCTATTAGAGAAATGCAAATCAAAACGGCAATGAGATACCACCTCACACCTGTTCGATTAGCTGTTATTAGCAAGTCAGGTAACAGCAAATGTTGGAGAGGCTGTGGAGAAAAAGGAACCCTCATACACTGTTGGTGGGAATGTAAAGTAGTACAACCATTATGGAAGAAAGTATGGTGGTTCCTCAAAAAACTGAAAATAGAACTACCTTATGACCCAGCAATCCCTCTACTGGGTATATATCCCAAAAACTCAGAAACATTGATACGTAAAGACACATGCAGCCCCATGTTTATTGCAGCATTGTTCACAGTGGCCAGGACATGGAAACAACCAAAAAGCCCATCAATAGATGACTGGATAAAGAAGATGTGGCACATATACACTATGGAATACTACTCAGCCATAAGAAATGATGACATCAGAACATTTACAGCAAAATGGTGGGATCTTGATAACATGATACGAAGCGAAATAAGTAAATCAGAAAAAAACAGGAACTGTATTATTCCATACGTAGGTGGGACATAATAGTGAAACTAAGAGACATTTATAAGAGTGTGGTGGTTACGGGGGGGGGAGGGGGGAATGGGAGAGGGATAGGGGGTGGGGAGGGGCACAAAGAAAACAAGATAGAAGGTGACAGAGGACAATCTGACTTTGGGTGGTGGGTATGCAACATAATTGAACGACAAGATAACCTGGACTTGTTATCTTTGAATATATGTATCCTGATTTATTGATGTCACCCCATTAAAAAAATAAAATTATAAAAAAAAAAAAAAAAAAAAAAGATAAGAACTGAGACATCTATTCCTTATTTATCTATAAATGAAAGACAGTAGCACTTTGGGAGAAGAGGCTAACACTTAAGAGTGAATTTTTAGGTTGTTGAGATAAAAAGTGGCATACGACATAGTGCCTAATTTCAAAGAGTTTATGATAGAGTCAGAGACAGATATCCTGGGTGGAGCAAAAGTAGGTTTACAGTTGTTAGTATGGAAACTAATACAATAATTAATAAATAAGTCTGTGTTTCATGTACTCACAACTGTAAACTTACTTTTGTACCGCCCTGTACAAGCAACTAAAAGCAATACAGGGTTGTAGTTACTATAGAAAATGTCTTTACAAGCTTAAAAGAGGGGCTAGTCATTTCTATGCTGGAGATAGGAGGTAAATCTGTTAGGAAAATTTTTTTTTTAATAAATTTTTATTAATGTTAATGGGATGACATTAATAATTCAGGGTACATATATTCAAAGAAAACATGTCTAGGTTATCTTCTCATTAAATTATGTTGCATACCCCTCGCCCAGAGTCAGATAGGAAAATATTTTTAAAGTTAAATCTGGAGCTGAAAATTCTTCAATAAAGTTCCCGTTATTTAAAAAACAACAACAAGCAATCAAGTCAAATGACCTTATCATCCAAACCACTCTTCTATCTGTTAAGAAAACAGATAGCATGAGTTATTTCATAGAAGAATGTTTGCCTGAAAACAACTATCAATTATTTTATCTGATCTCCAAATTTTTTTTTTTAATAATTTTATTTTTTTAATGGGGTGACATCAATAAATCAGGATACATATATTCAAAGATAACAAGTCCAGGTTATCTTGTCGTTCAATTATGTTGCATACCCACCACCCAAAGTCAGATTGTCCTCTGTCACCTTCTATCTTGTTTTCTTTGTGCCCCTCCCCACCCCCTATCCCTCTCCCATTCCCCCCTCCCCCCCGTAACCACCACACTCTTATCAATGTCTCTTAGTTTCACTATTATGTCCCACCTACGTATGGAATAATACAGTTCCTGTTTTTTTCTGATTTACTTATTTCGCTTAGTATCATGTTATCAAGATCCCACCATTTTGCTGTAAATGTTCCGATGTCATCATTTCTTATGGCTGAGTAGTATTCCATAGTGTATATGTGCCACATCTTCTTTATCCAGTCATCTATTGATGGGCTTTTTGGTTGTTTCCATGTCCTGGCCACTGTGAACAATGCTGCAATAAACATGGGGCTGCATGTGTCTTTACGTATCAATGTTTCTGAGTTTTTGGGATATATACCCAGTAGAGGGATTGCTGGGTCATAAGGTAGTTCTATTTGCAGTTTTTTGAGGAACCACCATACTTTCTTCCATAATGGTTGTACTACTTTACAGTCCCACCAACAGTGGATGAGGGTTCCTTTTTCTCCACAGCCTCTCCAACATTTGCTATTACCTGACTTGCTAATAACAGCTAATCGAACAGGTGTGAGGTGGTATCTCATTGCCGTTTTGATTTGCATTTCTCTAATAGCTAAAGAAGATGAGCATCTTTTCATATATCTGTTGGCCATTTGTATTTCTTCCTGGGAGAAGTGTCTATTCATATCCTCTTCCCATTTTTTTATTGGATTGTTTGTTTGTTTGTTGTTGAGTTTTATGAGTTCTTTGTATATTTTGGATATTAGGCCCTTATCTGAGCTGTTGTTTGAAAAAATCATTTCCCATTTAGTTGGCTTTCTGTTTATTTTGTTATCAGTTTCTCTTGCTGAGCAAAAACTTCTTAGTCTGATGTAGTCCCATTCATTAATTTTTGCCTTCACTTCTCTTGCCATTGGAGTCAAATTCATAAAATGCTCTTTAAAACCCAGGTCCCTGAGTTGAGTACCTATGTCTTCTTCTATGTACTTAATTGTTTCAGGTCTTATGTTTAGATCTTTGATCCATTTTGAGTTAATTTTTGTACAGGGGGAGAGACTGTAGTCCAGTTTCATTCTTTTGCATGTGGCTTTCCAGTTTTCCCAGCACCATTTATTGAAGAGGCTTTCTTTTCTCCATTGTGTGTTGTTGGCCCCTTTATCAAAAATTATTTGACTATATATATGTGGTTTTATTTCTGGACTTTCTATTCTGTTCCATTGGTCTGATTGTCTATTTTTCTGCCAATACCATGCTGTTTTGATTGTCGTGGCCCTATAATAGAGTTTGAAGTCAGGTATTGAAATGCCCCCAGCTTCATTCTTTTTCTTTAGGATTGTTTTGGCTATTCGGGGTTTTTTATAGTTCCATATAAATCTGATGATTTTTTGCTCTATTTCTTTAAAAAATGTCATTGGAAGTTTGATGGGAATTGCATTAAATTTGTATATTGCTTTGGGTAATATAGCCATCTTGATTATATTTATTCTTCCTAGCCAAGAACAAGGTATATTCTTCCATCTCATTATATCTTTTTCGATTTCCCTTAACAATGGTTTATAGTTTTCATTATATAAGTCCTTTACATTCTTTGTTATGTTTATTCCTAAGTATTTTATTTTTTTTGTTGCAATCGTGAAGGGGATTATTCTTTTGAGTTCCTTCTCAGTTGTTTCATTGTTGGCATATAGAAAGGTTATTGACTTCTGTATGTTAATTTTGTATCCTGCAACCTTACTGTATTGGCTTATTGTTTCTAGTAGTCTTTTTGTGGATTCTTTGGGGTTTTCGATGTATAGGATCATATCATCTGCAAAAAGTGATACCTTTACTTCTTCTTTTCCGATATGGATGCCTTTTATTTCTTTGTCTTGTCTGATTGCTCTGGCTAGAACCTCTAGTACCACATTAAATAAGAGTGGAGAGAGTGGACAACCCTGTCTTGTTCCTGATTTAAGGGGGAAAGCCTTCAGTTTAGTGACATTTAATATGATGTTAGCTGATGGTTTATCATATATGGCCTTTATCATGTTGAGATATTTTCCTTCTATACCCATTTTGTTGAGAGTCTTAAACATAAAATTGTGTTGTATTTTATCGAAAGCCTTTTCTGCGTCTATTGATAAGATCATGTGGTTTTTGTTCTTCGTTTTGTTGATATGGTGTATTACATTAACCGTTTTACATATGTTGAACCATCCTTGAGATTCTGGGATGAATCCCACTTGATCATGATGTATTATTTTTTTAATATGTTGTTGTATTCGATTTGCTAGTATTTTGTTTAGTATTTTAGCATCTGTATTCATTAGAGATATTGGTCTGTAGTTTTCTTTTTTTGTGCCATCCTTGCCTAGTTTTGGTATGAGGGTTATGTTGGCCTCATAAAATGTGTTTGGAAGTATTGCTTCTTCTTCAATTTTTTGGAAGACTTTGAGTAGAATAGAAACCAAGTCTTCTTTGAATGTTTGATAAAATTCGCTGGTATAGCCGTCAGGGCCTGGACTTTTATTTTTGGGGAGGTTTTTAATGGTTTTTTCTATTTCTTCTCTACTGATAGGTCTGTTTAGGCTTTCTGCTTCTTCTTGACTCAGTCTAGGAAGGTTGTATTGTTCTAGGAATTTATCCATTTCTTCTAGGTTGTTGAATTTAGTGGCATAAAGTTTTTCATAGTATTCTACAATAATTCTTTGTGTATCTACGGTGTCCGTGGTGATTTCTCCTCTTTCATTTTGGATTTTGTTTATATGAGTTCTTTCTCTTTTTTCCTTGGTGAGTCTTGCCAAGGGTTTGTCAATTTTGTTGATCTTTTCAAAGAACCAGCTCCTTGTTCTATTAATTTTTTCTATAGTTTTTCTGTTCTCTAATTCATTTATTTCTGCTCTGATTTTTATTATCTCCTTTCTTCGGCTGGTTTTGGGTTGTCTTTGTTCTTCTTTTTCTAGTTCCTTAAGGTGGGAAGTTAAGTGGTTCACTTGGGCTCTCTCTTGTTTGTTCATATATGCCTGAAGTGATATGAACTTCCCTCTTATCACTGCTTTTGCTGCATCCCATAGATTCTGATATGTCGTATTGTCATTTTCATTAGTCTGTATATATCTTTTGATCTCTGCACTTATTTCTTCTTTGACCCATTCATTTTTTAAAAGTATGTTGTTTAGTTTCCACATTTTTGTGGGATTTTTTTCCTCTTTTTTGCAGTTGAATTCTAGTTTCAAGGCTTTATGATCAGAAAATATGCTTGGTACAACTTCAATTTTTCTGAATTTGCTGATGTTGTTTTTGTGGCCCAACATATGGTCAATTCTTGAGAATGATCCATGTACACTGGAGAAAAATGTATACTCAGTCACTTTGGGATGAAATGTCCTGTAGATGTCTATCATATCCAGGTGCTCTAGTGTTTTGTTTAAGGCCACTATGTCTTTGTTGATTCTCTGTTTGGATGACTGATCTAGAGCCGTCAGCGGTGTATTGAGGTCTCCAAGTATGATTGTATTTTTGTCAGTTTTTGTTTTAAGATCAATAAGTAGCTGTCTTATATATTTTGGTGCTCCTTGGTTTGGTGCATATATATTAAGAATTGTTATGTCTTCTTGATTCAGTGTCCCCTTAGCCATTATGAAATGGCCATTTTTGTCTCTGAGTACTTTTTCTGTCTTGTAGTCAGCATTATCCGATATGAGTATTGCTACACCTGCTTTTTTTTGGATGTTATTTGCTTGGAGTATTGTTTTCCAGCCTTTCACTTTGAATTTGTTTTTATCCTTGTTACTTAGATGAGTTTCCTGTAGGCAGCATACAGTTGGATTTTCTTTTTTAATCCATTCTGCTACTCTGTGCCTTTTTATTGGTGAGTTTAATCTGTTTACATTTAGTATAATTATTGATACTTGTGAGTTCCCTATTGCCATTTTATATCTTGCTTTCTGTTAGTTTTGTGTCTTGTTTGATCCTTCTCTTTTGTTTTTCTATCTTTTGTTTTTATTTGGTTGTATTCCATACATCTTTCCTCTGTTGCTATCTTTTTTATCTCATGTGCTTCTGTGGTGGTTTTTTCAATGGTGGTTACCTTTGAGTAATGAAAAGGGTACCTACCCTGTTCATTGTAGCGAACTATTTTGTGAGTACTTTTGCACTCCATCGTCCTTTGCTACTGTTAATCTCCATCTTCTCCCCCTCTTTCTTTTTGTTGTTGTCACAGTTTAAATTTGGTTTTATTGTGTTCTTCTTGGAGCTTTTACTTGTGGCTCTGTTTTTTTTTTGTTCTTTGTATCTGATTGGAGAACCCCCTTTAGTAATTCCTGGAGTGGGGGTTTTCTGATGATAAATTCCCTCATCTTTTCTGTATCTGTGAATGTTTTTATTTCTCCTTCATATTTGAAGGATAGCTTTGATGGGTATAGTATTCGTGGCTGAAAGTTCCTCTCTTTCAGGACTTTAAATATTGGGGTCCACTCTCTTCTAGCTTGTAGAGTTTCTGCTGAGAAATCTGATGATAATCTAATGGGCCTTCCTTTATATGTTGTGTTCTTCTTTTCCCTGGCTGCCTTGAGAATTTTTTCTTTGCTGTTGGTTTGTGTCAATTTCATTATGATATGCCTTGGAGTAGGTTTGTTGGGGTTAAGAAAACTCGGAGTTCTGTTTGCTTCTTGAACTTGAGGCTTTAGTTCTTTCCACAGGCTTGGGAAGTTTTCATCTATTATTTGTTTGAGTATGTTCTCCATTCCATTTTCTCTCTCTTCTCCCTCTGATATACCTATTATTCTTATGTTATTCTTTTTGTTGGAGTCAGATAATTCTTGTAGGGCTATCTCATTTTTTTTAATTTTTGTGATCTCCAAAATTTTATAAACATAGATGCTTGTGAATTTAAATAAATATGATCAGAAGTATTGTGGTAGGATCAAAAGTATTATAGAGTCAATACCTATACCTGCAAGAATAGGATAGTGTATTAGTTGGAAAAATACTAGCAGCTATAACAAATACACCCCAAATTCTCTTGTCTTAACACAATAACAGTTTATTTTGTGTTCAGGTAAAGGTCCATTGTGCATGTTCCTGGATTGAGGTGGCTTTCCTCCAGTTGATGACTGTTAAAATTTAATTAAACTATTCATAATATTGCCGCAGCATCCATTTCATGTGGCTAAGTGACCTGCGGTGGCCATGAACTGACACTAGTCTCTCCCTATAGCACATGCCCTACTAGTTGTTTGTTTTTCAACTGCTGGCCCATGGACCAGTCTGCCAGAAATTTTGTTTCTGTCCACAAAAGAGTTAACCACTGTGATGTTGTATGAAGATTATACACCCAATGATCTTGGTCAAATTCACTAATGCTCAGGGTGATTTCTGCCTTAGTCTCCAAAATAATTCTCCTATTTTAACCAGTCCCCAAGTATAAAAAGGTTGAAAAGTACTGCCCTAGATAACAGACCACAGTATCACAAGTAAATGTTAGTTCCTGATATGATCCTAAAACTGCCCTGTGATAAGCATCCTCCCCCACTCTTTTGATTTGATTTGATGAATTGGGCCTTAGTCTGGGACCCTAGTAAAGGCATGCACCCCAAACCCTGCTGTTCTCTGTACCTGAATCCTGCCTTGACCTCCCCAAAAGGCAATTGAGTGTGTCACGTACCTCCTCCAGGTCTTGTGAGTAACAAACTTCTCTATTTCTATTCCCCATGGTCTTTTTTTTTTTTTTTACGGGAACAGAGAGAGAGTCAGAGAGAGGGATAGACAAAGACAGACAGACAGAAATGGAGAGAGATGAGAAGCATCAATCATCAGTTTTTCGTTGCGAGACCTTAGTTGTTCATTGATTGCCTTCTCATATGTGCCTTGACCGCAGGCCTTCAGCAGACTGAGTGACCCCCTGCTCGAGCCAGTGACCTTGGGTCCAAGCTGGTGAGCTTTTGCTCAAACCAGATGAGCCCACGCTCAAGCTGGCGACCTCGGGGGCTCGAACCCGGGTCCTCTGCATCACAGTCCAATGCTCTATCCATTGCGCCACTGCCTGATCAGACTCCCCATGGTCTTTGGTTGAATTGGGCTCACCAGCTGATATCCCAGGGCTCTACTTATCAAATGTTAATTTAACAAAGTTATAACAAAGATTCAGGGATATAGGCTCTCTCCTCCTTTTTTCTCTGGTACTTTCTGCAAGTCTGCAGTCCTCTTCTGTCAGCTAGTGGATGATGAAAGATCCAAAAGAGAAGGTATGTCACTTCCTTTTTTTTTCAATCACAGTTTACATTCTATATTATTCTGTATTAGTTTCAGGTGTGCAGCATAGTGGTTAAATAATTATATACTTTACAAAGTAGTCGCCCTGATAAATCTAGTACCTACCTGGCCTGATACATAGTTATTACAATATTATTGACTATATTTTCTATGCTGTAATTTATATCCCTGCAACTATTTTGTAACTTCTTAACCTCCTTATCCCAGAAATAAAATAACTCATGCCTCCTATTATCTACCAACAGGAACTAATGACATAGTCTCACTTATACTTCTGAGGGCTGGTGGGACAGCTGCTTTCCAACAACTCAATACTATGAAGGGTGGAGCAAAAGTCTTTGATGGACAGCTAGCCCTTCCTGCCATAGATTTTTGTGGGGAAATTAGAGTGGTGACTTTTTTTCTTTTTATCATATTTTTAAAAATGCCTAGTTGGAGATCAAATTGATGACTCTCTCTGAGTATTAACAAAACTTGGTCTTCACAATTACCTCTCTTCAAATCTTATATTTCCTACACAGGTGTATATGCTTTCAAAACTAGAATCCCTCCTAGGCATTAATGCAAATAAATTATGCTTACATTTTGTTTCTTAGAACTACTTCCTAGTTGAAACTACCCTGCATGAAACTATTTGGCATATGACCAAATTGACACCTTTTAGGGTTATTCATTCATTTAACAAACATTCAAAACTCATTTACCATGTTCTAGGACACACACTTACTCAGGAGAGAAAGACAAGAGAAGATCTCCCAGATCCTTATAAACAAGCTGAATTCTGTAATTAATATAAACTGAGATTCTAGGGGGTAACTAAAACAATATATTAAAACAATCTGTTGCAGGATTTTATTTATTTTTTTTTTTTTTTGTATTCTTCTGAAGTGAGAAGCAGGGAGGCAGAGAGACAGACTACCACATGTACCCGACCAGGATCCACTTGGCATGCCCACTAGGGGGCAATGCTCTGCCCATCTGGGGCATTGCAACTGGAGCCATCTAGCACCTAAGGTAGAGGCCAACGAGCCATCTCAGTTCCTGGGCCAACTTTGCTCCAGTGGAGCCTTGGCTGCAGAAGGGGAAGAGAGAGATAAAGAGAAGGGAGAGATGGAAGGGTGGAGAGGCAGATGGGTGCCTCTCTTGTGTGCCCTGGCCAGGAATTAAACCCAGGACTTCTACATGCCATGCCAACTCTCTACCGCTGAGCCAACTGGCTAGGGCCTATTTTTATTATTTTTTGACAGAGACAGAGAGAGGGAGAGATAGGGACAGACAGACAGGAAGGGAGATGAGAAGCATCACTTCTTTGTTGCAGCTCCTTAGTTGTTCACTGATTGCTTTCTCATATGTGCCTTGGCCGGGGGCTACAGCAGAGTAAGTGACCCCTTGCTCAAGCCAGTGACCTTTGACTCAAGCCACCAACCCTGGGCTTCAAGCCAGCAACCTTTGGACTCAAGCCAGTGACCATGGAGTCATGTCTATGATCCCACATTCAAACCAGTAACTCTGTGCTCAAGCCAGATGAGCCCGTGCTCAAGTCGGTGACCTTGGGGTTTTGAACCCGGGTCCTCTGCATACCAGTCTGATGCTCTATCTACTGCACCACTGCCTGGCCAGGCATGTTGCAGAATTTTATATTTGAGACCCAAACTTATAAAAGTTGTCTAGACTATACACATAGCCTATTGAGAGGAGAGTGGCAAAGAGTGAGGTTAGTCTTGAGAATGAAAGAATCAGATTTCAGTTATTCTAGATGTATATTTAACAAGATACTATGATCAAAACAATGGCTCAAAGGTATTCAAGATGGAAAACTGGGTGGATGAGGGAACCAGAGTAACTTTGCAAACAATAGTTTTGAGAGAGAAAGTAAGTTTAATTAGAGTGTATTGAGGTTGAGATAACTGTAGATAACTATATAAAAATTTATCCAGATGTGAAGGAAGTTATCTACCCATAAGAAATTAAATGTAAATTATCAATTCAGGTCATGATCTACTTGTCAAATTTGCCTTCTTAAATTGGTTGGAAGTGGGGCAAAGGAAAGAAAGAAAAGACAAGTGAAGGTAAATAATATCATTGTATCTTCATGATATTATATTTGGCAATATTTATTCTTTTTCAGAGGTTCTAACTGCATTTTGCAAATCAAGCCAAGGTTTTACAACAAAATCACCTGGTCTACTCTTAGTTCAAATGTTGAAGCTTCATCACACATTTTGAAACACTTAACAAAAGACATACAGTCTTTTAGAGACCACCTACTCTTTAAAGCTACACCAAACTTGGAGGCCCGGAGGCCCAAGATGGCAGCATAATAGGTAGATGTTACACTCACCTCCTCCCAGGACCAAACTAAAATTGCAACTAAAATATAAAACAATCAACTGAACTAACTGAAGAAAAGTCTTATAAACAAAGATTTCCCGAAGAAACCTTATCAAGACTGGTAGGAACAGAACAGATTCCAAGATGGCGATGCAGTAAGCGGACGTTCCAACTGCCAGCTCCAAAGACCAAATTGTATTACAATTTAATTTAAGAATAATCATCTTGAAAAACCAATTTTGGATTAAACAAAGAGGAGTCTGTAACCAAGGATCACAGAGGACTCCACACTGAGACTGGTAGGAAGGGCAGAGATGTGGAAAGGGCATCTGGGCTCCCAGGAGTGAGTGTGGCTAAGGGTCTAGAGGCACTCTCACTGTGGGGATGGTCACCCTGAGAGGTGTGGGTCCTAAGCTCTAGGCCCAGAGTCCCAGCCTAGAACCCCAAAGCCTAAAGAGGTGCCCATACAGCATTTAGCTGTGAAAAGAGCCAAGTTTCTGTCCACGAGGAAGAGACAGAGTCCTTGGATGCAGATTCTGTATTAAAGGGCCCATGCAAAAAAATCTCTTTCACAGCCACTTAACCAGGGCTCTGGGGAAGGAAGAGCTGAGAAGACTGGAGTTGCAGGAGTATAGTGTTAAGTTGGAGGCCCAGGGAGAGACACTGTGGGGGACAGCCACCGGAACCCTTCTGCTCAGTTATTCTCCAGTACTGCAGTCGCCATCTTTCTTGGGTGGAGCAATCCCCTCTGAGTGTCATCAGCCTGGGGAAAAGCAGCTTCTCTGCCCTCAGGAGTCTCTCCTACCCCAGTCATGCTGATGGGTCATTCTGAGAGCCAGGAAGCAGGGGACACCTCAGTGACTCAGTTTTCTGTTGTTGAGACCAGAGCTTCCCCCACCCCACACTCTCCCAAGTCTATGACTGGTGCTTCCACTTCACAGGAGACTCAGTTGAATCTGTCTGAAGAGCAGGCAGACTACACCTCTGGGTCTCAGGCCACATCCACTGGACTCCTGAGGCTATACTCTACTGAGGGCTGTGAAAATAATCTGGACAGACAGACACCTGGGGCCGAGGAACAGGGCCACACCCACCATTCTTCCTAATCCCTGAATTGCCACAGGCTCCAGACTCTAGCAGAAGTTTTTTCAGTGGCTGAGCCCAACAAGCAGCCAGCAGACAGAGGCTACAATAGGCTGGACTCAGGGAAACTTGGCCATTTGAGCAGACCTTCCTCCAGTCCCAATGTGGGTAAAGCCAGCCTAGGAGTGCAGCTTGGTATTTCCATGTATAGAGGCAGCCACAAACTCTAGATTGCTTGTAGCTCCAAGAAGGTTGCTGAGGGCCAGTCACAGGCAGTGTTTCCCACCGGTCTGTGCTGGGTTCCTGTTAGGGAGGCCCAGGACTGGCACATCCAGGAGCCAGCTGTGGAAAGCATTGGATCATGACCTAACAATCCTTGCTAGAGTTGTATCCTAAGGAAAAGCTCCTCACACCTAGGCCAGCTGAGGCGAGTTCCAGTCATTGTGGTCAGCACCAGCCCAGCAGCTCATGTGCATTGGATAGGGTGGAGCTTCACAGTCAGCCAACCTGGGTGCTGGATATTCTGTCCTGCGGGGCTAGAGTCCACAGGGGGAAGGGAGAGAGGCTTGGAGCATGGACATTTAACATGTGGGTCCCTGTGAGTCTATTGTTGAATCTGGTCAAGGGGCTTAGCCACCTTCAGAAGGGGCACAGTCAACCCCAGAAGAGGATTCTCTCAGTCTTCCTTTCTAAAACCAGGGTCTCACAGGCTGAAAGAACTTCTGCAGAAGAGACTGTCAGCCACACTCGGTCTGCAACTGCTGCTCACCTTGTTGGAGAGAAATAAAATTTGAGTACCCAGCAGTGGTTGAGGGATCACGCTCTGGAGTAGGGGCCACATTCCCCGTACTGAGCTCCTGACCAAGAGACCCCTGAAGTAGGGGGTCCCACAAACGTTGTATTCACAACCTCAGCTGCCCTAACCCACCAAGTGTGCAACCTGTAGAGGTGTTGGTTGGGTGAGGCCAATCTGAGCTCACACTATAGTCTTACTACAGAAGACTCTGTAGGAAGACCAGGCAGCTGCAAGAGGAGAAAGAGAAGCTGAAAAGTGGAGACAAATCTTATAGAGCTTGGGGCTATTATGGAGCTGCTGTCATCTCTAAGCAGGAGGAAGCTGATCCTTATACAAAGGTTGGCCCCTCCCATAGTACCCAGGCACAAAAAACAGACACAAACAACAAAATGTTCAGTAGCTACAGAGTAGTGGCCCACAGCAGGTTACAAACAACAGCTAATGCAAACCCAAGAAGAACTAAAGCCAATACTACTGGTGGGTGGCAGAGTGCACCAACCCTAGACTCAACTACTTACACAAGCAGCATACCCAAAGGTGGAGTCTAGCAGGCACCAGACACAGGACAGACATTGCACAGTGTGTAATACACATGATCAAGGTTGACCTTAGAGCCAGCCAGCCTGAAGTGAAAATTGTACTAAAAAAAAAACCAACTGCATCTAATAATCACATACAACAGTGGTCCCCAACCCCCGGGCCACGGACCAGTACCAGTCCATGGGCCATTTGGTACCGGTCCGCACAGAAAGAATAAATAACTTATATTATTTCCATTTTATTTATATTTAAGTCTGAATGATGTTTTATTTTTTAAAAATGACCAGATTCCCTCTGTTACATCCATCTAAGACTCACTCTTGATGCTTATCTCGGTCACGTGATACATTTATCCGTCCCATCCTAAAGGCCGGTCCGTGAAAATATTTTCTGACATTAAACTGGCCCGTGGCCCAAAAAAGGTTGGGGACCACTGATATACAACAAGAGTAAAAATAGTACCCTCAAAAACATTCCTAGAACAAGGAGCACAAGTGGCCTGGAGGTCAGTACCACCCAGCACATCTTCTTAATAAAGACCCCACAAAAATTTCAAAGTCAAACAGTGCTACTTCATACACAAACAATATGGGCAGACAGAGAAATGTGACCCAAATGAATCAATAAGAGAAATCCCTAGAAAAAGAACTGAATGAGATGGAAGTACCCAAACTACCAGCTGCAGAGTTTAAAACAGTGATTTAGGATGCTCAAGGACCTTAGAACAATGGATGAACATAATGAGCACCTAAGTAAAGAGATAGTAAGCATCAAAAAGAATATTGAAATCATAAAAAAGAACCAGTCAGAAATGACAAATACAATATCAGAAATGAAGACTGCACTAGAAGAAATTAACAGCAGGCTAGATGAAGGATCGAATCAGTGATTTAGAGGACAAGATAAATGAAAGCATAGAAGCAGAGCAGCAAAAAGAAAAGAGGCTCAAAAAGTCTGAGGAAACTCTAAGAGAATTGTGTGACAACATGAAGAGAAATATCTGTATCATAGGGGTTTCTGAAGGAGAAGAGAACAAACAAAGATAGAGAACCTGTTTGAAGAAATTATAGCTGAAAACTTCCCTAAATTGATGAAGGAAAACATCACACGAGTTCAAGAAGCACAGAGAGTCCCATTAAAGAGTAACTCAAGGACGCTTACACCAAGAAACATCATAATTAAAGTGCCAAAGTTAGGAGACAAAGAAAGAATACTAAAAGCTGCAAGAGAAAAGCAGTTAATTACCAACAGAGGAGACCTCATAAGGATGACATCTGCCTTCTCAACAGAAACACTTGAGGCCAGAAGGGATTGGCAAGAAATATTCAAGGTTATGCAAAATAAGGACCTACTACCAAGACTTCTTTATCCAGCAAGACTATCATTTAAAATTGAAAGAGAAATAAAAAGCTTCCCAGACAAAAAAAAGACTCAGGGAATTCATTACAACCAAACCAGTACTGCTAGAAATGTCAAGAGACCTGCTATAAAAAGAGCAAAAGAAAAAAAAATCTAAAAAGGAAGGATTGTAAATTTAAAGAATGAAATGGCAATAAACAACTATATATCAATAATAACCTTAAATGTAAATAGATTAAATGCTCTAATCCAGTGATTCTCAACCTTTCTAATGCCATGACCCCACAATACAGTTCCTCATGTTGCGGTGACCCCAAACCAAAAAATAATTTTGGTGGCTACTTCATAACTGTAATTTTGCTACAGTTATGATTTGGAATGTAAATACCTGATATGCATTATGTATTTTCCAATGGCTTTAGGTGACCTCGCCGGGGTCACGACCCACAGGTTGAGAACCGCTGCTCTAATCAAAAGACATAGGGTAGCTGCATGGATAAGAAAACAGGATACATACATATGTTGTCTACAAAAAACCTACCTCAGAACAAAAGATACACATAGACTGAAAGTGAAGGGATAAAAAAAAGTATTTCACACAAATGGAAATGAAAAAAAATCTAGGGTAGCAATACTTATATCTGACAAAATAGACTTTAAAACAAAGGCTATAGTAAGAGATAAAGTAGGTCACTACATAATGATAAAGGGAGCAATCCAAGAGGAGGATATAACCATTGTAAATAACTATGTGCCTAATATAAGAGTACCTAAATATATAAAGCAGATTTTGATGAACCTAAAGGGTGAGATCAACAGCAATACTATAATAGTAGATTTTAATACCCCACTAACATCAATGGATAGATCCTCCAGACAGAAAATTAACAAAAGAAACAGTAGCCTTAAATGACACACTAGATCAACTGGATTTAATAGATATCTTCAGAACCTTCACTCCAAAGCAGCCGAATATACATTTTTTTCAAGTGCTCCTGATACATTCTCTAGGATAAACCATATGTTAGGACACAAAACGAGTCTCAACAAATTTAAAAAGACTGAAATCATATCAAGCATCATCTCTGATTACAATGGTATGAAACAAGAAATCAACTATGATAGAAAAACTGAAAAACATTCAAACATTTGGAGGCTAAATAGCATGTTATTAAATAATGAATAGGTCAACAAAGAATTCAAGGAAGTAATCAAAAATTTCCTTGAGCCTGACCTATGGTGGTGCAGTGGGTAAAGCATCGACCTGGAATGCTGAGGTCACTGGTTCAAAACCCTGAACTTGCCTGATCAAGTGGGACAAATGGGAGTTGATGCTTCCTGCTCCTCCCCCCTTCTCTCTTTGCTCTGTCTCCATCCTCTCTCTATAGAAATTAATAAATAAAATCTAAAAATATTTCCTTGAAACAAATGAAAATTAACATACAACAAGTCAAAATTTATGGGACACAGCAAAAGCAGTCCTGAAAGAGAAATTCATAGCATTACAGGCATACCTTAAGAAGCAAGAAAAAGCTCAAATAAACAACTTAACTTTGCATCTAAAATAACTAGGAAAAGAACAACAAATAAAGCTGAGAGAAAGTAGAAGGAAGGAAATAATAAATATCAGAGTAAAAATAAATGATATAGAGGCTAAAAATACAATACAGAAGATCAGTGAAACCAAGAGCTGGTTCTTTGAAAAGGTAAACAAGATTGATGAACCTTTAACCAGACTCATCAAGAAAAAAAGAGAGAAGACTCAAATAAATAAAGTTAGAAACGAGAGTGGAGAAGTAACAACTGACACAACAGAAATACAAAGAATTATAAGAAAATACTATGAAGATCTGTATGCCAAAACTTTGGACAACCTAGGCAAAATGTATAAATTCTTAGAAACATATAATCTTCCAAAATTCAATCTGGAAGAATCAGAAAACCTAAACAGACCAATTACAACAAATGAAATTGAAACAGTTATCAAAAAACTCCCAGCAAACAAAAGTCCTGAACCAGATGGCTTCACGGGTGAATTTTACCAAATATTCAAAGAAGAACTAACACCTATCCTTCTCAAGCTATTCCAAAAAATTCAAGAGGAGGGGAGACTTCCAAGTTCCTTTTATGAGGCAAGCATAATCCTCACTTCAAAACCAGGTAAAGACACTACAAAGAAAGAAAACTATAGGTCAATATCCCTGATGAACTTAGATATTAAAATTCTCAACAAAATATTAGCAAACAGATCCTGCAATACATGAAAAAAATCATACATCATGATCAAGTGGGATTTATTCTGGGGAGGCAAGGCTGGTACAATATTTGCAAATCAATAAATGTGACTCACCACATAAACAAAAGGAAGGATAACAATCACATGATAATATCAATAAATGCAGAAAAACATTTGATAAAATGTCCATACTACCCAAAGCAATATATAGATTCAATGCAATTCTCATCAAGATTTCAACAGCATATTTCACAGAACTAGAACAAATAGTCTAAAAATTTATATAAAACCACAAAAGACCTCAAATAGCCACAGCAATCTTGAGAAAGGAGAACAAAATCAAAGGAATTATGCTACTTGATATCAAACTATATTATAAGGCTATATAATCAAAACAGCATGGTACAGACATAAAAACAGATATATAGATCAATAGAACAAAATAGAGAGCCCAGAAGTAAACCCGTGCCTTATTGTCAATTAATACTTGACAAAGGAAGCAAGAACATACAATGAGGTACAGATAGTCTATTCAATAAATAATGTTAGGAAAATTGGACAAATCCATGTAAAAAATAAAATTAGATCACCTTCTTACATCACAAGAATAAAGTCAAAATAGATTAACACTTAAATGTAAGACTCAAAACGATAAAACTCCTTAAAGAAAACATAGGCAGTAAATCTTGGACATTTCTTGTAGCAATATTTTTTCTCGTATGAGTCAGGAAAGAGAAACAAAAAAAGTAAACAAATGTGACTACATCAAACTAAAAAGATTTTGCACAGCAAAAGAAACCAACAGTAAAATGAAAAGACAACCCACTGATAAGGAGAACATATTCACCAATGGCACATCTGATAAGGGGTAAAAACTCAAAATTTATAAAGAACCTATACAATCTAATTTAAAAATAGGCAAAGGACATGAAAAGACACTTCTCCAAAAAGGACATACAGATGACCAATAGACATGTAAAAATATGCTCAACATCACTAATCATCAGAGAAATGCAAATAAAAACCACAATGAGGTATCACCTCATACCTCTCAGAATGACTATCATCAATAATTCAACAAACAAGAGTTGGCAAAGTTATGGAGAAAAGGCAACCCTCACATACTGTTGGTGAGAATGTAGATTGGTGTAACCACTGTGGAAAGCAGTATGAAGCTTTCTCAAAAAATTAAAAATGATACTGCCATATAACCCAGTGATTCCACTTCTGGGATTATATCCCAAGAGTCCTGAAACACTAATTAAAAAGAAATGCACCCCTATGTTCATTGCAGTGTGATTTGTAATAGTCAAGATTTGGAAGAACCCCAAGTGTCCATCAATAGATGAATGGATAAAAAGCTGTAGTACATTTACACAGTGACATACTATTTGGCCATAAAAAAGAGAGAAATCTTTCCTTTTGCAACAGCATGGATAGACGTGAAAAGTATGTTAAGTAAAATAAGCCAGCCCGAGAAAATACCATATGATTTCACTTATATGTGGAATCTAATGAACAAAATAAGCTAACAAACAAAAGAGAAACAGACTCATAGGTACAGAGAACAGACTAACAGCTATTAGTGGGAAGATTGTTGGGGAGCTGGGTAAAAAAGTGAAGGGATGAAGCAAAAAAAAAAAAAATCTCATGGACACAGACAACAATACAGTGATTACCAGAGTATGCAGAGGTAGACGAGGGTAAAACGAGGATAAACTGTGAAAGGAGACTCGACTTTGAGTGGTAACACAATACAATATACAGATGGTGTGTTATAGAATTGTTCACCTGAAACCTATATAATTTTATTAACCAATGTCCCCCCAATACATTCAATAAATATTTTAATAAATAAATAAATAAAACTAAACCAAACCAAACAAAGCTACTAGTTTTAAGCAAACATGGAATGCACAATATGGTGGTTCTGCTCTAGTTCATCTCCTGGTATTTATACTCTGATTTCAACTGTATGTTGTTTTCATTTATTTAAATCCACATATCAGGATCAAAATTCAAGGTGAGGAGGGAAAAGCTTATATTAATAACATTTTTTGGTGGACTTTGGAGAAAGCGGAAAGAGAGAGCAAGAGAAAGAAACATAGATTTGTCATTCCACTTATTCATGCATTCATTGGTTGATTCTTGTATTTGCCCTAACTAGGGATCAAACCCGCAACTTTGGCATGTCAGAATGACACTTTAACCAACTGAACTACGTGGCCAGGGCTAATGACATTTTTTAATGACCATAATTTAAACTTTTCTTAATTTAGGCAGCCGAGTTTGCATTGTTTTATTTTGTAATCATCATCAGTAGCAGTAAACATTTCTGCCGTGCTTACAGCCTGTTAGGCACTGTTTTAAAGATTTACACATATTAACTCTTAGAACTTTCACAACAACCCATAAGGTAAGAACTCTGCTAATCAGCATGTTAAACACAAAGAAACTAGACAAAGGGAGGTTAAGTAATTCGCAAAGGTTTCTGCAGCTAGGAATTGACAGAGGTGGAATTTAAACTCAGGCGGTCTGGCTTTGGAACCTGTTCTCATTGTCCACTTTACAAATCATATTTCACTTTTGCTGCCCATTGTACAAAACCCTTGATTCACTGGGTATGTTAATCCAAACTGCCCTACCAACAAATCTAGATGCCAGCCAGCAGTCACCGTGATCCCCTTCCTTTTCTTAATCATCTAATTAAAAAATAGTGACTGCTGAGAGTTAATTGAACTCTTCTGCCAGGGAGGAAGTAGAGAAGATAATGGAGAGGAGGGGAGACTCCAGCTCACAGCTGCTTCCTGCCCTCTATGCTGCAGTGCTGAGGAGCTAATGGTCACCCGTCAGGCAAAGGTACCGAGAAGGGATAGGGAAGGAGGGCTCCGCAGGCACCGTGCCCTCCTTTCACAGTAAGAATACATAATTTTCCTTTCTCACAGAGGGAAAGCTGGCTCTGAGAGGATAAATAACTCGCCCAAGATAATGGGGTCAGAATTTAAAGCCAGATCTGTTTAACTCCAAAGCCCTCGCCCGCTTCCCACACTGAAGAGACAAGCTCCGAAGGGAGAGGACGGTTCTGACGCCATCTGTGCATCTCACTGATTCTTAACTTTTCTTCTATAAAAAAAATAACCTAAAGAGTAATTTCCAACATTGTTTCCTGGTTGGCATCACTGATAAGTATCTACTGTGGGTTATTATAATTCATAGCATGCAATGTATTGAGAATGCCTTTATTAAATAATCTCTTGGGGATATAAAGTAAGCAAAAAGTAGGGTAGTGATAGGTTATAATAGCCATATGTTTTATTTACTGCCTATATGGACCTGAATTTGTTTTTTTATTATTATTGTCTCTTAATGTGAACATGTGTTTGACTGACAGATATTTTCATTTAAAATGGTCACTTAAGATTTAAAATAGCTATGCTTATTGTCTCCAGATTAATATTTATATATAATGGAGAAGAGTTGAAAACATTCCCCTAGGAAATAACAAGCAAATGAAAATCATTAATATTTAAATTTAACGAACGGTCTGCACAAGGTTGTTGTGGAAATAAATGGGACAATATGTTTAAAGAGTATTTAGCATGATGCTGGGTAGGTTTGAAATGAGCAATAAATGGTACAGACTTTTGGGAAACCATTATAAAATCCAAACATTAAAAAATTCAAAGCACTATTGACTGCCTAATTTATTGTTTTTTAATGTGTTTTCATAACATTTTAACCACTCAATTATAAGTTTTAACTATTTCATGTAAAAATAGCAAACTAACAGTTCCTTTCCACTTATTTTTATATGCAAACACATAAAACATTTTCAAAAAATGTTTTGGCCTATACCTATAAAATAAGTGTTTTCTACTTGTCATTAGTACAATGATTTACCCAGTTTGCAAAAGCAATAGCAAATAATGCCTACCAGTCTTCTCAAAAAGACTATAGCCTCACTTTCTGCATTTTTAAAAATAGTTTGCAAGTTCCAAAACTATCTTTCTATTTATTGCTTTTTCCTATTCTCCAAGGGTATGAATCCTCAGAAACTGCTGGTTTAGAAAATAAAGTTCTGAGCATATTTGTAAGCAAACATTCCTGCAATGCAATCATGAGAACTGTAAGCATTACGGTGACCACACACATGCATCAAAACCATAGTGGTTTGTGGGCTGTCGAAAACACTCTTAAAGAGAAAAGAAGGGAACAGGATTCTGTTGCATTTGTGACCTCTAGAGGCCAACATGAACGTGATGTATTTTATTCATTCAACGATGCTTTAAAGTACAATCTTCAAGAGTTTAAGATTTATAGGCTTTAGAAAATAGAGCAAATTCAAGAGGAGAGAGGTTCCATTTTAGGTGGATATGTTGCCTTGAACTAACAACCACAAACCACAAATTGAAGTTTTAAATAATAATTTGAAAAAGCCTCAGACTCTTGGAGAATCTTCATGGAAAATGAAAACCTTGCCTACTTCGCAGTGGAGCTGTCCAGACTAATTACGTACTGTGAGTATTCATCATACTGAGGATGAACACAGTAAAATGCATCCACTGGACCTTAGAGTCAAAACTAGATTCTAATGTTACATATTCTGGAAAAATCATTAACCTTTCTGAGCCTCAATGTCCTCATTTGTAAGTTAAGCAGTCATAATAAAATCTACCTTAACAGTGTTTCTTATAGATAAAATGAGACAACATATACTCAGAATTATCTTGAAAACTGTCTAGTACTAGACCTGTAACAGAATTGATTATGATTACATCACTATTTGTTCAGATGCTTTCTTTTATCTATAAATAAAAATACTTTTTTCACCACAGTAATAAACCAAAACAAAATCTTGGTCAAATAAAGACTTCTTTAAAGTGAAAAAAAAAAGTTGAAGAAGGACTAGCTGCATTTTCTCCCTGCACTGTGTTATTGCACAATAGTCCTAAAAATCCTGAGTAGAATCAAGCGTGGAGCAGCAGTGTGTTAGCTGCCCAATCTTAAACTTGCAGATGAGAATTAAGTTATAACCTCTATAATGTTAAGTCATTTCTTCACTTTTCAGAAATGGTACCCATCCATCTCCACACACACCCTGCTATTGTATTCAGGGGCTTTCTTCATGGGACAAACCTTCCAAACTGGCCCCATTTACAGTTGGAGTGAATTTGCACTGTTGCATATTGGTGTGCTCATATAGTTCCTCTATCATATAGGAGAGGTCAAATTGAAGATCTTCCAAAGTGTTGCTACAAAGCTCCTTATCCCTTCTTTATTCCTGTAATGCAAAAGTCTAATCATAGATACCTCTACTGTGAACCATCTTCCATCCCACAGAACACTACAAGAGGAATTCATTTGTCTGCTATAATTATGTAGTCTCTAACTTCAGTGCCAAACCCTTACTTGCCATATCTCTCTCATGCCTCCCAGTGATTTCTGTTAAATCTTCACTATTCACCTCAAACCTGCTCTACTAAAATTTCTTCTTTCATTTTCAACTAATAAATCTACTTTTATTTTCCAGGGAAAAATCAGTGCCTTAAGACAGGAACTCTCCAAACGTCTTCCTATCTGCTTACAAGAACATCTATAGACACAACCATTGTGCCATCTGTCCCTCCTGCCTCAGTGAATTAAGATCTCTTCTGCCTGATCTCCACATCATGCCCTGGTTCTGTCTGTGTTCAGTCACAATTAAGTTCTACTTAATTTCAACTGCAACTGAAGGAAAACACAAAATAATAGTGACTTACATAGAGATTTATTTCCTGTTTGAAAAAATTAAGACCTACATAAGCAAATCAGGGCTAATATTATGACTCCACAATCATCAGAGATACGGCTCCTTTTGAGATTCTGCTTTATGGTACAAGATACCTACTGACACTCCAGCCAATGTGCATGCATTCCAGTCAACACGCAAGGCATCAACTTTCCTCCCCACCGGTCAGAACCTAATCACAAGGTCCACCTTGCTGCAAAAGGAGCTAGGAAATGTAGTACTCTTAATATGCACAAATAACCCAGCTAAAACCCAAGAGAAAGGAATAAAGGATACTGAGGGAACTCAATCCACCACAGACTCTACCACAGTCATATGAGGCATTCTCGCGATCTTCATTATGATCACATTTTCTTTCCTTGTACCTTTTAATTTCCCCTCTCTAGTGGATCTTTCCCACAGCCATTCAAACATCTTTCTAAACTGCATCTCTAACTCCTGCTGTGCTTCTCTCCTCCTCTTCACCACCAAGCTTTCTGAGATTTTACTCATTTCTTTACTACTTTGCAGCATGCACTTCTCAGCCCACTGCAATCTGACTTCTGCCCCCCCCCTTTGTGCATTGAATAGTATCCCCTAAAAAGATATGTTGAAATCCTACCACCAGTACCTGTGAATGTGATCTTATTTGGAAATCAGGTCTTTGCACATGAGTTAAGGTGAGGTCACACAAGATTACAGTGTGCCCAGCCCTGGCTGGTTGGCTCAGTTGTAGAGTGTCTGCCCAGTGTGTGGATGTACCAGGTTCAAATCCCAGTCAGGGCACACAGGAGAAGCAACCATCAGCTTCTCCACCCCTCCCCCTCTCGCTTCTCTCTCTCTCTCTCTCTCTCTCTCTCTCTCTCTCTCTCTCTTCCCCTCCTGCAGTCATGACTCGATTGGAGTGCATTGGCCCTGAGCCCTGAGGATGGCTCCATGGCCTCTGCCTCATAGCAGCTAAGAAGAGCTCAGTTGCTGAGCAAGGGAGCTACACCCCAGATGGGCAGAGCATTGCCCCCTAGTGGGCTTGTCAGGTGGATCCCAGTTGGGGTGCATGCTGGAGCCTGTCTCTGCCTCCCCTCCCCTCGTTGAATAAAAAAAGAAAAAAGATTAGAGTGTGCCCTAAATCTAATCATCACTGTCCTTATAAGAAGGCAGTGTGAAGATCCAGTGACACTGAGACACAACTGGAGAACATCGTGTGAGGATTGAAGCAGAGGTTGGAGTGGTGCACGAACAAGCCAAGGAACACTCAGGATTGCTGGCAGCCAACAGAAGCTGGGAAGAGGCAATGAAGGATTCTCTCCTGGAGTTTGCATGGCCCTGCTAATGTCTTGATTCCAGACTTCTAGCCTCTAGACCAGGGGTCCCCAAACTTTTTACACAGGGGGCCAGTTCACTGTCCCTCAGACCATTGGAGGGCCAGACTATAAAAAAATCTATGAACAAATTCCTATGCACTCTGCACATATCTTATTTTAAAGTAAAAAAACAAAATGGGAACAAATACAATATTTAAAATAAAGAACAAGTAAATTTAAATCAACAAACTGACCAGTATTTCAATGAGAACTATGGGCCTGCTTTTGGCTAATGAGATGGTCAATGTCCGGTTCCATATTTGTCACCGCTAGCCATAACAAGTGATATGACGCGCTTCTGGAGCCGTGACGCATGCATCCCGCGTCACCGGAAGTAGTACTGTACGTGAGAGACGCCGCACTTTGCAGCGCGGCCACATACAGTGCATCCGCATCCTGTGCTCCCTCACTGACCACCAATGAAAGAGGTGCCCCTTCCGGAAGTGCAGTGGGGGCCAGATAAATGGTCTCAGGGGCCCACATGCGGCCTGCGGGCTGTCGTTTGGGGACCCTTACTCTAGACTTGTTTATTTCCTCCAGTGAAAGGATAAATAACTGTTATTTGAAGCCATTAAATCTATAGTCCTATGTTACGGCTGCACTAGCAAACTAATGCAATCCCCAACTGCTCCACTGAAACAGCCTTACCAATGTCACAACGGTCTCTCTGTTGCTAAATCTAGAAGGCAGTTTTCAAGACTCATTTATTTTCTCTATATATACAGCATTTGACAAAATTATTTACTCGCTGCCATTAAAATCCTTCTGCCCTTGTCTTTGGGGTACCACTCTTTACTGGGTTCCTCGTATCTCTGAGGCTACTCTATCTCAACCTTTCCTTCTAAACTTCTCTGCTTCATAAACTAAATATTCTTTCTTGTTACCTACTTCTAATTCAATGTGTTAACCAAGCCAAAATATATTTAACTCCCCCCATCCTGCTCCCAAATCTCCAATGAAATTAGTAGAACAATAGAACATGTTGAAAGCTATCTAGCTCATTTATGTATTCAGCAACATTAAATGTTATTACATTCCAAACACTGTGCCAGTACTTAAGATACAGAGATGAACAGGGAGATCCAGTACTTGACCTGAGATGATGACAAGCATGATCATGCATGGCATATAGGAAACAAACAGGATGATGAGAGCAGGAATCAGCAAATTTTTTCTGTAAAGGGCAGCACAGTAAATATTTTAGGTTATGCAGGACATTTAGCCTCTGTTGCAACTACTCAACTCTGCTATTACAGCACAAAAACAGCCATAGGCAATACATCAATGAATACGTTCGGCTGTGTTCCAATAAAATTTCATTTTAAAAAACAAACAATGGCCAGATTTAGCCTGTGGGTCACAGTTTGCCAACCTTTGAGAGAGAGAGAAATTAGGGTAGATATAAGGGTCAACGGCAGCCTCTTTAACAAGGTGGCCCTTGAACTGAGATCTGAAGGGGAGAAGGAGCCACACCTAATTCTCACAGCCCACCAGCCTTGGAACTAGGAATGTCAGCAACAACAAAAAAAAAAAATGTTTTATTTTTCTTTTGTTAGGATCTGAAAAACACCCTGCATAGTCTACAAAATTCATAATTCCAGATGCTGAGGAAGTATCAACCCCTGTATCCCCAGTTCGGGAATTTGCAAAACGAGAAAGATCACTCAATTTAAGATTATGTTTAAGTTTTAAATAAGTCTAGATAAAAATTACTCTTTAAAAAGACTTACTGAAAGAAACAAAAGAAAACATTTAAAATCTTTTCTCTGCATTTTAAGCAAGAGTAAAAATATACTGTGTATCTGAAAAGAATAATATAAAGTGTATAAATATGGTTTTATTCAAAATCATTATTACTATAAAAGCATCAAATTTTATGATAAGTTACTATAGAAAATTGAGTTGGAGAATTCGATTTTTTTAAAGATGCAAAAAATAACAGATAGGAAGAATAAATCCAAGAAATAGAATTTACTTACAATAGGATCTCTATGCAAAAATAGAACATATAAAGAGATTATTAGAAATTGGAATGTTTGCCTTTAGTTGAGAATTTGTTCTTCAACCAAAATAGATTAATGAATGCCCAGTCAGATTTATGAAGAAAAAAACAGACCTAGATATTTACTGATGAAATTGCTGAATTTGAAGTTTTTAGGAAAAGAAAACTACATATATCCAGACGGGAGGTGGGAAGAGAAGAGAGAATGCACAAAGAGAAAAATGTTTAGAAACAGACATCTCTTCTACAACACTAAATGCTTTAGATGCTTTTAAAGACAAAGATTGTGATCCAGAGATTCTGAATTCATTCAAATTATCATTCACATCTAAAAGCAAAAATATCTTACAAAGATTCTAAGTATATCACTTCTAGAAATCATTACCCTAAGAAGTAGTCCAACTGAGACTTGAATCAAAAAAAAGTATTTTAAGGATGAAAAAAAATCATTAAAAATACATGAACAATTTTGACAGCTTTTTATATATGGCACCATTATCTCCCTTCCCACAAACTCTTCAGTAATATAGACTTACTGCTCCCTATGGAAGAGGTAGAACCTATCTCTTTACCCTCAAGCGTCTGGGTTTAAACCTGTGACTGCTTTGGCCAACAGAATACTGCAAACGTGACATTGCTAGTTCCAGACACAGCCCTTTACTGACCTGGCAGCTTCTGCTTCCTTTCTCTTGGAACTCTAAGCTGCATGTAAGAAGAACCACCAATTCTGCTAAAGAGAAGGGCCACGTGGAAGAGAATGAAACACCTCAGACATCTAGCCCAGTTGAGCCTTGGTATGACTTCAGCCTCAGCCTTTGTATAACTATAAATAAACACATAACAGTGAGACTGCCCATATGAGCCCAGTCAATCCAAAAACTTATGAGAGATAATAAGAAATTTGAGTTTTTTCAAACACAATCCTGGAGAGGTCTGTTACATAACAAAGTGAAGTGTACTGTATTACCTAATTGTTGTAAATATTACCATAAAACTGTCTAATGGAAAGAAAGAGTCTTAAAAGATATGATATAATACAGGATGCTAAAAATATTTAGTAACAGTATTTTGGATCTAAAATTCCAGACTCTTTTGACAAAAACTCCAAAGTGGGAAGAGATAGAGGAATTGAAAGTGTAATGCATTTCTCAGTTTATATGGAGGATAAAAATAGTTACTACTTCATCCTTGGCATTGATAAAGAAATTGATAAGCAATTAATTTTTAAAAATAGTTTTATTGTTTCTAATTCAGAGTCAGTAAATAGTAGTTTAAAAGATTTACATGATACAGAAAAGCATAAAGAAATAAACATAGCAATCGCATTTTCTAGAGACACTAACAATATCCATTTAGTGCATAATCTCTTTTTCTATAGGTATATACACTAAGATTCTATTTAACACAATGTTAGATGGCTTATTTAAAAATGGTTCCACAAATACTTCATTTCTATTTAAAGAAATTTTCAACCTAGTAGTATCATTCTAAAACATAGTATCTGCATAATTGCTACACCTCTCAAAAGTAAATGATCGGCCCTGGCTGGTTGGCTCAGCAGTAGAGTGTCGGCCTGGCATGTGGAAGTCCTGAGTTTGATTCCTAGACATCGCACACAGGAAAAGAGACCATCTGCCTTCTCCACCCCTCTCCCCACCCCATTTCTTCTCCCACAGCCATGGCTCGAATGAGCAAGTTGGCCCCAGGCACTGAGGATAGCTCCATGGCCTTTCCTCAGGTGCTAAAATAGCTTGGTTGCTGAGCAATGGAACAGTGGCCCTAGATGGGCAGAAGAACATCAGACCCAGACAGGTGGATCCCAATGGAGGTGCATGCAGGAGTCTGTCTCTCCACCTCCCCCTGCCTCTCACTTGACTAAAAAAAAAGAAGAAGAAGTAAATGACCTCTTCACTTTCCACTTTGAACAAGATCCCATATAACTGGATAGCAAACTATGATACTATGACAGCTTGGCAAACTTAAAAACCATAATAGATAACACTTGGTATTGTTTAAATGCAGCACAAGTCTAGAGCACTGTTAAGCATAAAATTTAATTCTAAATAAATCATATTATGCCAATAAGCTGATCTTGTTTGATAGTGATGTAGAAAGGTACCTATATCATTGACATTCTAATGGACACGACCTTAAATTAAAGAACTAGTCACTAAAATTACCTTTTCCCAAGTGTTTGTCCAATCTGATGCTTTAAGAGTAAAAGAATTCAGGATTTAATAAGTTTAGAAAATTCTACCACAAACAATACTGAGAATATTATTCTCATCCAGGTCTCCTTGTTCCCTGTGCAAGATTTCCACTGGGAGAAATACCCGCCACAGAATTGCTATGGCAACGGGTCTGTGCACATGCAATGTCCCTAAGCACTCCTAAACTGGTCTGCAGAGTGGCTGCCCCTCTGATACTCCATCCAGCAGTGATGGGGGGTTCCTGATCCCCACAGCCTTGGCAGTACTTGATACTATCCATCTTTTTAATTGTTGCCATTCTCATGTATAAAGTTTGAATTTAGAACTATCTAAATTGAGCTTCTTTACACATACTTTTTAGTTATTTCACTTTTTTCCCTCTGTGAATTGTCACTTTATTTTCTTTGCTCATTCTTCTATTGGCTTACCTGGCTTTTTATTGTTGATTTGTAGGATTTTCTTAAACTTGAATCTTTTATTGGTTGTTCACACCCTAAGTATCTTCTCCCATTCTTTCTACTAAAATCATTGATTTTGATATCAATTACACCATTTTATTTCCTTTATGGTCTGTGCTTTTTTTCACCCTCATTTAAGAAATCTTTTCTCGGCCCTGGCCGGTTGGCTCAGCGGTAAAGCGTTGGCCTGGCGTGCAGGGAACCCGGGTTCGATTCCCGGCCAGGGCACATAGGAGAAGCGCCCATTTGCTTCTCCACCCCCCCCCTCCTTCCTCTCTGTCTCTCTCTTCCCCTCCCGCAGCCAAGGCTCCATTGGAGCAAAGATGGCCCGGGCGCTGGGGATGGCTCCTTGGCCTCTGCCCCAGGCGCTAGAGTGGCTCTGGTCGCGGCAGAGCGACGCCCCAGAGGGGCAGAGCATCGCCCCCTGGTGGGCAGAGTGTTGCCCCCGGTGGGTGTGCCGAGTGGATCCCGGTCAGGCGCATGCGGGAGTCTGTCTGACTGTCTCTCCCCATTTCCAGCTTCAGAAAAATACAAAAAAAAAAAATCTTTTCTCACTCTGTTGTTACAAAGACATTCTCTAACAATATTGTATAACAGTTTTATATTTTTGTCATTGTTTTTTGTTTGTTTGTTTTGTATTTTTCTTAAGTGAAAAGCAGGGAGACAAAGAGACAGACTCCCACATGCGCCAGACCAGGATCCACCCAACAAGCCCACTAGCAGGCAATGCTCTGCCCTTCTAGGGCTGTTGCTCTGTTGGAACCGGAGCCATTTTAGTGCCTGAGTTGAGGCCATGGTGCCATCCTCAGCACCTAGGCCAACTTGTTCCAGTGGAGCCTTGGCTGCAGAAGGGGAAGAAAAGGATAGAAGAGAGAAGGGAGAGGGGGAAGGGTAGAGAAGCAGATGGTCGCTTCTCCTGTGTGCCCTGACCAGGAATCGAACCTTGGACATCCACACTCTGGATGACATTATACTCCTGAGCCAACTGACCAGGGCTTATATTTGTGTCTTTTATAACTCTATTCCAATGGGAGCTATTTTTATTACTTTTGTCATTTTATTATCTTATAACTTTTATATTATGCTACTTTTATTACTCATATGTGGTATGAGTTTTGGCCCTGTTTTTCCCCAAATATTTTGCCAATTTTCATAATTTTGTTTATTAAATAATCTACCACTTCCTCAATGATGTACCAACAATTCATCAAACTCCCATTTACACATGGATTTGTGTTAGGTTCTATTCTATTCTATGCTTATTTGGCCTTTCTAGTACTAGTATCACACTGAATTACTATAGCATGGTGACATATACTAATGTCTGATAAGATGTTTCCCCACATCAATCTTTTTTTTAAGAATTATTTTGGCTGTGTGTGAATTTGTATGTGTCCATTTCACTTTTGGGGTTTTTTTAATGTGTTTGTTTTTATTTTTGTTTCTTTTAATTGAAGTATAATTGGCATACATTTTTGTTAGTTTAGGGTATACTACATGATTTGATATTTAATTTTCTTTAATTTTAACTACATTAAACTTATTTTTTAATTTGGGAAGAATTTACATCTTTACAATGTTAAATCTTCCATCCACAAGTTGGTATTTCTTTCTTCATAATCAAGTCTACTTTTATGTCCTTTAGTAATGTTTTACAATATTCTCCATAACAGCTTTTGCATTTTAAGTCAGATACTTTATTTCTTTTTGGCTATTTTACATATCATACTATGATCTGTTACATTGTCTAACTGGCTATTGGTGTAATAGAATTCTGTTGACTTTTATTTATTGATTTGTGTTCAAAGAACCATGCTGAACTCTTTTTTATTTTTTTAGCTTTAATAGCTTGTCTGTTGGTTCTCTTGGGTTTGCTATGTAAATAATTAAATCATCTGCACATACTAACCATTTTGTCTCTTCCCTTATAGTTCTTTCACTTCTCATATGTCATTGGCCAGGACATCCAGTCCTTTGTTGAACAGAAAAGGTCATAGCAGGCATCCTTGTTTGTTACTAACCTTAAAGGGAAGGCTTCTAAAGTTACTCCATTAAGTATAATGTTTGAACATTTTTACCGGATCTGCCACTTAGGCAATACAATGTCAAATGGTGTGTTTATTAATAAAGAAATTGAAAACCTCATTTTGAGAGACAAAATTTCTTGCCAATATAACACTAAGCTCCACATTAAACTAAAAGTTTGAACACATTTTCCCAACTTAAAATAGTTTTAATTGTGCTTTTACCTCCCGCATCTGCCCATTTTCCTTTGCCAAATTTTGAGCAGAAGAAGAATAGACTATAACAGTATTTATTAGTAACCATCTGTAAAAGGATTAAAATAATGATGTGAACTATAGATACTCAAATCCTGTACCTCTGTATAGGAAGTGTGTAAATAATGGAACTGATTTTAGTATCAAATACTCAGTTTGTAAATTCATACTTTCATGATTATCAGTGTTTAAATCCTATCTCTACCCAGCAACTAACTAACTATGTAACTGTAGGTAAATTATTCAATGTCACTAAATTCACTTTGTCCTTTTATAAAATGTGAATTATGTACCTGTCAGCTCATAGGATCATTATAGTAGGAATAATAATAATACTTAAATCATAAGGTTTTTGTGAAAATTGTATGTTCTAGTGATTACAACAAAAGGATGCCTGACATAAGCTATTGTAATTATTTCACAAACATTTTATTTAAATCTCACAAAAACTCTATGAGGCAGATAGAGCTTATGTGAATATGTATTTTTTACTTTTTTAGAGATGAGAAAAGTGAAATTAATTTTATAGACAGGGCTACAATTCAGTGGGTATATAATGACACATTCTTTTTTTTTTTTTTTTATAATTTTATTTTTTTAATGGGGTGACATCAATAAATCAGGATACATAGGATACATATATTCAAAGATAACAAGTCCAGGTTATCTTGTCGTTCAATTATGTTGCATACCCACCACCCAAAGTCAGATTGTCCTCTGTCACCTTCCATCTTGTTTTCTTTGTGCCCCTCCCCACCCCCTATCCCTCTCCCATTCCCCCCTCCCCCCCCGTAACCCACCACACTCTTATCAATGTCTCTTAGTTTCACTATTATGTCCCACCTACGTATGGAATAATACAGTTCCTGTTTTTTTCTGATTTACTTATTTCGCT
This sequence comes from Saccopteryx leptura, assembly GCF_036850995.1. Lineage (NCBI taxonomy): Eukaryota > Metazoa > Chordata > Mammalia > Chiroptera > Emballonuridae > Saccopteryx > Saccopteryx leptura. The sequence continues at coordinate 113,744,194 of NC_089504.1, forward strand.
TCGTATCATGTTATCAAGATCCCACCATTTTGCTGTAAATGTTCGATGTCATCATTTCTTATGGCCTGAGTAGTATAACCATAGTGTATATGTGCCACATCTTCTTTATCCAGTCATCTATTGATGGGCTTTTTGGTTGTTTCCATGTCCTGGCCACTGTGAACAATGCTGCAATAAACATGGGGCTGCATGTGTCTTTACGTATCAATGTTTCTGAGTTTTTGGGATATATACCCAGTAGAGGGATTGCTGGGTCATAAGGTAGTTCTATTTGCAGTTTTTTGAGGAACCACCATACTTTCTTCCATAATGGTTGTACTACTTTACATTCCCACCAACAGTGTATGAGGGTTCCTTTTTCTCCACAGCCTCTCCAACATTTGCTGTTACCTGACTTGCTAATAACAGCTAATCGAACAGGTGTGAGGTGGTATCTCATTGTCGTTTTGATTTGCATTTCTCTAATAGCTAAAGAAGATGAGCATCTTTTCATATATCTGTTGGCCATTTGTATTTCTTCCTGGGAGAAGTGTAATGACACATTCTTTATCAGGTGTTAAAATTATGACCTAGTTCCATAAAGATTCATTGCCCAGGCATCCCAAGTTTCACACAGCTCTCCAAATTCTCACCTAGGACACAATGTACCTCTCCAAGATGCAAAAACTGAAAGACTAACAGCTGGTTAACAGAAGGGCTTGAAGGCAGACTGGTTGGTGACCATGAGTTTCAGGTTAATAAATATTTTTAATATCATCTTTGTTTATTGTGAATGTGAAATCTAAGATTTATACCCAGGTCTTCATGACACCAAGTGCTAATTTACATAATGGACTACATAAAGAGGAAAACAGAGGACTGTAGCTTCATGGATAAGCTTCTCATAAGAAAAACTGTGACAGAATCCTGAAGAAGGAAGAGAATGTCAATAGCACCCTCCTACTGATAGAATTAAATCAACCAAATGAAGTTTTAAATCTCAATATAGTTAAGGCTGAACATTAATAAAAAATATTTATATGTAATATTTAGTATAAGATTTTTTACACTGTTGCAAAATTGAATGTTTTACTTTTAATGTAACCACATTAAAATCTTCAAAATTACAGAAGAGAAAAAAAATCACTTATAATTCTACTCCCTAGTACAATCACTATGAATATCTTTTTTTAATATTTTATTAATTGATTTTACAAAGTATGAGGAGCAAGAAGTATCAACTCATAGTTGCTTCACTTAGTTTTTTGTTGGTGGCTTGTCATATATGCCTTAGAAACATCCTACAAAGTCAGTCAGGATCCTAGTAACAGTCACCTGTTTGGTTGCACCTGTCAATTTTAAAAAATGTTGCACTTTAGGCATGAAATTTAAGAGAAATTCCGGAATAGAAAAAAAAGATTAATAAACACCATATTTCCATGACTAAATTCCCAACATCAAAAATTTTAAATATAAATTACCTGTAGAAGAAAGTAACTATAGTAATTCAGTTACTATAGAACAATAGGCAGCACTGGCCAACCTCTTGTGGATTTCATGTCAATTTCACTAGACACTATAGCCTTTGTATTATAGAAATAAAATTTAAAACTGTTATCTTATTAAATAAAAATTCCCATTCCATCACTTTAAAAGAGTTTATAATAGGTAAATAAACAAAGATAATAGAAGTTCACAGGTGAGCTTTGAGTTTACCACTATTTTCGGCTCCAAAAGTCTATGAGCTTGTAACTTATAAACCTTGAACTCAAATATCTTTTCCTGTTGTAATAATTTTCTACTTTATTTTCTGTTTTCTTACATCGATATCATCTCCCACTCAAAATTATAAATCCTTTAAAATCAAGACCCTCATTAAATTCTTTATATTTCCTCATGGGATCTAGCACAGTATACTGTAGATGGCATGCATGAATGCATGAGTTAATTAATAAACAAACTAACAAAAAATCAGATTAATGATGATGAGCTTTCTAGGCCATCCCAATTAAATTGATTCAATAAGTAAATTCAATAAGTATTTATTAATTATCTACTCTGAGCCAAGCACTTTAACCTTATAAAAATACAAGACCTACAGTGTAATACCAAGTAATTTAATCAAAATTCACTATGGTTTTTTTTTTCATTGACTTGAGAAAGAGGAAGAAAGAGAGAGAGAGAGAGAGATTTGTTATTCCATTTATTTATACATTCATTGGTTGATTCTCTATGTGCCCTGACCAGGAATCAAATTCACAACATTGACATATCAGGAGAACACTCTAAACAACTAAGCTACCAGGCTGAGATACTGTGGGTTTATTCTTTAATGCATTTTGAGCTTCCGCATCTTGAAATGGAAAAAAGATCCTTGTTAATTCCTTATTTGTATTAATATTTCCATAAAAGAAAGTAACTCTACACACCCCTAGAGTTATTTTAATATTTAAAAAGAGGGAGAAAAGCTCTTTCAAGGAATTTAATGAATCTTTCACCTACTTTCTAAAAAAACAGTTTAACATTGCAGGCATTTGTCAACCAACCCAACCAGGAGCTGTAATGAGACCACAACTCCACGTGGTCAACCATCTGAAATGCTGTTGACAAATCTCCCATTAAAACAGGTTACAAAGCCATCATTAACAAGTCATCAGTCAATCTGCTGAGAGTCATTTCTATATAATTCCTCTCTGAAGGCATGAGGGTCATATAGCTCCATTGTGATGAACTGCTCTGAGAAATCTGAAAAATATTTAAGATGGAGAGTATGACATGGTGTATAATTCCCCACTTGCATTTTTATACTATCAGACTAGCACACATGGTATTCTCATCACTAGCATCAGAAGTTCCATAGATGTATCATAAGTAATATAAGGTTCTATGGTTGCAATTTGCTTAAAAGTCACATCAAAAAGAAATTTCATGGTAGCTGCCTAGTTCCAGGAGTCATTTTTTCTTATTAGAAAACCAAAGCCAGCAATGACATGAGCAGAGCTGACAATCACTGCTTGGAACAAACTCAGAACTAGGATATCACTTGGCTGACTGTTAGTTAATATTTGGGTAGAAATTAATCTAAACCTGACTTGTCCAAGGCATTTTTTAAATTTTTTTTCCAGCAAAAGCCTAATTTTTAAGCTGATATTTAAAGAGAAACTTCCTACTCTCTCTAAAAGTTGAAGAATGTCTAAACACATGGTTAGTTTATTTGTGTGAAATTATAAGACTTTTTAAAAACCGTTTTTTGATGTTGCATGGATTTGAGATAATTTTCTTGAGTCTCTAGTGCTATAATCTGTTTCCTGTGAAACTTAACATGGCCAATTGTCTTATGAGAAAAGCTCAGTTCCATGGATGAACAAAGGCCAAGAACCAAAATGAAATCCAAAGTAAGTACTCATCAGAAAAGAATATTGATTAATAGAGCCTTAATTATTTTAAAATCATCACTGATACAATCTGTTGACTACTTTTTTTTAATTTTTTTTATTTTTTTTTATTCATTTTAGAGAGGAGAGGGAGAGAGAGAGAGAGGAGAGACAGAGAGAGAGAAGAGGGGGAGGAGCTGGAAGCATCAACTCCCATATGTGCCTTGACCAGGCAAGCCCAGGGTTTCAAACCGGCGACCTCAGCATTTCCAGGTCAACGCTTTATCCACTGCGCCTCCACAGGTCAGGCCTGTTGACTACTTTTATAATAGCCACCTATTCACTATTGTATTCTGGGAAATATTGTTAATGCAATTATTCATAAAGTTTTTAAGAACCATAAAAATGACTTTTATGTCAAAATTAATTAAATACAAAGCAAATATTTAATATTGTCATATGTTACATAGGACTTCACGATGACTTTCAGGGTAGCAGTGCTACTGGTTTTCCTCTTATTTCACAGATGTTCTTTGTCGGTGTCCTTTGCTGCGTCCTCCTCAATTTTCTGGTCTCTTAACACTTTATTCAAGCATTGCAACACTCCATCTTCAGACTTCTCTATATACATTGATAACTTCAACTTTCAGGGCTTTAAAGACCATCAGAATGCTGAGAATGTTCAAGTTTGTATCACTAGTTCTAAACTCCAAACTCATATATACAACCACTTACTCAGCATCTCCATTTAGACATCTAATACACATCTCATGATTTACATGTCCAAAATTAAATGCTTGATATCCTAACTTCTCCACCTCCCCACCTATTCCCTTCACAGTCTTCCCTACCTCAGGTAATAGCAACTTGTGGTTGTTCAAGTCAAAAAACCTTAAGGTCATCTTTGAGTCTCCTCTTCCTCACATTCTGCATCCAATCCATCAGAAAATCTTGTTGGCTTCACCTTTAAAATTTAGCCAATGAACTACTACTTGGCAATGGAAAAAGGTATGCACATACACATGTACAAGAATGAGTTTCTAAATATTACTTTGAGCCAAAGAAGTCAGACACAAAAGAGTACTTACAATATAACTCCATTTATGTAAAGTTCAAGAACTGACTGACCTAATTTACAGTAATAGAGATTAGAATAATCATCACCTCTGTGGAGTTGCTAAGGGGATTGACTGAAATGGCACAAAGAAATGATAGGAGAATTAACTTTTCAGATAGAGCGTCAGCCTGGCCTATGGACATCCTGGATTTTATTCCTCATCAGGACACACAGGAGAAGCACCAATCTCCTTCTCCCCCCCCCCCCCAGCCCCTTCTCCCCTTTCTTTCCCTCTTCCCCTCCCACAGTCAATGGCACAATTGGTTCAAGCATGGCCTCAGGTGCTGAGGATAGCTCCATTGGTCCTAGTGCATCAGCTTTAGGTGCTAAAAATAGCTCAGTACTGTAGCATTGGCTCCAGACAGGGTTACGGATCCTGGTCCAGGTTCATGCTGGAGTCTGCCTCACTATCTCCCCTCCTCTCACCAAAAAACAATAATAATGAATAATAATAAAATAAAATCCACCAAACTGTATACTTAATATTTATTCATTTTATTTCATATAAATCATACCTCAAATAAGTATTTGTATGTGTGTAATATATATTGCTGGTGTCTTGAAAGAGTCAAACATTTGAAGTACTGTATTCATTCACAAAAAAACTCTTTGAAAAGGTTAAACATGTGATTCACAGCCCCTTCTCCTTGCTATCTCAATAAAAGCCAAAAACAGAGATGAGGTTATCTAAGAAGACTATGAATTTGACCAATCTATGTACCTTATGCAAGTAAAACCTTACAGTGTTTATTCTTTTTGTGACAATGTTTATTTCATTTAGTATAATGTCCTCAAGGTCCATCCATATTACAACTTGCTGCAGAATTTCCTTCGTTTTTAAGGCTGAATAATATTCTATTATGTGTATACACCATATTTGTTTCTCCATTCACCCATCAGTGGACACTTAGGTTGTTTCTACCTTTTGGCTATTGTGAATATTGCTGCTATGAACATGGGTGTACAAATATCTGTTCCAATCCATACCGTTATTTTTGGGGCATATATACCCAAAAATGGAATTGCTGGATCTTATGGTAATTCTATGTTTAATTTTTTGAGGAACTGTCATATTCTTTTGCAGGGCAGCTCTGCCATTTTACATTCCCATACTCAATGCACAATTTCTCCATATTTGGGTCAACGTATATTATTACTATTTGTTTGTTTGTTTTAGTAATAACCATCCCAATGTATAGTATCTCGTTGTGGTTTTGATTTGCCTTTCCCTAATGATTAATGATGTTGAGCATCTCTTCATGTGCTTTACTGGCCACTTGTATGTTTTATTTGGAGAAATGTCTACTCAGGTTCTTTCCCTTTTTTTTTTTTTTTTTTTTTTCCTGAAGCTGGAAACGGGGAGAGACAGACAGACTCCCGCATGCACCCGACCGGGATCCACCCATCTGCCCACCAGGGGGCAATGCTCTGCCCCTCCGGGGAGTCGCTCTGCCGCGACCAGAGCCACTCTAGCACCTGGGGCAGAGGCCAAGAAGCCATCCCCAGCGCCCCGGCCATCTTTGCTCCAATGGAGCCTCGCTGCGGGAGGGGAAGAGAGAGACAGAGAGGAAGGAGAGGGGGAGGGGTGGAGAGGCAGATGGGCGCCTTTCCTGTGTGCCCTGGCCAGGAATCGAACCCGGGACCTCTGCAAGCCAGGCCGACGCTCTACCACTGAGCCAACCAGCCAGGGCCTTTCCCATTTTTAATTGAGTTATTGGATTGTCAAGTTGTAGGAGTTCTTCAAATATTCTGGATTATCAGTCCCTTATCAGATATATGATTTGCCAATATTTTCTTCCATCTCATGAATTGCCTTTTGATAGTATCCTTTGATGCACAGTAATTTTTAATTTTAGTATAGTCCAACTTACTGGTTTTTTGTCTCCTATGCCTTTGATGTCATATCCAAGAGCTCATCACCAAATTCTACATCATGAGGCTTTTTGCCCTATGTTTTGTTCTAAGAATTTTAGATTTTTAGCAATTACATTTAGGTCTTTGATCCATTTCAAGTTAATTTTTTATATATGCTGCAAGATAAGGGTTTGACTTCATTGTTTTGCATGTGGATACCCAGTTTTCCCAATAGTATTTGTTGAAAAGACTATCCTTTTCCCATTGAATGGTCTTGGCACTCTACTTAAGAAATTTTAACTAACTCACTTTGTAATGAATTCTGATATAAGTATTATATAATAAAATTGTAATTTATTACATGGAATAATAATTCTTCCCTTGATTGGGGTAAATATAAGCAGTACACTTCTGTGAACAAAGCAGAAAATCACTTGCTGCTTCGTGCACTCACTTCTAAAATTATTGGATTCTTAAAGGTATAGCATACTTCATTATATATCAGCTATATCTAATAGATACAGAGAACTTTTGAAGAACATAATAAATTAGGACAAATACTTAAAGAAATATTCTTAAACTTAATACAGAAAAAATAAAATTGACCTGGACTAGGGAGAATAAAGAGTATTAAAAATCAATGGTCCACCCTGGCAGAGGCACAGTGGACAGAGCTTTCTACAGGGTTGCCGAGGTTACTGGTTCCATTCAGGGGTCACTGGTTTGAGCTTCAGTCGGGGCACATATGAGAAGTAATCAATGGGGGCACAACACAAGTGGAACAACAGGTTGATGCTTTTCTCTCGCTCTCCTTTTCCCTCTTTTTCTATCTCTCCCTTTTCCTCTCTGTCAAAAAAAAAAAAAAGTCAATGGTTCTGAATTCCTAGATTATTAGACTCTTAGTTTCTCAAGGTCAGCCCAAGAATTATACTAATTTTGTGTTTTCCTTCTTAAATTTCTCTCGCTTCATCATTCACTCTGTACGGCCAGTAGTCACAGCCATCACAGCCAGGCACATGCAGGTCCCCACTAGATTCAGAGAGATGATAAAGAAACTGCGGAGCCAAAAACTAGTGGGCCATCCCTTTAATTCTAGCCTCGCACCCAGCCGGTGAGTAAAAAACACACTGGGCACCAAAACCCAGTCACACATTCTCCGGTTCCATAACCAGGAGAATCTTCTTCAAGTTTTCCTAGAATCAAAGTCCCCCCCACCAGCCTCAGTCCCCTCTGGTTCACCATCTTCTTCTCTCTGCACAAACTCTGCAAAACATGGCATCCTTCCTCCTCCTCCTCCTCCTCCTTCTTCTTCTTAAAACTTTTTGGCACAAAAACCTCTCCTGGGTTCTCACTCAGGACCTGGACAATTACTAGCCATGCTGGTCCATGGCAGGTGACGCCCGAACAGGGATCTGGATATGAGAAAACTAAACTAAAGGCAGATGACAGAACTCCCCAACTGTGCACAGAGGAAGACAAGATGGCAATGGAGTAGGCAGACGTACCAACTTCCACCAACCAGAACCAAAAACCCCTCCTCCAGCAACATTAGCATAACAAAACCTCTTCCCAAGCAGGAAGGTAATTAACAGTTTCACCTGGCAGCACAATTTACCTAGGCAGTGGCCATTTTTAACAATAAAAGTGAGCAAAGTCAAATAACACAAATTTTACAAACTTATTTGCCCAACACACCACCATACTTTATCTTTATTATCCCCAAAGGTCTCATTAACTTAATCAATCAAAATTCAATACATTTTAGTTGTCAAATTATCTAAAGAGAAATAGCCTTATAGTGCTCATAAAAATAAAGCTATGGTGATGAATCTCAACCCTTATTGGTAATTTTAAATTTCTTCTCAATAGTTCTATGTAACTAGCCAAAAATACAGATAAAAGTAACAGTGACAATAAAAATGGGAGTAGAAGTAGAGGAAGCCACCATTCATTGAATGTTTACAATTGCTAAGAACTTAATATTAAATTTCATTTAGTCCTCAAGATAACATATGAGAAAGGTACTGTTATCATCCCATCCCATTTTAGAGCTGAGGAGATGGAGCTAGAGAGAATTTTATGTCTACTCCTCACAGAGACTAAACGGAAGAGATAGTCTGCCAATCTAAAAAAAACCTGTGCTCTTACCAATTACATCAGTATTTCACAAGCTTTAATCAGCCAGGTACAATATTAACATGGTAGAGAGATTTGTATACAATCTGTTCTTTTGTAAATCCATTACTTATATTTTCTTAAAGTCAACTCTTCTTTTAAAAAAGAGAATTTTCTTTTTAAAGGTACAAGAAAATAAGAAAAATGTCTTTAATGCTACATAAATACCTACCAAGACTCTGAGTAGGAGACCTATTCCCCTCTTTGAAATGATAGATTCAAAGTGTTAAAAAGATGTTATCAGTATAATTAATACCAAGCTAAGACTTTCTTTTAAACTAATCAGAAGATATGAAAGTCAACTCAGAAGCAGTGATTCACCAACATTCTGACTTAGTGCTCTTTAAAGCCTGTGATCGTGTCAACAGACTGAGGAATCGTTTACCGTTTCTTCGTGGTACCTGCCCCTCACCTAGGGAAACAACACATTACTCTCTATTGGGCCTGGGTGTGCTATTTTTTTTAATTAATTTTAATGGGGTGACATTGGTAAATCAGGGTACATATGTTCAGAGAAAACATCTCTAGGTTATTTTGACATTTGATTATGCTGCATTCCCAACGCCCAAAGTCCAATTGTCTTCCGTCACCTTCTGATTTTCTTTGTGCCCCTCCCCTCCTCCAGCCCCCTCCCTCTCCTCTCCCCCATGCTGTAACCCCCACACTCTTGTCCATGTCTCTGAGTCTCATTTTTATGTCCCACCTATGTATAGAATCATAGAGTTCTTAGTTATTTCTGATTTACTTATTTTGCTCAGTATAATGTTATCAAGGTCCATCCATGTTGTTGTAAATCATCCGATGTCATCATTTCTTATGGCTGAGTAGTATTCTATAGTATATATTAACCAAAGCTTTTTAATAGACTCGTCCACTGATGGGCACTTGGGCTGTTTTCAGATCTTCACTATTGTGAACAATGCTGCCATAAACATGGGAGTGCATTTCTTCTTTTCAAACAGTGCTATGGTGTTCTTGGGGTATATTTCTAACAGTGGTATAGCTGGGTCAAAAGGCAGTTCAATTTTTAATTTCTTGAGGAATCTCCATACTGTTTTCCACAGTGGCTGCACCAGTCTGCATTCCCACCAGCAGTGCAGGAGGGTTCCCTTTTCTCCACATCCTCGCCAGCACTTATTCTGTGTTGTTTTGTTGATGAGCGCCATTCTGACTGGTGTGAGGTGATAACTCATTGTGTTTTTAATTTGCATTTCTCTAATGATTAATGGTGTTGAGCATTTTTTCATATGCCTTTGGCCATCTGTATGTCCTCTTTGGAGAAGTGTCTATTCATTACTTTTGCCCATTTTTGGATTGAATTGTTGGTCTTCCTGGTATTAAATTTTACAAGTTCTTTATAAATTTTGGTTATTAATTCCTTATCAGAGGCATTGTCAAATATATTCTCCCATTGTGTAGTTTGTCCTTATATTCTGTTCTTATTCTCTTTAGCTGTGCAGAAGCTTTTTAGTTTGATAAAGTTCCATTTGTTTATCCTGTCTTTTATTTCACTTGCCTATGGAGACAAAGCGGCAAATATATTGCTGAGAGAGGTGTCAGAGAGCTTACTGCTTATGTTTTCTTCTAAGATGCTTATGGTTTCACGACTTACATTTAAGTCTTTTATCCATTTTGAGTTTATTTTTGTGAATGGTGTAAGTTGGTGGTCTAGTTTTATTTTTTTTTGCAGGAAGCTGTCCAATTTTCCCAACACCATTTGTTGAAGAGGCTGTCTTTACTCCAATGTATGCTCTTACCTCCTTTGTCTAATATCAGCTGTCCAATAAAAGTGTGGGTTTATTTCTGGGTTCTCAGTTCTGTTCCATTGATCTATGTGTCTGTTCTTATGCCAGTACCAGGCTGTTTTGAGTAAAATGGCCTTGTACTATAACTTGATATCTGAAAGTGTGATACCTCCCACTTTATTCTTTCTTTTCAAGATTGCTGAGGCTTTTCGTGTTCTCTTTTGGTTCCATATAAATTTTTGGAATATGTGTTCTATATCTTTGAAGTAAGTCATTGGTATTTTAATTGGTATTGCATTGAATTTATAAACTGCGTTAGGTAACATAGACATTTTAATGATGTTTATTCTTCCTAACCATGAGCATGGTATATGCTTACACTTGTTTGTATTGTCCCTGATTTCTTTTTTTTTTTTAATAATTTTATTTTTTTAATGGGGTGACATCAATAAATTAGGATACATATATTCAAAGATAACAAGTCCAGGTTATCTTGTCGTTCAATTATTTTGCATACTGGGTGTGCTATTACACCAATAGCAAGTGAAGCCTCCTACCAAACAAGTACATAAGTGAGGTGTCTGCAGCAAGAAGCTTCTCCTAATCCTGTTTACTATAAACAACAGTTAAGAAAAGATTCTGGTGGAGGGAAGAGATGAGATGACTTGCAAAATCAATTATAAGAGATGATAAATATAGGGGGTCCTCAGGTTATGACACAGTTCCGTTCCTATGACAGTGACATAACCCGAAATTTGGTGCAAGTTGAAACACACCCTAGCCTAAGTCACTTACCTATCCTACTACAGTTGTAAAATTATAATCCAGAACATAAAAATACAACTAATCCACAGAAAAAGGAAAAGGACATAAATATACTGTACTGCACACTGTACTGCATATTCTATGGCCGCACGCAACCAAACTAGTTTGCCCAGTAATCTGTTAAGTATGATGCTAAGGGCAGTGGCGGAAGCACTCACATCTCAATTTTTTTAAGTTTTTATGGGAGTGAGTATCATAAACTCAAAATGTCGTATGTCAAGACTGTTCTAACCCAAGGACCCCCTGTACAGGTAATAAAAGGCTCAGGCCCCTTTAAAAACAAATGGAGTTAAGAATAAAGGTATGATAATGTCTTATTTAATGGATGTATTTAAAAGAAAAATTATATATCTACTGCAGAGGCGGATTAAGGTCGGTTGAGGCCCCGGGCACAGAAGAAAATATTGGGTCCCTTGTCATTAGTAAACAGTGTAAAGTTGGGGTTTTGCAGGGTCCTTCATAAGTCGGGTCCCAAGGTGCACACCCCATGTGCCCACCGTTAAATCTGCGTCTGATCTACTGCAATGATTGTCTATAGGTTTTATAAATTATAAATATATAAAAAACTATACTTCCATCTTCACAAAGTGTCCCAATTATTAACTTCACAAACACCATAGCTTTAATCACTCTAAATATAAAACTGTGTCAAAATTTCGACAAAAAGAAGTTAATTTATTTTAAAAACTTACAGTAGAGCTGAGAATGTCTTTCCTCCAGTCTCACCCAGTTGCAAGACAGAAAAAAAAGTATTACTGCCCCCCATCCCGCCCTCGGGCACCTCACATCTCCACCCACTGAGGGGCACCCCAGTTCTATGGTCACTCTGCCTTTTCTACCTAATGAATATAGCAAGTATATTTCTGAACTTATAAATGAAATTAAGTCTGTTATCCAGAAAACTTTGTAATTCTTGTCTATAAATTGTGTTGTTGAATTTTAACTATGAATAGTAATCAATTTCATTATTAAGTGGCATTTTAAGCAGCCGTATGTGCTGGAGACTTTGTAAAAATAATTTTTTAACAATCTGTTTTTATCAATTTTACTAATATCACATGGACAAACCTAGACTTGTAGGAGGAAAAAGAACAACAAACACTAGCCAATCCTAGAACTTTTTTCTAATAATTAAATAATTGTGATATTCAAGAGCAGAATCAGAAGAATGAATGAAAATAATTCAATTTAACTAAATTTAGAACATGGACAGTTACCTGAAACAGATGAGCCCATGGGGAGTTGGGTACATTTAGCCTAATTAGAAAGTATATTTGGTGCATTACCTGCAGGATAAGTACTTTGGGTGGAAAGGGGAAGGTCGTAAGGGCCGAGGAAGCCCATTCATCCCGGAGACAAAGGTAGAACCTCAACATAGCTACTAGGAGCCTATGACACAGAGCTTTAGCTATAGTAAGAAGATCCTCTTTTCTAAGACCATAAAACATGGCCTAAAGACCTAAGCCTAGTGAAGGCGGTTGCTGTGTCTGGAAGGATGTAGTCTGTAAAGTGTCCTCTAGTGTCCAAAAGCTCTCACTGCATGTTAAAAACTGAAACCTTTCTCAGATCATAAGATCAAGGATCAGTTCTCTCTTACCACAACCTAATACTTGGTAGTCAACCTGATGATTTTTATTTTTTGGGTTTCCACATGGTTTTCCACTTAATCATTTTTATTGAGGTATAATTGACATATTATATTAGTTTCAGGTATAGAATGTAATGATTTTGATGTATGTATTGCAAATTGATCACCATAATTAAGTCTAGTTAACATCTGTTTTTCATTAATTTTTCTATCAGTAGACAAAACAAACAATGTTAATTGAAAGCATCCTGACTGAGCAGCCAAAGGAGACAATATGGCAACTAAGAGTCTGGGGTCTGATAACCTAAGAAAGTAAAACCTTGCATGTTGTTTACTGGCTTTGTGACCATGAATAAATGAATGAAACTTTCTGCTTCTTGGCTAACACATCTATAAAGTAGGGATAATAACTTTATTACCAAATAGGATAATCATAATCCTATGAGATAACAGATATTATTAACTAAATCTGGAGCCAGTCTAACTCAAAATCTTTTTTGTTATATTTTCCTCATTTTTAAAACCATTTTTCAAAAGATTTTATCAATTTTTAGAGAGAGAGAGAGAAAAGGAGAGAAGAGCTGGAAGCATCAATTTGCAATAATTGCATCTCATACATGCCTTGACCAAGCAAGCCCAGGGTTTTGAACCAGGACCTCAGCATTCTAAGTCTATGATTTATGATTTATCCACTGCGCCACCACAGGTCAGACTATAACCATTTTCAGTGTGCTCTTTCTACTCTTAGTTGGCAGAGTTAGGAATGTCTAGAGCTCAGTGTGCCTGACTTCTAGTCCAGGGCCCTTTTAACACATAATTAATCTCATTCTTGTTTTTAACCCATAAAAATCAACACAAATCACACTCCAAATCAGATGGAGCAGAGAAATAGCTGCTTCTCCAACACATTTCCCAGATGTGACTACAATACCACTTTTTGAAGACAATAGATTAACATGAGATTATAATGAAAAGATATCAGGAGAACCATTGAAAAAGCAAAAGATGAGTCCATTTCATACATATTTGAAACATCATTGATCAGATCTTGAGATACAGAAAAATATAGACAAATGGAGAAGCCATTTTAACATGCTCAGTCCCTAACCATTACTAGTCCCATGACCAGTTCTTTAGTTAGGACCTGGCTGTCACTCTGCCTTCTGTTCAATTTACATCCTACTATCTCCTCATCTGGAGTCTGGGGAGTGAGGCACAGAAACCACGTCCATGGTTCGTTCTCAGTCCCCAAGACTTTGTATAGACATTCAGCATAGTTGATTGACTACCCCCTTCTCCTTAAAACAGCTTCTTTTATTAGGCCTTCATAACTTCAATCTCCTGGTCCTCCTTTTACCTTACTGGTCTCCCCTGCTTGCCTCTCTTCCTCCTCCTGATCCCTAAGCACTGGGATGCCTCAGGACTCAGTCCTCAGACTGCTTCTCTAGGGGATCTTATCAAATATAACCTATATAAATTGATGACTTCCAAATTTGTCTCCAGCCCTGACTTCTCCCCTAAGCCAACTGCCTCCTTGATGTCAATATTTGCATATCTGAAGTAACAAGCATAAACCTGAACTCTCGATGACCCTCCCCAGAGAGCTGTCTCCGTGAACGACACCACCATTTACCCTATGACTCAGCCCCCAAATCTGGAGTCTCCTTCTCTTTCTTCCACACCCCATACCCAAACCACTAGCAAATTCTGTTGGATTTACTACCTTCAAAACCCATCCCAAATCCAGTCCCTTCTCACTAACTCTGCAGCTGCCACTCTGATCCCTTCCTTCATCGCCCGTCACCTAGCCAATAGCAGCACTGTAGCTGCCTTGTAACCGATACTCTGCTTACACACTTGTCCGTGAGAGCCAAAAACCATGCTAGAATAGATCATGTCTTTTCCATGGTTAAACCCACCAGTGGCTTTTTATCACATTCAAAATAAAATCCAACACCTTCCAAGCTCTTTGTATATCTGGGTTTACAAGCCCATCTTCTCTCTCTTCCCACACTGCACTGGTCCCCGTGCTGCCACCTGAAAATGCCATACTTGCTTCCAGCTGAGGGCTTTTCCTACACCGTTTCCTCTGCCCCTGCCAAGGGCTCCAACGGTGGCTCTCTCACTCACACAGCTCAAATGTCACCTGTCAGAGACACATTCCTTATTTAATTTCAAATAGAACCCCTATCATTCTGTCCCCTTATGCTGCCCTTTTTCTCAAAGCCTTTGTTATTACCTTCCCTTACATTACAAATGCATTTGTTAAGATTTTTTTTATCTTTTATCTCTTGCATGAGCATATAAGATGGTAAAAACTTTGTTTTGCTTGTTCGGGTTTCCTCAGCCCTTAGCACAGTGCATAACATATTATTAAGTACTCAATAAATATTAGTTCAAGAAATAACTTAGTGCCTCGATATTTTACATCTTAAGTTTTATGCAGTTCCCAGTGTTTTCCAGTTTGGAAACATATATTATACACCAATTAACTGTTCTTAGATATCTCATCACAATTTGAGGTTCTACCTCTTGTATTTTAAGAGCTGTAAGATATCATAGCTTGACCTGTAGTGGTGCAGTGGATATAGTGTCAGACCTTGAATGCTAAGGTTGCCGGTTCGAAACCCTGGGCTTGCCTGGTTAAGGCACATATGGGAATTGATGCTTCCTGCTCCTCCTCTCTCTCTTTCTTTCTATCTCTCTCTCCCCTGTCTCTAAAATAAATAAATTTTTAAAAAACATTTTCTTATTTTTAAAAAATGTTATCATAACTCAGTTGCTGGATGTTAAACTGGTCTGATGATGGAAATTCCCTCTCAGCCCTCTCCAATGTGCCACAATGCCTGAAATGCTATAGCAAGCCTTTATAAAACTGTTTCATTTCTGACAGCTTGCAGTCACCACACTTGAGATCATGTTATAGAGTGGGGATGGGGAGGACAACTGGAGGTCCTAGATAAAATCATTCACTTTCAATAAATATGATTACGATGCCAGAAGATGGGTGTCCCTCCAAGATATCAGCACTGATTGGCTGGTAAGTATGATGGACAGAAGACACCGAAAAAATAATTCTATTGCAGGCCCAAGCCTTAGAACCATTTAATAGAGTGACATAAACATCCCACTGTAATTTAAGATTAAGTCCTGTAGGCATAATAATATGGTCCAATTCAACCATCACATGCATGTTTCCAGATGAGAATATCCTTGAAGGTGCACAGAACAACTCACACTCCACATTATTGGGCTCCATCTTGTCGAATCTCTCATGCCACACTCATGGGTCCACTTACATTTCCTTGAAGAATCACTAACTCAACAGAACATCTCCTGGCTGTAAGCATATCCAACACAAACATGACACAGTCATGTTCAGAATCAGTTCTGTATAAAACACATGAAATACAAATGTCTTTTTAAACACTACATCTATTGAAGTCTGGAGTAATGAAAAATGTATAATTTATCCCTACCACTTCTTCTTTGGAACCATGTGTTTAAAATTGTTATTTGATATAGAAAAGGTAACTGGAAATTACTGAGCCTTTACACCAGATACTTCAAATAGGTTCCTTCATTTGATTTAATTCTTACAACAACAACCGAGTTAGACAGGTATTACCACTGACATTTTATATATGGGGAAACAGGCTTAGAGACATCAAGGGGCTGGCCCTCCAAGCCTTTATATCTCCCTGTAAATGTCAGTTGATCAAACAAAAAAAGAGCCCATGTATCATCTCTGATATTTACACGACTTTATCTTCACTACACCTACCAGTCAAAATAACCATCACTTCTTAGCTAGTCTACTGTTAGTGCCTTCTAACTTACTTCCCTGTTTCCACACTTACTCACTCTGTACTCCAAACCAGCCAAACTAATATTTGTAAAATATAACGATAAAACAAACTGGCTTAAGCACCTCAAAGATTCCTCATTATACTTAAAATATAATAAAAATTATCATACCCTATAGACAAGACTGCCAAGAACTTTACTTCAAGCTCTTCTCGCTTCTTTCTATATATCCATAAGGACCTATTTCTACTCCTGGAACACTCTAAGCTGTACCTACATTAGGGCTCTTCTCCGGAATTCTTCATGCAGAAAAACTTTCATAGAAAGTTCAACTGTCAGGCCCTGGCCGGTTGGCTCAGCGGTAGAACATCTGCCTGGTGTGTGGAAGTCCCAGGTTCAATTCCCAGCCAGGGCACACAGGAAAAGCTCCCATCTGCTTCTCCACCCCTCCCCCTCTCCTTCCTCTCTGTCTCTCTCTTCCTCTCCCACAGCCAAGGCTCCATTGGAGCAAAGTTGGCCTAGGCGCTGAGGATGTCTCCGTGGCCTCTGCCTCAGGTGCTAGAATGGCTCCGGTTGCAGTGGAGTGGGCATGCTGGGTGAATCCTGGTTGGGCACATGTGGGAGTCTGTCTGACTGCCTTCCCGCTTCTCACTTCAGAAAAATACAAAAAGAAAAAAAAGTTCACTGTCGTTCAGCTCTCGGCCGGAGGTTACCTCCTCCGATGGGTCTTTTCTCATGACATTGGGAAGCAGCCCACTCTCACCTCCTTATCACACTACAGTTTTATTTTATGACAGTACTAATTACAAGTTGCTATTTTCTTTTTTTCATTCATTTTTGTTTTTACTTCTTCTCATCTCCTCCCTCTAAAATGCTATTAGATGCCCTGATTGTTAAATTGAGCACTGTAACTCTAGCACCTAAAACAGGGCCTGAGACATTATAAGTACTCAGTAAATGTTAGTTGAGCACTACCTAAACTTAAACTGTGACTTCCAGAGTCAAGATTAAAATTTAGGTGTTCAGCCTCACATACTGTTTACTACATTCTGACTTCAACACGAATTAATCTTGAAATATAATAATTTTTATAATATACTTCTTATTTTATGTATATTGACCTGTATCTACCAAATCCTTTAAATTACAATTATATACTTATCTTTCAAGATCCATTTTACTTTCCCTATGGTGTTTTCATCCCTAATCAAATCTAGACCCTGGCTGGTTGGCTCAGCGGTAGAGCGTCGGCCTGGCGTGCGGGGGACCAGGGTTCGATTCCCGGCCAGGGCACATAGGAGAAGCGCCCATTTGCTTCTCCACCCCCCCTCCTTCCTCTCTGTCTCTCTCTTCCCCTCTCTCTCTTCCCCTCCCACAGCCAAGGCTCCATTGGAGCAAAGATGGCCTGGGCGCTGGGGATGGCTCCTTGACCTCTGCCCCAGGCACTAGAGTGGCACTGGTCGCGGCAGAGCGACGCCCGGAGGGGCAGAGCACCACCCCCTGGTGGGCAGAGCATCGCCCCCTGGTGGGCGTGCCGGGTGGATCCCGGTCGGGCTCATGCGGGAGTCTGACTGTCTCTCCCCATTTCCAGCTTCAGAAAAATACAAAAAAAAAAAAAAAATTAAAAAAAAATTTAATCACTCTTTTATCGGTATTAACATACATCTTTAGTATATTTCATTTTTGAAACTTAGCTTGCCTTGTTGTTTTGTGTAGGAGAGAGAGAGAGGAAGGGAGCAAGATGAGAAGCATCAGCTAGTAGTGTGTCACATTAGTTGTTCATTGATTGCTTCTCATATGTGCCTTGATTGGGGGGGCAGGTGCTCAAGCAGAGCCAGTGACCCCTTGCTCAAGCCAGTGACCTTGGGCTCAAGCTAGCAACCTTGGGATCAGGTCAATGATCCCGTGCTTAAGCTGGCAACACCGTGATCAAGCTGACAACCTCAGGGCTTCAAACCTTGGGACCTCAGTGTCCCAGGTCAATTTTCTATGTACTGTGCCACCAGCAGTCAGGTAGTTTACCTTGTTTTTTACCTGGATCTCTACCTAGACTATAAGTTGTTTGAAGGTAGAGATCATGTCTAATTTTTTATATTTCCCCAAATGCCTATCAGGTTGCTTTGAACTTAGAAGATTTTCAATGAATTTTGGCTGAATTAAGTTATCTTCTCTTCATACAAATATCTTGTTGAGTTTCAAAGATTTAGGGCAGTCATAATACAATAAAAATCGCTCAAGGAGGCAGAACAACCTGTTTATTGACAATAACAATACTTCCAAGAAATATATTGGAATGACCGAGGTTCAAGGCAATATTCCACCCAATCTAGAATGAATTCTATGGAGGAAAAAAATTGCATCTCACTGACTCAGAACCTATAAATATTTTTCAAGTAATATCTACACAGAATGTTGAATTCCAAACAACTTTTGAAAACCACTAATCATTCACATTCTTCCCCAAACGTCACACAGTGTAAAACTGATGGGTCTTTTGTGACCTGATGACATTTGTCTTCATTCCTGAAGACATTATAATGGAAATGTGGTGTTCTATCATCCTGCTACAGTTGGTATAAATCCACCAGATACTTTTTAAAAATATTTTGGGAACACACAGTCATGCAAACCAATATCTGCCTGTCCCAGCAGGGGATAGTAAAAGACTTTACAAACTCCAGATGGGATTTAACAGCTTTAGTAAAATATAAAATGCTCCAAGAGTGCTAAGTCACTTCAGGAACAACTCAAAGCAAATATATTTTATTTCCATTATACATATTTTTCTTTCTTAAAAAAAAAATTAATTTTTTCAATAAAAGTTTGATTGCAGTCCTTGGACATTTAATTTCTCTTAAAATTAAATTATAATTATTTACCCTGTGGATACTATGCATATTGGTATTTGTGGACATATCAAAAACTTTCTAATTTTCCCCAAAACATACGAAGTTCAAATAAGCATTCATTTGATTTCAATATGTTAAATGCCTGTTTCACCAGAAATCCAAACAGTCCAATGTTACCTCCTTTTTTGTTTTGTCATCTCTAACTTTAATCTGGCAACTATGCAGGTGCTGACATTCTGAAAAATATTTTATAAAACAGTAATTGCTAATCATTTCATAAAATATGACCTAGAAACGCATTATTATCTCATTTTATTTTAAACGATTATTTTCTTGGTCTCTGTGGGGAATATAAGATTGTGATCATAAAATAAAGTCGATTTTTCTATTCGAAGTGAGCAGAAGCACCAATAACTTTCCCCCCCTAAAAAAATATCACTTATGCAATTGGATTTCATGTAACAAGCAGTCAGGTTGGGAGTAAAAAGAGACAGGATGTCTACAAATGTTCTTTACTATTGTTTTACTTAGATTAACATTGGAACATGCTTTGCTTTGCTTAACCAAGTCTCAGTAAATGGCTGCAATCCAGTAAAAAAGCAGTTGAAAGTCAACCCAAGATTTAAAATCAGCTTCATTTAATATATTAAGAATATAATCCACAAACAATATGCAACTCAAGAAAAAAAAAAATACATGTTGGTGTGGCCCACACCATGGGTCACAGCCATGTCTGTGAGCAGAGGCTCCTTTCCACTTTCTGAACCACCCACTTTTCTCAGATATGAAACCAATTCAGAGCAATAAGACACTATAGCAAAAGTCAGAGCAGCAAAAGTCAGATACCTATTAATTCATTTGATGGCAATCCCCAAACCAAAGAGGTCAAGGTCATGGATTTGTGCAAATATGGGTTCAAGTAAGTCTCTTCTTGTTCACAGATAGTAGCTTTAATCTCAGAGAGTGACTGTCACAGAAAACAAATCTATCTATGTCCTTCTCCCACTTAAAACTCTTCAGTGGCTCCCCTCTGACCTTAGGAGAAAGTTCAGGCTTCCTCTAATACCATCCAGAGCCCCGTAGGACCCAGGCTTGCTTTCTTCTCCATGGCGTCTCTCAACATTCCTCCTCCCCACCCTCTCAGATGTACGATAACACAGTTCCCCAAGAACATGCTGATCCTTCCATCTGGCACGTTGTCCCCTTATTCTCTCCTGACTTGCTCCCATCCATAGCCCAGACCTCCACTTAGAGGCAGCTCCCCCAGGAAATCCTGTGTCCCCAAAGTCTTGGGAGAGCAGAACATCCTCCTGTGAGCTGCTCCCAGCGGACCTCACTGTATTCACACGGCAGGGTTGTTTGTCTCTGCTGCTGGCCTGTGTTACTTAACCCAAGACTCAGAGATAACTTGAGGTCAATAAATTAGTGGTGGGAGAAGAACTAAAACCCTGTACCTTCCCTTAACCAACACACTACGCGGCCATCCAGGGTGGAGGTGTTAATTCAAACATTATGAGCTTTTATTATGTGAAATGAGATCACTTAATATAGAAATGTATAGCCTAGGACCTGTACTGCATACTATGTGCTCAGTAAATATTAGCCATCATCATCATCATTAACATTAGCATTAGCAGTAACATTAGCATTGTTACTGTTTGTTTAGAGTTCATCTTTTTCAAGACAAAACTTTAGGGATCCTGCCAAATCCAGGATCCTTCCAAACAATGAGATCAACAGAAAGTGATAGTTTTTCAGACTACTTCCCCTCCTTTCTTTCCTCGGAAATCTCTAAGACCAACCTGAATTATGCCTCTGAAACAGTGAAAATGGGGTTGCTCTCAAGCACAATCCCTTTTCACATCCACCCTCCAGCAATTATACCTTGGTGACTGAAGTTCCATTAAAGAGTCTAAAAAAGGATGTGTCACACATCTTTGGTGGTGTTATTCTATCACTTTTAGCATGATATCCATCTTGATCCTTTTGGCTTGACTTAGGCCCATTAGATGTGAGGCCAAGGTAGAGTGAATTTTTACAAAACTCTTTATTTCTTTAGGGATGTGAAACTGAACCTTGGCCCAATGGCAGCAGCATCTATTTAAAAACAATCTGATTTTGTAGAAACGTAGAAGGAAAACAATGAAAACAGGAACTGTCTGCTATTAAATATGTTTCCTGTAACCCAAGCTCAGTAAATTGAGTCTCTTGGTTTTGCTGTTGTTCCACGTCTGGGAGCCCCATTTAAATCAGCAGGGTTTTGTAAGTTCAGATCAATGGCAGGATTTTTGGTTTCACAGAGGAACAAAGCTTTTCAGGAGAAAGAATCAGCCCATGCACAGCAAGTACAGTGTCTTAATTGCAGATATACTTCAGAGCTCTGAAGAATTGCGTTAGTTCATTGAATCTTAGACTCGTTCCTCCACACTGAAAACTAAGTGCACAATTTAACGTATTTGGCATTTTCTTTTTAAGGGTGATCCAAACTTTGAAATGCCTCTTGTATTACAGGTCCAAAGGGCCCTCATGAAAAAATAAAATAAAATCTTTGGTTATCATCTTATTCACAGTAGCAGATTACACTTGCAGTTTATAACTTTCCATTTCCTGAGAGGAAATTTAACATAGTTAGCCATAAAAAAAATGCCAATTTATAAATGACTATAAACGTTTTTAATCAGCTCCCATAATGGAGATTCAGCTTCTTGATTTAGAATTCACAGTTTTATTTTAAATTTATTTTTAAATTATAGGTAAATTTATTTAAAACGGACATCTAAAACTTGACCATTTATCTGGGAAGCAGCAGTAAGTAGACAGTGACTCCAACCAGAACTCCTGGGCATAAGAACAATAGGTCTCACATCATGCATGCATGACTGGGAATCTGGGGAGGCAGAAAGCAAGCAGAGAAGAATTAGACAGGTAATAGAATGGTAGTCAGAGAGAAGGAGAAACAGGATGGCGGTATCATCCTCATCTCCTCATCTATGAACATCTATGTAAAAATTAAAAAGTGCCTTACTTCCATATCTAATCTCAACATTATAGTGCAAGTTTTAGCAATAAAGTAGGAACTCCTCAGCCAACAAGGAATGAACCTCAAAGCATTAGGCACTCTCCACCTCCTCTGTCTTCATTGTCTTAGAAAATCTGTCAAAGCTCCAAGATCTGGGAGAAGACTTTGGACTATGCACAAATTCTGAAACTTGTAGAAACTTCAGAAGGGATCATAGTCTTTCCCTCGATGCTGCCTCTCGCATCCATTCTAGAATGAGGAAGAGGTTATCATGTTCTCCAGCCTACTCTCCTTGCCTCCATGTTCAAAATGCTCAAGGCTTTTACGAGCAGACTTAGCATCCTCATAGTTGAGCTCAGGAATCTACACACTTGGGAGCCATGCACTGTTTTCTGAGTATCATTTTCTTTTTGTCTCTGTTGTGCCAAGAACTTAAGACTCATACTATCTTTCCCTAAATTCCATGAGTATAATTTTGTTTTAACTGTGAGGGGAAAAAATGAATTGGCCATTTTAAATAGTTCAAGCACAGTGATTAACATGCATTTTTCTGAGTTTTCTGAGAATGAAAATAAAAATATTTTAAGTAAAAGAAAAAAATTTCAGAATGTCTAAGGGGGAATGCACAAATAAATAATCCTTCCTGTCTTATGCAGCACTTATTAACATAGACGTCTATAGCTTTCGATGCATCAGTACATAAGTATCCTGAAAGTTTATGCAAATTTTGGATATATACAATTAACATCTTATGTAGACAGGGCCTATGGCTTTTATGAAATTTTAAATGGATAAAAACCTTCACAAAAGTTTTAAGAGAGTTAAATTAACAAGAAGTTCAAAAATCTTTATTTTATTCCATTTTTCAACCATTTAATGCTAAAAAATTTTTGCCAAGTTCAAGCACTTTGCCTCTGAAAATAGAAACAGAGGTTGAAGATTCAGTGTATGTGGACAGCAGTACAATCTGTTCCTCTCCCTGCTTTATAAAGGAGCCCCTATTTAATGAAGTACCATCTTCTTCTAGGAGCTATCTCTATACCTACAGACCTATTTATAGTTCCATTGCCAGATAGACATATAATAATATCTGGTATTTATTGAGCTCCCTATGTACATACCCAGCCCTGTTTGAATCATTTTGTCTCATTTAGTCTTCATAATAATCCCATTAGATTACTACTGTTATTATTCACATTTTATACACGAGACTTAAAAAATTGAGTTCTTGTACAAGGTTATGCAATGAAAAGATGGTATACCATGAATCTAAATCCAGAGAGTCTGACTCCAGAGTCAGCACTCTAAACCAGGGGTCCCCAAACTACGGCCCAGCCCACGGGCCGCATGCGGCCCCCTGAGGCCATTTATCCGGCCCCCGCCGCACTTCCAGAAGGGGCACCTCTTTCATTGGTGGTCAGTGAGAGGAGCATAGTTCCCATTGAAATACTGGTCAGTTTGTTGATTTTAATTTACTTGTTCTTTATTTTAAATATTGTATTTGTTCCCTTTTTTTTTTTTTTTTACTTTAAAATAAGATATGTACAGTGTGCATAGAGATTTGTTCATAGTTTTTTTTATAGTCCGGCCCTCCAATGGTCTGAGGGACAGTGAACTGGCCCCCTGTGTAAAAAGTTTGGGGACCCCTGCCTAAACCATTGTGTATACTGCTCCAGAAGAAATTTTACAACAATGTCATTGAGGAAGCTAAAAATCAAGACAGTATCTGGGGTATTTTTTTTTTAATCCAATACTTTTGAGCTGAGTAGGAGCTTGGACATC
This sequence comes from Saccopteryx leptura, assembly GCF_036850995.1. NCBI lineage: Eukaryota > Metazoa > Chordata > Mammalia > Chiroptera > Emballonuridae > Saccopteryx > Saccopteryx leptura. The sequence continues at coordinate 113,768,308 of NC_089504.1, forward strand.
ATCTTGTCATCCATCTTTACATGAGCAAAGATTAGAGAGATTTCACAGTAGGACTGGAGGAGGAGTAATAGATTGAACAATAATAAAAAAAGGAAATGGAGACAATGTAAATTACTTAAGTAAAATAAAGGAATAAGTACAAGAATATTTATTTTTTTTAATTGTTTAAACTTATTTAGTGATATTTAGAGAGAGGGGAAGGAAGAAAAAGAGAAAGAGAGAAACATCAATCTGTTTCTGTGTGTGCCCTGACCAGGAATTGAACCCGTAACCTCTGCACATCAGGACAGTGCTCGAACCAACCAAGTTACCCAGCCAGGGCTAAAGACATTTATTAAATTTAAGTTCTTTTTCTTTTAAGTACTACTTTTTAAAATCTATCCAGCAGAACATGTGTGTGAGAATGTAAAATGGTACACCCACTCTGGAAAACAATTTGGCAGTTCCTCAAAATGTTAAACACAGATACGACCCAGCAATTCCACTTTTAAGTATAAACTCAAGATAACTGAAAACACATGTTCACATAAAAACTTATACACTAATGTTCATGGCAGCATTATTCATAATACCAACAAGTAGAAACAACAACTCAAATGTTCATCAATTAATAAATAAACAAGATGTGGTGTGTCTATTAAAAAGTGGAATATTATTCAGCAGTAAAAAGCCATGAAACATTAGTACATGTTACAAGATGGATGAAGTTCAAACACAGTATGTTGAGGGAAATAAGGCAGTCACATATTGACCACATATCATATGAGCCCAGTTATCCAAAATATCCAAAGAGGTAAATCTATAGAGACAAGAAAAGTAGTGGTTCCCAGGAGCTAGGGGCAAGGGAGAGTGAAATGAGGAATGAGGAGTGATGGCCAATGGATGGAAGGTTTATTCTGAGGAGAGGGTGATAAAAATATTGTAACATTAGATTATGTGCAATTCTATAAATATACTAAAAATTATTTAATTGTAAATTTTAAACAAGTGAACTTTATGGCATGTAAATTATGTTCCAAAATGACTGATAAAAACTGTTTACAAAAGAGCATGTGCTTCCTATCTTTTCTTTTACCACAAGGAGTGGGCAGAAATGGTAACCGCATTGGTTTCATGCCTGTCTTTCAGCAATACTTGCTCTCTCTTCATCTAAAAGCATTACTCACTGCCAGCAGAGGGAGCTCAAACGACAGCTTTACCCTCTCTTTGCACCCAGGCATGTATTTTGTGAGGACAAGAGGGAAAAAAAAAAAAAAAAAAAAAAAAAAAATATATATATATATATATATATATATTTCTTCAGAAAAGAATATTTTTAGAAAATATTTTCTCTCTAGAGAAAATAAAGGATAGTTGAATTTTAGCCTTACTTATTCTACCAAAAGGGTTGAAAAGTTGATATGAGTAGCTGTCTCTTTAAAACCAACCTACATCGACCACTTACATATCTCAGCTTCTCAGTTTTGTGACAATGACATACCTTCTGAGCCTGTTTCATGGCAGGCTTCAGAATGTGCGTCCATCCCAGTTCTCTACCAACAAGAATCCTAGCTATATCCTCAAAAGAGATCAACAACTATCAAAAGCATAACCAAGCCAATAGTAATGTCGCTTTCTCCCTCTCTGGGGTTATGTAGAGCCAGTCTTAACAGGGGGGGGGGAAAGATCAACTCTCTGACATGTTTCCCAGAGAAAACATGTCTAATTTAAAAAAATGTATACGTGCTTCCTAAAAGTGCAGGCCCCTGTTGCCCCAGCTGTTAGAGTTACAATGGTGCATCAAATGAGAGTAATCAATTTTACACAGATGAAGAAAGATATAATATTTCAAGCCGAGCTTTGGAATTAACTGAATTTATATGCATGTTGTAGTGGAAAGAGCATGGAATGTAATTTCAGAGGATGCAGGGTCAATCCTTACTCCACCACTTACAAGTTCTGTGACGTTGGGCAATTTAGTCAACTTCTCCAAATCTCCAGTTCCCCATATGTAAAATGTAAATGACAATAATATCCACTTCACAGAGAGGTTGTAAACATCAAGTGAGCATGGTCCATGTTCAGGGGCTTCTCCTATGGTTATTTTAAGAATGTACTTCCAAAAATGGAATCAAGTTCCTCAAAATAAACTTCTGTGAAAAAGATAGAAATCATTCTAGAAAATTACATTCTCTTTAATTACACTTTAACATGATTGACCATGTTAATCTATTGAATAAATTGAAATATTTTGGGTAATTGTCTACATCAAAAAAAATCAAATAATTATTAAAACAATTAGTTATAAAGTTTCAACATTGTAGAAGTGCCAAATATTGGTAAAATAGACATGTGACATAAATGGAATGAACAATGAGATCAAGAAATTTAGGAGACTATTAATTTCCAAAGCAAGGGCTATTCCTTGGAAGCAAAATCATTGTTCAATTTAAGAGTATTACAAAAGTACTTCCAACACCTCAGCTTTATCACTTGCCTGTTACATGATTTTAGAAAAGCCCCCTAAACTTTGTAAACTTGCATTTCCTTACTTATAAAATGAAGATAACTGACCCTGCATCCTCTGAAATTACATTCCATGCTCTTTCCATTACAACATGCATATAAATTCAGTTAATTCATAGGTTTATTTTGAAAGGTAAATTTGGCATGTAAACCGCCTTTGCACAGTGTTGGCACAAGCAAGGATTCAACACATGTCAGTTGCTTTTTGTCTCAATATCTAAAAGTATGTCTTAAGACTTTGCATAGAGAATATTTTTGAGTATTTATCTGAGATATTTTCCGATAGATTAGATTATGTCTATGTTTATTTCAAACAGATTAATTGAATTCACTTTGAGTATACTCTGTTCCCATCACTTCATCATAATCGTTCTCGTTAAGATTAGTAATGACCTGCGTGACGCTAGACTCAATAGAGAGTTCTCCCTCTACATCTTAAGTGTATCAGAAGCATGCTTTACTGTTGATCACTCTCCCTTGAAACGTTTTCTTCCCACAGCTGCCAGAACACCACTCTCCTGATGTTCTTCCCGCCTCGCTGGCCGCTCCTTCCTGATCTTTACTACAAATGTTCTCAAACACTGTCCTGTCCTGCAGCAGCCAAGACTTTTAAAAACATGCAATACCTGCCTATTTAGTCAGGGGCCTCTTTTCTCTCAGATTGTCACATAAAAAAATGACAACAGCCAACATAGCAATAGCCATCCAGTATGTGAGAATCAAAATTATACCTAATTTTTTGGTCAGATTGGCAATACATATAACATGTTTTTGGTGTGTTTCAGAATTTTAGTAATTAGTTTATGTGTCCCATGAGATGAAATGGTTGAAGATCACTAGTCTACAGTTGACCTTTAATAGGGCAGTCTTCTGAGTACTTCAGGCTCAGTCCTTGAGTCGCTTCTCTTCTCTGAACTAACTCTCTTAATGATTTCAAAAATTCTTACGGTTTTTAATACCTCCTATATTCTAACAGTTATCAAATTTAAATTTTCAGCCTGGAGTTTTCTTCTGAGCACCAGACATATACATTCAACTGCATCTTCAGTATTTCCATTCAGACACATCCTATGCTCTCAGAATTAATATGTCCAGCTCCAACCTTCTCTTTCCTCCCAAACCTTTTCTTCCCACAATCTTCCCTTCTCAGTTACTGGCAGTTTCAATCCGTACAGCTGCTCAGGTCAAAAACTTTAACTTCTTCCTTGATAGCTCTCTCCTTCTCACAAACTATATCATGGAACCCATCAGCAAATTCTGTCAGCTTTATTTTCAGAGCATATCCAGAATCCATCCCCTGATCCAGCCACTGGTTGTCCCTTCCACTACTACCCTGGCCAAACCATCGCCCGGATTACAATAGCCTTGTCCTCTCACTTAAACCTCTTCATAATCTCTCTCTTCCCCACCTAGCAGAGTCATCTTTTAGATGAAAATTAGACCAAGTTGCTCCTCTGCTCAAACCCTCCAGTGGCGCCCCATCTCACTCAGAGTAAAATCTGAAGTCTTTACAATGACCATCTTGAGGTCCTCCTTCCCTCCTCAGGGCACTCGAGCTGCTGTGGCAGCCTAGCTGTCCCTCCAACATGGCGGGCGGGCTCCTGCCCACTCAGGGCCTTTGCGTTTGCTGTTTCTTCTGCCTGGAAAGCTCCTCCCTGCAGATGCCTGTGTGACCACCATCCTGCTCCCTGCAGGTCTTCCCTCCTGTGTCACCTCTCAGTGAACCCTCCCCGGGACATTCTAATCAGAATTGCATTCATCCTCTCTGCCCTCACACTCCTTACTCCCCTCTCTGCTTCATTTTAGCTATTACCACATGACATTCTACATGTTTCCATTATCTGTTTGCTAATTGTCTGCTTCTCTAGAATGTAAACTCTCTCTGGAAGGTAGAGGGAAAGAATTCATGTGATCTGTTTACCTGCTGAGTCTCCAGGACCAAGACCAGCATCTTGCCCTAGCAGGCACTCAATAACCATTTGTTGAGTAAGTGAAAAGGATAAAGGGATAGTTTTCCTATGCCAAGAATACATGTTAATCAACCTCCTAAATATAATTAAAACCTTAAGGCTTTTGGCACATAAATAGATCAATTTTAAAATTTAAAAACGTGCTTGTGAAACAAAATCTATTATAGCTCACATGATAGTTGGTCCCTTAGAATCCAATACTCTGTGTGTATATATATGTATATATACATATATTTATAATAAATTTATCTATACATACATATACATAAATAAATAGATATAACACACTCGGCAAACACATTCCTTTTATTTCTTAGTGTCTCACTAAGTTTAGTTTATACATCAAACTAAAATTTAAACCACAGCAATATACTGCCCTTTTTCTTTCAAGGATTTCCATTCTTGCTTCTTTGGAGGGATATGTGTAATATGCATTATGCAAAGCAGTACTTTTTTGGAATTATAGTTAATACAGATTATAATTTAAATAAAAAAGTCAAGAAACAGCTCCCATTATTTCATAAGTTTTCAACAGAATGAAAACTATCTATTTCTTCATCCTTGAACCTTCAGCCTAGGTGAGATAGCCAATGGTGAAATAAATTATAAAACATGTGAAATGTCATCAAAATTTTTATTAGCCATATAATTTTGGGAAGAAGAGTTTAGTTTTGGGCTATTGTTTTTACTATCTTCTAGTACTGCAAGAAATTTGCTTCTTACAAAAAGTTATCCTACAGCTCTGGTCAATAAGGTGGCAGAAGAACTACATTCTAGCCAGAGATATTAACTAAAGATATTATCAGAAAAAATGTTTTCTTTTTCTATTCTATATTTGCCGCCTAATGAACCCCTCTTTCTGATACTATTCTGCCATGGACTTTTTTGACATTTATGGTTTCTTTTGTCTTACCCACATCATGTAACATAAACAAAAATTTTACATTTTAAATGTGTTTTAGTGAAAAAAGGTTGCCCATCTCAACAGTTTCTAAGGAAAAAAATTAATTTTAGAAATTATATATATTTTCCATTTACACCTCAGAATAAACTAACTTGTTTATTTTTCTTTGCAAAATGCTCACTTCTTTTAAATTTTTCTCTATTTCCAAAGTCTGTGATATTCACTCTTTCTTTCTATGTAACTAAATACACCTTTTCCTCTGAGAAAGTCTTGCCAGGATTTTACCACATGTTCCGTCCTGAGTTATGAGCACAGGTTCTCAGTGTGAAGGTTGAAAAGCATTTGGAAATGAAATAAAAAGCAAGTTGTCAAATGTTTTCAATTTAATGGGAAAATACGATGTCTTCTGATGTTTCATACATAGACAAACCCTCAGTACAAACCAATACTGGAAATCAACATTCATGTCGATTAACAATTTGACTGTCCACAGTGACTTGACACTGGAATGATCACTCAAGAAATTTGTTTTAACACTGATTTGATCTTACTCTTAAAAGAGTTCAACTAATAAGTATCTAAAAGAAGCTCCCATACTTTATATATCCACCTAACCCCAAGATGGAGATTGCACACATACCATTTATAACACTCAAATCAGCCTTAAACGGAGATGTTAAAACCTAATTTATTAATGCAATTTTAGTTGCTCTATTTACTTTCTCTGCTTGCCATTAGAATAAACCTGCAATCAACAAACTATATATTTGTGTATGTCTGTTTTTAATCAGTGTCTGTCACTACTGTCACTAGACCAGAAGCTCCAGGAGATCAGGGACCATTTTCATTTTACTCACCATTATTTCCTCAGCGCCAAACACAGTGCCAAGCCCATGGTAAGTTCTCAATAAATATTTATTCAACAAACAAATAAATGTCCCTTTTATAGCATTCTCTGTGCCTAGCACAGCTTCAATCTATAATAGTGGTCAATAAATTTATATTAAATTGCATTAAGAAGATAGTCTTGAGGGAAGTGGTTTTGAAATTACAAATTTATTTGTTAAACCACTGAAATAATTGTAAGACATCTGTAACTATTCTGTCAGGCATGTGCTTAATTTGACACAATTTTGTTAAACCCATTACAGTTTCAGTTTCCTTTTTTGTTTACACTCTAAATCTGTAAATATATGTCTTTTCAGCAAAATCTGTATGAGTCATTACAGATGACGTGTTCTAGAATTGTATACCAGTGTCACTCCAATATACTTAATAATAATAAACAAACAAAATTTTTAAAGCTTGTGAGTCAGACTTCTTTCCCTCAAATAAATTATTCCTCCAGCTTTTCCAGATCATTAGAGGGAATGCTTATGTCAAATTTCCACTGATTAGTGATTAGTCTTGGTGCTCAATAAATGTGAAATACTTTTCTACAATCTCTTTCTCCACAATTTTATCAATTTCCACGCTTACATCTACCACTTCTCAATATCAATATCGACTATGACCACCTCATCAACCAAATTCCTAACCAGAAGGACACTTATCCCTGCCCTCTCTCAGTAGCACATGCCTGAGAACCCAGCTGAGTCCTGACCCACTCATACTCAACACATTCAAATCCGGACTCTTCTTCCCCAAATCTGCTCGTATTTAGCATCACCTTTCTCCCAACCAGTCAGATTAGGAACTCCGTGGTAGTCTAGCTCAGTGGTCCCCAACCCCCAGGCCGCGGACTGGTACCGGTCAGTGGGCCATTTGGTACCGGTCCACAGAGAAAGAATAAATAACTTACATTATTTCCATTTTATTTATATTTAAGTCTGAACGATGTTTTATTTTTTTTAAATGACCAGATTCCTTCTGTTACATCCGTCTAAGACTCACTCTTGACGCTTGTCTCGGTCACGTGATACATTTATCCGTCCCACACTAAAGGCCGGTCCGTGAAAATATCTTCTGACATTAAACTGGTTCATGGCCCAAAAAAGGTTGGGGACCACTGGTCTAGCTAGTACATCCCGCACATCATAGTGCACTGAATCAGACCTTTCTGCCACCTTTTCCCTTCAATCAGTCCCCATCCTGCTTCCAGAATAGGCTTCCTAAGACTTTGCTTCTTTCCTACTCATCCATCTACAAAGCACCTGAACTTTAATTCTTCTTCTAACCTTCCATTTTATAGCTTTATCCTTTCACCAGAACTTCCTAAAGGCCCAAAAGTCAACCAAATTGAATTAATAACAATTTCCCAAATAGGTTTCCAGCTTTTCTGCCATCATCCTTTTCCTCAAGGTGTCCCCTGCTCGTAAATGTCTTTCTCCAATGTCAAATTACTACCCATCCTTTAAGACCCATCTCAGATACAACCTGCTCCTTAAAACCTTCCATGATTCCACCAAGATGTATTCCCTCCTGCCTGCAAACTCCTACAGCCTTTTGCATTTCTCCTAAAGAATTTACCAGCCCTGACCAGTTGGCTCAGTGATAGAGCATCCACCCAGCGTGTGGAAGTCCCAGGTTCAATTCCCAGTCAGGGCACACAGGAAAAGCGACTATCTGTTTCTACCTCCCTCTCCTTCCCTCTTCTCTTTTTTTCTCTCTTCCTTTCCACAGCCATGACTTGATTGTTTGAGTGCCTTGGCCCAGGCACTGAGGGTGGCTCAGTGGAGCCTCCACCTCAGGTGCTAAAAATAGCTTGGTTGTGAGCATAGCCCCATATGGGCAGAGCATCGGTCCCAGACAGGGGTTACCAGATGGATCCCGGTCAGGGTGCATGTGAGAGTCTATCTCTATCTCCCCTCCTCTCACTTAAAGAAATAAAATTTAAAATTAAATTAAAGAAAAAAGGAATTTCCCATATCCTATGCTACACTTTAGTATGGTTACTTATTTAAAATTTAAACCTTCCTTGCCTACTTGAGAGGTCACATAGTGTATAAGACATAGTCAAATTTGCTACATATTTAAGGAAGTTTTTCAAATTTTCTAAGCCTTAATTTCATCATTGGAGGATGGGGAAAATAAACTATCAGGAAGACATTAAAACTGGTGTTTACAAAGATGTTTAATGATGAGGAATATTATTTCTCATTATGAATGAAAAATTATCACAATTAGAAAAATACAGACACATTAAAAAGACTGGAAAGAAATAAAATTTTAACAGCTCTTATCTTCAAGTGGTGTGCATGATTTTCGTTGTGTTCTATCCTTTTTTATTTTCCAATGTTTCTACACCTGATTCATAAAACAAAACTTTCTAGAATCCTTCAAAAACTAAATTGTAAACTGATGACACAAAAAGTATTGAGAAAAAGCAGTTTATAATAGGAAATTTTTTTAATTACTAGGGTAATATACAAAGTTCACTACCATCAACAACAACAACAAAAATGTAGGAAGAGACATTTATGTCTTTAAAATGCATCAGATTTCAGCCATAATGGAAAGGATCAAGGAGAATAAGGAACTTCAGAAATTATTTCCCTCAAAATATTTGCTATCATAATTGATTACGACACTGGCACAGGTTCTGAGTTTGGGTTTTTGAGAGCACTGCATCCTGGTCTAACATCGGGAGAGAGCAACACAAACAAAAAAGCCATTGCATCGAGCCTGAGATCAAGAATTTATGTCTGGCTCAAATCAGAGAATCCGCATCAAGAAAGACTTGAAGCTACAAAGGTATATGTTATAGTCAGCACCCTTCATGATTTTGGATACCTCTCAATTACAAACTCAACATATCTAATGTTAAATTTACTATCTTCTTTTCAAAGCCTACTGCTTTTTCAGGGCTTAAGAGCGTGGCTTTGAAGTCCAGTAGACCACATATTCAACATCAGCTCTGCCAGTAATTGGAAAAGTGGACTTTGGAAATGTCATTTAATTGCTCTGAGCTTTATTTTCCTATTTGTAAAGAGAAAAAAAAACCCTACAGGTTGTTGATAGGAATAAATAGTTTTTAAATGTGTTTAAGTCACTTAAAACAGCACCTGGCACAAATAAGGACTTAAAAATGCTAACAATTTTTTGTAGTTAAATAATCACCATCTACCTATTATCCCATGCCAGAAGCAACAGAGACATTATAGCCATTCTGTCCCCAGGAGCTACCACAGTCACTAACTTCTGCCAATTTTGCCCCTGGAAATAACTTAGGAATCTAACACTTCCTTCATGTCTACTGCTACTTAGGATTGTAGTTTTTCTCACCTCTTGCTCAAATCTGCATACTCAAATTAGTGATGACTTCTGACTCCTGTTCTTACCAGTCATCTCTGACTTCTCTAACAGGGCCCCATGCTGACACTAAAGATCTCTTTCCCAAGAATAAAATATGACAATGTCATTCCCCTGCATTAAGATGTTCTGGGGCCTGACTTGTGGTGGCGCAGTGGATAAAGCGTTGACCTAGAAATGCTGAGGTAGCCGGTTCGAAACCCTGGGCTTGCCTGTTCAAGGCACATATGGGAGTTGATGCTTCCAGCTCCTCCCCCCCTTCTCTCTCTCTGTTTCTCCTCTCTCTCTCTGTCTCTCCCTCTCCTCTCTAAAATTAATAAATAAAAATTTTAAAAAACTAAGTAAGCCCTGGCCAGTTGGCTCAGTGGTAGAGCGTCAGCCTGGCGTGCAGAAGTCCCGGGTTCGATTCCCTGCCAGGGCACACAGGAGAAGCGCCCATCTGCTTCTCCACCCCTCCCCCTCTCCTTCCTCTCTGTCTCTCTCTTCCCCTCCCGCAGCCAAGGCTCCATTGGAGCAAAGATGGCCCAGGCGCTGGGGATGGCTCCTTGGCCTCTGCCCCAGGCAACAGAGTGACGCCCCGGAGGGGCAGAGCATCGCCCCCTGGTGGGCAAAGCGTCGCCCCTGGTGGGCGTGCCGGGCGGATCCCGGTCGGGCGCATGCGGGAGTCTGTCTGACTGTCTCTCCCCGTTTCCAGCTTCAGAAAAATACAAAAAAAAATAAAAATAAAAAAAGATGTTCTGGCCCCCTGTAGCACCCAGGATCAAGCAAGCCCAAGCTTAATAACATAGCATACAACACCATATACAATCCCTCTGCCTTAGTGATATCTCTACAGATTCACCCTACGCCAGTCTCCCAAGCCTCACACATGTTCACCCTAATCTAGAACCATGTTAATGATTGCCTTAAAACTGCGTTTTGTCCCCATCTAACTCCTAGGAATGTCCTTCCACTCTCTTTCACTTAACAAACTCCTGCTGAGTCTTCAAGAACTCGCTCTGCTCCAAAAAACATCCCCTCTCCTATGAAGCCTTTCTCTGAGGCAGTCAGTTGCGCCCTCCTTTTACCCTCACAGCACTGTCTCCACCCCTGTGTCCTCATTATCTGTTTTCCCTGTGCCTCTTCTCACCTCCACAGTGAATCACTTGAAAGCAGGTGCCATATTATAACCTAACCGATACATGTAGCTTAGCAAGTAATGTCGCACAGAGTAACCTTTGTGTAGAGTTTATAACTTTGTCTTGATTAACCTGTAACCCCACTTAGATCACTCTAAAATTTATATGGTTTGTTTAATACTATCTTGCAATTTGCTGAAACTATCACAGAAACACCAAGACCTAGTCAGATGTTTATCTATATCCACACGATCCCCGATGTTGATTGTTATAACTATTTTTCAGGCCCATGCACAGGATGTTTCTCAGGACCAGAAGGTGAGCCTGCTGGGGCTGCCTGACAGCTGAGACCTTTGGAGATGGGCTGGAGCATCCTGAAGGAGCCTCCAGTGACTTTCTCATGAACCTTCTCCATCATACCCTCCTTATAATATAAACCTCCACCCAGAGATTTTCTGTCAGTTTTGAACATGTGATATATGTATAACCATGTTTTCTGATGGCCTCTGATGAGCTGGAATATCCCCAGGTATATGTGCAGTATCTGTTTATGCATGGTCTCCCCTGATATACTAGATGTTTTGCTCAGGGACACATTATTCTGGGAACAATCCTTGGTGTGTCCTTGCTTGCTGGCTTACAATACAGGTCCTTTTCATGAACTTATCTCATAGTTGTCTTTGGTTAACAACTACTGAGCATCAGGCTGGTCTACTCTGGTAATAATTCATATTTATCACCATGTTCCCAGTGCTCTGCTTCTATTGCATGTGCAATGGGTGCCTTTGAATACATATATTTTAATTAAAACTGGAAACTGAGGCCTGCTCAATGTGACTCAGACTGTCACGCTAGCAAACGTTCCCAACCAAAGTGACCTCAGAATTTTACAACACATTCCACTTTCATGCAAAACCACAGTAAATGTTCAAAGTGCCCATGTCATTAGCAAACGAAAAAAAAGGGGGAAATGTTGCCTGTTCCAGTTTTCCTATCTCTAGAGAGTTGAATAGACTTTTTAAGAAAAAAAAAAAAACTCTTTAAAGAAGAATAGAAAGTCCTGTTATTGCTATAAAAAAAAAATGGTTAATGCAAGAATCCTGGAACATATTAGCTCTCCTTTAACAGTTTTATAAACTTGGTACAAGTATCTCACCTTGCAAATAAAGAAACTGGGTCTCAAAGATGAAGTTGCTCCAAGTCCTACAGCTTGTAAATGATGGAGCAGAGAGTTGAACCCTGGTCTGTGAGAACCCAGCACTGCACTGTACTGCTATGCCATGTTGCCTTTCTCATAGGTGACCAGGCATCCTCACACCATTCCACCAATTCCCAGAAATCCAGATGGGACGTTAGGGGAAATATGGCAGTGGGAAAACAGAGAGAATGTGAGAAAGAAAAGAAAGAAGAAGAGTGGAGCCTGATCTGTGGTGGTGCAGTGGGTAAAGCAGGAGTCCCCAAACTTTGTACACAGGGGCCAGTTCATTGTACCCTCAGACCATTGGAGGGCCAGACTATAAAAAAAAAAACTATGAACAAATCCCTATGCACACTGCACATATCTTATTTTAAAGTAAAAAAACAAAACGAGAACAATACAATATTTAAAATAAAGAACAAGTAAATTTAAAGCAACAAACTGAACAGTATTTCAATGGGAAATATGGGCCTGCTTTTGGCTGAGATGGTCAATGTACTCCTCTCACTGACCACCAATGAAAGAGGTGCCCCTTCTGGAAGTGCGGCAGGGGTCGGATAAATGGCCTCAGGGGGGCGCATGCAGCCCGTGGGGCCATAGTTTGGGGACCCCTGGGGTAAAGCATCGACCTGGAACGCTGAGGTTGCCGGTTCAAAACCCTGCCCTTGTCTGGTCAAGGCACATATGGGAGTTGATCCTTCCTGCTCCTCCCCCCCCCTTTCTCTCTCTTTCTCTCTCTCCTCTCTAAAATGAATAAATTAAAAAATAATTTTAAAAAAAGAAGAGTGAAGGTTTGTAAGAAGATGAAAGGAATTGTCATTTAGAAAATGTATTTAGAATGTATTTTTTGAAGCTGCAATGAGATTTCTTACTGCAAAGTAGCAATGTATGCAAAAGAAAAAAACTCTATGAAACTTCAAATCAAAATGTTAGTCCTTTTTAAAGAAAAATTAAAACAAACAGGCTCATTTTATTAATCCACAAACCTAACAACACTCAACAAAAGGTTTCTGTAAATTTTAATTGCGGCAATCTGGACAATGTTTTATTATGACTCATTGACTTGAACCACAATGTTTGTGCAATATATTTTGCCCTGCTTTATGAGATTGTAATTGCAGTGAAATGCTACTATGCATACTCAAGTAAAATACACTACAGTTATCAAAATAAAGCATTTTGGGAAATAGCATGCTCTCTATTTGTTTATTTTACTTTATAAATTCTGTATATCCAATACCTCTGGTTTTTCTTTTCTGAAAAATGTTTTTAATTGTTATTTATTATCTAGTGTTTGAGAGAGCTATCTCCTAACACATAGAATATTTTCTATTGGCATTTCACAACATGTGGCCAGAGTAAGAGTCAGGAAGCTCTGCCTTGTCCTCCCCGAAGGGGAACGTGTCCGATGACGGCCGTACACTCACCTGAGCCGACCACTGCTTTTCTCCTCTCTCTGGGTTTTGCTCTTGATGGTACTTTCACCCCTTCCTCACCCAATGAGTTTTAACACTTCTTTTATTTTTATTTTTTGGTCTTTTTTTTCTTCTGAATGTTGTTTATGAGATAAATATTCCAAGGTTTGTTGATGTTTATAGGTCATAATCCCTTTGCCAAAAACATTAGGGTCACAGATGTTGCAGAATGTAGACTTTTGGAGAATTTTAAAAGTACATATTGAGAATGCTATCCCGTCTACTATATAAAACCCCAGTGGAGTCAGGGGATTCACCCTACAATCAAATACATCAACACTTCTGCAGCCAATTGAGTGAATAGAAAAATATGAAATGAAAGATTAAATAAAATCCTATCTGTTTAGTTCTGATTGTATCACCAAATTTGTTTCAAGAAACCTTTCCCTTCTAGAACTCTTAAGATGTCTGAATTGCAGATGAGGGATTGTGGATCTGTACAAATTCTAGAGACAGGCCTGGGGGAAGCAGCTCTGCAAGCAGGAGCCTGGTAGCCGCTCACCGTTTTGGAGCAAGGCTCCTACTCTAAGCCCTGACATTTACATATGAGCGTGTAGATGTGGTAGATGGTTAAAAATTCTAAAAGTGTATTTCTAAAGGCAGCAGATAAAGATCCATCACATTGGACATATGGAAGAGTTTGGATACTAAGGCAATATTTGGCAGAATTAAATAAAGCATGTGAATAAGCAGAAAGATCATTTAATTTCAAGTATTATAATGTTTTTCTCATTAATTTTATATCTAGTTTGAAAAGAAAGCCTACCCATGGTTTACATGTAAGTTTGATTGAACACATGTTCTCAGGAAGCAAGCTTCATGCCAGTAGAACCATGTTCATTATCATACATGAAATAAGACAAGGGGATCAAAATGAGCTAAAGAACTGATAATATCATAAACCATTATCTTTTCTTTTAGCCTGTTTTGGACATATGTATATATATTTAAAGGTTTCTTTTATGTTGGATAATATCAAAGACAGATCCAATTGTTTTTATATAATAGGTTATTTCAAAGTAATGAATTAGTTGAACTATGGTTTCTTGCAAAATAAATAATTCTGAAAGAAAATATATCTTTATTTTTAAATCCTCCTTTCTTCTCAATTAATTAGACTTTGTTGGTAAAAGGAAGTTAAGAAATTCAGTATAAGTCTGATTATATCATGAATGTAAAATGAGCAGGGCAAATAATGGGCTCTATACTCCTTTAAACAAGTTAAATAAGTCTATAATAGCCCACCAGTTGTGTAAACACTATTTCACTATACTTGTAAAAAAAATATTGACTTACCTGTTAACTAAAATTATCCTGGCATGCTTCAACTAAGCTTATTAGTAATTCTTGTGGTGTACATGAATGTTTTTAGATTTGGACTTTTATCAAAGATTAAAGAATTAGGAAATCATCTATTTAGCAAGCCCAGAAAGTAGACATGTATCAGACTGCCCTTTACCAGAATCAATTTTAAGGACTTGTAAACTAAGAGTCTAAGAAGTAAAAAGTGATTTAAATCCTGGCATGAGATATTCCATTACACAACAGCTCATTAACACTGAGATACCTTCCAAAATCATAAATAAGAATATCTCAACACTAAATGAATCTACTTTAGCTTATTAACCTTACTATCACATGTAAGAGGTTCTTTTCCTCTGACATCTCAGTCTATATTGTTGTGAGTAGCTGAGAGAAACTAGAAATATATATAATTAGGGAGGGAAGGATTCAATCTATGCATACTTGTCCCTACTCACATTTTTAAAAGTCATCATTCTTTCTCCAACTGGTTCTACTGCAGTCCAAAAATATAATCATTTCTTTACAAAAATAAATGTGAATTTCTCAATATAATGATAGTAAACCCAAGATCCTATCCAGTTAAGTCTGTGCCAGAATTCCCAAGAGAATTGGAAAGGATACAGAGCTTAAAGTCAGAAGACTTAGGTTATAATATTGGTTTCATCACTGTCATGCTAGTCACTATTAGAAAAACCACTTGCATTTTTATTCTTAAACTTGGGGTAAGAATAATACCTACCTCTTAAGATTGTTATGAAGACCCACTGAGAGCATGTGAATGTGTAAATTGCTCAACCAACGTTGATGGTCATGATCACACAATTTGAGAAATTGATCTTTTAAATTAAATGGCATTTGCCACAAAACAAAGAGTTCACTACTCAGTGGCCTCACTAGAACTGGTGTGTGTGTGTGTGTGTGTGTGTGTGTGTGTGTGTGTGTGCACGCGCGCACGCAGGGAAAAAATCAGCTTCGCTGTGTTCATCTTTATCAGCTAAGGTAAAGTAATTAACATACATGTACTCAGGCAATGAAATCAACATTACTCATAAATGTTCATGCTTTCTGCGCTCGAAGGTGTTCACTGAGCATTCTTGACTGCAAGTGATCACAGCTAAATCTTTCAGATGTTTAAAAGATGACCTTAGGATTTTGCTTCTTTCATTCTAATGCTACTGTTCAGCATCTGGTGAGCTTTCTCCACAAGGCAAAATGGCAGGCACCCTGCGCCCCACATTTCCTTGTTTTTAGAATTCAGGTAACCAGAGGAGAAGGCCTTCTCACTCCAGAGTCCATGACAATCCCTCAAATAGATTCAGATTGTTCTACTTGGATCATATCTATACCTACCCAGGGCTAGGGAGGCAGGTCCAAAAAAGTAATAGCCCTACCAGAACCACCTAAGATTTGGGAAGTATACTGCTCACAAAAACTAGGGGATATTTCAAAATGAATATGAAGTGATAAAAAAGAAAAGAAGCATTTAACTTTTTTTGTATTAAACAAGAACATCATAAAAGCAAAGAAAGTTGTTCAATTATGCAAATGAGATGCAAAACCAACTTTTATTTCATTGGTGAAAATGCACTGTACAAAAGGCTGAAAGCACTGGAGTATCTGCACATATCCTGACCTCCTAATTTTTTTTTTTAAATAATTTTATTTTTTTAATGGGGTGACATCAATAAATCAGGATACATATATTCAAAGATAACAAGTCCAGGTTATCTTGTCGTTCAATTATGTTGCATACCCACCACCCAAAGTCAGATTGTCCTCTGTCACCTTCTATCTTGTTTTCTTTGTGCCCCTCCCCACCCCCTATCCCTCTCCCATTCCCCCCTCCCCCCCGTAACCACCACACTCTTATAAATCTGACCTCCTAATTTTTGTGAGCAGTGTAGTTACCCAAAGTAAAAGTGTACAGTGCTCTTACCAAACAGAGAAGTGTTAAGCATGTAAAAAAATAAAAAGCAATAGATGTTCATTTCATCTGGCTTCCCCCATTTAATTGAATCAGAAATCCCTCTGCTCTATATGAGTTTATTAACAAGCTTCAGTTCCTGAAGAGAAAGGCACCAACACAGGTTGAAAATCTACTCTGCAATATATATATTTAGAACCATGTAGGTGAATAACATCCCCCTTTTAGAGGGAATGAGACTTAGATAGGCTCATTCTGTGCCTCTAAGCAAACAGTCTGAAACTAGCAAAACCTAGATTCAAAACTAGTTTTGCCTGATTCATTTCACAACCAAAGTGCTATGCTCTTTTTTTGGCAACCCTGGAGTCAAAGAAACGGTGGCCAAAAGTCCTTAGATGGTAGACACAATCATATTTGGATGACTGTGTTGATTAATCGGCCAATAAATATTTGTTAATTCCCCACTAGCATGAGCTCATAATGTGAGGCCTGCGGTGAAAGACAACTGGCCTAGTCCCTGCCTCCAAAATCAGCAAGAAAGTTGGCAAAACGATACACATAGGCAATCAGGAACACTTTAGTGCTAAACTATGTGGCGTTTATAACATACCCTTCAGTGAGATTCATTCTATAAGTGTGGCAGGAATGGCTGGGAGAAGCAAAAATAATGTGAGAACAAGCAAAGGAATGGTAGCGGACGTGGGCTGCACAGAGACAGCAAAGGATCGGGCTAGCATCGGGCACTACACTGATATCCAGAAACCAGCGTTAACTCAAAGTTTTCAGCAGCGACTGTCAAATTTTCCCAAACCTCTGGGCCAGAGTTCTTTTATTTGCAAAATGAGGAGAATGGAATCTATAAATCTTAGCTACTCTTTCCCTCCATCTAATCCAGAGAATCACAAATTTACTAATTATGGGATTTGTCCAAGAAAAGAGCATGCTCAGAATACTAAGTTAGATCTAAGAATCTACATTTTTTTAAGTTCCACATGTGATCAACCAGGTTGCAGGATCACTTCTTTTATATGAATTTGGGTAAATATACTTCACACAAAGTGGGGGGAGGGTCTTCCCAACTGTAAAATTCACAAGTTCATATGAGAATGTGATTAGAACAAGCATATTGAAAAAAAATTAAGAGAGACCTTGAAAGCCAAAAGGGCTCTCTGCTTTTGTAAAGCAAGGAGGCATTGTGCCCTGGAGTGGAAATTGTGCATTTTTGGGAGTTGATGTGACAGGCTGGGGCCATCACCTCTTTCTCTCTGGCTTGGAGACCCTGGATTATTCCTCACGGAAGCCTTCTCTCCAAGAAAGTCTTGAGTTCTTCTCCTTTCTCCTGCAGTTTTCTGTAGGACACTGAAGTGTGTAAGAACACGCATTGCAGTGGCCCTCCGCAATGATTCTCGCAGCCAGTAATTCTCACCTGGGTGGAACTGCACTTCCTTAGAGAACCCTGGGAAACTGAGGATGAAAAGGCCTCCAACAAAAGCAAACAGCCATCTGTTCGTCTTTCCTGCATCGTTTTACTAAAGGTGACTTGCAAAGGATCCTAAACCGCTGAGAATACAATCACTTGGACTACTCACTGATGAGTTAGGAAGGCAGCCGCATTGGAGTGCTTGCTGCTCATAAGCTGCATTTATGTAGCCGTTACCCCAGCACTTTGATGTTAGGGCAAAAGCGATAAACACAGTGAGGCGCGAGGTAAGGATGAAAACGACCGCACATCGTCCGCCTGGGGACGCCTTCCTCCTTCTGGATTGGATTTTAGTCTTTTTTTTTTTTTAAGTGCTCCATGTATTTCATCCATTGTTTGAAGTGGGCTTGGAGGAAGCGTGCCGCACGCATCCTTTGGTCCCTGCGCGTCCAGCTGTGTCCCTCTGAAGCAGGTCTCTCGGCTCTCGGATCTGGGTCTCCGGGACGCGGGAAAGAGTGCGGTGGGAGTCCCCTGCGCCTCACGCGGCGCTACGCGCAGGAATCCGCCCCCCGGAGGCCAAGTCGGAGAGCTAAGAAGTCGCCCGCTCCTCGCGCCGCCAGAGCCTCCCAGCCCCGACGCGGGGAAGGAGGGAGGGGACCGGAGGAGGGAAAGTGGGGCCGGGCGGGGGGTGCCTGGGAAGCCGGTCTGCGCTGACGTCACTGGGCGCGCAATTCGGGCTGGAGCGCTTTAAAACACGAGCGTGCGAGCGGAGATGCTGCTCCACACCGAGCAGGCGGCCTGCAGCAGCAACGCTCACCGTCCCTGCAGCTGCTGCCGCCAGGGCCATCCCGGAGGGCCGCGTGGCGGCAGCGGGCACGGGCCGGCCCCGCCGCGGGCGAGAGCGCGGCACCCGGCGCTGCAGACGCCCGCTGGGCCGCACAAGCCCGCGGAGCCGCGCCCGCCGTGCCACGACCCGCGTGAACCCCCGCGCAGCCCGGCGACCGCGTCCCGCTAGCAGAGCCCTGCCCCTGCCCCGGCACCATGGACACCTCCTCGGTCCGCGCGCTCCTGTCCTTGCCCGTCCTGCTGCAGCTGGCGGCCGGGGGCGGCTCGCCCAGACCCGGGGCGCTGCTGCGGGGCTGCCCCGCGCACTGTCAGTGCGAGCTGGACGGCAGAATGCTGCTGCGGGTGGACTGCTCGGACCTGGGGCTCGCGGAGCTGCCCTCCAACCTCAGCGTCTTCACCTCCTACCTGTAAGTGCGTCCCCGCTTCCCTCCGAGACGGGGCCCCGGGGAAAGGGCGGCTACAGCCCGAGACCGGGCCGGGGCTCCGCGGCTCCCGCCTGCTCCGGGGGGGGGGCGGGCGAGTTTGTCCAGGGCGTCGTGGCCCGAAGTGTTCGGGCCCCAGGGAAATGCAGGTGTCTCCGCGGGTAGCACGGCTACATTTTCCGGGTCCACAGAGAAACGGCTCCGTTTCCCGGGAAAGCGCTGGTGCGCCGCAGCCTCCGGCCCGGCTCCGGGCGGGTCACCGGGCGAATCCCTCCGAGTGCGGGCATTTGCAGCAGGGTGGGCGTTTGTGCCCCTGAGCCGGGAACCCCCGGGCCGGCGGCGGTGTTCCCAGCCCAGCCTCACCGCCCCTCGGGTCCTGTCTTGTTCCATGAAGAGGTGGGCTGTAAAAAGTTTCCCCAAAAGAGAACCCCAATTTGCCCAACTCCAATAGAACTTACTCCGCATCCCTTGCACGGTCACGTAATGTAATAATTTTTTTTTTCTCTTTCATCTTTTTTTTTTTAATGATGTGATTAAAATGTGGCAACCACAAACTCCGATTAGAGCTGCCAGAACGTTATCTTTACCTTTGGCTGCCCGAGCCGCCCTTTGAAGTGCCGGCGGCCACGGTGTAATCTTTAACCATCTCCCCCTCCCGGGAGGAGAAGGGAAGTGGGCTGAAGGCGGCGGGGCGGGCGAACAGTGGCGCCGACACCCACGAGGAGACCTGAGGCTCCCTGTCATCCCCTCGAGATCCTCACACCCCTTCTTCCCCCCAACACAACCCCTAAAGCCCCAGCCGCGGAGAGGAGGCAGCGGTTCATTTCATCATTTTGTCTCTGGAAAACCCAGGCCCGGAGGGTAACAGGTGGTTGAGAGGATGAGGTGACTGCGGAGGAACCAAGGCGACTGCTCTCCCTCTCCCTAAGGAGAATCTGGGGCTCAGTTCCTTCGGGCAGGGAGACCAGGGCCGAGGTCACGCTGGAAAAGGAGCACTGTGACTACAAGGTGACGCGCTGAGGTTTTAGGTTGAGCCCACCCAAGCCCACGCAATCTTGATGTTGGCTTCTCTAATGTACTCTGGCAGGAGCTAGTTGGGATGTTTGTGAACTCGTTCTTCCCTCTGTTAGCTCTTTTCTGGAGGGAAGAAACATGAAAAGGCTTGCACAACGCCTTCCACTAAATAGTGACTCTTTCCAGAGACAGACTGAGGAAGAAAAAAGCTTTTTTTTTTTTTTTTTTTTACTACTTGTTTAATATGCATTTGAAGAGATGGACTGTCCTACTAGATTTTGCTGTCAGTAGACGGCAATCCTCTCCTCATCTACCATATTCTAAGTGCTTTTCTTTTCTTGAAAGGATTATAAAATTATCTATTTCCCCACCAGGTTTTCCTTCTATCACGCTCATTGCCTAAGGCAATGGTATTTTTACAATGATAGAAATCTGCTCTCATAAGTGATTATTCTCTAAGAATTCACATTTCCTCCACCTAAACAGCTGTTTGTACTACAGAGTGAAATCCTCATCCCTAATCACTCTGCTTTAACTGCTAAACTCATGTGCTCTCCTGTATAGGGAACTTCTGAGAGCAGTGTGGCAATTTCACTTAAGAGCCTAGAACTATTCTTCACCATTACCAGAAAGAAAAACTATATACAAGAGAAGTGTGCAATTCCCCATACACCTACCTATTAAAATCATTCACTCATTTAAAAACATTCAAGAATACAGAAAACAAATTTATGAATAGTGTCAGGATGCTTTTTTCCCCCACTTGAAAGAATGAACATTTGTTGGGCTTCTGTTACTAAAATTTGGCATGAAATGCTGCTTCAAATCATTTCCCACATACGGCAGAGGCATTTCACTGCATCCTCCATGTGCTCAGGAGACCTGACTGCCACTGTTCACTATCTAGCATTATAGTTAACTCCTGGGAGTGAAAACACCATTAGGAAATTGCCACCTTCTTTTCATCCTATTTGATGACAATCTGTACCCTGGCTTAAGGGGAAATTTTCTAAGTGCCCTATAAAGTATTGAACTCAAAGTATGTGAAAAGCGTCACAGTGAATGCTAAATACTTGCTTCTGATGGTTGACATTTCAGGCGGGCATGAGTGCAAAATGTAGAAATCCATCTGGAAGTAAATAACCAAACTGATGTTCTTCATAACATGTGATTTCAGAATTTGGTCCTCATAGAGGACAAAATGCCAGGGCCCCTGGGATGCCCTTTCCTCATGGGTTGAGGGGTTTGTCAGTTTTTCTGGAGTTTTTTTGTTTTTACAACCATGGGAGATCTGTGCAGACACATTAAGGGTAAATGGTGCCCTCTTTTGGTTACACCTAGATTATCTAACCATTTCTGCCTTCACTTGAGCACTCATAACTTAAAAGAAGAATTTTTATTTACACATATTCAAATAAATGAGCATGTATATTACTGGTTTTGTTATTTTAAGAAATAACTTTCCTTTGCTCTTGAAAGGGAACTTTCACTTACAGCCCCACACCACTGGGGCCCAGCAGTAATTAAGCTTGGATGAGAAAGTTGCAATGTGTAAAGACTCTTGGGTAAAAGGCCAGACTATTATCTTTTTCTGTTTGTAGTAGGTTATCACCATTTATTTGAGTCAAAATGTTATCTCTTAATCTTCCTCTCTTCCCCACAAAAGAACAAGTATTTCCTTTTCTTCAAACAGATTGAGTATGGCAAGTTCCAGCTGTACACATTTGGCAAATAGATTGTACCACAATCTGAGAGCTGACTAGTCAGACTCCTAGGTAAAGGAAGTTTCCTAACTCTCTTCATAGAAGGCTAGAGCTATTTATGTGCAGTTTTATAGTCTCTCTTCCCCCAGAAAAGCTAAATCTTAGGCCAACATTAATAGTAATTCTCCTTTCTTTTTGAACTGCATTGCCCAGTAGATCTGAAATTGGACCACAGAACATAGTGGAAACCCTGGAAAAATCTCAATCTTAATCCTCTCTCTCTCTCCCTCTTCTTCCTTCCCTCCCAGTGGTTATGGACTCTGATTTCACAAAAGGGGGCTAATAAAGCTCATTCAGCAGAAAATAAGGAAAACTCCAAGGTTGAGACATAAAAGCAGATGATAATTGTTGACAATGTTTAATACATCTCAATTTACCAGTAATGATTTATCAGAAATAAAGTAGCACTGATTTCTAATCTTATTGTAGGTAAATTATTTTATTGTACCAAATGTGAATGCTTTGAAAATGCATTCGAATAAGCTCCCCTGTGCTACTTTGATATCTTTCATCCAGTTAATGTGGCATCCAAATAGAAAACTGAGTTCTAATGAACATCTGATATTGTAAATATATGTTCCTTTATTGATCTAGAACAGCCATTTTATTTTTAAATGAGAACTTATTTGTTTATTTGTTTGTTTGTTTGTTTTTGCTGTTAAGGACATGAACATTTCATTCACAAGCAAATTTATGTCACATGAACCAAAAGAACTGAAGAAAGATTTGTGTTTTAGTTTAATGTGTGTAGTTTGGTTACTTTTCCATATGTAACTTTGGAAGAATATTTAATTTTACATGTAATTGGTAAAACTGGTATTAATAAGAATCTATCAAAAACTATAATTAATTACATGAAGTATGGTCCTGGTGTCATACATGCATTTTAAGCATTTAAAATGCAGCTTCAATGTTTAAAAACATTCTTTAGATCTTTGAAACTGGTTTTGTATAGTTCTGCTTCTCTTCAAGCAAAAAGGTATTTTAAATAAAGGAAAATGTTTGTATTTTAACAATGGTTACAAAAGCTTCAACTGTTATAACAGTCTTAAAGTTTATATCGATTTTAAAATTATAGTTTGCTCTATAACTTACTTTAAAAATCATTTTAAAATAAAATGATGCCAATGACTTTTCTCCATCTTAATCAAGTTCTTTCTTTTTCTCCAGGATCCCAGATTATTGTTGTTTTTTTTACTGGTGTTTTTATTACAGTGGCAATTAATGAAACTATTTGACTAAAGTAGTCTGAGTGATTATTTTATTAAGTAGTAACTCTGATTCAAACAATATTTTAGCACAGAATAAATAATTTACCAAATATATTCAAAATATGCATGGCAGAGTTTATGAGATAAGAATGAATTTTTACATACAATTAAACATGATCTTCAGTCTTTTTCCTTCTTATTCATTTTCTTCAAAGTAAAAAAAGTTCTGATAAGCAACAAAAAGTAGCAATCACAAATGAGTTAGAAGATTGGAATCAAAAAATAACCTTTGTAGTTAAATAAAACTATTTTTTGATAATGGAATCATCCCCATGTGGATATATTTAAAGAAGTTCAGAAACACAATACTGGTCTATGATTTGTCATAACTAAATTTTATTAATCTGAGCTATTGGACTGTTTTTAATTTCTAAAACATATAATTGTTAAAATCATAGGAATGATGACCAAGTAAGCAATTGACCCAAAAAAGCTATTGTTTAAAATTAAAGACATTGCAGAATATTTATGCTTTTATAATGGATACCTAGTATCTACTCACTTAATCAAGCATTTTTATGTTTCTTCTATTAAATTCATACATTTAAGTCATTTTAGCTATAAGTGTAAATTAGGTTTCCAATTAATCCAAATCACATGCCATAAGATAGACATGAAAAACAGCAGTGAGCTCTCTATTGAGCAATTCTGTGAAGTAACTTTTTGGGTTGCATTTGGTTATATAAATTTAGAATAATGCTAAATGATATTTTCACTTGCAAACTCCTTACAAGTGGATATTTCTGGTAAATTGAATTCTTCGTGAGAAGGCAAATTTCTCTGAGATTCAAGCTCCTCACTTCTGTAATAATGTTTTTCTTTATAGACTCTCCTAGTAGAGAAGTGCGTCAGACTGGCATTCCACAACTGATATATTACATACCAAAGAAAACAAGCTGATAATCTAGTCCTGTTGCTATTTTTGCTGTACCTTAGTAAAATTTTATTTGTTAAATCTGCTCATGAATTAAAACCCACTAGAACTCTTATTCTCAGATCTGTCAGTTTCCATCCACATTTTTATTCAGTCATTATAGAAACCAACCACATATACAATTTCACCTGTGGAATTCACTGTCTATGGGGAAAGGTGACATTCCACAGCCTATAAGATAGACTTTTTCATAAAACTTTTCATAGTTCAAAATATTTTGTTCTTTATAGGTTACAACCCCATTCCTGAAATCCCTGGCATTTTCTCCTACCTTTCTGGTTAATTTTGTTATTGTTGTTACATTGATTGAGCCCAATAGATATATGTTATTTGAAACGTGTAGGTAGAATATTAGTCATTTGACTTCAGGAAGTTATCTGGTGATAAAGCCAAAAGACTGTTAACAAGGCATTAGCATTAGTAGGGGAACTGTTTAAAAGATGCTTCATAGGCAGGAGTCCTCCTCATAGCCTCATCTATATACTGCTCACAAAAATTAGAGGATATTTCAAAATAAATATGAAGCTATAAAATATCCCCAGATTTTTGTGAGCAGTATATTACCCTTATTCTCAGTGCTTCAGTCTGGTATTAGAGAAGCTGGAATTTATTGTAAGAGCATACAATAGAGCAACCCATGTCCATGAAATCATCTTAAAGTCAGATGGAATAACACTCCAGGATGTGATGTTGGGCTATCTAAATTACCTTGTTATTTTAATAACAACAACAACAATAGGCCCTGGCCACTTGGCTCAATGGTAGAGTATCGGTCCAGAGTGTAGATGTTCCAGGTTTGATTCCCGGTCAGGGCACACAGGAAAAGCGCCCATCCACTTCTCCACCCCTCCTCCTCTCACTTCTCTCTCTCTCTCTCTCTCTCTCTTCTCCTCCCCTCTACTCCTCCCTTCCTGCAGCCAAGGCCCCATTGAAGCAAGTTGGCCCTGGGCACTGAGAATGGATCCATAGCCTCTGCCTCAGGCGCTAAAAAATGGCTCCAGTTGCAATGGAGCAAAGGCCTCAGATGGGCAGAGCATCGCCCTCTAGTGGGCTTGCCAGGTGGATCCTGGTCGGAGAGCATGCAGGAGTTTCTCTGCCTCCCCTCCTCTCACTAAAATTAAAAATAAATAAATAAAACAATAATAATAACAGCTGACATTTATGTTGTTCTTTCTGAGTTCCAGGCATTATGCTGAGTACTCAATCATACATCCCACACCTTATAACACAGGTACTATTTTCATTCCTAACTTAGGAGCCTGTAAACTTATTCCAAGAATATTTCCATTGCTCAAAATATTTTTAGACTTCTTTGAAGTTATCTTAAGGACCAGTTTACCAGAAACACAAGAAAACCAGTCTTTTAATTTATGGTTATGCCTCAAAGTAAATGTAATTGGTGCTGAAATATTTCAGCACATTTCTCTTTTCAGAAACAATTTATGAAGCTCTGGGAAATGTGGTTTTTAATTTTCAAAAAAAAATGAGAATTATATTATATAGCTTAAGGCCAAGATTTTAAGTTTAGTGAAATAACTTTTCACTTTTTCTTGTCTCCAAGTCAAAGATAAATGGTGGTGGTAGCTGCTAGGCATTATAAAGATTGACCAATTGACAGATAACTTCCTAGTCAAGAATAACGCTGTTTTGTTTTGTTTTGTTTTGTTTTTCTGTGACCAGATCTATGTGCCAGGTGAAGTAGTTGCATTCTTTCCAATTATTTTTTGGTTCAGAAAGACACAAACTTTCTTAACAGGTCAATGTTATTTGAGTTTGTATTCACTTTTGTAAGTGATCAGATTAAATGAATTGATGTCATGAAGATCTACATACTGTCATTTATTTGACTTGAAATGGAGAATTATTCCAAAGTTTTATATATAATATATTGTACATATTTCAAATATACACATATATATGCATATACATTCATGCATATAAACATACATATATTTTTTGTGATGGCTAACCTTACATGTATACTTCCTAAAGTCTTCACTAAAAAAAGAACCTGAGAATTTTTTTACTATAGTATATAGATTATGTATATTTAACACTTAAGGCAGTGATGCAAATTTCTTTGTAATTTAGAAATCCAGATAAGTCAGAAAAGGCGCTTTCCTTAACTATTCATTTAATTTTTTTCAGTCCTTCAGTTTTTTTGGTGCTGTAAACCTACATGTTTACAATTTATTATATTACAAACTTATCATGTAAAAGAAATAGGTGGCCAATTAATTATAAATTATATTCAGTATAAATAGCCCCTCATCAAGTAAATATTGATGTTTAAAAAATTTAGGAGACATTGAAACATAATCTCTAAAATTCCTTAAAACAGTACTCTCAAATCTTTTCTATTAACTGATCATTAATAATGTAAAATTGTTCAGCAATTCCTAATTTTCAAGTGTCTCATTTTTTTAATGCATGCATATTATTTTCATATTCATTTTATCCTTTTTGTCTTCAGAAGAAGTTTTGTTCCCTCTTCTAACAAGGACTCTGGTGATCAAGGGGGAAGACAGAGATCTCATGCACACACTAACACACACACCAACACTCCAATTAGAAACAATTTTTTTTGTGCCACTTGCTCCGAGAAAATAATACATAACATTGACATGGCTTGACAGTGGAGAGCCAATCCTTTTGAGGGGAGAGACTGAGCTGGCTGTGTGAAGGCACCTTCGGTTTGGTTGAGAAGCTGAAATGCAGAAGACAATTGTCCTGGCAAAGGGAGCCCAACTCCAGCTGAGAACGCGTGCACTGAGCTGACCTTCCTCGTCAGCCTGCCAGCTGAGATTAAGGTTTCCTCAAGCGGTCCCTTGTTAGCCCAGCCTTTTCCCCAGTGTTGCTCATCTTTCACAACTGGAAGCCAAATGTTTTAAACTGTTACTCAATTTTGCAGCCAAATTCCTTTATTTCCTCCTTCCACCTCCTTTTCTCCCTTACGCACACCCATATACACAGGCACACACTCTGTGATGGCTACCCTTAAATGCATACCTTCCTTCCCAAAGTCTATACTAAGGAGAGGATGTAAGAATTTTTATGGTTTATGAAGAAAAAAATAACTAGTAAATATCTTTGTGCTTTTTTTCTTGAAAACTTGATTAAGTAGAACAGGAACCTCTACAAAAGATATCTATTTGCAAAAATAACCTTCCTTTGATCAAAAAGCCACAAAAGTGTAGTTCTCAAGAAAGTAGAAAACCACACATGATCTCAAGTGGAAAAAATATAAAGAATTTGCTGAATTTTTAACCTTAGCACATAACAAAGATATTATTTTAAACTTGGTTGGTTAATGTGGGCTGTGTTAGAACTTTCATTGTGTTGTGTTTGGGTTTACCCAGTGTTATTTTAATGAGTTTATTGGTTCAACGCACAAAACACCACATGCCACTTGGAAGGTCTTAGGTTATAAATTTTCTTGTGAGGCACTTACTTGAAGGAACTCTGTTATATAATCAATTGGTCTTTAAATCTATCAGCACAAAAATAAGCTTTCACTTTTTGTATGCATATACAGTAAGAATTATTTGGTTATAAAAACCAAATAAAAATTTCCATGGAAAGAGTTACATTCCTTAATCATTTATTTTGAATATATATTGAGACTTTTTCAATAAACATTTTTTTTTATTTATTCATTTTTTATTAGAGAGAGAGGGGAGAGAGAAAGAGAGGGAGAGAGAGAGAGAGAGAACAGGGGGAGGAGCAGGAAACATCAACTCCCATATGTGCCTTGACCAGGCAAGCCCAGGGTTTTGAACCGGCGACCTCAGCATTCCAGATCGACGCTTTATCCACTGCGCCACCACAGGTCAGGCCAATAAACATTTTTTCACAATGAATCTATAGAATTAGTTTGGTGTCTTCTAGTAAAGACGGAGGTAAGAAGTCTATCTCTTTATTCTCTCTTCATCCTTCCAGTTCCTATGGGACCCTTTAGCAGACATGCCTGCATTTGGCGATAGGTATACTCTATTAATGTTATAGTGTCCACTTCCCAATAGAGTAAAGCCAAAAAAAAAAAAAATGGCAAGAGATTTGGCAAGGCTAATTCAGGGAATCTGCCACCCAAGAAACAGTGCAGGCAGAACTGAGAGGCTATGAGACCTCCTTTGGGCATCCTGTCCCCAGATGGTTCACTTCTCCTGTGGCTTTCTTAATCCTTTTCCATCCCTCACTTCTAGATAGCATCTGAGGAAGACTGGAAGGATGCATTTTTCTTATCTCAGACACTTTCTTCCCAGGGGTTCAAACGACAAAGTGAAGGGAAATTTAGAAAGAATAGTCTTTGGGATTAAAATATCAGCCCTGAGTGCACTGAAATTGGGTCTTTGATTTTAACTTGGGGAAGCCACATCACTATTCTTGTGGTGGGAGACCTTAACTCACCACAGCCCCCGTTCCCCGCCAGCTGTTGTTCTCTAGGGCTCAGGGCCACAGAGTGCAGGAGGAAGTTCAAGATCTTTTTTCATTGAGTCTTCAAGCTCGGGTAGCAAAAGGAAATCCTAGTTAAACCAGATTCTCCCAGGGTGTAAGCATATCTCATTTGAAGATCTCAAAAGTTTTAGCAACATGATTAACTGACAGCAAGTATCCACCTTCCACCTTCCAGCTGCCAGCCTTCCAGCTTAAAGTCTATTTCCCCAGGCTCTTATAATCATGAAAAGTGTTGAGTGGATATAGACTGGTCCCAAATGACTATTATGTAGTAATTTGAAGCTCCCTTTGCTTTAGCTGCAAAAACTCCTTGGAACATAGTTAATTGTATATTGGGAAGGAAAGGCAAATTTTGGTAGATTATATTAATTATTATCAAAGCAATTCAGAGTGAGCTAATAACTAACTACATTTAGAGTAAGTTCTACTGTAAAGAACTCAAAGGATAATCTTTTATCCACAAATTACCAGAATGACTAAGCTGTATACCTAAGGTCACATTACACAGTGCAAGACTGAAATTTAATCATAATTGCTAGAGCGTTGCCCTAATTGCCCGAATAAATGGAATTAAAATAACTTAGATGTGTTGTGGAGGTTTTTGATAAGTCAAACTCAATGTCTACCCATGCGTGGGATTTAGAATGGAAAGAACATTGGAAATCATCTAATCCAACATCTTCTTTCATAAATGATGAAAGTCATGCTCATAAGAGGTAAATGACGTTCTCAAAATCACATAGATGGCAAAAATGGAATTGGAACTCAGGTGTCCTAAAAACCCTAGTAGAATGCTCCTTCCTGTCAACTTTTTGCTTTAATGTCAGATACTCACATGAATTCTAAGACTCTATTATTTTCCTAGATGTTTCCAAATATCTTGTTGCTTTTGTATGTTACATATCCTCACATCTAGGTATGAGCCTAAACTTAACCTCAGCACCTTTTTTTGACCCGAACAATCAAACTTAGTTTAAGGAAATAATAATTTCCTAAATTTTTGTTCATAGTGAGTTAACATGCTCATTGTAATTTCAATTTTATTTGTTCCCTTAATTTGACTAAATTTAGGTCTCCTAAATTTCTCTTGTATCTGTTCCCTTTTTCCTCTAGCACTGAAATGCATTAGTTTATGTTCTCACTTCTCTCCCGTAACTGACAGTCTCCTGTCTCAGTTTGCATAGATGCCCAAGACCCACACAATGCTTACCACCCTACTAGTTTGTTTGTCCAAGATGCCAACTGTGGTCAATGTCTTTCTTAGAGTCAATCCTTCAATGGCTTCTTATGTCTTTCATGACACAATTTAACTCCTCAGTGTAACCTACAAAGCCAGCTTCTCTTGCCTCACCCCCAGCTGCAGACTGCTGCCGGTTCCCCCTCCCTAGCCTCTCATGCTCTCCTCTCTCCTGTCATATCAAACTACCTCCTACAATTTCAGTGTTTCATGCCTTCAGGTTCTCACATGTGTTGGTCTCTGCTGGAAATGCCTTTCTTCTTTCCCATCAGTCTTTCTATACTCAATTTGAAAATCACAGAACACTTTCTGTGACCCCTCCCATTTCAGGAAATTGTCTTTGATGCTTCTATGTCATGTGAACCCACTTGTCCCAGCATTTGCCACACTTGATAACCATATTTAATTGACTCCTCTGTTTCTATTACTAGACTACATATCCCTTGAATTATCCATTTTTTTTGGACTGAATCAGAAAGGAGTCTTCCTTGGATTTGGATCAGAACACAGAATCCCTGTGTATTAGTCAAGTTGTTCATTTTTTATATTTTATGTTGCTTTGCTCTCTTGGGGCTTACCTGAACTAAGAGAGACTGTCCCTCCCAGGGCTAGCTAATTCCCAGAGATAACAATGACTCCTTTGCAAGCCAAGCACTTTTCATGTGCAAACCAACCAACCAAAGTCTGCACCCTCGACCACCTTTGCTGGGCTCTTTAAGTGTTGTTACACTCTAGGTCAATATTCCTTGTCCTGATCACCCCAGGGCCAGATATCAAACAATTGGAGACAGCCCTGCACCACACAGTCTGCTGAAATGATTCAAACTAGGTGATTCTAAGCCCGCTTACTCTGTCCATTTCCTCCCACGGAGACCACAATAAAGACTCTTGCCCCTGCTTTTCTCTCCTTCCTTCTGCCGCCTGACAGACACAGGTGCTTCCCCGTGTGGCCCTGCAGACTGAGTTGCCCCTCCTCTTGGGAACTCTAAGTAACAAATCCTTTTCAATAGCCCTTGCCTCCTGATCTATCAGCCATACCATACCTGAATAATATGAAAAGCTACATTTTAAAACACTCTGTGTCCATACATGCCTGTGCCTGAGCAACTTCAAAAGAAGATATGGTCCAGGCACGTCTGAAGGAGAGTCGGCACCGTTTTCTCTCTGGGAGGAACTCGTATGTTTCCCTAAACTCTGTGTAAGACTTGTTCTTTGTCCACACCTAAGATGTAAGGTGTCATTTTTCCGGTCACCAAATATGTAACAGAGTAGACGAGCTGATATAATCTCTGGTATAATCTTATAATTGGTGATAAAGAGGTCATCCAATGTCAATCTGGCAGACTGCATTGTTTTGTTTGTAAACTCCCATGACAGAAAGAAATTTAAATAGTGCTTTTAACACTTTTACCACCAGTTTCTCATTTGCCCTTCATAACAAACAGCAAAATGGTTTATTATTATCCCCACTTTGGGGATAAGAACACTTCTGGACAAAGATTGCAGCCTTATTTTAAATGACCTCGGCAGGTACTCGACCTCAGTTTTCTCATCTGTAAAATGGCAATAATGGCATTTGCCTCACTGTGTTGTTGTGAAGATTGGAAGAACAATGCACATGAAGCACTTTGCGTAGGACCATGTGTCTGGAGCAGACATTTAACATTTGTTGTTATTGTGTTTTTTGATGATGATGTTACGGTTACTTTAACACTAAACCCACACTTTTCAAATACACAGTGTTGGCTCTTATT
Organism: Saccopteryx leptura; assembly: GCF_036850995.1. Taxonomy (NCBI): domain Eukaryota; kingdom Metazoa; phylum Chordata; class Mammalia; order Chiroptera; family Emballonuridae; genus Saccopteryx; species Saccopteryx leptura. The sequence continues at coordinate 113,800,074 of NC_089504.1, forward strand.
GTTATTTCCCAAAGTATTTTACAATTGTAAGCATAATTTTTCACTAAACAAGATTTTTTTAATGTTAAAAACAAGTTAGAGAACAACAGAAAGTTGATTTAAAAAAGAAAATAGAGGAAGCAAGAGGAGGCAGCTTCAGCTGAGTAGGGTGTCACCCAGAATCTGTTTAAGTAAAAATATTCTACCTTTCATCTCTGATCCTTGGTATCAAATAGATAAAAGATTCTGAGTATTGAATGAAGTTTTAGATTTTCATCTGGGTGTGTAACATTGTGTAGACACGGCACAAATCTCCAGGGTGGCTGACTACTGAGTAGATGCTTTGTCACAGACTGTGGGCTGGGAGCCCAATGTTAGGAGTCCATTCCTCAGACATGATGTAATGAATGGCCCGCGATTTGTGATCCTAAATTTAAATTGTTTTTGTTCTCTTATTTTTTCATCTCGCCCATCCTCATGATTTTTCCTAACTATATAGGAAAAATTTAGTTTGGTAACTGCTTGGGCTCTTAGATACTCCCATCTCAGCAGCTGTCTTGCTACACATAGCAGCAGGCGAGAGATGATGGATTTAGGGGGATTGAGAAAAAATTTGAGAATCCAGCCTTTTCTCAGAATTAAAGGGATACTCAGGGGAAAAAATGCAAGTTCTTAACACAAAAAAGTGTGTTTGGTTATATTTTTATATTAACTAAAAATAATAATAATTCTACTCTAAGGAACAAACTGACTTAATTAGAGAATAGGTTTGTCTATCTGAAAATACATTTCACAGAGTTGAATTTTCACGAGGAATTTCATTGTAGCTGTCTTTGATAAAGAAGCAGTTGATTCAACACAACAACAGGAAGAATCATGGCAGTCAGTGATGACAACAAGGCTAAAATTGTTGCCTGGAGAAATAATAAGGACCAGGGACTTAAATCTGTGAGGAGAGGGATTCAAAGTTATATAGGGGGTCACAATACTACTTGGACTTGCGTTTGAGCAGAAGGTCTCCAGAATTAGGCCCTGTGGTCCTCAGCAGAGAGGAGAGATGGATGGGTGGTCCTTGGACTTGACAGTATTTGAATCCGGCTGGGTGAGTCCTGTGTCACCATCTCAGCAGATTCTCACACCCCTTTACAGAAGAGGCCAGCTGCATTGGCCACTACCAATAAAAGCAAAAGAGCAGCTCTGAAAAGGGCAAGAGAAATCTCCCCTGTGGCAACACTTTTGTGTCTTACTACATGCGAAAATATGATTGAATTCTCAAGTGCCCACTGAATTATTAAAGTAGGAAGCTGATGTATTTTACCGCCTTAACACCAAAACTGAAGGACTTTCAGGGAGACATCTATTGTGTGTTATCCAGGAGCACAGACTGGAGAAGTGGGACCTATCCACTCAGCTTATATGAGGCAGTTAATAGTCACTAAACCAAAGAGGACCACAGGCAGCAAAAGTTGAATGATTTCAAATTAAGGGTCAGGAGGTCCTCTCTCAGATAAAGCAAATTCTTCAGGTGGAGAGGGAATAAAAGGAAAGTGACAGCCCAGGAGAGACTGTGGCAAATAACAAAAGGATTAGAAAGTGTCAAGAGGGACTCACAGGTGAAGTGAACTGCAGGACAAAGAAGGAGACAAGAGTACAAGCTGCCCAGCAAGACACAGGCCCTGGCTACTGTCTCTGCTTTGGGGTTGGCTCACCCCGTGGGCAGAATTCAGTCCTTCAAGGGGTTTCCACACACACTGACATATACTACACACACACACACACACACACACACACACACACACACACACAAGGGCACAGCGGCATTTACATGTGAAAGAAAAGGAAACTCATTTTAGAAACAACTTCAAAATCTCAAAATACATATATCTACCTACACGAACCATAGGTTAAGGCAACTCATGAGAACTGGGAAGAAATTAACACTATGGTGCAGGAAAACAGAACATTTAGAGGAGATGTGTGTGCTAGAAGATTCTCTATCTTGTCTGCACTTTAGCTCCAACTGGAATCTAATGTTAACCTTCTTGAGACCCTGCTCACACACCAAATGAACTAAATCAGTATCTCCAATGGAAGAATGGAGGCATCCGAATGATTCTTTTCACCCTTCAAGGCAAATGCAATGTGCCATCAAGGTTTGAGAACCTCTAAGCTAGATCTAGCTACCCCACCAACCAGCCATAGAATCTCCAGCAAGATGCCTACAGTTTTTGCATCTGTAGAATAAGAGGTGAGCACATGCTCTGAGATCTCTCCTAATTCTATTGTTCTATGAATCTAGGAGCTTGACGTTTGCAGGTATTGTAACAGGACAGGTGTAGCGAAACAGGAGGTTTCTACACACCCACTCCATTTTGTGCAGCCAGTCTGGAAGCATTGTTTACTCTCCTGCAGTAAGATTACTTAAAATGACTTTATTTGTTTTACAGTTTAGAGGGCCTCTGTAGGTAGCCTCAGGAGCCCATTCATTTCATTAACATTAAATCAACAAGCAGACCTTCTTTCTGCCTCTCTCGAGCAGGATTAATGGATTTTGGCATGATTTGTGCATCTAGCAGCAAAACCCCGTGCTGAGAAAGCTAGCAGGCTTGACTAATTCCCAGCAGTGCTAACTTCATAAACTTACTTTCAGCTTTTAACTCTGACTGAAGATTGAAGTAATGACTTCACGCTGTTACGTTTGAATTCATGATACTCAAGATGTATTAAAAAACCATACAAAAATGATACACTATTTGATAAATTGAATGTATGTGCTTGTGTGTGTGTGCACACGCACACGTGTGTGTATGTATATTTGTGGTTTTACACATTTGAAAATACTCAATTCTGTGTATCTAAAAAATATTCTCTAAAACATTGAGAGAGATCTATGTAATAAATAATGATTGCACTAAATAGAATATTGACAGTTGCATATGGAAAGTGTAAGCATGAGAACCTCTGGCTAGAATATCGTATATATGCTAATAGAGGCCCAGTTTTGTGTGAAGCTGTAACGTAATGAACTGTTGGATATGAATCATTTCCTAAGAAGCAAGATGAGTCTACTCTATGAGACCAGTTATCACCTATTAAGAATCCTACATAGGACTATGCTTGCACTTTTTCCTTCCAGTCTTAAATTCAGTTCAAAATTCAGAGAACTCTGCATGAAGAAGGGAGAGAAAAGGGATAAATACAATATTTCCAACCCATCTGACAAGACTACATAAAAGCTTTTGATCAAAGGGTCTTAAGTACACTTTACTGGTATGACAAACAACATTTTTATCCCTTTATTAGATTTATTTTTCTTCTGAAAACTGCAGTGACCAGGGTATGGTTTGTGAAAGAACGCTGGCAAGGTTGTGTTCTTTGATTCCTAATTAACACCTTCAGTCTCAAAAGAGAACCAACAGAAATACCATAAAATGTTGCAGCTGCATTGTGATTCCGCTTGGTTGGTTTGTTAAAAGTCGGCTGGGCATTGGCAGCTGCAATAAAGGGGCCGCTCAATGGGTGTTTTGTATTGTGCCCACTGAAGTGAAAGAAGGCAACCATTTTATTTTTCAAATGGGCAGCTGCAGAGGGAGATTTAAATGGAGCTAAATACAAGATTTACTGTTAATTTATAGTAAATATATAAAGAAAATATAACCTAACTCTTAGGTTTTTACAGTCACATAACAGACATTTTAGCTAGAAATTCCTAAGGACAATAATTTTGGAGCTTTTTAGCAACTGACTTGGGGAATTTGGCAACAAGGAATAGCATTCATTATTAAAATCAAAATAGCCTTTTTGAAAAAGCTGAGTAAGCCAAAGCTTTAGAAATAGACATTTCCACTTTGAAAGGTAAAGGTATATCTTTCCTGTCTTTGGTAATGGAACTCCCTCCTCCCTCTTTATTGAAACCCTAAAATTTGTTCAGATTGGAATTGAGTAAGATTCCATACACCCCCTACCTCACTTTTTTTTTTCTTTTTTTCTTTTTTTTTTTAAGAGCATGGAGTTGAATTTTGCCTTGGGTAAGGGAATAAAGGAGGCATTTAACTCTGGTCAGATAAATCTCACTCACATTCAAAAATGCAATTAAGGAAATATGTAAATCTAGATGTTTCATCAAATGCTAGCTAAGGGGTTACTAGTTCTTTTCTAACACAATGACTGAACTAAAGAACTTTAGTGTCTGTGTAAGAACCATTGTCCCAGCCGCGGTCCCTGTTGGAAACAGAGTCCGGGCTGGCTGTGGGAAATACCTACGTATTGACACAGGCCTCGTTTCTCAGAGAAAGGGGATGGAAAAGAAAGTATGGCGATTTTACTGTTGCATTCTAATCAGCCATGATCTGCCTAATTTGCTTTGATCAGGAAGATAAACCAATTTTTCTTTGGGCTGGATAAAAAGTAATTAGCAAGCCAAAGCTTTCATATTATTTCAAAAGAGCTAAAGTAAAGAGGATCAGAAATTGTAAGGGTGGGGGTTAAATGCATCTCTTCGGCTCATCTAAGAGCATTGTTAGTTCAGAATAGGACACTGACACAGAAGAGGAACTCCCGTTGGAGATAGTTTCATGGGCTGTGCAACCATTGTAAGTTCTGGGACCCATAATGCTGTGTAACTAAACAGAATCACCAAAAGGTAGTTTACAATCGGTGTCTGTGTCATGTAGCCCTGTTCTTTTGTGGGGACACCTTTACCTTCAGGTGAACAGGTATGATTATTGCCCAGTTTTAGGACATTGTTGGTTGTTAGTTTCAAGTTGTTGGGGTAGTTGGATGTGCTTACTTGAACCCTCAGCCTCTGCTCCCCTCAAGCACCGAGACATACCTGTTTGGGATTCTGCAGTCCTGGGTATACTGGGATAGGATCCGAGATCAAGCTGCAAAAGCTAATCAGGAACCTGACCCCAGAGATGCTTACATTTCACAGCCTGGTTCTCTGGCTTTCGTGCCAGTTGCCAATTTCAATAACGCCGCGTCCTCCGGTCTCGTTTTTTTCCCTAAGCACCCAAACACATGTAGTTATTAGATGAGAAAGGAAGATTTTGGAATATGGGGTTTTGTTTCTTCAAAAAAAGAAATCTATTTAGTGTTAACTTTTTTCTTGTTGATATGACCTTTGCATTACTTCCTTTTCCAAGCTGTTGTACTAGATATGGTATCTGTAACCCCACTGTAAACTTAATTGCTTTTTTGGCTACTAATCTCCTTTGCTGAGTTCTTAGATACCAAAGTGTGCATTTCATGTCAGACACAATGTGTCTTTAAAATAAGTGGATCTTTTCAAAGGATCTCTCTGTGAGGCTGGAGCTCACTAAGTATCAAGGTTATATAGAAACAGTTATTGTAGAATAATTCCAAAAGAAACTAGAAAATATGAGTTTAAGGTGGCTATTCTATCTTGTTTTTTTAATTATTTAAAATATTTTTATTTACCTGTTCTTATGTTTTTCTGCTCTCTTGAGGAAGCTGCAGTCAACAAACATTTAACTCTTTTATCATTGTTTGAAAAGTTCTCAGTAATACAGTGTTCAAGATTGCTAAGTCTGTTTTCATTTTGTTCTTAACTGTCAAAGGTCTAAAAAAGAGGGCAGCTATTAGGACTAAGAATTCAATCTGTGGCTGTGGAGGAGATCTTTAACAGTGTTAGCTTCTCAGTCCTGCATATTCATTCATTCACTCACTTAATTAATGTTTATTGATGGCCTACTCTGTGCTAGAGAACATATATATAGCAGTGCAAATATATATATAGAATATATATATAGAAGATGAACAAAATCCTCGTTTTTGCAGGGAAGACAGACCTTAAGCAAATGCTTATTTAAATTTATATTATTAAGATTATAAAAGGGCTCTGATGGAGAATGGGAGTGCATGGAAAGAGAACCTGCCTGGTCTTGGTGGTCAGGGAAGACTTCCTTTAGGAAGTGACATTTAATCTGAAACTTGGAGGATATTTGGAGCTGGCCAGAAAAGGGAGAGGGAAAGAGGATTTTAGACAGACTTTCCCACTTAAGTCTGTGCACTGTTTGAATTCTCCTCTACGCATTCTGCAGCTGTAATGTACAGGTTGATGCAGAGGACTCCCTGAACCTTGCACCTACTTGGGAGGTAGGTCTTGACACGGTTACCCCTAGGGGGCAGGATCCTCCTTTGAGATCTGACCTATCTGTACTAAGAACTCTCTGAAAGATCTGTATGAACTCTCTGAAAGATCTGTATGGCGAGTGGCCTACAGTTTCCAGTCTCATAAGTGTATCTTCTGCTTTACTAGCTTATAGTTTTACTGGGCATACCAAATTCACTTTCAGTCCTTCTGAAACATAATTATGAACTTATTTGCACCACTAACAATAACCTGAAAAGAAGAGATAGTAATTGTGTTACATGGACCTGTATGTTTTCTCTGGATTCAACAGGGAACCAAGAAGTACAAGGCAAGATTCTCCATTTGTCCTTCACTCACAGTAGACCCTTCCAATGTTTGTTCACAGGGGAAGTTGGTCAGAATTGAGGGTGCACACTTATTCGTTCTTTTAATTACATATAACATTTACTTGATACCAACTATCAGACAGGTTCTAGACTAGTCCCAAGAAACAAGGATGAAATCAAAAAATGGCCTGCGCTCTCTGATGTTCACAATTTAGTTGAGGAAGAGAGACAAGTGAACCAAAGCAGTGTGGCGATTAAGAGCCTCATTCGAGAGCCAGACCCTCTTTGTTGGAATGCTGGCACTGCCCCTTATTACCTTGGGCAAACAGTTTAACTCCTCTGTGGCTTCAGTTTCCTCATCTGTAAAAGAGAACAGTTCTCAGAGGGTTGTTCATAGGGTTGTCACGGGAAAGACTCAGAACATGCCTGGCAGGTAGTAAATCAAGGTGAGGTTAGCTGTTACTATTAATAGAGGTTGGCGTGAAGTTTTATGGAAACAGAGAAGAAAACCAACCAGTCATCCTGGCGTTGAAAGTACTTCTCAGAGAGGGTCGTATTTGTTCTTAAAAGTTGGGGAAGACTTCCCTGTGTGGATAGGGACGTCCTTCAGAATACAGGCCTCACCACGCCAGCAGAGGCACAGGAGTGTGAACGCACATGGAAGGAAATGTTCAGACTTGTGAGACAACGACTGGCCTGGCTGTGAGACAACCAGGAAGAAAGGGAATACGAAGAGCATCTGAACGGCCACAAGAACTCGTGAGAAGAAACTGACAATATGGTGAGGAGACAGTTGCTAAAGTACAACTCAACTCCTGACTGACACCTGCCAAATAAAGTCTCGGGGCCTTGGTCAGGTTTTCCTTCAGATGACTGGGCCCTCCACAGGAGACTAAGGCGCTGATGCCCAGGGTTTTACTCTTGCTCTGCAACTGCTTAATTATATGGCTCAGGGATATCATTTACCCTTTCTGATCTGTTTTGTCATCTGCTAAATGAAAGAATCCATCCAGTGTCTATTTTAGTGCAAATATCAACCTGGATTAACTTTATATACAGCAAGGAATGCTTAATATGCAAATTCCGTGTTGAATGCACAGGCACTGCATGTACACAAACCAGTGGAAAAGTGGAAGTAGAATCAGACTGTAGGCTTCCTCCATAATCAGCTTCTTTCCTCAGGAGTCAGCCAGCTCCAGTTCCTCCTCCTCCCTTACCTAGTGTCCTCCGTTCCGACCGGCCTTAGACTTCACTTCCATTTCTGATTGTAAAACAGGGATCATTTACTTCTTTCTCCACATTCTTTCCCGTCTTCTGAAATAAGAATAAATGAATGAATGCTTTCTTGGTGGCACTCTTAACTCTGCTGTATCTTGAAACTCAACCCCACTCACCTCTGAGCGCCTTCAGTGATCATTGTCTCTGCCGAAAACAGAACCATGACAGATCTACCCCAGGAACTGCGTCTTGTCCGTGCTCATTGCCCAAGTCTCTCCAATTTGGGGCTGTAATCTCAACTCTTGCACCTTTTCTCGTCATAAGCACTGCTGCTGGAATCCACAGGTTAGCTTTATCTAGACCACCAGGCTCCTGATGACCTATGAGTCCTTCTGACTCCACCTTCCCTTCCCTCTTTTTCAAAGTTATCCTCTGTCTGGGATTTCTCTTTTATCTCCTGGGACCTATGGTTTATTCATTCAGCAAGCTTTTACTCAGAGTGTACTATGCAAGGTACTCTGGAAAGACACAAAGATGAAGACAGTATCAGTTCATTTTCTTCTAAAAGTTTGATATCTAAAAGGTATCATTCCATACTGTATTGAATTTGGTACCTAATATGTTACCTGACAAAAAGATTTCTAGCCTGACCAGGCAGTGGCACAGTGGAGAGAGCATCAGAGTGGGATACAGAGAACCCAGGTTTGAAACTCTGAGGTCACCGGCTTGAGCACAGGCTCATCTAGCTTGAGTGCGGACTCACCAGCTTAAGCACAGGGTTTCTGGCTTGAGTGTGGGATCCTAGACGTGACCCATGGTTGCTGTCTTGAGCCCAAAGGTCACTGACTTGAAGCTCAAGGTTGCTAGCTTGAGCCCAAGGTCACAGACTTGAGCAAAGGGTCACTCGCTCTGCTGTAGCCCCCCAGTCAAGGCACATATGAGAAAGCAAACAATGAACAACTAAGGTGCTGCACTGAAGAATTGATGCTTCTTATCTCTCTCTTTTCCTATCTGTCTGTCCCTCTCTCTTTCTTTCTGTCTCTGTCACACACACACAAAAAAAAATTCTATTTAAAGATAGTTAATGTCATAGCATTCTCTATTTTTCCCTCTTTATTTATTTAGTCTATTTATAATCACATTCCCCACTACCTGGCATATATGATTAGTGCATAAGCGTTTGCTATGAATGGAGCAAGGATTCCTCCCACTGTTCCACAATTTCCTCAAACTCTTTCCCCTTCTTTTTCCTCCCTCTCTCTGCCAAAATTCTTGAAAGAGAAGTTATATTCACTGCCACAACTTTATTACCACCCACTCACTCTTTTATTCCTTTTGAAATCAGCCTGCCACCCCCACCATTCAACTAAAATCACTCTCTGTTAAACACCACCAGTGACCTCCTACTGCCAAATCCAAATGGTCTTTTCTCAGCTCTCGGTCTTCCCAGACCACTTTGCAGCGTGAGACTCTGCCAAACACCCCCTCCTTCCACCTTAAGCAGAATGAGTGCTCCACAGTTCCAGCCTCAAAGGCACATGTTTGAGAAGCTCCTAGACCTGATTTTGGCCACAGTCCAAAGCTCAGTTTCCTTATCTATGAAATGGGGCTAATAAAGCCTATTATCTATGTCTGGCACACACATGGTCAGCCTCCTAATTGCTCTCCTTACCTCAATCTCACCCTGCGTGTGAACCGCTGCCAAATTAATCTTTCCAGACTTCATAATGATCATGTCACTTCCCTGTTCAGAAAGCTTCAGCAACACCCGGGGACGGGAGAGCTCCAAATCTATTGCCCTGCACACGATGTCTCCACAGTCAGCTCAAGTCGTGCCTGCTATGGTCCAACAATAAGGAGTCCCACAGGACCGAGAATCTGTAGACAGCTCCCTAGTGTCCGCTTGGCCTCTGGCTAGTTGTCATTTAATATCTCCTTATCTCTAGTGTCTTCACTAGCAAAATCTCTTCAATAGTTTGTAACTGGAGCAAAAATCAGAATTACTCATGTGTTTGTTTTTTTTATTCCATATTCCAAGATATCATCCCAGAGATCCTGATTTGTCAGTTCTGGAAACGAACCTGGGAGTCTGTTTTTGAACAGTGCAACAGGTTATGGGGATCACTGGATCACACAACTGTAGGAATTGGCCAGTGCACAGCAACACAGCTTGCTCTAGGCAGCAAGCTAGAGCAAATTCTGATTACTTATTCTCTTTGCCCAGATTTTAGCAGCAGAAACATTTGGGTTAGAATCTTAGAAGTGTGGTTTTGAGCATCTGTAAAATGTGATAATGATGGCCCTAGCCAGTTGGCTCAGCAGTAGAGCATCAGCCCAGTGTGTGGAAGTACCAGGTTTGATTCCTGGGCAAGGCACACAGGGGAAGTGCCCTTCTACTCCTGCACCCTTCCCCTTCTCCTTTCTCTCTATCTCTCTCTTCCCCTCCCGCAGCCAAGGCTCCATTGGAGCAAAGTTGGCCTGGGTGCTGAGGATGGCTCCACAGCCTCAGCCTCAGGTGCTAGAATATCTCTGATTGCAGCGGAGCAATGCCCCCAATAGGCAGAGCATCGCCCCCTGGTGGGCAATCAGGTGGATCCTGGTCGAGCGCATGCAGAGTCTGTCTGCCTGCCTCCCCCCTGCTTCTCACTTCAGAAAAATACAATAAATAAATAAATAAATAAATAAATAAATAAATAAATAAATAAATAAATGGGACAATGATAATACTTGCTATAGAGGAAGATAAAATTAGACTGAGTCTAGGCCTGACCTGTGGTGGCGCAGTGGATAAAGCATCGACCTGGAAATGCTGAGGTCGCCGGTTCGAAACCCTGGGCTTGCCTGGTCAAGGCACATATGGGAGTTGATGCTTCCAGCTCCTCCCCCCCTTCTCTCTCTCTGTCTCTCCTCTCTCTCTGTCTCTCCCTCTCCAAAATGAATAAAAAAATTAAAAAATAAAAAAAAAAACCATATTAAAAAAAAAATTAGACTGAGTCTACAAAATATTCAGGACAGCATCGAACACATAATAAATGATCAATAAATGTCAACTGTGATGACAGTGATGATTATTTAAGTCCCTCTCTGCAAATCTCTACTTAGCTTCAAAACCAATTTTCATAGTACTAAAGGAAATATTAACATGTTAATCAGTCACTCTAGAGGTTAATATCTCTTGCATTTCTTATTATTTTTCTGTAGGTTTTTAAAATAAATTTTAACATATGAATTATAATGTTGTGTGTGTGTGTGTGTGTGTGTGATATCTCTTCAATACATCAAGTGATCATATAAAAGTTCTTTACAGTCCTTGGCTTTTAAGCCAAAAGAGGTCGGAGGATTTTTTTTTTTTACATAGGTAAGAACAAAGTAATGTTTCAAAGGTAACATTTTTATATAGTGGACTAATGCTAGTTTTAAAAAGACTATTTAAATTATATTTATTGTATCAAAATATGTTATTTTTTACAACATCTACAATTATAATTATTTGCATTATGATCAGTTTCAAGTATCTCAATGAAGACTCTAGAAAGACAGGAACTACCTCTATGTTGTTTACTGTGGAATCCCCTGAGCCTAGCACAGAGCCTGCCATATAGCAAGTGCCAAGGGAATATTTATTGAGTGAGAAGAAGAAAGAGATGGGAGAATGGGAGAACTGGAAACCAAGCATAGAATAAACTTTAAACTACATGTGAAGCATAAAGAAGACAACCTCAACCCACCAAAGCTGACAGTCTAGCGAGGTGTGTGTGACATACTCAGAAGAATGTACCATTCGGCATACTCATTGAGAGTCATAGGAAGATGATGACTGTCCAAAGAGGTTAGCATAAGTAGCAGAGAGGCAGGGCTCGAGACTGATCCAGAAGATGGAGTGAAAGAGAGAGAAAACTGAACATTTAACTTAAGAAAAATCAGGATTGTAGCATAAAAACTACTCAAGTAGAGAGAAGGGAAATAGTCCTGAGTCCTTATTAGAGTAAGTTTCAACAGACTAGATGGTATGAGGATATGTATGTTGTTTGAATAAGGACATTCCATATCTTAATTATTTTTATTCTAATAGTAACATTTAACTTGAAATACTTTGAACAGTAAATATTGGCTTGAGATTTTCATGTTCAGAAAACAGAGTGTAGGTTAGAAAATAAATGCTTTCCTGGGAGGAAGGCTCAGAGTTGGAGATTTGAGTACAGTAGCCCCCCTTATTCATGGACGATATGTTCCAAGATCTCAAACCAAATGCTGTACTTGAAACTACAGATAGTTCCTAACCCTATATAGTTTTCTTCCTATGCATACATATATGTGATAAAGTTGAATTTATAAAGTGGGCAATTCATGGATAGAAGATTTGTTTTTACCATAAATTGTAGCAAACTCAGCATACAATGTTTCTTCCCTTAAGTGGAGAACTGAGCTCATACATGGAGCCCAGTGGGCTGTAAGGGCATTGAATTTTTTAATATTAATTGTGTCATGGATTAGGATAATGCATTTAAAAATTAGTCTAAAGTCAGCAAATAAGCAAAAGTGTAATTTAAAAAATTTCAACTGTTATATATTACATATTACAAATTATATATTTTTATGTAAAATCTGATTATAGTATTAGGGTTGTAGCACATTTAGCCACTAAAAGAAACACCTTATGAGTTCTTGTTGGCATATTGAAACTGCCAACATCATTATTCTTGCGCTTTAAAGCCATTGTTAACTAAAATAAGGGTTACTTGAAGACAAGCACTGCAATACCATGACAGAGAATTGGATAAGCTAGATGGCTACTAAGTGACTAAAGTGACTAAAGGTTGGGAGTGTACTCAGTGTAGAGATATTGGACAAAGGGATATGCATGTTCCCAGCGCGATAGAATGGGACAGTGCGAGATTTCATCACACGTGTCAGAATGGTGCACAACTTAAAACATGAATTGTTAATTTTTAGAATTCCCCACATAATATTTTTGGACCCCGGTTTACTGTGAACTACTAAGACCACAGAAAGTGAAACTAAAGATAAGGGGGTACTTCTATAAAGAAAGTTTCTTGGGGCATGCCCTCAGGATCAAACCTGCAGGGAGAAGGGGAGTGAAGGAGGCAGGATTGACAGAGGGAGAAGTTGAACTGAGACGAGGTTGCAATCAAGTCCTCACATTGGGGTGGTTTTTCAGAATTGTCCCTTCATACCTCACACTGGCCAGTTATTGGATGTAGGTCTCCTCTTTGCAACCCGCTAGATTGTGACCTTGAGCAAGGAGACTCACTCTAATTGCTAAACAAGGTGACTGCACTGGAGCCCTAGCTAGCTGTGGGGATAAGCAGTCCGTCCTCCAGTGAGGCAGCATACTATAAGATCCCCTATACTTCAGTCTGCAAGGAGGGCAGGCAAGGCTGCTATGTTTCTTAGGAAAGTAGTCAAGGTTGAATCATCAAAACAAAGTAGTGCTACTCTAAGAATGGCCCATCCTCAACAAGATCCTGAAAATTACCTCAGGCTTGAGCCTTCCTTCTTCACCATTTCTTTCTCTTCTATTCCATAGGCTCTTTTAACTTTCTAGCCAGTTCCTTTTCATAACCATATAAATATATCTTACCTTATCTTAATCGTATGTATTCAATATATATGTTTGTGCATTTCTACTGTCTCAAAGACTGCTTACATTCTTTGGCTTTCCTCCCACCTGTCTTTTAAACAAAACTGTCTCCTAGGATTCCTCAGGGAGTTATAGAAGAGCCTCAGAATACCACTATACTAGCTCAACTTCATCTCCCAACCAGCTGCATAAACTTCTTCTCTTCCTACATTTGTATTCTCCTGGTCCATTGGGTAAGTCTCCCACCATTCAACACTTGTCAAAAATATATTTCTCAATTTCTCTGTTAGAAACTTAACTCAAAACTAACTTTTCAGGTAACATAAACTGGTTAACCAAAAATGAAAAAATAAGCAATCTCTGGTAATCCACAGCACAGAGGTTATCAAATGGCCACTTCCTAACCACTCAGAAAAATCTAAATAAATAATGTAGTGAAACAACTGCAGCAAAGATGTTTTGTTGGTCTTCCACTCTGAACTCTTGAAAGGCAGTAACTGCACCTGTTCTGTGCTCCTTTCCATTGCACAATGTCTAGCACACTGTTAGAACTCAATAGAATGAGATAATTTTTTATCCAGCCCTGCACCTGGGGAGACTGGCAGGCTGCCACCAACGAGATGGCTGGTGTACAGGAGTGATTCCTGTGCCTTTATTTAGAAGTAGAAAGTCATGAATTAAAGCATCTAGACAGACTGCTTTGAGGATTATCCATTGAATAGAACAGTGTTTTGTTTGTATTTTTTTAGTACAAAATATACAGGTATAATCCTTCCTTATGAATCAAGAAGAGAATTGAAGGAGCAAGACGGATTATGAAATTATGTTACTTCTGTACCATCAATCTTGAAGGGGCTTAACATTCCTTCATTTCATTTTAACAAATATTTTATTTTATGAAATAGAATTTAAATTTTTTTATTTTTTCTTACTAAACTTGCAGTAATTTAGGACTTCTTGCTTGGAAAAAAATTACATGGTATGAAAATGAGGGTATCATGCAGACAAAAATCATCTCGCATTGATTCCTTTAACTGGGAAGATTATGAAGAAATGCAAAGTAAATGTAGCAGATCAGATAAAAAATATCCATTTATTTGGGGAACAAAAAGAAAGTAATACAAGATGTTCTTCATCTATGATTCTTCATGATGATACTATTTTGCGTTTGGGTTACCAGCCAAAAAAACCCAAAATGGATGCTACATGTGATTAATAATTTCCTCTGTTTGCTCTGGCCTTTTATGAGTAGTATCTAAGGAAGATCTGGCAAATTATAAAGAATTGAAAAATTAAAAGGCTTTCTTGGGTATCTAAGTCATTCTCAGATTTTCCAAATTTAAAGAAACGGAAGAGACAGGAACACAACTATGGCTCTTTGGGGAGCTATTATTTAATAAATTAGCAACATGTTCTCCTTGAAAACAAGTGAATGCAACTGATTTGCACATTGCAGTGGATCTGGAGTGATAATGGGAGTTACTAAATAGTCATTTAAGGTAGGGTCTGAATACTTGGAGTATGAGGAAGGCAAAAAGGAAATAATGTAGGCCAGATTTTGTTGTCTTTTTTTTTTTTTAACAAAAATAGCCACCATTTATAATGTGCCAGACTTCCCATATGTGATCTTATTTACTTTTGATATCAAATCAGTGAGATTTGTTTATTCTATTCTAGAAATAACAAATATCATTGAAGTTAAAGAATTGTCCAAGGTCATAAATGTAATAAATTGCAGAGAGAGGGGATTTGAAAAGAAAGCTATTTAATTCCAAAGCTTATGCTTCCCCTAGAACTCCAAGAAGAACTTCCAAATGTGAATGTTGCCAGAGTATCAGCTGTGATGACTATTTTAACTTGCTTTCAGAAGGATGAAGTTTTAATTAATGAAAAGTTACTTTAAAAGGTGGTGAAAGTATTTGTACATTTGTGAGAGAATTATTCAAGATGTCAGTGGTTTGGAAGGTCCTTTGGAAGAATTGGGGACACAATACATGCCAGGGGATTCAATACTGAAGATAGTGGACAGTCCCTATTTGTCTTCATTTTTAACATCTGCATCAGGAATAACTGGCTGTCATTTCAATTGTGTCTCTGATTACCATGATCTCTCTTGGGGTAATCAAAGTGGTTTCATTTGTTTGATTGCTTGCCAGTTAATAGTGTTGCTTCCTAAGGAGAGAGTAATTTGCATGTAACTTCAGTGATAATTAGTAACAACAAAAAACATCTTGGAATGCTGGTAGAGATCAAAGCTGGTATTTTCTGTTGGACCCAAAAAACTAGACTAGCTGATGCCAATTTGACTGTTTGCATGAAAATGACATGGACAGTAATTGTAGTTGCCATCATTCTGAATATTGTGCCCAGTAACCACTTGCTCTGTTCATGGCATTTCCACAAAAATGAACTAGATAGAGATGACCCTCAGGTGAAATCCCTGAGTAGGTATATTTTAACCTCAAGAAAATCTAAGGAAGTATTTTATTGTTTAAGCTTGTATAGCATCACTACATCCAAAGATTTCTCAGAGAGCCTTATCTGAATTTTTTTTAATTTTTATTAATTTTAATTTATTTTAACATGGATTAAAGTGTCCCACTCAACAAAACACCTTCAGCCCCCACCGTGTCCCCCATTACATCCTTTTTGCCCCCCTCCCCCTTCCTCCCTCCCCCCTTCCCTCTGGGATTTGCTGTCCTGTTATCTATGTCTATGTGTTATGAATATATAATTTCACTAATCCTTTCACCTTCTCTGATCCTGTCCCCTTATGCCCCTTCCCTCTGACAGCTGTCCCTCTGCTCCCCGTGACCCTGCCTCTGCCTCTATTCCGATCCTTAGTTCACTTTGTTCATTAGGTTCCACATATAAGTAAGATCATATGATATTTGTCTTTCTCTGTCTGGCTTATTTCACTTACCATAATAATCTCCGGGTCCATCCATGCCATTGCAAAAAGAAAGATTTTCTTCTTTTTCACGACCACATAGTATTCCATTGTGTATATGTGCCACAGCTTTTTAATCTACTTGTCCACTGATGGACACTTGGGCTGTTTCCAGACCTTGGCTATTGTAAACAATACTGCAGTAAACATGGGGATGCATATCTTCTTTTGAAACAATGATTTGGTGTTCTTAGGATATATTCCTAAAAGTGGCTGGGTCAAAAGGCAGTTCCATTTTTAATTTTTTGAGGAAACGCCATACTGTTTTCCAGTGGCTACACAAGTCTGCATTCCCACCAGCAGTGCAGGAGAGTTCCCTTTTCTCCACACCCTTGCCAGCACTTATTGTGTGTTAATTTGTTAATGAGTGTCATTCTGACAGGTGTGAGGTAGTATCTCATTGTGGTTTTAATTTGCATTTCTCTGATGATTAGTGACAGTTGAACATATTTTCATATGCCTATTGGCCATCTGTATGTCCTCTCTGGAGAAGTGTCTATTCAGTTCTTCTGCCCATAATTTAATTTTTTAATTGGATTGTCTTATCTGAATTCTTATTAGTTCACACAGTATTTCTATAAAGTTGAGATAAATGCTTTTGAAAATATTACATAGACCAAAGAACATAATGGAATATTGATGTGAGATAAGCAGATTAATTTTGCTACACATTGTGAAAGTTAAAAATGGCAGTCAAATGTTTTTAATGCTTAGCCTTCATCTGTTTTAACTTGTTCCCATGCCTGAGCGCCAGAAGCTCTGTTGTCAATAATGCGCTAGTAAGTAACGACAGGACTCAAGGCAGGTTCATGCAGTTTGAGCAGGACTACTGGTCCACTTGGAAAAATAAAATAAAATCTCTGTCTTAAACAGGAACAATTGTAAAGTTGTCAGTTGAAGGCTATTATTTGAACTGATTACACTGATAAAAAAATAACAAGTTGTGACAAACAGAAGGGCAAGATTTCAGTAATTCACTAAAGAATGTCTCTACTCAAAGCTTTGTGGCAAAAAAAAAAAAAAATGTCTTGTTTGGGTCACAATTGCCGAGTTGAAATAACAGCCCATGAATACCCTGGAGAAATGACTATGTACCCAAGGTGAATGCTAAAGCCTTCCCCCGTGAATGAGCCTTTTAATCAAGGCATTCTCTCGGCTCTGAAAAAAGTCTTCAGTGGTCCTACCTAAAGATTAATGGGAAAAGCCGAAACTGAGTTGGCCTATTTGCAGAAACAATTTTAAAGATTTACTGATGGTTGACAAACGCCATTTAAGCTTTCAAAGCCAGCCATATGCTTTTGAAAAGGATTTAAAGGAAATCCTCCCACTAAAGAAGACAACTTTGAAGGATCTCTGTGGTAGCTTCTGGTTTTAGGTATGTGGACATGTTGTTAAATTTTCTCTTTCCTGCCTTCCTCCTTCTCCCATATCTTTGCTGCATTTCTAAAACACGTGACTCAGAAGACTGTAAGTCTTCCTCTAATAGATTTCTATGTTCAGAAGGTTCCTATATACTTTTGTCAGGGAAAATTAAACCAACTCTTGCTGGACAACTGTACATACAAAGTATCTTTTGCAATTACCTTTCTATTAATATAGGGACTGTAAATAACCCTCTAATATTGGAAGTTTAGTGTAACATTCAAACATACAATTAATGCTTTTTCAAGGTATTTGGGTTTTCAGATTTTGTCAATATAGAGATCTTTTTAGACTTCTAGAATATCATGGCCACAGATACATTATAAATCAGATTTTAATGAATCATTTCCCTTCCACATTCATATTTTTTTCTTACATTCATTCTTCTGTGCATCTTGCCATTGGTATTTGGCCCAGATACATTTTATTTTCAGCCTGAAGAGTAACACGTTTCCAAAGAGATTACATTCAAAACATTTTAAAATATTATCCAGTCACAACGGGGATTAGAATTGGCCCCACTTAATACTTTGTCATCCTTCTACTTACTTCCGTGCAATCTTGGGATGATTTCGTAACCGGGACGACTCCTCCCATTGTCTTGATCCGCAGGGAGTCGGGTGAGTCACCCTGTGCTGGGCGCAGCGCAGACCCTAGCCGCCCTGGTGCTGCCCCGGCGCTGGCGGGGTCAGGAGCATCACGCTCTGGCCTTGTTTGCCCATTTCCCTGGGTCCCTGACAGTGATCTGACAGAAAGTGACACTGACACAAAGCAGCCCAGAGAGGCGGGAGACGGGGGTGAGGTCAGAGCAGAGAAACAGAAAATCCAGTGAAGTGGAAGCCGAGAGGATAAACACGCAGGCTTCGGGCTGGTTTCTCGGCTCACTGCAATCGCCACTCCTTCCCCAAGCCCGGGAGAAATGCTACCACTGACTGCCTTGGCAACAATCAAAGGCCATGGAGGGAAGGGTCTGGACAGGAGAGCCTCAAATCCCTCTCTGCAGCAGCTGGAAAACCTAGTCGTCACTTTCCTGCTTTTCTTTTTAAAAGAACCTAATGGAAGCTCACCCACAAGCAGAATGCCTGCACACCATGCCTGCAAAGACAGCCTTTCTCGCCTGGAGGGACCCCGAGTGGTCCCTCCTCCAGTTCATTCTCCATGTCATCACCAGGGAAATTGTTCTAGAAATGTCCTTCTAATTCACACATGTTTCTGCCAAAAAATCTTTAGTGACTCCTAGGGGACCCATCCCACCAGCAGTAGCTGAGTAGTGGTACTTGGTCATGGAATCTAAAAAACATCTCATCGCAGGGTGGGGAAGTTACTCCCTTTTCAATTCCCTTTCAACCCTTCCCATTTCATCAATGAGAAAGTCTCAGGGAGGGAGACATTGTCTCCAACACCTACCTCTTCTATACCCACTACACTCCCTTCTTATCAAAGCGCAGATAGGCTTCAGGCTCAGTTTGACCTTGCAGATCTATTAGGAATCTAACTAGAATTTAGTAACGCCATTTGATTTTCCCTGTATATACTTCAACAGTTCCCTCTATTTATGACAGCTGATAAACTGGTTTTCTATTTATAGGTAATAATAAAAAAATTTTATTTTTAATGACCTTACCTAGGTAATTTGAGTTCATATATATCTATATATCTAAAGGTAATCTATATACATACATATATGCAGATATATAAAAGAATATAAAATAATAATTTAGTTACTGTTCTTATATGGCAAAATAAGGAGTAGTTTGGGAAACACAGAGCTTTGAAATAAAATCTAAAGTCCTTACATGGCCTGTGAATCCCACAATAACCTTTCTTCCACCCCTACCTCCTGGCACGCTCAACTCCCACCACTGCTTCATGTATACTTTGTGACGATCACAGCACATGCTGGGCTCCCTGGAGAACATGTGCTGTCCCTGTTGCCTAGATTGTTCTGAGTCTTCTCCATCTAGATTATTCCTATTCCTCCTTCAGGTGTCAGCACTAGGGCTCCCGACAAGGAAGCCACTCTGTCCCATTATTTACCCACCATTCTCATGTTCTCCTTGGTGGAATTAGGGGCCCTTCACTGAGACCTTACAGCATCTCAGTTGCATCTTTATTAGAGTACTTATCACTTCTGTGTCTCTTAAACTGTTTAGCTCTCTTCCTTCTATAACCTCCATGAGAACAGGAATTTGGTTCAGGTCTCTGACACACCTTTCTGGAATACAGTATTTGTTCAATAAGTGTTCTTTTTACCTAGAAGGCAAACAAGCAAGATAACTAATAACCAAAACCTTAATAATAGCGCAAAATATGATATATAAATAATGCAGTTTACATTAATTGACAGGACTGAGGGCTCCACCAAAATAAGAAAACAACACACATGTCCATTAGTTAAATACAGTGTGGTATATCCACACCATGGAATATTATTTGACAATGAAAAGGAATGGAGTACCAAAACACAATACAACACAAGGAAAACTTGTGTGTGAAATGTTCAGAATAGGCAAATCTATAGAGTCAGAAAGTAGATGAGTGCTTGCTCAGGGTTAAGGAGGTGGGCAGGTATTAGTGACTGCTGATGAGCACAGGGTAGTAAAAATGTTCTCAAATCAGACTTTGGTAACAGATAGCTGCACAAGTCTGTGGGTATACTAAAAACCATTGAACTGTACACTTTAAATGAGAGAATTTTATGGTACGTGAATTATATGTCAGTCACGGTTTAAAAAAAAATGAGGGCTTTAAGTCAGAATGCCTGACTTTGAATCCTCCACAATTTACCAGCTAGTAATAATGGACAAGGTATTTAGTTTCTCTGTAACTCAGTTTCTCTTTTGTAAAACAGAAATAATAACAGTGTCCACCACAAATATTTATTGTGAAGATTGAATATGCCTACCACAGTGCCTATGAAACAGTAACCCTCCAAAAATATTAGCTGTCCTTGTTGCAAAAAGAGGATGCAGTATATTCTGAAGCCTGAGGAAAGGCATGACATTCTAATGTAGTTATCATATTAACTGTCTTCATTCCTTCACAGATGTTGATGTGCTTACACCATGTATAATATATACTGCTTGCAAAAAGTGAGGGAATATTTTATCACTTCATATTCATTTTGAAATATCCCCTAATTTTTGTGAATAGTATATTTGGTTAATAAGCCATCCTATACATACTATGGACAATTAAGAATAAAATGCATGTAATACACACAGTATGTTATGATTTAATTCTCAGAGCAACTCTATGAGATAATCCCATTTTATAGACAAGAAAAAATGGATACACTGAATGGGTAACTCGCTCAAGTTTTCATGCTTTCTCTGTGGCAGAATAGAAGACATCTGACCCTTGGCATACACCAAGCTCTCCTATGTGCAAGAGTGCCCACATGTACATACCCAACCAATAAGGTTATCACCCAGGGAGAGAACTGCCTGGTGTAGGTGATGGGCTTCACATTGCTTTGCTTATTTAAACACTTCTTCCGCATCAAACTGTCACAACAGGCCCTCTTGTCTTTTCTAAAGTTTTACAATAAGAAATATTTTTTGAAATGGAAAATAGGCAGAGCCTTTGTCTCGAGAATGCTGTTAAATAAATATAACCTAAGAAAGAATGGGCCTGGGGGGTCTGTACCACAAGGGTGTGATCCTTGTCTCTCAACACCAGCATTATGACGCTATTAAGCATACTGGCTAAGCTAGTGCTTATAACATCTGACTTCAATCACTGTAGTCAGTAGCAAAAAATGTGTTACACATGGCATATGCATACCACAGCACAAGTTGATTGTATGAGGCACATCCTATGATCAAAAAATACAATGCAAAAATAATCTTAAGTGGGGAGCAGAATTCACTTGGAACATCTGGGAACAAACATCATGGTTTCAGGTTAAATTCTTTCTCTCCTGGAGTAGTCAATGAATCCATAGGTCGAAGCTTTGGTCCATGTAAACTATATTATAAATAATTCATATATGAGCATAGTCACATTTGAGTATTTAATTATCACTAAACTTCTACCTTTAGAGAGATTACAATCTAGTCTGAAAGATTTTCACAGAGTCCATGTTTTGGATTTTGCATGCCTGGCACTTTTCATAGATCTGGCACATAGAAGGTGCTAAATAAATGTTGGTTGAGTCAATAAATGAGTGAATGAGTGAGTAAATTATGATTTGGGGGGAAATTATTTAAGATTTTCATAAATTGACATTTATTCAACACATTTTTAAAATCTTTATTATTTGTTGAACAATGAATGGATGGACTTTAAATCAATCAATATAGCAAGCTGAGTTTTCAGAAAGAGACTGAAAAATAAAGTTTTTATTAATTTCTATTGCCCTGTCTGTTTAATTCACTTGAAAGGGTTTTTTAAGATTTGATTTTTTAAAAGAAGAATAAAATTGAGGTGATAACTTGTCATTCTTCATTTTCAGAATATGATTATTCAATTTAACAGGTTGCTGATGTTATCATACAAAACAAATGAAATTATAAAACAGTTGTATATATTTTCAGACTCTGAAGTGATACACTTTGTGCTCCTCTGCAACCATTAAAATGTCAGTGTCATGCCTGACCAGGCAGTGGCACAGTGGATAGACAGTCAGCCTAGGACACTAGGGACCCAGGTTCAAAACCCCAAGGTCACCAGCTTGAGTGCAGGCTAATCTGGCTTGAGTGTGGGCTCACCAGCTTGAGCACGGGGTCGCCGGCTTGAGCGTGAGATCATAGACATGACCCCATGGTCGCTGGCTTGAGCCCATAGGTGGGTGGCTTGAGGCCTAAGTTCGCTGGCTTGAGCCTAAGGTCGCTGGCTTGACCAAGGGGTCACTGACTCAGCTGGAGCCCCTTGTGTCAAGGCACATATGAGAAAGCAATCAATGAGCAACTAAGGTGCCACAACTATGAGTTGATGCTTCTCATCTCTCTTCCTCCCTGCCTATCTGTCCCTGACTGTCTGTCTGTCTCTTTCACTAAAAAAAAAAGAGTGAGCATCATACCCGGCAGATGAGTAATGGCCTCTCTCTTTCGCTGGAAGTCTTCTAACAACTTCACCCTCTTAAAACAGAGTCAAGAAATGTCACAGGGCCCTGAGTGTCAAATATTACTGTACAAATCCCATATACTAAAGCCTCTTTTGAAAGAAGACTTTGACTCTCTTTCACTTCCTATTTGTTTTCTTTTATATATAATCTTTTTTTTTTTTTTTTTTTTTTTTTTTTGTATTTTTCTGAAGCTAGAAACCTAGGAGAGACAGTCAGACAGACTCTCGCATGCGCCCGACCGGGATCCACCTGGCACGCCCACCAGGGGGCAATGCTCTGCCCCTCCGGGGCATCGTTCTGCCGCGACCAGAGCCACTCTAGCGCCTGGGGCAGAGGCCAAGGAGCCATCCCCAGCACCCGGGCCATCTTTGCTCCAATGGAGCCTCAGCTGCGGGAGGGGAAGAGAGAGACAGAGAGGAAGGAGAGGGGGAGGGGTGGAGAAGCAGATGGGCGCTTCTCCTGTGTGCCCCAGCCGGGAATCGAACCCGGAACTTCTGCACGCCAGGCCGACGCTCTACCACTGAGCCAACCAGCCAGGGCCTATATATAATCTTGATGAGCTTGATTATTTAGATTCTGAATGTACGTTGAGTATAAATTGCAATCACATAAAAGCTATACACCAAGAAATATTTCACTCCTTATTGATAACTGCAGGATTTACGAACTGATAACCCAATCATTGCAAAGGAAAAAGAATTCCCAAATCAGACCCCCAAAATAAAACAAATCATGTGCCTTCCTTGGTGTGCAGACAAGGAATCTTACAGATCTCACTCAATAGCTTCAAAAGATGTCTCAGTGCAGGTACTGGTATTTATATAATGGCAGCCATGAATAACCAAGAAAATTTTAAATTCTTTTTAAAAAGGCATTAAAATATAGAATAAATTTTTTAAAGATTTCTATATGAAACTTTAATGTTGAAAAAAGTTTAGTCATTTTAAAGATAAAGTTGAATTTAGATGTGGAAACTATTTTAAAACAGATCTAGTAAATAGGAAGAAATAGTTTTTGCATTTAAGATATGCAAATAAGTGGTTTACTTCCAAACTTTTTTAAAAACTAGATTAGTACAAATATTACAGAGCAACATGTGATACTAGACTCTAGATTATGTCCTTGTTTATGTTCAGTTTCATATGACAATATGTGGGAAAATCAGTCCACATAACTTTAAACCTCTAAGGTTTCTTTTAGATGATGTTAAAAATTATAAACACAGCATGGTACCAGCAGAAAAATAGACACTCAGACCAATGGAACAGAATAGAAAGCCCAGAAATAAAACCACATATATATGGATGGTCAAATAATCTTGATAAAGGGGCCAACAACACACAATGGAGAAAAGAAAGTCTCTTCAATAAATGGCTGGGAAAACTGGAAAGCCACATGCAAAAGAATGAAACTCGACTACAGTTTTCCCCTTGTACTAAAATTAATTCAAAATAAATCAAAGATCTAAATGTAAGACCTGAAACAATAAATTACATAGAAGAAAACATAGGTACTAAACTCATGGACCTTGGCCATAAAGAGAACTTTATGAATTTGACTCCAAAGGCAAGGGAAGTGAAGGCAAAGATAAATGAATGGGACTACATCAGACTAAGAAGCTTTTACACAGCAAGAGAAACTGACAACAAAACAAACAGACAGCCAACTAAAGGGAAGATGATATTTTCAAACAACAGGACATATAAGGGCCTAATATCCAAAATATACAAAGAACTCATAAAACTCAACAACAAACAAGCAAATAATCCAATAAAAAAATGGGAAGAGGACATGAACAGACACTTCTCCCAGGAAGAAATACAGATGGCCAATAGATATATGAAAAGATGCTCATCTTCATTAGCTACTAGAGAAATGCAAATCAAAACTACAATGAGATACCACCTCACACCTGTTAGATTAGCTTTTATCAACAAGACAAGTATCAATAATAACAAGTGTTGGAGAAGCTGTGGAGAAAAAGGAACCCTCATCCACTATTGGTGAAAATGCAAAGTAATACAACCATTATGGAAGAAAGTATGGTTGTTCCTCAAAAAACTAAAAATAGAACTACCATATAACCCAGCAATCCCTCTACTGTGTATATATCCCCAAAACTCAAAAACATTGGTACGTAAAGACACATGCATCCCCATGTTCATTGCAGCATTATTCACAGTGGCCAAGACATGGAAACCCTTCAATAGATGATTGGATAAAGAAGATGTGGTGCATACACACACACACACACACACACACACACACACACACACACATACTATGGAATACTACCAGCCATAAGAAATGATGACATCAGATCATTTACAACAAAATGGATGGATCTTGATAACATTATATGGAGTGAAATAAGTAAATCAGAAAAAACTAAGAATTGCATGATTCCATACATAGGTGGGACATAAAAACAAGACTAAAAGACATGGACAAGAGTATGGTGGTTACAGAGTGGGGAGGGAGGAAAGGGAGGGAGAGGGGGTAGGGGAGGGGCACAAAGAAAACCAGATAGAAGGTGACAGAGGTGAATTATGTCATTCAACATAATTGAATGACAAGATAACCTGGAGATGTTTTCTTTGAACATATGTACCCTGATTTATTAATGTCACCTCATTAAAATTTAAAAAAATAGATGATTGAATAAAGAAGATGTGGTACATATATACTATGGAATACTACTCAGACATAAGAAATGATGACATAGGATCATTTACAACAACAACATGGATGGACCTTGATAACATTATACTGAGTGAAATAAGTAAATCAGAAAAAACTAAGATTCCATACATAGGTGGGACATAAAAATGAGACTCATGGACATGGACAAGAGTGTGGTGGTTACCAGGGGGAAGGGGATAGAGGAGAGGGGGGCTGTGGGGGGAGGGGAGGGGCACAAAGAAAACCAAACAGAAGGTGATGGAAGACAATTTGACTTTGAGTGATGGGTATGCAACATAATGTTGTAAACATAAAGAAACAGAGATATTTTCTCTGAATCTATGTACTCTAATTAATCAATGTCACCCTGTTAAAATTAATTGTCTAAATAAAAGAAAACATCTAGTAAATAGGGAGAAGTAGTTTTTGCATTTAAGATATGCAAATAGGTGGTTTACCTCCAAACTTTTTTAAAAACTAGATTAGTACAAATATTACAGAGCAACATGTGATACTAGACTCTAGATTATGTCCTTGTTTATGTTCAGTTTCATATGACAATATGTGGGAAAATCAGTCCACATAACTTTAAGCTTGTAAGGTTTCTTTTAGATGATGTTAAAAACTATAAACAATGTGGCAACTGACCATCTTACAAGAATGAGGCTGAATTATATAATGTTTGAACTTGGAAAAGGAGGAAAAATACATCATAGCATTGAGTTACTTTAAAGCTTTAATGTTGGCCAAGGGAGATTAAATTGCCTTTGGGGTGTACAGATGCAGAAGATTCCGTTGGTGTGCTTTTCAAAGCACAGACAGATGATATTAGGAAATAAAGCAGGAGGGCTTCTGCTTTAATCTGTCCACATTATTGTTTTGATCTATGACTAATTGGAATTGCAAGAGGGTTCAAGAAGATTCTTACAGCCAGTCTGAGGATAGCAGACATGTAAGTCTCCTAAAAATGCATCTAGGAAGATTGCTTGACCACAAAAGAAAGAACATGTGTAGAATTGTTATAATTTAAGCCTGTTAGTGTGTCTAATTCAAAATTAATATGGAATATGCATAAAATGACCCCCCCAAAAATCCAGTGGTTGCTACCAAGAGAAAAAATAAACTAAAATATACTACACAATCTTCAAAAATAATATATCACTTCCTTTTTTATGTCTTTTAATAAAAGAAAAAGAATTAACACCCAAGAGATTTACTAAATCCCAAGATGATGTCATTTCTCTGTTCAAAATCCTGCTGGGGCTCTCAGAACCTCCGGGAGAGTCTGAGCTTCTCAACATGACATACAAGGCCAGCTTGGTCTGGTTATGGCCCTTGATGCTTTTCTGGCCTTTTGTTGGGTCGTGTTGCAACACAAGCAATTCCCATTCAACTGTGCCAACCTATTTGTAGTTTCCGAAGAATAGCCTGCTCTCTTATGCCCTGGTGCTTTTACGCATGCTGTTCTCCTACCAGAAATGCTCTCCCCTCTTTCACCCCTCTATTTATCTCTCTACAGTTCAGTTTAAGTGGTAGATGCCTCTTAGGACACTGTGATAGTAGAAACATTAGACTATTTAATGTTAGTAGAAAAAACATCCTTTGAAAGTTGGTGGAGGAAGAGACTAATTTCCAACTAGCTAAGGTGTGGGAAAGATTTTACAAAAAGATTGGTCTTATATTGGCTCTCATAGAACTAAGTAACTTTTACCTTTTTTTTGGATGTGAGGGCGATCTGGCTGCGACATCTGTCACCCCATTGATCGCCAGGGTTGATTCGGCAGGTCTGGCTGGCTAGGTGGGTGTCCCCTTCCTCCCTCACTGCTCCGTGTGCGTCCCTCCCGAAGCTGCGCACTCGGTCAAAGAGGACGACCTTCCCCGATAGAAGAGAGGACCGTTCTTCCATCAAGGGTATATGAGTAGCTGCGCTCTCCTGCTAGAACCTCCAAATAAGTCTCAAGAAAATTTTACCATTTTTATCTTACTTAGAAAATGAAGACATTTCCTCCTTGGTTGTTTTATTCCCACCATGGGACCTTGAGAGTTAGCTTGGAGATGCTAATAAGATAGAAAAAAATTCATAAATATGTTCATGATTGAAACACAGTATTCCTCTACTTAGGAAGGTTGTTATCTTTGGACACCAGGTCAAATGGGACTCACATATTAAAGAGAGAATAATAGGACATTGTCACCAGCCAAATCAGTAGGTGAACAGCAAATTACCCAAACCTACCAGTTGGAACTTCCAACCACTCCCACTGAACACCCACCTTAACTTACTGCTCTTCTTTTGACACTAAAAAGAGCTACTAAAATCTCATCTCTTTCAAGATGCCCTCCCCAACTCATGGAAAATGTGTTGACATCTTTTTGGACTTTCAGTATTTAAAGACTTGTTGTTTGGAAATATACATACTTATAAGTGGAATCACTCAATTTGCTCCCAAGCTATCTGTACTCTGGGATTTAAGCAGACTGAGGAAGAATTTATTTACATTGGAGGATGCAGAACCCTCCTATGAAGTATCTAAAATACCCAACTGCCAAATCAGTGTCAAAAGCAGTGGCATTGGTAATGGTGGTGGCATTGGTGATGGTGATACCAATAGGGCACTGGATACTTTTTAGTATTTCCAGGTGGAAAATGCCTGGATTGAACACCTGGGGCATCCTTGACTAATCATTGATAGCATCTTAACACAGCACCACAGCAAGTCAAGGCAAGAAGAAGAAGAAGGAGAAGGAGGAGGAGGAGGATGAGGAGGAGAGGAAGAAGTTATGCACATAAATCATGGCAGCTCAGCAATGGCAGCAGTTGCAATTCGGAGACTTTGAGCTGTGTCTGCAGCAACTTGTGGCGCAGGTGGCTGGTGTGGAGGCAGGCAGTGGAGGTGGGCTACCACGCCGGCAGGCAGGCTGGGACACCCTGAGGCGTCCTCTGGCTCCATCCTTCTGCTGCCCACCACCCCAGCCACCGTCCGTACTGCTACACCTCCTCACTGGCTGTCCCACCCCGAGCCCCTCATGACCCCTCATGAGATAGGACTCTCAATTGCAAACCAGAAGACCTCACTTTCGCCAAGATGAAAGGTTATCCTCCTCAGCCAGCTCCAGTAGATGAAGTTCCTGATGGAGTTGCAAAACCTCCCACAAACAAACTACCCAGTTCCCTTTTTGGAACTCATGATACTGGTTTTTTTTTTAGGCCAAAGGATATATTTCCTTATTCAGAATATAAGAAAAAGTAAGGAAAACCAAATAAACAAAAAGGCTTTAATGAAGGTTTGTGGGAGTTAGACAACAATCTGACAGTGAAGTTTTCAAGTCAACAGGCATCAGCTTAATAATCAAATGCATCATCTGAGGTTGAAGTTGAAGAAAAAGAAACTAGTATTTCAAAGGAATATAATGACTATGAAGAAAAAGCCAGCAATGATGATGGGACTAGAACAATGGACATAACCACTCTGAGAGCAACCAGAAGAGGAAGAAAGAGAAAGGCAGAAAAGCAAGTGGAAGCCCAGGAAGCAGGAGTGGTGACCACAGCAACAGCATCTGCGCATCTCAACGTGAGTCCTACCAGAGGACGGTCTGCAGCTACCGAGGTCGAGAGTCCAAAACAAAGAGGCAGCCCCAAAGTGGTCACGCGGACCTGTCCTTCAGAGAGCAACATGGTCACTGAAGAAGACAAAAGTAAGAAAAGGGGTCAAGAGGAAAAACAACAGTTTAGAAAGGATGAAGAGGGCCAGAAGAAAGAAGGTAAGCTAAGAAAAGAGCCAGACAAAAAATAGAAAGGAAGAAAGAAGTTGAATCAAAAAGGAAAGATTTAGCTAAGATAGGGGTTACCTCAGCCTCTGATTCTGGAGAAGAAGGAGATGATCAAGAAGGTAAAAAGAAGAGAAAAGGGGGAAGAAGCTTCCAGACTGCTCAGGGAGGGAATGTGCTGAAAGGCCGACATGAGAAAGTCGCAACCAATAGAAAATGCAAGCAGGAGGAACAAGTAGAAACTGAGCACCAAACAACATGTGATCTACAGATATAAAAACAGATCTCAGCTTGGGCTTACAGTATTAATCCAGTCACCTAGGAGAACATACACGTAGAGCAAACAAGAGATGAAGATCTTGAGACAGACTCACTGGACTGAATTTCCACCTTGCCCCCATTTGATAGAAGAATGTTCCAGATTCTAAATTGAGGACTTCCTTAATGGCATTATTACTGTTATGAATGTTAAATTTCCTGTAAGATACACACTACATACTAAAGTCAGCAAGCTTTCTGCCAGGCTTCTAATGTAGCTTTATGTATGAAAATTAGAGTAAGCTGAAAAGACAATGATTGTACTATTATTTCATTTGGAAAATATAAAAATTAATTTTGTTGTGCAGCTAGGTGTTAAACTGCTGTAGCTGTCATACCCCAGAGGATGGGGCAGTGTGCCCTTCCCTTGACATTCTGTTGTTGTTTAATTCACACAAAAAAACCTTAATTTTTTTTTAATCCTGAGAGATTAAACATAACCTTGTTAAGAAAACAAAACTGTAACCAAAATTTAAAATTTTTTTTTAATTATGGCGAGTTTTAATCAGTTTGGTATAGATTGGAAAACTAAAGCCATTATACCTAAAACAAGTAGCTACTTGAATAGTTGATATTGTGGTTTCAGCTTAAGGAAAATATGAAAGAACATATAGTAGATTCAACATATGTTCATCTCAAGCTGCAGAAAAGTAATTTAAAAAGCAGAAACCGCCTGCCCTGTGGTGGCGCAGTGGATAAAACGTCGACCTGGAAATGCTGAGGTTGCCGGTTCGAAACCTGGGCTTGCCTGGTCAAGGCACATATGGGAGTTGATGCTTCCAGCTCCTCCCCACCTTCTCTCTCTGTCTCTCTCTCCTCTCTCTCTCCCTCTCTGTCTCTCTCCCTCCCTTTCTCTCTCCTCTCTAAAATGAATTAAAAAAATTAAAAAAAAAAAAAAGCAGAAACCTACAAAGACAAAGAAAGCAGGAGAGACAATTATAATAGACAAGGTGTGTTAAGAAATTTGTTGAAATGATTAGCTGAGAAATGGCACGGGGTAAGTCAAGAAGCAAGCCAATTCCTCTGTGAAATTCTAGAAAGGGGTACTATTGCAGGTCCCAGAGTTGTTGAAAATAGGGAGAGTCATTGAAAGTCTGAATGATAAGCAGTTCAACATCTCCCTTAGCTCACACAGCCAGACAACTGTCTCCTTGCCACTCAAGTACCCACCCCAAATAATAACCCTGGTAGAAGACTAGAAAATTACAGCCTAAAGTGACCCCTAAGGGACTCTGGCCTAAGAGGTGCAAAGGGATGCCTCTGGGAAGTGGTAGTCAGAGGTGGAAGAGGTGTGACATGGGCCAGATGATTTGGGGGTTTTTTTGTGTTTTGGGGGGTTTTTTTGTATTTTTCTGAAGTTGGAAACGGGGAGGCAATCAGACAGACTCCCGCATGCGCCCAACCGGGGTCCACCCAGCAAGCCCACCAGGGGGCGATTGCAACCAGAGCCATTCTAGCGCCTGAAGCAGAGGCCACAGAGCCATCCTCAGTGCCCGGGCCAACTTGGCTCCAATGGAGCCTTGGCTGCGGGAGGGGAAGAGAGAGACAGAGAGGAAGGAGAGGGGGAGGGGTGGAGAAGCAGATGGGCGCTTCTCCTGTGTGCCCTGGCTGGGAATCAAACCCGGAACTCCTGCATGCCAGGCCGACGCTCTACCACTGAGCAAACTGTCCAGGGCTGATTTTGTTTTGTTTTTTAAATAGGAAACGCTTTATGAATTGCATGTCACCTTGCACAGGAGCCATGCTAACTTTCTCTATATCGTCCTAATTTTATAGTGTGTGTGCTACCGAAGCAAGCACTCATTTTGTTTTTGCATTTGTTCTTTTCTTGTAAAGTTTATAGTTTTTTAAACTTTACATATAATAGATTAGTCTGTTGTATATATGTATATATAAGTACAAATATAAATATATACATATATAACCACTTTGACTTAAATTTAATTTTATTTTTTAAAAGTACAATAAAAAAGTAAAAAGTTTTGTATTCATGAAAACACTTTTATAACTATGCACTGTTAGTGGATAAAATCCTTATCACCAATAATTAATTCAACTAGCTTTCCTGAGATTTTTTTTTTTAATAATAGCCTCCTTTCATGACACTAAAGTGCCAAGTACAGAGTTAAGTAGGACTGCCACATATAGCCACACAAGCTGTGACTGCCCCAACCCCAGAGCAGCTGGAGCTGGCAATGTGATGACTTGAGTAAGTTTCCATGAGTGTTTGAGCTCTATTTCTTACTGTTTAATTTGTAGTAAGATTTGTAAACTCACTTCCTCATGGCTAGCACAACTCCTTGCCTTTGTTACTCTTTAAACTTAATCATCAATATGCACTTGTTGAGTTCCCACACATGACTCAGTTCCTTGAACATGATTCATTATAAAGATATAAGTGTGGGCTTTCCTTTTTTGAGGTTTCCCCATTTTTTTCTCCACCATTGTTTCTCAGTTAATAATTATACATTTGATGTAGCGTACACTGACATTTTGAATTTCTGATTCTATATGTAGTCAGACTTGGTCTAAAAGACTCTAAATGTTATACTCTTTTTGCACTTCCTTAAGCTTTGTAACTCATTAACCAATAACAATGAATGATTACTCCTCTGGTTGTTTTTAAAAGTTCATCAGTGACTTATTGGCTTTTGAGGCACTCATAATCATATAAATGAATATTTACTAGGAGGTATTAAAAAGGCAGACAATTGTTTTTATGACAGCAGTAATTTGGGAGATAAATAGATGAATCTTGTTACTGGTAGCTAAAATTACATATTTCTCAAATTAACTCAGCATCTAGTCTTTTCACTGTTGAATGTCTAAGTTTTTAAAATCTCTCTTTCATTGTTGACTCTGCTCCCTCTACTGGAATCTTGGTTAAATTGAATGGAAAAGCAGTTTATCTGAAATTGAATAGTGTCTCTTTAGACTTGGTCTGTCAGCATCAGACTGAAAGGAAGACAAACATTAAGCTGGAAAATTACTTCTGTAGCATACCTGAAAAGTACCACTGCAACAGGGACAAACTGTGCCTCTCACCTTTCCAATGCTACCAGTCTTCGTGAGATTATTTTAGTTTAAAGAAAAAGATATTTAAATCAAACTCTTGGGTAATTGAATTTCATTCGGGGTCTATCTTGTAGCATTTTGTTATTTTGGATCATTATATTTCTGTTTTTACTACTTTGTTTTGAGTTTAAAATGCTTAAAAGCATTGTAAAAATAACAAGAGCTCCTTAAGTGTTTTGTAGGCAATAGAAGAGATCTCAGAATATGTTTTATAAATATTGTGGTCACATTCCCCATACCGCTGAGGTAAGAACAGTAAAGATTCTTCTATTTAATGGGAGAATAAAGTTGACTTAGGTAGAACTTTACATATCTATGCAGCCCACGTACTATTCAATAGCAAAGTAGAATAGAGTCCATGTCCTCTCTTTAATTTTGAAATACAGCCATGTTTCTACATCTTCTATATTCAACTAGACTCTAAGTCAAAGATTAGTTAGTGAGATTTATTTATTGAGTTCTTTTTTTATTTTTTTCCTATTCTCTAATATATTTTTGATAGATTGGCATTCATAGTAGAGTTGTTTTTTGTCATAGCAGAGTTATTTTAAAAAGTAAATTTAGCCAACTGTTTAAAAAGGAAGACACAGTGTTCTTTAATCTGCTTTCTATACTATCCTCTGAGACCCATATAAACATACTTAGTAAAAATAATCCTCCTAGAAATAATAAAGGAAAGGAATAATGTCAGAGAATGTAGCATTCACTCAGCTGGTCGGTCACTCAACAAAAGTATGTATTGATTGTCAGCCATGTGTTAGATGCTGTGCTAAAAGCTGGTGATTACACACCCCTGCCCTGATGGCATTTAAGAAAGGAAGATGGGAAAGTCAATGAAGATGTGACCACAAGCTGGTCTAAGTGGAAAGATTGGTGGTGAGAATTTGGGATGGGGAGTATGGAGGGAAAGAGGTAGGGGGAGGCAGGAAGAAGACCAAGGAATGGTGGGGAAAGACCTATTGTGGGTTGGAAGTCTAAGAGCACTTATCTGAAAAAGCAATAGGTAAGAAGAAAGAGGAGCCAGCCTTTGGAAGCGAGGGTGAGGTGTCGTAGAGTGCTGTGGGCATAGGAAAATGCACAGCAAAGGCCTGAGAAGGGAAAGCCCTTGGGGGGGGTGGGAGAAATTGTGAGGCAGCGCATGTGACCTGTGAGCGAGGGGACAGTGAGTCGGGGTGAGGATGGAGGGTTAGGCAGGAGCCAGATCCGTCAGGGCCTGTCAGCCACACTAAGGCATTCGGATTTCATCCTAAGAGCGAACAGGAATCCTCTGGAGGATTTCAGGCCGTGCTAGGGAATTAGCTGATTCTGTTTTGAAAGCTAGGTTTGGCTGCCACGTGGAGCATCAGCAGAGGGGCCCGGAGTGGAAGCAGGAAGTGGGAGAGCGCTTGGGAGTGAGGAATGAGTGGGATCTAGGCAGGCAGATGTGACAGGAGGAGATGAGAACTGCTGCCTCGGGACGAGGCCGTGTGCCAGGCACTTGACATGCAGCCTCACTAGTCTGCACAGCTCGAGCAAAGCCTGGGAGCAGGAAACCACAGGACAAGCCTCCTCCAAATCCCTTCCCTTGAACAGGAAGTTCATTGGAAATACACTTCTTGTGTCAATCTCAAAGGCAAAACCTCAGGACACATTGGGAGAATCAAAGGCAGTTTGGTGTGACCGGAATATAGACTATTTGGAAAGGTTTAGAGAGAGGTAAACTTAATCCATTGAATTAGGACCAGATCATGGGAACTTCAGCTAACAACCGGTGAAGCCCTTTCCAGTGTCAGACCCTGAGCTACAGGCATGTGCCTACATTGTCTCATTTAATCCTCAACAGGGCAGCATGAAATAAGTGTTACAGTGCAAACTTAGGAAGCTCAGCCACACAAGCATCAAAGTGAAAAGTTCTAACAGCAACATAGTGACAGAACTGTCGTTTGAGACCCTGGCCTCCTTTCCAAATCTGTGACCTATTTCCTTCCCTCATTCCACAGATAGATAACAACATCTAGTCTCCATTCTGCAGATGATGGGCAACCAGCAAAGGCCTTTTGAACCCATGGAAAGGTCCCATAGCCACATCCTGTTAACTGCAAGATGTTTCAGTGTCTTCCTTATTGCACAGGGCAGGGAAAGCAATGAGAATTTCTGCTTGAGTGAAATAAAATATATCTAGTTTCTTTCATGAAAGCTTTTGAAAGATTTTCATTGAAATAGTGCCTTGCAGGTCTTTTCTGGGTAGTTTTTTCATGGAACCATTAAGCACAACCACAGGCCCAGAATTAACTAAGAAAATCACTGACACAGTTCCAGTCACTCCCTGAAATATATAAGCACTCTATCTTATAGCATTTGCTCTGCCTTTCATATTTTCATTGTCCAATAATAAAGTAATGAAATTATCTGTTAAAAGGTATTTTGGTGTGAAAGAGGAGTATGGCATGAAGGTCCCTCTCAATTCCTTCTTTTGAAGAAAAATAAAAACTTTGGAAATGTACTTTGGCAATGTCTGTGCATTTGCCTGCTAGGGCTGTCTTAACAGAGCTCCACAGGCTGGGGGCTTAAATCACAGCCATTTCTCACAGTCTGGATGCTAGCCTTCCAAGATCAAGGCGGCACCAGAGTTGGGGTTTTTTCTGAAGCTTCTCTTCTAGGTTTGTTGGGGGCTGTCTTCTTCCTGTGTCTTCACATGGTCCTCCCTCTGTCCTATGTCCAAATTTCATCTTCTTAGAAGGATACCAATCATATCAGAATAGGGCCCACACTAATGAACTCATTCCTCTTTAAAGACCCTGCCTCCAAATACAATCACATTCTGAATTACTGAGAGTTAGGACTTCAACGCATGAATTTGGAGGGAGAAGGAATACAGTTCAGCCCGTGACAGACTAGAAAAGACCTTGGTTATCACAACTGGGTGGGGAGAGGTGTTACTGGCATCTAGTGGGGAAAGCCAGGGGTGCTGCTCAACACCCTACAATCCCCAGGACAGCCCCACAACAGGTACAGTTTGGCCCAAAATGTCAATAGGGTCAAGGTTGAGAAACCTTGTACTAGTCCCAAAGCCAGTTGATTTGTTTTGCTTTTAAGCAGGAAGAAAAACAGAATGTTACTCAAGTGAACAGCAGTACTGTGAACTACAGCACAGTCTTAGTTAGGACTCTGAAAATATACATGTTCAAATATCTCACACAGAGAAAAAAAAATTTTTTTTCTGGTCTCAAAGCAACTTTTTGGAAATAGATGTAAATTATATTCTGACATTTCTGATTTTCTAAGACAAATTGGGAAGAACTTGTGGGTATAAAAGTGCTTTGGAACCTGTAAAGTTCTATACAAAAAAAAGGAGTTATTTTAAATGGAAAAGAAAGACAATATGAAATATTAGCTCTTTTGTACTTTAGGAACAAAATTAAGATAACCCAAGATGGACTGGGAACGGGGAGAGAATGAAGGCAGAGAGGACCATCAGATCCCATTGCAATTGCTTGATCTCTCCTCTGAGATAAGTGGGAAGCCCAGAGTTTCAACCAGAATTCTGGAATTTGGGGTTAGGGAAGAGACAGGCCAGGGGCTATAGACCCTGGAGCCAAGTGGGACCCAGAAGATGATGCCTAAAGGCTAAGTGAAAGTAAAGCAGATGGTCCAGAGGGGTGGTCCAAACAGGGTCACTCCACAGGGGCTGGCCAAGAGAGAAGAGCAACCAGAGATACCTCCAAGGTGTGAACAGGTTCAGAAAAGTGGAGAGACTTGTCCTGAGGCACCTCCTTATATGTATGGTCCTTCTTAGGAATGAAAAAGGTCAAGCAAGTCTTAAGACCTAAATTTAAGCTACAGAAGCAAAAACTGAAGATTAAATCATGGATTCCATTCTACAGTGTAGCTACAGAGAGATTGATCCCATCAACTTTGGAGTCAGACAGACCTGGTTTAGACCCTGTCTCTGCCACTTACTGCTAGCATCACCCTAGGAAAACTGAAGTTTTATGTGCCTCTGTTTCTTCATCTATAAAATAAGCTGTTGTCTGAACATTCATTAGATTGTGTTGGGATGTGTGTGTGTATATCATAACTGTTAGTTATTATTATTCTAGAAATATTTCAGAGATATAATATTATAGTATATATATAGACATAATACTATAATACTATAGTACTAATGACCATTTAGAAGAGAGTAGAGATAAATAAGACAATGAAAAAAAACCCTATGTTTCTAGCTTGGCTGCTTAAAAGAATGGTAATCATTAATCAAGATGAGGAAACACAAAGGGGAAAGCTGGTTTGAGGAAAAGAGAGAAAATCAGTTCAGTTTGAAATATGTTGCATTTTAGATGACTGATCGATTGACCACATGGAGAAGTTAAAAAAGGAAACTGTTAGAAATACAGATCTGTAGCACAGGTGCAAGTTCAAGGCTAAAAATTGTTCACAGAAAATAGAGAAAGGCAAAAGAGTTAGAACCTAATGGTATTCCTAGCTACTTAAACTTTTCTGATGATTTTTGGTGATTGGATATTTCTCTAGAATGTATAAAGTGCTACACTAGGTTAGGGGTAAAAAATGGTTCCAAATTGGTTGATAGCTTTTGAAATATCTGTACGTATTACACTAAATGATCAAAGACCTATGCATTTTATGACATTATTATTAATTACTATTATTATTATTATTATTATTATTATTTTAGTTCTTATGTCCACATTCCCACATCATGACCAGCCTTGTTGAGTCTGCCTCCCACTGGTAGCTTGTTGCTCTGGATTTCAAAACAAAACAGAAGAAAAAACCCACCAAGATTTTCCATATAAAAAATACTTTTCTTCTGATTAGAACCTTCCCCTCTGCAAAAAGTGCACAAGCATTCATGGCTAACTTCATGGGCTTTTGAGTCTGACTGTTTAAAAAGGGATTGATTTGCTATAGTTATTTTTTCTTTGTTTTGTTTTGTTGTCTGCTTGCCTATTTCTCTATTTTAGGGTGTGTTCTAAGCACATGAGATTTTTAAATAAGTGATCTCCCCACAAATAATGATCTTTATCTCTCCTCTTGTTATTGACATAATATAAATAAGGCAGATGAATACCCAGTCACATTAACTATTTCTATCTATGAGATGAGAATGCTAATGTAATTTTTTTAAATGAGTTTTGCTTTGAAGCTCTGTCTTTTCAAAGCTTCCATTAAAAATTTATTAACAAAGCAAAGAGACCAAAAGAACATAAACCAGTTGTATCTAAAGACTTTTTTAAATTATACTGTAATTTTAAAAAGATTTTTCAAGATAACCATAAGCATCAATTAGCTAATATTTCTCTACTCTTGTTAATGTCTATAACGGTTAAGAGTTTCAATTGGCCCTGGCCGGTTGGCTCAGCGGTAGAGCATCGGCCTGGCGTGCGGGGGACCCGGGTTCGATTCCCGGCCAGGGCACATAGGAGAAGCGCCCATTTGCTTCTCCACTCCCTTCCCCTCCTTCCTCTCTGTCTCTCTCTTCCCCTCCCGCAGCCGAGGCTCCATTGGAGCAAAGATGGCCCGGGCGCTGGGGATGGCTCCTTGGCCTCTGCCCCAGGCGCTAGAGTGGCTCTGGTCATGGCAGAGCGACGCCCCGGAGGGGCAGAGCATCGCCCCCTGGTGGGCAGAGCGTCGCCCCTGGTGGGCGTGCCGGGTGGATCCCAGTCTGGCACATGCAGGGAGTCTGTCTGACTGGCTCTCCCCGTTTCCAGAAAATTTTAAATTAAAAAAAGAAAAAGAGTTTCAATTTGTAAAAACATTAAGAGATTTCATTATAATAATGATGATAACAAAATATGTAGTGCTTACATTATTCCATAAGTAATTTACATATGTTAGCTCAATTATTTTGCACAATTCTATGATGCGGATACTATTATCATCTCCATTTCATAGATTAGGTAACTGAGACACAGAGATGTTAAATAACTTGCTGGAAGTTATTCAGCTCAGAGACAGCAAAGCCAGGACTCAGAACCAGGCTGAATAGCTCCAGAATACACGCTCTTAATGATTACGCTTCTTTCAAAAAGTACCTTTGAAACCTCAGGAAGAATAATAATATGAGGAGAAGAATGAAAGGATTATTGGCTTGTCCTTTACATATCAGTTCTACTTGTTACAAGTAAGTTTTACCTTTAATTGGATTGTCATCATGTAAGACAACATATTCTTCTGTAAAAAAAGGGTATCCTGATGGCCAAAAGTCATATAAGATACTCAACTGTCTTAGAGATGAGGGAAATTAAAATTATAACCACAATGAGTAGCATTATAATCTAACCAAAATGACTAAAATTTAAAAGAAAAAATACTAATTTTGGTGATAACAAATGGAAACAATTGGATGTCAACAATTAGAATTCTTTTATAGTACTAGTGAAAGTATGAATCAGTCAAACCACTTTAGAAAACTATTTGGCAAGATCTAATAGTAAAGTTTAACATATATGCACCAAAACCCAGCAATTCCACTTCTAGATATATACCCAACAGAAATGCACACATATAATTTATTCAACATAAGACATATTTAAGTATGTTTATAGCAGCACTGTTCATAATAACCACACATTGAAAAGAACCCAAATATTCAACCAAACAGTGGAGTGGATAAAGAAATTGTGGTATAATAAAACAATGAGATACCATATTGCACTGAGAAGAAATAAACTATTGATACAAACCACACATTGATAAATCTCATAAACATAATGAACTAGAAAAATAAAACTATGTCCTGTACTACTAAGTGAAAAAAAGTCAACCTGAAAAAAATACACGCTGTATCGTTCTAAGTATGACATTCTGGAAAAGGCTAACTATGAAGACAGTAAAAAGTTCAGTGATTGCCAAGAGGGGTGGTGGGCAAAGAGAGAGATGAATAGACAAAGTGCAGAAGATTTTTATTAAAATTTTTATTTATTTATTCTCTTTTAGAGAGAGAGGAGAGAGAGAAGGGGACGGAGCAGGAAGCATCAACTCCCATATGTCAGAAGATTTTTAGAGTAGTGAAAATATGCCATATGATACTCCAATAGTGGGTATATGTTATTATACATTTACCCAAACCCATAGAATGTATAACACCGAGAGTAAACCCTAAAGAAAACTATAGACTTTGGATGATTATAATGTGTCAATAGTCCATCAGTTGTGAGAAATGGACCACTCTGGTGGGCCATGTTGATAATGGGGAGGGTCTGCATGTGTGGGGAAAAGATTATATGGGAAATCTCTGTGGCTTCCTCTCAGTTTTCCTGTAAACCTAAAACTGATCTAAAAATAAAATCTTAAAATATATATATATGCGTTGTATGATTCCATTTAAATGCAGATCAAAACCAAGAAAAACCTAACATGAAGTACTAGAAGTGAGCAGCCTAGTTCCTTTTGGGGGGAGCAGTGAGTGGAAGGGAACATGAGGGAGCTTCTGAGGTGATGGTTTCTTAGGTACCAGGATGTGTTCACCCTGAAAATTCATTAAGCTGGACAGTTAAGATTTCTTCATTTTTCCCTATATGTTATACTTCAGTAAAAATTAATTTTCAAAGGTACATTATTTTGAAGTGAAAAACAATAACATGAGAAATGTACTTGGAAATAACACTATTCAATCTATCATAAAATGCTACTCAAGCCTGCGCCTTTCCTTTTGAAGTTCACAGCTTATCTTCAGAAGCATATTTGAAAAGTGATCAATTAAAAAGTGCTGGAATGGCTCCAGCCTGGATGCACTGTTAACAAAGGTGCCTGGCAGGAAGCTAAATGCTACTGGATCTCCCAAGACAAGTTTTAAAGGATTGTACTTAGAAGAAATAGGAATTGCACTGAGCTGCTAAAGAAGAAAATATTTGTCTTCAACTGTGGCAGAGATTCAGGAACCATTTTTTGTTGTTGTTTTATTCATTTGTTTAATAGTTACACTATAAGAAACAGCCTCTTCGTTCACTAATTTAGGTCCCAAGTCTCAAAAAGAAAGTGTGACTGGATTTGAAGATGGTAGACTGCAGTCATCCCTCCCACAATTCCATAGACAGGAGAAGAAAGACAGTGTGGCAGGAGAAGGAGGAGAAAAGGAAATGTAGAAGAAAAGAAGAGGAAGAGGAAACAGAAGGAGGAGGAAGCAGAGATGGGAGGAGAGAAGGAGCAGGAGGAAAAGCAGAAGCAGCAGCATAGAGGTGTTGAGCATGGGGGTAGAAAGGGAGCTTTCAGAGACTGAGAATCTCTGGGGAGTCCCTAGGACAGAAAGCAAATAGGGTCTAGTGAAAATAGAAACTGCAACTCCAATTGTGAGCAAACATCATTGTACGAGTGGACACTGCACAAAGTGGGTTTGGCCTCCAAAGTGTTCTATACCAAAAGAGTTATACACCTCACACTTAGAGGTGTGGCCATGTGATGAGAAACTTCTACATGATTCTTTAATGGATAGATCATCTGCTTCACAGGAAGAAGGCAGTAGAAAAGAATTTGAGTTAACATTCTTTGAGTCTCTTCTACATGGCAAGACTTGGCTAGAAGCTGACACCCTCCATCAGTCCTTGAAGGATGAATTAGAATCATTATGCCAAGGTGGTGAAGGGTTGGTGTGCTACACAATGGAGCTTGAATGTAATACTGAATGTGGGTTTCATTTGGAAAGGTTTTAAGTAAGGTGGTGTTTTGGCTAATTCTGAAAGTTTTACACTTCAAACTCATTGCCGTCTGGAAGGTGGGCCTGAAAGGATAAGACTGGGAGAGCCAGCCACAGCCCCGGGAGCAGTGTCAAGTGACTGGGTCAGAGGCGGCGAGGGCCTGCGACAGGAAGAGGTAGAAAGAGAAAAAAAGGGATAGCCAGCAATAAAGAAAAAAGGAGCAAGGCTTGAATCGTTTCCAAGATTTAAGCATTTTTGACTGGAAGATGGTTCTAGTGGCATTAACTAGAAACTGGCTCTACAGGAAAACAGACAGATTTGGAACAGAAAAGAATTATTTCCATTTTGAATGTGGTATGTTCTTATGAGACTGCTAAGTGGACACATCCAGAAGATAATTCATTTTATGATTCTGAACCTTAGGAGAGAGATTAGGACTCGGAATATGGATTTAGAAGGTTATGGGCATCTAAGTGATACTTAAACCCATGAGAGTAAGTAATAGCCGCAAAAGGGGGGGGGGGGGTGTAGAGATTGACAAGCACGAGGCCAAGGGCACAACTCCAGAGAACACTGACATTTAAAAGGTAGATACAAAAAATTCCACAAAGGAGTCTATAAAGCAGAAGGGTTGGGTAAGTATGAAAAGGATCCTGAGAGCATGATGACTTAGAGACAATAGACTATGTTTCCAGAAAGAGCACATCTAATTCAAGAGAGAGGGGTTAGTCGGTCTGCTGAAGGCCCACGGTCAAGGCACATATGGAGAAAGCAATCAGTGAACAACTGAGGTGTTGCAATGAAAAACTGATGATTGATGCTTCTCATCTCTCTCATTCCTGTCTGTCTATCCCTATCTATTCCTCTTTCTGACTCTCTCTCTCTGTCTCTGTAAAAATAAATAAATAATATAAAAAATTTTAAACTAGATAGATAGATAGATAGATAGATAGATAGATAGATAGATAGATAGATAGATAGATAGATAGATATGAGGAAGCCTGCACAGGGAGGTTAATTTTCCCAAGATCATGCAGCTAATGAATGGAGAGGTCTGAATTCAAACCTGCGACACTATACCCTACCAATGCCTGCACTATTTTTGCTGCTCTATTTAAAAAGTGCTCCAGTGGGGACCCTGCAAGTGAATACTCATATAATATATAAGCTTCATATTCAGGTACCTGAAATCTGGTAATAAATATTAAAACAATGTAGAGTGCTAGCAAGATCTGTGGTGGCACAGTGGATAGAGTGTAGACCTGGAATGCTGAGGTCGCCGGTTTGAAACCTTGGGCTTGCCGGGTCAAGACACATGCAACAAGCAAAAACAACTAACAACTAAAGTGAAGCAACTTTTTTTCTTGCTCCCCCACTCCCTCTCTCCTCTCCCTGTAAAATCAATAAACAAAATATTTTTTAATCTTATAAGAAAATAATAATGTGGAGTGCTATGAATCTCAGTGTATAAATGTCCTTGTTC
This sequence comes from Saccopteryx leptura, assembly GCF_036850995.1. Taxonomy (NCBI): domain Eukaryota; kingdom Metazoa; phylum Chordata; class Mammalia; order Chiroptera; family Emballonuridae; genus Saccopteryx; species Saccopteryx leptura. Next base: position 113,842,716 of record NC_089504.1, read on the forward strand.
TATTTAGACCTTTCTGCACATAGACAAGATCAATGGTTGTCCCAGTTGAGTTGCATATCACACAGAAATGTATCAGAGGAGAGGAAAGTCGGTGCTCTTCCCGCCAGCTGTCTTAATGCTGAGACTGGTCTGATCCGGTTACCAGTAAACATGCTCTAAAAGCAAACCACCTTGATCCTTTTTAGGACATAAATGGAATATCAATTTTAAAAAGTGAATTGAGAAATATCAAGTCTTTGCAGAGATTAAAGAATCTCTGATAGGAATATAGAAACTGTATTGATTGATTTAATCCATGTCTCTTCAGGGAACTAAACAACTTTACTAATTCAAATAAACTTCCGCACAAAAAAATCAAAAATTCTAGTCAGTTGTATGGCTCACTTATCTGAAAAATGCCAGAAAAAAACCAGATTTTTAAAATGTGGACAATAGAAAATTTTTTTAATCTGCATTTTTGGCATTATTTAGTTTTAGTTTGAGAATATGGCATTAAACTCAGCTATATTATTGTTCACCAACATTAAAATTAATAATTCTGCTTTTTTACCACACTCTAAAACATTTAACAAAATACTTTATTTTTTGTGTACATACTAGTGACTTTTCAAAAATTTTTATGAGCGTTCATTTGACCCAAACCTGAGGACAATTGCTGCGCAGCAAGAGCTAAACTGCTCCCACTAGTAACTTTTTTTTGAGGGGGAGGAATTTTTTTTAATTAATTTTAATGGGGTGACATTAATTAATTAGGGTACATAGATTCAGAGAAAACATCTCTAGGTTATTTTGACTTTTTTTTTTTTTTTTTTTTTGTATATTTCTGAAGCTGGAAATGGGGAGAGACAGTCAGACAGACTCCCGCATGCGCCCGACCGGGATCCACCCGGCACGCCCACCAGGGGCGATGCTCTGCCCCACCGGGGCGTCGCTCTGCCGCGACCAGAACCACTCCAGCGCCTGGGGCAGAGGCCAAGGAGCCATCCCCAGTGCCCAGGTCATCTTTGCTCCAATGGAGCCTTGGCTGCAGGAGGGGAAAAGAGAGACAGAGAGGAAGGGGGGGGGGGGTGGAGAAGCAATGGGCACTTCTCCTATGTGCCCTGGCCGGGAATCGAACCCGGGTCCCCCACATGCCAGGCCGACGCTCTACCGCTGAGCCAACTGGCCAGGGCTATTTTGACATTTGATTATGCTGTATACCCATCACCCAAAGTCAAATTGTCTTCCGTCACCTTCTATCTGGTTTTCTTTGTGCCCCTCCCCTCCCCCAACCCCCTCCCTCTCTTCCCTTTCCCTCCCTCCGGTAACCACCACACTCTTGTCTATGTCCATGAGTCTCATTTTTATGTCCCACCTATGTATGGAATCATACAGTTCTTAGTTTTTTCTGATTTACTTATTTCACTCAGTATAATGTTATCAAGGTCCATCCATTTTGTTGTTGTAAATGATCCTATGTCATCATTTCTTATGTCTAAGTAGTATTCCATAGTGTATATGTGCCACATCTTCTTTATCCAATCATCTATTGAAGGGTTTTTTGGTTGTTTCCATGTCTTGGCCACTGTGAATAATGCTGCAATGAACATGGGGCTGCATGTGTCTTTATGTACCAGTGTTTTTGAGTTTTTTGGGGTATATACCCAGTAGAGGGATTGCTGGGTCATATGGTAGTTCTATTTTTAATTTTTTGAGGAACCACCATATTTTCTTCCATAATGGTTGTACTACTTTACATTCCCACCAACAGTGGATGAAGGTTCCTTTTTTCCACAACCTCTCCAACACTTGTTATTACCTGTCTTGTTGATAATAGCTAATCTAACAGATGTGAGGTGGTATCTCATTATAGTTTTGATTTGCATTTCTTTAATAGCTAATGAAGATGAGCATCTTTTCATATATCTGTATGATAAACCATCAGCTAACATCATATTAAATGGCATAAAACTGAGGACTTTTTCTCTAAAATCAGGAACAAGACAAGGTTGTCCACTCTCTCCACACTTATTCAACGTAGTGCTGAAAGTTCTAGCCAGAGCAATCAGACAAGAGAAAGAAATAAAAGGCATTCATATTGGGAAAGGAGAAATAAAGGTTTCACTTTTTGCAGATGATATGATCCTAGACATCGAAAATCCCAAAGACTCCACAAAAAGACTATTAGAAACAATAAACCAATACAGTAAGGTTGCAGGATACAAAATTAATATACAAAAGTCTATTGCTTTCTTATATGCCAACAATGAAACATCAGAAAATGAACTCCAAAAACTAGTAACTTTTTAAAGACAGAAAGCGAATGATTCCTCAATTCTTAGCCTCATTGATTAAAAGTTATTATTTGATAAAGAAACCAACCTATTGATACTGAAACCAGCTGGTTAGGTGCAATGGATGTGGCCACTTCAATAATAGTAAATATCCAGATTTTTTTTTTTAAGCTCATCGGTGAAATGGCTGAAGGTGGTCAAAGATATAAACTTCCAGTTATAAAATAAATCAGTCCTGATGTACAGCATAGTGACTCTCATTAACGGTACTGTGGTGTGGCCCTGGCTGTTGGCTCGGTGAATAGAGCATTGGCCTAGCAGGCAGACATCCCAGTTCGATTTCCAGTCAGGGCACACGTGAGAAGCAACCATCTGCTTCTCTTCCCCTCCCTCTCCTCCTTCTTTCCCTCTTCCCCTCTCACAGCCAGTGGCTTGGTTGGTGCGAGCATCGGCCTCAGGTGCTGAGGATAACTCGGCTGATTCAAGTGAGCATAAGCATTGGCCCCAGACGGGTTGCCGGGAGGATCGCAGTCAGGACACGGGAGTCTGTCTTTCTGTCTTCCCTCCTCTCACTTAAAAATAAATAAATAAATAAATAAATAAATAAATAAATAATAATAATAATAAGTTGTGTATTTGAAAGTTGCTATGATAGTAAATCTTAAAAGGTCTCATCACAAGAAAAATTTTATAAATATGTGTGATGATAGATGCTAACAAAATACTGTGGTAATTATTTCACAATATATACATATATCAAATTATGTTGTATACTTAATACAATGTTATATGCCAATTAAATCAATTTTAAAAAGAACAACTATGAAGCTCATTGTGTTATCTCAAGATAAATTTTAAGTATGTAGATCTGGTCTGAGAGATTATAATGACATTAGTCTGAATCTTCGGGTTTGAGCAACGATTCTTTTTCTAAGTCAACCTTCAGCTGACTGTTATACAAAGTCTTACTGCGTCTTGATTAGAATCTGTCTAGCAGTCAATCTTGGGGACACGGAGACACAGATGGCATATACCAGTGATGCTGTAGGATTATGTATGACACAGTTAAAAAAAAAACGGAAAAGTAAAAACAGAATAAAATCTAATTACATGGAGTTTCGCTTAAAACAAAAATTGATTGAGTTCTGCCCAAAGTGGCTGTTGTTTCCTGTGCCAGGAACTACTGTGCAGGCCCAGCAGGAAGTGTGCTACAGAGCAGGATCACATTACACCCTTGTTTTATGGTTCATTTCATTTATTTAATGCAATCTGAGAACCTGCAAAAGGAACATGTTAGAAGGAGGGAATAGGCTTTTTGTTTTGTTTTGTTTTGTTTTTTTTAATTTCTTTGAATCAAAACATTTGTTCTTACAAGGTGCTTATAGTCCCAGAGAAACAGGACTGCCAGGGTTGCGTGGTGAAGGCATTTTTCTTTGTCACAAAATTTAAAGCAAGAAAGACACAAAGTTGAGTTATGTCTAGCATTGAGTTATGTCTTTTCTTTGCCGTCCTATTCACATAATTTTGAACATGAAGAATTACAGCCATACCCATGAATGGTCTAAATCATTTTGAATCCGTATAAGCTCCTCCTAGGGTCTCTAACTTGGCAGAGAGCCCATGGTGGAAGGGGGGTGGGGGATAACAATATGTTTAAGATGCAAAATAGCGATTCATTTGTCAAGCAAAATAATGAGTTCATTTGGCTCTACTGCTTGAAAATGTGTGAATTGAACAGCTGGATTTCCTTGTGGTGGCATACGCCACTCCTCACACGCTGTCTGTTTTCCTCTCCAGAGACCTCAGTATGAACAACATCAGTCAGCTGCCCCCGAGTCCTCTGCACAGTCTCCGCTTCCTAGAGGAGCTGTAAGTATGCCTGCAGTCATGATGCGTCCAGTCAACGCTGGACACATTCTTGTGTTTGTCTCTCATACTTACTGTGGGAACCAGATAAAACAAGGAAGAAAAGCTGTCAGCACCAACAATTCTGGCACATGAGGAAGCACTTAGCTGGGGGGTGGGCAGGAAGAATTGCTTATGATTCTGGAAATCAACTTATGAAAGAGTTTACCATAAGGCTAAACAGCACTCGAAGGTGAGGCTAAGCCAAACAAATTAAAATTTTAAAACAAAGACTGTCTAGAAGAGCTGGATGGCTCTTTGGAAATAGTTAAACAGCAGGATATTAAGAGTTTGAATACTGGTTCATGTTTATTAAAATAGTAAGTAAAGCTATAGTCAAAACCAAAACTGCTGCTCGGTTCGGCTTGTGATGGGGAGTCCACATTTCATAGCCCCAAAGCTTGTGTCCTGATCACTTTTAATTACTATTTTCCTACATTTAAATTTTGCTTCCCTCAAAGCTTTAACAGAAAAGCATGAGATCCACAGAGAACATCAAACTGGGCTCTCTCAAACTCACTGTGAAAAAAATAAAATAAAATAAAAAGGAGGAAGCTAAATTGGTTAATGATACACAGAGGAATCTTGATTAGGTCTAGTAATCAGTTTCTAGAAGATGAAAAAGAACTGTTTAAACCAAAAATCTGCATTTAAAAATTCATTTGATCCCCTGAACCTTTGGAGTGATGGGGACTAAGGAAGTGATGTACCATGCATGGTAGTCTTCATGAAGAAAGTTTGGCACCATCAGTTGAATAAATCCTCTGACTTTTGATTAAAGGAATTGTTTAGGCAATAATCTCTTTTAAAAATACTTTTTTTTACATAAATCCTAAAGTCAGAGTCCAATTTGGGAAGTAATTTAAATTGTTGATGCAGCACCGTGGGAGGTGGAAAAAACGTTCCATCACAACCAAATTGCACTACATCGGGGGTTTTTTCCCCAAGAGGGTAATATTCTTAAATTTCTCCCCTTCAGTTTACCTATATTTATTCTGATAGTATTATATTTTTTAAAAATGCTATTGTTTTCATACTCGAATCTGCTAACTATGCCCAGACTGTTATGCAGGCTTTTGCTGAGGAAGGTTCAGCAAGTTTTAATCATTCAGTGAATGAATTTTCACTCTGGGTTGTCTGTGAGCCTCATTTTTCTTCTCTTTTTTCTCTGGCCATTCTCGCATCTAGAATTTAACCTTCATCAGGGTTGGGATCATGTCTGTCTTCATCACAGCTGGTATGCAATGAATAATAAATTTTTGGAATGAAAAAACAAACTAATAAGGAAGCAAAAACATGTAAAAGAAGCTTCTTTAACAAGTTAGCTGCCTTCGAAAAATGTAACAGATTTAGTTGACATTAGCCAATGTTTTCTAAATATTAATTTTAGTAAATTTCAGACATCAGGGTTATTTTCTTATTGACATCCTTCTCATCGCCCCGCCCCCCATAATTAGCACACAATGTTTAGTCCTCTTTGTCCCCATATTTTTGAGGCATGCATTTCCTATCCTCTTCTCTTTCATTTCCTTATAATATGTAATAACAAAAGGACACCTCAACTTCCTACCACAAACTGAATCAATAAATAATTCACTTCCCCAAGGACTTAACTTGATAGAGTTCTTCCCTCAGTGACTCAACTTACTCAAAATAACTTCTCTTTCTTCATAAGGTGAATGTTAATTCTGTTCCAAGGCCAATTTTTCAAAAGGTAATTGAGAAAAACCAGGGGGTGGGGGGGAATGAGGGAAGGAACTACCATTTGAAAATGCTGTTTTTTCTGAATTGTCATTTATATCTCTGGAAACTCCATTATGTATCTTGACCATGGAATCATAGAATTTTAGAAATAGAGGACACCTTTTAAAGACTGTTCATTCCATTTTCTCATTCTGTTATTGGATTTCTCTGCTGATGTAGCCAACTAGCTAAATTTAAAAGTAAGACCACTTTCCATATATAATTCTGTGTTGCATCTAACTGACATTTTCAAGACGTCGTTATTTTTTTAGTGGCAAAAGGGGATAGTATTTACAGAACCTGGAAAAATGATTAACTCTACTTGGTTTATTTCTTTATTCCCAAGGCTAAATTTATGGGTTGCCTTTGTTATGTTGCTAATTGTTTCTATTAGACTTAGCTATGTTTAAGTCTATGTTCTCACCTAGAATTCAAAATCTTCAAAATAATATTACAATAACAATAACTTAGACTGTGAAAAATATTTTACCCATATCATCCCACTTAATCTTCTTAACAACCCCATAAAGTTATATAGTATTATTATTTCCAGTTCACATATTTTTTAAAAAATACTGAAATACAGAAAAAAGAGGAAATTACCCAAGAAATGGAGTCAGAACATATCAGAGCTAAGATTTAAAACCACATTCAAAGCCAGGCTCAGAAAGTAGAAAGAAGGTCAGGAATTGTGTGCTTTTCTTTTCCTCGACAGCATCTAGCACAGTGATTTATGCAATGGAACACTTTAAAACATTTAGACCCTGGCCAGTTGGCTCAGTGCTAGAGCATCAACCCGGTTTGTGGAAGTCCCGGGATCAATTCTTGTCAGGGCACACAGGAGAAGCGCCCATCTGCTTCTCCACCCTTCCCCCTCTCCTTTCTCTCTGTCTCTCTCTTCCCCTCCCACAGCCAAGGCTCCATTGGAGCAAAGTTGGCCACGGCGCTGAGAATGTCTCCATGGCCTCTGCCTCCGGTGCTAGAATGGCTCCAGTTGCAATGGAGCAATGCCCCAGATGGGCAGAGCATCGCCCCCTGGTGGGCATGCCAGGTGAATCCTGGTCAGGCACATGCGGGAGTCTGTCTCTCCGCCTCCTCACTTCTCACTTCAGAAAAATACAATAAATAAATAAATAAAACATGGTTTACACTGAGTTTCATAATGATAATGTATATGTATGTGTTTGTGTATGTGTATATGTGGGGGAATTAAAAAGAGGGAGTCAAACTGCTGTCTACCTAGCAGGTAGCGATTGGATAGCCAGGTTATTCATTCACTAGTATCATATATTGACTATGAGAAAAGTATCATCAGAATTTTCAGGTGTAGAATTTCACCAATTTAGTATTGTTCAACTGGTGCCAAACCTTAATTACTGTTTTTACATCTACATGCGTATAATTAAGCAGAATGTTTCATATAGTATTCTACCTGAACTGATAAATGACCAACCATACAGCTAGATATACATATTTAGATATCTGCCATTTTGTGTGTGTGTGTGTGTCTTTTGTTATGACAATTAAGGCATTGTTTTGAAAGTACTCTTTCATTCAGCTTATTCAGTACATCTCTATGTTTTATTTCTTTATCCATTAGAAAACTGCTACTGACATTGTCAATAATTAGTAAAACTCCCACCCCAAAACTCAATTTTTAAAAATCAATAAATTAATTTTTCAAGTTACTGTTAATAAATTCAAGTTACTAGGTCTTCACCTGAGTGCTAATTACTCAATAGTATATCATTTCCCTAGTTTAATTCATGTAACATGTTTTAAAGCCTGTAGACAGCCACGGTTTGTTCCTCATCCACCACTGGAGCTTAGCAACAGTGCCATAGTTTAAAATCCTCTAAGAATCAACGAAGCCCTAGAGGTACTCCCTGCTTTAATGTTTACAAATATACAGTGTAACCCTGGAGAAAGTGACTATCTGGAGCAAATATCTAGAAAGAATAAAAGTCCTCACAGTTCATTGTCTCCTTCTCCCTCTCCTGACATTCTGGAGCGCTTACTGCCTGTGCAACATGTTTTGGCACATTCAGCTCTCGTTTGTTATTTATTTTTTATAAGTCTACAAGGTGACCAGATATGCACAGGTCAAATGTCCTGCTGGTGCAATGTGATAGCACAGGAGGAGAGCTTTTTTCTTTCACAGGAAAAAAAAAAAAAAAAAGCCACATCTGATCTGTGGGGAGGCAGAAACACAGGACTCCTGTCCTGTCTTGACTCTGCCACTTACTAGCTAATCATCCACTTGACCTCCCTGTGCCTCAAGGAATAACGGTGAAAGCTGCCCTGTGTGTGTTTTAAGGTGTTTCTGAAGATCAAAGGAAGTGATGATGGAAGAACTCTGGTAAACTAATTTGCATATTGAGTTGTATCAGTAAAATAAAAACACTTTCAAGAATCTTGCAAGACCCTGGCCGAGTAGTTCAGTTAGTCGTAGTGTTGTCCCGATACACCAACGCTGTAGATTCCAGTCAGGGCACATACAAGAATCAACCAATAAATGCAGAAATAAGTGGAACAACAAATCAATATTTCTCTCTCTCTAAGATCAATCAAATAAAAAACACAAATTAAAAAAAAGAAGCTGTAACTTCCTTTTCCTCTATTTCATGAGCTTGATTTTGCAGTAATCACAGGTATCCAGACTTGTGAAGGAAAAGCTATTTCCAACTATGAGCTTTAATAGATATAGACCAGTGGTTCTCAACCTTTCTAATGCCGTGACTCTGCAATACAGTTCCTCATGTTGCAGTGACCCCAAACCAAAAAAATAATTTTGGTGGCTACTTCATAACTGTAATTTTGCTACAGTTATGATTCAGAATGTAAATACCTGATATGCATTATGTATTTTCCGATGGCTTTAGGCAACCCCGCCGGGGTCGCGACCCACAGGTTGAGAACCGCTGATATAGACAACCACTACAGATAATTCTTTACCAAATTTTAACATCCTGAGCAATGATTGCATTTCTCTCCAACAGTATCTCCCCCAGGCCTACTCAGGTGTACTAAGGACCTTATGTTAATGTTTGCTATGGGACACATAAAAGATCCTACACTTAGTCTATCAGAGTATGATTCAGATGTTAGGAGCTAAATGTGGCTGATGCCAACATCTACCAGTTCTATTAAACTTAGGTTGATAGTCTGATTAAACCAGAGGCAAAATGAATCACTATCATTTTAAACAGTCTCAGTTCTTTATTTTCAAAGTAGTATTTTAGAATATTCCCAGGTTCTAAAGCTATTGGAATCAAGTACTTAATTTAGGAAAGAAACATAAGAAGCTCTAGGGAAGTCTGTTTCTGAGTTACTATTGTTCCCTGGCCCCATTTGCTCATATTATGGTTGGCCTTGAAGAATCTTTATATAAATAGTAGGTATCACTTATTGCAGATGAGATTTTAATGAGAGATACCACCAAAGTTCCCAAAAGCACAAACTATGCTTGTTACTTCTACTTCCTCATCCTGTTGCTGAAACTGGTGAGAGCTGTCCTGCCTGTCGTTCCAGATTATTTTTTCTGAATATCAAATGAAATGATGATGAAAGAACTTTGGTAAACCATAATTTACATATTGGATTGTGTTGGTAAAATAAAAACACCTTCATGCCCATGAATGATCTTCCTGCCCCTTGGCTTCCACAGTGCTTAATCTCTTGTCTTTACCGACCTGACAACTGATGAAAAATGCTGCTTCTTTGAAACTATTTTTCTCTAATATTATTTCATGGAAGTCATTTTGCTTCTCTTCCAAATGTCCATCGATACAAGATATAGGCATTTAGATATCTGTCCTTGTGTGTATAGCTGTGTGTATATTTATCTGTGTGTATGTATATATGTACATTTATGTATTTAAATACATGTATGCACAGTATACACATATATGTGTGAGCATGAATATATGTGTATTTATGTGTATATATGTGTATGTATAAATTTTGTTATGATAATTAGGACACTATTCTGAAAGTGCCTACCTCTCTGTCTCCTGTTCTTTTCCCCTTTAGCATCCCTTTCGCCTCTACTCCCAAGTCCTGTAAGATGTAGGCATTCCTCAAATTTCTGCACTTAGTTTTATTTAATCCTTTCCCGGTACTTTTTTTTTTTTTTTTCCTAAAATGAGAGCAGAATGGGAACTTGCTCTCTTGGTTCCTGAGATTAACACTAGAGGAGAGAGCAGAGTGGAGAGCCGGGAGAGGCCACGTGGAGGAGGCCAGGAGAAGCAGCCAAGATGGCAGAGTGCTGAAGGAAAAGCCAGTCTGTGCAGAGTTTGTGCAGGGAGAAGGAAGGAGATGGGGAACAGAGGTGAATAAGTCTGGTGAGCTAGAAACCTTTGATTCTAGGAAACTCAGACAAGTCAGCAGCCTTGTGAGCACTGAATGAGTGGGTTCTGGAGCCCAGTGTGTGTTGTACTTGCCCGCCAGGTGCAAGCTAGGATTAAAGATGATGGCCCACCATTGCCTGGCTCCATTGCCTCCCCACCGACTGTCCGAATCCAATGCGAACCTGCATGGGCCAGGCGGCTGTGATGGTAGCCCTGGCTACTGGCTATACAGATAGGAAATTAAATGCCAGATATTTCTATCTTTTTTGAGTACGGCACAGTCAACAAGTTTAGAATGGAAAGAGTATGGCTGGGACAGGGAGTTCCATTAAAGTCATCAAATTACACTGACAGCCACTGCTTAAGACAGGGGTCCCCAAACTTTTTACACAGGGGGCCAGTTCACTGTCCCTCAGACCGTTGAAGGGCCAGACTATAAAAAAAACTATGGCCCTGGCCGGTTGGCTCAGCGGTAGAGCGTTGGCCTAGCGTGCTGAGGACCCGGGTTCGATTCCCAGCCAGGGCACACAGGAGAAGCGCCCATTTGCTTCTCCACCCCTCCGCCGCGCTTTCCTCTCTGTCTCTCTCTTCCCCTCCCGCAGCCAAGGCTCCATTGGAGCAAAGATGGCCCGGGCGCTGGGGATGGCTCCTTGGCCGCTGCCTCAGGCGCTAGAGTGGCTCTGGTCGCAACATGGTGACGCCCAGGATGGGCAGAGCATCGCCCCCTGGTGGGCAGAGCGTCGCCCCTGGTGGACGTGCCGGGTGGATCCCGGTCGGGCGCATGCGGGAGTCTGTCTGACTGTCTCTCCCTGTTTCCAGCTTCAGAAAAATGAAAAAAAAAAAAAAACTATGAACAAATCCCTATGCACACTGCACATATCTTATTTTAAAGTAAAAAAAACAAAACGGGAATAAATACAATATTTAAAATAAAGAACAAGTAAATTTAAATCAACAAACTGACCAGTATTTCAATGGGAACTATGCTCCTCTCACTGACCACCAATGAAAGAGGTGCCCCTTCCGGAAGTGCAGCGGGGGCAGATAAATGGCCTCAGGGGGCCGCATGCGGTCCGCGGGCCGTAGTTTGGGGACCCCTGGCTTAAGAGGAGTTCCTGGGACATGGTTAATACTGAGCAAAGGTTAACTGTTTCGAGGGCAGGCAAAAGGTCTTTTTCTTTTAAATGGACAGAATTTAGCATAATGACTCATTCAATGCCTGTCACTTCGTATATTCAAAAGCAATTGTAGAATTTAATTCCATGATAGCAGATAAATTATCAGAATTTTCTGGAAGCTATTTCCATGGATTTTTTTCAACTGTATATTTGTAAAGCCAGTAGCCACAGCCACCATCACAGCAGCCTGGCCCATGCAAGTTCGAACTGGATTCAGACAGCCGGCAAAGAAACAATGGAGCCAAAAACTGATGGGCCATCATTCCCGATCCTAGCTTGCACCCAGTGGGCAAATAAAAAACACACACTGGGCTCCAAAACCCACCCACATTCAGCGCTCACAAAGCTACCGACCCATCCGAGTTTCCCAGAATCAAAGCTTTCTAGCTCACCAGACCTATTCACCTCTGTTCCCCATCTCCCTCCTTCTCCCTGCACAAACTCCGCACAAACTGGCTTCTCACTCAGCACTCCACCATCTTGGCTGCTTTTCCCGGCCTCCTTCACGTGGCCCCTCTCCGCTCTCCTCTCTGCTCTCTTCTCCAACATTAATCTCAGGAACCAAGAGCCCAGTACTTTTCAATTAATTCATCAACATGTATTTATTGAGCCTCTGGGAACATAAGAGTGAATAGGACTTGCTACGGTTAGTTGGTTCATTCATTTATTCAATCATTCATTCAAGAAATGCCCTTCTGAGGGAGCTTACAGTCTAGTGGGGGAGACAGATAAAAAACAAGGAAGCATGTGTACATGATGTTTGTGACCAGAGTGAGGAAAAACAGAAGCATGGTTAGGTAGAGAATAATTAAGAAGGGATGGCAGGAGGTAAAGGCTCTCTAAGAAGGTGACATTAGGGGGGTGAGGAGGAGTTGGTGGTCCTTAGAGCTGGGGTGGAGTGCTTCTGGCAGGGGGGGTAATGTGAGCTGAGTCCCTGAGATTGGGAAGAATATGACATGTTTGTGGACCTGAAAGAAGATCAGAGTGGCTGGAGCAGGATGAGATTGGAGAAGACCAGATCAAGCAGAACCAATAGACAATTTATAGAATTCAAATAAGAGCAATTGGGAGCTATAGAAGGGATAGATGCAGCTTATTAACACAGTAGGATTTATGATTTTTAAAAATGTCTCTGATTTCTGTATATAGAATATATTAGGGAACTGTGGAAGCAGAGAGACCCAGCTAGGATACAATTGTAGTTGTCTGGGCAGGAAACCCAAAATGTAAACTATCTCTGCTATATAGATGACCCCCAAATCGATATTTCTTGTTCAGATCTTTTTTGTCTTTGCTAGACAGGCCAGTGATCCCCAAAGTGTGGTCCTAGACCAGCAGCCTTATCAGAAATGCAATTTTTGTGCCCCACCCCAACCTAGTGAATCAGAAACTCAGGATTGGACCCAGGAAATTGTTTTTAAAAAAGATCTCCAAGTGTAACCCTGGGCTTGCCTGGTCAAGGCACATATGGGAGTTGATGCTTCCAGCTCCTCCCCCCTTCTCTCTGTCTCTCTCTCCTCTCTCTCCCTCTCTCTCTCCTCTCTAAAAATGAATAAATAAAAAAAATTTAAAAAAAAAAAGATCTCCAAGTGATTTTGATGCATGATAAAGTTGAAGAACCACTATTTTAGGACAGTGGTTGTTGAATTATAAGTGATTCTGAGAATTAGCAGGAGTGCTTGTTAAACCGCAAATTGCTGGGCCCCACAAGAGTTTTCCAGCAGGTTGGGTATGGGAAGGGAGGATGTCAAGAATTTGCATTTATATCGAGCCCTGGCCAGTTGGCTCAGTGGTAGAGCATCGGCCTGGCGTGCAGGAGTCCTGAGTTTGATTCCCGGCCAGGGCACACAGGAGAAGCACCCATCTGCTTCTCCACCCCTCCCCCTCTCCTTCCTCTCTGTCTCTTTCTTCCCCTCACGCAGCCAAGGCTTCACTGGAGCAAAGTTGGCCTGGGCGCTGAAGATGGCTCCATGGCCTCTGCCTCAGGCGCTAGAGTGGCTCTGGATGCAACAGAGCAACGCCCCAGATGGGCAGAGCATCACCCCCTGGTGGGCATGCCGGGTGGATCCCTGTTGGGCGCATGCAGGAGTCTGTCTGACTGCCTCCCCGTTTCCAACTTCAGAAAAAATAATAATAAAATAAAATTTAAAAAAAAGAATTTGCATTTATAGCAAATTCTCAGGTGATGCCAATACTGCTGGCTTAGGGACCACACTTTGAAAATCATCAGCCACCTAACTGACACCTCCACCTTCTCCACCAATACTTTAAAAGTTGACAGCCTAGAACCAATTCATCGGTGCTCTCTCTCAAAAGCTTTTTCTCCTTCCTTTCCTGCTCACCATCAGCATTCTGACTATCCAAACTTGTGATTACTGTGTCTGTCACTCCTTTTTGTGTCTGTCATTCTTTCTGTCCCACTCTCTATATCAGCCAATTTCCAAGTCCCAAAGCTCATCATTCCACATTGTTTTTCCATTTGCTTATTTTATCACCACCTCGTTCAGGCTCTTATTGTCTCTTCTGGATAACTGTTAAAATCTATTAACAATTCACTTCTCCTAATTCTCGCAACAGTTAATGAATGATTCATTGTCTCTGGGGATGGAGACCACGAAAGTCTTTAAGTTTATTCATCAATATTAGACTGTATGAGAACTATTTCACAGTTTCCCCTCTTGAATGGGCATTAGAATCACATGGAGGATTGTTTAAACTACTAATTACCAGGACTCATTCCCAGAGATTCTGATTTAATTGGTCTCATTGGGAACCCAGACATCATTTTTTTAAAGTCTGTGAGGTGGAGGGGCTGAGACCCACTGGGATATATGGAAGCATCACAGCAGAGGAACTCATCAATTGATTGAAGAGAGGCGCTGAAAGGGAGCTCCAAAGGCGAGAGATGACTCTGAGGAAGGTTTTGAGATTAAGTGCCAGGAGACCAATGAGGCACAGTCAATAGAAACAGGAAATTCAAGGCCAACAAGTGGTATTTTGAAGGCAAGAGGATGTCTAGTTCTGGATATACTAAGTGTTAGGTGCCAGCAGGACATCCAACTACAAATGTCAATGACACAGAATGTGAGTCTGGAGCACGATCAGCTTGTTCTGAAGACAGTGATGGAGAATCATTTACAAAGAGGTGATTGTGGAAGGTGCCAGGGTAGCTGAGGCCCTAGAGGGAGGGTATGGGCTCTGAGTTTCCCAGTGTGTTCTCCTCCCATATTAAAATCACCTGGGCTGCTGATTTAAAAGGCAGATTCCCAGATCTTTCCACCAAGAAACTGATTCTCTAAATCTGAGGTGGAGACTGGGGCTCTGAATTTTGTGTGGTTCCTAAGGCAATGGCAATATACACTAAAGTTTAAGCACAACAGGATAGAGGGGAGAAAAGATGTGTGAGGACAAAGACTTGAAGATCATTTATGGTTGGGGGATGAGAATAATTCAAAAAGGTGAGAGCCCTGGCCAGATAGCTTGATTGGTTAAAACATCGTCCCAGAGCACAGAGGCTGCTGGTTCAATCCCCATCAGGACACATATAGGAACAAATCAATGTTCCTGTCTTTCTCTTGCTCTCTCCTTCCCTCTCCCTGAAATCAATAAAATAAACATTTAAAAAGGAAGGAGGGGCTAGCAAGACAAAAAAAGACAACCAGTCAGTGGTGAGAGCCGGAAGATTATACAGGATCTGGAAGCCAGTGGGAGGACTATGAAGAGGAAGCAGTGAGCAACAGTGTTCTATGGATAATAAATGACGCAACCATTTGTGTCCTTGTGTTATTCCTGCTTTAGACCAACCTAAGCTCCAGACCAAGCTAACTTTTAACCAAAGGTATGATTAAAAACCCAAAGTTTAGAACCAAAATGCTATGTTGAATTAAATTCTCATGTGTAAACTTTTCTATGTAAGCTTGAGCAAATAACCTGATCTTTTTTAGGCTCACTTCCCCATCTGTAAAAGGGAAATAAACATGTCACTTGTTTAATATGATTACAATAATTAAATATCACAATTAAAATACTTAACATTATACCTAGGACTTATGAATTGTTTAATAAAAGGTAGATACTGTTTGTATGCCCAGAAGTACTGTGCATGGTACATTGAAAGTGATGAACTGAAATTCAATAAGCAATGATGGAGTATTCTTCAGCTGCTTCTGATCTAGTTAAGTAATGGCCTGGCAGCCAGACCTGAAGCAGCTATAGCATGGTGGCCAACTGTCTTTGGAAACAGGAGCAAATAGTCAATCAATAAATACTGAGTCCCTAGCCAGTTGGCTCAGTGGATAGAGCGTAGGCCCAGCATGTGGACATTCAGGGTTCAATCCTTGGTCAGGGCACACATGAGAAGCAACCATCTGCTTCTCTTCCCCTCCTTCTCCCCCTTCTCTCTCTCTTCCCCTCCTGTAGCCAGTGGTTTGGTTGGTCCCAGCATTGGCCTCAGGTGCTGAGGATGGCTTGGTTGATTTGAGCATCAGCATCAGCCCCAGACAGGGGTTGTTGGGTGAATCCCAGTCAGAACACATGTGGGAGTTTGTCTATCTCCCCTCCTCTCACTTTAAATAAGTATGTAAATAAATAAATAAATATTGATTCAGCTTCTTGCTCTGGACAGGCAGTAAGATTCTTGACCTTAGGATGCTCTAATCAAATCAGGTAGACTCCTTGCAAAAGAGTATAAAATTAGTCTTTATAGACATGGTTATATAGAATATATTCTACAGGAAAGTTGACTGTGGACAGAGATAATTAGGAAGACTTCAGAAAGGAGCTGAAAATTGAACTTCATTAGTCTGTGGTGAAAAATACCGGAAGGTCATACACCCACAAAAGGGCCCCTGTTGGCCTAAAGAGTTGATTTATTCAGTCCAGTGGTCTTAGCCCTTGAATCTTTTTTTTTTTTTTTTCTTCTTTTTCCAAGTGAGAGGAGGGGAGATAGGGAGACAGACTCCAGCATGCACCCCCACCAGGGTTCACCTGGCAACCCCCATCTGGGGCTGATGCTCTGCCCATCTGGGGCCTCTGGAACTGAGCTATATTTAGTGCCTGAGGTGGAGGCTCCATGGAGCCATCCTCATCCCTGGGACCGATACCCTGGAACCAATGGAGCCATGGCGTGGGGACAGGGAGAGAGGGAAGGGAGGGGTGGAGAAGCAGATCGTCGCTTCTCCTGTGTGCCCTGACTGGGAATCAAACAAGGACATCCATATACTGAGGCAACACTCTGTCACTTCACCAACCAGCCAGGGCCTGAATCTTGAAATCTGAATTACTTGTTATCCTATCTCAGAGTGAAGACAGCTCATAAATACACGGTGTAATAAAGATGTTTTCCCTGCTCCCGCTCGTCGGGCAGTGGCCTGAGCAGAGCCAGCAGACCAATCCTGGTGAGAGCCACTGGGAAGGGGCTGGTGGCAGGGCGAACAAGGCTGTGCACTGAGCAGCCTTTTCCCAAGTCCATGTGTCTAGCGGGCGGGTCTGCTGCTCTTTCCTTGCAGCCACTGTCACCAGAGCACAGTATGAACTGTGGCGGCCACTATCATGGCAGAAGAGGCATTTAGAAAGTTTCCCTCCCTCTTTGACTGAATATTAGTTGAAAAAGAGTGCTGCGGAAGCTGTAGACAAAGGAGGCATTATGCTTCCAAGAAAATCTCAAGGAAAAGTATTGCAAGCAACAGTAGTAGCTATTGGGTCTGGCTCCAAAGGAAAGGGTGGAAAGATTCAACCAGTTAGCGTGGAAGTTGGAGATAAAGTTCTTCCAGAATAAGGAGGCAGCAAAGTAGTTCGAGATGACAAGAGATCATTTCTTATTTAGAGATGGTGACAGTCTTGGAAAGTATGTAAACTAAAGTAAGTCACCATTGAAATGGCATCATGTGAAACTGCTCATTCCACTGAAGTTCTGAAATCTTTCATCATGTAAATAATTTCTGTGTCTTTTATAATAAAATAATGATATCCAAAGAAAAAATGGCAAGTAAGATTTTTGGCTGGATTTGACTAATTAAATATGCTTAACTCATTGGGAGGCAGGGAGGGGAGATATTACAGTTTTTGAAATTTTCAATTTCTTGAGGCATATTAGGATGCCCTTTTTCTTCAGTGGGTAGAAAAACAGTTGACAGAATGTCATAATCTTTGTATCAAAGGCTGCTGAGTAGGCTGCTGCAAACCTTAGAAAATGAACTCCAGAGGGTTCAACTTTAAGTATCTGGGCCCTACCTGCTAGCATAGCCCACAGGTGGGCTTGATCAACCACAGCAATGACTTACTGCCGGCAGAGGCAAGATTAGTAGATTACAGCTGACAGATGAGTTTCATCCTATTTGTGTCTAGCTCTTTGATGACTCAGACAGATGCTGGCCTCTGTATGGATAAACCCAAAGCCAAACCTGTAAATGTAGTGGCCCCCAAAACAATAAGAGCACTTAATCAGTTGGGTAGAATCATAAACAGTCTCTCTTCATTGACTATTATATTTGGTTTGACTTTTTTTATTGCGTTGTCATTTGAAAGTCCCTAATTACAATTGTGGTTTTTGCTAACTTTATTTTAGATGAATTTTTTTTCAAATAGGAATATTTTGACACCAGAAGAGAATAAGAAACTTCAGAAATTATATGTTTAAGTGGCAGTTTACAATTATTAGGTGAATTATGACACAGAAGAGTGAAAGGAAATTGAGAAATAGTAACTGAGCCACTGAAATTAATATTGGAAAATCACAGAGAAGGAAAATAGTACCACAAAACTGGAATTAAACAAGGGTCATCCAGATCTTCAGAATGTGAAGGAAGGGAAAACTACTACCATTAAATCTGATATTATCCCTCTAGGTCTCATGTACTTTGGAAAAGTTGGAAAATAAAGCAGTAATTTCTAGGAGCCAGCAAGAATTTTCTAAGTAATCTGAAATGTATTCTTTTAATTCATAAGGCTATCATATTAAAGTTCATTCTGTCGATCATATAAATAGCACTGTTGTTACATTGCTTCCATGCTCCATAAGAAAAGACGACATTGCCTTTAAATGAAATTGGAAAGCAACAATATTTTTTTCTCTTAGATAAAAACTTTTTGAGCTTCGATATTTTTTTTTTTTTTTCATTTTTCTGAAGCTGGAAACAGGGAGAGACAGTCAGACAGACTCCCGCATGCGCCCGACCGGGATCCACCCGGCACACCCACCAGGGGGCGATGCTCTGCCCACCAGGGGGCGACGCTCTGCCCACCAAGGGGTGATGCTCTGCCCACCCTGGGCGTCGCCATGTTGCGACCAGAGCCACTCTAGCGCCTGAGGCAGAGGCCACAGAGCCATCCCCAGCGCCCGGGCCTTCTTTGCTCCAATGGAGCCTTGGCTGCGGGAGGGGAAGACAGAGACAGAGAGGAAAGCGCGGCGGAGGGGTGGAGAAGCAAATGGGCGCTTCTCCTGTGTGCTTCTCCTGTGTGCCCTGGCCGGGAATCGAACCTGGGTCCTCCGCACGCTAGGCCGATGCTCTACCGCTGAGCCAACCGGCCAGGGCTGAGCTTCGATATTTTTATCTACAAAGTATGGATAATAATAATCTCTGATCTACCTCATATAAAGTATGGCAAAGTGCTTTTAAAATGTTAGTGACATTCAATAAAGAAATCTCACAATAAGCAGGAAGAAAAACGCAGGGTGAAGGGATGGGAGGAAGGGTGCAAGAGAAAAGAGTAAGGGTAGGTGGGAAGTGCATGTGTAGCCTATAAACAATTTGAGGGCAGAAAAAAGACTTTAGTGGAAGAACCCTATCTAAAGTAATATTAATAAGTGAAATGAGATCCAGGAAAGTAAAATGACTTGTGTTACGTCTCACAGCACATTCATGGTGAAAAGAAAGAAAACCAAAAAGGAAAGAAAACAAACACAAAATGACGAAGAGTTAGAAGTCAAAAGAATTCTCTCAAGAACTGACCTGGGAGGGCTGGTGGAATTAGCCCGGCCCTCTCGCTTAGCTCTGCAAATGCTTCTCTGCCTTTGGAACTCAGCCAAGGCAGCCCATGTTGGATCATTGTTCCTTGCACAGTAATTTTCCCAAGGGTGCCAATCAGAAAGCAGGGTCAAGCACCCACTTCTGCTCTCAGGGCTCATCCCATTTTATCTACACATACCTCTCTCTCACCAGACCAGTGTCCAGAGAGGAGGAATCACGACCTGCATTTGAATCCTTTGCTCTTGTCTTGCCATTTTAGAAAAGAAGCTAGAAACAAACAAACAAACAAAAAAACACTTTATAGTACTTTACTTTAGGGATCCAAATTACTGTGGCAATTAAAAGAGACAGGCATTCCCTGCCCTGGCCGGTTGGCTCAGTGTTAGAGCGTCGGCCTGGCGTGCAGGAGTCCCGGGTTCGATTCCCGGCCAGGGCACACAAGAGAAGTGCCCATCTGCTTCTCCACCCCTCCCCCTCTCCTTCCTCTCTGTCTCTCTCTTCCCCTCCCGCAGCCAAGGCTCCATTGGAGCAAAGTTGGCCCAGGTGCTGAGGATGGCTCTCTGCCTCAGGCGCTAGAATGGCTCTGGTCACAACAGAGCAATGCCCCAGATGGGCAGAGCATCGCCCCCTGGTGAGCATGCCGGGTGGATCCCAGTCGGGCGCTTGCGGGAGTCTGTCTGACTGCCTCCCCATTTCCAACTTCAGAAAAATAAAAAAATAAAAAAAAAAGACAGGCATTCCCCCAAATACAGTATTTTAGTTGGTTTGGTTTATATAGCACTAAAGCATCTAATTATTTGATTCATTTGAAGGGACTGTGTCTACTTAATGGTTTTTCTGTTCAGTGGCAGTTAAGTCAATAAAACTAATAGTGATGGCACACTATGGGTCTTATATATCGAGCAGGATCTTGTCCATATGATGTAAAACATTTTTTATAAAGTTGTATCTTATTGTAGAAACGAAGATGATGAAAAAGATATCCCCATGCAATAATTTTAGGAACAGATAGAGGGGAAAAAGAGAACTAATATTCTCTCTGCCAATTTGTATAGAGGTCTCTAGGGCCAGAACAGAGTTGCCCGGAGATTTGTTAGTTCACGTTGTCACGGGAAAGATTTCTGTGCAGTTCTCACTATTTGTGTATCTCATTCTAACGTGGGTTTTTTTTTTCTATAGTTTAAAATTACTGAAACTACCTCCCTTGGCAAAGAAATAAGAGGGGAAAGAGAATATGATTTTCTTAAATTGTTGTTTTTGTCAATGAGATAGAGCTTCCATCAGCCTAGCTCATAGCCAATAACACATCATAAATTCCTCTGCTTTAAGACAAACTCCCCTGATAATACAGGTCAGTGGTTCCCCAAATTAGTTCTGTACACAGACTCACAGACTCAGGGACTCTCAAAGTCCTTGCCCAGAAAAGAAAAACAATTCATGTGAAGCGAGTTATATTTCAGGAAATGTAACAGAATGCAATTTAGCCTAACAGTAATTTCAACTAATAAAATAAATAAATAAAAATGTTTTTACGCTCTCCTCATTTCCCAAGTCAGTGTCTTAGAAACCAGCAAGCTGCTTGATACTGGAGCAGCAGTAAGAGTGAAGTCCCCTTTTGGAGGCTAAGTTCCAGAACTTAAAAATGGACTGTTGGCCTGACCTGTGGTGGCACAGTGGATAAAACGTCGACCTGGAAATGCTGAGGTCGCCAGTTCGAAACCCTGGGCTTGCCTGGTCAAGGCACATATGGGAGTTGATGCTTCCTGCTCCTCCCCCCCTTCTCTCCCTGTCTCTCTCTCCTCTCTCTCCCTCTCTGTCTCTCTCTCCTCTCTAAAAATGAATAAATTAAAAAAATAATAAATAAAAAATTTAAAATTTTTTTTAAAATTTTTTTTAAATAAAATAAAAATAAAAATGGACTGTTGAAGTCATGACTGTGACTTCAGCGACATTTTGGCTGCCTCTACACAGTTCCTAGTCAGTCTAGTCTGGTCAGTTCAGCCGCCTGCTATCGCCAACCAAATCTGAGTCTTTCTTAATTAGTAAGCTACTCTATTATGTCACGGTCATACACAATTCACGACTGCAAGATTCTGTATAGTGCTTGGGACACTAATCAAACGCATGTGGGTTATCTATAATGGAACCATACATAGAAAATGTACTCTTTTTTGGCGGCCTACATTTCCTCTTGACCCCAATGGTGTGTCAGGTTGGATTTTTCCTTTCTTCTGCATCAAATCTCCCACTCCTCGCCACCTCCCTCCACACGCTGCGCTACCGCAGCCACTGCCGTGTGAACTCGTCCTTTCTGCTTCCGCTCTTGCCTCTGTTCTCCTCTCGAAAAAGCTCCCATCTTTGTAAAGTATATGATTGTCTAACCATTATGCTGTGCACCTGAAACTATATAATACAGAATAAAATGGAAATGTAAAATATATTTAATTTAAAAAATTAAACCAGAAAAAAAAGTCCCATCAGAAGGATCTTTTTGTTTGTTTGTTTGTTTGTTTGTTTTTGGTATTTTTCTGAAGTGAGAAGCAGGAAGGCAGACTCCCACATGTGCCCATCTGGGATCCACCCAGCATGTCCACTAGGGGGTGATGCTCTACCCACCAGGGGCCGCTGCTCCATTGCAACCAGAGTGATTCTAGCGCCTGAGGCGGAGGCCATGGAGCCATCCTCATCACCCAGGCCAACTTTGCTCCAATGGAGCCTTGGCTGCGGGAGGGGAAGAGAGAGACAGAGAGGAAGGAGAAGGGGAGGGGTGGAGAAGCAGATGGGTGCTTCTCCTGTTTATCCTGGAGGGCTTTTTTAAAACACAGGTCTGATCCCATCACTCCCCTTCTCCAAGTCCTTATTGTGGCCTCCAGAACCCTGCTTGGAATGGCCCTGGACACGCCCCCACCCTACCTGCTGTCGCTCTCCCAGGTGACCGTTTCACTCCAGCCATGCTGGCCTCCTTGCAGTTTCTGAACCATCCCAGGCACACCCCCACCTCACAGCTTTTGCGGTGCTTTTCTCACTCTGTGGATGCCTGCTTGGCTCAGACCTCTGCTGAAATGCCCTCTCAGCAAAGGTTTCTCCCAACCTCTTATCTATAAATAATAGCTCATCACCCTCATAACCCAGGTTGCTGGCTTGAAGCCCAAGGTCGCTGACTTGAGTAAGGAATCACTCAGTCTGCTGCAGCCCCCTGGTCAAGGTACATATAAGAAAGCAATCAATGAACAATGAAGGTGCCTCAACGAAGAATTGATGCTTCTCATCTCTCTCCCTTCCTGTCTGTCTGACCCTCTCTCTGACTCTGTCTCTGTCGGAAAAAAAAAAGAAAAGAAAGAAAGGAAGAAATTTACAGAAACTCTTCACAAACTATAACAAAACAAGGTTTTTTATAGTTGTTTTTGGCATTTGTGGTTCGAACATAACTGTATTGTATTTTTTAACAACTAAATGAATTCCACACGAAGAGAACTATGTATACTCACTCTCTCTCCTCTCCCTTGAAACCCACAGACGTCTTGCCGGAAATGCTTTGACATACATTCCCAAAGGAGCTTTTGCTGGCCTTTACAGTCTCAAAGTTCTGTAAGTAAACTGGGTGTTATTTGTTATATTTCTGACTTCAGTGGCAAATGGATGCCGAGTAACTTGTAAAGGCTGAGTTTCTCTAATAAGCTATTTGGAACCATGGGATAACTCATCTAAATTCAAGTCTACCTGTATTGGTGCCATAGAGCAATATTATATATACCTGGCTGGATTTCTGTGTGAAAAAAAATTTCTCTCTCCTTAATATCTAAAATTGTTTGCCTCGAAATAATCAACTTATCAACTCAAACTTTTAAGAGTATTTTGATTTCCTTTTGTGTTATGAAATTGGGGAGAGTTTCTTGAATCATTTGGATCACCAAGTGAATAAATCACCATGATGCTAATGTAATGAAATCATGGCATCAGGCCATTTGCAAAGTTTGTTTCCTTATGAATAAAGATCGGCAAAAAAATAGCAAGTTTATGTTTTAATTGTGAATAGATGTGAAAAAGCCTAGTGATTGAGAAATGTTAATTCGTTAAGACTTATAAAAGTGAGTTTTCTTATTACTTAATGTTTGATTTCCCAATTTGTTTATCAAAAAAACTTGTAATTATTGACTATCTCCTTCTTCTATTATCCATTGCTTAATTTTCTTTCAGTGTGGAGGGAAAAAAAAGAGGCACCTAGGTAGAAAAAATAGGTAACGCAAGTAGAAAGTCATAGCAGGAGAATTTTATCTCAGTGAAAATAGTCTGATTTTGTCCCCTTTCTTTGAGATAAAAGTTATAAACTCTATAAAGGCATTTGATATATTTCTTCTCAGCAGAAATTACATTTTATTCACCCCAGGGATATACAAGCTATTTAAAAAGCTGTCTTATTTAAATTTAATATTTGTTAAAGGTCAAATTCAACAGTAGAACCATTTTCGGTCTGCTTAGGTGACTAGGTTTGGTTCCCTTGGGCTTGAATTATTTTTGCTGTTAGGCAGAAATATTTTTGAATTGTCATATTGCCAAATCCTAATGTTAATTCATTATGTGGTAGAATTCTGAGTTATAGCACCAACTTCAATACACCTATATCTCTATGAATGCAGCAAAATATTTGGAACCATTTAAAATGCATCACATAAATTAAGTTTGAATAAGATAAATAAGGTGATTTTTTCCTGTGTCAACCTATGTACCACTGAGTATTTTAGATACTCATTAATTTAATTATCCTGAAACTGATCATTTTAATTCACTTAACAAAATATAAATCAGATATACTGAGCTACAGTATATGTTCTTATGTGTGTGTCTGCATGTAAAGTTTATCTCTAGCCATCAAAATTATATGGAAATTCTGCATATATACCATAAACACATATAAATTATATAATATGAATATCTATGAATTAGATATACACAAGATATGATAATTATATAGAATTCTAATTTTATAATTTTGAATTCTCATGTTTGAATTACTCAAGTTTAGTATGAATGTTTTTATAACATTTTATAATTTTTAATTATATATTTCTAATTTTATTATACTACACTAAACATCCATGAAATTGGAGATGTTATCTGTCTTGGCCATTGGTCTATGCCAAACTCCTAGAACAGTACCTATAATCATGGTAGACAATCAAGAAATATTTGTTGAATAAATGACTCAGATCGATGACAAAGAGAGAACAAGGGGTTTCTAGACTTGTCAATGTTTCTTCATTTTGTCTGATGTAGACCTAATGCTCTATGTTTATGAATGCATTATCTGTTGCATTCTAAACAAAAAAAATGTGGGCTTCTATCTGTGGCAGGTTTTATTAACCCAAAGTACTTCTGCAATCATTTTGCTGCTTCCTATGGTGTGTTTTGCCAGAACACTTCAAAGAGCTTTGAATTAATCTGAATTAAAAATGAAAATCATAGGTTATCTCTCAAGTTTGTCATTTTACATGTAACTTTCCACCAGAAAAAAAAAAAATGAATGTAGTGTTTAGTTAGACACTCTCTCAATTTATCTTCTCCTAATTAACCATTGTCTCCTGTCTTTGGTATGTCACGGGTTCAGCAAAGCCTGGTGAGTGTGATACTCAAAGTGGCATTGAACAAATTAGTCCTGGAAATACAATCAGTGATTAATAAGGGTGGTCCATGCCCTAAGGAGTTTATA
Organism: Saccopteryx leptura; assembly: GCF_036850995.1. Lineage (NCBI taxonomy): Eukaryota > Metazoa > Chordata > Mammalia > Chiroptera > Emballonuridae > Saccopteryx > Saccopteryx leptura. The sequence goes on from NC_089504.1 coordinate 113,867,838, forward strand.
ATCCAGTAGTAGGTTGTGGGATCAAGGTGGTGGACCAAGACAGACAAATAGATGACTTCTAATTTTCCTAGAAAGTGGATCCAGAATTGTGTGTAAGGTACTGTGGAACTACAGAGGCTGGAAAGAATTTAGTCCAGTCTGATTATTAAGTTTCAGGTTCCTGCCTGACTAGGCGGTGGCACAGTGAATAGAGCATCAGACTGGGATGCGGAGAACTCAGGTTCGAAACCCTGAGGTTGCTGGCTTGAGTGCAGGCTCACCAGCTTAAATGCGGGATCGCTGGCTTAAGCGTGGGATCATAGACATGACCTTATGGTCGCTGGCTTGAGCCCAAGGTTGCTGGCTTGAGCAAGGGGTCACTCACTCTGCTGTAACCCCCTAGTCAAGGCACACATGAGAATGCAATCAATGAACAACTAAGGGGCCACAACGAAGAATTGATACTTCTCATCTCTCTCCCTTCCTATCTGTCTTTCCCTAGCTGTCCGTCTCTCTGACCCTGTCTCTATCAAAAAAAAAAAAAAAAAGTTCAGGTTCCTAGGAGAGATATTTTCCCAAAGAGATAACCTATGAGCTGAATCTTGAAACACAAGTAGGAATTGGCCAGTCAAATAAGGTGGCTGACTGAGGGGACAATATGCACTGTTTCTTCTAAGTATTACATGATTTCTAACCACATATTCAGTTGAAAATGCTGTTAGTGCAGTTGAACAAATACCCCAAACATTACAAAACCATTAAAGATATATAACCATGGAAATATAAAACTTCTAAAAAATAATTATCATTAAATTTGCAGGAAAATATGAAACACAGAGCTCTCACTGAATTTTATCAACAAAGGTTGCTTTATAAATATTTTGTATTACGGGCTTTAAAATTTCTGGAGCAAAGTCTGTATTGTGACAGTTCTATAATGATTTACTTATTTAGGGGTGTCCGGTGGCTTTTTTGAAATCTTACTCTTCCAGTATCCAATTTCTCTGAGGGCAGCTTTGTGTCTTTATTTATTTATTTATTTCAGCCTTGATTCCCCATGGCATCTAGTGAGATCTAGTCCTCAGGGCCTCTTGAAGTGCCAGAGACCAGTGTTAGCCTCTGCATATGATGGAATTAATAGAATTTTGAGATAGGATGAATGTTTTCTGTGATATTTTATTCCCATCTTGTCCTGTAAGAGAGAGAATTATTTTGATACTACTCATTGATAAGAAGCACTTATATGTGAGAATATCTATATCATACTTTCTCATTTCTCTACTACAACATCTATAAGTTGTCCTGGCATTTCGTATTTATTTTAATAAGGGTTCTTTTCCTTCTTTTTTTAATAATATATGTGTCATCTATGATACATTTTAACTTATTTGGGTTTTCTTTTTCTTTTTACTTTATTTTTTGTTAGAGAGACAGGAAGGGAGGGGAGGACAGAGATGAGAAGCATCAACTCATAGTTGCTTTACTATAGTTGTTCATTGGTTGCTTCTCATACATGTCTTGACAGAGGGGCAGGGGGGGTGCTCAAGCCAAGCCAGTGACCCCTTGCTCAAGCCAGCAACCTTGGGATCATATCAATGATCCCGTGCTCAAGCTAGCAACCCGGCTCAAGCTGATGACCCTACGCTCAAGCCAACAAGCCTGCACTCAAGCTGGCAACCTTGGGGTTTTGAACCAGGAACTTAGCATCCAGATCAATGCTCTATCTACTGCACCATGTACCACTACCGGTATGGCTTAACTGTTCTAGTGTCTGTCTCGACTTTTACTCTCATTTCCCTGTTCTTACACAGAGTAGCTTTTGATCATGTTAGTTCTCTCACACCAACATTATTTATTAAAAGTAGAGACAAACATCTGACTCATTCAGAAAAATGTCTCCTAGGGTAATCATATCTGAACATAACATCATGTATAAAGTAATATAGATATAGATATAGATATATAGATATAGATATAGATATAGATATAGATATAGATATGTGTATATATATATTACTTCATTATAAATTACTCATTTCTCTTTATAATACAGTTAGAGCAGTACATGATGTTGACATTTTTTGAAATGATGTCTGTAGATAGATTGTATTTTTATGAATTTTTATCTAAGCATGATAGATGAAACATTATTAAATATTTATTATTAATGGGAGAATCGGGTCCAATAGGGCTGAGAACCACAGAGCTAGAGGTAAAATGCTGAACAAGACAGACCTGTCCTTACCTTCATGGAAACTCTCAAATGTCTGATAAAGTCCTAAAGTCATGGGGAGAAAGAAATAACGGATTATATTGTAGTATGGTGAGAAAGATAATATAAAAGTAATTTTGTCTGGGGCCGTGACCAATATACGGAGAGTAAGGAGGGCATATGGTAAGGAGAAAGATAGTAGTAACACAGTCCATCAAGATGGACAATGAAGCCTTGGCTGGTTGGCTCAGCGATAGAGCATCGGCTGGCATGTGGAAGTCCCAGGATCAATTCCTGGGTAGGGCACACAGGAGAACTGACCATCTGCTACTCTACCCCTCCCTCCCTTTCTCTTCCCCTCCTGCAGCCATGGCTCAAATGGTTGGAGCAAGTTTGGCCTCAGGCACTGTGGATAGCACCATGGCCTTGTCTCAGGCACTAAAATAATTCAGTTGCCAAGCATCGGAGCAGCAGCCCCAGATGGGCAGAGCATTGCCCAGTAGGGAGCTTGCTGAAGGGATCCCGTCGGGGAGCATGCGAGAGTCTCTCTGCCTCTCACTTAATTAAAAAAAGGGGGGGGGGATGAACAATGAAGATAGCAACAGCCATCCTTCACTAGGGCTGTTTCATATCCAAACTTGTTACCATGAGCTGTAGAAGCTCACTAATTTTTAAGATTATTATCCCTGTAAATATTGACCTTCATAAAAAATAAGTTAGACCCTGCCTGGGTGGCTTAGTGGATAAAGCGTCATCCCGGCCCCCTGAGGTCGCTGTTTTGATCTCAGGTCAGGGCACCTACAAAAAACAACCAATGAGTACACAACTAAATGGAACTAAGTGAAACAGTGAGTTGATATTTCTCTCTCTCTCTCTCTCTCTCTCTCTCTCAAATCAATAGACAAATTAGAAAGAAAAATAAATTATTGGTTCTGTATTCCAAAACATCCAGACCAGTGGGATTCTGAACCAGGCAATATTCCCAACAAAGGTTCCTTTTCTTGTATAGGCTATTTGGTCAAGGCAAGTGTACCAGCACCAAAGCTACATAGAGGTGATGGGTAAAACTAACCACAGAAGGGTCACAATTAGCCAAAATTTTCTCATTCCCACATAGGCCCAGCATAAAGCATTGATAGTTATTATACTTGATACCTAAACATGGGACAATTAGGCAGAAGGAATACCTAAGGATCAAGCCATCATTTGTTACAAAGTTCCCTTCTGACATATTACTCATCTCATTCTGCTTTACGCACTGTCCATATTCTTATTTAGTCCTGTTGGCTAAAAAGATAACCCAAAACTTGTACTGTTAGAGTAGTGTGGGTAAGTGGTATGGAAGAGTGAATATTTTAAAGCTCCTCAGGGAAAAAAAATTAAGAAACTATGAAGTCATCCTTTGTCTCTGGAGAAAGCATTTCATTTTCTTTTCTTCCCCATATATGAATGAAAAAAAAATGAAGTTCTAAGTAGCTAAACTCATATTCAATTCATGTACATTCTGCTTGTATTCAATGTATTGAATAACAGCGTATTTGCAAAAGAATTCAGCAGCCATGTTGGGAATGCTTCCTGTTTTAATTGCACTCCACGGTGCTATAAACCCTTTAATTGTTTTGTCTCCCACTGGAATAGCTCAAACAAAAATAGAATTTTCTAATTAACTCACCGGAGACTTATAAGGATGTAATGGAGATAACTTGCTCCTGTTTTGTCATTTGAAAGTAATTAAACAAAAGTTCTTTATATAAGGAATGACTAGGACTTAAACTTTTTTTGTAAATTGTATTTTTGGCATTTTACTGGTAGAAGTAGTTGAAAATTAAATTATTGGAAGGTAAGAGTAGCTTTAAAAGTTATCATTAATAAAGTTGTTTAAGTTTCATTTTCTGAAGCCAGATGTATAAAGCTACTGAGAAATTTTGCAACTATTCAATGAAGGAAAACCATCTAAATATCTACTATCCTCTACTCCAATTTTACAATATTTTAAGAAGACCATATTTTAATAGTTTCAGGGTTTGGTTAGCAAAGCATAGAACAATTCAATACACTATACCAATAATATACTACTTACAAAGTTTAGACATTAAGTTTATTATCTGTATTTTATCATTTAAATTCATCACACAATAATGAATGACTTAGAATATATTTCTATAAAGTTAAAATTATATAATATATTTAAACTGCTTGGAAAAGTCTTAAATAGCATATAAATGTAAAGTTTTAATGTTTGAGTAAAGTATGCAAAATATAGAATTCAAGTTACAATTTTCATGACTCCCTAACTGGTCAGTGAAGTGTGAGATCTTCCTGAAACTTGACTTTGTTTGTAAGGAATTAATAAATTATAAGACTCTTGATTTATGAAATTTTATGGTTCACTTCAAGTTTAATATAATTAAGTTATTTGAGTAAAACTATTGGAATACAGGTCACGCAATTATATTCCTTAAAAAACAGAATCTCAGGCCCTGGCCGGTTGGCTCAGCGGTAGAGAGTCGGCCTGGCGTGCGGGGGTACCAGGGTTCGATTCCCGGCCAGGGCACATAGGAGAAGCGCCCATTTGCTTCTCTACCCCCTCCCCCTCCTTCCTCTATGTCTCTCTCTTCCCCTCCCGCAGCCAAGGCTCCATTGGAGCAGAGATGGCCCGGGCGCTGGGGATGGCTTCTTGGCCTCTGCCCCAGGCGCTAGAGTGCCTCTGGTCGCGCCCTGGAAGGGGCAGAGCATCGCCCCCTGGTGGGCAGAGCGTCGCTCCCTGGTGGGCGTGCCGGGTGGATCCCGGTCAGGCGCATGCGGGAGTCTGTCTGACTGTCTCTCCCCGTTTCCAGCTTCAGAAAAATACAAAAAAAAAAAAAAAAAACAGAATCTCAGCCATGGTGAGAAAAGCATAAATTTTATGACCTCCAGATATTTTTCACATCTTATTTGTATATGACCTCATATTTGCATATGTGAAAGTATAATAAACAACTTTATATTTCAATCCTCAAACATCTTATTAATCAGATATTATTCTAATCCCATGAAATATCAAGAGTCAGGGAAGTTAAATGATTTGTTTATCAAGACTTAAAACTTAGGGACTATCTTCAAGTTCAATGTAGCCTCAAGTTCATGTGAAAATATTCTATCTGAAACACTTAGCATAGCATACAGTGGTTCTCAGTGTGTGGTGCCTTGCTCAGCAACAAGGACATCACTTAGGAGTTTGTTAAAAATGCAAATCTCTGGCCCCTACCCCGACCTATTGAACCAAAAACTTTAGGGGTGGAGTTCAGCAAACTGTGACTTAAGTAACCTTTCAATGGATTCTGCTGAACACTAAAGTTTGAGAACCACTGGCATAGATTTTGTTGTTGCTGCTGCTATTATTGTTGCTGCTGATGATTTTATTTTCCCAATTAAAATGTTACCATTCAGTACAGTCTCACTCTATTTACTAGGTTTGAGAAAGGGCCAGTTCACAGAAAAAGGGCCAATCTTTGTTGAATGCTTACTCTGCAGCAGATACTGTTCTATAATATGCTTTCTCTCATTGGATGGTTACAATGCGCCCTGGGGGGTATTATTACTGGTCACTGAGACAGGGAGCAATTGAGTAATCAGCCTCAAGTCACACTGCTAGTGACAAGAAAGAGATGTTCAGATTCAAGAACCCATGCTCCATGGGTATGACCCATACCTTAGTCATACAACCTGAGAATGTGCACATTCAGCAAATACTCCTCAAAGTTAGACATAAGTGGAGCTGAATCCCAGCTAGTCGTCTAATGGAAAGAAACTTCGATTGTGGGGATGAGGGAAGTAGGCAACTTGTATCTGACATCCAAATATAAGTTTGTGACCTAATAAGCAAAAAATTTTCTTTAAAATATTTACTTTCCTAAAATAGTCTTATACCTCTGACAGAGTGGTTGCAAAATTATTGTGTTATTTTATGAATATGGTAGCAAAATATAAAGAATCTAATGGGAATTCTTTCCATACTATTTTCCCACTAGCAATGAGATATATTTTTGTGACAGAGACAGAGAGAGTCAGAGAGAGGAACAGATAGGAACAGACAGACAGGAAGGGAGAGAGATGAGAAGGATCAGCTCTTTATTGCAGCACCTTAGTTGTTTATTGATTGCTTTCTCATATGTGCCTTGACCAGGGAGCTACAGCAGACTGAGTGACCCCTTGCTCGAGCTAGCGACCTTGGGCTCAAGCTGGTGAGCTTTGCTCAAACCAGATGAGCCAGCGCTCAAGCTGGCAACCTCGGGGTCTCAAACCTGGGTCCTCCGCGTCCCAGTCGAACGCTCTATCCACTGCACCACCTCCTGGTCAGGCAGCAATAATATACTTTTATTGCATCGTTGCCAGGTGTTTTCATTAGGTAGTTAGTCCCCATGTTCTGAAAAGAATTGTTGAACTTAAGTGAGAAAAAGTGCAAGTACTTCACAAAAAGAATGTAATTTATATCAAAGTATGACCATGAATAAGAAGGAAGAAGATATTTAATAGCCTCCTACTTACCCTTATTTCCATTTTGTCTAAGTTATATAGTCCTTATTCATAAAAATCTATATAGTCACCAAAGTAATTCTTTAAAAACATAAATAAAATTACATCATTTCCCAATTAAACCCTTCAAACAGAGTTTCTCATCACACTTAAAAAAAAATGTTGCCTGACCAGGTGGTGGTGCAGTGGATAGAGCATCAGACTGGGATGCAGAAGACCCAGGTTCAAGACCCTGAGGTCGCCAGCTTGAGCTTAGGCTCATCTGGTTTGAGCAAGAGCTCACCAGCTTGGACCCAAGGTCACTGGCTCAAGCAAAGGGTTACTTGGTCTGCTGAAGGCCCACGTCAAGGCACATATGAGAAAGCAATCAATGAACAACTAAGGTGTCGCAACGCAAAATGGAAAACTAATGATTGGTGCTTCTCATCTCTCTGTCCCTGTCTATCCCTCTCTCTGACTCTCTCTCTCTGTCAAAAAAAAAAAATGTTATCATGGCCAGCAAGTCCTCCATGAGATGACCTCAGGTTCTCTCTCCCAATCTCTTGCTCTCACTCATTTCTCCTTAATCACAACCAATCCTTTGCTGCTCCTTTAGCAAGTAAAGCAAGTTCCAACCTCAGGACCTTTGTACTTGCTCTTCCCACTTCCTCAGTAGCTCCTCCCAGATATTCACATGTTTTGCCTTGGTCTCTATTCAAATATCAGCTCCTAAGAGAAACCTTCCATGACCACCTTTAAAGTAAAAGTCTCACTCTTTGTTACCATTTATCCCAACTCCACATTTTGTTTTTTATTCATAGTACTTATCACCTGTCTCATGTTATATACTCATTCATTAATTTTAATTATCTATTGGTCCTATGGGAATCTAAACTCCCTAAGAGCCAAAGGTTTGTCTTAGGCTCTCCTGTTTATCTGACACCTAGAAAAGTGCCCAACACTGCTATAGTCAGTTACTGTTAATTGTTAACTTTCTTTAATACATTTTTATTTGTTTTAATGTGCAGTATGCTGCAGAATAATCACCTAAGGCAGGTACCCATGGAAGCTCTACAGAATCTGCGAAGCCTTCAATCCCTGTAAGTATAGTTGAAATTGTAACATGTTCTCAAGTTCAATTTGAGAAAGAGCACTTAACCCTTTCAGTAGTGCAGGGGTCGGGAACCTTTTTGGCTGAGAGAGCCATGAACGCCACATATTTTAAAATGTAATTCCGGCCTGACCAGGCGGTGGCACAGTAGATAGAGCGTTGGACTGGGATGCGGAAGGACCCAGGTTCGAGACCCCGAGGTCACCAGCTTGAGTGAGAGCTCATCTGGCTTGAGCAAAAAAAAGCTCACCAGCTTGGACCCAAGGTCACTGTCTCGAGCAAGGGGTCACTTGGTCTGCTGAAGGCCCGCGGTCAAGGCACATATGAGAAAGCAATCAATGAACAACTAAGGCACCGCAACGAAAAACTGATGATTGATGCTTCTCATCTCTCTCCGTTCCTGTCTGTCTGTCCCTATCTATCATTCTCTCTGACTCTCTCTCTCTGTTCCTGTAAAACAAACAAACAAACAAAAAAAAACCTGGGCTTGTCTGGCCGAAGCACATATGGGAGTTGATGCTTCCTGCTCCTCCCCCATATTCCCTCTCTCTCTCTCTCTCTCTCTCTCTCAATCCTCTCTAAAATAAATAAATAAATGAAATCTTAAAATGTAATTCCGTGAGAGGCATACAACAACCAGTGTACGTTATGCATTATCCAATAAAAATTTGGTGTTGTCCCAGAAGACAGCTGTGATTGGCTCCAGGCACCCGCAACCATAAACATGATCAGTAGAAAATGAATGGATTGTAATAGATGAGAATGTTTTATATTTTTAACGTTATTATTTTTTTTATTAAAGATTTGTCTGCGAGCTAGATGCAGCCATCAAAAGAGCCACATCTGGCTCACGAGCCATAGTTTCCCGACCCCTGGAGTAGCGAGGTTTCTGTTAACCCTTTGAGTGAGGACATACATGAATGTTAATACTACTCAAAGAGTTAAATGTCCACATGACCATTTCAGTAAATAAGTCATGAAAGACAATTTTCATTAGAGTAGCAGTTCTTCACATCCTCATTAAACAGTATGTGTGGGAGGGACTAGTGTTGGAGCTTTGGGTTTCAGGACAGAGACTTACTCATAACACTCTGGTCAAAAGCCTCTTCTACATGCTCCCAGGACATACCTGTACTTCCAGGATCTTGTCCTATATTCCTCCACCATTTGAAGTTCCTGAATCCGTATCAGGAATATTACTTTCTCCTTTTATCTAGAAAAATGGGTGTCACAATCTAGACATTTTGACATCTTCAATTTATCCTGTTTGTCATTTTTTTTTTAGATAATTTGAGCTGCCTTATAATGAAATTTGCTGAGTTAAAGAAAGAGTTCATTTTTTAAGTTCTGCACGTACATCAGGGATTCTCAAATCAATAAGCTAAGATCTAATAGTATATCTTAAAGCTTTACCGCACGGTGTTACAAACCAAGAGCTTCCCCATCACCACACACAGACATACAACCAATCCCACAGATACACACACCCCCCTCAGATTCACACATCACACAGACATGCACAGACACACACACCACATAGAGACACTGACACACAAACATCCACAGCAGTGGTATTGGTGTTCCCCTACTCTGAATCCACAAACTTTTCATCAGGAGTTTCCACCCTCCACTAATTAAAAACCTCTGAGTAAATAAAAATTAGTTATCAGATGTTTTGGACCTTGAATTGTAAACAATTGTTTATAGTGACTATTTGACAAGACTATGCCACCAGTATTTGGTCAGCAAATCTCTATTCATCAGCACGTGTAAGTGTTTACAATGTATTGCATGATTTCCAATATACACGTGTGTAATATACGTTCTCAACTTACTCACACGGGAGGTCCTCATCTGTCAAACAAAATACTGGCTTTTGGTCTAGAATGATGAGGGAGATAAATGCATAAGAAAGCCAAATAAATACTGCAGACTCAATTAAAATCATTGTAAAAAGCCCACCAGTTAATAATTATACATCGTTTGCTTAATGCCTTTTATTGAGGTGACACGAGAGAAGGAGGAACGTGAGATCTAGAGATGATACTTTCTTCCTTTGATCTTTTTTTTTTAAATGAAAGCAAATCTGTGCTTGAGACCATTTTAAGCTTTTCACTCCAGTCAAACAAAGTGACTTCCTAGGTTTTCACCATCCTATAGATAAACAAGCCCACAAGGGTCCCTTTGTGGCATGGGACAGGCCTGTTGCATTTTCAGGAGCTCCTTAATGACATAACAGTATCACTCCTCCTTTGTTGCACAGCCTTTTCCTGAAGGAGAGAAGCAGGCAGAGAAGCCAACCGCTCTCCAGTTGGGTTGTCTGTGGAAGGGCACGGGGTCTAGTGGCTGAATGGAAAGCGAGATAATAGCGGTGGCCAATAGGAACTTTAAACAGCTGTGAGGCAGGCAGAAGATAGAAGGATAAGAGTTTGTAACCAAAAGCCACTATCAGCTGAAAGAAGATCACAACCAGAACACACACAGAAGTGAACTCTTTGAGGAAAAGAAAACCATGAATCTTTTGTTCGCTCGAACTGGGTGGTGCCTCTCTGATAAAGGTGTTCAGATTTAGTTTCTTACCGTCTAGATATTTACTATTCACCAGGTGTCTCTTGCATTGGGTTTCTGGTTCACAAAAACAATTACCTTTGAAACTTTATAACTATGTGTTCCCTGTAAAAAAGCCAAGGGTTAACTTTCTAGTATGACGCTTATCACATCCAAACGGAGGCATCTAGATAGACATTTGGCCCGCAGGGCATGCCGGATCCTATCGGCTGCTATGTCTTGTTTGTCTGGGGTCCCTTCACCCAGCGCGGACAGACCTGTGTGAGGTGCTGAACGTTGGCAGACTATGCTGCCATGCCCTTTTTCTCACTGACATTTTCTTAAGCTGATTTGATACAAAAATTAAGATTTGACAAAAAAGCATAGACTTAACTACCAACCACACAGACACCAAATGGTACCAACGAAAGGAGCCCCTTACCCAGTGTGCAGGTTTGGGCAACAGTGAGCCCCTTTAAAATTTTACTATTGTTCCAGATTCCAGGTGTTTAATAGTATTTCTCCTGCTTCCTTTAAGCATTACTTTTGAGTCTACCGGTCATTCCAAACGTGCCATACGTAAGCTTTCATGCTACTTCCAGATCAGTGTGAGTAAGGAGGAGGGTGAGACTCATCTCATCCATGCTGCCAACACCTGGGAGACCTCTATTCAGTTACCCAGCTTTTCTGGGACTGCAGCAACCCTTGTACCTTCACCCTTTATCTAATAGCTCCTCTTATTTTCTCTTTTCCCTGAATTCACTCTATTTTTCTCGCCATTATTATTTTCCTTGTATTACACATGCACTCTCTAAGGGGCATTGCCACCCTGCTCCGGGCAGTGAGTGCATCACCCCTAACTACTTACCGGGCTTTGTATCTTCTGAAGGAGGGCTTCTCAGCCCCGGCTGCACAGGAGAATCATCTGGAGTATCCCCAAGCTGAGGCTGCACCCCAGAACAATTCAATGCAAATGTTAGTGTTTTCTGACTGGTGTAATTACATAGTTGAACTCTTCTTAAATAAAGATTGGGAAAACTAGTGTCCTAAGCATTCTTTCAGATGATATGTAGATAGTTCCTGAACTCTTTTTTTTTTTTTTTTTAAGGGAGAGGCCGGAGGCAGGGAGGCAGAAACAGACTGCCGCATGCTCCTCAATGGGGATCCGCCCTGCAAGGTCCCTATGGGGCGATACTCTGCCTATCTGGGGCCGCTGCTTCCTTGCTCAGCAACTGAGTTATTTCCAGGGCAAAATCGCTCCAACCGTTTGAACCATGTCTGCGGGAGGGGAGGGGTGAGAGAGAGAGAGAGAGAGAGAGAAGTGGGAGGGAGAGGGGGGTGGAGAAGCAGATGCTCGCTTCTCCTGTATGCCATGACCAGGAATCGAATCCAGGACTCTCTACAGCTGAGCAAACTGGCCAGGGTCCTGAACTGTTTTTAAACAGGAAATAATAACAAAATTCACACTTTGCCATTCAGTATGAACTTGAAGTGTACTTAGAATATGAACTGAAAGTCAGGATTGCCTTGTTTGTGTTTAATTGAAACAGCTCTGCCTATTAATTCTACTGACAACCTGCGGCAGGTAAAGTTAGGCCACTTGCTATATTACCGGATATTCAAATATCGGCCAACAGCATCAGCACTTCCTAAGATATGCAGAACCTTGAGCCTCATCTCTGTCTCACTTAATTAGAAGTTTGTTTTAACAAAATTCTCAGGTGACTTGTATAGCCAATGCATTTGAAAAATCAAATGTTTTAGTGTTCTGTGATACTAATTATGTGGCCTACAGACCAAAAATGATTGAGAACTACTGAACTAGATCATTGGTATACTTTGCTCCACTCATATAGACTTGGTTTCATTGAGTACAGTTTAAGAAACTTGATATATTGAAATTGGTAACACTGCTGTGAGGAAGAAACAGATTGTACTCATGTTTCAAGAGATGTAATTTTCCATTTATTCCGCATAAACAAAAGATATTTTTGCTTTGTGCATAATGAAAACAGATCTGTTAACTCTCTCCTGATGCTTACGAATTGCTCAGCTAAAAACTCAGAGGGCAAGCCCATGTGCTAGAGCCCAGTATCCTCGAGCCAGCCTTGTATAATGTGCACATTTGGCTTCTGACATGGATATGACTGCCCGTCACCAACTGGATTTTTTGTAATGTAATCAAATGTAACTTAATTTCCTTTCTGTTTTTTGGAAGGGAATAGGAAATGTAATCAGAATTCACAGCGAGTTGTATTTCACCAAGAAACTTTCGGCATTATAGTCGTTTCAGGACGAGGGTCCAATTACAGTGATTGAATGGAAACTCAGAATTTAACCTTTCCATACCCTCACACCTTGTATTAATAGTTAAGAAACTGAGCTATAAAAAAATTTTTGCTTCATGTTCTGATAGTCATTAGTGATGTTTAAGCATGTCATTGATGAAGTTCAAGACGGTCAAAGAAAATGACATATCCCATTAACCAGAGTATCATTCAATGCTTGTTGGTTTTTATTCCAAGTCTACACTGCCAAAGGTAATTGGGGAGTATGCACAATCACAAAAATAATAGTTTGGTAGATAGAGAATGAAAGGAGAACAAAGCATATCTTCAGTACTATCTCTATGCTCCAATTAGCTAATATTCACCTTCAGAGTATAGGATTACCATTTAAAATCTAAGAAGAAGGTATAATTTCCACCTGGAATATGATCTGCCCATGCTTCTTATTATGATTCTGGTTTCAGGGCTACAGACTCCACCCCTTGACCTGTGAACTGTCAGTCACTTCACCCAGACTCTTTATAATAAGGTATTGCTGATAATAGTCCAAAAAGAGTAAGCAAGAGGGATGGGTGAGGAGGAAGCGGAGGGACACACAGCGCTGAACAGAAAGTAAAGCAAGCCTAGAACCAGCAGTGGTTTTCTCCCTGTAATATCCAGACGCCTATTGGGTTTCCAACCCAGGATAAAGACTGGAAAGGAAGTAACAGAAGACAAAGAGGTGTGAACAGACAAAAAGAAAGCAAGTGAGGTAGCCAAGAGGATAATTTAAAAGATCAAAGGGTTTTTGGTTTTTTCGGTTTTTTCGGGGGTTTTTAAGTGAGAGAGACAGAGAGAGAGACAGACAGAGACAGACAGGAAGGGAGAGAGATGAGAAGTATCAATTCTTTATTGCAGCTCCTTAGTTCATTGATTGCTTTCTCATATGTGCCTTGACGGGAGGCTCCAGCAGAGCGAGTGACCCCTTGTTCAAGCCAGCGACCTTGGACTCACACCAGCAACCTTGGGCTTCAAGCCAGAGACCTTTGGGCTCAAGCCAACGACCATGTAGTGATGTCCTTGATCCCACACTCAAGCCCGTGACCCTGTGCTCAAACCGAATGAGCCTGCGCTCAAGCCAGTGACCTAGGGCTTCAAACCTGGGTCTTCAGCATCCCAGGCCGATGTTCTAGCCACTGCACAACTGCCTGGTCATGGTTAAGAGTGGTTGTTCTTTTTAAAAAAAAAAAAAAAAAAGGAATGGTGTTAGTACTAGAGACATTATTCCATCCACTGAAATCCTCTCCAGAAAGAAAAATTACAAGCCTGCTTAATAAAAATACACCACAATTTTACTTTGTTTTGTTTTTATCGAAGTAGTGCCAGCCTTTTTTGTGGGATAGAAGTGGACTTAGAAGTTCTGGCAGTCAAGGGTTTTGTCTGTCACACTGAGTTCACTTCATAGAACCAAGCACAAACCAGCACCCGGTGAGCTGTTATGAGGAGGAGGAGTTTGGCCTTGTCCCCAACCTCATTTAAACATTAGAAGAAAGTTATTTTCAGACGCAAAGCCCTTTCTACGCAATGTTTACAAGAAACAAGTTCAAATTAGAGCGTTGTCCTCAGAATCACATATGAAAAAAATGTAAATACTTCCTACAAGAGCTCATGCATGAAAGATCCCTATATCAGGTTATCTGCCAGCGCTATGATAAATCACACTCACGGCAGTCAGAGTGAACAGACAAATACCTAAAAGAGAACATGGATGTTGTGGACGGAGAAGTAAAATAAACTTCTTTTAGCCTGGTGAGGTGAAATGAAGGTTAACTTCGGAAAGTAGATTAAACTCTTTGTAAAAGCTAAGGGGTGGCAGCTATGGGAAGGCACATTGTGAATGGGGCAGTGTTTCCCCCTTTTCAGGATAGATGGGATCTGTGATGAATTGTGAAAAGGCACAACAAAAAGCAGTAGAGTATGGGAACATTGCAAGAATAAACTCAAAATGTGGAGCTGATTAAACCGCACGGTTATAAGAGCTGCAGCCAGGCCCTGGCTGGTGACTCAGTGCATAGAGTGTTGTCCTGGAGCACAGAGGTTACAGGTTCAATCCCCTGTCAGGGCACATATGAAAAGCAACCAGTGAGTGCACAACTAATGGAACAACTAAGTGAAACAACAAATTGATGCTTCTCTCTCTCTCTCTCTCTCTCTCTCTCTCTCTCTCCCCCCCCCCTCAAATCAACAAGGGGAAAAATTCTAAGTAAAAAAATAAAAGCTGCAACCACCGATATTTATTAAGCACTTTTCCCTGCATCATCCCACTTCATCCTTGCAGCGACCTTAGTGATGAGGAAGCAAAAAGCTCAGAGAGGTTAATTGAGCATCTCAAGGTCACAAAGCTTGTAACGGAGTCAGGCTAATGAGTCTGGAACAGGGGTCCCCAAACTTTTTACACAGGGGGCCAGTGCACTGTCCCTCAGACCGTTGGAGGGCTAGACTATTAAAAAAAACTATGAACAAATCCCTATCCACACCGCGCATATCTTATTTTAAAGTAAAACAAAAAGGAAACAAATACAATATTTAAAATAAAGAACAAATAAATTTAAATCAACAAACTGACCAGTATTACTATGGGCCTGCTTTTGGCTAATGAGATGGTCAATGTCCGGTTCCATATTTGTCACTGCTAGCCGTAACAAGTGATATGATGCATTTCCAGAGCCGTGATGCATGTGTCCCGCGTCACCAGAAGTAGTACTGTACGTGAGCAACACTGCTCTCACTGACCACCAATGAAAGACGTGCCCCTTCCAGAAGTGTGGTGGGAGCGGATAAATGGCCTCAGGGGGCCACATGTGGCCCGTGGGCTGTAGTTTGGGGACCCCTGGTCTGGAATAAGAATTCTGGTGTTTCTGGCTCCAAGATGTGCCCATTTTCCCACTGCACTATGTCACCTCCCCCAGGATAGATGGGGTCTGTGATGAATTCTCCCCTCAAGGGAGAACAGGCACACAGAATGCACTGATGCCAGGGAGAAGAAGGTGCTGAAGGAATCACGTGCTCCTCCAAACAGGCTTGGGAAGGTTTGCAGAAAGACAAGTTGTGTGCTTCAGAACAGAAATAAATACATTGAAGAAGAGAAGGCAACAATATTTTTTATAGTATGGCCTGGTTAGTGTTTTGCTTTTTTAGTGTTTCCCTCTGCATTTGGTTGTTTGATTCCTCATTACCTCTAAGGCAGAACTTGACTCCGCTTTCCTGATGAAGAAACTATAAGTGAGAAAGGGTATATTGTCTCCGTTGCAAAGGTAAAAGTTAACAAAGACAAGAGGGACAGGTATTTCAGACAAAGGGAACTGCATGTGCGAAATCTTGTGGAGTAGGGATTGGGGGGGAGGGAAGCTGACACATGAAGAAACAGAAGGAAGGTCACTGTGGTTGAAGCAGGAGGAGTGAGGTGGGGAGAAGTGAACAAAGAGCCTAGTGAGGCAGGTGCAGCCCAGTTCCCGGGAAAGCCATTAAGAACATGTCAAGAATGTTAGTCTTTATTGTAAAAGCAGTGGGAACCCACTGGAGGGCTTTAGGCAGGAAA
This sequence comes from Saccopteryx leptura, assembly GCF_036850995.1. Taxonomy (NCBI): domain Eukaryota; kingdom Metazoa; phylum Chordata; class Mammalia; order Chiroptera; family Emballonuridae; genus Saccopteryx; species Saccopteryx leptura. The sequence goes on from NC_089504.1 coordinate 113,884,046, forward strand.
AGGCAGGGTCAGATCTGGATTACCGAAACTATCTAAGAGAGAAAGGAAAACTTGGTCAGGATGCAGCAGTGGAGATGAAGCAAGACAGATGGATTTGGGAAATATTTAGATGGAATTACTAGTATTTTGGTAATGAATTAGCTATGAAGAATGAAAAAAGAAGAGATGTGAAGGATGATTCCTGAGTGGTTTATGTAAGCATATGATTAATGAAGCCTATCGCTGAGATAGGAAACACTGGTAGAGGACTACATCTGGGAAGGGTGGGGAAAAGATAATGACTTTGGTCTTAAACAGGTTTGAAGAGGAAAGACTAAGTAGAGGTAACACATAGACAGCTTGAAATCCAGACCTGGACTTGAAATGAAAGTGAAATTTAAGTTAGGTCCTCCTACCATGCATTTCCCTTCGCCTAACACTTCATTGGAATGATCTGGTTATCTGGCTACCCTGTAGAAAACACATCCCATAAAGGTTGGGACCATGTCTGCCTGGCTTACGGCTAGATCTCTCACAGCAGGGACAGCACCTAGGCAAAGAAAGCACTCAAGAAATACCTGCCGAATTAAATGAAGCCTTCATCTCTCAGTGATGTTCCAAACTGTTGCTTAGGACCAGCTAGTCTCCCCCAGTTTGACTGAAGCCTGGATTCTCTGATCTCCAGGCGGCACACTTATCTCAGCACCCTGGCTTTTGCTACCTGCCCTTCCTGAGATGAGAGTTGAATCCTAGCGGTTTCTTCAAGGAGTTTGGGGTTGATCCATCTACAAGAATTAACTTTCCCATTGTCTTAGCTAAGGACTTTCTACTTTGAGAATAAGGTTCAGGACATAATATTAAGTCTTAGAGGGTTGATGGCTGAAGGCCCAGAAGTATTGTGGGAAGGACGTGACTGAGACAGAGAAATAAGAGAGAAGTTCGGCTAGTAAGGTGGATGGAAAGATGTGAATCAGAATGGGAAGTTTAGGTGAAAGGAATGGTCATGTGGAAGAACTGACTCCTAACAGGGGAATGACCTAAAATACAATCTCAGGGAGGCTAATCTGGCAGCAGCCTACAGGATTAATTGAAGAGATAAGAGATCAAAGGCAAAAGGACCAGCTCAGAGGCTGTTGCTGTAACACAGGTGTGAAGAGATAAGAGCCTGAACTAGACAGTGGAAATGGAGAGTCTCCGAGATGAAGATAAATGGAGAGCCCTGGTGAATGATTGGCTGGAAAGCAATGGAAGATTCAAAACTGACCCCCAGCTTTCCAACGCTGGTGGTACCTGGGAAGCTACCGGTGCCCCTGACGAAAAGATCTTTGTTTTCTATGGAGAAAAATGAAACTGAAGAAGTTCATGCTCATGTTACTTTGATTATCTATGTTATAAAATTCACAGCAGTGGTGACCTCTGAGAACTGAACAACTTCATGTAAAGTGACTTTAAAATAAGTTTCTCTCAGGACTCTTGCACTCCCCAGTGACGCCAGAGAGACAGAGGTTCGGTTCAGCTGGGACTTCATCTGACTGTTGATCAAGCCAGCTGACTAGTCTCAAAATTACTGCACTTCAGCGAACCTGCTGACTTAATCTCTCCCCAAACTGGAAAAGTGGGAAGAAACTTTTTTACCTTTTCAGAGATAAGTCTAAAGCAATAATTTATCTTCCTGGTTTACATTATGTTTACCAACAAATAATACAGAAAAATACTAGAAAAAACAAAAGCAGAAATCCCCACATAAGCATTCATGATGTTTATATATATTCATATGCTTAATATCTTCCTAGGAGGTGGGTGGGAAATTTCATTAAAATTTCACATTGTGTCCATTTCATAAATATTTTTTTAAAAAAAAAACAATACTAACAACAAAAGTGACTCATAATATAATGAAGAATTTATATATATCAATATGAATTCAATTTGTAAGAATTCATATAGGTAAAATTCTATTCTAATAGTATTATTATACTGATCTTCTGACTCTAATGATCCATTGGTTCCAATGCAATAACATTTCACCGTAGCGAAGACTTAAGGTACCTTGTGGAATTGTATTATACACAGGCTTAGAACTACATGATTTTATTTCATAGCAAGAAGAATAATAACTGAAATGCTTTTCTTCCCAAAGGTTTTATAAAGGGACTAAATCACTGGGGTTTTTTGACTGTTACTGAATTGTTCAAAATGGTCTCACAAAATATACAAATGTCTGTATAAGAGAGTTGGTTATTTCTTTAAAACTTACAAAGAAAAATGTTTATCTAAATATAAAATAGCGATGTCAGTCAGGAAGATGCCATGATGCAAAATTTAAAAGAACCCTCATTTATTAAAAAGAACCTTCATAAGCTATTATACCTGCAGCTGCAACATTCTTCACACCTTTGCTTTTTTCCTCTAGTCATTCATGTTAATAATTGACATTATTACAGTCATCTCAGATATGAAACCAGCCAAGATCAATGGCTTATCTTTTGACTAATGCTTTCTTCCTTATAGTTATGGCTCATCAAAGACATTCAAACAAAGATATAGGTTTGTGTGATCCATTGGCAAGGTATCATATAAAAGATATATGTAAAGGATTCTTTTTCTAGAACAACAATAGCAAGAATGAGGTCATAGATTTTCTAATCCCCACAATAATGCCATTTAGAAATCAAAAAATTCTGTCAGTGGTGTGGAGCAGGTTGGCAAAATATTTCTCTTAAAAAAAGAAATTTGTACAATTAACCCTTTACACATGAAAACATTATGGAAAAAATTTCAGATGGAAAGTGAAAAAAAGAAATGAGCACTTCTTTTTTTGTCATTGCCTGACATAAAAGATTGATTTTTTTTCTTTTTTTAAATTTTGACAGAGACAGAGAGAGAGTCAGAAAGAGGGACAGATAAAGACAGACAGACAGGAAGGGAGAGAGATGAGAAGGCATCAATTCTTCGTTGTGGCACCTCAGTTGTTCATTGATTACTCTCTCATATGTGCCTTGGTGGGTGGGGGCAGGAGGCTACAGCAGAACGAATGACCTCTTGCTCAAGCAAGCAACTTTGGCCTCAAGCCAGCAACCTTGGGCTTCAAGCCAGCAACCTTTGGGTTCAAGCCAGCAACCATAGGGTCATGTCTATGATCCTACGCTCAAGCCAACGACCCTGCGCTCAAGCTGTATGAGCCCTCGCTCAAGCCAGCAACCCTGGGGTTTCGAACCTGGGTCCTCTGCATCCCAGTCTGATGCTCTATCCACTGCACCACCACCTGGTCAGGTACTAATATTTTTTTTTATATCTGTTACCTTCCTAGCTCTTTATTACATAGGCTACATTGATATTAAAGAACTACATTCACAGCAAACATACAGTCATGTTTTATTTTTAGTTTATATAATACTGGGTAACATTTGTCCTTTTTCTTACATGGGCTCCATCCACCCAGTTGCCAAGAATGGACCATCGAGTCACCATAGCTTCCTTGCCTCCCACTCCGGCCATATCAGGAGAGTCCTATGTTCTGTTAGGGAAGGCTCATGGACTTAGTGCCCTTATATCAGACTCTCCTCTCCACTTCCATCTTCTTTCAGGCACTCATCTTTTCTCACCCTGATACCTCCTGCTGCCTTGCCCCGTTCTTTCCCAGTTCCTCCTGTACACTGCTCTCGTGGTGACCTTTCTACAGCCAGTCCCACTGTCCAAGTGTTTCATTTTGCAGCGTATAACTGCCTGCAGGTTTTTATGCATCTAGCACATTATTGATGGATACTTAAACTCCAAGATTATATTGCTGAGAACTTTCTCTGAGAATGTGACATCTATCACATGTCACTACTTCTCCTTTGCCTTTAGAAAGAAGATGGTATATTCAGTAATGTATCAGGAATGAAACGCTCACACACACACACACACACACACACACACACAATGATAATACTAAAGACTGAAAAATAAGAGTGACTTCTTTTAAGTCTACTTGCGGACTATTCTTATTTCTGTATGAGAGATGAAAGAAGTAGTCTGAATTTCTCAGAACTAAAATGCACTGACAACCTAGCATTTATTTTAACTAACTTTTGATGAAGGCAAAAAAATTGTGTTTACCTTTTTTTCTCTGAATTATTTTGATGGTCAAAAGACAAAAACACAAACTGTTAACCACCTTCAAGTAATGTTGATTTAAAATCATCAAGGTACATTATAACTAACAAAGCTTCATTGTATTATTTTCTTTAATTATAAGCAATCCCTATAAGATAGAGTAGTGTTGTCCCCATTTTACTGATGTGAAAGTAGAGTTCTATTGACTTGGCCATGGTCACAAAGTGATAATACTGACTTGAAACCAAGATTCCTCATCCAAAATCTCTGCACTAATTTACAGGTTCTGAGCTGGCTACACACACACACACCTTGTGATTTGCATGAAATGGAAATGATAACAAGGAAACACCTTTAAAAAAATGGAACTGTATAATGTAGTTTTGTTGCTCCTGATAATGTTATAGAACCACATTTTTGTGCGTTTTTTATGTTCTGTGCAGTGTTGTTTTTCTTATACCCCACTGCTTAATTATTGTATTTTCCAAGCATATGAATAGGAAATGTCCAACTTCCCCAAAAGACCAGACTGATATAATTGTGAGTCCTTTGTTTACTCACAGAATAGGCACCAGTTGTGCCCTGCCAGCTGCTTTGTCTACAGTCTTAACCTTGTTCTGTAAGAGCCACCTGTATGACTGGCTGGATAATTAATCCCATACTCCGGGTTAGTCTGAGGATCATCTGTTAAGATTAAGTCAGAAAAAAAAAAAAAAGATTAAGTCAGATATTGCCTCTGAATGTGAACGACATACCTCTCTCTGAATTAGCTTTGAACCACTGAGGCGGGGTGGACATGGACTTCAAAACACTGTAGTTAGAGGGAGTATCATTTATTGGGAGCTTCTTATATGAAAAGAAATGTTTTAGTGCTGCACTCAGGATACCCAAGTATTGGGTTTGGGATTATTAGTACTCAAGTGTTAGGACTGTGAAAAATTACCCTGTCTTACTCATTGCATTTCCGACAGCAAATGCTCCAAGATTACAATGTAGAGGGCAAATTACATCCTTTTTCTGAGGTGGGGGGAAGTGATTCATAAAAGACATCTATCCAGAGAAATGGGCTTTTTAACATCAGAAACTAATCAAAGGTCACTTCCAAATCCAGCAGAAACTTTGGTAGTACCTTAAATATCAAAGGAGACAAGTCTAGGACTGAATGCTGAGAGAACCTTTTCCATAAAGGTACCCCCGGTTTTGCACTCCACTTTAAGGATAGTCATTTTCAGGACTCTTAGAAGCCACCAGATGTTTCAATGCATAAGCCACTGGCAACAGATGATATGTCAGCTAAAATGCGAAGTTCATATTATTTAAATAAAGTCTTCATTCTTTAATCAGTACTTCAGTCATTAAAGAGAGTTTACAGATTTGCTTTATTTCTCGTCAAACAATAACAATCACCTCCTCTTCCCCTGATGAAACGTCACCATATCTGAACATGGGCTAAGCATGTTGTGGCTGGAGAAGGGGGAAGAGACGGTTTGAGTTTTTCTAAACATTTCCAGCTCCACTTGTTGACAGAACCTTGTGATATTTAGAAGCTGTGCTTCTGCTGCCTGCAGTAATAATTGTTCCACAGCAAAATTTAATTGTGAGTGGACTATGACACTGAATGCTTAAAATTATTCCAAGTGACCGTATCTCCACTACTATAAAAACTTGGCCCACTCAGTCAGACATAGGAGCCAGAGGACAGGTGAAGCAACATTTGTGACCGAACGAGAAGAAGCCGCTTTCCATAGAGATTAGCTCCTTACCACAGAGAATTCTATTTCTAAATTGTTTAAATTTGGTGTGCAGGGGATTATTTTCTGATCCTGGTGTGCTTGCTACATAGGTTTAGTTTTAAATGCTTCCTAAAATATTTTTCAAAATCCACTCTTGATTTCCTAATCCCTCTCAATATATGGACTGTTTTAAATGCAACTCTTCTTTTTTTTTTTCTTTTTTTTTAAATCCTAGCTTTGAAAAATGCAAACAGATGTGTGCACCTTCAGAACAGACTGGGGAAAAAAGTGCGTGAGGGTTACTGGAGGCATAGCTGAGTGATGGTGGTTCCACCGTTCCTGGACCTTACAGAGAATTTTAATTATTTCTCTGTCTGGTCACTCCAATAAGAAAAGATACGGCATTGTAATTATAGCCACTGTTTGTGTTGGATTGGGGGAAATAAATATATTGCCCTCCCTTTACTGGCTCTGAAGTTGCAACAGCTCATGTTAACCAGACCTATATTTAGGTGTCTTTTCCCATTTAAAAAAAAAATGATGTGTGGAAAAAAAGAAGTAAAGGATAGGAATGCTGTTAATTTTATTATTCGTTTAAAATGACAGGAAAAACAAACATCTGTCCAATGCCAATGATCAGGATGAACAAGAAATCCAGCAGTTTTGGGGCTTCCCAGCCCTGTACTAAAAAAAAAGGGAGAGGCCCCTTTCCCCTCTCTAACAACCTTTAAAAATTACTCTGTCCCTTTCAAATACTAAAACAATCTTTTGCCAAAGCTTTATGAACAAATTAGTAGATTATTATGTTCGGTATGTTCAAAACAATCCAGGGAACAAACACAAAGGCATGTATTTGGCTTGGGGTGGAGGGAGGGGAGAAGGTGTCTTTCTCTTGGTGTCGGAAAGGAAAACTAGAAGGTCCTCACCTGAAACTTTATACCTCAGGTGAGGCCACTTCTGTGCATGAAAGCACGCTGCTCACAAGCCTGGAGAATCATAGCACCATGGAACTTTACCACAAAGGGGACCTCAGAAGCAGTGGCTCTACTCTTGAGTGAAGAAGAGAGCTTACCAAGAGAGCAAAACGTTCCAGGCATCAGGAGATCATGAGGCCCCGGGCCCTGTTTTACTATGTTAATCAGCATAGGCAGAGACTTCTTGCGAGGCCCATCTTTGCCTGGGCTTTGCCCTCATGTCCATATCTCTCCTGCTTTCTTCCCCAGGCGGCTAGATGCCAACCACATCAGCTACGTCCCCCCCAGCTGTTTCAGTGGCCTGCATTCCCTGAGGCACCTGTGGCTGGATGACAACGCTCTGACGGAAATCCCTGTCCAGGCCTTCAGAAGTTTATCAGCACTGCAGGCCATGACCTTGGCCCTGAACAAAATACACCACATACCAGACCATGCCTTTGGAAACCTCTCCAGCTTGGTAGTTCTGTAAGTTCTATTGATTTTTTCCCCCCTCTTTCCCTTTCAACAGTTTCTAAATTCACTGGAAGACCTTGGCCTTAAAGTGCTGGCCCTTCAGACCTTGAATAGGGACATTTTAAGGATAGAAAACTCCCCGAATCCCTCCCCAAAATGACTCCTAAGTGTTCTAATTGTATAAAAGAATGAAACATTTATGGAACACTTGCTAAGTGCCAAGGACTGCTGAGCATTCAAAGGTAATAAAATATGACCTCTGCCCATTGTATATTGTACAAGTAATCACCACACTGTACAATTAGTTTAGGGACTGAAGGTAGTAAAAATGCCTCATTTCTGATGATAAGTTATAATTCAGGTCAAATTGAACTGTGCCTTTCTTATTATTTAATAAGTGTTTCTTGAACCCCTACCAAGGAAAGAGAAGCAAGAATTAACCCAACAGTGAGCTCTGCTTGCATATGGCTTTCCTCTCCCACCCCCACCCTGCATAGGTCTAGGTTTCTTTATTTTAGTAAACCAAAATGATTCTCAAGTTCAAAAAATAATCATTCTTCTTTAAGAGTGTGGCAATATGCTCCATGGGTATAATATGTCAATCGATGCTGATAGAGGAAAATAGCAGCTGCTAGCAAGGCTGTAAGATCAGTTCCTGCAGGAACTTTGAGCAAGGCCTCTTCTGTACCACTTTCCCCTTCACTCCACGCACCCCCATCCTCAGCCCCCACCCCACCGCTGCCTTCGGTCATCCCCCTTCACCTGACTGTGTGTCTGTCTCTTGCACTGTACTAAATACTACTTTGAAAGCAGGCCAGCACCTTACCCATCTTTTCAGGTTCCCCTCAGCCCCCTTTCTCCCTGTGTTGCATGTAGAAGATCTTCAATAAATGTTACAGATTTCTCACATGAACCCAGAGTATTTATTAGAATAAAAATCTTACTCTGAAGGAATAATAAAATTTTGGTGACATCAACAAATCCTAAACTGGATTTCACATACAAAGATGATGCTATGGACGTACCAGAAGCTGGATAGGTGCTTTCATTGTTCTTCCACTAGAGCAGCGATAGTCAATCTTTGTCACCTCATAGCACACAAAAACTAATTACTAAAATTCTGCGGCACACCAAAATATGTACACATTTTCTGCCAATCTAACCAGAAAAAAAGGTATAGTTTTGATTCATTCACACAGGACAGCTGTTGTGATGGCTGTTGTCATTTTTCCACTTGACAGTCTAAGGGGAAAGAAGCCAGTGCCCCTGACTAAATAGTTAGGTATTGTATGTTTTAAATTTTTTTGAGGCACATCAGCATACCACAGCACACGAGTTGAAAATCACTACACTAAAGGGAATAGATTTACAGAGATCCAACTATTCTTTTTTATTCTGTCCTCCTTAAATTTATTTTCCAAAAATATCTTCGGAACTTGGTCCAGTTTTCAGTTATGCAAGTTGCTCTTCCTGGTTTTGACCTAACTGACTGACTAGCCAATGCTAATACTTATATACACTAATACTGTGTCAAAATAACTAATCTCCTTGGCAGCTGAAAAATCTGATCACCATTTTCTGTAGTCAAAAGTGCTGTTTTCAGTTAACCTGTGGCTCCACCCTGGTAATGTAGCCATTATAAGCCATCAGCTTCAATAGAGAACATGCTTAGTACACCCAGAACCTTCCTCCATCCTCCATTGGTTGATGACAGTCAGCATCTCTGCTTACCACTCTGCATCCCAAAGCCATGTTAAATAACCCAGGTTGGGAACTATGCAGAACAACCGCACTGAACAACCTGAATTGACTTTTATCAGTCATGTTGCTCATATTATAATACAATCCCTGATATTTCCAATCCAAAGGTAAAACTGTGACTGCCTATTAAATTCTATAGTATAAGATTATCTATGGTAAGAGTGAATTGAGCATATAAACTTTAAAAAAGAAAAAATGTTAGACAGCCTGACTGGTGGGGGCACAGTGGATAGAGCATCAACCTGGGACACTGAGGTCCCTCCCAGTTTTGAAACCCCAAGGTCGCAGGCTTGAGTGCAGGCTCATACTGCTTGAGCGTAGGCTCATTCAGCTTGAGTGAGGGTTGCCAGCTTGAACATGGGATCCCCATGATCATAGACATGATCCCATGGTCACTGGCTTGAGCCCAAAGGTCTCTCTGGCTTGAGCAAAGGGACACTGGCTCAGCTGTAGCCACCCTCCTCCCCCAACAAGGCCATATGAGAAGCAATCAATGAACAACTAAAGTGACACAACTACAAGTTGGTGCTTCTCATCTCTTTCCTTTTGTATCTCCCTTCCTCTTTCTCTGTTTCTCTCGTGCGTTTAAAAAAAAAAATGTTATCCAAAACATTTCTTATATATAATTAGTGAATTCTTTAGTAGAAATGTATTCGAATTTGAGCAATCGTATGTTGAGCCTAAGTGTCTATGTGCAGTGTGCCTTGGTGACGGTGTCTGTAATGTTCTCTTGCAGGCATCTCCATAACAATAGAATCCACTCTCTGGGAAAGAAATGCTTTGATGGGCTCCATAGCCTAGAGACTTTGTGAGTTGACCTTTTATTTGTTTCCCTTTTTTCAGTGTTTTCATGAGTATTCTGAAGGCATCAAAATAGCCTTAAAGTCAGACCCACTGTTGGGTTTGGTTCAGTGACTGAGCTTTAAACAGACAAGCACAGTGGCTTCATTTTACACACAAACACAAAGCTAAACAGTAAAACTAAGATTTTATTTTAATCTAACAAGAACGATCACTTAGAATCATGATGAGCCAAAGGAGATGCTCTCCCCTGAGCAGGGATTGTTTGCTTAGGAATGCATATTCTCTGTCAAGGGTCAATTCTCCACTGTCACTCAGGCTCACTCAGCACTGAAGGAGAGGGTGTAGGGGAGGCTCCAATTCGAGATGAGCAGCTGTCTCATTAGGAAACAGCAAGGGTTCATGCTAAAAGCAAACATAAAGACTAAAAAGTAATGGCAGCTACCATGGATTGAATATATCTATAGTCAAATATTGCACTGAGCATTTTGCATCCTTTGTTTCAGTTCATTCTACAGCCATCTTAGGAGAGCAGCTATTACTATATCTCATCTTTGGTCTAGTGCTGTTAAGTATTTTACCAACATTACATAGCTAATTGATACCAGAACTGGGATTTGCTTTCTTCTGTAGTTTGACTCTGAAATCCATGCTTACTGCTATAGTCTAATTCCAAAGAATAGGCCAAAAATTTAATTTTGAGTTGTTACTTATAATAAAAATAGAGCCCAGCCAGCTGACCATAGCCTAGAGTGTGTCCTGGGCCACTTAGAGAAGGGCTTCTTATGCGCCACACCCTGGCCAAGCCTTTTCCCAAGGGCAAGGCTGATCCTCCTTGCCCTGGTGAGCAGGAGAGATGTCATGAAGGTGGGAGGACGGGGCAGTGAGGGTTCTGAGTGTGCTGGGAGAGGAGGTGATTCCAGCTGGGTCCCCACCCCAAACCCTCATGTTTTTAATACTCAAGAACAATAACCCACACAGGGCCACTGGATCTATACTGCCAGCTCTCACCAGGATTGCAGAAGGACATGACCAAAGATCACTTCTCCTAGGGCCTTGGGGTCCAGAATTCATTTGCATTCAGAGCTTAGCAATTTGCACATGGTCAATTAACTTCTAACCCTGTCTGGGTCCACTAATTTCCTTCCAGACCATCTATTGTTGGTAGTCTTCTTGAGGCAAATCAGCACTAAGTCACTCTGTGTTTTCTCTTAGGAAGAAGGAATCACTTATAAGGAGATGCCAAAGATGAACTTATCCAGGCAGGACTTTGTTGTCAACTTAATGCCATAGGCAAGCAGTTTCCATCTTGAAAAATTAGGACTTCTCTCTTATGTACACAGGGCTGGGCTGGGGATCTTAGCAATGGAAAGCACCTTCCAGTCCTTTTCAACTTAACGGAAATAAAAACAAGATGGCCTTGGATGGGTATTTCCATAACTGATCTTTCCTTGTTTTCCCCATGTGTGAGGTGAGGATCCAGGATGGCCTGTAAATACCAAAGAATAAAACATTTTGGGAGAAACTCATGTGTGTCTTGTTGTCCCCCCTCTCCTCACCTTGCCCACGGCTACAGAGGATCAGTAAATTGGTTACTCCCAACCTCTTCCTTTCTCTCACTAGAAATCCAAGTAATTTATAAAGGCCTGATTCTTTTTTTAATCAAAACAGAGCATCTGGAGAGATTTACAAACAGGAAGAAAATTTATGTCCACAAAAGACACAAGTTTCCTGCCTGCAGGATAGCTTAAGGATGGTTTGTGTCAGACAAGTAAGAATCTTGATTCAAGTTTAACTCAGTTAAATTATCTCTCTCTTAAAATTAAATAGCAATTCTCCACAGAGAAAGATCTAACCACATCTGATTGCCTAACCAAAAGGTTTTTCTGTGTCATCTGGGAAATCTGCCATTCCCAGAGACCAGGAGGCAATTACTTTTTCATACAAAGATATCTATCAGCCCTGGCCGGTTGGCTCAGTGGTAGAGTGTCGGCCTGGCGTGCAGAAGTCCCGGGTTTGATTCCCGGCCAGGGCACACAGGAGAAGCGCCCATCTGCTTCTCCACCCCTCCCCTCTCCTTCCTCTCTGTCTCTCTCTTTCCCTCCTGCAGCCGAGGCTCCATTGGAGCAAAGATGGCCTGGGCGCTGGGGATGGCTCCTTGGCCTCTGCCCCAGGCGCTAGAGTGGCTCTGGTCGCAACAGAGCGATGCCCCGGAGGGGCAGAGCATCGCCCCCTGGTGGGCGTGCCAGGTGGATCCCGGTCGGGCGCATGCGGGAGTCTGTCTGACTGTCTCTCCCCGTTTCCAGCTTCAAAAAAATACAATAAATAAATAAATAAATAAATAAGTAGGTAAATAAATACATAAATAAATAAATAAAAAGATATAGCTATCAGGTGGAGTAAATGTTTAAAGCTCTTGTGAGTAACAGAATCGAAAAGACATTTTTATCATAACAAATAGAGAAATTGATGATTTGAGATCATTTGGCTGGTCCATCCTTATGCACAAAGGATAATACACAGCTTTGCCTCATGTCCAAGGAAAACATCATTCTTCTGATCTGAATCATCATTTGTGTCCCTGAGAAATTCTAGACCTAACATCTGAGAGCTTCCTGGATGTACAGACCGCTCCAGAAACAGGTGGTCATCCTGGACTGCAGGCTCTGAGGGGTACGGGCACTCCACAGGACTCAGGGACACAGCAACTCTCCAAGATGTCCTCTCAGGCGAGACTCTAAAAAGCAGAGGGGAAAAGAGGATGAAGGAGGGAGGAAGAAAGGGCACGTGACGTGATTCAGGAATCCAGAACAGTGCGCCTACAGCCAGGCAGCTCTGTTGAGCTGGGTTCAAGTGAAGAGCCACATTAGCGAGCTGCCAACACCTGGCCAAGTATCCCTCCTGCTTGGGCATTAGCGCCACTCTGTGTCCCCTCCCTGTTTTGAAATGTACCTGTGCTACTGAGCCTTGACTCTGAAATTTCTCATGATCACTCTAATGACCATTGTAATACAGATACTGGTGGAATGATGGTGATCAGCAAGCCAAGCAAATCTCTCTCCACAGGAGAAAGAAGGAGAATTTTCATCAGTGATACAGGTCCATTGAAATAGCATGGGAATGTTCCTTGTAAATGTAGTATATAAATGAATCTATAAATGAAAAGCTGAAAATACTATTTATTTATTTTCAGAGATCTAAATTATAATAACCTTGATGAATTCCCCACTGCGATCAGGACACTCTCCAACCTTAAAGAACTGTAAGTATTTAGGACAGATTTAATGGAAAGTCTCTATTTGTCATGAATTTATTTTAAAATATGTTTGATGGTTGTACAAAATGTGACTTACTAGAAAAAATGTTTAATTCCTACAAATGACAGTTAAGTGCAAATGTTTAATTCCTATAAATGACAGTTAAGTACACTTGAAATATGCTTTCATTGATTCTATCACCAGGAAACATCGGATAATCCTTTTAAATTTATAATGGATTTCTCTAATATATGTATATTAGAAAAAATATATACATATTTCTCTAAGCCGTGCTTCTTTCCTAACACATATTTCCCCAACATTTATATACTTTATAAATTTGTACAGAACTATAATGGAATTCAGTTATTTGCTGAGCATTTTGAAAAACATTTCTAAGTTGCAGAGGCCTGTGCCATCTAGAACAAAATGTTTGTGCCCAGAGCAGTGCTAGATGCTTCCGCTTACGTTATTTCACATTCTTTACATAATTCATGAATCTTATTTAATTTTTTTAAAAAACACAATTTTACTAAAGTACAACTAACTTTCAGCTATTAGGTTGCGTATATTTTCTTTTATATACTTTAATCAGTTTTTCACGGTGCCTAAAAATAACCTATGGAAGCAATGTTCTAACGTGCGGAAAGGAAAACCAGCATAGAGCCCATTTTCCTGGCACAGAAGTAAGACGCACAGTTAAAATGGAGGTAGGCAGCAGGGCTCGTTTAGGAGGTTCTGCTTCAGGAAAACCCATTTTGTGGCCCAAGCCTAGCTGGAAAGTCATCATCATGTCCATGGCTAGGCAGACCAAAGCTGCCGATCATCTATTCCAGTCACAGCCCCACAGAGATCCTGAAGATTTCTGCCACTCTGCCGTTCAGACGTGAACATCAACAGACGAGAATCAATTTATTACAGCCTCACCGAGCACCTTCTTTCAATCAGGATATTTTGTCCTCATAAGGGGATTACTTAAATCTCTACTTCACTGCAGTTGAAGTCAATTTCCTCTTCTCCTAGCTTCAGATGGGATCAGGAGTGGTCATAAACTCTCCAAAGATGGCTCCCTCTGTCTCACATTGTTATACAGTGCTATATAGGATATGAACGGATTAATATTCTTGTTATAGCAACACATTGTGTTTCCATAAAGCACAGTTATTATTTTCAGATTCTTTATTTCTTTTTCAAGATGAGACCTTATGATTTCTTTTTCTCCTAGAGAGTGAGTGAGGGCGCATAAGTTTCCTCATAAACCGCATAAAGGAATTTAACCTTATCCTCTGGTCACTAAAGGTGCTGGGTATTATTGCCACAGGGAGAGGGGGTGAGAACTATTAAACAATTTACCCCAAATATTATTTTCTATAAAATGTTTTTCTTCTCTTTCTAGAGGATTTCATAGCAACAATATCAAGTCAATACCCGAGAAAGCATTTGTAGGCAACCCTTCTCTTATTACAATGTAAGTAGTGACCATAGTTCTTTTTTATTTTTCCATCCTGAAATAAAGCATGCATTTCTCTTTTAAATATAATACAATGAAATCTCTATATTTGCCCAAGTTTTTTCTCAGTCAATGTAAGACTCTATACAGAGCAATATATCAAGAGATGTTTTTCCAGGTTTTAGCTGAATTTTGAAATAATATAAAATATTCTTTTTTTTCTAGGACCTTCAATATGCATTGCGTTATGCTTTGTATCCTCAGTTGCCTTGTCTCACTTCACAATAATCTTATGAAATGCTTTGCTTCTCTCTCTTTTCTAAGGAACAAAACTAATTTTTGAAGTATCAATGTCAAGGTCACCTAGTCATTCAGAACATGTATCTAAATATACTAGAAATAGAAATTATTACACAAAAAATAAGAGACCTCTGCAACAATGGACTGCAGCCTGAATTGGTGACGGGGAATGGGAACCCTGTTTCATGCTGTGTCTATATCCTTTCATTGTCACACTCAAGCGTTGAGTTACGTTTATACAGTTACATGCTATGTTGTAATTCTAGAAATATGCATATGTTTTAGAAGGGTGTATATGATGATGATTTATGTACAGTAAAAGCATAAAATAGAATTATAGCTATAATGTATAATTAAGTCTATGTTTCACATTTAGCACAAACATAAGTTTGATCATATGTAGCTGTATAGGAAGACAAAAAATATGTTGGTATTAGGCTGGCTCTTAGTCAAAAGACACCTGGCAGATTTGGGATGTAGGATTGGACTGAGGTCATGAGAGAGGGCTTGAATATGGAGGAAGAGAGTAAGGACAATGAACAGCTAAGGTGCCACAAAGAAGAACTGATGCTTCTCATCTCTCTCCCTTCCTGTCTCTTCCTCTGTGTCCCTCTCTCTGACTCTGTCACACACAAAAAGAAAAAAGAGAGAGAGCAAGTAAAGACAACTCTTGCACATGACTCTAGGGGCACTTCTTGGCAGATATTCGTCCTGTGCCAGCTTGATTGAGAGGCTTTCTGGAACTGTGTAGCATTTGTCACAAATGAACTGTAGTCCCAATTAGCCCTAAGAACTGAGCGGGGGGGGGGGGGGGGGGGAAGGGAGTACCACTCATCATTCCTGAAATTTTCTGACATTATGTTGGAAAATTGTTTCAAAGTTTATTGCCAATAAACATTAGTCCTCATTAGAGATACTCACGTAGTAAGAGGGTGGCAAATTGCATTGCTTTTGCTTCTTTTTCCTTGAAGGCACAAGACTGGTTTTGTTTGTTTGTTTGCTTATTAAATTAGAGACAGGGAGGCAGAGAAACAGACTCCTGCGTGTGCCCTGACCAGGATCCACCCGGCAAGCCCTCTACTGGGGATGCTCTGCCCACCTGGGGCCGTTGCTTTGTTGCTTGGCAACCGTGCTATTTTAGTGTCTGAGGCAAGGCCATGGTGCTATCTTCAGTAGCCAGGGCCAACTCGATCAAAATGAGCCATGGCTGCAGGAAAGGAAGAGAAAGGAAGAAAGAGTGCGAGAGACAGAAGCGAGAAGGGGAGGGGTGGAGAAGCAGATGGGCGCTTCTCCTGTGTGCCCTGGCCGGGAATCAAACCTGGGACTTCCATACACTGGGCCAAAGCTCTACTGCTGAGCCAACAAGCTAGGGCTGGGACCAGTTTTTTTAAAACCACTTTTTGATATATTAATACTGCTTGAGGAGGACTGATAGCCCCCAAATTTATTAGTGTTTCTATCCAGTACTTAATATTGACTAACTCCCCCTGAAATTCTCCTCTCCTGTTTCTGCCTCTGTCTCCATCTTTAGTCATTGCTGCCCCCATGCAGGCCACACCCCATTCCCACTTTCTGTGAAGGCAAAGACTTCTGGTGGCCATTGGCTACTCAGGCTTCTTTCTACTTCTATAGTCCCCATCCTATGCATAACTTCTCCTCCAAGCTGCCCATCCGCCTCTCTGCTAGTCATTACCTCTAGATTTTTATCTGTCTAAGGCTCATCTCCCTGCCTCTACTAATGGCAGGGTCATCTCTCTTGAAACACAGCATCTATAGTGTCACTCTCTTGCTGTAAAACATAAAGAGATTCAGGATCGTCCATTTACATTAAATGCGAACTCCTTACCCTGACCTCCACAGCCTTCCACGTGGCCTAAGTCAACCCTCCTGATCAGTTTCCCAAAGCTTTATTCAATTACCCTATGCCATAACCCAGAACAGCTAAGCTAAATTCATAGAATGAATCCTTTTCTTTATTTCCTTTCCTCCTATGTTTCTATCCCCTCACTATGCTTACTGACATTTTCTGTTCTAGGGCCCATTTCAAAGGACATGTCCATGAAGGTTTTCCTGACCTCGTGAGAGAACTCCCTTCCGAGAACCCCACAGCTCCTTATTTGCATTTGTCCTACTTCTCGGCCTATGGATCCAAGCATGTGTCTCCCATCTGCCCAGTGTACATACATAGGAACATACAAGCATATAGTGTAAACAGTAGACAAAGGATAATGTAACACTATGAAGAAAACTCCAGTTTTTAATTCTAAAACCTATATTCCAGCTCCAGCTCTTTCTCTTACAGATCATTTAATCCAAGGGAAACAAAGAGGTCAGAGGGCAGAAGTGCAAAGGGGACTTAGGTTTGTCAGATGACAGCTATGTCCCAGGCACAGTGCCAGATGGGACACATACATTAGTTCTTTCACTGCACACACAAACCCTAAAACTAAGTTTTATTTTCTCAGTTTAACAAATTAGAAAATTGAAGCTCTGGGAAGTAATGAACTTGCCAAAGTACCTGAGTCTCAGTTTCTTCCTCCAAAAATAAGAAAAATAGTATTTAAGTGTCTACACCATAGATCTTAAGTTGTCGGGTGAATCAGTTGAAATGCTTTGTCAACTAGAAGGTGATATAATCTGATTTATTTGTTTTATCCCAACTGATTCCAAGCTTCTTTAGGGTAGGGACATTTTATCATTCTTCTTCAAACTCCCAGTATTTAGCATAAATGCCAGGCACATAGTTACATGACAGCCTCCTTCATGGCTCAGTCTCTCAACCCCTGCAGTACCTACCCTCATGCTTTGAGCGTAGTAGACACCAATAAATATTTGTTGAATTGCATTGAACTAGAAGGATGTCTCAGCTCAGAACTATTTTTGTGGCCCTATTGACCAGGCAGTGCAAATACCATTACATTGAAAACATCTGTAAAACAAAATATTTTTAAGCTCTAATAATGTCTTGCCTTTTAGAGCAATAATTAATTCCAAAAAATTATGACATTATTACAAAAAAATTGCTCATTTACTCTCAAATAATTTGAGGAGGCCTTTTTGTTTGTTATGATAAGATTTGACCAGAGAGTATAGTCTTCATGTAGATATATAGAGCTTCATCTTTCTTTAATTAATATGCTTGCCAGCACCTTGAATTCCCTTCTTGCCATTCAATGGATGTTGGATCCACAGATGTTGAGGCACAGGAAGATTTTTAAGTCATAACTACATTCAGTTCACGTGCTTTTCTCCTTAGTGACTATCACTTATATCTGCTTTGCTGTCAGAAATTTTCAGTCTTATATGGTATGGATTTCTTACCAAAAGCCTCATGATATGAGTTCAAATACTTTTAAGGTCTGTCTGAAACCATGTAATCAGGAATGCTATGTAATATAGTATAATCAGAATTCCATAAATACATTTAATGTACTTGCTGGAAATTTGAACAGGTATTCACTTGCCATTCAAGTTTTATAGTAAGACATTGGTGTTTGGATTTTTTTTTTTCAGACATTTCTACGACAACCCCATCCAACTTGTTGGAAGGTCTGCTTTTCAACATTTACCTGAACTAAGAACACTGTAAGTTTGTCTCTTACATATCACTTTCCCCTTGTAGGGTTACTGTAAAAACCAAATGAATATTGGCCCTGGCCGGTTGACTCAGTGGTAGAGCGTCAGCCTGGTGTGCAGGAGTCCCGGGTTCGATTCCCGGCCAGGGCACACAGGAGAAGCGCCCATCTGCTTCGTCACCCCTCCCCCTCTCCTTCCTCTCTGTCTCTCTCTTCCCCTCCCGCAGCCAAGGCTCCACTGGAGCAAAGTTGGCCCGGGCACTGAGGATGGCTCTGTGGCCTCTGCCTCAGGCGCTAGAATGGCTCTGGTTGCAACAGAGCGACACCCCAGATGGGCAGAGCATCACCCCCTGGTCGGCATGCCGGGTGGATCCCGGTTGGGCGCATGTGGGAGTCTGTCTGACTGCCTCCCCGTTTCCAACTTCAGAAAAATAAAAAAATAAAAATAAAAAAAAAAAAGGAAAAAAAACCCAAATGAATATTATAAGTTGAAGTGCTTTGAAAATGGGAATAAAGACTACCCTTTTCTAGAATCTTCTTCCAATAACATTCATATCCCCCTCCTTCTAGGACTTTGAATGGTGCCTCACAAATAACTGAGTTTCCTGATTTAACTGGAACCGGGAGCCTGGAGAGTCTGTGAGTACTTGAGAAGGCTCTTGACTTTGACCAAAACAGGCACTGCTTTTAAAGCCTGACCGATCTGAATGTCAGTGAATCCAAATCTGTCACTGTGAGATGCCTGAATAAAGGAATTACGTCTGGCTTGTGTTTCAACAGGACTTTAACTGGAGCGCAGATCTCATCTCTTCCGCAAACCGTGTGTGATCAGTTACCTAATCTCCAAATGCTGTGCGTATCAGTAAGGCAATAATGTTGTGTAAACAGGCAACTTCCATTTAGGGATGAAGTGGCAGGCATTATTTCAATAATCCTTTCAAAGGGAAGAAACTTCCTTTCTTGCCTGTATCCAGGAGGTCAGGCCTCCGTTGCCCACTTTGGGCTAATGACGTGGCTCTCTGATAGGACCCTTTGCTTCCAAACCCCAAACAGTCTCCCAACTGGCACACATTTCCTTCCAAAAAATAGACAAGCCCCAATAACTGCATTTCCCCCTCTACAGGCTTTGCAGAGCAGAAAAAAAATAACAAAATGGATTTAAAAACCCACTATGGATGCCAAAATAAAAAATTAAGCTATCAGATCCACACTAACCTTAATAAAGGCAACCAACCACTCTTCCGATATCGTTGTGGGTGCCATGTTCTAATGTTTCATCTAATACTTAAACTGTTCGCATATGTTATTTCCGTTGGCTTGGAGCTTTTTTTCTCTGCCTTTCTCATGTTTTATGCAACTCAAAGAGCTTTGTTTTGGCCTGCCATTTTCACCTCAACTCCCATTCAGCCCTATTATCGACCTCTCAAGTGTTGTTGGGACTTAATGAAAGGACTCTTCACTTCTTGCCATGACTCTGTTCTCATGCAGTAGACATCTGCAGCAGTTAAATGCCTGTCATTCCACCATGGGCTGTCCCAAACAGCAGAACTACACGCAGCACTACAAACACTAAGTGGGAAGACGGGAACGTCTGCCGTGGCGGCCGCCTCCCCTACCGCAGCTTCTGCGTCGCTGCAGACCACAGCTGCTCAGTGACCGGGGTAGCAGCGGCCCCACGTGCGAGCCGTGGAGTCAGGCACTCCTGTGTGAAGGCGAGGGACAGAGCTAGTCTCCTTTTCTTCACCCCACATTGCCCTAGCAGGTGTCGATATAGATGAGAAAACAGAATTAGGGAAGTTAAGTGCATTTGTCAAAGTTCACACTGCAAGAAAGTATCAGAGTCCAAATTTTAAATACAGGCAGTTTGATGGAATAACTAGGCAGAAGTCCATGTACAGCAAGTGGTGAAAATCTTGGGTCCATCTTGGAATTCTGCCTACCACACCCAGCACAGGTGTGATTATCCTCGTTTCTTGAAGAAACTGGCTCAATAACATGACTAGGATTTAACATCCCATACTTAATAAGTAGAGAGCCAGTATTTAAATTGCAGCTGTCTCCACTATGTCACCCAGGTCTAAAACTGCGTAAATGGAAGCTGACAGATAAAGTGGTTAAAAATGAAAGCTCTGGGGTCTGTTTTTCTGGTCCAACTCCAGTCTCTCTATGTCCCAGCACAGTATCTTGAGCATATTATTCATTTCTTCTCAGTTTTGTTTCCTAGTCTATAAAATAGAAGTGTAATTCCTTTCTTCAGAGGACATCATGAAAACTAAATGAGTTACTACATGTCAAATACTTATACCAGCACCGGGAACACGGCAGACTTTCAGGCAACGTTAACTTATTTTTCTTTTTTATTTCTTTATTTTTTTAGTGAGAGTTGGGGAGGCAGAGAGACAGACTCCCACATGTGCCCCTACCAGGATCCACTGGCAAGCCCACCAGGGGACAATACTCTGTCCATCTGGGACTGTTGTACCGTTGCAACCAGAGCCATTTTTTAGCACCTGAGGTGGAGGCCATAGGGCCAACTTGCTTGAGCCAGTCGAGCCATGGCCTTGGGAAGGGAAGAGAGAGAGAGAGGCAGAGAGAGAGATAAAAATAAGGGAGGATGGAGAAGCAAATGGTCAC
Source organism: Saccopteryx leptura (assembly GCF_036850995.1). Classification (NCBI taxonomy): domain Eukaryota; kingdom Metazoa; phylum Chordata; class Mammalia; order Chiroptera; family Emballonuridae; genus Saccopteryx; species Saccopteryx leptura. Next base: position 113,905,061 of record NC_089504.1, read on the forward strand.
TTCTCCTGTGTGCTCTGACCAGGAATCGAGCCTAAGACATCCATATGCTGGGCTGACGCTTTATCAATGAGCCAACTGGTCAGGGCCAGGCAATGTTAACTCTTTATTTTTTAAGTTTTTTTTTAAAGATTTTATTTATTCACTTTAAAGAGGAGAGAGAGAGAGAAAGAGACAGGGAGAGAGAAGGGGGTAAGAGCAGGAAGCATCAACTTCCACATGTGCCTTGACCAGGCAAACCCAGGGTTTCAAACTGGAGACCTCAGCATTCCAGGTCAATGCTTTATCCACTGCACCACCACAGGTCAGGCCAACATTAACTCTTAACATCTTGTTTCTCACTCACTTTACACCAGTATTCTTTCCTCAAGGTGAAACTAAAAAGGCCTAGAAAAAACACAAATACATTAGTGGCAATATCTTTCCATTTTCAAAGCACTTCAGCCTACAATATTGGTCAGTTCTCCACACAGCTCTGCAAGATCAGCAAAGTAGGTATCTTCTCATTTAAAGAGAACTGAGAAACATGTCAGTGCTTTGGCCAATGTCTGAACCAAGTATAATTGGTTGAAGCTGAGAATGGAACGTCTCCTTTAGGTTCTGAAAGAAGAGATCTGAGAACTCCCTCTTAGGCTGAATCATCCACTGCGTACTCATTACATGAGGAAATTTCACTGTACATGAGTGGTTTTTCCCTCAAGTTGCTTCACCTCTATGGGAATTACTTGGTTATGTGTGGCTTTCCCCATTTACTAGCTTGTGATGTTAGGCAAGTCATTTCACATTATATGGGGATAATAATAGTGTCTCCCTCTAAAGTGATCACAAGGACGAAATGAAATAGTTCAAATAGCCTGACCAGGCGGTGGCGCAGTGGATAGAGCGTCAGACTGGGATGCAGAAGACCCAGGTTCGAGACCCCGAGGTTGCCAGTTTGAGCGCAGGCTCATCTGGCTTGAGCAAAAAGCTCGCTAGCTTGGATCCAAGGTCGCTGGCTCAAGCAAGGGGTTACTCAGTCTGCTGAAGGCCCATAGTCAAGGCACATATGAGAACGCAATCAATGAACAACTAAGGTGTTGCAATGCGCAACGAAAAACTAATGATTGATGCTTCTCATCTCTCCGTTCCTGTCTGTCTGTCCCTGTCTATCCCTCACTCTGACTCTCTCTCTGTCTCTGTAAAAAAATTTAAAAAAAAATAGTTCAAATAAAGCTGTAAACATTGAACCTATATATAAGAAGTGCTTGATCAATGTTAACCATGAAAATCATTAGGTAGAAGAAGTTAGGTAGGAAGTAATACTGAGTCTTTATGTAGAAGAAGGTATTATGTACCCTCTACTAAGAAGTACACAGGGCCCTGGCCGGTTGGCTCAGTGGTAGAGTGTCAGCCTGGTGTGCAGGAGTCCCGGGTTCAATTCCCAGCCAGGGCACACAGGAGGAACACCCATCTGCTTCTCCACCCCCCTCCTTCCTCTCTGTCTCTCTCTTCCCCTCCCGCAGCCAGGGCTCCATTGGAGCAAAGTCAGCCCAGGCACTGAGGATGGCTCTGTGGCCTCTGCCTCAGGCGCTAGAATGGCTCTGGTTGCAACAGAGCGATGCCCCAGATGGGCGGAGCATCGCCCTCTGGTGGGCATGCTGGGTGGATCCCGGTCGGGCGCATGCGGGAGTCTAACTGCCTCCCCGTTTCCAACTTCAGAAAAATACAAAAAAAATAAAATAAAATAAAGAAGTACACAGGAAGGATTTGTCCCCTAGAAGTCTGTGGAAATGAGTGAACCAAATTACTATCAGCTTTGATATGTGTGTCCATTTTATTTCACTCACTTTCCAAAATTACATACCATATTGTTAATCAGGTATATTATGTTTAGGTGGGAAGTATGGTTTTATTATTTTGTTTATTTGGTTTGGTCTTTGAAACATCTAGTATAACCTACAAATTTGTGTTTGTAAATAGCTTTATCTGAGCTATTCATGTCCAGTAAATTAATTGTATTTCTATACAAATTCCATTTACTCAAAAAAATGTAGAATAAAGTGATCAATTAAAGAATAAAATAACTTAAAAGCCTCTTAGAAAACAGTATTGATTTTTCTAGTTGTGTAGTGGTGATCTGGTTTTAAGAATTAAAATCAGCCTGACCAGGTGGTGGCGCAGTGGATAGAGCGTCGGACTGGGATGCATAGGACCCAGGTTCGAGACCCTGAGGTCACCAGCTTGAGCACGGGCTCATCTGGTTTGAGCAAAATCCCACCAGCTTGAACCCAAGGTCACTGGCTCCAGCAAGGGGTTACTTGGTCTGCTGAAAACCCGCGGTCAAGGCACATATGAGAAAGCAATCAATGAACAACTAAGGTGTTGCAACACGCAATGAAAAACTAATGATTGATGCTTCTCATCTCTCTCATCTCTCTCCGTTCCTGTCTGTCTATCCCTCTCTCTGCCTCACTCTCTGTCTCTGTAAAAAATAAAAGATTTTTTAAAAAAGAATTAAAATCAGGCATGAAAATGTGTTAGTTGATTAGCTGATAACTTCTAAAACATGAGACAAGATTTTATATATGTATATTTGATTTAAATAATTTGCTTAATGAATTCATTTATATTTTGTGATGATCTACAATGTTCTAGCTGTTATTTTACTAAAGTAAGTACAAATCAAATTAAATAATTGTACCTCTGTTTCTAAGAGCTGCCATATATATGTAAAATTTTATCTACCAGCTTTTTTTTTAAGCTTTCTGCAAATTACCATAGCTTGTTTTAGATTAGTTATATTATACTCTAAATATATCCAGATGTTTTTGTTATTCTGTAATTTGTTGAGTTTTGGCTGAAGACTTTCTTAGACTCTCCCCATCCCTTATAGTGATTGATTTCAAAGTTAGTGCTATGTTTTGAATTGTTGTTGGGCTTTTATTTTAGTTGATTAGAAAAGAACCAACAATGATTCTTTTAACTGTGGAAACATAGCAGCTCTTAGAAACAGAGGCACAATTATTTAATTTGATTTGTACTCATTTCAGTAAGCTAATAGCTAGAACACTGTAGATCATCACTAACAAAATATAAATGAATTCATTAAGTAAATTATTTAAATCAATTAAAGACATATAACAGTTACATTTTAGTAAACATTTGAATCTACTGCTTAATCCAATAATCCCAGTGACTACCTGCTCCATGTCAAGACTGGAGAAATGTTCCATGTCGGCCTTCAGGAGATATATCAGTTTGGAGGTTAAAGGGGAGCAAAGCATGTTTCCTTACAATTAATATGTAACAGATTTTCCCTTTTGTACCTTTCATTTTTCAGAGATCTGTCTTACAACCTCCTGGAAGATTTACCCAGTTTTTCAGCCTGCCAAAAGCTTCAGAAAATGTATGTCTACAAAGTCTCTAAGTCACCTAGCAAAAAATAAGAGCCCAACCTCACATTTCCAGAAATCATTGGTTCGCCTACGCTGTGGCTCGTGGGGAAGGCATTTGATGAGTTCCCTTCTTGCACACATAAGCGTGACTGTATGGGATGGCTATAAAGTTGGAAAATACAGATAATATTTTTTCACCATGCACTGTATGATAAATAAACCATTTATTATTTCCTTTCCCCCCACCCCCTGAACTTGTTGTAATACTGTAGGTTTGGTTGAGCTTTAAAATTTTGCTAAACTTATATATCCAATAAGTCTTGTTCTTTTGTAATATCAGGTACATTTGTTTCACAATAGTCATCCTTAGGAGCAGGTGCCACTGACTCTACTTACACACAAAACATTGTAGAATTCCTCTCTTAAAATTGCCTCCTCTATAAAACATCAGCCTTATTGCTTTATAGTCATACTTTGGTTTTAAAGAGTATTAACCATTGATGCTTTCCTACTTAATTTTTCTCTGAATGCCTTTGGGCAATTAAAAGAGAAAAAAAATAACCCATTTTGAAACTCCTGAAGACCCTCACATATAAGAAAGGCTCAGGAGGCAGAGCCAGGAGAGGCATCCTCAGAGTGTTTGAAAGTAGGTGGCATTTGGAATGTCGTTTTATAGTCACCCAAAAGAACTACTAGCTGCTTTGGAGGAGAGACAAACAATCCTTAAGTGTATAAATTATACTGGTCTTTTTTTTAAACAAAACAAAAAAATTTATAAAGGTCACTTGATAGTCACATTCCATGTGTTTCTTTGAGTGAGGGCAGGTAATCCCTCTGTAAAAGTTCTCTGAAGACTAATCTTTGAAACCAGTGACTCTGAAATGAATCTTTGGAACTCTGTCGTTTCAGAGATCTGCGGCACAATGAAATCGATGAAGTCAAGACCGACACTTTCCGGCAGCTGCTTAGCCTCCGATCTCTGTGAGTACTGCCTCCCAGCACCTTCCCCATCACAGAGCACTTTCTTTTGTGGGTCTTCCCTTAATATTTTCTCGTCAGTATATATGCATATTGTTGGGGCTTCATGAAAATTTGCTACAGAAAGGCAAATGTTTTGCTCATGGCCATTTCCAGAAACAAATGTTCAAAAGTCATAAATTTGCAGTCTGCTGCAGAGAAAGAAGAAGGAGGCCATGCTGCTGAGCAGCGGACAGAACTGACAGGACGGGCTTCTGGTTCCAGGCCTGCAGTTGTCAGGGCTTGTTTTGCATTACAAGAAAAACAAATGACCACACGATTCTTCCTGCCTATTTTTCTTTTGGTGGTTAAGCAGCTTTTCAAAGTGCATCTCAAAGTGTTTAAGAATTACCTAAGGGGCAGGGTGACTGTAAGAAATGCAGATTCCAGGTTTTCCACTGCCTCCTGACTTAGAATCTCTGGAGTGGGACCTGAAAATCTGCATTTTTACAAGTACACTAAGATTTGAGCACAACTGTATTCAAAACTGCTTCTGTTGCTCAGCCAACTAAGAATTGTATATATACTGCTCACAAAAATTAAGAGATATTTCAAAATGAATATGAAGTGATAAAAAACATTTGATTTATTTATTTTTATTAAACAAGAACATCAGAAAAGCACATGACAAGTTTAAAAAGTTGTTTGATTATGGAAATGAGATGCAAAACCAACTTTTATTTCATTGGTGAAAATGCACTATACAAAAGGCTGAAAGTCAGCCCTGGCCTGTTGGCTCAGCAGTAGAGCGTTAGCCTGGCGTGCGGAAGTCCCGGGTTCGATTCCCAGCCAGGGCACACAGGAGAAGCACCCATCTGTTTCTCTACCCCTCCCCCTCTCCTTTCTCTCTATCTCTCTTTCCCTCCAGCAGCCAAGGCTCCATTGGAGCAAAGTTGACCTGGGCACTGAGGATGGCTCCATGGCCTCCGCCTCAGGCGCTAGAATGGCCCTGATTGCGGCAGAGCAACGCCCCAGATGGGCCAAGCATCGCCCCCGGTGGGCATGCCGGGTGGATCCCGATTGGGTGCATGCAAGAGTCTGTCTGTCTGCTTCCCGCCTGCTTCTCACTTTGGAAAAATAAAAAATAAAAATAAAAAGGAAAAAGGCTGAAAGTACTGGAGTATCTGCACGTTCCCTGATCCCCTAATTTTTATGAGCAGTGTATTTAATTCCATTTTATGATTGAAAACCCCCTCTATTAACCATAAGTTAAAAAAGAAACCTTCATAACATTTTTTTTTTGGTGACAGTTTAACATTTCCAGCCTGAAACCGGATTTCATTGTAATTTTGATGAATGATGACAATATGCAATGTTTAAACTATGGTACACCGGTATACCGTTAAAAACCTTTTGCTTCCTAAAGTTTTTCATAATACTTAGAGGCTATACCTTCATAAAATACTACCATTCCTCAAAACATTTTAAATTCACCTTTAAGAATCTCCTTCCAAAACTTTACTTTAAAAACCATCTTGTTCTTAATTTAGTTGTGTTGCCTTTTCCTTACTTTTGATCTAAATCAGTTTGTGAAGTTCTTTTTTTTTGTAAACGTAAAATAAAAATATATTACTTACTTTTATTTCTACTTTATTCACCAGGTTGAACCTCTTGGTTTGCATGATTTTGTAGGGTTTTCTGGGTCAAGTGACTAGCAAACCATTTTCAGAAGTCAACCCTGGCTGCTTTGGAGAAGAACCTTACTCTACATATAAGTGGCAGTCTGACCTAACCTTGAATTCATGTCTCCTGACTTTGAACCTGGTGTTCTGTCCATGTATACCATGGTAGTTAGTTCTCTGTGATGCACTGATATTGTCTTCACAGGCAGCATGTAATCAAATGGGTCACATAAAATTAGCAGTGGTCTCAAACTTTGCTGACTTAAGTCTTTGTCCATTTTTAGAACCAAAATCAGATGTATTAATATCTTTTGGCTCGACTATGTTTAAATAATTTTCTTTAATTTAAATACATATTTCTCAGACTGCTGACAATATGACTGAGAATATAAGAAATCTTCCCAGGAATATGCTCCTTTGGAATTTTTTACCTAAATTGACAGTCTCTGGGGGTTTTATAATCTTTTTTGTTGTTGTTGTTGTTGTTGTTTTGGGGGTTTTTTTGGGTTTTTTTGGGGGGGGGGTTGTATTTTTCTGAAGCCGGAAATGGGGAGGCAGCCAGACAGACCCCCGCATGCGCCCTACTGGGATCCACCCGGCACGCCCACCAGGGGGCGACGCTCCGCCCATCCGGGGCATCGCTCTGTCGCAACCAGAGCCACTCCAGCGCCCGGGGCAGAGGCCAAGGAGCCATCCCGAGCCGAGCGCCCGGGCCATCCCTTGCTCCAATGGAACCTCGGCTGCGGGAGGGGAAAAGAGAGACAGAGAGGAAGGAGAGGGGGAGGGGCGGAGAAGCAGATGGGTGCCTCTCCTGTGCGCCCTGGCCGGAATCGAACCCAGGACCTCCGCACGCCAGGCCGACGCTCCACCACCGAGCCAACCGGCCAGGGCTGGGCTTTATAATCTTTGAGAAACCTGAATTAACGTTAGTTCCAATATGCTCACAAACCAGAACACTTTACAAGGAGTACTTAGAGCCGGTGAGGGCTGTGAGCCATTCCCACCTGGGATCTGGCAGAGCTGTGCAGAGGAGGACTCACCACATGCTGGACAAAAATAGTGCACATTGAACATAAGTAGTGCTTCAGGGGAGCCCGAAAAGGTGCTCCACCCAGGGATTCAAGACTTACCAGAAGCCTTGAAATTGACATTTTCCTTTAGAATTCTTTCCCTTTACTTGCATCTCTTCCACAAACATTGTGCACAAAACTGTACATTGGAAGTGAGAGACTGTTCAGAGATGTAGAATCTAGCCTTTGTTCCAAGAAGTGTACCATTTAGCAGGGAGATATAAAACTTACTCTCAAGCAACTATGCTGTATATTAGAATTTGGAATAGAGGCAGCCTCAAATGTATGGTTAACACCTTGCTCCTTGGAGTCAGACAGAGCTGGAGTTTAGGTTGTGACTATACTGCTTAATAGGAGTTGACAAGCTATTTAACTTCTCTAAGACTTGGTTTCTTCATCTGTCACATCAGGGTAGCAATACCTGTAAGTATTATTCTACATAACTGCATTCATGACATAGTTATGTAAATGAATTAACACAGTTTTTGATACCTAGTAATTGATAAGTGTTAGCTTTTATAATTATATATATTTATATATTTTAAAAGGGTTTCAGTTCCCCCTCTGCTCTTAATAAGTGATTGCATTTTTTTATTTACTCATTTTAGAGAAGAGAGAGAAAGAGAGAGAGAAAGAAAGGAGGAGCAGGAAGCATCAACTCCCATATGTGCCTTGACCAGGCAAGTGTAGGGTTTTGAACCTGCAACCTCAGCATTCCAGGCCGATGCTTTATCCCCTGTGCCACCACAGGTCAGGCCTAAGTGACTGCATTTTACATTGATGAAGAACCATTTGTAAAATTGTGAAGTGGAGAAAGTTCAGGATGTATGGGGAAGTGGCCAGTCTCAGTTTGTCCAGAATCTGGGACCTGTGTGGCGATGTCTTGAAATATAAGATAACTCTGAAAGGGTCAATTAAGGTGAAGCTTGAAGAGTTTTGAGTGATAAACTGAGGAATCTATCTTTAAATAAACAGGTGTGGGCAGGTAGAGAAGGATGGTGTGTTGTTTAAAAAGAAAGTTCTGGAGCAAAACATCCCAATTTCACTGTTTACTGCTGCATGACAATGGGCAAATTATATAATGTCCCTGTCTCAGTTTCCTCGTGTGTAATAACATAACCAATGTCATAGGATTATTATAAGCATTACAAGATATTCCATGTTCATTAGTAGCTGAGAGCCTAAGTAAATGGAAGTTGTTGTTGTTAGTATTAATTATTATTATTATTATTATCATTATAGAACTGAATAGTTGATTTACAAGTAGCGAAAGCAAAAGACATTTTTTCAGTGTTATTTTATAATTAAAATGGCATGGCAATAAATTTTGAGTAAGATAGCCATTAAATGTGACCATTTATATTTGGCCAGAGGCCTTTTTATTTTATTTATTTATTTATTTATTTATTTATTTACAGAGACAGAGAGTGAGTCAGAGAGGGATAGACAGGGACAGACAGACAGGAATGGAGAAAGATGAGAAGCATCAATCATTAGTTTTTCCATTGCGCGTTGCAACACCTTAGTTGTTCATTGATTGGTTTCTCATATGTGCCTTGACCGTGGGCCTTCAGCAGACTGAGTAACCCCTTGCTTGAGCCAGCGACCTTGGGTCCAAGCTGGAGAGCTTTGCTCAAACCAGATGAGTCTGCACTCAAGCTGGCGACCTCGGGGTCTCGAACCTGGGTCCTTCCCCATCCCAGTCCGACGCTCTATCCACTGCGCCACCTCCTGGTCAGGCTAAATGTGACCATTTAAACTTCTTTCCCAACCCCCAAAGATTTGTTTTTTCTCCAAGTTTCTGACCATTTATGCAGTCAAGTTCTGGCTAGAGGTGACTGACCTTAAGAGTTTCTGTATAAAGTGGCCTGTGCAGGTGCAATTCACATATACAGACATGCCATTGGCAGCTGGTAGTTTGTGCTGTATCAATATACTATATGTAGCAAATATGTTCTTGAAAAGTTAGGTGTACATTAGTTTATATAAATTGAGTATTTTAAGCAAAAAAGGACAAATTTTACTCTAGAGAAATGCTGTCATTAATTTATTTTTAAAATATAAAAGAGGCCTGACCAGGTGATGGTGCAGTGGATAGAGTATCAGCCTGGGACACAGAGGACCCAGGTTCAAAACTCCAAGGTCGCTGGCTTGAGCATGGGCTCACCAGCCTGAGTGCAGGGTTGCTGGCTTGAGCGTGGGATCATAAACATGACCCCATGATTGTTGGCTTGAACCCAAAGGTCACTAGCTTGAAGCCCAAAGTCTCTGGCTTGAGTAAGGGGTCACTGGCTCAGCTGGAGGCCCCCCCTCCATCAAGACACATAGGAAAAAGCAATCAATCAACAACTAAGGTGCTACAGTGAAGAATTGATGCTTCTCATCTCTCTCCCTTCCTGTCCATCAGTCCCTGTCTTTCTGTCTCTCTCTCTTTCTCTCACTAAGAATAAGTAAATAAAATAAAATGTAAAAGAGACCACTATCTCATTTATCATCTTTCTAAATTCAAACATTCATTAATTTGGGTGGGCAAAAGACTAAATAAATTCTCTCTACTAAATAGCACAAAAGAGAGGGCTACCAAAAGGCAGGGTTCATCTTGCTTTTTTTCTTTTTAGCTTTTGCAGAAAATCTACAAGTATTTCAACCTGCCATTATTCATTTCAGTGTATCAGTTTGCTGTTGGTGTAAACATTGGATGAATAATAAATAGGCATGTCACTTCCCTAGAAAAACTCGAAGAGCCAGCGTGCTCATCTTGGATAAGTACAGACGGGGGGATGCCTGACCAGGCAGTGGTGCAGTGGTGCAGTGGATAGAGCATAGGACTGGGACGATGAGGACCCAGATTCGAAACCCCAAGGTCACTGGCTTGAACACAGGCTCACCAGCTTGAGTGCGAGGTCACTGGCTTGAGCGTGGGATCCTAGACATGATCCTGTGGTCACTGGCTTGAGCCCAAGGTCGCTGGCTTGAGCAAGGGTCACTCACTCTGCTGCAGCCTCCCTACCCCCTGGTCAGGGCACATGTGAGAAAGCAATTGGTGAACAACTAAGGAGACTAAGGAGCCACAACGAAGAATTGATGCTTCTCATGTCTCTCCCTTCCTGTCTGTCTGTCCCTATCTGTCCCTCTCTCTATGTCACATACATACACAAAAACTAAAGAATCAGATGTGTGGTCAGGGTTAGGAAGATGACAAGTGTGATCAGCTGAGTGAGGTAGGGAGACTGGATGGATCAGGGAAGCGCTCTCTAAGCAGGTAGCATTTGAACTGAGACCTGGAGTATAAGTCAGACTTTTTATTTTATTTTATTTTTTTGTATCTTACAGATTTTTATTTCTAATAAAGTAAATATTAATTTTAAATATCCCACATAAAAAGCTCTTTAGGGAGTCTTTTATTTTCCTCCAGACAAAAAGGGTCTTGAGACCAAAAAGTGAGAAAATTACTGTGGTTTATCTCCAGCCATGGTTGGTCCATTTTTTGCTCTGACCTCATGGGTGCCATGGTGATAGAGCTACGACCACCCCTCTGTCAGCCTCCAGCTGGAGGCTGATTTGTGGGGACCTGTTGGAACTTGGAGTAGCTTTTCTTTCTTTCTTTTTTTAAGTTTGGGTTTTTTCACTCTTTTTTTATTTACCTTTTCTTTTTCATTTATTGTCTCTTTTTTCATTTTTCTTTTTTTCTCACTTTTTCTTTCTTCTCAATTTTTCTTTTCTTTGTTCTAGTCTCATTTTTTAATATTTTCTTTACTTTGGTTTTCTTTGGACGGTAATGTTTTTGTTGTTGAATTTGTTGGGATGACATTGGTTAACAAGATTACACAGGTTTCAGGTGCACATTTCTACCATCATCTGCCTGCTACGTTGAGTACTCACCACCCCAGGTTCTTTGTTCTTTCTCTCACTTTTTCTTTAGAATTGTTTTAGTTGGGATAGTTAGTATTGATATAGTTACTATAGTTAGCATTGTTCGTTAGTATTGTTAGTTCGCGTTGTTAGTATAGTTAGTATAATCAGCATTGGTATAGTTAGCGTCCTTTATTAGCATTTAGCATCGTTAGTATTAGTTACCATAGTTTGTTCAGTTAGTATTGTTTATTAGCATAGTTAGCAATCATTGATATTATTTTCACTTAGTATAGTTAGCAAGTCACCATGTCAAATGAACTTGCAGCCATCTCTGCCTACAAGGAGCCCTACATTGGCCATTACGAGCTACTGAACATCATTGGCGAGGGAACCTTGGCCAAGGTGAGGCGGGTTCAGCACATTCTGACTGGAACAGAGGTGGCCATTGAAGTTATTAATTGGCAGAGATCCTAGGGTTGAATCATCCAAGTATCATCAAATTATTGCAGGTGATTGCCACCCAGGAATCATTACTGCTCTTTCTGGAGCATGTGAGGGGAAGGGACTGGTCTGAATGTCTGGAGGCCCACAGTCGCAGGACTGAGGAGGAGACTCAAGCCATGTCCTGGCAACTATTGTCAGAATTTCAGTGCTGCCACCAAAGGGGCATCATCACAGGGACCTGAAGCCAGAAAATATACGGAGAGATGCTGAGCTGAATGTCAAACTTGCAGACTTTGACCTCAGTAGTGAATTTACGGGCCATAAGCTGTGGTACTGTCTCAGGTCACCCCAGATCCCCTCCAGCGCCAAACATATGGTGACCCTGGGGTGGGTGTATGGAGCCTGGGGACAGTTCTTTACAGGAAGGTGATGGGGACCATGCTGTTTGTGGGGGAGGAATTTGGGGAACAAACCGCAGATACTGAACGAGCTCTTTCATACACCATGCTGTATGTCTACAGAAGGTCAAAACTTTTTTTAAAAATGAATGACCCTTGACCCCACCAAAAAGGAATCTCAGAAGATAGAATGAAAGATCCATGGCTCAACATGGGCCAAGTGTAGGAACTTAGGCCTTACAGTGAGTCGCCCTGTGATGACATGGAACCCCAGGAAACAGAAATCAAGAAGGACCTGGCATTCGAGCAGAATGAGATCCAGGAGTCAGAAACAGGAAGAAAATAACAACAGTGATGGGCACACTTCTGATCTCAAGTACCACAGAAACCAAGGTGAAGGGCCACACCTCAGGGTACAGCCCTGCCCCTCCCCTGACTCCAACACCTGCAGTCCTTCCTCAACCCGAGAGGTTCAGCCATCAAGGTAGAAGACCAAAGAGCCTGCCAGCCAGGCTAAAATCAAAGATGACCATTCCCCCAGACAGCCTGGAGTCAAAGACCAGCACCCCAAGCCCAGCCTAACCCTCCAACATGGCCCTGGGAGCTCCCCCCTTACCCACAGCAGCTCCACTCTGAGATGGTGGAGCCTCAGAGGGACCAACAGCAAAAACTCCCCCTACACTGAGCAGCCTAATGGTGAAAGCCCAGCCTCTCCCTCCAGCTAGAGCCAGGACCCGCAGGGAGTGGCAAGAAGGGTCTCCAGGTTCCTATTCAAACTCATGTGCTGCCTGACCACTGGTGGCGCAGTGGATAAAGTGTCGACCTGGGAACACTGAGGTTGCCGGTTCAAAACCCTGCACTTGTCTGGTCAAGGCATATATATGGGAGTTGATGCTTCCTGCTCCTCCCCCCTTTCTCTCTCTCTCTCTCTCTCTCCCTCTCTCTCTCCCTCCCTCCCTCCTCTCTAAAATGAATAAATAAAAATAAAAAATAAAAAAGAACTCATGTGCTGTGGGCTGTCCACTAACAAACAGCATCACAAAAAGACAAGACTCAAGCCAATATGATTTTTAACTTGTGGACGGCCAAGGCAAGGCCATAGTCAAAGTCTGTGAGGGAGGTCAAGCCGCACTCCCTGCATTTTAAAAATGCCAAACTTGAAGGGCTGAGGTCCAGGAAGGCTGGCCTCGTGGTGCAGGAGACCAGCCAGGGGCTGGAGGCAATCAGCTGCGGGTGAGAGCCCTGCCGGAAGTGCCCGCTGTGTGCGCATGGGTCTCTGGGTGGGAGGACTCAGTCCAGTGGACAGTGGAGGTGCGCAAACTGTCGCAGCATCCTCTGCACGGGTTCACATCAGGAGCAGAAAGCACAGCATCTCTGTGGCCCTTAGAAGCATCTTCTCCAAAATACTTGCTGAGTTTGGAGGATGGCCAGGGGCCCCCTGAGGTTCAGGAGGAAAGGCAGACCTCTTTGCACGTCTACCTCTCGGCCCCCACCTGAATGAAACTTGAGAGACTGGCCTGTTTTTCCTGTCCAGTCCTTCCCCTCCCCTACTCATCGTCCTTTACTCCCATATTTGTGGGGGTTCTAATTAAAGTATTTAGTTCTTCCAACTTTCGTAGTCAACTTGATGCTCCGGAGAAATGTCCTGGAGACTCTGTTTTCATCCTCCCTGCACAGAACGGGGACTGTGCATCCTCCGGTGTGAGAAGCGCGTCGTGATGTAGTGTACTTGGACTTGAGACAGAACACCCAACAGCGAGGAATGCGGTGACGCAGGAAAAAAGGCCAGCACCCAGAATACCGGGCCGGTTCCGGTTCCGGACACCAGGGTGAAGCAGGCAAGGGTCTCCGTTCTCCTGCAGCTGAAAGCCTGTGTGCCCTGTGACATCAGCAGGAATCGTCTCCCCTGCCTCTTGGCTTTGCTCACTTCCTGCAGCTGGTGTCATTCTCAGTGGGCTTTCCCTTTATTAAGTCCGACTTTTAAAGTGCTGGAGGAAAAATGTTCCAGGCAGAGGGAACAGCACAGGTCAAGAAAAGAGTTCAAGTGGGAAAGAATTTCATATTTTTCATGGTGCCCGCAGCTTAGTGAGCTAGAGTGAGAACAGCAGGAGCTGTGGCTGCCGTCGAAGGGCAGAGCTGTGTGCCGTGGGAACGAGTGTGGATTTTATTCTGAGAACAATGGTCAACCCTAGTAAATAGTGGAGAATGTCCTTCCTCTGCACACATTTTTTTTTTTTAAGCTGGAAACGGGGAGAGACAGTCAGACAGACTCCCGCATGTGCCCGACCGGGATCCACCCGGCACGCCCACCAGGGGCAACGCTCTGCCCACCAGGGGGCGATGCTCTGCCCCTCCAGGGCATTGCTCTGCCGTGACCAGAGCCACTCTAGCGCCTGGGGCAGAGGCCAAGGAGCCATCCCCAGCGCCCGGGCCATCTTTGCTCCAATGGAGCCTTGGCTGCGGGAGGAGAAGAGAGAGACAGAGAGGAAGGAGGGGGGGTGGAGAAGCAAATGGGCGCCTCTCCTATGTGCCCTGGCCGGGAATCGAACCCGGGTCCCCCACACGCCAGGCCGATGCTCTACCTCTGAGCCAACCGGCCAGGGCCCTCTGCACACATTTTTGTTTATCTCTACATATTTCAAGATTCACCAGGCAGGGTAGATTTTCTTATATTTGAGAGCCAATGAAGAATATGATGGCCCTGGCCGGTTGGCTCAGTGGTAGAGCATCGACCTGGCGTGCAGGAGTCCCGGGTTCGAATCCCCGCCAGGGCACACAGGAGAGGCACCCATCTGCTTCTCCACCCCTCCCCCTCTCCTTCCTCTCTGTCTCTCTCTTCCCCTCCTACAGCAGAGGCTCCATTGGAGCAAAGATGGCCTGGGCGCTGAGGATGGCTCTGTGGCCTCTGCCTCAAGCGCTAGAATGGCTCTGGATGCAACAGAGCAACACCCCAGATGGGCAGAGCATCGCTCCCTGGTGGGCATGCCGGGTGGATCCCGGTCGGGCGCATGCGGGAGTCTGTCTGACTGCCTCCCCATTTCCAGCTTCGGCAAAATGAAAAAAAAAAATAGATTATAAGTAAGAAACCGTATGTGTTTTTCCCACTTTAGTCCTTACCATACCAGTTCCCTGAACATGTAGAAATGAAAATCAAAACATTCATTTCAAAAAGGGAAAGATCTACCTGCCTCTGGTTCTTACATCACTGACTAGCTGATCTTGACCTTTTCACTGAGGAACATGCGGTGTTCCTTTGATTCACCTGTCATCTTTCCCTGTGATCTCAACCACATAGACTGATGTGTGACTCTTACCAGTTTGTACATTAAGTGGTCCCTTTCCCTCCTTGCCCTGATCTTTCCATTTCTGGGTTCTTTGTGGGCTGGGAACTACCTTCCCCTGATGTCAGCATGCAAGGGAAAAAATGACTTTGCCCTAGGGCAGTGGTCGGCAAACTCATTAGTCAACAGAGCCAAATATCAACAGTACAACGATTGAAATTTCTTTTCTTTTCTTTTCTTTTTTTTTTTTTTTACAGAGACAGTGAGTCAGAGAGAGGGATAGACAGGGACAGACAGACAGGAATGGAGAAAGATGAGAAGCATCAATCATTAGTTTTTCCTTGCGCGTTGCGACACCTTGGTTGTTCATTGATTGCTTTCTCATATGTGCCTTGACCGTGGGCCTTCAGCAGACCAAGTGACCCCTTGCTGGAGCCAGTGACCTTGGGCCCAAGCCGGTGAGCTTTTGCTCAAACCAGATGAGCCCGCGCTCAAACTGGCGACCTTGGGGTCTCGAACCTGGGTCCTCTGCATCCCAGTCCAACTCTCTATCCACTGCGCCACCTCCTGGTCAGGCAAGAGCCAAATTTCTTAAACATAAACTACATAGGTAAGTACATTATCATTAACTTAATTAGGGTACTCCTAAGCCGGCCTTTGTGCCTGCATGTAGTATTTTGTGGAAGAGCCACACTCAAGGGGCCGAAGAGCCACATGTGGCTCTCGAGCCCTGGTTTGCCAACCAGGGACCTAGGGCCATACAACTCAGTGTCTGCCGCCCCTGAGTCTGCCCGGACCTCCTTGAGAGCCTTCCAAGAAAGTCTGCACATAAGCCCTGGGTGGCCGCGTCCAGCTGACTCCACAGGGCTATAACTTGGCAGTGCAGGGCCACAGTGGGTCGGAAGGATGGGTCTAATGGATCTTTTCCCTCGGTGGGACTACACTGATCTGGTGTGAGGGGAAAAAATGGTTCTTGTCCTATAGTCACACAACTTAGTTTTTTCCTGTTGGTCTCTAACATCCCAAATCCATTCAAACCTCCTTAAGAGCCCTCCACAAAAGTCTGCACTGTGAGCCCAGGGTGAAAGCAGCCAGCAGATTCCTCCTCAGAGCAAGAGCAAGAGCTTGGTATTGCTGGGCCGGAGGGACTCAGCAGTGTGGGATTAGTGCACTCCCCCAGGCTGATGCCATATGGAAGGGCGTGCTCGACCCAGGAACAATGGTGTCTGTGTGTGCTATGGGTGAAGGACTCAGCTAACGGGACCTTGGCAGCTGTCCCTTTAGCCTTCACCCCAAAGCCACACCACCCTCTGAGCCACCCTCCCTCTGCCAGAGCCCATGGTGAGTGGCTGTGAAAAAAATTTTGTGCACTGGCCCTTTAAAAGAGCCCCCAGGTTTCTAGCAGATTCCTGTCTCCCCCTGGCAGACAAAATCTCCATTGTTATGTGGGATCCTCTTTCCAACTCTGGTGCCCTAGGCTGGGGAGCTGGGAATGGGGTTGATACTCATTCTTTTTTTTTTTTTTTTTTTTTAGTAAGAGGAAGGCAGGCAGAGACAGATTCCCGCATGGGCCCTGACTGGGATCCACCCGGCAAGCCACTAGGGGGCAATGCTCTGCCCATCTGGGGCCCTTGCTCCCTTGTAACCAGAGCCATTTTTTAGTGCCTGAGGTGGAGGCCATGGAGCCATACTCAGTGCCCAGGGCCAACTTGTTCCAATGGAGCCATGCCTGCAGAAGGGGGAGAGAGAGACAGAGAGACAGAGAGAAGGGGAGGGGGAAGGGTGGAGAAGCAGATAGGTGCTTCTCCTGTGTGTCCTGAGTGGGAATCAAGCCCAAGACATCTATATGCTGGGCTGATGCTGTACCACTGAGCCAACCAACCAGGGCCAAGACTCTTTATTAAGGGGCGACCATTGCAGCTGAGATATCCCTCCAGAATCTTAGCTGCCACCCTAGGAGTGGGGCCAAGCCTTTTCACTTCTTTCCCTTCCTACCAGTCTCAATGGGGCTTCTTCCGTAAATCCTTGATGATAAGACTTTGGTTCAGCTAGCCTTCAGTTGGTTATTCAGGATGATTATTCTATAACAGGGGTCCCCAAACTACGGCCCACAGGCCACATGCGGCCCCCTGAGGCCATTTATCTAGCCCCCCGCTGCATTTCCGGAAGGGGCACCTCTTTCATTGGTGGTCAGTGAGAGGAGCACAGTTCCCATTGAAATACTGATCAGTTTGTTGATTTAAATTTACTTGTTCTTTATTTTAAATATTGTATTTGTTCCCATTTTGTTTTTTTTACTTTAAAATAAGGGCCAGAGATATTTTATAACTTAAAATGTACTTGCTTGTGAGAGCAAGATCCTCAGGGAGTTTCTATCTCTTCCCATTCCCCTACCCCAACTTATCTTAGAGATACCCTAATGAAATTTTACAACCACATTAAGGTCAACTTTTTAGCAGGAAGAGAGTAAAATCTAAAATAGCCACCTGAATAATTTTTCTTGACTGATTTAAACAAGGTTGCTTTAAAGTTCTCTGCTTAGCCTGACCTGTGGTGGCGCAGTGGATAAAGCGTCGACCTGGAATGCTGAGGTTGCCGGTTCAAAACCCTGGGCTTGCCCAGTCAAGGCACATATGGGAGTTGAAGCTTCCTGCTCCTCCCCCCTTCTCTCTCTCTCTCTCTCTCTCTCTCTCTCTCTCTCCTCTAAAATGAATAAATAAATAAAAATTTTAAAGTTCTCTGCTTAATCATTTTATAATATTAATCTCCTTATCTGAATGATGATTTGATAAGTTAATTGTTCCAGTCCTGAACAAAAATTAAATTTTGTTAGAAGAATGAATGTATATGGTAAAACTTCACGTGGTCATTTTTGTTTTATATATATATATAATCTTTTCACTTTTTCTTTTAAATAGGAATTTAGCTTGGAACAAAATTGCCATTATTCACCCCAATGCATTCTCTACTTTGCCATCTCTAAGAAAGCTGTGAGTATTTTATTCCTGTTCACTTGTTTATGGCAGATCTTTTCATAATTAGAGACCATCTAAGCCCACAGTGCGCAGATGGCCCAGCCCGCAGTGTTCTCCACACTAGAGCGATATCAGACCTGAGAGAAGCCCCCTATCCCACAAGGCCATGTGGGCCATTATGTGGCTAATTGAAGTTCTGGGTGACAGCTGGTTCTGGTTATTGAGGTGAAATTTTCCATTTTTGCTGAGTGAGCAGGTGGAATGGAGTAGGATGTCAATTCCATTCTAAAGGACTTTCAGTTTATAGTTGGCCACTTTGACTAATGGAAGCCCTTTCTGTCCCTTTTCCCCCATGCTCTCCACCTCTTGTTCTTTCCTCTCTCCATCGCCCGTGTCTACTGGAGAAAGAAGGAATTGGTCAGACAGACGTTAAGGGGAGAAGGAGAGGAATAAGACCCCAACATTTTTCCCCTCACCCCTAAATTAATCCAGTCAGCATCACTTTTCAAATTAGATGTAGCATCTGCCACTTCATTTTAGATATCTCCCCCCAGCAAAATTAAGCTGAATATAGAAATTCCAATTTGGATGAGATTAAAACACTTCTCCCCTGCAATTCTGATTGTAAATAGAAAAGGTATCAGAAGCTAAAGCCAAAATAGTTACTTTTACCATTATGAGTGAGGACCATGCTTAGAAGTTTTTATGGAAGAATTTAATAATCGTTAGGTTGCTTTTTTAACATAAACATTTTATGCTAACACAGACTAAAAGCCAATTGTTGTTTGATGTTTTGCAGGGACCTATCGTCCAACCTCCTGTCGTCTTTTCCTGTAACTGGGTTACATGGTTTAACTCACTTAAAATTAACAGGAAATCATGCCTTACAGAGCTTGATATCATCTGAAAACTTTCCAGAACTCAAGTGAGTTTGTCATTAAAGCTAATAAGATACATTTGTGGTCATGTGAAATAACAGACGTGTTGTAGTGGTTTTCAAAATTTATGAGGTCATGGGATTCTTTTGAATTGCATTTCATGCCCTCAGGTCCGCTGTGCCTGAGGCATTGTTAGGACAAGTCCCAAAGTGGGAGACTAGATCTTCCTGACTACATTTCGTTCTTCTTAAAGATGCCTCCTGGAATCATTGAGTTCATGGAGTTTGAAAACCATTGATCCATGGGATATAAACCAGGACATGTAATTAAATGTTAGAACATTATTGTACTCCTGTTTACATTTTTTAATTCATCTAGCTTGTATATATGTTCTAATAAAATGTACTAAATTAATATTTGCTTGAGGAAGTAATGCTCTTTAATATTTGTTATGCTTGTTATTGATTTTTTTAAAAATCCCTTGAGAGTTGATGCTTCCAGCTCCTCCCCCCTGTCTCTCTCTATGTCTCTCTCTCTCCCTCTCTCTCTCCTCTCTAAAATGAGTAAATAAAATAAAAATTAAAAAAAAAAATACACTTAAAAAAAAAATAAAAAAAATAAAAAATCCCTTGAAAGAATATATACACATATATATTTCTTAATAAAAGTACTTTTACACACTTTTAAAACCATACCCCCCAAAAAGAGTTTGGAAAGTGGAAGAGGAAAAAAATTCTAAAAATATCCCCTAAACAACTTTTTCTGTTATTTCCTTCCAGACTTTGTTTCCAATGTATTTCTGATTGTTAGACTCATCATATGTATACAAACTTTTATGTTTTCATCACTTAAGATTTTGTCATACCATAAGCACTTTCTAATAGTGCTAAATTTTTCCTAGCAGTCATTTTTTAACCTTTTTATTGTGAGAATTTTCAAACACAAAGGTAGAGAAAATTGTATCCTCATTACTCAACCTCAGCAATTATTAACATTCATAGCAATAATTTTCAATAACTCCATTATTATTATAAATAGCACTGTGATAAACATTTTTATGCACATAGTTATTATTTTATATTACTTATTAAAGCTAAAACACAAAGGCAGAATTATTGAGTGAAAAAAGATGAACATCTTATCTAACAATTTACTTGATTAAGCATATATTTTTTCTTTGGTTTTGTTCATTTGTAGGGTTATAGAAATGCCTTACGCTTACCAGTGCTGTGCATTTGGAGTGTGTGAGAATGTCTATAAAATTTCTAATCAATGGAATAAAGGTGACAACAGCAGTACAGATGATCTTCATAAGAAAGATGCAGGAATGTTTCAAGTTCAAGGTAAGACCAGCTGTTCTGGTGATGAAACTGTGTCTGGATGGGTCTTGAAAAGTCATCAAACAGATCATCTGAACTCCAGACACTTCCCTATGTAACCATCCCAGCAAGTTGGGAATCCATCCCACTTTTTTTTTTTTTTTTTTTTTTTTTTTTTGTATTCTTCTGAAGCTGGAAACGGGGAGGCAGTCAGACAGACTCCCGCATGCGCCCTACCGGGATCCACCCGGCATCGCCCCCTGCAGACTCCCGCATGCGCCCGACCGGGATACACCCGGCACGCCCACCAGGGGGCGATGCTCTGCCCATTCGGGGCGTCGCTCTGTCGCCTGGGGCAGAGGCCATGGAGCCATCCCCAGCGCCCCCGGGCCATCCTTGCTCCAATGGAACCTTGGCTGTGGGAGGGGAAGAGAGAGACAGAGAGGAAGGAGAGGGGGAGGGGTGGAGAAGCAGGTGGGCGCCTCTCCTGTGTGCCCTGGCCAGGAATCAAACCTGGGACTTCTGCACGTCAGGCTGACGCTCTACCACTGAGCCAACCGGCCAGGGCTCCATCCCACTTTTTAAAGACTCCCAGAGAAAGAAAAAGTTCCTTGGGCATTCATTCTAAAACTTCATCTTTTCTGCAAGTGAACCTTTAATTCTTATATTTATTAGTTCTTCCTTAGCATATATTGTATAAATATGGGGTAATATTGATATAGCTAAACTTTAAAAAGGGGCCTCATCTCTGTGGATGCCTTTCTCAACATGCTTCCAGGCTCTTTTCTCCAGAAGATAGAATCCATTTTCACTTAGGTAGAGGATATAAGCATTTTAGATGCCTCCTTGTTTCAGCAGAAGGGATTATGAAACCAACTTCTTATCTAACTAATTCCAAAACATTCTCCCCTCCCACCCCCCCCACCCCCCCCCCCCACTCCCCCACAGAAGTATCTGTCAGGAAGGTAAAATGAGATAATGTCTGTAAAGCACTTGGCTTTCCCTGAAGTAAGGCCTTACTTAAATAGACAACAATGCACCTCCAACCACACCTGTGGTAACAAAGAGATGCTCTGGGCAGCCCGACTTTCCTTTCCCTGCCAACTCTGCATGTTTGCACACAGTCTAAACAGACTGGCTTTTCTTCCTTTGGGTTTTAATAATTGTTGATTCCCAAGCCAGTGTGATTCATTTCCTCCTGCCTACATACCAGTTTAAGGTGCTGATATTTTGGCACTTGGTTTTTTTGTTTTAGGCCACAGTGTGTGTCTTGCACTTGCTCTTGCTTTGGTTTTTGCTCTTAAAAAATAAAGTAAAACAATTAGAGTGCCTACTATGTGCCAGGCACTGTGCTAGGCCCTACACAATAAGAGACACAGGTTCTTCATGGAGTTCATTTTCAGGGACAGTGATTCTCAACACTGGGCCTCATGTTGGAATCATGTGGACGCTTTTATTTATTTATTATTTTCTTTTATAGGGACAGAGAGAGAGAGTCAGAGAGAGGGATAGATAAGGACAGACAGACAGGAACGGAGAGAGATGAGAAGCATCAATCATCAGTTTTTCGTTGTGACACCTTAGTTGTTCATTGATTGCTTTCTCACATGTGCCTTGACCACGGGCCTTCAACAGACCCAGTAACCCCTTGCTCAAGCCAGCGACCTTGGGTCCAAGGTGGTGAGCTTTTCTTTTTTTTTTTTTTTTTTTTTTTTTTTTTTTTGCTCAAGCCAGATGAGCTCACGCTCAAGCTGGCGACCTTGGGGTCTCGAACCTGGGTCCTTCCCATCCCAGTCCAATGCTCTATCCACTGCGCCACCACCTGGTCAGGCCACATGGATGCTTTTAAAAAATACTCATCCCCAAACCCCACACCAGATCAATTAAATCAGCATCTTCAGGAAAGTGGTTTTTTTTGTTATTTGTTTTTTTTATTTTTTTTAATTTCTGAAGCTGGAAACGGGGAGAGACAGTCAGACAGACTCCCGCATGTGCCCGACCGGGATCCACCCGGCACGCCCACCAGGGGCGATGCTCTGCCCCTCTGGGGCGTCGCTCTGCCGCGACCAGAGCCACTCTAGCGCCTGGGGCAGAGGCCAAGGAGCCATCCCCAGCGCCCGGGCCATCTTTGCTCCAATGGAGCCTTGGCTGCGGGAGGGGAAGAGAGAGACAGAGAGGAAGGGGGGGGTGGAGAAGCAAATGGGCGCTTCTCCTATGTGCCCTGGCTGGGAATCGAACCCGGGTCCCCCGCACGCCAGGCCGACGCTCTACCGCTGAGCCAACCGGCCAGGGCCAGGAAAGTGTTTTAGATCACAGAACTCCTGTTTCACAGATACCTAAACCAATCACCATCAGAGAACACCTCTCAGAACATTTGCACTACCGCTATCTAAGTGTTAGAAAAATGGATAAAATGATTCTTCCACCAGAGAGGACCGCAGCCTCTTTCTAATTTAGGTCAGTGCAATTTGGGGCCATCATAAGCTCCAGAGAACAAGACCAGAATGAGAGAGCTTAAGCGTTATGACCAGGAGTCCGAGGGTACTTTCCTTTCCCCCAGTGTGGCTGGAATACTGTAGCATAGACTAGCTTGAGTACAACATCCAAACACAACTCGATAGTAGACTTGCAAGAAAGCCAGAACCCAGAAAAGAGCAGGACGTCTGACCTTTCATTCCCTTTGTAACACTGCGTGTTTGAAGGCAGTCCAGGACTCTCTCCCCTGGCCTTTGGTCCCCTGAAAAGAGAGACAGATTAATCATTCTAGGGGTTCTCACTTCTGCAGATGAGCGTGACCTTGAAGATTTCCTGCTTGACTTCGAAGAAGACCTGAAAGTCCTTCACTCGGTGCAGTGCTCACCTTCCCCAGGTGAGAGAGACCCCCGCACTGCCTCAGCGATAGTCCCCAGCTTTGACTCTGAGGCCATCAGTGACGTGAGAATACACTTCAAAGCAAAATCTGTGCCACCTCTGTGGCTCCTCAACATCCCTCCCCATGGGGACCTTTAACATACAAATATTCATTCACTGGAGTTGGTCTCCACTCATAAATTCAATTTTTTGTGGGAAACTTTTGATTCAGGTTAATGGAAACTCTAGCTAGAAGCATATGTAATTTTTAAAATATTAGCAATTGAGCCTGAACTAGTATGCAACAGTCTTGCTTACTGTCATCACTGATTTTTAAAAGTGGTTTCTTTTAAGTCTTCCCTAAATAGCTATTTGGTTAAAGCAAATAATAGTTTATACATATAAGCAAAAACAATCTGTATATATGGACTTCATAAATCGTCCCGTTCCCTGAAACAATATGGGCCAGTTGGGGGAAAAAGACAGCTGGAAAGGTTCATGGGTTTTTTTCCAACAATTAAAATGTACCTTGCTCTCAAACATCAAATGCCATTCTAAACCTAAGACAAGATTTTCAAAAAAACATGCCTTCATACTATCCATACTTCCTCTTCTAATATTAGGGGGTGCTTCCCTGGGATTCTCTTTCTCTGCTTACGGAACCTTTTTGAAGCATTCTGGGGGGGGAGGAAAGAAGAGAAAGAAAGGAAAGGAGGGAGGGAGGGAGGGAGGGAGGGAGGGAGGGAGGGAGGGAGGAAGGAAGGAAAGAAGGGAAGGAAGGAAGGAAGGAAGGAAGGAAGGAAGGAAGGAAGGAAGGAAGGAAGGAAGGAAGGAAGGAAGGAAGGAAAGGGAGGGAGGGAGGGAGGGAGGGAGAGAGAGAGAGAGAGAGAGAGAGAGAGAGAGAAAAGCCCAGGAGACCTGGCTTTTTACGTGGTGCCAGCACTGCTGTATATGGGGACCTCCATCAAGTGATTTAAATTCCCCACCTCCATGTCTCTGTGTATAGCTTGGAACCATGAGCCCCTGCTGTGCTAACCCCACCAGTGGCTGAGAAAGTGGAGTGTGCCACAGGGGAAATGTGTTACTGTAGCTATTATTAGCCACTCTCATTTGGTGTCCTGATAAGAGAAACAAAGGTAATTTGGCAAAACTCGCAGGCCATCATTTGATACCCAGTCTTTTTCTTCCTTGGACTAATAGGCCCCTTCAAACTCTGCGAATACCTCTTCGGTAGCTGGCTGATCAGAATTGGAGTGTGGACCATTGCAGTGTTGGCCCTTACTTGTAACGCCTTGGTGACTTCAACAGTGTTTCGGGCCCCTCTGTACATTTCCTCCATAAAACTGCTCGTCGGGCTGATCGCCGCAGTGAACATGCTCTCGGGGGTCCCCAGCGCGGTGCTGGCTGGCGTGGACGCGTTCACTTTCGGCAGCTTTGCACGGCACGGCGCGTGGTGGGAGCAGGGGGTCGGCTGCCAAGTCGTCGGGTTTTTGTCCATTTTTGCTTCGGAGTCGTCTGTGTTCCTGTTGACTCTGGCAGCTCTGGAGCGCGGATTCTCAGTGAAGTGCTCTGCAAAATTTGAAATGAAAACTCCTCTTCCCAGCCTGAAAGCCGTCATTCTGCTGTGCGCGGCGCTGGCCCTGACCATCGCCACGGTGCCCCTGCTGGGCGGCAGCGAGTACAGCGCCTCCCCGCTCTGCCTGCCGCTGCCCTTCGGGGAGCCCAGCACCACCGGCTACATGGTCGCTCTCGTCCTGCTCAACTCCCTGTGCTTCCTCGTGATGACCATTGCCTACACCAAGCTCTACTGCAGCCTGGAAAAGGGGGACCTGGAGAGCATGTGGGACTGTTCCATGGTGAAGCACGTTGCTCTCCTGCTCTTCACCAACTGTATTCTCTACTGTCCCGTGGCTTTCTTGTCCTTCTCCTCGTTACTGAACCTCACCTTCATCAGCCCAGAGGTCATTAAGTTTATCCTCCTGGTGATTGGCCCACTTCCCGCATGTCTCAACCCCCTTCTCTACATCCTCTTCAATCCCCATTTTAAGGAGGATCTGGGGAGCCTGGGAAAGCGAGCCCACTTCTGGACAAGATCAAAACACCCAAGCCTGGCGTCCATTAACTCTGAGGATCTAGAGAAACAGTCCTGTGACTCAACCCAAGCCTTGGTGACGTTCACCAGTGCCAGCATAGCCTACGACCTGCCTCCCAATTCCGGGTCACCGGCAGCTTATCCAATGACCGAGAGCTGTCATCTTTCATCTGTGGCATTTGTCCCATGTCTCTAATATGTGGGAGAGAAATTTTTCAAAAATTGAAAACCCCAAAATGTGAGATTGAGTATAAGAGCAGTAACTAAAAAGAGCTTAGTTGAAACTTGATTTTTTTTAAATCTCTCAGTGTGAAAAAGCTGAGAAGCTGGTGAGACTGGGAAGTGAAAGATAAGGCTGTCTAAATGCTGCTTGTGTAATTTGTTCAGCAAAGAGATATAGCAGTCACACTATTTAGGTAAGCCCAGATTTAAAAAAAAAATAGCTGCTTGAAATATTCCAAAAAGATTAACGATTTCAATTGAATGCTTTTTAAACTCACAGTCTAACCAGGGCAGGAGGTAAAGGGGTGGATTCTTGCTCACAAAAGGAGTTTGAAACCACAAAACCCCTTAAAAGATGGTTGGAGGTATTAGGAAAATAAGAGTTTTAAATAGCCAACAGTACCAAGTAAAGGTGTGACCAATAGGTTTTTATTCTAATGACCATGTGGAGATGTTTTAGTTCTCCTTTGCCCTTCTTCAGAAAGGATCCTTCCATATCACAAACCTCCCCCCACCCCATGAATGGCTAATATAAGACATTACTAAGTTACTCATATTCACATCACTTTTAGAAATGCCAGGTTTTACTTATCAGCACTAGATGGTTGCATCCTCAGCGGAATAAAACTTCTTACAAATATATTGAAAGGAAAATGAACTTAAATTCTTAAATTGTCATGAAGGCCATCCTCTACAGGCAAGGTTTGCCTTGTCAAGTTCGTTTTTAATACTCTGGTGCCCAAAACTCAGAAGAAAAGTCCATTGCCGGCAATGGGCATACCTAGTAAACATGGACAGCGACCTGAAATTTTTTTTTCTTTCTCCTGGGTGAGTGTACAATTTTCGCAGGAGGTTTTATCAGTTGATACAAACTGATGTACATCTTAAGGTAATGATCAAATGCAGATAGGATGTAAATGAAATCCGCTGACATAATTGCTCACACATGTATCTCGAGTAGCTCTAACAACGATGTCTGAAATCACTTTGGACTCAACAGAGACCTGATAACATACTATCCTGTTTATTTAGCTTAGTGTCAGCTGTGTTGTCTTTGGATCAACCCATTTGCTGTCAGGAACATGACTTCTGTGCTTATTCTATATTTAATACGTGTGTTAGAAATTTAAGAGGCAAAATTATTAAATACTAAAGGTTAAAGGATTAATTCATAACTTTATTATACTATATTAGCTCCCATACATCCAAAGCAAAAAAACTGTTAGGTAGATTTATTTTTATATAAGCATGTTTATTTTGATCAGATGTTTTAACTTGGAATTGAAAAAAGTACATTTATGAGATGTTTTATAAGATGTGTAAATATAGAATTGTATTTATTACTATAGTAAAGATTCAGTAACACAAAGGACCATGATAATAAACCATGTACAGTGGTATATTCTTCCATATATATTGTTTCTCTGCCCATTTTCTTTCAATTCATTAACTGTATGTATATAATATCTGTAAATGTAAAGTACTTGTAAATATATTCCAAACTTGCTTTTCTATTGAGTACAAAATAAAGAAATTTGTAATAAAATGCGTGATTATAAAACAAAATATTTTAAAACATTTTATTGATTCCATAGGCAGATATATGGTCTCCTAAATGTTTTTTATTTTTGATATGTAAGTACATTTGCTATCTAAGTATTCACATTTCAATATGTTAGATATTGTGGACTTACCTTAAGTAGTATATCTTTCATAAGAACAAAACAAAATATCTTTACCGCATCCTGGACTGTTTTAACTGTGATTGACAAACCATTTTGACATACAAATGACTTGGTGAAGTTTATGTAAATAACAAATCAATCTTAAAGTTATTTAATATGAACATGACTTCTATTTCTTTAAAGGAATCATATTACTACAGATGATGTATTATAGAATTGTACTCTTGAAACCTATATAATTTTATTAACCAATGTCACCCCAATAAATTCAATGAAAATTTTAAGAAATATGTTATATGACCAAGTCAAGGTCAAAGCATAAGGACATGCAATTTCCAGAGCACAAAGAAACACAATGTTCCCCTTCAGTTTCTATTCCCCCAAAATGTAAGATATGAAATGATTTTTTAAAACACATTGGGCCAGACCCTCCCAGATTCACTGGTGACTCCTGATCACTCTTTACAGCTTATAAAATGAAACCATCAAGTACTAGCTGGAGGCCCAGCATTATAATAAATAAGATCAACCCATATCTACTGAGGACCCTCAGGGTACCTAGCACTAAGTTTCCCAGCCATCCATCAGATATAACCACATGCTTCAACCTAACCTAGTTAACAGGCATCCAAAGGCATCCTCCTGTACAGTCCATGCTTGGTTTGTGTTCAGCTGAAACAACGGCTAACCCAGTCTCGCTCCTCTTATCTAACTCCACTCAGCTTGGGCAGTGGATACAAAACTTGTCTCCAGAGCAATAGATTTCAGTCTTTCCTTTCCATATACTTGCCTTTGGGTGTTCAAACTTAGGAACATGTCCTGGAAGTCCACCCCCTCTCTCCCTTTTAAGAAAGACAAGTCGGCCCTGGCCGGTTGGCTCACCGGTAGAACGTCAGCCTGACTTGCGGGGGACCCGGGTTCGATTCCCGGCCAGGGCACATAGGAGAAGCGCCCATTTGCTTCTCCACCCCCCCCCCTTCCTCTCTGTCTTTCTCTTCCCCTCCCGCAGCCAAGGCTCCATTGGAGCAAAGATGGCCCAGGCTCTGGGGATGGCTCCTTGGCCTCTGCCCCAGGCGCTAGAGTGACTCTGGTCGCGGCAGAGCGATGGCCCGGAGGGGCAGAGCATCGCCCCCTGGTGGGCAGAGCGTCGCCCCTGGTGGGCGTGCTGGGTGGATCCCGGTCCGGCGCATGCGGGAGTCTGTCTGACTGTCTCTCCCCATTTCCAGCTTCAGAAAAATACAAAAAAAAAAAAAAAGAAAGAAAAGACAAGTCAGTGATGATATAATATTTATAAGGAAAAAATCAAATCCACTCAAATTGATTTTAATAAATTTTTTTGTAATTTTATTTATTGATTATACAGAAAGAAGGGGGGCTGGAGCAAGAAGTATCAGCTCATAGTTGCTTCACTTTAGCTGTTCGTTGACTGCTTGTCGTATGTGCTTTGACCAGACAAGCCCAGGATTTCGAATCCACGACCTCAGCATTCCAGGTCAACGCTTTATCTACTGGAACACTACAGGTCAGACTCATATTTCTTTAAAAAACCCCAAACTCTGCTACTTTATTAGAAAAATCTAGTTATGATATACCTCACACCAAACACTGCTCTATTGTCTGCTACATACTCTCCACTCTAAGACAGTCAATCAGAGTGGCTCAAATTACATCCTAAAATAAATAAATCTACTGTGAGGAGAAAATATAATAATAAACGTCTGGCAGACTAAAGAACAGCAAAAATAAGAAAAAAATCAAAGGAACATAAAACTGGTGGACTAGCCTAGAGTAAGTGGTTAACAATTTTTTATGCATTCAAAAATGGATTCATTCGCCTGACCAGGCAGTGGCACAGTGGATAGAGCATCAGACTGGGATGCGGAAGACCCAGGTTCGAGACCCCAAGGTTGCCAGCTTGAGCGTGGGCTCATCTGGTTTGAGCAAAAATTCACCAGCTTGGACCCAAGGTCGCTGGCTCAAGCAAGGGGTTACTCAGTCTGCTGAAGGTCCGCGGTCAAGGCACGTGTGAGAAAGCAATCAATGAACAACTAAGATGTCACAATGTGCAACAAAAAACTAATGATTGATGCTTCTCATCTCTCCGTTCCTGTCTGTCTGTCCCTGTCTATCCCTCACTCTGACTCTCTCTCTGTCTCTGTAAAAAAAAAGAAAAAAATAATGGATTCATTCAGTCGACTCAGATTGTGTGCCTACTCTGGGCAGTGTTCTGTGAACATGGGGTAACAAAGTCTGGAATTAGCATTGCAGAGGATGAGAGATAGATAATAAGCAAATATAAACAAGGAAGGAAATGAAATTGAATGCCATAACAGTGATAGGCATATAAATCTAGATATAAAGATCAGGAGAGTTCTCTCTAGAAAGGCATCTTTTTTTAGATTTTTTTCATTGATTGATTTTTAGAGAGAGGAGAGAGAAAGAAAGGGGAGGGGGGAGCAGGAAGCATCAACTCATAGTTGATTCTCACATGTGCCTTGACCAGGCAAGCCTGGGGTTTTGATCTGGGGACCTCAGCATTCTAGGTCACCACTTTATCCTCTGCGCACCTTTTGAACTAAGATCTTACTCAAGAAGGAGATAGATACCTTTGCTTTATCGTTCAACCAGTTACATCAATAAAACTCACCATTTTTAGTCCCTCTATTCATGTCAACTACAACAAACTGTTTTGAATGACATCTTAATATAAAAATATATTAAGAAGTTGTTATGACAGATATTTTTTCTCACAAGTGTTGCTGGAAAAAAACATTCTTATACAAAGCAGAATACATCTTTTCATTTTGTTTTAACTGAAAATAGAAAAACATGGTAAATGTAAAGAATAGTAAAAGGTAATAAAATTAGCAACACCCTGTTCATTTAGAACCAGAAAAGCTCTAACATCTGAAAAAATAACGTCTTTCTTTTTCATTAATCTTATTTCATGTAACTTGGGGGGCCCATTAGCTTAGATGGGGTCACTGTGATCATTCTAGCTCCACTCATGTTCTTCAGAATTCGAAAATTTTACTTTACAGTTTAACTATATCAGTAAAAGAGACTTTCTCTCCAAGTCAGTGTAACACCAATAATTTTCTCTCTTAGGCTACAGAGACCCTACAGTAAGTTAGGTTATAGTAGTGTTTCTTTGTAAGTAAAGTGGTCAGGGGCTCTGTAACCACTGCGGTTTCAATGTTTTTTTGTGAACATTCTTGAAGATGCTGAACTCAGATTGTACGCTGACTCATTCCTCTCACACACAAGCTATAGCATGTCTGACCCTTTAAGCCAACTGGGTAAGATGATAACAAAGCTTTAGTTTGTCTGGATTCAGAAACTGGTGGAAAACAGATGTGATGCACCAGGAAGCATTGTGGAATATGGGTTTTCCAACTCCAGTCACATTAGAACACGGCTTTCTATTCTGGTTACTACACTTTAAATGGGACATTAAAAAGACACAACTCCATGAGGATGGTGAATCTAAGGAAATGGGACCGATAACTCACCAAAAAATAATTTTTAAAAAAGTTTCCCCTGAAGAAAAAAATGTCTAAGGGAAAACATTTATTTTAATAATTGAAATTTTCTAAGTGCTTTCTCCCATCCAAGTACTAACCAGGCCCAACCCTGCTTAGCTTCCAAGATCAGACGAGATCAGGCGCGTTCAGAGTGGTATGGCCATAGACCTAAGTGCTTTCTAAGTACCAGCTCATAGCAGGCCAAAAAGTAAAATGGTTAAGCCCAAGGGTTTGCTGCCAGACAGACCTGCATTCAAATTCTAGTTTTATTACTACCTCTCTATCTACTACCCACACAGTCTCAACTTTCTCCTAAAATACCACCAGTCTCACAGGGTTGCGAATATTGATAACTAAGTATGCATAGAGTTTTCTCATAGCATTTGAAACACAGCAAATACTTAATAAATGGTTATTGTCTTTTTTCCCTTTCTCAAAAACCCTATGACACTGAGCAAAGCAGGACTTGCCATTTTGCGATGAAGAAATTAAGAGTGAAAGTGATAAGTGATCCCTAAGGTCAAAGATGAGGTCAAACTCAAGTTTTACTCTTTTTCTTAAACTCGTAAGGCCCTTCATTTGCCTCTGTAACTTGTTTCCTGAGCCAATTTCTTCTACAACTCACTTCTTCTACTTCTGTGACTTTGTGCACAAACTTGCTCTTACATAAAACAAAACTTGGTTCTTATTTAATAGAAGTTGAAAGGCAGCATAAAGCAAGCTGAATTACTCTGTCAGTGAACAAGAACCAGTTGGTGAATGACTCAGGGAGATGCAGAGCTTCTTCTAAGCAGGATTTAGTCATCAGATGTCTTGGATACCAAAGGAAGTCCATTCCAGTGAGTGAGATACTACATCAAATTATGGCTAACTTCTCAATTATTAATGTTTTAAATGAATTATTGTGGTAGTCTTCTCGGATGGTGTGATACTGTGATTGATAATAAGAAACACATATTTGGTCTTGGTCCCCCATCTGTGCACAGAGCTCCTATAACTCTAACTTTTCCAAGTGATGACAGCCAGGAAGGTGTCTCTTGTCATGTTAATGAGATGGATTTTGGGAAGTCCCTAGGTCACCTAACGATTGCCAGGGGAACCAATTTTCAATCCCACCCACCCCAACCCACCCATCCTACCCCACCCCCAACCTCCAGGAAAGGGAAAGGGACTGGAGATTGAATTTAGTCACCAATGGCCAATGAGTTTATCATTCATGCTTATGTAATGAAGCCTCCATAAAAACTAAAGGATGGTGTTCAGAGAGCTTCTGGGTTGGTGACCATGTGGAAATGTGGGGAGTCACATGCTTGGAGAGAGCACGGAGCCCACTTCCCTTCCCCATACTTGCCCTATGCATCTCCTTTATCTGGTTGTTTCTGAGTTATATCCTTTTATAATAAACTGATGATCTAGTAAGTAAAATGTTTATGAGTTCTGCAAGCCACTCGAGAAAATTAATTGAACCCAAGGAAGGGATCTTTGGAATATCCCACCTATAGCCAGTTTGTCAGATGCACAGATAACAACCTGGGACTTGCAATTAGCATCTGAAGAGGTGGCTAACACATCGCACGCATTGAAATTAGTGTCAGAATTGTAGAAGAAATTTTCGAGGTTTAGTAAATTGCTGGGCAAGGCAGTAAACTCTTTTTGTTTTGTATTTTTCTGAAGTGAGAAGTGGAGAGTCAGAGAGACAGGCTCCCATATGTGCCCAACCGGGATCCACCCAGCAAGCACACTAGGAGCGATGCTCCATCTGGGGTGTTGCTCTGCTGCAACCAGAGCCATTCTAGCGCCTGAGGCGGAGGCCATGGAGCCATCCTCAGTGCCCAGGGCAACTTTGCTCCAATGGAGACTTGGCTGCAGGAGGGGAAGAGAGAGACAGAGAGAAAGGAGAGGGGGAAGGGTGGAAAAGCAGATGGGCGCTTCTCCTGTGTGCCCTGACCAGGAATCGAACCCAGGACTTCTACACACCGGGCCAACACTCTACAACTCAGCCAACCGGTCAGGGCCAAGGCAGTAAACTCTTAAATCAACATCCTGAAACCTAGAGTGCATAGCTGTGTGTCATGAGCGATGAGCCTTCAGTCAGTGATGATGAAAGACAAAGGCTTGGAAACCCCCTTCTTAGATACCTCAACAACTGCCTCTGAGTCTTCCCTAAAGTCACTGATGAAACAATATCAACTCTCTAAGGTTATAGTGTTACCGGCAGTGTTGGTGGTGAAATTGGACCCTGGACCTTAGTTTGGCAATAAAAGAATTCAGAGCCCAAAACTCAAATTATAAGAAAGTTACAGAGGTAGTAGAAGTGAGCCAACTGGGCTGCTTGGACTCAGGGAACAAGTTACAGAGGCAGAATAAGGGCCCCCCTGGAGCTTAGGAGAAAGAGAGGTGAAGGTACACCTGAGAGGAGGAAGGGAAAGGGAAAGGCACAGGCGTGCTCCCCAGAGGAAGAGCATGGTGGGTCCTTGTCTTGACGGTTTTAAAGGCTGGGAGTTTAGGGGAGGATCTCAATAAAACATTCATCAACTTTATGCTAATGAACCAAAATGAGATTTATTCCCCTGACTTCATGCATCCTTGGGGGTGGTTGGCACAAATGGCACTAGTTGAATTTCTGCTGTCTCCCTGAGAAGGGTGATAAGCTATTTACTTTCTGGTTGGGTAAAAGTATAAAACCATTTATTCTCAAGTGTCTTCAGTTAGGGAAGATAGGATTTGTGATTTACTAGACGGCTCTAAACGGCTTGGCCACTTAACTCTCTGTCTCAGTTCCCCTATTCCACTTGTCCTGGCTTACTAGCCTGTCTCAATAGCAGGTTTAAAGTTTGTTCTTTCTGTTGCTATCTCTCTCCAAGTAGTGAGAGGAGCAGGTAAAAGCTAGGGAAGCCAAAGAGTCATAGCACAAAGTCACAGAATGTACCAGCCCAAAGAGCATGGATAGCCAAGTTGATGTGCCACTTGCCAATTTTTCTCTTCAGCTGTTTCAAGTCCTTATACATCTTTCTTTCACTTCGCTTTTTTGTCTTTTTTCTTTTTTCCCCCTATTTTCAATCCCAGGCTGTACATATTAGAATACTGAGGTAACATATTCAGTGACTGCGGTTAGGTAGGCCCCCTGATCATAGAAGAGTGAAGAGTAATTGGAAGGACACACATGGCAATAAGAAGAAAAAGTCTCAAGGAAACATAGGGACAGTAAAACTGACCTCAGGACCTTTGCGTGGTGTTGGAGAACTGGAAGGCTTCATCCTAGCTCTAAAGATGGAGTGTTCTTGATGCTCCTTCGATTCTTGGACCGCTCACCACTAAAGTGACAGTTTTTCTTTGTTTTTGCTCCAACCACTGCTATTACTACCAATTGACGATCTCTATTCTGTAACTTTTCTCTAACGCATAGCTTTGTTTATTTAGAACTTGGTATTATTCATGACCTCAGCCCACTGTCTCCTCAAAGGGACCTCACCTCCCCAAGATTTCACTTTAGGACCCTCACTACTATCACTTTGCCTTTTTCTGTAGCTTCCACTCCAACTCTAGGAGGGAAAGAATTGGACTCGTCATTGTCCCTGTGGAGCAGAGCTTTGAGGACTAGACCATCTCAGGTCACTGCCCAGACAATTGATAGGCTAGCTCTTGGTCACATGACCCTTCTGATTCAATTAATGATGGTGGTGATAGGTGGAAGTAAAAATCACATGGTCAAAACCTTCACCATATATGCTTAAGGAACCAGCCAGGGTCTCCTCACTCTCCAGGTATCCAGAGGACAGGATCTTTTATTTTTTTTGTTTTTTGGGGGGGTTTTATGTGGGTTTTTTTTTTTTTTTGGTTTGTTTTTTGTATTTTTCTGAAGTTGGAAACGGGGAGGCAGTCAGACAGACTCCCGCATGCACCCGACCGGGATCCACCCGGCATGCCCACCAGGGGGCGATGCTCTGCCCATCTGGGGCGTTGCTCTGTTGCTACCATTTTTATGTGTTTTGTTTGGTTTTTTTTGGTTTGTTTTGTTTTTTGTATTTTTCTGAAGTTGGAAACGGGGAGGTAGTCAGACAGACTCCCGCATGCATCCGACCGGGATCCACCCGGCATGCCCACCAGGGGGCGATGCTCTGCCCATCTGGGGCGTTGCTCTGTTGCTACCAGAGCCATTCTAACACCTGAGACAGAGGCCATGAAGCCATCCTCAGTGCCCGGGGCCAACTTTGCTCTAATGGAGCCTCCGCTGCGGGAGAGGAAGAGACAGACAGAGAGGAAGGAGAGGGGGAGGGGTGGAGAAGCAGATGGGCGCTTCTCCTGTGTGCCCTGGCCGGGAGTTGAACCCGGGACTCCTGCACGCCAGGCCGACGCTCTACCACTGAGCCAACCGGCCAGGGAGGACAGGATCTTTTAGAAGAATCTGAGGGCTCTTGATTGACCTGTTCTGTAAACATGCATAATTTTTATTTTCTGTACTGAGGGAGACAGATTGGAGGTACTCACCCAGCCCGCATATGCCCCATATTTACAATCACTTCCCAGCCTCCCAACCCCTCTTAAATTCTCCTTGGCTCAAGCCAGATCAATCAGATGCTCTTTCCAAAAGATTTGGAATTAGGACACTAAGTCTAAGTTAGATGATGATGGGATGGGTGCTTGAACTGTAAGGTCGCACAGAATTTTGAGAAGCCAACCAACAACATCCCATGTACATTTAAGTTTGGGGAAGCAGAAATAGCCACTCTGCAGAGAAAAAGTAAACTTAGAGCAAGCAGAAAGAAGAGGAGGTAGGTGGCCCCATGAAAGATAGGCTTTCTGGAAAGTTCTATTTCCTGGGTGGCCTGGTCATGCTTTTTGTCTTGTTCTTAGAGATAGATGTTGATAATGTTGTTTGCTGTATTCTCTCAACTAACCCCTTTTTTCACTTGAGTTAGTATGAAGGGCTTTTTGTTGAAGTTGTCGTCCCTCACAAATAAGCCCTCTCCAACAAAAATGCCTACCCCTGCCGTCCAAAATGTTTTTTGGGGTTGTTTGTTTGTTTTTTAATTTTTTACAGAGACAGAGAGTGAGTCAGAGTGAGGGATAGACAGGGACAGACAGACAGGAATGAAAAGAGATGAGAAGCATCAATCATTAGTTTTTCATTGCGCGTTGCAACACCTTAGTCGTTCATTGATTGCTTTCTCATATGTGCCTTGACCACGGGCCTTCAGCAGACCGAGTAACCCCTTGCTGGAGCCAGCGACCTTGGGTTCAAGCTGGTGGGCTTTTGCTCAAACCAGATGAGCCCGCGCTCAAGTTGGCCACCTCGGGGTCTCGAACCTGGGTCCTCTGCATCCCAGCCTGATGCTCTATCCACTGCGCCACCGCCTGGTCAGGCCAAAATGTTTTGTTGTTTTTTTTTTAATTTTTTATTTATTCATTTTAGAGAGGAGAGGGAGAGACAGAGAGAGAGAAGGGGGGGGGAGGAGCTGGAAGCATCAACTCCCATATGTGCCCTGACCAGGCAAGCCCAGGGTTTCGAACCGGCAACTTCAGCATTTCCAGGTCGACGTTTTATCCACTGCGCCACCACAGGTTAGGCCCAAAATGTTTTTAAATACAGGTACAGCTGTATTATTTCCCCTAAGCACACGGCTAAGATCTTTCTCCCTCCCCCAGGTTCTACTGGAAAATGGGGAAATATAGCAATGAGCCTCCCACCCCTCCAAAGGTCACCATCTTCTCCATTTATTATAGTTACTTACTGGTTTATCATACTAATTACTTTAACTACCACAGACCTCAACTCATAGGTGTATATTGCCATAAAGCAGCAGAGAACAGAATCAAATGTAACCACCTTGAGGGAAGAAAACACCTGAGTTCTAAATTTTATGAAGACATGTTGCTTATCCTCCCTCATAGGCAAAGTCAGTGAGAGGATGGATGCTGCCAGGAGTCTGACTGTACAGAGCTCCCCCCACATGGAAGGAAAAACCAGGAGGGCAGAATATGATTTCTCCTCAGACCTTACACAATGTTTTCTTCTTTAAATTCAATCCTTTTGACTTAACCAGTAGGGCTGTGAGCAACCAGAATATGGCTGTCCTCTCAGGAGAGGATATCAGCTGGGTATCTAAGCAGTCTTTTTTATTTAGTGAGATATCGAGAGAGAGAGGACAGGCAGGGACAAATAGGCAGAAAGGGAGAGAGATGAGAAGCATCAATTTGTTGCAGCATTTTAGTTGTTCATTGATTGCTTTCTCATACGTGCTTTGATGGGGGGGGGGTCTCCAGCTGAGCCAGTGATCCCTTGCTCAAGCCAGTGACCTTGGGCTCAAGCTAGCAACCTTGGACTTCAAGCCAGTGACCCTGGGGTCATGTCTATGATCCCACACTCAGGCCAACGAACCTACGCTCAAGCCAGAGACCTCGGGGTTTCAAACTTGGGTACTCAGCAACCCAGGTCAATGCTCTATCCACTGCACCACCAGTTGGTCAGGCAGGTAACTAAAGTCTTAATCCCATCTGCACAAAGTCCCCCCGCTCCCATCCCCCACACCTCTGACACACAGCAATCACAGTCCCTTGGAGAAACCTTTCTAGATCCACTGGGAACAGGAGATGTGATCACCAGAAGACTCTGTGATGCCATGTTTTCCCAAAGACCTTGCTTAGTGCCAGTGCAGTCTGTATAAAAACGTATTCATCTGTGGACACAGCCTTTATAAACCTCAGTAATCTGCCAGGGCTAAAATACTACATTGCTTAGGGTTCAAACCTCATATTGGATTTGAAGGGTTCCAATAACAAGCACCTTTTCTCTTAGCCTCAGTTCTAAAGAAGTGAGAAATAAAATAATAATAACAGGTATGATCAATCTGTCACCTTTTCCAATAATAAAGTTAACCTTGCAGACTGTGGCTTAAGTATCTCGGCACGTGAGCTTTCCAGAGTTAGCCATATTCTTAACCATATTCTTTTTCTTTTTCTTTTTTTTTTCTTTTTTTGGTTTTTTTGTTTGTTTTTGTTTTTTTTTACAGAGACAGAGAGAGAGAGGGATAGATAGGGACAGACAGACAGGAATGGAGAGAGATGAGAAGCATCAATTATCAGTTTTTCGTTGCGACACTTTAGTTGTTCATTGATTGCTTTCTCATATGTGCCTTGACTGTGGGCCTTCAGCAGACCGAGTAACCAGCAACTTTGGGTCCAAGCTGGTGAGCTTTACTCACACCAGATGAGCCCACGCTCAAGCTGGCAACCTCAGGGTCTTGAACCTGGGTCCTTCCGCATCCCAGTCTGATGCTCTATCCACTGTGCCACCGCCTGGTCAGGCAACCATATTCTTTTTCTAAGACACAGCATTGGAAGCCATGCCCTCCCCACATGGAGGCCAGGTTCTCTATAGTTACTCACTCCGTAGGGCAGCAGAATTGATGGTTCCTAGTTTCAAATTTTTAAAAAAGAAAATAGAGATTGGTTACCCTAGCAGGACAGAAGCCTCTCCCAGATTTACCAATAAGCTCTATTCTTCCCATTCCCTTGAGAGAAGTCACTGAGTGGGCTGAAAGGCCAGGACAGTAACCACAATGGAGCTTCCTCTATTGAAAAGGAAGCATTAATTAAGACTGAGGAATACTTTCTTTTATTGCTAATAGCTATTTCTTGTTAAATATATTTTAAGTAGTTGCATGTCTGGAAAAGCCAGCTCACTGTAATAATCAACCTTTATCAGAGACTTGATCAGTCCAGGCAGTATTAGGTGCTTTAATACCTCATTTAATTAGCAGACAAGCCTGAGATCGAGTCCTGTCATCATCCCCACCTTGTAGATGAAAAAGCCATAGCACAAAGTTTCGACCAGATGGTTTGATCGTGCACCTAGTGAACAGTGAAGCTGGGTCTCAGAGGCATTTCTTTGAGCAATTACACTAGTGATTTTCAAAGTGTGATCCTTATGAAATTGTTAGAAATTTACATTCTCAGGCTTCACTCCAGACCTAGTGAATCAAAACTTTGGAGATGAAGCCCAGCGGTGTGTGTTTTAACCAACCAGGGGATTCTGATGCAAGCTCAAGTTTGAGAAGGACTTCGTTCTACTGCCCACCAGAGCTTGGTCTTAAGCAGAAATTGAGTTATCACCCCTGGGAGAAGGGAGACTAGGACACAAAAGGGAGAAGAAAAAGAAGCTGAGTATAGAAAAAAGCAGAGTTGTGGGGGCAGACAGGATAAAATTAATTTTGAATTAAAGAAAAATGGGTTTAAAGGTTGGCTAAAGCATTGACTAGGAGAAATACTTATAGCACTCTGTAGACATCTCCATCCTTTGTTTACAGTTGCCTACTAAGTGTTTGTGTGGGATACATTTAGATTAATTCAATTATTGAGTTTACATGCATTGAGCGGTTACTTTGAGGAGCATTATAACATAGTGGTTGAACACTGTGATTTGATTCGGAGGCCAGGTAGGTGATCTAGGTTCAAATCCCAGGTCTAACCCTTCACAGCGGTGTGACTGGGAGTTTCTTCACTCCCCTTCCTTAGGGTGCTTATTTACAAAACGGTGTTAATAAAATACCCACAGTATACTGCATCTGTCAACCAAGTTCATTTTCCAATCAACTGCAAAAATCAGGAGTAAAATGGGACATGAAGATGTATTAATTATAGGAAAGGTTTCATTTTCATTGAAGGGATTTGCAGTTCCTGTGTGTCTGATACTTATCTGATTAACTCCTCAAATTTTCAATCTCCATTAGAAAGAGATCTTGCTTGACATTTTGGTTAAAACTTGCTAACCATTAAGAGGTTTATTACAAGCAACAATAAGGAAGTGGTCCGCACACACAAAAAAGAAGAAAACCTTGTACTTTTTACCCAAGGCTTCTGTCTTAACAAGAGCAAAATTGTTCCTCTGTGGTATGGAGGGAACTTGGAACTGAAGTAGACCGAAAGTCATTGTTCCTGGTTAACATAACTTTATTTTCCAACAGAAAAATGAGAGTTGATATGTTGCTTTGTTATAATTAGAAAAAGATTGTGTAGCTGGTTTTACCTGCCACAATCTCTAGAATATTGTTTTCCCTCTACCTTTGTAATGAAAAAAAAAAAGGTTAAATATTCTTCATATATGACTGAAGGTCTTTATCCCAACCAAAATTCAGTGGAGAGGGACAATAGTATTTCTGCACAATTTTTTCAATTTTAATCATTGGATAACAGGATGTAAAGTGGGTGGGGTTGGTTACATTGCTGGTTCAGTAAGAAGACGGAAGAGATAAACAGAGCTAAGTGGGCAGCATCACCTGAAGCAGGATGCAGTCTTTCAAAAGGTGAGCAGCAAAGTGATGGAAGGTTATTTCACTACCTAAAGTTCTATTTAGAAGAGGGAGATTTTCATAGTTCACTATTAAAAAATTCCTTTAGAGATTAGAACAAGCTAAGTTCAAACTATTGACCTCATCCTATATTGTTTACTTTTTGATGGTGGTGTGGCAGATGTTTAGCTGTTCCTAAATACGTATTCTGCCCGTCATTCTTGATTTTTTGCTGTCCACATAGGCACCCAAGATAAAGACTACACTTCTCAGCTTCCCTTGCAGTGGCCAACTGTCCATGTTTTGAACAATGGGACAAAATCAGATGTGGTGATGTTTAGGTTGTTGGAAATACTTTTAAGAGGAAGGTTTGTCCTTGTTTTACCTTCCTGCTAAATGGAATGTAAACAAAATTGGGACTGGAAAAGCCATCCTGAATCATCAGCATCACCACCCACAGAGAACTGTTACACAATTTAGAAAAAGACCCGCTCTCCCCATAAAACTTGAGGTCCAGCTAGTCCCTTTGTGTGAATTTATAAAAGGTCCCCTCCCTCCAATCCAACTCAACCGGGGCCCTAGGCTGCTTGATATATCAATACTACCAATCATGGGCTTAATTTCAGTCCCTACTTCAGCTTTTTGCACATGCACAGGATCTGAACAGCAGAACCATTTGGCAGCACTCCCGAGAATGGAGGTCACACACCACAGAGCAACATGACAGGCAGTTCCTGAGTCTCATCATCATGGAGTGCCATAGCAGTCAGCACTGGTCCACCGACTTGGTTTTATTTTTTTTAGCGAGACAGACAAGAGGTGAGAAGCATCAATTCTTCATTGCAGCACCTTAGTTGTTCATGGATTGCTTTTTCATATGTGCCTTGACTGGAGGACTCCAGCTGAACAAGTGACCCCTTGCTCAAGCCAGCAACCTTGGGCTTCAAGCCAGCAACCATGTGGTCATGTCTATGATTTCACGCTCAAGCTGGCAACCCTGCACTTAGGCTGGTGAGCCCGTGCTCTAGCGGATGAACCCACGCTCAAGCAGTAGACCTCAGGGTTTTGAACCTGGGTCCTCTGTGTCCCAGTCTGAAGCTCTATCCACTGTGCAACCACCTGGCCAGACCCGACTTGGATTTTTAAGTGAAAAAAAAATTCTTTTTTTCTTTGTATTCTACTTAGTACTCCATGAATCCTGAGTTTTCTGGTCTGACTGGTGGCAACAGGTAATGTTCCCAGTTTTGTATGGGCCCCTAGTACTGTTCTCTGTAATCCTTTTTTTTTTTTTTTTTTTTTTTTTTTGGTATTTTTCTGAAGTTGGAAACCGGGAGGCAGTCAGACAGACTCCTGCATGTACCCGACCGGGATCCACCCGGCATGCCCACCAGGGGGGCGATGCTCTGCCTATCTGGGGCATTGCTCTGTTGCAACCAGAGCCATTCTAGTGCCTGAGGCAGAGGCCATGGAGCCACCCTCAGCACCCGGGCCAACTTTGCTCCAATGGAGCCTTGGCTGCGGGAGGGGAAGAGAGACAGAGTAAGGAAAGGGGGAGGGGTGGAGAAGCAGATGGGAGCTTCTCCTGTGTGCCCTGGCCGGGAATCGAACCCGGGACTCCTGCACACCAGGCCGACGCTCTACCACTGAGCCAACCGGCCAGGGCATACGTGAAAGAAAATTCTATTTTAAGACATTATTTTTATTTTTGTCAGTCCTAAGACGGCTCACTTAACATACTTGGAAGCCCTGGATTTTACTGTTGGCTATTTTGACTCATAACTCTCCTTGCCCCACACACTAGACTGCATAGGTTTTATGAGTACCTCATTAATCAGTCACCCACAGTACATACCAACTATTCTCTGCTCTACATCCTATGATTTTTATCTTTACACCACTGGGATCAGAGCTTCTACAAGGCTGGGCCTCATTATAGTAAAATCTTCATAGGTTTCCTTTTGACTTTAAGACCATTTGCTAATGGAGTTTTACCTGTTAATTTGGAGAGTAACACCAGGAGTGGTCCACTGAATTTAGATGGCAGTGTTCTGTTGTTTCTTGGTTTTTTGTTTGTTTGTTTGTTTTTTACAGAGACAGAGAGAGGGATAGATAGGGACAGACAGGAACAGAGAGAGATGAGAAGCATCAATCATCAGTTTTTCATTGCGACACCTTAATTGTTCATTGATTGCTTTCTCATATGTGCCTTGACTGGGGGGCCACAGCTGACCGAGTAACCCCTTGCTTGAGCCAGCAACCCTGGGTCCAAGCTGGTGAGTTTTGCTCAAACCAGATGAGCCTGTGCTCAACCTGGCAACCTCGGGGTCTCGAACCTGGGTCCTCCTCATCCCAGTCTGACGCTCTATCCACTGCCCCACCACCTGGTCAGGCCTGTTGTGTTTCTTAATTAGAGACTGCAGACAGCAGCTAACTCACATACCAAATGATGGTAATGAGACCATGCCCAGAAAAAACAAACTACCATTTTGTAGCAACTCTTTACCCTCAAAATTTTAGACAATGATATGAAACCCAAACTATTACTTATTTTTCAAAAATAATTTCTACTATATGATCTCTCAACACCTCTGAGGTAAGTGCATATATTTTTTTTGTAGAGGTGGAAACAAGACAAGGAGCAATAAAATGGCCTGTCATGATCACACAGCTAGTTAGAGGAGCTAAATCTAATATCCAGATCTTTTAGATATATGCTTTTTTCATTACTTACTGGTTCACACTCCTTTTAGTTCCTGAAACTATTTCTTTGTAGCTCCATTTCAGCCAGCATGTAGTGCCAACCCCATCCACAGGCAGTCTCGGTTTTACTGTAGGATGTGCCAAATTGTTTGTTTTGATCCTGGCAGAGGATGCCCTGATTATCTGCACTAATGTAAACAGTTCCCAGTCCTCTATCACTCTTCCTAATTGGTCACGTCCCTTAGGCTGTTGGCTATCATTCTCTTTCATAAGGCTTACCTCACTAGGTAAAGAACACATGCAAGATTTAATCTGCTTAATCGACCCAAAAGCACTGTAAACCCGTCTTTGATTCTGAATTGATAATCTTTAAGCTTTCAAATTACCAAGTAAAGGGCAAATGAAATATATTCTTTTAGAGCAGCTATGCAAATCGTTTTTAAAAAAGCCTGGATTCAGGCTTTTTTAAAATTCATAAAATATGGCCCCTGGAGAGTCATATTCACTTATATTTTGGGTGGCCTCCAAAATTTATTAGTCTTGCGGAGAAGTAAAATATTTGTTGTTCTGTGCTATTTGTGATACAATTAACTCATATATTCTTAACATTCTATTCACTATCTTCTATGCAGTAGGTTGTATTTTCACAATTGAGGAAAATATCCAGACCCATCAGCACTCACCAGTCACATCACTTAAGACCAACAGAGAATCACCTCAGATATTATGAATCTTCTTTTTTTTCTTTTTTTTTTTTTTTTACAGAGACAGAAAGAGTCAGAGAGAGGGATAGACAGGGACAGAGACAGACGGGAACAGAGATGAGAAGCATCAATCATTAGTTTTTCGTTGCACATTGCAACACCTTAGTTGTTCATTGATTGCTTTCTCATATGCACCTTGACCATGGGCCTTCAGCAGACTGAGTAACCCCTCGCTTGAGCCAGGGACCTTGGGTCCAACCTGGTGAGCTTTTTGCTCAAACCAGATGAGCCCGCGCTCAAGCTGGCGACCTCGGGGTCTTGAACCTGGGTCCTCAG
Source organism: Saccopteryx leptura (assembly GCF_036850995.1). Lineage (NCBI taxonomy): Eukaryota > Metazoa > Chordata > Mammalia > Chiroptera > Emballonuridae > Saccopteryx > Saccopteryx leptura. The sequence continues at coordinate 113,948,691 of NC_089504.1, forward strand.
CATCCCAGTCCGATGCTCTATCCACTGCGCCACCGCCTGGACAGGCTGAATCTTCTTTCTTGATGAAACCAGGAAGCACTATTCCTTTTAATCTCATAGAAATTGTTTTGCTCCCCAACTGAAATATTTTATTCCTTGCATTACTGAAATCCCTGTTAAAAATCTGCTAGTATTGGGCTAAAATGTGTCATTTGGAAATCAGTTTAAAACATTGAAGACTTGGTCATCTCCAGTCTACAGATAGAAAAACAGCCATGACTTTTAAAGATCGTATTGAAATATAACTTTGTAACCTTGACTAGAACTGAAACAAGGCTCTGCAGAAGTTGTAGGTGCTAGTAAATGTTGAAAGTAGCATTTCACTCATGCATTCCAATGTAGGGAGAAAAAAGACACAGTAGAAACAATCAGATTGCTACTAATAATCCCAGTCAGACTCTCCACCTCAAGGCTGTTTAAACTGAGCCTGATATGATTAACTCCTACTTAGTCATGCTCATGTGGACTTGCAAGCTCCACATGCCCCAGAAGTCTCTCTTCTGGACAGATGCAGCTATGCAGTTTTGTATGTCTTACCTGTCATAATGTTGAACACTGTCAGTTGTGAATGAAATTAGCAAAAAGCCAAAGAAGCTTTAGGGAAGTTTTTTGGGGGTTTTTTAACGTACAGATTTCTAAACGTGCAAAACCCTTCTACAATATTCATGTGTAAGAGGCAAAGCATTTTTTAAAATAGTATTACAAGCATCAATTTTTACTCCTCCTATTTTATGTCAGGTAATAACCCACTTTAATCCAGGAAGACTTTCCTAACCTCCAACCCAAATTTGGAGCTCCTCTGGAGATGCTCCCTTGGCAGAGACCTATTTATTCATCTTTGTCTTGAGAGTGTCTAGGAGAGCTCAAAATGATTCTGAAATGAAAAAATGTCCACTGTGGGAACTCTGAAAATGTGTTAAGTCCCTGCTGTGAAGGCCACTAAATGAAAAGTGGAGGTAAGTCCTATACCCATTTTCCCTTCTGTGAAAGACAAACACTGCTTTCTTTCATTTGCCTAAAGATGTCAGGGAAGACAAAAACTGAAAACCCCATTTCACATTATTAAAGACATCTCAATCAAGTACTGCTCAATAAATACTGCACAGCCATTACTGAGGAAGGCTTCAAGAGCAGTGGTGGAAGATCGGAATGAGGGCAGGTGGGGCAGCATGGCCTGAGGGCAGCTCTTCACTGCCCCCCCCCCAAAAAAAAACCACACAACTAAGAAAACCTATAGAAAGTGAGGAATGGTGGTATATGGAATAGAGCACCCTCCAAAGAAATAAATAAATTCTTTTTTCAATTCAGCCTTACCATCTACATTAATAAGTACCACAGCTTGGAAAAATAAAGATATGGATTGTAAAATCATGAGGACAAAATAGAAACAATGTCAAAAATGTTTCTTAGAAGTCTGCCTTTTCTTAAATAGCTCTTGTTCCAAAACACTCTGTATAATCACTGTTAATTTGTACTGAGGGGCATAATCCTCAAACCTGAAAGGTCACTAAAATTGTATTTCCCCATTCTTCCCTCACACGAATGTTAACACACCGATATGAAAGCAGACGTAAGGAAATTATAACTTATCTGTGAACATGAGACAGCTTTAAGCAAGAATATTGGCCCTGCTTTGTATTATAGCCACATGTTCCCACTTTCTCAACAACCTTGAAAAATAAATATTTGAACTACAATCTTCAATAAAGTTCCTCTACATTTGTTGTCAGTCTTAATCACCTTTTGCTTGTCTGCTTAGTGCTTTTAGCTCTTAGATGTTGCACCTGGAGATTCTAGCCTGCTTTATGATGTAGGTTTATATGCCCTTTAATTGAAAGCAAACCGCCTTAGATAATCCAGTGACAACAACATTACAAGGTCCACTTTCCGTTAAAAAAGCAAATAGAAATATTAGGTTGTTCTCTAAAATGAAGAAAACACATAAAAATACACTACAATCTGCCTTTATCAGAGGTAAAGGCCAGTCTAAAATGCCTCTTTTGTGCTTTTTCTACCCCCCTGGTGGGAGTGGGGGAGTGTGAGGAACTGTAGTTCTCAATGACTAATCTTTTCTCACTATATGGTATTTCTCTGCCCAAAGGAAGACTTTAGTCATACAGTATGTTAAATACTGTATTCATGCTACTACAATAACTATATAAACTTTAAACCCCTAGTTTTAAGATTATAATTATTACTTGTATTTCATTTAAAAAAACAAAACATGTAACATAAACCTCACTTCTAATCAGTGTTTGCTATTTTTCAGTGTATGTTAAATTGAGTTTGCAAAAAGGAAGAAGAGGTGACATAAGTGGTGTCTTGGCCCTGGCCAGCTGGCTCAGTGGTAGAACAATGGCCTGGAGTGTGGATGTAGCAGGTTCAATTCTAAGTCAGAGCACATAGGAGAAGCGACCATCTGCTTCTCCACCCGTCCCCTTCCCCCATCTCTCTCTCTCTCTCTCTCTCTTATCCTTCACACAGCCATGGCTCGACTGGTTCAAGCACATCAGCCCCAGGTGCTGAGGATGGCTCCACAGAGCCTCTGCCTCAGGCACTAAAAATAGCTCAGTAGCAAGCATGGCCCCAGATGGGGTTTGCAGAGTGGAACCTGGTCAGGGCACATGCAGGAGAGTCTGTCTCTCTTATCTCCCTTCCTCTCACTTGAAAAAAAAGTAGCAAATAATAAAAAGATGTAACTTTAAGGAGATATAATTTCTATAAAATAGCTTCAGGATTTTAAGTAGCAATACAACAACTGATTGAAAAAGAAATAACAATTAACATATACTAAGGGTTCTGTCTGAAAAACTATGTACAACATGTGAATGGTGACCCCTAGAGTTGTTACAGTGCACAGCTTGCAGGGCTGACTGAGAGTTGAAGATACCAATGAAAGTATTTTTTCAAAAAGGAACTAAAGTGGCCCTGGCCGGTTGACTCAGCGGTAGAGCATCGGCCTGGCGTGCGGGGGACCCGGGTTCGATTCCCAGCCAGGGTACATAGGAGAAGCGCCCATTTGCTTCTCCACCCCCCCCCTTCCTCTCTGTCTCTCTCTTCCCCTCCCGCAGCCAAGGCTCCATTGGAGCAAAGATGGCCCGGGCGCTGGGGATGGCTCCTTGGCCTCTGTCCCAGGTGCTGGAGTGCCTCTGGTCGCGGCAGAGCGATGCCCCGGAGGGGCAGAGCATCACCCCCTGGTGGGCAGATCTTCGCCCCTGGTGGGTGTGCCGGGTGGATCCCGGTCGGGCACATGCGGGAGTCTGTCTGACTGTCTCTCCCCGTTTCCAGCTTCAGAAAAATACCAAAAAAATAAATAAATAAATAAAAAGAATAATGAGTTTAATGGTACTAAAAACCTATCTGTTCACTGTCCTCCAAACAGAACAGGAACATCTTCTCGTAAATTAAAAAGCCACTGGAATGTATTTTTATGGGAAAGTAGGTTCAAAATAAGGTATTGATATAGTTATAGTGAATGTGCCTATCTCCTACTTCTACCCTTTACCACTAGGGAGTGAAAAGTGAATAAAGACAGCAACATTTTAAACAAAATTAACTTATATTAAAAATATTTTGTTTATAAACAATTTTAATACTACAAAGTAGTACTTCAATACAAAGCAGTTCAAATATTAACTGTTCTTTAAACTGTTAAACTTTATTATAAATTAAATTTTCTTTACAAAAAAATTGCACATAATATTTGACCACTCTTAGGTTCTGATGCACTGGCATTTGCAATAGTTTCTTTAATCTTCAAGTTAAACAGTCTCGGCAAGGAGTCCAGAACGTAGAAAGGGCAATAAACAACCCTGCTTTGCATTCAAGTGCAACTAGCAGACTTGTGGCCATGGCAGTTACACTTTCCTTAAGATGGACTGCTTAAGTTTAAATCCTGAAAATGAAGATCTCAAAAGGTTTAAAAAGGAAGAACTAAAAGAGACTGCCTGCTTTTTACTGTAAACACAGCCTTGGAAATTAAATCCCAAACAAGAATCTCTCAGGCATCAGAGTGTCAAGTGAATCAGGACTAGCACAACATAAAGGGGAAGGGGAAAGTAAAAAATAAAAACAAAAATAAAGCAAAATTAAAATATGTCAGTCACTTTGAGGAACTATACTTACGTACATGATGTTATGAGAATCTGGCAGGGCCTAGAGGCAGACCAAACAGGAAGTTCATTTATCCAACCGAAGAGGGTCGTGTTCATTGCTTCCAATTTTGAGGACAGGATATAGTAGGGAACTTGATATGATCGGTAACACTTGTCTGCATTACACAGACTTTAGCCAGGGATCAGCCTAATCTTGAAGGATCATTCAAATAATTTTGGCAATTATTATAAGGACTTAGAACTGACTGCGCACCAGTGTTCAGTGATTCTTGCTTTCTGTTTTGTAACTGTTTAAATTTAAGAGCTCATTTAGGCTGACTCCAATCTCTTGGCACTTGGAAACTAGTTTTCTCAGGTTATCAGTTTTACCTCCTTCTGAAGCTTCAAACAAGAGTTGCTGTAAAAGACAGGGAAGCACAAAAGTAAGACTTAGCTAGACTGTGAGCATTACCACATCAATGGACATGGCACATGCAGAAAATTTATAGGAAAACTTCGAGATGTAATAAAAGAAAAAAAAGCATTACATCTTTCCACAGTGATGCACAAAGAGGTAACTTCTGTAAGGCTCTCTGATATAAACGGTGGACCTATAAGATAGATATACACACAATTCTGTCAGGAAACGTGATGAAAACACCTTTATAATCCTAACTATTTGAATGATTATTTCATAACATTCAATACAAAATAATTATATTGGCTTTGAGAATTTCCAAACATTTAAAGTTCTTGGAATGTTAACTTCTATGCTTTATTCCTTTTAAAATGAGAAGTTAACAGAAGGGGCAGAATAGCTTTTAAGAAAAAGTGACCCATCTGATAGTCATGGCTTACCTCTTTTTGTCCCTTTAAAACAATCTCAGCAGCAATGGCTCTAAGAAAAAAAAAGGGAACATAGAAAAGGGGAAAAAAATTATATATCTTTGAACAAAATGATACTACCACTGGCAGAATACTGACTGTGGGAATCTGAGTACAAAACTTCCTGAAAGTAACAGGCTAAACTTCCAAGGAGGGTAACCTATAGTGAAAAGAAAAATTCAACAGTATCAACTTTACAAGAATAAAGCAGACCAGTTTTTTGAACATAAATAACGTTCAAGAAAAATATTCATAATTACTAGTAAAAAATACTTGGCACTACACCTTTAAAAGAAAGAGTACATCACACTACAAGTGGGAGAAACACCCAAATTTCAAAAGGGATGGTCTTAAAATGTATATAAACAAACTAATGTGTTTGATAACAGCATTGCTATCTAAATGTTCTCCTCAATAAAAATTCTAACTCTATCCATTTTGCTTTTCAAAGCAATTTTTGAGTACTTCCTCACTCTCAGTATAAAACCTCAGCAAGTGCCAAAAACAAATCTGAATTAGTCCAGGAAAAAAGAAGGAAAAATAATGATGTCATTTAAGATTTACCTGTCTGGAGCAACCCTTACAAATAAAAACAATAGCTATAAAAACATGTACATGATTGTTGCATTACATTTTCCAGGTGGCCAGGCATGTTGGGATATTATATGTAAACATCTTGGCTTGAAGTTTCAGAATCTGAACATTACTTTCTTCCCATTCATGATGAAGTAGCCTGCAAAGTATATTCAAGAAAATGAACAAAGCATTGCAAGTGTAAGGAACCCCAAATGTGCTCCACAAGCAGGATGTTTGATGAGGTATAATTTTAGGTCAGTTAAATTCCATCAAGGCTATTCAGCAAGTATTTGTAGAATCTACCTTACAAAAATTACCCCGGGACAGGAACATGCAAACTAGCAAGAAGTCCAGTCAAGACCCATGCCATCTTCAACAAACTAAAATAAGGTCCCTGTAGTCTTATAAAATATTAAAGCAGTCTCTCCAAATTACACTCTGTGTGCCCCTTCCCCCAAATTTTCTAAAATAATGACTTGATATCTTAATGTAATTTCCTAATATTTTTCTCTTTATTAAACAGAATACATTTAATCATGAATTTCTTGAATTAAAATGTAAGTACAGACACTAATTATTAAGTTCTCTATTCTGAAAAAAGGACAAGGGAACAAAAAGTATCAAATACAGAAGTGGAGCTTTACCAGGACAACTATCAAACTACCTATATTCCAAAATGCCTATAACAGAAAGAAAAAGCCACATTTTCTACTTCACATGTTTTACTAAGGTGATATTCCATAATACAAATTTCTGTAAATGTTCCCATAGATTAGCATGCTTTCTAAGAATTCTTATTCTAAAATCCTATGGCTATTTTTCTCACAGCCTTAGGCCTTTAAATGTTTTTCAATCTTTAATACCATTTTTCCACAAACATGCTAAGTGGAATGTAAATACTTTTAAACACAAAGGAATATTTGATAAATATTTTAGGTACCTTATGATTGAGCCATAAAACAAACTTAGAAACACTTAAGACACACTGATGCAGTTAGATGACTGCACAAGCAGAAACCAAAGCATTAGCATATAGAGAAGCTTTTTGAATTCAAGAGTAAAATCTTCAAAGGTAAAATAAGATTTCTCTATCAGAGAAGAGAAACTACAAAGAAATGCTTAAAGGTCTCCATTTAAGTGAATGTATGAAATCACTAGATAAATGTATCTCAAATGCAGTTCAGGAATTTGCATTGGATTCCTGGTGCACACTAACAATAGTATATTTGGGACCAAATGACCTATCTGGAAAAAAGTCATAGTAACCATAATATACACAGGGATAAGCAAAAGTAGGTTTACAGTTGTTTGTATGGAAAAAGACATACAGGTTATGATTATAATGATTATGATTATATTAATATGTAGTATTTATATATACAAATATAGATAAGAATAAACTCTGTGTTTTACATACTCACAAATATAAACCTACTTTTACTCACCCCTGTATATAGTTGGCTACTATCTCTATAACACTTCAAAATCTCTTTGTGGGCTCACCAGTTTCAGAGTGAGCTCGCCTACTTGAACGTGGGATCACAGACATGACCTCATGGTCGCTGGCTTGAGCAAGAAGTCACTGGCTCAGCTGGAACCCCCCCCCCGTCAAGGCACATGTGAGAAGGCAATCAATGAACTAAGGTGCTGCAACTATGAGCAGATGTTTCTCATCTCTCTCTCTTGCTGACTGTCTATCCCTGTCTGTCCCTCTAATAAAATAAATAAGTAAATAAGTAAATAAAATCTCTTAAGTAATGTTTCTTTGCCATTTAAAACACACTTAGTGCTTATAATACATGTGCTAAGAACAGATGGTATGTGCTTAGGAAACACAGATGAACTTAACTGAATTATACACCCCCTTATAGCCTGCACAGTTTTCTAAAGCAATCAGATTTTTATACTGTCTTTTACATGAATAGTTATCTATTGCATTAAAGTCATATTTATCAATGAAGCAGTGGAAGAACAGACTGTTCTTATCAAGTTTAATAATTTTATGCAAAAAACCTATACTATTGGGCTGAAAACCAAAAGAATTTTAGTTTTTCTTACCTCAGTGCAAGTCCAGAATTAGTTGGCATAATTGTGCAAAACCGTTCCAAGGTTTTAGAATGCTGGGTCTTTGGAACACAGCTCAAATAAAAGTAAATAACCTGCGAAGGTTGAGGGAAAAGGTAAAATAAACGCAACAAGATGTGAAATCCAATTACCTATGTATTTCTATAAGAAAACCCAAATAGCCTTTAAGACATGAATGTATAAATTATAATAATGTATGATGCTGTGAGTTACAGTTCCTATCATTAATTTTATCAGTGATTTTTCAAATATAAATTAGGAAATGAGGTCTAGTGATATAGTCATAGACTGAGAACACTGACAAGAAACCAGAAGTTTGGGTTTTCATTCCTGAGTCTACCTTTACTTTCTGTATAGCCGGGTAGGTGAAAGGGCTAATAATACCTGATACATCTTGCTCATGGAATGCCTGTGTGTAAATGACTTAATGTCCACAAAGTGGTTTGAAATCCTGGGATAAAGAATGTCATAGAAGTACAAAGCATAATAACAGGTTATTCCAAGTAGCAAAAAAACCACCCTACCAAAAAAATAAATAAAATGTGTATGTTTAGTTTACATTGAGCCTTTAGTCTATATTTAGCTTATATTACACTGAATAAAATGGGTCTCTGAATACTTTTTTTTTTAACAAACCTTTCATTGCTTATAAGAAGAAAACCTTATAATAAATATATCATAGTCCGATTCTACTCTTAAAATTCTAAACAGCATCTGATTTCAGTTTTATGCCCTATGACTAGCTCTATTTTCTTGATAAAATATTAACAAAAAGAGCAGCTACACTGTGCAAGCTCATTCTTATTAAAGAATTTTTCATTCAGTAAAATTTTCAACTTTTCAAGCAAATCATTACAGATATAATTACAACTACTTCTTTTAATCTTTCTCCTTTAACATGTATTAAACTTAGTATCTCTTCAAGTTTGCTTCAGCGTTAAATTTTCTTAAAATATACCATAATCAATATGTATATTTTATCTTAACTAAACCTTAAAGGGTTCTTCCCAGGGTTGGAAGAGATTAAGTAGTAAACATGATCAAGAATAACAGTATCACTGAATTGTACATTTAAAACTTATATACTATTAACTAATGTCACGCAATAAATTTAATTAAAAAAGAGAGAAGAATAATAAATGCTAGGAAAGTGATCCTAGGAAAAGTTCTCTTGATACAAAACTGGAGTTTTGCTGTCATTTTAAAGTCTCCTTCTTTTGTGCAAACATCTAAAGAAAAAAAAAGCTTTAAATTCTTACCCTATTATGAAATTCATAGTTGGACCAGTAATCAGCACTGCTAAAAGGAATGGGATATCGGGCAGGGACTGTAACCAAACATCTATTCACTAAATCAGTAAACAATCTGAATTCTTGGACTTTGTTTCTGGATCCAGCAGCTTTATTATTGGCAAAGACAAGATAACTGCCAAAAGAAAAATATTATAATTTAGAATAAGCCAGTAAATTCTTTCACCAAAAAAAAACAATTACCCCTTTACCCACCATATCCCCTTATTCCAAACACCATTCTTATTAAGAGGAACTAAACTTACTCCATCCAAATCTTCTGCACTATATCAGATCTCATGGCCACCCCTAATGCTGCCTCATATGCCTCCACTGTCTCTTTAATACTTGATTGAAGAGGATGACAAAGGCTGTTTAAAAAATGAAGGAAAACATTGTATGTCTACAGCTCAATTCTACTAGGTAAAGGAATGAAAAAGTATATTTTAAACATTACAGGTGTTATTACAATGGAATCCTTCTTTTGATCTTTCTTCTTTAATAATGTATAAACCTTAGCATCCCTTCAATTTTGCTTCAATGAGTTTAACATCAGGTTAATTTTAACACAGTATAATTCAATAATAAATAATAAATGCAAGCCTAGCATGTGATATTTCTCTCCACAGCAGATAATATCTCACCAGTAAATCAGCCACAAATAAGGAACCTGGTGGTTAAACATCTCATCATCAAAATTCCCTTTATATAAATGGGCTGGAATGTCAAGTGGTCCTGGGATATTTAAGAGATACCTGGAAGAAAACAAACTTTAAAATTATGCCTATGCACACATGAACTACTAATATTTTAAATTTTTTTTAATCCTCAATTTCAATTTATATTTCCTTAAAATATTTTTATAAGGCAATGAGACTTAATTTTTACATGTCTACCATACTGCTCTGTTCACATCTATAATATCACATATTTATTACCTTGTATCTACATGAGTAACTCCTTTCCTAAAATTAATTTTTTTATTTTATTTCTAAAACTAAACCACAATCACCTAATTAAACCTAATTAAAAATAAAGAATTACCACTCAGTCTACCAAATATCTAAAGTTTTCCCAAAATTTTCTTGTAAAAAAAGGTCTTTAATTACAAAACTTGGTCCTGGTTGGTTAGCTCAGTTGTTAGCAGGTCATCCTGAAATGCTAAGGCTGTGGGTTCAGTCCCTGGTCAAGGCACATATGGGAAGCAACCAATGAATGTACAACTAAGCGGAACAAAAATTGACTGCTTCTCTCTTTCTCTCCCTTCTTCTCTGTCTTTCTAAAAAATTAATCAATAAAAAAGGGTTACAAAACTTAATATCTAAAAACAATCTCTCTCTCCCATTCAAACACACACATACCATTATAGTTTTAATCTTAGACATGATATCAAAGTATACTCTATAACATATTTGCTCATCAGGCACAGGTTCAAGATCAAATAACACTGGGAACCCTAAAAACTATAACCTTCTCTTGAAAAGCCACAATAAGTATTAGAATAGTAAAGGCTCTAAAAAGTCAATTAGTAAAGAAATCTATTTGACATTGACTAATTCAAGTCTTCCCCCAATATATATGAACTAATGTGCATAATATTTATCAATGTCTTCAGGAACCATGGTTTTAAAGGAAATATACTGATCTCAACAACGACACACTAGTATAACTGTTTACCTTGGATTTAAAGATTATATCAAGGGGCTAAGTTTAACGGACTAAAGAGGCTGTATGAATGTTATGGGGGTGGGAGAAATATCATAAGAAAGGGAAGAAATGGGGGTATCTAGAAGTCAGCTTATCACCCCAATTTGGCCATAACTAGCTTAATCACTTACCTTCTAAGGATATTAGTTTTCTCAACTGAAAACTGAGGTAAGAGATAACTTCAAATCTAAACCACATAAGACTATCCCTAAGCTAACTTTAGTAGATCAAATAAAATCCCCAAGTTAACTGTTACAGTTATCTACTAATCTTCAAATTGATTGAAACACATGAAATTACCCCATCTAGCTGTCTTTATGCTAAATGTTACAAAGAAAAGGAAATGATAAAATCAAACTCTAGGTAAACATTAGAGTTTTAAGACTTTTGCTTTATAATTACTTTTGTGAAATTAATAAGACTGAATCTGTTGACAGCAGTGACTTCTGTTAATAAACTTTGTAAATATATATAAATTTAAAAAACTATATCAATATCACCTGAGTAGGCAGTGGTGCAGTGGATAGAGCGTCAGACTGAGATGCGGAGGACCCAGGTTCGAAACCCCGAGGTTGCCAGCTTGAGTGTAGGGTCATCAGGTTTGAGCAAGGCTTACCAGCTTGAACCCAAGGTCACTGGCTTGAGCAAGAGGTCATTCTGTCTGCTGTAGCCCTCCCCCACCTCCAGTCAAGGCACATATGAGAAAGTAATCAATGAACAACTAAGGTGCTACAACAAAGTATTGATGCTTCTCATCTCTCTCCCTTCCTGTCTGTCTGTCCCTATCTGTCCCTCTCTCTCCCTGTCACAAAAACAAACAAACAACTATATCAATATCAATAAGTATGACAATGCCCAAAATCATCTCACTCACTGCCAGTCACCTGTTATTTGACTCAAAAAAGATTTCCTAAATTAAAAGAAATGCACTCTGTGTAAATAAGGACTTCAGAATTACTTTAAAAAACTATGCAGAGAATATCTTTTTATTGTAACCCTCAATGAATTATAGCTATTCCCATAAAAAAATTAATAAAAATGACTAACAATGAGAAATTTACTTGGAGACAACCCATTTTCAAATTTTTATTGACACTTATTTATTCTGCTTCATTAGCTGACATCAAGACAATTTGAAGATCTTTGATCAGTCACTACAGCAAAAACTGATCTTTGTAACCTAAACCAATTAATCTCCATGCCCAAGGAAAAACCAGAACAAGCAAGCATGTAAAAAGTTTGATTCAGTTTTGGATTTATGCTGTGCTGGAGGAGTATGAAATGTTTTAGCAATTTAATTTAAACAGGAAGAAAGTCAGCATGGGAAAGCTGAACAATCTCTACATTCCTTATAGAATAGTTTAATTCTTTTCTATTAATTTGCATTTTAAAATATTCTAAGCTATTAATCTATATATAGCACAGCAGAAAGAATTTTAGGAAGAGTACTGAAATCACTATCAATAACTGGCTACTATAACAGGACAAATGTAAAGACTCAAGTCTTGGAAAGAACAGTGGCCCAAAACATTTTTGCCCAATCTCCAGTAATACTGCCATTCTCACAAAACATTCTACAGTGGATGAACCAGTGACTTATCAAAATGTGGGCTGTCTTTGAAAATATGGGTATTTATTTATTCATTTTAGAGAGGAGGGGAGAGAGAGACGGAAAGAAGAGGGGGAGGAGTAAGAAGCATCAGCTCCCAAAAGTGCTTTGACCGGGCGAGAGACCTCAGCATGCCAGGTCAACGTGTTATCCACTACACCACCACATGTCAGGATTGAAAATGTTTTTATATAATATGGCTATACTGGGGTTAGACAGAGGGAGCACTTAAAAAAAAAATTTTTTAAGCACTATTTTGCATATAAAACCCAAGATTTTATCATCACTCTTCAATATTTTCCACAAGAAACTTTTCAAGGAGATATCCAGTTTATGCTTCTCTCTGTTCTTCCTAACATAAAATTACAAAGTATGTCATGATAAAATAGTTTGCTTTGGATGCTATTTAGAATCAGCAAACTACACCTGTTTTTATAAATAAGTTTTTATTGAAATACAGAGATGCTCATTCATTTATACATTGTCTATGGCTGCTTTCTTATCACAACAGCATAGCTGAATATTAGTAACAGACCATATGGCTTACAAGCCTAAAATATTTACTGACTCTCAAGAAAAAACTTTTCTGGCCCTGGCCGGGTTGCTCAGTGGGTAAAGCACTGACCCAGTACACTAGAGGTCAAATAAATACACAACTAAATGGAACTAAGTGAAACAGCAAGACAATGTTTCTCTCTCTCTCTGTCAAATCAATGAAAAAAAAATTTTTTTAAAGAAAGAAAAATGTTTTCTGACCACTACAGAGAGATAAGAAAGGACGAGAACTTGAAAAAAAAAAATTCTTCATGATAAAAAAAAAAAAAGAAATCATTCTTCATGATCTGTTGTGACCTCTTATTGCTGTTAGAAAAAGAACTCACGCCCTGACCAGGCGGTGGCGCAGTGGATAGAGCGTCAGACTGGGATGTGGAAGGACCCAGGTTCGAGACCCCGAGGTCGCCAGCTTGAGCATGGGCTCATCTGGTTTAAGCAAAAAAGCTCACCAGCTTGGACCCAAGCTCGCTGGCTCGAGCAAGGGGTTACTTGGTCTGCTGAAGGCCCACGGTCAAGGCACATATGAGAAAGCAATCAATGAACAACTAAGGTGTCACAACGCGCAACGAAAAACTGATGATTGATGCTTCTCATCTCTCTCTGTTCCTATCTGTCTGTCCTTGACTATCCCTCTCTCTGACTCTCTCTCTGTCTCTGTAAAAAATAAAAAAAATAAAGAAAAAGAACTCAGAGTGCCTGACCAGGCGGTGGCAGGGTGGATAGAGCATCAGACTGGGATGAGGAAGACCCAGGTTCGAGACCCCGAGGTCGCCAGCTTGAGCGTGGGCTCATCTGGTTTGAGCAAAAATTCACCAGCTTGGACCCAAGGTCGCTGGCTCCAGCAAGGGGTTACTCGGTCTGCTGAAGGCCCACGGTCAAGGCACATATGAGAAAGCAATCAATGAACAACTAAGGTGTCGCAATGCACAATGAAAAAAACTAATGATTGATGCTTCTCATCTCTCTCCGTTCCTGTCTGTCTGTCCCTGTCTATCCCTCACTCTGACTCTCTGTCTTTGTAAAAAAATAAAATAAAATAAAATAAATAAAAATAATTAAAAAAAAAAAGAACTCAGAGTAAAACAAAAGTAGCAAATACAGAGTTCTACATAAGTTACTGACAAAGTGATAGTTGAGAAGAGAATCCTATAAAGCTTCTTACTCAATGACATTTCAGGCTAGAGCAATTCTCTTTAGAATTAAAAAAAGGTATAGGACAAATTATTTACATCTACTTTAGATTACCAATCAAATAAATTAAAACTCATTTTTCAAAAAAAATCACTATTATCTCAAGATAATTCATCACTATAGTATTATGTGCTAAAATTAACAATAACAATAAATTAAAAGTAGAATGAGTTACCATGGTGTTAATATAAGCCTTCATTAGTGTCTTTAAAGAATATGAAGCATTTTATATCTTTCCATTTCTATTATCCCACTCTGCCTTCAGAAGTTTAAGACAGTGTTCAAGTATTTTTTTAAAAATCAGTCTAAAACATCGTCAATCCACACAAAAATATTTTTAATCTTTCCACTGAACTATACTATCTCTCATTCCTCTGCAAATCAAGAGTTCTACAACTTACCGAAACAGATCCAAGGTATTATACTCCTCAAACCCAGGTTTAAAGAAGGATGAAATAAATTTCCGCAAAAGTGGAAGAAGATTATCCCCTCGATCCTATTTTAAAAAGAGGAAGGAGGAATACACATTAAGCTAATAATGTTTAATTATAATCTTTCAAGGGAGGAAAACCCCTAAAAAATTTCTTGAATAGGTGGGGGTAGAAATAACTTCTATATTCTCAATTTCCAAATTAAACTCAACTAGCCATTAACAGCTTGACATCCAATACATAACAGCCTCAAGTTGCAGCCACCAATCACCTATTAAACTTTATTACATGTTTGGCACTGTGCTAGGTGTTAGGGCTCCAAATATAAAGAAGACATGGTCCTTGTCCTCAAGTTGTTCTTAACATAGTATGTAAAGCAGCTATAAACAAAATTACAAAACAATTTAATAAGTGTAATGGTTATGCACACACAGTATTATATAGCAGAGAGAGAAGGAATACCTAACAGTTTGCAAGGGAAAAGGACCAGGAAAAGGTTCCTGGAAAGGCTGATGCTTGAAACATGGAAGAAGTTGTGAAATATAAAAACACCGTATTTAAACATTTCACGTCATTTAATTTTTACCTGCAAGATGAAGAATTTGCATGTATGATAAAAAACCTCTGCGTTTTGAGGATTTTTTTCAAATGCAGTAAGCCACACTGCCCTGGCTCTGTCGTGCTGATTTGTTTGAAAATATAAAGCAACAAGGGCTTCCAACAACTGGCAGTTCATGGGACAAGACTCCAATAGACATTTACAAAGTTCTACTGCAGCCTCAAACCTTAACAAGAAAAAAACATGTCTATATATATTTTAAAAATCAGCCTTTAATACAAGGTTAACTGCTTGTCAATTACGTTTTACCTCTCTAGCAGCTGCTGCAGAGTAATCATGTTCGTGTAAAGTGGAACACAGACCTCGACTCTTTCCTCAACTGTAAGGCTCTCATCTGTGCAAGCTTTCACCGCATCTATCCAAAAATATCACAATAACATCAATCAAACATAAACTGAAATTATTTGACTGTTTTTAGAACTCTGAAAGAGCAATAGGAGAAGACGGCCTATCCCTTTGTTTGATCACCATCTTATACTGAACTCCTGGCTTTTATCCAAAGGAGGTATTTCAGATATCACCAAACTGCTAAAATTCAATCTCTTACCCTCACTTTCCTGGTATAAATAAAACCACCAATATGAGCTCTTGTGGACACTTATTTAGGATAAGTGTCCCTGCATTCATCCTAAATCCCTTAAAATTGATCAAAAAAAAAAAAAAGAAAAGGAAACTTCAGCCCTGGCTGGTTTGCTCAGTGGTAGAGCATTGGCCAGCATGTGGTTGTCCCAGGTTCAATTCCCCATCAGGGTATACAAGAAAAGTGCCCATCTGCTTCCTCCCCCCCCCCCCCCCCACTTCTCTCTCTGTCTCTCTCTCTTCTCCTACCCTCCTGCAGCCATGGCTCAAGTGGAGTGAGTTGGTCCCGAGAGCTGAGGATGGCTCCATGGCCTCCACTTCAGGTGCTAAAAAATGGCACAGGCTGCAACACAGCAATAACCCAGAAGGACAGAGCATTGTCCCCTAGTGGCCTGGCTAGGGAGATCCTGGTTGGGGCACATGCAAGAGTCTGTCTCTGCCTCCCCTCTTCTCACTAAAATAAAAAATAAAAAAAAAATAAAGAACGAATTACCTTTTCATCTTTTTCTTGACCTACTTCAAAAGAGCCCTTGATTGCTATCAAACAGCCATTTAAAAATGTCTCCTCCTAAACTAAATTCTTTCCTTACTCCTTCAAAATACACTTTCCCCTTGTAAAGAATCCTTTAGTTGAACAGGCTATTTCAGAGAGAATGGTACCATGTTTTACCTTGCATAACTGTCACCATTTCCTCCTTTCCCAATGGTAGTATGACTCCTATATTTGCAGAGTTTAAAAGTGAATGCCATTCTGAAACTGCACATTTGAAATTCATGTACAGAATCATAACTAAACAAATCTAAAAGTCTATCTCTACATTCATTTTTTCATTTTTTTAGCTTTTTTTTTTTTTTTTGTATTTTTCTGAGGTTGGAAACGGGGAGGCAGTCAGACTCCCACATGCGCCCGACCGGGATCCACCTGGCATGCCCACCAGGGGGCGATGCTCTGCCCATCTGGGGCGTCATCGCTCTGCCGCAATCAGAGCCATTCTAGTGCCTGAGGCAGAGGCCACAGAGCCATCCTCAAGCCCGGGCCAATTTTGCTCCAATGGAGCCTTGGCTGTGGGAGGGGAAGAGAGAGACAGAGAGGAAGGAGAGGGGGAGGGATGGAGAAGCAGATGGGCGCTTTTCCTGTGTGCCCTGGCCAGGAATCGAACCCGGGACTCCCGCACGCCAGGCCGACGCTCTACCACTGAGCCAACAGGCCAGGGCCTTTTTAGTTAGCTTTTGATAATGTTCTTCCTCTTCTTTTTAATTTCTTCTTGCTTCTGCTTCCAAGAAATTATTTCTATTTCCTCTTGGTCTCATTCACTGACTCTATTTTCCCTTTTACTCCTTACTGCTATACTTTTTTTTTAAGATTTTATTTATGGCCTAACCTGTGGTGGCACAGTGGATAAAGCATCAACCTGGAATGCTGAGGTCACCAGTTCAAGACCCCAGGCTTGCGTGGTCAAAGCACACACAAGAAGCAAGGTGATGCTTCCCATTCCCTGCCCCCCCATCCTTTCTCTCCCTCTCCTCTCTCTAAAATCAATAAATGAAATCTAAAAACAATAAATAAAAATTAAAAGATTTTATTTATTGATTTTAGGGGGAGGAGAGAAAAGGGTGGGGGGAGGAGCGGGAAGCATCAACTCATAGTAGTTGCTTCTCATATGTGCCTTGACCAGGCAGGCCCAGGGTTTTGAACCGGCGACCTCAGTATTCCAGGTTGATGCCCCATCCACTGCGCCACCACAGGTCAGGTCTTTCTGCAATACTTGTAAATCTCCATTTCCTCAAAAGAAATATCTCATAGCTTCAACTACTGAATAATTTACTGCAAGAGTACATTAAAAACTGCAAAGCACTTTGTAATACAGTAACTTCTATGTTAATAACTTTCAAATCCATTTCTCTATCTGTAATTGTCCACTTAAGGTCCACTTCCTTATTTCCGTCTGCCAACAGGCATTTCCAATTGAATGACCAATTACCATTCATAAATACCACTCCTACTACCAAAATCAGTCTTCCCAATTTACCAGTCTTCTATTAATATACTTTCCTTTTCCCAGTCTCAAGATCTGATATTCATCTTTGACTGTTTCTTCTCTTCTCCCACAACATTTAATCTGCCTCAACTTCTCTATGTGCTAACTTCAAATGACCCAGGTTACTTTTTTTGTGCCTCAGTTATAGCAATGAGTCTCTGGTTGGTTTTCCTACCTGTGGTATCATTTCTCTTGAGCACATTTTTTTCTTTCTTAAAAAACCTCTATTGCCGGCCCTGGCCAGTTGGTTCAGCTGTAAAGCGTCAGCCCAGAGTGTGGAAGTCCCGGGTTCAATTCCCAGTCAGGGCACACAGGAGAAGCACCCACCTACTTCTCCACCCTTCCCCCTCTCCTCCTTCTCTGTCTCTCTCTATCCCTCCCGCAGCCAAGGCTCCATTGGAGCAAAGTTGGCCCAAGCACTGAGGATGGCTCCATGGCCTCCACCTCAGGTGCTAGAATGGCTCCAGTTGCAGCAGAGCAATACCCCAGATGAGCAGAGCATCGCCCCCTGGTGGGCATGCAGGGTGGATCCTGGTTGGGCGCATGCAGGAGTCTGTCTCCCCCCATTCTCACTTCGGAAAAATACAAAATAAACAAACAAAAAAAACCCTCTATTGCCATCAAGTCTAGAAAATGTATAAGGTCTACCGGAAAGTTCTGTCCGTTTCTATCACAAGTTTCGACACGTAAGCACGTTTATTTGGCGCATGTATGCCTCTATTTTTATCACTTAATGTATACATACTGACGTAGCAAATTAACTAAAACAAAGTTGATTCACGTTAGTCTTATGTGTGAAGTGATAGTATACCCATGGCTACTGATAAAGTTCATTTACGCCACTGTAATTTTTACGAATTTCAACAAGGAAGAAATGCTACAGAAGCATGTCTGTCGCATCCACCATATTCCCTGGACTTAGCACCCTCCGACTATCACTTGTTTTTGTCCTTACAAAATTTTTTGAAGGGCAAAAAATTCAAAAATGAAGAAGATATCAAACAAGCACTGGTTCAATTTTTCGCATCAAAAGATAAAACATTTTTCAAAAATGGGATATACAAATTGCCCTCATGCTGGCAAGAAATCATTAATAATAATGGCAATTATATTATTTAATAAAGTTTATTGACGGAGAAAAATTTGCATTTTGTTTTATTCCAAAAATGGACAGAACTTTCCGGTAGACCTTATATTATCCTACTTACTAAAGTTAATTCCTATTATTCTCCAGCACAAAACTCTCACTTGAATAAGGACTCTCTCCTCTTCTAATCTCCCTTTAAATTCAATGTGCCAATTCCTATCCACTTCTTGCTTTTTGTTTACTTAGCTCCCTTCACAGGAATGGTCTTCTTTTCTTTCCTTACTTCACTGGTTTATTCAATAAACATTTGTTAAGCACTTAGTACACAAACAGGCATCATAGGCCCTTGGAAAATATAAAGGTAAGACAAGAGTCCTATCTTTGAAGAGGCCCATCGTATCACATCATAGTTGAGCTTCAAAATCCAGCTTCAAGTCCTAATTCTTCTACAAAGACTTCCTTGATCATGGCAAACTACAATCTCTTCCCTTTGGGTGAATGGCCTGTACCACATAACTGTATCAATCACAGATCTGAATCTCTTCTATAAGCATAAAATTTAGATTACATATACATACTGATACACAGTTATCCGGCCTCAGCTGTTAATAATTATGTCAACTGCATAGATTTTATCTTTTGACTAGGCTATATTCTTCTTAGTAGGAAGGATAGGCTTCATACTTCATATGTGTTCCACAGCAGATATATTATTTAATATATAGTAATCAAATCCACTGATTGATTGATCAAATATTAATTACTCGTAAAAACAAGAAAAAGCCTTTAATCTTCACCTTGATGGACTGCTTTCAAGAAAGAATTACTTGATTCTGTGATTCAATCATCTCATTAAACTTACATAATCTACTTATCTAGTTCACGTCCTTTGCCATAATGAGAAAAACTAAGTATGTAGTATAATACAGTTCCTAGCTTTACAGATGCCAATGCCCATCTTTTCTGAGTCAATTCTTAAATCTTTTAAACATTTATATAATAAAGGCTGAAAACTACAACTTGCAGTGTTCCACTTAATTATGAAGAATCATAATAAGGGATAAAGTTGATATTCTAAATAATTTATAAACATTTACACTTACCTTCAAAAACTGCTAACAACATATCAGGATTAGTCTTTACATCCTGAACTGTTTGCCATGGCATTATAAATGGTTCTGTGTTAACAATTCTTGAAGGATTGGCATTAGATGGATCATAAAATTTTGAAGGGAGACCACTGAATTCAATAAGATGTATGTAGGCCAGCCATGCCAAACATCGATCACGTGTTTTAAGGTACTCAGCTATTATTCCATCATTAGCCGATTTCAATGCATTCTAGATAAATAAAAAGATAATATGAAAGTGTTTCTTTAAAATAATGTCTCCTATTCCTAAGATTCAAATGTAAAGGCAACAAAGAATAAAACAGTTGTATTTCTTAGATTCCTAAATACCTAAATTAAAATCTGAAAGTCATCAACTCTTTAAATCAAAAACTAGAGATATATCAATACCAAATTAATAATTTTTACTATGCTAAGGTTCTTGACATACTTAATGAAAAAAAATTAAATCTGAACATTTTAAGTGTCTTGTTATTCAAAATCTAGTAAGATAAAAATAGTAAAAATAAACAAAGCTCCACACTCATATAGAAGATTTTCATGATGAACTAATTTATTTTACCTTATTGTTTAAATACTGAAGTTTATTTTGATGGGTACTAGACATAAATTATTTCATTTAAACCTCATAAACACTCTAAAAAAGGTATTATTCCCTGTAAGCAAATGAGAAAACAATCATAAATTTACTCAACTTCATACAACGTACTAGTAAGTGGCAAAACAAGGATTCAAATCTAAAGCTTGTGTTCTCATCATAGAACAATGCTACCTATAATGTTTTAGACCTTTAAAAATTCTCTACAAAGTGTAATTAAATGCTACAACAACTATTTACCTGCAAAAGTGCAAGTGCACTTTGGGATCTTCCAGTAAATATGTGCAGTTGAACTCTAAACAAAAGAGCCTCTAAAAGTTGAAAGGACAGAATATCTGATGCTTCCCGCTTGGTTGCTCCCATCAGAAACTCCACCATTCTCTCACATACGTAATCCTTTTCTTCAAAGGTGCTTTCTAGGTGTAGAAACTGCCCACGGGGGTTTTATACAATTAATCTGGCTTCATAAGAATAAACTGTAAAACTATAGATTTTTCACATTTCATTAAGAAACTGTCTCATATTAAATCTTCAACTTCTGCAAAAAGGATAATTATAAATATACATAAACTCATCTTTTAGTACTATAACCTAGACTTCCCCTTCTACCACAAGTTGGAAAGTAAAATCAAATGAAAACTAAAACAGTACTGATGTATTCTCAGGATTACCACTGAAACAATTCCATCTTTTCTTTTCTTGAATCAACAGGTAAATGACAGCAAGAACATAATGGATCTCCAAAAACTAACATGTTTATGATGACATACAACTTGCATTGCTTAGGTGTGTGACTCTATAAAAATTGTGAATGGCATTTATATTAGAACTATGTGGCAAAATAAATAATTAAAAAGACAATCAAGAAATTAAAAGGCCCTTTAAAGAACAAATGACTTTAAAGGAAAACATTACACCCTAAAAATGTGTGCTGATCAATAACATTCACTTTGGTATAAGGCTCAAAGTAAAAAATCAAGCATATTTCACTGTCCACATCTATTCAGTACTTGTGTTACGCAAGTAAGAGTGGCAGGTTCATTCAATAAGGGATACCATGTTATCCAAATCTATTTGCTCTGAATTTCAGTTAGCAAGAAAATGATAGATCTGAGAGTAATAAATTTATCTGAAAGTTTATCTGAATCTAAAAGCTTCTAAGTTCAGCTAGTAAAAGTTCAGATATTAATGGATATTTATTTTACAAGTGGATTAAATATAATTTTAAGTTTAAACCTAGGTGGAAACATCCCATTCTCTTAGAGAATGAGGAAGAACCTATTTTTTTCACATCTTTGTATCTTACTTAGCAAGGTTCAATATTAGTATAAATTACAGATTAAGAATATTTCCGCAAGTAATGAGAACAGATAATATACTATTTTTGGCATTAATGAAAATGTTACACATGCAAAAGAAATTTAAAAGAAAAAATGTTACAGGTGCTTTGCACAAAATTCCCTTAACTTTGCCCAAATTAAGTACACTTAAGAATAGGTGAGTATGAAATGTTTTAAAAAAATTTTTTTTCCTTACCAACAAAGTTAACAACAACCAAAAAATCACCTCTTCACTAAATATTTTCTTCTCATTTAGTCTAAATTAATCCTGACCCAGAGAAGTGGTTTTGCGGTTACTGGATACTGAAAGTAAAGGTATTATATCTATATGCAAATAAAGCAGATGATGTTAATTAAGCTACATATCAATATTTAAGATGATCCAAAGAGTTATGAATATACACACATGCACACACAGGTTATCTTTTCTACTCACAGTCCAAAAACTCTGATAATCAGGAGCATATTCAACAGCTGTCTCACACATTTCCTGCACCTCCTCCTTGGTTCCTCTTTTAGAAAACAATCTGAGGTAATGGCACCAAAGTTCTGGGTTGTCTTTGTTGTTTTCCAAAGCCCGAGCCAGGACATTTAAGGCAGAATCCAAGGACTCTGAGCATAGCCTACACGTTTAAAAGAAAAGCAGGAACATTTTTTTTAATGTTTGAAATACTTTTAAACTGGGCTAGTCTACTGAGTTAATTTTTAAATTCCATTTTCTATTAGAACCTTCCAAGAATCTAGGGTCACCTATGACAAAGAGAGATAGAAAGAAAGGTCCTGATTTCCCACAAACCCAACATTTCCTAAGTGGATGCTCAGTTAGCATTTACCAGATAAAACCACTGTTATAAAACCACTAATTTATCAACTTCAAAATGTGCTCTATGTCCATATTCGGCAATAACTTTTATGATTTACACTGATCTGGGAATGAGAAAAGTTAAACAATTCTTCCTCAAGGCCAGCTACTGCCAGTACAAAATATCAAAGCTGTCAATATAACAGTTCTTTTCAATGATCAAAAGCTTGCTATCTCCCGGAGAAGATAACTGTCTCTCATGATCCTATTCATAAAATAATGTTAAGTTCTTTGGCCTTCATTCAGTAAATGAGTCAGAAAACACTCTAACTTATCCCATTAACATGGAAGTTAAATAAGAACCATATTCAGGTATGTAAGGTTTATTAGCATTGTGCAATGCTGCTTTATTAAAAAAGCTTTTATACAAAGTTTTAAGAGATGATCAGAATAGCATGTAAAAAAAAACAATTACTGTAATTTTAAAATTACAATAATAAAAGATTATTCCTGGCAATAAAAGATTATTTCCAGGAAACCTATCAATAAGTAAGAATTACAAAATGCATTTATGAAAGAGGAACTGTCATTTGTGAAATAAATTACTATTTATCTTATTTGCATACATGTAATATAATACCACATGCAGGGAAAAAAGGCAATTCATCAGCATTTAGAGGATCTTAGACAAGCTTTAAATCTCCAAATGAAAATTAACAAAAAATATGTAACTTGTTCCACTATTTGACTTCTTAAAAATCCAATCAATAATTAGCCTGACCACACAGTGGTGCAGTGGAATCAGAGTAAGACTGGGATGCAGAGGACCCAGGAAACCCTGAGGTTACCGGCTTGAACGCAGGCTCAACCGGCCTGAACCCAAGGTCGCTGGCTTGAGCAAGGGGTCACTTGCTCTGCGGGAGTCCCCCGGTCAAGGCACATATGAGAAAGCAATCAATGAACAACTAAGGAGCCACAACGAAGAATTGATGCTTCTCATCTCTCTCCCTTCCTGTCTGTCTGCCCCTATCTGTCCCTTTTTTCTCTCTCTCACTGTCTGTCACAAAATAATAATAATAATAATTATTAATCCTTACACTAATCAGAATTTACTGGTTCTTACTAATCCTACTTTGAAATAGGACACTACTAGAGTTAAAAAACTATAGGTAATTTTTTTACCTATACACTGAAAAATGCACACAACTCCAGGTCTAATCTTACATATTTTTAAACAGCTTTTAAACAATAAAGTGCTTCTTGTTCTGTCAAAAAACAAAGGCTCCATTGATAATAAGAAGGAAACATGATTATCACAGAAGAAATAAACCTCAAACACAAAAAATATAAATGTGCAACAATTTACACAAAGATTAGAAGGGGACCTACCCTTCATTTTGATTCAAGTACTTGTATGCAAGTTTGAGCCAAAGTTGTACATGAGAAGGATTTTCAAGCACACTTGCTTCTAAATTAGCAATGTCATCAGTCTCACTTGTAAAGTATCTGACATCATCTGGAGTCACAACTGTATCCAAAGCTGGAACTTTTATTTGGTTCTCTGGCTGAAAGGCTGTAAAAAGGTATTAGCTTCATAGAGTCTCTTACCAGCAGATGCAAGAAACAACAACCGGCTTCATCTTTAAATCATCTAAAAATCTAAAGATTCTAATGGCATGCAGTAGCTCATAGCTGTAAGGTAAAACAATCTTATAATTTATTGTACAAAACAGGACCATTCTAAGAGTGAAAGGATGTGTTATTAAAAATTATACCAGGACAACAAGTATAAATTAGGACTTTGTTGGGCCAAAAACAAGTACGGCCTCCCTCTTTTAAAGTAACTGCCGAGAAGACAAGATGGCGCTGGAGTAGGCGGACGTACCAATTTTCACCTCCCAGAACCAAAGTGGATTACAAACTAATTTTAGAACTATTATCTGGAAAAACCAACTTTGGACTAAACTAAGAGGACTCTTCAACCAAGAAACACTGAAGAAACCACACCAAGACTGGTAAAGTAAGTGCCATCACCTGATAATTCACATTCATTAAATTGTAAGAGAAAGTTATAATTTATAATGATGATTTATTCCACTATCTCTAAATTAGAGGGCAAATGTTACATTCATGTAAATAAGCACAAGAGCATACACCTATCAGGTATTTACTTGTTTAGTATCCAAAAATACTAAACAAATTATGTAAACTTGAAATTATAATGCAAGATGTGCTTGAGAATAAGACACTGATTCATGCGTACTCTGTTCATTCATTTATTTATTCATTTTCTGACTCTACTTACTGCATGTCAGAAAACAGGCTCAGAGCTTTCATGATTACTAAAAAGTAATCCTTGCATTTACTGGACCATGAATACAATATGTCCTACAATTTAAGGGGCAGTCCTGCAAAACGAAGAACCAATTAATTGCCTTAAATGCCAAGTAGCATAATTGTTTTTAAAAAAAGATTAGTAAAATGGAGCGCCACAACTTAATGATTCTGGATCTTAAATTCCTTCTTACCATACTTGATTGGTCCTACAGATTGTTCCTCATCACTACTGAAACTATTCTCTGAAACAGGTTTTCTCCAAAACTTTGGCTTCCACTTTCTTTTATCTTTATAGGTTGTAAATGGAGGTGCTGAAGTAGACAGGAGAAGACTGTTAGTAGATACACCCAGTTTATGGTTCTGAAGACTACCCAAATAATAATCAAAAAAACCTAAATTTATTCTGTTGTGTTAGAAATGACATAATGATATAATGACAAAAAATTTGCTGTCCTAAAAAAACTACAACGTCTTTTTGTGAAAGAGAAACAGATATACTCACTATGGCCTTTACTTTCGTTGATATTGCTAACAAGAAGAACAGCCATCTGGTCCATTGACATTCGATCTTTGTTTACTCCAAAAAGTTTCTCAACATATTTTTCTGAAATAGAGCAATGCTATCTTCACAAAAAGTATAAAAAACATGGGTTAATTAAAGAGTATGAAGTGAAGAATAGTTTAAGAATTTAAAAGAAGTATATGGTAGTAGTCAAAAACACCTATGACCTTCTAGAGGGCAAGACCCACATTATCTTAATAATTATGGCAAATCTTACCACATCATGTACGCCAGTTTGGGTTGAAAAAAGTGTATTTCCTGAAATAAACTAAGTAAGTGAAAAAGTCCCGAATTGGGACTGACTGAATTCAGCAACTTTATAATTACTCTGGGTTGTGATAACATTAAATTTAATAAACACCAATTCCTTTACTTCCAGAAGACCTGTAGTTTAAGGTTTAACTGGCACTAAATCTGGAGAAAAGCATAACAATATCTACTCAAAATGTCTGACTATAATCTATGCTTTATACCAGCAGTTCTCAACCTGTGGGTCACGACAGGTTGTAGGCAACCCCTCTGTTTTGGTCGTTCGACACCCGCCGGGGTCGTGACCCACAGGTTGAGAACCGCTGCTTTATTCAGTGTCTAAGTCCTTTTTATTTCATTGCAGAACATACAACTACAGACAACTTCCAACTCTCTTTATTTTTAAACAAAATAATAAAAATAGGAGTCTACTTTAAAATCATTACTGAAATTTCTTTTTTTTTTTTAGAATTTTCTTTTTTATTTTTATTTTATTTATTCATTTTTAGAGAGGAGAAAAAGAGGGAGAGAGGGAGAGAGAGAGAGAGAGAGAGAGAAGAGAGAGACACAGAGAGAGAGAGAAGGGGGGAGGAGCTGGAAGCATCAACTCCCATATGTGCCTTGACCAGGCAAGCCCAGGGTTTCGAACCAGCGACCTCAGCATTTCCAGGTCGACGCTTTATCCACTGCGCCACCACAGGTCAGGCCATTAATGAAATTTCTATACAAATGTTTAGATAGTCTTCTAAGTAAACTTACTGTTTAGATGACCTCTGTCCTAAGCACTTTCTGTAATGATGGAAATGTCTTATATCTGCACTTACCATCATTATGGCTATTGAACTATTGAGCTCAATAGTGGTTACTGAGAACTTGAAATGTGTCTATTGTGACTTGAGGGATATTTTATTTTACTTTTTTCTTTAGTGAGAGGAGGGGAGGCAAAGAGACAGACTCCTGAATTCAACCTGACCAGGATCCATCCCCCCAGGGAGCCCACTAAGAGGTGATGCTCTGCCCACCTGGGGCCCTTGTTCCATTGCTCAGCAACTGAGCCATTTTTACCAGCTGAGGTGGAGGCCACAGAGCTATCCTCAGTGCCTGAGGCCAACTAGCTCAAACCAATCGAGCCATGGCTGCAGGAAGAGAAGAGAAAGAGAGAGAGAGAGAGAGAGAGAGAGAGAGAAGCAAGAGGGGGAGGGGTGAAGAAGCAGATGGTCACTTCTCTTGTGTGCCCTGACCAGGAATCCAACCCAAGACATCCACACACTGGGCCAACGTTCTACCACTGAGCCAAATGGCCAGGCCTGAGGGAGTATATTTAAATTAATTTAAATTTTTATAGCAACATATGGCTACTGACTCCTGTATTGGACAAAGCAGATCTAGATAAAGTGTCAAGCTGAAGATATCAAATTATTATAGCAATTAAAAGTCAACAACTGAACATTAAATTTTTAAATTGCCTAAATTCAAATTTTCACTCGGGGAACAAGAAGAGGTCTTTAAAAACCTGCTGCAGCAGCAATTTCTTCATCAGTGCTTCTCTCTGAACAACCAATCAGAGACAGGTTGTATGACAAAATATCCTGGAATAGCTGTTTTCGGCTAAGCGTATAGTCTTGTGTATGCTGCCTAAAATAAAATGGCAACACAGAAAAGATAATCATGTACATATCAAAGCTCAATAACCAAGAATGTTTTTTATATTATAAAATGTTCAAAATTAAAACTACTCACCACTGACAATCATCATCATTACATGTTCCTGTTAAATCAAAACGGCAGAAACACTGATCCGGTTCAATCATATTACTATACGATACTGAGCTTATGGGAAGTTTTTCCTTGGTTCGATAGTACGGACTAAATCTAAGAAGAGAAGTGGACATGTTAGGCTCCAATAAAAATATCCCAGAAAAGTAAGAAAATTTTCATTTTTCCTTCCCAGTTGAAATTTCTATACTTTGAGCATACTATTTATCCAATTACCTAATAGCAAATTTAACTCCAGAATACAACCAGAATATCAAATGGTAAGAAAAAACTACTTTTATACCCAGAACTAAAAATCCTGAAATAGGGAGATGTTGAGGGGAATATGGGGGGGGGGGGGGGGTGCATGGGGCAAAACTAGAATCTATGTAAACACAATAAATTAAAATAAATAATAAAAACAAAAAATCCTGAAATAGAAAATAAAATATCCTTTATTTTTATTTATTAATTTTTCCATTGATTTGAGAACGAGAGAGAGGTGAGAAGGGGGAGCGAGAGGGAGAGAAGGAGGGAGGGAAAGAGAGAGAAAGAGAGAGAAAGGGAGAGAGAGAGGGAGAAAGGGAGAGAGGGACAGGGAGAAAGGGAAGGAGGGAGGAAGAGAGGGGGGAGAGAATGAAGGAGAGAGAGGGAGGGAGGGAGAGAGGGAGGGAGGGAGAGAGGGAGGGAGGAAGAGAGGGAGGAAGGGAGAGAGGGAGAAACATTAACTCATTGTTCCACTTAGCTGTTCCATGTAGCTGCGCATTCATTGGCTGCCTCTCACACATGCCCTGCCTGGGGATCAAACCTGCAACCTTGGCACACCAGGACAACACTCCATCCACAGAGCCATCCAGCCAGGGCCAAAATAACCTGTATTTTAAAAGTAGTGTTTTCACACCATATATCTGTATGATACTGGTATTTCTTACGTATGTTAACAGCCAAAAAATAAGCTAAGGAAAAAGTCTATACTACCTGTTAGGTGCTTTACAATATTATTGTTTAATCATACCCATTTAAGTCTCACAACATCCTGTAAGTCTAAAAACAAAGACAGTCCTGGTCAGGTAACTCAGTTGGTTAGAGCACTGTCCTGATTTGCCAAGATTTGCCAAGGTTACAGGTTTGATTCCCAGTCAGAAGACATACAAGAATCAACAAATTGTTGTTAACATTCAGAGTTTCATGAAGAGGAGCCGCAAAGGAATGAGACAGAAACAACAATACTGCAAATGGAGAACCCCAATCTAAGAATTGAGATGCCTTGGAGAGATCAGTTATCGAATTTATTAAGCAGAAATATGTCATCTTTGTAAGAACAAGTAGAATACAGTGTACAATTTTATTACTTAGTTTTGCAAAACTGATTAGATTTCTCTTGCCCTTTCTGAGACTAAAACACCATGTGCTGTCTGATTCCTGGCCTACAGAAAGCTCTGGTTGAGCCAAACACTCACGTCCTTGGGCCTTCCTTGAACATGACTGCTTTCAGTCACGAGTGCTTGGCCTCGACCTTGACTTCCTCAGGATGGGAACAGAAAGTCACTCGGTGCTTTCGCTTTCCCCCAACACTATTAAATGCATAAATAAGTGGAACAACAAATCAATGTTTTTCTCTCTAAAAATCAACAAACAAGAATTTAAAAAATAAAAACAAAGACAACCTCTCACAAAGTTAAACACCCAAGAATACCTAAGTCAATTTTATGAGAGTTAGCCAATGTATTCCTTATACAGGGTAATAGTAAAATTAAAAAACAAAAATCTAGGGCTCTCACAGGACTCAGGTTATTTTTTCTTAAAATTTCTAACAGGTAGTAAACCAAAATTCACAATTCTATCAGTAGCCAGAAATTAGAATTTGATAAGAACTAATAAACCTAAGTATGACCGCAACCTTACTTCCTGATATGGTTTGTGTTATGACAAGACACTTAATTTTCCCTAAAAGAACAAGTTCATTTTTCAATAACCATAATTCAATTTTTTTCATTATGATCAAATATTAGAAGTTAAGATATCAAAAACAGGAGCAATCCTAGAACTCAAGCACATCAAATCTTTCTTTTATACCTGTAGGATTTAAAAACCAGAAGAGGGCTGTGGTAGGGACTGAAAGGACATGGCTTCACTTCTGCTGTTTTACTCTGTGCTGTCACAAAATCTATATCCACAGAAATCTCCTGTAAAAGAAAACAGTAATTTTATAAGGCATATAAGGCTATGGTATATTCTACATTGATAAAGACTATGAAATGTTCAGTTACCTGACCACACAAAACCTTTCCTGTAACGCCAGTGGTGGTTTTTAAAATCAGTTGTTTTAAGCTGTCAGCTTTTGAATATAATTTTTGCAATTCACCAATTTTTAACCCTAGAAAAAGTTCTGGTTTTTCTACTGTGTTCTTAGATTTGTTTACACATTCTTTGTTAGGTGTATCAGTGTGCTTAAGGTTAGGTTTAGTGAATGAGTTGGATTCTAAGAAGGATCTTCTTCGTTCTCTGTTTGACCCAGACAAAATTTCATCATCGACATCATTTTCCTCAGTGTCCAGACTTAATTTATCTTGAGTCAGATCATGAAGTGAGGGCTGAGGTAAAGAAAATTCAGGTTCCTCTTCTATAACTGGAGTGATACTTTGCTGTTCCTTTGCTTTAAGGGCCCGAGCTTCTTTCAGTTTCTGAATTTTCAGGGCATATTCATATTCTAGCTTTTGTAATCGTCTTTTTTCCATAGCAATTAGTTCTGCTGAATGCTTTCTTGGACTTGATACTGGAGAATTGTCCAGTCTCATTATTTTGTTTGGCTGGGGGGAAAAGAAATGATATAAATATTTTATATTGCTATGATTTTATAAACAACTTTTGTTAAGGTAATTGTGCTATCCCTACAAGATACAATGCCAACATTAAAAAACTAAATCAATAATGAGAATAAGACAGTTTTACAACTCTCCAACAGTTGTGTTAATCTATGATCTACAAAAAAACAAAAAAAAAAAGTCAAGACAAAATAAACAAACAAGGTTCCAAAAACATGGATGTCATTTGAAAACCAAAGCTTTAATCTTTCTCTGAATACGCAGGGAAGAAGTTGAGTTATTTTACATATCTCTTACCCTCAAAAACTGTCATAAAAACCTTCTGCTTTTCAAAATTGAAATATTTCTACAAACAACTTACTCCAAGGCGATCTTGTTCCAGTTTCCGTTTTCCTATTTCTTTACTAGCCACTGCCTTTGCCCGAGCTAGCTCTTCTCCATACTTTAGAGTCAAAGCTTTTTTAACTGTAACACGTTGTTGCACTTTATGAATCTGAAAAAATAGGGTAATTCTGAAAATATGAATGTAAACCTTAGAAGAGGAAATAAATTCTTTTCAACACCACAACTTAAGGATTCAACTGAAAATAGAAATATCCTAATATTATATCTCAAGGGAGAATATAATTTTATTAAAAATTTGGCCCATAAAAACGTGTAGTAAAGATGACACTACAATATTTTCATTTAAAAAAAGAACATTACTTGTTCCTGAAGCTTCTTCAAAAACACTTTGTTGACATTGAGAATTTTCTCTGTTGCTTGAAGCTGTTCTGTAAGTTTCACAATCTTTGTTTCAGCATTTCGAACAGATTCTTTCTTCTTAGCTTCTTGCTGTACTAGATTCTTTAAAACAGATTCATCTTTCATCAAGAGAATCCTAATTGAAAAGTAACAAAATCCTCATTAATGTTTTTCTAAACTAGCAGACTAACACAATCAGAATCAAAACTTACACAGAAGCAGCTCATTTTTAAGAAAATATATTTACAATATATAGGTAAGATTTTTTTAAATGAATATTTTCATACTCATCAATCACACAGGTATTCAAATGGATACTGTTACATTCTATAAAAGTAAATATGAGTGTGATCTTTTTCTAAAAAAAAAAATTACTTAACTCTCAGTAATATGAATTACAGTTGAAAAGTTAATAGTGAATGTTTAATGTTGGCTGAACCTGACCCTACACGACTTTTGAGAAATGAGAACTTAAAATAAAAAACTGCTCTGTTCAGCTTCACTTATAAAGCTGATAAACACACAAATAAACACCTAATAAATATAATAAAGCATATTTAATTAACTTATACATCTCTAACTCATTTTATCTAGAGCAAGGCAAGAAAGGGGAAGTCTAAATTTTAAACAATACTACTCAGATATAACAAATGATATATTGCCATTTATGACAATATGGATGAACCTTAAGAACAATATAGTAGGTAAAATAAGTAAATCAGAAAAAGCTAAGAACTGTATGATTTCACACACAGATGGGATAGAAATCTGAGACTAACAGACAGAGACAAAAGTGAAGTGGTTACCAGAGGAAGGAGGGGAGGGGAGTAAAGAGGGACAAATACATAATGATAGAAATAATTTGACTTGTGATGGGCACACAATGCAATCAACAGTTCAAATGTGATCTAGATGTCACCTGAAACCTATCTACTCTTATTGATCAAAGTCACCCCCATTAAATTTAATTTCTAAATTAAAAGTAAATAAACAATATAGAGATGTAAAGTTTAGAACTGAAAAATAAAAAGGACAAAAGGCAAATTTATAAACTGTCATCTTTTCAACTACTAAATATTATGGTTTAAAAAAAAATGAAGCATCCGTCCTGGCCGGTTGGCTCAGTGGTAGAGCATCGGCCTGGTGTGTAGAAGTCCTGGATTCGATTCCCGGCCAGGGCACACAGGAGAAGCACCCATCTGCTTCTCCACCCCTCCCCCTCTCCCTCCTCCCTGTCTCTCTCTTCCCCTCTCGCAGCCGAGGCTCCATTGGAGCAAAGATGGCCTGGGCGCTGGGGATGGCTCCTTGGCCTCTTCCCCAGGCGCTGGAGTGGCTCTGGTCGCAACAGAGCATCGCCCCTGGTGGGCGTGCCAGGTGGATCCCGGTCGGGAGCATGCGGGAGTCTGTCTGACTGTCTCTCCCTGTTTCCAGCTTCAGAAAAATACAAAAATAAAAAAATAATAAAAAAATGAAGCATCCTTCCTACAAAGATACCATATTTCAAGTTATAAGAACCTACATCTAGTGAATCATAGGGCCCTGGCCAGTTGGCTCAATGGAATGTTGGCCCAGCATGTGGATGTCCTGGGTTCAATGTTCAGGCAGAAGAAGTAACCATCTGCTTCTCTACTCTATCCCCCTTCTCTCCCCCCACCTTGCAGCCATGGGTCAATGGTTCGAGCGAGTTGGCCCAGGTGCCGAGGCTGGTTCCATGGACTCCCTTCAGGTGTTAAAAATAGCTCAACTGCCGAGCAACGGAGCAGGCCCAGATGGGCAGAGCATCATTACCTATAAGGGGCTTGCCCAGTGGATGGCAGTAAGGGTGCATATGGAAGTCTGTCTCTGCCTCCCTTCCTCTCACTTAAAAAAAAAAATAGTATGAATCATAAAGACATTATGATAGAAAGGACAGGAAGTGAAAGACAAAGAATTTTTTAAAACTTTTTCATTTGTTAAGAAAGTTTAATTAAAGAAATACAATCTAAATAAATTTAACTTAATCTTATTTTTAAAACAAACATACTACTCATTAATAATTTTAGAAATTTATGGTCATTACAATATTTCATCTATAAAAAGCTCATATTTCAGATCTCTAATATCAGTATGTCTCTCAACATTACTATCATAGTTCAGCTGGCAACATCTTTTCTTTCTTGGTAATGTTTAAAATAATGGCACATCCTAGAATAAAATACCAACAGCACAAATATCAGTCAAAACTGAAGACACATTTGTAACAGCTGTTTTAAATGTATTCTTTTGTCCAGCATACTCAATTGCCAATGTTTTTTTTTTATTATTCAGTAAGAGAAGGGGAAGTAGAGAGACAGACTCCTACATGCATCCCTACTGGGATCCACCCAGCAAACCCACTGGGGGTGATGCTCTGCCCATCTGGGGCTGCCTCTCCATTGCTCAGCAACCAAGCTCTTAGTGCCTGAGGTGGAAGCCATGGAGCCATACTCAGTGCCCAGAGCCAACTCACTCCAATCAAGCCATGGCTGCAGGAAGAAGGGGACAGAGAAAGAATCGAGATGGGGAGGGGTGGGAAAGTACACGGGCACTTCTGTGTGTCCTGATGGGGAATCAAACCTGGGACGTCTACATGCTGGTCGACTCTCTACCACTGAGCACCAGCTGGGGCCTGTCTTGTTCATAAATCAAGAACAGGACATACTTAATATAAAAGTACCTATTTAATATAAAAAACTTCATAGTTACTATCTCCTTGAGATGTTACCTTATAAAAACACTCCAAATTACATTTTTTGTGTGTTTTAAAAACTAAAAAATACTAAGGTAGCTGTAATGTTAGAAATTAGGCTGTAAATTTCCACCTTTTTCCTTAATTAACTATCAATAAACAAATTTTTGAAGCTTGTTTTAAAAACCATTAAATTGTTTTTATGTTATGTTAATGATTTTCCAAAATTGAGTTAATTCATCACTTATTCACTATCAAGATTTAAACTTTAAGAACTTTTTAGTAAGCCTGGCCTGTGGTGGTGCCATGGATAGAGTGTCGACCTATAATTCTGAGGTCACTGGCTGTAAACCCTGGTTTGCCTGGTGAAGACACATACAACAAGCAACCAATGAACAGCTAGAGCAGTGGTTCTCAAACTTTTTTTTTTTTACAGAGACAGAGAGTGAGTCAGAGAGAAGGATAGACAGGGACAGGCAGGAACGAAGAGAGATGAGAAGCATCAATCATTAGTTTTTCATTGCGCGTTGCAACACCTTAGTTTAGTTGTTCATTGTTTGCTTTCTCGTGTGCCTTGACCGCGGGCCTTCAGCAGACCACGTAACCCCTTGCTGGAGCCAGCGACCTTGGTTTCAAGCTGGTGAGCTTTTGCTCAAACCAGATGAGCCCGCGCTCAAGCTGGTGACCTCGGGGTCTCGAACCTGGGTCTTCTGCATCCCAGTCCGACGCTCTATCCACTGCGCCACTGCCTGGTCAGGCGGTTCTCAAACTTTTTGAAGCCAGGGCACATTTAAAATCCTACAAATAATTGTAGGTGCACTATATTCAAATTTCTGAGAAATATGTTATAATAATTAAGTCAAATATTAAAGAAAAAAAATATAAAGTCCAAGTGTGCTTTTATGGTAATTAAATGAAATAATTACAACAAAATTAAATTTATTCTGACATTAAAAAACATTTTTGTTACATCTTTTGAGTTATGCTTTTTAGAATTCTTAAAAAAGAGGGGTTAAGAAATTTAAAAACGACAAAAAAATTTATATATATATAAATTCTTAGTTAAGATTTAGTACATTCAGCAGGTCCCAGCACAAACTTAAGTTTTTTCATTCTTGTGTTTATGAGAAACATGAGCCTGACCAGGCGGTGGCACAGTGGATAGAGCGTCGGACTGGGATGCGGAAGACCCAGGTTCGAGACCCCAAGGTCGCTGGCTCAAGCAAGGGGTTGCTCGGTCTGCTGAAGGCCCACGGTAAAGGCACATATGAGAAAGCAATCAATGAACAACTAAGGTGTTGCAACGAAAAACTGATGATTGATGCTTCTCATCTCTCTCCGTTCCTGTCTGTCTGTCCCTATCTAAACCTCTCTCTGACTTTCTCTGTCCCTGTAAAAAAAAAAAAAAAAAAAAAAAAGAAACATGAGCCTGATGTGTCCTAGCAATTTCTTCAATGTTTGGGCATATATTTGAAAGGCAAACTCTCATTTCCTCATCAATACATTGAAGAATTCCTCTCTTTTTAGTCTTAATTGTGTTGAGTGCAGAAAACCCCCACCATACATATCATCTTAACTTTACACCAAAGGATAGAAGACACTTGCCTCCAGTCTTTCCAGGGAACATGGGGGGTAGTGTAAACAATCCAGCACCACAGCTTAACAGCCTTTGCAACCTAATCAGGCAAGTGAGGTGGGGGGTTGGGCAGACTGTCAGCTTACAGCCAATTCCCCACACCTCTGTCCCCCAAAAATGTAAACTCCAAAAACCTGTTGGTTTTTTGGTCCCCAACAAGCACATATTTCTCTGGAATACCATAGGGCGCACCTGGAAATCTTCTAGGGCATACCAGTGTGCCCTGGCACACACTTTGAGAACCATTGAGCTAGAGTGAAGCAACTATTTCTCACCCTCCCCCAAAATCAATAAATAAAATCTCTAAAAAAAAAGGAATTGGTTAGTTAGTTACAAAAACAGGACAGGGAAAGTCTTACCATCTTTGCACAAAACCTCCACCTTATATTGGTGAACCTAAAAGGGTACTAGCAGAACAAAGCTCAGAAATGTTGATGTTATCTAAAACCATTTTGTACTTCATCAATTAATGATGTCAGGATGTTTGGAATGGAAAAAACTTGTATCTATAAAATGACGTATTTCTATCAAATATATGCTAGTGGCCCTCATCACACACAAAAAAAATTTGTAACTCTGTCTGGAAATGTTAACTAGACTTACTGCAGTGATCATTTCACAATACATATAAATATCATCATCTTGTACACTTTAAAAACTATGTTACAGGCCGATGACACCAGTCGTCCTTCACCATATTGCGGTTCATTTTTCACGGTCTCACTGTATCATGAATTTTTAAATTGTATGTATCTAATTTTGTATTGTGGATGTTTCGCTGTATCACAGGATTTTGCAGTATATAGGCTTGTTTTTTTTTTTTATGAGGTTTTACTGGGGTTCAGGCAGGGCTGGGCAGGGGCCATGTCAGGGGTAGGGCCTGCACACCCAGGCAGCACTTGTCTCCAGGGCTGGGGTGGGAGCCCAGGGCAGAGTGCTACAGGCCAGGGGTCTGGTCCGGCTCTTGACAGCAAAACAACCACTGAATGAAAGGTCTGTCTGCCTAGCTCTAAATTACTGCAGTCAGGGAAACGTCAGGGGATGACTACACTGGGCACAGAGGGCGCTGAAGAGCTTTAAACCCGGGGTGCACTGGGACTGGGGAATCCAAGGGGCCAGACAGGACCACCATGGGAATGAAGGAAAGAAAAGGAGAAAGACAGTTGTTCCATGGAGGCTCAGGGAGGGCCCGCTGTCCCCTAGGCCCCAGCGTGCTCCAAGCTCCCAACTTCCGGACCTGCACCCCTACTTGTTACCCCACATGGCCATCTTTGTGTACACCAGCGTTCGGAGAAAGCCGCTGGACTTCATGTAGGCAGAGATCTTCTTCAGGCCCTATTCCCAGGTAACAAAGTCCTTCAGGTTCGGGAACGCATCCAGGCATGTGGGCTCAAATATGCGGTGCTGGTCTAGTATGTTGTAAGCCAGAAAATCCACATAGGTGAGCTTGTCCCCTGCAAACCATGACCTCTTCCCTAGAAACTGTGAAAACTGCTTCATCTTGTCAGGGAGCCCCTTCAAGTAGTCAGGCTTCAGTTTCTCCTAGGTCAGGGCCCAGATTATAATTTAACACAACCTATGTTCATTAGACTCTCCTGGGTATCACCTCCAGTCTGTGACAGGCAGTTGGGAACGCAAAGGGAAACACCGCACTATCCCTGGACCGTCCCCACTCATCTCCAAACAGCCTCCTGTGGGCCAGACCACAGAGTGCTGGGAGAACCGGGCAGGGCCCTGGACTCAGACGTCAGGCAGAATGAAAGAGCATCTATAGGTATTTTTATATATTTATTATTTTAATTATTTCTGAAGTAAAATAAGCATTTTCTAGCCTAAAAAATTGAAAACAGTATTTTTTAAAATAAAAATATTAAAACATTAAAAAATATTAAATCTAAATATAAAATACGTAGCATACAGCAGATAAGTAGACAAAGACTCGTATGTCTGGAAAACGCAGCTACAGCTGCTTCTGCTTGAGCTAGTTTCACCATGTGAGATTATACACGGCACACTATTGACTAATGGATGGGAGGCGACCAACCAGAGCATAGGAAGTATCTCTTTTTTTTTTTTTTGGTATTTTTCTGAAGTTGGAAAAGGGGAGACAGACAGACTCCTGCATGCGCCCGACCGGGATCCACCCGGCATGCCCACCAGAGGGCAATGCTCTGCCCACCTGGGGCGTCGCTCTGCAGTGACCAGAGCCATTCTAGCGCCTGAGGCAGAGGCCATGGAGCCATCCTCAGAGCGCCCAGGCCAACTTTGCTCCAATGGAGCCTCAGCTGCGGGAGGGGAAGAGAGAGACAGAGAGGAAGGAGAGGGGGAGGGCTAGAGAAGCAGATGGACTCTTCTCCAGTGTGCCCTGGCCAGGAATTGAACCCAGTACTCCTGCATGCCAGGCCGACGCTCTACCACTGGCCAGGGCAGCATAGAAAGTATTTATAAGAGTGTGGGGAAGATTTATAAAGCCATAAAATATAAATAATAAAATAAATATAAGGTCGCTACTTCGCAGATTTTCGCCTCTAGCCGGGGGTTTTGGAATCTAATCCCCATGACAAATAAAAGACCACTGTACTCCAATAAAGTAACCTCAAAATACAGTGTGTCTGTAAAGTCATGGTGCACTTTTGACCGGTCACAGGAAAGCAACAAAAGACAATAAAAATGTGAAATTAGGCCCTGGCCGGTTGGCTCAGCGGTAGAGCGTCGGCCTAGCGTGCGGAGGACCCAGGTTCGATTCCCGGCCAGGGCACACAGGAGAAGCGCCCATTTGCTTCTCCACCCCTCTGCTGCGCTTTCCTCTCTGTCTCTCTCTTCCCCTCCCGTAGCCAAGGCTCCATTGGAGCAAAGATGGCCCGGGCGCTGGGGATGGCTCTGTGGCCTCTGCCTCAGGCGCTAGAGTGGCTCTGGTCGCAACATGGCGACGCCCAGGATGGGCAGAGCATCGCCCCCTGGTGGGCAGAGCGTCGCCCCTGGTGGGCGTGCCGGGTGGATCCAGGTCGGGCACATGCGGGAGTCTGACTGTCTCTCCGTTTCCAGCTTCAGAAAAAAAAAAAAAAAAAAAAAGAAATGTGAAATCTGCACTAAATAAAAGGAAAACCCTCCCAGTTTCTGTAGGATGATGTGGCAGCATGTGCGTATGCGCAGATGATGATGTAACACCGTATATACAACGGAGCAGCCCATGACCATGCCAGTTGAGATGTGGACGGTACACAGCAAAGTTCAGTGTGTTCTGTGGCTCGCTAAATTCGAATCCGTGACCAAAGTGCAACATGAATATCGGCACGTTTATAATAAAGCGCCACCACATAGGAATAACATTACTCGGTGGGATAAGCAGTTAAAGGAAACCTGCAGTTTGGTGGAGAAACCCCGTTCTCGTAGGCCATCAGTCAGTGACAAGTCTATAGAGGCTATACGGGATAGCTACCTAAGGAATCCTAAAAAATCTGTGTGTGAGCCCACATCGAACTGCACTGAATAGGTATGAAACTGGGAGAGTTTTCCTTTTATTTGGTGCAGATTTCACATTTCTATCGTCTTTTGTTGCTTTCCTGTGACCGGTCAAAAGTACACCATGACTTTACGGACACATTGTACGCCAATGAATTCAAATAAAGTCTATCATTCATCTTGTGAGGTTTTACACATGTTCTCAAAATTCTGAAACACTAATTAAACACAGTAATTTTGCAAAACATGCAAGAAATTTATGATCCTTAACTTTATATTAACACTTTATAATAACCTCGTATTTGACCAGGTGTCTTATTGAACAGCCTAGGTCACCTAGGTCCATGATGGTAAACCTTTTTATAAAAACCGCTCACTTTTTTTTTTTACAGAGGCAGAGATGGACAGACAGACAGGGACAGAGAGAGATGAGAAGCATCAATCGTCAGTTTCTCGTTGCCCGTTGCGACTTCTTAGTTGTTCATTGATTGCTTTCTCACATGTGCCTTGACCACGGGCCTTCAGCAGACCGAGTAACCCCCTGCTGGAGCCAGCAACCTTGGGTCTAAGCTGGTGAGCTCTTTGCTCAAGCCAGATGAGCCCGCGCTCAAGCTGGCAACCTCGGGGTCTCGAACCTGGGTCCTTCCGCATCCCAGTCCGATGCTCTATCCACTGCGCCACCACCTGGTCAGGCAAAAAACCGCTCACTTTTGCAGTGCTGGTCAACCTGGTCCCTCCCGCCCACTAGTGGGCAGTCCAGCTTTCATGGTGGGCCAATCACCACGCCATTTTGTTGCTCCGCTACTGCCCACTAGTGGGCAGGAGGGACCAGGTTGACCAGCATTGCAAAAGTGGGCAAGTTTTTGTTTTTGGGTTTTTTTTGTATTTTTCTGAAGCTAGAAACGGGGAGAGACAGACAGACTCCCGCATGCGCCCGACCAGGATCCACCCGGCACATCCACCAGGGGCTACGCTCTGCCCACCAGGGGGCGATGCTCTGCCCCTCCGGGGTGTCACTCTGCCGCGACCAGAGCCACTGTAGCGCCTGGGGCAGAGGCCAAGCAGCCATCCCCAGCACCCGGGCCATCTTTGCTCCAATGGAGCCTCGGCTGCGGGAGGGGAAGAGAGAGACAGAGAGGAAGGAGAGGGGGAGGGGTG
This sequence comes from Saccopteryx leptura, assembly GCF_036850995.1. Taxonomy (NCBI): domain Eukaryota; kingdom Metazoa; phylum Chordata; class Mammalia; order Chiroptera; family Emballonuridae; genus Saccopteryx; species Saccopteryx leptura. Next base: position 113,988,781 of record NC_089504.1, read on the forward strand.
GAGAAGCAGATGGGCGCTTCTCCTGTGTGCCCTGGCCAGGAATCGAACCCAGGACTTCTACATGCCAGGCCGATGCTCTACCACTGAGCCAACCGACCAGGGCCAAAAGTGGGCAGTTTTTATAAAAAGGTTCGCCATCACGGGCCTGGGTAATGAGTGTTTCCAACAATCAAGTCCACCTTTAACAATAAAAATATGCCTCTAAAGAAGATATTTCAAAAATTATGCCAGAAGTTTTAAAGAAAATTCCAAGTAAAGAGATTTATAAATGTTTTTAAGCATAAATAAGCTATGTATAAATAGAATGGAGAAACTACTTTGAAGTCTTGGTATTTTTATTTAAACAGTAATATTATTTATGTAAATGTATAATCCACCAAAATAATAACCTTATAAAGTTCTAAAGTATAAAAGAATTCCTAATCATATAGTGTACTTAGTATTAACATACACCACAAAAAGACATGCCTCACATAATAACATTAGATACATACAGTATTTAAACAGATAATGAGGCTCACCTATGTTTTTTAAGTTTTGCTTCTGCATCTGAAACCTGCTTAGTAACCATTGCTATTCTGCCAATCCCATCAATTTCCACATCAGAGTTTGCTGGGGATGATGAATTTGTCTTCAGCTGATCTGTTTTAATCAAACGCTGCTTTTCCCGACTAAAATAAACCAAAGAATAAATTAAAATTATTTTTCTTGAAGATATATTTTATTTCATAGCATAAAGTAAAAATATTAATCATATTGGCTAATAATCATGATGATGATCACTATGCATGACACAGGTTGGCTTTCAAAGCTGACAGTGTAGCTCTCCTTTACATTGGCTTTTCTCCATGTCTAAAGCTGTTTTGCTCTCAGAGCATCACTGTATTCAAGTCTGTCGAGGATCATCTGGCTGCCCCTCCTGTGTGAACAAAAACATTAACCCTGCATCTCGAATAAAATCATCCCTATTCATTACCCAATGCCAGTAACTGTATACAGGCTTAGTTAAGTACTGAAAACAACAACATACCTTCAAAGCTAATTACATTAATACCACTTACTTGGCAATCTCTTCCTTTAACAATCGATATTCAATCTTTTTTTCTTCAGGCAAAGCTTCAGGTGTTCGCATGGGATCATTTTCTTTTTCAGATTTTGGAGGTACTTTTGGTTTTGAAGCTTGCTAGAAAACATTTGAAGTCAACCAGATTAATAGCTTTCATTTATCCCACACTAAGATGTATATTTTACATTATAGTTTTGGGGTAACACAGGCTAATGACATACAATTTCCAGATATACAACATTAAAATTTGACATGTGCATACTCTATTGCATGATCACCAAAATCTAGTTTCCTTCTGTTACCACATATATTTACCCTCCATGACCCACTTTGCCTGCCCCTGCATGGTTGTTAACCACCAAATTAATTATAGAATCTACTCAAGACCTACAGTTTCAAAATAATTGACCTGAATCATCACAACTGTTACAGTAGTAATAGGAATAAAAGTTCCACTTATCATACACCTTATACAAAGTTCTAATAATACAAATACTTAAAATATATCCACATTTAATATATTAAAAATCAATACCGCCTGACCAGGCGGTGGCGCAGTGGATAGAGCGTTGGACTGGGATGCAGAGGACCCAGGTTCGAGACCCCGAGGTCGCCAGCTTGAGTGCTGGCTCATCTGGTTTGAGCAAAAGCCCACCAGCTTGAACCCAAGGTCACTGGCTCCAGCAAGAGGTTGCTCAGTCTGCTTAAGGCCCGCGGTCAAGGCACATATGAGAGAGCAATCAATGAACAACTGGGGTGTTGCCACGCGCAATGAAAAACTAATGATTGATGCTTCTCGTCTCTCTCTGTTCCTGTCTGTTTGTCCCTGTCTGTCCCTCTCTCTGACTCACTCTCTGTCTCTGTAAAAAATAAATAAATAAATAAAAGTAAAAAAAAAATCAATACCACTAAGAAGTCTAATTTTCAGGAATAAACTTTAATAATTGTCAATAAATTATCCTTTTTGTGTGTGTGTGAGCGAGAGTAGGAGAGACACAGATACAGAATCCCAAATGCACCCCAACAGCAATCCACCTGGCAACCTCCGTCTGGGGTCAATGCTCTTGCCCATCTGGGGCCATACTCACAACCGAGCTATTTTTAGCGCCTAAGGTAGAGACTTCATGGAGCCATCCTCTGTGTCCCTAGTGATGTGCTCAAATGAATTGCACCATGACTGTGGGAGGCGGGGGGGGGGGGGAGGAGCAGATGGTCTCCTCTCCTATGTGCCCTAACTGGGAATCGAACTTGGGACTTCCACACGCTGGGTTGACGCTCTACCACTGAACCAACCAGCCAGAGCCATATCATCCTTCTTTTAATCTTTCATTATTACACTCACCTCAGCAGTTCGTCTTGCTTCTTTAATCATGGACTCCAATCCACCAAAAACACTATGTGTTGACTTGGAAGCTTCGCCATCAGATTCACTGTCATCTGAATCATTCAGTGTTACAACCACTGATTTATGCTTTGGAAGCTGCAAAGACAATATATTTGTTACTCTTGATGACAAAATTATCTCTGTTCTTTTTTTTGGCTCTACCACAATTAGCTGCATGGCCTTGAACAAGTCACTTAACCTCTTTAAATTTCAATGCATAAAAATAATGGGCTCCAACATGAATCTATGGCTCCTTCTATTTATATTGCATAATTAACTTTGTCCCACTCTAGCATAGCGATACTGGTTATACGCCAAAAACATACAACATTCTCTATTCTCAGTCTTTAAATACACTACTATGATCACCTTCATTAAGTTTTTATTATCTCCAACTCTCTATAAAGAACCATCTTAAATTAAACCTTCCAACCAAGGTAAAAATTAATACTTCTAAATAATTATTAAAAATTTTTTACTTTTGCAGTTATAAATAGAGGTAACTGGCCAAAGCTGGTTCATCCAACAAAGGCAAGATTTCAGTTTGGCTTTGCCCCATTTATTTTACTTTGAAACCATTAGAAAACAAGGTAGAAAAAAAAAAATCATTTCAAACTGCTTAATAAACATTATAAATTCTTACATTACAGTATAGTCATTAATTAGAAAAATGTGAGCAAAGTACAAACAAAGATAGGGGAGATAAAAATATACACTTTGCTAAAATAAACTCTAGAATCGACAGAAAAATCTGAATGAACTGATTTATATTAAAAAAATTGAGGAAAGGGCAGAGGAAAGCATACCACTGATGAAAATAATGCTTCCCACAAAACATTATCATAAACTCTACCATTTTTCAAGTGAAGAAGTTGCTCCCATTTCACTAATAAAATTTGCATTTACATATGAATATATATGTGTACATAAATAAACAAGGTGGTAAGGAACAAGACAGTGACATTGCACACAAATTTCTCATTGGCTGTTTGAATAACAGTAGAATACAGATTTTGTTTGTGTTTACCGAGATCACAGTCCTTGGAAGACGAGGTCCTCGGTGAAACTTTGGATTCTGTATCCTTGGCTGAGATACTGTATTAATACTGACTATTGAAAGATTGCTTCTTGGCACAGGCTGTGAATTGTTCAGAGCTGGAGGTGAAGGTGGGTCACTATTACTGGATGTTTCCTAAATATGGAAGAGAGAGATGTGAAACATTTTTAAAAAAAGAAGAAACTTCTGTCATGTTTAAAAATCTTGAGCAAATTAGTACCAGACAATCCCTATTTTAAAAGTCCAGTGAATTTCATAAAAAAAAAAAAAAGTCCAGTGAATTTCAAATAAGCAGAGAAGAGTTTTAGGTAAATTCAAGCTCATGAGCACCACCTAGCGGTTCAGGTATCTATCTATATTACCTCTGGCTTAAAAGCTCTCTTATTTGCTAGAGATTTAAGTAGTTCTTCTCGAAGCAGCATTTCTTCCTCCTCCTCCTCATCTGCAAAAGGTGGTTTTGGAGGCTGTTCTGGATCTTCAGGTGGGAGAGGCGGTAAAGGTGGTACAGGAGGTAGAGGTTCAAGAGAAACACACAAGCCTTCCACATAAGGCTGGCTCAAGACTGGCAAAGACTAATTATTTTTAAAAAAAGAAGAAGAATTACAATGCAAATTTTACCAATTCCAAATGTTTATCTGTGAAGCACCATTAAATTAGAAAAAGGTAAGCTTTAGGCCCTGGCAGGCTGGCTCAGTTGTAGAGCGTCAGCCTGGTGTGCAGGAGTCCCGGGTTCGATTCCCGGCCAGGGCACACAGGAGAAGCGCCCATCTGCTTCTCCACCCCTCCCCCTCTCCTATCTCTCTGTCTCTCTCTTCCCCTCCCGCAGCCAAGGCTCCACTGGAGCAAGGTTGGCCCAGGCGCTGAGGATGGCTCTATGGCTTCTGCCTCAGGCGCTAGAATGGCTCTGGTTGCAACAGAGCAACACCCCAGATGGGCAGAGCATCACCCCCTGGTGGGCATGCCGGGTGGATCCCGGCCAGGCGCATGCGGGAGTCTGTCTGACTGCCTCCCCGTTTCCAACTTCAGAAAAATACAAAAAAAAAAAAAAAAAGAAAAAGGTAAGCTTTACATTATTTTAGCTGTAAACATAAGTATAAATATATTGTAAATCTCAAAAAACTATCCCAGAATTCAATATTCAGCCACAAAGAGTATAATTTGTACAATAAAAATAAAATCAGAAACATCTAAAACATTTAATTTGTGAACTTCAAGATAATTATACAAACATCTCCATGGCCATTCTTGTATTTAGCAATTTTAAAGATATAAAAATCAGATCTTATAAGGTCTATTTCTCTAGATGACTACCTAAAAACAAGTAGAGATATTTAAAAATAGTATTTAAGTAAAAATAAAAAATTAGGAACAGGAATTCTGGAAAATACGTAGTTCAAGAGTATTTTAAGAAATAAGTGTTAGGAAGACTCACTACTGTCCTCTTAAATCCTTGTGAAATGGCTTGTTAGAGTATACAAAGAAAAATAATTTTACCCAAATTCCTGAGTTTAGATATATTTTTGTTTCAAAGACCTTCCTCTTGGCATTTAAAACAGTATTCGGAGGAAAGAAAAATGTTTTCTCTCTCACTCCGTTCTAATAGTTCCCTCATCTTAAACTGTTTAGGAGGACATCAAATGTATACCTAGGAACTAGGAAATGGCAAGATTCCCTCTAATCTAGTGATGAAGATCCAGTTTGTTCTCTAGCTTCTCTCAATCTAGAAATAATTTGACTTCATGATTCCCTCACATTCTTCTCTTTTCTTTTAAAAACAAAAAACAAAAAAAACCCTGCCTGCCAGTAAATAATCAACTGCTTAGTCCACAGATTTCATATCTATTAATTTTGGTAAAAAATGCTTTCTTTAAAGCTGTCTTCAAAACTAACCTTTCATTAATTATATGCCAGTTTTTCAAAATAAATTAGAAATGACACAAAGCAACAAAATTTTCTTAGAAATAATATCAATTCTCACTTACAGTAACCTGAGGTGGTGGAGGCAAAGAAATAGACGGTGCTGAAGAAAAATAACTCAATGAACATTCAGTAAAGAATGGTGGTTGCACTGGTGAAGGAGCTGAAAAAAATTTAAGAGTTTAATGACAGAAATGCTTCAATATGAATAAATTAAATTTATGGTATGTTTAGAGAAATGCAAATGCAGTTAGGTAGAGTGTAAATTAAAATTTATTAGTCTCTAATAAAATTTTTAATTTCCAAGAGCCCACCTCCACCTACTTATGTCCTCATGTCATCATAGAGCCATTTATCCACTTAAGCTGACATTAGTCTCTCAAAACTCTTCACTTTGTTATTTTCACCTAATAACGATAACAGGGAATACAGCAGGAGAGGCTAACAATGTATTTTTTACAAATATACCTTTTAAGGAATAAAACAAAAAATTCCCGAATCTGCCAAAGTGCCCAAACTAAATGAAAACAGTGATGTGGTGACTCCATTCTTCCCTTCATATGGAACAAAGAATGTGAAGAAATTGACTGCTTTGTGGAAAGTCAAAAGGACTAGCCTGACCAATGTTGGAGCAGGAGATAGAGCATCAATCTAAATCGCTGAGGACTCAAATTCGAAACCCCGAGGTTGCTGGCTTGAGCACAGGCTCACCAGCTTGAGTGTGGTGTCACTGGCTTAAGCATGAGATCGTAGAGATGATCTCATGGTCGCTGGCTTGAACAAGAGGTCACTGGCTTGGCTGGAGTCCCATGCCCCATCAAGGCAAGTAGGAGAAGCAATCAATGAACAACTAAAGTGAAGCAAATATGAGTTGATGTTTCTCATCTCTCTCTCTTCCTGTCTTATCCATCTCTCTTGCTGAAAAGCAAATAGGACTAGAAATGAAAAGAATTACCTACTGCATTTAAACAATAATGTGTAGATTTTTCTATTTTAATAATTCTGAAATTGTTATTGATGTATCTCAATTAAATCCTTAGTAATTTTTCCTTGGTAGCAAATAAAAATAAATATGCATTTCTACTTTCAGGGGTTTCTTAAGACTCCGTAAAATATGGCAGATTCAGACTACTCTTGCTATCCAGTAATTATATAACTGGATATAATATATTCTTCTTTGTACCAGTTGTCTCACAGTCAGTATGGACATCACCCACATGACTTATATGAGGTTGACTTTGTGGCCTGAATGATATCATCTGAATATACACTGGCCTTTAGAACATTTTACTTCTTAAAAATATAAGTACCTGTAATGAATATAGAAAAAAGTTAAATTCTGACAAAGACTAGAGCATACATACTATTTCACTTACAAAATTATTTTAAAAGTATAGATCACATTACTTTTGTAAAAATACAGAGTATTAATATTGTCAACACTCAGGAACTACTATGAATCATCTCTTAAGAACCTAGAAATAAGATAATCAAAGACTGACCAGCCTGACCAGGCGGTTGCGCAGTGGATAGAGCGTCGAACTGGGATGCAGAAGGACCCAGGTTGGAGACCCCAAGGTCACCAGCTTGAGTGCAGGCTCATCTGGTTTGAGCAAAAGCTCACCAGCTTGGACCCAAGGTCACTGGCTCGAGCAAGGGGTTACTCGGTCTGCTGAAGGCCCACGGTCAAGGCACATATGAGAAAGCAATAATGAACAACTAAGGTGTCACAATGCGCAACGAAAAACTAATAATTGATTCTTCTCATCTCTCCGTTCCTGTCTGTCTGTCCCTGTCTATCCCTCTCTCTGTCTCTGTAAAAAAAAAAAAGTTAAATTATGAAATCAAAACATCAGGTAAGGCCATGGCCGGTTGGCTCAGTGGATAGAGCGTTGGCCCAGCATGTGGAAGTCCTGGGTTCAATCCCTAGTCAGGGCAAAGATGAGAAGCAACCATCTTCTCTCCTCCTTCCTCTCTCCCTTTTCTTTCTCTCTTCTTCTCTCATAGCCAGTGGGTCGACTGCTCTGAGCGATAGCCCTGGGCACTGAGGATAGATAGCTCAGCTGGTCCGAGCATCAGCCTCAGATGCTGAAGATAGCTCAGCTTATTTGAGCACCGGCCCCAGACAGGAGTTGCCAGGTCCCTCCTCTCACTTAAAAAAAAAAAAAAAATTAGGTAAATTATCAACCATAAGCCTAAAAACAATAAACATTACCCAAATCACAGATTTTACCTTATCTGTGGTCTAAAGTAGGATTCTAGTTTGATCTGATCTCACAATGTAACCACAGGGAGAAATACTGATCATATGGTCTTTTAATTAAGTATTCCAGTTTTGAATGCCAACTGCATTCAGTTGTCTGTCTCAGTCTCATGTGTTTTAATTAGTGAGAATCGGTATCTCACTGCCAATCACCCCTGAGTACCAACTAAAGCAAGTCTCTAGCTCTCCAGATTAGCATACAACGTAGACTATGCACTCTAATTGAGGTATAAAACCTGACCAGGTCTAACCAATCTTTCCTGAGATGCCACTAGTATCACCTTCCATCTCCAAATTCCTACAAAGTCCCATCGCTGGAAGGAGGAAAAAGGAACCCTAAAAGAAACACTTGGAAATAAAAGTTAATATTACACATTTGAGATTTGCTCTCAAAATATTTACAACATGAAATAATGCCTGTAGTTGAACAATCCACTAACAAACTTCATGGTCATTACAGATTTCTTTCAAGATTATGAGTAGCACCTGACCAGGCGGTGGTGCAGTGGATAGAGCGTTAGACTAGGATGCAGAGGACCCAGGTTCGAGACCCCGAGGTCGCCAGCTTGAGTGCGGGCTCATCTGGTTTGAGCAAAGCTCACCAGCTTGGACCCAAGGTCGCTGGCTCAAGCAAGGGGTTACTTGGTCTGCTGAAGGCCCACGGTCAAGGCACATATGAGAAAGCAATCAATGAACAACTAAGGTGTCACAACAAAAAACTAATGATTGATGCTTCTCATCTCTCTCTGTTACTGTCTGTCTGTCCTTATCTATCCCTCTCTCTGTCCCTATTAAAAAAAAAAAAAATTATGGGTAGCTGCATAACCATTTTCTTTTTAATAATTATGAATACGCAAATGTTTTAAGAGTTTTAGCTCATACCTGGAGAATTGGTTTCACTATCTGTATCCATAGCGACTTCTTCATAGTTATCATACTGATAAATGCCTCCTCCACTATCAGTAGGTTGTTTATCTAAGGACCGTCTCAGGTCAGGATCTGAAGACTAATTATACAGGATGGTTAGTTTCATAGCATTCTCTTAGTCTATTCTTAGACTAAAGATTATAAAACAATTAATAGTTCTATTCTAGGAAAGAGTATCAAAACTCCTGATGATCCTGATTTGGGAAATTCAATATACATGACAGGTACTTGATAACTGTCAGGTAAAATATGAAAGTTAGCAAGGACTATTGATACAGATAAAATCTTTCATAGTTAGCTGAATTACTAAATAATAACCTTCTCCTATACAAAATAAGATTACACCAAAATCTTGAATACTTCTGGCTTTTATTTAAAAAACTAGATAAATTCACGTTTTATGTCATCAAAACTATATTTATATTATTTGGAAAAATTCAGTAACATTTTAGTTATAAATTACTAATAGCTGAAAACTAGAAACTCCTGATCAATGTGTTTGCATGTTTTCTCTTTTAACTTCTTACAACAATTCACTCACAGAGGTAGTTTACAACTAAAAACTAGCAAAACCTATACAGATGGGTATAAGAGTAATGTGTAAATATAATATTTTCCTGTAAAAGACTATCAAAATGTTTTTTAGAAGTTCAAGGTATGAATTTTAATTCTTCGCTTAAGCAAACACTCCTAAATCCCTAGAATTAAAGAGTTCTTACTTTTAATACCCCTCTATTCTTCATTAGGACATTCACAAGTGTCGTCTCAAAGCTTAGAATTCTGAAAATTATCACTGATAATAGCACTACATCAATATTAAATTTCCAATATATTTCTTGACACCATCCATAAAAGACAATGAGTCACTCAAGTTATTACCAGTGATTTATACATACTAAAGGCTCACAAATGCTCGATAACTAAATAGCCACTAAGGCTATTACAATATGATGATTTAACTTTCTTTAAAATAGTCTATAACAATTAATCATGACACACTTCTAGTTCTATATTAAAATAATGAAAAATTAATGAAATTGGCCCTAGCTGGTTGGCTCTGTGGTAGAGCATCAGCCCAGTGTATAGATGTCCTGGGTTCAATTCTCAGTCAGGGCACAGAGGAGAAGCAACTATCTGCTTCTCCACCCTTCCCTTCCCCTTCCCTGTCTCTGTCTCTCTCTTTCTCCTCCTCCCACAGCCATGGGTGGATTGATTCGAGCACACTGGCCCTGGGCACTGAGGATGGCTCTATGGAACCTCTGCCTCTGGCACTAAAAACAACTCGGTTGTGATCATGGCCCAAGATAGGCAAGGCATTGACCCCAGACAGGGGTTGCCAGGTGGATCCTGGCTAGGATGCATGCAGGAGTCTATCTCTCCTCTCCCATTTGAAAAAGGGGGGGGAAAAGAGAGAGAAATGGAGAAATAAAGAGAGAAAGGGAGAAAAAAAAAGAAAGAAAATTCTGTCCCATATTTAGGTAACAGCATTTTTAGAGTACGTCCTGACTACAATTTAGTAATCCTACTTTCTTCTAACTAGAATATAATAAAAAAGCTAAATGTAGTATTTGCTAACCATGATTCTAGTTGACCAGTTATGAAACAAGCTGACACTTAAATTTGAGTAATGTTTGATTTTATATTTTTGCACGCCTTACTTTACTTCTTGACCGCCTCTTTCCACCAACTAATTTCATGAATCGATTGTATTGCTCTTCTTGATTTGAGAGATCTCGAATTTTTCTGATTTCTTCCTCTCTTTTCCTTCTCTCTTCTTCTTCAGCTTGTTTCCGCAGATCCTCTTCTTTCTGTCTTTCCTGTTCTTTTTGTTGTTGTAGTTTCTTCCATGCTTTTGTCTGCTGTTTCCTCAATGCTTGTTTAGCTTTAAATGAAAAATTTGAAAACATCAGAATCTGTTAGTGTTACAATTTTCTAAAAAATAAATATAAATAAAAACAGCTGGCCCTGGCTGATTGGCTCAGTGGTAGAGCACTGGCAAGATGTGTGGATGTCCTGGGTTAGATTCTCAGTCAGGGCACACAGGAGAAGCAATTATCTGCTTCTCCACCCTGCCCCCTCCCCCTACTCTCTCTCTTCTCCCACAGTCATGGCCTGAATGGTTTTGAGCACACTGGCCCGGGGCACTGAGGTCGGCTCCATGGAGCCTCCATCTCAGGAGCTAAAAATAGCTCAGTTGCGAGGATGGCCCCAGACGGGTGTTGCTAGATGGAACTCAGTTGGGGAATATAGGGGAGTCTATCTCCCCTCTTCACACTTGGAAAAGAAGGAAAAAAAAGAGCTTTAAAAAGTATTTTTATTATCATTAAGTCATATATATAGTTGTTCCTCAGTTATGTTTACATAAGACTGCCATCCATTTAAGGCCCTAGGATTATCCACATTCAAAACCTTCTGAATTAAATCTACACACTATACTGATACATGAAATCAATTTAAAAAACTTAACAAAAAATAATCACCTGTAGTGCTAACTTTTTTGGCCGAATGTGTTTTTGTACTTGTTTTAACTTTTTGCTGTACAGTTTTCGTCTTAGTCAACTTTTCTTTGCTTTCTTTCATCACCTGCTGTTCTTTTTGTTGCCATTTTTTACTGGCTGACTGGAGAGCCAAAAGACGAAGTTGTAATTCAGATAGCTCCTCTTCATCTTCACCAAGCTTCTTTAACAACAGAAATAGTTACATTTTTAATTATGTGACCTTAAATATTGCACCAAGTCAAATCTTTTATATAATCAAAAGTTACAGTTAGTTCTAAGGCAAATAATTAAATGGCAAACATAAATAAGGAAACTAGATGATTTACCATAGCCCAAGACCCTAATTCAGTCCCCTTAATCAAAAGAGAATATGAAGCTGTTTTTACATATGTGCCTCAAGTTGGAGAGAAAGGGTACAACAAGCCTTGATGGGAGGGTGGGGCTACAGCAGAGTGAGTGACCCCTTGCTCAAGCCAGCGACCTTGGGCTCAAGTCAGCGACGATGGGGTCATGTCTATGATCTCACGCTCAAGCTAGCAACCTTGGGCTCATCAAACTGGTGAACCTTGCTCAAACCAGATAAGCCAGATGAGCCTGCGCTCAAACCAGTGACCTCAGGGTTTTGAACCTGGGAATCTGGGTCCTCTGCATCCCAGTCCAACGCTTTATCCACTGCATCACTGCCTGGTCAGGCATCACTATATTCTTCATGCTTAAGAATTAAATAATTTAATTGGATTTTAGAAAAAAAATGTAATAACAATTTACCTATAAAAAAAAGTTATTAGGCCTGACCAGGCAGTGGCAAGGTGGACTGGGATGCAGAGGACCCAGGTTCGAAACCCCGAGGTCGCCAGCTTGAGCGCGGGCTCATCTGGTTTGAGCAAGGCTGGCTCACCAGCTTGAGCCCAAGTTTGCTGGCTTGAGCAAGAGGTCATTCACTCTGCTGTAGCCACCCCCACCCCCACCCCCGTCAAGGCACATATGAGGAAGCAATCAATGAACAACTAAGGTGCCGCAATGAAGAACTAATGCTTCTCATCTCTCTCTCCCTTCCTGTCTGTCTGTCCCTCTCTCTATCTCTCTCTGTCTCTGTCACATAAAAAAAGGAAAGAAAACAGTGGCTCTTAACCCTACTGGTTTCACCCATTACAAATTCCTAATTGAACTACCATTACATATTTCAGTACTTCAGTTTATCCAAACCAGGATATAGTTGCCCTTTCCACTATTGGAAACTATATGTAACAAATGAATTTAAAACTATCTTGATTCTTGCCTGACTAGGTAGTGATACAATGGATGAAGTTGTCAACCTGGGATGCAGAGACCCAAGTTTGAAACTCTGAGGTCGCTGGCTTGAGTGCAGGCTCAACAGTTTGAGGGCAGGGTCACTGGCTTGAGCGTGGGATCATAGACATGACCCCATGGTCACTGGCTTGAGCCAAAGGTTACTACTGGCTTGAAGCCCAAGGTCGCTGGCTTGAGTAAAGGGTCGTTTGCTCTGCAGTAACCCCCCGGTTAAGGCACATTATGAGAAAGTAATTGATGAACTAAGGTGCCACAACAAAGAATTTATGCTTCTCATCTCTCTGTCCCTCTTTTTATGCTTCCTGTCTGTCCCTCTTTCTCTCACAAGAAAAACAAAAACGAAGAAACAAAAAAAAAACCATTGTGATTCTTTTTTGATTCTAAGTCACTTAAACATACCAAATTCTACTGCTTGGTAGTGAAGTTCTAGAACCATACTGTCCAATATAGTAGCAATTAGCCCCATGTGGCTACTTATATTTAAATAACTAAAATTGAATACAGTATTTAGTTCCTTAGCCACACTAATAATTTCAAGGGCTTAAGAGCCACACATGTGGTTAAAAGCTACCATACTGAAGAATAAAGATATAGGACATTTCCATTATTGCAGAAAATTTTATTAGATTTTAGACAGTACTGATCCAGAGAATTTAACTAAAATAAGCTATCATCACTGCTTCACTGAGACCTCAAAGTCTTTGATTACATTTTGCAACTATTCCTTTTGGAATAAAAGAGACCACTAATTCTATCATGCAACTACATGCTATTTAAAGCAGCTTCTTGATCAGCAAGAAGGGCACTGAACCTCATTCAACTCCTTGCTCTGACACCCAAGTCCTATGTAACTATAGGCAAGTCACTTAACCCAGCCATATAAATCTTAACTTGCCTTTAAAACAGATGATGTCAACCTACTTTATAGAGTTATTGTGAAGATATTTTTTAAAAACATATACACATGCATCTACGTGTGTGTGTATGTGTGTACCTTTATATTACCATTCTTAAATTTCAGAACCATCTCTTTCCTAAAGCTCCTAGGCTCTTTGCATCATTACCATATAATCATAAAAACTAGCTGAAATCTTTAATGAATTTTTTTTTTTTTTTTTTTTTTACAGAGACAGTGAGTCAGAGAGAAGGATAAATAGGGACAGACAGGAACGGAGAGATGAGAAGCATCAATCATTAGTTTTTCGTTGCATGTTGCAACACTTTAGTTGTTCATTGATTGCTTTCTCTTATGTGCCTTGACCGCGGGCCTTCAGCAGACCAAGTAACCCCTTGATGGAGCCAGCGACCTTGGGTTCAAGCTGGCGACCTCGGGGTCTCGAACCTGGGTCTTCGGTATGCCAGTCCGATGCTCTATCCACTGAGCCACCGCCTGGTCAGGCTAACTAGCTGAAATCTTAATGGAATAAATTGCCGCTATTTCAAATCTCTAATCCAACAAAGAAAAGGTTGGGTTAATATGTATCTACCAAGCATCAAGCATAGTGTTTGATGCCTCTGTATTTTATCCTGTGGAAGCTCATAACAGCCCAAAGAACAAGTGATGTTAAACTCATTTTGTAAAGAGGAAAAACAGAGGCAAGCAAAGGCTAAATAAATAGCTTACACAAGATCTGTCACTAAGAGGAGTAAGGAGAACTGGATACAAGGTCAAGGTTTGTCTAACTCTGAAGCCTTCCCACATAGGATCGTTCCCCCTACCCCAATTGAAAAAAAAAAACCTGAATGAAAATTAAGTTTCAAAAACAAAAAGATCATCTAAGGATATAATGCTTCAATTAAGCACAACTTAACTGAACCCAGTGGAAAAATACTCCAAGATGTCTCTCCAGATTTTCTTATCTTTAAAGCTTATGTCCAAATAAAGACATAGCAATGATGAAAGAAAATTAGTGGGAAGCAAGACAGAATATCCCTTTCAAAAGAACAGACTAAAAGCAGTATAACAATCAGACTTAAGAGTGCTATCTAATACCATAAAGCAGTATCTTACCTTTTCGGATAAAATATCTGAGGCACTAAGTCTTCTTGTTAAATTTTGTTCTTTATCTTCTAATCCTTTAAAATAAAACAACATACTTTGAATACTCTAAAAGATTGCTACAATGAACTTAAAATATGTTTTATACTAATTATTTTTAAAGGGTCTCATTTTCTCTCGAAAGCAAAAAGAAGGCTGTTAGAGAAAAATGAAAATTGGACCGAACTCATATCAGCCTCATTTCTAAAAGTTACAAGGCAAGTGATTAAAAATATTAAATAAGCAAAGCTTCATTACCAAATAGATAATACACACTGATAAAATATGATTATTCAGACTTTAAGATGAAATGAATTCAACATTCAGAGACTGTATTGACTAATGCATTTAAAGAAATGGTTCTCGGCCCTGGCCGGTTGGCTCAGTGGTAGAGCGTCGGCCCAGCGTGCGGAAGACCCGGGTTCAGTTCCCGGCCAGGGCACACAGGAGAAGCGCCCATCTGCTTCTCCACCCCTCCCCCTCTCCTTCCTCCCTGTCTCTCTCTTCCCCTCCTGCAGCGAGGCTCCATTGGAGCAAAGATAGCCCGGGCGCTGGGGATGGCTCCTTGGCCTCTGCCCCAGGCGCTAGAGTGGCTCTGGTCACAACAGAGCGACACCCTGGAGGGGCAGAGTATCGCCCCCTGGTGGGCAGAGCATCGCCCCCTGGTGGGCGTGCCAGGTGGATCCCGGTTGGGCGCATGCGGGAGTCTGTCTGACTGTCTCTCCCCATTTCCAGCTCCAGAAAATTAATTAATTAATTAATTAACTAACTAATTAAAAAATTTTTAAAAAAGAAATGGTTCTCTATTTATCTAGATAAGCAACAACAGAAGTAGATTAAGTATCAACAAAATTAAATCCATCTATACATTTTCCCAGAATTCCAGCCTGGGGACCCAGATTTCTGATGAAGGTATTTACAAAATCTTATTTATACATCATCTAATCTATGACTGCTCAACAAATCACACAATAATTACAATACATTTACAACAGCACTGACATATACTTTTGTAGCTAAAATAGAAAAGTTAAAAACCAAGAGAATCTTTCCTCAAGATTACAGAACTTGCCTGACCAGGCGGTGGCGCAGTGGATAGAGCGTCGGACTGGGATGTGGAGGACCCAGGTTCGAGACCCCGAGGTCACCAGCTTGAGCGCGGGCTCATCTGGTTTGAACAAAGCTCGCCAGCTTAGACCCAAGGTCGCTGGCTTGAGCAAGGGATTACTCAGCCTGCTGAAGGCCCACGGTCAAGGCACATATGAGAAAGCAATCAATGAACAACTAAGGTGTCGCAACGAAAAACTGATGATTGATGCTTCTTATCTCTCTCAGTTCCCGTCTGTCCCTATCTATCCCTCTCTGTCTCTGTTTAAAAAGAAAAAGATTACAGAACTGAAGTCTAAACTCCAAAACAAGTTTTCCTCCTATAATACCATATGTCAGTGTTCCTAACTTGATTGCTTAAGGCCTATTAGTAAAAGAATAGGCAGTTTATTCAATAATTAAAGAAATTACTAATCAAGTAACCTAGACAAAGTAAACAGAAGGCATTCACCAAATTTTTTATCAGGTCAGTTCTGTTGTGAGGCTTGTTTTGGAAATGTGAATTTGTTGCAACATGATTGATATAAAAAGTAATTTGAGGCCCTGGCCGATTGGCTCAGTGGTAGAGTGTTGGCCTGGCGTGCAGGAGTCCTGGGTTCGATTCCCGGCCAGGGCACACAGAAGAAGCGCCCATCTGCTTCTCCACCCCTCCTTCCTCTCTGTCTCTCTCTTCCCCTCCCGCAGCCAAGGCTCCATTGGAGCAAAGTTGGCCCGGGCACTGAGGATGGCTCTTTGGCCTCTGCCTCAGGCACTAGAATGGCTCTGGTTGCAACAGAGCGACGCCCCAGATGGGCAGAGCATCGCCCCCTGGTGGGCGTGCCGGGTAGATGCCGGTCGGGCACATGCAGGAGTCTGTCTGACTGCCTCCCCGTTTCCAACTCCAGAAAATAAATAAATAAATAAAAAGTAATTTGAGCATAACACAAATCTCATGTTTGCTTATGTACAATCTGTTCCCAAGAAACACTAAGAGAATCCAGAAAACTACCCTGGGGTGATCTGAGCCATGTAGGCATACATAAACCTCACACACTTTGGGCATCTACTGACTACTTCAGTTTACTGTGTATGTTATCAGCCACACTCATCCACCCATGGTGTTACGGCTTTTGTCCAGTTTCAGATAACCTGGCTTGCTCTACTTTATAATTCATAAGTTGAAAATCTTCTGTGGTTACAAGGGGGAGGGGGATGTAGGGAAAAGAACTGGGGGGATGAGTGGGGAGAAGGGTATAAAGAGAAACGAATATAAGGTGACTGAAAAACGATTTGACTTTGGGTCAAACATAATCAACAGTTCAAATGCTACAGAAATATTTACCTGAAACCTATGTAGTCTTATTGATCAATATCACCAAGTTAAATTTAATTTTCTAAATAAAATTTTAAAAAAGAAAAAAATCTTCCACTTCTATGAACACACTTTAGGTCTTTTTCAAGGTAAAGTGACATTTACTGAGGTCCTTTTCAAGAAAAAGTGACATTTATTATAATATTTCAAGCATTTTTTTACCCACGTAAAATGTAAAACTGCACAATTTTTATTAGGTTCATAACTTTTTCCTGTGTCATTGACAAAGTTTTTGAATGTTGTTTTCTAATTCTATTTTGTCCATAAATCCTGTGGGGTTTTTTGTTTGTTTGTTTTTTTGTATTTTTCTGAAGCAAGAAACGGGGAGAGACAGACAGACAGACTCCCGCATGCGCCCGACCGGGATCCACCCGGCACGCCCACCAGGGGCGAGGCTCTGCCCACCAGGGGGCGATGCTCTGCCCCTCCAGGGCGTCGCTCTGCTGCCAGCACCAGAACCATTCTAGCGCCTGGGGCAGAGGCCAAGGAGCCATCCCCAGCGCCCAGGCTATCTTTGCTCCAATGGAGCCTTGGCTGCAGGAGGGGAAGAGAGAGACAGAGAGGAAAGGGGGGGGGGGGTGGAGAAGCAAATGGGCGCTTCTCCTATGTGCCCTGGCTGGGAATCGAACCCGGGTCCCCCGCACGCCAGGCCAACACTCTACCGCTGAGCGAACCGGCCAGGGCAATCCTGTGGTTTTTATTGTGTAATTCTGCAGTGGAGTGATTTTTAGAAATGCATGTCACATTATAGCAAAACTGATTATACCTCAAAGAACACTAGAATAGTAATAATTATTAAACAAAAATGAACTAATAAAAAGTAAAGACAGACTTCCAGTAATAAATGTAGAAAGCACTAAACTTTTCTCCTACATGTGAAACCTATTAGTTGATGAGGATCTATCTTGTCTATAACAGGTAAGCAGCACCTCCCTTTAGGGTAGCATAGAGGTAACTACCCATTAAGCTAGCAGGTAGCTTATGAACAAAATGCTACCTTAAAAAGAAGCACAAACCAGCACCCTGGCTGGTTAGCTCAGTGGTAGGACATCAGCCCGGCATGTGGAAGTCCAGGTTCAATTTCCAGTCAGGGATCACAGGAGAAGTGCCTATCTGCTTCTCCACCTTTCCCCCTCACCTTTCTCTCTCTCTCTTTCCCTCCCGCAGCCAAGGCTCCATTGGAGCAAAGTTGGCCCGGGGCGCTGAGGATGGCTCTGTGGCCTCTGCCTCAGGAACTAGAATGGCTGTTTGCAGCGGAGCAACCCCCCAGATGGGCAGAGAGCATCGCCCCCAGGTGGGCATGCCAGGTGGATCCCAGTGGGGCACATGTGGGAGTCTTTCTGTCTGCCTCCCCCTGCTTCTCACTTCAGAAAAATACAAAAAAAAAAAAAAGGGCAGCACAAACCATAAATTTCAGACTATAAACCTAACTTTACACAAGGATTATAAAGGCAAGTTATTGTTTAATTGACCAAACATATAGTTAGTCAATCTTCTACCAATGTAATGTGTCTCTACAATAAAATTATTTCAATTCTTAATACTTCCAAAAGGAAAACTGGTCATGTGCTGTCATGCAGTATTTTAAAATTTATTACATGGTATCCTAAACTGAGCTAGAGACAGTCATCAGGATACATGTGGTAGTTAAAATCATAATAATTGAAAACACCTCTGGAAGCAAAACACTGAGGACATAAACAGGTTACAAAGTAAAAGTAATAAAAAAAAAAGTACCATAAGAACATTTAAGAAATTCTAGATGTGTATGGTATCACAGAAACTCCAAAATTTCAAGATTTGTGAGAAAAACATCATTGAATATAGATCTGTCTATTTCCTACAGAATATTTCTAACATGTAGTCAGAGTGATCCTTTGAGAATATAAAACAAATTATGCCAGTCCTTTGCTCAAGAACCTGTAATATCCCCCATTTCAGAATAAAAACCAAAGTTCTTACAAGGCTTTATGGTCTACACCTATCATCTTTGACCTCTTCTCTCCCATTATCATCCCCTTCATGCCCTCTTCTTTAGTGGCACAGAACTCCCTATTATTCCCCAAAATGCCAGGCACCATTCTACATTAAGGTCATTAATCTAATTTAGTGATATGGTGTGCTGCAAGTGGCACACTAGTGCGCCACAAGAATTTTTTTTTTTTTTGTACTTTTCTGAAGCTGGAAACGGGGAGAGACAGTCAGACAGACTCCTGCATGCACCTGACCTGGATCCACCCGGCACGCCCACCAGGGGCGAGGCTCTGCCCACCAGGGGGCGATGCTATGCCCATCCGGGGCGTCGCTCTGCAGCGACCAGAGCCACTCTAGCGCCTGGGGCAGAGGCCAAGGAGCCATCCCCAGCGCCCGGGCCATCTTTGCTCCAATGGAGCCTTGGCTGCGGGAGGGGAAGAGAGGAAGGAGGGGGTGGGGGTGGAGAAGCAGATGGGCGCTTCTCCTGTGTGCCCTGGCCGGGAATCGAACCCGGGTCCCCCGCACGCCAGGCCAACGCTCTACCGCTGAGCCAACCGGCCAGGGCCATGCGCCACAAGAATTTTTAAAGCACGCAATACCTGACTAGGTAGTTAGGGGCACTGATCTCTTTTCTCTTAGACCAGGGGTCTCAAACTCACGGCCTGCTGAACAATTTTGTGCGGCCCGCAGACTAATCCACGAAGTTCAAAATATTTTGGATAAAATTAAGTAAGCCCGTGGATTAGTCTGCGGGCCGCACAAAATTGTTCGGCGGGCCGCATGCGGCCCGACCCCTGCCTTAGACTGTCAAATTTAAAAATGACAACAGCCACCTAACCAGGCGGTGGTACTGTGGATAGAGCGTCAGACTGGGATGCAGAGGACCCAGGTTCAAAACTTCGAGGTCGCCGGCTTGAGTGCAAACTCACCAGCTTGAGCACGGGGTCGCTGGATTGAGCATGGGATCATAGACATGACCCCATGGTTGCTGGCTTAAGCAAGGGGTCACTCGCTCTGCTGTAGGCCCCTGGTCAAGGCACATGAGAAAGCAATCACTGAACAACTAGAGGAGCCGCAACGAAGAACTGATGCTTCTCATCTCTCTCCATTGCTGCCTGTCTGTCCCTATCTATCCATCTCTCTGACTCCGTTTGTCACACACACACACACAAAAATGACAACAGCCAACACAATAGCCATCCAATGTGAATCAAAATTATATCTATATTATGTGTGTGAAATGGGTAAACAAACAATTTTTTTGGTGTGCCACAGAATTTCAGTAGTTTACATGTGCCATGAGATGAAAAAGGTTGAAAATTGCTAGTTCAGTGATTCTCAAACTTTAGCAGGTACTAGAATCAACAGGAAGGCTTATTAAATACAAATTGCTGGGCACCATTTTCAGAGTTTTCAATTCACTAGATCTGGGGTAGGACCTGAGAGTCTGCATTTCTATCAAGTTCCCAGATAATACTGGTATAAGGACCACAGTTATAAAATCATTGCTCTAGCAACTTTAATACTGCAACCTGTCCCTGCCACCTCAATCTTACTTACCCTGCTATAGCTATTTTCTTTCTATAACTGTTATGTACTGTCTCTCTTTCTAAAATGCAAGCCCATGAAGGCATAAAGTGCTCTATTTTTGAATGAATGAAAGAATGAAATGAAAAATGAACTTCACAATTAGCTGACAGTAACTTTGCCTTGAATAGTTTTCATCTTTTATTAGGAGTAGAAAAGTGGACTGCATTGTATTAAGAAAGTATGAGAGCCTGACCTGTGGTGGCGCAGTGGATAAAGCATCGACCTGGAAATGCTGAGGTCGCCGGTTCGAAACCCTGAGCTTGCCTGGTCAAGGCACATATGGGAGTTGATGCTTCCTGCTCCTCCCCACCTTCTCTCTCTGTCTCTCTCCCTTTCTCTCTCCTCTCTAAAATGAATAAATAAAATTTAAAAAAAGAAAAAGAAAGTATGAGAGCCTGACCAGGCGGTGGTATAGTGGATAGAGTGTCAGACAAGGATGCGGAGGACCTAGGTTTGAGACCCCGGGGTTGCCAGCTTGAGCGCGGGCTCATCTGGCTTGAGCAAAAGCTCACCAGCTTGGACTCAAGGTCGCTGGCTCGAGCAAGGGGTTACTCAGTCTGCTGAAGGCCTGTGATCAAGGCACATATGAGAAAGCAATCAATGAACAACTAAGTTGTCAAAACGAAAAACTGATGATTGATGCTTCTCATCTCTCTCTCTGTGCCTGTTTGTCTGTTCCTATCTATCCCTCTTTTTGACTCTCTCTCTGTCCCTGTATAAAAAAATAAAATAAAATAAAAATATGAGAGATAAGAGTTGGCACACACCCTTTCCAGAAGTCTGGTTGAAAGACAAGCTAAGGAAGAAAACAAAGGGCAGGAGAGAATGTCTAAATTTTGGGATGGGCCCTGGCCGGTTGGCTTAGCGGTAGAGCATCGGCCTAGCGTGCGGAGGACCCGGGTTCGATTCCCGGCCAGGGCACACAGGAGAAGCACCCATTTGCTTCTCCACCCCTCCGCCGTGCTTTCCTCTCTGTCTCTCTCTTCCCCTCCCGCAGCCAAGGCTCCATTGGAGCAAAGATGGCCCGGGCACTGGGGATGGCTCTGTGGCCTCTGCCTCAGGCGCTAGAGTGGCTCTGGTCGCAACATGGTGACGCCCAGGATGGGCAGAGCATCGCCCCCTGGTGGGCAGAGCGTCGCCCCTGGTGGGCGTGCTGGGTGGATCCCGGTCGGGCGCATGCAGGAGTCTGTCTGACTGTCTCTCCCTGTTTCCAGCTTCAGAAAAATGAAATAAATAAATAAATAAATAAATAAATAAATAAAAAATAAATAAATTTTGGGATGGAACGTTCTAATATGTTTACAATAAAAACCCATTAAGTGAAAGTGGTTCAAGTTGAACTAAAATAAACAGATGGAGCAAGGTGCCAGATAAGTGGGAAAAGAAGTAAGAGCCAGAAATACAGGTTAAAATAAAGTGGCCATAAACAAGAAGAGGGTCACTACTTCCTCCGAATGGAGGGAACGAACTGAAAATTAGTATGGATTTAAGTTTACAGTCAGAAAGTGAGAAGGTAGGACCCTGGCCAATTGGCTCGTCGGCCCAGCGTGTGGAAGTCCCAGGTTCAATTTCCAACCAGGACACACAGGAGAAGCAATCATCTGCTTCTCTACCCTTCCCCCTCTCCTTTCTCTATCTCTCTCTCTCTTCCCCTCCCACAGCCAAGGCTCCATTGAAGCAAAGTTGGCCCCAGGCCCTGAGGATGGCTCCATGGCCTCTGCTTCAGGCACTAGAAAGGCTCAGGTTGCAACGGAGCAAGGCCCCAGATGGGCACAGCATCGCCCCCTGGTGGGCATGCCGGGTGGATCCCAGTTGGGCGTATGTGGGAGTCTGTCTCTCTGCCTCCCTGCTTCTCACTTCAGAAAAATACAAAAATAAAAATTTTTTTAAAGGAAAATGAGAAGGTGGAGGTTCAGTGAGGTCACCTAAAATAAGAGGCAAGCTCACAGGCTGACAATAGAGATAAAGGTTGAGTAAAAGCCTGAGAAATGATGATGAAAGTTTGGAAGAATTGTTGAGAGAAATGGGAGAAAAAAAGCAGCTGATCAATAATTTAAAGATTTGATTGCAGAGCTGAGAATCTTGCTAAAGACTGGAGAAGAAAATGCATAAGTAGAAACACTATAACTTATTAATTCACATAAATGTTATTCTTTTTGGTTTTCCTTCAACACCTCTTTACACTGCTACCAGTTACTCTTCTAAAACAGACTTCATCTAATCACTGTCTTGTTTAAAAATATCTGACTGTCCATCTGATACTTAAAGAAAATCTAAATTCTTTAGCAAGACATTCAAAGCCATTCATAAGCCAATCTCACCTATCCTTTCATAAATTCTTTCCAACCACTCCCAAAAATATACCACAGAGTCAATATTGCACTCATAATGCAAGCACAGTATTAAATTGAAGAGAGAAAAAAAATGTCCCTAAGAATGTATAACCAAAATCAGTTACCACTCAGGTTTGCAAGCAAATTTATACTATATGGATGGCCTTGAAAATCTCAAATAGACAGTGGTGCCAGATACTCAGGTGTCTAGCAGCAGCAAAAGCAAAACCTCTCTGAAGCATCCACCCCTTTGTGTCAGGCCTCAAAAAGTTCACACCAAAAAAATTCAAAGAAAACCAAGCACCTCACTTAAAAAACAAACAAAAGAAATAATCATTAAGTGTTCAAAAAAGGAAAGTATCAAAAACAAGAACCCAGGCCCTGGCTCAGTGGTAGAGCGCTGGCCCAGCATGTCAATGTCCCAGGTTCAATTCCCGGTCAGAGCACACAGGAGAAGCACCCATCTGTTTCTCCATCCCTGCCCCTCATGCCCCCCCCCTCCTGCAGTCATGACTCAACTGGAATGAGTTGGTCCTGACACTGATGATGGCTCCATGGCCTCTGCCTCAGGTGCTAAAAAGAGCTCGGTTGCTGAGCAACAGAGCAACACCCTCAATGGGCAGAGCATTGCCCCCTAGTCGGCTTGCTGGGTGGATCCTGGTTGGGACTCATGCAAGAGTCTGTCTCTGCCTCCCCTCCTCTCACTGCATTAAAAAAAAAAAAAAAAAGAACCAGCAGAGATTGAAAAGATCAGAAATCAGACTCATAAAAACCTCAGATACAGGAAATCAGCAGGCAAAGCAGTGAAATAAACCAAACCTATAATGGCATTCTCCCTCTCAGGAGAATGCTCACCTTGCCTTTCTTAACCCCACAGGTGTGCATCTACTAAACTCTAAGGGTCCTCCCAACACTTGCAACCAGGGGAGCACAGGGTAGTAGCAACAGCTTGTCCCAGGCAACCCCCTGAACCTGTCTCCAAGACCCCCTTTTCTCTCACTTTCCAGTTAGCTAAAAGCAGCCGTGCGGTGGCTTTCTTTCCTATAACATTTCTGGAGAACAAGGCTCTCTCCTGTTGCTTCTTCTATCCTAAGCCTTCGCTTGTTTCATTCTCTCCAGTTTAATAAACATACTCTCAAAATAAAACAAAAAACCTATGGTTAATATAGTTAAAGAAATAAAGATTCATTTGAAAAAAAATAAGGAGAAAAAAACTAAAAATAATGAGCCAAGTGATTTGAAAACCAAATAAAAATAAAAAACTAAAATAAAACCTGTAACTGAAATTTAAAACTCAATAGGTGGGCATAAGGCTGGTCAGGCAGACACAAATAAAAAAAGAATCAGTAAACTGAAAGATCTAGCAAATGAAATTTCCTAGAATGCAGCAGTTATAAAAACATGGAAACTTGCCTGACCTGTGGTGGCGCAGTGGATAAAAGCGTCGACCTGGAAATGCTGAGGTCGCCGGTTCGAAACCCTGCGCTTGCCTGGTCAAGGCACATATAGGAGTTGAAGCTTCCAGCTCCTCCTCCTTCTCTCTCTCTGTTTCTCTCCCTCCCTCTCTCTCTCCTCTCTAAAAATGAATAAATTAAAATAAAATAAAAAATTTTAAAAAAAAAACCTTAAAAAAAAACAAACATGGAAACTTAAGAGAAATTAAGGAAAATGGAAGAGAAAGTGAGATAATTTAACATAATATACATCTATACAGTGTTTCAAAAAAGAGACTAGGACAGTAGTTCAAGAGATGACAATTTTTCAGAATCAATAAAAACAAAAGGCACAACATATCCCAAACTGGATAAAGAAAACTACAATCAACACATCATAATTAAACAACAGAATACCAAAGATAAAAACAGGATCATTCATTTTTTTTTTTTTAATTTTTTTTTTTTATTCATTTTAGAGAGGACAGGGAGAGACAGAGAGAGGAGAGACAGAGAGAGAGAAGGAGGAGGAGCTGGAAGCATCAACTCCCATATGTGCCTTGACCAGGCAAGCCCAGGGTTTCGAACCGGCGACCTCAGCATTTCCAGGCCGACGCTTTATCCACTGTGCCACCACAGGTCAGGCCAAAAACAGGATCATTAAAGCAACCAGAGAAAGAAGACAGATTACCTTCAAAATAGAAATTATTAAGATAGCTGACTTTTCTTTTTAGATTTTATTTATTCATTTTAGAGAGAAGAGACAGAGAAAGAGACAGAGAGAGAGAGAGAGAAGGGGGGAGGAGCAGAATGCATCAACTCCCATATGTACCTTGACCAGGCAAGCCTGGGGTTTTGAACTGGCGACCTCAGCATTCCAGGTCAACGCTTTACCCACTGCGCCACCACAGGTCAGGCAAGATAGCTGACTTTTCAAAACCAACAATGGAAGCCAAAAAATATATTCAATATGTTGAAACTACAATTAACCAATCTAGAATTCTAAATCTAGGAAAACCTAAGGCAAGCAGAAACAAGTTTTCCATCCAGTAAGCACACATTAAAGGAAATTTTTTTTAATCTGTTTTAAGCATGTGACTCTACACACAGAAGGAAGAGTGAGCCAAGAAACTGTTAAACAGATGGGCAAAAGCTAGACAAATACTAGTCCTTGCATATCACGGAGATGGTAAAGACCTTGATTACCATATTTCCCAATGGATAAGAAGCACCTTTTTCCAAAAAATCTGGGGTCTAAAAACTGGGTGTGCCTTATACAGTGGTTGTAGATTTTTTTTACTTGCATTTCCTGTTTTTTCACACAGATGAGGAGTTGTATGAAATTTTATGATGAGTAAAACTTGAATTCAATACCTTTATGTAACACATTTTATTTTCAAATTTTGGGCCCCAAAATTAAGGTGCGTCTTATACATGGGGAATGCAGTAATTTCAAACATTGATAAGAATTCATGGTACAACTCCTAGAGCAACCAATATGAGAACAGGAATTTAGTAACTAACTCCTAAACTAGTAAAAGAAGAGTAGCCTGACCCAGTGGTGGCAGAGCAGATAGAGCATCAACCTGGGACACTGAGGACCCAGGTTCGAAACCCCAAGGTCTCTGGCTTGGTTGCCAGCTTGATCATGGGTTCACCAGCTTGAGCAGAGAGTCGCCAGCTTGAGTATGGGATCACAGACATGACACCTTGGTCTCTGGCTTGAGCAAGGGTTGGTGAGGCTGAGCAAGGGCTGACTGGCTCAGCTGGAGCCCCCAGTCAAGACACAGTATGAAAAGGTAATCAATGAACAACTAAAAGTGCTGCAACTATGAATTGATGCTTCTCGTCTCTCTCCCTTCCTGTCTGTCTCTATCTGCCTCTCTCTATCTCTCTCTCATGCTAAAAAATAAATAACATGGAAAAAAAGATTATACAAAAACAATCAACAGTCAAGAAAGAAAAAAGGAACAGAAGGAAAAAAATCCAAATTATCAGTAATCATGAAGAAGTATAGATGAACTATATATGTTCTAGTTAAAAGACAAAAACTGTCAGACTACAAATAAAATCCAGCTCTACACCATGTACAAGTGACATCAGAGACACAAGGATATAGAAAGACTGAAAGAATAAAAAATAATCTACAAGCCATATATACTTACCAAAAGAAAGATGGTAGTACTATTAATATAGATAAAATAGTTTTTTAGGCAAAACCATTACTAGAGATAAAGAAGGTTATTACATAATACAGAGAATGAGTCAATTCCCCAGCCTCAAAATAATTAAAGCAAAAACTGGAAACCGTTATCATAGTGGCAGATTTTAATAAACCTCTCAATAATTGATAGATCAAGCAGATCGAAAAATGATGAGCCTGACCAGGCAGCGGAGCAGTGGATAGAGCGTCAGACTGGGATGCGGAGGACCCTGGTTCGAGACCCCGAGGTTGCCAGCTTGAGCACAGGCTCATCTGGTTTGAGCAAAGCTCACCAGCTTGGACCCAAGGTTGCTGGCTCCAGCAAGGGGTTACTCGGTCTGCTGCAGCCCCATGGTCAAGGCACATATGAGAAAGCAATCAATGAACAACTAAGGTGCCACAACAAAAAACTAATGATTGATGCCTCTCATCTCTCTTCGTTCCTGTATGTCTGTCCCTATCTATCCCTCTCTGACTCTGTCTCTGTAAAAAAAAAAAAAAAAAGAAGATATGAACAACATAAAAATCTTGATCTAACAATTTATGTTTCTTTAAAACATATACAGAACAGTTCCAAAATTGATCAGATGCTAAACAATAAAGCAAGTCTATACAAATATTTCAAAAGAATGGTAGTATATAGATCTCATTTTCTCACAATATACTAACTGACTTAGAAATCAGTAACAAAAACGTAGCTAGAAAACCTGCATGTTTGGAAGATAAGAAACACATTCCCAAATAGCCTACAGTTTACAGAAAAGAATATTAGAAAATATTTACAACTGAAATTTAAAAATTTACACATCACAAACTGAGATGCATAAAGAAGAAATTTCACAGCCCAAGATGACCTTAATAGGAGAGAGCTGAACACTCATGAGTTTTAAAAGCTATGGACTTATTTCTGGGAAATTTTTGAAGGTGGAAGGTTCAATTAATACATGCTACAGATAATTTTTAAAAGGTAAGAGATTCTTAAGAACAATTTCTTTTAATTTTTTTATTTTAGAGAGAGAAAAACATCAATTTGTTGTTCCACTTATTTTTTTTTTTTTTTTTTATTCATTTATTCACTTTAGAGAGGAGAGAGAGAAGGGAGGAGGAGCTGGAAGCATCAACTCCCATATGTGCCTTGACCGGGCAAGCCCAGGGTTTCGAACCGGCGACCTCAGCATTTCCAGGTCGACGCTTTATGCACTGCGCCACCTGTTCCACTTATTTATGCACTCAGTGGTCGATTCTTTTATGTTCAATCTCCGGTCAGAGCACATCCAAGAATCAACCACTGCCCTGGCTGGATAGCATGGTCCCAAAGCACAGAGGCTGCCAGTTCAATACCCAGTCAGAGCACATTCAGTAGTAGATCAATGTTCCTGTCTCTCTCCCTCTCTTCCTCTCTCTTAAAATAAAAATAAAATTTAACCACTCAATGCATAAATAAGTGGAAAAACAAATTGATCTTTCCCTCTCTCTCTCTCTCTCTCAAAAAAAGTGAGGGGAAAATAAAGACATTTTTAAAAAAGTAATTTTTTATAAACTTGACAACTTACAGGAAATGGACACATTACTAGAAAAATATAGTTCACCTAAACTGCCTTAACCAGAAATAGAAAGCATGAACAGTCAGTAGTTTAAAACCTTCCCAGAAAAAAACTCCATCCAGGCCCAAACTCTGTAAACAAGATTTACCAAATAGTCCAGGAATGATTCCAATCTTGAACTATTTCAGAAAATAAAGAGGAAACCACTCCCCAATTCATTTTTAGCATCACAACCTTATTCTAAAACTTGGCAAACAAAAGGGGAGTAAAAAACTACAGGCTTTGATCCCAAATTAAAAATGCTAAACAAAGCATTAGCAAATCTTTTTTAAGGTTTTATATTGCCCCCAACTACAAGAACTCAAATGTCCCTCGACTGGGAAAAGAAGAAATAAACTGTAGCATAAGCAGACAATAGAACACTCAGCAATAAAAAATAACAAGCTACTATATCTATATGTACAAACCACATAGATGAACCTCAAATACCCTATGCTGAGAGAAAGCTAAAATCAAAAGGCAATGTAGGGAATGGTTCCATTTATATGACATTCTTGAAAAGACAAACTATAAGGACAGTACAGAGATCAGTAGTTACCAGGTGGACTAAGGGTTTGGGAAATAAGGGACGTACTGCAAAGTGACATGGAGGAATCCATACAGGGGTCGTCAAAGTTTTTATAAAAACCGCCCACTTTTGCAGTGCCGGTAGACCTGGTCCCTACCGCCCACTAGCGGGCGTTCCAGCTTTCATGATGGGCCAATCGCGGCGCTGTTTGGTTGCACGGTAGGGACCAGGTTGACCAGCACTGCAAAAGTGGGCGGTTTTTATAAAAACTTTGACAACCCCTGCGAGGCTGGGAATGGTTATTCAACTGCCTGCATTTGTCAAAATTCAAAAACTACAGTTAGAAAGGATAAATTTTACTGTATATAAATTATATCATTATAAAAAGAAAAATTAACAAACCAAATCCATGATGTATAAAAACAATTTATCATGAAATAACTATTTATTCCAAGTACACAAGGGTAGTTTAACACTACAAAATCAAATAATAAAATCCACCACACTAATAAAAATTAGGTGCATGCTCTTCTCAATAATGAAGAAAAAAGATTTGATAAACTTCAACTTCCATTTCATGCTAGCAATCTGAAAACATGCAAAAGAGTCAAGTATAAAAACAAAACAAAGCAAAAAACCTTTTCCTTTACCCGACAAGGAATACCTACAAAAACAAACACCATGTTTACTGGTAAATGTCAAAAGCACTGCCTTTAGACTTGAGTAGACAGCTTGGTTGTTTAGTGTCAACTCAATGCACAGAGGCTGCCGGTTCAATCCCTGGTCAGGGCACATATAGAAATAGATTGATGTTTCTGTCTCTCCATTTTCTCTCTCTAAAGTCAGTAAATTTAAAAAAAATTTAAGAAACATTCCTTTGAAGTTAGGGAACAAAGGTACCCATGTTACTTAATATTAAAAACTGTATTATAAATTCTGACCTCTTTCTCAAAAAAAAAAACAGGAAAGAAAATCAACTTAAAAAGAAGTTCTGGCCTGACTAGGTATGTGGTGGTGCAGTGGATAGAGCAATGACCTGGGATGCTGCGGACCCAGGTTGGAAACCCCAGGTCACAGGATTGAGCACGGGCTGATCCAGCTTAAGGGCTCATGAGCTTGAGCGCAGGGTTGCTGGCTTGAGCGTGGGATTATAGACATGACCCCATGGTTGCTGGCTTGAGCCCAGAGGTCACTGGCTTGAAGCCCAAAGTCGCTGTCTTGAGCAGGGGCTCACTGGCTCAGCTAGAGCCCACTGGACAAGGAACAAATGAGAGAGCAATCAATAAATAACTAAGTGCCACAACTATGAGTTGATGCTTCTCATCTCTCTCCCTTCCTGGGTGTCCCTCCATCTCTCTCTCTCTCTCTCTCTCTCTCTCTTAAAAAAAAAAGTTCTGGCCCTGGCCGGTTGGCTCAGTGGTAGAGCGTCGGCCTGGCGCGCAGGGGTCCCGGGTTCGATTCCCGGCCAGGGCACACAGGAGAGGAGCCCATCTGCTTCTCCACCCCTCCCCCTCTCCTTCTTCTCTGTCTCTCTCTTCCCCTCCCACAGCCGAGGCTCCATTGGAGCAAAGATGGCCCCGGCGGCGCTGGGGATGGCTCCTTGGCCTCTGCCCCAGGCGCTAGCGTGGCTCTGGTAGCAACAGAGCGTCGCCCCCTGGTGGGCCTGCCGGGTGGATCCCGGTTGGGCGCATGCGGGAGTCTGACTGTCTCTCCCCGTTTCTAGCTTCAGAAAAATACAACAACAACAACAAAAAAGTTCTGACTAGCATTGAAAGGCCAAAAAAATAAAAATAAGAGCATGAAACAAACATCAATGACTGTCTGTGTAGAAAGTGCAAAAGAATTCACAGATAAATTAGAATCATTTCAATGAAGCACACCACCAAAATAGGTAGTTACCCCTATAGAGAAAGAAGAATCTCACTACTTAATTGAAGTATTTAATTCCATTACCTTGACTGGATTCAGTAGTGTCATATTTCTGGGAAATCTGTTTTGTTCCATCTTTAACTTTTTTCAACCGGTTCTTATCTCCCGGTAAAGTCAATTTTTGCCTGAGTGGTTTTAATTCAAATGCCTGAAAAGTTTTTATCTGTGTTTTCTCCTCAGGAGCTACTTCTTTACTTGAGTCCTTTATAATACTGACATTATCAGTGCTTGTTTGGTCCTCAGAGTTCAATGTTTTAGGCTCTTCCTGCACATTCTCTTCTTTGCTACTCAAAGCTAGTTTTTCATCCTTACTGATGCACTCTAGTTCCAACTGTATTTGCTTATACTTCAAAAGCAAATCTTCAAAAGTTTCTTCCCCACAGTTCTCACTTTTTGATGAATAATTTTGTTTTCTTGATGGAGATCTTCCAAAACTTTTGGCTGTACAGCATATTAAGGAAACCAGTTTCCAAAAATTTTCCAGTTAATTGAACAAAAACACATTAAGTTACAGATGAATTGTCTGCCCTTTTTATCAAGAAAGATTAAGTGATGTTTTTAAATTACTAAATTCCACTTAACATATATACTGCTAATGACCACTTTCATTCTGTGCCCATATTTCAAATTTAACAAATATCCATATAAGATAGTCCACTTACAAAATCACTAGTGTAAGTTACTACCCGTAGTATCCTCAGGTACATCCAGTATTCCACTTGGTTAGGTTATAACATCCTTTTTTCTGTTGGTAACAGGAAAGATGCTGTTAAAGATTCTTTTCTGAAGGAAGAAACTGAATGGTTTGTCACAGATGTGGATCATTTACACTTCAGATAATCAGGAGGAAAGTTGCTTCTTTTTAATTAGTTTCTTCTCATGTCTCAAATTTTAAAAGATAAAAAATGAACACTGACAATTATTAAGACTGGTTTATAAGAAACATTTGCTTAAAAACCTAATATATAACAATCTTAGAACTCATCAAGTATACTAACATAGGCATAATTAAGACAATGAAGTTATATAATAAAAAATAAAACTAAACCTATTATTTTTGTTATTTTCTTCTCTAACACATAATAAACACAGTATACCTTCTTTTCTGGAAATGGCTACAAAACTCCATACTACAAATTTTATTCAAAATAATTGATACATGAGAATTATTACACATCATTTTCTAGCCTACAAATTAACAAGAGAAAGATAAGCACAAGCACTTTACCTGGTTTTAACACAATGTATCATTTACAGATCATTTGAATTGGCCAGAATATATAATACCATTACCGTTCCCAAATGTTCCCTTTCTGTTTAATAACTTACAGAACAAGCAACTTGCAAAGATTTTAAACATCCAAATAACCAATTCAAGAATGGGAATCACCACCAAATACTCTGAAAACTAAACAAGCATTACAACTGAAAGAAAAACAGTTCTGGCAAAACTGTTTTGGTAAATCTTTGGTTCTCTGATCTCTTCAGAGCCAAGTTTCTTTTTTTTTTTTATAAATAAATTTTTATTTTAATGGGGTGACATCAATAAATCAGGGTACATATATTCAAAGAAAACATTTCCGGAGAGCCAAGTTTCTTAAAAGAACACTTGTCTCTCATTAGCCATCTTACTCTTCAATGAAATGGAATCTGGCTTCTGCTGGCTGAGTTTATCTCCCTATAGCATTGGACACTGAAAACCATTTCTCTCTTGGCTTTCATAACTCTACTCTCCCATGTTTCCCTACTTTTTTCTTCAAGTCTTCATAACTCCTCCCTCTCCAACTCCAGCAATAATGGTACTTTCCAGTGTTACTCTATTTATCCTCTTTCTTTTTTATTTTGAATGTTCTAATGTAGTGTTTTTCAATCACCGGTCCATGGACTGGCTGCCAGAAATTTCATGCCAGCCTGCGAAAGAGTTCACCACGCTGATTTTGTATGAAGATTATAGAACCAATGATTTTAGTTGAATTCAGTTAATGCTCAGGCTGGTTTCTGCCTCAGTGGTCTCTGAAATAAATCTCCTATTTTTTACTGGTCCCCAAGTGTAAAAAGATTAAAAACCTCTGTTCTAATGCACTCCCATAGTTTTACATACTATGCTTGGCCTGGTAATAAAGACATTTGGAGTTCTCCGAAAAGCCATCCCCCATACTGCTGCTAGACTAATCTAGAATACAAATCTGGCCAGATCACTTCCCTTTTTTGTATCTCATCAAAAATAAGAGTCCAAAATCCTTATAATGGCATATAATGCCTTCATGACTTGACCTGTATTTCCTTTCCAATCTCACCTTCTCCCTGTTCATCACAACTTATGTATACTTTTGTGTATAGGTTTTTCTGTTCTTCAAATTGATGCCAATTCAAATGTGACCTCTTCTGTGAAGCCAGAGAATTATTTGTTCCCCCTACCTCACCATTATGTATTCTTTATACATCAATTCTGTGGTTATCTGCATTTACATCTCACTTTTCAATAGAGCTATTTAAAGGCATAATCTCAGTAATTAAACAAAATAAACAGCATGACCTTGGAAACACTTATAAAGGGAAAAGACTCAATACACTTCATAAAAAATAAAATAATTAAAGGACAGAAAAATAAGAAAAAAATAATTGAGTTATGACTTTCACTGACTAATCTCCAAGACTAAATGAAATCTACTTCTGTCTATACAGGACAGCTAAAAACAAACACTTGAAGAATTTAATTTTAAGCTGGTTAGGATGCAAGTTTCAACTGAAACCTGGTTTAAAAAAATGACTATCTGCCTTTACAAATGCAGGTAAAAATAAAGACTTTACCCTGACCAGTGGTTGTGCAGTGAATAGAGCATCAACCTGGGGCGCTGAGGTCCAAGGTTCAAAATCCCGAGGTTGTTGGCTTGAGTGTGGGCTCATCTAGCTTGAGTTCAGGCTCACCGGCTTGAGTGTGGGGTTGCTAGCTTGAGCCCAAGGCCACTGACTTAAGTAAGGGGTCACTGGCTCGACCTGAGCCACCAACCCCACCCCTTCAATGCACATATGAGAAGCAATCAACCAACAACTAAAGTGATGCAACTAC
The DNA here is from genome assembly GCF_036850995.1 of Saccopteryx leptura. Taxonomy (NCBI): domain Eukaryota; kingdom Metazoa; phylum Chordata; class Mammalia; order Chiroptera; family Emballonuridae; genus Saccopteryx; species Saccopteryx leptura. The sequence goes on from NC_089504.1 coordinate 114,022,344, forward strand.
AAGTTGATATTTCTCCCTTCTCCCCTTTCCTGTCTCTGTCTCTCTTGCTAAAATAAATGAATGAATGAATAAGAGACACTGGCCTAATATTTTAGCTTTCATCAAAATGGAAAGTTTAAAACAGTAGTCATCCAAAGGAGACATATGCTAAGACTGACTGACAAAGTGTCCATCACTAAGAAAAACTAAAAATGAATGAGAATGAAAACAAGTATTGCAATAAAATTTGGTTTGTTCTATTTCTTTTAAGCTATACCTAGCATGCCTTAATTATTACAGAGAAAAACGTGAAAAAAAAAGACATCGACCACCTACACTGATGCTATTTCACTTCTGGATTATGGAAATAAGCACAGAAAAAATACCTCCATTTCTTAATGCAATATTTGTAAAATAAAAATGTCTCATAATCAACAATGGAAATAAGAATTAAACTTGACTATAGTCTTGGTCTTAAAGGAACATGAATCAGTAAAATTTCATATCACAATAGTGTCTGGGAACTAAGTTTTCCTTCACAATTTTATTTTTTTTTTTACAGAGAAAGAGTCAGAGAGAGGGTCAGATAGGGACAGACAGGAAGGGAGAGAGATAAGAAGCATCAATTCTTTGTTGTGGCACCTTAGTTGTTCATTGATTGCTTTCTTATATGTGCTTTGATGGGGGGAAGGCTACAGCAGAGCGAGTGACCCCTTGCTCAAGCCAGCGACCTTGGGGTTTCGAACCTAGGTCCTCTGAGTCCCAGTCCGACGCTCTATCCACTGCACCACTGCCTGGTCAGATTCCTTCACAAATTCTTATACAGAATACTACCTCTACAATGAATTAATGATATTTCATAAGAAAAGCAATGAGCACAGGATCAAAACAATCATCCTTTTCTTAAATGCAGCATCTGTGAAAAGAAAAACAGCAAGACAGCTCTTTTCTGATAACTACAGAAATCAGACTTGATATCTTACAATATTTTTTCTACCTCACATGCCTGTTTATTAGTAAAAACTTATGAACTTAACAATAAAGGTATATGGCAGAGGCCAAATTGGTACTTAATGAATGGACCGAAGGAAAGCAAAGGAAGAAGGTACACAAACCCTTCTCTAATACAGAATTTAAGAGAACACCTTTGAGCTCCCATAAATACGTTTTACATTATCTCAATATGAACTTTTAACATTAAACTAATTACTTGTCTCTTCAACACAAATTACAAGTTTAATCCTTTCTATTCTTAAAAAATATACATGTGTGGTTAAATACCTTTCTGTTTTTAGATTCAGAATTGATAATGAACAAATCCTTAGTTAATAAGCATCTTTCAAAGATTTTCTAACTTTACTGAAAGAAGATCCTCTGTCATTTTAGAAGTTAAATACCTACATGATGTCCTCTGAAACAATCTTGGAATGCTCCTAACCCTACTTTTGGTTGCACAGATAAGTTTTTACAAGGCACTAGCACCAGAAGCTGCTACTTCTTACCTATATCTGTATTTCTTGTCCCTTTTATGTCATGACATCTGAGAAACCTTATGGTTCTAAGTAGTCTATAAAAACAATATTGACAGTCTTTCAAACAAATGTCATTATCTGTAAGTTTCATATATAATGAATGTATTAAAAAGTCATTATACCATGGAAATTACAACCAGTAATAAAAGTGCTTAGTAAACTACTTTTATGCAATTATCATGGAATAAGTCAAGACAGAGTTCTACCAACCCATCACAAAATAGCAAAACTTTAGATGATTGATTCTTCACTATAAATCCTGAGTAAACTCAGGAATGTTAACGATAACTAAGAATAAGGTTAGAAAAAACAAGTCAGGTACTTTGCTACATTCCTTCTCAACCTCTCCACAATCTCCACCCTCCCATTTACCCCCTTCGTGCCTTCCCATATGTTAAAATTAAAATGCTGTTAAGTTGATCGTTCTCTTTCTGACCTACATCTGTCAGCACTAAGTTATAAAGTGTCCAATATCCAAAAAGTGAACATAACAAACACAGGCTTTAAGGAGGTAAAGTTTCCTAAGAAGATGTATGAAATTAAAACCTCTGAATTAACAGTTGGTGAAGAGAATATACGGGCACCAATATATAAGAATAAATCAAGAAAAGTAAAAACAAAATTACTAAAACTGTAAGATTATGCAGAAAGAAACTTCATAATTTACAATGTCAACGTGTAACATGCCAAAAGAACAGTATTCCCCAAATGGCTTCTATTTTCCTTCTCCCTCTAACAATCCCAGTTAACCGCTAGTTCCTGTACCAGCAAACACATGCTAGTGAAATTTGGGCTTCTGATGTACTCTTACACATCTGGTTTCAGACTGTCTTAGATCTCACTAGCTTGGCCCCAAACCATGGCAAAGCAACGTCAAAAAGCAATATATATCCAATAAAACAATGCTTAAAGACACTACAGCGTGACCCATGGGGATTACCAAAGAACAATTTACTGTTAAGTATACTGACACAGTAACAAATAAGCGGCTCTGATGGTTCAGAGAAGTTACTCATCTCACAGACCTAGTAATGACGCTACAGGGAAATTTAGTGACAGACACACCCAGGGCCGACCGCCACGTTAAGGATACAACTCTTCCGAGGTGGAGAAGGCTCACGCCAGCTCTGGCTGCTGTTGAATCCGGATCCCGCTCCTCCTCCCAGAGGTGGTCTGCCCACGGGCTTGCCTCCTCGCTCACCCCCTCCACGCCCCCGACTCCAGCGACTCCCACCCCGGTAAGGCCTGCTTCGAAAGCGGAAACGGTCCAAGGCGATGTGGCTCCGTTCCCAGAAGGACGGCCGGGGGCTGCTTTCGGACAGGGAGCTGGGAGGCATCCGCACGGAGGGCTGGTGAGACCGGAAAGGCTCTTTGGGTCGGTAGCTGCTGTGTCCCCTGAGGTGGCCCCGCTCCGACGTGCGCCGCGAGCGTGAGAAATTCCTCAGCTGCTGCTGAGAAGAGGACGACGACGACGACGAGCCACCGCCTCCGCCGGATCCCCCGCCTCGGGCCGGGTGAGGAGGCCTTCGCCGCGGATACGGTAACAACCCGCAGCCGCTGCTGCTGCTGCTGCTCCGGCTCCGTATCTGGCTGTTATTATCGTCATCGCTGATTTCCCCATCTTCTAGCTCCCCTTCTTCCTTGGGCGACAGGCCACTGGAAGCCGGGGCTGGAGTGTCCGCGGTCGCCATCCGAGAAGTAGCGTCTTCCGCACAATCTCACTACTCCGTCCGGGGAACCGCCCGACGCCTGCGTTTCTCCTTGGTTCCCTTCTGTTCTAACGGACCTGGGGTGTGCGGCCTTACCCTATTCGGACACCTAGCGGACTCTGCTCCCCAACTTCCCGGCACCCCAGTCCCTTCTGCCCAGACCGTCGCAACCTAATTCCCTACCCTAGCGCCCCCTTGCTCCGCCGCGAACAGGGTTCTTCCGCCTCGCGAGAAAGGGGCTCTGGAAGTGGCTCTGTCCGCGACGTCACTTCCAGCGGCACGCAGGAAACGAGGCTCTCAATTCCCGCGATAATTACTTAGGACACGCGATTCTCAGTGGGAGTTGTAGTTTTTCTTTCCGCTCTTCGGGTGTGTCATTCCAGTCTACAGCTCACACCCACCTCACACTCTGGGTTTGGTTATGTGGGTGCGTGGTAGGGTTGGAGGGCCTGTTTTTAACCTGGGCCTCGACACAGTGTCATAGTAATGGGGCGTGGGAGGGTAGGCAATACCGGTTCTTTTTGAATTGCTCTAAGGAAGGTTGCTAAAGAGACGCAGTAGTCCCGCTCCCTTTTGTGGGCCAGGGAGGGGTCGGGTTGTGTCCGCCATGTTTGTGAAGGCAAAAGAAGGCGACTGGAGCTCCGAGACTGACGGCTCTGCTGGCTCAAGTCCGCCATATTAATAAAGAGAAAGGGAAGGTTGACCCCTGCGTGCCGACATACACAAACACACCCCCTCTTCCCACCTGCTCCTACGCCTCGGCTCTGTGGGCCTCTCCGCTAGCTCACCTGCCCAGTCTGCCCGCAGGAAGCGTAGCAGACAGCGCCTCAGAACGGGCTAACGACCACGCCGAATGAGGGGGAAGGGGACATGCCGACCAATTGCGCCGCGGCGGGCTGCGCCACTACCTACAACAAGCATATTAACATCAGCTTCCACAGGTAACCTGGGCAGGGAGTGGGGGGTGACACGGAAACGCGAGCTGCTAGATGGAGTATTGCTTGTGGAAAAGGAACAGGAGAATTCTGCTAATTCTATTAACTATACTAGGTGGTAGCAGGGAAGCATTATATTTTCCCTTTGTGTGTTTCTCAAATCTGTCCAATTTTTTCTCCCTTCGAAGATTTACTCACTTTATAAAAGAAACCCCGGTTCTGAATGATCACTCCTTGTAAAAGTGACAGGGGGATACCGTAATTTCTTCTCTTATTCCTGTGTATTATACCGGTCTTGACAATTAATGACACCATAAGAGATCTTCAAGTTGGCATTCACCTTAAAAGCCTACTGTGTTTCAAAATCAGGAGAAACTTATTACTAGCTGAATTGAAAAGGGAAGCATTTAGATTTCTAAGAGTCACCTACGGTAACTGCGGAGGAATTGAGTCATCACTGATGATAATAATGGAATTAAACGTTGTTAATGAAAATGAGCAGATAAGCTTTCTATTCTTTTTTTTTTTTTTTTTTTTTTTTTTTTTTGTACTTTTCCGAAGCTGGAAACGGGGAGAGACAGACAGACAGACCCCCGCATGCGCCCGCCCGGGATCCACCCGGCACGCCCACCAGGGGCGACGCTCTGCCCACCAGGGGGCGATGCTCTGCCCCTGGGGGGGGGTCGCTCTGCCCACCAGGGGGCGATGCTCTGCCCCTGGGGGGGGGGGGGGTCGCTCTGCCGTGACCAGAGCCACTCCAGCGCCTGGGGCAGAGGCCAAGGAGCCATCCCCAGCGCCGGGGCCATCCCCGCTCCAATGGAGCCTCGGCTGCGAGAGGGGAAAAGAGAGAGAGGAAGGAGGGCGGAGGGGTGGAGAAGCAAATGGGCGCCTCTCCCATGTGCCCTGGCCGGGAACCGAACCCGGGTCCCCTGCACGCCAGGCCAACATTCTACCGCTGAGCCAACCGGCCAGGGCCTAAGCTTTCTATTCTTAATAGAACAGAGTAATAAAAAAAAAGAACCTAGGTTTTGTTTTCCCTTCCTTTGCTGTAAGAGCAATCAAAATTTCTTAGTTCTCTCAAGTGAGAACTTTTGAAAGTACCTTAAAGACAAGAAATACAATAAGTAAATATTTACCTGCTCTGCAAGTACCTGCCATGTGGCTGAAGAAAAGAAGCATTAAAAAAGTTAAGTGCAAACAATTTCTGTACCTCACAACTTAATACAATCTTAGAATGCAAAAAATGATATCCTTGACCTTTAACCTACCTCATAACAACTAAATGTACCCTCTTATTAAAAGTTGCCACTTACAAAAAACCTTTGTGATGTTTTTTCTGTTTTCAATTACTTCACACAAATATAGTGCTTTATTCATTCGTCCATCAAATGTGTGCCGAGTTCTTATTTGCCTGACGTGCTAGGGATCCACTTCTTATATTCCTGGAGTTTAGAGTGTAATGAGAAAGAAAGACAAACACAATTATAGGTAAGTGCCACAGAAAAGATATTCAGGGAGACCAAACTTAGCCTGATAAAGTCAAAGAACACTTCCCAAAGGATGTGAAATTTCAAGTGAGACCAACTGGTGACATAGATTTGGTCCTGTATGCACCTTTAAACGTTTTCTATTTTATCCAGTTAGTACATGAGAAGCCAAGGAGGGTCTTAAAAGAATGGCATGATTAAATGTGCATATTAAAAAGTCCTCTGGCTGAAGTGTTAGAATAGTGTTGACCAGCGATGGCGCAGTAGGTCAAGTGTCCACCTGGAATGTTGAGGTCGCCAGTTCAAAACCCTGGGCTCATTTGGTCAAGGAACATGGGAGTTGATGCTTCCTGCTCCTCCCCTTTTTTTTTTCTCTCTCTCTCTCCCTCTCTCTCTTTCTTTCTCTCTCCTCTCTCTAAAATGAATAAACAAAAAAATCTAAAGAAAAATAGTGTAATTGAAAGTGCTAGTAAAGCATCATCAAGAGATGAATTTGATGAACAAGAAGCTTATTGAAGAAGGTTCATTTACCTATGGTTTCTTTTTCAGGGAACTTCTGCTATAGTGTCAGCTGAACTAAACAATGTATTTCTTTGCTGGCACAACCAGCACTAGAGTAGAAGAGGTGATAGTTGATAGAGAAAAAAACAGGAGCCTGTCATAAAACAAGGATGAGTCCACCCAGTGGCCTGGCCTACCCATGGTCGGCAAACTCATTAGTCAACAGAGCCAAATATCAACAGTACAACGATTGAAATTTCTTTTGAGAGCCAAATTTTTTAAACTTAAGCTATAGAGATTGGTACATTCCTTATTGAGGTAGCGCCCATACATGGTATTTTGTGGAAGAGGCACACTAAAGGGGCCAAAGAGCTGCATGTGGCTCGTGAGCCGCAGTTTGCCGACCAGGGGTAGACTACAGTGGAACTGACAGTAGAGATGGAAAGTAGTGGACAGATTTGAGAAATATTTGAGGAAAAGCTATTTGATAATTTGATTTGGAAGATGAGGGAAAGGGACAAATCAAGGAACCAATAATATTGTTTAAGAGATGCACTGTGGTACAATAGCATGCATACTTCCTTTCCATATTTGACCATTTGCCTCCTATGAAAGTAACATTTTTACGTGCAACCCAAAAATATAGGTCATAAAATAACATAATAAAAATACATTTCTACTTTCTAAATACAAAAAATATTAACCAACTCCTCTCCTAAGTCATTGGTATAGACTTCTTTATTCCCATTTACTCCTTGAAATACTCTATACTTTTGAGTTATTTGACACTTATTTTGTGTTTTTCACTTACTTCTGTGGCCTATCTCCTCTACCAGCCAGCCCCTCTCTTCTACCCCTGACCTAGGTCTTCCCTTTCTTAAAAAGATTTCAACTCTCCCTGTTATCTCAGTTCACATTTACTTGTTGATGCTTCCCAAGTCAATTTTCTACAGTCCCTATCTCTGATGAGTTCATAGTATTTCCCTGGACACTCAGTTTAGTTCCTCAGAGTCATATTAAAACTATACTAATGTATTTGCCCTTCCCCCAAACCTAATCCATTTCCCATATTCCCTTTCTCAGTAAATGAAAATATCATCTACCCTGAAACTGGGAGGTCATCCTTCCTTGACTTCTCACCATTCACTCTTTTTTTCAAATTTCTTTATGAATTATAGAGGAGAGAAAGAGAACAAGAAAGGGGGGGCGGGGGGTGAGAAGCAGTTGCTTCTCTATGTGCCTTGACTCAGCAAGCCCAGGCTCTGAAATGGCAACATCAGCATTCCAGGTCAACGCCTTATTCACTGCCACCACGGGTCAGGCTCACCATTCCCACTTGATTTGATTATTACAACAGCCTCATAACTAGTTTACTGCTTCCATTCATTCATTCATTTACTCCTTACCTCTCTAATTAATAATGTGTTGCTAAATGTTTAAGAACAGAATCTCCAGGGCAGGGGGAAAGCCCTGATTCATAGTATTTGCCATAATTTAATGACAAATACTTCTGCCCTGGCTGGTTTCAAGCTACCAACATGACATCATTGATCATAAAGTTGGGAAGAAATGTGCAGTACCACACTATTCTATATAGCATTTATACCATACATATATAACAACCATAAATACTTTTAAGAATATAGATAATAGCCCTGGCCAGATAGTTCGGTTGGTTAGAATATTGTCCTGATATGCAAAGGTTGCGGGCACATACAGGAATAGATCAATGTTTCTGTCTCCTTTCTCTCTCTAAAATCAATAAGTAAACTTTTTAAAAGATTATAGATATACTAAAATAATTAGAAAGTAATGAGTTTTTATTGATAGTATTTTTTAAATTTATTGTAAATTTACATAATTTAATTTTTAATAATGGTTGTGTTTACCAGCCAGCTAAAACATTTTCTGTTAACAATCAGCTCTCTGAATTAGGCTTTTTAAATTTTTTTTATTTTTCTGAAGTTGGAAACGGGGAGGCAGACTCCCACATGCGCCCGACCGGGATCCACCCGGCATGCCCACCAGGGGGTGATGCTCTGCCCATCTGGGGCATTGCTCTGTTGCAACCAGAGCCATTCTAGCGCCTGAGGCAGAGGCCATAGAGCCATCCTCAGCGCAGGGGCCAACTTTGCTCCAGTGGAGCCTTGGCTGTGGGAGGGGAAGAGAGAGATAGAGGAAGAAGAGGGGAAGGGGTGGAGAAGCAGATGGGCACTTCTCCTGTGTGCCCTGGCCGGGAATCGAACCCGGGACTCCTGCACACCAGGCCAATGTTCTACCACTGAGCCAACCAGCCAGGGCTTGAATTAGGCTTTTTAATGGCTTACCAATGCCATTTTGGATAAAGTTCAAATTACACTTTAACTTAGAAGGCCCTCTGGCATCATTTCATGTCATAACACTCTTCACTATTCCTAGCCTAGTTCCCCTAGCTAATTCCTACTATCCTAAAGCCTCCCAACTAGATTAGCTGTTATGGTTTTATGGTTCCATTTGATCTTGTACTTGCCCTTTTATAACACTCAGAACACTTGTAATTACTTTTATAATAACAAATATCATGTATTTAGTATTTACCATATACTGTGCACTGGGCTAACCATTTACTCCCATTGTCTCATTTAATCCCTAGTACCACATTAGATACTGTTACAGATGGTATTGTTACTGATTATTAGGCTAAGGCCTAAAAAGGTTGCTTAACTTCCCTAAAGTTACCCAGCTGTTATGTAAAGGTACCAGGATTAACATGCTGGTTTAACCAGAGAAAGTATTCTCAGATACTTTTCTACTGCATCAAGCTTTTCGATCCTCAATCTTCTCATTACAGAATACCCTTTCAGGGGTCCCCAAACTTTTTACACAGAGGGCCAGTTCACTGTCCCTCAGACCGTTGGAGGGCCGCCACATACAGTGCTCCTCTCACTGACCACCAATGAAAGAGGTGGCCCTTCCGGAAGTGTGGTGGGGGGCCGGATAAATGGCCTCAGGGGGCTGCCCGCGGGCCGTAGTTTGGGGACGCCTGCTAGATACCATAAAAGGAGGTCAGTTGTTTTTACCACTATGTGTTCATTGCTTGGGACAGTGCCTAGGATAGTGCTTGGAATGTAAGAGGCAGTCAGCCATATTTTAAAGACCCAAGCAAAATAGCACTGGTTAAAATACTGAGTGATTTTTTTTCCAAAACCTCTAATGTTTCTGAACACCTGGTTCTGTTATGTTGTAGACCAGTGTAGTCAACTTGGTCCCTACCACCCACTACTGGGCGTTCCAGCTTTCATGGTGGGCAGTAGCGGAGCAACCAAAGTATAAATAAAAAGATAGATTTAACTATAGTAAGTTGTTTTATAAAGATTTATTCTGCCAAACTTAGCAAAAATCCGATATAAAGTACTTGGTAAGTAATTATTATTATATGCTTTAACTTGCTGTAACTCTGCTTTATAAATTTTATAAAGTAAAGTTACTTCCCTACTTTATAAATCACCATTACTGTGGAACCAGTGGGCGGTTAGGAAATTTTACTACCAACAGAGATACAAAAATGGGCAGTAGGTATAAAAAGGTTGACTACCCCTGTTGTAGACAAACATATATCCCTCTGTTACCACCACATTATTTCTTAAATATTTACAGGATGGTTTATTATTATTTAAATTCAACTATGGGCTATATCTGCCACCCTTTGAATATACCAAGAAAAACGCAAACAACACATGCAAAACATAATTATGGTTGATGCTGTATAAAAGCATTATCCAAAATCAAATAGAAAATTGTTGATTATTCTTATTCTACTAAAGATTATTTAGTAATGCTAAACTAACCCCATTCGTTAACTTATTCATTGATTCACTCAGAGAAGTTCATTGAATGCTTACATAACAGGATAAAGTAGTGAAAAACAATTCCTAACCATGAAAAACAATCTAGTAGTAAAGATAGAAAAGCAAGCAATTAGAATACAGTGATGTTAGTTTAATATTATAAAGGAACATCTATCGTAGTCTTCCAATCATGAAAAATTTCTTTAGGAAGATGGGATTTCTAAACTGAGTCTTGAAAGGAGAAAATAAAATTTGGTCAAGTTAAGGTTCAGTTCAAAGCCTTGGTTTCATAATTGGGGGCTAGTTTTTAAAAGAGCTTAAAAAGGTTAAATATCTGAAAGACAGTTCATATGTCTGAAAAATCTTATACAAATGATAATACAATGATAGTATTTATTTGTTCTGAGTCTTTATTGAGGACGCAACGAGAAGAAATTCACAAGAATATGTTTAGTGCTCATAAACCAAAGCTTGATTTTTTTTTTCCTAGTTTAGGGCACAGGAAATTTTTTTTTTTTAATTTTTCTCTCTTTTTTTTTTTTTTCATTTTTAGAGAGGAGAGAGAGAGAGGAGAGAGAGACAGAGAGAGAGAAGAGGGAGGAGCTGGAAGCATCAACTCCCATATGTGCCTTGACCAGGCAAGCCCAGGGTTTCGAACCGGCGACCTCAGCATTTCCAGGTCGACGCTTTATCCACTGCGCCACCACAGGTCAGGCCAGGAAATATTTTTAAACCATTAAATTTTGGAACAGATCTTTGAAATAAGAATACATTTTATTAAAAGTTGAAGGGTGGCCCAGGCCGGTTGGCTCAGTGGTAGCGCATCTGCCTGGCGTGCAGGAGTCCCAGGTTCGATTCCTGGCCAGGGCACACAGGAAAAGCGCCCATCTGCTTCTCCATCCCTCCCCCTCTCCTTCCTCTCTGTCTCTCTCTTCCTCTCCCGCAGCCGAGGCTCCATTGGAACAAAGTTGACTCCCCGCGCTGAGGATGGCTCTATGGCCTCTGCCTCAGACGCTAGAATGGCTCTGGACGCAACAGAGCGACGCCCCAGAGGGGCAAAGCATCGCCCCCTGGTGGGCATGCCGGGTGGATCCCGGTCGGGCGCATGTCTGACTGCCTCCCGGTTTCCAACTTCAGAAAAATACAAAAAAGAAAAGTTGAGGGGTGACCCTGGCCAGTTGGCTCAGTGATAGAGCATTATCGGCCCAGTGTGTGGAGGTCCCAGGTTTGACTCCCAGGCAGGGCACACAGGAGAAGTGACCATCTGCTTCTCCACCCCTCCCCCCCCCCCCTTTCTGTACCTCTCCTCCTGCAGCCATGGAGTTGACCAAGCGGTCTGAGCAGTTGGCCCCAGGTGCTGAGGATGGCTTCATGGCCTCTGTCTCACGCACTAAAATGGCTCAGTTGCAAACAACAGAGCTATACCCCATATGGTCAGCACAGCACCCCCCCAGTGGGCTTGCCAGGTGGATCCTGGTTGGGTTGCATGCAGGAGTCTGTCTCTGCCTCCCTGCCTCTCACATAATAAAAATAAAAAAGTTGAGGTATAAGCAGAGTAAATAAATTAATAATAAAGAATGAAATAGAACCAACTAAAAAAAGGGGGGGAGGGGAGGGACACAAAGAAAACCAGATAGAAGGTGACAGAAGACAATTTAACTTTGGGGGAGGGGTATACAGCACAATCAAATGTCAAAATAATCTAGAGATGTTTTCTCTCAACATATGTACCCTGATTTATCAATGTCACTGCATTAAATTTAATAAATTTTTAAAAAAAGAAATAGAACCAACTTACATATATGAAAACATGAACTGTACAGTGACATACCAATGTTAATGTCTACAGAGTATGTGTAGGGTTGAGGGGATAGGGATAGGAGACTAGAGGGTGTTTGTTTCCCAGTGAATCTGGGCTTTCATCTCTTAGTGCCCCTTGCTGCTGGTAATTATAGCAAACCTCAGATACTTGATTAGCCAAAGCTGTTGTTACCTTGTGAGGCTTCAGTTGGGGGCTTCTGAGCCACATGATCTAACATAAATTCTTTAAATTTATGTTAAAGTAGAGTTCTTTAAAACTCTACTCAGTTCATAATAAAAGGATAAGGTAGTCAAACTAAAGAAGAGTTGAACTCAAAATTGATACATGTGAATGTTGATTCTTATTTATTCAAGTCAGGCAACACAGTTACCACTAAAATTTTTAGATAGTACCTTATGTTATTTTCTCTTCGTTAACTGGGTATATATTAGTATATTTTATATTTGAGATAAATATGAAAGGGAAAACATTACTGCTGGGCTTGTAAGCAGCATTTTGCTTTTTGTTTTAATTATGATTTCTACAGTACTACATAGCTTAAGAGTTCATTTTGTAAAAATAAATGCTATTTGGCCCTGGCCAGGTGGCTCAGTGGATAAAGTGTCTACCTGATGTGCCAAAGGTCATGTGTTCGACCCCAGTCAGTACACATAGGAAAAGAAATCAATTAATACACAACTAGATAGAACAGCTAAAGTGAAACAAGGAATTGATGCTTCTCTCTCTCCCTCCCTTCCTTCATCCTCTCCTGTTTTTCTTCCTTTGTCTCAAATTAATGGGAAAAAATTAAATTATATGCTATTTAACTACACAGAAGTAATACAGTGCGTTATTAATTTACATATTACATATTATTTTAATTAAGCAAATTTTTTTTCTTTTATCATGTTCCTTCTTATATGTATCAAAACTCATACTGCACCATGAGTTCTGGGTTGCAAAAGAGGATTTATTTTTTGCACCTGTGTATAGTCTTTGTCCACAAATCAAACAAAAACAAACACAGGTGCTATAATTAAGCAAATTTTTGTTGAGTCCTTACTGCTTGGAAGGCAAACAGTATGAAAGGTAAATAGATGAAAAGATAAAATGATTCCTGTCCTCAGGAAACTTACAACCTTTTTTTTTTCATTGATTTTACAGAGAGAAAGGAAAGGGGAGATAGAGAGACGTCAGTTTGTTCCACTTATTTATACATTCATTGATTGATTCTTGTATGTGCCCTCTGACCCAGGATTGAACCCACAACCATGGCTTATTGGGACAACTCTCTAAGAGCTACCTGGCCGGACCAAAACTTATGATCTTACAAACTGTTAATTCAGTGGAAATTTATTAAAGTGGAAAAATTACAAAACAGTGTGGTGTTATATTGAAGGAACACAGAGAAAGGAACACCATACTCTAATTAGGCTTTCCTGGGTAAAATTTAATCTGTAGGTAATTTGATTTGTGTTGACCGTGTATTTCAGCAGCAGGTCTAAGCATTGTGAAGTTACCCTTATAAGGTCCTTCGTAAGCTTGATCTAAATCAATTTAGTCTTGTTTGTTTTTACTGCCCATGTTGAGGACTAGAGTAGGAAAAAAGATCTCTTTTTAAAGTCCTAAAACATAAAACCGCTCAAGTCATTTTGGGGTTTGTTTTTGTTTTGTTTTTTACAACTTAAAAAAATTAGCATGAATTGGTTTCTGTTTTAGGTATTGGGTACCTAAATTTTCTTACGTATATTGAAGTCACTTTAAGCAGGGGTCCCCAAACTTTTTACACAGGAGGCCAGTTCACTGTCCCTCAGACCTTTGGAAGGCTGGACTATAAAAAAAAAACTGTGAACAAATCCCTGTGCACACTGCACATCTTATTTTAAAGTAAAAAAACAAAATGGAAGTAGTACTGTACGTGAGTGACGCTGCGCTTTGCGGCGCCGCCACATACAGTACTCCAGGATGCATCTGCATCCTGTGCTCCTCTCACCGCCATTGAAAGAGGTGCCCCTTCAGGAAGTGCGATGGGGCTGGATAAATGGCCTCAGGGGGTCCGCATGCAGTAGTTTCGAGACCCCTGCTAAAGCATCACCACTTAAAATTTATTTTAACTAAGAAAAGAAAAAAAAGAAGAGAAAAAAAAATTGTTTTAACTATTTAAGTGCAACCAAAAGTGTGATAGTTGGAATTTGAGTTACTTTTTTCTTTATTTTTTCTTTAAGGTTTCCATTGGATCCTAAAAGAAGAAAAGAATGGGTTCGCCTGGTTAGGCGCAAAAATTTTGTGCCAGGAAAACACACTTTTCTTTGTTCAAAGCACTTTGAAGCCTCCTGTTTTGACCTAACAGGACAAACTCGACGACTTAAAATCGATGCTGTCCCAACCATTTTTGATTTTTGTACCCATATAAAGTCTGTGGTAGGTAATGTTGCTTTTTTTAACCCCATTTTTAGAACATGTTCCTTTTTTTTTTAAGTGAAGAAAGGCAGGAAGGGAGAAAGAAGCATCAACTCGTAGTTACAGCACCTTAGTTGTTCATTGATTGCTTTCTCTTATGTGCCTTGACTGGGGGCTCCAGCCGAGCCAGTGACCCCTTGCTCAAGCTGGTGAGCCTGTGCTCAAGCCAAATGAGCCCACGTTCAAGCCTGCTACCTCGGGGTTTCAAACCTGGGACCTTAGCATCCCAGGTTGATGCTCTATCCACTGTGCCACTATCGGTCAGACAAACATGTTTCCTTTTGTTTGTAAAATGAAACAATTCAGAATATATTGAAATTCATATATGATGACATGCCTCAAGAAAGTTGTAAAATTTCCTCCCGTAAAGGGGCAGGTGGTTAGAATTAAAGCTCAGGCCTCCTGACTCACTCCAATATTCTTTCCCTGCTCCAAATTGTTTTCCTATACTGGAATTTTACATTACCACCAGTTATTATCATAACTGAACCCTTGGTAATACTGAGAAATCATGAGTAATGAAACATCCAGTATCACTCTGCTCTGATTTTAAGATGAATACAAAATGTGTGCTAAGTTCTTTTAAGAGCACTAGACCCAAATAATACCAGAGATATACCAAAGAATATAAGGTTAAAAGGAGGTATAACAGAAAACTTCATAGAACCAGACATTAGGCTGGGTTTGAGCTTGAAGTTAGGATTTTAGGGAGGATCTTGACCTAGCACAGAACAATTGCAATAGCACTATGAGAACAAATGCTAATGGGTTGAGAGGGGTGATGCAAAGTAATCAAATGTTACTAAGTGATATTTTAAAAGGAGAATTAGTCCCTGACCGGTTGGCTCGGTGGTAGAGTGTCAGCCTGGCGTGCAGAGGTCCCGGGTTCGATTCCCGGCCAGGGCACACAGGAGCAGCGCCCATCTGTTTCTCCACACCCCCCCCCTTCCTCTCTGTCTCTCTCTTCCCCTCCTGCAGCCGAGGCTCCATTGGAGCAAAGATGGCCCGGGCGCTGGGGATGGCTCCTTGGCCACTGCCCCAGGCGCTAGAGTGGCTCTGGTTGCAACAGAGTTACGCCCCGGAGGGGCAGAGCGTCGCCCCCTGGTGGGCAGAGCGTTGCCCCCTGGTGGGCGTGCCGGGTGGATCCCGGTCCGGCACATGAGGGAGTCTGTCTGACTATCTCTCCCCGTTTCCAGCTTCAGAAAAAAAAAAAAAAAAGAATGCTAGAGAGGCCTGACCAGGCGGTGGCGCAGTGGATAGAGCATCGGACTGGGATGCAGAGGACCCAGGTTCGAGACTCCAAGGTCGCCAGCTTGAGCGCGGGCTCATCTGGTTTGAGCAAAAGCCCACCAGCTTGAACCCAAGGTCGCTGGCTCCAGCAAGGGGTTACTCAGTCTGCTGAAGGCCCGTGGTCAAGGCACATATGAGAAAGCAGTCAATGAACAACTAAGGTGTTGCAATGCGCAATGAAAAACTAATGATTGATGCTTCTCATCTCTCTCGGTTCCTGTCTGTCTGTCCCTGTCTATCCCTCTCTCTGACTCACTCTCTGTCTCTGCAAAAAAAAAATTAATTAATTAATTAATTTAAAAAAAAGAATGCTAGAGAGGAGATGATTCATAATAAGAGATATTTAGGATGTAGAATTAATAGGACTTAATGACTAATTGAATGAAAGGAATAAAGGAAAAAAATGGTTCTCGGATTTCTGATTTGAGCAAAAATTTCTGCCCTCATTTTAAATCCTTGAATGGAACTGTAACTGATGAACAGTGAATAAGTAAATCTATTCAGAAGCTTGATACTTCATAATATCTTTTTACTAAGTAGGACCAAGATCTGAAATATTAATCAATTTAGAGAATAGTCTTTACCTAAAGAAGAGATCAAATCGTATCACGGATAAATCAAAAATCGAAATACATTATACTGGCCATAGTGAGAAAATTGCAAACAATATTTAGTCTTCATAGAATCATATTCAGTAATTTGGAAGAGACCTTGGAATTCTATTGTCTATTTCCAAACCAATGTTTCTATCTCTCTGTAGAGGGAAGACAAAAAGAAATAGGTGGCTGGAATTAATTCAACCGGTTGAGAAACTTGAATCAATGATCACATGTGATGGGTTGCTGATGTTTTTATCTTTTGAAATCAGTTTTCAGAAGATCAGTTTAAATACTATTACACAAAACTGGACAAAATTTACTTATTTGTGATATTCTTGTGTAACTTATGTTCAACCTTCTAATTTTATTTGGTGCAGAAACTCAAGTCACGGAATCTTTTGAAGAAAAACAACAGTTGTACTCCAACTGGACCATCTAATTTAAGATCAAACATTAGTAGTCAGCAAGTGCTACTTGAACACAGTTATGCCTTTAGGAATCCTATGGAGGCTAAAAAGAGGATAATTAAACTGGAAAAAGAAATAGCAAGTTTAAGAAGGAAAATGAAAACTTGCCTACAAAAAGAACGCAGAGCTACTCGAAGATGGATCAAAGCCACATGCTTGGTGAAGAATCTAGAAGCAAATAACATATTACCTAAGGGCACATGCGAACATATTTTACCAACTGCCTTAAGCAGCCTTCCTTTGGAGGATTTCAAGATTCTTGAACAAGACCAACAAATGAAAACATTATCAATTCTCTAAATTTAAAACAAGAGTACTTTCATTTAAGATTAAGCTGCATAGATCTCGATGACCATCCTTTATCTTATTCCAAGGTAAAAATATTTAAGGAAAATATGCCAAAATTGGGTAATTAATAAAGTTTTACCTAGAGTAAAATTATTACTGTACAATTTATGAAGACATGATTACCAAAAAGCGGGAAATTTTATGAAATTTATTTGAAAAAGCATGGAAGTGCCTTACATGAGATTACATTCTTAAAATTTTTGCTAGGATATTTTCCAAGGTGTGTTGTGTTTTTGTCTTTTTTTAAACAACTTTTAAAGAACAGTCTATGACAAGTAATATGTTTAATTTATATATTAGGAAAAAATGTTTTTGTGTACCAAAGTTGGGATATTACATTCTAAATAAGACTCCAAGTTCACCAACATTAAAAATGACTTTCAAATTGCTGAGTTTTGTATTAATTAAATTATTACTGGCACTGTGATTTGGAAACTTTACAGAAAAAAATGCCTGAGGTACAGGGCAAGTTCTTTTATTTATTCTGTATCTTTTTAAGAGTGAAAGTGAGCTAATCATGACCTTCCTCATAGGAATATTATCTTCTAAAATAGATTGTAAAATATTTTGAAAATAGTTTTGAATGTGAAGTACCCTGGAGTCATCCAAGCTAGTAAGACTCAAGTACCTCAGACTAGTAAAAACTGGTAGCTGACTATATTCACCTTCTAAGAAAGTATGTTTTGAAATAATGCAGAGATCAGGATCTAGCTTTTATCTTAGAACAAGAACTGTATATTACCCTTTTACTCATAATAAAAACAATACATTTTTTATTTTAAAATTGATGCATTAATAAGCAAATACGCTACCAAGTTCCGTGTTAGGAAACTCCCTCTGCCTTCATGTATGTTGATACCAAAACTTTTAAAGCTTTTCCCCCCCATAAACCTATAGTAGAATTTAATCATACAACAGTACTTACCGCATTAGATCTTTTCAACTTATAACTTAAAATGGAATCAATTTATCTTACATAACAGCTTGCTTTTTATCTCCTTTCTTAGAGTCAACTAGAACAATCATACTGCATAAGAGAAATAAAATGTAGTTCTCTACAAAAATACATGTCAATGAATAAAGCTATGCAAGTGCTAATTATTTGACAAAACTGAATATCAGAAATTCTTTAGTTGCTACTTGAACAATTAAAGAGTTTGCCTTGCTTCACCAGATAAATGTTTAATAACACTTTTCTTCAATTGGCTTTAATAAAATCATGCAAAAATTTATTAATGTATAATAAAGTTATTCAACCCTGATTCAAGCTTTCTGACACCACAATATGAGATAACATACACCTAATTATAATTGTTGTAAATCTTTCCTATAAGGTAAATGCTACCGATGATGGAAAAAATATATTTTGCTGTTTTGCTTAAATCCCAGCAACAATTTTTTTACATGATCAGCACCCTTTTAATAAGGAATGCCTCCCAAGTAACTAGATTTCACAAAGGCAAAGAAGGAAAAGTCTGTTTTAGTTATCATAAGGCATTTACAACAAATATTTTTTAAAATCCTTTTATATATACAGGGTGGGGCAAAAGTACATTTACAGTTGTAAATACGTGAAAGTTTATTCTTGTAGTATTATTTATTATTGTATTTTTCATATAAACAACTGTAACTCTACTTTTGCCCCACCCTGTATTGTAAACCTTATTAGTCATTTTACCTTTATCTTTAATATTGGATGTAGATCCTTGGAATTGTTATTACATATTTTTTTCTAATATAGTTTCAAATATCTTTTTACCAATACATAGTCATAATCATCAGCAACCACTTACTGACCACATCTATTTTATACCTCAAAATAAGTTAGGCAGATAATCATTTAAACATAAACTATGGCCTGACCTGTGGTGGCACAGTGAGTAAAGTGTTAACCTGGAACACTGAGATACTGGTTCAAAACCCTGAGTTTGCCTGATCAAGGCACATATGGGAGTTGATGCTTCTGGCTCCTCCCCACCCCCTCCTCTCTAAAATGAATAAAGTCTTAAAAAATAAATAAACATAAACTGTGTTTTCCAAATACAGACTCCCATGTGGTTCACCATTCCTCAATACAAAATGAAACACTAATTAATGCAGGCTGATTCCCATCTACAATAACATCTTGGTATCTTAATATAACATTTAAAAAAACACAAAAATAGAGTATTATGAAATACAACAAGCTTTTGGCAACGTTACTTAATCTTCATTATTATCTGAGATCACTAAATAAACTACTCTGTAATTTTAAAGTTTTTTTGGTGTTTTTCCTAAGTCATTTTCACATTACTGCCCTGATAACGTGTGCCAGACTTTCCCTGCATCAACCTTAAAACTAGTCTCATTCATAGAAAAAAATAAAGAATCTTAAAATCATGTTTTTAGTTTGTTGATAAACATCACTTTATATACTATAAAACTTGTCAAAATTATAATAGCTTGTTGTCTTCTGCTGTACACATTCATATCCTCTGTTCATTCATTCTGTCTACTGGGCGCTAACTTCTACAAAGAACCAGCCAAAGGCTAGTAACTTGATATAAAGATGAATCTGACTCAATTTTCTACCCTTAAGTTCTTCCAAGTCTCCTGAGAGAAAATATTTATCATACAATGTAAGGCGTGTGAAATGTTTTTGTAAATGGTGTTGAACTGGAATTTAATGAGAACATAAATTTTAAATCTTTTTATAATGAAATACTTTTCTTTTGAAACAAACAGATTTCGTAAGACTTAACCAAAGGAAGTAAAAGGACACTGATGTTGACCTGAATTACACAGTGTTTTTTAATGAGTTGTAGGACATTTTTTCCTTTAAAATGAACACTGAACAAATTTGTTGTTAATGGTATCTTTGTTAACAGGAAAACATAACTAAATAAAATACTATATCAAAGCCAAATACTGGACTCAATCAAATGTCAATTTGGTATTTTTACAAAATAATAAACCCTACTAACCCAGATCTTTAAAAATATTTTAGCTCAGAGACTTAAATATAACAAGGCACTATGGCACCTATTGGTTCTCTTATTCTTTACAAATATCCCTTGTGGTAGGTGGTATCTCCAACTTACAGCTGAAGAAATCCATGTTGATAAAACTTATTTATTCATTCAGACACTTACTATGTGCCAATTGGCACAAGGGATAGAATGCTAGTAATCCAGGAAGTTCTAGGTTGAACGTTTCTCTTCAGCCTCCAAATCTTCTATTCTGCCTACTACGTTATAACCCTCTGTCAAATAATAGGACAAGTCATGTGTCCCAAAAAACTAAAATAAAAACTATATATATGAATATACTATATATAAAGATAGTGTATGTATATATATAGAGAGAGAGTAAAGATAGTCTATGAAGTCATCGTTGCTCTTTTCTAGGTAGCCTATAATGTTGGTATTTTATCTTATTTCTTAATGTTAGAATACGGGTACATTTTAATTTTGGTATAATACATAAAAAGTGATTCAACTTTAGGCCGGAATACTGGACTCTTGGCATTCAGACAGTTGGAAACTTTCTAAAATTAATGCTTTTATTATGTATATCAAACAACATATTGTATTCATAAAAAATGTATTCTGAATATGTTATTAAAAACATTTTCCGAATACATTACTATCAGTTCTATTCTTTCCAAAAAATGTACATTAAACACTTCTGTGGAAGTCCCTCTCCTAAATTGACCCCCCTGAGATACTTCTGTAGAAGTTCTATCTAAATTGAAGCAAACTGTAAATAAAATAAAGATATGTAGAGCCTGGAAAGACAAAAATTATCATTTTTGTTGCTCAACTTATAGTTCAACATCCATTATAGTTTATTTGCACTGTTTTAAATACTGGTTATGCGCCTGACCAGGCGGTGGTGCAGTGGATACAGCGTCGGACTGGCATGCGGAGGAACAAGGTTCAAGACCCCGAGGTTGCCAGCTTGAGTGCGGGCTCATCTGGCTTGAGCCCCCCCCAAAAAAAAAAAATGCTCACCAGCTTGGACCCAAGGTCACTGGCCCCAGCAAGGGGTTACTCGGTCTGCTGAAGGCCTGTGGTTAAGGCACATATGAGATAAAAAAGCAATCAATGAACAACCAAGGTGTCACAACAAAAAACTGATGATTGATGCTTCTCATCTCTCTCCGTTCCTGTCTGTTCCTATCTATCTCTCTCTCTCTCTCTCTCTCTCTCTCTCCCTGTAATAAATAAATAAATAAATAAATACTGGTTATGCAATCTAAACGGGATATATAAAAATTCTGATTCTGTCTACCCTGACAATAGTTTGAGACTAACAAAAATTTATTTGTAGATATGATTAGCACAGCATTATTTTAATAAAAAAGTGTTGGAGCACACCAGCTCCACAAGGGATGATTTCAGCAGTGAGAACCCCAAGGTGAAAAAAAGCACGAGGAGCCAAAGGCAGGGTGGTACATTTTCAACACTTTATTTTTGCTTCATTTCTGCTGCTCCTGCTCCTATTGCTGCTGCTATTTCTGCTTCTGGTACCACCCCCATTCTCCGCAGTCTCCTGGATTTTGATGTCTCCTGTCTCCCCCTATTTAGATGTCTCCCATCTAGCAGTGCCGGCACGGGTAGATAGAGGGCTTAGGGACAATAGCAGCATAGGCCCAATATCACATCAGCCATTACATCAGCGTGGGGATGTCAACTTGCTGAGCCCACTAGCCTATACCCAGAAAGGTAGTCTTCCAGGCGGCTGACCTAGAAGCTCCAGGGAACCAAGGCTAAGCTAGCCCAAATGCATGCGAGCTGGGACCCAGGCAGGCTTCCCAGAAAGCCGGGGGAGCTAGTGCTGCTTGCAGTTTCTCATGAGAACCAGAGCTCACATCCTGGTCTCCACTATGAGGGTCCTCACAAAAAGAAAATGTAATTTTTCATTTTATCTTTTCCTCTTTTTTTTTTTTTTTTTTTTTACAAAGACAGAGTCAGAGAGAAGGACAGACAGCGACCTTGGGCTCAAGTCAGAGACCTTTGGGCTCAGCAACCATGGGATCATGTCTATGATCCTACACTCAAGCCAGCAGCCCCGTACTCTAGCTGGTGAGTCCATGCTCAAGCCGGATGAGCCTGCACTCAAGCCAGCGACCTCAGGGTTTCAAACCTGGATCCTCTGCGTCCTAGTCTGATGCTCTACCCACTGCGCCACTGCCTGGCCAGGCTCATTTTTTCTGATTAGTAAAATATTGTTTGCCAGACCAGGCAGTGGTACAGTGGATAGAACATCATTCTGGGACACTGAGGAGCTGGGTTTGAAACCCCAAGGTCACTGGCCTGAGTGTGGACTCATCTGGTTTGAGCACGAGCTCACCAGCTTGATTATGGGATCACAGACATCACCCCATAGTCATTGGCTTGAGTCCAAAGGTCATTAGCTTGAGCCCAAGGTCGCTGGCTTGAGCAAGGAGTCACTGGCTCAGTTGGAGCCCCTGGTCAAGACACATATGAGAAAGCAATTAATGAACTAAAGTGCCGCAACTATAGGTTGATGCTTCTCCTCTTTCTCCTGTCTTGTCTGTCATTCTCTCTCTCTCTCTCTCTCTCTCTCTCTCTCTCTCTCTCAAATACATATTTTTCAAACTATATGTATAGTTTATAACTATACTGCTCACAAAAATTAGGGGTATTTTATAGCTTTATATTCATTTTGAAATATCCCCTAATTTTTGTGAGAGAGATATATAGTTTAATACTTTTATTTTTTTAACTTTATTCATTTTAGAGAGGAGAGAGAGAGAGAGAAGGGGGGAGGAGCAGGAAGGATTAACTCCCATATGTGCCTTGACCAGGCAAGCCTGGGGTTTTGAACTGGTAACCTCAACATTCCAGGTCAACACTTTATCCACTATACCATCACAGGTCAGGCTGTAGTATAATACTTTAAACAATACCAATACTTTAAAACATACTATCTTAACATTCAGTAAGAGACACTGAGCAAACCAGGATGAATCAAATAGACATGGTACCTGTCCTCAAGGCTACTGGGGAAAAAATACTCCATTTGTTTATTCCTTCCCTCACTGTTCCTGTTCCATAACCTCTTCCTAATGCCCTTTTAGAATGAGTGGGCTGTAACTCAACATCAGTCTTCAAATTACTTGCCTAGGCTTTTAAAATTTGTGCTTACACACTTTTTCTTAAATCTTTGTTTAACGTCAAGAAAGTAGATAATGTGCCTGTTTCTCAGATTTTCAGTTTAATTATTTAGATAATATTTCAAATTTTAACTCTTTTCCATTCTCTTGAACTTCCTATTTTCATCCTCTTCTTACCCACCAAACCTTTACAGATTGCCTGTCCCTTAGTTTGGTAACAACAAACTTCTTGTCATCTTTCAAGTCTTAGGTTTGACACTCCCTCTCTATGACAACTCTTTTTTTTTTTTTTTTCTGAAGCTGGAAACGGGGAAGCAGTCAGACTCCGGCATGCGCCCGACAGGGATCCACCCGGCATGCCCACCAGGGGGCGATGCTCCGCCCATCCGGGGCCTCATGGCCACGGAACCACCCCAGCGCCCTGGCCATCTCTGCTTCAATGGAGACCCGGCTGCGGGAGGGGAAGAGAGAGACAGAGAGGAAGGAGTGGGGGAGGGGTGTAGAAGCAGATGGGCGCCTCCCCTGTGTGCCCTGGCCGGGAATCGAACCTGGGACCTCTGCACGCCAGGCAGATGTTCTACCACTGAGCCAACCAGCCAGGGCCTATGACAACTCTTTAACATAGCAATTTTCAACCTTTTTCATCTAAAGATAAACTAATTACTAAAATCTGCTGCACACCAAAAAATATACTTTATGTCAACCTGACAAAAAAATTTTGCCTGACCAGGTGGTGGTACAGTAGATAGAGCGTTGACCTGGGATGCCGAGAACCCAGGTCAAAACCCTGAAGTCACCAGCTTGCGCATGAGCTCACCAGCTTGAGCATGGGATCATAGAGATGACCCCATGGCTTGAGCCCAAAGGTCACTGACTTGAAGCCCAAGGTCACTGGCTTGAACACGGGGTCACTGGCTTGGCTAGAGACCACCCATCAAGGCATGTATGAGAAGCAATGAACAACTAAAGTGACACAACTATGAGTTGCTTCCCATCTCTCTCCCTTCCTGTCAAAAAAATATATATTAAAAATCTCAAAACACCAACATCAGATGCTGTTATCCTGTGACTGTGATAAAGCAAGGGGGTAGAGGGAAACAAAATTGGTTTATTATTTTGTCTAAGTGTTAAATGTAAAGTGACCAATCGTCCTCCTTTAGGGAGGATAGTCCTTCTTTTGTAAGTCTCGTCCTCCCTCGAAAAGTGTCCTCCTACATGTCCTCCTTTTTGATATTGGAGACTAATCTGTAAATGTCCGTATTTGATCAATGCAGAGTTGATCTCTTGTGTGTGATGTGACGTATTTGTATTTGACATGACGATTCATCAGGAATCAGTACAGCCTGACCAGGTGGTGGTGCAGTGGATAGAACATCGGACTGGGATGTGGAGGACCCAGGTTCCAGACCCCGAGATCGCCAGCTTGAACCCAAGGTTGCTGGCTTGAGCAAGGGGTTACTCGGTCTGCTGAAGGCCCACGGTCAAGGCACATATGAGAAAGCAATCAATGAACAACTAAGGCAGGGGTCGGGAAACTTTTTGGCTGAGAGAGCCATGAACACCACATATTTTAAAATGTAATTCCGTGAGAGTCATACAACGACCTGTGTACGTTAAGCATTATCCAATAAAAATTTGGTGTTGTGGCCCTGGCCGGTTGGCTCAGCGGTAGAGCGTCGGCCTGGCATGGGGGGGTCCCGGGTTCGATTCCCGGCCAGGGCACATAGGAAAAGCGCCCATTTGCTTCTCCACCCCCCCCTCCTTCCTCTCTGTCTCTCTCTTCCCCTCCCATAGCCAAGGCTCCATTGGAGCAAAGATGGCCCGGGCGCTGGGGATGGCTCCTTGGCCTCTGCCCCAGGTGCTAGAGTGGCTCTGGTCACGACAGAGCGACGCCCCGGAGGGGCAGAGCATCGCCCCCTGGTGGGCAGAGCATCGCCCCTGGTGGGCGTGCCGGGTGGATCCCAGTCGGGCGCATGCAGGAGTCTGTCTGACTGTCTCTCCCCGTTTCCAGCTTCAGAAAAATACAACAACAACAACAAAAAAAAAAAATTTGGTGTTGTCCCGGAGGACAGCTGTGATTGGCTCCAGCCACCCGCAACCATGAACATGAGCACTAGGAAATGAATGGATTCTAATGCATAAGAATGTTTTATATTTTTAACGTTATTATTTATTTTATTAAAGATTTGTCTGTGAGCCATATGCAGCCATCAAAAGAACCACATCGCCTGAACAGGTGGTGGCACAGTGGATGGAGCGTTGGACTGGGATGCGGAGGACCCAGGTTCGAGGCCCCGAGGTCACCAGCTTGAGTGCGGGCTCATCTGGTTTGAGCAAAAGCTCACCAGCTTGGACCCAAGGTCGCTGGCTCAAGCAAGGGGTTACTTGGTCTGCTGAAGGCCCGCGGTCAAGGCACATATGAGAAAGCAATCAATGAACAACTAAGGTGTCGCAACAAAAAACTGATGATTGATGTTTCTCATCTCTCTCTGTTCCTGTCTATCCCTATCTATCCCTCTCTCCGTCTCTGTAAAAAAAAGAAAAAAAGAAAAAAAAAAGAGCCACATCTGGCTCGCAAGAGGTCGCCAGCTTGAGCGTGGGCTCATCTGGTGTGAGCAAGGCTCACCAACTTGGGCCCATGGTTGCTGGCTCGAGCAAGGGATCTCACAGTCTGCTGTACCCCCTGGTCAAGGCACATATAAAAAAGCAATCAATGAACAACTAAGGTGCCGCAATGAGGAATTGATGGTTCTCATCTCTCTCCCTTCCTGTCTTTCCCTATCTGTCCCTCTCTCTGACTCTGTCTCTGTCACACACAAAAAACAAAAAACAAGGAGACACACGATTATAAGATGCATGTGCTCCGCACAGGAGACCTTGAGAGAGTGTGCGATATACCGAGCACGCAAATGGCTTTGTGTACTTCTTTTTTTTTTTCAAGATTTTATTTTTATTTATTCATTATAAAGAGGGAAGAGAGAGAGAGAGAGAAGGGGGAAGGAGCAGGAAGCATCAACTCCCATATGTGCCTTGACCAGGCAAGCCCAGCGTTTTGAACCCGCGACCTCAGCATTTCCAGGTCGACGCTTTATCCACTGCGCCACCACAGGTCAGGCCGGCTTTGTGTACTTCTTATTGAAACACGACACGGCATGGCACATACAACATTATAGACTCACGATTATTTCTTTCTCAGTGAATATTCAATCATAGGCAAGCATAATTCACATAAAATTCAACATGAAGGATATTTCTTGTTCAGATATTTCCAATATATTGTTACAAGATCATACATTGACAAAAAAGATTCATTCAATGGATGAATCTTTTCATCCATTTTATTATAATTATTAAATATTAGGTCCTGGCTGGTTGGCTCAGTGGTAGAGCGTTGGCCTGGTGTGCAGGAGTCCTGGGTTCGATTCCCGGCCAGAGCACACAGGAGAAGCGCCCATCTGCTTCTCTACCCCTCCCCCTCTCCTTCCTCTCTGTCTCTCTCTTCTCCTCCCGCAGCCAAGGCTCCATTGGAGCAAAGTTGGCCCGGGCACTGAGGATGGCTCCATGGCCTCTGCCTCAGGCGCTAGAATGGCTCTGGTTGCAACAGAGCAACACCCCAGATGGGCATAGCATCGCCCCCTGGTGGGTGTGCTGGTTGGATCCCAGCTGGGTGCATGAGGGAGTCAGTCTGACTGCCTCCCCATTTCCCACTTCAGAAAAATACAAAAAAAAAAAAATTAATAGGCATGTAAGCATAATTACAATATAAAATATTACAAATGGCCTGACCAGGAGGTAGCGCAGTGGATAGAGCGTCGGACTGGGATGCAGAGGACCCAGGTTCAAGACCCCGAGGTCGCCAGCTTGAGCACGGGCTCATCTGGCTTGAGCAAAAAGCTCACCAGCTTGGACCCAAGGTCATTGGCTCAAGCAACGGGTTACTTGGTCTGCTGAAGGTC
Organism: Saccopteryx leptura; assembly: GCF_036850995.1. Classification (NCBI taxonomy): domain Eukaryota; kingdom Metazoa; phylum Chordata; class Mammalia; order Chiroptera; family Emballonuridae; genus Saccopteryx; species Saccopteryx leptura. The sequence continues at coordinate 114,049,356 of NC_089504.1, forward strand.
CACGGTCAAGGCACATATGAAAAAGCAATCAATGAACAACAAAGGTCTCACAACGAAAAACTGATGATTGATGCTTCTCATCTCTCTCCATTCCTGTCTGTCTGTCCCTGTCTATCCCTCTCTCTTAACTCTCTCTCTCTCTCTGTCCCTGTAAAAAAAATAAAAAAATAAATTACAAATGTTTTATTATGCATTTATCATATTATAGTGTATTGTTGCAATAAATAAAATGTCTCTTTTATTTACGATATTGTTTTCTTCAATTTATTTTGTCCTCCGTTTCACTGTAAAAAAGTTGGTCACCTTAGTAAATGGGAATAAATATGCTATATTACTGATTAATTGATCTTAGTCTGACTAGCCATAAAATAGAACTAAATAATATACTACTAACAAGGTAAGCTTATTTAAAAAAATTCCGGGCCCTGGCCGGTTGGCTCAGTGGTAGAGCGTCAGCCTGGCATGCGGGGGTCCCGGGTTCGATTCCCGGCCAGGGCACACAGGAACAGCGCCCATCTGCTTCTCCACCCCGCCCCCTCTCCTTCCTCTCTGTCTCTCTCTTCCCCTCCCACAGCGAGGCTCCACTGGAGCAAAGATGGCCCGGGCGCTGGGGATGGCTCCTTGGCCTCTGCCCCAGGTGCTAGAGTGGCTCTGGTCACGACAGAGCGACGCCCCGGAGGGGCAGAGCATCGCCCCCTGGTGGGCAGAGCATCGCCCCCTGGTGGGCATGCCAGGTGGATCCCGGTCGGGTGCATGCGGGAGTCTGTCTGACTGTCTCTCCCCGTTTCCAGCTTCAGGGGGAAAAAAAAAAAAAAAAAATTCCTTAAAATGCTAAATCCAGTTTATTGCTTTCATAACCAAGATTCAGTATCACCTGTTTAATAATCACAGTTATGTATTTATTCCATAATAAATCAAAAGTACCATATTTCCTCATGTATAAGACACTCCCATGTATAAGACACACACTTAATTTTGGGGCCCGAAATTTGAAAAAAAAAAGTGTATTACATAAAGTTATTGAATTCAAGTTTTTTCAGCATAAAAGTCACACAACAAATCACTGTCTTTATATATTGCCTCATCCTCAGTTCCACCTATGGCATTTGAAATGCCATGCTTCTACAACCACTGTATAAGACATACCCAGTTTTTTTTTTTTTTTGTTTTTTTTTTTTAAACAGACTGCTGCCTCCATCACTTAAATTTTCATCTTTATTTTTTTTGTTTGTTTTAAATTTTACTTATTTATTTTTAGAGAGGAAAGAGAGACAGAGAGGGAGAGAGAGACAGAGAGAGAGAAGGGGGAGGAGCTGGAAGCATCAACTCCCATATGTGCCTTGACCAGGCAAGCCCAGGGTTTCGAACCGGCGACCTCAGCATTTCCAGGTTGACGCTTTAGCCACTGCGCCACCACAGGTCAGGCGACATACCCAGTTTTTAGACCCCAATTTTTTTGGAAAGAGGTGCGTCTTATACATGGGGAAATATGGTATAATCAATCCTGAGCTTTCACCTCTGGCCAAGTTCTCATTACAGTTAAAAGGCCTGTTCCCCTCTGGCTGATATACATCAAGGGTTAACATCTGAGCAAGAAGAATAAGCAAGCAGAAATCTACTCCACTTTGGCTCCCCTTCTCCTCACTGCCACCACACTAAGGCTTGCAGTTCTGATTCTCGCTCAAGGCCAAGAGGACAATCTGTGGGATTGTGGGGGCCCCTGTTACATAGAAGAAAGACCCTAATTTGTAAGTTAATTGCTAGCTTCAGTTCCTGTAACAACCTAAGAAACAGACTCCAGCTTTCAAAGAGAGATTTTTTTTTTTTTTTTTTACCGGGACAGAGAGCCAGAGGGATAGACAGACAGGAACAGAGAGAGATGAGAAGCATCAATCATCAGTTTTTTGTTGCAACACCTTAGTTGTTCATTGATTGCTTTCTCATATGTGCCTTGACTGTGGGCCATCAGCAGACCAAGTAACCCCTTGCTCAAGCCAGCAACCTTGGGCCCAAGCTGCTGGCGAGCTTTTCTGCTCAAGCCAGATGAGCCCACGCTCAAGCTGGCGACCTCGGGGTCTCGAACCTGTGTCCTCCGCATCCCAGTCTGACGTTCTATCCACTGCGCCACTGCCTGGTCAGGCAGACTCCAGCTTTCAGATACACTAGCTCCCAGAGATGTGCTGACTTTCAATCAGTTATCTGAACATACTGGGTTGGTTTGCACTAGACCCCCTCCCCCCCCTAGCAAAAACCCCCTTCTTTTGATTCCTTTCTTCCATTTTTCTGTTTATTCCCCTTCCTTATCCCTCCTTATAAAAGCTCCTGCCTGCACCAAAGAGCAAGACGGGCTTCTGAGGACAGACTCCTCCCATCTTCTCAGGTGGTGGGTACTTCAGTAAACCTCCTTCTGCCTGACCAGGCAGTGGTGCAGTGGATAGTGTCAAACTGGGACGCAGAGGACCCAGGTCTGAAACCCCAAGGTGGCTGGCTTGAATGTGGGATCATGGACATGACCCCATGGTCCCTAGCTTGAGCCCAAAGGTCACTGGCTTGAACAAGGGGTCACTCACTCTGCTGTAGCACATGTGAGAAAGCAATTAATGAACAACTAAGGAGCCACAACATGACGCTTCTCATCTCTCTCCCTTCCTGTCTGTCTATCCCTATCCGCCCCCCACTGTGTCACAAAAAAATAAAATATAAAAATAATAAGCATCTCTCCCTCTCATCAATGCTTGTATTGTGTAATTGGTCCTCATGGCAACAGGCAACTGGACCTGTGGGTCATTTTTCTGGTTACTTAAGAAGAGACAGTCTGACCAGGCATTGGAGCAGTGGATAGAGCGTCGAACTAGGACATGGAGGACCCAGGCTCGAAACCCCAAGGTCACCAGCTTGAGCACGGGCTCACCAGCTTGAGCGTGGGGTCACTGGCTTGAGTATGGGATCATAGTCATGACCCCATGGTCTCTGGCTTGTGCCCAAAGGTCGCTGGCTTGAAGCTCAAGGTCGCTGGCTGGAGCCCAAGGTCGCTGGCTTGAGGAAGGGGTCACTCGCTCTGCTATAGCCCCCCCCCCCCCGTCAAGGCACATATGAGAAAGCAATCAATGAACAACTAAGGTGCCACAGTGAAGAATTGATGCTTCTCATCTCTCTCCCTTCCTGTCTGTCCCTGTCTGTCCCTCTCTCTGTCACACACACACACACACAAAAAGAAGAGACAATGCTCTGGCCAGATAGTTTGGTTGGTTAGAGCATTGTCCCGAAGTTACTGTGCCTAATGCAGAGGCTGGCGGTTCAATTCCCAGTCAGGGCACATACAGAAATAGATCCACGTCCCTGTCTTTCTCTCTCTCCCTCTTCCTCTTTCAAAAATCAGTAATCATATTTTTAAAAATGAAGAGACAAAAACAAGGTCAATATGCTAAAGCACAAAGATACTAGCTTTTACAATAGTAATTGTTTGATATCACTGATATTGGCCAGTCAGCTTCCTGAGGTAATCCAATTATTTGCACTGAACAGACTAAAAGAAAGAATGGGCACATAATGAATTTCTACATGAAGAGCCTACTATGCAGGTAGTCTAGTAAGAGAAGGCCACAATCATTTAGTCCTATTTCACAGACTTGGTTCTTAGTTGATTAGATTTCTTCACCAAAGGAAACGGTGTCTTGGCATTATTATTTTTTTAATGTTACTTTATTGACTGTAGAGAGACAAAGGGAGAGAGTAGGAGAGACAGGAACATCAATCTGTTCTGTATGTGCTCTGACCTGGGATCAAAGCAGTAACCTCTATGCTTGAGATGATGCTCCAACCAACTAAGCTATCTGGCCAGGGCGTGGCATTTATTTTTAATTTATAACAGTGTAAGTTTTGCCTGACCTGTGGTGGCGCAGTCGACCTGGAACACTGAGGTCGCTGGTTCAAAACTCTGGCCTTGCCATTAAGGGCACATATGGCAGTTGATGCTTCTTGCTCCCCCCCTCCCTTTCTACCTCCTCGCTAAAATGAATTTTTTTTTTTAAAAAGTAAGTTTTTAAAAAAATTACTCTTAGTGGGCCTGACCTGTGGTAGTGCAGTGGATAAAATGTCGACCTGGGACACTGAGGTCACTGGTTCAAATCCCTGGGCTTGGCCTGGTCAAGGCACGTATGGAAGTTAATGCTTCCTTCTCTCCTCTTCTCTGTCTCTCTATGTCTCTCTCCTCTCCTCTCTAAAATGAATAAATAAAAGCTAAAAATAAAATCAATCAATAAATATTTTTAAAAAGTTACTCTTAGTGGGTTAAAACACATTTGGCGACTATGTCTGAAACTGACTTGCCTCCTCTGCTTACCTTGTCAGCAATTAACTGAAAAAGTTCACAAATATAATTATCAGATACTGTTAACGCCCAAACAGAATTTATATCAAGTAAAATGTGCTATCAGCCACAAAATTAGGATTGTTGCTGGTATCAAGTTCTGCTTTCTAAATGAATTGACTGAACGCACATACTTTAAATGAGAGGTGTAGGAACGGCTTTCCACCTTTAAAGTGGCGTCGCTACAATAATTTGAGAGCTCCACAGCAGGAAATACGTCTAGCTTTACCTGCACATCTCTAGCAGCCAGCAGTGTCCAGCACATTATAGGATCTAAACGTTCTTGTTTTACTTTCTCCGTCACAAAATTCCTCTTCTACCACACAATATATGCTCCCGCCCCCAAAAATCCTTAATATTACGTCGTGCACTCTTCACAGATGAAAAAGTATTTGCATATTATGTTTGCAATGGACGTACTGGGTATAATAAATTCACCTGCATTTCTTTATTCTATGACTATCCAAGTAGTCATTTCAGCGTTTGCATGTGTTCTCAAACACAAGGACCCAAGGTTTCAGATAGTTATACTTGTATTACTCTGAGTAGCATTACAAACCCTCAAAGTCCGAGCCGCAGCTGTCACCCCGTGGGTCCGCGAAACCCGCCTGTCCTGGGAGCGGCCCATTAAACGCTCACGTGAGCGAGCCGACATCCTCAAGCGGCCACGGCGCATGCGCGCAGGGTGGCAGCCTCAGAAGGTGGAGACGCGCCGGTGCACGGTTGAGCTCCAGGCCCCTTGACTCTGGCCGGCTGGACCTGGACTCCTGGGCGGCGCAAGCGGCCGTCGGGACGTGACCGCTCTCAGTCGCGGGGCGTAGCTGCCGGGATTCGTCCGGGTTCCGACTCTACGTCCGGCCACTTTTCAGGAACCGAGCCGCAGGCGTCGGCGTGGGGGCGGAGCTCGCCTCCCTCGGGTCCGCCGATTGGCTGCTTCCGCTCTTCCTTTCACTTTCCGGGCCGTGTTGTTCTGGGGCCGCGGGCTGGGGACCCGCGTTCTGAGTGGAGGCGCTTTGCGAGATCAGTGCTGGCTGTTAACCTGGCCTGGAAGAGTTTGAGCTCTCCACCAGCAAGTTTCCAGAGACAGTTTAGGTTTATATTATTTTTTTGAGCAGTGGAAGATGTTGGCATTTATATTCGCCTCCACACAAGTGTTTTGTTGGCAACTTATGTGACTATTTTTCTCAGAAATGTTATATATTTTCTCCCCCAGGTGCTCACATCCTTATTTTCCATGACAGAGCTTGACGACAATATATGCAAAAAATATATAAATATGATAACTAATATAGTTATATTGAGCCTGATCATTTTCATTTCTTTAGCTTTCTGGATTATGTCTATGACTGCAAGCACCTATTATGGTAAGTGTGAATGTTGTAAGTCCTCTTTTAAATACGCTTATCGGTGGAATTTTGTTTTATTTATTTATTTTTTTTTTTCATTCGGTGGAATTTTAAATTGTACCATTGTGAAATCCAAAACTCATTCTCTGAATCGTTATAAATTATGTTTATTAACTTTCACAGCCTGGATTTAGTTACCAGAAAATATAAACAGTGCCTTGAACGTTCTAAACCCTTTAATAAATGCTGCTTGTGATATTAGTTGCACCTATTTCAAAACATGTTTTGTGTTTTATGTAATTATTACATCTAGCTTGGTGAGAAATAACTGAAGCACAGTTTTGTAAAGCAATTGAAGTGATACTTTTAATATAAATATCCATAACATTTGTCCTGTGAAAATAAAAGATGATATAGTGTTTATATTTGGAGATTTAAAGGATTTGTCTGCTGTTTGGTCACTTTAAAAGAGCAGACTCCTTTTAAAGTCTGAAGCCACTTTGCATAATTAGAAGATACTCCAGACTCAAAATTTTAAGGTTTTGAATCTGCTTTTAGAGCATAAGCCTGCCTTTACACAAACTTCATTGGTACACCTATAAAAACAAAAATACAGTTCAAGAGGGAAAGTGAGCAGTAGTATGAGAAAGTAAACTCATAAATGAGTGCTTTCCAGTTCTAACGTTAGCCCTTTTTCAAAGAGACTCGGGAAGAATCGAATGAGTGTCCTGCAGGGTACAGAAGCTTTCAGGACTGTACATTCAGTATGAGTCACAGGAGGGAGTAGAGGTATGGGAGGAGAAGATTCTCCACAATGCCAGTATTAACAATAACAAACTAAATAAAATAAAACAAGGATTTGTAAATTGAAGGTCCTCCTGGGGCCAGGCACCTGATGCAAACAAGTGAAGTTGTCCCAGGTCTTTGTATATTAAAAACAAGGAAATCGTTCTCCATTTCAGAAGTAAGATTTTTCCCATTTTTTTTTTTTTGTTGAACATTTGGCTCTTTTTGTTTTTCAGTTTTTTATTTTTGATAGAAACAGGCATAAGCAATAGTTCATGTTTTCCTTTACTGTAGTCATCAGCCTGGTGTTAAGAAATCTGTTCAGGAATGGCAGGAACTTGAAACAGGAGAACCATAATCCATCTTAAAGAGGAAGCTTCTCTTCACCTGTAATCAGTTCTACCAAGTGGCCCAAGTTTCCAGTTTTTTAAAAAGAAACCCATCCTGACCTGTGTTGGCCTAGTGGATAAAGCATCTGCATGGAAACTCTGAGGTCACTGGGTCAAAACCCCGGGCTTGCCTGGGTGGAGGCACATATGGGAGTTGATGCTTTCTGCTCCTACCCCCTTCTCTCTATCTCCTCTCTAAAAAATGAATAAAAGGCTTTTAAAAATTAAAAAAAAAAAAACACCCAGAAACCAGGAATCTGGATCGGTATATGAAATCTATTCTTTAAATATTAACTCAAATTTATTCTTGTTTTTTTGTTGTTGTCATTTGTTTGTTTTGGTCTTAAATCAGATTGTTTAAAATCGTTATGGTAGCCAAACAAAACATCTGTGTGCTGGATGCAATCTTTGGAATATCAGTTGGTAACCATTGAACCCTGAGGTGTGTAGCATATGAGAATGTTACTTTAAAAAATAATCTCTGAGCCCTGGCCGGTTGGCTCAGTGGTAGAGCGTCGGCCTGGCGTGCAGGAGTCCCGGGTTCAATTCCCGGCCAGGGCACACAGGAGAGGCGCCCATCTGCTCTCCACCCTTCCCCCTCTCCTTCCTCTCTGTCTCTCTCTTCCCCTCCCACAGCCAAGGCTCCACTGGAGCAAAGTTGGCCCAGGCGCTGAGGATGGCTCTGTGGCCTCTGCCTCAGGCACTAGAATGGCTCTGGTTGCAACAGAGCTACGCCCCAGATGGGCAGAGCATCGCCCCCTGGTGGGCATGCTGGGTGGATCCCATTCGGGTGCTTGCGGGAGTCTGTCTGACTGCCTCTCCATTTCCAACTTCAGAAAAATACAAAAAAAAAAGAAAAATCTCTGAGCCTGACCAGGCGACACAGTGGATAGAGCTTTGGACTGGGATGCTGAGGACCCAGGTTCGAGACCCCGAGGTCGCCAGCTTGAGCGCGGGCTCATCTGGTTTGAGCAAAGCTCACCAGCTTGAGCCCAAGGTCGCTGGCTCTATCAAGGGGTTACTCAGTCTGCTGTAGCACCCCGGTCAAGGCACATATGAGAAAGCAATGAACAACTAAGGTGCTGCAATGAAGAATTGATGTTTCTCATCTCTCTCCCTTCTTGTCTGTCTCTCCCTATCTGTTCCTCTCTCTGACTCTCTCTGTCTCTATCACACACACACACAAAAAAAAACTGAAAAGGCACAGTGAGAAATAATTGAATCCTTTTAAGAAAGGAGTTTGTTCTGTGCTATTTTTGAGATTTAGTACATGCCTCCAAGAAAATTAATTTCAAATCTCCAAATATGTGTGAAATACCCATTATTATAAGTAGTTATAAATGATTTCCAAAACTTAGGACTTATTTGCTTATTACCAGTAGGACTGTCTCTCTGAAAATATACAAGTTTCAACAGAAATATTTTACTTTAGTGACTTTATCTTAATTTCCCTATTTATGACAATATTTTATCCAGAATGCAGTTATCAATATTTAGAGCCAAAACTAACCTATGCAAGTCTCACACAATTCACACTCTACCTTTATAATTTTTCAGGTAACTTACAGCCTATTTCTCCTTGGCGTTGGCTGTTTTCTGTTATTGTTCCTGTTTTGATCGTATCTAATGGCTTTAAAAAGAAAAGTCTAGATCACAGTGGGGCTTTAGGAGGTATGTTTTGCTTTTGAATGTTTACCCATATAATAAGTGTTTGCTTATACAATTTAAACTCATGTTTTCTGAATTCTGAATGTATGAGACTGTAATTCACAATATTATATATTTTTTAAAATGGTGATAAAATTATGCATTGCTCAGCATTCCTATTCTGTCAAATTTTCAAATAATAACAGACCCTTTAATGTATAAATTTAACTTTGTAATTTATATCAAGTGAATTAATAGAAGAGACTTTTGAGGGCCTTGATTACTTTGTTCATTTAATTGGAATAAATTATCTGCTAGCAGAGCATTGGAGCACTCCTTCTAGGTGTAAAATAAAAGATCCATTGGAGAAAACAACTAACAGACATATTGGTATTTTTGTATGAATTTTGTCTTACCATATAACCAATATGTATTAGAAATGATTATATTTTATTTATTTTTTTAAATGTTATGTTCTACATACTATGTATCAAGCACTGCTGTTAGCACATTGAAAGTATTTACCCATTTATAGCAGCTAATTTGAACAATATCTGCTTAAATATAATAACAGTTATGTTTTTCTAAAAATATTCTTTGTCAGGAAGCCTTGCCTTGGTTTTTATCATTCTTGACCTATAGCAAGAAGGGTCAAGTCCTTGAAATTGTCTTTCTTCAGCTTCCATGTTATATATTGATCTGCTTCTCTTCTTACTTTTCTGATCTCTACTTTTGTTTCTTTTTTTGTTACCATTTTCTTTTCTGTCTTCTGGCCCTTTGGTCCTCTGTTCATCTCCTACCTAGCTTGATTTAGAATTATAAGTATTTGAATCCTAGCACTGCCACCTACTATCTCTTGTGAATTTTGCCACATAGCCTAACTCTTCAGAGCCTCACTGTTCTTTTATCTTTTGTGAAATAGGTCCTTTGGGCCTATTGATAAGGCTCAAACAAGATAATGTGTGGGACAACACATCTTTTTAAGCTATAAAGCATTATACAGACATTCACTATTAGTGATTAGTTATCTCCTTTCAGCCATGTTATAGAGTCCCTGAAGACAGTGTGTTATATGCGTCTGTGTCTCATGCTTTGAATAGTGTTACACACATCATAGGTGTTTAGGAAACATATATAGATTGATTTTTAACCTCTGCTCTTTTCCAAATCATTTCATTTTATGGAATGTTGGTATTTTTTGTTTGTAGCTTCTTTTTTCCCCTTAAGGACAAAATAATTGTAATGCTGATTTAAAGTATATCATAGTACTTAGGACTACTGTTATGAAGTATTACTGCAAGTCACTTAAACTTTTAGTGTTGTAATTTTTCCATCTGTAAAATAAAACGGGATAATAGTGCCTTTAGCATCTACTTATCATAAGGTGTGATCCGTGTAAAATGTTTAGCATAGGCCCTGGGTGATTGGCTCAGTGGTAGAGCGTTGGCCTGGTATGTGGATATCCTGGGTTCGATCTCCAGTCAGGACACATATGAGAAGCCACCATCGGTTTCTCTTCCCCTCTCTTTCCCCTTTTTCTCTCTCTTCTCCTCTCATAAGCCAGTGGCCTGATAGTTTGAGCATTGGACCAGGCTCTGAAGATAGGTAGCTCAGTTGGCCCGAGCATCGGCCTTGGGTGCTGAGGATAGCTAAGTTGATTCAAGCATCGGCCCCAGATGGGGGTTGCCAGGTGGATCCCAGTCTGGGCGCATGCGGGAGTCTGTGTCTATCTCCCCTCCTCTCACTTAAATAAAATGTTTGGCATACTACCTGGCATGTATAATAAGTATTTTACAAATATGTTATTATTGTTTTCACTCTACAACTACTATTAGTAGTCATAGGAATTTTACTAAGTAAGGTTTGTCATATTATGCCTTCAGTGTTTTTAGGATTGAGAAGAGTTTCAGAACTTCCATAGGATCTGGGTATTTAGAGTCCTTGTTGACATAGGAACACATAGCTCAGTACTGACAGAATAGAGAGGGGAGAGGTTGAGGCAGTGCTTATAGTGGACACTGAAGTGGAGGGCTCTGGTCTCCTTGAGAGAGTATTTCTAGAATAAGGAGCAAATCTCATAAGAAAATATGTGGGAAAGGGCTTAAAAATATAAAGCACTGTGCAGGTGATTTGCTCCAAAGAAATATTGTCTAGTCTAGTTGTCTAGTTAATCATTGTATTCCTTTATTCATGTCAGTGTGGACAGTTTGTAATCAGGCTTTGTAATTGACAAGTTTAATTTCACTTGCCAGGACTAGTAGTAGGCTTAGTGTTTTACCATATTTTCATTCATTCAGTCATTCATTCAAATATTTAGTGAGGATCCCCTAAATGCCAGGCGCTGTTCTAGGCACTTTGTATTTAGTAGTGAACAAAATGGATAAAAAATCCCACTGACAGAGAGTTTACATTTGTAGTCGGGAGACAGATGGTAGATAGTATCAGTTTGAGTCAGTTAATCCCCAGAAGGAGACCCTAAGTGTAATGCAAGTAAATGGGGTGTTGTCAGGAAAGGCCAGTGGGTGTGCTCTCTGTGGTCTCATAAGGGTGGCCTTACCCTCTTTTTAGTCACCATAGTTCAGGTCTTGATGTTTAGTCTTTCTGAAATGGAAACCTCATTCTATCAGGTACCTAGAGTTGGTCAGAGCCAAGAGAACTGGTTTATGCTGTTCATTGTCACAAGGGACTGATATATGAGCCAGAATGCTACTTTATTCATCTGATAAAATATGGAATGCCCAGGCCAACTGGGATATAAGCATCCTTGTTCAGGCATGTCCTAATCTTGTAGGCAGGCTAGTTGAGAAGTCACATTATAATTCGAAGGTTGCTTTGGTAAGTACAAAGTCTGAGAAAGTCCACAGATCAAAGGTCTCATTCCTTGTATGGTATTCAACAAGTCTGCCAACCTCTGGTTCTTTAGGTATCATGTCAAACAAAAAACCTTCACAGCCCAAGGCTTTTGGGGGGAGGGGGAAGGGTTTTTGAGACATATATGCTAGCCAGAAAAAAAAGATCAGATCCTGAGATATTCAGTCTAAATCACCAGCAGAAGAGCCAGGTGGAGAGACAAAAATGTCTTTATCTTACAAAATAGGACCTTATGGGCTTATTGGTGAGAGGAGTTGATGGGGCTCTTTTAAAGATGTAAGTTTTGAAAGAATTTACATTGGCTATAGATAACGGGGGATGAAGCAGGGGCAATTTTAGGATAGGTGTACAGGGCACAAATAAGTTGAAAGTATAACGACTGAAAAAGATATATTGTGCAAATAGTAGCCACAAGAGAGCAGGGGTGGCTATACTAATAAAAAAATCAGACAAGCCTGCTACTGAGCCCAGGCGACATGACCCTATCACATATATTTTTTAAGCATTTCCTTTCTTTCTAGCATAACAAGATGCTAAAGGCTCATCCCAAATATACTTTGTCTCAGACCTGGAAGCAGCTATTTCTCTTTGGAGCTCTGGTTCATTTTCTTTTTCTTTTCAGTCCTTTTACTTCCTATCTATTTGTGTCCTTAGATTTAAAATGAGTCTCTTGTAGTCTGAGCTGTGGTGGTGCAGTGGATAAAGTGCTGACCTGGAATGCCAAGGTCGCCAGTTCTAACCCCTGGGCTTGCCCGGTCAAGGCACATATGGGAGTTGATCTCTCTCTCTCTCTCACCTTTCTTCCCTCTCAAGCAAAATGAATAAATTTTAAAAATCTTAAAAATAAATAAATAAATAAATGTGTCTCTTATAGATAGCATATAGTTGTATCATGTATTTTTATCCATTTTGTCCATCAGTCCTTTGATTGGAATGTTTAATCAGGAGTAGTCAACCTTTTTATACCTACCACCCATTTTTGTATCTCTGTTAGTAGTAAAATTTTCTAACCGCCCACCAGTTCCAAAGTAATGGTGATTTATAAAGTAAGGAAGTAACTTTACTTTATAAAATTTATAAAGCAGAGTTACAGCAGGTTAAAGCATATAATAATCATTACTTACCAAGTACTTTATGTCGGATTTTCGCTAAGTTTGGCAGAATAAATCTTTATAAAACAACTTACTATAGTTAAATCTATCGTTATATTTATACTTTGGTTGCTCCGCTACTGCCCACCATGAAAGCTGGAACGCCCATAGTGGGCAGTAGGGAGCAGGTTGACTACCACTGGTTTAATACATTTACATTTAAAGTAATTACCCATAAGAAGGAACTTTTATGGGTCTTTTTTTTTTTTACAGGGACAGAGAGAGAGAGAGAGAGAGAGAGAGAGAGTCAGAGAGAGGGATAGATAGGACAGACAGACAGGAACGGAGAGAGATGAGAAGCATTAGTCATCAGTTTTTCGTTGAGACACCTTAGTTGTTCATTGATTGCTTTCTCATATGTGCCTTGACCGCAGGCCTTCAACAGACCGAGTAACCACTTGCATGAGCCAGCGACCTTGGGTCCAAGCTGGTGAGCTTTTTGCTCAAGCCAGATGAGCCCGCGCTCAAGCTGGTGACCTCGGAGTCTCGAACCTGGGTCCTCCGCATCCCAGTCCAACGCTCTATCCACTGCTCCACCACCTGGTCAGGCTCCATATTGTTTTCTTGACTTTTGCCACATCTTCCTTTATTCTATTGAACATCTTTAAGACAATTGTTTTAAAGTATTTGTTTAGTAGGCTTATTATCTGGCCTTTCTCAGTGACAGTCTGTTCATTTATTTTTTTCCCTTTGAATGGGCCATATTTTTCTGTTTCTTTGTATGCTGTGTGATACTTCTGTTGAAATAAAATAATGTGGTAACTCTAGAAATTAGGCTCTCTTTTGTCCCCATGGTTTGCTCTTTTTTGTTTGTTTGTTTATTTGTTTTCATTTTTATTTTATTTATTTTTTGTATTTTTCTGAAGTTGGAAACAGGGAGGCAGTCAAACAGACTCCCGCATGCACCTGACCGGGATCTGCCCAGCATGCCCACCAGGGGGCAATGCTCCTCCCATCTGGGGCGTTGCTCTGTTGCAACCAGGGCCTTTCTAGTGCCTGAGGCAGAGGCCATGGAGCCATCCTCAGCGCCCGGGCCAACTTTGCTCCAGTGGATCCTTGGCTGTGGCAGGAGAAGAGAGAGACAGAGAGGAAGGAGAGGGGGAGGGGTGGAGAAGCAGATGGGCGCTTCTCCTGTGTGCTCTGGCCAGAAATCGAACCCAGGACTCCTGCATGCCAGGCTGACACTCTACCACTGAGCCAACTGGCCAGGGCCTTTTTTTGTTTTTGATTGTTGTAGGCTGTCTCTGTGTCAAGGATCATTCTGGGGTGTTAAACCTAAGGTCTTCTCAGTCTTTTCTGAGCCTACACCTTTTCCTCAGTATGCACAGTGACTTCCTTATTTTTCCCATAAATGCAGCTGCTTTTGAATGTCCTACTTTTTAATGTCTGGCACCCAAAAGGAGAAGAAACAGAAAAATGATCGGGAGTTAGGGGCTAGCCATTTAAATCTTGTGGAAGTTGCCTCAGTCAGACAGAGAGGAACTTCAAACAATGTGGGGTGGAGTACAATAGTGTCTCTACCTCTGTGATCAGAAGTAGCAGGCAGTGATCAGAACACAAATCCTGGTATTTGGAAAACAAGATTTTTTTTTTTTAAATAAATTTTTATTAATGTTAATGGGATGACATTAATAAATCAGGGTACATATATTCAAAGAAAACATGTCTAGGTTATCTTGTCATTAAATTATGTTGCATACCCCTTGCCCAGAGTCAGATTGTCCTCTGTCACCCTGTCTAGTTTTCTCTGTGCCCCTCCCCCTCCCCCTAACTCTCCCTCCCTCCCTCCTGCGTCCTCCCTCCCCCCACCCCTGGTAACCACCACACTCTTGTCCATGTCTCTTAGTCTCGTTTTTTTTGTTTTTTTGGGGAGTTTTTTTGTTTTTTTTCATTTTTCTGAAGCTGGAAACGGGGAGAGACAGTCAGACAGACTCCCACATGCGCCCAACCGGGATCCACCCGGCACGCCCACCATGGGGCGACGCTCTGCCCACCAGGGGGCGATGCTCTGCCCATCCTGGGCGTCGTCATGTTGCGACCAGAGCCACTCCAGCGCCTGGGGCAGAGGCCACAGAGCCATCCCCAAGCGCCCGGGCCATCCTTGCTCCAATGGAGCCTTGGCTGCAGGAGGGGAAGAGAGAGACAGAGAGGAAAGCGCGGCGGAGGGGTGGAGAAGCAAATGGGCGCTTCTCCTGTGTGCTCTGGCCGGGAATTGAACCCGGGTCCTCCGCACGCTATCTTAGTCTCGTTTTTATGTTCCACCAATGTATGGAATCATGTAGTTCTTGTTTTTTTCTGATTTACTTATTTCACTCCGTATAATGTTATCAAGATCCCACCATTTTGCTGTAAATGATCTGATGTCATCATTTCTTATGGCTGAGTAGTATTCCATAGTGTATATGTGCCACATCTTCTTTATCCAGTCTTCTATTGAAGGGCTTTTTGGTTGTTTCCATGTCTTGGCCACTGTGAACAGTGCTGCAATGAACATGGGGCTACATGTGTCTTTACGTATTAATGGGAAAACAAGATCTTTATTGCCCACCTGGCACTCAACAAGCTGTGTACAAGCTGCTCGTATACCTCCTGCACTGCCTGCTACATGGCTAACAACTGTAGGTGAGGAGCTGCTACCATGCTAAGAACTGCAGTTAACAAAAATTAATTTGTTTCCCTTCCAAACCTTCCCCTGCAAGTTACCAGCCTTAAGTAGACTCTAAAGTTCCAAAATAATTTTAGCAGACAGATTCTTCCAGTTTAGTTGGGGGAGGAGCAGAAAGTGCCAATTGGGAGTTGTTTCTAGTATGTGTCTTGACCAGGCAAGCCTAGGGTTTCAAACTGGTGACCTCAGCATTCCAGATCGATGCTTTACCCACTGAACTACCATAAATCAGGCTCTAATTCATTTTTATAGGATGAAATAGCCATTGTAATAGAAATGAGGGTACTTGACTACCTGGAAACCAAGTTTTACTCACTAGAACACTTTCACATGTTGTCACAAAAAGACTTTTAAGGAATTTCTAAATGATTTTAAAAGTCATTTCAATATATGCTTGCACTTTACTTATAAAATTACCTGTGGAGAGGCTTTATAATTTTTTACTTAAACAACCCACAGCCAGTTCTCTGCGTCTTCAGCATGGCTGACCCGTTTAGCAGTGACTGTCAGGGCCTCTTTCCGTACTGCTGTGACAGTGAGAACGCACCTTTCCTTTTTTTCTCTTATCATGAAACATAAGCTTCCCTTTTATTTGTTTTCTTGATCGAACTACAGGTTTTAGAAGACTTTCTTAAAATTGGACACTTATGGAAAACTGAGGACTATTCCCTTTCTTCTTTGTTTGCCCAAACAAAAGAAACACAGAGAAAAGTCTCAAAACCTAAGATCGTATTCACAGGATATATTCCATTTTTGGTTTCACAGGCAATCCAGAATTGTCTTCATAGGTAGAGAAATTTACCTAAGAAACATTATCTTCTCACCAATTTTGTGATGCTCAACACAAGAGCATGTGAAAACTCTGGAAAAGAATAAAAAGCTTATCTTTTAAATTTTTTCTTTATAAATTAGAAAATAAATCTGAGGCTATAGGGGGGAAATGTAAAAAATAGAAACCTGAAAGACTATATAATCTTATCTTCCCTGAGAGAACCACAGTTAATTTGAAATTTCTACAGACTAGTCATCTATCCAAATATTATACATAACATATAATGCATATTGTTATTATACTGTGTTCTACAACTCCATTATAAAAAGTGTTTCTTTTGGCTTGACTAGTGGTGGCGCAGTGGATAGAGCATCAACCTGGGATGCTGAGGACCCAGGTTCAAAACCCAAGGTCACTGGTTTGAATGCAGGCTCATCCAGCTTGAGCTCAGGGTTGCCAGCTTGAGCATGGGATCATAGACCTGACCCCATGGTCACTGGCTTGAGCCCAAAGGTTGCTAGCTTGAGCAGAGGGTCACTGGCTTGGCTGGAGCACCGCCCCCAGACAAGGCATGTATGAGAAGAAGTCAGTGAACAAGTGCTGCAGCTGTAGTAAGAGTTGATTTTTCTCATCTCTCTCCCTTTCTGTCTCTCTGTATCTCACTCGCTCACTACAAAAAGGGGGGGGGGTATATCTTTTTTTTTTTTTTTTACATTTATATAGCATAGTTTGAAAAGAGGTCAAAATACGGTAAGAAATACATCTCTATTTAATCAAACTGACATTCAGTTTACTGTTTGGTAATATCTTAACTGGTAAAATGGAAATGTATTAGAAATGTACATTTTGGGTTATAGTATGAAAATAACCCCTCAAAAAAATCCATTCTTTTTTTCACAGTTTTAATGTATGGACTAAATATAATTCTGTGTGTGTTTGTGTTTCTTTCAGGACTAATAGTAGGATTTATCCTAACCATTGCAAATTTCAGCTTTTTTACCTCTTTGCTGATGTTTTTCCTTTCTTCTTCAAAACTCACTAAATGGAAGGGAGAAATAAAGAAAAGTCTAGATTCAGAATATAAAGAAGGTAAAATGAATTATGTTTGACATTATATTTAAAGGAGTAACTTTGTTTTATACTAACATAAAAGCTTTTAATCAAAACATGTTTGGACTATTGAAACAGTTAAATTTTATATGAGAATTACTTTTAGTAGTGGCCTAATTTAGTTTATCATTACTTCATCACAATAACAAGTAACAGCAAAATTTAGAAGCAGAAAAGTCTTTCATTAGTTATTCTGAAACAGTATAAAATGTGGGCAAAGTTACCATTCTGCTGTTAGTACTTTTTAAAAATTTTAGTCATTTTTCTTTTCTTAAATGGTAAAATAGATAAGTTCCTATATCAGCACAATTTTCCTTCTGAATAGAAAACATTTCTTGTCTTTTTTTTTTCTACTTGTTTGCTTCTAGGTGGGCAGAGGAATTGGGTTCAGGTGTTCTGTAATGGAGCTGTGCCCACAGAGCTGGCCCTACTGTTCATGATAGAAAATGGCCCTGGGGAAATCCCAATAGATTTTTCCAAGCAGCACACTGCTTCCTGGATGTGTTTGTCTCTCTTGGCTGCACTGGCCTGCTCTGCTGGAGACACATGGGCTTCCGAAGTTGGCCCTATTCTGAGTAAAAGTCCACCAAGGCTAATAACAACATGGGAGAAAGTTCCAGTTGGTGAGTCTATAAGTTTCTTTTTAAAAAGCTTTGATTTATTGTGTGTCTTATTTAAGAGCCTTTGAAGAATTGTTAGTCTCCCTAATTGGAAGATTGTATGTAAGCTGTTAAATGAGTGATAATAAGTAATATTTGCAGGAAACGTTAGCAAGATAAACAGTGCAGAAGCAAAGAGATTGATTCACAGACATATCAGTGGGAAAGGAACAGGCAGGGAACAATAGAGTATTTCTTGAAGGTCTGTTGTGTGGGTGGTGCTTTAACATGTATCTTTGTTCCCCATTATCATTATCAATTAGTACAGCTTCTTTTTTGTCTTTGTCATTGCCTCCTCCTCCCCTTCCTCTTCTTCCCTTGTCTTCTTTTCCTCCTCTTTCTCTCCTCCTTTTTTTTTTTTTTTTTTTTTTTTACAAGGACAGAGAGAGAGTCAGAGACAGACAGGAATGGAGAGAGATGAAAAGCATCAATCATCAGTTTTTCATTGTGACACCTTAGTTGCTCATTGATTGCTTTCTCATATGTGCCTTGACCATAGGGCTACAGCAGACCAAGTAACTCCTTGCTCGAGCCAGCAATCCTGGGTCTAAGCTGGTGAGCTTTGCTTAAACCAGATGAGCCCGCGCTCAAGCTGGCGACCTCAAACCTGGGTCCTCCGCATCCCAGTCTGACACTCTATCCACTGTGCCACTGCCAGGAGTTCTCTCCTCCTTTTTTCTTCATCATCGTCATGAACAGCTAACATATTAAGTACCTGCTATGTACAGGGCACTGCTCTATACAGATTACCATTAAGTACTGTTAGTGACCATATGAATTGGCTTTTGTATTATTTTTATCTTCCAAAAAGGAAACTAAGGCATAGAGAACTTAGTTAACTCTGACCAGGCGGTGGCACAGTGGATAGAACTTAGTTAACTTTACTAGTCACGTAGCTCAGAAGTAGCAGAACTAAGGTTGAAACTGGGCAGTCTGGTTTCACTAAACCATTGTACTTCCCTGCTTAGAATGACAGCAGTTACTGAGGAGAAAAGACTTTTCTGAGTAGGCTGTGGTCTTTTTTTTTTTTTAAAGACCTATGTTTGTTTGTTTGTTTGTTTTTTGGTGACAGAGCCAGACAGAGGGACAGACAGGGACAGACAGACAGGAACGGAGAGAGATGAGAAGCATCAATTCTTCATTGCGGCACCTTAGTTATTCATTGATTGCTTTCTCATATGTGCCTTGACTGGGAGGGCTACAGCAGACCGAGTGACCCCTTGCTTGAGCCAGTGACCTTGGGCTCAAGCTGGTGAGCCTTGCTCAAACCAAATGAGCCTGCACTCAACCTGGCAACCTCGGGGTCTTGAACCTGGGTCTTCTGCGTCCCAGTCCGACACTCTATCCACTGCGCCACCTCCTGGTCAGGTGTAGGCTGTGGTCTTATGATCTTTGGATTAACTTAAAGAAAACCCTTTCTTTAGTCTTGATTGGATAGGTACCAAATTATTTTTTTTTCCTTGCCTTTATGTGTTTGCTGATTGTTAACCAGATTATTTTATCCATGTTTCTTCTTCAGGGACCAATGGAGGGGTTACAGTGGTGGGCCTTGCTGCCAGTCTCCTTGGTGGTACCTTTATGGGCATCGCCTACTTCCTCACACAGTTGGTTTTTGTTAATGACTTGGACATTTCTGCTCCCCAGTGGCCAATTGTTGTATTTGGGGGTCTGGCTGGATTACTAGGATCAATTGTGGACTCATATTTAGGAGCTACAATGCAATTCACAGGTAAGAACATGACCTTATTATCATTGCAACTTATTAGATCTTAAAGAAAGGGGAAAGATATATGGAAAAGAAAATAAAAAGATATGACAGTGAAAACAATCCCAAAACCACCAGGAGTTGAGAGACCAGAAATAATAGGCAGAATCTCTTCTACCTCCTACAGTTTTGATTTCTTGTTCTTTTTTGTTAAGCTAATTGAAAGAGAGTTAGACCTGCAGAGCAATGAGGAGAAGCTGTGTGGGGAGGATATGACGTGCGGGAAACAGGTGGTTTTGCAAATGGGACTTCACCTAATCACAGGAAAGCAGAACATTTGGGATCAAATCATTTTAATGCCCCTCCTTCCACCTGTTTTCCAGGCCCATTGCTGATCTGACTGTACATGTGTAACCTACTTTCTGCCGTGACGTGGTGCTTGCGCTCCTCCCCACTGAGCTGTCTGCTTCACTTGATATATGGGAGAGTCAGTTTTCCCAAAAGTTCTCTGTGCTTTGCTTCTGGGGCTCTCTGGTCTTGTCAGTGTACTGACATATTTTGTTGTATGTTTGCTCCACACTCTATAATCAACTACCTTTCCTCCTTTGATTTATATATTGAAGAGGCTGGGGGTCTGGAGAAAGTTTCCCTGAGTACAGTCCTCCCAGTTCTCTTCACACCCCAAGATTATCTGCTTCCCTTTCGCTCCCTTCCCCGTGAGTCAGAATGTTCTCTCAGTTTGGTTAGTTGCATTTCGATATTAAAGAGAAGTCAGTCTGATTTTAATTCACACTAAAGGCTCCATAACTCTAGACACACACACACATATGTTTTTACAAGAGCTTAGGTTTTATTCTTAACTGGGCTCTAACTGGACAAGTTTCTTTATATATATATATATATATATATATATATATATATATATATATATTTATTTTACAGGGACAGAGAGTCAGAGAGAGGGATAGACAGGGACAGACAGACAGGAACAGAGAGAGATGAGAAGCATCAATCATCAATTCTTGGTTGCGAGACCTTAGTTGTTCATTGATTGTTTTCTCATATGTGCCTTGACTGCGGGCCTTCAGCAGACAAGTAACCCCTTGCTCGAGCCAGCGCTAAAGCTGGTGACCTTGGGGTCTCAAACCTGGGTCCTTCCGCATCCCAGTACGACGCTCTATCCACTGCGCCACTGTCTGGACAGGCTGGACAAGTTTCTTATTGAGTGGGTTGAAAAACAATTATAGGTTAATTCACTCAGTAAGTTTTGAGAGTTTTTTGTTTGTTTGTTTTTTTCATTTTTCCAAAGCTGGAAACGGGGAGGCAGTCAGACAGACTCCGCATGGGCACGACCGGGATCCACCCGGCATGCCCACCAGGGGGCGATGCACTGCCCCTTTGGAGCATCGCTCTGTCGCATCCAGAGCCATTCTAGCACCTGAGGCAGAGGCTACAGAGCCATCCTCAGCTCCCGGGTCATCTTTGCTCCAATGGAGCCTCGGCTGTGGGAGGGGAAGAGAGAGACAGAGAGGAAGGAGAGGGGGAGGGGTGGAGAAGCAGATGGGAGCTTTTCCTGTGTGCCCTGGCCGGGAATTGAACCCAGGACTCCTGCACACCAGGCCGACGCTCTACCACTGAGCCAACTGGCCAGGGCTAGTAAGTTTTTTTTTAAAGATTTTAATTTTATTTATTTTAGAGAAGGGCGGAGCAGGAAGCATAACTCCCATATGTGCCTTGACCAGACAAGCCCAGGATTTTGAACCAGCGACCTCAGTGTTCCAGGTCAATTCATTATCCACTGTGCCACCACAGATCAGGCCATTCAATAAATCTTGGTGTGCCTCCTTCCTGCCGGCACCATGCTGGGTCCTGGATATCCACTGCAGAGGCTGCTGACATGATCTCTGCTCTCAGGGCCTCATAGTTTGGTCTGGGTGGGGAACCACTGGGGAGGCAGGCCCAGTCTGCCAGTTCATGTCACCTCTGCTTTCATATTCTCCCCTCTACTTCTGAATGAGCTCCAGCAGTGTTGAGAGAACAGTCTTGTGGGGTACTGACACCCATTTATTCAAAGAGGCCTTCTGTAATCAAGGGTTCCATATCTCTCATCATATAGATTATCCACTAAAATCATTTTATAAGTAACTGGGAATCTTCGAAGATTATTTCCTTTGAAAGAGAAAAGCGGCCCTGGCCAGTTGGCTCATGGTAGAGCATTGGCCTGGCGTGCAGGAGTCCCGGGTTCGATTGCCGGCCAGGGCACACAGGAGAAGTGCCCATCTGCTTCCCCACCCCTCCCCCTCTCCTTCCTCTCTGTCTCTCTCTTACCCTCCCTCAGCCAAGGCTCCACTGGAGCAAAATTGGCCCAGGGCACTGAGGATGGCTCTGTAGCCTCTGCCTCAGGTGCTAGAATGGCTCTGGGTGCAGCAGAGCAATGCCCCAAGATGAGCAGAGCATCGCCCCCTGGTGGGCGTGCCTGGTGGATCCTGGTAGGCGCATGCGGGAGTCTGACTGCCTCCCCATTTCCGGCTTCAGAAAAATACAAAAAAAAAAAAAGAAAAAGAGAAAGAGAAAAGCTATTTCTTTTTTATCAAGTTATTTGGATTGTGGATCTGACTTGGTTTCTCTTCCACTCTAGGTTTGGATGAAAGCACTGGCATGGTGGTCAACAGCCCAACCAGTGAGGTGAAGCACATAGCCGGGAAACCCATTCTTGATAACAACGCAGTGAATCTGTTTTCTTCTGTCCTTATCGCTCTCTTGCTCCCAACAGCAGCTTGCGGGTTTTGGCCCAGAGAGTGAACTTTCTCTCATTTACCAAGGTTGAAATGATGGGGAATTCAGCTAGATTTACAATCCCAAATTTCATCCTAAGAAAAATAATTGTAATGCCAATGGGAGAATGCCAGCTCCTCCCATACTCCCTTGTGATGGAATTCTACATTTTCCTCTCTTCTGCTCCGGGGCGTAGCAGCTGATGGGTTCTAGTAAAAGACAAGAGTCCAGAGAACTTAGCCATTTTTTCTTCTGCTGACTGGAGAGCTTCTTGAACAATGAAGCTACATTGTCCCTGTCTATTGGTGTATGTAGAACTAAAAGTTCCTACATGGTAGATAAAAATTTTGTTTTGTCTAAACTAGTGTGGGAACTAAAATGGTTCTCAGCTGTGCCAGAGAAATGCCACTGTGCGCAGTCACCCAAATGTTATATCCATTTTAAGTGGTTTAAACTGATGTGTGTAGCAACCCCAGTAAGTGTAGCTTGGACCTCTTCCACAACTTGCCGTTTCCTGTTGCAAAAGGTGTGGAGTTTGATTTCTAGTGAGCCGTGAGGCCTACTGCACAGTTGTTCTTTCTTCCTCAGAGTTAGTAATGGAAAAAAAGTAAATGTCTTTTTCATATGACCGTTAGGATGCATGAAAAAAATTTATTTTTAAGTAAAAGCAAAAGAGCCCTATCTTGTGTCTAAAAGAATGTGCACCTTACTATTGATCTCTGAGCAGAAATTATCTCAAATTTAATATTTTTAATGTATTTTCTAGCTGCCTTTTAAATGTGTATAGGAATCTGCTTTACATTGGTATAATGAAAAATTAGTCACTGGGAAATTATGGAATTGATTTTTTTATTTGCTAATCTAGAATTTACTAGAAGATACTATGATTTCCTGTGATACAACTTTTAAGCTGTGCTCACCTTTATGTTATGGACTCAACTAAAGTGAATTCTACGTTTCAGTTTTGTTCTTTACTATGATTAACTGTGTTCTAGAGGAATTTGTTGTGGTGTGGATTATTTTGCTAAAAGTATTTTAAAATATTTCTCATGTGATTTTCGTACCTTTCTTTCCATGAGGAGAAAAGATTGTTTTCTAAATAACCTATGCCAATGAGGAAAAACTGTATTTAGCCACCAAATCCCAGGTGAATTCTATGTGCTTTAAAGATATAAGCACAATTTTATGCAGCTTAATTATTAGTCATCTAATGGAGTATCTGTTACCATAACTCCAAAGGTCCTGACATTTAAAAAATATATAGGGTCTTAAAAATATGTTTGTTAAATTAAGTCATTTGACTTTAAGCATGTTTCTTTAAAAGTCACTGAAAGTTGATAATCAGGAACATATTTCTGGAGGAATAAAAAATAAAACTAGTTTGGCTACCTGAATTTCTGAGGACTGTGATAATTCCAATATTTCTTTTTTTTTTTTTTTCATTTTTCCAAAACTGGAAACGGGGAGGCAGTCAGACAGACTCCCGCATGCGCCCGACCAGGATCCACCCGAATGCCCACCAGGGGGCGATGCTTTGCCCCTCTGGGGCATCGCTCTGTTGCGTCCAGAGCCATTCTAGCTCCTGAGGCAGAGGCCACAGAGCCATCCCCAGCGCCCGGGCCATCTTTGCTCTAATGGAGCCTCGGCTGTGAGAGGGGAAGAGAGAGACAGAGAGGAAGGAGAGGGGGAGGGGCGGAGAAGCAAATGGGCGCCTCTCCTGTGTGCCCTGGCCGGGAATCGAAACCGGGACTCCTGCACACCAGGCCGATGCTCTACTGCTGAGCCAACCGGCCAGGGCCTCCAATATTTCTTAATCATGTGATGCAATATTAATGATTTTGGAACTAATGAGTCAGGAAATGATTGTCAAAGTAGTAAGGGTGAGGCCATGTTGGCGGGACGAGTGTCCTTAAATTATTCTGCCTACCAAGACCAGGCTTGTTAATTCTCTCATTTATTACACCTGCCCCTTTCAAAATTTATTTTATACATGTGACATTTTTTATGTTGGATTTTTTTTTTTTTTTTTTTGTATTTTTCTGAAGCTGGAAACAGGGAGAGACAGTCAGACAGACTCCCGCATGCGCCCGACCGGGATCCACCTGGCACACCCACGAGGGGCTACGCTCTGCCCACCAGGGGGTGATGCTCTGCCCCTCTGGGGGGTCGCTCTGCCGCGACCAGAGCCACTCTAGCGCCTGGGGCAGAAGCCAAGGAGCCATCCCCAGCGCCCGGGCCATCTTTGCTCCAATGGAGCCTTGGCTGCGGGAGGGGAAGAGAAAGAGAGGAAGGAGGGGGGCGTGGAGAAGCAGATGGGCGCTTCTCCTGTGTGCCCTGGCCGGGAATCAAACCCGGGTCCCCCGCACGCCAGGCCGATGCTCTACCGCTGAGCCAACCGGCCAGGGCCTTGGATTTTTTAAATTAATGTTTAATTACTTAATACTCTGAATTATTCTTCTTTAAAAAATTAGAACATTAAAGATAAACTATCTTTTGCCCCCACTACCCCTTCAATAGCCCTAGCTCCTTCCCATCTTCCCCAAGGTAACTACTGCTAGAAATTTGAATCTTTTCTATGTAGTCATTGTTTTGGGTATATTTTGACACACATTCTTTTTAATCAATCAAATTTTGTAATAGTACTATTATTTTGTTGCTTCACATTATATGCTTACATCCAAGAAAAATCTATTTTAAAAAAGATGAGAAAGATGTATACTGAAATATGTATTTAATGGGTTATCTGATAAGGCTACATGTGCTTTTTATTTTTGTTGAAATAATTTTAAGCTATAGTGTATAAATTATATCTCAATAAAACTATAACAAAAATACATCTACAAAAATTATTTTAGCCTGACCAGGTGGTGGCGCGGTGGACAGAGCATCGGACTGGGATACGGAAGGACCCAGGTTCGAGACCCCGAGATCGCCAGCTTGAGTGCGGGCTCATCTGGCTTGAGCAAAAAGCTCACCAGCTTGGACCCAAGGTCGCTGGCTCCAGCAAGGGGTTACTCGGTCTGCTGAAGGCCCGCGGTCAAGGCACATATGAGAAAGCAATCAATGAACAACTAAGAAGTCGCAACACGCAACGAAAAAACTAATGATTGATGCTTCTCATCTCTCTCTGTTCCTGTCTGTCTGTCCCTGTCTATCTCTGCCTCTGTAAAAAAAAAAAAAAAAAGAAAAGAAAGAAAAGAAAAATTATTTTAAGTACTTTTCTAAAAATGTGTTTCTTCTACAAATCAAAAATGCTTAAAGTAAACAAAATAATCTCTGGAAATTACCCCTCTTCTCCATTGATCTCTTCCCATCATTATTTTATTTATTTAATTTTTTTTTTTTAGCGAGCGAGAGAGAGACAAACAGGGACAGAGAGATAGGAAGGGAAAGAGACAAGAAGCATCAACTTATACTTGCAGCAACTTAGTTGTTCATTGATTGCTTTCTCATGTGTGCCTTGGTGGGGGGCTCCAGCCAAGTCAGTGACCTTTGGGCTCATGTCTATGATCCCACACTCAAGCCGGCATCCCTGTGCTTAAGCTGGTGAGCCCACACTCAAGCCGGATGAACCCATGCTCAAGCTGGCAACCTTGGGGCTTCAAACCTGGGTCCTCAGCAGCCCAGGCCAATGCCCTATCCACTGCACCACTGCTTAGCCAGGCCCATTACTATTTTAAGTGGCATTCCTTCTGTTTATAAACCACCTTATTAGCAATGAAGTAAGAGTAAAATGGAATTTTAGTATAAGATAGTGAAAAGTAACAGTGGATACCCAAAGGAACCTTTTGATATCTTTACTTTTGGGCTGTGGCAAAATTTAATAAAAGCATCACATATCTTCATGCCTGTGTAGTATATTTTGTTTCAAACTGGATTAATTTGCAAATTTTTAAAATTCTTATCTTGCTTAGGTATTTGCATTTGGAATTATATATGTTAAATACCTTATTGCATGACAATTTTTTTTTTTTTTTTTTTTTACAGAGACAGAGTTAGAGAGAGGGATAGACAGGGACAGACAGACAGAAACGGAGAGAGATGAGAAACATCATCAGTTTTTTGTTGTTGTTGTTGTTTTTTCATTTTTCTGAAGCTGGAAACAGGGAGAGACAGTCAGACAGACTCCTGCATGCGCCCGACCGGGATCCACCCGGCACGTCCACCAGGTGGCGATGCTCTGCCCATCCTGGGCGTCGCCATATTGTGACCAGAGCCACTCTAGCGCCTGGGGCAGAGGCCAAGGAGCCATCCCCAGCGCCCGGGCCATCTTTGCTCCAATGGAGCCTTGGCTGCGGGAGGGGAAGAGAGAGACAGAGAGGAAAGCGCGGCGGAGGGGTGGAGAAGCAAATGGGCGCTTCTCCTGTGTGCCCTGGCCGGGAATCGAACCCGGGTCCTCCGCAAAACATCATCAGTTTTTTGTTGCAACACCTTAGTTGTTCATTGATTGCTTTCTCATATGTGCCTTGACCGCGCGGGCCTTCAGCAGACCAAGTAACCCTTGCTCAAGCCAGCAACCTTGGGTCCAAGCTGGTGAGCTTTGCTCAAGCCAGATGAGCCCGCGCTCAAGCTGGCGACCTCGGGGCCTTGACCTGGGTCCTCCGCATGCCAGTCCAATGCTCTATCTGCTGCACCACGCCTGGTCAGCATGACAAAGTTTTCAGTGCATCATCCTACCTCCTGGGAAAGGGTCCATTTTCTCGGCAAAGCTTTTTCCTTTTCTCTTTTTACTTCTTACCTCTTCCCTTCTTTTCCTCTCCTCTCCTCTTCCTCCTTTTCACCTCCACACTTCTCCTTTTTTCCTCTTTTCTTCACTTTCTTCTTCCTCTCAGCCCTTCCTTCCCTTTCTTCCCCCCTCTCTACTGATTGGCACCTGGACTCCCAAGGTTAAAAAGCAGTCAGCTGCCTGCATAATAAGGAGATCATTCTTAATTATCCCTGTGAACTATGCCTGTGAGTGGAGGATAAAGGTGAAGAGCCCAGGTCAGAGTCTGCTGTGCTAGGGGACAGGACAGGCGAGGGGAGGAGAAGCAGCAGTTACAGAACAGGAGTAGGTGCATCCTCCTGCCACAGCCTCTATGGCAAGGGTCCCCAAACTACGGCCCGCAGGCCGCATGCGGCCCCCTGAGGCCATTTATCCAGCCTCTGCCGCACTTCCAGAAGGGCACCTCTTTCATTGGTGGTCAGTGAGAGGAGCACATTGACCATCTCATTAGCCAAAAGCAGTCCCATAGTTCCCGTTGAAATACTGGTCAGTTTGTTGATTTAAATTTACTTGTTCTTTATTTTAAATATTGTATTCCCTTTTTGTTTTTTTACTTTAAAATAAGATGTGCAGTGTGCATAGGGATTTGTTCATAGGTTTTTTTTGTTGTTGTTTTTTAAATTATTTTACTTTTAAAGCAGGAAGCACCTACTCATAGTAGTTGCCTCCTGCATGTGCCTTGACTGGGCAAGCCCAGGGATCTGAAGCAGCGACCCCAGTGTTCCTGGTCAACACTCTATCACTGAGCCACCACAGGTCCATAGTTTTTTTTATAGTCCGGCCCTTCAACGGTCTGAGGGACAGTGAACTGGCCTCCTGTGCAAAAAGTTTGGGGGCCCCTGCTCTATGGACTGGCGTGCTGATCTGATGGTGAGGAATCCGAACAGTGCGCCACAGGGCCTGCCTGGCCTCGTGGGAAGGGGAGGGAGGGTCAGCTTCAGAGGTGGCAGGGCAGGGAGCCCAAGCACTCTCCTGGCAACCTGTCCCCCTCCCTGTGTCATATGAGGAAAGGGTGGTCCCTAGGCGCCTCCTGAATGCCTCCCGCCCCAGCCCGAGGAGTGCTCATGGTTGCTCTGCCCTCCGCACTCCATGGTGTTCTCCTGCAAAGTGCTTGTTCCCAGCCTGGGACTTCCTTCTCTGTCTGCCCAGCACTGCCTCTTCTGGCTTTCCCCTGAATGCCTAGAGTCCCTCATCCCTCCCTCCCTGGATGGCTAGGAATAGCAAACGTGAACCGAGTACTTAGGATATGTCAGCTAGTACAGGAGCACTAGACATACATTTGCTCATTTTAGCTTTTACACTTTCCATGATATGGAAGTTACTACTTCTCAGCTGACAAGGCTGAGGTATAAGCTAATTAAGTGACATACCAAGGTCACATTGCTACTAAATAGAAGTTCAGCCAGGTCTATGGGACACTGTAGTTATTTATCTCCCCAGTAAACCAGTATCTGCTTGAGAGCAGATGTGTGTGTGGAGAGGGGATGTTTGTCATCTGATTCCCAGGCCCTGAGCAAACTGGGTGAGCCAGTTCTGTCTCTGCTGCTGACCGGGCAGCCCTTCCTCTGCTAGGGTCTGAGCACACATGTTCTAGGGACATGGCTTCAGTGATGGGCTTGAAAATAGACCTACTTTGAAGCAGACTGTCAGACCAGGGGGCTCTAGATCAGGAGTGGCAAACAATTACCCTTTTGCCACCATTCCCCACCCTCCTGGTGGCCGTTGCTAATCAGTTATTGCACACAGTCCCCAGCCCCAGTATAGCCTAACAGTCCTTCCTGACACAGCCTTCCAAACCGTCTCTGCCAGCCTAGAGAGGGTACGCACACTGAAAGCTCCCACATGGCCTGCACTGTCCTCGGCGTCGTGGCGTAGACTGTAAGAGGCCAGGCTATCTGGGAGCTTTGTCAACAGACTGGCCATTACTTCAACTTCTAGGTTCTTGGCTGAGGAAAGAACCCTGGAAATCATGCCTTACGTTCCCCTGCCCCACACAGACTCTCCCTTGAGGCATCCTGACAGGTGCTCATCCAGCTGGAGTCAGATTGGTTTGCAAAGCTGTGCAGCTGTTTACTAGAAAGTTCTTATACAGAACTGAGGTCTGCTTCCTTGACCTCTACCCCCAGGTCCTAATGCAGCCATCTGGGGTGACAGAATAAGTCTAATTGCTTTCTACCTGACAGTACTTGTGATACTTTTGATATTTGGAGGGAATTATCATAGTCTCTAGTCTGCTTATCTGTTGCCAGACATCCGTCATTTACCTTTGCATGACATGAGTTTCTCACTCATCACCATCCTTATTATGCTCCTTTAGACATTTATTAACTTGTCACTTTTTTTCAGCCAATGTTTATTACATGTCCAGCACTGTCCCAGGTGCAAAAGTCAATACTAGAATGATACAGATTCCATCCTGTGTCCCAGGTGCAGAAGTCAATACAGGAATGATACAGATTCCTTCCTGGGGGGGAACTCAGAGTCCTCTTAAAACATGGATCCAGCTTAAAGGAGACACAGCTGTGGATGAGATGGTGCATGGCATGGATTAAGTTCATTAATTCAGGGCTCTGTTTTCCCTGTATTGCCGTCAAGAGAGTGGACGAGCCCTGTTTGTTGAAAGTAAGTAGAAGAGGGACCAGGAGCTGTGTGCTCTAATATTGTTTTTCCTTTTTAAGCTGCTTAACATTCTTTTAGCTTGTACTAAGTTTATAGTTAACCAAAACCTCAGGTCCTTCTTCACCTGAAGGACTGCTCAACCTCCCTGTTCTGTATTTGTGTGCTTGACTTTTTAACCTAAAAGCTGGGCTTCACCCTAACTCCTTGTCAGTTTCTTTTTGTTGATTGCATTCGGTCCTTCTGGCCTGGGACTTTCTGAGTCTTGATTCTATCCTGCAGTCGTTTTTGACCCGTTCGATGTCCCCACTTTACTGATCAAGTGTTGAATGAACTGGATGGGGCCCTGCCAGAGACCTTCGTGCAAGGCTGAAATCAGTCCGTTCTTAGCAGTGCCCGTTGCATACTGTTGTTTATCTGGCTCTGGTTTTCCTAAGGGTGCTCTCCGCCAACTCCATAGCTCCATCTTATCCGCAGGATTTTATGAGAAGCGGTCAAAATCCTCCTTGAGTCAAGATGCATCGTGTTTAAGATTTTCCCCGACACACAGTCTAACAACCCTGTCACAGAAAGAAATGCTGTGAATTTACAACAGTGCTGAACTCGAGACCTGCCTCTTCCTCTTCTAAGTGTTTACAGACCCTCTATTTAATAATCTATTCCGGAATTTTGGCAGGGTTCTTTGTTAAGCTTGATGTTTACAATTTTAAGAATCAGCCCTTCTCCCTTCCTGTCTCTCTGCTTCTCTCTTGCTCACAAATAAACAAGTAAATAAATAAAAAATCAACCCATGTCTCCTTAATGGAAGAACAAGAACAGGGTAGCCTTTGTCATCTCCAGGTCTGACATCCCTCCCTCCCCATGTTGACTTCAAGTGGAGTGGTTACATAACCACTGAGATTGCTCCAGCACCCAGCACCAGAGTGGCAGAATTTGGGACTGGAGGAAGTACCTCCCCCTCCCCTCCCCCCAGTGGATGAAGACCTTGCTCCCTGCCTGATATGATGGAGCTCATGCTGGAAAAGGTGTGTGTGTGTGGGGGGGCGTTCTGCATTCTGTCGTCAGAAGGAAGTTGCCCTCTTGTTCTCTGTCCGCATTGCTGCCCAGTCAGACTAGTGAGTCAAGGAAAACTAAGCTGCTTGAGGTGCCTGCTTGTACCCCAGGCCCCACCTCACTCTCCACGTCTGGCACATGAGGAGTCGGGAGAAATCAGGGAGACATCATCAGGACGGAGACCCCTGAGTCGTGAACTTAACTGATGGGATGGGTCTTCTAGAGTAGGTGAGAATGGTTTAGGAAGGCTGGGCCAGAGTCTTGACTGGTTCATTTCAACCTTTAGAGAAATCCGAGTCCCCTGGCCCTGCAGTCTCCCACCGAGCATCTGGGCCCCTCTGCCGCCCACTGCGTCCTCCCACCTTTCCGCAGGCACTGTTGCAACACTGCCTCGTTTCTCCTGCCTCACTGTGTGCTCACTCCTGCCAGCTGGATGCAGAGATGTGACTGCTTTGAATGTAGAACGTGGTGGTCCAGGCAGGAACTGGTGTTCTTGGAAGTGGGGGAGCTTTATGGGGAGGATGCACTGGCACCCAGGAGCCAGAGTTAACACTGCAGTGAGAAGCCCCTTGCTGTTGCTGCACGTGGGGACAGTGTACGTGCGGCTCGTGTGCATTTACATTTAGGACACATGGGTGTTAGTCATCAGTACCCACAGAGGGGCCTGTGCAGGTGCCGGGCACTGTTCTAGGCACTGGGAATACGCAGGGAACAAAGTGGAGTCCCCAGTCCCCTGGAGCACATGTTAGACAGGAGACACATAATGTCAGTGGCACTGTGTGAAAGTAAAGCGGGTGGAGGTTGGAAAATGACAGGAGCCTTTTCAGACTCTGTGGTCAGGAAGGCTTCAGAGGACAGAGCTCAGGCAGTGAAGGAGCTGGCCGTGTGGGCATCTGGGGACGGCACTGCCCCTGACGCAAACACCCAGCAGCAAGAGTGAGTTTGGCCTGTTCAGAGAACAGCAGGGCAGAGTGTTCCTGCAGCTGACTGATGGGGTAGGAAGGGGGGCGGAGGCTGGCGAGCAGCCAGACCACAACCATGAGAACCTTAGGACTTAGTTCGAACTTACATGAGTTTATCACGTGTCAGGGCAGTTCCTCAGGAACAGCTCTAGGACTTGAGTGTGGGCCTAGCCTTGCCAAGCTCTGGTTTCCTAGTCTGTAAACAGGTGATTGTGTCCATGTCAGTCGTGACGGTTCTGTCCCTGCTTGCCCCCACTTGAGGCTGTAAAGCCCAGGAGGCGGGAACCATGGCCTCAGGGGGCATGTCCAGGCACCAGCTTGGGGCCAGGATAATTGTCCATCCCGACCCAGAGCTCCAAGGAGCCTGGCACAGAACACTCCTAAAACCTTCAGTTTGGGTTAATCCTTGAAAGGTTACCTGGGCAGTTCCAAGATTGACCCTGACAAGAGGCGACACTTTTTTTTTTGAGAGGAGGGGAGATAGACTCCCACATATGCTGGATTGGGATCCACCTGCCAACCCTCACCTGGGGCTGATATTCGAATCAACCGAGCCAGTGGCTACAAGGGGAAAGAGGGAGAGAATGCGGAGACAGAAGAGAAGCAGATGGTTGCTTTCCATGTGTGCCCTGACCAGGGATCAAACCCAGGACATCTGCACACTGGGCTGACATTCTGTCCACTGAGCCAACCAGCCAAGGCCAACATTGTCTCTTTAAGAACCCTTGCCAAGCCCCTGAGTTTTTGCAGGTTTGGTGTTAGAAGCAGGAGGTACGCAGGAGGCTGCAGAGAGAGCAGCCCCAGCCCGTCATTTTCCCCATGGCAGGATCTCCCAGAGTAGAGCTCTGCCGGAGCCAGCTGCGGCCATGAGGGAGAGGCCAGGATCGGGAAGAGCAAGGGCAGCAAGGCCATCAAGGTAGCCCACGTGTGCCCGTGGCTGGTGGGCAGTCGCAGAGTCCCGTTCTCTGCCGTATCTCTGGGCCGCTGAGGTTGCCTAGGTCTGTCCTTTCACTGTCCAGCCACACCTCAAGCTCTCCTCCTCCTCAAAGTCCCCCCGCCCCAACCCTAGGCTGTCTGGGACTTCTTGGGGCCCCTAAAAAAGTGATCCCCCAGTCTACCTTAAACCAATGGAAAAGGGGAACCAGCCCTGGGCGGTTGACACAGTGGTAGAGCGTTGGCCTGGCGTGTGGAAGTCCTGGGTTCAATTCCTGGCCAGGGCACACAGGAGAAGCGCCCATCTGCTTCTCCACCCCTCCCCCTCTACTCTATCTCTCTCTCCCCCTCCTGTAGCCAGGGCTCCATTGGAGCAAAGCTGGCCCAGGTGCTGAGAACGGCTCCATGGCCTCCTCCTCAGGGGCTAGAATGGCTCTGGTTGCAAGGGAGCATCACCCCCTGGTGGGCTTGCTGGATGGATCCTGGTCGGGCGCATGCGGGCGTCTGTCTCTCTGCCTTCCCGCTTCTCACTTCAGAAAAATAGAAAAGGGGGGGGGTACTAAAATAATTGAAAACTACAGCAACAAGATATCCTTATGTCCCTTAAAGTGCAGAATTTCAGTTTAATATGTCTCCCAGTCATCACCATCCAGCAGTGGCAGAATTCCTTGTTGGATCATGTGTCACATTTAGATACTCAGCACATCAGTGATCCCCAAGGTCCCCCTCTACAGGGTGGCACCTAGGCTGGGCGGGGATTGGAGAGGGACCGGGGTGTCTGGACAGGACTTCTGAGCTCAGGTGGATGCAGTCAGCACCCATCAGGAAGGGCCCTCCTCACAGCCAGGCTGCTGAGGGCTCCTCTGGACCCCCAGAACCTTGGGCCAGGCAGGTCTGTCCCAGAGCCTGGCCCTGTCTGAGCAGCCTTCCTTCCCCGCCCCCAGCTCCAGTCCAGGGAGCTCCCAAGGAAGTGGTGGAGCCCTCCAGCGGCCGGGCCTCTCTGCTGGAGTCCATCCAACAGGCTGGGGGCATTGGCAAGGCCAAGCTCCACAGTGTCAAGCAGCGCAAGCTAGAGAAACAGGAGCAGGAGCAAGGTGAGGGGCCCTACACCCCTCCAGTAGGGCTCTCAGAAAAGGGCCACCTCTTCTAACCACCACAACACCTACAGGGTGCTCCCTGTCACCCAGGTGTCAAAAGGCCAGCCCCCTGCTCTCCCCAGGTGTGTGCTGGAAACCCTGGTGGCCTCCCTAGCATCCTGTCTCTGCTGCCTGGGCATAAGCAACAGTGCCCTGGATGTCAGCAGTCCTGAGCTGCAGTCCCAGCTTTGCTTCTGAGCTTGCACTGTGACCCAGGCAGACTGCAGCCTCTCTGGGCTGGTTCCCTCATCCATTCACAGGGGCTGCTCATTCACGCCCCTTTGTCTCACAGGGTGGCTATGACAGTTGCTCAGATGTCAGCCATGTCCTTTCCACTGCCCTGGTGCTGTGTCCTCTGACAGGCTGAAGCTCCAGGAGCAGGTGGTGACACGTGGCTGTGGAGGGCTGGGGTGTGTCAGTAGTGAAGAAAAAGGACAGATGGGGCTGAACCCTGAGGTTGTCACCCAGAAGCAGGTTTCATACCTGGTCCCTTCCTCCTCCCTCGCCGTGACTTTCCTGTTGCAGTGAGAGCCACAGTCCAAAGTGGGGACTTGATGTCTGATTTTTTTTAACAAGCTGGTCATGAGGCGCAAAGGTAGGACAGAGCAGGGGACTCAGGGTGTTGGAGTCATGCACGTTCTGCCTTTCTCTTCCTGAGTCTCTAGGGACAGGGTGAACTGGGCCCCAAACCATCCCCTCACCCTCCACCCCCCCCCCCAGGCATCTCTGGGAAGGGACCTGGGCCCTGGAACAGTGCGGAGGCAGAAGGAGCCGTCTCCCGCATGCCAGACTCCATACTACCTCTGCCATGCCCACAGCAGCCACCTGGAGAGGAGGATGAGGATGACTAGGAATCCTAGAGCTCGGAGGCTTCCCCCAGGGAAACAGTGGGGATGGGCTCCTTGGCCTACAGGCCTCTCAGCCCCTGTTGCCTGGAAGGACAGGGCTCATGGAGGACGACCTCAGGTCTGTGCCTGGACCATCAAGGAGCATGAGGGTGCTGGGAGGGGGCCCTTGCTCTCTGTCTGTGCTCCATGCACCTCCACTAGCCTGCCTTCTCTTCCCTGAGACTTTGAGGTTCAGCAGTACACAAATCAATAAAGAAATACAATGCAGAGACTGACCAGGCAGTGGCGCAGTGGATAGAGCATCGGACTGGATGCAGAGGACCCAGGTTTGAGACCCTGAGGTCGCCAGCTTGAGCCCAAGGTCACTGGCTCGAGCAAGGGGTCACTTGGTCTGCTGGAGCCCCCCGGTCAAGGCACATATGAGAAAACAATCAATGAACAACTAAGGAGCTGCAATGAAGAACTGGTATTTCTCATCTCCCTCCTGTCTGTCTGTCCCTATTTGTCCCCCTCTCTCTGCCACAAAACAAAACAAAACAAAACAAAAATATATATATATATATATATATATATATATATATATATATATATATAAATATATATATATATATATATATAAATGCAGAATTGAGTGTCCAGTAAGTGTATTTTAATTAAGGGGCTGTGCAGAACACAAACCTCTCTGAGCCAGAGCCCACCCTGCTCCCCAGCAATGGGCAGGATGCCCATTGAACCCAGGCCGCTTTCTCTGGGGTCAGGGAGAGAAGAGAGGTGTGTGTAGTCAACCGGGGCAGATGTTGCAGATGGAAGGTGGAATATTTTTACACGGGAAAAAATGTCTAGGTGACAGAGTATCTAAAATAGTCCTGTGAGAGCCTAACGGCCCTTGCTGTGATTGCTGAGGTCAGGGGAAGAGGTGTCTTGGAGTTTGCGCAGGTGGCGGAGAAGGAGAGAGGTGCCACTGACTGGCAGGACCTGGAAGGAGCGCTGTGGAGCAGGGCGGGGTAGGGGCAGCCCCGGAGAGAAGTGAGGCAGCGGTCGGGAGAAGCGCACGGGCTCTGCTCAGGCTCTAAACGACTTCATTGACCAGCTTGTCATAGGTGGCACCTCATCCCCAGAGGGCAGTCGGGGAAGTAATCAGAAGCCTGTGCCCAGGAGAGCCCTGGGCACCGGGCGGGGGACTGGGAATGGGGAATGTTCTGGATTTTGAAGAGATGGTGAAGGTCTAGAAGAACTAATTTCAGTGAGAAAAGGCAGAGGCAGGAGAGGCCTGCTCCATCTCAGCTCTGAGAAGGGGCTGCCGGGAAAGGAGCAAGGGCAGTGCTCCAGGGGAGGGCGCAGCTCCCACAGCCACCTGCCAGGCAACAGGGTGGGGAGCTCAGCTGGGCTGTGGAGACCAGGGAGGACGATGCCATTTCAGGGAGGGGAACTGCCCCGGGACGGGCCCAAGGAAGCCAGGACCCACTGTTTGCTCTGGATTCACGTAGTTCACCCCTTGGCTTCTGCACCTATTCCTGGATCCTGGCAGCCCAGCGAGTCCAGAAGGGGGCAGGTCTGCACTCCAGACAGGTGCTGCTGTCCCTCAGGAAAGGCTTGACTTGTTGTGATGGAACTGGGAGACAGGGAAAGACAGTGAGACACCAGATGGGGGTCATGGTGGGGGGTTCTCGGGGGAAGAGAAGAGCAGGACTGACCTTCCGCAGAGCAGCAAAGGCGGGGCCAAAGGTGGCTTTGACTTGGACGCGGTCTCGGATCCAGGCTGGCAGCTTTGCCAGGACTGGTGGACGGGTGTACCGCTGGTCCAGGAGCACTATGCTGGCAAAATCCTTCTGGTGCCTGATGGCTCTGCCTGGATGGGAATGGTTGGGGTTCTTATTTAACCTAGCTGCCCTGGCCCTGGCCAATTGGTTCAGTGGTAGGGCACTGGCCCAGGGTGTGGATGTCTTGGGTTTGATTAATAGGGCACACAGCAGAAGCGCCTGCTTCTCCACTCCTCCCCCTCTTGTTCCTCTCTTCCTCCCCTCCTGTAGCCATGGGTCAATTGGAACAAGTTGGCCCCGGGCACTAAGGATGGCTCCATGGCCTCACCTCAGGTGCTAATAAGAGCTCAGTTGCTGAGCATCGCCCCCTAGTAGGCTTGCCAGGTGGATCCCAGTTAGGGCACATGTGGGAGTTAGTCTCCCTCCTCTCCTCTCACTGTGTGTGTGTGTGTGTGTGTGTGTGTGTGTGTAATATATACACCTTTCCAACAGTACATTTCTGTTGTGTCTAGTAGTGTATCCCTTTCCCTATCTCAGCCTTCAGACTACAGATATGGCAAGTGAAACCCCATCCCGTCATCTCATTCTTCATCCATCCCTCCCCAGCTACCCGTCCTGATAGCCAGCAACAGTCCTGGGCTTACCTATG
The DNA here is from genome assembly GCF_036850995.1 of Saccopteryx leptura. Classification (NCBI taxonomy): domain Eukaryota; kingdom Metazoa; phylum Chordata; class Mammalia; order Chiroptera; family Emballonuridae; genus Saccopteryx; species Saccopteryx leptura. The sequence goes on from NC_089504.1 coordinate 114,086,323, forward strand.
GATTGGTTGACAGCCTTCATACAGAGATTCTCCACCAAAGCCTTTCCTGGGGGAGCCTGACCTGGGCTTCGGGGCTGGGAGGGGCAAAGGGGATGACCTATCAGAACTGTTTCCTGCCTCCCGCCTAGTGTTCTGAGAAAACAACACTGCCAGACTTTGAGCAAGACTGGTCAGCTTCACGGGCACAGTGCCAGCAGCCGGTAGAACAGGTGATGTCCGGAAAGCTCCAGACGGTATGGAGGATGCTGCCATCCCTCTGCAGCGAACAGGAAACACGGCACACAGCAAGGGGCAGAGGGAAAGTCGCAGCGTATCTGGGCCCTAGAGGCCTCAGAGCGCTCCCCCACCCGCCCCCTCATCCTCCGGTAGAACAGTGGGGGTACTCACAAGGGTCTGATCCAGGTACGCCATCTTCTCTTGGAGCTCTGGAGACTTGATGTTGGGGTAGGGCATGCCCACCATAACCACACACCTGGGTGGAGGCGCACAGGAGCTGAAGGCACCTAGAGTTCTCAAGGCCCAGGATGGAGGGCCAGGTCCTCACCCACATGTCACAGCTGCCCTGTCTGCCACCCCTGCAGTCCTCAAGCTGTGTTCGGTGACTTGACTTCTCCCTCCCCACTCCATACCTACCATGTGAAAGGGGTTTTTCGACTAAGAGATCCAATCTAGACCAAGGAATTGAGTCCTGATAAAGGTAGGGGCTGCCTGATTTTCCACCTGGCCTCAAAGAGCCAAACCCGAAGCTGCTGGATCGCTTCCCCACGCCGCTGACTGCCCTACAGTCAGCCCAGGTGCAGACTCAGCTGGCAGCAGACTGCATGGCAGGGGGTGGGGGGACTGCTCGGAGTGAGCAGAGGGCAGGTAACAGAGCCCCAGGGATCCGAAGCCCATCACTTACCGACCGAGGTTGTCAGAGAAGTTGATGCCTTCACTCATCTTTCCTCCGACCACCGAGAGCAACAGGGCCCCCGTCAGTGTGCCTCCTGCCTGGCCATGGCACTGCAGGAACCACCCAAAGCTGGGACCAGACGTTCTCAGCTGCCAACCCCCCATGTCTGGACCCAAGGCCTGAGTGCCAAGTCTCACCTCGATGCACCTGGAATACTCTGTCAGCACCCGTTCCACCTGGTCTGCTCTCTTGGGTTCCTGAAATATCTGAAGAAAAACATGTCTCCCAGAACAGGGTTTAAGGATGCCTGGGTCACGGGTCTCCTCCAAGCCTTTTTCCAGTTTGGAGAACCCTGGGAGCTTTAGGGACTCCTCTGGGCGGTCATCAGGGATTAGAAGTGGTGGGAGAGGCCCCCTTATGGGAGGTCCAACCATCCTGTTTAATGTGAATACGAAATCCCAGGAGGAACTCTGGGTTCACTGTCCCCACAAGCAGAAGATCCAGCTGAGGGACCACTCACCTTTTTCCTGACAGACAGGCGGGCCAGCAAGCCACTCTTGTCCCAGTGGGCATGGACCTGGTGTTGGTACTCATAGGAGGGAAAGAAACAGATCACCCCTCCTGGGACCACATTGCACAAGTTACAGAGGATGCGACCTGTCTCATCCATCTAAGAAAGGAAGACAAGGGGTCCTCCATGGGGACACTCCTGAAGCCACACCCAGAAAAGGCTCCTAACATTAGGACCCAGAACCAAATAGAAACCCACGAATGAGTGCAGTCAGGGAGGTGCCCCCTGGCGGGAAATCAGACTGGAACATGCCACTCTCCCTACCAAACACACCCAGCTGCTCATGGTGACTGGTGCATCGGACACACTCCAAAGTGCTATCATATCAGAGCTACACCTGTCATCGGCGTGACTGATGAGTCCCCCTTCCCAGTTCCCAGTGTCCTGGGGGCAATGGGGCTTATGCACCACCTATGACAAATGGGGCACTGAAACCCTGGCATGTCACTAGAGAAGTGCCCCTAGCACTTGCATTCTGCCAGACACGGGCCGAGAAACCAAATGGCAAGGAGCCAGAGGAAGTGAGCCGCTTTCTCACGAACTTCATCCTAAAGGGATCACTGGAGGTGTCAGGAAAACTTTAGCAACCTAAGGAGTGAGGGGTGTGGGGAAACAGGCTGCCCTTGATAAACATCTAGATACTATTCATCCTGTGCCAGCTCTGTGATGGAAGACACAGCACTCATTTCCACAACGCGCGGACACTCAAGATTGGCTCGAGTGCCTCCCTGCCCGGAAATCTCCCTCCTGCCCTAGCGCAGGCTGTGGTGAGGCAGGCTGGCCGCTACTCACCACCTGAGGCAGCTCTCTTCTCAGGTATGTGAATTCCAGCTGCTGGTTGGAGGGTCCTCTGCAGATGACAAGGGGCAGGATGTTGTCTGGAGGGATCACATGACCTGGGGAGACCCAGTGAGGGGCTTAAAACTGTGGAGGTGCAGACTGTTGTGCAAGGCAGAGTCCAGAAAGAGCACTGCCCGACCCTTGTCTTCCACACTAGGGACAGCAATGATGGCACCCACCCTCCCACTGCCCCACGTTACTCAGCACTGCTCAGGCCTCTCCCATGTAGACCGAGGGGGCACAGAGCATGACAGCACGGAGATGCTGAGCTCACGAGACAGCAAAGGATGAGACGCCCATCCCGTGGTCTCCTCCGCCCTGTGGCTCAACTATGACAACCCAGGGCCCTTTGACCATGTGGCTCATCCCACCCTGGACATGGATCCTCACCACAGGAGAACTCCACCAGGCGCTCGGCTTCCACCCCAGCACACGCCAGCAGCTGCTCCCGAAAGTCAGACACCTGAAGGCCACAATGTCAAGGCTCTGTGACTGCTCTCTAGGAGGACCAGGGACGGGGCCTCAGGACTGAGCAGGTGGGGGCCTTGGCAGGGAGGGAAAAGAGAATCTCTTGGAAAGACAGAAGTCTGGGTGAGGAGGCAGCAAGCACATAAGAACAGAGAAGATGTAGAAGGAAAGGCTGATAACTTAGTAGAAAGAAAAACAATTTAATGACACCCAGCGTTGGCAGTCTCATTTAAACTACTTGTGGGAATAGCAAAGGAAATTTGGCAAAACTGGCACAATGGTTTTCAACAAAATCACTAGTGACAATTTAAAAATTGCCTGACCAAGTGGTGGCACAGCGGATAGAGCACTGACCTGGAATGCTGAGGACCCAGGTTCGAAACCCCAAGGTTGCTGGCTTGAGTGTGTGATCATAGACATAACCCCAAGGCTGCTGGCTTGAAGCCCAAGTTTGTTGGCTTGAGCCCAAGGTCACTGGCTCAGCTGGAGCCACCACCACCCCAGTCAAGGCACATATGAGGAAACAATCAATGAACAACTCAAGTACTGCAACAAAGAATTGATGCTTCTCATCTCTCTCCCTTCCTGTCTGTTCCTTGCCCTCTAAAAAATAAATAAAAATATGTATACATGGTCAGGCCCCAACCCAAACTATTGTATAAGCATCTCTAGGGAAATAAATATGCTTTTGTATTTTTAGAGCTCCACCCAGATTTTTTACTTATCAAATTGGCAAAACTCCAAAAGTTTGACTACTCTGTGGAGAAACAGGCATTCTTATACACTGCTGGTGGGATACCAAATAGTACTCCTCCAGCCAGAGGGGAATTTGACAGTACTCAACACATTAGGTATATTTTTACTTTTTACAAGCAATTCCGTATCTAGGAGTGTCCCCTGAAGATACAGCTCAACAAACCAAGTAATACATGAACAAGGATAGTTGTGAAGTTACTCATGAGAGCAAGACTCGGGGTTTCAAACTTGGGTCCTCCACATCCCAGTCCAATGCTCTAATTCACTTCGCCATCGCCTGGTCAGGCTGTTTACATATTTAAAAAATAGGGTAAATCAAGCCTGACCTGTGGTGGCGCAGTGGATAAAGCGTCGACCTGGAAATGCTGAGGTCGCCGGTTCGAAACCCTGGGCTTGCCTGGTCAAGGCACATATGGGAGCTGATGCTTCCTGCTCCTCCCCCCTTCTCTCTCTCTGTCTCTCTCTCCTCTCTCTCTCTGTCTCTCACCCTCTCTCTCTCCTCTTTAAAAATGAATAAATAAATAAATGAATAAAACTGTGTGTGTCAACTATTTAAAAAAAATAGGGTAAATCAACAAAAAGGCAACCTCTAAAACTGAGAACTGAAAAAAAGAAAAACTAGCATCTTATCAAATTCACAACATAAGCACACAAAGAAAAGCCTGATACCAAGTGACGTCATCTCTTTTGTAAACCACATTATCTTTAGTAGAATATACTCAAAGGGCAAAAAGTAAATGCAAAGAATTGAAATTTAAACCATGGCTTATAGTTAGAATATTGGTACTGTATTTTTTACACTATTTTAACTACATTGTGGGATAAAGCAAATAAATAATTATGTTACTAAAACCAAAAGTTTAGCTCAAGAAAAAAGACACAGCATAAGGTCAAATTGATTGATTTTGATTTAGAAATATCAGTATGAATTCATGAAGCCTGAAAATATATTTCCCTGGTCTGGACTGAAAAGGCCTATAGACCACAATCACGTAGGGGCACTGCAGACACCCCAGCACCCAGATCCTGGTTTCTAAGTACCCATCCCCAATAAGAGCAACTAGGACACCTTGGAGAAACGAATGAGTCTAAATCTGGGGCAAAGAAAGCACCAGGGGGCCTGGGTGTTTGTTGTGCCAGAGCAAGACAACATCCCCAAGGCTAAGAGGGCATCTAAAGGGCCAGAGGTGGCAAGGGGGTTCCCACAGGCCATGCTTGAGACAATTATTTTAATACACGAATGAATAAAAACCTACAAGTCTATACACAAGACAGAAAGCTACAGGGGAGATCTAACAGCCAGCGAGGTTGGGAACAGACTACTTGAGAACACTGATGAGCTTTCCACGAAGGACGTCTCCTAAGGAAGTAACCAGCATACAGAGACTGGTTACATTTAGCACTCTACTGTTCAAATAGAGAAAAACTAGAGATAACCTACATATCTAACAAAAAGAGTGGTTATATCAAATACAATATATTCTGTAATAGGATAAAGTATAGCCAGAATATGGTGGAATAAATGCTTATTTGATGACATGAAAAAAAGTGTGTATAATGTTTTGTTGTGGAATGAAAAAAATTGTAACAGCAGCATATACAGATAATACTTTTTTTTTTGGAGAGAGAGAGACAGGGAGGGATGAGAAGCATCAACTCGTAGTTGCGTCACTTTAGTTGTTCATTGATTGTTTCTCATAAGTGCCCTGACCAGGGCGGGGGGAAGGGGAGCTCTAGCCGAGCCAATGACCCTTTTATTCATGCCAGTGACCTCAGGACTTTGAACGTGGGACCTCAGAGTCCCAGGTCAATGCTCTATCCACTGTGCCACCACCGATCAGGCACTGTTTTATTCTTTTTAAAGATATGTAAATATATTTGTAAAAACTGTGCATACAAAGACTTGTAATGATATGCACCAAAATGAACTTTTGCTCTGAGATTACGACCCTTTTCCTGTGGGGTACAGGAAGGGCGTGGCACTGGGACACCTTAAGCAGCTGCAGAAGGGCTTTCTCTGGAGAAGTGTGATCCACAGACACAGCAGAGCAGGGGCAGTATTCCCTTGTCCCCACAGCCTAGAAGGGCCGGGTGGTGAGACAATACAGCAATGCCACCTGGTGGACACTGCTTGGGCTGCTCAAGCCAACCCCTTTCTGGTTTGGGAACCCAAGGGGCGATGTGGAGAGGCCCGACTCTGCAGCCTTCCCCTGCCACTGTCCCATCCACACCAGGGCTCCAGAAGCTGGGTTAGGTGTCCTTACCGGCTGCATGGTGCCCCCTGCAATGACCACTGCCCGGCATTCCTTCACCACCTGGGCAAAAGGCACAGCTGGATTCAGCAGCAAGAACTTCAGGCTGCTCTGACTGAGGCTGCCTAATCAAAGACAAAGAAAAGACAGCTACATGGGAAGGGGGTGAGTACAGGCCCAACAAACACTTCTATCTCTCTGAGGCAAAGGGATCTCCAGCTGGGTCCATGGAGGAGGCACGAGAGATGACCCTTTCTCTTTAAGTTAAAGCCCACCTAATCCCTAGGACAGCTCTGAGGCAGAGAGTACTAGTAACTCCCTTTTCACACGAGGAAACTGAGGTTCAGAGACAGAGACTCTTGTGGCTGATGGAACCAAGACTCAAACCAAAACTCAGATAACCTTAACCACTAGGTTACGTGGCTTCTCTCACATCCTTGCGAGATGACTGACCATCCGAGCACACCTGCATCCCTCTTACTTCCCCACCGCCTGCCCGGGTGCAGGAGGCCATGCAGTACCACTGTCTCCTCGTCCTAACCCAGAAAGGTGCCAGGCAGGAGGTCAAGACCCCTTTCACGCTCTGGCCTCCCAGCTCTGACCTGGCTTCTGCCGGCATTACCTTGGCGGCTCAGGATGACCCGGCCGTCCTGGTTGGCAGTGGTGAGAGCTGCAAGGAAGCCTTCGATGTGCATCAGCGGAGAAGCAGGCCTCGGTGCCCTGGCCGTGCCCGCCTGCACAGGGGGTGTGGGAGCTGCACAAAGCAGAAGGAAGAGAGCTGGGACCAAGGACAAGGGAAGAGAGCTTCCTGCAGCTGGACCAAAGTGGTTCTCTGGGAAGCTGAGTGCACATGTGAGGAAGGAACACCTTTCCCAGGGCCTGCAGCTCAGCCCTCCCCGCATCTGACTCACCCTCAGTCAGTCCAGGCTGAAGGCTCTGTAGGAAGTGCTGGAACCCAGCCAGCCTGGGCTGCTCGCGGGGGGTTGTGAGGACGGCCCCATACCTTTCTGTGAAGCCAAAGAGCTGGGCAGGGATGACACAGTGAAGGCGAATGAGGGCGGCCCCAGTGAGGGAGACCGGGGGAACGAGAGGCTTCCACGTCTCGTCCACAGCCCAAGCAGCCACCCCCAATCCCCCAATCCCAGCACCCGGCACCTCGGCAGCCCTCCCCACCCCAGCAAGGCTGCTCCAATGTGAGGACAACGGAGACGAGGGTGACTGGGGTTCCCAGGGGCAGGAGAGGAAGGCATTGTGAGGGCAGCAAGCTGGGAGCTGCTGGCCCACCCAGACCCCAAGGAAGGGCAGCCATACCTTCCTGCTGACCATGCTCTTTTCACAGTAGCGCCGCACCTGCAAAACCAAACCTGATGTCAGCCCGTGGAGAACTCAATCAGGCCAGAAAACAGAAAGATCACCACTTTCCAAACCCAGGGAGCATGATTCAGCACCACTCCCACCTCCCAGGAGCCCAGAACCTCCCGAGGCTAACCAGGTCACCCTCTTTTCTGAGGTCACTCCTCCTGCACTGTCCCCATACAGTGCTGTCCCATGAAAGGGCCTCTGTCGGGCCTCAGACATGGCCTCCTCACAGACTAGTCTGCATGGTTCCAACCCTCCTAAAGGTGCCCGGTGACAGCTACGGCCCCTCTGCTTTCCTTCATCACGACAGCACTTACGCCAGACACTGAAGGATTAAGTTGACAGAAAACAATATCTTGCTTGACCAGGCGGTGGCACAGTGGATAGAGCTTCAGCCTGGGATGCAGAGGACCCAGGTTCAAAATCCCAAGGTGGCCGGCTTAAGTGTGGGGCCACTGGCTTGAGTGTGGGATCATATACATGACCCCATGGGTGCTGGCTTGAAGCCCAAGGTCACTGGCTTGAGCCCAAGATCGCTGACTTAAGCAAGGGGTCACTTGCCCTGCTGTAGCCTCCTGGTCAAGGCAGGCACATATGAGAAAGCAATCAATGAACAACTAAAGAGCCACAATGAAGAACTGATGCTTCTCATCTCTCTCCCTTCCTGTCTGTCCTTATTTGTCCCTCTCACTCTGACACACACACACACACACACACACACACACACACACACACACACACACACACACAAGAAAACAATATCCTGTGAGCAAAGGCACACAGAGCTGAAGCTTGGTACTTGTTCAGGGAATGCCTGGGCTGCACGTTAGTTGGTGCGTAACTTAGAAATGCCAGATGATGACCTTAGAGCCTTTAAAGGTTTCTGAAAAGGCAGTATCTTTCAACTAAGATTCACTAGACTAGTTTGTGAAAGAGCAGAAAAAAGGCAAAGGAGGAAGGGCTGCTGTGGAAATGAGAAGGGGGGAGAAATTCAACAGCTCTTTCAGCTACTGGTCTGGCACTGTTTGGATGAGGGACACGGCAGGAGAAAGGACTCGAAGAGGACAGGAGTGCCAGCCTGTCTGAAGGGAGTAATGGCAGCAACCACAACCAAAATGGGTAAGACCGGGGCAAGCTGGTTTGAAAAGGAAAGGCAGAATGGAAAGCAAGGTCTTGCATCTGTGCAGCTGGGTTCACACTCTGGCTCCGCCATGTGCGTGCTGTCCTCCTGAGGTGACCTCGCTGAGTGTCGGTCTCCTCTGCACTAGAAAGGGGATAGCACACTCTACCCTAGAGTCACAGAGCCTGGAGCACCACCTCAAACATACTAACTGCTCTGTTACTGTTAGCAAACTGGAATCACTAAGGTTGTGAGTGTGGCAACAGTGGCCGTACCCCACCGCGAGAGCACGGATACGCAGGCCTGGAGTGAGCAAAGGTCTGAGGCCGCCATCAGACCACGGCCGGAGTGGAAGGCCGAGAGAAAGGCCAAGCAGAGTGGCCCAGCTGGGTCCTCCCTCACCTCAGCCCAACAGCTTGGTCAGGCTCACAAAATGAACTTCCTGCTCTGCCCAGCAGCCCGAGGGAAAGACTGCCCAGGAAAAATGGAGTAAGGCGAAGGGCCAGGTGTCTCTAACTGCTTGTTAGGGACCAGGAAAGGCACCTCTCCTCCCTATCTCTATGACCCTTCAACTCTAAGTTGAGGATTTTTTTTCTGGCTGACACATTGCTTTTTTCAAGAGTTAATGACATGTCTGTGCTGTAGACAAAGTCCTCTGGACTGCCTGAGGACAGAAGGAATTCACTTTTGCTCTTTCCACAGTGTTAGCATGGTGTTCTGCCCACATGTGGAGGTAAAGACAAGATTTGATCTGCTAATGTGAACAGTAAAACCCCTACCTTGAACAGGTTGATGTTGTCGATCTGGCTCTGAAAGAGAAAGTCATTGATGGTCTTCAGCTCTGTCCCTAAGGGTAAACAAACCAGTGCCTTGAGTCCTGCTCTGAAGATCACAGCCTCCAGGCCCCAGAAGGAAGCTCAGAACTGGCTCAGACCAGCTATGGACCCAGGAGGGTCACTCTCTTACCTGTCTGTGAGAGGCTCTGTGTATTGGGATTTTGCTTAATGTTCCCTAAAAGAGAATTCAAACAGGTCAGGGTGGTGGTGCTCTAGCCCCCCATCTTCTCACACTCCTCACTATACTAGTCAAATAAGAACATTTGTATTTCAACAGGTATTTTGCTATTTTCAGTACCCATCAACCCTCACTGAGGACAGGACGTTCCAGGAACCCAACACCTTGTGATTTCATTCTTTTCACATTTCCCCCAAGGGGGCAGGGACAGAGTAACCACCCATTTTACGCAGGTGCAAAGAGGATGTGCCCAAGCTGCACTGTGACTGTGGCAAGGAGCTTTGTGCAGTGGCAGTATCGTAGCCAACAAGATTTATCCGAGGCGTGATTATTGCTAAGTGATAGTTTCAAGGCAGAGATGGATGTTAAGAGCCCCTACATGAGGCCCTAGCTGGTTGGCTCAATGGTAGAGCATCGGCCCGGAGTGTGGAAGTCTCGGGTTCGATCCCGGTCAAGGCACACAGAGGTGCCCATCTGCTTCTCCACCCTTCCCCCTCTCCTTTCTCTCTATCTCTCTCTCCCCCTCCTGCAGCCAAGGCTCCATTGGAGCAGAATTGGCCTGGGAGCTGAGGATGGCTCCGTGACCTCTGCCTCAGGCACTGGAACAGCTCCGGTTGCAACAAAGCAACAGCTCAGATGGGCTGAGCATCACCCCCTGGTGGGCATGCCAGGTGGATCCCGGTGAGGCGCATGTGGGAGTCTGTCTGTCTGCCTCCCCTTCTCAATTCAGAAAAGTACAAAAAAAAGAGCCCCCATATGAGACATAGTCCCTCCACAATAACCCCACTGGTAGGTCAACTCGGGGTCTGTGAGTGCCTTCGAAGGGACCATGGAGGAAGGAAAGGGCTGTCACACGGAATGCTGGGAAGACTCCTGGGGCTGCAGCCAGCAGACTCGAGTCTCTCACTGGCGCAAGGGCCAGAGGCAGGCCCCCTGCTCTTGGCTTTCATTTATTCGTCCAACACTGAGTTAGCACACTGTGCTGCTTTAATCACAGGAGCATTCCAAGCTGCTATCGCTATTATTAACATGCATACTTTATATTGTTATTATTACTACCTCAGGACAGTGGCAAATAAACCAGTCTAAAAAAACATTCACATCAGACAATTCAACTAAGCTAAATCAATGGCCAAGACAATCTGAGGACACCAGAAACGCAGATGTCCTGCGGTGTCCAGGGAACTGAGTCCTGCAGGCTGAGCAGGCTGGAGTCAGGGAGGGCACGGTGCTCCTTACCACCCAGCATCGTCACAAACTTCTCCAACAGATACAGGATCTGTTTGATGTACATCAGGTTCTTGGCCTTCAAACGCTTCCTGAAGACAAATCAATGGATGGCAAGTGGGATTATTCCACAGCAACTTCGCCTCTAGGTGCCCCAAGCTGAGGCCTGTCTGGTGTCTGTCAAACTGGGTCACAAGCTACAAATACTCTCCTAGAACAAAAGGCTGGCCGTGGCCCAAGGCCTTCAGAGCCAGCTGCTGTGTGCTGAGCATCCCTGGACTGTGTGGGGTACATGCCTCGATGAACCAGGAGACGAGCAGCATGCCGGGCCATCCCGCAGCAAGCCTGGCCAGAGATGGCAAGCTAAGTGCTTCCTCTCAGAGGCTGAGCTAGTGGTGCGAGAACAAGTGGAACTGTCCTTCCCCCTCCAGAGGTGGTCTCACCTGTATCGTTCCATGTACTGGAGCAACTGGGAATGTGCCTGGCAGAGCTGGGGAGAGAAGAAATGAACGTGAGGGCAGACCTGGCTCTAGGCAAGCGGCCTAGGACTGTGGCAGTGACAATTCAGATCGTGCCTACAAAGTGCCAGCCCAGGACACACAGGAGACAGTCAAGGGGAGGCGAGTGGGGCCGGGTACAAACGATACGGGTTTGAGGTGCCCTCAGGCTGGTGGGACCTGAGAGAGGGGAGGAGGTGGGTTCTGCTGCAGTGTCCCCTTTGTGTCAGGGACAAAGGAAAAGGCTGACTCTCTCAGGTAGTGAAGCTCCCTGCTCATTTTTACTGGGTTTGGGAAAGATGTGCTGTCTACTCAGAGTAGTGCTTCAAGGTACTATCACACCCTAGCCTAAGGTTAACCCAGGCACTGGGCAGTGGAGACGGTGGGGTGTCATGTGGGTTTCAGGATCAGAAAGCAGTGGCGAAACCCCAGCTCCCCACTCACTAGCTGTGTGACCTTAGGCACTGCTTAAACCTTTCTGAATCTCTGAGTTCTCAATGTAAACTAGGAGTACCAGCCAAATGTGAAGTAGGCATGAAGAGCAGAGATGCCTCCTACAGTGCATGGCACATAATAGGCAGTAAATAAATAGTGGGTTTGAGGAATCTTGAGCATTCCTCAACTAAATCTCCTCAAAGCAATATCAGTAACAGAGACATCCAACTACACAAGGACTCTGCTTCTCTCATGCCATTATCCTGGACCATGGACAACTAGTAACATCCCAGGCTAGAGGGGCTCAGGATAACAAAGGCCAGTGAAGATCAAGGGGACGAGCCACTTTGCCTGGCTCAGTGCACCTCCACCAAACTCTATCTCTGCAGGAATCCCAGGTCTAGGTCATTAGAAAGGTGCCCCTTTGCCCCATGGCAAGCTCTGGCCCAGGTAGGGAGAGGCCGACTTACCTGGGAACCGCTGACCTCCGTACTGTGGATGCCCGTGATGGTGTCGATCAGGTTGTGTGCCTCATCGATGATCACCACCTGGCCCTGCAGCCGGATCCCTGCGGCCTGCCGGGTAGCCGTGTGCAGCAGCATCTGGTAGGGCAGCACCACCAACTGGGAGGAAGAGATGGCGGCCACGTGAGTGGTGACGGAACTCCCTCCTACAAAAGGTTCACCCAGCCCACTCCAGGTTCCTGGTGTGAACAGTTTTATTTCCTGCCCAGAATAGGTAGAAGAAAAGCTATAGCATCGTACTGTGGTTTTAGCAACAAATTCTTTCCTCAAAAGTTTTATTTATGTCAAAACATAAGCCTTGGCCAGTAGATCCACTGGTTAGAGCGTCATCCCGATATGCCAAGGTTGTGGATGCAATCCCCCATCAGGGCACAGACAAGAAGCAACCAATGAATGCATAAGTAAGTGGAACAACAAATCAATGTCTCCCTCTCTCTCCCCACCCCTTCCTTGCTCTCTAAATTCAATAAATAAACATTTAAAAATATATACATATTTATATGAAACATAAAAGTGGAGCCAATCTAATTCCTGATTGAAACAAGGGCGGGGTGGGGGAGGGGCCTTCAGCCCCTGCTGCTTAGCCTTGTCCACGTGCCCACGGTAGTCCCTGAGGCACCCAAGTTTCCTCAGAACACTGTGAACACCACTCGTGTCCCAGAAGGCAGTCCTGGCTTCTGATCCTGGACCTGCCACTTGCCAGCTGTGTGGGTCTTCGAGAGTCATTCACCTCCATGAGCCCCGTTTTCCTCATGCAAATGAGATTAATAAACTCCATCAAAATAAGGTGAAGAAGTGGGGTTGGGGTAACAAAAATCAAAACACTCTGCAAATTAGGGGCTTTGGTGTCATGACCATTTTCCAGCTAAAAGAATACTGATAAATGAAGTGAAAATCCAGAAAACGGGACACTTCGAACCCAGGTTTTAGTACTGGTTCCATTCCTTACTTGCTATGAGACAAGATAAACCACTTCACCTCTCTGGACCCCAGTGTGCCCGTGTGTAAAATATGGAAAGAACCAGCCTCCGCTATCTCAATGGGACACCATAAAAGCTGTGTTAGGCTTGCTCTCTGGTTTACCGGCTGCAAGCACTTTGCCTGATTAGTGCATGAGCATATGGCAGTGTCACATGTGTACAGTCTATGTAAGGCTATGGGTGCTTGCCCTCATGGCAGTGGACTGCGGATTGCTTGCCTTGCCTGACTGCCTGACTGCCTTCCCGCCTGCCACTGTGAGGGGCCATTTTTGCTGCTCATTTGCCTGAGAAGTGGTTTTCCCCTGCCTGCTTGCTCGTCCACTGTTGCAAGACTCTATCAAACGGGAATGGCCCAATGCTTCCTGGCTCCGCAGTTTCTCTACCGTCTGCCCAAATCCAATGTGGACCTGCCTGGCCCTGGCCACTTGCATTACAACCACACAAATGTTCAGGGCAGTATATTGATAAACAGTGACTGCCATGTCCAATTATTACTCATGTAGTTCCCTGCATCTTTTCAAATCAACCTTAACCTTTCCTTGGTTAAGGAATTCTCCACAAACAGTAGCCTATTTCTAAAAGTCACGCCAATGAACAACGTGGCAAGAAAACAGTTAAATCATACCAACCAATTAACAACAACATCATTTTTGACCTGACAAACTGGCAGTTTTTCTCTGTTCAGATAATACTCCATGTGGCCAGTCTAGAACACAGTCCTCTCCAATGCTACAGGTTGGCACATAGTTAGGACAGTCACTCTGAAAGGCCATGTGGAAACAGATTCACATTCTGTAGCTCCCTGAGTCCATTCCTCTCCATTGCTGCCCTGGCATCTCTCACTGTGGTTTCCGTAGGAATGCACACTCCTTTCTGGCTCTAACCAGCTTACTGTCTCCCATAATGCCAACAGTCCCTGCAGCCCAGAGCCACCCAGGGACCTGGGGCCTCCTGTGACCCTATGTACTAGGAGAGAGTGCGTGACGTGTCATCAGTGAGCAGTGTATTGGTCAGTCCAACCATGGCCGGTGACATCTTCCCACACTAAGAGGTGTAGGAACTCCCTCATGGCCTAGGCTGCAGTGACAGACATGAGTTACTGTCCACCCCTCCGTGGTCTTTACCTGGGCTGCTGGAATGGCAAACCGGCTCCCGTAATAGGGACAGGCCCCAGCCTCCTTCCCCAGCGTCACCAACTGCTCAATGTCCATCACCTCCAGCAGGACCTCGTCCCGGAGGAGCTGCAGCTGCCTGTACTTGTAGAAGGGGCAGGCAGCCCGGGGCTCCTGCCTTCTCCTCTTGCCCTCCTTGTTCTCAGCTCTGCTCTTGCTCTCTGTGGTGGCACCAGTATGGGGGCAAAGGCAGAAAGAACAGTAACTGTCCGGTGGCCAGAAGCAAACCTGTAAGGTCAAATCTACAACACCCCTCCGGGAACTACTTATTCTGGTATTTTACTCAGTGTTCAAAGCCAGGGTTTAGGAATTAACACTAACCCAGAAAGCAAAAACACCTTCTCTTAAGGAAAGGATCTTTCAGAAGAAACCATCTTTCCCACTAAGACACTACCTGTGGTTCCTGTGGCCCAGGTCCATGCCCCTCCCGCCCCAGTGCTGCCAAGGCCACACAAGGCTCCCGAGGCCGCTCCTCTGGCTAAGGGCACAGGTGACTACCGTGGCCGCTCCTCTGGCTAAGGGCACAGGTGACTACCGTGGCCGCTCCTCTGGCTAAGGGCACAGGTGACTACCGTGGCCGCTCCTCTGGCTAAGGGCACAGGTGACTACCGTGGCCGCTCCTCTGGCTAAGGGCACAGGTGACTACCGTGGCCGCTCCTCTGGCTAAGGGCACAGGTGACTACCGTGGCCGCTCCTCTGGCTAAGGGCACAGGTGACTACCGTGGCCGCTCCTCTGGCTAAGGGCACAGGTGACTACCGTGGCCGCTCCTCTGGCTAAGGGCACAGGTGACTACCGTGGCCGCTCCTCTGGCTAAGGGCACAGGTGACTACCGTGGCCGCTCCTCTGGCTAAGGGCACAGGTGACTACCGTGGCCGCTCCTCTGGCTAAGGGCACAGGTGACTACCGTGGCCGCTCCTCTGGCTAAGGGCACAGGTGACTACCGTGGCCGCTCCTCTGGCTAAGGGCACAGGTGACTACCGTGGCCGCTCCTCTGGCTAAGGGCACAGGTGACTACCGTGGCCGCTCCTCTGGCTAAGGGCACAGGTGACTACCGTGGCCGCTCCTCTGGCTAAGGGCACAGGTGACTACCGTGGCCGCTCCTCTGGCTAAGGGCACAGGTGACTACCGTGGCCGCTCCTCTGGCTAAGGGCACAGGTGACTACCGTGGCCGCTCCTCTGGCTAAGGGCACAGGTGACTACCGTGGCCGCTCCTCTGGCTAAGGGCACAGGTGACTACCGTGGCCGCTCCTCTGGCTAAGGGCACAGGTGACTACCGTGGCCGCTCCTCTGGCTAAGGGCACAGGTGACTACCGTGGCCGCTCCTCTGGCTAAGGGCACAGGTGACTACCGTGGCCGCTCCTCTGGCTAAGGGCACAGGTGACTACCGTGGCCGCTCCTCTGGCTAAGGGCACAGGTGACTACCGTGGCCGCTCCTCTGGCTAAGGGCACAGGTGACTACCGTGGCCGCTCCTCTGGCTAAGGGCACAGGTGACTACCGTGGCCGCTCCTCTAGCTAAGGGCACAGGTGACTACCGTGGCCGCTCCTCTAGCTAAGGGCACAGGTGACTACCGTGGCCGCTCCTCTAGCTAAGGGCACAGGTGACTACCGTGGCCGCTCCTCTAGCTAAGGGCACAGGTGACTACCGTGGCGGCTCCTCTAGCTAAGGGCACAGGTGACTACCGTGGCGGCTCCTCTAGCTAAGGGCACAGGTGACTACCGTGGCCGCTCCTCTAGCTAAGGGCACAGGTGACTACCGTGGCCGCTCCTCTAGCTAAGGGCACAGGTGACTACCGTGGCCGCTCCTCTAGCTAAGGGCACAGGTGACTACCGTGGCCGCTCCTCTAGCTAAGGGCACAGGTGACTACCGTGTCCGCTCCTCTAGCTAAGGGCACAGGTGACTACCGTGGCCGCTCCTCTAGCTAAGGGCACAGGTGACTACCGTGGCCGCTCCTCTAGCTAAGGGCACAGGTGACTACCGTGGCCGCTCCTCTGAAGCTCCATGCAGCGGTCGTTGATCAAATGCACAAAACCCAGGTGTTTCACGTCTTCATTTATACAAAGATTCTACAAGACAGGAGAGAGTTAAAGACACAGTGCTGGCTAAATGCACGCAGCAGCCCACCAGGGCCTCCCAGACCAGCCCGCCCATTTCCTTCCGGGGTCTCCGGGGTCAACAAGGCCAGGGGAGGCGCTGTCCTCCCCGCTTGGCTTGCCTGGGACCCACCTTCCTTCTGCACCTGAGGAAGACAAAGGCACAGGGAAGGGAGCAGATGGCACCTGGGCCATGACGCCCTGACCCTGCCTACCTGCCGAGAGCCGAGGGTGACGAGCCGAGTGTCCTTGCCAAAGGGGCTCTTCTGCACCTCGTGTACAAACTGGGCCAGCTGGGAGTGTGTCCGACTGCAGTAATAAATCTGCCCCGAGCAAAAGCAGGAAATTTCAAAGAGACTATAATGTCCTCAAATATTCTCTGCTCATCAACAGATGCCATGGCCTGACAGGCTGAGGGAAGCGGAGAGTGGCCACAAATACACAAACCTAAAGCAAGGTGACTCTGTCCCACAGAAGATCTTGTTAAATATAGGGTAAGGAAGCTTCCTTACCTCACCCTCAATCCCTGAAGTTCAAGAGAATGATCAGCTGTGTTAAGCTTCCTCGCTGGTGTACCGGCTGCAAGCACTTTGCTTGATTAGTGTCTGAGCATCTGGCAGAGGCACGTGTGCGTAGCTGTGGGGCAGCTGTGTTAGGCTTGCTCGCAGGGTTACCAGCTGTAAGCACTTTGCCTGATTGGTGCATGGGTGCATAGCAGCGCCACGTGTATGCGGCCTATAGAAGGCTATGGGTGCTTGCACTCGAGAGAGATGGGGGATTGCAGATGAGTGGATTGCCTACCCACCACTGTGCAGGGACATTTTGCTGTTTGTTGCCTGAGAGGCGGTTTCCCCTGCCTGTGTGCTTGTCCACCATTGTGACACTTTATTAAACAGAATGGCCCAACCCTTTCTGGCTCCGCAGTTTTTCTACCGTCTGCCCGAATCCAATGTGGGCCTGCCTGGCCTTGGCTGCCAACATTACAGCCCCCAGGACAGGACTGCTCCCATCAGTCATGCTCACCCTCTGATCCAACTGTTCTCTGGAGGGTTCAGTCACCTTAGGAAACGAACTTCCCTGAGTGGTGACTCTTGACACGTGTTGGGAAAACAGATGTGTTAGGCTTGCTCGTGGGCGCACTGGCTGCAAGCACTTTGCCCAACTGGTGCGTGAGCACGTGGCAGTGCTGTGTGGATGGTCTATAGAAGGCTATGGGTGCCTGCGCTCAGGGAGGATGGCAGATGGTGTATTGCCTGCCGCTACTGAGGGGCCATTTTGCTGTTTGTTTGTGTGAGAAAAGGCTTTCCCTGCCTGTTTGCTTGTCCACCATTGTGAGACTTGATTAAACAGAAATGGCCCAATGCTCTCCAGCTCTAGTTTCTCTCCTCTCTGCCCCAATCCAATGTGGACCTGCCTGGCCTCAGCCACGGGCATTACAACATAAAAACGGTTCCTAAGACTCTGCGTAGTGTGGGAGGAAGGGCTGTTCCACACCCGCCACAGAGGGCTTGGAGGGCTCAACTGAACACCCTCTCTGTACTCTGCTGACATTTAGAAGAGTGAGGAAAGGAAAAACAACAATAGGGGGAAAATAGCTAATCAAGTGTTACAGGAATGAAATAAAATTATTTGAAATTGAGACATGTCGGCACCACACACGCCTCATAGAACTCCACACAAATGTAGACACAAAGAGCAGCGTGCCATCAGACACCCAGAGGGCAGGGAACTCACTCTGACCTGCCCTGACCTGTCCCATCCCCTAATGGAGAAACCCAGGATCCCTGGCCCAGAAATGTTGCCCTTCGATGCCTGAGGGCACATGAGCCCTGTCACGACTCCCAAGAGAGGTCTCCCCAGGCGCCCAGCCCAGCTGCCAGGTGAGTACCTAGCGACCAAGGCCTGGGTCAGGGGAGACACAGAGTCAGTGGGCTGGAGGCTCCTCACTTACAAGAGAGTAAGAAGCAGCTGGAGAGACTCCCAGTCTCCCTGGCGATGGAGAGCCTCTGAACTCAAGACCAATCACAGCAGAAAGGCCGGGACATAACATCTTACCTTGGTTATATGTTCTTCCTCCAGATCATCCTCATTCTCATCTTCATCTAATCTGAGAGAGAGAAAAACAAGACAGAAAAAGTCTTCTCAGCAAGCTCAGGTCAACTACAAACACATTTCCCAAGCATCTACCACATGCCAGCGACTAGCCCTAGACCTGAGCATATGAGAACGGAACTGAGGATTGAGCTCTGAGCCAGCAAACACATCCCAGTAGTGAGGTTCCACCAAAGCAGCAGCTGCTCGCTTGTTCTCTTGGTCAGAGAGACAGCACAGGCTGACACCAATGCTGTCCTGCTGCTGCTCAGCAGAGGACAGGCAAAGCACGTGGGTTTCTCCATTAGGGGTTGGGACAGGTCAGGGCAGGTCAGAGTGAGTTCCGTGCCCTCTGGGTGTCTGATGGCACGCTGCTCTTTGTGTCTACATTTGTGTGGCGTTCTATGAGGCATGTGTGGTGCCGACATGTCTCAATTTCAAATAATTTTATTTCATTCCTGTAACACTTGATTAGCTATTTTCCCCCTATTGTTGTTTTTCCTTTCCTCACTCTTCTAAATGAACCGTGGTATTCCCAAATCCTCGGTTCAATGTCTGACTGTCGTCCAAGGCAACTCTCCCCTCATGGTCCAACCTCTAACAAACAGGATTTTTCTCAGTTCCTCCAAGAGAACTTTATTTTTTGACAGACAAAGAGAGAGACAGAGAGAGAGGGACAGATAGTGACAGACAGGAAGGGAGAGAGATGAGAAGCATCAATTTTTCATTACAGCTTCTTAGTTATTCAGTGATTGCTTTCTCATATGTACCTTGACCAGGGGGCTACAGCAGAGCGAGTGACTCCTTGCTCGAGCCAGCAACCACGGGGTCATATCTATAATCCCACACACAAGCTCGTGAGCCCATGCTCAAGCCAGATGAACCCACACTCATGATGGCGACCTTGTGGTTTCGAACCTGGGTCCTCTGCATTCCAGTCTGACACTCTATCCACTGTGCCACCACCTGGTCAGGTAAGAACTTTATTCTTTATCACTTAGAGCTGCGCTCTTTGCCCAGAATGCTCTCTCCCCTCACTTCATTCCTTCACCTAGCCAACACCTAGTCAACCTTGAGTTCTCCACATAAACATCACCTCCTCCGGGCAGCCTTCCTCAATCTCCCCTGGCAGGCTTGGCTGCCCTGTGACACACTGCCATGACCCTGTACCGGTTCTTTTTTTTTTTTTTACAGGACAGAGAGAGAGTCAGAGAGAGGGACAGACAGACAGGAACAGAGAGATGAGGAACATCAATCATCAGTTTTTCGTTGCGACACCTTAGTTGTTCATTGATTGCTTTCTCATGTGTGCCCTGACCGTGGGGCCACAGCAGACCAAGTAACCCCTTGCTCGAGCCACCAACCTTGGGTCCAAGCTGGTGAGCTCTGCTCAAACCAGATGAGCCCACGCTCAAGCTGGCGACTTCAGGGTCTTGAACCTGAGTCCTCCGCATCCCAGTCTGACGCTCTATCCACTGTGCCACCAACTGGTCAGGCCCTGCAACTGTTCTTTGTGGTACTCATCTCATTCCAAACAGTTTAGTCTTCTGTCTCACTGACCACACTAGCACGTCCACAGGCCGGACCTGGGCGTGCCCTGTTTCTGTGGAGTGCCCCCCACAGCAGCAGGCACACAGCTGGAACTCCATGCACATTTTTTCTTTCTTTTTTTTTTTGTTGTATTTTTCTGAAGCTGGAAACGGGGAGAGACAGTCAGACAGACTCCCGCATGCGCCCGACTGGGATCCACCCGGCACGCCCACCAGGGGGCGATGCTCTGCCCACCAGGGGGCGATGCTCTGCCCCTCCGGGGCGGCGCTCTGTCACAACCAGAGCCACTCTAGCGCCTGGGGCAGAGGCCAAGGAGCCATCCCCAGCGCCTGGGCCATCTTTGCTCCAATGGAGCCTTGGCTGCGGGAGGGGAAGAGAGAGACAGAGAGGAAGGAGAGGGGGAGGGGTGGAGAAGCAGATGGGCGCTTCTCCTGTGTGCCCTGGCCGGGAATCGAACCCGGGACTTCTGCATGCCAGGCCGATGCTCTACCACTGAGCCAACCGGCCAGGGCTATGCACATTTTCTAAGCGAAGCCCTGAGTGACTGAGGGACTAAATGATGCTGTCACTCGGGACCAGATAAATCTCTTCTCTCCTCAGCACCTCAGTCTGTCCTTTCTAAGAATAAATGAAGAGCCTATAGCACTGGGGGCTGGTAAGTCAATCCATATTACGTGGCTGGATGTCTAGTCAACATTATTAGTCTACACTTCTTAGAAACACAAATAAAGGCGTCAGAAGCTGCACAAACTAATCTCTAGGATTCACGGCTTTTGCCTGGACCCTATGGAGCACTTTGTTTTTTTAACTACAAACTCTACTCAAGGTCTTTAATGTTTCCCAAGGGGCTCTAGAGGAGAGGTAGAAGGGCAGACAAGCAATCTTGGAGGCCGATGGAAAAGGGTTTATGGAGGGGGGAGGGGGCAAGGGGGATGTTGAGGGGAACACGGGGTGGGGGAGATGTATTCAGTGGGACACTTCAATCTATGTAAACACAATAAATTTAAATCAATTCAAAAAAATAATAAAGTGGGCATGTCACCATAAAAAAAAAAGGGTTTCTGGAGCACTTGTTGCTCCGTTTTCCCCCTAAGTGTAATGCATAAATTTGTTCAGACATTTCAGCCCTGAGTAGTCAGAAGTTTTAATCTGAATCCAGGTCCTGAAATCTATGCTTAAGTGCAGGCCACTGAGCACCAACAAAGAAAATGCCAGGACCAGATGGTTTCACTGGTGAATTCTACTTAATATTTAAAGAAAAAAAACACAAATCCTCTTTAAACTCTTCCAAAAATTTATTTTTATTTTTATTTTTTATTTATTCATTTTAGAGGGGAGAGAGAGAGAAAGGGGAGAGTAGGAAGCATCAACTCCCATATATGCCTTGACCAGATAAGTGCAGGGTTTTGAACCAGCGACCTCAGTGTTCCCAGGTCGACGCTTTATCCACTGCGCCACCAGAGATCAGGCTCTTCCAAAAATTTGAAGAGGAGAAAGTACTCCCAAACTCATTTTATAACACCAGCATCAGTCTGATATCAAAGCCAGATAAGGACACTACAAGAAAGAAACTACAAGCCAATTTCTCTGATAAAAACAAATGCTAAAATTCTCAACCAAATACGAACAAACCCAGCTCAGCAACACACTAAAAAAATCACACATTGTAATTAAGCAGGATTTATCCCTGGGATGCAAGGATGGTTCAACATAAGCAGATCAATAAGTGTGATACATCACATTAATCCAACGGAAGATAAAAAACATATGATTTCAATAGATGCAGAAAAAACATTTGACAAACTCAACATCCTTTTTTTGTGACAGAGAGAGAGACAGACAGTTAGGAACAGACAGGAAGGGAGAGATGAGAAGCATTGATTCTTCGTTGTGACATCTTAGTTGTTCACTGATTGCTTTCTCATATGTGCATTGACAGAGTGGGGGTAGGGCTACAGCAGATCAAGTGACCCCTTGCTCAAGCCAGCAACCTGGGGCTCAAGCCAGCAATCATGAGGTCATGTCTATGATCCCACGCTCAAACCAGCAACCCTGCACTTAAGCTGGTGAGCCTGCGCTCAAGCCGGATGAGACCTTGCTCAAGCCGGCGACCTCAGGGTTTCAAACCTGGGTCCTCTGCGTCTCAGTCTGACACTCTATCCACTGCACCACTGCCTAGTCAAGCTCAACATCCTTTCATTGAAACTATCAACAAATTGGGTATGGAAGAAAAGTACCTCAACATAATAAAGGTAATATTTAACAAGTCCACTGTACTCAGCAGTGAAAGGTTGAAAGTTTTTCCTCTGAGATCATAAAGAAGACAAGGCTGCCCACCATCACCACTCCTATTCAACATAGTATTGAAAGTCCTAGCCAGAGCAATCAAGTAAGAAAAGGGAATAAAAGGTATCCAACTTGGAAAGGAAGAAGTACAATTGTCTCTGTAAATGACATGATCGTATATTTATATATATAACCCTAAAGACTGACAAAAAGTTGTCAGAACTAATAAAGAAATTTAGTGAAGTTGCAGAATACAAAAACAACCTATGAAAGTCAGTTGCATTTCTATACATTAACAGAGTATATGAAAGAGAAATAAAGAAAACAATCCCATTTACAAGGGCATCAAAAACCATAAAATACTTAGGAATAAATTTAACTAAGGAGGTAAAAGATCTGTATACTGAAACTATAAGGCATTGATTAAAAACAAAACAAAACTAAAGACAAACAAATAAAAAATATCACATATTTTAGATTGAAAAATTTAGTATTAAAAAAATAATAAATAAATTAAAAAAAAGAAAAAAAAAGAGAAAGAATTAGTATTGCTAAAATGTCCATACTATACTACTCAAAGCCATCTCTAGATTCAATATGATACCTCTGAGGTTTCCAAAGGCACTTTTTACAGAAATAGAAAAAACAGCCTGACCAGGTGGTGGCGCAGTGGATAGAGCGTCGGACTGGGATGCGGAAGGACCCAGGTTCGAGACCCCGAGGTCGCCAGCTTGAGCGCGGGCTCATCTGGCTTGAGCAAAGAGCTCACCAGCTTAGACCCAAGGTCGCTGGCTCCAGCAGGGGGTTACTCGGTCTGCTGAAGGCCTGCGGTCAAGGCACATGTGAGAAAGCAATCAATGAACAACTAAGAAGTCGCAACGCGCAATGAGAAACTGATGATTGATGCTTCTCATCTCTCTCCGTTCCTGTCTGTCTGTCCCTGTCTATCTCTGCCTCTGTAAAAAAAAAAGAAAAGAAAAAACAATCCTAAAAACTGAATGGAACCACAAAAGACTCGGAATAGTCAAAGCAATTCAGAGAAAGAAAAATGAAGCTGGAGGCATCACACTTCCTGGTTTCAAACTGTATTACAAAGTTATAGTAATTAAAACAGTATGGTATGGCATTAAAACAGGCACATAGACCAATGGGCAGAATTGAGAGTGGAGATGTAAACTGATACATATAGGGTCATCTAATATTTGACAAGGAAGCTAGGAATCTTCAATGGGAAAGGAAAGTCTCTTCAATAAATGGTGCAGGAAAAACTGAATATTCACATGCAAACAAATAAAACTGGACCTTTACCCTACACTCTAATTAACTAGAAATTGATTAAAGACTTAAATGTGGCCTGGCTGGGTGGCTCAGTGGATAAAGCATCAACCTGGCACACCAGAGGTTATGGGTTCGATTCCAGTCAGGGTACATGTGAGAAGTAATCAATGAGTGCACAACTAAATGGAACAGCTGAGTGAAAAAATGAGTGAATGCTTCTCTCTCTCTCTCTGCGTTCCTCCCTTTCACTCAAATCAATGGAAAAAAAATTTTTTAAAGATTTAAATGTAAGACCTGAACACATAAAACTCCAGAATAAAAAAAAAAAAATAAGGAAAAAGCTCCAATGTTAAATTCATCTTGGGAGTGATTTTTTTTTTGGCTATGACACCAAAAGTACAAACAACAAAAGCAAATATAAACAAGTGGGACTATATCGAAGTAAAAAGCTTCTGCACAGCAAAGAAACAACCAACAAAATGAAGAGGAAACCTCCCGAATGGGAAAACACATTTGTAAACCACGTATCTAGAAGGGCTTAATATAAAAACATGTAAGGAATCCCTACAACTCAAGAGCAAAAAAACCCCCAAATAATCCAATTAAAAATGAGAAAGGACTGAAATAGACATTTTTCCAAAGAAGATATATACAAATGGCCAACAGGTATATGAAAAGATGTTCAACATCACTAGTTGTTAGGGAAACACAAATTGAAGTCACAATGAGAAACCACCTCACACATGTTAGAATGGCTATTATCAAAAGATAAGAAATAACAAGAAGTGTTGGTGAGGATGTACAGAAAAGGGAAACCTTGTGTACTGTTGGTAGAACTATAAATTGGTGTAGAAACTGTGGAAAACAGTATGGAGATTCCTCAAAAAAATTAAAAATAGAACTACCCTATGATCCAGAGGTAGTCAACCTGGTCCCTACCGCCCACTAGTGGGCGTTCCAGCTTTCAAGGTGGGCGGTAGTGGAACAACCAAAGTAAAAATAAAAAGATAGATTTAACTATAGTAAGTTGTTTTATAAAGATTTATTCTGCCAAACTTAGCGAAAATCCAACATAAAGCACTTGGTAAGTAATTATTGTTATATGCTTTAACTTGCTATAACTCTGTTTTATAAATTTTATAAAGTAAAGTTACTTCCCTACTTTATAAATCACCATTACTGTGGAACCGGTGGGCGGTTAGAAAATTTTACTACTAACAGAGATACAAAAGTGGGCGGTAGGTATAAAAAGGTTGACTACCCCCGCTATGATCCAACAATTCCACTTCCGGGTATATAACTGAAGAGAATGAAAGCACCAGCTCAAAGACGTATCTGCACCTCAGGTTCACTGCAGCCTTATTTATAAGAGCCAAGATATGGCTGCAATTTAAGAGTCCACTGAAGGATGAATGGTCAAAGGAAATGCGATAAACACACACAGTGGAATATTTATCAGCCATAGAAAAAGAAGAAAATCCAGGCATTTACAACAATACAGAAGAAACAAGAGCATTATCCTAAGAGAAATAAGTCAGACAAAGAAAGACAAATGCTCTAGAATCTCCTATGTGGTATCTAAAATTCCAAACTCATAGAAAACAAAGAGTAGGTTGGTGTTAGCTGGAGGGATGGGGGGGGGGTGTAATGCAGGGGGGGAAGGCTGAAGAAGGTCAAAAGGTACAAACTTCCAGGTATAAGATGAGTAAGTTCTGGGGGTCTACTGTGACTATAATTAACAATAGTGTACTGTGTACTTAAAAGTTGCTAAGAAAGCAGATCTTAAAAGTTCTCACCACACACACACACACAAAAATGGTACTGTATTTTTCGCTCCATAAGATGCACTTTCTCCCCCCAAAAGTGGAGGGGGAAATGCCCGTGCATCTTATGGAGCGAATGTTATTTTTTTTTTTTTTTTAGCTGCTACAGGTTCCCGGACATCTAGAAGAGTATTTGAACATTAAAGTCTCTTCTCATTTGTTAATAACAGTGTTAATGGTTGTTAATATTGCTGTTGAGTTTACATTGTTCAAATATTATTGTGGTATATTTTATTAAATATTTTAACACACCATTTGGTTCAGAATATTTTTTTCTTATTTTCCTTCTTAAAACCCTAGGTGCGTCTTATGGAGCAAAAAATATGGTCATTATGTGAAATGACAGATGTGTTAACTATAGCTCCACTGTGGTAATCGTTTTACAGTATGTTCAGATTTCCAATCAGATTGTACACTTTGAACTTGCACAATGCTGAAACGTACACAATCTGTGTCAACGACATCTTGATAAAGCTGGGGAGACAGTCGGGGCAGCTGGGATGCAGGGTGTCAGGATGAAGTTAGATGGGGCGCTGCAGGCAGACTGTGAGTGTGGATTCATCCTTCACAAAGTCAACAGAGGGTTTCAGGCCTTTGGAGTGACATTCGGACAGACACGGTGACCACCATGTGGATGGAAACGTGAAACACGTGGCAGCTGGAAAGACCTCTTCCAAGCTGGGGGCTTGAGAGAGATGATCTGAAGGAGCTCTCAGGCCTTAGAGGAAGAGCCCCTGAACCTCAAGGCCATAATGACCTTTCTTTTTCTTTTTTTTTTTTCATTTAGTGAGAGGAGGGGAGGCAGAGACAGACTTCCGCATGTGCCCCAACCAGGATCCACCTGACAAGCCCACTAGGAGGCGATGCTCTGCCCATCTGGGACCCTTGCTCCATTGCAACTGGAGCCATTTTTTACCACCTGAGGCAGGGAGCCATCCTCAGTGCCCAGAGCCAACTCGCTCTAATTGAGCCTTGGCTGCAGGAGGGGAGAAGAAGAGGGAGGGAGGGAGGGAGGGAGGGAGGGAGGGAGGGAGGGAAGCAAGAGGGGGAGGGGTGGAGAAACAGATGGGCACTTCTCCTGTGTGCCCTGACAGGAATTGAACCCAGGACTTCCACACCCCAAGCCGACATGCTACCACTCAGCCAACCATAATGACCTTTCTAATGCCCAAATCACTACCTTGCTTGAAACCTCCCACAGCCGCCGGCTGCTCTGAGAAAACACCCAAACCCCTCACTGCCAGCTGCCTCGTCCTTGGCTTCCCCTTCCTCTCCTCCTCAATCACTCATGGCTCAGCAGCCGGGCCTTCCTTTTGTTCCTCAAACACACTCAACCTGTTGCATTTCTGGGCCATTGCGCTACAGGTCTCTGACCTGAATGAACTCTCTTCTCCTGGGTCTTCCCACCGCTCTCTCATCCTTCAGGCCTCAGCTCAAAGATCACCTCCTCACAGGTCTTTCCTGACTTCTCCAGAGGTGTAACCCCACAGCCCACCCACTTTACCCTCTTTTACTGCCCTCTTAGGCAAATGTGCTACTTTCAAATAATGGCCATTTACACACTGTCTGTCTCCCTCCACTAACCGCAAGCTCTCTGAGGGCAGGGGTTGTGTCTGTCTTATTCAGCTCAATATCCACAGCACCTAGAAATGTGCCACACTCAGGGTAGAGTCCCAAAGGGCATCTGTGAAGCATGAATGACAAAGGAGGGCCTCGTGCGGGGCACTGTGGTCCAGAAATGGGCCTGGCTGTTTCCCGTGTTAATTTTTAGTTCACCCGTATGTTACAGCCCATAAATGAGAAACCTATAAACCAGGACCACAGAAGCCATACAGTGAAAAGAAGAGCTAAGGATCCCTTGGTGGTCTGGGTCACCAACCTTACCCAGTGTAGTGTGGTGCTGAAGAGCCTGATCTAGAGCTGGGTGGGGGGCTCAAGCCTCAGCTCCACACTGCCTCACACCTCGCTGGGCCACAGTCCCTCAGTGTAAGGAAAGGCACAAATACTGTTGTGAGAATAATGGAGTTAACACACATGCTGGCAGCCTGGGCCTGGCAGAGAGAGGGCTGGCTATCACTGTCCTCATCACTGATGCACCCCGAGGGGCACCTGGCTGAGAGAAAAGAGGCCGTGGCTGGCAGTCAGGTGCCCTAAGAGGGACTGAGCAGCCTGCCTCCTTCTGGGCATGAGAAAAAAGCTGCCTCCCTGGCAACCCCAGGAGACCCTGCATGGGGGGGGTAGTGCTGGCTTACCCACTAGCGGCTCCTTTCTCCTCTTCACTCTCGTACTCGGAGAGGACTAGCTCCTCCTCCCCAGGTGCTAGCCCCTCTAGCGGCTCGGCCTCTGATCCTGCTGCCAGTGTGTCCCTGCTGAGGCGGAGGAGACACTCAATCTCTTCTTCTTCCTGTCTCTGTACACGAGCATTGCAGGTGGGAAAAGAAAACGGTCTCAGTCCTGGTGCCCCCACCTCCTTGACCACCAGCCTCAGTGTGGCTTTCCCAAGGACAGCACGCATGCATGCCACCAACGTGGGCCTAGCTCTTTCCCTGGTATTAATCCCTCGCCTCAAGCTCCTCGACCACTGCATGATAAGAACTTTGTCAGCAGGAGTCAGGGAGAGGAGCCTAAAGTCCTGGCCATTCACCCAAGGGAGCTACACCTCGAGGCCCCAGGCAGCCACTCCAGGAGATGACACTCACCTCACGCTTGGCTGCATGCTTGAACTGTGTGTTGTGACGGAGCTGCTGCAGGCGTTCTTCTCGCTTCTTCCTCCTGATCTGCTCCTTCTAAAGGGCAAAGCAGCCATAAAGGAGACTCCTGCAGGAAGCCCCAAACCAGGCCTTTCTTAAAGAGTCTGGGGGCCCTGGGCGGTTGGCTTAGTGGTAGAGCATCAGCCCAGTGCAGATATCCCGGGTTCAATTCCTAGTGAGGGCACACAGGAGAAGCAACCACCTGCTTCTCCACTTCTCCCCCTCCCCTCTCTCTTTTCCACTCTTCTCCTCCCACAGTTATGGCTCCATTGGTTTGAGCACATTGGCCCCGGGTGCTGAGGATGGCTCCATGGAGCCTCTGCCTCAGACGCTAAAAATAGTTCAGTGGCCAGCAGCCCCAGATGGGCAGAGCATTGGCCCCAGACAGGGGTTCCTGAGTGGATCCCCATCTGGGAGCTTGCAGGAGTCTATCTCCCCTCCTCTAACTTGGAAAAGAAGAAAAAATAAATAAAAGAGTCTGGAGCTGCTCAGCCTAGTGCCTCTTCCCACAGGGCAGTTCTCTGCTGGCCAGCACTTTAGCACCAGACCCTGAACCTCGCCAGTTCCAGCCTCGCTGCTCACTGCAGGAAGTCTGTATACTGCCTCCCAAAGCCATACCCTCTCAATCAAACACATTCTTTGAGTCTGTAGCCACCAAACCATGTTGTGAATAGCAATAGTGAGGTAGGTTCCTTTTCCAGGTAAGTAATGAATGGGAACTGCCAACTAGAGAAGGCCTACTGACATCAGCTTAAAAGCACACCAAGCAGACCTGACCTGCGGTGGCACAGGGGATAAAGCATCAACCTGGAACACTGAGGTCACTGGTTCAAAACCCTGAGCTTGCCTGGTCAAGGCACATACAGGAGTTGATACTTTCTGTTCTTCCCCCCTTCTCTCTCTCTCTTTCTCTCTCACTCCCCTCTCTAAAATGAATAAATAAAATCTTAAAAAACAGTCTGACCAGGCGGTGGCACAGTAGATAAAATGTCGAACTGGGATGCAGAGGACCCAGGTTCGAGACCCCAAGGTCGCCAGCTTGAACGTGGGCTCATCTGGTTTGAGCAAAGCTCACCAGCTTGGACCCAAGGTCGCTGGCTCGAGCAAGGGGTTACTCGGTCTGCTTTAAGGCCCACAGTCAGGGCATATATGAGAAAGCAATCAATGAACAACTAAGGTGTCACAACAAAACAACTGATGATTGATGCTTCTCATCTCTCTCCATTCCTTGTCTGTCTATCCCTCTCTCTGACTCTCTTCTCTCTCTCTCTGTCTCTGTAAAAAAAAACACCACAAAACTTAAAAAAAACAAACTAACAAAAAAAATTGCAAGTGTGAAACACCAAGAAATTTCAAGAAAGCTGCCAGGAGAGCTAAGATGCATTGCAAAGGCAAAGGACACAGGCCATCTAAATCTTGGACCTGACCCAAAATCATCACTGCAGTCCTCTTTCTAGATCACACCCCCTCCCTGTCCCCTCCCACCCCCAATCTCACCTTTAGTTGGTCCGCCAGATCCCTTTCTTTTCTCTTCTGCACAAACTGAGTAACCCAGTCAGGCTCTGCAGCAGGCCTCAGGGTGCCTGGGGTCTCTTGACTTGAACATGAAATACATGGGGTCTGGTTCTTCTCATCATTTAAGGGGGCAGTTCCAGCTTCAAGGAGCCGTGCCTCCTCTTGACGTTTCTTCTGTTCAAAGTCACGGAGCCAAGAGAGGGCCCCACAAATAAGACTTAAGGATTTTCCCTACAGGAAAAAAAATGTTTGCAGGAATGAAAAACAAAAAACAAAGCTTCCCAGCCTGACCGGGGGTGGTACAGTGGATAGAGTGACTTATTATGCTGAGGTCCCAGGTTCAAAACACTGAGTTCTCAGACTCGAGCACAGGCTTGCCGGCTTAAGCATGGGATCATCACCATGTCCCATGGTACCTGGCTTGAGCCCAAAGGTTGCTGGCATGAATCCCAAGGTCATGGCTTGAGCAAGGGGTCACTGGGTCAGCTGGCGCACCCTGCCAACCCCGTCAAGGGATGTATGAGAAGCTGTCAGTGAACAACTAAAGTGACGCAATTACAAGTAGATGCTTCTCATCCCTCTCCCTTCCTGTCTTTCTCTCTCTGTCTCTCTCACTTAAAAAGAAAAAAAAAGCTTCCCAAAAGACCTTTTCCATTTCACTAATGCTTCAAAGAAGGTGTGACTTTAATATTAGAAGGTGCTCTAAGACCAGCCTGGGGAAGAAAAGGAAGGAAATTAGCAAGACAGGGCCAGGGTAAGTGGGACCAAGGAAGAAATAAAAGTGAAGCTCTTTGCTTAATTATATAGTTCACTGTTCCTACAAGAATTTAAAGTGGCTTATCAGGTTACATATAACTACTGCAAGTTAACATAATTAAAAGAAAATGAGAAATTAGATCAACAACCCCCAAAAGAATTAAGGTGAAAAAATGCAGCACATAAAATCCCATCCATATGCTGAGAAGGAGCCACCCTTGCTCCACCACTGGGCAGATGGACCACTTGACTCTAGCAGCCAGTGGGCAAATAGAACACAATCAGTCCCATGAGTTCTAGTGTTCAAAGCTTTGTTAAAGCAAACCAATTGCTCTAAAGAACACAATTCTTCATTTAAAGTCCAGAATTTTCTCTGTGGTTCCGGTTTACAGATTGAATCATGTCCCCCCAAATTCATGTCAGTCCCAAACCCCAGTGTCTCAGAATGCGGCCTTATTTGGATGCAGGCTCATTGGAGATATATTCAGTTAAGATCACTGGTGCCCTTAATAAAAAGGGGAAATGATGCCGGGTGGATCCCAGTCGGGCGCATGCAGGAGTCTGTCTGACTGCCTCTCTGTTTCCAACTTCAGAAAAATACAAAAAAAGCGGGGGTGGGGGGGGTGTGTGGACTCAAGGGCATGTATAGAAGGAGGGCGATCTACAGGGGAACACAGCAATCTACAAGCCAAGAAGAGGGGCCTGAACAGATCCTTCTCTAACTGCCCTCAAAAAGAGCCAACACTGCCCACACCAGAATCTGGCCTCCAGGACAGTGAGAGAATAAATTTCTGTTGTTTAAAGCTCTGCAACTTTGTAAGCTTCTTACAGCAGTATGAACAGACTGAGCAGTCCTTCTAGAGAGGCTGCCGCAGTGAGTTTCAGAGCCGCTTCTCAGGTGTCTCAATAGCAGTTCATTTCAGGTGAGTCTCAGGAGGGGCCAATACCTTCGGATCCAAGCCATCAGCTCCCTGAGCCTGCTTACCCCAAGGGTGATCTCGGAGTATCCAGAGTGAGATTCTGAACACAATCTGGGCCTGGAGGAACTGTAAGTGAAATACACATGTGTGTCCAGAGTTGGGGGAAACAGCAGAGCATAGGGGCTAAACCTCAGACTCCACAGCCAGATAGCCTGGGCCAAATACTGGCTCCTTCTCCACTTATCAGCTCTGATTTCATGCTAACCTCTGTAGGCTAGTTTCTACAAATGCAAAATGGGAGTAACAGTAGCACATTCCTCAGAGTTGCTTCAAACATTAAGTTAAATACTCATAAAGGTTAAAGAATTAGAATACCTTGTATATAAATGAGCAATTGGAACCTCTTTTTTTTGGCCGTAATAAGTAATAATAAAATAGTTGGCCCTGGGCAGTTGGCTCAGTGGTAGAGTGTCGGCTTGGCGTGCAGGAGTCCCGGGTTCAATTCCTGGCCAGGGCACATAGGAGAAGCACCCAGCTGCTTCTCCACCCCCCCCCCCACTCCTTCCTCTCTGTCTCTCTCTTCCCCTCCCTCAGCCAAGGCTCCATTGGAGCAAAGTTGGCCCGGGCACTGAGGATGGCTCCATGGCCTCTGCCTCAGGTGCTAGAATGGCTCTGGTTGCAACAGAGCAACGCCCTAGATGGGCAGAGCATCGCCCCCTGGTGGGCATGCCAAGTGGATCCCAGTTGGGTGTATGCGGGAGTCTGTCTATCTCCCCGTTTCCAATTTCAGAAAAATAAATAAATAAATAAATAAATAAATTTATTAACTCAGAACCAGGATCTATTAGCTTTTATCAAATTCCCAGAAGGCCCTGTGACAGACTGACACTTCTAAAGAATGGATGGCTCACATATCTTCAGAAAAGCCCCATATGTCCCATTTCTGTCAATTTGTGATAAATCCTGAGTGGCAAACTTGCAGACAGCACCCCCCAGGAAAAGCTGGAGGCAACCATTCTGAGCTGCCCGTGAATAGGGAGCCATCTGCTTTAGCTGTCATAAAACTAGGGACAGGAGAGGTGGCCCCGTAACAAGTTTCTGAGGCGACCAAGTTACCTTCCAGAAACAATGCAAAGATAGTCTAATACCAAGAAAATAGATAAATAAAGCCTTGCAGGTCTATATTCTATAATAAAGCCTCAAATATTTTAGATTGGAAAATGTTAAAAGGACTTATAACCAAATACTCACTTCATTTAGAAAGCAATTTAATAAAGCACCCACAGTATACCTAGCCTTGTGCAAAGTTATTTCCTGGAAATTTTTCTACCATAACACAGTTTAAAAAAATGTAGGCAGAGACAAGTAAATTCATTCATTCTAAACACCTATATCACAGCAAGCACTAGGCTAGGTACTGGGAACAGATCTCCCTGGGAAGTGCTCACAGGCACAAACATAAATATATGATCCAAGGGCTTCACAGATCCCTGCCGGGACATAGACTCCAGCATTCAGAACTCCCATTGCACTGCTGTACAAGGTGCAGTGGGCAAAAGGCAGAAGTCAAGTCAGTGTGATGACAGATTCATGAAACGCTTAAAAAGGTGACTTAAAGGGACACTAGGCATCATCAGGCAGCTAAAGGGGAAACTGAGTAACTGAGGCAGAGGACTAGCAGGTGAGGCACAGCCTGTCACAGTATGGCGCCCTCTGCAGGCAGTGGGGCACAAGGACAGGGGAAGAGCTCTGTTAGGGGCATGATGTTACCAAGAAGGTAACTGAAGTACACAGTAGGGAGAGGAGGCCACAGAGCCAAGAGCACCCGCATGAAGGGCTGAGCAGAGGAAGAGGACACCTGAAATGGGCAAGCGGCTGAGACGGAGACCTGAGGGGAGGAGGGCCTCAGGTTAAGGAAGGAGGAATGAGCACGAGCTCTCTACCTCCTCAGAAACACTAAAATCACAACAACGGAATAGAAGCGGCTCTCACCACAAAAACAAAGGGAATGGAATAGGGACAGTAACCAGTTTTAGGAGCATAGAAGGCACAGTGAAGGGCACTGGGACTACGTGCTTACAGAAATCTGCCCCGTTCCCCCTCAGAAATGCCTCGGAACCAGCAGGACCAAGGCACAGCACTAAAAACAAAGGGGTTCATGGAAATTCTTTTAAAGAATAATTAGATTCCCAAGGTGCAGTCTGTTCTCCTCCCAGAGACAGGAAGTTATTCTCTGGAGAAGTGAAGCCCCGAGCACCTGGAGGCAGCAGGTGGAGTGAGGCAGGGCAGAGGGCAGGGCAGAGGGCAGGACAGAGGGCAGGACAGAGGGCTGGGCAGAGGGCAGAGGGCAGGACAGAGGGCAGAGGGCAGGGCAGAGGGCAGGACAGAGGGCAGGGCAGAGGGCAGAGGGCAGGGCAGAGGGCAGGACAGAGGGCAGGGCAGAGGGCAGGACAGAGGGCAGGACAGAGGGCTGGGCAGAGGGCAGAGGGCAGGACAGAGGGCAGAGGGCAGGGCAGAGGGCAGGGCAGAGGGCAGGGCAGAGGGCAGAGGGCAGGGCAGAGGGCAGGACAGAGGGCTGGGCAGAGGGCAGAGGGCAGGACAGAGGGCAGAGGGCAGGGCAGAGGGCAGGGCAGAGGGCAGAGGGCAGGGCAGAGGGCAGGACAGAGGGCAGGGCAGAGGGCAGAGGGCAGGGCAGAGGGCAGAGGGCAGGGCAGAGGGCAGGACAGAGGGCAGGACAGAGGGCAGGACAGAGGCAGGGCAGAGGGCAGGACAGAGGGCAGGGCTGAGAGCCCAGCAGTAAGTGAAAGGCCAGGTGCCCAGAGCCACTGGCCACACCCTCAAGAATCCTGGCTGTCAGGTGTGGACCCACTAGGCAAGAGATCAGAGCAGAAACTTCGCTGGAAAAACTGGATGGCTCTAGGGAAAATTCTACAAACACTAATAAATGGAGGCCCTCGGCTTTTTCTCGAATACCAACAGCAGACGGCAAGTATCACCAGACATTTGCGGAAAGCCTCAAAACAGAACCCCAAACTGGGGAAGTAGAGGGAATGGGACAAAGCAATGCAAGGGGAAAAGAACTTCAAAATACAACTACAATTGATATCTTCAGAAAGATATTGTTTTCATAAAACAAGAACAGTATGCTACTTTTAAAAAATTATAGAACAGCCTGACCAGGCAGTGGCGCAGTGGATAGAGCGTCGGACTGGGATGGGGAAGACCCAAGTTCGAGACCTTGAGGTCGCCAGCTTGAGCGAGGGCTCATCTGGTTTGAGCCCAAGGTCTCTGGTTCAAGCAAGGGGTTACTTAGTCTGCTGAAGGCCCACGGTCAAGGCATGTATGAGAAAGCAATCACTGAACAATTGCAGGCGTCCCCAAACTACCACCCTCGGGCCGCATGCGGCCCCCTGAGGCCATTTATCTGGCTACCCACCGCACTTCCGGAAGGGGCACCTCTTTTATTGGTGGTCACTGAGAGGAGCACTGTATGTGGTGGCCCTCCAATGGTCTGAGGGACAGTGAACTGGCCCCCTGTGTAAAAATTTTGGGGACCCCTGAAGGTGTTGCAATGTGCAATGAAAAACTAATGATTGATGCTTCTCATCTCTCCGTTCCTGTCTGTTTGTCCCTGTCTATCCCTCTCTCTGACTCTCTGTCTCTGTAAAAAAATAATAATAATAAAAATTAAAAAAAATTATAAAATAGCCTGACCTATAGTGGCGCAGTGGATAAAGTGTTGACCTGGAACACTGAGGTCACTGGTTCAAAACCCTGGGCTTGCCAAATCAATCAAGACACATATAGGAAGCAACTACTATGAGTTGATACTTCCTGCTTCTCTCTCCTCTTCTCTGTCTGTCTGTCTCTCTCTCCTCTCCTCTCTCTAAAAATCAATAAAGTTTAAAAATAATAATAAAATAAATTTAAAAATAAAAATTACAGAATAAGAGCAAGTTCTTGAATATCTACGAGACGATAGGCAAAATAAACTGAACCCATCCTAGCCGGTTAGCTCGGTTGGTTAGAGCACCATTCTGATATAGCAAGGTTGGCGAGTTCAAAACCCAGTCAGAGCACACATAAGAATCAAATGAGCCCTGGCCGGTTGGCTCAGCGGTACAGCGTCGGCCTAGCGTGCGGAGGACCCGGGTTCGATTCCCGGCCAGGGCACACAGGAGAAGCACCCATTTGCTTCTCCACCCCTCCACCGCGCTTTCCTCTCTGTCTCTCTCTTCCCCTCCCGCAGCCAAGGCTCCATTGGAGCAAAGATGGCCCGGGCGCTGGGGATGGCTCTGTGGCCTCTGCCTCAGGCGCTAGAGTGGCTCTGGTCGCAACATGGTGACGCCCAGGATGGGCAGAGCATCGCCCCCTGGTGGGCAGAGCGTCGCCCCATGGTGGGCATGCCGGGTGGATCCCGGTCGGGCGCATGCGGGAGTCTGTCTGACTGTCTCTCCCTGTTTCCAGCTTCAGAAAAATGGAAAAAAAAAAAAAAAGAATCAAATGAGTGCATGAATAAGTGGAATAACAAATCGATGTTCGTCTTTCTTGTCCATCATCCAAATCAATAAATAAAAAATTAAAAACCAATACAAAAATAATAGAAAGATGGGGCAATAAAGTTAAAGAAATCTCAAGAAAGTAGGATTTCAGGCAAAAAATAAAAACAAACAAACTACCAGACCTGTGGTGGCACAGTGGAAAAAACATTGACCTGGAATGCTGAGGTCGCTGGTTCGAAACCCTGGGCTTGCCTGGTCAAGGCACACATAGGAGTTGATGCTTCCTGCTCCTCTCCCCTTCTCTCTCTCTCTCCTCTTTCTCTAATATTGAATAATTAATTAATCAGTTAATTAATTAAAAATAAAAGCAAACCATGGTGCCCAAAGAGATGGGAAATTAGAAAGAAACTGATAGATATGTGTATTCCAAACTGCCCTCTTGATGTTCCCCTTATCTGTCAGACCTCACCCTATTGGACTATCGCCCCTGAGGCAGAGGAATTCCAAAAAGCTGACAAGCCGCCCCAAGGAGCGGCTCCGGACATAAACCAGGACTTTTGCCTCAGTATCCCCTCAGGCTCTATATAACTCGCCCTTAGTCTGTAACCCGGTGCACTTCTCCTGGAGGAGTGCCCCGGCAGGTCTTTCTCCTCTAATAAAGCCTGCACACCTGGTGATGGAGTGCCATCTCATTCTTACATCTGGTGCCGAAACCTGGGACGAGCTGCCGCTGCCCACTGCTTCCCTGGTTGTAAGTTTGGACGGCAAAGAGGGATCATCCAGGCAGTTAGTACCCTGTCCTGGGTTTCGGCTGGTCCGAAGGTAGTGAGTTATCTCAATTGATTGTTCACAGTCAGTTACAGATTGTCTCTCTCTTCAGTTGACTGCCTCTGCTAATCCTTGGATCTTTGATATCTGGGATCCCTGGGATAATAAGTGGGTAAAGCCATATTTAATATATCTCTATTTGTCAAACTTTGGTCTTCCAGACAGAAAACTCAAAATATATCGAAAATGAGTAAGGAAAAAAAAACCCTCCAAGGTTCTTGAAGAATTAACCAATTCTATTCTTACCTATGAAGATGAACTTAAAAATCAAGCATCTAATTCCTACTCTCAACCTTTTTCATGGGTAGGACTCATCAAGCAGGGCATCCAAGTGCTCAACCTCACTTCTGTATACATTTCTCACTGCTTTCTCTGTGCCTTCCTTAATAAGCCTCCCATCACTGCAGTTCCTTTACCATATCCACTCAACATCACCAAAAATCCAGACCCTTTTCCTCTTTCTGCACTTGATCTTAGCCAAAAGGCCGAGAAGCGATCCTCTTTCTGGAGTTCCTCTCTTCCAAGAAGACCCCACCTCAACCCTCTCAATTTGCTACACCAATCGGCCTACCCCGTTATGCAATAAGACTATCCCAATCAAAACTTCTCTAACCAGCCCTAACGGAACTCATTTGTGGTGCAATGGAACCATTCTAAAAACCTTAAACACCTCTTCCCCCTCCCTTGTGTCCCAGTAATAGTTGCGCTACAACTAACCTATTATGGAGAAGAAGAATTTTCAAACCAGCTGAGAACAAGCAGGAATAAACGGGCTGCCTTCCTCCCGGTCCTCCTTGGCCTTACCCTTGCCACCTCTATAACAGCTATAGGGATAGGTGGAGTTGGCTTAGGCCACAGTATATGGACTACTAACTAACTAAAGGCAGACCTAGAACAGGCCCTTGATAATTCAGCCACCTCTCTAGCCTCCCTCCAGAGACAACTGACCTCTCTAGCTCAAGTCGCCCTGCAAAACCGGAGGGCTTTAGATCTACTAACAGCTGAGAAAGGCAGTACTTGTCTCTTTTTACAGAAACAGTGTTGCTATTATATCAACCAGTCTGGCCTGGTCGAGGAAAATATCAACTCTCTCCGAAAATTTCAGGAACGAATCCGCAGTGGTCAGGTCAGCAACGGCCCCTACTCCGAACAATGGTGGAAAAACCCCTTGTTCTCCATGCTAGCACCAATTATAGGACCAATCCTAATTCTGTGCCTAATTTTAATATTTGCCCCCTTCTTTATCAAGTTCCTATAGGCCCGGATGAAAAAAATCTCTAGGATTACCTATAATCAAATGCTCCTACACTCCTATTCCCCAATACCCCAAGGAGAACTTCACAAGGGAAATATCAAATTGGTAGGGATGACAGCAGGAAGAAGCCGGCCCTCAGCCCGAGAAGTTCCCTCCTGAATGTTCTCCAAATCCTCTTCCTTTTTAACCACACATATTCAATCCTTCTAAAAAACTTACACCAACAGGTTTCCTGTCTTTTAAAATCTCCACATGTCCTCCCACTTGAGGGGAACCAGACCAGCCTGTCTCATGAGGCTCATCCAGGAGACCATGTATCACCATGTCACTCTGTCCACTTGGCACTCGCAGCAAGCACCTAACAATTATTACCTTGCAAGATTTTTCTACTTCCTCACTCAGGTGTTCGAGGACATCGCCTGGTTCAGACCTCACAGCATGAAAATTGACGACC
Source organism: Saccopteryx leptura (assembly GCF_036850995.1). Lineage (NCBI taxonomy): Eukaryota > Metazoa > Chordata > Mammalia > Chiroptera > Emballonuridae > Saccopteryx > Saccopteryx leptura. The sequence goes on from NC_089504.1 coordinate 114,124,532, forward strand.
TTCTTAACTGGATGGGGGACTTGGCTTGGCAAGGTTCCCTTCTTGACTTCTCTCCAGAAGAAGCAATAATTTTCCAATTTTTTCTCCTCTTTCTCCTCATCACCCCTTACCATATATTATAAAATTAATAACTGCCTTTTTTTATATGTAACCACAGAGTTGAGAAATGATCGGTATGTGTATTCCAAACTGCCCTCTTGATGTTCCACTTATCTGTCAGACCTCACCCTTACTGGACTATCACCCCTGAGGCAGAGGAATTCCAAAAAGCTGACAAGCCGCCCCAAGGAGGGGCTCCGGACATACCAGGACTTTTGCCTCAGTATCCCCTCAGGCTCTATATAACTCGCCCCTAGTCTGTAACCCCCGTGCACTTCTCCTGGAGGAGTGCCCCGGCAGGTCTTTCTCCTCTAATAAAGCCTGCACATCTGGTGATGGAGTGCTGTCTCATTCTTACAGAAACACAATTACAGGATTAACCAGAAGGTCCAAAACCCAGTGAATGGGGGTACCAGGAAGATTATTATCAAATATAAGGAAATGTCTCAGAAATGAGAGGTAGAAGTCCCCAGATGGAAAGTGCTCAGAGTAAATAAACATACACTCACAGGCCCATCAACATGCAATTTCAGAACACAAAGCATAAAGAGAAGATCCTGAAAACCCTGGAGGGTGAGGTGGGATCAGGTCACAAAGGACTGAGGTGGACACTGCCAATGGACTTCTCAACAGCAACAATGAAACTGGCGCGGGGAGGGGAGAAGGGCACCGATGGTGATGGACAGAGACGACTAGGAGCGGTGAACACACAGGCAAGTACAGATGACATACTGTAACACTGTGCGCCTCAAAAGCTGCATAATTTTATTAACCAGTGTCACCCCAATAAAGTCAATAAAATGTTTTTAAATGTAAAGATAAGAAAGAAACTAGTGAATAGAGAAAGCACTAGTGAGGGAGAATTATTTTGAAGCTAGCCTTATATACCTAGCCAAACTATATATTAATACCAACCAAGTAGAATTCATACATCTTCAGACCAGCAAAGCTTTACACACTTACTTTCTATGCAGCCCAGCTCAGAAAGATTCTTTACCAAAACAAGGAAGTAAACCAAGGAGATATGGAATAAAAAAAAAAACAGAGAATCCAGCCTGACCTGTGGTGGCGCAGTGGATAAAGCATTGACCTGGAAATGCTGAGGTCGCCGGTTCGAAACCCTGGGCTTGCCTGGTCAAGGCACATATGGGAGTTGATGCTTCCAGCTTCTCCCCCCTTCTCTCTCTCTGTCTCTCTCTTTCCCTCTCTCTCTCCTCTCTAAAAAAATCAAAACAAAACAAAAAAACCCCAGAGAATCCAACACAGAAGCAATAGGGAAAAAATATACATGACTGAATCTCAGAAATACTACGCTGGCTTAGTAAAAGAAACTAGACACAAAAAATTACATACTATATATCATTCCACTTGTATGGGATTCCATTTTAATGACATAGTGGAAAGATCAAACTAATCTACAGAAACAGAAAGTGAATCCGTGACTGCCTGGGGCTGGGGTGAGATGCCAACGAAGGAACAGCAGCAGGGAGCAACTTCCAAGAGGTACAGTGAACCTTCCAGGGTGAAGGCAATTATTTTGCATCTTGGTCATGTGGGGTCAATGATGACTGGGTTGGACATCTGTCAAAACTCACTGAAATTACAGATGTAAAAGGGGTACATTTAATTAAATGTCAATTATCCTCAAATAAGTTGACTTTTTAAAAGGAGCAAAGGAAAATCCTAGGGCAATAGCTGTGTACTAGCTCTAATGAGCTACTAATTCCGGTAAGAACAAACGTATAGAGGAGGACTTCAAGGAAGTCATCAGGTAAAACGGAACTGATTATTGCTATGGACTGAACTGTGTCTCCCCCATCCCACAAATACATATGTTGAAGCCCTAACCCCCTAAGACAGGGGGTGGGAACCTATGGCTCACGAGCCAGATGTCACTCTTGATGGCTGCATCTGGCTCGCAGACAAATCTTTTTTTTTTTTTTTTAATTTTATTTATTTATTTATTTTTTTTACAGAGACAGAGAGTGAGTCAGTGAGAGGGATAGACAGGGACAGACAGACAGACAGGAACGGAGAGAGATGAGAAGCATCAATCATTAGTTTTTCATTGCACGTTGCAACACCTTAGTTGTTTATTGATTGCTTTCTCATATGTGCCTTGACCGCGGGCCTTCAGCAGACCAAGTAACCCCTTGCTGGAGCCAGCGACCTTGGGTTCAAGTTGGTGGGCTTTTGCTCAAACCAGATGAGCAAAAGCTGGTGACCTCGGGGTCTCGAACCTGGGTCCTCTGCATTCCAGTCCGACACTCTATCCACTGCGCCACTGCCTGGTCAGGCGCTCGCAGACAAATCTTTAATAAAAAAAGTAGTAACGTTAAAAATATAAAACATTCTCATGTATTAGAATCCATTCATTTCCTACCACTCATGTTCATGGTTGCGGTTGGCTGGAACAGAACACCACCACAGCTGTCCTCCAGAACAACACCAAAGTTTTATTGGATAATGCATAACGTACATGCGTCATTGTATGGCTCTCATGGAATTACATTCTAAAGTATGTGGCGTTCATGGCTCTCTCAGCCAAAAAAGTTCCCAACCCCTGCCCTAAAACCCTAATGGAGAAACAGCCACTAAGGTCATAGAGTTAAATGAGGTCATAAAGGTAGAACCCTGATCTGATAGACATGGTGGTGTCCATATAAATAGGAAGTGACACCAAAGATATTTTTCTTTCTCTCTCTGCCATGTGAGGACTCAGCGAGAAGGTGGCAGTCTCAAAGCCAGGAGGGGAGTCCTCACCAGGAACCAAAGCCTGCTGCAACTGTACTCTCAAATGCTCCCGTCTCCAGGACTGTGAGAAAGTAAATTTCTGTCATTTAAGCCACACAGACCATGGTATTTTGTTGTGGCAGCTCTAGCAAACTAAGATCATAATTTTATGTGCTGAATACTGGTCTTCTCTGCTTTCCAAAAGATCATCACATTAGGCAAACTTTGGTCTTTTGTAAAAGCAAAGTGGCTTAACACAAACTTGCATAAAGCAAACTTTGGAAAGTGGAAGACACCCTTTACTTTATGCCATTTTGGTTTACAAAAGGTTTCAAAGGAATCCTCTATAGTGGTCCCTCAGTATCCACGGGCAACCAGGACCAAGAACTCCAAAAATGCAAAAAATGCAGATGCTCACATCCCCATATAAAATGATTCAGTATTTCCATATAACCTATGTACTACCTCCTGTATACCTTAAATCATGTCTAGATTACTTACATTTACTATAATGCAGGGGTCGGGAACCTTTTTGGCTGAGAGAGCCATAAATGCCATATATTTTATTTATTCATTTTAGAGGAAAGAGAGAGAGAGAGAGAGAGAGAGAGAGAGAGAGAGAGAGAGAGAAGGGGGGAGGAGCAGGAAGCTTCAACTCCCATATATGCCTTGACCGGGCAAGCCCAGGGTTTTGAACCGGCAACCTCAGCATTCCAGGTCGACGCTTTATCCACTGCGCCACCACAGGTCAGGCGAACGCCATATATTTTAAAATGTAATTCTGTGAGAGCCATACAATGACCTGTGTACCTTACGCATTATCCAATAAAACTTTGTTGTTGTCCCAGAGGACAGCTGTGATTGGCTCCAGCCACCCACAACCATGAACATGAGCGGTAGGAAATGAATGGATTCTAATACATAAGAATGTTTTATATTTTTAACATTATTATTTTTTTATTAAAGATTTGTCTGCGAGCCAGATGCAGCCATCAAAAGAGTCACATCTGGCTGGCAAGCCATAAGTTCCCGACCCCTGCTATAATGTAAATGTTATATAAATAATTGCTATACTCACAAAGAAAACCAGATAGAAGGTGACGGAAGACAATTTGACTTTGGGTGAGGGGTATACAGCATAATCAAATGTCAAAATAATCTGGAGATGTTTTCTCTCAACATATGTACCCTGATTTATCAATGTCACTGCATTAAATTTAATAATAATAATTTTAATTGACAAAAATTAATTAATTAAAAATAACTGCTATACTATATTGTTTATTGAATAATGACAAGAAAAAAAGTCTGTACATGTTCAGCAACTGTCATAGGCCAAACTTCATAGGACATGTCAGCAACAAGGCAACTTTTATTTCCAGTGCTGTGTGTGTGTGTGTGTGACAGAGACAGAGAGAAGGATAGATAGAGACAGATACACAGGAAGGGAGAGATGAAGCATCAGTCCTCCACTGCAGTACCTTAGTTGTTCATTGATTGCTTTCTCACGGGTGCCTTGACCAAGGGGCTACAGTACAGCCAGTGACCTTGGGCTCAACCCAGCAACCATGGGGTCATGTCTATGATCTCATGCTCAAGCCAGTGACCCCATGCCCAAGCTGGTGAGCCTGCACTCAAGCCGATGAGCCTGCACTGAAGCTGGTGACCTTGAGGTTTTAAACCTGGGACCTCAGCGTCCCAGGTCATCGCTCTATTCACTGCACCACCTCTTGTCAGTGCTTCTGATCCAAGGTTGGTAGCGACTGTGGGTGCAGAAGCCACGGATAACAGCCAACTAACTGTATTTGGGATTGCGCAGGAACCGGTATCATACTGAGAGACCACCAGATGATGTGTGAGGAATGGCCTTAGTATATTGAAAATGAAACAAATGTTTAAAACACAATTATTAAATCTAGAAAAATAAAATTACTCAAGGAAAAACCAATCACAGTATAGGACTTACAGGGTTTTTTTGTTGTTTTTTTTTTGTATTTTTCTGAAGCTGGAAAAGGGGAGAGACAGTCAGACAGACTCCCGCATGCGCCCGACCGGGATCCACCCGGCACGCCCACCAGGGGTGACGCTCTGCCCACCAGGGGGGGCTGCTCTGCCCCTCTGGGGTGTCGCTCCGCCGCGACCAGAGCCACTCTAGTGCCTGGGGCAGAGGCCAAGGAGCCATCCCCAGCGCCCGGGCAATCTTTGCTCCAATGGAGCCTTGGCTGCGGGAGGGGAAGAGAGAGACAGAGAGGAAGGAGGGGGTGGGGGTGGAGAAGCAAATGGGCGCTTCTCCTATGTGCCCTGGCCGGGAATCGAACCCGGGTCCCCCACACACCAGGCCGACGCTCCACCACTGAGCCAACCGGCCAGGGCCTAGGACTTACAGATTTATTCTCTCCCATTCAATATACATATATGAAAAAGCAAAATGACACAATACCATGTCCCAGTCTGTACTTTTCCTGTCCCAGGTGATCCTATCATCTCAAGAGAGTGACACGCTTCAATCACCAAGTGGGAGAAAAGGAATGACTCACTTTCTTTTATTCATTCATTCATTTATTCAACACATACTTATTAGAAGACTCCTGTGGGCCAAATGGGCCAAGCTCTACTAGATAGGGACACAGAGGTGAGGACCACAAGGTCCTTCTCCTCGAGGAAGTCACAGGCTAGTTGAGGGACCTTCACATCAACACATACATTGCACTATCACATACTACTTGAGATATAAGATAATAAAGTGCAAGAGAGAAACAGTAACTGATCTCCATAGCCCTAGCAATCCTCAATGGCCAATATCTAATAAATCCCTCATTCCAAGCCAGGAAGAAAAAACTTAGGGACCCTTGATTGGACCTCGCCATCACTCAGTAACGTAGTTCCTGGAGACTAAACCAATATGCTTCATCCGTGAATGAGCCAAAGTCATTTCTATATAGCTCAACAGCAAAGCAGTTGCATGCCCAGTAAATCTGGAAAGTTTTAGTGCTTTGTTTGAACTGCCATTCAAGTTCTCATTTGCCTTTAGCCTAAATATCCTTAGACCCTGGTGTTATGTTTTAATAAGTTAATAAAGAGAAGTGAGCATTACTCAGAAAGATAAACTGACAGAACTACTTTGCCACCTTCAAACCATGAAAATCTCTACATGGGTACAAAGGCATGCTAGGATGCCTCTGACCAGCTGTAACTGGGGTCTCCCAAGAGCCTTCTTGGGCCCAACTATTCATACTTACAGTGCCAGTTGGACTCTCAAATATCCCAATCTTGCCAGCCTCCAACACCTGGTATAGCTTTGCCATGAAGTCTTTCTGGATGGAATAGGGTGTGAAGGGAAAAGGGAAATGGATGCCACCAATCTCCTGGGTTTTATTCGCCATGGTCCTAGGGGGAAAAAATTTGGCAGTTAGCTGACAAGCCAGGAAGAACTGGCTTGAAATCTAGTACAGTTCCTAAGAGCAATCTCAACACTACCATGGAATTTCTCCTTAGGATGTACATTTTTTTGCTGGCAAAGACCATATCCTCTCCATCACGTGCAGATCCCCATGAAGTCACACCAAATGGTGCAATCCATCTAGCAACATTTATCACAAATGGCTCCAGCAGAATGCAGCCTAGGAAAGCCTCTATAGAGAAACTGCCTGCCATTTCATCAAGGATGCTTTTTTTTTTTTTATAGATACGGAGAGAGAGACAGGGACAGATAGGGACAGACAGAAAGGGAGAGAGATGAGAGGTATCAATTATTCATTGCGGCACCTTAGTTGTTCACTGCTTTCTTATATGTGTCTTGACCGGAGGGGTACAGAAAAGCAAGTGACCCCTTGCTCAATCCAGTGACCTTCGGCTCAAGCCAGCAACCATGGGGTCATGTCTATGATCCCCACGCTCAAGCCAGCAACCCCGCGCTTAAACTGGTGAGCCTGCACTCAAGTCGGCAACCTTGTGGTTTCAAACCCGGATCCTCAGCATCTCAGGCTGACACTCTATCCACTGTGCCACCACTTTGGCAGGCTCATCTGGGAGGCTTTTGCTGCTTGGGTGCCCTTCCAACTTTTCTAGGAAAGGCTTGGAGATTTCCTCACAAAGACCTGTGCCCTAGAATCACAGATGTTGCCTATAATCACTTCTGCAGCATTGTCTCACGTCTCCAACAAGGCAGCTTCACTTGATCCTGTTGGGAAGACCTCTAAGTAAAGTGTCATGACACACAGGCAGAGAATTACAATTACAGCTTTTCCTACATGGCACAAGTTAACCCACTGTTGGGAAAACAGCTGTGTTAGGCTTGCTTGCTGATTTAGCAGCTGCAAGCCCTTTGCCAGACTGGTGTGTGAGCACATGGCAGCACCATGTGTGTGTGGCCTATGTAAGGCTATGGGTGCCAGCACTCGGGGGGATTGCGGATGCCGGATTGCCTGCCCACCACTGTGAGGGGTCGTCTTGCTGTTTATTTGCCTGAGAAGCGGCTTCCTCCTGCCTGTTTGCTCGTCTGCCCTTGTGAGACTTAATTAAACGGGAATGGCCCAGAGCTTTCTGGCTCCACAGTTCCTCTGCCATCTGCCCGAATCCAATGTGGACCTGTCTGGCTTCAGTCACGGGCATTACACCCATGTATCAGATATCTTTATTTATAGATACCTCTAGTTTGCTTCTTAGTTCACCCTACCCTCCATTTCCAGTATAGACCAGAGCTGCCCCCCATAAAATGTTCTGGCCTCAGGAAGCAGAGCTTTCTGTCTGGCTGCAGACTGGCAGAGCTCTCCTCACAGGGCCTTGGCCTGGCGGGAAGAGCTCCCACTACCGAGTCCACCGTATTCCTCTTCCCTGGTCAGGCCAAGGGCTACGGGAAACTTGTCTGCTCCCTGTTTGTGTCATCTGTTTTTCTCCTCTTCTGAACCTGATTTCCCTGAGATAGCTTTTGCATACCCTTCCTTCCTTGAATCACCATTTGGACGACTGGCTCTTAAATCCTTGTTCTCACACTCTGACTTTGGAAGCCACTGCTTCAAGTTATTTAGCAGGCCCATCTTTTATAAATACAAATATTAATGTCTAAAAAAGCATTTTCATCTTTGTTACCCTGACTAGCCTCAGAAAGACTAGTAATAGGGTTAATTCATTAGGAAAGGAAAGGCAGTTGTCATGTTGTTCCCATTACAGTTTAGGGGCAGTTCCAATGAGTACAGAGGTGGAAGGATAACTACAAGAGTGACTTAAAAAACCAAGGACAATTCAATACTGAGAGGGAGGCATGCAATCATATAAGCATTCAAACATGTAGAAGAAAAGCAACTAACAAAGTCTGCACTCCTACTATGTACCGAGCACTCTCCAGGCCCTTTCACAATGATCTCCTCTAATCTGAAGAACACTAAGGATACAGTTGTTGCACCTAGATGCTTGCAGAAATGAAATAATTGTTCAAAGTCTCAGCTAATTAGAGGAAAACCAGGGATCCAAACCCAGCTCCATATGACTGCTTTAATCAAATTTAACTGTCTGCAGGAGACAGCTGGCAGACATAAAAGGGAGTTACTGAAAAGACATCTTTTTTTTTTTTTTTTCTGAAGCTGGAAACTGGGAGGCAGTCAGACAGACTCCCGTATGCACCCGACCGGGATCCACCCGGCACGCCCACCAGGGGGCGATGCTCTGCCCATCCGGGCATCGCTCTGTCGCAACCAGAGCCACTCTAGCGCCTGGGGCAGAGGCCAAGGAGCCATCCCCAGCGACCGGGCCATCTTTTGCTCCAATGGAGCCTCAGCTGTGGGAGGGGAAGAGAGAGACAGAGAGGAAGGAGAGGGGGAGGGGTGGAGAAGTAGATGGGCGCCTCTCCTGTGTGCCCTGGCCGGGAATCGAACCCGGGACTTCTGCATGCCAGGCTGACACTGTACCACTAAGCCAACCGGCCAGGGCCAAGACATCTAATAAGAGATTAAGATTTGAGACCAGCCTGACCAGGCGATGGCGCAGTGGATAGAGCGTCGGACTGGGATGCGGAGGACCCAGGTTCGAGACCCCGAGGTCGCAAGCTCATCTGGTTTGAGCAAAAGCTCACCAGCTTGGACTCAAGGTCGCTGGCTTGAGCAAGGGGTTACTTGGTCTGCTGAAGGCCCGTGGTCAAGGCACATATGAGAAAGCAATCAATGAACAACTAAGGTGTCGCAACGTGCAATGAAAAACTAATGATTGATGCTTCTCATCTCTCCATTCCTGTCTGTCTGTCCCTATGTGTCCCTCTCTCTGATTCTATATCTCTGAAAAAAAAAAAAAAAAAGACTTGAGACCAGCTGGGAAAAGCAAAATTAGAAGCCATGGACAGGGTGGGAGTTCTTGTAGAACTCCAGACTAGTTTAGATCTCAAGACATCTCCCAGAACCTCACTAATACATAAACAGCCATGGATTTGCATTCTCCTGCTCATTCACATGCCAGAGGGAGCCACTCACTGCCTTCCTCTGCTTACTCACAGCTTCGGCTCGTTCAAAACTTTAGCCTGCACGTGTCTCTTCAGCCTTCTGTACCTTTTAGCTTCAGCTCCCACTGCCAACTGAAAATTCTTTTCATATTTCTGAACTCTAAAACCCAAGAGAAAAATCTGATCAGTATTCCCTGCCCTTTTACGACAGATCACTGGTCGGCCTATGGGTGGGTGAAGCACCCAACCTGGGTACTAATCAGCCTAGGGCTTCCACTTGCTGCCATACCCCACCTCCCAAAGGAAATGATAACTCTTCAACGTTTAGGACAGCTCAGCTCCTCAGAGAAGCCTCCCTCCACTTGGCCATCCTATAGTGGTCAAACACCTACCCTCCAACTACATGCACACATGCATATTCTCTACTTTAAGTCACTTTTATTTCATGACCCTGTATTTAATCTCTTCATAGCTCTTAGCATTCTCAACTTCTTTTATGTAGTCCTCCCCACTAGAACATAAGCTGCATAAAGGGGCCTTGTCTGTCTTATTCTTCCCTGCCCCTAGACTCAGAAAGCCAGGGGCTTTGGCAACCAGCAAGCATTCAAGAAAAATCTGATGACCTGTGCTGGTGCAGGTGGATAAAGTGTTGACTCGAAATGCTGAGGTTGATGGTTCGAAATCCTGGGTTTGCCCAGTCAAGGCACATAACAATCAATGAAGAAGTGAAGTGAAGCAACTGTGAGTTGATACTTCTCATACCCTACCTCCTCTTTCTGTAGAATCAATAAAATCTTAAAAAAAAAAATCTTGAGCCTGACCAAGATAGAGTAGTGGATAGAGTAGAGTATCAGACTGGGACAACCTTGAATGAGGTCAGCGGCTTGAATGCGGGCTCATCCGGCTTGAGCATGGGATCATAGACATGACTCCATGGTCCCTGGCTTGAGCCCAAGGTTGCCGGCTTGAGCAAGGGGTCACTCGCTCTGCTGTAGCCCACTCAACCCCCCACTCAAGGAACCTGTGAGAAAGCAATCAATGAACAACTAAGGAGCTGCAACAAAGAATAGATGCTTCTCATCTCTCTCCCTTCCTATCTGTCTGTCCCTATCTGTCCCTCTGTCTCTGTCACAAAAAATAAATAAATTTTTTTTGAGCTCTGGCCAGATAGCTGTTCTTAGAGCTTCACTCTGAAGCACAGAGGTTGCCTGTTCAATCCCTGGTCAGGGCACACACAGGAACAGTTCCTGTCTCCCTCTCTCCCTTCCTCTCTCTAAATCAATAAAAAAAAAATATCTGACATGGGGTCTGCAAGGTTTCTCTACTTCAATGTGTGGGTAGAGGAAGTCCCATGACTAAAGTAGTTAATAGTTTCAAACTGTTTTCATATAATCTCACAACAACCCTGTGTGGCCAGTATTTTTATTAGCTCTATTTTTTACGTAAAGAAAGTAACACTTAGAAAGGTTAAGTGACTTGGCCAGTCACTCAGCAACTATCAGAATCCAAGATTTGAATGCACATCTGCCAAACCTTCAAGTGCCTAAACTGTGAATTTCCTCACTCTTCCTCTCACCAGGTAAGACTGAAAATGATTCAGGTACCAAACCTTAGAACAACAGGAAACAATACAGAAAAAAATAATTATTATTTCACTCCCTGGGGGTACTAATTATGGATTTCATTATTCCAAAAGCAGCACAAGCTAAGTCAGAAGTTAAAGAAGGGCTTAGATAAACCCATGCTATTAAGAATGCTTGGTGTAATTTTTTTCTGATCTCTTCAGGTTGGCTGCATGGAAGACAACCACGACCTCCCCACACAAGCTCTCCCGAGATTTCCCCACCAGTGCTAAGTAAGGCACATACCAGTGCAGAAAACCTTAAGCTCATTGAATGAGGTAATATATAAGAAACTTGGGTATATATTGGTTCTGAAAGTGTTGATTTTCCTCCATCTTCAATTATTACTCCTTATTTACTTGGCTATAAACAACTGCTACACATTGAACTGTGTCCCAACCTACCTTAAATTCATGTGTTAAAGCCCTTACCCCCAACATGAGACTATTCGAAGACAGGACTTTTAAGAGGTAATTCACATTAAATGAAAAAGGTAATCAAGATTAAATTTAGGCCCTGGCCAGTTGGCTCAGTGGTAGAGTGTCAGCCCAGCACGTGGATGTCCCAGGTTCCATTCCCAGCCAGGGAACACAGGAGAAGCAACCATCTGCTTCTCTCCTCTTCCCCCTCCCTGCCTCTTCTCCCTCCCTCCCCCCAGCCATGGCTCCCGCCAGCGAGTTGGCCTCAGGACCTGAGAATGGGTCCCTGGCCTCAGCCGCAGAAGCTAAAAAAAATGCTCCATTGCTGACCAATGAAGCAACAACCCCAGATTGGCAGACCATCGCCCCCTAGTGGGCTTGCCGGGTGGATCCTGGTGAGGGGGCATGCGGGAGTCTGTCTCTCTGCCTCCCTTCCCTCTCACTAGAAAAATAACAAACAAGCAAACAAATAAATAAAAGATTCAATTTAGTCATAACAGTGGGGTCCTAATTCTTATTAGAATCGGTGGCTTTATAGAAGGAAGAGAGAGAGCTCTCTCTTTACCAGCCATGTGAGGACAAGTAAAAACAGGCCTTCTGCAAGAGAAAGAGGGTCTTCACCTGGGATAGAATACACCAGGACCTTGATCTTCAACTTCCAGCCTCTAACGCTTTGAGGAAAAAACTTCTGTTGTTTAAGCCACCCAGTGTATGGTATTTTGTTATAGCAGCCAGAGAAGACAGAAACTAGGTTCTAGGCACTGCCAGCTTTTAAGCTCCTAAAATGCTTTAACTTCACAAACCTGGGAGATAACACAGCCCCAAAAGAAAACGTTTCCTGCACCTGCTGTTAAACCAGAGCCACAGCTGGGGACATGGCCTGGCCCACAACCTTGCTCTGGCCTTCTGTGTCCCTCCCAGCTCAGTCCCCAAAGTCCTAACACTGTGTAGGGAAAACCTGATACTCCTTAGTACTTTTTTTTTATTGACTCCAGCTAAATTTATTTCATTAAATTATCGGGGGGTTTTCCCATGCTGCCTTCATTCATTTATTTTATTGCATTTACTGGGGTGACACTGGTTAACAAAAGTATACAAGTTTACTTATTAGTGTTTATTTCCACTTTTCACTGCACATCCTCCAACAACCTGGTCAATTCCATTTACTCGAACCCTCTTGACTGGACCCCACTCCACCTTGATTTTCTGAAGGGCAAGCAATAGGGCAGGGGCATTACAGTATGAGCGCTGGGGTCAGACTGCCAAATTTGAGATGCCCGCGATATTCCTGCCCTAAGTTAGTAGCACGAATCCTCGGTTTCTTCAAGTGTAAACGAGTGACAGGTAAAAGCGCATACTCATAAAGTTGCAGTGACCACTAAATAAAATATTTTCTCTTAGCACAGACGGGCTATTTATGTGCCTGGTGCGTGATAACTATTACTCCAAAGCAGCGCTCCAGTTCAAGCGCACATCCCGCCCTCCTTTACCTCCTGTTCCACTTGCATTAGTTTCTCGCCTGTCAATTATACGTTTAGCCCCACCCCTCCAGATCCGGGAGGTTTTCCCGCGCTGGCGCTCCGGGGCCCTCAAACCTCCCCCAATAGCCTTCGTTTGGCTTACACGGGAGCTTGCCCTTTTTCATTTCCTCTCGCCCGCTCCTTATCTTTGTCACCTCCCAGCACCGCCGCTCACCCTCGTCCCTGGCACGACAGCTTCGCTTCAGGCCAGGTGCAGAGGAATCAAAGTGAATGCGCTGAATTTAAAATCGCAGATCAATGAGAGATCAAGCCCAAAAGGAGCATGGAGCGTGCAGGTGCCCACGCCCCCGCGCCACTGCGCGTGCTCACCGGCGGACTTGGGCGTGTTCTCTTTTTGCAGCACTGCGCTTGCCCAGCGGGCTTTGCAGTAGGAATGCTGCCTGTGATGGACCTTCAGACTCTGATTTCTGACGTCAGCCTCTGGGCTTAATGTCTGACTTCCTCTGCACTCCTGTCAGTTAAAGCAGTGGTCCCCAACCTTTTTTGGGCCACGGACCCATTTAATGTCAGAAAATATTTTCACGGACCGGCGTTTAGGGTGGGACGGATAAATGCACAAAATAAAATTGTGCGACCAGCGTAAAAACTGGTATTTTTAAATATACTTGTCGAACTTACGAGACAAGCGTCAAGAATGAGTCTTAGACAATGTAACAGAGGGAATCTGGTCATTTTTAAAAAATAAAACATTGTTGAGACTTAAATATAAATAAAATGGAAATAACTTAAGTTATTTATTCTTTCTCTGCGGACCGGTACCAAATGGCCCACGGACTGGTACCGGTCCACGGCCTAGAGGTTGGGGACCACTGAGTTAAAGGATGCTTGATTCTCTGCCAATAGCGCTAGAAGTACTAAGCGCTCTGAGTTGCATTACTTAATCAACTTACCAAACATGGGGGTTGAGGGGACATAAACTGTATCCCGGAATTGAGAAACCCGTTTTCTGGTCCCCGCTTTTGTCAGGCCTTCACATGTGTGAACCTGTTATTTTACCTTTAAATGGATGGTACAAACCTCAATTGGGTTGTGCCTGAACTTCAACATTTTTATTTTCAATTAAAGTTGACATATAATTTTTGTTTTCTTGTGGGAGAGACAGAGAGAGTCAGAGGGACAGACAGGAACGGAGATGAGAAACATCAATTCTTTGTTGCAGTTCCTTCGTTGTTCATTGATTGATTTCTCATATGTGCCTTGACCGGGGGGCTACAGCCAGCGACCTTGGACTCAAGCTGGTGAGTCTTGCTCAAACCAGATGAGCTCGCGCTCAAGCTGGCGACCTTGGGGTCTCGAACCTGGGTCCTCCACATCCCAGTTCGATGCTCTATCCACTGCGCCACCGTCTGGTCAGGCTTGACATACAATATTAGTTTCAGAAATAGAACATACTGATTAGACATTAATATAACTTAGGAAGTGATCACCCCAATAAGTCTAGTACCCATCTGACAGCATACATATTTATTAAAATATTATTGACTTTTTTCCATATGCTCTGTTTTACCTCCCCATGACTTTTTCATAACTGGCCATTGGTATATATTTTTTTGGCTTTGTTTTGTTTTTTGTATTTTTCTGAAGTGAGAAGCGGGGAGGCAGAGACAGACTCCTGCATGCACCAGATGGGCATTCACCCAGCATATTCACTAGAGGGCGATGCTCTGCCCATCTGGGGCGTTGCTCCATGCCAGCCCGAGCCATTCTAGTGCCTGAGGCAGAGGCCAGGGAGCCATCCTCAGCGCCCATGCTAACTTTTGCTCCAATGCAGCCTTGGCTGCAGGAGGGAGAGAGGAAGAGAAAGATAGAGGGGGAGGGGGAAGGGGGAGGAAGCAGATGGGCGCTTCTCCTGTGTGCCCTGACGGGTAATCATACTCAGGACTTCCTCACGCCAGTGCTCTACCACTGAGCCAACTGGCCTAACTGACCATTGGTATTTCTTAATCCCTTCACCCCTTTCACTCATCCCCAAACCCCCTCCCATCTGGAAAATCTGGCATCCATCAATTTGTTCTCTGTATTTATGAGTTTGTTTCTGTTTTGTTTGTTCATTTATTTTGTTTTGTTGATGCCACATGAGTGAAATCATGTGGTATTTGTTTTATTTCACTTACCCTCTAGGTCTATCCATGTTTTCGCCAACGGCAAGATTTCATTCTTTTTTATGGATAAATAACATTCCAGTCTCTGTACTTGTCAGTCTGAGTTCAGAGGTAAGGGATGGAAGGCTGTGAGGAACTGGGAGGTGGAAAAAGACACAGGGAGCTTTAGGCAGATAGGACATACTTTATTGGCAACGGCAGCCAGGTGCAATATGGTGGCAACAACAGCAGCTGGCAGCAGCAGCAACTTGACGCAGTACCTAGGTGTTTTATAGTAAAATCAAACAAAAGTGGCACCAAGGCCCTGGCCGGTTGGCTCAGTGGTAGAGCGTTGGCCTGGTGTGCGGAAGTCCTGGGTTCGATTCCCGGCCAGGGCACATAGGAGAAGCGCCCATCTGCTTCTCCACCCCTCCCCCTCTCCTTCCTCTCTGTCTCTCTCTTCCCCTCCTGCAGCTGAGGCTCCATTGGAGCAAAAGATGGCCTGGCGCTGGGGATGGCTCCTTGGCCTCTGCCCCAGGTACTAGAGTAGCTCTGGTCGCGACAGAGCAACGCCCCGATGGGCGGAGCATCGCCCCCCGGGTGGATCCCGGTCCGGCGCATGTGGGAGTCTGTCTGACTGCCTCCCCGTTTCCAGCTTCAGAAAAAATACCAAAAAAAAAAAAAAAGTGGCACCAAGCCACGATTACATCAAGTGTGTGCAGGGTGGGGGGGTGGGGGGGGGTAACATAGTTATATAAGGGAGATGCGCATGTGTACTGTCCCCAGCCTCTTTCCCTTAGTCATACATGGCCAGATCTGACATAGCAGAGCTGTCCACACCGACTCCATCTTGTGCAGGCTGTTTACTAATTCTGGGGATACCAACTTCCCCACACTCTACCCCTTAAACAGTCTGTACTTGAGAGGGTACATGGGCCCAGAATGCTGCTCTTTGAGCCTATAGGCCACAACAGTAGTATAGGAGCAGCAGCCTACCACAAGAGCCAGGGAAACTATGGTCCACCTCTAGGTGGACATTAGGTTATTCCATCACGACTGAAGAAGGCCATGGGAGAGGGCCTACATAGCTAGTACCTCAGTAGCTATTTCTTGCAGAGGTTGGGTTACATTTATTTGATTATCTGGGATATACATACAACACTCTTCATGGAGGATAGCACATGTACCTCCTTGGGCAGCTGTCAATAGATCCAAGGCCATCCTGTTTTGTAACACAACCTTATGCATCTGAATAGTTTCATTTATCATGAGAGTAAGGGCCTGCTGGGTTTGAAAGCCTGGGCTGTGTGCTCAGCTAAGGCCGTCATCTCTAACTCTACTTTAATAGCACCCCCTCTGGGGAAAAAGACAGCTAAAGGATAAAACCACCAAGCAGTATGTTTCTCTTTATGCCAGCTGTTGTACAGCATGTCCCAGTTGTGTGGGGTTTCCAGCAGGGCCTTCAGAAAATGCCCTGAAAGATAGAGTCTTCCCCAAGTACAACTCCCAATCCAACTAGTAGGGAGATAAAACCATTTGTAACCCCCACAAACCCACATATAACCTGGGGGTACCGTGTCTACTTGTTTGGTGCTGGTGTGCTTTCAACCATCTACCAGTGACCAGGCTTTGTTACTAGGGTGATATTAGGCCCTGGCCAGTTGGCTTAGTGGTAGAGCATCAGCCCCGTAGGTGGATATCCCAGGTTCAATTCTCAGGGCACACGAGAAAAGCAACCATCTGCTTCTCCACCCCTCCCCACTTCTCTCTCTGTCTCTGTCTTTCTCTCTTCCCCTTCCACAGCAATGGTTCAATTGGTTGAAGTGCACTGGCCCCTGGCACTGAGGACGGCTCCCTGGAGCCTCCGCCTCAGGTGCTAAAAATAGCGTGGTTGAGAGCATGGACTGAGATGGGCAGAGCATCGGCCCCAGATAGGGGGGTTGCTGGGTGGATCCTTGTTGTGGTGCATGCAGAAGTTTGTCTCTCTGTCTCCCTTCCTCTCATTTGGGAAAAAAATTTTTTTAAAAGGTGAGGGGGGGCCCTGGCCAGTTGGCTCAGCGGTAGAGCGTCGGCCTGGTGTGTGGAAGTCCCGGGTTCGATTCCCGGCCAGGGCACACAGGAGAAGCACCCATCTGCTTCTCCACCCCTCCCTTTCTCCTTCCTCTCTGTCTCTCTCTTCCCCTCCCACAGCTGAGGCTCCATTAGAGCAAAAAGTTTGCCCGGGCACTGAGGATGGCTCTGTGGCCTCTGCCTCAGGAGCTAGAATGGCTCTGGTCGCGACAGAGCGATGCCCCGGATGGGCAGAGCATCGCCCCCTGGTGGGTGTGCCAGGTGGATCCCGGTCGGGCGCATGCAGAAGTCTGTCTGACTGCCTCCCCGTTTCCAGCTTCAGAAAAATACAAAAAAAAAAAAAAATAGAAAAAATAAAAGGTGAGGGGGGATACATGCTGGAATATGTATAGTACCATACTATAAATCTGAACTTAGTCTGAAATGATGAAAGAGAAAGATTGAGAAAAGAACAGAGAGAGAGAGCGCACAAATATGGCAAAATATGTTAGCAAACTGCTGAATGAGAGTTTATGAATAATAGGTGTTCATTGTACTGTTCTTTCAACTTTTCTATAGGGTTGTATTTGTTCAAATAAAAAGCTGGGAGAGAAAATCAACTAATCATCAAAAGACACCATAGGTAGGTAAAAATGGCAAACAATAGTGTGAAAGAATATTAATGTCACCCATAAAATCAACAAAAAGTTCATTATACAAAATATATAACAATTTCCTGAAAATCAAAGAAAAATACAAATAAAAAAATGGGTAAGAGACTTATGAGGAATTCATAACAGAGGATATCCAGATGGTCCATAAACATGCCAATAGGTCTTGCTCAACTTCACTAGGAATTAGAAAAGTGGAAATTAAAACCACAAAAATATAGCACTATATACCAACCTGAATGGCTTAAATTTAAAAGGTTTACAATGACAAGTGTGACAAAGATGTAGAACAATGGAAAATTTCTAATACTACTAGTGGGAGTGTAAAATAATACAGCCACTTTTGAAAAGTTTGGTATTATCTACTTCATGATCCTTTCCTAGGTATACACCTAGCAAAAATGCATACTTACTTACAGTGACAGACACATGTGACTGTTCATAGTGCCATTATTCATAATAGCCCCAAACTGCAACTCAAATTTCCAGTGTCAGGATAAATAAATTGGGATATATTTATGTATTATTCCTCTGATAGAATACTATACAGTAGTGAAAATGAACAAACAGCAAGCTTATGCGACAGTATGTATAAATCTAACAAATGTAAAATGAGCAAAAGCCAGATGCAAAATAATACATACTTCATTACTGCTCCTATAAAAAGCTCAAAACAGGCAAATATAAATTACTGTGTTTCTGAGGTAGTAAAACTTTAAAGAAAAGCAAGAAAGTTATATTTTTAAAAAAAGACTTTATTCATTTTAGAGAGGAGAAAGAGAGAGAGGGAGAGGGTGGGGGGAGGAGCAGGAAGCATCAACTTTATGTGCCTTGACCAGGCAAGCCCTAGGTTTTGAACCGGCAACCTCAGTATTCCAGGTCGATGCTTTATACACTGTGCCACCACAGGTCAGGTAAGAAATTGATTTTTATAAAGGTTTCATGGGTTATTCTGGGAATGGAAACTAGAAAGGATCACAATAAGGAATGCTAGGGTGCTGGTGATGTAATTTCTTTTACCTGGATGATGGTGACACAAATACTGTATTTGCTTAGAATCAGGCAGATAAGCCAACAAAAGAATGCAAGTGTCTAAAAGACTGATGGAAGTCCAGGAGCTAATAAGGAGTCTACAGGAATTCTTCAAACATTACATGTGCATGAAGATGAAGTGCCAGCCATTCTTCCAAACTTCCAACCCAGTAGTGGGATTCAGCCAGTTCGCACCAGTATGGCAGAACCAATACCTAATTTTCAGTTGAGTTCGGTGAACCAGTTGTTAAAATGGCACTTGTAATCACAGTTCTCTCTAAGGTGGGTGCCTGGGCAGCTGTCCAATGTGGAAATCACAGATTTACATTCCTTACTCTTTTTTTAACATTCATCTGCGCAATAGTGTATTCTAAGCGCCCGTAGCAATGTTCATTCTGTCCATGGGTGAAAAAAATTTGATGGACTACACTTGTGATATTTATTCATTTCATAAAACTCATTATACCTTTGATGAAATACATTTTAATTCCCTTGCTTTTGTTACTTCAGTAAACAAACATATAACATAAAAAGTGCCAAACAACCAGGGGGTGACAAGCTGTCACTGGAAATATCTTAAATAAGTTTTATTGTTTTTTGTCAGGTATTATTTAATTTTTCATTAATATTTTAAAACGCTTTCTTATAATATAATCTAGTTTTGTGTACCTCTTTTATTGTTCTTATTTAAGTATTAAATGCATGAAATAATAAACTACCTTTCAGTATATCTTTTTTTATACTTAAAACAGTCAGTAGGGCAGAAAACCAGCTGTTAAACTATTTGAATCCCATCACAACTCTAACCTGTCAGCTAAGAAGGGAACAGAGGAACAAAAAGTAGATTAGTGGTTGCCAGGGGCTGGGAGCTGGGGAAGGTTGGGAAGTGATATTGAAATGGTACAGGGTTTCTTTATGGGGTGATAAAAATGTTCTAAATTTGATTGGGGTGATGGTTGCACAACTCTGTAGATATATTGAAAGGTATACTTTAAATGGGTGAATTATAGCCTGACCAGGTGGTGGCACAGAGGACCCAGGTTCAAGAGCCCGAGGTCGCCAGCTTGAGCGTGGGCTCATCTGGCTTGAGCAAAGAGCTCACCAGCTTGGACCCAAGGTTGCTGGCTCCAGCAGGGGGTTACTCGGTCTGCTGAAGGCCCACGGTCAAGGCACATGTGAGAAAGCAATCAATGAACAACTAAGAAGCCGCAACGCGCAACGAAAAACTGATGATTGATGCTTCTCATCTCTCTCTGTTCCTGTCTGTCTGTCCCTGTCTATCTCTGCCTCTGTAGAAATAAATAAATAAATAAATAAATAAATAAATAAATAAATAAATGGGTGAATTATATGGTCTGAATTCTATCGCAATAAAGCTCTTACCAAGAAACTAGAAATTTTTGGCATGTTTGTACAATGATGTGAATGTATTTAGTGCCACTATACTATACACCTAAAAATGGTTAAAATGGTAAATTGCATCTTATATATATTTCACCACAATTAAAATAAATAAGTAAATAGAAAACAAAAATCAATTGCATGCCATGTACTGGCAACAAACAATTGGAAAGTTAACTTTTGAAAATACCATTTACAATAGCACCAAATCCAAAAATACCCAGGAATAAATCTTTATTTAAAAAAATGTATTTATATTCCTGATTTTAGCAAGAGAGTAATGGACAGAAAGAGGAAGAGACAAGAACTGTTCCTGCATGTGCCCTAACCAGGGATCAAACCTGAAACCCCTGAGCTTAGGGATGGTGCTGTAACCAACTAAGCTATCTGGACAGGGCAGAATAAATCTAATAAAAGATGTGCAAGACCTCTATGTTGAAAAATATAAAACATAACACATTACTGAGAAAAAATAAAGACTACCTAAATAAATAGAGGCAAGTATCATTTTTGGATTAGAAGACTCAGTATTTAAGATGTCAAATCTCCCTAACTTGATGTATAAATTCAATGGAATCCCCACCAGAATACCCAAATTATTTTATTTTATTTATTTATTTTCTTAAGTGAGAGGAGGAGAGATAAGATTCCCACATGCACCCCAATCTGGATCCACCTGGCAACCTGCTCAAATCAAGGGAGCTATCCTCGGGGCTGGGATGACGCTGGAACTATTGAGCCACTGGTTGTGAAAGGGGAATAGAGGGAGGAGAGGGGGAGGGGTGGAGAATCAGATGGTTGCTTCTCCTGTGTGCCCTGACCAGGGATCAAACTAGGGACATCCACACACCGAGCCAATGCTCTATCAACTGAACCAACCAGCCAGGGCCCAGCCTTTTTTTAGATATAGACAAAGAGATTCTAAAATGTGTATGAAAACATTTAAACACCTAGAAAAGCCAAGGCAATCTTAAAACGGAAGAACAAAGTTGGAGGATTTACACTACCAGGTATCAAAATTTATTTCACAGCTACAGCAACTAAGATTATTTGACACAGGGACAGATTAACAGACTAACGGAACAAAAGAGAGTCAGTCCATAAACAAACATAAATACATAGTTACACCTGATAAAAGACAAAGGAGCCATCTTAGTTCAGTAAAGGAAGATGGTCTTTCAATGAATGGTGCTGGGTCAATTGTACATCCATAAAATAATAAACCTTGATTCTACCTCAGTTCACATGTAAAATTAATGAGATGGATCCCAGGTCTACATGTGAAAGATAAAACAAAAAAGTTTCTAGAATTTTAAAACAAAAAAGAGACTATCTTCATGGGATAGGCAAAGATTTTTTAAACAAGACACACATAAAAAATCACTATCATTCTTATCAGACAACATGACCATCCATGTAGAAAATACAAAATAATCAAAAACAATGACAAAAAAACCCTAATGGAACTAATAAGGAATTAAAGCAAAGTTGCAGGATATAGATTTATATGCAAAAGTTCATTGCTTGCCCATATGCCAGCAATGAATAAATGTAATTTGAAATTAAAAAAAAAAAAAAAAGAATAAATAAAATTTAAAAAAAGCCTGACCTGTGGTGGCGCAGTGGGTAAAGCGTCGACCTGGAAATGCTGAGGTCGCCGGTTCGAAATCCTGGGCCTGCCTGGTCAAGGCACATATGGGAGTTGATGCTTCCAGCTCCTCCCCCCTTCTCTCTCTGTCTCTCTCTCCTCTGTCTCTCTCCTCTCTAAAAAAAAAAAAAAAAAAAAAAAAGAATAAGTAATTTGAAATTAAAAGCAATATACCATTTACATTAACACCCTGCCATAAATGAAATACTTAAGTATAAATCTAACAAAATATATACAAAATCTACATTAAAAAACTACAAAACTCTGATGAAGAAAACCAAAGAAATCAATAAAGATAGTACATGTTCATGTATAGGAACACTCAATATTGTCAAGATGTCAGTTCTTCCACATTTGATTTATAGATTGAATGCAATCCCAATAAAAATCCCAGCAAGTTATTTTGTGGTTATTGACAAACTTCTAAACTTTATATGCAGAGGCAAAAGACCCAGAAAGATCAACACAATATTGATAGAGAAAAATAAAGTAGGAATATTGATACTGCCTGACTTACCATAAAGAGACAGTGATCAAGACGGTGTGGTATTGGTGATGGAATAGATAAATAGATAAATGTAACAGAAAAGACAGGCCAGCCTGAATAGGCAGTGGCACAGTGGATGGAGCATCGAACTGGGATGCGGAGGACCCAGGTTCGAAACCCTGAGGTCCCTGGCTTGAGCGTAGGTTCATCTGGTTTGAGCAAGGTTCACTGGTTTGAGCCCAAGATCACTGGCTTGAGCAAGGGGTTATTTGGTCTGCTGTAGCCCCCCAACACAGTCAAGGCACATATGAGAAAGCAATAGATGAACAACTAGGGTGACACAGTGAAGAATTGATACTTCATATTTCTCTCCCTTCCTGTCTGTCTGTCCCTATCTTTCCCTTTCTCTGTCTCTCTCTGACTCTGTCACCAAAAAAAAAAAAAAAAGGCCAGAAATAGATTCACATAAATAGAGTCAACTGATCTTTGACAAAGGAACAAAAGCAGTACAATGGAACAAAGATAGTTTCATCAACAAATGGTGTTGGAAAAACTGGACATCCTCAAGCAAAAAAAAATTAATCTAGACAAAGACCTTACACCTCTGCCCAAGGATCCATGGTGTGCTCAATGATGAAGTTGAGGTTTCTCTATAAGAACTGAGGTAAACCCAACCCAGTGCCCATGAGGTTAACCTTTACACTAAGCAAATCCCCATTACTGCAGACCTCACATAGATGTCTACTATTTTTTTTTTAAAGATTTTTATTGATTGTTTGATTGTAAAAAGGCAGCAAGGAAGTTCGGATGGGAAGTACCAGCTCGCAATTACTTCTTGTATGTGCCTTGACCTGGCAAACCTGGGATCTCCAACCGGCAACCTCAGTGTTCCCAGTCAACGTCCCATCCACTGCTCCACCACAGGTCAGGCCATTTTTCTTCTTCTTTTTTTTTGACAGAAACCAAGAGAGAGACAGAGAGAGGGAGAGACAGGGACAGACAGACAGAAAGGGAGAGAGATGAAAAACATCAATTTTTCATTGTGGCACTTTAGTTGTTCATTGATTGCTTTCTCATTTGTGCCTTGACCGTGGGGCTTCAGCAGACCGAGTAACCCCTTGCTGGAGCCAGAGACCTTGGGTCCAAGCTGGTGAGCTTTGCTCAAACCAGATGAGCCCTCCGCTCAAGCAGGCGACCTTGAAGTCTCGAATCTGGGTCCTCCGCACCCCAGTCCAATGCTCCACTGCGCCACTGCCTGGTCAGGCCCTTTTTTTTTTTTTTTTTTTTTGCATTTTTCTGAAGCTGGAAACAGGGAGAGACAGTCAGACAGACTCCCGCATGCGCCCGACCGGGATCCACCCGGCACGCCCACCATGGGGCAACGCTCTGCCCACCAAGGGGCGATGCTCTGCCCATCCTGGGCGTCGCCATGTTGCGACCAGAGCCACTCTAGCGCCTGGGGCAGAGGCCAAGGAGCCATCCCCAGCGCCCGGGCCATTTTTGCTCCAATGGAGCCTTGGCTGCGGGAGGGGAAGAGACAGAGAGGAAGGCACAGCAGAGGGGTGGAGAAGCAAATGGGCGCTTCTCCTGTGTGCCCTGGCCGGGAATCGAACCCAGGTCCTCCGCACGCTAGGCCGACGCTCTACTGCTGAGCCAACCGGCCAGGGCCAGGCCCTATTTTTCAAATAGTATTAAACTGCAGCTGTCATCACTAAAATATATAAATAAATGTTCTATGAAACGTGTAATTGCTGTTTTGGTCAGTGGTATAGTTTGTGTTGCTCAGATAAGAGACACCAAACATAGCAAGAAATTAGGTAAGGGTCCTTAACATTTTGGTATTACATTTTTGACACAAATTATACTGGTAATGTTCTAATTTATAGGTTGGGTTGTATACTACCAAAGTTCATTACATTGGAATGTTACATAACGTGTGTATATATGTATACACACACACACACACACTCATCTCACATTCTTTTAAACAATCCCAATAGTATATAATTTTTTAAATGTTTACGAGCACTGGCAGTCTAAAAAAAATAAACTAGAAACTCAAATACAAGGGCCTTCATGTGTAAAGGATGGGCCAGCATTAGGGAGATGAACCAGATGAGCTCAGGAAGGCTCCTTTTGGCAATAACAAAACTTCTAACCTCAACATGAGTCATCTATAGGGTATGGTGGATGATTTTTAAAAAGTGTGCTCTCTTTCTCTAGCAATAAAGGAAATTTTCAGAAGGATTTTAATTGGCTGAATGATACCAATGAAAATAACTACATTGTTAAATATCTTTGATGAGAATATTAACTAAAATGGGCTGGGCAAGGAATAAGCCAAGGAGGGAAAAAACAGAACATCTGTGTACTTTCTACATTGAATATGTGTAAGTTTTACAATCAGAAGAATATAATGTAATGTAAATAACCAGAAAAAAAATCTAGAAACAATGAAGTCATGCTCTGAGATTCAAAAACCCAATGCCTACTGCCCCTCCCCTCTCCCTTCCATCCCCCAACCTCCTCACCCCTCATTCACTGAACAGGGAAAGAACTTTCTGGCTGGAAACCTTTCCCTGTTGTCCTTCCCCTTTCCCTCCCACCCTATCTTCCCCCTCCCTTATAGACCTTTGTCCACATCTCCACAAAAGCATTTATCACGTTAGATTTATGACCATAATTTATTTTATTTTATTTTTTTACAGGGACAGAGAGAGAGTCAAAGAGAGGGATAGCTAGGGAAAGACAGACAGGAACGGAGAGAGATGAGAAGCATCAATCATCAGTTTTTCGTGGCAACACCTTAGTTGTTCATTGATTGCTTTCTCATATGTGCCTTGACCGTGGGCCTTCAGCAGACTGAGTAACCCCTTGCTTGAGCCAGCGACCTTGGGTCCAAGCTGGTGAGCTTTTTGCTTAAGCCAGATGAGCACGCGCTCAAGCTGGCGACCCTGAGGTCTCAAACCTGGGTCCTTCCGCATCCCAGTCCGACGCTCTATCCACTGCACCACTGCCTGGTCAGGCTATGACCATAATTTTTTTTTTTGTATTTTTCTGAAGCTGGAAACGGGGAGGCAGTCAGACAGACTCCCGCATGCGCCCGACCGGGATCCACTGGGATGCCCACCAGGGGGCGATGCTCTGCCCATCCGGGGCGTTGCTCTGTTGCGACCAGAGCCACTCTAGCGCCTGAGGCAGAGGCCATGGAGCCATCCCCAGCGCCCGGGTCATCTTTTGCTCCAATGGAGCCTTGGCTGCGGGAAGGGAAGAGAGAGACAGAGAGGAAGGAGAGGGGGAGGGGTAGAGAAGCAGATGGGCGCTTCTCCTGTGTGCCCTGGCCGGAAATCGAACCCGGGACTTCCGCATGCCAGGCCGTCGCTCTACCACTGAGCCAACCGGCCAGGGCCTATGAACATAATTTATTAACCACCTGCTTGAAGGTGGGCATTATGCTAGATAGCTGACATCCATGTCCTTTAACCATCACAACTACCCTCCTTGACAGATGTTACTACCCCCATAACCTGCCCCAAATCGAATGGTTAGTACATAGGTGACCCAAATCTTTGCTTACTTCAATGCATATGCTCTTTCTACTACTCTAAAGTTATGTATTTTATGCAATGACAGTCACATCTTTAGTTCTTGATTAATACATGCTGACAGGAATGAAAAGATATAGATATGTTATTTGCTTCCACTAAAGAAAAAGATGCAGAAAAGCATTATTCTAGAGGTGAACTTTTCTCTTCTATCCCAACTTGTTCTGCCAAATAATACCCAATAGCCCCAGCATTAAAAGAAACTAGCACATGATGAAAATAAGCAGGTGCCTAAGCCAACAGCAAGGTTACTGCCAAATCTGCAAGCCAGCACCCTACCCCTATCCCTGTCCCCTAGAGTTTTGGCACTTAGTAGGGGTTTCTTCCCCTAATAAGGAAAGTGTACAAAAGAAATAGATTTACCTCTAGTGAGTCAACCTCCTCCCTCTCAATATCCTTCAAGGGTATCCCCAGTTAGCTAATAAGAAATGTATTACGGGACCAGTGGTGGCTCAGTGGATTGTTGACTGGGATACTGACGTCCCAGGTTTGAAACCCTGAGGTCACTAGCTTGAATGCAGGCTCATCTGGCTTGAGTACAGGGTCATTGGTTTGAGCATGGGATCATTGACATGATCGCACAGTTGCTGACTTAAGCCCAAAGTTTGCTTGCTTAAGCCCAAGGTCATTGGCTCAGCTGGAGACCCCCTGGTCAAAGCACATATGAGAAGCAATCAATGAACAACTAAAATGATGCAACTAAAAGTTGATGCTTCTCATCTCTCTCCCTTCCTGTCTCTCTTTTAAAAAGAGAGAGAGAGAAAAAAGAAATGTCTTGGTTGTGGCTAAACTCATTTGCTGTAAATAGCTGGAGGAAAGTTTTGTTTCTTCTGCAGCTCCTTCCAGTAAAGTTCGATCAGAAAGAACTATGATGAATTACCAAATTATGTTAAGGTATTGAAATTTCATCTGTAACAGCCCTTTCAATTACCTACCTAAATGGGACAATTCACATTCAACAGAGCAGTGTCAGGCCCATAGCCAGGGCTCAAATAGTTTTACTACTGGAATACAAATTAATGTAGCCAATGACTATCTGATACAACTCACCAGGCACTATGCTAAACTGGGGATAAATGCTAAGCAAAATCAAGATCCTCTCTAGCAGGATCTTTTTGCCAAAAAGCTATCGTGTGGGTAACTAGGGGTTGCAGAGCTTTGAATCACCACAGATGCTCAGCATTCTATAGGCAGTCTATAAACACTTGGGAGTCAAATATTGAAAAAATAAGCCCTGGTCAGGCAGCTTAGAGCATCCTCAGGGCATGGCAAGATTGAGGGTTGGATCTCCAGTCAGGGCACATACAGTAATCAACCAATGAATGCATGGTTGAGTGGAACATCAAATTTATGTTTCTGTTTCTCTCTCTTTTTCTCTAAAGCCAACCAATAATTTTTTTTTAAATTTTGTTTTAAAAGAAAATATACCTTGCCTCAGGCCTTTAGTAAAATGGAATGACTTTGGCCCTGGCAGGTTGCTCAGTGGTACAGCATAGGTCCAGTGTGTGGAAGTCCCGGGCTCGATTCCTGGCTAGGGCACACAGGAGAAGCGCCCATCTGCTTCTCCACCCTTCCCCCTCTCCTTCCTCTCTCTCTCTTCCCCTCCCTCAGCCAAGGCTCCAAGGGAGCCAAATTGGGCCGGGCGCTAAGGATGGTTCCATGGCCCCTGCCTCAGGCGCTAGAACGGCTCAAGCCGCAATGGAGCAACGCCCCAGATGGGCAGAACATCGCCCCCTGGTGGGCATGCGGAGTCTGTCTGATTGCCTTCCCGCTTCTAACTTCAGAAAAATACAAAAACAATAAAAAATGGAATGTCTTTTTTCTTGAGTTGAAACAACATTTGTTTTTAAGTATTAACCGAAATAGCAGTTTTATTGTCGGGAAGGACCATTCAATACGTGTCCCGTTTAAGAATCCTTAGCTTTGTGGGTCATTTCCTGCAAATGGCTCAAGCACTTTAAAGAGCTCCACACCGCACATCTTCCGGGCTCTGGGAGAAATTAAGGCTGCTCTAACCCAATTCTGTGCACAGAGGGAAGCGCAACTAGCTCATGGTACCCCCCATACCATTCCATTCCCGCCCCCCCCCCCCAACTTGTTACGTGTGCCCGCCCCGTGAGCACGCAGAGGCCACGCGGCTGTGTTTATGGCTGGCATTTATAAACACGCGCGGCGTCTGAGGTCGGGGAGACCCACCACACCGTCGCCACTCACATCCGGCTACACAGCTGGGAGCAAACCAAGCGGCGGACTGCAATGTATAGAGCGGATTTGGGTTGGCAGGCTTGGCACAGGGAGTGATGTCGGGGCATCGAGAAGGATCTGGAAGAATCCGGTTTGACTGGGAAGCGGGAAAGGGAGGGCCCAGGAGAGCGCAAGGCGGGTAGGGGACTGCCCCCCCCCCCCCGTAGTCTCCACCCAGAGTCCCAGGAGTGTGTGTGTGTGTGGGGGGGGGGGCAGGCAATCAGCATAAGGAATGAACCAGAAATAGGAAAAAAATTCATATAATCACCGGCAGCACTAGAGCCACAACCGGCTTAACCGTCGCCGTCTCTAGAAACTTCTCCACGCCCTCCCCCTCCGTCCCTCGCTAGCTCTCCGGCTCCTCCCAGCCCCTCCCTGCGCGGCGGGGCGGAACCAATCACTCCTCCGGCCGCTCCGGGACCCACCTACGACGGCTCCCCAGCCGGATTCCGCTGCGGGCCAGGGAACCTGAGGGGCTGAGCCTCGGACCAGTTCGCAGGTCGGCGTCTGCGCGCCGCCCCGCCGAGCAGACAGGCCGCGGCGCCCAGTGCCCAGCTGCCCGGGTAAACGGCACACGGAGCGGCGATGACGGCGGAGGAGATGAAGGCGGCCGAGAGCGGGGCGCAGTCGGCGCCTCTGAGAATCGAGGGAGTGGACATCAGCCCCAAGCAGGATGAAGGCGTGCTGAAGGTAAGGGCGCCGACGCTGGGGAAGCCCGTGGCCTGCGGGGGGCGGCCGAGCCCTAGTCGACCGTCGCAGCCGCTCTCCCGCCGAACCTGGGAGCCCCGCCGGGCCAGGCTGGGGACTCCCGCCTCTGCAACCTCCCGGCCTATGGTGGAGTGTTTGTGCAGCGGGCGGCCGGTTGCATCGCCTTCCTAAACCAGGCTGCGTTGTTTGAGGGCGAAAGGGGAGTGATCTAGGTGCGCGGGTCTCCCCTTGCCCATTTTTCTGGCCCCTTTGGAAGCCTGTGGTCTGGGCTCAGGCCCCCGACGCTGCAGGACCAACTCCGGTGTGCAGCGTGCAGAGGGGAGGGACAGGCGCGGCGGCTGACGCGAGCGGCAGCTAGGGGGCCTCGGGCAGCGTGCGCCCGGCCCGGCCCCGACGCCGCCCCTCCCTCACCTCGGTCCGACCCCGCAGCTGTGGCCAAACTGCCAGCTCCTTCCCTGCCAACAGCAGCCGGGAAGGCCCTGGGCCGTCTTCGTCGGTAGTGGAGCGAGAGCTTGCCTACTCCTGGCAATATCAGCTAAGATCTGAATCGGTCACAAGACTAATTTCTGGCCCAGCGACTTATGTGCCACTTGGCGCCCGGGCCTGGCCGCGAGGAAGGTTCTGGTGCTCTCCGCTTTTTCTTTAGCCCCTTTCTAAAGGTTGGGACTTAGGTAGGTCACCCGCTCAGCCATGCTGTCCCCCCTCCCACCAGCCCCGGGAAAACCGGGGAGCGGTGCATGCTGGGACCTGTAGTTCTCGTACACGGACCCACGCCACCCCAGATTTGGGGCTTGGGGTGTGATGCCTAGAGGAAGTGCTTTGCTTAGGAGCCTGCGGCAGTGTAATCGCCAGACTGCAATAGCCATAGTGAAGGGGGAAGGGTCTTGGCCTGAGGGAGCAGGGCAGCTTGACCTGGGTCAGTACAGCCAACGGTGAGTTCAGAGCAGGTTCCCACAGAACACACGAAATACCAGCCCGGATCTCATTCCCGCTGCTTTACTCCACGTGTGTGTGTGTGTGTGTGTGTGTGTGTGTGTGTGTGTGTGTGTGAGAGAGGGGGGGGGGGGGCTTGGGCAAACCTCCAGGAGTCCCTGTCTGGTCCAGAAATGCATGTGGCTTTCCTCCTATATCTTGGAATCTCAAGCTGCTCTTCCAATGGGCATGTGGCTTCCCATTCTCTCTCCAGTGTCCTGGTGATCTCTATCTTCCACTCCTTTCCCTTATCTTTATTACTCCTTAATCCCCCATCCATTCTATCAGAGAAGCTTTCCTTGGGCAATGACACACCTATCAGGTTGCCTGTGGAGGGAGCTTTTGTAAATGCTGAGGAAGAGAAGCAGAGGCTTCTAAGTTCCTGGGAAATAATCTTAGCCCAGAAATAAAGGGCTTAAACTAGTCTACCAGTGCTCATCTGTAATTTAGTATATTCCTTTTTCCTCTTTGAAACTCTTCATTAGCCATATTCCTCTTATCTCCAAATCAGACCCTGATCTGGCATTTAGGAAGAATGAGAAAATGGAGCATAAGTACCTCTGCCTGACCTGTGGTGGCGCAGTGGATAATGAACTGCCCTGGAACACTGAGGTCACTGGTTCGAAACCCTGGGCTTGCCTGGTCAAGGCACATATGGGAGTTGATGCTTCCTGCTTCTCCCCCCTTTCTCTCCCTCTCCCACTCTCTCTTTCTCTCCCCTGCATAAAAGGAATAAATTAAGTAAGGAAATACTTCTTCCTTTGCTGCTGATAAATGTTACCAATTTAATCCTCCAACAGCTATAATAGGGATTATCATCACTACTTTACAAATATGGTTTAGAGAGTTTGAGTGACTTATCTAAGATCATACAGCAAAGATTTGACTTGGGTTTTTTGTCTCCAGTTTTCAAACCAAGTCATATCACACCTCAGGAGAGATAGGAAGGTCAGTTGGCTTCTATCTAAGATTTATATCAGAGTCCCTTGAGGAATGGTTCCTTGAATCTACTTAAAGGAGACAGAAGACTCCCTCTATGTTTCTGTCAGAGGCATGCAAGTGGTTTTACGGTCCCATGCCTGGGTACTCATCTTCTCCCCCTTCCTCCCAGGTCATCAAGCGAGAGGGCGTGGGCACTGAGATGCCTATGATTGGGGACCGAGTCTTTGTTCACTACACTGGCTGGCTGTTAGATGGTACCAAGTTTGACTCCAGTCTGGACCGCAAGGACAAATTCTCCTTTGACCTGGGAAAAGGTAGGCAATAGACTTGGTAGATAGGCTTCGAGGAGGATTTAAGTTGTCAGAAGCAGGAACGATATTATTAGAAACTTGGAGTGGTTTATTACAGGCTGTTGGTTTTCTTTTTGTTGTTGTTGTTGCTATTCCTTTTTTCCCCCAGTCCTGTAACTATATTGATTTCTCTCTCTCCTTCCCCTGATTACTTTTGAACACCTCACTTCCTCTTCAGGAGTGGACTGCCTTGTTTCTTGAATTCCTTTGTTTCCATAGTTGAGTGGTTTCTTTAATTTTTAAGAGATCTGACAGGACCGCACTGATTGCAACCAGGTTTTCTACCTTCCTGGTCCCATTTCTAAAAAGTGTCTAGCTTCCCCTCGGGCATGGTACCCTGGGGCTGGTGAGCTCAGAGTCAGATCTGTAGAGGGATCTGTTTGCTTTCTTTACCTACAGGGGAGGTCATCAAAGCTTGGGACATTGCTGTAGCAACTATGAGGGTAGGAGAAATATGCCGCATTACCTGCAAACCAGAATATGCCTACGGTTTGGCAGGCAGCCCACCGAAGATCCCTTCCAATGCCACGCTTGTGTTTGAAGTAAGTGTCCAGCCAGAGAACAAAGAGCCGGCCTTATCTTAGCTCAGGGCCTAGTTGCCCTCCTGTCTTTCCTGCCACTTGGAGACAGTATAGCCAAGGCTGAGGTCCTGGCCTTAAGGGGAGAGGAGAAATGGAGAGGGCCGTTGGCTCTGCTGTGCACATAGCTTACTGCTGCCAGAATGTGGGCTTTGATGGAGGTTTTGGGTGGGAAGAGGTGCCCATGAGCCCCTCTTCAAAGCAGGTTAATAGGTTGAGGTGTATTTATTTCTAGAGCAAAGCCCAGAGGAAATGGGGTATAGTTTTAACTGAAAGGAGTCACGCGGTCTGTATCTGTGTGCAGTAATAAGTGACAGCATTGAATATTGGCACCTAGAGATCAGAGGAGGGGAGTAATGCCTCCTGCCATGGGTCAACAAGGTGAGGAAAGTTTTCATTGAGAATGCAGAACTTGGCACTGTTTTGTTTGAGAGTAGTTGAGCCCTACTCACCAATAATACTTGGAGAATGTTCAGAAGACTTCTGAAAGATGTTGGGACATTTCTAATGCCTGTCAAATTGGGCTTCTCAAGTAGTTGAGTTAGGATTCTCTGGAACATGCCCCTAATATGCAGAGGAGGTAATAAATAGATTGATCTCCTGAAGTTAACTGAGATCTATGTGGACTACCCACCTCTACCAAAGTTGAGGCTGGGGCAGGTACCAAGAACTTAGCAAAAGTGCCCCTCTGTCAACTCCTAGTGTGGCTGCCCTTGTGGTCAGACCTAGTCTGGGAATTACTAAGAACTTTTCTGAATGAGAGAGAAGTTGTATCTCACTGTTGACGAGTTAGTGCTGAAAGGAGTTGTGTCATCTTACGTCTTGGACCGCAGGTGGAGTTGTTCGAGTTCAAGGGAGAGGACCTGACCGAAGAAGAAGATGGAGGAATTGTCCGGAGAATACAGACTCGGGGCGAAGGCTATGCTAGGCCCAACGAGGGTGCTATTGTGGAGGGTGAGACAGTAGTCAGGTTTTAAGTCACTTTCTTTTTCTGATGCTCTTTTCTTGTCTAGCAAATGAGGGATTTGATATACCCTCTTAGTATACCAAGTCTGAGAACACAACAAGGGCGTCTTGGGGGCAAGAAGTGATGAAGGTAATAAAGGGAGGCTGGTAGCATCCTTCTTCAGTCACCTTCCTGCTCATGGGCCTGATTCATTACCTCTCTTGCATTCCAGTTGCACTAGAAGGATACTACAGGGACCAGATTTTTGACCAGCGAGAGCTCCACTTTGAGATCGGCGAAGGGGAAAGTCTGGATCTGCCTTGTGGGTTGGAGAAAGCCATTCAGCACATGGAAAAAGGAGAACATTCCATTGTGTACCTCAAGCCCAGGTGAGTGAGCACTTTGTAGAACAGGTGGGTGAACCAAGGTCAGAGATCTACATGTCCACAGTGAGGTGCATAACTGGCCCTATGTGTCCTTTCTTCTGCATGTGTTTACTACCCCCACAGCCTCATGAGTGTTCACTGCCTCTGGGCACCACAGACATAGGCCATTATGATCTCTTTGCTGTATTTAGGAGTGTGGCCACAACTGTCCACATCTCCTTGGATCAGAACGTAATCTTTTCGGTCATGGCTCCTATAGACTCTCTCCAACATCAAGATTTTCATCTTTATGACATTTCTTGAAGCACACCTACTCTGCCAGACACAATAAGGAATGGGCCTAGGTACTCAGGGACATTGTTCTTGACATCTCTTGATTCATTCTTCAGTGAAGTACCCTTGAAATTAGTAAGCATACCAGTGTGTAGTATGAGTTATTACTAGGATATGTAAGATACTGAGAGACTAACTAATTGTATAAAGAAGTCGGGGAAGATTTTGCCGAACGGGAAACATTTGAACCAAGTCTTAAAAGGGTTGGGGAGGTACTTTCCTGGAAACAGATAGGAAGCCTTTTCGGTAAGGAGCATGTTAGGTGCTGCTAAGATGACAGGTTTTTTGCCCCCACAGCTATGCTTTTGGCAGTGTTGGGAAGGAAAAGTTCCAGATCCCACCAAATGCTGACCTGAAATATGAACTGCACCTCAAGAGTTTTGAGAAGGTGAGTTGGTTCAAGATCTTTTCTCTCCTGAAGTAGTTCTCACCCTGCCTGTGACTCTCTTGACAACTGTGTTTCTCCCTTGGGGGACGGCAGGCCAAGGAGTCTTGGGAGATGAATTCGGAGGAGAAGTTGGAACAGAGCACCATAGTGAAAGAGCGGGGCACCGTGTACTTCAAGGTGAGCCAGCAGCCGTGGTCCTGAGGATACTCCCAGGAAGGGCTCCTCTGGGCTCACCCTTCTTCCCACCTCCCGCCCCCAATGGCTGAGGTCATTTTCTGCCAGGGAGTGGACAAGTAGCCCCTGTTGTCCTCACTTAGTATATCTGAGCTAGCTGCTCTTGCCTGGGGCATTGAGGGTAGCAGGGTAGGCAGGACTCTTCTGCTCATGGGTCACTGATGTCTGCAGGGTCAGAACCTGCAGGTGCAACTGGACCTGTGTTGTGTGCCTGAGCCTTCCTCCCGTTCTAGGAAGGCAAGTACAAGCAAGCTTCATTGCAATACAAGAAGATTGTGTCCTGGCTGGAATACGAGTCGAGTTTCTCTAATGAGGACGCGCAGAAGGCACAGGCTCTTCGGCTGGCCTCCCACCTCAACCTGGCCATGTGTCATCTGAAACTACAGGCTTTCTCAGCTGCCATTGAGAGCTGTAACAAGGTGAGGCCCCTTTAAAGAAGGCACAGGAGTGCTCTGGCTAGATAGCTCTCTGTTGGTTAGAGCATTGTCCTGATATGTAAAGGTTGTGGACTCTATCCCTGTTCAGGGCACATACAGAAATAGGTTTGTCTCTCTTCTTCCTCTTTGCCCCCTCCCTCTCCCTGGTCCTAAGAAAAACAAGCACCTTGGCTTCAGTGGTAGGAGGCAGCTGACAGTGTCTCAGTGAATAGAGCATCAGCCCAGCATATGGACATCACAGTTTTGATTTCCAGTCAGGGCACACAGGAGAAGTGACCATCTGCTTCTCTCCCCCAACCGTCACCCTCTTCCCCTCCCACAGCCAGTGGCTCGATTGGTTCAAGCATTGGCCCTAGGTGCTGAGGATGGCTTGGTTGGTCCCAAGCGCATAAACCTCAGGTGCTAAAAATAGCTCAGTACTCAAGCTTTGGCCCTAGACAGGGTTGCCAGGTCGATCCTGATTTAAAGAAAATGGAAATGTCAGAGGTCCTTCCCTTCCATGTGAAGAACTGTCTTCCTAGATCTTGGTCTTTTCCATTTATTGCCCCAAGATTGATTCTTTCTGAGGCAGAGCTAGCCATTTCCGTTCCCAGTCATCCTGCTGAGGGCCACCTCTAGAGCCCAATCTTGACCAGATAGGCTACAGGAAGGAGCTGAGGTCTCACTGTTGCTTCCTCCTTCATCATTAGGCCCTGGAGCTGGACAGCAACAATGAGAAGGGCCTTTTCCGCCGGGGAGAGGCCCACCTGGCAGTGAATGACTTTGACTTGGCACGGGCTGACTTCCAGAAGGTCCTGCAGCTCTACCCCAGCAACAAAGCTGCCAAGGCCCAACTGGGTGTTTGCCATCAGCGGATCCGCAAGCAGCTTGCACGGGAGAAGAAGCTCTATGCCAATATGTTTGAGAGGTTGGCTGAGGAGGAGAGTAAGGTGAGGATCAGGACAGGCACAGGGACGAGGTAATGTCTCTTTTTATACCCATCTCATTTCCTTGTCCCTGTGCCCAGCTGAGCTGGTGTGGGCTCTTTGTGCCTGTGGTTGTTTGTGCCAGTCCTGGAAACCAGAAGTTGCCCTGTCCATGGAACAATAGCATGTATGTTCCCTCAGTAAAAATCTCTGCTGTCAGGGCAACATTCCTTGGTGGTCAGGGCTGGGAACCCACTTGAGTAAGTAGAGGTCAGGAATCAGTTGTCAAGTGTGCTTCCTAACATATGTTGTCTGTGCATTTTTAAAACACAGGTTTTAAACATCTTTTTAAAAATCGGTAATACAGCCTGACTTGTGGTGGCACAGTGGATAAAAGCTTTCGACCTGGCATGCTGAGGTCACCAGTTCAAAACCCTGGGATTGCCTGGTCCAGGCACATATGGGAAGCAACTATATGTATTATGAATTGATGCTTCCCACCCCATTTTCTCTCCTCTCTCTAAAAATCAATAAACCTTAAACATATATAATACATATATATAATACGTCTATATATATGTAATACATATACGTAGTTAAATTCAAGTTGTACAAAAGAATTTGTAGTCAGAAGTCTCCCACCACCCAAAAGCAACTGATATTACCAGTTCTTGTATCATTCCAGCATATTTGAGTACATGTACAATTAGACACATTTATGTTTTCTCTCTTTTTCCTAATAAAAGGCAACATGCTCTGTGTTCTATAGCATGCTTATTTTACATCAACAACCAAAAGAGCTTCCATGTTTGTTCTTATGTTTATATATCTTTCCATCGCATAGATATACCATACCTCATTTACCAGTCCCTTATTTTTAGTCTCCTGGTGTTCTAAACCAGCACTGTCCAGTAGAAATATAATGCATACCACATATATAATTTTAAGTTGTCTAGTAGCTGTGCTAAAGAAAAACAGGTGAAGTAATTTTAATACTGTGTAGTTGACCCAAGGTATCTAATTGCAACCTGTAACTTTTTAAATTGCACCTGTGTATTTTCAGACCAAGTCATCAAAATCCAGTGCATATTTTACACATACAAGACATCAGTTTTAACTACCTAAATTTAAAGTGCTCAGCCTTTACGGTGCTAGTAGCTGCCATGGTGGAAAATTAGTTATGAACAGTATTGCAATAAATGATCTTTTAAATATATAGTTTTTTACATGTACAGGTGTGGTTTTTTTTTTTGTTTTGTTTTGTTTTTCTACAGAGGCAGAGATAGACAGGGACAGACAGGAACAGAGAGAGATGAGAAGCATCAATCATTAGTTTCTCGTTGCGTGTTGCGACTTCTTAGTTGTTCATTGATTGCTTTCTCATATGTGCCTTGACCGCGGGCCTTCAGCAGACCGAGTAACCCCTTGCTGGAGCCAGTGACCTTGGGTCCAAGCTGGTGAGCTTTTTGCTCAAACTAGATGAGCCCGGTGCTCAAGCTGGCTACCTCGGGGTCTCGAACCTGGATCCTTCCGCATCCCAGTCCGACGCTCTATCTACTGCGCCACCACCTGGTAAGGCCTACAGGTGTGCTTTTAAGACACACCATATTGCCTGACCTGTGGTGGCGCAGTGGATAAAGCGTCGACCTGGAAATGCTGAAGTCGCGGGTTCGAAACCTTGGGCTTGCTTGGTCAAGGCACATATGGGAGTTGATGCTTCCAGCTCCTCCCCCCCTTCTCTCTCTCTCTCTCTTTCTCTGTCTCTCCCTTTCCTCTCTTAAAAAAAAAAAAAGCCCTGGCCGGTTGGCTCAGCGGTAGAGCGTCGGCCTAGCGTGCGGAGGACCCGGGTTCGATTCCCGGCCAGGGCACACAGGAGAAGCGCCCATTTGCTTCTCCACCCCTCCGCCGCGCTTTCCTCTCTGTCTCTCTCTTCCCCTCCCGCAGCCAAGGCTCCATTGGAGCAAAGATGGCCCGGGCGCTGGGGATGGCTCCTCGGCCTCTTCCCCAGGCGCTAGAGTGGCTCTGGTCGCAATATGGCGACGCCCAGGATGGGCAGAGCATCGCCCCCTGGTGGGCAGAGCGCCGCCCCATGGTGGGCGTGCCGGGTGGATCCCGGTCGGGCGCATGCGGGAGTCTGTCTGACTGTCTCTCCCTGTTTCCAGCTTCAGAAAAATAAAAAAAAAAAAAAAAAAAAAAAAAAGACACACCATATTTCCCCATGTATAAGATGCACCTTAATTTTGGGGCCCAAAATTTGAAAAAAAAAGTATTACATAAAGTTACTGAACTCAAGTTTTATTCATCATAAAATTCATACAACTCTTTATCAGTGTCAAAACTCCCATCCATTAGCTTGTCCTCATCTGTGTCTGGTGACAAATCACTGTCTTCAACAATGAGAGCAAAAACAAGCGCAAAAAAGCGGGAAATGCAAGTAAAGAAACAACTACTTGCATATGTAAGACACCCCCAGTTTTTAGACCCCAAATTTTGGGGGGGAAGGTGCGTCTTATACATGGGGAAATATGGTATGTAGAAAGGGAATTGCTGTGTCCATTTAATTCTGCTGGAAATGAATGTACTGTACATTGTTTCACTTGTGGGATGAGTATTGGGTACAGACTGGACATGGTGGCAGGGTGCTGGGTGTGTGGAAGCCGGTCAGTAAGTGCAGGCAGGCAAGAGTGGGGACATGGAGAAAGCATTACCTTTCTCACCAGGTGACCGGGCCTCTTTCTTCTCGCAGGCCAAGGCGACAATAGCTGCAGGAGACCGTCGTGCTGATGCAGAGATGAAGGACGAGCAGGAGGATGTGGCAGGGAGCCAGTCTAAGGTGGAAACTGAGGCATAGCCCCTCCCCAGCCCTATTCCTGCAGCCGCCTGCTTCCTTGCTCCCTACTCTGCTCCACCCTGTTCGTTTTGTAAAAACTGAAGAATTTTGAGTGAATTAGACCTTTATTTTTCTATCTGGTTGGATGGTGGCTTTGGGGGGAGGGGGAAAGAAGTAGGCTGGGGGATTGAGGTGGGGGATCATTGTAGGTATTTTCACTCCCTCCTTCCCCCGTTACACATGAGCAAATGTACATCCATGCACACTCATCAGAATGTTAATTTATTTTGCTTCCTCTTTTGGTTATGCCCATTTTTCACATGGTAGAAGGGGGTGAGCAATAGGAATGTGGGATCAGATGTGAAACCAGGGTGGAGAGGGAGAGCTCCTGGGCGGGCATCTTCCTCCTCCTCCCTCCTCCTCCCTGTCCATTTCCAAGCACGTGGCCTCCGTGTGGGTGCTAGGGGCATGGGAAAAACCACTGTTGTGCCCGTTATTTCTTTCTGATCCCTTCTTCACCCAGATGGTGTGGTTGATGATTTCTCCTGGGGTCATGGTGACCACCCCCTGTATCCCCTTCCAGTATTTCCTCTCCGATCTCTTTCTCTTCTCAGCCAGGTCATGTCCCCACCCCCCATCAGCCTCTTCTCTGCACATTGCTGAAGGTCCAGGCTCAACTCAAGTTCTGTACTTGAGCAATAAAGTGGAAACATAAAAACTGGGTGTCAGGCAACCTTTTTTGTTTTGGCCTTAGAGGGTGGGCATGCATGGCTACATTGTGGGGGACAAATTAAGGGAGTCACCCATCTCAAGTCCTTAAAATGCAGCACCTGATAGAGAATCGGTGGTTGAGCCTGGAGCAGCGCTGCCACACAGGGCCTCCTGGGCTCTGCACAGGCGGCTCCAGGGCCGCGCTGAGATCCTCTACACGTTTCCACACTCTCCACAGCAGCCTGGCAGTTTCTGCTGGCTCTGGTTCTCTTCCCAAACAATAAGGACGTGGAAAACTTCCAAAATACAGGGGCCACTTGTGTTTGGTTTGAAGTTCGATTTCCCTATCTGCCTAACTAATCCCATAGAAAGGACAGCCTCCCTTGGTTTCTTAAAAGGTAAAATCTGTTGGCCCTGGCCAGTTGGCTCAGTGGTAGAGCATCGGCCTGGCGTGCAGGAGTCCCAGGTTCGATTCCTGGCCAGGGCACACAGGAGAGACGCCCATCTGCTTCTCCACTCTTCCCCCTCTCCTTGCTCTCTGTCTCTTCCCCTCCCGCAGCTAAGGCTCCATTGGAGCAAAAGGTGGCCCGGGTGCTGGGGATGGCTCCTTGGCCTCTGCCCCAGGTGCTAGAGTGGCTCTGGTCTCAACAGAGCGATGCCCTGGATGGACAAAGCATCGCCCCCTGGTGGGCATGCCGGGTGGATCCCGGTTGGGCGCATGCAGGAGTCTGACTGCCTCCCCATTTCCAGCTTCAGAAAAATACAAAAAAAAAAAGTAAAATATGTGTGGTGGCGCAGTGGAGAAAGCGCCAAGTTAATGCTGGGGTCACCAGTTCAAAACCCTGGGTTTCCCTGGTCAAGGCACATATGAGAAGCAACTATGAGTTATGCTCCGTTCCTTGCCCCCTTCTCTTTAAAAAAAAAAAAATTAAAATAAATTAAAAAAAATATGTATAAATCTCTGATGTCAGTAACACCTGTGTGACACCTTTTACACAAAAGGGATGAACCAGGGAGGGGGGCAAAGGGGGTGTCGAGGGGAACAGGTGGGGAGCAATGTATTCGATGGAACACTCAAATCTATTTAAACACAATAAATTAAAATAAATTGAAAAAAAAGGGAAGAAAAGTCCTCAAGCCAGGTAACACAGGCAGTCAGGCTCACTTGCCAGTTTCCTTCTGGGTTCTAAGAAGAAAAGACTGCTTTTTTCCAACTGCTTGACCCTTCACTCTTGTAACAGGCCCTGGGAGAGACCAAGGGGCATAAACAGCTAAGCTGAGACTTCTGAATTTGGCTGCTGGCCAGGGGTCTCCATCTGTGCACCTCTCTCTCTGGGCTGTAGTAATTCCTGTGCATGACAGAGCTAGAATGCCTACCCACATGCCTGTAAGCAGTTCTTCCAGAAGAATTTTCTCCACACTTTCACTGTGGAAGAGAAACTTACATGTGTAAAAGATACACCAGGTCACAAAAGCATGACTGGTGCTGGAGCCAGAACTAAAATGTGCTCGTCCTAGTTTCCTCGTGTCACCCTTACTCTCTTGCTGGATTCACACCCTAGTCCTGGGCTTGGCTTTTTTAGGTATTTCAAGCTTAGACATGGCCCTGCAGCCAACGATAATAGCTAACCTTTCGTGACATAAGCCTAGCACTACAAGAGCCTCATGTAGAGTGACCTTAATCCTCACAACCATCCTACAAAGGAACCACCCCATTTTACAGATGAGAACACCAAGGCCCAGAGGTTAATGCAAAGATCTGCCTGGAATATGAGATCTCTTGAACAAATCTGAAGTTGGTCATGAAGTTCATGTGACGTTGGGCAAGTTGAATCTTTCCTGAACTGCAAAAATAGGGAAATATACAAAACGCTTCTGGGGTTTCTTACAGCTCTGAGTGCTTCCGTAGGAATCCCAAGAATTTAAAAGAATCACTTGTGTAGCACTAGCTGGACAAGCCTTGGTTTATGTGTCCTGTGAGGCTGTTTGTGGCCAGAAGTCTTAAGTTTAAAATTAAACCCACTGCCTACCCCACTGTTCTCAGTGAATGCTCAAATAACAACCAGTAGCAATCAATATTTTTAGCTGTTAATACAAGTTTGCAAGTAGTTTCTGGAAGTTTTAAAATAGGTTTTCTTCTTGATATGCTGAAGTTGCAAGTTAGACCCCCGTCATAGCACATAAAAGAAACAATGAATGCATGAATAAGTGGAAAACCAAATTGATAATTCCTTCTCTCTCAAATCAATAAATGGTTTTTTGGGTTTTTTTTTTTAAAGATTTGATTCATTTTAGGAAGGAAGAGAGAGAGAGAGAGAGACAGAATGAAGGGGGGTTATAGAGCAGGAAGCACAACTCCCGTATGTGCCTTGACCAGGCAAGCCCAGGGTTTCAAACCAGCGACCTCAGCATTCCCAGTTGTTGCTTTATCCACTGCACTACCACAGGCCAGGCTTTGTCTTGTTTTTTTAATTTCAGTAAGTTTGACCAGTGGTAGCACAGTGGATAGAGCAATGACCTGGGATGCTGAGGTCTCAGGTTTGAAATCACGAGGTTGCCAGCTTAAGCATGGGTTCATCCTGCTTGAGCACAGGCTCATCAGCATGCGTGTGGGGTTGCTGGATTGCACAAGGGATCGTGAACCTGATCCCATCATTAGCTTGAGCCCAAAGTTTGTCTTGAGCAAGAGGTCACTGTCTCAGCCGGATCCCCTAGGTCAAGGTATCTATGAGAAGCCATCAATGAACACCTAAATTGCTGCAACTACAAGTTGATGCTTCTCAGATGCTTCCCTGTCTCTGTCCCTCTGTCTCTCGCTCAAAAAAAAAAAATTATAAAATAGGGTTTATCTTCCTAGTGCTGGTTCAAACATCAAGTTCTATGAAGTTTCTCCTAAGTACAGTATGTCCAGTCTCTCCATTCTGTCAGCTGCTCCCTAACATCACTGTGCGCCTCCAGCCTGCTCCTGTCCAACAACACTCCCGGCTTGCATTCCCTCTTGCCCCACCTGCATTTGCATAGCATTCCAATTGTATCCCTCCGACTGCAACGTGTCAGTGATTCCCCATCCCATTTATGCTGAAGATCAGAATCTGTCATAAGCTACAAACACCTTTAAGGCCTGGCCCCCCTGCCTTACCCTCATCAGTACACACTTAACTTTTTTCCACTCTATACCAGCCACACTGCCCTGATAGTGTACAGGTAATTGTACATCTCATTTCAATTGGAGAAATAATATGTAAAGGACATTTGAGATGGGACTAGTAAACAAATAGTACCTTTTTTAGAAAACGGAAACCCTGGCAGGAGAGCTTGGTTGGTTAGAGCGTTGTCCCGAAGCAGATGTTGCTGGTTTGATCCCTGGTCAGAGTACACACGGGAACATATCTATGTTCCTTTCTCTCAAATCAATTAAAAGACAAAACAAAACTGGAAAATTACAATAAGCTATCACCTCACATCTGTAAGAATGTCTGTTGTCAAAAAGTCAAATAATAAATGTTGGCTAAGATGTTGGGAAAAGGGAACCCTTGTGTGCTATGGATGGGAATGTAAATTGTCAACCCATGTTTGTCCATTCAAATGTCAATCCATTCATCATCTATTTCTGAATTTATTCGTGAAAGAACATCCAGACAGAAAGATAAATACTTTTGATAGCATGCAATTTAAAATGAACAACTGTTTTAGAAATAAAGGAAAGAGAGAGAGAGAAAGAGCAAGAAAGAAAAAGAGAAAAAGAAAAGAAAGAGTCTGATCAGTGATGGCACAGTGATATAAAGTCAGCCTGGGGCTCTGAGTTTCCAGGTTCAAAACCCTGAGTTGCTGGCTCAATTGCGGGCCCATCCAGCTTGAGCACAGGCTCACCAGCATGATCCCCTGGTTGCTGGCTTGAAGCCCAAGGTCACTGGCTTGAGTAAGGGGTCACTGGCTTGGTTGGACCCCTCTGGCCCCTTGTCAAGG
Source organism: Saccopteryx leptura (assembly GCF_036850995.1). NCBI lineage: Eukaryota > Metazoa > Chordata > Mammalia > Chiroptera > Emballonuridae > Saccopteryx > Saccopteryx leptura. Next base: position 114,167,277 of record NC_089504.1, read on the forward strand.
CACATATGAGAAGCAATCAATGAAGAACTAAAGTGCTGCAACTACAAATTGATTCTTCTCTCTCCCTTACTGTCTATCTCTCAGTCTCTTACTAAAAAATAATAATCATAAAATAATAATAACAATAATAGGGAACATTTAAGATCTTATGTCCCAGCATATATCATCAGTTTGGCTGAAATAACCTCCTACAAAATTAAAAAAATAATAAAACTAAATAAATTCAATGACATTTAGTCCAATTACAATGTTGTGTACCCAACACCTCTAACTAGTTCTAAAACATGTTCATCATGGAGGAGTCCAGCAGGCACCAGACACAGTGGAGAATAAATATGCCCAACAGGACAGACACTGCACAGTGTCTAATACATATGATCAAGGTTGATCCTTAGAGCCAGCCAGCCAACCTGCACCCACGAAAGGACCAATTATGTTCAGTACTCACATACAAGAGGAGGGTAAATACCACCTCAAGAGGCATTCCTAGAGCAAGGAACTCAGGTGGCCTGGAGGTCAGTACCACTGAGCCCATCTTCCTCATAAAGATACCACATCATGGCCCTGGCTGGTTGGCTCAGCGGTAGAGCGTCGGCCTGGCGTGCGGGGGACCCGGGTTCAATTCCCGGCCAGGGCACATAGGAGAAGCGCCCATTTGCTTCTCCACCCCCCCTCCTTCCTCTCTGTCTCTCTCTTCCCCTCCCGCAGCCAAGGCTCCATTGGAACAAAGATGGCCTGGGCGCTGGGGATGGCTCCTTGGCCTCTGCCCCAGGCGCTAGAGTGGCTCTGGTTGCGGCAGAGCGACGCCCCGGAGGGGCAGAGCATCACCCTCTGGTGGGCAGAGCGTTGCCCCTGGTGGGCTGCTGGGTGGATCCAGTCGGGCGCATGTGGGAGTCTGTCTGACTGTCTCTCCCCATTTCCAGCTTCAGAAAAATACAAAAAAAAAAAAAAAAAAGATACCACATCAAATTTCAAAGTCAGAGCAGAGCTACCTAATACACAGACAAAATGGGCAAAGAAATGTCCAAATGAATTAATAGGAGAAATCCCCAGAAAAAGAACTAAACAAAGTGGAGGTAACCAAACCACCAGACTCATAGTTTAAAATAATGGTTACTAGGATGCTCAAGGATCTTAGAGCAACAATGGAGGGTCACAATAAGAACTTAAAAAAGATAGCAAGCATCAAAAAGGACATTGAGATAATAAAAAAGAACCAGTCAGTAATGACAAATATAATATCAGAAATGACTGCACTAGAAAGAATCTACAGCAGGCTGGATGAAACAGAAGATTGAATCAGTGATTTAGAGGACAAGATAAACATAAGTACAGAAGCAGAGCAGCAAAAAGAAAAGAGTCTCAAAAAGACTGAGGAAACTTTAAGAGACCTCTGTGACAACATGAAAAGAAACAACATCCACATCATAGAGGTTCCTGAAGGAGAAGAGAACAAACAAGGGATAGAGAACCTGTTTGAAGAAATCATAGCTGAACATTTCCCTAAATCAATGAAGGAAAAAGTCACACAAATTCAAGAAGCACAGAGAATTCCACTGAAGAGGAACCCAAGGAGTCCTACACCAAGACACATCATAACTAAAATGCAAAAGTTAAGAGGCAAAGAAAGAATACTAAAAGCTGCAAGAGAAAAGCAGTTAATTACCTACAGAGGAGCTCCCATAGGATGACATCTGACTTGTCAACAGAAACACTTCAGGCCAGAGGGATTGGCAAGAAATATTCAGTGAGGCAAAACAAGAACCTACAACCAAGACTACTTTATCTAGCAAGGCTATCATTTAAAATTAAAGGAGAAATAAAAAGTTTCCCAGACAAAAAAAGACTCAAGGAATTCATTACAAGCAAACCAGTATTGCAAGAAATGTTAAGGAGCCTGCTATAAAAAGAGCAAAGGAAAAAAAAATCGAGAGAAAGACAATTGTGGGTTTAAAGAATAAAATGGCAATAAATAAGAAAACAGGATCTGGCCCTGGCTGGTTGGCTCAGTGATAGAGCGTCGGCCTGGCGTGCAGGAGTCCCAGGTTCGATTCCCGGCCAGGGCACACAGGAGAAGCGCCTATCTGCTTCTCCACCCCTCCCCCTCTCCTTCCTCTCTGTCTCTCTCTTCCCCTCCTGCAGCCGAGGCTCCATTGGAGCAAAGTTGGCCCAGGCGCTGAGGATGGCTCTGTGGCCTCTGCCTTGGGCGCTAGAATGGCTCTGGTCACAACAGAGCGACACCCCAGATGGGCAGAGCATCACCCCCTGGTGGGCATGCTGGGTGGATCCCGGTTGGGCGCATGCGGGAGTCTGTCTGACTGCCTCCCCGTTTCCAACTTCAGAAAAATACAAAATTAAAAATTAAAAAAAAAAAAAAGAAAACAGGACCTATATATATGCTGTCTACAAGAGACCCACCTCAGAACAGAAGATACACATAGACTGAAAGTGAAGGGATGAAAGAAAGTATTTCATGCAAAAGGAAATGAAAAAAACAGCTGGGGTAGCAATACTTATATCTGACAAAATACCCTTTAAAACAAAGGCTACAGTAAGGGATAAAGAAGGTCATTACATAATGATAAAGAGAGCAATCCAACAGGAGGATATAATAATTATATTTCTGCACCTAATATAGGAGCACCTAAATATATAAAACAGATTTTGATGGACTTAAAGGACAAGGTCAACAGAAATACTATAATAGTAGGGGATTTTAATACCCCACTAACATCAATGGATAGATCCTCCAGACAGAAAATTAACAAAGAAACAGCAGCCTTAAAGGACACACTAGATCAACTGGATTTAATAGGTATCTTCAGAACCTTTCACCCCAAGCAGCAGAATAGACATTCTTTTCAAGTGCTTATGGTACATTCTCTAGGATACACCACATATTAGGACACAAAACAAGTCTCAATAAATTTAAGAAGATTGAGGATATAATTAGATGGCGCTGGAGTAGGCGGACGTACCAACATCTACCTCCCAGAACCAAAGTGGATTACAAACTAATTTTAAGAACTATCATCTGGCCTGACCTGTGGTGGCGCAGTGGATAAAGCGTCGACCTGGAAATGCTGAGGTCGCCGGTTTGAAACCCTGGGCTTGCCTGGTCAAGGCACATATGGGAGTTGATGCTTCCAGCTCCTCCCCCTTGTCTCTCTCTTCTCTCTCTGTCTCTCTCTCTCCTCTCTAAAATGAATAAATAAAATTAAAAAAGAAAAAGAAATGTTCATTAAAAAAAAAAAAAGAACTATCATCTGGAAAAACCAACTTTGGACTACACTAAGAGGACTCTTCAACCAAGGAACACTGAAGAAGCCACACCGAGACTGGTAGGAAAAGTGGAAACGTGGAGAGGGCTGCCCAGCTCCCCAGAGTGAACGGCAGCCAGGAGAGACTCGCCTGGCGGGAACTTAGTGTATCCCAAGGTTCTCTTTACCAAGCCACAGTCACAGACCTCCAGGGAAAAGCAACCTGGTCTCATCTCTCTAGGCAGAGGAGAACAGAAGCTCCATATCCACACATGCTGCAGATGGCTTTTCCAGTCTATCTGAATCATTACCAGCTAGAAGCAGCGGTCATTGGGACTTGGATGTGAGCTGCAAAGTATAGAATTGTGACAACAATTCCAGTGCCATGCGGACTTTTTCTGGATGTGGACTTTTCCTGGACTCTTGCTCCTTGTGACAGCTCCTAACAGACTGAACTGGGGCTGGGTTGCATTTTTCAGGGATTAGGCATGGTGTTAGGGCCAACTTGGACTTGGTGAACATGTTAAGGACACTAAAAAAAAAAAATTTAAGAAGATTGAAATCATATCAAGCATCTTCTCTGATCCCAATGGCATGAAACTAGAAATCAACTACAATAGGAAAACTGAAAAACATTCAAACACTTGGAGGCTAAATAGCATGTTATTAAATAATGAATGGGTTAACAATGAGATCAAGGAAGAGCCTGACCTGTGGTGGCGCAGTGGATAAAACCTTGACCTGGAATGCTGAGGTCGCCGATTCAAAACCCTGGGCTTGCCTGGTCAAGGCACATATAGGAGTTGATGCTTCCTGCACCTCCCCCCTTCTCTCTCTTTTCTCTCTCCTCCTCCCTCTCTCTTCTCTCTAAAATGAATAAATAAAATCTTTTTTAAAAATTAACTACAGTTGACTTAAAAAAAGAGATCAAGGAAGAAATAAAAAATTTCCTTGAAACAAATGAAAACAAACATACAATAACCTAAAATCTATGGAACACAGCAAAAGCAGTCCTGAGAGGGAAGTTCAAAGCATTACAGGCATACCTTAAGAAGCAAGAAAACGGAGGACCCGGGTTCGATTCCCGGCCAGGGCACACAAGAGAAGCGCCCATTTGCTTCTCCACCCCTCCACCATGCTTTCCTCTCTGTCTCTCTCTTCCCCTCCCACAGCCAAGGCTCCATTGGAGCAAAGATGGCCCGGGCGCTGAGGATGGCTCTGTGGCCTCTGCCTCAGGCGCTAGAGTGGCTCTGGTCGCAACATGGCGACGCCTAGGATGGACAGAGCATCGCCCCCTGGTGGGCAAAGCGTCGCCCCTGGTGGGCGTGCCGGGTGGATTCCGGTCGGGCGCATGCGGGAGTCTGTCTGACTGTCTCTCCCTGTTTCCAGCTTCAGAAAAAAAAAAAAAAAGAAAAAAAAATGAAAAGAAGAAGCAAGAAAAAGCTCAAATAAACAACCTAACCCTGCACGTAAAAGAAGTAGAAAAAGAACAGCAAATAAAGCCCAGAGGAAGAAGAAGGAAGGAAATAATAAGGATCAGAGCAGAAATAAATGACATAGAGGCTAAAAAAATAAAAAAATAATAAATAAATGAAACCAAGAGCTGGTTCTTTGAAAAGGTAAACAAGATTGATGAACCTTTAACCAGACTCATCAAGAAAAAAAGAGGACCCAAATAAATAAAATTAGAAATGGAAATGGAGAAGTAACAACTGACACCACAGAAAAAGATTGTAAGAAAATACTATGAAGATTTTTATGCCAAAAAATTGCATAACCTAGGCCAGTGGTCGGCAAACTCATTAGTCAACAGAGCCAAATAGAAACAGTACAATGATTGAAATTTCTTTTGAGAGCCAAATTTTTTAAACTTAAACTATATAGGTAGGTACATTCCTTATCAAGGTAGCACCCGCAAGTGGTATTTTGTGGAAGAGCCACATTCAAAGGGCCAAAGAGCTGCATATGGCTCACGAGTCGCAGTTTGCTGACCAGGGACCTAGGTGAAATGGATAAATTCCTAGAAACATACAATCTTCCAAAACTCAATCTGAAAGAATCCAAAAACCTGAGCAGACTGATTACAACAAATGAAATTGAAACAGTTATCAAAAACTCCCAGCAAACAAAAGTCCTGGACCAGATGGCTTCACAGGCAAATTTTATCAAACATTCAAAGAAGAACTAACACCTATTCTTCTCAAGCTATTCCAAAAAATTTAAGAAGATGGAAGACTTCCAACCTCATTTTATGAGGCAATTATCCTCATTCCAAAACCAGGTAAAGACACTACAAAGAAAGAAAACTATAGGCCAATATCTACTCATCAGAGAAATGCAAATTAAAACCACAATAAAATACCACCTTACAACTGTCAGAATGGCTCTCATGAACAAATCAACACAAAACAAGTGCTAGCGAGGGTGTGGAGAAAAGGGAACATTTTCCTCCCACATTGCTGGTGGGAATGCAAACTTGTGCAGCCATGTGGAAAATAGTATCGCATTTCCTCAAAAAATTAAAAATGGACTGCCTTTTGACCCAGCTACTCCACTTTGAGGAATATATCCTAAGAATCCCAAAACACTGATTCAAAAGAAGATATGCACCCCCATGTATATTGCAGCATTGTTTACAATAGCCAAGACCTGGAAACAACCAAAGTGTCCATTGGTGGACAAGTGGATAAAAAAGCTGTGATACATATACACAATGGAATATTACACGGCCGTGAAAAAGAATGAAATCTTACCTTTTGTGATGGAATGTATGGACTTGAAGATTATTATGCTAAATGAAATAAGCCAGGCAGAGAAAGACAAATATCATATGATCTCACTTATATGTGGAATTTCACTTATATAATGAACATGGTGAACTGAAGAACAAAATAGAGGCAGAGGCAGGGTCACGGGGAGCAGAGGGACAACTGTCAGAGGGAAGGGGGATAAGGGGACAGGATTAGAGAAGGTGAAGGGATTAGTGAAATTATATATACATAACACATAGATACAGATAACCAGACAGCAAATCTCAGAAGGGAGGAGTTAAAAAGAGGGGGGCTAGGAGGGTGTAATGGGGGGCACGTTGTTGGGGGTGAGGGTGTTATACTGAATTGGACACTTGAATCCATGTTAACATGATATATTTTAAAATTTTAATAAAAAAATATAAATAGCCTGACCGTGGGCCTTCAGCAGACCAAGTAACCCCTTGCTTGAGCCAGCGACCTTGGGTCCAAGCTGGTGAGCTTTGCTCAAACCAGATGAGCCCGCACTCAAGCTGGCAACCTTGGGGTCTCGAACCTGGGTCCTCCGCATCCCAGGCCGACGCTCTATCCACTATGCCGTGGGAGGGGAAGCAAAGCAAGCAAACCACGCTGTGATTGGCCCACCATGAAAGTTGCAATGCCCACTAGTGGGCAGGAAGGACCAAGTTGATCAGCACTGCAAAAGTGGGACAGACTCCCGCATGCGCCCGACTGGGATCCACCCGGCATGCCCACCAGGGGGCGATGTTCTGCCCATCTTGGGGCGCCGCTCTGCCTCAACCAGAGCCATTCTAGCGCCTGAGGCGGAGGCCACAGAGCCATCCCCAGCACCCGGGCAAACCTTGCTCCAATGGAGCCTTAGCTGCGGGAGGGGAAGAGAGAGACAGAGAGGAAGGAGAGGGGGAGGGGTGGAGAAGCAGATGGGCGCCTCTCCTGTGTGCCCTGGCCGGGAATCAAACCCGGGACTCCTGCACGCCAGGCCAACGCTCTACCACTGAGCGAACCGGCCAGGGCCAAAAGTGGGCAGTTTTTATAAAAGGGTTCTCCATCATGGCCCTAGCGGATTGGCTCAGAGGTAGAGCGTTGGCCTGACACAGAGAAGTCCTGGGTTTGATTCTGGTCAGGGCACACAGGAAAAGTGATCATCTGCTTCTCCAAACCTCTTCCTCACTCTATCTCTCTCCCTCTCTTCCCCTCTCTCAGCCATGGCTCAAATGGTTCAAGTAAAGTTGGCCCCGGGCACTAAAGATGGCTCCATGACCTTGCTTCAGGCATGCAGCAGCAGCCCACACAGGCAGAGCATCACCTGATAGGGGTCTTTCCAGGTGGATCCCGGTCGGGGCGCATGCAGAAGTCTGTCTCTGCCTCCCTGCCTCTCGCTTAATTTTAAAAAAAGATTAAGAAAAAATTTTTATTCCATTGATTTGAGCGAGAGAGAGAAAGTGAGAAAAAGAGAGAAGAAAGGAGAGGAGGAAAGGAAGAGAGACAGAGAGAAGCATCAACTCGTTCCACTTAGTTGTGTACTCACTGGTTGCTTCTCCTACATGTCCCAATCAGGGATCGAATCCGCGACCTTGGTGCACTGGGACACCAAGCCACTGAGTCACCTCGCCAGGGCAGAGTTGGTCCATTCTGATAGGGCCAAACTTGTGTTAGAGGAGACTCAAAGTAAAGCTCTGAATAACAGCATTTCACTCAGCAGTGCTGCCCACACTTGACCTAATTTCTAGGTCAAGTAAGTTTGAGAAACAGGTTTCTGTACTTCATGACTTCTCAGAACCTTTAGTATGCTAAGGTGCACTGTAAACTACAGGGGGAAGGGGAATGAGTAAGTGTCTCAAACTGAGTCCATTAGAAAGCTTAGGTCCTCTCCTCAGGACAGTGAGAGGCTCTGGACCTCACCTGTAGAAGAGCTTTAGAGCTACTGTTTTTTACCTGGACATCCTAGGCGACAGAACTTAATAGGACCCCTCTGACTACTTTTGGAAGAAATGGACAAGGAATCTCCCTTGTAATGTTTCTGACTTAATGCTTCCCCTCCCATAGCGGGTTTCTATTGATGCGATTGTTTAGCTGGTTTGTAAAGAATATGCCACCCACACAACTGTATCCATATCATCTGATCCGGAAGATGGCCTCATTAGGCAGTTCTGGGAGTAAGCCAAAATCCATGCTGGAAGAGTGCTTGGCTTAAACAAGACAGACTGTAGATGGAACCAGTGGAAACTGAGCAACCATCCCACTAGACAGAACCAAGAACAAGGGTGCTCCTTGGAGAGCCAGGGATCTGTCCACATGGCTCTGCAATGTTCAGACCTGTATTCCACTTACTATGAGTTTAACACTCAATGCCGTTAAAGTAGCTGACAAAGGTAGGGAGAGGCATAGGAATGTAAAGATTTGATTCATGCTGTATTTCTCTGGAGACTCATTTTTTCCCTCTAACTTTATTTTGTTCTCTTAATAAAAGCCAAAAGGCATGGTATCCAAGTTGTGATCATAATGACATGACCTTCATGGCAAAAACAGAACAAGCTAAAATAGGCACCCGCCTGGCACAGAAATGTCAAGAACAAGAGGGCAAGTGATGAGGAAGATAAAACTAAGGCATTGCAGAGAGCTGGGTCAGTGTATGATTTCAGAGAACTGGGTCAGGCCAGGACACTTGGTAACAGGAGCAGGGTGATCCTCATCTATTTTGTTCTGGATTATTTTATTTTTTTATTTTTTACAATTTCCTTCAAAGGGCTAAAAGAACAGAAAATAGTGTAGAAGTATTAATGAAAAGAAACAATTCAGCCCTGGCTGGTTGGCTCAGTGGTAGAGCATCGGCCTGGCGTGCAGGAGTCCCGGGTTCGATTCCCGGCCAGGGCACACAGAAGAAGTGCCCATCTGCTTCTCCACCCCTCCCCCTCTCCTTCCTCTCTGTCTCTCTCTTCCCCTCCTGCAGTGAGGCTCCATTGGAGCAAAGTTGGCCCGGGCGCTGAGGATGGCTCTGTGGCCTCTGCCTCAGGCACTAGAATGGCTCTGGTTGCAACAGAGCGACCCCCTAGATGGGCAGAGCATCGCCCCCTGGTGGGTGTGCCGGGTGGATCCTGGTCGGGCACATGCAGGAGTCTGTCTGACTGTCTCCCCATTTCCAACTTCAGAAAAATACAAAAAAAAAAAACAACAACAACAAAACAATTCAAACTATTTAACTTTACATTTAGAGGTAAATATTTTAAAACTGGCTTATGTTTTCCAACCCTTAAAACCTCGCATGAAGCTAAGGGTTTTAGCTAGGATGAGAGAAGAACAGAGATGTGGCAGGGCAAGATGAGGTAACACACAACCCCTCCATAAATGAGATCATGTATTTAAGTACCAGGTACACCTATGTAACCCAGAGCCGTTGAATGGACCTAGCCAATCCCACAGTACATCCTCAAAAACAGAAACTTCAGTGTATCTGCAGTCCTAGTATTTCTCTAGACTGCCTCCTGTTTGCTGTTCCTTGTTATTTATTTATTTATTTTTTAGCTAGAGAGATATACAGATAGGGACAGACAGGCAGGAAGAAAGAGAGATGAGAAGCATCAATTCTTTTCTTGGGGCACCTTAGTTGCTCATTGATTGCTTTCTCATATGTGCCTTGACTGGGGGACTACAGCAGAGTGAGTGACTCCTTGCTCAAGCCAGTGACCCTGGGCTCCAAGCCAGCGACCTTTGGGCTCAAGTCAGTGACCATGGGGTCATGTCTATGATCCCATGCTCAAGCCAGCGACTCTTTATTTTTATTATTATTTTTTTTGTATTTTTTCTAAAGCTGGAAACGCGGAGAGACAGTCAGACAAACTCCCGCATGCGCCCGACCGGGATCCACCCGGCACGCCCACCAGGGGCGATACTCTGCCCACCAGGGGGCGATGCTCTGCCCCTCCAGGGCGTCGCTCTGCCGCGACCAGAGCCACTCCAGTGCCTGGGGCAGAGGCCAAGGAGCCATCCCCAGCGCCCGGGCCATCTTTGCTCCAATGGAGCCTTGGCTGCGGGAGGGGAAGAGAGAGACAGAGAGGAAGGAGGGGGGGGTGGAGAAGCAAATGGGCGCTTCTCCTATGTGCCCTGGCTGGGAATCGAACCCGGGTCCCCCGCACGCCAGGCCGACGCTCCACCGCTGAGCCAACCGGCCAGGGCCAAGCCAGCGACTCTTTATTCAAGCTGGATGAGCCCGCGCTCAAGCCGGCCAACCTTGGGGTTTCAAAACTGGGTCCTCTGTGTTCGTCTGATGCTCTATCCACTGCACCACTGCCTGGTCAGGCTCATCTTAATTTTTTTCAAAGATGATTTTAGAGAGGGAGAGAAACATTGATTGTCATTCCACTTATGCATTTATTGGTGGATTCTTGTATGTACCCTGACTGGGGATGGAACCTGCAACCTTGGTGTGTGGGGTGATGTTCTAATGAACTGAGACACCCAGCTAGGGCCATTGTTCTCATCTTAACTGACCATCAAAATGTATCCTTCCCACTTTCTTGCCCCCAGGCACCAAGTTCTTGCCCTCAGTGCCTTCCCTCTCTAGGTTCAGAAAGCAGGACCAGCCCTGGTCCAACATCCCCAGGTGAGGTAGATATCCTCACTCTCACAGTGTTGACTCCTAAAGGACTAATGTGTAAATCAGCCTGGGCCAGCACACCTAAACTTTAAAATACATCGAGCACCTAAAAAAGAACTTCACAAATAATAATTGTGGTGCCTTGCTTGACCAAGTGGTGGCGCAGTGGATAGAGCATCGTACTGGGATGCAGAGGACCCAGGTTCAAAACCCCAAGGTTGCCAGCTTGAGCGTGGGCTCATCTGCCTTGAGTGCAGGATCGTTGGCTTGAGCATGGAATCATAGACATGACCCATGGCTGTTGGCTTGAGCCCAAAGGTCGCTGGCTTGAAGCCCAAGGTCACTGGCTTGAGCCCAAAGGTCGCTGGCTTGAGCCCAAGGTCACTGGCTTGAGCCCAAAGGTCGCTGGCTTGAGCCCAAGGTCGCTGGCTTGAGCAAGGGGTCACTTGCTCTGCTGTAGCCACCCCTCCTGAAAGTACATATGAGAAAGCAAACAATGAACTAAAGTGCTGCAACAAAGAATTGATGCTTCACCTGACCTGTGGTGGCGCAGTGGATAAAGTGTCTACCTGGAATGCTGAGGTTGCTGGTTTGAAACCCTGGGCTGGCCTGGGCAAGGCACATATGGGAGTTGATGCTTCCTGCTCCTCCCCGCTGCTCTCGCTTGTTCTCTTTCTCTCTTTCTCCCTCCTCTCTAAAAATGAATAAAAAGAATTTTTTTAAATGATGCTTCTCATCTCTCTCTTTTCCTGTCTCTGTCCCTCTATCTGTCGCAAAAACAAACAAACAAACAAACAAAAACATTGATGGAAACCATACAATTGTCAGTTATTACGAATACTATGATTCTCGGAGTGGTCTGATGGCTGGGAAGCTACAATTGCCAGGGCAAAAAAGGAGCAGACCAAATCAATTACCAAGCACGAGAGAGCCTAAATGTCAAGGGAAAACAGATCAACCGGGTTAGGATTGGTCTACCCACGCGCTCTAGCCCTCAGACAAAAAGGAGTGGACTATGAACCTGTCACTCACATCAGTAGCTGGGCAAGCCCGCCCCACGCCCAGATAACTCGGAAGCCCCGCCTCCTCTCTCAATTAAGCGTCGAAGGTCGGGATTGGAGGCTCGGGCTGCGACGTAACTTTCCGCTTTGGGTGGCCTTCCGCTTCGGCAGCGGTGAGGAGCTCGGGGGACATTTAGCAGGTTCTCCAACCCCTTAGCTCGCAACCCTTGGAAGTGCGATGAGGTCAGTAAGCTACGTGCAGCGCGTAGCACTGGAATTCAGTGGCAGCCTCTTCCCGCACGCAATCTGTCTCGGAGACGTGGACAACGATACGGTCAGTGCATGCGCACTGCAAGAGACGCAGCCCGGGTGTGCGCACGGCCGGGGCGGGGCCGGGAAGTGGACGCCTGCGGAGTGAGAGGCGCATGTGCAATAGGGCTGGCGTGACCTAGGGAAGAACTTTGTAGGAATATTAATACCCGGGCGTCGTGACTGAGTTCGTCAGGTGCCCAGGTCTGGTATTCCTTTAGCATGGATAACTGATTCTCTGCCTAATTTAGTAACTTATTCACCATAAGAGCCTAGTAAACCCTGGTGATCAAATGTCCTAGATCACTGCTTCTGTCCTTATGCTTCCTTCAGGAGCATCCCTTCTAAAATCACTTTACCTTTCAAAGCCTCAAAAAAAGGCTTGAAAAGCACCTCTGCTGTTTTTTTTTTATTTTTCTGAAGTTGGAAACGGGAAGCAGTCAGACAGACTCCCACATGCGCCTGACCGGGATCCACCTGGCATGCCCACCAGGGGGCGATGCTCTGTTGCGACCAGAGCCACTCTAGCGCCTGAGGCAGAGGCTACAGAGCCATCCTCAGTGCTGGGCCCAACTTTGCTCCAATGGAGCCTTGGCTGCGGGAGGGGAAGAGAGAGACATAGAGGAAGGAGAGGGGGAGGGGTGGAGAAGCAGATGGGCACTTCTCCTGTGTGCCCCGGCCGGGAATCGAACCCGGGACTCCTGCACGCCAGGCCAACGCTCTACCACTGAGCCAACCGGTCAGGGTCACCTCTGCTGTTCTTACACTTGGTCCCTTGAGGCGCTGGAAACTTGAAAGTGCTACACCTTGATTAAGTTACATAAATAGTTTTCATCTACTATTCCCTCAAAAGTTCCTTTTCTTGTTTAAATGAATTAATATAGGTGACACAGGTAACAGCATTCCTGGCATACAGTTAACAACAGCTCAATAAGTGTTATGCCATTGTTGTACTTGATTCTATTTTTCTGCAAATATTTATTGAACTGCCCATTTTGCACCAAGGACTGCTACATTCTGGGAATTCAGGAATTAGCTAGATCGTCGCAGCCCTCAGGTAGCTCACAATCAGATGGGGTGATTGTAACAGAATAAGATATAATGGGGTGCCTTGATTAAAATATGTAAAAGATTCTAGGGTGAAGCATCAAAGGGGGTGGGGCTGTTGATAGTGTGAAACTTTTTTCCAGACTTTATCTTTTCATTCATTATCTCTATTTAATATTTTTAATACAAAGCACCTTATTGCCTTTATCTCCTACCCTTTGTCCTCCTAGCTCCCTACTCTGCCTCCTTGCTGTTCTGTACTCTTTTCAAACAACAAACAAACAAAAACAAGGGCTAAAACATCTTCCTCTCTCCTTTGTGCTGTGATGGAGAGGTATTTTATGAGGCTTTGTTTGGTTCTACACCCTCTAGGAAGGAAAAAGTTATTCTCATAACTTTGTATCATGTTTTCTGGGCTTTTGTATCTTTCTTTCTTTCTTTCTTTCTTTCTTTCCTTTCTTTCCTTTCTTTCCTTTCTTTCTTTCTTTCTTTCGACAGAGAGTGAGTCAGAGAGAGGGATAGACAGGGACTGGCAGGAACAGAGAGAGATGAGAAGCATCAATCATTAGTTTTTCACTGCACGTTGCAACACCTTAGTTGTTCATTGATTGCTTCCTCATATGTGCCTTGACCACGGGCCTTCAGCAGACCGAGTAACCCCTTGCTCAAATCAGTGACCTTGGGTCCAAGCTGGTGAGGTTTTTTTGCTCAAACCAGATGAGCCCACACTCAAGCTGGCGATCTCGGGGTCTCGAACCTGGGTCCTCTGCATCTCAGTCCGACTCTCTATCCACTGCGCACCACCTGGTCAGGTTTGTATTTCTTCATATGCCAAGAAGTACAATTTTTACAAGAAAATCAAGGGAGGCATTTCTAAATAGTAAATTAACAAGTGACTTTAGATATGCATTATTCCCCCCACCCCTTTTTAATGGATGAAAGAGTCAGGAAGAGAGAAAGAGGGAGGAAAGAGATGAGAAGCATCAACTTGTTGTTTCTTCACTTTAGTTGTTCATTAATTGCTTCTCATGTGCCTTGACTAGGAGCTCAAGTGGAGTCAGTGACCCCTTGCTCAAGCCAGTGATCTTTGGGCTTAAGTTAGTGACCTTTGGGCTTAAGCCAGCAACCTTGGTATCGTGTTGATGATCCTGTGCTCAAGCTGGCATGCCCATGCTCAAGAGAGTGACCTCAGGTTTTGAATTGGAGACCTCAACATCCCAGGTCGATGCTCTATCTACTGCCCCGTTACTGGTCAGGGTTCCTTTTTATCTGATTGTCTTCATTTACAAGAGAAATACACTTGCCTTTTTTAATAGCTTCATAGCAGCAGTTTTTTGGGGAACTGTATTTTTCTAAGTCAATTGCACTATTATACAGTCAGTTTTTGTAAATTAGGTATATTATACTTTTTTTTTACCTGAGTTGTGAGTGCCATTAGGGTAAGAATTTTTTTTTTTTAATTTTATTATTTTTTTTATTTTTTTATTTTTTTCTGAAGCTGGAAACGGGAAGAGACAGTCAGACAGACTCCCGCGTGCGCCCGACCGGGATCCACCCGGCACGCCCACCAGGGGCGACGCTCTGTCCACCAGGGGGCGATGCTCTGCCCCTCCGGGGCGTCGCTCTGCCGCGACCAGAGCCACTCTAGCGCCTGGAGCAGAGGCCAAGGAGCCATCCCCAGCGCCCGGGCCATCTTTGCTCCAATGGAGCCTTGGCTGCGGGAGGGGAAGAGAGAGACAGAGAGGAAGGAGCGGGTGGGGGTGGAGAAGCAAATGGGCGCTTCTCCTATGTGCCCTGGCCGGGAATCGAACCCGGGTCCCCCGCACGCCAGGCCGACGCTCTACCGCTGAGCCAACCCGCCAGGGCCAAGAATTTTTTTTGTCTTTATTTTTCACTGTTATATTCCCAACCCGTAGAATAGTGCCTGGCACATAGTAAGCACTAAATAGATGTTTGTTGAATAAATGAGGATTGTTATGAAAAGCAAATGTGATTGTGTGTCTCAAAGCAATTTGAAGGGCTCTGCCTGTTATTAATAAATATAATTGAAAGAGGGCAAGTAGATGAGATAGTTGGCCAGTGATCAAATGTGGTAAACTCCGCTTACATAACGGTGGACAGAAATTTTGTTACTGGTTTCCCAGATCAGAATTTGGAGATTTGGAGCAGGAAAAAGACTTATTTCATTCTCATAAATTATTAGCCAAAAGTTCTTTGAAAATAATTTATTTTCTGCTAAGTCAGAGGGAGAAGTCATGAATAGAGTACACACCCTCTAGAACTATTCACCAAAGCCTGGCTACATGGGAGGGAAGGTCTCTAGAAGGCTGAAGCAGATCACAGAAAAATCTTACCTTCTTTCTCTAGCATCTCTGACTGATGGTGTATTATCTAGTTGGGGTTCTTTAGTGTCACTGGGTGGCTTCCAGAGCCAGGATCAACCACAGAGAAGCAGAACTGCTGGGAAGCATTATACAGTAGTTGCTCTCTACCTGCTATTTCAGTTACCCACAGTCAACAGAAGTCCAAAATTTTAAAATGGAAAATTCCAGAAATAAACAGTTAAGTTTTAAATTGCATGCTGTCCTGATTGTCATGAAGGAATCTTGCTCAGTCCCATTCCATCCTGCCTGGGATGTGAATCATCCCTTTTGTCCAGTGTATTCTCACGAAATACATTACCCACTGTGAGTCATTTAGTGTCTGGGTTATCAGATCAAGACCAACCATCTTGGTACCACAGTGCTGTGTGTAAGTCACCCTTATTTTACTTAATGAACTCAAAGCACAAGAGTAGTGATGCAGGTAATTTGGATATGCCAAACAGAAGTGGTAATGTGCTTCCTTTAAGTGAAAAGGTAAACATATTCGACTTAAGAAAAGAAAAATAGCCCTGGCCAGATAGCTCAGTTGGTAGAGCATCTTCCCGAAGCATAGAGGTTGCTGGTTCGATCCCTGGTTAGGGTATATTACAGGAGCAAATGGATGTTTCTCTCTCTCTCGTCAATACAATAAACATTTTTTAAAAAGAAAAGAAAGAAATTTGTGCTTGTTTTGCTGTTGCATCTGAAACTGTGAAAGTGATGTCCATAGTGTGTGATAAGTGGAAAAGGCATTAAATTTGTGGGTGGAGCCTGACCTGTGGTGGCGCAGTGGATAAAGCGTCAACCTGGAAACACTGAGGTTGCTGGTTCAAAACCCTGGGCTTGCCTGGTCAAGGCACATATGGGAGTTGATGCTTCCTGCTCCTCCCCCCTTCTCTTTCTCTCTCTCCTCTCTATAATGAATAAATAAAATCTAAAAAAAAAAAAATTGTGGAAGACCTGAGCAAAAAATATGTTCCAACTGATGTTAATATGTTACTCCAGAAAGCATTGAGCGTATACAAAGACTTCAGCAAGGGACCCCCTGAAATGAGTGACCACATTTACATAACTTTTATTATAGTGTATTGTTATAATTGTCCTTTTATTAGTTGTTGTTAATTTCTTCCTGTGCCTAACATAAATGAAACCTTATACTCTGTATATATAGAAAAAATCATAGTATGTATGTTGGAGAGTTGGTACACTCTGCAGTTTCAGACATCCACTGGGGTCTTGGAACTTATTCCCATGGATAAGGGGGGACTGCTGTAGCTACCACAGAGCAGATGGGCTGCCCTGGGAATATCCTCTCCAGTGTCATTTCCTCACTCTGCCAGGCTCACTGCACCTGCCGCATTGTTTTATGAGTTTATTCTCGTGTCTGTGCCCTTGTTAAACTGTGAGGTCCTTCTTAGCAGGGAATCTGTAGCATTCATCTTTGTACCCCTAACTGGTTGTCCAGCTTTACCCGAAAATTCAAAGGGCTGACTGGGCAATTGTTTTCATTCTGATTTTTCTTGGTTTCTTAAAAAATCTTTTTTTGGTATTTGTTTATTAAGTAAACATTTTATTGAGGCCTACTACAGACTCATTTGTTGAAGGAATGTATAAAAAAGAATGGATTGGAATTAGGGGGTCAGGGGGATATATTCAGTGGGACACTTGAATCTTTGTAAACACAAATTAAAATCATAAATTAATAAAAAAAGAATGGATCTGTAGCCTTGATGGTGTTTAACTGGAGGCTTGAAAACCACCTGGTATTAGTGCTCACTGTATGCCAATCACTTCTAAGTGCTTTCCTCTGTTAGCTCAGTTCTTGCAACAACCTCAGGAGGTAACTGCTGTTATGATCCTTGTTTAATAGAGGAGAAAATATTGGCATAGAGAGCTGGATTCAAATGCAGGCAGCTGCGCTCCCAACCTCTGTGCCATGCAGCTTCTGCGCTGTCTGCAGCAGTCCTCCAGGGGCAGCTGTGAGGGAAACATCAAGTGTGGAGAGTTTAATGTAATTACGCTTGTCTTATGCTTCTGTGATCTATTCTGCCTGACCAGGCAGTGGGGCAGTGGATAGAGCATCGGACTGGGACGCAGAGGATCCAGATTCAAAATCCCGACCGAGGTTACCAGCTTGAGCCCAAGGTCGCTGGCTTGAACAAGGGGTCACTTGCTCTGCTGTAGCCCCCTGGTCAGGGCACACATGAGAAAGCAATCAATGAACAACTAAGGAGCTGCAACAAAGAAATGATACTTCTCATCTCTCTCCCTTCCTGTCTGTCCCTATCTGTCCCTCTCTGTCTCTCTCTGACACTGTCACAAAAAAAAAAGAAAATCACTGATCTAATATTCCCATAAGTAACTCCCATAACTATTAAAAAATAATTAACAAGATTCAAATCATGTAAGTCATTATTGATAAATTCCAATTCATTGCTAACTTTTCCTTACTGTTTTTCTCCTATGTCTTCATTGCCTTTAGAACTAAATTTCCTGATCATCTAATATTCATTGTATTTTGAGGACAGGAAGGGGTGTTAGATGTCCCCACGAGGGGAAACCATGAAGCTGTTAATGGCAATAGGGTTCAGAGCTACTGTTGGCCCCTGGAAAGGGTGTCCAGCCTTTAGGGAACCCTTGGGAAGCGGAGTATCTGGATACAAATAGTGGAGAAGAGGCTCCATGCAGAGAGCCTGCCCTGAGAGCTTAGTCACCACTTGAGGGCGCCAGAGGCCCAGAGCATGGATGCTGACACCCAGCAGCCTCCTCGTGCTGCCCTGCGTCCAGCACCTCCATGTCTATATTCACTCATGCACACCAAGATCAAAAGGTCTTACTAAAGGAGCGAGGGCCCCAAGAGCTGATATTTTCTTTTTACTTGGCCCCTAATTGAATATGAGGTTTGAACTTAAATTCTCCAAAAGTTGAACATTTTGGGTTGTTTTTAAAATACAAGATGTAAAGTAGGCTTATAGTTGTGAGTACACAGGTTCGTTCTTATATTATTGTTTGTTAATTATTGTATTATTTTCCATGCAGGCAACTATAAACGTACTTTTACCCCATCCTATTTCCCATTTGTAATGGGCAGATTAGAGTCAAAGTCAAATGTGGGGCATTGAGCTTTTCAGATGTCAAATTTTGCCGTGATAACGTCTGTATTGCCCCATTCCTGTAACCTTCTCTGTCCCTAACACACACACAGACACACATCACTTCCACCACCACTCCCACCAATGGGAATAAAGAAACTCTGGGAGGACCTGAGGAGTGAGCATCAGTCCCACCAGGAAGCCATCTCGAAGATCAAGTGGGAGTCGGAACGGGATATCCGGAGGCTGATGGTTGAAATCAAAGCCAAGGACAGGCTCATCTTTTCCCTGGAGAAGGAACTGGAGACCCAAACAGGCTATGTACAGAAACTCCAGCTGCAGAAGAAGGCGTTGGATGAACAACTCTTTCTGGTCAAGGAGGCTGAGTGTAACACGAGCAGTCCCAAACGAGAAATTCCGGGGAGAGCAGGAGACGGCTCCGAGCACTGCAGCAGCCCTGATTTGCGAAGAAATCAAAAGAGAATAGTGGAATTGAACGCCACTATAAGAAAATTAGAAGACAGGAATACCTTGCTTGGAGATGAACGAAATGAATTGCTAAAACGAGTGTGGGAAACTGAGTAACAATGTAAACCTCTTCTGGAAAGGAACAAGTGCCTCGCCAAGAGAAACGATGAACTGACGCTGTCTTTGCAGCGTAGGGAGGAGAAACTGAAAGCCATCAGCAAGGAGAATTCAGAAATGAGAGAAAAAATAACCCATCCACCCTTGAAGAAATTAAAATCTCTGAATGACCTCGATCAAGCTAATGAAGAACAAGAGACAGAATTTCTGAAACTTCAGGTCATTGAGCAATAGAACATCATTGATGAGCTCACCAGGGACCAAGAAAAGCTCATTCGCAGGAGAAAGCATAGAAGAAGTTCCAAGCCGATTAAGAGGCCTGTTTTAGACCCATTCATTGGCTACGATGA
Source organism: Saccopteryx leptura (assembly GCF_036850995.1). NCBI lineage: Eukaryota > Metazoa > Chordata > Mammalia > Chiroptera > Emballonuridae > Saccopteryx > Saccopteryx leptura. The sequence goes on from NC_089504.1 coordinate 114,186,649, forward strand.
GGACTCCATGGACTCGGAGACATCATCCATGGCCTCATTTAGAACAGACCGAACACCAGCTACTCCTGATGATGACTTGGATGAAAGTTTAGCTGCTGAAGAATCTGAACTTCGATTTTGACAATTAACAAAAGAATACCAGGCTCTCCAAAGAGCGTATGCCCTCCTGCAGGAGCAGACTGGAGGCATCATCGATGCTGAGAGAGAGGCCAAGGCTCAAGAGCAGCTCCAAGCAGAGGTGCTAAGGTATAAAGCCAAAATTGAAGATCTCGAAGCGACTGTGGCTCAGAAAGGGCAGGATTCACACTGGGTAGAAGATAAACAACTTTTCATTAAGAGAAACCAGGAGCTTTTAGAAAAGATAGAAAAACAGGAGGCAGAAAATCACCGGTTACAGCAGGAACTGCAAGATGCCAGAGACCAGAATGAGCTGCTGGAGTTTCGAAACCTAGAGCTAGAAGAAAGAGAGAGATGGTCCCCTCCATTTAATCTACAAATTCACCCATTCTCAGATGGTGTGAGTGCTCTGCAGATCTACTGTATGAAAGAAGGTGTCAAGGATGTGAACATCCCTGATCTCATAAAGCAGCTTGATATCTTGGGTGATAACGGAAATTTGAGAAATGAAGAACAAGTGGCCATAATTCAAGCCAGCACTGTGCTGTCCCTGGCAGAGAAGTGGATCCAGCAAATCGAAGGAGCGGAGGCTGCCCTGCACCAGAAAATGATGGAATTGGAAAGTGACATGGAACAATTCTGCAAAATCAAAGGCTATCTGGAGGAAGAGCTAGACTACAGAAAACAAGCTCTCGACCAAGCCTACATGAGAATCCAGGAACTAGAAGCTACTTTGTACAATGCTCTGCAGCAAGAAACTGTTATCAAGTTTGGTGAGTTGTTAAGCGAAAAACAGCAAGAGGAGCTGAGGACGGCAGTGGAGAAGTTATGGTGGCAGATGCTGAGGAAGAGCAGAGAGTATGACTGTCAGATCCTTCAGGAGAGGATGGAGCTCTTGCAGCAGGCCCATCAGAGAATTCGTGACTTGGAAGATAAAACAGACATCCAGAAAAGACAGATAAAGGACTTAGAAGAAAAGAGTGACTGAAAACATGGATAAGACCCCAGAAAGACAAATGCTTCCAAACCTTCAATGATGGCAGAAATGTTTACAGCAGTGAGAGAGAAATCAAAAGCTAAGAACTACCCAGTAGCCAGGACTACAGCTGTGTATTTTAAAGCCATTATTCAAGGTTTCTTACTTGACAGTTCCTACATGGCCCTGTTGAAAATCTACAATATATGCTGCATTTAATGAAACATGTATATGTCAAACCAGAAGAAATAACTATAGACATAAATTGTGTAAAGGAAAAAAAAATCAGCAATGGAAACAGTTTCAGCAGATCAAGCAAAGACCTGTCTTGGGCATGGAACCAAAGTTACAAAGAAACATTCTACCCCTGCTGTGCAGGGGGAGTCATTTTAATGTAACACCACACCCCATGGAAACGCTAGTCCGAAATAAACATCGTTTTAAAAAAATCAAAACAAAAAAAAAAACAAGGGTGGGTGGGGATGAAGCACAAGGAATACCTATGAGGAGCTATTTACAATAAAATGTTTAAATAAAAAAAAAAAGAAACTCTGGGAAACTACGGCTGTGTTGGTCACAAAAGATTTTTGATAAAGTTGATGAAGATGCAAGTTGATGTCCTGTGATTTCCCTGGGATAAGCCCAGGAGAAAAGAGTTTGAGGTGGGTCAGCAGGATCCCATGCTAACACTATTCTCTCTCCATTTGAAGTTAAATGAACTGGTGGTGGGAGACACCAATGGAAAGCTGTCCGTGTATAAGAATGATGACAGCCGGCCATGGCTCACCTGTTCCTGCCAGGGAATGGTCAGTATTCAACTGCCTGATCTCAGGGTGGGGGAAGGGATTTCTTCTGTCCAGGAACTGTCAAGGCTGAGACCCACATAGCTCACCAGTGCATCCTAACTCACCAGCAACTCAGTTTAGCCACTAATTCAGGGTTCATTGACTCAGGGAGGGAAGCCCACAGGCAGTATGCTCCCAACTGTTAGACACCCATGGGGGGATTTTATGTGATGGAGTGATTTCTAAGTACTTTAGGGAAATTGCCTCGGTTGTCAGATCTTACAAAATATAGTAAAAAATGGGGGCAGTATTTCAATAGGTCTAGAAACATGATTGTCTATAAGAGTTTTTGTTTTGTAGAGTTTTTGTTCTGTAGAGATTTTGTTTTGAGCCCAAATTGTCTTTACTTCAGGTCTTTATATATATAACTGTCTAGGTAAACCAAGACAAACCTATAGCTTAATAACTCAGTTAATGCAGACTGTCAGTGTAGGTCATGTGACACAGGTTTGCAGTGAATGATGGTAATTAGAAAACCCACTCCTTCCTGCTTCATAAAGATTAGGGAGTATTGGTCTCCCTCTGTGTCTTCGTAAGCCTCCTTTTTCTTTTGCAGCTGACTTGCGTTGGGGTTGGAGATGTATGCAATAAAGGAAAGGTAAGAACTCTCAGGGACCTGGGGACTTGAGTGTAACTCCAAGGCTTTACCTCGACCAATCCCTGTCTCAAGGTGGAAACCTGTTGAGTGTTAATGGCTTCAGCCCTGACTTCTGTGTTCTTATGATCAGTCTATGCTCAGACTTCCCTTCCCAGTCCATCTCTCCTATACCTCTCAGAACCTGGTGGTGGCGGTGAGTGCTGAGGGCTGGTTTCACTTGTGTGACCTGACGCCTGCCAGGACCCAGGATGCTTCCGGGCACCACGAGATGCTAATGGGAGAGGAGCAGCGTCCGGTCTTTAAGCAGCACATCCCTGCCAACACCAAGGTCATGCTGATCAGCGACATCGGTGGGCATGGCTGTCTTTCTAGGCACCTGGGGCAGTAGGAGTCAGTGGGTAATAGAGCAGATCCCAAGGGATTCAGGGGGAGGATGGAGTTAGTATTCATTTGGGCAATTGCTATGGAGAAAGTAAATTACAGACAGGAACTAAAGAGTGTTGAGGTAAGAGTTCTAAATGAAGTTGTCAGAGAAGTCCTTGCTGAGAAGGTGACATTTGATAAAAAATTAAAGATGGCAAGGAAGTGAGCCATGTAGATGCTGGGCTGATATTTTGGCTAGAAGCTGTCTCGAAGGTGGTGGAAGGTATATGGGATGATACACAACTCGAGCTGTGTATCCGAGGGAGGCAGCGACAGCATCTGTGGAGCAGATGGGTTAGGAGCTCCTGGGAACAGGTAGGTGTTGTCAGCACAGGAAGGGCAGGGGAGCCTCAGCCAGACTCAGGGTGTGAGGTGGCTCCACAGCAGATTGGGCTTGAAGTTGTCCTGGATAAAAATGCCAGCGGCGTTGTTAGCAGAGGAGTGGAAATGGGATGCTTGCGGGAGTAAAGCTGACGAATGCAGCTTTGGCTCCAAACACTCTTTATTTTCTGGATCCACAGATGGAGATGGGTGTTGCGAGCTGGTGGTAGGTTACACAGACCGTGTGGTCCGGGCTTTCCGCTGGGAGGATCTGGCTGAGGGCACTGAACACCTGGCAGGGCAGCTGGTATCACTCAAGAAATGGACGCTGGAAGGTCAGGTGAGTCACGGAGGAGAGGGACCATAGAGCCAGAGAGCAGGGCGGAAAGGCCTCCTGAAGGGGGTGTGGAAGAACATTCATGGCCAAGATACAGGGTGGGAAAAAGAGATTATCAGCTTGCTGAGAGAGATCTAAAGATCACTTCAAGTCAGAGTCTTAGGGGAAATTGCTAGTACAGTAATGGCAATTAGGAAGGAAGCCAGTGCTAAGAATGAGGACTGTGAAAGGACGAGGGTGTGAAGTGGTCTGTATCAGGATGTAGACCCCACTGGAGGCTTGCGAGCGGGGAAGCAGGGGATGCGTGTGGAGAGGCTGGTATCAGGCAGGAACCTGTGAACTCTAGAATGCCTCCTGCTGCTTTCCTTGGGGCCCGGGGGACTGCTTCCAGGGCCCCTGCACCCTCTCTCTCCCCTGTTCTTTGCAGGGTCCCACTTTCTCTCCAGCTTGCTTTAAGCCTCTGTTCCCTGGTACAGGTGGACAGTCTCTCGGTGACTCCAGGGCCTCTGGGTGTTCCTGAGCTGATGGTATCGCAGCCAGGCTGTGCTTATGCAGTTCTACTGTGTACCTGGAACAAGGACAGTGGGCACTCTGCTGCCTCTGAGGGGACCACGGAGGGCAGTAGGTAAGGGTGCAGGCTTGTGGATGGTGTGGGATGCATGGGAGCAAGGTGAGGTCCCGGATGTACAAGGCGGTGGATGGGCCTGCAGTTGGCACAGTGGCTTCAGCTGGGTTTGGCACAAGCACCTCTGCCCTAGTGAGGTAAGACCTATATTTTGGGAGCCAGGGAATCCTGGCTCTAACCTTGTAGCAAAGGGAAGAGATGCCAAGATTCTAGCCTAGTAGCCTCTGTCCCTGTATTTCCTAATTGCCACATCGGCCAGATGGGGTCAGCAAAGGGTTTCCTAGCTGATTTGCATCTTGACAGCTCTTGCAGAGATCAGGTCATAAAGTGCCTGAGAACTCAGCTTACTTGGTATCTTAGTGCCCCGGTCTCCTGCCCACAGGGAAACCCCAGCTGCCCGAGATGTTGTGCTGCACCAGACGTCTGGCCGCATCCACAATAAGAATGTCTCTACTCACCTGATTGGCAACATCAAACGAGGTGAGGTGGGGTGGGATGAGGCAGGGTGCTGAAGGCAAATAGCACTTTTGAGAGAGGAGATGCAGGGCCTTCTCTCATTTCTAGTCCTCTTCCTCCCTCCTTCCCTCCTTGTCCTTGGCTGTCCCTCATCCCATATGCTCTATTCTTGCCTTGACCTTCATTTTTCTTCTTTTGGTCCTTCTGTCCCACCCGTAGGCCACACGTCTGAGAGTGGTAGCTCTGGCCTCTTTGCACTTTGCACCCTGGATGGTGAGTTCCCTGGGTCAGCCATGGACCAGTGCTGGGGTAGGAGGTTGTGTGCCTGGGGAGTCTGCTCAGGGGTCTGGCCCACCCGTCCCAGCCTGCCTCTTCCCCTGTAGGGACACTGAAGCTTATGGAGGAAGCAGACAAGCTGCTGTGGTCGGTGCAGGTGGACCACCAGCTTTTCGCCCTAGAGAAACTGGATGTCACGGTGGGTGGAAAACATGGTGGAGAGTAACATTCTTACCTTCTTCTCGTGGAGAGATAAGATTTCCAAAGATTTCCATGAGGCCATTCTCACTGCACAGTTGATTGCCGCGAACCCGACTCATAATTTTGCAGGTCTCGTGTGGGAACGGTGGAGGATTAGAAAATAAACACAGAAAGAAAAAGGATGGGATCCAGAGGACCCATTGCCAGGCTTGCAAGAGCGAGTCTCCACCCCAAAAACGCTTTATTATATAGTGCAGAGATGTATGCAAATAAGGAAGTCTCTGATACAAAATCACATATCTGAGGCATAAACAGGAATCCTCCCAAGGTATAAATAGGAATTCTCTTTTCTTAAGGCATAAACAGGAATCCCCCACCATGCATAACTGAAATAAACAGTTGAACAAGAGTGAGAAGAAGGGCGTGTAAATTGCCTCTAGCAACTTAAGCAAGTGAGGTGGGGGATGGGACGAGTAGAAACACAGCTTCACAGCCAACACGGAGTTGTGGGGAAGAGCTTAGCCTTTAGCTTAACTAAGCCTTAAACTGTGAGGACTGTGTCAGCTTGCAATCTCCCACAGTTGACTCACAACCTTTATCTTAGGGCCCTCTTTAGACAGATCTAACTCCCTCTGAAGTGAGTTGTTTGCTGCTGTTCTCAGGGCTCAGCACTGTTCTCTGTGCTCCGGGAGTCTCACATTTCAGCACCTTTCAGCGCAGTGATAGCTCCAAAGAGAAACAAGTAACTACTAGGGTCCGGAGGTTGCTCATTGGTCCCCACTCCAGATGTAAAGTTTTTTTCTTGTCCTGTGTGAGTCTGTCTTGACGGAGGCTATGGCCGCTGAATCTGCAGGTGGGGGCTGCACTGTGTGCTGCTGTCACGCATGCTTGATGGTGTATGAAACAGACACGAGGCTTCGAGGTCACGTAGAACGTGCCTGGGTTGGAGGTCTGATTCCACCGCCTCCCAGCTGAGTGGCCTTGGGTGCGTGACTTTTTTCTATAAGCTGAAGTTCTCTCATCAAACTGGGAATAACGTTGCCTACTTCACAGGGTGGTTGTGAGCATTATGTGAGGTGGCTCACTTGACAGCCCCTTTGGTGCCTGGCACATGGGAGGAATTCAGTAGGAAACATACAGTGGCTTGCTTTCCCTGCCGGCTGCTTATCACCCAGAGCCAAGTCCACAGCTCCTTAGTATTTTATCCAGCCCTATCATTAGATCCTCTAAAATGGCTCGTGCTCATCCCTGCAATCTTGTCTCCGACCTTTTTCAGGGCAATGAGCATGAGGAGGTGATTGCCTGTGCCTGGGATGGACAGACGTATATCATTGATCACAACCGCACGGTCGTCCGCTTCCAAGTGGATGAGAATATCCGAGCCTTCTGTGCAGGTGGGCCCCTGCCCCAAGGCCCCCCTGACATGTGGCCTCTTGTTTCCATTCTCAGTGTGCCCTATAATGAGTCCTTCATAAAAAAATGAGTTCCTTAGCTCTTTTGGGGGGAGTTATTTATTGATTTAAGAGAGAGAGGAACATAGGGGTGGGGAGGAGCAGAAAGCATCAACTCATAGTAGTTGAGTTGCTTCTTGTGTGTGCTCTGACTGGGCAAGCTCAGGGTTTCGAACTGGTGACCTCAACATTCCAGGTTGACACTCAATCCACTGCACCACCAAGGTCAGGGTGTCTCTTTCAGTAGAGGGTGCTGGATGTGTACTAAATCACCATTTTTACAGTTTGTTTATTTATTTGTTTATTTATTTACTTTTAGTGAGAGAGACAGACAGGAAGGGAGAGGGATGAGAAGCATCAACTCGTTGTGGCACCTTAGTTGTTCATTGATTGCTTTCTCATACATGCCTTGACTGGGGGGCTCCAGCCAAGCTAGTGACCCCTTGCTCAAGTAGCAACCTTGGACTCAAGTTAGTGACCTTGGGCTTCAAGCCAGCGACCTTTGGGCTCGAGCCAGTAACCATTGGGTCATGTCTGTGATCATGTGCTCAAGCCGGCAACTTTGGGGTTTTGAACCTGGGTCCTCAGTGTCTATCCACTGTGCCACGACCTACCTGGTCAGGCATTTTTATAGTTTTAAATAAGGAAAAATAAAGGTAGTGGTATCTGCATTATTTTAAAGAATAGGATGAGTTCTTATCATCTGTCTGTGCGGAGACATCAGAGAGCTCTACCCCACCCGAGGAATCAAGACTCTGCAGAACAGCCCCTCAGAGCAGCAGTTTCACCGTTTCCATCTCGTGGCACACGTAAACTAATGACTAAAATCCTGCGGCACACCTTGCTGATTTGACAGAACAAAATAGATATAATGTTAACTCATTCACACCGTACATCTATTGTGGTGTTGGCTGTTGTCATTTTTTATTTGACAATGTAAGGGAAAAGAGGTCAGCGCCTCTGACTGAAGAGTCATGTATTTAAAAAGTTCTTGCAGCACACCTGTTGAAAATCTCTGTCCTAGAGCATTCCCGTTAGTTCCAAGCCTGGACCTTGGAAGCCAGCTCTCACTCTTCGGGGTGACAGGGAGGAATCTGTGGTCACTACGATAAGAATGGAGCAGTGCTCTGGCATCCACACTCCAGTGACCTGAGGGGTCAGTGTGGCTCTGCAGAGGGTTGCCACATCAGAGAAGCCTTAGTTTCTGATTACATTTTGCTGATCTACCCCTTAGACTAGCAAGACGAATCATTACTTCAGGGCTCTCACTAGCATAAAAAAATCAGGTATCACATTTTTGGGTGTTATTCTGCCCGGGTTGTTTTACTGTTTTTTCTGTATCTGGAATGGGGCTGATATCTTACTTTTGTCCCTATTTTACTGAGTTCCCAACAGAGAAGACTTAGGAAGAGAGCCTTTAGTTTTTTGCTTGACATCTGTGGGAGGGTCAAAATGCTGACTAGTGCCCATATCTTGCTCTTACCCTCCCATACTGTGACCGAAACTTCTTGACCTTTGTCTGACCACCCACACCTGCCAGGCCTGTATGCCTGCAAAGAGGGCCGCAACAGCCCCTGCCTAGTGTACGTCACGTTCAACCAGAAGATCTACGTGTACTGGGAGGTGCAGCTGGAGCGAATGGAATCTACCAATCTGCTGAAATTGCTGGAGGCTGAGCCAGAGTACCAGAGCCTGTTGCAGGAACTGGGTGTGGGTGAGTCCCAGCAATGTGTGGGGCTGGGAAATCGGGCACAGGAGAGCCACAGCTTCTCACCAGCCCCTTTCTGACCCTCAGATCCTGACGACCTCCCAGCAGCCCGCACCCTGGTTCACCAGACCCTCTACCATCCTGACCAGCCACCACTGTGTGCTGCTGCAAGCCTCCAGGATCCCACCTAGCTGGACTTGCCCTCTTCCCTGAAGAAAGACCCTTCTGCACCTCGCTACCCCCAGTGTATCCATGGTATTGGCAGGATAGGGAATGTACATTACAGGGGAGCATGGACAGATGGCAGCAACCCCAGGGTGACTGAACTATAGGTCTCATGGTCTTTCTGAAAGAAGAGACAAGTTGACCCTCTGCCCATCTTCTTGTGTGCCTCATCCATTACATCAGCAAGGTTGTAGGACCCTGACCTTATTGCATATCATCTGGGACTACCCCGCCCAAGAGCTCCCCACCCTGGTTGTATGGAAAACAGACTTGTTTGTGAGGAGGGAGTGCAGATCTTTTGTGTGGCCCCCATGCTCGTAAAGAAACCAGGCTTCGAGCCAGCGGGGCAGTGAGGTAAGGGCTCTGCTCCATTCCAAGATCCATCTTCCATGTCACAACTCTAAGGTCATGGACAGCAGTAATTATTACAGAAACGGCAAACTATTTGTTTTCTTTTGGAGGAGTCTTTCAGGATATTTTACATTCTTGTTTTTCTGGGTCTCCAGCAACCCTGAGATGATTTTGTTCTATTTTTCAAAGAAATTGGGCACTCCCATTTTGTCGTATTCTGTAAGTATTGTGCCACTTTGTAGGCCTTGCCCCATTTCCCACCCACCCATTTCCACAAAAACGCGTTATTGTCCATCAGACAAGAGACATCTCAAATCTGACACAGGTTTATGATGCATAATCAGAAGTGTATCTTGGGCCATTTATATCCCTTCTGCTCTTAATTCTGTGGGCTTTAAATCAGTATCTTTCAAATTGTAGTTTGCAATCTTTTAGTGGGTTGTAGTCAGCATTTTTTGAATAAATGAAATAGGATACAATAGAATGAAAAATAAAGTATTTGCTTGCAGTATAGAGAAGTATTGTTTCATTATAATTTGTGTGTGTGTGTATTTACTAAGTGTAATATAAAATATATTTCCTGCTTTGAGTTATTTATGTTCAGACGAGTTTGGAAGCCATTGCTCTCAATGATGTTGACCTCCGCCAGATGGGTCAACCTGGGGAATGGTCCACACTCACATTTCCTTTCTGTAAGGGAATGAAGGCACAGTTACTCAGCCTTTGACAAGCATGGAGGAAGACCAAAGAAGGACAGGACCATCGAGAAACAGGTGTTTATTCAAACGGCAAAGCAGCTGAGCTGAGGGCCTGCTGTAGGGTTGGTGGTCTGCGGTCCACAGTTACAGAAGCAGCAGGAGGCAGAAGGGGAAGGAACTGGGTGAGACTAGGAGAGCAGAGGTCATGGGGCAAGGCAGTGAGGGACCAGGGTACTATCACACATGTAATAGTGAGCCCCCTCCTCTCCTTTTGAAGGCAGGGGACTTAGCCAAGAAAGGTAAGGCCGGGTGTCACAGGGCAGCTCCTTGCATCCCGGTTCTTCTCTAAACTCAGGATTTTGTTTCCACCAAGGTCCTAAGTTCCCTAGTTCGGGTCCTGGTTCTCTCTCCCTGTACCCCTCACCCATGATGTGAGAGGCTCCACCCCACCCTCCCTGTACCCCTCATCCATGATGTGAGAGGCTCCACCCCGCCCTCCCTGTACCCCTCATCCATGATGTGAGAGGCTCAACCCCGCCCTCCCTGTACCCCTCATCCATGATGTGAGAGGCTCCACCCCACCCTCCCTGTACCCCTCATCCATGATGTGAGAGGCTCCACCCCGCCCTCCCTGTACCCCTCATCCATGATGTGAGAGGCTCCACCCCGCCCTCCCTGTACCCCTCATCCATGATGTGAGAGGCTCAACCCGCCAGAAAGACACTCGGGTCAGAGTGTTTGGGTTCCTCTCTTCACAGTGAAGTCAGCAGAGCCTCCTTGTCTTTGCTTTGGCGTGGAGCCTGGCTTAAGCCACTGGTTGCAAAACAAGACAAGCTCCCACTCAGGAAGCCAGAGATGGGGGTGGGAAGAAGGTCTAATGAGGTGGATAGCTCTAGAACTAAGAGGGAATGCTGGTTAGATGAAGTCTGAGTACTGACAACACCCCCTTCCTGTCCGCCTTTGGGGGTAGCTCTCTCCGTGGCTCTTGCACACATGCCCTGAAATTCAGGTGCCCAGTGGGTGAAAAGCAAGTGGAGGACAGATAACTGGAGAAAACATTAGAGGTATATCCAAGGTTTTGCACAGTCATCAAATAATGATTGGCTTTGACGTTGGAAGCTCAGAAAAGTTAACTAACAGAGCTCCAGCCTTGTGGGCTGGCATTCCTCTACCAAGCCACCTTCCTGTTGTGTTGAAAAATTTCATTCAGTGTTTCTACACACACACACACACACACACACACACACACACACACACACACACACACACACGCCGCCCCCTGGCCAACTGAGCAGATGTTTACAGAATCAGAAAGGTAGGCACCAGCAGGGCCAGGGACCCCGTGGTGAGGTGTGGTGTCTAGTTGTGAAACATGAACCCAGAAAGTGAGAGAGATGTGGGAATGAAGGCAGTCAGTTTGGGGTGGAATTGGGGGACAGGTGGAAGACAATAGTCGACTGCAGCCTTTGCCTTGGCCAGTTTCTACTGTGTTGGGCCCAGCCTGGAACCCTATTGTGCTTGTGCCATTTTCTGCAATCTTGATTTGGTTTTGCTCTTCTCTGGTGGGGAATGAGAGAAAACGGGAAAACAGCGCCCTGAGGTCCTGAGTCCTCTCTAGGAAAACGGGGGATAGGGAAGTTGCCAAGAAGCAGAGAATGTGGCCAACTGAGGGAAACGGAACAGCAGTCAGGGTGGTCACAAAAGGCACAGACAAAGTAGTCCCCAGCTACCGGCTGTAGTAGTTCTCTATACCCCACATGGCTCTTCCTTTAAATCATGGCACTTCTGTCTGGGGACTGACTGGGACAGCGGTCACTGGCCAGGCTCTTGGTACAAAGGCAGGAAGGGCAGCTCTGGGAGGGGGGCTTTCAGCCGCAGCACTCCCCGGTCCAGGTCGATACAGCACTGTGGGGCGGAGGGGGAGAGGTAGGCTCACCTCAGCACGGAACCTCCCGCGCCCTCTTTTATTCCCCCTCCCGCTTCCCACAGCCCTGCCTGCTCCCTGCTATTCCCTTCACCTGCACCCCGTCAGAAAGGGATCCAGATCTCCATATTTTTCACCTGTGGGCAGGTCAGGACCCTCTAAGGAAGCAAAGGTGTGGTGCACAACCCGTCTTTCTCCCCTGACCCTAGCCCAGACTGCCGCACCTGGACCACCTGCCTCTTTCCCAGCCCTTGGTCAGGCCCCAGAGTGCTTGCATCGGCTTTACCTTGAGAGAAAGCAGAGTCTGCAGTCCAAGACAGAATTCAGGACTCTCAACATCTGCAAGAATCATTTGAAAACAGAAGATTCTGGAGGGTACCTGGCGGTTCCTGCTGCTCTCCTGTCAGCACGTGGCCCTTCTCAGCCCACCCCACCCTCCAGGGCACAGATGTTGGGGACAGTCAGAGCACCCTTGGGGATACCCTGTCTGGTGCTGGCAGGGCTGAAAGTCTCTGCCTTGGACCCGCTCGGGAGAGAAAGGTAGAAGAGTTGGGCAGCAGGGCTGTGGGTGAAGGGACGACTTACCCACCACCTGGGCTGAGCACGCCACAGTCTCCTGGCCTAGCTGTAGCTCCAGCTGCTCCACCTGGGCCGACGATCCGGGTGCCAGGTCCCCCCCTGGGGCTGTTAGGACCTTCTTCCCTAACCTGTGTTGGAAAGCAAGGGTTATAACCAACACAGCCCCCATCCTCTTCCCTTTAGTCAGCTACTGTCCCTGTCCTCCTCCACCACCACACTTTGGGGGGTTCTCACCCAATCTCTGGCCCCACATAAGGTCTAAATCCTTGTCTTCTCTGCCGGAGCCACATTAACTTTTTGTTAAATAGCAGCTTTATTTATTTATTTTTATTTTTTTACAAGGACAGAGAGAGAGAGAGAGAGAGGGATAGATAGGGACAGACAGACAGGAACGGAGAGAAATGAGAAGCATCAATCATCAGTTTTTCGTTGCGACACCTTAGTTGTTCATTGATTGCTTTCTCATATGTGCCTTGACTGCGGGCCTTTGGCACACCGAGTAACCCCTTGCTTGAACCAGCGACTTTAGGTTCAAGCTGGTGAGCTTTTTTGCTCATGCCAGATGAGCCTGCTCTCAAGCTGGCGACCTCGGGGTCTTGAACCTGGGTCCTCCGCATCCCAGTCCAACACTCTATCCACTGCGCCTCCGCCTGGTCAGGCAAATAGCAGCTTTATTGAGATACAGTTCATATACGATAAGTCTCACCCTTTTCCAGTATACAATTCAGTGGTTTTTAGTATTCCGAGTATATTTACTACTACCTCATTTCAGTATAGCGTTACTCCCAAAAGAAGTTCCATCCCCCATCACTATTTTAGGCCATCGGCTTACCCTAGGCGGGTGAGGCATCCAGTGGAGATCTGGTTGTAGTGGGTGCCTGTGTCCACAGCCACCCTAAGCACCTGGTCCCGACACTGAGAAAGAGAGTCATGAGGGATTCAGTGAGTCCCAGAAGAATGGACCGGGACCTTCACCTTTCCAGCCTTGAATGATTCCCTTTCAGAAACCAGCAAAGGGAATGAACTGAGTCTTTAAAGTGGTTTTTGGCCCTGGCCAGTTGGCTCAGTGGTAGAGCGTCAGCCTTGCATGTTGATGTCCCAGGATCAGTAGCCAGTCAGAGCACACAGGAGAAGCGCCCATCTGTTTCTTCACCCCTTCCCCTCTCGCTTCTCTCTCTCTCTCTCTTCTTCTCTTCTCCCATCCTTCAGCCATGGTGAGTTGGCCCCAGGCGCTGAGGATGGCTTCACAGCCTTGGCCTCTACCTCAGGCGCTAAGAAGAACTTGGTTGCTGAGCAGCAGACCAACACCCCTGATAGGCAGAGCATCGCCCCCTAATGGGCTTTTTGGGTGGATCCCAGGTGCATGCGGGAGTCTGTCACTGTCTCCCCACCTTTCACTGAATAAAAAAAAAGTGGTTTTTGTGGGACTCATACAATTGAGGCAAAACTGGCTCAGATAAAGGAATCAAAAAAGGAAGTGAGCTGCACATGGTGGTGAGTCCATCTGTTTGGGAATGATTTGACCAGAAATGGACATCTGTTTAGAGGAATTCTCGGGAGGCTGAGGGCCACCAGTTAGAGAAAGGTAGTTCAGCATTGAGGAGGGATGAGGAAATTGAGATACTTTGTTAAGAAATTCAGGCCCTGGCCGGTTGGCTCAGTGTAGAGTGTCGGCCTGGCGTGCAAGGGGTCCTGGGTTCGATTCCCAGCCAGGGCACACAGGAGAAGCGCCCATCTGCCGCTCCACCCCTCCCCCTCTCCTTCCTCTCTGTCTCTCTCTTCCCCTCCCGCAGTGCGGCTCCATTGGAGCAAAGATGGCCCGGGCACTGGGGATGGCTCCTTGGCCTCTGCCCCAGGCGCTAGAGTGGCTCTGGTCGCAACAGAGCGATGCCCCGGAGGGGCAGAGCATCGCCCCCTGTTGGGCAGAGCGTCGCCCCCTGGTGGGCGTGCCGGGTGGATCCCGGTCGGGCACATGCGGGAGTCTGTCTGACTGTCTCTCCCCGTTTCCAGCTTTGGAAAAATACAAAAAAAAAAAAAGAAATTCAGATGTGGGTAAGAGAAGCATTCACCATGGGAAGCAAAGGAAGACATGTTCATTTTCTTTTGGATATATACAGACATTCTGGGTTACACTTGGATATTTGGATGTCACAAACATGCAGCTCTCTTATTCCAAATATTTACTGAGCATCTACTATGCACAGATGTTACTAGAAGGCACAGCAATGATACTGTTCTTTCAGAGTCTGGGGAAGTGAAATGTAAACTACTGTATGGTTGAAAGTCTTAAGACCTATGAAAGGATTGTCAGTAAACTGCCCTTGACATTAAGAAGAAAAATAAGAAAAGCTATTTCCTACTGGGGAAATCAGAAGGTTTCAAGGAGGAGGTAACATTTGAGACTTAAGAGTTTATAGCATGTGGACATAAAATGATTGCAAAACAGGCAGAGGAAATGCTGAGCAAAGGCCAAGGCATAGAGCAACAGGCATTTATCAGGAAGGTTCAATATTGGTTGGGCAGCTAAATGGCTCCAGAGATGACAGAGCCGTCATATGAGCTTTTCCAGGAGGGTTGCCTTATCCGCCCATGCACACACCGTTCATTCTGTAGAGCGCACTGAAGAGCATTTACATCTTCACATTTAAAGATTATACCCCGATAAACGAAAAGGACAGATGGTGGTGACAGATGGAATTGCACAGAGGGAAGATGGTTTGAGGCAGAGAGTGAAGATAGAGGATCCCATTTTCTGATCCAGTCTTAGGGTTCCTTTTCTCCCTCCCTCGTTCCCTCACCACCCAGGGCGGAAAGGAGAGTGGGAGAAGTGAGCCAGTCACAGGCAGATTGTTAATGAAAGCCAGTGCCCTGGGCGGCCTCTCACCTTGCAATTGACCTGCAGAGCTGGACTCTCTGGCGTGCTAGCCATCCTCCTGTTTTCCTGGCCATGAATCAGGGCCTGCACCAGGGGAGACTCCCCCTGACTCCGACTCTGGCTTCCCTCTACCAGGCGTCTTTGGATCACGCTGCGCGGCTGCTAGCTCCATCACAGAGAACAAAGGTAGACAGGTCTAAAGCCGAGTATCCAAGCTGCTCCATTCCACCTACTTAGATATCCCAGGACGTTGTCCCCAACCTCACCCCGTCCTAAGTCTCACAGGAGTAAGAAAGGGGCAGGAGCTTATCCAAGGATCCCAGCAGTCAGATCATTATAGCAGAGTGAACTCAGTATCAAATCATTCAATTTTCTGGGACACCAATAGATTCCTCAGTGTTGAAGAAATGGGGAACAGCCCATATAGGTCAGACTGATTAATATTAACTGAAGGTACATTTCAGGAACTGGTATTATGCTTGGGGGAAATTCTGTCTTGAGTCTACAACATGTATTTTTTTGGGGTTGGACATCTATCCCCTCTTCGACCTCATCCTTCAATGGGTTGCAGCTCCCAGGGGTTGATGGTATGATGAAAAGAGATCAAAGTAACAGAAACAAAAAAGGGAAAAGTCAAAATCTTCAAAACTAGGATTCTGGGAGTCATCCTTGGAGCCCCCTTCACCTGTAACCCCACCCCACCCTGTCCAATCACTCTCTAAATTCTAATAGTTTTGCCTCCTGTGTGTATAGTCCATTCCCGCTATTACTGCCTTTATTCCAGATGCACCACAGCTCTCCTGAATCACTGGAACGCCTCTTTACATCATAAGAACCTGCCTCCAATACTGTTGCCTCCCAAATACACCTGCTCAAAGCCAATGATTATCTAAAACCCTCACTACGCAAAGTGTGGTCCTCAGATCAGCAGCTTTAACATCACTTGTTAGAAATGCAGAAAAACTATTAAATCAGAGCTTCATTTTAACAAGATACCCAAATGATTTGTATGCACATTAAAGTTTTAGAAGTAGCCTGACCAGGCGGTGGCGCAGTGGATAGAGCGTCAGACTGGGATGCGGAAGACCCAGGTTCGAGACCCGGAGGTTGCCAGTTTGAGCATGGGCTCATCTGGTTTGAGCAAGAATTAACCAGCTTGGACCCAAGGTCGCTGGCTCAAGCAAGGGATTACTTGGTCTGCTGAAGGCCCACGGTCAAGGCACATATGAGAAAGCAATCAATGAACAACTAAGGTGTCGCAATGCGCAACGAAAAACTAATGATTGATGCTTCTCATCTCTCCATTCCTGTCTGTCTGTCCCTGTCTATCCCTCACTCTGACTCTCTCTCTGTCTCTGTAAAGAAATTTAAAAAAAAAGTTTGAGAAGTACCCAAAGAAAGCAAAACTAACCATGTTACTTCTCTGGTTAAAAATCTATAAAAGCACCTCCCTGCCTCATTGCTTACATGGTAGAGCTCAACCTTTTTTTTTTTTTTTTTTGTATTTTCTTTTTAATTTTTATTTATTTATTTATTTATTTATTTATTTATTTATTTATTTATTTTTGTATTTTTCTGAAGTTGGAAACAGGGAGGCAGTCAGACTGACTCCCGCATGTGCCCGTCCAGGATCCACCCGGCATGCCCACCAGGGGGTGACGCTCTGCCCATCTGGGGCGTTGCTCTGTTGCAACCAGAGCCATTCTAGCGCCTGAGGCAGAGGCCACAGAGCCATCCTCAGTGCCCGGGCAAACTTTGCTCCAATGGAGCCTTGGCTGTGGGAGGGGAAGAGAGAGATAGAGAGGAGGGAGAGGGGGAAGGGTGGAGAAGCAGATGGGTGCCTCTCCTGTGTGCCCTGGCCGGGAATCGAACCCGGGACTCCTGCATGCCAGGCCGACACTCTACCACTGAGCCAACCGGCCAGGGCTGTATTTTTCTTAAGTGAGAAGCAAGGAGGCAGAGAGACAGACTCCCTCTCCTCATGCACCCAATCGGGATCCACCCAGCAAGCCCACTAGGGGGCTATGCTCTGCCTGTCTGGGGCCATTGCTCCATTGCAGTCAAAGCCATTTTAGCACCTGAGGTGAGGCCATGGTGCCATCCTCAGGGTTCAGGCCAACTTTGCTCCAATGGAGTCTTGGTTGCAGGAGGGGAAGAGAGAGAGAGAGAGAGAGAGAGAAGGGAGAGGGGGAAGGGTGGAGAAGCAGATGGGCACTTCTCCTGTGTGCCCTCACCAGGAATCGAACCCAGGCCATCCACATGCTGGGCCAACACTCTACCACTGAGCCAACTGGCCAGGGCTGAGCTCAGACTTTTTAAGGGGATCTATAACCCAGATGAGCCAGTCACTGCCTGAATCTGCCTGGTCTCGCCGTTCGTAGCCCACTGTGCTCGGCTTATCTGCCCCAGCTACACTGCCTGTAATGCTTGCAGCAGGCTGTTCTTCCACCTCCATGTGGTGCTTCTGCTCTCCCCTATTCCTGAGACTGAATGATTAGCTCAACACACTTCGTTCAAGAACTATCCAGGAGAGAGGTCTGGGATTCCATGTGCATTTGGTAATTAGTGCAGGTTTACTTTCCCCAGGAAGCCTTCTCTGACTTCTATGCTCCACCCACAAGGCTAGGGTAGCTCCCTTTGTCATGCTTCTCACAGATATTACCTGTGGATTTCACTCCCCCATTAGCCTGGAGAGTCCTTGAGATAATGCCCGTATATCACATTCATCTTATTTTCCCAGGGCTTAGCTCAGCATGCAGTAGTCACTCAATGAATGCTTGCTGAAGAATACGTGTCTCTCCAGGCTCCACACATGCTTCTCCACCTGCCCTCTTTCCTTGGGAGCCTGGGATTGTTTTTCCACCCATGGGCTAACGAGGCCCTTGAGGCTGCTCCCGCCAGCAAGGCTGCCAGCAGGAGACCCAGCTCTGGGAAAAGGGCAGCCAGCCCTGGGACTGGCCAGAGAGAGTGGCTCTGCTGCAGTTCCCAGCTCTCCTCCCACCTTTCCCATGGGGACGGCCCTTCTTCAGGGCCAAATCGATGTCGGATGGTCCCCAAAGGGTAGAGGCTATAAAGTCCTAGCGACTGGGAGCCAAAGAACCTGCTTCCCTTTCCCATTGCTTCTCAGCTGTGCTTGCTATGCTTGGGAGGAGGGACACCCCCTGAAGGTTCTCTGAATTTAAATGTCAGTCTGATCACTTTTCCTTTTTGGGGAATGCTAGGATGTCACAAGGGGATTGCCTGGCCTCTGGGCAGGGTTCCTGGAGGGGGAACCTTTGGCTCGGAGGACTTTGAAAGACAGGGCTAGGGCAAGAAGGGCAGTGAGGGGCTGTGATTACCTCTAGGTTCCCAGGTAGCTGGGGCTGCCAGAGTGGCCCAAGATGCCCAGAAAGGGCTTTGTACCTCTCAGGTTACAGAAGTGCCCACCCTCCTCTCAGATCCTCTTAGAAGGTGATGGAGTGAGCAGAGTGCCTCCAAACCTTTGCACAAAAGACTTTCTTTCTTCTATGAGCAAGAGGCTGGATATGATTCCATGTTCTCTGGACCCTACTAGAGCTTCCTTCTCTCTCAAGCTAAATGGAATAGTAGCTGAATGAATATTAATAATTAGCATTTAGGCCCTGGCCGGTTGGCTCAGCGGTAGAGCATCGGCCTGGCGTGCGGGGGACCCAGGTTCGATTCCCGGCCAGGGCACATAGGAGAAGCGCCCATTTGCTTCTCCACCCCCCCCTCCTTCCTCTCTGTCCCTCTCTTCCCCTCCCGCAGCCAAGGCTCCATTGGAGCAAAGATGGCCCGGGCGCTGGGGATGGCTCCTTGGCCTCTGCCCCAGGTGCTGGAGTGGCTCTGGTCGCGGCAGAGCGAAGCCCCGGAGGGGCAGAGCATCGCTCCCTGGTGGGCAGAGCATCGACCCTGGTGGGTGTGCCGGGTGGATCCCGGTCGGGCGCATGTGGGAGTCTGTCTGACTGTCTCTCCCCGTTTCCAGCTTCAGAAAAATACAAAAAAAAAAAAATTAGCATTTAGATAGTGCTTTCTCTCATTCAGGCACTGTTCTAAGTCTTTCATGTAACTCTTGCAACAACTCTATGAGGTAGACACTTTTAATTTTATCCTCATTTAATAGGTAAAGAAACTGAGGCACAGAGACAAAAAGTAACTTGCCCACATTAGTAAGTGGCAGAGCAGGATCTGAATCCCAGCAACATGGCTTCACAGCCCATGCTCCGAACCACTGTCTCTGAGGGGAATGCGTATGTGCAGTTTCCCCTGATCTACTCTCCTCATTACTGTTACCCCACCCCCACCCCGTTCCCTGTGGAGACCCAAGCTGCTGCAGGGGGTGGAAGGAAGGGGCCTGGAGGGAGGCTTGGAGGGAGGAAAGGGACAGGTGGCCTGGCAGAAGCTGTAGGAAATCCTGATGCTTTGGCAAGAATGGAGGCCTCATTCTGAGGGTCAAAAGGCAAATGAGTGTCCAGAGCTGGTGTGAGGCACTCTGGTTTAGGGAGCAGAGGGAAATCCCCTCCCTAAACTGGCCAGTCCTCCAGGCCCTCCCAGCTGTAGATGACTCCAAAGGCACCTGTGTCCCTAAAACCTCTACTCCCAAATGGCAGAGCTCACTCCAAGGTGAGCCTTGGATGGGGGGGGGCACTGAGCCGTGACATTGGGATCCCTCAGAGCCACCAAGTCATGGGAATATCCCTAGTGGAGAGCTTAGAGTGGTCAAAGGGAGCCCCCCAATTTGTTGGGACTGCCTGTCCCCCACTCTTAGTGAGGGAGGGGAACCTGAAGGCTTAGGGTCTGCTCTTAAATGTCCTCACCCCTCCCCTCAGGGTAGGGGGTGGGGAGGTGGAGAGAAAGGGCCAGAGGACTTCTGGGGGGTGGCAGGGGGTGGGGAGGGGGAGAGGGATGCCTCACCAGGTCCTTGGAGGTGCCCAGCCTCTTGAGGCTGTCCAGGGGCAGCAGGTCAGCAGAGTCCTTGTGCAGGAACTGGGTGGCTTGTTTGAGCCTGCGCTGCTGGCTCAGGTGGGCTCGGTCCCGGAGCTCTGCCTCCTGTCGCCTCCTGCTGGGGTCTGCCCCCTCTCTCAGGGCCTCCTGCCTGGTGCTCATGGCCCCTGCGAGGCTGGATGAGCTTGGTGAGCCTGGTGGGGGCTTCTGAGGTGACCTCCCCTCTGTCCCCTCTGCCTGCTGTGTCCCCGTAGCTTCCAGCCTGTCTCCGTCCCGGGCTGCAGCTCTCCAGACTGGAGGGTCTTGGAGGGAGGAAGAGGAAATGAATAAATAATGTACGGGAGCAACCACGTCAGACGCCGATTCCCAGAGAGTGCAGTAGAGGGAGCGAGGCTCCGCTGGAAAAACCCAGCACTGGAGAGAGGGCGGCAGGACCTGCAGCTGGCGGGCTCTGCGGCGTCTTCAGATCTGGAGTCCTGGCCAGGGTGGGCGGTGGAAGGGGTGAGTGCATGTGTGAGGGGCTGTAAAGGTGCTGTGGACTGTCAGGGTGCCCGTGCCAGGCAGAGTGTGTGGAGGTGGCAGCCTGCGTGGGGTGCTAGTGTGAATGAGACGTGTAGGCGTGTGCATCCATGGTGTGGGTGCTCATCTGCTCTGCCACCCCCATGCACATCCCCATCTCCTCCCCCTGTGGCTCTTGCAGTCAAGGGGTTGGAGTGGGTAAGCCAATAACTAGGTTTGGAACCAGAGGGGGCAGCACCAGAATGTCTTCCTCTCCTTTCCTCCCCCTCAACAGGAGAGACTTTGCCTTTCTGGGCTCAGCCTTTCAGTGTGGCACATGTCAGACGGGTCTTTAGCTCATTACTCTAGGTGTGGGTTTCAGAGGTGGCAAGAGCTGCTCTGAATCTCCCACAAGTCAGCCAAGCTTCTGCCTCCGATTTATGTAAGGATGTTCCATTCCAGTCCTGGCTCTTCTAAAAAAGTGTCAGAATTCAAACATGCAGAAAGTTATAAAGAAGAACCAATACGCTTTACTTGTGGACTTCCTTTAAAAAATAACTTATAAATAATATAGCCTAAGCTCCACTTACACCTTCCCTTCTTCCCGCATAACATCCCTGGTGAACTTGGTGTTTGTCTTTTCCACACTTGTCTTTATACTCTACGCATACATAGGTACACATATTTTGAGCAATAGGGATTTAGTTTCACCTGACCCATTATATATATATTCTTCGGCAATTTGTCTTTTTTTCATTTTCTTTTTTTTTTTTTACAGAGACAGAGTCAGGCAGAGGGATAGACAAACAGGAACGGAGAGAGATGAGAAGCATCAATCATCAGTTTTTCGTTGCAACACCTTAGTTGTTCATTGATTGCTTTCTCATATGTGCCTTGACCGTGGGCTTCAGCAGACCGAGTAACCCCTTGCTCGAGCCAGCGACCTTGGGTCCAAGCTGGTGAGCTTTGCTCAAATCAGCTGAGACTGCACTCAAGCTGACAACCTCAGGGTCTCGAACCTGGGTCCTCCCAGTCCGACGCTCTATCCACTGCACCACTACCCGGTCAGGCTGTCTTTTTTTCACTCAATATTTTACTACTGAGATTCATCCATGAGATATGCATAATTCTAGTTTACCACTTTTGCTGCTGTATAGTATTCCTCTATATGAATACATCATATCTAGGAAATTTAGGTTTTCGGGAGTTTTTTTCTGACAACCAATGCAGCTATGAACTTTTTTGCACTTCTGTCCTGAGAACATCTATAAGCATTTCTCTAGAACAGTGGTTCTCAACCTTTCTAATGCCATGACCCTGCAATACAGTTCCTCATGTTGCGGTGACCCCAAACCAAACAATAATTTTAGTGGCTACTTCATAACTGTAATTTTGCTACAGTTATGATTCGGAATGTAAATACCTGATATGCATTATGTATTTTCCAACGGCTTTAGGCAACCCCGCCGGGGTTGCGACCCACAGGTTGAGAACTGCTGCTCTAGAATGTAGACCTGAGAATGGAATTGCTTCCTCATTTGTGCGTAATGCCAAACAGCCCTCCAAGGTATGTACCCCAGTATACACTCCAGTCAGCAGTGGATGGGGTGTCCTAGGGCTCTACTAGCATCAGACATTTTATAGCCCTGGCTCATCTGTCTTCAGATTTTTCTTTCCAGCCTTTTGTCTTCACCATCATCAAAATGCTTTGGTCAAGCACCTGCTCACATGTGTTGGACACTCACAGAACGAGCACCCCACCAGAGCCCTACTCCCTAGGGACTTAGTTTGGTCCAGACAGCACCAAGACACATGCTCAGCCAGAAAAACCAGACATCACTTGTCTTCTATGTACCCAGCCTCTTTGAGAAACATTCACAACCGCTACAGTGTTATGAAGAAGAATTGTGTCATGATCCCCATTTACAGATGGAGAAACTAGCTGGGTGCTATGGGTTGATTTGTGTCCCACCCAATTCCTGTGTTAAAATCCTAATCTCCAGTACCTCAGGAGATTATCTTGTTTGGAGATAGGGCTTTTACAGAGATAATAAAGTTAAAATGAGATCAGTAAGGTGGGCCCTAATTCAATATATGTCTTTATAGAAAGGGGAAATTTGGACACAGAGGCACACAGGAAGAATACCATGTGAGCACATAGGCTGAGAATGGGGAGATGCATCTACAGCTAGTGCTCAACTTACGACCACGATTTGTTTCGACAGACTGGTCGTAACACGATTTGGTCGTAAGTTGAGTAGGCTATATGTACAGTACTGTGAAATGATGTTATAAAAATCTTTAAGTCAAAGACAAAGACAATTTCCTCTTGGTAGACATCTTGGGAGGGGTTTGATGAAAAATATCCAAGACACAAAACACAAATTGCTGTACTGAGTCCGGGATAACAGTTGAAATGGCACACGCGGAGATGGTAGTGCTGCCGGAAGCTGGTCCGCACTGTCGTAAGCCCAGCTGGGCAACACTTGCGCTGCCAGATGTGAAGCAGTCGTGGCTAGCGATTGTGGTCGTAAAGACGAATGGTTGTAAGTTGCATAGGTTGTAAGTCAGTCAATACCTGTACAAGCTAAGGAATGCCAAGGATTGCCAGCAAACCACCAGAAGCTAGGAGAAAGGCATGGAACAAATCCTTCTTCACAACCTTCAGAAGGAACCAACCTTGCTAACATTTTGATCTTGGACTTCTAACCTTTACAAATATGAGAAAATAAACCTTGGCCAGTTGGCTCAGTGGTAAAGCATCTGCCTGGCATTGTGGATGTCCTGAGTTCAATTCCTGGTCAGGGCACACAGGAGAAGTACTCATCTGCTTCTCCACTCCTCCCCCTCTCACTTCTTTCTCTCTCTCTCTCTCTCCCCTCCTCCTGTAGCCATGGCTTGATTGGAGTGAGTTGGTCCTGGGTGCTGAGGATGGCTCCACGGCCTTCATCTCAGGCATTAAGAAGAGCTCAGTTGCTGAGCAACAGAACAACGCTCCTGATGGGCAGAGTATCACCCCTAGTGGGCTTGCCAGGCGGATCCCAGCTGGGATGCATGCAGAAGTCTGTTTCTCTGCCTCCCTTCTTCACACTGAATTAAAAAAAAAAACCTGACCAGGCAGTGGCGCAGAGGATAGAGCATTGTAATGGGATACGGAGGACCCAGATTTAAAACCCCAAGGCCTCTGGCTTGAGCATGGGTTCACCAGCTTGAGCATGGGATCATAGACATGACCCCATGGTCGCTGGCTTGAGCCCAAAGGTTGCTGGCTTGAAGCCCAAGGTCACTAGCTTGAGCAAGGAGTCACTCGCTTTCTTGTAACCCACCCCACCCCTGGTCAAGGTACATATAAGAAAGCAATCAATAAACAACTAAGGAACCGCAACAAAGGATTGATGTTTCTCATCTCTCTCCCTTCCTATCTGTCGGTCCCTATCTGTTCCTCTCTCTGTCTCTGTCACACACACAAAAAAGACAATAAATTTCTCTACTGTACATTGCCCTGTTCTTGGTACTTGGTTATGGCAGCTCTGGGAAACTAATACACTAAGACTTAGAAAACTTGCTCAAGATTCAGTTATTATATGGCAGAGCCAGTAGTCAAACCCTTGTGTACTGTCTCCCAAGTCTTGCTTAGTTTCCATTATGCCAAAGGAGAACACTGATAGAAATGATAAAGATGAAACAAAAACCAAACTATAGTATGGGCCCATTTATCAAGTTCTGGCCCACCAGATCCTGGCTTCAATTAGACACAGTTTTAGTGGACTATTTCAGCTCTCTCCCACGCCTTAACATCCATCACCACAGTGGTGGGATTCAGCTAGTTCGCACTGATTCAGCAGAACTAATACCTAATATTTTGTTGAGTTCAGCAAAACCGGTTGTTAAAATGTCACTTGTAATCAAGGTTCTCTCTAAGGTGGGCACCTGGGCAGCCGCCCAATGTGGAAATCACAAATTTACATTCCTTCTTCTTTTTTAACATTCATCTTTCGTAACAGCATATTCTCAGAGCCCATATAATGTTCGTTTCATCTATAGGTAAAGGAATGGGATCCTGTTCCTGCAGTGAAAGGAAGGTTAAGGATAAATCACACAGCCAATGACACTTGGATAAAAGCAAAGAAAATTGCAAGCGAAGACGCCAATCAAGAAGCAATATGGAGGCCCTGGCTGGTTGATTCAGTGGTAGAGCGTCGGCCTGGCGTGCAGGAGTCCTGGGTTTGATTCCCGGCCAGGGCACAAAGGAGAAGCGCCCATCTGCTTCTCCACCCCTCCCCCTCTCCTTCCTCTCTGTCTCTCTCTTCCCCTCCCGCAGCTGAGGCTCCATTGGAGCAAAGTTGGCCCAGGCACTGAGGATGGCTCTGTGGCCTCTGCCTCAGGTGCTAGAATGGCTCTGGTTGCAACAGAGCGACGCCCCAGATGGGCAGAGCATCGCCCCCTGGTGGGCGTGCCAGGTGGATCCCAGTCGGGCGCATGTGGGAGTCTGTCTGACTGCCTCCCCGTTTCCAACTTCAGAAAAATACAAAAAAAAAAAAAAAAAAAAAAAGAAGCAATATGGAAATATCTTAAATAATAGTTTTATTGTTTTTTGTCAGGTATTATTTAATATTTTTTCATTAATATTTTAAAACTCTTTTATAATAATCTAGTTTTATGTATCTTTTATTCTTCTTATTTAAGTATTAAATGCATGAAATAATAAACTACCTTTTGGTGTATCTTTTTTTTTTTAAGTTGGAAACAGGGAGGCAGTCAGACTCCCGCATGCGCCCGACTGGAATCCACCGGGCACGCCCACCAGGGGGTGATGCTCTGCCCATCTGGGGCGTCGCTCTGTTGCATCCAGAGCCATTCTAGCACCTGAGGCAGAGGCCACAGAGCCATCCTCAGCGCCTGGGCCAACTTTGCTCCAATGGAGCCTCGGCTGCGGGAGGGGAAGAGAGAGACAGAGAGGAAGGAGAGGGGGAGGGTGGAGAAGCAGATGGGCGCTTCTCCTGTGTGCCCTGGCCAGGAATCAAACCCAGGACTCCTGCACGCCAGGCCGACGCTCTACCACTGAGCCAACCGGCCAGGGCTCGGTGTATCTTTTTTTATACTTAAAACAGTCACTAGGCAGAGAATCGGTTACTACATTATTTGAATCCCACCACTGCATCACCACCACAAATCTGCCTGGGGTAGAGGTTGAAGAGGATCTGTTGACATGTTGAGCTGGTTTCTGTTGGTGGTTTCCATGGGATTACTGTATGCACTGACAGATCAGTGAGTGACCTCCATACTGTGATGCTGGCACGGCCCCAATGCTGAAAGGTAGCTCTCCAACTTCATTCTCAGCAATTCGTTCCTTAGGTTTAAAAATTCTTCAACATCTTCAAGAGTCCTTTATTAATTCAATTTTTGGAGGAGTAATGCTATCAGTGAACAAGAGTGAGATGACTCTAGGCACTTAGCAGAGTTGCCTGGAGCCAGCCTAGTAACATGGACAAGATAACTCAGGACTCAAGTGCATTTATGTCCATAGACTGCATTCCAGATGTACCTGTGGCATAGGATGGAGATATTGGAGTTTACGATTTTAGTGCAGTGATGTTGGAGACTCCTCCAGTAGGTCTGATAAGGCCTCTGTTGCCTGGCCCTAGGAAGCACTTGTGCTCAGGAAATGCCATTCTCTGAAATGCAGTTGAGTTGCCCCATGTTCTATGGTCCAGACTAATATTATTGATACTCCACTCACTATCTATCTTACCCTCTTGGGATGGGACTCAGGGGTAGGGGACTCTTTTTGCTTTTTTGTGTTACTTGGTTCTTTCCATTGTAAATTTGTTCTTTATTCAAAGAGGCAGGGTGAACAGAAATGTTTTCGCAATACAAAACTCTTGAGCTCTTCTTTGTCAAGGACTAAAGGAATCCCTTCGGTAGGATGGTGGAGAGTACTGGGGAATGTCCTGCGGCCAGTTTGTAATCTCAGATGGGTTGTTTGTACTTTACTAGTAATTCACCTCACTTCTCTCCTCTCACTATTTTTTAACCATTGGACTCTGACAATGAGACACAGGGGAATAAAACTTCCAGGAACACTGTAGAGAAAAAGTAAACCATTCTGGATTGTAAAGACTAAAGGAAGCAGAGGTTTTTCTTTCCAACACACTTGGTAAGTAGCTATAATTTCTCACATTTATTTCATCTTGTGGTTCATATAAAAGTGAATGGATCCGAACTCAGAAATTTTATGAGAAAAATGTGGAAGTGTACTATATGGCTCCCTCACTACATTGGTTTTCTTCTGAATTATAACAAGTTGTATTTTTGGAATGAATTCAGTCAAAAATATTTATTGAGCACCTACTATGTGTCAGACACTGAGCTAGACCTTGAGTGTGTAGTGGTGAACAAGATGAAGCAACTAAATTCATGTCAGGAAGTGGCAAGTGCTGGATAAAAATAAAGCTGGTGAGAGGAGAGAGAGTGGTAGGGAGGGTGGGGGCTTGGGTGGCTCTTTCCAAACAGATGACATTGTCCAGGGATGCGAACGGGCGAGGGAGAGGGCCGCACAGGTATCTGGGAAGGTGTTTGCAGACAGAGAACTTGGAACAGTGCAGGGAAGAAAAGCTAACCCAGGAGAGTGCTATGTCCCACACTGCACTCCAGATGGGAGGCAGAGCTTACCCTCTCCATCTCCTCTGTCCAGCCTGGCTCTTCCTGTGACCAGTTATTCACACCAGCAAGACAGATAGGTGAGGTAAGGAGAGAATAGAGCTACCTGTTTACCCATGGACAGAACAATGTCCTTGTCCTCCTGGGCACCATGCTCTTCCCACCTAGTTGAATAGCCCCAGGATCTGAATCTGGCAGACCTGAGGGAGTCAGGGTTTTCTCTCCTGAAAGAGAATACAGAACACTGCTGAGTAGGTTCTAAAAATTGCCAGAGGGCAGTGAGTTTTCAGATTTCTAGCGATGAGGAAGGCTGAGAAAGGCTCTAAAAGTTAAGGTATTCTTGGCCTTTAACCTCATAGGCCCACAGTTATGGAGAACTTTCTGCCTTTATTTATTTATTTATTTATTTATTTATTTATTTATTTATTTTAAGGGAGAGTGAGAGCAAGAGAGAGAGAGAGAGAGACAGAAGAGAGAGAGAGACAGACAGGAAGGGAGAGAGAGGGTGAGAAACATCAACTTGTAGTTGCTTTCACTTTAATTGTACATTGAGCTTCTCCTAGGTGCCTTGACCAGCCCGTGCCAGTGTCCCCTTGCTCAAACCAGTGACCATGGCCTTTTCATGTCAGCGACCTCTGGGCTCAAGCTGGTGAGCTTTGGGATCGTGTGGACAATCCTCCGCTTAAGTCAGCTACTCCATGCTGACAAGCTGCGCTCAGAGCCAGCAACCTTAGGGTTTTGAACTGGTGACCGCAGCATTCTGGGTCAACACTTTATCCAGTGCACCACCATCAGTCAGGCAGAACTTTCTGCTTTTAGATAAAACCAGGCTATATCTTGTATTTGCCATTTGAGTGTCTGACAGTCATTAGCAATTCTAGACTTGCGCTAATTAATATAGTGTCCACAAGCCACATATGGTTATCAAGCACTTGACATGTGGCTAGTTTGCGTTGAGATGTGCTGTAAATGTAAAATATACTAGGTGGGGTTTTTTTGTTTTTTTTGTTTGTTTGGTTTTTGTGGCAGAGACAGAGAGAGTCAGAGAGAGGGACAGATTGAGACAGACAAGAACAGAGAGAGATGAGGAACATCAATTCTTTGTTGCAGCTCCTTAGTTGTTCATTGATTGATTTCTCATATGTGCCTTGACGACAGGCCTTCAGCAGACCAAGTAACCCCTTGCTCAAGCCAGTGACCTTGGGTCCATGCTAGTGAGCTTTGCTCAAACCAGATAAGCCCTCGCTCAAGCTGGCGACCTCGGGGTCTCGAACCTGGGTCTTCCGCATCCCAGTCTGACACTCTATCTACTGCACCACCACCTGGTCAGGCTGGTGACCTTGAGTTTCAACCTGGCAACCTCAGCATCCTTGGTCAACTCTCTATTGACTGCATTGCCACTGGTCAGGCTCTTTTTACTTTTTTCTGTTCTATTTCTTTTTTATTGGGGGGGGGGGGAGGAAGGGAGAGAGATGAGAAGAATCTGCTCAGCCTGACCAGGTGGTGGCACAGTGGATAGAGCGTCAGACTGGGATGTGGGTGACCCAGGTTCGAGATCCCGAGGTAGCCAGCTTGAGCATGGGCTCATCTGGTTTGAGCAAGGCTCACCAGCTTGAGCCCAAGGTCACTGGCTCGAGCAAGGGGTCACTCGGTCTGCTGTAGTCCCCCAGTTGAGGCACATATGAGAAATCAATCAATGAACAACTAAGGAGCCACAACAAAGAATTGATTTTTTCTCATTTCTCTCCCTTCCTGTCTGTCTGTCCCTCTCTCTGTCTCTGCCACAAAATAAAAAAAGAAGCATGAACTCATAGTTGCGTCACCATAGTTGTTCATTGATTGCTTCTCATACGTGCCTTGATGTTTGAAGAGTGGGGCTCAAACCAAGCCAGTGAGCCCTTGCTCAAGCCAGTATCCTTGGGCTTCAAGCCAGCAATCATAGGGTTATGTCTATGATCCCATGCCCAAGCCAGCAACTGTGTGCTCAAGCTGTCAAGCTTGTGCTCAAGCCACTGACCTCAGGGCTTCGAACCTGGGACCTCAGCATCCCAGTTCAACGTTCTAGCCACAGCACCACCACTGATCAGGCTTTTTTTACTTTAATATGGCCACTAAAGCCGGACCAGTGGTTACACAGTGGGTACATAGTCAACCCTGAATGCCGAAGTTACTGGTTTGAAAACCAAGGTTGCTGATTTGAGCTGGAGTTTACCAGTTTGAGCCCAGGGTAACCAGCTTGAGAACAAGGTTGCCGATTCGATCCCTGATCAAGGTACATATGAGAAGCAATCAATGCATAACTAAGTGGAACAGTAAGTTAATGCTGCTCTCTTTCTCTCTCATCCTCCCCCCCCCCAAATAAATAAATAAATAAATAAAGATGGCCACCAAAAAATTTAAAGTTACATATATATGTGGCTCCATTATATTTCTGTTGGACAGGACCCGTCTAAATAGATTCACAGTTAATTTTCTTAAACCTAATATAATCTACTCCAGCATCTTTCTACTGTTTCAGAAAGTTCTTTATAGCTAATCTAAATTCCTATATTGCAGCTATATTAAAAATCTCTCCTCCAAGCCACAGTCGAGATGGAGGCAAACTGGTTCTTGCCTTCCTCATGATAACCTTTCATGCCTTAGGGCATTCTTTTTCTTCTTATTATTTTCCAAGTGAGAGGAGGGGAGATAGAGAGACAGAGTCCCACATGTGCCCCAAGCGGGATTCACCTGGCAACCTCTTTCTGGAGCCATGCTTCTAACCAAGCTATTTTTAGCGCCTGAGGTGGAGGCTTTATGGAGCCATCCTCAGTGCCTGGGGCTGATGCACTCGAACCAATTGAGCTATGGCTGTAGGAAGGGAAGAGAGAGAGAAGGAAAGAAAGAGAAGGCGGAAGGGTGAGTATGGGGTGGAGAAGCAGATGGTTGCTTTTCCTATGTGCCCTGATGGGGAATCAAACCCAGGACATCTACACTCCAGGCTGATGCTCTACCATTGAGCCAACCAGCCAGGGCTTGAATAGTGCCAATTCTTATGTCTGGTGGTAGGATGGGGAGGAGAGTTCATTTGGGACAGTGAAATCATCCAGTCAGATGCCCTGCCTCATAAGGAAATTCCAAGAATATTCTTCATAAAATGGATTATTCAGAACTAGACAAACAGCTCCCTTGAGCCCATGGAGGGTGAAGGGCAGCCAGTTCTATTTTGGGCCTTCTCCTCTGGCCCTGTCAGACCTGCTGAAGATAACAGTGAAGCTGTTTTCCAGAATTCTCCTGTCCAGCAAAGGTCTCAGAAAGTCTGTGCCACTTTTGAAACTTGATCACCTTATCTCCATTCCCAAAGGTAGATCTTCCAAAGACTACCAGGCTAGGGCAACTTTTTATATTTGACACTATGATGTTTTCCTCCTATTTTATCGATGGCAAAGCCACGGTGAAGCGTTTATCTCTACTGATGAAAGCAGACTGAACATGGGATATTGAAATGAACTCAGACAAGCTTGGTCAAGTATTCCAACTTGGTCATTTACTAACTGGGTGCTTTGGGTGAAGCACTTAATATTTTATTTTTTTATTTTTTTATTTTATTTATTCATTTTTAGAGAGGAGAGAGAGAGGGAGAGAGAGAGACAGAGAGGAGAGAGAGAGAGAGAGAGAAAAGGGAGGAGCTGGAAGCATCAACTCTCATATGTGCCTTGACCAGGCAAGCCCAGGGTTTCGAACCGGCAACCTCAGCATTTCCAGGTTGATGCTTTATCCACTGCGCCACCACAGGTCAGGCTTTTTTTAAATTTTAATTATTTTATTTTATTTATTCAAATATTTTTGAATCCACTCCCTCATCTGTAAAACTGAAATAACATGTAACTGTAGAATTGCTGTGAAGTTTAAATGAGAAGCAGAATAGCAAAGTGGTTAAGAGCTCTGTATGTCTCAGTTTACTCATCTCTAAAATGGACATTATAATGTGACCAGTGGTGGCACTGTGTATACAGCATCCACCTGGGACACTGAGGACCCAGGTTCGAAATCCTGAGATCGCCGGCTTGAGCATAGGATCATCCAGCTTGAGTGTAGGGTCGCTGGTTTGAGCATGGATTCATCAAAATGATCCCAAGGTCACTGGCTTGAGCAAGGGGTCATTGGCTCACCTGGAGCCCCCCGGTCAAGGCACGTATGAGAAGTAATCAATGAACAACTAAAAGGCCACAATGAAAAGTTGATGCTTCTCATCTTTTTCCCTTCTTGTCTCTCTCTAAAACTAATTAATTAAATGGAGATTATAATGGGACCTACATCATAGTGTTGTGAGGATTAAATGCACTGATTCATGAAAAGCTCTCAAAATATTACCAAATACATAGTCAGTGCTGAGTAAACGTTTGCTATTATTTGGGAACTGTACACACACATGCACGGGCTTTCATGTCTGTGCTCACATGCGCGCGTGCACGCACACACACACACACACACACACACACACACACACACTTCTCTCCTTTGCTCTCACAGGACAACTGGACCAGGTATCCATTATCTTGTTTCTGGTACTATTTTAATTGTTTATTTGTCCATCTTCCCACTAGACCCTAGGCTTTTTATCAGGGTAAGGTTTTCATGTTTTTTTGTTTCTTCTTTCTTTTCTTACACCAAATTTGTTGAATGGATTGTTCAGCAGGACTCTGGAGGACACAAGAGGAAACAGGCCGTTGTTCCACCAGCTACTGAGATGATGAGATGCTGGAACAGCCTGTTGAGCCCCCAACCTGGTTTTTCCAGTTATAGAATCCAGTTGCTGTCATAGGGACTCACTTAAGAGTGATCACCCTTTCTATTCATCCCCTTCCCCTTCCACCCATGGAGATTATTTTCCAGCCTCTCTTGCCCTGGGCTCTGTACCCTAATCTTTACCCTGCAAGCGCCCTTGAAGGATTTGACAAAGTTGCCCCACTCTTTCCCAACATTCTGTACCCCTGAGCTCTGACAGAGACTCTGAGTCACCTTTCCTCTGCTGCCAGCAGTTCTCTTTCTCCCTCCTGTGTTTATCTACTTTCTTTCTTTTTTTTTAATTTTTAAAAATTTTTTAATTTATTTTTAATTTTTTTTACAGAGACAGAGAGAGAGAGTCAGAGAGAGGGATGGATAGGGACAGACAGGCAGGAACAAAGAGAGATGAGAAGCATCAATCATTAGTTTTTCATTGCCACACCTTAGTTGTTCATTGATTGCTTTCTCATATGTGCCTTGACCGGGGGCCTTCAGCAGACCGAGTAACCCCGTGCTCGAGCCTGTGACCTTGGGTCCAAGCTGGTGAGCTTTGCTCAAACCAGATGAGCCCGCACTCAAGCTGGTGACCTCGGGGTCTCGAACCCGGGTCCTCCACATCCCAGTCCGACGCTCTATCCACTGCGCCAGTCAGGCAAGATGGTATCTAAGTATTTTATTTTTATTTATTTATTCATTCTTAGAGAGGAGAAAGAGAGACAGAAACAGAGAGAGAGAAGGGGGGAGGAGCTGGAAACATCAACTCCCATATGTGCCTTGACCAGGCAAGCCCAGGGTTTCGAACCGGCGACCTCAGCATTTCCAGGTTGACGCTTTATCCACTGCACCACCACAGGTCAGGCTACTTTCTTTCTTGTTTCAATTTCCCTCCAGTTTTTCCTTCCTCCTTGCCTAAGCTCTGGGCCTGCCCTTGGCACCTATGGACATGACCTCCACTTTGTAGTGATGCTCGTGCTAACAAAATCACTGACCATTGGCCCTGGCCAATTGACTCAGTGGTAGAGCATTGGCCCAGCATGTGGATGTCCCAGATTTTTTTTTTTACAGAGACAGAGAAAGTCAGAGAGAGGGATAGACAGGGACAGACAGACAGGAATGGAGAGAGATGAGAAGCATCAATTATTAGTTTTTCATTGGGCATTGTGACACCTTAGTTGTTCATTGATTGCTTTCTCATATGTGCCTTGACCGTGGGCCTTCAGCAGACCAAGTAACCCTTTGCTCGAGCCAGCGACCTTGGGTCCAAGCTGGTGAGCTTTAACTCAAACCAGATGAGCCCGTGCTCAAGCTGGCAACCTTGGGGTCTCGAACCTGGGTCCTTGGCAGCCTAGTCCTATGCTCTATCCACTGCGCCACTGCCTGGTCAGGCAGGATGTCCCAGATTTAGTTCCCAGTAAGGGCATACAGAAGAAGTGCCCATCTGCTTTTCCAACCTCTCTCTCTCTCTCTCTCTCTCTCTCTCTGTCTGTCTCTCTTCTCCTCCTCTTCTGCAGCCATGGCTCAGTTGGAGTGAGTTGGCCCCGGGGCACTGAGGATGCTCCATGGCCTCTGCCTAAGGTGCTAAAAAATGGCTCCGGTTGCAAAGGAGCAATGCCCCAGATGGTCAGAGAATTGCCCCCTAGTGGGATTGCCAGGTGGATCCTGGTCAGGGCATATGCAGGTAGAGTCTGTCTCTACCTCCTCTCCTCTCATGAAATAAAAAAAAAGAGAAATAAAATCACTGACCATTATCTAGGAACCATGTCACAATACCTAGTGTTTGTGCTTAGTGAACAACCAATGAAAATGATGGCGGGCTAAAGGAAGCCACATTGAAACTTCTACCTTGGAATTTGAGCAATGGCAAGATGCAGCTGCATTATCTTACAGGCACGTGGCATTTCTAAGGATCTGTCTCGGGATCTGCAGAGAGTGTTGGCTGAAGACTAACTTGAGATGGGAAGCCATATGAATAGCCACAGAGACCGTTAAATAAAATAATAAGGAGCAGCAAATACTTACAGGGTAATGAAAAGACTAAAATGTATGTGATTCAGTGGACAGTACAGTAGGAAAGGGCTCAAAGGTGGAGAGGAGCATGAAGACAAAGGGCTCGAGCCAGTGAGGCCGTGATGAGTAGGAGGGTCCTGTAGAAGATGGAAATGAGTTTGGGGCATGCTGAACAGAGGATCTGGGCTCTGATTTGTCATCAGAGGGAGCAGCAATGGGAATTTTTGAAACATGGCAGCCAGATGCGAGACAGCCAGATGGAGACAGAAGATCATCATTTGCCAAGTGGCTGGCCCTGCATCTCCCCAGAGGTTCCCAGCCCCACAGCTTCCAACATTCACTGACCCCCAACCATCCCTCAGGCCCCCAGCAACCTCAGAAACCTGAACCGGCCTCAGCGACCCAGCTCATGAGACTAATCTAGGGCTTAGGGAAAGTGAGGTTGTGGAACGGCAGGTGTTGACCCCAAGGAGGCTTTGAAAGCCTCTGTGCTGAGAGGAATTAGGGTCTCTGCAGCTGGTGGCACTCAGCAGAACACAGAATGCTCTGTGAAGTGATGTGCTGGGTATGTGTGTGGGGAGTCGGGGTGGGGGTGGGGGTGGGGAGCGTCCCTGCCTCCGGCCAGAACTACTCCCAAAAGTTGTGGTGAGAGAACAGATCTTTAAGGCAGACCCAGGTTACAGGGGTGCCCAACTCCACTGCACTGAAGGCTTTCAGGAACTCCATATTCATTACGGTACGTGAGAGTGTGGGGCAGGGGATGGTGTTCATGGCTGCTGGCAGGCTGAGCTGAGGATTGCCTTACAGAAGACCTCAGGCCCAGGGCGAGATACAGATGGATGCTATTCTTGTCGCCCAGATCTCCACGGTGCATTGAGAATTCAGGGATCTTGCTTCTGCCTCTCTGGATGGCCACTAGACAGGAGGGCCCCTGATGAAGTTGTAGTCCACTTGCCTGCAAGAAGGGTATACTGTCCAGAGACCAGAGCAGAAAGTTGTGGGTGGGGTAGAAGTCCTGATGTGAGGCTGACCACTTCTGGGTGGCCTGGGCCTGCCAAGGCAGGAGTCTGTGTAAGTGCAGCTCACCTTTCTGCTCTCCGCTAGCTCCTGGCCAGAATAGGTGGACCTCTCTGAAGAATTCCAATGATGTCCTTCCTTCCACCCCTAAGTCTTCAAATTAACTCTAAATATCCCCCAGGCCTCTCACTGTGTAGATGACAAAACCCTGGCATCATGAGGCAAGTAGCTGGAGAAGCAGGGTGACAACACAGGCCCTGGAGTCCTAGCTCACAGCTTGTCTGTGCCTCCTATTCTACCACCAGGAGGCCGGGGACTGCCTGTCTTTGTGGCCTGGAGCAAGTCATTTCTCCAATGGACCTTGATAATACTGAAGACATGTGACTTTTCTTTTCTTTCCTTAAGTGAGAATGGGAGAGGCAGAGAGACAGACTCCCACATGTGCCTAGACCCAATCCACCTGGCAAGCCCTCTATGGAGTGATACTCTGCCCATCTGGGGCTATTGCTCCATTGCTCAGCAACTGAGCTATTTCAGTATCTTAGGAGAGGCCATGGAGCCATCTTCAGTGCCTGGGGCCAACTTGCTCCAACTGAGCCATGGCTGTGGGAGGGGAAGTGAGAGATAGAAGGGAGAGGGGGTTGGGGTGGAAGAGCAGATGGTCGCTTCTCCTGTGTGCCCTAATGGGGAATTGAACCTGGGACATCTACATGCCAGGCCAATGCTCTATCACTGAGCCAACCAGCCAGGGCCTGACTTGTTTTCTTTATTTTTTCTGACAGAGAGAGACAGACAGAGATAGGGACATACAGACAGGAAGGGAAAGAGATGAGAATCATCAATTCTTCTTTATGGCACCTTACTTGTTCACTGATTGCTTTCTCATATGTGCTTTGATCAGGGAGCTACAGCAGAGTGAGTGACCCCTTGCTCAAACTAACGACCTTGGGCTCAAGCCAGCGACCTTGGGCTTCAAGCCAGCAACCATGAGGTCAAGTCTATGATCCCATGTTTAAGCCACTGATCCTGTGCTCAAGCTGATAAGCCTGCACTAAAACTGGTGAGCCTGAGCTTAAGCTGGATCACCCAGTGCTCAACTGGCGACCTTGGGGTTTCAAACCTGGGTCCTCTCTGTCCCAGTCCGATGCCCTATCCTCTGCACCACTGCATAGTCAGGCGGGCATGACTTATTTTCTAATGACCTACCCAGTTCTGACATGTTAGGATCCTAGGTAGAGGGACCTTCTTTTTTCTGTCACCATTCCTAATCAAAAGTGGGGAGAATAGGATATTCCCAGAGTCCTGATGCTTCTCTGAGTACTCAGGAAATTCTCCTTCACCTCTGGTTCGTATCCACCCACCCCATACACATACCATGGAGAAAGTTGGCAAAGAGAAGGACTGTTGACTAGAATTACAGATTTGGAATTATAAGGAAATTTGGAAACTCTCTATACACACCTTATTTATTTACTAAGATTTTATTTATTGATTTAACAGAGAGAGGAGGAGAGGGGGAAGTGAGAAGTATCAATTCATAGTTGCCTCACTTTAGTTGTCCATTGACTGTTTGTCAGATGTGCCTTGAATGGGCAAGCCCAGGATTTCCAACTGGCAACCTCAGCATTCCAGATCACTTTATCCACTGCGCTACCCAGGCCAAGACATGCCTTATTTATTAAAGTTTTTTTTTTCTTTCTTAAATTTTATTCACTTATTGATTTGAGAGAAAGAGAAAAAAAGAACATCAATTTTTTTGTTCCACTTATTTATGCATTCATTCATTGATTCTTGTATGTGCCCTGACCTGGGATCAAACACAGAACCTTGGCATATCAGGATAATATTCTAACTAACTGAACTTCCCATCCAGGGCCCCTTAAAATTCTTTTTAATTGAGATGAAATACTCATCAGATTTACCACTTTAAAGTATACAATTCAGTGGCATTTCATTCATTCATGATGTTGTGCAACTACCACTTTTATCTAGTTCTGAAATATTTTCATCACCCCAAAAGAAAACCCTGAACCCGCTAAGCAGTCAGCCCCCATTCTCTCTTCCCCTAGCACCTGACGACTCAAGTTACCTTCTGTCTTTATCTATTTGCCTAGCCTAGATATTTCATAGAGCGGAACCGTACAACAGGCAGCCTTTTCTGGCTTCTTTCACTCAGCATGCTGTTTTCCAGGTTCATTTACATTGGAGTGAGGATCAGTACTTCATTCCTGCTTATGGTTGAGTAATATTGCATCCACTTACTACTATTACCCTAGGAACAATGGTCATGGCTTTATTTATGGAGGGTCTACAGTGTGCCAGACACTTTGCCAGCACTTTACTTATGTGATTTGATGTAGTCTACTAATTTATAAACTAGCGGCTGCTAGGTACACATGACAAAACTGAAAACCTGCGGGGAACAACGACCTTCCCAAAGGTCACCTACCTGGTTAGTGGTTGGTTAACGAGAGCTAGAACCCTGATGGCGTTTTGGTTCTCGGGTGCCTACAGGGCTGGAGGGAGGTGGAGACAGAGAGGCAGCTGGGCAGGCCAAGAGAAGCCCAGCTGGGGATGATCTTCAACTTGGCCTGAGAGAGGGGCAAGAAGAGGCAAGGTGGCTCTCTCTTCCGCAGTCTCTCAGCTGCCTCCCCGCTGCCACCCCCACCAGGTCCCTTGCAGGCCCTCCCTCACCCAATCTCCACCCAACCTCGGTCAGCACCTTTCTGACCAATGTGGTTTGCCTGCTTCCTGTGTAGGCCCTTGTCCCTGGCACCCCATTGTGAAAGCTAAGGGACTGGGTGAACTGCAGCACAGGCCCAAGGCCCTAACGTCACGCTCTGGGGCGGCCATTCTGACCTTGGCCTGCTCCTGTCCCTCTCTGGAGGCCTGGCCAGGCTTCTTCAGACTTGACTCTTCCATCCTCTACCACCAGCCTCAGCCCAACTGACCTCTGCTGCCCTAAACCTTGTGTAGGAACTGCAACCCAGCAGAGCTGCTTCCACTCCTTGCCCAGACGTCAAATGGTCCGTGGAGGGGTGGGATTGAGGTCCCACCAAAACACTTCCTGTACTCTGACCAATCCAAGTCTTATTCCAGTGGGCTATGGGAGTGGAGGTAACTTCTCACCCACATTTCTTACAGTGCCTCTTCCCCCTGTCCCCCTTCGACACTATCCCCCCCCACACCTTCTTCCTTCCCATTCTCCGTTCTGTCCCTAGGAACGGGACACCCCCCCCCCCCCGCTCTCCCTACTCTCCTCCCCAATCCTCCCTCTTGCTGTGAGAGAGTCCTCCAAGGAAGACATAACAATTTAGAATTTTGGTAGAATCTTGAGGAGCCTGGGCTACCAAGGTGGTTTGAAGTTGAGAAGATGGTGGAGAGGATCTCTGTTCTGAAGAAGCCAGAGTCCTTCAGCCTCTACAAAGGCTTCTTGCTTAAGGTGCGTTGCTTAAGAACACTAGAGCCTGGGAGTCTGTGTGCCCGCCGTGGCCCCCTCCCATAGGGAGGCTTTCCCAGGTCTGTCCAGGTCTTCTCTTTCTCTTCTTTGAAAAGGCTTTTGCTAGGTTGTGGCTTGAACAGACAGTGGAGGGGCAAGGCAATGCGGTCCTTTATCAGGGTTTGGTAATTCTTCACGAGATCCTGTCCCAGAGGTGCACTTGGCAGCAAAGCCAGCTTTAGCACCTTCTCCTGGTAATGAGGCAGAGGGTTTGGGCATGGCCAGCTCCTGGAAAAATCATTGGGAAGTGGGTTGGGCAGGAGCTGGAGGCCAAGAGGTTCAAACCTTCCACCAGCTGAGATGCGTTGGTACCTGTTGGCGGGGAGGGGTGCAGAGAGAACAGAGAGGTCAAAGGAGAGATCAGGCAGGGTGGAAGGGGTGAGAAGGGAGAGCTCGACACAGCCCTCCACAAGCCACGAGCAATCAGTCTGTAGGGAATCTCTTCCATCTCTTTTTCTGATGGGATATTAATCTATTCCAAATGGCCTATACCCTGTGTGTGTGTTGGACCTTAGGCGGGAATAATTGTGTTTAGCTGGTCAATCTTCCATCCTTTTGGCATATTGTAGGTAATTTTCTTATTTAGATTCTAACCATTTTTTTTTTTTAGAGAGAGGGAGAGAGAGACAGGAAGGGAGAGAGGTAAGAAACATCAACTCGTATTTGTGTCACTTTTAGTTGTTCATTGATTGCTTTCTCATATGTGCCTTGACCCAGGGGGCTCCAGCCAAGCCAGTGACCTTTGGTCTCAAGCCGATGACTCTGTGCTCAAGCCCAGCCCAGGACCTCGGGTTTTTGTTTTGTTTTGTTTTGTTTTGTTTCATTTTTCCGAAACTGGAAACGGGGAGGCAGTCAGACAGACTCCCGCATGTGCCCGACTGGGATCCACCTGGCACGCCCACCAGGGGGCGATGCTCTGCCCCTCTGGGGCGTTGCTCTGTTGCATCCAGAGCCATTCTAGTGCCTGAGGCAGAGGCCACAGAGCCATCCTCAGTGCCCGGGCCAACTTTGCTCCAATGGAGCCTTGGCTGCGGGAGGGGAAGAGAGAGACAGAGAGGAAGGAGAGGGGGAGGGGTGGAGAAGCAGATGGGCGCTTCTCCTGTGTGCCCTGGCCAGGAATCAAACCCGGGACTCCTGCATGCCAGGCCGATGCTCTACCGCTGAGCCAACCGGCCAGGGCCACGGGGGTTTTTTTTGTTTGTTTTGTTTTTTCTTTCTTTTTTTTTTTTTTGTATTTTTCTGAAGTTGGAAATGGGGAGACAGTCAGACAGACTCCCGCATGCGCCCTACCGGGATCCACCTGGCACGCCCACTAGGGGGCAATGCTCTGCCTATCTGGGGTGTCACTCTGTTGCAACAAGAGCCATTCTAGCGCCTGAGGCAGAGGCCATGGAGCCATCCTCAGCGCCTGGGCCAACTTTGCTCTAATGGAGCCTTGGCTGCAGGAGGGGAAGAGAGAGACAGAGAGGAAGGAGAGGGGGAGGGGTGGAGAAGCAGATGGGCGCTTCTCCTGTGTGCCCTGGCCGGGAATCAAACCTGGGACTCCTGCACGCCAGGCCGACACTCTACCACTGAGCCAACCAGCCAGGGCGGACCTCGGGGTTTTGAACCTGGGACCTCAGCGTCCCTGGTCGATGCTCTATCCACTGCACCACCACTGATTAGGCCAGATTCTAACTATTCTTCAAGTGCCACATCCTCCACTAACATGGTGCCTGTGGAGAGAGTGAACGCAGCACACATACTCCTTCTCATTCTGGCTAATGTGACACTACACAAGAGCCTTTCCTACTCTCACCTGCTGCCTTCTGACACCTGGTCCGATGGCTCCTTCTCCCATAGGTCTATAGTATTAGATTCAACAGTGGGAAATTGACTTCTTAAAAAACTCTAGTCGAGGCCTGACCTGTGGTGGCGCAGTGGATAAAGCGTCAACCTGGAAACACTGAGGTTGCCGGTTCAAAACCCTGGGCTTGCCTGGTCAAGGCACATATGGGAGTTGATGCTTCCTGCTCCACCCCTTCTCTCTCTTTTTCTCTCTCTCCCCTCTCTATAATGAATAAATTAAAAAATCTTTAAAAAAAAACAAACAAAAAAAACCCCTAGTTGAATAGTGGCAAATTTCCTGTGGCTCAACATGCTTTGCACTGGTCAACAGAGAGCCTCTGTCTGCTGTCGCCAGTTTATATCATTGGTTCTCCGGCCTGGCCGCATGTCAGAACCATCCTCAGGAGCCTTTTAAAAATGCCATGCCCAGCCTGACCAGGCGGTGGCGCAGTGGATAGAGCATCGGACTGGGATGCAGAGGACCCAGGTTTGAGACCCCGACGTCGCCAGCTTGAGCGCGGGCTCATTTGGTTTGAGCAAAATCCCACCAGCTTGAGACCAAGGTCACTGGCTCCAGCAAGGGGTTACTCGGTCTGCTGAAGGCCCACGGTCAAGGCACATATGAGAAAGCCATCAATGAACAACTAAGGTGTTGCAATGCGCAATGAAAAACTATTGATTGATGCTTTTCATCTCTCTCCATTCCTGTCTGTCCCTGTCTATCCCTCTCTCTGACTCACTCTCTCTGTCTCTGTAAAAAATAAATTAATTAAAAAAAAATGCCATGCCCAGCCTGACCGGGCAGTGGCGCAGTGGATGTAGTGTCAGACTGGGATGCAGACGGCCCGGGTTCGGCAACCCCAATGTTGCCAGCTTGAGCGCGGGTTCACCTGGTTTGGGCAAGGGTCAGCAGCTTGAGCCCAGGGTCGCTGGCTCGAGCAGGGGGTCACTTGGTCTGCTGTAGCCCCCCTGGTCAAGGCACATGTGAGAGAGCAATCAATGAACAACTAAAGTGTCACAATGAAAAACTGATGAGGATGCTTCTCGTCTCTCTCCATTCCTGTCTGTCTGTCCCTATCTGACTCTCTCTCTGTCTCTGTGGAAAAAAATAAAAATAAAAATAAAAATAAAAATGCTATGCCCAGACTGCCCCAGGTCAAGTAAGTTAGTTTCGACTCAACATTTTTCTACAGAGGCCCAGGTGATTCTAAAAAGTACTGTCAGAGTTGAGAATGGCAGGGTTTATATGTAAATGTTCTGTTTCCCAGCAAGATCATGAGACTCTTGAGGCTCAGACCATGTCTGAAACCCTTAGGGTCTCTCATGCCCAGAATGTGCTCTGTGATCGGGCGTCATTTTAATGATTTATATTAACCCCTTGCAGAGTTGCGTAAAAGAAATGAAAGAACATCTGGCAATATCATTTGACTGGGTTTTTTTGAGTAATCTAAGTGTCCTTCACCTTTGCAATGCCTCGTATTGGCACATATTGGCCATCAATAATCTCCATTGCAGGGACATTAGAGAGAAGTGAAGGTCCTAAATAATCCTCTCTCAAAATCACCAACTTTTCTTTTTTAAAAAAGATTACAAATCTTCATCCACAACTTCCTCCTCCAACCCCTCAATGCTTCTGTTAATGCCCTTAGGGTCAGAATTTGAGATATTCTATCCTTACTCCTCTCTCCCTTCCCTACCACTCATGCCCAGTTCCTGGACTGGACCCAGTATGGCCACATCGGTGAGTTCCCACGATGCGGGTGGGGGTGGCGTGGGGGCTGCGGGAGCTGCAGGGTTCTCAAATAGCTCCTTTTGCATTCCTGTCTCTGCTCACACCGGTCAGCCCTCCAACCCCTTTCTTTACTAAGGCTTCCTACCCTTCCAGCCTTCATTTATTTCCTCATGAAGCCTTCCTGGAAGGATGCTCCAGGCCACAGCAACCCTTCCCTCCCTCTTCCGAATGTCTGTAATAACATCTATTTTTTGTTTAGTGCTTCCACATTAGGTATGGTATTTACCACCCCATCTTACCAATGATGAAATTGAGTTTGGAAAAACTAAGCAACTTGCCAAAGTTACACAGCTTGGACTTTACTCCGAGCCTCCGACTCCAGCTCGCAGCTCTTTTTTCCGTTAGTAACTGACATCCTTACAACATCCACTCTCTGTCTCACTTAGCACTTGGCGTATGAGAGCTTGCATTGATAGCAGTCTTTCCACCCATACATGTACGTATCTGCCTCTCATAAGCTCCTTGAGGGCAGGGACTGAGTGATATTTCTCTGTATCCCCTGGGCGTATAGCACGTGTTGACTATAGTACATACTTGTATCTACTAATTTTTAGTTAAGTAATTTTTTTTATCATTCAGTGAGAGGAGGGGAGGCAGAGACAGACTCCCTTATGCACCCTGACCAGGATCCACCCAGCAAGCCCACTAGGTGGTGACGCTCTGCCCATCTGGGGCATGCTCTCTTGCTCAGCAACTAAGCTCTTAGTGCCTGAGGTGGAGGCCATGCAGCCATCCTCAGTGCCTGAGGCCAAGTCCCATGCTGCAGGGGGGTGGGGAGAGAGAGAGAGAAACAAGAAGGGGAGGGGTGGAGAAGCAGATGGGCACTTTTCCTGTGCACATGCCAGCCCAAGGCTCGACCACTGAGCCAGCCGACCAGGGCCTTTAGTGACATAATTGAGCTCCTCCCTGGCTGTCCTTCCCTTGCCTCCATCCCTTCCCTCCAGATACATTCAGAACAGAGTTTTTGTTTCTTTTAAAATTATTTTTTAT
This sequence comes from Saccopteryx leptura, assembly GCF_036850995.1. Classification (NCBI taxonomy): domain Eukaryota; kingdom Metazoa; phylum Chordata; class Mammalia; order Chiroptera; family Emballonuridae; genus Saccopteryx; species Saccopteryx leptura. Next base: position 114,229,633 of record NC_089504.1, read on the forward strand.
TTATTGATCTTAGCAAGAGACGAAGGGGGGGGGGAGAGAGAGAGAGAGAGAGAGAGAGAGAGAGAGAGAGAGAGAGAGAGAGAAAACAAGAACATAGATCTGTCCCTGTATGTGCCCTGACCAGGTACCAAACTGGCAACCTCTGTGCTTTTGGACGATGCTCTAACCAACTGAGCTATCCGGCCAGGGCCAGAGTTTAGTTTTCAGATTACCAGAGGCGGGGAAGGTTAGAGTACCAAGTTAGATATCAGACACAGGAATCAGAGAGAGAGAGAGGGGTCCCCTGAACATGGGCAGGTGGGCGAGCTCCCTGAGGAAGCAGTGCCTCTTACTTCTTGAAGTCCTTCGGAGGCAGGATGTTGCCATTGCTGTCGAGTGGAGGTGCCCTTACTTCACTCCTCAACTTGAGTTTCTCTAACTCCCTTAGTTCCTTCACTGTCCTGGAAATCATCTGATTCTTCCTGCTCTCGTCCAGGAAGATAGGTGTGGAGTGGATGAAAGTCAGGAGGCTGTTTCGGCCCATACAGGAGGGAGGGGGGATGTGGGGCTGTGCCGGGGGGCGGCAGTGGGCCCTGGGGTCCGTCAGCCAGCGCCAGACATTGCTATCGTAGGGTTTGTCAGGCCTGGTGGGAAAGATGGCGGGCAAGCGCCCCACGTCAAGCCATGTGTGAAAGCCCCAGGTGTGCTTGGCTTCATCCTTCAAAGGATGGATTAGTCGCTGGCGTACCTCGGACTTCATGTCTGTGCAGGGCGGCAGCTTCAGGGCCAGCTGGTGGTAGGCTTGCCGGGTAAAGCCAGGCAATTCCCAGGGTTCATCAGGTAGGAGAAACTCCCGCTGAGCCCGTGTGTAGACTGTTGTGTGGTGTGCCAGGAGGGACTCATCGGCCTGGACCATCTAGAGAGAAACAGAAGGCTCCTGGGGCACCCTGCCTCTCCTTCCTAGGAACAGCCCCGGGGGAACAAACTGCCTGCCTCCTCCAGACCGGGACTCTCCACAGCACACCAGTGGGCTGGCCAGGCCATGTGAAATATAGAAAAAAAGGCTTTTAGCATAAATAACTTCATTTAGCTTCTCTTTCATCTTCTAAGTAACCTCAGAACTTACTTAGGTCTAAAACTCTCTACCCCCGGCCTTGAAGTTAGTTTTGCCAAATTGCAGATGTGTCAGGGGTGGGTCATAAATCCTAGAATGTTTAGAAATGTTTTTGTTAAGCATGCGAAACATTTATCACTACTGATTATCATCTTCAGAGCTTATGGTCTTAAGTGTGTAAAAATATTTTTTCTTTAAATTGATCCTATAGATAAACATTGTAACAAAGACAGTAAGATTTAATGAGGTTATTAGCGAGATTAATGAATACATTTTATTGCTTTTGTACCATGCTTCGCTGAGCTCCCCTTCCTTCCTGTACCCCAATCAGTATGTGATTTTTGTCTTTAAAAGCTGGCCCCAAACTGTGTTAGGGGCCACATGATTTGGCTGACATAGGTCTCTGTGCGGTCACCGGCTTTAAAATAAAGACTCCTTAATTTGGCTACTTAATTTTGTGGCAAAATGTCTGTTTCTCGCTGTTCCAATACAACACATTTCCTTTTCTGCCCTGAAGCAGTTACAATGGCTCTGTATTATTCTCATGGACCTTTCATCTTCTGTTCTCTTTCCATCTACCAGTTTTGGGTTTTGACTTTCTACCCTTTCCTCAACTTGAATTTTCCCACTCTTCACTTCTTTTTAAAAATTATTTATTTATTTATGTATTCAGCGAGAGGAGGGGAGGCAGAGACAGATTCCTGCATGTTCCCTGACCGGGATCCACACAGCAAGCCCACTAGGGCGTGATGCTGCCTATCTGGGGCTGCTGCTCCGTTCTCGGCAACCGAGCTATTTTAGCACCCTGGGTGGAGGCCATGGAGCCAGCCTCAGTGCCCGTTGCGGCCAACTTGCTCCTATCGAGCTATGGCTGCAGGAGGAGAAGAGAGAGAGAGAGAGAGAGAGAATAAAAGAAGCGAGACGGGGAAAGGTGGAGAGGCAGATGGGCACTTCTGCTGTGTGCCCTGACTAGGAATCGAACCTGGGACATCCACACACTGGGCTAATGCTCTACCACTGAGTCAACTGGCCAGGGCCCCACTTTTTACTTCTCACTTTCACCTGCCCTTTTCATTCTGGTGCCCCATATTCCTGCCCGGGAACTTGTGCTCCCAACAGGGCACATCAGGACTGAGGAAGCCCTGAGGGAAAATGCCCCTTACCAAGCCAATTGTGGAAGGGAAATCTTTCCACAGAGAATGGAGCCTGGGTGCTCTTCTACCTGGACTCCCCCTATTTCTCATTCCTGTCATTGGTGTGTTGCTCTTCCATTAAAATACAAGCAAGTGTAGAAAGCATCTAGACTGTTGGTCCCTTTGCTTCTCTGTGCCACCCCCCCCCCTAGTGAAATTAATAGTTGCAAATATGTAGGCACTGTGCTAAATATTTACCCACATCTCATTTATTTTCCACAACCTTGTGAACAGGTGTTGTTATGGTCATATAATTTCAAAGATGCAAAAAGCAAGACACAATAAATAACTCACCCAAAGTGCCAAGTGAGTAAGCAGCAGAGCTGGGACTTTGGCCATCTGTCTGCACTAATCATACTATGCTCTTCGAAAATACCTCTACCTCCAGTCCACTCCTAGGACTTTTCCTGTTCCCTTGGACCCAGTCCCCTAAATCGTGTCTATGTGACCAACCCAGTGGGTTGGTTCAGATGTAATAACCAGGCATCTCCTCTCCTCTGTTTTCAGCTCCCAGGACTAAGACACAGACAGTGGAGAGTTCACAGGCTGGGAGATCTGCCCTGGAGAAAGCATGGCCCACCCCAGGAGGACAGCATCTAGCCCAGTGGGGTACAAAAAGGCAGGCCTCAGAGATGGGACCCTGCCCCCTACCTGCAGAAAAGGGTCTCTGGTATGTGATGGATTACTCCACCCTCTGGGTGATCTTCCCGGGTTGCAGGCCATTCTTCTGGCTCTGATTGCCAGGAGCAGCTTCGTAGGGACGACCTCATTGGCAGCATTGTTTGCTGTTGGGGTTGCCATGGGGATGCTTCCTGGGTGGTGCCTCAGGGAGGAGGGCTCATGAGTAACCTCCAGTCCTGACCGCTTCAGGTGAGACAGCCAGGGATGAGACAAGTTTTGACTAGGAAGGATGGTAATGGGAGCTCTACTGGGTAGGACTTGCCTGGGGAAGGTGAGGAGAAAGAAAGCCAGGCTGGCTGGCATTCAGGCCCTAGGTTGGGGGTAGCAGTGGACTGGAGGCCCCTGTAACTGGCCCATCCTTTCCTCATGTCCTGGATTGTCTGACCCATGTACTCCTTCCTGAGTGGGGACCAGCTAAGCAGGACCAGTGGTTGGGAAGCTGTTTCTGAGTTGGAAAGGCTGTGTGCTTGTGCAGGGTGTGGGAGGCGATCTAAGCTAAAGCCCTTGGCACTCTCAAGTGCTGTGTGTTGGCTTCAAGCCTTGCTCTACCACCTTTATCACCCATTTTCTTTTCCAATCCCCCTTTACCTCAGGGACCAGACACTAACACACCACAGACACCAACGTTTCTACCCTGCATTTTATTTAGTAGTTACAGTAGTGTTCTTGTGCTGGCTCATATGCATGTGGTCAGCTGGGGCCTAGGGTGGCTCTTTGCAAAGCCGTGGTACAAGCTAAGAAAGCCAGCCTTCTCAAGCCTGGGGCCAAATTCTCATCAGTGCTAGTCTCTGGAAAAATTAGGGACATTAACAGAGAAACATCACATGGGCGCACATCTGCGCACACACAACACTTTGCTTCAGATGCATCAATCCCTCACCTCCAATTCAACTCTAGACACATTATAAGAGATTTTTTTCCAGGATCTCGTCTTGCAGGAAAGCGGACTTGGAAACGTGGGGAGGGGAGGGAGGGGCAATAAGAGGGGCTCTGGCAAGCAGATCTGCTTGTCTGGGTGCCTACAGCAGAGCCCTTGAGGCAGGTGTCATGGGCCTGGAGGAAACCAAGCACTGCAGGTCTCCCCGCCCCTCACCTTCTTTAGAAACGAAAACCAAGAAACGGAAGCAAACTGAAACTCCCGTCATCCTACCTACCTTCTGGTAGTCTGTAGATAATGATCTAAGGAAATAAGCTTACATTTAAAATTAGAGAATAATTTGTATGATATACACTATTTACAAGGGTACCCTGCAAGAAGCAGGGAAGGTGAGACCGCCAGTCTGGGAGTTCCTAATCTCTTTTCATCCTGTTTCTGCTATGCCCACCCTTCAGCTCTTGCAGGGAGAGGGAGGAATTGGATTCTTTAGGAGGAAACAGGGTGGGACAGAGTCTAGTCACCAGGGCCTCAAGGTTACAGAGGGCCCAGTGGCTGCTGTGGCATGATGTCTGCCTTGGTATAACCAGGCCAAGTGGGGCGGATGGTCCCTGCTGTCCTTGCTCAGGTGCCTTGGATGACCCAGCCACACGAGTGCCCAGCAGAGTGGAGAGCTTGAGCAGCAAGTCTCTAATGCAGCTCAGAAAGGAACTGAGCCCAGTTAATGTTGTCAGGGCCTAGTAGGTCCTCTTCTAGGCCGGGGAAGCTGATGTCCAGCAGAATCTTGCTCAAGCTGTCATTCATTGTGTCCAGAACCAGGCCTTCTGTCAGGGAGCGGTTGGCTGAAAGGCTGGCAACCTGTGGCTCGGGGGAGCCCAGCTTGGGGACTTCTGTATTTGAGGGGGAAGAGCTGCCAAAGGGGTCAGGGTTGAGGTCAAAGGGCTGCTCAGAACTGAGTTCTCGGGGTGAGTCAAAGAGGGGGATACTTTTCAGTGGGGTGGTACTGAGATCCGTCAGGCCCAGGGATTCAGGTAGGGGGCCAAAGGCACCCTGGGGGGTTCGTACTGGGCTGAAATCAAGCCCCCCAACTTTGACTGGGGGTGTAAGCCTCCAGGATTCGGGGCTCAAGGGGAGGACAGATTTGCTCGGGGTGGAGGAGATGGGCAGTGTCTCCTTAATGGGTGTTTTAAAAGGTCCCCCCTCCTCCTGGGAGTAGCCAAACTGGGAGGCAGGCACACATGACTCTGAGGGGAGAGCAAGCTCTGTGGCCTGTCTTGAAGTCCCAGGAGCCTCTGAGAAGAGCAGCTCGGGTTCATCCACACAGGGAGGCAGTAGGTGCTGTTTCCTTCGAGACCGGCTCTTCTCCCTCCTCTCCCTCCGTTTAATCACGAGCATTTCAGAGACACACCGGGCTGGGGACCTGAGCCCACTATAGGACTTCTTGGGCCTCGGAGTGGGAGAGCGGGATGAGTCCTCCCAGGACTGAGAGAGCTCCTCTTTGACAGATGGGCACGGTGAGGGCCACTCGATCAGGGGCGGGCTTTCCACCTTGATGGGCCTCCCTAACTGTGGCGTCTCCTCCCCAGGCTGGATTTCCTCCTCCTTGATGGACTGAACTGGAAGCAGAGGAGACAGCCCTTCTCCAAGCAGGAGTTTCTCCTCTTTCACTGGCCCTGAAGTGGGAAGAGGGGCTACCCCGTCCTCAGCTAGCAGTACCTGAAAGGGAAGCAGGGACAAGGTGAAAGGGAGCTCTCGAGGCCTCGCTTCAACCCAGCCACCAGGCAGGACACAAGATGATGATTTAAAAAAGTGACACGATGCTACTAATCCTCTTTTTGTCTTTTTTTTTTTTTTTTTTTTTTTTTTGAGAGAGAGAGAGAATGAGAGAGAAAGAGAGAGACAGGAAGGGAGAGAGATGAGAAGCATCAACTCTTAGTTGTGGCACTTTAGTTGTTCATGGATTGCTTCTCATACATGCCTTGATCAGGGGGTTCCAGCGAAGCTAGTGATTCCCTACTCAAGCCAGCAACCTTGGGCTCAAGCCAGCGACCTTGGGCTTCAAGCCAGTGACCCTGCGCTCAAGCCAGATGAGCCCATGCTCAAGCCAGCAACCTTGGGGTTTCGAACCTGGGTCCTCCGCGTCCCAGTCCAATGCTCTATCCACTGCACCACCACTTTGGTCAGGCTCTTTTTGTCTTTCTAAAGTCTTAAAAAACTTTTTTTTTTTTTTTTTTTTTTTTAGCATTAGTGAGAGAGACAGAGAGAGAGCGTGCAATGAGAAGCATCAATTTTTTGTTGCAGCACCTTAGTTGTTCATTTACTGCTTTCTCATATGTGCTTTGACCAGGGGGCTCCAGCCAAGCCAGTGACCCCTTGCTCAAGCCAGTGACCTTTGAGCTCAAGTCTATGATCCCACATTCATTCAAGCCAGTGACTCTTCATTTAAGCTGGTGAGTCTGTGCGCTCAAGCCGGGGACCTTGGGGTTTTGAACCTGGGTCCTCAGTGTCCCAGGCCAACAATCTATCCACTGTGTTACCACCTGGTCAGGCCTCTTTTTTTTTGTCTTTTTAAAGTTTAAAAAAACGCCTGACCAGGCGGTGGCGCAGTAGATAGAGCGTCGGACTGGGACGTGGAGGACCCAGGTTCAAGACCCCGAGGTCGCCAGCTTAAGTGTGGGCTCATCTGGTTTGAGCAAAGCTCACCAGCTTGAACCCAAGGTCGCTGGCTCGAGTAAGGGGTCACTCGGTTTGCTGTAGCCCCACGGTCAAGGCACATATGAGAAAGCAATCAATGAACAACTAAGGTGTCTCAACGAAAAACTAATGATTGATGCTTCTCATCTCTCTCTGTTCCTGTCTGCCTGTCCCTATCTCTGCCTCTCTCTCTGTCTCTGTAAAAAAAAAAAAAAAAAAAAGCTAAAGTTTAAAAAAACTATTCAATATGAGAATATATGATGAAGGTGGTAGTTCAATTCCAGGAGGAAAAGATAGAGCACTTAATATGGTGCTGGCATAATTAGTATCTGTCAGAGAAAAAATAAAATTAGGTGCCTACTTTATACCAAAGACAAAAGAAAAAGTTAAAACACATAAATCCTGAAAGAGAATCTAGGAGACTACATGTACAATCTGAGGGTAGGGTGGCCTTCTTAACCAAGACTGAAAACCCAGAAGCTGTAAGAGAGAAGAGAGACATATATGACTATATAAAAATTTTAAATCTTATTGTGGCAAGAGAAACCATCCATGAAGTTAAGAAAAAATAGAAATTAAAAAAAAATCAGCATAAAAGACAGAAGATTAAAATTTTTTAGGCTAACATTTTTAACAAAGAACTCTTATAAATTATTAACAAAACCCTATGAAAAATAGGCAATGTCCATAAATAAGCATCTCACAGTAAACAATCCCAAGTGACCAAACATAACAAGAAATACTTACTAATAAACATTATACTCACTAATAAACAAAAAAGATGAAATAATTATATGTACACTAAATGGGTAAATATTAAAAGATTAATAATATCAACTGCTAGCAAAGACAAAGGTATTGTCATATATTGCTGGTGGAAATGTGAATTATCATAGATTTTTGGAAAACAACCTGGCAATATTTAGTAAAATTTAAAATACCTCGTTACTCAGCAATCTCATGCCTGGGACTTTATCCCGTAGAAATAAAAACACTAGTGAGAAAACACTTGCAGCCTGGCCAGAGAGCTCGGGTGGTAGAGCATCATCCCAAAGCACAGAGGCACCTATCTGGTCAGGGCTCATATGGGAACAGAGTGATGTTCCTGTCCTCTCCCCCCCCAACCCCCTCTAAAATCAATAAATAAAAACATTTTAAAGAAAATACTTGCAAAGATACCTGCTGCAATATTGTTCATAGGAAAAAGAACTAGAAACAAAATGTGTCCATAAAAGTGGAATGGTCCATAAAAATTATGGCATAGCCACACCATGGAATATTATGTGGCCATTAACTTTAAGTAGTATGAACGTTCATGTACCTCCTTGTGCCTCTTGACCATCCTGAGTACAATCGTACATGTGTCAGGCAACATTAAAAAAAAGCAGATGTAGCCTGACCAGCCGGTGGCGCAGTGGATAGAGCGTCGGACTGGGATGTGGAGGACCCAGGTTTGAGACCCCGAAGTCACCAGCTTGGACCCAAGGTCGCTGGCTTGAGCAAGGGGTTACTCGGTCTGCTGAAGGCCCACGGTCAAGGCACATATTAGAAAGCAATCAATGAACAACTAAAAGTGCCCCAGCGAAAAACTGATGATTGATGCTTCTCATCTCTCCGTTCCTGTCTGTTTGTCCCTATCTATCCCTCTCTCTGACTCTCGCTCTGTCTCTGTAAAAAAAAAAAAAAAAAGCAGATGTATGTTCTTCTTGTTTCTATAAACTGGTTATCAAACAAACATGATTTTAAGTTGCTAAAACTATTACTGGAACTAATTTCATTTTTTGAAAAAAAAAATCTTACTCTTGAGGGTCAGTGAGCATGAAAAAAAACTCACTACTCAAAGGGTTAAAAGATAGTGAGTTGGAGCTATGCCAAGTGACTTGGGAGCATTTCCATGAAGCAGAAGAGTATTTGTAAATACTCCCAGTTTCAATATTCTGTGTATTATGTGTGTATTTATAAAAAGGCTATGGCTATATATGTATGTTTATATACTAAGCATGCATAAAATATAGAAGTATAATAAACTGTTAACATGGATTATCTTTTCTTTTCTAATTAAGTGGGAGGCAGAGGCAGACTCCTGCACGCACCCAGAAAGGGATACACCTGGCAAGCCCTTACAGGGCAATGCCTTGCCCATTGGGTCCACTGCTCTGTTGCTTGGCAACCAAGCTATTTTAGCACCTGAGGTGAGGCCATGGACCTATCCTTAGAGCACAGGGCCAACTTGCTCAAACCATTTGAGCCATGGCTGAGGGAGAGGAAGAGAGAGAGAGGAAAGAAAAAGGAAAGAAAGAGAGGAGAGAGATGGGAGAAAGAGAAGAGAGAGAAGAGAAAGAAGCAAGAAGGGGGAGAGGAGGAGAAGCAGATGGTCGCTTCTCCTGTGTGCCCTGACCGGAATGGAACCCGTGATTTCCACATGCCTGGCCGATGTTTTACCGTTGAGCCAATCGGCCAGGGCCCAACATGGATTATCTTAAGGGGCAATGTGGGTAAAGGTGGAGGGGAAGCAAAAAGAAGAGGAAAAGGACTTCATTAAAACAAAAACAATATACATGCTACAACCTCATTTATGCATGTATGTACAATTATATATGGTAGAAGAAAAATAAAAGCAACCCAAGCCTCTAAATTCCAGAGCCCCTCTGTTTCCAACAGTGAAAAGGGTGGGGCCCTTTTCCTGCTTTGTTACAGGTCAGTTCCTGCTCACAAGAACTTCTCTACAGGGTTAGGTTCAGACCTGGTAACCCATCAAAATATGGTCTTAACTTACCCTCTGCACCTTCCTCTCAAACTAGACCAATGATACTTATCAACCAGGAGTTATTTCACAACCCTTGACCTCAAGAGGTATTTGGCAATGTCTGAAGACATTTTAATCTAATTTTCACAAGGGTTGGTAGGGGAGGCGCTCCTGGCATCTAGCGGGGAGAGACAAGGGATGCCTCTAAACATCCATCAGTGCACAGGACAGCCCCTCTTCACCGAGCCGGAATTATCCCGCCCTCAATGTCAATAGTAACGAGGCTGAGAAACCCAGAGCTAGGCTGAGCAGTTCATTCCACTATTACTGGGTACAGATCAGCATTTCCTGCCTCCATACTCTCCACTGTTGTCTGTTTACCTAAATCCACTTCTTTCTAAGACCTGCTTCCTTTGAAAACTCTTCCCTAACCATCCCAGTCCATCTATCATAATTACCTTGTCTGAATTTTTATAAACTCATCAGGTCTTTATGGGCCTTCTGACAGGACCAAATCCCCTTTTAACTTTTATAATGCTATTAAATTTTCCTTTGTTTTATTACCTTATCTATCCAACTAGATTTATTTTCTTCTCAAGAGACACTTACCAGGGTGCGGTTGCAAGATGTAGGTCCAAACATACTTAATCCTCAGAGGAAAACAGAAGCCACTCACCTTGGGGGCAATACGGACTCGCTTGCTGTGGCGGGCAAGCTCTGAGCTCATGAGTGAAGCGGCCAGGGGCAGTGGCACCTTTACTGAGGGCTGTAGCACCAGTGGCTGGTTCACTGGGAACTGAATGGGTACCAGGTATGAGCTGACCCGGGGTAGCAATGGCTTCATCTTCCGCCCTAGGGGGAAAAGGGAGAGATGAGGAGTAGGGGTCCAGGGAGACACCCCTTCTCAATCCCAGGAGCTGTGCTCTCCTCTGGGCTCAGATCCCTGAGCAAGGCATAGAATCCTGGAGTCTGATCCCCTAAAGCTATGCCCCCAGAACAAGGATGAGGCCTGAGGCCCACTCTCCCATACTAACGTGCGCCCAGTGGGAGTTCAGTTCTGATGGTCTCGTTCCGGCGGAGCTCGGGATTGGGTCGTTTCTGCTGCTGTGCGTGGCAGACAGGAAGAGAAAGAAACCTGCGTTACTAAGGAGGGGGAGAAGGCGGCAGAACCCACCGGCTGCTGTGGTACCGGACACTGAGCTAACTGACAGCCCAGAAACCAAAGCCGCTCTGGGAGGATACAGGTGAGCACAGCCACCAAAGCCTGGTTAGTGGGAAAGGGGGACAGCACACAGACATAAGGTGGCAGGTCCCAGCATCTCATCCATGTGTCCTCATCACCCCAGGGGATGCTAAAGCATGTGGCTCTCGGAGTGGCAAAGAAAAACCAGGGTGTGGCCTTGGCTGGTTGGCTCTGTGGTAGAGCATCAGCCCAGCGTGTGGGTGTCCTGGGTTTGATTCCTGGTCAGGGCACAGAGGAGAAGCACCCATTTGCTTCTCTACCCCTCCCCCTCTTGCTTCTCTCTTTCTCTCCCACTCTCTTCCCATCCTGCAGCCATGGCTCAATTGAAGTGAGTTGGCCCCAGATGCTGAGGATTGCTCCATGGCCTCCACCCCAGGCGCTAAGAAGAGCTCGGTTGCTGAGCAATGGAGCAACACCCCAGATGGGCAGAGCATTGCCCCCTAGTGGGCTTGCCAAGTGGATCCCAGTCAGGGCGCATGCAGGAGTCTGTCTCTCCGCCTCCCCTGCTCTCACTGAATAAAAAAAAAGAAAAACAAGGGTGAGAGAGAAAGCATGGCTGCCTGCCAGACTGACGCCATGCGCTGTGGTTGCTGTCTCACACCAAGCCTGTGGCATGTCCTCCTGCCATCACACCTGCTCTGCTGAGTGCACTTTCATGATGCCCATGTGAGGGGGAGTGGGGAGGAGCAGTGGGCATCTCCCTCTTCTGGGGAGAAGAGGTGACAGTCACAAATTCCTCATTCCCAGAAGCCTGGCGTGCTCTGTATTTAGGGCTGGCAGACACACAGCCAAGGCTCCCTTCCCCTGCTGAGGGTCCTGTCTCTGTCCACTAAAGCCATGCTGAGCAGTGAAAGGAAAACAAGGCCAAGCCCCGAGCCAGAGGGAAAGAATCTTACTGATTCCAAGTGCTTGGGCGATTGTGGAGACCCTGGTTCCTGTGGCTGGTGGTGGTCAGGCATTGTGGGAGAGAAACGAGATGAAGTTACCACCAGCACGGTCAACCAATATGACCACATTGGGAAAAGTGCCTCTTCCTGCCTGGTGCTGAGGGCCATCCTGGACAACTGTCCCTCCCAGCAGAACAGTTATGGGCACTCTGAAAACCCAGAACAATCGCTCATGAAGAAGTAGTTCTGCCGGCTCAGTTTCTGTTCTCCAGCCTAAAGGATGGCTTTTTAAAAACAAGGTTTCTTAGAATTTCTCTGTAAGAATCACCTCAGATGCTTGTTAAAATCTCTGGGCCCATCCCAGACCCAATGAATCAGAAGCCCCAAGACAGGGATGTGGGAAGCTCTATCTTAACAAGCATCCCAGGCAATTCTTATCCACAGGGCAGTTAGGGAAACACTGTCCCAGGAAGTCCTCTTATTTGGATTCAAGCAGTCCTGTCTATGGCCTGGTATAGCAACATAGTGTGTCATTTAGTATTTGTCAATTGTACTTAATTCAGTGAGTTTTATTCAAATCACCTATAGGTTACTTGCTTGCTTCCAACTTTCCCCGATCAGGTAAGATTATCACAAGGACCACTTGTTTCTTTTTGACGATATTAAGACCTCCAACTCTGGTCCCATTTAGAAGAAACTGGGACACTTACCTTAAATACTTGGTCCAAGGTCAAGTAGCGATTGGCATTGGGGTGAATGGTCCAAAAGGAGACCTTGCCATTGGCAGATGTCTCTCGAACAAACATGTCATGGAGAGACAGGTTATGGCGAATAGAATTCTGAAAGAAGAGACAACTGGTTATCAGCAATTTTAGCTTCAGAAACATCAGCTTTGATGTTTGCTGAGGGGAAATCAACCTCAGGCCTTGCCCGCTGTACCCAGCAAAGGCCTTGTCATGCGACCAATTCTCTCCCTGATCTCCATGCTGCAGAGCCATCCACCTCAGCCAGAAACCCGTCTATCCTATGGGGATAGACTGGTGCCATTTCTCAGGTGGGTGTTAAATGAAAGACCCAAATAGCTGTCAAGGGCTAGGAAAGAGGAGTGAGACTGTGAAGCAATAATCAAGGGCAAGATGGGTGAGTAAAGAAATGAAGAAACTAATAAATTTAGTTGAGGTAAGAGTGTGAAGTTAGAAGTTCTACTGAAAGGAAAACAAAACAAAAAACCTTTGGTTTGGAGCTGAGTATTTGTCAGTGGCTCCGAGCTGTGGCTGACATTACAGCGTGAGCTACAGTGAGTCCCAGGCGTTTCTGTGTCCCTATGAATAAAATGAAGGGGCAATCCTTGCCTTCTAGAAATTTTATGTGACATTAGAGGTGAATGAGGCCCGCAGACAGCACTGTTTTTAAAATACCTATTCAGAAACCTACTTAGGCCCTCTAGCTGCTGTTCAGTGCAGCACAACAGTGGGCTCACTGCTACGTTAGAGTCACAGTCAACCTTAGGTGCTGACAGATGGAAGTGGCTAGAGTTCTTATTGATGATTTTGCCTGGACTCAGCAGGATCAAGTCATAATTCAAAAGACACAATCGTTTTAATTCTAGCATCCTTTGTATTTAATGTTCTCTCAGCGCACCAGACACAAAGTGCTGCACATCTGTGTAGACAAACTGTCAGACCAGAGTGACCTCGACTTGGGTCGTTATGGAACACAGTACCTTCCAGCCTGGCTTGGCCATGTGCTTAAAATAGGGGAAGTGGTCCTCGATCCAAGTGTAGATGTCTTTCAAGGTCATGCGCTTCCTTTCAGTGCTGTTGATAGCAAATTGTATCATGGCCATGTAAGAGTACGGGGGCCGCTCGGACACAGAGTCCTGCCAGGATGCCGATGCTCCTGGGACCTCCTCAACCTGAGGGTGTGAGAAACCAGAGGGTGAGAGAAAGGAGAATGACACAGAAGAGTTCATAAGACATTCTCCAGCCTCCCTTAAAGAATATTCCCTAGAGAAACCCCTCATCCCATAAAAATCACACTAGAACAAGCTCATCCGAGACCACTATCCCATAGAATGCAAGTTCAGAATTAGGAAGGATCTTAGAGATGATCCAGTCCAGTCCCGAGATGTAGAACCACTTCTCTGTCTTAACGAATTTTGTTGAAGATATTACCCAATAGAAAGTGTCCAGTTTTTTTTTAAACTTATTTTAGAGAAAGAGAAATACCAATTTTTTGTTTTACTTGTTTATGCATTAATTGGTTGATTCTTGTATGTGCCCTGATCAGGGCTTAAACCTTCAACCTTGGCATATCAGGAAGATGCTCTAACCAAATGATCTATCCAGCCAGGAAGTGTAGTTTTTGGTAGTTAAAAACTTCTCAGGAGCCCTGGCCAGTTCGCTCAGCGGTAGAGCGTCGGCCTAGTGTGCGGAAGACCCGGGTTCGATTCCCGGCCAGGGCACATGGGAGAAGCGCCCATTTGCTTCTCCACCCCTCCGCCGCGCTTTCCTCTCTGTCTCTCTCTTCCCCTCCCGCAGCCAAGGCTCCATTGGAGCAAAGATGGCCCGGGAGCTGGGGATGGCTCTGTGGCCTCTGCCTCAGGCGCTAGAGTGGCTCTGGTCGCAACATGGCGACGCCCAGGATGGGCAGAACATCGCCCCCTGGTGGGCAGAGCGTCGCCCCTGGTGGGAGTGCCGGGTGGATCCCGGTCGGGCGCATGCGGGAGTCTGTCTGGCTGTCTCTCCCTGTTTCCAGCTTCAGAAAAATGAAAAAAAAAACAAACAAACTTCTCAGGAAATTTTGGGTGTATGTTATGATTCTTAAAACATTGATTTTACATAATAACCACACCCATTTTTCAGACCTGGGGGCCAAGAGGCCTCAGTCTTAGTCCTCTCCCATCCCCTTTCAATGTTTGTGTGAGAGAAATACTATATTTCCAAGTACAGGACAGAAAAATGTCTGCAAAGTACACATTTGATTAAGTCTTAGGCAAGGGTCTGAAAATTCTTTCTTTTTTTTTTTTTGTATTTTTCTGAAGCTGGAAACGGGGAGAGACAGTCAGACAGACTCCCGCATGCGCCCGACCGGGATCCACCCGGCACGCCCACAAGGGGCGATGCTCTGCCCACCGGGGGGTGATGCTCTGCCCCTCCTGGGCGTCGCCATGTTGCGACCAGAGCCACTCCAGCGCCTGGGGCAGAGGCCAAGGAGCCATCCCCAGCACCTGGGCCATCTTTGCTCTAATGGAGCCTTGGCTGCAGGAGGGGAAGAGAGAGACAGAGAGGAAGGGGGGGGGGGGGAGAAGCAAATGGGCGCTTCTCCTGTGTGCCCTGGCTGGGAATCGAACCCGGGTCCCCCGCACGCCAGGCTGACGCACCATCGCTGAGCCAACCGGCCAGGGCCTGAAAATTCATATTTTAAAAATACTAAGCTTTAAAAAATAAAAAAGGTATCGAGCTTTATTATATTTGTAAGTTTATATACTTAATTTATAAGTTTGTTATATTTGCATGTTTATATAAGTAACTTTATATAAAGTACACATTTTAAGTGAACGGTCCAATTTTTAACTTATATACACATCCATGTTAATGTTCACTTTTAAAAATTGTGGGATGAATGATTCAAAGGTATATACAACAGAATCTAGGTGTGCAGCGACTATGAAAAACAACCCCAGGCCACACACCTGGGTCAAATCAATTTTGATTGCTGGGGAAATATATAAAATTCACATCTTACTCACTTTATTTTATATTAAAAATCTTTTAAGAAAACTACCTGGTTAACAATGCTGTATTCCTTTCATACTGTTGGGCTGCTCCTTTAAAGTTTAAGCGGCTTTCCAAACTAAGACCTCTTCATCATTTCCTGAATAGTTACTAAGGGCGGAGCACTAAACTCAGTGCTGATAGAATAGGAGAGTCAAAGGAGTCTTTCCTCAAGGAATGGGTGGGCAAGATCCCAAGCAAAAAGGTAGCACAAAACTTATACAGAATTGCACTAAGTGAGCACTGATACTAGAACTTGCAAATTCTGCTGCACTGGCCGCTGAAGGTTCCCTGCATGGGCTCTGATTTCCCTAGTGACAGACAGTTCACCTTAACCTGACTCTGCTCCAGGTGCCGATTCTCCTTTCCCTCCATCTCTTGCTTGATGCTGCAGGAGCTCAGTCCATCCGAACTCATCTTTCCAAGCCATTGGATATTGGTCAAGCTGTTGTTAAGAGTGCAGCCTACTGCTTCACCGCCAGCTAAAGGGGAAATAATCCAAGATGTCACTTAGCTGCCTAATCTGATACCTGGTGGGCCCATCAAAACTAGAGGTTAGGGATCACCTCTCAAGAACTCTACCTTTAGGGAGAAGGGCCATACCTGTTGACTTTACTGTAGCCCTCAGGTACTCTGCCCCATTATGGATTCCAGGAGAAATTCAGGAGCCTGGTTCAAGTTGCATTTCTATCTGGGCCACACTGAGCCATAGAGATCAGTCAAAGCAACTTATAGAAAAGTTATTGAATATCTACACAGAGAGAACCACTTTTCCTCCTCATGCCTTAATTTTCTCCTTTAAGATGGAGAAAGATTCCTACTTCTTTATACAGTCAATGGGAAGGATAAACAGAAAAAATAAAGAAACCTTTTTCCAATACAAAGAAGGCAAGTAGAAGTGCTAAATGATAATTACAACTCTTTGGAAGGTGCCCAAAGGATCTGGGTCAAGGTTTCAGAATGATTTTCCCCTGGTTCAGGCTACATGCCTGTCTATTGCAGACATCAACATAACCGACTGCAGTCCTTGCCACCAAAGGGGAAAGGCTGAGCTCCTCACCACTTCGCCCTGCAGACCACATACCACAGTTCTCCCATCTCTGCCCGAGAAGGGCTCCAGGTGGTCTAGGAAGATTCACATCCATCGCTGCTGGTTTTGGTTTCAGGGGCTCAGTGATCACTTCTGTTCTCTTGGGATCCTGGCTGGTTTGGGCTTGAGGCTGGGATCCTGGAGGGTGACTGGGGGCTCCCCCACAGCTGATGAGGATGAATTTGTTGGGTCCATTGCTGCCACTCTCTTTTCCTTTGGCGGTCAATGCTGTGATGATGCTCTGGATATTGGCATTGTTGGGGACGGCCACCACTTGGGTGCTGGGCATGGTGGGGTGGTTAATAATCTTGATCCCAGCTGGAAACTTGCAAGAGGTGGACTCTGCCACCTCATCGGAGGCCTGCACCTGACCAAGCTCTTGTTGGGCAGGGGGCCTCTTAGCCTCCTCTTCCAATGTCTCACTTGGGGCATTTTGAACAGGAACGGGTAGCCTCCGTCTTTTGAGAATCAGTGGCCTATGGGGGCTGGTTTTCATTATGAATATGTGCTTTCACTCGCCATTGAGAATTACAAGCATGGATCCTGCAAAGTGGAAGGAGTGGCAGGATGTCGCAGATCTGTTAGGATGAGAAGGAGCTTCTGTTAGAGAGAGGCATTCCTCCTCCTACGACCAAGACTGCCATGAGTAATCCTTGGGCCTCTGTAAAGACCTCAGACAAGAAGGAGAGAAGTTGCATTGACAAAAGAAAGCTAAAACTGGAGCAAACAGAAGCCAATTCAAATGGGAAAAGTGGGACTGGTTGAATGTAGGTCAACACAGCCAAAGGTCTTCTGGAAGCCTGAGAATGTTTGTCTACAGAAACATGTGAGGCACTTACAAAAATGTAAAAATATCTATTATTGTCTACTAGAATATAGATCACTTGCTATGACTACAGGGACAGGAATGCTGGGATAGGAGGACATTTTGTAATTAAGAGTCCTGACAAAATCTGATCTCATAATCCATTCTAGGATTGAGCCTTTCTATTTTTATCTCATCTTAGTTTATAAATAAATGGATCAGTGCCAATAGAATCAGGGAAGAAAGGCGAGTTGTACCATGGCACCACTGCCACACTACTGAAGAAACCATCCTGTTCACAAGACCTCAGATAGAAGGGCAGCTGCTCTCTTCAGGGCCAACATGAAGGTGAGCAGGCTGTGCGCTGCGTAACAGGAAGGGGTGCTGTTTTAATTTCACAGGCTAGTATACTTGCATTGATTTTCAAACAGTACATTTTTCTTTCACAATTTGCAAAAATATTTATATAGTGACATTCTAAGTACTTGCAGGTCCTTATTCACATTTTAATTTTCTAAGCATGTTATTGTATTAATTTTTTTCTAGAACAAAGACTATACACCATATCTCCTGACTACTGAAATGTGCTGTTATCAATATGCTAAGGGGTTCTGTAATGTTAAAAAAACAACAACACAAAAACAGTTCTAGCTTTTAAAAATATTGTGCTAAATTTTTAAAAATCGTGCTTTGTTGATTTTAATAGATATATAGTATATTTGACCATTATGTAAAATTGTGTAATTCTATTTAGGGGTAATTTGGCAAAGGAACAGGCTGTCTGCTTTTTAGAACATTTGAACATCTCTAAAAATGATTGTTACACTCATGATATTTGCCATTTGCAAGGAGTTCACAAGCCCTTTCCACTGTCTTCTTCTTTTCCTCTATATCTAGGTTTTCTCCACCTTCAAATCTCAGTTTTACTTCTACCTCCTATCTCATCAAGCCTCCCTCCCTCCCTCCCTCCCCTATCAATCAGTAGATACTATTACCCCCTCTCCATCCCCCAGATATCTTCTCAGGCTTAATTTTCCCTTCTCTGCTTTGACCAGCTTCTTCCTATCATTGTCAACACTTTATCTAGCCCGGGAGCCTTCCAGAGTGGCTCCTCTGACCTCACCACCCCATCCTGACCAGAGAAACCTTGCAGGGTTCTCAAGAACCAAGAGAAGTATCCTTAAGAGGCTGATGTGGAGGCAGTGCGGTATCATGGTGAGAGCACCTGGAAGCAGAAAAGTGTGTGGACAGGTTTGTCTTTGACTTAATACAAAGTCAGCTCAATCTTCATCCCAGCCATAGTCTGCCTATGAAAGCAGGCTACCCCTGCCCTGGCAAGAACGCGGGCAAAGTGCGGAGGTCAAACTTTCAGGGAAAGCCGAGGGGTATTTTGAGAAAGAAATGCGGACAGGCCAGAGGGTGGGATGCAGAAAATAATTTGTGCCCTCGCTCAGACGTCCCCCTGAATGTCCTTAAGCCCTCACTGTTGTCCCGCGTCCTGCTGCCGGACTCCCTGCCCGCCGCACCCGAGCCCTTGCTGCGTGCCGGCGCCAACGCCCGGCCTCAGCCTCCATTCCTCGGCTCCCGCTCACCTCCCGACTGCGGTCGCCGCCGCTGCCGCGCTGTGGCTCCCAGGGCGGACTCCGGGCTCCTCCAGCCTGAGGGCCGAGCCAGGGTGCCGGCCGGGGACTCGCGCCGGGCCCGCCGGGTCCCCGGCGGTGCGGGAGGGGTGGGGAATCCCGGGGGATCCCGGGAGGGGAGGGGGTCCCGGTCTGGGAGTCGGGGGTGGGGTCGGGCACCGCAGCTTTCAGTTAGTTCCGCTGTTTGAAATTGGCGCCGGCGGAGCGTTGCGGTCACGTGACGGAGCGTTGCCAATAGGCGCCGGCTCTTGTCTCCGCGCTCCGCGGCGGCTGGAGGATCGGCGTCGGCGGCCGGGACGCCGCCTGGCGGGTAAGGCGGCTGGGCCGGCTCGTGGGGAGAGGGCGGCCCGGAGGGGGCTCGGAGGGCGCCGGTAGGGCTCCCGTGGTGGCAGGGCCGCGGGCAGCTGGGCGATGGCGGCGCCTGGGGCGGCCCCCTTGCCGGCTGTTGCTCGCACGGTCCCGGCTGCCCTAATCACCTCAGGGTGGGAGGATCCTCCCCGCCTCCCTCGGGCTCTTCCTACCTTTTCAAAGTCTACCCTAGTTGATTTCTTACTGCGGGAACTTGTAGACCTTATACCAGCAACTAACCATCGTCTAGTTTCCCGTACCAGATTGAGTAGTTGAGGACAGCATGTAATCTTACGCAAGATTCCAACATCTTAAAAAAAATTACACACCATAAACCTTACCTTCGCTCCGAATCTTCAAATACTGTCTCATTCACTCCACTCCGAATCTTTTATATATAGTGAAGTACTTTGTTAACTTAGTCAGTAGATTTTGTTGAGGACCTAATATGTGTCAGGCCCTGCTAGGATACACTGGCAGACGTTTCAGTTCACAGCCTATTGGGAGGAAAGAGGGAGCACAGATGTTTTGGGAGAATCAAATAAGCTAATAGAGAGTTATAACTGAAGTGATAAATTAGAGGTCAGTGATAACTGAGTATCTACAATAAGGAGAGTTTGCCTTAGGTAGGCCAGGAAAGGCTTTTCTGATGAACTAAAGCTTGGTAAGATCTTTTATGCAAAGAAGGGATGGAAACCCTCAAAGCTAAGGGAGTAAGGTCTGAAAGCCTTGTGAGCAGAGGGTGTGCTGTGAGATGAAGCTGGAACAGAGGAAGCAGGGCTCAAGTCATAACTGAAGAGCTGGTCCTTATCCAAATGTCAAAAATTTTTAGCAGAAGTGTCAAGATCAGATGCACATTTTTAAAAGGTCTCTGCAGGGGGTGCCAGAGTGGATTACAGTAGACCTGATAGGCCAGGCGTGGCCACAGTTTCTGCCCTGGGGCCAGATAAGAAAGAAAACTTTTTTCATGGGTGGACAAAATATAAAAACTAAAAAATGTTAAATACGCTTGACCAGGCGGTGGCGCAGTGGATAGAACATCGTACTGGGATGCGGAAGGACCCAGGTTCGAGACCCCGAGGTTGCGGGCTTGAGCGCGGGCTCATCTGGCTTGAACAACAACAACAAAAAAGCTCACCAGCTTGGACCCAGGGTCGCTGGCTCGAGCAAGGGGTTGCTCGATCTGTTGAGAGCCCGTGGTCAGGGCACATATGAGAGGGCAATCAATGAACAACTAGGGTGTTGCAATGAAGAGCTGGTGATTGATGCTTCTCATCTCTCTCTGTTCCTGTCTGTCCCTATCTGTGCCTCTCTGTCCCTCTCTCTGACTCTCTCTCTGTCCCTGTAAAAATAAATAAATAAAAATGTTAAATACAAAAACGATTCATTTAAGTAAACAAAATTTTATTATGTAATTTATGAATAAATGAGTGAAAAATTTAATATACAATATATTTTTAATAAAAATATATTTTAATAAAGATAAAATTACATACCGTATAAATATCCAAACTGTATCACAATCAATCAAAACAATATTTAATTAATAGAGTGAGCTTGAAAGGGTTATATTGCAAATAAAACAATTTGTTTTACAAACAGCTTGGACACATTTTCAGTTATCAGCTGCAGCTATTGTCTATGCTACAATGCCAGTTGATTCAGCACACTTGACCACAAAAATAATGAATTGTTTGACCTTCGGTGCGCACTGGCAAACTCCACCTAAAAGAATGTGGGTTTCACATCGCCGCTAAACGTCAAACAGTTCATATCGAGTACAGACAAGTGCAAAAGTTGTAAATCTTTATAATAGAATTTTTTTAAAAAATAAATATCGCAAATCCATTCGACCAATTATTGGAAGTAATCCTAGATTAGTCACACGCAGAATTCTTTTCCGCGTATCACTATCTTCTTAAATATCTTGATTTCCAATAATCAAAGACGCTTCCGCTTCTGAGTAGCTGAGACTTTAAAGTAGTGGAGAATATTAAAATTTTAATCAGGCCGCATAAACTCATTATGCGGGCCGGATCTGGCCCGCTGGCCGTATGTTGGCCATGCCTGAGATAGGCTATTGCAATTACCCATGCCAGAATTATTGGAACTTGAAGGCTGGCGGGGAGAGAGGGACATTATAGAAGACATGTTTAAGTGGTGTTTGGTCAGATGGGAGAGGGGAAAGGAAAATGTCAGGGTTTCTGGATGCATACCTGGATGAATGATGGTAACATTCTCCAAGCCAGGGCCCTGGAGGATAATCACATTTGTGGCCAGAGTATAAGGGAAATGAGCATGAATCCAGTTTTAAACATGTTACGTTTGAAGTGCATTTGAGACATCTAGTTGCTATCAAATAGGCAGTGGGTTATATAGGCCATGAATGTGAAAAATTCTAAGCTGAATATATAAATACTTAAGTCATCTATATCCAGGTGGTTATTGAGACATGAGCAGATGATTGTCTAAAAAATGTATACAGAGTGAGGAAGGCTCCAAAGCTCAGCCAGAGAGAAAAGCCTTAGAAAGGGACTTGACCTCTAATTACAGAAGAAAGGAGGGGATGGCTGCAAATATACCGTATTTCCCTATGTATAAGACGCTCCCATGTATAAGATGCACCTTAATTTTGGGGCCCAAAATTTGAAAAGTATTACATAAAGTTATTGAACCCAAGTTTTATTTATCTTTTTTTTTTTTAAAGATTTTATTTATTCATTATAGAGAGGGAAGAGAGAGAGAGAGAAGGGGGGAGGAGCAGGAAGCATCAACTCCCATATGTGCCTTGACCAGGCAAGCCCAGGGTTTTGAACCGGCAACCTCAGAATTTCCAGGTTGACACTTTATCCACTGCGCCACCACAGGTCAGGCCCTCATCTGTGTCTTAATGATGAATCACAGTCTTCAACAATGAGCGCAAAAACAAGCAGGAAATACAAGTAAAAAAAAATCTACAACCACTCTATAAGATGTGTCTTATATATGGGGGAATACGGTATGCAGTTTTCCATGCTTTCTGGTAAATATATTTTCTTGGATGTCTCCTGTATTCTTTGTGAAGTAGGAAATAGGTCATTTGTTGAGAGAGGAGAGTTCTAAAGTTTCAGGAAAGTGGAAAAGTTTTAAGATAATCTTTGTGGAAAATGAACTTGATACATAAATACAGTAGGATTGCTGCAGTAGTGTCCACTTCAAGCTGGTTAGTTTCAACCCTTCTCCCTGTACAGATTGCTACCTTGGGGGAAGAGGGGCTCCAGCCGAGCCAGTGACTTCTTGCTCAAGCCAGCAACCTGGTGCTCAGGCTGGATGAGCCTGCGCTCAAGCCAGCAACCTTGGGGTTTCAATCCTGGGTCCTCAGCATTCCAGGCCCATGCTCTATCCGCTGCGCCACCGCCTGGTCAGGCAGCACTATGGCTTTCTAATTGGGTTCCTGTTTCCTTTGTCGCCCCCTGCCCCCAACCCACCTTTTCTCACAAAGCTCCTCAAGTTACCCTTTAAAAGTATAAATCAGATTATGTTCCTTCTCCCTTTAGAACCTTTCAGTGGCTTCCTGTCACATTAGGAGTAATTAAGTCCATACTCCTTAACCTTGCCCATAAAACCTAGTTTTTATCACCTACCACTCTCCAGTTCAGCCTAACTGATCTTACTGTTCCTTGAGTAGATGTATTCCCACCTGTGGTCTTTGCATTTATTATTCTTGTAACCTGGATTATTCTTTGCGCACTCTTTCTGTTGTTTGCTTGCTCTTTATTTATTCAGGTCTTTGCTCAAATATCAGTTTTTCAGATTGGTTTTCTCTGACAGCCCTGTCTAAAATAGCACTCAGCCAGCTCAACCCCTTATCCTGTTTAATCACTTCCAGCTAGGAGGTAGGTGCCATAGGGTAGGAATTTAATTTGTATTCTGGTATATATTTTCAGCACCTGGACCAGTGTCTAGCACACAGTAGGTACTCAGTTAATATTTGTTGAATGAACAAATAGGTGTAGTATCTGTTTTGTCCCTAAAAATGTTAGTTTCGCCTGACTGGGCGGAGGCGCAGTGGATAGAGTGTCGGACTGGGATGCGGAGGACACAGGTTCAAGACCCTGAGGTTGCCAGCTTGAGCGCGGGCTCGTCTGGTTTGAGCAAAGCTCACCAGCTTGGACCCAAGGTCGCTGGCTTGAGCAAGGGGTTACTCGGTCTGCTGAGGGCCCACGGTCAAGGCACATAAGAGAAAGCAATCAATGAACAACTAAGGTGTCGCAAACTGATGATTGATGCTTCTCATCTCTCTCCATTCCTGCCTGCCTTGACCCTTTCTGTCCCTCTCTCTGTCTCTGATAAAAAAAAAAAAGTTTCTTTTCTTTCTTTCTTTTTTTTTTGTAAATTTAAAAACAATTTATTGATTTCAGAGAGAGGGGTGAAGGAGGGGGAGGGAGAGAGAAACATTGATTTGTTGTTCCACTTATTTATTTTTTTTAAATTTTTTTTATTTATTCATTTTAGAGAGGAGAGGGAGAGAGAGAGAGAGAGAGAGAGAGAGAGGAGAGATAGAGAGAGAGAAGGGGGGGAGCTGGAAGCATCAACTCCCATATGTGCCTTGACCAGGCAAACCCAGGGTTTCGAACCGGCGACCTCAACATTTCCAGGTTGACACTTTACCCACTGCGCCACCACAGGTCAGGCTGTTGTTCCACTTATTTATGCACTCATTGGTTGATTCTTATATGTGTCCTGATGTGGGATTGAACACCACAACCTTGGCACGGGTACATGGGAGCTTGTTATCAGGATGATGTTCTAACCAACTGACCTACCTGGCTGGGGCAAAATGTTAGTTTCTTGAGGGTAGGGACTTTCTCTTTTTTCTTTACCTATATCTCCTCTACCTAGTGATATAAGTCAGAATATGTTATTTTCTTTGTTGACAAAGAATGAGTCATGAGTGTATAGTGGAACCAATCTACCCTTCTGTGTGACTTTCTAGGTTTAGAATGCTCAGCTGCACCCCTCCCATTTAATGTTCTACCTATTGCGTTCTGTTCCACCATTACATTGACAAAGCCCTCATTAAAGTTGATCTGGTTACTAGATTCAGTGGATGCTTTCTCAGACTTTTTATTACTTTCTGGGTCCAGTTGACCCTGCCTCTGTCTCCAGCCTCCCATCTCCACGGAGAGCCCAGGTTCAGGCCTCATCATTTTTCACTTTGGTAACACAGTACCCTCCTAAAACTGGTCCTCCTACTTCTAGGATCCTTGTTTTTTCTCTTTTGACACTGTTGCCAAGATGATCTTTTGTTTTTTGTTTTTTTTTCCTTTTTTGTTTTTTTACAGAGAGAGAGTCAGAGAGAGGGATAGACAGGGACAGACAGACAGGAACGGAGAGAGATGAGAAGCATTGATCATCAGTTTTTCATTGCGTGTTGCAACACCTTAGTTGTTCATTGATTGCTTTCTCTTATGTACCTTGACTGCGGGCCTTCAGCAGACTGAGTAGCCCCTTGCTTGAGCCAGCGACCTTGGGCTCAAGCCGGTGAGCTTTTGCTCAAACCAGATGAGCCTGCACTCAAGCTGGCGACCTCAGGGTCTTGAACCTGGGTCTTCCACATCCCAGTCTACATTCTATCCACTGCGCCACTGCCTGGTCAGGCCAGGATGATCTTTCTAAAAGACAAAAAGCAATTATGCATTATGAGACAATTGAAAATTTGAACATTTGATAATATTAAATAATTTACATATATGTTATATTAATGGAAATTATGTAATGAATGGGAATATTGTATTTTCTTCAGTTATATATAGGGCTAGGGAATGTGGTTAGGGATGTGGATGGGTCAGGACTGGCCATGGGTTGATTGTTACTGGAGCTGGTTGATCGGTACATGGGAGCTCATTATATTATTATTTTTTATTTTTTTACAGAGACAGAGAGAGAGTCAGAGAGAGGGATAGATAGGGACAGACAGACAGGAACGGAGAGAGATGAGAAGCATCAGTCATTAGTTTTTTGTTGTGACACCTTAGTTGTTCATTGATTGCTTTCTCATATGTGCCTTGACCGCGGGCCTTCAGCAGACCGAGTAACCCCTTGCTGGAGCCAGCGACCTTGGGTCCAAGCTGGTGAGCTTTGCTCAAACCAGATGAGCCCGCATTCAAGCTAGCAACCTCGGGGTCTCAAACCTGGGTCCTCCTCATCCCAGTCCAACGTTGTATCCACTGCGCCACCGCCTGGTCAGGCTCATTATATTATTTAATCTACTTTTGTATATGTTCAAAATTATCTGGGGGAAAAGTTAAGAAACAGTCCAAGTATGATCATATTTTTTTTTCCTTGAAATTATTCAGTAAATAGGCTAAAATTCAAACTCATGTGGTACACCTGGTTTTTCTGAACTAACATTGACACCATGTTTGGCCTCAATTCATGCCATTCATCTTTTCATACGTTGTATCCAGCTCCATGGGGTCTGTGATCCCTGAACACATAATATGCTCCTTCATGTCTTTGTGCTGTGTAGGTGCTGCTCCTGGGTGTGGAGTGCCTACCCTCGTTGCTTTTTGCCTTTCCCTTGCCCTTCATACCTAGGTCAGCTGCCACTCTCTCTAGAAAGCTTCCCCCGCGGTGAGTGGAAGCATTGGTTCCGTTATTGTAATTGTCTCTCCTGACCCTGGCTGGATAGCTCAGTTGGTTGAAGCATTGTCCCAAAGCACAGAGGTTGCCAGTTCAATCCCTGGCCGGAGCACATACAGGAACAGATTGATGTTCCTGTCTCTGTCTCTGTCTCTCTCTCTCTCTCTCTCCCCCTCTCTCTAAATAAAATTAAATTAAATTAAATTAAAATTAAAAAGAAAAGTAATTGTCTCTCCTGCTGTTGGACTCTCAACTCTTTGAAACAGGGACAGTCTGACTTCTGTGTCCCTACAAGTGCTTGGCACTCTATAAATGATAGTAGAAAAAGTAATTTTTAAATTCCCAACACCCAGCATAGCACTTAACACATGCTTGACATGTGTTCATTGAGCAAATGTTGAATGTGAACTACTGTGTTTTAACTTGATGGTGTAGGTTAGGTCACTATACTCCTTGCAACTTTCGGTGTGAGTGGTGAGTTGATAGTAGAACTAGCTGGCAGGGTATAAGGAAGAGCTTTTGTTTCTTCTCTGCAGGCATGGGTTGGAATTGGAGCCTCTCCTTGGACTTGACTACAACCAGCACCATGTGGTTACTAATTGCTCTTCATTTACTTATTGATGCCTCCCAGAAAAAAACGCCGCGGAACGTCCCAGAAAGCCCAGCTGCTATTCCACCAACAACCACTGGAGGGCCCCAAGCACCACTATGCATCGCCACAGCTTCCTATCACCCACACTAGACAGGTGCCCAGCAAGCCCATTGACCACAACGTCATCACTTCCTGGGTAGGCCATGGGATTCTTACTTTGACTTTTACTGTTAGGCTTCTCAGAATACTGACTCTTCTGTCCCTGAACAAGGGTTTCTAAAGAGTAAGATGCATAGGGGCAGGGATAAGAAGGCAATATGCTGTATTGTAAGCCATCTCTTCTGGTGTATCTTCTAAGTTAGAAAAGTTCCACTTGGGTTGGTGGGAATTGGAGTCTTCCCCCCACCCCACATTCCTCTGAAAGAGTTTAGTAAAAAAGTTTCACTACCCAGTAGCTCGGGGAGAAAGCCAGGTAAATGGCAGAACTAGTAAAAAATGAGATTGTTTTCTGAGCTTCATGAAAGAGGTATTTAGCTAAGTACTGTATTTACTGTTTAATAGAGTGAACCTTGGGAAAAAAACACAGAAATGGCCTATGTCATATTTTGACGGCTTAAAAGCCCTGGGAAGTAGTATAGCAAAAGGACCAGACAAAAGCATAAAATTTGCTTAGGAGGGCTTAATAAATATAACTTGTTCAGGATTGCTTAGAAGAACCTTAATACTTGGTTCATGCTTGTAGAAAAAACATAAATGTTAGAATCCTGAGGGTAAGAAGAGGAATGAACATTTATTGAGAACTCATTACATGCCAGGTCCTGTGCTACTTGCTCTCTACCAACACTCTCACTCCCTCTTCTTGCACCCAGCCATTCATTCTTTACCAGGGCCTTTGTGCAGGTAGTCTGCTAGGTGCTGGGATCAGATCAATGGTAAATAAGACTGCTGGTCTCGCCTGACCAGGCAGTGGCACAGTGGATAGAGCGTCGGACTGGGAAGCAGAGGACCCAGGTTCGAGACCCCAAGGTTGCCATCTTGAGCATGGGCTCATCTGGTTTGAGCAAAGCTCACCAGCTTGGACCCAAGGTTGCTGGCTCGAGTAAGAGGTCACTTGGTCTGCTGTAGCCCCACTGTCAAGGCACATATGAGAAAGCAATCAATGAACAACTAAGGTGTCGCAATGAAAAACTAATAATTGATGTTTCTCATCTCTCTCTGTTCCTGTCTGTCTGTCCCTGTCTATCCCTCTCTCTGACTCTCTCTCTCTGTCTCTGAAAAAAAAAAAAATTGGTCTCCTCAAAGTTTAAAGGGAGTTAAGTTGCAGCTGTGTGATGTGATAAAGAAAAAGAGGCATTGTGGCCCTGGCCAATTGGTCAGCAGTAGAGCGTCAGCCCAGTATGTGGAAGTACTGGGTTTGATTCCTGGCCAGGGCACACAGGAGAAGTACCCATCTGCTTCTCCATCATTCCCCCTCTCCTTCCTCTCTGTCTCTCTCTTCCTTCTGGCAGCCTGGGCTCCACTGGAGTAAAGTTGGCCCGGGCGCTGAGGATGGCTCCATGGCCTCTGCCCCAGGTGCTAGAATGGCTCCAGTTGCAACAGAGCAACGCCCCAGATGGGCAGAGTATCGCCCGCTGGTGGGCATGCCAGGTGGATCCTGGATGGGCACATGTGGGAGTCTGTCTGACTGCCTCCCCATTCCTAACTTTGGAAAAACACACACAAAAAGAAAAAGAGGCATTGTCCCCTTCCTTACATGAGGAAATGGAAAAGCATAGAGATTAAATAGGTTGATCAAAATTAGTATCTTCATATCTCTTTCTAATATCTCAGACAGGTGTTTTTGTTTTGTGTCCTTCAAAATAGTGGGTCTCATTTAGGATTCTGGCCTCTGGTCATTAGAAATAATTTCCTCTCTTAGGTTTGCTTGGTATGTGGCTCTCCTCACCTTTCTTTGTTGATCCTTAGGTATCACCTCAGTTTGATACAACAGCAGAAAGCTGGTTCCCAGCCAACAGGAAACGGAAACATCATCACCAAGACCAGGCAAGACGTTCAAGTCGAAGATCTAACACCTCCAAGTTTCCACATCTAACATTTGAGAGTCCACAGTCTTCTAGTTCAGCCACACTTGGAAGCCCCTTAACCCGGGAGTGCCCCAATCATTCAGAGGACATTTCCGGAAGGCACTTAGTTCCAGTGCTCAGTCCCCAAAGCTGTGGGGAACAGTCAGCACATGCACTTGAAAACTTACCTTATATGTTCATTGCACCTGATATCCAGACCCCAGAGTCGTCTTCTGTGAAACAGGTGCCTGCTCCCACAGATCAGAGGGAAAACAGCCTGCTACACTGCTCCCTTCACTCTAGTACTCCTGAGAGCCCAGAACCTGGGCCTGTCCTGGTTAAAGACACTCCTGAGGAGAAGTATGGCGTAAAAGTCACGTGGAGGAGACGACAACACCTGTTTACTTACCTCAGGGAGAGAGGGAAGCTGAACAAAAGCCAGTTCCTTGTGAAAAACTGACACGATTTCTCAGACATCAGTAATCTCAAGAAACTGATTGCTGCTGTTCATAGAGCTGCTAAAGTTACTTTTTTTGGCTCATAGAAGAGTACATCAATAAATTGAAATGGGCCTGACCAGGCAGTGTCGCAGTGGATAGGGCGTCGGACTGGGATGCAGAGGACCCAGGTTTGAGACCCCGAGGTCGCCAGCTTGAGTGTGGGCTCATCTGGTTTGAGCAAAGCTCACCAGCTTGGACCCAAGGTCACTGGCTTAAGCTAGGGGTTACTCAGTCTGCTGAAGGCCCGTGGTCAAGGCACATATGAGAAAGCAATCAATGAACAACTAAAGTGTTGCAACAAAAAAACTGATGATTGATGCCTCTCATCTCTCTCTGTTCCTGTCTGTCTGTCCCTCTCTCTCTCTCTCTGTCTCTGTAAAAAAAAAAAAAAAAAAAAAATTGAGATGGAAATAATACCAGTAATATCAACAAAAAGAAGGTATTTTAACCAGATCCTTAGAGTTATAAAGTAATTCAGTTCCCAGATTTGCTTTTTAAAATATCATAAACAGTTTTTAGTGTCAAACAGTTTACTTTATATTTTTCTCATGTTAACTGTTTAAAAAATTTAAATATCTTACAGTAACTGCTTAAAGTGTATGTAAATGGTTGCAGAAGGTTTTTAGAGAATACTGCTTCTGACTGCCAATAATGCAGCAACACTGCCTCCTCCACCAAAGGTCTTTCTTAATTGTTTGCTTTAATCACTACTCAATCCTTTAATCACCTCATTCAAACCAATTTATTCCACATTTTTGAGTACCAACTGTTGGGCTTAGTGACAGCTTCCTCTGTGATCTAATGGACAGAAAAAAATCAAAGCAAATTCTGTGACTTTATAGCTGAACTTCCACCCGTGCAACTTTGGCTCTTCTGCTGAAACAAGACAAAAGGGCAGCAAGCCCTGTTTTAGTGATTGCGGTAGAATTGGGGAGATAAAGGGGACATGGATAAGTTATTTGGGTATGCTATGTTTTATTTTTTATTTCCAACCAGTGAAATCTGTAAATATTAAATAGGGTAGCAAAATGATTTCTTGGAGTAACTTTAAAATGTATGTAAATAAATGTGGAAACGTTTCAGTGAATACTACTTATTGCAATTAATGCAGAGCTGCCCAGTCACAAAATATCTCTGTTGTTCTTTTACCACTACAAAGACCATCTGTTCAACTCCACTCAGCTTTAGGAACCTACTTTGACCTAGCCAGTGGTGGCACAGTGGATAGAGTGTCAACCCCAGCACTGAGATCCGGCTGGATCCCCAGTCAAGGCACATATGAGAAGCAACCAATGGATGCACAACTGGAGTGAAGCAAGGAGTTGATGTTTCTCTTTCCCTCCTGTTCTGTAAAACAAAAAACCCAAAAAAGAGTCTATTCTGCTTCTCTGTGTAAGGTCAAGGCCAAACTTGATTCTGTTTATTTTATAGATGGGAATTTGAACCACAGGTAATGAACCATGTCCAGGGTCACACAGTGAGTTGAGGCTGACCCAGCCAGTGCAATGCTCTGCTCTCCTAGCTTATGACAAGTTCTAGGCCTCTTAGAAGTTCAAAACCAATGTGGAAATCAACTTTGACCTTGGAATACTATCAACTAAATGTGCAGTAACTTGTCAGGATGTTTTTATAGGAACTATGATGTAAGTTGGTGGTGAGGAAGGAAGTCACGGTTAGGGACTAAATTTATTGGAACTGAGAGTAGGGATTTCCTTAAGGTATATTTGTTCCAATTTTAGTATATGTGCTGCCGAAGCGAGCACATTCTTAAGGTATTTGAATGTTTGAAGATGGTCCATCGGCTGTAGAGGGAGAAGTTAATGATAAAGATTCTTAAAAGAGTCTGTAGAGCAGGTCTAGGAATGCTCTAAAAGCTTGGTTGGGCTGGAGTCCGGGAGGCTGAAGGAATTCTGTGCGGTTCGAGCGCGAAAGTAGATGTACGTCACTGGGAGTGACTGCTGGAAGGGGCTATAAGTGGGTTCCCAGGAAGGCTCCGGCGTCAGGGAAGGGTCGGGCTGTGAGAGAACCGGCAGAGGTCCCTAAGTCCTCACATTACAGACCTCGGGAAGCGCTCTGGGCGGTCTCTGCACGGACCGTGGGGGCGCTGGGAGGCCGCTCCAGTTGGGGCGGTTAGTGGGGGCTGGGCGGCTCCTCTGATGGACTCGCTTCCCAGACGCCAGGAGGCAACACGGCTGCCCCTGCGGGCGCAGGGGTCCCGGCACCCAGCCCGAGCGCGCCATCCCCGCTCGGGCGCACGCGCCTCTAACCCCGGCTTCCTCCGCTTGTTAGAATCCCTCCCGCAACACCAGGCTGCGGCAAGAGCCAATGAGAGAGGAGCGGCTGGCTCGTGGGCCAGTAAGCGCTGGCGACAGTGCGGGGTGCGGTTGCCAGGGGTGGGGTCCGGCAGCGCGCCAGGCTTGCCACCCTAGCAGCGGAGTCCGGGGTCTGGGCGAGGTGGCGCCTTTCTGAGCGGCTGGAATGGAGGGGTCGCGCTGCCGTCTCGGAGCCCGCGGGGACAGGTCAGAGAAGGATGGTGGCTGGTCTCGTCTTGAGCGGCGAGGAGGGCAGTGCGGTCCTCTCTGGGCGCTCTGAACGAGAGGGCGGCGGGCTCAGGCCGGGAGGGAGGGGTTGCTTTGGGGCCCCGTCGCCCGGCGGCGGTGGGGGACCCTTCCTCCCAGGGCGGCGGCTCTGCAGCCTGCCGCCGGGGGCAGGGAAACTCGCGGAGTCCTCGCTGCGAGCTCGCCTTGCCCTCTGTGGGCCTCGCTTTCTCAAAGCGCGTTAACGCCTGTGCCTCTCTACCGCCTCGGGAGTGTCCTAACAGATTGGAGTCTCCCGAGGACGTCGAAGCGGAAGGCTGCGGGCGGTATTTAACACTTTGCTCCGTGCCATTGCTTCTGGCAGGCAGTGCCCAATTCTGGAACCGAGGCCGGCGGTTGAGAATGCAAAAGTCTTCTTTTGCTTCTGTTTTACAGTAATTATGTCTTATTCAAGATTGGTTTGTCTTATTTGCAACGTGCCATGCCTCTTGTTTGTGCTCCTCTTTGTCGGCTATTTCTCTTTTTCTGCCTCCGCCAGAAAGAAAACAATCCGAAATCTCAGCCTGACGATTTTTTGTTTGCCAGGTTAATGAAAAGTTAATGGGAGCGGCGTGAAATCATTGGCTTAAATCTCTGGCATTGTCTGAAGATTTAAATCTTACACAACGACTGTATTTCCCTCTTTTTACTCATGCCGAGGCAGATATTTAGCGTGTGAGGATTTGGTCTGATATTTAGGTTAGTAGATAATATAAACGATTCTAAACCATTTAAAAACGTCACAGAGGAGGCACCCATTTTCCTCTTTCGTCAGGTTTTTTTTATGTGATAACTGCTTGGTGGAATTTATTCACTGCAATTTCTTTTTTTCAAGTCGAGAAAACTACATTTACAAGAATAAATATAGAGGTAGTAGGAGGGGATAAAGTTAAAATTGAGCGTCTTCGTTGAATTCAGATGGTATTTGTTCAGTTGTGGGTACTCTAAATCTTAATTGAATAAATTTAAGACAGTTAATTTCATGGATACCAGATGTTTGATGTGACTCATAATTTTGAGGGGGAATAAAGAGAATTGACTTTGAAATTGAGACTGGTAGGCCCTGGCTGGTTGGCTCAGTGGTAGAGAGAGCGTTGGCAGGCGTGTGGATGTCCGGGGTTCAATTTCTGGTCAGGGCACACAGAAGGAGCGTCCATCCGCTTCTCCCTCCTGTCCCCCCCTACCCCTCTCAACCCCCCGTGCTGAGGATGGCTCCATGAGCTCGGTGGCTGAGCAATGGAGCAACGCCCCAGATGGGCAGAGCATTGCCCCCTAATGGGCTTGCCAGGTGGATCCCTGTAAGGGCGGATGCGGCATTCTGTCACAGACTCCCCTCCTCTCACTGAATAAAAAAAAGAAAAAGAAAAAAAAGAAAGAAATTGAGACTGGTTAATTTATTGGATCCGAAGTTTGAAAGGGTAATTTTAAAGTTCTCTCTTTTTCTTTACAAAGAAACCAGTTCTTTAATTTAGAACTTGACATCAAAGGGGAATATGTTAGTCATCAAATGTTTCTCCTGTTCTGTGTAATATTAGCGCAGCCTCTATTACTGTTAACTCGTTTGTTATTTAGAGGGAGTGGAATGTCTTGCTTTTTTGGTGCTGGGTTGTGTATTTAATGTTTTTCATGAAGTACATGGATAGAATTTTTGGCATTAATATTTTTCAATGTGAAGTGTAATATCTGACTTTGAAGTTTCCTGTTTGTTTTTCTCCTTTGAATTACGTGACTCTTTTACCATGAGTCAGATTTATATTCATCATAGTAGAAAATTATTAACAAATAAACTTCAAGTATCTTTCCTAGGTCTGAAATATTTAGTGAAAATTGGAGATGGAATTTGAAACGACTCTCTAAGGATCTTTGATGAGGTTAGGCATTTGATATTATGGATTCTGTAGAGATGACAGCAGTTGGCTGGTGCTAGAATTTGAGCTCTCTGTGGCCTTTTGTTTCTGATCAAGAATTGAAGGTGTGGTGATAGAGACTGCTCAGGGTGATGTGACCTTGTGACCCAGAGTTGACTAAGGAGGTCTTCATCTGTGGTTTACCCATACTCCATGATTTCTCTTTAGAAATATGAGCAATAGTAGTGGCTGGAGGTATGTCTTGGCCAGGCTTCTTATTCTTTCTCATGTTCTCCCTTTTTAATTTATTTTTTAAAATTTTTACTCAACATAATAGTTTCCAGGTCCCTCCATATTGTTGCAAAAGGTAGTATTTCCTTCTTTTTCATAGCCACATAATATTCCATAAGCCAGGCAGAGAAAGAAAAATATCATATGACCTCACTCATTTGAGGAATCCAAGGAATAATGAGAACTGAGGAACAGAATTGAGACAGAGGAGGGATCAAAGGGACCAGAGGAAAAGAGGACAGAGGGAAAGGGGATGAAAGGATGGGATAAACCTGAAGGGAAGGGGGGAGGGTGCTTTAGAGAAGAGGGCAAGGGAGATGTTGAGGGGAATAGGAGGGAGGGTGCTGTAGGGAGGGGGGCAAGGGAGATGTTGAGGGGAATAGGGGGGAGGGGGGAGGCATTTGCGGTGACCCTAGAATCTATGTAAACAGAATTAATTTAAAAAATTTTTATTTTATTGATTTTAGACAGGGAAAGGGAGAGAGAGAGAAAGACAGAAACCTTGATCTGTTTCTGTATGTGTCCTGAATTGGGATCAAACCGGCAACCTTTACACATCGGGATGATGCTCTAACCAAGTGAGGTGTTTGGCCAGGGCTTGTTTTCCCTTTTTAAAATGTTTAATCAGATCAGCTCATTGTTAGCACACAGACTTACCCAGTGCTTAAAAATACTTAGGTTAACCAATAACCAGTTCATGTCTACGATATGTTTGGCAAATATCAAAAGGTATAGTACAGCCTGATCAGTGGTGGCACAGTGGATAGAGCATTGGCCTGGTATTCTGAGGACCAGGTTCAAAACTCCAAGGTCACTGGCTTGAGTGTAGGATCACAGACATGATCCCATGGTCACCGACTTGAGCACAAGGGTCGCTGGCTTGAAGGCCAAGGTTGTTGGCTTGAGCAAGGGATCACTGGCTCGGCTGAAGGCCCTTCCCAGTCAAGGCATGTATGAGAAGCAGTCAATGAACAACTAAAGTGATGCAACTACGAGTTGATGCTTTTCTTCTCTCTCAAAAAAACTAAAAAGGTATATAGTACAGGCCTAATAATGTCCAACATGCATATATTTCTCCAATCATGAAGATTACATACAGACCTAGAAAGGAAAGAATAATCCCTCTGATAAATTTCCTTTCCTCCAAGATCCTTGAGTCTAAGCTGACAGACTTATATGTTTTTAGAGTAGGTTTTTTTTTTTGTTTTTTTTTTGTATTTTTCCGAAGCTGGAAACGGGGAGAGACAGTCAGACAGACTCCCACATGCGCCCGACCGGATCCACCCGGCACGCCCACCAGGGGGCGACGCTCTGCCCACCAGGGGAGGATGCTCTGCCCCTCCGGGGCGTTGCTCTGTTGCGACCAGAGCCACTCTAGCACCTGAGGCAGAGGCCAAGGAGCCATCCCCAGCGCCCGGACCATCTTTGCTCCAGTGGAGCCTCGGCTGCGGGACGGGAAGAGAGAGACAGAGAGGAAGGAGAGGAGGAGGGGTGGAGAAGAAGATGGGCACTTCTCCTGTGTGCCCTGGCCGAGAATCAAACCCGGGACCCCTTGCACGCCAGGCCGACGCTCTACCACTGAGCCAACCGGCCAGGGCCTAGAGTAGTTTTCATTTCTGGCTTTTCTTATTTTTTCCTAGGGAAGCTCTGCTGTTTCTATGCATTTGTACTCATTGAAAGAAAAGGTGTTCCTTCTTATCAAAAGGAAAAGTCTGGTTGAATTGCTCAGAGGAGGAGTTGAAGGTGCCTTGTCCCCTGCCCACCCCCTGTTAAACAGAAGCACTTGTGAGCATTTAATGGGCTTCCCTCCATGAGGCTTCAGGCCACCAGGGCCCAGACCTGACCAGCAAACACCCTTAAACTCCTCAGCTCTTCTGAAGAACTTGGCCTTCACAGGGACAGGCTTCTTTGGGAACCTTCCCTGCCCCAGAACTCTGTAGGAGCTGATCACACCACATCAATGATAGGAACAGCCAGTCTTTTTTCTGGGCAGTATTTTTATCCATGTCTGCTCACTGACCGAGGGCCACAGTTGATCAAGGTTGACAGTTGGCCTGACCGGTGGTGGTGCAGTGGGATAAAGCTTCAACCTGGAATGCTGAGGTCGCCTGTTTGATACCCCGGGCTTGCCTGGTCAAGGCACATATGGGAGTTGATGCTTACTGCTCCTTCCTTTCTCTCTCTCTCTCTCTCTCTCTCCTCTCTGAAAATTGAATAAATAAAATCTTTAAAAAAAAAAAAAAAAGGTTGACAGTTGGGCAGGAGCTCTGGTTCATCTTTAAGTGGTAATGTCTCGTCCCAGTTTTCCCAAAGTAACCTGGTTGATGTTTGTCGAAGTTGATCCCGTGATTATGCAAGCCACCAGCTGTACCTCGGCCTCCTGGGTGCCTCCTGTGCTTGTGATGCAGCCGTAGCCATGGCTCACAGGGCCCTGAAGTTTCTGGTCTTAGTGTGGCTGGCATGTTGGTGGCTGAGCTGCCTTGCTTCTTTGTCTTTGGGGATTTTAGGACTAGAAGGGGTCTAGATAATTCCCTATTTGAGAGTAGTTCCATGGTGGAATTGTTTTCTTTCGAACTCGAGTTTCCTGTCATCTACTTTTGCTTTATTTCATCTTAGGTCACTAGGAGTAAGCTCTTTGTGCTACTAACTCAGTTCGGCCTCCTCAGGTATCCTTACTGTTCGTAATAATGGAAGCTGCAACATTTTCCTGGACTGGTTAAGCTTAAGTCCACTTTGCCTAAGAGAAGACACAGTATCCACATGCTGATTGATATACTGTCTTTATTTATTCACTTAATACTTGGTATGAGTCTTGATAATGGAATTGTCCTCTCTGTCCCCTTTGCCATAGAACTTCTGTGAAAGCATTCATGATGAGCACTATCATAAGTCACAGGACCCCTGTAGAACCAGGGTTCTGGAGAAGATTGTA
Source organism: Saccopteryx leptura (assembly GCF_036850995.1). NCBI lineage: Eukaryota > Metazoa > Chordata > Mammalia > Chiroptera > Emballonuridae > Saccopteryx > Saccopteryx leptura. The sequence goes on from NC_089504.1 coordinate 114,266,128, forward strand.
AGAATACTTTTATTTTGTGTAAGATGGCACTTACTGTTTTACCACATGGCATCGTGGTAAGGGGGAAACACTGGAGAGCTTCTGCTGGGCTCCTGAGCTCAGGCCCAGCCTCTTCTCTCTTGAGCAGTGTTGCCTTGAGCAACTCATCTCCTTCTTTGGCTTCAGTTTTCTTTGGAAAGTGAGGGCTTCTTCAGATTCCCTCAGTGATTGTAATGGATAGTAAAATAACAAATGTATATATTTGAGCTGCACATGGGTCCAATTTCAAAAGGTCCAAAATAATATTAAGTGGAAGCTATGTCTTTACTCATCATCTCCATGTCATGTAGTTTATTCGTTGGTAAGTTTCTTAGGGGACTTCCAAAATTACCCTATGTGTTAAATAATCTTTTTCCAGACTTAAAGTTTGATTATTTTGAGTTTTAAGGTATGATATAATAGTCTAAACTATGAGATATACTTTCATTCTGGGCAAGATCTATTTTTAGAAAATGAACTATAGCTGCAGGTTTTAATTTTTTTCCTACGGTAACTACTGTATAGAAAATAGGACTGTAAGAAGTAAACAAATTATTTTTCAGACAGGCTTCTGGGAAAAAATCATTCTATTTAGCTTCACAGGAAGAAAGTTTAATAGGTCTATAGTTTGCCTTTAATTTTAGGTTTTAGAATGAAGCAAGAATTGACTTGTTTACCTATTGAAAGCAAGTGTAATTTTGTTATGGTGATTTGATCTGTCATACAAGCTAGAGGCAAAGCAGAAAGTAGTGTTTTGACTAATGTTCATGAGCTGTGTTTATAAAAAGGAGGAGATATTTTGTGTAGGAATATGTGAAGACATGCAGGCTAACAGAGTCAGAGAGGAGCCCTAGGGCAAAAGCCCTGAGCAGAAGTGAGTCTAGGGGTCTCTCTGACCAGTACTGGAAACAGTGCGTGCTGGAAACAGCAGGATAAGATTCAGCAACAAAGAATACGTTTAGGCTCTCAGAACAGAGGTTAGGAGTAAGCATGTTCCTTGTCCTTTTTCACCCCCTGAGAACTTCTGCTTTCTGCTTCCTTGAGTTATTTGTACTGGCTAATAAATATCTGAGTAAGGCTGAGGACGGGGCTTCAGTCCTTCTATCTGCTGACTGGGGCTGTTGCCTCCCCTCAGCCGGTCTGAGCATTTCATCTGGTCTCGGAGCACTTCATTGTCTCCATGACAAGTGGTGCCCCATGGGAGGAATGGGAACCAAACGATAGGTTTGCTACTCTGAGTAGTTCATTGTCGCTGTGACAGTTTTGGACTTAGTGGCTTACATTTGTGTATCCTTTGCAGTGCTTTCGCATATTTAATCTTTCTTTAGCTTCATAACACTGAAGAGAGGAGGACTGGTGTTGTTATCTTTATTTTATAAGTGGGGAAATGAAGGCTCAGAAAGGGTGTGATGTACCTAAGGTCACATGACAAGTAAATGGCATAATCAGAAGTAAAATTCACACGTTTCGTTGTGACATCTTAGTTGTTCATTGACTGCTTTCTCATGTGCCTTGACCGCGGGCCTTCAGCAGACCGAGTAACCCCTTGCTCAAGCCAGCAACCTTGGGTCCAAGCTGGTGAGCTTTGCTCAAACCATATGAGCCTGCACTCAAGCTGGTGACCTCAGGGTCTTGAACCTGCGTCTTCCGCATCCCAGTCCGACGCTCTATCCACTGTGCCACCGCCTGGTCAGGCTAAAATTCATACTTTTGACTTCTAGTCTCCTTTTTTCTTTCCTTTTTTTTTTTTTTTTTTGTATTTTTCTGAAGCTGGAAACGGGGAGAGACAGTCAGACAGACTCCCGCATGCGCCCGACCGGGATCCACCCGGCATGCTCACCAGGGGGCGACGCTCTGCCCCTCCAGGGCGTTGCTCTGTTGTGACCAGAGCCACTCCAGCGCCGAGGAGCCATCCCCAGCGCCCGGGCCATCTTTGCTCCAATGGAGCCTCGCTGCGGGAGGGGAAGAGAGAGACAGAGAGGAAGGAGAGGGGGAGGGGTGGAGAAGCAGATGGGCGCTTCTCCTGTGTGCCCTGGCCAGGAATCGAATCCAGGACTTCTGCACGCCAGGCCGACGCGCTACCACTGAGCCAACTGGCCAGGGCCTTTTAGAGGAGGGGAGATAGACTGTCGCATGAGCCCCAACCAGAATCCACCCAGCAAACCCCATCAGGGCCTAATGCTCAAGGATCAACAACTATCTTCAGCACCTGAGGCCAACTCTTGGACCAACTGAGCTCCTCCGTGCCTGAGGCTGATGCTTGGACCAACCAAGCGTTCCTCAGGGCCCAGGGCCAGTGCTTGAGCCAATCGAGCCATTTGATGTTAGAGGGGAAGAGTGAAAAAAGGGGGAGAAGGGAAAGAGGGAGGGGCGAGAAACAGATGGTCGCTTTTCCCGTGTGCCCTGCCTGGGGATTGAACTTGGGATGTGTGTGCACTGGGTAGACAGACACTCTGTCTACTGAACCAACCAGCCAGGGCCTAGTCTCTGTCTTTCTTTTTCTCACACATTATCAAAATATCTACTTCAGATATTTTGGGTGCCATTTTTGCATGTAAATGATAACAACTGATACTGACTGCATTCTTTTTCTAAAAAATAATATTTTATTGATTTTAGAGAGGGAGGAAGGGAGAGACAGTGAGAGGGACAGGAACATCAATCTGTCCCTGTATGTGCCCTGACTGGGGATTGAACTGGCAACCTCTGTGCTTTGGGCGATGCTTTAACCAACCTAGCCATCTGGTCCGGGCTTTGGCTGCATTCTAATTATTTTTAGGGAGAGCAGTGAAGAAATCAGACTTTGGTGAAGTACAAATGTCAGTTAATTTTGTCCAATGGGAAAGGAGTGGAAATATTTATTTGGTGTTGTTAGTAGGCAAAGGGATGGACGTTCATCTTTACACAAGAAAGAAGGGAAATAGTAGCATGCCTGAAGAGAGAAAACATAACCTGAGTAAAGAAGGATCAGGCATGGTGGAATGAACTAACGTTCTTTTTTAAAGCTATACAGAATAAATAGTTTCTTTTAACTTTTGGATCAAATCATACATTTTAAATAGTCTTTCTGTTTGGTTCACTTAAAAATGCTTTCTGTGTTCGTTATGTAGGACATGCAAAATGAAGAGGGGTTCACTGGAAACTACCATATTTTTTTTATTTTATTTTTATTTATTTATTTTTTTACAGAGACAGAGAGTGAGTCAGAGAGAGGGATAGTCAGGGACAGACAGACAGGAACGGAGAGAGATGAGAAGCATCAATCATTAGTCTTTCATTGCGCATTGCAACACCTTAGTTGTTCATCGATGCTCTTCCATATGTGCCTTGACCGTGGGCCCTCAGCAGACCAAGCAACCTCTTGCTTGAGCCAGCGACCTTGGGTTCAAGCTGGTGGGATTTTGCTCAAACCAGATGAGCCCGTGCTCAAGCTGGTGACCTCGGGGTCTCAAACCTAGGTCCTCTGCATCCCAGTCCGATGCTCCATCCACTGCGCCACCACCTTGGTCAGGCAGTAAACTACCATATTTTTTGCTCTAGAAGACACACCTGACCATAAGCCATGCCTAGGGTTTTAAGGAGGAAAATAGGAGAAAAAAAAAAATTCTGAACCAAGTGGTTTGTTAAAATATTTAATAAAATAACAGTATTTTTTGAAAAGCTCCATAAGATGTACGGGCATTTTCCCCTCCACTTTTTTTGGGAAAAAGACAGTAGTTTTTCTTGCTGCATTCTCTGGGGCCAATTGAATGATCTGATTGCTATAATCAGTTGCCAACCTTTTCTTCTCATTGTCCTCTCCTCGAACAGTTCTCTCTTCTTTCTGATGGTCCCTACAAAATGGGCCTCTTAGGAAATACATTTTCATTCCTTCACTTTAGTTCCAGTGTGTGGTCATTCAAGTAGAAGAGAGATGGGCCTAGAATACTAACATTTCTCCTCAAATGAGGAAGAATGGCTTTCAAAGGAGTCTTTTTCTGGCAATTCTAATTTGATCTCTGTGTGCTTTGTCCCAGAAGCATGTTTTGTTTCATCCAGATGTGGTTTAGGTGTTTCATTCAGGCTTTGGACAAGGTGAATCTATTTGTCAGTTAACTTAGAGACAGTTAATTTATAAATATTGAATAGTTATTACCAACCCTGGCCAGTTGGTTCAGCAGTAGAGTGTTGGCCCAGTGTATGAAGTCCTGGATTTTATTTCTGGTCAGTGTACATAGGAGAAGTGACTATCTGCTTCTTCACTCCCCTCCCCATCCTTTATTTTTTTTTTCCGAGGAACTTACTCGGAAGAGTAAGTTGGCCCTAGGTGATAAGGATGGCTCCGTGGCCTCTCCTCAGGTGCAAAAATGGTTTGGTTGCTGTGCAACAGAGTTGGTGCCCTGAATGGGCAGAGCATCTCCCCATAGGGAGCTTGCTGGGTGCATCCGGTCAGGGTACATGCAGGAGTCTTTCTCTGCCTCCCCTCCTCTCAATTAAAAAAAAATGTAGCTATTTCCCTAACGGACACAATGAAATCTAATGACTCTTTTTCAGTATCTGTCTATACTATAATCAACTCCTAATCCATTCACTGTCTTGGAAATTCTTTTACCTAAAAATACCAGATGAACTTGTGTTTTTACAGAAAAGATTCTTGGTAGACATCTTGAAATACCATAATAATGAAATTCCAGAATCTCTGCTGACCATGTGAATATATGTGGTCAGTGGTGCGGCTTAGCATGCTGAGTTGGTAAGACTTGGGATTGAATTCTAGATCTTTCACTAATCAGCTGTGTGACCATCAGCAAACAGCTTCGTCTCTGAATTTCAGATGCCTCTGAAATGGGATTGTAGGTTTATTGTGAGAATTAGATGAAATAATATATAAAGTATTTAATGTAGTTTCTAACACACAGTATTACTAAATGGAGCTATATTGCAACTGGCAACATGACAACGTTTTAAGTATGCAATTTAAGTTTTTAGCAAATTTGCAGTTTTGTAACTATTGCCAAAAGCTAACCTTAGAACATTACCATCACCCCTCCTGTCAAAGTAACCTCATTTATAGTTGTTCCCTCTCTCCCATTCCCCATTCCTAGCCCAAGGCAACCACTAATCCACTTTAGGCCTCTGTAGATTTGTCTATTCTGGACACTGCATATAAATGAAATCATGATATATGGTATTTTTTATGACTGGTTTTTAAATTTCTGAAGTGAGAAGTGGGGAGGCAGAGAGACAGACTCCTGCATGTGCCTGTCCGGGATCCACCCGGCATGCCCACCAGGGGGTGATGCTCCATCTGGGGCGTTGCTCTGTTGCAAACAGAGCCGTTCTAGCGCCTGAGGTGGAGGCCATGGAGCCATCCTCAGTGCCCAGGCCAACTTTGCTCCAGTGGAGCCTTGGCTGCTGGAGTGGAAGAGAGAGACAGAGAGGAAGGAGAGGGGGAGGAATGGAGAAGCAGATGGGCGCTTCTCCTGTGTGCCCTGGCCAGGAATCAAACCCGGGACTTCTACACACAGGGCCGACACTCGACCATTGAACCAACCGGCCAGGGCTGTGACTGGCTTTTTTGACTTAGCAAAATGTTTTTGAGATTTATTCATGGTATATGTTGCATATATCAGTACTTCGTCCCTTTTTATTGCTGAATAGTAGTCTCTCATGTAGCTATACAGTGTGTAATTTACCCATTCATTACTTGATGGGCATTTGAGTTGTTTCTACTTTCGCTATTATGAGTTATGCTACTGTGAACATTAGTGTCCAAGTCTTGTGTGGACATATGTTTTTGTTTGTTTGTTTGTTTTGTATTTTTCTGAAGTTGGAAATGGGGAGGCAGTCAGACAGACTCCCACATGCGCCCGACCGGGATCAACCCGGCATGCCCACCAGGGGGCGATGCTCTGCCCATCTGGGGGCGTTGCTCTGTTGCAACCAGAGCCATTCTAGCACCTGAGGCAGAGACCATAGAGCCATCCTCAGCGCCTGGGCCAACTTTGCTCCAATGGAGCCTTGGCTGGGGGAGGGAAAGAGAGAAACAGAGAGGAAGGAGAGGGGGAGGGGTGGAAAAGCAGATGGGCGCCTCTCCTGTGTGCCCTGGCCAGGAATTGAACCCGGGACTCCTGCACGCCAGGCTGGCGCTCTACCACTGAGCCAACCGGCCAGGGCCTGGACATATGTTTTAATTTCTATTGCATACCAAAATAGAGTTGTTGCGCAATATGGTGACTCTATCTTTTACAATTTGAGGTAGTATCAGACTGTTTTTCAAATGGCTGTAACATTTTACATTCCCACCAGCAATGTATGAGAATTTTAATTTCTCTGTATTTTCTTTTATTTATTTATTTATTTTTAAAATTTTTAAAAATTTTTTTGTATTTTTCTGAAGCTGGAAACGGGGAGGCAGTCAGACAGACTCTCGCATGCGCCCGACTGGGATCCACCTGGCATGCCCACCAGGGGGCGATGCTCCACTCATCTGGGCATCGCTCTGTTGCAACCAGAGCTGTTCTAGCGCCTGAGGCAGAGGCCATGGAGCCATCCTCAGTGCCCGGGCAAACTTTGCTCCAATGGAGCCTTGGCTGCGGGAGGGGAAGAGAGAGACAGAGAGGAAGGAGAGGGGGAGGGGTGGAGAAGCAGATGGGGCTTCTCCTGTGTGCCCTGGCCGGTAATCGAACCCAGGACTCCTGCACGCCAGGCCGACGCTCTACCACTGAGCCAACCGGCCAGGGCTGTATTTTTTTTAAAAAATTTTTTAATTTTTAAGTGAGAAGAGAGGAGATAAGGAGGCAGACTCTCACATGCGCCTGACTGGGATCCACCCGGCAACCCCTGTCTGGGGCCGATGCTCAAATCAGCTGAGCTATCCTCAGTTTCCAGGGCCAACACTTGAACCAATCAAGCCATTAGCTGTGGGAGGAGTCAAGGGAGAGAAGGGGGAGAAGGATGGGGAGAGAAGCAGGTGGTCACTTCTCTTGTGTGGCCTGACGAACCTGGGATATCCATTCACCAGGCTAATGCTCTGTCCACTGAACTCACCAGCCAGGGCTCTGCATTTTCACCAATGCTTGTTACTGTCTATATCAGTGGTTCTCAACCTGTGGGTCGTGACCCCGGCAGGGGTCAAACGACTAGGCGACCCCTGTGTTTTGGTCGTTCGACCCCCGCCGGGGTCGCGACCCACAGGTTGAGAACCGCTGGTCTATATTATTTTTAAAATTCAATTGATTAATTTTAATAAATTGGTTAATAATGTTATATGTTTCATGTGTACAGTTCTTTAATACATCACCTATATATTATATTGTATGCTTACCCGCCAAAGTCCAGTTTCCCTCCATCACCAAATATTTGACCTCTTTACCTATTCACCCTCCTTGCATGCCTCTTCCCCTCTGGTCAGCACCCTCCCATTGCCTGTGTCCATGAGTGGATTAATTTTGTGTGTTCGTTTGTTATTTTCTGTTATATATCTCACATATGAGTGAAATCATATGGTTTTTGTCCTTTTCTCTGACTTATTTCACTTAGCATGATACTCTCAAGATCTATCCATGATGTTGCAAATGGCAATATTTCACCGAGTTCAGTATTTTTACTGGCAATTGTGATAGGGAGTTGCCACAAAAACTTTATCAAAAGAATATAATAAAAATAATTTTGATTGACAGGTATAAGAGTCCTGGTTAGCAAAGTTAATTGAATGTATAATTGGAAGATATACCACCTTGGAGGTGCTAATATTAATCAGCATTTGGTTTTCAGATGTAGTTTAATGAAAGAATTAGCAGTATATACAGTGAGTTAAAGTTTAAGAATGTGTTTAAAGCCTGACCAGGTGGAGGTACAGTGATAGAGAATCGGACTGGGACGCGGAAGACCCAGGTTCAAGGCCCTGAGGTCGCCAGCTTGAGCTCGGGCTCATCTGGTTTGAGCAGGGCTCACCAGCTTGAGCCCAAGGTTGCTGGCTTGAGCAAGGGGTCACTCGGTCTGCTGCAGCCCCCAGTCAAGGCACATATAAGAAAGTAATCAATGAACAACTAGGTGCCGCAACAAAGAATTGATGCTTCTTATCTCTCTCCCTTCCTGTCTCTCTGTCTCTGTCACCAAAAAAAAAAGAATGTGTTTAAATATCACAGCTGCCAGCTTTTCTCATATAGAATAATAATCTGACTGATTATCAGCTATATAATAACTGATACTAAGTGTAGTTTGAAATATTGCCACAATGAAGTGTATAACTGACAGAGGAAAATAAATGAGAAAACCAAAAAAGAATAGAGCAGAAGCCTCTATCATCTCAGCAACTGGGTCCATGCATCTCTAAAAGATTTACCGTATTCCCCATGTATAAGACGCACCTTAATTTTGGGGCCCGAAATGTGGAAAAAAAATGTATTACATAAAGTTATTGAACTCAAGTTTTAGTCACCATAAAGTTTATATAACTCATCATTGTCCAAAGTCCCATCCATTAGCTTGTCCTCATCTGTGCCTGATGACAAATCACTGTCTTCATATATTGATTGCCACATTCTCAGTTTCATCTATATCTTTGGAAATGCCACAGTTCTATAACCACTGTATAAGACACACCCAGTTTTTAGACCCCAAGTTTTTTGATAAAAGGTGCGTCTTACACATGAGGAATATGGTACTTTTTAAAAGTCTATGGTGGCCCTGGCTGGTTGGCTCAGTGGTAGAGCATTGGCCTGGTGTGTGGATGTCCTGGGTTCAATTCCTGGTCAGGGCATACAGGAGAAGTGACCATCTGCTTCTCCACCCTTCCCTTTTTCCCATCTATCTTTCTTTCTTTTTTTTTTTTTTTTGTACTTTTCTGAAGCTGGAAACGGGGAGAGACAGTCAGACAGACTCCCGCATGCGCCCGACCGGGATCCACCCGGCACGCCCACCAGGGGTGACGCTCTGCCCTCCAGGGGGCGATGCTCTGCCCCTCCGGGGCGTCGCTTTGCCGCGACCAGAGCCACTCTAGCGCCTGGGGCAGAGGCCAAGGAGCCATCCCCAGCGCCCGGGCCATCTTTGCTCCAATGGAGCCTTGGCTGCAGGAGGGGAAGAGAGAGACAGAGAGGAAGGAGGGGGTGGGGGGTGGAGAGGCAAATGGGCGCCTCTCCTATGTGCCCTGGCCGGGAATCGAACCCGGGTCCCCCGCACGCCAGGCCGACGCTCTACTGCTGAGCCAACTGGCCAGGGCCCCTTCTATCTTTCTCATCCCCTCCTGCAGTCAAGGCTCCACTGGAGCAAGTTGGTCAAGGCGCTGAGGATGAAACCATGGCCTTGTCTCACGTGCTAAAATGGCTCCTGTTGCAATGGAGCAGTGCCCAAGATGGGCAGAGCATTGCCCCCTAGTGGGCTTGCAGGGTAGATCCCAGTTGGGCGCATGCAGGCGTCTGTCTCTGCCTCTCTACTTCTCACTTAAGAAATACACACACAAAAAAAGTTTATGGTAATGCATATAGTTAGTAGGGTAGGCACTATTTTATTAAGTCTGAAAGATTCATCTGCCTGACCTGGTGGTGGTGCAGTGGATAAAGCGTCGGACTGGGATGCGGAAGGACCCAGGTTCGAGACCCCCAAGGTCGCCAGCTTGAGTGCAGGCTCATCTGGTTTGAGCGAGGCTCACCAGCTTGGACCCAAGGTCGCTGGCTCCAGCAAGGGGTTGCTCGGTCTGCTGAAGGCCCGCAGTCAAGGCACATGTGAGAAAGCTATCAATGAACAACTAAGGTGTTGCATCGCGCAATGAAAAACTAATGATTGATGCTTCTCATCTCTCTCCGTCCCTGTCTATCCCTCTCTCTGACTCACTCTGTCTCTGTAAAAAATAAATAAATAAAATAAAAAAAAAAGAAAGATTCATCTGAGGTTTATAACTAAAATTCAGAAGTTTATTTTTATTCTTATTTTTTAAGTGAGAGGAGGGGAGATAGACTCTTGCATGTGCCCTGACCAGGATCCACCCGACAACCCCCATCTGGGGTAGATGCTCAAATCAACCAAGCTATTCTCCTGAGGCCCAGGTTCAGACCAGTGAGCTGTCCTTAGCGCCTGGGGCCATGCTCGAACCAGTTGAGCTACTGGTTGTGGGAGGAAAAGAGGGAAAATGGGGGGTGGGGGGAACAGATGGTACTCTGAGCCGGAATTGAAGCTGGGACGTCCATATGCCAGGCCAAATGCTCTATCCGCTGAGCCAACAGGCCAGGGCCAAAAGTTTTTTCTTTTCTTTTCTTTTTTTTTTTTTTGGTGACAGAGACAGAGAGAGACACAGAAAGAGGGACAGATATGGAGAGACAGGAAGGGAGAGAGATGAGAAGCATCACATCTTTGTTGCGGCTCCTTAGATGTTCATTGATTGCTTTCTCATATGTACCTTGACTGGGGGGCTGTAGCAGAGTGAGTGACCCCTTGCTCGAGTCAGTGACCTTGGGTTCAAGTCAGCGACCATGGGGTCATGTCTATGATCCTACGTTCAAGCCAGTGATCCTGCGCTCAAGCTGGATGACCCTGCGCTCAAGCCAGTGACCTCAGGGTTTTGAACCTGGGTCCTCTGCTTCCCAGGTCGATGCTCTATCCACTATGTCACCACCAATCAGGCTAGATTAAGGCAAAAGGTATCTTTTCCATCTAACTTTAAAGTTCATTTATTTATGAAACATTTATTTCACAGCCTTCATGTTCTGTGTGCCATGTTTCATTAGTAATGTTAAGTAATGTCAGAAAGTGTTGATGTTTGTAAGTTTCTTTGTATTGCTTTTCTATTGAGTGTTAGAAGTGTTGTCTCTAAAGTCATGAAAGTAATTACTATGTATGTCACTTACGAGCTTATCAGAGACCTTGTTTTGGTAGTTGCTTTGTTGTAGTGAAAACAAGAGAATTCTCCCAGAAGTGTAGAATGTGTCTTCAGACAGCTGTGGCAAAAACATCTATGAAAGACATTGATGTGGATAAATTTAGCTTCTGGCAGATGGGTCTGCAGATTGGCCTTGAAATACACTGCTCTAATTAACTGAGTTATCTGGCTAGGGCTAGTCAGGACTGCGTTATAGAAAAGAGATGTGTTGAATTGGGCACCTGAAACCTGTATAATTATGTTAACAAATGTCACCACAATAAAATCCAAAAAAGAAAGAAAAATGAGCCTAGGTGGGGCTGCTTTGGCTCACTGTGAAATAAGAGAAAAAGGGACCATGGAGACAGTTCCAGGGGGTTAGCCTAAGAAGAGTTGCTGCTGCCCATTGCTCCCCTGGTTGCAAGTCTGGTGGGGTCCTTCAGAGCAGTCTTTCTCTTTCCTTTTTTTTTTTTTTAATTTATTTTTTAAAAATTTTTCTGAAGTTGGAAACAAGGAGGCAGTCAGACAGACTCCCGCATGCGCCTGACCGGGATCCACCCGGCATGCCCACCAGGGGCCGATGCTCTGCCCCTCCGGGGCCTCGCTCTGTTGCAACAAGAGCCATTCTAGCGCCTGAGGCAGAGGCCATAGAGCCATCCTCAGCACCTGGGCCAACTTTGCTCCAATGGAGCCTTGGCTGTGGGAGGGGAAGAGAGAGACAGAGAGGAAGGAGAGGGGGAGGGGTGGAGAAGCAGATGAGCTCTTCTCCTGTGTGCCCTGGCTGGGAATCGAACCCAGGACTTCTACACGCCAGGCTGACGCTCTACCACTGAGCCAACTGGCCAGGGCCTCAAATTGTTTTATTCTTAGTCACATTTAATGGAATAAAAAGTTGACTTTTAGTATACAGTGGTACCTTGAGATAGAAGTTTAATTAACCGAGCTTGTAAGTCAATCAAGTCATATATCAAACAAATTTCTCCCATTTAAAATAACTGAAATAGATTTAATCTGTTCCAGTTCTGTGAAGCATCCCCAAACCATCCTAAATTATGAAGAAAGACATGTTTTGTTCTTTTTCAGAGACAGAGAGAGTCAGACAGAGGGATAGATAGGGACAGACAGGAACGGAGAGAGATGAGAAGCATCAATCATTAGTTATTCCTTGTGACACCTTAGTTGTTCATTGATTGCTTTCTCATATGTACCTTGACCGTGGGCCTTCAGCAGACCGAGTAACCCCTTGCTTGAGCCAGCGACCTTGGGTCCAAGCTGGTGAGCTTTGCTCAAACCAGATGAGCCCACGCTCAAGCTGGCGACCTCGGAGTCCCAAAATTGGGTCTTCAGCATCCCAGTCCAATGTTCTATCTACTGCGCCACCGCCTGGTCAGGCAAAAGACATGTTTTTAATTAAGAAACACACGTATACTTTACCAATGCATAACAAAATATATGAAATAAAAGAAAAAAGTGTTATTTAGTACTGTATTCTTACCTTGGAGACAGATGAGTGTGGCTAACGGAGGTGAATGGTGGAGGAGGAGGGAAGGAGGAAGGGATGCAGGCACTGTAGACACGTAAAATTAAAACTGCATTTTCTTTACTTTAAACAAAACTAAAACTGCACTTTTTTTACTTAAAATGAAACCACAAAAACTTAATGGTAAAAAAAAAAAAATGCACTTTCTTAACTTTAAACTTAACCTAAGCTTAACATTACGTATTTTTCATTTAATCATCATCTGTTTTTGCCTTTTTGGCTGCACTTTCGGTACTTTGACTTGGAGGACTTTGAATAAAAATCTATCCAAAGAGGTTTGCTTTTGCCTGCCTTTTAAAATGTTACGGAAATGGCCTGACCTGTGGTGGTGCAGTGGATAAAGAGTCAACCCAGAATGCTGAGGCTGCTGGTTCGAAACCCTGGGCTTGCCTGGTCAAGGCACATATGGGAGTTGATGCTTCCTGCTCCTCCCCCTCCTCTCTTCCTTCTCTCTCTTTCTCTCTCGCTTCTCTAAAATGAATAAATAAAATATTTAAAATAAAATGTTACGGAAATGTGACAAACAAGTGTCATTAAAAAGTGCTGAAGCACGACCAGTTGAAACTTTTTTTGGGTGTTTCTTTTCGGTGAAACCTGAAAGCTTCTCCCACATTGCCAGCATGTCTTTAATTTCACTTGTAGAAAAATCACTTCCTCGGAGGCTGCCTCCTCCTCACTACTAATCTCTTGCAGAAGCTCTGTATGTTGCATCATCTGTAGCTCCTTCAACTCCTCAGTTGAGAGTTCCTCCTCATATTCCTCGACGAGCTCGTTTATGTCACCCTCATCTACCTACAGACCCATCGACTTTCTGAGGGACACAATCTCCTCCAACACTTCTACCTCAGTCTCGGTCTCTAGTTTGAATCCTTCGAAGTCCCTGTCTGCAACAACATCAGGCCATAACTTTTTCCATGCCGAGTTCAAGGTTCTTCTTGTAACCTCTTGCCATGCCAAGTCAGTAATGCGTAAACATATCACAATATTGTAATGATCTTTCCAAAACTCTTGAAAGTTTAGAATTGTATTTTCAGTCACCTCAAAGCAATGATGGAACAAATGCTTTGTGTAAAGATTTTTTTTTTTTTTCTTTTTTTTCATTTTTTTTTTTTCTGAAGCTGGAAACAGGGAGAGACAGTCAGACAGACTCCCGCATGCGCCCGACCGGGATCCACCCGGCACACCCACCAGGGGCGGTGCTCTGCCCCCCAGGGGGCGATGCTCTGCCCATCCTGGGCGTCGCCATATTGCGACCAGAGCCACTCTAGCGCCTGAGGCAGAGGCCACAGAGCCATGCCCAGCGCCCGGGCCATCTTTGCTCCAGTGGAGCCTTGGCTGCGGGAGGGGAAGAGAGAGACAGAGAGGAAAGCGCGGCGGAGGGGTGGAGAAGCAAATGGGCGCTTCTCCTATGTGCCCTGGCCGGGAATCGAACCCGGGTCCTCCGCACGCTAGGCCGACGCTCTACCGCTGAGCCAACCGGCCAGGGCGTGTAAAGATTTTTAAAGTTGGAAATGACCTGCTGATCCATAGGTTGCAAGATTGAAGTTGTGTTGGGTGGGAGGTAGAGGACTTTGATGAATATGAACTCATCAAGGATGTCATCTTTAAGACCAGGTGGGTGGGCTGGAGCATTTTCAAGGATTAGTAATGCTTTCATCGGGGGTTTATTTTCTTTCTTTCTTTCTTTTTTTTTTTTTGGATTTTTCTGAAGCTGGAAATAGGGAGGCAGTCAGACAGACTCCCGCATGCGTCCGACCGGGATCCACCCGGCATGCTCACCAGGAGGCGATGCTCCGCTCATCTGGGCCGTTGCTCTGTTGCAACCAGAGCCATTCTAGCGCCTGAGGCAGAGGCCATAGAGCCATCCTCAACGCCTGGGCCAACTTTGCTCCAGTGGAGCCTTGGCTGCGGGAGGGGAAGAGAGAGACAGAGAGGAAGGAGAGGGGGAGGGGTGCTTCTCCTGTGTGCCCTGGCCAGGAATCGAACCCGGGACTCCTGCATGCCAGTCCGATGCTCTACCACTGAGCCAACCGGCCAGGGCCAAGATTATTTTCTTGAAGATATTTCTTCACTGCAGGACCAAAGACGAGATTTACCCATTCACTAAAAAACTGCCGTGTAACCTATGCCCTAGCATTGGTGCTCCACATAACCTCATAACCTGCAGTTTTTCTTTAAGAATATTGTGAGTCTTTTTTTTTTTTTTTTTTTTTTTTACACAGAGATAGTCAGAGAGAGGGATAGATAGGGACAGACAGATAGGAACGGAGAGAGATGAGAAGCATCAATCATTAGTTTTTCGTTGCGACACCTTAGTTGTTCATTGATTGCTTTCTCATATGTGCCTTGACCGTGGGGCTACAGCAGACTGAGGAACCCCTTGCTCGAGCCAGCAACCTTGGGCCCAGGCTGGTGAGCTTTTGTTCAAATCGGATGAGCCCGTGCTCAAGCTGGCAACCTTGGGATCGGTCTCGAATCCTGGTCCTCCGCATCCTAGTCAGACGCTCTATCCACTGTGCCACTGCCTGGTCAGGCAGAATCTTGTGAGTCTTAAAGGCTCCACAATTTTTGGAATGATACACTAGTAGTGGCTTTACTTTACAGTCACTGCTAGCATTGCACACAATGCAAGGGTCAGAGGGTCCTTCAGGGGTTTATGACCTGGCAGCTTCTTCTCCTCTGCAGTGATAAAAGGCCTCTGGGGCATTTTTTTCCAAAACAATCCTGTTTCCTCACAGTTGAACACTTGTTGGGGATGTAGCCTTCCTTTGTGATAAGCGCAGAAAACCATGCAATGTACTCCTTAGCTGCCTTAACGTCAGCACTTGCAGCTTCACTATGCCTCACCACCGAGTGGATGCCAGATCTCTTCTTGAAATTTTTTTTTCTTTTTTTTTTCCTCGGGGCTTTGGAATGAATCTCTCGCCCACTATCTGCGCGCCGACCAGGAGATGGGGAAAATGGCTGTCCCACTTGTCTTTCTTTTTTTTTTTTTTTGTATTTTTCTGAAGCTGGAAACGGGGAGAGACAGTCAGACAGACTCCCGCATGCGCCCAACCGGGATCCACCCGGCACGCCCACCAGGGGCGACGCTCTGCCCACCAGGGGGCGATGCTCTGCCCCTCCGTGGCGTCGCTTTGCCGCAACCAGAGCCACTCTAGCGCCTGGGGCAGAGGCCAAGGAGCCATCCCCAGCGCCCGGGCCATCTTTGCTCCAATGGAGCCTTGGCTGCGGGAGGGGAAGACAGAGACAGAGAGGAAGGAGGGGGTGGGGGGTGGAGAGGCAAATGGGCGCCTCTCCTATGTGCCCTGGCCGGGAATCGAACCCGGGTCCCCCGCACGCCAGGCCGACGCTCTACCGCTGAGCCAACCGGCCAGGGCTGCCCCGCTTGTCTTTCTTTGTCTGGGTTTGGCGCGAGTGTTAGCTTGTATTGCCCGGGTTGCCACAGGAACAGTTTTTCCTCGGCTTGGATCTCCGTGCCACAGCCTGGTTTGGCTGTTTGTGCCGCGGCCTGGATCTATTCACCCCCTTTGCCCGCCTTAGTTTCTATATTCTCAGTTCCCAGTGAAAGCCACCCTGTTTAGGTTAGTGAGAAAGGAGCATTTCTTACTCCCTATTTCCTTCGGGGTTTGATTATATATTTAGCCAATTTTTCACTCAACCATACCTTCAGGTGTATTGCGAATCATCTCTCTTCTTGAAATTTTTAAACCAGCTGTGACTTGCCTTAAACGTATCTTCTGTTGCCTCTTTTGAGGTTGATGGTTCTTTCTTCTTCAAGTCACCATAAATAATACGTGCCTTTTCGCATATTACAGTCTCCGTCACTGAATCTCCTGCCAGCTCTTTCTTTTTCACCCACACCAGCAGAAGCTTCTCCATTTCTTCATAGATATTTGTCCTTAATTGGGACAGAATTGTAGTTCCTTTCGTTGGATTTGCACTTTTGATGGCATCCTTTTAAGGATGGTACAAATTGTAGATGTATTGTGGTCGTACAGCCTTGCCAGTTCAATCACTCATACACCACGCTCATGTTTTTCTATTATTTTTTGCTTTACTTCTATCGACATTATTCTCTTCTTCTCACCACTGTTCTTTACACTCACTTTATTCAACCCCATGATAGCACACAGAAAAAGTAAAAAATGCAAAAATGATGCAAGAATGAGTACAGCGCACAAGATTTGACTTGATTCTGCAGGTAACACGTGAGAAAGAATGAGATGCTGGTGTTGTGCTGCCGATACTGGACCCGTGCGCCAACACACCAACTAGCAGCAGCTTCCCGATTCACGACTGGTATCTCAGAATTTTGCTCAGATCTCGAACAAAAATACAGACCGAGGTGCAGCTCATATCTTAAAAAATTAGTATGTTGGTCTGCTCATTTCTCAAGGTACCATTGTATTTATTTTTTTTTTTTACAGAGACAGAAAGTCAGTGAGAGGGATAGACAGGGACAGACAGACAGGTATGGAGAGATGAGAAGCATCAATCATTAGTTTTTCATTGCACATTGAGACACTTTAGTTCATTGATTGCTTTCTCATATGTGCCTTGACTGTGGGGCTACAGCAGACCGAGTAACCCCTTGCACGAGCCAGCGACCTTGGGTCCAAGCTGGTGAGCTTTGCTCAAACCAGATGAGCCCGCGCTCAAGTTGGCGACCTCAGGGTCTCGAACCTGGGTCCTTCGCATCCCAGTCCGACGCTCTATCCACTGCACCACCGCCTGGTCAGGCGGGTACCACTGTATTTTATTTTATTTTATTTTATTTTATTATTTTTTTTTTTTTTCATTTTTCTGAAGCTGGAAACAGGGAGAGACAGTCAGACAGACTCCCGCATGCGCCCGACCGGGATCCACCCGGCACACCCACCGGGGGCGGTGCTCTGCCCCCCAGGGGGCGATGCTCTGCCCATCCTGGGCGTCGCCATATTGCGACCAGAGCCACTCTAGCGCCTGAGGCAGAGGCCACAGAGCCATGCCCAGCACCCGGGCCATCTTTGCTCCAATGGAGCCTTGGCTGCGGGAGGGGAAGAGAGAGACAGAGAGGAAAGTGCGGCGGAGGGGTGGAGAAGCAAATGGGCGCTTCTCCTATGTGCCCTGGCTGGGAATCGAACCTGGGTCCTCCGCACGCTAGGCCGACGCTCTACCGCTGAGCCAACCGGCCAGGGCACCACTGTATTTTAAAAATGCCTTTACAGCCTGACCTGTGGTGGCGCAGTGGATAAAGCGTCAACCTGGAAACGCTGAGGTTGCCAGTTCAAAATCCTGGGCTTGCCTGGTCAAGGCACATATGGGAGTTGATGCTTCTTGCTCTTCCCCCTTCTCTCTCTCTCTCCCCTCTCTATAATGAATAAATAAAATCTTAAAAAAAAATGCCTTTACGTGGTGCAAAATTCAGAAGGATCTAAAGTGTCTGTAATAAAAAAGTAAGGTTGCTTCCCATCCTTTTACGTATTTAGCTTTTCATCCTGAAGGCAACACTGGTACAGCTTACTGTGTATTCTTCCAGCCATATTCTCTGCAGTTGAAATGAAATATGTATATATTTTTTCTTTTGTAAATGGTAGCAAATAGCGCCCTTGCATGTTTTTCACCTTGCCTTTTTCAAATAATAAAGACAAGCCAGTATTTCTCTATTTTATAAGGTCTACCGGAAAGTTCTGTCCTTTTCTATCACAACAAGTTTCGACACGTAAGCACATGTTTATTTGGCGCATATGTGCCTCTCTATTTTTATCACTTAATGTATACATACTGAAATAGCAAATTAACTGAAACAAAGTTGATTCACGTTAGTCTTATGTGTGAAGTGATAGTGTACCCATGGCTACTGATAAAGTTCATTTATGCCACTGTAATTTTTACGAATTTCGACAAGGAAGAAATGCTACAGAAGCATGTCTGTTGCATCCATCATATTCCCTGGACTTAGCACCCTTAGACTATCACTTGTTTTTGTCCTTACAAAATATCTTTTTTTTTTTTTTTTTTTTTTTGTATTTTTCCGAAGCTGGAAACAGGAAGAGACAGTCAGACAGACTCCCGCATGCGCCCGACTGGGCTCCACCCGGCACGCCCACCAGGGGGCAACGCTCTGCCCACCAGGGGGTGATGCTCTGCCCCACCGGGGCGTCTCTCTGTTGCGACCAGAGCCACTCTAGTGCCTGGGGCAGAGGCCAAGGAGCCATCCCCAGCACCCGGGCCATCTTTGCTCCAATGGAGCCTCGCTGCGGGAGGGGAAGAGAGAGACAGAGAGGAAGGAGAGGGGGAGGGGTGGAGAAGCAGATGGGCGCTTCTCCTGTGTGCCCTGGCCGGGAACCGAACTCAGGACCCCTTGCACGCCAGGCCGACGCTCTACCACTGAGCCAACCGGCCAGGGCCTAAAAAAATTTTTTTTTTTTTAAGGGCAAAAAATTCAAAAATGAAGAAGATATCAAACAAGCACTGGTTCAATTTTTCGCATCAAAAGATAAAATATTTTTCAAAAATGGGATATACAAATTGCCCTCACACTGGCAAGAAATCAATAATAATGGCAATTATATTATTTAATAAAGTTTATTGACAGAAAAATTTGTATTTTATTCCAAAAACGGACAGAACTTTCCGGTAGACCTTATATTTATATCCATGCAACAGTAATAGCTACAAAGTTATATAACATTTTATTTATGATCATACTGGACAGTTGGCTAAAGTTAGAATTAATAAGTTAAGGTGCATTAAAACAATAATTCCGTAAATTTGCCTAAAGATGAGATTCTCTAAGAGTATACATTTTATTTATTAGTGAACAGAAATGTTATATTTTTTACCAGTTTTAAAAAAATTTTCTCTTGAGCAAGAGAGAGAGGAAGGGAGAAAGAGAGGGGGAGGGAGGGGGTGTAGCAACTCATTGTTCCACTTAGTTCTATTTAGTTGTGTACTTATTACTGCTATTTTTTTTTAAGTGAGCGGAGGGGAGATAGTGAAACAGATTCCTGCATGCACCCCAACCAGGATCCATCTGGCAACCCTCCGTCTGGGGCCAGTACTCAAATCAGCTGAGCTATCCTCAGTTGCCCAGGGTTGACGCTCAAACCAAGCCACTGGCTGCAGGAGGGAAAGAGGGAGAGAAGGAGAAGAGGGAAGGGGAGAGAGCAGATGGTTGCTTCTTTTGTGTGCTCTGACCAGGAATTGAACCTGGGATATCTATATGCTGGGCCAATGCTCTAGCCACTGAGCCAGCCATCCAGGGCCATTGGTTGCTTCTCATATGTGCCCTGACAAGGGATTGAACCCTTGACCTTGGCACTCTGGAATGACACTCTATCCACTGAGCTACCCAGCTAGAGTAACTTTACTACAACGTTTTTTGTTTGTTTGTTTTTAGTGAGGAGGGAGAGAGAGAGAGAGGGACAAACTGACAGGAAGGGAGAGAGATGAGAAACATCAACTCATAGTTGTGCACTGTAGTTGTTCATTGATTGCTTTCTCATATGTGCCTTGACTAGGGGTCTCCAGCTGAGCCAGTGACCCCTTGCTCAAGCCAGAGACCTTGGGCTTAAGCCAACTACCTTGGGCTTCAGGTCAGCGACCTTTGAGCTCAAGCCAGCAACCTTGGGGTTTCAAACCTGGGTCCTCAGCATTCCAGGCCAATGCTCTATCCACTGTGCTATCACCTGGTCAGGCTCCAATATATTTTTAATATTTCAAAAACTAGTATTAGAGGACTGACCAGGCGGTGGCACAGGAAGTGGAGGACCCAGATTCAAGACCCCGAGGTCGCCAGCTTGAGCGTGGGCTTATCTGGTTTGAACAGGTTCACCACCTTGAGCCCAAGGTTGCTGGCTCGAGCAGGGGGTCACTCGGTCTGCTGTAGCCCCCTGGTCGGGGCACATATGAGAAATCAGTCAATGAACAACTAAGGAGCCGCAATGAAGAATTGATGTTTCTCATCTCTCTCCCTTCCTGTCTGTCTGTTCCTATCTGTCCCTCTCTCTGACTCTCTGTCTCTGCCACACACACACACAAAAACAAAACTAATATTAGAAAGATAACTGTGTGACCATTATATAGATTTGGGATTTTTTTTTTAAATTTTTTTACAGAGACAGAGAGTGAGTCAGAGAGAGGGATAGACAGGGACAGACAGACAGGAATGGAGAGAGATGAGAAACATCAATCATTAGTTTTTCATTAGCGCATTGCGACACTTTAGTTGTTCATTGATTGCTTTCTCATATGTGCCTTGACCGTGAGCCTTCAGCAGACTGAGTGTCCCCTTGCTGGAGCCAGCGACCTTGGGTTCAAGCTGGTGGGCTTTTTGCTCAAACCAGATGAGCCCACGCTCAAGCTGGCGACCTTGGGGTCTTGAACCTGGGTCCTCTGCATCCCAGTCTGATGCTCTATCCACTGTGCAACCGCCTGGTCAGGCTGGGATTTTTATTTATTGGGAATAAGGAAATAATAGAACTCTGGGAGGTAACATGTTATATGTTTAGATTGTTATTTTATTTTAAATTTATTTTATTTACGCCTGACCTGTGGTGGCGCAGTGGATAAAGCGTTGACCTGGAAATGCTGAGGTCACCGGTTCGAAACCCTGGGCTTGCCTGGTCAAGGCACATATGGGAGTTGATGCTTCCAGCTCCTCCCTCCCTTCTGTCTCTCCTCTCCTGTCTGTCTCTTCCTCTCCTCTCTAAAATGAATAAATAGAAATTAAAATTTAAAAAAAAATTTATTTTATTTTATTTTGATAGGGACAGACAGACAGGAAGGGAGATAGATGAGAAGCATCAATTCTTCGCTGTAGCACCTTAGTTGTTCATTGATTGTTTTCTCATATGTGCCTTGACCAGGGGGCTACGCAGAGCAAGTGATCCCTTGCTCAAGCCAGCAACCTTGGGCTTCAAGCCAGCGATCTTTTGGGCTCAAGCCAGTGACCATGGAGTCATGTCTATGATCCCATGCTCAAGCCAGCAACCTCTCTCTCAACGTGGTGAGCCCATGCTCAAGCTGGATGAGCCTACATTCAAGTCGATGACCTCAGGGTTTTGAACCTGGGTCCTCTGAGTCCCAGTCCGATGCTCTATTCACTGCACCACCACCTGGTCAGGCTATCTTTTTTATTAATAGATTTTATTTTTTAGAGGAGTTTTAGGTTTATAAAAAAAGGAACAAAAAGCACAGAGAGTTCCCATATATACCCTCACTTCACCTCCTCTGTTTTTCTAATTAGTGGCCCTGGCCAGCTGGCTCAATGGATAGAGTGTCAGCCGGGGGTATGGATGTCCCAGGTTCAGATCCCAGTTAGAGCACACAGGAAAAGCAACCATCTGCTGCTTTTCTCTTCCCTCTCTCTTGTCTCCCTCTCCCCCTTCTCTCCCTCTTCCCATCCCACAGCCAGTGGCTCAGTTGGTTCAAGCATTGGCCCCAGGCGCTGAGGGTAGCTCATTGGTTCGAGCATCAGCCTCAGGTGCTAAAAATAGCTCTGTTGATTCAAGCATGGGCTCTGGACAGGGGTTGCTGGGTGGATCCCAGTTGGGGCACATGTGGGAGTCAGTCTCACTATCCCCCCTCCTTTCACCTAGAAGTAAAACTTCCGGCCCTGGCCGGTTGGCTCAGCGGTAGAGCGTTGGCTCGGCGTGCAGGAGTCCGGGTTCGATTCCCAGCAGGGCACACAGGAGAGGCGCCCATTTGCTTCTTCACCCCTCCCCCTCTCCTTCCTCTCTGTCTCTCTCTTCCCCTCCCACAGCGAGGCTCCATTGGAGCAAAGATGGCCCGGGCGCTGGGGATGGCTCCTTGGCCTCTGCCTCAGGCGCTAGAATGGCTCTGGACGCAACAGAGCGATGCCCCCTGGTGGGCATGCCGGGTTGATCCCGGTCGGGCGCATGCGGGAGTCTGTCTGACTGCCTCCCCGTTTCCAACTTAAGAAAAATGAAAAAAAAATAAATAAATAAAAAATAAAATTTCCAATTAGTCACATCTTGCATTAGTGTGGTACACATATTGCAATTAATACTTTAAAAAATTTTTTTTAAAGATTTTATTCATTTTAGAGAGGAGAGAGAGAGAGAGAGAAAAGGGAGACACAAGGGGGGAGGAGCAGGAAGCATCGACTCCCATATGTGCCTTGACTGGGTAAGCCCAGGGTTTTGAACTGGTGACCTCAGTGTTCCAGGTCGAGGCTTTATCCACTGCGCTACCACAGGACAATCAATACGTTTTTTTTTTAACCTTGTTACTTAACCCCAGACTACCTACTTTAAACCCTGTGAGAAATAATTTCTGCTGTTTTGGAGCATGTCTGTTTTGTCATCTCTTCCACCAAGTCTGCATTGACCCTTACCAAGTCACAGAACAGTTTATTCATACCATGGCTTAGTCTTATCCCACTAAGCCCTTTGTTCCTACAGGGAAGGATCTGTGTCTGATAAGTCAGAATCACCCACAGCACCTAACACAATGCTTTGCACTTAATTTATCATTCATTAAATGCTTTTCAAATTGTTTATTGATTTGAGAGAGAAACTGATTTGTTGTTTCATTTATTCATGCATTCATTGGTTGATTCTTATATGTGCCCTGACTGGGGATCGAACCTGCAACTTTGCTGTTTGGGGACAACACTCTGATAGTAACCAACTGAGCTAACTGGTCAGGACCCTCCATAAAATGTTTTTAATGAGTGAATGAATCATGAATTACCGTGGTGTCGTAGAAAGACTAGGTGATTAGAATCAGGAGACCTACATACTGGCTGCTACCAACTAGCTTTGTGACTTTGGACAAGGACAAGTCAAAAGTCAGTCACACTCTGGATGGAGAGGGCAGTGTCTTTGTAAATAAGTATTTGTCAGCACTTTCATAGACATCATTTGAACCTCAGAAATCACCTTGATTTTTAAAAGTTTATTTACTGATTTTAGAGAGGGAGGAAGAGAGAGAAAGAGAAGCATTAACTCATAGTTTCTTCACTCTAGTTGTTCATTGATTGCTTCTTGTATGTGCCTTGACCAGGCAAGCCTGGGGTTTTGAATCAGTGGCATCATAGCTCCAGGCTGATGCTCAATCCACTGCACCACCACAGGCCAGATGAAAAACCATCTTTATTTTTATTTTATTTTATTTTTTGTATTTTTATGAAGTTGGAAACGGAAGCAGTCAGACAGACTCTCGCATGCGCCCGACCGGGATCCACCCGGCATGCCCACCAGGGGGCGATGCTCTGCCCATCTGGGGCGTTGCTCTGTTGCAACCAGAGCCATTCTATCGCCTGAGGCAGAGGCCATAGAGCTATCCTCAGTGCCCGGGCCATCTTTGCTCCAGTGGAGCCTTGGCTGCGGGAGGGGAAGAGAGAGACAGAGAGGAAGGAGAGGGGTAGGGGTGGAGAAGCAGATGGGCGCTTCTCCTGTGTGCCCTGGCCGAGAATCGAACCTGGGACTCCTGCACGCCAGGCCGACGCTCTACCACTGAGCTAACCAGCCAGGGCTTATTATTTTTTTTAAGTTTATTTTTATTTTTATTTATTGACTTTAGCGAGAGAGGAAGGGGGGGAGAGAGAGAGAGAGAGAGAGAGAGAGAGAGAGAGAGAGAAACATTGGTCTGTCCTTGTATGTGCCTTGACTGGGGATTGAACCAGCAATCTTTGCACTTTGGGTTGATGCTCTAACTGAACTATCCAGCCAGGGCTAAATAACATGGTTTTAAAAGTATTTTCTCTTTATATGCTTTCTTTTCATTTTTTAAAACAGTGCCTTTGAAGATGAGATAGTGAAGCTTCGACAGCTGAAACTAGATAATCAGGTGAGCAGAGTCTTCTCTTTTGAAATAACTGGAGAGCTGTACTGACCATGATGCTGGTGGTCTGGACTCGGAAGTCTTGGCAGGGTCATGGAAAGAAGATCCGAAAGGAAAAGGCTGATGTCACTCACTAAGCAGTGTCTGGACCTGGCATCTGCTGAACCAAGGCCGGGCAAGGGCAAGACCAAAGTACTTTCATGACATCAGCAGTAAAACTGTCAATGGAGAAAAAACAAAAACTGGCCTCAGATTTGTAATTACTGAAAGTTCCTTGGCACCTTTCATAAGAATTAGAAGAGTGTTAACATTGTTATTCTGTGTACCTGTTTGGTCCTACTGCTTTAAATACCTCTGCGCTGTAATTTCATTAACTTCAAGACTTTTTTCTTACCCTAATCTGCAGATCTGAACATGCTGCTGTGCTTGTTTTAAAACTTCTATTGCTTGTAAAATAATTTTCTTCACAGCCACTGGTCCCAGTTTTAGCTATACATTAAATTTTTTCCCCAGTGATTTGATTTATATTTGTTTCCTCCACTAGACTAAGTTCCATGAGAACAGGAAGCAAGTCTGTTTATGGTAACTTATATCAGAAGTTCCTAGCATAGGACTGGGCACATAATAGCCCTTCATTAAAATTTGAGTGAAGGAAGGAATAAATGAACAGAGTTTTATGTTGTTATATGCTATGATCATCACGATTATTATGCTTAGAACCTATACCCAATATAGCATATTTGCTTTTTCATATAAATGTGGTTTTTTTTGACAGAGACAGAGAGAATCAGAGAGAGGGACAGATAGGGACAGACAGGAAGGGAGAGAGATGAGAAGCATCAATTCTTCATTGTGGCTTCTTAGTTGTCCATTGACTGCTTTCTCATATGTGCCTTGACTGGGAGGCTACAGCAGAGCGAGTGACCCCTTGCTCAAGCCAGCGACCTTTGGGCTCAAGCCAGTGACCAGTAGGGTTATGTCTGTGATCCCACACTCAAGCCAGTGACCTTGTGCTGAAGCTGGTGAGCCCACGCTCAAGCCGGTGACCTTGGGGTTTCCAACCTGGGTCCTCCATGTCCCAGTCTGATGCTCTCTGCGCCACATAAATGTTTTTTAATTCTGGAAATGCTATAGTTCTAGTCTACCTATGTAGGATTGTTAAGTATTAGTGTTTCTTTTATTTAAAAATTTTTTTTTTCTTTTCCAAGTGAGAGGAGGGGAGATAGACAGACTTCCACATGCACCTCAACTGTGATCCACCCAGCAACCCCTGTCTAGGGCCAAAGCTCTGTCCGCGTGGGGCCATGCTTGAAACCAAGCTATTTTTAGAACCTGAGATGGAGGCTCCATGGAGCCATCCTCAGTGCCCAAGGCTGATGTGCTATAAACAATCAAGCCATGGCTGGGGAAGGGCAGGGTACAGAAGCAGATGGTTGCTTCCCCTGTGTGCCCTGGCTGGGAATCAGACCCGGGACATCCACATGCCAGGCCAACACTCTGCCACTAAGCCAAACTGCCAGGGCTTAAACTCTAAAGGTAACTAAAAATACCTCCCAAGTTTTGAAGCAGCAAGTTTTGTCTTCTTTATGTTGGAATTAATAATGGGACTTATAGCATGACAAATTAAATGTGGAATCATTAAAAACTAGGAAAGAGGTCTCCGGAGAGCATGCAGGGATGTGCAGAGTAGCCTTCCACAGCAGGGCACGGCGGAGATGCAGATGGGAACGCTATGCCTGTACGCTTGAGTATGGCCACCCCACCCCTACCCCTGCAGGGCATCTTCCAAACCCTTGTGACGATGGCACTGCCCTAGAGACTGTGATAGCATTCCACTGCCCCTCAGGCCACCAGATGGTGGAGCATGGCGCCTAGTGGTCTTCAGGGATCTCATGTGCAAGTGGGCGCTGCCATAGGAGACCTCATGCTTCAAGGCTGCGGTGATTGCTTCCCTTGTTGGCTGCACCAGCAGCTTACTCGCCAGGGCCTTTCTCACCTGCTGCCTTATGAAGTGCTTGGAGAGGAGTGAGCATCAGGCCTCAGCATTGCAATAGGGCTGCCCAGCTTGGCTTCAAGGGTCTGTGATGGCAGTGGTGCCGTGGCAGGTTCAGAGCTGTGCAGCTCCTCCCAGCCAGCTGCAAGGTAGCCACAGCTTTGCCACCCGTGGCGAGGGCACCACTAGGCTTGTTTGTGTGGACAAGGATCCTGGGGCTCTGAGCCTATGCTCTGAGCTTTTCCCATGCCCTGGTGGCAGTGCACAGGGCAGACCTTGCCTGCTCCAGGCTGCGAGAGTGCCTCGCCACCCTATTTTCCACACCCTGAGAGCCAGGCCCACCCACCAGCCTGCCACCTCCATCTCCACATATGCACAGCTCCAGATTGATCCATAAAATCCACTTCTGGGCAGAGGGATTCTTTAGGATGAGCCGGCTGATGTCCAAGGCTGGGGCCCCAGTGTGATGACCAGCCCCAGGGTGAGCCCTCTCTAGTGGTTTATTTATTTACTTACTTATTTAATTAATTTATTTATTGTGTTTACATAGATTCAAGTGTCCCCCGAATACCTCCTCCCCTCCCCCATGTCCCCCTCCCTGTAACGCCCTCCCCGCTTCCCTCCAGGATTTGCTTTTCTGCTCTCATCTCATCCTCTCACCCTATTGTAGTGGTTTTTATGGCTTAAAACTACTGCTGAGGTTAATATACAAGCTGCACCCTCCCTTCATCTGTCATCTGTGCAAGAGATTGGTGCACATTTTAAGCAAATCTAGTTTTTTATGGCATAGTAGGAAAATGGCAACAAACTTCCCAGCAATTACAGATGGCTTCCTGGGCACCTACCTCCCCAAGGTTGCTGCTTCTAGGTGGATACCCAGCTAGGGTTATGCATCTGTCATGTTGGTGAAGAGTATGAAATAAATAATTTTTTTAATACCGAGAAAGTAAACTAGGATATAGAGACTAATCTTCCTGGGATCACAAAGAAAATTCTGGTTACATATTATTTATCACTTCTGCAAAGATCAGAATAATTGTGATGAGCCCTCATTTTCTACATTCCATTGCATAGCAAACTATATTTAGAGGAGGAATAACCATATAGCTTTAGATCTTTTCTTGATTTATTTTTATATGGCTGTGGTCATCTACCAAGTAATTATATAAGACTTGTTTTTGAATTTTGTGTGGTTTCTGAATAGATATATTTTCTGGATTTTAAAAAAAGACTGCCCACGGCTCTGGCCGGGTAGCTCAGTGGATACAGCGTCATATTGGCATGTGGAGGTCGTGGGTACAATTCCCGGTCAGGGCACATATGAAAAGCAACCAGTGAGTGTACAACCAAAAATGGAACCATTAGGTGGAGCAACAAATTGATGCTTTTCTTTCTCTCTCTCTCTCAAATCAATGGAAAAGTGAAAAAATTTCCCCCAAATTTTATAATTTTTATTTTTTTCAGTGAGAATGCTACATGTGGTATAAATGTTGGGATTTTGTGAGCCTTTTTATAGCACAAATATTTTTTTAAAATTATGTTTCTAATGGTTATAAAAGCATATGGTGCCTGACCTGTGGGGGCACAGTGGATAAAGTGTCAATCTGGAACACTGAGGTTACTGGTTTGAAACCCGGGCTTCCTGGTCAAGACACATATGGGAGTTGATGCTTCCTGCTCCTCCCCCCTTCTATCTTTCCTCTCTCTAAAAATGAATAAGTAAAATTAAAAGAAAAAGAAAAGCATATGGTAAGAATTCAAATAATATAAAAAAGATAATTTGATGAAAAATACCCTCACACACAGTACTTGGCTCAGTTCTTAACCAGAAGCAGTCAGTGACATCTCATGTGTCCTTCCAGAGATAGTCAATTAATATAGGAACAGAAAATGTTACAGGAATTTTTTTTTTAATTTGACAAAATTCTCTGTGGACCAGATGTATAAATTTCGGTGTCAAGTAGTATATGGAAATATTGTCAGAGCCCTGAACTGCTGCCATGCTCATAAGAAGGTTACTCGTGGGCATCGGGATTTGCACAGGTGCTGCCTGGACATGCACATGGTTGTCACAAGGAGGCATCACCACCTGTGAGTCCACCATGGGGCTAGATACAGAGGACTGGTTCCAGTGCTTCTAGAGCTGCCATTGTTAGCTGTGTGATTTTAGGGCAGATCCTCAAACTTGGGACTGGTTATTTCATTTATAAAGCGAGGTTAGACTCAACAAAATAATATTAATTAACTATCTCTGGAAGGATACATGAAATGCCATTGACTGCTTCTGGTTAAGAACTGAGCCAAGAGCCTGACCAGGTGGTGGCGCAGTGGATAGAGAATTGGACTGGGATGCAGAGGACCTAGGTTCGAGACCCCGAGGTTGCCAACTTGAGCGTGGGCTCATCTGGTTTGAGCAAAAGCCCACCAGCTTGAACTCAAGGTCGCTGGCTCCAGCAAGGGGTTACTCGGTCTGCTGAAGGCCTGCGGTCAAAGCACATATGAGAAAGCAATCAATGAACAACTAAGGTATTGCAACGCGCAATGAAAAACTAATGATTGATGCTTCTCATCTCTCTCCATTCCTGTCTGTCCCTGTCTATCCCTCTCTCTGACTCTCTCTCTGTCTCTGTAAAAAAAAATAATAATAATAAAAAAATAAAATTAAAAAAAAAAAAGAACCGAGTCAAGAAAGGATCTTAGAGTATGGACGTTAGAGCTGAGATGGAGATGTATAACTCTATCTATCTATCTATCTATCTATCTATCTATCTATCTATATCAATCATCTATCTATCTAATTTTATTCAGTAAGAGGAGGGGAGACTGAGAGACTCCCACATGTGCCCTGACTCCCACATGTGTCCAATCCAACAAGCCCACTAGGGGGCGATGCTGTGCCCATCTCTGGTGTTCCAGCTGAGCTCTTCTTAGAACCTGAGGTGGATGGAGGCCATGGAGCCATCCTCAGCACCCAGGGCCAACTTGCTCCAACTGAGTCATGGCTGCAGGTGAGGAAGAGAGAGAGAGATGCAAGAGGGGGAGGATGGAGAAACAGATGGGCACTTTTCCTATGTGCCCTGACCAGGAATTGAACCCTGGACATCCACACACCAGGGTGGCGCTCTGCCACTGAGTTAACCGACCAGGGCCTCATTTCTTTCTTAAGTGGGAAAATTAATTCACAAGGATTCTGTATGAGGATCAATGAAACACTAAATGTTCAAAGTAGATAGGTCTTGTCATAACTCTCCTAGCTATAATATCAAATTTTTTCCTAGAGAGCATTGCTGGAGAAGAAGCAGAGAAAAAAGCGCCTTGAGCCACTCATGGTACAGCCAAATCCAGAAGCCAGGCTACATCGGTCTAAGCCAAGAGGTAGTGAGGAGCAAACACCTTTGGTGGAACCTCAAACCCTTCACAACAATGTCATCCTACATGGTGTGTATTTAGGCAGCATCTCTTACTGCTGGGGTACAGTTTTTACAAACCCAGAAGGCACAAGGATTCTTAGATGGATCAGAGGAGGGGGGAGAGGGAGAGGAAAAGGGGGGAGGGGGAGGGGCACAAAGAAAACTAGATAGAAGGTGACAGAGGACAATCTGACTTTGGGTGATGGGTATGCAACATAAGTGAACGACAAGATAACCTGGAGTTGTTATCTTTGAATATATGTATCCTGATTTATTGATGTCCCATTAAAAATAAAATTATTTTAAAAAAATATTACCATCATCAGTAGGGCGCCTTCATAAAATTTTATAATCAAGTTCTGGGTCTTTTTTTTTTTTTTTTTTTTTTTTTTTTTCATTTTTTTGAAGCTGGAAACAGGGAGAGACAGTCAGACAGACTCCCGCATGCGCCCGACCGGGATCCACCCGGCACGCCCACCAGGGGCGATGCTCTGCCCACCAGGGGGCGATGCTCTGCCCATCCTGGGCGTCGCCATGTTGCAACCAGAGCCACTCTAGCGCCTGAGGCAGAGGCCACAGAGCCATCCCCAGTGCCCAGGCCATCTTTGCTCCAGTGGAGCCTTGGCTGCGGGAGGGGAAGAGAGAGACAGAGAGGAAAGCGTGGCGGAGGGGTGGAGAAGCAAATGGGCGCTTCTCCTGTGTGCCCTGGCCGGGAATCGAACCCGGGTCCTCCGCACGCTAGGCCGACGCTCTACCGCTGAGCCAACCGGCCAGGGCAAGTTCTGGGTCTTTGAGTTAGAATAAAAGCAATGAACTAATTAGTAGAAGATACTATAAAGTTTATGTCTACCCTAGAACTGTTATTTTTATTTTATTTTATTTTTCCTGTATTTCTCTGAAGCTGGAAACGGGGAGAGACAGTCAGACAGACTCCCACATGCGCCCGACCGGGATCCACCTGGCACGCCCACCAGGGGCGAGGCTCTGCCCACCAGGGGGCGATGCTCTGCCCCTCCGGGGCGTCGCTCTGCCGTGACCAGAGCCACTCTAGCGCCCGGGGCAGAGGCCAAGGAGCCATCCCCAGTGCCCGGACCATCCCTGCTCCAATGGAGCCTCGGCTGCGGGAGAGAGAGACAGAGAGGAAGGGGGGGGGGTGGAGAAGCAAATGGGCGCTTCTCCTATGTGCCCTGGCTGGGAATCGAACCCCGGGTCCCCCGCACGCCAGGCCGACGCTCTACCGCTGAGCCAACCGGCCAGGGCCAGAACTGTTATTTTTAGATGCCAAATGAATTAACCTTTTTGAAGAGCTTATAGTCTTGATTTTTACATTGTGGCAGAGTTAAATTTGAAGCCAGAACTAAAGAGAGCATCCATTCTTCAATAGGTAGGACTCAAAAGATCATCTGAAGATGAGAGGAGGAAGGAAGAATATGATTAAGAGCCTCTAAATCAAATCCCCTGAGCTGTTGACTTGTACAGGATTTGAACTTTGAGAACCCCCTTTGTTGGCATAGTCTCATTCTTAAGTTTCTCAATGCAACATTAAGTACATTTTACATTAGTAAGAGTCAAAGCATGGTAATAAAATGAACACCTGTCCTGGATTATTTTGTTAACAAATGTCCTCATGGATGTTAAGGAAAAAGGAGACGTGAAATTGTCTAATGGTTCTTAATTCTGTCACATACACCAAATCCACACGGTTTAAGAGTGGATTATGCTTTCTCTTTTTTCTTTTCTTGTGGCCCCTAGGCATTGATGGTCCAGCTGCCTTCCTGAAGCCAGATGCTCAGGATGCGGACACGAAACTTCGTGTTCTCTCGGTTAGCTCTTCTGTTACAGAAGAGGACACTGAAGGAAGTGTTGATGGGGAAAGCACTTTGGATACTGCTTCCAAGCCAGATCTTCAGGAGATTCTCCAAAAGCATGGTGAGGATTGGTCAGGATTTTAAGGCAATTAATTGTCTCAGTCATTTATAATCTTTTACTTTCTTTCATTGTTGGTTAACAATCTAGATGACTCAAAATTGCTTGTAATGTGTGGTGTAGGACTTTATAGAGGTGACAGTGTTAGGCACCTTTGACACCTGAAAATGGGGCACTGTCAACAATGGTAGTATTTATCTTATTGCCTAAGAAAAATAAGATAATTAAATAAAATGTGAAACATCAGCAGTTTTAGCTACTATATATGGCTCTTCCTTTTTTTTTTTTTTAATTTTTTATTCATTTTAGAGAGGAGAGAGAGAGAGAGAAGCGAGAGGGGGAGGGGAGGAGAAGCAGATGGGTGCTTCTCCTGTGTGCCCTGGCCAGGAATCGAACTCGGGACTTCCACACGCCAGGCTGACGCTCTACCACTGAGCCAACTGGCCAGGGCTTCTTTTTTTTTTGCTAGTTTATTTTTAGTTCCTACCCTCTTCCTTTGACAAGCTTGCCACTCCAAAACCTCACTCTGCCTCCATGTCACAGTTTATATTGATCAGGCGAAAGAGAAATAGCTAGCTTAATGGAAACACAAGCTGGATCAAAATATATTGAAGCTAATAGTTTTTGCACTAGCACCTACTTTCTGCCAATTGAAGTTACCATTTCCATACATATTCCTGTACATTTCAGACATCCCTTTTAGTCTTCTTTCCTTCTTAGAAAAATAATTTTATAGGAGAAAGAATTAAGTGTCTCTTTTTCAGATGAGACACTGAAACTCAATAATGAATAAATATTTATTGGGTCTCTACTTTGTAATCAATTGGTGGGCATTGCTAGATCCTGGGCTATATGAATCAGATGATTGTACCACAGAATTATAGAATAGATGTATGTTCAAACAAATTCATACATTCATTAATTAAAATATATATTGAGTATGTACTATATACCAGGCACTGTTCAAGGCACTTAGGATACAACAAATCCTGCCTTTGAGGAGCATTTATTCTGATTGAGACTTCATGCACTTAAGTAGCCAAGAAAGCATGGAGAAGAGTGCCCAACCCAGATTTGAAGGTTTGCAGAGCTTTCCAGAGAAAGTGATGTCTCAGCTAGAGCCTAATTCAGGAGGAGGAGCTGGCAAGTTCAGAATGGCTGGAGCTGGGAGTTTGAGGTGATGGGATGAGTTTTGGAAGAGGAATGTAGATGAGTCTGGAGAGGTAAGTGGGCTCTGATTATATAGCCCACATTGGAATTTGTACTTTTTTTTTTTTTGTATTTTTTCCAAAGCTAGAAACGGGGAGAGACAGTCAGACAGACTCCCGCATGCGCCTGACCAGGATCCACCTGGCACGCCCACCAGGGGTGAAGCTCTTCCCACCAGGGGGCGATGCTCTGCCCCTCCGGGGCGTCGCTCTGTTGCGACCAGAGCCACTCTAGCGCCTGGGGCAGAGGCCAAGGAGCCATCCCCAGCACCCGGGCCATCTTTGCTCCAATGGAGCCTTGGCTGCGGGAGGGGAAGAGAGAGACAGAGAGGAAGGAGGGGGCGGGGAGGAGAAGCAAATGGGCATTTCTCCTATGTGCCCTGGCCAGGAATCGAACCCGGGTCCCCCGCACGCCAGGCCGACACTCTACCACTGAGCCAACCGGCCAGGGCCGGAATTTGTACTTTATCTGAAGATATGTTTCCTAAACAAGAAAACAAAAAATAATACTATCAATATCTCCTCCTCAAGTCATATAAATATAGTTTTTAATTGAATAGTTTTAAATTTTCAGTAAGAAGTACTTCATAAATCCAAAGTAATAGTACTTCAGCCCTCGCCAGAAAGCTTGGTTGGTGTTAAAGCATCGTCCCACTACGCAAAGTAACAATATTTCAGACATTCTCATCTCGAATTAATTAGAATAAAATGAACAAAATGCAGGGAAGAAAGTGACTGATATAGAGAACAATGGACAATTGAATTCTTTTATGTGGTAAAATATTCAAACAAAATTTAACATTTTTTGCCTGACCATGCGGTGGCGCAGTGGATGGAGCGTAGGACTGGGATGTGGAGGACCCAGGTTCGAGACCCCGAGGTCGCCAACTTGAGCGTGGGCTCACCTGGTTTGAGCAAAGCTCACCAGCTTGGACCCAGGGTTGCTGGCTCGAGCAAGGGGTTACTCAGTCTACTGAAGGCCCACGGTCAAGGCACATATGAGAGGGAAATCAATGAACAACTAAGGTGTCGCAATGAAAAACCGATGATTGATGCTTCTCGTCTCTCTCCGTTCCTGTCTGTCCCTATCTATCTCTCTCTCTGTCTCTGTAAAAAAAAAAAAAAAAAAAATTAAAAAAAACTTTGCCATTTTAACTTTTTTTTTTTTTTAGAGAGACACAGAGATGGACACAGAAAGAGAGAGAGATGAGAAGCATCAATTTGTAGTTGTGTCACTTTTGTTGTTCATTGATTGCTTCTCATCTGTACTTTGACTGTGGGGCTCCAGCTGAGCCAGCGACCATGGGGTCATATCTGTGATCCCACGCTCAAACCAGCGACCCCAGCTCAAGTTGGTGAGCCTGCACTCAAGCCGGTGACCTTGGAATTTTGAACCTGGGTCCTTAGCATCCCAGGTTAATGCTTTATCCACTGTACCACCACTTGGTCAGGCCCATTATAACCATTTATAAGTGTGGAGTTCTGTGGCATTAAGTACATTTACACTGTTGTGTAACCACTAACCATCTCCAGAACTTTTTCATCTTCCAAAATAAAACTCTGATACTCCGGTTTATCTTCAGATTGCATAAATCTTTCCACTTTTACCAAAATAAAACTCTGTACACACTAAACAATAACTTCCCATTCTCCTCTCTCCTCAGTCTCTGGTAGCCTCCATTCTACTTTCTGGCTCTTTGACTTTGACTATTCTACAATAGGTACCTCATGTACGTGGAGTCATAACAATATGTATCCTTTGTGTTTGGCTTATTTTCTTTGAGAAGAATGTCTTTATGATTCATCCAGAATTCCATTTCTTTTTTATGACTGAATAATAGTCCATTAAAAGTGCATACCAATTTGCTTATGTTTATCAGTTGATGGACATTTTGGTTACTTCCACCTTTTCGAATATTGTGAATAATGCTGGTATGAACCTTGATGTACAAGTATCCGTTTGTCTGCTTTCAGTTCTTTTGGGTATATACTCAGAAGTGGAATTGCTGGATTATATGGAACTCTATATTTAATCTTTTAAGGAACCACCATAGTGTCTTCTACAGTGGCTGTGCATTTTTACATTGCTACTAGCAATTCATATGGGTTCCAGTTTCTCAAAATCCTCACCATCATTTACTTTGGTTTTTTGATAATAGCCATCCTAATAGCTTGTGAAATAGTGTCTTATTGTGGTTTTGATTTGCATTTCCCTAGCAAATGACCAGTGATGTTGAGCATCTTTTCATGTGTTTATTGGCCATTTATAGATCTTTTTTGGAGAAATGTTTATTTAACTCCTTTACCTATTTTTGAATTGGTTTTGTTGTTATTTAGTTGTCGTACTTTATATATTCTAAATACTAATCCTTTATCAGATATATGATTTGCAGATATTTTTACTCATATGCATAATGTTTTGGGAGTTTTTTTTGTATCTTTCTGAAGTTGGAAACGGGGAGGCAGACAGACTCCTGCATGCGACCAACTGGGATCCACTCGGCATGCCCACCAGGGGGCAATGCTCTGCCCATCTGGGGCGTTGCTCTGTTGCAACCAGGGCCATTCTAGCACCTGAGGCAGAGACCACAGAGTTATCCTCAGCGCCCGGGCCAACTTTGCTCCCGGGCCTTGGTTGTGGGAGGGTAAGAGAGAGACAGAGAGGAAGGAGAGGGGGAGGGGTGGAGAAGTAGATGGACGTCTCTTCTGTGTACCCTGGCCAGGAATCGAACCTGGGACTCCTGCACACCAGGCCACGCTCTACCACTGAGCCAACTGGCCAGGGCATAATGTTTTAAAGAACTAAATTAGGGTGGCAACAGTGGGAAGAAAAGACAAGGATATAGCTGAGACTCTGAAGAAAGAATCCTCAAAAAAAAAAGCCTGACCTGTGGTGGCGCAGTGGATAAAGCGTCAACCTGGAACGCTGAGGTCACCAGTTTGAATCCCTGGGCTTGCCGGTCAAGGCACATATGGGAATTGATACTTCCTGTTCCTCCCCCTCCTTCTCTCATTCTCTCTTTCTCTCTTACTGTCTCTCCTCTCTAAAATGAATAAATTAAAACATTAAAAAAAAAGAATCATCAAGATTTGGATAAAGTAGCTGGTTTTTAAGTCAAAATAGCTTGGAACGTTTTAAGCAAGAAAATTTAAATTCTCTGTGGTTCAAAGATTTCTTTTTTAAGTCAGTTTTGTTGACAGTTTTTCCTTTTCTACAGGTATCTCAGGTAGTTTGAACTTTGATGAAGAGACAGATGAGGAGGAAGAAGGAAAGACATTAAGATCTCATTCACCATGTTTGGAGGCAGAGAGACCCAATTCTGCATCCAGCCAGAAATCAGTCACAGTATGTAGTTCTGAAACTTCTTCCTTTGGAGCTAATTTATTTATTTTCCAGATGTCTTCCGTATTTAAATATCATTTGAATGAGGGTTGCTTCAAAAGATTTAAGCTCAAATTTAGACTGAAAGTCCATGACCTCTCTAGTGTCTTGTGTCTCACCCAGCTATTGTGAAGCTATATCCCATTTTGTACTTAGTGCCTTTGGTGCTCTCATAATGTATATATTCACATATTTACTTAACCTCTCAGAGTTTTTCATTATTTTATTAGTAGACTGAGAATGTAGGGATAAATCCATCAGCTATTTCATCCATTAACTATCTTCTCAAAGAGAATACAATGGTGCCTTGACAAACGAGTTTAATTCGTTTCATGGCTGAGCTCGTGACTCAATTTGCTTGTGTGTCAAATCTAATTTCCCCATTTAAATTAATGGAAATGCAATTAATCTGTTCCGGCCACAAAAACCACATGACTTTTTTGTTTTATATGCTTTTAAATAAGAAAATGTACTTTATATATAACAAATATACACACACATACATAATAAGAGAGAATGTAAAGAAATAAACTGGCTTATGAAACGTATTTGCCTTCGAGGTCAGGCAAAGATGCTGGCAGAGGGAGGGGATACATTAGCATAACAATGTCCCTTCCCAAGCAGAAAGGTAATTAGCAATTTCATAGATAGCTGCCCAGTGCCATTCTTAACAATAAAAGTGAGCAAACTGCCTGACCTGTGGTGGCGCGATGGATAAAGCATTGACTTGGAATGCTGAGGTCGTGGGTTCATAACCCTGGGCTTGCCCGGTCAAGGCACATACAACAAGCAATCAATGAACAACTAAGGTGAAGCAACTATGACTTGATACTTGTTGTTCTCTCCCCTCCTCTCTCCGTAAAATCGATAAATAAAATTAAAAGTGAGCAAACTCAGAAAATACAAATTTTACAAACTCATTTGCCCAACAGTCATCATTTTCTTCACTGACTTTTGGCTTTTTTTGCCACTTTTCTTGTTTTCACTTAGAGGCCATTTCAACAAAAACCTTTCCATGGGAGTTTGTTTCTTCCTCCCTTTCAGACCGTTCGGCAGGCTATCTAGTGGAGGGTGACGGAAGCTCGTGATTCAAATGTCCACTCATGATTTAAAGCAGAAAATCCCACGAGTGTCTGCTCATCTCTCAAATTGCTCATGATTTAAAGTGCTTGTGTGTCAAGGTACCACTGTATGAAGTTTTTCTGACCCTGCATCCTATAGCTCATGTATGGCTCTTCTTTCAGGATACAGTAGCGTCCAGTACTTCCACCCAACAAACTGATAACCAGCTGGGAGAAATAGGGAACTTAGAGGACTTTGCTTATAGTCCTGCTCCTCGAGGGATCACAGTCAAGTGTCGGATAACCAGGGATAAAAAAGGAATGGATCGGGGTCTCTTCCCCACTTACTACATGCACTTGGAAAAGGATGAAAATCGGAAGGTATGAATCAGTTTTTTGTTTTTTTTAATTTATTCATTTGAGAGAGGAGAGAGAGAGGAGAGACAGAGAGAGAGAAGGAGGGAGGAGCTGGAAGCATCAACTCCCATGTGTGCCTTGACCAGGCAAGCCCAGGGTTTCGAACCGGCAACCTCAGCACTTCCAGGTTGATGCTTTATCCCACTGCGCCACCACAGGTCAGGCTGAATCAGTTCTTAAGAAAAATCTTGAGAGAGGCGAAGAATGTGAGAATAGATTGCTGATTGGTCTGTGATGGGGATAGCACTGGGATTAGACCCACTTGGCTGGAGTGTGGGGTAGATTGTGGATGGGTCTGGAATGGGGAATAACACTGGAATTAGACCTGCTCAGTGGCAGATTACTAACTGCCAGTTGCTATGATGTTCTTTTTTTTCTGAAGTGAGAAGCTGGCGGGGGGTTGCGTGGGGGGAGACAGACAGACTCCTGCATGTGCCAGACTGGGATCCACCTGGCATGTCCACCAGGGGGTGATGCTCAGCCCATCTGGGGCATTGCTCCACTGCAACCAGAGCCATTCTAGTGCCTCAGGCAGAGGCCATGGAGCCATCCCCAGCACCCAGGCAAACTTTGCTCCAATGGAGCCTTGGCTGTGGGAGGGGAAGAGAGAGACAGAGAGGAAGGAGAGGAGGAAGGGGGAAGAAATAGATGGGCGCTTCTCCTGTGTGCCCTGGCTGGGAATCGAACCCGGGACTTCCACATGCCAGGCCAATGCTGTACCGCTGAGCCAACCAGCCAGGGCCCAGGTGCTATGTTCTTGTTGTCTTCAAAGAACTCACAGTCTAATAGGCAAGATCTGCCCCCACCCCAAAGAAAAAGAATTTTACCCAGAATGTAAGAAAATGGAAGAGAGTATTTGAATGTAATTATTTTCACCTCCATCCTGTTTTGGGGGTCGGGGGTGTTACTGTGTGCTCTTTAGTTTTTATTTTTATTGTGGTAGAACATGACATAGAAGAAAGGGCAAGTTTTAGGGAATAGGAGGAATTGGAAATATAGAAGAACACATAAATGAAATGTCCTGTTTCTCAGCCTAGAATTTCTAGTTTACTATTACTTAAGTTTGAGACAGTTTAATACTTGTTAATGAGCAATGTATTTTGTATTAATACCAAGTATAAGTGAATGGTTTTAGGAACCTCGAATAAGATGATGATAATAGATATCATTGTTATTTTTTTTTTTTGACAGAGAGAGGGACAGACAGGAAGGGAGATGAGAAGCATCAATTCTTCATTGAGCCTGCCTAGTTGTTCATTAATTGCTTTCTCATATGTACCTTGACTGGAGGGCTACTGCAGACCGAGTGACCCCTTGCTCAAGCCAGTGACCTTGGGCTTCAAGCTGATGACCTTTGGGCTCAAGCCAGTGACCATGGGGTCATGTCTATGATCCCACGCCCAAGCCAGTGACCCCTTGCGCAAACCGGAAGAGCCTGCACTCAAGCTGGCAACCTCTGGGTTTTGAACCTGGGTCCTCCACGTCTCAATCCAATGCTCCATCCACTGCACCACTGCCCAGTCAGGCGATATCATTGTTATTATAACCACTATATGTTGAGGGTTTGAGGCATGTGCTATATGCTTTATAAATGTTATCATCTTGCCTGACTGGTGGTGGCATAGTGGATAGTGTCGACCTGTACACTAGTTATTAGTTTTGAAACCCCAAGGTCACTAGTTTGAGCATAGGCTTATCTGGCTTGAGCACAGGCTCATCAGCTTGAGTGTGGAGTTGCTGGCTTGAGCACAGGGTTGCCAGCTGGAGCATGGGATCATCAGCATGGTCCGTGATCCCTGGCTTGAGTCCAGAGGTCATTGGCTTAAAGCTTAAAGTGGCTGGCTTG
Organism: Saccopteryx leptura; assembly: GCF_036850995.1. Lineage (NCBI taxonomy): Eukaryota > Metazoa > Chordata > Mammalia > Chiroptera > Emballonuridae > Saccopteryx > Saccopteryx leptura. The sequence goes on from NC_089504.1 coordinate 114,305,556, forward strand.
AGCAAGGGGTCACTGGTTCAGTTGGAGCCCCCCAGTTAGGGCACGTCTGAGAAGCAATCAGTGAGTAACTAACAAGCCGCAACTATGAGTTGATGCTTCTCATTTCTCTCCCTTTCTGTCTCTCAAAACAAACAAACAAATAAGATTACCTATAATCCTTATGACAACTGGGTAATAGGTTTTATATCCCTGCTTTATTTACAAGGAGTTTAGGGAGTGATATCCTGCCTCAGATCACATCAATAAGTGGCAGAGCCAAATTCAAATCATTATCTGCTACCATTAGATATGGTAGTGTTTCTTTAGCCACTACTCTTCTACTTCCCTGTTATTTTCCAAGTCCAGTAGGGTTTAGCAAGGAAGCATAAATATGAGAGTATTCATATCACTGAAATCACAAAAATAGAAACATCCCACCCAACAAAATACAAAAAGGAATATTAGGAATGCAGTTGCAATGAAGAATGGGAAGGGTAGGTATTCAGGATTCTGTTTCTCCTAGAGTTGGAAAGACTCTTATTCATGGAATTTGATGGAGCTTTTTTTTCTTTTTTTTTTATGTTATTATTCTTTAATATACAGAGTTATTTATTTTTTTTTTAAAGATTTTTTTTTTAAAATAAATTTTTATTTGAATGGGGTGACATCAATAAATCAGGGTACATACATTCAAAGAAAACATTTCCAGGTTATCTTGTCATTTAGTTCTGTTGCACACCCATCACCCGAAGCGAGATCATCCTCCGCCACCCTCCATCCAGTTCTCTCTGTACCCCTCCCCCTCCCCCTCTCCCTCCTTCCCTCCCCCCACCTCCCCATAGCCACCACACTCCTGTCCATGCCTCTTAGTCTCGCTTTTATGTCCCACCAATGTATGGAATCCTGCAGTTCCTGTTTTTTTCTGATTCGCTTATTTCACCCCGCACAATGCTACCAAGACTCCACCATTCCTCTATAAGTGATCCAATGTCACCATTTCTCCTAGCTGAATAATATACCATGGTGTATATGTGCCCCATCTTCTTCATCCAGTCCTCTATTTTTTTTTACAGTGATTAAAAGCCTTTAAGCAAACTCTTGGCCAATACAGCAAGAATCCCTAAAAGAGTAGTGTCCTTAACATGTTCCCCAAGTCCAAGTTGGCTCCATCACCATGCCAAATCCCTGAAAAATGCAACCCAACCACAGTTCAGTCTGTTAGGAGCTGTCACAGGGAGCAGGAGTCCAGGAAAGTTCCCCACAGGAAAAGTCCGCATGGCACTGGAATTGTCACCATTCTATATTTTGCAGCTCATGTCCAAGTCCCAATGACCGCTGCTTCTAGCTGGTAATGATTCAGGTAGAATATACAGAGTTATATTTCACTTGTTCAAATATATAATACTTTTCAGATAATCATCTGAACTTTTACTTTCATAAAGCATGCATTCTACTTTAATTTATTCTTTTTTTTTTATAAATAAATTTTTATTTTAATGGGGTGACATCAATAAACCAGGGTACATACATTCAAAGAAAACATTTCTAGGTTATCTTGTCATTTAGTTCTCTTGCATACCCATCACCCGAAGAGAGATCATCCTCCGCCACCCTCCATCCAGTTCTTTCTGTACCCCCCCTCCCCCTCTCCCTCCTTCCCTCCCCCCACCCCCTGTAACCACCACACTCCTGTCCATGCCTCTTAGTCTCGCTTTTATGTCCCACCAATGTATGGAATCCTGAAGTTCCTGTTTTTTTCTGATTCGCTTATTTCACCCCGCACAATGCTACCAAGACTCCACCATTCCGCTGTAAGTGATCCAATGTCATCATTTCTCCTAGCTGAGTAGTATACCATGGTGTATATGTGCCCCATCTTCTTCATCCAGTCCTCTATTTTTTTTTTACAGTGATTAAAAGCCTTTAAGCAAACTCTTGGCCAATACAGCAAGAATCCCTAAAAGAGTAGTGTCCTTAACATGTTCACCAAGTCCAAGTTGGCTCCATCACCATGCCAAATCCCTGAAAAATGCAACCCAACCACAGTTCAGTCTGTTAGGAGCTGTCACAGGGAGCAGGAGTCCAGGAAAGTTCCCCACAGGAAAAGTCCGCATGGCACTGGAATTGTTGTCACCATTCTATATTTTGCAGCTCATGTCCAAGTCCCAATGACCGCTGCTTCTAGCTGGTAATGATTCAGGTAGACTGGAAAAAGCCATTTGCAGCATGCATGGATATGGAGCTTCTGTTCTCCTCTGCCTGGAGAGTTGAGACCAGGTTGCTCTTTCCTGGAGCTCTGCGACTGTGGCATGGTAAAGAGAACCCTGGGATACACTAAGCTGGGTGGCGAAGGTAAATTCATAATACAAGTTGGCAAAAGGAGGAAAGAGAGCTCTAAATTAGGAGTAGGTCCCGGCCTGAAATATGAGTGGGGCATTGAGGTAGGAGGGATAAAGGAAACACTATATATTAAGCAAAGCAGCAGAAAATAGGACTATCAACACCCACAACAGAGATCTTTGAGGGAAGAATAAAAAACCTGACTAATCAGGCAAAACATAGTTAAGTGGCCCTTGATGGAGCTTTTTAAAAAGACATTGGAGGCCCTGGCCGGTTGGCTCAGTGGTAGAGCATCGGCCTGGCGTGTGGAAGTCCCGGATTCAATTCCTGGCCAGGGCACACAGGAGAAGTGCCCATCTGCTTCTCCACCCCTCCCCCTCTCCTTCCTCTCTGTCTCTCTCTTCCCCTCCCACAGCCAAGGCTCCATTGGAGCAAAGATGGCCCAGGCGCTGGGGATGGCTCCGTGGCCTCTGCCTCAGGCGCTGGAGTGGCTCTGGTCGCAACAGAGCGACACCCAGGATGGGCAGAGCATTGCCCCCTGGTGGGCATGCCGGGTGGATCCTGGTCGGGCGCATGCGGGAGTCTGTCTGACTGTCTCCCTGTTTCCAGCTTCAGGAAAAAAAAAAAAAAAAAAGACATTGGAGGCCCTAGCCAGTGGTTCAGTGGATAGAGTGTTGGCCTGGCATATGGACGCTCTGGTTCAATCCCTGGTTAGGGCACACAAGAGAGGCAACCATCTGCTTCTCTCCCCCTCTCTCTTCCCCTTTTCTCCCTCTTCTCTTCCTGCAGCCAAAGGCTTAATTGGTTTGAGTGTGGCCCTAGATACTGGGGATAGCTCAGTTGGTCCAAGCACTTCAGTCTCAGGTGCTAAAAATAGTTCACTATTTCCCCTCCTGTCACCTAGAAAGAAATAAAAAGATCTTGGAGGTTTTAGGAATAGATTTGTAAATAATTATATAAAGAACTGAGCCTAGTGCATTTAGTAGGGAAACACTGATAGTGAATTCTGAGAAGCATTATGAAGGTTAGGAAAAGGGATAAAGACTCACAGATGGGTCTTCTTGGAGAAAACACCAAATGGTAATGACACCAAGGACTGAGACAGGGTGAGACTGTGGGCCCTGAAATGGAGGCTTCTGTGGCTTCTGTCTAGGGTGGGGATCGAGGCCACAGAGTTCATGAGGCAAGGCCAAGGACAAGGAGTGGATGCCCTTCACTAAGCTAGGTCGTCTGGCCAAAGACATGATCAGGTCCCTGCAGGAGACCTATCTCTTTTGCCTGTCCATCAAGGAATCTGAAATTGTTGATTTTTTTCCTGGGGGCAACCCTCAAGGATGAGGTTTTGAAGATTATGTAAAAGCAGATTCGTGTTGGCCAGGAGACCAGGTTCAAGACATTTGTCACCACTGGGAATTACAGTGGCCATGTTGATCAGGGTGTTACATGCCACAAGGAAGTAGCCATTGCCATCTATAGAACCATCATGCTGACCAAGTCTCCATAGTCCCTGTGCGGTGAGGCCACAGGAGGAAAAAGATTGGCAAGGTGACTGGCAAATGTTGCTTTGTGCTGGTGAACTCATCCCTACCACCAGTGCACTGCCATTGTCTCAGCTGCTGGGCCCAAGAAGCTACTGTTGATGGATGGTGTTGAGGGCTGCTACACCTCTGGCAAAGGCTGCACTGCTGCCCCAGGCAGCTTTGCCAAGGCCGCCTTTGACGGCATCTCCAAGACCTAGAGCTTCTCTCACCCCTGACCTCTAGAAAGAGACCATGTTCACCAAGTCTCCATATTAGGAGTTCAGACCGTCTTGTGAAGACGCACACCAGATTCTCCGTGCAGAGGATCCCAGAGTCCAGCTGTGGTTCCCACATAATTTTATACAAGAAAATTAAAGTGAATTAACCCTGTGTAATAAAAAAAACCCAAAGCCTGACCTGTGGTGGCGCAGTGGATAAAGCGTCAACCTGGAAACGCTGAGGTTGCCGGTTCAAAACCCTGGGCTTGCCTGGTCAAGGCACATATGGGAGTTGATGCTTCCTGCTCCTCCCCCCTTTCTCTCTCTCTCTCTCTCTCTCTCTCTCTCTCTCTCTCTCTCTCTCTCCTCTCTATAATGAATAAATAAAATTTAAAAAAATCTTAAAAAAAAAAAAAAACCCAAAGATTTGACTGCTTGGGACTTGATAGACACTGATAAACACTGAGTAGGTAAAACAAACTATAGCAATTCTCTTGCCTGACCAAGCAGTGGCGCAGTGGATAGAGCGTCGGACTGGGATGCAGGACCCGGGTTCGAGACCCCAAGGTCGCCAGCTTGAGTGTGGGCTCATCTGGTTTGAGGAAAAAGCCCACCAGCTTGAACCCAAGGTCGCTGGCTCCAGCAAGGGGTTACTCAGTCTGCTGAAGGCCCGTGGTCAAGGCACATATGAGAAAGCAATCAATGAACAACTAAGGTGTTGCAGCACGCAATGAAAAACTAATGATTGATGCCTCTCATCTTTCTCCGTTCCTGTCTGTCCCTGTCTATCCCTCTCTCTGACTCACTCTCTGTCTCTGTAAAAAACAAAAAATAAAAAAAATAAAAAAACAAAAAAAACTAGAGCAATTCTCTTGACTTTATTTTTTACCCTTTTCCCCCTAGATATTTCTTCTTGCAGGTAGAAAGCGGAAAAAGAGCAAAACATCCAACTACCTTATCTCCACTGATCCAACAGATTTATCTCGTGAAGGGGAAAGTTATATTGGCAAACTCAGGTAAGAGCAGCCTTGTATCACTTTCCGATTCTTTCTGGTACTTTTATTCCTGTTGTAAAAAATAATATAAATGGAGCCACTTTAAAAATGGAGCGGGAGCTGACTTGCATGCCTTATGCCTCAAACCTTTGGAATGTTAGAATAGGGCAAAATAACCTTTGAACGCAGCCTAAAGCAGTGTTGGATAAAGATAACAAGAAGGCAGATATTATGATTACCAGGCTGATGGCCACCTGGCCAAAAATTAAAAACATCATTTAGAATTAGTGTCACTGTGTTAGCTTACCTGCCCCACTAGCAGTGCCTGCCTCGTGTTGATGTAATTGTTCTCCTTCCCTTTCTCGTACATACTTCTTGCCTTTTCCCCCTAATCGGAACACTGTTTGGGCTTCTGCCTAAATCAGTGCTTCCTGAATAGCTGTTATTCTTTTGAACTCAAATAAATGCGTGTTGCCTCTCACTTTGGCCTTTCATTTTTAGGTTAACACAGTAGTTTAAGAATACATATCTTTTTTACAATGAGCACATATTAATGTTATAATCTAAAGAAAAAGAGGTTAGAAGAAAATCTAAGTCCTTTGTTTTAATGAGAGATCTTTGAAAAAGTGATGAGGAACATTTAGACATTTGGAGGACAGGCACATGGGCTTCCATTCTGTTAGGTACCTCTCCTAGACTGTGTAGGAGAAAAAGTGTAGATCATTATGGTGACTTTTTTTGTTGATTCTAGATCCAACCTCATGGGGACGAAGTTTACGGTGTATGACCATGGTGTCAGCCCAGCTAAGGCCCAAGCTCTGGTCGAAAAGGCCTATACCCGGCAGGAGCTGGCAGCCATCTGTTATGTGAGTGCTGTCTTCAGCATTTACTCTTTTCCGTAATTTCCTGAATGTCGCACTGGCATTTCACACTTAACATAACCTACATGGAACTCGTAATCTTCCCTTTCAAGCATGTTTCTGTTTCTGTGATCCTTCTGTTGCTGGTATCCTTTTCTCTATATATTCCAAGTTTTAATTATTTATGAATTTCCAAGTTCTTTTTTTTTGTACTGTTTTAATATGCCTTGTCTTATCTACTCTTCCCTTTTCCTAATGCCATTGGATTAACACAGACCTTCATTACTTCTTAGTCCATTGACCAGAGGCTACAATAAATTACAAACTGATCTCTCTGCATTTAGTCTTTTTCTGTCTGTACTCCTGCCAGGTTAATCTTTCTAAAATAACTCTGGTTGATCTTGTTCTTCTTCTTCAAATCTTTTTTAACTACCCATGTGTACAGAATAAAGCCCTAACACTTGAGCCTTTCCTTTCAGATGTTCTAGTGGCACACTCCCGGCCATCTGGTTCTCATTACTTTGGCCACAGCTGCCCTCCTGTGCTCCACCATGTGATCTTCCCTCTCCTGAGAGCTTTCCCTTTTCCTTCCCGCCCTTTGCCATACCAACTGATGCCACAGAGAGTCCTGCCCACTGGATGTGGTTGACATTCCTTTGTACACCTCCCATGACACCCAGTGCTGCCTCTCAGAGTTGAGTAAAAGAAAGGAAGGTGTTAACCTAACCTTGATCTCAAAAGTCTCAACACTTTAAATACGTGTGACTCTTGTGTATATGTATATGTAAATATATGTGTATACACACACAAGCATATATCTACCTGTTTTTTTCACTGAATTTATTGGGGTGACTCTGGTTAACATAATTATACAGGTTTCAGGTGCCCAGTTCTACAACACATCTCTGTATACTGTATTATATGTTCACTTCCCCAAGTCAAGTCCTGGCCTATCACCAGTTGTCCCCCGTACCCTCTTTCCTACCTATTTAATGTGCTTATTCATATATAACTGCCTGGCTTGACAGCTGAGTTTCTTGCCTCCTGATACAACCCATTTAATTTACACTGTAATTCTCACTGTAGATTATATAATGTCATGCCCTCATTACAAAATAAATATTTATTTTATTTTTATTTTTCAGTGAGAGAGACAGAGAGATGAGAAGCATCAACTTGTAGTTGTGGCACCTCAGTCATTCATTGATGGCTTCTCATACTTGCCTTGATGGGGGAGGGGGCTTCAGCCAAGCCAGTGACCGCTTGTTCAAGCCAGGGACTTAGACTTCAAGCCAGCAACTATGGGATCATGTCAGTGATTTAACACTCAAGCTGGTGAGTCCTTGCTCCAGCTGGTGAGCCAGTACTCAAGCTGGATGAACCCACACCGAAGCCAGCTATCTTGGAATTTTGAACCTGGGACCTCAGTGTCCCACGTCAATGCTCTATCCACTGTGTCACCACAGGACAGGTGGGAAATAAATATTTATTGATGAAAAAATTGGACAGTTTGCTCACAGTTGTCTCAAAGTTCATTTAAGATTAAAGAGTAAGGCATGACCAGGCGGTGATGCAGTGGATAGAGCGTCAGACTGGGATACGGAAGGACCCAAGTTCGAGACGCCGAAGTCGCCAGCGTGAGCGCGGGCTCATCTGGCTTGAGCAAAAAAAAACAAAAAAAACTCACCAGCTTACCCCAAGGTCGCTGGCGCAAGCAAGGAGTTACTTGGTCTGCTGAAGGCCCCCAGTCAAGGCACATATGAGAAAGCAATCAATGAACAACTAAAGTCTCTCAACAAAAAACTGATGATTGATGCATCTCTCTCTGTTCCTGTTTGTCCCTATCTTTCCCTCTCTCTGTCCCTGTAAAATAAATAAATAAAAATAAGAAGTTAAAGTCATTAAAAACAAAAAGATTAAAGAGTAAGCCTGGCCTGTGGTGGCAGAGTGGATAAAGTGTCAACCTAGAATGCCGAGGTTGCCCTGGCCAGGTAGCTCGGTTGGTGAGAGTGTCGTCCCGAAGCACAGAGGTTGCCGGTTTGGTCCCTGGTCAGGGCACATACAGGAACAGATGGATGTTCCTGTCTCTGTGTCTCTCTCTCCCCCTTCTCTCTCTAAAAATCAGTAAAATAAACATTTAAAAAAGAAAAATGGAATGCTGAGGTCACCAGTTCAAAACCCTGGGCTTTCCCAGTCAAGGAACATACAACAAGCAACCAATGAACAACTAAAGTGAAGCTACTGTAAGTTGATACTTCTCACTCCTCTCACCCCCTCTTTTTATAAAATCAATCAATAAAAAAATCTAAAGATAAAAGAGTAATAGTAAGTTTTCAAGCCAATAGAATCTATTTTAAATTCAAGTGTGCAAAATTAGGTTTAAAAAGAGGACTATAATTACTTTCCTGGTCTTGATTCTCTAGCTCTCTTTGTTTAATTACAGTAATAATAGCTTTAGTGCTCTTGATATTGTCAGCATTTTACATGCCCAAGTAAGTGAATTGTCTTGTTTTTCTTTCTGTTTCCAAGTTCTGTCTTGCTTACTTTTCTTCCAGGAAACAAATTTACTTGGATTTAAAGGTCCTAGGAAAATGTCTGTGATCATTCCAGGGATGAATATGAGCCATGAACGGATCCCATTTCGGCCACAAAATGTAAGAACATATTTAATCAGCAAAGGATTCTAAAAGACAAGAATTCAATACAGAAGAGATCCAAAATGGGTCGATTCTTCTAGAGCCCCAAACTGGAGTGTTGCTCATAGTCTTCTTTAGCAGGGCCATCCATCCAGAACTCAGGATAAGTACAGTTGCAGAGCAGTTGCTAGAGTGCTTGATTTGCAGCCACTCAGTCTGCAATGACAAATGTTAATCTGTAAGAATAAAAAAAAAAAAAAAATCCAGCATATTTTTGGCTTTCTTTGAATGTTTCTGTTTTACTCTTCTGCAATGGAGAAAATATTCCCCTACTCTCTCTTTGCCCTCATAGAATGGAGAACACATGGTTTTCTTATGCTTTTCAGTACAAAGTAATGATTTTCCTTTCAAATAGGATCATGAGAGCTTGCTTTCAAAATGGCAAAACAAAACCATGGAGAATTTGATTGAGCTGCACAACAAGGCTCCAGTCTGGAATGACGACACTCAGTCCTATGTCCTGAACTTCCATGGCCGGGTCACACAGGCATCTGTGAAGAATTTTCAGATAGTCCACGAAAATGACCGTAAGCCATCAGACAGCTGTATGGAAATAGAAGGAAGCATGTTCTTACACGGTGGGGAAATGAACATTTCCTATTACTGATAGGAAGCTATATTCAGGATAACTTATCTAAGTAATGATTTCTTTGGAAAGATAACAGTTTTACCGCGTTGAGGACTGAAGAGTGAGAGATTTCCTGTGGGCAATCAGAGAAGTCTTGAATGAAGCTGTTTGGGAAGCAAGTGCAAATGACCTATCAGAAAAGGTTCCTTGCAGCTTGTGCTGTTCCCAGCAAGCTTCTCTTGACTTGTCTCTCCTCTTCCCTCTTTGTGCTGGTCAGGAGTAGTCTCTCATTCTCTGCAGTTGAGGGGAATCATAATAGAAACTTTGTCCCTCTCTTCTTGTCTGTCTCTCTTAAAAAAAACAACACCCAACTTTGCGTATGGTTAGCAGACATTCTTTTTTTTAAATTGGTTTTAAAGAGAGAGAGAGAGAGGCGGGGGGTGGGGGAGTAGGAACCATCAACTTGTAGTAGTTGCTTCTCGTAAGTACGTGCCTTGACTTGGCAAGCCCGGGGGTTGGGACCAGCGACCTCAGCATTCCAGGTCAACACTTCATCCACTGTGCCACCACAGGTCAGGCTAGCACACGTTCTTGTTAATACCACTTTCATTCTCCCTAAAAGTTTCCCATTCTAAAGAGACCTGATTAACTGACCTATTAGGAGGATTTTTTTTCTGTATCTTAACAGGCTTTTCCCCAGTATAACCACATTATCTTCTAATGTAATATTTTTTCTCTGTTTCTAGCTGACTATATAGTCATGCAGTTTGGACGTGTGGCCGATGACGTATTCACCCTGGACTACAACTACCCAATGTGTGCTCTGCAGGCCTTCGCTATTGGGCTCTCGAGCTTTGACAGCAAACTGGCATGTGAATAGACAGAAAGCATGCAGAGCTGGACCCCTTTTTTTTACAACAGAGCGTTCAGGAGCGGATAGCTGTCTCCCTTGCTCTTGTCCCAGAACATGAAGAGAGACAGCCTGCCCCTTTTGGAATAATCCCTGAATGTATGCATGTATGTGTATATACATATGTGTGTGTGTGTGTATCTATATAATGTATACACACGTATATGTTTACACACAGACTCCACTTCTCTGGCTTTCACAACCTGGTCAGGGCTTACAGTGTAACAAAGGTGAGAAGTTATTCAAAGCACAGGAAGTTTCTTGTCCAGGGCACGCTGGCGACTCCCGAGGTTACTGCCCCTGCCAGATTCCATGCTTGGAAACTTGCAGCTAGAGTCAGGTTCTAATAATTAAACACTTGGATCTCTTTTTTTGAAGATCTTTTCAGAGAGGGGACAGTTCCTTAAATTGACTTTAGCCTTTAGAGTTGCACACTTTATCTATAAATGGCCAGATAGTCTCTCTTATTATAACTCGGCTCCATCACTGCAAAAGCAGCCACAGCCAATTTATACACAAGCAAGTGTGGCCGTGTTCCAGTGAAACTTCATTTACAAAACCACAGAGGTCAGATCTGGCCTGTGGGCTGTAGTTTGCCAACCTCTGCTTCAGATACATCTCTGTACTCTCTGTACTTGGGCATTTCCGAAATGGCCTGTAGTGATGAGATGATACGAGTGGGAAATGGATATCTCCGGGAAGCAACAGTCCTACAAATTGGATCCAAAGAGGTATTTGGCTGCATTCACTATTATGAAGTGTTACCTTGTCTTGGTGACAGTGGTTTTTGGAGTATCATTTACCATCAGAACTGGGAAACCTGAAGTTCGTGGTCATTTGAGTCCATACAGGGGGGTTCTGTTACACTGCTCAGCACACCCATGGGAGGAGGCAGTGTCAGCCACTTCACCTACCTGAACAGAAAAACTTGTGTACAGTAAGAAACAAATCTAAAATTGTCTTTATCACATGGAGTGTGATACCTGGTTTTTGGAGCTAGCTTATTCCCATGGTGCTTGGAAGGCACTGATGTCACAGTCTCCTCTTCCCTTTCTTCCCTCAGAGCAGATTGGCACCAATCTTAGTCAAAGTGGCTATTGCCAAATTTGTGATCAGTGATACAATAATTACGTGGCTATGGCCAAATTTGTGATCAATGATATGAAAGTCATATAATTGTCTTAATTTCAGTTTAGACTGAAAACATAAACTCAAGAGGTGACTTAGTGTAGTTGAGACTGAGAGTAATTTGGCAGTTGCCTTCATTTTCAACCCAGGAGTGCCTCCCACATCTGTATATGGAGCCTTTAGTATAGAGGGACACACATACCTGTAGACCATGTAAGAAGTAAGAGACCTATCATGTATCAAAACTTTCATTGTCAAAAAACAAACAAAAAAAAACCTCATTGTCATTCCTAAGAGATCTCAGGAAAGGCTTGGTGAAGACCAGCCAGCTAACTCTTGAGTTCTGTAGACCTTGTTGGGAAGAACTTTGGGCTTATTTTCTTGACATAAATACTAACCAGCTCCGGAAAGCCTGGTTCACTGGTACAGATCAAGCTCCTGTCAGTCTTCCTCACAGGTTATGAGTTTTGCTAAATTCAGGTTATTAGCACCTCCCCAAAAAACATGACTCGACTACCAGCTCACCAGTCTTGGAGTGTATTTGAATCTTGAAAATCCAATAAGTTGGTGAGTTCTGCATTCAGCATTGCCCACTTCCCAAGCCTTGGTGCAGTGAGCTATTTGCCAGTATGGGGCAAGGAATCAGTGGCTGTTGCTCCATTCTGTTTCCCTTCTCTGGACTTCCTTTCTGTCTCCACTTCCTGTTCCATGCTCCACATCAAACAGCAATATGAAAGGAAGTGTGGGAGACGAAAAGACCCTGGCTCCTCCGCCACAGGAAAGTCCTACCTGCTGTGTTGTGAAATTATTGGTTTCCATCTCAGGCATGCTTCCCATCAAGTGCCTCCTTCATAGAAGTGCCCAAAGCCCTTCAGACTTTAGGCACCACCTCCCTCATATACTGTCAGAGGAGCTGCCCTCCTTGAAAATTTACCTCTGGTTGCAGTAATTGACAACATCTGGAGAAGGGGACCTCTTGGGCTGGCCAGATCTAATCCTGCTTCCTGCTCCCTCTGGCTCAGACATTTATACCCTGGCTTCATGTACTTACTACCTGGATGTGCAGGTGATTGGTTTTACATAAATCATATTTATACCTTTTGTATGCTACAGAAATAAAAAATTTCTATAAAAATGGGAGTGTTGCCATTCTTCTTTGCAAAAGTCCATCCCTTATGTGGTTCCTACTGTCATGTTCTCTAATAGTAATTTTCATCCCTTGGCAACAGTGAACTAACCTTCCAGGAATCATCACCATAGCTCTTTCCCAAGGGAGCACAGGATCCTGGAGCCTGTGGAGTCGGCGCTCCAGACTGTCTAGACTCATCCTACATGTTACTGAGTTTTCTGGATAGATGATGGCAAAGAGCCAAGCATAGGGGGGGCCACAAAAGGGTAGGATTTGTCTGGTTCTGGATGCCTACACTCATTTTCCTGGGTCACCTTTGTTGGTGTTTGCTGATTCAGCAGCAAAACAAATCAAATATCCAAGTGGAGTAGACCTTTTATCTCTTTCTATTAAGTGCTTACTTTGTGTGTGTGTGTGTGTGATAAGAGACAGGAACAGACAGACCGGAAGGGAAAGAGATGAGGAACATCAATTCTTTGTTGCAGCACCTTAGTTTCTCAGTGATTGCTTTCTCGTATGTGCCTTGACTGGGGGACTACAGCAGACCGAGTGACCCCTTGCTTAAGCCAGTGACCTTGGGTTCAAGCTGGTGAGCCTTGCTCAAACCAGGTGAGCCTGTGCTCAAACTGGCGACCTTGGGGTTTCGAACCTGGGTCCTCAGCATCCCAGTCTGACGTTCTATCCACTGCGCCACCATCTGGTCAGGCTGTTTACATTTTAAAGCTACCTTATATGGGACAAGTTGAAAAATGCAGGTGTTTATAAGTCTTGACGAGGCTTTCCTGTTCTTCCCAGTGTCATAGCAATGAGGCACATGGAGAACAGCAAGAAGAGCCTAAAAATCAGGATGAGAGCTGGAGTCAGAGTTTAGTTCTTAGTTTTTCACATTCTTTTTGGCTAAGGTGCATGGCTGGCCAAACAGGTTATTTGTGACTTATTTATACACTTCAGTTACCAGGAAGGAATAATATCAATGATTATTGACATGAAAGCTATCACCAAGTGTTATTTAAAAATCTAAAGCAGGTCTGCAAAAGGCTCTTTTGTGGTCAGTTTAATAGACCATAAAAGAAAAACTAGCATCAACTGACTTCCTTTAGATGGCATTATTGGTGCAGAAATAGATTTTTTAAAAATTATTTTAGAGAGAGAGAGGGAGAGAGAGGAGAGAAAAGTATCATATAGTTGCTTCACTTTAGTTCACTGATTGCTTCTCATACATGCCTTGGGCAGTGGGGGTGGGGGGTGGGGAGCTCAAGCCGAGCCAGTGACCCCTTGCTCATGCCAGTGACCTTGGGATCATGATGATTGATTCCATGCTTAAGCCGGCAGGCAACCTTGGGGTTTGAACTGGGGACCTCAGCATTCTGGGTCAATGCTCTATTCATTGCGCCACTACTAGGTAGGCTATAGGTGCAGATATAAAGTGATAGATTGTGGCAAAATTCCTGAGTGCAGGCCCTTTTTTATGCCAGTGATTTGTCATATGCCTCTTTCCTCATCTGTCAACTGAGATTTTGAATTATATGATCTTCAATTTTTTTTTTCTGCCTGACCAGGCGGTGGCGCAGTGGATAGAGCATTGGACTGGGATGCCGAGGACCCATGTTCGAGACCCCGAGGTCTCCAGCTTGAGCGCAGGCTCATCTGGTTTGAGCAAAAACTCACCAGCTTGGACCCAAGGTCGCTGGCTTGAGCAAGGGGTTACTCTGTCTGCTGTAGCCCCACGGTCAAGGCACATATGAGGAAGCAATCAATGAACAACTAAGGCGTCGCAACAAAAAACTGATCATTGATGCTTCTCATCTCTCTCCGTTCCTGTCTGTCTGTCCCTATCTATCCCTCTAATTCTGTCTCTGTAAAAAAAAAAAAATTCTTAGTGGAGGAGAGATAAGACTCCTGCATGCTCCCCAACTGGGATCTACCTGTCAACTTCCGTCTGGGGCCAATGCTTGAATCAGCTGAGCTATACATAGTGCCCAGGGGCAACACTCAAAGCAATCAAGTCACTGGCTGTGAGAGGGAAAGAGAGAAGGGGTAGAGGGAAGGGGATAGAAGCAGATGGTCGCTTATGTGTACCCCGACTGGGAACTGAACCCAGGATGTACGCATGGCATGCCAATGCTTATCCCCTGAGCCAACTGGCCAGGGCCCAGCTCTTCAATTTTTTAATTACATGATTCTTCCCACGCATGCTATCAACAATATGGAATTTCCATAAATGTGTTTTGACTTGAGCTCTGGTTACCTTCTGGACAGACACAAGTTGTACATGGCTGCAGATACTGCTGGGAGAACATACAGACCTTAGGAAAACACCGGGGCTACTTGAGCTAAGGAATTAGAGGGGAGATTATAAAATGGTGGAGTGCATGAAGTAGGAGAACAATCTTATGCTGAAGAAGTGCAGGACCTTAAGGCTGCATTTTCCCAATCACTGGACACATCTTGCTCCATGAAGAAAATCCTGGGATGTTGCAGGCTGCCCTTCTCCTCAGCCTCCAGCTCCCCCTCTGGACGGAATGGCTCCTGCCCATGTACTCATGCCCTATGTCTGATAATCGGCTTCTTTCCAGTCCATAGTTCTACACTTACTCATGTGGACCCTTGCTAGGGGCTTGCCAAGGATGGATTAGATTCTGTCCCACTCCTCCGACACATTTCATTTTTTTTATTTTAATTAATTAATTAATTTTTTACAGAGACAGAGTGAGAGTCAGAGAGAGGGATAGACAGGGACAGACAGACAGGAATGGAGAGATGAGAAGCATCAATCATTAGTTTTTCATTGCACATTACAATACCTTAGTTGTTCATTGATTGCTTTCTCATATGTGCCTTGACCGTGGGCCTTTAGCAGAATGAGTAACCCCTTGCTCGAGCCAGTGACCTTGGGCTCAAGCCGGTGAGCTTTTGCTCAAACCAGATGAGCCCGCGCTCAAGCTGGCGACCTCAGGGTCTCAAACCTGGGTCCTTCTGCATCCCAGTCCGACGCTCTATCCACTGTGCCACCGCCTGGTCAGGCCTGACACATTTCTTCATCAACTGCATATTGTTTTGCCTGCTCTTCCCAATTTGGTCTCTAGTTATCATACTACATGTATATTCTTAATTTTTTTTCTTTGCAAGAGAGAGAGGAAGGGAGAGATAAGAAGCATCAACTTGTAATTGCATCACTTTAATTCATTGATTGCCTCTCATATGTGCTTTGACCAGAGATTTTAAGTCAAGCTAGTGACCCCTTGCTCAAGCCAGCAAGGAATCATGTTGATGATTCCACACGCAAGCCAGGGACCCTGCACTCAAGCTGGATGAGCCCGTGCTCAAGCTGGTGACCTTGGGGTTTTCGAACCTGGGACCTTAGCATCCCAGGTCAATGCTCTATCCACTGTGCCACCACTGGTTGGGCTCAATGTATATTCTTAAAAAGTCTTATCGTTTTCTTTTTTAACTAACATAACTCCTCATCCACAAAAACCTAAGGATGCCACAGTACACGCAGGATTTGCCTCTGGTGCTTCATTATGCCACAGATGGTTTCATGGCACCACCTATTGACCAAGGATGCACATCACAAGTGCATTAAAATGAAGAGCACAGATTCTGTAATGCATATAAGTTACAAAAGGCTCATGGTGACTTCAACAACAACCTTTTAATGTACCCACTAGAATTATGCTATGGCATGACTCTTCTGCAGGACTGAGAATAGTAATATTTCTGGAGTTTAGAAACCAATTGAGGTAGTCAAGGCAAAAAGCCTGGAACCTGGCACATTTGGTATAGGATAGTGGCAAATATTGTATTTATTCACGTTCATTTAAAATATAACAATGGCCTGACCAGGCAGTGGCACAGTGGACAGAGACAGGACTGGGACACAGAGGACCCAGCTTTGAAATCCCGAGGTCACTGGCTTGAGCGTGGGCTCATCTGGCTTGAGCACGGGCTCAGCAGCTTGAGTGCGGGGTCGCCAGCTTGAGCATGGGATCATAAACATGACCCCATAGTCACTGGCTTGAGCCCAAGGTCGCTGGCTTGATCAAGGGGTCACTCACTCAGCTGTAGCCCCCTGGTCAAGCCATATGTGAGAAAGCAATCAATGAACAACTAAGGAATCACAATAAAGAATTGATGCTTCTCGCCTGACCAGGCGGTGGCGCAGTGGATAGAGCGTAGGACTGGGATGTGGAAGGGCCCAGGTTTGAGACCCTGAGCTCACCAGTTTGAGCGCGGGCTCATCTGGTTTGAGCAAAGCTCACTAGCATGGACCCAAGGTCACTGGCTTGAGCAAGGGGTTACTTAGTCTGCTAAAGGCTCGCGGTCAAGGCACATATGAGAAAGCAATCAATGAACAACTAAGGTGTTGCAACGAAAACTGATGATTGATGCTTCTTATCTCTCTTCGTTCCTGTCTGCCTATCCCTCTCTCTGACTCTGTCTCTAAAAAAAAAAAAAAAAGAATTGATGCTTCTCATCTCCCTTCCTGTCGGTCCCTCTGTCTCTCTCTGTCACAAAAATAGAAAAAATACAACAATGTAGCCTGATCTGTGGCGGTACAGTGGACAGAGCATCGACCTGGGACGGTGAGGTCCCAGGTTCGAAATCCTGAGGTTGCCGGCTTGAGTGCAGGCTCACCGGCTTGAGCATAAGATCAAAGATATGACATCATGGTCGCTGGCTTGAGCAAGGGATCAATAGCTCTGCTAGAGTGCCCTCCTATCCCATGAGATGGAATTAATAAACAACTAAAAAGTGCCACAAATACAAGTTGATGCTTTTCATCTCTCTCCCTGCCTCTCCCTCTCGTGCATTCTCTTGGGGAAAAAAAAAAGACTATACTGTACTTAAAGCCTCCTTCCATATCTGTCCCCTCTGTTTCCTTTAACTAGTCCTACTCTTATGGTTAAGCACTTTTAGTTTCTTTCCAGTATATCTTTCAAGTTTCTTTATTAAACATAAAAATGTATTTGTAATTTCCCAACCTTTGTGCACAAAAGGTAGCATACTATATACTCAGCTCAGTAACTTGCTTTTTTCAGTTGATATCTCCTGGAGGTATTCCCATGTAAATGAATACAATCCTTCCTCATACTTGTTTATGTTCCACAGTGCTTCTCACCTCTCTCTCCCTTCCTGTCTGACTTGCTTGCTGAAAAAAAAAATGAAAGAAAATTTAAAAGCAGGCCCTAGCTGGGTGTCTCAATGGATAGTGTCCTCTCGGTGCAATTAGATTGCGGGTTTCATCCCTGGTCAGGGCACTTATGAGAAGCAGTGAGTGCACAACTAAATAAAACCATGTGGAACAATGGGTTGATGCTTCTTTCTCGTTCCTTCCTCTCTCTCTTCTCCTTTCTCCTCTCTCTCTCAAATCAATGGGAAAAAAAAATTTTTTTTTTAAGTGAGAGGAGGGGAGATAGACTCCCACATGTGCCCCGACCAGGATCCACCTGGCAACCCTTGTCTGGGGCTGATGCTTGAATTAACTGAGCTATCTTTAGTGCCTGAGGCCGACACTTGGACCAACTGAGACATTGGCTGCAAGAAAAGAAGAGAGAGAGAGAACGGGGAGAGGGCGGGAAGAGAAGCAGCATATGGTTGCTTCTCGTGTGTGTCCTGACTGGGGATTGAACCTGGGACTTCCACACTCCAGCCAGGGTCTGGAAAAAAAATTTTTAATCTTAAAAATAAATAAATAAAGAGTCCTGGTCAGATAGCTCAGGTGGTTAGAGTGCTGTCCCAGTAGGCAAAGGTTGTGGGTTTGATCCCCAGTCAGGGCATATGTAGGAACAGGTAATCTTTCTTCCTCCCTTTCCTTCCTTTCCTTCCTTCCTTTCATTTCTCTTTTCTTTTCCCCTCCCTCCCTCCCTCCCTCTCTCCCTCCCTCCCTTCCTTTCTTCCTTCCTTCCTTCTTTCATTTATCTTTTCCCCTTCCTTCTTTCCTTCCTTTCATTTCTCTTTTTCCCTTCCTTCCTTCCTTCCTTCCTTCCTTCCTTCCTTCCTTCCTTCTTTCTTTCTTTCTTTCTTTCTTTCTTTCTTTCTTTCTTTCTTTCTTTCTTTCTTTCTTTCTTTCTTTCTTTCTCTGTCTCTGTTTCTCTCTCTCTTTCTTTCTTTCTTTTTTTTGTGTGAGAGAGACACGAGACAGAGATAAGAGGGAACATGATGAGAGGCATCAACTCGTAGTTGTGGCACTTTTTAGTTGTTCACTGATTGCTTCTCATACATGTCCTGACTGGGGGGCTCCAGCTGAGCCAGTGACCCCTTGCTCAAGCCAGCGACCTTGGGCTTAAGCCAGTGACCCTATGTTCAAGCGAGATGAGACCATGTTCAAGCCAGTGACCTCAGAGTTTCCAACCTGGGACCTCGGTGTCCCAGGTAGATGCTCTATCCACTGCGCCACCGCAGGACACCCCTCCTTGTACATTTTTTAAATGAAGATCCTAGATACCTGATCCAAAAGACTCCTTCCTTGGGAACCTCAAAGAAACATAATTGTGTGGAGAAGGCTTCAACTGCTGGGCTCTGGAAACCAACTGTTTTGTTTCAGTCTGGAAATATACTGTATTAGTTTGCTAGGGATCCCATAATAAAATACCAGAGATTGGGTGAATTTGACATAAATTTATTTCTCAGTTCTGGAAGTTAGAAGTCCAAGATCAAGGTGTTTTAGCTTTGTTTTTTCTGAGACCTCTCTCCTCGGCTTGCAGATGGCCTTCTTCTGCCTATGTCACCATGTGGGTATATTCCCTGTGAGTTGTCTGTGTCCTAATTTCCCCAATCAGATTGAATTAGGGCCCAGCCTAAAGATCTGATTTTAATTTACTTACCTCTTTAAGAACATTATCTCCAAATCCAGTCACATTCCAAGGAACTGGGATTAGAACTTCAACATGAATTTGGGAGGGGAATACATATCAATTTAGCTTATACTGTTCCTAGAGTCTCTTTCATGTTTTTCTTTGATGAAAAGACAATAGGACTAATATTAGTCTTATTAAATTGCAGACTGCTTTTGCCTGACCAGGCGGTAGAGCAGTGGATAGGGCGTCAGACTAGGATGCGGAGGACCCAGATTCAAGAACCCGAGGTTGCCAGCTTGAGCGCGGGCTCATCTGGTTTGAGCAAAGCTCACCAGCTTGGACCCAAGGTCACTGGCTCGAGCAAGGGGTTACTCGGTCTGCTGAAGGCCTGCAGTCAAGGCACATAAGAGAAAGCAATCAATGAACAACTAAGGTGTTGCAACGAAAAACTGATGATTGATGCTTCTCATCTCTCTCCGTTCCTGTCTGACTCTCTCTCTGTGTCCCTGTAAAAAAAAAAAAAAAGCCTGATCAAGCGGTGGCACAATGGATAGAGCGTCGGACTGGGATGCCGAGGACCCAGGTTCGAGACCCCGAGGTCGCCAGCTTGAGCGTGGGCTCATCTGGCTTGAGCAAAAAGCTCACCAGCTTGACCCAAGGTTGGTGGCTCGAGCAAGGGGTTACTCAGTCTGCTGAAGGCCCACGGTCAAGGCACATATGAGAAAGCAATCAATGAACAACTAAGGTGTCGCAATGCGCAACGAAGGGCTAATGACTGATGCTTCTCATCTCTCCGTTCCTGTCTGTCTGTCCTTGTCTCTATCCCTCTCTCTGTCTCTGTAAAAAAAAAAAAAAAAAGTCAACTAAAAATTGCAGACTGCTTTTATTTTGTAGAGGGAAAAAAAAGACTTCAAACAATTTTGATACAAGTCTATTTTCTTCAAAACACAAGATGCAGTTCAGTTGTGATGGCATGAACAGTCTTCTTAAGGAAAAAAGCAAATGGAAATATTGTCTCAGGAGGTTAAACAAGAAAAGCAAGCTTAGCACATCACACTTTAAAGGTGGGGCAAGGCATGCCTGGGAATATCTCAAAAGCAGTAGATTTGCCTTTTACCTGAAGGCTACTGTAAAGCCAGTAGCTGTGGCCACCATCACAGCTGCCTGGCCTGTGAAGGTTCGAATTTGATTTGGACAGATGGTAATGAAACAACGGAGCCAAGAACTGGTGGGCCATTACATTTAATCCTAGCTTGCACCCAGTAGGCGAAAAATACACATAGTGGGAAAACACTTCCCTTTCCATTCAGGCTCCCAAAGCCACTGACTCATCCAAGTTTTCCTAGAATAAAAGGTTTCTACCTCACCATCCTTATTCACCTCTGTTCCCCATCTTCTTTCTGCATAAACTGGCATCTCCTTCAGCGCTCTGCCATCTTGGCTGCTTCTCCTCTGCAATGCTAATTTCAGTAACCAAGAGAGAGTGAGCCCCGGGTCTGCCCCATTTCATAGTGTAGAAATCCAAACCTTTAAGCCAATATACAAATAAGGAAGTCTGTGATATAAAGTCACTTACCTGAGGCATAAATGGGATTCCTTATAAAAGTGCACCAACCCACATCATGCAACAGTCAAGGGTGTGGAGAAAAGCTTAGTTTTGAAAAGATCTTAGTATTAAAAGGATGGGAAAGGCTTAGTCTTAAAACTAAGCCTTAGGCCTAACCAGGCGGTGGTGCAGTGGATAGAGCATTGGACAGGATGCGGAGGACCCAGGTTCGAGACCCCGAGGTTACCAGCTTGAGTGCAGGCCCATCTGGTTTGAGCAAGGCTCACCAGCTTGAGCCCAAGGTCGCTGACTTGAGCAAGGGGTCACTTGGTCTGCTGTAGCCCCCCAGTCAAGGCACATATGAAAAATCAATTAATGAACAACTAAAGAACCGCAATGAAGAATTAATGTTTCTCATCTCTCTCCCTTCCTGTCTGTCCCTATCTGTTCTTCTCTCTGACTCTCCCAGTCTTTGCCACACACACACAAAAAAAAACAAAAATAAAACCCTAAGCCTTAGGCTATAATGACTTTAGCAGCTTACAGTCTGAGTCCCACACCCAATGCAAACTATGAGCGAACAAACATATATATCATATTTACAAACTTATTTGACTGACACCTACGAAACAATCTTTCCTTGACTCTGTACTTGTCAAGTTTTTTTTCCTTTTTTAATTTTTTTAAACATTTGGGGACCCCTGCCTTAGTTGTTCATTGATTGCTTTCTTATATGTGGCCTGACCGTGGTGGACCTTCAGCAGACCGAGCAACCCCTTGCTAGAGCCAGCGACCTTGGGTCCAAGCTGGTGAGCTTTTTGCTCAAGCCAGATGAGCCCGCGCTCAAGCCGGCGACCCCAGGGTCTTGAACCTGGGTCCTTTCGCATCCCAGTCCAACGTTCCATCCACTGCGCCACCGCCTGGTCAGGCAAATTTTTTTTTTTTAATGTTTACTTTATTGATTTGAGAGAGAGAGGAGAGAGGCAGGAACATCAATCTGTTCCTGTATGTGTCCTGACCAGGGACTGAAACAGCAACTTCTGCACTTTGGGACAATGCTCCAACAACCGAGCTATCCAACCAGGACTCAAATTCTTATTAGGCAATTACATTCATGATGCGTTTTTTTTTCATATGTGGAAAAGTGACGGAATGGTTGCCATATGGTTCTAGTTACCTTTCTTCCTCTCATTATAAAAGAAGAAAACATTTGTTATGGAAAATAAAAAAGAATAAAAACGAGAAGGATATTTTTAATCTTCAACTGGTCTGAGATAATCACTCTAAAATATTTTTCAAAAACAGGATCATCCTATATATACTGTTAATAAAATCCACTTTTCCATTTATATCATGAATGTATATATGGTTTGTTAAAAAACATCTTGTTGGCCCTGGCTGGTTGGCTAAGCGGTAGAGCGTCGGCCTGGCGTGCAGGAGTCCCGGGTTCGATTCCTGGCCAGGGCACACAGGAGAAGTGCCCATCTGCTTCTCTACCCCTCCCCCTCTCCTTCCTCTCTGTCTCTCTCTTCCCCTCCCGCAGCCAAGGCTCCAATGGAGCAAAGTTGGCCGGGCGGTGAGGATGGGTCCATGGCCTCTACCTCAGGCGCTAGAATGGCTCTGTTCGCAACAGAGCAACGCCCCAGATGGGCAGAACATCGCTCCCTGGTGGGCATGCCGGGTGGTTCCCGGTCGGGCACATGCGGGAGTATGTCTGACTGCCTTCCCGTTTCCAACTTCAGAAACATACAAAAAACCAAAACAAAACAAAAAAACCAAAAACATCTTGTTATTAAAAGCTGTAAACTTTACAGTGTAAAAAAAAATTTTTTTTTAATTTTATTTATTCATTTTTAGAGAGGAGAGAGAGAGGGAGAGAGAGAGACAGAGAGGAAGAGAGAGAAGACAGAGACAGAGAGAGAGAAGGGAGGAGGAGCTGGAAGCATCAACTCCCATACGTGCCTTGACCAGGCAAGCCCAGGGTTTCGAACCAGCGACCTCAGCATTTCCAGGTCGATGCTTTATCCACTGTGCCACCCCAGGTCAGGCACAGTGTAAAGAATTTCATCACATAGGCCCTGGCCGGTTTGCTCAGTGGATAGGGAGCCAGCACGACATGCGAACATCCCAGGTTCAATTCCCTGTCTGGGCACACATGAGAAGTGACCATCTGCTTCTCTCCCCCTCCCTTTCCTCCTTCTATCTCTCTTCCCCTCTTTCAGCCAGTGGCTCAACTGGTTCAAGCATCAGCCCCAGAAGCTGAGGATAGCTCCGTTGATTTGAGCATCAGTCCCAGAACGGGGTTGCCAATGGATCCTGGTCAGGACACATATGGAAGTTTATTTCCTCTCCTCTCACTTAAAAAAAAAAAGAATTTTATCACAGGGCCTGACCTGTGGTGGCACATTGACCTGGAATAGTGAGGTCAGCACTTCGAAACCCTGAACTTGCTTGGTCAAGGCACATATGGGAGTTGATGCTTCCTGCTCCTCCTCCCTTTCCTCTCTCTTTCTCACTTTTCTCTCTAAAATGAATAAATAAAATATTTAATAAAAAATTAAGAATTTCATCACATAGATGTGGATATATTTGATTTACAGAGAATCATATGGATAATTTGTTTAACTGTGACCAAAGAGGTTGGAAAAACAAAATTATTAAAGGAATAGAAATTATACCAAACAACACAATAAAAGTAATTTATGTTAGAGTATAGACAACACAGATACCCTCCCCACATCAAGCCTGGCTCTAACCACACCCACCTCTTTCTGCACCACTCATCAGCAAGCCTGAGTGAGGACTCCATTTGTAGGACTAGATAGAGTGATCTGCATCACTGGGAAGTGAGGGGAATTGTGGATTATATAGTGCAATTTGAGGGAAGCCATATGCATCTCTTCTCGCTGGATTCAGATAGATTAAATATTTCCACCAATAGATTCATTCCTGAGGACCCATGAATGAGAGTCCTGTCCATTACATGTAAATACCCCTGTATGGGCAGGACACATATAAAATCAGTCTTTCACCCTTCGGAATTTCTACATCTAAGAATTTTCCTTTACCCTGAGGGACTTCAACAGCTTGGCAAAATGACATTTCTGAAAGCACAAAGCTCTCTAAAAGCCTATAAGGGGCCTGACCAGGAGGTGGCGCAGTGGATAGAGCGTCGGACTGGGATGCAGAGGACCCAGGTTCAAGACCCCAAGGTCGCCAGCTTGAGCGTGGGCTCCTCTGGTTTGAGCAAAAAGCCCACCAGCTTGAACCCAAGGTCACTGACTGAGCAAGGGGTTACTCGGTCTGCTGAAGGCCCGCGGTCAAGGCACATATGAGAAAGCAATCAATGAACAACTAAGGTGTTGCAACGCGCAATGAAAAACTAATGATTGATGCTTCTCATTTCTCCATTCCTGTCTGTCTGTCCCTGTCTATCCCTCTCTCTGACTCACTCTCTGTCTCTGTAAAAACAAAACAAAACAAAACCTGTAAGGGTATTCAACATTCAACCAGGAGGATGAAGTTCTGAGGTCACACCACTGCAGCTGCGATCATTTGTGGTCTCAGAAAGTTAAAATTTGGAGGGAATAAACCAGTTTGACCTCCAAATTTCCTCTCAGTAGTCCATGCTGAAGTAAAACTCAAAGGTTGTTCAGTCTCCATCTTGGACCCTGTCCTGCCTTCCTCTCAATCCTCTGAACCTGGCTGGATCCATCTACCAACTCGACCTAGTCTTTCTTTTGTTTGAATTATCTCAGTTAATTATACTACTAATCGTTCAGTTGCCAAATTAAGTGATTTTTCTTTTCTCTCTCACCCTCACAACCCATCTACTCACCAGTTCTTGTTGATTTTACCTCTGGACTATTTCCTCAACCTGTTCCCACATCTTCAACCTCAGGACCACTGCCTCAGTTTAAGGCAGCTGATTCTCTAATTCAGCCGCAACACTGTGCCAGAGGGGTCTTTCTGATGTTGGTACTAATTATATCATACCTGTGTCTAAAGAGCCTTTTGATAACCAAACTTTTTAAAAACCTGATTCTAGAGAGAGGAATGGGAGAGAGAGAGGAATGGGAGAGAGAGAGAAACATCAATTTGTTGTTCCTCTTATTTACGCATTCATTGGTTGGTCCATGTATGTGCCCTGACCTGGGATCGAACCCACAACCTCGGTGTATCAGGATGATGCTCTAACCAACTGAGCAACCTGGCCAGGGCTGATTCTCAAACCCTTCAGCACGAGATCCAGTGATCTTCACAACCTGGCACCCACTTATTGTAATCTATTCTCCCCAGCTCCTATTCTCCAGCCACACCAGTTTATAAGACTTCTAAGCACCCCTTCTGTACCACCCCTTTGTGGGTATTCCAGTCTTAATTTGGCAAACTCTCATTTATCCTTAAAGAGCTAAATCAGCTCTCTTTTCTATAACTTGAATTTCATTGTTCCTTATTTTGGTTTTTCATTGAACTTTATATAATGGTGTCTTCCCACCTACATTGTGAACTTCTGGAGGGCAGGTCAGGGACCTACTCCTGCACTTAGCAGAGTGCTCAGTCAACATTCAACAAATGACGGTTATATTAAAGGGATAGTGCCTATATATTGTCCTGTACTGCAATCTTTTCATGTGTATGACGTATGATGTGTGACCTGGTGTAACTTATTATTTAACAAGAATACCAGGATTTATATCTGCAAATGAGCTGCTGCCTTCAAAGTCTTCTCCTTATGAGATGGGATATTTCCTCCAGTGATGCTGTCATTGCTCAACACGTCTCTGGAATACTTCTCTTAGAAACAGTCATGGCATGCATAGATATCACTTTCTTTCCATATCCTCTGTGGTAGCATTTTTCTTTTTCTTTTTTTTACGCACAATCTATCTCAGACACCAAGCTTGGGCTGGGTGAAAGATAAATCAGACATTTACTCAGTCTTCAAGGAAGTTTCTGTTTGGTAAGGGAGATGAGATCTTGACAACCATTGCAGTTCAAGGTTAACTGATAATTGTCTGTTGAGATTAGGTTTGATTTTTGAAAAAAGCCAAAAGTCCTTTGGTTTTAACCTCTCAACAAGGTGGATGACAGAGGTATGTGATAACATGCTGCTTTAAGCCAATGTGTTCTGAAGACTTCCAGTACTTCTCTCTCCTCAAGATACTAAATTCTGGTGTGTTTGTTTAAAACCCAGACTCCCACTTGTGGCAATGCTCTTCCATGGATAACCTTCCAGCTGAATGATAAACTCTTTAAGGGTGGGTGTTGAGGTCGTATCCTTCATCACTGCTTTACAGCACATGGTGGACACATAATAACTGTTGGATATACATTCATTGAGTTACTCCTTTGCCACTGTGTACTCTTTGTAGTGACAGCTCTGCAGATCGACAAAGGACAGAAGACAAAGACTGAAGGACTAAGGCCGGGAGGGCACCCGTGGGGGCCCTGGCGAGAACCTGGAACAGGGGCCCGGAGTTCCTGTTTCCTGGTTCCCCGGAGCTAAGGTCCCTTGGTGGGAGCTGCAGGGAGGGAGCAGCCCTTCCTGTGCGTCAGGCGCCCGCCCCTTCCCCGGCCTTTAGCGGACTTGGGCGGAGGGATGTCCGCCCGCATCTGGGGACGCGGAGGGTGGCAGGGTGCGAAGCCGGGTCCGGTCCACCCACAGGCCATCGCCGCCCTGGCTAAGAGGAAGGTTTCCAGCTCCTGGGAAAGAGACGCAGAGACTCCGCCCGGAGGGGCAGGAACCCGGGGCTTGGGGTGGAGGAAGAGTCGGGCGCAGAGATCAAAGGGAAAGTTAGTGAGCCGGGGCCGCTGAGTCCTATCCAGAAACTAAGGTCAAAGTTGGGGGTCAGCGCCGCTGGGCTGCCAGCTCCGCGCCCTCCGCCCCTCCCCTGCCCGGCTCCCTCCCGCGCTGGCCCGGCCCCGCCCCTCAGGCAGCCCCCCGGCCCCGCCTGCCCGCGTCTAGTCTCCACCCCGAGGGGCCGGTGGCGGGGCCGCCACTCCCTCCAGCTCCCTCCCTCAGCTGCGCGCATCTCATACCAGCCGTCATTCCGCGCATTCCAGCCTCCCTCCTTTCAAACTCCAGGCGAGGGTGGGAGGGCCCGCAGCTCCGGCCCAGCGCGAGCCACCCTGCCCAGGTGAGTGCCGGCCCGCCGCGCGCCCGGCCGCGTGCTCCTCGCTCCCTTCTCAGCGCCTCGCTCCTTTTTCAGCACCTCGCTCCTCTCTCAGCGCCTCGCTCCTTCCCGCCCAGGACCTCGGGCCGGCCGCGCTCCGAACCGGCTCCCTCTTGCCGATCCCTCCGCGGCTTCCCGACCCCTCTCCTGCTTCCCTGCCGCACCCCGCTTCCCTTCCTCCGGCCGCTGACTCACCGCTCCAGGAATAGGGATCTCCCGTCTTTTCCCGGCAGTCCTCTTCTGGGAAAACTCCTCCCGCCACGCGCTGCTCTGCTCCGCTCCGCCAGCCGGGCCGGGTGGCGGCGGACTGGGCTCGGGGTCGCGGGTCGGCTGTGCGCGGCCCCGCCTTCCTCCCCGCCCCGCGGGTCGGCCTCGGGGCGGGTGCGCCTCGGGGCGGGTGCGGGGGCTCCGCACGCTGACCCTCTACCGTCCCTGCAGAGCCTGCGCCGGGCGCCCGGGAACTCCGCGGAGCCGCGGTTTCAAGAGTTGGCGCGCGGAACGCACTCCGTGGAACTGGCTTAGCGCAGCCACCGCACTGTCCTGCACTCTGGTACCGGTAAGGCCGTGGTGCTGGGAGGTCCGGAGAGGCATTAGTCCTTCGCCTACGGCCAGGCATCTGGTTGGGGCTGGGGGTGAGGAGCTCTGACCCCGACGGACTAGGAAAACAGCAGGGCACGTGGAGTCACTGTGGACCGCAGGGTCGGGGTGGGATACGAGGGGCGTGGGAAAAGGGAGTCAGTCTGGGGAGCTGGAAAGACCAGAGGCAGAGCTGAGAACTCTGGCGATAGAAGAGGCTCAGCATCCATGCCTCTTATTCTGCTGGGCCCTTTTCGGGTTTGCAAGATAGCCGTGGAGGTAGGTGTGTTGGCTGTTTTGAGTGTTGAGGCTTTGCGAGAGCGGAGGGGACCTGTACAAATGTCCCTGCTTCTCCAGGGCTGAGAAGCCTGATGTGCCCATGATAGGGACAAGTGGATCTAGGGAGCAGAACTCCCAAACCTCGAAGCAAACATTTCCCGCGAACATGCCCTCTGTGCACAGGTGTGTAAAGAGGGTTCTGACGAGCTCATGTAAGCTAGTCTGACTGTCCTGTCACCTCAGTTTTTAGGTATATGTGAGGTTGGTATCTGTTTACATGTGACTCATCGTGGCTTCCAGTAGGTGTCTTTGAGTATATTTCCACTTGAGAAAAGTGCTGTCTGTCTTAAAGTGTGAGTGTCTGAGTACTTGTGTGTCTCTGTGTATTTTTCTGTAAGGATGTTGGTTTGGGCCATGACTGTTCTTTCTCCCTTCCTAACATGGGCCAGAGACATTGTCTCTAGTTGTATGTGTGCAGGGCTCATTTGACTGTGGTTGTTGGAATTTGTGGCCCCTCAGGTTCCATTCACCCTGGATTCGGCAGAGCTGCAAGGAAGTTGTTTTTTAAAGGGATAATGGGCTCTGTTCTTGCCTGGGACAGTTTAGAGAACAAGCTGGTAGGAGGCTAAAGGAAGTTGAGATCTTTGTCGTTTGTTGTTGGGATGGGTTATTGATAGAGTTGGGGATGATTATGGAGATGAACACGCCTCCCCCAGAAAGAGGAGACTATTTGAATCTTGAGACTTAGAAAGACAGCACTTATAAAGTTGGCCCCAAGGACAAAGAAATCTATGTATGCCAGCCAGGACTACTTTTGTTGGTCTAACTCTTCTTCGAGCTGTCCATGCAGTCAAATGAGTGAATCCTTCATTCTTTTTTTTCAGAGAGTCAGAGAGAGGGATAGACAAAGACAGACAGACGGTAACGGAGAGATGAGAAGCATCAATCATTAGTTTTTTGTTGTGCGTTGCAACACCTTAGTTGTTCATTGATTGCTTTCTCAAATGTACCTTGACCGCAGGCCTTCAGCAGGACGAGTAACCCCTTGCTCGAGCCAGCAACCTTGGGCTCAAGCTGGTGAGCTTTTACTCAAACCAAATGAGCCCGCGCTCAAGCTGGCGACCTTGGGGTCTCAAACCTAGGTCTTCTGCATCCCAGTCTGAGGCTCTATCCACTGCGCCACCGCCTGGTCAGGCTGAATCCTTCATTCTTTACAACTTTCTTGACCATTCTTCACTTGCCTGTGGCAAGGGGAATAACTAGCATTTGTGAATGCTACAGTGCTGGCAGGGAGGGAAGGCTGCTTCAGATTTGCTAGTTGACCAGTGGGGAAACTCCACTGGGTGTCTCAGTTTCCCCTTCTCTTTCTTTTTGCTTTGCTTTCTGTTTTCTCTCCATTTGGGTTTTACTCCCTGAAACATTTTTGAGGAGTGAACTGGGTAGGGGAGAGATCAACAACGTTGAGGAGATTCACAGAAGTGACATTGCATGTGGGGTGGGGATGGGGCACATAGGCAGACCTGATCTCAGTTCTGCGTTCCCACAACACAATGATGTGGGCATAATGTTTAAGGTTTCTTGGGAAGAGGAATAGGACACTCTCATTGGGGTGGGGACTGTGGTCACTGCTCCTTCGTGCACCCTGAGTACGCAAATGTTCTGGTAGGACCCTCTTCACCCTCACCTACTTAGGCCAGGTGTGTGGCTGGAGCTTCAAGGGTGTCTGGTGTAAAGGCAGCATTGATGGAGTTGAAAAGGTACAGGCTGGGGTCAGACATACCTGATTTCAAATCTTGACCGCTGCCTCTCTACCTTGGTGGCTCTCAGGCTGTTTCCTGATGAGTCATATGGGAGGGAGTTAGTTGATATTTATACAAAAAGTTTGTTGTGAAATTTCTTTTTTTTAAATTTAAGATTTTATTTATTGATTTTAGAGAGGGAGAGAAGGGGGGAAGAGCAGGAAGCATCAACTCCCATATGTGCCTTGACCAGGCAAGCCCGGGATTTCGAACTGGCAACCTCAGCATTCCACATCGGCACTTGATCGATCCATTGCGCCACCAAGGGTCAGGCTGTGAAATTTCAGTGTTTACAAAATACCTAGCACAGTGCATGGTACATCCATAGGACTCATGCTTATTTCAGCATGGAACCTCTGTTTTCCTGAGGACCTCTCTGAATACCCTTTGATAAATCCAGCCCTGTTTATGTATCTTAGTTTATGTAGCAAATGTGAATTCAGCATGTACTGTAGGCCAGGCCCTGCACCGTGCTCTTCATCGTTAGGAACCAGGTGAGCTAGTGGAATCTGTGAAGGTGGGGGCAGAGCTTCGTCACAAGGGAGCAGAGAGCCTCCAAGTTGATGTTCTAATTGCAGTTTGCCTTGACTTCAGTGTGAACTTGCTGAACATTGACACTCAAATGGCAGCATCTAACTCCCTTACTTTAAAGACAAAGAAGCTGAGACCCCTAGAGGGACAGTAATTTGCTTAAGGTCATACAACCAGTGAGTTGCAGACCTGGGACTGGAATCCACTGTTTTCACTTTGCATTCTGTCTCATGCTCTGTGGGTCCCAATAGCTCAGACCCCAGTCACCTTCATTTAACAAGGGGTCCAGGCCAGAACAGTTTGACATGGAGGTGTCTGTTATCTTGTGGCTCAGATGAGATTGTCAGGAGGCAGAAATATCCCCTCTGTAGCAACAAAAAGCACCGAACTGTGGAATCTGAGAGTGCCAACTCTGGAAGGGATCCTCACGAGGTCTTTAGAATGCACCCTCCATTCTCCTTGCTCCTCTGTGCATTACTCAGCAGGTAGAGAAGCGTCTCTATCTTTCCAGGATCTCCTGGGATGTACAGGTCACATAGCCTCCTGTGGTTTCTGTTCTGGAGTCTTAATGACTATCACAGAGCAATACCTGTTGACTAAGTTGAGGCTTCTCCCCTCCTCTCCTGGGGAAGGTGGAGGACGTGGGTCACCACTTGGCTGCTTTTCCTGTAGGTGAGGTCAGTGTGAGGACACTGGGAAGTTCAGGGCTTGTAAGGGTGGTTCTGCCTTGCCGACCGCCCTCCCCTCCCCAGCCCCGTGACCCTCGTTGGCAGGGTCCAGGACAGGAGGAGAGTTCCCTTTAAAGCTCTGAAATTGGAGCCGAACAGCTGCTCACCAGTCGTCGCCCCCTGGGGAGGGGAGGTTAACCGCTCAGGAGCCCAGGTGGAGATGGGGGCAGGGCTTTGTCTCTGGGCAGCAGCCTCCAACTCCTGAGTTTTCATTCCAACTTTGCCTTGACCTCTTCTGAAAGGACAGTTCTCCCCTTGCTTTTGTGTTTTCCATTTAGATATTGAGCAGATTCTAATCGCCTCCTGTGTGATGTAGTCCTGGAGCCTTTAGCTTAGTAGCGACTGGGTCTTTGGGAACATTTCCATTGGAACTCCAGTCCCTATGATCTGTGCCCACACCTCCTGCCTTTAATACTGGCAGGTTCCTGGCAAGGCAGGAGGATGGCCTGGCTCCCTGTGGCGTGGGCCAGCTCCTTGGCGGTGCCAAGGGTAGGCGGCCCCCATGGGTGGGGACTCAGCTTCCTTTGACCCAAACTTCAGGGGAACAATAGAATTCAGAGGAGTCACCAGGGGCAGGAAATGGGAGCTGTGCTAAGGCAGGGTGACCCTCCTGGGGGATGGGATTGCATATCCGGCCGGCAGAAAGGAAGGGCAGGGTGTTGGGGGCAGTGCAAAGGGCACTGGGGAGGGGCTGATGACACATAGGGTGGGCCTGTCCTCTGAAGGGGGCTGTTGACTCAGTGAAACCTGAGCTGCTTAGAGCCCGTTAGTTGGCTGAGCTTTCTACTTTGTGTCTTATTAGCAAAGGCATTGTGTATGGTACCTGCCAGCCTCGGTGCTGCCCAGCTCACTCTGCCAGAGCCAGGTCTTCCCCTTCCCTTGATTCAAGCCCCTGCGATGTCTGCATGGTTCGTCCTGGCCCGGACAAAAGGCCAGTTTTGTTTCTTCCTGGCTGATCTTCATCTTGGCGTTGGGCCTTGAGTAATAGTTGATTGGGGAGGTGATTTGTGCCGTGGGCAGAGCTCTGGGTGGGGAGGCAGCAGGCCTGGATCAGCTGGACAGCATAAAGGGATTTTTTTATTTTATTTTAGCTACAAGCCGAGGAAGAAGGCGGGAGGAGATTCCTGCTGGAATGTGGTGGGAAGCAGAACGCTCTTCCTTCATTGTGAGAGGGTTAATGAGGGCTGTGGGAGAGAGGACAGTCAGAACGCTCTAGTTGCTTTTCCTGAGTGGCCAGGTGGCCAGACTCTTCCAGGTCAGGTTTGGGGACCCGAGGGAAGCTACAGGCGTGATCACAGAATCACTATAGGGTCTGGGAGGAGGGAAGGGTGGCAAAGTATGAAACACTGTCCCGATTGATTTCTTCAGCGTGACAAGATGGAGGTCCCGGAAATGGCAGGCTGGTAAGCTTCTCATTGGTCCCCTGAATTCTAGGTCAGACATTTGAACAATCTAAGAAGACTTCAGGATGAAGCTGAGATAACTAGTAGCCAACACGTGTTCACTCTGTCAAGTCTTAGAAAATAATCTAGTTTGGGTGGAAGAATGTTTAGTGAGAATTTGAGTCTAATGACTTTCTTGGGTTTGAGAGAAGTAACTAGGACCTGGGTGGTGCAGCAATCAGATGGATTTGTGTCTGGTTGAAGCTTAGTGCCCAGCATGCTGGACTGAGCTCATGTCACCAGTAAGAGGCCACAGATCTCTCTTTTTGCTTTATCCTCTGTCTATCCTGTGGGTGTTTGGGACAGCAAGCGTATTGGATGACGGAACCATGGTTCAGAATCACTATAATTGACTAAATTGCAGAAATATGAAAAACAAAAGGTCTCATCTGTTAAAATAAATACATGCTAATTGTAGAAACCTTTATAAATTAAAGGAGAAACAAAATGGTCCATAGTACCATGACTTAGGAACAAGCACAGTTTGTATTTTGGTGTATGTCTCCAGATTTGTGCTCACGCATAACTATGTATTTTTTTTATATAAGCTTTTTATTTATTTATTTATTTTTATTTTTATTTTTTTTACAGAGACAGAGAGAGTCAGAGAGAGGGATAGATAGGGACATATAGGAATGGAGAGAGATGAGAAGCATCAATCATCAGTTTTCTGTTGCGACACCTTAGTTGTTGATTGATTGCTTTCTCATATGTGCCTTGACCGTGGGCCTTCAGCAGTCCGAGTAACCCCTTGCTGGAGCCAGCGACCTTGGGTCCAAGTTAGTGAGCTTTGCTCAAACCAGATGAGCCTGTGCTCAAACTGGCGACCTCGGGGTCTCGAACCTGGGTCCTCTGCATCCCAGTCCGATGCTCTATCCACTGTGCCATCGCCCGATCAGGCATAACTATGTATTTTAACATAATTGCACTTATACCCTATCCTGTTTTTTCCTACTGAATACTATATAGTGAATCATAACCCATGTTATAAAAAATCATCGAAAACTGTAATTTTAAGGGTTTAACTAATATTCTACTATATGAGTGCTCCTTAATTTAACTGTACCTTACTGGACTTTTAAAAAATTGTTTTTCGTTTTTAGCTATTAAAAATGACTTGCTATCTAGCAGTGTTGAGCTTGTATACTTTCCTCAAGATGAGATCTAATAGAGTCAAGTGTAAAATCCTGCATTCAAGGTCAAAACATCAATTAAATTAGTATACATTAGGAACCATCAGTTTTTTTTCTTTTATTTTTAGAGAGACAGAGAGAGTCAGAGAGAGGGATAGATAGGGACAGACAAACAGGAATGGAGAGAGATGAGAACCATCAATTAGTAGTTTTTTTGTTGTGGCACCTTAGTTGTTCATTGATTGCTTTCTCATATGTGCCTTGACAAGGGAGCTACAGCAAACCGAGTCACCCCTTGCTCAAACCAGATGAGCCCACGCTCAAGCTGGAGACCTCGGAGTCTTGAACCTGGGTCCTCTGCATCCCAGTCTGACGCTCTATCCATTGCGCCACCGCCCGGTCAGACTTGGGCTTTTTGTTTGACAAAGGAAGGGGAAAGTTGTGAGCATTTGTGAAGTGCCTGCTAGGTGCCAGGAGTTATTCTAGACATTTCTGCCTATATCATCTCCTTTAATCTTTATAGCAGCCCTGTGAGGTAACGTTTGTTTTTTCTCTTGTTTTTTAACCTCTACTGTACTGAAGAGGGGAAAAGTCACACAAAAATTAATGCTGGGCTTGGAGTTTGAACCCAGGTCAATCTGACTCTTCGCAACGTAAACCCTGAGCTTGTGTGTCCGGTAGTGAGATGGGGTCTGAGTCCAGGAAAGCCTCAGTCCACTAAGCTATGTGGTCTTGGGTCACTTGGGAGTCATGCTTGGTTTTGGAGGGTGGATACACCCTGACTTGTTAAGTATTGAGCTTGCTGATGTTGTGGGGGTCGCAGCAGAGGGCAGATGAGAAGTGGAAACCATGTTGTCATATCTCGCTTCCAGAGATTGGCACTCTTTGCAGCAATAGTAAGTCAGGTTCATCTGCTCTGAAGTCAGTTTTGCTTTGTAGCACATAGAACTATCTAGAACTTCATTACATAGAACTATGTAGAACTTGGTAGGGATGCTTTGGAAGAGGTCTTTGCAGTGGGTGGGAGATGGGACCAGATGACCTCTAGGGCCAGTTTTTTCCACGTGGTCCTGGGCCTCATTTTCTCCATCTACAGCAGGTAGGGATTACACTTCATGGGAGGTATTTTCCCACTTTGATATTCTGAGATTCCTACTGGCAGCGAGGCTGAGAGACATGGGGTGGGACAGCAGGGTCCAAGCAGTTAGAGGGGAAAGAAGGGGAGATACGGGAGTTACTGCCTGTCTCCCCATCATCTTTGCACAATTTGGATAAACAGGTGTTAGGGACAGGATGCACCCATGAGGCCGGGGCAGGGGAAGGTGGCCATAGTGAGCACAGACTCTAGAGCTGTGCTGTCCGATAAGGATACAGCATGAGTCAGATATGTAGTTCTAAGTCATCTAGGGGCCATATTTAAGAAATTAAGATGTGCTGTTAGGAGTAAAAGGATACAATGCTGGATTTCTAATATGTATTCTTTGTATGAAAAAAGGTTAACTATCTCACTTGTTTTAAAGTACCAATTACATGTTTAAACAATATTTTAGACATAGTAGTTTAATAAATTATGTTTTTAAAATTCATTTTGCCACCTTCTTAACTTTTTTTTTTTTTACACTCTTAAGAATTGGTTGCAGTACGTGGTGCTTTAGTGTGCTGGGCCCCTCCTTGACTGGCCAGCCAGCTGCACCTGGTCTATTCCGCGTGGCTTGCTGGCTCAGGCTGGGCTGGCCCCATCCAAAACAACAAATGCTGGTGCCCAGCCTGGGTATCAACCACTTACATGGCCTTGTTTCCAAGTGGATGACCATGCATTCTGGAATGGGAGGTGGGGCAATTGTCAGACCTGCAGGGGTAAGCCACTGGGTGGGAGTGTGGCTGGTGCAAGGAGAGTCAGCAGGTGTGTTTTCTGGGTCAGGGTGGGTCTTCTGTGATGGTGACCTCAGCCAGGGGTCTGAGGGCTTTGGGCCATTGGAATTTATAGAGCTTCTCAATGTTCTTGCCTATCTCTGTCCTGTGTCACTGCTACGACCTGGAAGCTGTGCCACTGTCCAGATGTTGGAGTCTTCATTCATTCCTCCCTGGGGCAGGTCTTTTCCAGAGATAATGAAGAACTGACATGGGAGTCCTGCTTTCCTGGTGCTGCTAATGCTGGCTTCCCCAGAGCCCTGCAGGCTCCCCAGGCTCCCTGCTGCTCTGGGCACTGGGGGCTGCTCCCTAGCACGAAGAGCCCCTGCCTGGCTTCCTGGGCAGGGTGTGCACCCAGGGCCCCCACCTGGGGTGCCGTGTGCTGCACAGGCACCAGGTGTGGGCGCACCCTTAGGTCCTGGCAAGGTGGGGCATGGTCTTGTCTCTGTTTGGGTGAATAACTGACTGAGCAAAGGCACCCCAAGGCTGGGAGAACAAGCATTTGGTGAGCAGCACACTGAATGTGTGCGTAAACGAAGGTTTATCAGTTCCCTTATTTTATTTTTTTTTAATTATTTATTTATTTATTTATTTTTTACAGAGACAGTGAGTCAGAGAGAAGGATAAATAGGGACAGACAGACAGGAACGGAGAGAGATGAGAAGTATCAATCATTAGTTTTTCGTTGCGCGTTGCAACACCTTAGTTGTTCATTGATTGATTTCTCATATGTGCCTTGACCGCGGGCCTTCAGCAGACTGAGTAACTCCTTGCTGGAGCCAGTGACCTTGGGCTCAAGCTGGTGAGCTTCTGCTCGAACCAGATGAGCCTGTGCTCATGCTGGTGACCTCGGGGTCTTGAACCTGGGTCCTCCGCATCCCAGTCCGACGCTTTATCCACTGTGCCACCACCTGGTCAGGCAACACCACATATTTTAAAATGTAATTCCGTGAGAGCCATACAACGAACGACCTGTGTACTTTACGCATTATCCAATAAAAATTTGGTGTTGTCCCGGAGGACAGCTGTGATTGGCTCCAGCCACCCACAACCATGAACATGAGCGATAGGAAATGAATGGATTGTAATACATGAGAATGTTTTATATTTTTAACGTTATTTTTTTATTATTAAAGATTTGTCTGCGAGCCAGATGCAGCCATCAAAAGAGCCACATCTGGCTCACGAGCCATAGTTTCCCGACCCCTGGCCTATGGCAACAATCTAGTGATTTTCAAACTTTGTTTCTCACGCACTCATAAACTAATTACTAAAGAAAAAGGGGCTCTGACCTCTTCTTTTTTAGTAACTAATTTATTTGTGCCATGAGATGAAAATGGTTGTATTTAGACAGGGGCACTGACCTTAGTAATTAGTGTGTGTTTGTGCCATGAAAAAAAAAGGTTGAAAACTAATCAACTGAGCTACCCAGCCAGAGCCATAAATTTTGCCTTTATTTTAGAATCCTGAAGAAAGAACCTGAGGAGAAAAAATGTGCAAGACTTACTCTTCCTACCTTTTTTTTTTTAAATTAATAGCCTTTATTTTTTTATTTACTTTTTGAGCAATTTTGGGTTTGCAGAAAAGCTAAGCAGAAGGTTTAGAGAGTTCCTTGCCTTCTCCTCCACTTTCTCCCATTATTAACATTTTACACTAAAGTCCAGAGTTTCTATCAGGCCTCACTCTGTGTCATTCATTCTTTTGTTATGGATAAATGCACAGTGACATGTACCACCATTATAATATCCTACAGAGTAGTTTTCCTGCCCTCAAATCCCTGTGCTTTATCTGTTCATCCCTTCTCTTCAGTTCCCTGGCGACCATGAGGACCATTTTTTCTGTCTCCATAGTTTGTTTTCTACAGAATGTCATATGGTTGCAGTCCTTGTACCCTTTTCAGATTGGTTTTCACTGAGCAATATGCCTTTAAGTTTCCTCCAGGTCTTTTCATGGCTTGATAGCTCATTACTTTTTTTTCTTTTTTCTTTCCACGTGAGAGGAGAGGAGATAGAGAGACAGACTCCCACATGCGCCCTGACCAGGATCATCTGGAAACTCCTGTCTAGGGCTGATGCTCTGCCCATCTGAGGCCATGCTCGCAACTAAGCTATTTTTAGCACCTGAGGCAGAGGCTCCATGGAGCCATCCTCAGCACCCAGGGCCTGTACACTCAAACCAATCAAGCCATGGCTGCAGGAGGAGAAGGGGAGAGAGAGGGAGAGAAGCAAATGTTCGCTTCTGCTGTGTGCTGTGACTGCGAATTGAACCTGGGACATCCACACTGGGCTGATGCTCTACCACTGAGCCAACTGGCCAGGGCTAATAGCTCATTTCTTATTGTCTTTGAATGATATTCTCCACCATTTCTCTTTGTAAGTGGGGATACTGAGATCCAGAGAAAGGAAGTTACTGACTCAAGAGGCACCATGAATTTGTGGCGAGGCTGAGTTTGGAGCCTAATTCATCTTCCTTCTCAGAGCTGTGTGGAGGGGTTCCTGTGACAGGCTCTGTCTGTGCTGGGGCCTAAAGCCTGTTTAATCACGGCCCTCTTAGTGGCTTCAGGGCAGGCCACAGGGTGGGGTGGGAGTGGAGATGGGTAGACACCCACGGGCTCTGACCCACTTCCTGGATGTGTTCGGGCTAGGCCTACAGACACCCACATCCCTAGATACCTAGAAGGGGTGGCTGGGGGCAGCCTCCAGGTCCCAGCTTCTGGAGAGCTGAGGGGATGGGATGCTGGCCCTTGGGGGTATGGCGCTGTGGAATGGATGGGGACTCTGCTACCCCGAGGGCTCAGGGCTTCAGGAATCTTATCTCCCTCCTTTTCTCCTCATCTGAGACCCACCCACAGGCCTGCTTCCCTCTCCAGATCATTACTTATCTCTCCTCTTGTTGCCCCTCATTCGTTCTGCTTCTCTCCTGCTGCTTCCCAAAGGGAATTGCTTCCCACTGGCTGTCGCCACCTCCATCATCCCTCTAGTAACCACAGATGTGTGAGGAGCTGTAAAGCCAGTTACCACAGCCATCATCACAGCCGCCTGGCCCATGCAGGGTCGCATTAGATTTGGACAGACGGTAATGAAACAACGGAGCCAAGAGCTGGTGGACCATCATCTTTAATCCTAGCTTGCACCCGGCAGGCAAGAAATACACACAGTGGGCTCCAAAACCCACTCATTCAGTGCTCACAAAGCTACTGACTTATTCGAGTTTCCTAGAATCAAAGGTGTCTACCTCACCAGCCTTATTCACCTCGTTCCCCATCACCTTCCTTCTCCCTGCACAAACTCTGCACAAACTGGTTTCTCACTCAACAGTCCGCCATCTTTTTTTTTTTTTTTTTGTATTTTTCTGAAGCTGGAAACAGGGAGGCAGTCAGACAGACTCCCGCATGCGCCCAACCGGGATCCACCAGGCATGCCCACCAGGGGGTGATGCTCCGCCCATCGGGGCGTTGCTCTGTCGCCACCAGAGCCACTCTAGTGCCTGGGGCAGAGGCCAAGGAGCCATCCCCAGCGCCTGGGCCATCTTTTGCTCCAATGGAGCCTTGGCTGTGGGAGGGGAAGAGAGAGACAGAGAGGAAGGAGAGGGGGAGGGGTGGAGAAGCAGATGGGCGCCTCTCCTGTGTGCCCTGGCCGGGAATCGAACCCGGGACTTCCGCACGCCAGGCCGACGCTCTACCACTGAGCCAACCGGCCAGGACCAACACTCCACCATCTTGACTGCTTCTCCTCTCCTCCACATGGCCTTTCTCTGCTCTCCTCTCTGCTCTCTCCTCTAATGCTAATCTCAGGAACTGAGAGAGAGCAAGCTCCCAGGCTGCCCTTATTTTATAGCAGGGGTCCCCAAACTTTTTACACAGAGGGCCAGTTCACTGTCCCTCAGACCGTTGGAGGGCCGCCACGTACAGTGCTCCTCTCACTGACCACCAATGAAAGAGGTGCCCCTTCCGGAAGTGCAGCGGGGGGGGCCGGATAAGTGGCCTCAGGGGGCCTCATGCGGCCCGCGGGTTGTAGTTTGGGGATGCCTGTTTTATAGTGTAGAAATCAAAACCTTTAATCAAATATACAAAATAGGGAAGTCTCTAATTCAAAGTCACTTATCTGGTGCATGATGAGATTGTACCACCCCACATCGAAAAAGGTGGGAAAGGCTTAGTCCTAAAACCAAGCCCCAGGCTACAAGGATCCTGCCTGCCCACAGCCCGCCCCCAACACACATTAATATCACCTGGGCGACAGGCTTCCATGTCGGCAGCGCCATCTTTAACAAAGTGAGCATAATATATTTTGTCTGCCCAACAGGAGCCCTTCCGAGAGCCCACCTCTGTGCCTGTACCTGTGGACATGATTGACCTTAATTTTCAAGACTGTCTCCCCTTAATCCCTCAAGACTGAGGAGATAACATAATTACCCGTGGAATCTATCTGAGGGGACAGACACAGGCTCAGAGAGTCAAGTAGCTTGTCCAGGGATATTGGACATCAGGCCAGCAGAGCCACATGAGGCTCAGCCAGGATCTGAGCTCAGGCCTGCGTCTCTGCCCCGTCTGGGACAATCTCATACAGGGAAGGATGATGGGGTCCTCTTGTCTGTCACCCACTTCCCATTCTGTCCTCACACTGAGAGGTAGTGAGGGGTGGTGGGTAGTGCGGAGCGCTGTGTTCCAGGTTGCTTACCTGTGTTGTTTCCCTTAATCCTTCATGTCTGTGCATGGTGGTCTTCTCCCTGTTTGAGAGATGAGGAGACAGAAGCTGTAGGGAGGGCTGACCTGTGGTGGCACAGTAGATAAAGCGTAGACTTGAAACACTGAGGTTGCCAGTTTGAAACCCTGGGCTGCCTGGTCAAGGCACATACTGGAGGCAACTACTGTTGAGTTGATGCTTCCTGCTTCTCACTCCTCTTTCTCCTCTCTCTAAAATAAAAAAAATAAAAAAAAAGATGAAGAAGAAGCTTTAGGGAGGCTAGATAAGTTGGTGGGAAGAGGCGGTTTTCATTCAGGTCCTGACTCTGAACCTTCCGCCCACTTCCCGAGCTTTGTGCCTGTGTGGAGAGGAAGAGGCACTGCTCGAGTGATGGAACGGTGCTCTGGTGATGCGGTTTCCGGCACTGTGACACCTAGGCTTGTGTGGTTTCTTGGCTTTTTGAGAATGGCCCTTCTTCTGGCATCCAGCAAACCCTGGCCAGCCTTCTAAAGTCACTGTGGGGTCAGTTTTTTCCAGCGGAGTGCACGGCCCGCCCCGCCCATCTCTGCTGGGCTGTTTTCTTCTCCACTCCCCGCCCCCCTTCATGCCCGTGCTGCGCCTGCCTCCAGCCTGGGGACCCTCCTGACTTGTCTTTCCATTTCTAGCTATAAATCGACTTTTCCCTTTGTCTCCCGTATTTTGAATCCAGTGCCTGAAGTGCCTTCCCCCCTTCTCTGTCCACACCTTTTCCCTTCTATCTCTTGGTGCTTTTTAAAAAATCGTGGTGAAATATATACATAACAAATTTTACCATTGTAGCCATTTTTTAAAATTTATTTATTTATTTATTTTTTACAGAGACAGAGTGAGTCAGAGAGAGGGATAGACAGGGACAGAGAGAGATGAGAAGCATCAATCATTAGTTTTTCATTGCGCGTTGTAACACTTTAGTTGTTCATTGATTGCTTTCTCATCTGTGCCTTGACCGTGGACCTTCAGCAGACTGAGTAACCCCTTGCTAGAGCCAGCAACCTTGGGTTCAAGCTGGTGGGCCTTTGCTCAAACCAGATGAGCCCGTGCTCAAGCTGGCGACCTCGGGGTCTCGAACCTGGGTCCTTCCGCATCCCAGTCCGATGCTCTATCCACTGCGCCACCTCCTGGTCAGGCCCATTATAGCCATTTTTAAGTGTGCAGTTCAGCGTCAGTACCTACACTGGCTGTGTTGTGCCGCCATCACCATTCTTGTTCAGAACTTTCCAGCTTCCCAAACAGAAACACTGCTCTCATGAAACAGTAATTCCCCATTCCCTCTTCCTCCAGCCCTCCTGACCTCTGTTTTACTTTCTGTGTTAGGTACTTCACGTAAATGGAATCATATACTATTTGATCTTTTGCGTCTGGCTTATTTCACTCAGCGTCATGTTTTCAAGGCTCATCTGTGCTGTAACATGTGTCAGAATTTCCTTCCTTTTTTAGGATGAATAATACTCCGTCATATGGACATAACACATTCTGTTTATCCATTCATTTGTTGATGGACATCTGGATTGTTTCCGCCTTTTGGCTGTCTTGGGTGCCTTTTGACATGTCTTTCTTTGCTCAGAAATTTTTTACGTAACACATATTTCAATTCAATTCATTAGCACAGAACTCATGACCCGGACAGAGCTTATCTAACACATGTATGTTCCCCCCGAGGCCCATCGCAGTTTCTGGCCCTTAGGACACTAGACAGCGCTGTGGATCTGCACTGGGGCCATTTTAAACAGCACAGTCAATAACAAGAAGCACAAACACACGGAAGTTTGGCAGTAAATAGACTGTGGAGAGCACACTTGTTAGCCACAGGGGAGCTGAGACCAGAGGGCGAGTGCAGCCCTGGCCAGACTGAGCAGGATGTGTGTGACTCAGTTTGGGCTGCATGGCACATGTACGTATCTTCAAGTGACCATGAAAACACTGCTAGTATTGATTTGTGGGTTACAAATTTTTGTGAGTAGGCAAATTTGCATGTATGCATTCTGAATAAGGACCTTATTATTCACAGGAAACCCTGGACCCCTGCTGCCCACTGGGTTGAAAGACACTGAGGGCAGGCCATGATATTTGTGCCTCAGTACCCAATGCCTGGCACATAGTAGGTGTTCAGTATACAGCTTTGAATGAAGGAATGGAAGGCTCAAAGGACCAATGCACTAATTGTGAGGTGTGAGGCATGAAAATAAGCAGGGAGGGATTTTTTTGGTTGGGGAACCTGTTTAACCACATGTGTCTGTCACATGCTCCTCTCCTTCCTAGGAACCAACTCTCCTCAGCTGGAGGCATGCAGATGCTGATCTTGGTAGTTGTAGCTTTAATAGCTTATCTAATACATGTATTTTCTCTGGGGGCTGAGGTTGAGT
This sequence comes from Saccopteryx leptura, assembly GCF_036850995.1. Lineage (NCBI taxonomy): Eukaryota > Metazoa > Chordata > Mammalia > Chiroptera > Emballonuridae > Saccopteryx > Saccopteryx leptura. Next base: position 114,347,907 of record NC_089504.1, read on the forward strand.
TCTAGTTCTCATTTCAACTAGCTGTGGGGCCTTTTGGCAAGGCACTTCACCTGGAAGTTGGAGGGCAACCTTCTCCTCTGAGGTTTTTCCTCACTCACACCATCCTTGGGGAACCCCACAGCTCCCAGCTGGTACCATCACCAGAGGCTGCGGATGTGGTGGGTTGAAGCTGAGAAAGGCTCTGGAAGACTTGCATCCACAGAGAGAAATGCCTTTAGCTCTCCTTAGCTGGTCCTTCAGGGTCTGGTTCCCCTCCCTGTCAGTCTCACATCTAGTTTAAATTCCTCACACTGTAGACTCAGACGCTCCCCTCCTCTGTCCACAGCACTGTTGGGAAAGGGGTCCGAGCAGCATTGTGGGTGGGAGGCTGTTTGCTGTGGGAAGGAGCTGAGCTTAGCCACTTAGAGCTTCGCGGCGCAGGCACAGCCCTTCGTCCTGGGAGCCTGACCCCGTCATCTGAAACGGTGGTATTGGCCAACTCGAGGGGGTGTGGGGAGGATTAGAAGAGATGTTATGTTAGCCCAGTGCCAGGCACAGAGTGGGCATTCAGAAATGATACGTACTAGCGTTAATATTAAAATGATTCTCTGTCTGATGTCTGTGTCCCTCAGTGTCCTGGGTACCTTCTTCCAATGATTGTTGGGCCCCCAGTCTGTCTGCAGGCTAATCTGCCCGGTGCACATGGGCATGCATGAGGGGAAGGCAGCACTGTGCTGGGCAGGGGGGCTCCCCACTCTGACCCGGCTCTGCCTGGAGGGCAGCTTCTCTCTGGCCCCAGGCCCACGTCCTTGCCTTCCTGCCCAGCCTCCTGAGTTCCAGCAAAGCAACCAGGACCTCGGGCGTGCACATTTCCCCTGGTTCTCAGACAGCCCTGGCTGTGGTTGGTAAGAAAATGACTGAGAAGGGAAGACAGAAGGTGTCTGAGGCCTTTGTGGGCTGGGGCCTGGGCCCCATCCAGGCAGAGGGAGGCCTTGGTGGAGCTGTGCGCCTCGCACCCACATCTGCGGAGGCCTCCCGCACTTCCTCACGCTCAGGCTCATGTGGCTGCACCGGCCTCCCACTGACACCTCAGCCTCCCCAGGGCCCGAACCCATTTCTTCAGAGTTTACTCTAGGAATAGGTACTCAAGAGAGGGTTGTTGTTTTTTTAATTTTGCAAAATTTCAGTTTTATTGAAGTATAATTGACATCTAAAAATTACAAGATATTTTAAGTGTACATCCGATGATTCGATATTTAAAAACATTATGAAAGGAATTGCCCCCATCTAGTTAATCAAAACATCTATCACGACACGTATTTATAGTATTTTGTTTTTGGTGAGAACATTTAAATTCTGCTTTCTTAGCATATTTCAATTTCACAATCCAGTGTTATCAGCTGTAGTGCCGTGCTTTATGTTAAATCCTCGGAACTCTTCACCTTCCGGCGGAAAGTCAGTACTTTGACCAGCGTCTCCCTGTTCCCTTCCCCTCACTAGATGTTTGTTGATGGACTGGTGTCAGGAATTAAATAAGGACAGAGACTCACCCTAAGCAGGAAGACAATGCCACTAAACTTGGGGTTTGGGAGGTGGTACGGAGACTGAGGGGGTGGTGGGGAGACTGGGACTAAGTCTAGAAGAAGGCTGGGGTCTGCTGGTCCTGCTATCCCCTTTTGTTCGTATTTAAGAAATGAGGTCAGGTTAGGGAAGGCCCAGGGATCTACCCCGCCCAAACCAGGGAGTTTGCACTTCTGCTTAGTGTGAGCGACACCTTTGGCCCGATCTCCAGAGTCCAGCCCAGTGGTGATAGCCAGGAAAATGACAGGAGGAGCATGTTTGTCTCTGCTCTGAAGTGAACTGGATGGGGGAGAGCCACACTCCATTTGGGGTAGATGTTCCGTAGCCATAACTGTTGGATTGGGCAAAGCTCCTGGGATTCAGACACATGACTCCTGGCCTTGCAGACGAGTTCACCAACCTGAAGGGGAGGATACCCGGTCTGGGATTGAGACAGAGGGGACCCACCGCCACCCTGAATTACTGTAGCCATTCTCCCTGCCTTGTACCTCTTTATACCTCTGGGACGAAGATTAGGATGGGTCCCCAGGAAGTAAACTCCAAGCTTTCTTTTTCCTTCCAGGTTCTCAGTTATAGGAGCCGTTGGGGTGAAGGAGGTAGTTCTTCCGCAGGCCTGGGGGAGAAGCAGCAGACTGCGAGCTGCGATTTCAGTGGGCAGGATGTCAGCACCCACAGGTCCTGAGAGTCCTCATGTGGCTGGAACTTTTAGCCTGGATCCCAGAGCTCTTGGAATCAGGCCAGAGGGAAGAGGGGCAGAGAGAACCATTTTTATCTTCATAGTAGGGAGGGAGATTCGCCCTCTCCTAGTTGTGTCTTTCTAAGTTTCTAGATGACACCAGGCCAGTCTTAAAAACCTTTTGAATTTCAGTTTCCATCACTTCCAATTTGGGGTCAGGGAACACAAGGAGGAGGGTATACTATTATATGTGTTGACCTCCAACAAATTAGAGACATTGTAATAAAAGGAAATTGGTGGTAGATTTGTCCCTGACTGAGGAAAGGGGATCATTGGAAGAATCAGTTTCTTAAGGATGACATCTACTACCTACTGGTAAATTACCAACGCGAGGTAGGAGTGCTGATGCCCATGATGTAATCATGTTCTCTGGTAGCTCACAGACCAGTTGGGGAAGGTACAAGGTACAACCACTTGTACAGGAGCAGAGGTGGTCATGTGTTGAGCTGCATGTTGGAGACTGGAGGCTAGGGAGAGTTAAGTGATGGTTGTGGAAGGCTCCTAAAGGAGGTAGGCTTTGAGAGCAGGAGGGGGGTGTCTTTTTTTTTTTTTTTAAAGGTTGTTTAATTTTATTTATTTTTTACAGAGACAGAGAGTAAGTCAGAGAGAGGGATAGACAGGGACAGACAGACAGGAACGGAGAGAGATGAGAAGCATCAATCATTAGTTTTTCATTGCGCATTGCAACACCCTAGTTGTTCATTGATTGCTTTCTCATATGTGCCTTGACCGCGGGCCTTCAGCAGACCGAGTAACCCCTTGCTGGAGCCAGCGATCTTGGGTTCAAGTTGGTGGGCTTTTTTGCTCAAACCAGATGAGCCCGCGCTCAAGCTGGCGACCTCTGGGTCTCGAACCTGGGTCCTCTGCATCCCAGTCTGACGCTCTATCCACTGCGCCATCGCCTGGTCAGGCTTTTTTTTTTTTTTAACAGAGACAGTCAGAGAGAGGGATAGATAGGGGCAGACAAGAACGGAGAGAGATGAGAAGCATCAATCATCAGTTTTTCGTTGTGGCACTTTAGTTGTTCATTGATTGCTTTCTCATATGTGCCTTGACTGTGGGGCTGCAGCAGACCAAGTAACCCCTTGCTCGAGCCAGCAACCTTGGGCTCAAGCTGGTGAGCTTTGCTCAAACCAGATGAGCCCACGCTCAAACTGGCGACCTCGAGGTCTTGAACCTGGGTTCTCTGCATCCCAGTCTGACGCTCTATCCACTGTGCCACACCCTGGTCAGGCAGGAGGTGGGTGTCTTAAGGACATAGTCCTGAACCAAGCAAGGGACAGGACTTTAGGACAGGGGTCCCCAAACTACGGCCCGCGGGCCGCATGCGGCCCCCTGAGGCCATTTATCCGGCACTTCTTTCATTGGTGGTCAGTGAGAGGAGCACATTGAACATCTCATTAGCCAAAAGCAAGCCCATAGTTCCCATTGAAATACTGGTCAGTTTGTTGATTTAAATTTACTTGTTCTTTTTTTAAATATTATATTTGTTCCCGTTTTGTTTTTTAACTTTAAAATAAGATATGTGCAGTGTGCATAGGGATTTGTTCATAGTTTTTTTTTATAGTCCGGCCCTCCAGCGGTCTGAGGGACAGTGAACTGGCCCCCTGTGTAAAAAGTTTGGGGACCCCTGCTTTAGGATCTGGTTTTGCCAGTTTCTTGGGGCAAGTTACTGCCATCCTGGAGTCTCAGTTTCTCCATTTATAAACTGGGGACCATGATTCCCTTCCTGTTCTGAAAGAGGTTTTAAGAAACTTATTGTTCTCATTATTAGAAAGATGGGAATAAAAGCTTATAAGTTTCTGCATCTTCTGAAAATCCCTGGGTAACCAGCATCTGTGGCTCCCAGGGTGGAGCTGGATATTGTTTGGGCCTAGAATTTGCAGTAGGTGGGCCATCTGGTGGGCTTTTGGGTGGGGTAGGGTGCAGAGAAGGCCTCTAGGCCAGGCACTGGGAGCCAAGTCAAGGATTATTTTTACTCCTCTGGTCATGGCACATGGCCTGGGCTTAGTGTTGCCATCTGTTTCCCCCCACCCCCCTTCAGCTCTCATTCTGGCAGGCCCCAAGGGCCATTCTGGAGCACTTGGGGAAGGAGGAGAGGAATGGGGATTCTTTTCTGGACTGGTATTGGCTTACCCCCCATCCTCCTAGCCGAGGGGCAGAGGCTGTGTGGGAGGTTTGCCTAGTGGGGGAACTAGCTGCCAGGCTGGGCTGTGAGCAGTGGGGGTGGGAGAGGCTGGACCAGGAGATGGGAGCAGGCCGCACAGGGCTGGGAGCAACTCCATGTCAGTAATGAATCCCGTGGCCCAGGGCCTTGGGTGACCCGCTGCCCTGCTTTTGCTGGGACAGACCCAATCTTGGGGACATGGAGTTCAGGTCCTCAGAAAACCTCCCTCATGGGGCAGTGTCTGGCCCAAGTCTGATTCTCCCAGGTGTGGTATTCTGCTGGGCTTCCTGGGCCCAACTTCTGTAGGGACCCAGGGTGCTCATTTCACTTGCTGGTCTAGCACAGCTTGGATGAAGCACAGGCCTGGAGACCACAGCCTCTGGCTTTGGGGGGGCTTATGCAGGAGCTCTTCTGACTTTCTGGCCTCCACAGCACCCTCCACCTGGTTTGGACTGTCCATCCATGTTTAGTGTCAGGTCCCAGAAGAAAAATCTAGACTAAAGCCAGGACATACAAAGCCTTAGATATTAATAATAATTAGTGTCAATTAATATTACATATTGGGGCTTAAGATATATGTACCTATCAGGTCCATTTAGGGCTTTAGATCTTTCAGTTGAGGCATTTTTTATAGCTTAGTAATAATGATTGTGAGGGTGGTGATGGTGACAAGAAATAGCTCTAACTGAGCACTGACTGTGTCAGGCTCCATACTAGTTAACATACTAACTTTTTGACCATTATATGGGACACCTCTCCATGGCAGGTCAGTTCCCAGGCTTCTCTGAGCAAAGCCACAGGTGAAAGTCTGCAGGGTATGTTGAGCAGCTGGTAGGAGCTCCCCCAGGACATGGTTGGTCTGAGTAAGGAATGTGAGTGACAGCCACTGATAGGACAGAAGGGAGCTTTGGTCCCAGTGGGAGCAGCCCCTCTTAGGTTTTTCTTTCTTTTCTTTAATGTTTATTTTATTGATTTTAGAGAGAGAGGAAGGAAGAGACAGTATCATCAAACTGTTCCTGTGTATGCCCCTGACCAGGGATCGAACCTGGCAACCTCTGTGCTTCAGGACTGTGCTCTAATCTACTGAGCTATCCGGCCAGGGTCACCCCTCCCTTAGTTTTACCGATGAGCAACCTTAGGTTCCGGGAAATGGAGGGTTGACCTTGTTCACACAGTTGCTTGTAGAACTGCAACTGAAACCAGCCTCTTGATTCCCAGACATCACACTTCATTTTACAAGCCTCCGGAATAAATCCCACAGGGATTTGCAGCAGCTCGAGCTTTCCCTCTGGGCTGCTGAAGTCCAGACATTTACAGAGATTTTTTTGTTTGTTTGTTTCTTGACACTTAAACATAGGACAGCAGTTCTTCCTCCCCACAGAGAAATCATTATTTCATAAAGAACACTTACCAGACATCCATTCATTTGTTCATTCTTTTTTTGCCATCGTTGTGCAACGTGCCTGGACTTACTAGAGAACGACAACCATCCCGGCCCATCCTCGTGCTGTCTGAAGTGTGATGAGGGAGACCAGTCTGTTCTGGGATGACGGCTAGGACGCGAGAAGCACAGGGCTCTGCACATGGGAGGGCACCTAATCCAGACTTGAGCTCTGGGAAAGGGATGTTTGGGCTGGGCCACAATCAGGTAAAGGGGCGGGGATGAAGAGGAAATTTACAGACAGCCTCTCCGGTGTGGAGAAAGAGCTGAACATGTTGAAGGTATCATTTGGCTAATTGAGTGTAGCAGGAGTCACCCCCCCCCCTTTTTTTTTCTGTGGCAGAGACAGAGAGTCAGAGAGTGAGGGACAGACAGACAGGAAGGGAGATGAGAAACATCAATTCTTCATTGAGGCTCCTTAGTTGTTCATTGATTGTTTTCTCATATGTGCCTCAACTGGGGGACTACAGCAGACAGAGTGATCCCTTGCTCGAGCCAGCGACTTTGGGCTCAAGCTGGTGAGCCTTGCTCAAACCAGACGAGCCTGCGCTCAAGCTGGCGACCTCGGGGGTCTCGAACCTGGGTCCTCCACATCCCAGTCCGACGCTTTATCCACTGCACCACCACCTGGTCAGGCTCATTTGGCTAATTGAGTGTGGGGGGTTTGGGGGTGGGTGCAAAGAAGGCTGTCAAGAGGATGGTGCAGATGGAGGGAAGGTATGGCAGGAGAGCAGGAGTCAGCTGGTGAATGGCCTTCTGGAGTCCCGTGATGGAATACGTCATTTTATCTAACATTACAGGGAAGCAATTGAAAGATTTAAAAGACTTTAAGTAGTAGAAGAGTCAAATGATCAGAGTTGTACTGTGTCAAAATCATGCCAGCTGCAGTGGAAAGATGGCATCTGAATGGGGTTGGCACAGTCATCATGTGAACACTGGCGGAGGCCCTGGGTTAAGGTACTGGAACAGAAAGAGAAGTGGGTTCAAGAAGACATTTAGGAGATAGAGACAGATTGTGATCCTTGTTTATGGGAGATAAGAAGTGTTGGGCAGATAAAAAGAAGGCCGAGGACATTTTGTGCTTTGGGCTAAGTGCTCAGAGACTGGTGAACTGTACCTTTGTGATTGTTGAAATTGTATAACTTGTGCTGTTGTAATTTGTGTAATGTGCCTAATTTCCTTGCACAGGAATGCCGGTGGTGTAGATTGTGGGTAGTAAAGTGAGCATAGGGGTGGATTGTTGGGCAGATAAAATATATTATGCTCACTTTGTTAAAGATGGCGCTGCCCACGAGGAGGCTGTCACCCAGGTGATATTAATGTGTGTTGGGGGCGGGCTGTGGGCAGGCAGAATCCTTGTAGCCTGGGGCTTGGTTTTGGGATTAAGCCTTTCCCACCCTTTTTGATGTGAGATGGTACAATCCCATCATGCCCTAGATAAGTTACTTTGTATTAGAGACTTCCCTATTTTGTATATTGGATTTTTGGATTTCTACACTATAAAATAGGGGCAGAACAGGAACTTGCTCTCTTAGTTCCTGAGATTAGCATTAGAGGAGAGAGCAGAGAGGAGAGCAGAGAAGCCACGTGGAGGAGGCCAGGAGAAGCAGCCAAGATGGCGAGTGTTGAGTGAAAGCCAGTTTGTGCAGAGTTTGTGGAGGGAGAAGGAAGGAGATGGGGAACAGAGGTGAATAAGTCTGGTGAGCTAGAAACCTTTGATTCTAGGAAACTCGGATAAGTCAGTAGCTTTGTGAGCACTGAATGTGAGTGGGTTTTGGAGCCCAGTGTGTGTTTTTACTTGCCCGCCAGGTGCAAGCTAGGATTAAAGATAATGGCCCATCAGTTTTTGGCTCCGTTGTTTCTTTACCGACTGTCCGAATCCAATGCGAACCTGTATGGGCCAGGCTGCTGTGATGGTAGCCCTGGCTACTGGGTTTACAAGAAGAAAGGGTCAAAATACACTCCTAGATTTCTGGCTTCTTCTTTTTTTTTTTTTATAAATAAATTTTTATTTTAATGGGGTGACATCAATAAATCAGGGTACATATATTCAAAGAAAACATTTCCAGGTTATCTTATCATTTAGTTCTGTTGCATACCCATCACCCAAAGAGAGATCGTCCTCCGTCACCCTCTATCCAGTTTTCTTTGTACCCCTTTCCTTCCCCCTCTCCCCCCTTCCCTCCCCCCACCCCCCCGTAACCACCACACTCCTGTCCATGTCTCTTAGTCTCGCTTTTATGTCCCACCAATGTATGGAATCCTGCAGTTCTTGTTTTTTTCTGATTTGCTTATTTCACTCCGCGTAATGTTATCAAGATTCCACCATTCTGCTGTAAGTGATCCGATGTCATCATTTCTTCTAGCTGAATAGTGTACTATGGTGTATATGTGCCCCATCTTCTTTATCCAGTCTTCTATTTTTTTTACAGTGATTAAAAGCCTTTAAGCAAACTCTTGGCCAATACAGCAAGAATCCATAAAAGAGTAGTGTCCTTAACATGTTCACCAAGTCCAAATTGGCCCCATCACCATGCCAAATCCCTGAAAAATGCAACCCAACCACAGTTCAGTCTGTTAGGAGCTGTCACAGGGAGCAGGAGTCCAGGAAAAGTCCACACAGGAAAAGTCCACATGGCACTGGGATTGTTGTCACCATTCTATACTTTGCAGCTCATGTCCAAGTCCCAAAGACTGCTGCTTCTAGCTGGTAATGATTCAGGTAGACTGGAAGATTTCTGGCTTCTTGGTGGATGGTGGTGTCATTTCCTGAGAGTGACAGAGGAGTAGGAACGGGGCTCAGTGGCAGGCCACAGATTTGATTTTGGACATGTTGAGTTTGAAGAGCTTTGGAGACGTCTCTTAGAGCTGCCTGGTAGGCATTTGCTATAGAGGCCCAAACTCAGGAAAGACAAAGCTGGTATGGGAGTCAAAACCATACAGTGAAAGTGTGAGACATAGGAACCCTCTCGGGGTAGGTATAGGGGTTAAAACAGAGAGGTCAGGTCAGAACCCTGATGAGAACATCTATAGAATGAGTCTGGCAAACACGGAGCCAAGAAGAGGGAAAGGAGAGGGGAGATGCGAGTTAGACAACTGGAGAATGGTCTCGGCTCTTTCATATATTTTGAAAATCAGCTTGTTAGGGTTTTGAAAACCTTGTGGGATTTTAATAAACACTTAAGTGAATTTATGATTTATTTGTAGAGATTCAATATCTTTATATTTTCCCAATCATGAACATACCATCTCTTTATTTATTTAGGTATTTTGTCTTTCAAAACAGCTACAATTTTCTCTGTAAAGGTCTCTCATATATTATTAAATTTATCTCAACATAAATTATGGCTTTGGTTCCTTTTTTGTGACAGATAGAGAAAGGGACAGACAGGTACAGACAGGCTGAAAGGGAGAGAGATGAGAAGCATCAGTTCTTCGTTGCGACACCTTAGTGGTTTGTTGATTGCTTTCTCATATGTGCCTTGATGGGGGGGGGAGGTCTACAGCAGAGTGAGTGACCCTTTGCTGAAGCAAGTGACCATAGGTTCAAGCCAGTGACCTTTGGGCTCAAGCCAACGACTATGGGGTCATGTCTATGATCCCACGCTCAAGCTAGTAACCCTGTGCTTAGGCTAGTGAACCTGCGCTCAAGCCGGTGACCTTGGGGTTTTGAACCTGGGTCCTCCACATCCCAGTTTGATGCTCTGTCCACTGCAGCACTGCCTGGTCAGGCTGGCTGTGGTTTCTAAATGTAATATTTTTTTAAATTATATTGTCTAATACTTATTTCTGGTATAAAGTGATGTAGTTGAGTTTGATATTGATCTTGCTGAATTCTCTTTGAAGTTTTTATCATTTGATGGTCTCTCTATTCTGGCCACCACAGCAGTAAGCACCGGCCAGCTGGGCCTCCCAGCTAGGAGGAGGGAGCCTTGGTGCTTCCTCTCACTTGCCACCTGGACCCTCCCACTGGGCCGTCCTTTAGGGGTTTTACAAGGGCTTCATTACCTAGGCATAGTTGGGTAAATCCTTGGCCATAGATCGGCCCTAAGCAGTTGATTCAACCTTCATCTCCTCTCTTCTCCCTAGAGGTAGGGGTGAGGGAAGACTGAAAGTTCAAACCCTCTAATCACATGGTGCTCCTGACCCCCAGCCCCCATCTTTAGGTGCTTTCCAAAAAGTCACCTCAGTCACAAAACAAGACACCTCTCATCTCTCTCATCACTTAGGAAATTCCAAGCATTGTAGGGGCTCTGTGCCAGAAACCTGGACGAAGACCAAATATATAGTTCATGTAAATCATAGTATCACCTGACCAGACATTGGAAGGGTGGATAGAGCATTGACCTGGACATTGCTCAGCTGGAGCACAGGGTTGCCAGCTTCAGTGTGGTATCATAGACATGATCATGGTCACTGGCTTGAGCAGGGCGTCACTGGCTCAGCTGGAGCCCCCGGTCGGCACGTATGAGAAGCAATGAACAACTAAATGGCGCAACTATGAGTTGATGCTTCTCATCTCTCCCTTTCTCTCTCTCTCAAAAGAAATAAAAAAGATACCTTTTGGTGGATTAAGGAAGTTCCTTTTGTTCCTAGTAGTTGGCTAAGAGTTTTTATTGTGAATAGGCCATGATCTTTATCAGATTTTTTTTTTTTTTTTTGATGGGCCATCATCTTTAATTTTAGCTTGCACCCGGCGGGCAAGTAAAAACACACACTGGGCTCCAAAACCCACTCATTCAGTGCTCACAAAGCTACTGACTTATCCGAGTTTCCTAGAATCAAAGGTTTCTAGCTGACCAGACTTATTCACCTCTGTTCCCCATCTCCTTCCTTCTCCCTGCACAAACTCTGCACAAACTGGCTTCTCCCTCAGCACTCCACCATCTTGGCTACTTCTCCTAGTCTCCTCCATGTGGCCTTTCTCTGCTCTGCTCTCTAATGCTAATCTCAGGAACCAAGAGAGAGCAAGCTCCTGTTCTACCCCCATTTTATAGTGTAGAAATCAAAACCTTTAATCCAATATACAAAATAGGGAAGCCTCTAATACAAAGTCACTTATCTGAGGCATGATGGGATTGTACCGCCCCACATTCAAAAGGGTGGGAAAGGCTTAGTCCTAAAACCAAGCCCCAGGCTACAAGCATCTTGCCTGCCCACAGCCCCCCCCCCCCCCCATATTAAAATCACCTGGGCAACGGGCTTCCATGTGGGCAGCACCATCTTTAACAAAGTGAGCATAATATATTTTATCCACCCAACAATCTACCCCTCTGCTCACTTGACTACCCACAAACTACACCACCCGCATCCCTGTGCAAGGAAATTAGGCACATTACACAAATTACAACAACATGGCAAATAATCATACAATTTCAACAATTACAAGGTACATTTCACCAATATCTGAGCACTTTGCCAAAAGCGCAAAATGTCCTTGGCCTTCTTTCTAGCCATGGTAAAAACTTCCCGGGGCAGGGGAGTGCTTCCAGCAAAGCCGCCCCCCACCCCCATCAGGGTATTTCACATTGTCCAAAATCCTTAAGTCCATTCAACAAAGGAGCCAGTGCCCACTCTCCGGTCGTAGTCCAGGAAATCAGTCCATGCACATGGGGCCTCAGCCACCCCACTCATTCCTGCCGTCCTGGCAGGTCTTACACTGTCCCAAGGAGGAGCATGTGGCAATGACAGCATTTCCATCTCTGCTCCGGAGAGCATGATGGCATTCACCCCTATGTCCCCAAATCGCAGACCTACCAGGGACATAGCAAGTATTCCTTGCTGCTGGGCTCTCATCTTCTGGAGACTGTGGATTGCAACTCCAGCCCGATTCTCCTCATCCTCCAAAGAGAACTGAAAACACCAGCTCCTGTTGCTGTTCTCGAGCCCCGGGCTACCGCAGCCTTCTGCTCCGCAGACCTTGCAGCTCCAGACCAGGCCTCAGCCTCAGCCTCAGCCCCGGCCTCCTGCCGCTGCTGGCTCTCCACAATGTTCAGGGCAAGCTGCAACTCACAAACCTGTGATTCCTTCTCCAGCATCTCCTCCATTTCCAAACAAGTCTTGTGAACCTGGTCAGCCTCCTCAGGTGCTTACTTCAGCTCCAGGATCGGCATCTGTTTCTCCCATGTTTGCTCCAGCTCCTTCCACTGCTCGGTTTGCAGGTCCCGGGCAGCCTCTTCCACAGAGCTCTCAGTTTCCTCACACATGGCTGTAAAAGTCAGCCAGCCTATGGTCCCCAAAAGGACAGCCATGGGGAACCATAACAGCAGCCAGTCCTCTACTCCACCGTTCAAAGGTGGTAGTGGCTCCTTGCCGATCTGTATCGAATCCTGCCACAGACTACACCAAATGTGAAGCCAGTAGGCATGGCCACCATCACAGCAGCCTGGCCCATGCAGGTTTGCGTTGAATTTGGACAGTCCGTAAAGAAACAGTGGAGCCAAAAGCTGATGGGCCATCATCTTTAATCCTAGCTTGCACCCGGCGGGCAAGTAAAAACACACACTGGGCTCCAAAACCCACTCATTCAGTGCTCACAAAGCTACTGACTTATCCGAGTTTCCTAGAATCAAAGGTTTCTAGCTGACCAGCCTTATTCACCTCTGTTCCCCATCTCCTTCTCCCTGCACAAACTGGCTTCTCCCTCAGCACTCCACCATCTTGGCTGCTTCTCCTGGCCTCCTCCATGTGGCTGGCCTTTCTCTGCTCTGCTCTCTAATGCTAATCTCAGGAACCGAGAGAACTTTATCAGATTTTACCAAATACATCCACTGAACTTTTGGTTTAGAAGCGTGGTTTTTCTGTGTGTGTGTGTGTGTGTGTGTGTGTGTGACCAAACTTAATAGTCATCATTGTTTTTATTGTTTTTATATAGTTATTATTTAGATTCACTCTTATTTTTACCAATTACTTTGCTCATCACTGTTCCATGAGAGTAACAGCCTTCTTTTCATATCAGTTTTTTTTTATAATTTTTTAATTTTTATTTTATTTTGTTTTGTTTTTAAGTGAAAGGAGAGAAAGTAGTGAGACAGACTCCTGCATGCTCCTGCACCGGGATTCACCTAGCAACTCCTATCTGGGGCCCATGCCTGAATAAACTGAGCTGGGTTTTTTGTTTGTTATTTTGTGACAGAAACAGAGAAAGAGACATAGAGAGGAACAGACAGGAAGGGAGAGAGATGAGAAGCATCAATTCTTTATTGTGGCACTTTAGTTCATTGATTGCTTTCTCATATATGCCTTGACTGGGGGCTACAGCAGACCAAGTGACCTCTTGCTCAAGCCAGTGCTTGGGTTCAAGCTGGTGGTTTGTTCAAACCAGATGAGCTCGTGCTCAAGCTGGCAATGTCGAGGTTTTGAACTTGGGTCCTCTGTGTCCCAGTCTGATGCTCTGCCCATTGCACCACCTCTTGGTCAGGCTAAACTGAGCTGTTTTTAGTGCCTGAGGCTGATGCTATGACCAACCAAGCTATTCTCAGTGCCTGGGGCTATGCTCGAAGGAATTGAGCCATTGGCTGCAGGAGGGGAAGAGGGAGAGAATGGGCAGAGGGAGGAGAAGAGAAGCAGATGGTCGTTTCTCTTGTGTTCCCTGACCAGTAATTGAACCTGGGGTGTCCATACATTGGGCCAATGCTCTATACACTGAACCAGCTGACCAGGACCTATTTTGTTTTTTAAAAATATTTTCTTCCCAATTATATTTTTAGTCTTTTTTATTTATTTTATTTACTGATTTTTAGAGAGAGAGAAAGGGGAAGAGAGGAGTGGGAGGCATCAACTCATAGTAATTGCTTTTAATGTGTGCCTTGACCAGGCAAGCCCAGGGTTGTTGTTTTTTTTGTTTTGTTTTGTTTTTAAGCCCAGGGTTTTGAACTGGTGACTTCAGCATTCCAGGATGATGCTTTATCACTGCGTCATCGAAGGTCAGGCGCCTTTTTGTTTTTTTAAATACCTTCTTTACTGTTTTTTATTTTTCTTTCCCAGTGAGGGTCTGTTATTACTAAATTCTTTCAATTTTTATCAGAAAATACCTTTATTTAATGTTCACATGTGAATGGTATTTTAGTTGGGTTCTAGGTTGACATATGATTTCCCTCATGTGAGATATGAAACAGAAAGCAACAGATGAACAAACAAAACAGAACAAAAGAGCCTGACCTGTGCTGGTGCAGTGAATGAAGTGTCAAACCAGAACAGTGAAGTCGCTGGTTCGAAGCGCCAGGCTTGCCTGGGCAAGGCAGATACCAGGAACAATCAATGGACACCTGAAGCAAAGTGACTACAGGTTGATGCTTCTCTCTCTCTCTCTCTCTCTCTCTCTCTCTCTCTCTCTCTCCCTCCTCTCTCCCTCTTTCTCTCTCTCTCTCTCCCTCCTCTCTCCCTCCCTCTCTCTCTCTCTCTCTCTCTCCCTCCTCTCTCCCTCCCTCTCTCTCTCTCTCTCTCTCCCTCCTCTCTCCCTCTCTCTCTCTCTCTCTCTCTCTAAGTCAATAAAACCTTTAAAAAAACAAAAAGCCACTGACACATACATACAACAGTCTGGTGGTTACCAGAGGGAAAGAGAGTGGGGAAGAAGATAAAAGGGGTCAAATACATGGTGACAAAAGGAAACTGAATTTTGGATAGTGAGTACACACTGCAATTTACAGGTTCTGTATTATAGAATCGTACACTTGAAATTTATATAATCTTATTACTCTTGTCACCTCAATACATTTTATAAAAAGAGAAAAATTCTAGGTCAACAGTTCTTTTTCTCTCAACAATTTGGAGGTGTTATTTGGGGTCTTGTGTTAATGTTGAGAAATCCATGATGGGTAATCTATCCTTTTTCACTATGGATGCTTTTAAGATCTCTTTTTTTGAAGTTTTTCTGAAGTGTACCTGTATGGCCCTGGCTAGGTAGCTCAGTGGGTAGAGCCATCTGCCCAGCATGTGGTTTGGTCCCCAGACAGGGCACACATGAGAAGAGACCATCTGCTTCTCTTCCTCTCCTTCTCCCCCTTGTCTTCCTCTTCCCTGAGTGTCGGCCCCAGGCGCTGAGGATAGCTCAGTTGATTCAAGCATCGGCCCCAGACAAGGGTTGCCAGGTGGATCTCGGTCAGGGCACATGTGGGAGTCTATTTGTCTATTTCCCCTCCTCTCACTTAAAAAAAGAATTAAATAAAGTAAAATTTAAAAAATGAAGTGTGCCTGTAATAGTTTATTTTATTTGAATTTATTTTGGTTAGGTTTCAGTATGGTTCATTTTTTCTGTGTGTGTGACAGAGATATAGAGACAGAGAGAGACAGGAAGGGAGAGAGATGAGAAGCACCAACTCTTCATTGCAGCACCTTAGTTGTTCATTGATTGCTTTCTCATGTGTGCCTTGACCGGGGGGCTACAGCAGACTGAGTGACCCCTTGCTCAAGCTGGCAACCTCGGGGTTTAGAATCTGGGTCCTCTGCATCCCAGTCTGATGCTCTAACCACTGTGCCACCACCTGGTCAGGCTCAGTATGGTTCCTTAATGGGAGGATACATGTATACCACTCACAAAAATTAGGGGGCATTTTATCGCTTCATATTCATTTTGAAATATCCCCTAATTTTTGTGAGCAGCGTATTTCATTCTGGAAAATTTCCTGCCATTATTATTTCAGATGTTTTTTTACTTTATTTTCTATCTTTCTGTAATGCTAATTGGACGTATATTGAACTGTTTGTGTTCTTGGTATGTTTCTGTTCTTGCTCTTTTTTTTTTTCTTTTTTTTTTACAGGGGAGGGGACAGACAGGAAAGGAGAGAAATGAGAAGCATCAATTATTCACTGTGGCACCTTAGTTCATTGATTGCTTTGTCATATGTGTCTTGACCAGGGGGCTCTAGCCAAGCCAGTGACCTTTTGGCTCAAGCCAGCGACCATGGGGTTATGTCTATGATGCCATGTTTAAGCCAGTGACCCTGTGCTCAAGCTGGTGAGCTTGTGCTCAAGCCGGATGAGCCTGTGCTCAAGCTGGCAACCTTGGTATTTTGAACCTGTGTCCTCTGCATTCCTGGCCTACACACTATCCACTGCACCACTGCCTGGTCAGGCTTTTCTTGCTTTTTATTATTTAAAAAATACATCTAGCCTGACCAGGCGGTGGCGCAGTGAATAGAGCGTTGGACTGGGATGCAGAAGGACCCAAGTTCGAGACCTCAAGGTCACCAGCTTGAGCGCGGACTCATTTGGTTTGAGCAAAAAGCTCACCAGCTTGGAACGAAAGTCGCTGGCTCAAGTAAGGGGTTACTCAGTCGGCTGAAGGCCTGCGGTCAAGGCACACATGAGAAAGCAATCAATGAACAACTAAGGTGTTGCAACGAAAAACTGATGATTGATGCTTCTCATCTCTCTCCGTTCCTGTCTGTCTGTACCTGTCTATCCCTCTCTCTGACTCTATCTCTATCTCTTTATATAAAAAAGAATACATCTAAGTAATGTCCTCAGATGTATCTTCCAGGTTGTTAATTCTCTAGCTGTATCTAATTTGCTGTTAATTTCCTTTTTTTTTTTTTTATGACAGAGACAGAGTCAGAGAGAGGGACAGATAGGGACAGGCAAGCAGGCAGGGAGAGAGATGAAAAGCATCAATTCTTCAGTGCAGCACCTTAGTTGTTCATCGATTGCTTTCTCGTATGTGCCTTGACCAAGGGGGCTACAGCAGAGCGAGCGACCCCTTGCTTAAGCCAGCGACCCTGCGCTCATGCTGGATGAGTCTGCACTCAAGCCAGCAACCTTGGGGTTTTGAACTGGGTCTTCCGTGTCCCAGTCCAATGCTCTATCCACTGTACCACTGCCTAGTCAGGCTAATTTCAATCATTGTTTTTTATTTTTAATTTTTATTTATTTATTTATTTTGCATATTACATGATTGTTTTAATTAACATTTGCAGAATTGTTAAAATTTCAACATTACTATTGTTAATACAATTTTTTAAAAGTAGACCTATTATTGAGAGAACTTCTGGAGTGATGAAATTCTTCCAGTACCCTGCTTATAGTGGCAATTACACGTTGTATGTTAAAATTCTTACACTACATACATGTCAGCATTAATGTAAATTTAAAAAGCAGTTTTTAAAAAAGTAGCCCTATTCGTTTAATGTTATCAATTAAGGAAAAAGTCAAGGTGACATTTCTGCCACTTGGCAATCCTACACAGAAGGGATGAACTACTTTCACTTTTTTGAAGTAATTTTTAGTTATGTCTACAAAATGGAACACCTAGTTACCACTTCACATATTGAAGATTAAATGAGAGAAAATATGTAAGGCACTCAGAATTGCTTACGATATAGATGATAATTAACAGGAAAAAACCTTTGCTCACCAATGAGGGCATATTCTCTTCCCGGCTTATAAATCTACCCATCACATAAACCAGGAAAGCCCTGAGGGCTATTGGAGAAGTTTTCAAACATGAGAACTTTATACCACCTTTGTTACATTATACCATCATGTTAAATCTTTAATAAAATTCCATTAAAGATTATCTGTCATATTACATGCCATGATTAGCTTTCTGCAACAACTGCTTTCTGTGTACAAACCAGTGTCACAATGAAATAAAAAATAAAACTATACCAGGCAAAGAACTTTATTAACCTTTGTTTCAAATTTTATTCCCAGGCTTCTTCAGCTTAATTAGCTGCAAAGAATAATTTAAGTATAAGCAAAAACTGAAAAGAGCTGCAGTGTCCAAGGCGCATAGGCTTAAAAATATTAAGAGATCTAGATATTATCAGATCCATAAACAAAATTTGAAAAAGCAGTCATCATATAAAATAGCAGCTCCCAGTAACTTCTTCAAGTTTATCTTCTTCAGACATCAACTCAATTCAATTTGCTTCATTCTTGGAAGCCTCATCAAAACTCTCCACAAGATCTGGAACTTCATCCTCCTCCTCCTGTCCAGGAGCCAGTGGTGCTTTCCCATCCACAGGTTGTTTGGGCGGAGCTTCAGCCAGTCTCCTTAAACTAGTCAGCCTGTCTGCACCGAGCCGGTTTAAGATGCTGGGTAGCATCTCTGTCAGCTGCTTTGTCTCAGCATGGCCTGTAATGGGGAAAGTGTTCGCTGCCAGTGATGCCTGTACTGTAGGGTTGTTAAAGTGGATCACTGTTCCTTGGTTTGTGAACATATTTACCTCTTCAATACCAGAGATATTGTTTACCCCCAACTTCTTTAAGGAGAACTGAAGTTTTTTATCATCTGCTGTAGCTGTTCTGTGAACCACCTTCTTCTTTCTATGAGCAGTTTCTTTCCCACCAATGCACACTTGTGCCTGCAGTTTGGCGAGTTTCTCTTGGTTCATGATAGTTTCTTTCATCTTGTTGGAGAGGAAACGGGGCCATGCGGGGGACTAGGGTTGGTGCTCAGGGGGTCTTGGGCAGACCAGCTGAGAATAAACTCACACACGCGGGGACGCAAGATGGCAGCTAGAGGGAGGCCGGAAGTCAGTCAATCATTTTTATTTTGATGACTGAAGTATTTCTTTCTAAATGTTTTATTTTTTTTCCAGTCTGCTTTGTATTTTTTTAACTTTAAAAAATTTTTTTTTCAATTTTATTTATTCATTTCAGAGAGAGAGAGAGAGAAGGGAGGGAGGAGCAGAAAGCATCAACTCCCATATGTGCCTTGACTAAGCAAGCCCGGGGTTTTGTTTTTTTTTGTTGTTTTTTTTAAACATATTGCTTTTTTTTTTTTAATTTTATTTATTCATTTTTAGAGAGGAGAGAGAGAAAGAGAGAGAGAAACAGAGAGAGAGAAGGAGGGAGAAGCTGGAAGCATCAACTCCCATATGTGCCTTGACCAGGCAAGCCCAGGGTTTCGAACCGGCGACCTCAGCATTTCCAGGTTGACACTTTATCCACTGCGCCACCACAGGTCAGGCCAAGCCCGGGGTTTTGAACTGGTGATCTCAGCATTTCAGGTCAACGCTTTACCCACTGCGCCACCACAAGTCAGGCAACTTTCTTTTTAATGTTCATTTTTATTGATTTTAGAGGGAGGAAGGGAGAGAGCAGGAGAGAGACAGGAACATTTGTTCTTGTATATGCCCTGACCAGGAATCAAACTGGCAACCTCTGTGCTCCAGCACAATACCAGAACCAACTGAGCTATCCAGCAGGGCTACCTTGTATTTTAGATAGTGTCTAATTTTTTATGTTTCCAATTCTTTTTTTTTTTTTTTTGAGAGAGAGAGAGAGAGAGAGAGAGAGAGAGAGAGAGAGAGAGAGAAAGGAGACAAGAGGCAAGAGGGAGAGAAATGAAAAGCATCTGCTTGTAATTGCACTGGGTGCTGACCACACGGACCTGTATGTCCGCCTCTCTGGGAAGCATGGTGTTCCTCTACCGTGCCTGGGCTGGGGGTGAGGGGCTGTAGGCATTGGGAGTGCTCTGGGCACGGTGTTCCTCTAACGTGCCTGGGCTGGGGGTGAGGGGCTGTAGGCTTTGGGAATGCTCTGGGAAGGTCTTATCTCAGGGTCCTGGATGGAAGTGGGTTGGGATTTAGGTGTTTGGACTCCTACCCTGGGCTTGGGCTGCTGGGCTACACTGCTCCTCATGGCTAATGGGAAGAAGGAAGGGGTGATATGTGTGATGGGGAAGGGTCCTTCTTTACAGATTTGCTCAGTGGATGGGGACTCAGGGAGGGCCTTGGAGATAAATGGGACCCACCTGGTACTCATAATCCAGAAACTAACAGCCTTAAGATTAATAGTATACCCGGCTCCTTCCCAAACCCCTGAGAACTGTGTCCAGAAATGTACAGCTTTGATAGCTGGTGCCAAGAGATCACTGGATTTGTCTCATGCTGGTGGCAAGGGCAGGCTGTGCTGTTAGCTCTGGAGGCACCAGCAGAGTCGGTTCTGCCAGAGCCCCAATGTGTGAGAATCCACAAGGGCTCAAGGCTTCCTTTAAAAACTCCAAGCTGGGGGTGGGAAAGAGAATGGTGAGCTGCATTTTATTTTGCTTACTTTTTTTTTCTTTTTATTTAAAATTTGATTGTGGTAAAAAAAAATCGCATAAAATGAATCATCTTAACCATTTTTAAGTGTATAGCTCAGTGGTGTTAAATGTATATTTACATTGTTGTATAGCAGATCTCCAGAACTTTTTCTTCTTTTTTTTTTTCTTCAGAGACAGAGAGAGAGTCAGAGAGAGGGATAGATAGGGACAGACAGACAGGAACGGAGAGAGATGAGAAGCATCAATCATCAGTTTTTCATTGCAACACCTTAGTTATTCAGTGATTGCTTTCTCATATGTGCCTTGACCAGGGGGCTACAGCAAACCGAGTCACCCCTTGCTCAAACCAGATGAGCCCGCGCTCAAGCTGGCGACCTCGGGGTCTCGAACATGGGTCTTCCGCATCCCAGTCTGACGCTCTATCCACTGCACCACCGCCTGGTCAGGCAGAACTTTTTCTTCTTGTACAATTTAAACTTCCCATTGATACCAGCTCCTCATTTCCACCTCTCCCCAGTTCCTGGTGTCCACCATGCTACTTCTGACTCTATGGATTTGATTATTCTGGTTACTTCATATAAATGGAATTGTACTTGTCTTTTCATGGCTATTTCACTTAGCATAATGTACTCAAGGTTCATCCACATTGTGACATGTGACAGAATTTTTCTTTTCAAGGCTGAACAGTATTCCATTCTATTTATATACCACATTTTGTTCATGTTTCCAAGGATACTTGGGTTGCTTCTACCTCTTGGGTATTGTGGGTAATGCAGCTATGAACACAGTGTACAAATATCTCTTCTGCACCCTTTCAGTTTTTTGGGGTGTGTACCCAGAAGTTGGATTGCTGGATCACATGATAGTTCTAGGCATCTGTGGGCAGTCGATCATCCTTGTCTCCTACTTCCCAGCTCTGTTTGGGTTCTTAGAGCTGCAATTGGAGAGTGCCCAGGTCATTGTGCTCATCTGACAGGCAGGCAGCGATGACCAGCCCTGGGACCCAGGCCTTCTGGTCCTCCTGGACCTTTTTGCTCCACTCTCTTTCCCCTGGCGCCCTGGTCCCCAAGCTCCAGCACTGTGAGTGGCCAGGCAAGGAAAAGCAAAGGTCATGAGGCTTGACACTTCCTGGGTACCCCTATCCCACGGTCCACATTATTCTTCCACCAATGCTGCGGTTTCTGCCCAAACAGGTCCAACAGGCGCTCCTCCAAGCGGAGCCTTGGAGGGCAAGGCCGGCACCATTACCTCCAACGAGTGGAGCTCTCCCACCTCCCCTGAGGGGAGCAACGTCTCTGGGGGCAGTCAGGCATTGGACAAGCCCATCGACAATGACGCAGAGGGTGTGTGGAGCCCAGACATTGAGCAGAGCTTCCAGGAGGCCCTGGCCATCTATCCACCCTGTGGCCGGCGCAAGATCATTTTGTCGGATGAGGGCAAGATGTACGGTAAGGACCCTGCTGGGGTGGGGCGGCAGGCCCCCGACCTTATGGTCCAGCTCTGCAAATAGAACCTCGGCAGTGGGTGAGGTGCAGCAACCTTGGGTTTCCCTCCAAATGATGGAGGGGGAGTGATCTTTTGGGGCTTCCATCAGGTGGACACTGCTTGCTTCTGAGCTGGGTTCCCAAGGGAAGGGAGGGTGTCTGAAGGAAGCCTGTGAGTGTGTAAGCAGCTGGGCAGTGGGAGATTTGGGAAAGGAGTAAAATACTGGGAAAATGCCATAAGCTGTTCCCCAGGCGAATGCCTGGTCTTCCAGCTCTCCACCTTGGCTGCGAAGGGTGGTCAGGAAGGTAGCCGCTGGACTCCTTCCTCCCTTGTGAGCCTTCTGTGTTCCGAGTCTCTGCTCAGTATATGGTGGGCAAGGGGTGGGCACACATACACCTGACCACAGGGCAGGCGGACTGTTGGAGGTGGCAGAGTGCTGTGAGACGTCCCTTTGGAAAGGTCCCTCTGGTTGGGAGGGTCTGGAAAGCCTTGATCTTCCTGAATGACCGAGGATGCAGAGCATGGACACGGAAACCCTGTCCAGCGGCCATGTGGGAAGGACCACACAGTCCTCCTGGGGCTGTGTTGGCTCCTGGGTGGAAGAAAGGGTATTTAGGAAAGTAAAACAAAACCCGAACAGCTGTTGGAAGGCCCAGGTCAGGCTTCCGTTTCCATCGGAAAGTCCCCCGGGCCCCCAGCTTGGGCAGGAGCTGAGGTCTCTGTAACTGGCTGAAGCCCCTGAGAACAGAGGCTCCACCCTGCTTTCCAACAAGATGGCTCCAGTCCAGGCGCCCACCCTCAGGGGGTGCCATTCAGGTTCTCTCTCCCCAGCCAGCACTGATCCCTGCCCGGCCTAGATCCTTTGTCAGCTTTTCAGGAGCACTGTGTGAGGGTTTCTGGGGGCTAACTCTGTCTCTCACAGTTCAGGAGGTCAGGAGTCTGAAGCCACGGTGTCCTTGGGCAGGTTCCTTTGGAGGGTCTGAGGGAGAACCTGTCCCATGCCTCTCCCCCGGCTTCTGGTGTTTGCTGATCATCCTAGGTGATCATGACACATTGCACACAGCCAATAAACCAGGTGGCTGGGTTATCTTGGAAGTTTTCTGGAAGGAAGTGGAGCTTGAACTGGTAGAAGGGTGTGATGTGAGTGCAGGCAAGGGACAAGAACAAGCATTGGCCCAGAGGTGGGCTTGTAGGTGCATCACTCAGTCTCTGACTCAGTTGTCACATGGCCGTGCTCTTCTTGTGTGTACGTGTATCTCTGTATCGTCTCATATTCTTAGGAGGACACCTGTCATTGGATTAGGGCTCACCCTAATCTACTATGACCTCATCTTAACTAATTACATCTGTAAAGACCCTATTTCCTAATAAGGTCACATTCTGAGGTTCTAGGTGGACAGTAATTTTTAGGGGACACTATTGAACTTAATTCAGCTGACTAAACTCACATCCGGTTTGTTACTGGCCCAGGAGCCATGGCTCTCGTAGCCCATCTGCTGTAGCCGTTAACTCACAGCCTTCCCTACGAGGCCAAAACGAGGCCTGCTCTTTGTTTTCACTTGTTCAAAACAAAGCACAGCAAGCTTCTTTTGAGCTGGACCCTTGGTCTGCTCCTCAGTCACCAGTGAGCCGCTCACCTCCCCTTAGCAGCCCTCCGCCGTGGCTGTGCTCGGTTCCCACAGCGTGTCTCTGACTTCCGTGGACACCCATGCCCTGGGTCAGCCCCAGTACCGCTCCTACTCTAACCATTTCCTTTTCTGATGGTTGCTTCTTACTTTTGGCCCCTGTGGAGGCTTCATGGACCTGATGTGTAGGGAGCACCTGTTGGGTGCCAGGTGTGGGATTGGCTGCTCTGCCCGGGCCATTCCCCTGGAGCTGGTGAGGAACGGAGACTCTGGGACCCTAGGCCCTTCCTGCGACTTTGGTGGAGAGAGGGTGGTCTTGATCATGAGCTGAGAGGAGAAGGGGCAAGAGGTGTGCAGGGGAGGTCAAGCAGTTTAGCTGGAGAGCTATTTAGCTTCCCCATTGGGGAAGCTGTGCGGTGTGCCCAGGACACTTTGCAGGATACGTCTTTGTGCTTTAGGGATAAACTGTCTGGCAAACAGGCATGCCAGAGATGTTCAGCAGAGGGAGAGCACCGAGGTTGCTGCGGGTATCTAGGAAGGCCCGTGGAGGTGGCAGAATGTGGCAGAATCAGCGGATATTTATTTGAGAGCCAGTCTCCAGACTCAGTGCTGAGATGTTTCTTTTTGTGTGCGTGGCAAAATATACATAACATTGGCCTTTTTAACCATTAGTATATAGTTCAGTGGCCTGAAGTACATTCATATTGTTGTGCAACCGTCACCACCATCCACCTCCAGAACTTTTTAATTATCCCCAATTGAACCTCGGCACCCATTAAACGTGAACTCTCCATTCACACACACATCCCCCCCAGCCCCTGGCAACCGCCACTCCACTTTCTGTCGCTATGGATATGACTATTCTAGGGTACCTCATACACAGGAATCATACAGCATTTGTCTTTTCGTGTCTGGCTTATTTCACTTAGCACAGTGTCCTCATCATTCATCATGTGTTAGAATTTTCCTCCTTTTATTTAAAAAAAAATTTTTTTTTATAGGGACAGAGAGAGTCAAAGAGAGGGATAGACAGGGACAGACAGACATGAACAGAGAGAGATGAGAAGCATCAATTATCAGTTTTTCGTTGCGACACCTTAGTTGTTCATTGATTGCTTTCTCATATGTCCCTTGACCGCGGGCCTTCAGCAGACCGAGTAATCCCTTGCTCAAGTCAGCGACCTTGGGTCCAAGCTGGTGAGCTTTGCTCAAACCAGATGAGCCCACACTCAAGCTGGTGACCTCGGGGTCTCAAACCTGGGTCCTCCGCGTCCCAGGCCGATGCTCTATCCACTGCGCCACCGCCTGGTCAGGCAGAATTTTTCTCCTTTTAAAGACAATAATATTCTATTGTATGGATAGACCATGTTTTGTTTATCCATTCATCTGTTGATGGACATTTGGGTGGATCTTAGTTTTATTCAGTTGTTATGGGTAGATATTTCTATCCTCACTTGACCTATGAAGGAAAAAGTTAAGAAAGAGACTTTATCTTTGTTCACCAGATGATTGTGACGGAGCCACCTGCGGGCTTCCGACAGGCCTTGGGTTGGAACTGTTCACAGGAGGGGAGCAGGGTGAAAACGATGTCTGGCCAACTGTCCTGGCCACGTTGGTGTCCCCTGTGCAGAAAGACAAGGCAGGGCACGGAGGAGGACCTGGGAGAGGGAGAGAGGCTGACGCCAGGAGCCTTTTAAGTATGCGAAGACAGGAGCACTCAGTGGCCTCTGACATCCATGATCTTTTTAACCTTTTTGAGGGAAGGCGGAATTATAACCTGTGCTTGCAGATGCAGAGAGAACTCAGAGAAGCCCAGAGTCTCTCCCAGAATCTCCCAGTAAGCAGGACAACTGGGGCTGGAACCCAGTTCTCCCGCCTCCTCGCAGTGCTCCCCCCATTGCCCTGAGTGGCCCTTCTGACCCGCACAAAGCCTCCCACCCGCTGCCCTCCTCTCCCTGCCTCGCCTTCTGCGTAGCACAGCCCCAGTTGGGTCAGGCTCTGGGCAGGGCTGGAGGCTGCTGGGCAGCGTCTGATGCCTCACCCAGCCCCCACAGCACCTGTCCTGTGTGAGTACAGATCCTGCTGGGGTCCAGGTGCTGGCTTAACCTCGTCTCTTCTTATCAGGCGTGGGGTCTGGGCCAAGGCGGGACTGCACAGGGAGTTGGCCGGGGGGGGGGGGCCTCAGCAGGGGCTGTGGTCCAGCTGGGCAGTATATATAGCTCTGAGCTCAGCCCAGCGTGTGGGATGGACCCTAGGGAGGAGGAGGAAGAGGGACAAGCTGCCAAGCTAACTTAGACATCCCTTATTGAGGCTGCTCTCTGTCTTCTCGTCTTCTCTGAAGATCCACTTTGGCTGTCCTCATGTGCCCGAGCCCCCAAGAGCCCTGGTCTGTCCACTTGCCCACTCCCTGCATCCAGAGGCCTTCAGGTTACTCCAGGTGGGCCAGCCCGGTGGGGCAGTGGTGCGAGCTGAGAACCAGCAGGCGGGAAGCAGGCACAGTCAGAAGGAAGGACAGACTGACTCCAGAGTGCCCAGAGGAAGGACCTGGACCTGCAGACTCAGGACAGGATCAGGCCTGCTCTCAGCCCTGGTCCGCACACCCAGGCAGCACACTGACCATGTCCAGGCAGACATGCAGATGACACGCGGAGCCATAGGGCAGATTAGCGCCTGTTATTTCTGAGCCAGGCCTCCCACGCTTGTGGACCCGCTCCCAGGCGGGGCTCCTAGCCCTTTCCTGCTCACGGCTGCTTGCATTTTTGCCCTGTCACTGTGTGACCCTTGCCCTGGCACTGACACGCTGGTCATTCTGACCTGCTTCAGCCAGGCCTGGCCCCTGGCCCCTGGCCCCATGGGCAGGGGTAGAGAGGTGAGCGTGGGGCAACTTCCCTCCTCCGTGTGCCCTCACCTCCTGCCCGCTCCTGACAACTCTGCCCTGGCCCTGCTGTCTTGCTTTCTCCCCTGCTCGCAAGAGGCTGGGCTGGCTCTATCTCCGCAGTGCATCATTCCGGCCCCCCGTGCGTCTCGCCCTTCTGGAGGTCGCTCTTAAGTCTCCCCGATCTTCCTGCCTCTCTTCTCTGCATGCCTCTCCCCTCGCTTCTCCTTTGTCTCACGGGGTGCCTACGGCCCAGGCTGCCCATGCCGGTTAGCAGTTGGTCAGTTCTTATCAAGTGCCCACTACTCTGAACCAGGCTGGGGCCAAGGGCTCTGGTCCGTGTTCTCTATGACTTCACAGTCTGGAGGGGGAGGCAGGAGAAACATCTTTGGAGAGCAAATGAATGACACATTGCACACAGCCAATAAACCAGGTGGCTGGGTTATCTTGGAAGTTTTCTGGAAGGAAGTGGAGCTTGAACTGGTAGAAGGGTGTGATGTGAGCGCAGGCAAGGGACAAGAACAAGCATTGGCCCGGAGGCGGGACTTTGCATGATTTTGGGAGTGCTGGGCAAGGCGCTGTGATAACGGACTGTCAGAAGTTAGGGACTCTCATTCTGAATGTGTCACACGGCTGAGAGGCAGAGTAGGGACTGGACCCAGGTTGGGGCTCTTGTCAAACTGAGATGATGGGACACAGAGCTAGGTCTGAGCCCCCCCCCCCCCCCCGCCACATTCCTTGGATCCTTCTCTGCTCTTTGCTTTGTCCCCCTGTGGCTTCCAGCTCCCTGCATGTTCTCCTTCCCAGCCTAGAACCCGGACTTGGCGCTTCTGGGCCTGATGGTGTGAGCCTGGGTTCAAATCCACTCTCTATGTCTGCAGCCAGTGTGACCTTGGGCAAGCTGTTTAACCTTTCTCAGCAGCAGTTTCCTCATTTGTAAAGTAGGATAATGGTGTTACCTTTTTTGGTGGGGGAAGAGGTATATTTATATATTCTGTTGTGGGGGGAAAAATACACATTACATAAATTTTACCATCATAACCACTTTTAAGTTCAGTCGCATTAAGTACACACACTGCTGCACTGCCCTCACCACCATCTGTCTCCAGAACTGCTTCCTCCGACCCGGCGGGAACTCCGGACCCAGTGCAACACTGGCTCCCCTTCCCTTCTCTAGCCCTGGTAACTTCTATCCCGTTTTCTGTCTATGAGTTTGACTGTTTAGATACTCCGGAGAAGTAGAATCGTGCGGTATTTGTCCTGTGCGGGGCTGATTTCACTTCGCACAGTGTCTTCAGGGTCCAGCCATGCTGTAGGCTGTGTCAGAATTCTGCCCTCGTTTATATCCTCCATTGCAAGGATGGACTGCATTCTGTTTATCCATGATCTGCTGGTGGACACTTGGGTGCTTCTGCCTTTTGGCCGTTATGAATACTATCGCTGTGAACGTGGATGTACAGGTGCCCGAGTTTCTGCTTTCAGTTCTTTTGGGTATAAAACTAGAGGTGGAATTGCTGGGTCACATGGTAAGCCTGTGTTTAATTTTTTTGAGGAATCGCCACACTGTCTTCCACAGCAGCTGCACCATTTTTGTATATATTGAAAGAAGACTCCGCCATTTGGTGGTGCAGCTGGGATGAGAGCACACAGAGGGGCCTGTGAACAGTGCAGGGTGTTGAGCTGCCCGCTCCCGGGAGCTCACGTTGGCTGAGGGAGTCAGACAAGAGCTCAGGGACTTGAGCCAAGGACGGTGAGAAAGGTGCAGACCCCGTGCCCCAGGGCCTGGAGGCAGGAGTGAGCATGCCCACTTGGGAGGGGATCAAGGAACCTTCTTGGACCGGTGGCCTTGAAGCCTGGGTAGGATTTCACCAGAAGCCTCAGGCCCTCTAGGGACAATGGTGGTCATGGCTCAGATGTCAGGCCTAATCACTGCCTTCTCAGGCTTCAGGCACAAGTTTCTCCACAAATAGCCTCCTCCTTCTGCAGGTGTTGATCGCTTCAGCTGATCCCTGGACGTTGGGATTAGGGCTGGTTGTGGAGGAAGGGCCGGCCCCCACCTCTGCATGGCCTGCAGGGGTGAAATGCGGAGCTCAGTGAGAGTGGGCTCCTGCAAGTTCTCAGCCCATCCCCATTTTGAAGAAGAATAACTTCAGTTGTAACAGGACCTTATTAAGATGTGAACAATAGTAGCTGACTTTACCAACCTGATAGGTGGCAGGTGATTTATTTACTTTATGTGGTTGAATGTGTTTGTGGCCCAGAGGGAAGGACAGGGGTCCCCAAACTACGGCCCTGTGGGCCTCATGCGGCCCCCTGAGGCCATTTATCCGCCCCCGCCGCACTTCTGGAAGGGGCACCTCTTTCATTGGTGGTCAGTGAGAGGAGCATAGTTCCCATTGAAATACTGGTCAGTTTGTTGATTTAAATTTACTTGTTCTTTATTTTAAATATTGTATTTGTTCCTGTTTTATTTTTTTACTTTAAAATAAGATATGTGCAGTGTGCATAGGGATTTGTTCATAGTTTTTTTTTATAGTCCAGCCCTCCAACGGTCTGAGGGACAGTGAACTGGCCCCCTGTGTAAAAAGTTTGGGGACCCCTGGGGAAGGCGATGCAGAGGTGACCTGTCTCAGACAGGATTCCGCAGGTGGGATAACAGTTTTAGTGGTCATTAGGGATGCGGAAGAGCCGGGGTGGCTGGCAGGGTGTGTGGGGAAGGTTGAGAGGAAGTGGTGGTGACCTCTGTGAACCCTGCGTTGGGAATGCTCCACCCTCAGCCTGTGGCTGGGCCCAGACTCCCTTCTCCACTGGCAGTCCTCACCCCTGCTGGGGTGGGGCATGTTTGTGAGCTGGGGGCTGTTAGACACATGTCCTCTGGCAGATGGGCCACAGTCTGGTGCAAGCGTCCTTCCCAACCCCACCCAGATCCTCTCTGGGGTTGGCCAGAGCCACCTGCCACACTGCAAAACCCAGCTGCCCGGTAGTTTCCACCAAGGTCCAGGCTGGCCTCCTGCTGCCCCAGCATGTGCTCTCAGCCCCCGGGGTGGAGAAGGCCTGGGGTTTCACAGCTAGGGGCAGAGCTTGGACAGACATGGGTCTCTTTCCCCCCCACTGCCTCCTGGATTTCCTGCTGGCTTTAACTGCCCTTGCTCTTCCCGGCTGGCCCTCACTGTGGTTTCAGGGCTCCCTCTCTGGGCCTGTGCTCCCTGCTTGTCTCCGCTTCTGCCTCTGACTCTGTGCACTTCCTGCTGCCTACATTATCTGGGACCCAGAGTCTTTCATCAGCTCTGGGTACCACTGTCCGTGAGAGAATGACAACAGGTGGGCAGGGCATAGTTGGCTCTCCAGGACCTGGGTCAGGGTAAGGGGCAGTCAGACATCCACAAGGACTGACTTCACACAGAGACCCAGAGGATTGGGGGTTGATGCAGAGAAGAGGTACAGAACAGTGTCTTGCAGAAGAAGCTACCTGCCCAGCCAGGGGAGGACACCCATAGGAAAAAGCAGTCGTTGTGTCATAGTTGGGAAGCCTTGGAGTGGATATTTTGTGGCCCCTGGGACACCAAGAAATGGAGTACTGTTGATCAAAATCACTTTCTCTCTCTGGGCCTCAGTTTCTTCTTCCTTAGGCTAGATAGGACCTCTGGGGTTACCTGCTCTAGCCCCTGCTTCTGGGGAGAGATGGCCCTCAATCCCATGTTAAATACAAATGATGCTCTGCAGTAGTTAAGAGGTGGGCTTTGGAACCAGACTGCATGGATTTGAATCTCAAACACTTGCTGGCCTGTGACCTTGAACAAGTTCTGAACCTCTCTGTGCCTCCATTTCCCTGTCTGTGGAAGGGAGTGATGTACCGGCCTCACAGAGGTGTGGAGATTAAAAAGGTGAATGTAAGTAAAGCTTAGAGTATACATTCTTTGTTTGCACACATGCCTGGTGCATGGAAGTGCTCAGTAAATGGTCATTATTGTTACTGTTATTACAAGAATGAAAAACTGCAGCAGATCCCTGTGTAGATGTCAGCATGGATCAGAGGCCAGCTGGCCTGGAGGCCGTTGAGTGGCCGGGTTGACCTCTGAAGGACCTCTGGTTACAGGAAGGAAGCTGTTTGGTCCCTCTTGGCTCAGTACACCCACAGAAACCCAGCACTTCACTCCCACCCAGGAGGGAATTCTCAACCACTAGCATCACCTCCAGTAAGCAGAACGAGACTGGGTGGAAGTGGTCGGGATGAGCCAGCCAGGAGAGCAGGGTGCAGCTCCAGCAAGAGGGAGGGAAGAAGTGCAATCTGAAAAATGCACAGCCGGCTTAGCCTGACTTGGGCCCCTCCGGTCTGGCTCCTTGGCCCCGCTGCTGGCCTCTCACCCATGGCCGAGACGGCCCAGCAGGTAGCAGAGCTCCTGAACGCTGCAGCAGAGGGCAGCAGGTGGGGTTGGGGCTGGGTGGGGCTCCGTCTTTACGTCCGGGGGCTCTTTGCCCAGAGGACGGGTCTTCTGAGGTGTCTGGAAGGGACATCGCAGGTGGTGGGCACGGCGCTGTCAGCTGCTGCAAAGGAAACACCACTGTGTAGGGGCCAGGCAAGACTCCCGTTCCCTAAGCACCTTCCCTTGCAGTGGCTGAGCCAGGACTCAGACCCAGACAGTTAGTCCCAGATCTGCTGGTGGATGATTTGGGTGAGATTTTCTGACCTCAGTTTCCTCATCTGGCAAACAGGTATAATTGCCTACTGTTTTGTATGTAGGAAGTGGGTTTTCTATAAAGTTAAATGAGGCTTATGTTTTAGGACTCCTCAACTTTTTATATTTAATGTAAATGTGTAAAGTGCTTTTACTAAAGTACAGTTGCTGTACACTAAACTAGACATATTTGAACTGAACAATATGACAAGTTTTGACAGATGTTACACACCTGTGAAGTTATTACCACTGTCAAGAGAGTGAACATCTCCATCTTAACCTAAAATCTTAACCCCCCCCCCAAAGAAACAAGTAAAATGATTTTAACTTAATTTTGTATTTGTATTTTAAATTATTTTTCTCAAAGAGAACCTTCCAAATTTTAGATGCTTTAGGCACCACAAAAATCTGGATTTGCACTTGTATAGAGAGACTCGGATGAGACCAGGATAAGAAAACACTTTGAAAATTTTGTTGGGATAATCAGAAGTACAAGGTTATTCCTTTTATTTAACCCACAATCTTTCCCTTGTCACTCATTTAACAAATGTTTATCGGGAGCCTACTATGTGCAGGCAGTGTCTAGGTAGGTGTAGGGCAGTGGTAGTCAACCTGGTCCCTACCGCCCACTAGTGGGCATTCCAGCTTTCATGGTGGGTGGTAGCGGAGCAACCAAAGTATAAATAAAAAGATAGATTTAACTATAGGAAGTTGTTTTATAAAGATTTATTCTGCCAAACTTAGCGAAAATCCGACATAAAGTACTTGGTAAGTAATTATTATTATTATATGCTTTAACTCTGCTTTATAAATTTTATAAAGTAAAGTTACTTCCCTACTTTATAAATCACCATTACTGTGGAACTGGTGGGCGGTTAGAAAGTTTTACTACTAACAGAGATACAAAAGTGGGCGGTAGGTATCATATAAAAAGGTTGACTACCCCTGGTGTAGGGTATAAATAAGTAAATAGTGAAAAACCCCTGTCCTAGGAGCTTTCCTCTGATGAGAGTGGAGTTAGGACAGTGCTTTAAAAGAGTAAGTTGATCAAATGGTGTGTTAGAAGGTGCTGTGGAGATCAGTGAAGACTGTAGGTAGTAAAGGTTAAGTGGGAAGTCATCTCAGCTTTTAGTGGGGTGTTCAAGGAAGATGTCCCCACGACAATGGCATCTGAGCAAAGAAGCCATCAGTAGCGTGTGGGTTTTTGGGGTAGATAGAGTATAGGACACACAAGGGCCTTGAGGCAGGAGTGAGCCTGGCATGTTCCAGGAACATCCTGGAGACCCGGTGGTGGGTGGCACGAGATCAGAGAGGGGCTTCCAGACATTATAAGGGCTTAAACACTTTTAATCTGAGTGAGATGGGAAGCCATTGGACAGTGTTTTAGCACCAGGATTGCTGTGGCCACAGTGTTGAGAATAGACAGGGATCAGGGAATTCAGGTAGAAGGCTTTCAAGAGACCAAGCCAGGCCCTGGCCAGTTGGCTCAGTGGTAGAGCGTCAGCCTGACATGCGGAAGTCCCGGGTTTGATTCCCGGCCAGGGCACACAGGAGAAGCGCCCATCTGCTTCTCCACCCCTCCCCCTCTCCTTCCTCTCTGTCTCTCTCTTCCCCTCCCGCAGCGAGGCTCCATTGGAGCAAAGATGGCCCGGGCGCTGGGGATGGCTCCTTGGCCTCTGCCTCAGGCGCTAGAGTGGCTCTGGTGGCAACAGAGCATCGCCCCCTGGTGGGCGTGGTGGGTGGATCCTGGTCGGGCGCATGCGCGAGTCTGTCTGACTGCCTCCCCGTTTCCAGCTTCAGGAAAAAAGAAAAAAAAAGGACCAGGCCAGAGAGCAGGGATGAGGAGTGTGGCATTGGATGAGAAGTGAGGTGAGGTGATGAGAAGTGGCTGGATTCTAGATATAGTCAGAAGATAGTCATCAGGATTTGCTAGTGGACTCATTCATTCATTCAATAAAGAGGTGCCAGGTATTAGAGATGTGGCCCCTTCCTCTGAGCTGTTGGGAATCTAACGGGAAAAGACAGAGAATTGAGAAGCTGCTCCCTTTGTACAAGGTATGGGCTAGAAAAGCAGACTAGAACCATATCCTGGAGGTATTTAAAGTCCCTTCAAACTAGTGTCCCCTGCCTTCCCCCTCCCTCCAGCTTTCCTACCAGCCCCAAGACCCTCCAGCTTGCCCTGCTCAACTCCACATCATCAGCATTGTAACTAAACCTCCTGACTCTCAGGAACCTTCCCTCTGCCCTCGCTCTTCCCCTGGACTGGTCTCTGCACTAGACTGTCTGGGCCTGGGAAATTTTACCTTCATTTTACAGAACAGGAAACTGATCCATAGAGAGCTCTCATTAACAAACATAAAGTCTGTTTTCTAAGTTTGTAAAATTTTGGTTGGAAAAATCTAGGTGTGAACTTATTTTTGACAGAGAGAAAATCAGAGAGAGGGACAGATAGGGACAGACAGGAAGGGAGAAAGATAGACTGGTAGAAGCATCTCTCTTCGTGATAGCACCTTAGTTGTTCAAAGATTGCTTTCTCATATGTGCCTTGACCCGGGGGTGGGGGCTACAGTAGAGCGAGTAACCCATTACTCAAGCCAGTGACCTTGGGCTTCAAGCCAGCGACCTTTGTGCTCAAGCCAGCAACCATGGGATCATGTCTGTGATCCCACACTGAAGCCAGCAACTCTGCACTCAAGCTGGTGAGCCCGTGCTCCAGCCGGCGACCTCAGGGTTTCAAACCTGGGTCCTCCGCGTCCCAGTGTGATGTTTTATCCACTGCAACACTTCCTGGTCAGACTAGGTGTAAACTTTTAAAGGGTCTTGATGAAGAGAGAGAAGGCTGGTTGAAGGTACACAGAGGACCTGACTTGCAGGGGACCTATAGTTTGTGTGTGGAGCTTCTGGGCTAGAGCCTGGCTCCCAGCTCCCAGTTCTGTGACCCGTTCTCAGTCCCCAGTGGGGATGACTTTGCTCTCTTGCCAGTGAAAACACATTTCATAACTGCAGCATGAGTGCCTGTAGTTAGACATAGGGTAGGACATTTGCTGGACACTGAAGGAGCCTGTGGCATACTTGCCTTGGAAAGCTTTGAGAAGAGAGATCTTGCTGGACCTCAGTTTTAGATGCAGACCAGCCCATGGGGCAGTGTCCCCAGGGTTGGCTCCCCTACCCTTCACCCTGACAGACAGGCCAGAGCTTCCAGACCAGCAGGTCTTTCTGGCAGACGAGACCTTCTGAGGGTGGCCTGTTAATTCAGCCTTGGCAGTGGGGAAAGGTCAGCCGGGGGGCCAGCGTGGCCTTGGCTGTGCTCTCTTTTTACAACCCAGGTGGCAGGTAGCCCACTCGTCCCGCCTCCCTCTGCATCCGCAGCTTCCTTCCTCGCAGCCACAGCCCTGGAGCCCAGCAAGGCCCTGGGGGTTAGAGCAGGGTGGCAGCTGTGTCCTTGGGCCCCAGAGTGAAGCAAGGAAGTGATAGCTGCCGCTCAGACTCTCTCGCCCTCCCTCTCCCTGACCCAGTTCCCTTCTTTATGGTCTGATCCTCCCAGTGGTCAAGGTCCAGCTGAAGGCTCACCTGACCACCCAGCCTGAACTGACCCCTCGTCCTCAGGACACACTGCATGTTGCCTGTCCGTAGCACCAGCTGGAGCCATTGTGTGGGCACACGTCTCTCCTCAGCTAGGTGGTGAGCTCTCTGACACAGGGAACCCCTTCTCTTAATCTCATTCATGATAGGAGGGTACATGGGTGGTTCCTTCCAGTTCTCAGATCTCTCAGATGTAGCATCAGTCTCTAGGAGGCTGGGCAGGGTGATCATGACCTCGTTATTACCTGTTGACTGGTCCATCCAGAGCCATGGAGCTGGAAATGCGACCGGTCTGGGTTTTAAGTTAAGGACCTCGGGCCTCTTTGAGCTTTGAGGACACTCAGTGTCTCAGCACTTAATTTCCCCATGCTCCCTGCTGCCCACAGACAGGACCAGACATCCTGCTCATTTATGGAGGGGGGGAGAGCTGCACAGGGGAAGGCCCAGCCCAGGCCCAGGCACTTCCTTGCACACACACACACACCCCCCCCCCCAATGTGCAGAAGGCCCAGGAGGAGGTTGGAGCAGAGGCAGCTGCTGGGCGGAGGTGAGGAGGCGAGGCGGCCGGTGAGGATGAGGAGGGAGGCTCTGAGAGGGCTCCTCGAGCTGTGTGTCCATCAGGAGGCCTGTGTCCCTGGCACCGCCTTTTGTCAGGTCACCAGTCCCCCAGTGAAGCCTCACCTTCCTCTTGCTGCTGGGAGATCCTGGGGTCCCAGGATAGCAGGAGGGAACGTGCAGAGTCCTCACCCCAAGTACCAGCTGGAGGTGGGCAGAGGGTGCAGGAAGGGACATCGCAGACCCTCTCGTGTGCCTGCCTTCTGTCCATCCCCTCCCA
The DNA here is from genome assembly GCF_036850995.1 of Saccopteryx leptura. NCBI lineage: Eukaryota > Metazoa > Chordata > Mammalia > Chiroptera > Emballonuridae > Saccopteryx > Saccopteryx leptura. Next base: position 114,382,876 of record NC_089504.1, read on the forward strand.
TTGATGGCTCTTGGTGTCTCTACAGGTCGAAATGAGCTGATTGCCCGCTACATCAAGCTCCGGACAGGGAAGACCCGCACCAGGAAGCAGGTGGGCCCTGGGAGACAGGCATGCGCCCCCCAGACAGGTACCCCAGCACCAGCCTGTGCCCAAGGCGGGCCAGGGCCTCCTCAGGACCAGGTGTGGGCCCACCGTGGGGCTGGCTCGGCTGGGTTGTCTCCGACAGTTAACTTTCGCTGCTGTCCCTGCTGCCATTGCCTGGAGGAAATCCCTCACCTTCCTGGGGAGTGAGCAGTCCCCTCCCAGCCCTCCTCCCGGACACCAGAGAGCAGGACAAAAAGCACGCGCACCGCACTTTATTTACTGCCCGATTCTGGATTAGCCGGGCTAGCCAGAACTGAGGGCCCGTCATTGACGGACCTTCCCTCCGTTCATCCGTGTGTCCATTTATTCATTCAGTCCACAGATGTGTATGGAGGCTGTGGAGGGCGGAGGGTCAGAGAGCCAGGATGGGGAGTGCAGGTCGCCTGGGAAGTGGGGTCAGGAGCCCTCTCTTCTTGCCATAGGTCTCCAGCCACATCCAGGTGCTGGCTCGTCGCAAAGCCCGTGAGATCCAGGCCAAGCTAAAGGTAAGGCCAATGGCAGCTGTGGGAGGAAGGATGGGGCTGCTTCCTAGGGCACTGATGGGGCTGCTTCCAGAAAGTTGGAGCTCTTTTTCCAGCAAGCAAAGTTTTCTCGTGTGTTCAGAGATTGACTGCTGTGTATGGAGCCGTGTGCTTCTTGGTATTAATGCAAGTGCTGTTCAGCCTATAACGTCTGTCCACACGGGGAGGGACACTTGACCTTGGAGCCGTGTGTGAGACTGCCAGGCTCCACAGCATCCAGGGGGCCACAGGCCAGTCTTCTGCTGTGCTCCCCTGCCCTCAGGGGCAGTGCCCTCAGCAGGTCACCCTCTTAGACTCCACCCCTTGAAGACCTTTTTGAGCCCCTGGCTAGTGCCATCATCCAGAGCCTGCAGGGTGGGCAGTCATGGAAGGCACTGCTAGGCACGGGGGTGTTGATGCTACTGTGGGAGCAGGTGGAATTCCTTCCCACGCCTTGCTCTCTGGGGATGGCAATTCCTGCCCCTCCTTGAGGGCCAAGTGACAGGTGACTCCACTGTGGAGGACCAGCTGCTGGCAGCATTCCCCTTGGGGCAGCCCTGCCCCCCACAGGCTCGGGCCTCTCAGACCCTGGGACCAGGGGCACTTGTGAATACTAGTGGGAAGCACCACATCACAAAGGTGTTAACAGCAGAGTCCGCCCAGCTACTTAGTAGGAAGAGCTGATATTTGGGAGCATTAGACTAAGACCATCAGTTTACATTCTTTTTAAAGCAGTAGAAACCCCTTTGTTCCCCTCCAACACAATCTCACCCCGACATGTTATCAAAGGAGCTACTCTTGGTCAACGCTAGTCTGGTGAGGAGCAGACCAGAGGCCAGAGACCCCTCCTTCTAGTTACCTCTCACTATGGCTCTTGAGCCCCAAAGTACCTAAGAACCCAGTTTAAAAGCCCTGGACTAGTTGGCCTCAGAGGTCCTGTGTGGCCCTAGTAGTTCATGACCCTGTGTCTGGAGGATCTGAACGAGTGGGTGGGAGCTCCCAGGAAGGCACACACTGCCTGCTCAGCTCTGTTCCTCCTGCCAGCAGCCCAGCTGTCCCCGTCCCCTTGGTCCCTGGACAGCTGGCTGGGCCTCAGCTGTTGACCCTCCCATCAGCTTGCACATTGACCTCCAGCCCACCACAAGGGTCCTGGAGCCCAGCTAACCCCTCATTTTCCCTCTCTGGTCTGCCTCTGACTCACTGGGACCCTGGGCAGGGAGCAGAATGGTGAACAGACTTTCCAGTGTTCCGTTTAGAGTCATCGAGGGGAACTTGTCATTCCTTCGGGGCCTGGCTGTACGGCTCACGTTTGCTTGGAGGAATGGCGCCTGTCCAGTCCTTGTCCATAGGCTCTAACTTGGGGCCTAGGGACAGCCTTCAGTGGACAGCTGGACAGACATCAAGGGAGCCATGAGCCCCCTTAAATAATATGCAGATTTTCATGTATATGTGTTTCCCCATGGAGGTTGGTCTGAGGATTTCGTCATATTCTCAGATGGGTCTCAGCAGGTCAGGTAGAAATCCTCTGGGTTTCAGGCTTGGTCTGGCCTGGCCCTGGCCTGGGCTTTGTGAGCTTAGGCGAGTCACTGCCTCTTCTTGAGCTCCACGCTGTCTCCCTTTCTGTAATGACAGGGTTAAGCGAGGTAGTATTGAGATTCTCCCCCCAAAATTCAGTGACTCCTTGGCTCTGTAGCCTGGCCACTGACGTCACTCCCCATAATGTCCTTCTCACTTCCCTCGACCCCGCCCTAACCGCCGAGGATGCGGCTCCCTGAGCCCAGTGGCTTGTGGAGATCAGCTATCCAGGGAGGGGTGCGAGTTGCGTGGGTGGAGCTCTCCCGCCTTCTGATCAGTTGTAACTGCAGGGTCTGCAGGCTCTCTGGGGTACGGCCGGCCATCCTTCTTGTCCTCCTGGGTGGGCGGGGCCTGGGCTGGCCGACCAGGGCAGGCTTGGCTTTTCCCTCTGCACAGTGCAGGTGTCCTTGGGAAGAAGCACACCTTATGCTGATTATTAGCTAGCTCCCCACCACTTGGGAGGGGTCGCGTGCCCTCTGTGGTATATACACATGCTGTCAAATCCTGACATACCCCTTGTCGCCTGTTTACTCAGCCCCCTGGGCCTGCAGGGGTCTAGAGGTGAGCTGATGTGCCACCCTGGACCAAGCTCAGAGGGCTGACCATCACTACCATCAGCACCTTAGTCACCTAAATTCTCTGAGCCTCAGTTTCTTCATCTTAAAACAGGGATCCTTCTGGTCCTGCTAGCCTCACAGGAGTGCTGTGATGTTGAGTATCAAAGTGAGATAGTGTTCTTGACCTTTTGTGGGCCAGCTTGTGCCACATGAGCATAAATGGTCTGAGAGGAAGGGCCTTTTGCTGTGTTCTGGCTCCACAAGCACATGGTGCCGGCATGCTGGGTGTGTTACCTGGACCATTGGAGCCTCACACCATGGAGAGGCCATGGTGATATCTACCTCAGGGGGCTGTGAGGACTGAGTGAAATTATGGTGCAGAAACGCCTGTAAGTCACATGGACCTTTATCCATCTTAACTTGTTTATCACTTGGGACAGGTCTGGATTAAATAATACTTCTTTTTCTCCTAAAACAGAATTTCTGGAGCTTTTGAGTTGATATGATCCAACTTTTCAGCCCCAGTAAAGCTCCACACACAGAATAATTCCAGTCTATATATGTGGTCTTGTTTTGGACAAAGACACAATTCCCATTAGACTTTTTGAAATACAGAATGTTGTCTCATCGGAGTGCTCAGGATAGGAACCAGGCTTATATAAGTATAAACAACTATTAATGCTATTATTATTTTTTAAATTTTTTTTATAAATATATACACTATTTATTTGAGAGAGAGAGAGAAAGACAGGAACAAGGAGAGTGAGGGAGGAGAGAAATTCGAGAAGCATCAACTCATAGTTGTATCACTTTAGTTGTTCATTGATTGCTTCTCATACATGCCTTGACGCGGGTGGGTGAGGGGGCTAAAACCAGTGACCTTGGGATCATATCGATGCCGGCACTCTTGGGGCATTTTGAACTGGGGACCTCAGTGTCCCAGGCCAATGCTCTATCCATTGCACCACCACTGTCCAGGCAATACTGTTATAATTATTAACAGTGTCATGAGTGCTTTTTTGTTCAGAGCCTGGGTAAGGTGAATCCATTCTTCAAGTTGGACCCGTGGAGGGCAGACAGCTAGTGTTTGTACTCTTATCTGTAAAAGGTAGAGAGTTCTGCCATGCAGGGGAGACCCACAGGGCAGAACTGAGACAGGTGGGGTCACAAGAGACTGTCCGTGCCTCCCAACAGTCCGTGTGACCAAGGATGGCCCTCCTGCACATTCAAAGGGGATTCAACAGGTAATTATGTGCAATCTGCCATGAGCTGGGTGCTGTCTGAGCCACCAGTATTGTGGAGGTGAGCAAGGATTAAAAAGTTCCTGTTCTCAACTGGTGTCACCAGAGGGGAGGGGTTGGGGAACGGGTGAAAGGGTTATCAAGTCAATCAACCACAGCGATGCAGTGTACGGCACAGTGAACAGAGTCAACAGTATTGTGATAACTGTGTATTGCGACACATGGTTAGTAGGCTTAGTGTGGAGATGATACCGTAAGGTATATAAATGTCAAATCACTATTTTGTACACCTGAAATTAAGATACGATTGTATGCCAACTATACTTGAATAACAAATTGCTTTTTGGTCTGGAAAATAAATAAATACAAGGTCCCTGTTTTCAAGGTGTCCCTGTGGTTAGTAAATTGAAAGATATGATCTAGCAGATGGTCTCCAAAGTCTAAGTGGTGATCAAATAGGCAGGGCTAGTATTAAGCTTCTTGGACAGATGAGAAAGAAATTGGTTCAGGAAACCACGTGACTTGCTCAAAGTCACAAAACAAAGTAATAGATTGCAAGGACAGAAGCCTGGTCCCCTGGGGCCTAGTCCAGGGCTGTGGCCACCGACAGTGGGACAGCTTCCCTGACCACAGGTCCTCCCTGCCCTTACCTCAGCCTGCCGGGGCGACCGCTGCTGAGGGTGTCCCTCCTGCTGTCTTCCCCCAGGATCAGGCAGCTAAGGACAAGGCCCTGCAGAGCATGGCTGCCATGTCGTCCGCCCAGATCATCTCCGCCACAGCCTTCCACAGTAAAATGGCCCTCGCCCGGGGCCCTGGCTGCCCAGCAGTCTCAGGGGTAAGTGGGGCTGCCTGGCGCCAGAGGCCAAACCAGCCCTCTCCTTCTCGCTCCTCCCCCTTCTGCAGAACCGGAGCACTGGCCAGACCACATTTCTCTCACTTGAGCCCACTCAGGCCAGGAGAGTCAGGGGGAAGGAGGGACCAAGGACCGAACGACATGCTGGGTCACAGCTTGGCCCAGCTGGTATTGGAACCACCTTCCTGGGGACACAGCAGACCTACACACGGGATATGCTGCCCCCATTAGCTGACCACCCGGGAAGCTCTACAGAGTTGGCCCAATTTACAGAGGGGGAAGCTGAGGCCCCAGGGACAGGGGTTGAAGCGGAGGCTCTGGTGCAGCACCAGCCTGACCTGGAGTGTTCCTCCCCCTGCTGCTCCCGCAGTTGCTCAGCACTGCCCTCCTCCTCGCTGGAGGGCTCGTGTCTGCAAACAAACTCCTGTGCGAATTTTAAATGTTTCGGCCTCAGAACTGGCGTCTGGGCCATGGCCAAGTTGGTCACACTTTTGGAATCGTCCAGAAAGGCTCCTCCTTTTCAGGGCTGTGTCCTCACAGGGTTTTCTTGGCTGTAGGGACTAAATGGGTCTTCAGCAGTTGCCCTCGGGGCGGTGACAGTCCCTGTTCTGTGCTTGGTGAAGCTCTTGTCTAGCATCTTCTCAAAGGGCGTTCCAGGGGGCGCTCGTCCACAGAACGCCTGGGTAGATATGACACAAAGTGATTCGGTGCGTAAGTTTGGGGCACTTAGAACTAAATCGGTTTCCTGACTCGAGGACTGTTGGGAGCCTCACTTGCTGCTCTGCATTGTGGGTCTGTCCCTATTCGAGGAATACGAGATGCTGTTTACCGAACGGGGTGTTTCTCCTGTGGAACACCACGTCAACAGAGCATGGCCAGAGGCTAGAATTCCTTGAGATCCACGCCGGGACTCTGCTGTAGCCAAGTAACTCTCTCCCTGCCAAGTTCTGGTCCAGGCTGCTGCGGAGACCACTGCACTGTCTCCCCACACCAGGCCCTCAGGCACGTGGGCGATGCTGACTCTGTGCTCTTTGCCTCCTCAGTTTTGGCAAGGAGCTTTGCCAGGCCAAGCCGGAACATCCCATGAGTGAGTATGGCCTGCAACCAATTGCTCTCTGACCTGAACTTGAGTCCGTAAACTTAAGATGTGGATGCTTGGCCCCAGGGTGGGACAGGGCTGCAGGCTGGGCCCACATTTTACTACGACCTTGAGCTTGGGGATCAGGCTCTCCTGCTGTCAGGCAGCAGCTCAGGCTACGTTGTAGACACCTGGGGCGGCATTTGCCAACACACCAGTCTGTCCATGGTGCTGCAGGGCCAGAGCTTGGGACCCCAAGGGAAGTAGGCTCAGAACCAGGGCTCAGCTGGCCTGGGAGGGCGGGATGGGAAGTGTGGATTTTATAGTTGACACGCTGGTTTTGTGGATCAACCGTAAAACCTGAGGGAGTGGGCAGGAAGGAAGTGGGAGACCAAAGCCCACCGAGGCCCCTGATGACCAGACCACCAGGGCCAGCCACACAGATAGCGCTGGACACTGCTTGAGGCTCTGGGGCTGCACCCTGCCCAAAGCTTACACCTCCTCTCTCCTGTCTCCCGCAGTGTGAAACCTTTCTCTCAACAAACCTACACTGTCCAGCCTTCGCTGCCTCTGCCAGGTGGGTCGGCAGACACAGCTCCTCACCCATCACACCCCTGCAGCTCCTGCCCCCAAGCCCTGGGCGCCTGGCAGCAGACGCCCCTGCCCCCCCGGCTTGCCTGCGGTCTCTCCCAGCCTGGCTCAGGCTTCCGGGGGCACACGCAGTTTAAAGGGCAGCGCCTGTCCCCAAGCCCTGGGCGCCTGGCAGCCGGACGCCCCCTGACCCCCGGCTTGCCTGCGGTCTCTCCCAGCCTGGCTCAGGCTTCCAGGGGCACACGCAGTTTAAAGGGCAGCGCCTGTCCCCAAGCCCTGGGCGCCTGACAGCCAGACGCCCCCTGCCCCTCGGCTTGCCTGCGGTCTCTCCCAGCCTGGCTCAGGCTTCCAGGGGCACACGCAGTTTAAAGGGCAGCGCCTGTCCCCAAGCCCTGGGCGCCTGGCAGCCGGACGCCCCCTGACCCCCGGCTTGCCTGCGGTCTCTCCCAGCCTGGCTCAGGCTTCCAGGGGCACACGCAGTTTAAAGGGCAGCGCCTGTCCCCATGCAGCTGTTCCTCCGCCACCCCTGAGTGCTGCATGTGTGCCCCCATATACGTTGGCTGCTGAGAAGGCCTCCCTCTTGGTGACCCTGGATTCCTTCAGACTTCCCAGCCCGGAGAAGGAAACCTTGTTAGCGGAGGAATAGGCCCGGAGCTGCTCAGGGGACCAGCTTTGTCCTTGCCTCTTTCTCATGAGCATCCCTTAGCGTTTTCCACTCTGCAGGCCAGACGGGGTCCCAGCCCTTCAGCACCGTTTCTGGCTTGGGGAATGACCCCGCCCACATCCTGGGCCGCCCTTCCTGCTCTGAGAGCCGCCCTGCGCTGTCCAGACTCCTCAGCTCTGCTCTCTCCCAGCCCCGGGCAGTCCGCCCTCTCCTGGCCTCGCCGCACTGGCCCCTGTCTTGGCTCAGGCCTTCCTAGATCTCGCCTCGATTACTGCAGCAGCCTCTTATCCAGTTGGCTTCCAGTCCCTTCTCTTCACCGTCATTCACCTAGCGGTCTTTTTAACTCACCATGTTGCTTCGAGGCGTAAAACCCTCTAATGTCTCTCTGGTGACTTCAGGAGACAGTCAGTCTACACTGGTGGGACTTACCGTGTTCTTCTGTGAACCTCGCCCTCCCCCTCTCCCTCCCCTTCTCCGTTCCCCAGCACCACCCCTGTCTGCCTCTGGGCTCTGGCTCAGGCTCCCCTCCCTACTGTTCCTCTCCCTGTTCTCTCCCAGAGTAGGCACCCTGCTGTTGGCGCCTGAGCACACTGTGCACTCCCCCCCACCTAGCTCCTGACTGTCGTCAGCTCTGTGTCAGGGCAGTGTGACCGACCGATCGGTCCGTGCCCTCAGTGTACTCCATCCCGTCCGGCACTCAGCAGTTCCTCAGTAAGCAGTGCTTGCACAAACGAGTAACTCAGCTCGTACAGTAAGCACAGGCTAACGTGTCTGTCCAGCAACGTCCCCACCCATCCCTCTGACTATGGATGCGCCTCCGATTCCTTCCTCCACCCTGAGCACATGGGGCCTCCGTTCATCAGACTCCCTGCCTGGGACACTGGGCTGTCAGCGAGAGGTTGGCCTCACTGCTCTCTGTTCCCTCAGTCACCAAGGCCTGGGCTTCAGCTCGCTTCCTGTCCCCACTGTGTCCCCTCCTCTTCGCTCTGCCGCACTGCTTCAGTTCAGGTCCCACAGGGACTGTGCGTCAGGTCTGCCTCAGCCCTGCCTGCCCTTCCTCCAGGCCAGAACAGATCTTTCAGAAATGAGGATCTGAGCATGTCACTGCCCTGCTTAAGGTCTGTCACTCTCCTGAACTCTCAGGCCAAAATTCATACTTGCTGCCTGCCACTGGTGCACACCGCCCTTCTCTCCATTTCTGCCGCAGACCTGAGGCTCCAGACTCACAGAGCCCCTCACAGCCTCCAGGTCTTGGCCTCTGCTGTGTCCTCTGCTCAGAATGCCGTTCCCTGCCCCTGGCTTCCCCTGCTGCTGCCTACTTCTGCTTCGTAACTTCTTTCAAGCATCGCCTTCTTTGGAGGAAACTTTTCTAACCATCCCCAGATTGGACCAGGGGCTCCTCTTGGTGCTTAGTGCATCCCTTGTCAAATTTTATCCCGTTCATGACTTCTTTTATCAGCAAACCTGTATCAGAGTTCCTTTTCTGGGCCAGGCTCTGTTTTGGGTGCTGGAGAGACAGCAGTGAACCAAACAGGAAACTTTCTTTTCTTGTGAGGCCTATGTCACTGTAATTAATGACTTGTCTGGTCAGCTCCCCATTGGACCAGAAGCTCCTTGAGGGTGAGAACCCAGCGGAGCCGGCTGTAGAAGTCCTCTCAGCCAGTAGATATCAGGCCCCCGGCTGCGTGCAGCCTCCCTTGAGTGTAGTTCTGTGTGGGACCGAGGGGACTGAGTTGCACCAGGCTGAGCCCTCCCTGCCAGGGCTTCTCCTGGACTCGCTAGCCAGTGCTCTGCACTCCCCTCCGCCGCCCCTGTTAGAGCCTCGCTCGGGGAGACAGGAGATTGCCTTGCCAGCACAGGCCCCACGGGTGGGCCTGGGGCCCTCACAGAGGGTGTGTGCAGGGACCCTCACAGAGGGTGTGTGCAGGGAGGGCGTGTGCGAGCAGGCTCCCATGTGCCTCTCCTGCTGCCTGCAGGGTTTGAGTCTCCGGCAGGACCCGCCCCATCGCCCTCAGCGCCCCCAGCGCCCCCATGGCAGGGCCGCAGCGTGGCCAGCTCCAAGCTCTGGATGCTGGAGTTCTCTGCCTTCCTGGAGCAGCAGCAGGACCCTGACACGGTAGGTGCTCCTCTGTGGGCCGCACGCGCCCTGGAGCTCCCTCGCTTCCCCAGCTCCTGTTCCGTCCGCTTCGGGCCTTCTCGCCCAGCCCTTCTGCCCCATTCCACTTTGGGCTCTAACTTAGGTTCTGCATTCCTTTACAACCTTTCCTTCCCTTGAACCCCTCTCCCCTTTTCCTTTCGCTTCTCAAGCCACTTCCCTCTTCTTTCCTTCACCTTCGGTCTCTCCCTGTCTCTGAAGCTCCAGTCCCAAAGCTCCCTGTGGTTTCTTTGTCCCTTTCCCACCTCTCAGCCTTCCCCTTTCCTGCCCCTTGACCTCTGTTTTTCCCTCCTGTTCTCTCTCCTCCTGACCCAGCCACCGCTCAGTCCAGAGCTGCTCATCCCAGCCCCACCCTGGTTGGTCCATCCTTTCCCTGTGTCTCTGAGGAGCCTGCTGTGTCTGACCCCCATCCCTGGGAGGCAGGCTGGGAGCAGAGCCCAGCCCCCACCCTGTCCCCTTCAGTGTCTTGGTTCCTCGGTGACCAGCATTACCTGCAAAGGTCAAAGCAGCACTTGGAGGCATCTGGTCCGACAGAGATTCACAGGCCATTTCACTTAGACATTTCCAAACTTGTTTTTAACTCAAGAACCCATTAATCTATCAAGCTCTTACTCAAATCCCAGTGTGTACAACAAGAGTAGATTTTGTTTTGTTGTAACAACAGAGGTGCCCGACCCCTGTCTTTAAGGGTGGAGCACAGTTTGAACACACCTCATCTAGGTCAGTGGTCTGACCTCACAGATGAAATAACAGAGGCCCAGAGATAGAAAAAGATGCCTGGAGATGTTTAGTGACAGGCAGGACTAAGAAGAACAACAACTAAAATCTGTTGAACACCTGTTAGGTGCTAGGCGCTGCGTCCAGATGCTTTATACCATCAGTTTTGCCTTACATTCAATGTTTTCATTGTCTCCATTTTACTGGTAGAGAAACTGAGGTCCAGGGAGCTGACATTACTCAGTCACGTGACTGAGATCTGAGCTCTGGTCCATTCTGTCTGCCCTGCTGACCCTCCCCCTCCCTCAGACCAGCTGTTCTCTCCACAGTACAACAAGCACCTATTCGTACACATCGGCCAGTCGAGCCCAAGCTACAGTGACCCCTACCTCGAAGCTGTGGACATCCGCCAGATCTATGACAAGTTCCCGGAGAAAAAGGGTGGACTCAAGGAGCTCTTTGAACGGGGACCTTCTAATGCCTTTTTTCTCGTGAAGTTCTGGGTAAGCTTTCGATAGACTCTTCCTTCCTACCCCCAGCACATCAATGTGAGTGAGGAGGAAAGGGGAAGAGGTGGCGTACGGCGCCCTTGCCATGGTCGACATCTGGGGAGGAGGGGCCAGTGCGAAGGGGAGGAGCAAGCAGCGATGGCTGAGACTGGGAGCCAGGCCAGTGGGGCCAGAGAGCTGGGCTAGTAGTACAAGGCCCTTTTCTGGTTGCGACACCTTAGTTGTTCATTAATTTCTTTCTCATATGTGCCTTGACCACGGGCTTTCTTTTTTTTTTTTTTTTCAAGGCCCTTTTCTGATCTGTGGTAATAGCAGTCCTGGCTGGAAACAAGTACCGCCTTAAGGAGGCTGAGTATGGTAGGAAGACTTAGGGGATACTGAGGGATAGGTGGAGGCCGAACCTGGACCCTGAGTTACCTGAGTCTTTGGATGGCATCACATGAGTTGGTTTCAGGGCCTGGAGCAAGGCAGTTGGTCCTTAAAAGCTCATCTCCAAGGACAGGCTTGGAGAAGTGCACTATGGGATTAGGAAAGGTTAGCCCAAAAGAAATGCTCAACTTATAAACAGCTTAGCCTATAGACTTGGTCTCCGCTGCCTTCCTCGCCTTGCTCCTGGACAGGTGGGTAGAGTTTCCTCCTTTCAAAATGTCTTCTCTAAAACTAGGAGGCATAATTAATGCCTGCTCTGGAAGCTTATTTTCCAGGGGGTAGAATACACACCCAGAAGGGATGCAGGGAAGAGGCAGACAAGTGCGAACTAAGCCGGCAGTAACAAGTATAGGAAATCCTTCTGGTCTGTGATTGGAGCCTTTGAATAGTTTCAGAGCGTTGACACCAGGCCACGGTGGCTCCTCCCACATTCCTCTCCCTGGCACCCTTATTAACACCCAGGAGACAGCTCAGGGATTCTTACTCTGATTAGAGTTGACTATCTGAAAGCTTTACTTTTCCTAGAAATAGGCTTAGTCACACAAAATTTTATATACATTTATTTCTAGGTGGCTTACAGACCCCTGGCCTGGGTTCTTAGACTAGCTTTTATTCACAACCAAACCCGTGCAGCTGGCTTTCCCCAGAAGAGGCAAGTGCTGGAACTGAGACCCAAGGCCTCTGGTCTCTGAGACGCTTAGTTTTTGCACTCTGAAAGACAGCTTGTTCTGGGAGCAGGATGGCAGTTGGACCTGGGCCTTTAGTGGTGGGCAAGATCTATTAGGCAGAGATGGGGAAAGGCTGTTACAGCCTGGTGGAGGCATAAGGAAGTGGGCTCCAGAGGAGAAAGTTACGGGTATAGGTGTATGAGAGGGAATAATAGAAAATAAAACTGCAGAGGTGAGTTAGATCCTGGGATGTCCTAATCACACAAAAGTTTTGGGTTTTGCCTGGCCAGGCGGTGGTACAGTGGATAGAGCGTCGGACTGGGATGCGGAGGACCCAGGTTCGAAACCCCGAGGTCTCCAGCTTGAGCGCAGGCTCATCTGGTTTGAACAAGGCTCACCAGCTTGAGCCCAAGGTCACTGGCTGGATCAAGAGGTCACTCGGTCTGCTGTAGCCCCACGGTCAAGGCACATATGAGAAATCAATCAATGAACAACTAAGGTGCTGCAACAAAGAATTGATGCTTCTCATCTCTCTCCCTTCCTGTCTCTCTGTCCCTCTCTGTCTCTGAGACACACACACACACACACAAATAATTTGGGTTCTAATCTATCCTGGGATGAAAAACAGGTAATAGTTTCTTTTATTTTTATCTTATTTTTAAATCAGTGTATGTTCAGCCCTGGAGAGGTGGCTCAGTGGATAAAGTGGCATCCTGGCACACTGAGGTTGCAGGTTCAATCCCTGGTCAGGGCACTTATGAGAAGCAATCAGTGAGTACACAACTAAGTAGAACAAATAAGTAGAACAATGAGTTGATGCTTTTCTCTCTCTCCCCTTCCTCTCTCTCTCCCTCTGTCCTTTCCTCTCTGTCTCTCTCTCTCTGTCAATCAATGGGAAAATTAAATCGGCTCTGGCCTGATAGCTCAGTTGGTTAGAGCACCATCCCAAAGCCGCAGAGGCTGCCAGTGCCACCCCGGTCAGGGCACACACAGGAACGGGTCAGTGTTCCTGCTTCTCTCTTACTCTCTCCTTCTCTCTAAAATCAATAAAATAAACAGGAAGGAAAGGAGGGAGGGAGGGAGGAAGGGAATCAGTGCATGCTCATAGGTATGTTATGAATTAATACCAAAAGACTTGTAATTGAAACATCAGATTCTTGTCCCATTCCTCCCCAACCCCAGTCCCAATCCCCAGAGATAGTCGCTATAAATTTTTGCTATTTATTCTGGCTTTTAACTCCTTAGTTGTAAATAATATGTTTATACTTTCATACCTTGATATCATGACTAAGACATTTATCCTTATGGTAGAAAAAAATTAGCTGTGTTATACCATTTTTTCCTTCATCATTCCAATATTATCCTATGTAATAAGTTATATAATTTAGTCAAAACAATAAAATATTTACATTTTTGACAATGTATGTTGACCACCAGAAGAGCCAGGAAGTATTTTGTGATTAACTTTTTAAATTTTTTTTTTTTTTTTTGTATTTTTCTGAAGCTGGAAACGGGGAGAGACAGTCAGACAGACTCCCGCATGCGCCCGACCGGGATCCACCCGGCACGCCCACCAGGGGCGACGCTCTGCCCACCAGGGGGCGATGCTCTGCCTCTCCGGGGCGTCGCTCTGCCGCGACCAGGGCCACTCTAGCGCCTGGGGCAGAGGCCAAGGAGCCATCCCCAGTGCCCGGGCCATCTTTGCTCCAATGGAGCCTTGGCTGCGGGAGGGAAAGAGAGAGACAGAGAGGAAGGAAGGGGGGATGGAGAAGCAAATGGGCGCTTCTCCTGTGTGCCCTGGCCGGGAATCGAACCCGGGTCCCCCGCACGCCAGGCCGACGCTCTACCGCTGAGCCAACCGGCCAGGGCGACCTTTTTAAATTTTTAAAAATTTTTTAATTTTTTTTAAGTGAGACGAGGGGAGATAGTGAGACAGACTCCTGCATGCACCCTGACCAGAATTCACCTGGCAACCTCCATCTGGGGCTGATGCTCGAATCCACAGAGCTATTTTTAGTACCCAAGGCTGACATCTTGGGACCAACTGAGCTAGCCTCAGTGCCTGGGGCCTACACTGAAACCAATCAAGCCACTGGCTGTGGGAGGAGAAGAGGGAGAGAAGGTGGAGAAGGGGGGAGAGAAGCAGATGGTTGTTTCTCTTGTGTGCCCTGATCGGGAGTCAAACCCAGGACGTCTATATGTCAGGCCAATGCTCTATTCACTGAGCCAACTGACCAGGGCTAATTTTATTTTTAATACAGGTTTTTTTGTGTATTTCTACAAATTAATGACTTTCTTATTTGCATATTTTACATAAACCATTATTAAAATTTTACAATTGCTTCATTATAATTACCAAATAAAATAAAATTTTTCCCAAATGTTCGAATCTTTCAGATAATTGATCAGTTCCCCCTTTCTCATAGAGGTCTTTGCCCTGAATATCTCTGTTCTGTTCCAGTTTAACTGGTTGTTCTCCAGGCCTGTTGTCATCCTGAGACCCTTTTTATTGAAGCTCTCCTAGGCTGAATCTGCAGTTTCTTCAATCTCACATTTCTCTCTGATTTGGTGTCCCCTTCATTTACTGGGACACATTCTCTATCCTTCCTAAGGGAAGAAATCCTAACAGATAAATGTTCTAAGTCTTTGTTTAAAATGTCAGCTTTTGTACTTGATTGATAGATCTGCTAGGTACAAAATCTAGATTATAAATCATTTTCAAGAGAAATGATTGCAATAATCCTTTTTTTTTTTTTTTTTAGATTTTATTTTTATTCATTTCAGAGAGGAGAGAGAGAAAAAGAGAGAGAGAGAACAGGGGGGGAGGAGCAGGAAGCATCAACTCCCATATGTGCCTTGACCAGGCAAGCCCAGGGTCTTGAACTGGCAACTTTAGTGTTTCAGGTCGACACTTTATCCACTGTGCCACCACAGGTCAGGCGCAATAATCCTTTTTTAATGCATTACTTTATTGTCTTCTAACAGGCATAGTTGGATAGCATTCTAATTCTCTATTTTTTGTTGTGTAACTTGTTTGGGAGGTTTGTTTTGTTGTTTGTTTGTTTTTTGGGGTTTTTTTGGTCTCTAGAAGTTTTACGTTTCTTCTTTATCCCTTATGTTCTTAAATTTCACGTTGATGTGCTTTGACGAGGGTGTTGTTTTACTTACTATTTTTGAGCCAGGCACTTGGTAGGCGCTTTTAATCATGAGGCTAGTGTCTCTTAATTTTGGGAAATGTACTTGTATTATTTTGTTGGTATGTTCTTTCTCTCCTTTTTATCTCTTCTTTTCCATGAACCCCTATTTGTCTGATATTGGATCTCCTGGACTCACACTCTGATATTTATTTTTGTCTTTTCAAACCCATTTGCTTAGAGATTTCCTTAACTTTTTCTTCTAATTTTCCTGAATTAGTTAAGTGTGCATCTACCTGAGGGCAAGTTACATAAAAGCCAAAGTAACAGTGGCATCAATAAATGGTTGATTTCTCTTTCATGAGGAGTAAGTGTGGAGGTAGACAGCCCGGGGCTAGTACTCCCTGGGATCAGGGGACCTGACTCTGACTCTCTGCCCTCCTCAGTGCACGGCTTCTATCCTCAGTTCCAGCTGTCATTCCCACATTCCAGGCAGCAGGAAGAAGGAAGCCAGCTTAGTTCCTTTCAAGGAGCCTTCCTAAAAGTCCCACATGACACTTCATTAGTTGCGCCCAGCTACGGAGGAGCCAGGGAAATATGCTTTTAATGAGTAAATTGCCAAATAAAATCAGGATTCAACTGATGGCATTTCTCCTTCTTTGTGGTCATGGTGCATGGTACACTCAATTGTGAATTAGATTCTATGCCACACCTCTGTCCAGTACTGGATTTTTACCATAAACTTTTAAATTTATTAGTTTTTAATTTTAGAGAGAGGCAGGGAGAGAGAGAAAGAGAGAGACAGGAATATCAATCTGTTCCTGTATGTGCCCTGACTGGGGATCAAACTGGCAACCAAACTATCCTGCCAGGGCTAAACATTTAAATTTATATATATATTATTATATTATTATATATATATTATTTATTCATTTTTCCTGTTTTTTTCAAGTGAGAGGAGAGGAGATAGCTTCCTGCATTGCCCTGATCGGGATCACCTAGCAACCCCCATCTGGGGCTGGTACTTTCCCCCATCTGGGGTCATGTTAGCAACTGAGCTGTTTTTAGCGCCTGAGGCAGAGGTTCCACTGAGCCATCCTCAGTGCCCAGGGCCAATGTGCTCAAACCAATTGAGCCATGGTGCGGGAGGAGGAGAAAGAGGGAGAGAAAAAGGGGGAGGGTGGAGAGGGAAAGACGTAGATGGTCACTTCTGTGTGTCCTGACTGGGAATTGAACCTGGGACATTCCCACGTTGGGCTGACACTCTACCACTGATCCAACTGGCCAGGGCCGTTCTGCTCCCTTCTTTGTCTTTGTTTCCCTTTCTGTCTTGTTTTGGTCTTCATCTTTCAAGTTGGAGGGTTTCTCAAATATCTGTAATCTTTGCCTGTATTTTTTGGTTTATATTTTTTATAACTTTATTGTCATATATCTCACTTACCATACAATTCACCCACTTAAAGTGTACAATTCAGTGTTTTGTTTTGGTTTCTAGTATAGTCACATAGCTGTGCAACCAGTGAATTTTACAACATGCTCACCACCCCAGAGGTAAATCCGTGCCCTGGAGCTTCCATCCCCTACGCCTGCTCCCCCAGTCCGAGGCAACCACCAGTCCAATTTCTATGTGTATAGCTTTGCCGTTTGGGGGCATGTCATACAAACGGAATCATACACTATGGAGCATTTTGTGTCTAGTTCTTTCACTTATTGTAAGTGAAGGTTCAGCCATATTGTAGTAGGTACTACCACTTCATTTCTTTTTAAGGATGACTAATATTCCATTGTAAAGGATACACTGCATTTTGTTTTATCTCTTCATCAGCTGATGGGCATTTGGGTTGTCTTGAGCTTTGGATTGTTATGAATAATCTTGCTATGGCCCTGGCCGGTTGGCTCAGCGGTAGAGCGTCGGCCTAGCGTGCGGAGGACCCGGGTTCGATTCCCGGCCAGGGCACACAGGAGAAGCGCCCATTTGCTTCTCCACCCCTCCGCCGTGCTTTCCTCTCTGTCTCTCTCTTCCCCTCCCGCAGCCAAGGCTCCATTGGAGCAAAGATGGCCCGGGCGCTGGGGATGGCTCCTTGGCCTCTGCCCCAGGCGCTAGAGTGGCTCTGGTCGCAATATGGCGACGCCCAGGATGGGCAGAGCATCGCCCCCTGGTGGGCAGAGCGCCGCCCCATGGTGGGCGTGCCGGGTGGATCCCGGTGGGGCGCATGCGGGAGTCTGTCTGACTGTCTCTCCCTGTTTCCAGCTTCAGAAAAATGAAAAAAAAAAAAATAATAATCTTGCTATGAACACTTTGGTACAATCTTTTTGTGTGGACATAATGTTTGTATTTCTCCTGGGTATATACTTAGGTGTGGAATTGCTGGGCCATGTGGTAACTCTATGTTTACTTTTTTTTTTTTATAGAGACAGAGAGTCAGAGAGAGGGATAGATAGGGACAGACAGGAATGGAGAGAGATGAGAAGCATCAATCATTAGTTTTTCATTGCGACACCTTAGTTGTTCATTGATTGCTTTCTCATATGTGCCTTGACCGTGGGCCTACAGCAGACCAAGTAACCCCTTGCTCAAGTCAGCGACCTTGGGTCCAAGCTGGTGAGCTTTGCTCAAACCCGATGAGCCTGCACTCAAGCTGGCAACCTCTGGGTCTCGAACCTGGGTCCTCCACATCCCAGTCCGATGCTCTATCCACTGCGCCACTGCCTGGTCAGGCTCTATATTTACTTTTTTGAAGAACTGCCAGGCTGTCTTCCAAAGTAGCTGCACCATTCCTACCAGCAGCATATGAGGGTCCCAATTTGTCCACACCTTCCACAACACTTGACATTCTCTGTGATTATTGCCTTCTGTATCTTCTTTGGAGAAATGTCTGTTTGACTCCTTTGGCCATTTCTCAATTGGGTTGTCTTTCTACTGACTTAGGAATTTTTTATATGTTATAGATAGAGGTCTGTTATCAAATAAATGACTTGCAGATATCTCCCTTTCTGCCAGCTTTCTTCTCACTTTTTTGATAGTATCCTTTGAAACACACATTTTGATGAAGTCCAGTTTATTATTTCTTTTATTATATGTATCATTTGTCCATATTTTTTTAAAATGAGAGAGACAGGAAGGACAGATAGGGACAGACAGGCAGGAAGGGAGAGCGATGAGAAACATCAGTTCTTCGTTGAGGCACCTTAAGTTATTCAATGATTGCTTTCTAATGTGTGCATTATGGGGGCGCTCCAATAGAGTGAGTGACCCCTTGCTCAAGCCAGTGACCTTGGGCTTCAAGCCAGTGACCTTTGGGCTCAAGCCAGCAACCATGGGGTCATGTCTCTCATCCCACACTCAAGCCAGTGACGCTGTGCTCAAGCCGGATCAGCCCGCGTTCAAGCCTGCAACCTCGGGGTTTCGAACCTGGGTCCTCCACAACCCAGTCAGACGCTCTATCCACTGTGCCACCACCTGGTCAGGCAGTTTTGTTCATTTTTAATAATGACTAGGAGCTCTGTGCACAAGCAGGAATTGTCCCCCAGTGGGCTGCTGTTTAATGTGATTGGGGTTGAGAGTCAGCTGTTTTACTGAGGAAACCAATAAATGTCATTGTGTTTGCTAGACTCTTATTTCCTAAGGTGGTTCAGTTTCTCCAGAGAAGATTCCTTTAATGCTGATTTCCCCACCCTGGAAAGGGATCTACTTGATCAGTAGAATTCTAGGAGTGAGACAGGAAACAGGACCGGGGTGTCCCACCCTTCTTATGCAGGTTTCACTTAATTTTTCTGTTTTCATTCTTGTCTTATTCCCCCTTCTAAGTCTTATTTAATTTCTGAAGATTGTTACCCTTTCATTTTCTGCTGATAGATGGGGGCGGTTGCCTGGAGGCCTGCCCACTCTGCGTACAGTCTTCATTCCACCCCATGCGTTGTATCATGTGCTAACCCCAGCCCACTCTCCTGGTCCCTCTGCCCCAGGCTGCTTGGAGGCCTGCCCACTCTGCATACAGTCTTCATTCCACCCCATGCGTTGTATCATGTGCTAACCCCAGCCCACTCTCCTGGTCCCTCTGCCCCAGGCTGCCTGGAGGCCTGCCCACTCTGCGTACAGTCTTCATTCCACCCCATGCGTTGTATCATGTGCTAACCCCAGCCCACTCTCCTGGTCCCTCTGCCCCAGGCTGCTTGGAGCTTCTCTCGAGCACATCACCTCACTTCTTGTCTGTCAGCCCTCTGGAAGCACTTTTAGGTTGTGATTCTTTTTGCTTCCTTTGCCCTACAGAATCCATTCTGGTTCCAGTCAGCCTTTAGCCTTCAGTCTTCTCTGTTTTCTTTGCCTTTGTGACAATGCACTTTTTTTTTTTTTTTTTTGTAGCAAGAGAGACAGACAGGAAGAGAGATGAGAAGCTTTCGTAGTTGTGTCACTTTTAGTTGTTCATTGATTGCTTCTCATATGTGCCTTGACCGGCGGCTCAAGCTGAGCCAGTGAACCCTAGCTCAAGCCAGCGACCTTTGGGCTCAAGTACGATCTTGGGATCATGTTGATGATCTCATACTTAAGCTGGTGACCCTGCTCTCAAACTGGTGACCTCAGAGTTTCTAATCTGGGACCTCTGCATCCTTAGTTGATGCTCTGTCCAGTGTGCCACCACAGGTCAGGCGATGAGGCACATTTGAAAAAGTTCTTTGCTGTTATTTCTAGTTGACTGTCTGGAAAAAAAAAAAAAGCTTATGCAGTTCATCTCCTGTTTTATGTCCAGGAAAATGGGTTTTAGCCTGAGTATCCCCTGCAATAGATTGGTAGTTGTTTGGAATGCTTGCTTGAGAAGGATCTCAAGAAAGTAAGAGCTAGATTGGTAATGTCGGTTACGGGTGTAGCCGGGGAAGATAGTGGCAGATTTGTTACGTATTTGCTATCCCTTCTCTTTAGGTAATGGGGAATCACTGAGGTTTTTTGAGTAGGGCATGACATGGCCAGAGTTGTGCGTAGCTGGAAAAATTAGCTCTCCAGAATGGGAGCAAACAGGAGACTACCATAATGCAGGCCAAGGAAGAGACAGCAGCCTCTTGGACCTCAGCCAAAAAGGGCTTAAACAATCTCCCTTCCGCTTTTCTTCTCCCTGCTCGCCCTTCTAGCCCTGACTGTGGGAATTGGGACCAAGAGGCTTTGCTGTGGGCAGCCAGTGACCACGGTCACCATACAGCCAGTGTGGCCCCTCCCTTTTCCTGTGTGTGCTTAGGCAGTGGTTGACAAACTGTAGCTTGTCACAGTGGCTCTTTGACCCCTTGAGTGTGGCTCTTCCATAAAATACCACGTGCGGGCACTACCTCAATAAGGAGTGTACCTACCTATACAGTTTAAGTTTAAAAAATTTGGCTCTCAAAAGAAATTTCAGTTGTTATACTGTTGATATTTGACTCTGTTGACTAATGAGTTTGCCCACCACTGGCTAAGGGGGCTCCTGGCCTTTCCTCTAGGCAAGTGACACCCTCCACTTCAGTCCTTTCCACCTCCAAACCCGTCCAGCCTTAGTCCTGACTCGGAAAAAGGACCTGGGCGGAAGTGACCCATGCTGTTCCCAGCGGTGGATCAGCCATCCTGAGGCTGCAGTTTCAGGTGGGAAGGGAGTCCTAGTTGGCAGGAGGCATTTATGGCAATACGGCCCTGGAGTGGGGAGATGGCATATTTGGGGCTCTTTCCATAGGCTCCTTTCTGTTGGAGGTAATTTTCTGCATTTTTCTAGCTACCATCCAGATATGATGGACCCTCCTAGGCCTCCAGCTTCACCACTGGGGGGAGACTGAGGCATGGAGTAAGTAGGGGTTGGCCTTGAGATACCCAGCCAGGGTGAGCCTCTTTCCGCGGCCACTCCTGGTGTGAACACAGTGAGGTGGGTCAGGGTGTCGGCGAAGGGTTACATCAGGCGCCGTCTTCATCAGGTGACATATATCCTTGCCGTGCCCCCGAGGTGGGTAGGGCTGACAGTCCCCTTCCATCTAGGAGAGACAGGCACAGAGAAGAGAGGTGAGATGACTTGCCAGGGTCACCAAGTTCCTAGTGGCAGAGCCAGGATTCAGACCCAGGCAGTCTGGCTCCAGGGCACAGGCTCAGAACTGTTTCACCAAACTGGCTGCCTTGCAGAGTAGCTGGGGTGCCCTCCCTGCAGGGTCCTGGTGCTCCCCCTGCTCCTGTCAGAGAAGGCTCTGGATTGCCTAAACATGGAGCCTCAGGCCCCTGAGGAGGGCAGATCCTGGCCACATAGGAAGAGCAGACTAAACTCTGGGCTGTCAGTATAGAGTTGGGCAGTTGGGCTTTTTGGGTTTCCTAGAAACCAGACCTCCTTCCAGAAAATGGGGAGGGTTGCCCTGTTTGTCCCACAGCCTTGCTCATGGCTCATGTCCTCTCCTTCTTTCTGACTCTGTGGGGAGGTCAGTGGTGGGATATGGGAGGAGAGGAAAAGGTAAGGAAGAGTAGGGACCAAGGAAACATGATTAGGCAGCTTCCATGCATGACCTTCGTATCCCGGCCATGGGCTGTGCACACCACCTGTGCTGTGTGACCCCAACGTGTTCCAGGAGCTCGCATTCCGAGTGGGAGAACCCAGAATGGATCTCAGGATCCTGGGGCAGCACCTGCTGTGCAGGGGAGCGTGGTGGTCAAGCATGGCTCCCCTGGGGTGTGAGGGAGCACGAGGCGGGCAGCGCCGGCCCCAGCTGGCATGCGGAGGCTCTAGACTGGCTTTGAGAGCTAGGTCCTGAGCAAGCCTCAGCTTCTCTGGGCCTCTGTTTCTCCACCTGCAAATGAGCAGTTTGTTTTTGAGGGCTTGCCATGGCCTGTGTCTCTGAGGACCTGATTTGTGTGAGGGCAGCTGGCAGTGAAGGAAGGCTGTCTGCCTCCTCCCACCCTGTGCTGAGCCAGACCCTCTCTGAAGGCCAGAGGCTTGGGCAGCGTGAGGACAGGTGAAATCAGAGATGCGGGTCGGTGGCCAGGACACCTTGGCGGGGATCTCTTCTCTCTGCCTCCTCCTATCTGGGGAGGGTAGAGGCAGCAAGGAAGTGCAAATCTGTGATGTGGGGAAAAGAAATGCTCCTGTCTGCATCGTCAACCATGGGGTCCTCACAGGCAGCTTGGTGTCCCCAGACATCTGGACCCTCAACTCCTGGGCCCTGGCCTGGCTTCTTCCTGCCCGGCCATTGGTTGGTGTGGGACCAGCCATACAATAATGCCCAAGGCAACAGGACAGTGCCATGTTCCTGAAGCCTTTCTTCCTCCTCCCAGGCAACCTTCCTCTTCTGGCCCCAGGCCTGGTACAGGCCTGCTAGGACGTTAATCAGAGAGCCCCCTTGGAGTGGGAGGAGGCCTTTGACGCCCCCAATCCAACCTGCCACTGAAATTAGTGCTCTCACTGATGAGACAGCAGCAGTAAGTAACTCCTAGACTCCCGGACTGCCAGGACAAGGCATTCCCGGCTGCACGTGGCATCTGGGTGCAGGAAGGGTTGAATTGTGAGGCTGTGCTGTCGATTAGTATGGTGGGCCCTGGAGCATGACTGGGAAGCTAAGACCCCTCTCTCCTCCCCCAGGACATGTGAGGCTGGCCGAGACCACCTCTGTTTTTGGGACTAGGGGGTGGGGAGGGGACTCTGGGACACTGATGGCCCTTAACAGCAGCTGCAAATGGAAAATGCTGGGCAGAGCTGAGCTGAGGCCACGAAGGGAGGAAAGTATCCCAGACTGTCTGATCACCCCAGCCTGCTGTCCCCTTTTGGGCCCTGACATTTCTCCCAGGCACATACCAGCACATGACAATGAATCTGAGCCCCTCCAGCCCCCGCACCAGCGCTACGGCTGTCCTGGCTCATCTGTCAGTCACCCGATCCCCCACACCTGTTCCAGGCACGGCCTGTGAGCTGCCCACTCACACCCACAGCTATGAATAGGGTGGAGGATGGGAACAAGGTGGCATTCTGAGGGCAGGAGGGCAAGTGGTGGGGGCCAGCTCTTAGGGTAATATGGGGGGGGCTTTCCTCTTAGGCTGAGAAAGTAGAGAAGCGAACTTGTTTGGGGGAGGTCGTTAGGGGAGGGGATACAGGGTGGAAAGGAGAGTGGGTGGGGTTGTACTTGGAAGAATGGGGCCCTGCGGACAAGATGCGGCGCCCTGTGGTGCACTGTCTGCATCGTTGGCTGGCCTCTCCTGGGTCTCTGCAGCATGGCCACAGGGCAGGTTCCGGGGCACACTTTGGATTGTCACTGGTGGGTTATCTGTCTTCTCCAGCCCACTTCTCTCCCTGCTTCCCTGGGCAACCAGCTCACTTGTGCCACTTGCTATCCCATAAGTTGTAGATTTCTTGAGAGCAGAGACACTGTTTCGGCCACTCTGAGCCTGCACTGCGTCCCTACCCATGCTGGGCTGGGGCAGGATAAATGGGTGATTGACTGATTAAAGGGCCAGAGTGGGAAGTAGTGACAGAAGACTCTGGTGTGTATTTGAAATGGAAGCAGAGCTGGGATTCAGAGGACTCCCCCATAAGCAGAAATTGTAGGTCTCTCCTTGGGACCAAGGGAACCTTGTCTCACCTGGCGCCACCCAGAGGTGAGAGGTGGAACAACCACACATGACCTTTATTTATTTTATTTTTTTTTCTGAAGTTGGAAACAGGGAGGCAGTCAGACAGACTCTCGCATGCGCCCGACTGGGATCCACCCAGCACGCCCACCAGGGGGCGATGCTCTTCCCATCTGGGGCGTTGCTCTGTTGCAACCAGAGCCATTCCAACACCTGAGGCAGAGGCCATGGAGCCATCCTCAGCGCCTGGGCCAACCTTGTTTCAATGGAGCCCTGGGGCTGCGGGAGGAGAAGAGAGAGACAGAGAGGAAGGAGAGGGGGAGGGGTGGAGAAACAGATGGGCGTTTCTTCTGTGTGCCCTGGCTGGGAATCGAACTCGGGACACCTGCACACCAGGCCGACACTCTACCACTGAGCCACCGCCCAGGGCCTCGTGACCTTTAATTGAAAGCTCATCTTGTACCTGACACTGTTCAAGCCCTGGGGAGATCTTAGTTCTTGGCTCTAGGGTGCTTACTTCTGCTAGGGATAAGGCCGACTGAACAAATCTTGCCAGCATGGGGCAGTGAAGGGCAAGTCCAGACCACTTTGGGGGTTCTGGGGCAACTGCTACCTTTGTGTAGTAGGAAGAGCCTATGAAGATTGGGCCAGTCCTACCCAAGCTGGTACAGAGCATTCTTTTAGGTGGCGCATGAATAATCATTTTGTAGTAGTTATGTGATTATTTTTATATATATTAGAAAAATAGATTTAAGCCCGGCCTGGCCCCATGGATGTCCCCCCCCCCCGCCCTGTGTGTTCCTGCCTGTTCAGGTTCCTGCCCTTTCAAGCTGAGCTTCCTGCCGGTCCTTCTTCAGGCACGGTCCACATTCCTGCCCTGTAGCTAACGCAGGTCCCAGTGTTCTCTCTTTCCGCACAACCTCATTTTATATGAGGCCTGCAAGTGGAGAAAGTTGGAAGCTCTCTAAGCTCCTCCTCACTACGTTTTCAAGCCCCCCATTGCTTCCTTGCCTAGGGGTCTCCTTGACGCTGCCCCCGGTAGTGTGCCTGCTGACATTCCTGTCTGCTTCTTGGCTTTCCGGTGTCTCTCTCCAGGCAGACCTCAATACCAATATGGAGGATGAAGGCAGCTCCTTCTACGGGGTCTCCAGCCAGTATGAGAGTCCTGAGAACATGATAATCACCTGCTCCACCAAGGTTTGCTCGTTCGGCAAGCAGGTGGTAGAGAAAGTGGAGGTAGGAGCACCCTGTGCACTTGTTTAACCAGAGCTTTTCACTGTTTCAGTCTGGTCTTCATTCATGCCCTCCTCCTTCCCCAAGTTTGTCTGGATTAATGAAGCCTTACCCTCACAGCCTCTTAGTTATTGGTAACCCACCTCATGTTATACACGATCAGATGCCCAACTGGGACCAGGAAGGCGACATCCTCTCCCCAGTGTTCTCAGCCTTAACTACACCTGAGACCAGCAGAGCTTTTGAAACACACCAGTGCCCGAATCCCACCTCACAGCACCTAGCCCAGAATCTCTAGAGTGGAATCTGGGCAATAACTGTTTGTAAAAAGCTTCTTAAGTTATTTACCCTAAGTTACTATTTAAATTTTTTTTTCTATTGATTTGACAGACAAAGGAAGAGAGAGAGAGAGAGAAGCAGTAACTTGCTCTTCTACTTAATTGTTCCATTTAGTTGTGCACTCATAGATTGCTTCTTATATGTGCTCTGCCTGGGGATCGAACCTGTGAGCTCAGTGCACTGGACAATGCTTTATCCACTGAGCCACCGCCAGGACCTAAATTAAATTTTAATTTCTAAATAATTGTGGCCCTGGCCGTTGGCTCAGTGGACAGAGCGTCGGCCTGGCATATGGACGTCACAGGCTTGATTCCAGTCAGGGCACACAGGAAAAGCGACCATCTGCTTCTCCCTTTCCCCCTTGTCTCACTCTTTCCTTCCTGCAGCCAGGGGCTTGACTGGTTTGAGCATGGGCCCCAGTCACTGAGGATAGCTTGATTGGTCTGAGAGCATCAGCCTCAGGTGCTAAAAATAGCTTGGTTGATTCAAGCATTGGCCCAGATGTGGTTGCAGAGTGGACCCCAGTCAGGGCACATGCTGGAGTCTGACTCACTATCTCCCCTCTCACTTAAAAAAAAAAGAGAGAGAGAGAGAAGAAAAGAAATAATTATGGACCCACATGTAATTATAATCCCATGTACCCTTCACCCAGTTCCCCCAAAGGCAACCATTTTTATAACTATTTACAACCAGAAAATTGACATTGATACTACTCACTAATCTGATTCAGATTTAATTTGTTTGCATACAATCTTGTATGTGTGTGTGTGTGTGTGTACACGTGTAGCACACACGCAGTTCTATGTCCATAAGGATTGCTGTGCACTCTTCACCTGTGTTATTTCAGTATGTGCCCAGGATTGAGTCATCATCTATCCTGTCTTGCCTGTTGCCACTACTCTTATGTTTTGAAGTACTCTTCCTCCCATACTCACTTTCTGAGTATCAGAACTCAAGATAAATGGTCCCCGTGGTCCCAGTCACTGAGGGAGGAGGGAGGCTCTGTTCTGCCTTTTCTTTCCACTTGAGTTAATGGTGGAGCTTCCCCATGCACTTAGGCCTGGGCCAAATGTGGTCAAAAGAGATTCTAAACCCTCCTGTCCCTGGGTCCTGCAGACAGAGTATGCCCGCTATGAGAATGGCCATTACTCGTACCGCATCCACCGGTCTCCACTCTGTGAGTACATGATCAACTTCATCCACAAGCTGAAGCACCTACCCGAGAAGTACATGATGAACAGTGTGCTGGAGAACTTCACCATCCTGCAGGTGTGGGGCTGCCGATGCTGCAGGGCTGGGGGAGGGGTGGGGCAGGGGCTCAAGCAAATGGCATGCCCTCTCCGGGGGCCTTACCCCTCATCTCTTCTCCCTCTAGGTGGTCACCAACAGAGACACACAGGAGACTTTGCTGTGTATTGCATATGTCTTTGAGGTGTCAGCCAGCGAGCATGGGGCTCAACACCACATCTACCGGCTGGTGAAAGAATAAGAGACTTGGGGAACAGGGAGGGGGGAAGAGACGCTGTGTGTATAGGAACATGGGGAGGGACCCTGCAGGGGCAGCCCCCTGAAGTGCCAAGAAAGCTGACTCTTCCTACCCAGGAACAAACTGTGCCTGAACCTGCAGTGCCCAACCCCAAATAAACCCAAGACGTGTATTTTCAGAGGACCCCATCTGGCGGTAGGAGCCCTGGGAGGGACTGGGGGAGGAGGGGGCAGTCTGAGAAGCAGGCTGGAAACGGCCCAGAGATGCATCTTAGGCAGTTCTGAAGCCATCGCCCCAATGGACTCAGCCAGGAATGTCACCAGACACTGAAGCTCAAGATGGGATCGTCCTCTGGTGCCTCGAGCCCCTGCACTCTGCTGCCGGCTGCCCCGGGAGGCCTGGGGATAGGCATGTGGGCTCTCCATTCTGTGCGTGCTCCAGTGTGCCCACAGCTGCACTTCCTGGCCACCTCTGCTGCTACTCTAATAGGCAGACTGGTCCAACGCAGGGGTGGATTTTCGGTGTGGAGGTGACTGAGTTGTTGGGTAGGTTAGATGAGGACACAGAGCTGTTTAGTTTTTAGCCATCTGTGACTGTGGTTTTCATGGCCCTGCTGGCTTGTAGGGGGAAGAGGTCCTAGATCAGAGGAGGCAGGGACAGGGAAGGTGGGAGGGCAGGGCCGGAGCCAGCCTGAGGAGGTGAGGTGCTGCGGCTGGCGTCACGCGGCATCCTTTTCGGCGGTGAAGGCCGAGTGTTGGTCAGAGGTCTGTGGTGCACCGCTGGTCTCAGACTATCCAGTCCTGATGTTCTGTGAGCCTTACGTCCCTCCCAGCCAAGATGCCTGTCCGGTGGTGACCACTGCAGAGCCAGCCCAGGCCACCCACTCCCTCCCCAGTGGTTTCTGTGCTCCCTGGGGATGAGGGAGGAGTGGTGTGGAACCCACTCTGGGTCTAGAGACAGCCAGCTGAAGCGGTTGGTCTCTGTTTATTTCTCCTGTGAACTGGCAGGGGCTTCGTGTTTCAGCAGTCCTGGCTTCATCCTAGTATTCCTCACGGCCTGACTTCAGCCAGATGTCTCCGCCTTTCTGAGCCTGTAACAGGGGGCAGGCAATTGCACCCACCTTAGAAGGCCTTAATGTGGAGGAGAAAGAATGTCTACAAAGTGCCTGTGCAAGATGCACTAAACAAATGATAATTAGCTCATCACTCACCTTCCTCAGGGAGGCCTGGGCCTGGCTCTTTGCTGCCATCTAGTGGCTCTGGTATCTTCTCCAATGGGAACCACAATCCCAGAAGCTTGGGATTCAACCTACAGGTGTTTATTGTGCCCAGCACTCAGGGATATAGTATATATGGGAATACACAAATGAGGAAGGCAGCATCTAGGAGGGGGTACCAAGTGGATTGGAGCAAGGGCTCGCGTCGACCACTAGGATTGGCATCCTGGCCCTCAACTATACCTAGACGTGACCTTGGGGCAAGTTACTTAATTGCATTGTGCCTCAGTTTCTCCATCTGTAAAATGGGTATAACAACAGTACCTACCTCATATATGTAGAGAGCCTAGCATAGGGCTGAATACATAAAAGTGTTCAATAAATATACTTTTTTATTAATAGTGGCAACCTTCAGTCTGAGGAGTCAGATTGGAAGACTGGCTGATCTGATTCTCAGAGCACATGGACTTCAGAGATGGGAGAGTGGATTCATGGAAGGGGCCCCAACTGAGACAGGCTGCCCCTAAACGGAAGGGCAATGTTTGAATAAGCAAACAGGAAGAAGGCTGAAGGCTGGCCAGCATTCCTGGTGGGGAAAAGAAGCCAGTGGGTCTGCCTCTGTCTTCCATAGGCTAGCACTCTCTCTTTTTATTAAAAAGCGACTTTAACAAAGACCTGGGCTACCGCTAGACCTAATGCCAAGCTGCTTAACTTTACATGGGGGCGGAGATGGGGTGGGGGTCCCTGAGGCCCCTGCTTGGGTGGCATGTCTGTGAAGGTTGATGTTTGTGTAAGGCTCTCCTGCCCCTACCCCAGTCACCCGCACATCCCTCTCCTCTCCCCTCCCCTTTTCCTGGAGCTGTTTGGATAAGGGAGCTCACAATGCCTGCTCTACCAGCTGACTGGGAACCTTCGGACAAACGCTAATGAAGGATGTGTGAGCAGCCTCTTGACCGTGGGACAAAAGCACAAGCTAAGGCAATGATCTTTTTGTGTCATGGGTGAGAAGGAGTGCCGTTGGGGTCAAGTGATGGCTATGAGTTTTCCCTTTCCTTTAGGAACTAACCTCAGTAGCCTAATGGAGGGTCACCTACTTACAACTGTCAATTCCAAACCAGTCCATTGTAGGGGATCTAGGTGAGGTGTAGAAGCCTGACCCACTGGTGTAGGGCAGACTGTGGCCTTTGGGGCAGATGGGAGACCTGACCCTGGCCCCATCTTGCTGCAGCCTCATCTGACCCTCCCTGCACTCTCTGAATCACCCTTCCCAGCATGCACCACATGCGCCCCCAGCCCTCGGCCCCTACGAGAGAACTGTTACTCATTCTTCAAAAGCCGGGCTGCAGTCATCTCTTCTCATGCAGACGGTTCATAACGCCAGCTCTTGTGTGGTAGAAGCATTCCATTCCTGACCTGTCAGAGTACTTGTTACTTGGTAACGGAAAGTCGGTGCCTCTGTCATCTCTGCTGATCCTCACCTGACAGGGACTGTGCTATCCTCGTTTTAAAGGTGAAGAAAGTGGGGCATGAAGGCGAACTGACTTCCTTGGAGTATTCATACGTTTATTCATTCACGTAGCACATTTTTAATCTGCTTTGTGCCAGGCACTGGGAATGTGTTGGTGACCAAGAAAGATGAAATCCTTGGGAGTTTACGTTTTACTGAGAAAGACAAAGTGAGCAAGGAAGCGAGACGTGTGAACTGTGACTCACGCTGTCAAAGTGTGCGCTGACGTGGGGAGCCTCTGAGGCCTGGGCAGGGTGAGGGCAGGATGGTGACTGGTGTGTTCCAGCAACAGAGAGGAGGATATGTCAGAAATGCCCAGGGGTGGAGACAAGCAGGGGCTGCACCCGGCCCAGGCCAGCCCTCCTGGTGAGGAGGAGACAGACATCCAGCTCCCTCCTCTGCAGGCCAACACCCCTTGACTCAGTAAGGACTTGGGCTTTTACTCCATGTGAAGGGAGGTTCTGCAAGTGTGTTAAGCAAGAGAAAAGTCTGATCTGGCTTTTAGAAAGCAGCTCCGGAGCTGCTGTGGACCACAGAGAAGCACATGCAGACTGCTACTGAGTCTCTTTCCTTTTCGACTCAGCTTCTGTGGGTGGAGACTGGATTTCCTGGTGTGTTACTTTCTGTAGAGTAAGCACGTCCAGAGCCTAGCAGGTGCTTGGTAGACAGGTGATGAATGCCCATGTACAAGGCAGTAGGATCTGTGCCACTGGGGCTTAGGAGGTGAGTAGCGGGGGCTCCTGAGCCCTTGAGGGTAGAGCTCCTTGCCGTCCTGACACAATCTAGAGCTAGCAAGCACTGTCATCGAGATGGGGACGTGGGAACACGGGTCTGATGATGAATCGGCAGCTTGTGTCCCAGTGGCCACCAACGAACTTCCATAAAGTAGGATGATCTAATGAGAGGCACGTGCAGGAGTGCCTTTGACTTTGAGGTGCATGTGCACAAGGGTATGCGTGTGCGTGTGTGCAGACAGGCTTTGCCCTCTCAGGACTGAGCCGAGGAGTAAGGAACAAGGGCTGCCGTGGCGTGGCCAGGCCCAGGTCTCCCGCCCCGGTGTGCTCAGTGTGCCGCCCGCTCCCCTTCCCTGACTAGGGTTCAGGGGACACTGGGCAGGGTGGTGACGGGGCTAGAGGCAGAGGGCTGACATCCTTGTAAGCAGAGGTGGTGACAGCAGGTAGCTCTGACAATGGGCAGGGCTGGGCCCTGTGTGGGTTCTTGGGCCACCAGTGCTCACCTGGGCCACAGCCTGCATTGAGGAGGAATGGCAGGTCAAGCAGTAATTTATGTGTTTAGTTTACCCCTTGTGTTTGACCCCTTCATACATATCTGTTCTGTCAGCTTCAAGAATGAAAACAAGAAGCTTTTCCCCAGAGTTTAATCTGTACAAGTTGTTTTTAAGACCTTAAACCCTGGAGCCAAGCTGGTCTGGGACTGAATTGGCTTCTTACAAGTTGAGTGATCTTGGGCAGGTGACTCACCTCTTTGGAGGCTTCTTGGGGTCACATGGCTTTGACTTCAGGTAGCTGTTGGGAAGAGAGCAATCAGCACCACCCCTAACTCTGTCCCTGTGAGGTCTCCGAGAACGCTCATAACTTAAGGCAGCGATTTCCAACCTTTTCCATCTCTTGGCACGTATAAACTAATTACTAAAATTCTGCAGAACACCAAAAAAATTTTTTTTTCACTGATCTGACCAAAAAAGTGGATATAATTTTGATTCATTAATACCAGATAGCAATTGTTGTGTGTTGGCTGTTGTCATTTTTGTATTTGAAAATCTAAGGGAAAAGAGGTCAGTGCCCCTGATTAAACAGTCAGGTATTGCATGTTTTAAAAATTCTTGCAGCATACTGGTTTAAAATCGCCAAATTGGGGTTATAAAAACTTCCCATGACTGCTCTTAAACGCGCACATGTGCGCGCGTACACCCCCCCCACCCCCCCTCACTAAAGCTCTACTGAGCAGGCCCAGGGGAGTTTAAAGGCTGAGAGAGCAGGCCCCAGGGGAGGGTCTGGAAAGGGAGGACAGGACAAATAGCCGTTTCTGAATAGGAAGCTGCCTGGAATTTGTTATTTACTTCCTGGGAAAGGATGGGAAAAGGGGAGCAAGTATCTTGGTAGTCTGGTGAAGTCCAGTTAGAAATGGCTAAGGGTCTTTTTAAGTTCATGGATGTCTAATATTCAACTCAGTTTTTATATTTTTGCTATGAAAACCCCCTGTGTCTCTCCACATCTTCAGTAAAGTCTGCCATGTGCAAGAAGGCCTTTGTGTGACTCATTTCTTTTTACAGAAATGAAAGTGTATCCTCTATCGGTAGAGCAACAAGCGCCATGGCGCCGTAGAGGCGTTGTAACTGCAGCAGGCCTGCGAAAGGCACGCCCCGCCGCCCAGCCGGCCCCGCCCCTCTCAAGAGAAGGGAAAGGACTTGGGGGCTCCGGTGTACATGGGGTACCGTTCAGCCAGGGGCGTCGGACTATCAGCAAGAGCCCTGGCTGCCACCTGGGTGACGCAAACTCCTTCACCACCACCCCCCAAGTGAGGAAGTTCCTGCGCGGGGTTCTGTGCGCACTGCACTTTTAGATGCATACCGTTTGGTACTTAAACAACTTAGGGTCACAAAACCACTGGATTGGAAAGGGGGTAAAAGGAGAGGTTCTGGCAGAGCTGGGAGGATGTGGTCCTGGCTAGGCACCTTAGGAACTTAGCTTGAGCCCTTGACCTAGCAGGACGAGCTCACCCACGTCAGAGCAGTGTGATGGATAAGCCCAAGTACCGCTTCATTGGGCAGCACCACTCCCAGGTCATGGGGACACCTGAGTCTGCTTGGTACCATGTTCTTTCCTCCATTGGGAAACTTTTTCTGTGGGTTTCACATATGTTCAAGCAGGGAGTTAGGTGAGCTTAAAACACCATGACAGCAATGTTGAGAGTCTGGTACCCCTGTCTTTGTGGACCTGAATCCTCCCATCCAAGGATCAAGGAATCCTTTTTTTGTGGACATTGGTTAGAGAGGGCTTCTTTTTTTTTAAGATTTTGTTTATTGATTTTTAGAAGGAGAGAGAGAAAGGGGAGAAAGGTTGGCGGGGGTGAGGAGCAGAAAGCATTGATTTATAGTAATTGCTTCCATATGTGTCTTGTCACAGCAAACTCGGGGTTTCGAACAGGCGACCTCATTTTCCAGGTGGACACTTGATCCACTGCACCACCACAGGTCAGGCAAGATGGTTCTCTGTTTTTGTACCCACAAGACCCAATTACATCAAGCTGACCCAATGCTTGTGAATATTTAGTCACATTGGCATTTCTTAGACACTTATTAGCCGCTGTGCTACACTCTTACTAGTTTGAGGTTTGAAGGGGGATAATTCTGAGGCCCCGTTTACCTAGAGCAGCCTCCCCCTCCTTTCCTCTTGAAGTGGTGAGCAAGAGAGACCTTCCTTCAATGACGGAGCCTGTCCATCCCAGGCTCCATCTGTGGGCTAGACCAGCAGCCTAAAACCACTTTCTCACCTTAGTTCTGAGGACACCAAGGACAGGTGGCCTTAGACTGAGATTTTCTTGGCTCTCAGGCTTATTATAGGTAGCTCTGGGCATCACTAGGGGCTTATTGCTAGGAACTGAGGAGAGGAAGAAAGGGGGAAGGAGCAGGAGCAGGAAAACCTGAGAAAGGGTAAGAAGAAAGCACTATTGGGAGGGCCACTATTGTTCCCCACGACTAGTGCTTGCAGGCCCTGCCAGCAGGGGTTTGTGCTGCAGGCTGGCTGGTGCGGTGCGGCACCCCCCAGCATGAGGCGAACACCTGCTGAGCACAATTCTAGGCGCTGAGGGCGGCAGGGAAGAATGCAAAGGCCCTTGCTCTCATGGAATGCCCCTTCTGGCAGGGGAGACTAATACTGCACAAGCCACAAGAAAAGGTACACAAACAAGAAACTATCAGGAAGTGATTAGTGCTTTGATGAAAATAAAACAGGATGATGTAGCAGAACAGGGGTTGGCTATATCCGGCCCGTCGCCTGGTTTGGTTTTTTGTTTTTTTTATATCCTTGGGAACTAAGAGTGGTTTTTATGTTTTTAAATTGTTGGGGGGGGGGGATCAAAAGGAGAATAACACTCATGACCTGTGAAAGTGATATGAAATTTGAGTTTGTCCATAAATAGAGTGCTGTTGGAACACAGCCCCAGGCACTGGTTTCTGTCCTGCTGATGCCGTCACACAGAGCTGAGTGCTAGCAGCAGAGATACAGATGGCTCACAATGCCAGACACACTAGGTGACTTTATAGAAAAACTTTGCTGACGCCGGTCTGCGTTAGGAAGTGGCTGATGGGGCCTTCTTCAGAGTGGGTTGTCATCGAAGACTTCTAGGGGGTGACAGTGGGAGCCAGCCAAGTGAAGGTCTAGGGGAGGGAGCCCCTGTTTCGAGGTGCTGAGGTGGGGAAGAACTCAGCGTGTTCCGTGGTGGGAAGGGCTGGGGTGCAGCTGGAGCAGTTGCCTGTCCTGGTTTCATGGTGGCCCTCTCTCCACTGGTTTCCTGGAGGACAGCAGTGTTTTCAGGGATGGGTTCATCCCCCAACTGCTGCTTCCTCCGGTTGCTTTTCTCTTCGTTTGTCTGGGTCTCAGTCATTTGTGTTAGAGTCTTTCCTCGGAAACTCGCTAGTGCTCAGTTGTTTGTGTCCACCTGAAATGGGGCACTGAAGGCCCTGGCTGGGTCGCTTAGTTGGTTAGAGTGTTGTCTCAATACATCAGAGTTGCAGGTTTGATCCCCGGTCAGGTCACAAACAAGAATCAGCCAATGCGCCTGACCTGTGGTGGCATAGTGGATAAAGCGCCAACCTAGAATGCTGGAGTGCTGAGGCCGCTGTTCGAAACCCTGACCTTACCCGATCAAGGCACATATGAGAAGCAACTAGGAGTTGATGTTTCCCTCTTCTCCCCCTTTGTCTCTCTCTCTCTTCCCTCTAAAATCAATACATAAAATCTTTTAAAAAAAGAAAGAAAAAGAATCAACCAATGAGTGCATAAATAAGTAGAACAACAAATTCATATTTCTCTTTTATTTTTCCATTGATTTCAGAGAGAGAGTGGAAGGGAGAGAAAGAGAGCAGCATTAACTTGTGTTTCACTCAGTTCCATATTTAATTGTGCACTCATTGATTGCTTCTAGTATGTTCCCTGACCGGGATCGAACCCACAACCTCAGGACACTGTGATGACACTCTATCCCCAAGCTAGGGCCTTTCTTCTTTCTCTGTAAAATTCATAAATAAATTTTTTTTTTAAAAAAGAGAGAGGAGATGCCTGACCTCTGGTGGTGCAGTGGATAAAGCATTGACCTGGGAACACTGAGGTTGCTGGTTCAAAACCCTGCACTTGTCTGGTCAAGGCATAAATGGGAGTTGATGCTTCCTGCTCCTCCTCCCTTTCTCTCTCTCTGTCTCTCTGTCTCTCTCCCCCTCCCTCCTCTCTAAAATGAATAAATAAAAATAAATAAAAACAAAAAAATAAAAATAAAAAAGAGAGAGGCACTGAAAGCCCAGGGAGGCTCTGACCAGGTGGGCAGGTGTTGGAGGCTGGCTCTGACCATCAGGCGGGGCTCTTCTTTTAGTATATGTGCTGCTGAAGTGAGCACAGGGGGTCTTATTCTAGGGAGTAGATTTTGTTAGGTTTTTCTTCCTGGCCCAGTCAGATTCCATGGAAAGTGTTCCCCCAGTTCCTTGCTGGAGAGAACTGTCTGCCTATCAGCATTCTGGGAACTAAGTGGGAGAAAAATGCCAGGGATGTCTCAACATTCAGTATGGAAACCACCAGTTCTCCTGTTTTCTGCACAGTGCTCTTGTGTCCTCTGGCCCAGAGACAACCATGTCACCCTCTTCCAGGGAAAGAACTCCCGGCTTTTGGCTGACCTGAGCAGGGGCAGCCCCCTCTAAATGGAGTCAAGAATATTTGGGGATCTATCTCTTCTTGAACTAAATTTGAGCAGACTCAAATTTAGTTTGGTTTGTTTGTTTGTTTGTTTGTTTGTTTTAGAGAGAGAGAAAGGAAGGGAGAGAAATGAAAAGCATCAACTTATAGTTGTGGGACTTTAGTTGTTCATTGATTGCTTTTCATATGTGCCTTGACCAGGGGGCTCCAGCTGAGCCAGTGACTCCTTGCTCAAGCCAGCAACCTTGGGCTCAAGCCAGAGACCATGGGATCATGTCTGATTCCATGCTCCAGCCAGTGACCCTGCGCTCAAGCTGGTGAGCCAACGCTCAAGCTGGCAACTTTGGGGTTTTGAACCTGGAACTTTAGGGTCCCAGGTTGACACTCTGTGCCACCACAGCTCAGGCCTCTTTCTTTACCTCTATTTCCAGAGATACCCAGTACCTTCAATTCTTGACTTTGGGGAAGTTAGTGGTATAAATCATGTTTCTTCTTGGACTTTCTCTGGGTTATGTTTCAGCTTTATTGGGTCTGCAAAGTCAGCTGGCATTTGTCCTTCTGTTTTCCAGCTTCTAAATTTTTGTTACTATTATTTCCTCTCCTGTTCTCTTTGTCCTATAGAGACACCTTTAAAAAAATCCCTTTATGGTCATCTTAGAAGGGTTTTAAGCGGGAGCAAAGTAGTTTTGTTAGATCAACTACCTTTGTCCTGATTCACTTATTTAAAATACTACTCTGATCATGTGTGAAGACAGACAATAGCAGGAGTGGAGGTAGAGAGACGGGCTACACAAAGATCTAGGGGAGAGATGATGGTGCTCTGCATGAGAGTGTATTGTGGTGGGGCTGAGAGACAGTGGGTGGCCGTGGGTTATGGTTTGAAGACAGCCACTGTGACTCCCTGAGGGCCTGGTTGTAGGGAAGGTGGGAAAGTGAGGCATTAAGATTTACTCCAGACTTCCTGGCCTAAGTCGTTTGTGCCATTTGCTATGATGAGGAATGTGTTGCGGAGGAGCAGGTTTGTGGGTGGAGATCAAGAGTTAAATTCTGCTCCTCTTTTCAGTTGACCTGTAATGGCACAGTAGACAGAGTATCAACCTGGAGCACTGAGGTCGCAGGTTCGGAACCCCGGGCTTGCCCGGTCAAGACACATACAAGAGGTCATCAATGAACAACTAAAGTGAAGCAACTACAGTCTAGGTCCCTTTCTCTCTCTCCTTTCTCTAAAATCAATCAAAATATTTAAAACCAACAAAAAGAGTTAAGGTTGAGATACCTATTAGATATCCAGATGGTGATGTCAAATAGCAGCTGTGTATATGATTCTGGAATCAAGGGGAGAGATCAGGGCCGGATTTAGACTTCATTGGCATCTGACTTGGCATTTAAATCCTTGGGACTAGATGAGATTACTTAGGAGGGGAGTATGGATGGAGAATAAGAAAGAGGTACCCCAGGACTGCCTGGAGTCATTCCAACGTTTAAAGATAGAAGAGAGGAGGAGGAAGACTAGAGAAATGTGGTTTTCTTCTCAGTAGTAAAGAAAAAAATGTTTGCACGGGGAGTGGTGGAACACTCTGGCAGGAAGACTGAGAGGAAGACGGAGAAATGACCATTTGTGGTACAGACTTCCTGGTCTCGCCATCTTCATGAGTAATAGGGCCCCTCCATTCTATTTGGGCACATGGTCACTCAGCATAAAAACCATATTTTCCAATTTCCAGTTAGATACAGCCAGCGGAGATAAGCAGAACTGCATTTTCCAGGAGTGTCCTAAAACGGAGGGGTGTTTTTTTCACCTCTTTCCAGTTGACTGCACTGTGATGTAGAGGCTGAATTTTCTGCAGCCTTTTTGGCCCATGAGAGGACCTTAGAAATGGAAATTACCCATGGTAAAGTGAAAGATAAAAAAGGATTTGGGGTCTTTGATACCATGGAACACCGTCACAGCTCTGGACAGATTTTATATGAGAGATAAACTATCCTGCTTAAGTCACTTTTATTTTATGTTTTTTAATTCTAACTGATATATCATTGGCTCAGGCAACAAATATTAGAGGCAAAATGGTTGAGCATAAACGGCTGTAAAAACAACAATAATACCACTACTGACTCTGTAGCACTTTGCAGTTTACAAAGCACATCAAATACAGTCCTGTCTGATGTTTGCAGCTCCATTCTGATACTGTAGACCTGGGGTAGTCAACCTTTTTATACCTACCGCCCACTTTTGTATCTCTGTTAGTAGTAAAATTTTCTAACTGCCCACCGGTTCCACAGTAATGATGATTTATAAAGTAGGGGAGTAACTTTATTTTATAAAATTTATAAAGCAGAGTTACAGCAAGTTAAAGCATATAATAATAATAATTACTTACCAAGTACTTTATGTCAGATTTTCGCTAAGTTTGGCAGAATAAATCTTTATAAAACAACTTACTATAGTTAAATCTTTTTATTTATACTTTGCTCCGCTACCGCTCACCATGAAAACTGGAACGCCCACTAGTAGGCAGTAGGGACTGCTGTAGACATTGTCTTTATAGATGAAGAAACCGAGGCACAGAGAAATCACTAACTCATGTCAGCTGGTTAGTAAGTTGCAGGACTTACACTTCAACCTGGGTCTTCTGGCTCCTTGCCCAGTGCTCATGAATGCACACGAGCTTCTACCCAGAGTTAGCTTGCTCCTGGGCAGGGTAGTTGAAAGTTAGACCCCCAAAGCTCCCAGACAATGCTGGCATTGATAAAGCAGATTTTTGTGGTGATTTCTTCTTTTTTTTTTTAATGTGCAGCAAATTTTTCTCACTTTTTCAGGAAAATGCCTGTATTTGTATAGGGGTGATGTGGGATACAGGAGGTTGTGGAGAATAAAGTGAAGGAGACAACCACCAACGTTGGGGGGAAAATGTGTTTGCCAGCTGGCGTGCGAGCAGTCCCGTCTTGGAAGTAATTGGGTAGCAATCAGATGTTCAGACCAAGAGTCTGCTGAGTGTTCTGTGACCATATAAAGGTTTTCTCGGTATCAAAGGGATCTGCTTCTCTTCGCAGTCTTTCCTCCTCAGAGGCCACGCTGAGAACTTTTGAAGTTTGGCACGGTTTTCCCCCTCTGCTTTTCCTCTTCAGTAACTGCTTGGCTGACTTCCTTCCAATTTCTTTCCCTAAATCCCCATCAAACCTGATGTAGACACTTTTTGGGGGATGCATGCCAAAATGTCATTTTGAGATGGTTGGGGATATACAGATTTTAAGCCGATTAAGGGTTTGCACCTTCCTAAGAACAAGCAAAGGTGAGATGACTTCTAAGTAACTTGCTCCAAGTTACACAGTGAGAAAGTGGAAGCTGGGATCTGAAGCCAGCCCGGTGATTTCTGAGGCCCCATGTTGTCTCCCCAGCTTTCACCCTGGAAAATTAAGGCCCCCTCCCTGGGAAACACCATTCTGTTCATCCCACCCAGGGCCTCCATTAAGCTGCCTGACCCACCCTAGCGCTGCTCCTGGAGGCACATTAAAGCGAGCCTCACATGCCGGCCCCAGGGAAGGCCCCGGCCCCTCCTCAGTTACCATCGGCCCACTTGCTCTTTCTCTTCATCTCCCTGGGTGGATTCCTGGCTGTAGTCCCTGGCTTTGATATTTGCTGCTCCCTCAAGTTTGGCAACTCATCACATTCCCCTTGAAGCTTTTCTCTTTAGCCCTCTGCTCTGTTCCTGCCTCTGAGTTTGTGTCCTTCCATGGCCCTGGGTGAGGAGGGCCCACCCCCGGCCTGGGCCCCGGAGGTCCCCGCAGCTAGGCCGGAGGTAGAAGTGGCATTGAGACGGTATATGGTGAAGGGCATAAAAAGACCTGCTTCCTGCCCTTGACCACAGTCTCCCACCCGCAAGGGAGATACATGCTCTTACCACTGTTTTTATCTGGTGAGACTTGGACCCTGATATTGAATTCCTGAAAGGCTAGCTTGAATGCCTAGAGCCCAAAGAGGCCTCATTCATTTCATAAACACTTTCTGAGTGCCCAGGCTGTGTCTGCAGGGTTCTAGCTGCTGGCGATGAAGCTGTGAATAAAATCAAAGTCCTTGGCCCTGGGAGAGCTTACATCTAGTGTGTGTGTGTGGGGGGGGAATCACACAAAAATAAACAATAATTAAAATAATAACCACAAAAAATAAAGTTACATCAGGCTTCCTGTTCTATTTACTCCACCAGCGCCATACCCAAATACCTATAGTCTTGGATCTGATTTCTGTGACAGTTGCCATACTCACATCCAAGATCATCAGCACAGGGAGTGTAAAACTTAAGGTGGAGGACAACTGTCTCAGTGCCTCCAAAGACGAGGACAGCAGCATCCCATCCATCAATTCCCCCAACCCCTACCCTTATCCCCACCCAGGACCCTGACAGCAAAAGTTTGTTCCAGCCACAGAAAAAACGCAAGAGATCATGAGCACAGGGGTAAGCGACAGCTTACTCATCTGGCTGAGGGAGCAACTCCAGCCCTTGGTCCCTGGTAGCTGGGACCATGGAAAAGAGCCACATTGCTCACATTGCAGTACGTGCACTTCATGGGCTTCAGAGTGGTTCCCAGGCCAGGGACTGGCAATGCATCAGAAATGCAGTAGAATTGCAAACTCTCATCCCACCTGTTCCAGTGGTTCAGAATCAAAACCTGCAGGTGATCCCCAAGCACGTTCAAGTTTGAGAAGCAACAGGCTAGACTTTGACCAGCGCAAAGTAAAGCTTCACCCCTAGGTTGTGACCAATGATAATTCCTTCCTCTTGGAGATGCAGAGTTGAATGGAATAGAAGCCTTCCTTCCCTGGGGAAGATTTATACTTATGTTTGAGTTACATGTTTATCATTTGTTTGTGAAAATTAGTTACCATATTTCCCATGTATAAGATGCACCCTTTTCTGAAAAATTTGGGGTCTAAAAACTGAGTGCATCTTATACAGTGGTTGTAGAATTTTTTACTTGCATTTCCCACTTTTTTGTGCGGATTAGGAGTTGTAAGAATTTTATGATGAATAAAACTTGAGTTCAATAACTTATGTAATTCATTTTTATTTCAAATTATGGGCCCCCAAATTAAGGTGCGTATTACATGGGAGCATCTTATACATGGGGAAATACGGTACTATAAATAAAATAATCAACATCATTAAAAATAGAATAGAATAAAATAAAATTAAGTTAAAAATGGGTGCTTTTAATTTGATTTGTCATATTTTCAACTTTCAGAATTTCAGCAAAATACTTTGTATTTAAAACTACTATCCTGACCAGGTGGTGGCGCAGTGGATGGAGCATCAGCCTGGGGTACTGAGGAGCCCGTTTTAAAACCCCAAGGTCACCAGGTTGAGCACAGACTCACCATCTTGAGCACCGGGTTGCTGGCTGGAGCACGGGATCATTAACATCAATCATTAACATGATCCCATGGCTGCTGGCTTGAAGCTGAGGTCTCTGGCTTGAGCCCAAGGTCACTCACTGGCTTGAGCAAGGGGTCGATGGCTCAGCTGGAGCCCTTGGGTCAAGGCACTTATGAGAAACAATCAGTGAACAACTAAAATGACGCAACTACTATTTGATGCTCTTCATCTCTCTTCCTTCCTGTCTCTATCTTGCTAAAAAAAAAAAAGTGTATTTTAACTGTAAATTATAATTAAAATTTTAATTAATTAAACACTTTAATGTTTTTTGTTGATAATATTTTTTTGGAGAGAGAGGAAGGGAGACGTACAGAGAGAGAGAGACAGACATTGATGTGTGTTCCACTTATTTATGCATTCATTGGTTGATTCCTGAGCTACCTGGCCATGGCCGAATTTTTTTCCTTTTTGTTGAATTTATTGGGGTGACACTGGATAACAAAATTATACAGGTTTCAGGTGCACAATTTCACAGCACATCATCTGTACACTGTATTGTGTGTTCACCACCCCAAGTCAAGTCTACTTCTATCACCATTTATCCCCCTGTACCCTCCTTTACTTCTCCCCCTCCCCCTGGTAATCACCACATTATTGTCCATGTCCATGCGTTTTTTTCTCTTCTTTTTATTTTTTAATTATTTTTTATCTTATTTTATTTTTTATGTGATAGGAGGGGAAATAGTGAGGCAGACTCCCACACAAAATACATTTCACTGCATCTTTCATCACTGGGTGTCACACTGCCAGGATATAAATACAAGAAATTTATATCCTGGCAGTTCACTATTAACCAATGGGAATTCACTGGGCAACCCCATCTGGAGCTGATCCTCGAGTACCAAGCTATTTTTAGTGCCTGAGGCTGATGCAGTCCAACAGAGCTATCTCAGCACCTGGGGCCACGCTTGAACCAGTGGAGCCCCTGGCTGCTGGAGGGGAAGAGGGAGAGAAGGGTAAGCTACAGATGGTGCTTCTCCTGTGTACAATGACTGGGGATCGAACCTGGGACATTCATATGCTGGGCCAACGCTCTATCCACTGAGCCACCAGCCAGGGCCTTTTCTTTTTAAATTAATTGTAAATTTTAAAGCCTAATTTTATTAAGCTCAACTTACAAATTTTGCTATTCATAAAGCTAGTGTTTTGTGGGGTTTTTTTGTATTTTTCTAAAGCTGGAAATGGGGAGAGACAGTCAGACTCCCGCATGCGCCCGACCGGGATCCACCCGGCACGCCCACCAGGGGCCACGCTCTGCCCACCAGGGGGCGATGCTCTGCCCCTCCGGGGCATCGCTCTGCCGCGACCAGAGCCACTGTAGTGCCTGGGGCAGAGGCCAAGGAGCCATCCCCAGCGCCCGGGCCATCTTTGCTCCAATGGAGCCTTGGCTGCGGGAGGGGAAGAGAGAGACAGAGAGGAAGGAGGGGGGGTGGAGAAGCAAATGGGCGCTTCTCCTATGTGCCCTGGCCGGGAATCGAACCCGGGTCCCCCGCACGCCAGGCCGATGCTCTACCGCTGAGCCAACCGGCCAGGGCCAAGCTAGTATTTTTATGTTAAATCTTTTACTTCCTCCTTAATATCAGCTTATAAATTCTGTAAGCATTTAATGGCACTTACAAATTTCATTAATTAAATTAGCTTAGATGGTTTAATCTATAATTAAGCACCTAACAAAGCAGACTTATAAATCTAACAAAATCTTAGACACTAAGAATTTAGACATAGTCTCAACTTATAGATCTAATCATATCTATTTAAGCATTTAACCTTTAAACTTATTCCACCTAAGTATTAAA
The DNA here is from genome assembly GCF_036850995.1 of Saccopteryx leptura. NCBI lineage: Eukaryota > Metazoa > Chordata > Mammalia > Chiroptera > Emballonuridae > Saccopteryx > Saccopteryx leptura. The sequence continues at coordinate 114,425,175 of NC_089504.1, forward strand.
TTAACATCACAAGACTAATATGTCACAGGCTTTTATACTTTTTCAACACCTTAAAAAGCAGATAAAAGTTGTACACTTAAAAATAATTAATTTAGCCTGACCAGACGGTGGCGCAGTGGATAGGGCATCGGACTGGGATGCTGAGGACCCAGGTTCGAGACCCCAAGGTCACCAGCTTGAGTGCAGGCTCATCTGGTTTGAGCAAAAGCTCACCAGCTTGGACCCAAGGTCGCTGGCTCAAGCAAGGGGTTACTCGGTCTGCTGAAGGCCCGCGGTCAGGGCACATATGAGAAAGCAGTCAATGAACAACTAAGGTGTTGCAATGCGTAACGAAAAACTTATGATTGATGCTTCTCATCTCTCTCCGTTCCTGTCTGTCTGTCCCTGTCTATCCCTCTGTCTCTGTAAAAATAATAATAATAATAATAATTTACTGTAATATAATGTGAATTTTTAAAGCAATTAAAATTTTTACTTACCAAAAGAATAGATAAAATATAAATTATCCCAGTAGTTACAGTAGTTACTACTACACATACCCTTAAACCCAAAGTGTTAATATATGTTTGCATCATTAATCATCTTTATTTTCAAGTTTATATCCAGACTTTTAAGCTTCTATCTAAACAAAGCAGGTACAAGATCTCAGATGAGCTGAGATGACTGCACTGAAGATGTAGGATTTGTACACACTTAAGATTAGAGTTTTGAGTTCCATATTTGGAGTTACTATACTGTTACAGATGTGGAGAGTTGCCCCAAGATTGAGCTGGGCTAAGGGTAGGGCCTGGATGCGCTTTCTGAAATAATTTCACCCAACCTGACTAGGTGGTGGCGCAGTGGATAGAGCATCGGACTGCGATGCAGAGGACCCAGGTTCGAGACCCTGAGGCCCCCAGCTTGAGTGCGGACTCATCTGGTTTGAGCAAAGCTCACCAGCTTGGACCCAAGGTCGCTGGCTTGAGCAAGGGGTTACTCGGTCTGCTGAAGGCCCACGGTCCTGGCACATATGAGAAAGTAATCAATGAACAACTAAGGTGTTGCAACGAAAAACTAATGATTGATGCTTCTCATCTCTCTCCATTCCTGTCTGTCTATCCCTATCCATCTCTCTCTCTGACTCTCTCTCTGTCTCTGTAAAAAAATTAAAAAAAATAAAAATAAAATAAAATAATTTTACCCAGAGGCACATTTCTCTCTTCCTCCTAGCTCCCCTTCTTTTGCCTCTGTAATTTATCTCCCAAAGCCCATTTCTTTTACCTCTGTGACTTTCTACATAAACTTCCTCTTATAAAAAAATAATAATAATTCCACCCAGCCTGGCAATTATCTGTGGGAATGCCTTCCTGTGGTCAAATTTAGCACGCCACAATAACAAAATTCATAAAATCTCACTAAAAAAATATATTTCACTGCATCTTTCATTGCTGGGTGTCACACTGCCAGGATATAAATACAAGAAATTCACAGCTTCACTATTAACCAAAACATGGCATTGTTTGGATCAGGCATCCCCAAACTACGGGCCCGTGGGCCGCATGTGGCCCCTGAGGCCATTTATCCGGCCCCCCGCTGCACTTCCCGAAGGGGCAAATCTTTCATTGGTGGTCAGTGAGAGGAGCACTGTATGTGGCGGCCCTCTAAGCGTCTGAGGGACAGTGAAGGGGACCCCTGGTTTGGATGGTTGACATTTTGGGGAACTCACATGTACCTTTCTTTGTCTTACTCATATTTAATATCATTATGGACTAAGGCTTTTCGTAAGACTTGCTTTCTTTCTGAAACTCAGATTGTCTCCATTTTCTTTTACTTTTTCTGTGTCTCTTTCCTGTTAACACTGCTTCAAACATTTTTAAAACTAACAAGCTTCTGGCATCATCTGGCAGATTGAGGTCTGCTTTGACTTTCTAGCCCTGAGCAAGGAATCAGCTAGTCTCCAAGGAGCCCTGGTTTCTTTAAGAGGCTGATGTTATTAGGGACCAATATCTGGATGCTCGTGGTATGAATGAAATTATCTACCTGAGGACGAGGAGGGAGGAGGAGTCTCCACTTCTCATCCACTCCAGTGAGAGAGCCAGAAAACAAGTTTACTGTGATGTGTCCAATGTAACTCCAACGCAAAGTCCCTTAGGAATATATGTTGTACTGTGAAAGCTCTTCATTTTATTATCCCCTTTTCAACCACCAGCTTTTAGCTATGAGCTGCTGCTTCTTTTTAAAAAACAATTTTAATGTCATGCTATATGTATGTTTTAATTATAAGAAAAGTAATCATAATGGACATATTTTGACTTAGATCCCAGATGCCCTCACCAGGGCTGCAAATGTGTCCCTCATCACTTTTATGATCCTTTGTGTGTCTTATCAACCATCATCCTCTGGTCATTTTATTGATAGTTACACAATTTCATTTCACCAACTCTGTTGAATTCTCCAGACTTGATTCCAAGTTCAAAGCATCAGCTTGGCTTCCTCCTTTCTCCTGGAGCAGTCTTTGCCTTCTGGCTCTCCTCTGCCTGTATGCTGAAGATGGGTTGTCCTGTGGTTTCTCCCTGTTATTTTCAAGACTCCTCTCAGGCTGTCTCAGTATATGTGCTGCAACCATTTGCTCTCTAAAAAGACCAGCCTTTCAGAGGAAATAGGTAAAAATATATTTGGCAAAGTTAACCTATTTGACACAACATAAATAAGTAGATATTTTCCCATAGTACAAATGATGATGAAACGCAGAGAACCCAATTTCCATCAAATCCAAGCCCCCCACCCCACCCCATTCATCCTCTGCCAAGCCTTCACCCTCAAGTGCTCAGCATGTCTTTCCCCTGACCCAGCTCCCACCCCCACCTCCACCCATTGTGCTGCCCCATAGTGACCAGCAAGCACACCGGACCCCTAACCCTCTGTAGAGGACAGACCCCCCAACTCTTGGTGTTCACACCTTTGTGGGATGCCCTCCCCTTGAGTGCATTTGCACCTGAGACTTGATTCTAATGAATAAGATATGGCAAAGATGATGTCGCACCTGTGATAAAGTTATGTTACATAAGACTGTCTTGCTGACAGACTCGTTCTAGAGACTCTTTGCTGGCTTGATGAAATAAGTGGCTGTGCTAGCAAAGCCACCTGGCTGAGCCTCAAGGGTCGCCTCTGAGAGCTGAGGATAGCCTTCAGCAGACAGCCAGCAGGAAGCCAGGGTCCTCAACCATACAGCTGCAAGGAAATGGATTCTGACAGCAGCCTGAATGTGTGGATGCAGATACTTCCCCAGTCAAGCATCCAGATGGTAATCTGGCCAACAACCTGATGGCAGCTCTGTGAGACCCTGAGCGGATGATGCAGCCTGGCTGTGCTGGTGTTGACTCCCAGAAACTGTGGGATGATAAACGGGTGTTGTTTTAAGCTTCTGAGTCTGTGATAATTGCTGTGCAGCTGCAGATAACGAGTACGCCTGCAGACACTGTCTGTTCCATGGCCCTCCCACATGGTGGCTCATTATGGTCTTCCATACCACGATGGAAAGCCAGGACCTAGGGGCATTGTCTTCCTTACTTCCCTCTTCCTTTAGACCATTTTTCTGAGTCTCAGCTCTCTTGGCCATGCCATCCTCTTCCCCTCCTGAGATCCTCTGCCATTACTGACCCCCTGACCCCTTGTTGTTCAAAGATCTCAGCATCGGGATGTGTTTCATATCTTCTTCTCATCCTAGGGAAATTCAGTGTTGGCTTGAGTGGACTGTCAGTTTCTTGACTTTCTTCTCTCTGAAGTTATCTATCTCTATTCTCTCTAACCCACCCACTTCCTAGGTCACAATAGGGGCTTTGCTATCACTGGAAACTGTTTCACTCCAAAATCATGGAGTCAGTTTTCTACCCCTTCAACCTCCTCTCCTTTCAGCTGGCTTATTCAACTATTTCCCCTGCAGCGATTTCCCCTCATCAGCACCTCTGCGCCATTGATCTCTCTATCCCCATACCATCAGCTCTCTCCTTCTCTGCCATCCTTAACAAGCTTAGAGTCCTTGTCTATACCTTAACCCAGGGGTCCCCAAACTTTTTACACAGGGGGCCAGTTCACTGTCCCTCAGACCGTTGGAGGGCCAGACTATTAAAAAAACTGAACAAATCCCTATGCACACTGCACATATCTTATTTTAAAGTAAAAAAACAAAATGGGAACAAATACAATATTTAAAATAAAGAACAAGTAAATTTAAATCAACAAACTGACCAGTATTTCAATGGGAACTATGGGCCTGCTTTTGGCTAATGAGATGGTCAATGTGCTCCTCTCACTGACCACCAATGAAAGAGGTGCCCCTTCCGGAAGTGTGGTGGGGGCCGGATAAATGGCCTCAGGGGGCCGTATGCAGCCTGCGGGCCGTAGTTTGGGGACCCTTGCCTTAACCTGATCCTTTGTCATTTTGTCATACCCATCTGGCAAAATCCCAACTGTGGCTGCACCCACTTATCCAAAATCACCATGCTTACACGCAGCCTCTAGGAAAATCACACAACAGGGCATATTAGTTCTACACAAATTCACGGTTACTATGTTCGAATAAGCGCTTAATATACCCAGGGAACCCTATTACATACCTTTGATGAACTCGCTTTCCTACAGTGATTATTTCAAACCACTGGCCCTTCCTAACACCTCTACTTACAGCAGATAACCTTTGTCTCTCACTTGCTCTCCTTTACAAGGAGAATGGAGCCCATCAAATGAAAATCCCCATCTAAGACATAAATCCACCTACGTTTGCTCCAGTTCTATCCTCTTTCCCTCTGGTGGCAATGCAAGTGCTGTCGTCATCTGTTCTGCCTTTTCTCTACACTTAACAATTTTGATCCCATTTATTTCCTCCTTATATAAAACCTTTTATTATTTGTGGTCTCTTATCTTTTCCATATATTATTCAACCATTTCCTCTAGACTGGATCCTCCCCAAAAGTTTTTTATTTTTAACAGAGACAGAGAGAGAGAGTGAGAGTGAGAGAGAGGGATAGATAGGGACAGACAGACAGGAAGGGAGAGAGATGAGAAGCATCAATCATTAGTTTTTCGTTGCGACACCTTAGTTGTTCATTGACTGCTTTCTCATATGTGCCTTGACCGTGGGCCTTCAGCAGACTGAATAACTCCTTGCTCAAACCAGTGAGCTTGGGTCCAAGCTGGTGAGCTTTGCTCAAACCAGATGAGCCCACACTCAAGCTGGCAATCTCGGGGTCTCGAACCTGGGTCCTCCACATCCCAGTCCAATACTCTATCCATTGCACCACTGCCTGGTCAGGCCAAAAGCTTTTAAATATATAATTTTTCTGTTCATTTTCTCTTTCTTCTCCTTCTGGGACTCCAATTACCATATATTAGACATTTTGATATTGTCCCGCAGGTCTCTTTGACTGTCACCTTTTTTTCCATCCCATCCTTTTCTGTTTTTTTTTCTTTTTTTTTTCTTTTTTATTTCTCCGAAGCTGGGAACGGGGAGGCAGTCAGACTCCTGCATGCGCCCAACCGGGATCCACCGGCATGCCCACCAGGGGGCGATGCTCTGCCCCTCTGGGGCGTCGCTCTGCAGCGACCAGAGCCACTCTAGCGCCTGGGGCAGAGGCCAAGGAGCCATCCCCAGCACCTGGGCCATCTTTGCTCCAATGGAGCCTTGGCTGCGGGAGGGGAAGAGAGAGACAGAGAGGAAGGAGGGGGGGCGGGGGAGGAGAAGCAGATGGGCGCTTCTCCTGTGTGCCCTGGCCAGGGATCGAACCCGGGTCCCCCGCACACCAGGCCGACGCTCTACCGCTGAGCCAACTGGCCAGGGCATAAACATTTTTTAAAAACCAAAAATTCGGCCCTGGCCGGTTGGCTCAGTGGTAGAGCGTCGGCCTGGCGTGCAGGGGTCCCGGGTTCAATCCCCGGGCAGGGCACACAGGAGAAGCACCCATCTGCTTCTCCACCCCTCCCCCTCTCCTTCCTCTCTGTCTCTCTCTTCCCCTCCCGCAGCCAAGGCTCCACTGGAGCAAAGTTGGCCCGGGCAATGAGGATGGCTCTGTGGCCTCTGCCTCAGGTGCTAGAATGGCTCTGGATGCAATAGAGCGACACCCCAGAGGGGCAGAGCATCGCCCCCTGGTGGGCAGAGCATCACCCCTGGTGGGCATGCTGGGTGGATCCCGGTCGGGCGCATGCGGGAGTCTGTCTGACTGTCTCTCCCTATTTCCAGCTTCAGAAAAATACAAAAAACAAAAAAAAAAAAAATAAAAAATGTTTATTTGATATTTAGAAAGAGTGAAAAGAAGGAAAAAAGAGAGAGAGAGAGAGAAACATCACCTTGTTGTTCCAGTTATTTATGCATTCATTGGTTGATTCTTATATGTGCCCTGACCAGGGATCAAATCCGCATCCTTACCATATATGGATGACGTTCTAACCGGCTGAGCTACCCGGCCAGGGTAGCCAACCCAGTGAATTTTTAAATTCCATATATTTAGTTCTAAAATTCCCATTTGGTTTTAAATTTAACAATACTTTTTATTTTTTCTGTTGTCATTTTCTATGTGTTCATTAATTATAAACATATTTCTCTTATATCTTTGAACATTGTTATAATAGCTGCTTTAAAATCACTGACCTTTGTGGGATAGCTCTGTTGGTTAGAGCGTCATCCCAACGCAAAGGTTGTGGGTGCAATTGTACAGGAAGAGTTTGATGTTTCTGCCTCTCCCCCTTCCTTCTCTAAAAAATAAATAAATAAATAAATAAATAAATAAATGTCCTTGTCTGACAATTACAACATCTGAGTTATCCTGGAAATGGCTTCTGTTGTTTAGTTTTCCCTCAAAAACAATGTTTCTGGTTTATTGAGCAATATTTGGATTATATCCTGAATTTTTTGAAAGTCATGTTGGGGACACTCTGGATTCTATTTTATCCCTCAGAAAAATGTAGATATTTTTCTTTTATCAAGAAGTTAACTTTGTGATACTCGAACTATAAACTCTGTCTAACCTACGGCCAGCAATTGCTCAAGTCCTGGTTTGGTTCCTTTATCTTTAGCTGCGATTCTGGTCATGTGTGGCTCGAGCATGAGAAAGAGTTTTTATTTATTTATTTATTTATTTTTAAAGCCTTTTTTTTTTTTTTTTTTTTTTTTTGTATTTTTCCGAAGTGAGAAGTGCGTGGCTGGGGGCTGGGGGGGGGGGGCAGAGGTAGGAGACAGACGGACCCCTGTTTGCGCCTGACCGAGATCCATCCACCATGCATGCCCACCAGGGGGCAATGCTCTGCCCATCTGGGGCGTTGCTCTGCTGCAATTGGAGCCATTCTTGTGTATGAGGCAGAGGCCATGGAGCCATCCTCAGCACTGGGGTCAACTTTGCTTGGGTTTATAGAGAGAAAGGGTTTATAGAGAGAATTTTGGGGTTTCCTTCTCTGGCTCTCTCTTTTCCTCTTCCAAGGATCCACTCCTCAATACAGCAGCCTTGGTTGCTCTGGGCTCTATCTGGTTCCTCTGCCAAAAACACAGAGGGTTTTCTGTTGGAATCTTAGCCATCCTGTGCTGACTGCACTGGGACCTTGGCCAACATGGGGAAATCCACAAAAATGGGAACTCATCTCATGCCTATTTGGGTTTTCTTTCAGGAATCCTCAGGTAGTTGGGGTTTTATTTTTTATTTTTTGTTGGTAGGAGTGGTAGTATTTTTCCTTCTTTTTTTTAAAATTTTTATTTATTTATTCATTTTAGAGAGGAGAGAGAGTAAGAGAGAGAGAGAGAGAGAGAGAGAGAAAGAGAGAGAAAGGGGGAGGAGCAAGAAGCATCAACTCCCATATGTGCCTTGGCCAGGCAAGCCCAGAGTTTTGAACTGGTGACCTCAGCGTTCCAGGTCAACGCTTTATCCACTGTGCCACCACAGGTCAGGATGTATTTTTCCTTCTTTATTTATTTTTTGGATGATGTCCAGAGTGTAAGGGTTGGTCAATAGGAGCTTATTTCTTTTTTCTTTTTACAGAGACAGAGAGAGTCAGAGAGAGGGATAGATAGGGACAGACAGACAGGAACGGAGAGAGATGAGAAGCATCAACCATTAGTTTTTTGTTGTGACACCTTAGTTGTTCATTGATTGCTTTCTCATATGTGCCTTGACCGTAGGGCTACAGCAGACCGAGTAACCCCTTGCTCGAGCCAGCAACCTTGGGTCCAACCTGGTGAGCTTTGCTCAAACCAGATCAGCCCGCGCTCAAGCTGGTGACCTTGGGATCTCGAACCTGGGTCCTACGCATCCTAGTCAGACTCTCTATCCATTGCACCATCGCCTGGTCAGGCAGGAGCTTATTTCTTAATACCAAAAGTAAGACTGTTCCCACAAGGTTTTAAATAGATTCAAGTCTTGCCTGACCAGGTGGTGGCTCAGTGGATAGAGCGTCAATTTAGCACAGACTCACCAGCTTGAATGTGGGGTCACTGGCTTGAATGTGGGATCATAGACATGACCCCATGGTCCCTGGCTTGAGCCCATGGTTGCTGGCTTGAGCAAGGGGTCACTGGCTCAGCTGGGTTCCCCCGGTCAAGGCATGTATGAGAAGCAATCAATGAACAACTAAAGTGCCACAACTCTGAGTTGATGCTTCTCATCTCTTTTCCTTCCTGTCCCCGCCCCACCCCCCAAGTAAATAGTTTTAATTCTTCCTGTTAATTTTCCACAAACCCTCCCTTGATCTATAGTTTTATTCAGAGAGGGGAAGGAAGGGAAGAGAGAGAGAGACAGACAGACAGACAGACAGACAGAAAGAAAGAGTGAGAAAGAAGGAGGAGGAGGAGGAGTGGAGAAGCAGATGGGTGCTTCTCTTGTGTGCCTTGACTGGGAATCGAACCCTGGACATCCACACAATGGGCTGATGCTCTACCGCTGAGCCAACTGGCCAGGGCCAATATGGCAATCTTTTTTATTATTATTAATTTTAATGAGGTGACATTGGTAAATCAGGGTACATATGTTCAGAGAAAACATCTCCAGGTTATTTTGACATTTGATTATGTTGCATTCCCATCACCCAAATTGTCTTCCGTCACCTTCTATCTGGTTTTCTTTGTGCCCCTCCCCTATATGGCAACCGTTTTAATAAAGACTTGTACAAGCTGCCTTCCTCCTGCTCCACCCCCTGCACTTTGAGTTTTGGAAGAGAAAGAAGCTGAAGGAAGGAGGGGCCCTTGGTGATGATCTGTATTCTTTGGAGGAGGGAGCCTAGAAAAGAAGCAGAACAGTCTTTGGTCACTTCTGCCTGCTTCCTCATGACAAGGGTAGGAGGTCTAGGTTTGGGTCTTGTGGCTGGTAGGTTTCAGTGACCACTGTTCAAATTGCATGAATAGATGTTATTAAGGGGGGTAAGGTAGGGAAGGAACTGTTTCATTCTTCACCCTGGAAAGTGCTTCTTTTTTAAAAAGATTTTTATTTATTGATTTGAGAGAGAGAGAGAGAAACATTGATTTGTTATTCTATTTATTTATTTATTCATTGGTTGATTCTTGTATATGCCCTGATCCAGGATAAAACCCAAAACCATGGCATATCAGGACAATGCTCTAAGTCTAACCAACTGAGCTGCCCAGCCAGGCCCCACTGTGCACTTAACTGACGGTTTATGAGTTTTCTCATTTTCTGGTTTAATGGCCTGATTTTAATCTTGGGTAGATGTGGACACTACCACTCTTTACTGGCAGATGTGGAAGCCAACCTTCTAGTATTCTTTTTTCATTTTTTTACATTTTTCCGAAGCTGGAAACGGGGAGGCAGTCAGACAGACTCCTGCATGCGCCCGACCAGGATCCACCTGGCATGCCCACCAGGGGGCGATGTTCTGCCCATCTGGGGCGTTGCTCTGTTGCATCCAGAGCCATTCTAGCACCTGAGGCAGAGGCCACAGAGCCATCCCCAGCGCCTGGGCCATCTTTGCTCCAATGGAGCCTCGCTGCAGGAGTGGAAGAGAGAGACAGAGAGGAAGGAGAGGGGGAGGGGTGGAGAAGCAGATGGGAGCTTCTCCTGTGTGCCCTGGCCGCGAATCGAACCCGGGACTCCTGCACGCCAGGCCGACGCTCTACTGCTGAGCCAACTGGCCAGGGCTCTTTTTTTTTAATTACTATTTTTTATTCTTTTTTTTCCTTTTTTTTTACAGAGACAGAGAGAGAGTCAGAGAGAAGGATAGATAGGGACAGACAGACAGGAACGGAGAGAGATGAGAAGCATCAATCATCAGTTTTTTGTTGTTAAACCTTAGTTGTTCGTTGATTGCTTTCTCATATGTGCCTTGCCCGTGGGCCTTCAGCAGACCAAGAACCCCTTGCTCAACACAGCGACCTTGGGTCCAAGCTGGTGAGCTTTTTGCTCAAACCAGATGAGCCCGTGCTCAAGCTGGCGACCTTGGGGTCTTGAACCTGGGTCCTCTGCATCCCAGTCCTACACTCTAACCACTGCACCACCACCTGGTCAGGTGACCTTCTAGTATTCTATGCTTCTCATTCTCCCTTCATATTGTTGCATGTCAGAGAGTTGGTAGGAGTCACTTTAGACAGAAGACACCTCTGAACTAACTTTGTACATGTAGCTGATAGAAGCTGGATAGAGTAGCAGTTAAGTGCTAGGCCCTGCAACTAGACAACCAGGGGTTAGATCCTGGCATAGTCATTTACTGGCTAAATGACCTGGGGGAAGTTACTTAACTCTTTTGATCCTCAATTTCCTCATCTATAAAATGGAGGGCTGATAACAGTAGCTACCTCCTAGAGTTGTTATGAGGCTCAAATAAATTATAACATATACTTAGAACTGTGCCTAGCACATAAGCATTTGGAAAATGTTAGCTGCTGTTCTGTGCTTTACAAGCAATAAAAGCTGAATACGAAGTGTCCGAAAACAGCTTCCAGTGAGTGTGAATTCTCCCCACTAGGTGTCACAATTCAGCAGGCACTGTCTGTCTCTTAGCTTGACTTGGGGTGGCTGGCTGGAAAACTTAATTTCTGCTTATTATCATTTTTGATTTGATTTGGTGATTTCAAGGGGATAAACTGACATCCTATCTTTTGAGGTCTCTGGGATTCAGAAAATCCAGCAGAATTGCCGACATGCAGGGCTGGAAGGAGCTATTATTTGAAGTACTGACTTTGTTCATAGTTAATGTGACCTATAATTTATTGTCCAAACCAAGATATTTTGAGAGTGAAAGGGGGATTATTAATAATTATGCCAGGCCTAACAGGTGGTGGCGCAGTGGATAGAGCATCAGCCTGGGATGCAGAGGACCCAGGTTCTAAACCCCGAGGTCGTTGGCTTGAGCACGGCTCATCTGGTTTGAGTACAGGCATGCTAGCTTGAGCGCAGGGTCACTGGCTTGAGCCTGTGATCATTAACATGATCCCAAGGTTGCTGGCTTGAGCATGGGCTCACCAGCTTGAGCACGAGATCATAGACATGACCTCATGGTCACTGGCTTGAAGCCTAAGGTTGCTGGCTTGAGTCTAAGGTCGCTGGCTTGAGCAAGGGGTCATTGGCTTGGCTGTAGTCCCCGGGTCAAGGCACATATGAGAAAACAATCAATGAATAACTAAGGTGCCACAACGAAGAATTGATGCTTTTTATCTCTCTCTCTGTCATCTGTCTCTCTCTAAAAAAAAAATTATGCCAGGACAAGAGTAGTAAGTGCAATATGCCTGACAACCTGGATGGAGTCACCCTATCTATATGGTGTTTTTTTTCTCAGCATTTTCAGAATTTCCAAGACACAAATGGTGATATTTCTCAGAAGCTTGGTACAGTAAACTGGAACCTCATGCTTTTGGGAATTTCTGCCGTATGGGTATTTTGCTTCCTAGTCAGGTCATTTATTTGAGTTTTATCCTCAGTAGACATAGCAGTATGTGTCTGCCTTACAGACTGCAAGTCACCTAAGCCTTTTTTTTTTTAAATTTAATTTAATTTAATTTTTATTTTTTTATAGTGAAAGAGAGAGAGTCAGAGAGAGGGATAGATAGGGACAGACAGACAGGAACGGAGAGAGATGAGAAGCATCAATCACCAGCTTTTCGTTGCGACACCTTAGTTGTTCATTGATTGTTTTCTCATATGTGCCTTGACCATGGGCCTTCAGCAGACCAAGTAACCCCTTGCTTGAGCCAGCGGCCTTGGGTCCAAGCTGGTGAGCTTTTTTGCTCAAGCCAGATGAGCCCGCGCTCAAGCTGGCGACCTCGGGGTCTCGAACCTGGGTCCTCCGCATCCCAATCCGATGCTCTATCCATTGCGCCACCGCCTGGTCAGGCACTTTTTTTTTTTTTTTTAAATAAGAATAGCAATGTTTTTTTTTATTTTTATTCATTTTTAGAGAGGAGAGAGACAGAGGAGAGAGAAAGAGAGAGAGAGAGAGAGAAGAGGGGAGGAGCAGGAAGCATCAACTCCCATATGTGCCTTGACCAGGCAAGCCCAGGGTTTTGAACCAGCGACCTCAGCATTTCCAGGTCGACGCTTTATCCACTGCGCCACCACAGGTCAGGCCCACCTTAGCCTTTTTTATGTTGAATAATTTCATATCCTCTGTGGCTTTCGTCCATGGCTTTTTCCTGCAACTGTAATCCCTTTGGAGGCACTGAGTCTTCCCATCCCTGGATGTGCTGAAGGAGGGTGAGCAGCATGGCCGCTTTCTGGGTTATTGCTGAAGGGATTCTTCTAAGATTTCTCTTATCCCTAAGGCTCATAATCCTATTATTTCAAAGGGCAGAAGGAAGCTAACATTTGCTGAGCACCACCTGGCATCAAATGTTGTGCTTTTGCTCCCCATCATCTTGGTCATCTCAACCCTGTGGCATCAGTATTATTAAAGGTGAAGAAACTGAGGCCTAGAGATGTCACAGTCCATAAAAGGCAGAGTCAGGATTCAATTCCAGGTCTGTCTGGCTCCAAAGAGACTATGTTTCTACCAAACTGGTCTGCCTCCCACTACAGACATCACTAGCAAGTCCCTTTCCCTCTCTGGGTCTCTCTTTCTTCTGGAAATTGGGTGGAGTTTGCATATGTGCTAAAGGGCTGGAGAGACAGGGGCTGGTAGGGGCTAGCCTTTGAAGACTTTATGGGGGGGTATTGAACAAGATTTTGAAGGAAGGGAATGGAGAGTCAGGAGATGGGTTATTGGTTTAAGTCTAACAGACAAAACAAGACTGTGTTTGTATGAGGAGTAGGGTCTGAGGAAATGAATGGAAACTGCCAGTCTAATTAAGAGAGGTGAAGGGGACCCTGGCGATTGTAACCAGGTTTAAAACTTTGTCTCAAATCATACTTAGCCCATGATTATGCACGTGAGAAAGCACAGAATACATTTCTATGATACTAACAATTATGAGTAGAGATGGCTGTCAGTCACCACTTTGGAAGAGAGTACAGGTCTTCTACAGTGTGTCCGTAAAGTCATGGTGCAACTTTTCACTGGTCACAGGAAAGCAACAAAAGACAATAGAAATGTGAAATCTGCACCAAATAAAAGGAAAACCCTCCCAGTTTCTGTAGGATGATGTGGCAGCATGTGTGCACGCGCAGATGATGATGTAACACCGTGTATACAGTGGAGCAGCCCACGGCCATGCCAGTTGAGATGTGGATGGTACAGAGGAAAGTTCAGTGTGTTCTGTGGCTTGCTAAATTCGAACCTGTGACCAAAGTGCAACGTGAATATCGGCGCGGTTATAACGAAGCGCCACCACATACGAGTAACATTACTCGGTGGGATAAGCAGTTTGGTGGAGAAACTCCGTTCTGGTAGGCCATCAGTCAGTGATGAGTCTGTAGAGGCTATACGGGATAGCTACCTAAAGAGCCCTAAAAAATCTGTGCATGAGCCCACATTGAACTGCACTGAATAGGTATGAAACTGGGAGAGTTTTCCTTTTATTTTGTGCAGATTTCACATTTCTATCGTCTTTTGTTGCTTTCCTGTGACCAGTCAAAAGTGCACCATGACTTTACGGACACACTGTACTTCGAGAATCCAGGCCTGGCCCTGGCTGGTTGGCTCAGTGGGTTCGATTCCGGCCAGGGCACATAGGAGAAGCGCCCATTTGCTTCTCCACCTTGCCCCCCTCCTTCCTCTCTGTCTCTCTCTTCCCCTCCCGCAGCCAAGGCTCCATTGGAGCAAAGATGGCCCGGGCGTTGGGGATGGCTCCTTGGCCTCTGCCCCAGGCGCTAGAGTGGCTCTGGTCGCTGCAGAGCAACGCCCCGGAGGGGCAGAGCATCGCCCCCTGGTGGGCACAGCGTCGCCCACCCCTGGTGGGCGTGCCGGGTGGATCCCGGTCGGGCGCATGCGGGAGTCTGTCTGACTGTCTCTCCCCGTTTCCAGTTTCAGGGGAAAAAAAAAAAAAAAAAAGAATCCAGGCCTGACAATCCCTATTGGAAGCATTCCTCCAGAGATGTCTAACTTGAGTTTTTCCTGCTTCAATTCAGTTTTTCACGGTGCCCTTTACCACCACTTGGAGGCCTATAGCTCCTGGGGAGACAGGGGCTCCTCCCGGCAGTATCAAATACACACCCGCGACCTCAACAGCTCAAAGAGTCCGCCCCAAATACCAGGGAAGGATTTCTTGGGTGTGGGGCGCGGGTGGGGGTGCTGAGGTCAGACAGCCCGGCCCAGGGGTAAAGCTAAGATCCGGGCCAGCGCGGGCCCTGGGGTGGTGAATAGGACAGAGCCTAGGAGCGCGAACTCCCAGGCCCTGACCTCCCTCTCCCCATCTCTGGTCCGGGCTGCGGCTCAGGAAGGCATCGTACTAACGCCTCTGAGGAAAGGCCAATCCGAGAATCCAGGAGGTGTGGAGGGAAGGTAGGGTTCCGGAGCAACAGAGGGCGGCCACGCCTGGCCTCCCTCCTCCGGCTCCCTGCAGCTCTGACGCCGAGGATCGAGCCACGGGTGTTAGCGGCCCCTGCCCCTCCCCCACGCACCGCCCGGGCCCAGCGCACACTCCAGCTCCCTCTGGCGGGGTCACTCCGCCCCCCGTGCTCTGCCCCGGCTGGGGGCCTCGCCCCGCCCCCGCGGCCGGCCCCGCCCCGTGGCCTCGCCATTCCTGGGCAGGCCCCGCCCCCCACCGCGAGCCCCGGCCCCGCCCCTCGTTTCCGCTGGCTGCGGCTGTAGTGGCGGTGGCGAGGAAACGCGAGAGAGTCGGGATCCCGCATTCCTGGGAGCTCGGTGAGTGCGGCCCGGGGCGGGCTCGGGAGCGGGCGAGCTTGCGGGGTCCGGGCCGGCTGTGGGCGGGCTAGGCGAGCCCTCGACCAGGTTTCCAGGGCTGGGGGCGCTTCAGGGACACCCTGCGGAGGGATGTCGGGAGGGCGGCAGTGGGACGGAATGAGGGAGGGATGGGGTAGGCGCCCTGTGAGGGCCGGGAAGCGGCCCAGGAAGGGGAAGGTGTGTGCGGGGCCCGGGATTGGGGCGGAGAGGGATCTGCACGGAGTGGCTCAGGGGACCTTTTGGGAGTAGAGCCGCGGGATCCCAGACGAAGGGATGGGAGGTCTGTGGGTGCAGCAGAAAGAGAGAGACTCAGAGCTGTCATGGGTTTCTGATTGTGTGGCCCAGGAGACTCCAGTGGTTTGGGGGTGGCCCATGGCGCACGCCCAGGGAGGGCCAGGGGCTCGGGCATGGCTGGGATACCGCCTGCAGGACCTCCTCTCCCCCCCGCACCCCTGACTGTTCCTTAGGCCATCGCTGGCTGGTCGGCACTTAGAGTGACAGAGCTTTGGCACACCTCGAGGTCCGAGATGTAGTCCATCTGTGCTTTCAAGTTTGAGACTTTAAAAAACTTTCTTGTGGTTAAACAAAAGTTCAAACAAGAAACTGGCTGTTTAGAAGGCAGTATTTGTACTTGTGTATCTCGAAACTGGAGTCTTGGATAGCCTCTTTTTGAAAAAGAGGAGTCTTCTGTACCTCTTCCCTGGATGCCTGTAGTGCCTGGGGAAGTTTGGAGCATTGGGGTAGTATGAGATCCCCTGGGCCGTGTGGACCTTCCTTCCCCTATCCCCAAAACGGGAATAAGAAGGCAGCTGCTCACCTCCCTTTGGTTCAAAGAACCTAACTAATGGATTCAGTGAGGGTGCCCTTCTGACCTGCACCTGTCCCCCTTGTCTGACTCAGGCATTTCCTCCTCCAGGAAGCTTTCCTGGACTAGTGGAGAAAACTGAGGACTCATGCTCTGATCCCTGTATACCAGCCAGCTTTTCTCTCTCTACTAAAAATAGCCATAGAAAATGTTTTGTATGTAGTTTTGCTATAAGA
This sequence comes from Saccopteryx leptura, assembly GCF_036850995.1. Taxonomy (NCBI): domain Eukaryota; kingdom Metazoa; phylum Chordata; class Mammalia; order Chiroptera; family Emballonuridae; genus Saccopteryx; species Saccopteryx leptura. The sequence goes on from NC_089504.1 coordinate 114,441,456, forward strand.
TGTACAGTCAGCTTGTCATCATAAGTAATGGAGGGGGAGGTATTATGGATAATTTCAAACAATGGACTGGACAAATCATTTATATTTAGCAAAGGAATGCAGCCAGGGAGGCTGACATTTACACCAGTTTCTGGCATGGTTCTGGATGGCTGTTGCAGCGGGGCTATGGGTTGAGGGGTGAGGGAGGTCAAAGGACAGGGGTGGGTAAAACCTGAAGGGTAATTCAGTTCACTAACTCACTGAAGACCTGCCATGTGCAAGACTTCGCATAACTGAGAGTGGGCCACAATGAAGTGAGATTATTTTTTTATTTGAATTAATCGATATTACTTTTATATTTTATTGATTGATTGATTTTAGAGAGAGGAAGAGAGGGGAGAGAGAGAGAGAGAGAAACATTGATTTCTTGTTCCAGTTATTTTTTCACTTATTGGTTGATCTGAGGATCAAATCTGCAACCCTGGCATATCAGAACAATGCTCTAATCAACTCTAATCAACTGAGCTACCCATCCAGGGCTTTAATCTTCTTTAAATCTATGAACTGGTATTTAATATTAATAACAATAACTAGTGCTTATGAAATAATTTATAGTTGGCTGAGTACTTTCTCTGCATATTAGCTGTATACACCAGTAATTTTGATTCACACATAATATTATCAAGTATATGTTATTTTTATTTTTATTTATTTTTTTGTATTTTTCTGAAGCTGGAAATGGGGAGGCAGACAGACTCCCACATGCGCCCGACCGGGATCCACCCGGCATGCCCACCAGGGGGCGATGCTCTGCCCATCTGGGGCATTGCTCTGCTGCAACCAGAGCCATTCTAGCACCTGAGGCAGAGGCCATAGAGCCATCCTCAGTGCCCGGGCCAACTTTGCTCCAATGGAGCCTCGGCTGCGGGAGGGGAAGAGAGAGACAGAGAGGAAGGAGAGGAGGAGGGTGGAGAAGCAGATGGGTGCTTCTCCTGTGTGCCCTGGCTGGGAATTGAACTCGGGACTCCTGCACGCCAGGCCGACGCTCTACCACTGAGCCAACCGGCCAGGGCGTATATGTTATTTTTAATTGCCTTCTTATAGGTTGGGAAAATGAGGCTCAGAGAATAAATTACTTCTCTGAGGTCACAGAACTCATTAAGTGGAAGAAGCAGACTTGAATCTGGGGCCTCTGACCCCTCATGCCCTGTACTTTCCTATTATGCTGTGTTGCCTCCTGCCATTTTTCTCTGTTGATTCTGAGGATCTTAGCCTCAACACCACTTATGTGTGCAGCCCTGGGCAAATTACCTCCCCCTTCTAACTTTATGATTGGAGGGTTATTGGGTTAAAGTGTTTTCATTTTTTTTTTCTTTTTTTCATTTTTTTTTTTTTTTTTTTTTTTTTTTTTCTGAAGCTGGAAACAGGGAGAGACAGTCAGACAGACTCCCGCATGCGCCCGACCGGGATCCACCCGGCACGCCCACCAGGGGCGACGCTCTGCCCACCAGGGGGCGATGCTCTGCCCATCCTGGGCGTCGCCATGTTGCGACCAGAGCCACTCTAGCGCCTGGGGCAGAGGCCACAGAGCCATCCCCAGCGCCCGGGCCATCTTTGCTCCAATGGAGCCTCGGCTGCGGGAGGGGACGAGAGAGACAGAGAGGAAAGCGCGGCGGAGGGGTGGAGAAGCAAATGGGCGCTTCTCCTGTGTGCCCTGGCCGGGAATCGAACCCGGGTCCTCCGCACGCTAGGCCGACGCTCTACCGCTGAGCCAACCGGCCAGGGCTAAAGTGTTTTCTAGAGTCTCTTCCAGCATGAAATAATTAGCAGTATAAGATTATATTGGCAGCCAATCAGACAATTAATAAGTGTTTTATTTAAAAAATTTTAATCGTGGTAAAATACACATAAAATTTACCATCTTAGCCATTTTTAAATGTCCAGTTCAATTTCATTAAGTATATTCATTGTTGTACAACAGCTCTCCAGAACTTTCTCACCTGCAAAACTGAAACTGTATATCCCTTAAAACACTAACTCCTCATTTCTCCCTCCCCAGTCCTTGACAACCTCCATTTTATTTTATGTGCTCAATAAATTTTGCCCTTGAGGAATTAATAAGGAGAAGCAGCTCAGCTTAAGTGGGAAGCCCCTGGGCCCCTGGGGAAGCTGGCAGATACGCTGGTCCTCATCCCTGAGTCTCTTAACTCCAGCCTGGCTGGCATCATTAAGTGAATGAGGTGAATGAGGCGGTGAGGGCTTGGGCAAGTGCCCTCTCCTCTTGCAGCTTTAGCTTCCTGCTTGCTAAGTGAGGATGACAATACCAGGCTCTCAGGCCTTTGGAGGAGCAATGAGATAACAGCATGTGAAGCACAAAGCTAAAAGGCCTTCTCCTACACAGCAGGAGTGCAGTAGATGGTGGCTATTGTTTATACTCTAGCTGAGGAGACTAGACTAATATGCTTGGATCATGAGAGGACAAGACTTCTTTTTTCTACCATTAAGGCCTAGGCCTGCTGTGGTTGTCCTCAGTGACTGAGGGGATGGATCTAATCTACTATAAGTTCCATAGCTTGGCATTTGAAATCCTTTGTATCCATTCCTAACCTCCATGTCTAGCCTTGTCTTCCACTGATCTCCGCCCGGGCACCCTCAGTTCTAGCCAGACAGATAAGATCTCCCAGGTATGCTTTGCTCATTCCTTCTTTGTCATTTAGTTACTGTTCCACCTTCTTGGAATGCTCTTCCCCAGGTCCCCCTTCCCCACTTTCAAGACACTATTCATGTCTGAGCTCTTTCATGGAACCTTCCCTGGCCACCCACCCAAAAGTGATTTCTTTTTCTTTGGAGCTGCTTGTGGCCTTTTCTGTCTTCATCTCTCCTGGCTTTTATATACTGCCTGGGGTGATTCTTTAGTGAATTTGATGAACATTTAGTGTGTGTGTATGTCAGTACAAGAGTCTGTACTAAGTTTTGATGATGCAAAAATGAAAAAGATAAAGGTCCTTGTCTTCATAGGACTTGTAATGTGGTAATGGGTTAAGAAAGAGGTTCAAAAATGACATTCAAATTATAATGTGAATGGCGTGTGGGAGTAGAATGTTATGTGGGTTCAGACAGCGGGATAAAGCACTCTGATTCTGGAGGAACGCTTCATGCAGCAGGTGGCATCTGACATGAACTTTTTTTTTTTTTTTTTTTTTTACAGGGCAGAGAGAGAGTCAGAGAGAGGGATGGATAGGGACAGACAGGAACGGAGAGAGATGAGAAGCATCAATTATCAGTTTTTTGTTGCCATTGGGGCACCTTAGTTGTTCATTGATTGCTTTCTCATATGTGCCTTGACCGCGGGCCTTCAGCAGACCGAGTAACCCCTTGCTCGAGCCAGCTGGTGAGCTTTTGCTCAAGCCAGATGAGCCCGCGCTGAAGCTGGCGACCCCGGGGTCTCGAATCTGAGTCCTCCACATCCCCGTCCGACGCTCTATCCACTGGGTCACTGCCTGGTCAGGCTGACATGAACTTTTTTTTTAAATTTTAATTTATTCATTTTTTAGAGAGGAGAGGGAGAGACAGAGAGAGAGAAGGGGGGAGGAGCTGGAAGCATCAACTCCCACATGTGCCCCGACCAGGCAAGCCCAGGGTTTCGAACCGGCGACCCCAGCACCTTCAGGTCAACGCTTCATCCCACTGCGCCACCACAGGTTAGGCTGACATGAACTTTTAAGGGTAGTTTGCCTTTCAACAGAAGGGAGAAGGGACCAGCCTAAGGGAAAGTACTGAGAAAATATTGAGGTGTGTGAATAGCTTAGGTGGGCCAGTGAGTGGGTTGTGTGAAGGAAAGCAGAGAAAGAAAAGGCTGGACAGGGAGACAGTGGTCATATTGTGGGTGGTTTCAAATGTTCAGCCAAGGAATTTCATCTGTCCAGTTATTTATTCAAGAGAAGGTTAGTGCCCACCAAATACAGTTTCTGAGCTGGTACTGGGGAGACAGCAGTCTATCTGGCGATGCCCTGGGAACTGCCTCCTAGGTTTTTGAATAGGGGTTGCAGAAGTAGGGCTAAGCCTCAGGAGGGCGAGTCTGGGTTCTATCACCAGGGGAAATTATGGTGGAGAGAGTGGCTGGGCAGATGTGAGGAATGGAAAGGAGAGACTGAACCTGAGGTATTTTGGAAGTAGGATTAAGACCATCATTTGTGAGTTTGACCTGTGGTGGTGCAGTGGATAAAGTGTGGACCTGGAGTGCTGAGGTTGCTGGTTTGAAATCCTGGGCTTGCCCGGTCGAGGCACATACGAGAATCAACTACTATGAGTGGATGCTTCCTGCTCCTACTCCCTTTCTCTCTCACCTCTCTCAATAAATAAAATCTTAAGAAAATAAAAAAAGATCATATGTGAATTGATTGGCTGGGGGTGGTGAAGAATGGATGAAGGTGGATTGAAGTGGATTCTGAGCGTTATTACAAAGATGAAGTGTCACTTGCTATTCTAGTGGGTATCATAATTTCTCTAACTAGATTGTGAGCCCCTTCAGGGCAGATATTCTTTTATTTATTTATTTTTTACAGAGACAGAGAGGGAGTTAGAGAGAGGGATAGATAGGGACAGACAGACAGGAATGGAGAGAGATGAGAAGCATCAATCATCAGTTTTTCTTTGCGACACCTTGGTTGTTCATTGATTGCTTTCTTATATGTGCCTTGACCATGGGCCTTTAGCAGACTGAGTAACCCCTTGCTTGAGCCAGCGACCTTGGGTCCAAGCTGGCGAGCTTTGTTCAAACCAATGAACCTGCACTCAAGCTGGCAACCTCGGTGTCTCGAACCTGGGTCCTTCCGCATCCCAGTCCAATGCTCTATCCACACTGCGCCACTGCCTGGTCAGGCTCAGATATTCTTATTGCCTCTGTTCTTGGCCCAGTACTCACTGATGAGAGGCACAGAGTAGGCACAGTATGGACCTCTGACATTCTCAAGAAATGAGTCTTGTCATGGGGATGTAATATATAGCATGATGACTATAGTTAATACTGTACTCTATATGCCTGACCAGGTGGTGGCACAGTGGATAGAGCTTTGACATGGGACATTGAGGACCCAGTTTTGAAACCCTAAGGTCGCCAGCTTGAGTGCAAGTTCACCAGCTTAAGCATGGGATCATAGACATGACCCCATAGTCGCTGCCTTGAAGCCCAAGGTCACTGGCTTAGGCCCAAGGTCACTGTCTTGAGCAAGGGGCCATTGGCTCTACTGGAGCCCCCATCAAGGCACATATGAGAAGCAATCAATGAACAACTAAAGTGCTGCAACTATGAGTTGATAACACTTCTCATTTCTTTCCCTTCCTGTCTGTCTCTCTAGCTAAAAAAAAAAATAAAAAAATATTGTACTTTATATTTGAATGTTGCTAAGTGAGTTGATCTTAAAAAAGTTCTCATCACAAGAAAAACCTTTGCAACTATGTATGTATATTGATAGATATTGACTAGACTTAGGTGGTAGTCATTTTGGTGTATATACCAATATCAAATAACTATTTATACACCTGAAAATCATATAATTTTGATGTCAACTATATATCAATAAAAATATGGATCCATTTTGCCATCCAAAAATATATTGATATGTGAAAAGAATCTTGCATCTTCTAGAATCCCAAATTTGCATCCACAGCAGTATTTGTACATGGGCCTGGCTTTCTCCAGAGTCCTATTTCCACAGAGCCAGATGTTTTTTGTGTGTATCTTAACACCAAGTTAACTACTCTTTCAACTTCTGCTACAGTTTTGTCTCTCACTTGATGGCCATTTTTCACCAAATATTTATTTTTATTTTATTTTATTTTTTATTTTTTTTCTGAAGCTGGAAATGGGGAGGCAGACAGACTCCCACATGCGCCTGACCAGGATCCACCCGGCATGCCCACCAGGGGGCGATGCTCTGCCCATCTGGGGCATTGCTCTGTTGCACCCAGAGCCATTCTAGCGCCTGAGACAGAGGCCATAGAGCCATCCTCAGTGTCCGGGCCAACTTTGCTTCACTGGAGCCTTGGCTGCAGGAGGGGAAGAGAGAGACAGAGAGGAAGGAGAGGGGTAGGGGTGGAGAAGCAGATGGGTGCTTCTCCTGTGTGCCCTGGCTGGGAATCGAACCTGGGACTCCTGCATGCCAGGCCGATGCTCTACCACTGAGCCAACCGGCCAGGGCTCAAGTTTTTATTTTATTTATTATTTTATTTTTTTACAGAGACAGAGAGAGAGTCAGAGAGAGGGATAGATAGGGACAGACAGATAGGAAAGGAGAGAGATGAGAAGCATCAATCATTAGTTTTTTGTTGCGACACCTTAGTTGTTCATTGATTGCTTTCTCATATGTGCTTTGACTGGGGGAGGGGGGGTTAAAGCAGACCGAGTAACCCCTTGCTCAAGCCAGTGAACTTGGGTCCAAGCTGGTGAGCTTTGCTCAAACCAGATGAGCCCGCGCTCAAACTGGCGACCTTGGGGTCTCGAACCTGAGTCCTCCACATCCCAGTCCAAAGCTCTATCCCCTGCGCCACCGCCTGGTCAGGCTTCACCAAGTTTTTATTGAGCCTGACCTGTGGTGGCACAGTGGATAAAGCATCAACCTGGAACACTGAGGTCACCGGTTCCAAACCCTGGGCTTCCCTGGTCAAGGCACAAATGGGAGTTGATGCTTTCTGCTCCTCCTCCTTCTCTCTCTCTCATACTCTCCCTTTCTCCTCTTTCTCTAAAAATGAATAAATAAAATCTAAAAAAAAAAAAAGATTTTTATTGCTCCACAAGAGTACCTTTGGATGTGGTAAAGGTGAAAACAACAGCAGCCTGCTCTTTCTACCAGCCACCTAAGCTTGATTGTGAATCACACTCGTGTCTCGGTAAAGTCAATATTTTTTTTTTTTTTTTTACTGAGACAGAGAGAGACAGAGGGATAGATAGGGACAGACAGACAGGAACGGAGAGAGATGAGAAGCATCAATCATTAGTTTTTTGTTGCGACACCTTAGTTGTTCATTGATTGCTTTCTCATATGTGCCTTGACTGTGGGCCTTCAGCAGACTAACTAACCCGTTGCTCGAGCCAGCGATCTTGGGTCCAAGCTGGATAGCTTTTTGCTCAAACCAGATGAGCCCGCACTTAAGCTGGCGACCTCGGGGTCTCGAACCTGAGTCCTCGGCATCCCAGTCCGACGCTCTATCCACTGCGCCACTGCCTGGTCAGGCGGTGAAGTCAATATCTTGAAATTTTGGGTCACTTGTGAGTGGTCAAAATTACAAATGTTCAATCCTTGGATGCCAGAGGTCTACCTCAGAGATGACAAATATGTGACATTGATTCTTTTACTTCCATAACTGCCCATTGTAGACATCACTAAATTGATCACAGCTTTCTTACCTGCTGAGCTAGGGCTTGTCTGCTTATAATGCTTTAGGCACCCACCACCAGCGGAGTGGAACGGGCACAGCAGCTGGAAACAGTTTGCCATTTCTGGCCTTCTCCACTTGTGGAATGAATGGGTTCTTGATGGGAGGCTGCTGTCTGGAAGAGTGGTCACTGCTGGACAGCATTCACTTGAGAGTGGCTTCACAGAGAAGTGATGACCTAATTTTTTTGTTTTCCTGCAGGAATATCCTGGGATCTTCTCTTCTTTGTCAGCAGCCAACGCATTTATAGGAAATTCAGAGAAAACAGGTCAGTGTTGGTGTGCGTCTAATATGGTGGGGTCTTAGAAAGTCTGTGTTATAAACTGTCTGAACTGTGTTATAAACTGCCCTTTAACTGTGGTTTGGGGAGGGAGGATAAGATAGGATGCTAATATTTTAGTTGTTTCTTTGCCTTAGAACTTGACTCAGAATTGATAAGTTCCTTATATTGGGCTTGGGGTATCCTCCCCACATCTGTTTTTGGTTGGCATTAGGCAGTATTCTTAATTTCTTTCTTGGAGAGCCACATTGATTGTAAGGAGGAAGCCTAAGGAAGCAGGAGAGGTCTAACTTCCTGTTTCCTGTCTCCTCCCAGCAGGTTTGGGAGCTGGGTGGAGGACCTTCCACCAGCCATTCAAAAAAGCATCTCTGGGAATCTGGCCAAGGCTGCCTATGCCTTGTTCCTCTGCACTGGCTGCTGCAGCAATGCCCCTGGCTCTCCGGGTGGCGCCCTCTGCCTGGACCATCATGGAGGTCCTTCTTTCAGCTCCAACAGCCCCCTGGGGTCTTGCTTTGTTCTCAGCCCTTATTCACCCAGTCCCTGTTGAGCTGGAGCTGGGCAGAAGCTCCTTAGGTAGCCCCATGTGGATGGTGCTGATTTAGGTCCCCTGGGGTTGCTGTTTACAGACCCAGGTCTTCTTATGTTTTAATTTATGTGTGTTTTATTCTGTGGCTTCCTCCTGCTGGGTGATTTGTAAATCTTTTACCTTTAAGAAAGAACTCAGCAGTGTGGTGGTAGGGTGGTGGGTGAGGGAAGGATGGTGCTGGATGGTAGCTTATTGTGCCAGAAGAGTACCTTCTTTGTGAGTTTCAGACTCTTTACATATGTCCAAAACTAATTTATTTAAAGTGTATTAAATCTTAATTTAAATTTCATTTAATTTTCACAAGCATCCAGGGGTGTAGCTGTCACTTCCCGCATTTGACAGAGGCAGCAGCTAAGGCAGACTTGCTGAGTTCAAACCCAGAGGTCTGGCTGCCCCGCTGCCCCTCCCATTGCAGACCTGGCCGACTGTTCTCACCAGGGCCTGGGCATCCTCTGCAGGGCCCGCTTTGAGCTGCTGCAGCAGGAATTTGGGAGCTCCCATTTTAAGTCTGCCCTCCCTGGAGCCTGCCTGGGTGGGTGTTGGCTTTTATTCTCACCACTTAAGAGATTTGGGGCACCACCTGTGAGCGGCCTGTGCAGAGCAGCCAGGCACACGGACCTGGGCTGAGGGAAGTCAGGCAGTGGGGAGGGAAGGGCTGAGGACAAGTGATGATAGTCCTTGCTGCTCAGTGCATCCTGGCTCCTTGTGGCACGTCCTGTACCATGACAGAGATTCTGCGGGGCCTATTCCTGGGGCCCCTACCAGGCAGAACTTGGTGGGGAGTTCCCGAGGAGGCTCGCATGGTCTGACATCACCCATCTTAGCCAGATGACCGTCCTTTTGTGCATCTGTGTTGAAGCCACAGTGAGAGAGACAGTGGAGGAAGTGTAACCTCTCCTATGGCTTTACCTCGGAGGCCTTTGGTTCAGCCACTTCTTGTCGTGCTGTTGAACCTCTGGAAAGATGACCAGCTCCTGGTTGGGAGGTTCTAATCCTTGCTCCTGCCTCTGCCTCTAACTGGCTAGGTGACCTTTGGCAAGTTACTTGCTTTCTTCAGGTTGGCTTTCTTACCTGCAGAAGGGGAGGCAGGGTGAGTGATTGCTAAGGTTCCTTCAGCTCTGATAAAGGGGGTTTCTGAGGTGGGATGAAGGCACATGCCTGAGTGTTGGCTTCTAATCCTGTGGCTTCCCAGATACCTCTTTCTCTTACAGTGTGCTCTCTGGCCTGGCCTAGAGGTGGATGGAGGAGGAAGGAATAAGTTAATGAGTAAACCCGAGGTACTGGTTTCTGATAGAAGCTGGATGGGGGTGAAGGTTGTTTACAGAGATGGTCGCCTGTCTGGTTAGTGGCAGGGTCTTGCCACCTGAACTCGGTTCTGTGTTGACTGCTGTGCTGCTGCTTTCATTTTAAACACCTCCTGCCCCAGTCTGATGCATTTAGGAGTTAGAAGCCTCCATTGCTTGACTCCAGCCTAACAAGTTAATAATTTCAGCTTCAGTTATAGCCACAATAAATGAAAGAAGAGTGTCTGCCTGGGTGAAGTCCAGCTTCCAAAACCTTTCCCTCATCTCAAACCAAAAACACAACCAAAGGCTGAGCCTGAACTGGACTGGGGCTCTTGAGAAGTGGACGGAGCCAGAGGAGCACTTCCGCTGGCTTCCAGGGTCTGGGAGTGTGTGCCTCAGTCTACATTCGGGAGCCTAATGTGGATCCTTTTTGATTATTCACTGTTTATTATGATCTGTGTTTTTGAGTTTACCACACCCCTTCCTCCCTCTGTCTTCCTCCCACTCCCTTTATAGAGGCTGGAAATGAACTGTGCTTTGAATGCTCGCTTACTCTTTGAGAGTCTTGTGATCATTTCTATGCTCAGTGGTCAGCATTTGTTAAAATATCTGACTTTGTGATAGGAACAGGAAAGGATGGTGATCTGAAGAGTCAGGCAGCTTAGTGGATCCTCTGGAAACCCCTTATTAATTGGGGAGGTGTGGCTGTCTGGTCCAGGATCTTGGTGAGTTCTGGAATTTCCCTTTCTCAGGTCAAAAAGAAAAATTAAACTGAATATGTTATTGTAAAACCTGAATAATGTCCAACTCTGCACAAGACAGCCTTCTAAAGCTGGGGTGGGCAAGGTACCCGGCTGTGTGTATAAATGTTCTCCACGCCCTTGTCCCACTCCCAGTACGGCCGGTATGTTTGTTGGGTTCAGAATCTGGGAGAAGGCCTGGGTGGAAACAGCCTCTGAGAACAGTGGACGGCGAGGGAAGTGATCTCAACGGATGCTCAGAGCAATGCTGAAACAGGGTGTGCCGATGCACGTGTGTGTGTGTGTGTGTGTGTGTGTGTGTGTGTGTGTGTGTGTGTGGGAGATATGTGTGTACTTTCCCTGGCATGTGCATAGCTCGGCATGCCTGCATGGGTCTGTGTGGGAGGGAGTTCTGCATTGTCTGGGACTCAGCTGAGAGGCCTACCTGAGCACTTTCAATGGGTTAATACATATCTGTGACATGAATGCCCCCCGCAGAGGGAGTGTAAACTCAAACACAGTACGTGGCAGCCCTGTCTGCGTCCTCTCACATGGCCACCTGCCATAGTGTGGAGACTGAAGCTTAGGGACCTCTCTCCGTCAAGCCCTAGGGTTTGAATAGGGGTGTGTGTATTTCGGGGTATGTGAATATGTAGAATGATGTGTTTTGTTTTAGAGAAAGTGAGGTAGAGGTCTGGGCTTGCAATTTTCCACTTGTGTTATTCCTGGGAGATTCTAAACAGTTTTGTTTAAAAGCTGGACATGCAGATTGTAGAGACCTGAGTGAGGAAGAGCTGTTGGGTCCCCCAGGAAGGCAATTAGGTTTGAAGCCAGAGTTTGGATCTGTAAGCAGCATGTGGGACCTGGAGTGTGGGGAGGGGAGCCTCTGAGAGCATCCCTGAAGGCATGAGTCACTCTAAATTAGCAGCTGCACATTGGCTCCCACTTGCTTGCTGCTGGAGATGGGCAGCGTAGGGAGGAAATGTCAGTCCAGGTTTATTACCCGCCATCCAGTCTGTGGGCAGCACAGAGAGTTGGAGCCACCTGCCTGGGCTCTGCTCCTCTCCCACTGTTAGAGGAGCTGGAAATAGTGGTGGCCAGTTGGCTGGTGTCTGTGAAGGTTGCATTTGAGGGGCAGAGTACCTATAGTGCACAGAGAATAATTCAGGACACTATCCAATTAAGGGCAGGTCTGGGTGGAACTTTCTCTGAGGACCTGTGCATGAACCCATGGGAGCTGGGGCCGGGCCTTTAGGGACAGGTGGATTTAGAGAAGGAAAGGTAGGGCTCTCTGAGTAGTTTCAGTGGGGACGGCAAAGCAAGCTTGGAGGTCTGGGTAAAGATGGGCGTGGCCATGGTAGTTGGCCTGGAGATGACCCAGGGGAGAGGCACCTTGTATGGCACCCAGAGCATATTCAGATTTCCGGAGGCTAGCAGTGGGGAGCTAGTATTGGTCCCTGGACAGGGGAATGACAGGATGAAAAGGGATGTTTTAGGAAAAATTTGCTTGTAGCAGAATGGAAGATGAATTTTTAAAAAGTATCTTTGTTGTTGAAAAAAATAATGTAAGTTCATTATACTATTAAAACATTATATATAGCCCTGGCCGGTTGGCTCAGCGGTAGAGCGTCGGCCTAGCGTGCGGAGGACCCGGGTTCGATTCCCGGCCAGGGCACACAGGAGAAGCGCCCATTTGCTTCTCCACCCCTCTGCCGCGCTTTCCTCTCTGTCTCTCTCTTCCCCTCCCGCAGCCAAGGCTCCATTGGAGCAAAGATGGCCCGGGCGCTGGGGATGGCTCTGTGGCCTCTGCCTCAGGCGCTAGAGTGGCTCTGGTCGCAACATGGCGACGCCCAGGATGGGCAGAGCATCGCCCCCTGGTGGGCAGAGCATCGCCCCATGGTGGGCGTGCCGGGTGGATCCCGGTCGGGCGCATGCGGGAGTCTGTCTGACTGTCTCTCCCTGTTTCCAGCTTCAGAAAAATGAAAAAACAAACAAACATTATATATATTATAGAAAAGGGAAATCACCAATAATCCTGCCCTTCAGAAAGAATCACTGTTAATATTTTGATACTGATTTTTTTCAGATAGTTTTATAATAGACTAACATCTGGATATCTACCTATTATCTTATCAGTTTCCATAAATAGAATGATATTATAGTTAGTGTTTGGCAAATTCTTTAGCCATTTTTCCATATCATTGCATATAGAATGACATCACTCTTCTGAATAGTTGCATAGACTTTCTGGATGAGTTTTCTATGAATTATCTGTTGCTGCATAATAAAGCATCCAGAATTTAGTAGATTAATACAATAACCATTTTATTTGCTCACAATAATGTGGGTTAGCCCTCGCGCAGGCCAGTTTGCTCAGTCTGTTAGAGATTGCAGCTTTGATCCCCGGTCAGAGCACACACAGGAAGTGACCAGTGAATGCACAACTAAATGAAACAACAAATGAATACTTCTCTCTCTCTCTCTCTCTCTCTCTCTCCCTCCCTCCCTCCCTCCCTCCCTTCCTCTCTCTGTCTCTCTAAAATCAAGCAATTAAAAAAAATAATAATGTGGGTTAACCCATTGGACGAGGCTCAGCTGGTCTCCCTACCTGAATTTATGAATGTTGTGGCAGTCAGCTGGTGGCTTTGCAGGGCCTGATGGTCTGAGGTAGCCTCTCTCATGTCTAGTGATTGGCACTGCTCTCAGCTGGGCTTGTCTTGCCCCATGTGATTTCTCATTCTCCAGAAAACTTTTAGGTGAAAATGGAGTCTCCAAGACTTCTTGAATTCTAGGCTCTGATGTCTCACAATGTAATATCCATTTGCTGGCTGGTTAGAGCAAGTCACAGCACCAGCTGGAACTCCAGGGTTGTTGCAAAGACTCTACTCTTTTTGGGAGGACTGGCAAAGTCACTCCAAAGGCATGTGTGTTTAGTGGCAGGAGGACATGGCTGTGCAGTCCTCCAAATGCCCAGAAGGAGAAGAATTAGAATATCTGGGAATGGGCCCCACAGATCTTTGGAAGACAGCACATCCCCCTTCCCTTCCCAATCACACCTTGTCTCCAGTGTGTCAACCAGGGAAATTGGCAAGGGCAGGGTATTTTTAATTTTCCTGTTGGTTTGAAATACTGTTTGAGGTGGATTCTGTGTGTTTGTGTGGGTGCATGGGACCTGTGCTGGCAGGGGTTGGCGGTGATTAGGATTCAGGCACTGTAGTAGACAGCTTCTTCTGCTAGGGCTGATGGAACTGTAGAAGTGGAGCTGGAGCCATCCTGCCCTCTGGGAGCTGCCAGGAGCCTAGCTGCTCGGTACCCTTCTAATTTTAAGAAAGCCAGCTGGTCACTCCAGATCCTGGCCTCTGCTGGGAATTCACTCATCCATTCACCCTGTAAATATAGCGCCTGATCCAGGCTTTCTCCCCATCCTCTTGTAACCTCTGATGTGAAATAAGATGACCCAGGCCTGTATGGTTCACAGCCTTCACTTTTCCTTCTCAGTGGTCTTAATACTTTGACTTCCCACAATGTATTTATTTTATGGTTTTCTTATCACCTGCCTTGGTAGCTCTTTCTCCTGTGAAATCACCAATGGCAGTGAGGCAGAAGGAGACAGGGAAGAGCCAGCTTCTGGTCAGTAACGAATCCCCAGTCCTGGGTGGTTGGCCGCTGCAGTGAGTTGCTGGTGGAGCAGTCCTTCCACCGCTAATCATTCATCAAACCTACCTCTCCCTGCAGACCTCAGGCCAGACTTGATGAAATACACTTTCCTAGTACAACAGCGTTCTCTTGCCTGTCACCTGTCTGGTGGTTTGTGCATTCATCAAATAAGAACAAAGGCTGAGTGGGCTTTCACATTTGAAAACCCCTTGGTGCTTTATTTTCTTTTTGCTCTCTCTCAGCATCTCTTGAGAAAGAAATGTTTTGTGGCTGAAAGGTTCACTGTTTGTGAAACTGTCTCTGGGCTATTCTCCTCCTCAATTGTGACAGGGGAGAATTGGCCCAGCTCAGTGAGACAACTTGGTGAGGACCGTGGGTGAGAAGGAGCAAGTGACTGTACCGCACGTGGGAGCTACCTTGATGCATCTGGGTGACTTCAGGTCTGGCATTACGTTACGATTGCAGCGATAATGATACCTGATCAGCTTACAGACTTCATGTGTACCAGTGCTTAGTGTTGATGAAACACGCATAGCCGACTCTGCAGACCTTTACGAAATCTGGCATCACAAGCAAGACAAGAAACCTCAGTAACACCTTTGGCCAAGGAACTGGAAAAACAGGACAGAGGCCCTCAGTCTGCTCCAAGTTTGCCAGTTTGACGCTATAGTAGGTAAATTCCCTATAAATAAGACCCAAGAGGCCCCTGTATGGTTCCAAACTTCTCTTCCAGACTCCTCCTGGGTCTCTATGGCTATGAGGATAGATTCACACTTCAGAATGCTCAAGAGTCACAACATCAGTTCATCAAGTAATTACTGAGCATTTTGATTCCTTAAGGGTCTGAGGTATCACCAGATGCCCAGTGTGATGAGAGAGCATCAGCTGATGTGGGATAGGTGAGCCCCTGTAGACCCTTGTGTTCCTGGCTATCAGCTGTCTTCTTGGTTTCATCTGGTGCTCCTGCTTAGCCCCGGGCTCTGTCCCGCAGCACCCGGAGCCCTGGGAGTGGGCTCTGCAGGCCAAGTAGGAAGGAATGAGACTGTTAGTAGATGCTGCCAGAGACCTCTCTGTTGGACTCAAAGGAAATGCCTGCCTTGGCCCAGCTGAAGTCCCACTGCCATCTTTCACACTTGATTTGTCATAAAAATGATGTTACTTCAGTTTCATCCTCCATATTTCTCACTGCTTATCCAAATGACTCTTGGTTGTTTTACAAGTTCAGTTGTCCCTGTAGGATCAGGTGTCCACTATTGGGGATGCTCAGTATATAATGCCCTGAGCTCTGAGGACTGGTCTTTAAGAAAACAGCGGCAGCCACATTTCTGAAATATGTGTGCAGCTTCCCCGAAGGGCCACCCTCTGCCAGGTGACAGGGAAGTTAGAAATGGGTACTCACGCCTCATTGCCACCATGTCTGGTGCTGAGTGAACTGCTGGATACCTCAAGACTGCTCTTGGCTTGGACATTGCAGGCTGGAGATCAGGTGAGGGGGCCTCTCCCTTCACAGAGCTCATACTCTGACATTTAGTTGAGTCCGAAGCACGTGGGAAAGCAGTCTTGGTGCTGGACGACCTGAATCAGACACATTTCCTCCTCTTTTGGGAATACTTTTGGGGCTGCTGGCCTTTTCGTTGTTTATACTGATTATAGGACCCACATATGCCAAGCAGGGAAGCCACAGAATTGTTCTCGGTTCTGGCAGCCTGGTGTTCTGGGTCCTCATTGCAGCTGGCTCTGGTGGCGCTGTGCCCATCAACTGAGGTGTAGGGACTTGACCCTGTTTTTCTGGGCTGAGGTGAGGGAGGTTGGGAGGCTGGTGAGGGTGAGCCCAGCCCTGACTCTGGGAGGCTGGAAGGTGGTTCTTCAGACCACAGACTCTTTCTCCTTTGGACCCCCATCCCCACCCCCCTCTTCCCTTGTGCTTGCCAGTTATTGCCAGAAAATCCTTACAGGCATTTGTAGAGAGGATGGTGCAGCTTTAAAGAAACACCTAAGATGACATGATCTGTTTTGTGGTGGTGGTGGCTTTAAATCAAATCTTTTTTTTTTACAGGGACAGAGAGAGAGTCAGAGAGAGGGATAGATAGGGACAGACAGACAGGAACAGAGAGAGATGAGAAGCATCAATCATCAGTTTTTCGTTGCACATTGAGACACCTTAGTTCAGCGGTTCTCAACCTGTGGGTCGCGACCCCGGCGGAGGGAGAACGACCAAAACACAGGGGTCGCCTAAAGCCATCGGAAATACATATTTAAAAATGCCTTAGTTGTTCATTGATTGCTTTCTCATATGTGCCTTGACCGCAGGCCTTCAGCAGACTGAGTAACCCCTTGCTTGAGCCAGCGACCTTGGGTCCAAGCTGGTGAGCTTTTTGCTCAAAGCATATGAGTCCACGCTCAAGCTGGCGACCTTGAGATCTTGAACCTGGGTCCTCCGCATCCCAGTCTGACACTCTATCCACTGCGCCACCACCTGGTCAGGCTAAATCAAGTCTTTTTTTTTTTTTTTTATTCATTTTAGAGAGGAGAGGGAGAGACAGAGGAGAGACAGAAGGGGGAGAGGAGCTGGAAGCATCAACTCCCATATGTGCCTTGACCAGGCAAGCCCAGGGTTTTGAACCGGCGACCTCAGCATTTCCAGGTCAACGCTTTATCCACTGTGCCACCACAGGTCAGGCAATCAAGTCTTTTTAAACATACTTTTGTTTTATATCATGAACAGAAGCATAGGTGTGGCCACATCCTAAATCTAGCAGCGTAGGGAAATGGTCTGTGGACCCTGATGTTTCTGAGACCCTGCAGCCACCTCACCCTCCCTATACCCCAGGATTCCAGCAGCGTCCATGCTGCCAGATATCTGACTTACACACTCAGTGTGTGCGCGGCCTCCATGGGCAGCTGTGAGAGGCAGGGACATTTCTGGTGGCTCACCTCACTCTTTGTCTCTATTTTTTCTTAAGAGCAAAGGCCTCAGTTTTCCCTTCCACTGATGCTTTGCCTGTTTTCTCATTGCCTAGCACCTGGTGGGCACTCAAATATTTTTTGAATGAATGAATAGTGCATTTGTGATATAAAAAGAACCATGTTCCTAATCTAGCCATTTCCCCAGGACACTTAGAGCACTTCCATGATTTCAAACCAGCCATGTCCATAGTCATGGACACGGGGCTTGAAATGTCTCTGGGGAGGAGGCAGGGCTCCTCTTAAGGCAGGAGCTCCTCATTAAATAGTCTGCAGCTCTGGGAGGGCGACTTTCACTGCCTTCCCCAA
Source organism: Saccopteryx leptura (assembly GCF_036850995.1). NCBI lineage: Eukaryota > Metazoa > Chordata > Mammalia > Chiroptera > Emballonuridae > Saccopteryx > Saccopteryx leptura. Next base: position 114,458,691 of record NC_089504.1, read on the forward strand.
GGAGGCAGAGAAAAAGTTGTAGGGAAGAGGAGGCCACTGCTTAGAAATTTCACAACTGAGGACACTGAGGCTGGTTATCCCAGGATCTCCAAACAGGTGAGCAGAGGACCCAGAATTTCTGATCCTAACCCTGGATTCTGTCTCCTCCTTTCCCCTTGATCCTTCTTGATTATCTCTTCTCCCTTCTCCAGAGTCAGGCTCAGAGTCACTTTTGCTCAGGCACGTGAGGGAGACACATACCTAGCACCTACCCAGTGGCTGTTCAGGAGCTAAATGACGTCAGGAATGTGCCATTGCCCTGAAGGAGCTAGAGTGGAAATACAGGGCAAGCCTGTGTAGACATTCGCAGACTCACTAACATCATCCAGCATAGTTCACAGCGCCCGAGGGCAATAAGGACTGCAACCGGGAGTCAGGACACTTAGCTGTCCTGTCTCTTACCTTTCTCAGCTCACCAAGGGGTACCAACCTCACAGTTCTCAGCACCCTGTATATGTGGGCAAAACAGGCCATGTGTAGGAAAACATGCACACAAAATGACCAAATCCATGAGGACTTGAGAGAGACATGTGTAGGGTTATTTTGGGTTTGATGGTCTAGGCTCAGATCTCTCTGGCATTCCGGGCCGCTGGCCTCTCAGAATTGACCAGAATGGAAGGATGATAAAAATTGAGGCTCCAGGAATAGCCCAAGAATTTGCTTATTCTTAACCCCTGTAAAGAGGTGCTGCCCAACCCAAAGCCTGCAGTGAATTTGGGGCTGAGGGAGGGTACGGGCCTTTGGAGGGGCAGAAGGAAAGTTCAAGACAACTTCCTTTCCCTCCCCTGGGAAGGAGGGTGGTACGTCCAGTGCCTGGCTCAGGGCCAGTCTGTTAAGGGAGTGGGACTTGGAGGCCAGAGGAATGTCCCTCCCCTACCAGTTTGTCCCTGCCTCTTGGGGGCAGGGGGCTCCCACTGGCTGGTTTGGTGGGCCAGGCTCTTTGTCTTCTCTGTCTTTTGTTCCTCTGCCCCTCTCAGACTTAGGCAAACTCAGAACAGCTCTGGCTTCCAATCCTCAGGGAGCTTTACCTCTTCTCCCTTCTCCAGTCAGGCTCAGAGTCACTTTTGCTCAGGCACGTGAGGAGACATATACCTAGCACCTACCCAGTGGCTGTTCAGGAGCTAAATGATGTCAGGAATGTGCCATTGCCCTGAAGGAGCTAGAGTGGAAATACAGGGCAAGCCTGTGTAGACATTCACAGACTCACTAACATCATCCAGCAGAGTTCACAGTGCCCGAGGGGCAATAGGACTGCACCTGGGAGTCAGGACACTTAGCTGTTCCTGGAATAGTCTCACTTCTCTGGGCCTTACCTTTTTTTCTCCTATACAGACAGGAGCTCTGATCCCTGAGGAGCTCTGATCTTTTCTTGCTTAAGAGTTATGTGATTCTAGGAATTTTAAGGAGGAAGAAACTTTTTCAGATGGGTAGGATGTTTTTGTTGCCTCTGGTGTTTGTTCCAAGTAGAGGCAGACTGAGGGGTCCGATGTCACAGCCAGGCCTCAAACCTTTCTTCTGTCTCCGGATTCTCCTACTGAAGAGACTGTCTCTGGATTCTCCTACTGAAGAGACTTTGCAGTTCAAAAATCAGTTGCCCATGGCCAGGACAAGGTGGTTCCCCAGCCCACAAGATGAGGTACAAGTGAGGATGGTATATTTTTCATCTTTAGAAGTTCCATTTGAAATTTTTGTATCTTTCATTTCTCTCATCATGTTTGTTTTCCTCTACATTCTTATGCATGTGGAACATACCTGTAATAGTTCTTTTTCATTCTTGTTTATTGGTTTCATCATCTTTGTCATTTTTGGGTTTGTTTTATTGACTGATTTTCCTCCTGGTTGTGGGTCATGTTATTCTGATACTTTAAATACCTGCTAATTTTTATTTATTTTTAAATTTTTTTTGGAGAGAAACAGATTTGCTGTTCCACTTATTGATGCACTCATTGATAGATTCTTCTGTATGCCCTGACCAGGGATTGAATCTGTAATTCTGGTGTAGCAGGACAGTGTTCTAACCAACTGAGATATCTGTCCAGGGCCATACACCTGCTAATTTTTGATTGGATGCCGGACATAGTGAATTTAATATTGCTAGATTTTGTTTTATTTCTTTAAGTAGAGTTGGGCTTTATTTTGGCATGCATTTAAATTGGTTAGGGTCAGTTTAATACAGTGCTTCCAAGGCTTGCTTTAAAGCTTTGTTAGGGTGGACCCAGCCTTTAGTCTGGGCTAATCTAGCTTCCCTACTGAGGCGCTGTCCTTCGGAGGACTCTTTCCAGTGCCCCATGTGTCATGAGGCCCTCTACTTTTGCAGGTGGAAGTGTGAATTCTTTCCGGCTCTGTGTCAGCTTCACAGATTGTTTGGCCTGTTGCTTTCCTTTGGTTCTTTTCTCAGTCTTGTGGAGCTTCGCCCCAAACACTGTGCAGATCAGCCAGAGATTCAGGGGACTCTTCTGCAGGGCTCCAGAGTGCTCTCTCTGTCAGCTCCCTCCTCGCCAGTATTGTGTCCTAAACATCCTAGCTCTGTGAACTTGAGTTTCTATTTCCTCAACTTGGTGGGACCATCTGGATTCCTTCTGCTGTGCTTCTGTGTGGAAGCTGCCTCTAGGCTGTAAGCTGGGCAGTCATAGTACTCAGGTTTTTTTTGTTTTGTTTTGTTTTTGTATTTTTTTCTGAAGCTGGAAACGGGGAGAGACAGTCAGACAGACTCCCGCATGCGCCCGACCGGGATTCACCCGGCACGCCCACCAGGGGCAAAGCTCTGCCCACCAGGGGGCGATGCTCTGCCCCTCCGGGGGGTCGCTCTGCCGTGACCAGAGCCACTCTAGGGCCTGGGGCAGAGGCCAAGGAGCCATCCCCAGTGCCCGGGCCATCTTTGCTCCAATGGAGCCTTGGCTGCGGGAGGGGAAGAGAGAGACAGAGAGGAAGGAGGGGGGGGTGGAGAAGCAGATGGGCGCTTCTCCTATGTGCCCTGGCCGGGAATCGAACCCGGGTCCCCCGCACTCCAGGCCGACGCTCTACCGCTGAGCCAACCGGCCAGGGCAGTACTCAGTTTTTTGTTTCCTTTCTCAGGGAGTACAGATCTGTGCTGCCTGTTGTTCATTGTCTGAAGTAGTCATTTCATATGTTCTGTCCAGTGTTTTAGCTTTTGAAGAAGGAGGGCAGGTAAATCCAGTCCCTGTCGCAACCAGAGCCATTCTAGCGCCCGAGGCAGAGGCCACAGACCATCCTCAGCGCCTGGGCCAACTTTCTCCAATGGAGCCTCGGCTGCGGGAGGGGAAGAGAGAGAGAGAGAGGAAGGAGAGGGGGAGGGGTGGAGAAGCAGATGGGCACCTCTCCTGTGTGCCCTGCCCGGGAATTGAACCCGGACTCCTGCACGCCAGGCTGACGCTTTACCACTGAGCCAACCGGCCAGGGCCTTTTTTTTTTTTTAACTGGAATCTTTGAAGGAGGTATATCACCCCACTGAGTCTAGGACAGTACATTGCACATTATGGAGGCCCATTTAGTAGTGGTCCTCGCAGATTCCCTGAGAGAATCTTCAAGTACCCGCTTTTTCCTATTTTTAAGATGGCCTCCAGAGAGCTTCAAATAAGATTCCACCTTCAGAAGGGTGGGTGTGTGTGCAGTTCAGTGTCAGGAAGAGAGAGGAGGGAGCCAACTTAGAAAGGGTTATGAGCCAGTGGCCAGTCTTCAGCTTCCCTGAGCTATTCTGTTGCTCAACCTTGCTGTGGAAGGAGCTTTTGTCAGGTATCATGAATCTTGGTTGTCTGCTGGGGAAATCTGAGGTGCCCCCTGGGCCTCTTCATTGTTTCTGCAGCAGCTGGTTGGACCCAGGGGCATAAGTCACAGCTGGGTGGGCTCTGGGGTAAGGGTTTTGCAGAAAGCAGGTCCGAGATGAGAAAGCTTCCAGTAGTTGAGTGTCCTGGCTTCATTTACTCCAGGGGCCTCAAGCTCCCAAGCTCCGAGAGCCACTCTCCTGGGGAGGGTAGGGGAGGCTGCTGGTGTGCTGCTCCTCCCGCCTTCAGCCAGCCGAACCAGGCACGGTAATGAATGCGGAGGAGCCTTCTTGGAGACTCAGAGTTCTCTGGTCCGCTTAGCCTTGCCCACTATAACCTTGTTCACAAGTTTGGCATAAGCGAAGCCTCAGTTTCTTCTTCAGCAAAATGGGATGAATAAAGCTTCACTGAGGAGCTGGAGGAAGGGCTCACTTATAGGACATCCTTTAGGGTCTGAGGCTCCTGACTTCCCAGAGCAGTGTTCACTGTCCTAAACGCTGCAGACTTAGCCTTTCCTCAGCAAAAGCTCAGACCCCCTGGCAAAGGAGAGTTCTTTCTCCCAGGGGAGGAGAGGGAATGTTATTTGCTAACTGATGTACCTGGAGGGCTGGAGCCTGCTTGCATTTGGCTCACAAAGTCAGCTCCCCACTGGAAAGGGTGCTCGCTGAGAGAAGGGTGTCCCTCTCTGTATGCATTCTGTCCAGTGTCAGGATGGCGTTGGGCACAAAGTAGGCACGCGATAGACATTTGATGGCCAAATCAAAGTGCCCTAGAGAAGGGAGTGCCAACATTCGTGTGACCAAGACTGTGCACCACTCAGCCTGTCCCCTTCCATTTTACAGGTGAGGAAGATGAGTTTCATCAGGGAAACAGTGTGCCCAGGCCACTTACTATTAGATAAGAACCCTAGGTGCTTTGTCTCCTAGTTTCCTGCTTTCCCTTGGAAGGAAGCCAAGACAATAATAAAAGCAATGATTTAATTACAGTTAATATGGATGGAGTGCATTCTGTCATGATCTGCAGTATTTTGGCCTAATTCTTGAAATGCATTCACTGAAAAGAGGTTTCCTGAAGTTGTTTTCTGTTCTCCAGGGCTTTCTTCATCAATGCCTTAGTGTCTGCCTTAGAGTGAGTACACTTGCCCTTGATGTGAAGATAATGAAAATATATGTTTTTGTCATTCTTATCTGTGGTAGCTGTTGTCTGCAGGCTGTTTTAGGTCAACTTATACTTTATTCAGGATTTTTATATTGGTTATATTTTATTTTCTGTGTGGTTATCAGTATGGGATTTACTCATTTATGCTTTTGGAATACCTTTACTGAGCACCTAGTGTGTGCATGCAGGTCCCGGGCGGCAAGGATTCAGTGGGGAATGGCGGCAGATGTGGCGCCTGGGAGAACTCAGACCTGCTCAGCTGCCTTCTCAAGGAGGAGCTGTGTCTGCGTGGACCCCTCTCTGTGGTGTCCTCTTCGCACCAGACTCTCGCCCTGACTGACAGCTGGCCTGGGGGTGGTGCTGCAGAGATAGATTTGAGGTCTTTCATCTGTAGGGTTCCCCATTATGAAAGCACCAAAGCATATTGTCAGATACGACCTTACTTACTGTTCTTTCCTCCTGACAATGACCTTGAAAAGTGGCTGAAATAAGGATTTTTTTCAGAGCTGCAAAGGACTGACAATTTGTGAGTGGGTCTTAGGACCTGAGTTTCTGATCCTAGCCTCAGCTTGGTTCACCATAGGTGTCCTGAGACTCATTCATTCCACAAATACTTCAGGGGCTAGTCTGGGCCCAGTACTGTTCAGGGCCAGGGGATGTGAGAGTGAAGAAAAATTTCTGTCTTCCAGAGCATATATTTCAGTTCCAGATCATAAATAAATAATTAAAATGTGCAGTTTATCAGATGATGACAGATGCTATAGAAAAATAGTGAATCAGGGAAGGGGCTGGGATGGTGGGTTAGGGGTCAAGGATTGTGGTTTAAACAGGGTACTTAGAGAAGGCCTTACTGAGGGCTCTCTTCAGTATAGATGGAAGAGGTGGAGCGAGCCCTGTTGGTGTCTGTAGGAGGTACATTCCAGGGAGAGGGAACAGGGTGTGCAAACGCTCTGAGGTAGGAGTGTGTAGACTTGCTCAAGCTCAGAATAGTTGGAGTGAAGTGAGCAAAGGGAAGGCCAAGGTTATTCAGATCACACAGGGCCTTGAAGGCCGTTTTGAGGGCTTTGGTTTTTATGGTGGGAGAGGTGGAGCTGGTGGAGGAGCTTGACCAAGGAGAGGCAGACCTGCCGTACACTTCTAAAGGAACACTGCTGTCCCTGTGTGGACAATCAACTGAGAGTGAGTAGCAGCAACAGCAGCAATAGTATACATAATTGTTATCTATCAGGTGCTTATTGTGTGCCAGGCACAGTGCAGACCCTGGTGTGCATGTCCTATTCCATCCTCATGACAGCTTTATCTCCATTTTACTTAGGAGGACTCAAAGACTCAGCTCGTAGAGTTGGCTGTCAGCTTAGGTCAGTCTGATTCCAAAGTTTGTGCTCTTGACTGTTGTCCAGTTTTCAGGCGCAAAGGAAAAGATTGTTTTGGTGATGTTGAGCAAATGTCTGGGTGTGTCAGGCTGACCCTGTCCCATTCTTTGGCTACTCTTAGGTATTCAGCTGGCTACCCTGCAGAGGGGTGAGGGGCAGGCCTTCTCCTTTAACTCTCTGGTTTGGTGGAGAGTGGAGCAAATTGTTTCCAGATGGGGGAAGGCTGCTTGGGAGTGAAACTTGTGCCGTCTCCAGACAGCAGACTCTCTGGGCCTGCCGAGACCCCCTTGTCTTTGTGTTTGGCATATTAGGCAAGCCCTGTCACTTAGAGACCGGGTCTTTGTGCCCTCCCCTGGGGCCCAGTGCTCCGAGGCAGGCAGCTGGAGACCTCTGCAGATGGGCTTCCCCTCGCTAGAGGCAAAGCCTCCCTGTCTGAGTGAAGTCTGGGCTAAAACGTTCTATATTTTATCTACCCCTTTTCTTCCAAGTAGTTCAGACCACTTTCAGAATGTCACTTCCATAATCCTCATATTTATTGTTCTCTAAGGAAGTAAGGAGGATTTTTTCCTTGTTTTTGAAAAATCTGCTGCAGGGTAGAAAACTGGGGCCAGAGAGTGAGGCTGGACTCGAGTGAGGGAGGGAACCCAGAGCCCCCGGCCTGGAGGCAGCTCACCTGAGTGGGCAGGAGGGAAGAGGTGACTGAGCTGGTCCACTGGGGGCTCTGGATTTGTTTACCATGTGCTGTGATGTCTGGATGTGGGAGGTGAGGAGGTGGTGGTAACTCTGTCCTTATTAGGAGATGTCTCAAGTTGCTAATGTGGCCCTAATGGACCAGGGCCTGCTCTGTGTATACTTCCATACATGCATACATATTTCACGTTCATGTGCTCTCTCATGTTCTCATACATGCATGCTAACATACACACTCACTTGAATCTTCATCACACACATGCACACACAATGTGTACTAACTCTTGCACACATATTCACATGCTTGTTCATACTCCTGCTCACATACATATACCCCTCACACATGCACATTCACCCATAGCATGCACACTCACTCTTGTACACTGGTTTACTCACATGCCGTTCACACTCATGTCCTCACATGCCTGCATGCTTGTCACGTGCTTGCCCAGTTCACCTATGCAGATAGCCTCCCACACCCAAGGTGTGGTGTCTGGGATGCATGTGTCCCAGCGGGCAGTCCTCATAGCACCAGCCTTTAGCTTCCCCCACACCATACCTCAGTTTACCCTCTTGTATAATAAAGGAGAGTGAGGACTTGGAGAGACAGACAACACATAGGTGCAAGTTCTCAGAGCCTCAGACTGGGAGGTGTTATATCTGTGAAACGTGAAATGTCTGTTAAATCATGAAAGAAGGGACCTGGAAGTGGGAAGTGGGGAGGTGCTTAAAAGAGAGAAGGCAGCATCTCTAGCTGGGCTTTCTGGTAGCATTGCACCAGCCCGGGCCCTGTTCTGGGAGCTGGAGCTGAGTGCACTCCTCTGACCTTGAACGTATACACAGAGCCAGACCTCAGCATGGCCCTGGGAGGGAGGGTGCATTGTTCAGCAGCATGTAAAAGGACCATTTTGGGAAGGAAAGGCTTCTTTTCCGGTGCTCAGATCCCAGCAGGTTAACAGCTGCAGAAGCCAAGCAAACAGGTCCTGACTTTGTTTCTATTTCAGAAACCTCACCTTTGCTGCTGAAGCCATCGCTGCAGAACACAGAGATCATCATGGGGCTGTGGGAATCCAGTTTGACTTGAGCTGCCAGCTAGCTGCCTCCTTCCAGGGGTGGGGAAAGGAGGCAGCAAGGGGCAGGAGGTGTTTTCTAGAAAGATGCCTCCATAAATTTGAGTCAGGGTGGTGGAGGGGTGGTTTCTTCTTCTTTTAAAATCTAGTAAATGAAAATCTGCATGGAAACCTGAGGTCGGCCAGGCAGGGCTGTAAGGGGTGGGAGGTGGCCTGGCGACCTGGATTGTATTCCCAGCCATTTGGCTGAAGGAGCCTTCATTCCCAGTCTCGGCCTGGGATCTTTCTGAGCTGAAAGCTCTGGCTTTCACAGGTGGGGGGAGGAGAGAAGGCCCAAGTGCAGAGAACATCCCTGACCCAGCCCAGCTTCCAGGTCCCAGGTGCCCTTCATAGGGGCCTCTGCATGCTAGTTAGGACTGGTTTCACCTTTTGTTTAGGGCATTAGCTTCATGGTGGCTTGTGCCCTGTAGGACTGCCAGACTGCTCCAGGGACCCGTAGGTCATACTTAGAGGCAGCCTTCTGCCTCCTGTCCTCATTCTTTATGCTCAGGTTGGTTGTATTTTTATCTGTATATTACCTTGTTCTGGAGAAGATACTTAAAACCAACCCAGAGACACGGTAATATCACTGCTGCCACTTAGGCATGGATTCTTTGTTCCTGGCTTGAGTTTCACCTGTCAGCTCGGGTTCTTGTCTGAGTCAGCAGATTGATGGGTTGTGACGGGTCCCCAAGCCTTTGCACATAAGCCTACTTCCTGCAACTTCACTGTGCTATACATTCTTTAATTATTCTTGAGGACTCAGTTTAGATGCCGTTTCCCTTCACTAAGCGTTCTTGCTCCCCCTTGCTGGGCTGGGTGCCTTTCTTATGTAGCCCCATAGCACCGTGTGCTGAAGCTGCTGAGTAAGACAGTTTCTACCCTGGAGTCTGGTGGGGTGGACAGTGAGTAACTGGCATTTATAACATTATGGGACACATGCATGAGAGGCAGTGTTGGACCATGGAGGAGGTGCTCTATACACTTTGGCCTTGAAAATCTGAAAAAATATTCATTCTTCACTCACATGGTATTGGTATTTTGGCTTGCTATAGGATTCTAGGCTAGAGATTTCTCTTTTTTTGTACAAAGCATTGCTTAACTATTATTTTTTTTTAAATTTCAGAGTCACTGTCAAGTCTAATTTATATTTTGATTTTAATCCTTTGTAGGTAACCTGATTTTTCTCTCTGGAGTCTCTAGTGTCCTATGTAAAAGTCTTCTCTCTGTCTATTGTTCTGAAATTTCACAGACGACATGCCTTCGTGTGGGTGTACTTTAATTCAGTGTGCTCTGGAGCCTTTTACTCTTTTTTAAGACTTTATTTATTGATTTTAGAAAGAGGAGAGAAAGAGAGAGAGAAAGGCGGTGGGAGTGGGGGAGGAAGCGAGAAGTATCGTTGCTTCTCGTATGTGCCTTCACCAGGCAAGCTGAGGGTCTCAAACTAGCAACCTCAGCGCTTCAGGTTGATGCTTTGTCCATTGCGCCACCACAAGTCAGGCTGGAATCTTTTTAATTTTAAAACGCACATTATTTAGTTCTGGAAAGTTTTCTTGGGTTACTTCATTGATGATTTGATTCTGCTATTTTTTGTCTTATTTCCTCTGGAACTCCTAGAATTTGAATATTGAATCTCCTGGATTGGTCTTATAATTTTATCAATTTTTCTCCCCCATTCCCTTTCTATTGAAGTTTTCATTTTACTTAGCATATTTTAAATTTCTAAGTATTATTCTGTTTTCTAAATATACCTTTTAAAAAATAGCATTCTGTTTCGTTTTCATTTATGCATTATCACCTCATATCTCTGGGGCCATTAATGATAGCTTTATTTTTGGGAGGAAGGGTTCTTCTTCAATATTTCCCCTGAAGTGTGTGTGTGCTTTTCCTCTGTCTTCCTGTCACAGGCTTTCTCCAAAAGTCTAGTGGTCCTTGGTGATCTGCTTGTATTTGTGTAGAGTATTAAAGCTCTCTGTGTGTCTATAGCACTTGTAGGCTCTCGGCCTCATGTAGGCTGACCTGGATGGCCTGTTTCATTTAGGAACCTGATAAGTTAGTATCTTAGGTGTTTTCTCTTGAGTTGTTCAGAGTCCCTAGAGAAGAATCTTCTAATCTTCTGGATGGTCTGAGGCTGACCTCTGTGCCCAGGAACTTAATGGAGAGAGGGCAGGGATCTGGGCCTCTTTTACTGCAGTTTAACCCCTATTTTCAGTGTGGTGGCCTGCATTTCCCTGTGCTGTTTCCCCAGCCCATAGACCTCCTGCTTTACCCTCCAAAGAATAAACCCCTGGGCTGGGGTATAGTCACCTGCCTGAGGGAGGTGGGGATGGGACTCTTTCTAGAGCAGACTTTTTTTTTAACTGAAGGGAGATAGTGGGACAGATTCCTGCATATGCCCCAACTGGGATCCACCTGGGTCTGAGGCTGATGCTTTAATCAACCGAGATATCCTCAGCTCCTGAGGCTGATGCTCTGAAAACTGAGCTATCTTCAGTGCCAGGGCTTGATGCTTGAACTACTTGAGCTCCTGGCTGTGAGAGGGTAAGAGAGAGAGAAGAGGAGAGGGAGGGGAAGAGAAGCAAATGGTTGCCTTTCATGTGTACCCTGACCGGGGATTGAACCTGGGATGTCCTCACTCTGGATCGATGCCCTGTCCATTGAGCCAACCAGCCAGGACCCTAAAGCAGACTTAATTTTTTTTTTTTCATTTTTCTAAAGCTGGAAACAGGGAGAAACAGTCAGATAGACTCCCGCTTGTGCCCGACCGGGATCCACCCGGCACGCCCACCATGGGGCGACGCTCTGCCCACCAGGGGGCGATGCTCTGCCCATCCTGGGCGTCGCCATGTTGCGACCAGAGCCACTCCAGCGCCTGAGGCAGAGGCCACAGAGCCATCCCCAGCGCCCGGGCCATCTTTGCTCCAATGGAGCCTTGGCTGCGGGAGGGGAAGAGAGAGACAGAGAGGAAAGCGTGGCGGAGGGGTGGAGAAGCAAATGGGCGCTTCTCCTGTGTGCCCTGGCCGGGAATCGAACCCGGGTCCTCTGCATGCTAGGCCGACGCTCTACCGCTGAGCCAACCGGCCAGGGCAATTTTTTTTATTTATTTATTGATTTTAGAGAGAGAGGAAGAAGGAGAGAGAGAAAGGGAAACATCAATTTGTTACACTTACTTATGCATTCACTGATTGGTTCTTGTATGTTTCCTGATGGGGATCAAACCTGCAACCTTGGCATATAGAGATGTTGCTCTAACCAAATGAGCTACCTGCCTAGGGCTCTAAAGCAGACCTTAATCAGACGCACTGGCAGCCCCTCATGCTGCTGCCATCACTAAGCCTTCTGGGGGCTCTGGTACGCTAATACTTTCTTAGGTTTCTTGTGTCAACATTTGTCCTTCCACCGGCTAGTCTCTAAAAGTCTGATATTATCATCTTTTCTCCTCTCTTTGAAATTGTGGGTTTATGCCTTAAAAGTCTCTTTCTTGTATTAGTGAGGCATCAGTGGCAGCAGTGGTGAACGCATATGTTCTGGCTGAGAGCTTTGGTCAGAATGTAGTTAGTGTATTTAGTTGCTCCTGTTTTTGTTTCTAACAGACAGTGGTGTGTTTCTTCCGCCTTTGTTACAGAATCCCAGTACAGTAATTAGAACTGTGTCAGTTATGTATGAGAGCCTCATAATTGTTGACTGAATGAATGAATGAACAAATGAGCTGCGAACAGACTTGGAAACACAATGGAAACAGACGCACAGTTTACCCAGCTTCTAACTCTGTTGTGATATGCAAGCTGCTGACTGTGACTCTGAAACCCTTAAATGTAAAACTTGAACATAGTTTATGGCCAGTAGTGGGACACTGTTAACTTTTTCCTCATGTGGCTTATTTTCTCTGGCTATAATGAACATGTGTTACTTCTTTGATTTTAAAGAGGAATTAAATGATTAAGAGTAAGAACACATCTAGCTTAGAATGAAGCATCAACATAGGCACAGTGTACTGCTTTCACAACTGTTCACAGGTCACTCTTCCGGCTTAGTTTCTTGCTCTGTAAAACAAGTGGTTGGACCGGATGCATCTAAAGTTTCATCCAAGGGCCAGTCCTTTGATTCCACTATTGTGCTCTCTTGTTTGTATTACGATAGTGTCTCTTGTGGAAAAGAACTGCCCCACCCCCTTTTTTTTTTTTTTTTTTGACCTAGAATGACTTTTGTCTGCTGAGTCCTTTTAGCCCTTCAGTGAAGAATCTGAATCCCTGTTCCTTCAGGAGCACACCCCAACTGCCCCACGTTATGCCAGTCGGCCCCAGTCCTCCAGCCTCTTGTGGCATTTCAGTTTACACGTGGGTAGAGAGGAAGGATTGTGAAGCCCATTAATGCTAGTTTAAATTTATTATTATTATTTTTTTTGTATTTTTCTGAAGTTGGAAACGGGGAGGCAGTCAGACAGATTCCCGCATGCGCCCGACCAGGATCCACCCGGCATGCCCACCAGGGGGCGATGCTCTGCCCATCTGGGCCATTGCTCTGTTGCAGCCAGAGCCATTCTAGCGCCTGAGGCAGAGGCCATAAAGCAGTGGTTCTCAACCTTTCTAATGCCGTGACCCCGCAATACAGTTCCTCATGTTATGGTGATCCCAAACCAAAAAATAATTTTGGTGGCTACTTCATAACTGTAATTTTGCTATAGTTATGATTCGGAATGTAAATACCTGATATGCATTATGTATTTTCCGATGGCTTTAGGCGACCCCATCGGGGTTGCGACCCACAGGTTGAGAACCACTGCCATAGAGCCATCCTCAGCGCCCGGGCCAACTTTGCTCCAAAGGAGCCTTGGCTGAGGGAGGGGAAGAGAGAGAGAGGAAGGAGAGGAGGAGGGATGGAGAAGCAGATGGGCACCTCTCCTATGTGCCCTGGCCAGGAATCGAACCCGGAACTCCTGCACGCCAGGGCGATGCTCTACCACTGAGCCAACCGGCCAGGGCAATGCTAGTTTAAATTTTAATTATGCTGCTCACTTGCTTTGTGACCTTGGATAGCTTACCTAGTCTCATCTGTCTAGAGGGAATTTGTAATAAAAGTTATCTCTTGGGGTTTTATATGAAGATTAAGTGAGATATGTTTAAAACCCCTCCTTCAACACATGACACAAAATAGACTCATAACACGAGATCATGGTAGTAACAATGATGATCACCATTTATGTGCATTACTGTATTTCCCCATGATAAGATGCCCCCATGTATAAGACGCGCCTTAATGTTGGGGCCCAAAATTTGAAAAAAAATGTATTATATAGTTATTGAACTTGTTTTATTCATCATAAAAATTCATCCAACTCCCGAAAAAGCAGGAAATGCAAGTAAAAAATCTACAACCACTGTATAAGATGCACCCAGTTTTTAGACCCCAGATTTTTCCAAAAAAGTGCATCTTATACATGGGGAAATGCGGTGCCTTATTGACCCACAAAGTAGATACTTTTATTTATTTATTTTTTATTTTAAAAATGAGGAGACTGAGCCATAAAGAGATAACTTGCCCAACGTTGCAAATCCTGGAATTTATGCCTTAAATTTTCTTCAAGAGTTTTGTGTTTGCATTTATTTCACAAATAGTTGACTTGAGAGCTGACTGTATGTCAGGTTTCAGTGCTGGAAATAGAGCTGTGAAGAAAACAAAGTTTTTGCCCTCAGAAGGCTTCCGTTCTAGCATAAACTGGTCAGTGGACACACAGGTACGTGTATAACAGGCAGAGGTAAGAGTGCTAGCGAAAACTGAGCAAGGTCAAGGGCACTGGGAATGTGGGCATGGAAGGGACGGGGCAGAGGCGAGGGAGCTGGGCACAGGGGAGAGAGAGAGGCAGGTGGGTTATTTTGTGTGGGTTGGGTAGGGAAACATTACATTTTTTTTTTTTTTAAATAAATTTTTATTAATGGTAATGGGATGACATTAATAAATCAGGGTACATATATTCAAAGAAAACATGTCTAGGTTACCTTGTCATTAAATTATGTTGCATACCCCTCGCCCAAAGTCAGATTGTCCTTCGCCACCCTCTATCTAGTTCTCTGTGCCCCTCCCCCTCCCCCTAACTCTCCCCCTGTCCTCCCTCCCCCCACCCCTGGTAACCACCACACACTTGTCCATGTCTCTTAGTCTCATTTTTATGTTCCACCAATGTATGGAATCATGTAGTTCTTGTTTTTTTCTGATTTACTTATTTCACTCCTTATAATGTTATCAAGATCCCACCATTTTGCTGTAAATGATCTGATGTCATCATTTCTTATGGCTGAGTAGTATTCCATAGTGTATATGTGCCACATCTTCTTTATCCAGTCTTCTATTGAAGGGCTTTTTGGTTGGGAAACATTACATTTGATACAGACCTCAAGGAGTCAGGGAGCAGTGCTCTGAGATACCTGGGGAAGCACATTCCAGGCCCTGAGAACAGTGAGTGTGGGCTTGGTTGGTTTCCTCAACCCCTGGTTCCCCTTTAAAGTCAGAAATTGCATCTTTTCTATTTTTTATTTTTGTGTCCTGTATGATAGTGAATAAAGAAAGTGATAGGTACTTTGTTAGGTGATTAAGAAACATTTTACTATTGATTAGCTGTCTTCTTAGGTCATCTGGCAGAGGCTTTGTGCACAGCCAGTGCTGTCCGGTGACTTGCAGTGATGGAGCTGGGTGGTGAGGCCTGGTTGGGCAGGGAAGCGCAGACAGGGGAGCCCAGACAGGGGAGTGCAGACAGGGGAGTGCAGACAGACAGGAGAGCCCAGACAGACAGGGGAGTGTAAACAGACAGGGGAGCACAGACAGGGGAGCATAGACAGGGGAGGACAGACAGGGGAGCCCAGACAGGGGAGCACAGACAGACAGGGGAGCGCAGACAGACAGGGGAGCGCAGACAGGGGAGCCCAGACAGACAGGGGAGCGCAGACAGACAGGGGAGCGCAGACAGACAGAGGAACGCAGACAGACAGGGGAGCCGAGACAGACAGGGGAGCTCAGACAGACAGGGGAGCCCAGACAGACAGGGGAGCGCAGACAGGGGAGCCCAGACAGACAGGGGAGCGCGCACAGACAGGGGAGCGCAGACAGACAGAGGAACGCAGACAGACAGGGGAGCCGAGACAGACAGGGGAGCTCAGACAGACAGGGGAGCGCAGACAGACAGGGGAGCGCAGACAGGGGAGCCCAGACAGACAGGGGAGCCCAGACAGGGGAGCGCAGACAGGGGAGCCCAGACAGGGGAGTGCAGACAGACAGGGGAGCCCAGACAGACAGGGGAGCGCAGACAGACAGGGGAGCACAGACAGGGGAGCGCAGACAGACAGGGGAGCGCAGACAGACAGGGGAGCGCAGACAGACAGGGGAGCACAGACAGGGGAGCGCAGACAGACAGGGGAGCGCAGACAGACAGGGGAGCACAGACAGACAGGGGAGCGCAGACAGACAGGGGAGCGCAGACAGACAGGGGAGCCCAGACAGACAGGGGAGCGCAGACAGACAGGGGAGCACAGACAGGGGAGCGCAGACAGACAGGGGAGCGCAGACAGACAGGGGAGCACAGACAGAGGAGTGCAGACAGATGGGGGAGCGCAGACAGACAGGGGAGCCCAGACAGGGGAGCCCAGACAGACAGGGGAGCCCAGACAGACAGGGGAGCCCAGACAGACAGGGGAGCGCAGACAGGGGAGCCCAGACAGACAGAGGAGCCCAGACAGACAGGGGAGCTCAGACAGACAGGGGAGCGCAGACAGACAGGGGAGCCCAGACAGGGGAGCGCAGACAGGGGAGCCCAGACAGGGGAGCCCAGACAGGGGAGCCCAGACAGACAGGGGAGCCCAGACAGACAGGGGAGCGCAGACAGACAGGGGAGCGCAGACAGACAGGGGAGCCCAGACAGGGGAGCGCAGACAGGGGAGCCCAGACAGGGGAGCCCAGACAGACAGGGGAGCCCAGACAGACAGGGGAGCGCAGACAGACAGGGGAGCGCAGACAGACAGGGGAGCCCAGACAGACAGGGGAGCGCAGACAGACAGGGGAGCCCAGACAGACAGGGGAGCCCAGACAGACAGGGGAGCGCAGACAGACAGGGGAGCGCAGACAGAGGAGTGCAGGCTGCCCTGCAGGCCCTGCCCTCAACCCTGAGCTGCTTGCCTTGTTGGCCACTTTTAGTCCTTCCCAGGGCCACATTATCCCCTCTCCCCCAGGGCCTTTGTGAATGTGACTTCCTCCTGCTCCTTCAGGTCTCAGAGTCAAGTCCATCAGGACTTTCCTGAGCCCTGGCCTGGGTCAGTCCCTTGTTCTGAACTCTTTCAGGTTCTAGGCTCTTAACTTCATAACATTTCCCTCCATTTATAATTGGACCTCACCTATATGGTTCTTTCACACGGGGATGTAAACTCCACAAGGAGACCCGGACTGTTAGCCCTCATCCCTTTCCTTCCCCTACAGCCCTGCCATCCAGCACAGGATGTGCCTGGTTGTGCCTGGCAGGCTGGATTTGGGCTCTAGTTTACTGACCTCCAATGTGCGTTCTAAATTATGGCCTATAGTGGGTTCTTGATAACCATTTGTTGAATGAGTGAGTGACATCTTGGACATGGGCAAGAGCTAGTGAGTTTGTGAGCTCTGCCATCCCTCACTTGATTTATAACCTTTATTCCTCATCAGGTTCCCTGTAATCTGTTAAAATTAAGGAAGATAGCCATCTGGTTCTTTTTTTAAACATCTTTGTTGATATGGTTTATATGCCATAAAATTCACCCATTTAAAATGTTCAAGTTAGTGGTTTTTACTGTATTGTCAGTTGTATAACCATCACCATTATCAATTTTAGAACGTCTGTCATCCCCACAGGAAAGCCTGTACCCATCCATTAGCTGTCAATGTCATCCCCTCCATTCCCAGCCCTAGACATCCATTAATCTACTTTGCGTCTCTATATATTTTTCTCTTATGGACATTTTATGTGAAGGGAATCCTACAATATGTGGTTTGTTGTGACTGGCTTCTTCCATGACCAAGGCAGTTGTCACAGTGAGCAGTGCTGGGTCAGGATGCCCTAGGGCACAGCCCGGCTTCACAGACCAGCACTGTTGCTGCCCAGCTGCTTGGCCCTGCAAGATGCTGATTCTCTCTGAGCCTCAGTTTTCTTGTGGGTGAAAGGCAGAGCCTGCTGCCTGGTCTACATGACAGCCCAGGAGTATCTGACAGCAGCTTTCCGTCTTGTCTCCACTTCTACCAAACTGTCTCTCAGATCACTTCCTTTCTAGACCCTACCACCCCATAGCCGCCTTTGGATACACTCCAGCTTATTTATTGTTTGGGGCTCAGCTTGAGCCTTCCCTGTTGGAGATGTACACAGAGTGCCAGAATGAGCTGTAAACCACTGAGGGTGACAAATCGTCACCTTTACCAGCAGGATGGTTTTATCAAAGAAGGTGCTTGAGCACGAAAGATAATTTTATTCTAACTTATGAAAATAATGAAATTCTAGTGAAAACCTGTCCAGTCTCCCCTCTCCTGCTTTCTGGGCTAATTCTAGGAGGGTGGCATAGACTGTCTTCATCACCTGGCTCCTTGATAGGCATGGCAGGGGCAGCTTGCTCTGCTGCAGGGTTTGCAATTGGAGTTTCCCCCATTGTCACCTCCTGTTCAGAGAGCCCAAGCAGTTGATATATTTCTTGGGCTCAGTTTTATAAGGTGTAGAAGGGAGAGGGTGACAAGCAGCCCATTGATAGAGCACTTTGGCAAACATAGAACACAGGGAAGGGAGAGGAATCAGAGCTTCACTTCTCTGTCTGGTTTGTGTATCCTAAGGCATCTCTTCTGTTGGTAGAAGAAATCCAAATGTGTTTAACAATTCCCCTGCTGCTGCCTCTGGGGTAAAAAAGCCTTTCAGTTTTGTAATCAGGAACAGTCTAAAAACCTACAATAGGCCCAGCTCTGCCCCAAGGAGGAAACAGTGCCAGAGCCCACATTTTGGGCAGTTCCTTCTTCCTCAGCCTGATTTCCTTCTAACTGGGTTCCAGGCTGATTTACATAACTTTATTCTTCTGTGGTTAGTTACTCATTCAGAAATTCCCTTGTCCATCTGTTCTGGGTTCTGAGTCAGTGGGAACAGAATAACATGGTAGAATTCTGGCTCCTGCCACCTCCTGTATCTTGTCCCAGCCTGAAGGAGGAGGCAGGAGGCCAAGGACAGAACATTGTGGAGCCCATCACAAAGATCTGAATTCTCAGCTCCTGCAGTTGGAGGAAACGCCTTGGGAGGCAGTTGCTACAGGTATTGGAACCTCAGGGCCTGAGAGTTTGCCTGCCAGCCTGTTACCTCATGGCCTGGGTGGTGAAGGCATGGGCCTGAGAGTGGGGGGCTTGTGTAGTGGTAGGCAGCATAGGAAATGGTTAAGGCTACATGTCCTAGTGCAGACCCCAACCTCCCGCTCCCCAGTCACATGACCATGGGTAAGTTCTTTAAGACCCCTTTCTCCTTTGTGTAATGGGGATAATAAAGCACCTGTTTCACAAGGTTATTATGACTATTAAGTGAGCGACATATGTAAAGCATCTAGAGCAGGCATGGCCAACATACGGCCCATGGGCCGGATCCGGCCCGCATAATGAGTTTATGCGGTCCGTGATTAAATTTTTAATATTCTCCGCTACTTTAAAAATCTCAGCTACTCAGAAGCGGAGCGTCTTTGATAATTGAAAATCGAGATATATAAGGAGATAGTGATATGCGGAAAAGAATTTGCCATACTTATTTATTTTTTTAAAAAAATTCCATTATAAAGATTTACAACTTTTGCACTCGTCTGTACTCGATATGAACTGTTTGACGTTTAGCAGCGATGTGAAACCCACATTCTTTTAGGCGGAGTTTGCCAGTGTGCACCCAAGGTCAAACAATTTGTTATTTTTGTGGTCAGGTGTGCTGAATCAAGTGGCATTGTAGCATAGACAATAGCTGCAGTTGATAACTGAAAACGTGTCCAAGCTGTTTGTAAAATGAAATAATTGTTTTATTTGCGATATAACCCCTTCAAGCTCATTCTATTAATTAAATATTGTTTTGATTGATTGTGATACAGTTTGGATATTTATATGGTATGTAATTATATTTTTATTAAAATATATTTTATTAGAATAATATTGTATATTAAAACTTTTTTCACTCACATTTATTCATAAACAAATTACATAATAAAATTTTGTTTACTTAAATGAATCGTTTTTGTATCAGGTATACCAGAAAGTTCTGTCCGTTTCTATCACAACGTTTCGACACATAAGCACATGTTTATTTGGTGCATGTGTGCCTATTTTTATCACTTAATGTATACATACTGACGTAGCAAATTAACTAAAACAAAGTTGATTCACGTTAGTCTTATGTATGAAGCCATAGTGTACCCATGGCTACTGGTAAAGTTCATTTACACCACTGTATTTGATATGAATTTCAACAAGGAAGAAATGCTACAGAAGCATGTAGAAATTTATTGAAAGTGTTTGGTGAAGGTACAGTTTCTGATAGGACATGCAGAAGATGGTTTGAAAAATTCGAAACAGGTGATTTCGACCTTTCTGATAAGCCACGTTCTGGGCGACCATCTTTGATCGATGACGATGTTGTTAAGACCATGTTGGAACAAGATCCTTTTCTGACAACATCGGAGATCGCAGAAAGGCTTAATTCAGCTCAGCAAACCATTTCGGACCATATTCGGAAGATAGGGTTGGTGTGGAAATATTCAAGATGGGTGCTACATGAATTAAGTCAGAAGAATTTGGATGATCGAGTCGTCATATGCATATCTCTGCTTGCTCGGAACAAAATCGAGCCCTTCTTGAACCGGATGACAACTGGGGATGAAAAGTGGATTACCTATGAAAACATCATAAGGAAAGGGCATATTGTGAACCCGGAAAACCTAGCCCTTCCACCTCTAAACCAAATTTGACTCTGAATAAGAGAATGTTGTGTATATGGTGGGACATTCAAGGACCAATACATTATGAGCTTTAAAAACCGACTGAAAAGCTCAATTTGGAGAAGTATTGTCAGCAACTGGATAATTTAAAGACAGCAGTCCAAGAAAAGAGGCCAGCGATGTTCAATAGGAAGAACATCATACTGCATCATGATAATGCCAGGCTACATGTTGCTTTGGGGACTCGTCAAAAAATTGAAAAACTAGGCTGGAAAATTCTGTCGCATCCACCATATTCCCCAGACTTAGCGCCCTCTGACTAACACTTGTTTTTGTCCTTACAAAATTTTTTGAAGGGCAAAAAATTCAAAAATGAAGAAGATATCAAACAAGAACTGGTTTAGTTTTTCGCATCAAAAGATAAAACATTTTTCAAAAATGGGATATACAAATTGCCCTCACGCTGGCAAGAAATCATTAATAATAATGGCAATTATATTATTTAATAAAGTTTACTGACGATAAGAAAAATTTGTATTTTGTTTTATTACAAAAACGGACAGAACTTTCCGGTAGACCGTATGTTTAACATTTTTAAATTTTAATATTTCGTGTGGCCCATGAAAAAAGTTTTCTTTCTAATCTGGCCCGGGGGCAAAAACTGTTGGCCACACCTGATCTAGATACTGCCTGGTACATAGAAAACACTATATAGCTGATAGGGGTGATGATGAGGATGATGATGATGTTGACCTGTCTTTCCTATTGGATTACCTGATTCCCTGCCCTTTTTTTTTTTTTTTTTTTAAGTGCAACAGGGCACATAGTCTATATTTATTGACAAATATTTGAAAACTTTGGTCTTAGCTATACCCACTGGGTTTGTCCTTAGTTCCTGTGAGCCCTCCCTCTCCTGCCCTGTATCTTCCTACCACTCCCGCCACTGAGCTGAGACCCAGCCTAGGGCTGACTGCCAGGCAGCAGCAGACAGTCTAATTCTGTTGCCTCAATTTGTTCTGTAACCTGTGGGAAAACAGCTACCCTTCCCTTTCTTCTCCCAGTACCCTCCAGGAATGTGAATAGTGTCAGGTGACATCTGTTGAGCGTGGCAAGCAGGGTAGGCAGACAGAAGTTTGGTGGATGGTATGGGAGAGCTGGGGCCCAGGCCCGGGGGCTTGGGGGACTGGTTATCCTGGCCTCAGGAACCTGCGTGGTTTGGAGTAGGGTGAAATGGAGCAGAGCACCCTCCTTGGGGTGCTATGAGCAGTTCCACAGTGAGCAAACGCTTGAGCCTTGGGCCACACACACAGTGGAGGAGGGGGGATGTGGTTTAGAAAGTCAGCCACACACGAATGTTCTCGAGGTTCATTCTCTGACCCCAGATGGACAAGTGGCTATGTTTTTTGTTGTCAGGATGCTTATAAAGGGATGAAGGTTGGTTTAATATCAGGAAGAAAGTCTCAGTGACTTGAATAACCTGTGTTTATTGGTTCCCTTTCCGCATCTGTTTTGTAAAATGAGGAAAACAAGGCCCAGAGGGGCTCTTTACTGTCCCCCCAGGTTATGCAGTGAGATGTGCCGGGGAAGGGATTTTATCTCAAATGTGGGGGTTCCAAAGTCTGTATTCTTCCCAGGGTCTGAGCCCCACAAGGTCCGTTGCAGTTCCCAGACCTCTCTTCTGCCCTTCAGGAGGATTGTGAAAGCCTCTCTCTCAACCACGTGATGTTTTTATGTTCTCTTTTTCTGCTTGAAGTCTCAGCCCTCCCTTCCTCCCTCCCTCCCCCCTTGATTTCTGCTGGCCTTGGCCATGCAGGGCTGCAGTTTAACCTGAGAACCTTCCTCAGGTGAACACAACCCATCCACCTCTCTGCCCACCAGAAACTCCATGTCTGTCTTCCCTCCCTTCTTTCAGTGCACCTCCTGTGATTTGGGGAGGAGAGGGAGCCATTAGCAGGTGAGAGAAACCTATACTAAAAGGTGTGGATTAGGCCTTTGTTAGACGTATGGATTTCCTAAGACCCCTTGGGGAGCTGAGATACTGTGACAGTGTCCTCTGTGGCTCTGGAGGGATTCCTAGGAGAAGATGGAATTCGGGGTCCTGAGGCCTTATCCTGAAAGGTCACTGAAAGGGCACGGGCCTGGCCCTGGCTGGCCCCAGAGACTGGTGTCAGTCTGCACTAACAGGCCTTGTGACCTTGGGCATATCATTCCCTGTTCTGGGCCTTCCTGCCTCGCTGTAACATGAGGGGTTTGTACCAGATGGTCCCTCAGGTCCCTACAAAGTTCTACAGAGCCCAAGCTCCTTTCTTTTCCCTGTTGCCTTTTGAAAGCTAGGATTTACTTTTCAGTTTGTGTTAATTAGAAAGCTTTAATGTATGCTGTGGAAGGAGCGGGGGGAATTCCAGGGCCATATTCCTTGTGACATCAAGGGCAGAAAGTTTCCCAGTAAGGACAAGTTGAAACAGGATACCCTGGGGCCTGGGGACAGCATACAACCTTGGCTGCTCGTTAGCGGAACACAGTTCAGTGCTTTGGGACCTGCCCCGGGCTGCCTTATTAGTACCTTTGTGTGGCAGACATCCAGCAGGCCAGCTGGTCCAGAGCCCCCTACACTTGGGGACCCTTGTCCTACCAGCAGCCACAGCCTTCCTTCCCAGCCATTTTCCTGCTTCCCTTGCCTTTCAGTTTACCCCCCCCCCCCCCAGCTGCACCAGCCCACACTGGCCCAAGTGCCCTTACCCCAGCCTCTGGCCCACCTTCTTCCACTCAGGCCTCCTCTGGCCGCTCGTTGACCTCACTACCTGGTGATCTCAACCCCACCCTTTTGTGCCCAGTCTTCCCTTACCATCCAGACTGGGCTGGGGTAGGTGATCAGTCAGGGTCCAGTCTATGGACCATAATATTTGGACTGCAGGTCGGTAGGGGGAGGAGGAACATTTTCAGGGCCCAGTCTCTCCATTCACATTGAGTAATCCTGGTCAGCTTCCTGGCATGAGGCTGAGCTCTGTGGCTGTGACAAAGGTGTGCACGCCACACTTACCTTGGGAGCAACCCCTCACAGTTGGTGAGGTCAGTACTGGTGAGGGACAATTGCAGGGCTATCTGTGATAAACCGAGTCCGGTAGTAGGCAGGCTGCTCGGGCTGTGGCACTTAGGGGAGAGTCTGGGATCTGGGCCCAGCCCGAGTCTTGCCACTGGCTTATTTGCAGATCGTGGGTCAGTCCCAGGACTTCTCTGAAGTTCCCTCTTTAGTAGAATGAGAATGTTGGGTGGTTCTTCCCCAAGCCTTTTCAGCTCTGCCTAGGTTAACAGTTGCCATTTATCAAGTGCTTTCTAGTGTCAGGTAGCGTGAAGGGCCTGACAGGCCTAATCCCATCTAATCCTCCCTTACCAGGCTCTTTTATTTGCCCTCATTTTACAGATGAGGAATTTAAGGTCTAGAGGTAAGGCTGCAATCCAGTGGCCCTAGGTCAGATCCAGCCACAAATGTATATTGTTTGGGCCCAGCTGATGTTTTATTTTTTAATT
The DNA here is from genome assembly GCF_036850995.1 of Saccopteryx leptura. NCBI lineage: Eukaryota > Metazoa > Chordata > Mammalia > Chiroptera > Emballonuridae > Saccopteryx > Saccopteryx leptura. The sequence goes on from NC_089504.1 coordinate 114,482,315, forward strand.
TTAAAAATTTTTTATTTTTTTTTTAAGTGAGAGGAGGGAAGGCAGAGAGACAGATTCCCTATGTGCCCTGACTGGTATCCATGCTGGGAAGCCCCCTATGGGGTGTTGCTCTGCCCATCTGGGGCTCTTGCTCTATTGCTCAGCAACTGTGCTATTTTTAGTACCTGAGGCGGAGGCCTAGGAACCATCCTCAGCTTCTGGGCCAATGTGTTTGAGACAATTGAGCCGTGGCTGTGGTGGGGGGGAGGAGGGGAGAGAGAAAGAGAGAGAGAAGGGTGAGAGGGAAGGGAAGGAAAGCAAATGGTTGTATCTTCTGTGTGCTCTGACTGGGAATCGAACCCAGAACTTTCAGATACTGGGCTGATGCTCCTCCACTGAGCCAACCAGACAGGGCAGAAGTCTCTATTTTTATGAAGTCTCTTAACGTATTTAAATGTTGACTTTAATAAAACATCAGCTAGCCCTGGCTGGTTGGTAAAATGGAGGAGTATCAGCCCAGCATGTGAAAGTCTGGGTTCGATTCCCAGTCAGGGCACACAGGAGACGCGACCATCTGCTTTTTTTCCCCTCCCTCTCATCCTTCTCTCTCTTTTCCCCCCTTGCATCCAGTGGCTCAGTTGGTCCAAGTGTCGGTCCCAGGTGCTGAGGATAGCTTGGTTGATTTGAGCACTGGCCCTAGATGGGGGTTGCCAGGTAGATCCTGGTGGGGCACAAGTGGGAGTCTGTCTCATTATCTCCCCTCCTCTCACTTAAAGGAAAATAGAAATTTCTGGCTTTCTATTGTTGTAAGGATCTAATTATATTGAGCCTTCACTGCCCGGTGGCACTTACTGACTGGATTTGAGTCTGAGCCATTACCTTCAGATGGTGCCTGTGCTTCCCTGACCTGTCAGTCTTGACACCGTGTGGGAACATATCTGTACACCCAGCTGATGTCAGTCATTCACATTTCCTACCTGCCTCCTGGGGCGCTTGAGTTTGCAAACCTTGATTTAAGGCTGTGCTGTAATTTCTACCATGTAGGTCACACAGCTACTCTGTTAGAAGCAGGAATCAAACTTGGCTCTTTAGAACTTTAAACCATGACACCCTGCTGCTTTTCTCAGTTATTTCTATATCCCAGCAGGGATTGTTGGGTCCTCTGTTGGAGCATAGTTGACAAGAATCCCCCTTTGAGAAAGGGTTAATCAGGACTTTGTGTAGTTGCAGTGAGATGGCATCTACTTGCTCATGTTTTAGTCCAGGGGAAATCTGTCTCCTTGCCATATGGTATGTCCTCTTCCAATCAATTTGGTGTAATTATTTTTTGTCTACTGCCTGTTTTCTTGCACCTTGGCTTCTATTTACTGGTGGGTTGAACCCAGGAGATCTCACCTCTTTTACACGAAGAGCTTGTATTTTTCCTTAGGCAAATGGAGGCAGGAAATAGAGATGTCTGCTCAGACTGTGGATGCCTTGGGGTGGGTTGGGGTCCCTCAGGGCCAGGCAGGCAGGATGCTGGGCCTCTCAAACAGGGTGGGGCTCCCTCGGGGAGGCCTGGTGGAGGCTGAGGTTTCCTGCCCTTGGTGCTGGTCTCTCCAGCTGTTTCCTCCTGATAGAGCAGTCGGACAATGCCACAGTGACTCAACTCCTAGCACCGTGGATGAACAATGGCAGATGTGTCCAGGGTCAGCTAGGGAGCGGCGGCTGTACCAGTCACCTGCTTCCAGGAAGAGTCAGTGGCACCTGAATGGTTTCTCTGCGTGCTCTCAGTGCCCCAAAGTCCTGTCCTGGTTGGGTTAATTTTAGGTTGTTGCTGTTTGATTTCCCTAAGTATGTCCTCACTCCTTTGTGCACAGCTGCTCCATGCTGACCAGCTGCCCGCCTATCATCCAAGTCCAGCTTTGCCAGACCTCCCTTACCCTTGGTTTGAGGTTCAGTGGGTTTGGCACAGTTTCTGAAAGTTTTGAGTCTCTACCCAGGCATTCAGGACCTGGATGAGTTTCTGATGAGAAAGACAGCTGTATGATTCTTTAATCTCCTCCAGCGGGTAGTGGATTAAGCAATTTTTTGGTGGGTTTGTTATTATGTATTAGATTTTTTTCCACGAGTTATCTAACTTAGGCCTTCCAGTAGCTCTCAGGGAAGTATCATTACCCCATTTTACAGATGAAGCATCTGAGGCACCTTGGGTAAAGAGCTCGCCCAAGAGCTCAGATCCTTCTCCCTTTGAAGCCCTGTGACATATGATTTCCTAGGCAGGGACATGGGTATGTGAAAAAGTTTAAAAAACAGTATGAGAACCAATGATAGAAGATGAGTGGTTTGAAGGCTGTGCAGGGATACAAAGGTGGGTGGGGCTGAGTCCCTGCACTCTTGGAGTTTACAGCAGAGTAGAGGAGACATGCCTCTTATCCGCTAACTCTGATGTGAGACAGTGTGATGGGTGCTAACGGTGGGGCTGCCGAAGTGATTGGAACCACATTTTCATTTGGTATATGAGCAACTAGCTGAAGACACGCTTCAGACCAGGACTGATTCAGCTATCAGCATGACTGAAACTGGTCCATGAAGAAAATGCTGAGATGTGCCGTTTTTGTATAGAGTTGAAAATATGCAACATCGCTTAGAATAATTTTTAGTACAGTTATTGGGAAATTTATATTATCAAGAGCCTGAGAAATGTTCATTTTCTCTGAGGAAAGTAATCGTGTATGTATGCGTGTATATGTGTGTCTTCATTGTAGCACTATTTATAACAGTAAAAATTTGAAACAACTCTGGCTGGGTTGCTCAGTGGGTAAAGTGTTGACCCAGTACGCTAGAGGTCATGGGTTTGATTCCTGGTCAGGGCACATCAGAAAAGCAATTAATTGAGTACACAACTAAATGAGACACATAAGTGAAACAATGAGTTGATGCTTCTTTCTTTCTCTTCTTTTTCTCTCTCCTTTTTTTCCTCTCAAATCAGTGGAAAAATAAAAAAAATAATTGGAACATACCAGATGTCCAACAATAGAAGACTGAAGATTAGTTGTGTAAATTTTTTTTTTTTGTATTTTTCTGAAGTTGGAAACGGGGAGGCAGTCATCCCGCATGCGCCCGAACGGTATCCACCTGGCACGCCCACCAGGGACGATGCTCTGCCCATCTGGGGCGTTGCTCTGTTGCAACCAGAGCCATTCTAGCGCCTGAGGCAGAGGCCACAGAGCCATCCTCAGCGCCCAGACCAACCTTGCTCCAGTGGAGCCTTGGCTGCGGGAGGGGAAGAGAGAGACAGAGAGGAAGGAGAGGGGGAGGGGTGGAGAAGCAGATGGGCGCTTCTCCTGTGTGCCCTGGCCGGGAATCGAACCCGGGACTCCTGCATGCCAGGCCGACGCTCTACCACTGAGCCAACTGGCCAGGGTCTAGTTGTGTAAATTTTTTTTTCTTTCTTTATTTGAAGCTGGAAACGGGGAGAGACAGCCAGACAGACTCCCGCATGCGCCCGACTGGGATCCACCCGGCACGCCCACCAGGGGCGATGCTCTGCTGCGACCAGAGCCACTCTAGCGCCTGGGGCAGAGGCCAAGGAGCCATCCCCAGCACCCGGGCCATCTTTGCTTCAATGGAGCCTTGGCTGCGGGAGGGGAAGAGAGAGACAGAGAGGAAGGAGGGGGTGGGGGATGGAGAAGCAAATGGGCGCTTCTCCTATGTGCTCTGGTCGGGAATCGAACCCGGGTCCCTGCATGCCAGGCCAACGCTCTACCGCTGAGCCAACCTGCCAGGGCTCAGTTGTGTAAATTTTGATACATTCATCTCATGGCCTATTGCATAGCCTTTAAGAAACATCTTGTCTACAAAAATTATATATAATGTCTCTGGATAATGCTTATGAAAATTGTCAAGCAAATATTGTAAGATATAAAACTGTTCATACTATATAAGTCCTAACTTTTTAAAAACATGAGTAAAAAAAGACTAGAGGAAATATACCCACCATGCTACTGATGGTAGTGATTATTGATGATTTTTATTCTTTGTGTTCTTCTATAGTGTCTACACTTTCTTTAGTGAACACAGTAGCAACAACAACAGCATCTTGGACTGCAGGGTGTTTATTGAATGGCTATAAAGCCACCTTGCCTATAAAATGAGGTCGGTCTTGAGCCCTTTCTAGAGCCTGGTGTTAACTGTGTACAGGAGGTGGTTCCCCTGTCTGCATTCTCCTTCCTTTCCTTCTCTGTCACACTCTGCCCCTCAGGTTTTCTCCCTTAATTGGCTGTAAATTTATAACTGAAGTATAATTTTAAAAAAATATGTATTTTTTTAAAATTGGTTTTATTTCCTGTTCTGGTTGGGTTTATTGGTTGTATTTCCTGAATACTGTGACAAGAGATGTTTTCTATTTCTCACTCTAAAAAAACCCCTAATTTAAGTTTCTTTCCACTTATGTGATCCCAATTGATTTTTTTTTCTCTTTGTAGTTCAGATGGTCTTTGTCAGATAGAATTTTCTGCTCCTGCCTTAAATGGCCTCTGAAAGCCCAATTTAAAACAATACCTCTTCGGCCTATTAGGAATAGCAGTCCTGCCTGGTTTCATGAGAGGAATGGTAAAGAGGGCAGCTTGCTGATTTAACAAAGTTTTGTGGCTGATAAGTTTGAAACCAACCCCCAAGTGAGCCCAGAGAACACTTATCCTAACTGAAGAACAACCTTTTGAGGTGAAGGGATTGAGAAGCACAAATTGGCAGTTATAGAACAGTCATGGGGATGTAAAGCACAGCACAGGGAACATAGTAATATTGTGGTAGTAACTGTGTGGTGTCAGGAGGGTACTAGACTTACTGGGGGGACCACTCTGTAAGTTACAGAAATGTCTAACCGCTATGCTGTACACCTGCTATATTATTGAATGTCAAACTGTGATAGAAAAATATTAGAAAGAAAGGAAATGTTTAATGTAATGCATGCATTGAAGTGAAGAGAACAAAATAAAACTGTCCTGTAATATTGCTCAGAGAAAATAACAGTTGACATTTGGATATTTAAATGTTCACATTTTTAATGCATGTTTATAATCATATATGTACATTTTTACAAAAATAGTATCATGATATATTCCATTTACTTTTTTTTTTTTTTTTGTATTTTTCTGAAGCTGGAAACGGGGAGAGACAGTCAGACAGACTCCCGCATGCGCCCGACCGGGATCTACCCGGCACGCCCACCAGGGGCGACGCTCTGCCCACCAGGGGGCGATGCTCTGCCCCTCCGGGGCGTCGCTCTGCTGCTACCAGAGCCACTCTAGCGCCTGGGGCAGAGGCCAAGGAGCCATCCCCAGCGCCCGGGCCATCTTTGCTCCAATGGAGCCTTGGCTGCGGGAGGGGAAGAGAGAGACAGAGAGGAAGGAGAGGGGGGTGGGGGATGGAGAAGCAAATGGGCGCTTCTCCTATGTGCCCTGGCCGGGAATTGAACCCGGGTCCCCCGCACGCCAGGCCGACGCTCTACCGCTGAGCCAACCGGCCAGGGCCTCCATTTACTTTTTTAAATTTAACATTGTTTATTGTAAAACATCTCTAGTGTCAGTAAATATTTTTCTGTCCTTTCAAAAAAATAAAGAAGAACCACCCTTTTGTTTGTGTTTGTGGAGATGGATCAGGACTTAGCATATCACCTGGCATTTGAGGCCCCTAAACATGTTGTTTGGATAAATACTAGCCTTTGTGGCAATATTCACTCCCAACAGTGAGACTTACTTTGAGTTTGTTGTATTCAAAAACACAAAGAAAATGACATCTTATAGTGAGTGGTTAAGAAAAGAGGTTTTGTATCAGAGAGATTTAGATGCTTGGAGCCTCACCTTCCCTCTGTAAAATGGGTATAATGCTAAACCCTCATAGGGGTGCTATAAGCATTAAATAAGATAATATTTACAGAGTGTTTAATAAAGGATTAATAAATATACAACTGATATTAAAATGGTATTGTTATTTTTGGAGAAGTTCCTTCCCCCCCATCCTGTTTGGTTTTCAAAACTTGTGTGTGGTGGCACACTGAGCCAGGAACGTGGGTTCAGTGGTCCATTATCTCAGCGACCCAGAGCCCTGATCCCTGTCTCCCCCGGTTTCCCCTTTAGGAACCCAGTACTCCTCCTTTTGAACAGACAGACAGACACCCAAGGGCTGGTCTCATCCACCTTCTTGGATGTTTTCACTTAGTGGGGAATAAACTTTCAAAACACAGAGGCTTATTTTCAGATCATCTTCACAGGGACCTTAAACACAAAAGGCTGAATTTCCACATCCCCTCCCACTGGAATTTCCTTCTTCCCCCTTGTACACCCCAACAAGACTGCCTGGGTTGCCACTCTGTTCCTCACTGGTTAGAGCAAAGACAAAAACTTCAAGGTTCTGTGGTTATCACCATCACCACCAGCATTTTTTTTTCTTAAAAAATTCTTTTTAATTGATTTTAGTGAGAGAGGAAGGGAGGGAGAGAGAGAGAGAGAGAGAGAGAGAGAGAGAGAGAGAGAGAGAGAGGAAGAGGAACATTGATCTGTTCCTACATATGCCCTGACCAGGGATTGAACTGGCAACCTCTGTGCTTCAGGATGAAGCTCCAACCAACCGACTTATTTTATTTGGCCAGGGCCTCTTACCTTTTTTTTATTGTGGCAGAAACATATAACATACACTATATATCCTTTTAATCATTTTGAAGTGGACAAGTTTACTAGTGTATTAGTGTTCTACAGAAAAACAGAACCAATAAAAGATATATAAACAAACATATATTTTATATAGAATATATAGATTTTAAATGAGGAATTGGCTCTTGTGGTTATGGAGGCTGAGAAGTTTTACTGTCTGCCACCTGCGAGCTGGAGACCCAGGTCATGAAATCGGTCTGAGTCCAGAGGCCTGAGAACCAAGGGAGCCAGTGGTGTAAATCCTATTGCAGGAATCAAAGGAGGACAAAAACACCCAGACAACTTGAGGAAGAAAGTAGGATTTTTTTAGCCGGAGGAGCAGTGAGACCCCAATGCAGTCAACAAAACACATGCTCCGCCCAATGCACCAGTCCTAGTCGGAGGGTAGGAGAAGATGAGATGGATGTCTCAGCTGAAGCAGTGAGCAGGAAAAAGACACGAGTATCTCTTTCCTCCACCTTTTGTTATGTTTAGGCCCTTGACTGACTGGATGATGCTCACGCACATCAGTTGCACCAATTCAAATGCTGATCTTTTCCAGAGCCAGCCTCATAGACACTCCCTGAAATAACATTTAATCTGAGCACCCCATGGCCAGTCCAGTTAACACATAAAATTAACCCTTACAAGTGGCATGAAGTACATTCACATTGTTGTCTAACCATCACCACCATTCATCTCCAGAACTTTTATTGTTCCAAACTGACCCTCTGTACCCATTAAAGATGAATTCCCTCTATCTATTCACCTTCATCACTGGCAACCACCACTCTACTTTCTGTCTCTATGAAGAAGAAAATTTTGGGGGGGGGTATTTTTCTGGAATGAGAAGCGGGGAAGCAGAGAGACAGACTCCTGCGTGCACCTGACTGGGATCCACCCGGCATGCCCACCAGGGGGTGATGTCCTGCCCATCTGGGGCATTGCTCCATTGCAACTGGAGCCATTCTAGCACCTGAGGCGGAGGCCATGGAGCCATCCTCAGCACCTGGGCCAACTTTTCTCCAATGGAGCTTTGGCTGTGGGAGGGGAAGAGAGAAATATAGAGGAGAGGGGGAAGAGTGGAGAAACAGATGGGTGCTTCTCCTGTGTGCCCTGGCAGGGATCGAACCGGGGACTTCCACACGCCGGGCTGATGCTCTAACACTGAGCAATCAGCCAGGGCCTGTCTTAATGAAATTGACTATTCTAGGTGCCTCCTATAAGTGCAATCATACAGCATTTGTCCTTTTGTGACTGACTGGCTTATTTCACTTAGCACAGTGTCCTCAAGAAGGTTCATCCATGTTGTAGCATGTATCAGAATTTTATTCCTTTTTTTTTAAAAAAAGATTTTATTTATTGATTTTACAGAGGAGGCGGGCGGGAGTGAGAGTTATCGATTGATTCATAGTTGCTTCACTTTAGTTGTTCATTGCTTGCTTTTCCTGTGTACCTTGACCAGGCAAGCCTGGAGTTTTGAACCAGTAACCTCAGCATCCCAGGTTAACACTCTCTCCACTGCACCATCACAAACCAGGCAGAATTTCATTCTTTTTTTCTTTTTGGGCTGAATAGTAAATTCCACTGTACGTGTATAGATCATATTTTGTTTATCTATATATCTGTTTATGGATGTTTGGGTTGTTTCTTGTGGCTATTACGCATTATTATATTTCAAAATTAAATTCCCACTGTCCTCTTTGTGAGTCATTCCAGTGATTCTTCAGTACTTACGCATGTGTATGCATGCATGCACACAACTTTGTGTAATGATGAACGCACACATTTAATGATAATAAGTGCAAATTCATAGATCATTTCCCTGTGCATTGGATTCATTTATCCATTCCCTTATCAGGATATAAATGCTCTGAGGCCAGGAACTGGGTTTAATAATTACTTTCACTAGCTCCTGAGAGTCTGTTTTAGGAAGTGGTAAAGGATCATGGTTAAGAGTGTGGGTTCTGAGGTCAGACCACACGGATTTGTATTCCAAGTCTACCACAGACTGATTTGTCCTTGCACAGGTCACTTAACTCTTAGTACTCAGTTTGTTCTCACTTGAAATGGCGATGATGATTACCAATGGCATAGGCTGTTACAGAAATGAAAAGAGATAATCCACCTGTAGGATTATTAGCAGAGTGTCTGGTACACCATAAACCCTTAAATGGTAGGCCAAAAAAAGTTAAGATCTCAATATCCCTTTCAGAATCAGCCTCTTTTATCCTCCTAGTTTCTTTGTGAGGTGGCTGGACAGGAAGATGAATGGCTCCCACTGTGGATTGGAGTCCCGGGGTCAGAGGGGAAGCTGTGCAGAAATCAGGCAGGGTCAGAGCCCTGCTTCCTGCTAGTCCCTGCTCTCCTCCATTGCTCTCTGCCCCCAGTCAGGCGGTGTGCGAACTCGGAGCACCCCGGCCCTGGGTCTTCTTCGATGCCTTCTGTGGTGCCTCTCGCCTGCGTGGGCTGCTGATCAGTGGCGGCGAGGGGAGGCCTTGCCGCCACACTGACTGCTTCCTTCAGGATGGTGACCAGTGGGTCACTTCCCAGCTGCTTGGACATCAGCCTGGGCCCTGGGGCTGGCTGGTCCTGCCCACCAGCTTGAGAAACGGGAGCCCCTCTCAGCGGCAAGCTCTAGCTGAGCACTGGCAGCCACTTGAAGGGGCCTGGGTTGCTTTCTAAAGCTGATTGTGCTGGTGAAAACAGAAGTTTCTCTCTTGCTAGTTTTTTTTCTTAATCAAATATCCTCAAATATTTGCTGGATCCTCTTGCAAGTTTTTCTCAACATCAGCTCTAGCTTCAGCTTTCTGGCTGTAGGCAGGTAGGGAGAAGGTTTTGCTACGTAAGGCTAATTTTCTGCTCTGGATAGACTTCTGCTTGAAGCAGAAGGTGGAGCTGGGCAGATGGAGTCCAAAGGCAGTTATCCCTCAAGTCAGGTGAGAGGGCTTCTTGAGACTGGCACTCAGGACTGGCCTGTGGCACTCACAGCCTCGGTGACCTTGAGCAAGCTGCTGTGCCTCTTGCAGCTTCTGTGATGAGGATCAGTGAGATGAGATAATAATAGTGTCTGCCCCACAGAGATGTGAGGACTCAGTGAGATAATCTCTGGAAAATGCTTGCATAGTGTCTGGCACACAGGAGGATGCTCTAAAAACGTAAATCATTTCTATTTTTATTGGCAAACTTTGATTTCGCTGTTCCCAGAAATCTGCTTCTCCACACCTTTCCTCTTTTTTGGCAACCTCAAGTCCTCTAGGATCCCAGTGTCCTTGAGTTGCTCGCTTCTCTCCTGTAGTGGAGCCCACTCTGGGGAACAGGCCTCCTACTGTAGCCACATCCGATTTCAAGGGTAGAAGCTTCAGGGTCACCTGGGCCAGTCCCATCTGATACCTGTCCTGGCTGAGTGGGGCCTTCGCTTCTCTTGACCCCCGTGCCTCCTTTTATAGGGAGCTCTCTAGCTGCTTATGTAGTTTGTTCTATCTTTGTAATTTTCTCCACTTTTGAGGAAAAAAGGAACTGAACATTTATGGAACCCCTTTCTGAGCCAGGAGCTGCTAGGCACATCCTTACCTCATTCCGCTGACCCTGCCAGGCCATGGAGCCTGTCGATGGTGTTATTCCAATTTGTGTGGAGGAGGAAGCCAAGGCACAGCCAGGCCGAGCACAGAGCTAAAGGTCACATGGAAGAAGGTGACAGTGGGAGCTGACCAAGCATGGACTTTGTCCTGTTCTCTACACGGATGATGGGATACAGCGTAGCAGTCACTAGTACAGGCACTCAGCTCCTCTGTTTCGTGTGTGACTGGGGGCCAGTTCCCTACCTTCTCTAAGCGTCTGTTTGTCCACCTGGGGATCAGAGTACCATCTCATGCTGATGGAGCTGCTGGCACAGGGCCCGACATGCGGTGGTGTGTGGGAATGTTAGCCCTCACACGTGCTGCACTGTTAGAATTTGACTGCTGGGAGGCTCCTTCTGTCCTCTGACCACTTCTGGATAGGCCCTTGGGTATTTGACATCAAGTATCATGTCCCTCTCAAAGTTCTCTCCATGTTTTACAATTGTGTTTATTGCGGTAAATATACATAACATAAAACAGACCATTTTAACCATTTTAAAGTGTACTGTTTGCTGGCACTGCTACCTAGTGCCATAACTTTCTCATTGCCCCAAACGGAAACCTGCACGCCTTGAACATCTCCCTCCAGTTCCCCCACGTCTCAGCCCTTGGCAACCACTAATCTGATTTCTGTGGATTTGCCTATTCTGGACATTTTGTATAAATAAAATCATACAATATGTAGCCTTTTGTGCCTTATGCATATTTCATTACATGCATAACATTTTTAAAGTTCATCTGTGTTGTGGTATGTTTATTCCTTTTTATGGCTTAAATAATATTTCATGGTATGCATGTACCATATTTTGTTCATTCATTCATCTGTTGATGGACACTTGATTATTGTGTATAGACCTATTATGAACATTCATGCACAAATTTTTGTTCGGACATCTATTTTCAATTCTTTTGGATATATACCTAGGAGTGAAATTGCTGGGTTGTATGGTAATTTTGTTTAACATTCTGAAGATCTGTTGAACTGTATTTCCACAGTGGTTACACCATTTTACATTCCCACTTGCAATGTATGAAGGTTCCAACTTCTCTCTGTCCTTGCCAGCACTTGTTACTTTCCATTTTAAGAAGTATTAAAAGCAGTTATGACCAGCCCTGGCTGGATAGCTCGGTTGGTTAGCATCATCCTAAAACACAGAGGTTGCTGGTTTGATCCCTGGTCAGAGCACATACAGGAACAACTCGATGTTCCTCTCTCTCTCTCTCTCTCTCTCCTCCTTTCGCTGAAATCAATCAATAAAATAAAAAAAAGCAATTATGCCCATCTTATTAGGTGTGAAGCAGTATCTCATTGTGGTTTTGATTTGCATTTTCCTGATGACTAATGACATTGAGCATTCTCCTTCAGTTTTGAAATTCTGACTTTCTTGATCAGTTCTCAAGTCTTCCACCATTCTATTCATGCTTTTCAAAATATGGCCCCATTTGTGTAGGTCCTGTTTAAAATGCTCAGGACCCAGGGCAGGCCTCCAGCTAGGTTAGGACCAGTCTGGTGGGGGAGACTCCCACTTCACGAGTTCTAGATATGTTACTTTCTCTTACCCTGTCTCGTCTTGATAGCATCGCCCTTTCTTCCAGCTCGTGGAGCTCTGCAGATTCTGCTTCTCTCATCCCAAGTGGTCACAATTGTTTCAGCCTTCTCCTTTCCACTCCTGGTCAGCCAGCTCTCTCTTCTACCAAAGTCAGGGTGCAGGTAACAGATGCTTCCCTGAAGCCTGGCACAGAACTCCTCTTCCTCCCTTTGGGCAGTTATTAATCTACCAGGTTATTATTGCCTCTAGCTTGAATGTCCCCACCTTGTCCATAGGGCTATTCCGAGAGCCTTGCCTCCCAGAGACCAGTAACCTCGTTCCCTCTGTGTGACTGGAAGGCACTGTTTTGCATCTCTTGGGTGGGTTTACAGTTTCAGGCCTATTTCTGACCAGGAATCAAAGAGCCCCTCAGTGCAGGAATTTCAGGCATGAATGAGCAGATGGATGAAGTATTTTGGGGGGCAGAGATTTTGTGTCTGTGCTCTAGAAACCACTCCACCATCTGCCTCTGTGCAAGAGACCCCACCCCTCCTGGAAAAGACACGGGCTCACTTCCTGCTCTCTGGCCCAGCTCTCTGAGACCTGCTGGCCTCCCCTAGCACTTCTCTTTCAAGGACATGGTTTGGTCGTCTGCCACTTTATTTGCATAAAGTGTTTACTTCAAAATATTGACTCAATTATTACATGAAAATGTGGTTACTGCAAAAATAAAATGACATAAAAATAACTGAATAAAATGGGCGAGAACCCATTTTCACACAGTCCCCCAACTCTTATGCCCTTCCTAGGGGAAATCACAGGTAAAACTTGGTGTCGCTCATGGATACTTCCTGGTTTTTTATTTCAGTGCATTTATTTTTTTCCCCCACTCTCATCTAAGGGCAGCTCCAAAGTAAATAACACCATCTGCCTGAACTCAAATAAAATGGATAACAAAGGGCAGGAGAGGGAAGCGTCATCAGGATCCCTCACTGTCACACAATTATAATAGACAGCTGCCTGTGTTCCAGTCCTAGCTCAGTGCTTAGTGGCTGTGTCACTTTGGGTGAATGTGGGTTACTGAACCTCCCTGGGCCTTTGTTTCTTTGATTATGAAGAGTCAGCTCCTCGAGTTGTTGTGAGGGGTTACATGAAACGGCGCCTGAAGAAAGTGTGGCCCTCTGTCCTTGCCGTGTGTCAGGTGCAGGGTTGTGTTGTCCTTCCTTCCTTTGCCTGTGTCAGCTCAGCAGCGGCCCCTGGCCTTCCTGTTTAGCGAGTCCCCATGTGGCGAGAGCAGAACTAAGCCAGTCGCTCTGCTAAAAAGAGCAACCTCACCACTAGCACGGGATGTTCAGTGTGTTTTTACTGTATGAATGGGTGATGGGTGGAGGCTTCCTTCTTCTCAAGATGAGAGTGTTATGGGAACTGTTACACAATTAGTTGTTATTGGTCATTGAAACAGTGTCATAGATATTTTGACCTGAAAGGGATCCATAAAACAATCCTTCATTCTGCAAATGGGGAAATTGTAAGGCTCCAGTTCGTGGCCAGTGAAGGCTGGCCTCCTGATTTTTTTGCACCTTGTGCGTTTTGCTAGGTTCTGCCTCAAATAGCTGGTCACTCACCCATGATTCAGGTGTGCAGAGCTAGCTGATGGTTATTGAAACCTGCTGCTAGCTTTCTGGCTTGTTGCCTGCCCTTATTTATCTTGGCCACTAGATGGCAGCAGGAAACTTTTCAATTTCTCTTCCATGTTGATTTTATTCAGGTCAAGCCCCCTGCTCTAGGTAGATCAGCCATCACTTCTTGAGTGGTACAGGGACTCTCAAATTCGTCTCACTGGTTCTAGGATGGGTATGAAGAAAGGCTGGGATGAAGCCAAAGCACCCTAACATTCAGCTGTCCCACACATTCATGAAGATTGGCTGTCTTAGCTCAAACAATCCCCAGGAGGTTGCTTCTCAAGAGCCCGCAATGTGGCCTGGCCCGGACTCTTAGCAGAACTCCCACTATTGGGAAAGTCTTATCATTGATCCCAGGCTAGGTTTTAGTGCCTTGAAGGGACTGAGAGCTGAGACCCAGTGTCACTGAGGATACTCCAGTTGCTCCCTGCGTAGCCCCAGCTTGGCAGCTTGTGTACATACTGTCAGTGCAGTGATGGTGGGGGCGGGACAATGGCATGAAACCAAGGGCCTGCCCTGCACCACTCTAATAGTGATGCCTAAGAGCAGACATTTCAAATACTTGCTTGAGCCTCGGAATGCTCTCCTCCTCTCCCTACATTAACTCGGACTCTTCTCGATTAGCTGCTAGTGTGTGGGGACTTGAATCCAGGCAGGCGGCTCCAGAGGCTGACGTCCGTCACAAGTCCCACACCACAGATTGTCGTCATTCTCTGCATATCGCTCAACAGTTTGTGTTTCAGTTGACATGGTTCCTTCTAGCTCCCACGTCTCACGTGATCTTCCCACTGGCTCTGTGTCAGGTACTGGGGTATCCTCTTTTTCCAACGAGGAAGTTGAGGCTCAGAGAAGGTAAGGATATGGCCAACATTTCAAAGGCAGGTGACCACAGTTAGTATTTTTGTTTTCACCCATGCTGTGTGGCCTCTCATTTTTTAGTGAAGCAGGTTTGTGTATTTGAGGAGAGGGTTGGTGAGAATGAGAAAAGTACTCACACCATCTCAGGGTTGGGGTGACTGTCAGGAAGCCCGTGTTGTTATTTATTTATTTATTTATTTATTTTTAAAGTTTTTTTGTGGGTTTTTTTTTCTTTAAATACAGGGACAGAGAGAGAGTCAGAGAGAGGGATAGATAAGGACAGACAGACAGGAACAGAGAGAGATGAGAAGCATCAATCATCAGTTTTTCATGGCGACACCTTAGTTGTTCATTGATTGCTTTCTCATATGTGCCTTGACCGCGGGCCTTCAGCAGACCGAGTAACCCCTTGCTCGAGCCAGCGACCTTGGGTCCAAGCTGGTGGGCTTTTGGCTTAAGCTAGATGAGCCTGCGCTCAAGCTGGCAACCTCGGGGTCTCGAACCTGGGTCCTTCCGCATCCCAGTCCGGCGCTCTATCCACAGCGCCACTGCCTGGTCAGGCCCGTGTTGTTATTTCATAGTCACAACTAACACCTCTGTAAGAGGATAGTGTTTGCAGGTGCCCTGTGGGAAGCCAAGGCACTGAGCCTGTACGTGAACGGGGACTGGAGGAGGGAGAGAGCATGTGAGATCGGGGGGTGGCAAGCTGGCCACCACTCCTTCCCTCCAAGCATCCCACCATCTTGTATCCTGAGTGGGAGGCAGGGTGGAGGGCAGGGTGTCCTGGGACAAGCCCCAGCTCATACTTTGCACTGTGGAGCTGCTGGTGGTCCCATCTACCAGAACATGCCACTGGCTCGCATTCCAGGAAGGTGTTGACCAGGTTTGTGTATGTGAAGTGTTTGTGCTGGGAACCAACTTTCTATTGACCTTCTGAGTTACAAGTGCTGCTCTGGGCTCATTTGAAGCGAGGAGGCTTTTGCTGACATCTCCTTTCCAGTTGGACCCCCCGGTACAGTAGTGGTGATGCCTCCTGTGCTTCTTGTCTCCTTTTCCTCTTCAAGATGTGTCTTCTTGAGGTCCTGGTCCTCCATCCCCATCCCTACATCCCTACCCTCTCTGGGCACAGGTGTGGGCCCATCATGGCCCTGTAGCTCTGTCAGACTGCAGCCTGTGAGTGGTAGGCGTAGAGGGGAAGATGAGTGCTGGCCTGCCTACCTTTTCCTGGGCACCTGCTCTGGCTGCCATTTCCCTCACACCCTCCTCACGGGAGGACCGTGTCTGCCTCAGGAGCCTGAGTCAGTCCTGACTCCCTGCCCTCCCAGAACTCTGCCCCCTGCTTCCCACAGTGACCTGGCCTCAGCTCCAGTGGGCTCTGCCAGTACATGCAGCCCCCCGAGGCCTCTGACCCGCCCCGCTCTGGGCACCTGACATCCACACCAGCCTGGATTTGAGCCCTGAGGGAGCATTACCCGCTGGGTTGCCAGTTTAAAGGCTTCTGCCTTTCAGCTAGACGCCCACAGGACTGTGTCTCAGGCTCCAACATCCTGCTTGGCTTGTTCTTCCCCCCACCCCGCAGCTCCAGCTGCAGCCTCCCTGTTGTGCTCCTGGCAGTAGGCTTGCCGGGGCTGGGGGGCTCCTCTCCCCTTGGCCTCTCCTCTCAGTATTACGTCAGCTTCCAACTAAATACCCCTGGGGTCTGGTAAGGGAGGGCTTTTTATTAATTTTTTTCCAGGGGAAATAATTCCACCTCTTGTCAATGGATTTCTGCATTCAGCTCTCCAGGGGCTTGACTTCTTCCATACATCCTATCCCAGCCCCCTTGTTGCTCAAGAGAAGGGGCAGCTTTGTTTCCTTCAGCTGGGGTCTCTGCTGGCCCTGGGCTGGAGGCAGGCAGTGTGGGGAGTGGGAGAGCTTGGAGCTGAGTCAGTGCCTGGAGCTGGGCTTCCCCGTGCTGCTCTGTGACTCAGGCTTGGCCTTTTCCCCTCTGGACCTTGGCTTCCACCTCACTTGCCGAGGACATTTGTTATTTGTGATGGTGAGGGGCTCAGACACAATCTTATCAGTGTAATCTTTTCCATCCTTCCCCATCTGTGGGCCGGCAGGTGTGGCCGAGGCTGGGAAGCTGGCACACCTGCGAGGGACAAGGAAGCTCATCCGTGCTGAGGAAGACCAGAAGCCGGGGTGCGGGTTGTGAAGTGCAGTCCTGAGCAAAGAAGGAAAACTAGCTTTGTCTTCCTGCTGGTTCTTGCTGCCTCCTGGAATCACAAGTGTCAGAGGAAGGTGCTAGTCCAGGGCTAGTGGTCAGGGAAGGGGCCTGGCATCCGGCCTGTGCCCTGCTCCTCTGGACTCTTCTCTGGCTTGCCCTTTCCCAGTATCTTCTTTGGCTCCATCTCCCTCCTTCCCTTTGCTTCACTTCTCTCCATACCTTCCACATGCCCTCCTCTGGCTGCTGACCCCAGCGCTCATCAGCCCTGCAGGTCCCCAGCCCCTTCTCTGCTCATCCCTCCCTGCACTGGGAATGTGGGAGCCCAGGGCCACAGGCTGGGAGGGTCCTGGGGTGGGAACTTGCGGGTCTCTTCCCTACCTACTCCTGCTCAAATGCCTTCGGCCCTAGCCCCCCTCCAGGGCCCACATCTGGTCAGAGTTCTCAGTTTTCCTGGCTGTAAATTGCCTCCTGCTGCCCCTTGGCATCTTCTCAGGTTTCAGCTTCATGAGCCTTTTTTTTCTTGGGGGGTTCAAGGCAGGATGGCGGCCCAGCCCTTCCTTCGTCTGTCTGAGGCCATAGAGAGAAATCCTTGGCGAGGTTGTCAGTGATCCTTCCGTCCAAGTCTTGGGTGAGCTGTGGTTTTTAGCAGGTGGTTGAGCAGGAACTAGTGTTAATTAGATTTCCCCCTTTTCTGTTCACACCTTCCCTCTTCTCCTTATTCTCAGAGGCCAGCCTGCCCCTTGTGTCCCCTTACTATGCAGTGGGAAGGGCTTTCTCCTCTCGGCCTGGCATTTGTAGTGGGACAACTTGGAGACAATGGGATTCTCTTCAGTCTGCTCTGCCTCGCTCTGTCCTTGCCACACGCCTTGACAGTTGGCAGCCTCTGGAGTCCACAGCACAGACCCTTCCTTGGGCTTCCCTCTAGTCCATCAAGGGCTCAGACCAGTGCACCCATACCACTCCTGCCCCCCGGAAGTGCGAGGCAGTAGATTCCAGCTGGTCCCAAGGGAATTTGCTCTGTCCCTCTGTAGCTCTTGTGGTCCACAGAACTGGGAAAGCCTTTCATTTGGACCCTGAAAGGGTGTCTCAGGGCCACCCACTGAGACTGTCTGAGAGGGAAAGTCACGCTGGGGAGTGCTGCTGAAGGCAAGTAAGTACAGAATCGGGGGGTGAGCATTTAGAAACAGTTCATGTGATGGATGCGGCTGTAATGTTTTAGGGTACTTTGGTGTTGCCTAGGGGAACCTTGAGAGAACTCTTGGAATCTGGTGTTTGGAGCCAAGGAAACTTTTAGGGATTTTTAGCTGAAGCTGAAGGACTTGTCTTGTCAAAAAGGGTATAGCCAGTTTGGATGTTGTTAAAATCTCCAGGAGGTTCGCATGCATTTTGAAATGCATGATAGTCCTTGATGGCCTGGAAGCGAAACTCTGGCATTTGGCACTGATTGGCTGAGAAGTACTGCCCTTGGTACCCGAGCCTACTCCCAAGTCCCTATGAGGAAACTTGGTGGGTTTCTTAAAAGTTGAAGAGTTGGGTTCAGAATGGGAAATTGAGAATTTTGGGGTTTGAAGATGAAGGCCCCCAAAATGTCAGGATTTACTGGAGGAATTTCAATGAGGAAGGTTTGTAGTTTGGCACAGGAAGGGAAGTGGTAGTTGGATGGAGTTGGTGTTGGGGGCTGTTGGGATGTTTGGGGGTTAGGTGCTGTGGGAGGGTGAATACTCCTCTGAGGTCCCGTGGGCGATGACACAAGGGAATACTGGGTTCCTGGGAAAGAACAAAGGGAAGAATGGGCACGGGCCAGCGGAAGCTGGGACGTTTATAGTGGAAGGCCAAAGAGAAATTGGGGTTTTATTTGGGATAAGAGGGAAATTGGGACAGGTATTAATTAGGTAAGGATCAAGGGAGTTTGGGGCTAATTGGAAAAGGCCAAAGGGAAGTATTGGGGTTTAGTGGGAGAGGGCCGTAGAAGTGTTGGGTTCACAGTAGAAGCCAAAAGAGAGTTTGGGATTCTGTGCAGGAGGCCAGAGCGAAGCCATGAGATTCATGATGAGGACCGAGGGGCTTTGGGTCCTTGCCAAAGGGGAAGTTTGGGTTTTGTATTACACAAGGTGACCTAAGCTTCCAGTCTCTGTTAGTTCTCAAATATCCTGTGTCATGAGAAAGTTTTCAAAAAATCTCTCAACCTATTCCTTGAAAACTTACTCCTTGATGCCAAAACCTCCTTTCTCCCAGCATCCCCAGCTCTTATCCCAAGAGCTCTGTGCCCATGCTGTGGGAGCACATGGGGTTTCTTAAAGCCTAAAACTCTGGCCCTTCCCACTCCGATTCCAAATGGCTTTTCCAGCCCACACCCTGGGTGCCCCTTCATGGCGGTGGTGGACGTCCTGCCTGCCCCGGGAGCAGCACGCTGTGACGGTTCCGGAGTCTGCCAGCATTCCCGTCCCCTGCCTGCCCGTCCCTGCTCGGAGCCCCTCATACCCAGAGGGACCTCTTTGTCCTCTAGTGCCTGTGAGCTTTCCCCATCCCCTGCCTGCCCGTCTCTGCTTGGAGCCCCTCATTCCCAGAGGGACCTCTTTGTCCTCTAGTGCCGGTGGCACTTCCTTTGGTTCTCTTATTTGCTCTTGTTTGCATTATGGGTGGCGACAGCTTTGACCTGATTTTTCAGTGTGCATTTGTCTGTCCAACCAGACTGTGAGCCCCCACGTGCAGGGCCAGTAGCTCAGGCATTGTGTCTTAGTTGCTTGGGAAATGTAAGGCCCTTGTTAGAAAGGCTTTTCTCTGAGTTGGGCCTCCTTAGCACTCCTCCTTCTCCTTTCCTAGCCTGGCCCAGCTCTGCTCTGTGGACCTTTCGGGGGTAGCTCTTGCCTTTTTCCCTTGCAGGGACAAGTCACCTCCGCTGAGTGGGCAGCTTCCTACAGCTTGGATATAAGGACCCACCCCATGTTGCTCAACAGTGGGCTCCTGACAAGTCAGCCCCTTGGGGAACTCATAGCTTCTCTCCTTGGGACCAGTAGATGTCTCGATATTGTCCATCATGCCCAATGGCTATTTTCTCTGTCTGGCCCTTTCTTTGGCCCTTCCCATGTGGCCAGCAGGTGAATTGCAAGATTAGGTGGCAGGCATTATACTAAGTGCTTATGGATCTGTGCTCATCTTGTGTGATAGGCGCATTTCACTGATGAGGAAGCTGCCCAACATCACACACATGTTCGAGGCTGAGAATGGGCAACCACTACTGTTTCTGGCTAGACACTGCTCGGCCCAGTGCCCTGCAGGGGAGCCTGCCGCCTGCGCTTCCCCTGCCCTGCCCTTTATTTTAGAGCACCTATGGTGCACCCCTCCCAAGTACCCACACCACCCTCCCCTTTGACAGCTGAGTTTCCCCTTCTTGGGGCGCCTTTCTTGGAAACCGGATTTGGTTCAGGTTGGTCTCAGTGTGGCCTGACCCCCTCGCTCCCTGTTTCTGCCTTCTTCCCCTCTCTGAGAAGGGCTGAGACTGTTCCCAGGCTGGTCCTAGCTGTAGAAGGGCTGTGGGATGAAAGGCGATATGTAAATGTAAGGCGATGATTATTTATTTGACAGGGACAGCTGCCTGTGGTAAGGAATGTAATCTAGTAATCCTTTTGTGAAAATTGGACCCGAGGCTCAGCACGCTGCCTGAAACAGCAAAAGGCCATTCGCCACCCCCTTCCTCACCCCTCACCCCACCACGCTCTCTTACACACTTCCCGGTTTCCGCCATTCCTGCACCCGGGTGCTCTGTAGCACGTACGTGTGTGGTGTGCACACGGCACACACCCTCTTTCTTTTGCTTTATTGGTTGGCTTGTTAACATCTTACTTAACCATAGTACAACTGTCGAAACCAAGAAATTAACATTGGTGTAACATTATTAACCAAACTGTAGACTTTATTTGGGTTTCCCTGTTAACGCCTCTTCTCTACTCCAGTACCCTACACTGCATTTAGTTATGATGTTTCCTTAGGCTCCTCCAACCTGTGATAGTTCCTTAGTTTTTCCTTGTCTTTCATGACCGTGGCAATATTAAAGAGTACGAGCCAGTTCCTTTGTAGAACGTCCCTCATTTTAGGTTTGGCCAGTGTTTTCTCATGAGATTAAGGTTATGCATTTTTGGCAAGAATACCACAGATGTGATGCCGCGTCCTTCTCAGTACCCCTTTTGAAGGGGTACATGGTTTCAGTGTCTTTTTTTTCTTTTGGCAGAATTTCATGGTTTTATTACCCAAAATACAATGTGCACACAAGCTGTCTATTAATTTTCTTCACCATGCAGCCTGGCATTGGGGTTGGAGACTCTGACGGTTGGCTGGACTGCTCTTTCCACAGCAGCTTTGCAGGCCCAGCACAGTGAAAGTCACTGCACATCAGCAGCACTTGTAGTTCCTTCACGTGTGGACCAGGAACTTCTGAAAGCCACTGGGCAGAGTGTGCTTTGTTTTCCTGTTGCTCCCATTACCAGTGTTGGGCATCTAGATCTGGCCTGTGAATCTTCCGTGTACCCTATTGTTAGTTGCCTCTCAGTTTTTGCCAGTTATGCTGAATTTTGATGTATTGGTCTGACTGGTGTCAGGTGAACCTCTTGGTCTTTTTCTTGATGATCTCGGGCTTCTTGAGGCGTCTGAGAATGGCCGTGGTAGTGAGTAGGAGATGGGTGCCGCCTCTGTAGGCAGCTCTGAGGAAGGGAGCTACATGTCTTATTATCAGTGATGTTAACCTTAGTCACTTGGAGAAGGGGATGTTGGCCAAGTACCTCCTCTTTAAAATTATTATTATTATTTTTAGAGAGAGAGACAGGAAGGGAGAGAGAGGGAGGAGAGAGATAGGAAGCATCCACATGTAGTTGCTTCACTTTGGTTGTTCATTGGTTGCTTCTCATATGTACCTTGACTAGGAGGCTCAAGCCAAGCCAGTGACCCCTTGCTCAAGCCAGCAACCTTGGGCTTCAAGCCAACAACCTTGGGCTTCAAGCCAGAGACCTTGGGCTCAAGCCAGTGACCTTGGGCTTCAAGCCAGAGACTTTTGGGCTCAAGCCAGTAACCTTGGGATCATATTGATGATCCCGCACTCAAGCTGGCAACCCTGTGCTCAAGTCGATGAGCCTGCTTTCTAGCTTTCACACTGGGGCCCTCACTATCTTGGGGCGATACTCAATCACTGTGCCACCACTGGTCAGGCAATTATTTTTCTTTTGGTAATTAATGATATGTTGTGGGAAGATACATTGAGACTATATAAATATCCTGTTTTTCCTTAAACTTTTACATATCAGTTTTATCCATCAGTAGTTTTTGCCTTTGACAGTTATTGTAGTGTTCACCTAATAGTGATTTTCTATCTCCCTCATTTCCTCTACCTCTATTAATTGGAATTCTTCTGGAAGGAAGAGCTGGCCATTCTCCTGCATTTATCTATCTATGTAGTTATTATTATTATTTTTTTAGATTTTATTTATTCATGTTAGAGAGAGAGAGAGAAAGGGGTGAGGAGTGGGAAGCTTCAACTTATATTTGCTTTCCATATGTGCCTTAACCAGAAATGCCTGGGGTTTGAATCGGCAACCTCAGCACTCCAGGTCGATGTTTTATCTACTGCGCCACCACAGGTCAGTCTATTTATTTAATTACTTTTATCATTATAGACTCATGAATATTTAATGGTATATTATATAATATATAATATACAATAAGTGAATGGACATATATAATAAATGTCATGAATATTCTATTCTATGAGTTATAGTTAAAATTCAATACCATAGTTGTTTTGTTCAAATTGCTCCACCTTTGACCATTGGAAGCTCTTTCAGGTTGGCTCCTTTGCCCTTTTGAGATACCCTCTTCTTTCTTTTGAGCACTTCCTTACTTTCTGGCACCACAAGATACTCCAGACTTATGTTACATATTTTTTCTGTCACAGCCCTGAAGTCAATCACTTTTATGAGGATCTCTGGTTCCATTGCTGGAGATGGTGTTTAGAAACCAAGATCTAGGCACTGGGTGTGTTCATTGCTACTGGAGTGCTATTGCTTTAGGTTTGGCCAATCTTTTCTCAAGATGAGATTGAAGCTATGCATTTTTGGCAAGAATACCACAGTTGTAATGCATTGTCCTCCTTGGTACCTCTTTCAAGGGGTATGTGGTTTTAGTATGGCTTTTTTTGGGGGGGCATAATTTTATGGCTTTATTATTAAGCAGAGAACACAGCTAGAAAATCTATGTATGCCAACTCATGCACACATATATACCTACATTTATTTGTTTCTATTTACCTGTATTTATATTTTAAAAATCATGAGTTTGTACTGATTTTCTTTCTTTTTTTTTTTTTTTTTTGTATTTTTCTGAAGTTGGAAACGGGGAGGCAGTCAGACAGACTCCCGCATGTACCCGACCGGGATCCACCCAGCATGCCCACCAGGGGGCGATGCTCTGCCCATCTGGGGCGTCGCTCTGTTGCGACCAGGCTATTCTAGCGCCTGAGGCAGAGGCCACAGAGCCATCCTCAGCGCCCGGGCCAACTTTGCTCCAATGGAGCCTTGGCTGCGGGAGGGGAAGAGAGAGACAGAGAGGAAGGAGAGGGGGAGGGGTGGAGAAGCAGATGGGCGCTTCTCCTGTGTGCCCTGGCCGGGAATCAAACCCGGGACTCCTGCACGCCAGGCCGACGCTCTACCTCTGAGCCAACCGGCCAGGGCCATTTTCATTTGTTTTTAATTTGGCAGTTTGGGGGCTAGAAGGAACCTGGGAAACTGATTCCAAATTCTTCCCTCACAGAGGACAGAATCATTGAGAGGGTTGGCATTCTGGCCAAGGTTATCTGGCCAGACAGGTGAGGATTTAGGGCCAGAACTTGAGACTTTTGACACATTGATCTAATTGGTACCAAGTGAACCTCTTGGTTCTCTTTTTTGATGATGTTGGGCTTCATGAGGGGTCTCAGGGAGGCCATGGTGCTGATAAGAGATGGCATTCCACCTCAAGGTATGTCTCCACGCTGTGAAAAGCATCTATGACTCCAAGGGCACCTTTTGGCAGTAAATCATATAGTGGGTTGAGTAGTGTTTTCCGCCCTCAAATTCACATCTACCCAGGACCTGTGAATGTGACCTTAGTTGGCAATAGGGTCTTTGCTGACGTAATGAAATTAAAATGAGATCATTGGATTAGGGCATGCCCTAATATGATGGCTAATAGCCTTATAAGATGAGGTTTGAACACAGAAACACATAAGCACACCGTGTAGTGGTGGAGACAGAAATTGGAGTGATGCTGCTACAAACCGCGTAGCATCAGGATTGCTAACATCCACCAGAAGTGAGGAAGGAGAAAGGAAGGATTCCTTAAAGCCTCTGGAGGGATGATGGCCCTGCTAATGCCTCGATTTCAGATGTTTAGCCTCCAGAATGTGAGATTATAAGTTGTTGTTTCAAGCCACCCATTTTGTGGTACTTTGCTATGACAGCCCCAGGAAAGTCATGCGGTGGCATTTCTCATGGCTTTTGCTTTCCATCCTCTGCACAGATATGGATAGCTCCTGCCAGGCTCCTCCTAAGTTGATTCTTCTCTCTCATTCTTGGGTGGCTCTAGATTGGGGTTCTACCCACAGAGGTAAAAGCAGAAGTTTTGTTATCATGTTAGCCATAGTCAGGGCTCTCCTTCAGTGAAGTTTGTGTTTCAGCCAAATTAAGACCCAGAGCCCTTGGCTTTGAACAATATCTGGGAATAATACCTGTCTCTTTTCTGTTTCCTAAAATCTATAGGTTACAAGGATTGTCAAATCGTGTTTCTTAGCATTTAGTTTGATTTCAAGTTTGCCTTCTTTTGCTTCCCTTTGTAGCTTAAGGTCATCTCTGAGAAAATACTCGTTCCTGTTCTCATGCATCAAGTTCATCCTGAAGACTCCTTTGGTGGGTGGTGGGCGTCTACTGCTTGGAGAGTCCTCCAGTGAGGATCACGCTCAGCCCATGCTCTACACCCACAATTTCGCATTCGCCTCTCGCCTCTTGAGATCACTGCTGTCTTTCAGCACTGGCTCAGGGTCCCTCCTGTCATGTTTTTCTTACCTGTGTCTGTCTGCAGTGCTTTTGCTCCATGTTCTTCATTTGGCAGTGTTCTCTTTTGTGAAAATACCTTTGTATGTGAACTAGTTTTAACTCATCAACTTGTCAGAGCTTTTCTAGGGCCGGAGTCCTTCTGTACCTAGAAAGTATCTACCTTAATATCCCAATCTTAATACATCTTGCTGAATTTGGACTGAAGATTTCCAACTGCTTACTTGGAAACTAAGTCCCAGAAAAAGAGAAGCATGCTCATCACCCCTGCATCTCAATAGGACATGCACAGCGAGGTCAGGAAGGGTAGGGACCAGGTGTCCTTAGCTCCCATCGGTCCTCTCTGCCAAGATCATCCTGTTCTCTCTCTCCTCATTTTTCTGTCCAGATGGCTGGGGGAGGCATGGATGGCATCAGCCAAGGTGATGTATGACCACATGGGGCTCAGAGCAGAGAGGGCTAGAACCATTAGGGGTGTCAGGCTGGGAAGTCGGAAATTAAAGGCTTGGCACCACGGCCAGCAAAACCTCCCCCAGTACAGTGTTCTGAAATCACCTGCGGTGGGTTTCATCAACATGGGCACAGGGGAAGGAAGGGCTCTTGCTCTTGGCAGGCTGGAGAGACAGATGGGCTTCAGGCACCAGGCCTGGCCCGCGAACGAGATATAGGGCATTCAGGGCTTGGCGCTGAGCTTCCCTTATCAAGCTTCCGCTAGAATTGTTACGAAAAACTTTCTCCACTTTGGGATTGTACCTGGGCAAGCCAGTTCCCTCTTAGGTCTCAGTCTCCTCATCTGTGAAATGAGCAGACTGGACCAGATGACTTTGAGGTCTCTAGGCCCTGATGTATTCTGGATTTGTAACCAGTGGTCACCGGGAGATGGTGTTGGGGTTGTGGATGATGGCAGAGGTGTAGACAGGGCCTAGGATGCCAAACCATTGGAGGAGGACGGCTTCCCCAGATAGATGTCTGCAGGCCCTCAGGGCACTGAGCTGGCACTGAGGGCAGGAGATGATGGTCTCTGAAAAGGCAAAGAGGACTTTTCTTTCTCCATAGTCCCTTGACAGTGTGTTTGCCATTCCATCCACCTATCCGTCTTTCTTACAGGTATTTATTGAGCACCTGCTATGTGCCAGGCACTTTGCTAGTGCTAGGAACACAGCTGTGAATCAGACAAGGTCATCACTTTCATGGAGCCGAACGTCTAATTGAGAAAGACAGATTCTAGACAAACAGTTACAGAAATAATTAATTACACCTGGAATGATCTCAAACGCCTCTGTGCGCTTATTCCTTGATTTTGCTTTTCTGTTCTCTCCCGTCTCCCTCCTTCTCTTTCCTTCTTCTGCTCCACTGCTTTGTCGTTGTGGCTTTTCTTCACCTCTCTAATGCCAAGATCTTCTAGAGGTTTTGGGCTCTCTCACGCCAGAAACTCAAAAAGCCCTGGGTCTTGACCTTTGTCTTCCGTGTCTGGAGAATTCCCCGGGGGCCCGCAGCCTCAGCCTTGAAGAGGGTAATGGATTATAAGCTTTGGGATCAGACTTCTCTGGGTTTGTGTTCAGGCTGTGACCCTTATCAGCTTGCACCAGTCACTTACCTTCCCTGGTCCTTAGTTTTTTCATCTGGAAAATGGGTTTAACTACACTTAACCTTGCAGCTTACACTAACCTTTTTTTTTTTTTTTTTTGAATCAAATGGGAAAATATAAAAAAAAAGTGACAGTACCTTGGTGTGCCTTGAATATAGTCATGCTTGATTAAAACTAGCTTTCTCACTTCCTTCTGGGTTTGTAGCCAGATACTTTGGACTCGGGGACGAGGCAGAGGAGCCCTGGCTCTCTGCAGGTCATACTCCAGCTGAAGCGGGCAGCAGGAGGGCAGCCGCAGCGTCTGCTCCGGGGCAAGGTGCAGCTAGGAAGGCCAGGAGTCTGCAGGGCTAGAGAGAATGACAAGCGTCCCGTGAATCCCAAAAATGAGACATGATATGACAGCTGCCTGCTGCATCCTGCCGGGTGTTGGGGCCAGGGAGACCCTCACTAAGGGGCATACCCGGAGCTGGTGGGCCTGCCAGAACCACTGTCCTCGTGGTTTCTCCCCTGAAGCAATAGCACGTGACCCCTCTTTGCCCAAGATTGCCCTCCCCCTCATTCCTTGTCCCCTTCCAGATTCAGTGTGAGCCACCTGGGGCCTGCTCTGCCCCTGAGGAGGCCCTTCTGGACCAGGGCTGTGATGACGGAGAGTTCTGTTCTGCACTGTCCAGTGCAGTAGTCACTAGTGACATGTGGCTATTGAACATTTAATATGTGGCTAGTGTACCTGAGGCACTGAGTTTTTAATTTTATTCATTTTTAACTAATTAAACTTTAAATTTAAGTGGCCACTTGTTGCTAGTGGCTGCCATATTGGACGACACTGTTCTGCACCAACAGTTTTCACTTGCAGTGTTGCCACACACCTCCAGGTCACTCTTGGTGTGAGGTGTATCATTGGTAAGAAATCACTGAACTGTGTGAATGGTTTACGTCTATGTTGGGCTCATGGCTTGTGAGATAAAGGGCCAGCCTTTGAGAGTCTAGTCCGGGCATGTTTGCAGATTGAGTGTAGGATCTGGATGGAAGAGTACAAGGGAGAAATCTTGAGGGCCTCATCTTTCTGGTGACCCTGCAGAACCAGGGAAGGTATTTTGAGCAGCCATTCTCCTTAGAGAAAAGGGATGAAGAGGATACCTTTTATGAGTCAATTTTATAGGATCTGGAGGAGGTATGAGAGACCATTTAGCTGAGCATGCTCATTTTACAGATGAAGAAACCGAGGCTAACAAACATCAGTACCTATCACGGACCAGGATCTGATTCCTCCACTCCTAAGAACTACTCGGTAAAGCAGATCTTACTATGCTCATTCTGTAGTCAAGGCAACCAGAAGTCAAAGTTATGAAGCTTTTTAGTGGCACCAAGATTGACCCCAAGTCTGTCAAGAGTCACAAGCTTAATTTGTGACATAACTCATGTCTGTTGTCACGCCAATACTTCTCACTGCAGATGATGGCATTGCCTTCCACCACGTTGGGCTGGGAGTCAGGACTCCGGGCTTCTTCCTCCAGCACCTGTGGCCTGTGGAAGGCGAGTGGTGGCTGGGGCTCAGGTCCCTAGTGGAGGGTGTGGGGATGTTTTCACAGAGTGTGGCTGTGGCAGTATGGAGCTGCCTTCTCCGGGGTCCAGTACTGCAGGTCCTGCAGCCACACTGCTGAGTGACCCTGCTATTTGTGGAATCCAGACATCTGCCTGCCTGGTGACCAGGAGGGGCAGGGGGCAAGGTCAGAGGGGAGCTGAAGGCTCACATTCCAGTCCTGAAAGAGAAGTGTACAGAGGAGACCTGTCTCTCTCCTTCCTGTCCAGCTTTGGCTGGGACTTGGCCCAGGTGGGGGGAGGAGCCCTCCCTCTTTCCAGCTGTTGTCCACCTCCCTCCCCTCACAGCTACAGCTGTTCAGCTCCATCAGTCTCATCCAAGGCTGGGTAGAAGGAGGGGGATGAGGGAGGCGAGGGCCTCAGGCATGTTGGCCAGGTGATTTTGGTTTCTACCTTTAAGAGGCATCTCCCATTGCTGAGGGAGCAGGCTCAGGATGGTGTCTGTCCCAGCTCCTCTGTCAAAGGTGGGGTGTGTTAGCTCAGCTTTCAGACTCTCAGCATTAGTTCCTCCAGGAGGGCCACTGTTTTATTGAAAATAATAGGAATAGGTAAATTGTTCCTTTATCTTCTCTTGGGACTCAGATTCTCCTCTCTTCCTGTGCTTGGCACTTCTTAGCTTTGCTGTCATTTTTATGGATGAATACATAAATGGCCTTTCCTAATCTCCAGGACAGGGAGGTGGGTACAGGTCTGAGAGGAAAAGGATGGGGTCTCTGTTCCTTCTGGCCTGGTGATTTGACATTGTTGAGACTTTGTGTTTGGGTTCAGACTTGGGGTCTGTGAGCTGTCAAGAGAACAACTGTGTCTTATCCTCCAGGTCTGGGCCAGGAGGGCAGAGAAGTCAGTCCTGGCATCAGCACTGCCTGCAGCCAAATGTGTGCCTGGCCTGATTCTTTCCTTTTTTCAAGAAACCTAGCTGAGGCTACAAAGACTCTAATATGGGCGTCCCCAAACTATGGCCTGCGGGCACATGCGGCCCCCTGAGGCCGTTTATCCGCCCCCACCGCACTTCGGAAGGGGCACCTCTTTCATTGGTGGTCAGTGAGAGGAGCACTGTATGTGGTGGCCCTCCAACGGTCTGAGGGACAGTGAACTGGCCCCCTGTGTAAAAAGTTTGGGGACCCCTACCTTCTTTAGGAACTAAAGGGAGAGGTAAAAAGAGGAATTAGTACTCTTTCTTGGACAGACCTCTCAGTTTGCCAACCTACAGAGTGGGGAGAAGCATTGCCTTCCTGTTTCAATCCAATAGGTAACAACATCACAGTGTAGAAATTGATTTGAGCTTTTTGGAAAAGAATCCGTAGGAGAGAGTCACTTGTTTTGTTTTTATTTCGTAGCTTCATCCGGTCCCAGCTCACGAATGAATGGGTGTTAGCCAAGTAATATACATTAGTGGTCCCAAATTGGCTTTGACTTAAAGACATCTGGGGAACTTTTGAATAATTCAGACTCCTGGGCCCCCAGCCCAGATCTTCTGAGTCTGAAATTCTGGGAGTGGGGTGGGAATCTGTATTGTGAAAGCTTTGCAGATGATTTCAGGTCAGAGATTAGATTTGGGGAGGGCCAACTCTTCTACATTTGAGGAGAAATCTGGTGAGCAAATACTCTTGAGTGCTTTCTTCTGAGGCATGCCTGACTTTGAGGAGCATTTGTTCATGCATGCATTCATTGATTCATGCATTCATTCATTGATTCATTCATTTCGCACATCCACACTGAGTGTCTGGTGTGCCAGATGCAGCTCTAGGCAGAGGCTGCAGGCAGAATTTGGTGGAGTGTTCTACCCTCAGGGAGTGCACAGTCTGTGGGGGAGGCAGGCAAGAATACCAGCAATTACGATAAATGAGAAAGGTGGGTGTTAGAGATACTCATTGGGGGCTACTACCTTTCACATCAGTTCCTGTGGCAGAGTTACGGGCTTATTTACACTTTCTATGTGTATTTGAACAAGAAAGGACCTTAGCAAGTATCTTAGTCACCCCCTTATTTTTACACAGGGACAGCTGGTGCCTAGACAGACTAAGGGGCTTGACTAAGGCCACCCGTATTTTGTTGTTGTTGTTGACAGAGGAGTCTGGGGTGAGGAGGCTTTACTTCTTGAAATACTGCATCAAGAAACCCCAAGTGGAGCCCTGGCCCAATAGCTCAATTGGGAGCATTGTCCTGATGTGCAGAGGTTGTGGGTTTGATCCCCAGTCTGGACATACAGGAACAGATTGATGTTTCTCTCTCTCCTCCCCCTCTCTCTTAAATCAATAAATATATTTTTAAAGTTTTTTTTTTTCCCTGTATTTTTCTGAAGCCGGAAACGGGGAGAGACAGTCAGACAGACTCCCGCATGCGCCCGACCAGGATCCACCCGGCACACCCACCAGGGGGTGACGCTCTGCCCACCAGGGGGCAATGCTCTGCCCCTCCGGGGCGTCGCTCTGTTGCCGACCAGAGCCACTCTAGCGCCTGGGGCAGAGGCCAAGGAGCCATCCCCAGCGCCCGGGCCATCTTTGCTCCAGTGGAGCCTCGGCTGCGGGAGGGGAAGAGAGAGACAGAGAGGAAGGAGAGGGGGAGGGGTGGAGAAGCAGATGGGCGCTTCTCCTGTGTGCCCTAGCCGGGAATCGAACCCGGGACTTCTGCAGGCCAGGCTGACGCTGTATCACTGAG
The DNA here is from genome assembly GCF_036850995.1 of Saccopteryx leptura. Classification (NCBI taxonomy): domain Eukaryota; kingdom Metazoa; phylum Chordata; class Mammalia; order Chiroptera; family Emballonuridae; genus Saccopteryx; species Saccopteryx leptura. Next base: position 114,512,780 of record NC_089504.1, read on the forward strand.
CCAACCGGCCAGGGCCTAAGTTTTTTTTTTTTTTTTTTTTTTTTTTTTAAAGTGAGAAGAAGGGAGATAATGAGACAGACTCCCACATGTGCCCCAACCAAGATCTACTCAGCAACCCACTTTTGGGGCGGGTACTGAAACAACCAAGCTGTCTTCAGCTCCTGAGGCCTACGCTCAGACCAACCGAGCTATCCTCAGCACCTGGGGCTGATGCTCAAACCAGCTGAGCCACTGGCTGTGAGAGAGGAAGAGGGAGAGAAGGGGGAGAGGGAAGGGAAGAGAAGCAGATGGCTGCTTCTCATGTGTGCCCTGACTAGGATCAAACATGGACATCCATATGCTGGGCCCATGTACTATCCACTGACCCAACCATCCAGGGCCTTTAAAAAGTTTAAAAAAAAGAAACCCCAAATGGAGCATGGTATATCTGTTCTCTGGAGGTGTACACAGTCATGGCATCAGTCTTGATTTCAGTCGTGTGACTTAGGGTGACTCTCACATTTGCAGATTTCTTCTCTGCAATATTAGGATAATGTACCCACTTTGCTGCTGGTTGTTAGGGTGATAGTTGCTAGGATTGGAGATGCTGTGTACTTCGTCCATGTTAACTGCTCAATTAATGCTCGGTTTTCTCCTTCACCCTTTAATTTGATCTCTTAAGTGAGAACAGCACTTTTTTTTGGCCTCAATTTTCTGAGCTTTCATTCTAGCTGGGGGTTGCCTTAAACTTACTCCCAGTTAAGGGCTGATTTCAGGATGCCAAGTTCCAGACACTACTAGAGAAAGTGTGCTACCCTCCTCACCCTGGGGCTGCCCTGGCCTTGGGGAGTCCAGTCCCCTCTTGTGCCTCTTAAACTCAGTACTCCCTGCACAGCCCCATTCAAATCGCTGGAGCACTCTGAATGCCTTATTCCTCAGGCTCCTTCGTCCAAGCTTTTGTCCTTCCGCTTGCTCCACATTAAACTCTTGTCAACATTTTTTCCCAATGAAGTTCTTCCTCCCGGCACAGTCCCCAGTCTCCAGCTGGCTTCTCTAGCCAGGGACACAATTGGATTGCAATTGCGAGCACTTCCTGGAGATCAGGTCCCTGGAGAGCTATAACCGTCCAGGAGTGTTTCTGGCCACCTATTCCTGTGGTTAGTGAGGCTGTGCGGCCAGCACACTCACACTCGCAGGGCTGGGGAGCACGCATGCGTGCCCACCACTTTCAGGGAGGCCCGCCTTTATATTGTATTACCTATGTCACTAGTTTCTGGCTGCCAGTTTGAATTTCTTAAACGGATTTGCTGATTACAGGCTCTAGAGGGGCCTCCCTGCACCCCACGGTACGTAATTGGGCACAGAGCCCTTATGGGGTGGATTTGGGTAATGGCTAGGCTGCATTCCTCCCATTCTTTTCTCACAGGAAAAGTGCCTGGAAATAACCCTCTGGTGGGGATTGCTTACAGGAGGAGGGGCAGCGTTAGCCACCAGCCTTCACATTTGGTCCCTCTTGGCCCTCTCCAGCCTTCCCCTACCATTTCCTCTCGAGGCAGATGCTACCAGCTGGGCAGGCATGGGGGTTGCACATGCCCTTCAGTGGGTTTAAGGACCTGACCAGCTGGGCCACTCGCTTCCTACCCTTGCTTGTTTGGATTGTGGCCCCATTCTTGGGGACTTCCTCCATAACCACCACAAATACTGAACAGAATAGGACAGCAATAAAGGAAATTTCCCTCCCTTCCTCCTTTCTTTATTTTTTATTTACAAAAAGCCAGTTTTTGGAATTGAAAAGTAAAAGACCAACAATTGAATGTAAGTGAATTTCCCTGCAAATGGTTGCCCTGCTGGATTTGGGTGTGATTCATAGTGGGAATCTCTCCCTGAGGAGTCTGATCCGATTGGAAACTCTGTGAAGAAAGTTTCGCTTTCTTTTTTCCAAGCACCACTGTTCTCTCACAGTTTACAGAAAGGCAGCTGTCACCTAATGTCCCTCAGCACCTGGCCATCAGAAGGCCACTGTGAGGTCAGGTCTTCTGGTCGCCCACAGGGCCCACTCAGCTCCTCCCTTGCTTGCCCAGGCTCCGCTGCAGCCTCCAGCCTGATGCCGTGGTGGTCCCCTCCTTTCAGAAGGCGCTTCAGTGGTCATCCTGTCCTTCAACGCTCCTGCCTTCCTCGGTGAGCAGCCTTTTCCCTGGACCTGGCTCCCAAGTCTCCACAGGGGACTTGGAGAGAGAGGGCTGCTGGTGTGACGGCACGGCCTGGAGGCCCTCAGAGCCGTCTGCGTACCTCAGGAGCATCAGAAGAAAGGCCCTCTGCGACCACTGCACACACGGTGACAGAGCAGCGGGGCCCACGCAGGAAGGCTGGGCTGGCAGGCGGGGTCTGCACCGGGAGGAGTGCTGAATGCGACCACTGCACACACGGTGACAGAGCAGCAGGGCCCACGCAGGAAGGGCGGGCTGGCAGGCGGGGTCTGCACCGGGAAGAGTGCTGAATGCGACCACTGCACACACGGTGACAGAGCAGCAGGGCCCACGCAGGAAGGGCGGGCTGGCAGGCGGGGTCTGCACCGGGAGGAGTGCTGAACTGCCTTTTGTAGTGTGTGCGTGTTGGGGGTGGTGGTGCAGGGAGTCCCTTCTTTGGAGCCCCCCCCCCCAGCTCTGCAGACTGATCTGTGATAAAAACCCTTGCCTTGTTCCTGTCCCCATGGTACTCTAAGGTGGCACTGAGCACAGTAGACTTTCCTCACTTACCCCTCGTCATGATCTGGTTTGGAATTGTGCTAGCTTATTTTAGGGTCAGGAGTGGGCTGGGCATTTAACTTATATAAAATGTACAATAAAAGGACAAATCAAAGGAATAGGGAAAAAAAGATGCCCCACAAAGCTGCCAACATGACAAACCACCTCCCCATTTTCTGGGATGCCTGCAGTCTGTATTTACTTCTAAACATGATTTTTACATGGTTACTATATAGTCATAATGTAGATAGACCATAGCTACATAATAATCACAATTAGACTTTTAAATATGCACACAATAATTATTGAGTACCTACCAATTTTCTCATTGTTGAACATTTAGCTGTTCACACTTACCTTACAGATACTGCATTAATATACACCAATATATTATATTAATACGTAATATATGTGCTTATATATATGTGTGTATCTTACTTTTTTTTATCTGTATCTTTTTTCTTTCTCCCTTGCTTGTATTATTAGGATGAGATAAGAAACCAGGCATTGTTCTTAGAGTATGGAAGATCTCATTCTAGGTTAAATACCAGGCAGAAGTCAGGTGCCTGAGAAGGGCCCATGTGATTAGCTCAGATCTTGGTTAAGTCTGTCCTTACAAACAACCTGGGAATGAGTTAGGCAACAGAGTCCCTGTTTTATGTTGTTTTATTTTATTTTTTAGTTAAGTGGGAGGTGGGGTGGTAGAGAGACTGACTCCCACATATACCCCCAACTGGGATCTACCCAGCAAGCCCTCTAGGGGGCGATGGTCTGCCCCTCTTGGGCATTGCTCTCTTGCTTGGCAACCAAGCTACTTTAGCGCCTAAGGCGAGGCCATGGAACCATCCTCAGCCCCCAGGGCCAACTTTACTGGAACCATTCAAGCCTTGGCTGCGAGAGGGGGGGGGAGGGAGAGAGAGAGAGAGAGAGAGAGAGAGAGAGAGAGAGAGAGAGAGAGAAGGGGAGGGGAAGGGGTGGAAAAGCAGATGGTTGCTTCTCCTGTGTGTCCCTGACTGGGAGTCGAACTTGAGACTTCCACCTTCCACATGCTGGGCTGACGCTGTACCGCTGAGCCACCTGGCCAGGGCCTAGAGACCCTATTTTAAAGGCTGGTAACTGTACATTTTTGTTGTGGCTGAGGCTCTGAAACCTGCTGGCCTGGGTATGTAGATTTTGACAGTGTGGGTTAACTCATTCGTTAATTCCCTAGGTCCACTCTCCTTTCTGACCCCATTCAAAACAAAAGAAATAGATCTGGCTCTCACCCCCAGGAATTCTGTGGTCTGGAATGACCACAGACTCACCTGTTCAACCAGACTTTATGCAGCGCTGCAAACTCAGATGAGTAAAAAGATTAGAGGGGTGGGTCTGTGGCAAATCGAAGACCATGTACCCCATCTGAGGACCTTCCTGCTGTTCAGGTTCAGCCAATTGTTGCCACACTAAAAATTTTTTAAAAATTTAAAATTTGGGCCCTGGCCGGTTGGCTCAGCAGTAGAGCGTTGGCCTGGCGTGCGGGGGACCCGGGTTTGATTCCCGGCCAGGGCACATAGGAGAAGCGCCCATTTGCTTCTCCACCCCCCCTCCTTCCTCTCTGACTCTCTCTTCCCCTCCCGCAGCCAAGGCTCCATTGGAGCAAAGATGGCCCGGGCTCTGGGGATGGCTCCTTGGCCTCTGCCCCAGGCACTAGAGTGGCTCTGGTCGTGGCAGAGCGACGCCCCGGAGGGGCAGAGCATCGCCCCCTGGTGGGCAGAGCGTCACCCCTGGTGGGCGTGCCGGGTGGATCCTGGTCGGGCGCATGCGGGAGTCTGTCTGACTGTCTCTCCCTGTTTCCAGCTTCAGAAAAATACAAAAAAAAAAAAAAAAAAAAAAAAATTTAAAATTTGGTGGAGACTTAACAAAGTATGTCTGAGGTTTAGGGTGCCCGTTTGTGACCCTTGTTTTATGTAGAATGGGTAAATTGTTATGCTGGGCATTTGTGGGTGTAGAAGGAGCACAGAGCTGTAATGGTAGTAAAGATTATGGGGGGAAGCAACTTGCACACAGTTACACACAGTTACAACATTATATGACCAGTGACATAAGTGAAGCAGAAGACAAGCTACTCTGGAAATGCTCAGTCAGGGACAGTTGATTCTGTTCTGAACATGTAGGAAGTGACCACAAGAAGGCCACTCCTGCAGTTAGAACTAACAGAGGCATTGAGAAGTACTTAAGTCTCTGTACACCCTTGCAGCAAGTGATGAGAGCGAGTGTCTGTTTCTGTCCGTCTCAAGTAAGAGACAGTGTCTTCTTTTTCCAGTTCCTCTGGCAAGTCCTTTGAGAGGAGCGAGGCCTTGGATGAGAGAGGGCTTGAAGCACAGAGTTGGCAGTGGGGAAATTGGTTAGGTGGGTGCTGAGTAAATGGCCTTTCCTCCGTTATTCCATCCATACAGTGAGAAAGAGTCCCCCATAGGCACTCTCAGCGAGTATTTATTGTAGGTACTCTGGAGGCAGAGATGCCAGGGCCCACCCTCCTTGTCTGTTCTCTGAGAGCTGTGGAGAACATGAGGTGCTTTGAACTCCTCAGCTAGGGGAAGGGACTTGAAGATGCTGGCACTGCTCCACGTTTCCCTAGATGACAGCCATGACGTACGAGCCTAGTGATACTTAAGAAATATGACTTACTAGGGAAATAAACACCCTGTGTTATTTATTATTTATTAAAAAACAAAGCTTTCCTCAGCTGGGAGGTTTCAGATCACTGACAATGTCAGGTTCTATTTTTCTCTGTTAATAACAAGTTGGTGTCGTTGAGGAACATCAAGACATTTTTCTGGGTGCACCTTTGGCATGTGATGACTGTATGAGAGGAAGGGCATGTGGTATTAAAGCATCAAAATGTTGTGCATTGTCACGGCTCAGATCTTGTGAACAGCAGTAAAGAACAGCGGCCTTCTTGGTGCTGCGTGCCATGCTAGAGGCCATATCTACATCCTCTCATGTAATCCCCTCTGGGATTGGGGAGAGGGTGGGGTAGCAGGTGGGGGACCTCAGCGCACAGGAGGAAAGGTGCTAATGGCGACACCCTCTGTTTCCTGATGCAGTCGACTCTGGGGTTTAGAATCAAGGTGAGCTTGGGCTTTGCTGCTAAGAGTCTAGTGGAACCCACAGACCGAGAGTCCTGGAGGGAACGATACTGGGTCAGCAGTGTTAGAAGGGATGGGGTGCTGGGCTGGGCTAGTTAAGGGCTTGCTGGAGGAGAAGGGCCTGGAGCCAGGGCCCCAGTTGAGATGAAGTCTAGCTGACTTGAGGGCCACCACGTTTTGACGTTGAGTAACTACGTTACTGGTAAGGACTATAATACCTTTGCAGTTCAAGTATGAATTCTCCCCACTGAGCCTCAAAGCAAGCAGATAAAGATGAGGAGAGCGTATTTTATTATTTCTGCTTAATTCACATAACTGTGGCATCGTATAAAAACAGCGATTTCAAAGCGAGGCAAATCTGGGTTTAAGCATAGCCTTCTGAACTTGACTAATCTATTTAACCTCTGGAACCCGGTTTCTCCATCTGGAATATGGGGGACTAATACCACATAGGATGTTTTGTAAGGGATAAGACCTAAAATTGTCCTTGGTACATAGTAGTCACTGAATCAGTAATAGCTGCTGTTGTTGTCAGAGCAGACTAAGAAACTGAGGCCTAAAAAGGTTGAGTGTCTTGCTCAAGGTTACAAAGCTGGTAAAGGAGATACCTGGGACTTGAACCAAGGCCTCCTGACCTTTTATGCTGTGTTCTCCCATTCTGTGTACCTGGGCCTTCCTGTTCTCTCCCGGATCAGGTGGACGCTTGGCAGGCGACGGGCAGGCAGGCCCCGCTGCCGTCCAGGATGCACTTATGCCTGAGTTGTAAGTTATGGGCTATGTCCCTGCATTAGGTATGATTATAGGGTGATGACAGAGCAGCACACCCTGTTAAAAATGATTAGTGAAAACGTGCCAGGGCTTTTGTTCACCAGGCAATTCCATTGTGCTTCTCTTTTCTTCCTCACCCCTCCCTTTATCTTCTTAAAAAAAGGAAAGCAATGGAGAAGATGAAGGGCTGTCAGCACCGATCACAACAGGGGCCCCAGGAGTTGGTGGCTTTTCAGTGCCTGCAGAGCGTTCCCTCCTCTTGCTTTCCTCAACTTCTTGCTTTCCTAGGTCTAATTAAGATCCGTGAGTCCCCTTAAAAGCTGGGAGCTTCCTGCCTCCCTGTTTCTCATTGGCTCTTTCCCTTCAGCTGTTACCAGCTTCCCCTGTCCTGTGAGTGCCTCAGATAGGAACTATTGAAGTGGCCACCCAGTCCAACTGCTGGCTGTGGGTGGGGCCACCTTCCTGTCGCACTCCTCAGGTGATGTCCCAGCACTGTCAGGACTCCCTGTTACTTTTCTCAAGTCCGTGCTTCTAAGAGTAGCATGCAGGGCTCTCCAGAATCTGACCTCAGCCTCCTGTGCTTTGTTATCCCCCGCTGCTCCTTGTAGAGAGCATTGGCCAGCATATCATTTCCTGAACAGATCTAGAAATTACCTACCTTTGGCCATGTGGTTCCTTTGCTTGCAAAGCCCTCACCCAAGTGGAATTAGGCCTGTTCTTCAGGGATTAGCTCAAGTGCCAATGCTTCTGTAAACCACATCTTGCTTAGGAACACGCTCCTCTTTCACCTGGCACACAGCAGATAGGAAATTAACGTAGACGTCACCCACGGACTCTCTGCTTGTCACTGTGCATGTCTCTTCCAGGCCTCCTCAGAGTTTTGCTGTCTGTCCCCCATTTCCCACAAGCTGTGGACTGTTGTTTACTCCTTAATTGCACATGATCTAACTTCTTAGGCATTTTTCTTTTAAGTGTAAAATTGTCTTACTTTTTCCATCATTGTCTGTTCAGTTTCTGAGTCCTAGAAGCAAGGGCAGCAGGAGGGTGTAGTGGAAAGAACATGGGACGTGGTGAAGTGGGAGCCGTGAGTTCTCCCAGTGCTGCCTCTGACCAGCTGTGATTGGGGGCAAGCAGCTCCCCTTCTCTGGCCTTCAGTTTCCCATTAGTAGACCAGTGGGCTGGACTGTTTAATCTGTAGGATTTGTGGATGGGATTTAAAGTTGTATTGAGATATAAGTCACATACCATAAAATTCTCCCATTGTTATGGGCTGAGTTGTATGTCTCCTACCCCAATTCACATGTTGTAGGCCTAACCTCTTGTAACTCAAAATGTGACTGTATTTAAAACTAGAGTTTTCAAAATGGTAATAAGGTTAAATGGGACTATGGGGGTGGGCTCTAATCCAATAGGACTGGTCCTTTAAGAAGATATGAGGACACAAACATGCAGAGGAAAAGCTGTGTAAGGACACAGGGAGAAGGCCTGACCAGGCGGTGGCGCAGTGGTTAGAGCATCGGACTGGGATGCAGAGGACGCAGGTTCTAAACCCTGAAGTCGCTGGCTTGAGCATGGGCTCATCCAACTTGAGCACAGGCTCACCAGCTTGAGTGAGGGGTCGCTGGCTTGAACATGGGATCATAGACTTGACGCCATGGTCGCTGGCTTGAGCCCAGAGGTTGCTGGCTTGAAGCCCAAGGTTGCTAGCTTGAGCCCAAGGTCGCTGGCTTGAGCAAAGGGTCACTTGCTCTGCTGTAGCCTCCCCCTCCTCCCATCAAGGCCCATATAAGAAAGCAATCAATGAATAACTAAGGTGCCACAACAAAGAATTGATGCTTCCCATCTCTTTCCCTTCCTGTCTGTCTGTCCCTATCTGTCCCTCTCTGTCTCTCTGTCTCTGTCGCCAAAAAAAAAAAAAAAAAAAAAAAAAAAAGACACACAGAGAGAAAGGCCATTAACAAACCCAGGAGAGAGACCTCAGCATGAAACGAAATATTCCAACACCTTGATCTTGGACTTGTAGCCTCCAGAATCATGGGAAGATAAATTTTTGCTGTTTAAGTAACCCAGCTTGTGTTACTTTGTTATGGCAGCCCTAGCAAGCTAATACACTCATTTCATGTTCAATTCAGTAGTTTGGTATGTTCCTAGAGCTGTATAACAACCATCACCGTAATTTAGTTTTTGAATGTTTTATTACTCCTTAAAGAAACCCCATACCTGTTAGCAGTCTCCAACCCTTACTGCATCTACAGCCTTGGGTAATCACTAATCTATGTTCTGTTTGTATGGACTTGTCTATTCTGAACATTCTAAGCGGTGTTTTACAGAATGGGGTTGTTTGTGACTGGCTTCTTTTGCTTAGCAGGATGTTTTCAGTGTTCATCTATGTTGTCGCATATGCTGGTACTTTATTCCTTGTCATTGCTGAATAATAATTCATTGTATAAGTATGCCACCCTTTGTTTATCCATTCATTGCTTGATGGACATTTGGGTTGTTTCAATATTTTGGCAATTGCTTCAAATATTTGTGTACAAGAGTCTGTGTGGACATGTTATCATTTCTCTTGGTTGTATACCCAGGAAAGAGTTACCATATTTAACTATTTGAGTAACCATCACACTTTTTCAAATGGCTGTACCATATTATGCTTCCATTAGCAATATATAAAGGATCCCAATTTATTGACACCTTTGCCAAAACTTGTTACTATCTTTTTGTAGCCATCCTCGTGGATATGAAATGGTATCCCATTGTGGATTTGATTTGTATTTCTTTGATGATGAAGAATGTTGAGCATCTTGTTCATGTACTTATTTGCCATTTAGGTACCTTCTTTGGAGAAATATTAATATACTAATAAATATTAATATGCCTATTTCTTTTTTTAAGTTAGAGGAGAGGAGATAGTGAGACAGACTCCCACGTGCTGGGATTCAACTGGGCACCTGAGATCATCTGGGCAACCCCTCTTTGGGGCTGATGCTCTAATCAACTGAGCTATTTTTACTGCCAGACACTGACACAGTTGGACCAACCATGCTATCCTCAGCGCCTGGGGTCAACGCTCAAACCAGTTGAGTGACTGGCTGCGGGAGGGTAGAGGGAGAGAAGGGGGAGAGAAGCAGAATGTAATTTCTCTTATGTGCCCTGACCAGGAATTGAACCTGGGATATCCATCTGCTGGGCCAACGCTTTATCTACTGAGCCAACCAGCCAGGGCCCCTATTTTTAAATTGAGTTTTTGTTTTTAATTATTGAGTTGTAAGAGTTCTTTAAATAGTCTGGATATAAGCTCCTTGTCAGATATATGATCTGCATATATTTTCTTGTATTATATGGGTTGTCTTTACTTTCTTGGTGGTATCATTTGCAGTATAAAATTTTTTTAATTTTAATGAAGTCTAAGTTATCTGATTTTTCTTGTATTACTTTTGGTTTTGTTTTTATGTCTAAGAAACATTGCCTAACGCACAGTCACAAAGATTTATTTCTATGTGTTTTTCTAAGTTTTATAGATTTAGCTCTTACATTTAGGTCCATAATCCCTTTTGAGTTAATTTTTGTGTATGGTATAAGATATGGGTCCAACTTCATTTTTTTTTTAATTTTAATTTTGTTCATTTTAGAGAGGAGAGAGAGAGAGAGAGAGAGAGAGAAGAGAGAGAAGAGAGAGAGACAGGGGGGAGGAGCTGGAAGCATCAACTCCCATATGTGCCTTGACCAGGCAAGCCCAGGGTTTCGAACCGGCAACCTCAGCATTTCCAGGTTGACGCTTTATCCACTGTGCCACCACAGGTCAGGCCCAACTTCATTTTTTATGTGTGGATATGTGATGTACAGCACCACGTTTGGAAATGGGTGGGATGTTAAGGGTCACTTGGAGCAGCCCGTCATCTGAGGACAACACCTAGTGTGGAGCGTGGCTTTGGGTAAATACTCTTGGTTGCCATTCCCTCTTTCTCTGCAATGGCACCAACACACAGCTCCCAGCCCTTTGACAGTATCTTGTGTTGAGATTATATAATTCTGTGTTTGTTTAACTTGTCCTTCACAACTTCCAGAATGGGTGTTTGGTGTTTCTGGATGCTAACTAATTGATTCTGGTGATGGTGAAGGTCAGAACAAGAGGATGTAGGCTTTCATCATAGCAGAGGTATTCCTGGCTGTGAGCCCTACTGGAACCAGCAGCAGAGAAGTTGTCAACTCTCCTACCTGAAGAGGTATTTGGGCTCCAGTTGATGGGGCTCTTGCAAGCCCTTGATTGAGCTGTGGAAGAGATGATAGTGACAGCTGAGATCAGAGGTGATGGGTGTTTAGGCAAAGAAAGGTAAGAGAGTATTTTCAACATTTTGGCTCATTTAATCCATTTCTGTTTTTAGACCAGAAGAGAACCACTTTCTTTCCCCTCAGCACCTTTTCAACAGAGCTAATAGGACCCCTGAGTAGATGAAGGGCCGTTAGTGAGACAAGTTAAAGTTATACCAGGCTCTATACTACATGTCCCCCTTCTCTCCCAGGCCTCAAAGCATCACCTTCCCCACCATGAGAGCTGAGGCAGATGTGGAGGCATCTAGCAGTCCTGGGTAACCGTGCCAGAGGGAACGTGGTGGCAGCCTTAGAGGACACAGGTCTACTTCCTGCCACTGTTGACAGGATGGGAATGGGGGGGGGGGGGTGTCTTGCTAGATTTACGGTGTAAATCCATCAGGAAGGGCCCCAGCTCTCTTCTCCAGGCTTATTCCCTTCCTTTCGATGGTCCCTGGCTTTAATCAACGCAGATCACAACCGTGCTTGTTTCTACTCTTCACCTGTATGTCCTCAGCAGTGGAAACTGCCTGGCACTATGAGCAGTTGTTGAATGAGTGAATGAATGAATGAATGAATGCTTTCCCACCTTGACCTCATGCCTTTCCTACCTCATTCCCCATTGCCCTTTCGCAGATTCCAAAGCCTATCTATCAGCTATTTAAGGTCCAGCTTATGTATCTTGTCCATAAAGCTTTGACCCTATAATTGAATCCAGTGATTTCTTTTCTTTTCAATCTTCTATTCATGATGTTTTTACCTCTGTTTTGCCACTTTCCACGTTCTCTCCTGTGATAAAATACTCATGTGTATGTCCAAATCTCAGAATCAGAACACAGGGCATGAGATAGGGAACACACTTTCTCATTTTGTATTTTAATGCCTTTCTGTCGCTTCACTCACCACACCTAGCGTGATGTTTTATAGACATTTGCCACTCAACAAAGTCTGCTTAATTACTGTGCCTAGGCTACTGATGGTTTGTGCTGGGTCTCTGCCCCCAGGGTAGTGTTATGCATACAGTTAATGCTGCACAGAGGATTTTCCTGGGTTTCACATCCTGGAGAAGGAAGTATCTGCAAGAGACAAATGTGAGTGTGTGGTGTTCCCCATCCATTGTGTATAATTTACATATCTCTGTGTAGGGAACATCAGCTCAAATGCATTACTAAGGTATTATACTTGACTCCTGGCAGGAAGAATTGGAGCAGATAACACATCACTGGTAATCTCTTACTCTGCCCTGGAGGATACAGAAAATCTCTGGTGTGAGTTGCTGCCTGCAGATATTAGAGACTACCTGCTATGTTAGTGTGGTGGCTGGATTTCTTTCTGCAGTTTGATTAGGCAGCTCTTCTCTATTTTCTGTTTTTTGCAGTCCCCCCGCCACCCTGAGTGGGGTCAGAGGCTGCAGGGAGGGAGGGACCACTTACAGTGCTGAGCTGTCCAGGGCCTTTGGGGAAGACTGGACTGGCAGGGAGGCTCAGGCCCAGGCTCAGGTGCCCAGTCCTTGATGAAGGAAAAGAGGAGGAGGGAATGATAGCGGCCCTCTGAACTGATAAGGACCTTCTGTCTCCCAGTGCACTTTCGTGTCTCACATTTCTGGGGGATGTTTTTACAAAATTCTGTTCTCAGACACTGGGTCTACAGAGTGGCGAGGAAGGTGACTTGTTCCTGGTGTTAGTAGCAAGGACAGGAGGGAAGTTCGCACTCTATGGGATGCAGCATTGCTTAGGAAGCATGTTAGCAGCATTGCTTGGGAAGCATTTGATGCATGTTTGTCCAGTAAATGCATAGTGGGCATTCAATTTGATTTGAGATGAAATTTGATTTGAGTTTTCCAGATTTTACTCCCAACTCACGCCAATCTCCTTCACTCTGACTCAGTTTTCTCTCTTTGCTCTAGGGCTAGGCACTCTCCCTGGCCCTTGCACATATACCAACCCGACGAATGACACCCAGAGATTTCTGGATAAGGTGATGCAGAATGTTTGTCCTGTGAGTCAAAGTGGCAGGTCAGCAAATACTAAACTGCAAAACCCCTCGTCCTTGGCTTGATGCAGGCGTTGCTAAATGAACACAGCACTCTTTTTTTGCACCCTGCTCAATCCTTTTCTACATAGCACTCCAGGTCGCCACCACTGAAGGGCCACGATGGCATTTAGGATGTCAAGTAGGCTTTATCTTGGGTATAGTAAAAAGAGCATTTGCTGAGGGTCAGAAGACCTAGCTTTGAGCCCTGGCCTCTCCATTCTGCTTTGTGATGTTAGGATAATCCCTGGACATTTTGGAGCCTTGAATTTAATGGTTTCTTTGGTCCCTTACAGCTCTGAAATTCTAGGATTCTGTGGTTCTCTTGGTGGGGAGGGAGAGGTTCATCATTGCATGGCCTGGCCACAGAGGGGTAGGATTAACCTCCAGGGTCAGCAAGCTTACAGAGCTCAGGAAATGCCTCTCTGTGATCCGTATTTGGTCCAGAGACAGGTGGTGGAGCCTGGAGGAGGGGAAGTTCACTCACAGCCCCAGGCTGGGGGAAGGGAGGCCTAACTCAGCTGCCCTTGTTTCTGATGGAAGGAAGGTCTTCAGGCCCCAGTGCTCACTACATTTTGATTTTAACAAAGAAGCTGCACCCTGTGAGTTAACTCTTCCATGTCAAGTATTTGGCCTCTCTAACCCATTGCTCACTTTCTATTGGTGGGGGCAAGGGGAGTTGTCAGTGGAGAGTTTATGGGGAATCGAGGTTTACCCACTCTTCAGTAAACTTTTATGAGATGCCAATTCCTTGGGCAGATGCTGCTCTTTGGCCTCCAGCAGATGACTGCCTTTGCCGCATTGTTCCCCCATACTTTCTTGTTTGGTGGGGGAGTCCAGAAATATTTCAAGTGTTAGTAAATCAGTTCCTTTGTCACCACTGCAAAGCCAGGTGAGGGTCGTGGAGCATTTCCCCCCGTTGTACAGAAGGGGATACTGAGGCTCAGAGAGGGTCGCTGGTGAAGCTGTGACTGCTGAGAGTTGGAGGGAGGTACCTTTGGGTGTGAGCTTTCAAGACTCTGAGTGTGCCCCTGTTGATCCGTGTGTGTATTTGTGAAGCACTATGAGATTAGCCACTGAGCAGAGGTTTTATTTATGATGGCGCCTAGAAGTGCGATCTGCTGCCTGCTAGAATCCATTGCCTTCAAGTGTTGCTGAGCTCCCAGGGGCATCGTAAATTTCCTAAGTAATCTGTGTGTCTGCCATGTTCAAAGGCAGCCTATGCAGAGGATGGTCCTCAAAGAGTGGAATTGGCATGGGGCTCAGACCAGGCTCATCTTTTCCCAGGGTGGCCGGTGGCTTCATTTCACAGGGCTAGGGAGGGAGTGCGGGGCTGGGAGCTCGTGGGGCCTGAGTTTATGTTACCGTCATAATAACGCTTAACTTTGGTCATGTGTAATACAGCAGATGTAGTAATTTGGCATTCATGGCTCCTCTTGACTAAAATGGTTGAAATGAGGATCTAATGTGGGCAAGACACTGGATTTTAATAATATCCAAGCTATATTAAATAGTGTAAGCCTAGTGTATATTGTAATTTTTTTATTAGCTTCCATTTGGTGAACATTTATATTTTAATTTGTAATATGCTTAGTTCTCAAAAGCAATCACACTGCCTTCTTTAAACAAATGTTCCATATTTTTTACTTTTCACTAATTTGGGAGGTATTTCTTATTACTGATTAATGAGGTTTTACTAAGAATAGGATCAAAGCATTGTGCTGTGTAAAGGTTCCTTAGAGATTATCTCATAGTCTTCATTTTAGAGATGATAAAACACTAGGTTATTATACACACACACAGATGATCAGTCATTTCTTTTACATGAACATTTTTGTCCCTTAATATGGAAGGGCTACAGAGATACATAAATGGAGAGAAATGGAAAATTTTTTCTAACCCTTTATTGAGGTAAAACACACAGACATGAAAATTCAGCATTCAGTGAATTTTTGTGAAGTGAACATATTATGGGACCAGTACACAGATTAAGAAACTGAACTTTACAAATACCCCAGAAGTTACTCTTATGCCCCTGGTCAAGGGCCCCAGGGAGCTCCAGGGTGCAGCGGAGAGCAGCGTCAGGAGGTAGCCATCATGTCACATGTAGTGCACCAAAAAGCCCTATACAAGCTTGACCAGTGGTGGTGCAGTGGATAAAACATTGATCTGGAACGCTGAGATCGCTGTTTCGATGCACCAAGGTCGCTGGCTCTGAGCACGGCTTGTCAGCCCAGGGTCGCTAACTTGAGTGGGGCAATCATCCTCATGATCACAAAGCTTGCCAGCTTGAGCCCAAAGGTCACTGGTATGAAAAGCCCAATGTCACTGGCTTGAGCAAGGGGACACTGGCATGGCCCCGGTCACATATGAGAAGCAGTCAATAATGCATAACTGAAGTGAAAGCAGCTACGAGTTGCTTCTTACCTTCTCTCTCCCTTCCTGTCTCTCTCTATCTCAAAGGAAAAATAAAAAGCCCTGTGCAAGCCCCTGTCAAGGGTAACCACCATCCTGACCTCTAACAGCATAGATTTGTTGTTGAACTTCCTGTCAGCAGAATCATATACAGTAGTGTGTGCGCTTTGTGTCTGGATTCTTCAGCATTTCTCCCTGAGATTCATCCACGTTGCTGCAAGTGGCTGTCGTCATGAGTTTTCATGGTTGTAGCATTTTACCATGGGACTCCACCGCAATTGATTAGCCTTTCCACTGTTGATGGATGTTTTAGTCGTTTCCAGGTTTTGGTTATTTTTTAATAGTACTTCCTTTTTTATGAATATTCTGGTATACCTTTTCATCAAACACATTTCTCCTGGTTTGTAGGAAAAAATGGACTTGCTGAGACATAGAATGGGTATACTCCACTTTTGATGTTATTCCCCGTTTTCCACAGTGGTGTGTCAGTCCGTACTCCCAGCAGAGGGTTCGGGTTGGCCTGTGTTTCTCTAGGCGCTTGAAATTTTCTGTTATTTTTTTTTTGCCATTCTGATGCATGTGTAGTGGTATTTCACCATGGCTTTTACTTGATATTGCTGATGACCAGTGGACTTGAGCACTAGGAGTAGGATTTTGAGCACAGACTGGGATATTTAGCTCTTATATCAAGGAAGTTACTCTGTGCCAGCCAATGAGGACTCAGAGAGACTGGACATATTTTAGGACCAAGAAGTAAACATAAACTGCAGTGTTGTATTGTTCAACATGGAGTAGAAGCAGCTGCAGTCTCTCGAGGTTGGGGTTTTGTCTTATGCATTTTTGCATCTGCCTTTCTCTTTGGTAGTTAGGAGAGTGCTGGGCACAGGCGTGGTTTAGCAAAGATGAGTGCTGGAATAGACCCAGAGTTCAGCTAGACAGGGATGATGGAGATGGGCTTTGTGGCTGTGGGGGCTGTGATGGGCTGGGTTTGGGGTGCTCACAGGCCTCTTAAATGTGGGTCCAAGTCCAGCAGCCACTGCCCAAGTGCTGTGAGCCTGGCCTCCCATGGCCTCTTCTGCAAGCTTGGGATTGCAAGTCTGTGAGCTATGGGGAATGAGTCTGGCTGCTGACAGGCTGAGTGATTCTTCTCCAGGGTCCTCCTGGGTGAGGGTTGGGTGTACCTTACATTGGACCTACAGAGTCCCCACTTGCATCGAACCTCCCTGGGCCCCTCCACTGGCTCCTTTGGGAGTTCTAGGCCTGATTCTGCCAGGTCAGGTCTCTTGGAGGAAGTGAAATGAACAAGCGTTGTAGGCCTCTGGATGAAGGCATGACCTGGGTGATTTCCTTCTGTATGGCTCTTGGGAGCCCCAGGAGGCAGTGTCATGTCCCACATAATGGACCAAAAAGTGCTATAGAAGCCCAATTTTGGGAGACTCCACACCATTTAGCTCAGTGCCCCCTGCAAGGCAGGGCTGGCATCAAGCATCCTTGGTAAAGAACCATTCACTCTTTTATCATAGAAAAAATCTCATCCTCTATACCAGTGGTCCCCAACCCCTGGGCCGCGGACCGGTACCCGTCCGTGGGCCATTTGGTACCGGTCCACAGAGAAAGAATAAATAACTTACATTATTTCCGTTTTATTTATATTTAAGTCTGAATGATGTTTTATTTTTAAAAAATGACCAGATTCCCTCTGTTACATCCGTCTAAGACTCACTTCTTGACATTTGTCTCGGTCACGTGATACATTTATCCGTCTCACCCTAAAGGCCAGTCAGTGAAAATATTTTCTGATGTTAAACCGGTCCGTGGCCCAAAAATGGTTGGGGACCACTGCTCTATACTATACCAACTCCTTCCAGATGCTCTAACCTTATTTAGTTGATAAGGTCTTCATAAAATTTTCTTTCTGGCTCACTATTTTTTTTATGTCTCTTATCAATTCAACACCAAGAGAGGAGCCAGCGTGTATGTTTCCAGTTTGTATGTGCCAGGTGCCGCAAGGGCGCTGGATGAGCCAGGCCTGGGCCCTGCCTGAAGCTGCTCGGTGTCCAGCACAGCAGAATGCATCGACACAAGTGATGAAGCTGGGCCAGTGTACAAGAGTGCCTGAAGGCCAAGAAGGCAGGTGCCACAGCAGTGGAGAACTTAGCTGCTTTGTCTCCTTTCCCCATCCCCACCCATTCCCTTGCATCTCTCTTGTCTCTCTTTGTCTAGGAATCATTATTATTTACTTGTGAAGTGGTCCAGCTAGTCTCTTTACTGATGGATGTCTCAAGAGTAGTTATAGGGATTTGTTAAATCTCCTTTCTCTTCCAGGCCAGCAGACCCTGTCCTTTGAGAAGCCAAGGCAACTCTCACCTTCCTTCTCTGTGCGTCTCTGTCAGTAAAGCACTTGTTGAGCAAATGAGTAAGATGTGATGCGTAGTCGTTGCTGGGCCGCCTCCTCTCCTGGCCTGCAGTGGGCTGGCATGTGGACGGATGAGCTCAGGTTTGGACGTGACTCGGGAGGAAGGTAGTAGAGAAATACAAGGTGGTGATCTCATGTGATATTAAATGGAGCTAGGAACATGAAGTGTGTGTACGCTTATCTTCCTATCATTTCTCTCCTCATTCCAGACTCACTGGCAGCAGTCTGCCTGGATGGGACTCTCTGTGGCATGGAGTCAGGAAAGAGAAAACTGGCTCCATTTTCACCTGCTCAGGAGTTTTCACAGACCATCCAGCTTCTAGGCTTGGAGGATTGGAGAGGGCCGAAGGCCTTCAACACACAGACTGCCTCCTCTCTCTGTAAAGTGCTCTGTTTTATCCCGTAGTGAGCAGAAGGCACTCACTCTGTTTTAACCCTTTGTGGTTAGGGGCCAGCTGGCTTCAAGGCTGGGGGAGGTCCAGAGGACTGTGCCACTCTGAGAGGAGATGTGGGGTTTTTCCTTTTTTTAAAATTTATTCATTTTAGAGAGGAGAAAGAAAGGGAGAGAGAGAGACAGAGAGGGAGAGAGAGAGACAGAGAGAGAAGGTGGGGAGGAGCTGGAAGCATCAACTCCCCTATGTGCCTTGACCAGGCAAGCCCAGGGTTTTGAACCGGCGACCTCAGCATTTCCAGGTCAACGCTTTATCCACTGCGCCACCACAGGTCAGGCGAGAGGAGATGTGGGAGAAGACCCTACCCTGGGGCCGAGACGGAGTTCATATGGTCTAGTGGGAAGACCTTTCTCCTATAAATCAGAAGCTCTGATTTCTAGTTCTGGTTCAGCTGTTAATTAGTTCAGTGTCCTTGGAAAGTTCCTGTTCCCCGTATCTCAATTTCCTCATGTGTCAAACAGCGAGATGCATACCTGCCCCTCCTGCCACCGGGGTAGCGACAAGGCCTATGTGAGCTAACAGTGTGACAGCCCAGGGAAGTGAAGAGTGCTGCTCATAAGTAATACGATATAGTTGTTAATAATGAATACTGTAAACACTCAGAGCCGTGGTGTCAGTAAGGATGTTGGTAATTACTGTGGGAAGGGCTGTAGATGCAAGGGTTGGGGTCACGCAGTGCAGAGCCCGGCTTTGTGAGGTGCTTCCAGGTCCATGATCTCACTGGAGGAGGCAGAGGCATGGCAGTGAGTCTAGAGGACTCAAGAAAGGAGGAACTTCTGAGCAATATTTGAGGGAGGGAAGAAGACGACTATGTCAGGCACTGTGGCACTCAGTGACTCCCAGTTGGCCAGAAATGATTGTCTAGGAAGGTGTAGCCCTGGAAATGGTGGAGGTGAAGGTGTGGGGGAGCCTTGAGGTGTGCTCAGTTCCCTGATGAGACGAGGTCATCTCCTTGAACCTGATTGGGGCCCGTCTTTCCTCGTTTTGGGGAGGCAGTGTGGCAATGGAAGAGCTGATTTAGGAGTCTGAATATCTTGGAGGCATGAGGTGTCCTGAGTTCCATCTCTGTCATTTTCTAGCTGCTGTGGCCTTGAGCAAGCCCCTTTTCCTCTCTAAGTGCCACATCCTTCACCTGGTCACTGCACTGTCTGTCTAACAGGCTTGCTGTGAGGACTGAGCGAGACGAAGAAGAGCCTGGCAATAGAAGGTGCGTGGTAAATGTCACTTTATCTGAATTTCTTTCCCATCCATCTCCGCCATGGTATATGCAGGGAATATTCCAGAGCCTTTGACACACCCATACTGGTCCATGATTCAGTGTTTTCCTTTCTTTCTGTGGAGACAGACTTTGCAGTCACTCTCATTTAATAACAATTATCTATATTCTATGTCAGCCACAGATGTGTCCAGTTTGCATCAGAACTCATGCAGCATTAATTTTGCAAATCTATATACTTGGGGAAACCCTCAAAATTTAAAAGCAACTTTTATGGAAAAAAAACTTCTAGAAGCAGAGATATTTTTCTCCTAAAAATAAACATCTAGTTTATGGCTTTATGTAGCACAGAGAAATCACTGAGCCTGGCTCTGCTGCTGGATGGGAGTGGCCTTGGCCAGGTCACTTGGGTCCTCTTGGCTGCAGAGTGCCACACATATAGAATGAGGTGGACATGTAGATCAGGCCTCCCCCACTGAGCCCAGCAAGGGTTTTGGGGATGATGAGATGGACCCTGAGTAGAGTAGAAGGATCAGCATGACAGTGGCACCTGCTGGAAGAGCCACCGGGTCAAACTTCATGGTCCACCTTCACATCATCGCATGTTGGGCTAGGACTCCTGAGTTATATTCTCTAAAGTCTCTCCTATTCTTAAGGCTCTTTGACTTATAAAATCCTGGGTTTACATCTGCACTTGGGTGACTAATAGACATCTTAATGTGTTAGAAAGTGCGCTTTTGGCCTCCCCCTGACTCTGTTTCCTTTATAGACTAGTCAGGACCCATCCTCTTATTACTATTTCCACTGCAACAGCTCTGATCTGAGCCACTGCCATCATCTCTCACTTGGATTATAATAGCTTCCCAAGTCATCCCTGTGTTACTGCCCGTGCTCAGGTGTACCACTGAACCCTTCCCTGACCATTCTGTTTAAGACAGCTGCACTTCCCCCACCCATTCCTGGTCTCTCTCCCTTATCTGTCTTTATTGTCTGAATAGCACACGTGACATATATACAGGTATTTTTTTTACTTTTTTCTTAATTGTTTTCTTTTTTATTGCACCCATGTCCTCAAATCAGAATGTTAACCATTTGAGGGTGGGGCTTCTTTGTGTTTTTCTTGAGATTTTGTGCACTGCCATAAACCCAGTGACTAGATCACATGACATCTGTGAGCTTTAGAAACTGTTTGCCATCAGTCTGGGAATTACTGTCCACCTCTTGTTGAATTTTCCTTGATGCCAGTCCCAACCCTGAGGATCTCTTGACCTTAGACATCCTGGCCACCCCTGCGGTCTACTGCCCTCCGTACCCCCACAAGACTTCTACTTTCCTGTATTGTTATGCAGGCCTGTGTATCATATGAATAGATTTTTTTTAAATTTACTTATTTATTTTTACAGACAGAGAGAAAGTCAGAGAGAGTGATAGATAGGGACAGACAGGAACGGAGAGAGATGAGAAGCATTAATTATTAGTTTTTCGTTGCAACACCTTAGTTGTTCATTGATTGCTTTATCATATTTGCCTTGACCGTGAGCCTTCAGCAGACCGAGTAACCTCTTCCTCGAGCCAGCAACCTTGGGTCCAAGCTGGTGAGCTTTGCTCAAACCGGATGAGCCCGCGCTCAAGCTGGCAACCTCGGGGTCTCGAACCTCAGTCCTCCACATCCCAGTCCGACACTCTATCCACTGCGCCTGGTCAGGCCATATGGATAGATTTGTTACATGAGATAATTGAGGACTTGATCTTATACTGCTAACTCCCTTTGCCCAGCACAGCTCTAATACATAATAGAAGATACTCAATAAATTCCTTATTTGTTCATTTACTTGCAAATATTTTAATGAATGCTGTTGGCCAATGATTAAAATTCAATCCTAGAAATGGTCTGGACCTTTAGAAGGTATCTGACAGGCCTGAACAAAGTCAGTGACCAGATACGGTCTGCACCAGTAGGTAGGACGTGGAAGGGCATGGATGCTCAAGCTTCAGCATGTGTCTTTGGGAGTGTGGTGGCTGAGTGACAGGTTCTCTTTGTGACTGCTTCCGGGACGGCCACAATTCCCAGAGGATGAGGAGTGCACCTGTTTCTTTAAATTTCCATGGAGGGTCAAAGCTGCTCCTTGAGATTTTAAAATACGCTGCACGGTCTCGATGGTGTCAGGTAGCTAGTTTATGGGTCCTGTCCTGGCTGTGATAACTCAGGCTAAGCTGGATAATAAACGAAAGTGGGACAGAGCCGCAGGATAAATATTGCTACAGGGCATCTCGAGGAGCACAAATCATGGGAAAATATCTCCCTGGCTTTTCATTTCTCCTCTTCCTCCCTGGCCCTCTGGAAGTAGCCAGCAGAACAGGCTCTATCCATCACAGTGCTCCGCCCCCAGCCCCAGCCATGCGCTCAGCGCACAGCTGTGGGAGGAGGGATGCAGATTGTCCCTTGGATGCAGGTACTGCTCTGCCTTCCTGCCCAGCTCTGCCAGGATACCTGGGAACCAGCATGGGCTGGGGCAGTCTCTTCCCTGTGGCCATTCTCCATTCAAAGCTATGGACCACTGCTAAGCTTTGCAGGCCTGTTTATCTCTAAAATGAGGGTTTAATTGGTGGTTCTTAGTCTGGAGTGAGAATTTGACTCGCCTGGGGAATTTACAAGCAGCTAGCTAAGTCCCACCCTAGTGCACAGAATCAGCAAGGTTGGGGGGGGGGGTAGCCTTGTGTGTTTCCACATACCTTTCCCTGGCTCCTGCCAGTGGGTGCTTCTGGTGCCCAGTCCTGGTTAGGAACCACTGACTGTACAGCCCTCTGTACAAATGAAGGGTGTGAGATGGGTGATGGGTTTGGTGTTGAGATGGGCTGGAATGTGTGATCCACTCTTGTACTCAATCCATCAGCACTGTCACTTGGCAAAGCTTTCTTCAGCTTTGGAATCGTGCTTGCTTTGTAATCAACATCAACCTGCAGATATCAATTGAGCGCGTGGGGAATACAAGGATGTCTCAGGCATGTAGGCACGAAAGGTAAACAGCACAAGGCAGGTGAGTCTATTAAATGAAGAGGATGGTCTCAGCTATCCCAGCCCTCCCCTTCCAGAAGTTCTGGAGTCATTCTCAGCTTTTTCTCTTGACCCCACATCCAGGTTCACTTGTCTCCACTTCTACCCTGTCTCTTGATTTTATTTTTCCAATTCTCTAGATGCTTAGGTGTCTTACCTGAATGTTCTAATAGCCTCTTAACTAACCCTCGCCAAACCGTTCTTTGCCAGTCTCCAGAGTGGCTGTGCCCACTGACCTGGTCACCTATGCCTGGTGTGTGGGGATGCTCACTGCACCTGAGTGGATTAACTTCAGTGGTTCCCTGTCGGGCTCAGTGTGGCCTTCCAAGCCCTTGGCATGAGGCCATGGCCCTGCCTCCAGAGCCTCGCAGGCTGCAAGTTGTTTGTCTTTTTCTAAAAATTATTTATTTGTTATTTGTTTAGAAATTAAATTTAATGGGGTGACTTTGGTCAATAAGAATACATAGGTTTCAGATAAACATCTCTATAGCATTTGAACTGTTAATTGCGTTATGTGCCCATTACCCAAAGTCAAATCATTTTCTGTCACTATTTGTCTCTCTTTACTCGACTCCCCCCCATACCCCTCCCTCTGGTAGCCACTTCTCTTTTGTCTACGTCCTCCATTAGTCTCAGTTTTATATCCCATCTCTTTGTAAAATCATATAATTTTTAGCTCTTTCTGATTTACTTTCACTTAGCATAATGTTTTAAGGTCCATCCATGTTGTCATAAATGGCAGTCTGTCATCATTACTCATGGCTGAGTAGTATTCCACTGTATATATGTACCATATCTTCTTTATCCAATCCTCTATCAAAGGGCACTTTGGTGGTTTTCATGTTTTGGCCACTGTGAACAATGCTGCAATGTACATGGAGGTGCATGCTTCTTTGCATACCAATGTTTTCAAGTTTTGGGGGTAGATACCCAGTTGAGAGATTGCTGGCTCATATGGTAGTTCTATTCTTAATATTTTTTTAGGAACCACCATACCGTCTTCCATAATGGCTGTACCAGTTTACATTCCCACCAGAAGTGAATGAGGGTTCCTTTTTCTCCACAATATCTCTAATACTTGTTATTACCTGCCTTGTTGATGACAGCCAATCTAACAGGTGTGAGGTGGTATCTCATTATAGTTTTGAGTTGCACTTCTCTAATAGCTAGCAAAGATGAACATCTTTTAATACATCTATTTGTTGCTTGTATGTTTTCATGAGTATGCTCTTTCTGGATTTCAACACACATTTCTGTCATTGTGTCTGTCGCCCATCTGTTTGCTCTCCCTGGGATCGAGACACTCATTCTCTTCATACATTTTTTTAAAATAATTTTTTAAATTTTCAGTTAAAGTTGACATACAATATTATATTAGTTTCAGGTGTACAACCAGTGGTGAGACATTATATAACTTACTAAGTGGTCATCCTAATAAATCTCATATCTATCTGACAACATCCATGGTTATTAGGGTATTACTGACTGTTCCATAGGCTGTGCTTTACATCCCCATGACTTTTCTGTAACTATCAATTTGTATTTCTTAATCCCTTTACCCTTTTCACCCCCAAACCCCCTCCCATCTGGCAGCCATCAAAGTGTTCTCTGTATCTCTGAGTCTGTTTCTGTTCTGCTTATTTATTTATTTTGTTTTTTAGATTCTACATATAAGTGAAATTATATGGCATATGTCTTTCTTTGTTTGACTTATTTCATTCAGCACAGCAACTTGTTGGTCTGTCCATGTTGTTGCAGATAGCAAGGGTTTAATTCTTTTTTATGGCTGAGTTATTTTCCATTGTATATATGCACCACTTCTTCTTTAGCCATTCATATATTGACGGACACTTAGGTTGCTTCCATATCTTGGCTACTGTAAATAATGCTGCAATGAACATATGGATGAATATATCTTTAGTGTTTTGGGTTTCTTTGGATAAAAACCCACAAGTAGAATTGCTGGGTCTTTCTTTGTCTGAAGCTTTTGTTGAGGAATCCTCTCACAGTCAGTCTATGGAAGCTTCTTGTAGGTAACCAACTGCCTTTCTCTTGCTGCTTTTAAGATTCTCTTTTTGTCTTTTTTTTTTTTAAAGACTTTATTTATTTATTCATTTTAGAGAGGAGAGAGAGAGAGAGAGAGAGAGAGAGAGAGAGAAGGAAGGAGCAGGAAGCATCAGCTCCCATATGTGCCTTGACCAGGCAAGCCCAGGGTTTTGAACCAGCGACCTCAGTGTTCCGGGTCAATGCTTTATCCACTGCGCCACCACAGGTCAGGCTCTTTTTGTCTTTAACCATTGGTATTTCAATTATGATGTGCCTTTGTGTAGGTCTTTTTGAGTTCATCCTGTTTGGGACTCTCTGTGCTTCCTGGACTTGTATGTCTATTTCCTTCATTAGGTTAGGGAAATGTTCTGTGATGATTTTTTCATATAGGTTTTCAGTTCCTTGGCCTCTTTCTGTCTCCTTCTGGCATTCCCATGATGTGAATGTCGGTACACTTGTAGTTGTGCCAGAGGCTCCTTAAACTATCATTATTATTATTATTATTATTAGCTATTCTGATTGGGTGTTTTCTGCTTCCTTATCTTCCAAACTTCTGATTTGATCCTCTACTTCATCTACTGTTTATTCCTTGTGAAGTATTCTTTATTTTGGTTAGTGTATTCTTTATTTCTCACTGGTTCCTTTTATGTTTTCTAATTCCATTTTTATGTTTCCTGTTTCTTTGTTGAAGTTCTCACTAAGTTCATCTACTCTTCCCCTAACTTCACTGAGCCTTTTTTTTTTCAGAGACAGAGAGAGAGTCTGAGCGGGGGATAGATAGGGACAGACAGACAGGAACAGAAAGAGATGAGAAGCATCAATCATTAGTTTTTCATTGCGACACCTTAGTTGTTCATTGATTGCCTTCTCATATGTGCCTTGACCGTGGGGCTACGGCAGACCGAGTAACCCCTTGCTCGAGCCAGCGACCTTGGGCTCAAGCTGGTGATCCTTGCTCAAACCAGATGAGCCCGTGCTCAAGCTGGCGACCTTGGGGTCTCGAACCTGGGTTCTCTGCATCTCAGTCTGACGCTCTATCCACTGCACCACCGCCTGGTCAGGCTTCACTGAGCCCTTTTATTACCAGAGTTTTGAACTCTGTGTCTGGTAGATTGCTTGTCTCCATTTTATTTAGTTCTTTTTCTGGAGTTTTGTTCTGTTCTTTCTTTTGGGACATGTTTCTTTGTCTCCTCAGTTTGGATGTCTCCCTGTGTTTGTTTTTATGTATTATATCGAGATGATATGTCTCCTGTTCTTGGTAGTGTGGCCTGATGTGGTAGGTGTCCTGTAGGGTCCAGTGGAGCAGTCTCCCTCGTCACCTGAGCTGGACACTCTAGGTGCCCACCCCTATGTGGGCTGTGTGCAATCTTCTGTTGTAGTTGAGCCTAGATTGCTCTTGGCATGTCAGTGGGAGGGATTTACCCCCAGGCCGATGAGCTATAAAAACTGACCACGACCACCATGGAGGATCTGCTGTGCAGGCGTTGACCCATAGAGCAGGACTTGCTCCAGTGGGCTCTGGTAGCTGCCGAGTCTGTCCCTTGAATGGAGGTGGTTGGATGGTTCTCTGGTGTGGTCTGAAGCTGTTCACCAGGTGCACTGCCTCTGGGGCCTCCCAGGAGGTGTAAGCCAAGGTCAGCTGCTGCCTATGCCCTGCCCGGGACCACCTGGCATGAGCTACGGAGTGATCTGCAGATGGCTGCTCCTGGTGCTGGGTTTGAAGGTGCCTGGGTGAGGCTGGCTGTGGCTAGTGCTAGGCCTAAGGCCGCTTAGTGAGAGGTACGGGGCACACTGAGGCCAGATGCTGCTTGTTTGAGAGGTTTTGGCAAAGTCTGAAGCATAAGCCAAGATAGGCCATTTTGAATGGAAAAGCTACCGGAAAGGGATTGGGTGGGCCCCACAAGTTGGGTGGGGTGGGTCTCAGGGAATCACCAGGTAAGGTGAACAGTGTTAGTCAGTTTGTTGGAGACTAGGGTATGGTGCTCACCTCCTGGCTCTGTGAGGGGGAGGGCTCCACCAAGGCTCAGTGGCCTCTGCCAGCAGTTCTGGGACACCCAGTCTCTTCTCTCTGTTAGGCAGGCATATTCCTACTTACATAGTGGGCCTAGACAGGTGCCTCCAGTAGAAGTAGTCACGTCCTTCTCTGTGGCCTGACTGATACTGTACCACTTGTCACATTCTTGTGCTTTTTAAGAGATTTGTTTTGTTTTAAAGTTCTTATTTGTTTAATATATCTCTCCTTCCATCTTTCTCTGTATCTGTCTCTGTCTCCATCTCGTCTTAACTCTACCCCATACGCTAAGTACAGTGTTTGGCAGATCTCTTCCTAATAAGTGTTTGTTGAATGAATAACGAATAGTGGAAAAGACACACTGATCATGGGGTCACGAAAGGTGCATTTTGTAATGGTTTTGTTACTGCTTTGCTAGACGACCCTAGATGAGTGATTTATTCCCTCTAGAAGCTCTTTTTTTTTTCAATTGTAAAAAAGGTGTACACCTGAATGATTCCTAGGTCACCTTCTGATTCTGACATTCTGAGATTCTGTGTTAGAAAATGGAAGTGTTTGTGTGTCCATTTTCACAAGTATGTGTATCCTGTTGTCCTGGGGACAGGGCCCTTTTCAGGGTGTCTGGTTGTAGTCCATGACCCGCCCCTCAGGAGCCTCTGGTGAGGTCTGCTTTACCTTGCCTGTCCTCTGTGCTTCCTTAGGGTCTGAGGAGGGATCAGGAGCTCTCAGGAGCCTCTGGTGAGGTCTGCTTTACCTTGCCTCTCCTCTGTGCTTCCTTAGGGTCTGAGGAGGGATCAGGAGCACGCAGGAGCCTTTCCTGGCCAGCTTGTGCTCTGTGCAGTGCGAAGTGTGGGGACGAGCCTCTGACTTCTCACACACTCCGTGGATAGGAGCCCTGCTAAGCAGAGGCTGTTGTATGTGATGTGCTGGTCCTGAGGGACCTGGGAGCTGAGCAGCATCTCACCAAGTGTGAGACTGGGAATAGGACATCCAGCCTGAAACCAGAATCAGGAGGGAGACGCCCAGGTACAGCGTGGGAGGCATCAGTCTTTCTTGGCCTTGACCGTGGTGGGTAGGGAGATGGAGAGAGAAGGAACTGGGGATCTGGCACCTAGGCAAGGGACTTGTCTAGCTGTGGCAACCCCTCGAGCTAGAGCATGACTGCCTTGCAGATGGCAGGAGATAGGGAACTGGTGGACACTGGGAAGGTCAGAACCCTGGGCTCCGAAAGCCAAGGCTCCTCGTGCTTCCTGCCCCCTGAGCTCATTTCCCTTAGCATACAGTAGACTCACTGCAGAAGGCCCAGCCTGTCGGGGCGGTAGTCACAGGAGCCAAGAGGAGGGCAGCGCCTTCCAGCGGACCAGGAGGCCCTCTAGGTGTGGGGGGGGGGGCAGGGAAGGGAAGAGTCTCTTTCAAGCATAGAGGCCCTCAAGGCATTCCTGGCATCTTGTTTGTAGGCCTCAGTTTCTCCTTCTGTCCCACTCTGCCCCACTTCCACGGCTGGATGTTAGGCTGGCATTGCACCACTGCAGTGAGAGTTGCTTTATAAATAGAAAGATACTTAACACCAACCCTGGAATCAAGCAGAGAGGGTGGCTCTGGGCAGTAGTGTTTTAAAAATGAGCATTGATTTCTGGGAATCTGCACGCTGCATATTAACCAGACCCATGCTGGCTCCCAGGGCTCCGCTCCGCCTTGTGCCCTGCTCCCTTCCTCTTTCTGAACACTCACCGGCCATTGAGCCCTCAGACGGCCTAAGGAGCCAGTGGCTTGGGATTTGTCTCCCTTCACCTCTGTGGGCATTCTCTGCCTGGCCTACATGTGTTTACTTGTTTGCTCCTGCTTTCATTTTCACCTATGATGAGGCAGGCACTGTGCTAGGTTCTAGAATTCAAGGTGAAAGCGAATCACCCCTTGTTCCTCCACTCCTTCCCATTCTAGTATCAAGACTCAAAAGAGGCCCTGGCCAGTTGGCTCAGTGGTAGAGCGTTGGCCCGGCATGTAGATGTCCCAAGTTCAGTTCCGGTCAGGGCACACAGGAGAAGTAACTATCTGCTTCTCCACCCCTCCTCGTTTCTCTTCTCTTCTCTCTATCTCTATTTTTCCTTCCAGCAGCCATGGCTTAGTTGGAGCAAGTTGGCCCCATGGCCTTACTTCAGGCGCTATAAAATAGCTCAGTTGCCAAGCAATGGAGCAATGGCTCCAGGTGGGCAGAGCATTGCCCGGCAGGGGACTTGTAGATGGATCCCAGTTGGGGCGCATGCAGGAGTCTGTCTGCCTGCCTCCCTGCTTCTCACTTAAGAAGGAAAAAAAAAAGACTCAAAGAGCAATGCGCAGAGCAAGAGTCTTAATAAAGGGAGCTCTGGGAGTGGAGAGGAGAATGTCCAATTTTTCCCAGGGTAGGGAAGGAAGAGGCTTCACAGAGAAAATCTAGAGTGGCCAGTAGAGGCATGCACTCCACACAGGGAACAGAATGTGTCGAGGTCCGAGGAAGTGTGTCCTCCTGGGTGCAAGCAGCTTGCATAGACAGGCATCGTATCTTTGTTACCTGAGTTATGTGTACACCAGTGGATTGTAATGTCCATATTATGTGCCTGCTCCCTCCTGTCAGCTTCTCGTGCATTTGGGATGTTCAGTCGATTGATTAAATATTTTGTCTCTTAGTTCATTCACAATGAAAAAAATGGTTAAAAGAAAGCTAAATCATTGAATAACTTCACCACCACTAAGATTTCCTTTTCTTTTGGTGACTTGGACTCTACTCTGAGCCCTCCTCAAAGAGTAGAGGGTATCAGGTCAGTGTTAGAGAAAGTTCCAGAGAAAACTTATATTAGGGTCTGCATCTTTACATCCTTCCCTGTGTCTCCGTCCAACCCCCACCTGGCAGGGCATCATGCATCTTTTAGGCCCTACCGAGGCCTGCTTAGTCTTCCCTGAATGGCCCTCCAGAGCTTTTCTTGAAATGCTGCATGAAACTGGAACCATTGTGTGAGATGGTTCCAGGGGAGTGAGATGAGCAGGAAGGAGTGTGAGGAAGGTGCCTGCAGTCTCCCAAGAGAGCCCTGGGGATGCGTGAGACTAGTTGGGAGACCAGCGGGGAGCCGGTGAGTGAGAAGTGTGGGGCGGGGCCAGGGTGTGGGGAGTGGGAGGCACACTTTTGCCAGCATTGGGGCGCCATGTGTAAATATATATGTAATTTTGCTAACCTGACACGGAAACAGTGATAACTTGGCCATTTTGATTTGTATTTCCATGTCTAATGTTACCAAGTAAGAAACAAAGTAGTAGGATTTGTCATCACAGAAGTTACTCAGTCAGCGTCACTGGTTGGAAGTGTGGTGGGCGAGCAGGATGCAGGGGTCCCCAAACTTTTTACACAGGGGGCCAGTTCACTGTCCCTCAGACCGTTGGAGGGCCGCCACATACAATGCTCCTCTCACTGACCACCAATGAAAGAGGTGCCCCTTCCGGAAGTGCGGCAGGGGGCTGGATAAATGGCCTCAGGGGGCCGCATGCGGCCCGCGGGCTGTAGTTTGGGGATGCCTGGATGGGCCCTGTGAGCTCTGCTTCAGGAAGAGGGTGGCACACTGTTCTCCAGGAAGATTGGGAGCTCCTTGTGGACCGAAAGCAAGCCTTGCATTTTGCTTGACTTCTTGCAGTGGGTGGCATAGTGCTGTGGGACACAGGACAGTGGTCTATTCATTTAGTGCTATAGTGGAGGGCAATGTCAGCCTCTCCCCACTCCAGACTTCTATCCCTCCATCTTTCTTTTTTCCTGACCTTTTCCCCCTTTCTTGCCCTGCCTTTTCTATCCCTCCCTACAATATTAGCATAGTATTTGTTGTGTGATTTTTTTTTCTCTATTTGCATGTCTGGTCATTCACAGATATCAAGAGGTTTCTGACCCCAGTGCTAAACCCAGCACCTGACACTTAGGTAGTCAGTAAACATCACCAATCTGCTTCCTCTCCCTGAGAGTTTAATTGCAGTTTTTCACAAAAAATTAGGGAAATAGATGATATAGCAACATTGACACTTCAAAAGCCACATGTCTGAGCCAAGGGTGCTGCTGATCAGGGGCTCTGGCCACTCACAGCTGCTGTTGTCTGCTGTGGTTATAGGTGGGGTCAGCCTGTGGGAGAAGGGGCAGGTGAACTCTCTGGGCAGAGCAATGTGTTTAAGATAGCTGTAGGGGTCTGATGGAAAGTGGCGGAAACACCCTGTGCTCCCCGCCTGTCCCTTTTGTTTCCATCACACACAAGAATCTGGTTGTTCATTCTCTGATGTGGTTTCTCTTGGGAGGCTGGAGGAATGAGAGTTATTCAGTAGCTTTTTATGAAGAGGAATGTGTGATTTGAACAATGCTAGGCCCAGGATGCCCTGGATTCCTCAGTTGACTTTGACATTAGACAGGAACTATCGGGAGCTGGAAATAGGCTGTGGGGCCCAAAGGGATGGTAGATTGTTTGTGGCAACCCCACAGTCACCATCCCTCCTCATCCTGGAACCATGGATGCCGCAGACAGGAAGGCACCTTCCAAAGTCATCTAGGAAGGAAAGGGCTGTGCTGCTTCCACGCTCGTCGCATTATACACTCCGACATTTGGCCAGCTCGGACTCCAGGTGGGGTGGGCTCAAGTGGCCCAGGGTGGTAGCTAGCACCTGCTTCAGTCACCTGTTCCTGTCCTTAACAGCTCTCTTCTAGAGGCTTCCCTGCATTTTAAACCCATTCTTCTTATTTTGCCTTAAATGAAACAAGAGACACCACCATCATCCTCTGCACGGAGCCTTTAAACGCGTGCGGGCATGATGTTTTCCTTCTGTTTTGGAGACCAGTGGGAGGTGGTGTCTACTTTAGACACATGAGGCAGACAGCTGAATAGAATTTGTAATGGATAAAATATTGGCTCAATTTAAAATTGGTTTTCTCTAGTTTAATGGGAAGGTATAGTTCTGTGCTGAGCTAACTTCATGCATTTTTAAACCAACTTTGATTTGTTTCAGCAATTAAGAGATGAGTACATGAATAAGGAGTCCATATTATATATTGTCCATTCAAGATTTTGCTTCACCATGAGGTAGGCGCTATTCTCCCCATTTTGCAGGCAAACACCCCAAGTCCACATTCCCAGTCAGAGTTCTTCTGCCCAGCAGATGAAGTTGCTGGAGCAAATGATTCAGTTGCTGGACAAATTTTCCCGGTGACAAGGCTTGCTCTGTCTCTTCTCCTGGTACATGTAACTTTTTGGCATCATTTAAGCACATTTCCATCTTGGAGAGTGAAACCAAGTCTATTTCATGCAGCTGGGTAAACCTTCCTGGCCAGGTACGGCCCCCTGCAGAAAGAAACCAGCTTTGAATTTCATGCCTAGAAAGTGTGTATTCTCATGGGCAGTCGACCATGTTTTGATTCTCATGTGGGCTGTACATGTATGGCACCATCAAAGATTTAGGGTCATGTTTCTCAAATTCTGTGATTCAGAACATGTACGTGTGTGTATGTGTATGTGTGTGCTACACCCCAAAAAATGTTTCATGAAATTACTGTGTGAGATTCATTCTGGTATTTTCTGTTTTGTTTTACTTTTTAAATATATTCCTGACCCACTGAACTGATTTCATAACCCACTAATGAGTAATGACCTTCAGTTTGAAGAGCACTAATCTGGGAGTTGACACAGATTAAAGCAAGTGGAAACAATTAGCTATGTAATTCATTTGGGTCATAGCCACACATCTACTGTAGCTCAGATTCTTTATTTCTTCAAATTGGATTTTTCTCTTTATTTTCATGGATGCCTATTAACTATATAGTAAGTGCCTGTCAACCAGGAAACTTGGTTTTAACAAGGACCTCTACCAGTCAGTATTTTAACACTATCTTTCTAACATAGACTTGATCTTCACTCAAGATACAGGTTTTTACTTAACAGAAGATTATTTTTATAATAAAATGTGTGAATTTCCTAATTTGCTCAACAACTTTCATTGAGTGTTTTTAAGGTTGAGTAAGTTAGCACATTGACTAAATTAGCAAATTTATGAATTGGAGCTGGGGATTCAGAGATGTCACCTTTCCGCCCTCAGGGGCCTCACCATGAAAGGAGAGGCTCTCAGGAAGTACAGTCTGAGAAGTGCTGCGTAGAGGCTCTTGCAAAGGTGAAGTCAGGAAGACTGGCGTAGGAAAATCCAGGAGGCAGGCACCAGACGAGGAGGAAATGAAGTCTGTGTTGGGCCTTGAGGATGCACAGAAGTTCAAGAGGAAGGGCCTGTCAGGTTGTAGTGAAGGAACTGGAATGCTCCTCAAAGAAACTTGGAATAGAACCAACAAAGTTCTTAAGTTGAGGCAACAGAAGATCAGTTCATTTTAGAAAGACGATTGTGTGGGCAAGTATAAAGGTGTTCAAGAGATGGAGAGGGGCCGGGAAAGAAACCAGGCAGGAGTTTTTTTGTAGTGGTTTGTAGGTTCAGTAAGGAGGAGATAGAGTGAGAAGACTGGCCAAGGGAATTCATGAGGGAGAGGAAGAGGGATGAGTTCTAGGACATGGGGCTTGCTCACACCTGCAGGGTAAAGAGGTAAAGTAACGGAAAGAGTCTGAAGAATCTCTAGGTTTCTAACTTAAGTGACTAAGTTGGTCATGATGTTATTAACAATTGTAGCAAGTAACAAAGGAGGAACAAGTAGGTATGGGGAAGGGAAGGTAACACATTTAGGTGTAGACCTGTTAGTTTGCGTTTCTTTTGAACACCTGGTTGGAGATGTTCTGATGTTCAGGGGCCTTGGGTAGGGGTTCTGGTCCTGGTGTTGGTCTGTGTGGTCCAGGAATTACCTAAGCTCTCTCATTTGTCAAATGGGAATGCTTATCTTGCAGGGTTGTTATGAGGATTGGAGAAAATAGATATTTAAGTCCTGGCACAAGGTTAAGTACTCAGAAGTTTATAGCATTGCTACTAGTAATCTGAGCTGAGAGGAAGGACCCAGGATTCAAATCTCAATTTTGGCACAAAATTACAAGTGTACCTGGGCAGGTTACCTCACTACGCTGGACCTCAGTTTCCTCATCTGGACATGGAAAGCATTGAATCTGATTATCTCCAACATCCATCGTAGTGCAAAAGTTCTGTGATCTGAAAGTTGAGAGTATTTTATGAATATGCTGGATGATAGAATTGGGACTTTAAATCACAAATGTGCTGTAACAGTGGAGCAAAATCAACAAGATGAAGGGTAATGGCAAATGTTTACAGTTGCCCCTTGTCTTATACTTAGATTTAGAAAACCGCAGGGATACCGAAGGTGAGGGCTCTGCCTTAAAATGATTGATGTGAGACCCAGGCAGGCCTGGCACTGCTCAGGGCTCTCTTCTGGGAGCGAGGCCGTATGCACAGTGTGAGGGAGTTTCGTGCGCAGCTGTGTCCAGAGCAGGGGATACCACAGTCCGTTGCCATTGCCAATTTCCAGATCTGTGGAGTAGAGTGTTCCGCTCATTTACTGAATACTCTGTCACAGGATGTTTGTGTCCGGTGCTAGCGGTACTGCATTTATCAGATGTGAGTTCAGGGCCTGCATATTAGGGAGCACATTGGTGACCAGAGAGGCAAGGAGCAGAGTGGGAAGGTGGCGAAAGGCCTGCAGGTTGCATGATAACAGTGGCAAGAAGTAAGGATGTTTTGCTTGGGGCAAAGAAGGCCCAGGGGCACCTGAAACTGTCTTCTTACGGTGAAGGCTGGTACCTGGGAGAGAAATCAGGCCCTGCTTTACTGTTCCAGAGGGAAGAACTCATTCTGTTAGTTGAAATAATGATGATGATGATAATTAAAAGAAATATTATCTACTATTTTTTAAATTGAATTTATTGGGGTGACATTGGTTAATAAAATTCTATAGGTTTCAGGGGTACAATTCTATAATACATCATCTGTATATTGTACTGTGTGTTCACCACCCCAAGTCAGGTCTCCTGCCATCACCGTGTATCCCCCTCTACCTTCTTCTACCTCCCACACCTGCCCCTTTCCCTTTGGTAATCTGGTAATCGTCATACTGTTAATATGAGGGTTTGTTTTTTGTTTCTTGTTGTTTTTTTTTAGTAATCCCTTTACCTTTTTCACTTAGTCCCCCTACTCCTTCCCCTCTGACAGCTCTCAGTCTGTTTTCTGTATCTATAAGTCTGTTTCTGTTTTGTTTGTTAGTTTATTTTGTTTATTAGGTTCTACCAGTAAGTGAAATCCTATGGTACTTGTCTTTCTCAGACTGGCTTATTTCACTTAGCATAATATTCTTCAGGTCCACCCATGCTGTTATAAGAGGGAAGATTTCCTTCCTTATGGCTGTGTAGTATTCCACTGTGTAAATGTACCACAGCCTTTTTATCCACTCATACTGATGGGCACTTGGGCTGCTTCCAAATCTTGGCTATTGTGAATAATACTGCAGTGAACATAGGGTGCTTGTATTCTTTCAAATTAGTGTTTCAGGTTTCTTCTGATAAATTCTCAGGGAATTGCTGGGTCATAAGGTAGTTTTATCTTTAATTTTTTGAGGTAACTCCATGCTGTTTTCCACAGTGGCTGCACCAGTCTGCATTCCCACCAGCAGTGCAGGAGGGTTCCCTTTTCTCCACTTCCTCGCCAGCACTTATTCTGTGTTGTTTTGTTGATGAGCGCCATTCTGACAGGTGTGGGGTGATATCTCATTGTGGTTTTAATTTGCATTTCTCTGATGATTAGTGAGCATTGAGCATCTTTTTATATGTCTGTTGGCCATCTGTATGTCCTTTTTGGAGAAGTGTCTAATCGGGTCCTTTGCCCATTTTTAAAAATTGGATTGTTTGTATTTTGTATTTTTTGGTGTTGAGTTGTATGAGTTCTTTATAAATTTTGGATATTAACCCCTTATCAGATGTATCATTGGCAAATATGTCTACTATTAAGTGTAGTGTGTGCCAGGCGCCAAATCAGGTACTGTACATGACTCATTGACTCTGTGGGTCATTAGGTATTTATTGTACTCATGATTCAGATAGGGAAACTGAGGTGTGGGCAGTTAAGTAACATGTCAAGGGGCAGAGCTGGGATTTGATACTGATGTGACTGGTTTCATGGCCCCTGTCTCCCCATGCCTCTCCTACACCTATAAGGTAGAAAGTAGAGGCAGGCAGGTGGGCCCAAATTAAGGCAGAGCTTTATGATAAGTCTGCCTGGTGAACTCCTGGCCCAGGTGGTGGTCAAGCAGAGTGTAGGGAGAAGCCTGTGCGGGGTTTTCCTTGGGGCATTTCTGCGGAGGGCAGGAGGCTGGGCATAGTGAGTTTGTCCAGTGGGATCATGAGCCCTAGGGCAGCCCTGGGAGGAGGGAACTGCAGCTCACAGGAGTGAAGTGGCACAGCCCCTAAGACAGAACTGGGACTCGAACGCCGGCCCGTGTGCCCTTCCGACTGCCCCACTCTGCCTTTAGCCCTTTCTGTGGTGTCGATGTGCCTTCTGTGATTTCTGTTAGCTTTTTGCCCAGATTCATTCCACCTGCTCTTCCCTTCCCCTTTGCTATATCTCACAGACTGCTTGCCATGTCCTGTAGGTGCCTGTGTTCAGAAGTGGAGCCACAGCCAGTATAGAAGCTGACTGACTGCTGGTGCCTCTCAGTGAGCATTTCATGGGTCAGAAGTCTGAGTGTCTTGGAGGAGGGCCATGGGGGGGAGGCTTTGAAGCATTTGGGGAGCTGTGTGTGATGTGGGATAGGCTGGAATTTCTAGCAGCTTAGGGCTGGTGGAGAAGGCTTGGGAAAGGCACAGCGGTGTTTCCCTCTGTTCTGGCAGCCCCTTGCCAGCCTTCCCTTAGGTGTGCTGTTTCTCTGAAAGGTGGGCTAGGAGGGAGCAGATCAGGGAAGGTAATTACTCAGTGAATTCATCCAGATCAGACAGGCTTTCTGTTTGGGAGGTGCTCTGCTGATTGAATGAAGAAACTGATCATTTGCCAGTTCAGATTACTGACTGAGGGTGGGGACTTTGGGTGTTGGGGGTTAGGGAAGCTGTTGGCACACCCGCCAGGTCCCTTGGGCTTGTGGTCCTCTGACCTGATTGCCTTGCTCTTGGCCTTATGTGGGTGAGCTCTTTTCTTTCTTCTTTTTTTCTCTCTCCCTGTGATTTTCTACCCTTTCCTCTCCCTTTTCACACAAGGTGCCACCGGAAGAGTTGGCTGGGCCAGGTTTTCAGACTCTGTTCGTCCACTCAGCGAGTGCCTGTTGTGCCACTGGCATATGACTGGGATGTGGTAGATGTGGAGCGGACACAGCAGGCTTCTGACCCGTGCTCTCTTGCAGTTGACAGTACATTCGCAAAGATGTGACTTGCCCACTTGGGCTGTCCAGGCTGAGTCAGTGAGACCACTTGATAGGGGGCAGTGAAGGGGAAGGTGTGGGGGGGAAGCATGAGGAGGGGGTCTGTAACTGGGCCATCAGCCCGAGGAGCCTCCATGCCGAGAAGGGGATGCTAACTGAAGCCTAGAATTGGAGCAGGCTGGCGGAGGGCTGAGCCAGGCTGCACAGCCCTCCCTGGGGCTGGAACAGCCAGACGGGAGCCTAGTCCAAGACAGAAGGGTGGCTAAGGGTCAGCACAGATGATCAGGGACGGGCAGAAAGCTGTCTGAAGGCTGATGTAGGAAACACTGGACGTCGGCTTCATTGGCTTTGCTGGGGTGAGGGGATATCTGCAAATGAACCGTCAAAGGAAGAATTCTGTATTGTTGATGATACGTGCAAAAGGGAGAAAAAAAGCAGCTTTGGAAGACCCAGCCCTGTCATTCCCTTTCTCCCCACTGCATCCCTCTTCATGAGGCACGTCTGTGAGTATGGGCCTAGGCTGACAGGTGGGATTTTGGCAGATGTATCCTTGCTGGAGAGGAGAAACTGGGGCCAGGATTGTCTCCTGGGTGGTGTGACTTCAGATTACTGACAGAAATGTCTCAGGGTCACTTTGGTGATTATGTGCAGATGTATCTTTAGGAGACGGACCAAAGGGAAGAGTGGGGTTTCTTATACAGCAATACCTCTAGTTTTAGAAGATTTGCTGGAGGTGGTGGGACTTCAGTAGCTCTTGGGTAGTGAAAGGAAGAGCCAGTTAGATCCAATCAGCAACCTTCTCAACAGGTGATAGCACATTATAGCGCATTTTAGAGTTTATTAATAGAAATAGAGATGATCACAGCCCTGCCTCCAGACTCGATAGGGCCAGAGTGGGCCCAGGAATTGGCATTTGATAAAACACCCAAGGATGGGAATAGGTGGGCTGGTAACCACAGGGAGAGAAATGCTGTTTTGAAAGGAACTCAGCATTTGGAAAGAGCTCCAGACAGAGGTTTGGAGACCTCAGTGATTGGCCTTGATGCAAGTCACTTCCTTCAGTACAGTATCTGCCGCAGGACTTTCTAGGACTTCTGTGAGGGTCACTTATGTGAAACCCCATTTGATCAGTACACATTTTTCTGTGAATGAAGACTGTTGTCATTGATTTTGCAATCACAGTAGAAATGTACAGAAGAGTCTGGACTGATTGAAGCCAGGGAATGGGAAGGGAGAAGAAATGTGGGTCAAATGATCTTTGAAGACCCATGACTTTGGGGATCTTCCTCAAAAAAAAAACAAAAATTCAAGGAATTTCTCCCCTTTCCCCCAATCCAGTTGGTAAATATTTTTTTAAAGTGTGGGTGGTTGGTTCAGTCTTGAGATAGGCGAGTAGCAAGGAGAGAGGTCCCAGAGCTTCCTAATTATAGCACCTTCTGGATCGCCTTCCCTCTTTCCTTGGTGCTGATGTTGCTTAAACTGAGCAATTAGAGCTGTAGGATGCTGCTGGGAGCCCCAGGCATGTGTGACCTGTCCTGCCCTGGGAGGTTTTGCTGATGTCCTGCAGCGTGAAGTTGGGAGTAGAAATCACTTGCACCCAGAGTTTATTTTCTGTACATCGCTTCTCAAGCCATGTCCTGGTTGCTGGACACCCTTTGGAGGAGAGTAGGTTGGAGCAGAGCTTCCATGTGGCACAACTTCAGGGAACACGCTTCCTAGGAACACAGTGTGACTGCATGAAGTTGGGTAATGGCAGGAAGAAATTCTTCCCTGGACAGGCTGCAGTGTGAGGCATCCGTATTTTGTTACTAAACTCTATTGGTTCCTTGGCTCTCTGGTCTTTATTCTCAGTTTTGGTGTCCAATGAGGTTAGAAGGAATTATATACATAGTTACGATGAAACTGATCATCGTCATCGTCAAAATAGGTTGTCCCAAGACTGCTCTCACCATATTTGGCGTTAGAATACATTTAGAAGCAATCATTTAATCAACAAGTATTTGTTGAGTGTGGCTCTGTGCCTCTGAACTGTGCAGAGTTACGGAGGGGAGTTTGG
The DNA here is from genome assembly GCF_036850995.1 of Saccopteryx leptura. NCBI lineage: Eukaryota > Metazoa > Chordata > Mammalia > Chiroptera > Emballonuridae > Saccopteryx > Saccopteryx leptura. Next base: position 114,551,741 of record NC_089504.1, read on the forward strand.
GGTAGGAGTTGGAGAGGGACTCAGTGGATAAGTTGTTCTCCGATAATAGAGGGTTAACTCCTTTCTTCGGTCTGCGTTTTTGTCTAATACTGTCAGGTCCTGGAAGGTGGTTACTGTCTAGCTCTCATGTTGTTGGCATTTCTGGTGTAGGCAGGGTAAGGGTAGGAGTGATTTTGATGTGGAAGCTCAGGGGGTCACATTCAGAAATGGAATCTGGGTTTGCTCAGTGCAGCTCTTGACCCACTTTCCTATGGCTGGTAGATTTGAGGGTGTGGATTGGGAGTTTCCGTTCTTTCCAGAGAGGGACTGTAGTTACAGAGGATGACCCACTCACCCTTCCTCCCTTTCAGAGCTCCCCAGGTCAGCACTCTTAGTGAGTTATCTTCTTCTACCTCCAACCCGGGCCGCCAGCCCGCTGCGGCTATGTGCTACAGCTGGGTCCACAGAGCTTAAAATAGCAGTATGAGCTGGCCGCTTAGCATGTGGGGAGCCCGCCCGAGGCATGATGGGGCAGCTGCTTGGAGTTGGGGCTCTGCTGGAACTAACCACTGAGTTGGAGAGCTTTCTTTGGGGTTTTCTTGTAGGCTCGGGCTGTAGGTTAGGGATTGGTGTGGATGGGGGTTCAGGCGTGGCTGGTGCAGAGGGGAAGGAAAGAGCTTGTCTTTCCTAAGAACTTTAAGGGAATGCCTCGAAGTTGACCTCAGTGCTCCCACTGCAGAGCTCAGAGACCCTCAGACTGGGCGTGCTAGCCCTGACACTTCATACTGCCTGGGGTCAGCCACATATATCCCATTCAGCTCAAATGAAGAGAGAAAATGAGGTGTGGAGGTGGGGTGGAGGATGTGGCTGTGCCTAGTCACAGGTGGCAGGGCCAGGGTGAGAACATAGGCATCCTGAGTCCCAGCCGGCAGGCACTAACCCCTGGCTCCTCCATTCCCCAGCTGCCTCCTCCTAAGAAGCCAAGACGGCGCCTAGAGGATTCGGCAGAGACCTTCAGGCATTCGTTCATTCAACAAGGATTGATCGAATACCCACAATGTGTAAAGCTATGTTTTTGCTGTGGAAATACAGCAATGAATAAAACATTACCAAGATCCCTGCCCTCATAAAGTTTTGTTCTGGAGGGGGAGAGTGATTATAAATGATCAATTTGTAAATGTGAATGATATTGTATGTGGGGTTAAGAGCTATGGGGAAAGCAGAACAGGATAGGAGAGATTGAGTGTGTGGGGGAGGTGCTGCTTTGAATGGGTGGGCAGGGAAGGTCTCATGGAGAAGGTGGTGTGTGAGCAAAGGTGTAAAGGAGATGAGATAGTTAGCAATACAGATTTAGGGGAAGAATGTTCCAGTAGAGGGAATACCCAGCATGAAGCCTGTCTGTAAGAAACAGCAAGGACAGTATGGTCAGAGTGGAGTGAGTGTATGTGTGTGAGTTGTGCAAATACTTATCAGAGTTTTGTCTCTTACTCTGAGAGAGATAGGAAGCCAGAGGGCTTTGAGCAGAGCAGTAACCTGATCTGATTTACATTGTAGGGTAACACAGGAGCTAATTTCAGTTATTTTTCTCCTGTTCTTAGGCTGCCTGTGGGGATCCCGTCCTTTCCCTATGATTTGTCTAGACTCCATTCCTATTCCCAGAATTCTTCTCCTGATGAAGAAGGTCAAGATAGTACTACATTTGTTAAACATTTACCCGCCAAACACTGGTTTGTGATCCTCACTCTGCCTGGGCTGTGGGTTTGTATGGCAAAGCTGCTGGCTGTTTTCAGTCTGCAGAGCTCCTGTATTCATGTTGTATGAAGTAAAAAAGAACACAGGGGACATGTTGGCTGAGGTTGTGACACAAGGTGTTGTTAGGAGCTGCTAGTGTGTTCCCCAGACTGACAGAGCTTACCCACGGTACTGTGACATGGGGCCTCCCTATTGTTCCTGGACGGGTCGTCCTCATGCACGAATGCACTCTCTCTCACCTTACATTTTTCCTTTCTTTTGCCTACCTCTGTGCATGTAGGATAGCTATGTGCAGGCCTAAGTAGGGGTCAGCTATGGGCCTAAAAGCAGGGCCAAGCACTGGGCGCAGGTACAAGCATTTGGGGTAAGGCAAGAGCTTTGGTTTGGAAGTCAGGAGCTGTGGGTTCCAGTCTCAGCTCTGCTGCTGATTACCTTAGGCAAGTCTCCTCTTGTCTTTGGTTGTTAGTTTCCTCATGTATAGACTGGAATGCCTTCCCTTCCTGTATATCGTGCAGGAGTGTGGTGAAGGTCATGTGTGCTCATAAGTATGAAAGCCCCTTGAACAAGCTATAAGACTCAAAATGAACATGCCTTTGTTTACAGTGTTCAGGTAACTGGGCCCCCTCGCCTCCGCCCTCCTCCTGCTCGGAGGACAGCCCAGCATGCATCTTGCCTTCTCTAAGAAGCCTTCCCTGATGAGCAGGCCTCCTTGGGCCTCTGAGCACTGAGTTTGCACTGCCCACTCTGGCACGTGTTCATGTGCTCCGTCACTGGCTGCCTTTTCATCTTGTTGCTCTTCCCCCAGATTGTAGCTGCTCGGTACCATCCACAGTGGCGAGCTGAGGATGGGCATGGAGTGATGGCTCAGGAGACCTCGGGTGATGAGTAGTCAGTGTCAGTGTCGTTTGTCTTTATATCACATTCATATGCAATGTGACAGATGGTTGTAGTGGGTGTGAATGAAGATTCTGAAGTGGAGTACTGTCCAATGGATGCAGCAGTTTCCCAGTCAGTGCCTCATCTGTCCCTCAAAATCATGCCCGACTTTGTTTTATGAATGAGGAAATGGAAGTGTGCTCACTCATTTTATTCATTTGTTCATTCAAAAAATGTGTACTGTGTTCGGAGAGCTGTGAGCCTCTTGTCCAGGTCACACAGAAAGTGTCAGAGCTGAGATGGGGGCCCCAGCCCTTCATTCTGCCTGGCTACCTGCTGTATAACTCTGTTTGCCTGGTGCTGTCCTTTCCAGCAGCAGATGGGGCGGAAGAGTAGAGTGTTCATTCGTGGTCAGGCTCAGGGGCAACATCGGTGCTCAGTGCCTGTCCCTGCTGCGTCCCTGTGACCGAGGCTGCGGCTGGCATTTCCTCTGGCAGCAGTGTGGGGGAGGGAAAGAGCAGGTGTGTCCTGGCACTGGGCCTGACTGGGCTATGGAAGCACCTCTTGGGGCTGGTGCTCTCGGGGGATGAGTGACACACTGGCACCCAGACACGTCAGGCCTTGCGGAACCCAGCCACATTCTCTGAACTCCAGGTTGGATATCTGAGTTCCCTGTTAGTTCAGGAGATGGTCAAATCTGGTGGGGTCCCCTGAGAGGGCCTCCAGAGGGGAGGACAAATGGTGGTGATCTCGCTAGTTGAGCGCCTGTCAGACAGGTCGAGGACTGCGTTGGAGTGTCTGATACATGGTTGAGGTGAGTACATATGGTGAAGGCGGGGTGAGGCCTGTAGGCTGTGTGTGTTGTGTGAGGGATTTGGTTTTCCATCGGATTTCTGAAGTGCTCACCACAGATAAAACTAGGCTGTTGTGCGAGAAGAACACAGGTGAGTTTGTCCCCAAAGGAGCTTCTGGTAGTCATGCAGGAAGACATTTATGCAAACAACCAAGACACAAGGCTGAATAAAATCAGTGCCCCAAAATTGCAATTAGGAACAAGAAGAGAGCCTCATAGTTTGGTGGATTCTTAGGATCAGGGGATGTGGCATGGGGGATGTGGCATTTGAGGAGAGCCTTGAACCGTCTGCTCAAGAAAGAGACAGGCGCTGGAGCCCTCACAAGTAGAGGGCAGTGCATGAGCAGAGTATGGAAGCAGGAAGGTGGAATGTGTAGGGAATAGTGAGGAACTGGGCGCATAGGGCACAGGTGAAATAAGGGACTGTGTGAAATTAGGCCAACAAAGCAGAGTGACTGTGAAATGAGGCCAACAAAGCACAGGGTCTTGAATGCCAAGTTTGAGAATTTGTGTAAAATCCCTAAGGAGCTGGTGGAAAGGACAGAGTGGTGTATCCAGAGCTCTCTCTCGGGACAGCGATGGTGGCAGCATGTGGCAGGGTGAATCAGGAGAAGGACTGGAGGCAGGGCGTCAGGTCAGTAGACTGGCAGGAGCTGGGCTGGCGGTCGTGAGGAGGGAGACTGTGCTGGGATGGGTTGTGCGCCTCTGCTTTCACGGTGTGTATGTGATACTGGCTGCCTTCTGGGCACGTGTTGAAAATGTTTGGGTCAGTGAAACGTGGTTGGTACATACCATGTGTGGTTGGGTTATGACAGGAATGACTTTCTGCCAGAGAAACCTAAGGGAAACTTTGGAAAGAAGAGTTTTTTTGGTAGCCCAAATAGCAGTTTGGTACGTTTTGTGACCATTTTCACCTCAGGTACTTTGAGAGGAGAAACATACCACCAGGTTTGGGAAAGTCTGGTTGCTTCTCAGCCGGAGGCACCTTGAATAACTTAGCCGCATGGACATGGGTCAGTCTGTGGTGGGCGGAGAGATGCTGAATGCGACCATGGCTGGTGCTGCAGCCTCACTCAACAAAGGGGCCAGTAGAGGGTCAGAGACCACAAGTGACTTCACGCACTGTGAGACTGAGTCCGCAGACAGCCACGTCTGCACAGTAGGGGTGCCCCGATATGTCTCCCGCTCTCCCTCCCTCATGCACCCTCACTCTCTCCAGCCAGGGTGGGTCATGTCCAGGCTCCCTTCCCCGGTGCCTTAGAGCAGTGGACTCAGGGCATTGTCCCTGGTCTGTTTCCACTAGAGCACCTTCAGGTGCTATGCACATGCTGCCCTTTCCTGCAGTAGTCGAGGCTCCACAGGGGGAGAGAGGGAAGTGGGGAGGCAGCATGCAGCAGTTCCCAAACCAGGGAAGGGGTCCCAGAGTAGTTCCTGAACCCGGTGAGGATAGCTGCAGAGTGGCCTTGCAGGCAGGCTAGATGCTGGTCAGAAATTGCTGTTCCCAGAGGCAACACCCTCCATGGTTTAGGAATATTGGATTCACTGGGTCAGTAAATTTCCACTGGTACGTGGCACTAAACTTCAGGCTCATCACACTTGCTGGTGCCTGCCGTCTGGACTATCTCTTCCTGAAGCCACCTGTGCTCCTTGAGAAGTACTAGTAACATGTGTCTTTCTCCCCTGTCTCCTGGGTGCGGGTGGCTCAGTGTGTGCCTGCCTGCGAGTGCAGGTACACTTGTCTGTCCCGCACAACACCTCACACACCAGGCCTCTTAGGGAGCTGACAGGCATGCTGATTGGGCTTGGGATTAAAGATGGAGTGGTTTCCAGGGATGTTTCTGTAGAAAAGGGCCTGAGAGCCCAGGGTGGGCAACTCACAGGGCCGGCTACCATCCTGTGCTCCCAGGCTCAGCCTCTGCTGCTCTTTCTCATCCTGTCAACAGAGGAGACTGTCCTTTGGGAGTGGCAGTTCTTGCTCTTTGCTTAAAGCCTCTCCTGATAAAGCCCCCCACAAAGGCCCTCACTGCTTTATTCATATGTCTGTGGTGATTTAGGAGCTTCTTTCTGATAGAAACTATGCTGTGGGCTATGCTACCAAGATGATGGACACAGCCCTTGCCCTCAAGGAGCTCACAGTCTTGGGGCAGGGGGCGCGTGAACAAGCAGCAGTGTGGTGGGGTGGGCTCAGGGTGTGCTGTGCTCCAAGCAGAGCCCCACCTGCTTCCTCTAATGTCACAGAAGAGTCAAGAGTAATACTGATGCCACCTGGACTGTGGAAGTGAGCCAGTCAGAATGTGCTGGGAAAGGCGGTCCAGGCGGAGGGAGTAGCAAGTGCTCAGGCCAGGAGATGAGGAAGACTTCGATGTGGGTTTATTTTGGTGGGAGTGTAGGTCAAGTAAGGTGTGGGGGAGGGGGCTGATGAGAGGAATAGGGGGTGGGGAAGCACCTGTGCTGGTTAACTGACACCCAGGGTTACCTCTACTCCAACCCCACCTTCTCTTCAAGTTCACTTTCTGGGAAGCTTCATTTTGGCTGGGTCTGTGGACATGTTCTCTGCAGGTGTCTTGGGTACTCTGGCTTTGCCTAGCCATCCCTTACCAGGAGTTACTTCCTCCTGCTCTCTGCCTGTCCAGTCCTGTCCATTTTCCAAGTGTCAAGTTAGGTTTCATTTCACAGGGTGGGAATTTTAAGTCTGGAAGAAGCCTTAGAGAACAGCTAATTCAACCTCCTTGTTTTGTGGATGAGGAGGTAATTGGTGTCCTGAGGTTTTGTTCCTTAGGCCCAAGGTGACCATGCAACTGAAAGGCTCACAAAAGCCTTCCTAATGATGCTGGCCTACCCTGTGCACACAATCCCCCCTGTGAGCTCCTATTCATTTGTTCAAGTATTCACTGTGTCCCTAGTTCTGATTAGGCATTGTACTGGGCACACAGTACTGACAGCCAGACCCAATCCTGCTGCGCTGGGGTTTATGATCTGTTAGGACAAGAAGACAACTGTCAATCAAGTAAACATGTTCAGTTGACCTTTGAACAGTACAGGCGTTAAGGATGTAGACCCTGCATGGTTGAAAATCCACATGTAACTTTTGACTCCCCTAAAACTTAACTACTAATTGTCTACTGTTGACTGGAACCCTTACTGATAATATAAATAATCTGTTTACACATATTTTGTATGTTATATGCAGTATTCTTGCAATAAAATAAGCTACAGAAAAGAAAGTTTTAAAGAAAATCACGGGGGGAGGGAGGTTTTAGGGGAGAAGGGTGAGGGAAGGGGAGTAAAGAGGGACAAATATAAGGTGATAGAACATGATTTGACTTTGGGTAATGGGTATACAACATAATCAACAGTTCAAGTGCTATAGAGATGTTCACCTGAAACCTGTGTACTCCAATTGATCAATGTCACCTGTTAAATTTTTCTAAATAAAAAAAAAAGTCCTATTAGCATACTTCCTTGCATTAAACCAGGGGTCCCCAAACTTTTTACACAGGGGGCCAGTTCACTGTCCCTCAGACCGTTGGAGGGCCACCACATACAGTGCTCCTCTCACTGACCACCAATGAAAGAGGTGCCCCTTCTGGAAGTGCGGGGGGTGGTAGTGGTGGTGGATAAATGGCCTCAGGGGGCCGTAGTTTGGGGACGCTTGCTTAAACCTTTTGATTGGCTCCATAAATAAATAAATAATCATAAGGAAAATACATTTACAGTATTTATTTATTTATTTATTTATTTTTTTTCTTTCATTTTTCTGAAGCTAGAAACAGGGAGAGACAGTCAGACAGACTCCTGCATGCGCCCGACCGGGATCCACCCGGCACGCCCACCAGGGGCGCCGCTCTGCCCACCAGGGGGCGATGCTCTGCCCATCCTGGGCGTCGCCATGTTGCGACCAGAGCCACTCTAGCGCCTGAGGCAGAGGCCACAGAGCCATCCCCAGCGCCCGGGCCATCTTTGCTCCAATGGAGCCTTGGCTGCGGGAGGGGAAGAGAGAGACAGAGAGGAAAGCGCGGTGGAGGGGTGGAGAAGCAAATGGGCGCTTCTCCTGTGTGCCCTGGCCGGGAATCGAACCCGAGTCCTCCGCACGCTAGGCCGACGCTCTACCACTGAGCCAACCGGCCAGGGCTACAGTATTTATTTAAAAAAACCCATATATAAGTGGACCCACACAGTTCAAATCCATTTTGTTCAAGGGTCAACTGTACTTTCCAACTGGGTTGAGAACTAGGAGAGAAAAAGACAATGGTGCTATGAGACTGAACATTGTGGGGAGGGGCTTTCATTTAGCCAGTAGGGAGACAGTCACAAAACCGGAAGAGAATTTTTGAAGAATTTACAAGAGCTTATGGAGGAGTAGAACTAAATCAGACAGTGGGTTGTGGAAGAGCACTCCAGGCTAGGGAAGAACGTGAACAAAACCTCTGCAGAGAGAAAGTTCTGAGGGTTCAATGGTTGGAGCATACTGAGAGAATAGTTGGAAACGGGGCTGGAGAGGTAGGCCGGAGCCAGTCATGCTGGACCTTTGAGGTTGTTTTAGGAATTTGGGTTGTAACAGAACAGTAAAATAGCAAACACATACACACACACACTCTCACTGACACACACTCATAAGCTCAGTGAAATGGGAAGCCACTGATGAGATTTAAGTAGGAGGACAGTTTGAGTGAGAAGATGGCGTCGCTGCTCTGTGCCGCGGACTGAGGGCAGGAGTGGGAATGCGAGCTTTGTCGAGGCTGCTGCAGGAGCAGGGAGAAGTGATGGTCGGCTGGACTACAGCAGAGCCTGTGAGGATAGCGCAAGTGGAAGGCAGCTCACTGGGCAGGACTTCTGTCCTGTGGGGCCAGTGACAACTAGGAGTTAAGGATGGATCTTGGGCTTCTGGCGTAGGCAATGGGGTGGGTGCTTAGCTTGTTTATTGCTAAAAAGAGGGTACTGCCATGGTGGGGGGCAGGGCTGGGGCAAGTCAGTCCCTCTGGGAAAGACAGCCAAGTGGGGGTGCCAGTTAGGGGTTGGATATGTATGCTTTGCGGCTCGGAAGACAGGTCAGGTCCAGGTAACTAGGTTTCGCCAGCATGTGCGTGGTACTGAAAGGGATGGTCAAATGCAGGAGTGTCAGGCAGAGGAGGAGAAGGTCCAGAACTGAGGGGCTCCGACTGAGAAAGGAGCTGAGGAGAACGAGCTGCCGGTGCTGACCCTTAGAATTTGAGCCACAGAGCCTTGTACTGATTATGTGTTATCTTGTATCTTTTTCTATTCAACTACATTATAATTAGATGGGGACTGGGACTATATTTAGTGTAATAGTAATTATTGTTGATAATGGTAATGGTGCTTCAATTCATTGAATATTTTTAGACATGTGCTATGTGTATTATATTTATAACCTTTATCTCTATTTTCTTTTTAAAAAAATTATTGGGCCAGTATTTGTTAATAACATGGTATAAGTTTCAGGTGTACAACTTCATAATACTTTATCTGTATATTTTATTGTATGCTCATCACCCAAAGTTTAATCTCCTTCCGTCACCATTTTTGACCTCCTTTATCCTCTTTGTCCTCCCCTCCCTTCTCTGTTTTCTTTTTTGTGACAGAGACAGAGAGAGACAGAAAGAGGGGCAGACAAGAAGGGAGAGAGATGAGAAGCATCAATTCTTCTTTGTGGCACCTTAGTTGTTCATTGTTTGCTTTCTCATATGTGCCTGGACCAGGGGGCTCCAGCTGAGCCAGTGACCCCTTGATTAAGCCAGCGACCTTGGGTTCAGGATGCTGGCTTTTTCTTTTTTTGCTCAAGGCAGATGAGCCCACGCTCAAGCTGGCGACTTTGGGGTCTCGAACCTGGGTCCTCCTGGGTCCTCCGCATCCCAGTCCAACACTCTAGCCACTGCGCCACCACCTGGTCAGGCTCCATGAGATTATTTTGCCAGAGATTTGTTCCCTGTGTTTGGGTAGGGCAGTGGGTGTAGACAGGGGTCACTGAAGGCATCTTAGCAGATGGCATCCTTTCTCACAGAGCCAGGCCCCACTGACCCACAGTTACCAGGACACATGGTGTGTATACTGAGTGGCTGGCTTTGTGACAGTCCCTCCATACCTCTTGGCTGGCTCCTCATGATCTAGAAGCCTCATTTTTCGTGCTCCTGGCTGGGTCAGAAGTAGTATGGCTAGCTCATAGCCGTGAGCTTAGCTCCTCGGAGCTAAGTGGACTGTCCACAGTCTCACTAGTGCATGCTCTGACCAGTGTGCTTACCTGTCATTTGTGGAATGTGGACACATTGTTGAGGGTCTCTTCACAGTTGTTTTCTCAGTAGCCAGTTGCGACCTCTGACAAGGACTGAACACAGCCAGCTCTTAGACTTGGAGACATAGCTGTAGCACCAGGGAGTCCACACAGTTCACCAGTGGTTTAGCTGGAGGCAGACCTGCGTTTTCCTGACAGCTCCTCCAAGAGGTGTGACCCATTAGGATGCAGAGGAGTCCCATAGCAGCTTGTCCTCTGTCTTGCTCCTGTCTCAGCCTTCTTTTTTTCCACCTCCTGTGTCTCTTGACTCTTCCTCCAAAATCGTTCTGACTTGTAAGCGTTTATTTATCTGGCCATTTCTCCACTCATTTCATTCAGGCTGTGTGCTAGGGACATGGCTGTGAGCAGAGCAGCTGACCGCATGGCCTTTACACTCAGTCCTCTGTAGCTGGGCACTGAAATTTCCTGTTCTCTCGTCAAGTTCTGATGCCCTCAGATATCCTGCTTTCTAGGAACAGTTCCATAGATTTCTGGCTTGGGTCCCATCCTCTGGTTAATGAACTTGGAGAGAACGCAGGGCTTAGGCATGGTGGTCTTCCTTTTCCCTCTACCTAACAGCACTTTCTGTCCTATCGTGGTCACTGTGTGACAGGTACTGGGGGGGGGGGGTGAAATGGTTAAGATGCAGCCCTTGCCTCCTTTGAGAAACCCAGTGGCCAGAGCAGAGGCAGATGGGCACACTGTAACTGCAGTCTGAACAAAGAACTGGGGGCCCGAAGGAGGAGGATCAGCCTCTCCGCAGAGACAGCCACCCTGTGGACTGTCCTGAGCAAGTCATCCCTCCAGCTAACTGTGATTCCTTCCACCGCAGCCAAACCGTTTGTTTGTTTTCCTTATTAGACTTAGAAACTAAACAAACAAAACTACCTTTAGTTCTTTTCTGCCTCGACCCTTTCAGCATCGTTACTGTCCTTCCTGAATCCTAGCCAAGTTTCATTTCCACGGCTAAGCAGAGACTCCCCCTGCCTCGATCCTCTGCGCCGTCCCCTGCTGAGTGAATCTGCATGCAGACGTCTCTGGATGTGGGCCCCCTGCTAGGGACCTCTGCAGCCTTTTTTCTTGGCAGTGTAGGTAAATGGTTTGCTGAGCAAGTATAGTATTTTCTATATTGCTGAAAAAGTTCTCAGTTTTGGAGTTTATAAACATCAGGGTGAGGCGAGTCTCTCTTCTTCTACCATGGCAGCCCATCTCACACATTCCCTTGGATAGCAAGTGCCACTTTGTGTCTAATGTAAATTCTGGGTTGAGGCTGTCTTGTTTGAGGTTTAGAGGGACAGGATGCTTCACCAGCTGCACACATTGTCAAATACAGAAATAATCAGCACAGGCCTGAAAGGGGATGTGTGTTGGCCCATCAGCTCTGGCTGTGTGTGGGTGAGTGAGAGACTAAAGACTGAGCTGTCTTGCACTGCAAGCCTGGGAAACTCAGTGAGAGGCAGAGAGAGTTTGGCATTTGCTCTGAAGCCCACATCTCCACAGTTGCCAGTCAGCAGAGATGTTGCATGTTGATTTCACATACTCACTTTTCTTCTTCCCCTCTGGGAATTCTGTACTTGCTTCATTTTTTTTTAGTTATTTAAAAAAAAAAAAAAAGGAAAGAAAAGGCAGCTATGCCTTGTTCACATGCTCAGAGATCGTCAAGGGCAGTTGCTACCTTCCAGCTCTCCTGAGCATGGCAAGTAGTTATCAGGAGGGGCAGGGGAGACGGTGGCTCACCTCACCTTTTCTCTCTGGTGGCTCTTTCTGCACCAACAGCTAAGAAATTGAGGTAAACCACAGCAGCTGGTCTTCTTGCCTTTCCGCCATCCTGCTGCCAGGCCCAGCTTCCTTGGGCACCAATTTTGTAATTTAAGGCCTGGAACAGCTCACTTTGACTTCCAGACACATTCTTCTGCTTCAGTCAGGCCTGAGTCCTCACTACTTCTGAGTGCACCGTACCCACTCCTTCCTAGATAATGCTCCTCCTCACACCCCATCTACAGCCACTCCAGAGAGCCCTTCTGTGAGGAAGGGCCTAAGGGACAGCTCTTGGCCAGTCCTATCATGGTACACGCTTGCCGTCTCACTCTGCTTTGGGCTTTGAAGGTACTTTCTTGGAGTAGGGGTAAAGGCTGGTAACTTCAGCTAGCTTGTGAGCTCCCTGAGATCCATGGCCATGTCCCGTGCAACTTGTATATTTTAGGGTCCTGGTTCAGCATCTTGCCTGTGATGAACATGCTACTATGAATGCATAGCTTGTTTGTGGTGGCTGAACCTACCTTCCTATGGTTCCTCTCCCATCTCTGTCCAAGGTGTCTTCCTGTCCTGGACCAACTTCCTGGCTTTCAGACTATATTCTCCCTGTACCCGCTTCCTCCTTCTAACCGTCTGTAAGATAACTCAGGTCTGTTTCCTCGGGGACTCACCTAAGCTGATTATCAGTCCACCGGCACTGCCCCAACCACACCTTTCCCTCTTGCCTCTTACTCAGAGTCCTTTTATCTAATGACCTCTCATCAGGACATGAGATTCTAGGATCCCAGTATGCTTTTAAATACTGTCTCTTAGACGGAAAGATTCCCAAGGGCAGGAACTAGGTATAGAGCCCAAGATAGTAAAGAACATGGGCTTTGAAATCAGTTTCCTTACCTCTGAAATGGGCTAATAACCATAGCTGTCTCATAGGGTTGTTATGAGGATTCAGTGAATTATTGCATTTGAAACCTGATGCCTGGGGTATAATGAGAACTGTTACACTGGGTAGTCTCCTTCTGTGTCTTACATGCCTGTTGTCCTTCTCTCCCCCCATGCCACCAGGTCCTCAGTTGATGAGGAAATAGTTACTGACACAAATCTATTTATAATAAACAATGAAGGTGGAAAGACAGTGGGGAGGCTGTTCTCACTGACCAAGGTTTGAGATGGGAGAACAGATTTAAAAAAAGAAGGAGATAGAGGGGGCTAGCCTGGGAGGGTTCTTGCTGTAACCAACTCCCCATCTGAGACTAGCAGTGACAGCCCTTAATAGTTGTTCAATGCTTACAGTCATCGGACTGTTCCCAAATGTGCCTGTTCACTTTATTCTCAGGACACCTCTGGGGTTAGGCTCTATTAATGCCCATTTTATAGAGGAGGAATGGGAGCTCAGAGAGGCAAACTACCTTGCCCTTGATCACAGCTACAAACTGAGCTAAGAGTGAAGAATAGGTCTCAGACACGAGTCCCACATGTAAATGATCTCTCCTTCATCAGAGAAGTGGTGTTGTAAGGATGAAGTGGCAGCCATGAGCCCTCAGGAGCCTGCTGGTCGGCTGAGACTGAAGAGAACAAAAGGTGTTAGCCATTCCAGTCAGGTGGCTGTGGGCTCTGTGAGGAGCTGGCCAGGCATCTGCCCCTCATCTGTAAACAGCACCCACAGGACTGAGTGCCCAATGAGGAGGTGCTGTAGCAAGGTGCCACAGCTGTGACACAAACTAGATTTCCTTGCTGGGCTGCTGTCTGCGTGGAGATGGAGCTCAGAACAGTAACAGCACTGCAGGCCCCTGGAGAGACCCTGAGAGATTTCACCCTAGCCTAGGATGTAGGCCTGCCTGGGCGCCAGTGAGGGTGCATGGCCACCGCAGTAGGCCTGTGGTGAGGGTTTTAAGTCCCTCTAGTCTGAGTAAATGTCCCTCTCCGTTCCACCACAGCCAGTGGCAGTAGCTCTGTTCTGGCCTTGGTGGTGAAAGTCCTCTGGTCTTTCTGACTAGATTGTATGTGTCTGAAGGGCAGGGAGCAGCACACCTTACAATTTCCTCAAGGGCCTGCCTGGCCCTGTGCTCAGCACATTGAAGCAGGTTAGAAGAATTAAGTGTCTGATGGGATCCAGGGAGGCCATTTCACACTCACAGCCCCGAACGGCATGAATTCTCTATTCAGCCATTCCAGTCGAGCGTCCCCTCCCCTCCAGACGCTAAGCCCTGTGTTAGGTGTTGGGGATACTGACCCTAGTAGAACTTGGTTCTGCCCTCGGGTGCTCTCAGCACTCTCTTGCTGGTGGCAGAAGAGTTGGGTTCGCCCCCCTCCCCAAGTTTTCTAGTCTTTGTTTGCCAACTGCGGTATCCCAGGTCAGAAATGCAGAATACTGCACAAGCCCAGGGGACGCTGCCCCAGACGCAGTGTTTTATGGTAGGATGAGGGCTCCTCCTGCTTGTTCCCAAGCCCCTAGCAAGAGCCTTCTTCCTGCTGCTTCCTTGACCAGCCCCTTACTTGCACTCCTCACGGGAGGGAATCCAGCCTGCGTCCAAGGGCACTGCTTCATCATCCTTGGCAATGGCAGGACCGCACCTCTGCCACTTACTCCTTAGCACCGCTCTTGTCCAAGCCAGTGCGGCGTCCCACTCCGGCAGGCGGGGCGGGGGAGGAGGACTCGCGCAGCTGCAGGAGCCTCGCAGAGCCGCGGGAGTGCGCGCGCGTGCGCGCGGAGGGGCGGGGAAGCCAGCGCGTGCCCAGGGGAGGCCCCAAGTGCCTTTCCTACACCTAAAGCGGTTCCTGCGGACCTTTCTCCCTGTGTGTCGAAGCCGGACCCACGTCTGCAAAAGCGTAGCGGGGTGATGGTGGTGGTGGTGGTGGTGTGTGTGTGTGTTTGTGTGTAGCTGGGAAACCATGTACCGCAGGTCGGACTGGCACTGCACAGGGGGCGGCAGCCAGGGTGACAGTAGCCACGCTTCTTTACCCCTTCAGTTCTCCCACTCTTTTTTCCTCCGGTTTCCTTGAGTCGTTGGTACCTCCAGTCATTTCCCTCCTCTACCGCCCCATTTTCTGCGGTAGAAGAGACCAGCGCCTTCTGTGAAGATTCTGGGTCACCCCCAGGTCTAGAGCCCTTGACATTTAGCGAGGGTTCGCGTCGCACGGGTGTAGGCACACAGCAGAACGCTAATCCTATTAAAGATACGGTGTCATTGGGGAGGGGGAGGCTGCACCCTTCCCACCCTCCCCTGGCAGATCTCTCGCTCATTGGTCCAATGCAAAGCAGGGGGCGGGGCCGAGGGCCCGGCAAGGGGGCTCGGGGCGATTTAGGAGTCGGGAGTCGGAGCTGGGATTTCTCTGGGAAAGCCCAGCTGTGGTAGCTGCAGCAGATCTCCCGGCACTGTCCGTGGCGTGCCCGCCCAGCCCAGGGCTGGAGAGCGGCTCCGCGAAGTCGCGGAGCGAAAGGAGGCGGAGCAGCCGCAAAGTGGTCGGGGCTCAGCTCTGGGGCTGGGCTGGGCGAGGTGTGTGCCCTGGGAGCCTGGTCCTGGCGCCCTTGTGCCTCGCGTGGAGCGGCCAGTGCACCGGGAGGCGAACTGACGCTCTGGAAAGAGAAATCAAATTGCAGCTTTCCCAAAGACGCTAAGTTACGCAGGCCAGCCAGTTCCCAGAGAGTGTTCGCGAGCGCGCAGAGAGCCGAGCTGCGGAGCCCTCCCGGACTAGCCGGCTGGGAGTGGGGCAGCGGCTCCTGTGCACGGTGTCCGGTGCGGACTGCGCCTCTGTACAGAAGGGCGTGCAAGGCTCCACCGGGCCGCCTGCAGCCCGCGCCCCACTTGGGCGCCCCCTCCGTCCCACTCCGGGAGCAATGCCCCCCGCCCCTTGCGTCCCCCGGGAACGTCTCGAGCATGGAGAAGTCGAGTAGCGAGGATTCTTCGATCCACCGGAGTCCATCTTTGGACAGCAAGGACTCGGACTTTGCCAAACCGTCCACCTCGGGCCGCCCGTTCGGCCGCGGCTTCGCAGCCGGCGCCTTCTATGGCACCTCGGGCGCCCGGGGCCAGAGCCGCGCTGAGGCTGGCGTCAAGTCTGACAAGTACAATGCTCCCAAAGGCAGCAAGTACGTGGTGTTTTACCTGGACCTGTCCTTTGTTTTCCTCCTAGAATTTAAGAAGTGCAACATGGCCAGGGGCTGCCTCTGCTGCTTGAAGTACATGATGTTCCTCTTCAATTTGATATTCTGGGTAAGTCCTTGCCTTATTGCTCCCTTTGCTTCCAGTCTTCATCTGTATCTCTTGGTGCTGCATTGCTCTGCTCTCTGCATAATACCAAGTGGGGTCCCCCCCATCCACGTATTTTCCTTTCCTTTCTCTTTCCTTGATGGCTGAATGGAGGCTCCAAATTGCCTGTCGTCCAGGAGAGACTTACTCTACTCTTAGGAGGTGGGCAAAGTTTGCTGCCATCTCCTTCCCCTATAAGAAATCCATTCTGGAAGTGCCTCTAACTGGATTAGCTGCAGAAATTGGTGTAGGGTCAGCATTTTTAACAGCTGTGACCCTGAGTTGAAGACAGGCACAAGTGTGGATGATAGTCTTCTGACTTTCTTCTTGTATTCCCCATAAATATGCAAGAATACCATCGGCAGCACGTTATGAGCAGGAGGTGGTGGAATGGTAGAGGTCACATCCTCCCACTCCTGTCAGTGAACCCTAGGAAACTGAGGAATAGCCCCTGTCCAACTTGAGGGATTCGCTTGCTAGCCTGCCATTATACTCCTGAGTTAGGCTCATGTAGAGAAGGAGGGTGTGGGAGGGATGCTGCCATCGGGTGGCAGGAAGCTGCTTTTGAGGGATTGCAGTGGACTGGGCAGGGGAGCCGGCTAACCATGCTCTCCTGCCACGGACTTCCAGCCCTCCCAGCTCTGGAAACCCCAGAGACTGGAAGGGAGTAAAGGGGGTCACTCAGGAGTCCCCCATCCTGGCTGAGAGGTTGTTTTCTAGAGAGGGTATCAGCAGGTGGGGCAGCTTGGAATTGTTCTCTGACTTCCGTGA
Organism: Saccopteryx leptura; assembly: GCF_036850995.1. Lineage (NCBI taxonomy): Eukaryota > Metazoa > Chordata > Mammalia > Chiroptera > Emballonuridae > Saccopteryx > Saccopteryx leptura. The sequence goes on from NC_089504.1 coordinate 114,568,260, forward strand.
TTCTGGAGGCCTTGTGGGCGTGGCTTACACACTTATGCATAAGAAATACTAGTTCGGCAAATTTGAAAACTTCTTAACACTCATACATAAGAAATACTAGTCAGGCACATTTGAAGATTTCTTAACTTTATATCTAATTGTTCCTTCATCCCAACTGCTGCCTCTGCCTTTCTTCACCAGAGCCCAGACACAGTCAGCACAGATGTTTGGCTCTGCCCCAGGGCCTATCCTCCTGCCGGCTGGAGGCTGTCAGCTGCCCGTGGTCCAGGAGGAGCACTGGGGGCGGGAGAAAGTCATTTACTGTGAAGTTGGCTAGAAGCAATTGTGTTTTGGTGTTCAACACTTGTGGGAAGTGACTGGCTTTAACTGAAAAACTTTTTTTGGATGTCTTGGAGGGAGTGACTTTTCCCACAGAGGAGAAAACTCAGGTTGAGTGTGAAGAAGTCTGGGTTCTAGTCTTGGTTCTGTGACCTTGCATTATTCCTTAAGGACTGGGTGCCTTTTCCAGCCCAATGGGGGGCTGCTGTGATGGTTTCCCTCATGTCCTCACTTTATTAGGAATGGGACATCCTGCATCCTTGCCTTCTCTCTGGGGAGGGATCCCTGTTCCCTGCTTCATTCACAGGCTGCTGCTTCTCTTCAGGGGACCCTGGATTGAAATTTTTTGAGTTGGATTTCCCCCCATGGTCTGGGGCCCTCCAGCCATTGTGTTACCTGTCCTATGTAGAGGGTTTTGTGGAAATGGGCAGATTGTCAAGAATGTTTTTGTGGCCACATTTGGGCAAGTGCTTCTGGTCCTCTGACTCACTTGCCAGCATTAATGTCAGTGAAGCTCTGGTGTGTATTTCTCCAGTGCCTACGGATTACCTGAATTCTGCCCTTTCACTGTGCATAACTTCCCTCTTTGTTCCTGTTCACAGTAACCTGCCTTTCTGTCTTGCCCCATTATGCATATCTTAACGTTTACTAGAAAGACCCTCCTGGGGATGCTCATTCGGTGCCTTGGCCAGTACCTCCCCTGCTCCTCCCCACCCTCACCCTGCCACCTGCTGGCCAGACCGGGTATAACTGCTGTGGCTTCTTTCTTCTCCAGAATGGTGCCAACTTGGTTTAGGGACCTTCTCACATGGCATAGTACAATGGTCTGTGCCTCACACTTAGCAGGCATTTCTTATATGTTTGTGAGTAAATGAGTGAAAGGCCAGAGCAGTAGATCCCCATTTTAATTGTACTGTAGGTATTCCCAAGTCTCACTTGGTGTAGGAATTTGTCCGTGATGAAGGCTCTCTCTCAACACCTTAGCTGTGGGTGACAAGAGTCTCTTTCATCATCCCTGAAAACCTTGACCGAAGTTAATGAGCTAGTGGATGGAGTGGCCTTCTTTGATGGTCTATAGTATGAACACTTGCTGTCTCTCCCTAATTAGAAGGAACCACCACTGTCTTACCAGGCAGAAAGTGACTCTCCTCATCTCTGAGATTTTGATTACTTAATATTTTTATAATGCCCATGACATGCTATCATTTGGGAAAAATTTAGTCCCAAAGACCCAGGTCTATTATGTGAGTAGTTTATGAGATGATGAAATAAGACAGACCTTACCAACGATGGACAATTAGCAAAAGAGAAATGGGTTCCTGTGTGTAAGAGTGTTTGTTGGAAGCTGGAAGAGCAGGTGTAGCAGTGTGTTAACCAGGATTTGGGCACAGTGGGTCGCTGAGCTCCTCTTGAATGACGACTTCCTGTGGCTTTATGATTGGGCCTAATGTGGGCAAGGGAGTGGAGCAAAAGGCCAAATGAAAAAAGAAAGTGCTTGGGTCAAAGGCAGGTGGGGCTTTACTCCTGGGGAGACTTCTGCTTTTTCTAGTGCATACAGGGAGGGAAAGACCGGAGGTGGGTGAGGGAGTGGGGTGAAGAAGTATGCAGGCCGGAGGAGAGTCGACTCCTCCAGAGCAATTGTCAGGAATTATATAGCCATCACTCTTTCTAGTCTCATGGCTCAGATCCCAAAAGGAGGCTTTTCTGAGGCATTAGAGTTGAACCCGAGGCCTGCAATCAATAGATGGAGATCTTCCTTAGATCCCAGAGCCTAGCCCTGTTTCTCCGAACCCACTGCTGCCACTATATCCCCTGCCTCCTCAGAGCCCGCTGGGAAGGTTCCCAGTGCAGCTATCTTAACACTGCAACCCCCTCTCAGGTGTGAGAACCCCTGGTTTCTTGCCACTGGGTGGAGCTTTTAGGGTGTTGGTATTGGTGAGGGCTTGATGACATCACTGGGACAGGGTGGGAGCCAGGGCTGTACTGCCAGTATTCCTATTCCTTACCAAGGCAGGTGCCTTACAGGCTGCTGAGTGCCTGCCTGCTTCGGGGTGGGGTGGGGATGCAGGTTGCTCCTGGCACCACCAGCTTCAGCCAGAGGTGCTTGCCATGTTGGCATTCAGGGCAGCATTTCTGAGGGCCTAATATAGATGGCAGGAATTGAGGAGGGGCAGTCAGTGACATACCGGACTGAGTTCTACCTTCTCTTTTCCACTACATACCTCACTCTAATTTTTTGTGGCCAAGAGAATGCTGCTTCTTTGTGGAAAGGAAATAGGAGGCCTAAATTAGGACAGAGATTTCCCCACCCTGAAGGGCCTGTCCACCAGTAATCAAACCCACCCTGAGTTATTTCTCCCAGCAGTGGGAACCACTAAGGTATTTCCCTCAGTGGGGGCCCATCTCAGAGTCCTCCCAGTGCCATCTGGTGGAATCCTCCAGGTAGAGATGAAGTGAATGTGAGCCCCAACAGGAAAGCGAAGGGACTCAGAGCTTTTCAGTCTAAGAAGGGGAGAGAGAATAGAGCATGGGCTCTTGAGTCCTGGGGGCCTACGTCCTCTTCTCAGGACAGCAAATATGATCCCAGTCCAGCTTCTCCCAAGTCAAGTCAAGTCAAGTTCCTGTTTGATACGGAGGGCTTGGATGGTGCTGGGGTTGCTGGCATAATTGCCACACCAGATAATGGTCACTTTCCATGCTTGCTAGCAGAGCTTCCCATTACTTTAAGTCATGGCTGGCAGAGCAGTGACATTCTGGCCCCAATGGAAAGTCTCTTTCTTTGGAGTTCTCCCTTAATAAAGGTGAATCAGCTAAGCGGGCAGTATCTAGTATGCCTTCTGGAACAGGGGAAAGGCTGGCACAGGGATGCCATGGGTAGAATGCTGGGTAACCTCCCTTAAACGGGCTCAGGCTTTGTGGCTTGGCTCCTCCCAGACTGTTCACTTGCTCCCTGGGGGCAGACAGCTTGGTGAGGCTCTTCAACCACATTTGAGGCATATGTTTGGTACTGGCATGACTGTATCATAAGTGCCTCTGTGGGCTACGTGGCTCCCTTTTGGTCTGTGGTACCCAGGACGGATCTGTGTACAGTTGGTACTGGACGGCCCGGGTTGTCATAAGGTAGCTGTGGGGTGCCTTCTGCCTGGGAATGGAAGTGGTGAGCCGACTGAGGGGTCTGAGCAGGACAGGTTCAGACTTAGCCTCTCCAAACAGGAGATCGAAGCTAAACTGGGCAGCGAGAGGCATTCAGAGGCTTCCCAAAGCGCTCAGGTCTGAGTCATCGGGCTGTTCTCCCAGATGGCTGCTACAGTAGATGTTTGGGTGGGTCAGCGTGGCTCTGCTTGGAGGAAAGGGCACAGATAAAGGGCCTGGATGATGCTCTGAGACCCTGGAACGTGGCTATGAGGGAATGCTGGCTCTGTGTTCACTTCCTTTCCAAAGCATTAAAAATTAAACTTCCTTGTCTTAATATCTATTTTTAAATCATGTCAGAGCCAGCATTGGTGTCAATCAAGAGTGAGTGGGGAGGAAGAGTGTAGAGAAGAGAAAGTCCCAGCTGAAACAGGGTGATCGCTGTCACTGCCTGGAGGAAAATGCCACAGGTCTGTCCTCTATCCCAGGGTTGGTGGAGAGCACTGAAAACACCAGCAACCTCCTGTGAGGAGGGTGGGTGGGTGGAGGTGAGAGGAGGGAGGGAGGGCTCGTTCTCCCCCTGCCCTGCCTCCATGTGCACGGCTGCCCTTGGCTGAATTTGGCGTTCAGCCCTGGGGCTTACTGGGCTGTTGGGGTCCCAGTTGAGTCCATTCACTCATGCCACAACTATTTACTGAATGCCTGCTGCGTGCACAGGAGGCTCCAGTTGGTGAGGACAGGCTGACTGGGCTCGCACAGAGAAGATCAGCTTTCTTGGGCCAGGAAGTCGTGGAATTGAGAGGTCATCTGGCTCGTCCTCCACCAAGCATTTGAACACAGGGCTGCCAAGGGAGGGGTGAGAGCAGGGCCACCTCTCCCTTCCCCAGCATTCTAGGGAGGGACAGCAGCAGGCCTGGGCTCAGCTTCTGGGTGGCCCGACTCAACCTGTCCTTTCCTTTCCCCCACCCTTAAATGATGGCTGTCTCACTCCTACTCTAAAATGTTTGCTCCCCATCAGAAATGGCAGGAAAAACAAACTTGTTTTTTTAAGAGTTAGTTTCCTAGTTTGGGAAAAAGAATTAGTGAATTACGTGTCGTTTCTGTTTCTTCTTTTAAAGGGCTGATTGGATGCTCTGTGGCTATTGTGTACTGCATGCACTTACTGAGCACCTGCTGTAAGCCAGGCCCTTAAACTGAATTCCATGCAGGAATCAGAAATATAAACAAATCATTCTAGTTCTGAGCAGTAGGTGCTCAGTAGAGCTGCTTAATAGAGTGATTAATATTGCTTAATTAGAGTCAAGATACAGAGGTAACAGAGTAGAGCAAGTGACACTGGGATTTTGAAGAATGAATAGGAGTTTGCTAGGTAGGTGTGGATGGGAGGCTGGGCAAGGAAGAAGATCCAGACCTGGAGCTGGGAGAGCTTGCAGTCCGGTGGGAGCAACAGAGGCCCCTGCATGTGTGCAATGGGCTGAACCCAGGGAAACAAAGGGTGGGATCGGTCTGGGTGGGGTCTGCTGGGGGAGGCTTCCTGGGGCGGTGAGTTCTATACGGGCTCTGAGGGTGAGGTGGCCCTGTTCTGCCGTGAAGTGTGCACCAGCGTCTGGGCATGTCCTTCAGTTCGTCTCCAGTCTCTGAGGAAAGGGAGATTTTGCTTTTCTGATGGTAGCCACCATGCTAGGACTTGCGACGTCTCTCAGGCTATAAGCTGTTGCTGTGGGTAATCCGGCTTACAGAGATGCCCCTGTTCACTCCCCCTTCTGGCCTCTCCCTTCCAGCTTCGATCTACCCGCTTATTTGGTTCCAGTTAGGAAGCTTTGAAGCTGAGCTAAACCCACTGGACAGAGTTAAGTCTTCTGAGCCCGCTTTGTCCCTGCTCACATTTGAAAGCTAATCTGCTAGCAGAAGTGGTGGGGCTTGGGGCAGGGATGTTAAAAACGGCACGTGGTTGGGAGGGTGAGCAGATCCGCAACCGGGGGAGCAGCCCAGGAGAGAGACAATGGCTTTCATCCCCCTGCCTTTTCCTCAACTAGGCAGGGGGTGAGAGCTAAATTTCAAACCTCCCTTGTGTTAGGCAGCTTGACAGGCCAAGGAGAAGACAGACAGACACAAGAAGAAGACAGAGACATGGCTTCTGCCTTCGGAGAGTTTTCCAGCTGCGCTCGGGGATCTTCACTAGGGTGTAGATACAGAGCAACCAGGCAGCCTTTCACACGGGCAGAGGCCATGTTCCCTTCCCTCCTCCCACTGCCCTGAGTCAGTGTCCAGGAGAGAGGCCTAGGTTTTGAACATTTCCTTAACCTCTTGATGCTTGGGTTTCCTCATGTATGTCAGGATCAGCCATTTTACAGTATGTGCTGAGGCCCAGTGAGGTAATACATGCATTATGTAGGTACACTGCCTAGCAGGAGGCCTGGCAGGTTAGACCGGCAGCTGCAGTTACTATCAGTGTACTTCCTGCAGTGAGAGCATATGAACAGGCAGCCCCTCCAGCAGTGAGTTACATGTCCTGGGGCTGGAGTGACAATGCTGGGCAGCGCTTTGGAGCCCTGGAAGCAGCCCTAGATATCACTTTGGGCTGGGGGTTGTTCTGATTGTCTTCTGGTCTTAGGGATACAGAGGAAAAATGAGGCAGTGGGAGGTCCGGGTGGATCTTATGGAGGATGGTGGTGGAAGGCAGTGGGGAAGAGAATGGTCTCAGAGCCCAGGGCCAGCAGCTGTCCCTGCTATGCTGTACGCTTACCTCTGGCTATCCCTGTTGGGGCTCTTCCCCTGCCTCACACTCTTCTTGGTACAACGAATCAGGCCAGGAGCAGGCCTGCGAGGCCAGTGGTCATATTGCAGGGTCCCCGTGGGCCCTCTCCCCTCAGTGCTCCAAGGGCAGGTCAGTCCTCTGGCACACTCAGTGTTGGACTCTGTGGAGGGGAGGAGGGGAAAGCTCAGTAGTTGACTAAAAGGGCACATGGGGCTCCAGGTTCTGGTTACTTTACTAACCACTAAAACAGTCACTTAAAAATTTTCCAAATTGTGGAATATATCATGTAAATTCATATAGTTTAAAAAGGTTATGTAATGAAAATGCACCCACTGTGCAGTGTAAGAAATAAAACATTAGCTATACCCATGAAGCCCGTGTTCTCCCGAGCATACCTCCAGCATCTCCCCTAGACAGAACTGCAGTCCCTAGGTTTTGTTGAGTACATTGCCTTATATGTTTTCTGCATAGGCATCCTTCAACACCATAATATTTGCTTTGGCTTGTTCTAAACATTTGGTCAATGGAATCATTCAGAATTTTTAAAACATTCAGTGTTAGGCCCTGGCCAGGTGGCTCAGTGGATAAAGCGTCGACCTGGTGCCTCAGAGGTCACGGGTCCAACCCCTAGTCAGTCTCAGAATACATCTGAGAAGCAATCAATAAGCATACAAGTAAGTAAAATAACAAGTTGACACTTCTCCCCCCTTCCTTTAACTCTTCCCTTCCCCCCTTCAAATCATTAGAAAAAATTTTTAAAAGTTTTACAATTCAATGTTACATTTATGTATTCATTCATGCAGATCTGTGGCCACAGTGCACTTGTTTTCATTGCTCTGGTATTTTGTGTGAGTGTGCTACAGTGTGTTCTTATGGTGATGAGTATTTGGCTTATTTTTTTCTTTTTAAACATGCTTCTGTGAACATTCTTGGACAAGTCTCCTGGTGTATATATTCAGGAGTTTTCTAGGACAGTGCTTCTAAAAGTATCTGTGAAGGACCAGCTTTTTACTTACAATTCTCAGATATGGCTACGCTGAGCATGACTAATACACAGCTCAAAGTGCAGGTGACTCACCTACATCGAAACAAGTTCATTAATCATGTACTTGGATGTTCTGGCAATATCAGATTACTATAGAAAATTCCTAAGTGTTAAGCATTTTCCTAGACCACACTTTGACGAGAACTGCTATAAAGTATATAGCAAAGAATGACATTGCTAAGATTTAGACTATGTAAAGCATTTCCGCTTTACTAGATGATGTCATAGTGTTTTCCAAAGTGGATGTATCAGTTGACATTTTTACCAGTGGAATGTCAATTGAAAATGGGGAGCTTTGGCTCTGGCCAGTTGGTTCAGTGGTAGAGTGTTGGTCAGTGTGTGGATGTCCCGGGTTTGATTCTCATCAGGGCACACAGAAGAAGTGACCATCTGCTTCTCCGCCCCTCCTCCCCCTTCATTCTCTTTCTCTATCTCTGTCTTTGCCTCCTGCAGCCATGGCTCAGTTGATTCGAGTGCATTGGCCCCGAGCTCAATGGCCCGGGTGTTGAGGATGGCTCCGTGGAGCCTCTGCCTCAGTCACTAAAAATAGCTGGGTTGCAAGCATGGCCCCAGATGGGCAGAGTATTGGCCCTAGACTGGGGTTGCCAGATGGATCCCGGTCGGGGTGGATGCGAGAGTCTGTCTTTATATCTCCCCTCCTCTCACTTGGAAAAGAAGAAAAAAAAAGGGGGGAAGTTTTGGGAATTCTTCAATATAGTGGGTACAAAATGCTATATTATGATTTTAATTTGCATTTCTCTGATTACTAGTGAACATCTTTTTATAGGTTTATTAACTGTTCTTTTCTGTGAATGCCTGTATATGTTTTTGTCCATTTTTCTATTGTTTGCTTTTTCTTACTAATTTTTAGAATTTTATTTATGTTTGGTACTTATCTATTATTTATTGTGTACCATTAACACAGTTTATAGCTTGCCTTTTCACTTTCTTCATAGGTTACTTTGGTAAAAAGAAATGATTATTATTATTATTTTTTGCAAGCTAGTAAAAGAGAGACAGACAGAAATGGAGAGATCTGAGAAGCATCAACTCGTAGTTGGGGTACTTTTAGCTGTTCATTGATTGCTTTCTCATACATGCTTGCCCCAGGGGCTCCAGCCAAGCCAGTGACCCTTTGCTCAAGTCAATGACCTTGGGCTCAAGCCAGTGACCTTGCGCTTCAGGTCAGACCTTTGGGCTCAAGCCAGCGACCATGGGGTCATGTCTATGATCCCATGCTCAAGATGGCAACTTTGTGCTCAAGCTGGATGAGCCTACAATCAAGCCAGTGACCTTTGGGTTTCGAACCTGGATCCTCAATGTCCCAGGTCGACACTCTATCCACTGTGCCACCACCTTGTCAGGTGACATTCTTCATTTTAATATAGTCAAATTTCTTGTTCTCTTTTCTTTGTTAGGGTGTTACTTTTTATGAATTATTTAACAAATATGCAGTATCTCAGAGGTGTTCATATCCCTTGTAATAGGACAGTGCTTGTCACAACATACTAGGCAATCATGAATTGTTGAATGAATTTGAGTGATTAAAGGTGAGTTCCTGCCTGACCAGGCGGTGGCGCAATGGATAGAGCGTCGGACTGGGATGTGGAAGACCCAGGTTCGAGACCCCGAGGTCGCCAGCTTGAGTGTGGGCTCATCTGGTTTGAGCAAAAATTCACCAGCTTGGACCCAAGGTCGCTGGCTCAAGCAAGGGGTTACTCCGACTGCTGAAGGCCCGCGGTCAAGGCACATATGAGAAAGCAATCAATGAACAACTAAGGTGTCGCAATGCGCAACGAAAATCTAATGATTGATGCTTCTCATCTCTCTGTTCCTGTCTGTCTGTCCCTGTCTATCCCTCACTCTGACTCTCTCTCTGTCTCTGTAAAAAAAAAAAAAAAAAAGGTGAGTTCCTATACTTTTTATTTCTGAAAGTTTTTATTTTTACATTTAAGTCTTTAATATATCTGGAATTGATATTTGTGTATGATGTGAGTGAGGCAGGGCTCTGATTTCTTTTCCCCTCAAGTGCAAATCAGTTGTCTTAGCTCCACTGATTGGCTAGTCCTCCTTTCCCCACTGGTAGGTAATGCCACCTGTGTCTTTCCACTGCACTCTTTGTCTGTCCATGTACCACATTGTCTTAATCACTTCAGCTTTAAAATAAGTTCCACATCTGGTAGGGCAAATCCTCTCATCTTATGCTTTTCAAGAATGTTTTGGCTGTTCTGGGCCATTTTGCATAAAGTTTGTTTTTTTTGCATAAATTTTGGAATCAGTTTATCTAGTTTCATTAAAAATCAATCGTTCAGTCAGTTAACTTCCCTGCCCCTTGCCCAAACCCTGTTGATATTTTGATTGGCAGTGCATTGAATGTATTGATTGACTTGGGGAGAATTGCTATCTTTGTATTTCCTTTCATGGATATAAATTGTATTCTAATTATGTGTTTCTATTTATGGATATGGTACACTCCATGTATTAGGCCTTCTTTAATGTCTTTCTGAAAGTTTTATCATGGTCTCTGTGAAAGTCTTACACATCTTTTGTTACTTAGAGACTTTTGCTCTTCCATCCTTTGCCACCATCCCTCCCCCCTGAGTTCAGGCTAGAGACCCAGGGGGAGGACCGCAGCCCTTCCGGCCACCCCTCGTCAGGTGTGGTGATGTTGAGACCCATAGGGCGGTCAGGCCCAGTACTAGGTACTTCCCTTACCTTATCTACTCTCCACAGCACCTAAGGAGGAGACAAGCCATTATTTCCATTTTGCCTCCAAGGAGATGGAAGCTTTGACAGGTTAGGTATTTTTTTTTTTTTTTTTTTAAATTTTTTTTTTTTTATTTATTTATTCATTTTAGAGAGGAGAGGGAGAGACAGAGAGAGAGAGAGGAGAGACAGAGAGAGAAGGAGGGAGGAGCAGGAAGCATCAACTCCCATATGTGCCTTGACCAGGCAAGCCCAGGGTTTCGAACCGGCGACCTCAGCATTTCCAGGTCGACGCTTTATCCACTGCGCCACCACAGGTCAGGCCGACAGGTTAGGTATTTTGCCTCAAATTACTGAGGTGGAAAGTGATGGAGCTGGGATTTGAACTCAGGTTAGTCAAACCCCCAAGCCCGCATTTTTTCTGTGACCATTTCTGGGAAGTCATCTTGACCCAGCTGCTTCCCCTGCTGACTTTAGGTTGTACTTTTCTTGGATCTGTACTTCCAGCTTAGTACATTGAAGCCTGGGAAAACAGGACCTGAGTTTATGCATATTTTTATAGGACTCAGTTGATGATTTGTGCCTTCCTCCCCCCAGTCCTAGCCCCAAACAGAAGTGGGTCAAGAGGTGACCACCTAGTGATCATCAGGGACTTTCTCAAATCCGTGGACAGTTAGTCCTCTAGGTACCTTAAAAACCTTACAGAGACTATGAGTGGACAGTGGTATCTGTGTGTAGGTGATGACACTGAGGCTAGAGGCACTGTTACCCATGGCCATGAGCAGGAAGAAGTGAGTGTGAGGGACCTTCATCTTTGCCTTGCTTCCTCATAATAGGTGCTCAGTAAATATGTGTTGATTATGGGCTGACTTGAACTGCACAGGCATGCTAGGAAAGAGGGCAGGGTGTCAGCCAGGCTAGTGTTGGGATGCTCCTTGTTGGTGACCCCCTTTAAATAATGATTGGGGTTTTTCTAAAGGAAAGGCACCATGCTATTGGGGAGCCTCCAGTGGGAATATTCTGCCTAGCCAAATAGGACCCCAGATGCCAGTCATACTCATTGCCTTGGAAGACGGCTTTGTGGCCATCTCTCCTTATTTCAGTAAGCCCCTTGTGGGTGTCCCCTACCCCAGTGATTTCTTCTAGCTACATACAGCACTCTCCCCCAGGACTCTAGAAAATGCCAGCACCTCATTGCTTTCATTTCAAGAGTGCTGAGGACCCATGGAGTTTGGCGTCCTGGGACTGTGTTGCCCTGGGGTCTAGTTCTGGGTAGGCCCTTGGTGTATGTAGGTGGTTGTAACTTGCTCACTCCACAATGATTGATGAGGACAGCTAGATTAGTACAGAAACCTCAAAACATAGCCCTGCTTGGTCATGTGGTAGCTACGGTCCCTTGTGCCTAACTAAGGGCTCCACGAGGCCTGTGCTAAGGCAGGGCAGTGGTGGGTGCATTCCTTCACCTGCTGTTCCTCCTCCTCCAGGGTGGGAATGCCCTTTCAGAAGTCTTAGGGAACAGGACCCCGTGGTCACAGAGTGGAGAGTTTGCCAGTTAAAGCCAGAAGAGCTGGAGTAGAGGGGCAGTGGTATGTCTGAAGGTTCTGTGGGTCGCACAGGGGGTGGGGCAAGTTCCTCAGGTGTGCTTTTTTTTTTAACCTTTATCTTTCACTGGCCTGGTTCTGCACTTGCATCTTCCCCTCAGGTACCCAGATTGTAAGTTCTCAGAGCTGCCCTCTGCCCACATACACATTTGTGTATATTTGTGTGTACATGTGTGCACCTATATATATACACATATATACTGTATACATAAATCTGTATGCTTATGTGTATGTATATATCCATGAATATATAAACATTTAAGACCCGTTAATAGTCCTTAAGTATGTGTGTTTCTATATATACGAATATGCATACCTAGCGAGATTTCCTCCCAGTGTGTGTGACCCTTGGGTATAAGCTGCATCTTGGTTTTAAGCATCTCATTTCTTAGCTAGGTTCTGGATAAGCTAGGTCTCTTGTATATCTCCCTACCTATCTGTCTATGAGCTAAGCTCAGCTGTGTTGTTCCACATGTGGAGGGCAGGGGCAACTCACTTTACCAGACATCTTTTGTTTTTGTTGGCCCAGCTTTCTTTTCCCTTCTCTTCTTATTTGCCTCTCTATTTTCCTGTCTGTGGGTCTTTCAGTATATGTGAAGGGCTACAAGGTTAGTTCAGAGGCTACAAAGGCAAACTGAGCAACAGGCCACACACTGGGACAGGAGCCAGGCTGTTCTGGGGTTCGAGGCATCAGGATCTAATGATGAGCTCGGTCACTTTAACTCTGTCAGGAGGCATTGACTCCTGCTGTTTTGGCCCTTGACTCCCCACTGCTCAAGAGCTGGCTTCCCAGGAGAGGGTCTGGCTGGTCACGTGCCCACCTGTGGGCAGGGGAGAGCAGAGCATTTTGATTGATGGGATAAAGCTGTATGCACGGGGGAGGAGGAGAATTTCCCCATGAACAACAGGGGTGCTGCTGCCAAAAGAAGGGGGAAGGGCAAAAATGATAGACATCTGCTACACTGCTTCGTCCCCATCCCCCAGATGCCAGATGCCACTGCTGGGATTTCTTCATCCCCTGAGACGCATTCTCCCTGCCTCCTGGAGAGAGAGGTCAGGAGCAGATGCGGGGGCTGAGGCCCGGGGAAGCAGAGCAGTGCACCCAGCAGCCCTGGCTCTTTGCCTGGCTGCCCTGACTGCCTCTCCGGGTGCGATTCAGCAGCCTGGGGCACCTCTGATCTGCTCAGCGCCTGGGGTGCTGTCTAGGTTTGTCTGAGTTGCTAAGGGGGGCAGGGTGCCCAGACCCAGGATTCCCTTTGGGGCATCTCCCAGCACACCATGCTCATGGATCGTAGTCTGTCACCACTTCTCACCCGTCCCAGTGATTGCCATTGGATCTACTGGCAGAGCCAACTGATTGATGGTAGGGTGTGCGTGTTCCCTGTCCTGGAATTTCTTAACATTCCTCAGTCCTGAGTCTCTGAATTCCCAAAATGTGTTCCCAGTGATCAGCCACTGAGTCCTGAGGTCACCGGTGGTTGGCTGGCTTCATGCTGCATGCTAGTCTAGGGGAAACGAGTGAACTGGGTCCCTGTTCTCAAGGAGCTTTCGGTCTTGCTGGAAGAGCTAACTGCTGTCCAGGAAAGCATGCAGGAAGGCAGTGTGACCTACCAGAGAAAGCCCACGTATGCCGTTGGCCAGAGGGTAGTGCATTTTACAGACGTCCACAGTGTCCAGTCCCTGGGTTTCTTGTCCCCCGTCTTAATGCAGTGGAGCGTAGACGAGAATACTGGTGTGAGAGTTCCTGTGGGCTGCCTGCCACACAGTAGGCACTCCTAAACAGTGCGGACCATTACATAATCTGGCGTGTTTCTTTGTTTGCCTTGGTTTCCAGGAAGTGTGAGCTCTGGGAGCACCAGTGGTTCAGGCATAGGGCCAGGTGGATGGAGGAAGTTTTGTGCAAGAGGCAGGAGATAAGCTGATCCTTGACAGAGGAATGGGATCTAGTCATGTGTAGAGGAGTGGGGACAGCCTTCCAGGCCCAGCTGAAGGTGAGGAGACATGGTGAGCAGGGAGCCTGGGGTCAGCCAGGTGAGATCCTGGACAGGACCTTTACTCATGCCTGCTGCTGCTGTATGCAGACCAATGAACGAGATGAACGTGGGGGAGTAGATGTGCTTGTTGTGGTAGGTGTCTCTGGAATGGAAGGGGCAGTGGGACTGAGTACCTGTCATACCCTGGCTGAGTGCTCTTGTTGGCCATGGAGGGCAGTGTTGGGATGTTCATGTCCAGCACCTGCCATCTGCTTTCTGCCCAGATCAAGCTTTATGGAGGAGGTCATGCGAAGGGGTTCTGGACAGCATAAGGAATGGGGAGGATGGAGGAGGCAGTCATAAGAAGGTGATATTAGAGACCAGAGAAAGGAGCTAACGGCTAAGGGTCTTGAACCAGATTGTGGTGTGCAAGAAACTGCTTCAGTAGAGCAGTGTGCTGGTTGGCGAGGACCCCTTTATTGACGGTGTTTAGGTTGTACCTGGCAGGTGTTAGAGCAGGGGTCCCCAAACTACGGCCCGCGGGCCGCATGCGGCCCCCTGAGGCCATTTATCCGGCTCCCGCCGCACTTCTGGAAGGGGCACCTCTTTCATTGGTGGTCAGTGAGAGGAGCATAGTTCCCATTGAAATACTGGTCAGTTTGTTGATTTAAATTTACTTGTTCTTTATTTTAAATATTGTATTTGTTCCCGTTTTGTTTTTTTACTTTAAAATAAGATCTGTGCAGTGTGCATAGGGATTTGTTCATAGTTTTTTTTACAGTCCGGCCCTCCAACGGTCTGAGGGACAGTGAACTAGCCCTCTGTGTAAAAAGTTTGGGGACCCCTGTGTTAGAGACTGCCAGGTGGAAGGTCTGGGATTGTGTGAATATGGCCTGGGCTGGCAGACTTGGGGTCTCCAGTTGTACCGGGACCTAAGGAGATGGCAGTAGCTGACGTGGAGGATCCTGAGCCTTCTGTGCTCCCTGCAGTGAGCAGCAGCCCCTAGTGTGTCTCTGGGAGGTCCATTGTGTTCTGAGCTCTGACTGTGTCCCCCACCCATTCAAGGAGGCTTTCCCTGCCTGTGGCCAAGAGCTCCTCAGACCCAAATCAGAGTGACAGCTTGTCAGGTCAATGAGCCTGGGCTCCGGGCAAGAGCTCTGTGATGTCTGAGCCATTTAGGACACCTATGCTGACCAGTTCTCTGGGGCTTGTGGAGGGTGAGGTTGGGGGACCCTCAGGAGGGGGGGACATTGGTGCAGTCAGAAGAGCTGAGTGCACAGGGTGCTCGATTTGTTACCATTTATGGCAGCCGAAGAGAACTGGGCCCCCTTGCCTCCCCTCCTCTTGAGCCCCCCTTCCTCTGCCCCTTTCTCAGCCTGCCGGCTGGGAGGAGGGAAGTCTGAGTGAAAAGTGCATGTTTCACAAAAAGCCACTCTACTCTGTAGAGGGCTGTGGTCTGAACCAGGCTGTGGGCGGAAGACTGGCAGGATTCTCAGCAGTGCTTTGTTCTCTTTTCCCTCTTGAATGGGGGCTCCTCATACCCTGTTAGAGTTGGGGAGGGCAGTGTGGCTGCATAGCCCCTTCAGTGGCCTGTCCCCCCTCCCATCCAGAAGTATATTTGTCACACTTTCATGTAAAGTATACGCCAGTTAAGTGTTAGTTCTGCCTTGGAGCAGAGTGGCCGAGTGGGAAAGAGCAAGGGATGGGTTCACAGAGACCTGAGTTCTAGTTCCAGCTGTGTTGCTAACTTGCTGCATGACCCTGAGCAAGCTATTTTTCCTCTCTGGACCTAAGTTTTTACATCTGGACAATGTGCTCATCCCTTTGGGCTCTGACATCCTGTGATTTTATGTATTTCTTTTCTTTTTTTTTTTTTTAACAGAGACAGAGAGTCAGAGAGAGGGATAGACAGGGACAGATAGACAGGAACGGAGAGATGAGAAGCATTAATCATTAATTTTTCGTTGCGCATTGCGACACCTTAGTTGTTCATTGATTGCTTTCTCATATGTGCATTGACCGCGGGCCTTCAGCCGACCGAGTAACCCCTTGCTCGAGTCAGCAACCTTGGGTCCAAGCTGGTGAGCTTTGCTCAAACCAGATGAGCCCGCGCTCAAACTGGCGACCTCGGGGTCTCGAACCTGGGTCCTCGGCAACCCAGTCCAACGCTCTATCCACTGCGCCACTGCCTGGTCAGGCTATGCATTTCTTTTGTTCCCTTTGTGCTTTGAAAGAGCTGATGATTCTTGAGGTTCTTTATCTTCCTCCTAGTAGCCTTAGTACAGTGAGGGACCAGCAATGATTCCCGTACATCTCATAAGTGTGGAAACTGAGGCCCAGAGTGAGGGAGAACCCTTGAGTAGGGTTGGGTGTGTCCTTGGTGTGCTGGTTACTCACTGCCTGAACCTCACAAAACTGTTCTGGATTCGGCTCTGCCTGGAGGCTCACGGCCCCAGGAGGCAGCAGCTGTTTTGCTGCAGGTCTGGGTACAAGCACAGCAGTTTCTGGGTTCAAGGCTGGACAATGGGCTTTGACTCTGTAGAACTCAGGTTTCTGGCTCAGGGACAGGGAGATAATCTTCCCTATTACCCTGTTTCTTACCTCAGGGTAGAAAGAGATGGAAGTCGTTGTCTGACCTGCAGTGGCACAGTGGATAAAGCGTCAACCTGGAATGCTGAGGTCATCGGTTCAAACCCTGGGCTTGCCTGGTCAAGGCACATATGGGAGTTGATGATTCCTGCTCCTTCCATCCTTCCTTCTCTCTCTCTCTCCCCCCTCTCTCTAAAATGAATAAAAATAGAATCTTAAAAAAAGGATTTATTGAATGAATTAACCTGGTGATAGCCCATAATTGTTTTTTTTTTGCATTTTTCTGAAGCTGGAAACAGGGAGAGACAGTCAGACAGACTCCCGCATGCGCCCGACAGGGATCTACCCGGCACGCCCACCATGGGGCGACGCTCTGCCCACCAGAGGGCGATGCTCTGCCCATCCTGGGCGTCGCCATGTTGCGACCAGAGCCACTCTAGCGCCTGGGGCAGAGGCCACAGAGCCATCCCCAGCGCCCGGGCCATCTTTGCTCCAATGGAGCCTTGGCTGCGGGAGGGGAAGAGAGAGACAGAGAGGAAGGCGCGGCAGAGGGGTGGAGAAGCAAATGGGCGCTTCTCCTGTGTGCCCTGGCCGGGAATTGAACCCGGGTCCTCCGCACGCTAGGCCGACACTCTACCGCTGAGCCAACCGGCCAGGGCCCATAATTGTTTTTGAACCCACTCAATATAATGAGAAACTTGTCCAGTTAGAGCCCAGTTTAGAATAAAACCTAAGTTCAAAACGTGTGTGTGTGTGTGTGTGCACGTGTGTCTAGAATTATTGAGCTGTTAGTGTGAATTAAAATCAGACTGACTCCTCGCTTCTCTAAAATGAATAAATAAAATGTAAAGATTAAAAAAAAGAGAGAGAGATGGAAATCATGGCTGGGAAGCAGCCACTTAGTAAGCTGGTTTTGCCTGCCCCTCCCCTGCCTGGGATGGCTGTCTTCCCGGGAGCAGGTAATGAGGGGGCGGGCTGCTTTATTAACGCACTAGGGAGAGGAGCTCAGCACCTTGTTTGACACATACAACTGCTGTGGCTCCCTTCCTTTTGTTAGAAGCCTTAATTGTGAATTGTTCCAATTCCACCTCCAGCGTTCATCCTTAGGAAGAGCTTTTTTTTGGCTTTCTGCTTTCCCCAAACCCCCTGAACAGTGTCTTTGCTGTTCGCTGACACTGCTTTGCCTCCCACTTCTTTCTGGGGCAGCCCTAGCCCCCTCCCTCAGCTGCTGGTGTGCCCAGCTGCCACGCTTCACAACAACAGACAGACAAGCAAACAGCCTCCTCCAAACCCTACTAAAACCATGGCTCCACGCTGGGTTTGCTTCTGCTTCAGTGGGCCTTTTCATTGTGAATCCGGGAACCTGTCCTGCCTCTCCATGTGGTCGTGAAGATCAGCATCAGGGGTGGGTGTCATCAGTGGGAAGGTACACACATGTTCACGGGTAGTGGCTCTTCATTCTTGGCCCTCGCTATTGCTGCCCAAGTGTCCCTTACCTCCTTTGTTCTGACTTTGTTAGAGGACCAGGGGGGAGTGTGGGAAAAGCTTTGTTTGGGAGTTTGGATTCTCCTCACAGCTCTGCCATGGCATTCCTGTGAGGCTCTTTGACTTTAGTTACTTATCTGTAAAATGGGAATAAACCTTAATACTTGGCTGGCCAAACTGGGAGAATTGTCAGGAGGATACATTATGATGCTGTCCAGGAAAGTTCTCTGAAGTCTGTAAAGGGTGATGTTCATATAAATTGGAATTACTATCTTGGTTTTCCTTCTTTTTTTTTTTTTTTTTTTTTTTTTTTGTATTTTTCTGAAGCTGGAAACGGGGAGAGACAGTCAGACAGACTCCTGCATGCGCCCGACCGGGATCCACCCGGCACGCCAACCAGGGGTGATGCTCTGCCCACTAGGGGGTGATGCTCTGCCCCTCCGGGGCGTCGCTCTGCCGCGACCAGACCCACTCTAGCGCCTGGGGCAGAGGCCAAGGAGCCATCCCCAGCGCCCGGGCCATCTTTGCTCCAATGGAGCCTCGGCTGCGGGAGGGGAAGAGCGAGACAGAGAGGAAGGGGGGAGGGTGGAGAAGCAAATAGGCGCTTCTCCTATGTGCCCTGGCCGGGAATCAAACCTGGGTCCCCCGCACGCCAGGCCGACGCTCTACCGCTGAGCCAACCGGCCAGGGCGGTTTTCCTTCTTTAACTTCCTATTGTTCTCGATGTCTGTCTGTTTCTGCCCCCATCTTCTCACCTCCTGTTTCTGATTGGGCCATAAAGCTGCGCAAAGTTTGTTCCCCAAGGTGTTTCTCCACATAGGCAGCCAACATAAATGTGTGACTAAGTGTGTGACTGTGGATCCTGCAGGCTCCTGCCGAGGCACCACACAGTGGTTGACACTGCTGTGAACCCCACTTAGCCTATCCAGGAAGTGTGGTGGGAAGTAACCTGCTCTGTTGACTCCAGCAGCCCCTTCCAGTATTGCTGTGGCCCTTCGTGGGTCAGCTGAAGAAAAGGGGTTAGTGCAGTGGGAAATATGGATGCCTCTCCAGATTTATCCAGGACTTCTCTCTGGCTTGTCAGGCTTATTCCTTCTGTTCGGGGGGTTACTCAGATGTCCAGGATTATGGCGAGCTGGCCCCGTTTTCCTAGTTCCTGATCCATCTGACCAGTTGCTTACCTATCACCTTGCCCTTCCTCATCAGCTTTGGCCTTGTCTGCCTCCCAGAATCCTGTGCTGGGAGGACCCTCATGGGCAGGCCCTTCCTCCCCCAGCCTTGGGCTGGTCTTCAAGCCTGTGAGCCTGGCACTTTGACTGACAGGAGGTTGAGCAACTTTGCTTGTCTGGGTTTGTCTGCCCTCTGGGGACACTTGAGCCAGGCTGATCATCCTCTGACAGACAAAGCCTACCGGTTTCTGCTCTAACCGTGGAGATGGGGAAGTAGGTTTGGGGGGCAGGGTACTGAGCAGAGCATCACACACTTGCCCACATCACTGTGGATACACACTGAGGAGATCAGAGACCATTTTCTTCCCCCAGAGATGTCCAGACACACCCTGGGCACTCAGATTGGTTTAGGTGAAAGGACTTCTCCTCAGGGAGCTTTACCAGAGAATCATTAGCCTTACTTTGCTTTTAGGGAGACTGAATTGTGGAGAAGGTGTTGTGTTGAGGGTTCAGTCACGTGGGGAATAAATAAACCTGCTTGGCTGTAGTGGACCCATTGGAACGCATAGTGCCGGAATGGACACGGACCCATTTGTATTAGGTGTGGTCAGAAAGTGCCTTGGCTGCCAGGCTGTGTGGATCCCTGAGGGTTCAGCTGGTGCCCCTTTCCTGCCTCCCAAGGAAGTCCATGCTGGGCCATTTTCTCCACAGAACTGCAGGCATCCGTCCTGGAGTTCAGTGAACTTACTTTGCCAAGGCCTTGACCTCCCATTTTTAGATACAGCAGTTGCTTCAGTGGACTCTGATGGACCTTTAGGCCGGCCACAGGCTCCCTGGGCCCTTGTGAAATTCTAGGCCGGGCCAGTACCCAAGGGCGTACTGTCCTGGGGAGGCTGGGCTGCCAGGTGGGTCTCTGAAATGTGGCTGGGGAAGGGCTGGGAGGAGAGCGAGACGGGCAGAGGACTGGGAGACACCTCTCACAGGGCAGCCGCAACCTGTTGCCGTGCTCTTCAGTTTACTGGAGTTATTTTCCCTTGTCTTTCTACTTCTCCGCTTGGTGTTCCCAAACTTCTCCTCATGACTCTCTCCCTTTGGGATTCTCTTCACCTTGTGTTTAGGAGATAACTAGGGAGATGAGTCTTCTACACTGCCCTTGGGCCAGATGTCCTTGACCTTGAGTTTGGGGACTGAGGTGTGAAGGCAGACCTTGGAAGCCTTCTGGGAAGGCAGACTCGGGTCCCCTGATGGAGATGCTCACTGACTTGGTTGGGATAGGACTTAGATTGTGCATTCTAGATGATGGAGAAGGAAGCTGGGGGATGGGAGCAACCCCACCACATGTAGTGGTTTCTCTGCTGTCTATCTCTCTGTGTCATTGAGGTAACAGTGGGGGGCCCTGTGTGGGTGAATGGCCTGGTCTTTGAGAAGAGTGAGGGGTGAATGGCATTCCAGGCTTCATACTGTTATGTGGACACATTTCTCTACCTTTCACTTGCCCCAGGAAGGTAGAAGAGGCTGTTTCTTTTGGGAGGGGGAAGAAAAATCAGAACACAAGAGAGATGGCATTGCATTGGCTTCTGCCGTCTTCTGCCTGCACCCCTGTGCCCACCCTTCACCCCTGTCTCTTGCATCCAATTACCCACAGCTGCCTTCTGCCAGGCCTGCTCTAGCTGCTGGTTTGGCAGGTGGAAGGTAATATGGTGGAAAGAGCCATGGCTTTAGAAACAGACACCTGGGCTTGACTCTTTTTTTTTTTTTTTTAATTTAAATTTACAGAAACAGAGAGAGAGTCAGAGAGAGGGATAGACAGGGACAGACAGGAATGGAGAGAGATGAGAAGCATCAATCATCAGTTTTTCGTTGCGACACCTTAGTTCATTGATTGCTTTCTCATATGTACCTTGACCATGGGCCTTCAGCAGACTGAGTAACCCCTTGCTCGAGCCAGCGACCTTGGGCTCAAGCTAGTGATCCTTGCTCAAACCAGATGAGCCCTTGCTCAACCTGGCGACCTCGGGGTCTCGAACCTGGGTTCTCTGCATCCCAGTCCAACGCTCTGTCCACTGCGCCACCACCTGGTCAGGCTGGGCTTGACTCTTGACATCACTGCTTACTATTTGTATGAACCTGACAAGGTGCTTAACTCTTTGAGCCTCGACCTCCTCATCTATAAAATGGGATAATAATACCTACTTTCTAGGTTGGTTCAAGGAGTAGGTGAAGCTCTGTATTATGAGGGTTCAGCCATTATATGGCACATGATAGTTGTGTTGGGGCCCAGCGAGCTTCGTATGGGCAGACGATGCCTGCTCAGCTAGCACAGCCGTGCTTCTTGGCAGGGCAATATGGGGAACATGTGTTCAGAATTAGGGTGTGAGTGCCTGCTTTCTGTTCTCAGTCCCCACCCACATCCTCAGCTGGGTCCTCCTTTCTTTAGGCTTTGTTTTGGCTTTGTCTCCAGCAGAATGCCAGCAAGTCATTCTGAACCTCCCACCCCGCCCCCAGCTTCCTTCGGGGCACAGAGGGAAGGACTGACTTGCGCAGCCAGAGCTGGGTGCTCTGAGATCTCAGGTGGAGACGGGGAAGGAAATCAAAGGGGAGGGGTTGTTCTGTGCTTTTAGGATGCCCTCTAGGGACTCAGTGTTTAAACTAGAGTTGAAATCTCCTACTGAGATCTCAAAAGGAGGGCAGGGAGGAAGCCTAGGACCGGCATTTGCTAGACCAGCCAGGGGCCTCGAGGGGCAAGGGCAGGCTATGATGGGCAGGGACTTCCCCACCCGGCCTTGCTTGCAGGGCGAAGGCATGTTTGGGGGGAGACTGAGTGCTCTGCGTAAGGCCTTGGCAGAGATGGAGTGAAAGACAAAAGCAGGACCTGAGAAAGGTGGAGGAGGAGAGGAGAGGGAAGGAAGGGAAAGGAGGGCGATGGCGCAGGGACAGCTGGCAGGGCGGACAGACGCCGCCGGCAGAGCGCCTCAGGTAGGCAGCACTGGGGCTGAGCCTGCCTGCTCCCTTCCTCTCCGCAGTGATTAAGATATCACCAGCTGCCTGTGTTCCTAGCTCCGCAGGCTCTCTGCTGCCAGTAACAAATGCATCTGGCTGGAATCTGGGTCATTAAAAACAACAACCCGATGTTTCTCTTCTTCTTTACCCCCTGGCAACCCATGCTCTGGAATATAGCTGGGACCCCCCAAAGGAGAGGTCTGGAGGTAACAGGGAGCCAGGGTAGACATGTTGTCTGTCAGGGCCATTCAGCCAGACAGCCGCCCTTGCTGGCTGTCCAAGTTCTGCTGTGAAGCAGAGGCCCTAAATGGAGAGTGATGTGCAGAGACAAGGTTTTATAGGTGGTGTTCCCTCCTGTCTGCGGGCTGGGGTGTCGAGCGTGGTAGCTGTGGTAGTGGCGGTGAGCATGAGCTCAGAGTCAGACATCCTTGGGTTTGGTTGTCATGTAGCGGGATCGCTGACCTCTCTGGGCTCACTTTGTTTCCTCTGTGGACAGTGACAGTGACACAGTTCACCTCTGGGTCGCTGAGTGGGTTCTTCAGGGAATGTCTCAGCACAGTACTGAAGGAAGGGTGGCTGCTTCTTAGTGTGTCATTAGTATGTTTCTCTTCAATAGCACCTCCTGGGGGAGTTACGTTTACTCAGACACAGTGCCCAGCCTGATGGCCAGGAGCAAAGGATCCGCGGAGCAGGTGGCTCTTTAAACTATAAACTGAGACCCCTTTTAAGACTATAAAGGTTTGTTTGTATAGTTTGTTCTTGGATTTAGGAATGCAGATGAGTAGAGAGAAATAGAAGAAAGGTGGAAAGGACGATAAAAAGGGAATAAATCTAGGAAGTTTCTTGGAAGAGGTGTGAATTCTAGTTACTCACAACAGATTCCATTTCTGGGAGCTAGTACCATACTGGACCCTGATCTGAGCACTTAACCTGTATTGTCCCTCATCCGGCTGATTCCAGAGCCTTCCATGTTCATAACCCCTATATTGTCCTTACTGTCCCAGGCTGGTAACGACCAAGGATTATGACTTGAAGTAAAACCATGGGCACCATCCCAGATATCCTTCAGTGGGTCTGGGGCAGGCGGGCAGCACCTGGCTGGTGGGTTACAAGTCTCATGGATGGGAACCCACATGGTGCGTGCCCTTGCCTGGGAGCTGAACCCCACTTCTGTCTCTCTGGTAGCACATGCACAGTCTGTAGCACAGAGTAGCTCAACAAATGTTAGCCAAGGTGCTTCTTTGGAGCACAGAAAGTTTGTGATCAGGCAGAACCAGGCCCATTTGCTATGAAGTAGGGAGCTTGGGTACCGTGGAACTAATCTGATATTGAACTAATCTGATATCCAGTGTTTTCTGGAGACTGACAGGAGGGCCCAGAGACTTCACCCTGTTGTTCTGGCCCATGGAGGATGTTTCTGGTCTGCTGGGGTGAGGGCTGTCTCAGTATGGTATGAGACCTGCTCCCTGCCCCCTGGGGACAAGCACACCAGACTGCCAGCAGTGGGGGCCTCGGGTGGGGAGGGCAGGGCCATTTCTGGGTTCTGATCTTCAAAGGACAGGGCCCTGCTTGTCGTAGACCTTGGATGAAGAACATGCTGGTCCTTTCCTGTGAGATGGTTCCCATCCTTCATCCGTTGCTCTTTTCTAAAGATGCAGAGAGATATTTCAAGCTGCCTTTTACAGCTTTGCGACAGGAGAGCCCTGGAGACTTGGAATCAGGCTGACCTTTTGCAAGCTTGCTGGCTCTTGGTGGTTGGAAGAGGGAAGAGAAGCCCCACTGGGTACATGGAGGCTCACCACCATCTAAGGCTCCCCAGCTGCGGGTGGGTGGAAGGTTGTCCTCTTGTTTCCCACCCCACCCTTTACTCATACGTTCCCTCGTTGTTCGTTTGTTGGTTTGTTCATTCGTTCATTCCCTCACTCACTCACTCACTCATTCAGATACCTGCTTATGCTGGGACTGACAAAAACAGGGATGAAATAGTCCTTGCCTTGTCATGACTAGCCCGCCTTGTCATATTGAGACATTATTTTGTGTTAAAGGGGAATATTAAAGATATCAAAGCACTTAATTGAAGCGTTCCTTTTGACATTGTAAAATGAGTTCTTTAAGGAACACTGAATGAGAGTGTATTGGAAAGAAAGGGAGCAGCTGTCCTAGGTGCTCTGCTGTGAATATTTTCTTAGGCTTGTGCAGGGTTCTCTGCTCTATTCCCTTGACACTTCTTCCATAACGTTTATTGAACTTCTACCACACTGGGTGTGGCAGAGGGGTATGGCCAGACTGTCCCGGAGAGAGGAGGGTATGTGAATGGGGACACCACTTCCTGCACGCTGGGCCCTGGCTCCATACCAGCTGAGGCTGGTTTGGCCTTGGGGACAACTCGTACTTCCAGAGTCAGGAGCAGCAGCAGAGCAGGTTGGACTGTGATGGCAGCAAAGGGATGAGTAACAAGTGCTTCCTGGGCACTTATCAGCACAAGTCTCCAGGCCAAAGGCCTACCCCCTTACCCGGCTAGTAGGCCACCCCAGTACCCCATGGAGTCCGAATGGAGTCACAGTAGTCTTGGCTCTTGGCTGCATTTCTTTTCCCTAAACATGGCTGCCTCTCCTGAGCCTGATGCTGCCTAGAGGTGATCCCGATCAGATCGTGTGTGGGGTCCTGGGTGATGGATAGCTCATCTGTGTCCTGGCTTTGTAGGCTAATTTCTTGACAAGAGCATGCCAAATCCAGGGCCCTTTCTCTAGTGCGTTTTCAAGAAATATTAATTGGCAATGAAGACCAGACACTCAGGTTCGCCAGTGTTGGCCTCCAAGTCCTGTTCTCCCACAATTTATTACTCTCTCTTTGAATTATTCCCCAGGCCTCATGCCGGCGTGCAGGACCAGCCAAACTCTTCTCACGATAGGTTTTGTCCTACAGCTCAGAGCAGAGGGGGGCTTTAATCACAGCTCCGACCAACCAGACCCAGGGAGCTGCCACTACCAGTAATGCACATGGAGGCTGAGGTGGATGGAGGGGGGAATGTGGGCAGGGAGCACTGGGCCACTGGCGGGGGATGGACCTGCCTGGGCCCAGTGCCTGAGCTGCGGTCCCCTGTCTATTAATGCTCCATTAACATGCGGCGGTGGCGTGCCTCTAACAGTTTGATTTATACCACCGCGGTTTTGCTTACAAATTAGAAGCTGCTGTTGTGCTAAGTCGGCTTTAAAATCGATGCGGAGTAATTGTGGTACATAGGTAGTTGGACGACATTAACATGAGAAATGTGCTGTAGTCGTTGTCCTTGGAATGAACATGACCAGTTACAGTGAAATTCTGTGTCTTCTACCCAGCTAATTTGAACACAGCTCACTGCCGAGCTCTCCCCTAGCATGGCCAGGCGTGAACAGAGATTTGTCGTGAATGGATTTGTCAGGAATAGGGCTGGAGGTGATTGGTTAAAGTGGAGGTGTGGGGCAGGGACCTCATTTGTTCCATCACTTGCTCCAAACTCCCTGGCTTTCACTGTGTATTTTTTTTACGCAGTTTACTACCATGACGCTTTGGGCAGCCCTAAGAACTTTAGTATGTGCTGACTCTGTGTGTCTTTGTGTGTGTGTGACTGTATGTGTGCCTGTGTGCACATCTGTGTGTCTGTCTGTGTGCGTGCCTGTGTGCGCATCTATGTCTGGGTGCGTTTCTGCATGCTTGTGTGCATCTATGTCTGTGTGTGTCTGTGTGCATGTCTATGTGTGCATCTATGTGCGTGCCTGTGTGTGCCTGTGTGTGCATTTGTATCTGTCCCTGTGTGTCTGTGTACATGCCTGTGTGTGCATCTATGTCTGTCTGTGTTTGTGTGCATGCCTGTGTGTGCATCTATGTCTTTCTGTGTGCATGCTGATGTGCATTTGTCTGTCTGTGTGCATCTGTGTGTGCATCTGTGTCTGTCTCTGTGTGCATCTATGTGTGGGTGCCTGTATGCATATATCATCTATGTCTGTGTGTGTGTGTGTACATCTGTATCTGTGTACATGCCTGTGTGTGCATCTTTGTCTCTGTGTGTCTTAGTGCATGCCAGTGTGCATCCATGTCTGTCTGTGCACATCTTTGTGTGCATCTATGTTTGTGTGCATCTCTGTGTGTATCTGTGCTGTGTGGGTGCCTGTGTGCATCTATGTCTGTCTGTGTGTCTGTGTGGGTGCCTGTGTGTGCATGTGCCTGTGTGTCTGTCTTCTGTCTTGCCTTAGAGTAAAAAAGAGTACACAGGAGGGCAGATTATGATTGTTCATCCTGCCTTCCCAGCAGTCCCTAGGGTGGTCAGTTCATCCATTTTCTCATCTGTAAATTGGGCCGAACACTGCTTAGGCTCTGGTTTCAGTGTTGTTTGAGAGAATGGGGGTCCAGTCATTTTAACGTTGGATCATGAATTTGCGGCAGCAACAGCAGTAGCTTGTTAGGAGAGTGATTTGCCCAGGAGCTGACAGGTGGCCAGCGTCCAGGGTGGTTCCGTTTGCTCTGCACATTGGAATCTCACAGTAGCAGTTTTAAAACAGAATCCCAATGCTGGGTTCTATCTCCAGAAATTCTAGTTTAATTGGTCTGGGGTGTGTCCTGGGATCTAGGTACTGAAAGCTGTCCAGGGGATCCTTATGTATGGTCAAGGTTAACAACTGACACCGAATCCGTTTCTTTTTTTTTTTTTTTTGTATTTTTCTGAAGCTGGAAACGGGGAGAGGCAGTCAGACAGACTCCCGCATGCGCCCGACGGGGATCCACCCGGCACGCCCACCAGGGGCGACGCTCTGCCCACCAGGGGGCGGTGCTCTGCCCCTCCGGGGCGTCTCTCTGCCACGACCAGAGCCACTCTAGTGCCTGGGGCAGAGGCCAAGGAGCCATCCCCAGCGCCCGGGCCATCTTTGCTCCAATGGAGCCTTGGCTGCGGGAGGGGAAGAGAGAGACTGAGAGGAAGGAGGGGGGGGGCGGGGGTGGAGAAGCAAATGGGCGCTTCTCCTATGTGCCCTGGCCGGGGATCAAACCCGGGTCCACTGCACGCCAGGCCGACGCTCTACGGCTGAGCCAACCGGCCAGGGCCTAAATCCATTTCTTTATCTTCAGCTGGACCTGCACTTCTTTAGGTGGGACTCATGCTAATCAATGTGAAAGCTCTCTGTAACAAAGAGGAATGTTTTCTAATTTATTGTCAGGTCGTTCTTCCTTCTATCTAACCGGGATCCCTACTGCTTCAGATTCAACCTGCTCACTCTCCCATAGCTGAAGGTGTGTGCCTGGTGCCTCTGTCTCTCTGTATGGCTGGTGTCAGGCAGCACCGTCTGTGTTGGAAGCACCCAGTTTCCCCTGACAACCTTGCTGACTTACAGCTGGGACAGTGAGGCCTTCTGCTGGGGAGTGGCCTGGCCTCACTGGGGACCCTGCTGCTCTGAGGGACACTGCACTAGGCCTTTTCATGGGCCAGGGAGTGGAGGTCAACATTTCCTCTGCTTACACACGAGGCAGCTAAGACCCAGAGAGGGAGCGGGCCCCGGCCAGCAGATGACAGCCGTTGGTGGCAGAGGCAGGACTAGACCCCAGGTCATGGCTGCTGTCCAGGGCCGTTTCCCACGCCATGGCAGCAAGCTGAGGAGAGTTTGTCTCTGGACCCTTTCTCTGAGTGGGCTGTGCCCAGAGAGGCAGGATCGTGTGCATGACTGTACAGCGCAGCCTCTCAGACCTGGATTGCACCAGGATGGCCGCACGATGGGCTGGGGGAATGACAGCTGTCGGGTCTGGTTTGACGTCAGTGCAGGCGCCTGCCAGATCCCCCAGTTCTGTCAGCTTCGCTCCAGCAGTGCGTTTCCTGTTTGGTGAAAGCAGGTCTGTCTTATACAGATCAGCCCACCGGGGGTGGGGCGGCCGGGGGAGCACAGCAGTGGTCAGGGTTTCCTGGTGGCCATTGGGAGTGGTGCTTGTCTCCATGTGGCAGTCGGGACTTCAGAAATCATTCAGCTATTCACTCAGTTATTATAATGTAAGTGTCACCTTTTACTTGGTTCTGTGTGGGGCACATAGCCTTTGTGGTCAGAGAGCTCCTGTTCTGGTGGAAAGAGACAGATAAGGAGTGAGTTTTGAACATGGTGTGGTAAGAGCTGTGATGGAGGTAAACATAGGCAGCTGCAGGAACACCTAGGAGGGGCACCCAGCCTGGAGGTGGGGACTCTGGGAATGCTGTCTCTGCACTCAAGGGGAGCAGGGTTGAGTGACTTACCAGGCAGGGCTTTGTCTCCTGGGCCCTCCCCAGGTTGGCCTGCCCAAGGAGCCCAGGAGTGAGGGGAGTCTTGGGCTGGGAGGTCAGTAGCACTTGTAAGGGCAAGATGATGGGAAGAATGTCACACTGAAGATGGGACATGGGGTTTCAGAGCAGAGCAAGAGACACATGTGTGCTGACATTGGGGCTGAGGGCAGTGTGCAGGCAGCTACAAGCAAGCTGGTCCCTGTGGGATGTTGGGCACTGTTGCATCCTCACGGGAAGATGAGCAATGCATCCCTGCATGTTGCCTGACTCATACTTGGTTCCGGAGCTTTAAGAAGTGGGAAGCAGCTCCCTCCTCTTCATAATAACAGGAAGGCAGGCCTGAGTAGTTGGCTTAAGTCTGGGGAAGCAGGAGGGACTATTGTCATATAGCTCATCAGAGGGACTGCGACCAGGGCCACCCCTTTGCCCTGGGATCAGAGGGTTTCCACACAGTAGTAGCCTTGGGGCCAGGTTCTCCCATTCACTAGTGAGACTGACGTGCAGAGACCTAGGCACTTACCGGGATGTGTGGGCGGTAGCAGGGGCGACCCTGAATCCTGAATCCTGGGGATACACCGAGCCCAGTACAGTCTTGTATCTGGCCTTTTGTACACCAGCAAGACACACCACAGCAGACAAATCCAAATGATTGTTTAGTGGTGAAAAATTAAATGCAAGAGCTGAAGCCAACAGTAATTTCAATGAACACAGGGAGATTGAGAGCCCTAGAGAAGCATTAGAAGTTGTCTGCCATGCTCATGTCCCAGGTTTTTCTGAGGCTGAATGTGTCCCCCAAGAATGTGCAGTCTGGGCTGTTGGGCACTACTGGGAGAGGCTTTGGAGAACTGCCTCGGCCTCCTGACAAGGCTGGCCTCCGAGCAGCTCTGGGACAGCCAGCCCGTCTTGTGTGTGGTTCCCAGGGCCAGTACAGCCCTGGGTCCTTGAGACACCAGGGTCAGATGTCTTGAAGGGACAGAGCCATTTTCGGTGGTCGGAGAGAGGGTGTGGATGAATGTTTGTGCATCAGGCTGCCTTGGTTGAGGGCCCAGTCCCCCAATTCCCTCCTCTCCTTTCATTTCAAACTGTTTGTTTCCCTGCTCTCTCCTTGGCTCCAGCTGGATCTGCTCTCCTTGTACCAGACCTGTATGAGGTAGGGGGACATGGATGTTTGCTCTCAGCTGGGGCCTCGTCTCCTGGGGGGGCTTGAGAATAGGCACAGCGGGAGGTGCTTCATAAACAGAGATGATTAGTCCATTCATGTGGGCTGGGTGGCAAAGAACTTTAGCCGAGGTGTAATAACTAACAACTGGCATTCCTGTGATGCTTCCCTGTTAGCAAACACCTTCATAAACATTTCTCATTTGGTCCTCATGGCTCCTTTTAAAGGCTAACAACAGCAGCTGATACTTATTGAGTGATTACTACATGCCGGGTACTTTGCTGCTAAATGTTTTACATGCACTAAAACAAAATATTCTCTTCTCACAGCTACTTTGGAACACAGTACTAATACTGTCCCTTTGTATCCACAAGGAAACTGAAGCTCAGAGACATTGGGTAACAAGGTCACACAGTCACACACTAAGCAGTTGGGTTCCAGGCCTCCCCCCACCACCGTCACCACTTCCCATCTGCCACTGGTCTGCTGCAGGCTGGAGGGAATGGCCCTGCTTCTAGGCAGCAGAGCCTCCCAGCCCAGGCACTGGTTGATGCCCATGCACGTTTCTTGGTGGAAACTTGCCACAGCTCACTTCTAGGCTATCTTGGTTTCCAGCAGCTGTGTAACAAAATACCACACATGTGGTAGTTTAAACCAATAGAAATTTATTGTCACACAGTTCTGGAGATCAGACATCCAAGATCAAGGTGTGGGCGGGCTGCAGT
The DNA here is from genome assembly GCF_036850995.1 of Saccopteryx leptura. Taxonomy (NCBI): domain Eukaryota; kingdom Metazoa; phylum Chordata; class Mammalia; order Chiroptera; family Emballonuridae; genus Saccopteryx; species Saccopteryx leptura. The sequence goes on from NC_089504.1 coordinate 114,598,194, forward strand.
CCCTCTGGTGACTCTAGGGGAGTTCTTTCTTGCCTGTTCCAGATGCTGGTGGCTGTGGTGTACCTTGTCTTGCGGCTACATCACTCCAATCTCTTTCTCTGTCTTTCAACACTTTAACCTCTGCCTTCACCTCACAGTCTCCTCTGAGTGTCTGGCTCCCTCTTCCTCTCTCTTAGAAGGACACTTATAATGGCATCCTGGTAATCCAGGATTATCTCAAGATCCTTAATCACATATGCAAAGATCTTTTTTCTAAATAAGATCATGTCCACAGGTTCCAGGGATTAGGATGTGCACATATCAGCCCACACTACACTGGGCATCCTCAGGTGCTGTGGACACAGGAGGCAGGAGTGGTCCCCTTTCAGACCTGGGGTGCGGCTCTACACCAGCCCTTCCAACAAGGGACAGGCAGTAGAACCAGGATGATACATCCTGCATTGGGTTTCTTCACGCTGTGGCGCCACAGCTTGGCCCGTGAGTGTGCCTCTGCTTCTGAACCTTGCTGGGCTTGTGGCATTCACTGTGCCTTCTTTCCTTCCTTCTGTAAACTCTGGAATCTTGGGACTGGAGGAAGCATCCACAGGTGGTCTTGCTCTTCTTTTGGCCTCCTGACTAGCCTTCTCCAAACAAATCCAATCTATCCTGCCTGCTTTTTCTCTCTGGTGGTCAGACATTTTCTCCTTACCTCTGGCCTCACTGCCCTCAGCAGCATTCCTGTCTGGGGCTTACTGTCACCAGGACCTGCCTATGTAGTGAAGGCCAGGGCCAAACTGAAGCCCTGTGCACAGGGCTGATGGGGATGAGGTGCTTTTTGGGTTGGCTTGAGGTGGAGCCAAATGCTGTTTCTAAGCTGGGTTTTGCTGAACTCAGAGACAGAGAGGGAAGCAGGGTTGTGGTGGCGTCTCCTTCCTACCAGGTACTGCCTGTGCTGAGTGCAGGCGAAGCCCCTTGCTGGCCTCACAGTTCCAGTCCAGCAGCTTCCTCTCTGACAGGCAGGCCCTGCTGCACCAGCTTCTGTCAAAAGATGTCTCAGGAACTTGCTGCTATGTGGGGAGTCAAAGCCAGTCCTGGATCCCTTGGGCCAGACAGATGTGCCTCTCGTGCTTGGGGAGGATCTGGGCCTTGGCCCCTGAGCAGGAGGAGACAAGGACCTGACTGAGCAGAGCAGGCCCCCTTCTCTTCCCTCAGCTCCTTCCCCATCCTTGTCCTCCACTGCTCCCAGCACCTACCTCAGTGGGCCCTGGGCACCTTGCACAAGTGTGCCCATCTTCGCCCCACCTGTTCCTCCCCAGGATTGCCCCCAAACCTGCTCAAGCTTTGGAGATGCTTGGGACCTGGGCCAAGGTGGTAGGCATCATAGATTGGCCAAGGAGATGAACAGTTTTGAGGGTCAGAAGGCAGGGTCAGTTCCTAGGCCTTCCTGGGTTCTGCTGTCAAAGCCTGTGTGTCTCCCTGATATTTAGTCCTGTGTCCCAGCTCTCCTCTGCCCGTGAGCCTGATTTCCCTGTCCATATATCACAACTCTTCGTTCCCTTCTCGGCCCTTCTCCCACCACCAACTGGGTGGTGTTTCTGTTGCATGTGGCCCACATTGGAACTTCCCTTGTGTCCCTAATTGAGCTTTCCTCAAGGACAGTAGGCACTTACCTTGTGCCTACTGAATGCCTGTCGACACTGTGTGGCACAGTCTTCTAGACTGGGGATGGAACAGTGTTTCTCAGTCCCTGGGGACTGCCGCACACACTAGGGTTTTTTCCCTGCTGACTGCTCTCCACCCCTCCCCACCTCCAGCATTCCCTCCATTCCCTCTCCTGTTCAGCCACTGCTCCTGGTCCTCAGCTGCCTGAGGAAGACCGATATACTAGAAGGTTTGCCTGTTTCTTGGTCATCCTGAAGCCCTCTTAAGGATACCATGGATCCTCCCTGACCCCCATGTAGAAGTCCTAAGCCAGTAAGGTCTCTGTGTGTCCCTCCCTGCCTGGAGCTTTAGAGACATGGTGGGGCTTGGAGTGTGTGCTGTCAGGGCCCAGCATGACCCACATCAGCCACCTGCTTTGGAGGTAAAGATGCCTCGAATTGAGGATGGTGCTTTGTCAAGAGAGTGTGTACCTGGGTATGGGTTTTTAAAATTTTAACTTCTCACCAGGGAATGCCATACATTCTTTCTCTCTCTGTCCTGTGGAGCTTATTTCTGAAAAAGACAACAGAACAGCAGGTGCAGAAATGAGAGGCAGATGGACAGGAAAGAAGCAGGCACAGTCCCAGGTTACCTGGCTGCGTGACCTAGGGCCAGGCACCTCCCTTCTCTGGGCCTCAGGCTTCCCATCAGCTTACTGACCAATACATACGATTCCTTCAGATGGAAGAGTCAGGTTCTGCTGGTGCCCCTGCGGACACCAAACATGCTCTGAGATGGGAAGTCTGTGAGGGCGACTCTCCCAGCCCAGGCCTGGCTCTGGCCTTGGCCGGGATGAAGTCCCTGGCATCAGCGACTTCATCAGGGCGAGATGCCAAACCCCACATTACAGCCTGACCTACCTGTGCCCCATGCCAGGCCCACCCTAAAGAGGTCAACTTCAAGGAGCAAAGGCTGGAGCCGGGAGGGGCAGGGCGGGTGGAAATTCACGTGGAATTGGCCAGCCTCGGTGCCAGGGCAACAGATGTTCACGCTGGTGCCTGGATGGGGTTCGCTCCAGGCCGTGGGCGGGCGGCGCCTTCAGATGATCTCCCGGGTCAGGTTTCTTGTTGGCACCAGGAAAGGCCTTTCACTTTAGGGGCCGTCTGGTCTCCAAGATTCCTCCCACCACTGCTGTTCGCCCGCTGTTGTGCGCATGCCAGGCCAGCAGAGTTGGCGCTCCACCCCCAGCACTGAGCTCCCTGCGCCTGGGGCTGGCTTAGGCCACGGCATCTTCCCTCCTCTCTCCGGAAGCATCCTGATGATCTCAAATGCAAGCTCACAATTACATGCACCTGGGGGAGGGGACCAGGCGTCTGCAGGACTCCAGTCCCAGCCTCTCCAGAAGTCACTGTGTCTGGTCCTGAGATGTACTCCTGAGTCTTTCTTTTTGGTGTGATTCCTACAGGCCTGAGGATGTCAGCTTTAGAAGTGAAGTGGGCAGAGCTTTTCCCACTACCAGGGTGCCCTATATAACCAAGTACCTACTCTTCTCTCATGTGTTAGCAAACCCTGGGAAATGTGTAGTCTCCTCCCCAAGCCTTTCTCCCTGATCTCCAGCAGCCATTATAAGTCTTTTTTTCCTTTTTATCACAAGATTGGTTTATTTGTTTACTTTGGTAACTGTTTCAATAACCAGAAGATATGAAGCCAGTTTAGTGGGGGGGGGGGGTAGGGGGCTCAGTAGGGGAGATTTGGGTGGGATCATCAGAGGTGTTGAGAACCGGAAGCACATTCTCTGCCCTGATGCTTTTCCTTTCTGCCCCCTGATTTCCGCCATTGGACTGCAGAATCTTGAACTAGAAGAAAATTTAGGACATTCAATCTGGTGGTTTTGAGCCTATTGATGCATCAGAATCACTTGGGAAGCTTGCAGAACTCTAGATCTCAATTTCCACTCTTGGAGATGCCTTTTGTTGGACAGGAGTGGACAGTGGAGGTCAGTTTGTTTAATAAGACCCCCAGGTAATCCTGACACATTAGCCCTCCTTGGTCCTGGGCATGGCAGTTGGCCCATGTGCTGTGTGGCAACCTGGCCCTCTCCCTTATCAGATGCAGACAGCCCAGCTCCAGCTTCTCCAAGCGATTACCTGTGGTGGGTGCTCTAGTTCTAGGACATTCTTTTTTTCCCCCTTTCTTTCTTCCAAGTGAAAGGAGGGGAGATAGAGGGACAGACTCCCACATGTGCCCTAGCCGAGGTCCACCCAGCAACCTCAATCTGGGACTGATGTTCTGCCCATCTGGGGCCATGCTTGCAACCGAGCTATTTTTAGCACCTGAGGCAGAGCTTCCACAGAACCATCCTCAGCTTCAGGGGCTGATGTACTCAAATCAATTGAGCCATGGCTGCGGAAGGGGAACAGAGAGAGAAAGGAAGAGAGAAAGAAAGGTGAGGGGGAGGGGTGGAGAACCAAATGGTCTCTTCCCCTGTGTGCCCTGACCAGAAATTGAACCCAGGACTTCCACAGGCCGGGCCAATGCTCCACCACTGAGCCAAGTGGCCAGGGCCTAGGACATTCTTTCTTATTGGCCCTAGTCTGCTCCCTTGAAAGATTGTCCTTCCTCTTCTCTCTGGCCACCCTTTTCTGTGATGACAGCTTTCTCATCCCATCTACTCTTGTCCTCTGCAGCTGACATGGCCCTGCTCCTTCTCATGCTTTTCAGATGTCTTTATCTTGTTACAGTAGGATGGGGAGGAAAACCGAGCTGAGGAGCCCAGGAAGTGGGGCTGGGAACCCACATGCTCAGGAACCTCAAATTGGCTGGCTTAGTTGCGCAGTTTCTTCTCCCCATCTCCACCCATCACCCATTGCTTTCAGTCTTTGAGTAACATCAGCAGGGCTTTTCATTGAATTCTCGAGCTTCCACAGCCATGTTAAATTATTAATTTAACAAGTTAGCAAGCACATTAAGTTATTTTATTAAGTAATACTTGATAGATACAGAAGATGCATGTAACTTATCAAGGATAATAGAACCCAACACTCACCCTAAGGCCAGATCCTCTCAATACATCTCTTCTCTTGTGGTTTGCTCCTGTGTCCCTGGTCTCCCTCCAGAGAGGACCCGTCTCCCGATTGCATTTTAATCCTTTTGCCTTGGTTTTATAATGTGGCCACTCATATGATCTTAAACAACACATTCTGTAGTTTTATGTGTCTTTAAGCTTCTTGAGATATTATTGTGCTCTAAGTAGCTTTTTGTAGCTTGTATTTCCTTTACTCAATGATTCTAAGATTGGTTCATGTTAAGTTTGTAATTGTAGTTTACTCATTTCTCTACTTCATAATATTTAATTGTGTGAATATATGCAGTTTGTCCTTTATCCATTTTTGGCTATCACGGACAACGCTGCTGCTGGGATCGTTTGTGACTTTGCTCATTTCTTTAGTGCGCATGTGTAAGAGTTTCTCCAGGGCATATCTGTAGGAGCAGACTTGCTGGATTGTGGGGCAAGGGCAGTTTCTTCTTCTAAGTACATCAGATCAGAAGAAAGAGACGAGCCACCTGCTGACTGGGCTGGATCAGGTGTTCTTTTCTCTGACTTCGTGGGCTGGAGAGGCTGCACCTGCTCTAGCCCCAGGAGCAGCCAGGTCTCTGCAGGGATGATCCCAAAGCTGAGCAGCATGAGCAGGTGTTTCCAGCACCCCCAGGTCTGAGCCCACAGCAGCTGTGGAGAATAGTGGTATTGCTTCACAACAGAGCAGGGATGAATGGAGTGTGGGAGCACGCGAGTATCTGGGGCTGGATATTCTCACAGATCTAATTTACTGCTTTGCTTTCCCCTCCTGGAGCTTCTGCCAAGTGCCTGAAGAAAAGAAGAAATATTTAGTTAAGATTGGGAAGGATCAAGGCTGTCTTCAGAATTAACCATGGTGTTGAGAAGGTAGTTTGAATAATCTCCTAATACCATCCCAGATTTAAATCCTGGCTGTCCTTGATAGCTACTTTGTATTCTGTGGTCTGAATGTGTCCCCAGTTGCAGGCACTGTTCCTTGCTCTGAATTTCTCAGTCACACTTTATGGACTGTGGTGCTTCCTGCCTGATCATATGGTTCTCTTTCCACATGTGGGTGTCTCTTCCTTGCAACCAGACCCTTGAGGACAGGGCCTTTGTCTCCTGCTCCCTTGTGTCCCCCGCCATCCTGAGCCCCAGCACCCAGCACAATAAATGCTATTGTTAATTGACTAATTAGTTGGCTGTATCCATTCTAGCACATGCACCTGCTAGGTCAGTGTTTTTTTCACCGCCGGTCTACAGATGGTCTACAGATCGGTGTTTGAAAAACATTGTGCTAGGTGACAGTCTACTTTCTTTCCCACTCCTTAGCCCATTCCCCACCCAAAATAACATTCCCAGACCCATATTTCTGGGAGGTTCAGGTTTCTTTTTTACAAGGCTTTTAGCTGCATTGTGTAGTGGACGGGCACGTGCTAGGCCAGGGCTGCAGGCAGAGCAGAGCATGGAGAGGTCTGGGCTGCGCCTCACACTCACTCCGTGATCTGCTGCTGGTTGCTCTGTAGGCCCTGCTGCTAAAGCTGGGAGAAGGGAGGAATCCTGGCAGGTCTGCAGGAGAGGAAAACGTTGCTATCTCCCAGGGTTTCCCTGGGTGGCAGGAGAAGGTAGTGGGTAAACGACTCAGAAGGTCATGAACTATAGCAGTTTAGGGGAAAAATAGAGGTGAGTGAACAAAGAAATGAGTGCAGTGAGGGCTGCTGAATGAGTGTGTGGGCGAATGAACAGCATGCTGCAGCAGAAGGACCCTGGCCTGCAACCTGAAGGCGTGGGGAGTGCATCCTAGCGTCTGCTTTTCTGTCTGTGTGATTTTGAAAAATCTTAATGTTTTTTGTTTCCTCATCTGTAAAATAGGGCAAAAAAATGTCCTGCCCCAGGGTGGTCCTGCAGACCAAAGGAGATCATGTTTGTGAAAGTGCCAACTCCTCTGGAGGTTATGTCTAGTATAACCAGTGGATTGCTAGGACTGGGTGTGATGGGTGCATATGTGTCATTTTCTCCACTGAGTGAGTTGTAATTTGAAAAGTGCCAACTGCATCCCATCTCCCAACCTCTGGTGATTGCTGGCCATTTGCAAGTGATAAGGCAGTGCCCCTGCAAGCTGAGTTTGCTGTGCAGCCAGTGTTGAAAACTGCTGCTCTCCCATGGAGCTAGAATGTGTGAAGGCTGATGGTTGGTTCCAGCCACAGCATCTTCCAGATTTGCCTGTGTAGGGAGAACAGGTGCTAATTGGATTTGGTTTTTCTGGGTGGGGGGAGTTGGCCTAGCTGCCACAACAATAGCATTTAATAATTGGGGGAGACCAGCCAGTCCTCTCAAATAGAGGCTTGCTAAGTTCATACCTTCTTTTCCATATTCCCGGGGAGCTGCTGAAGTCAGGGAGTAGTTGAGGTATCTCAGGGTCCCATAGCTGCTCGGTCTGTGGCTTCAGCTTGTGAACTTCCACAGGGTTGAGGGAACACTCTGCTGCCTCTCTATCCTTTAGTGTCCTCTGCTAGCCCGTGGTGATGCTAGAAAAGTGCACCCAAAGTCGGAAGACCTGAGTTGAATACCCATCTCTTGTCTCCTCAGCACCAGCTCTGTGACTCTGAACCAGTTGTCTGATATCTCTGAGCTACATACACCTCATTGGTAGGCGAAGACAGTAATATTTATCTTGTAGATTGGTACAATAATGCAATATTAATTACTGTATGTTGAGTGCTTTCTAAAAGTGCCAGAGAGTATGTAAACATTTTACAATCATTATTTGAGCAACAACTTGAGAGAGATGTGGTATGGACCTCCATTTTATAGTAGAGGCAGCTGCAGCTAGAGAAGTTAGGTAACTTGCCCCAGGTCACACAGTTGGTGATGGCAGAGCCAGTTCAACCCAGCTGGCATCTGTGCTCTTCACCACCACCTTGTTGCTTCTCATAAATAACAGGACATGTAAAGAGTGTCTGGCATGCGGTTGTCTGGATCTGAATCTGACCCAGCCTGTGGTACTTACCAGGAGATTAGTTGGGGCTTTCTGGGGACCGGAAAATATGGAGGTGGGGGTAGAGAAGAGGCTAGTAAGCCTGCGTTTGTGCTCCCCAGTCTCTGTAGGGCGTCATTCATGAGTCCAGGCCTTGGCGTTTGGTAACAGACGGGTGACTCTTCTCTGAGCTCATCAGGAGGCAGAGGGCGGGTAATGATGCACAGGAACAAAGCTCATCCTGTGAGTTTATGAAGAGTTCTGCAGGCTCAGTTCCAGCATGGACATCGTTGTTGAACACTTGCTGGGTTCTTTGGACTACAGGGGACATTTGAGAAATGTCAGAGATGGATCCCTGACCACAGAGAGCATTGAGTGGTCCAACAAACTTGTGAGGTGATTGGGGAGCAGCAGCTGAGGGCCTGCTGTGGATGACTCATCAGGGAGGACTTCCTGGAGCAGGTGGTGCTGCTGCTGAAGCATGGGCAGAGTGTGACCTAGAGAGGGAAGGCCTGAGGCTGTCGGCTGTATCAAAAGAGAGGATGCATCTTGAATTGGGGCCAAAGGCTCATTGTGTTATCCTGACCGGCATTGTCCCCTTCATTGCATTCTTCAAGTATCCTGTGTTGTCTGCTCTAATTGGTAGCCAATGACACAGAGAGTCCTGGGACCCTGCCTCCTGGTGGCTCACTATCAAAGACCGACAGGCCGATGTCCACTTAAGTAAAATATGGCCTACAAAGCATGCTGCAAAGCCATGAGGAGGTTCTGATCCCTGCGTTTCCTACTTCTTCTCCTCAGACCGGGACACCTTTGGCCTCAGAGCAGGGAGAGACCCCAGCTGTTCTAAACCCCTTCCCTTCTCCATCTCCAAGGACAGTCCTGGAGCTGGGTTGCCAGAGCTGCCCTGGTGTTCTGCCTGAGGCGGGCTCCCATCCATGGGGCTCGTCATCTCAGCCCACTCCTCTCTCTCCACCTTGGCCCGCCCTCCTGAGTTGGGATTGAAAGCCCGATTGATCTCTCTGGAACAAATGACAGTTTATGGCCTAGGATTTTACACTGTGGAAGCCTCTCTGTCCTCAGTCACAGAGAGGGCAGGGTCACCATACCCCAGCCCCCTCCAGAGTCCAAAGTGGGCATTCGCACAGCTTCCTTCCAGCTGTCCCTGAGTCCACACAGCCAGCTGTTGCCTGCTGCGGAAGGGCAGGACTGCCACCATCTGTAGCTCATTCCCTGTGAGAATTTTTACCAACAACCGTTTTAATCATGTGTATGAACTCAGCGTCCATTTGCTGCAGATTGGGTTTCCTGGGATGATGAAAGGGCTGGGCTGTAAAGCCAGCAGGTTGGGTTTCAGAATCTCAGCCTCACTGGGATCCTTCCTGAGTTCCTCGCCTCTTCACTCCCTCCCCCTTTCATCCTCAAGAGGAAGACTAGAACATTCCCTTATTTTTGTATGCTGCCTCTAGTTTACAAGGCACTTTTATCTCTCCTGTAGAGAAAATGCATTATTCTCATTTTGTAGGTAAGAAACTGAAGGGGCAGAGAGACTGAGTGATCTCCCCCAGGCTGATGGCTGGAAGAAGCTGAGTTGAGCCTGGAACTCTGGTCCTGAGCCTGCCTTTGCTGTTCTCACTCTGCTCTGCTCCCTCGATCTGGCTGGCATGACAGACTCCTTCCCTGGAATCGTTCCGAGTCCCCTCCTGCCCCACCCTGGGACATATTAGGCTGAGCACAGTCTGCAGCTGCCATTGCAGCCTGCTTTGTGCTGAATTGTGGTTTGTGGCTTTTGTTTGTTCCCACAGTGCCCTTTGTGAATGTCATTGAGTTATCAGGGCTGGCTCCTTCTCCATTCCTAGCAGGAAAACCAAACCCCAAATGGTGCTCTTCCCTGGAAAAATATGTCAGCTCCTGGTTGGGAGTTGGGATTCCTGTGTTTAGACCTCAAAGCCAACTGTCCTTAATCCCTTGTCTGGTGCAAAGTCACATGTCCTTATTTCCTCTACTCAAAAGATGAGGTGAAGATTATCCACCTCCAATGCCTATCCCTGGTGGGACAGTGTGTGACTATCCTGGAAGAAGTCAGCCGAACCTATTTTGACCACAGCAGCAGAGGGACCAGTTAGTGCTTACTTAGCTCCTGATGAACTTGGGCTACCATAGGGCATGCAGGCTGCACACAGTAATGCTAGTGGGCTGCAGGACTGACCCTCTGTGCTTGTGTAGCACTTTCATCCTCAGGCTTTCCCGCTGTGTTTCCTTGCTTTCTCCAAGGACACTGAACTCCTCAGAGAGGGTCAGGTAGCTGTCTGCTCAGCCCAGAGAGGAGTAGGGGAGCTCCTCTACAGTCACCTGCATGGCAGGATGTGGCTGGAAATAGAGCTAAGGGCTCCTGATTTCTGTGATCCTAGGAGCCTCCTGTTTTCCGGGCCTGGTTCCTGTGGTCCTGGGAGGGAAAAGAGGAAGAAAGCTGGCCGAGAGGGCAGCTGGGATGGGGAGTGCATGGGGTGATGTCCTTACTGGGAATGCTGCCTCCCTGCCTCAGGCTTGTTTTGGGGGGATGGAGTACACAAAATAGTTGATTTTTTAAAATCTTGGTGAAAGAATACTCCAGAGGGTTCTTGTAGGAATTAAATGAGATGATTATACATACAGGGTTTTACAGAGGGCTTGCATGTAACAGCACCCAAAACACAATATTTCAAGTAGCAACTGTCATAGTTCATCAGATGAGTTGGATGAAGCAGGGATCACTAAGATTATACACATAGACCTGGCTGGATAGCTCGGTTAAGAGCATCATCCCAGTATGCAGAGGTTGCTGGTTCGATCCTTAGTTGGGGCACATACAGGAACAGATCAATGTTTCTCTCTCTCTCTCAAACCAATAAATAAAATTTAAAAGACTATACGTATATACCACACAAACTTTAAACACTATTTCAACTTAAAACATTCTTGCTAATCTTCTGCTATAGAGCTAAGGCCTCTACTTGAGCCTTACCTCTAGGTTGGAGTTCTACATTTATCTTTTTTTTTTTCCTTTATATATCATCTGTGGTTTCCAGATTTGGCTTTAGAATGGAGAAAGAACTTAAACTCACATATGAAACAATCTGAGTACAAAATTCTTCTAGGATTATGTACACATTTCTTCTAATCTTTATCAGGTGTCCTGCCACAACTAATTTGACAGCCTTCATTGCCTCAGGCTTATCATCTGTTCAAAGCACACACCAGCACACCTGTGCAGAGGAAGGCACCCCCCCCCCCACCTCTCTCAGATTTCATTTTCATCCTCCTTACTATGATGATCATGTCTCCAAAAGCCCATTTCTCCAGCCCTCTGGAGGTGGGCAGTGTTTGCCTTGGGAATCACCTCATCATAGCTTTACTGTTCTAGTCTGATGTCCTGAACAGGCTCCCAGAGAGAGGGGTGTTTGTTTCTTTGGGTGTTTTTTTTTTTTTGGGGGGGGGCGGCACTTAAAAGAAGCAGCAGCAGTGACTGCTGAAGATCTCTCTGCTGGCTCTGCTGAGCTTTCTTATGTTCTAAGGAGACAGGTGAGTTGCACAGGTCAACACATCCAGTGGCGTGGCTGGGACTGAAACCCAGGCATCAGTCCTGGCTGCTGGTTGGCTACCAGGGGCTTGGCCTTCTTGCAGGGTCATTGGGAGCCCTCATGGCATCTGGTAGGGAGGAAGCTGTGGAGAGAGAAAGAAGGAGCTGAGGAAGGGTAAGGTGGACAGCTGGGGGTTGGACATTTTGAGATGGAACAAAGGCAAAAGGGCCCAGATGATAGGTTTGGAAGAGGGAGGGCTTCCCAAAACCTTAGGTACAGTGAGAAGGTCTCAGAAAGTTGGGCTGGACAAAATGAAATAGCTCCTTTTCTCCTAACTTCTCATTGAGAAAATCTTCAGACATGCACAGGGAGAATAGTGGAATGAACCCTCGTGTAACCACTCCGCTTCAACATTCTACCATTCCCTTATTTCATCTACTCCCACCCCCTTTCTTTCTTCTGGAATGTTTTAAAGTGGATACCAGACCTCCTATCATTTCACCCAGGGCTATGTTTTGAACCCTTTCACGGGTGTGTTTGGATTTGGAAGGCCCCATAGCATGCTCAGGTGAGTGTGAGATGTTTGGATGATGTGTGAGAGTGTGAGGCTGATTTTTCCCATAGGAGCAGCCCCGGGAGGATGATGGTCATCTGGAAATTGGACAGTCCATGAGGAGTCAGAGCTCAGCCCCAGAGGGCATCTCCAGTCATCTGCACTCCCCCATCTCCAACAGAAGCAGTAGGTTCTATTAATTGAATCCTCGCTATATGTCTGGCATTATTATAGGCACATCATATGCTTTACTTCACAGGATCCTCACATAACCCTGTGAGAGTGAGTCTGTCAACATTCCCAATTTATGGATGTGGAATGGAGCCTCAGAGGTTAGGTAACATGCCCAAGCTTACACAGCTGGGCAGCCAGGAAATCAGGATTTCAATGCGGGACTCAGGACTCCAAAGCTCTTGGTTTTGTCTGTTGTTACACTACCTCATGAGCAAATGCATCAGGTCTGCTTTTTACCTGGCCACATCTTGTCTATTGGGGTAACCCAGTGTTCTGACTAGGAGAGGGGTCTTCCTTACCCATTAAAAGGCTGTTTTCTTGCTTAAAGTGCTATTTGACTCTGATCTTCTCTTGCTTTGGTGGGCTGGTGGCACCTTTCCCTACCTGCTTGTGTCCGACTGGTTGGATGTGTCTGTCTGTGGCTCCCAGGGATGACCTTTTTTGGTGGGAGATGAAACAGGAGGAAGGGTCTGAGCTTCCTGACATTAGTAAGCTCTCTAGTTTGTGGAATATACCCTCTCCACTGCCATCCCTTAGATAAGGGAGGGGAGAGGGAACTAAGCTATACGGTTGTGTCTTGGGATTTCTTTGGTGACTTTCCTGTCTCAGCTGTAGCTGCAGCCAGCCCCAGCCTCCACCTAGAGCACCAGCCTTTTCAGGCTGGAGAGCCGAGGCCCCCTGTCCCCCTAGCCATTTCTCCTACCTGCCATTCTCTGTTCCATTAGCACCGAGTCCTCTGTACAGGGACCGGGACCCCCTAATCAGGAGAGAGATGACCCATTTAGCTTCTTGCTGCCTTTTGAAGCTTATGGTTACACTGAGTTGTTTTTTTTCTTCAGGAGAGGAAAAGCCAGGATCATTGAGTCCATTTCTCTACTTTCCCACTGATAACCCTCAAAAGAGAAGTGTTCTGTTTGTAAAGTATTGGATGGGAAGACCTTCTTTCGAATGCTTCATTGTAATTTGGCATCATAACAATATAGCCCAGTATCACTGCATCTCCCTCCTGCCTCCTCATTTTTCAGGATGGGAGCTTTGCATATTGGGCCATTCAGTAATGTAAGTTGTGGCGGTAATTGCTTTTTGTTGAGTACCCACAGGTGTATGGCCCTGCACTGAGTGTCTCGCCTGGTTCTCCTGGGGACCCTGAAAGGTGGTTACTATGGTTTTATTTTGTAATTCCACAGCAGATGAAACTGAGGCTAAGAGTGGTGAAGTAACTTTCCCAAGGTCACACAGCTGGTACGCCAGGGTGTAGGCATTTAAACTCAGGTCGTCTGGCTTCAAATCTGGTGTTCCTTATGCTACCTCATGCCTGTCTCTGCTGTTCTGTGGTGTTAAATATGAACATGATATTAATTCCTGTGATTTAGTGTGCGTTTGATATATTATAACAATAATACTAAAATGGCATGGATGTCTGAGAGTTCTGGCTTGCTGGCTGTTGCTGTAATTAGATTTGTGTAAGAAGAATATTAGTGATCAGTAAACATGAGAAAAAAAATATTACTAGTAATGAAAAAAACCTAAACTATGACAATAATATGCTATTTTCTTACCTTTTAAATGAACAGTTTTTAAAATTTTCCTAGTTTTTTAAAAAATAATTTTTTATTATTTAATTATAGCTGACCTATAGTATATTATTTTAAGGTGTACAATCCTGTGATTAGACATTATATAACTTACTAAGTGATCATCCTGGTAAGTCTTATACCCATCTGACACCATACATAGTTATTAGAATATTATTGACTCTTTTCCCTGTGCTGTAATTTACATCCATTTGTACTTCTTAATCCCTTCACCTTTTCCACCCATTCCATCTGGCAACTGTCAAAATGTTCTCTGTATCTGTGAGTCTTTTTCTGTTCTGCTTATTTATTTATTTTGTCTTTTAAATTCAATTGTTAATAGGTATGTATTTATTGCCATTTTATTGTTTATATTTTTTATCTTTAAAAAAAAAAAATTGTCCGGCCAGGGCACATAGGAGAAGCGCTCATTTGCTTCTCCACCCCTCTGCCGCGCCTTCCTCTCTGTCTCTCTCTTCCCCTCCCGCAGCCAAGGCTCCATTGGAGCAAAGATGGCCCGGGCGCTGGGGATGGCTCTGTGGCCTCTGCCCCAGGCGCTAGAGTGGCTCTGGTCGCAACATGGCGACGCCCAGGATGGGCAGAGCATCGCCCCTTGGTGGGCAGAGCATTGCCCGTGGTGGGCGTGCCTGGTGGATCCCGGTCGGGCGCATGCGGGAGTCTGTCTGACTGTCTCTCCCTGTTTCCAGCTTCAGAAAAATGCACAAAACAAAACAAAACAAAACAAAACAAAAAAAGATTGTTTCCCCTTCTTTGCCAAGTGAGAGAAGGGGAGATAGAGAGATAGACTCCTGCCTCTACCTGGCGACCCCTGTCTGGGGCCAATGATCTGCTCATCTGGGGCTATGCTGGCAATTGAGCTATTTTTAGTGGCTGAGGTGGAGGATCCACAGAACCATCCTCAGTGCTGGGCCACCATGCTCAAACCAAATGAGTCATTGCTGCGGGAGGAAGGAGGGGAGAGAAAGGGGAGGGGAAGAGATGGAGAAACAGATGGGTGCTTCTCCTCTGTGCCCTGACCAGGAATCACACCTGGAACATCTACATGCTGGGCTGACACTCTACCACTGAGCCAACCAGCCAGGGCCTAAAGATTTTATTTATTGATTTTAGTGAAAGGAGAGAGAGCAGGGGGTGGAGCGAGAAGTATCAACTCATAATCACTTTACTTTATTTGTTCATTGATTACTTGTCCTAAGGGCCTGACCAGGTAAGCCTAGGGTTTCAAAACAGTGACCTCAGCGTTCCAGGTTGACGTTTTATCCACTATGCCATCACAGGCCAGGCCATATTTTTTATCTTTATTTTTTCTCTTCTTAAAGAAGACTCTTTAACATTTTGGGTAATACTGGTTTGGTGGTGATGAATTACTTTAGCTTTTTCCTGTCTGGAAAGCTCTTTTTGTGTCCTTTGATTCTAAATGGTAGCTTTGCTGGGTACAGTAATCTTGGTTTTAGGTCCTTGCTTTTCATCACTTTGAACGTTTCTTGCCACCCCTTTCTGGCCTGCAAAGTTTCTGTTGAGAAATCACCTGACAGTCTTATGGGTTACCCTGTAGGTAACTAACTGCTTTTCTCAGTGCTTTTACGATTCTCTCTTTGTCTTAAACCTTTTGCAGTTTAATTATGCTGTGTCTTGGTGTGGGCCTCTTTGAGTTCATCTTGTTTGGGACTCTTCATGCTTTCTAGACTTGTATGTCTATTTCCTTCATCAGGTTAGGGAAATTTTTGTTTTTTCAAATAGGTTGTCAATTTCTTGCTCTCTCTTTTCTCCTTCCATGATGTGAATATTAACACACTTGAAGTCTCAGAGGCTCCTTATACTAACTTTGTTTTTTGGATTATTTTTGTTTTTTGCCGTTCTGATTGGGTGTTTTTGCTTCATTATAGTCCAAATTGCTGATTTGATTCTCAGCTTGATCTACTCTACTGTTGATTCCCTATAAATTATTCTTCGTTGAGTCAGTGAATCTTTCACTTCTGATCAACTCTTTTTTATGTTCTTTTCTGTTCTTTTTTTTTTAATGCTTGTTATTTCTTTGTTGAATTCACGAAGTTCTTTGAACATCCTTTATGCCCAGTATTTTAAACTCTGTATCTGATAGATTGCTTGCCTTCATTTGTTTAGCTCTTTTTTTTTTTATAGATTTTTCCAGTTTATTTCATTTGGGACATGTTTCTTTGTCTCTGCTTTTTGGCTGCTTCCCTATGTTTGTTTCTGTATACTAGATAGACCTACTACATCTACGAGACTTGGTATAGTGGCCTTGTATAGTAGGCGCCCTGTAGGGCCCAGTGGCGCAGCCTCCCCAGTCACCTGAGCTGGGTGCTCTAAGTACACCCCTGTGTGGGCCGAGTGCATTGTCCTGTTGTACTTGAGCCTTGGTGGCTGTTGGCATCACTGGAAGGGATTGACCCCGCCCCCTGACTGATCAGTTTTGAGGACTGGCTGTGACTATAGCAAAGGAGCTGCTGTGCAGGAGGTGACCCTATAGAGCAGGACTTGCATTGGTGGGGCTTCAGTGCTCACCAAGTCTGCCCCTTCAGTGTGTTGCTTGTGTGGGTGGTAGTATTGTAATCTGGCGTAGTCTGAAGCTGTCCACTGGGTGCACTGGCTCTGGGACTTCCTGGGAGGTACAAGGTCAGTCACTGCCTATACCCTGTCTGGGACCATCCAGCACAAGCTACAGAGTGATGTTCAGATAGCTGCTACTTGTGCTGGGCTTGGAGATGCCCAGGAGAGGCCAAGCTGTGAACCAAGACTGGCTACTGCTAGTGCCAAGCCTGGGCCACTTAGCAAAAGGTACGGGGTATGAAGAGACCAAATGCTGCTTGTTTGAGAGATTTTAGAAAAGTCCAAAGCATGAACAAAGACAGTCACTTGTATTGAATGGCTTGGGTGGGCCTACAACTTGAGGGGGCAGGGTCTTAAGGAATCACCTGGGCAAGGCGAACAGTGGGAGCCAGGTTGATGAAAACTCAGATATGGTGCCCACCTGCGGGTTGTGTGTGTGGGTGGGGGGGACGTGGGGTGTCTCAGAAAAGGAACAATGCTGTCTTCTAGCACTTTTGTCCGGCAGGAAGCTGCCCCCCCCAATCTCTTGCTCTGATGCCTGACAATCTAGTCCCTCCCCATATGTCCGTGGTTCCTTTCAAGCTGCTGCCCCAGTGCTGGAGCTCAGAGGGAGTGAGTCTGAGTAAGTCCGTGCATGGGCCCTTGAAGAGGAGCTACTTAGGGTTCCCACAGCCCTCTGTCTCACTCAGCCACAGTTCCCGCTGGTTTTTACAGCCAAAAGTTAGGGGTCTTCTTTTCCTGACCCTGGAACCGTGGTCTGGGAGGCCTGGCGTGGGGCTAGGACCCCTCGCTCCTCAGGGGGTCCTCCACAGCCCAGATACCCCTCCCAATTTTAAACTGCCACACGTGGGTTTGGGACCAGCCTGTTCTGTGTCTCTGCCCCTTCAATCAGTCTCCATGTGGCTGCTTCTTTAAATTCCTAGTTGTAGGAGTTCCATTCAGCCAGATTTCAGGCAGTTCTGAATGATGGTTCTGTAGTTTTAGTTGTAATTTTGAGTGGTTGTGGGAGGATTCAAGTACCACGTTTACCTATGCCACCATCTTGACCGGAAGTATACACATATTTTTAAACTGATTCTTGCTAACATGATACACCCCTACAGTGCTGGTAGGAATGTCAGGAGTCATAACCTTCAAACTAAACTTTACAGAGGGTATTGAGAGCCTTAAAAATGGCCTCACCCTGTTCTCTGACCAGTGACTGTACTTCTAAGAATCCATTCAAAGAAAATAATCAGAATGCTGTTAAAAATGTTCTATGTTGGTTCTCACTAACGAACAATTTGTAATAAAGGAGAATTGAAAACAACCTAAATATCTTCCATTAGGGGAACAGTTAAATAAAGCATGATACTTCTGTGGACAAGTGTGGGAAAGTGTTAAATAATTTGGGAGAAATGTGGGAGAAATGTTTGCAATAGAGTATATTTTATATACTATAAAATTTACTCTTTTTAGAGGATAGTTCTGACTTTTGACAGACCCATGTCATCATGTAAGTATCACCACACAGAATAATTTTAAGTGAGAAAAGACATTTGACTACAGTATATATACAGTAAATTTCTAAATTTAAAAGTTGTATACATATATGCTATGTGGCTGGAAAGACATCATGGAAGATGATCAAACAAAATGGCCCTTGAGAAGTAGGCTGTGTATTTTTAAACAAGCATTTTCCTTTCGAGTCTCGGTTTCTTTCCTGTACCTGTGAAGTCGGGCACCAGAGCTCTGACTTTGCACAGTGCTCTTATCCCAGTCATGGTCAGTGGGGGCGGGGGGGTGTGGGGTGTGTGCCTGTGACCTGACCTTGGGTGGAGGTACTGGCCTTTCGGGTGTGCCCAGTGGGGCTAGGGAGGTGGCAGGGCACTGCCAGCCTGGGGCCCTGGTGTGTCACTCGGCTCAGTATAGAATGGAATGCTGAGCCAGTGCCGTGTCCTGAGTGAAGAGCAGTGGAGGGCAGAGTTCTTTCCCCTGCTCCCTCCTCACCATCTCTGCCAGGTAGCTGCTCGGAGTTGGGGCTCTAGCATGTAGGGGCTTCTGGCCCTGGGGGAAGAGAAGTTCCCCATTCTCCTAAAGACCTAGAACTCGTCAGAGCGCGTTCTGCTGTCCTGCCCTCTTGCTGCCACCTGCCACCTCTGGTGTCTTCAGGCCATCTGCAGGGTTCTCCTTCTTCCTCGGTCCCCTTGGGCTGACTTGTTGTTAATTGTTCTCAGCAGTATAGCACCTAAGCAGACAGGGAGAAGCCTGCATAGGAGGTTGGCCCAGCACTTAGGAGCTACCATTCAAAGCCTGAGCCAGAGTGGGGAAGGGCTCTGCCACCTGCTCTTCCCTGGATTGGGACGGGCATGGCCAGGGGCCGAGGCCTGGGTGTGCCTTCTGCCTGGCGCCCTGGGATTGCACCCAGACTGCCTCTTGGCACTAAGCTTCCTCTCCCACACACCCCTAGCCATAAACTGTGCATTTTAAACCAACAGTTAGGTAGGGAAGCTCCCAGGAATGGGGATGGCTCACTTAGGCTCCCACAGTCAGTTGTGGGAAGAACCACTGATGGCCAGGTGTTTCCTTACCCCTTCCCTGCTGGCTTGTAAGGACAAGGACTGTCCCCACCCTTCTCTGTAGGCTCAGCGGCCACATAGGACTCTGCGCAGAAAATGTAGTGGACAAGCAAGAGACTCTAGGGCTCTGCTGGACTTGCCCCTGCCCTGGCAAAGGGGCAGCTGCTGGAGTGGGGAACCACAGCTCTACCTCAGACGTGCCTGAGGTCGTGGTGACGTTCTTCCTCTGCCAGCCATCCTGGGCTCGTCTTTCCCTACAGACCTTCTGGGTCTGCTGCGCTCTGGGAACCAAAGTCTTTCAGGCCAGGCCTTGGCTGCCAGTATAAGTATTCTGGACTCCATTGGCTGTGCTCTGGGGCAAGGCTGTGCCCTCTCGGCTTGCCTGCTGTATACTCCTGGGTGTAGGATTTAGCAGCAGGCCATGTCTGGAAGAACACAGACACCCACTATGTGTATGATTTCCAAGGACCCTTTGTGCTGGCTTCTTTCTTCAGGATTTCCAGTAACACTGACTGTTGGGCATCACGTGGTGGCTGCTCTCCACACCCTACACACACCCATCACACAGAGTAAAGCATGAACCTGTCTGTGAAGGCAGGGTGTGCCGACAGGAACTCTATAGGAGGATGGAGCACCCCCAGGCCTCCTAACACAGCCTCCGGATCAGCCTGAGAAGGTTGGGGTGTGGGTGGACTACTGGGGGGATGAGGGATCAGAGGGACCTTAATATCCAAAGTAGAAAAGACCCTCTGATACAGACTACCCTGGTTTTCCATGAGCTCCCTCACCCTCTTTTCCTTCCTGAGTTACTGGACAGTGGCTGAGTTCCACGTCTCTTCTGTTGGTCTTACTCATCATGCTTCGCTGCTGCTGTCACAGCACTGTTTGTGGAGCATGGCCTGAGGGCCAGGCACAGGGCTGGGCTTTAGATCCTGCCCCTCTTTCAGTTCCCACAGCAACCCCAGGTAGTGGAACTAGTATTGTTCTTCCTTTTGCACAAGGATGTTAGGAGAAGCTCAGTTACTTGCTCAGCTCTCACCGTAGCTCAGGTCACACCAGTTCTGTCTGGCTCAGGGCCCACACTTTAACAGGGCTGCCCTGGTCCCCCACCCCCACCCCGATGGCTGAGCCCTGAGCCGAAGAGATAGGGCTGTTGGTTAAGCCGCTTCGAGCAAAGCTAGATCATAGCCAAGGCAGCTTCAGTCATGGCATCAGCAAGGAGGGAGCAGCCAGGCTCCAGGTCCTGCCTCTGCCACCCCCCTCTGGCACCCTCTCTCTGGGCTACCTTGTCCAGGTTTTGTTGTGGAGGTACATGAAGGCCCTGTTGACTTCTGTCTTCTCTGATACAGGCTTTTAGGCCAGCAGAGAGCCTGGCTCCATGGTCAGCAGTAGGCAGTAGGAGGTCTTCTCTAATTGAGCTACCCTCTGCCAGCCATCCTGGGCTCGTCTTTCCCTACATATCTTCTGGATCTGCTGTGCTCTGGGAACCAAAGTCTTTCTGGCCAGGCCTTGGCTGCCAGTATAAGTATTCTGGACTCCACTGGCTGTGCTCTGGGGCAAGGCTGTGCCCTCTCGGCTTGCCTGCTGTATACTCCTGGGTGTAAGATTTAGCAGCAGGCCATGTCTGGAGCACTTTGCTCTAAACACTGTCCTCCAAGATGATGGATGCTCACATGATGCGATTTTCTTTTTCTTTTCTCTCTCTCTTTCTCTTTTTTAAAAGATTTTATGGCAGGGGGTGGGGCGAGAAGTAACAGCTCCTAGTTGCTTCACTTTAGTTGTTCACTGCTTGCATGTCATATGTGCCTTGAACGGGCAAGCCCAGGGTTTTGAACGCTCTATCCACTGTGCCACCACAGACTAGGCCGTGTGATGCTGTTTTCTACTCCAATAGTCAAAACAGCTTGGAGGCAGGAAGATCTGTCTGTGACTCAACTTTCTTGAACCAAACTCTGCCCCCTTTCCATGAGGTTGTCAGCCACAGGGACCCTGGTCTTTATGGATGAGCAAGTCCAGGCAGGTCTCATTCTCACTCTAGGCCTCCCTTTTTCTCCCTGACCCTCCAAAGCCCTTTAACCTTTTCTGCAAAGCCTGTGGCTACCTCAGGAAGTAAGGTGTGTGGAGGCCCCACCTGCTACCTCTCTGCCCAGCTGGGAAGGAGATCAAGTCCTGATTCCGTATCAGCCATCAGCCATCAGCACTGGGTCCTAGTCCTCCCAACCCACCCATGATGGCACAAGGTATAAAGATGGGGGTAGCAGAGGCTTCTGGCAGTGAATGCCGGGACTTCTGCATAGTGCCTGGCAATGTCCAGTTTGGGAGAACTAGCTCTTTGCATCATCCCGTGCTCTTCTAGCCCCTGCAGGGCAGGCAGGGAGCATCAGTGGCAGCAGGTCCCACCAGATGGTAAGCCCCCAGTCACTACCCTGAGGGGACCATCTGCTTGATGATCTCTTTAGTCATGGATGTGAGAGCTGGGGAATGGAGGGAAAGGGCTGGCAAGAGCCAGTCCAGCTGGAGTTCAGCAGCAGGGAAAGGAGGGTGTGTGGTCCACTTGGTTTCCTCTGCCTCTTCCAGGCTCTGGAACCTTCTCCTGGCTAGAGTGGCTGGCTCTTTCCTCCCCTTCCTGAGGACAGCGACCCAGCTTGTCTCAGAATCCAGCACCACGCTGTTGGAGCTTCATGGACCCACCTCTACCCAGCCTGTCTACCTCTGGCTGCCTTAGCTTCCGAATTCCATGGGCAGTCTTCCCAGGCTTCTCAGGAAGACAAGTCAGTGTACTCCGCCCAGCTCACCTTGGAGCTGTGTTCCTGGGTGAAGGAAGGAGAACAGACCTCCCCAAGTCCCAGGTGCGGTCCACACCCTCCCCAGCCCCAGGCAGGCGCTGCTCCTCTGCCTCTCACTGGCAGGGCCTACTTCCGGAACTCGGCACCACTCTGGTCAGACCGTCCTGGGGTGGCCAAGTGAGTGAGCAGATGCCTGGACCAAGGCATGTTTCTTGCACCTGCCAGCCGGTGGAACAACCCTGGAAGGTGCCAGGCCCATTTCCTGTTTCGGGCCACTGCCAAAGGGAGGTGCCCAGGGGGCGCAGGAAGGACAGATGGATGTCCTCGAGCTTCTCCTGGGTTTCCACCGAGAAAGTGGAAAGGGAAAGCTTACTCTCATCAAGAGAGAAACATGTTTTTCAGTTTTCTTTTTCTCAAACCTCGTTTGAATGTTCCAAAGGAGGGGAGCAAGGAGAGTGGCAGCTAGCGATATGGGAGGAAAAGGGAGTAGGATGGTTCTGGGTCTGCCTTTGATCTGCCCTGTGACCTTGACCCACCTCCCTGGGACGCAGCCACTGTGACTGATGAAGGAGAGGCTGCCTACTCACCGTCCTTTCTACTCTGCTTCCTTGCACTGTGTTGGAACCCGAGGCACAATATGGTCACAGGAGTAGTGGTAGGGGCCTGGGCTGAGCCCCCAGCCCCCAGAGACCCTTTGCTTTGGGCCTCAGGTGCGGCAGGTGGGGCTGTGAAGCAGAGTGGGTCAGGATTGATTAGGCGTCTTGTTTGTGCACTTTTGGGATGGGTGGAGGTGCTCCAGTTTTGTGCACAGAAGACTCTCTGCTGGGCAGAGTTGGGTATTCTCTTCAAAGTCTTAGGAGGACTGGGGCTGTCCACCCCACCTCCTACCCCTCCTTTTCCTAGCTTCAGATCCCCCAACTGAGGATGACCTCACTGCAGCCACCCTGGGCTTAATCCTCATGTACCTTTTGAGATGCTCCCTGCAGTGGAGAGGGAAGGAGGCAGATGGACATCTGGTGAAATTGCCCACTTGAAAAGTTTGTGATTCTGAGTTCCATTCCCTAGCCTGACTATTCCAAATCTTTGTCATCTGGGTAAGTTCTCCCGCATCCTTCCTGACCATGACCCTCCTGTTCCTGGGCCTAATAATAGGCCTGTTTGGGGCAGGACAGAACAAAATTGGAGTTGTGGCTGTTCCGAACAACCTGATATCTTCTCTGTGTTTCCTCTCTCATGCTCCCAGCCATCCTGCCAGCCCAGCCCTCATGACGGCTCACAAAAGGGGCCCTGGGGCCAGCACGGAGTGCATCTCTGCTCCTGAGGCACAGGCAGAGAGGCTGAGCCTGTTCTGTTGGTGGTGTGAGTCCTGAGTAAAGTGGGGAAGCTTCCAGGATAGATGGTCTGCAGTATGCTTATGGCTCTTAGGTGAAGGGCAATCCAAAAGTAGTGTGGTCCTAGGAGAATGGTGGAAGGAGGGGTGTGAGTTAGTCCAGTGCAGAGAAGAGGAGTATCTTACATGCTGAGCTCATAGCAGATACTCAATAAATGTGTGCTGTGTTGAACACCATTGAGTTTATTGAGAAGGCATCTTGGGAATGACGGTGGGCCTCTCCTAGGCCTGGCCGTAATGACAGGTGACAGCTATAGCAAAGGCCTGTGGAGTTTACTACAGGCAGAATCAGAGGAGCAGTTCAGTTTCTCTGGTTACGGGTGATGGGATTTGCTGGCCCACTACTACCTCCCCCCCTCCCCCCACGAGGAAAGAGTGATGGTCGCTAGCCATCTGTGATGTCAGAGTGTAAGCCAGCTTGGAGGCAGGAGATGGGACCAGAAGCCCTCTGAAGATCCCCTCTGCTTCAATTCTTTAAGTCTTCAGAACAGGAGAAAGCACAGGATGACCTGAGAGAGTGTTCGGCCAAAATGACTGGCAAGGTCTCAAAACCTCCCTAGAAACAGATATGGAGGGGAAAGACCTGAGAGAAATGAGTTGTTACAGTCCACAGAGAAGCAGCCCGGGGCACCCGCTGAACAGACATGGCCAACTCCGTTCTCTACTGTCATCTTTCCTTTGTGTTGGCTGTCTGGTTTTGAGGACAGGTTGGCCTGGAAGGTTCAGATCCTGGTGCCTGCCCAGCCCCCTCCCTGCTGATCTCAGTGCCAGCCCACTGCACGCTGCTTCCCGTATGCACCTCCCTCAGGGCTATTTGTTTCCCACTGCGAGGCTCCCAGACTCACAGGGTGGGAGGAGAGCTCCCTCACCATTCTGCAGAAGTACCGCCCTGCTCTCTGACTGCCCCAGGTCAGCAGCTTCTGTTGCCAGAACAGAGCAGTATATACCTTTTTGCCCATGCCCAGTGGGGAGTGCAGCAGGGTGTGGAGGACGATGGATTAAAAAACTGCCTTTTAGTCAAATGACAGACACCTGTCTTCCTACCCCCTCCTATAGATAGGGTCAGTTTCTGCATATCAGAGCAACCCCCCCCCATTGTAATCAGGGAGGGGATGGCTTCTGATGCCACTTTGCTGTCCCCTTCCATCACCTTGGCCTTCCAACCTCATGTCACTCTCTTGATGACTTCAGGTACCCTCACAGGGGCAGGCACACATTTGAAGTGGTTACCCCTTAGCACACACTCTACTTACCTTTGAAATTATCCTCCTTTTCAGGAAAGATGGAAGGAGCTGTCCCTTGTGGGACACTGTGGCGCTGACCGGGCTGGCAGTGTGGGTGCAGAGGAGGCCTAGGGAGCCTGGGTGCAGAGGAGGCCTGGGGAGCCCGGGCGCAGAGGAGGCCTGGGGGGCCCGGGCGCAGAGGAGGCCTGGGGAGCCCGGGCGCAGAGGAGGCCTGGGGAGCCCGGGCGCAGAGGAGGCCTGGGGAACCCGGGTGCAGAGGAGGCCTGGGGAGCCCGGGCGCAGAGGAGGACTGGGGGGCCCGGGCGCAGAGGAGGCCTGGGGGGCCCGGGCGCAGAGGAGGCCTGGGGGGCCCGGGCGCAGAGGAGGCCTGGGGGGCTTGGGCGCAGAGGAGGCCTGGGGAGCCTGGGTGCAGAGGAGGCCTGGGTGCAGAGGAGGCCTGGGGAGCCTGGGTGCAGAGGAGGACTGGGGGGCCTGGGTGCAGAGGAGGACTGGGGGGCCCGGGTGCAGAGGAGGACTGGAGAGCCCGGGTGCAGAGGAGGACTGGGGAGCCCGGGTGCAGAGGAGGCCTGGGGAGCCCGGGTGCGGAGGAGGACTGGGGAACCTGGGTGCGGAGGAGACCTGGGGAGCCTGGGCGCGGAGGAGGCCTGGGGAGCCCGGGTGCGGAGGAGGCCTGGGGAGCCCGGGTGCAGAGGAGGACTGGGGGGCCTGGGCGCAGAGGAGGCCTGGGGGGCCTGGGCGCAGAGGAGGCCTGGGGGGCCTGGGCGCAGAGGAGGCCTGGGGGGCCTGGGGGGCCTGGGCGCAGAGGAGGCCTGGGGAGCCTGGGCGCAGAGGAGGCCTGGGGGGCCTGGGCGCAGAGGAGGCCTGGGGGGCCCGGGTGCAGAGGAGGCCTGGGGAGCCTGTTCTTTGAGATGCCGCTATCTTTCTTTCGAGATGTTCGCTCTGCTGGCTTTCCTTCTGCTTCTCTGCTTCCTCCAGGACAGCTTTCTGCCCTGACCTGACACCCATGAACATTCCCCCTCTGGTCCTTTTCCCTCTTGCTCTTCTTTTTCTCTCTTGTCAAAGCTGTCTAGCCTCTTGGTGTCAGCCTTGAACTCTGCTAACAACATCTGACATTTATAAAGTGCTTGTGTAGTTTACATCTTTTATATACATTACAGCTGTTCTTTACAGTCAGCCTGTGAAGTGGAATGATTCGTTAACTTTTTGGATGATAAAACTGAGGCACAGAATGGTTAAGCCATAGTTTGTTTTGTTTGCTGCTACCCCAAAAGGATTTGACCTTGAAGCTACACAGTGTGTGGCTGAATGGATCTTCTGACACCACCTTTGCAGATTTCCCTCCCCACACTTCTCACCGCATCCCAGTGTCTCTGTGCATCTTCCATTGGTTCTTCACACTGGTTTTGTCTTCTTGCTTCAGGCGCCCTTCTTCATCCACTGTTATTTGGATTTAGTAACACATGCCCCTGCCTGCCTAGCTCCCAGTTTCGAAACCTCTGCCTGCCCCTCCCCTCTGTCCCATCCATCCATTTGCACTGCCATTTCCCTGGTTCAGGACTCACTCATTTTCTACCCACTCATTGGGTTCTCTCCTGAACTCCCTGTCCCCAGTTTCTCTTAGTTCATTTGATTCACCGCTACTGGATTCTTCTTCCCAGTCCCTTAGCCCTCTACACTCCCACCACTGTCCCTCGGAAACTAGCAGAGTTCTTTCATGTTCCTCCCCCTCCATCACCTAGGCCTTCCAACCTAGAGTATTGTGATGACGGCAGGTACTCTGTGGACTCCCCCCAACACACGCGCGCGTGCACACATACTCACACTCACAAACTCTGTTCCCTGTTCTACCTGTCACACACAGCATCCTGGTTGGCCCACGGGAAGTACTCAGATGTCATTTCTGGTTCTACTTCTTGTCCATGTTGCTATATGGCTTCTACTTTCCTTCCTGCCCACAAGCCTTTCTTTCTTTCTTTTCTTTTCTTTTCTTTTTTTTTTTTTTTTTTTTGTGGGAGAGACAGAGAGAGGGACAGATAGGGACAGACAGACAGGAAGGGAGAGAAAAAACATCAATTTGCCTGATCTGTGGTGGTGGCGCAGTGGATAAAATGTCGACCTGGAAACATTTAGGTCGCCGGTTCAAAACCCTGGGCTTGCCTGGTCAAGGCACATATGGGAGTTGATGCTTCCTGCTCCTCCTTTCTGTCTGTCTATCTCTCTCTCTCTCTCTCTCTCTCTCTCTCTCTCTCTCTCTCTCTCTCTCCTCTCTAAAATGAATAAAAAATATTTTAAAAAAAACATCAATTTTTTGTTGCGGTTCCTTAGTTGTTCATTGATTGATTTTTCATATGTGCCTTGATTGGGGACTACAGCAAACCAAGTGACCCCTTGCTGGAGCCAGCAACCTTGGGCTCAAGCTGGTGAGCTTTGCTCAAACCAGATGAGCTTGCACTCAAGCTGGCGACCTTGGGGTCTCGAACCTGGGTCCTCCACATCCCAGTCCGATGCTCTACCCACTGCGCCACCAACTGGTCAGGCCCACAAGCCTTTCTATACCAGTTAATCTGCACATTACACACCCACCCCCTTTCCTTTGTTTTATCTCAAGTGCCACTTCTTTCATGAGACTTTCCTGAGCTCCTCTCCCACTTTCTTTCTCTCTCCTATAGTCCTTAATAGTTTTCACTCGGACCTTAGTTATCTGGCTGCATGTCAGTATTCCTGTGGGAAGATTCACATCTGATTTATCCGTGAAGTGAATAGGGATCATGGTTAGTGGCTATTTGCTGCACACCTTCTACATAACAGGCATTATCCCCAGGGTTCCCATGTATTATTTAGTTTCATCCTTAAATCACCCCAACACAAAAGATAGATATCCTTACCTTCATTTTACAAATGAGGAAACAGCCCCAAAGAGGTTATGTAATCTACTCAAAGCCATTGAGTGAGTGGTAGAGCCAAGAGTTGAATTCCAGATGTCCACCTCAAAAGCCTGTATGCTTTCCCCTCACGCCACACCTGTGAGCAGTGTGACTGCTCCTTTTCCTCCCACATGGCACCTGGGCAGGCTACCCATGTTAGGCGAGCAGCCTCTTCTCAGTGTTTGCCACAGGGCTGACCATCTGTGAAGGTCACAAGTGTCCCAGTGTCCCTGCTTGCTTTATGGGCCCACATGGTGCTCTCATCCATGCATTTCCCTGAGCTGTCTTGATCTTAGCTGTGTTTTTATCCTGTGCCACCTGCCTGGTAGGGAGCCCCTTGCCTCTGCCTATTGTGTAAAGCTGAATGGCCTTTTATTTGTCTTAAGATGATTTCTTTGAAGCTTTAAGAGATGCCAGAGGTTGTATTTCGGGATGTGGTGGGTAAATCTGTGTTGACCCTGTCACTGTCCTTCATCATGTTATAAACTTTGATTTGATTCCCCTTCAGCTTTGCTTTTCCAGAATGAGGAGTTCACAGCTTTTTAGGCTTCCACCTGTATGTCTCACTTTCTCACTTGCCTCTTGTGTGTCTGGTGTGTTAGCTATATGAGAGAGAGTCTCCTCATAAGGGCTGGGGCACCCCAAGGGCAGGGCCATTATTCCCCCGACTCTGCCGTAGCTGACACACAGAGGGAAGCCTCCTACTACGCAGATGCACCATGAGAAGCCCTGTCTCTGCTCCCATCCCCAAGCCCAGCTCTCCATGCTGAGGTCAGCGTATCAGCAGCCACAAATATGGCCCATCCCAGGTTAGCTGGCTCAGGCAGCATGTCTGTGACATGAGAACCCTTTCCTGGTGCTCTGACGGAGCGCTGGAGGCATGCGAAGCTCGGCACTTAGGCTTCTGTGTAGATCACAGGTTAGCAGGCCCGGGATAGCCAGGGTAATGACCATAATGGGCACACTGACGACCTGCCCTGAAGAAGGGGCTTGCAGCTGGGAGGGACTACAAGTAGAATGAAGCGGGTAGCATGTGGGGACGTGCTCTGGTTCTCGTGCTCTCTCATTTTGGCCTTCCTTTTCTTCTCGTTCTCCTTCCTCATTGTCCTCCCCCCACCCCCACTCCCTATGTTTTGGGAGTTGTCATAATGATGGGTGTGATGTGGTACCATCCATCCTAAGGTCAGACTTCTGAAGATGTCCTGATTGTTGGCTTCATATCATCATGGGTTACTTTAAAGAATTTTTTTTTCACCAGTGGTCCCAGATTCCCAGCTGTCACCCTTTACATAGCCCCGACCCTCCCTACTCCTGCACCCCTACCACAGCACGCGGGTCTCGTGTAATCACAAGTGTAGCAGTCGTTGTCGCCAGCTCACAGTGGTTCATGCTGTCCTGAGGGAGGCCGCAGCAGGTCAGTTATAACAAAAGAGTGAGTGTTACACAAGCTGGGCCCGAGGGTACTGCCATCGCCCACCCACAACTTGGAGGTCAGTGAGGGCTCTTTTTCAGTTTGTGACTTCAATATACAACCAAAAAGGAGTAAGTACCCTCTGTGATGACATTTCAATTAGCGTTGCACAGAATTGGCAAAGAAGGGGGTGGGCCCAGCCAGGAGAGATGAAGGGAAAGTGCTGACCACAGGCCAGCTGCTCCTGCTCCCTGTTTACTCTCTGGCAGGCTGGCACCTTCGCCCCTTCCCCCATGCCTCCCGGTGGAGCCTGTCTCCCCTTGCACACTCTGTCTTGTAGCCCATTCTGCTGAGGAGCCACAGTGGGTTCCTGCAGGCGTGTTAAAGACTGAGGGCTATCTTTGGAGTGGTTAAGGAGCCCTGGCTGCATGAAGAGCAACGGCAGAGACCACTTCCGGGACCTCGAGAAAGAAACAGTCAGTGCACAGCTCCTGGGTGCCACATGCTGCCACACAGGCATCCTGCACCTGAAACAGGGAAGTCAAGTGCTGTCACTTCCCCAGCAATGAGTTGACCTAGAAATGCAATCCTTGCATAGTGCCACTCTCCCCACGTGTGTGCAGGACTGTCCCGGGGAAAGGCGGAGGCTTCTGAGGGGCTGATCTTGACAGTATTATCTGAGAGAGGAGAATGAAGTTGATTCTTTTAAAAAACTTTGTTTCTGTTAATAAAATTAGTTTGTGGCCATTAGAGGGTATTGGAAAGAACTGAGCGGTTAAAATGTTTATAATGAGAATCACTAATAATGCTGTCATTCAGTGATCACCACCGTTCACCTTTTGATGAGCTTCTAGGTGTGTGTGTGGGAGGAGAGTACAGAAGGACACAGAGGACACGGGGTGCTCAGTTTCTCCTAGCCAGGCTGCCTGGGGCCTCCAGCGTTGACCCTTAGCTTCAGCTGGCTGCCCCTGGGAACTGGGCAGCCACTCAGCACTAAGCTTGAGTGTCCACTGGGCTCTAAGTCGGGGGAGCTGACCTGGAAAGAGGACTCTGCTCTCCAAGAGTTCCTATGTACTGTGGAAACAGAGCAGGCAGTGGCTGTGACAGCCCCTGACCCAAAGCAGAGCTTCCTGCAGGTGGCCATGGGGTCTCCACCCAGCCTTCTGGTGGCAGGCATGATGCTGGTCAGTTCTGGGTCTCTGGGCAAGGGAGGCTAAGGGGTCGTTTTTCACTTCATAAGTTCTAACCCTTGGGGACCCCTTCTGTCCTCCAGATCTCATGGAATAAGTCTAGACACTGAACCATGTCAGTCTTTCTCATATTTAAAAGCTACACCATGTTCCTTGCCTCATCCCCCGAGCCTTGTCAGGCCAAGCACCTCTCGTTCCCTTACCCATGCCTGTGGGCAGCGTAGTTTTCACACACTTTGGTGCTGGTGTGGCTGGAGAGAGGTGGAGCCGCTGGCACGGCTTCCTGGAGCAGGTGAGATGAGAACGGCGTGTGGAGGGTATGGTGATGGCAGCGAGATGGGGAAGCCCATTCCAGGCCGGGGAATGGCATGCAGGAATGTTCATCCGTGGCAGGTGTGCGCACATGCCTGCGCGGGTGTGAGCTCTTGCTGGGGCCAAGGAGAAATCCCAGCCCCCTGGGCTCCCCCCAGCCTATGCCCTTATATAGCAGTT
This sequence comes from Saccopteryx leptura, assembly GCF_036850995.1. NCBI lineage: Eukaryota > Metazoa > Chordata > Mammalia > Chiroptera > Emballonuridae > Saccopteryx > Saccopteryx leptura. Next base: position 114,628,354 of record NC_089504.1, read on the forward strand.
GCCGCGCTCCCAGAGCCACCCCCCCCCCCCCCCTCCACTGTACTCATGCAGGGAGCTGCCGCTACTTGGGCACTTGCTGGGCCCCAGGCCCACTCTCTCACAATCCTCTTGTCATCACAGCCAGAGCCAGCTGTTGGTTTGGGAAGGCTTCCCCGGTCCAGCATGTCATGGTGCACAGCCAGGGTGGGAGAAACGTAGGTTTACAGCTGTTTGTATGGAAAATGCAGTAATTAATAAATAATAATAATACAAGAATAAACTTTGTATTTTGCATACTCTCTACTGTAAACCTGCGTTTGTCCCACCCTGTATAACCGTCCTGTTTGCCAAGAGCACTGGGTCTTGGCAGGCATCTCATGGCCTATTTTAAACTGAAGGGAATGGAGAGAGGTGCCTGTCAGGCTGAGCTGAGGACCCTTCCCTTGTGGGGTCGTGTTCTGCTGCTGGGCTTGTCTCTTGCTCCTTCCATGGGCCAATGGACACCTGTCTTGAGGGGGAGGGCCCAGGGGTTGGGAGGGGGCTGTTTTAGAGCAGTGTAAGAGAGGGTTTTTATAATTATGCCGTGGGCCCTGAACTGGCATTGGGAGACTGGTTTGTCCCGTGTTACTTCTGCGTTGCTGTGATTGTTACATGAGCCAGCTGCTGATTGACTACCCTGTTTATTCTCCCTTTCTGGAAAGTGGAGGCTCACACAGATCTGTTCTCTCAAAGTGCTCCTATGATTTGGAGAATGGTTCTCAACAAGTCTGGGACATCTACCGAGCCCTGTCCTTTTGCTTCATTTGCTAAAAGTCGCTCTCCCCACCAAGCACAGCCTATTCTGAGCAGACACAAGTTCCTTAAAACACACACACACACACACACACACACACACACACACACACACACACACATAAATAAATGATAGTAAAGGCTGTTCAATTACTTATGATATTGCCTGCTGGCTCAATGAACAAAGTAATAATAATCACTCATGCAGGATCCAATATAGTCTGGTGCTTAAGATCTTGGACTCTGGATTTACTCGTCAAGCCTCTCACTGGGAAAGTTACTTAATCTCTCTGAGCCTCAGTTTCTCATCTGTGAAGGGGGGATGATAATGATACCCACCTCATGGGTCACAGTGAGGTAGTGGTCTGAAGGATGGGTACCTGCCACAGTAAGTGCTTAGTGAGCGTGGCCACCCCAGCAGCCACTGTTGTGGCTTTCATAGCCCACGGAGAATTCACAAATGTCGTCATGGACACAGTGTACCTGCAGTGATGCTGAAGCCCAGCGAGAACAGGCCACCAGTCAGCCCAGGATCAACTGAGGGGGGAAATAGTTGCTCTTCTTATTTTTTAAATTGGATTTTATTGGGGTGACACTGGTTAACATTAAGGTTTCAGATGCCCAATCCTACAACACATCTCTGTGCACCATATTGTGTGTTCACATCCCCTCCCCAAGGTACGTCTTGTCCATCACCATTTACCCTCCCTATACCTTCCTCTACTCCCCCGGGCAATTTCCACACTGTGGTCCGGATCTGTTAGGTTTTTTTCTCCTTTTTGCTCTATTTCTCCACTGTCCTCACCTAATCCCCCCACCCGACAGCTGTCAGCCTATTCTCTGTGTATGAGTCTGTTTCTGTTTTGCTTGATCATTTTGTTCATTAGAGTCCATATATGAGTGAGATCATATGGTACCTGTCTTTCTCTGACTGGATTTTTCATAATGATCTCCAGCTCCACCCATGTTGTCACAAAAGGTCAGATGTCCTTTTTTATGGCTGTGTACTATTCCTTTATATAAATGAACCACAGCTTTTTTATCCACTTACCTGTTGATGGGCACTTGTCATCACTCTTTATTAAAGGGCCACAGAATGCCAGGTCAGGATTGGATTCTGGTCACTGTCCCCAGGACCCCCATCATAGGGGGTGGGATGCTAATGGTAGTGATGACAGGGTGTTCATTCCTGAGGAGAAGTGAGGAGAGGCCACAACGTATCAGGTCTCCAGGGGCAGTGTGTCCCTGTGTATATTTCTGTCTGCTGTGTCTCAGCCCAGTGGAGCCTCCTCCTGGCTGGGCAGATGGCCAGCTACAGCTCTGAAGATTCTGATGCACAGCAGGTCCAGGGTGGGGTGTGGGCAACTGCAGTGTCAGAAACCTTCTCACGTGGTTCTGATGTCCGTCAGGGAAGTGGAGGGGTAAGGAGTCAGATAGACCTGAAAACTGATCCTGGCCCTACTGGTGGTCTTAGATAATAGAGTCTACCTCCTCAGACTGTTATGAGAGTAGATGGAATAGTGCGTCTAAACACCCAGCCTGGAGCCTCGTCCACAGGCTTCGTTCCCTGGAGGGTGGCAGTGCTGGTGACCTTTGAAGCCCAGGCTTGGCGGGTACCCACTCCTCTGTCAGGCCCTGCCTGGCCTTTTTTGGACCAGGAGCTGACTGTCTTCAGGACTCAAGCTTCTGTTCTATACATTTTCGATGCTTGGGTGCCCTCACTCTCTCCTCCCCCCATTCCCACATTGGAGGCCTGAGTGTGGAAAGGGTCTTCTCACTTTAGTGGTGAGGAGAAGTGGGGGAGAACCGCCTGCAGGTCCACAGAGAATTGGACACTGGTGCTCGTCTTTGCCCTTCCCCTGAGTCAGGTTGCAGGTGCCTTCAAAACCAACCTATGCCCAAGTTCCATGCCCCAGACCAAGTGCTCAACACATTTCTTCACCAAAAAGAGAGCTAAAGTGAATGACTTGAGTTCTGTCTTGTCTATCCTGATGCTGTTGCTGATGGCAATGGCAATGACAATGACAGAATATAATGCTGTTAGAGCATTTATTAGGTTCCAGGCATTGTTCTTTTCTTTTTTAACCCTCACTCCCCCTTTAAATTTTATGTATGTATGTATGTATGTATGTATGTATGTATGTGAGATGATGGGAGATAGAGAGACAGACTCCCTCATGTGCTTCAACCAGAATCTACCCAGCAACCCCTGTCTAGGGCTGATGCTTGAGTCAACTGAGCTCTTTTTAGCACCTGAGGCTGACACACTCTGACCAACCAAGCTATCCTCAGTGCCTGAGGCCAATGCTCAAACCAGTTGAGCCCACTGGCTGCAGGAGGGGAAGAGGGAAAGAAGAGGGAGAGAGAGGATGAGAGAAGGAGATGGTTGCTTCTCTTGTGTACCCTGACTGGGAATTGAACCTGAGATATCCATATGCCAGGCCAACGCACTGTCCACTGAGCAAACCAGCCAGGGCTGGGGTTTTTTTGAGAGAGAAAGAGACAAGAAGGGAAAAGGAGGGTGAGAAGCATCAACTCGTTGTTGCTTTCACTTTAGTTGTACATTGAACTTCTCCTATGTGCCTTGACTAGGTTGTGCCAGTGTCACCTTGCTCAAGCCAGTGACCTTGGGCTTTTCATGTCAGCAACCTTTGGGCTCAAGCTGGTAAGCTTTGGGATTGTGTGGACAATTCCCCTGCTCAAGCCAAGGACCCTATGCTGACGAGCCCACACTCAGAGCCAGCGACCTCGGGGTTTTGAACCAGTGACATCAGCGTTCTAGGTTGACACTTTATCCACTGTGCTACCACTGGTCAGGCTATGAGGCACTGTTCTTAACTTTTTAACATTATCTTATTTTAGCGTTGTGACAACTCTGAAGGAGGTACCATTAATAAACTCATTTAGCAGATGTGAAAAATGAGTCAAAGATGAACTGTGAAATTCCAGGGACTATGATTTTAAGCATGTCCTGTCCTTTAATATTGATTCTGAGTCAGTTTCCATGAGTGGCCCATTGATGGTGATAAGCATGTATGCATATTTTCATTTGGACGTAACTGTTGCATGGTGGATGTTCCAATCACATCTGTGTTGACTGTTGAGTGAATTGTATTTGTTGGTTTCCAGGGGACACAGCAGCTGCCTGTCAGCAGGAGAGCTGCTCTGACGCCAACCTGCCCACCATGTGGGCTTCTTGCTGCAGTCATCAGCTCCCCTTTGTCCCCCGGAGCCCAGAATAGCAGTCTGCAGTCCAGAGAGACAATGAGGGCGAGGCACGTGGCTGGGCTGGAAGGCCGATGGGTGCAGGACAGTCAACCTTGGGGCTTCCGGCCTGGCTCTGTGGGCCCCGCCAGCTCCAGGCTTTTTATAGAGAGGCTGCGTTAGGTGAGCCCAGTGAGTTTGTGCATGGGCCTCATCTGACTGAGGCATGTGGACCCTTAGCAGAGGTGGCCTGAGGAGACGCGGCCCCTGGGCTGACCTGGGTTTGAGTCTCCGCAGCAGCTGACGCGCTCTGCCCGCAGCCACCTCGCGTAATGGGAGCAGCCAGTCAGGGCAACTGAAAAAGGAAACGGGCAGTGCCCAACCCAGCTCTATTATTAAACTTTTCTCTCGCACTTTCTCCCCACTCAGCCCTTTGCCACCATATTCCTGAGGTTGTCCCTGTGCCACCCCATAAAGATATGGCTCCTGAACACTGGTATGGGGGGGGGGCAGCCTGGGCCTGTTTTAGTTTCATAGAATCATCAATGGGATTTCCCTTTTTTGGTGGCAGAAGAATGACCAGCTTTCAGAAAGAGCTCCTTGGGGTATCTAGCCCGTAACCCAGAAGTCAGAGAACATTTCCCTTTAGGTTACTCTTAGAATAAGGGGAGTATCTTTTAGACAAACATGCTTTAGATGAACTCTTTGTGCAAGCAAACTAGCGACCCCTTGAGGACAGCAGTGTTGCGAAGTCAGCATCCTCCCTGGTCCAGAGATGAGGGAAGGCTCAGTAGAGGTCTAGACCGGGTAGGAGCAAATCTGGGCACCCCTCAGTGTATCTGAGGTATGGGCATCTGCTTCCGTTAGTTCGCTTGAGTTAAAGAACAGTCTTTCTCTTGCCAGTTACATTCCCAAAGGCAGAGCTGTTAGCTGGTCACCCACCTCCTTTTTTATTTTTTAAGAGCTTTTCTTTTTTTAAAGAGCAGTTTTAATTTTACAACAAAATTGAGAGGGAGGTACAGCAATTTTCCATGTACCCCTGCTCACATACATGCATAGCCTCCCCATTATCAACATCACTCACCAGAATGGCATATTTTTACCAAGGATAAACCTGCACTGACACATCATAGCCAACAGTCTGTAGTTTCCTTAGGGTTCACTCTTGGTGGCGTTCTGTGGGTTTGGACAACTGTGTGTAGTAACGTGTATCCACCGTTATAGTATTTTCAGTGCCCTATAAGTCCCCGTGCTCTGCTTGTTCATCCCTCGACCCCTGGCCACCACTGGTCTTACTGTTCCCATAGTCTTGCCTTTCCCAGAAGGTCACATGGTTGGAATCATACACAGTATGTAGCCTTCCCAGACTGGCTTCTTTCACTTAGTAATAGTACACTTAAGATTCCTTCATGTCTTTTTATGACTCCATAGCTCATTTCTGCTCAGCGCTGAATAACAGTCCACTCACTGTCTGGATGGGCCACAGTTCACTGTTCCTTCACCTACATCCTTCCCAGAAGGTGGGGGGCTTGCACCCAGGACTAGACCTAGTCCCCATTCAAGGCTCATTTTCATAAGTGTCCCCACCCCTGCCGTTTCTTCAGATTTGTGGGGTTGTCAGGAGCCGGGAGGTGTGATGGAAGAATGAGAAAGAGGGAAGAGAGCCATTTGGGGAGCCAGCAGCTGGAGAGCTTGAGGCAGTCAGGTGTTGCGGCGGATTGGTGAGCTGGGAGAGACCGAGGAGTTGAGCTCCATCTGACCACAGGCCTGTTGTCTTCAGAAAGAGCTGTCCTGGAAGCCTAAGACCCGGCTGGATGTGGTACGCAGTCCCTCAGAGAGGACGGGACAGGCCACTGGGAGCCTGGGGAGGCCTCCTGCAGGGTCCTGGTTGGAGCTTCCCCAGAAGAATCCCTGGGGCCAAGGCCACAGGCCTGGTGCTCAGCACCTCCCTGTGATGGGCGGTGTCTGGTTCCCCTGGGAAGGCAAGCAGCTATAAATAAACAGTGACGGGCTGCAGTGCAAGCTACCTCTAGCGTAATTGTCGATTTTGGGAGTGCCCTGGCGAGGGTTAGGAGGGATAGCTGAGGTTAAATTCAGCCCCGCTGGCTGATTGGCATTTCTTGAGCCGGGTGCTAATCCCTTCAGGAGGTCAGATAAGCTCCCTAGCGGCGCCCCTGATCTTGACTTTGAGGCCAGGTTAACCCTTGTAGGGGGACCGCAGGAGAACCCCAAAGTCGGGACTGCTCCACAGTGCCTGAAACAAAGCAGCCGCTGCCATGGGGCTGGACTTCAGAGGGTTCATTCAAGGAGGGCCAGTTCCTGAAATACAAACTGGATTCTGCTGTGTGGCGCTCTCTCCCACAAGCCTTTCCCACGGGGAGGCTGTTCTGGGTCAGGCCTTTAGTTAACGAGGAGAGAAACTACTCCTCAGGAAGAGGCTTAGGCCCAGGGAACCTGACTTTGCTGAGTATCAGGGATGAGTTGGGTGAAATGTGCCAAGCAGCCAACATTAAAGGTTGTGTTCCTTGCACCAATTCCATCTGTCCACTCCCTCCATGGTCTGAGTTAGGAGACCCTGCCCCACCAAGGTCTCAATGACTCTTGTAAGTAAAAGCAGAAGGCCTTCCCCTATAGTTAGTTCCCTGGATTTTGGGGTTTCCCGTTCCCATTCCAGTACCTTACCCATTTTGCAGAGTAAGGGTAGGCTTCTAGCTCTGCTCGCCCCCAGGGGTCCGGTGGCAAGCCACCCCCAGGCAGGGGCAGGTGGTTCTCTGCTGCCAGCCGCAGGAGACTTGCCCCTCCCTCTCAAGTGCCTGGGGTTCTGACTGGCTTTCCCCTCCAAGCCTGAGCCCTTTCTTCCCTGAGCTGGGGCTCCCGTTCTACTTTCCATTGTGATTCATAGTCCATGCTCTTGGGTTTCTTGAAACCTCCTCTTTTCAAGACTAAAAACCTGGTCCCTGCAGCATGCCGCCTCCCCCATGGGCTGTCCTGTGCTTTATGGTGGCTGTCTCTCTGTGGCGCTCAGTCCCCTGTCAGGGAGCCTGAGCTGTACCATCCAAGAACAACAGTGACTGCTTGTTCCATTATAAACTCAACTAGCTGAGACCTGCTGAGACTCCGTGGGAATAAATTATCCCCAATAAGCCTTCTCTTAAGAGCCAGGCCCCTCTGCTGCTGCCTTCCCCTCCCCTCCTGCTGGCATCTCAGCAGGTTTCTGGAGTGGCCTGCTGTCTGTCCCAGTCCACCTGCCCTTTTACCTGCTGCAGCAGCTTCTTTCTAACTACTAGTGTGACGCTAATACGACAAGTCAGGAGACTTTGGAAGAGGACTTACAATGCAGGTGCCCAGAAATAGAGAGGATTCTTCCTTCCTTCCTTCCTTCCTCCCTCCCTCCCTCCCTCCCTTCCTTCCTTCCTTCCTTCCTTCCTTCCTTCCTTCCTTCCTTCCTTCCTTCCTTCCTTCCTTCCTTCCTTCTTCTTTCTTTCTTTTCTCTCTCTCTCTCTCTCTCTCTCTCTCTCCCCCTTCCCTTCCCTTCCCTTCCCGTCCCTTTTTTTCCTTCTTCTCCCTCCCTCCCTCCCTCCCTCCTTCCTTTCTTTCTTTCTCCCTTCCCTATCTTTTTTTTTCTTTCTTTTTTTTTTTTTTTTTTCTGAAGCTGGAAACGGGGAGAGACAGTCAGACAGACTCCTGCATGCGCCCGACCAGGATCCACCCAGCACGCCCACCAGGGCAACGCTCTGCCCACCAGGGGGCGATGCTCTGCCCCTCCGGGGCATTGCTCTGCTGTGACCAGAGCTGTTCTAGCGCCTGGGGCAGAGGCCAAGGAGCCATCCCCAGCGCCCGGGCCATCTTTGCTCTAATGGAGCCTTGGCTGCAGGAGGGGAAGAGAGAGACAGAGAGGAAGGAGGGGGGGTGGAGAAGCAAATGGGCGCCTCTCCTATGTGCCCCGGCCGGGAACCGAACCCAGGTCCCCCACACGCCAGGCCGACGCTCTACCGCTGAGCCAGCCAGCCAAGGCCCTCCCTTCCCTTTCTCTCTCTCTCCCCTTCCTTCCTTCCTTCCTTCCTTCCTTCCTTCCTTCCTTCCTTCCTTCCTTCCTTCCTTCCTCCCTCCCTCCCTCCCTCCCTCCCTCCCTCCCTTTCTCCCTCCCTCCCTCCTTCCTTCCCTCCTTCCCTCCTTCCCTCCTTCCTTCTCTTCCTCCTTTCTCCTTCCTCCTCCTCCTCTTCCTTCTTTCTTCTTCCTTTTTTCTTTTTCCTTCTTCTTCCTTCTTTTTCTTCTTCTTTTTCAAGGCTCTTCATCAGAGAGAGATACCTCTGCAGGTGGAAGATCTTAGCTGGTCTTGTGGGGTGAGTGAGGAGAAGGAGGCTCTTCCAGACAGCGGCTTGGCACGAGCAAGGGGTATTTGGAGATGATGGAAAGCACCGCTCCATTTTGCTGGAGTAGAAGGGCTCACGATGGGGTGTCCTGGGAGATGAGCCTGTGGCCAGCTCATGGGGGACCCTGCCTGTCTGGCTGGAGTGTTTGGACTTCTGTGGGCAGTAGGTAGCTGGTGCAGCTCCTGAGTGTAGGAATGGCAGGCTAAAAGCTGTTTTAGACGGAATAATTGAGGGGGCAGGGGTGGTGTTGGCAAGTACAGGGTCTCAAGGGCGAGTTGAGAACTGAACCATTGGCAGGTGCTGCTTGACTCAGCCTGTTGTGGGTTGAGCTTGCAACACAGTGTCCCAGCCCACAGCTTTGGGGGTTCAGGAGGGAGAGCTTTGGCGAGATTCATTTTGTGTCTGAGTGCTGTGGGCCCAGGATATGTCCTCCCCAACCAAGGAGATATTCTAGGCTCGAAATCTCCATGGTGTCCTCTTCTTTGGGGTAGGAGAGAGACCTCAGAGAACATTCCTGGCTTGGGCAGTGTAGTAGTTGTCTCTAAGGACAGAGGGAGCCTGGACCCCTCCCCTTGATTTTGAACTGCTATTTGGCATTTGAGAACAAGATGTCAGGCAGGTTGGTTCTTATCTTCCCTTTCCCCCCTCCCACTAAGGCGGCAAGGAACTTGGGAAACCTTAGGACCCAAGCTGTGTTGAAAAACACCATGTTGTGCCCCTCGACCCCCAGACCAGAGCCCAGTGCATGCTCCCAGGATCTTTTCTTAAGCCATGGTGGAGAACGATGGGCTGGTCTGGGAGGGCTGGTCTGGGGGCGCACGGCCCTCGGTGACTTCCCTTGATGCCTGCCAGTGGAGAGTCAGTGGGGTCTGAGTCCCCGTGCCGTTGTGCTCGTGACGTCAGCGAACAGCACGGCTGCTCTCAGAGCCCTCTGGCAGCCTCGCCACTTCCCCCTCACTGCCTCTTGTTTTTAGGTGAGATCCTGAGATGAGATGGCTGATGCGTAAGTGGTGGTGGCACCTTGGCAGCCCACTGTCTGGGGAGCGGGAGGATGTAGTCATATAATTCAAGTATGTGGGTCTACCCCCCCCCCCCAGCATCCTTGGAAAAGAGTTTTATGTGAGCATCCACTCTGTACTAGATACTGTGCTCATACAAGCTTGATATTGCTGTCTCTATTGTGGAAACAAGGAGTTAAGGCCTAGAGAGGGTAAGGTGTTTTCCTACGGGTGCACAGCCAGGGCAGGGATTTTAACTCACACGAGTCTATTGACTCCATTGCCTATGTTCCTTCTTGTCAGAGCTCTCCACACCATGCAGCATTTCCTCTGTGCTGGAGCTCAGGACCCTGCTGTCACTCCCTGGACCTTGGTGAGACCTGAGAACTGTAATCCACAAATACTAAATGCTATTTTAGAGGAACTTTCTCAAGGACAGAAGAGTTCCAAGTCCTGGTCTCCCTCCCTCTGGCCCTCCCTGGTGGGGAACACACAAGGAACAAGTCAGGACTCTCATCTCATGGAGCTCACATTCTAGTAGGGAAGACAGACGATCATAAACAAACGCTTAAGTAATAGCAGATTGTTACACAGATGGCAAGGAAGTGAGGAATACTTGGAAGGTAGGAATGAACCACCACCATGTGACTACCCAAGGAAGAACATTCTGGACAAAGACACACCTCATGCAAAATAGTGGGATGTGCCTTTGAGGTCTAACAGAGGCCAGTAAGAGAGAACAGAGCAGAGGAGGCCAGGGAGGCAGAGGCCAGGTCATATAGGGTCTTGTAGGCTATGGAAAGGGGTTTTGAGTTTGTTTCACATGTGACAGGGAACCATCAGGAACTTGAACGAGGACCATTCTGGCTGTTCTGTGGAGAGTGGGTTATAGAAAGGCAAAATGGCCTGACCAGGCAGTGGCACAGTGGATAGAGCATTGGCTTGGGATGAAGAGGAACCAGGTTCAAAACCCCAAGGTCACTGGCTTGAGTGTGGGCTCACTAGCTTGAGCGCAGGGTCGCTGGCTTGAGTGTAGGATCATAGATATGACCCCATGGTCACTGGCTCGAGCCCAAAGGTTGCTGGCTTAAGCCTGAGGTCGCTGGCTTGAGCCCAAGGGGTCACTGGCTTGGCTAGAGTCCCCCCAGTCAAGGCACATATGAGAAAGCAATCAATGAACAGCTAAGTTGCCACAACAAAGAATTGATCCTTCTTATCTCTCTCCCTTCCTGTCTGTCCCTCGCTTTGTCTCTGGATAAAAAAAAAAAAAAAAAAAAGGCAAGAGTAGCAACTGGGAAACTAGATGATTGCACAGGGTCACAGAGGAGATGGTGGTAGTGGTGGAGCTGGAGAGAAATGGATGGGCTGGAGGTAGAAATGGGGAGAACTGGCAGGACTTGCTGGTGGGTGATGTGGGACATGAAGGATGGCAGTCACTGGTGACTCCCGAGTTCTGTGGCTTGAGCATCAGCAGTTCTGTTGTGCACCTTTGAAGTGTAAGATGTCCATGGAGGTATCCAAGCAGAGGCAATAAGAAGACAGGTGGATGCATGAGTCAGAGTCCAGAGAGGGGCTTCCCCGCCTGTGCCTGAGGCAGTGAGGCGGAGCAGCCCCTCAGCACTGAGAGGTCTCAGCACTGCTGGACATAGTTCTTGGAATAGTTTGTGCTTAATCATGACTAAGGAAAGCAAGCAAGATGAGGGCAGCATGCATGAGCCTCACAGATGAAGCATTTAGGTAGTCCCTATGATCACATGCCTTGGGGTCAGGATGGGGACAGCTGCATTTGATATGACCGCATTTCTGTGCCATTGAGGAATTTAAATGCAGTTGGTACTCATGGAACTGGGACTTGCCTGACCCTTACAGTCTTTGACAGCCTAAGTGGAGGTGCCCTTTTCCACAGGGCACCTGCTGGGTGCTGCACAGAATAAAGTTGTACCATCTTAGTCCTATGCAGCTGGGAGCTTGCCTGTGTCAAACATAGTTCAACTGGCAGATGATCTCCTGAGAGCCTACTCTGTGCGACACACTGTAGGGGATGAAAGTGGGAGTGACTTTGGCAAAACCAGCAAGGAATGAACATCTTTAGGTGGCCGGTGCTCCTGCTGCCCAGAGGTGGAAGGAAGGGAGGGTGGGAAGGCTGGGCAATTCCGAGTTGTAGGGGGTGAAGGGGAGGGCATGGCTAGTGGGGGAAGAGCCAGAGGAGACACATACAGGCCAAAGGTGTGGGGTACCTTACATAGGATGTGCCCTGGATTGTGGGGGATAGTGCTGTGATGATACTGGAAAGATGAGCTTGTGGGTCTCAAATGAACACTGTGTGGAGGGGTTCCACCGACATCCTGTGGACTTCAGGAGGCTCCAGTGTCTGAAAGAGGAGGCATTACGTGCTTCAAGAGAGCATTTCGATTGTCTTGGTGACAGAGAGGAGGTGTGATGACCGACTGGATGCTTCTCAGCGTTCAAGCCAAGGAGAGGAGGCCAGGAACTGCACTGTGGGAGTGGAGGGTGTGAGGTGGATGCAGCAGATTTGCAGGGAGTTGGCTGAAGGGTTTGAGGTGGATGAGATGTAGAAGGGTCATGATGATGATTGTGGAAGTGAACAATTATGATGTTAGGCAGTGGTTCTCAAAATGTGAGCCAGGGTGCACTGGTGCACCCTAGAAGATTTCCAGGCATGCCCTATGGTATTCCAGAGAAATATGTGTCTGTTGGGGACCTAAAAGCCAACAGAGTTTTGAAGTTTAGATTTTTGGGGGACAGAGGTGTCGGGAGTTGGCTGTAAGCTGACAGTCTGCCCAACCCCCCACCTCACTTGTCTGATTAGGTTGCAAAAGGCTGTTAAGCTGTGGTGCTGGATTGTTTACACTACCCCCCATGTTCCCTGGAAAGACTGGAGGCAAGTTTCTTCTATCCTTTGTTTGGTGTAAAGTTAAAATGATATGTATGGTGGGGTTTTTCTGGACTCAACACAATTAAGAATGAAAAGAGAGGAATTCTTCAATATATTGACGAGGAAATGAGAGTTTGCCTTTCAAATATCAGATATGCCCAAACATTTAAGAAATCATTAAGGCACATCAGGCTCATGTTTCTCATAAACACAAGAATGAAAAAACTTAACACATTCGTGCTGGGACCTGCCGAATTTACTAAATCTTACTGAGAATATATCTATATATATAAAAAGATAACTTTTTTGTCGTTTTTTTATTTCTTAACCACTCTTTTTTATAAATTCTACAAAGCATAACTCAAAAAGGTAACATAAAAATGATTTTATGTCAGAATAAATTTAATTTTGTCATTTAATTATCATAAAAGCACACTTTATATATATATATTTTTAATATTTGACTTAATTATTATAACATTTCTCAGAAATTTGTATATAGTGCACCTACAATTATTTGTAGGATTTTAAATGCACCCCAACTTCAAAAAGTTTGAGAACCACTGTGTTAGGCCATGTTCTTGTTCAAAGAGCTTTAGAAGTTTTATCCTATTGAATCTCCACAACAATCTGTTAAGGTAAGTACTACATGTATTTTTGGGAGATAGCATTATTGTCCCCATTTTAGAGAGGAGTCAGTATCACAGAGGTCATCTGGCCCAAGGTTCTAGTTGGTAAGGGGCAGAGCTGGGGTTCAGAACCGAGGCCTTTACTCAAGAGCGTTGCTCTTAACTGCTGGCCACAGAGCCAACTTTTGGCTTCTGAATGGAAGATGGAAGATCATGTCCCCAAGATAGGGGACATGTGGAGAAGCACATATTCAGCGACTGGATGGACATCTTGATCTAGATGACATTATTCAAAGTGCATACAACATCATGGAAAAGAAACACCGACTTTCAGTGCAAGCTGCGGGCCACGAGTATTTTGTGAGTGGAGAAGCACCTGTGAGGTAAACTGTGACCACCATCCTGGTGCACCTGCTGTAGGTGGCAAGATCGCCACCTGCGTCCTGTGTTTCAGCATCCACAATATGATGCCTATAGATTGATGGCACGTGGCTTTGTAAGACAGTTGAACTTCTTATGTGGAATCATACCCCTTCCCACAGCAGTGGTCCCAGCACTGGCTGAGCCTTGGTGACCTGCTTTCTACAGAAGGGGCAGGATCTATAGGAATATCTTGGAGGGTCACTTTTTCTAAAAAGGAGTTTTTCTGAAACAAAACCAGACTAGTTCCTCTGAGCAACGTGAGCCACGGATCTGAAAGGTTCTGTCTCCAAGTAAAATCCCCCCCCCCCTCGATCAGTAACATCTACTTCAAAAAATGCAAAGCTGCCAAGTGGGCAGGAGCAGCACCTGTTAATTTCAGGAGGCTGCCCCCAAATCTCCGCACTCACAATGTTGTTTCTTCTGTTTCCTCTGACTCCTGTGTCAGCCTGTATCTCCGCTCTTTTGAGAGCTTAAGGGAAATGATGGGCGCAAAGTGCAGACATCGGCATTCTGCTGTGTCCTCACCCTCCCTGGCTGCCGCCTTTTTTTTTTTCTGTTGAATAAGCAAAAGTGAGACCAAATTTATTCCTCAGGATCTCATATGAAAATGCGTAGTAATTGTTTCTTTTTGCTATTGTCAATATGTTTCTGTTCCGTTCATTGAACTTTGTTCTCAGCTCCTCCTGCCAGCTCACAATTTAACATATCGGTTGTTCCCTCCTGTTTGCCCTTTATAACACGGCATCATTTCCCCTCCGTCTGTGGAGGGGAGCTTATCTGTGTGTGCACACGTGTGTATGCGTGTGTGCATGCAGGGGGGGTGCAGGAGTCGTGTGGGAGGAGAGGAGGGAAGGCCATTGGGATCTGATTCAGAGCTAGACCCCCGCCCCGAGCCTGCACTTGATCGAAGGCCTCACATTGCTTTGCTCCTTCCAGGTTTGGGAAGTGCCCGAACTCAGAAGTAATCGATTCTGATTTATATCCAGGTTCGAGTATAATTAGCAGTCTTGATTAATGTCATTGTGGCCTGAAACGTTGCCATCTGTTCCTTCTCTGTGTGTTTGTAAATGGTCAGTTCCTGAGGCACGGTGCTGAATTGACATCAGATGGGGCCCTTAACCCTGGGACCCTGAGCAAGTCTCATCTCTGAGCCTCCATTTTCTTCCTGGGGGGTGTGGCTCATGATGTCCCCACACACGGGGATCAGGGTAAATCTCACAGCACTTCTCAGGTGCAGCTCAGGGCCTGGCACTCCTCTTTCCCTGAGAGAAGTGGGGCACTCTCAGCAAAGCAGGGGGCGGGCGCCAGCTTCCCAGCCTGTGGGCAGTTCATACGGCCTTGAGCCCTTCACGCAAAGTGGACCAGGCACAGTCATCTCGCCATCTCACAGGGCCAGGGTATGACTGAGTAGGAGGGAAGTTCTAGGATCTTGGGGCTAGTAAGGGTTTGGCATAGTATTAGGTTCAACCTTTGGTTTTATAGGTGGGAGGACTGAGGCTCAGAGCAGTGAAATGACGTGCCCAAGATTTCCGGCCGTTAGCAGCAGGTGGTCAGTGTGCTGATCTGTTTGGGGTTCATCACACCGCTCTGTCCATTAACTCATAAACATATGTGGGGCCGCACACCTCTCGGTGTGTGGTGGTGGACGGACAGATGGCCCTTCTCCTGCCATATGCTCCAGCCTGTTTACGAGCGTCGGGGACCAGAGGGGGTGGTGTGCCATTGCACGAGGGTGGGGAGGCACGCCTGTGGCTGAGCTGAAACTTGTCCAGCTCCAGTGTCCCACATCCCTGCTTCACTTGGGCTCACTCGGTCGATGCCAGCTGTCGATAAACAAGAGCTTCTGTGCCCCACACTGAGCTTGATGCCAGGGAAATGTACAGAGAAGGGTGGAGGGGGTGCCTGCCTTGTGGCTGTTTATAGACTGGACACATACCAGCAAAGGTCAGTACTGGCCAGGTGGGAGGGGTCTATGGCTGATGAGATAGAGCCACTGCAGAGTGGTGGGTGGGCCCAGCACAGGGTTGGCCAGCCTGGAGGAGGAAGTGGGTTGTCAGTGGGGCCTTGAAGGTTCTGAGTTATTAAATTGCGAAAAGTAAAAAGAGGAAGACTTTTTGGTTCAGGGGAGATGCTGTGAGCAAGACACGGAGGCAGGGGTGTGGAAGGTACATTTGGGGGACCCAAGGGTTCACACTGAGGAGTGGGGAGGCTCTGTGAGAATGATTTTCTTTTCAGAGGCTGCTCACGAGTGTTAGTGATCGGGCAGGCAAGTGTCTGATTAGATCCATCTCACCCAATGCCGGGATTGGGAACATTTTTGGCTCAGAACGTTGCTGAGACCTGGCTTACTGTGACTGACACTGCAGACCCGCCCAGAGGATGGAATGGGACCCAGGAGAGGTATGGTGACCTGAGTCCCTCCAGGAAGCACAGGTCTACTGGGGCTCTTGAGGTCCAAGGACAGGAGCCTCTGATCCCCAATCTCACTTTGGATTCACTGTGGTCCCTTCTGGGTCAGAGTGACTTCTTGCCACCCTCCTGCCTGCCTCAGCCTGCCTCCTCCTGAGCTGGCTTTCCGCTTATCTTAATTTATTGATGAAAACTTGTTTTACGGTCCAGAGCACAGACGGCAGCAGCTTCCTGCCAAAAGAAAGCAGGCTCGCAAATCGGGAAAGCAAGCTGCCTCCCGGAGATGGGTGGCTGGGGACCGGAGGACGGAGAATGAGTAAAGCATGTCTGGGCGGGTGCGTGCCGCGCGGCCACTGCAGGCGTGTGGGCTGGGGCTGGAGCAGCTGGAGGCAGCCTGGGCAGGACCTCCCGCCCTCTCTGGCCCACAGGTGCTCCACCTGGTCTGAGCAGTCGGGGTGCATGAGGACTGCAGGCCATAAATTCTAGTAACGACTTACATTTATAGCTTTGTATAGGGTGCTGTGCTAGGAAGTTTATTTTCCTGAACCTCATTTAATTCTGACTACAACTCTATGTGGTAAGTGCCACTAATCCCCCATTTAAAAAACCTGCACTTAAGAAATTGTTTTCCAAGATTCTCCCAGCTGGTAAATAAGGGAACTGAGAACTCTGGTCTACCTGGTTCCAAGGCCAGAATTGTCTCCAGCCTTCCCTGGCCCATGTGCTTTTCTGCATTGTGACCGCTTATTTTTTGCCTAGAATTGCTGGTCCAGTTGGCTTGGATGCCCCAGAGTAGGGACCCCATCTTTGTACCGCCAAGGCACCATAGCGCCAGCTCAGGGAATGTGCATGGAAGGCACCTGCTGAAGGAGCTAATGAGCAGGTTATTGGTCAGTCCGTCCTTGTTGTCCCTTTCTGAAAAGTGGGAAGTCTTTGATTTGCTCTGTGAGTTCCTCCAGAGCTCTGTGTCCCAGTGGGTCAGATGAGGATATTCCTCGTGTCCATGCGTCCCATAGGCATATAGGAGAGACGGGCTCTGCTCCTGTGAGCTGCAGCAGTCTCATCTGTAAAATGGGGTAACAGCGCCCCATGCGTGTGTTGGGAATGAGTGCCTGAGAAGGTGTATGTGGACGCACCTCCAGGAAACAAAGGTGCAGGGTAACGATTACTTTCACAAGCTCTCCTGTTTTGTGGAAATGTAAGTGCAGAAGGTTGGTTTCCAAATTTGTTCATTTTGTTCCTTCTTGCTTCCTCTTACAGAGGAATAGTCAACAGTTTTCACAACTTGGGTAAAATCAGTAGGCAGATATCTTGGTGGACTCCCTGCCAACATATATACACCCTGGACACATCCCCTCCCCACAAAGAGGCGCCCCTGATGCCATGTCCTCCCCTCCACTCACTCCCTGCCCTTGCCCACCATCTCTGCTCCCTGATACCACCCTTCCTGCTGTCACCTGCCAGCCAGGTGCCTGAGGCCTGCACCCCGCCCCACTCCAAGCTGGGGCCGTGCTCGCTTCCTGCCCTCACCTGGGCTGTGTGTCTGGGTTCCTGCACGCTTGGGCAACTATTCCCACCTCCCTTGACTCCGATGAGGCTAGAAAGTTTTTTAAAATGTTTAATAAATGAGGTTTGGGATTTTTCTTAGGTTTGTATATAGTAGGCACAGAGGGGCTACAATCCCAGGGTTTGGAGTCACAGCAAATTGGGTAACCATCCCAGGTCTGCTGACCATGTGTGAGCTTAGACAACATACTTAACCTCCAATGTTTCAGTTCTCCCATTTTAAAATGGGGGGAATCACAGCAACCACCTTGTGTGGTTTTTGTGGAAAGGGGGACACAGTTCCTGGTGTGTCACATGGACTCGGGAAGTGCTAGCTTCATCGTCAGTGTTATTCCCGTCATTGTCATCACCCTCACCCTCACCCTCATCAGCACTGTGTTACCACCTCTGTTATCGTCACTGTCACCACTTTTTTCTCCTGCTCTCCTCGTCTGCACGCGGCTTCCCAACCACAGGGGCCTGTCTACACCCATTGCACCGTGGCTGGCCTGCCCGTCTCCAGCTGGGCACGTGTGTGGGGGCACCGAGACTGAAGCCATGGGGCGTGGTGATCAGAACATGGCTTCTGCTCTCAGCTTCCCTGTGTCCCTCCACCACTGAACCTCTCTGTGCCTTTTCTTCTCATCTGTAAAACAGGGAGGACAAAAATGATCTGTCCCCAACCCCGTCATTGGGTTGGGAGGATTAAATGAAGCCGAAGAGGCAGAGCTCTCAGCACCATGCTGGCGTGTGACTGGTGTTCACGAGTGCTCGTGTTGTACTGCCTCCAGCAGCGCAGCACACAGGAGGTGGTGGCAGGTCAGGCTGTGGGGTCAGGAGCAGGCATGGCTCCTCCATGGGTGAGCTCTGTGACCTCACACAGGTTCACCTGGTGAGCCTGTGGACAGGCAGCAGGGTAACCTGAATTGCAGGGCTTGTGTCAATAGTAAAGGGCGGGTCGTGGTCTCGTCTTCCACCAGGAGGATGAAGAGATAGGCAGAGCTTGGCACAGGGTGGGGGCGGATCTCAGGTTGTCACTTAAGTTGGTGCTGAGACCAGCTCTGGCAGAGGGACCTGAACTTAGCTGGCTTGTGTCCCCCACAAAGCGTGTCAGAAATGTCAAATCCTGGTGTGGGTGGACATGGCTCCTGGCAAGCAGTATAAATAATAGGGTTGTGGGCATAGGTTCCCTAGAGAGAAAGCCAGTCATATGTTGGCCAAGTCCAAGGGCTGTAGCAAAGGTGTGTGTAGGTGGCTGCCCTGCAGCCAGAGATGGACCCAGCTGTCAGCCATGACCTTTCTTGACTTATCTCTATGTAATTATAGTGTGACTTGCTGAATTCAACCCAGAGAAGATTATTCTTCTCATTCGTTTATCCAAGGGGCCTCCGTTGTGTGACGCGCATAATGGAGAGGCACCCCCCACAAAGGGTGATCTTCACTCTGCCTTTTCTTCCCCTCTGCTGGCATCTTCTCCTCAGACGGGGAGAACGGGCCCACCTCTCTCCATTCTGGAGGGTGAGTTACAGTCGCACAGAGTATTTGAGCTCTTTGCCGGAAAGTTGTGATGGGAATTCAAGGTTTCTTGTCCTGTTTCCCTGTGTTTTCCAAGGAGTTTGAGTAATAGCACAGTACTGTGTACAGTATTCACATTCTGAGAACACAGAGCGCTCGGCAGGCATAATCCTCTTCGTCCTCAGTGTTCCTGAGTGCTGGGGTGGGGTGCTTTCCCACCGCAGTCTAGAGAAACGTCTCGGAAAGGACGAGTGGCTCCCAGTCCTGAGGTTTGGGCTCCTGGCAGTTCTTTCTCAAGGAAGCCCAGGGGGCCCCCGCTTCAGTGTAATCCTTGAAGGCTCATTTCTTAAGCCCACCCCTGTCTCCAATGTAGTATTCTGTGATTTGATGCTGTCAGAAGTGTCTTTCTCTCCAGATGCACAAAATAAAACAAATGCAGGAAGTGAAAAATATGCTGGTGACTGGAGGAAAATCCCTTCTTCAGAGTCCTGACAAGCTATTCTGAGTCCTTGGCGCCTTTGCTCCCAATTTACAGTGACCTTGGGAGTTCAGACTGCCTCCTGCTGTGGCCCAGGCTATCTCCCGCGGCTCCTCCGTGGGCTCAGGCGTTCGGGCAGCCACGGGCCGTGGTAAGGAGAGCTACACGAGCAGCCTCTCCCCCAGCCCGCTGCGGCAGCCTAGAGAGCACCCTTCCCACACTGGCAGCCTAGAGAGCACCCTTCCCACACCAGCACCCTGCCTGACAGCACAGGGAATAGGTGCCTGCGGCTCCAAGCTCTTTCTGTTGATACTGATAAGTTGTAGAAGTTGAGGAAAAGATACTTTCAAGGGTCACCACCCCCCTCAACTAGCCCAGCAGAGAGCAGCCCTCCAACTAGCTCAGGGTACAGACTCCAGAGAGGTCAGGACAGTGGACTGTCAGCCTCTCTCAGGAAGTCCTTCCCCGGCCCTGTCAGCGCATCTCCTCGTGTGTGTTCCTGAGCAGGGATGGAACCCAGCTGTGTGCTCATTGTGCGTGATCTGCCGGCTCCTTGAGCAGAGTCCTGCCGTCGGGGCCTCCGTCTTCCTGTTGCTAGCAGTGAGCGGGAGCAGGAAGTGCTGGGCTGAGCTAGCCACACCGGGGTACAGGGGTACAGACGTTCCCTGGGTCCCTTCTTCCCTCCACCTGGAAAGAGTGTGGTTCCGCCGCATCCCGAGGCCTGCCTGGCGAGGCTGTGGTGGTGGTGTGGGACGGTGGTCGGGCTGGGGAAGCGTCCTTCCTGCTTTATAAGGCTGGCAGGGGCTTTGTGTTATCTGCTGCTCTTTGGCATCCAGCTGCTTGTCATTCTGTGACCCTTCTGGGGCTGTTCCTCAGGCTTTGTGCTTTCGGCAGCCTCAGTCATACTTAGGGCTCCCTTGCAGGGTTCTGAGCTGTCTTTACCTCTTTTTCCATTTCCCCACAGAGCAAGTAGACCTGCAGGTCAGTTTGAGAGGGTGACAAGATGCTGGCTGGCACCTGAGAAAGTTGATCTGAGACCTGCTGTCAGAGTTGAGGAGTCAAGATGGCCTGGGAACTGGGGTGTAGTTGTAGTTGGAGGTGGGGAGGTGAGCTCCATTGCTCTGCAAGCTTGTCTTTCCAGACAGAGGAATGGTTGTGGAAGATCAGAGTTTAAAGGAGCTGTGTGGGACCTGACCAGGTGGTGGCACAGTGGATAGAGCATTGACCTGGGATGCTGAGGACCCAGTTTCAAAACCCCACAGTCAGCAGCTTGAGTGTGGGCTCCTAGACACAATCCTGGGGTTGCTGGCTTGAGCCCAAAGGTCGCTCATTTGAGCAGGGGATCACTGGCTTGGCTGGAGCCCCCCGGTCAAGGCACATATGAGAAAGCAATCAACGAACAACTAAGGTGCCACAACTATGAGTTGATGCTTCTCAACTCTCTCCCTTCTGTCTCTGTCTGTCTCAGTAAAAAAAATAAAAGGGCTGTGTTGGGAGAGCACAGGTGGGCACCCCTTCTCCTCCTCATGTCTTGCTCTTCCCTCTTACTCTGTAGGCATTGCTGTCTTGAGGACTGGGCCTGATCTTGGCACCACTGCCTTGGCCTTTGAACCCCAGGGACAGATCCAGATATTCCCTGCCCCCAGAACTGTGTCACCCTGGATCTCACAGATGCCTTGGTTGGGGTAAGCCCCTAGCATGGCAGATGTCCTCCTGAGACCAGGCCAGGAAGCCCAAACAGATGGGCAGTGCTCAGCAAAGCCAACCTCTGCTCCCTGCCCCACTCTACCCCTACCCCGCCCCACCAGGGTCAGAGGATACCAGGTCCTTTGGGCAGCCCTCTGGAGGCCAGGACTGCTGGAAACTGCGTTTTCCCCTGCTAGGGCTCTCAGCCCGCTGGAGGGTGGCAAGGGGCTGTCCTTGAAGTCTCAAATAGGATGTTCCTCATCACAGACTCATACCCATGGACTTTTTAGAGTTTTAGACTGTAAAAGGTTTTGTAATGGGATCTACTCTCAACAGATAGGGTGTTCTGGTGAATTGGGGAGGGGTTACCCCATTCACAATGTCCCTACAAAGTTCACTGGAGAGAAGTGTACTCTGGAAACATGTAACTGAAGAGCTTTATTAACCTCTGAGAGCAGCAGCTCCCAACACAACATCCCTTACATTTGGCCATGTTGAAGTGCTCTTCCCAGACCCATCTTGGATAGAAAATAACCTGATTCTGCAGTAATCAAACTGTAACTGGGTTTTAGATAGCAAATGCTTTATGTAATGGTTATTTGAAGGAAAATTCAGTCCAGAAATATGGGTGTGATCTCCTTATCACCTATGCAAGCTGGTGATACTGGAGGCTGTGAAGTAGAGTTGTGAAAAAATTGGAGGCTTTGAGAGAAAGTGTGAGGATTAAAAAAAAAAAAAAAGGAATGACCAAGGAATCATGCTTTTTGGCTTTAAATTATGCACTAATTCAATGTGATCCAAAACTGTGCTGTTCCTGTCAGCCAAGGCAGTGGAGGCTTAGGATGGATTACTAGAAGTATAGAGCTCAGAGTATAGGAGGGAAGAGTGGTATCTTTATGCTCTGCACTGGTCTCTCCATAGCTGGACTGTTAACTTTCAGTTTGGCACAGTGATGAGTAGAGGAGGGTGACTTTAATAGGCCAGGAGAAGACTTGGGAAGGAATATTAGATACCCATCTTCTGATACTTAAAAGCCTGCCACACTTGATCTGGATAGGCTTCTTGGGCAAAACCAGGACTAAGGCATGTTAGACACAGGAGAGCAGGAAAGTAGACTCTTGAGTTACAAGAGAAAGCATTCTTGACTAATTAGTTATGTGCATCAATGGAATGGAGCGTCTTTGTGGGATGGTGAGCACCAGGCCCTCAGGGGTACTCAAGAAGAGGCTGGATGGCCTGGGACCAGGGACAGCTCACACAGCAGAGACCTCACTGAGTGGCCACCTCCTCCTCTGTGCTCTGACCCCCCTGCAGGCTGGGTGACTTTGGCAAAGACATTTTTGTGACTCTGTCATGTCTTTTTGCTCTGTGCAGAATTAGAAGCATTGTCCACCCCTCCCCTCCTTACAGCTCTGACAATGAATGAGCTGCAAGGGGCGTCTGAAATAGAGTAGAGGCCCCACTCCTAGCACTGACACATAGTCCCTTCTAGTGATGAAGCTCTTGGCAGGCTGGCTTCTCCCGGGCCAGGCAGGATCATTACTAGCTGCATGTCGGACTGTGAAATTAAAGTCACTCTAGTTTTATTTTTTATATCCACTAATTTATTAAATGCCATTAAACATTGTGCTTGGCTTTGGCTTATAACAAGCACTGGGGAGTGCTGAGATCTATTCCTTGAAAAGCTGCTAAGTAAAGAGAGAATGAGGCTGGATGGGGACCAGAGGCTGGGCTGGGCTCTGCTGAGACACATGGTGAGGTGTCAGGGTAAACATAGCCAGAGGGTGTGATGGGCTTCAGGAGGCTGGGGCAAGTGGAGCAGGGGACTTACAGGCAAGTGAGGGACCAACAGGGTAAATTAGGAGTAGTTTGGGGTTGGCCTGACCTGTGGTGGTGCAGTGGATAAAATGTTGACCACTTTATCAAGGCACATCTGCAAGTTGATGCTTTCTGCTTCTCCCCCCTTCTGTCTCTCTCTCTCTCTCTCTTCTCTTTAAAATGAATAAGTTAAATTTTTTTTAAAAAAAACAAAAGGAGTAGCTTTGGGCAGTGGGTGTTCTAAAAGTAGGGAAGAGGGGGTGCATGGAGGTTTCTTTTTCAGGTGGGTATGTGTCTGGGCCTGGTGCTGTTCCCAGGCTGTGTCCTGCTCGGGCCCTCCCCATCCATCCATCCATCCATCCACCATCCATCCATCCATCTATCCATCCATCCATCCATCTATCCATCCATCCATCCATCCATCCATCATCCATCCACCATCTATCCATCCATCCATCCACCATCCATCCATCCATCCATTATCCATCCATCCATCCATCCATCCATCCATCCATCCATCCATCACCCATCCATCCATCCATCACTTGTCCATCATCCATCCATCCATCCATCCATCCATCCATCCATCCATCCATCTATCATCCATACATCAATCTATCCATCAATCATCCATTCATCCATCATCCGTCTATCATCCATCCATCCATCACCCATCCATCATCCATTCATCTATCATCCATTCATCCATAATCCATCCATCCATCCATCCACTATCCATCCATCCATCCATCCATCATCCATCCATCCATCCATCCATCCATCATCTATCCATCCATCCATCCATCCATCATCCATCCATCCATCCATCCATCCATCATCCATCCATCCATCCATCCATCCATCCATCATCTATCCATCCATCCATCCATCCATCCATCCATCCATCCATCCATCCATCAATCATTCATCTATCATCCATCCATCAATCTATCCATCAATCATCCATTCATCCATCATCCGTCTCTCATCCATCCATCATCCATCCATCCATCATCCATCCATCCATCCATCATCCATTCATCCATCATTCGTCCATTCATCCATCCATCCATCCATCCATCCATCAATCTATCCATCAATCATCCATTCATCCATCATCCGTCTATCATCCATCCATCCATCACCCATCCATCATCCATCCATCCATAATCCATCCATCCATCCATCCATCCATCCATCCATCCATCCACCATCCATCCACCATCCATCCATCTATCCATCCATCCATCCATCCATCCATCCATCATCCATCCATCCATCCATCCATCATCCATTCATCCATCATTCGTCCATTCATCATCCATCCATCCATCCATCCATCCATCCATCCATCCATCAATCTATCCATCAATCATCCATTCATCCATCATCCGTCTATCATCCATCCATCCATCACCCATCCATCATCCATTCATCCATAATCCATCCATCCATCCATCCATCCATCCATCCACCCACCATCCATCCACCATCCATCCATCTATCCATCCATCCATCCATCATCCATCCATCCATCCATCCATCCATCATCTATCCATCCACCCATCCATCCATTCATCCATCCATCAATCATTCATCTATCATCCATCCATCAATCTATCCATCAATCATCCATTCATCCATCATCCGTCTCTCATCCATCCATCATCCATCCATCCATCATCCATTCATCCATCATTCGTCCATTCATCATCCATCCATCCATCCATCCATCCATCCATCATTCATCCATCCATCCATCACCCATCCATCATCCATTCATCTATCATCCATCCATAATCCATCCCATCCATCCATCCATCCATCCATCCATCCATCCATCCATCTAGTATTTATGTAGCATGTTCTGGGCTCTGTGGTGAAAGAGACATGAACCTGGTCCTGGAAGTGCTGGTGGTTTATATGAAGATGGGTATCGGTCTACACAGAAAGTTGGCCCCCTGATGTACTCAACTCTAGGTCCATCCCTGGCACAAGAGGTCACCCCCAGGGAGGGCCACCCTCATATGGGGGAGAGGCTGTAGTTATGAGGGGACATATGGAGTGGCTGTCCCTGAGCTCTAAGCAGTATGTAAGTGATAATTGAAGCCCAGGAGGGAGCTTGGTTTGAAGGGGGGAAATTATGGGCCTCACCCCCAGAGAAATGGGATGAGTGCATGAAAAATACATAAGGATACATGGCAGGAGCATATATTGAAGCTACAAATCAGTATGATTTGGGCTGAAGATGAGGAAAAATGCCACGGGGATATTGGTGGCTAGTTGCAATAGGCTTAATAAATGAGGTGAGTCTGGAGTGCTTGTTCACTGCATGGCCACAGCCCCACGAGGCCTCTGCTTACTTGCTGTACATCTGGTGGACGGGCCCTCTGTCAGGGCCCAGACCAAAGAGTCCTGTAGGAGGGAGACCTGAAGGCACTGCCAAGGGTGAGGCACTGTTTCAGCTCTGGGTATTTAGCAATGAATAAAAAGACCCAAATCCCAGCCCTCACAGAGATCCAAGGCCAGGGGCAAATGCAAAGGTAGGAACTCGTTTTCTCAAGTTTCGATGTGGATTTACTTGGAGCCCTGAATTGAAAGTATTTAGAAATGCCCTTGGTTAGTAGGGGGGAGGGACATTGGGCAGGAGAGGCTTGTCAGGGTAGTCCCTGGGCCAGCTCCTTCTTGGACAGGGGTGCTAGTGACCTTGGGTCAATCAGTGCTAGTGTGGGCTGGATCCTGTCCCCCTGAGTCACTGCCTCGCCTCGGTCTCATTCTGCCTTGAGCTGACAATAGCTCAGTTATCTCAGCTGAGACAACCCTCTGGTTTTGGAAGAGAATTTTCCCGAATGCCACCAGCTAAGCTCTTTGGCACTGACCGTTGGCTGTGCCACTGCAGACATTGCCTCTTTCCTGTGCTTGGCACCCTCACGAGGCAGCTCCCCACCCCCCACGCCTTC
Organism: Saccopteryx leptura; assembly: GCF_036850995.1. NCBI lineage: Eukaryota > Metazoa > Chordata > Mammalia > Chiroptera > Emballonuridae > Saccopteryx > Saccopteryx leptura. The sequence continues at coordinate 114,654,059 of NC_089504.1, forward strand.
CCTCTCCCTGCCCCCGGCTCTGCCTTCAGATACTGGCTTCCTGTCTTCTTGCCCTCCTGCCCAGCAAACCTGTCCTGTGGTCAACTCCTCCCTCCTCCCATCGCCACACAGCAGACACTGACCTCTTACCCACTCCTGCCCCAGCCTTGGCCAGCTACCTGGAGGGGTCTTCCCAGCAGTTTCTCCTTCCATGTTGTGTCGACCCTCTCAGAGCCAGGACGCTGCCCCACACTTGGGGGAATTCCCCGGTTCTTCCTTTGATGGTGTCTTCTCAGGGAGCTGAGAGCCGGAGAGTGTGCACCTGGCACGGATGGCGCCAGGGCAGGGTTTCTCCTCTGCTAACATCTGGGGCTGGACAGTTCTTTATTGTGGGGCACGGGGCAGCCCTATGCATTGTTAGGTGTTTAGCAATACTCCTGACCTCTATCCACTTGAATGCCAGTAGCAGTCCCTTTCCCAAATTGTGTCAACCAAAAGTGTTCTAGACATTGCCAGATGTCCCCAGGGAAACAAAATTGCTGCTGGTTGAGAACCATAGGGTTAGGAGATGAGAGCACTGTGTCTCAGTCTAGGCTAAACCCATGCTAGAAGGGGCCTGAGAAAGCTCTAGTCCAAATCCCACATTTTAAAGGAAATCTTAAGGTCACATAGGGTAGCATGATGAAAGAGGCATTTTAGAAAATGGATTCAGGCAGTTCAGTGTAGGCTGGGTTGAAAACAGAGGCCGGGGGCAGGGAGGGGAGCACGCTGGGATCTATGCATGAGACAGGGACTAAGTTGGGGTCTTGATGCTTTTCACCTGTTGGTCCGGGTTCAGCGCACACTCAGTCTTCTAGGAGTGGCACGTGGAAGAGGCTCTGCACCAAATGCAGGAAACCAGATTTTGGCCATCCTAGCAGTGTAACAGTCACCTGACCCCTCTTAGTATCCTTATCTGTGAAATTAGGGCCTGCTGTTTGTGTTCTTTTCCTGCCTGGAGGCTCTGCTGGTTCAGGGTCACCTGAGATAGGAACACAGCGTCCATCTCAGCAGAGACCCCCGAGGATATGAATGAGTGGCAGGGTCTCCTTCACTCAGCAGGCATTGTATATAATGCCTCCCCACCCCTGGCCTTCCTTACGGGCTGCTGGTGGGGTTGCCCCACCTGTAGGCAGCAGATCTCACCTGGGATCGAGCCTGGGGCATGGTGGGACCACGGTCAGGAAGTGAGGAGGGAAGCAGATAGGGGGACAGGACCACAGCTCCCTTCTCGCAGGGTGGTGGAGGGAGGCTGCTGGTGGGTCTTTGGGAGCTTATAGACCCAGTCAGAGAACATGAAGTGTGAGTCAGAGAAGCAGTGCTGAGATGCGACTGGCTCCTGGGAGTTTCTGAGCTGTTGAGCTTTTCCTGGATAGAGGCTCCTTGAACTCAGATCTGTTCCCCTCAGGAGGGAAACGGAGAGTGGAGGCACAGAGGGGACCCCACCAGGGCTACTCCCAGTGAGAACTGGCTGCTGGGGAAAGCTGTCATTTCTGGGGAGGGTCCCGGAGGCCCCTGTGTCTCCAGCTGCAGGGTGGTAGAGGCATCCTGCAGCTCTAGGAGTCCAAGGTCAGCTCTCTTTTGTAGGTAGGCGCCTCTACCTGCAGTGGGTGACCTGGCAGCAGCGGGTTTTCCTCTTATTTATTCAAGAACCTGGCTTTTAGAGCTATAAATCTTCAACATGAAGATCATGCATTTCCATGGTATGATTAATGAAAGAAAAATTGAGACGGCAGCATAGGTATTGACCAGATTGAAGAAAGTCAGTGACAAGTTGGATGCAAGTTTCATCGCCTCCCTGGCAAACCCAGAGCTTCTGACCCAGCCTGGAGCGCCACCTAGTGGTTTCCTGGGATTATTCCCCCGGCAAAGCTTAGAGATGCCCCCATTAAGTCCCTACTCAAATGCCACCTTTCCTAGACGACTTCCCTGAACACTCTGTCCCCAGTTACTTTCCAACTCCTTATACATACTTATTTTTCTTGACAGCACATATCAGCATCTAAAATTCCATGAGACGTTTGCTTGTTAACATCTGTGTCCTGTGTAGGAACGTCCCCTTCACGAGGACCAGGCCTCCACAGGCCTGGGTTACCGGCTCCCCCCAAGCGCTCGGAAGGGGGCCTAGCACTTATTAAGTAGGGGCTAGCTTGGCTTTGCAGGCTGCCTGTCTGTGCTGGTACATCGGTGTCTCCTCTCTGAGCTGGGTTCCTGGGGTCACAGCACAGTGCCCAGCACGTGGGAACTGCTCAGTGAGTGCCTTTCAGAGACCAGAGCCTGTCACTTGCCACCCGCATCCCAGGCCTGCTTCATGTAAATTCTTACAATCCAGGAGGTCGGGGCTACTGTTCTCACTCAGCATAAAAGGGGTTTGTAAGGTGGTACACCCAGGCCCGGCCTCCCAAGCCTTAGGTCTGCACTTTCACCCTCATGTAGCATTCTTGTTCTCCACCTGCCCCAAGTCGCCGCGTCCTTCAAGGACTGTCTCCGCCAGCGGGCGTCTGGGACCAGGACAGTGACTGCCTTCCCTGAACTCCCGTACTATTTGTGTGGCACCGGTGTAGACGGCTGAGGGTAGATGCTGCCCTTTTCCTGCTCCTGCCCCGCCCACGTGGAGGCCCGGAAGGCCGTCACTAAAGTGGTTGTAGCTTTCCCAGCACAGCATGCTGCGTGCTGCTGGTACTCAATAGCTATTGGGGGACTGATTGATTGGCTTCTCAGACTCAGCACACTTCCCCGGAGCTGTCAGAGGGAGGGAGGTGTCAGCTATATCAAGCAGACGTGGAGATTTACTGCCAATGAAACTGCAGCTTCCCCAGGTGAAGTGAGCGGCTTCGGCGGCCCCAGGGGTGCTGTTGAGGAGCTGGTTCTCAGGCCGTAGTGCTGGTTGCTGGCTCACCAGAGAGATGGCGAGGGCAGAGGGGCTGCTGTGCCCCGCACATCAGCCAGCTCCTCCGTCAGCCTCTCAACCAGCCCAACGAGTCCTTTCTTTTTTCCATCTGTGGGAAATTTGTTCCTCAGCCTCCTGAGAGCTGTGAGCAAACGGCCCTTCTGGTCAGAGCTCTAGGTCACAGTCACTGGAAGGTCTGGCTCTGAGACTGGTCCCAGGTTCTCTTCCTGCCACAGAGACAAGTACTTACTGCCATCCCTGGTCACCATGCACCCTTCCTCCGGACTCTTTCTGAGTGCTAGGGCCTCTCCCCTGCCAGTGGAACAATTTCAGCCACTCCTGTGCACCTAGGACTGGCAATATTTGTCACATGCTTTTGCTGTGTCTCATTTAATTGGATCCTCAGAGTGACTTAGGAAATTGGCGAAGCTAGTATAGCCCCATTAGCCAGATGGGGACACTGGGACACGGAGAGGCTGAAAGGATTTGCCTGCATCACAACCAACACGATTTGAGGCTGTGTCCATGGCTGACCAGTGGCCCAGTCTCACCCTTTCTGTGTCTCAGCTTTGGGGGTGGGGACAGGGACTCTTTCGAGTCCCCTGGCAGTGAACGCAAGAACAGTGCCAGTCTAACCAGGCTCTCCTCTCTCTCCAGCTCTGTGGCTGTGGGCTGCTTGGAGTGGGCATTTGGCTCTCCGTGTCCCAGGGCAACTTTGCCACCTTCTCCCCCAGCTTCCCTTCGCTGTCTGCAGCCAACCTGGTCATCGCCATAGGCACCATTGTCATGGTGACGGGCTTCCTTGGCTGTCTGGGGGCCATCAAGGAAAACAAGTGCCTCCTCCTCAGTGTAAGTTGGACCTCATATCCCCAACCCTCTGAACTATGAGCTGAGTCCAGGGAAATTGCTTCTAGAATGTTCTTTGCTCAGCCACACTCTTCCTCATGATTGACCCTCCCTCCCCTAGTTGTCTCTCTCACGCCTTGATTAGCATGTACTAATGTCCCCTGCTGCCTCTCTGGGTCTCCTCAGAGGCAGGTAGCCTCTCTGTACTTGGGAAGCCCTTGCTGCATGTCACCGGTCCCCCGCCTCCATGCCGTTGTCCTTGTTTGTGCCCTGGCATGACCACCACCACGTGCCCATACTGCACCTTCTCTTTCCAGTTTTTCATCGTCCTGTTGGTCATCCTCCTAGCAGAGCTGATCTTACTTATCCTCTTCTTTGTCTACATGGACAAGGTAAGTTTTCAGGACGGGAGGGGGCTTGTGGAATTTCATTGCCCCTGACGTGGGTTGACCTGGGGACAGCCGGAGGAAAAGCGCTGGCGCTGGCACTAGTCCTGTGAGGAAGGACATGGAACCGGAGAGCTAGGAAAGGCCCTGCGGAAAGGGTTCGGGGGAACAGCATGGGGAAGGCGAGTTTGGGCTGGTTCCTTACCTTGTGTCGTCTTAGGAAGTAGAGTCCTCTAAATTCTCCAGGAATGCAGTGGACTGCCCCTTGTGATAGTAAACTCCCCATCACAGGGGGCATTCAAGCATGCTTGTGTTGGCCACTTGGAGAAGGAATTGATGGTCCACTCACTAAGTGGTTGGGCTGGGTGATTTGAGGATAACCCATCGGAAACAGGTAGGAACTTTGCAGGTGACACCGTGAGCAGGGCTCACAGTGAAGGGGGACTACACTGTCCTCTCCAGAGACCTCTGAGCACAGAGGGACTGCTCCCAGGCTGCGCTGCAGGGTTCAGAAGGATGGCGGGGGACCCCTGCAACCTTGCCAGACTAGCTAGTCCCCAGTCAATTTGCAGAGCTTCTTATTGGTACTCCCAAGGATAACGAGCCAAGCACGCAGTCTCTTAGGGCTTAGCAGGCTCCTTTGGTTCACTGTGCCCAGGAACTATGTCCCTGTCCGTTCTGTGGCTTTTATAAGTGCTTGCCTGGGCCACACTGAAAGGTAGAGACATTCTAGTCTAAGACTAGAAACAATAATTCTATTGCATTTATGAAGGGCAGGAAGAAGAATATTGAGAGACCCCTCTGTGCCAGCCCTGTTCTTGGCTCTTCATAAGAATCGTTTCCTGCCTGACCTGTGGTGGCACAGTGGATAAAGCGTCGACCTGGAAATGCTGAGGTCGCCGGTTCGAAACCCTGGGCTTGCCCGGACAAGGCACATATGGGAGTTGATGCTTCCTGCTCCTCCCCCCTTCTCTCTCTCTCTCTGTCTCTCCTCTCTCTCTCTCTGTCTCTCTCTCTGTCTCTCTCCTTTCTAAAATGATTAAAAATAAAAAAAAAGAATCGTTTCCTTTAGTTCTTACAACAGCCCCAGAGGTGGACATTATTACTCCAGTATGTTAAAGATAAGGCAGAGGCCAGTTACCTGCACGTAAGAGATGGACCTGAGATCAAAGAACTGAAATGACTGATCTGCCATTCTCTAGTCCTCAGGGTGTCTTTTGACAGAGGCCACATGGGGAAGATGTTGTGGGTGGGGTGTCCGAGTGGCTGTGTGTGTGGCGGTCTTCTTGCCTCTGATGGTTGCAGCCCTTGGCCTGGTCAGCTCCCCTGGGAGTCAGTGGGTACAGACCAAAGCTGGGACCATGAACCTACCCTGCCCTGGCACCCCTCCCACATGGGCCAGCAGAACCCACACCTGGGGCCCTCCTCCAAGCTGGAAGCAGGAGAGCCAGCAGTTCTAGTTGACCTGGGTGGCTTGCATCCTGGTCCCACTGTCCTGTCGGCCTCAACTTGACAGGTGAACGAGAACGCCAGGAAGGACCTGAAGGAGGGCCTGCTGCTGTACAACACGGAGAACAACGTGGGGCTCAAGAATGCCTGGAACATCATCCAGGCTGAGGTGAGGCTAGCCGGCGGGGCTCCCCACCCGGGACCCACGCTGGGCGGAGGCGGCTGGGGAGGGACTGATGAGGAGGGGGTGGAGGGGGTGAGCAGGACCTGGATGCGGGAGTGGCCAGGCCTGAGGGAGTCATGATAGTGGCTGTGCGGGTACAGACAGCTGGAAGGATGGATAATTGCGAAGGACAGACCATACAAGTCCTTTTTGTAAGCGTTGGAATGAATGACAGAATTTATTCTAGCAACAACTCTGCCACCCTGGTCACGGCTCAGGTGAGGAGGCTCTGGTTCTGAGAGGAAGGCAAGCAGCACAGCCTGGACGCCCCAGGGTAGCCTTGGGGAGGGGCAGGCAGCCCGCCTGGGACAGTCCTTCTGCACAGAGCTGGAGGTGCTGGTGCGGAGCAGAGGGCGGAGGCTGGCCAGTGGATGCCAGCTCCAAGGGGCAGGCAGCATCCGTCTCCCCATTCCAGCCTCCATGAGGCAGCTGTCACCTCCCCTGTGGGCCCAAGCTGAGGCCTAAAGAAGGGACAAGAAGAAGGCCTTTGTCTCCTCTGCTGACTCCAGGGTGGCAGCTCTGAGGGGCTGGGTTGGCCTGCACGGAGGAGGATGCCAGGCCGTGGCATGTCTGACCCTGTGCATCCTCACCCACAGATGCGCTGCTGTGGTGTCACCGACTACACAGACTGGTACCCGGTGCTGGGCCAGAACATGGTCCCTGACCGCTGCTGCATGGAGAACTCCCAGGGCTGCGGGCGCAACAGCACCACCCCGCTGTGGAGAACGGTGAGCCCGAGGCTGCGTCTGTGGGTCCTCATCCCAGGAGCCTGTGTGGTGGCAAGAAGACACCTGCAGGGGAAGGAGGGTGGCCTGGGACACCGAGGGAATGGCTTAATGTGGAGTGGGGTGGGGGGCACACAGGACTGAAGCCAAAAGGCAGGTGGAAAATTGAAGACCTGGACCCACAGTTGGGAGTGTCATGTAGTGGGCGTCTGAGCCTGTGCAGTGGGGCCCTCCGGTGGCACCCTGGGCAGGGCACGGCCTGGTCAGAGGCAGGAGGACCAGGCTGGGGGGCAAGGAGGGGCTGAAGGAGAAGGTGGGTGGGGCTGGGCAGGTGGAGCTGCTCATACTCATGCTGGCCTGTCACTTGTGGTACTTGCTGCCTAGGGCTGCTATGAGAAGGTGAAGATGTGGTTTGATGACAACAAGCACGTGCTCGGCACAGTGGGGATGTGCATCCTCATCATGCAGGTAAGGGCCAGCGAGCCTCGCTGCCTCCCGGCTGGAGGACAGCGAGCACCCGGGAAGCCCAGGCACTGACCCTGCAGCCTGATGTCCACGCGCTCTCCTCTGCTCTGAGGCCTCTTCTGATGCCTGTTCTGACCCTGCGGGCACCACAGGGCCCTGCTGCCTGACATTTCTCTGAGCCTTGGGCCTGATGCTGGCATTACAGCAGCCCGTGTGTTTTTGCTGGTGAGCATACCCGTCCCACTCCGCAGGGACATTTACCTTGTAACTGAATGGAATGAAACCTGAGTCCTCAGTAACAATTATGAGTATGGGCTCCTGGGCCAGACTCCACAGGTCCCATCCTAGCCTCAGTGCCTGTTAGATATATGTAACCTGGGCACATTGATTAGCTTCTGTGCCTTAATTTCCATATCAGTATAATGGGCATGATCATGTCCCTTCTTAACACTGAGTTTAATATGCCTAACATAGGGCGTAGAGCAGTACCAGGCACATAGGAAATATTCAGTAAATGATAGCTGTTATTAGCAAGGAAGTAAAGATAGCTGCTCTTTTTAAGGCCTAGTCTAGATGATGGGGAGGGGAGGATGCCTTTCATCTTGAAGACAGGGCTGATGAGCTGTCTGGGAACAAGATACCCCAATCTTTTGGGGGACAAGCATTTCCTAGGCTTTCTCCTGTGCCCAGTCTGGATGGCTCTTGTTCCTGGTGAGCAGGAGTCTTCAGGGCCTTAATTCTCTTGAAGCACTTGAATGTGGCTGGTTGGTGTATAGGAAGATGGTCGACCTCCTGCATGAAGTTATCTTTTTTTCTCCTAAACTCTTGGATTTGGGGGCTGGATCATGTTTGCTTTATCTAAGCGCTTGCAAGCTTAGCAGGTGAGCCTGCTGTCATTTGCACAGAGCTCAGATTTGAGATGCACTCAGAGGAAGCAAGATTCTGTTTAGTGCCAAGAATGGGCTTATTTCAGGTCTGCCTGTCATCAGGCCCGGACAGGGACCAGAACCCTGGAGCTGGGCTCACCAGCCATGGTCCCCTCCATTGCTGCCTGAACCTTGAGTGTGAGAGGCACACTGTCCGTGCTCCATGGCCTGAGCCCACTGCACACTGTCTGTAGTACTGTGAGCCACAGGCTGGCTCCCTTCTGCCGCCCCCACCACTCCAGGCCACCACCCTCTTTCAGGATTAGGAGTTGAGGGAACAACAGAGTGTTAATGTCGTTCTAAGCATAACGGGTAAGATGCATCTGCTGCAGCCAACGACATCATGTGGTGTATCCCAGAACCAAACAGGAGTGACTCAGCACAGGGTCCGCACGTTGCTCCACGTTTCTCCCCCTCCTCACTTCCTGTTAGCTGCCCTTAGGGTCAGGTCCCTGGTACATTCGGCATCACTACAGCACGCTGAACCCGGGGGTTCCAGTCTTGGGGAAGGTCAGTGACACCGTACAGACAGCTCTGAGATGGCCCGAGCTGGTCACCGGGTGCCCTCCTCTGGTCACCACTGTCTTCCTGCCACCGGCTTCTTTCAAGCACTAAGTGCTTGTACCATTTTCTTTAGGGGCACGTGACAGACCCCAGCGGGGGCTTTTTGTCTCAGGCCCTCCCCCCTGTCTTTCAGATTCTGGGCATGGCCTTCTCTATGACCCTCTTCCAGCACATCCACCGGACTGGCAAAAAGTACGACGCCTGAGCGGCGGGTGGAGCCGGAGCCCCACGCAGACACTGTGCCAGGGGAGGAGAGTTGAGTTTGTGTCGCCTGCCTGCACTCCAGACTGCTGCCCTGCCCCACCCCCGCTGCCCTCCCACCCACCCGCCTCCGCCTTCTGGGGGTGGAGGGCCAGGTGGGAAGAGGCACGGAGACCATGGGGAGCTGGGGCTCCTGGCTGTCTGCACATGTGTACTTGCCAAAGAAGACGGGGCCAGGGGACCGCGGCGGAGACGCAGCGCTGCGTGTGGGCCCCGCCCGTCCTCCCTGGCACGGCCGCGTGGGTGCAGCAGAGCGCTCCCTCCTGGTGGAGAGACTGCCGCAGGGGTGCCCGTGGCGGAGCGGGCAGGCTGCCTCCACGCCAAGGCCCCAGGGAGCATCTTGCCCAGGCATTTTATACCTTACAGTGTAACTTTTTAATTTTATTTTACTCTGATTATGATTATTCAGGAATATTATCTCAGATAAGTTTAGGGTTAGCTTTCTGATTTATAACTTTTTACTGCGTTGATTTCTGTAACGGTTTGATTTTTTTTTTCTGAGGGTGGGAGACGGGTGGGAGAGAGGACATCTCTCTGGTTTTAGTCAGGACAAACCACTGTGCAGCACAGGAGGCCTGCCTGCATTCAGTGCACTGAGGAGAGCCGGCCGGGCCCGCTCCCTGGCCCGGCGGCGGCTGGGGCACAGGAGCCGGGCGAGCAGGTGGACCGGAGGAGCGTGAGCGGCGTGGAGGAGTCCTGCACAGGAGCAGTGTGTCTGCGAGTGCTGGTGCAAGAGGCCAGAGCACGGGGGCCTGGAGGCTGGCGAAGCGCTTTGCCGGGAACACGGCCGGAGCCGTCGTGGGTCCTTCCCCTTCATGGATGAGCAGTTGTCTTTCCCCTTCTTTCATCCTCCTGCCGTCTGCTGGCACAGGAGGCTCCCCTGCCTCACACGGGCCTTCCCGTGACAGGTTCTGCACACCCAGAGATTTCACAGACATTCCCGCTAGACACTCGGACACATACCTCTCTAGTTCAGCTGCTGCTCACTTTCTACATTGCTCTGGCAGGGGAAGCAGGCCTTAGGTTTGCTGCTCAGACAGTGGCAGAGGACCCGTGATAGTCAAGAAGGGCAGGTGGAAATGGTGCCTATAATCATTCCAGCCCGACCCACTGGGCTGCTGATTCCCAGCAGGGAAGAAGGGAGACATGTCCGTCCAGGTCCCAGGACCCTCATCTCCTTCCTCGGGGTTCACTGAGGGTGGAGTGGGTGGTGATCGTGTCCTCTGTGACCCCAAGGAAAAGTACAGAGACCTGAGAAAGGTCAGACTGGATCCTGTTAAGTGGCCCCAGGACGAAAGCAGCCCGAGTCAGGCCTGGAGGTGAGCCGGCAGCCGAGGCAGTGGCTGCCGCGGGCGCCCACCACACTTAGGCTGGTCTGAGCAAGCGTTTTGCAGTTAAAGAAAGAAGTCAAGAATCTGTGTGACAGATCTTGGAAAGGTTCCCCCCAGCCAGGTAGGACCCTGTGTGCTTCCCCAGGCGGGGTCTCACAGGCAGCTAGCTGCCTTCTCCCACACCACTGGGCTCCTGGCTAGTTTCCCCCGGAGGCCCACATCCCCGCTTCAGCCTCCATGTTTCTGTTCTGAGCTGAGACTCGGCCACCCCGCCAGCAACTCCTCCACAAAACTTAGGTGCAGTGCAGTCAGGACCAGGCGTGCAGAACTTTTGGTGAGCTCGGGATTCACGTGTTTGGAGGGTGGGGAGTAGCAGGTAGAGTAGTCTCTGAATTGGGCAGTGAAGCCACCCTCCTGAGACAGGAGCGCTGGTGCAGATGGAGAGTTGGGAAGGTAGGGCTTGGCGTGGAGGACGGGCAAGCACTCATTTGAGCAAGACTGCCTCGGTTCTCCAGCCCATGCTCCTGGTAAGGAGCTTCCCCCTCCCCAGGAACCCCAGTCTGCAGAGCTTAGAGCAGATGTGCCACCATGCCATTGAGGAGAGACACTCAGCAAACACACGTCCAAGTCGCACAGTGGGACCTCGTGCATAATGAGTTTATACTGGGGGTGGGGGCGGGGGCGGGGTGGGTTTGTTTATGCCTATCAATGCAATTTTTATTTTTTGTTAAAATCAACAGCAAAAGCCTAGCACCTTGGGGTGTGTGTAGCCTCCCTGGCGATCTTACGTTTCTTGAGCTTCAGGAGCACCCTCTAGCCCCAGAGCCCGCCACAGACCCCTTCCTCCCGCCAGCCCCGCACCTCGTGTGTCCCTGCAGAGCCTTGTCCTCAGTTCCCAGACTCCCTTCTTGCCTCGCCCTGTGCTTGGTTGTTCCATCACTGGGCCACGTCTACACTGGGTGGAGGCACCGTGCACGGGCCAGGGTGCTCTTCTGAGCCCCTGTCTGGCCCACACTGCACAGAAGGCCTCAATCATGGCTTCCCTCATTAGGGTCAGAGTTAGTTTAGTCAGATCTGATGCAGGCAGTTTACAGAGGCTCAGAGGTCGGGGTCCTGCAGATGGCTTCAAAGGAAGTCATCTTTCTCCACAGCCATGTCACAGGGGAGGTGGGTGAGCAGGGGCCAGGAACTGCTCCTCAGGGGCTGTAGCAAGCAGCTGTTGGGGCACGGGTCTCCTCCCACGCTCTGTCGAGCCTCTCCCTGGGGGGCTGGGCCTGCATCTTGAGCTCTCACTCTGGAGGGGCTGCTGAGCCCACCCCAGTGCTCACACAGGTGTTCTGGACTGACTTGGGTGGCCACTGCCCTTGTTTTAGTGGCCAAAGAGCAGTCGGATGGAAATGATCGCCCCGTTCTCTGGCCCCCTGCCCACCCACTGGTGGAGGTGCTAACTAGCAGGGGCCTGGCATAGGACGGGAGCTGGGGCCAGATGCTTGTGGTCCACTCTGTGTCCCCCAGCCCTTCAGAGTCCGGCTGCTCCTGTTCCCATTCTCCCATTCCCCTCCTCTGCCTGCAGGGAAGCAGTAGTCCAGGGCAGGCCCCTTCCTGCCCTAACCGGGCACTCTGAGGGCGAGGCCCTGGGGCCCATGGCCACGCCCTGCCCATCCGCAGGGCAGTGCAGGAGAGCACGGGGGCACGACTGTTGGTTTCAAATGCACTTTTCTGCTTGCGATGCTGTATCTGCATTTCCTTCATCCTTGTCCTGGCTTTATTGAGCACCATGTTTTTAGCATGTTTTTAAATAAAAACTGATAATGTGTCAAAAGCACAAGCAGGCTGTCTCTTTGTGGTGTGTTTGTTCAGTTAGCTGTGCCTGTGACATTTTATGTCTTGGTTGGTGTGAGAGACCAGCTGGGGATCAAGCACTAATCCATTCTGTCCCAGACACACCCCACAGCCAGGGCCTCACCTCCTCCTCTCAGGCCCAGGTCATGGCCGTGTTGGGCTGGGGGGGGTGTCCTTCTGTGGGTGCCTGAGGAATCCCAGCACCCCCTTTGCCTGGTGACCTGATGCAGGTTTGGCTGGGGGCCAGTCCAAGTGGCAGGGCCCTCTGCCTGAGAGGTCAGCTCCTACCTGTGTGTGTGTCCCATCCAGACCACCAGTCTTGTGGGCCAGGCCACAGTGTGCTGGGAGAAGGGGTAAGCCACGAGTCATTCATGGCTTCCGGTGGGGGCAGGGACTGGCAGTTTTGGGCACTGTATCTCCCGAACAGATGTGCAGCATGGGTGTGGTGGGAGCAGGAGTGGCATCTCACCCACCCATGTGTGGAGGTCTGGCTCCCTCCCTCAAGGGAGCGGTGTGGTTGGCATGGAGTCACCCCAGGGCTTCAACCTTTTGGGCTCCATCCTGCAGCTGCTGCGTCCCAAAGTCTCCAGCGATGTGCTGAGGAATCAGGAGTCTGAGGTGACTCTGTCAAAGGTCAACAGCAATGGGGTCCTTGAGTGCCTCCCCATAGAGATTTATTCTGTGGCTGTGGGGTCAGGAGTTGGTTGAGCTAAGAGATGGATGACCCTCCAAGTGATGGGAATGCAGATGGAAACTACTTCCTCTCTTCCCAGTCTTACTCCTGCCCCTCAGCCTGTGGACACAACACTGGGACGTCCCCTGGGTTTCTGTGCTGTTGGTTCCTGGGGGCAGTGTGAGACCCACTGGCCCCCAGGGCATGAGATGCACGGGCTGTTCTGTCAGCACTGTCCTGCCCCTCAGCCTGTGGACACAACACTGGGATGTCCCCTGGGTTTCTGTGCTGTTGGTTCCTGGGGGCAGTGTGAGACCCACTAGCCCCCAGGGCGTGAAACACACAGGCTGTTCTGTCAGCACTGGGTGGTGGTCAGGTTGGAGCTGAGTCGGGAGAGGCAGCCGCCTGGCTGAGCAGGAGAGGAGATGTCCATGGGAGGTCCGGGCTGGGCATCTTTCACCTGGAGACTTCTAATGACTCGGCTGGGGGTTTTTGGGCTCTTTGGCCTGTGGGATGGGGTGGCGGAGATGACCCCGGGGGACCTCCCTTGCTCCCCCATTCTTGTGGGAGGTGCTGAGCTAGCTGCCTTCCACCAGCACCCAGCACAGGGCAAGTGAGAAAGGATGGTTTATGAGCCACAACTGGACAGGCTTGGTATGCATATGAGAACTTCCTCAAAATGACCCATCTGGGGCTCGCAGTGACAAGACATTTATCACCCTGACACCTTGAATGCCAACTTGTGCCAAGCAGCTTGAATACAGCAGTGAACAGCCTGGACCCAACCCTTATGCTTGCAGAGGGGACTGCAGGTCAGTGCCGTGATGGTGCTGCTTACGGGTGGGAGAGTCACTGACCCCAACTCAGTGATGTCGTAGCTGAGAAGACGGGAGGAGTTAACCTGGCCAGGAGTGGAGCGAGGTATGTCCGTCGATGTCACTGGGGCTGACACAGAAGGTGCAGAGGTGTCTGGAGAGAGTTGCGGCCACCAGGTCAAAGAGTTTGAGATCTAAGCTAAGAGCAACAGGAGCTGCTGAGAGTGAAGCCTGTGTGACCGGCTTGGATCCGCCCTTGAGAACCATCACGGTGGCTACAGAGTGGAGAATGGCTGAGGGGCAGGGTGGGTGCAGGGACATCAGGAAGAGGCTGCTCCAGTGATTTAGGTGAGAGAAGTGCCCGTGGATGGAGAAAAGAAACAGAATTGAGACCCACAGGAGAACTGACAAGCCTTGGTGACAAATTAGACATATTGTGGGGAGAATGAGCATTCTTGCCATTCACACGGCATGACGTCCCCCACCCTGGACATGCAGATGACTAATGGTTTGCACCAAATGGAGAGTGAGTGTATTTTCTGGGCTCAGGACTTATGGGCAGGAGATGGGCAGGAACCAGCATGGTGTAATCACATCTCTCCTTTTGTTTGTTTTCAGCATCACAGCTTGTAAAATGCTTTCACAGAGGTTATCTAGATTTGTCCTGGCCATAACTATGTTATTAGCTGTCACTGAACCAGGTCTGGGTGGGAGCAGTGCCAGTTTGGGGCTGGAGGGCCTGGGTAAATGCCCACACTGCAGCTGGTGCCCACATGAGCCTTTGCAGTCACTGGATTTGTCCTGGCTCCATCGACTGCATAATGAGGGTAATACCTATAGTATAGATTTGCTGTGAAACTAAATAAAAAGCATGAATGTAAAGACATCCAGCTTGTTCCTGGGCCAAGGAAGGTGCTTGGCAAGAAAGTAGTCAAATCTAGGTCCACGAGGAAGAGCATCCCCCCGGCCGGTCCACAAGGAAGAGCACCCCCCTGGCTGGTCCACAAGGAAGAGCATCCCCCTGGCTGGTCCACGAGGAAGAGCATCCCCCCGGCCGGTCCACAAGGAAGAGCATCCCCCTAGCTTGGAAGCTGGGTCACAGGAGAGTGACCTGGGAGGGGAGTGAGCTGTTGAAAGCAGATATGCATATGTGGTGGCTTCTCCCCTGCGTCAGCTTTGCTCTGGGCGGGCAGGAGCAGCATTCAATAAGTCTCAGAAGCAAGAGGGAAGTCAGATTAAATAAATGTCATTTGGGGCACAAAATATCGGCATTGCAATGGCCTCTTCTTAAAGCATTCAGTAAAGATTGGGAGGCTATTGATTAAGCCATCTCATTTTGCTGAGTTTAACGACAGCTGAGGAGATGGACTATTGTGCTTCCTTAACCTAACAAGAAGAATAGCAACACTCCATCCAGGCTCTCGGACTGAAGCCGGAACTTCCCCTTTGGGGCCCTAGAGCCTGCCAGGTAGCTGGGAGTCGCTGGGGCACACCTGGGGCACAGCCCAGTTTCCTTTGGTGTCCATCATGCAGAGGAGGACAGGGACTGAAATAGCCAGCCTCCATGGTGGTCTGGTTGGGTCTGGTGGGGAAGCATGTTGCCCAGAGATTTTTCTTCTGGTGGCTGCAGAGTTCTGGGACCTAGCCTCACTGTCCTCCAAAGCAGGGCCGACCCCACAGATGGGCAAGACAAGCCCATGCTGTCATTTAATGGCCTCAGGAAGCTCCTTGCCCTTTTGTCTTCTCCCTCCTGCCCTAACTCTCCCACTCAATTCCTGCAATCTCAGTATATATACTGTATTTCTCCATGTATAAGACACACCCTTTTTTGAAAAATTTGAGGTCTAATAACTGGGTACGTCTTATAGAGTGGTTGTAGATTTTTTTAACTTGCATTTCCTGCATTTTTATGCAGATGAGGAGTTGTATGAATTTTATGATGAATAAAACTTGAGATAAATAACTTTATGCAACACTTTTTTTTTCCTTCAAATTTCGGCCCCCAAATTAAGGTGCATCTTATACATGGGAGCATCTTATACATGGGGAAATACAGTATTCTCAATATATTTCTTTTTCTCTGTCAAGAGAGTCCTCTCCTGAGGACTCGGCCTTCTTATTTTACTGATTCTTTAAACCCCAATTAGGATCCATGAGCCACTTACCAGACTATTTCTGACCTCTTCCAGGAGTGCCGAGGCTAACGGGGACATTGGTGCTCTTGGCTCTGGCTGGCCTGGTCCTGCCCTCAGAGCAGGGACACGGTTTGCGCCTGGCTGGTGGGAAGGGCAGGAATCAAGCTTTGTTCACAGCCCTCCTCACCCCTGGCCTAAGCCAAAGGGTCCCACCATTCCCCTGCGGTGCCCTCTCCTTCCTGCTCAGTCAGTCATGGCCTGACGGGGCTTCAGCCAGCGATGGAAGCAGGAGAAGGGAAGTAGGGGCTTCTTGTGGATTTGTTTTTAAGAAGAAAGTAAGTGAATTGCTTTTCTGACAAGAGAAAATGTTATTTTACGATCTTTTCATTAAAAGCTTGATGAAAACAAAAAAGAAGAGCAAAGTGGAATGATCTTGGGTTTGGGCCCCTATGCCCCCCCCCTCAGCCTCGCTACCCTCAGCCAGGACAGGAAGTGGGGGCCAGCACCCCACCCGGCTGCAGCCAGTCCACCCCACAGCGGCTGACAGGGGCCCGGCAAGGATGTAGTGCCAGCTGACAGGCGAGTGGCAGCCACCAAGGGTGACAGACAGCTTCAGCAAAGGCTTCCACTGCCCCCATCCTAACTGAGCCCCTACAGGCAGCGGGGCCAATTCAGTTGCTGTGAAACTAAATAAAAAGCATGAATGTAAAGACATCCAGCTTGTTCCTGGGCAGCCACCCACAGTGCTGTGTGCGGCAGGGCGGGGCCTGGCGGGGGGCTCATCCCTCTTCAGGCACACTTGTGTGCTTGTGTGTACCTGCATACACACACTCACACTCACAGTGATGGTGGAGGTGAGCAGCCATTCGGGTCCTATGAGATAGATGACTGTGGACATGCCTCCTCAGACTGGGTCCATTCCTCTGCCTGATATCAAAGCCATCAGAAGGCTGCCACTGTGTTCAGGGGACAATCTTGACCAAAGGGGCCGGGATACAGGAGAAGGGCCGGGGGATGCAAGGTGGGTCCCGCCTAAGGTGGATTGATCTGCTCATGTAGCAAGTAAGAGGCCCCATTCAGGTTCACGCCAGGGGTGGCTCCTGCCTAGCCTGCCTCCCCTGTCCCCCCCTCACCCCCAGTCCCTCTGTTGGGATCCCCAGCATCCAACTTACTCAGGGGCTCTCCAGGTGCCCTCATTGACCCCACCCACCTCAAGCAAGTTTCTTAGACAGAATAGTGAATGAAACAGAATGAGTGTTTTATGTCATAAAAGATGAAGTATTTGCTTCCTTTTAGTTCCCTGCCAGGCAACCTGATGCACTCTGCTCCTCTGAACCTTAAAGTTGAAGTCTTTTTGCATTGGAATGAAAAGTGCCTCCCTCTGGTTTGGGGATAAGGATAAATTAGTGGTCCAGATGGGGAGGCACGAGCTCTCTGGGGTGAGATGACCTGGTGTCCACGGGCAGTAGAAGGTGTGTCTCAGTTTGAAATGCTTGGTGGGATCCTGATGGCCAGCCAGAGGGGCACCTTGCTCCTGACCTCTCCCCACACATCAGCCGCTGGGGTGATGCCCGCAGCAGGACAGGCAAACCGCAAGCTCATTAACAGAGGCTGCCTGGGCATCATGTCAGTGGCGTGAGAATACCGGCTGACCGAAGGCAGGCAGAGAGGTTTAAGAGGAACACAATTCAAGCACACTTGTTTGAGCCTGGCTCTCACTAGCCGCCAAGAGCTAATGACACTCATGGGAAGGTGAGGTCAGTGCAGACAGCAAACTGGGGAGCCGACAAGGGCAAGCAGGCCTCTAATCAGTATAGGCAGTGGGCTTCTAAAAGGGCCCCCTCCCCTGCCATCCCTCTGCTTTGGCATGTGCGGTGGGTTGCAACACATCCGATGAACTGATGGCCTGAGATTCCCCTGCAGAGGAGGAAAAACAGCAAGAGAAGGTCATTTTAGATATAATAATGCCTTTGTTATCACGACCCTAGCCTATGCAGCTGGGCTTACACTGAGGCCAGCTAAGGAGGGGACTAGAGAAGTTTCTCTGTATGCCCTAGGCTTAGGCAGCTTCTCTGTTTCTGGAATACTGTGGCAGCTGGTTCCTGGAGCCCCTCTGGCCTCAGTGATACGGGTGCCTGGCAATACTCGTGGCACCTGCACCGTGTGTCTGTGGGAAGGAGCAGGAGGGAAGGGGACGCACGGAGGCCGAGGGATGGAGCTCAGGGTTGGGCATTGTGCCGGAAGAGAAGAATGGAGTGGGGCAGGAGGCGGTGGGAAAATGAGGCTGGACTGTAAACCTGTCCCTTCTTGGAAGAGGACCCAGGTACCTGCTCTGCCAGCCAGTGTCACAGACCCACTCAGCGCCATCCGAGTCCCAGTCAGAGGTCAGGGCAGGTGCTGTGAGAACACAGTAGGAGAAGTATTGCCCTGGCTGACGGACAACCTGCTAGAAACACAAATCTGTGGCCCTGTCCCTCTGATTTGAAGCAGGCGGGGAAGAAGGGGGCAGCTATCTGTGCTAAGCCCGCCAGGCGATCCTCATGCAAGCTCAAGTTCAAGAACTTCTGGTTTAGACACATGATCACTAGCATCCTTGGGGGACGTGAGCGCCTCCCAGTGGTGACACAAAATATGGGGTTCTCCTTGCCAGTCAAACCACTTCCCCTTCTCCATTTCTGTCCCCAGTCCCAAAGTGGCCAGTAAGTAGGGATTCTTTTCAAGGCCCATAGCAGGATGGGTGGTGGTGAAAGTAACTTAATGCATGTCCTCCACCCCGAAACCCTGCAGATGGCCTGGAGTAGAAGAGACCAAGACCAAAACTGGCCACATGGCCTGAGGGCCCTGGGGGCACATCCCCCTGGCACCCCCCATCCCTCCTCTGTGCCAGGCCTATGGCCATGCACAGGGTGGGCGCCCTGATGAGATTCTAGGCCTCAGACAGCTCACACTGTGCCTGCCCAGAGCCCCAGCATCAGCATAGAGAGGAGGGAACGGAGGCAGGAGGTGTCGGCTTCACCACCCAGGCTCCTCCTCCCTGCTTAGGGTGGCTCTGTGGGTGCACAAGACCTCGCGGGATGGGGGGAGGCATTTCCTGTCCCTCACTAGCCTTCCCTGTCCCCAGACAACAGTGCCCACACAGGCGTGCGATTTCACAACCTGATTGAGGCTTCTGACCACTGAGGGAGGTCCGCCCTCACTGGGGCTTCATTCAGCGTTGGCACTGGAGGTGATAGGTCAGGTGCTCCCATGAGCAGTGACCCCAGGCTGCTGCCTGCCACACTCCACCCGGAGGGGATAGCCGTCAGCCTGAGGGAGCCAGACTTCTCTCCCAACTGCAAATGTGCCGGGCTCCAGCGCTGGGGCCGGATGGGTGGGCCGCCCAACCTGGGAGGGGTGTGAAGCCGTGGCTGGCCCACAACACCCCTGAGGGACATGTTGCTCCTGAATGCCAGCCCAGGAGTTCATGACAGAGATGGAGAACGGAGGGCGGCTGGCGTGGGCGGCTGGCGTGGGCGGCTGGGGCGGGCGCCATGACTGCGGCCCCAGCTCTCTATCTCTGTCATGAACTGTTGGGCTGATGGTTCAGGAGCATTTTGCAGAGGTCGGGCCACAGCAGGTGCTGGAATACCAAACAGCCAAAGTCAACACACCCTCAGCCTGAACTCACCAAGCTGCTCCTTCCTCCCTCAGCTCACAGGGGCAGCCACCCTGAGGGGGAGTGCGACCTCCCTGGCCCCCTGGCTGTCGTGTGTGTGTGTGTGTGTGTGTGTGTGTGTGTGTGTGTGTGTGTGTGTGTGTGTGTGTGAAGACAGGAGTGTAACTCAGCCTCTGGTGAGGGGATGAAGTCCTGATTAAAATGTGTGACCATTCCTCTCCTCCCTCCACGCTCCCAGCCCAGGAGCTCCTCAGGCATACCCATGTGGGGTGGGTGCCCAGAGCCTTGTGTTTACTGAAGCCTACTGAGTGCTCAGAGTGTGTCCGGTGTATTCATCATCTCGTAGTGATCACAGTAAGAGGGTGGATCCCCCCCACTCTGCAGATGAGGAAGTTAAAGCTGTAGTAAGGAAGTGAGGTCATTGCTTAGTGCAGCGAGGTCACTGCTCAGTGTAGTGAGGTCACTGCTCTTGTCAGGAAGTGAAGTCACTACTCTTGTGTGAGGAGACACTTGGGGTAAGGAACCCAAACAATGACCTCACTTCCTGACCACAGAGCCCAACAGAACTTGGAACCCTGGTAACCAGGCAGCCACATTCTAAAGCAGCCCCCCTCCCCACTCTCTTAGTGAGAGACATCAGCAGAGATGAGATGTTCCTCTGCTGTGTGTCAGCGCCTCAAGGCCACTGGTTCCAGCTCAGCACAGACGCCTGTGGCCCTTTCCACGGAGGGACCAGAGGTGACACAGGGAGGCCCAGGGAGGTTGCATTTTGGCCAGGCCACCACTCTGATCTCACCTGAGCAGCCCTCTGTCCCCTCCCTGTGTGTGTGTGTGTAGGGGGGGAGGAATGGGGGAAAAGGGGGTTCATGTGGGGAGAGGAGGGCCTGCCCTAAGCATTAACAGGCTAAGGAGGGTCATCAGGTTCACCCCCCAGGTGAAGGCTGGAAGGGTGGACATGGAGCCCGAGGTTTATCCCGAGCCCTGGAGGAGAACCTCATTTGCCCTGGGGGAGGTCTGAGCAGACACAGGGCTGGGCCTGATCCAGGAGCAGAAGGTCCAGTGGGCAGAAGCAGGGCAACTAGGGCCAGGCGGGGCTTGAGGCCTCTGGACCGGCTGCTGACCACTGTCATTGCAGAGCTCAACCCAGGAGGTGGAAGAGCAGCAGCCTGTCGATGGAGACCCCAGCCTGTGTCCACCCGCAGGGGGCAGGTGTGCCACACCAACGAGGGTCAGGGCAGGCTGGAAGTGAGTGTGGCCCCCTGAGGTTGGGGAGTCAGGGCCGGAGGATGGCCAGAGAACTGCTGCCCCGCAGCCGCCCAGGCTCCCCGGGAAGCTCACCAGCATTCCCAGCCCCCCCTCTCCCCCGGGGAGCACCACGTCCAAGTGGAAGGACCCGGGCTGGACCACCTGGAGCCCATCGAGGCAGAGGGCAAGGGTGAGAACGTGGGGCTGTGAGGGGATGGGGTGGAGGTGCATGCGAGCTTCTGGGGAGGGGTCAGTGCCAGACACACAGGGAGCACCCAGAGACTGGCCAGGAGCAGAGACCGGCCTCAGACCACCCATCTGCTGGACTGTGGCGGGGAGGGCGTCCTGTGGTGGGTCCTGGGCTGCGGCTTCTGTGGGACACCCTGGCTCTGCTCTGTCTTTGGGGGACACATGGCAATGCAGGCACTCGGTGACCTTTTCTCCTGTCTCAACTCTAGCACCTGCCCAGGAGGCAGAGCCGCCAGCTCCCAGCGTGTCAACCCTGAGGAGCCAGACGCGGGGGCGGACCAGGAGGCCGCTGCAGACCTGGAGGGGTGTCTGTTTCCAGCGGTTGTGCGCGTCCCGCAGCCGCTGTGGCTGAGGCTCTGGAGCCGGCGGGCCTGCACAGCGTCTCCTGAGCTACCCGAGGCCCCGCCACCCCATCTGAGGAAGCCTCCCAGGACCTGCCCAGGCTCCTGCCACAGAGGAGGAGCTGCTTCCAGAAACACGTCAGGCCAGCTGTTGAGCTGCTTGCTGAACCTGTGCTCCTTCTCCCACCAGAAGGAGTCCGCCCCCCTCCTTTGACCTTTGTCTTTCACTTTCTGTAATCGCTCTTTTTATCTCTTCTCCCTGGTGCAATTCAGTTTATTTTTTAAACTTTATTCTTTGGGGGACTTGGGGGTGTTTTCCTTTTTTTCTTTTTTTTTTTTCTCTTTTCGTCCTTCACTTTCTCATTGTGAAATTTCCTAAGTAAGAAATAAAGGCTGTTGCCTACATTTAAATTGTTCCGTTCCTGAGCATGAAGTACGTTCACTGTGCTGTGCAGCATGACCTCTGTCTCGCTGCAGAATGCTCCATCACCCAGAAGGAGACCTGCACCAAGAGTCCTCCCCACTCCCGCCCTGCGTGTCCCTGGTCTGCTCTCTGTCTCTGCTCCTTACCTATTCTGGACGTTCCCTCCAAACGGAATTTTACAATAGGTGCCTTTATGTGTCTGCTCATGTATTTTTGTTTGTTTTCATCTGAAATAACACTTTTGTTATTTAAAGGGAAATCTCAAATGGATCAGACATCGGATATAAAACAAGCCCTTTTGGTGAGTGTGCATCACCCTCATGGTCAAGTTCAAGAACTTCTGGTTTAGACACATGATCACTAGCATCCTTGGAGGACGTGAGCGCCTCCCAGTGGTGACACAAAATATGGGGTTCTCCTTGCCAGTCAAACCACTTCCCCTTCTCCATTTTTGTCCCCAGTCCCAAAGTGGCCAATAAGTAGAGATTCTTTTCAAGGCCCATAGCAGGATGGGTGGTGGTGAAAGTAACTTTTAATTTATGTCTTCCACCCCGAAACCCTGAAGATGGCCTGGAGTTGAAGAGCCCAAGACCAAAACTGGCCACATAGCCTGAGGGTCCTGGGGGCCCATCCCCCGCCCCTCAGTGTGGGCTTGTCTTCTGGACCCCGGTGTGCCGGGTCTTTGGCCTGCACAGGATTGTGATGGCTTTCAAAAGGCATGCCCTCCTCCCTCTCCAAGGAGCTCATGAGCATGACAGCCTCCAGGCCTGGAGGAGCTGTGCTGGGCAGCACCCTGCATGCTGATGGCAGGCTGGCACCATGCAGGGGGCAGCACCCAGGCTCTGGACTCCAGCTTCCGGCACGCCCCTTGGGGACCTGCCACATCCGTGGTCTCCGTGTCCTCTGTCTCTCATCTCCCAGGCTGTAGGCATGAACGAGGAGGTCACAGTTCCTAAAATTTCTGTTTGTTTTTTTTTTTTTTTTTTGAGAGGCAGAGAAAGAGAGAGAGGAACATTGAGCTGCTCCTGTACGTGCCCTGACCAGGAATCAAACTGGCAACCTTTGTCCTTTGGGACAACACTCTGCAACCAAACAGCCGGGGCTTAATTTTTTATTTATTGATTGATTTTTAGAGAGACAGAGAGAGGAAGGAGAAAGAGGGGAGGGAAAAGAAGGCATTCATTTTGTTGTTCCACTCAGCTGTGCATCTATTGGTTGCTTCCTGTGTGTGCCCTGACCAGGGATCAAACCCACAACCTTGTCGTTTTGAGATAATGCTCTAAGCTAAGAGGCCAGGGCCAGTTCTGGGCTGTTCTTTCCTTCTTTGCACCGTGGACCAGCCATCCATCCTCCAGTAGCACTCTGGACAAAACAACACCCAGAGCAGGAACTGCAGCTCGCCCTGCCCTCTGCCCGCCAGCCTAGTGCGACACAGGAGGTCGGGGCAGAAAGTCGGGGCCTCCCGGGTCTGTGCCCATCACCTTTGTCCCCACATCCACAGCCCTGGGTGGCCTCAGTAAAGAATGAAGGGACCCCACTAGGGGCAGACAAGTGACAGGCCACAGCGCCGCCGCCCACTGCGGCCTCCCTTGGGCTCCTCGACAAGAGCACGGTTCTGTCTGTCTGTCTGTCTCTCTCTCTCTCTCTCTCTCGTCCTCACTTTGTGAGACTGTGTCAGTCTGATGTCTGGCCCTGCAAAGAGCTTAGGAGTCACCATCATTTTTTATTTATCTGCGTGGATCCCAGGAAGTTGGAAGGCAGCAAAGACAATCGTACCACCATTTCTTTTGTTTTGGGCGTCATCTGGGATCGCTAGGGAAGCTGGTCTCCCTTCTAAGGAAGTTGCTTCTGTCACCCCAAGGCCCTCCAGGTGGAGGAGCTGAGCCAGGGGGGTCCCCGCAGCCCCTGGAGAGTCCCCAAGACAGGGCAGGGAGGCCATCTGCTCTGGGAGGCTGGCTTCCCCTCTGTGCACGTGGCGATCCCTGTGCTGAGGGTGTGCATCTCTGCACTTGGAGGGCTGGTGGAGACAGCAGTGACCGTGTATGGGAGAGAGAAGGCTTCTCCCAGGATGGACTCAGCTCAGTGAATGCTGACCTCATCAGACGGGGGACTAGAACAAGTGGGCTGGCAGGGGCGGCCTTTCTTGGCCTTGGTTTTAGCATAACCAGGGCCGACCTCTCCTGTGTGGAACCTGAGAGAGGCCCCAGGACCCTGGAGGTGTTAGGTTTTCCTGTTAGAGCTGCTCACTTGGCAGAGCCGTTGGAGGGGACCCAATGGCTGTCTTAGGAGTTGGCACATGTTCTTTAGAAAACTAGCATCTACGCTCTGTGTTTTCTAGGACTTGCCTAATGCAGGGACGCGAAGCAGAATGGAGGCGAGGACCGCGTCCCTCTGGGGAGCAGGGCGAGGCCCATGGCGGCTGTGTGGCGGTGGCCTCGGGGCCGGGGAGCGTGGGTAGGACGAGGGAGACCCAGGGCGGAGCGCCCCTCTACTCGGAGCTTCACCTTCTCAGGGGCTCCAATTTCGCAGGGTCTGCGATGTGGTCTAATCAGGAGGGAGGTATATACCCACCCAAAGTGAAAGCCAAAAGTTTTAAATCCCTGGTATTCCTGAGGATCAGGCCACAGCCAGGAGATTCCTGAGGGGCAGAGTATTAGGGGCTGAAGCTTGGGGCCCTGTCCCAGAGGGGGTCCTCTCCTGGGGAAGGCCCCAGGGCAGCACAGGATCCTGGTGCAGCGAGTGCTGGTGTGGCCGACTCCCTCCTCCCCGTCGCCCCTTGCTCCGGGCATCAACCCCACCAGGCCACCAGGCCCACGCCCAGCTCCCAGCTGCCTCTCCTCAGTCCTCCACCCTCAGGCCCCGCAGAAAGGAACCAGGCCCTCGGGGCACTCCTTTCCCAGGGAAAGGTTTGGGGACGGGCAGGTCAAAGGTCTGCATCCTCTGGGGCCAGAGGTAACCCTAACTGCCCACCCTGATGCATTTCCAGGAGGTAAGGCGGACTGTTCAGCATGAGGGGGCACCGAATGCCAGGTCCACAGGGGTCAAGGTGTGCAGCCTTTCAACTAGCTTCAGGAGTTGGGAGGGAGCAGAGGCCAACTCTCTCACCTTCTTGTGGTCCCTGAGAGCCTCATGTCTCATGTGGTCCGTGAGAGCCTCATGCCTGGTGAGCGGCTTTGGTTCCTGTCCCAGGCAGGGTAGGTCCCCGCCCAGAAACTCTGGCTGTGAGCACGCAGAAGTGCAGGGCAGGGCCAAGGGTGCCCAGGTGCGGGAACCGCAGGAGCCACGGTCTCGGGCACTTGCTGGGCCTGATGGTGGGCACGGGGGTAAGGAGTTCCTAGGTGAGCTGGTGCTGACTCCGCAGGCCTGGCAGACAGGACTTCGGCCCCTGTCCTTGTGGGGGCGGTTGGAGGACACGGCTGGACATTAGTGAAAATGCAACTGGAGCCTCCGGTGCAGGCAGCAGGTGAGGACCATTCCGCAGGTCTGTAAGGTGGGAGAGCAGAGGGGAAGAGGGTCAGGACCCCGCTGAGTGACGGCCGGGCAGTGCCCCTAGTGGGCTTCTCACGTGGAGCGCACACCTGGGGACCTTCAAAGGGCAGCTTCCTACTCAGGAGGTGGGAGGTGCTGAGATTCTGCCATCTGACAAGTTCCCACGGATGCTGGGGCCACGGGCAGGGGAGCACTCTGCAAACTGCTGTCCAAGAGTATTTATCGCACTCTAATGGGGACGACTCGCCCAGGTGCCTGGCTTTAGGGCAGACGACAGCTCTGTAGGCCTGGGTGGGGGCCGGGGCTCTGCTCTCCTAACCAAAGCACTCTCAGTCCTCGCTGCCGGTCTGGCCCAGAGCTTCTCCCGAGGCAGCTTTGCTGGTCTGGCCCAGAGCTTCTCCCGAGGCAGCTTTGCTGGTCTGGCCCAGAGCTTCTCTCGAGGCAGCCTTTCTCCCGGAATGCGTGTGCACCGAGCTGCTGCTGACTCCAGAGCAGAACCAATGGCCATGGCGGGTTTCGGCTGATGTACAGAAGCCGTGGGGCAAACTGAGGCTCTGGGAGGAGCACCCAGAGCCGTCACCAGCTCGTTCTATAAGTCAGCTTGGAATGTGGTACCAAACCAGGTGCAGGAGCCTTCCTGACAGCCCCTCTGTCACCCCTACTAGCTGAACCAAAGGGGAGAGCACCCTGCCCAGAGCAGGGCAGTGCTGGGAAGTCCGTTTTTCCTGGTCTCACTTTCCCGCCTCCCCTCTGCAGAGGCCTTTACCCCCCGCCTTCATTTGCCTTTTTTTTGACACAGAGAGGGACAGATAGGGACAGACAGAAAGGGAGGGAGATGAGAAGTATCAATCATTAGTTTTTTGTTGAGACACCTTAGTTGTTCATTGATTGCTTTCTCATATGTGCCTTGACCGGGGTTGGGGTAGGGGTGGCTACAGCAGAGTGAGTGACTCCTTGCTCAAGCCAGCGACCATGGGGTCATGTCTATGATCCCACACTCAAGTCAGCGACCCTGCGCTCAAGCTGGTGAGCCTGTGCTCAAGCTGGTGAGCCTGTGCTCAAGCTGGTGAGCCTGTGCGTCCTCTGAGTCCTAGTCCGACACTGCACCACCGCCTGGTCAAGCGCCTTCATTTACTCTTCATGTGCCTCCTTCTTCCTTCCTTCTCTTCCTCTCCTCCCTCTCACCCAAGGGTGTGCCAAGAACAAGATGAGGACGTGTTAGACCAAGGAGGCCCAGGACTGTGACATGCTCCTGACAATGACGCCGTTGGATTCAGACGCCCCAACTGCAGGAGAGGCACCGAGATGGTAGCCCAGGGCTGTCTGTGCACACGGGAGAAAGTACCTTTCCCCACACATAGGAACAATGCCCCATCTTCCCCAACCTTCCCAACAGCTGCTGCTGACCATTGGGAGGACAGGCTGATGAAGACGCCTATGGGTGGTAGGAACCCAGTTTCTCTTTGCCAGGCTAAGTCCTTCTTCTTCCCCTTCCTCCCTCCTCTCCATCCTAGCGTGGGAGGATGGTGGGGCCCTATGACCATAGCTTCAGCCTTCAGACTTGTGGTGAGAGCAGAGCTAATCCACCCCAGGTTCTCGGGCCACAAGCTGAAAGGAGCATAAGAAGTTATTTTGTCTCCCACTGGCGTTGAGCAAGCAGCTGTCGCAGCCACCCCCCCAGGTGTCAGGCAGCATGCCCCCTTGAGTGTCCCCCTCCCCCATGGTTTAATGACTTGTCGTATGGGTTATCTGTATCTTTCAGATCCTTGCTTAGGTGGAAGCCAGAGGGAGCAGGTGGCCCAGCACAGACTTGTGGTTACATCTCTTAAGCGCACAGCTCCTGCTGGGGCATGACCGGGAGAGCTTCGCTGCCCAGCACACACACTCTTGTATGAGATGTGTGTTCCCGGCATGCCTTCCAGGGACGGCACAGTGATGGTGGAAGTGTGCGGGCCAGAATCTCATCAATGCATGTACACACACACACCACCCTTACACATGCAGTGCAGAGGGGCAATGGACGCTTTCATCAGCGTGTGCACATGTACCCTCTTGTGTGCACACATACCATACTGACTCACACGGAACAGTAACGAACACGGACTATCAGATCCCTGAGTGAACAGCTGTATCTCCCTCCTGACAGGACATGCAGAAGTCAGCACAGACACTCAAGCGACCAGCAGCAGGGTGAGCGGAGAACACACACACACTGACTGCGGTAACAGGAGTTGGCAGGTGATGGGTGCAGACAGGCTGCCTGGGCCCAGCCCATATGCAAGGTGGTGCCCTTTTCTGATGCCTGCCTGGAGGTAGCACTTGGTACACATGGCTTTTCAATAAGGAAGCCGGCATGCTTTCAGCTATTTTTGAGGTTTCTGAGTCAGCACCTGGCTGTCAACAGGAACATCAAGGAAGGGCCAGAAGGTCCCAGGAACCCATTCCAAAATGATCGCTGGTTTCCTTTAATGCCCTGCAGATTCTAGTGTCACTGTCTTGTGAGCTCTCTGGGCTCTGCACCACGTTCCTGTCCTATAGTGTGGGAATATTGGGGTGGGAGTGGACTAACTTCTGTTTGGAGCTGTGTGGCCTTGGGTTACAGTTACATCCCTCTCTGAGCCTCAAGTCTCCCTCTATCAATAGGAAAATCTCTGACTTCAGGCTAGATTTCCTCCAGCTCCTGAGGACCAGGGAAATATTATGACACCTTCTTGGTCTTGTCCATCCTTAGCCTTGAGGGTCTTCTAAGTGCCAGGGTGGGTGTGTGTGGGGAAGGTGCCCCGTGCCTGCTCCGGCCAGAGGAGGCCTGTGCACCTGGGAACAGGCCTGGTGTGAGCCCTCCTGTAAGGCTGGCAGCTGACCTGGTCTTTGGGCAGCGTAGTTCCAGCACGGGCCAGCAGAGGGAGCTGTAACCCGAGGCTTGGCTGCTGCAGGGCTAGCCTCAGAGGAATGGAGGGGAGAAAATGGGCAAGGGCACAGGGTCCCTGATGGTGGCCGGCAGAAGCTCTCCCTGGGGGACACTATGAGAGATTCCACAGTGAGCTGGACCAGGAGTTTTCATGGTGGGGGTGTGAGTGGGGAGGAGGCATCTGGTGGCCTGCAGGGACCCCGCCAGACAGCCCGGCCCCCTCGACATCACTCCGACCGGTGCACTTGCGTCACCTTGACTGTTGGCTCAGGGCATTGCTACTCTCCCACTGCCCTGAGCTTCACTGCCCCTATTCAGTATCTGCAGGCTCTCCAGGCCAGAGAGGTCAGAAAGAAATGGACAGAGATACGAGGTAAAGAGAGGTTTCCAGAAACCTCAGTGGAGTCAGGAGCTGGAGTAGAGTGGCCCCTTCCCCAGCCCCCAGTGGCAACTCCTCTGAGGTTCAGTCTGTGGCGCAGGAGGCCTGCCTGGGGAAGAACAAGAAGGGCATGCTAATGCCCCCTGGGGCGTCCTCAGCCCGCTCCTGGGTGGAGGTGCAGGGGACAAGCAGGTCTGGCCAGGAAATGACCAGGGCCTTTTGGAGATTTAATGTGCCACATGGAAATGATAAAAATAATGACGGGGGCCCTGGCCGGTTGGCTCAGTGGTAGAGCGTCGGCCTGGCGTGCGGAAGTCCTGGGTTCGATTCCCGGCCAGGGCACACAGGAGAGGCACCCATCTGCTTCTCCACCCCTCCCCCTCTCCTTCCTCTCTGTCTCTCTCTTCCCCTCCCGCAGCCGAGGCTCCATTGGAGCAAAGATGGCCCGGGCGCTGGGGATGGCTCTGTGGCCTCTGCCTCAGGTGCTAGAGTGGCTCTGGTTGCAACAGAGCGACGCCCCGTATGGGCAGAGCATCGCCCCCTGGTGGGCATGCCGGGTGGATCCCGGTCCAGCGCATGTGGGAGTCTGTCTGACTGCCTCCCCGTTTCTAGCTTCAGAAAAATACAAATAATAATAATAATAATAATAATAACAACGACGATGGGAACCAGTCACTGCACACCTGCTATCTGCTTGGCAGCGAGCCCTGCGGCTTACTTTCATATTGCTGGTCCTCGCTGGTCATCAGTCTCGGAAGAGTCAGCCCTGCATCACAGGTGAGGAGCGAAGGCTCAGAGAAGAAGTAACCAGCTCTAGGTTGTCTGGTCTCCCTCCTGAGGGAAGGGCCCAGCAGGCTATGTTGTAGCTGGAATCTCGCAGCACTCAGATGATGCTGGCAACAGCAGTGACCCGGAAGGAACCCTGCACTGAGACCCCCCAGGCTGGCCGCCCCCACTCCCGCTTCTCTCTTATGGAGCCGTGGGGGGGGGGGTTGGAAAGCAATGGACCCAGGAGACCTGGGTGCCAGTTCGGGATGAGACCCTTGTTCAGTCGCCTCTCTGGGTCTCAACTTTCTGATCTGTAAAATGGGGAGGACACTGTGACTCTCCTGGCCTGTGTCACGGGTTGTGGGGATCTGATGGGAGAAAGTGTCTGAAGTCTACAGAGCTTCCACTTAAGGAGAGCTTCACGCGTGCCCAGGCTGCAGGTTCACACGCATGGCCTCGTTCTGACCTGGCCTGCACACGGCTAAGGAAATGGCCCGTATTTTGTGGAAGACATTGAGGAGCAGGGAAGTAACTGCTGAAGGTTGCACAGAAGCAGAGGCAGGATTGGAGCCAGGTCCTCTGACACGCAGCCTCTGCTCTTACCTCTGCCCTGGCTGGTGCCTGTAGTGCCGGGAGTGGGGAGGAGGGGCAGGACTGAGGCCGTCCCAGCACCCGCTAGGCCAGAGGTGAGGCGGGCACAGGGCCCTTGCTCACTGCATCTGCCCCGGCCCCTGGGGGCCCCTCCTGACTCCTTTCCTCTGGAGCCTTGACTAGAGTGACCCATGAGAGTAGAGCTAGCTTCCTGGACAGTGCTGGGAGAGGTACAGTGGTGAACCAGGCACAGGGCATGGCTCAGGCTCAGAGCACGGAGCTGGGTGTACACAGCGGAGCACATATCCACAGGTGTGCGCACAAGCACACACAGAGGAATGACTGCGTGTCATGCACACACCCATCCACACATTCACAAGCACACCTAAACACATAGATGTGCCTCCAACCCCCACCATGACGCATGCAGACACACCCATAACCCCACACATACCACGGCAGGCTGCACGCACACCCGCAAGGGTGCATGCACATACCTGAGCCCACCCTCACACTCCTCTCAGGTCTCTGTTCCTTACAAGTTCAAGTTGGCCCCCAGGCCCCAGGCATTTTGCTTCATGTTTCTGGGGAAGAGAATGACCATGTGACTCATCTTTGGCGGCAAAGGGGAGGAGAGAGGAGGGCAGGGCAGAGGGTGGGTGTGCCTAGGGTCCGTGGTTTGAGATCACAGCCCATGGGTGATCCTTCTAGAAGGTCCCCTCTCCTAATCCCCTACTCCACTCACCTGCAGGCAGGCCACCCCGATGCCCACTGCCCCCATGAGCAGTAGGTGGTTGGCCAGGAACTGTTCCAGTTTGGTGATGCAGCCTCCCTGTAAGATAACAACAGGTCACACACACCTTGACCCAGCAGTGGGGAGGGTTGGGGGAGGCGGCTGAGGCACAGAGAGACTCAAAGGTCCAGCCCGTCCGTTGTCCACAGGCTTCTCGGGCGACCCAGTTCCAGCGTGTCTCAGTAGCAGGTGCTTGTCCCTAGGACTTTGTGTGGACCTCTGACGGCCCAACATTGTTGATTTCTGGCCATAAATAAGTGGACTCCGCTCCCTCTGCCACCTGCCTGCCCTGAGCCGGCTTTCTGCGGTGTCGAGACTGGCCAGCTGGACCCGCTCCCTGCCCCAGCTGGGGTTGTGGCGCTCACCTCCACCTTGTAGATGTTGGAGGGGTGGGCCCTCCGGCCGCAGCGGGCCACCACCGTCTTGCAGCAGCTGTCGGGCACCCGGCGGCCCTCGGCCTCCAGAGACCGGACGTAGGCGCTGTGCTGCCAGTCGGCAGAGCTGTTGCTCCCGCAGCACTTGAACTGGAGAGGGAGGCAGAGGCCGGCGGTGAGGGGCACGCAGGCACCCCAGCAGGGCAGCAGGGTCTGGTGCTCAAACAGAAACCGGCCCCTCTTGTTCTAGGAGTCTCCCCTTCCTTTGTGTGGAGCAGGGGGCTGGCCTCATTTCGGGCAGAAATTGCCTGCAGTTATCTGTTTGCTGCTTTAATTATCCACCCAAGACCTTTAAGAAGATGATGCTGGTGCCCTGGGGGCAGGGAGGGTCTGCGAGAAGATGGGCAGGGAGATGCAGGCAGGTCCCTGAAAGTGTGGGCTGTGTACTCTGGGTACACAGGGCTGTCCAGCGAGGCAGAATCCCAGGGACAGGGGTCCGGCCTTGCCAGGGGTTCCCAGGCCCCCATTCAGGCCTAGAAACCTCAGAGCCCCCAGACTGCAGCGACACAAAGGTACCCCGAGGCCGTGGAGCCTGCCGCTCAGCACCAACCACCGGGGCCACTGTGAGTGCTGGTGTGGCCCTGTGTCTCCTGCACCCCCCGCAGGGCAGCGGGCCAGCCCAGTCTGAGGTGCCCAGCATGGTGGTTTCGAGGCACCTCTGGGCTGGGAGCTGCACTTAGTCTCCTTAACAAGTGTGTGCTAGACACCTATGAGGTGCGGGAAGTGCAGCCTGGCACTGGGCTCAAACATGAGTTTACTAAAGAGGATCATTTCCTGTCATCTACTGGGAGAGACAACAGGGGCTTGTGTGCGGCTCAGAGGGGCAGGCGGCTAACGGCTCTGCTCATGGGCCAGGCAAGGTCCAAGGAACCGGAGAGGGCCTGAGGAGCCAGGCAGAACAGAAGAGCCGCGGCCAGCGGGCAGCAGGGCACGTGCTAGGAGTCACATGGGACTGTGCACGCGTCACTGGACAGGTGGTTCAGCTTTTCTGGGCCTCAGGGTCATCACAAACTGAGACAACAGAGCGCCTCCACAGTGGGTGGCTGGGAGGACCGAAGGCGGAGGTTCACGGAGAGCACTCAGGAGAGTCCTGTGAGGCGCAGCAGTTAGGAAGAGACACCTGCTCTCTGTCATCGCCACAACTGCACGAATAAAGGCATATGGGTGGCATTCACATATGCGAGGTGAGGCTGGGAGCCACCGCCTTCTCGGGCTCAGCTTCCTCCTGCCTCAGATTCACACCCCTGGGGTTCTAACTGCTCCTGGCAGGGGAGAGGTCCATGCCCAGTGCTCTGGCGCCCGCCCGCGGAGGACTCTGGCGCCCGCCCGCGGAGGACTCTGGTGCCCGCCCGCGGAGGACTCTGGCCACAGCCCAGCACTGCCCCGGCCGTGCCTTCCGCGTGCTGTCCCCCACTCCCAGCTGCCTCTCCCCTCTCCTCCTGGGGAAACCCAGGCCCTCCTTCTTGGCCCCTCCAGTCAACTTCTCCAACTTCTTCCCTCCACTCTTTGAGGGTCCCCCAGCCTAGCACTGACGCCTTGTCACCTGTTGCCCCGAGGGAAGGGATTTGGGGACAGTTCTTCACGTGGGAGGTCCAACAAGTATGGACTGAGCTTCAGATGGGCGGACCAGCAGGGTGTGGGCCAAGCACATGGCGTGGGTGCACCCGTGTGTACACAGGTGACCTTGGCCATTACTTCAAAGGACAAGAGAGCCGTCGTGTGGAGCTGACTGGGAGCTGCAGCAGTCTCAGGGGGCTGGGGAGAGTGCTTCCCCAGTGGAATGAAGGTGCCCCTAGAGCTCAGAGCCCACCGCCCTCTATTCCCCTCCTTGCCTCTGCTTCCGCAGAAAGACCAAGGTCTCGGGCCAGGACTGCAGGTACAGGAAGGAGCAGAGACCACAGGGTGGGCGTGGGTGGCATGGAGAAAGGGTACCAGAGTGGGCAGGTGGAGCTGCCTCAAATTTCCAGACATGGAACCACCAGGGGCCTGGAGTCCAGCTGTCTAATAGAACTTTCTGTGAAGACAGAAATGCCCGTCTCCGTGCTGTCCATTTGGGTGGCCTCTGGCCAGGCACGGTTGTGGAGATGAGGCTAGTGTGACTGAGGAACTGAGTTTTATATTAAACTTAAACAGCCACATGTGACTAATGGCTACCATTTGGGACCACACAGGTGTGAGGTCTGTCTCCCCTCCCCTCCCTCCAGTGGGGCCGTAGCCTCATGGGAGGGCTCTGCTGAATCTCTTCTTGAAAAGGAGAGGCCACCTTGCTCCCCCCTCCTCCCCCGCCCGGTTCTGGACTAGGACGCGCACAGCTGAGAAGTTCCTGCAGAAGCTGAACTGAAACACCTCTGCCTGTCACAGGTCACCCTTAGGGGGCTGCAGCTGTCACCGCCCCTTCCCAGGGGAAAGAAGGCAGCCCCACCAACGGTGGGAGCCAGGACAGAGTCCTCCTGGGACAGCCGGAGGGGAAGGCCGCAGGGAGGGGTTTGGAGGAAACAGCAGGGGAAGCCACAGCAGTGAGCAGGGCACAGGCGGGAGGAAAGCTCAGGATGCAGTAAGCACGTCTCATGGTGGGTAGGGCTTCTACCTGTGTACACACGTTTCGTGCTTACACCCTATGAGCGACTGAAGCTGAAGGAAGGTTAAGTAGCTTGCCCAGGGCCACACGGACAGAAGGGACGGCATTAGGACCGAACCCATTTCAATGTGGCCTTCTAGCCCAAGGGAGAGGCTTACATCCTGCTGTAGACGGTCTACCGAGGCGGTGATCTCCGGGGCTCCAGGCTGCCCGTAGCTCTCAGACAAAGTCCTGGCCAAGTGCTGCTTCAGCTCATCGCTCAGCTGAGGGCGGAGAGGAAGGGCGGCATCAAGAGCCCCCCCCCCCCCCCACTGTACCAGATTCTTGAATGATACAATGTGGTGGTTTCCCAAACAGTGCAATGGGACCCTCAGTGCACAGAGCTATGGAGACCATGTTGCAAACGCTGGGGCCCTAACGGAAGGACAGACGTGTGCTGGGCAGAGCTGAAACACAGGCTGGGGATGGGGGGGGGGGAGTTCCCATGCACAGGTGTGCTTTTAAATAGCCACTGGTTTTCATTTTAACTATGACATGATAGTCAAAATACTTACAATCACTATCCTGTGGGTACCCACTGGTTCTACAGGCACGGACCTGACTTATAACAACCAGCATGGTTATCTTTCCTTACCAGCTCAACATCAGCCTGGTCGTGACCTTGAACCCCGGGTTCAGAGGGCACCTGGTGGGAGCGGATCTGCCTGGCCCCTTCGTCCCCGCCCACGCAGGCAGGTGAGGCCTGGTGCTGCCTTCCCAGTCTGGCCTGTAGCCCTGGCCGGAGCCTTTCCCCCTGCGGGCCCCACAGCAGGATCCACGCTCCACTTCTCAGAAGGGGAGAGGGACCACCCACCTCCGAGGGACGCCTCCCCGCCTTGGCTCCCATGTTGAAGACATCCGCATCAGCAGATAGAGGAAAGAGTTACTGGAACTGGGACAAGAAGCAGGCCCCAGATGTGCGGAGGAATGTTGGGACTGGGAGGTGGGCCAGCCCCGCCAGCTGGCTGCGCCCCGGCCCCCCCATCACTCTGCTCGCCCCCATCCTGCTGCCTCCAGGGGGCGTGAAAGGAAGAGCTTCCACTCACCCTCTCGTAGTACACGTGGGCCAGGACCCCTGCCACCAGCTCAACGAGGAAGATCACCAGCAACAGGCAGAAATACTAGGAGCAAGGAGAGAAGGTGATCGCCACTAGGATTGCGCCTGGGGAGGCACATGGCACTTCAGGACCGCTATGAAAAATGTCTTCCCAGTGCTACCTGTCCAAAACCCCCAACACCCGGACCATCTTCCTCTTTTCCCAGCAGCTCTGCTAGGAGTTCCCCACTCACCAGACTGCTGTCCGCTTGTTAATCCAACTATCTACCTGGTATGTATTAAATACCTACTCTGGCAGGTGTCGTAGCGAAGGTGTTACTGTCCTCAAAGGTATTGGTGCTAGGGGGACAGATCAATAAGCAATTATAATGTGTTTTAAATGCTACTACGGGGTGAGCCCTGGAAACTATCGGAGGCTCCTGGAGCCCAGCAGGGGCTTGGCACAGGCAGGGCTTAAGCAACACAGCGGAGAGAACATTTGAGGAAGAACTTTGACCCCAAGAGCAAGGCTTCCTTTCAAGTGAAGTGAATCGCGCTTGTCCCTCAGCCACTGTATTGAGCCCATTGTCTCCCAGCATCAGAGCTGGCCACCATCAAGGAAGCAGGGACTCCTTCCAGTCTCTCAATAATGGTGTGAGGCCTGTCGCCATCAATGGTAGAGATGGAGGCTCCTGTCTCTTCCCTTCCTGCCCCAGGCTCTGCGCTGCTGCTCGGGGAAAGGCCTCTGGCCTGCATGTCTGAGCTGTGTCCTCCCTCCCCCAGGCCAGGCCCTGCAGTGCCCTGCTTGGGCTGGGTGCGGAGGACAGGGGGGCCCAGCAGCCTCAGGCACCGTGCGCAGGCTCTGGATGAAGGCTCGGCTGTCTGCACAGGGCACCAGCTCCTGGGCACCCAGATGAGGTCTAGGAGCCGGGAAGGCAGAGCAGGTTTCCAGAGGGCACATTCCCTGGGCCCCATGGAAGGGGTTTGGACGAAGGGGGCTGCGTGTGCCTGAGTTCTTGGAAGGTACTGAATGTTATATCCACAGAAGCAGGAGGCTAACCACAGGTCTGTGGATGAATCCTCTCTGCTGAGGAGCCTCTGATACAGGGCCCGAAAACCCGAAGGCTGGTTGTGGTACATCAGCTGACTTGACTTTGAGTCCAGGCTCTGTCATTTGCTGGCTCTGGATGGGTGACCTCTGACACCTTGATGTGAATTAGAAAAATATGCTCAAATGAGAAAAATGTGGCTCAGTGAACTGGGCGAGCTGGGGTTCAGCCTTCCCTGGTTCCTGTACGAGATGCAGCCTGCAGGGCCATACACGGGCCCCGCCTGTGGGACTGAACTAGTAGAGGGCAAACCCTGCCCCGCCCACCCGCAGGGGACCCAGCTGAGGGGAACTACGCTTCCTGGCAATCTGAGCTGCTCCCTGCTCCCAGAACTCACGGGTGACAGCATGAGGTGGGCCAAACTTGTCAGCCAGCGGTTGGCACAGTCACCCAGGCCAGGTTGTCACCCTCTCGGGAGCTTTCCAGCCCGCTGGACAGAGCGTGACTGCACTGACACACACACAGGAGGGTGTCCGTCCCGAACATGCAGCCCAGGGCCTTGGGGATGTGTCTGGCCCGCAGCTCCTCTAGGACATGGCTGCACTTTCCTGTTGGCTCCAGATTCCCCCCAGCCCCCTGCCCTGCCTGAGCACCCTGAGGCCAGCTCTCATCTGCCACAGGGAGTCGCAGGTGGTGTCCACCAGCTGCTCCCAGGCTCCCTGAGGGCCCTGTGGGAGTGGGAGTGGGAGGAAGAGATGACAGGGCACCTGTAACTGCACGGAGGACGCAGGTTGCTGCCAGCTGCAGGGGCGGCAGAGGCTTCTCTCTCTCGCTCACTGCCGTTGGGTGCGAGTGACACACGGATGGTGGCCCCGAGGACGTGGCAGTGTTGTGCCGCTCTCCGGGAAGTCACTGCCATGGCTGCTACTGGAGCCTGGCCGGCGAGGCAGGCGATGGGAAAGCAGAGCCACCGAACCACAATGGGTTTAACGGCGGGTTTAGTCCAGGCCGGCTCCTTAGAAAGGTTCCTGGGCATCTGCAGCCCGACGGAGCGGGCAGGAGGGGGACGAGCCCCACTGCTGCCTGGAGCCCCAGCTGTAAAGATGCCCTGGGGGTAAGCCACGGCCAGGATGGGGACTTGGGGGGACCAAGTGTGGGGTGCTCAGCAGCTTCAGCAGCGAGAGGGCTGCAGGTGTGTGACTCACCTGGGCGGGGGAGGCCCTGAATCACAGCTCCTGTGTGACAGCCCCTGAGAAGCAGGCTGTGCTTTCTGGAATCCTGCACCAAGGCTCCTGGCATCCTACCTCCGAGGCAGAGCCGGCGCGGTGGGGTCTCCGCCATGTGCGTCTGTGAGCTCTGACAAACGCCTCACTGCGCCAAGCCTTCCCTGACTCCCTCGGTCCAGCTGACCCATCTCAGATTCCTAGGGCGCCTTCCAGCCTCCAGGCCTTTGCCCTCACTGTTGCTCGGCCTAACTTCCAGTGCCCACCTGTCCCTCATACCCAGCTCAGTCAGGGCCTGTGTGTGCCATCTCGGGTCGGCAGTGGTTGGCACCCCCAGCCCCAGCGCCTCCTGCACTTCTCTGCCTCCACGTCCCAGCACAAGGACTTTCTGCTTCGCCCCTCCCC
The DNA here is from genome assembly GCF_036850995.1 of Saccopteryx leptura. Taxonomy (NCBI): domain Eukaryota; kingdom Metazoa; phylum Chordata; class Mammalia; order Chiroptera; family Emballonuridae; genus Saccopteryx; species Saccopteryx leptura. The sequence goes on from NC_089504.1 coordinate 114,691,214, forward strand.
TTGACTAGACGTGGACCTGCCTCTGTGTCCTTCACCTGCCTGCCATGCTGCTCCGCGCGTGACAGTTCCCTGCAGGCCTTGGCTGGATGACTGACATAATTTTAGTTACTGCTCTGTAGAGGTTGCTACTGCTTCAAGTGTCACCCCACAGTCTCCTCAGAATGACCATGAAGTTCCGGGAAACAGGGCTCCCTGGTACAGCGCTGAGCCTGCCCGCATGCTTGGTGAACATGCCTGCTTTCAGATGCGTGCGTGCCTGTGCACAGAGCATGCCCGTGACACCTGGCACCTGCCAGAGCATACCATATCTTTTCCTAATCTGCAGGTAGCACAGAATTGTTCCTTTACACCAGTGGTTCTCAATCGGGCACAATTTTTTCCCCCAGGGGACATTTGGCATGGTCTGGAGACTTTCTTTGTTGTCACAGCTGGGAGGAATCCCACTGGCATCCAGTGGGTGGAGGCCAGGAACGCTGCTACAACCTCCAGTGCACAGGAAGGGCCGGCGGCTCAGGGTCTAAGGCTGATGCTGGGACTTGACTTGTATCTGTGTCCCTATGCACTATGGGCGGCACACAACAGGCCTCAGGAAGGCATTCCAGGTCCTGAGAAGCCAGCACTCAGCACAGAAGCACGTGAGGGATTTTACTTTGTAGCTGCCTCGAGCAAGGGTCAGTGAAGCAGAGAGAAGCCACCAGTCCAGGTATACCCCGGGAGCTCTGGGTGCTTGCCTGGGGACAACGTGTTGTCTGAAGCAGCTGTAGGTCCCTCCCACTGTCCCTAATGAGATGGGCAGTGAGGGGTGAGCTGCCATAAAATGTGTATAATAGATTGATCAGGAAGCAGGAAGCAGGTTCTGGAGTCCCTTTTGCCTTTAAGTGTGGTGTTGACTTTGAATTATTAAATAGAGGTCAGTAAAAAGTTCTCAGATACCTTGTGTAATAATTCAAGGAGTCAGTATTTACCAGGCCCCACTCTGGCTTTTGTTCCTGGCCTGGCCCCAGTCCTTCCCGAGGTGGCCACCTGAGTCTTGGTCTGACAGAAAGCAGAGTGAGAATAACAAAGAAAGCTCCTGTACGTTCTGCACCCAGAGCCCTCAGTCAGAACGATGCCATTTAAAAATATGCCGAACTGAAACCCAGACACAGACAACCTGTTTGGTAAGCACAGAACGGGGCCCAAACAGTCATCTTCCCCCGCGCACCATTTACCTCCAAATTTCCCCTTTAATTCTTTAATGGAACAGTGTGAACTAGAAGTTGGGTGTTTTCTGTAATTATATATAGCTCCAAACGAAGCTGGAACAGCACAGTACTCTCTGAACCAAAACAATACTTTCCTTAATGAGAGGCGCAGCAGGAAGTCTGCAGAGATGTTTCTCACTGTTGACATTATGGTGACTAACTAGAAACTGAGTCTTCCACACTGCATGGGACAAGCTAAGCTTAGCTAAGCTAAGGGATGGTTTCTGGGGCAGAGTCACTGGTGCTATGAGACAGGGCAGTCTGGCACCCACTGGTGCCATCACCAGGGTTAGTTTTAAGTGCTTGAAACAACTGGAGTTTTGGAATTTCTCCATTGGGCCGAATCTGCCACAAAGAAGGGAGCTTCATGGAAGCTTCCGTCCTGTCTCTGCTGCTCCTCTCCCGTCGCCTCCACTCCGCATGCTGGAGATGGCAACTGTGCCAGAGTCAGAAAATCGATGCAGGGTGTCCAGGTGGGTGGGCAGAGCAGCAGAGGCACCAGTGTAGTCACAGGGCCACATGGCAACAGTAAGAGGAGCAGAGGCTGCCAAGGTCAGTTGCAGGGAGGAGAGCTCAGCCCGAGGCTCTCCGCCCAGCTGAGTGTGAGAGGGTTACAGCGCAGGCAGGGGAGGGCCAGGGAGCTCAGAACAACCAAGGCCAAACAGGGAAAGATGGAGCCAGCTGTTTAAGTGGCAATGACCTCAGGGCGCATTATTTTCTGGCAATTAACCACCGGCTGGAGGCACTCAGGAATCAGAGGTGCAGCTGCCTGGCCTGTTTGTGCAGAAAAGAGAGAATGTGGATTTAGGAGCCTCAAGCCATTCTTGCAACAAGATGTCACTGTTGGAAGGATGAAGGTGACCTCTACGTCTCCTGGCCCCAGCCCAGGGCTCCCAGCCCGAGCCATCCAGACACAGCCATGCTGGGTGCCGGGACTCAGCCACTCCACATGGGGCTGTCCTACAGGAGGACCCTATGCTGTGTTCTGGCTGATGTCTGATGCTAACAAGGGGCCGGGATCAGAGGAGAGGACCAGGGATGGGGGGAGGGAAACTGGTTGACCAAAGTTAGAAGAGGTCAGGGGAGGAGTAAACCAGGCCATGGGGAGGCAGGAGATATTCAAAAGACGTCAAGAGGCCCTGGCTGGGTAGTTCAGGTGATTGGAGCATCAGCTCAATATGCCAAGGTGGCAGGTTCAGTCCCCAGTCAGGGCACATACAAGAATCAACCAATGAATGCATAAGTAAGTGGAACAACAAATCAATGTGTCTCTCTCTCTCTCTCTCTCTCTCTCTCTCTCTCTCCCTTCTCCCTCTCAACCTTCCTCTCTCTCTCTAAAATCAATCAATCAAATAAATTTTTACAAAGACATCAAGAAAATGCAGCCAAGGCCATCCAAAAACCCAACCAGCAGGTTGGGGCTGCAAAGATTACACTGAGGGGGTTTACAGGGGAGAACACTTTCAGAACTACAAGCCAGAGACAGGTGTCCACCGGATGTCAAGCTGGGACTGCCAAGAGTCCAGATTGAATAGGCTGAGACAGCAAGCTCCAGAGTGGACAGCAGGGCCTGGCCAGCTGGCTGATGGCTGACCAGACTCCACTGGGGACACAGCCCCAGGGAACTCGGAGGATGCTGCTGCCCAGTGGATCTGGGTGTGGGGGAAGTGACCAACGGCCATCTCCTACGAGACCCCTGGAAGGGCCTGGACCAGAGGTTCCTGCTGGCTGGCTTCGCACAGGCTGTGGAGAGACATGGTGCAGCCTGCAGGCACCTGTCCACATACCTGGAACGGGAGGGATGTGCATGGGCCAGGCTACAACAGAGGACGGTGGCAGCGACCCCAGGTGGGAGTGGTGGTGGGAACAGAATTAGCTACAGGGAAAAGGGAAAGCTGAGCAGGAGAAATTCCTAATCTCATTTAGAGCTTAGGGAACGTTCTAGGGCTCAGAAAGGTAAGAGCTGTGACCAAATTCAAATAAAAATTTAATCCCCACACATCCCTTTGTCTTTTAATGCCGGCATCTTGTCTTCCTCTCTATACTCTGTCATGGAGACAATGACTACTCGGAGTAGCAAACCTGTCATTCAGTCCTCACATGGGGCACCCCTTGTTGCAACAACAAAAACTACTCAAAGACAGAGGAAATGCACCGCGGGGCAGAGGGGAGACACAGTCCTGGTCAGCAGACTGAAGGACTGATGCCCCATCCGCAGCCTTACTCAGATAGTAGGCAGTACAAACACTGTAACTCAAGGAAGCAGAAAGAAGTTCTCAGGGGGTGAAATAAAAGACGAGACACACGCTGACCCCTAATCTCTGTTCTGAGAGCCTTAACATTTTCTGTTGCTGAATCTTATCCTGCTGTTTTGCTGTTTCCAGCACGCACTGTTATCAGCACGGGGTCAGAGAGGCCCCTGGACTCCATCTGCTCAGGGCTCTCACCCTAGGGTGCCTCGCAGTCCCTAATTGTTATCCTAACTTTGCATGTCTTCACAGCATGTTCCCACAACACTGCAAACCAAGAACCAGCTCTTAGTCCCGTTTGTGTCTCCTCCCCTTCTCACTCTGGCTTGTGCCCAGCAGAGCAGGAAATTCTGGAACTGTGTTGGAAATGCTTGTGGAGGATGATGAATTAGGCAGCCTCATCAATGTAACACAGTGCGTGAGTTGCTGAAAATTGGAGAGGAGGAGGTGGTGGAAATTAATTGGCTGTAAGAATTGCTGCTATAGAAATTTTGCTGCTACAGGTGGGCAGTGATCAGGTACATCCTCTGAGAAAGGTGGATCTTGAAGTCAGAATGATAGTGGTTAGAGAAAAGGCACCCTGGCTTGGGAGTCCAGGCCCAGCTTTCCTCTGTGAAGATGCTGTCTGACCCTGGGTGAACCATTCACCCTCTCTGGGCCTTCTGCGTGAACTGTGAGGCTTAGATGGGAAGAATGTCTTGGTGCTGCTGCTCCATCTGTCTGTGCAGTGTCAGGACCAAGCCTCCTCTCTTCTGGCCTCCTCTCCTCCCAACAGGGACATCTAGAGGAGCAGCCCACTTCCTACCCTTTCCTTACTCACTGCAGGGCCTCCTTGCCTCCTCAGGGACAGCCTGGCCTCAGGATGCCGTGTTCTCTGCTCTCCACCACACAATGAGTTTAGTGAGGCAGGTCTTAGTGAGGGAGGTACGCAGCTTAGTCCTTATGTCAACCAGAGCTGAAGAGTTGCCAAGGCTTCTGCTGCACAGACAAAGCCCCACACTCCAATAAGTTGCATTAGTAATATTGATGGCCTTTGACCGCCATCTCTCTGCCTCCTGGGTTTCATTGTTCCATGGATTCTGAGCTCCCCTAAAACAGTCCAATGTATGGCTTTATGGGTAAGGCCCTGAACGTCAGAGGGAAGCACAGCTTCCCAGAGCCAGAGCCAGGCCATGGCACGAGAGGAACACGTCCCGACAGCTGTCCAGCCACCACTCCTGTCGTGGTCCCACAGGTGCGGGGACGTGCAGCTCTGAGGGCTGCAGCCAGTGCCACCAGATGGGAATTGTTGGTTAAATAAGTTTTTAAATATGATATATGTTTTCTCACTTATAATTTGCATTGGGTGTAGGGGACAGGCTGTAAGCAGGCAGGGTGGTTATAGCCTAAGGCTTAGTTGTTAAGCTTTTCCCCACACCCTTGACTGATTGCATGATGTGAGGTGGTGCACTCTCATGAGGAATCCCATCATGCCTCAGATAAGTGATTTTGTATCAGAGACTTCCCTATTTTGTATATTGAATTAAAGGTTTTGATTTCTACACTATAAAGTGGGGCAGACCGGGAGCTTGCTCTCTCTCAGTTCCTGAGATTAGCATTAGAATAGAGAGCAGAGAAAGGCCACGTGGAGGAGAGGAGAGGTAGCCAAGATGGCAGAATGGTGAAGGAGAAGCCAGTTTGTGCAGTTTGTGCAGAGAGAAGGAGATGGGGAACAGAATAGGTGAATAAGGCTAGTGAGCTAGAAACCTTTGATTCTAGGAAACTCAGATAAGTCAGTAGCTCTGTGAGCCCTGAATGAGCAGGTTTTGGAGCCCAGTGTGTGTTTTTATTGTCCGCCAGGTGCAAGCTAGGATTAAAGCTAATGGCCCACTGGTTCTTGGCTCTGTTTCATTACCGTCTGTCCAAATCCAATGGGAACCTGCATGGGCCAGGCGGCTGTGATGGTGGCCGTGTATACTGGCTTTACAGGAATAAGGTGCAGATCAGATGGGAAGGAAGGTGGGTTCTGCCTTCTCCTCCACCCATGGCTCCTGGCAGTGAATGCAGCCAACTCTGGCCCTTTGGTGACAAGCACCAAGCGAAGCAGGGCACACAGTGATTCTTTAAATGACTGACTTGCCTCCATAAGCCCTTTTCTCCCATCAGCCCCATGAGAGGGGAGCAGGAACTCCGACTGCTATCAACAACCTCCACATGACCTATGTGGGGTCTCGGGAGGAGCTCTTCCTCCAGATCATTGCCTCACTGCCAGCCCACTGCCAGGCCATCGTTGTGGGTGGGGGGTGTTTGCGCAATGAAGTTCATTTTAACATCATCAGGAGTGAAATGTCACTAGGAAGGTGTTAAGCCAGTAGCCACGGCCACCATCACAGCCGTCTGACCCATGCAGGTTCATATTAGATTCAGACAGAGGGTAATGAAACAACGGAGCCAAGAACTGGTGGCCATCAGCTTTAATCCTAGCTTGCACCCAGAGGGCAAGAAATACACACAGTGGGAAAACACTTCCCTTTCCATTCAGGGCTCACAAAGCCACTGACTTATCCAAGTTTCCTGGAATCAAAGGTTTCTAGCTCACCATCCTTATTCACCTCTGTTCCCCATCTCCTTCTCTCTGCACAAACTCTGTACAAACTGGCTTCTCCTTCAGCATTCTGCCATCTTGGCTCCTTCTCCTCTTCTCCACGTGGCCTTTCTCTGCTCTCCTTTCTCTGATCTCTCCTCTAATGCTAATCTCAGGAACTGAGAGAGAGCAAGCTCCTGGTCTGCCCCACTTTATAGTATAGAAATCAAAACCCTTAATCCAATATACAAACAAGGAAGCCTCTGATACAAAGTCACTTATCTGAGGCATAATGGGATTCCTCATGAGAGTGCACTACCCATATCATGCAACAGTCAAGGGTGTGGGGAAAAGCTTAGTCTTAGAACTAAGCCTTAGGCTATAACCACCCTGCCTGCTTACAGCCTGTCCCCCACACCCAATGCAAACTACAAGCGAGCAAACATATATATCATATTTAAAAACTTATTTGACCAACAGAAGGAAAAACAACTGCAAGGACCCATGGGCTTCCCAATAATTGAAAGACTATCTGCTGTTTAGATCATCTATTCTGAGGCTCCCCTCTCTCAAGAGGCTCGTTATCAGGGTAGTAATCATTGTGACTCACTAGGTGACAGGGATTGTAGCTTGTCTTTCCCCAGTTATGTGGTTAAATCCAGAACCTGCCAAGGAAAGGAAGCTGAATGGTGAAAGGCAGTGTGTAATCTCCACATAAACTCTTGGACTGGGATGGGAACAGATGCTGCTTTTCCACCTCCTGCCTTCCTGCAACACAGACACAGACAGACACACACACACACTGTCCCTCCCGGTTCAGCCCTGCTCTGAGATTTGTTCAGGGCCCCATTTGGGAATGGGGAGACAGAGAGCTCCCTATGAGTGATATCCACCCACACATAATTGAGTTGAAATTTCTCCAAATATGGAGTCATGAAGAAGGCAAGTCCCTTTCCTGTGTTGGAGGCACCCAAAAGGAGGGACATTAGGCCAGCCTGGGGCAGCAGAAAAGGCCCTGAAGCAAGCTTTGGGTGTTGCCCAGGCTCTACCAGCTTCTGGCCAAGTGACCTTAGGTAAGTCTCTTTCTCTATGGCTAAGGAGCTGTAGGGACCCTGGGAGTAATGGCCCTATGAATAAATCCATTTGTTTAGGTTTCTTCTCAAAGGAGCTTGATGGTGATGTAAATGCAATTATAGCTACGTCTATGATTTCTATATATTGTGATAACTTGTTTCCTAAGACCTAAAGTACTTTCTCATTAGCCTCACACCTTATCCCATATAAAGATGGGAATATCAAGGTGGCCAGGAATGGCCGAGTGACTTCCCTGAGGTTCGAGAGCTCATTGGGCAAGCTAAGCTCCAATCTGCTCCTTAGCCCTAGACCTTGAGTCTAGACTTTATTGCCCTGGTTAACCAAATCTGGATGTATTTGATGGAAGTGTTGCATTTCTCATTTTCAGAAATTGGTTTTAGAACTTCTTACTTTTTAATCCATCCCATAAAAATAAAAGAGCTCCTAATTAAGACCCAGTTTAGCCTAGATCATCCGTCATAATCTTTATTTGGCTCAAGATATAAAAGTTTTCAGAGCCCATATTCAAAACTCTAAAAATATCCCTTTCTTTTGATCAGGTGGCATCTGTCCTGGTCATTAGCCTGAGGCGTAGATGGCCTGAACTATCCGGCTCTCTCCTGCAGCCTTCACTAAGAAAGAAGGGCTGGCTGAATAATTTAAATCCTGTTCCCCTTTCCACCGCGAGTGATCATCATTTAAGCACCAGCCAGGACATGCTATTCCTGTCCCTGATGAACACTTCCTTCTCGGTAAAGTGACTTTGAGGGGCTGCAGATGCACCAGGAGGAAGGGCCCGGCGGGACTGACTTGTGCTGGTGTGGGCTCTCTGGGTGGTTTGTAGGAATCTTTGATGCCAGGCCTGCTCCACAGCCCAGTCCAAGCAGGATGCACCTCATACAGATGCCTGGTCTTTCATCTTTCCCTCTCCTCTGGCGGGACCACTTTGAATAGAGCTTATAGAGCTAGGCTCACTGCATTTCTCCTCATGAGTTTCCTCCAGCTTTTAACTGATTGAAGATTTCAAAAGGAAGTTGAGATACACATTGAAAAAAATACAATGCGACCAAGAAGGAACTTCCAGGAAGCATAGAACACTTTTAAGCTGCCTTATCCACACCACTTGCCTCTAAAGAGGAGTCTGGGTTTTAAAAGTCTTACAGCCATCTCCAAACTTTTTACACTGGGGGCCAGTTCACTGTCCCTCAGACCGTTGGAGGGCCGCCACATACAATGCTCCTCTCACTGACCACCAATGAAAGAGGTGCCCCCTCCGGAAGTGCGGCGAGGGCCGGATAAGTGGCCTCAGGAGGCCTGTTGGGCAGATAAAATATATTATGCTCACTATGTTAAAGATGGCGCTGCCCACATGGAAGTTGTCGCCCAGGTGATATTAATGTGTGTTGGGGGCGGGCTGTGGGCAGGCAGGATCCTTGTAGCCTAGGGCTTGGTTTTAGGACTAAGCCTTTCCCACCCTTTTTGATGTGGGGTGGTACAATCCTGTCATGTCCCAGATAAGTGACTTTGTATGATATTAGACACTTCCCTATTTTGTATATTGGATTAAAGGTTTTGATTTCTACACTATAAAATGGGGGCAGAACGGGAGCTTGCTCTCTTGGTTCCTGAGATTAGCATTAGAGAGCAGAGAGCAGAAAAAGGCCACGTGGAGGAGGCCAGGAGAAGCAGCCAAGATGGCGAGTGTTGAGTGAGAAGCCAGTTTGTGCAGAGTTTGTGCAGGAAGAAGGAAGGAGATGGGGAACAGAGGTGAATAAGTCTGATGAGCTAGAAACCTTTTTTTTTTTTTAATTAAATTTAATGCAGTGACATTGATAAATCAGGGTACATATGTTGAGAGAATACATCTCCAGATTATTTTGACATTTGATTGTGCTGTATACCCCTCCCCCAAAGTCAAATTGTCTTCTGTCACCTTCTATCTGGTTTTCTTTGTGCCCCTCCCCTCCCCCACCCCCTCCCTCCTCCCCCACCCCTCCACCCCCATTGCCATCACATTCTTGTTCATGTCTCTGAGTCTCATTTTTATGTCCCATCTATGTATAAATTCATATAGTTCTTAGTTTTTTCTGATTTACTTATTTCACTCCATATAATGTTATCAAGGTCCATCCATGTTATTATAAATGATCCGATGTCATCATTTCTTATGGCTGAGTAGTATTCCATAGTATATATGTACCAAAGCTTTTTAATCCACTCGTCCTCTGACGGACACTTGGGCTGTTTCCAGATCTTCGCTATTGTGAACAATGCTGCCACAAACATGGGGGTGCATTTCTCCTTTTGGAGCTTGTTGGGCAGATAAAATGTATTATGCTCACTTTGTTAAAGAGGCCGTTGCCCAGGTGGTATTAATGTGTGTTGGGGTGGGCTAAAGGCAGGCAGAATCCTTGTAGCCTGGGGCTTGGTTTTGGGATTAAGCCTTTCCTACCCTTTTTGGTGTAAGGTGGTACAATCCTATCATGCCTCAGAGAAGTGACTTTGTATTAGAGACTTCCCTATTATGTATATTGGATTAAGGGTTTGGATTTCTACACTATAAAATGGGAACGGAGCGGGAGTTTGGCTCTTGGTTCCTGAGGTTAGCATGAGAGAGCGGAGAGAGTAGAGCCAGCAGCTAAAGGAGGCCACGTGGAGTAGGCCAGGAGAAGCAGCCAAGATGGCGGAGTACTGAGATGCCAGTCTATGTAGAGTTTGTATCTGGGATAAGGAAGGAGATGGGGAACTGAGGAGAATAAGGTTGGTGAGCTAGAAACCTTTGATTCTAGGAAACTCGGATAAGTCAGTGGCTTTGTGAGCACTGAGTGTGACTGGGTTTTGGAGCCCAGTGTGTATTTTTACTTGCCCGCCGGGTGCAAGGTAGGATTAAAGGTTATGGCCCACCAGTTTTTGGCTCCATGGTTTCTTTACCGACTGTCCGAATCCAATGAGAACCTGCATGGGCTGGGCTGCTCTGATGATGGCCCTGGCCTTGGCTCCTGGCTTTACAGAGCTGTTCTATGGTGTTCTTGGGGTATATTCCTAAAAGTGGGATAGCTGGGTCAAAAGGCAGTTCAATTTTCAGTTTTTTGAGGAATCTCCATACTGTTTTCCACAGTGGTTGCACCAGTCTGCATTCCCACCAGCAGTGCAGGAGGGTTCCCTTTTCTCCACATCCTCGCCAGCACTTATTCTGTGTTGTTTTGTTGATGAGCGCCATTCTGGCTGGTGTGAGGTGATATCTCATTGTGGTTTTAATTTGCATTTCTCTAATGATTAGTGATGTTGAGCATTTTTTCATATGCCTATTGGCCATTTGTATATCCTCTTTGGAGAAGTGTCTATTCATTTCTTTTTCCCATTTTTGGATTGGATTGTTTGTCTTCCTGGTGTTGAGATTTACAAGTTCTTTATAAATCTTGGTTATTAACCCCTTATCAGACGTATTGTCAAATATGTTCTCCCATTGTGTAGTTTGTCTTTTTATTCTGTTCTTGTTGTCTTTAGCTGTGCAAAAGCTTTTTAGTTTGATATAGTCCCATTTGCTTATCCTGTCTTTTATTTCACTTCCCCGTGGAGATAAATCAGCAAATATATTGCTCCGAGAGATGTCGGAGAGCTTACTGCCTATGTTTTCTTCTAAGATGCTTATGGTTTCACGGCCTACATTTAAGTCTTTTATCCATTTTGAGTTTATTTTTGTGAGTGGTGTAAGTGGGTGATCTAGTTTCATTTTTTTGCAGGTAGCTGTCCAATTTTCCCAACACCATTTGTTAAAGAGGCTGTCTTTACTCCATTGTATTTCCTTACCTCCTTTGTCAAATATCAGTTGTCCATAGAGCTGTGGGTTTATTTCTGGGTTCTCTGTTCTGTTCCATTGATCTATATGCCTGTTCTTATGCCAGTACCAGGCTGTTTTGAGTACAATGGCCTTGTAGTATAACTTGATATCAGGAAGTGTGATACCTCCCACTTTATTCTTCTTTTTTAAGATTGCTGAGGCTATTTGTGTTCTTTTTTGGTTCCATATAAATTTTTGGAATATGTGATCTATATCTTTGAAGTATGTCATTGGTATTTTAATTGGTATTGCATTGAATTTATAGATTGCTTTGGGTAATATAGACATTTTAATGATGTTTATTCTTCCTAACCACAAGCACGGTATATGCTTCTACTTGTTTGTATCTTCCTTGATTTCTTTTATCAATGCTTTGTAATTTTCTGAGTACAAGTCTTTAGTTTCCTTAGTTAAGTTTACTCCTAGGTACTTTATTTTTTTGGTTGTAATAGTGAAGGGGATTGTTTCCTTAATTTCTCTTTCTGCCTGTTCATTTCCTTAATTTCTCTTTCTGACTGTTCATTTTTGGTGTATAAAAATGCCTCTGATTTCTAAGTATTGATTTTATATCCTGCCACTTTGCTGAATTCATTTATCAGGTCCAGTAGTTTTTTGACTGAGACTTTAGGGTTTTCTATATACAATATCATATCATCTGCAAATAATGATAGTTTTACTTCTTCTTTTCCAACTTGAATGCCTTTTATTTCTTCTTCTTGTCTAATTGCTATGGCTAGGACTTCCAGGACTATGTTAAATAAGAGTGGTGAAAGGGGGCACCCCTGCCTTGTTCCTGATCTTAGGGTATTGCTTAATTTTTGCCCATTGAGTATGATGTTGGCTGTGGGTTTCTCATAGATGGCTTTTATCATGTTGAGGTATGTTCCCTGTATTCCCACTTTGCTGAGAGTTTTGATCATGAATGGGTGCTGGATTTTATCAAATGCTTTTTCTGCATCTATTGAAATTATCATATGATTTTTCTCCTTCTTTTTGTTTATGAGATGAATCACATTGATTGATTTATGAATATTGTACCAGCCTTGCCTCCCCAGAATAAATCCCACTTGATCATGGTGTATGATTTTTTCCATATATTGTTGGACCTGGTTTGCTAATATTTTGTTGAGGATTTTAGCATCTATATTCATCAGAGATATTGGCCTATAATTTTCTTTCTTTGTGTTGTCTTTGCCTGGTTTTGGAATCAGAATTATGCTCACCTCATAAAAGGAGCTTGGAAATCTTCCTTCCTCTTGACTTTTTTGAAATAGCTTGAGAAGGATAGGAGTTAGTTCTTCTTTGAATATTTGATAGCATTCAGTTGTGAAGCTATCAGGCCCCGGACTTTTCTTTGTTGGGAGTTTTTTGATAACTGTTTCTATCTCATTTGGTGTAATTGGTCTGTTTAGGTTTTCTGATTCTTCCAGATTGATTTTTGGAAGATTGTATGTTTCAAGGAATTTGTCCATTTCATCTAGGTTGTCTAGTTTTTTGGCATACTGTTCTTCATAGTATTTTCTTACAATATTTTGTATTTCTGTTGTGTCAGTTGTTATTTCTCCACTCTCATTTCTAATTTTATTTATTTGAGTCCTCTCTCTCTTTTTCTTGGTGAGTCTAGTTAAAGGTTCATCAATCTTGTTTACCTTTTCAAAGAACCAGCTCCTAGTTTCATTGATCCTCTGTATTGTTTCTTTAGCCTCTATGTCATTTATTTCTGCTCTGATCTTTATTATTTCCTTCCTTCTACTACATTTGGGCTTTACTTGCTGTTATTTTTCTAGTTCTTTTAGATGCAGGGTTAAGTTGTTTATTTGAGCTTTTTCTAGCTTCTTAAAGTGTGCCTGTAGTGCTATGAACTTCCCTCTCAGTACTGCTTTTGCTGTGTCCCATAAATTTTGAGTTGTTGTATGCTCATTGTCATTCGTTTCCAGGAATTTTTTTTATTTCTTCTTTGATCTCATTCTTAATCCATTCATTATTTAACAACCTGCTATTTAGTTTCCATGTGTTTGAGAATTTTTGAGCTTTTCTGTTGTGGTTCATTTCTAGTTTCATGCTGTTGTGATCGGACAAAGTGCTTTATATGATTTCAATCTTCTTAAATTTGTTGAGACCACTTTTGTGCCCTAACATGTGGTCTATCCTAGAGAATGTACCATGAGCACTTGAAAAGAATGTATATTCTGCTGCTTTAGGGTGAAAGGTTCTGAAGATATCTATTAAATCGAGTTGATCTAGTGTGTCCAATAAGTCTGCTGTTTCTTTGTTAATTTTCTTTCTTGAGGATCTATCTAGTGATGTTAGTGGGGTATTGAAATCCCCTACTATTATAGTATTGCTGTTGATCTCGCCCTTTAAATCCATCAAAGTTTGCTTTATATACTTAGGTGCTCCTATATTAGGTGCATAGATATTTATAATGGTTATATCTTCCTGTTGGATTACTCCCTTTATCATTATGTAGTGGCCTTCTTTTTTTTTTTTTTTTTTTTTTTTTCATTTTTCTGAAGCTAGAAACAGGGAGAGACAGTCAGACAGACTCCCGCATGCGCCCGACCGGGATCCACCCGGCACGCCCACCAGGGGCGACGCTCTGCCCACCAGGGGGCGATGCTCTGCCCATCCTGGGTGTCGCCATGTTGCGACCAGAGCCACTCTAGCGCCTGGGGCAGAGGCCACAGAGCCATCCCCAGCGCCCGGGCCATCTTTGCTCCAATGGAGCCTTGGCTGCGGGAGGGGAAGAGAGAGACAGAGAGGGAAAGCGCGGCGGAGGGGTGGAGAAGCAAATGGGCGCTTCTCCTGTGTGCCCTGGCCGGGAATCGAACCCGGGTCCTCCGCACGCTAGGCCGACGCTCTACCGCTGAGCCAACCGGCCAGGGCTGTAGTGGCCTTCTTTATTTCTTACTATATCCTTTGTTTTAAAGTCCAATTTATCTGATATAAGTATTGCTACCCTAGCTTTTTTTTCATTTCCATTTGCATGAAATGTTTTTTTCCATCCTTTTACCTTCAATCTATGTGTATCTTTTGTTCTAAGGTGTGTCTCTTGTAAACAGCATATGTACGGGTCCTGTTTTCTTATCCACGCAGCTACCCTATGTCTTTTGATTGGATCATTTAATCCATTTACATTTATGGTTATTATTGATATATAGTTGTTTATTGCCATTTTATTCTTTAAAGCTGTATTCCTTTTTTGCTATATTCTTTTCCCACTTTAATCTGTTTACAACAGGCCCCTTAACATTTCCTGCAGCATTGGTTTGGTTGTAATGAATTCCTTGAGTTGTTTTTTTGTTTGGGAAGCTTTTTATTTCTCCTTCAATTTTAAACGATAGCCTTGCTGGATAAAGTAGTCTTGGTTGTAGGTTCTTGTTCTGCATTACTTTGAATATTTCTTGCCATTCCTTTCTGACCTCAAGTGTTTCTGTTGAGAAGTCAAATGCCATCCTTATGGGAGCTCCTTTGTAGGTGATAGCTTTTTTTTTTTTCTTGCAGCTTTTAATATTTTCTCTTTATCGCTTAGTTTTGGTATTTTAATTATGATGTGTCTTGGTGTAGGTTTCTTTGGGTTTCTCTTTAATGGAGTCCTCTGTGTTTCTTGAACTTGTGAGAGTTTCTCCTGCATTAATTTAGGGAAGTTTTCAGCTATGATATGATTGAACAAAGTCTCTATCCCTTGTTTTTTTTCTTCTTCTTCAGGAACCCCTATGATGTGGATGTTATTTCTCTTCATGTTGTCACAGAGCTCTCTAAGAGTTTCCTCAGACTTTTTGAGTCTCTTTTCTTTTTTCTTCTCTGCTTTCATGCCTTTATTCCAGTTGTCCTCCAACTCGCTGATTTGATCCTCAGCTCTATCCTGTTTTTAATTCCTTCCATTGTGGTCTTTATTTCTGATATTGTATTTGTCATCTCCGACTGATTCTTTTTTATACTTGCTATTTCTTTATTTAGGTGTTCATAATGACCATCCATTGTTGTTCTAAGATCCCTAAGCATCCTTACAATCATTATTTTGAACTCCACATCTGGAAGTTTGATTATTTCCATATCACTCAGTTCATCTGAAGCTTTCTCTTGTGGTTTCATTTGGATTGCACTTTTTTGTCTTCTCATTGTCTGTGTTTGGGTGTTTTGTTTGTAGAGTTGGTTGAGTCTAGGCTTGGTGTTGTCTGCCTCCAGTTTTCAGTTGTGTTATTTCTAGGTCTTCTTGGGTTGGTATCAGCTATTATTTGTAATCCACTTTCGGATTTGGGCAGCTTTGAAGTCTTGATTTGTTTGTTTTCTCAACAGGTGATAGTCTTGTTTACTGATCTCAGCAGGGGGCTTCCTTGAAACTGTATCCAGGAATGCTATGGGTATAACCTGAGAATCTGAAGGCCTCTTCCACCAACTAATCTCTCTGGGGGCAGGGTGTTTTCTCAGCTTCAGTAGGGGGAGGTGTATCTCAGATCTCCATGGAGACCTGAGTTACTGCCCCTCCTCCCCACTTCTTGTTTTCAGCTGTGTCTTGTTGCGCTGATTGGAGCTGGAGAGATGTCTGGAGATCTCTGATCCAGAAGCAATTCAGTACTGTTTTGTGGAAGAATCAAGCCCTCCACAGCTATGGCCGCCTCCAGCATGAATGAGTCAGCTTTTTTAGGTCATCTCCTGCATTCCTTAGCCCCTCACAGTCTGTCCCTCTCCCTCTCCTTTCCACTTGGGAGATAAGCTGGTCTTTTCAACACACCTTGCTCCCTGGTCACCAGGAAAGTGGCTGTGAGCAGTATTTTCTGCTCTTTTTTCCCTGGAGTGAGATCCCCTCTGGACTCTCAGCCTCACCCCCCACCTCCGTTCCTGTAAGCAGGGGAGATTCAGGTGCTCCCTACCAGGTTTGTTGTGGCTTCTGCTTTGCTCCTTGGTTTTTGAGAGCTGTTCTTGTAGTCCAGAGTTGGTTTTTCATGCTGATTTTTCCTAAATTGATTTGTATTCCAGTTTGGTGGTGAGAGCTGGGCGTCTGTGCATCCACCTACTCCACTGCCATCTTCAGGTCCCTTGATGAAGAAAATGAGCTAGAAAGCTTTGAATCTAGGAAAATCACATAAGTCAGTTGCTTTGTGAGCACTGAATGTGAGTGGGTTTTGGAGCCCAGTGTGTGTTTTTACTTGCCCGCCGGGTGCAAGCTAGGATTAAAGATGATGGCCCACCAGTTTTTGTCTCCGTTGTTTCTTTACCGACTGTCCGAATCCAATGCGAACCTGCATGGGCCAGGTGGCTGTGATGGTAGCCGTGGCTTTTGGCTTTACAGGGCCGCATGCAGCCCGCTGGGCCGTAGTTTGGGGATGCCTGATAGACAATGAAGTGCTCAATCATTCAGGGCCGATGGGCCTGGATATGGGTTACTCAGGATAGTGCTTCACCTGTGTTTTGTCCCTGGGTAGGTTCTGTTGTTGGGCCTTTCAGAGGAGGGCAGGGAAAAGCAAGTGAAGAAGACTCCAGGCCTTGATTTGCTGTTTGTTACCCCTGCCCCCACACCTCTGGACTGGTGGCTGCATGCATGTGGTGTGCACGTGTACACACCTTTTCCTGATCTTACTTTTGAGCTGGTGCCTCTCGGATGTGTTTGGTTAGTGATGTTGGAGCAGAGATCCAGTTTCGTGTGAGACAAAAGTGAACACAGGCAGTGGGTAAAGGGGCTCTGAGAGGAAAGGAGGTGTTTTGTCTGTTCAGCAGTCCCTGGGCCCCCAGCCCTGCCTCAAGGCTCAGGAAGATGAGAAGGCTCTTCTGTTTGTTGATCCTCTGAAGCTGGGGTGAGAGGTGTGCCCCAGGTCTGTAGGCCCTGGCTTTCCTTAAGTCTCCATTCTTCCCTGCACAGCTCTGGGCACAGGGCTTGGTGCCCCCATGCAGGCCTCAGACCACGTGCCTGTCAGGCTCAGACTAGAGACACCTGCTTTTTCTTTTCTTTTCTTTTCTTTTCTTTTCTTTTCTTTTCTTTTCTTTTCTCTTCTTTTCTTTTCTTTATTCCCTTCTCTTTCTCCATCCCTTCTTCCTTACCTCCCTCCCTACTTCCCTCCCTTCTTCTCTCCTTCTTTCCTCCCTCCCTCCCTCCCACCCTCCCTTCCTTTTTTTGTAAGAGGGGACACAGTGAGACAGATTCCCACATGTGCCTCAACTGGGATCCACCTAGTAACCTCCATCTGGGGCTGATGCTCAAATCAACCAATCAACTGAGCTACTTTTAGCACCTGAGGCTGACACTAGGACCCACTCAGCTATCCTCAGTGCCTGGGGCCAACGAACGCTAGAACCAATTGAGTCACTGGCTGCGGGAGAGGAAGGAGGGAAGGGGAAGAGGGAGGGGGAAAGAAGCAGATGTTTGCTTCTCATGTGTACCCTGAGCAGGAATCGAACCTGGGACATCCATATGCCAGGCCAATGCTCTATCCACTGAGAAAACCAACCAGGGATGACATCTGCTTTCTTAACAGCTCAGCCTAGATGATGGGACAGGTCTTCCAGATGGCTGAAGGAGGGGAGGCTGTGATTAGTGGCTCAGAGAGCAGAGCACTGTCAGTCACAGAACCTCAGGCTTTCCTTCTGGTCTTCGAGTAAGGGGAAGGGTCTTACATGAGACTGTGGGCATGGGGAAGCAGGGCAGGGAGGGAATGACATTTCAGGCTTCTCCCCACTGTCTGACTCTTTCCAGGCTCACACTGATTTCTCATGGAGACTTGCATTGGTTCTGGCCCTGCCCTTATTTGCTGATGTTTTGTAGCCTCCCTTGCCCACACTGGTCTTGGCCCTCAGGAGATTAAGGGTGGGGGAACCTGCCCTGGCAACAGGTACACGGAGGTTAGAGGGCTGGCCTGGTGAATCCTGAACTGGACTCTGTCTTCTGTCCCCTGCAGGCTTCCTGGCCTCCTCTCTCAACACTCTGAGCCAGGTGAGGACAGCCAGCTTCCAGGAGGAAGCCCGTTCAAGCGCCAGGGCTGCACACAACCCCTCCCGTGAGATACTCTTGCCCAAACTATTCAACCTGAGTCTGATCAAGCTTCTAGATTCAAGTACCAGGAGGACACATTAAATAGCATCACAGCAATGTCATCAGAAAAGCCAGACTGGGAGAAACTATAGCACATATGACCTGGTTCCTTCAACAAATAAATCACGGGGGGGGGGGGGGGGGGGGAAGAGAGGGAGATTGATGGGGGAGCTTAGAGACTAACAGAGACCTAGAAGACAAATTGACTGATTTTAATATAAAGATCTAATTTAGATTTTTATTCAAACAAACTTTAAAGGAAAAGAGCAGTTTATGGGTCAATTGGGGAAATGACACCAACTGATAATTGTTTTGAGGGATGACAATAGTATTGTCATTATGTTTTCTAAAAAAGAACCCTTAAGTTTCCAAGGTACACCCTGAAATATTTACAGAGGATGAGATAGATGCCTGTGATGTCCGGGTGGGGGAGGTGCCAGGTGCAGATGAAACAGGAGGGGGAAGGGGAGGGAGGGGGAGGCGCAGGGAGGAGGAGCAGCAGCCCTGCCAGGACTGAGGCTGCCCTCCTGGCTTAGTCCCTAGGAACCTGGAGCCCAAGGCAAACAGCCCACCCAGGGGCAGCCGCCGCCTCCCGCCTTCCCAAGGCCTCGGATTCCAGGCTGGGGCCAGTATTACAAGTGGGGTTCTCGGTGCCAGAGCTGGACTGGGGGCAGTGAGGGGCTCTGGCTTGGCTCCCTGAAGTCCGCAGGTTTCCTGCCTTCCAGCCACAGCGCTGGGCAGAGTGGGGCCGCCGGCACTCACCATGGAGAGGCAGCTCCTGTCCTCCCGGATGATCGCACTGAAGCCTAGGAAGCCGGTCACCATGACGAGAGCGCCCGCGAAGATGAGGATGTAGGCGGAGGCAGCGAAGGTGCTGGAGGCCAGGACGCTGAGATAGCCGCTCTTCTCCACCAGGGTCCAGACGCCCAGGGCCAACACAGCGGCCCCGCCCACCTGTGGGGGGGGGTCAGAGCAGGCCTAGTGAGCGCCTCCCACATCCCAGGCACTCTTTATGCTTCCTCCCATTCAGTCCTTCAAAGAGCCTGTGAGGGCCCTGGCCGGTTAGCTCAGCGGTAGAGCGTCGGCCTGGCATGCGGGGGACCCGGGTTCGATTCCCGGCCAGGGCACATAGGAGAAGCGCCCATTTGCTTCTCCACCCCCTCCTCCTTCCTCTCTGTCTCTCTCTTCCCCTCCTGCAGCCAAGGCTCCATTGGAGCAGAGATGGCCCGAGCGCTGGGGATGGCTCCTTGGCCTCTGCCCCAGGCGCTAGAGTGGCTCTGGTCGCGGCAGAGTGACGCCCCGGAGGGGCAGAGCATCGCCCCCTGGTGGGCAGAGCGTAGCCCCTGGTGGGCGTGCCGGGTGGATCCCGGTCGGGCGCATGCGGGAGTCTGTCTGACTGTCTCTCCCCGTTTGCAGAGGTCACCCTGTCTGTCCATGGTCACACACCTGCGTTGCAGGGGCAGATTTTGAATCCAGATGTGAGTCCCAAATTTATGCTTCTCACCCCAGTTGCCTGTTGAGCCCCTGTCTCTGTGAGGTAGGCCAGATGACTGCAACTGCGGGACAACCTCTGCATCCGAGCCCCTTTGCCTCCCCAATTCTGGGCCACGCTGTGCCCTTCCTCCCCAGAGTGCTCCTTGGCGCTTGTCCGCAGTCTCTGGTGAGCACTTGCATACGCCGCCTCGTTTCCTCCCTATATTTGCTCATGTGGGGCTTTTCATCCTGCTCTACAGATGAAGAAATGGAGGCCCACAGAAGAAAGGTTAATTGCCCTAAGGCCTGCCTCTGGTTAGGGGCAGTTAGGGGCTGGCGGAGACAAGAGTTAAGGATGCAGGCCCAAACGTCTTGTGGAAACACCAAGGCTGCGGGTTTGATCCCCGGCCAGGGCACATATGGGAAGCGACCAGTGAATGCACAACTAAGTGGAACAACAAACAAATGCTTCTCTCTCTCCCCCTTTCTATGTTTCTCTAAAAGCAGTAGGTACGAGGGAGGGAGGAAAAGAAAACGAATGAACGAACTCAGGATGCAGCCTCATGGCCGAAAGGACAATGCTCCACCGCTGGAGTCTCTCTGGGACTGGAGGACTGAGCAGGACAGACTTCCTCTTTGCTAAATGTCTGATTCCCTTTCAGCCCTGAGAAGGGACAGGGACGAGACACTGCTAACTGGTAGGTCAGGGGATGCCTCCCTAAGGGTACCTGGAAATAGAGCTGGCTGGCTCCTCGCTCAGTCTCTGTGCAGTAAGGCTCAATGACCATGGTCACTGTTACACTCAGCAGAAGTGTGTGGCAGATGGGCAGTGATAAGGTGTCTGCCCAGGGTTGGGTGGGGGCAAGACCCCTCAGACCTCTGACCATTTCTGCCTTCTGCTCCGGGACCCTGGTCTCCCAGACTCATGTAGAGATGAGTCCTTTTCCTCGGATGGGTGAAAACTGCTCCTCAGGGGTCCCGAGTGCGGCCAAAGGGAGAGTGGGCCCCGGGCCCAGCCAATGTATGCTAGTCCTTGTGCAGTGTTCCCATGGGCCCCAGGACGACTCCCTGCATGACTCACCCTGTCATCTAAGCTCTCCTCTCAGGAGTCACAGGCATCAGCTGAGAAAACGGAAGGTGGTTTTTAGCAATTAATATGCACTAGGCACCCACATTACTCATTTTCTCTTCTGAGCTCTGCAACAGTTCTGTGAGGATGCGGCATGCGGGAGGGCACATATTATCTCTGTTTTGCAGATGAAGAAATTGAAGCTTGGAGAGAAGAAGAACATGCTCAAGATGACAACACTGGGAAGTTTCCGAACTGAGACTCACACCCACCTCTTCTGAGGGCCGGTTCGGGACTTTGTCCTTGGATTCCCAGATTGGACTGAGCCTGCTCTGCTCCTCCTTTCTTCTTTGGAAACAATCTTTTTTCCTATGAAGTGCAATTTCATCCCCCTTAGCACCTCCAGCAGGTAAGACAACGGGGTGAGGACACAGCTATGCAGCTCTGACTGGAGTAGGGAAGGTTCCTGTGCGGATTCCAGTTCCTTTTTTTTCCTCAAATTTTTACATCTCTCAGATTGACATGCATTTAACAATTATACTTGGCAGTACTTTTTCCCGGAGGTACAGAAAACAATGATGTATCTTACGTTGATGGTATCTTAGCTTTGATGAAATCCTGGACTACAATAGATCTGTAAATTCTCTGAGGGTGTATGCTATCTGTGGCCCACACAACATCCAGGACCAGTGAGGAATTTCCTGAGTCTGAGTCCATGGAATTGTGTTCAGTGAGAGTTCCTAGCAAAATATCCTGCACATTTTCTTTCTGCCCCCACATTCTGCCTGGAAGTTAGGGTCCCAACTTTGCATAACTAGCTGTGTGACCTAAAGATAGTCCTTAACCTCTCTTGGCCTCAGTTTCTTCATCTCTCAAATAAGGAGCTTGCATTAGACCAGTGGTTCCCAACTTAGGATTACCAAATACCCCTTTGATTAGTTTTGCCCATGGATCTTATGGGTTTTTAAAATATTTATTTTATTGATTTTAGAGATAGACAAAGAGAGAGAGAGAGAGAGAGAGGAACATCAATCTGTTCCTGTATGTGCCCTGACTGGGGATTGAACTGGCAACCTCTGTGCTTTGGGATGATGCTCCAACCAACTGAGCGATCCAGCCAGGGCTGGATCTTATGTTTTGAAGGTTTTTACCTACTAAACCCAGTACATTAATTAAGTAATAATTAATTTCTCATTTTTTATTAATCAAAGGCACATGATAGTGCCAGGAAGAGATTCTGAGCAGCATGAAATAGTCAATATGACCACATTGGGCTGATCTAATTTTTAATCGCTGTAAGCTTTTTATCCATTAAGCTTGTCAATCCCACAGCTGAGCACTGGATCTGGCACTGCGTGAAAGGGCACATTTGGACTGGACTGGGGACACTTAATCCGTTGGAACATGGAACCCACTGAGAATCTGATAAAAAGAAAAATTTGGATGCTTTTCCCAGAGAAATGGTGATCCATTTAAAATAATGCATTCATGTCTGGGGGCTGGAGCCTAATTTTGTGTCATGTTTAAGCCCTGGTGCCCGTGGACTCTAAGGCCTCCTCCATCTTGTCACCCCACTAAGGCAGTGTGTCTCAGCCTGGCTGCCCAACCACCTGGGGAGCCCTGAAGCACCCAAGCCACACACCAGGCCAGGTGAGATGTCTGGGAGTGGGACATGAATATTCTACTAAGTTTCCAGGTGGTTCCAGTTGAGAACCACTGTGCAGATGTCATACGTAATAAATAGAGGGTCACAGTGCCCTGCCTCTCTCCCCCAGTAGGTGGTGCTGTGCTGAATCTTACAGACCACACTGCTTCCTGAAAGCTTTGGGCCCCTTCCCCTGGGGGCAGCTGCTGGGAGCGCTCTTGACATTTGATTAGGACTTAAACTCCATCCTGTTCCATCTATGTTAGGGTTTTGTTTTGGAGTAGAGGTGAAGCAATGAGGAGCAGAATTTTCAGTCCAAAGGGATGAAAATCAGATTATGCAAGAAAGGGAAAAAATACGTGGTTTGCCAGAAAGGAGCTGGGGGCGCTTTGAGAAACACAGCCTAGGAGAACAGCAGTGCTGGTCCCACCAGGGGACGGCTGCTCCCTTCCACAGTGCTTGCCAGTCACAGAGAGCGCTGGAATCTTGCAAACAGGCGGAGCCTGTAGGTCAGCCAGAGTGACAGCAGGGTCCCCAGCCATGAGAGAGGAGCTGGGAGGCATCTGGAAGGACAGAAGAAATCAGGAGGTGAGTGTGAGTCAGTGGGGACCCTTCCCCTCTCCTGGGGTCTCACATCTGGTGGAGAAATTAGCATCTGCAGGGGACATCAGGAGGCAAGAGGAGTTCAAGTCCAGGGGCTTCTCCTGCTTGGGAATTGATCAGTTAGTTCTTTAAAAAACAGTCTTTCCTCCAGACAGGAAAAATAAAAGCTGCTAAATGTTGGAATGGGTCACCAGAGGGTGTCTTGGGAGGGTAGAAGTCAGCAGGTCTGGGTGCCAGTCCTGGCTGTGCCCCCACTCACCATCTGACTGTGTGTCAGACACTTGACTTCTCCAACCTCAGTTTCTTCATCTGCAAAATGGCTGTGCTGGATGAGATGATCTCTGGGTCCCTGCCATGTGGGTAAAATGTCCCCATTACTGATCAGGGTACAACCTGCTGCCAATATACCACCAGCAAGATGCTTCCGGACCCATGGCTCATGGCTTTCACTGATGCTGTGTAGAGACTGCCTAGGTCAGCGGACAGAGCAGAGCGGTGGATTGAGTGGGGCGGGGAGAGATCTGACCCCAATGAGCTATTTCAACAGCTATTTGCATGGAATTGATTCAACAGTATGTGGCTCTTTACAGAAACTGGGTTGCTTTTCTGGGGAATATTAACAATGTTTTCAAAACCAGAGCCAGTAGCAATTAGCCAGAAAACCCTGCAGAGGATGAAGCTAGCTTTTTTTTTTTTAACCAATGAAGACATAGGCAGGCCAGGGGAACAGTGTAAGTCACCATACTGTGTAAATTTAGGCATCTCCCATTTCTAGAAAAAAAAAAAACATTGCCAAAATGTTGCTCATGTCACTATGGGGAGAAGGATTAGCCTGAGTAATCACATATGCCTGGGTCCTGGTGCATATTAGGCAGCAGACTAGAAGAAGAGCTAGCAGAGTATGTAAAGTAAATGCAGGATTTTCCTTTTTCAGGATTCCAAAGGGTTTCTGTGCTGGGATCTGAGAACAGGACTGATGGACTGGAGCAGGGGCCAGAGCCATGGGGTTCCCAGGAGAGAGGACCCCCCTGGGAAGGAGAGTTTTCTGCCTTCAGTGTGAGGGCAGCCATGTCATACATGGCGGTGGTGCGGCTCACTCGTGTAAGTGTCATGCTGGATTGGAACCGTTTCTGGGCAAGATGTGTGTTTACCCACTTAGAACCACACTTGTCATCTACGCTCCTCCTCTGGGCAGTCTCATTAACAGCACCACTGCCCACCCAGACCAGAACTCCAGGGTCACTATGGACTCCCTCCTATCCATGCAGGGACGGTCAGGTGCAAACCCCACCCAGCTCCATTGAGCCATGCCATGCACTGTCTGGTTATGGCCCTCCACCCCCTGTATCTACCTCCTGGCCTCTGCTCAACCCAGGGGTCAGTTTGTTGTGTTCCAAGTGCTGAGACACCAGGCATTCTGGGTGAAAATCACCTCGTGCTCCCTAGAACCTGGAGCATTAAGCCCACAGCCTGGAATGGCCTCGATGTCCTTGGATATCTAGGCTTAGCCTGATTTTTGGCTCTGTCTTTTGCTACTTCCTTCCTCCACATGTAGGCTTTGGTTACTATGAGCTAATAGGTTGCTTCTCCTGGAAACATTGCAGGGGCCCAATAATGACGGTAATAAAGTAGAGTGGTGAAGAGGCCAACGGCCAGTGTCCAAGCCCCAGCTCCCCTGCTAGCCGTGTGAACTTGGACGGTTACACGGCTTCTCTGGACCTCAGCTCTCACCTTCCCTTCAGTCCCCACCTGGCTCACATTGTTCTCTGCCCCTCCTCTTCTGACTCTGGCTCTCTGACTCTCTGGGAGTCCCTTGGTGTAGCTCTCAGCAGGAAGAGGAGCCACACCCTGGCTCCTGCGGGATCCCCGGCTGCAGCTGAGCCGGCGTCCTGCACACAGGAGCGGGCCCGGGGTGGGCTTGGTGGATGGGACTCGTGCACAGGGCTAGGGAAGTGATGCCGCGTGCTGCCCTCGCCGCCTCGGTAGGCTGAGTTCCCGGACAGCACTATTAATTCTCTTCCTTGCTTTCTGGCAATTTTTAATTTCAGGAGGAGTCTTGAGTTTCAGAGAGGACTTTTCTGCAGGTCCTTAGGAAGCCTTTGGAATGACCTAGGGTAGCACCCACGGGTTCTTAATGCCTACCTAATGCTCCACCATTCTCCTGCTCTCTCTTTCAACCGGTATCCACTGCTCACCTACTCTGACCGGGCACAGTGCCAGTAGTGGGGCCCACGCCTGCCACTTTCCCTGCCCCATGCTGTTTGCAGGTGACTGGGTGGGAAGGCCTTGACCTGGTGACGGACAGGCAGGGGCTCAGGGAGAAGCCTGGACACAGGGTCTGAGCCAGGCTCGGTTCCCTGGGGCTGGCTGAGCTGCTGCTCAAGAATGGCTCCCCATCCCCCAATCCAGAGTCAGCTGAACCCAGGGCTGCACCCCACGCTGAATGCTGAGCCTGCTATTCACAGGGCTGGGGACTGCACTCCAGCCACCCCAGCTCCCTTCTCTGGGACACAGGTGAGCTGGGCGTGTGCCAGGGACCGCTCTCCAGCTTGCTAGTGGGCACTGCCTGCCAGTGCCTGGCGAGCATTTCTCCCACCTCGCCCGTGCTCCTGTGGCCTTGGCAAGTTCTGTTTGTGTTGAATCTTCAAGGATAAGCTTGCCATGCTAAAGGCTTCCCTCTGCAAGGCTTCCTTTTCTTGGCTCTCTGGCTTTATAGAACCCCCAACAAAATAAATCAGAGCACTACTCCCCCCCCCCCCCCCATACCCGTCTATCTATAAGAGCAGACCTCTTGGGACTTAATGAGCTGGGAGACAACTAAAGATGACTTGTTCCTTTTTCAAACCCTGCTCAAAAGCCTTGTGCTGTCGCTGTCCCCACTCTTAGCAAATCATTCTGTCCTTCCTACTAGCTCCACGCCTTGTCCAGGTTTCTATGGTTACACTCACCAGAGCATATTTGCTGTATTTGCTGCTTTATCTGTCTCCCCTTTTAGCCTCTTGGTTACATCTCATTTATTTTAGCATTCCAGGTGAGTGCTGCACATGACAGATACCCAGGAACTCCCTATGGAAGGAGGAAGGAGGAAGGAGGGAAGGACTGAGGAAAAGAATCATGTCTAACCTGTTTCATAATCTGGATAAAGAAACTAAGGCCCAGAGAGAGGTGACTGTTCCAAGGTGCCATTACTAGCCGGAGGGAGACTGGGGACTAGAACTCAGAACCTTAAGGTCCAAATCAGTGCCTATTTTACCAACTGGGCTGCTCACCCACACAAAGCTCCTTTGCCCATGAAGCAAGCCACCTGGTGTCTAGGTCAGGCCTGGAGTCCCCAAATATAGCAGGGGCAGCTCAGAGCTGTCCCCACAGGCTTAATTGTTGACTGATCTCATCTGCAGTGGCCTTGTACAGACCAAATGTGTGTCCCCCTCAAGTATGAGCCTGCCCCAGCAGCTCCTGCCAGCACAAAGGCAGAGATTCCCTGAACACCACGGGGGCTTTGTGACGTCAGCACAAGGCACAACAGAAACGCCAATTCCAGGGCCCTCACCTGTTCAGTTTCAGACGGCATGCCTGGGGAGGCAGGCAGTGGCCGTGCTCCATGGAAGGGTGACGGACCAAGCGAAGGGCTTTGCAGCCTGGATAGGAGGTGAGCCGAGGCTCTTCCCACCAAGTAGCCCCTGGGGGTCCTGGGGGAATGTGTGGATGCTCTCCAGCCCTCTCACTCCCCTGGCCAGACATGAGTCCCCAGCACTGCTGCCTCCTATCTTGACCCATGTCCCCCTTAAGGGTTTCCCGGAGGCTGAGCCCCCACTGGCCCCCAAGAGAAGCACCGCTGCCTTTGCCAAAGCCCCCGGCGAACGGGGCCTCAGGCGAGAGGCGCTGCTCCAGGCAAGGGAGCTGCGGCCTCCCCAGTTCTCCCACAGCCTGGCACAGCTCCTGGGAGGTTGGAAAAGTTTTGATTATTAACACAGCCAAGCAGCTAATTAAAAATAAATAAATTAGAGAACAACACTGCAGGGGTGATGGGAGCTGTATAGAGCCATGTAGGAAATGGGAGGGGAAGAAAAGTCACATAGGAAAGCCCAGGTTACCTTTGCTGGGTCATGAAGAAGGCAGAGAGGGTTGGCATTTTTTGTTTCTGACACAGAGCTCTACGGGAGCTTCCCCTGCTCAGTGAAATGGTCATGATCAACTCTGGGTTAATCGCAATGCAAGGTCGGGGGGTGGGATAGGGTGATGGTAAAGGGTGGGGGCTCAGGCTTGGGTTGAATGTTGGGGGGTAGGGGTCCAGAGTTGGGGTGGAACTTCGGTATAGGATGTGGGTGTCTATTGTGACACTGCTTAAGTCTTGCTTATATACTTCATACTCTGCATGTCTGAATGCAGACATGAACCTTGAACCTTTGGGACATTTTTGGATTTCAAGTAAGCATCAAAGCAGTGGGCTTAAGGCTGTGATTATGAGTTAGATGTCTATGGAGATGGGAAGAGCACCAGACTTTGAGTCAAAAACCCAGAATTGACATAGAACTGAACCTCAGTTTTATCATCTACGAAATGGGACTGACAACAGTGATAGAGTAAGAATCTATGTGGGGTGTACAGTGATTTATAACCCGCAGATTATGCTACAATGGCAGCTGGTGGAGACTTAGTGACTCAAACAGCTGGTTTGTCAGCAGTAGCTTTGCTTATCACCACTGTAAAACCCTGGGCAAGATTCTGAACTGGGTGAGCCCGTTCGTTGTCTGTAAATTGAGGACAACAGTGACCCAGACCACCAGGGCTGGTGTGAAGATTACAGGAGATAGTCGCGGAAGGTCTTTATCCAGCTGTGCCTCACAAAAGCTGGGCATAATAACCAGTGGAGAAAGACCTGGGCTTCCTAGCCTCTTAGTGCTGGATTTTCATAGAGTATAGCAAGATGATGTTCAGTAGATGAACACTGTTCTGAGGGAGAGAGGAAATTGGACGCTTCACCCCAAACATACTAGCCGGGAGAATCACCCTCAGCGGTCCAGGCTTGCTTACTGCACCTGCGCAGTGGCGGTGGTGGGCGGGGCGACGATGAACAGCGGACTAGTGCCGCCCACCCGCCGCCCTGTGGTGGTGGAGAATGGTTCTATGAAGAAGGTGGAAGGGCGGGGATCAGGTGAGGCTGGGGCAGCACTCACCAATGTAGACACTAGCACTGCTACGAGTCTTAGAGGGGCTCGGGGGAGGACCAGCAGCTGGACTCTGATGGGTATTGCAGGGAGGGAACATTCTCCTGCGGGAGGAATGGAAGGGTCCTCATGGACAAGGCCCATCCAGGGGAATTCTGGTTTATTTCCAGGGACTTTGTGCGCTGCAGAATGTGGTGTCATTGTGGGAGAGATGAGCCAGCAGTCTGCCCATATCTACCTCTCAGATCACAGCAGGTCCAAGGAGCAGATGCCAGAAACACAGGACTGGAGACTGAGGCTTGGACCTTCAGAAACCAGCCTCCCCCCCACCCCATAAGGAAGATGGAGCTTGGCTGAAGAGGTACCTGGGGTCTGGTCCATGTCCAGCCAGACCCCAGGCAAGGGATTTTGACTCCAAGCGGGGAGATCTGTATGGGGGAAGCTCCCCGAACTGGTAGCGTCTCTGGAGATATGTGTGCTGTCCATTTGCTAGTTCATGTCTTCTCCTCACCAGTCTCAAAGGAGTGCAACACCCAACAGACAGCCTCTGCTCCGCTCTGGCTGGAAGGGACCCTGAAGGTGCTCACTCTGTTTCCTGACCGCTTCCTCCTATAGGGACCCTGGCACAGGCAGGATGTGTAAGGTCAGGACCCTTCTACAGATATTTTGGCTGAGCACCTCACAACAGGCCCTCCAGCTACAGCCTTCCAGCTACAGCCTTCCCTTCTCCTCCCTGTGCCCAGTGAGTGTTGTCTACAATGAGTGTCCACCTCCTTGACCTCCACCCCCCTCCCACTCCTAAGAGTGCTCTTACCATAGCTGCCATGGAACTCTGTGTGGCCAAACCCAATGGCCACTTTCTAGGCCTTAAAATGCTTGATGTGTCCTTTGTCTTTAATACAGTCAACCCCTCCCTGATCTCCAGCTTCTATGACATTGTTTCTCCTGGTTTTATTCCCACTGATCAGAATGGTTCTCCTATAAGTCCTCTTGGAGGTAGTTCCAACTTGGCTGGGACTCTTCTGGTTTTAGTACTAAAAGTCCCACAGCTGGGAGCCCTTCAGTTCAGGGTAAGTGGGGATCACTGTTGACCCCAGACTCACCCTGCCCACTTCGGATGCTTCATGTCGCACTCTTACACTGCTGTGTTCTCAGAGTCCATGCTCTCCCGGCAGGTGCTCACCCATTTCCATGGCTGTAACCACTATCTGGGTGGGGACAATCCCTGAGATCCAGAGCTATGAGCTAACTGCTCAATAAGCATGTCTGCTCAGATGTCTCCTGGCAACTCAAACTCACCATGCTGACATCCGACCTGCCATTTAGTCTCTATTGCAATGAAGAGCTCCACCACCAACCCAAGAGTTACATATTCTAAACAACTGTACCCTCTTAACCCAATCCAATTAACGTCCTAATCTTGTCATTTTATCTTCTAAATCTCTTGACTCTCTCCAAGTATTTCCATCCCCACTATCACTTCCATAGTGCAGGTTACCACCATCTATTGTCCTAATCAGGACAGACTACAATGATCATTCCTGGGATGGTGAATATTATGGGTTGAGTTGTGTCCCCCAAAATTTGTTGAAGTCCTAATTCAGGGGTCGGGAACTTATGGCTCTCAAGCCAGATGTGGCTCTTTTCATGGCTGCATCTGGCTCACAGACAAATCTTTAATAAAAGTGACGTCACGGAAATGGCGCCGTGAGCAGCGCGTCCGACAGATCTCCCCAAAATCACAACAAATTTATCAACTAGAAACAGGAAAATTTATCTTCGGAGCATTACGGAGTTCCACACAAACTGAAAGCAAAAGGACTGTTATCACTTGAATCTGAGAGACGAGGGTGTGGAGGAAGCTACCGCAGGGACGTTCATTCAAGCCGCGAGGAAGTGCGCCTGTGGTAAGTCATCCCGCACTCGGGAGCCGCGAGCAGCCACCGCCGCGAGCCGCCTCGAGCCGCCGCGAGCAGCGCCCGGGTCGGTTGCAGAGCGAGCACCGCCCACACTCCGGAGCGGCGAGCAGCCGCTGGCGCGCGCCCGGTCTGGTTGCAGACCGAGCATTGCAGACCGAGCACCGCTAACGTTCCCAGTGGCCCACGCACGGGGAGCGGGAGAGGCCCCAGGGCGGTATTCCCTACTTGGGAGATTCTCTCCGCGGGCGGGGCACCTCACCCAGCCATTCAAGCTAACAATCAAGCGTTGGGGGAGGGGCACTCGCAGGCAGCCTGAAATACCTTCGGGAGCACAGCTGCGACCCAATTACTAAAATTAACTTAACCCGTGAAATCTGCGCACCCTCGGTTCTAATTGATAAGATCTGTCAGTTCACCGACCCAAGACAAGAGGCGTGATATTTTTTAGTGCCTCTCGCTAAAGGGGCGGGGGCAACTTCTGATTGATAGAGCCTCCATATTCAGGGATAAACGCTAACAAGAAGGACTTGGCAGATAATAAGATCTATATCACACTAGTCGCAAGCAGAGACTAGTGCCACTTCTTACCAGCCAAAACAGGCTACAAAGTGTGGAAAGCCTGGGTTGAGAGGTCCAACTGAATGCTAGGCGCTGAACAGTCACCTTGACAACAATTGACTCCCACCCCCGCCTGATTACACTGGAGGCCCTGACTGTCAGAGCCCTTCCCAAAGCCTTGCACTGAGTGGGGATAGAGTGGGGATTTCCCAGCTCTTTGAGCCTCTTACTCCCCAGGCAGAAGCAGTGGCAGCCTTATAGCTGGATCACCAGGCTGCTAATTCAGGAAGGGGGGACTAGGAGAGAGAATCCACGAAAGCAAACTCTCTCATCGTTGGACCCTGCAAACGCCAACAAGCCTTGACTACCAGCAAGACTAAAGCCAATTATATGACATTGCCATAGAATCCCATCAACTGCAAATCCCTACCTAAATGTGACACAGGGGCAGAGCCTGGGGTACAGAGTCACCGACCAGGAAGAGGGAGAGAAAAGAAAAAGGAAGAAGTTAACATCTCAAAATCAAGAAAAATCCACAGACTTTACAACTTGTTCCACTAATTTTTTGTTGTTGTTGTTGTTGTTTCTTCTATCTTATTGCCTTTATTTCCCCCACCTCGGTCCTTCTATTCTCTGCCCATCTTATGCTTCCCTTTTCTTGAACTACACTACCCATAAGTGTTACATTTTATTTCTCTTCTTCATCCTCACCCTCCTTTGGGGTTATACTCCAGGACACTTAACTCTCACTCTCTCCTCTTTTGTTTTTTTTTGTTTGTTTGTTTGTTTTTTGCTTTATTTTGTTTTTTTCTCTTCCTTTTTTATTTCTTCCTTCGTTTTTCTCTTTTTCTTATTTTTTCCTTTCTATTCGTTTTTTCTTTTCTCGTTTTACTTTCCTCCCATTTAATCCTCAATCACGAACAAATTAGTTAATTTGGGACTCAAGGTTTTTTTTGGCTTTATTTTTCTTTTTCGCTTTTGTTTTTGTTTTTTTCTTGTTAGTTTATTTTTGTGGCATTTTGGGTCCTCCCAACCCAAGGTCTCCATTGTATTTGGTCTTTGCTCCACTTAATACAACATATTTTTACTTATTATTTTTTATTTTTTTCTTCTTTATTATTCCTTTTTTTGTCCTTTTTTCTGGTTTCCTCTTATCCCTCTCATTATACCTCTTAGTTGACCATCACCCGCAGGCAGATCAACTTATGCTTGTCTAAGATTTTCTTCCTTTTTTTTTTTTTTTTTTTTTGCATTTAGTAGGTCCCTACTCCCCTTTTTTTTTTTTGCCCCTTGAACTCTTCACCGCAAACCAGGCCCTCCATTATAGGCACGATATTTCCCTGAGGAAAGGGAGAGGAGGGAAGGAGAAGAAAGAAAAAAAAAGGGGGAAATAATAAATTATTACTGCTTTTTTTTGTGGGGTGTTTTACCCTTTGTTTTTTTTTTTTTTGTTTTTTTTTTTTTTTACTTTTTACTCTTTATTAATTCTAATTAGTGCTATCAACAAGACCACCCTCAGATGCCAATAAGAAAGAGGAAATAGAATATTATGGATACAAAAGAAAGAGAGGTAACACAAATAGATGTGGAAAAATCTATGGAGAAAAGACTTAACATATTGGAAGCCTTGGAGCTAAATGACAGAGAATTTAAAATAGAAATCTTAAAAATACTCAGAGATATACAAGAAAACACAGAAAGGCAATATAGGGAGATCAGAAAACAACTCAATGAACACAAAGAATATATTACCAAGGAAATTGAAACTATAAAAACAAATCAAACAGAAATGAAAAACTCAATTCACGAGCTGAAAAACGAGGTAACAAGCTTAGCTAGCAGAACAACCCAGATTGAAGATAGGATTAGTGAAATAGAAGACAAACAACTTGAGGCACAACAGAGAGAAGAAGAAAGAGACTCAAAAATAATAAAAAACGAGAAAGCCCTACAGGAATTATCTGACTCCATCAGAAAGAATAACATAAGAATAATAGGTATATCAGAGGGAGAAGAGAAAGAAAATGGAATGGAGAATATACTCAAACAAATAATAGACGAGAACTTCCCAAGCCTGTGGAAAGAACTAAAGCCTCAAATTCAAGAAGCAAACAGAACACCGAGTTTTCTTAACCCCAACAAACCCACTCCAAGGCACATCATAATAAAGATGACACAAACCAATGACAAAGAAAAAATTCTCAAGGCAGCCAGGGAAAAGAAGAGTACAACATATAAAGGAAGGCCTATTAGATTATCATCAGATTTCTCAGCAGAAACTCTACAAGCTAGAAGAGAGTGGACCCCAATATTTAAAGCCCTGAAAGAGAGGAACTTTCAGCCAAGAATACTATACCCATCAAAGCTATCCTTCAAGTATGAAGGAGATATAAAAACATTCACAAATACAGAAAAGATGAGAGAATTTATCACGAGAAAGCCCCCACTCCAGGAAATACTAAAGGGGGTTTTCCAACCAGATTCAAAGAACAAAAGAAAACAACACCACAAGTAACAGCTCCACCAAGAACACAATAAAACCAAACTTAAACTGTGACAACAAAGGAAAAAAAAAGGGAGGAGAGAATGGAGATTAACAGTAGCAAAGGACGATGAAGTGCAGAAATACTTATAAGATAGGGTACTACAATGAATATGGTAGGTACCCTTTTCATTACTTAATGGTAACCACCCTAGAAAAAACCACCACAAAAACACATGTCTTAAAAAAGGTAGCAACAGAGGAAAGAAGTATGGAACACAAACAAACAGAAACAAATGATAGAAAAACAAAAGAGAAGAATCAAACTAGATACAAAACTAACAGAAAGCAATTTATAAAATGGCAGTAGGGAACCCACAAGTGTCAATAATTACACTAAATGTAAATGGATTAAACTTACCAATAAAAAGACACAGAGTAGCAGAATGGATTAAAAAAGAAAATCCAACTATATGCTGCCTACAAGAAACACATCTAAGCAACAAGGATAAAAACAAATTCAAAGTGAAAGGCTGGAAAACAATACTCCAAGCAAACAACACCCAAAAAAAAGCAGGTGTAGCAATACTCATATCTGATAATGCTGACTACAAGACAGAAAAAGTACTCAGAGACAAAAATGGTCACTTCATAATGATTAAGGGGCACTGAATCAAGAAGACATAACAATCCTTAATATATATGCACCAAACCAAGGAGCACCAAAATATATAAGACAGCTACTTATTGACCTTAAAACAAAAACTAACAAAAATACAATCATACTTGGAGACCTCAATACTCCGCTGACGGCTCTAGATCGGTCATCCAAACAGAGAATCAATAAAGATATAGCGGCCTTAAACGAAATACTAGAACACCTGGATATGATAGACATCTACAGGACACTTCATCCCAAAGCGACAGAGTATACATTTTTCTCTAGTGTACATGGAACATTCTCAAGAATTGACCATATGTTGGGCCACAAAGACAATATCAGCAAATTTAGAAAAATTGAAATTGTACCAAGCATATTTTCTGATCATAAAGCCTTGAAACTAGAATTCAACTGCAAAAAAGAGGGGGAAAAACCCACAAAAATGTGGAAACTAAACAACATACTTCTAAAAAATGAATGGGTCAAAGAAGAAATAAGCGCAGAGATCAAAAGATACATACAGACAAATGAAAATACGACATATCAGAATCTCTGGGATGCAGCAAAAGCAGTAATAAGAGGAAAGTTCATATCACTTCAGGCCTATATGAACAAACAAGAGAGAGCCGAAGTAAACCACTTAACTTCACACCTTAAGGAACTAGAAAAAGAAGAACAAAGACAACCCAAAACCAGCCGAAGAAAGGAGATAATAAAAATCAGAGCAGAAATAAATGAAATAGAGAACAGAAAAACTATAGAAAAAATCAATAAAACAAGGAGCTGGTTCTTTGAAAAGATCAACAAAATTGACAAACCCTTGGCAAGACTCACCAAGGAAAAAAGGCACAGGACTCAAATAAACAAAATCCAAAATGAAAGAGGAGAGATCACCACAGACATCATAGATATACAAAGAATTATTGTAAAATACTATGAAAAATTATATGCCACCAAATACAACAATCTAGAAGAAATGGATAAATTCCTAGAACAATACAACCTTCCTAGACTGAGTCATGAAGAAGCAGAAAGCCTAAACAGACCAATCAGCAGGGAGGAAATAGAAAAAACTATTAAAAACCTCCCCAAAAATAAAAGTCCAGGCCCAGACGGTTATACTAGTGAATTCTATCAAACATTCAAAGAAGACTTGGTTCCTATTCTACTCAAAGTCTTCCAAAAAATTGAAGAAGAAGCAATACTTCCAAACACATTTTATGAGGCCAACATAACCCTCATACCAAAACCTGGCAAGGATGGCACAAAGAAAGAAAACTACAGACCAATATCTCTAATGAATACAGATGCTAAAATTCTAAACAAAATACTGGCAAACCGAATACAACAACATATTAAAAAAATAATACATCATGATCAAGTGGGATTCATCCCAGAATCTCAAGGATGGTTCAACATACGCAAAATGGTTAACGTAATACACCATATCAACAAAACAAAGAACAAAAACCACATGATCTTATCAATAGATGCAGAAAAGGCTTTTGATAAAATACAACACAATTTTATGTTTAAGACTCTCAACAAAATGGGTATAGAAGGAAAATATCTCAACATGATAAAGGCCATATATGATAAACCATCAGCCAACATCATTTTAAACAGCATAAAACTGAGGACTTTCTACCTTAAATCAGGAACAAGACAGGGTTGTCCACTCTCTCCACTCTTATTTAACGTGGTGCTAGAAGTTCTGGCCAGAGCAATCAGACAAGACAAAGAAATAAAAGGCATCCATATTGGAAAAGAAGAAGTAAAGGTATCACTTTTTGCTGATGATATGATCCTATACATCGAAAACCCGAAGGACTCCACAAAAAGATTATTAGAAACAATAAACCAATACAGTAAGGTCGCAGGATACAAAATTAACATACAGAAGTCCATAGCCTTTCTCTATGCCAACAATGAAATATTAGAAAACGAACTCAAAAAAATAATCCCCTTCACGATTGCAAAAAATAAAATAAAATACCTAGGAATAAACATAACAAAGAATGTAAAGGACCTATATAATGAAAATTACAAAGCATTGTTAAGGGAAATCGAAAAAGATACAATGAGATGGAAAAATATTCCTTGTTCTTGGATAGGAAGAATAAATATAATCAAAATGGCCATATTACCCAAAGCAATATACAAATTTAATGCAATTCCCATCAAAATCCCTATGAGATTTTTTAAAGAAATGGAACAAAAAATCATCAGATTTATATGGAACTATAAAAAACCCCGAATAGCCAAAACAATCCTAAGGAAAAAGAATGAAGCTGGGGGCATTACAATACCTGACTTTAAACTATATTATAGGGCCACAATAATCAAAACAGCATGGTATTGGCAGAAAAATAGACACTCAGACCAATGGAACAGAATAGAAAGCCCAGAAATAAAACCACATATATATGGTCAAATAATCTTTGATAAAGGGGCCAACAACACACAATGGAGAAAAGAAAGCCTCTTCAACAAATGGTGTTGGGAAAACTGGAAAGCCACATGCAAAAGAATGAAACTCGACTACAGCCTGTCCCCGTGTACTAAAATTAATTCAAAATGGATCAAAGACCTAAATATAAGACCTGAAACAATAAAGTACATAGAAGAAGACATAGGTACTAAACTCATGGACCTGGGTTTTAAAGAACATTTTATGAACTTGACTCCAATGGCAAGAGAAGTGAAGGCAAAGATAAATGAATGGGACTACATCAGAATAAAAAGTTTTTGCTCAGCAAGAGAAATTGATATAAAAATAAACAGACAGCCAACTAAATGGGAAATGATATTTTCAAACAACAGCTCAGATAAGGGCCTAATATCCAAAATTTACAAAGAACTCATAAAACTCAACAACAAACAAACAAACAATCCAATAAAAAAATGGGAAGAGGACATGAATAGACACTTCTCCCAGGAAGAGATACAAATGGCCAACAGATATATGAAAAGATGCTCAGCTTCATTAGTTATTAGGGAAATGCAAATCAAAACTACAATGAGATACCACCTCACCCCTGTTAGATTAGCTATTATCAACAAGACGGGTAATAGCAAATGTTGGAGAGGCTGTGGAGAAAAAGGAACCCTCATTCACTGTTGGTGGGACTGTAAAGTAGTACAACCATTATGGAGGAAAGTATGGTGGTTCCTCAAAAAACTGCAAATAGAACTACCTTATGACCCAGCAATCCCTCTACTGGGTATATACCCCAAAACCTCAGAAACATTGATACGTGAAGACACATGTAGCCCCATGTTCATTGCAGCACTGTTCACAGTGGCCAAGACATGGAAACAACCAAAAAGCCCTTCAATAGAAGACTGGATAAAGAAGATGTGGCACATATACACTATGGAATACTACTCAGCCATAAGAAATGATGACATCAGATCATTTACAGCAAAATGGTGGGATCTTGATAACATTATAAGGAGTGAAATAAGTAAATCAGAAAAAAACAAGAACTACATGATTCCATACATTGGTGGAACATAAAAATGAGACTAAGAGACATGGACAAGTGTGTGGTGGTTACCAGGGGTGGGGGGAGGGAGGACAGGGGGAGAGTTAGGGGGAGGGGGAGGGGCACAGAGAACTAGATAGAGGGTGGCGAAGGACAATCTGACTTTGGGCGAGGGGTATGCAACATAATTTAATGACAAGGTAACCTAGACATGTTTTCTTTGAATATATGTACCCTGATTTATTAATGTCATCCCATTACCATTAATAAAAATTTATTTAAAAAAAAATCTTTAATAAAAAAAATAATAACGTTAAAAATATAAAACATTCTCATGTATTACAATCCATTCATTTCCTACCGCTCATGTTCATGGTTGCGGGTGGCTGGAGCCAATCACAGCTGTCCTCTGGGACAACACCAAATTTTTATTGGATAATGCGTAACGTACACGGGTCGTTGTATGGCTCTCACGGAATTACATTTTAAAATATGTGGCGTTCATGGCTCTCTCAGCCAAAAAGGTTCCCGGCCCCTGTCCTAACCCCACTATCTGTGAATGTGACATTATTTGGAAATATGTTCTTGGCAGATGTAATCCAATCATGATAAAGTCATTAGGATGGCCCTAATGAAGAAGAAAATGCCATATGAAGACAGAGACACAGGAAGAGCAGCACATGAGGACAGATGCAGAGATTAGAGGAGTGATGCAGCTGCAAGCCAAGGACTGCCAGCCACTACCTGAGGCCAGGAAGAGGCGAGGAGACATTCTACCTAGTGTTTCAGAGGGAGCACAGCCCTGCTGACACTTTGACTTTGGACTTCTGGCCTCCAGAGCTATGAGACAATTTCTGTTGTTTAAAGCCACCTGGTTTATAGTACTTTGTGACAGCAGCTCTAGGAATCTAATACAGTAAGATATGAGCAATTGTTATTTTCTTATTTATAATTTTCAGTATTTTAGAGATTACTTGTAGTGGATACATAAGATTCTTATGATCAGGAAAAACATACTTATTCTTTAAAAATCATTCTCATTCAGCAAGAATCCTAAACACACTATTGGATTTATCTTTAAGAATCAGAACTATGTGCACCCACACAGCTGGCTGATCATGTCAGCATGGCTCTATTACTCCACTGCCTTCATCAACACTTCACTATTCCAGGAAACACTTGCCCAGGAAGATAAAAGTTGCAAATAAAATACATTTATTGTTTGTTTCAGGAACTTTGCAAAAACAAAAACAACACATTTAAACAAACATCAAGTCCTTCAAATTTTTAATAGCATCAAATGACTATCAACTCTTCAAGACTCTTTGGAACCATTGCCTTGCTATGTCCACCAAACCTAACCAATGGTCCTTCCCAATCTTAACCAATTTCATTAATCTTAATGAAAGACCCTGAAAATGAAGACATATCCCATCTCTGCCTTTGCATCTCTGAGATCTAAGACTCTGTCAGGGGTGTACCCTTCCCATGGTAAGCAGGCATCTCGGCTCTGCCTCATCAGCAGATTGGTTTGGTAGTATTTTCAGTCTTCTACATCTAATACAGGTATATCCAAAATATTGAGTTTGTTGAATGCCTTCTGTGTACAGAGATTGAGCTAAGCACTCAATATATACAATTTCAGGGTATCTGCTAAATGAACTGTTAAAAGATAAACTGAGGCATATTAAAAATTTTAAGAGTTTATTTGAGCAAAAATCAATTAAAATCAGGCAGCATCCAATCTAGCAGATAGAAAGCAGCTCCTAGTCACAAAATGAAAGACTTTTATAGGCAAGAGGGAGCCAGAACAAGGGTGTTATACCAGGTGAAGAAACAGGTTGGTCATCACAAGGCTACTCTCTTTTAGGAGATGGCAAGGTTCCATCAGGTGGAATTACTTAACTAGTGCTGGTCAGGTGATTCCTGTAGGCTGGTCTAAGATTCCAGTTCTGGGTGGGCCAAAAATGTAATTAAATTAAGTCTTAGTTTGGTGATGTGGGGCTTGGCAAAAGTGACTCCATTTTTGGGACTGTTGTCTTGGTTTTAACCAACCCCAAGAGGTTAGAAATGAGTGGGGGAAGCTGGGGAAAGAGTCTCAGCCAGTGTCAAGTGGCATGCCCAAGGCCACACTGTTAGAAACAGTAGAGCTAGGTCTGGCTAACTGCAAAGCTGGCCCTCTGAGTACTTTGCCTCTCCCCATCAATGAGACTGTAGCACAAAATACACATATTCCCATCTGCTACCACTTATCCTGATAATTGCCTGAAATGGACCATTTCCACCCCTGGAAGACCTGCCCTGCCAGGTTTCCGGAGGGAAGTCACCGTGGAGACCATTCCCATCTCACACAGAGCCAGTGCCTGTCCTGCCCACAGGACCTCTCTTACTCTGCCCAGGCCTGAGGCTGTGAACCATGAGAAGCAAATAGACTTTGGTGGAAAACAAGCCATTATTTCAGTCACATTTCCCACCACAAGGCACTTGTGCAACAAGTTAGCAAGCAAGGAAGAGATGGACCCTTTGCACAGCTAGCAGGGACACCAGACTCAGTGTTGTGTTTATCTGTCCTTTATTCAGATGGCGTGTGGCACAGACTCCATGTCAACCTGCAGACCTGATTCTTTTCTTCCCCCTCAGTAGCAAATGTACATATTTGCTTTAGTACTGCCCATGGGTGGTCTTTGATTTGGAAGAAATCAACCCCAGAGTGCTGACTCAAAAAAACGAAGGTAGCTTAACTCATTTGGTTCTGGGGGGGGGGTATGTGGGGGCGAATTCACTTACCCAGAAGAAGAAGTTGAAGACAAAAAGTAAATACTTCAGGTAGACAATCAGCCAATCATCCTGCTCAGCCTTGTAATGGGCCATGGTTGCAGGGCCTGCAAAGAAGACACACATGCTGGGCTTGAGGTCCACAGAGAACCAGCCTGCCCCTCCCGGAGCCAGAGCTCCTGTGCGAGGTGCCCTTCAAGGGGCTTATTAGCCTGTCTGGCCAGGGGAGTCTGAGGCTGTGGGTGTGGAACCTGGAGCAGAGAGCAGAGAAATGGAAAGGCTACTGACACATGGCAGTGAGTTGGGCAGAATTGTCAAAATCTTAGCTTTGGCCTTTTGACACAGGTCTAACCTACAAGTCTTCCTAAAGACTTTGCATGGCCTGTTGTGTTCTTATTCTCTCCCATCTCATCAGGTTTGCAGGATACAAGCTTATTTGTCTTGTGCGCCCGTGTGTGCACGCACACACACACACACCCTTCACACCATTTGAATGGGACCTCTGCATGCATGGGTGAAGCATGAATACCAAATCACATTATCTGTGCTGGAAAGGACTTTGACAATTGTCCAGTCCACCCTACCTACCCCTGCAGCTTGACTTCCCAAATGAGGTCAGCAGGCTTAGTGGTTTTCCAGGAAGAGATACAACAGCTCTGGAGTCTGACTCCCTGAGATCAAACCTGGATCTATCGTAAGATGTGTGAGGCTTTGGATAAGTCCTATTCCTCAGGCTCTTCATCTATAAAGGGGTCAATAATGACACCTACATTGCAGATTTGTCTCGAAGATGAAGTTAGATGCTCTAGGAGAGGGGTTTAGAGTATCTGTGGCACACAGGAAGTGCTCACTAAATATTTGTTAGCTATTATTATCACAC
This sequence comes from Saccopteryx leptura, assembly GCF_036850995.1. Classification (NCBI taxonomy): domain Eukaryota; kingdom Metazoa; phylum Chordata; class Mammalia; order Chiroptera; family Emballonuridae; genus Saccopteryx; species Saccopteryx leptura. The sequence continues at coordinate 114,731,933 of NC_089504.1, forward strand.
GTAGCAGTTCGCAGAACCCAGGACTCCAGCTCTAACATTCCTAGTCTTCTTTGCCCCAGAACCATGCTTCCTTTCCTTGCCCTGATGTCCACTGATGGACTCTCTGGGAACCATGACATCAGCTGATAACAAAGGCAGGTTCATTGTGCCTGGGAGTCCTGTCTGCTTCTTAGTAGACTGAACAATGTCCTGTGTGGTTACATCATTTCCTTGGGATCCCTGTCCCTGTCCCTGTCCTGAGCCACCACACTGCCTTTTATTTCAAGCTCATGGGCTCTTGGGACAGGAAGAGAGGAAGAGAGAAAAGAAAAGGTGGCTGTCTTATTCTATTTGCAAACCTTGAAGAAAGTAATTTTAAGACTTTTAGTCTTCTTAAAAAAAAGACAATTTTTTTTTTTCCGATTTAGCCTGAGATGCAGGGTGGTAGAAAAAAATACAAAATGAGAAAAAAAGAAGTCTATAAAAATGTTTAAAAGAAAGATGACAGATGGGGTCAGCCTGGCGACGGGAAGGGGAGCTGTTATAGGGTCCTTCTGCAGGACGCCCTGACAAGAGCTCCTCTGGGCCCCTGTGGGCCACTGGTAAACTGACAGGTGGTGTGGGCCCGGGCTCTCCTGTGGCCATGCCCTCCTCCATCTGCCTGGCCCTCCCCTCCCAGCCAGGGCCCACTGAACTCATGCCACAGTGCATTCTCTAGTCCCACAAACCTAGCGGTCAGGACACTCCAAACAGGGGTAGTCAACCTTTTTATACCCACCGCCCACTTTTGTATCTCTGTTAGTAGTAAAATTTCCTAACCGCCCACTGGTTCCACAGTAATGGTGATTTATAAAGTAGGGAAGTAACTTTACCTTATAAAATTTATAAAGCAGAGTTACAGCAAGTTAAAGCAGATAATAATAATTACTTACCAAGTACTTTATGTCGGATTTTTGCTAAGTTTGGCAGAATAAATCTTTATAAAACAACTTACTATAGTTAAATCTATCTTTTTATTTATACTTTGGTTGCTCCGCTACCGCGCACCATGAAAGCTGGAACTCCCACTAGTGGGCGGTAGGGACCAGGTTGACTACCGCTGTTCTAAAGGAAAACTGTATTTTTATAAAAGGAATTCAGACACAAGACAAGACTTAACAAATTTAAACACATTTTTAGTGGTAAAATTCCAGGCATCAGTGGTAGAGAAGATAGAACCACAAAATGTCAGGGTTAGGGGAAGCCTTTGAGCTCATTCTAATTGACCCTTCTGCAGAGGGCATGAGGAAATAAACGCATGTCTGTTAGGACACGCCTCTTCAATGACCGCTCTGAAGTCTCAGGCTAACTGTGGGTAGCAGTTTCCCATCTCTAGGGTTCAGCGCTCTTTCCCTGCTCACCCCCACCATTTGTGGGCCCCGTGTTGGGGTGGCAGAGGCCCCAGAGAAGTGTCAGGACCAGCTGGGAGCCAGATGCTTGGATCTGATAGCTAGTGTTGTTATTTCCTGGCGCTGTGACTTGGGCCAAGTGGCTTAACCCTCCATGGTCCCACTCTAGGCTCATCTTGTCCTCCTCTCTGCTCTTTTGGGGGTGGGGTAATATTGATAGAACAGCCACGGGCATTCCGGGAGCTTTAACGGTCTCATCTTGTTTGTTTGTTTATAAAAACACAACATTCCAGAGAACCAAAAATTGTACCTTCCCACCAAACACTAGTAAAGGGCATGTCTTCTGCTCCATACCTTTTTGTTTTTTGTTAATGCTTTTGAAAACAAATGAATTTTTATATAACTAAAGTTTTTAAAGTGTGGGGGAAAAAAAAGAATCATCTGTAGAGCTTGTTAAAACAGATTGCTCAGCCCCCGCCCCCCAAGGGCTTCAGATTCATCAGGCCTGGAGAATGTACTCCTAGGTGGCACGAGCAAACATCTGATTTGCCCAGGACTGAGGGATTTCTCTGAGTAAGAGACCTTCAGTGCTAAACCCGGATAATCCCGGGCACACTGGGATGGTTGGTCACCCTACTCTCAAATGCTGCTGACACCAGGGGTCTCAGGACACCCTCTGAATATGTGTTCTTTAAAGCCCCTTCTGGTTCTGAAAGTCCATGACCCTGCATGTAATCATCCTTTGCATCTGAGCAGACAACTGAGTGGGGTACGGGTGGAGCACCACTTTTAGGACAGCTCCTGATGAGATGCCAAGGACTTCCCAGACAGCTTTGTAATGCCGCCTGAGGGCACTGGCCCCTCCAGGCCAAGGCTCTGAGTGCAGAACAAAGCTGGGATTCAGGGCAGCCAGCAGGCCGGGGGGCCGCTAATGGCACAGTGGGGACCCACACGACAGGACATTTCTGAAAAGCAACTGCAAATGCCTTACTGGTGAGGCGATGGCTTCGGGGGACTTTCATCAGGGCCCAACATGTAGCATTATGGATCCCCGAGTGCAATGAATGTGCCATGAGCCTCAAAGGGCAGAGGAGATGAGGGATGTGCAGAAAGAGCCCAGCTGGCTAGCCAGATGTGTTGGTGGGCAGGGTGGGGTTCAGCAAGGAGGTGTGTCCAAGAGCAGAGTGGCTGTGCTGGGGCAGAGCTGAGTCTCCTCATGCTGATGGGTGGCCGGGGTGTTGGGGGGAGTGCTTGGGAACTGACTACGCATTGCTCATGAACACAAGGCACTGTTGTCCTCAGCGCTACCCTCATCCTTCACTCACTCAACAAACATGCATTGAGCTCCCATTCTGTGCCAGGAGCTGTCCTCAGAACAACTGGAGTTTGTCCTGAAGGAGCTCATAGCAACCATGGTAGCACAGGGGAAGTGGCATTAATTCTGCCAGAGCTGCATTTAATCTGATCCCTGAGGACAGGCAGAAAGGGAGGGAGGGCTGTTCAGGCAAAGGCACCAGAGTGAGCAGAGGTCTGGAGGTATGGCTGGGCCCAGGGTCTAGGCCAGGGGTCCCCAAACGTTTTACACAGGGGGCCGGTTCACTGTCTCTCAGACCGTTGGAGGGCTGGACTATAAAAAAAACAAACTATGAACGAATCCCTATGCACACTGCACATATCTTATTTTAAAGTAAAAAAACAAAACGGGAACAAATATAATATTTAAAATAAAGAACAAGTAAATTTAAATCAACAAAATGACCAGTATTTCAATGGGAACTATGGGCCTGCTTTTGGCTAATGAGATGGTCAATGTCCGGTTCCATATTTGTCACTGCTAGCCGTAACAAGCGATATGACACGCTTCCAGAGCCATGACGCGTGTGTCCCGCGTCACCGGAAGTAGTACTGTACGTGAGCGACACCGCACTTTGTGGATGCTCCACATACAGCATCCGCATCCTGTGCCCCTCTCACTGACCACCAATGAAAGAGGTGCCCCTTCCGGAAGTGCAGCGGCCCGGAGGCCGTAGTTTGGGGACCCCTGACCTAGGCTCTGGAAAGAATGGAAAACCAGGAGAGGGTTCCAGGGCAATCTCGTCCACTCAGAGCTGTGACTTTCCCCTTTCCCACCACTCTATTCCCAGGGTCTCACCAGCCACTTTTTCTCTGTCTGCTCCCTGAGCAAGAGCTCAGGCTGGGGCTACCCTGGCTCTCCATTCTCTAAGGGGAGAAAACCCCATATCAGGCATGGGGCTGGTGGGCTCCTGAGGAACTGGGTGATTCTAAAACAAAACCAGACCCCACCCCAGCCCCACCCCTTCAAAAAAATGCCAGTTTCCACTTCTGCATTCTTGACGAACAGGAGACCCAGCTGCATGACGGTCAAGTTAAAAACAGATGGAAAGGAAACAAGTCTGGTGGTTTAATGTATAACTTAAGTTTGGCTCCTAATGAAACCTGGTCACAGCCCTGTATACTGTGGGGTCCTTCTCCTGTGCAGACAGCCTCATCCTTCTTTGTCCTCATTTCCCTCTTAGTTAATTTCCACTCTTCTGGCCTAGTCCTGGTGGGTGGAAAGTCCCTCTGAAGCAGTCACAAGAATTGGGCTTCCTCAGACCCTCTGAGTGGGACAGTTGGAAGGAGCCCCTTGGAGATCTGAGAAAGCCAAGTCTGAGGGTGTGGGGTTTGGGGGGGAGGGGTCACACTGCTAATTAGTGGCAGGGCAGGGACCTGGTCTCCTGTCTCCATGGCCACCAACAAGATTCTGATTGGCTAATATAATTATAAAATAATTATTATTTACTAAGTGTAACTAGGCACTAAGCTATATGATGAGATCACTACCCCTTTGATAGAAGAGGAAAGTGAACCACAGAACTAGAATGTGGAGAGAGATGGGCAGAGTATTTAATAGAAGTGTTACTTTTCTCTGGGCAGGTTTAGTTTTGGCTTCTTGCAGCTTCTTGCAGCTTGGTGGCCTTTGGTTGAAGCTAAGAATGAGGAAATCGTCCCTGGGCAGAGATGCCAGTCAAGGGCTGCAGGAGGTGGCAGGGACAGCATTCTCTGATCTTGACAGGGTGCTGGGTTGAGAAGAACACAGCAGCTGTCACCACCAACATATCAAATTGCATGGGGCAACAGTCTGGGGGGACCCCACTTTTTTTCCCTGGTTCTCCATCTCCTTGACTTCTAGACTGGGCATCTGGCCGCTGCTGGTGCTCTAGTGACACGGGTTGGCCTGGGGCCTCTAGGCGACCATGGACTTTTTCTTTAATGTCACTGTATTAGTTGTGTGCAGGTAAATGAATGCAGGCAACTCTTTTAGACCAAACTTAGGGTTTGATGCTAACTACAGCAGCATGTGGATGGTTCCGCTGTAGGCGGAACTTGAATTAAAATTCTAGAACTAAGAATTCTTAGTCTTTATGCCCTGAGATATGTTTTTCTAAGTATATGACTTTATTTTTTACTTCATTTGCAAGTACCAACATGCATTATATGGATTCATCAAGGCTCCACTCATAACCTTAGGCAGGTGGTTTGGCTTCTCCTTATTCTCTTGGGAGGTTCTGCCTGCAGAGGGGCATCACCCTTCGCTATATTCTTCCTAGGTCCTTGTTTTAAAATTGCAGTCTTACTCATGAAATGAGGACTCCCCCAGTGCTTATGATGGGAATAAGGGAACAAACCAAACAATACTAGGCAGCAGGTTAGAAGATCTGGGTGTGAATGCCAGCTGTCACCTACAGCAGTGTGACCCTGCGCAAGGCACACGACCTCTCAGGCCTCAGCTTCCTCCTCTGTGTAAAGGAACTGACCTTGGTCCAGCTTTGCCTCCCTTGCGGGGTGGTTGTGAGGATCAAACGGGATGGAGAATTTGCAAGAACATGTGCACTGTAATTTCACAGCCCCAGTGTTCCACTGAGGGTGAAGGGGCTGTTACAACCAACTTCTTGGGAGCTTCTTGAATGAAGCACTCTGTGTGGGTAGCCCTATAGAATACATACGCCAGAGGCCACGCAGGTGATAGCTGGGGACACAGTCTCAAGGCCTCTGCATCTAAGTCTACCCCCCTGCTAGTAGACTCCATCTAGATGTCCACCACGGGAGACCCTGTCCCCAGGTGACCATGAAGAATCCACCTGCAGAAAATCAAGACCTTACTTGAACAAAGTAGGTTGGTTCGAGCATGAAAGTCATTTTAAAAGAACTGATACAAATATCAATAATATTTAACTGAAGTTAATGTTATGAGCTTCGAAATCATGAGAACCTATTAAATAACCAGTGGTGTAAGGAGGCAGGATAAGAATGATAAAGAATTATATTTTATATTTTCTATATAATTATAGAGAAATAAGTTGAGATTACACATTGGAAGGCAACTGAGAGTTGAAGGGGATCTTTTCTACAGGTTCTCCTGGAAACAGTGCAGCTGACACCAATTAAGGTCAACGAGGTTTCTACTTACTATGTTTAAGTCTGAACCTATGAACATATATTCAAGCGTTATTTTTCCTAGTCTACTCTTTCTTTTTCATTCATCAACATCTTACTTTCTAAGCTCTGTTTCACCCCTAATGTCCCCAGAATGCAATTTTTGGATAGGTTGGCCCAAGGTCCATTTGAAAGGCTTCTAAACTCTCCTATGTTGACCACCTGAAATTTTCCTTTTTAATGGCATTTTGCTTAAAAGTATAACAAAAATCACGTTAGTTCAATCAATGTTTCTTGGAAGGTAGACATAGCTGAATGTCATCACTCATTTGTATTTTAATGTGAATTAAATCAGGCAATTTTCTGCATTTCTAACCTTTTAAAATTAAAATTTAATTAACATATATTAAAATAAAGACATCTTAAATTTATAGCTTGATGATCTCTTTCAAAGTAAATACATGCATTTTTTTTTTGGTATTTTTCTGAAGCTGGAAACGGGGAGAGACAGTCAAACAGACTCCCGCATGCGCCGGACCGGGATCCACCCGGCACGCCCACCAGGGGCGATGCTCTGCCCACCAAGGGGCGACGCTCTGCCCCTTCGGGGCATCGCTCTGCCGTGACCAGAGCCACTCTAGCGCCTGGGGCAGAGGCCAAGGAGCCATCCCCAGCGCCCAGGCCATCCTTGCTCCAATGGAGCCTTGGCTGCAGGAGGGGAAGAGAGAGACAGAGAGGAAGGAGGGGGGGGTGGAGAAGCAAATGGGCGCTTCTCCTATGTGCCCTGGCTGGGAATCAAACCCGGGTCCCCCACACGCCAGGCTGACGCTCTACCGCTGAGCCAACCGGCCAGGGCCAATACATGCATTTTAAGGCTATATATTTCCCTCTGAGTGCTGCTTTGGCTATTTACTGAACATTTTGATTTGTTGTATTTTCACTGTTAATTTCTTTCTTTTTTTCTTCTTTAGAGAGAGGCAGGGAGAGACAGAGAGACAGAAACAGTATATGCCCTGACCAGTGACTGAACTGGCAATTCACTATTAATTTCAAAGTTTTTCTTATTTATTTATTTATTTATTTATTTATTTATTTATTTATTTATTTATTTATTTTTGTAAGTGAGAGGAATGGAGACAGTGAGACAGACTCCCACATGTGCCCTGTCTGGCTTCTGCCCAACAACTCCCATCTGGTGCTGATGCTTAAATCAGCCAAGCTATCCTCAGTGCCTGGGCCCACGCTTAGACCAACTGAGCCACTGGCTGAGAAAGGGGAAGAGAGAGAGAAGGGGAGAGGGAGGGAATGAGAAGCAGATGATTGCTTCTCCTGTGTGCCCTGACTGGGAATTGAACCTGGGACATCCACATGCCATGCCAACACTCTGTCCACTGAGCTAACTGGCCAGGCCTTCAAAGTATCATATTTTTTACTCCATAAGATGCACCTGACCATCTTTCTGAGGAGGAAAATAAGAAAAAAAATATTCTGAACCAAATGCTATATTAAAATATTTAATAAAATACTGTATTTTCTGCTCTATAAGACGCACAGCATTTTCCCCTTCACTTTTGGGGGAAAATAAGTGTGTCTTATGGAGCAAAAAATACATTATTTTCTAATTCACATTGCAATTTCTTTTTTGATCTAAGATTATACATGAATTGCTTGATTTTCAAGCCTTTTAGGAATGTTTTAGTTGTGTTTTCTTTTTTAAATTATTGATTGATTTTTTTTAAAGAGAGAGAGAAAGTAAGGGAGAGAGAAACATCATTTGGTTGTTTCACTTACTTCTGCACTCATTGGCTGATTCTTGTATGTGCCCTGACTGGGATCAAACCCGTAACCCTGGTGTGTTAGGACAACACTGTAACCAGCTGAGCTACTCGGCCAGGGCCAGTTGTCTTCTTTTGTTGATTTCTGGCTTGATTTTACTGTGGCTGCAGAATATGCTCTATATGATTTCAGTCTTTTGAAATTTATTGATACTTGCTTTATGGTCCAGAAAAGTTTCTTTCAGTCAGTGTGCCAATGTACATTGAAGAGAATGTGTATTCTTCACTTTTGTTAATCATATTATTAAAACATATGTTCCTACTGAAAAAAAAAAAACCAGGTTAAAAGGGGGGAGGAGGCCAGAGTGATAGTGAACATTAAGCACCTCATCTCGATTCTCAACACAGCAAGGCACCACAGAAGGAGCAGTGGGGGTGGGGGCGGTGCTCAAGGCAGTGCGGAGGCCTGGGAGCCCATGGCTGGTCAGGTGGGACTCCCTGGGCTGCCTCCCAGGGCCTCTGCCATCAAAGATGGGCTCATGAGGTCATTAAGCCCTGATGGTGTCAGATGTCATCCTTACCCACTCCTTTCCCCCACTTTGATTTTAGGAGGACTGGGCTTGCACCCAGAGACCTGGGTTCCTGTCCAACTTCTGTTTCTAACTTGCTCTATGACCTTGGGCTTCAGTTCCTCTCATCTATAAAACTGGAATAACTCTCCCTTGTTGGGTTGGGTAAGATGCAGCTCCCTTCCAGGACATAAAGCGAGCATGGTCATTTCAGACCACTTCTGCATCACCTATGGCTCTGTGTACATTATCACATGCCTAGGAAGAGCAATGGCTAACACTACTGATCACATGCCATGCGTTGGGTATGGTTTGTAAATGTTACCTCTTTTAACCCTCAAAATAACCCACGAGTAGGCATGGCCATTCCCCCCATGTTACAGATGAAGAAAGAGAGAGTTTCTAGAACTTGCTGAGGCCGCACTGTTGGTAAGCTAGGGGTGGGATTCGAAGTCAGGCATCTGGCTTCAGAGCGGACTCTCCGCAGGGGAACCATGACTCCCAGTTTGCCCACAATGCCAGTTTCTTTAGGACACTCCCAGTTTAAACCTATTGTCTTGACATGATTATGGTAGTAACTCTTTTCACTTAAAAATATCCTGGTTTGGATGTTTGATCCTGGCTCTCCACCACTATGTTATATTGCTTTCAACGGTATTCAGTACCCGTCACGCCTCTGAATCGTCCTGCCCGTCCCCTCCACACGTGGATGGTCTCTCCAACCCACTTCCTGCTCTTACTGAGGGTCACCAACACCCCCATTAATTAAGCCTAAGGCATTTGCTTGAACTACATTATTTGCTAAAATACGAGCTCAGTTCTATATCCTGAACAACCACGGCAGGTGCATGGGTGCCAGGTGCTGAGTGAATGGACAAATATAGGCACTAACGAGCCATGTGGAAGCACCTGCACTCTTTTAAGAATTATGCAAATATTTCTCACACAGTCCCCAGGACTCCCAAGTCAAAGGTGGTAAAAAGGAGAGAAGCAAAATGTAACTTCTGCAGCCTGGACTTGGGCGACGCGGAGGACAGCTCTGTATGATACTTTAGCACAGGTGTTGGCAATTCCAACACCAGGGCCTCCCAGGAAGTCTTGCACAAGTCGGCCCAGGAAGCTCCTCTCATCTTTTTTCTCTCCAGAATGTTCTCTGTCCTCTCTGCCTCATCCTCTCATTTCCTTCATCTTTCAATTCCAGCCTCAGGTGAGAAACATGGACTATATCTATGGTACATCGATGTAGAAAATCCTTTCAGAAATTGATGGAATGAGGCCCAAAGGGGAACGGGACAGTTCTACCGGCAGGAAAGCCCTGGGGCACAGTCAGGTGCTTCCTAGAGGAGTCCACTTTGACAGGCATGGACAGCGACCATGCACCTGCCCCTTCTCTCAGCCCTACACCCTCTTTCCCTCACCCTTGCTCCAGCCCTTAAAGACAGCTCTCAGCAGAGGCTGAGAGAGCCGGGAGCTCCTGAGCCCATCCCAGTGGGACCTCAGCACTGAGGGACACAAGTGGCCTCCTTGCCTCCTGCAGATGCTCAGCATCTCGGGCTGTGGAGCTGGGAGAGATGGAATGTGTGTGCGTGCACTGGATCTGAAAGTAATTCACTGGTTAAGAGAATGCCGGATCCAAGGGAGGCAGGTCATTGCCTCTATTTTAGAAACCTGTGATTTCCAACTCGTGGAGACAGGTGTTTGAGGGCCCTGAGGAACCACCTCTGGCCCCAGTGCCCCTCCCAGACTCTCTGGCTGGCAGTCGGACACCCCAGCACCCTGCAGCCTCAGCTAGTGAAAGGGGGTGGGACCCCTCATCAGGCCCAGGCCTCTCATTTAATTGTCTCAATGAGTCAGTGAGGCAGATGCCTTCATCTCTATTTCCTACATAAGGAGGTGGGCTCCTCTGGCAGATCCACAAATTAAGTGGTCGTCCTAATAGACGACCAGTTTGTCTTTTAGCAGGATTGGAGGAGAGAAGTCATTTCGATCTAGAGTTGATTTTCTGTCCAGGGTCAATCCTCGGAGCACTGAGATGCCTGCTGAGGAACCTCTCATGGCAAGGATAGAGGTTTCAGAGGTGCCCATTCAGGGAGAGCTCAGGATCTGGAAGGCAAGGAGCAGTGCGAGCAGCAAGGCCCCGAGCCCAGGATGTTGGGATTCAGCAGAGGGTGGCAAGTGAGGATGAGACAGACAGGGTGGCCACATGCTCAGCTCCAGGGGGCGCTGCATACATTAGAGTCCCTGTGGTAACTACGCCTGGAACAGTGCAGGGCACAGTCTATGCAGGTGTGCACAGCTGCTCCCAGAATTGTGCAGGGCACAGTCTATGCAGGTATGCACAGCTGCTGACTTAACAAGCTACTTATTTTTCTTCTCTTTTCCAGAAAACCAGAGCCCTTACCACCATTCTCCCTGCTGAGCTTGGGTGCCTTTCTTCAGATGAGGTGGGCTGGGTGAAATTCTGACTTTTATTGGAAGTTGTCAAGCAGGGACTGGGCAGCACAATACACAGTAGATGAGCAGTTAAGGTATTTAAGGGTTGGGCTGTCCAAACCCAGTGAGGGTGGATAAACATTTGGGGGCTGGTACACTTGACCAAAAACAAAACAACAACAAAATAAACAGAAAACACCCATGGATTATTATTATCATATATATATATATATATATATATATATATATATATATATATATATATGGTATTTTTCCGAAGTGAGAAGCGGGGGGCGGGGGCAGACAGACTCCCACATGTGCCTGACCAGGATCCACCCGGCATGCCCACCAGGGGGCAATGCTCTGCCCATCTGGGGTGTTGCTCTGCTGCAACCAGAGCCATTCTAGTGCCTGAGGCAGAGGCCATGCAGCCATCCTCAGCACCCAGGCCAACTTTACTCCAATGAAGCCTTGGCTGCAGGAGGGGAAGAGAGAGATAGAGAGAAAGGAGAGGGGAAGGCTGGAGAAGCAGATGGGCGCTTCTCCTGTGTGCCCTGGCCAGGAATCAAACCTGGGACTTCCACACACGCTCTGCCGCTAAGCCAACTGGCCAGGGTCACCCATGGATTATTTTTATATACAATACATATAAGCCTTAATTGCAATTTGTAGGTAAATATCCTCCCCACTTTTCTAGAGGATGGGAGGTGTATTAAAACTTACTTGGCTGACCTGTGGTGGCGCAGTGGATAAAGCATCGACCTAGAATGCTGAGGTTGCTGGTTTAAAACCTTGTACTTGTCTGGTCAAGGCACATATAAGAGTTGATGCTTCCTGCTCCCCCCCCCATCTCACTCTCTCTCCTCGCTAAAATGAATTTTAAAAAATGTTAAAAAAAAAACTTAACTTGGGTTTGGTTCATAAGGTGGCCAAGACTGCTAGTGGTCTACCAAAAGTTATTCTCCCATTCTTGTATCATAATGAAGTTGTAGCTAGGCATATGACCACCTAACCGGTAGCTAAGAGTATAGCATTTTACTTCTGACAAACTGGATCTCAAAAACATCTTTTAAAAAATGCATTGCCTAATATACTTCCTGCTCCTGCTGAAACCAGCATCATTATAGAGAAGAACGCAGTCTATTATTTCCCCACACTCAGAGATGGAGCTGTATTATAATTTCCCTGATTTTCTTGAGTGAATGGATCTATGATTTCTACCAAGGAAGAGCTGTTCTTTTCATCACCCACATGAAGACACGTGTGCAAGGCCCCGTCCAGGTGGGCGCTGCTTGGTCGTCACCCCAAGGGAAGGCTGGCACTTGGCACCAGGGGGCTCTGCTGGGGAGAGTGGGTGTTCCTGGAGCCAGGAGAGGGACGAGCACTGAGGGCGGTCTGCCCTTTCCCTGATTCCCAAGGAAAGAGGGAGGCCGACGTGATGCTGACCAAGCCCACCAGTAAGCGTGGTGTGGTATTCACAGAGGCGTCAGCAGACGGAGGGACCGGCAGAAGCCCAGTGTCAGGGCATCGGACTCAGGATGTCCCCCTCCACCTGCCAGCAGCCTGGGCACGTCACTGCCCCTCTCGGAGCCTCATCCTAGTTTACCTATCGGTACAATGAGAAAGTGATGTTCTACTGGTACATTCTTTCAAATAAATTTTTATGTAGACTGTTATACAAAACAGATAAAATGTAGCTTCTCTAGTTAAAGGGGTGTGCTAACCCAGCTCACTTGATCACCGTCTCCCTCCACACTCACCCTAGAGCTGGGACCACAGAGAAACCCAGCTCTGGCAGAGACCAACATGCAGACATCAGCTGTTTCATTTCAACTGCATATTGTCACCTGCCCTTGTCCCTGGTCAAGATGAGCCAGGGAGGGGGGCGGGGCAGGGTGCAGCTGCAGGGATCTATATCATAGACCCACAAGGTATTTTTAGAATTGAAAGTGACCTCACAGATCACCTGAGAAGCCCTATCATTTAATATATAGATGGCTCAGCTTCTGTGGACCCTAACCCTGCCCCAACCTCACCCCAATCTTTCTTTTTTTTTATTGTGGTAAAATGCACATATATAAAATTTACCCTTGTAACCATCTTAAAATGTATAATTCGGTGGCACATTCACATGTGGTGCAATTACAATATTGTACAACCATCACTGCTATCTCGTACCAGAACTTTCTCATCACCCCAAATGGAAACCTTGTACCCTGAATAATTAATGTCAGTGGAATCATATAATATGTAGTTTTCTGTGTCTGGCTTCTCTCACTTAGCATGATATGTTCTAGGTTCATTCACAGTTTGTCATTTATTGGGACTGCATTCCTTTTTATAGCTAATAGACCACAGCATGGGTATGCCACCTTTTGCTTATCCATTCACCTGTGGATGGACATCTGTGTTGTTTCCACCTTTCGGTTATTGTGAATAGAGCTGCTGTGAACATTCATGCAGAAGTCTTTTTTGGACACATATTTTCAATTCCTTCGGGTAATTCCTAGGAGGGGAATTGCTGTGCCCTATGGTAACTCTATATTTAACTCATTGAGGAACCTTCAAATGGCCCTTCACAGCCCTACTCATTGTTGTGAATATGGCATCTGCCCTGGGCAAGTGGGCACAGCCACCCCCTGCCCACCGGGGAATGGCAGGGGCCCTTGCCACGCTGGCACATGGTTTGCTGTTTCTGTCCCCTCCAGGCTTTAGATCTCACAATAACTAAGAGGTAGGTACTCTTGGGGTCCCCACGGCACAGATGAGAAAACATATTCAAAGACACACAGCCTGTCTGACATAAAACCCACCGCACCCGCCCTGTGCTGCTCCATGGGAGCCCCCCTGGCTTTGGAGCAGTCCGGCAGACGGTCCTGCCCAGGCTCCTGGTCCTGCCTCCTAGGAACACCTCCCAGTGTGGCTCCTGCCAGGCCAACGGGGAAGCTGGGCCGCCTCCCAGGCTCTGTCATCGCCTCAGGCTTCTCTCATTAGTGCCCAGCTCCTAGTTCATGATGAGAACTTCTGCCTGGGAGGCTTCTGGCACAGCTGGGCCCTGCTCTGAGCACTCACCAGGGCCCCGGGAACATGGCGGCGTGAGGACTGGTCCCAGCGGCCACCTTCCTCCCAGGGCAGCTTCCAGTGTGCCTGGACTCACACTGTGGACAACGGCTTTCCGGACCCCGTGCCCAGCCAGGGAAATCTGGGCTGCCTTTGGAAGCTGCACCTGGACTTTGCAGTCTGAGTCCACGTGACTTCAGCAAGGCAGAAAAGGCTGCTCACTACCCCTGGGCCCAGAGGAGGCGCCCGTCAGTGACACCCCATCCAGTCGCTTCTGCTCCGACCCTCTCTCGCACAGAGTTAGGGTGGAAGCTTCTGAAGCAGGTCTTCCTGTCACTCTGCCATCCACCATGGGTAGTCCAGCCAACATCTGCATGCTAGTGCCTTGCGGAAGTTACAGAAGGCCAGAGAAGCTAGGTGACCATAACCCTGAGAGAGGAGGGAAATGTTCTCAACACCCACAGTCCCCCCGTGAGCCAGAGAGAGAGGCAGGAGACACTCCGGGTCCCGGAGGACTCCCAGGCTTGGATGCAGGACTCAGGCTGGAGCTGGGGCCCTGGGCCATCTGTCCTTAGGGGCCAGGGTGTGCTGTCACTGTTGTGTCCATGCAAGAAGGGCAAGGACATAAGACATGGCTCCTCAAAGCAGTCTAGAGGATGTGGGAGCATTCCTGACCCCAAAGCAACAATGATCTCAGCTCTCAGAGTCAACAAGGACTCCCCAGCCAACTTGACACAGGGCCCCAGGTCCTCAGATACAGAACACCACCACTGCCCTCCCCCGCAGGGTGGGGTCCCAGCTGCGCACAAACTCCTCCAGGCCTAATATGAGAAAGAGCTGCTTGGGAGATGAAGCCATCTGGAGCGCACACAGGACACCCAGCAGCTTCGGGGAAGAGGCCCTCGCAGGGCAGGGCAGCTGATGCAGTTCTGAGCGCAGGCAGGAGGGGGAGGGGGAGGTGGAGGGAGGAGGAGGGGGAGGGGGGAGGGGCAGGAGGGGGAGGGGGGAGGGGGAGGGAAGGAAGCTGGGAGTGAACATCTATGGGGAGAAGATTGTCACCCTTACTGCCTGTTTGACTTTGGGTGGGTCATCTAACATAAGAGGGCAAGGACCCCGAGAAAGTGACCGTGAGGGCCAGTAAATGCTGGTTGACCACGCAGCCCACTCCCCGCCCAGCAGCCCAGCAGCCCAGCAGCACAGCCCGGCAGCAGGCTCCATCACAGGACATGGCAGGGACCAGCCAGGCTGGAGGAGAGGCGCATTTGGGAGAAGGCCCTCCCCTGCCCCCCCCCCATGGGGGAAGGCCCTCCCCTGCCCCCCCCCCCCATGGGGGAAGGCCTTCCCCTGCCCCCCCCATGGGGGAAGGCTTCCCCTGCCCCCCGCAGAAGCCTTCAGGGTGATGCACATTAGTTCCTGCTTGAGTACATTCACCTGCTCTCTGGGTCTCAAAAGGCAGATAATCCCTCCAGGCAGCCGGAAGTGAAAAAAGAAAAGCCTGAATGACACAAAAACTCACCTCCTTTCCCACAGAGGAGGATTTGTACATTTCTCATTTGCTTTCAACATAGTGCCTGTCTTGTCTCTAGAGCAGGATGCTGCGGCTTATAAATTCTTTGAAGGGTTTATAATTTTGGGGCCCCTGAAATTGTATGAAAAAATGTTACCACTTATGTGCTGGGGCTCTATAGGTGTTAGCAGATGCCCAAAGGAATTTATGAAACCCCCCCACATCCCCCATGAAAAGGTTCAGGCTCCTTTTTGGACAGGTACAGACAAAGCCCAGATTATCAGCTCCCAAGAGAAGGGCCATGCCACGGGCCAGGGAGGCCAGCAGAGGCAGAGTGGCGGCTGGAAGCCAAGTATCTGGGTGTGCAGACCTCTGGTTCAACTTGCTTCTACCACATAGCACATGGGCTACAGATCTGTGCATGTGTGTGAGGGTGAGGGAGAGAACACTCATGCATTCAAATTTAAATTCCAATTTTCACTTTGGGACTTGGATGTAAATCTGTTAGGTCTTAGGCCCAGGAGGTGATGTCATTTATTGAAGAGAGTTTGGAAGCTGCTAAGCTCCCTGATAAATAAACCACGTGTCTTCATCTCTGGTCTGTGAAAACATATTTTCTAGGGACTTAGAAACCACCTTGGAAAGTAGTAGAATCTTCTCCCTGCAGGAGAGTCAAACACACAGATAATTGTCTTTTTAAAGATAGTTGACCTTTCTGAGCAAAGAAATACTGCACTCACATGGCAACTAACCAATAACCTCTGTGCTGTTACCCTAATTCTCCCTAAAAAAAGAAGTAACTTTAGTTTCATGAGTTATATAGAAAGGATGTTATAGCACTAGTCTTGGCATCAGAACATTCTAGATGCTGCCTACATTGGCTCCCTAACCATGCACTAATTACATCACCAGCATGATCATCACTACCTACAGTTCTCAAGGTTTGGGAGCCATCTGTATGTCCCAGGACTTAAAGAAAGAGAAGCAACCTTTGAAGTCAGTCCACTCCCATATGTTGGCCAGGGACCCAGAGGATGAATGTCCTTTGCTTATTTTCACAAAGCAAGGTTGAGAAGAGCTATGACTTGAACCCACATCTCTGGTTCTCAGCCCAGTGCTCTGGGTTTGGGGGCACTGCAGACTCACAGTGCTGCCAACAGTCACAATAAGATTTCATTTATTTTATTTTTTTATTTTTTTACAGAGACAGAGAATGAGTCAGAGAGAGGGATAGACAGGGACAGACAGACAGGAATGGAGAGAGATGAGAAGCATCAATCATTAGTTTTTCATTGCGCGTTTGCAACACCTTAGTTGTTCATTGATTGCTTTCTCATATGTGCCTTGACCGCGGGCCTTCAGCAGACCGAGTAGCCCCTTGCTGGAGCCAGTGACCTTGGGTTCAAGCTGGTGAGCTTTTGCTCAAACCAGATGAGCCCGCGCTCAAGCTGGCGACCTCGGGGTCTCGAACCTGGGTCCTCTGCATCCCAGTCCGACGCTCTATCCACTGCACCACTGCCTGGTCAGGCAAGATTTCATTTATTGATTATAGAGAGAGGGGAGAGAGAGAGAGAGAAAGGTGGGGGTAGGGGAGCAGGAACCATCAACTGTTAGTAGTTGCCTCTTATATGTGCCTTGACCCGCAAGCCCTGGGTTTCAAACTGGCAACCTCAGCGTCCCAGGCTGACACTCTATCCACTGCGCCACCACAGGTCAGGCCCAACAGTCATGATTTCTGAACTCCCACTGCCTCTGGTTGTCACCAAGGCCAACAGTACCAGGACATCGGGAGGTGCCTAAGGTGCTTTGGAGACATGAAAAGCTCTAAAAAAGGATGCCTCGTTATTGGTGGTGATGATAATATCTAATATACACCACTTTGGCTGCTAGTTTCCAAAATAAGAAAGGAAGAACCTAAATACCCAACCAGCTCTGTGGGTAACAACTGTATTCTTGACGACTCAGACGGCATCTTTATCTCTGGTTGCCTGGTGTGCCTCTGGTGCTCAGGTTCTTGAATTGTTTCTAAGAAGGCACACAGCAATCCAACCTTTGGATGGTGTGGCTCACACCCTGCCACACAGGACACACAGGACACTGGGCAAGACCTGGGAGAGCCGAGGATAATTTGCTTTACAAACCCACAAGCTCAACCAGTTCCAATTCATTGAAATGCCAGGTCATGCCTGATTGTGAGCACGCCTCCCCACCCCCACCCCCACCGCTTTTGAGGTCAGACCTCCCTGGGTTTGAATCTCAGCACTGCCATTTATTAACTGTGGGATTTGGAGAAGGTCTTTAATCTCTCTTTGCCACAACATTCACAACCATAAAATTGGGGTGATAGCACTGATTTCATAGGGTTGTGACGATTATAGGAGATAATGCATGTTGAAACCTTATAAAACGTCCAGCATGTAGTAGGCCATCAGTCAGTCATAAATCCTATTAAATTCTTACAAATGCCACACATGCTATGTTGTTGGAGGCTGGGCACCCGGGGCAGCGTACCCTGTGGCACCTGCCCTTTCTGGAGGGAGGGGCGGTGTTGGGAGAACGGACTCTATCAGTTACGAGGTGAAGGTCAGCAGCACAGCGTTCCTGCTCCCCAGGCACGCATGTTTACTTCCATTACTTCAAGATAGTTCAGAAATTGTACTTAAACCTGTACTAACTAAGAGACTTCTTCTATAAGTTAATACACTAAAGGCAAACAAATACGTAGTAATGCAAAGCAGAGCCCAAAGCTAAAATCATTATAATTTTATCAGAGAAGAGTTCATTACTGGTGTTGGTGGGGTTATTCTAGTCCGGGTTCTGGCTCTTGTGGCTCATTTCACTTCCCAGGGCCTCGGCCTAGTGTACAATAACAATGAAGCTGGCAGGCCTCTGTGGTCCCCTGGCCAGCTCCCCCCTTTCCTCCTGCTCCCTCCTCCCAGCCCACCATGAAGTCTGCCAGCAATGGGCAGCTTTAGGTTTGAAAGGCCAAGCCTTTGAGTAGTGTGCTCATCCTTGAGGTGCATTAGAATCCCTGGAGTGTAGGTTAAAACATAGACACTGGCCCCCTTACCCTCACCCGTCCCACTGGAGTTTGTGAGTTAGCAGACAGACGGGGATGGGGTCTAAGATCTGCATTTCTAACCAGCCGGAGGCTGTCTGACTCCGCAGGACCTCACTTAGAGAATTCCTGCTAAATGTAGGGCAGTGCTTTTCAACTTCAGCTGCATCGGAACCCCTGAGGGAGCCCTGGCTGCACCCAGGTGAATTCAATCAGGCTCTCAGGGAACAGCAGCAGAGAGAGACCCTGGTTCAGAGGTGGGCTTCCCTCTAACCACCACGCCCTGTTCAGTGCCTTGGGGTTGCTGAGCTGTCCTGATCGATAATCACAGGCTGACCCGGGATGGGTTAGGGCTTAGCACACTCTTTTCATAAAGGCCCAGTTAGCAAATATTTCAGGCTTGCTGCCCATATGGTCTCTGCCGCATAGTCTATGTTCTTGGATTGTTTCAACCTTTTAATTATGTAATATTAGCTTGCAAGTCATAGAAGAACAGTTTGTGAACCCCTGGAGAATTGCCAGTCATAAAGTATCTAATTTAATAATAAAAATACCTATTTACAATTAGCATTATTTATTCAATAAATTAAAACCATGGTAGAATGTAGATGAATTTAGAGGAATTAATCGTACAATGTGAGTGTGGCTCCTCTTGTTGTCTGTAACTGCTTCGTTTAACAGTTTTCCTTTATGCATTAAAAAAAGATGAGGGGCTTTTTTCCACTCTCCTTGTCTAGTTCAAGGTACTAGAACAGCAGATACTCAAATAACATTGTTTCATTCAATGTTTCTATAAAGTCAATGAGATGCAGCAGGAACTTCTCTCTTATTTATAACAATCAGCCTAGGGTAAAACTGATTTCGTTATGAGTCGTTTCACTTCAAGTCTACTGAGGACTTACTATTCTTGTTTTCCTAGTATTTGCTCGGAACTTGAGGAATTAAAAGTCCTTAGCTATCTGCTCAGTGTAATCAGAAAGCGTCAATTGTCTTCTGATTATTTCATTCTCACCCAGTACTTCTCATCCTAACTTCCTGTCTCACCCTCTCTCCCCAAAGAGAAATTTATTTCTTCTGGAAGTCCTGGCTTCCCTAAGTCTCTGTGTGTGCAAACATCACCCCAAAATGTGGGGTCACCCGGCCCTTCCACATCGCCCTTCCCCTGGTTTCTCTTCTCTCCAACCCAAGGGGCACCCCTTCCCAGCCACCCTCTCTGGACAAAGGGCCATGGCCAGAGAGGCTGCGAGGCTCTCTGAACAGGACTAAGAACTTCAAGCTTTCTGTTTTTCAATCTGTTCCAAACCTCAGAAAATGAACAATACCCACCTCTACTCCTGTCCTATGTTCTTTTTCTCTTGAGCCTTTTAAATACTCTAGAACCTGTTAGTGAAATGACCAAAGCTGACTTCTAAAAAAAGATATAAATGATTTAAAGCAGAAGGGTAGACATGGCTAAGGAAATGGAAACCTCTGTCTTCCAAGGACGGACGTGGGTAATGGAACCCGAGGACACTCAAATAGCCCACCCGTTTGAAGGAATTGTTCTGCCCTAACTGGGCTGCTGTCCAAACATGTGACTAAAACCTGAGGCCCAGGGCTGAGGCCTTGCTGCTTTGTGGGCCGGCAGCCTGTGGCGCTGCACGTGCCCCGCGCTGAGAGGCCCTGGGAGGTCTAATGCTGGGCAGATGGCATCGTGGCCTGCACGCACCTGAGCAGAGGGGAGACACACAGGTGGGTGTCCCTGTTCCTTGTGGCCTCATTTATCTAGTGTTCATGATGCCCACTGAGCAAAGAATTCCATTCACAACATATAAACGCTATAATGCAGAAAGCGGACAGTGAACAGTGAAATCACTATTAGTTACACGGTCTTTGATGGATTTTTTTTCAGCTGGAGAAACAAATTTCCACTTATATTAAAGTTTGGCTGACAAAACTCTTTCAAAACAGGAGGTCTGTGTTAAAAAATAAGACTCCGTATGTCAGGACAAGCTGAGATCCACTGTGGGTCACCCCCTCTGCCATCAAGGAGGATCTGTGAGCTACTTTGGAACGGTCCAGGGAACCGGCAGAGCAACTGCCCGTAACATTTGAACCTCTGTGACATTCTTAATGGTTGAATTCGTGGAATTTTACGGGGAAGCTCCTGAAGCCTTTCAGAAGGGCCACATGCGTGTCCACCGGCAGCTCAAACGGAGGGAGGAGCTGTTTAAGCACAGCTGCCTCTCTTCAAAGCTGCGTGCTGGAAAAGCGCCCCAAGGAGAGAATGGGTGCTGGGCTGGCCAGGGCGTCGGCAGCAAGAGACCACACCCCCCCTGGCTGCTCACAGGGGAGACCTGTTTTAATAATTCTTTTATTTTTTTTTATAATTTATTTATTTTTTTTACATTTTATTTATTCATTTTTTTAGAGAGAGGAGACACAGAGAGAGAAAGAGGCAGAGAGAGGAAAGAGATAGAAAGAACAGAGGGAGGAGCAGGAAGCATCAACTCCCATATGTGCCTTGACCAGGCAAGCCTGGGGTTTCGAACCGGCGACCTCAGCGTTGCAGGTCTATGCTTTTTTTACCCACTGCGCCACCACAGGTCAGGCGGGAGACCTGTTTTAGACACAATTATACAGCGGTTACCACCAGGCCAGGCCCTTTCTCATCATGAGCCCTCTTTCTAACTGTTCCCTGTTGGCATCAGACGTTTCTGTGTCCAGTACCCTTTACTAAGCTGAGCTTTCCAGGCTTGACTCGGGCATCTGTACACCAGGCTAGGAGTTACAGAGCATCTCCCCGGTTTTCAGGATGAGGAAACTGAGGCTCAGTGAGGTCCCGTAACACACTCAAGGTCACACAGGAGGAAGGGGCAGAGCTGGGGCTCCACACTGGCCTGTCTGGCCCAGAGCTGGGCTCTGTCCTGGGCTGGAACTCGGCTTCCTGCTGTTTCTGAGCTCCCCTGTGGCTGTGGTGAGCGCCACAGTGTGCACTCAGCTTTTCCCCATCTCTTCTTGGGAGTGAGTTTAATCCCCAGCAACTAGAAGCTTGGAGGTCAGGGACCAGGCCTTTATGTGTCTCTCAGGCCTGAAGAGTCAAGGTCATAGCAGGCAAGTGGTGAATCTGTGTCTACTAAAGCCTGACCCCCCAACTCTGCCTGCTCTGTGGTATGCTGTCTTGTCAGTATATATTCTGTGAACCTGGGAACCCACACGAGTCAGCCAAAGCAGGAACAAGTACAAGGAGCCAAGTCAGTGGTCTAAAGGAAGTCACGAGGATTCTGATCTGCAGTCATGTCTCTTCCCTGCACTTCTTTCCAAAGTCCTCTCCTCAACCAACCAACTAAACAACTAAACAGCCAGACCTCCTTCTACACTGTGGGTATACTATTAACATATACTGCTCACAAAAATTATGGGATATTTTATTGCTTCATATTCATTTTTCAAATATCCCCTAATTTTTGTGAGCAGTAAGAATATTATAGGCCTGGGTCGGTTGGTTCAGTGGTAGAGCATTGGCCTGGTATGTGGAAGTCCCAGGTTTGATTCCCGTTCAGGGCAAATAGGAGAAGCAACCATCTGCTTCTCTACGCTTTTCCCCTCTCCTTACTCTCTCTCTCTCTCTCTCTCTCTCCCTCTCTCTCTCTCTCTCCCTCTCCTGCAGCCATGGCTCATTTGAGCAAGTTGACCCTGGGCACTGAGGATGGCACCATGGCCTTGCCTCAGGCACTAAAATAGCTCGGTTGCCAAGCAATGGAGCAATGGCCCTAGATGGGCAGAGCATTGCCCTTTAGTGGGCTTGCCGGGTGGATCCTGGTCAGGGTGCATGCGGGAATCTGTCTCTCTGCCTCCCTGTCTTTCACTTAATAATATAGAATATTATATATAAAAATAATAAATAATATTTATCATATAGC
Source organism: Saccopteryx leptura (assembly GCF_036850995.1). Taxonomy (NCBI): domain Eukaryota; kingdom Metazoa; phylum Chordata; class Mammalia; order Chiroptera; family Emballonuridae; genus Saccopteryx; species Saccopteryx leptura. The sequence goes on from NC_089504.1 coordinate 114,754,041, forward strand.
TATATTATAGTATACATGGGATATACTAACTCCCATGGGGGTTAGTAAAGTTGGTGATAAATACATATTCTGTGCCAAAAACCCAGGCACAGTGCTGGACACAGGAGACATACCGCTGTTTGCAAATGTATTTATGGGAAGGGACAACATGAGACGCGCTTGACACGGAGCTGATGTGGCTGCTATAAATACGGGTGAGCCATCACGTTGCTGTCCCCAGAAATCGCTCAGAGAGAAGAGCCCTTCTCTACTGCCAACGACTCAGGAAAAATGGTGCCGAGCAGACATCTCCTGTGCAGGAGGCACATCGGGGCAGTTTGCCTGGGAACACACCAGAGGAGGACCATGACAGACACAGTCACCCATTCATTTCCTACCACTCATGTTCATGGTTGCAGGTGGCTGCAGCCAATCACAGCTGTCCTCCAGGACAACACCAAATTTTTATTGGATAATGCATAAGGTACACGGGTCGTTGTTTGGCTCTCATGGAATTACATTTTAAAATATGTGGCGTTCATGGCTCTCTCAGCCAAAAAGGTTCTGGACCCCTGCTCTAGGAGCTCCTCCCTCAGAATGCATGAAAAACATGCGGCCATTCCCTTGTATTAAGTTATTCATGGACTCACTAACACAACTTTTCTAAAGCACCTACTGTGTTCTGTGTGCTGGTGGCCAGCAGGTCACAGGACACGGGAGACCCCACTCTCCCGAAGCTCACTGTGTGGTCCTAGGGGGCAGACAGAAGTCCAGATGGTCTGTGAAGGAGTTAGATCAGGGCGAAGTGGGTGATCGGGCCAGGAGGTGGCTACTTTATGTGGTGATCAGAAAGGGCCTCTCTGAGGAAGTGAAACATGAGCTGACAGCGGGACCACCTGGAAAGGTGCCTTTGATTCTGACCAGTGAGGAAGCAGGCCCAAGGAAGTGAAGTGACTTGGCCCAGGTCACAGAGCCAGCAGGAAGCTGAGCTGGGACTTAGGACTTACCCAGGGTTTCCAGGATTCCTGCCAGGGCTCTTTTCTTTCGCAATGTTTACCAAATAGCTACTATGGTCAATGAAGTCCCAGGGACAGGTGACACCCAAGGGTTGACAAGCCACCAACCATATCCTGGTGTTCAGGGCTGTCTACCATGAATCCTGACCACCTCTCCCTACCCTCCTCGCCTGTTACAGGTTGGGGGCTCAGTGATCCAGAAGACAGCACCCTGCAGTTGACATCCCTGACCTGTGACCTTGCTGGGAAAGCTTCCTCCTCTCCTGTCTCCCTGGCTGCAAACTGTGGTCAATGGTCCTTACTACTTCCATTGTTGGCATGATGGTAAAAGCTAAACAGTGGGTAGAAAGCCTCCTGACCCACCTCGAGGAAGAGTCCCTGTATCATGCTGCTCTAAGGCTCTGACCTACAGGCCATCCAAGCAGGCTCCCCTGTGCTGCAAAGATACTCACACAAAACCTATGGCAGCACACGGGCCTGCATGTGTGTCACATACTCAGAGTCCAAAGTCTTCACAGGCAGACACTCCTATTATGCTCAATATCACAGGAAGCAGCCTGCAAAGGGCTCCCACAAACCAAATAGCTCCAGACCCCAAGTGTTCCCCACACCTTCCTGTTGGCACCTGTGGGTCCAGCATCCGCCCTTTGCCCTCAGAGCCTTATTGCTGTCAAAGCACTTTCCGGGTGTGAGCTAAATTGAGCCTCAAGAGTTAGACAGACAGTGGTTATTAGTTTTGCACATGAAGCAATGCAACCCCAGAGTGATCTGCGCAAGGAACACTGCTACTGACCAAGTAACCACCACTAAATGTTGACTCAAACTCAGGTCTCCTGACTCCAACTGCAGATTCTTTTCACTAAAATCCAGCTGCCCACAAGTTAAACACAGGCCATCAACGCTGGCCTAATACCACCCTCGTTCTCTTTACCCTCTGTCCTAGAGTATACTTATGAGTTTTTCCAGAAACTGCCTCGTTTCTCCACACCACCCCTGCTCACCATGTGTGCCAACACGCTGGAAACCTCTGTAGCTCTTACTCCTGCACACTCAGCAACTCAGACCGCAGCTGGATGCTCTCCTGCCCACCCAAACGAGCCCTCCTCCCTTTTATATTTTCCGGACTATTTATGCATATGAATACTGCACATATCACTGGTGAAAACAATACGCTCTAGAACCTTTCACACCTTCCTTCTTTCTATACCAAACTAATCAACTGCACGTGCAGGAACTGGCAGGGAAACACAGGTGACAGGGCCTGCAGAACCATGGCCCCCACAATACACAGCTGTGCCCATGGGACTGCTGACACTGCATAGACAGCTGAGGACAGTCCTGGGCAGACATGAGGCACACCAGCTGCCAGCATTTAGCAAACTCTGTTTTGCTTGGGGAACAGAGCCAAGGACTGCAAAATTTCAAGTTAGGATCACCCTGGATCTGTCACTTCAGGCTTAGGCATAAGAGCCCGCGTCTAGGATTCAGGGTGGACAAAGAGAATGACATTCTGAACAGGGGCTGACATGCATGGAGCAAGCTGACAGCACACGTCACTGCGAAGCCCAGGGCTCTCTCCCAAGACCCACGTGCAGAAACCGAGAACACAGTTATGGACCCAAATGATGGGGATCCCGTACAGACAACAGTGCATACACGCATCCATCCTGAGTGTCCCCAGGTTTCCTGTCCCCACTCCTATCCGAAGTCAGCTTGCCCCTGCCTGGCGGGGCCCCGTGCGGTCCAGCTCCGGGGACCAGGCAGGGGAAGAGAGGCGCCTCCTCTCTGCGACCCGCCGGCCTGGCGGGGTCGCCCGCCTCCCCGTGCGCCTCGGTCCCGGCGGGCCCTCCTGAGCTCGGCGCACCGCACTTACCAGCCGTGGCCTCGGGGCTCGGTTCGCAGCCGGGGAAGCGGACCCAGAGGCAGTGCGGCGGCTCGTGGGCGGCCCCTTCCCGCACGTCCCGCCGTGCTCCCGACCTCCCGTGGGGAGGGGGTCGGTGCGAGGACAGCCTGCTCCGCCGGAGCCCGCGGGCGCTTCCTGCCGGCCAGCCGCCCGCCCCGCCCCGCTGCCCGCGCCCCCTCCACTCCCAGGCCCGCTCTTCCCTCGGCTAGCGGGCCTCCCAGAAGCCTTGTGCGGCCACGTCTTTGTTTGGGACTTGGCCTTTTTTCAATTCCCAGTACACAGAGCGAATTAAGCTGGAGTTAGGGGCAGCTGTGTGGTTGTCTGGTGAATCACTGCTCGGAAGGGGTGGGTGGGCTGCGAGGCGGGGGGGTGGGGGGGGGGCTTACAGAGAGCCCAGTGGGCCCCACAGCCTCCTCCCCCACCAGGGGCCTCTCTCAGGTCTTGCTGGCCCCCGGGTCAACCCCTGGTGGAGCCTGGAATGAGCAGGGTCCTGGGAGAAGTTGGCCTGTGAGGACTCCCGGGGGCTCTAGAGACAAGCCTGTATAATCACAAAGAGCCTTCCGTCTCCCCACAACCATGCACAGGGAAGACTATCATCACTGCCCCGTAGCTCTGAGAATCATCCTGACAGCTTTCCATTTCCTGGGCCTGGGGAGAATCCAGATATCTTCTGGGGAGGGGGAGAAGCGTGGGGGGAGACACATGCTAGGCAGGCCCTGGCTGGTTAGGTCAGTGGATTAAAGCCTCCACCCAAACCTAAAAGTTTGTGGGTTCCATCCCTGGTTGGGGCACACACGGGAAGCAACCAATGAATGCACAATTAAGTGGAACAACACATGAGTGCTTCCCTTCCCCATCCCCTCTCTTTCCTCTGTCTCTCTTAAAAAAATAATAATAATAAAAAAGTTTTTTGGACCCTGGCCAGGTAGATCGGTTGCTGGTTCCATCCCCAGTCAGGCTACATACAGGAACAGACTGATGTTCCTGTCTCTCTGTCTTTCTAAAAGAAAAAGAAAAAACCCACTAGGCAGAGAGCCCAGCTGCCTGTGCCCTGGTGGAGAGCAGAGGCAAAGCTGCCTATAACTGGCTTGTTCTAACATGGGGCAGGCATGTGCTATTTCCCAAAGCAACAAAGGCCCGTGCTTATCCAACCATGTCCTTTTGAAACTTGACTGCAGTGAACAACGTTACCCATTTACTAGGTTGCTGGGTCAGGGAAGCCATGGGAGGCCGGGGGCAGTGGAGGGGGCACCAGCCTTCTAAATTCCCAGGGCTGCTGAGAAAGGATTAGCAGAGGAGATGTAAACTGGGGTTTTTGAAAAGCAATGATTGTAATAGTGCCTGTGAGAAGAAGACCTCCAATGGGGGGGGGGGTGAACATGGAAGGTACAGCAGAGGGTTGTAGAAGGAGGGGTGGAGAGAGGGGTCTCAAGAAAGAAGACCATGGTGGTATTGTGGGTGTGGAAGTTGGAGGAGGACCTGAAGAGAGGTGAAGCCGAGAGATGAGAAGAGGAGGGAGAGTGTAGGCAAGACAGAGAGGGCCGGGTTGAGGACAGAACCCAGGTCCAAGTGGGCCAAGCAGCCAGTGAAAGCAGCTCCTGAGCCAGCCAGGAGGGTCACACGGTGCAGGGCGCCGCACTCCGGTTAAAGGGTATGTGTAATAGGGGTCCTCGCTGCAGGGACACCCAAGAGGAGTGTGCACAGAAAATAGGAGATCTTTGGGGAATTTTGAGATAATTATTTCAATGGGAGGGAGTATAAAGCCAGATTGCTCCTCCTTGGGGTCATCTGGACCAGTGGGTTGATGCAGGGAGCCAAAGGCATATCCAGTGGTGGGATTCAGCTGGTTAGTATCGGCTCAGCAGAACTGATACCTAATTTTTTGTTGAGTTTGGTAACCTAGTTGTTAAAGTGGCACTTGTAATCAGGGTTCTCTCTAAGGTAGGTGCCTGGGCTGCTGCCCAATGTGGAAATCATAAATTTACATTCCTTACTCTCTTTTAACGTTCATCTGTGCAACAGCGTAGTAATGTTCATTTTGTCCATACGTGAAAAAAATTTGACAGAACTGTACTTGCAATATTTCTAGACTTTATTTTTGAAGACTTCATTTATTCAATTTTTTAGAGGAGAGAGAGAGAGAGAGAGAGAAGTGGGGAGGAGCGGGAAGCATCAACTCATAGTAGTTGCTTCTCATATGTGCCTTGACCAGGCAAGCTCAGGGTTTCAAACCAGCAACCTCAGTGTTCCAGGTCAACACTTTATCCCACTGCACCACCACAGGTCGCAATATTTATTTATTCACTTCACAAAACTCACCATTATACCTTTGATGAAATATTATATTTTAATTCCTTCATGTTTGTTAATTGAGTAAACAAACATATAATATAAAGAGAAAAAGTGCCAAACAACCAGAGAGTGACAAGCTGTCATTGGAAATATCTTAAATAACAGTTTTATTGTTTTTTGTCAGATATTTAAAAATATTTTTATTAATATTTTAAAACTCTTTCTTATAATAAAATCTAGTTTTTGTAGCTCTTTTATTGTTCTTATTTAAGTATTAAATGCACAAAATAATAAACTACCTTTCGGTACATTGTTTTCTTATACATAAAACAGTCATTAAGGCAGAGAACTGGTTTTTAATCATTTGAATCCCACCACTGGGCACCTCCCTTTGCTTCCACTCTAGAGGATCCTAAAGGGCGATCCCAGCTCCAGAGCTTTTCAGGGGATCAGCTGAGGCTTCTGTGGCAACGGCATCCCTGTTCCAGACCAATCTCTGCCTAATCCATTGCCTCACTTTTTAAACAGGAGATTGTTTCTGAGTACTTCCCAGTAGACTTCCTACATGCTAATCTCCATCACCACACAGAGCCTGTGTCTCAGAACCCAGGCGGAGATAGAGGGTCACTGAGAAAGGCAGAGAGAAAGAAAGAAAAGGTGGGACGATCACTAGACTTACTGTGGTGACCGCTTTGTGAGATCTATAAAAATTGAATCACTGTGTTGTACACCTAAAACTAATGTAAAATTGTATGTTGACTATAATTAAAAATAATTTTTAGAAAGACAATAAAGAAAAAGAAAAGAGTAGGTGGATGGTGGTGAAGAAGACGGCATGAACAGGCACATGAGCGCTAGGGAGAACAGACCCAACAACGTGATGGGAGAGAGGCCTGAGCAAGCGCAGAACAAGCCTTTCCCTCTGAGCTTCCTGGAAGACCTCTAATGCAGACCTTGACCTCTAATGAGGCAATTTTAAAAGATACAGATTGTCAGAAAAAGAAAGGCAGTGTTAAAGGAAAAGACAAAAACGGGGAGTGAGAGATGTGTTGTTCACAGTAGAAGAGGACTGCAGCCACCCCTGTGAAAGGAGGACCTGCAGGTTCTCAGAGGACAGTAGAGAGGGTGGGGCGGGCCTCCAGAGGGAGAAGAGCGCTGTGGGCAGGGTAAGGATGGGGAGGAGTGCGTGCTCACTGAGGTTATGACATTAACACAGGAATTAGGAAAAAGGGGGTTGGGAAATGTTCTGGAGGGACCTCTTAGCAATGTGAGAGGGCAGGTGATTAACAAACCTGTGGGCTAGGATATCCTGTCTCCAGCACTATTCCTACCAACGCTAAACATCTGGAGTAGTGAACCAATAGAAATGTGATATGGAAATTAAAATTTCCTTGTAGCCACATTTAAAATTGTAAACAAGGCCCTGGCCAGTTGGCTCAGCGGTAGAGCGTCGGCCTGGCGTGCGGGGGACCCGGGTTCGATTCCCGGCCAGGGCACATAGGAGAAGTGCCCATTTGCTTCTCCACCCACCCCCCTCCTTCCCCTCTTGTCTCTCTCTTCCCCTCCTGCAGCCAAGGCTCCATTGGAGCAAAGATGGCCCGGGCGCTGGGGATGGCTCCTTGGCCTCTGCCCCAGGCACTATAGTGGCTCTGGTCGCCACAGAGCAACGCCCCGGAGGGGCAGAGTATCGCCCCCTGGTGGGCAGAGCATCGCCCCTGGTGGACGTGCTGGGTGGATCCCGGTCGGGCGCATGCGGGAGTCTGTCTGACTGTCTCTCCCCGTTTCCAGCTTCAGAAAAATATAAATAAATAAATAAATAAATAAATAAAAATAAAATTGTAAACAAAAGTTAAAAGGTAAAATTAATTTTAAAAAAAATTAAATTTAATGGGGTGACATTGATTAATAAAATGCACATAGGTTTCAGTTGAACATCTCTGTAGCATTTTGTTGTTTTTAGAGAGACAGACAAACAGGAAAGGAGACAGATAAGAAGATTCAGTTCATAGTTGTGGCACCTTAAGTTGTTCATTGATTGTTTTCTCATATGTGCCTTGACCAGGGGGCCCCAGCTAAGCAGCGACCTTGAACTTTAAGCCAGTGACCTTTGGGCTCAAGCCAATGACCATGGGGTCATGTCTATGATCCCACACTCAAGCTGGCAACTCCGTGCTCAAGCTGGTGAGCTGCGCTCAAGCCAGCAACCTCGGAGTTTCGAACCTGGGTCTCTGCATCCCAGGCCAACACTCTATCTACTGCTCCACTGCCTGGTCAGGCAACATTTGAACTGTTGATTGCATTGTGTGCCCAGGTGAAATTAATTTTAATGATATATTTTATTTAACACAATATATATATATATAATATGGTTATTTTAACACACATCAATATAAAAATTATTAAAGAGATATTTAAAATTTTCTTCCCACTAAGTCCCTCAACTTTGGTGCCTTTTACACTCCTAGCATATCTGAGTTCAGACACTAACTTTGTGTTGAAATGCCTGGTCTGTATTTAGATTTCATAATATTAATGGTTGAAAAAGTAGATTTATAAGTCTAAGTTGCTGCACACATACTTTTGCTTTCCAGTGACTGAATCAAATTATCAGTTTTTAAACTTAAATTTATGCCAATTCTAATTAATTGAAATAAAAAATTTAGTTCTTCAGTTGCATTTAGCAGATCTCAAGTTGTCAACTGTGACGTGGCTGGTGGCTACCACGTCAGACCACACGGGTCTGCAATATGAATTCCTAGGCTCTGGATTTTGGTCTTTGTTTTGTCCTCACCGTCTGTGAAAAAAAAGACCCCCAATTACCTCCCAAGTGCTGCTCCACAGACAAGATTCTAATCCATTCCATCTTATTTCACAGAACGCACTTGAAAAAGGTGAAGGAGAAGGCTGAAAATTCAACATCTGTGGGAGGGGGTGAATAGGGGTTTGGCTCGCGCTAGATGAGGAGTGAGGAAGATGAGATGGGAGTTGGCAGGTGGAGGTATTTGGTCCTGATCGTTACTCCGTGCTCACGGGGGTGCTGTGGTTCCTGCCCCAGTTGGGCGCTCCAGAGATCGCATGGTTAGGGCACAAGACATTCGCACACAGGGCGCAAGACAGCTCTCAGTGACATGATCTCCACTTTAGTAGTTCCCCTTGAGCTCTGAGCTCTGAGTCACTAACACTGGGGTGTGGCTGCTAGGTCTGGGCCTCATTTCCTGCATCTGCAAAATGTAACCCTTTATTGAAGGAAAAAAATGGGAGGGATCAGCGAAATCGCAATTCTGAAGCTACAACGAAGCAGGAGTGTTAGTCCCAGGTTTGAGACGGTGCTCCTCACCCAGCCTGTGCCGCCTCTTTTGTTCCCAGCTGGGTGCTGGCAGCCTCTGCTTTCAGTCCACACTTGGCACCGATTGTCTGCCTTACATCTGACCCATCTATCATGGGATGCTGGAGTGAGGGACATTCTAGAGACTCTGTTAGAGATGTAAAAAGAATAATAACAACACTTAAACTTCCCTCCTTTGCTTGGAAAGTTTCTGCATCTGTTACTGGGAGGTACAGGGTAGATCTGGGAGGGCCTCCTCCATGCCAGCCCGGGGCCTGAGAGCCTTGCTTCCCAGCAATGGTCTCTGCAGTCATTTCTAGAAACGGAGTCACACCAATGGATGGTCACGCGTGCGCGCGCACACACACACACACACACACGCACACACACACATAGCACTGATGAGTATGATCTGGCATTCTTGGCATCCCCAGGACATATGGCACATTAACTTAATATTCAGGTTGTACCCTAAGTCCTCACAGATCAGGAAGTGTAAAATTTGGATTTCTTCATCCCCTGAGTAGAAGCCTGTCTTTCAAAACAACGTCCAGTCACTACTTAGGAGGCCACAAGGAAAGGAGGGTTCCCTTGACAACCTCTGCTCCTGCTTCCCTGACACTCCCGCTTGGTTCAGCTGCAACCCTGATGTAGCCCGGATAAGCACTCTTTGTATAGATACTGAGTCATTCCCAGGAAAAAGAACTATGTTCTTGGGGGTAGAAACACCCAGGCAGAAAGCCCTCCCCTCCACATACACAGCACATAACTGTCTGACTCAGCCTTTCCCCCATCCTTAAAATGGGGAAAAACTCAGATTTTTTTTCTACCGTCTTAGGTAATGGAAACTGGCCTTGATTCCTTTATCTGTGGGAAAAAATAAAGCTAAATAAACTCTGGTCAGCACATTTCCCTCTTCCAAAGGGACTGGAAAATGACCAAATGTTTAATATTGTTATTAGCTTGAATTCAACCTGCATTTAACTATGAACTTAATAACTGAGCTTACTCATTTTTGCAAAAATACCTGATACTTAATGGTTGTATAATTGAACCTCTCAGTCTCAGGTATAATTCCCATGAAAGATGTTACACCAGGCGTAGGAGTTTTTCAATTGTGAAGCATAAGTCCAATGACACAAAGAACATTATTTGCACTAATTAGTGCTGGAAATAATTATTGATCTTCATTAACAGTGTCAAAAGCATTGCTCAGATGTCCGATTAATTGTCATGCTCTCTTTCCATTCTACATAAAGGACTTTATATCCTGGTCCTTTCCCAGGAGAACGTTATTTAAAGCAAAACAGAAAACACATTTAAGGTACAGAAAACATGAGTACAAACAGCTGAGCAAATATGTAAATAATAAGCAAAATGACACAGCTGGAATTTTTTGGTGTGTGTAGCACACATCGCTAATCTCTTTCTTGTCCTCTAAGAAGTTCTCTAGAGCTTGCCTCTATAACTGGGGTATAGAATCTCCCAGGGTCCAAGGTCACATGCCAGGGAGGAGAAGAAGCCATTGGATAAACATGGTGAGTTTTCTGGAGCATCTGTGTTATTTAAGATTTTTATTTGGGGAATAAGGTTTTTAATATTTTAAAAATTATAATATTTAGCCTGACCAGGTGGTAGTGCAATGGATAGAATGTCAACCTGGGACACTGAGGACCCAGGTTCGAAAACCCGAGGTTGAGCACAGGCTCACCAGCTTGAGAGTAGGATCACTAGCTTGAGCATGGGATCATTGACATGATTCCAAGGTTGCTGGCTTGAGTCCAAAGCTGCTGGCTTGAGCAAGGGGTCACTGGCTCAGCTGGAGCCCCCTGGTCAAGGTACATATGAGAAACAATCAATGAACAACTAAAGTGCCACAACTACAAGTTAATGCTTCTCATTTCTCTCTCTTCTTGTCTGTCTGTCTTTCTCTGTTTGTCTGTCTCTCTCACTAAAAAAAAAAAATTACATCTATATATCTCATTGTAGAAAATTCTACCACTGTAAAATATAAAAGAATAAAGTAAAATCACCTGAAGTCTTAGCTATTAGAGATAATCATTGTATTATTTTGGTAAATACCTTTCAATCCTTTGTGTGTATGTGTGTATGTGAGTGTGTGTGTCTGTAGCTTGATTTATTTCAGTTGAGAATATATTCTAGTCATCTTTTTATATCAATAGATTTAAGAACTCATTAGTAATTTTTGATGTAATATATTATATGAATATACTACAATTTATTTAACCAACCTCCTATTAATGGATATTTAGGATGTTTTCAATTTAAAAATATTTTACAATGTGATCATGAAACATTTTTTCACATATATCTTTGCCTACTTATTCAAGCTGTTTCTTCATGAAAAATTCCTAGGAATGGAATCACAGAAAATCCCATATATATTTACATAAATACCGCATATTTATATTTATATAAAATATAATGCTTAGAAAATGTTGGAAGAATATGTTTCAAAATTAATATAATAATTACCTCTCAAGAGGAGACTGAGATCTTGTATGAGATCTAAAAGGAACATCACCAAATCTATAATGTTTTAGTTTACACAAGGAGAAAATATCTGTGTAACTTATAATTAGTTAAAATGAAAGGTAACACCAGGAAAACAGTAAAGTGGTTATTGGTTATCAGCTGACAATCACACATCACTGGAAATAAAACTTGTCCACTTTTTTAGGCTGAAAAGAAATGAAAGGTAAATACCAGAAAAATAGAAGCAGGATAGTATATGAACTGTAAACTTAAAAAAGAAAAAAAGGGAACACAACACCTAAAAGCTTGACTAATCCAACAAAAGTAAGAAATGGAAAAAGAAGAGAAACTATAGTAAATAGAAAGTACAAGTGTGTGGACAAAGTAAGTCCAACTACATCAATGCTCACAATTACTATGATTTGGTAAAGTCCCCATTAAATATAGCAGCTCTTATATCAGGGAACAAAAGTCCGTTATGTGTACTTTCAAAGGAATACATAAAAATACATGACACGGAAAGTTGCAAAATAAAGTAACGGAAAAGATGGAAAAGCTAACACCAAAGAGCAGGTGTTGCGATAATAATATAAGATTAAATGGATTTGAAAGCCCAAAGAATGGTCCCAGAAGAGGTTTTTTTGTTTTGTACTTACCCACTCCTGAATCTTTGGGCCCACGTAGGTTTGATCATTCTTACCTTGAGTAGTTTATCCCACTCATGTTTGACTTGAAGTTTTTTAAATTCTTCTTTCTTCATCAATCCAATTCTTAAAAAAAAAAAATCATTCTCAATATTTCTAGTCTACAGGTTAACACCCTTCCTTGATTCCCAGCCACATTATAGATCTTCTTTCTAAAAATATTCCTCTTATTTCATGGGACTTTGAGCGGGTGCAGATGCAGAGGCAAGTGTTCAGTCTGTCTGACACCTAGATTCTAACGCTAGATATTAATTTTTGTATATTTATCTCATAACCAGTCACCTTACTAAATACATTTTTTATATTAAAATAAACACTGATAGATCATTAGGTAGAATGCAAAATATGCATGTATTTTCAGTGACGCAGGGACCATCGAACAAAGTATATGTTTGTGGAGGTTTGTTATGTCTCAGATCCCTCTTGTTATCAGGATACTTTGAGGACAAAATTTTGAAAGTTCAACTAAAAAAAAGAATTTTTGACTGCCTTGAATTGAACTCTCTCTCTCTCACTCTCTGCCCCCACCTCATCTTCCTGTCTTATCTAAAGAAATAAATTCATATTCTAATAAAGATAAAAATGTACTAATAAGGCCTTCTGGTCTCCCTCAGCTACAGGGCTAGCTTTATGAGTGTGCAAACTGTGTAGTAGGCCTCATGCTTAAAGGAGACGTGTAGTTCATTTAAAACTCTGCTATCATTATCTTGAAATTCTTAATTCATGTAACTGAGCAACTGGTCCTGAGTATAGACTTTACTTATCAAAATCTGGCCCTTGATATTTCTGCAAAAATACTTAGTGTTACGTTTTTTTCCATCTAAATGAAAAGATTTAGGGTTGTGGCATCTTGCCAACTCCAAAGGAAACTCTATCATGTGCATCTTCAGAACAATCTGACCTTTCTTCAGGGGTGGGTGCGGGTTTGCATTTGGGGAAAAGGGTCTGATCGAAGTCTCATCCATTAGTAGTCTTTTGTGAGATGGCTTCACTTTCACCTCTTGATACCCTTTTAATCCCACTGTTCTCTCCAGCCATATTCCAGTTTGCAGTTCAGTACAGAAAACTTACTCGTTCTCCCACACATTTGCACAGGTGGTCCCCACTGCTTCAAATACCCTCCTCACCCCATGTCCCTGATGAACTCTCACTTAATCTTCAACATTTGTTTAGTTACATCCCCACTTAGCCCTCCTTGGCCTCTCCAGGGTGAGCTAAGTGCCTTGCTCCTATTGACCTCGTGTCTCCAGTGCGGACTTAATCACAGAACTGGAATTCTTTTACACCCCTTTTTCACTAGATAAGCGGTTTCCAACATTGGTGAGTGTGCAGCACACTTGAAAGCATTAAAATACTAAAACACATTAAGCAAGTCAAGAATAATAGCAATGCAATTACTGCTGCAGTGTAGCTGGGTCTCAGAGAGACTCTGACAGCCTCGCTGTTTACTGCACTGTCACCCGGCTTCTCAATGCTAGTTTGCTGTTCTGAGTATGTGCTCTTGTATATCTCACATGTTACACTTTCTTTCATTACAAAAACACCAATTTGAAAAGATTTTACATCTCTCACCTTTGGGTCTATGTTCAATTGGCAGACATTGCTGACATACATATTTTATTAGAGTAAAAATATGTGTTAGACATTGATTGAAATTGAGCAGCCCAGCATGACCACTAGGATCAGTGAGTGATACAGATAGTTCATTGTACTGATAGTTCAGGTGCTTGGCTGAAAAGGCCAAAGGAGACCAATGGCAACCTGTAATCTGTCAACAAATGATGTGCCTATCAGACTGCACCTGCCCAACAGGGGTCCCTTTTCCTGATTTGTTCAAAAGGTTCCATTTGGATGAATGGGTGCCCTGGCTCAGGACACCCCGGGGTGCTAGAGAGGTCAGTTGGAGCTAATAGAGAGTAAGGGCTGGGTTCTATTCATCTTCTCTTCTCTAGTACTTAGTACAGTGCTGGACACTAACAGACTTTAATAAATGCAGAATAACTTATAAAACAATCAAGAGGCTCTGCTGATAGCATGTAACATGTATGGGCCTAGTCTAGAACATTATTAAGTGATTTAGATTTCAATTTCTCAAGTTTGGTCTCCTGGGGCAGTGGCCGTTAAAGGTGTTGGCTATGCTGGCATGACATGGCAAAGTTACAGTGAATCCTTCCCATTTGTGCTGGGAGTGTGTCAAAAGTTTAGTCACTATTCATCCAGTGTACTGATGTTGAAAGAAAGGAGTCAATAACATACAACAAATAATGTATGAATAGCCTATTCAATAAATGGTGTTGGGAAAATTAGACAGACACATGCAAAAAGAAAATGAAACTAAACCACCTTCTTATACCATATGTAAGAATAAACTCAAAATGGATTAAAAACTTACTTAAATGTAAGACTCAAAACCATAAAACTAGAAGAAAACACAGGTAGGGAGTAAAATTTCAGACATTTCTCTTAGTAATATTTTATCTGATATGTCTCTTTGGACAAGGGGAACCAAAGAAAAAAGAAACAAACGGGACTACAGCAAACTAAAAAGTTCTTGCACAACAAAAGAAACCATCAACAAAATGAAAAGACAACCCACAAAATGGAAGAAGATAGTTGTCAGTGATATAGCTGATAAGGGGCCAATATCCAAAATTTATAAAGAACTCACAGCTCAACACCAACCCCCCCCCCCAAAAAAAAACCCCCATCCAATTAAAAAATGGGCAAGCCCTGGCCAGTTGGCTAAGTGGTAGAGCGTCGGCGGACGTATGGATGTCCCTGGTGCGATTCCTGTCAGGGCACACAGGGGAAGCACCCATCTGCTTTCTCCACCCCTCCCCCTCTCCTTCCTGTTTATCTCTCTCTTCCCTGCCTGCAGCCAAGGCTCCATTGGAGCAGATTGGCCCGGGCACTGATGATGGCTCCATGGCCTCTTCTCAGGTGTTAGAATGGGTTTGGTTGCAGTGGAGCAATGCCCCAGATGGGCAGAGCAGCGCCCCCTAGTGGGCTTGCTGGGTGGATCCAGGTCGGGCACATGCGGAAATCTGTATCTCTGCCTCCCTGCTTCTCATTTCAGAAAAATACCAATAAAAGGGGGGGGGGGCAAAGGACCAGAATAGACACTTCTCCAAAGAGGACATACAGATGGCAAATAGACATATAAAAAGGTGCTTGATGCCACAAATCATCAGAGAAATGCAAATAAAAACCACAATAAGACATCACCCCACACCTGTCAGAATGACTATCAATAAATCCATAAACAAGTGTTGGTGAGGACATGGAGAAAAAGGAACCCTTGTGCACATTGTTGGGAATGCAGCCACTATGAAAAACAGTATAGAAGGTCCTCAAAAAATTAAAGATGGAATTGCCTTATGACCCAGTGATTATATTACTGGGTGTATATTTGAGAAAACTCAAAACATTTATTCAAAAGACTACATGCATCCCTATGTTCATTGCAGTATTATTTACAATATCCAATCTATGAAAGAAACCCAATTGCCCATTTATAGGCAAGTGAATAAAAAATCTGTGGTACATATATACAATGGAATACTATTTGGGCATAAAAAAGAATGAAATCTTACCTTTTGCAACAGCACAGATGGACCTCAAGGGTATTATGCTAAATGGAATAAGTCAGTCAGAGAAAAAGAAATACCCTATGATTTCACTTATAGATGGAAGTTGAAAAACAATATGAATGAACAAACAAAATAGAAACAGATTCATAGATGCAGAGAACAGACTGATAATTGCCAGAGGGGTAAGGGTTTGGGAAACTGGGTAAAAAGGTAAAGGGATTAAGAACTATAACTGGTTATTTACAAAATAGCCATGGGGATGTGAAGTACAGCATAGTCAGTAATATTGTAATAACTATGGATGGTGCCAGGTGGGCCCTGGAATATCAGGGGGAACACTCTGTAAAGCAGGGATCCCCAAACTTTTTACACAGGGGGCCAGTTCACTGTCCCTCAGACCGTTGGAGGGCCGGACTATAAAAAAAACTATGAACAAATCCCGATGCACACTGCACATATCTTATTTTAAAGTAAAAAAAACCAAAACGGGAACAAATACAATATTTAAAATAAAGAACAAGTAAATTTAAATCAACCAACTGACCAGTATTTCAATGGGAACTATGGGCCTGCTTTTGGCTAATGAGATGGTCAATGTCCGGTTCCATATTTGTCACTGCTAGCCGTAACAAGTGATATGACATGCTTCTGGAGCTGTGATGTGTGCATCCCGCGTCACCGGAAGTAGTACTGTATATGAGTGATGCCGCGCTTTGCGGCGCCGCCACATACAGTACTCCAGGAGCACAGGATGCTCCTCTCACTGACCACCAATGAAAGAGGTGTCCCTTCTGGAAGTGTGGCGGGGGCCAGATAAATGGCCTCAGGGGGCCACATGTGGCCCGTGGGCCGTAGTTTGGGGACCCCTGCTGTAAAGTATATGATTGTCTAACTACTATGCTATACACCTGTATCTAATACAAAATAATATTGAATGTAAACTTTAATTGAGAAAAAAAAATAAATAAAAGAAAGACTAGGAGCTACTGTACCAATGCACTTCCTTCTTACAAACAGGAAGCCCCGCAGTTCCTCTCTCTGCCCAATTCCTACGTAGCACGTGTATGATGAGCACAGCAGAAATTAGCACTCATTGAGAATTTTAAAGCCCTAGATCTGGAAGATGACATAGAGGCCACCTAGCTCATTCTCATTCACAATCAGGAGGCTGAGACCTAGAGAAGACTGTGCTATCCCTCAGTCAGTTCTTGGTAGAGCAGCAACTAGAACCCAGGTGACGAATACGTTTCTCCTGCAAGCTGTGTGTATGCTTCTCATCCTTCCTTTTATTCAGGTCTGTCACAGGCCCCCCAAACCCTTCCAGGAGCTGATCTCCTTGGCATCCTACTCAAAGAGCAGAGCTGAACCCAGGGAGGGTGGGAATAGGAAACAGCCAAAGAGATGATCTTTTCTTCTCCTAAAGATGCCAAGAGCTGGCCTGGGCTTCTGTCTGGGGACATCACATTGACACTGCCAGGTTTTGTGTTAATGAAGAGTGCTTTGGCCCAGATGCTCACAGGACAGAGGTGGGGGTTGGTGAAGGCAAGGCTGGCTGAGCGAAGGGACCACAAATGAGAAGCATGTGTTGAGTGCAGCATCCAGAAATAACATCCACACACCCTCAGTCACACAATTCCTATTGCATTCCCTGTTTTGTCTCAGCGTTCATCTCTGAAACCTTGAGGGGAATAATGTAGTCGGTACGTTTTGAAAAGAAGTCTTTCTGGGAGCCTGTGCATGGGGTTTGGCCCTGCCCAAGGCTGAGGTCCGATAGGAAATGTGGCAGGGGGGAAGGTTTCTCCATCATTCTGCCTCTCTACTCCCAGCTTGCAGGGGCTCTGCCAGCCTGCTCTGGGGCCCTCTCAAGACATCTGGGAAGCAGAGTTAACCTCCAGGGACTATGTGCTTCCTCCCATTTGACACATGCGGGACACTGAGATTTCAGGAGAAAGCAGGCAACTCCCAAAAGTCATAAAAGGAGACCCTGTGTGAGAACCAGACCAAGGGGTTTCACGCTGTCCTCTGTCAGGTGTCCAGGATGCTCTTTGATTAGAGATGCTCATTCTGAGAGCTACCTTCTTGAACTTGGGCTCACAGAGCTTGGAGGACATGGTGTTTGGGAGAGAGGGATAACAGGGTAAGAGAAGGTGTCCCTGGTAAGGTGCAAAGGACCACCCTGGACAGGTATTGTACGAAGAGATAGAGAGAGGAGAATGAGGAGGGAGAGCAGTGGGAATTTGTCACTAGCAGGGTGGCCTTTGGCACCTTAACGGCTCATTTGAGATGTACTTCCTAGCACTGCGTGACCTACATGAGGTGATCTATGTTTTTTTCTATGATAGCCCTCACTATAGTAGTAACAACGTGTTCCTTTGTGTATTTCTTCTTGTTCAGTGTCTGTCCAGGTCATTTGAAGGCAGGTTCACAAAGGCTAGGAACACATTGTTTGTTTGCTCCGGGTCCCAGCAGTGCCTGGCGTATTGCAGGCATGCAATAAATATCTGATGAGACAATGAATAAAGGTTTGTTTTCAGTTCTGTTTTTTAAACATTCGTGATTCAGTTTGGACCATGACACGAACTGAAACACCACTTACAATTTAATGGCTGCAACGTGAGTACTCAACATTAGGTGCATGTTTAAACCATATATAAATTACATAAATGATTTTTTTTTTGCATTATCCATGATTTTTTCTCAGTGCTGGAACAAACAATCAGGGGGTTAATATATTTTCCAATGGACATGAGCTAGTTAAAGGTACAAGAATACTTTAGATTGTATTATAGCTCATATTTATGCTACTGTGTAATTCACAATACAGTCCTAGACATAGTGATGTGTAGTTTGTCTTACTTTCACATAGAAAAATGTTATTAACGGAGTTTTCATTTTGTTCTTTTTACACGAGTACACAGGGTTGTAAAGTGTCTTTGAGGATCACAAGGAAATAAAAACACCAGGCCCCTCCGCACCACTTCAGAGGATGTTCAGACTGTGGGTAGGTGACAGCCGCCCTGGAGGTGGGCGTGCAGCTGGCCTTGGGCAAACCCCAGGTTATGGTTCAACGGGGATGTGACTCAGAGGACAGCTGGCATCGCTTGATAACTCATCCCCTCCTTTTTTTGTATTTTTCTGAAGTTGGAAATGGGGAGACAGTCAGACAGACTCCCGCATGCACCTGACCGGAATCCACCAGGCATGCCCACCAGGGGGCAATGCTCTGCCCATCTGGGGCATTGCTCTGTTGCAACCAGAGTCATTCTAGCGCCTGAGGCAGAGGCCATGGAGCCATCCTTAGCGCTGGGCGAACTTTGCTCCAATGGAGCCTTGGCTGCGGGAGGGGAAGAGAGAGACAGAGAGGAAGGAGAGGGGGAGGGGTGGAGAAGCAGATGGGCGGTTCTCCTGTGTGCCCTGGCTGGGAATTGAACCCGGGACTCCCACACGGCAGGCCGACGCTCTACCACTGAGCCAACCAGCCAGGGCCTCA
The DNA here is from genome assembly GCF_036850995.1 of Saccopteryx leptura. Taxonomy (NCBI): domain Eukaryota; kingdom Metazoa; phylum Chordata; class Mammalia; order Chiroptera; family Emballonuridae; genus Saccopteryx; species Saccopteryx leptura. Next base: position 114,772,836 of record NC_089504.1, read on the forward strand.
TCCTCCTCTTTTTTATTGTTGCTCTTTTTCTGTTCTTTCCATGGCATCCAAAATGATCTTTTCAAAGCTTAAATGAGAGCATGGCACTCTTGTGCTTAAATCCTCAGTGACCTCTCATTGCCCTGAGAACAAAGGCAAATCCCTCTCACTGGTCTTCAGCGCCTGTAGGATGTGCCCTTGGCTGGCCTCGCCTACCTGTTACTTCTTCCTCTTCCTCGTTCAGCGGACTCAGGCCCCAGGCCCCTCCCTTTTCTTCTTCGATCAGCCACGCCCTTCCTCTCCCAGGGCCTGGCACCACTGCGTGATCTGCCTGGACGCTTTCCTTCTTCCAATCCTTGCCAGCTGCTCTCTCTTATTACTCCATTCCCAGCTTAAGTGTCACCCCCAGGAGAGCTTTTCCCTGGTCCCAATTCTAAAATACACCCCTGGCCACTCTCCATAACATCGTCCTGTTTGTCTTTCCACAGAACTCATCACTAGCTGATAGCTGATGTTTTCTTGTTCCTCTCCAGCGATTCACTTACCCTCTGTCTGCCTCACCAGACCATACGCTCCGGGAGAACTGGGTCACTATCTTTGCTGTTCTTTGCTGCATTTCCAGTGCTCAGAACAGAGCCAGACCCATAGTGAGTGCTCTAGAAATATCTGTAGATGAACAGATGAAAATCCACAAGGTAGAGTTGTTAGTGTGGCCTCCCAGCCTGGCCAGCAGTTGACCAGGAACGTCCATCTGACAGCGTGGAAAACAGTAAGAGCCTGTTATGGGGAAAAAGCAAGTGGCCTGAAAGTAAAGCGGCCTAACTCCTAGAACATTTTCTGACTGTTACCACTAGCTTCTTTCCCAGGGTCTCTGTTTCCTCATCTGTCCCGTCAGGAAACTGGATAGGGTGATCTCTGAGGTCACATCTGGTGAACTTTGTGCTTCCAATGCTCCACCCTTCAAGCTCACAGAGGCCAGCTACCTGGAGGAGTCGCAGCTGCAGCACCTCCACTTTCCACACGTTCCTCATACTGCAGGAGATGCCTGACTTTTTCGGGCTATAACTGAGAGCAATACTTCTGGAGGAGGTGAGTCGTCCTGGGAAGGGCACTGGCACCAGAGAGGCTTGGGCTGTGCCTAGCTCCACGCTTACGAGCTGGATGACCTTGAACATTTCCCCAATTTCTCTCAGCTGTAGTTTTGGCTAATAGGAATGCTTATACCCTGACTGCAGATTTGCAGGAAGGTTTATGTGTGTTAATATATGAGGAATTGAACAGAGGTCAGCTCCTTTCCCATTGCCTTAGAAAGCGTGAGTGTGACCACAGTAACGGCCCAGTGCCAGTGCCAGCCTGCAGGTTGTTGTCACTGAAGCCAGCAGGAGCTGCAGGGCTGTGACAGCGAGCGTGAAAATGGGAGACAGGCTCAGTTCAGTGAATGAAAAACCACAAAAACTCATTTGTGAGAATTGCAAAACAGTCTATTTATTTTTTACTAGAAACTTCTGGTATATAATCCTACAGGGAAGGCTGTGCAGAAGTGTGTTTATCACTCTTCCCTCGGCAAGCTTCATTTGCATTCCTAGAGAGTGTTGATTGTAGTACTCTAAGACACGAAGTTGTTTGGTAGGCTGGCTTATTCCAACACAAACCACTTGCATTTTTGCTTGTGTGTGGAGGTAAAGAGCTGCTGTTTGGTGAGCCCCTACTGCATATTGTGGCAGACACAACAGGTCAGCTCATTCAGCACTCAGTCACCTTCGTTCTCCCCTACCTGTCTCTTTTACAGAGCCTGGGAACCTAAGACTCAATGCCCCAGCACCCCACAGATGGCCACATAACATAGTTCTGGCCAATAATATGTAAGTGGAAATTTCTTGTAGAGAAAAGAAAACACTATCTCCTTCCCACTCCTCCTTTGTTCCTGTCTATAATATGGATGTGATGCTTGGAGGTACAGCAGCCTTCTTGCAACCATGAGGCTGAAAGCCACCAGGCCAAGAGTCTAGTCCCTGATAACACATTGCCTTCCTTCCTTCCCTCCCTCCCTTTCTCTTTCCTTCCTTCCCTCCCACCTTCCTCCCTCCTTCCTTCCTTCCTTCCTTCCTTCCTTCCTTCCTTCCTTCCTTCCTTCCTTCCTCCTTCCTTCCTTCCTTCCTTCCCCCTTCCTTCCTTCCCCCTCCCTCCCTTCCTTCCTCCCTTCCATCTTTCTTCCTCCCTCCTTTCCTCCCTCCCTCCCTCCCCCTTTCTTTCTTTCCTTCCTTCCTTCCTTCCTTCCTTCCTTCCTTCCTTCCTTCCTTCCTTCCTTCCTTCCTTCCTTCCTTCTTTTTTAGAGAGTCAGGGAGAGAGAGAGAGAAACATCAAGCTGCTCTTGTTTGTGCCCTGACCAGGGAATCTAACCAACTGCCTCCATTCTGGGATGATGCTTCAGCCCACCAGTTATCTGGGCAGAGTTAACATACTGTCTTTCCTTAGAAACACAATCAATATTGTAAAACACACCATTATTTAGGTACCATTAAGAAAGATGCAATGTGCTAGTTAAATGACAGCCCCCTTGTAAAACGCATCCAGATTCCCAAGACATTAAAATGTGGAGGAAAAACAAAAACAAAAAAGAACAGGGGTCTTGGAATCAATGAGAATTGAACAGGCATCTGAAACCTGGAATCTACCTCTAGACTTAAGGAAAAACAACAAACTCCTTCTTTTAGCCATGGTTTTGGGCTTTTTGTTATTTATCTCAAAACATATTTCTAACTTGGACTCCTCCCAATCACCTCCTGAGATGGGTATTAATATCTCTATTTTGCTAATGAGGGAACAGAGGCACAGAAAGCAGATGACAGAGCACAGGATCAAACACATTGGAAATAAGAGCTGAGCCCTCTTAAGGGTCTCCAAGTCTACAATACTTGGCCGTGTACATGACCTGCTCCGGGGCTCTTCCTGCCGTATGTGTGGCCTTGGCGTGGCTAAGACGGATAGTCGGGTGGTCAGATGGTCAGGCGCTCTGTGACTCCAACGTGCCCCTGCTCCTGAGGACACTGCCCTGTACTCTCCAGGACACGAAACTGGATCCTGGGAACCGGGAGCCAGGACCACAGAGTTTAGCAATCACTCTGGCACAGGTTTCTCAGTCATTCAGACAGTTTGCTTTCTGTCCTGTTTCTCACTTTTCCTCTTCATCCCCTATTAAACTAAAGCCTGGGACATGAGAAGGCTCAAAGTATCTCTGGAAGACTTGCATTTTCATACTCTCCCTGGCTCACTGCTGATTTCTTATTTGCCTGCAGGCTTCTAGCATGCAGGGCCCAGGAGGCAGTGTATGAAAGAAGTTTGGAAGAGGAATCCCTGGTCAAGAGTCTTTTGCAAATCAGTCAAGTTTCCTTGGCCTGGAGAACCTGGAGAAACTGCCGGTTGAGAACAACCTCCTGGAGACCGACGGATGGGGAATGAAGAGGAGGGCGGAACGCTTTGGCACAAGGTCACAGAGGCAGTGGCCTGCAGCCTGTGGGAGTGTTCTCTCTGAACTCTGGATTTTGTTTCTTACAGCAGGAGGAAAAGAAATTGTTGAAAGACATTAGTGTTATCTCTGCTATCTGATTGGTAAAAGAAATTGAGAACACAGAGGCAAATTAATTGGGGTACTGGTTGAATGAATACATTAGAACATCATATTTTAATGTGTTCTTCATGGAATCATTGGAATGGTTATGAAGCACATTAAGAGGAGGATTGCTCCTTTGGGAGTGACTCCGGTCAAATGGACCCCACAGAAAAGCCAGGGTGAGTGGGGTGCAGCCACTCTGGGGGCGGACAGGAAGCAGCAGGCTGCTTCCTGTGTGGCTGTGCTAGCATTTCTCTGGGGGGGGGGGGCTTTAGGGAGAGCTGGGGGTGGAGGGCGGGGTGGGGACTTTGTGCCATTTCCTCTGGCTTCCAGCAGAGGCAGGAGTGAAGAAGTGGGAAGATCCTTTGGGGATTTTCTTCTCTGACATGAGGAGAAACGCAAGCAAAAGCTTCTTTTATGAGAAAATCCACTGAGAGTTGCTCCTCCAGCCCTACCCCAATGTCCACACAGTCCAGTCTGCTTAGCGGCTTGAGACCCGACCTTTAAAACCCTTGTTTATGCACAGCCACACCTTCAGTCCAGCTGCGGCCTGGCCTGGCATCCCAAGCCACTAAGTTCCCGTCAGAGATGTTATTAAGGGCCAGCGTACCTCACAGGAAGCCTGAGATTGCAAACATATGTCCAAACTGCTGACTTTGTGGAAACGGATCGGATCACTGAGTCAGTGTTGGAGGGGCCAATGTTTGCGCCGGGAGTGGTGAGGACTTGCTATTTGAAAGTGTGCCAAGCTGAGTGGAGCTTCTGGCTTCAGATGAATTCCAGCTGAGTTTTCTTTCGTAATTCAGCCTGTATGGTAATTCTTTTCCTCTTTTCTTTCTGCAAGTGAAATACCAGTGTGCATTTATCCTGGCCCCATGTGGGGCCCATTGGCTTTTATTCATCGCAGGGCCTCTGTTTCCAATATCCACTACACTTGCTACATTTAGTCTTCCTGGATCAACAGATTTGTCGACTGCATGCTGGTGAAATTTTAAAGAGAAAACTTTTTATTTTGAGCTCATTGTGAATTCACATCCATGCAGTAGTTGTAAGAAATAATGCAGAGAGACTTCATGTACCCTTTGCCCAGTTTCCCCCAATGGCAACATCTTACAAAACTATAGTACAATATCATGAGAAGTATATTGACATTGATACATTCAAGATATAAGACATTTCCATCATAAGAATCTCTAATGTTGCTGTTTTATAGCCACACCCACATGCCTCCATTCTATCACTCTCCTCCTTTACCATTGTCAACCACTGATTTCTTCTTGGTTTCTATCATTTTGTCTTTTTTTTTTCCTGCATTCCTCCGAAGTTGGAAACAGGGAGGTAGTCAGACAGACTCCTGCATGCGCCCGACAGGGATCCACCTGTCATGCCCACCAGGGGGCGATGCTTTGCCCATCTGGGGCGCTGCTCTGTTGCAACCAGAGCCATTCTAGCGCCTGAGGCAGAGGCTATAGAGCCATCCCCAGCTCCCGGGCCAACTTTGCTCCAATGGACCCCTGGCTGCGGGAGGGGAAGAGAGAGACAGAGAGGAAGGAGAGGGGGAGGGGTGGAGAAGCAGATGGGTGTCTCTCCTGTGTGTCCTGGCCGGGAATCGAACCTGGGACTCCTGCACGCCAGGCCGACGCTCCACCACCAAGCCAACCGGCCAGGGCCTCATTTTATCATTTTAAGAAAGCTATATACATGGAATAATATGGTATGTAACCTTCTGGGGTTGGATTTTTAAAATGTGCTCAGCGCAATTCTCCGGAGAGTCATCCAAATTGAGGCATACTTCAATAGTTCCTTTTTATTGCTGAGTGGTATTCTATGACAGCAATTTTCAACTTTTTTCATCTCATGGTACACATAAACTACTAAAATTCTGTGGCACACCAAAATATATGTTATATTTTTTGCTGATCTGACAAAAAAAATTTGTACGATTTTGATTCATTCATACCAGATTATAGTTGTGTTGGCTGTTGTCTTTTTGTTTATGTTTGTTTGTTTTTTGATACTCTAAGAGAAAAGATGTCTGTGCCCCTGACTAAATAGGCAGGTATTGCATGTTTTAAAAGTACTTGTGACACACCAGTTGGAAATCACTGCTTTATGGTAAAGCTGTACTACAATTTACCCAGCCGCTCCTTGAAGGACACCTGGGTTGCTTCCAGTTTCTGGCTATTATGAGCAAAGCTGCTATAAACAGTAGTGTGCAGGTTTTTGCGTGAACATAAGTTTTAATTTCTCTGGGATAAATGCCACTGCTCTGGGTCATACTGTTAAAGTGGGAGCAATGAAACCTCAATTCTTGTCTTTCTGAAGAAAAGCATTCAATCAAGAGACAAAGTGGAGCAAGTAAAGGAGGAAGTCACTGGCCGTGCAAGAAGAAAGTCAGAGGGAAGGGGACCTTGGAGACAGGTTCAGGGGGTTAGTCCGGGACGAGATGCTTCTGCCCACTGCTTCCCTGGTTGCAAGTCTTGTAGAGTCCCTTAGAGTTTAGGAGAAACAGTAGGACAAAGAAAACATACTAGAGGGAAGAGGGGAAAGTACGGGCATTCTCCCAGAAGGGATAGCAGGATGGGACCTCCATCCTAAGGGATTTTAAGGGTGGGGACTTTAAGGGAGGTCCCAGGGGAGGATTTCAATAGAATGTTCATCAGCTCTCCAAGTGGATCCTTTTGAATCATGGTCTTCACTGATTGGTTGGTGCCAGAGGGTCATTAGTCAATGTAGCTGTCTCTGAGGTCAGCTATGGCCTCCCTTTGCCTTCTTTTGTTGCTTTTCTGGGCCTGGAGCTGCAGCACAACTGAGGCCTGGATGTAATCTCTAGGGATTGATGCTTAAATGCTATTCTCCAGTCCCCTTGTTTGTTCCTCTTCTAAGGGGGTCTAAACCACGTGACCAGCTAAGGGAGGAAAGGTCATCCTGAGTGGTGACGTCCTTATTTTCCCATTGCTAGGCGCTTGGGGCTTTCCACTCAGGTGCCCTTCTGTGCCTGGCCTATAATTCTTGCTCTGCTCATGTCAGTCTAACTAACTGCCTCTCATGATATGGTAGTTGGATATTTAGTTTTTTAAGAAATTGGCAAGTTATTTTCTAGAGTGATTGTACCATTTTGTATGCCTACTGGTAATGGATGAGAGATCATTTCTCTACATCCTCACCTGCACCTGATGTTGCCACTACTTTTTTTTTAATTGATTGATTTTAGAGAGACAGAGAGAGAGAGAGAGGAAAGCAGTCATTTGTTGTCCCACTCAGTTGTGCATTCATTGGTCACTTCCCATATGTGCCCTGACTGAGGATTGAGCCCTGAAGCTTGGTGTTTCTAGATGACGAACTAACCAGCCAGGGCATGTTGCCACTACTTTTTTTGACAGTCATTCGGATGAGTGTGTATGATCTCTTAGCATGATTTAAATTTGCACTTTCTTAATGACTAGTGATGTTAAATATCTTTTCATGTGTTTACTTGTCATCTAAATATCCTCTGTTGAAATGTGTGTTTGTATCTTTGGCCTGTTTTCCAATAGGATTGTTTATGTTTTGCTCTTGATTTTTTCTAAGATATGTGGTTTGCAATTTTCTTTCTGTTTGTAGGTTGTTGTTTCACCTTCTTAACAGGCAGGGTCCTTTGTGGAACAGAAGTTTTAAATTTGATGAGGTCCAACTTATTAATTTTATTTATGAGTTATGCTTTTGGTGTCAATTCAAAGAACTCTTTGCTTAACTCTGTCCCAAAGATTTTCTCCTGTCTTTTTTTCTAAAAGGTTTATAGTGTTACATTCACCAAAGGCTGTAATATATTTTGAGTTAATTTTTGTATGCTTTGTAAGATACAGGGCAAGATACTTTCTTTTTTTGTTTGTTTGTTTGTAAATGCCACTCATTGGAAGTGCACGTGTTTGCCCTCTGTCCCTTTAGGAAACACCGAGTTCTGAGGGTTTTCTGCACCACGGGGATGTTAAATCTTTGTCTGGCCTTGGGTGTGAGGAGGGTTTTCCAGCTTGTGGTGTCTTTCCAGATGTCTGCATCTTTCTTGTTTTTGTTGTGGGCACAGGAAGAGCCGGCCATTGCCTGACTGGCTTCTGGCCCTGGGGTCACACTTAGCACAGCGGTCTCTACCCGAGATGATGCCCACTCACCAAAAGGGCGTTTTTGTTTTACATCTGATGTCTGATCCATCTGAGATTTCCCTTTAAATAACAAAAGTGTTATTTCAGATGAAAACAAACAAAAATACATGAGCAGACACAAAAAGGCACCTATTGTGAAATTTCGTTTGGAGGGAACGTCCAGAATAGGTAAGGAGCAGAGACAGAGAGCAGATCAGGGACACGCAGGGCAGGAGGGGGGAGGACTCTTGGTGCAGGTCTCCTTCTGGGTGATGGAGCATTCTGCAGCGAGACAGAGGTCAAGCTCACACAGCACAGTGAATGTACTTCATGCTCAGGAACGAAACAATTTAAAATGTAGGCAACAGCCTTTATTTGTTAAAGAAAATATGCAATGAGACTTACCCCAATGTCTCCTTAGACAAGAGTAGTGACTTAACTTTCTTACAAGAGCTGTGACCTCACTACACTGAGCAGTGACCTCGCTGCATCAAGCAATGACCTCACTTCCTGACCACAGAGCCCAACAGAACTTGGAACTAGGTAACCAGGCAGGCACATTCTAAAGCAGCTCCTACCCCCCACCCCCAGCTCACTTAGTGAGAGACATCAGCAGAGATGAGATGTTCCCCTGCTGTGTGTCAGCACCCCGAGGCCACAGCCTCAATAGAGGCAGCAGTGACAGTAGCTCAGCCAAGGACGCTGGTTCCAGCTCAGCGCAGACGACTGTGGCCCTTCCCACAGCCGGACCAGAGGTGACACAGGGAGGCCCAGGGAGGTTTCATTTCACTCTGATCCCACCTGAGCAGCCCTCTGTCCCCTCCCTGTGTGTGTGTGTGTGTGGGGGGGAGAGGGCCTGCCCTAAGCAGGAACAGGCTAAGGAGGGGTCAAAAGTGCTGTGGGTCATCAGGTTCACAGCCTAGGTGAATGCTGGCCAGGGCCCGGGGATGGCTAGAGAACTGCTGCCCGGCAGCCGCCCAGGCTCCCTGGGAAGCTCACCAGCATTCCCAGCCCCCCCTCTTTCCCGGGGAGCACCACGTCCAAGTGGAAGGACCCGGGCTGGACCACCTGGAGCCCATCGAGGCAGAGGGCAAGGGTGAGAACGTGGGGCTGTGAGGGGACGGGGTGGAGGTGCATGCGAGCTTCTGGGGAGGGGTCAGTGCCAGCCACACAGGGAGCACCCAGAGACTGGCCAGGAGCAGAGACCGGCCTCAGACCACCCATCTGCTGGACTGCGGCGGGGAGGGCGTCCTGTGGTGGGTCCTGGGCTGCGGCTTCTGTGGGACACCCTGGCTCTGCTCTGTCTTTGGGGGACACACGGCAATGCAGGCACTCGGCGACCTTTTCTCCTGTCTCAACTCCAGCACCTGCCCAGGAGGCAGAGCCGCCAGCTCCCAGCGTGTCAACCCCGAGAAGCCAGACGCGGGGGCGGACCAGGAGGCCGCTGCAGACCTGGAGGGGTGTCCGTTTCCAGGGGTTGTGCGCGTCCCGCAGCCGCTGTGGCTGAGGCTCTGGAGCCGGCGGGCCTGCGCAGCGTCTCCTGAGCTACCCGAGGCCCCGCCACCCCATCTGAGGAAGCCTCCCCGGACCTGCCCAGGCTCCTGCCACAGAGGAGGAGCTGCTTCCAGAAAGCGCATCAGGCCAGCTGCTGAGCTGCTTGCTGAACCTGGGCTCCTTCGCCGCCCTCCTCCTCTGAGCTTTTTCTTTCACTTTCTGTAATCGCTCTTTTTATCTCTTCTCCCTGGTGCAATTCAGTTTCTTATTTTTTAAACTTTATTCTTTGGGGGACTTGGGAATGTTTTTCTCTCTTTCTTTTCCTTTTTGTCCTTCACTTTCCCATTGTGTAATTTCTTTAATAAATAAAGGTTGTTGCCTGAAGAATTCTGCAACCAAAAATTGTTGCTTCTCATCTCTCTCCCTTCCTGTTTGTTTCTATCTGTTCCTTTCTCTGTCTCTCTCCTATATAAAAAAATTGTTGCCTATATTTTAAATTGTTCCGTTCCTGAGCATGAAGTACGTTCACTGTGCTGTGTGAGCATGACCTCTGTCTCACTGCAGAATGCTCCATCACCCCAGAAGGAGACCTACACCAAGAGTCCTCCCCCTCTCCCGCCCTTGCGTGTCATATTAGGCCTCTTAAGAAAAAAGAGAGACAGGGAAAATAAAAATACATGTTAACCATATTTTTAAATAAATAAAATACTACGTACTATTAATATTAAAATTGTACATATGATACCAAACCTTGTGTCATTAGAAAAAAGTGTAAATTTTGGGTTTTGCAGGGTCCTTCAGAAGTCGGGGCCCAAGGCGCATGCCTGGTTTGCCTGCTTTTTTTTTTTTTCCTGAAGTTGGAAACGGGGGACGCAGTCAGACAGACTCCCACATGCACCCAACAGGGATCTACCCGGGATGCCCACCAGGGGGCAATGCTCTGCCCATCTGGGGCGCTGCTCTGTTGCAACCAGAGCCATTCTAGCTCCTGCGGCAGAGGCCATAGAGCCATCCCCAGCGCCCGGGCCATCTTTGCTCCAATGGAGCCTTGGCTGCGGGAGGGGAAGAGAGAGACAGAGAGGAAGAAGGGGGGGAGGGGGGGAGAAGTAGATGGGCGCTTCTCCTGTGTGCCCTGGCTGGGAATCGAACCCAGGACTCCTGCACGCCAGGCCGACGCTCTACCATTGAGTCAACCGGCCAGGACTCTGGTTTGCCTGCTTTTAAATCCTCCTCTGCCTCAGGAGTCCTCTCACGTGAGACCCAGAACTGACCGTCAGCATCCAGGATCTCACCGGTACCACATACATGTGACACGCATATGTGAAAATAAGCCTGCATGTGACAAAGACAGACAAACAGAAAGAGAGAGGTGAGGCCTGAGACATGCCTAAGCTACTCATGACTGTCACCTCCGGGGTGGGATTTACAAATCTCATCTTTTCCTTGAGGTGATGTCTGAACTTTTAACAATGCAGGTATGAGTTCAATAGTTCTAAAAATATTAAAGTCATGTTCACTGTCAGCCACTGATCACTCATCTATGGAGTATAGTACATTACAGGGGGTCCTGGGGTTACAACAGTCTTGACATATGACGTTTCGAGTTTATGACACTCAGTCCCATAAAAACTTAAAAGAGTTGAGACATGAATGTTTTCGCTTACACCATTGGTGTCATACTTATGGACTACGTGGGCAAACTAGTTTGGTTGTGTGCAGTGGAAGAATATGCGGTAACGCGGCATATAAGTGAGGGAGTTGGCGTCCCCCAGTATGCTTACCTACGTTATTTTGGACTGTTAAAAGTGTGTTTCATTTGTGTTGCTTTGGTGAATTTCTGGCCCTTATCATCGCTCCTCGATGAAAGTCAGAGTCTTCAGATGGTAGTGCTTCAAAGAGGAGGAAAGCCATCACAATGAAAGAGAAATTAGACATTGTAAAGAGATCAGGAAAAGGAGAATCAGTGCTGAACATTGACCATGTGCTAGTCCTTAGCTGCTCTACTGCAGCAACAATTATCAAGGATAAAGACCGTATCCTGGCCTGACCTGTGGTGGCGCAGTGGATAAAGCGTTGACCTGGAAATGCTGAGGTCACCAGTTCGAAACCCTGGGCTTGCCTGGTCAAGGCACATATGGGAGTTGATGCTTCCAGCTCCTCCCCCTCCCTCTCTCTCTCCTCTCTAAAATGAATTAAAAAAAAAAGAATTAAAAAAAAAAAAAAAGACTCTATCCTGGAGCATGTAAAGGGATCAGCCCCTGTGAAATCAACTGTGATTACTAAACAGTGAAGAGGCACAATGATTGAGATGGAAAGATTGCCAGTTTTGTGGCTGGAAGACCAGCATCAATGGTATATACCAATTAGGATAGGTAAGTGACTTAGGCTAGCATGTGTTTCAACTTATACCAAAATTCAGGCTACGTCACTGTTGTAGGAACGGAACTATGTCACAACCTGGGGATCCCTGGAGCTCTTAGAAATCTTGTTTTTTATTGACTTTTTCTTTTCCTTTCTTTTTTTTCTAAGTCGAGGAGGGGAGATAGAGAGACAGACTCCCGCATGCACCCTGACCAGGATCCACCCAGCAGCCACTGTCTGGGGACAATGCTTGACTCAACCAAGCTGTCCTCAGCACCTGGGGCTGATGCTTGAACCAGCCACTGGCTGCAAAGGGGGAGAGAGAGAAGAGGGGAGAGGGAGGGGGGAGAGAAGCTGATGGTCACTTCTCATGTGTGAACTGATGAAGAACCAAACCTGGAATATCCGCATGCTGGCCTGACACTTCACGGATTGTCAGCTGGGCTGACAATTCACTGAGCCAACTAGCCAGGGTCAGAAACTCTGCTTTCAGTTCTTTTGAGTATATACTTAGAAGCAGAATTGCTGGGTCATATGATAATTTTATTTTTAATATTTTGAGGAAGCTCCATGCTGTTTTGCACAGTGGCTGTACCATTTTACATTCCCGCTAACAATGCATAAGGATTCTAGTTTTCCCATGTGCTCACCAACACTCATTGTTTTCTGTTTTATAGGGGGGGGGGGGTATTTTTTTCTGAAGTGAGAAGTGGGGAGGCAGAGAGACAGACTCCTGCACGCACCCAACTGGGATCCATCTGGCAAGCCTGCTAGGGGGCGATGCTCTGCCCATCCGGGGCATTGCTGTGTTGCAACTGGAGCCATTCTTGCACCTGCGGCAGAAGCCACAGAGCCATCCTCAGAACCCGGACCAACTTTTGCTCCAATGGAGTCTTGGCTGTGGGAGAGGAAGAGAGAGAGAGAAAGGAGAGGGGTAGGAGTGGAGAAGCAGATGGGAGCTTCTCCTGTGTGACCTGGCTGGGAATTGAACCCGGGACTCCTGCACGCCAGGCCGATGCTCTACCACTGAGCCAACTGGCCAGGGCCAGCATTTTGTCTTTCATCACTAAGTATCATGCTAGTTGAAGATATTTTTGTAGATGATTTTCTTTTTACGCTCCCTACCAAGTGATGCTATGCTCTTCTGGGCTGCTGCTCCATTGCTTGGCAAACAAGCTATTTTACCGCCTGAGGTGAGGCCATGGAGCCATCCTCAGTGCCCAGGGCCAACTTTGCTTGAACCTTTTGAGCCATGGCTGCAGAAGGGGGGGAATGAGAGAGGACAGGAAGAGAAGAGGGAGGGGTGGAGAAGCGGATGATTTCTTCTACTGTGTGCTCTGACCAGGAATCCAACCTGGGACTTCCACAAGCCAAGCTGCTGCTCTGCTGCTGAGTAACTGATCAGGGCCTACGTCAATCCATAGAGATGATCACAGTGAACTTCTTTCGGGTTCTTTCATAAATGAGAACTTGTGGGGTCTTAGGATGGGGATGTGGTTTTCTATTAGAATCAAATTTGTCAGTCAAGAATTGGATTTAAAAAATCATAATATGTTAACATGAAGAGATCCCTTTCTCTGTAGATGAAGAATGTGAGGCCTTGAGTTACCACTTAGTGGACTCTCCAAGGTCGTAGCAGGCGACCCACAGATCTGGGGCTGGAATAAGGGATCTCAAGCAGATATGTTCCATCTTCACCCTTGCTGGAGGCCAACTCAGACAGCTTGCCTGGCCCTTGGCTCGTCTGCTGCCCTTTCACAGCCTTTCCCTTCTCCTATTTGCCATTTGAGGGCATTTGCTCATTCTTTCCTTCCTTCCTCCATTGGTTCATTCTTCCTCACCAACATTTGTTATCCTCCTTCTCTATGCCAGACCCTGTGCTAGGAAAAAGCAAAAAGAAAAACAGTGCTAGCCTGGAAGAAGGTCACAGTTTAGGTGGGGGTGGAGGAAGACACTCCAACAACCGTGATGCTACGGTGCTAAGTACGGAGTGACATCGCTCATCTACTGTGCTTGGGAATCAGAAAAGGGACAGGGTTGTGGAGTTTGCTGAGGAAGGTGGGACCTCCAGTGGAAAGGGAAGAAAGTGTGGGGAAGAAAAGCAGGGCAGGGCAGATGCAAGGCAGGGCAGAGCTTGCTAGATGTGTGATCAGAGGATTCTGGAAGGGACCCAGAGCACACCCTCTCACAGACCCAGCAGTGGTTGGCCTGGCTGGGGCGGCTGTAACCGCAGCTGGCGATAGGAAGCCTAGAGCTGGTTATAGGCTCAGCTCAGTTCAAGGGTTTAGACAAGAGCTCCATCTTCCCACGTGACTGCTGGGTGTCCAGAACTCTTTGTGCCCGTAGGCCTGGGGGAGGAGGCCGGGGGGGGGGGGGCAGGGAAGGAAGCCAGGGGAAGAAGTGGTGAGGATGCTGAGAAGCAGGAACACAACTGCCCTGAGGGCACTAATTGCAGCTGCAGCTGTTGGAGGCCCTGTGATCTTCCCGCTTGCTGCTCAGTACACTGCATAATGGACACTTAGTTATGGGATCTAAACTGCACAAGGGAGTAATCACATCACAAGCTGGAAGGAAGGACTTAGGTGCTGATTAGACCCAGGCATACACAGGCTGTGACAAGTTCTGGCTGCCCTTTTACGCTCTTGCTGCTGACCGGTTGCATGATCCAGACCAATTAGGAAACAGCTGCTCCATATGTCAGTGAGTTGATGTAAATACTTCATATGCCATGGCCTCAGGCTGTGCTGGACTTCTCAAGTGAGCCTTTCTTCCTTTAACAACAGTCAGCAACAATAGTGAACAGCTAAATGACATTTTACTGTGCCAGACTGTGCAAGTTATTTACGTGGATTACTTGTTTAATCCTCACAGTAACCCAAATAATTAGGTAATAATAAGAATCCAATTTTGCATAGGAAGAAACAGAAGTTCAGAGAGGTTAAGTAACCCGCTCAAGGTCACACAGCTAATAAATAGTGTAACCAGAACTGAATCAGACAGTGCGATATTTGAGCCCACATTCCTGCCCACTAGGCCACATTGTCTCTTGGTCCCAGGAGGATGTGATTTAGGCAGATGTTGTAGAGCTTGCTAAAATGTACGATTATGTTGTTTATTCATTTTGTAGCTCATTATCTGATAAACTATATAAGGGCAGGGTATAGTCCATTTTGTTCACCACTGGGCCTACCTTCCTTGGCATATAGTAGATGTTTAATACATCTTTTGGGTTATATAGATAGTTATGGCTCAGGCTCCATAGCCTATTTATTTATTTATTTATTTATTTATTTATTTATTTAGGTGGGAGGAGGGCCGATAATGAGATAGACTGCCTGAGGTTGAACTCTCTGACCAACTGGGCTATCCTCAGTGCCTGGGGCCACACTTGAACCAATTGAACCACTGCCTGCAGAAGTGGAAGAGGGAGAGAAAGGGGGAGGGGAGAAAAGTAGATGGTTGCTTCTCCTGTATGCCCTGACTGGGAATCGAACCTGTGATGTCCGCACGCCGGGCTGACACTCCATCCACTGAACTACTGGCCAGGGACCAGCTTAGTTTATATTTTGTTGATTATCCTAGCAGGAGAAACCCATGAATACAGATCTTTCTCTGGATCTATATTTCTTTCTTTTCTTTTCTTTTTTTTCTTTCTTTTCTTTCTTTCTTTCTTTCTTTCTTTCTTTCTTTCTTTCTTTCTTTCTTTCTTTCTTTCATGTGTGACAGAGACAGAAAGAGAGAGAGAGACAGATAGGGACAGACAGACAGAAACAGAGAGAGATGAGAAGTATCAATTCTTCATTGTGGCACCTTAGTTGTTCATTGATTGCTTTCTCATACGTGCCTTGATGGGAGGGGGGCTACAGCAAAGCGAGTGACCCCCTTGCTCAAGCCAGCAAACTTGGGCTCAAGTCAGAGACTTTGAGCTTCAAGCCAGTGACCTTTGGGCTCAAGCCAGTGACCATGGGGTCATGTCTATGATCCCACGATCAAGCCAGCGACCCCTTGCTCAAGCTGGATGAGCCTGTGCTCAAGCAGGTGAGCCTGCACTCAAGCCGGTGATCTTGAAACCCCCGAGGGGTTTCGAATCTGGGTCCTCCGCACCCCTATCTGATGCTTTCTCCACTCTGCCATCGCCTGGTAAGGCTGGATCTGTATTTCTTAGTTAAATAAGCTGCCTGGGTCCTCGGGGGATAGTCTTTGGAGAGTTATCAGAGCTTTTCTTTTTTTTTGCCCTTACTCTCATCTCTTACTTCATGCACTCATTCTTTAATTTATTTATTTAGCAGATATTTAAGGAACACTTGTGCCAGATACTGTTCCAGGCACAACAGTAAACAGGCAGATAAAAATTCCTTCCCACATGAGCTTGCCATCCCCTGAAGGAGACAAACAACACCAAGAAATAAGTAAAATACACAGTACGTACAATAGAATAAATCAGGCATCCCCAAACTACGGCCCGTGGGCCACATGTGGCCCCCTGAGGCCATTTATCCGGCCCCCCACTGCACTTCCGGAAGGGTCACCTCTTTCATTGGTGGTCAGTGAGAGGAGCACTGTATGTGGCGGCCCTCCAACAGTCTGAGGGAGAGTGAACTGGCCCCCTGTTTGGGGACCCCTGGAATAAATGCTTATGAGGAGGATATGAAGTCTCAGGGAGAGAGTGAAAACTTTAGACAGGTGGCCAGTAATAAAGGAATGGAGAATGTGACCTTTGACAAAGATTAGAAGGAAATTAGGAGGCAGACCACGTAGATACCACAGGGAGGAGCCTTCCAGGCAAAGGAAATAGCAAGTGCAAATGTCCTGGGGCAAAGCCATGCTGCGTGTTAGATGGACAATGGGGCGGTCAGAGGTTATTGGAGTGAGAAGGGGGAGTGATGGGCTAAGAGTTCAGAGAAGTCACAAGAACCAGTCTGTGTAAGGGTGTTAGATCAGGGGGAGGTGGGAAACCGTGAGAGCATCTGGGTAGAGGAGGGACATAATCTGATTTTCTGTTCTATCCCATAATGTGGCTGTGTGCATATCTATCTGCCTCTCGACTGTGAGCTGCTCAAAGCAGCGACCGTGTGTATGTTCCCATGGCTGAGCACAGGGCCTGGCACAGACCACATGTTCCAATACATGGGTAACAAATGAGAAATACTAAACAGAATGAAACAAAGTAAATTGAGGTGCAAACAGAGGCCCCGAGGGAGGATAAATACATTCTACCCTATAGAACAGGGGCTGTTTTATGGAGCAGAGGCCTTTGAATCTAGACTTAGACACAGGAGAAGGCTCTCCATTGGTAAAGAGGAAAAAGTGTATTAGATTGAGAAAGGAACAGGAGCGAAGGTTTGGAGGCAAAGGTACAGGGTGAACTGAGAAAACACTGCAGGGATAAATGTTTCTGGCAGACAGGGTGCGAGGTAGTACCGCAGCGGGACAAGAGGCCAGAATTGGAGATGGGACCCCAATCATGTGATGATGTGCACACCAGGCTAACAAGCTTGGGTTTCACAGTGCAGGCAATGGGGAGCCATTGCAGGATTTTACAGGTGCATGTATCCATTTTGGAGGATGAGATTCAGCCCATTAAGCTTTGACTGTTAACTCTGTCATGGCTTGCTGCCAAAGGGAGCAGCTGGTTGTGCCAAGAACTGTGTACAGGCCGGCAGTGCTTCATGTTGTAGCCACAGTGTCGCACTCTGGACTGTCTATATAGATCCTGTGTAGCACTGCTGTCGGTACAGAAGGGAAGAATCCATCTGTGGAGCCCGCTGACATTGCACAAGGAGAGGTTTAGCAGTTTATTCAGGTGTGACCCAACAGGCGTCTGTGTTCAGCTTGGGACCAGTTATGATTTTATTACGCTGCTCAGCTAGCCCGTCTGTCCTCATGTAAAATCAGTCAGCCATCGGGCTCCCAGGGTTATTGAGTTTCTTCTCCTGTGCTGGAGGAGGCTGGCGGAGTGCACTCAGCCTGCTCTGCCCGTGTGGGGCATGTGGCTCCCCTGCCACCCAGGCCAGGAGCAAGGGATTAGTCACGATGACTGAGGCTCTCCTGGAAAGGGGAGCTGAGGCTTGTGCTTCTCACCGGGGAGGGGAGTGCCAAAGTGGCCGTCCGTTCAGGCAGGCCGTGACCATTCGGGCTTCTGTGCGGCTGGGGTGCTGCTGCTGGTGGGGAAACGGCCTCGGGGAGGTCCTTTTAGAATGAAGATGGAGGCCCATGCCAAGTTGAGAGTCGTCAGCCAGTCCTTGGAGGGGATGGGCTTGTTCCCAGGCTGGAGCGCCGGGCTTCCACCTTCCCGCCCTGATGCCACACTAGTAGCAGGCTGTCCCACTCGGTCACCTCTTCACTCCAACTTAGTCGTTCTGGGTTCACGGGCAGGGCTTCTTGGTCCCCCCACCTGCCATTCTCACATGGCTTTATTCTGGAGCAGGCCGGAGCTCGGCTCCTGGGGTTTTCAGCCCAGGGCTACAGGCTGTCAGGGCCCCTGGACAGCACACTCCCGTGTCACAGACACAGCTTTCGAGGGTGGGGGGCGGGGGAGGGATGCCGTGGCTCAGAGAAAGCCCAGTACCCAGCTTTCGGGGAGTTTAAATAAGAAACTAGTGATTTGGGGGTTAGGGGAGAAACTTCTACCAGTAAGTCCCAGTTTCTTTTCAATGGCTTGCAGGGGAAGAAAGCTAAGCATCCTCTGCAATGACTACGATGCCATGGCGGAGGGGAGGGGGTCCGGGGACTTCGGGAACTGCCCACGTACAGAAAACTATGTTAGGAGCAGAACTCCACAGGAAATGATATACTTGGACAAGTCCAATGAAGGTCAAGGTGTGAACATTTCCTCACACTACAGTTAGGGACCAGCACCTGAGTGTCTCCCCTTCATTCCTAAGGAGACCCTCCAATGAGCTAGGCTCCTTGTCTATATGCAATTTGTATAGTTTGGAGATGAGCTTAGCTGACCTTTCCTTACTTTTGCCTCTTCCAGGGCCACCTGTAAACCTCTCATGCGGATTCAGGCATTGAACACTAACTGAGAGGGTTTGGTGATGCCAGGGGAGCACGTGAGTCAGACTGAGGTAGGATCTCTAAACTTGACTCCAGGCCCATACAGAAAAGATTTTTTTGGTTTCCACTCTTCCGTAAGGGTTAGTGGATAACTATTTATGACAACTGTCAATATCTATTCAAGGCTTTATTTATTTATTTATTTATTTATTTATTTATTTATTTATTTACAGAGACAGAGAGAGAGTCAGAGAGAGGGGCAGACAAGGACAGACAGACAGAAACGGAGAGAGATGAGAAGCATCAATCACCAGTCCCTCGCTGCGACACCCCAGTTGTTCATTGATCGCCCTCTCATATATGCCCCGACCATGGGGCTACAGCAGACTGAGTAACCCCATGCTCAAGCCAGCAACCCTAGGTCCAAGCTGGCGAGCTCCTGCTCAAACCAGATGAGCCTGCACTCAGGCCGGCGACCTCGGGGTCTTGAACCTGGGTCCTCCACATCCCAATCCGATGCTCCATCTACTGCGCCACTGCCCGACCAGGCTTTTAAAATTTTTATTATTATTTATTTATTTTACAGAGACAGAGAGAGAGTCAGAGAGAGGGACAGACAGGGACAGCTATTCAAGGCTTTAAAAATGCTCATAACTTTTGACCTAAGAATCCAAAACCTAAAAATGTCTTTAAAAAAATTAGAGAAGATAAGGTGTTTATTACAGTACTATTTATAATAGCAAAAAACCACAGCCATGAAAAACTGCTGTTTCAGAATATTTGATGACACGAGGACATATTCACAATTTTTAAAACTTTACCGAATTATGAAAAATTTACATAGAAAATATTAAAATGTCCATAAACCCTCCAGCCAAATGATCAGATGTTGGCATTTTGCCACATTACTTAAGAACCTTGGAAGAAGGAAGAGGCTGCAGACCCAGTGGAGGCCTGTTGTGCATTCCTTCCATCCCAGCCTTCCCAGAGATGACTACTTTGTTGCTATTAGTATGTACCTTTTCTGCCCAGAAATTGTACTTCTTATACACACACACATAGCTCGCCATGAAAATTATAGAGCATTTTTTAATAATTGAAAAACATTGTAACTTCCTTCATTGTGCTTTTTTCACTGAATGTAATTTTGAAGATGTATCATATATAGATGAAATTGTTTTTTATGGCTTTCTGTAATATTCCAACTACACAAATCATTTAATAAACTTTTAAAATAATATTGTAACCGTTCAAAGAGTTATCTCTAAGTGAACATGTCATCTCATTACCGTCCAGGTTAAGAAACAGCCTCACTGCTTGATGGGGGGTGGTGCAGTAGATAGAGCATCCACCTGGGACACTGAGGTCTTAGGTTTGAAACCCCGAGGTCGTTGGCTCACCAGCTTGAGCGTAGGGTTGCTGGCTTGAGTGTGGGATCATTGACACGATCCCATTGTTGCTGCTGGCTTGAGCCCAAGGTTGCTGGCTTGAGCAAGGGGTCACTGGCTTGGGTGGAGCCCCCCTGCTCCCTATCAAGGCGCTTATGAGAAGCAATGAACAACTAAAGTTCCACAACTCCAAGTTGGTGCTTCTCATCTCTCTTCCTTCCTGTCTTTGTCTTTCTCTCTCTCTCTCTCTCTCTCTAGAAAAAGAAAAAAAGAAAAAGAAATAGCCTGACCTGTACCCCAGAAACACTCCCTTATGCCCATTCTCAGCTGTACTTTTTTCTAACCCAACGTAGCCACTATCATGATTTTAACAATATCATTTTGAAAATTATATTAAATGGGTTTTCTACACTTTATCAGTTATGTAGTTCAGATCTTCTCTTTTATGACTTTTTTTTCTCTATTATCTCTCTATATAGAGAGAAATATTAAACTTACTAGGAATGTGGATTTGTTCTCTTTTAATTTTGTCAATTTTTCCTTCAAATATTTTAAAGCTATGTTATTGCATGCATATAGATTCAGAACCGTGATGGCTTTTTGGTGAATTGACCCCTTTATGGTTATGAAAGGCTTCTTCTTACCTAGTAATGTTTTTGCCTTAAAGTCTACATTCTCTGCTGTTTAGAATATGTACAGTAACTCTCACTTGGCTAGTGTTTACAACTTTTCCACTCTTTTATTTTCATCCTTTCTATGTACTTATATTTAGAAAGCCTCTTGTCAGCAGCATATGGTTGGATTTTAAAATTCACTTTTATAACCTATCACATTTATTTTTACATTTAATCTATTTATATTTGGAATTCAGCTCATTACCCAATATTTGGGTTCATATGCACAAGTTATATATATATTTGTTTTCTGTTTGACCTACCTGTTTTATATTTCCTTTTCTCTTTTTTATGCTATCTTTTTGAGTGAGCAAGTACTTTGATTATTTCATTTTTTTCTTGTATTTCCTTGATAGTTATACATTCTTTTACTTTTCTTTCAGTGATGACTAGAAACACGTGGGTCCTTGATGTAGTCACAGTCTAATACAAACTATTATTTTCACCACTTTCCTAACAGTACTAGACTTAAAAAAATTTTATATTCATTTACTCCTTCTGACCTTGTGTGTTGTTTTCATGCATTTTAATTCTATATATACTTTCAACCATTATATGTTAATATTATTTCAGTTTGTAAAGTCAATATTAATTTATATTTCCCCACATATTTACCATTACTTATTCTTCTTTCCTTCTTATTTTTCTGTATTTTCCTATAAGAGCATCTTTCTTTGTGTGAATAAGTTTCTTTCACATTTTTTTTTTAAGGCAGGTAAGATGGTAACAAGTTCTCTGTTTTTGTTTGTCTGCAATGTCTTTATATTGCCTTCATTTTTGAGGACGAGTTTCGTTGTGTACAGTTTCTAGATTGGCTGTTACTTCAGTAGGCCCTGTAAAGGTAGTATCCATTGTCTTGTGGCTTCTGTCATCTTTGTTGGAAGTAGGATTGAAGTTTTACTGTTGCTCATTTGCGGGTAATGTGTCTGTTTTTCTCTGATCATCTTTAAGAATTTTTTTCTCTTGCTTTCAATAGTTTCCTTGTGGTGCATCCAGATACCATTTTATTTATACTTATACTGCTTGGGGTTCATAACCTTCTTGATTATGTGAGTTGATATCCTTTATCAGTTCTGGAAAATTCTTGGCCATCACAATTGTTTCTTCCCTTTTTCTCCATGGGAGTCCATTTTCATGTGGGTTAAATATTCTGACTATAACTCCCAGTCTCTTATGCTTTTTTACATATATTCCATTTTGAAAAATATCTTGTTTGGATATTTTTCTATTGACATGCCTTTAAGTTCATATTCTTTATCTTCTGTGTCTAAATTGCTATAAAATGTTTGTTCAGTCCTTCATGTCAGATATTGAGTTCATAATTCTAGGTATTATATTTTTCAGTTCTATAACTTCTATTTTATTAAAAAAATAGGTTCTAGTTTTCAGTTGAAATTCTTTACCCTTTCATATATTTTCACTACCTGTCCCTCTGTTTCTCTAAAGATACCACATAGATCTTATGATCCTTGTCATTTAACTTCTACATTCTTTCATTTGATTTTATTCATAGGTTTTGGTCCTATGGCCCATTTTCTGGCATGCCTCATAATTCTTTACTGAATCCTATATTATTACTTTTAACATTTTTTAGAGACTCTGGGAGTTATCAACATTAGAGAGGTTTCGATCTTTCCTCTCTTAGGCCAATAGCTCACCTTGGTCAGTTCAGGGATTAGGCTGAGTCACAGTTGTGTTGCCTCTGGTAAGCTCCTGACCCCGGGGGCTGAGACCTCTAAGGTTTTCAAATGAGCCTCTGAAATGTTCACTGGAGCTCCTTTCCCTGGCACATCTTAACCTCTAATCTTTATCTCCTCACACCATAGAACTACCCGAAACTCTCTGCTTGGAATGTCAGCCTCTGCCCTATGCAGTTACAGAATTTGGCAGGTGTACTGAGTCAAAAAACCAGCGCTATTTTTTTATTCATTTTAAAGAGAAAGGGGGGGAGGAGCAGGAAGCATCAACTCTCATATGTGCCTTGACCAGGCAAGCCCAGGGTTTCAAACTGGTGACCTCAGCATTCCAGGTCGATGCGTTATCCACTGTACCACCACAGGTCAGGCCACCAGGTCTATTTTTGAGGTTCCTTAGGTCTCCAATTTTTGTGACTTCTGAAGCTCTGATGGTTTCTCAGTCCCCTGGCAGTGATCCACTGCCTGGGAAAAGCATTCAGCTTCTGTCCTGTCCACAGTTGACAAGGACCCCCAGAGAAACAGCAGCTGCAGGCCATCAGCTTCCCCTCTGCAGTTCTTCCCTCCCTGGAATCAAGTCCTGGATGGTCCTCATTGGCCTACAGGCTCTCTGCTGCCTGTAACTAAGATGCTTGCATTTCACCTGCTTTCATAATGGCACTGTATGGGGTACCGGTCTACTGTAGCTATTTCGTTACTCAGTAACAAAAGTTCTCTAAGCCTCACGATCATATTACACACACACACACACACACACACACACACACACACACACACCCCATTTGATATATACCTGAATGTCCCACATTGTGTTTTGAGAAATTATAGAGATCATTTGATGTTCCGGATGATGCTACCCTCCTATGGAGAAGAACTAGGCTTGCTTTGGCTGTTGGCTTACCGGTGGGTAGCTCACTTGATTCTGTCATGATTTGAATCTGGGTATCAGTCCTTCTGAAGGCAATTTACTCTTGTGACCAGAGCACAGCCCTCTGGGGTCCCATCATAATTCCTGGGATGTCTTCTAGACCCATCCTGTTCTGGTTACACCAGCTCCCTGAGACTGCTGAGAGCTCACGGATTGCTCAGCCTCCCAGCCACTGCCTTTGCTAATGGAACCCAGCTCTTATTATTTTTTTTTTTTGGCCATACACTTTTTTAAAAAAATTAATTTATTGTGTTTACATAGATTCTAATGTCACCCGTGTTCCCCAGTACATTCCCTCTGTCCCCCTCCCTGTAGCACTCCCCCTTCCCTCCAGGATTTGCTTTTCTGCTCTCATCCCATCCTATCACCATATCACCCCCTTTCCTTCTGTCCGCTTTCCTTCTGAATCCTTTGATCCCGTCTCTGTCTCTATTCTGCTCCTCAGTCCATATTGTTCGTCGGATTCCTCATATGAGTGAGGTCATATGATATTTTTCTTTCTCTGCCTAGCTTATTTCACTTAACATAATAGTTTCCAGTTTCATCCATGTTGTCGCAAAAAATAATATTTCTTTTTCATGGCCCCATAGTATTCCATTGTGTATATGTACCACTATTTTTAATCCAATCGTCCACTGACACTTGGGCTGTTTCCAGGTCTTGGCTATTGTAAACAATGCTGCCACAAACATGGGGGTGCATTTCTCCTTTTCAAACTGTACTATTCTTGGGGTATATTCCTAAAAGTGGGATAGCTGGGTCAAAAGGCAGTTTGATTTTTAATTCTTTGAGGAATCTCCATACTGTTTTCCACAGTGGCTGCACCAGTCTGCATTCCCACCAGCAGTGTAGGAGGGTTCCCTTTTCTCCACATCCTCACCAGCACTTACTCTGTGTTGTTTTGTTGATGAGCGCCATTCTGGCTGGTGTGAGGTGATATCTCATTGTAGTTTTAATTTGCATTTCTCTAATGATTAGTGATGTTGAATATTTTTTCATCTGCCTATTGGCCATCTGTGTGTCCTCTTTGGAGAAGTGTCTATTCATCTCTTTTGCCCATTTTTTGATTGGACTGTTTATCTTCCTGGTATTGAGTTTTACAAATTCTTTATAAATTTTGGTTATTAACTCCTTATCAGACATATTGTTGAATATGTTCTCCCATTGGGTGGTTTGCCTTTTTATTTTGCTCATATTGTCTTTAGCTATGCAGAAGCTTTTTAGTTTGATATAGTCCCATTTGTTTATCCTGTCTTTTATTTCACTTGCGCGTGGAGATAAATCAGCAAATATATTGCTGCGAGTGATGTCGGAGATCTTATTGCCTATGTTTTCCTCTAAGATGTGTATGGTTTCATGACTTACATTTAAGTCTTTTATCCATTTTGAGTTTATTTTTGTGAATAGTGTAAGTTGGTGGTCTAGTTTCATTTATTTTCAGGTAGCTGACCAGTTTTCTAAACAACATTTGTTAAATAGGCTGTCTTTACTCCATTGTATGCTGTCACCACCCTTGTCAAATATCAATTGCTCATAAAGGTGCGGGTTTATTTCTGGGTTTTCTGTTCTGTTCCATTGATCTATATGCCTGTTCTTATGCCAGTACCAAGCTGTTTTGAGTACAGTGGCTTTGTAGTATAACTTGATGTCTGGAAGTGTGATACCACCCACTTTATTCTTCTTTTTCAAGATTGCTGAGGCTATTTATGTTCTTTTTTGGTTCCATATGAATTTTTGGAATATTTGTTCTATAGCTTTGAAGGATGTCCTTGGTATTTTAATAGGAATTGCATTGAGTTTATAAATTGCTTTGGATAATATGGATATTTTAATGATGTTTATTCTTCCTAGCCATGAGCATGGTATATGCTTCCACTTGTTTATATCTGGCTTGATTTCTTTTATCAATGTTTTATAATTTTCCGAGTACAGGTCTTTAACCTCCTTGGTTAAATTTACTCCTAGGTATTTTTTTGTTGTTGTTGCAATAGTGAAGGGGATTGTTTTCTTCATTTCTCTTTCAGACAGATCATTGTTGGTGTATAAAAATGCCTCTGATTTCTGAGTATTAATTTTATATCCTGTCACCTTGCTGAATTCATTTATCAGGTCCAGTAGTTTTTTGACTGTGACTTTAGGGTTTTCTAGGTATAGTATCATATAATCAGCAAATAATGATAGTTTTACTTCTTCTTTTCCAATTTGGATGCCTTTTATTTCTTCTTCTTGTCTGATTGCTGTGGCTAGGACTTCCAAAACTATGTTGAATAACAGTGGTAAAAGGGGGCACCCCTGCCTTGTTCCTGGTCTTAAGGGGATTGCTTTTAACTTTTGCCCATTGAGTATGATGTTGTCTGTGGCTCT
This sequence comes from Saccopteryx leptura, assembly GCF_036850995.1. Lineage (NCBI taxonomy): Eukaryota > Metazoa > Chordata > Mammalia > Chiroptera > Emballonuridae > Saccopteryx > Saccopteryx leptura. The sequence goes on from NC_089504.1 coordinate 114,798,445, forward strand.
GTCATAGATGGCCTTTATTATATTGAGGTATGTTCCCTGTATTCCCACTTTGCTGAGAGTTTTGATCATAAATGGGTGCTGGGTTTTATTGAATGTTTTTTCTGCATCTATTGATATTATCATGTGGTTTTTGTCCTTCCTTTTGTTTATGTGATGAATCACATTGATTGATTTGTGAATATTGTACCAGCTTTGGCTCCCCAAAATAAATCCCACTTGATCATGGTGTATGATTTTTTTCATGTATTGCTGGATCTGGTTTGCTAATATTTTGTTGAGAATTTTAGCATCTAAATTCATCAGGGATATTGGCCTATAATTTTATTTCTTTGTGTTGTCTTTACCTGGTTTTAGAATCAGAATTATGCTCACCTCATAAAAGGAGCTTGGAAGTTTTCCCTCCTCTTGTTTTTTTTTGAAATAGCTTGAGAAGGATAGGAGGTAGTCCTTCTTTGAATGTTTGGTAGAATTCGCCTGTGAAGCCATCTGGCCTAGGACTTTTGTTTGTTGGGAGTTTATTGATAACTGTTTCGATCTCATCAGTCTGTTTAGGTTTTCTGATTCTTTTAGATTGATTTTTGAAAGATTACATTTTTCAAGGAATTTGTCCATTTCACCTAAGTTGTCTAATTTTTTGGCATACAATTCTTCATAGTATTTTCTTACAATCCTTTGTATTTCTGCTGTGTCCATTTACTTCTCCACCCTCATTTATAATTTTATTTATTTGAGTCCTTTCTCTTTTTTTCTTGGTGAGTCTGGCTAAGGGTTCATTGATCTTGTTTACTTTTTCAAAGAACCAGCTCTTGATCCTCTCTATTGTTTTTTTTTTTTTTAGTCTCTATGTCATTTATTTCTTCTCTGATCTTTATTATTTCTTTCCTTCTACATCCTCTAGGCTTTACTTGCTGTTCTTTTTATAGTTCTTTTAGTTGCAGAATTAAGTTTTTTTTTAAGCTTTTTCTAGCTTCTTAAGGTATGCCTGTAATGCTATGAACTTCCCTCTCAGGACTGCTTTTGCTGTGTCCCATAGATTTTGAGTTGCTGTATGCTCATTTTCATTTGTTTCAAGGAAATGTTTTATTTCTTTCTTGATCTCATTGTTGACCCAGTCATTGTTTAATAACATGCTGTTTAGTTTCCAAGTGTTTGAGTGTTTTTCAGTTTTCCTATTGTAGTTGATTTCTAGTTTCATGACATTGTGGTCAGAGAAGATGCTTGATATGGTTTCAATCTCTTAAATTTGTTGAGACTCGTTTTATGCCCTAATATGTGGTCTATCCTAGAGAATGTACCATGGGCACTTGAAAAGAATGTCTATTCTGCTGCTTTAGGGTGGAAGGTTCTGAAGATATCTATTAATCCAGTTGATCTAGTGTCTCCTTTAATTCTGTTGTTTCTTTGTTAATTTTCTTTCTTGAGGATCTATCCATTGATGTTAGTGGGGTATTTAAATCCCCTACTATTATGTATTGCTATTGATCTCTCTCTTTATGCCCATCAAAATATGCTTTATATATTTAGGTGCTCCTATATTAGGTGCATATATATTTATAATGGTTATCTCTTCCTGTTAGATTGCTCCCTTTATCATTATGTAGTGACCTTCTTTATCCCTTTGTTTTAAAGTCTATTTTTTCAGATATAAATATTGCTACCCCAGCTTTATTTTTCATTTCCATTTGCATGAAATATTTTTTTCCATCCTTTTACTTTCAGTCTATGTGTATCTTTTGTTTTGAGGTGCGTCTCCTGTAGACAGGATATGGGTCCTGTTTTCTTATCCATTCAGCTACCTTATGTCTTTTGATTGGAGCATTTAGTCCATTTACATTTAAGGTTATTATTGATATGTAGTTGTTTATTGCCATTTTATTCTTTAAAGTTATATTCCTCTTTTACTATATTCTTTTCCCTCTTTGCTCTGTTTACAACAGGCCCCTTAACATTTCTTGCAGCACTGGTTTGTTGTAATAAATTTCTTGAGTTTTTAATTTTTTGGTCTGGGAAGCATTTTATTTCTCCTTCAATTTTAAACGATAGCCTTGCTGGATAAAGAAGTCTTGGTTGTAGGCCCTTGTTCTGCATTACTTTGAATATGTCTTGCCATTCCCTTCTGGCCTCAAGTGTTTCTGTTGAGAAGTTGGATGTCATCCTTATGGGGGCTCCTTTGTAGGTGATAGCTTTTTTTTCTCTTGCAGCTTTTAATATTTTCTCTTTATCACTTAGCTTTGGTATTTTATTTATGATGTGTCTTGGTGTAGATTTTTTTGGTTTCTCTTTAATGGAATTCTCTGTGCTTCTTGAACTTGTGTGACTGTTTTCTGCATTAATTTAGGGAAGTTTACAGCTATGATTTCATTGAACAAGGTCTCTAACCCTTGTTCTTTCTCTTTTTTTTCAGGAACTCTTATGATGCAGATGTTGTTTCTCTTTAGGTTGTCACAGAGCTCTCTTAGAGTTTCTTCAGACTTTTTCAGTCTCTTTTCTTTTTGCTGCTCTGCTTCTGCACTTTCACTTATCTTGTCCTCTAAGTCACTGATTCAATCCTCTGCTTCATCCAGCCTGCTTTTAATTCCTTCCAGTGTAGTCTTCATTTCTGATATTGTGTTTGTCATTTCTGTCTGGTTCTTCTTTATGATTTCTGTGTCCTTTTTGATGCTTTCAATTTCTTTACTGAAGTGTTTATTAAGTCCATTCATTGTAGCTTTGGGATCTTGAAGCATCCTAAAAATCATTATTTTATACTCTGCATCTAGTAATTTGATTACTTCCGATTCATCCAAGACTTTATCAGAGGATTTATCTTGTTGAAGCATATGACTTATGCTTCTCTGCCTACCCATTATTCTCTATGACTTGTAGGCTTCTTCCAGCTGTAATCTCCTTATCTAGTAGAGCAAGACCACCCACAAAGTATGGAGGGAGGAAGGTGGGACTATAGAGATTTCTCAGCAGCCCCTCAGAGCTAGGAAGGACTTTGCTCATCTTATGTAAACTCTTCATTGTTCAGATGAGGAAACAGAGGCCCAGGAAGCAGCATGGCTCGCCACTTTATTAGTGATGGCGCTAATCAGGAACTAGGTCTCCTGGATGGGCTAGCACTCTTTCCAGAGCAGTTTGTTGAGTAAATGTGGGCCCTTGGAGTTCCAGGTGGTTCTCCCCACAGAACCAGGACCCTACCTGGGGATAGGGCTGAAAGTGAAGAAGTCAGTCTGGCTCAGCTGGACCGTCTCAGGCAGAGAAGTCGCTAGGGCTATGGTTGTTGGAATCACCTTACCTCTTTATTTAGTTTTTTTTGTTTGTTTGTTTGTTTTATTTTTGTGGGGTTTTTTGTTCTTTTTTTGGTGAGCTGTTAGCTTTGATAAGGGATGATGCTGTCTATAAGACACATTTTTAGCTTGGCATCCAAAAGCCTTCTCAGTCTGCCCAGCTCTCCCTATTTTCACATACTTCTCTGCCTCTTATACAACTCCTCGAACGCCCACAACCCTATTCTGGTCATTCCGTGTTGAGTCGTGGACTTACTATTCCCACGTAGGTTTGTGTTTTTGCTCACGTGCCCCACACTGAAAGTGTCTTTCCCCTCTCCTACCCTAATTCTACCTGTCTCTCCAGATTTATCTCCAGCTCTCAAGTTCTTCACCCAGGAGAGTCTGAGCCCCTCATTTGGAGAGACTTCACTAGGCTCTGCCTTTTCTGTCATTCATCACCACTTCTTGTCACTGAGACTCCGTGGTCTGAGAGGCAGGGACCATTTCTTTCATACCTTGGCATCCTCCTGATACAGTAGTTGGTGTCTTGTGTGAGGTGGGCATATTAGGAAATACTGGAGAAACAAGTGGTGAGCTGTTGTGAGAGGCTGGGGCAGCTCTAGAAGGAATGGACAAAGAATTTCCATGGAGGGCCAGGAGAGGAGCAGCCAGCACAGAGCTCATCATTGGAGCCCATCAGAGGTCCTTTCTTTCTTCTTTCTTTCTTTCTTTCTTTCTTTCTTTCTTTCTTTCTTTCTTTCTTTCTTTCTTTCTTTCTTTCCTTCTTCTTTTTTTTTTTACAGGGACAGAGAGAGAGTCAGAGAGAGGGATAGATAGGGACAGACAGACAGGAACGGAGAGAGATGAGAAGCATCAATCATCAGTTTTTCGTTGCAACACATTAGTTGTTCATTGATTGCTTTCTCATATGTGCCTTGACCGCGGGCCTTCAGTAGACCAAGTAACCCCTTGCTCAAGCCGGCGACCTTGGGTCCAAGCTGGTGAGCTTTTTGCTCAAGCCAGATGAGCCTGCGCTCAAGCTGGTGACCTCGAGGTCTCGTACCTGGGTCTTCCACATCCCAGTCCAACACTCTATCCACTGCACCACTGCCTTGTCAAGCTCTTTCTTTCCTTCTTATTAAGTGAGAAGCGGGAGGCAGAGACAGACTTCCGCACCACCAGGGAGCAGGATCCAGTCTGGGGCTGCTGCTTGAGTTTTTCTGTGCCTGAGGCAAGGCTATGGAGCCATCCTCAGTGCCCAGGGCCAACTTGCTCAAACCATTCAAGCTATGGCTGTGGGAGGAGAAGAGAGAGAGAGCGGGGGTGGGGGGAGAAGATGATTGCTTTTCCTATGTGCCCTGACTAGGAATCGAACCCGGGACTTTCACATGCCAGGGCTGATGCTCTACCACTGAGAGTTGGCCAGGGTGCACCAGAGGCTTTCTGATACCTATGCTAGTCTCCCTTGGTCCTGGTGTGTCAGAAAGATGTAAGAGGACCCCAAGTCATGAGGAAACAAACATGCAAAGCAGAAAAATGCATTGTACTGTTTGAGGTAAAGATTGTTTAGAGAGGAAGCAATGTGGAGGCATTCAAATCTGAAGGGAGACTGGGCTCCGAAGTTTGAACACAGATTTTCAGGTATGGATGGGCTGGCCTCACGAACAAAATACTGGGTTGTGAGTTTGGGCAAAGAACAAACAGCATGTAAGAATTTTGATGACAAATAATAGTGACAGGTCAATGTGTTTGGGGCAGGGGAGACGAGGTATTTTCAGTTTTTGTTGCAGAAGGAGCCTTATTCAGGGAACTATTTTATTGATCTGAAGCCAGAGTTTTTCAGGTTTTGATGGCATCCATTAGGTACCCGAGCGGAGGTGTGTAATTGAATGGGGGGTCTAGGAGATTTATAAACCAAGGACGTTTGAATGAGAGATCTGGAGTTCATAAGTCTTGGGGGTCTCTTCTTTGTAGTGTCAAGGTTTATTTGGGGGAAAGGTTTTGAAGTCCATCATATTGGAATTAGCTGATGTAACAATCAAATGTCAGACCTTGGCTGAGAGCTGGGGCGAGAGGGCAAGTTTTGTCTGTACCTTGGCTAGGGAACTCTGACAGTCTCAGAGGTGAGGCTCAGAGGAGTAAGTCTCAGAAAACTGGTTATGCAACAGAAGCTCATTCAAGGAATTCTTGGGAATGCAAAAGAACATCTAGTTCTCCGTTACTTATAAACAAATAAGGTCCCTGCGGAAGTAGCTTTTGAAGGGCACCCAAAGTGTCTCATTTCGGTGATATGTTTGAGGAGAGTGAGCAAAAAGGTAGTGCAGGACCGACTTTATATATAATTGAAGTAGCATAATTTAAAGGGGCCAATAATTTGGACCCACTTAAAATGCAACCTGGGCTCAGAAGCCACAGTGCTTGAAATTTTGCCATCAGGCATTCACTTCCTTTCTTCACCCCTACTTTCCTGGAGGTAAGCTCATAGGACTCCTCTTCCCATTACTGAAGGGACTTCAAACAGCACCTGGAAAGAGGAGAGGTGGGAACAAGACATGAAATGTCCACCTACTTCTTTGGCTTTGAGAATAGTCTTGAATGTGTTTTCTTTCTTTTTTTTAGGTGAGAGGAGGGGAAAGAGTGAGACAGACTCCCACATGCACCCTGACAGGGATCCACCCTACAACTCCCCCACTCTTGTTTGGGGCTGAGGCTTGAGTACTGAACTATTTTTAGCACCTGAGGCTGATGTGCTCCAATAGAACAATCCTCAGTATCCAGGACCATGCTTGAACCAATCGAATCACTGGCTGTGGAAGAAAAAAAGGGAGAAAAGAGGGAGAGGGAGGGAAAGAGAAGTGAATGGTTGCTTCTCCTGTGTATCCTGACCAGGAATTAAATCCCAGACATCCATACGCCAGGCCAATATTCTATCCACTGATCTGCAGGCCAGGGCTAGATGTGGTTTGTTTTCATTTTCTTGAATTATTTTTATTTATTTATTCATTTTAGGGAAGAGAGACAGAGAGACAGACAGACAGAGACAGAGAGAGAAGGGGGAGGAGCAGCAAGCATCAACTCCCATATGTGCCTTGACCGGGCAAGCCCAGGATTTTGAACCGGCGACCTCAGTGTTCCAGGTCGACACTTTATCCACTGCACCACCACAAGTCAGGCATATTTTTTATTTTTTTGAATTATTTTTATTTATTTATTCATTTTAGAGAAAAGAGACACAGAGAGAGGTGTTTTGTTTTTAAAGAGACCCTTTTCGAATCCACCTGTCTGGTTTCAAAGCAGCTCTGCCGCTTTCTTTGCTGTGGGACTTGGGGCCAGTTAGTTAACCTCTCTGTGCTCCAATTCCCCCATCTATGAATGAAGATAGTAACAGTATTTAGTCTATAGAGTTGTGAGGATAAATGAGTTAATCCATTTAAAGTACTTAGAGCAGTTTCTGGCACAGAGTAAGTGCTCTGTAAATGTTTCTGTCATTATTCTTGTAAGCTTTCAGCATGGTGGCACCTGCTGTTTAAGGGAAGTTCCCCTCTAGGTCCTACCCAAGTGGGAAGGAGCCCACAACTAAGGCTGCAAGAAGGAGCAAACGTTTCTGAGTTCTGTTTCTCAACGTCAAACTCTTTGAAATGCCCCTCAGCCTGTGTGGTGGAAGAAGCAATGTGGGGACATGAGGTGAGTAGTCAGAGGGAAGGGAAACCAAATGAGCCAATAAGTCACAGGCTAAGGGAAACCGGGCTTAGGGTTTTTAAGAGATGTTTCCTTGGAACACAAACTTGCAAATCAGGCTTGGTCCCTGGGGACTGAGGGAGTTGTTGAACCACTCGGCTCTCCCAGCTGTCTTCATGGCTCCTTCTACAACTGTGTTTAAGCCCCTGGCATGGCTGGATGTTTTAGGCAATATTTGCTTTGAAAAAAATAATGGCATGAACTGAATGTGGTTAAGGCAAATGTTTCTGACAGAACAATGCAAACCTTGGTTCTGGTCCTCCTGTGATGAGTTTTGGTCAAAATGAGGCTTTGGATGAGCTGGCACTCCAGCTGGCCCTGCCCCATTGTTGCTGATGCCAGTGTCCTAGCCAGTGATAAGCATGGCTCAAAATGGATGCTGAAATGGGCGTCCTGCACTGATCCTCCTCCTATTCTGAGTTTACAAGCCTATGGTGATGGTGGAGGAGGTGGAGGTGGAGGAGAAGGAGGAGGTGGAGGAAGAGGAGGAGGAAGTGGAGGAGGAGGAGGAGGTGAAAGAGGAGGTGGAGGAGGAGGAGGTGGAGGAGGAGGGGGAAGAGGTGGAGGAGGTGAAAGAGGAGGTGGTGGTGAAGGAGGAGGTGGTGGAGGAGGAGGTGGTGGAGGAGGAGGAGGAGGAGGTGGAGGAGGAGGAGGAAGTGGAGAAGGAGGATGAAGAGGTGGAGGAGGAGGAGGAGGAGGTGAAAGAGGAGGTGAAGGAGGTGGTGGAGGAGGAGGGGGAGGAGGTGGTGGAGATGGAGGAGGAGGAGGTGGAGGAGGAGGAGGAGTAGGTGGTGGAGGAGGAGAAGATGGAGGAGGTTGATGAGGATGATGATGATGAGGAGAAGGTAGAGGAGGAGGAGGAGAAGGTGGAGGAGGAGGAGGTGTGGAGGTAGAGGAGGAGGAGGAGGAGATGCCCGAAGAGGAGGAGGAGGAGATGGAGGAGGAGGAGGTGGCGGAGGGGGTGGAGGGGGGGGTGGAGGAGGTCGAGGAGGAGGAGGAGGAGGAGGAGGTGGAGGAGGAGGTGGAGGAGCAGAAGATGGTGGAGGTAGAGGAGGAGATGGAGGAGGAGGAGGTGGAGGAGGAGGTGGAGGATCAGAAGGTGGTGGAGGTAGAGGAGGAGATGGAGGAGGAGGAGGTGGAGAAGGGAGTGGAGGAGGTGGAGGTAGAGGAGGAGGTGGAGGAGGAGGTGGAGAAGGGAGTGGAGGAGATGGAGGTAGAGGAGGAGGTGGAGGACAGGAGGAGATGGAGGATGTGGAGGAGGGGGTGGAGGAGGGGGTGGAGGAGGTGGAGGTAGAGGAGGAGGTGGAGGAGGAGGTGGAGAAGGGAGTGGAGGAGATGGAGGTAGAGGAGGAGGTGGAGGACAGGAGGAGATGGAGGATGTGGAGGAGGGGGTGGAGGAGGGGGTGGAGGAGGTGGAGGTAGAGGAGGAGGTGGAGGACAGGAGGAGGAGGAGGAGGTGGAGGAGGGGGTGGAGGAGGTGGAGGTAGAGGAGTTGCAGGAGGAGGTGGAGGAGGAGGTGGAGAAGGGGGTGGAGGAGGTGGAGGTAGAGGAGGAGGTGGAGGATAGGAGGGGGTGGAGGAGGTGGAGGTAGAGGAGGAGGTGGAGGACAGGAGGAGGTGGAGGACAGGAGGGGGTGGAGGAGGTGGAGGTAGAGAAGGAGGTGGAGGACAGGAGGAGGTGGAGGATGTGGAGGTGGAGGTTTGTGTGAACCCTCAGTGTGAATCTATGTATCTTGCCCTTCCCTTCACTGGACTTTCACTTACCTTTTCCTCTCTGTCTATCTTCTTTTTTGTTTAAGTGCCCTGCTGGTGTCTCTTTTTGGGGGTGTTTGGAGCAGCCCGGGTGAGGCAGTGTCTCTGGTGCCTTTTATTTCCTGTGGAGGGAAGGGGGTAGGGCTCTGTTGGAAGAGAAAAAGGATGAGGGTGTGCTGGGTAAACAGGTAATTCAGAAATGGTGAAGTGGCATGGAGGATGGAGGCTTTAAATGTTAAAGGGTGGGTAGAAAATGTACCAAGATATTTTGAGGGCTAAATTTGTTCTGGGAGTTACATGCATAGAATGTGATGAATCAAAAGAACAAGAACCACTTAAGATTTTTAAAAGCTGTTGGGTTGCCCGGTGATATGTAGATGTTTTTTGGATGGTTTGCTATTAGCAGTAAACATTTACATAGCACTTTACTTTCTCCAATATTCATCCACAGAACCCTTGAGTGTTATTGATGGCCAGGAAACTGAGACCCAGGGAGGACAAGTGATTTGCTTAAAGTACAAAACCAGTGTGCTGCAGAGCTGACAGGAGCTCGCAGCCTCCATACATTGTGCTGCTCCCGGGCTGTGCTTCACTCTGCTGCTCAACTTGCCTCCCATGCCCGGGGAGCAGCGCTGAACAGATTGGCCAAGGTCTACAGATACAGAACCAGAGAGGCCAGAATCCACACTGACTCACCGAGAGGCTGTAACTGACCTTTCAGCTCTCAAACCTCCTGCCTGCGCCCTCCACCCCTAGAGCCTCATGGCTGGTTTATCTGGCCATCCGCTGGTGTTCTCTCCCTTGGAGAATGACACCCCCAATCACCCAGTTGTTCAGCAATTTGGCTTTTCCCTTTTGCCCACTCCCCACCCAGCCTGTGTTTAACCAATCATCAAGACTTTTAAATTCCATCTGTTTAATATGTCTTGAATCCCTCCACTTCTCTCCATTCCCACTCCAACCGCCTGTCTACTAGCCTACTAATTAACCTCTTAGTTTTCTCCTATCCATTCTCCTCCTACTTACTAAAAGTTCATCAGGTCTCCCTCCGGCTGAAAACCCCTCCACATCTCCCACTGACCTCAGGGTACAGCCCGAACACGGTATCACAGGGCCCTGCCGTCCGTCCGGCTTTGCCCACGGCTCCGTCTCACAGTCTACTCCCAGGCTAGAATGAACTTGTGTTCTCTGAGCTCATCCTGCTGTGGGTACTTCAGCAATGGGGCCAGAAGGACATGGAGAAAGATCACAAGAATGGGTAAGAAGAGAGAAGAAGGCTAAGAGCTAGGGTCCGGGCTGTACTGAACCAAAGGCCCGCATGGAAGTACCCCCTTCATATGGAATATTTTTAACCTGCAGGGTCCTGTCATCAGACTCAGAGGTGGGTAGGATTGGAGCAAGACTGCAAACTCAAAACTCGCTCTTTCCAAACAGCATGTCATAGTTTGGTGAGCTAAACACAGTGATTTTGAGAGGCTTGACATTTCTTACTGGCTATGTGACCCTGAGCTAGGCATTTAATGTAATGAGGCTATGAGCCTCAGTCTCCTCATCTGTGAAATGGGATGACTGTTGCCCTACTATATGGATGTTTATTTATTTATTTATTTATTTACTTACTTACTTACTTACTTACTTTTTGCTGCAAAGCATATAAACTGCCTGCCTATTTTGGGGAACCTTCTGCTAGATGAGCCTCCAAGGCTCCTACCTCTCACTTGGGAAGCTGAAAAAGCCATATAGTGTGACCGACTCTTGTTAGTGAGGGTGTGAGATGCTCCTGCCCGGTCTCTGCATCTGGAGAATAATGTGGAGACGCAGCGCAGTGACAGTCATCCCACAGGTAGTGGCTTAGCAGTGACAATGACAGTGGGGGTGGTGGTCACCAGGTTGTGCAGACCAGACTCTCCTTGAAACATGAATTGGTTCCTTTCTTCTGTGCCTTCGAGTTAATTCTGTAGATGCCTGATCTCTCCCCAGGAAACTGGCCAGTCCGTTTCTGTAGATGGAGACAAGAGTCTCAGCTCGAGAACTTACCTACTTCATAGGAAGGTCGGGACAAAGCAGAACATTTAGGTGGGGCTGCTTCAGTGAAACTGGGGTGCATCTAGTGGGGTAGGGATAAGACTGTCTACTGCACACTTGCTTTTTAACCAAGCTGAATTTTAGTGGTCAAAAGTCATATTAAATAGCAGGCATTCCATTGTGGGGACGAGATATTATGGCTTTGTGAAGGACAAGAAAAATGTGAAACTATCCTTATCTTACCAAGAGAGAGCCTTCCCACTCCTCCTCCTCTATGCCTTAAATTTAGCTTAAAAACATAATTGTTCCAAAAATTGGAGAAAGGCACAGGTCCATTTCAGTAGACTGTCAGCATCGAGGAGCGGACATTTATTTTCTGCCCTGTCTCACTGGACTGACAGTTCAGTTCTGTTGGCTTCTTGTGTCATTTTTATCTGGGGTTGCAGAAGGCCAGAAAGACACTCCGGTAAGCTGTGGGGTCGGGCTTCCTCTCAGGGTGGAAACCTTAGAAGCTGCCTGCTAAGGTTTGGGCTTCCCTTAGTGGGCAACCCCGATCCACTTGACCTCAACCCTGTCCACCTGCCTGGGGAAGGTCTCTGAGCTCACATCTGTTTGGTCAGTGCCTCAGTCCTCAGAAAGCACGTGCCAGGGCCAGTGTGAGGCCGGGCTCGAGGCGATCCTTCACAGGAACCAGTCTGGGGTCTGGGCTGGATGTGAAAGATGTGGTGGTTCAATGCTCTGTCACCCAAGTGCTGTTGTTTCCTCCATTTGGGAAAACATTCAGGCACAAACCCATGCTTTGCCATTCCGGGGACAGGAAGGACATGCCATTGAGCCCCTATCCCTAGGATCCATCCCCTTTACCTGCCATCTTTGAGAAAGAGACACTTTGAAGACATCATATTTAATTATAGTGGTTTTCAAATTAATTTTTACATTTTGAAAGAGAAATTTGGCAAGCAGCTCATGTGAAAGCAGAGCCATTAATCTCCAGAGACCAAAGTTCAGTAATCAAGGGCATCAGGCCAGGCTGCAGAGGGGAGTTTGCAGGCTCTCTCCACATCTGCAAGAAAATAGAGCCGCTGGTTGCCTGCCACCAGTGGGGCGGGTGCTTGCTTAGGGCTGCGTGGCTTCCCTCCTCCGGGCTGCCTCAAAGTCAGCACGAGCCTTCGAGTTCTTTGGGGCAGGGTGTCGGGTGGGTCTGTGGAGAGAAGTGTCTAAGCTGGGGTGCTAGAAGGGATGAGTGCTACCTGAAGTCATGGTGCAGCCCAGAACCAGTACCCCTTTTAGTTCTTTGGGCCTTGGTTTCCTCACCTGCAAAATGAAGGAGTAGGTCTCAGCGATCGCCAAGCTCATTTCCAACTCTGACTTGTCTTTAGTAGGTGTTTCCCACACGCCTCTCAGGTGTCAGGCTGCTGGGCTGGGATTCTAAGGTTTGGGACATAGTCATTTTCTCCTTTATTATAATGGGCAAAAGCTGCTGTTCTCCACAGGTCACTGCACAAATACCGCGCTGCCCCAGGGGAGATGCTCCTGGAATTGCATGGGTTTACCTGGTAGTACGCAGGGAAAGCAGGAGGAGCAGGTCCCTGGTTGTTCTACCTGCTATGACCTGAGGCCCAACCGAGAAGAGGACCTGGGCAAAGTGACACCGCCTGTGGGTCCCCGATGGCAGGCCGTCAAAGTGCAAGGCAGCAAAGGAGGGCAATTGGGTTGTTTAAAAAATAAAGAGTAGAAACAAAAACCCTAAAAACTGTTCCAAAAAGATCTCATTTTAACCAAGTACATTTATTTGATTACACTCAGAGTACTGTTGAATTTAAAGGAAAGTAAGAAGAAAGTTCATATGTTTCCATCCAAGCCCAAACTAGATACTATAAAGCATTTTGTTAAGTGTCAGGTAGCAGTGGTAAAGGGGAAGGAAGTCATGGCTATATTTACCTGAGATCTGGTAGTTTAACTTTTAAATCCATCCTTCCAAACTACATTAACCCTGCCCCCATCCTTCTTACTTTTATGCAGGTTGAGAAAAAGATAAAACAAAGAGTATTGCTTATTATTATTATTATTATTATTATTATTAAGTGAGGGTAGGGGAGGCAGCAAGACAGACTCCCACATGCAACTCAACCAGGATTTACCTGGCAAGCCCCCTATAGGATGATGCTCTGCTCATCTGGGGCTGTTATTCTGTTGCTTGGCAACAGAGCTATTTTTAGTGTCTTAGGCAGAGGCTATGGAGCCATCCTCAGTGTCTGGGGCCAACTCACTCAAACCAATTGAGCCATGGCAGGAGAGGAAAAGAGAGAGAGAGAGAGAGAGAGAGAGAGAGAGAGAGAGAGAGAAGGGGGAGGGGAAGAGGTGGAAGAGCAAATGATCGTTTCTCTTGTTTGCCCTGACTGGGAATCAAACCTGGGACATCCACACACTGGGCTGACATTCTAACACTGAGCCAACTGGTCAGAGTCAAGCATTGTTTTTGTTACCCATTCAACACCTGTTTTGAGTGGATCAGAACCATAGACTTGCAGGGAAGGATATACCTGTTGAGGTTTTTCAGTTTGGTCACCTCCTTCTTGATGCTTCAACACTGTTCACCATCCTCGCTAAGGGACAATGAATGAGCTGGTGTCTGTCACTTTCCATTTCAAGCATTCTCTTTTATATTCAGTAGAAAGTTCTTTTAAAAAAAATTTTTTTTAAAGTTTCCCATTGATTTGAGAGAGAGAAGTATAAACTTATTGTTCCATCTAGTTGTGTACTCATTGATTGCTTCTCATATGTGCCCTGGCCACAGATCGAACCAGCAACCTCAATGCACTGGGATGATGCTTTATCTACTGAGCCACCTGGCCAGGGCTAATTAAAAAAAATGATTTTATAGAGAGAGGAAGAAAGAGAATGAGAGACAGAAACATTGATTTGTTCCTGTATGTGCCCTGAATGGGGATCAAACCTTGCAATCTTTGTGTATCAGGGCAATGTTCTAACCAACTGAGCTATCTGGTTAAGGCAAAAGTTCTTCCTTACAGAGAGCAGAAAGTGAACTCCCTGTCGCATCCCTCAAAAGGCCATGGAAAACAAACCTCTCTTTGCGATGACATTTCTATCCAAGCAGTTGTCTCAGAAATCGTGCTCATTTTCCCATCTCTCATCTGCATATACAGCTGACCGTGAAGTTGTGTAATGCTCCCTCATAGGAGCTCTTTAAATCCACATCCATCTCCACATTCCCACTGTCATTGTCCTAGTTCAGATTCTGGCATCTCTCACCAGCACCATTACAGTAGTCTTATGACTGGTCTCTCTGCTTCCTCCCTTCCTGCAGTCTAGCCTTCACTGCTACCTGAGCAAACCTTGGGCAAAAACTGGTGGAGAAAACATGAGTTTTGGAATCAGACAGAGACCTGTGTTTAAATTGGGCTTTGCCACTTAGTTGTGCCGCCTCAGCCAAGTTACTTTTCCTATGCCTTAATTCTGGATCCATAAAATGAAGATAATATAGATTTCAGATTATTCTTATGAAGATAAAATATTTAAAAAATGCCCACAAAGAAGCCATAAGAAGCTACCCAATAAACATTAGTTTCCTTTCCTTACTCTACTCCTAACTTTTTAAATTTGTCAAGTAACATAGTTTCAAGTCACTTCATCGCACCAGCTGACATTAACTAAACCTTTTTGCTTGGCATCAAGAACTAATCATAATATAATATAATATAATATAATATAATATAATATAATATAATATAATATAATATAATATAATATAATATAATATAATATAATATAATATAATATTAATAATATAATATAATAAATATAATATACCCAAGGCAGGATTTGACCCCCAGAGAGTAAAATACCCATTCATCCATCCATCCATCCACCCATCCACCCATGCACCCATGCACCCATGCACCCATGCACCCATCCATCCATCCATCCATCCATCCAAACATCCAACATTTTCAGAGCTACTGCTAGAGCTCAGGCACTGTGACAGGCATCAAAAAAACACAGAAGCAAAAGACAATGAGTTTATAGTGGGGGAGACAATACAACCCAGCATCAGGAAATTAGAAAGCAGGGATCCCAGGAGGCTTCTTGGAGCTGAGGAAGAGCTCCTAACCAGGAGCAGGGGTGGTTCAGGAAAGGTGTCCTGGAGGTGGGCTGTCTGACTCTTGAGGGATGAGGTGAGTTAGAAAGACTTGAGGCCTTAGTGACAAGGAATGTTCAGATTCTGTAGGGCATTGTGCACGGTGTTAAAGATTTAGATTTGGGCCCTGGCCAGTTGGCTCAGTGGATTGAGTGTTGGCCTGGTGTGTGGAAGTCCCAGGTCCAATACCCAGTCAGAGCACAGATGAGAAATGACCATCTGCTTCTCTTCTCCTCCCTCTCCCTCTTCCCTCCCTCTTCTCCTCTCACAGCCAGTGGCTCAATTGGTTAGAGCATTGGCCCTGGGTCCCGGGGATTGCTCAGTTGGTCCCAGTGTGTCAGCTTCAGGTGCTAAAAATAGCTTGGTTGGTCTGACTATTGGCCCAGGACTGGGTTGCTGGGTGGATCCCGGTCAGGATGCATGCGGGAGTCTGTCTCTCTATACCTGTTCTCTCACTTAAAAACAAAAGAGATTTAGGTTTGAATCTGAAGTTAACAGGTAGCCTAAAACAGAGGACTAAGGTTTTTATTCTAGAAATATCCCTTTGCCTGTATTTCAGAGAATACAGTGGGAGAAAGCAAGACTAGAAGCAGCAGGACTAGTCAGGAAATCACAATAGTGGTTCAGCTCGAAAGAATGGGGCCTGAAGAAAGCAGTGACAGTGGGCATGGAGAGAGGGACCCACCGCAGTGAAGGCATGGGGGTAGAGTTGCTCACTTTTGGTGACCATTTGAATGCAGGGTGTCCAACTTTGTACGGTAGGTGTTGTCATTCACTGTGGTGAGAAGCTTGGGAAGGTAGCATCAAGGAATCAGAGTGGGCAGTGCCAAGTTTGGGACTTGGGGAAACTCATATTTAAGGTTTGATAAAGAGAAGCGGGCGGGAGAAAATTAATAACCATGAAGGGAATGATGTCCCAGAGATCAAGGAATGATCAAGCTTCAAGATTGGGGAAGTACATAGTGTCAAAGGCTGCAGTCAAGCAAGATTAGCTGTGAAAAACTTTAATTAAATAATCAAAATCAAATGACACTGGCAAGAACCATTTCCAGGGAGAGTCTGAGCCAAGAGTTGTGGAGTAAATGGGAGGTGAACAAAGAGAAGAAATTTACAGTCTGTTCTTTCAGGAAGCTTGTCTCTCTAGAGCAAGTGAGACACGGGGTGGTGCTCAGGGGAGCTATTTGGGCTGGGGGCAGAGAACGGGACGTAAGTATATGGGCATTCTTGGGAAGCAAGCAGGAGAGATGAGAGTGAGCAGCAGGTTGCTGCCGACAACAACTAGGAGGGGGAGAGAATGCTCTTGGCAGGTAGTGTGGGCATCAAAGGAACAGGATTTTCCCACAAGAATGGAGGAGTTTGGAATGGGTGGTAGAGTTTAAAAAATATAGAAGCTTCCATTGTAGCCTGTGGGTGAGCACCCCTAACAGGCATCAGAAAGGGATGTGACATCCTCAAGGAGTCAGAGAAGGCACCTGGTTAAGTGGAAGGCACAAGTTGGAGGGGGCTTTGGGCAGAGGCCTGAGGTGGCTGAGATGATGGTGGTGGCAGGGCCATTCATTCACCACCAGGTGGGGTCCTGGCTTTTCTTTGGTTCTACTTTGTTTTAAAGAAAGCAAAAACCAGTCCATCCCCACTCTAGCCCGCTGAGGTGTTTTGGGCTGTGATTCTGTCATATTATACATTGGCCAGCCTCAGAGTCAGACCTGCTCTTAAGGACCTTACCGTCTTGTTGGTGCAGAATGGAAAGAGTTGGTACAGAATGGAAGACGTTGAAATACCCATTTGTAAGGCCAGTGGCCACCGCCATGGCCGTGCAGGTTCATATAGGATTCGGGCAGATGGTAAAAGAACTATGGAGCCAGACAATGGTGGCCCATTCCATTTATTAAAGTCTTATAACAGCAGATGAGCAAACAGGCAGGGAAGACTGCTTCCTTCTCTCTCTCCAGACTCTCCCAGACTCCCAGACTCCTACCAGCCTCAGCAGGGTTCCCAAGCCCCTCAGCACTTTCTTTCTCCCCCTGAACTCTCCAGCAAAACAGGCTGGGGGGGGGGAAAAAGCCTTCCCCAGAAAACAATAGCAAACAATTGCCCCTCCCAAGCAGGAAGGCAGTCAGCAATTTGCAATTTGCTGCTCTGAGGACAAATACCCACACATGGCACTGCCCCAATACAAGCGAGCAAACCTAAAGAACCCCTGTTTACCCAACATTCCACCCCTTTTGCTCATTTCATAATTTACACCACAGGTCTTGTAGCAGCGGATGAGCAAACAGGCAGGGAAGACTGCTCTGTGTGAGGAATGAGGTACATGATATAAACAAACAAACTATAGCGATAACACAAGTTATATAATTGCAACAATTACAAAGATGTCCTTCACAGTATCTCCTTGAGCACTCTGCCCAAGGCGCAAATTGGAGGCCTATCTCTAGGCCCCTACTTCACAGTAGGTGGGAAGGCCTGTATATTCTAGGGCTATGTCCATGAAAACTTTGAAGTGTCTTTGGTGCATCTCTCCAACTGGATGAGAGCAGCTACCCAGTGCAAGAGGGCCTCCACTGGAGCTCCCCCTCACATCAGGGTCTCTCATATTGCCCAAAGATTTCCATCCAACAAGGGAGCCAGTGCCCCCCTCTGGTTGCAGTTCAAGAGTCTCAATGATCAGTCCACAATAGACAGCCGAGCTGTCCTTGCAAATCACCAAGGTAAAGGTCCATTACAGGAAACTAGGTTTGCATAGGGCCTCAGGTCTACCCTCTGATATCATGGCAGCTCTGAGGATGCTGTCCCAAGGAGGAGCATGTGGCAACTATGGCCAAACTCTCTGTCTCTGCTCCAGAGAGCATGATGCCATCCACCGCTATGTCCCACAGTCTTAGTAACCAGACTACCAAGGGCTCAATAGATTTCTGCCTAAATTGTGCCCCCAACTCTCCATCAGCTCTGCCTGGGTATAGGGCCGGACCACAGAGTGCTCCATTACCTGAGAAGGAGGCTTTCGCTGCCCCTGAGGGACTCTCTGCAGCTAGGTTTTTACCTTCTGGAAGACCACTGGCCAAGCTTTGAGTGTTCAGACAGCAGCTTCAGCTGGAGCCTCCTCATCCTCAGAAGATGAGCTGGAAACACCTGCCACCGCCGACTCAGAGCCACTTCACTGGCACAGCCCCATCTTCTCCTGTGGCTGTTGGTTCTTGGCCTGAAGCTGAACCCACAGTTGTTTCTCCAACAACTGCTGCTGCCAACTTTCAACTTTCACGGTGAATTGCAACTCACAAACCTGTAGATCGCTCCAGGTGCTGTTGATGATCAGCCTGCATCTCAGCTCTTGGACCCAATTGGCTTCCTTTTCCAGTGCTCTTTCCAGTTCAAGCCATCACTGATTCTCAGCCTTTAGCTTGGCCGGCAGTTCTCAGATTACAGCTCTTTCTCCAGTGATGTTCCAGCTCATGCCATTGCTGTCCCTCAGTTTGCAGATCTCGGGCAGCCTCTTGCACAGAGCTCTCAGTTTCCTCTTGCAGGGCTGTAAAAAACAGCCAGCCCATGGTCTCCAAAAGGACAGCCATGGGGAACCATACACTGGGGAGCAATGACCAGTCCTCTACCCCACTCCTCAAGGGTGGTGGTGGCTCCACACCAATCTGATTTGAATCCTGCCGACTATGCCAGATGTAAGGTTGGTGGCTGCTGCCATGGCCATGCAGGTTCACATTGGATTTGGGCAGACACAAGAACTGTGGAGCCAGAAAATGGTGGGCCATTCCATTTATTAAACTCTTGTAACGGTGGATGAGCAAAAAGACAGGGAAGACCACTTCTCTTCCTCTCTATGAACTCTCCCAGACTCAGCAGGGCTCCCAAGCCTCTCAGCACTCCCCCTATCTCTCTGGAATCTTCAGCAAAACTGGCTGGGGGAAAAAAAATGCCTTCTCCAGCAAACAATAGCAACCAATGGCCCCTGCCAAACAGGAAGGCAATCTGTAATTTGCAATTTGGTGTCCTGAAGGCAAACACCCACAGCCTTTCATAGACTATACACACATGGTACTGCCCCAATACAAGTGAGCAAACCTAAAGAACACTTGTTTACCCAACACCATTCAAAGCAATGTATGGTGCAGTCCAGGAGAAAGATAGAAACAGTGTCAGAATGCAGAAGAGATGACCTCTGTACCTAATCCCAAGGCAGCACTAGGCATGAAGGGCTGGAGGGAGGGAAACTGCTCAGGATCTGATGGGACTGGAGAGTAGCAACAGAAAGGGAGAGGAAGGCTCTTCTGACAGAGAGTCTGCAGGACTCCGAGACTTCCTTCCTGGCTTGGCTTTCCATCCTAGGTACTCATCCTTATAGCTTGCTGCTTATATGATCCCAATTGGGCTCTAACTCCAGGAAAGGATACTTCTTTTTTTTTCCATTTCTTTTCTCTTCTTCCTTCTTTCCTTCCTTCCTTCCTTCCTTCCTTCCTTCCTTCCTTCCTTCCTTCCTTCCTTCTTTCCTTCCTCTCTCCCTCCTTCCCTCCCTCCCTCCCCCCCTCCCCCCTCCCTCCCTCCCTTCCTCCTCCCTCCTTCCCTCCCTCCCTTCCCCCTCCCCCCTCCCTTCCTTCCTTCCTTCCTTCCTTCCTTCCTTCTCCTTTCTTTTTAAAACAATGCAGCCATGAGGTAAGGTAGTGAATGCATGGAGGCAGATCAAAACTATAAGAGTAACACTGAATCAACAGATAGAAGGAACCATTCTATTCCCAGAAGAAATGACCACCTAGCAGAGGTGCTGGCCACTTGTGCTGAATCGAACCCAGAAATGCCAGAGAAACCAGGGGAATATTGGTGGGTCCAAAAATTTTGGGGGATATAGAAAGAACTTGGATCTCTTTTGGGGGAAGAGTGAGAAATGTTGGGTGGTTAGAGAAGAGGTGGCCAGATGCTACTCACGGGGAATAGGCTGAGGGCAGGACAGACTTTTCAGATGAATCATTGTCTCTCACTGTTGTTGCCATGGCTGGATCATTGCCCACTGCTGAGCCACAGGCAGGAAAACAGCACATTCTACCTGATGTACCCAGAGGGAGGTTACTATTAGGACAGAGACAAAGCCAGGCTGGGCTCCAGGGAAGGTAAAGATACAGGTGATTGTTAAATCCTCTCTGAGGTGGCCTCCTCCCCTCTCCAGCCTTAGGGGGCAGTGGGCTGGACAATCACAGTCAAGGGGAGAAGCAGCTCTTAAAAAGAGAAATGCCCAATCAGGAAATTCCTCAAGAGGCAGGGTCTGGGGCTGGGTCAGGAGGGGCCACCTGAGCCCAGACTGTGTTGCTGGTGGCTTTGTGCCTGGAGGCAAGGCTCTCTTCCTTCTGGTTCACCAGCAGGGACACAAGCTAGAGCCCAGGGCCCTACTCTTCCCCCACAGGTTTATATTACTTGCCTAAAGAGTTGATAGTCTTAGGGAAATACTAAGTTCCAGGGAAAATTATCAGGCTGTCCAAAGGGAACAATTATAAGAAGAAAAGGTTTAACAAGTTGAACACACCTAGCTGGATGGGACAGAATTAATGTATCAAGTAAACAAGAATTTCAAATAAACACTACGTCTTCCAAATGAAAATGAAAATATGACATATCAGAATCTCTGGGATGCAGCAAAAGCAGTAATAAGAGGAAAGTTCATATCACTTCAGGCCTATATGAACAAACAAGAGAGAGCCGAAGTAAACCACTTAACTTCACACCTTAAGGAACTAGAAAAAGAAGAACAAAGACAACCCAAAACCAGCCGAAGAAAGGAGATAATAAAAATCAGAGCAGAAATAAATGAAATAGAGAACAGAAAAACTATAGAAAAAATCAATAAAACAAGGAGCTGGTTCTTTGAAAAGATCAACAAAATTGACAAACCCTTGGCAAGACTCACCAAGGAAAAAAGGCACAGGACTCAAATAAACAAAATCCAAAATGAAAGAGGAGAGATCACCACAGACATCATAGATATACAAAGAATTATTGTAAAATACTATGAAAAATTATATGCCACCAAATACAACAATCTAGAAGAAATGGATAAATTCCTAGAACAATACAACCTTCCTAGACTGAGTCATGAAGAAGCAGAAAGCCTAAACAGACCAATCAGCAGGGAGGAAATAGAAAAAAACTATTAAAAACCTCCCCAAAAATAAAAGTCCAGGCCCAGACGGTTATACTAGTGAATTCTATCAAACATTCAAAGAAGACTTGGTTCCTATTCTACTCAAAGTCTTCCAAAAAATTGAAGAAGAAGCAATACTTCCAAACACATTTTATGAGGCCAACATAACCCTCATACCAAAACCTGGCAAGGATGGCACAAAGAAAGAAAACTACAGACCAATATCTCTAATGAATACAGATGCTAAAATACTAAACAAAATACTGGCAAACCGAATACAACAACATATTAAAAAAATAATACATCATGATCAAGTGGGATTCATCCCAGAATCTCAAGGATGGTTCAACATACGCAAAACGGTTAACGTAATACACCATATCAACAAAACAAAGAACAAAAACCACATGATCTTATCAATAGATGCAGAAAAGGCTTTTGATAAAATACAACACAATTTTATGTTTAAGACTCTCAACAAAATGGGTATAGAAGGAAAATATCTCAACATGATAAAGGCCATATATGATAAACCATCAGCCAACATCCTATTAAACGGCATAAAACTGAGGACTTTCTACCTTAAATCAGGAACAAGACAGGGTTGTCCACTCTCTCCACTCTTATTTAACGTGGTGCTAGAAGTTCTGGCCAGAGCAATCAGACAAGACAAAGAAATAAAAGGCATCCATATCGGAAAAGAAGAAGTAAAGGTATCACTTTTTGCTGATGATATGATCCTATACATCGAAAACCCGAAGGACTCCACAAAAAGATTATTAGAAACAATAAACCAATACAGTAAGGTCGCAGGATATAAAATTAACATACAAAAGTCCATAGCCGTTCTATATGCCAACAATGAAATACTAGAAAACGAACTCAAAAAAATAATCCCCTTCACGATTGCAACAAAAAAAATAAAATACCTAGGAATAAACATAACAAAGAACGTAAAGGACCTATATAATGAAAATTACAAAGCATTGTTAAGAGAAATCGAAAAAGATACAATGAGATGGAAAAATATTCCTTGTTCTTGGATAGGAAGAATAAATATAATCAAAATGGCCATATTACCCAAAGCAATATACAAATTTAATGCAATTCCCATCAAAATCCCTATCAGATTTTTTAAAGAAATGGAACAAAAAATCACCAGATTTATATGGAACTATAAAAAACCCCGAATAGCCAAAACAATCCTAAGGAAAAAGAATGAAGCTGGGGGCATTACAATACCTGACTTTAAACTATATTATAGGGCCACGATAATAAAAACAGCATGGTATTGGCAGAAAAATAGACACTCAGACCAATGGAACAGAATAGAAAGCCCAGAAATAAAACCACATATATATGGTCAAATAATCTTTGATAAAGGGGCCAACAACACACAATGGAGAAAAGAAAGCCTCTTCAACAAATGGTGTTGGGAAAACTGGAAAGCCACATGCAAAAGAATGAAACTCGACTACAGCCTGTCCCCGTGTACTAAAATTAATTCAAAATGGATCAAAGACCTAAATATAAGACCTGAAACAATAAAGTACATAGAAGAAGACATAGGTACTAAAATCATGGACCTGGGTTTTAAAGAACATTTTATGAACTTGACTCCAATGGCAAGAGAAGTGAAGGCAAAGATAAATGAATGGGACTACATCAGAATAAAAAGTTTCTGCTCAGCAAGAGAAACTGATATCAAAATAAACAGACAGCCAACTAAATGGGAAATGATATTTTCAAACAACAGCTCAGATAAGGGCCTAATATCCAAAATTTACAAAGAACTCATAAAACTCAACAACAAACAAACAAACAAACAAACAATCCAATAAAAAAATGGGAAGAGGACATGAACAGACACTTCTCCCAGGAAGAGATACAAATGGCCAACAGATATATGAAAAGATGCTCAGCTTCATTAGTTATTAGAGAAATGCAAATCAAAACTACAATGAGATACCACCTCACTCCTGTTAGATTAGCTATTATCAACAAGACGGGTAATAGCAAATGTTGGAGAGGCTGTGGAGAAAAAGGAACCCTCATTCACTGTTGGTGGGAATGTAAAGTAGTACAACCATTATGGAGGAAAGTATGGTGGTTCCTCAAAAAACTGCAAATAGAACTACCTTATGACCCAGCAATCCCTCTACTGGGTATATACCCCAAAACCTCAGAAACATTGATACGTGAAGACACATGTAGCCCCATGTTCATTGCAGCACTGTTCACAGTGGCCAAGACATGGAAACAACCAAAAAGCCCTTCAATAGAAGACTGGATAAAGAAGATGTGGCACATATACACTATGGAATACTACTCAGCCATAAGAAATGATGACATCAGATCATTTACAGCAAAATGGTGGGATCTTGATAACATTATAAGGAGTGAAATAAGTAAATCAGAAAAAAACAAGAACTACATGGTTCCATACATTGGTGGAACATAAAAATGAGACTAAGAGACATGGACAAGAGTGTGGTGGTTACCAAGGGTGGGGGGAGGGAGGACATGGGAGGGAGGGAGGGAGAGAGTTAGGGGGAGGGGGAGGGGCACAGAGAACTAGATAGAGGGTGGCGGAGGACAGTCTGACTTTGGGCGAGGGGTTTGCAACATAATTTAATGACAAAATAACCTAGACATGTTTTATTTGAATATATGTACCCTGATTTATTAATGTCATCCCATTACCATTAATAAAAATTTATTATAAAAAAAAAACAAAAAAAAACCACTACGTCTTCAAGAAAATATGAGAAGTCTGACCAGGCGGTGGCACAGTGGATAGAGTGTCAGACTGGGATGCCGAGGACCCAGGTTCGAGACCCTGAGGTTGCCAGCTTGAGCGCAGGCTCATCTGGTTTGAGCAAGGCTCACCAGCTTGGACCCAAGGTTGCTGGCTTGAGCAAGGGGTTACTTGGTCTGCTGAAGGCCCACAGTCAAGGCACATATGAGAAAGCAATCAATGAACAACTAAAGTGTCGTAATGAAAAACTGATGATTGATGCTTCTCATCTCTCTCCCTTCCTGTCTGTCTGTGCCTATCTATCCGTCTCTCTGATTCTCTCTCTGTCCCTGTTTAGAAAAAAAAATATGAGACGATGTTGGAAGCCTGAAGCAGAATCAAGCAGTTATGATAAACTGGAAAATGTATTTAGGATGCTGGACAATAACAGGTAAAAATCTAAAAATTAATAAGTCACCATTATATATATTTATGGTAAAATTTAAGAACAGCAATACTTTTAGAGAAAGAAAAGCAAGTAACACACACACACACACAAGATTAAATTGATATCCATTTTCTCAATGAGATAAAAAAAATTTTTCTTTTCATGAAGAAAAGTGAGTAATATTTTCAAAGTGTTAAAGAACTTAGACTATAGAGGTCTAGCCATAGCAATTAATACTACAGCTCTACAAGATGCTAACATAGTTGGGTGGGATCAAAGAGGCGCTGTTCTCTGACCATAATGCTGTGAAATTGGTAATTACTAATAAAGATGTACCTTAAAAAATTTTTCACCTATCTGGAAATAATCCTTATTTAAAGAGGAATACATATGAAAAAAATACAAAATAGCAATGAACAATAATGAAAGTAATGTGAGTTGAGATTGGCATTTTATTTAGTTGTACATTTGAAATTTGGATAGTTTTGTGAACCAGTGTCACCATAATAAATTCCATTAATAAATTTAAAAAATAATGAAAGTGCTATGAGTTGAAATTTGAGAGACATAGCTAAAGCAGTCTATTGCAGAAAACGTAAGTCTTTAAATGACACCTTCATCAGCCACTGAAAAAGACTGAAAACAAATCAGTCATGCAATCAACTGAGGTATTAAGGAAAAAAGCAACAGAGTTACCAGATACTAATAACATAAAATAAAACAATAAGATGAGGATATGAATCAAGGAACTAGAGAACAGCAACAACAGATATGATGAACAAAACTAAAGCTCACCTCTGGAAAGTAAATCTCTGACAAAAATGACTAAGAATAGGTGTCATGTGGACAAAACAAAGGATCAGAGGGGAAATAACTGCCTAAAGAATTGAAAAACAAAAGAATAATATAAAATAGCCAAAATTTTGAAAACCTAAATGAATTGGATGTGTTATATATATAATTTCTATGCATACAATTACACAAGAAGTAGAAAATTTGAATAGAACTGCAATCACTGAAGGAATTGAAAAGTGATAGAAACCATGCCCTCTCACTCTAAGAAAGGCCTAGATCCACAGTTTTATAGGCTAGTTTTACCAAGCTTTAAAAGAACCAAGAATCTGTATCTATACACGTTGTTTCAGAAAATTATTAAAAGAGAGAAATTCTCCTGACTTACTTTTTATGATACTAGTATATATGTATCCTTGACTCTAAGATCAGATAAAGACAATAAAATTAAGTTATAGTTCTAGTTCATATGAATTTTCTAATTAAATATCGACTCACTAAATCTAAAAAGTGTGTTTAAAAATACATAATGAACAAGTAGATTTACTCCAGAAATGTAAAAATTATTAAGATAATCATAAAATCCATCAATGTCAATAACCACAAAAGTAGAAATAGAACTTCTTTAGTTTGATGAAGTCTATATATCAAGAATTCACTGCAAATATGTAGCTTAACAGAAAAACTATTAGTTATTTGAAAATCTGGAACAAGATAAGGAGCCTACAAAACATTGTTATTATTTAATTCACTTCTGAGGTCCTGGTCAATGTAATAATACATGAAAAAATGAAAAAAAAAGAATAAGAGTAGAGAGGGAAGGGACAAAAAGTCATTTTCAGATGATCTGATAATTTATGTGGGGAATTCAAGAAAAACAAGGGAAAAACTATTTGAACTAATAAGAGATATCGGCAAAGTTATTGGCTACAAGGCCAACTTACAAAAATCAATAGTGTCCTTTTTTTAAAATTTTTTTTTTATTCATTTTAGAGAGGAGAGAGGAAGGGAGAGAGAGAAAGAGGAGAGAGAGACAGAGAGAGAAGGTGGGGAGGAGCTGGAAGTATCAACTCCCATATGTGCCTTGACCAGGCAAGACCAGGTTTCGAACCGGCAACCTCAGCATTTCCAGGTTGACGCTTTATCCACTGCGCCACCACAGGTCAGGCAATAGTGTCCTTTTGTAACCAACTGAATATAGAATAAGAAAAAAGAGATATTTTCATAGCAACAAAAATTATGAAGTACCTAAAAAAGTGTCTAACAAAGAATGTGTAAAACTTTTAGGGATAAAAAATTTTAATTCTATTAAAGATCATTATACAGCTTAGATAAATGAAGAGGTATACCATGTTCATGATTTTATGCCAAAAATGTAAATTCTCCACAAATTAATTCTAAAGTAAATGAAATTCCAACAAGAATTAAGATAGAATTTTGGGACTAGCTTAACACACTGATTCTAAAATAAGTTTAAAATAATAAAGGTCTATTTATTCTAAGACAATTTTGAAAAAGTGAAAAGTGGTATGTTCACCCTACCATCTAATATAGATATGCAACAAATTCTACAGTACACTGTAATACAGTGAATGTGCTTCTGGTGCAAGATCAGGAAACTAGGCCCAAGCAACAGAACAAAAAATAAACAAAAAATAAACAAAAAGAGTACAAAAATAAACTCATGACAAAATATATACATGTATTTGCCATATGAGAAAATGGAAAAGGGGCAGAAAAAGGATGGCCCATACATAGTTATTTGGAGAACTAAACCAGTATATGGAGAAAAATAATTTAGACTTTTATCTTCTACCATATGCAAAAATAACTCTAAATGACTGACAGACTTAATGGATCCATAGGAGGTGGGGTGGAAAAATGAGCTGTAGACTGAAATGTGAAAGGTAAAGTTATATTAAGAAAATGAGTAGCCTGACCAGGCGGTGGCACAGTGGACAGAGCATTGGACTGGGATATGGAGGACCCAGGTTTGAAACCCTGAGGTCACCGGTTAAGTGTGGGCTTATTTGGCTTGAGCACGGGCTCACCAGCTTGAGCATGGAATCATAGACACGACCCCATGGTTTCAGGCTTGAACCCAAAGGTTGCTGGCTTGAGCAAGGGGTCACTGGCTCTGCTGTAGTCCCTGGTCAAGGCACATATAAGAAAGCAATCAATGAACAACTAAGGTGCCACAATGAAGAATTGATGCTTCTCATTTCTCTCCCTTCCTGTCTGTCCCTATCTGTTCCTCTCTCTGTCTCTGACAAAAAAAAAAAAAAAAAAAAAGAAAGAAAAATAGAAAAAGACGAGGAAGCATGTGTGCGTCTGTATGTACATGTGACTTGGGGTGGTGGTGCACACCTGCTCTGCAAGGGATAACTTAGGCAATGAGATCCCTGAGGTGAAGAGAAGCACGAGGAGCCGAGGCAGGGTGGTACATTTCCTAATGCTTTATTACTACCTCTGATGCTCTTGCTGCTGCTGCTGTTACTTCTGCTTCTAATGTCCCCCACCCCCACCCCGGTCTCCTCAGTATTCAGGTCTCAAGCCTCCTGAATTCTGAAGTCTCCTATCTCCTGTCTCCTCTCTCTAGTAGTACCAGCATGGGTAGATATAGAGCATGGCACAATAGCATCAAAAGGGCCAATATCACACCAACCGTTACATCAGTGTGGTGATATCAACTTGCTGAGTCTGCTAGCCTGTGCCCTAAAGGAAATCTCTAGACAGTTGAACTATATTTTCAAGTCTATCACCAGTCAGTCACTTACATCTATGGTGCCCTTTACCAAACAAAATTCCTTAATGTGGTCACATCAGTTATTTTTCCCTCATGATCTGTGCTTTTTGGGTATTGCTTTAACAATCTTTACGCCAACCCCCATGTGGGGACCCTAATAGTGAAGACCGGGATGTGAGCTCAGATTCTCATAAGAAACTGCAAGCATCACCAGCTCCCCCGACAGTCTGGGCTGAGTGCCTGGGGGGCCAGCTCCCAAGCAAGTTCTGTTGGGCTTTGTGGTCAGGAAGTGAGGTCATTGCTTGGGTTCCTTACCCCAAGTGTCTCCTCACACAAGAGTAGTGACTTCACTTCCTGACAAGAGCAGTGACCTCACTACACTGAGCAGTGACCTCGCTGCACTAAGCAATGACCTCACTTCCTGACCACAGAGCCCAACAGAACTTGGAACTCAGGTAACCAGGCAGCCACATTCTAAAGCAGCTCCTACCCTCCATCCCCAGCTCACTTAGTGAGAGACATCAGCAGAGATGAGATGTTCCCCTGCTGTGTGTCAGCGCCCTGAGGCCACAGCCTCAATAGAGGCAGCAGTGACAGTAGCTCAGCCAAGGCCACTGGTTCCAGCTCAGCAGACACGCCTGTGGCCCTTTCCACGCAGGACCAGAGGTGACACAGGGAGGCCCAGGGAGGTTTCATGACACAGGGAGGCCCAGGGAGGTTTCATTTCGGCCAGGCCACCACTCTGATCCCACCTGAGCAGCCCTCTGTCCCCTCCCTGTGTGTGTGTGTAGGGGGGGAGGAATAGGGGGAAAGGAGGTTCACGTAGGGAAGGGAGGGCCTGCCCTAAGCAGGAACAGGCTAAGGAGGGGTCAAAAGTGCTGTGGGGCCCTGGCAGGTTGGCTCAGTGGTAGAGCGTTGGCCTAGCGTGCAGGAGTCCTGGGTTCAATTCCCGGCCAGGGCACACAGGAGAAGCACCCATTTGCTTCTCCACACCCCCCCCCCCTTCCTCTCTGTCTCTCTCTTCCCCTCCTGCAGCCAAGGCTCCATTGGAACAAAGTTGGCCCGGGCACTGAGGATGGCTCTGTGGCCTCTGCCTCAGGCGCTAGAATGGCTCTGGTTGCGACAGAGCAATGCCCCAGATGGGCAGAGCATCACCCCCTAGTGGGCATGCCAGGTGGATCCTGGTTGGGTACATGCGGGAGTCTGTCTGACTGTCTCCCCGTTTCCAACTTCAGAAAAATACAAAAAAAAAAAAAAAAGTGCTGTGGGTCATCAGGTTCACACTCCAGGTGAAGGCTAGAAGGGTGGATGTGGGGCCCGAGGTTTATCCCGAGCCCTGGAGGAGAACCTCATTTGCCCTGGGGGAGGTCTGAGCAGACACAGGGCTGGGCCTGATCCAGGAGCAGAAGGTCCAGTGGGCAGAAGCAGGGCAACTAGGGCCAGGCGGGGCTTGAGGCCTCTGGACTGGCTGCCAACCACTGTCATTGCAGAGCTCAACCCACGAGGTGGAAGAGCAGTAGCCTGTCGATGGAGACCCCAGCCTGTGTTCACTGGCGGGGGGCAGGTGTGCCACACCAATGAGGGTCAGGGCAGGCCCAAGTGAGTGTAGCCCCCTGGGGTTGGGGAGTCAGGGCCCGGGGTTCGCCAGAGATCTGCTGACCCACAGCCGCCCAGGCTCCCTGGGAAGCTCACCAGCATTTCAGCCTCCCGTGGAGCACCATGTCCAAGTGGAAGGGCCCGGGCTGGACCACCTGGAGCCCATCGAGGCAGAGGGCAAGGGTGAGAACGTGGGGCTGTGAGGGGGATGGGGTGGAGGTGCATGCGAGCTTCTGGGGAGGGGTCAGTGCCAGCCACACAGGGAGCACCCAGAGACTGGCCAGGAGCAGAGACTGGCCTCAGACCACCCATCTGCTGGACTGCGGCGGGGAGGGCGTCCTGTGGTGGGTCCTGGGCTGCGGCTTCTGTGGGACACCCTGGCTCTGCTCTGTCTTTGGGGGACACACGGCAATGCAGGCACTCGGTGACCTTTTCTCCTGTCTCAACTCCAGCACCTGCCCAGGAGGCAGAGCCGCCAGCTCCCAGCGTGTCAGCCCCGAGGAGCCAGACGTGGGGGCAGACTAGGAGGCCGCTGCAGACCTGGAGGGGTGTCTGTTTCCAGGGGTTGTGCGCGTCCCGCAGCCGCTGTGGCTGAGGCTCTGGAGCCGGCGGGCCTGCGCAGTGTCTCCTGAGCTACCCGAGGCCCCGCCACCCCATCTGAGGAAGCCTCCCAGGACCTGCCCAGGCTCCTGCCACAGAGGAGGAGCTGCTTCCAGAAAGCGCGTCAGGCCAGCTGTTGAGCTGCTTGCTGAACCTGCGCTCCTTCTCCCACCAGAAGGAGTCCGCTCTCCTCCTTTGACCTTTTTCTTTCACTTTCTGTAATCGCTCTTTTATCTCTTCTCCCTGGTGCAATTCAGTTTCTTATTTTTCTTAACTTCATTCTTTGGGCGACTTGGGGGTGTTTTCTTTTTTTCTTTTCTTTTTTCTCTTTTTGTCCTTCACTTTCTCATTGTGAAATATCCTAAGTAAGAAATAAAGGCTGTTGCCTACATTTAAATTGTTCTGTTCCTGAGCATGAAGTACGCTCACTGTGCTGTGCGAGCATGACCTCTGTCTCGCTGCAGAATGCTCCATCACCCAGAAGGAGACCTGCACCAAGAGTCCTCCCCCCTCCCGCCCTGCGTGTCCCTGGTCTGCTCTCTGTCTCTGCTCCTTACCTATTCTGGACGTTCCCTCCAAACGGAATTTTACAATAGGTGCCTTTATGTGTCTGCTCATGTATTTTTGTTTTCATCTGAAATAACACTTTTGTTATTTAAAGGGAAATCTCAGATGAATCAGACATCATATGTAAAACAAAAACGCCCTTTTGGTGAGTGGGCATCATCTCGGGTAGAGGCCGCTGTGCTAAGTGTGACCCCAGGGCCAGAAGCCAGTCAGGCAATGGCCGGCTCTTCCTGTGCCCACAACAAAAACAAGAAAGATGCAGACATCTGGGAAGACACCACAAGCTGGAAAGCCCTCCTCAAACCCAAGACCAGACAAAGATTTAAGATCCCTGTGGTGCAGAAAACCCTCAGAACTCGGGGTTTCCTAAAGGGACAGAGGCAAACACGTGCACTTCCAATGAGAGGCAGTGCAGTCAGTGCACGTCAGAGACACCTGACCTCCACATGGGGGCGCACTCACTGTGGACACTGGGGAGCAAGCACTGTCACCATCAGGCTGGTGGGCTTCTGGTCTGGTGGCGCCCAGCCCTGGGGACAATGTGAGGAAGCAGAGCCCCAGCAGGTCCCCTGGAGAGAAGGGGAGAAGGCCGCTCCTCTGGGACAACAGTGAACAGACGGGACTCATCCAAGTCCCACAGGTGCTTCCCTTCACCTGGCAGCGTGCATCCTAGGAGTGACCCCCCAGGAATTCTTGCACAATTGTTCAAAGATGTATTTCCAAGACTCCCTGTCAGAGCACTGAGGAGACAGAGGGAACAAGAAAACACTCATGTCCATAGACAGCGGCTGGGATCCACTGATCCCGGTCCACACGGATGAGGGAAGCTGAGCAGCTGCTAAAGTGGGAGCGGGGGTCCCTACATGCCAACACTGAAGACCTCAGGGGTCCTCTCTCCTGAGACACGGGGACCAACTGTCAGCATCGGGATCCCACTGGTTAGACCACATACATGTGACTTCAACAGGCAGACACACACATGTGAAAATGAGCCTGCCTGTGCCAGAGACAAACAGAACGAGAGAGGCGAGGCCTGAGACATGCCTGAGCCACTCATGATGGTCACCTCCGGGGCGGGGCTTACAAATCTCTTGTCCGTGAGGTGATGTCTGCATTTTTAACAATGCACGTATGATTTCAATAATTCTAAAAATATTAAAGTCATGTTTAGTGTTATCTACTGATCACTCATCTATGGAGTATAGTGCATTATAGGGGGTCCTTGGTTATGGAAGTCTCAACATGTGACATGTGGGAGCTGGCACCTAGCCCAGACAGTCGGGGGAGCTGGTGCTGCTTGAAGTTTCTTATGAGAACCAGAGCTCACATCCAGGTCTTCATTATTAGGGTCCCCACATAGGGCTTGGTGTAAAGATTATTAAAGCAATACCCAAAAAGCACAAATAATTGATGGACATGGCCACATTAAGGAATTTTGTTTGGTAAAGGGCACCATAGATATAAGTGACTGATTAGTGATAGACTTAAAAATATTTGAAACTTTTAAAACTGACAAGGAATTGGCCCTGGCCGGTTGGCTTAGCGGTAGAGTGTCGGCCCAGTGTGTGGAAGTCCCAGGTTCGATTCCTGGCCAGGGCACACAGGAGAAGCGCCCATCTGCTTCTCCACCCTTCCCCCTCTTCTTCCTCTCTGTCTCTCTCTTTCCCTCCCACCCCTGCAGCCATTGGAGCAAAGTTGGCCTGGGCACTGAGGATGGCTCCATGGCCTCCACCTCAGGTGCTATCAATAGAATGGCTCCTGCAGTAAGAGAGCAATGCCCCAGCTGGGCAGCATGCCAGGTGGATCCTGGTCGGTGCTCTTGGAGTGCGGCTTTGACGACTTGTGCAACATGGGGCCTGGCGGAAAAATACAACAATAAAACAAACAAAAAATACTGACAAGGAAATAATTTCTATAATATACCAGGAACTACCAACAAATATAGAAAGAAAGTTTAGGAAACATTTTAAAAAATTCGACAAGGCTTACAAATATAAGAAGAGATGCTCAGCCTCATTGGTGATAACAGACACCCAAAACAGAACAAGATGCCGTTTTCCTTGTATTGGATTAGCAGCTGTCGGAAAGTGCAGTACCAACCACCAAGTATTAGAGAGGATCTGGAATGAGAACTCTCAAGACTGCAGTTAGGAGTGTAAAATTAGACACAGTGGAGAGATATCAGTTATTTCTTTGTAAAATTGTTTATATACTATATAATTCAGTAATCCCAGTCCTGGGTATATGCCCAGGGAAATTCATGGACAAGTCTAGGAGGAAACATGAACAAGGATATCCAATGAAGCATTGTTTATGGTAGCAGAGAGCCGTAACCCACACAGCCTTACCAAGGAAAGGGGAAGCAATAAATAATATTAGCTAACTAGTTTCCTGTTTTTGAGCATTTAACTATGTTCCAGTGCCAAGCATGTTTCAAAGCTCTTCAGATACACCAAACACTCACTCAATCCTCATAGCCACCCTGTGATGTATGTACTCTTAGTATCTCACTTTATATATTAGTAACATGAGGCACAGAGCAGTTCAATAATTTCCTCAGGATATGGTAGGGGAATATAGTGACCTACTTTATGGGAGTCAGAAACCATGAACTAGATTTAGTGACAAGATCTCACAAACACAGTGCTGAGTGAAAAGTGAGATGCATAACAGAAAGCCACTCTTGCAAAATAGAGACACCTATATTCACCAAGAATATTAGGTGTCCTTCAGTAAAAGGATATATGTCCAAGGACACCTGAGTGAGTCCCTGCAGGTGGCAGCAAGGAGGGAGACGGGAAAGAGCAGTCTTGCACACAACAATGACAATCTCTGTCTTGACCCGGAGAGCATGAGGGGTTCTGTGAACCAGAGGTCCAGACATTAAAAAGGAAACCAGTGTCATTAAAACCCATTTGGGACAGTTGAGGAACCAAGGGTATAGCTTAGAAAGAAGGCCAACACTGAAGGGCCCTTACATTGGCCCTGTTCACTGAGGGCTGCCAGGCTCAAGCACGAAAAGATAGCAGGGAAACGGATTCTGCCTACTGCCACCCCTTTGTAGTTTGTCCACATGCACAACTTTAAAAGGAGGCCAATGTCCTCCTTGCTGTCTAAGAAGGTTTCTGGGCCACCTTTTCTCACTGCTATTTCTTGGACATACTAATTTTAACAGAACCCTCAGGAACACGAATTTAGGGAGCAAAAGCTATTTAAAGTCTCTCTTTACACAACCACACACAGGCATGCGCGCTCGCATACAGGCACAGTGACACTGCTTCCAGATTCTCTATAGTTTCTAGAGTTTCACTGGTGTTTTCCCTCTCCCAATGGGACATGGCTATGTCAAGTTACAGGAGGAAATTTCCAGAAAATCTAGCTGATGTCAGGGTTTGTTTCCAGACACTGAGCATAGAAGCAGATGTTCAGACGTGATGTGGTATGGGGTGGTGTGTGTGTGTGTGTGTGTGTGTGTGTGTGTGTGTGTGTGTGTGTATGTTTGGGGGATGATGGACATGCACAAATGTCTATCATTTTTTCCCCATAATTCACATTCTAGCTGAGATTTCCACAGGCTCTGAGGGTCTCCGTGAAGCCCTGAAGAACAGGCAGGCTGAGTGGAGGGCCCCCCAGGGAGGTGCCCGATTCAGTGCCGGGTTGCCGTGGCTGGTAGAATTCCCCATCAGGCCCGGCAAAGGTGTCAGCTCTGGAGAGGTTTCCTTGGCTCTGCTCTGAGCACTTCAGAAAGAGCAGCGGGCTGGAGCATGCAAGATTTTCTAGTCTTGGCTCTGCCCGTTCCCAGCTGGTGAGACTTACACGGGAATCGTTAGGCCAGTCCCGCTGACCTCTCGGGGAAAGCCTGTGGTCTATGAGGTTCAGGACGTTCAGCCTACAAAATGCTTTCAAGCCCTTAAAAGTTCTATAGAGAATGCTTTGTTTTTTTCTTCCTATGATAACATATGTTTTCATCTGCACCTTCTCAGAACCGCACAGACTCTTGGATCCCTTTCAAGTTCTAGAGGATGCAGGGTGGTGGGGGGTGGTAAGTGGGGGTGATAAGCCTGTTACATTTCACCGGTAGGAAACCCAGAGCTCTTTCCAGATGTCGCCCTCTGTCAACAAAGCCAGCGAGGCCTGATATCTGATTGATTCCTTTTTGGGAGGAGTGATGTTTGCTGGAAGGAGGGATGGGGATGGTCTGGGTCCAGGTTAGAGAGTCCACACCTGTGAGGAGGTTGGCCGCAGGCTTGGCCCTGGCTGTCCTGAGTGAAGCTTACTGTTCGGGTAGGGTGCGATTATGCACCTAGTGCATCTCAGAGTCCTGGAGAAATACGTGGCGTTTCTTATCCCACGATCTGCATCCCATTTGTCTTTGACACTCACTGGTTTTTAAAACACCTTAATACTGTTAGTTACTCCCAGAACACCTGCTTTCTTTCAACTTCATGCCTTTGAAAGGCGAAAGCTCTCCACCTGTTCAATGCCAGCAGCCACAGGTAAGCCAGGGGCTGAGCTCCTGTGACAAAATTCCGGTTTCATCCGCCAGAACCCGGGAAGCTGCTTAATCTTCTTATGCACTGCTATTGTCAGAGTGCAGGAGGTCTCTATTAATAGACTAAACATTCCATGTTGCCAGTGATTTTCTGAGAGAAAGCAGTGATTGCAGCCAGCCACGCTCGGCTGACCCGTTTGCATTGAGAAGTTTCAGATGGGTATGTGGCCATAATTGGGTTATGAGGCTGCTAATATGATTGTGCTGCCTGGAAATGCAAAAGCCATGAGTCAGTTAAACATCAAGGTGAAGTTATTTCCAGCCGATCAATGGCAGCATCTCTCCAGCCGAGGGCTGGGTAGCAGGAGAGGTAGATTTAGCAGGCAAGGCTGCTTTTTCTCTACACTGGTGTCCTCGGTTTTATCTTCGTTTTTTTTTTGTTGTTGTTTGTTTTCAAGTACAGTTTACATTTAATATTATTCTGTGTTAGTTTCAGATGTACAGCATAATGGTTAGACAATCATGTACTTTACAGTGCCCTCCCTCCACCCAATATTTCAAGTACCCACCTGGTACCATCGAGGGTTACTACAATGTTATTGACTCTATTCCCCATGCTGCCGTCCTTCACATCTCTGTGACAATTCTGTAACTACCAATTTGTCCTTCTTAATTCCTTTCGCCTTTTTCTTCCAGCTCCCCAACCTCCCCCCACCCTCTGTTAACCGTCAGTCTGTTCTCTGTATCTGTGAGTCTGTTTCTATTTTGTTTACTTTCTTCTTTAGATTATACATTATAAGTGGTATCATATGGTATTTGTCTTTCTCTGGCTTATTTCACTTTGCATAACATACTCTAAGTCCATCCATGCCATCGCAAAAGGTAAGATTTCATTCTTTTTTATGGCTGAGTAGTAGTATTGCACTATATGTATATATCACAGTTTTCTATGGTGAAGCAACTCAAGTGCCCATCCATAGGCGAGTGGATAAAAAAGCTGTCTACTTTATCTTTAGAAACACAGACTCCATTTTCCTCCTCTGGGGGGGGGGGGGGCTGCTTTGTATGTGTGGACTTCCAGCAGAAGGGAGAGTTCAGCTGATTAATTTTGATTCAGTTCGGCAAACATTAAATCCACTCCTATTATGTGCTTGTTGGGTAAACAAATGTTTTTAGGTTTGCTCACTTATACTGGGCCAGTGCCTTGTATGTATAGGCTATGGAAGGCTGTGGATGCTTGCCATTGGGGCGGCAGATTGCAAATTGCGGACTGCCTGCCACTGTGGGGAGGGGCGATTGTTTGCTAGAGAAGGTCCCCCCCCCCAGCCTGTTTTGCTGGGGTGTGCACAAAGAGAGAGAGAGGGGGAGGGAGAGAGGGAGCCCTGCTGAGGCTTGTGGGGGCCTGTATGTCCGGTGATTCTAGAGGGGGCGGGGTCTTGGGAACCCTGAGTGAAAGGGAAGTGGTCTTCCCTGTCTGTTTGCTGGTCTGCCATTACAAGACTTTAATAAATAGAATGGCCCGCCATTTTCTGGCTCCACTGTTCCTTTACCTTCTGCCCATATCCAATGAGAACTTGCATGGCTACAGCAGTGGCCACTGGCCTTACAGTGCCCAAAGTACACAAAAATAAGGTTCTTCCTTTTTCTTTTAACTTATGAATATTAAATATTATTGTTCTAACAATTCAAATGATAAAATAAAAAGGCCTCCTCTTCCCCTAAGCCCACCTCTGTGAGGTAACCAATAGTATTATTTCACTATATGTTTCCACATGTTTTCTATGCTTCTACAAACATACTCACACATGTACGAATGAAACAAAAAGGCCTAATACAATATATATTTTCTGAGACTTCCTTTTTTCCCACTTACCCATATAACATGAAAAATTACTAGGTTAATACATATAAATCAAGCCCATTTCTTTTCCATAGCTACACATAATTACATACTATGGATATTGCATAATTCATTTAGCCATTTACCTTCTGATGTGCATTCAGTTTTTCTAGTTTTTATTTCTCATAATGCTTTTTCTGGGAGTGTAGTGTGCCTAAAATTGGGCCCTTGGGAGTAGATAGACCTGAGTTTGACTCTGCTTTTTATTTATTCCATGACCTTGTGGGTGTTATCGGAGCTCCTGTAGCCTCGATGTCTGCAGCTGCAAAATGGGAACAGCAAACAGTTCCAAGTGCTGTGGTAAAGATCAAATGAGATGGCCCACACCAAGTATTTATGAGAAGGGTCTGGCACACATGGATGCCCAGTAAATGCGAATGGGAACTCCAGGTGTGGGTATCTTTTCTATCTTGCCAAAATTTCCACTGCTGTAATTTAAGGAGAGGACTCTATAGGGCTGGGGCACTGGGGACAGTCACTGGAGAAATGCAGATCCAGCTTATGGCAACTCTACCACATGTACAGGTAAAGATGCAGCCTCCTCTGAGAGGTGACGGCTGAGTAAGTCCCTCTGTGGGTCCAGGGTGAAGGTAGGGTTCCTGCCTCTGCTCGGTGAGCTGCACACCTTTGAGGGTTTCCAGTCACCCTAGGTGGTGCTGAGAGAGGAGAAACCAGAAACATGCAGAAGAGGGGGGACTGCAATGTCTGTGATCTTACGCTCAAGCCAGTGACCTCAGCGTTTCGGACTGAGGGAGGAAGGGCAGACTGGGAAAAGTTTGAAAAATAACAAACCACAGCTGTGGTCCTTGCTTGTTATCAATTCCCTGAAATAAACTTGCAGCACCAGCAAGAAGAATGAGTTATGTGACAGTCAAAGACAGACCCTCTGGCCTCCTCTCTTACCCCCTCCCTCTCCAGAGACACAAAAGTCACGTAGGTCTGCAAGCAAAGAAGTCAAAGAAATCAGGCACTTGTCACATGAAAGCTAAAGATGTAAAGATATGTAGGAAGTAAGAAATCTAACACTGAGGAGCTTGTGATTTTGGTGCTACTAGCCCCACGGGCTCCGTGGGCTGCCAATAAATGTTTCTTCCTCCTTGTCTGGGCGTTCATTATTCTCCATTTGTGGCTAATTCCTGCTACAGTGGTGTGTGTTCAGAGAAATGGAAGGGTCTTATGCAAGGTCCTAATGCAAGGGCCCTCTCTGGCCTAGTCGTGGTGACAGACACCCTGTACTCTGCCATGTGGCCGGTGGGCTCTTTTTGCTGCTATG
This sequence comes from Saccopteryx leptura, assembly GCF_036850995.1. NCBI lineage: Eukaryota > Metazoa > Chordata > Mammalia > Chiroptera > Emballonuridae > Saccopteryx > Saccopteryx leptura. Next base: position 114,836,659 of record NC_089504.1, read on the forward strand.
GTTACTGTTACCACCTATGTGAATAAGGAGCCATGGGAAGTTCTCCATAGGGCTATGGTCATTTACCTAGTCCTAGATGGCTTCGATACTCAGTAGTTTTAATTCTCAAGTACCATAAAGTTAGTCTTGTGCCATTAGCCTCCTCTGTAGAAGAACTCAGAAAACATGGGATTTAGCTGTTAGCCCCTGCTTCCTACAAATCAGGCCTCAAGGAAGAACATTCTCCCTATCACATGTTTCATAGACTGGCTCCCAACCTCCTCACCCTAACAACATGTTGACATGGTTTTCTTGTAGGGCCTCTTCATTCTAGGACCCATGCATGGACTTACTCAGGCCCACTTACTCTGAGCTCCAGCACTGGAGAAGTAGCTTGAAAGGCACCAGAGACATATGGGGAGGAACTGAATTGTCTGGGTTTGGGACAAGGGTTAGAGGGGCATATTTCTTCCAGACAGAAGTGCTGGCAGACAGATACCATATCTGACTTTCTACCAATCTGGCTCACACTGTTTGCTCAGCCCTGGTGATTCCCTGATACACTGACCCAACCAACTTACAGTCCCACCCAAGCCATTCCAGTGGCTTTTCCGTAGAAATGGCCTGTTCAAACTTTAGACTTTCTTGAAATCTCTCAAAGGTTCACAGAGCCCAAACAAGCAGCATCTGGCCTTGATGTGCCCCTTACCTCTTACTAAGTGGTCCCAGGCCCAGCACTCGCAGCAGCCGGCCTCGGTTAACACCTTGGTCACTCCTGGGCACCTCCAAGCCCAGCACAAGGGTCAGTCATTTGCAGACTGCTCTGTAGCTCATGCCAGGTGTCCCTGGGCAGGGCACAATTGGCAGCAGATTTTTTCTGTAATTCCGGAGAGTCCCCAGGGCCAGTGCACAGCCTCAGACCACACTAGAGAACCACCAAACCACCTCCAGGAGTGACACACTGAAGGGGCAAACTATTCACACACCAGAGACCTGCTGAAGCAAGTTCTGCTCTGTGGGGTCAGCTGCTGCACAACAGCTCCACTGCCTGGTGTTAAATGTCTACCATTGATATGCCAACAGCTATCAAGGCTCAACTATAATAGAAGGATGAGCACAGCCAAAACCAGGGTGTTCAATTGGTTCAAGTATGGCCTCAGACCCTGAGGATAGCTCTAGTGAGTCAGCCTCAGGCACTAAAAATAACTTGGTACTAGAGCATCAGCCCCAGATGGGGTTGCTGGGTGGATCCTGGTCAGGGTGCTTGCTGGAGTCTGCTTCACTATCTCCTCTCTTCTCACCTAAAAAAAAAAAAACCCCAAAACAACCCCCCCAAAGACAATCTATCTGAATGGCAATTGGTGCCCTATGTCAGGCACTCACCTTCCCTGTACGGTACTCAGGGAAGGGAGGTTCATTATTCAGCGGCCTCCTTACTGATCTGTGAGCTTTCAGCAGACAGCAGTATTTTGCAATGTACCCCCATTAAAATGTATTATCTAGTTTGAACCAAATTAACCTTCATAAAATAGATGAGTGACAAAGATTCCTGCAAAGAAATGCATGGATTAAAGAGAATAGTATGATTTCACTCATATGTGGAATCTAATGAACAAATAAGCAAAATAGAGACAGACTTATAGAAAGCAGGCTGATGGCTTTTGGGGGAGGGGGTATTGAAGGGCTTGGTGGTGGTGGAGGATTGAGCACAAAAGAAAAATAAACTCATGGACACAGACAACAGTGTGGTGATTGCTGGGGAGGGGGAGGGGCAGAGCTAGAGGAGGATGGGGGAGAAATGGTGATGGATAGAGACTTGAATTGGGTTGGCGAATGCACAATATAATTTACAGATGATGTATTGTAGAAGTGTGCACCTGAAACCTGTATAATTTAACCAGTGTCACCCCGATAAATTCAATGAAGAGGAAAAAGGATAATAGTAATTTTGCAAGGACAAGAGAAACCGCAGAATTGACCCTTCTCCTGTGCCTGGAGCAATCTTTCCATCAATATTGCCATGAGATAAAAACAATAAAAGATCTAATTGCATCAGTTAAGAAGTTGATTTAAAATCCCTGAGTTCTCTAGGCTTTAAAAATTTGGACTTCCTTCCTCTGGTCAACAACGCACTATGTGTGCTGTGTTCATTGTGACCTTGTAAATTACCTCTCAGCTCTGATGGTCATTAAAAGCAAGAATGAAAAGAAATTGAACTTTTTAGTTGATGTATCAAAAGTTCTTTGTTTGTTTGAAGTGAGAGGAGGGGAGATAGTGAGACAGACTCCCGCATGCGCCTCCACCAGGATCCACCTGGCAACCTCTGTCTGCTGCAGTGTGCCAATTAATCAAGCTATTTTTAGGGTTGACGTTGTCACTCAGACCATTCAAGCCACTGGCTGAAGGAGGGGAAGAAGGAGAAAGGGAAGATGGAGAGGGAGAGAAGCAGATGGTCACTTCTCCTGTGTACCCTGACAGGGAACTGAACCGGGGACATCCACACACCAGGCCGAGGCTCTATCTGTTGCAAAAAATCTCACCTGACAGAAGAAGACAAAGCAGCACTTGCGGTGGCGGAGAGAACCAGTTTAATATGCTAGTGGGACCAGATGGGTTAACGCCCAGAGGTCTGGACCCTGAGCTTACAGAGTTTGGGGTTTCTATAGATTCTTTGTAGGGACCTGATTAAGCAAGCTAACTGTCACAAATTGTGGAGACTTTTTTAGTGTTAGCTGTTGTGCATCTGCAAGAAGGAGGAAGTAGGGAGTATAGAAGCTAACAAAAAAGTTATTGAGCTAGCTGCAGACATGGGGTTAAAATTTTCCATAGCATATCCACTGAGCCAACCAGCCAGGGCCTCAAAAGTTCAATATTTGAGATACTTGATGTATTTCAAAAGCATAGCACCAAAGTTAGAAATGATGCAAATTCTGATCCTGGCCAGTTAGCTCAATTAAAGCATCGCCCCAAAAACCAAGTTTGCAGGTTTGATCTCTGGTCAGGGCACAAACGGGAAGCGACCAATGAATGCATAGCTAAGTGGAACAACAAATGAATGATTCCCCCTCTCTCTAAAATCAATCAATTAAAGAAAAAATGATGCAATTTCTACCACATTGTTCTCACTAAAAATATAGTTATGAATAGTATTTTAATGAGAGAGCAAAAAGCTTTGTATAATTAATAACTGAATTTAAATATATTAGGAATATTTTTGGATTATTATGTCATCTTTTAAGAAATTCTTTTTTGTGTTTGCTTTATAATGAATATATTAGTACAGAAGTACTTAATTTATAAAGAAATATATATGTGGGATATAAAACAGAAAGTAACAAATGAATAAAAAACCAAACCCAAAATACTAATAGACACAGACAATAGTACGGTGGTTGCTGGGGGGGGGGGGGGGAGATTAAAGAGGGTCAAGGGGATTGAATAAACAGTTATGGAAACTAGACTAGGTTTGGGGTGATGAGCACTGTAGAGAGCCACTGCATCTGGATGTGTCCAGCCCACGTGCAGCTGAGAGCAGAGGAAGGGCCCTCCATGGCCTAGAGCGGCCCGGCAGTGCAAGGTCACTCACTGAAACAACTCGAAGGCTGTTCGTGGCATCGACGCCAAAAGCAGGGTGGCAAACACGCCGTGCTACTGTGGGCTCAGGACGTCCTGATATGCTTGTAGGACAGGGCGTCAAGTAGTTTTAGATTTGAGGTTCTTGTCTCCACCCCCAGCACAATGCCCTTTTATTTAAGTATATAAAATAAACGGGTTTTCCAGGCTCAGTGTCATTGTGTCTCCATCAGAGCACAATGTCCCACCTGGCCCAAACTTGATCTATGTGTCTGTGTTTTCCTTCATCCTCTGTCGCCTCCACTCAGGTCTTCACTTCCCTGCACTGGTCATGGCAAGTGGTGCCCAAACAGGGACCTGAGTACGGGGGATCTTCACATGTCAGGTGAGAGGATGCTCCTTGAAGAAGACACGCTTCAGATACAAGTTGAGGTAAGGAGCAGATTTTCACCAGGTATAAAGCATGGGCATTTCTAATTCTCAAGAAAGAAATCTTTATGTGTAGATGTTTAAGGCAATGTTAAGGGCCCATGGCTGTAGTGTCTGTGGGAGTCAGCTTTCTGAATTTTTACATTTTGTACAGGGAACATGCCTCTGGTTTTGTGCAGAGCGGACTGTTAAAGAGAGAACCTGGGAAAGGGTTGGTAAGCAATTGAAGGCTGGTTATACAGCAGAAGGCCCAGATAAGATTCCAGTTACAGCCTTCTCCTTGTGGAATTTAATTAGAGATCGTCTTGATCATACCTGAGAGGACAAGAGATTGCCATTAGGCACTTTGGCTGATCATTTAAAAGAAACTGTGAAAGGGCACGAGAGGTTTCATACTCCTCCACTTCCCTCAGCTCCTCCCATAGCTGGCCGTGTATCTGAAGGTGATGAGGAGTCTACTCCCCAGTATGAACAAGAATTAGAGAAAGAGGCAGAAGGGATAAGGAGGAAAGAGACAGAGATTTTTTTCTCCAAGGAGGACCGTAGGAATAGCCTTAGATTTGGCAGTAGGCAGTTGTCCTTCCTTCAAAATTAAACAGTTGAAGAAAAAAGGCAGCTCAGGGGCCTCAACCCTGGTATGATGCCTCTACAAAGATGTTTAAGAAAAGCTTGTGAAAATGGAAAGAATGTCATGGGGTTTTCTATGTACCCAGTCTTTGAGAGGCTAGATCCCAACAATCCAGGACAGGTTTTTTTTGTGTGTGTTTTTTCTTGTTTGTTTTTTTACAGAGACAGAGAGAGAGAGAGTCAGAGAGAGGGATAGATAGGGACAGACAGACAGGAAGGGAAAGAGATGAGAAGCATCAATTATCAGTTTTTCATTGCGACACCTTAGTTGTTTATTGATTGCTTTCTCATATGTGCCTTGACTGCAAGCCTTCAGCAGACTGAGTAACCCCTTGCTCAAGCCAGTGACCTTGGGCTCAAGCTGGTGAGCCTTGTTCAAACCAGATGAGCCCTTGCTCAAGCTGGCGACCTCGGGGTCTCAAACCTGGGTCCTCCACATCCCAGTCCGACGTTCTATCCACTGTGCCACTGCCTGGTCAGGCAATCCAGGACAGGTTTTAAGAGTGCATGAGGCTCTACCTGAATCATTACCAGCTAGAAGTAGCAGTCATTGGGACTTGGACATGAGCTGCAAAGTATAGAATGGTGACAACAATTCCAGTGCCATGAGGACTTTTCCTGGATGTGGACTTTTCTGGACTCCTGCTCCCTGTGACAGCTCCTAACAGACTGAACTGTGGTTGGGTTGCATTTTTCAGGGATTTGGCATGGTGATGGGGCCAACTTGGACTTGGTGAACATGTTAAGGACACTACTCTTTTATGGATTCTTGCTGTATCGGCCAAGAGTTTGCTTAAAGGCTTTTAATCACTGTAAAAAAAAATAGAAGACTGGATAAAGAAGATGGGGCACATATACACCATGGTATACTATTCAGCTAGAAGAAATGATGACATCGGATCACTTACAGCAGAATGGTGGAATCTTGATAACAGTATGCAGAGTGAAATAAGTGAATCAGTAAAAAACAAGAATTGCAGGATTCCATACATAGGTGGGACATAAAAACGAGACTAAGAGACATGGACAGGAGTGGGGTGGTTACGGGGGGTGGGGGGAGGGAAGGAGGGAGAGGGGGAGGGGGATGGGGAGGGGCACAAAGAAAACTGGATAGAGGGTGACAGAGGACGATCTCTCTTTGGGTGATGGGTATGCAACAGAACTAAATGACAAGATAACCTGGAAATGTTTTCTTTGAATATATGTACCCTGATTTATTGATGTCACCCCATTATAATAAAAATGTATTTATAAAAAAAAAGAGTGCATGAGGCATTATCTTTTATTTATTTATTTTTTAAATTGTACAAATAATTTATTTTTTAAATTATACACCTTAATAATCTTGAAAGTGTATGTTTCTGCTGTTGCTTTTATTTCCACATAATTTCTAACATCATTGTCCACACCAAGAAGCAATTAAGGTTCTTATACACATTTTTTATTTTATCTTTACACAAAACTTTATAATCATTTTTTATTTTATCCAGAACACAAAATAGTGACAGTATCAGTGAAATACCTGATATATGAAATAATTGAAAAATAATGTTAATTTTTAGGCACTTTAAATACAAATTATACACAGAGGGTTCATTGGTTACAAATGCATTTCTAATTTGAACAGAAAAAGAAAGTGGCCCTGGCCGGTTGGCTCAGTGGTAGAGTGTTGGCCTGGCGTGCAGAAGTCCCGGGTTCGATTCCTGGCCAGGGCACACAGGAGAAGCGCCCATCTGCTTCTCCACCCCTCCCCCTCTCCTTCCTCTCTGTCTCTCTCTTCCCCTCCTGCAGCGAGGCTCCATTGGAGCAAAGATGGCCCAGGCGCTGAGGATGGCTCTGTGGCCTCTGCCTCAGGCGCTAGAATGATTCTGGTTGCAACAGAGCGACGGATGCCCCAGATGGGCAGAGCATCGCCCCCTGGTGGGTGTGCTGGGTGGATCCTGGTCAGGCGCATGTGGGAGTCTGTCTGACTGCCTCCCCGTTTCCAGCTTCAGAAACATACAAAAAAAAAAAAAAAAAAAAGAAAAAGAAAGCAGGAGAAGCAGAACTCATCACACAATTAAGCATGCACATCTCATCTAGCTCTGAAACTTTATAAACACTATATTTCATTGTCATAATGAAGTTTTATTTTCTTTCTTTCTTTCTTTTTCTTTTTTTTTTTTCCAGTGAGAAGTAGGGATCCAGCTGGCAAGCCTCCTACTGGGCGATGCTCTGCCCATCGGGGGTCTTATTCCACTGCTCAGCAACCTAGCTATTTAGGCACCCAAGGGGAGGCCATGGAGCCATCCTCAGTGCCTGGGGCCAACTTGCTCCAACCAAGCCAGGGATGTAGGAGGGGAAGAGCGAGAAAGAAGAGAAAGGGGGAGGGGTGGAGAAGCAGATGGTCACTTCTCCTGTGTGCCCTGACTGGGAATTGAACCCAGGACATCCACACACTGGGCTGATGCTCTACCACTGAGCCATCAGACCAGGGCCAAAGTTTTATTTTCAAAGAGGAAAAGAAGACACCACAAAAGTACAGAACATCAGATGTGCTTAAAACAAAATCATAGTCCAACAAGGCTGACCATCAGCTTTCACCTCACACTGTGGTGTTCAAACCACTGCAGCAGCTAGACTGTCAGACACAGCATCGTTATCCCTGTGAACCAGGTCTGGGAAATGGTATTTCAGAAGCTGTCTGTTTAGATGTGATAAGCATTATATCTTTTATGTTAATGAGTATTTTATGTAGTCTATAGAGAAAAGTGAAAAATACTTTGTTCTTTATATGTATATAGGGGCATTATCTTTTAAAATATTGAAAGAACTGAAAACAGCTACAGCAGTTTATGGACCCACTGCTCCTTTTGTTATTAGTTTATTAGACTCTATTAGTTCTGATGCTCTTGCCCCTGCTGATTGGATGATGCTAGCTGAGGCATGTCTTAGTCCTGGTGAATTCCTGTTGTGGAAATCTGACTGATTTGACCAAAGTGCAGAACAAGCTGAAAGGAATTGAGCCTGTGGATTAAATATCTCTATGGAAATGCTTGTTGGCACTGGTCAATATCAGGAGTTCAGCATCAGTTGTTACATAGTTTGTAGGCTTATCAACAAATTCTATTTGTGCATCTAGGGCATAGAAGTCTCTTCCAGCCAAAGAGGAAAAAAGTGGAGATTTAAGTAAAATTAGACAGGGACCTGAGGAGCCATACTCTGACTTTGTTGCCCATCTCCTCCAAGCAGTAGGGAGGCTGATCTCAGATCTGGAGGCAGGGATACTTTTAACAAAAACAATTAGCTTTCCAGAATGCAAACAAGACTTGTCAACAAATTCTATAGCTATATCAAAACAAGGGCACTTTAAATGATTTTATTCACCTCTGCATAGATGTTGGTCCATTATTTGTTCAGGGCATGGCCTTAGCTAGCACTCTTAAAGAAGCTTTTAATCTTTTTTTTTTTTTTCCTTTCATTTTTCTGAAGCTGGAAACAGGGAGAGACAGTCAGACAGACTCCCGCATGCGCCCGACCGGGATCCACCCGGCACGCCCACCAGGGGCAACGCTCTGCCCACCAGGGGGCGATGCTCTGCCCATCCTGGGCGTCGCCATGTTGCGACCAGAGCCACTCTAGCGCCTGAGGCAGAGGCCACAGAGCCATCCCCAGCGCCCCGGCCATCTTTGCTCCAATGGAGCCTTGGCTGCGGGAGGGGAAAAGAAAGACAGAGAGGAAAGTGCGGCGGAGGGGTGGAGAAGCAAATGGGCGCTTCTCCTGTGTGCCCTGGCCGGGAATCGAACCCGGGTTCCCCGCACGCCAGGCCGATGCTCTACCGCTGAGCCAACCGGCCAGGGCCAGCTTTTAATCTGAATACTAATAAAGGCCGGGGAAAAAGAGCTTGTTTTAACTGGGGCCAGCCAGGACACCTTGCAATCAAGAGTTGTAGGCAACACCGCCCGCCCTATACCAGAGCGAGGAGAGCTCCACTACCAACATCAGGGCGAGTCAAGAGACTTAACAGGATGAGCTCAGTGCCTGGCTGAAGAACAGGGAAGCTCCATATCCCTGGTTAGTATGTTTGTAGCCATGCTGGCCTTGTTGTCAGTCTAGGTTAGAGTAAGACATATGGGGAGACCTACTGGACTTATCTCCCTGACCCCCCAATGATTCAGACAGTTGCCTGGGAGGATGAATCTGTCTCGTTTTTCACAAACCATTCTGCAATGATAGGACAAACTGACAGCCATATTACCCCTGGTTGTTTTTTTTTGTTTTGTTTTGTTTTTGTTGGTATTTTTCCGAAGCTGGAAATGGGTAGAGACAGTCAGACAGACTCCCACATATGCCCGACCGGGATCCACCTGGCACGCCCACCACGGGCGACGCTCTGCCCACCAGGGGGCGATGCTCTGCCCCTCCGGGGCATTGCTCTGCCACGACCAGAGCCACTCTAGCGCCTGGGGCAGAGGCCAAGGAGCCATCCCCAGCGCCCGGGCATCTTTGCTCCAATGGAGCCTTGGCTGCGGGAGGGGAAGAGAGAGACAGAGAGGAAGGAGGGGAGGGAATGGAGAAGCAAATGGGTGCTTCTCCTATGTGCCCTGGCCGGGAATCGAACCCGGGTCCCCCGCACGCCAGGCCGATGCTCTACCGCTGAGCCAACCGGCCAGGGCCACCCCTGGTTTTTATAATAATTATACATTTCAGGGTTATTCCAAAATGGGACCTGTTTTGTCTCTACCCCTAAGGTAGGGTGCCTTTTGATGACCCCTGAAAACAAAACTTCTTATGGGGCTACATATAGTGCAACTATCACTGGTCCCTGGGATATAGGTAAATATCTCCAGCAAGTTGCTAAAGTAGGTTTTGGGTCTTCGGAGTGGAATCTAACTCTTGCCGCAAGGCATCCTCCTCTCCCTTACTGCCCTAATGGCACCAGTCATGAATTAAGCGGGTTGCCACATTGGATTGAACGTGCTCACATTCTGCCAAAATGCTTTAATAGTATAGGAACGGCTGAACAAGTTTGTGATTGGTCCCAAAAATTTGATGTTTCTCATCCTCATCACAATTATATGACTCCTGGAGGTTTTATAAGCAATATACTTGTAACTGTTTCCAACTGCCTCCAAAAGGAGTTGTGGCATGTAACTGCTACAACAGATTTTGCGAATTTTACCCCAAATCCTTCAGCTTCTGTCCTTTCCCCCCGTGTCACTTCACCTTTTTTTTTTATGGCCTCCGAGCATGTGTCCAGCCTCTGTATGTACTTTTGGCTGGTCTGGTAAATATCACTCCAACTGGACCATACTATACAGTCCAGTGTGTTCACTGTAATCTGACAAATTGTATTACTAAATACAATAAAGGACAAGACATTTCAGTATTAAAACAACCATCTTTTCTGATGCTTCCAGAAAGTATTTTTGGAATCTGGTATCATGATGCAGGGCTCCAAGCTTTACAAGAGATACACCAATTACTTATCCACAGGTCCAAAAGAGTTGTTGGCATTATATTCAGCATAGTAACCCTTGTAGTTTTATTAGCTTCACTATAATAGGAGCTACTGCTCTTACCCAAAGTATTCAAAATGCGCACTATGTCAATCAATTGGCTCAAAATACTTCCTTGGTTTTACATGATCAAGAATACATCAATTTAAAGCTGGAGGCAAAGTGGAATGCATTAGAAGCTATAGTTCTGAATTTAGGTGATCAAATTCAGAGCATTAAAGTATGCTAACAACTCCTATGTCATGCAGCCTTTCAGTGGATCTGTGTCACCTCTGTTCCCTATCAATCCCAGTGGGAATGGAAGAAAATCAAAATGCATCTTCAAGGAATTTGGAATGATAGTAATATTAGTATTGATGTAGCTAAGCTACATAAACACATTCAAAATATTCAAGATAGCCATGACGATATTGTTAGTCTAGCACAAGTAGCTAATCAACTTCTTAATGATTTACAAGGATTTAACCCTTTTAATATGCTTAAGCATACTGCTTGGTATTTGATTGCTTTAATAATATGTTGTATAATTTTGTTTTTCTCATTTTCAGTCAGATGTGGAGTCATCCAAAGACAGCTCTTCCAAGCAAGCATAGCATGCCATAGCCTGCATTTAAGAAACAAAAAAGGGGATGATGTGGAAGAGTGGCCTGAGAGTGGAACGTTGTTCTAAACAGGAATCATTCATGTGGATGGAGGGGGCCTACTTCCTTGAAATGATTATCTGGCCGATACCATACATGCAGACTTAGGGACACCTGGTCCATGGCATGATTATCTGCACAGGAGGCTTCTGTACTCTATTTGCCACCTGCTCTCCCCCCCAGATATGTGCTTCCTAGAGGATGATTACCTTATGCACTGAAGTGCTGTGATAAATAGACAAAGAAATGCCTGAATTTAAAAAATAAAAAAGGAGTAGATGTAGAGAGCCACTGTATCTGGATGTGTCCAGCCCACGTGCAGCTGAGAGCAGAGGAAGGGCCCTCCATGGCCTAGAGTGACCCAGCAAGGCAAGGTCACTCACTGAAACAACTTGAAGGCTGTTCGTGGCATCGACGCCAAAAGCAGGGTGGCAAACACGCAGTGCTACTGTGGGCTCAGGATGTCCTGATATGCTTGTAGGACAGACCATCAAGTAGTTTTAGATTTGAGGTCCTTGTCTCCACCCCCAGCACAATACCTTTTTGTTTAAGTATATAAAATAAACGGGTTTTCCAGGCTCAGTGTCATTGTGTCTCCATCAGAGCACCACCTGGCCCAAACTTGATCTATGTGTCTGTGTTTTCCTTCATCCTCCTTTGCCTCCACTCAGGTCTTCACTTCCCCGCGCTGGTCATGCCAGAGCACATATGCAATTTACAGATGATGTAATATAAAATTGTACACTTAAAACTTGTGTAATCTTATTAGCCATTGTCAAATTTAATTTAAAATTTAAAAAGAAAATTCATATTTAAAGTTTGCTCCAGTATTTTTTTTATAAATAAATTTTTATTAATTTTAATGGGGTAACATCAATAAATCAGGGTATATATATTCAAAGAAAACATGTCCAGGTTATCTTGTCATTCAGTTATGTTGCATACCCATCACCCAAAGTCAGATTGTCCTCCGTCACCTTCTAGCTAGTTTTCTTTGTGCCTCTCCCCCCACTCCTTCTCCCCCTCCCCCTCTCCCTTCTTCCCTCCCCCCCATCCCATAACCACCACACTCTTGTCCATGTCTCTTAGTCTCGTTTTTATGTCCCACCAATGTGTGGAATCCAGCAGTTCTTGTTTTTTTTCTGATTTACTTATTTCACTCCGTATAATGTTATCAAGATCCCACCATGTTGTTGTAAATGATCCGATGTCATCATTTCTTATGGCTCCAGTATTTTTATAATAATAGAGCCAATCAAAGAAGGATAAAGATGTGGACCAGGTAATTGGGAGCGGTCTCAGATCTCCTGCAGAAGCTAGGCCACAGTTACAGGAAGAAGTGTTTGGGGATATGTAAGGATCTAATGTATTTTTTTTTTCTTTAAAAAAAATTTTTTTTTTATAATTTTATTTTATTTTATTTTTTTAATGGGGCGACATCAATAAATCAGGATACATATATTCAAAGATAACATGTCCAGGTTATCTTGTCGTTCAATTATGTTGCATACCTGTCACCTTCTATCTAGTTTTCTTTGTGTCCCTCCCCCTCCCCCTCTCCCTCTCTCTCTCCCCCCTCCCCCCGTAACCATCACACTCTTATCAATGTCTCTTAGTCTCACTTTTATGTCCCACCTACGTATGGAATAATGCAGTTCCTGGTTTTTTCTGATTTACTTATTTCACTTCATATCATGTTATCAAGATCCCACCATTTTGCTGTAAATGATCCGATGTCATCATTTCTTATGGCTGAGGAGTATTCCATAGTGTATATGTGCCACATCTTCTTTATCCAGTCATCTATTGATGGGCTTTTTGGTTGTTTCCATGTCCTGGCCACTGTGAACAATGCTGCAATGAACATGGGGCTGCATGTGTCTTTACGTATCAATGTTTCTGAGTTTTTGGGGTATATACCCAGTAGAGGGATTGCTGGGTCATAAGGTAATTCTATTTTCAGTTTTTTGAGGAACCACCATACTTTCTTCCATAATGGTTGTACTACTTTACATTCCCACCAACAGTGTATGAGGGTTCCTTTTTCTCCACAGCCTCTCCAACATTTGTTATTACCTGTCTTGTTGATAATAGCTAATCTAACAGGTGTGAGGTGGTATCTCATTGCAGTTTTGATTTGCATTTCTCTAATAACTAAAGAAGATGAGCATCTTTTCATATATCTGTTGGCCATTTGTATTTCTTCCTGGGAGAAGTGTCTGTTCATGTCCTCTTCCCATTTTTTATTGGATTGTTTGTTTGTTTGTTGTTGAGTTTTATGAGTTCTTTGTACATTTTGGATATTAGGCCCTTATCTGAGCTGTTGTTTGAAAATATCATTTCCCATTTAGTTGGCTTTCTGTTTATTTTGTTATCAGTTTCTCTTGCTGAGCAAAAACTTCTTAGTCTGATGTAGTCCCATTCATTAATTTTTGCCTTCACTTCTCTTGCCATTGGAGTCAAATTCATAAAATGCTCTTTAAAACCCAGGTCCATGAGTTTAGTACCTATGTCTTCTTCTATGTACTTAATTGTTTCAGGTCTTATGTTTAGATCTTTGATCCATTTTGAGTTAATTTTAGTACAGGGGGACAAACTGTAGTCCAGTTTCATTCTTTTGCATGTGGCTTTCCAGTTTTCCCAGCACCATTTATTGAAGAGGCTTTCTTTTCTCCATTGTGTGTTCTTGGCCCCTTTATCAAAAATTATTTGACTATATATATGTGGTTTTATTTCTGGACTTTCTATTCTGTTCCATTGGTCTGAGTGTCTATTTTTCTGCCAATACCATGCTGTTTTGATTGTCGTGGCTCTGTAATATAATTTGAAGTCAGGTATTGTAATGCCCCCAGCTTCATTCTTTTTCTTTAGAATTGCTTTGGCTATTCGGGTTTTTTTATAGTTCCATATAAATCTGATGATTTTTTATAACAAACTTTTAAAAGATCAATTATAATGTATTGAAACCGACAAATAATTTGCCTTTGAATCACCATGGAACAGAGAATCATCAATGGAGTGGTAGGTTTGGGTCCTGGGCTCCTTTAGATTCAAGACCCCTTTAAAACTCAAATTCCCCTCACTTACCCTCCCACTAGGGTGATTTCTTTTTTTTTTTTTTTAATAAATAAATTTTTATTAATTTTAATGGGGTGACATCAATAAATCAGGGTACATATATTCAAAGAAAACATGTCCAGGTTATCTTGTCATTCAATTACGTTGCATACCCATCACCCAAAGTCAGATTGTCCTCTGTCACCTGCTATCTAGTTTTCTTTGTGCCCCTCCCCCTCCCCCTCTCCCTCCTTCTCTCCCCCTGCCCCCTGTAACCACCATACTCTTGTCCATGTCTCTTAGTCTCGTTTTTATGTCCCACCAATGTGTAGAATCTTGCAGTTCTTGTTTTTTTCTGATTTACTTATTTCACTCTGTATAATGTTATCAAGATCCCACCATTTTGTTGTAAGTGATCCGATGTCATCATTTCTTATGGCTGAATTAGGGCAATTTCTTCATTAAGCATCTCCCTCACCTGGCATCCCCCCTCCCCTTAAGCAACTATCACCACCCTGGGGAGGCTCTGGGAAATGTCCTTGGGACAAGGCCATCGGGAGGGACCTGAGGGTTGGGAAAGGAAGACAATCCATGACCAAGGCCACAAACCAGGATATGCCAATCTGAGCATGTCCAGGTGCAGCAAATGCCTGCAGCAACCCCTCTGTTGGACACCCCTTCCTGCAGCTCTCCACTCATGCTACCAGCGTCTCAGCCCGTCTGTTTTACAGGCGCATAAATAAACTTCTTATAAACTCATTAGGCCTGTGCATCCCCTCCTTCGGCCAACATGAGGAACATGGTTTTTGCTATTTTAAATGTCTCTCATTGCTGAACTACTCATAAACACACACACATATGTATATATATATACCTACATATATGTATGTATATATAGGGTTAGGGTTAGGGTTGGGGGATAGGTTTAATTTTAAATTAAATTTGACAATGGCTAATAAGATTACACAACATGGAGATACATATATGTATGTATATGTATGTATATATATATGGAGATGTTGGTCAAACAAGTTTGTAAATATGATATATAGGTTTGCTCGCTTATAGTTTGCATTGGGTATGGGGGACAGGCTGTAAGCAGGCAGGGTTGTTATACCCTAAGGCTTAGTTTTAAGACTAAGCTTTTCCCACCCTAAGTGACTTTGTATCAGAGACTTCCTTATTTGTATATTGGATTAAAGGTTTTGATTTCTATACTATAAAATGGGGCAGGCCCTGGCCAGTTGGCTCAGTGGTAGAGCATCGGCCTGGTGTGTAGGAGTCCCGGGTTCAATTCCAGGCCAGGGCACACAGGAGAAGTGCCCATCTGCTTCTCCACCCCTCCCCTTCTCCTTCCTCTCTGTCTCTCTCTTTTCCTCCCGCAGCCAAGGCTCCGTTGGAGCAAAGTTGGCCCAGGCACTGAGGATGGCTCCATGGCCTCTGCCTCAGGCTCTAGAATGGCCCTGGTTGCAACAGAGCAATGCCCCAAATGGGCAGAGCAATGCCACTGGTGGGCATGCCAGGTAGATCCTGGTCGGGCACATGCGGGAGTCTGTCTGACTGCCTCCCCATTTCCAACTTCAGAAAAATACAAAAAAAAAAAAAAAAAAAAAAAGGGGCAGTCTGGGAGCTTGCTCTCGCTTGCTTCCTGAGATTAGCATTAGAGGAGAGAGCAGAGAAAGGAGAGCAGAGAAAGGCCATGTGTAGGAGAGGAGAGGCAGCCAAGATGGTGGAGTGCTGAAGGAGAAGCCAGTTTGTGCAGAGTTTGTGCAGAGAGAAGGAGATAGGGAATAGAGGTGAATAAGGCTGGTGAGGTAGACACCTTTGATTCTAGGAAACTCAGATAAGCCAGTAGCTTTGTGAGCACTGAATGAGTGGGTTTTGGAGCCCAGTGTGTGTTTTTACTTGCCTGCCGGGTGCAAGCTAGGATTAAAACTAATGACCCACCAGTTCTTGGCTCTGTTGTTTCATTATTGTCTGTCTGAATCCAATGCGAACCTGCATGGGCCAGGCTGCTGTGATGGTGGCCGTAGCTACTGGCTTTACAGGGGACTAGTGGAATGAATTATCAAATGAAAATTGCTTATGTTTTCTAGAAAGTATAATGTAATGGGAACAACTTAAATGATCTCTATTTTCTAAAACTGTTCTGGAATTCATAATACTATCAAGATGTTAGTTGGATAGAAGTACAATTGCTACTTAACAAGCTTTTTAAGCTAAAAAATAAATGTAGATAATTTAAAAAATATTTTGAGAAACAGAGTGTCCTAACACCTTCTCAGCATTTTTCTTTTTTTTTTTTTTTTTCCATTTTTCTGAAGCTGGAAACAGGGAGAGACAGTCAGACAGACTCCTGCATGCGCCCAACCGGGATCCACCCGGCACGCCCACCAGGGGCGACGCTCTGCCCACCAGGGGGCGATGCTCTGCCCATCCTGGGCGTCGCCATATTGCGACCAGAGCCACTCTAGCGCCTGAGGCAGAGGCCACAGAGCCAGCCCCAGCGCCCGGGCCATCTTTGCTCCAATGGAGCCTCGGCTGCGGGAGGGGAAGAGAGAGACAGAGAGGAAAGCGCGGCGGAGGGGTGGAGAAGCAAATGGGCGCTTCTCCTATGTGCCCTGGCCGGGAATCGAACCTGGGCCCTCCGCACGCTAGGCCGACGCTCTACCGCTGAGCCAACCGGCCAGGGCCTCTCAGCATTTTTCCAGTTTTGCTATTTGCCCCATGGAGGCTCTGGGACCCTGGGAGGTATCTTACTTCTATTTTTGGATGAGGGCGCCCAGCGGAAGACACAGTTCCTGCAGGAGGTCCAGAGCCACCAAGCTGGGCAGGTGGAGGCGGGAGAGTCCACTTTTCGAAAGGCAGTGGTCCATCAGCCTTCCTGCAGGGTGGCTGGCCTCCTGCTATGAACTCTCTGTTTGTATCCCCTGGAAACATGGAATTTGGGGAGGAATGGGAGAGGGAGGAGGAGCAGGAGCAGGAGTAGGAGGAAGAGAAAGGAAGAAAGTCTGACAGTCAAGAGTGGGCTCGCCCTGGCCGGTTGGCTCAGCGGTAGAGCATCGGCCTAGCGTGCGGAGGACCCGGGTTCGATTCCCGGCCAGGGCACACAGGAGAAGCGCCCATTTGCTTCTCCACCCCTCCGCCGCGCTTTCCTCTCTGTCTCTCTCTTCCCCTCCCGCAGCCAAGGCTCCATTGGAGCAAAGATGGCCCAGGCGCTGGGGATGGCTCTGTGGCCTCTGACCCAGGCGCTAGAGTGGCTCTGGTCACAACATGGCGACGCCCAGGATGGGCAGAGCATCGCCCCCTGGTGGGCAGAGCGTCGCCCCTGGTGGGCAGAGCGTCGCCCCTGGTGGGCGTGCCGGGTGGATCCCGGTCGGGCGCATGCGGGAGTCTGTCTGACTGTCTCTCCCTGTTTCCAGCTTCAGAAAAATGGAAAAAAAAAAAAAAAAAAAAAAGAGTGGGCTCTAGAGAGAGGGAAGTGAAGCTTCCCTGTCTCAGAGGTGCACAGGGATTGGTTAGCAAACGTTGTCTGTCAGATGCTCTGCACAGATTATCAAATGCACAATGATCCACTTCCAGAGTTTGACTTTAATCCCTGTTTCAGTTACTCTTTCTCAGATCTGCCTCTTCCCGTCTACCAATGAGGAAGCTGCTTTTATCCTCTAGAGCTCTCAACTAATAACACAGAATCTGGCTTTGAGAAAAAAATGTTTCCTATGTGGTCTTTTAAAAGGCTTTTTGGCTCCTCACCCTCAGGGTTTAACTTCTCACTTGCTTCTGAACACTTCTCCTTTTGTTCCAGGTTATTAGATAGGACGAAGGTCAATTACACATTGATTTCATCTTTCCTAACTCCCAATGAGTTCCTGTCAAGGTCATTCTGTTTACAGCTGCATCTGCAAAATACTGTGCTACCTTTTACCACTTTTTTTTTGTATTTTTCTGAAGTGAGAAGTGGGGAGGTAGAGACAGACTCCCCCATGCATCCAACCAGGATCTACCCAACAAGCCCACCAGGGGGCGATGTTCTGCCCATCTGGGGCATTCCTCTGTTGCAACTGGAGCCATTCTAGCACCTGAGGCAGAGGCTATGGAGCCATCCTCAGTGCCCGGGCCAACTTTGTTCCAATGGAGCATTAGCTGCTGGAGGGGAAGAGAGAGATAGAGAGGAAGGAGAGAGGGAAGGATGGAGAAGCAGGTGGGCACTTCTCCTGTGTGCCCTGGCCAGGAATCAAACCACACACTGGGCTTTAACACCTCTTTCACCATTTAGCAAGAATAAAGTTTAATAAGAACTGGCCAGAACCTGAGACCTTTGTCGGTTCTTTGGCCAGACCTAATAGTGTCCAGCTGCTAATAATGTGTTCCTCCTCTCTCTACAGGAAATAGTTCTCTCATCAGCTGAAAAACTTTGCCTACCATCAAGAAACACATGAATTATTGTTGGTCAAATAAGTTTGTAAATATGATACATATGTTTGCTCGCTTATAGTTTGCATTGGGTGTGGGGGACCAGCTGTAAGCAGGCAGGATCGTTATAGCCTAAGGCTTAGTTTTAAGACTAAGCCTTTCCAATCCTTTTAATACTAAGATCTTTTCAAAACTAAGCTTTTCCCCACAGCCTTGACTGTTGCACACTCTCATGAGGAATCCCATTTATGCCTCAGATAAGTGACTTTGTATCAGAGACTTCCTTGTTTGTATATTGGATTAAAGGTTTTGATTTCTACACTATAAATGGGGCAGAGGAGCCCATGCAGGAGGAGAGCAGAGAAAGGCCACGTGGAGGAGAGGAGAGGCAGCCAAGATGGTGGAGTGCTGAAGGAGAAGCCAGTTTGTGCAGAGAGAAGGAGATGGGGACAGAGGTGAATAAGGCTGGTGAGGTAGAAACCTTTGATTCTAGGAAACTTGGATAAGTCAGTGGCTTTGGGAGCCCTGACTGGAAAGAGAAGTGTTTTCCCACTGTGTGTATTTTTCGCCCACCACATGCAAACTAAAATTAAAGGTAACAGCCCACCAATTCTTGGGCCAGGCGGCTGTGATGGTGGCCGTGGCTACTGGCCTTACAAGTATCATGTCACACTCCCAGACCTGTCACTGATATCCAAAGAGTGAGACGGTTAGGTAGGATAGACAGTTGCTAGGGCAGGGAAACAGAAGGGGAGAGGGAAAGGAGGGAATCAGCAGTCTTAAAAGTCTGCCAAAACAAAGTCACCAGATGTTCAAATGGCCTTGAAACCCTGTGTGTTAGTACCAATACCAGGGAATAGGAGTCTTGAAATCCTATATATTACACTCAATAACAGGGAACTGAAAGGCAGAACCCATGGGGTGAACTAAAAACTCAAAGCTAGTGTGTTCCAAAAGGAAATTTTATTTTAAAAGCACTTGGGTGCAAGCAGACTGAGACCAGCAAAGGGTGTCAGCCCCGAGCTGTGGGAGAGAGTGGTAGATATATGGGTACAGGCATTGCTGGCATAGGGTTTGTGGCCTTGGTCACTGGCTTGATTATGAGAAGGAGGTGGGGAATTCTGCTGCAGAAACACAGTTCTTTTAATGTGAAGGAGGAAGGAATTGAAGGGCTGACTGAGAAAGTTTGAAAAGTAACAAAACATCCTTTATCAGTTCCCTGAAATAACTTGGAACACAGGCAAGAAAAACGGGGTATGCGAACAGTCAAGGACAAAAGGTCTGAACCTCCTCGCATACCCCTTCTCTCCTGGAGACACAAAAGTCACGTAGGTCTGCAAACAAAGAGGTCAAAGAAATCAGGCACTTGTCACGTGAAAGCTAAAGCTGTAAAGATATTTAAGACTCAGAAAAACTAACTTTGAGAAGCTCATGTTTTGTTGCCTTTTTGGGTCATGTTGCTGTGCTGGTTAAAATAAACCCCCTTTCCTCCAGCACTTGTCTGAGTGGCTTTGTCCTCCTTTGTTTCCTGCAATATTAGCACAAGCTTGGTGTCCTTGGTAAATTCTGAAGACAGGCAAGAAGAGGTCAGGAATCTCCCAGGAATAGCTGGGACCTGGGTCTGTGGCTAGGCTTTCACAAACAACTATTGTGAGTTAAACTCCCCTAATGGTCAGGTCCCTCCCCAGTGTAAGGTTTCCCTGGCATTCCTGTGAAAGTAAACTTTTTGCTACATTTCAAAGTGAAGTCCAGGAAGCCATTAAGAGAGAGAATAGCAAGCAAATTAACTACACCCTCACAGTGGGGGATGAGAATGTTTTGTTTTGAGCCCAGATGAGAAGTTGGGCGAGGGTAATTTGAGTTTTACAGGGGCTGTGTAATTAAAGGAGTCAACTTAAGCCTAACAGAAACAAAGCCTTGAAGCATGTAACTCCTAAAACCCCAACAGGTGTGGCGCAGGGTCTAGCTGAGTTGCCCGCTTGTGCCTGGTGCCAAGTGTATAACTTTGCTTAATAAACTGCATGCTTTGCCTGACCACTGCATGGTGTCTTTCATCTGAATTTCTTCTCAAAAGCGTGACAATAACCAAGGAGGAAGAAGCTTCCTTGGACATGGGCTTTCTCCAGTGACGAGACCTGCTCTGCTTACCATGTATTTTTTCCGCGACACTGCAATGTCTCCTGAGTTACCCATACATAGTACAGATTCAAGCCGGACAAAGTTTCTCCACAGGGCCCCAGGCTGCCACAAATACCCTGTGGCCACCAGGGCCAGCTGGACCACCATAGCTGTGGAACTCAGGCAGATAGGTTCTTCTCAAACCGAATATGTGCCAGGTAACCAAGGTTGAGCATGCTTGGTGAGTGGGGGAGTGGTGAGAACAGAAACAACAATGGCCAGTCCTCAGCCCTGCCCTGGGCTCTTCTCTCTACTTGAACTTCTTCGATGGCCCTCAGGAAACTAACCACTTCATCCTATGTATTTGCTATCCACTCTATCTGGAAAGACTTTGCTCTCACTGACCGTGTGGCAAGCACATGTCTATCCATAACCATAGGATTTCATCACCCAAGTGTCCCCAAAGCCCGATGAAGGGCCTGGCACAGAATGGGTATTCAGCGTTCCACATGAACCAATGGAAATAGAAAAAAGCCATCATGAGTTGTCTCTTAAGATTCACACATAAGGTTCTGCTGGCTCAGTACCGTGAGTCCCCAAGTTATAAACATCCAACTTACGTACAACTTGTACTTACAAACCAAGCACCATAAGGGCTACTGGTAATCAGCTGCAGTTGGAAATCAGTGAAAGTGACATCATAGAGTTACTCAACTCTGATGCAAAGAACTAACCAATGAAGGCCTCATGGAACTAGAGCAGCAGATGATAGCATTCAGGGAAGAAAACAGGGACCTAGAAAACTCCAGAATCAGGCCCTGGCCGGTGGCTCAGTGGATAGACTGTCAGCCTGGTGTACAGATGTCCCAGGTCTGGTTCCCAGTCAGGGTGACCGTTTGCTTCTCTCCCCATCCCTCAACCCCTTCTCTCCCTCTTCTTCTCCTGTAGCCAATGGCTCGATTGGTTCAAGCATTGGGCCTGGGTACTGAGGATAGCTTGGTTGGTCAGCCTCAGGCACTCAGGATTGTTCAGTTGATTCAAGCATCAGCCCCAGACAGGGATTGCTGGGTGGATCCTGGTTGGGGCACATGTAGGACTCTGTCTCACTGTTTCCCCTCCTTTCACTTTAAAAAAAAAAAGAAACTCCAGAATCAAACAAATTTTCTACAAAAGAGTTAGCTGATGCTTTTCATCTCATTGAAGCAGGAATGGCAAAGTTAGAGGAGCAACATACTGATACAGAGGTCCACCAAAGGTTATTATATGTGAGGACCCTCATGGTAGAAGCCAGGATGAGAGCTCTGGTTCTCATGGCAAGCAGCACTAGCTCCTCTGTTCTGGGCAGCCCACTCTGGTGCCAGCTTCCTCACATGTTTGGGCTAGTTTAGCCTTGGTTCCCAGGTGCTTCTAAGTCAGGCACCTGGAAGATTGCCTTTTAGGGCACAGGCTAGCTAACACAGCAAGCTGACATCACCACACTGATGTAACAGTTAATGCAATGTTGGTACCCAGTCACTATTGTTTGTAAACCTTTTATACACCTGAACCTACCCTGGTAGCCTAGGAGCAGCAGAATGAAGCAAGAATAAAGACTTGAAGCATGCATCACTTGCCCTCGGCTCCTCGGGCTTTTTTCACCTTGCAGGGTCTCATGGCTGAAATCATCCCTCGTGGAGCAGGTGTGCTCCAACATCATACAGTTACTGAAGGCCTGAGATGCTACAGGGCCATTTATGATGAGGAAAAGGAGAGCCCTGTACAAATCTCCCTTGATGTCTACTTCAAGAAACTGACTCCAGCAGCAGAATCAAACCCGACTCTTTAACACCAGTCCCATCCTCTCCGACAAGTCTGTCATCTTCTGCATCATCTGAGATTGATTGAGGTTGTATTTGCAAATGTTTAAGTACTTATATGCACAAAAAGGTAAAAATAAGTACTATTTTAAGACAAACATCTATCTAATTTGCATTTAATAGGTAAATGAACCTGTTCCAACCCACATTTACAATTTCAAGTCAAGAACAAACCTATAGACCTGTCTTGTTTGTAACCTGGGAACCGCCTGTGAATGGTTTCACTTACAGAGTGTAAAACTCTCAGGTGTCAAATATTTGCGTAATGTAATTGAAAATATTTAACAAATGTTCAGCCTTAGTTGACCAGGCACCAGTCCTCTTACCCTTCTGACTACATAGACAGCCTCAAAATTGTTTGAAAAATAAAATTAATTTTGTCATGGTGATTATTTTTTGTCATTACATTTCAGTAAATTTAAAATGTGACAAAAATTTAAGTGAAAAGAAACTTTAAATCAGAAAAGCACAAAAAGTCAAACTGCCCAATTATTTAGAAAACAATAAAAACACTATATATCAAAGTCTGTGGAATAGAGAATAATGTTACTCAAAAAAGAGAAGTCATAGCATTTAATACTTCACTAAAAATGAAAGTGTGGAAATGAATTGGACAACTAGACATCTAGCTAAAAAGATTAGAAACGGGAAAAAAGAAAAGGAATGCAGAACAATGGAAATACTATTGAAACAAAACGTTTTAGCCCTTGGACAATCTGAAGACTTGATAAAATAATTGGAGCGCTGACTATAGAATGGCTATAATTTTTTTCACCCTGTTAAACAGAGGAGCGGGTGGCAGCCCTCACGTCCTCCTTAGTGTGAGCCCCTGCTGGTCTCCACAGTGGCCTCTTCTCTGTTCCTAGGTTTGTTCCTAACTTAGAGACTTGCATCAGCTCCCTTTCCCACACAGTGTCTTCCTAAATCTTTTTATTGTTAGGTTTGGGTCCAGGGCTCATTTAAATCTAAAGCGCCTTTAAACTCAAATTCCCCTCCCCAACCTCCCACTAGGGCAGCATCTTCACTAAGCATCTCTCTCACTCAACCTCCCCCACCCCTTAAACAACTCCCCCCACCCTGGGAAGGTTCTGGGAAGTGTCCTTGGGACAAGGCCATCGAGAGGGACCTGAGGGTTGGGAAAGGGAGATAGTCTGTGACCAAGGCAACAAACCAAGATAAGCTAATCTGAGCATGTCCAGGTGCACCCAACCCCATGCCAGCAAATGCCTGCAGCAACCCCTGTATCAGACACCCCTTCCTGCAGCTCTTGGCTGATGCCACCAGGGCAGGGGTTGAGAGCCTATGGCTCGCGAGCCAGATGTGTGTGGCTCTTTGGATGGCTGCATCTAGCTCGCAGACAAATCTTTAATAAAAAAATAATAATGTTAAAAATATAAAACATTCTCATGTATTACAATCCATTCATTTCCTACTGCTCATGTTCATGGTTGCGGGTGGCTGGAGCCAATCACAGCTGTCCTCTGGGACAACACCAAATTTTTATTGGATAATGTGTAAGGTACACGGATCGTTGTATGGCTCTCACGGAATTATATTTTAAAATATGTGGTGTTCATGGCTCTCTCAGCCAAAAAGTTTCCCGACCCCTGCCCCAGGGTCTCAGCCTGTCTGCTTTACAGATGCATAAGTAAACTTCTCATAAACTCATCAGGCCTGTGCGTCCCTCCTTCAGCCGACATAACACTTAGTAACAATCTCTTTTGTCACATTTCAGTTGAATCCAATTCAACCCCATTATCACATCTCCCTGTTCTAATTTCAGTTTATTATGTACAGGGTGTTCTGAAAGTCTCATGCATTTCCCTTCCATACGTCTATGGAAGTGACCAGTAATGAGAAGTTCATTTGTTCTATTGCTTCTTAACCTAGAACCCAGACAAGGACTTGGGTTAATTTCCTTTCTTATCAGATGTGCTATGCAGCCTATTTTCAGCCATTCTGGATCAAGGACAGTGCTGGATGCTGGCAAACACACCTATCTGGCATGCAATGCCTTTCTGGACCCAGGCCTCTAAACCAGGTGATTGCCTGCCCAGGTGTTTTGTCCATCCTGGCTCTGTCATCTTGCTTTTTGTACTATTTTAGCCTCTGGACCTCTGAGGGGATGGAGGTCTCAGGGAAGGATACCTGGTCCATTAACCATCTCAGGACCTCTGTCTCCGGCCACCCTGGAGCTAGCCTTACGGCAAAATCCTAGGAAAACAAGCAGCTTTCCTCCAAAAGACAGCAACTTCTTAGGTTTTTGTTTGTTTGTTTCATTTTGTTTTATTTTTGCAAAACCTTACTTTCTAATCATGTTCTCAATTCCCTTTTTTTGTGTGTAGGTGTGTGATCAGTAAATGTCGAGTGAAAGTCTTGGTCAGAGGGGAAGTTGACAGGTCAGATCCGTGTGAGGGGGAAAGAAGGGCATCAAGGTTAAGCCAGCAGCACATTCCCATCGAAGGGGCAGGGCTGGTACATTTAAGAAACAGCAGGCTGCTTAGAACTCTCACGGGACAAGAAAATAATGCAAAGAGAAAAGCCAGGCAGTTCAGTGGTGGGTTTGCCTTTTTCCGATGGCAAGAGCAAAGGAGACCAACGTGGTGGGCAGGCGTTACGCTGCAGCTGCCGGCCCGCGCTCCCACACGGGGGCCCCACAACAGCCCCTGCCACGGCGACCTGTGCCGTCAGAAGGAAAAGCATACGAAGGACCTGGTCCTCAAGGCATGGCCACCTGTGGTGCCCCCAGTTCTATTTGAGGATGATCGAGTTGGGGGGATGGTAGAGAGAGGTCTATGTATCATAGAAATGGATTGTTGTGAGGGGAAAATTTTGAATGAAGCGTAATAAGGTTACGTGGTATTGGGGGTGGAGAGAGCCTGCCAGTTAGTGGACGTCGCACTCCTGCTTTTAATCAGATCAGTGAAGGAGCTGAGCTTTTCTTCCCCTCCCCGCTGTGGGAAGATGACGGGCAGCTGAATCCCTGCACATATAGAAGTCACCAGGGACAGAGTGCCCTGGAAATTAACAAGCCAACTTGACTTGAAGGAACAGCTGAGCTAAAGTCAGCCCACCCTAGGAAACTAGATAAGGACGCAGCTGCCTCTGACAAACGTCTGCCTTGTCTTCCTCTTTTAATTTTATTCAGTGAGAGGAGGAGAGGCAGAGATAGACTCCTGCACGCACCCCAAGTTGGGATCCACTCAGCAAGGCCCCTAGTGGCTGATGCTCTGCCCATCTGGGGTGTTGCTGTGTTGCTCAGCAAGCAAGCTCTTCTTTGCGTCTGAGGAGGAGGCTGTAGAGCCATCCTCAGCTCCTGGGGCCAACTAGCTCCAATCACACCATGGCTTCAGGAGGAGAAGGGAGAGAAAAAGAAGTGAGAGGGGAGGGGCGGAGAAGCAGATGGGCACTTCTTCTGTGTGCCCTGACCAAGAATCAAACCCAGGACATCTTGTCTTTCTTTTGTAGCAGCAACTGCTTTCCCATCATTGCCCCTATAAAAAATAGCTCTCTAAGCAGCACTGGTCGCTGATGACTTTTTTGGCCTCAGCCCATCTGCACCTGGATATAACAATAAACTGTGTTTTGCCCATTCAGCCTCCTATGTGATTCTTCCCTGCGAACCTTACAAATCAGGAGTGCGAATGATTAATCCGGAGCTACCTGCACTTGCCTCATGTGTTCATATTGTCATCACTGCTGAAACAAAGCAGGCCTCCAAAGAGGAAAATGCTCACTCTCCTGGTGCCCCAGGGAGGGGATCTGGGTGGGACTACCCAGGCAGCCTCCAGCTTGGTCAGGGTGGGGTCCGCTCAGAGTAGAGAGAATACTGAGTTGGTGCCTTAACCTTTTTATTATTAGTCAACAAACTCAGGTAAATTCACTTTGTTGATTTAAGTTGTTAATGAAGTGCCCTATCAACTACTGCCAGTTAAAGGAATTCATGTTTGTGAAGAGCTTAGTACAGTGCCTGGCACTGTTAGCTATTGTTTTTATAATTGTTATTATCAAAGTTACGGTGTTTCTATTACTGAGTTCTGACAGCTTGTGTGAACAAACACTTCTTGGGGTCACTCAAGGGTGATTAGGGCAATGCTGACCCATTCAGTTTGCTTGCCTGATGGGTTTAGCAGGCACAGAGGAGTAAAGGTGGTTATAGCCACTGGTATGCACTGTTCTTCGTTCTGACCTAATGTCTGACACTGGGGTTTTCTCTGAATGAAGGTTTTCTAACCTAATATCTCCCTTTGGCAATGTCCCCAATACACATGGCATGCCTTCTGCACATCTGTTGGTGAAGCAGGATCCTTCTAGCTGGCAGTGGTGGAATAACACTAAAGCAATTTTACTGGGGTTGGGCGTGAGGCTGGTCACTCCACTTAGGAGAGTCATCTCTGAGCCATCAAAGGAAGAGCCTATGTGATTCCATTGGAATTTAGAGATTTGCTTGGTAAGCCCTCACTCCAGGCCTGCATCCTTGCCAGGAGGGAGGAAAGGCCACGGCCTCTGGAAATATATGGTCCAGGTTAACCTCCTCAGGTACAACTGCTGCCCTCCTGGGGCTTGGCCAATAGATGTTCATACGTCCAGGAGTGACTGGGCTACTGGCAATAACACTGTAAGCCAGGGTCTCTAATGGTGAGATCCTTATAATTAAGTCACCTGCCCCTGAGCCACGGAGCTTTTAAGGACTGACCTGCTCTTTGGCTCACTGCCAGGATCCTCACTTCTTCGCTGTTAGCCCCAATCTGCTCAGAGTCTCTCATCTCAACCTGCCCCTGGGCTTCTCACCTCTCTTAATAGTTCTTTCTCCTGTTTGTAAAATCACCTTCACCCTCAGACAAACATGAGCCAGCCTCATCGTCTTAGCTCCCTCTCCTGACCACCATGCACAGTCTGACCACCCTGACTGGGAAAACGCCCATCCTGGTCTGGCCTCCACGGGCTACCCTGATACCAGCTTGCACAGGTGCTCTGTCAGGGCTCTGGGAGCCAGGGCCCGAGGCCGGGGTCTGGGCTAGCCCTCTTTAATGCAAGCGTTATCAATCTGTCTTCTATCAGAAGCGCAGCACCAGATGTGTGTCCAACTGAATTCCTCAGCCTACCGATGCCTTGTCGGAAAGGGCAGGCTCTCTCCCCTGAGACCCTGGGCAAATGCCAGAGTGTCCTTTGAATCAGTTCAACCTTTGATGAAGGCTCTGATGGGAATAGTCCTGCATTGATTACTGTTAGAAAACATTCCTTTTCTCTTCCCTTTCCTCTTATATTATGTAACTAGCAAGGCCCCCTCCCACTGCGTTTACAGAGTGGTGTTGATACACTGTTTCTGAAATTAACATCCAACCACCTTGACCAACTTCTTTGGTAGGGAAAAACAATTTCACCTGTCTTCGCATGAACTAACCACATAAATCCTTTATGAAAAATGTGGAGTGAATTCCTGGGGGAGGGGTGGTTCATGCTAATGAACCATGAGGCTGTTGGCTTTTCTTATCCTTTGCCAACAGAATCTGTTGATCCACAATGGACATTCTGGGAAGTCCTGGTGAGCCAGTGGTAGAAATGATGTAAAGAAGGGCGTAAGGGGAGAAGTGGCTGCTGCATCTCACAGTGCCCTTGAAAGGGCCAGTGGCGCCCATTTCACTGGGTCTGTGGTGAAGCGTTAGGCTCAATTTCTGGGGATGGACTGGCAGTACCATGTTCCTAACCACCCACAGGCTGCTGGTATCATTGAGCAGTATAAGGGACTCTTAAAGCAGGGACTGCGACAGAAAGGGAACATCATCTCCCTTATTGGATGGACACGTTGCTTGTGGACAGTACTTTGGATTTTGAATGAAAGTGAGGGCAAGAAAAGGAGGAGGGATATTCCCCATATTACACTGGCCTGGGACTTGCTGCTTCTTGCCCACTTTTCCCTGGTGCTGATAGACTGACATTTTTCCAGCTAGAACTTTCTTAAATTTTGCGCTGGTAGAGGCAAGTTTTTTTGGCTCAGATAGAATTTCCTTCAGCGGTTTGTTTACCCATCCCACAAGCATTTACAAAACACCTCCTCTGTCAATTCTTGAGCCAGTAAGTTAGCAAGGTCACTGACCCAACTAACTTAGCTGAGATCCAGAGATCCATAACCCATCATTCCAGTAAAGCTTTCTGGAGATGAGCTAGGGCAATTTTTATAATCCTTTATTTCTTCCACTTCTCAGCTATTACTTTACCAGGAGGAACCTCTACCTGGAAGAAATGGGGAAGAGATGGGAAGTTGGACTCCTTAGCACTTGGGCTAAAATTTTTGGGAAGGATATGGAAGCCAAAGACTAATAAGAGGGTTTCGTGTTATTTGCTAGCATGCCTTCTGTCTGCTATTCCATTTCCTTGGGCACAAAAGAGGCTCATGCTGTAAAGGCCACTTACAAATCCATCCCAGCATCCTCAGCTCAACCTCAGAACTAACTGCCTGGCCCAACGGAATTAACGGAAACTGCCAACAGCCCTGCTCTGACCTCACTGGGCAGCACCACGTCCTTGGCAGGCATGAGCTTCCCTTTCCTCTGAGGTCGCCTCCCTCCTGTCTGGGAGCAGGAAGTCCTCTCATGTGCAGTCTACATTTCAAACAGAGGAGGCAGTGGAGGCCTTTTGCTCATTCTCATCAGGACCCCCACTATGTGCTTCAATATGGGTGTCTATGAAGAGTTGCTGACAGGGTCAGATAGAAGCCAAGAAGAGGGTGTACCAAGGAATTAAAGCCCTTGGGGTGGGTCGACAATCCCCTGACTGCAACCCACATTAAAAAGTATTGCAACTTTTTGGGCTGAACTGGTAGAAGCCAGTTAAGTCTTAGAAATATATTTGTTAGACAGACCTGGCTAGCGCAAATGGAAAAGACAAGGAGAACATGAAGCACTGCCCAAGTTTAGGGACCAGTACCTACTGGAGGGTGGTGAATGGTGGGAATCCCTGGAGAGTGTGTCCACAAAGAGTGAAGTCGGCAGAAGAATGGCCCTACAAGTCGAGTCATGGTTTGCTTATGGTACAAGCAGAGACATCTGGGAGGGTGGAGACAAACTCAAATCATAACTGGTCTTGAAAATGAGGTTTCATAACTGAAACAATGTTACCTTGAGAACTTCTTTCTAGCTTCTGGCTTCAGATCTAAGGTTATGGTTGATGGGTGAATGTATACACATACAGATACCCACAGGTACTTGTCTGAGACTGTTGGAAGATTTCCTCTGCGCTGAAGTTTGTTAGCTTGGTTATTATATCAGGGAAGGTTATAGTTGCTTTTTTTCCCTATTGCCAAGAAGTTGGATTTCCATAAGATTCTAGCGGAAGTGTACTGCAGCACAGAGGAGAAAAGGCATTGGATTTAAATTTTAATCTTGGCCCTGCCAAGCTGTGTGTGTGCTCCAAGAGAAGCCATTTAACATTTTCAGCTGTGCTCTAGGGAGTCACCTATCTTGCAGGACGCTGTTAATGATGAAGAGGGAGAATAACCAGAAAAAAGACACGTAAACTATAAAGAGCTGTCCTGACTTTACAGTGGTGATAGTGATAGATGATCTGCACACTCCTGGGATGTTGGTGCACATCTGTGCGATTGCACGCACAGATAGATCATCCTTACAGCTTTTCTCATAGTAAGGCTAAAGGATGTCTTTATTATCTGGTGTTCAACATAACTAGACCCACCACCTACTTCTTTATTACAGAGAACACAGAGGCTGAGGGGCCTCCATTAGCAACACTCAGCATCCTGGTTACAAATGAGTCAAATGTATAAGGGAGCGGGCTCCACAACGACCTGTGAGAGTAACCTTTGAGGGCAGGTTATTTTTGTTCAGGAACACAAAGCAAACATTAGTGGTGAAAGGAATGCAAACCACATCTTGCCTGTTTAAAGCAATAAAGGAAGGGAACAAAATTGTACAGGTGAAGATGTTCTTTTGTCCGCACCCACCCCGCCCCACCCCGTCATGAATCTTGGTTAAAAAGTACACACAAACCACAATGATAGTTGATAGCACCTCCTCAACCCCTGGTGTGTCTTATTCTTTAGTGTAGTTCTTTAAGAAAAACCCCTAAAAATAAAGCAGTGCCGTACTTTCTTCAACTTGCCATCTTATTTGAGCTTTGTTTATATTCTGTTGAGAAAATCGAGAGACTTGATCTGTTTTCTCTTCAGTGGTAGTTGACTGTACCCAGATGGAGGGGAAGGATAAATGTAATTTTTCCAAGCAAACATTCATTTATTGAATATGTATTAAGGCCTATCATACACCAGGCTCTCTGCTAGTTGGGGAGAACAAAAACAGAGAGTTTGCCCCTAAGGGGGAAAACACACACACACACACACACACTCCAGTAACTGTCTTTGGGTTGGAAGTGCTTTGTCCAGAGAAAGACCAAATCTGGGGGTCAGAGAGAAAAGCAGTTACTGTTTTGCTGGAAGTAGACTGAATTCCTGGAGAGGAAATAGTGGGCCTTAGCATTAGAGATAGATTTAAACCAGATCACAGGTAGCAGTAGCCTTGGATAATAAGTTAAGGATTTGTGACTATTTTGAAGGCTTAGGGAATAGTCAAAATTTTTTGAGCAGGGATTCAGCCATAAGAAATGATAACATCAGATCATTTATAACAAAATGGTGGGATCTTGATAATATTATACAGAATGAAATAAGTAAATCAGAAAAAAACAAGAACTGCAGGATTCCATACATTGGTGGGACATAAAAATGAGACTAAGAGACATGGACAAGAGAGTGGTGGTTATGTGAGGGGGGAGGGGGAAGAAGGGAGAGGGGGAGGGGGAGAGGGAGGGGCACAAAGAAAACTAGATAGAAGGTGACGGAGGACAATCTGACTTTAGGTGATGGGTATGCAACATAATTGAATGACAAGATAACCTGGACATGTTTTCTTTGAATATATGTACCCTGATTTATTGATGTCACCCCATTACAATTAATAAAAATTTATTTATAAAAAAATTTTTTTTTGAGCAGGGGAGTAGCATGATTGTCTGGCTATAAATAGGACTTGAAAGTTGGAATTTCAGTTTTGAGAATGAATGGGTGATAATGGCATGGGCGAATTTAAGGATGCTTGCGACTGTTCAAAAGGGAATAACAGTCTTGCCTTGCCTTCCTGCTAATGTCATATTTGCCACTTTCTCATCTCAGTTTAGCGTGGAGAACGATGCACACAGGACAGTTGAATTGTTTCACAATTCATCTCTGTGGCTGAGATAGCCTTATACACTTAAAAAATCTTGAGGATGCTTCTAATAAGATGCCAAAGAGAAATCCCACGTGGCTGAAGGGGAGAAACCGGCCACCTCAGTTTGCAGATGTTTCTTCCTAAAAGAAAAGGCCCCAACGCAGAGAACAATAACATGTTCTAGCAACTGGCAAGGATGACTACAAAGGCCACCAGGGAGGGTAGGAGGTCGCAGTATACCAACCCTGGTGCTCTCCATTCAAGTCTCGATGTTGGCACTAATTGGCTGTGTGACCTTGAACAAGTCACTTTTCTTCTCTGAACCTGAGTCTCCTGATCTGTCATCTGAGAGATTAGATGGACTGTGCTCTACAAGTTCCTTTGAGTTTTGACATTCTGTGGGTTTATGAGACTGAGCAAAGCCGCAGGCAGCTCTGGCATGGCAAGTCCGATGATCCTTAAGTTTCTCTTCTCTCTCCCTGGTGCTGAAAGAGGCAACTCAATAGGATGTATTTTTGTTCGGATCCTTGGCCAGGTCTGACAACCTGGGTTTGAATTCTGGCCTTGCTATAGGTTAGTAGTGTGAACTTGGGCAAATCACTTAATGTCTATGAGCCTCTGTTTCCTTTTCTGGAAAATAGATTAATTAATATGTCAATGCCCTCCAGTCGTAGGCTCTTCCTTTTCACCAAGGGAGACAGAGTCAAGGTGTAGGACATCAATCTTTGATTTCCAGATCTTGCCCATTGCTGAATTTTTACTAATCAGGATCAGGAGAGTGTCCAGAGAATGTAGTGTGGAGTGGGACTGAGGGTCAGTCTTTGTTTGGTTCTTTTGCATTGAGATGAATGGTTGGACCTGTGACTTGATAATGGCTGCACAGTAATATCAAAGGCCCTGGGAAGACTATATCAACCAAGTGCAACATAGGCAATCATTAAAAACAAAAGGATGAGTAGTTCTTGTAACAGGTCTCAAAGCCAAGGGGCCTAGATTATTAAACTCAGATAATAAAAACATGTTCCAGAATCCAAGTTGCTCTCTCTTATCTAGACTCAGATACTGTTCCATTTATTCTGTAGTATTGATATAGGGATAGCAAGATGTGATTGCTGTAATACAAACTTCTGAACAAGAAGAAGTTCAGGATATGTTTATTCATAGTTAGCTAACTCTGGCTAGTGAAGATTAAACATTTCTGCTGGATTTCTAGAGCAGAAGTGACTGTCATTTGTGATATCTGTTAGGGTCAGAGACAAGTTTGGATTACCTTTCTCAGTTGTATTAATCCCTATAGTGGGAACTGTAGCTCTCAGAATATACATGGAGTGTTCTATGCTTGCATCTTTTTTTTTTCCTTCTGAAGCTGGAAACGGGGAGGCAGTCAGACAGACTCCTGCATGTGCCCGACCAGGATCCACCTGGTATGCCCACCAGGGGCGACGCTCTGCCCACCAGGGGGCGATGTTCTGCCCCTCCGGGGCGTCGCTCTGCCGCGACCAGAGCCACTCTAGTGCCTGGGGCAGAGGCCAAGGAGCCATCCCCAGCACCCCGGGCCATCTTTGCTCCAATGGAGCCTTGGCTGCGGGAGGGGAAGAGAGAGACAGAGAGGAAGGAGGGGGGGTGGAAAAGCAAATGGGTGCTTCTCCTATGTGCCCTGGCCGGGAATCGAACCCGAGTCCCCTGCACACCAGGCTGACACTCTACCGCTGAGCCAACTGGCCAGGGCCGCATCTATTGAAAGTTTCTAAGTATACTTTTCAGGGAAACTTGATTCAGTGAAGGGGTGGTAATTTGAAACATCTGAAAGTTTATAACAGCTGTCCTGAATACATAGAGTAAGTTAGTGTATTGGCAGGTGGGTGTAAGCCTCACCTCCACATAAGAAGTAACCCCCTGCCTGACCAGGCAGAGGTGCAGTGGATAGAGTATCGGACTGTAACGCAGAGGACCCAGGTTTGAACCCTGAGATTGCCAGCTTGAGTGTGGGCTCATCTGGTTTGAGCAAGGTTCTCCAGCTTGAGCCCAAGGTTGCTGGCTTGAGCAAGGGGTCACTTGATCTGCTGTAGCCCCCCCAGTCAAGGCACATATGAGAAAGCAATCAATGAACAACTAAGGTGCCACAATGAAGAATTGATGCTTCTCATCTCTCTCCCTTCCTGTCTGTCCCTCTCTTTGTCTCTGTCACACACACACAAAAAGGAAGTAATCTCCTAGTGGGGCACAGACTACGTTGTGAGAATAAGTATTGTTTAGCACAATAAGAGTGAGCCAATGTTTTTCTACCCTTGAGGTGGGGAGAATACATAAATGGAGTCAGACAGCTCCTGCAAAGCAACAGACTGACTCCTGGCGCTGGAAGAGCTCCCATATTAGATCTCATCCCCAGTGGGCTAGGTTTTGCTGGTAGGGTTTTGTGAGAATGTAACTGGAACAAGGCAGAGCTCGTGCTGCTTGTCGCCATGAAGCCAATACTCAGAGATGAGGAGTGAATTGAATATAAGTGTCTTTAATCAAATTGTCAGCAAACCTGAGAAGGCAGAGGACTTCAGCTCCAAACACTGCCTTCACATCCTCAGTTTTCAGGGTGGTCAGGGATAGTGAGGGAGGGGACGGAATGTGGCTACGTGTCCTTTCTCAGGTCCGGATCCTATTCCTTATTAGGTCTTAGCATGTTCACTATCCTTGGAGATAAGGTTTCTGGTCTTGTTACTTTTTTCAAAGACTTGGATCAGGTCTGAGTGCTTCACAGTCAGAGCTGTGGGCTCCTGCGTTTGATCTGGTTTTCAAGGCCTGATATTCAGGATAGGGAAACAGTTCAGCTGGCATCCCTGTGCCTGGAAAAAAACAAAACAAAACAAAACACTCAAACAATTCTACAGTATAGAGTTACACAGTAATATTAATGTATTGGGAATATGTCTATTGTCTCTTCCCTTAAAATAATTTCAGCAGGAACATCTTGTTGAAGTGGGGTCAGTTTTTAAAGACCCAAGTTTGGAAGTATGTGAGGGAAACTTAAGAACCAAAGAGACCTGTGGAAGGAAATTTACATTCTTAAATGTTTGAAGAAGAGTTATTTTGTCAAGAATCAGTTAAATTTGTAGCAGTAGTGCCTGGGCTGGATAGCTCAGTTGGTTAGAGCGTCATCCTGAAGCACAAAGGTTGCTGGTTCAATCCCCAGTCAGGGCACATACAGGAACAGATTGATGTTCCTGTTCCTGTCTCTCTCTTTCTCACTTCCTCTCTTGATGAAATCAATTAAAAAACTTTAAAAATTTTTGTAAAAGTAGCTAAGATTGAAGAAAAATACAAGAGTTTTGTTTCTTTCTTAAGTGGAAGAAGACCATAGGGAGTCAAACATAGGGGAAGAGGAAGGGAGCTCCTTTGAAGAAAAGAGACCTGTCAATAATAAGCAGTCAGTGATTTCAACCTTTTTACACTTGAGGACTGATGAAAATAGAATTATTTTGGGACCACTAAGGCATGAGTCACCTTGAGCATAAAACAGAACATTCTCATCCCCCACTGTGAGGTTGTAGTTAATTTGCTTGCTATTCTCTCTCCAGTGGCTTCCTGGCCTTCACTTTGAAATGTAGCAAAAAGTTTACTTTCACAGGAATTCCAGGGAAAGCTTGTACTGGGGAGGGACCTGACCATTAGGGGAGTTTAAATCACATAGTTGTTTGTGAAAGCCTAGCCACAGACTCAGGTCCCAGATATTCTTGGGAGATTCTTGACACCTTGGCTCTCTTCAGAATTGCCAAGGACACCAAACCTGTGCTACATCAAAAAAGAACTTGTGTTTCTGCAGTAGTATTTCCCTCCTCCTGCTCATTGTCAAGTCAGTGACCAAGGTCATAAACCCCCATATGCTAATCTGAGCATGTCAAGGTAAAGGCAACCCCATGCCAGCAAATGCCTGCAGTAACCCCTGTATCTACCGCTCTCTTCCGCAGCTCGGGGCTGACACCCTTTGCTGGCCTCAGTCCACTTGCACCCAAGCACTTTTAAAATAAAATTTCCTTTTGGAACACACTAGCCTCATGTTTTCTGTTTGTCCCATGATTTTTGCCTTTCAATTTGTACATAGTAAAATAAAATTTGAAGACCAAATCAAGCCCAAGACTCTATCTTAGAGTGAAAACCATTTCTCATTATCTCAGAAATGTAGTAAAAAAATTTTTTTTTGTATCTGCAGAAAGAAACACAATCAAATAACTTGCTTTTCAGACATTTTTGACAGTTTATCTGACTCTAGGTGTTTAGAATACAAACCCAACAACTGGTGTAAATGGTGTTTTTGTTCAGTTACTTTTTGGGGGGATTGCTCAATGAGAAGGACGTGATCAGTTACCTTTATAGTTTTCTAAGAGAGAGAGAAAAATAGAAACAACAACATCGAGGGAGCTGGCTTTCAATAAGTATGAAATGATCACTATAGGGCTAAGGAGGTTCCTTCTGCAAGGTGAGGTAAACAAGAAAAAAATGGTTAGATATAGAAAAACAGGTTTCGTCATATACACTTGAAAAAAAGAGTGACGTTACTCTGTTTTAGACAACAGTTTTATCAAGCTGCGTGATAAGAAGCCAGCACTTACTAATCCCCGGAGTGTGGAAACAGAGGAGAGGGGCTGCATCCTTTACCTCAGGGGTCGGGAACCGATGGCTCGCGAGCCAGATGTGGCTCTTTTGATGGCTGCATCTGGCTCGCAGACAAATCTTTAATAAAAAAAGTAATAACGTTAAAAATATAAAACATTCTCATGTATTACAATCCATTCATTTCCTACCACTCATGTTCATGGTTGCAGGTGGCTGGAGCCCAATCACAGCTGTCCTCCGGGACAACACCAAATTTTTATTGGATAATGCGTAAAGTACATGGGTCATTGTATGGCTCTCACGGAATTACATTTTAAAGTATGTGGTGTTCATGACTCTCTCAGCCAAAAAGGTTCCTGACCCCTGCTTTACCTTAAATGAAAGGATCTGTTTTTTAGGCAAGACTAGCTCTTCATGATGCTTTCTTTACTTTCTGCACTGTACCTTTGAAGGGAACAATCTTGTTCATGTCAAAATTTCCCCAAGTGGCCACTGCAATTCCAGATTGTCTCTAAGATTATGTTAGAAAAATAAAGATATGAGTTAACATTGATACCAGCAGAGGTTTGGCCCAGAATAGTGTTGTTGTAGACTAAGAAGACCCCAAGAGGACAAATACAGTCTATAAGGAGATTTTGTGTCTCTGAAGCGTGAGCAAAGGTCAAAGACTGAGCTGACTGGGTTGGTTAAAAATCCTCCAGATCCCAGGAAAGAGAACTTTAAAGGGAGTAGTTCCCTGGAACAACACAAAGGCAAGATTGGAGAAAAAACTTTTATGCAGTTTGGAAATGTTGACTGGGGGTAAAGTTTGTCCTACGGGGTGCTGGTCTGAGAAGATCTTCTTCCAGAGACCAGCTCAAGGATGGACTTCTTGGGCTTATGTCTGTGCTGTTCCTGTCAATTTTTCCACCTAAAGACAATGGTTGGCTCTGGCTGATTGGCTCAGTGGATAGAGTGTCAGCCCGGTGTATGGACATCCTGAGTTCAATCCCCAGTCAGAGCACACAGGAGAAGCAACCATTTGCTTCTCTACACCCCCTTCTCTCCCTCTTCTCCTCTTGCAGCCAGTGGCTCAATTGGTCTGACCGTCAGCCTCAGGCAGTGAGAATAGCTTGGTTGATTCAAACATTGGCCCCAGGTAGAGGTTGCTAGGTAGATCTCATGGGGGAGCATGCAGGAGTCTGTCTCACTATCTCCCCTTCTCTCACTATAAAAAAAAAGACAATGCTTAAGACCTTAGACAGACAGACAGACATGAAAGCAGTTATTAGAAGGCTGGACTATAATTTTTCCAGGGAGCAATCCAAATCTGAGCAGATAACCACAAAGTCTCATAGCACATCATTCTTAGGAAAACAAAATAAGCTCAAAGTCAAAGGGCCTCAAAGAAATACTGGAACTCAATTCATCATGAGCTCACATCCTAGGTATGGCCACACAGTGCCCCAGACAGGCCATGATTCCAAAGGTTTCAGATGTGTAAACCAAAATAGAGGGGATGATCCCTTGGTTCAAGGCAGAGAGGGTTGAACTGACACGCAGTGGAATCTTCATTTCTGCCAGTGTCCTCCAGTTAAACACCACTAAGAGCACACCTGCAGTTGAGCAAAGTTGGGTTTACGAATTTGTTGCAAGAAGGAAGCATACACACCAGTGAAGAGGGTGTTAGAAAGAACACGAGGGATTTGAGCTTGTGTCTGGGGATTTGGGGGGAGGGTTTAGGAAGGAAAAAAACCTTCTCTGCATTGATTATTATCAAAAGCAATTGTAAGTCTCTGATTGTGCAACTCAGTATCCACAGAAGACAGGAAGGAAGAATGGAGGAAGGCTTAAGCTGTGGTTGGTAAAGAAGCAGAAGTCACTTGTGTTAGCTGGGATGGGGAGATGCTGGATATCTCTGTGATTTGCACAGTGATCTATGTCTGTTTATGAAGTAGTTTGTTTTTTTTTGTCTCCCTTGTGGTCACAGAGCAACTGTGCCTGATGCTGGTATTCTGTAAGATTATGTCCAGCAGCACACTGCGACCCAGTGCCCAAGCCCGCTCCTGACACCCAAGGCCAGCTCTGAGCATAAGGCCAGTTCCTGAATATCAGGGCCGCTCTACTTTTACATGCCAATTCTTCAGCCCTGTGGAGGGTCTCAAAATACAGGAGAGTAACGAAAGGATTTGCAAAAATGTACAGCAAAATGGAAATGAAGTGAACAATTCTTAGATGGGTAGTTATCTGGAACCCACATACAGCGGGAAGCCTTGGCCACTGAGAAAACAGCCGAGAAGTCAGCAGGCCACACTGGTGAACACCTGCAAGCAAAGTCCCCAGATGCCCCACGTTCTACACGAACTCAGTTTTTTTTTGTTTTTTTTTTAATAATTTTATTTTTTAAATGGGGTGACATCAATAAATCAGGATACATATATTAAAAGATAACAAGTCCAGGTTATCTTGTCGTTCAATTATGTTGCATACCCACCACCCAAAGTCAGATTGTCCTCTGTCACCTTCTATCTTGTTTTCTTTGTGCCCCTCCCCACCCCCTATCCCTCTTCCATTCCCCCCTCCCCCCCGTAACCACCACACTCTTATCAATGTCTCTTAGTTTCACTATTATGTCCCACCTACGTATGGAATAATACAGTTCCTGTTTTTTTCTGATTTACTTATTTCGCTTCGTATCATGTTATCAAGATCCCATCATTTTGCTGTAAATGTTCCGATGTCATCATTTCTTATGGCTGAGTAGTATTCCATAGTGTATATGTGCCACATCTTCTTTATCCAGTCATCTATTGATGGGCTTTTTGGTTGTTTCCATGTCCTGGCCACTGTGAACAATGCTGCAATGAACATGGGGCTGCATGTGTCTTTACGTATCAATGTTTCTGAGTTTTTGGGGTATATACCCAGTAGAGGGATTGCTGGGTCATAAGGTAGTTCTATTTTCAGTTTTTTGAGGAACCACCATACTTTCTTCCATAATGGTTGTACTACTTTGCATTCCCACCAACAGTGTATGAGGGTTCCTTTTTCTCCACAGCCTCTCCAACATTTGCTATTACCTGTTTTGCTAATAACAGCTAATCGAACAGGTGTGAGGTGGTATCCCATTGCCGTTTTGATTTGCATTTCTCTAATAGCTAAAGAAGATGAGCATCTTTTCATATATCTGTTGGCCATTTGTATTTCTTCCTGGGAGAAGTGTCTATTCATATCCTCTTCCCATTTTTTTATTGGATTGTTTGTTTGTTTGTTGTTGAGTTTTATGAGTTCTTTGTATATTTTGGATATTAGGCCCTTATCTGAGCTGTTGTTTGAAAAAATCATTTCCCATTTAGTTGGCTTTCTGTTTATTTTGTTATCAGTTTCTCTTGCTGAGCAAAAACTTCTTAGTCTGATGTAGTCCCATTCATTAATTTTTGCCTTCACTTCTCTTGCCATTGGAGTCAAATTCATAAAATGCTCTTTAAAACCCAGGTCCATGAGTTTAGTACCTATGTCTTCTTCTATGTACTTAATTGTTTCAGGTCTTATGTTTAGATCTTTGATCCATTTTGAGTTAATTTTTGTACAGGGGGAGAGACTGTAGTCCAGTTTCATTCTTTTGCATGTGGCTTTCCAGTTTTCCCAGCACCATTTATTGAAGAGGCTTTCTTTTCTCCATTTTGTGTTGTTGGCCCCTTTATCAAAAATTATTTGACTATATATATGTGGTTTTATTTCTGGACTTTCTATTCTGTTCCATTGGTCTGAGTGTCTATTTTTCTGCCAATACCATGCTGTTTTGATTGTCGTGGCCCTATAATAGAGACGAACTCAGTTTTTACACAAGATGAAGCTACTCTACTTTGCACACATTTCTAACACATGTTGTTGTCGAGCTCCCAGACAGAGATGCAGGGGAGAAGGTGAAGGGCTCCTCAGAGGCAGGTGCAGGGAGAGGGGCACACATCCCCACACCCGGCGGACCTTAAAGACACTGCGTTAAATGAAAGATGCCAGGTAATAGGAACCACACAGTGTTTGACTCCATTTCTAACAATAATCAGAATAGGCAAGTCCAGAGAGGCAGAAGGCAGATCTGACTGCCCGCTCAGGCGGCCGGGGGAGCAGAGAGGGCGGAGTGACAATGAATGGGTGCGGGATTCCTTCTGGGGGGGGGGCGTGGTGAACATGTTTGGAATTAGATGGTGGTGATGGTTGCACAACTCTGTGAATATAATAAAAATCAGCTTAAAAGGGTAAATTTTAAGATATGTAAAGTATATGCTAATAAAAACAATGTTAAAGGAAAAGAGCATCTGAGAACCTGACAACCCGATAGCGAGAGAGGATGCTGGTCCTAGGGAAGCCACACGCCATCCTGCACTGCGAGCTCTGCCTGCTTCACGGCCTGTCACCTGTCGCTTTTGCCAGTGTATCCCACACCTGCACACAGCGTCCCCCCTCAGCCACATGCTGCCCTGGGCACTGGGGGACACAAAGACGAGGAAGAGTGGTCCCTGCGCTCTGGAGGTATTATATGCACCTCAACACAGCCATGGGCGTTCGCACTAATGACTCAACGCATGTCACCATGAAAAGGTCACCTTGTTTTCAAAATGCTTAGTTTAAGAAGACAGAGGAGTAGGTCATAAGTAATACATTTGTAAAAAAAAATTTTTCCTATCAAAATTGTAACCATTTAAAGAAACATTGCAACCTCTGGTGTTAAACTTTAGTTAGCTGGAAAGATGTTGCATGTGGAGCGGCTCATTGCCAAGAGAAGGCAGAGAGGGAGGCGCTGCTGTGCCCGTGGAAGTGGAAGGGCAGACGTCCCAGTGGACCTCCACAGCCCGGGGAGCGGGCGGTCAGAGCAGGTCCCATCTTCCGGTCTCCTGGGCATCGGGAATCTTGTGGTGGCTGCACCAGTTACTTTTGCGAAAGACTCAGGGTGCTTTTCCGCAGAGGGCTAAGAACAGCGTTAAGCTACAGTGGAGGGAAAGGGGGACACACAAGAGACAGGCTGTGGCTGGGGGCAGCTCAGGGGAAGCCTGATTCAATCTGCCCCACGTCACCAAGCTCTCTATCCTTTATTTTCTTCCTCAGTGAGTAGAGGGTAGGTGTGCTCCTCCCTCGGTGGTATGGCTGGGAAGCAGTTGCTAGAATGGCTGTGTCCATTAGTGATTGTAGGTGGAGGAAACGGGGCAGGTGTAAAGTGAGCACCCATCTAAGAAGGGCATCTTGGAATGTAGAAATCATGCACTGCTGTACATCATTGCCTCGGGTGGACAGCTGTGCCCACGGCTGGCTTCAAAGAGAGCCTTTGGGGTCAAGGGACAGGAGCACTGAAGCCCTCTTTCAGCCAAACTCCAACCTGGTGGCTTGGGACAAGCTCCTTGGCTCTCAGTCATCACTTCCATACTCAGGCTACTTCAGGGGCTCCTAAGTTCCAACTTCTCACCAGGCTTTGGGACCCAGGGCTTGCTTTTTAAAATAAACATTTAGGAGTTTCTTAAAGACATGAGTTCAAACCTGTGATAGGAAAAGATATGTTTAAAGGGAAGGGCTCTGCTCTCATATAGTGGCTTTCCCTTGGGGCCGCCGTGCTTGGTGAAATCCAGGGTTTGAAAACAAAGAGGTGGGGAGCTGTGTCATGACTTCTGGGAGACTAGAAGTAAGTTGAGTGGGGGTTGTGGGAGTGGAGGAATGAGGGTTGCTTCATGGAGAAGCAAGTGGCAGTGACGGAGGCTCATGGGAGAATGTTTCAATGGCAACACTGTTAGGATTGCATAGACAGCTGGACCGCGGCCCAGGGCCTCCACGTATGTTTTTGGAAGGAATGAGAAGGGCAGAATGGGGTGAAAACTTATCAAAAAGAGTCTGAGCGTGGTGACTCGCCCATGCTCCCAGCCCTCTTCCATCCTCGGCCTGTGGACCCCTACAGGTTTGAAGAGCTTCAAGACCATCTTGGGTTACCTTCAGTAATGAGGATTTAGTGTAATGACATTTCTGGAAACTGGGAGGCCACCAAACCCCAGGATTTCATAAACACCGAGTATAGACTGGCTTCTTGGAGCTTGGCCCAGAGT
Organism: Saccopteryx leptura; assembly: GCF_036850995.1. Lineage (NCBI taxonomy): Eukaryota > Metazoa > Chordata > Mammalia > Chiroptera > Emballonuridae > Saccopteryx > Saccopteryx leptura. The sequence continues at coordinate 114,878,744 of NC_089504.1, forward strand.
TCTGCATCAGTAGCAGCTCCCAGGTCTGGTTGTCTCCTCCACGCCCCAGTGAGACGGGATTCCTTGATCACACTGCGGGTCTTGCCACTCCTTCATGTCTGCCAATGTGTGCTGTCTGCATATCTAAGGCTTCTCCCTAGTTGTGGCTTCTGTCTGTGTCTTTTAGCTTCTAGTCACACTGCCAGCTGTCTTTTAGCTCACATTCAAACTTCTTTAGAGAATTTGCTTAGACCATTGTCACCATAGCTCTTGTTAGTAGCTGTTTTCATGCTAGGCTCCCTCCTGGGCCCCTAGCTGGTCAATCAGTGAGCTGTACTTAAGTCCAATGTCCACCTTGGGCCCAGTCAGCTGTTGCTGGGATAACAGGATAATAAATGACACCCTCTTCTCCCATGTGGAAGGGTCTGTATGTATAGCGAGGTGGTGTTGAATGAGGGAATAGTGTATCTCCTAAGACAGGGGTCAGGAACCTATGGCTCGTGAGCCAGATGTAGCTCTTTTGATGGCTGCATCTGGCTCACAGACAAATCTTTAAAAAAAAAAATAATAACATTAAAAATATAAAAACATTCTCATGTATTACAATCCATTCATTTCCTACCTCCCCTGTTCATGGTTGCGGGTGGCTGGAGCCAATCACAGCTGTCCTCCAGGACAACACCAAATTTTTATTGGATAATGCATAACGTACACGGGTCATTGTATGGCTCTCATGGAATTACATTTTAAAATATGATATGTGGTGTTCATGGCTCTCTCAGCCAAAACGGTTCCCGACTCTTGTCCTAAGACTTGGCCTGTCTGAACTTTTAACCTAGCAATAAAAGCTATGAAGCACTGCGGGTGGGAGAGGATCCTTTAAAAAGGTTCCAAAGGTATGTGTGTGTGGGGAGACTTTAATGTCCATAGTACTGTTTCTTGAGTGAGATCTCATCAGTTTGCAGAGAGTGGTTGGTTTGGAAGGTACTGCCTCATTCCTCCTCCTCCTCCTCCTCCTTCTTTTCTCTGTCTCTCTCTCTCTCTGTCTCTCTCTCTGTCTCTCTCTCTCTCTCTCCCGGTTCTGGAAGTGAGAACAAGAAAGGGTAACTGGAATAGTCTGCTGAGCTCTTTCTGGTACGGATTGCTGTAAACTGCTGGTTCCATTGTGCCCGTTGATCTGACACCTCGGCTCATCCGAACATTTTCTTCTTATGCTAAACTGAACATTTCTGAATTTGAAGTAATATTGGAAGCCTATTAAGTGCTGAAGTGCTTGATAAATAAATGAACATATGAATCTGCCATCAGCCCAAGGAAAGCTAAGATAAGGTCAAGGTGCCTTGATGGAAAGAAAGGCTTACCTTTGAGTACTGGTTCTGCCACTTGCAAGTTGTGTGACATTGGGACAAGTTATTTAACTTTTGTGCTTCCCTTTCTTCAACTGAAGATTAGGGTAATATTCACTTCAAAGTTCTCCGGAAGTCCAAGCAACCATATATTTTCTGGCACAGGGCTTGACACAGAGTGATCAAGTTTTGAGAGCTATAATTATAAGGCTAGCTCAAGGGGACCATAGACAAGAAGCAACTCATTCAATATAAGGGGCATGGGCACCCAGGCCCATTAATACCCGTGTGACTGTGATTATAAAGAGGGAACATGAAGGACAAGGCCCATAGCCTAGCTGCTTGTCTCATCTTCACCTTTATCAGTTAGCAAGGCTGCCATGTCAGGACTAAAGTACCAGCTCTAACCCCAGCTAGGTTACAAGTCTGGTGGGAAGAGGCCATGTCGCAGAAGCCCAGCCCTGGGAAAGAGCTGGGGGGAGGACCAGGATCCAGTACAAGGGTCACACTGAGGGAGGAAAGGCCCAAGGACGGAGTCAGTTTAAAAAATAACAATCCACAGCCATGCAGCGTCTTTATCAGCTCCCTGAAGCAACTTGCAACTCAAGCTAGGAAAACAGGATATGTGAATAGTCAAGGACAAATGGTCTGAACCTCCCCTTCACAACCTCTCCCCTCCCAGAGACACAAAGTACACGTAGGTTGAGCCCCCATCTGCAGATGAAGGGATCAGACACCTTTCACACGAGAGCTGTAAAAGGTATATAAGACCCAAGAAAGCCAACTTTGAGGAGCTCATGTATTGGTGGCTATTTGGTCACGCTGCTTTACCAGCTAATAAATCCTCTTCCTCCAGCACATTGTCTGAGGGTCTTTGTCCTCCGGGAATTCCTTCCTTTGTTTCTGCAACAACACCACCAGAAGTGCCAACATCTACAATGGGGTACATGAAGGCTGAGAGTCAGAGACCTAGTGTGTGGGTCAGTTTGAAGGCAAAGGCCAACAGCCAAAACCCACCAGATCTAAGAAGAGGAAGCCCTAGGATGAGGAGCAGAGGACGACATGTTGCTGGAGGTGACCTCTGACTGGAGGCCAGGAGTGTCTCCCTGATGTCTACCCCTCACCCATCTAAAGATACAGCTCTGGGGTCCAGGTGTGCCAGCTGTTGCCAAGCGAGCTCTCCTAGCCTGAGTCTGTGATGCAGTGCACATGGGGAGTTGTGAAAGGGAGGTTCTGGGCAGGGAGGCACAGGTTCCCAGAGAGGCTCTGGTGATGACACTTTGCCAAACGTGACTGTTCCATGCTTATGCGCTGGTGGAGACAACGATGCCATCTCTCCGGTCAAAATCAATCTCTTCCTCATCACCATCTAGCCCTACTCCTCCCCTGAAAGCTTGTATGCTCATGTCTGTTCCATCCCAGTGTCTTGTCCTTGTAGCTCTCTGCGTTGTGATCTTGAGGTTTAATGCAACATCATTTCTATTTTCTCCCAAGACTGCCAATGAGTCCCCTTTTGTCATCACTCGCTTCTCTATGACCCATCTTGTTAATTACTTCTGCAATACCTCAAGTCCTTTGTCTCATTGCTTGCTTGTTTTGGCCATCAGAGAGAGGAGCCCACCTTGACTCAGTCTAGCTGCACACCTGCTCTGCCCTGCTCGGGGTGTCTGAGAGTTGCTGAAGTTCACACAACCTCTGGGATTTAGGCCAGAACAGGATTTCCAACCTGTGCTTTGTGCCACTGCTGCCCCCCCCCCCCCCGGTCCCTCTCTGGTCCGTGGCCAGGTTTATGTCCTGCCCCTGCAACAGCTAGGGCACAACCTCGCTCTTCTTCTTAAGTGTCCTTCCCTACTAACTGGACTGTCTCCAGCCCCTGCTCCTAGCAACCTCACTTTCTACTTCAAGATGAAAGTCAAAGTTCATTCAGTAAGTGAGGGGGTTCTTCCTCATGCTCTGGTCCCTCCTGCCCACTCTTTGTGGCAGCTCCCCTCCAGTTGCAATGGTAAGGGCTCTTTCTTTTGAGGAAAGTTAATACTTCCCTGCAGCTCTGAGTCTCTTCTCCTCCCCATTCCTGAGGAAGCTCATTCCATGTGTGGTCCTTTCACATGGCCTCAATCTTTGCCTCACCACCAGCAGTTTCCCATTACCAGTAAGACATGCTTCTGGCTCTTTCTATGCAGGTGGCGGCAAACCCGGGTCCCTCTGAAATTACGGCAATTTTCCTGTCGCTGCTTCTCTTTACAGTCAGTGTTGCTGAAAGTATTGTCTTCATTTATTGTCTCTATGACATCCCCTCCCATCCACGTCTCAACCCCCACAATCTGGCTTTCCCAGACGCCCCTTCCGTAGACATTCCGTGCAACCTCCTCGGTTGAAATCCCTGCTGACCTCAGGATCACAAAGCCCAGGGGACAGTAGTTCTCAGGCCTCCCATCCTTTGAAGGCTTCTTGGTGGGATGCCATTGACCGCTGCTCCCCTGAGATGCTCTCCTGCCTCAACTTCCCCGATAGTCTCCTGGTCTTCCTTCTGTCTCTTTAACTGGCCTTTCCCAGGCTTCTTGCCGAGATCCTCTCCCTCTGTTCACCCCACTTGAAAGCATGTGTGCTCTCTGCAGTTGCCAATCGCCACATTCTCCTTGGGAGAGCTGGTTCTCCTCACGGGTTCAAATGCTATTGTGATGCTGGTGATTGCCCCTTGGCATGGAGGCCCAGCCGGGGGTCTTTCCTGAGGTCCAGATCTGTACAGCCACCTCTCCTGGGCATCTCCTCCTGGCTATCCCCAAAACTGAATTCCTTCCCTCATCTTCCAATGTGCTCCTCCTCCTTAGTTTCCTATGTTGGTAAATAAACTGTCTCTAACCACTCCACTAGTTAGTAACTACCATTATGTGAGCTCTGACTTAATCCAACTGGGTGCTTCCTCTGCTCCTCCTACTTATGCTTGGTGTTTCATTCTCCTTTATGTCCCAACCCTATCTGTCACTGAGATTCACTGATTTTACCTTTATCATACCTGTCGAGTTCATTTCCGCTGCCATCGCTGCCCTCCCACATCCCATCATCTATGCTGGGACTTGGCCTCCTGCCTGCTCTCCTGGCCTTTCTGTGGGCCCTATCCCACCCATTCTTCATGCAGCTGCCATAGTGAACTTCCCAAAATGCAAATCTTCCCATGACATCTTCCTGCCTAAAATCAGACTTTTCTGATGCCTTCAGGGTAAAGTCCAAACTCTTTAGCAGGGTGTCCAAATTTCACATCCCATGGTACTTACTGAAAGGCAGGAACCGTGGGCTGAACCAAAAACACGAGGCTGCTGTGTTCCAAAAGGAACATTTATTTTGCTGGGTGCAGGTGGGCTGAGACCAGCAAAGGGTGTCAGCCCTGAGCTATGGGAGGGCTACGGGATGGAGCATTAGATATAGGGGCTAGGGGCAGATTAGAATATATTGATTTATGGCTTTAGTCACTGACTTGATGAGTAAGGGATTGAGCTGCAGAAATACCTCTTCTGCAAGTTCTTCTGATGTAGCACAGGCTTAATCAGTGTGGTTCTATCTGGTGTCCTTAGTAAGTCTCCAAGACAGCTGGGGTCCGGAATCTCCCTGGAACAGCTGGGTTCTGGTGCCCCTGGGCCTGTGGCTAGGTTTTTATAAACAGTAATTGTGATTTAAACTCCCCTAATTGTCAGGTCCCTCCCCAATGTAAACTTTTTCTGACATTCCTGAAAAGGTAAACTTTTTGTTAGGTTTTGAAGTAAAGGCCAGGAAGCCATTAAGAGGGAGAATAATAGCAAGCAAATTAATTCCAACCTCACAGTGGGGAATGGGAACGTTGTTTTGAGCCCTTCCTCCTGCTTTGGGCCTGCATTGTTCTCAAGATAGCAGCACAGTAGCTCTTTTACCTACTACCACTTGTGTCTAGCAGCATTTTTGCTGTGTGACTTTGAGTAAGTTAGTTACCATTTGTGAGCTCCCATGTTCTTATGCATGGAATGAGGGCAATGTGCCTACTTCACAGAGTGTTGTGAAGACAAAATGAAGTGATATACCCATCTTATTTTTGTTAGGGCAAAATGTATCCTCAGGACTCAAAACTGCCCCCTTCCAATCCTTCCTCAATTTAAGTATGATGAACTATACTTAACCTTCAAGTTGACCAAACAGAAGCCCATTACCACAGGAACTCATTATATGGAGGCAGGAGGGAAAACACAGAAGAAGCCTGTTACCAATGCAGGCAGGAAACGAAACAGAAGCATGCTACAAGTCCAGGCTGGAGGCCTGGTAACCAGCATCAACAGAAATTGCCAGAAGGAAGAAGCAGAGTATAAAACTAACCCTCTACCCCCTGCCTTGGGGCTGACTCTTATGAAACTCAGCCCACTTGCACCCAGGTGTTTGCAATAAATCCTCTTTGCTACACCATTTCCTCTGCATGGTTGACGCCACTCCTGCCTGGTCCTGGACTTTTCAGTTTTGTGTTTGTCTTTTTATCCCTATCAGAGCATTTGATGCTCATTACAGGCATGCAGCAAATGGGGTCCATTGTCTCTTCTCTGAGACCACCTCCCACTGTGTCCTGCCCAATTCTTTTTTTTTTCTACAGAGACAGAGAGGGTCAGAGAGAGGGATAGATAGGGACAGACAGACATGAATGGAGAGAGATGAGAAGCATCAATCATCAGTTTTTTGTTGTGGCACTTTAGTTGTTCATTGATTTTTTTTTTTTTTTTCCTTCATTTTTCTCAAGCTGGAAACGGGGAGAGACAGTCAGACAGACTCCCGCATGCACCCGACTGGGATCCACCCGGCACGCCCACCAGGGGCGACGCTCTGCCCACCAGGGGGCGATGCTCTGCCCATCCTGGGCGTCGCCATATTGCGACCAGAGCCACTCTAGCGCCTGAGGCAGAGGCCACAGAGCCATCCCCAGCGCCTGAGGCAGAGGTCACAGAGCCATCCCCAGCGCCCGGGCCATCTTTGCTCCAATGGAGCCTTGGCTGCGGGAGGGGAAGAGAGAGACAGAGAGGAAAGCGTGGCGGAGGGGTGGAGAAGCAAATGGGCGCTTCTCCTGTGTGCCCTGGCCGGGAATCGAACCCGGGTCCTCCGCACGCTAGGCCGACGCTCTACCGCTGAGCCAACCGGCCAGGGCTGTTCATTGATTGATTCCTCATATGTGCCTTGACCGTGGGGCTACAGCAGACCGAGTAACCCCTTGCTCAAGCCAGCGACCTTGGGTACAAGCTGGTGAGCTTTGCACAAACCAGATGACCTTGCACTCAAACTGGCAACCTCGGGGTCTCAAACCTGGGTTCTCCGCATCCCAGTCCGATGCTCTATCCACTGCGCCACCGCCTGCTCAGGCCCTGCCCAATTCTGAATAGCAATGGTTCTCAGAAGGCTGCCACACTTCCTTATCTGCACCCAGTTGATATAGTCTGCAGCCCCCGAGCCGTCCCTGTACCTTCTTCCTCTTTGTTTGACTAACTCTGCACAGCTGTTGAGGGCTCTTAGGACTTACCTACTGGAAGTTTATCATGAGCACTCCCACTCTTGCTGCTGCTCCTAAATGTTCCCAGAGCAGTCTTTCACACTCTCGTCAATGTCTTCACCTTGCTTTCTTGTACCTACCTTTTTTTTCTCTTAAGTGCTCTTCCCTGTTCAAGGTACCTCAAGGCTAAAGAGCATGTCTTACTTATCTTTATATCCCTGGGACCTAGCACAGGGCCTCGGGTATGCCAAGCTGTCCATCAGCATTTGCTGAATGAACAAATTTAACCGTGGAGTTTTTTCCAGGTGGTGTTGAAATTCTTCCTCTCATTATTTGTTTTTGTTTTTATTTTACAATCTTTTTGTTTATTTTTGTTTCTATTGAAAGTAGGAGCTGTCAGCCTATCAGATTGTAAGGTCCTTGTGGGCAGGGTCCCTCGCAGAGGGGGGCCCTGTAGAATTAATGTGCAGGTGACTTGCCTCACACACGGATGGATGGTTGCCTGGCTTCTGACAGAAGGGTATTCCAATATGAGAGGATTTGGTCCTCATTTTACTTTGCGTAAATCAATCCTAGTAGCCCTAGAGGGTCCTGGGCCATCTCTGAAGTATATATAGTGGTGGACATGAGAGGTGGTAGGGGGGCAGAGGACACTTGTAAGGGGGGGGAGGACTACACAGTAAAGTCTTGGAAGAAATACACAGCTCGTATTCTGGTTGTCTGGGAGAACTGCCGACATTTGTCCCAGGGGACTGTCAGAAAAGGGCTGACCTTTACCCCCCAACGGGTTTTAGCTATCGTGTTAAAATCAGTTTTCAGGCAGGTCAGAGCGCCTCTGAGTGTCACTTCCCATCAGTTCACAAGTGACCCTGCCTGTTTTTAGTTAAAGGGATCCCTGAGGGTTTCTTCTGCCTGAGACCTGGGTTGAGTTTGATGGCCAGCTCTGTGTCCTTACTTCTGCAGAACTCTGCTGCCTCTCTATAAGACATCACAGGGCGATTCATTCCTTTTGATCTCTAACAGAAGGGGGGAGGGATAAACTGCAAGCAATCTGCCGTCCCTTCCCCCATTTGCGGGTTCCGAGAGCGCCTAAGCAGTGGCTGTTTCCTCTGGCCACCTGGGCAGACAGACGGGCAGCTGTGGCTGCGGCTGCTGTTTCACAGGAAGCAGAAGGCTGTGCTCACCTGTGGGGAGCCTGACGCCCCAGAACACTCCTGTTTGTTATGCTCACTTTCTTCCGTGTATGATGGAAATTTGGTAATGATTATAGAAGGTATGGGGGGCTGAAGGGTGATGAAGTTTATGCCTCAAGTTTTCTTCTTAGGCACCCTTTTTCATGTCAGAGCTTTTAAAGTTGACTCTCTGATAGTTGGCTAAGTCATGGGGTTGGGCTGGATGCTCAGTGGGCCTTTAGAAATCATGTGATTTGTCTACAAAGAACCTGGGCGTCTTTATAGAGGGAAGATCTCATTTGGGTAGCTGGTCTTAAGACTGGCTTTAACAAAAATTTCTTCATCCTCCTAACTTCCAGGGTGGGGCAGCATCATTTTCTGGCACAAGTGGGTGCCAACTCATTTGAAGAGAGTATCAGCTCTAAGCGGGGGTGGTTTAGGGTAGTCACACACCAGCATTTCTTGTTAGGGGTCAGATGTTTTGGGAATGAGGGAGGTTGAACTGCTTCTCCAAAGGTCTTTAAGAAAGGGTGAGCTCCCATCTATGCAGAGTGACAGGAAGGTGGGCCTGCTGGGCGGTGGCTGGGGACTCATTTGGCTAGCCTCTGGTAGATGGTTTCCTTCAAGTCTGATTCTCTGCTTGAATTAGGTAGTGCCATTGTCAGGTGTATGAACAGTGAACCAGGGAAGTGCTTGAAAGTTGGTTTGTATTTCTATGGAAGGTCTTCAGGTGCTTGAGGAATTTAAACAAGAGCCGCATCCCTGTCTCCTTAGTACACCGGGTCCTCTTTCTCCCTTTCCCATTTCTTCTGGGCAGGTTTGTGCTTCCCTGGTGGCCTCTCCTGTCCAAGTCAGGCCCTGCCCTGTGTGGAGCAGAGCCCTTCCTGACTTCCCTTCACGTAGGTGGCCTTGTCCCATGGCTCTCCTCAGCTCTCTAGATCGGGTGGGAGGGGCTGGGGGGCTGGGAACGAGCCAACCTCACTCAACTGTCTTCAAAAAAGCCCCAGCAACTTGGCTAATATTTTTTAGTCCCTTTATTGTAACCATAGACTGTGTAATCTTATAGGGACCCATGAACTTATATGTTGGGCCCCCTGGTTCTAGGCAGGACTGAATTTAAACCATTTCCTTAGATAACTGTTTTCTCTACTTAAAAAATAAAAAATCCACAAAGAGGCAGCTACTGCAGTATCTCTTGGGAAGGCTTTTTTGGCTTTTACTCGCTGTTGACCAAAGAAGGTAAAATCGCTCCCCTGCAGGCCCGCTGGCCTTAGAGAAGGGACCAGTCTGAGAACTCTCCCCACCTTCTGAAGAGCATTGAATGCACATGGCCACATGCCATCTTGACCCAGGAATAAAAAGGCTTTTGGATCTTGAACTTACTGTACAGCGTTTTTATATATTTCATGTTAGTGTCAGGTTCAGTCCTCAGATTTTCTAGTTCATGCTTCAAGCACTATATTCCTACTCAAAAAATCCTCAGATTTTCTAATTCATGCACCCACTCAAAAGCATGGAAGCAGAACTGGAGGAAACTATGGCAGTGGGGACACCGAGAGGGTAAGAAGTGTGAAGGGGAAAGTGGGAGAGGAGTTGACTTCTTTGTTTTTTAAATTCAGTGAGAAACGGGGAGGCAGAGAGACAGACGCCCTCCATGCATCCCCACTGGAATCCACCCGGAAGCCCGCTAGGGGGCAATGCTCTGCCCATCTGGGGCATTGCTCTGTTGCTCAGCAACTGAGCTCTTCTTAGCGCCTGAGGCAGAGGCCATGGAGTCATCCTCAGTGCCTGGAGCCAACTCAGCCAACTTGCTCCATTAGAGCTATGGCTGCAGGAGAGGAAGAGAGTGAGAGGGAGGGAGAGACAGAGAGAGAGAGAGAGAGATGAGAGAAGGGTAGAGAAGCAGATGGGTGCTTCTCCTGTGTCCTTGACCGGGAATTGAACCCAGGGCATCCACATGCCAGCTGACACTCTACCACTGAGCCAACTGGACAAGCCAGGAGCGGACAGTTGTTTATGTCTGCCTTGCCAATAGTTACCCAGAAGTACCAGTCTACAGATACTTATTCCATGTGCATGGGTAATGGAAGAACCCTGACCAGGATATTTCTCCATAAATTCCCAGCTAGAGAGACCTTCTCTTCAACTCTGGCTTGAGCACTATTTTAAAACAGATTTCTACTAGGAGACTGTAAGCATTCGAGATCCTCAAGAGGAAGAGGCAGTATTTAGAGCTTGTCATTTTTTTAAAATAGAAAAACAGTGTTGAAGATAGGTAGGGTTGGGCATTCTTTCTAATTTTTATTTTTAATTTATTATGTTGACATGATTTCAAGTGTCCCACTCAGTATAACATCCTCGACACACCTCATTGTGCCCACCATGCCCCAGGGTTGGGTATTCCTGAGGCCCCAGTGCCTGAGCCCTCAGAGCACAAGCTTCCCTGGGACTTACTCCTCCTCCTAGTTTGTTCTGAGAGTGGGGACAGTACTGCTGCTCTGAATGTCAGGCACAGGGTTCACAATAACGGAACGGAAGAGTTGAAAGGGGCCCACGAATTCAGCTGGTTCAATCTCACATTACACAGGAAACATGAAAACTGGGACTGGGACTACTCTCTAACCACCCCCTCTCATTTCTCAGGGATCTCTGTGTTGACACCTCCCCCTCCCCTTAGGGTCCTCAGCAACTCATGGCAGAGCTGGGACTGAGATTTGAGTCTCCTGATTCCCATTCAGTGCTCCCTGCCCTTAGAACTCCATGCGTTCTTTGCAGCTTGTAGGCCAGGGCATAACCTACCAGCAGACAGAATGAAATACCAGAGTAACGTGATTTTAAAGAGTGCAGGGTGAACTGCTGCTCTCACCAGCCTGTCATCGATGCTTGACTTTCCACCATTAGAGATTCATTCTTTTGTAAGTTGGAGGTGAGGCAGGTTTCCAGAGTGTCCTTTTGAAATGCAAGTACCCGTGGGAAGGTCACTAACAGCAAATAGCTAATGAACAGTTAAGAGCTGTTTCTTTAGGCGAGTTGATAGCCAACGGAGGTGATGATATGGAGGGGAAGTCAGGGTAGTGGGGAGGTTTTGGAACTCATTGAAAAAAATAGAGTTGGGAACGGTTCACCCTGATGTGGACATCCCATAAATGCCACTACCTGCTCTGCTAAATAAGAGAACACGATCTAGATACATTGATAAGAAATCCCCTTTATAAGGCATAAGCAAATGTTTGGGACCCCAAAGGGAAGCACACGGCTGCCCATAGCCCGCCATCAGATGATGCCCTGCCTACTGCTTTTTGATTATGAGCATCTAGGCTTGGTGGGAGCCAGGTCCTCTCAGCTCCCCCAGGGTTTCATTTGTGTGACCTGCAGGGGCACTTTTGTCTATGGATGGAGAATGGAGGAGTCTAATGATATTTTCTGAGTGAAAGGGGAAGAGACAAAAACAGAGGGGATGGTGGGTTATCTACTTTCTACCAACAGGATTTGTGCCCATGCAGAGGAATGGAAGGTGAGGTCCAGAAACACTCCAGGAGTGTTTCTCCCAGAGGCTTGAGAAACTCAGAGCACCAGGAGTGGGCCTGGAGCCTCGACAGATCTGTTCCTGCGTCTGCTCAACATGCGGAGGTGGCTGGGTGTGCCTGGAGACAGCAGCGCTGGCGTAGCCATCAGCACCCTTCTGGGTGACACACGTGGGCGGCGCTGGCTCCTGAGAACAACTTTGAGATGACCGGACACAGACCAAGTGGAGCTGAAGGTGAACAAGGAGACTCAACGTGAGTACATAGGGTGTGGTCCTATTTGGTCTCCTAGGTACTTTTGGGGAGGTCTTTATAAGGGGAAGTGGGATAAAGGGTTCTTTGTCACAAGAAGGGTTGAGAAGAGAAATTTTGGGTACTAGTTACTTAGTGTGACACTGGCTGGTTATCCTGGAGTTCCTCTTATATCATTCAAACCCTGCCTGAGATGCCAACAGACAGAAAAGGACGCTGTTCCCAGGACCAGGGAAAGGAGCCCTTGGCCCTGCTAAGAGAGTCCTGTAGCGCACTTCTCCATCCAAACTTCAGCTGTGATTCTATGGGACTGGAAAGTTTGCTCCAAAATCAGTCTGGGAAGCTCAGAAGCAAGAACAGTTTCAGGGACCCCATTATTCCATCAGCAGAAGGAGTGGGGGGAGAAAACCAATCATTGTCTTAGCAAACTTGAGATAAAATGTGTCACAAGGAAAGGGACACGGTTTGTTCAGAGCCTCCCAGTTGGAAACCATGCCTCAAACCTCCCAGGGCCTGATTTAAGGGCCAGGAGGGGAAAATGCAGATACAGATCTGTTTAGAAAAGTAAAGGTTATCTTTGCAGGCTGGAAAGGAGGGCATATATGAAAAGTGGTTCTGTCATCATTGTTCCCTTCTTTCTTTACCATCCACCTGCCAAAGTACTGAATCTTTCCTTTCTTCCTGTGATTAATCCCACACTTGCTCAGGATGGATTAGGCCTGATGTAGTTATATGCAGCTTTGACCACTGCATAAGCTGAGTTTTCCAGAAGTTAAAGAAAAAAAAAATCAATGTCCTCCATACCTGCAAATATAGGATGCAACCCAGAGTGACACCACTCAGAGCAGTTACTAAGCAGATGTGACAGAAAGAGCTGCAGCAGGAATACAGGTTGAGAGGTGCCATTTAGAGGGCTACCCTGTCTAGAGCCATTGCCAGGTTGACAGATACGCTGGCCTCTGGAGTGGGTGTACTTTTTAGACCTGTAGTTGTGCCTGACAGTCTAACATAACAGAAGATGCAGTTTTGCTGAGCTAAGTCGGTCACATCCAGCCGTATGCTGCATGCCACTGTGTCCATTTATTGAGGTCTGTGATGAGCCTGGTTCTGGGAGAGGCAATTTATAGCAACTCTGAACAGTAGTTTTACCAGACCCAACTCTTCACAGATAAGAAGTATTAGACTCAGAGAAGTTAAGCAATGTGCCCAAAGTCACAGAGTTAAAATATCAGACTCTGCATTTAAAACCAGGTCAGTGCAGTTCTGAGGTCTGCGCTCCTTCCGCTGGTGGAGTGAGGAAGACGTGGGCTCTAGGGAGGGTGCAGTCCCTTACTAGGTGTGTGACTAGAGCGAAGTCTTTAACTTTCTTGAGTCACATTTCATCATCTGTGTAATGGGAGAAGCAATGCAGCCAGCCTCGGGAGTTGGTGTGAGGATTCAGTGGGGTAATGTGTATAATGCCCTGGGCACAGTGCCTGGCCCGGAGTGGGCACGTGGCCTGCAGTCACTGTTCTGGGCTCACTGTGCTCCCTCTCCCTCTGTGAGGCCCTGGGAGAGACAGCTCCGCTTTGTTGGCAGTATTTGCATCCTAGGACAGGAAAGCCCTTCCCTCTGGAAGCCACAGAGCCATTTTTGTTAACTGGATACCCGATGGTCCAGGAAATCAAAGCCACTCTTCTCTTGCCGTGTGACGTTAAGACATCCCCTAACCTTCATGTAGCTTTTTCCTGCGGAATAACTTGACAGTCCCTGACCGAGAGAGGTGTGCTAGGATGCTAACTGGCTTCTGCCTTTTCCACAGGTGAATCCGCCGCAGAGTAGACTGCTGCTGGTCAGAGGAGGACTCTGGCTGGCTGCTCCAACAGCCCAGCTGACTGCTGTCCAGACCGTCCGTCATGGCTACCGCTGTGTCTGTGGGACAGGGCATGCATTTGAATATGTTTGAAGACAAGAATCGTTAGATGGTTAGAAATTCATTTATGTGTATCTGTATACATAAATTGAGTGATTGAGTCAAAGAGAACTGATTTTTGGATAATCTGTGTATTTGCATTATTTATGCATTGACAAGGATCTTTGAGAGCTGGTGGGGCTATGATGACTTCAGCCTAGCAGTCTGTGTTACCCAGAAATTCACTGGTTCTCCCAGTGAAGCTTTGTCCCATGACAAGCGCTGGGAAAATGGAATGATGACTATTTACAATGGCTTCTTGGTTACTGCTTTTGAGGCTGCTGGAGTCAAACAGGACTCTTTAAAAAACATGGAACTCCTTCTGACCTCTGGGAAACCTTAGCCATAGCCCAGTGCAGAAGTGAAGGTTGTCCTCAACGTGGCTATAGGCCTCCTTTGTGAATCCCTGACCTGTTCCATCGCTTTCATTCCATTCCATCGCTTTCACAAGTGGGAGGGAGAGGGCATTCTACCTTTCAGCCTTTGTTCTGGCCATTGGTGTTGAATTTTGGTGTGAAATGCATATGACCAGCCTTTGTTGTGATTGAGGTGTGCTTATAATCATTATTCACACACACATAAAGTGACAAAGCAGAAGGGCATGGAGGGCTTGACTCAGGCAAACTCCTTTTCTTTTTTTTTTTTTTTTTGAAAAAGAGGCAAGGGGCCCAGAGAGGTAAATGACTTTATCAAGGTCACCTTGCTGTGTAATGACAGAGCTGGGACTAAGGCATGGGTCCACTGACCCCTGCAGGGACGCTCTTTCCCACACCACACTACCACTTCTCTTTCTCATGTGGCTAGGCGTGGTCTTCCTCGAAGAGATGTCGGGAAGGAAACTCACTCTTATTAAAACACTCTTGCCCCCAAACTGTGCTACATGCGTCATCTACGTTGGCTCATTTTATTCTCACAGCACCTCTGCTGAAGAGAGGAGACCATTAGCCACTTTTAACAACGTGGCAGTTACCTGACAGGTCTGTGGACCACAAAACCCCTGCTCCTTCCCCCAGGCTCTGCCAACTACTTGCTATCTCTCCCCTCTCCCCCACCTTGGCCTCTCTCACACTTGGAGGCACGCTCTGACAGACTCAAATAGGAGGCTTTAAATGAAAAAATTTCTTCGGGTTAAGAGGTAATGGGTGAGTAAGTCTGAGTACAGAAAATATTATTTTTAAAAGGAACCAAGAAAGACCCTGTGGGAAGTGATGAGTGTGGTTTTCAGGCGGTGAGGTTTCTGTTAGGCACTACGTGCCAGCAGCCATGGCATACTGCTATCAACCCAGGCACTTCTCAAAAAGAAAAAGGGACTGCGGATGACCTCACAGGCCTGAGCATCCTTTGTGGCCATTCCACCTGAGTGACAGGTGATTGATGCCAATTTTTTTGGTACTTATTGTTTTCACGCCACAGAACCTCATGGTAACATCCAATTCATGCCTTGCTGCCTAGAACTTGGAAGTAGTCTATTTCTAGGGAGAAATACTCCACATCTCAGCATCTCTCATGATTCTCAGGCACTGTAAAGCTTTTGGTGTAAGAAATGCCTTTAAAACAAGGATTGCATCTCTTATTTCATGAATCTACCTCCTTAAGTACCTCACCCAGGGCTTGGGATGCAGTGGATGTCTCACACTTGCCATTATAACAAGGAAGGAGAAGGTTAAACTTGTGCCTTCCAGGGTTCAGACTACAGTCTGAGAAAACAAATTTTGATAAGGATCTATATATTAAAATGATATTGGCCCTGGCCAGTTGGCTCATCAGCCTGGCATGTGGATGCCCTGGGTTTGATTCCTAGTCAGGGCACACAAGAGAAGCAACCATCTGTTTCTCTACCCCTCCCCCTCTTGCTTCTCTCTCTCGCTCCTCCCTTCCTGCAGCCATGGCTCTATTGGAGAGAGTTGGTCCCGGTTGCTGAGGATGGCTCTGTGGCCTCTGTCTCAGGCGCTAAGAAAATTTTGGTTGCTGAGCAACAAAGCGATGCCCCAGATGGGCAGAGCATTCCCTGTAAGGGGCTTGCCAGGTGGACCCCCACTGGGGCACTAGCAGAGGCTGTCTCTGCCTCCCTGCCTCTCACTTAGTAAGAAAAAAATGATACCACTTTTAGAAAAGTATCATGTGAAAATAAAAGCTCCTGTTCACTAGGGAATATGTAGAAGAATATTTATTTATTGAAATCTTATTTAGAATGATGGAAAACTAGGAACAACTTGAAAGTCCATCAGTAGGGTCCTGGTTTAGAAAGTATGGTTTATTCATACAGCGAGGCATTATACAGCTTTAAAAAATAATAACTTGGATTTACATGTAATAACCTGAAAAGAAGTCTGCAACACACTGCTTAATGAACAAAGCAAATTGCTGAATAATGCATGCAATATGACTCCACTTTTACACAACACATAGTAAGAGCACACACTTATAGGTATGCACACATTTGCATGAGCAAAAATGGAGGGTACACAGAAAAATGTTAGTATTACCCTAAAGGGGTACAGTTAAAAATCTAACAAAGCTTAAATTAAAATAGCCCTTTAGAAAGAGAAGAGAGAGAGAGATCAAGGTGGTTAAATGGTCCAGAAAGGAAACAAATGGAACTAAGCACAGCTTTGTTTAGCCATCTCTGCTCATTGTGCATTTGCAGGCTAGGCTACCCCTGAATCACCAGAAATCAGCCCTGCATTAGGGCAAATCACAATATATTATGCCCCATGTTACATCAGTACACAGTTCATTTGGGGGGGCAAGGCTACAAAAGTACTTATCTATGAAAGTTTTGGAAGTGCACAAGAACTTTATTATCTTGATAAAGAATGCATCCCTGGCTTTATTGATTGCTGACTACTTTGCTTCTTGTCCATGTCCCATAGCCTGCAGGGTCTCCCTGTTCATATCAATAGGTACTTTCTGTAGAGCCTACCTGACTATAGGCCACTGATTATAGCTATATTAAACATATAAGAACCAATCCATATGACCTCTGATGGTACCTGAATCCATAACCAACTTTTCCTGGAAGATATGCCATAAGGGTAGGGAGATGTCTTTAATTTTTCAGTTCAGAATGATCAGCACAGTGCTCGGTTCATAGTAGTTGCTATGTAAGGAAGGGATAATCGAAGAAAATGTATATGAGTTTAGGGGGTTCAGGTGAGATTTTCCAGAAAAAAATAATCCTTTAATGAAAGATTTGAAAAGGAGGAAATGATCGAAGTATATAACTAGTAAGAAAAAGCTAATTTCTGTTGTGACAGTATTTAAAAGACACTTAAAGTCTTTAGGGCTCTGCTGCTTCATACCTCTTCCTCCGTCTCCAAAGAGGTTTGGGTTCCACCACAGGTCACTGAGAACATGTGCATATGTCTTTTGGGTTTTTACTGTGAGAGAAAGGCAGGTAACAATAGCCTTACATTTAACTTTTTAGGAGCACAAAACACCAAAGATTAAGCTATTAATGCAGAATTATTGAGAAAATGCCTCTTAAGTTACTGTTAGAATAAATAATCAAACTGAACAGTATCATATCCAGCACAAGATTAGAGTGAATTGATTCAATCAACATTAGCAGAGCAAGAAAGGAATAACATTCTGGTTTTAATGGCAAACAAACAACCCAAATCATTTTGCTAGCACTGGTGGCACTCTTGCAAGTTGTTCCTTGGAACATAGTTTAAGAAATAACTGGGTCTTGGGTTAGAAAGAATTAAGATTGTGGAGGCTTTTGTGCAAGAGGACGGCCCAAGTGTGGGGCTGCCTGAAGGCTCAGCCAGATAGCTGATGGTTGCAGCCTTGGCTTGACTCACACTTAGTGGCCCAGAAGAAACACTAAGACATTACTGGGTTAGGTAATGAATAATGGGTGTGGCCTGGTTCTTGAGGAGCCATGACTCACTGTAGCATGTTTTAGCCCTATGTGAGCCCTGGCCATGAATGAGGTTCCCTGCAAGGAGAGGGAAGCCAAATGACATGTCTTATACACCTCCTTTTATTACAACAACCACATTTGAAAAAGTTAGAGCCTGGCTTTCCTAGACAGTGGGGTCTACAAATTAGAGAAGCTGCATCCTGATTCCCCAGCCACTGGAATTTGGAAGGCAGGAACAAAGACGTCAATATATTAACATTGTTGGTTAGCTCCTTGAGTGGAGCCTATTACACATACTTGTCACCTTCTGGAGGGCTCAGAGAGGAAGGGAAACAATTATACAGTCACAACATGGAGCAAGTGGGATCTTAGGAGTTTTGCTCAACCTTCTAGGGTTTGCAGCAATAGCTCTGCCAAATGCTTAGTCTAACTGAACCCTTTAAGTGACAGGAGTGTCACTTTTCCTGTGGCATCTCATAAAGCTGGATAACTTTTCCAATTATAGCCCTCCCCAAGAGTGTCATTCCAACCTTTGCACGCTGGTTCAGCCATCAGCACAACTTCACTCTTTTAAGAATCTTGTGACTATTAAGAAGTGTTGTGTTTGAGATGGACCTTTTTAAAATGTGGGTGTTCCTGTAGTTTTCTGGGGTCCTTTCTATAACTTAGGGACCTTCTTTCTCTGCCAGTCTTTGTATCTCCTCCAAATAACCTCATCCAATTGTCATCAACCATGAACGCCCATCAGAATCATCCAGGGGCCTATAAATATCCTGATGTCCAGGCCTCATTAAGTCATACTCCTTGGGGGTGGAACAAAAGCACTGGTATTTTGTTTTTATTTGTTTGTTGTTGTTTAGGAAGAGGCAGGGAGAGAAAGACAGAGAGACAGGAACATTGAGCTGTTCCTGTGTGTGCCATGACCAGGGATCAAACTGGCAACCTCTGTGCTTTGGGACAACTCTCCAACCAACTGAGTTATCTGACCAGGGCTTAATTTATTGATTGATTTTTAGAGAGAGAGGAAGGGAGAGGGAGGGGAGGGGGAATGGAAGCCTTCATTTGTTGTTCCACTGGATCGTGCATTCACTGGTTGCTTCCTGAATGTAGTCTGACTGGGGATCGAACTCACAACTTTGTCGTTTCGGGACAATGCTCTAACCAACTGAGCTAACCAGCCAGAGCTAGCATGGTATTATTATTATTATTATTATTATTATTAAATGAAAAGAGGGGAGATAGAGAACACTGGTATTTTTAAAGCTCCCCAGAGGATTCTGCTATGCAGCCAAGGTTGAGAACCATTGCCTTGTTTCTAGAAACTGGTTAACCTCTTAAAATTACTATGGAATAAGGCATCTTAGATTTCAGTCCTGACTCTACCACTTGGTAACTCTTTGTGTTATTGTGTCCATGTCCTTATCTGTTACACAGAGAAAATAGCAGTGCCTACTCCAAAGACTGTTGAAATAACTGCGTGAGAACACATTAAGACTTAGGAGTGAGTCTCTGGTATGTAATGAGTACTCTAGAAATTTAACTCAGAACCTAGGACAGGACCCCGCAAATATTAATACACTATCTGTGCTGTTACCACAAGCCAGGCATTCTAGCACTTCACAGGTCCTACTTACTATACTCTGTTGTATTGATTCAGTATAAGAAAAGTGACATAGCAAAATATATTTTGGGACCTCTTTACTTAGTAAGCTCCGTTGTTCCAGAATGCCCACTTAACTCATGTCCTGGTGAATCTTTTGCTGTGTAACGATATATCACCCCAACACTTAGTGTATGAAAGTAACAATTATTTTACTTGTGAATTTGTAATTAAATGGGAGCATAGCCGGAACTCCTCTCTGTTCTAAAATGGCTCAGCAAAGAACTGGAGTAGCCACATTCAAGACAGCTTAATCATGGACTCCAGCCATGCTGGAACCACCTGGTGGCCTAGGCTTCTCACTGGAAGCTTCAGGCTAGCTCTGGTTTGAATGGGTTGGAATAGAAGACTCTTGCTATGAGAATACAGCTCTCCCTCTCAGCCTCTCTACTCCCCATTCCAAGAGGAGCAGTGTCTGTGCTTGGGGAGAAGCCAAGCAAAGCAAAAGATTTCAACAGAGAACGGAGGAAACACACCCACTGGGGTTCTCATAGCAACATAATCACGCACAGGCAGCAGCCTATTTCGGTGGGAGCTTGTCTCAGCTCCCCTCTTCTGTTAGTCACAGAATGGATTCATGGCACAAGCAGAAGCAGTGTGGGATGGGGTCAGAGGAGAGTGTTGGACTGAAAGGCAGGAGGTGGGGAGATGCTCTCAGATGTTCCTGCAGCTGGCTGAAGGATCACGGACAAATGTCCTTTGCTTTCTTATTTGTAAAATGAGAGGACTGGACTAAAGGGCTGTGAGGATGCTTTCCTTTCTGGTTTTCTTTGATTGGACAAGTACTGAGACCATCTTGGTAGGCGATCAGATGTTGCAGGATTTTTGTCTCTGAGAAAGATACTTAGATAAAATGGGGTTCAAGAGAGTAAGAGTCATTCTTTAGATTCACCTTATTTATCCCCCACCACTTTCTGTACATTAGCAGGATGTGAAAAGAAAGGAAAATGACCAAGTGTTGTCAAAGACTCGCTCACTCACCTCCAACACTAATCCAGGTCTGTGATCTGAGAAAGAAAAAGGTTAAAGAGGTTAACTTCATTTTTTTTTTCACTTAAATTTGTTCCTTAAGACTCTCTCTCTCTCTCTCTCTCTCTCTCTCTCTCATTCACTTCAGCCTCTTGCCTGTTCTCTTTTCACTTTTCTTCCTCTCCATCCTCTCCTCTCATCTCTCTCTTCCACTTATTGCAATGTGTGCTCTCTTTTCCCTAGGACTAACTAGGTGATGAAGGCATCCTTAGATCCTGGCCCATTTCTTCAATGGACTCTGGGGTTAGTTGAGGACAATCAGGCTCACACTTCTTGGCTGTCAAAGGCGGTGTTCAAAAACAAATAGGATATGCACAAAGGACTGATCGTCCCATAGAAGTATGGGGATGAAATGAAGAGAACCAGGATACCCAGGGAGGATCTTTTAGGTCCCTGTACTTGAATTATGGGCTGAAAGCTTGAAAGTGTATCTGTCTTTGAAGGAGCTGGCTTGAGTGGCCTGTTGTAATCACAGAGACAGAGTGAGATTCTCCCTCCCCCTTGTTCTATCTCTCACCAGCCTGACAGATGGCCGGTAAGACAGGGCGGACAAATCTCTCAAAGAGAAGACAAGAATGCATTGTATAAAAATTAACACCCCCTGCTGCCGCCCAAACTCCCTTAAAAAAGGATCAAGAGAATCCTAATGGGTACCTGACATGTTCTCTCTCTCCTTAAAAGGGACTTCAAAATCTGATGACGATGGGGGAGGGGTCAGCAGGAAGAAGAGAAATTGGTTGTGTGTGTGTGTGTGTGGGGGGGGGGGTGCTGGCAGGGAAAATTAGGTTAGGGGGAGCATGACCGCAGGCTCTTCCACTTGATTTTATCCCAGCCTCGTTCTCAAGCCACCTTTGGCTGAACCTTCGCCCCACCCAGTCTGTGAGAGGCTTGGAGCCCCAAGTGCCCTGGATAAGGAGAGTGGGAGAAAGGGAGAGAACAGGATACCAGACTTAGCCCTAGAGTTGAAGGAGTTAAAGACCCTCCCTCATCCAGGCTTCCCAGACCCTTTGCCCAGGAAGGAGCTAGGAATTGGCAGAAAACCGGGGAGTTGGGGGTGGAGGGGTGGGGGCGAGGTAACTGTGGCCCAATCTTGCCCAGAGCTTGTCCTCGGTGGGAGGACGCACACCGGGTCTAAGAACCTGCAGGAGTCCAGCGCCGGCGCCTGCTTTCTCCCAGCCTCCCGCGTGGCCCCGCCGCGTCCGCGCAGCCCTTGCCCCCGCGCGAGTTGTCCGCAGCTCCGGGCGGTGGGGGCGGTCAAGAGACCCTCGCAGCCCCGCGGAGGAGGCGGGCCCAGGGGCGTCGGGGGCCCTCGGTCTGCGCCCAGCAGCCGCCTGCTCTGCCGAGCCTCCTACCCCGCCCCCACTCACCCGGCTCAGCCCCTAGGAGAGACGCGCAGGAAGCGTGTTGCTTCGCCCAGCGGATCCGCAGAAGTTGAACGGAGTTGGTGGTTGCCTCTCGCCGGCCGGACTTTGCGAACAGCGGGGAGAGAGACGCCGCCGCCGCGGAGCCTTCCGGGCTGCCTCCCTCCTGCTTAGCCCGCAGCGCGGGTGGAGAGGGGCGGGGAGGGGGTCGGGTGCGCGAGAAGAACTTGAAACTGTGTGAAGGCATCCGAAGCAGATGAGAAGGAAGGAAAATAAAACAAAGTGGAGACTGCAGGAAAGACTCAACCGTGGTTGATTGTATCGGCTGACGCTCCGGCAAAGGGGCTGGGTTGAGTTTTTTTTTTTTTCCCCTCCTTCCTCCCATTCTCTCTCTTTCTCTCTCTCTCTTTTAAAGCTACACCAGCTCTCTCTTTCTATACTATCTCTGTATCCCCAAACCCTTGCTGGCTCTTATGGGCATGAAACACTCCTCCCGCTGCCTGCTCCTAAGGAGGAAAATGGCGGAGAACGCTGCCGAGAACACCGAGGTAAGACGGCGAGAGGCCCGGGGCTCCGGGCGACCCCGGCTGCCCACCGACCACCGCGCCGCCGCCGCCGCCGCTGCCGCCGCCGCCGCCGCCGCCGCCGCCGCTGCTCCACACTAGAGCCAAACTTTCCCCAGTTCTATCCCGCTTGCTTCTGCCGGCCGGGTGCGTGTGCGCGCCTGTGTGTGTGTGTGTGTGTGCGCGTGTGTGCGTGTGTGCGTGTGTGTGTGTGTGCGCGCCTGTGTGTGTGTGTGCATGTGTGCGTGTGTGCATGTGTGTGTGTGTGTGTGTGTGTGTGTGTGTGTGTGTTGGGGTGGGGGGAAGACAGTGCATGTCTCAGGTTCACCCCTCTGAGAATGCAAAAGAGTCGCTCTCACCCCATCACTGCTTCACTCCATCCCCGGAGCTCTCCTGCCACCCGCCGCTTGCTTTTTTTTTTTCCCAAACCCGAATCCTGGGTAGCTCCGCTCCCCTGCCCTCTCCCCTGCTGTATGAGGGTTTCAGAGCCCTGGGTTTGTGCAGAGCTGGGCTCGGTGACCCTGCGGCCAGGTTTGCTCCCTGCAGTGCCGTGACCATCTCTAGCCGCTGCCTCAGATTGACCCTTCAAGTTCGAGTCCCTGAGCTCTCGGTCTCCACAGCGCCGCGGAGAGCTCCCGGCCGCAGGGGGCAAAGCTGAGCTGGTGGTGGGACTTGGGCACCGCCAACAGACCCTCGGCCCAGATTCGGGCCGTGGAGAGCAGTGCAATACTCGAGTGTTACAGCCGTCTCCGGGGCGCTCCACCTGGGGAGCGAGCGCGGACCGCGACCCCTTCAGCACCAGGGACAGCGCCCGCGCCTGCCGCAGCCGAGCCCGCGCCGGCGGTGGTGGCCGCGCGCCTCGGGCTGCAGCGACAAATGAGTCTGCAGCCACTCGTCCCGCAGCTTTGCAGTGTCGCTCTAGCTCCACAAATCGCGCTCTTGCCCCCCGCTTTTGGCAGCCCAATCGCTGCCCTTTCTCTACTTTCGAGTTGGCCCTGAGCCGCAAAGAGCCCTGCTGGGTTTTGCGTCCCAGTGCTGAAGGCTGTGTTCTCTAGCTCCGCACTGACCCCGCTGTCGTTACAATTGGACTAGTCCGTAGGTTCTGGGCACCTGTAGTCACGAAGGGGATCAGCGTGGGCAGTCCCCTTACCTTCCTGGAGAGACGGCGAGCCGAGGTGGGGGCGGAGTGGGGTAAGTGTGTGAAGATCGTCCCTTACTCGGTGGCAGGAGAAAGGCAGGGAGCAAACTCTCCGACTCTATTAATAGTCGGGTGTCTGGTGGGGCTGCCGTGCATTTCACATATGGTTACCCATATGCAGCGTGGGGCAGGGATGGAGGTGTGGCGCCGCGATTATCTCTCTGTCCTTCTGGAATGCAAAAAGGTGCAGAGACCCTTTCCCTATCTTCTTCCGGTGAGGTCTGAACTGCTGTTAACCCCACCCCCACAGCGTAGGCAGCAAAGCGTTTTAAAAACCCATGCTTTGAGTGGCTAGAAGCAGCATGCATCTGGCAAGTGTCGATTTTGAAACCAACAAGCTCTGGGGCTTGAAAACAGCGGGATATTCCGTTGCTAATGACGTCTCCTTGAGTTAGGGCAAAGGCAGCAAGCCTGCAGTCCCCGGAACACTTGCCCTTCCCCACTCCGCACCCCGCACGGGGGAGCAGACATTCAGAATGATGTGTAGTGCAAGGCGCCTAGCCTTAGCAATCCTCTTTCCGATCGCCCACCCGAGAAAAAGGTTTCTAAAAATAGCTCGGAGTCAAGGCTGCACTGTAAAGTGTTGGACTAGCGGACACATAGCAGTCCCTGCAGCTAGGTAGCTGGAGCGCTGAAAGCAAGAAACAGCCGCCCCCACCACCTACCTCCCCGTCCCTCTTGGTTCATAAAAAAAGTTTTTTAGGGTCTTTAGCTCTTCCCCCCCCCCAACCCCAGCTGTTGAGGAGAGTCGGGTGCAGATTGCTACTGGATTCCTCAGCGTGCAGCAGCGGCCCCTGAGCTCCCCACCTCGGCCAGGGTTAAAAGCGTCCTGAGCAGACAATCAACACGCGCCAGGCTATTTTTACTTGCTTCCCCCGCGGCTCAGCCCTCCCCCTTCTCAGCAGTTGCACATGCCAGCTCTGCTCAAGGCATCAATGAAAATAGCAGTAGAGGCTCGGAGCTTATGCGAGAAAAAAGAAAAAAAAAAAAAAAGACACGTGGCGCATGGAGATGGTGGGAGTGGTAGGCCATGGGAGCTCCTTAAAGGGTGTGAATCTGGGGGTTCAGTTCTTAGCAACTTCCCTGAGAAGGGGAGGAATTCAGATGTACCCAGTGTTCAAATGTGGCCAATGAAGCCATCCAGGCTGCATGACAATCACTTGATTTTTCTCCAGGAACTGTCTGTTTTGGAATAAGCCAGGACTACAGTAATAGTTCCAAAAGTGGGGAATTGTGGGTTTGCCTGTCAGTATGGTGGGAGAGAGGGGGCAAGGATGCCTCTGTGGTGTGTGTGTATTAGTGTGTGTGTGTATGTGTGTGTGTGTGTGTGTGTGTGTGTGTGTGTGTGTGTGTGGTGCTGTGCTCATGGTGGTAGTGGCTTTTGTTCTTAATTGAACATGTCTTTATCAAGCACTGACTCTGGACCAGGGATAGTCAGGTACCCCAGATCTAAAGATGACGGCCACCAGGTCCCTCCTCTCCAGAGACTATTCGTCCAGTGGACAGTGGTGCCAAGTCACCCAGCTAATCCTGTAGCACTGTTTCTTGCCTTTTGTTCGTGTTGTTTGCAAGCACTTTATTTCTTTTCATTCTCACAATAATCGTGTGAAATAAGCAAAGGTTAATATATATTAATTTTTTTTGTCCCCCACTCTATAGCTGAGGACACAGGCTAAGAGGTCCTGTAATTTCTGAAGTCACCTGGCAGACTAAGTCAGCCTTGGAACACAGCTTGATCCCACTTCTGATTCCTTGCTCTTTGCTCTACGTTCATTCGTACTTCCAAAAAGATGCCACGTGTGAATGGGAGTAGGTGAGGAGGGGAAAGAAAAGAGGATTCCTTTGGAAGGGAGAGATCAAATGTTGGGGGTAGGCAAGAATGACAGGAGAAGGCTTTCTTTCCCAAGGTAAAAATAGGGAAAGATATTTTAATTGTTAGGCAAGAAGGAGAAAGTGAAGAATAAGATTACTTACATTGGGCCCTGGCTGGTTGGCTCAGTGGTAGAGCATCGGCCTGGTGTGCGGGAGTCCCGGGTTCGATTCCCGGCCAGGGCACACAGGAGAAGCGCCCATCTGCTTTTCCACCCCTCCCCCTCTCCTTCCTCTCTGTCTCTCTCTTACCCTCCTGCAGCCAAGGCTCCATTGGAGCAAAGTTGGCCCCGGGCGCTGAGGATGGCTCCATGGCCTCTGCCTCAGGTGCTAGAATGGCTCTGATTGCGGCAGAGCGATGCCCCAGATAGGCAGAGCATCGTCCCCTGGTGGGCATGCTGGATGGATCCTGGTTAGGCGCATGCGGGAGTCTGTCTGACTGCCTCCCCATTTCCAACTTCAGAAAAATACAAAAAAAAGAAAAAAAAAAGATTACTTACGTTGGGTGCTGAAACTCTCTCAACAAGCAAAGTCGGAGCTGGGGCAGTGGGGACATCAAGGCCACAGGCTTGGTAGGCACAGTTGGCACTGGGTGGCCCTGATGCACCCTTTAACTACTAGGCCACATTTCCTTTAACTTGAGCTCATTCCCCTTATGAATGGAAGGAAGTGCTGGACCCTGGCAATGGTAAACACACAGCAATATCAGTTCTGTTTCTGCTTTCTCCGGCTCCCCAAATATGCTTCTCCTCCTCGGATGAGGGCGCCTGTCCCCGCTCTCCTCAGCCTCTCCTCTGCTGTTCCTGACACATCACCAGAAACCTTCTGACATGGCCCTCTAAAATATCAGCAAAACCTCCATCTCACCCTTCTTTTTCCATCCACTCTCAGTGCCTGAGGCTGGTCATCCTCACCTCTGCCCTCACTGAGGCAGTAGCCTCTCAACTCTTGGTCCTCTTCTCTAATCCAGCCACATTCTTACTGCTCAATGGGTTTTCAGAAGCACAAATTTACTCCTGATCAGTCATCTCTTAAAAAGCTTACCATGTGCTCTATTTTGTATAGGATACAGGATAGATCTTTGTTATTTCTTAGCATAGTGTACAAGGCCCTTTAATGCCTGTCCCATGCAATTCTCTATATCAGTCACTGACACTGTGTCTGAATGCTTTTGTGCCTACTGATCCTTCTGCCTGGGCTGCTCTCTCCCACTTCTCTCTGGGGAAAAAAAAATCTTCCTTAATCTGCAAGACCCAAGGCCACTTCCTCTGGGAAGCCTTCCCAGATATGCTACTTATCCTCTGCCTTCATAGAGAGGGAGTGCTCCCTCTTCCTCTTGCTCTTCACACCTGCCTCTCACTTTCCCTATTCAAGATAATTGGTTCCTTATATATGTATTTCTCCAGTTAGATAATGAACTTTTAAAAAATATCCCAATTTTCAACAGTGTGCCTGACACACAGTAAATAATAAAGTTAATAAATGTCTTCTGAATGGACTCACGGAATTATGAACAAGCTCATGAGCCTTCTGAGTTTTTGCCACTCATGGCTTTCTGAAAGCAGGGCATTCTATCCTCCACCCTCTGCTATATTTACATGACTGTGGATCTTTAAAACTCAAAGTAGATAGAGTGTCAGCCTGGCATGCAGATGTTCTGGGTTCGATCCCAGGCCAAGGCATACAGGAGAAGCGACCACATGCTTCTCTTTTTCTCCCTCACCCACTTCTTTCTCTCTTTCCTTCTCCCAGCTGGTGGTTTAAGCATCGGCCTCTGGTTAGTTCAGTTGATTCATGCATCAGCCATGGTCAGTGTGCACGAGGGAGTCTGTCTCACTGTTTCTCTTCCTCTCACTTAAAAGAAATAAAAAAAAAAAACCCAACTCAAAATGAGTGAATATTCTGGGAATCAAGGTGCTGCAGCAATTCAGAACATGGGTACGTTTTGGTTATTCATGTACCTATTTAATACTGGTAATTTTTGGCTCTTAATATGTGGTGTTCTTCTGAATGGAAGATAGACGGATTAATCACAATGCCCAATTATGAACCTTGGGGGATAATGGAAACTTGTGAGTTGCTGCTAGCTTTATCAATTCTTGGAGAAACTCTTAATATATTGTTGATGGTGATGACTCCCTGATTAGGGTTTTAGCACCTCAAACGAGAGCTCCCCAGGGTGATAGAGCAACTTTATCATCAGAGACTGAATTATGAATGTTCTATTGCCTTGCTAACCCAGGGAGAGAGAATAGTTTGGATTGGGAGAAATTCTACACTAGCCCAATGGGACTAGGGGTACCTGTAAGAGCCGAGCTGACTTCTGACATGGCGCATGCTGGTGGCTTTAGCTAATGGATGCCTGTCTTAGGAAGTTCCTTTCAGCTGCGGGGTCAGGGAATTGAGAAAGAAGAGAGCAAGAAGAGGGGGAGAGGAGGAAGGAGCTGGGCCTACTTGTCTGAGGATAGTCTGCAACCAAGTCTCTTTCTGAAGAGTGTGGGGCTAACTAACCATGTAGCCTCTGGCAACAGTCTGCCTGGTTTAAAATCCAGCTATGAATTTAGATGTGCTGTTACATTGAGCATGACTTAACCTCTTGGGGCCTCATAATGTTGCTGCGATTATTAAATGAATTAATTCATGCAGAGGGTTTAGAACATGGTGAGTGCTCAATAACTGTTTATGATTATTATCCTGCTCGCTTTTGGAAGCCTTGCCAAAATAAGTGCAAACCGGATAAACTCTCCTGCTTCTTCGTTTCTCTGCCAAGATGATCCATAAACCATAGTCCACATCAATTTTTTTCTTCCTTCAGCAAATAGCTATTTCAGTCCATAAGTGAGCTCTGGAGAATTAAGAAGATACCCACATTTTTCCCCCTGTGAAATCTGGCTTTTCAGAGAGTCCTCAATTGGCTTTTGGCTGTTGGCAGGGTGAAACACAACACTCTCATCTCCAATTCAAGAGTGGGTTTCATTTCCTCCTCTGTTAACTGCGCGGCGAAGTGATTATCACATACCAGCGTGGAACACGCAAGAATCTGTAAAAACAGTACTTGCACCTTGGAGGGAAAAAATGGGCAACATGACAATTCACAAGCTGCGGAGGTAACTGGAAGTGGGATGATGCTGTTGTGTGAAAAGCAGACTTTGTTGTTCTGCTGTGGACTGACTCAGTGGGAGAATAGAGAAAGCATTGTCCAGAAGGGACCTCCGAAAGGCCACTCTGTCCATGCTGCTGCTGCTGAGCACTCTTAACCCCAGATGACGTGCAGCTGGCCACTTGGTACAAAGCTTTGGAGGAGGCGATTTCCCCAAACTCCTCATGCATCTCAGTAGTCAGGAAGCTTCCTTAGGTCTGAACTCAGTCTCTTTCATTGCAATCGGAATCACCTCTGTTTATATTATTCTAAAAGGAGATAAAAATTGGCCAGTTACCTTTACATTTTGGGCTGTCTTAAGGCTGTGTCACCTACTTTACTACTAGTCTTTGTTTTAAGAGACTCCAACCCCTTTCTCTGATAGTCTGGCAGTAGCCCTGTAATAGGAACAGCCAGCAACTCCAGTGTTATCCAACCCATGGGATATTTCACACATCAAAGGGCTTTTCTACTTCACTTGTCACAAGTCCCTCAAGCACCACAGCTTTCCCCAGATTTGTAATGGATGACCTGTAAGTAAAGATTTCTTTTTAAAATGTAACTTTATAACAGCCAACAGATTGATGTGCACATTTTCTTTCTTTTTTTTTTTTTTGTATTTTTCTGAAGCTGGAAACGGGGGAGAGACAGTCAGACAGACTCCCGCATGCGCCCGACCGGGATCCACCCAGCACGCCCACCAGGGGCGAAGCTCTGCCCACCAGAGGGCGATGCTCTGCCCCTCCGGGGCATCGCTCTGCCGCAACCAGAGCCACTCTAGCGCCTGGGGCAGAGGCCAAGGAGCCATCCCCAGCGCCCGGGCCATCTTTGCTCCAATGGAGCCTTGGCTGTGGGAGGGGAAGAGAGAGACAGAGAGGAAGGAGGGGGGGGTGGAGAAGCAAATGGGCGCTTCTCCTATGTGCCCTGGCCGGGAATCGAACCCGGGTCCCCCGCACGCCAGGCTGACGCTCTACCGCTGAGCCAACCGGCCAGGGCCACATTTTCTTTTTTTAATTTTAATTTTTATTTTAAATGAGAGGAGGGGAGATAGAGAGACAGACTCATGCATGCGCTTCTACTGGAATCTACCTGGCAACCTTGGCAACCTCCATCTGGAACTGATGTTCGAATCAACTGAGCTATCCTCAGTGTCTGGGGCTGGTGCTTGGACCAACTGAGCCACTGGGGGAAGAGAGAGAGAAGGGGGAGAGGAAAGAGAAGAGAAGCAGATGCTAGCTTTTCGTGTGTGCCCTGACCAACAATGGAACTTGGGACATTCATATGCTGGGTCAACACACTATCCACTGAGCCAACCAGCCAGCGCCCATTGTTTCATTTTTTGTGCTATTTCTTTTTAACATATCCAGATATGTAATATCTAAAAACCAGTGCTTCTCTATGTAAGGTCAAGGAATTGTGCATAATGAGATCTCTCTCTTTTTCACATGACACTTAAAATGTTTTGGCATATATACTGCTCACAAAAATTAGAGGATCAGGGAACGTGCAGATACTCCAGTACTTTCAGCCTTGTGTACAGTACATTTTCACCAATGAAATAAAAGTTGGCTTTGTATCTCATTTGCATAACTGGACAACCTTCTTTGACTTGTTGTTCACTTTTCTGATGTTCTTATTTAATAAAAAAAATCAAGTGCTTCTTTTTTTATCGCTTCATATTCATTTTGAAATATACCCTAATATTTGTGAGCGGTGTATCATCATGTTTAATGCATGCCATCATACATTGCATGCATATACATGTTACATAATGTACACTGTGTGTGTGTGTGTGTGTGTGTGTGTGTGTATATATATATATAAAACACACTATGAGTTACACAGTATCCCTACATTGTACAGATGAAGATCCAAAGCATAGAAAGCTAGTGTTACTTGCCCAAGATCCTAATCCTAACAGCTAGGAACTGGTGGAGCTGGGACTCAAACTCTAGTTTTCTAACCACCAAGATTCATGTGTGTTTTCCAGTTTGCTAGGCTATGATGGCATCAGAAGGAACAGAGTAAAAACTTAACATATGAAGAGAAAGAGTGGAGAAATAAGAAATGGTGAATTTGGGAGAAAGCAAGAACAGGACATCAGCTCCCACCTTTCATTTCCCAGGTCTTCTTTTCCTGCCTCCATCACCACCCTGCCATCTGTCACTATCACTCTCCTCAATACTATGCCCTATGGGTGGCAGGGACATGTATAATTTGTGGCCGGCACAACCCCCACTCCATGCCACCTACTCATCTAAGTCATTCCTATGCTTGGGGTCCTAGTTGGTGGGCCAGGGGGAAACTCATTTAATGAAGTACATCTCTTTGAAAACTAGACCCAAGGCCATCCACACTAAGTCTGGATTCTCATCCGGCTTTCTTGGGATGAAATGAATAGTAGATGCTTCAGGATAGAAACTTCATTTTTAAATTTATTTTTGTAGTTTTGTCACTTGTGTTAAGGCTGCTGTACCAAAGGACCACAAACTGGGTGGCTTCAAACAACAGAAATGTATTTTCTCACAGCTCTGGAGGTTAAGAGTCTGAAACCCAGGTGTCATCAGGATTGCTTCTTGCTGGAGGTTCTTAGGGAGAATTTGTTCCTAGCCTCTTCTGTAGCTTCTAGAGGTTGCCAGCTGTGCTCGGCTTTCTTTGGCTTGTAGACACATCCCTCTAACCTCTGCCTCTGTCTTCATATGGCCTTCTACCTGAAGTGTGTGTCTCTATCTCTTCCTATCAGGACACCAGTCATATTGGATCAGAGACTACTGTATACGGTATGACCTCATCTTAACTTGATTGTATCTACAAAGACCTTATTTCCAAATGAGGTCATATCTACGGGTAATAGAGGTTAGAATTTCAACACATCTTTTGGGGAGATTTGATTCAAACTCCAACATCATTCAACACGGTGCCCACACATCGTAGGTCTGAGTAGAAAACGGCTGACGATGGAACTGTCAGGTGGCATTTATGGCTGGGCTGTGCAAGGGGCCCTGGTAAATTACTTTGCAGAGTGTGCTGTGTGCACATGCGTGTGTAGAAGGCATGGGCGCCCTGTCTCTCCAGGTTTATACAGTAGTTTAGGGACACTGAGTACTACCCACAGGGCTCAAAATACTCTGATATTGCCCTCGTAAAAATATTTTATCCCTAAAATAAATGTTGAAGAATATACACTACTGCGACACGTATTTTAGTTATGCCTGTCCTTACTCTGAAATTCTAACGTAGGCAGAGTGAGAATTTACAGAAATGGAAATGTTCTCAAAATTGTGGTTTTAAAGATGGATTTGTTTCTTTGTAAATACTTTATTTGTTTAACAGACTTTATAATCTTAAAAATCCTCGTAACACTGTAAATGTACTAAAGAAAGTAAATGGTAAATTTAAAAAAAGCTGATGAAAGGCTGAATGAATACATAGCAGGCCTTAGAATAGTTGCAAAGCCAGTGAAGGTCACCTCTGTCCTCTGAGTCCCTTTCCAGCTGCTCACCCCGGGTCTGCCTTGCCCACTGGCTTCCACCATCTTTATCAGGCCTTCTTGCCTGGCCAGTATCAATGATTGTATAAGAGCTACTATTCTATTGCCCTTATTACGTGTGGGGCACAGTGTTAAGTGCTTTGTAAGCATTGCCTGATTTAATTTACACCACAAGGCTACAAAAGCCACTCTCTATATTCCCATTTTGCAGTTGAAGAAATGGAAACTTGCAGGGGTTAGACCAAGAGTATAGCACTGGGAAGTAGCGGAGCTGGAGGGCTCTGAGTTGGAATGTGTTCTGCTCTTGACGCGGGCCCCTTTCCCCACTTTTTCCACATCCCCGTCCTCCAGCTGCTCCTCACCTTTGCCCACACCTGCTCCCCCTTGTTGAAAGATCTGGGAAGGAACGGATTCACTTCTATGCTTGAGAAAGGGCCCGTCAGCCTGAAATAGCCTCCCTGTCCTTGAGCTCCTCAGCTGCCTAGGTGATTTGCTTTGTCATTGCCAGAAGAATTATTTTAAGAGTAGAATTGTGAGCACGTGACTAGCTTATTTGAAGGGCTATTCTGGAGGGCAAGAGGCATAAGGACTTTCTTGGTAACTTCCAAACAATTAAACCATGTGGGCCACTGACTTCTCATTCTGAGGTTTTGCAAGGAGGTTACATGCGTAGCCTCTGGGATTAGTAAGCCCAGACCCAGCTCTCTACTCCGCCACTTACTAGTCTGCTGACTGCAGGCATCGGTGCCTTGATTTCGCCATCTAGGATACGGTGATAGCACTTTATCCTGTTGAGTTAGTGTCAGGATTAAGCGAGTTATTTCATGGAGAACATGCATTTGGCATCTGGCACATGGTAAATGCTCAAGGAAGGTTAGTTATTATTTGTGATCTGGGCTTATCCAGTGGTGTCTGAAAGTGGAAGTAGACGAATCAAGGGCCTTTACTGGTGACATTATCAAGTTAGTGGCAGCAGAGGCTGGAGGTCAACAGCCAAGGGGGGCCTCTTTGATCCAGGTTGTCGAATCACTGAATCACTGACTCGGTCACTCTCAGGTCAGCCAGCCAGAGCCTCAAAGACTCCTGACAATGGGGCTCTTTAACGGCCTCTGCCTAGCGGGCCGCTAGTCCCCATGTGGAGTGCCCCAGTTCCAGGAGGAACAGGTATCCCCGTGACCCACAGGTTAACCTATCTGTGTGCAAGCTCACATTTAGTGCTGGGTTCTAGAACTCAGCATCTAGAGCAGGGGTCCCCAAACTTTTTACACAGGGGGCCAGTTCACTGTCCCTCAGAGCATTGGAGGGCCGGACTATAAAAAAAACTATGAACAAATCCCTATGCACACTGCACATATCTTATTTTAAAGTAAAAAAACCAAAACGGGAACAAATACAATATTTAAAATAAAGAACAAGTAAATTTAAATCAACAAACTGACCAATATTTCAATGGGAACTATGCTCCTCTCACTGACCACCAATGAAAGAGGTGCCCCTTCCAGAAGTGCAGCAGGGGCCGGATAAATGGCCTCAGGGGGCCGCATGTGGCTCGCGGGCTGTAGTTTGGGGACCCCTGATCTAGAGAACGAAACTGAAACGTCATCGAGTCCCTACCGGTGTGAGAGAAATGGAGGCTGAAGAGTAAATGGCACTGAATTGCAAACCCCCTGGGGAAAGGCCACCGTCCCCATTTTCTCTGTGCCCTTCAGGAGTCTTGCTGTTGGAAAGGGCGCGGTTCCTATTTGTCGATTACTAGATTGACTGGTGATCATTTCCCACGTTTCTACTGAGGGAAACTGAGACATGGGAGGGCAGAGAGAGGACAGAAATATTTCCCAGTCTCATGTAACAAAATAGGTATTTAATCACCCAGTTAAACTCCCTGTCCTCTTGGCTGTAAATCCAGTAGACTATATTCACCGTGTGTGAGGCCTGACCCTCACACACAGCTAAGACCAAATTGGGCTAATGCCACTATAAAGGGAATGGCTATTTGCACATTTGTCAATTAGGGTTCCCTTTGTAGCCCTGTTGTGAAAGATAACCTCGTGTGAGCTGGAGTAAAGCGAAGTGGTGGCCTTTTAAGGCTGGGCCTGCGCTCCCCATCGACAGTTAAATTCTAGAACTCCATCTCTCCCTGACGAGCAGTTATGACAGCAGTTCTTGAAGGAGCCTCAATCAGAGAATCCCACACAAATGATTACAACCTATCAGAGGTGTAGATGGGATCCTAATTAAGAAATGTTCTCTATTAATGTGCATTAGTTCAACACTTGCCTCCAGGTGTGTAGTAGGAAATTGATGAATATTTATTGAATGAATAAAGGAAGTAAGCCTGTATATGAGACACATATGATGCCAACTTCCTTTTGTTAGCATCTCTTTATAATCCTTAGACCTCTCTTCTGAGCTTGGACCTGGTTAGCTGACTGCTCACAAATATCCCAAACTGTTCAGGGACCCCCTCTGGAATATCTTTTCCCACCAATCTACCTCTTTCCTGTGATCCTCACCTTGCTTAATAGAAGTCTTCAAAGTCACAAGCCCCAGCTCTCCTCTCTCCCTTCTCCACAGCGAGGCCTGGGATGTTGTGTCTCAAAGGTTTGTCCGCTTTGCCCTAGATTGATCCTTCTCTTCGCAGTCTGACCTTTGTTGTCTTAGTTCATGTCCTCGCATCTCTTGCCTGGGTCTCTGCACCAACCTCCTGGATGCTCTCCACACATCCTCCCTTTCCTTGCTTTGATTGAATCCCATGGCAGCATGCAGGTGGAAATCTGGTTATACTAAGCTCCTCCTCAAAGCTGTTCAGTGGCTCTTCTGTTATTGTTAGGTAAAAGAGCCCCCTCCTTACCATGGCATATAAGGTACTGCCCAATCAGGCTCTTGCACCCTGTTCCACCCGTATTTTTTGTAAGTACTTCCTTTCTGCTCCTGCTATACTCAACTGCTTCCCTCCCCTGATCTCCTGGTACCACCTACCCTTTTCTCAGGTCTCAGCTTAGATGTCACATCACCTCTTCCAGGAAGCCTTCCCTGACACCATCCCCTTGTGTGATCTAATAGTACCTGTGCATCTTCTGTCCCAGCACATATCACGCTATACTTTATTTGCCGATTCCTTGTCTTTAAGTTTACCATAAACTTTGTGAGAGCCGGGGCTCTGACTGTGTGGTTCACCATTGACTCCCAGCACACACCACAGGGTCTGGTACCTATCAGAGGTTTAAAACCACTTGTTCAATGAGTGACATTGCCTGTACCTTTCCTGTATGGACAATGTCCTATGAATCCTAGTGTTTAAATGAACATCTGTTTATTGCTTCCTTCCTAATACTCTGCATCAGGCTGCGTCAGCCACATAGGGTCCCACTGTAAGAGGAAATCTCTGTGCTCATAGTCATCATCCTCTTAACCCAAAGCACGGTTGTAGTTAAGCTGTTCCAGTTAGACGCTCCCTGCTACGGGACAAAACCCAAACTGTGGAGAGAATGGCTATAGTCAGTGCAAACTGGCCAAGAGGAGATACTTGGACAAACAACAGTGTAAGTTTAATGCCCTCTTAAACAGGCACAAAGTACGTCTCAGAAAGGCCTGGGAGTCAGAGCGTTGCCAGGAGCAGCGAGAATTCCCTGAGTTTCGGCAGCAGCAAGGGGTGGAAGGGAGACTGTGGGGTCTCCCCTGAAAACCGTCGCTTGAGGCAGGGGACTTTTGGGGTTTGGATCAGCCAATATATTCTTTCTCACTTGGCCTGATGCATCATCTTTGGCTGATCTGAGCAGGAGACACAGTGGGCAATGTCCTCAGACAGGCAGCTGAGCAGCCCTGAGGCTCTGGCTCCTGACCACAGGCGCTTAGGGTTCCAGGCTCCTGTTTGGGGGCCAGGTGCTTTGCCCCCAGCTTCGTCCAGGTCTCCTTTATTGGTGGTTGTCTTGGTTCATCACTGCCTTCCACTCTCCTATTAATAAGGTTAAAAATAAAATGCTCCATAATCCAAGATGTGGAGAGAACAAACCAGCGGCGTGGGCTGCCAGTGGTGCGGGACGCAAGGACATGGGCCTCAGGCCAGAGCTGGTGGCCTCCTGGGGAGGTCTAACTGAAGGCCCCCAGGCCTGTGCCCATTTCCCTTTCTTCTTCCAGCCCTGCTTCAGAGCGAGCGGGTGGTCCCAGAGCCTGTTTGGGTCATTCTCCCACCTCTGGAGGGGACCCCACACAGTCCGGTCAAGACAGTCGGCCTCTATCCTGAGCCCCAAGGAGAAACTGGCTCCCCGTTCCTTGACTGCGCACTTCAGTTCCTCAGGCCATGAGCTGGTCCCAGGCTGTGCAGAAAGAGCAGAGAACCAGGAGGCAGGACCCAGGATCCTGACTCTGTTGCCCTCTGCCCTCTGTGACTCTCAGTTACCCGTATGAAGAATGGATGATATGAACCTAATCTATCCCACTTGATGGGGGTGCCCTGAGTAAAATGGAGACAGTGGACACGAGGACACTTGAACAAGGAGGAGCTCTGTGCAAGTCTTCAATTCTGCTGTCGGTCCCTTGCTATCTCAAGTGCCTCCCAGTCCAACTCTGTGCTGTTTACTCTCAATGAGTTGGAAATGAGCTCTTTGCCATCCTCCACATGGCTTCCCTGTCCAGACATCCATCCTTACACGTGTTAAATTCATGCTGTTGAAGATAGAAGGTGTTTTCCCCCTTGGTGGCAAAGGACACAGAAAATGGAGGTTTGGGGGAAAGCAGAAAGGTGTCGTCCATCTGGACTTTGGCTTGGTGAGGAGATGGCCTCTTCTAGGGCCCTGGCGTTAACAACGGACGTAAGAGTAGGTAGGTTGCATGCAAGTATTTATCTGGGGAAGAAAGAATCTCCCTCCAGAAACCTGTGCCTTTATTTCTGCTCTCCACCTGCTGGCTCAGTCTCTTCCTCTCTTTCCCATTTTCCCAGGCATGGGCTTCTGTGCTTCTAAGAGCGATGGCTCTTTGTTTTTCAGGCAGGAGAGACTGTGTTCAGCTGTCAAGGGGTGGCAGCTCCAGATTCTTGGCTCTGGCCGGGCTCTGTGTGCCTGGATGGTGGAGAGAATTCAATCCCTGGCAGCCATTCCTTCAAATATGTTTGACCAGGCATTGATGCTTAACCTTACTCAGATGTTACGGGTCTAGCCTATTACAAATGTATAGAGGGGTAAAGAAAATGAAGCAAAAGATTTGAGTTTCAAATCTGTTAAAGCCATACTTCTTTGTCTTCCCCAGGGAGCGTGCTGGACCATTCTTTCTAAAGGGCTGGGACCTGGATTATCTCCCAGGATATAGGGCCAGGTGAGGATGTTGTATTCCTTAGGGTACTGTGCCTGGTGCAGCAGCCTGCTCCACACCAGGGGTCTGGGGGAGAGGCGATTCTCTGGCCATTTCTGCAATTACTCTCCCCTGACATGCTCTTGCCACCAGCCTTGGAGGCCCCTGTGCTACACATTACAAAGGATTATCATCTCACTTGACCAGCCAAAGGCATTAGGCACTGCTGGTCATTGAAACCCTCTCCTCTTTGGGATCCTAAGTCCTACTTTCTCCTGCCTCTCCCACATCTCTGATAACTGTTCTCTCTCCAACTTTCTTGGAAATCCTTCTTCCTTGCTCATCTCTTAATGATGCTGTCTCCAGCTTACTGCTCCTGGACGATCTCATCCTCTTCTGTGACTGCTGACACCCAGACCTGCCCTTCTAGTTGGATTTCTCTTCCTCAGTGTTCTGTAGGCACTTCAAGTTCAACATGATCCAAATCGAATTCCTTATCATTCTTCCACGTTTACTCATCGTCTCCGCCCCTGGTCCTCCTGTCTCCATGAAGGGCACTGCTGTTCTCTCCTTTACTTAGCCAGAAATCAGGAATATTACCAGAGGTCTCCCTTACTCTCACCTCTCCTACCCAATCCCAGATCATTTATATCAAAACCTTACATATGCTTCTTTCTCAATTAACATCATTTGCTTTCCTCTCCTTCTTCTCCTCACAGCCTAGATCACACCCTCATTATCTCTTGTCTGGGCCACTGCAACTGGCTTCCCAGCTTCTGCTCTCACACCTGCTAGCCCATTCTTTACTCTGCAGCATGGTGCCTGGATGCCAGAAGGATTCAGTAGATGTTGATTGAATGGATGAATGAATGAGTTATGAGTAGCAATTACTTGCTCAGAGGAGTAATGCAGGGTGGTTGTTCTGCAGCTGGTTGTCATTGTGAGTTAACATCAGGGATCACCATTCTTCACTTCATTTGGCCTTAGTGCAGCTGCTTGGGTGTTAAAATACATTTAGAATAAAGTTTGTGGGATTCGAGAGACCTGGCTGATATTGTCCAGGTTCTGCAACTTGCTTACGATGGGACAAATCTTTTCTGAGGCTGTATTTGACCTTGAGAATGCTGCAAAACCAACAATCAAGGAGTTTGAGGTCTCAGTTGCTCTGCACTTACCATACCACAGTATCCTTCAGGAAGGAAAAGGACAAAGGATAGAGAGTAAACCTGGAGAAGTAGCTGAATCCACAAGGAGGTGTCCTGTAGCCCCTCATGTGACATTGCTCAACCCCCCAGCATCACCCAATATCCTCAGAAATTTACAATGTAGGCTTCAATGCCCTGTTTCTTACTCTGTCCCTTGTGACACAATGAGCTTGGTCTTGGGGATTCTAGAAACCTCTTTGCAGAGCTCTGCTTGCTAAACCACACATAGTATGTGATTTTGAACAGCGAACTCCTGCTTCATTTCCCTTATATCTTGGCTTGAGCAGGGGTTTTATACTTAAGTAGCTAGCTGGAGAACCCCCAATAAGTCCCTTTGACTTTTTGGGCATAGTTAATAGCAACTTACCTGAAGCCAGGGGTCAGTACCATATGACTCACTGAGGTCCCTTTTGGGTTCCTAGCTGTTAATTGTCCTCTTCTCATGGTAGTTTTTAGTGACCGTAATTGTACTCTGTGATAGAGTCCATGCTGCCTTCTCTTTCCATAGTCAACTTGCCTCTTCCATGTCACTTTCCCCGTCGGTGTCAGGGAAGTGCAGAGCGTTGGTCCCTTCAAAGGCTCTGAGACGACAGCCAGTATCTGAGTGAGGAGGGTATCACGTTATTAGTCCTGGGACAATGCTTAATAGCAACAATTTTATTTCAGTGTGTGACCTCGGCAGATCCACTCCCTTCCGTATGTTATTTTGCAGCACTTCATTCTGTCCAATTTTAGATAATGAATGATCACAATTACGTCAGGTATTGCTCCATTGATTTCCTTCAAGTAGCCTAGGATAACTTATATCTTGGAATACATTTCCAGGCCCTAAATCCTGAATGGTAAGGATGAGCTGGGTGGAGAATGGGGGTAGGCGTGATCATGACTGTTCTTTGGAGAGGGAGCAATGAGGAGAGGTTCTGTGTCAGGGTCAGAGAGTTGGCTTCAGGGTCAAAGCCAGGCTCTCAGCCCTTATGGTCCATGAGTCAGGTCTTTCCAGTCTCTGCTAAATTCAGCCTTCTAAATTCCCTGCAAGGCTGTCTCTTGTCCCCTACAGAAAGCCTACAACTCACTTTCCTCCACGCTTGATGCCTGGTTGGCTGAATGGCAGAGTTCCCACTGGGTTTGGAACTCATGACCCGACTGGTGTTGGGGTGGGACTAACTAGTGTTTCAGGCTGCCACATGTGGTTTGGGGAGCAGCTGCCCACCCAAACTCTTAGAGCCTTTCCAAACGCATCAGCTCTGTCACTGGAGATCACCAGTGTAGGTTGGATTAGGGAACTCCTTGCCTCTCAAGGTGGAGGTATAGACCAGATGAAACCTGAAGCCCTTTTCTGAGTCGGCTGATGTTCTACATATGATCTTCCGATCAGAAGATAACAGCAGGGGACATTGACCACCCCTTAGAAGAGGTGTCTATTCTCCACCTGCCAGAGTCCCCTTGATACCCATAGTGGCTGTCATCACCTACACTTATTCCACTAGTTCATATCACCAGCTTGGTCCCTTTAGATGTGCCTGTTTGAGCCAAAGTATGGAATCCTGTCCCTTCTCTTTCTGAGATGGGAATCCAAGGTCAAAGAAGGTCGAAGCTGACTCAAGGATATGCAGTGAGGTTGTAGCAAAGCTCGGACAGAAATAGGAGTTCCAGGATCCTAGTGTGTGCCTTCTCTCATCACACGGTCCTGGCTCTGAGGCTGAGGACCTCTGTGTACCTCTCAGCCTTCACAAACTGCCCAATGAGAAACTTTCCTCTTCAAGATCTTTTTATAAGCCTAAAATAAAGAAAGTTTGTTAGGGTGATTCAGGAGCGAGACAACTATTTGTGTCTAATTGTGAAAACAATGAAGTACTTAAGAGATACTTCAGAATGCTACACCATGGGACCTAAAAGGGATGACTTCGACTGGGAAACATTTTGGGCAGGGGCTGTCTTTAGTGGCTACCTATAGCTCAGGATTTTGACCTTGGAGCAACATGAATCTGTATTAAAATATAGGAGGCAGCTTTCCTTAGAATTGATTCCATGTCCTTTCCATTTTTTAACTCTATGACCTTGAACCATCTACTAATTTATGTAAAATAGAAATCATGTGTTCATTCTTCAGAAGATTGGTATGAAGATTGTTCAAATGAAATAACAATGAAAATGCACTTGGCATTGGGCTTGGTTAACAGATGGTGGCTGTTGTTTTGTCTGTAGTTGTGAGTGATGATTAGGATTGCTAGATGCTCACCTCTCTTGGATGAATTCAGAAAAGCAGACTTGATGTGCTTGTCAAAGTTAAGTCCAAACAAAATGACATATTTTCTTTGATGAGATGACCTATGGGCCCCATTCATCTGGGAAGGTGCTTTGGGAATGGAAGGGGAAACTGGATTCTGGCGAGACATCCCAAGTGCTCAGCTGTCTTATGTAGGCCCAACTCTGGCAGCATGAAAGCCCCGAACTCTGTCAGCTGCTGACATCAGCAACCGGTGGGGAAGACACTTAAACTTTCTGAGTCTCAGTCTCCTCTGCAGTGGGTTTGCCCATGTGTCTATCTGTGTATTTAGCCAGTTGTTCCTTCAAAAAGCATTTCCTGAGAAGGTACAATGGGTCACCCCTGTGCCAAGCATCAGGATAAGCCCTGAGAACGCAGCCGAGTAAGGAGCAGTCCTAGTTTCTGAGGAGCTTATGCTTTGTTAGGGGAGTCGATGAGGATTCCAGAAGTTGCAGGGGTATTGTGAAGACAGTAGGAGGGGTGCCAAGAAAGCATCTACAGAAGGGAGCCATTGGGGAAAGGACAAGACTCATAATTTAAAATAAGATTTCAGCATTTGCTAAGAACTGCAGTGCAAGAAGAGAGGCAAGAGCAGGCCCCCTGAAGGCTGCACGCTTCAGTTCCCTCCACTCCTTGACACTTCTTAGCACATCAAAACTGCGGGCTTTCTTCCATACAGAGATTAAACCCTCCTCTGGTAATTGCTTGGTGGTTGCATGGAAGGGGGAATTTCATGACACTCAGGTGGACAGGGACAGTCATGGAAGGGGAAATCCCATGAAACCTAGTAAGAGACCTTGGACCCTCTGATTAGCAACTTCAAAAGGCTGTCCTTGAGGGTCTGGCAAAGCGCTGAGGAACTGTCGTTCTGTTGAGAAGTGTCTTTCTGTTATGGGCTGATTACATGTTCTATGACTGCTTTCTTCACCAGGGCATTTAACTTGGTGGTGATCAAAGGGACTTGCTGTAGGGAATGACATCTGAGCCTTGTTGAAATCGTACTGGAAATGTTCATGTGTGGGCTTGGGCAGGTTGATGGCAGAAGAGAGAGAGGAGCTGGTGATTGTAGGTGGAGGAGCGGCAGGTACCATGGCCAGAAGGCACACAGGCGCAGTGCAATTAGGGGACACAGAGAAGGACACTGGGACTGGAGCAGCATTTGAGGAGGGAACCCTCGGAGTAGGCAGGAGTCAGATCATGGTGGGAAGTAGACAATGGTAAGCCTTTTGAATGAATTTGAGCTTTACCCGTAAGGACTCTGATAGCCCCAGCTTACACTTTGGCCTCATGGACAAAACTAGCCCAGCTTTCCTGGGTTCTGGAGTGCTCAGCCTCCTTCTGAGACACAGCAGGGCAGAGTGGGCCATTCACGTGAGGGAGCATCACAGGGCCAGCACAGAGAGGGATAGTCAAGCGTGGATAGGTGGTGAAACTACTTTGGGTGCCTTTGGGGCTCTCTGGGATGGAGCTACCTGGTGTAGGACTGAGGATGGGCCTCCGGGTCTGGCTTCCAGCTGTTCTGTCTCTGTGCTTTCCAGCCCTGTTCTTTGCATAGTTGCCCCAGGCATCTTGTTAAGGAAGTCATTCATTTGTTCATGGGCTCATTTATTTTTGTCTTCAACAATATTTACTAAACACCCACTCCTTGTCAGGTAGATTTTATAAACTGGGATTACAGAGGAGCCTGATGCCACCTGCATTAAGAGAGCTTTCATTTTATGGAGAAGACAGATATAAATAAATAAATGAATTACTGTCAGCTACTGATAAGAGTCCTGAAGAAAATTAAAGCAGGTAAGGGAATAGGATGAGGTAGAGGTGGCGGGATTTGCAGATAGAGTCGTCTTGAGAGGCCACTCTGCAAAGGTGACATTTGAATAATGAACATGGTGAAAGAGCAAACCATTCAAATATATGGGGGTGTTAACAGCTTGTGCAAAACCCCTGGGTCGTTTTGGAGGCATACAAAGAGCAGAATGAAGGCTGGGGTTACAGAGACTGAACAGCAGGAATGAGCTGGAGAAGTTGCAGGGCTGTCTAGGCATGTAGAGGATGCAGGAGTTCAGGAACAAAAGTTTAGAACCAACCCCTGCTCACTGAGGGAACGGTAGCTGGACTCTGGCCTCCCTACTCTCCTTAGCACATGGTTTTTCTGGGCTTCTAGGTAAGACCTTCAGGCTTCGGGACTCATAGGTATTCCTTGGGAATACTGTATAGCCTCTTAGTCTTTCCCATGATTATTAAAATTTTATTAGTAAAATGAGATGAGTACTTTCTTCCACCTTTTGGGAGCGAAGGGACCCGATGAATGAGTTCACAAGGTGTTAATTTGACAAGCAAATGCTTAGTGTGTTGTATTGACCACCCTGGCATAGTCTTCGATTTGGGAAGTTTGGAAATGATAGGAAAGATAGAATGGGACATTCTGCATCTAGATTTCTTAGGCTTTTGGTCCAAGGGTTGCTATTTTAGTGGTTTTCAAATCACCAAATTAATTTCTCTCCTTGGTTCTATCGTTTTTTTTCTTTCAATTATTTTTCATTATGGTCAAATAAACATAACATAAAATTTACTGTCTTAAATATTTTTAAGAGTAAATACCTCAATGGTAATACATATATTCACACTGCTGTGGCCATCACCACCACCCATCTCTAGAACCCTTTTTATTTTTATTTTTTTAAAAAATTGGCCCTGGCCGGTTGGCTCAGTGGTAGAGTGTCAGCCTGGCGTGCAGGAGTCCCGGGTTTGATTCCCCGCCAGGGCACACAGGAGAAGCGCCCATCTGCTTCTCCACCCCTCCCCCTCTCCTTCCTCTCTGTCTCTCTCTTCCCCTCCCGCAGCCGAGGCTCCATTGGAGCAAAGATGGCCCGGGCGCTGGGGATGGCTCCTTGGCCTCTGCCCCAGGCGCTGGAGTGGCTCTGGTCGCAACAGAGTGACGCCCTGGAGGGGCAGAGCATCGCCCCCTGGTGGGCAGAGCGTCGCCTCCTGGTGGGCGTGCCGGGTGGATCCCGGTCGGGCGTATGCGGGAGTCTGTCTGACTGTCTCTCCTGTTTCCAGCTTCAGAAAGATACAAAAAATTAATTAATTAATTATATTTACTTATTTATTTATTTATTTATTTATTTATTTATTTATTTATTTATTTTGTATCTTTCTGAAGTTGGAAACCGGGAGGCAGTCAGACAGACTCCCGCATGCACCGGACGGGGATCCACCCGGCACGCCCACCAGGGGGCGATGCTCTGCCCCTCTGGGGCGTAGCTCTGTTGCATCCAGAGCCATTCTAGTGCCTGAGGCAGAGGCCACAGAGCCATCCTCAACACCCCGGCAAACTTTGCTCCAATGGAACCTTGGCTGCAGGAGGGGAAGAGAGAGACAGAGAGGAAGGAGAGGGGGAGGGGTGGAGAAGCAGATGGGCGCTTCTCCTATGTGCCCTGGCTGGGAATCAAACCTGGGACTCCTGCACGCCAGGGTGACGCTCTACCACTGAGCCAACCGGCCAGGGCTTAATTTAATTTTTATTTATGATTTTAATTTTTGTTTACATAGATTCAAGTGTCCCACCAAATATATCTCCCCCCATCCCCTTATTCCCCTCGGTCCCCCTATGCCCCCCTCCCCTCAGTTCCTTCCCCCCTTCCCTCCAGGATTTGCTGTCCTGTTCTCTATAATGCTGTGTTATGTATATATAATTTCATTAATCTCTTTCCCTTCTCTGATCCGATCTTCTCTTCTATTTTCCCTCTGATCACTTTCCCTCTGGTCCTTTTGAGCCCGCCTCTGCCTCTTTTCCGTTGCTCAGTTCACATTATTCATTGGATTCTTCAAATGAGTGAGGTCATATGATATTTTTCTTTCTCTGCCTGGCTTATTTCACTTAGCATGATAGTTTCCAGGTCCATCCATGTTGTTGCGAATGGAGAGATTTCCTTCATGGCCACGTAGTATTCTATTGTGTATATGTACCACTATTTTTAATCCACTTGTCCACTGATGGACACTTGGGCTGTTTCCAGATCTTGGCTATTGTAAACAATGCTGCAATAAACACATGGGTCATTTCTTCTTTTGAATCAGTGATTTGGTATTCATAGGATATATTCCCAAAAGTGGGACAGCTGGGTCAATGGGCAGTTCCATTTTTAATTTTTTGAGGAATCTCCATACTGTTTTCTATAGTAGCTGCA
Source organism: Saccopteryx leptura (assembly GCF_036850995.1). Taxonomy (NCBI): domain Eukaryota; kingdom Metazoa; phylum Chordata; class Mammalia; order Chiroptera; family Emballonuridae; genus Saccopteryx; species Saccopteryx leptura. Next base: position 114,923,583 of record NC_089504.1, read on the forward strand.
CCAACTGCATTCCCACCAGCAGTGCAGGAGGGTTCCCTTTTCTCAGCACCCTCTCCAGCACTTATTATGTGTTGTTTTGTTAATGAGCACCATTCTGACAGGTGTGAGGTGGTATCTCTTTGTGGTTTTAATTTGCATTTCTCTAATGATTAGTGATGTTGAGCATTTTGTCATATGCCTATTGGCCATCTGTATGTCCTCTTTGGAGAAGTGTCTATTCATTTCTTTTGCCCATTTTTGATTGGATTGTTTATCTTCTTGGTGTTGAATTTTACAAGTTCTTTATAAATTTTGGTTATTAACCCCTTATCAGATGTATTGGCAAATATATTCTCCCATTGTGTGGGTTGTCTTTTTATTTTGTTAATAGCGTCTTTTGCTGTGCAAAAGCTTTTTAGTTTCATATAGTCCCATTTGTTCATTCTGTCTTTAATTTCACTTGCCCGTGGAGATAAATTAGCAAAAATATTGCTACGAGAGATGTCGAAGAGCTTACTACCTATGTTTTCTTCCAAGATGTTTATGGTTTCACATCTTACATTTAAGTCTTTTATCCATTTTGAGTTTACTTTTGTGAATGGTGTAAGTTGGTGATTCAGTTTAATTTTTTTGCAAGTACCTGTCCAATTTTCCCAACATTATTTGTTGAAGAGGCTGTTTTTACTCTGTTGTATGCTCTTATCTTCTTTGTTAAATATCAGTTGTCCATAAAGGTGTAGGTTTATTTCTGGGTTCTCTGTTCTGTTCCATTGATCTATATGCCTGTTCTTTTGCCAGTACCAAGCTGTTTTGAGTACGATGGCCTTGTAGTATAACTAGATATCAGGAATTGTGAAACCCTCACTATTCTTTTTTTTCAGGATTGCTGAGGCTATTCGTGTTCTTTTTTGGAAGAACCCTTTTTATTTTTCAAAGTTAACGTCTATACTCATTACATATTAACTCCCATTCCTCCTCCCCCAGCTCGTCGCCACTGCCATTCTTTGTCTCTGTGAATATGACTACTCTAAATACTTCATGTAATGGGATCCTACAGTATTGTGTTTTTGTGACTGACTGATTTCATTTAGCGTAATGTCCTCAGAGTCCATCCATGTCGTATCACATGTCAGAGCTTTCCTCTTTTTTAAGGCTGAATCATATTCCATTGTTTGTAGATACCATATTTTGTTTATCCATTCATCCACTGATAAACAACTGGGTTGCTTCCACATTTCACTTATTGTGAATAATGCTGTTATGAACATGGTGCACAAATATCTCTTTGAAACCCTGCTTTCAAATTCTTTTGGTTGTATACCCAGAAGTGGAATTGATATGGTAATCCTATTTTTAATTTTTTGAAGGAAGCACTGTACTGGTTTCAACAGTGGCTGTATCATTTTATTCTCCCACCAGCGAGTTCACAGGGTTCCTGTTTCTCCACATCCTTACCAACACTTATTTCCTGTTTCTTTGTTTTTCATTATCAACCGTCCTACTGGGCGAGAGGTGGTAGCTCCTGCTTCAATATGCATTTTCCTAAAGATTGGTTCTATCGATTTCTGCTTCATATGTTTTGCATCTCTTTTATTAGATGAATAAACATTTGAAATTGTTATGTCCTTTTGATGAAGTGACCCCTTTATCATTATGAAAAGTTCCTCTTTTCTCTGATACTATTTGATCAGCAATCTACTTTGTCTGATATTACTATAGTTACTTTCACTTTTTCATTGAGTTAATAGAGTATTTTTTTCAATTTTTTTACTTTTAACTATTTTTTTTAAACTTTAAGTAAGTTTCAAACAAGATGGCATATGGTTGTTTTAAAAATCTAATATACCAGCCTCTGATTTTTAATTCTGGTGCTTGGACCATTTATATTTAGTATAATTAAATATAGATATTTTACTGATGCTATTGGGTTCAAACCTACCATCTTTCTATTTATTTCTATATCACCCATCTGTTCTTTGCTATCTTACACTTTTAAGCCCTTTTTGGGGGGCATACTTGAGTATTTCTTATGATTCTATTTTATCACTTTTGCTGGATTATTATCTATAACTTCATGTGCTTTTATAAAGTGGCTTCTTTAGAGTTTGTAGAATATATAATGAACTTATCACAATCTCTCTTCAAGAAATATTACAGTACCTCACATATATTATAAGTATTTGCAATAATACAGTTTTGTTTCTTCCTTTTGGGCTTTTGGGCTATTGCTATCATATATTTTATTCCTGTATATGTTATAAATTCCACAAAACATTGTTATTATTTTTTATTTAAACAGTCAATGACCATTTTAAGAAATTTAAACAATAAGAAAGATGTCTTTTAAAAATTTTTATTGATTTCAGACAGAGAGAGAGTGAAAGAGAGAGAGAGAGAGAGGAAGAGATAGAGAAGGAGAAACATATTGATTTGTTGTTCTACTTAGTTGTATATTCACTGGTTGCTTCTCATATGTGTCCTGACTGGGGATTGAACCTGCAACCTTGGTATATGGGGATGATGCTCTAAACAACTGAACAACCAGGTCAGGGCCAAGAAAAACTTTTCTTTTTCTTTTTTTTAAGTGAGAGGAGGGGAGATAGAGAGATAGACTCCTACATGCTCTTAACTGGGATCTACCCAGCAACCCTCATCTGGAGCTGATGCTCGAATCAGCTGAGCTATTTTTAATGCCTGAGGCTGACACTAGGACCAACTGAGCTATCTTCAGTGCCTGGGCCAACAAATGCTCAAACCAGATGAGCCACTGGCTGCAAGAGGGGAAAAGGGAGAGAAGAGAGAGAGGGAGGGGGAGAGAAGGTTGCTTCTCTTGTGTGCCCTAACTGGGAATTGAACTTGGGATTTCCATATGCTGGGCCAATGGTGAGGGCCAAGAAAAACATCTTTTTTATTTATTATATTTACCCATGGAGTTACCATTTTCAGTGCACTTCATTTTTTGGCATAGATCCAGATTTTCATCTGGTATCATTTTCTTTTGCCTGAAGGATGTCCTTCAATATTTCTTTTAGTGTGGGCCTATGGATAATGAAAACTTCCAGTTTTTGTATATCTCAAAAATCTTTACTTTGCCTTATATTTTGAAGATATTTATACTGTGTATAGAATTCTAAGTTGACAGGTTTCATTCTTTTCTTTTCTTTTCTTTTTTTTTTTTTTTTTTTTTGTGAGCGAGAGATAGAGAGAGGGGCAGACAGGGGCATACAGACAGGAAGGGAGAGAAATGAGAAGCATTGGCTTATATACTTTAGTTGTCTATTGATTGCTTTTTTAATACATGCTTTGACCAGGGGCTCTAGCTAAGCCAGTGACCTCTTGATCAAGCCAGCGACTTTGGGCTCAAGCCAGTGACCTTGGGTTTCAAACCAGTGACCATGGGGTCATGTCTGTGTGAACACAGCGACCCTGTGTTCAAGCCGGTTACCTCAGGGTTTCAAACCTGGCTCTTCAACATCCTAGGCTGATGCTTTACCCGCAGCGCCACCACCTGGTCAGGCAGACAGTTTTCTTGTTTCCTTTCAGTACTTTGAAGGTTTATTCCTGTATATGTTATAAATTCCACAAAACATTGTTATTATTTTTTATTTAAACAGTCAATGACCATTTTAAGAAATGGTTTGCCCTGCCTTCTGACCAGAATTGTTTCTTATAAGAGGTTGGTTTTCATTCTTATATTAGTTTCTCTGTATGTAGCATCTGTTTATCCCCCTTCTGAATGCTTTTAAAATTGTCCATTTATCAGTGGTTTGAAGCAATTTGATTGTAATATAACTTGGTGTAGATTTTTCCTCCTTCTTATTTCTTTTTCTCAGGGTTTGTTGAGTGTTTTGGATCTCTATGTTTATGGTCAGACGTCACTCTGATATTTCTTAAAATATTTCTGTGTTTCCCCTTCCTTCGGGTACTACAATTACATGTGTACTAAACCACTGAGGCTGTTCCACAACTCACTGATGTTCTATTTAACTTTTTTTCAGTCTATTTTCTTTTTACATCTTATTTTGGAGAGTTTTCATTTTCTTATGTCAAGTTCACTAATCTTTCCTTCTGTAACGTTTCATCTGCTATTAACCTAATCTAGTGTATCTTTCATCACTTACAGTTTTCATCTCTAGAAGTTCAGTTTGGGTCATTGTTATATCTTTCATCTCTAACATGATTAATATTTCCTCTAGTTTCTTGGACATGTGACATCTAGTTACATTAACAATTTTAATGACCTTGTCTATGAATTACATCATCTGTGTTCTTTCTGGGTTAATGTACAATGACTTTTTTTTTTTTTTTGCATATTCCCACTTCTTTGACAAACCTGATAAATTCTGACTGAACGCCAGACATTGTGGATCCCAACCTTCTTACTGCTCCAAGCTTTGCTCTGGGATGCAGTTAAATTACTTGGAGAGTTTAACCCTTTTAGGTCTTACTTTTCAGTTTTGTTTGGTGGAAACAGAGAAGTCTTTTTATTTCTTTCTTTCTTTATTTATTTACAGAGACAGAGAGTCAGAGAGAAGAATAGAAAGAGACAGACAGACAGGAACGGAGAGAGATGAGAAGCATCAATCATTAGTTTTTCATTGCAACACCTTAGTTGTTCATTGATTGCTTTCTCATATGTGCCTTGACTGTGGGGCTACAGCAGACTGAGTAGCCCCTTGCTCGAGCCAGCAACTTTGGGTCCAAGCTGGTGAGCTTTGCACAAACCAGATGAGCCCATGCTCAAGCTGGCGACCTCGGGGTCTTGAACCTGGGTCCTCCGCATCCCAGTCCGATGTTCTATCCACTGCGCTACTGCCTGATCAGGCAGAAACAGAGAAGTCTTGAATCCATTTATGCCTCATGTTCCATTATGGAACAGTAGTGACGTGGGAATTATTTATCATTTACTGCTCAAGGTCATCACCGAGTCTGATTTTTTACATATCTGCCTCTTGAGGGCACATGTTCTCACAGGGTGCACAGAGTTAGTCACTGCTGCAGATATTGACTTGCTGAGAGCTTGTCAAAAAGTGATGTGAATTTTCGGAAAATTTTTGAAGAACTGAACTTTTTTTTAAGGTTTTATTTATTCATTTTAGAGAGGAGAGAGAATGAGGGGAGAGAGAGAGGGAGGGAAGTGGGGAGGAGGAGCAGGAAGCATCAATTTCCATATGTGCCTTGACCAGGCAAGCCCAGAATCTTGAACTGGTGACCTCAGCTTTCTAAGTCAACACTTTATCCACTGCACCACCACAGGCCAGGCCAGCACTGAATTTCAAAAATTTCAACCTCTGGCATAAACGGATTAACCTAGGGCTACTTTCCACAACTGAGGGAAGAAAAGTAAGATCTCTTCTGAGTACTCATGAATAATGAGGTTTTCTACCCTGGCTCGGGGCAGAGGAACCGTTTCTGGCCCCGTGTGAGTAGCACGGGCTAGTCCGTCGGTCTTTTTAGCAGTAATCTTCCTGGCCTCGGGGAGTTCCTTCAAAGGCATGATTTGGTCAGTCAGACGAAGACTTGAGGGCCACTGTCTTCACTCTCTACAGAGCCCCCTCCCTACATAAGCTTCTGTCCTTTGCCTTGCAAACTCCTGTTGCCTTGTTGTCCCGATTCCCTCTTCTGTCTCCTCACTAGGTCTTCCTAGCTCTGCCCAGTTCCCGCTCTCTACACCATCACTCAGATACTCACACCAGGCAATCAGCTGGGCCATCATAAGGTTCACCCTGTTTGTGCGCCATCTCTCAGGGTTTTCATTGTCTGATGTCTAATGTTTCAAAAACTGTTATTTTTTGATATATCCTTTGACTTTTAAACAGATCATCAGAATTGCCTAGGAGTGCTTTTAAAAAACAAGTTGCTGCTTGACCAGGCGATGGCGCAGTGGATAGAATGTTGGACTTGGATGCAGAGGACCCAGGTTTGAAACCAGAGGTCACTGGCTTGAGCACGGGCTCACCAGCTTGAACCCAGAGGTCACTGGCTTGAAGCCCAAGGTTGCTGGCTTGAGCCTAAATAAAGGCCTCTGGTTTGAGCAAGGGGTCACTCACTCTGCTGTAGCCCCTCAGTCAAGGCACATATGAGAGATCAATCAATGAACAACTAAGGTGACACAACAAAGAATTGAAGCTTCTCATCTCTCACCCATCCTGTCTGTCTGTTCTTATCTGTCACTCTCTCTGTCTCTGTCACACACTTACACACAAAAGTTACCTGGAATATGTCATCACCTAATTTGAGGTCGTCTTTGGAGTAGAACTTAATATTACCAGATGGATGATATTATTTCTTTCCTAGCTGGCATGTCTGTATTTTCAGAGAATATTTACATCAGAATCTCTGATGAAAAGAGTCAGTTATTTCGCTAAGAATCTGGGGTGAAAATATATTTATGTGGAGTAAACAGGTTTGTTAGAACTGAAAGAAAGTGTCTGGAGGAGTCAATAGAAACTAAATGAGAATCTAGACTAAGTTGGTGTGACTATTGTGACACCGACAGCTTGTGATTTTCTTTCTGACTCAGAACATGACTTTGTTTTCTTCTCCAGCCATTGGCTGAATGTACAAATGATGGGGCCAGAGACTCAGTGAGGGGTCAGCCTTTGGGTCCTGCCCAGCTATGCTGTATGAGTGGAGTCAGTCAGCAAGCTTCTCTGAGCTGCAGAATCATTGCTTGCAGCTCTGGTCTTGCTCTACTTGGGTGTGAAGGGACTATTGGAAAAATGTCTAACAAATAACTTGAATCTCTACATCTGTACTTGAAGCTACTAGTAGTCTATCTGGATGAAATTGCGGGTGCTTATTAAATGTATTCTATATTTGCAAGGTATTTCCTTCTCCTGGTAATCCCAGGAGAGAAACACTTCTCAGTACAGATGTGTGGAGTACCACTGAACCCTCCAGAGTGTCGAATGTTAGGATTCTGATGATTAGTCCTCTCAGCTTTGTCTTTCTGGCTTCCACTCCCTACCCTCTCGGGGGGACTGAAAGGTCTCCGAGTGCATGGCTCACTCCACTTTCATAATATATTTATGAAGGGCAGTGTTGACCCAGATGAAGTGTACAGATACTGTAATCAACATATCTTTATTGAGCCCCAGCTCTGGGCCAAGTGTTAAGGGAAAAACAATGACATGTAAGGTCTGGTTACTGGTCTGCAGTAATTTATTTGTTATAGAAGTGACACCTACATTTGTGAGACACATTGAATGAGACAGTTTGTCAGCAAAACAACTCATCTTATAACCGGTTGCAGAGGCCATAGGAGTCCAGGATAAGAGCAGGAGAGAGCAGGTGCCAAAGGCTGGAGAAAGTGAACGACTTTCCATAATGGCCACATTCCTGAAGACAGCAGTTGTGTAACAGTCAGAAGGCACTGAGGAAGGGGCCGAATGAAGCTGGCAGAGTGGACAGTGTGGAGGGTGAGGACCAGGGTCACACAGTCAGCAGAACGGAATGCTAAGGGCAGTCAAAGTCACCGTGTCTAGTGCCAGCAAAGGGTCCAGAGAGCATCCAAAAATAACATCAGGGCTTAGAGTCACATTTCCAGAGATGGCAGTCTCATCCTCCTTACCACACTTTATAAATTTCTCCAAATATTTACACACTCAGCATCTTTTAGTCATCACAGTAAGCCTATGAGAGATGCAGGATACACAACTGTTGTCGTTTAACAGAAGAGGAAACTGAGAGTAGGAAAGGTTACTTGGCTTTTGCATAGTGAACTGAATAAGGGAAGAGAGAGCCAAGGCCAGAATCCACAGGCACTCTATCTGCCTGACACCCTCTACCTCCACCCATGACCCCAGCCCATGACAGAGGGTTGCAAGCCCAGCTCAGATCCCACAGGAACGATTTAACTCAAATCTGACACTAAAGCTTGATCCACCTCTGGGAGGCGCAGGTGTGAGGGGGTTGGCTGTGTCTTTCTGCACGTCTGTCTGTAAAGAAAAGTGGAGAAAGAAGCCAAGTGCTCTGTGACCTTCTTTACCTCAAAGGAGAAAAAGAGGCTCCTGTCACCTTGGGGAGGGAAGAGGAAGAAAAAAGAGGGGAAGTCTGCTTTCTAAGTCCATTAAGGAAGAAAAGCCACATGCCAAGTATCCAATTAACCTGACATCTCTTGCAACCAAAATAATCCGAGGATATAAGAGAGTATAATATGCAGAGGCTTGGGAGAAAAGTGACTAATAGCTGGAAAATGGTCTGAGTTTATTTAAAAAATAGGCCAGGCCCAACAAACCCAGTATTGCTTAATTCTTGGTCCAAGAGCCAGAGGGAGGGCTGGACGGGCACAATTCCATTTTGAGTCTAGGTACACATTGCTATTGTACCACAAAGAGACAGGAGCTGACAGGAAGCCCCAGGGCGCAGGGCCCCTTGCGCTGAGCTGCACGATGATTCTCCAATGACAGCATGTTAGGGACTGGCCCAAGGTCACCCAGCCTGATGGTGGCAGAGCCTGAGCCCCATCCCAGCTCTTTTGCTGTGAGAACTATGGTGCTTTTTGTAACCTGTGGCTGCCTCTCTGTCCATGTGTCCTGCTCAGACATCATCTGAGAATCACAATGGCACTGAGGCAGTGCCCGGATGGCTTCTGCGGGCTACAGCAGGGGTTAGACAGCAACAGAGAAGGCAGATGGTTGTCCCCAGCCCTCGCTGGACCAGGGTTTCATGGGCAACACAGAGGAGCTGGTTAAACATGCAGCTGGTTTGGTCTTACACACATGGGTTCTGATTTCATTAGTCTGGGGTGGGCCCTGAGACTCGAGCCAGGGCGAGTGATGCAGATTACAACAGAGAAGCACTGTTCTAAACCGGAGCCCCCCAGATGGCTCTTTCGGAACATTAATTTCAGGAGTTTTTTCCTGATCTCTCAGGAGAAAAAGGTTCCATGGTCCTAAATTTGGTAGCACTGGATACCCTAATTCTCTCTTGGAGATTCACAATTTATTTTTATCAGATTAAAGGCTTAAAACAATTACAATTAAGAAATCTCTTTATGTTTTGCAATATATATGTATATCAAATCATTACATTGTACAACTTAAACTTGCACAATGTAATACGTTAATTATATCTCAATAAAGCTAAAAAAAAAAATAAAATAAAAAAGGAAAACATGTCTCTCTAGCTATTTGTCCAAACTTACTTCCCTACGGAATCCACTGCAGAGCACCTATTCTGTGGAACACAACAGAGAAGAAAAGCAACGGTAGCCCAGAGATGCTCCAACGTGTGAATGCGTCTGAATCACAGGGAGGGCTTGTGAGAAGAGGTGGCTGGGCTCCGCCCCAGAGACTCTGATTCTGTGGTTTCTGGTAAGGCCTGAGGATGTTCATTTCTGACACGTTCTCAGTGATGCTGAGGCTGGCAGGGTAGGGATCACCCTAGACCCCTCTGTGAGCCCTGGCAGCATTCCCCAGTGGGCGGGTGGGGACTGAGACCGTGAGCGACAGGACCTGAGGTGAGGGGACTCCAGGAGCACAGCCTTGGAGGGGTGAAGGATGTAGGGTGGGCTCTGTTGGGAAGCCGGAGTTACAGTCAGGGCCACTGTGAAACAGGAAAGTCTCAGTGTGTGACAGTAGTTGACACTCTGTGACATGCATCCGTGTCTGGCTTTGCCCTTGGGGAATCTAGAGTGTCTGTGTCTTTAAAAAGCCAACTCTGGTGAGGTGCATGAGGATGCCTGTTGACAAGTGAACAAGCCAGGGGTCCCTGGAGGTCATGTACAGGAGGACCACACCATCTTGCAGGACCAACAGCGCCTAGATCCTTCTCCCCATGCCCAGGCCCCCAGACTCCTGACCCAGGGAGGAACAGCGAGCCGAGGCTGTCTGCTGGAGCGGGCACTTCCTTCCGGGAGGCTGACTCCAGGATCGCTCTGCTCTCGCATATTTAGACCAGATGCTAAGAAACACAGGTGCAGGAGAGCAGATATCAGGGTGCAGCCAGGGTTGTCTTTGGCCGAAGCAGACATGGAAGCTCTATATCTGTGGGCAAAGGAGAGGTCCAGGGGCCCAGCAGAGCCCTTGCTTGCCTTGCCGTTGCCTGACTCTCTACCATTGGCGTGTCCCCCTTTGGGGCGAAGCGGTGGTCTATATCTAAAGGCAGACAGACAGTGTTTGGAGAGCTAAGTCTGTGTAATTATCAACTACATGTTGAGATCACATGTGGTGAGGAGGAAAGGGAGTCCTGTGCGTCTGAGGGTGACCGTGGGGCGGGGCTGTTTGTGAAGATGGGCTGGGTGGGGGAAGAGGAAGGCATCCAGGAAGGAAGATGGGGTGAGAGCTGGGCTGGGAGTCCCCTCTGCCAGGCCTTCCTCTGCTCACCCTGCCGTGCCCCCACCCCTGCGGTCCTTTTCCCGTCCCTCCATGGGGTCTCAGGCCAGGCAGGCTGCTGCTGAGGACGGGCCACCGGGGTTAGAAAATGCTCTCTTGATGGTTGGAGAACAGACCAGGATTTGGCTCCTCACATGGAGCCTCTTGTTCTCAGGAAAATCATTTTCACAGCTTGGGCTGGTGCCAGCAAGAGCCATTTATAGCCCCACGGGCTCAGGTTGGCGTTAGCTGCCTGGTGCAGAGCCGGCTCTGGCCTCCCTCTGCCGCTGCCACACCCCCCTCCGTGTCTCCTCCACCTGCCCTGTCCTCCCTGAGAGCCTCTGTCCTTTCCCCACCACCCACTCCTGTTTTCTTGGAAGGTCCAGGTCTAGATTGACCTGTGCGACCCTGGACACATTCCTTGCCTTGTGTGGCCTCAGCTGCTTTTCTACAAACTGGAGCCGACTGTCTGCTCCCTCTTGAACTTGGTCACCTGGGGGATGTGCCTACCTCCATCAAGGCACTTTATTCTGTTGAGTTATTGCCTGTGGACCCTCTTTCTCCCCCAGACCTGGGTTTCCTGCCTGGGCCAGTTTTGCCGTCTGAACAGAGCTAACCAGAGTATCTGTGTCCAGAACACGGCTCTGGCATCAAATAGATACTGGGTCACAACCCAGCTCCGTTGCTAGCTCTGGGTTCAGGCAATTGACTGCATTTTCTGAGCTCGAGTTCCTCCTCTGTGAATTCCAGTGCCTCTTTGCCATTGCTGTGAGGATTTTATTAGATGGTACTGGCGGAGCGCTAGCACAGTGCCTGGTCCACGGCGGGCTCTCCATCGGGGTCGAGCATCATCATGGCCAGTCATGACCCCCATGTTCAGACAGAAGTGGGCTTAGGTAGAAGATGCTCGCCTCGAATCCCCACACCCGCCTGTGGGCCTCCTACCCACCCCTCAAGGACCGGCTCAAACCCTTCCTTAGGAAGCTGTGCTCCTTTTGGTGCTTCCTGTATCTTATTTAGGGGGGCTGGGCCCATTCCCCCAGGGGGCATCGGGTAGACTAGGAAAATTACAGGTAGTTTACTGGGGAGAAAAACTGTGCTGAAGATGTCCTGGGAAAGACCAGGCCTGGAGGCAGGTTAGTGTCTGAATCCTGATCAGCCGGTGGCACTGAGGGTAGAAGACAAAGCCACACATCTTAGCAGTGGGAGGTGACCCTCAGAGGATCAGGAAAGCAGACAGTGTTGGGAGACCTTCCACAAATGTCACTGCTCCAAGCCTGGGGTCCTCTGGAGGAGTCGGGGAGAGCAAGGCAGGGCGTGTTGTGTGCACTAAGCACTGGGCATCCCACCAGGTCAAGGCTAACTCTGATAACTGCTATGCAGAAATAGTTACCGTAACCAGATGCTAGGGCCGAGCAGGCAGAGGTGGAATTCTAAGGTGGCTTGAGCACAGACCCCACGCTGTCGCCCGAAAGAGGTTCCCATGTCCAGGGGGAAGGACGTGGGCAGGGGAGCACACTGGAGCTGTGGTAGCCAGAGCTGTAGGGCAACTGAGGTGGTGAGGCTGGAGTCAGTCGGGCTTCCTCCCCTATGTGATTCCCAATATTTGGCTGACTTCACAGCCAACATATGCAAGGTTAGCTAATGTCAGGAAGCAGCCTTCACTGCTTCACAGGGAGCCTCTATTGTCCACTGTGGCTTATATAGAAGTCAGGACTTCTGACTTTACAGATGATCCCGGCACCATCCCCCAAGACCCATCCCTGACATTTCTGGAGTCCTTCCAGGACCATGGGAGGGCAGGCAGAGGGGCCAAAGACTGAGCTTTCAGACCCTCTCCCAAGGTTCTTCCACTGTGGCCAAACCATCTTTAATAGCTTCCAAAGATATGTCTGGATTCTCATATTTGTTGCGGTATGCCTGCATGAGGACCTATAGGGTTCCTGTACATCTAAATTTCTCCCACAGACCTGCACGGTGTCTCGCTGCAACAGATGCTCACTGGGTATTTGTGGAATGAAAAGCACTACCCAAGTAGCTAATGGCCCAGGGATCATAGGCTAATGCTGTTTCCCACCCCACTCCCAGCCTCCTGGGACAGAGCACACCTGTGAGCTGATAGGCAGAGTGCAAATCCCCCCTGTAGAAGGCTGAGCTGGACTGATAGCCTGTGATACCAGGGTGGGGCCACAGTTACCTCTTTGTTCTAATGACCGGTGGTTATTGAGCTGAATGACCCTCCCAAAACCATTCATACCTTTGCCCCATGAATGCAATGTGTGGTGCACAGTAGATGCTTTGTAAGTTGGCTCCTGGGAAAGAGTCTCAGGGATCCCCATGGCAAAGGCGACCTTGGGATCAGAGTTGAATGGCAGCTAAGGGGTGCAGGAGGCCCCTGTGACCTTGCCCACACATATTGCCTGGGCCAGCTAGAACTGTTTCTCTCCTTTATATATTTAGAGACAAGATTGAAGTCAGCTTCCCGCACAGAGCCCTTTTCAGCTTTAACGATGTTGGCATAGCCTCCCGCTGGATATGCATGGCTAGAAGGCAGTTGTCTTGTATGGGTGCCCTTGCCTGGTCACTGGAGTGCAACGTGTGGGTTGCGTGTCCTCAGCAGAGGGGCAGTCAGAGAGCTGAAAAAGTGAGGACACGTCTTTTTCCCTGGTCCCCTGATGCCTCCTCCAAGGTCCTCAGAGGACCCTGGTCCATCCTCACCCCTTCCCCCACCTCTTTTTCTAGGGGTCCCTCTCAAGTGAATGCCTCAGTCCTCCCTCCCCCCACGCAGTGCAGATGGTTTTCAGATCCAGAGTGCCAACCTCAGCTCCCCTCCAGAGCTCTGGGGTCACATCTCCTTTTCTTTTCCCATATGACCTTTCGCCATTTACAAAGGCTGACTGTGTGTTAATGGCATACATTTTAGAAAACATAAACAAACACAAGAAAGGAAAGAAGTAACTGTTGGCAGTCCCACACCCTGTGACAATCCCCGGGTCCCCCTTCATCATGCATGGGCATGAATAGGTTTTAATTTTCAAAATGCAATCACACTGTCTATTCTGACACTTGTTCTTCTTGACCCACAGCTTACTGTGATTGTGCTTCTGTTATTAAACACTCTTCCACAATGCTTCAAAGGCTCCGCAGCCTATAGACTGTATCACTGTACCATACATAGTTCATGCAATCAGTTGTGCTTTGTGGAATCTCTAAGTTGACTCCTACTTTTTCGCCATTAATTGCGCTGTCACAAAATTCTTGTAGCTGCCTGTTTATGATTATTCATGATTCTTTCCTGAGGATAAATTAAGAAAAAAAAAAAGGAATTATTGGGCTCACAGATTTGTGTGCTCTTTAATACTTTTAATGGATTTTATCAAACTACTCTCCAAAAAATTCTCAGTAGAAGTATATAAAAGTATTATTATTATTATTATTTGCAGCCATTGAAAGTGCAGAAGTGTAGTAGTTTTGGGGGCAGTTGAGCTTATTTGGTTTTTAAAAGTTATAACTTTTTTGTTTTAATTTAAAGTTACCTGATTTCTAAACAGGTTAAATATTTCTGCTAGGTGTTAATTTGCCATTTGTGTTTATTCTCATGTGAATCAGCTCTGAGATCCTCCATCCGATGTTAAATGAGAGATATTCTTCTTTTCTCCACTGGTTCATGAGAGCTCTCTCCATATTAAGGATATTGACCTTTGTCTGCCATAAATGGTAGAAATGTACTCTCAGTTTACCACTTGTCCTTTAGTTTGGCTTGGGATGTTTATTGACTAGCATAGCATTGCTGTCTGCTTGCTAGACATTCTTCCTTACATGTCTCAATGACATTTTACATTTCACATATTGAAATGGAAAGTTATCATTTCCCTGCCCTCCCTGACCTTCCTGCTGATATGCTTGTTTCTTTCATGTCACCACCAATTTCTTAGTCTCCCAGGCTGGAGCTGTTGGAGTCATCTCTGGTCCCCGGCATGCGGTTGGCAGCTCCGTCCATCCTGCCTTCGCAGCCCCTCTTGCACGACAGTCCTTCCGGTTCCCATTAGTTCTTGACCGACCTTTGCAAATAGCTTCATCAGTTCACATCTTGCCTCCCCAGCGCCTGTTGTTTCCCTCTTCCCTTCTCCTCCTTGCCCCTGTGGTACCCTGCCGCCATACCAATCTTCCTAAAGTCGAACTCAAACAAAGAGCTCCCTGGTCACACACTGCCAACAGCTCCCTGTTGTCTTGTGTTAATTATATCATAGCCCGGCCATCATTTTCCTTCAGCTGAATATTCTACTATCTTGGCCAATTTGCTCCACAAACATGCTCATTGCTTTTCTGCCCCTTTCCCTCTTTGCTCCAGCCATCCCCTCCTCCTAGAATCCTTCCCACCGCCTCCACCCACCAAATCCATTCAGGAAGCTTCCCACCTACTCCAATGCTGCTATCCCAGGCTTTTCTGACTCTTTCAATAGAAATGAATTCCCATTCCTTAGAGCCCCCAGAACAATTTGCTTGAGCATCTTTTGGAAAACAAACCTCACTCCATCATCTATGGAGCCCTCAAAGGTCTTATACTCCCCCTAGACGGCAGAGTCCTTTGAGAGCACTGTCCTGTGGATCTCTGTTCCCCACGGACCTGCACAGTGTCTCGCTGCCACAGATGCTCACTGACTATTTGTGGAATGAAAAGCATCAGCCAGGTTGCTGATAGCCCAGGGAGCTTGCACCACTGCTCTTTCCCACCCCACTCACAGCCTCCCGGGACATTTCTGGGTTTGTAGGCAGAGTGCAAGTCCCCTCTGTGGGAGGCTGAGCTGGGCTGACAGTCTATGATACCGGAGATGGGGCCAGTTATCTCTTTGTTCCCGTGACTGGTGGTTATTGAGCTGAACGACCCTCTATGTCTATTCATTCCTTTCCCTCATGAATGCAATGTGTGCACATGGTCAACCCATTGTCAATTGGCTGCTGGGGAAAGAGTCTCAGGGAGCCCCCTGGAAATGGGGACCTTGGGACCAGAGCTGAACGGCAGCTAAGGGGGGCAGGAGGCCCCTGCAGTCTTGACCACACATGCTGCCTACACCAACCAGGACTTTTTCTCTTCCTAATATATTTAAATAGAATCAATATTGGGGTCAGCTTCATGCACAGAGACTTTTTCAGCTTTAGAGGTGACTCTGTAGCCAGCACGGGAGTGTGCAATTGACAGTCTATTTTTAGCCTCCCTGAGACCGTGATCAACATCCCAAGCTGAGGGTGGGCACACCTGCTGCATTCTAATGAGGCAACCCCAGTTGCCTCTGCCAGCCGGTCGGGATCTCGACGACCTGAAATCTGATGTTGCTAAACTGGGAAGTCTGCTTATTTCCCAGAGGCTGCAGCCTAGATACACCAGGAAAATGGGACTGTCACATCCCCTAGCTGGCTCTCCTCCAGCCCCAGGTGGTCTTGCGGCTGTGCCCACAGCATGATGAAGGGACAAAGTCACTAATTTTTCTTGATCTTCCCCTGTCTTAGGACCTCCTTGCTTCCTTGGCAAGAAAGGTCATAGTAAGCCTGAGCTGACCCAGCTCACAGATGAGAACATTGAGGCAGAGAAGAGGGACATACTTATCTAACCTGAATAATAATATGACAATAATAATAATGCCCTTCCTATATGCTGGACAGTGTTCTAATGTCTTTTATTGATTGATTGATTGGTAGAGAGAAAGAGAGAAGGACAGAGAAACATCGATTAGTTGTTCCACTTACTTATGCATTCATTGGTTGATTTTTGTGTGTGCCCTGACTGGGGATCAAACCTACAACCTTGTTGTATTGGGATGATGCTGTAACCAACCTTATTACTTGGCCAGAACCTAATATCTTTATATATGTTAACTCATCCAAACTTCCGGACAACTCTCTCAGGTAGCTTTTATCTCTCTCTCTCTCTCTCTCTCTCTCTCTCTCTTTATCTATCTATGTGATGGTAGGAGAGATAGTGACGCAGACTCCTGCATGTGCCCCAACTGAGATCCACCTGGCAGTCCTGTCTGGGGCTGATGCCCCAAGTACCGAGCTATTTTTAGCATTTGAGACTAACACGGTCAGTTGGACCAGCCGAGCTATATCCTCAGTGCTTGAGGTCCATGTTCAAATCAATCAAGCCACTGGCCGTGAGAGGAAAAGAGGGAAAGTAGGGGGAGAGGGAGGAGGGAGAAGC
This sequence comes from Saccopteryx leptura, assembly GCF_036850995.1. Classification (NCBI taxonomy): domain Eukaryota; kingdom Metazoa; phylum Chordata; class Mammalia; order Chiroptera; family Emballonuridae; genus Saccopteryx; species Saccopteryx leptura. The sequence continues at coordinate 114,940,077 of NC_089504.1, forward strand.
AGATGGTCACTTCTCCTTTGTGCCCTGACTGGGAATTGAACCCAGGATGTCCATATGCTGGGCCGACGCCCTATCCACTCAGCCACTGGCTAGGGCTGGTAGCTTTTATTTTGATTTCTGCTTATAGAGCAGGAAACTGAGGCACAGTGATGACAAAATGACTTCCCAAGGTCATTTGTCAGCCAACAAGTAACGGGCTGGGTTTCAAAGCCAAGCAGTGTGGCCCTAGGGTTTGCATTCTTGCATTGTGCCATCTGCCTCTCGATACCTATTTTTAATTTTACTAGAGCCAGGAGCCCCAGATGACTGCCTACTGGATGATACTGACTCTCTGTTTTTAAAAATACCTCCCTGCTTTAAGGCCAGTGCTGTGCCCACCTGATTCCCTACCCTCCAGGGAGAGGAAGCTCTTCTGACAGAACTGTGCTCCTGCAGGGAGGCTTGAACTTCTGGGCCCCAGAAGTTCTCTGTGCTTGTATCTCTTCTCTCCTCCCCTTGGCCTGTGGGGTGGTCTATGATGGGCAGCAGCAGCCGCTGTGCTTCTGGCCGGGTGTCAGGATTGGGGAACCCAGAAAGGGCAGTGATGATAGCGCCCAGGCAGGTCGCCGATGGTGCGGGTCTTCACTGTTCAATATAAACTTCTGCTGAAGTTTGGAGCAAAACTGTGAATCAGAAACCAGAGGGCAAGACAACAGGTGTGAGACACCAGAACCTGCATTTTGGGGGCCAAGTGCCACTTGCTGGGTGGAGAGAAGCCCACGGGTGTGATCATCCTAAGTGGGCAGATAGGACTCATTTGAGTTTAACAAACACTCAGTGCTTAGCTCTTTTCTAAGCACTTTACAAAGATCAACTTGTCTAATTCTCAGGACAACTCTAGGAGATGGGAACCATTTATAGATGTGGGGAAACTGAGGCACCAAGACGTTAATGCCTTTGCTCGGGGTTGTACAGCTAGTAAGTGGCCGGGGTTCAAGTTTTGGTGGCCTCTCTCTGGAATCGGCTCTCTAGCCATCACGCTATGTGATGCTGTGCTCTACCTCTTCCCCTTTACTGAATGTTTGCTATCCGCCTCCGAAAGAAGGCATCATTGTCCTCATTTAACGGAAATGGAAACTGGGACCTAAATGGGCTCAAGTCACCTGACTCTAAGAGATGGAACTGGGTTAAATCCAGGTCTGTTTGGTGCCTGAGTAGCATGCCGCCTCAGCCGTCAGTGTGACTGTCAGAGCTTGAAGGCACTGTCCACCCCTCTGGGGTGCTGCTCTGGCTGACCAGAGCCGGGCTCAGGGGACGGGAAGGGAAGAGGGGCAAAATCTCAGGGCAGGACCTTGCTGCCTCAGTTAACACCAGGCTCCCTTTTTTTGCCCTCAGGTGAGCAGTACCCCCTCTCAGCCCCCTCAGCCTGTGGTCCCACCCAAGCCTGTGCAATGTGTCCATCATGTGTCTACTCAACCCAGCTGTCCAGGACGGGGCAAGCTGTCCAAGCTGCTGAACCCAGAGGAGATGACCTCGAGGGATTATTACTTCGACTCCTATGCCCACTTTGGGATCCATGAGGTAAACCATCCTGAGCTGGCTTGGCAGTTTCATCGCTGTTGTCTGAGGCAGCATAACGTGTTCAACTCTCTACTAATACGGTGTTCTCCCAGTGGTCTGAGGCCCCTGACCCCCTCTCTCCATCCATGGGTCCCTCTGGGTGGGGCAGGGCCAGGCCTGGAGCAGGGGAGTAGGTGAGAGTGTGCACCTGTGATTCTCAGCGGGTGAGCAGGGAGTGCTGGGCACTCCTCTGTTTACAGTCTCTTCCTGCCCCTCAGCTTGGCTGATCCAGGTGGACTGAACATCCTTGGTCCTTGCTCTAGGAACTCAGATGTTTGCAGCTGCGGATCTAAGGCCACAAGGGCCTTCTGGAGGTCCTGATCTTTAGACAGGGCTGAACATGAACCCTTAGGTTTGTCCTAGACCAATGAGCACCTCCAAGGGAAGAAACACAGCAAGCCTCTTTGGAAACCTGGCCCAGGTTCGGCACCTGATTGGTTCTCAGGAAATTCCTACAGATAAAGGCTTGTCTTCAACCTTACCAGGGAAGACTTATGTGAGCTGGCGCACAGAACCAAGCTTCCTAACCAGAGGCTTCCTGGCTGTGGTGGGGGCCCAATGGTCCCTTTACCCCCACCTTGCCTTTGTCACCTTCAACACTTTCTCAAGCCACCCCACATAAACGATTACCATGAACTGAGTGCTTACTGTTCTAAGCACAATGTATGTATCATTTTACTTAATCCTCCTAAGAATCTGATGAAGAAAATATTTCTATTATCCCCTCATAATATGAAGAAATATTGAAAAAGGAACAAAGGTTTGCTTGTTATGCAAATGCTTTTTCAAAATAAGTCTGAAGCTCCCCCTTCCAATAAGATGCTTCCGTAAGCCCTTGTATCAGGATGGCCATGCTGCTGTTGCCAGATAGTAATAATAGCCAGCATTTTTTTTTTCAGTGCTTACAACTGGCTGGCTATTGTTCCTAGAATTTTATACTATTGGCTCATTTATTGCTTAGGTCAACCCTCTGAGGTTGATATTAATACTTGTCCCCATTTTACAGATGAAGATGTAAGACTTTAAGCATCAGATCAAGCTTCGTTCATCCTTGCTGCTTCCTCTGCACATAAGGTTACAGGCTAATAAATGGCAGAACTAGAAGTTATACCTGTTTCAGGGCCGATTCCTGGGAAGACACAGCAGTTCCAGAGGCCCCAGTGTGTCTCTCCTTGGGCAAGCCTGAATATCCTCTTGCTAGAAGCCAACTGACTACAAAGTGCACCTCATGCCTGCCCTTCCTCCATCTCCAGGCTCTTCTCTCCCTTGGAGCCTCTTCCCATGGACTTCTCCAACACCTCCCTCTGAATTGATAAGTTCTTGCTGGGCAACACTTTGGCACCTGGGATATGCTTTCCTGGGCTATTGTTAATCTCTATAATCCCCCCATGGCTTGATTCCCCAGTGTCTAACCTAGGGCTTAGCACATCGTCTGATTGGCAAAGGTTCACTGCCACGGCTGCTAAATCTCATCCCTTAGACAATGCCTGGTCAGCACCACGGCTGGGCAGCCAGCAGGTACGAGCTCCACAGAGAGAGGACAACGAGAAACATCAGATGAGTACTACACCGGGTTTCCTTTGCTCCGTGTATTGATAGAAAAATAAAATTTGTATATGAGCAGGTCTAGACATAGTGTAGCCCAGTGCTAGTCAATCTGATCCCTACCGCCCACTAGTGGGCGTTCCAGCTTTCATGGTGGGCGGTAGCGGAGCAACCGAAGTATAAATAAAAATATAAATAAAAAGATAGATTTAACTATAGTAAGTTGTTTTATAAAGATTTATTCTGCCAAACTTAGTGAAAATCCAACATAAAATACTTGGTAAGTAATTATTGTTATATGCTTTAACTTGCTGTAACTCTGCTTTATAAATTTTATAAAATAAAGTTACTTCCCTACTTTATAAATCATCATGACTGTGGAACCGGTGGGCGGTTAGAAAATTTTACTACTAACAGAGACACAAAAGTGGGCGGTAGGTATAAAAAGGTTGACTACCCCTGGTGTAGACTGAGCTGACTAAGCTGGAATAAAGGCTCTGCAGGCCATCGATAAGATGGCTTTCCCTAGTAACCTGCCCTAGAATAGTGTTAGCAACATTTTACATCAGGAAGTACTTCTGACCACCTAGGTGAAATCCTTCCTGCCGCCGCCGCCGGCCCCGTCTGGATCCTGGCTTCAGGGAAATGCAAAGTCTGTCCTGTGGGGTGGCTGGATCCTGGCTTCAGGGAAATGCAAAGTCTGTCCTGTGGGGTGGCTGGATCCTGGCTTCAGGGAAATGCAAAGTCTGTCCTGTGGGGTGGCTGGATCCTGGCTTCAGGGAAATGCAAAGTCTGTCCTGTGGGGTGGCTAGTTGGCTTTCCTTCTTGGTTGGAGCTTTCCCTTCACACTGGTCTCCAAGATCACCTGGTAGGAAATGGGGAGGGGGTGAGTGGACGGACTGCTAACATAGAACATCCTGTTCTTCGTAGAAGGAGGGCCTGCTCATTCCTTGGTATCAAGCGCCAGGGATTGCCGCTCTGTGCCAGATGGCTGGTGGTGGTGCTTTTGCCTTTTCAGTCTGGGCAAGACCTGAATCTCACCACCCCGAGCCGCGCTGGCCGTTTGGCAGTCTCCTCTTGTATTAACAAGACGCTCACAGGGCAGGTGGCAGCGCCACCAGCTTGCTGATTAATAGTGATTAGTGAGTGTTTAGGAAACATGGCGCGGGGTGGCTTGGGTTTCACTAGTCTGCAGATACAAATGAGAAGCTCCGGGCTTGGAGAAGGACACTGTTGGGGGCTGGAGAGCACAGCAGGAGGGCATTCCGGACACTTCTGTCCTTCCATCCCATGACTCTGTCCAGAGAGGACTCCACATTCAACCTTCACAGGATGGGGATGAGGTGGAGGGGACTGTGCCCTTCCATCACAGGGACTGTCTGAGGAGAATGGAATCTTGAACAGGAACAGAAGTGACAGATGGGTGCCTACTGAGGTCTCTGCTCAGAGTGGAGAGGGCCAGCTCGGTGACTTCCCAGACTCCAGCTCTGAATCCTCAGTGTTTCTGACAGGCCCTGGGCCCCGTGCCTCCACCGCCTGTCAGTAGGGCTGCGTTCCCAGCCCCCAAACCCTGGGCGCCCAGCCCACTCCTGGCCAACTCAGTACTTTTGACAATCTTGCTGCAGTTTCTTGTGAAACATTCTTCAGGGCCTCATTTCTCAGCAGTTACTCAATGTGCTGTTACGTGTTTAATAGGCAAGAAAGCCGGGAGACAGAGCCATCCACAGTGGGGGCCGGGACTTGTTCTCGCTGAAGAGTGACACGCCCTGTCTGAAACGTCTGAGACTTTCCTGGGTCACTCTCTCCCAGGGATGGGAACACAGGGCGATAGGAGGAAAGAGCCTTTACTTTGGGCAGGCCAAAGGGAGGAAGTTTTGCTAAGTCATAACTTTCCTTCTCCCAGAAATTGTATCTTCTAACCTAACTCCAAAGGTCTGGAGCTTTAAGGAAGGGGAGAAGGGGCCAAAGAAGTGACAAGAGGCAGTGAGTTTCAGGGGAGGGGACACAGGGGCAGCTCCACTTCAGCAAAAATAAGATCTGGAGAGGTATTGAGCCCATCTAATTCCATCAAGAGAGGCTGTGAGGACTTTTAGCCATGGCTGGGTTTGAGAGATTTCTGAAAACCTGACCATTATTTTGCCTCCATTCTCTGCTCACCCTCAACAGTTCCCTTGCATGGATGGAAAGGGTCTTCACTGTCACAAAAAGAGTAGAGTTAACACTTATGTAAAACTTACTGTATTTATCTAACCACCATGGCAACCTTATGAAGTAGGTGCTCTTGTTACCCTAATTTCCAGATAGGAAAATTGAGATACGGAGGCTGAATGATGTTCTGAATCAGAGAGCTCAAAAACGTTGGAGCTATGATTTCAATCTAGGGATTCTGGCTCCAGAATTGGTGTGTATAACCATTATACACTGTTATAGTCTCTCTCTCTCTCTCTCTCTCTCTCTCTCTCTGTGTGTGTGTGTGTGTGTGTGCACGCATGCGTGCATATTTTTCTGAAGTTCTGAAGTGAGAAGAGAGGAGGTAGAGAGACAGACTTCTGCATGTGCTGGACTGCGATCCACTCGGCAAACCCACTAAGGGGTGATGCTCTGCCCATCTGGGGTGTTACTCTATTGCAACCAGAGCCATTCTAGTGCCTGAGACGGAGGCACCATTCTAGTGCCTGAGCCATCCTCAGTGCCCAGGCCAACTTTGCTCCAATGGAGCCTTGGCTGTGGGAGGGGAAGAGAGAGACAGAGAGAAAGGAGAGGAGGAAGGGTGGAGAAGCAGCTGGGTGCTTCTCCTATCTGCCCTGACCAGGAATTGAACCCGAGACCTCCACATGCTGGGCCAATGCTCTACCACTGAGCCAACAGGCCAGGGCCTACCCTGCTATATTCTTATTTATGAAGCATGGATTATGTATCACACCCCCAGAATGGTTCTGAGGAAGCCATTGGCAGTCTGTGGTCACACAACTTGGTTCTTGCCATTTTGATATGTAGTAAGTAGACTTGTGGTGTTTGTTCCCAGACCAAAAGCCTATAGAGAAAGGCTTGAGCTCATTTCAAATAACATAGAGCCAAAAGTGAACTCAGTCTTACCATATCCTTAACCTTATTCAAATTCTAGTATGATTAAATATATGCATCCTGGGGCAGCACAGGAAGCTGTGGCTCCACTGAAAAGCAAATACAAGATTCTTTAGCCCCTGTGGTTGAATCCCAAGTGCCTAACAGAAGGATTAAAGCCACAAACCCATCCTAAACCAGCTCTACTCCTGAGTGGCTTTAACTGACCATGCCACCACTCTAGCAGTCCAACAAAAGAAAAGATATTCCTTTTTGGAAAAAACAGTAACAATTAAAACTAACTTCTATTAGTAGTGTTCCTTACATATTATCTACAACATAAAAATAAAAATTATAACATGTGAAGAAATGGGAAAATTTGGTCCACAGTCAAGAGGAAAATTAGTCAACAGAAACAGGTCTATAAATAGTCAAGTTCTTGGAATTATCAGAAAAATGCTTTAAAATAACTATAATAAATATGATTAAAAAATAAATCTCCAGAAGATAGATGTAATAGGTGAAATTCTACAATAAAAATACAAGCTCTAAACCAGATATTTACTAAATGGGATTAACAGCATGTAGGATACATAGAAAAAAATGTATGAACTTGAAGACAGGTCAATAGAAATTATCCATAAAAAGAAAAAAGAAAATGACAAGTTCAGTGACTTGTGGGACAGAAGCAAGTGGTAAATATGTGAGTAATTGGAGTTCCAGTGGGAAAGAAAAAGAAGGACAGAAAAAAATATTTGCAGAAATATAGGTGGACAAATTTCTAAAAGTTTAAAAAACAAACAAACAAACAGACAGACAGCATGCTCAAGCAATGAAGCCATATCCAAAACAACCACTACAATTGGAATTACGACCTGACTATGTTTATGATAATGCCTGGTCATTCTCCAGGCTCTACCTCTGTCTTCTGCACAAACGGGCAAACTGAATGGGGATGTCCATCTCCAGGAATTAATCTCCTGGATTAATGGATCTCATGGAATGTGTTAGTTCTGAGCCAGTGTCCAGTAATCCTAAAAAACTGGTTTGTTTTTTCCCCTCCAATGTTATCACCCTGGTAAATGACTGTAAGCCCTCTTGGGAAAAGACAGAGAACATTTAACAGCAGCACATTTTTGGAAGTGTAACAAGATTTTTCTCATGGGACATGGCTTTGCCTTCATTCAACTGACTCAAGTTTGGGACTTGGTTGAGGGGCTGTGACTCTCTGTTTCAGTGTTTCAAGCCAGACTTCTGTTCACTAGACCTATGCCTTTTCTGCTTAAACATATCAAGCAAGAATTTAGCATGCTAGCGTTGGCCTGGCGTGCAGGAGTCCCTGGTTCGATTCCCGGCCAGGGCACACAGGAGAGGCGCCCATTTGCTTCTCCACCCCTCACCCTCTCCTTCCTCTCTGTCTCTCTCTTCCCCTCCTGCAGCGAGGCTCCATTGGAGCAGAGATGGCCCTGGCGCTGGGGATGGCTCTGTGGCCTCTGCCTCAGGTGCTAGAATGGCTCTGGATGTAACAGAGCGACGCCCCAGAGGGGCAGAGCATCGCCCCATGGTGGGCATGTCAGGTGGATCCCGGTCGGGCGCATGCGGGAGTCTGTCTGACTGCCTCTCCGTTTCCAGCTTCGGAAAAATGAAAAAAAAAAAAAAAGAGAGAGAATTTAGCATGCTGCTTATCGAGTTCTTTTCTGAAGACACTATCACCTAGTAAACATCAGAGGTCGTTGCAACTCAAGACTATTCTGAAAATCTTTGGCTCCTTTGTCTTTCATAGTGACCATGCCCACTTCATCTTTGCTGATTAAGTGATGCAGTTTGGTTCCTGCTACCTCAGGATCCCAGTTTGATGTTATTTCCATAGCTCTGAGGGATCTCAGTTTGATGGTAGAAAGTCTTCCTATAATATAGAGAAGAGCACTACAGAGTACTCCAAGGTTGCTAAACTCCTCTCACAGGTTTATTTCTCACGGTTCTGGCGAAAGGTGTGTTCTCTAACATTGGTGAGTAGGTCTCACATGACAAATGCACTCTAACATTCTAATCTTCCTAAGCCTTTGGTCATCCTCTTCAGCACACTGAGAAAGTTCTGACATTTCAGTTTTATTTAGTGTAGTATAACTGTGGGTCCATGTTTCGGTCAACAGACAAAACCAACAGAAGCATTTCAAGCCCCTGGAGTTATAATGGTGAATCCAGTGTCTCTGCTTAGTGGTTCTCTATCAATTCACTTGGCTCAATCCAACTTTGTATTCCTTCCATGTGAATCCCACACCCTTACTATACATTTTCATATACATTCCCAGCTTTCAATCTATAGAAATAAAAAATACCAGGCATTTCTTTTGGTGTGTATCACACTACCCGATGAGTCACACTGTAAACCCTTTGGGGCCTGCTTAGAGTTAAAGCTAATTGTAGGGGTTGTAGCAAAGAAGGCTGGTGGTGGTCATTCCTGGAAAATCAGCAATATTTCTCAAGTAATTACCTCAACAGAGACCAATATGATTCCTCAGGAAGGGGTGGAAGGTGCTTTTACTGGCAAAGCAGATTCTGTGTAATTCAGGGACTTTTATTAATTAATTTATTTATTTTTATCAAGTGAGAGGAAGGAAGATGGAGAGACAGACTCCCACCATATGTCCTGACTAGGATCCACATGGCAACCCCCATCTGGTGCTGATGTTCTTTCTGTCCATCTGGAGCCACTGCTCTGTTGCTCAGCAACTGAGCTACTTCAGCACCTGAGGCAATGCCAGGGAGCCATCCTCAGTGCCTGGGGCCAACTTGCTCTTTCGAGGAATGGCTGCAGGAAGAGAAGAGAGGGGAGGGGTGGAGAAGCAGATGGTCGCTCTCCTGTGTGCCCTGACCAGGAAACAAACTCAAGACTTCCACATGCTGGGCCAATGCTTTACCACTGTGCCAACCAGCCAGGGCCAATTTAGGGACTTGAGGTCCCAGCTTTATTATAATTTGCCAGCCCTGACCAGTTGGCTTATTGGTAGAGCATTGGCCCAGCATATAGAAGTCCTGGGTTTGATTCCCGGTCAGGGCACACAAGAGAAGCGACCACCTGCTTCTCCACCCCCCCCCCTTCTCTCTTTCTTTTCCCCTCTGTAGCCATAGCTAGAATGGTTCAGCCCCAGGTGGTAAGGATGGTTCCATGGCCTTGCTTCAGGTGCTAAAAGCTCATTTGCTGAACAACAGAGCAGCAGTGCTAGATGAGCAGAGCATCACTTGCTGGATGGGTCCCGGTAAGGGTGTATGCGGGAGTCTGTCTCTGCCTCCTTGCCTTTCACTTAATTTAAAAAAAAAGAAAAAAATAATTTGCCCACATGTTCTAACTCCAATATTCAGAATCTCATTTGTTCCCAATAGATGCCTCAACTTTAACAAAAGAGACTCTGCAAGGATGGGATTCAATTTGTGTTGTAATTTGGGCATTTGCAAGATTAGACTTTGGGTTTGGTTTTCAGAAACCCTGGCCCTGCACCTACAGGAAATAAAGAGTATTTTTCCCCCCAAAGAAGTCATAGAAGCTCTTAGGTGCTAAAATTTGCCCTTGAACTGGGAATATTAAATCCCTGTGCTCATGATTTTCTTTCACCAAAATTTCTAGCAAAGTTTGAAGTAATAAACCAACCAACCTACCCCATTATACTCATTTTGACTAAAATATGCTAAGGTAGCAAATACTTAGCCACCTAGTCTTGTCCTTTACAGATCCTTTATTACAGATATCTAAAGCTAAAATTTGAGTAACTCCTTTGGCATTTCATGCTAGTGAGTACCAGTGCCCTCTTTATCAATGGCAATAGAGGTATTAGTGCCTTTAAAACTCAGAACTGAGTCAGAGAACATAACTGAAGGTTCTGTTCCTTTGGAGTTCTTCTTAGTACCAAACTTTGTATCATTCAAGATTCAGCAATGGAAGCAGGTCCGGTAGGATACGTATGTCTGATGTTGCAGCTTGAATTCTGCAGGACAGATAGCTAGAAAAGAGACTTGGCTATTACATAATGGGAGATCAGGAGCAGCTAGAACCCAAAAGGACAAGTTTGAACCCGATGAGGACAGGTTAAAACACGTGTTCATTCTATTGCCTTTCACTTATGGCAAGCATGTACTCTAGAGCCTGTGGTGTTTCAACATGGAGCTGAATACACACACACCTGGCCCAGGAGTTAGAGAAGCTGAATTTGAAGGCAGAACATTTGTAACTGCTGCTTCATGCTAATGAGGTGATCAACACGTCAACAATGACATATGTGTGCGCTATAAAATGGTTCCCGCTTCCTTTGTGCCTTCTAAGTCTCACAAGTCTTCTCTTGTGACCCATCCTAACTAGAAATATAGTGGAAAGAGAATTCTGTGAAACATAGTTCAGGTGGTTCAGGTGACATGTTGCAAAGCCATTGAAGATGTGTGCACAGAGTTTCAAAACTATGAAGCAAAATCTGCAGAGCTAGAGGGAGAAAAACACAAACCCTCAACCACAGTTAAAGGTCTGTTTTAACACTTCTTTCTTGGTAATTGATAGAACAAATGCACAAGAAAATCAGTATGGCTAAAAAAAATTTGAATAATTTTCTGACATAATCAAATAACTTGATTTACTTTGCATTTATAGAACATTGCACCCCTAATCTTCAGAATGCACATTTGTTTTGCATGCACATTGAAACATTCAGTAAGATAGATCATCTGCTGGGCCATAAATAAATCTCAATGAATTTAAAAAGATTGAAATCAGGCAGAGTATGTTTTTTTTTTTATCATAATAGAATTAATTTAGAAACCAAAAGTAATAAATTATCTAGAAAAATCTCCTAATATCATATTTAGAAATCAAGCAGCACTGAGAACAAAGTCAGGAAGAAATCACAGGAAGTTAGAAAATATTCCAAATGGAACAATAGTAAAAACACAATACAATGGACTGAATGCGTCCTCCTAAATTCCATGTTAAATCCTTCCCCCAATAAGATGATATCAAGAGGTGTGGCCTTTGGGAGGTAACAAGGACAGGGGTCAGGCTTCATGAATTGGATTATGCCCTTCTGAGAAGAGACATGAGGTTTTGCTATCTTACCCTGCTCTCTGCCATGTGAGGATACAAGGAGAAGACAACCATCTGTAAACCAGGAAGCAGGTCCTCACCCATACGAGATCTACTGGCACCTTGATCCTGGACTTTTGAGCCTCCCAAACTGAGAAATAAATGTTTGTATTTTTAGCCACCCAGTCTAGGGTACTCTGTTATAGCAGCCTGATCTACGACAACAACATATGAAGATTTGTAGGATGCAGTTAAAGAAATCTTTAAAGAAAAAATTATAGCTTAAATGCTTTTATTAGAAAAAAAAGTGTAAAAATTAATGATCAAAGCTTCTACCTTATAAAGTAGAGAAAGAACAAATAAAATTCATGAAAGTCAAAGGAAAGAAATAATAATGATGGCCCTGGCTGAATGGCTCAGGAATAGAGTGTCAGCCTGGTGTATGGATGTCCTGGGTTTGACTACTGGCCAGGGCACACATGATAAGTGACCATCTGCTTCTCTTCTCTTCCCTCTCCCCCTATCCTCCCTCTGTCCCTCCCACAGCAGTGGCTCGATTGGTTCATGCATCAGCCTGGACACTGGGGATAGCTCGTTGGTTCAGGCATCAGCCTCAGGCACTAAAAATAGTTTAGTTGATTCAAGAATTGGCCTCAGATGGGTTGCTGGGTGAATCCTGGTTGGGGTGCATATGGGAGTCTGTCTCACTATCTTCCCTCCACTCACTTAGAAAAAGAAAAAAAAAGAAATAATAATGATAAGAACAGAAATCAATGATGTAAATGTAAAACATTAAAGACAACCAACAAAGTAAAAAGTTGGTTTTTGAAAATACTAATTAAACTCATACCCTTTAGCTAGATTGATCAAGAAAAAAATCGGAGAGAACACAGATGATAAGTAAACAAAGGCAAGAACATTACTACACATCATGTAGACACTCAACAGCAATCAGAGACTATCATGACTGTATTATACCACAAATTTGACAGCTTAGCTGAAATGGATGAATTCCTTGGGAAAACACTTTGACAAACTGATATACGAATACAGAGAAAACGGAAACAACCCTCTATCTATTAAATAAATTGAACTTATAATTTAAAATCTTCCTACAAAAAGGACTCAGACCCAGATGGTTTTATAGACATTTATCAGACATTTAAGGAAAAAAAAAAATCAATCCTATCCAAATTTTTTCAGAAAGTCTATAAAGAGAATAACACTTCTTAACTTGTGTGATTAGGTCAACATAAATAATTACCAGAGAAGATAAGAGAAAGCTATAGATCTACATTTGTCATAAATACAGATACCAAAATCTTCAACAAAATATTAATAAATAAAATCCAGCAACATATAAGAAAATAATACATATGAAAAAGTGTTAATTAAACATTTGAAACCAACCTTTGGAGTTCGGCACATTAACAGAACAAAGGAGAAAAGTCATGATCATCGCAATAAATGGTGAAAAAGTATGTGACAAAATTCAACACCAATTGATGATAAAAACTCTCAGAAAATTAGAAATAGAAGACAACTTTTCAGTCTGATAAAAGGCATTTATGGAGAGCGCACAGCTACAATTACCCACAATGGTGACATTTATATGCCACTGGAACAAAGGAAGGATGCCTGTCTGCTCCAATTCTAACATAGTACTGCATGGCCATCTCTGCCTGTGCAATACAGCACGAGGAAGGAATAAGAAATAAAAGATATACAGATAGGAATAAAAAAGCAAAACTGTCTTTATTCACAAGTGACAATATTTTTTATGTAGAAAAACAAAAGAATCTACAAAAAAATCCTACTAGAATTAACAAGTGATGTGAGCAAGGCTGCAGAATACAAGGCCAGTATATATACTAAGAATTGGGGGTCCTGGCCGGTTGGTGAGCATTGGCCTGGCGTGAAGAAGTCCCAGGTTTGATCTCCAGCCAGGGCACACATGAGAAGTGACCATCTGCTCTCCCTCTTCCCCTCTCACAGCCAGTGGCTCGTTGGTTTGAGTGCTGGCCCTGGTGCTGAGGACAGTTCTGTTGGTCCAAGCATTGGCCCCAGATGCAGGTTGCACAGGTAGATCCCGGTCGGGGTGCATGCAAGAGTCTGTCACTTTATCTCCCCTTCTCTCATTAAAAAAAAATTGGAATACAAAAATTTTTAAATATCATAAATGGTACCATAAATATAAAATAACTAAGAATAAGTTTAATTAAAAAATACAAAGCCTCTCTAGTGAAATCTATAAAATAATGCAGAGAGAAAATAAACAAGACCTAAATAAAAGGAGAGCCATATCACATTGTTCTTGGATTGTAAGGGTCCAGCATTGCTAAGATGACAGTTCTCCCCAAATTGATCTAGAGAGTCAATGTGATTCCAACTCTAGCAGGCTCTTCCGTATGAATTAGCAAAGTGCTTCTAAAATGCATATGAGAATGCTGAAGACCTAGAAAACCCAAAATAATTGTGTAAAAGAAGACTATGGTGGCGGACTTACACTACTTTATTTCAGAGTTAATATAAAACGATGATAGTCAAGTGAGTATTGAACTGGTATATTAATGGAATGGATCAGGGAGAACGCATATGGACAGTCAATTTATTTTTGACAAAGGTGGCAACATAATTGAAATGAAGGATTGTTCTAAAGGCTCTCTCCCATGTAATTCAGAGGGAAGATGAACCCTGGTGCATGGGCCATCTAGTTGTAAAAAAAAAAAAATTAAACTCACATCCTTAAGTTATACCATATGAAAAAATAAATTTGACATGAATCTTAGACCTAAAAGTAAAAGCCATAACTATAAAACTTCTGGAAGAAAACAGGAAAATATCTTTGTGACCTTGGGGTAGACAAAGATTAGGCAGGACACAAAAAATTTGAATCATAAAAAAAAAACTAAAATAATTGGTGTTTGTCAAAATTAAAAACTGCTTTTCAAAAGACAACACTAAGAAAATGAAAAGGCAAATCACAGATTAGGAGAAGATATTCACAACATGTATATCTGACAAAAGATTTGTTTCCATATATATAAACTCCTATAATTTAATAGAAAAAGGCAAATAGTTCAAGAAAATAAAAATAGGGAGACATTTCTCAAAAGAAGATATATATGAATAATTAGTAAACACTTAAAAATTATATTAATAGCCATCATGGAAATGCAATTAAAACTACAATGAGATACCAGTTTATAACCACTGTAACAGCAATTTTCAATTGGTGTACTACAAGAATTTTTTAAACATGCATTACCTGACTCTTCAGTCAGGATACTGACCCTTTTTTCTTAGATTGTCAAATAAAAAAAATGATAACAGCTAATACATCAATAGCTGTCTGGTGTGAATGAATCAAAATTATACCTCCTTTTTGTCAGACTGGCAAAAATGTACATTTTTGGTGTGCCGTAGAATTGTAGTAATTAGTTTATGTGTGCCTGAGATGGAAGAGTCGAAAATTAAAGACTGATAAGATAGGTGGCCAGCAACCTGAACTCTCTCATATACTGCTGAAACAACTATTTTGAAAAACTGTTAGGCAATTTCTAACAAAATTAAACACCTACACTAACAGTACAAAAACCCACTTTGAGTTATTTACTCAAAAGAAATAAAAACATGTATCTTCAAAAATGCTTATACGAGAGTGTTCGTAACACTCTTATTCATAATAATCTAAATACCCATCAATAAGTGAATGGATAGATGCATTGTGGTCTGGTCCTAGAGAGGAACACTAGCCAACAAGAAGAAGAACAACAGTAGCTGTAACAAGAAAAAAGGGACAAGCCTCGGATACATGCAAGAAAATGAATGAATCCAAAAACTTTGAGCAAAAGAAACCAGATGCAAAACTGTTCATATTGTATGATTCTATTTATATGAAGTTCTAAATCTGGCAGAAGAAAGCTTTGGTGATAGATATTAGATCATTGGGTGTCTGGAGTGGGGTGATGATTAACTGTAAACAGGCATGAAAGACTTGCTGGGGTGATGGAAATGTTCTGTATTTAATTATGGTGGTGGTTACACAGGTGTACATTTGTCAAAACTTACACAATCTCTACATTTTATTGTATTCGAGTTATACTAAAAATTATACTAAAATTATACCCACCAAATCCCAATACTATTGCTGATGACTTAGAGTGTTTGCTGATGCCTTGAAAAGATGAAGACCTCTGCCCAGTGGTGGGATTCAAGTAATTTAACAACCAGTCTCTGCCTTAATGAACATTTTAAGCATAAAAAAATGATATACCGAAAGGTAGTTTATTTCGTGCATTTAATACTTAAATAAGAACAATAAAAGAGATACACAAAACTAGGTTATGTTATAAGAGTTTTAAAATATTAATGAAAAAATTAAATAATACGTGACAAAAAACAATAAAACTGTTATTTAAGATATGTCCAGTGTCAGCTTGTCACTCTCTGGTTGTTTGGCACTTTTTCTCTTTATATTATATATTTGTTTACTGAAGTAATAAAAGCAAGGGAATTAAAATGTAGTATTTAATCAAAGGTATAATGAGTTTTATGAAGTGAATAATAAATATTACAAGCATAGTTCCATCAAACTTTTTTCACCTATGGACGGAATGAACACTACTACAGGCACTTAGAATACTCTGTTGCACAGATGAACGTTAAAAAAGAGGAAGGAATGTAAGTTTGTGATTCCCACATTGGGCAGCTTCCCAGGAGCCCGCCTTAGAGAGAACCCTGATTACAAGTGCCATGTAACAACTGGTTCGCCGGACTCAACAAAAAATTAGATATTGGTTCTGTCGAACCGGTGTGAACCAGCTGAATTCCACCACTGCCTCTGCCTCATCACCATAGACAGATGGACTATGTTCTCCCTGGGCTAACGGCTGTTGTAATGGGCAATCTACTTTCTTTCTTACCACAAAGCACTTAAATAATAGTAATTAAAGGAACATGTTTTCTGTTCTTAAAAACAAACAAAAGTAGTATACACATAAAAGGCATCCTTTAGTAACTGGTTCAACTGACAATACTCTCTCCAAGCCAGAAAGTTTTGCTTCAGGCATAACTTGAATCTCTCCTGTTGAATTCTACTGATACTTTCTTTCTTTCTTTTTCTTTTTTTGTAAATTGGAGTCTTCCCAGGTCTGGACATGAGTTTCTTCTTTGATAGTACAGAATTACATACATTTTTGGGTAGAGTTTTAGGGCTAGAGTTGTTTGTAATGAGGCAGGTAACTGGTGGTTTAGCTGCTCCACAGTATTCTGTTGTACTCCTAGGAACCTTGACCACATTGGCACTGACTTTCCTCCTTCCATACAGGAAATGCTGAAAGACGAGGTGCGCACTCTCACTTACCGGAACTCCATGTATCACAACAAGCACGTGTTCAAGGACAAGGTGGTGTTGGACGTCGGGAGTGGCACCGGGATCCTTTCCATGTTTGCTGCCAAAGCAGGGGCCAAGAAGGTGTTTGGGGTAGGCATGCCACTTCCTCTTTCACATCGGCCCCCGCAGAGCTGGCCCTGCCCCCGCCTCCTACAGCCCTTCCTGGAAGGACAGACCCTGGTCTAGCTCTTTGCTGAGTTCACACCCTCAAGGAGAAAGTCAAGTGTGACTCTCAGTAGGCAGGACCATCTCCCGTGGCTCCCTGTCACCTGGGCATTGCTCCTGGTTTCTTGCCTTGATTACTGCTGACATTTACAGGGGATTCTTGATTTTTCAGAAACCATTTCTGGGTCACCATTACTGTACCGTACTTAAGAGGCAGTGTGGCCTGGTGACAAATGTGAGCCCTGGCTCGAACCCCTGTCTTCCCGCTCACAAGTTGTGTAACTGTGGGCAAGTCACTTCTCTGTACCTCAGGTTTTATATAGCTATATCTATATATTTACATATCTTGCCTATGGGATCATTGTAAGGGGTAAAAAGTTTAATGCATATATAATGTGCTTAGAACAGTGCCTGGCATATGACAGATGTTCCGTGTTTATTAGTATAGTTAGGATAGTGCCCTAGGTCAGGAGATAACAATAAGAAAACCCCCTTCCTTTGACTTTTAAAGCAGTGGTCCCCAACCTTTTTTGGGCCACGGTCCGGTTTAATGTCAGAAAATATTTTCACGGACCGGCCTTTAGGGTGGGATGGATAAATGTATCACGTGACTGAGACAAGCGTCAAGTGTGAGTCTTAGACGGATGTAACAGAGGAAATCTGGTCATTTTTTAAAATAAAACATCATTCAGACTTAAATATAAATAAAACGGAAATAATGTAAGTTATTTATTCTTTCTCTGCGGACCGGTACCAAATGGCCCATGGACCGGTACCAGTTCGTGGCCCGGGAGTTGAGGACCACTGTTTTAAAGGACAACTTGGTAGATCTAAGTCCTGCTGCTCTGGCTGCTATCACATCAAGGGCTGGAGGTGGAGGCCGACCCTCTGGGAAACCTCCCGGCCTTCCCCCGGCTCCCACACTGTCGCTGCATGCAACCCGAGGACAGGCCGCTGGAAGGATCCAGAGCTGGGAAGAAATTGTGAAAAAGAGAGCTCGCGCTGCTGGCTGACATTTAAAAATTTCATTGGGTCTAGGGCTGGAAAATGGGAATTAATCTTGATCAAAATTAAAGTTACACTACAATCAAACTCAGCATGCGCACAAGACAGCCCATTTGCAAAAGCTCACCGGGAGCTGGGCAGCTTTAAGTGGGTCTTTGTTCTCTGTGCAGTTAGCCCAGTCATGGAAACTGTCCTGGGAACCTGGGTTGACGAGAGCCCTCCCAATGCCCTTGGCCGGCCTCTGCCTCAGAGGCCTGCCCCTCAGTCTTCAGCAGGGACAGCATTCCTCCTCTGTGCCTGACTCAGAAAGCACGTGGACTTTGGCCATAGAGGGTTTTCTGGAAACCTGGGTGGTCTTCAGGGCAGCTCTGGCATAGCCTTGACCAAAGACGCTGGATGCACTCAGCTGAAACACATGATTACGGTATGGGGCCAGTCTGCTGCCCAAGGTCAAGTCCTGTCATCATCCCAGGTACTGCCCCTTCCCACCTTTCAGCTTTCCTTTACAAGACCCTCCTCACCGGGATAGAGGTCTCTTGTCCAGTGAGACTCCGCCTCCAGTGACCTCACGCAGCCTTAGCTATCTGTCAGGCCCTGGCTCTGCTCCGGTCTCTGCCAGGCACAGGGGCCTGAGCAGGGAGAGGTAGGGTCACCTGTCACTGGCTTCCAAGTTGACGGGGGCTTCCAAGTTGGGGGGGGGGGCACCAGCCAAGGAGCTGTCAGGAGGCTCCCGCACAGCGCCTTCCAGCTGTGGTGGCTCCTTCCAGCCAGCCTGCCTCCCACTCCTTTGCTGTAACAGCTCTTTCATAAACAGCTCTGCCACAGCGAGCTGGGCTTCCTTCCGGATGGCTCACTTCACAGCCTCTCCCGTGGCTCCCCTCCACAACTCCTCTCCCGGGGGAGATGGGACGGCAGGGGAGAGAGAGCGAGAGCCAGGGAGTGAGAAAGGGAGGCAATTGACAGAGACAGCAAATGGAGATGGTGAAGCAGAGAGACAGGAGAGAAATGGAGAGACTCAGAGGAAAGCTAGAGGAATCAACAAAAAGGAGAAATTAACGAGAAAGTACAAAACAAAGATGGGGAAAGTGAAGAGAGAGAGAATAAAGGAAAAGAGGGGAAAGGGAAAGGCAGAAGTAGAAGGAAGAAAAAGAGGAAAGAGAAATAAATGCAACCTCACAGGTCCCATGCTCTTCCAGGGCCGCTCAGTGTTCGCTTCGTCCTCACACTGGCCATGCAAAACGGGCTGTGACCTCTCTGATGAGGAGGCCAAGGCACGGTTAGACAGTGGCAGAGGCCAGGTGGGAGTCCCGACTGGCTGGCTTCAAATCCCATATTCTTCATGGCTAAACTCGGTACCCTCTTTCAGACAGGATGAAAGCATGATGGGGGGCGGGGAGGAGAGAGGCCCAGTCCTGTAGACAGCAGGGGTGCTGCCACTGAACAGGCAACTCAGGAGAGGGCGGGTCCTCTGGGTCTGAGCTGGGTCCTGCCTCCTCTCCTGGTTTCTCCTTCCTGACTCTGCAGGTGCCCTCACTTTCCCCATGGCGTTGAGGGAGGCTGCCAGCAACCCCTTCAGCACCCTGTGCAAATGCACAGGCCTGGGGGCAGTCCGAGGTGGGGCCTGAGTGTGCAGGTGAAGGGAGCCCTAGGGCCTCAGTGCTGGCTGGTCTCTGCGAGGGGCCAGCTCTGGGCAGCTGCCTGTGTCAGCATCCCCAGCCCACGGCCTCTAACCCAGCTTCAGGTTTGATCTCCTGCTACTCCCACAAGGTCCTTTTATCAGCTAAAGGTCAGCTAATCCCCCAAATACCTTGGCCCTCTGCTCAGACGACTTGAGGAGCATGGGAAGACTTTTAGATGAAAAAGAATTCATTCTTTCAAAGGTGGAGACTGCAACAGAGGTGAGGGCTGATTTGTGTGTGCTGAGTTGGGGGAGAGATCTTAAGAGTGGCCCCCGAGGCTCTAACTCTGCATTTTCCAGGTGATCCCTATCCTGGAATGTTCCCAGTTAACCCATGAGTGCTGGGGGCGGGGAGGGAACACTGAGGGAGGCTCACAGCACCGCTGGTCAGTCCGATCCATCCTGGGAGGACAGTGGCTGTGCCACCTCATCCTGCACTTCCTTGGCGGGAAGAGTGAGGCCTGTCACCTCCTCCAGAATCTCCCAATGTACACCTGGGGGCCTCCCTTACAAAGCACAGCAGAGGCAGCTCGGCTTAGTGGAAGAGCTGCTGGCCTGCAAGTTGGGAGGGCTGTGTTGCTGCTTTTCATCTGCCACAGATCAGCAGTGACAGCTGTGGGCAGGTTCCCGCACCCCTGCAGGCCCCAGCTTCTCCCTGTGTGCAGTTGGTATTGGTTGTCTTTTTGACGCATTGCTCCTGTGTTCTCTGCCCTTTCTAGATTGAGTGCTCCAGTATTTCTGACTACTCAGAGAAGATCATTAAGGCCAACCACCTGGACAACAGTAAGACAACCTCCATGTGCTTTCCCATGGATGGAGGGGGTGGGGGGCTTGTACTTCCTGGTTTGGGGTGGCATAAACTGACATAAGAGGGCAGAGCACAGAGCTCTTAGCCTCGGGAGGGTGGAGCCCAGCTGAGGCCTCGTTAGCAGACCTGTGGGCATGGGGTTTGAGGCTCCTAGTCCATGTCATGTCAGTCAGCGCAGCTTCCTCTGAGCCCAGCCTGTGGCTAAATTCTTACTTGCTCTGCCCTCTGCTTGGCCCCAGCTCTGGACAGTCCATTGAATTTTGCGAAATGGCAGCTATTCCTCCTTCTTCCCTTCCCTCTACACTCCCAGTCCTGCCTCTCCCCACCACCCATGGAGTGGCAGACCCGGGCCCTGCCTTGGGGAGAATGTGATCCTTTCCTGCCCACAGGCCCTGCTGCTGGTAGGGCTAGCTTAGCAATGGGGTTGTCGATGGAAGCGGGACCTTCTTCAAGCTGGAGTCTGATTATAGAAGTACCATATTCCCTCATGTATAAGATGCTCTCATGTATAAGATGCACCTTAATTTGGGCCTGAAATTTGAAAAAAAAAATGCATAAAGTTATGGAACTCAAGTTTTATTCATCATAAAGTTCACACAACTCCTCCACAAGTGCAAAAAAGCAAGAAATGCAAGTTAAAAAAAACCTACAACCACTGTATAAGACGCACCCAGTTTTTAGACTCCAATTTTTGGGGGGGAAAGGTGCGTCTTATTCATGGAGAAACACGGTATATCCCCTTCCCTTCCCCTCCTTACTCCTTTCCCATACATCGCAGCATTTTCCAGGCCCTTTGCCGGGAACACATCTCGAATACACTTATGCCTGCAGACACCTCTGATTAGATGTCCTTGTATCTTTTATCAGTTATCAGTCAGCAGAATGAGATTTATCGCTGGTGGGGCCAGATCATGTAGGGTTTGCAAACTAGGAAAACAAGTCTTTAAGGATGGTGGAGGTCTTTTGAGAATTTTAAACAAAGGAAAAGCATTCTTCATGGGAAATGAATTGGGAGTTCTCAGCATACAGATGCACAGATGTTATTTAAAGCTACACGATGAGGTCACTTAGAGACGAAGCACAGCTAGAGGAAATAAACGGGCTGGAGAGAGGGCTCTAGGGCATTTCAACATTTGGAGGTCAAGCAGAGGAGAAGGGGCCAGCAGAGAGGCAGCAAAGAGGCAGTGAGGTTAATGGGCATTCAGGAGAGAAGAGTCCTTGGAATAAACCAAGGGAAGGAGAACGTGGTCACCTCTAGGGTACGCTAAGAGGTCAAGTAAAATAAGGTCAGAGGAGCGGCCATTGACTTTGGTTACATGGAGGTTACTGGTGTTCTTTTTTATTTTTTATTTATTTTATTTTATTTATTTTATTTTTTTTGTATTTTCTGAAGCTGGAAACAGGGAGAGACAGTCAGACAGACTCCCGCATGCGCCCGACCGGGATCCACCCAACACGCCCACCAGGGGGCGACGCTCTGCCCACCAGGGGGCGATACTCTGCCCCTCCGGGGCGTCACTCTGTTGCGACCAGAGCCACTCTAGTGCCTGGGGCAGAGGCCAAGGAGCCATCCCCAGCGCCTGGGCCATCTTTGCTCCAATGGAGCCTTGGCTGCAGGAAGGGAAGAGAGAGACAGAGAGGAAGGAGAGGGGGAGGGGTGGAGAAGCAGATGGGCGCTTCTCCTGTGTGCCCTGGCCGGGAATCAAACCCAGTACTTCTGCATGCCAGGCCGACACTCTACCACTGAGCCAACCAGCCAGGGCCAGGTTACTGGTGTTCTTAACAAAAGCAGACTGAGTATAGGAGTGGGGACCAAAGTCCAATTAGAGTAGGTTAGGGAGAGACTATGAACTAAGGACCATAAATAAGTCTTCTTGCTGTAATGGGGAAGAGAAAAATGGAACAGTAGCTACAGGGGGTATAGGCTCAAGGAAGTAAGCTGTTTTTTTTACGGACAAGATACGAAAGTGTGTGTGTATGATTCAATAGTCCAGTAGAGAGAGAGAACCGAATTGCTGTTCCAGGAAAAAGTGACTTCAGGAGCAAGGACTTTGAGAAGGTAAGAGGGTCTGGGGTGCAAAGGTGGAGCGCTAGTTTTTTATTTGGAGTAGAGACAGTTGAGCCACAGTAATGAAGGGAAAGGGTAGCATGGAGGTTCAGAGGGAGGTGGGCTGGTGGTGAGAAACCCCTGCTTTGTTGCTTCCATTTCCTCAGTAAAGAATGAGACAGTCATTGGCAGAAAAAAACAGGAGGGGAGGGGTATACATGTTTTGGAGGGAGGTGAGGAGGAATAGAATGGTCTTTTAGAGGGAGGGGAGCAAATACACTGTCTAGTAGGGACAGCTTGTGGGGGCGGTCAGCACTGGCTGGAGGTGTGTGGATGGAGATATGCAATGAACTCGGTTCTGGTACTGTGCTCAGCAGGCTGGGTGTGGGTGGAAGGGGAGCTGCCTGGGTAGGAGCTTTGCTGGGAGGACACAACAGAGGGAGGGAGGAGGCAGAGTTACAACAACAGTGGGCCAAACCGTCTAAGCTGGGTGAACAAGGAAGTGTGGAAGTGAAGGGGCTGGAGGTGGGTGAGTGCTAATGGAAAGGGGTGATGGGTGACCAACATCTACGGGGACCACAAGCAGAGCCCAAGATCCAGAGGCCTCTTTGAAACCTGAATGGGGAAAGTGTTGCTCAGATACTCCCCAACCTAGAGCCGGGCATTCAACCTCTCTTTGTTCACTCAGGGAGCCAGATCTCTCCTGTATACTCCTCAGAAAATCCCTGAGCGGGGTGGAAGGGACAGAGAGCTGACCCGCTCTCCTTGCCTACTAACAACGGGGAAAGAAAACGGCTGTTCTTCCTCTATAAAGATGACACTGCCGGGCAGCCGCGTGTTTTCACCTGACCTCCCTCTACCAACTCTGTGAAAATGGGCAAGTGGGGGACACTTCCCCTGCCTGTGCACAGGCTTCACCTGCACAGCGACTCCTGCTTCCGGGGCTCTGCCTGCACCTCGCTCTTTGACTGACCTCCCCGCTCTGGCTTTAGAAAGCCACTGCCCTGCAACACTGGTCGCGGAGTGCGCAGCCCCAAGGGAGAGGGGACTGACAGCAGCTGAGACCCCTGCATTTGAGGGGAGGGCAGTCTGGCTCTGAACGCTTGCCAGGAAAATATTGCACAGCCCCTAATCGCCCCTCTGGTTCACACTTCATGGTCCCTACCTCCCTCCTCTGCCTCAGGCTCTTTCACTTTTTAAATTCCTTTTCCTTTCCTTTTTGTCTTCTTTCTTGTAACCTTAAAAACATTCCAATTTACAAAAAAGGTTTAAATACAGCTGTTTCTTTTTAAAAAAAATTTTTTAGCCACTTGAGAGTAAATTGTTGACATGATGCCTGTCATCCTTGAATACATGAATGTATATTGCCTACAAACAAAGACGGTTTCCTATGTAGCCACAGGGCAGCCATTTGAAACCAGCAGGGTAATGTGAATACAATGTCATTACCTAGTGCTCAGAACCTCATCACATTTTTTTGTGTGTGTGTGAGACAGAGACAAATAGAGAGAGGGACAGACAGGCACAGACAGACAAGAAGGGAGAGAGATGGGAAGCATCAATTCTTCGTTGCGGCACCTCAGTTGTTCATTGAGTGCTTTCTCATATGTGTCTTGACCGGGGGGCTACACTGGAGCGAGTGACTCCTTGCTCAAGCCAGCGACCTTGGGCTCAAGCCAGCAACCTTTCACATTTTGCTGGTTGTTACAATGGCATGCTTCATAGCAAAAGGATTCAGGTCCAGGGCACACGTCACCTTTAGTCATCATGTCTCTAGTTCCCTTCAAGTGGGGACACGCTTTCTTCAGCTTCAGTGGCCTTCAGAACTTGAAGCCAGTATTCTGTGAATGTCCCTCAGTTTAGGCTGTGTAACTTCCTCACAGTTGGGTTCAGATGACACATCTTGCAGAAACACCACATAGGCACACTGTGTCTCATTGTGTACTAGGAGGTGGCATGTGGTTTTGATTTGCCTGATTCCTGATAACACTGACTTTGAACACGTATTTCAGGCTCTGTCTGCCAGCCTCCTTCATGATGAAGTTGCTCTTTCCCTCTTCGTAATTAGTAAGATTATCTGGGATCGGTACTTCGAAACCATGTGACTATTTCATTCCTCATCCTTAATTTCCCATTTTATTCAATAAGTTGCATTTGTTATTATCCGTACATACTTTGATACTCAACATGTCCCTGATTTGGTCACTGGGAGCCTCTTCGAGCCGGTTCCTAGGTCCTTTTGACATGTCTCTTTCCCTTTCTGAAAGCTTTTCGATTTCCTGGCAATTTGTTTCAGGCTCAGCTTGTACTTTCCACAACTGTTCTAGAGTCAGGTGTCTCTCTGGGATGCTTGATTCCATTTAGCGGACGGTTTAGAAATGAGGATCCAGGTCTAGGTGTGCTCACTGATTTTAGGGTGCTGATGCTCGCAGGCTGTCTCAATAGAAAGAACGGGTGTGTGCGTGTGTGTGTGTGTATGTACACATGCACTTACATAACATAAATGTCTACATCTGTCTATACATACTGTCAAGTATGAATTCATGTTACACCTCTACTTCTAATTCAGCACCACGGTGTCTTGCTTTTATAGCATTTCCCATGTTTGTGACTCATTTCTCCGATGGTGAAAACTCTGGCTCCTATTATTCTGAATACGTTTACTTACTGGATCCGTCCCTTTGTGTGTAAACAATATCCCATTGTCGGCACCCCCTGCCCCGTGCAGATGCTTCTGTCACCCGGTGCCGGGCTCCAACACCCTGTGCCAGGCGGCCTCCCACAAGGGCACCCCCTCCCTGCTCAGGTTCCATTTGGCTGAGTCAGGCTGCCCTCCTGGGCAGAGGTCCCCCTGGGCACCTGCATTTCACCCTCCCCCATCCGAGATGCCCTGCTCACCCTGCTCCGACTCTGATATCCCGTGCTGGGCTGCCCTTACTGGCTCAAGCTGAACCCCTCACACTGGGCTATGTGGCATCTGTACCTCTACCTGGGCAGCAGAGATCTAGATTATTCAGCCCCACCTGATGGCTTTAGGGTGGAACAGTTCCATGCTTTGTAGGTTGATGGTTCACACTTGATTCTGTTACTGTGGCAAAGGCCCAAGAAGGACAAACCATTGTTGTCAGGTGAATAGCCAGCCCCATGCCCTGTACCTGCTCCTGCCCCCCCCCCCCCCCGTGCTGAAGAGGAGAGAAGTTGGCCCAGGGGCTCTAGAAGGCTGAGCTGCCTTCATCTCTTCCTCCCTGGGCACTGCAACAGCCGGGTGGGGCCGGTGGGGCAGCAGGTCCTGCTGGCTGCACAGCTCGTCCGGCCGTGGCATGTGTCCTAGAAGGAGGACAGCCTAACTGCACGAATGCTTCCATGGAAATGCGTTTGAAATGCTGTGTCAGCCAGCACTTGCGTGGGGCTCAGGAGTGTAGGTGTAGAAACATAAATAACAACACAGGACATAAAATACCTGCCACCCAGAATCAATCAATCTTTCTCCCTCTCCACCTCCACACAGCTCTTCAGGATGGATTACTCACGTGTAACCACGCACCTCCATGAGGCCACCTGCAGTGGCCGTGCAGCCTCACACGCTGCTTCCCCACGCATGTCCTCGACATGTGCGCCAGCCTCCTCCCTGACCTCTGCACCGACAACTATTATTTCTTTTCTTTCCTGCCGAGGAAAGCAGTGGGCTGCCAAGATTCGTTTGTGAACGTTGACATGGGAGCTCGGGGATTGATACAATTTTAATAGTTCTAGAAATAAAAAAAGGATCATGTTTTTACGGCTCAGAAGACTAAAGAGAAAAAAGTGTATCCCTCCTTTCTCTTCTACTGGTGCGGGTCTACACAGCATGGATGGAAGGGGTCTGAGCTGAGCACGACAACAGGGTGGCAGCAGACAGAGGGGCCTCTGCAGTGCGCCGTTAGGGAGGGCGTGGTCGCATCACTTCACCTTTCTGAGCTCTGCTTGGTCCCTGGAGAGGAGCTATGTTGATGAAGGTCTTGCAGGGTTGTTGGGGGATTAAGGATCATGTACATAAAATGCCCAATGGGGGGCCTCGTGTATAGTAGGTGCTTAACAAGCACGAACTATAGGTTCTTTCAGGCTTAATGTTTCACACTTTGCTCTTTTTTGGCCACATAGCTCCAAGCCTTTTATAGGTGGTGCTTGGCTTCTCTGCCCCCACAGTCCTCTGTGCTCTGCAGTCATCTGGTCCTGGGCTGCCCCCTCTGATGGGGTCCTCGTCACAGTCTCTGAGAGCCATGAGTGTAAGAAAGCAATGCCCTCTGCTGAGGCGAGTTCTAAGCCCTCCCGGGTCCTTCCTGTTGCTCTTTTGGGAGCAAAGAGATTCCTTCACATGTTTACCCCCTCCCACATCTCCTGGCTCTACACCCCCAGTTGCTTCACCCTTTGTGCTGGTTTGAGTCACCTTTTCCTCTGGCCACGCCTCAGCATCTCTCACACCCTTGGAGAGTCAGGCTAAGAAATAAACCCAGCAAGGCGACTGGCCCAAGCGCCTGTCCCTGTAATAATGTGGCTCTAGTTTCCATTAGCAGTTGTGGGAAAGGCCATATCACACTGATATTGAACTGGAATCCAATCCAATTGCCTACGTTTCTGGAGAACTGTAGCTCCTCTCCCATATCTGCTCAGTGGATGTTTTAAATCCAAACTGAGTCCCATTTCTTATTTATATTAAATGCCATGTTGTTAGATTTGGTCCTTCCTTACACACAGAGCCGTGCTCTTCCATGGTCATTGCTCTCTGCCTGGCATTACTTACATATCTGATAGGTTCCCTGGGGTGAGTGTGGGTGCTTCTTCTGGTGGTTCACGCTCAGCTCTGAATCTGCAACTCGGAATTCAGTCAGGTAGCCAGTTATGAACCCACACGATAATCTGTCACATTCTCCATAAGGATGCTACGGAGGCAAGGTTTTGTTAAATGCACTTTCTGCGTTTCAGTTTCCCCATCTGTGAAATGGGAACTCTAGTGGCACATACCTGATAGAGTCATTGCAAGGGTCACAGAGTTCCTGTATGTAAAACCGAGGTGCACTGGAGTGGGCTCTCTAGAGTCTAGATTTCTAAGAGCTGATTGTCCAATTGTCAGTAGATTTGTGGAATGGATATAGTCACCACTTTGGTGAAGCTGGCCACAGTGGGAGTGTTTACATTACAGAAATCAGCAAATAGGAAAATCAAGGTTTCTTTCTTGGAGAGCACACCACTGGGTAAAATACAACAATATCCAGTGGGTGATAGGCACCCAATGTTAAGTATTGTTATTATTACTTCATTTAGTAACTTGACTAATAACCCTGTCAGAAGATGAGAGGAGATGAGTCCGCTATAATGGTTTTTAATGAACCTGTACTAGTGCCTCCTGGCAGCGGTTCCTTCCTTTCTATGCTGCTCGGGAGGCAGCCCGTTAACAGTCTTAGGGCTAGGCTTCCTGCTCCCGTTTCTTCAGGCATTGTTGTGCAAGCCCAGGCCCTGTGCCAGAAGCTGGGCAGTCAATAGCAAACAGGATAGGTGAGAGCTTTGCTCATATGAAGCTTACAGTCTCACAGAGAAGACAGACATCAAAGCAAGTGAACAAACAATATCACAATGCACTTCAAATTGGGAAAGCACTTAGGAAGAAGCATGATAGCGTCAGTGAGAAAAACGGGTATCCACTTTGGACCGAGGGCTGGGAGGGTCTTGCTGGAACCACTTACCCCACCTTCTGAGCTGATTTGTGGGCCTATCTTCCCAGCCTGCCGCGAGCGACATTGTGATGGGAGCTGAAATCAGCCATGGTGGAGTATTTATACCACAGACATCAGCAAAGGCTACAAATCAGGGCTTTTTTCCCCTCATGGAGCCTGTTCTTAAACATTGAACAGCACAGCACCAGAAAGAGGACCTTTTTCTGGGAAGAGGGCATGGAAGCTGAGAACTGAGAGACTGAGAGAGGTCAGCATGTTCAGAGTGGAGAGATGGGTGTTGACACAGTAGGATTACTGGTGGCAGCAAATCCCTGGGCTGGGAGGCACGTCTGCCTTTCCTGCGGATTATGAGTGAGTGTCATGCTTTTCTGAATCCCTGAGCCTTCTACATTCCCACTGATTTCAACCACCCTGTCTAGTACCACTCGCTTCTTAACTCCCTCCCCCTTGGCCCAACTCACAAAACCATCTACAGATGGCCAGTGCGTGGGGATCTGCCCTTGGCTGCACTGCACCAGGGGTTCTAAGCGGTTGGAGATGACTTAGGCTTGGGACAAGTCTTAGTGTGGTTTTAGCTACCTGAGTGTTAGTCCAGCCAGTGCCTAGGGGAGGAGACATGCCACACAGGAACTCTGGCCCTGAACGGGCCCTGGCCAGAGCTGAGAGCTCCAGCGAAGCAGACGGGCCCTCAGCCCCCACGGGAGCCCGAGCAGGCTAGGGCATGAAGACAAGCAGATTATGTGCCGGGGACAAGGCAGAAGCTCAAATCCTATGTTCTTGGATAGAATAGAGGACTTGGGAAGAGAGAAGGAATTATATTTGAATTTCTATCATATTGAATATGCAGAGCACACAGGGCTCCTTTACGCCACCCCAGTTACGGGGTATGTTTGCAGGAGATATTCCAAGTGCCACCAGATATGGAGGGTAACAGTGTTGGTGTTCTCTTTCTCCCTTCACTACTGGCTTAGGAATGGGGCTGGGTCTGACCCTGTAAGAGGTTTATCCGTGTGCCTGGATCCTGGAGAAGAGGAGGGTGGGAAACCAAGGCGGGCCTGATGGATTCTGCCTCTAGGATGATTCCACATCTGCTCACCCTACCAACCAGCCCGGCCAGCCTTCAGGGGGAGGATGGGGTTGTCCTTGGCCTTCTCTGATTTCTTTCCTCCCACAGTCCCAAGCACTTGCTTGGTGTGCAGCAATCCCATGAGGTAGGTGAGGTGGGTATTCTGATCATTTGCCGATGAAGGAGAGGACTCTCAGGGAGGTTGGGGACTTGTACATGACAGGCCTAGATTTGGGCTCCACCTTTTGACTTCTGTAAACTCTAGTTCTCTCATTAGGCAAATGGAACAATGAAACCAACCTCACAGGTTCCTGTGAGGGTTATTGGACAATATATGTAAAATCACTCTGCAAGCTGCTACTCAAATGCTGGTAATTTTTTACTATCATAATTAGGACTCGTTTAAAGATCTTTTGTCTCTGAATCCAATACGCTTTTTCTCAAAATTGCTCATTCATCCACTGATTCGTTCAGGAACAATCTTTGAATGCTTGTGAGTAGTCAAGTGCTCTGTGAGGTCCTGGAAAGGGAAGTGAAGATAGGCATCCAAGAGAAGGAGACCGTAGGCCAGAGGTGAGTCGGCCCTCAGAAGGGGCCTGGCAGGCGGCACGGCTGTTCCCAACCCGGGTGTGTGAGCAGCATGGCAAGGGAGTGGGGGGCAACGAGGCTGCACGAGAGGGTGACATTGAGGAGGCTCCATGGCCTCATTACATGCTTCCTGTCCTTGCACTCATGACCCTCAGGCCCATGCTTGTGTGGGACAAGATCTGCTCTGGGAAACAGTGAGGAATCTAGAGTGGGGAGACCACTGACATAGGCCCTGTGGGGGCCACTGGCTGGTGAATACCCCGGAGGCCCAACTGAGATCAGGCTGACCTGATTTGTAAAAACAAACAGACAATGAACAAACCACCAACCAAATCAAACAACCTAATCTGTTAAACAAATCACCATGAATTAGAATGACTAAATTTATGTAATAACCACTCAAGCCAAAAGGAAAAAATAACCCCATTAAAAACAACCAAAAAAAAAAAAAATCTGGATGTCTAATTTGTAAACTTGAAGTCACAGGGAGAAACATCTACCAATTTGGCATTTATTGCTCCTTGTTGTGTATTTAATTATGATTAATCATTTTAAGATTTACAGGCCAGGGTCCTGTCACAGCTAGTTGAACAGATTTTCCATCATGCTTATGGAACAGAGCACAGCTCCAGAGAGTGACCTCAGTCCAACCTTGAGTTGACACAGAATGTGTGATGTAGGGTCCAGATTAGAAGTGGGGCTCTGTAGCCCTTGGAGCAGGGCACCTGTAGCTGTGTATGTCCACACAATTCTTCCAGTCAACCTAATGCCACACACTGGCCCAAAACCTTGAATTAATTGCCATTAACCCCATCACAAGGGGGTAACACTTTGCAGTTTGGGAAACTGAATCTCGTAGTTTAAGTAATTATTGGTAAAGACTACAGAAAACAAGAAGGCTATCCCTGAGAACACAGCGGGGCCTTGTAGTTGGGTCCATAGAAACAATGTGGCCCCCCTTTTTTAAAACTAGACTCGAGAAATTAGTGCAAAATTGAGGTCAAACTGGACATTGCAGGCACTATTTCTTTATCGATGTCAGTTATTCCCCAACATGCAAGATACCTTACGGATGGTTAATACATGCTATTTGAAAAATCAAAGCATTTTGGAGCTGCAAAGGATCTAAGGGATTTTCAGACTCAACCTCCCTTCTTTTTCTTTTTCCCAGTGAGGAAACTGAGGCCCCAAAGGAGAGAAACTGATCAAGGTTAGTTGTTAGCTGGAACAAGAGTTTAAGTTGTCTGCCTCCAGGGCCCCAGTGTAAGGCTGTGCGGCTGGGCACTGCCCTGGGTGAGGGGATGTGTGGAGTGGGAACTCCTCTTCACAGCTGGACTGAAGAGAGGCGTGTCTTTTTCCTTTTGCAAAGAGACCATCTACTCACCAAGCCAACTGGGGCCGCATCTGCCCTGAGGCACGTTTGGATGCAGAAGGGCAATGTAAATTGAACAGAGGCCCATGTTGCTGAGCATTTTATAGGGTTAATTGATTCCTTCTGCCTTTTTGTAAGCAGAGCAGCGTGATTTTTTTTGCACTGTTCTGTGACCTGCTGTATCTTTGTATCTCTGTATTTTTGTATCTATAGCAACAAATGGATAAGAGGGCTAGTGCGGAGAACCGGGGCAGCATTCACTCACTCTGGGGGGCACCCAAGGAATGTTCTATACATACCTATCTGTCAGACTAAGCTCTAATTTCTTGTTCATTTCTGCTTCTTACAGTCCTACTAGAGTTCATCTATGAACTCGTCATGGGGAACCTTGTCTAGATACCCAGGGTGGAGGTCATGGGCACCACAGGCAGGAGAGGTCGTGATCTAATGCATCTGTTCATCCATTCAGTAACAATCTTTGAAGAGTTGTGTCCCACAGACATATACAGGCATTAGAGAAGAGCCTTCAAGAAATGTGCACGGAGAAAAGAAAGGGAGGCCATTGAAACACGTTAAACATATTTACAAAATAAGACAAGCCAGGTTTTGCACGCAAATGACTAAGCAGGTGGATCAGGCATATTTTTCAATTTTCTTTCAGAATGAGAAATAAATTAAGCATTTTATTTGCATTTTCAAAAATGCTTTACTCTGTCCTCTTGTGTTTTCTATTGGTGCTTCCTGGATCCTTCACTGGGTTGAGTCCCTGCCCTTGGGTCTCAGAGCACCCCGAGAAGTAGGATTTTAACACCTACTCCTCCCTCCTCCCACCCCGTCCTAACCTTTAAGAGAAGACTGGCCCTTCCTGCTCTTACTTCTGAGAGGTAGAGTGTCTGAGCAGGAACCAGGAGGGTTACATGAGCCTGGGCATCATTCTAGAGTTATCTGGGCCCATGTACATCACCAAGTGTCTAACTTCATATAAAGAAAGCTTTACTCAATAAGCCTTAATTAAGTACCAGATATTGGAGAGCACACCTTCATTAGAGGCCACTAATGGGCACTCTCTCACCTGCACTTATTGCCTATGGAGTTAGGAAATAAAGCCAGTGACCTGTGTGTCCTTTGCCATCTAGAATCCTCCACTTCA
The DNA here is from genome assembly GCF_036850995.1 of Saccopteryx leptura. Taxonomy (NCBI): domain Eukaryota; kingdom Metazoa; phylum Chordata; class Mammalia; order Chiroptera; family Emballonuridae; genus Saccopteryx; species Saccopteryx leptura. The sequence goes on from NC_089504.1 coordinate 114,972,334, forward strand.
AATTAATTATTGTGGAACTGATATTCAGAAAAGATGTGAGGTTTCTTTTTGTTGTTGTTGTTGTTTTAAACTACTGAGTACAGGCCATTGTTCAGTTTTCCCAGCAAAGCTCAGGCATCGTATAGTCTTTCAGAAGATGGTGCAGGAAGAGAGTTTCAGAGCAAGAATGGATGGACCCTTTCAGGGAAAGGTTCCCATGGAGCCAGCCAACCCATATGTCCCCCTGTCAATTTCACAGCGGCATCTAAGAGAGCTTTCACTCTGATCTTTATAACAACGGATACAAAATTCGGCACACCTGTATGTCAGATGATAAAAAACCCAACTAAAAGTTTTCTCCTGCCACAGAAGGACTGAAAAGTCTCTGAAGTGACTCATTAGCAGATGCCACTTGGAGCAAAGGCGTTGTCCCGGCGTTGTCCCCTTCCCCTCTCTATGGGCTGGCGAACAGGGGGACAGGTCAGGGAATGTCTGTCTTCTGCTGAGTCCCGGCTCCTGGCCTGGCACTTCCCATGCATGATTTCATTTCATCAGTACAACCACCTGCGAAGAGGATAGCACTTCCTTGGGCTGTTCTCCTGGGAACTGGAGTTTGATGGTCACAGAACTTGTGGAAAGTAGTGCCGCTGATAATGAGACTACCCTACACTTAGTCCGGGTTTCTCTGACTGGAGAGAACACACGTTTGTCAAACATGAAACTGTCTCCTTCGTGAACTCACTGCGGGATGAGCCCTGGCTGTGAACAGATAAAAGAACAATAGAGGAGTCACCCCAGTCTTCCTGGGGTTTGAATTGTCCCAGGAGCCTAACATGGGGTGAGGGTGCCATGAAAAGAGGGGTCAAGTCACAACAGATCAAACCTGGACTCTGTTTCCATGGCCACCATGGGACCTCTCTAAACCTCAGTTTTCTTACTTGTAAATAAGAGTAAGAATAAAGTATTTACTTTTCTTTAGGGGGAAAACATGCAACTAGTTTTCAATTTTCTTGGTGTACACTAGCATGGTGCAGGCAGAGGTATGCCCCAATCAGAACTGGGCTAGAACATGTAGGTCTGGCCCTGCAGAGTGTGGCCTCGGGGTTCTTATTTTCCAGTCATCACCATATTTAAGGGGAAAGTGGAAGAGGTGGAGCTGCCCGTGGAGAAGGTTGACATCATCATCAGCGAGTGGATGGGCTACTGTCTCTTCTATGAGTCAATGCTCAACACAGTTATCTTTGCCAGGGACAAGTGGCTGGTAAGTGTCCTGCACACTCTCCCCTTGTGGGTCTCTGGCTATCTTTGCTGCTGTGCCCCTGGTCCACAGCCTAGGAAGACATGAGGATTTGGGCTAGAAGATGGTCTCTTCCAGTCTCCCAGATCTGCTTCAGGGAACAGAATGATTATCTGTAGGTCCAACATGTCTAACTGTCACAATGTTCTCCTGTAGGTCTAACCTTGGCTTCCTTCAGCATAACTGAACCCATTCTGTGTTGTCAAGACATAAGTCTATTGTGGTCAACAAATACTTAGGGTTGCATGGTGGCCAGGGAGCCGAGGGTGCTTCTGACCTTGGCTTCTCTGGGCTAAGAGGTCATACCATCTTCCACTGTTCCTCAATGGACTTACCCTCACCCCCCCACTTCATTTGTTCTACTGATTCCATCCGGGTTTTTCAAATTCTCCTTGCTCCAAAATAAAAAGCAAACATTATCATCTGAACCCTAATCCTGGCCAAGGTGACAGTCTTCTGAATGAGAAATTTTTGCAAGGGGATGCCTGTCTGATGACTCTATGTGCAGTTCAAAATGTGATGTCTTTGTCAGGTGAATAGATTACGAGACCCATTTCCCCACAATTCATCAACAGAAACCTGGAGGGCTTATGTTTCCAGACCGGGCAGCTTTGTACGTGGTAGCAATTGAAGACAGACAGTACAAGGACTTCAAAATACACTGTAAGTCAACTTTGTGTTCTATGTTGGACTTTTTTGTTTGTTTTGCACATTTAGGGTTGGGGGGTAATTCAGTGGGCCTGAGGTGAGCAGCCTGTCTATAAACATACTGCTCTGTCTGGGTGTTTACCTGACATTTTCTGGATTCTTCTCTCCATAAATGTTTATGTTTTTCCCTAGTCCCAAGGGTCCACAGAGAGAAAATAAGCGATACGACTCACATAAGATAGATGTCTTGGGGCGAGAGAATCAATGCAGTGTTAACGAAACATCAGTTGAGAAACCTGTATGGTTTTGCAAACCAATGTCATCCCAGAAAATTAAATTAATAATAAAAAAAAAGGAAAAGAAACAGAAGTCTCAGAAGCTGAGATTTTGGGAAGGACAGCAGGCCAGCGAGCTGGAAGGCAGCAGGTTTCGTTATCCCAGAAGCCCACCACAGGGGTCAGAAAGGGCCGGTCTCTAGCCAGGCCGAGCATTCTGCCTCCTGCCTTCATGCTACTCAAACTTAACAAAATGATATCAATTCTCCTCATATTTAGTGAAATATGTTTTCTTCCCTGAGGTTCTTTGGGAAAGCAGTGGGGGTGGGAAGAAATAGAAGCTTCCTATGCGTGTGCGTGCATGCGTGCGTGCGTGCGTGCGTGTCTGTGGCGGGGAGACTCAGGTCCAACTCTGTTTTCATGATCTTCTATCAGCTGAGAACTTGTTCCCTTAGGGAAAAACACCAAAATATCTTCCTTGTTTTATATTGTCCAAAAAGGACTGGTTTGTTCTATTTAACTTAAAGGATAACATTTTTCAGTGACACAAACCTGGTCCTCGACGAGATTATACCAAACCTTTCTAAACTTTCATAAAGTTAGAAATGGCCATGTCTCCCCAGCCACAACTTACCATGACAAAGGAGCAAAGAACCCCTCATGCAAGTGACACGCACACCATCCAGCCCAAAGCAGGGGGCAGAAACTCCAAAAGTCCAATGAACTCAGCACATCGAGGGTTCCTGCCCCTCTGGTGGTCCGGTCCTCTCTGGCGAGATGATTGTGGAGGCGTCACAGACTGAGCAGATGAGTAAATGCCTACTGCACCAAGAGGTTGAGACTCAATTATTTGGCGAACTGATTCACACAATTCCCATCTAATAGCTGTTAGTGCCACTGGTGAGAACTCAGCTAGGCTGTGCTATTTTCACACTGCTCCGGAAAGATAACATCAAAGCATGAAGTTGAGGCTCAGAAGAAGATAGAAATGAAACGGTTATTTAGGCTCTGTACTCTTTGCTTCTAGTCAGTCTGGCATCATTTCTAACATTTGATGAGGATTGTGAAGGAGGGTAGCCTAGGTTAGATGATCATGCTTTGAAATCTGCCGGTCTTGGGTTCAAATCCTATCTGGCTCACTTTGAAACATCATTGAGTCTCGGTTGGAGATAACATCACCAATTCCGTAGACCTGTTATGAAAATTAAGCGAGATGACGCATGTCAAAGGACACAACAGTTTTCTTGGTGCTCAAGGCACCAGACTGGTCCAGTCTCTAATGCGTCACTCACTGAGCTCTTTTCTGCTCCTGGCCCTGGCAACATGCCTGGCTGCTAAGCTTTCTAGCCTCCAGTGGCTCAGAATTTGGGACAGATGTACTCTGACGGTGGATTGCAGAAACAACTCAACAGTGAACATGGATCAAATGTATGTCTAAATAGGCCACATTTTACCCCGGAGCTGCGTGACAATACTGCTTTTGGGGTCCTTGCTGTGTGATTGTACCGAATAGTGTTTTGAGGAGAACTTTTCCAGGTGCATTCTCTAATCTCACGTGCACTGAAATATTTATTAAGCTGCGACCTGGGCGCAGCTCTTTAAGGAACTTCCTCATGGTTTACAAACAAACACATCTTTCCCTCCTCCTTTCCCTGGGTTGTGTTCGGGAAGATCTTACATGTGCACCTTGCAGTGAGCCAGTTGGGGCCAGAAGAGGACTGGGTGGGCCCTGAGAGTTCCTGGGGACAGTACCCAGGTGCCAGCCCAGCACTGGAGATCATGTGAGTTAGCCTTGCACTGCCTGTTTCAATTTTCATGGCTTCCAGGAAAGAAAAAATTGAAAATCAGCCCAATATTTTCCTTGTGGAATGCTTGCTCTGAAGTATCTCATAAACAAACAAACAAACAAACAAACCAAAAACAGAAACAAAAATTAAACACACATTTAAAAATTATTCAAAATACTGTGAAGTTTGCTATTTTCTTTTAAATTTTATTTTAATGATCTGTTCTGGTTTTTAGTAAAGGAAGCAAACCCACTTAGAAAACTGTTTCAAATAAATAAAGATTTTGGTTACTCTGAGTTCTCAATCACCAGTAATGCATCAAATTTGCTGGTTGCTAAGGAACAATTGTAAGCAAATTTCCTTTGGCTCAAGAACCAGCTAAAATAGGAAAACCCTGAAGTGGGGCAGGAGCCCGGGACTTGCCCAGTCCCTTTCAGAAGATACATTGTTAGGAAAACAGCTTCCCTTCCTCACCTCTTCTCTCCCCACGTTTCCTCTCCTCTCCTCCCTTCTGAATCTTTCTCCTTCCCTCCCCCCCCCCTTTCCCTTTCTCACCCACACACAACACGGGAACACAAGAACGGTGAGATACAGATCCTGCTTTCAGTTTGCTCACCGACTACTAGAGACCACAGAGAAAGCAAGACAAACTGACCGGCATGTACTACTCTCACAATGAATACTTTGTTGGGTGAATAAAAGAGTGAATAAATGAAGAGATAAACCAGCAGAAAAATATGCAAGGTGTAACTCTTTAAACTTGAGAGAGGAGTCATCATTTTAAAAAAATTTCCACTATGGCCTGACCTGTGGTGGCGCAGTGGATAAAGTGTTGACCTGGAAATGCTGAGGTCGCCAGTTCGAAACCCTGGGCTTGCCTGGTCAAGGCACATATGGGAGTTGATACTTCCAGCTCCTCCCCCCTTCTCTCTCTTTGTCTCTCCTCTCTGTCTTTCCCTCTCCTCTCTAAAAAAAAAAAAAAAAAAAAAAGAATAAAAAATTTCCACTATGGAGGACAGTAACAGAATCTCAAAATTGGAAGGAAACTTGGTGAGAATTCTGTTTGATTTCTTACCCAGTACGTCAATCTCACCCAATCAATACACGAATCTACAAACTGCCGAAAGGCAGAGGGACTGACACCAGCTTCCTGGCTTATGAGAAGATGAGCAGGAAGTCTTCTGCTGAGCCAGGGGTGCCGCCGCTGCAGGGCTGGAGGGCAGGAGCTCTTGGCGGCTCGGTTGTTGTCCATGCTTTCTCCTCCCCTTTCACCCCTAAGTCCAGAGTCTAGTCTAGCACTAGTCTCTGGCCCACTTTATACAAGGAGTTGACTTGGTTCCTGAGAGCCTAAAATATATAAAACTGTTGTAAACACCTTTCTTTCTGTCTAGAGGAGAAGCTGTAAGTGGCACCTGGTGGCATTTGCTCTGCTCTTCTCCGAGGTGGTCCCATTAGCCATAGCAGAGAAATTCAAATTTCTGGGGCCAGGGTGGGGAGGCAGGATGTAGCTACAGTGCTCACCAATGAAATGTAAAATTTTTTTCCAGTACTTCATATTTCTCTTCTTCCAGATGCTTCTGAGATTTTCTCTTTATTTTGATGTCCATCAGTTTGACTCTGATGTATTTAGGTGTGTTTTTCTTTGTTTCTATCCCACTTGTGGGCACTGTGGAATTTTGGGGTCTATGGGCTGATGATTTCATTAGTTTAGGAAAAACTTCAGCTGTTATCTCTGGAGATTTTTTTTTTCTGCCTGACTCTCTCTTTTTCAGAGGCCCCAATCACACATATATTCAAAGTTGTATAATATTGTTCCATTGATCTTGGATGCTTTATTTTTTTTTTGCTCATTTTTCTCTGTATATTTAAGTTTGGATAATTTTATTGACCTGTCCTCAATTTTATCATTATCCATTCTGCTAATAAGCTCGTCGAAAGAACTGTTTGTCTCAGATACTGTGATTTTTATTTCTAACATTTTCTTTGGCTCTTTTTTATAGTTTCCATTCCACCAATGAAATTCTGTATCTTTCATGCATGTTTTTCTATCAGATTTTTAAACATATTTAGTATAAAGACTTCAAAGTCTTTGTTGAATAATCTGAGCTACATCTGAGCTACCTCTGAGTTTGATTCTATTGACCATTTTTTTCCTTTGGAAGTGGGTCATAGTTTTTCTTTCTCAGGTGCTTTGAAATATTGTTTTTATTAATGCTGGAAATTGTCAGTAAAAGAACAGTAGAGAAAAAAAAAGAACAGTAGAGATAGGTGAATAATATTTATTCACAGAAAAGAACACTTTTTTTCTTTTACTAGGCTATTACAGTGCTGACTTGAGTCAATCTAGTATGTAGTCTTGGTAGGTCTGGGCTTTGTTGTTTCTTTAGTCACATTCACTGCGCCACAGTGCAGTTTTTGGTATTACTTTTTACATCACCATAACATTAATAACAATATTTCCTGGTAGCCAATGGCCCTCACTCCACATTCACACATTCGATAGACAAGATAGAATTGCAACAAAAATTCATCTATTTGACTTGTGCTGTCTGCTATCTGAGCTCCGTTTATGTTCAAGGAGCTCATGGGACATGAATAGTCAGCAGAAAGACGTTGAAAAAGTTCATTGTCCTGGATGATCTGTCTCCTGAATAACTGAAGGTGGGGTAGTCTATCTGGGGACATAAAAAATGAACTAGCCACTTAAAAGGAAACTAAAACATCATGTATTGTGAAGCAGTCTAAACATTAAATATTTGGGAATAGATTACCTTCCTTCCTTCCTTCCTTCCTTCCTTCCTTCCTTCCTTCCTTCCTTCCTTCCTTCCTTCCTTCCTTCCTTCCTTCTTTCTTTCTCTCTCTCTTTCTCTCTCTCTCTCTTTCTTTCTTTCTTTCTTTCTTTCTTTCTTTCTTTCTTTCTTTCTTTCTTTCTTTCTTTCTCTTTCTTTCTTGTGAGAGGAGGAGAGATAATGAGACAGACTCCTGCATGTGACCCGAACAGGATCCACCCAGCAACCTTGTCTGGGGCCAATTGTCAAATCAACCAAGCTATTTATAGCGCCCGAGGCTGAGGCGTTCAGACCAACTAAGCTATCTTCAGTACCCAGGGCTGACACTCAAACCAATCGAGCCATTGGCTGTGGGAGGGGAAGAAGGCAAGGAAGGGAAGGGGAAGAGGGAGAGAAGCAGATGGTCACTTCTCTTGTGTGCCCTGATGGGAATTGAACATGGGACATCCATATGCTGGGCCGATGCTCTATCTGCTGAGCCACTGGCCAGGGCTTGGGAGTAAATTTCAATTAAAAAAAGCATTATTTGTGGGCTTGTATTGTCCAGATGCTGCATAATAGGTGCTGAGGATACAGGAGAAGTTCCCTGGCTGGGAGTGGCTGGAAGGTTTCACAAAGGCCATGAGACTGTAAGCTCCCCACTGGAGGACTGGAAGGAACTTGAAAGGTTATCTAACACTAAAGTTTCCACACTAGGGTTAGAACTGCCATTGTAGATTTGTAAAATGCCAGCTTCGTGGGTCTCAAGTCTGGAGATTCTGATCTGTAAGTCTGGTCTGGGTCCACCTGTATTTTAGAGGTGTGCTAGATGATTCTGGAACCCAGAACTACTGAATCAATCTCCTCACTTTATAACAAACCCAGAGAAAGGATCGATCGGCCCATGGTCATACAGCTTACATGGCGGCAGAACCAAAGTTTAGACCACATCATATGAACAACCACTGTTGGTCAACTGCTCTTTCTGTTACAGACACTCTCTCTGTACAGACTCTGTCTCATGCACTTTATGTTTTTTATCGCATTTGATCCTCATAACAACTGTAATTGTTATCATCTCCGTTTTAAAGAAGAAAACAGCTCTTTGAGGGGTTAAATTCTTGTGATGGTTACACAGCAAATAAGTGACAGAGCCCAGATTTGAATTCCAAAGCCCAGCCTTTAACTATTACACACGCAAACTCTCTCAGGTATTTTCCCAACACTTGCACTAAACCTCAACCCAGGCCACGGCCGCAAGAGAGAAAAAGCCAAAACATGGTTGCAGGTCTCCTGAGGAAGGATTTTAAATGAAGGCAGGCCCTGGCAGGTGGCTCAGTGGATAGAGTGTCAGCCTGGCTTATGGACGTCCTGGATTTGATTCCTAGTCAGGGCACACAAGAGAAGCGACCCTCTGCTTCTCTCCCCCTCCCTCTCCACCTTCTCTCCCTCTTCCTCTCCCACAGCCAGTGGCTGGTTTGAGCATTGGCTCGGGCACTGAGGATAGCTTGGCTGGTCTGAGTGTCAGCCTCAGTTGCTAAGGGTAGCTCGGTTGACTCGAGCATCAGCCCTAGAGAGGGGTTGCTGGGTGGATCCTGTCACATGCAGGAGTCTGTTTCACTATCTCCCCTCCTCTCACTAAAAAAAAAAAAAAAAGAAAAAGAAAAAGGCGCACAAAAAACAAAAACAAAGGCAGTGTGTCTTAGCGTGTGTGCTTCACCTTCACCTGGGGACAGAAAGGGTAGCTATTTCCGGATTCTAGAAGGGGGTCTTCTTTGCTGCTTGTCCAGTTCCCAACTGAGCAGCTTCCTCCTCCAAATGTAGATTTCAGTTGGGAATTTGGCACCAGGCTTGGGTAATTTAATGGGCTATGACTGGCATCTTATCCTCAAGCCAGAATTTCACAAGTACTCACCCTCTGGGAGATGATTATTTTCTCTACCTCTTCTCCCTGAGGAAAGTCTTTGTGTGCCTCAGAAAAGAGTGTGAGTCAAAGGAACACAGCTTTCACCGACCGTTCTTTGTTCCCTCCTCGCACACCCCCTCTCCCAAACATGCAGGAACAGAGTTCCCTAAGATGCTGTGTATTTGATGAACATTTTAAAAGAAAATGTAATCCCAACAATTTTAGAGAAAAGCATCTCTACTTCAGTGCATTTCTAAGCCCGTCTGAGTAAACAGACAAAGGAGAGTCGGCTGCCTAGTAACGACAGCCTCTGCCCAGGCTAACCTCGGCATTGTGCGGCCAGGGAATTGTATTCCTGATGCTGTCACATTGGGTCAGTGCAGCTGAATGGTTAAGGGACACGCTGGGTTTGAGCCCTAGCACCACCATTTCCCTGATGTGTGACCCTGGGCCAGGTACATCATGTGAGCCAGGTGCTAACTTCTCTGGCCCTGGTTTGCTCATGTGTCCTATGCAACGTTTTTGCGTAGCTAATATGAAAGGTCTGGGCATGGTGGTCACTCAATGAAAGCAACGATTATCACCATGTAAGAGTGGTCTTACATGGACCATCAGGCTTGCCTTCATTTACTCACCAATCCGGCACTCTAGATCTTTCTTCCTTTCAAAGCATCTTGTGAGCTACCGCAGGGGGTCAACGACCTCCGCTGGGGTGGTTTGTGTTCCACCTGGGAGATATTTCTTATGGCTAGCTCCTGAGTGAGTGCATTGATGGCATACGAGAAAGGGAAAGACTCTCATGGACTCCTCTCTTGTTTTGAAGTTCAGAAAATTGAGGTTCAGAGAGGTTAGGGAATTTGAGCAAGGGCTTGACCACTAAGTGGTAGTACTGAGAGTCAAACTGTAGCCTCTTTCACTTTAAAGCCGATGTTTCTCTCTGCTGCATTAAAAATGGGTGGGGAGAGCCTGACCAGTGGTGGTGCAGTGGATAAAGCATCAACTCAGAATGCTAAGGTCCCTGGTTCTAAACCCTGAGGTCGCTGGTTTGAGTGCAGGGTCACCGGCTTGAAGCCCAAGGTCGCTGGCTGGAGCCCAAGGTTGTGGGCTGGAGCAAGGGGTCACTGGCTCAGCTGGAGCCTGCTGGTCAAGGCACGTATGAGAAGCAATCAGTGAACAAATACAGTGAAGCAACTACAAGTTTATGCTTCTCATTGCTTTCCTCCTTTTCTCTCTCCCTTCCTGTCTCTCTCTAAAATCAATAGAATTTTTTTTTTGATGGGTGGCAATAGAAGGGAGAGAGATGGGCCTTCTAGGTCTACAGAATGGCTTGAGCAAACGCCCTGATGTAGAAATGTGGAAGGCAGATGAGAGAGTTGATAGGAGACTCTGCTAATTCAGGGAGGGAGACAGAAAAGCAGGAACAGGAAAAGTCAGGGTTTGGGTTCTAGACTGGGGCCTGTGGCATTCTAGTTGTGTGACCTTAGAGAAGTTTCTCAGCCTCTCTGAGCTGTAGTTTTCCATAAAGAGGGATCTTACACATGAGATCATGTGAATGAGCATTTGATACATTGCAAAGCTCTGCACCCAGATGAGACATTCTTCTTCTGTTCTGATGCAGCAGAATACGGGCTGCCCCTCACCCTCTTAGACATGCTCAGGAGGGCTTGGGAGACTTCTGGGGGTCCTGTTGCTGCCCCTCATGTCTTGCTCTGTTCCCTTAGGGTGGGAGAATGTCTATGGCTTTGACATGACCTGCATCCGGGACGTTGCCATGAAGGAGCCTCTGGTGGACATCGTGGATCCAAAGCAAGTGGTGACCAATGCCTGTTTAATAAAGGTCTGCAGACCCATCCTGCTTGGGCCTGGGCATGTCGGGAACCCAGCTGTTTCACCCTGGAGCAAAGCCTTCGCCAGCTCCTGCATGACCCTGGCCTAGTGAGGCAAGGCCACCTTGACCAGAGCCTCTGGCATCACAAGATGACCAGTCAAAAAAGCCACACAGAGAGCTATTGGACTCCATGGTGACACAGCTGAGGGAGAGAATCAGTACGCGTCCCTTGGTGGTATTGGGGGCAGAGATGGGGTAGGGGAAGGGGCAACAGAGTAGAGGACACCCTGGAGGCTGGAGGGTCAGATAAGGTTTGGGGAAGCTACTCCATTCAGAGGTGATGGCCGACTCCATTCAGAGGTGGATGGCCGTCTTATGAAAGAAATCTATTTGCTGATACCTCTATCTGCTGTGTAGTTGTCACTACATTCCCGTGTCCTAGCACACATGGGACTGTCCGGCCAGCAGTACACAGCCCCCTGCCTGAGGCTTCTTGTCTGTACGCTCTAACGTCTTTTTTTCCAAAGCTTTCTTCACTGCAAGTGCAGAGTGACTGGTTAGCATCATTATGATACCAACCCTTAGTGCGTTCTCATTATTATTAAATACTCAAACAAGCCAAATTTGGGAGAATAAAACTCAAAGCTGAGTTTTATTCCTCTCCTCTCTTTCAAACATATGCACCTCCTAGAGAGAATCTCTGTTTGCATGTGGGATTAAGTTTTCCCGTCCTTTTGCGTTTATGTATGTGAAGATATCATGTTGAATCATATAAACTACTCATATGTGGTTGTTTTTAAAAATCTAGAAAAACATTAATTTCATGTGGTTCAAGGTGATTATTTTAGTTGAAAATTTGGATTCATTTTTGTACGTACTCATCAGCCCGCCCAGCCCTCATGCTGCTGAAACAGCCCTGCCTGTTCTGGTTCTACACGTGTCCCTTCTTTTCTGGAAATACGAGAGCGGAGGACCGTGGTGTTTACAGTGGGAGGGGCCCAGGGCCTTTGGGAACAGAGGGAAGTTTCTGAAAGACTAATGCAAACTGCTGATTTGCCAGATAACTAACTGTCCTTTGTCACCAGATATGGTGTTCCCAAGAACCACAACCCTTGGCTCGTAGTGTCACTGCAGTGTTTAAAGACACCTCTGAGAGCAAATAAAATGAGATGAGCCTCACGCAGGTCTCATTAGGTGCTGCTTCCCTCTTGTAACAACCTATCTACGAGGTCTGGCTTCAAGTCTAAGCGTTGGACTTTCCACTGACAGACAGGGTTCTCACCACTTAATGATGCAGCCCATGCCAAGTCTCTGCAGGACTGATAGTGAGCAAACATGCCCTTTAGTTTCTTTCTACCAGCCCCTTTGTCCCCGAAGCCTCTCCTTTTGGGTGCCCCAAACAAGAACCAGGAAAGGACACCCTCAAACGAGCTCACCACAGTGCAAAACATGTCTGTGAATATGTGGAACAGATAGAAATCGACTGTGCAACTACATTTGCCAGAATGACACATGGCAGCTCATTTGACCATTAGGCAGCTGTGTATCATGGCTTCAGCTTTGGGATAAAATTCCTTCAGCGTGCTTGGACCCCAGGTGGCTTTCTGCCCCTGACCTGGAGGTATGCCACTGCATCTCTGTACATCTGCTGGTCACACAGTGGACTGGCCTGCTTCCATCTGCCCAGGCCACACTGGACTCCGTCCTCTGCTCTGTCCCAGCCAGGAACAGTCAAGGACCTTCCCCTTAGTAGCAACTGAGTGCCTGAGTACAGCCAGGTCAGGGCGGCCAGACTCAGGGGGCGCAGAGAGGCTGTGAGGGCGTGTGGGGACCGAGCTCCATGCTGCGGTCCTTCCCGCCTTCTCCCTCTGTCCTCAGGGAAGACTGAGGACTGTCTGTATTTGCTCCCTCCAGCAGGAGCGCCCTCCGGCAGCTCTCTTGCTAATAATGTGCTGAGCAACGTCTTGCCGTCTTGCGAGCCTGTTGGGAAAACACTTGCCCTTCTTCACACACTTAATTGCTATTTTCATGCTATTAGTGTTGCAGAGTGTGACACTTTATTATAATTAAGACTGTTTTGACCAGACTTCTGCTTTGAGACATCCATTTGTAACATTATTTAGTAGTGGGGATAGCAATGGCCTGGGGCTCTTGTAATTGATGCCTATGGAGCCCTTCACTTCATGGGGTCACCTGAGGCCAAGTTACAGAGTCTTCGAGATGCTGTCTCTGCTGTCAAAAGAAAGAAAGCTTCCAGCAAAGGGGCCTGGGTTCTGGGGAGCCAGGAGAGCTGGATTTGACTGCAGACTTGGGGTCTGAGAGGGGTATGGAGCTGAGTCCGGAGGGGTCTGTGTCTCAGAAGCCCAGCCACAGCTGATCTCACACTCACCGCTGAGCCAGCCCCCACTCCAAAAGACCCATTGCCTACATTGTCACCATTTTAATGTGCTCCCCTATTTCTGTCTTGAGGCTTTTGTTCCTCCATAGCTGCCGTTAAGATGCAAATGTCTGCAGGACCTAATGAGCACTGTCAGCTAACACAGCTGATAGCTGACATTTGGTTGATGGAGAGCTGAGAGCAAGACCCTATAGAGAGAGAATGGCTGATAGGTGGTGGTGTGTGTATGTGAAGTGAGGGAGAGACAGAAAGAGCCAGGTCTCGATGTGTGTCCGAGCCGACTTTCCAGGTCTCCCCTTCTGTGTTCAGGCCAGCGGGTTTGGGTCGCTTTAGCTAAGCCTTGAGGACTCCTGGAAGGTGTTGCGTGCAGGGAGCAGCACAGTCTGAATGGATTTGAAAGATGAGTCGGTTGGTATGAAGGCGAGACCTGGGAAAGGGAGGCGAATTGTCACACAGGAGACCCGCGGGGAGAAGACTGATGAGTGTCAGCGGCCGCGTCACACAGAGAGGGTATACAGACCAATAAGGTGCAGCCTCTGCCCCTGCAGAGCTCCGTCCCACCGGCAGGGGCAAGGCCAGGGTGACGAGGCTGCTGAGATGGGCCAGAGGTAGGGCAGAAAGACCAGGCGAGGCTAGAAAACAGCGCGGACCTTGGAAGCAGCCTGGAGCCTGGGTAGTGGCCCTGACTCAGAAGGAGATGGAAAGTCAGCGAGTGTAGACACTGGGGGCCTGCTGGACTGTGCTGAAGCCATGAATAAAAACACAGTCAGCCTGCTCTGTTGAGCTGGAGGGAACCTGTGGACAGCATGTGGCCGGGAGGAATAATGAACATCACGACGGCTGACACACACTGGGTCTAAAAAGATTTCCCAAACTAAAGTAATGGTCCAAACTAACAGGATGATAAGTTTAACGGAGGACCCCTACACTTGGGTCCCAGGGAGAAAGAAAAATGGATTTTGAGAGGGATGAAGTGTAGGCAGGAGGTTGGCTAACTAAATGCAGTAGGAGCCAGCAGTGTGCTCTTTGAGGTCAGAGGCTGGTGAAGGAGTCAGAGAGCATGACTTTATGAGAAGCAAATGAAAAAACAAGGGCAGTGTATGTTGGAGTAGAAAATGTTTTATAGCCGTGTGAGCTGTAACATAGATGTTTCAACCTAATTCTGTGGGTGGAAGTTACTGAGATGGGTGTGGGCTCTCATTTGTTACATAGAAGGACCTACCAATTGAAGGCAGCAGGAAATGGAATCAGTTGCCTGGTAGGTAGTGAATGCATCATCCTAGAGTGTTCAAGCAATTACCAGATCAAGGGGCTCTTGCATTGGATACATGGAATTGGCTCTCTAATTCTGCACGCCCAACACAGGGCTCAGCATTCCCGTAGTCCTTGTTCCCAGCCTTATCTTTATGAGAGGCTCCCACATTCCCCTAAACCTGCAGCCTCACCTCTTCCCAACTAATAGGCAGAGCTTCCACTCCCCCAGGGGCTTGTCAAAGTGGCTGGCCCCAGACCACCACGTGGTGCTGTTCTGCTGGCTCCTTGGACCATACCTCCTCCTCCTCTGTCCTGTGGAGGCAGGACTTCTCTTTGAAGGCCCTGGATGCTTCACATCTGCTTTCACTTCTTTATTCTAGAAAGATGTAGAGATAAGAGCCATTTCTGCTATGTCCCTTTGCCTCTTCCCTTATCTTGTCTCCCCTCTCAGACCCCTTTCCTAATTATTCCCAACATGTTCCAGCAGTTATCCGGGCCTCAGGAGAGCCCCTGGGAACCGTTCCAGGCACACAGGTGTCTGGTTCTTGCAGTCTGCAGGACAGAGATCCTTGCTACACCCGCCCCCCCCCCCAACAGTGGGCAGTCCTTCCTTAGACCTCACTGAAAGCTGCCTGGATGCCTCATGGGCTCTCGGAGGGTTTGCCCTATCTCAGTGGAGCCAGCAAACAGCAGGTCAGCATTCTCCACACAGAAAAGAACAGCACATTGTAAACTGTCCTTTATTATTTGTTCCCCCTGCAAGATTGATTTTCAGCCACTTCCCAACTGAAATTGTTAAATTATTAGTTCTTCATCCTCCAGCCAGAATTGAAAAAAAAAATCCCTCTATACCCCATTTTCTCTCTCTCTCTCTCTCTCTCTCTCTCTCTTTTTTACTTTTTCTTTTTTAACTGTCCAGGCTTGTTATCAATGGCTAGCAGAAGTCCCTTCAGCTCAGTCTGTGGCTGTGGGTGGGCTCAGGTCCTCACTCCTGTGGTAGTACTTGATGCCTTCTATTGCCAGGCACTTATATATCAAAGACCTGAGAAATGAGTAGTCTGACTCACCTGAATCACAGGGAGGACTTGGTAAAGCACAGATTGCTGTTTTGACTCAGGGGGGCTGGGATGCCCTCCTCTGCCCACCTCTGCCCTACCCCTTGGAAATTGCTCCGAGATCACACTGAGACCCATTACATGAATGCAGCAATGCTGAGAAGGATCTCTCTGAGGACATTCAGTGTGGGTTTAAGGGTGCTCTGTAATTAATTCTTCTTTCCCTCTCCTCCCCTCCTCCATCAGCCCCACCCCCAATAGATTTACCCTTTTATTGCTGTTTCCCCTGGGTTCTTTTTTTTTTTTTTTTTTCCCCTGGGTTCTGATTCATATCTGCTGGCACCACTGCTCCACCCTAGGAAGAACAGAGAGGGTATAGGGAGGGTGGTGGGCTGGGCCTGGGAAGTTACCCTTAGAGTAATGACACCCGGGAGGATCTATGTAGGTAGCCTCCTGCAGGAGTGCAGCCCCCAGGACCCAGGCCTGGTGGGGGCGTGACGTGTCCGGCCTTGTCTCCTCTCTGGGCTGCAGGAGGTGGACATCTACACGGTCAAGACGGAGGAGCTGTCGTTCACGTCTGCCTTCTGCCTGCAGATCCAGCGCAACGACTACATCCACGCCTTGGTCACCTATTTTAATATTGAATTTACCAAGTGCCACAAGAAAATGGGGTTTTCCACAGGTGAGCCTTTTGTTGGCATCCCAGCCCCTCCCTTCTCCCCCTGCTGAACTTTGTGGGAAGTGACACAGAGCTGGCCCCAACGTGGGGGAGGACTGGGCGTTTGGGGCCACCATGTGGCACCTACTCTAAGTCTTCCGCAGCTGCAGAGCGATCAGAGTACTCGCATGTCCCTGCACCGTGGGCTGCCCAAGGAGAAGGTAGTCACCTGTGGCTGGCATGGCCAGGCCCGACAGAGTGTGTTAAGTGGGGAGAGGCGGAGGTTCGGGCCCCTTTTGAAATGCATGTTTGTCCGTTGAGCACTTCTAGAGCATATTTTATGTGAGGGGTAAAGAAACAGTGGAATTAAATTTCTGTCTGCCCACTGCCTGTCTTACTACAGACTCAGTAGACTGCAAATGGTTTCTCTGTGTCTCCTGCTTTCTTCACTACATACAGCCCAGTCTGTGCTCATTAGGTCCCTGACACTGTTCCCAAAGTCCTCCCACATTCCCCCTCCCAGGCCCCCTTCAGAGGTGCCTCACTCCCTGAGGCGGACGAGCCCAAATGCCTTAGTGGGGCAAGGTCACCTGGCCCAGCGCACTCCTCTAGCCTAATTTCTGAGCCCTCCTGCGCTTCGCCTTCACCCCATCCTGTTGCCGCCACTGCGCACACAGCCTGTTCACACTAAGCACTTTGCAGTTCCCTGCACTCGGTGAGGCTTCTTAAGTCTCTGGGACTTGCTTCTGCACTCACCAACCCCTGGTCCATCCCAGTGTGCCTGGGAGTGAGGGGGTCTTTTTGTCAGAAGCTCTCGTCATCTCCTTTCCTCCTGTGTTCATTTGTTAGGGCTGCCATGACAGTACCACAGACTGGAGGCTTAAGCAACAGTTCTGGAGGCTTGGGAGTCCAAAATCAAGATGTCAGCAGGGTTGGTTTCTCCTGAGGCCTCTAGTTGGCTTGCAGTGGTCACCTTCTCCCTGTGTTCTCATGTGGCTCTGTGTGCACAGGTCCCTGGTGACTCCGTGTGTGTCCTAATTGCTTTATGAAAGGACACCGGCCAGATTGGATTAGGGTCCACCCGAAGGACCTCATTTTAACTTAATCACCTCTTTAAAGACCCAGCTCCAAATACAGTCATAGTCGGAGGTACTGGGAGTTAGGGCTTCAGCATGTGAACTTGCAGGGGCACAATTTAGCCTGTAACTCCTCCCCAGCCCCCAGCTCCTCACCTGACCAGCCCGGCCTCGTCTCTGAGCGTGGTGTTAATGGACTCCCTCCTTCCCTCTGAGGTCAAACTTAGGTTCTTCTCAGTGCTCCCTACATCCCGTGCTTAGGTCTGTCATGGCCGTGTTTAACATGATGCATATAGACCATGGCAAAAAGAAACAGAGGGTATAAAAAGTCGAGGAAAATGTCCTCTCCCTGTTCATCACAGTCTCACACCTCAGGGGCATAAATTGTTAAGGATTTATATTGTATCCTTCCAGAAAACTTCAGTGGTGCACAATCACATACGTATCTATATACACCTTTTAAATTCTTTTTATTTGAAATAATTACAGACCCACAGGAAGTTGTGAGTACATGGAGTTCGGTGAACCCTGAGCCCAGCTCTCCCCATTGGTGGCATCTTACATAACTAGAGTACGATATCAAAACGACAGCATTTTTAACAAACACAGGTTGGTGCATACTGCACACAGGGCCTTCTGCTACCTTTTCTTTATTTAACATTATGTCTTGGAGGTACTTCCACAGCCTCACAGATATATATATTATTATACATATATATAATTTCTTTTTTTAAACAATTACACAGGAATTCAATGTAGGATGTGCCATCATTTAGTCAACATTTCCACCTATTTTTGCAACCCTTGGTCTCCCCAGGAGTCTGGATCGCATCTCATGCATCTCGGCACTCCTGGCTTCTAAGGCAGTGCTTGGCTCACCGCAGATCCTAACCACATGTCTATTAGCTATGTGTGTGAAGGTTCACCTTCTGCCCTTGGGATGTATTCAGAGTCACTGTTCACGTGGAGTCGCCCTGGGGACTGGGAGCATGTCGTGTGGCAGGAATAGGTGGGTTCTACCAGAATCTAAGGATGTGATTATTCAATTCCGGAACACCTGGTGACAATGATTCTTCCTCACCTGTTGACAGGTGAGGACTTATCTGGTCTCTCACAGAAGGAATTTTTCCAGAACTAGTGTCTCCCAACTACCAACACCAGGGTTTCCCAGTCTCCGTTGGCCAGGCCCATGCTGGTTGGTGCTCCCTGCCCCGGAGAAAACCCAAGATGCCCAGTCCGGGCCATCACAGCAGTACCCTTCTTAGAGGGGCAGCCTGCAAGCTCATCTTCTTGGTGGGCAGAAACAGCCAGGAGGGGGCAGGGAGATTACCTGGACCCTGAGGATGGGGAAAGCCCAGCCCCACCATGGTTCGGAGTGGGGGCAGCGAGAGGGCCGAGGAGCCTGCTTGGGGACCAGGGCTGTGACTGGAGGCCAGGGGTGGAGTCACAGTGGCTGGCTCTGCCTCTCCTGCCTCCCAGGTGGTGCCTTCTGCAGGGCCGGCCCTGTGGCAGGTGAAGAGAAAGTCAGCTCTGGAGCAAGCTCTGGCTTTTGAAAGCCTGGGCTCCAGCCCTGTGGCTCTCAGCTGGGGCCCTAGAAGTCAAGCAGATGTCCTGGTGGACCCTATTCAAAAATTGCCCTCTGGCTTTGTGATGGCAGAGGCAACATCCTGATGCTCCCCTCGTGGAGGAGTCATGGTTAAATTCCAGTTGAGAATCAAAGAAGAGCCCTGGGCTGCCTCGGAGATGGTGAGAATTTGAAGTGTTAGGTCTCCAACCACGAGTTCCCTTTCTTTCCACTCTCTGGCCACCCTCCACCTGGTACCACGCAAGCCCTGAGGAGAAAAAAGGTGAAGGGAATGTCATACAGGCTCAAAGACCTTGTGTCTAGACCAAAGTCTGAGCCTGTTCCTTTGTCTTTTTTCAGTTAAGGCATCATGTCCCCTCCCCTGTGCACAGAATCCCGGGAACTCGGGCTTTGAAGGGAAGGTCAGTTCCTGTAGTCTGTTTCCTGAGTGCTGGGGCAGAAGCCCTCCAAGCGTGGTCCCTGGGCCAGCAGCGGCCGCATCACCTGGAGCTTGTTAGACATGCAGATTCTTGGGCTCCACTCCAGGCCTACTGAGTCAACATCTCTAGGGTGGGGTCCAGAAATCTGTGTCTTCATAGGCCCTCCAGGTGCCTGTGATGCATGATCAAGGTTGAGAACCACTGCCCTGGTGCAAGCCCGCCTGGCAAGGCGGTTGAGAACCTGACCCATGGTGACGTCCTCTGGAAGGCAGTCTCATCTCCATCTCCTGACTCCCGTGTGTGCCTTCTCCCTGGCCGAGACTGCACGGTGCTGGCTGACAGAGCCCCCCGCCCCCTGGCAGCACCCCTGCGTACACAGTGATGGGGGACACTGTTTGGCTCTTCTCTCAGCCACCCTATGGTGTCACTGAGGCACTCTGCTCCCAGCACTCAGCAGACGTCCTTAACGATTAGCACGGGTTTGATGGTGGGCTTTGATGCAGACCCTCTGCACGCTGACTGCCAAGGAGAGAGGATTTCCTTTTTGTCTGTAAGGACCCCAGATGCACAGAATTAGATTAATCTTAATTCTTGGTTTATGACATACTATCATCATTGGGTCATGACTGCTTCATTTGTTGCTTATTAGTGTAATGAATGCCTGTGAACATATCACTTAACCCAGTAACCAGAATAAAGTAGTAAAGTTAATCAAGTATTATTGACTATGACATAAATAATAACTAGAAATAAGATTATTATTATTATTGGAATATAAATACATTAGTTATGAAATAAATTATTAACATATAAATATTAACCAGAAACACATTTTTACATGTTTATTTATTTTATTTCTTTATTTCATTGAATTTATTGGGGAGACACTGATGAACAAAATTACCTAGGTGTCAAGTATACAGTTCTATCTGTACACTGCATTGTTTTTTCAGCACCCCAGATCCAGTCTTCTTCCATCACCTTTTATCCCCCATATACCCTCGTCTACCTCCCTCCACTCCCCTCTCCCCTTGTAATCACCATGCTGTTGTCTGTCTATAAGGTTTATTTTCTTAGCTCAATCCCTTCACCTTTTCCACCCAGCCCTCAACCCCCCTCGCCTGACAGCTGTCAGTCTGCAGAAATGCATTATTACACATGATTATTTTTACTAAATGTCAGTAAATCAATTCATAGTCACATCATAGTCACATCATAAGTCCTTGTGAGCTCACCACCTAACTCAGTGACTTAAATGCTATCAACACCTTTCCACCTAGCTGGATGCTCTATGCCTAACCCTGTCCCCCACCCCTACCCCATCACCTCTAGATGAACACTATCCTGAATTTTTTTTGTTCCTTATCCATTTGTATTTTAGAAAAGTTTTATCAAGTGTTTGCATAGGCCTAAGCAACGGATTGCTTGGTCTCAGCTATTTTTGAACTTCTTGCAAAGTGTAGCCTGCTTATGTGGCCCCTCTTCTTAAACCCCCAACTGTGTTTCCATCTCTGCCCAGCAGCAGCAGGCCCGGGGAGGCCAAAACACATCGAATATTGTGCAGCTTGAAAACGATTGCTGTTAATGGCCTTGGCATCTCTGCTCTGCTGCTCCAGGCAGGAGCCATAATGGGCACAGGCGCCCAGGGCAGACTGTGCCAGCCAGTGGGTCCAGCTGCCTCCCCCACGGCTTTGGCATGTCTTAGGTAGTGGGAAGAAATTGGAACCGGAGCCCCAGGACTGCTGTGTGGTAGGTAGAAGGGCAGTAGGCTGAGTATGAGCAGACCTGGATTCGAGTCCTGGTTTTTCCAGGAATCAGCAAGGTCAGGTGATCAGACTCTGACCTTGAGCAAGTTACTCACTGAGCCTCGAGCTTGTTATATGTGAAATGACACCACTGGACCTGGCTGGCTGGACTGCCCTTTCTAGCTTTGCCATCCTGTGACGTGCAGTCATCTTCTCAGGTCAAAGAAGCTTCTTGCTGCATAGTCTTTAACTCTTCAAATACAATTACAAATTTGCCGCTAGAAAGAGTATGAGATTCCATTTAGCCATTAGGAAGCAAAACAGGAAGTGAGATTCCACTCCCTTCCCAAAAGCACCAGGAAAACTCTGTGAGAGGTCCCTGCTATTCATTGCCATGGCCCCTGTGGTCATAACTCATGCCAGGCTTGGTTGTCTTTTCACTTAGGCGGTAGGATCTGAGGGGGGCAAGGCCGTATTTGTAGCTGTTCCCAAAATTTAGGACTATATCTGGCACATGATAGGCATCTTGAAGAAATGTCTGTTGAACGAGTGAGTGAATGAATGAATGAATATGCACTTGGAATGCTGCAGACAGTACTGGTCACACTCATTTTAAACTATAAAACACAAGCTGTCCACAATCCAGAACCCAGAGAGATTGTCAGGAGAGCGGTGTGAGGGAGGGAGAAAAGGGGTCTAGATATTGAGAGTATGAAGGTATCTTCATAATAGGAAAGCTGAGGGCAGGGGAGGAGAAGAAAAGACATGTTCACTGACGAGAATTCTAGATGTCATCCATAGCCCTGTGGTCAGTGCTAACCTTTGTACACAGCAACTTTCTGGATGCTTCTCCAGGACGTTCTAGACCAGGGGTCCCCAAACTTTTTACACAGGGGGCCAGTTCACTGTTCCTCAGACTGTTGGAGGGCCGGACCATAAAAAACACTAGGAACAAATCCCTATGCACACTGCACATATCTTATTTTAAAGTAAACAAAATGGGAACAAATACAATATTTAAAATAAAGAACAAGTAAATTTAAATCAACAAACTGACCAGTATTTCAATGGGAACTATGGGCCTGCTTTTGGCTAATGAGATGGTCAATGTCCGGTTCCATATTTGTCACTGCTAGCCATAACAAGTGATATGACACGCTTCCGGAGCCGTGACACATGTGTCCCGCATCACCGGAAGTAGTACTGTACGTGAGCGACTCCACGCTTTGTGTCACTCTCTCACTGACCACCAATGAAATAGGTGCCCCTTCTGGAAGTGCGGCGGGGGCTGGATAAATGGCCTCAGGGGGCCGCATGCGGCCCGCGGGCTGTAGTTTGGGGACTCCTGTTCTAGACAGCTAGAGTCAGGCAGTACACCTTTGCAGGCTGGAGCTATCATTCATGGGTTAGTCAAATGATATATCCCTTTTCGTAACAATGAAATAACCACCTAATGCTTGGTAACACCGTAGCATAGGCCTAATATGTTATAGGACACCTTTGAGAGCGAAAGGGAGAGCTATTAATAATTACGCCAGAAAAACAGAAGTAAAGTGGAACTGTCCCGTGCACAGCCAGTTTGGTCACACTTATCTCCTCCCTGTTCTCATCCCATCTGATCCTCACAGTGCCCCACGTTCTGCGGGTGTAGAAAGTGAGCCCCAGGGTCACAGTGCAAATACGTGGCAAAGTGGAAACTGGAAACTGGGTCTGTTGTGCCTAAATAAATGCCCTTTCCACTGACACCTGCCCAAGAGGGGCGATCAGATGTGAATGATTAATTTTGTGCAGCGGTTTCAGCTGTGGCTGTTCATCTGCATCACCTGGGGGAGATTTTTAAGTCTGGGCAAATCTGCTCCCTTCTCCCCATCTCTCCTTCCCAGAAATTCTGAATTCAAATTCCTAGTAGAATGAAAATATCTGAGTTTTAATGGACATCTTGTTGGAGGATTAGGACTGAGAAGACTGTTTTAGATAATCAGTCCATAGTTAATGGACCCATCATGGAAATGAAATGTTTGGGGAAGTTCTTAACTTTTGATTAAGATGTTTTGATGTTGATGGCCGATGGGGAGGGGGAAAATCACTTTCTTCTAACTCAAGACTGGCTTGTTTTGGGGGGTGCTACCAACAGAGGCAGACTCCTAGGCTTGGTGGCTGGCAAATCTGAGCCAGTGAAGTCTCTGGGATTGTCATTAAACATCTGATTAGGTGACAGAAGGAAGCTGCTTGAATCCCTTTGCCTGAAGGTCTTTAAGAACAGGAGAGACACCTGTCTGAGCTGCTGTAGGTGGAAGTGGGGGTGAGAGTGCTGTCAGTCAAACACTCCTCTTCTCCACACACACTGCAGACTGCCTTTTGACAATTTATTTAGATGCAGTTGGCAGGGAAGGTGCTTGGAGCAGGTGGACTTTGTCTGTAGGCAGCAGTGTGCATTGGGGCCAGGAGGACTGGGTATGTTTGGGGACCCAGGATCTGAGAGGCTCAGATTCATGTTCATGATCCTTCTTCAGGCTCTTCCAAATGTTCAGGCTGCTCTTGCCCTCCATGACCTTGAGTTTGCATTGATTCCTCACATGCACAGTGAAGGCTACCTAAGTCTGTATCCAAACCACTGACTTTTGATCAAGCCAGTTTATGTCAAAGGGCAAAGCAAGACAAACTCTTCACCACCATTAAAATAGGGCTTGGAAGATCTTAGGGCTCACCTAGTCTGACTCAGTGCATTATAAATCCCAACTTAGTGGGACTCAGGTAACTCATAAGATTGTGATACAGCTCTAATTCTTTCTGTTGAATTAAAAATCTGCCTTCTGGTAATCCCCATTAACTAGCCTTTGTTCTGCCTCCAAAGCCACAGATAAGGCCACATACAAGTCTTTCATGTGACAACTTTTTTAGTGTTTGAAAGGCGCTTATGTTCTCCCCAAGTCTTCTCATCTTTAGCTCTGGTCCTAAGCAAAGAGGACATCAGTCTTAATGAGTTCTGTATCCTGGTGGAGGAAGATAGGAACCTGGCAGGCCAAGAGGAGCTTCCTATAATCAGATGGGTTCTTCTGTAGTCCGCGGGTCCTGAAGCCCTGGTGTAACTGACCATCCATGGGTGCACTGAAGCACCATGAAATGTCTATCTACTCTCTTTTATACCAAGTAAACTGTTAATTTACTCAGTACTTATAGGTCTACTAAGTGTGGTGGTAAGCACTAAAGATGTAAAATGAACAGGCCTGGCCTGGTTCCTGCCCTCATGGAGATCACAGTCTTGTGGAGGACACAAACACATAGGGAAAAGGCACTTATGCTGCAGCACAATAGACACCATCGTAACACAAGCTCAGTGTGCCCCTAAATCCAGGTGGGTGGTCAGGCAAGGCTTCACGAAGGAAGTGACCTAGAAGGATGAGGAAGAGGGAGCCTGGTGAATAGTGTGTGGGGAGGGAGGAGTGTTCAAAGACAGCTGCTGCTGAGGAAGAGGGCCCATTAGCCAGACCTCTCATTTGCCGTGGAATCTGTAGTGTGCCGAGTGGGGGAGGGGTGGGACTTAATGGCAAATACGAGGGAGGTGCATGCGTCAGTGTCAGCGAGGCTTTGGATCATGCAGGAGGTGTGAGCTGCGGACCAGGGCTGGGGCTGTGGAGTGAGACTCCTCCCTCGTTCCAATCTGATCCAGTTAGGAGGGCACAGCTGGAACCCCTAGAGGGCCTGTGCTGAGGGTACTAATTTTGATTCTAGGCAGAAGAAGCAGTCAGGGAAAGCTATTTGTAGGACTGGGCTGTCAGTGGAACTGGGGAAACTGGGTTAGCTGGGGAGTTTGCATTAACAATATCATTTTAGGGGAGATAGGATGGCCAACTCTACAACTCCCTCCCCACACTGTCTGCCAGTCTTCACTCTGTTGACTAATGAGGAAAGAACAGTAGCAGTCCGAGATTGATTTGTGCTGTGGAATTTAGTTGGTGAGAGGGTAGTCATCCTTCACCCCTTGGTATGCATTAGTAACATCATCTTGTTCTCCTGACTCACAGCTAGGACCTGAGGGATGGGGGCTTGATGGAAGGAGGGATCACGGGGGCACACGGGGGAGTTCTGGGGGCCTGGAGTCCGACTACCGGGGCTATGCACCTGCCCCAAGAGTGTTGTGTGGGCGTCAGAGGGTCCTAGAGGAAACCAGAGGCGTGTAGGCAGGGTCCCAGCCTCAGCCCTTTTGGAAATGTCTCCTCTGACTCTCCCGTTACCTCCTTGTCCTTGCTCCTCAGCCCCAGACGCCCCCTACACCCACTGGAAGCAGACCGTCTTCTACTTGGAAGATTACCTCACTGTCCGGAGGGGGGAAGAACTCTATGGGACCATCTCCATGAAGCCAAATGCCAAAAATGTGGTGAGTGCTGAGGCAGCATGTGTGTGGGCACGGGTCAGAGAGGAGAAGGCACCTCTGTGGTTCCAGGACCCACACACCCAGTTGCCTAAGTGCCTTGTGCACAATCAGGGAAGTTGCCGGAGGCGGCAGCAAGAAGCTGGGCTTGGGTGTAACTAGGCAGTACTGAAGGACTCCAGTGTTGGCCCCTTCAAGCTCAGGAATTAGAGACTGTTTCTACTTCTCCCTTCCCCCCACCCAGCCCAACTCTCTCAGCCTTGAGCACAGCTCCTCGTTCTTCACAGAGGGGCTTTGAGAACAGAGGCTGTTGCCATGGGTTTCACCTCATTTAGAATGAGCTGACCTAGGAAGTAAGAGTTTCTGGTGACCTAGAAGAAATTTGGTTTGTGTCCTTCACCTGGCCTGGTGGGTTGGAGATGGTGTGATTCTTTCGGAGCCACCGCAGGTGCGGGCAGGTGTACTAAAACCCTGCAGAATGAATGCCTTGGGGGCTATCCACAGAAAGTTCGCCCGTGTTCTCCCAAGATGAAATCAGAGGGAACAGTTTATATTATGACAGGAAGGATTTAGGTTAGGAATCAAATAACTTCCTGTAAGGATAATGAGGCAGCAGAATAGGTCCCCGAGGGCTGTTCGCAGGAACTCCTTCGCTAGCAGACCTCAGGAGCACAGGAGCTGCCCGTCCGTCCACCTGAAGGGAGGGGAGTGCTGCCGTCACTCTGACCACACTAATGCCGTGACCCTCTGCTCCTTCTCTGCAGCGAGACCTCGATTTCACAGTAGACTTGGATTTCAAGGGACAGCTGTGTGAAACATCTGTATCTAATGACTACAAAATGCGTTAGCACATGTGGGAAGCTGCAGAGAGTGAGCGAGAAAAAATTCTCACCTCGATCTGTGGCGCCGTGACAAGGAACACTGTTTGCAGGACTACACACTTGAAAACCAGAGTTTTAAATTCTGCCTTGAAGATTGGGGAACTCACCAGGGCCCTGGTGGGCCCCGACACTGGACAGGTGGCCGCCAGCTCCTCAGCTCTGCTCTGTGAGCCTTTGCTGTCACTGACCAAGAGCGACCTGGAGTGCTGCGGCCGGGCCGAGGACAGAAAGTACCCATGTATACCCATTGTCCTCCTTTACTGTGAATCTCCGGATCTTCCAAGTTTTGCATGCTGCAGGCATCTAGGGCAGACCGCTTCACTAGTACCTGGAGGCTAGTGTCTTTGATAGCATAAGCCAGATTCTGTCTGTGCGGTGGAGTGTGCGTGCGTGTGTGCGTACAGCACATACAGTTGTTTATTTACCCACAACACTGTATATGCGTGCATAGGCAACCACTGGGTCCACCCATGTGTTCATTCAGGGCGCGCGCGCGTGTGTATGTAGACTATATATTACTCTCAGAGGAGATTTTGTTGCTTTTGAGTAGGACTTTGTTTTGTGATTAGCTCTCCCTTCCCCCATCCCTTCCCAGATGTAAGCAGCTATGAAACGTTCTCTGTACTAGCTCTGGTCTCCTTTTGACTAGACCATGGCTCGGAACCCTGAGCTTAGGACCACACACTCTGTGGGCGCTCAATAAATGCACATGAGAGTGAAGCGATGGGACGGCTGTGCCTCTGGTGCTCTGGAGCGGGAGGGCTCGGGAGGAAGGCAAAGGCCGCTGCGGAAGGGGAACCAGAGGAGCGGCAGCTTGGTGGCTCCCTGCTCCGGGAAGGTAAGCTCCTGTGTAGAAGCAGCTGTGAAGTCAGGACCGGCTGAAAAGCACGTCTCCTGCAGAGTTTCCGGGAGTGGGAAGAACTGGGGTGCGAGGACAGGAGCTAAGGGAGAGTGCTGTGGAATGGGAAGCCACATGAGCCTGGAGGGAAGCCAAGGCCCAGAGCCGGAATCTGGGATGTGCATGCGGCCGGAAGGGCAGGGAGGAAGCTGCTGAGCTCAGGTCCAGAGTCACCGAGGAGAGATGGGGGCAGGCTCTGAGGGAAAGGCCAGCAGGCCCGGGCAGGAACACTCCTCAGCGAGGATGCTGAGAGTTTGCAGTAGCACCCGGGGTGTAATGGTGGATGATTTTGTCCCTGTCCCTTCAGCCCTAGGCCAATGTCTGGCAGAGCCTGTCACCCTCCCCATCATCAGGAGCCCACCCACGTGGAACGAGGCCTTCCCACTGAGCTCAAAAGAAAGACACGTGGTCCTCGAGGTGGCACCCAGTTTCCCAGCACTGCTCTTTTCCCCAGTATGGTTGGAAGATGTCTAGCCCTCCCAATGTCTGCGTCCTTGCCAGCTCTGAGATTTCGGACTCCAGTCCCATCACGGAGAGGGCAGAACCAGATGGGAAACTTCTGGGACTGGGACTGGTTACTTGAGGAACATAGGGGAGCCTCCCCGGTGGACAGGGACCCAGGCTTAGCTGCCTTGAATATTCAGTTGCCAGGTAGCGTAAGGGCCCCCCTCTTTGATGTGGAGAAGGAATGTGCCAGGCGCCTGGGCCATGGGGGTCTAGCTGGCTCTGCCTTCAATTCAGCGTGGACCTTGGGCAAGGTACGCCGTGTTCCTTGGCCTCAGCCTCAGTGTCATCGCCACTGAAACATGGGACCTGCATCAAGTGAGTGTTTCCCATACTGTGTCCTGCGGGGCCCTAGGGCTTGTGGGCGGTGCCAGGGGCTGGGTGGGCAGAGCTCTGGATCTCCCCAGATTCAGAAAGAACAATTTTCCTTTCTCTTTTTTTATTTTCTTCAGAAAAAAGAATTCTACTGCTAAACATAACATAAAGAAATCAAAAGGAACCAAGACCAAAACCAAACACCTTTGAAAATGACTTACGTAGGTGGCTCGGAAGTCCTCCGGGCCCTGACATTCGGAGGTCAGTGCCATCTCGGACCCTCCCTCTCCCCTCTCCTCCCCTCCCGTCCGCCAGACCTGTGCAGCTTCGCCTAAAGCACTCTCTGGCCCAGAACCACATTCTCACTTGCCTGCAATTTTATGTTATCTCCTGTCCTTCTTTGGCTCTGAAGTGTTCTCTCTGGAACCATCATCACTAAAAGG
Organism: Saccopteryx leptura; assembly: GCF_036850995.1. Taxonomy (NCBI): domain Eukaryota; kingdom Metazoa; phylum Chordata; class Mammalia; order Chiroptera; family Emballonuridae; genus Saccopteryx; species Saccopteryx leptura. The sequence continues at coordinate 115,000,425 of NC_089504.1, forward strand.
GGGACAGGCTCTGGAGGCAGAGAGGGAGGCTCTGCCTGAATTTTAAAAGGGTCTCTCTCTCAAGGCACACATCGCTGTGGGGGTGTTCTGCTTGGCAAGCAGGTGGCTTTCACTTGCCCCTTGGCCTGGTGCTTGTGTGCCAGGTACAGACCTCACAATGGCACTCAGAGGCTGGGGAAAAGGGGGGCTGGGCCCCCCGGAGCCCTTGCTTTCCATTAGAGACCTCTTGGGGAAACTCCTAGCCTTCGTCCAAGTGTAGTAACCGAAACTCCGTAGATGGAAATACCATGTCCTCTGCCAAAACTGGTGAAGTGCTTTGATTTGATTTGGCTTTGGTTATTCTTCAGCTTTGGAGACAGGCAGTCTCATTTGTGCCGTTGTCTGCTCTGGGAGAGTCCTCCCAGGGCCTGGGAAGGCAAAGGGGCCATTTAGAGGAAGTGGCCCAGCTGACAGGGCCCGGGATACGAGGAGGCAGAGGAGGCCCTGGTCTGCCCCAAGGGTGGGTGTCCTGTGGATGGTAGTGATTTTAAAAAATGCTGACTTCAGTGGCAATGGCCTCTTCCTTTTCTAACTCTCTGGCATCTCCTTACAGGTTGGCTTCCCTCGAGGCCAGAGTTAGGTGAGAGGTACTCCCACCCGTGTTGTGTGAGGCACCGAGGCCCTGGGCGGAGGGCGGCGCCGTGCAGGGCTGGGCAGCGGGCGTGGGTCCTGTTCACTGTGCCCGCTGCTGAGCGGGCTTCTCTCCCTGCACGTCCAGCCCGGGGGCCTCTCTTTGAAACTAGAGACAAATACAGTGAAACATCACATAATGCTTTTGGTCCACATGTATTAAACAAGAAAAGCAGAGAAACTTATGAGGGGACAACAGTGACTGTGTTAGAAGAGGGAAGGGGTTGAGGAAGGATGTGGCAGGGGGTCCCCCGAGAGGCCTGTGGGGGAACTCATTGGTGGGTTTTCACTGTGTTGAGAGTCAGGGAGCCCTAGATTCTGCTTATCCTTGAACAGCAAGGTCCTCCGACTTTGTGGAAAATTCCATCCATGGCCAGTGGGGCAGAATCCTAGATTTTGAGCCAATCAGGATGACGACCCCACAGAAGCTTGGGTGTTTGGGAACCGCAGGCATGCCTGACAGTCCTGGGGGACAGGAAGCTGGCTGAGAAAGGGCTCCGCAGTCTCTGGGTCCTCTCTAGCCTTCAGGGGAGAAGAGGGTCACCCTGAGGCCTGCCCTGGCCCAGGGCCTTCGGTCCCAGCAACTCCATCCCCTCTCTCTGGTCCTGGGCCGCAGGGGTGAAGCCTGGGAGGCGGGGAGGAGCACGGCAGCCCCTCCTCCAGCCCTGGGAATACTCCGGTGGGAACTGTAATTTCTCTCTGAGTCAGAAGAAAATAAGCAATATCTGCTTTGAGCATGTTCTGAATAGAAGTTAGTGTGTAAGATGAGGTTTCGGCATGACAATAGATGCTATAAAAATGACTACTTATGAAACCTGTTTTTGCCCTGAATCTACCTTTTTTTTTTTTTCTTTGAAACTGTACAAACCCATCTGTGACCTTCTCCCTGTCACTCTTCTCTCTTTCTGGGATACAGCTTCCTTTTGTTACGCCTGTCCCTAGACCGGCAGCTGTGGTGCCTCTTTTGTGGTCTAATTTGGGCTGGTCTGTCCCTGGGTCGCTCTGTGCCAGCTCTGAGGTTCACTGCCGGCAGGCCTTCTCCCCTCCCCCACCACAGGGTCCGCAGGAGCCCGCCTCCTCCTGCCCATGCTTCTCCCTGCAGAGCGGGGGTGCATGTGGGAGACCACAGGGTGGTGGCTGACCAGTTGATTCCTGTGGAACACGTCCACGACTGACTCTAGGGACATCAGGCTCCTGTCCCTCTGCCTGTGCCCTGGGGAGATGCCAACATTTTCTTTCTTTTGTGAAAACCACTCCATGAAGGCTATCTCACCTTTGCCGGGCCCTACTTGGTTTCCTGTCTCTGCAGCCTTCCTCTCCTCTTAGACCACACCTGCCATCCCATCTCCAGCCCAGCCTGGCTCCAGACCTCAGTGAAAGGATGGAATGAAGCCAGGCGTCTCAGCATACCCCTGTGCCTTGGGGGAGTCACATAGCCCGTAATCTGGCCAGTTCTCATTATTGGGTATCTTCCGTACCTTGCTCTCCTATCTTTAAGTCCCAGGTCCTACGTGGGGTGACAGCTGTCTTGTCCTTGCAACCACGCCCCTCCCACACACACAGAGTAAGAGGGCTCCAGCCTGGTATCTGGAGCCCTTTCCTAAGGACAGATTTTTCTGGATCCCTGCTAGCCCCCTAGATTCCTGAATGGCACTTCACTGCACACCTGGTTTCTGAGTGCCACCTCTCCTGTGAGGCATCTTAGCCTGCTTTCGACCTTCAGGCTGCCCCGTGTTGTGGCTGAGCCTTGGAACACCGTTGTGCCTGGCTCCACGTCCAGAGCCTGCCAGGCTGCCCTGTTGGAAACAATTGGCCCATATTTAGCTAAGGCTCACACACAACATGTTCAGTGATCTAGTTCAGCCAACAAACATTTATTGGTCACTTCATGGGCTCCGGGCTCTGAGCTGGGCATAGCAATACAGCAGTGTCAGCAGGCACCATCCCTGCCCTCACAGCATGTATTGCCTGGTTGTAAGTTTCTGGGCATGCCGGGCCTACTGTTGCCTAAATACTGAGAAATGTTGTTCCTCAGCCATCATCCCTCACCAGCCCGTTCATTTGTCCCCCCCCCCCGCCCCCGTGAGCCATCCATTGTCTTAGCCCAGCTCGGTGACGTAAGCTTTGTCAGGGTAGGAGGTGAGATGGGTTGCTCCTTAGCACCTCTCAGTGGTTGAGCCTATGAAACAGAAGGAGAGTATATCCCCTCTACCAGCAATTTCCACAGGAGGGCCCAGTGGTCATTTTCAGAGAAGGAGCCTTCAGACCCCTTTTATCATAGCCTAGGGCCTGGCCAGCAGCAGCAGTAAGAAGTGCCTCTCCCAACCACTGGGCTGTGGCTAACTCCTCAGCCTCAAGGGAAGCGAAAGCAAACTGGGCAGAGGAAATGCCCAGAATGCTAACTCGCTAGACCCAAGCCCCTTGTTGTCCCCACCTTGGAAGTGACAGTCACTGGACAGCTCATGATGTGAGGATTAGAGCCAAAGGACCAAGTCAAACCCCATCACTGCTGCTTACTGTGTGACTTTGGACAAGAGATGACACATCCATGAAACTCCAAAGGAGATAACTCAGATAAAATAAAAAATATATAAGACATGTTTGGAAACTATAAATCCAATGGAAATTCCAGTTGTAATCATTATTTTAATAATATTTCTGCCCTGTATTCCAACTCTGTTAGGAGAGGCACGCCTGGAGTGCAGCGGGAGTTGCCGTCATAGCCTTGGTCAGCAGCTGGCCAGCTCCCAGGGTCACACACTTTGGCTTGAGGTTTGGGGACAGCACTGTACGTGCTAGAATTTCTGCAAAAAGCCTCAGGAAAAAGTGGCGTGTTTCGTGGTTCTGGTTCATTAGCTCTCACAAGTGGCCTGTAGAGTTCTTTAAAATCTCTTAGCCCTCGGGCAGGCAACAACTGGCCGGCATCCATACATGTGACCTTTCATTAGAACCAAAGAAGCCTCAATTGTTGAGATGCCACAGCCCCATCTGGGGCATTCTAGCAGGGCTCTGCTGACCTGCATTTCTAATCACAAGGACTTCCTGGTGACCCTAGTCTGAGCCTAGTGTCTATGTCTAGTGCCTGTGGCAAAAAGCGGTAGTAATCCAAAGTTTACTTTATTTTAATATCCAACACATGTTGCCTTTCCCAGGAGAATTTTTCTTCTTGTCATATTTGGTTTTGATCAGTATGATGAGTTTGTGTACTCACAGCCCCTAATCTCTTTGATGGCCAGAGTTAGTGGCTTGGAAGCACATTCTAGGGACCAGCAAGAGGGATGAGTTGGGGACCAGGCTGAGAACATCTTGACTATAATGATGCTACATAGATGCTTAGAACTATCTGGCTACATTTAATAAGAAATCATCAGTCAAATGCCCAGTGTCATAAATTGTCATCAATGTGACAGAGGCACATGTCACTATGGCATTGTGAGTTGGAAAGCATTAGAAGAACAAAACCATAGGGATCCTTCTCTGTGCCCAGGACAAGGACTGAGCCTCCCAAGAGAACATCTGTGCAGGAAGGAAGGAACAAAACCTAGCGATGAGGAAATATCGTGCAGCACCCCCAGCTCCGTGGTCTAGGAATACATGTCACCATAAAACATAAGACCTAGGATGGGGATATGCTCACCACCTGTCATCTGGAGGCTAGACATGGCTTTCAGGTCAAGCACAGGTGCTATTTCATCTTCAGCACAATGGCTCCAGTTAAAGCCAGGTAAATTGTCTCTCCCAAGTCCCTCCGTTCCATCCCTACCTCTCAGGCTGCTCTTGTGCCGCATACACTATGCCAAGCCCTGGGAATACATCAGTGAACAACACAGACGCCGGTCTGCACTCCTGGAGTTTACAGGCTGCTGGAGGAGTGGACCCAGTGATAAATATTATGAAAGGGAAAGGATAGAGGCTAAAGGAGTAAGAGACTGTTAGGAGATCAAGAGAACTTCTGTGAAGACATGACTTTAAATAGAAACTCAAATACGCAGAAGAGTTGGGGAGGGAGATATGGCATGTGCTGAAGCCCAGCCCAAAGTAGTCTGGAGAGTGTGGCAGGTCTGCAAATGCAAGAAGCGCAGAGAATGGGAAAAGGTGAGGGCCGGGGAGAGAAGTGAGGAGCCGGAGCCTTGAGATGCAGCTGGGCCCATGGTCAAGAACCCAGTGAATTGTGTCAAAGGGACGTTTGCCTCAGGCATTGAGAAGACACCGCGACACCGCTGGCTTTTAATGAGGAAAGTGACAGCACAAGATTTGCATGCCACCACACTTGCTCACAATCTAATGAGATCTATTTGGCAATCATGTCCCTGGAAAATGGCCATAGACTTAACCCACTGCCTAGTTCAGAAAACCAGCCACAGGAAAGGTAAACGTCTAGTCGACACAACCTCTAGGAGCCTCAGTGGAGGATGGAGATGGAAGATTTCTTGGGAGGCTGTTATGGAGAATAGTGTTAATATAGTTTGCTTCATTGTAGGAGTGCCTCATCCGCCAACTGGGAATCTGCAAAGGGGCAATCCGTGCAACCCTGAGATCATTCTCGTTTTCTTTTCTGGCATCGTGTCATCCTGTTCTTCCCACAAGGATGGCTTCCTCTCGGCTCCGAGGTCGTTATTGTCTGGGAGGCGGAAGGTGGTTGGGAGGCTCCGTGCGAGGCTGGGTCTGCATTTTGAGACCATTCTGCTGTCTTCCAGCCCCAGGCAGCTGTTTCGAGGGGAGCATAATGCTCAGCATCACTCTTGGCTTGCAGATGCCTTTCTGAAGTGTCTTTCAGAGGCTCCATGGATCCTAATAGGTTTCTGATATCACGACAATTGCTTTCTGGCCGCGGTTGGTTAGCTCAGTTGGCTAGAACATCATGCTTGAAGCCAAAGACACAGGCTTCACACACTCACTGCTGTTTCATGGTCACAGATGAACTCTTGAAATTCCAGCCAGCTTTGGGGATAAATAGACCTGGGGTTGAAGCCTAGGTCTTCCAGCCAATGGCCCCGAGGCCGGTAGCAAGCTCCTGGAGATCCCTGTTCCTGTGTGACTTCTTCCCCTGTTTAATGGGGATGACAACACCTTTCTCACAGGGCTGCTGCAAGTGTTAGGTGAGAAAGCCTGAGATGGCCGGGTAACGCACCCTCGCGGTACGCAGTACACACAGCTACTTATAAATGGTGGCTTCCTCTTCTGAAACTGAAGGCCCCAGACAAGAACTCGGGCTGTGTCAGGGAGGGAGGGAGAAGCAACCGCAGTCGAGTGTCTTCCCACAGTAGGTTGAAGAACTTGCCTTGTGGGGCCAAAGAAAAAAGGCGTGATCCTCTGTTGCTTGGAAACAGTTCTAAAAGTGTGCAGAGATACCTGGATTAGAGGCCACAGAAGGGCAGAGCAGGGTCAGGGCTTGGGGTGACCTGAGGTCATTAAACATGACTCAGGGCCTAAGACCACCTTCTGCGTGGCGCAGAACTCACGCCTGGTCATGGCGGCAGGAGGCTTCCTGTGGTTTCATAACTGAGGTCCCGCAGTTCCTCGAGGGTAGAAGAGCATGGGGCCCAGTGGGGTATGGAGTCTGGAGCTGGAGGAACAAGTTCAAACACCAATTCTTCTATGCCTGACTGTGTAACCTTGAGCAAGTCAGTCAGCCTCTCAGTTTCCTTGACCTGTAAACTGGTGGTAATCTTATTATCTTCCTCAAAGGAAGGTGATAAGGGTCAAATGTGAGCTCTGCCTGGGACGGGGTAAGCGTTCTGTGCATTAGCTAATACCACTGTGACTGCTGGCCATGGCTCGGACTGACGCCAGGCTGTGAGCTCCTCCGGGCCTCGGGCATGTCGGCTCCCCTGAGCCTTGCGCTTGGCTCCCTGTGCCCCTGAGTGAATATCTGTGCTTGTACTTACCAACCTTAGTATCAGCATCTGTTTCTGTGTCTTTCTCCCTGCTGACGGTGACGTCCCCACCCAACCCCCGACGGTGACATTCTGGAGGGAAGGTCTGCCTCTCACTTAGGCTTGTACTTCAGAGTCCAGTCCAGTCCTGGCCTATTACAGATGTTCAGTGAACACTGGCCGGTGAGCAGACTGGGACTGGCTGCCCTGATGCTCCTGCTGGTTGCTAGTCCGCCGGCTCCTCCTCCTTGGAAACTTACTGTGTGGCCTAGAGGCTGGCACTGCCCCCTTCTAGGATGCAGTGTTTTCACTTAAGAAATGAAGATATTCGCTTACAGTGGTCCCCAGGCCCTCACCCAGCTCTGAGAATCTGTGTCTTCTAACTCTGCAGCTCCACCACTCCTATTTTATGGACCTGAACTCAGAGCCTTCCGAGAAGATCCTGACTTTTTCGTGGAGGAGAGTAGAACAGCTGCTGGGCTGCTGGAGGGACAGGGTTCAGGGCGAGAAATAAAGGCTCAAGGAGGAAATGAAGTTCCCTCCAGGACGGCAGAAAGCACTCTGGAAGCCTAGCCCAGGAGAAGCCAGCGGAAATGGGAGGGCAGGCTGGGAGACCAGCCTCCGCCAGGCTCTTGACAGTACTTTATTAGTCTGTGACTCTGCTGAAATGGGACTATCTCTTGCAAACTCATTTTAATAACTGTCAGGAAATGGCATTAAGGATGCCGGCTGCCGGCTGGCCAGGGCTGGGTGACTCCCGTCCAGGCGGGGAGTTAATTGGGCTCTGTTTATATTGCCTATTGATTATCTCTGATTAGATTCTTTCGTGTGTCACTCCCAAGTGTCTCTCCTGAGTGGGCCTTGGAGATGCGGGCTTCTGAGGAAGGGGAGGGGAGGGCAGGGGGCATAGGACAAGTGTCCAGACTCAGGGGCCCGGGAGAGATGACCAGCAGATGGACGCTGTGGACAAGCTATGTGATTGTGTCTAAACACAGAGGCTCTAGCCCTGAAGCTACGGGTCCTGGGCCAGAGAAGTCCTGGCTCACAGATGGCTCTAGATCCTAGAATCTAGAGGAGGTCCCCACACTCACCAAGTCTCAGTTTCCACAGGGAGAAGATGATTCACAGAGGGTGTCATAGAAGAGACTCAAAAACCCCAAAGTGCCCACACTTGTGGGTTTTCTGCTATTCCCTCATGCATAGGCGTAGCGAGCTTTCATTATTCATGGCGTGGAGGAAACTATGGCCTGGAGGATTCCAAGTAGCAGATGATACAAAATTTAATTGTGTTTGGTTTGAGGTTTGCAATGTATAATCCCAAAGTCCCACCTTATTTGAGAAGTCCCCTTTCCTAGGGCTCTCTGGACTTAATTGGAAAAAAAAATTCAGTGTTTGAGACTTAAGGACTTACATGATGGGGTGGAAAAGTATTGGGTACCTGGAAACACACTGGGCTGTGGGCAGGCAGAGAGGCAGGGCTGAGATTTAAAACGTGGCCCGGCTCATAGACAAACCCAGGACACATTGAGGCTTGAGGTGGTGGGTTAGGAGGCTCTTTCTTCCTTCTCCCTCCTCCCCACACCCTGGCCCACTCTCACTGCTGTGCTCCCATCTGGCCCCCATCCTTCCACCCCACTCTGTAAGCACAACTGTAAATCAGACCATGTTGCCGCCCTGTTAAAATCCCTCCAATGGCTCCTTGTCACCTGCAGGATGGCATTTAAACTCTTCTGACCCAGGGGAGCAGCTCTCAGGTTTTAGCCTCTGCTGCTGACATCTCCCGTTTGAAGTCCAGCCTCAGCCAACGCCAGGCCCCTCCCCCCACACTCTGCTCCAGCCTCGCCAGCCTCATGGCCCGCACTGCTGGGTCCCCACACCTGCTCGTTCTTCTGTGGCCCTTCTCTCCCCTCGGTACTCCTGTCGAGCTACTCCCTTTCTTTCCGTCATTGTCTGAGGCTTTCTCCTTGATTTCGCTTCTCAGGCTATCATCAAATCCTTTGTAAAACATGGCTGCCTCTACCCACCCACCCCCTCCAAGCCCAGGGGCAACGTAATCCTGCTGAAGTCTCACCTCCTGCGGTGTTCTGCAGGCTCGCTCATTTTCTACCCATTTGCTAGGATAGCTCCTTCACTGACTTGAGCACCTTCATTTTTTTTCTTGTTTTCTATGTTCTGAGGGTGGAATATAATGGCATTCAAACTTTTGTAGGAAGTATCTCAGGCCATAAATGGTAGGACAATTGGGGAGGGAGTCTAGGATAAAATTAAAATAGGTAGAGTGTAGTTTCATCAATGTGTGTGTGTATGTGTATGTGTGTATTGTGTGCCCACAGACATATAATAATTTAGCGTAGCACCTGAGCCCCAACTTCCCTTCCTGAGCGTGGGGAATCAGAAGGTGACCAGTCTCTACAGCCTGGTAATTGAGAGGGCATGCAGTACCAGGGAGGCTTAGGACCCTGTTGGCCACCTGCTTACTAATGACCTGTTGCCTGACCATAGATAAGTCATTGAAAGTCTCTTAGGACATGGCTGGTTGGCTTAGTGGATAGAGCATGGCCCAGATTACGGATGTCCCAGGTTCGATGCCCCATCAGGGCACAGATGAGAAGCAACCATCTGTTTCTCATCCCCTCCCTCACCCCCTTTGCTCTCCCTTCTCCTTTCACAGCTACTGGCTTGACTGGTTCGAGTGTTGGCCCTGGGTGCTGAGGGTAGCTCGGCTGCTTTGAGCATCAGCCCCAAATGGGGTTGCTGGATGGATCCCAGTCAGGGTGCATGTGGGAATCTGTCTCTCTATCTCTCCTCCTCTCAAAACAACAACAACAACGTCTCTTGAAGAAACCAGACAGCAGGAAGGGCATGGGCAAAGGTACAAAGGCATCCAAGAGCAGATCCAAGATCAAGAAGATATTTACACATAAGCAGAAGATTTTTCATTTTCTATTATTCCTTTCCATTATTGTTGTTGGTAATAATGGTAATATCAAACAGTTTTAAAAACTCTTTTAATTTATAATTAAATCAGAATTTTTGACAGGAGGGGAGAGTAAGATTTTAGAAAAATTATAAAATAGATAAAACAATTAAAAATGGAATAAATAAAAATAAACTAGTTAACATAAAGAAAAACTCCCCAGGCCCTGGCCGGTTGGCTCAGTGGTAGAGCGTTGGCCTGGCGTGCAGAAGTCCCAGGTTCAATTCCCAGCCAAGGCACAGAGGAGAAGCGCCCGTCTGCTTCTCCACCCCTCCCCCTCTCCTTCCTCTCTGTCTCTCTCTTCCCCTCCCGCAGCCGAGGCTCCATTGGAGCAAAGATGGCCCAGGCGCTGGCGATGGCTCCTTGGCCTCTGCCCCAGGTGCTAGAGTGGCTCTGGTTGCAGCAGAGTAACGCCCCAGAGGGGCAGAGCATCGCCCCCTGGTGGGCAGAGCGTCGCCCCTGGTGGGCATGCCGGGTGGATCCCGGTCCAGTGCATGCGGGAGTCTGTCTGACTGTCTCTCCCCATTTCCAGCTTCAGAAAAATACAAAAAAACAAAAAACAAAAAACAAAAACAAAACTCCCCAGTGGGCATTGAAGATTGAAAATGCAAGCTAGAACTATCGCCTTTACTGCGAGTGGGGCAGAGCGGTTCTGCTGTTCCAGGTGATACAGCTCTCGTGGTTCCAACCACTGCAATCCGGCCACAGCCCCTGCTTACAGCTGCGGGGCCTACTTATCAAGTCTCAAGAGATGACTATCACAGCAGAAGAAAATTGGTTTAGATCAACCAAAGTGGGCCAAGGTCCCATAACTGGCTCCCACTAAATATCCTGGGACAGACTGGAAGCCTGTGCCGTGACAGGAGCCTGTGAAACTCTCACAGGTGGGTTATTGATAGTTGTGCAGCTCTGAGGGAAAACAGAACACGTAGAACTGAAAAGGCCAGCTGTGGACATCCACGACAGACAGCATGGCTGCTCACTGACCTGACACCCTGACAAGTCCCGCCTCCTGCCTGAGCTGCAGTCTCCTCATCTGTGAGGGGAGGGAGCTGGCGAGCCTGGCTCTGGGTTCAGTATGGCACTGTATCTGCACACAGTAGTCACTGCAGAAGACCAGTGGTCAGGCAGGCAGTGCGTTGGTAGTAAGGGCATCCACCACTCACGGGAGGTTGAGGAGTGGTCTTACTTATCTTCCACCAAGTTGAGGAAGGAACCCCAGGGCCTCGCAGCCATTGCTCAGGCTACAGACCTCTTTGCCGCTGAGAAAAGTGGAGGAGTGGGGAGTGGGGAAGATGAGCCTCATGAATGAGACTACTCTGGGAGGGAGCAGGAGAGAGAGGAGGGAGAAGGAGAAAGAGGGAGGGATGGGCAGAGAGGGAGGAAAATGCAGCCTCATCTGCTTGTTCACGTTTCTTGTGTTTAAGATGCTGACTTCTAGCATATTTTAAAATTCACCAGACATGAAAAGCTGATTTAAATAGACCCACGGTGTGAAGCTGGTAATGTAACTTGGCACAGTGGAGGAGCCGGCAGGACACTGGCGAGGTTCAGCGCCTCTCCCTGTGCCAGAGAAGCTGTTGCAGGCCGAGTCTTTCCAGCCGACTTTCAGGCCAGGTGCTCTCCAACCCCTGATGATGGAGACGATGGTGGAAAGAGAAATAGAAATGTAAAGAAAAGAAGAAAAGGGAGGGAAAGTGGGGAACGAGGTAGAGCAGGAGCTGAAGTGGAGGATCAGTGGGAAACGGAACCAGAGAAATGAACAAGCCCAACATTCTTCTGGTCCAGCGGGGCTTCCTGGCTTAGCCCACCCTGACTCCCTGTCATGCCTACGACCGCATCTTTTCATGTCTATCTCAGTTCAAACTAGACTCTCGGGGTTGGTGGGGTAGAGGCAGGAGCCTTGTCATTTACTGTATCTGGTTTCTCACTGGTGTTCCTAAGAGCAGAATGTTCAACATCTCCTGAACACCTCCAGTGTCAGAGAGCTCACTACCCAGTGAGGGAGCCCATTCCCTGGCTGGCCCACACCCGCTGGGTTATACTTCCCTGGGATAACCACAGTCCCTATGCTCTGTGTCTCTGGCCCTCTTGAGTCAATCAGAACAAGTATAACACTAACGTCAGCCCTTCTTGAACACAATATGTTGGTCCTTCTCCCACTCCAACCCTTTTATACTGGTTCCCAGTCTCCTTACCATGAATTATCTCAATGTAAATCTTGCAACACCAAAATATTTCTGGGTGCTGGTGAATGTATTTCATGCTGCAGTCAATGCAACAAAATTCCAGGAACAACAAAAGACATTTATCATTTATTTTTTGTTGTCATTCAATGAACTTTTACTGAGCCCCTACTGTTGACAGATAAGATATGAAGGTCCTGTCCCATGAACTAATCTACAGAGAGAGGCCAAGCTCTTAAAGAGAAGCATGTTTGGGCAGGGGCAGAGTTGATAGGAGCACTGAGAGTGTCCCTCCCCTCTGGTTGAGTGGGGGGTAAGGTGGAGCTAACTTGAGGCCCTTCAGGGAAGGGGATCCTGAGGTTAGTGGAATGGCATTTTGGTGGCATTTTAATGTATATTGTAGGCTTCTAGATGTTTCCTCAAATACTCTGAAGATCCAAGGGTCACAGGTAAGCTTGTCTTCCTTTCTGCTCCTCATCTCTGGATATAACCTGAGACAAACCTTGAGCGTCTTAGAGCCCAGTTGTTGGGCACTGAAGAGAATCCATCCTTCATTCATTCATGGAATGTAAAGGTTTGTCAAAGTGTTTTTTTTTCTAATGTACATAACAGAATTTACCATTTTAACCATATTTAAATGTACAACTCAGTGGTATTAAATACATGCACAATATTGTTTGCAACCATCAGTATCCTCCAATTCCAGAACTTTTTCATTATCCTAAAGTGAATGTTTTATAAACTGTATATACAGGGAGCTCAATTAGAAATGTGCTAATATAAAGTCTTGATAGGGCAGCAAATCCACCCAACCACTGCCTCATGTCTACTATGTACTTGGTCCTAGTAAGTACAAAAATGAATGAGACCAGAGCCCTGCCATGGAGAGCCTTGTCATCTGTGATGCTGCCTCGTCCAATGTCAAAGCAGAGTGAGAAGGTACAAACTGTCCTCAGAAAAAAAGTCTCTAGCTTGAAGGAATGCACATTTTCCTTACTCTATTGGTCCAGAGAAATAGGAGATGCTCTTACCTGAGGCCCCAGCCTCTCCCAGTTACCAAGAAGTGTGGGATTTTCTTTTTCTTATTTTGTTTTGTTTTGGTCTCTTGTACACATGTAATAACTGATATATATATCTACAGACTTTCAGTTGACCAGCTCTTTCCTCAGCATTCTCAATGGACCTTCATGCCACCCTGTGAGGGCTGTGGGGCAGAGAGCACAGGTGTACAGACTTGGAACCTGGCTCTTAGAGTGTCACATAGTTCTTGGTTTTACTTGAGGCCGTACAACTTGTGAGCCACACGGCCAGGGTAGAGATGGCTGCTTCCACACCAGGGAGGAGAACTGGGCAGGCAAGCATCTTTTATGCACAGAAACATGGAGCCCATGTCAAGTTGAGTTGTTGAGCTGCCTGTGGGTAATGGGTTGCTACCAGTGGCAGCCGAGGAGGGTCAAGGTGATGAGATGCAATGCTCTGATGGGCGTCACACTCGGAAAGGCTATTGAATTGCAGCAGCTGGAATCCTCCTCAGCACTTAGTTTTAAAAGCCAGAAGCAGCACCTGATTTGAACCAGCAAGGCAAGCCCCATGGGTCTACCAGGCCACAGGAGTCCAGCTGTCTAGCCTTTGGGACCTGGGGCTCCAGGGGAGCGAACTCACCAAGTAGTGGGCCTTGTTCTTGAGAAATGACGCTCTGCTCTCAAGTGCTCCATGAGGCAAACACTGTTTGCCAGACATTGTGCCAAACATGAAGTGATGGAGATGAATGCTTAGTCCAGCACATTTTGCTCATTCGAGCCCTGAGGGCAGTGTGTATAAATAATCACCACACTATCATTACAGATGGCTTGGGGCACCCATGGGCCACATACAGGATTTCCCCTGACACTCTGCCCTTGACCTACTGCTACCCATGCTTGATGAATCCCAGTTTCACAGTCATCTCACTCAAATATCTAAGGCCCCTTGTACTCTATATATTTCAGTTTCTGTTTCCAAGTTAAAAATAAATTCCATTCTCTCTGTCCATGTTCTTTGGGCATTTTTGCTTAGAAGTGTGGGTTTTTTTATGTGTAGCATTTATTTTTATAGGTCAGATGGATCAAGCCATAAGTCATTATAATAGACAACACAGGCCTCACTGGTCAAGCAAGTTCTCATTTGTTGGGAGAGGAAGATCCTGGCGCTGTGACAACTGCCTCTGAGTACCACTTCAGAATAAGAACCAAAGCCCTGATAAAGTCCTAGCCCTGAGAGAGGGTCAGTTCTGGGATCCGACTCAGTCCTTTCCTGTGTGAAAAATAACACACCTCACCAATGCTCCTATTTCCACATTCATTTCAGGTCCTCTGCCAAGTGCCACATGGTTTCCAAACCCCCATCATTTCCAGGAAGATTTGTTTTTTCCTAATTAGAACACTTCAATTAACTTGACTCCACTGACTGTATGAAAAGTAGAGGTACGATGTTATTTGTTACCTTTACTGCTAATAACTAACATGTTTATTGATAAAAACTTTAATAGATTTCAGAAGTGTGGAGGTTTGGAAAGCTCCTATATCTTGTCAATTGTCATCAATCCCCCTGACCCTGACATACATATTCCAAGACAAGAAGAAAGGGAATAACCAATAACAAAATCCTATGATTTTTGACTGCCTTGAATGGGATTTGTCTAGCCAAATTCTATTCCTTAAATGACAGGAGAAGATATGGCAGTATTCCTAGGGCCATTCAGCAACAGGGCCCTTAAGTCTTGGTTTTGAATGTTTGTATATCGTGATTTCATTATTTTTATTTATTTATTTATTTTTTTGCATTTTTCCGAAGCTGGAAACAGGGAGGCAGTCAGACAGACTCCCACATGCGCCCGACCGGGATCGACCCGGCATGCCCACCAGGGGGCGATGCTCTGCCCATCTGGGGCGTCGCTCTGTTGCATCCAGAGCCATCCTAGCACCTGAGGCAGAGGCCACAGAGCCATCCTCAGCGCCCGGGCCATCTTTACTCCAATGGAGCCTCAGCTGCGGGAGGGGAAGAGAGAGACAGAGAGGAAGAAGAGGGGGAGGGGTGGAGAAGCAGATAGGCGCTTCTCCTGTGTGCCCTGGCCAGGAATCAAACCCGGGACTCCTGTACGCCAGGCCGATGCTCTACCACTGATTTCATTATTTTGAAGTCACTAAACTCTTAAAAAAAAAAGGGTTCTGAGTTGCAGTCTTCTTCCTCCATCTATGCCTTTTAAGCAAAGCCTTGTGGAATGTCTGGATTCTTTGCCAGAGGGGAGACTGCATGAGGGTTTCTGGTCTTCTTCTGTTGAAGAACTGGACATTTCCTTGGCTGCTCATCTCCCGCACAGCATGCAGAAACTCAAAATGGAGAGGAAGGTGCTTAGATCCAAAGGACCTCTGAGTTTCACATCCTTTCTCCAGTCCAGAGAGAAAAAATACTTTGGTTGGGGTGATTAGTTGTAGGGCTAAGGAATGAGCCCAGAGTCCTGGCTATGTGGTGGAACAAAGCAGGGATGGCAAGCAGAGCTTGAGTTGTACATTAAGTCTTTAAAACTTTAAATTGGCTAATTAAAATATGTTCAAAGACCTAAAGGAAACAATGCCTAAAGAACTCCAGAAAAGTATGAAAACAATATCTAATTAGATAGAGGGTACTATAAAAATGAACCAAATAGAAATTCTGGAGTTGAAAAGTACAATAATGAGAATGAAAAATTCACTAGAAGGTCCTAATAGCATATTTGAGCAGGCAGAAGAAAGAATCAGTGAACTTGAATATAGGCTATTGAGACAATCAGGTCTGAGGAACACACACACACACACACACACACACACACACACACACACACACACACAGAATAAATAAAAAATGGACAGAGCCTCAGAAACCTGTGAGACACCATCAAACATGCCAGCATATGCATACTAGGAGTCCTAGAAAGAAAAGAAAGGGAGAAAGGGACAGAAAGAATATTTAACAAAATAACCAACAAACATTCCCTAAATTTTATGAAAACCCATTAATCTACACACCCAAGAAGCTCAACCAATTCCAAGTAGGATAAACTCAAAAGAGATGCATAACTAGACACATCAAAACAGCAAGAAACAATTCATCATATGCAAAGGAGCCTTGATAAGATTGACAGATGATTTCTCATCAGAAACCATGGAGGAGACAGTGGGATAGAATATTCAAAGTACTGACTGGGGGTGAGGAGTGTGGCAGGGGGAGCTGTAAACCAAAAGTTCTATATCTGGCAGTTATCCTTCAGTCATTTCCAGATAAACAAGTTTATCTTCAGAAGACATGCCCTACAAGAAATACTACAGACTTAAAAGAATACTAGATAGTAACCGGAATCAATGTGAAGAAATAAGGGGCCCTGGAAAAAGCAATTATATAATTAAATATAGAAAATGGTATAAATATATTTTATGTTTTAACTCTTTTTTTTCCTCTCTGATTTAGAAGGCAAATGCATAAAATAATCACTATAAATCTATGTTGGTGGGAGAAAATTGTATAAATATGTAATTTGTGGTAAAAACAACATAAGGGAGGAGGGAGTGAAACTACACAAAAGCAAAGTTCTGTATTCCATTGTAATTAAGTTGATATTAATCAGAACTAGGTTGTTATAAATGAGACATTAATAGTAACCCAGGGCAACCACCAAGAAAATACATTTTAAAAATATAGTAAATGAAATAAAAAGGGAATTACAATTGCACACTAGAAAATAACTATTTAACACAAAAGAAAGGTCAAAGTCTGGGATGACTTTGATCACCATAGTGGCTTAGAAGGAATGGGAGAGAAGGGGAGACTGAGACATGGGGACACAGAACTACTCGGAGTCTCTCTGAATTCCCTGTGCTCCACACTTTCGGCAAGTGGGGTTAGAAAAGGCAGCAGCAGAGACCTGAAGACCCTTCTCTCTCTCTCTCTCTCTCTCTCTCTCTCAACCTTTGTGGACTCATGGGGCTTTACTCCACAGGCTGGAAGGCCAGGCACTAGGGTCATCCCACCCTGCTCTCAACTGTGAATTCACTTTTCCTAAGTGGAAAAATGTAGCCCCAAGCCAGCAACTAGGATTTTGGGGATAAATGCATCTGTGGGCTTAGGGAACCCCAATGATAGCCTGCTTGCACCATAAGTCCCAGTTGCCACCCTGCTTTTCATCAGAAGCAGGACAGCTGCTTTCCTTTCCCCTTGGCCATCTTCTCTTCTACCTGCACCCCACACACAAACACAACACACACTCACACAGCAACACGCATACAGATATGAAAGGGCCGCTGCTTGGTGACCCATCCCCCACGCATCCCACTAATGAGACCATCACCAGTGTCCTCTCTTGGGAAAGGAGTCTCCTGTAAGTTCCCCTCAAAATGTGACTGGTGTCCAGGGCCAGCCTAAGTTGGAAAATGATCATGTGATCATAAGAATTCTGACAGCAGAGAGCCTGAAACACCAAATAGCCTACCTTTCATTGTACTGGAGACGGAGGCCCAGGGAAGAGGCTGGCTTGCCCAAGTTCATGGGGCACCTCCCAATGCTCATTGCTGGGTTTGTTCTGCACCCCTCATGGGCTCCCTGGTGCCTACAAAGGCTAGACGACAAAGAGGGAGGACTCTGCAAAAAGGAGGTAGGCACTTACATGGTGACCCATGGGCTCTGGTTCTCTTGGGGGCCTGGGGAGGAGGCTGCAGGGAACAGCTTTGGGAAGGCTGGCCTCTTCCCCAGCCTGATGGACTGTGTGTAGATGTCCTGAGTCATCTTCTCGGAGGCCTGTGGACACTCTCCGCCCCTGCCTTCACTGCCCACTCTCCTGTGGAGGCCTGCGTCTATAGTTCGAGACTGGTAATTGGCGATGATCTGTATGGTCTTTTCATCCAACTTCCCAGCCAGGGCAAGAGTGCCCTCCCCAGCCCCACTGATGCCAAGCCACAGTGAGGCCGGAGCATTGCTAACCACTGAAGGGACCACACACTGAAGGGACCACCCAGCTGAAGGTTCCACCATGAGCCTAGATCATTCCTTTATCCAAGTGCCCTGTGCGGCTGCAGTCATGGGGTGCTGAGGCCAGCAGCTACACCCTGTTCACATACACCAGCAAAATGCCAGCATCAGAGCCACACTTTTTTTCTTTTAATACAGTCTTCTGAAAAACACAAAATGAAGTCAGTAACTAGGGACTTGGTGTTGGGCCTCTCTGCCTGCATGTCAATCTACCTCGTTAATCATCATGTACGATTTTTCAAAGAGCTATTTTGAGAAACATTTAGAAAATGGCTCTTACATTGCTATAGTTATTTATACCCTCCAGAAACAGTCGCTCAGTGTAGCAGCAGATGGGTTTACACCCCTGGTTTTCTTTTTATCTGTCGAAGTTGAGCAGGAGGTGAGCCCCCCCTCACCCCAGGCACACGTGTGTCACCCCCACCCCCCTGGACAGTGAGGAGGAAAGGCTGTGGGCTCTGTGTAAGGCACCATTCCAGAGAACCCGCAGGGGCCAACGCCATGGGCCCACGGCTGCTGAGAGAGGCCGGGCCCTGGGAAGGAGCAGGACCCCGGGGGTGGGGAGTGAGGGGTAGGGAATAGAATATGGGTGTCCTGGTTTGCTTCCCTCAACACCACGCAGGCATCTCAAAGTCCATGAAACATATGCCAAGAGTGTCCCATTGGTGTCCAGAGAACAGGAGCCAAAGCCAGACCAACCACCCTCATTGCCCAAGTGCTGTGTCTGTGGCCTGCTGGAAGCAGCAAGCCGGCCCTGCACAGTTACCATGACAACTGCAGTGCTGAGGCTCCTAAAGGCAAGGGGTGGAGGGGGGGGGGGAGGTGGAGAAGGCACGTGGTGGCTTTTCTGGAAAAGCCCATCTGTTTCTTTCCCCCAGGAAGCCAAGCTGGAGGTTGGGGGCGGAAGGGAAAGGAATGGGGTCTAGAGAAAGAAGGCAGAGAAAAGACTCCAAGATGCTCCAAGAGCTGCTTTCTTGATCGGAGGTGCTCCCCTTCTTTTGGGGAGAGGCAAGTCCCTGTCAAGGACAAGTCTGGGCTGGCGTGGATAGGAGCCTCTGTGCAGGACTCCAGGTGCTCTGTGGCCCAAGCCTGCTGGAGCCTCCTGGGAGGCACCTATCAGCCACAGCAGGATTTCTTCTTGGCAGAGCGGCTAACCTGAACGGTGTCCTCCCTCACTGTGTCTTCCTGCTCCTTGAGGATCCTGGGAGAGGGAAAGGCAAAGCGTCAGCAATGGAGAGCTGCAGGGCCCCAGGTTACAGGCCATCTGGGTAAGCTTGGGGGACTCCAGCCTCACCAGAGCATCAGAGAGAGTATTCTAAGTCTCCCCATGGGGAATACAGGTACATAACTATAATTGGTAAAGCCAGAATTTAGTCAGTCTGGATCCTTCACACCTCTTCCAGGAAGCCTCCCCTGATCCTCTAGGTGGTGTGAGTGCTCCAATGGCACTCTGACCTTTCTGTAATAACCCCATTGGTCTCTCGGCACTGACGGAGCTGCTGAGGGCTGAGACCTTTCCTTTGTGTCTTTGCATATCTGACGCCTATCACAGGACCCAGAACACTTAGAGACTCAGCAAATATATTTCTTAGTAATTGAATCTATGGAAGGGCTGTCCCATGTGGCCACAGCTCCAGATTAAATGTAGGAGGTGAAAGATTAAAAATAGTGTTAAGTATCTTTTCCCTGCTTTATACTGTCGGAGTGCTTTCACCTTCAGCATCTCTTTTGTTTCTCACAACAACCCGTGAGTGGGCAGGGAAGGTGTGATTGATGTTCCTAGATTAGGGGCAACGCTCAGAAAGGTAGGGTGACTTGCTTCAAATATCAGCGACGGAGAAGCCTAGACTTTTCCTCGTGGTCTTCTACAACCTGTCAATGCACACACGTTGTTCTGAGTTCTTAATTACTCAAAAACAAATATTTTTTAGAAGCTCCAGAATGAATGCTGAGCACAGAGGAGTACAATTAAGTATTTGTTCGCTGGGTGAAAGGGATAGAATGAAATAAGTGCCTAGATAGATAAATTAGTGAATATTCAAGTATAGAAAACAGGGTCTTGTGTGCGGGGTTGTTTTCTTAATTTTCGAATAGCGGAAGCTCATGGAGCCTGTCTCTCCCTGGGAGCAGTCCTTTGGATGCCATCACCTTAGGTGCTGCTGGTCTCTCATCACAGCCCCTCTGTTCCTTGGCTCCCCTGCCTGCCCCTAGGGGCCCTAACCCTTCTGCGCTCCCAGCTGGCTGTCAACTAATCCTTGCTAAAATATAAACTAGTGTCGGGGGACCTAAGATATGACCTTTCCCAGGAGCATTTGCATTTAAAAAGCAGGTTTCTGGGAAAAGGCAGCCTTTGAGACTCCAGAAGATTGCTGTCCCAGCAACAGGCCGGCAGCCTTTCTTTTTGGCATTATTGTTCCAAAGGCTGTCCCTGACCCCTGGAATCCAACACAAAGGCCAGGGTGCCAGCCACTCAGACAGACAGGAGGCAGCCTCTCAGGTCATGGTGGGGGTGGAGGGTGCGGGTGGTGAGGGCAGTGGTCCCCATCAGACCCAAGCAGAATCACCTCCCCCCTGAGCTATGCGTTTACCTGGCCAGATGGAGCAGGGACTCTTTGGTGTTGTAACCAGAATAGGCACTGCACTCATAGAAGATCAGATTGTTCTCCTAGAATCATAAGACAGGGGGAATAAATGGATGGGGAGCTGGAGAGAACCGTGGGGGGTGGGGGAGAAGACCCTGCCTGCACCTACCCACATCCCTGCTTCCTCTCCAAGTCCCCTTGATTGCTCCACTCCCTCGCCCCTCTCTAAGAGGTTGATTTCCGTCTCCCCAGGCAACCCAACTAATGGGAGTCCTGTAACCATCTCCCAGGTGAGCTCTTAAAATTGTAAAGCAACAAAACCATAAGCTGTGTTTGCATTTTATACATTCCCAAATTGCTCTTGGGGAGGGTGTGTATGTGTTCATTTCCGGCTCACACCAGCCTGTGATGCAGCCCAAGACACAAAGGGCAGGGTGGGTGGCATTCTTCCCACTTCAGGGGCAGGAAGGCTGAGGCCGGAGGAGGTGGGCGTGGCCAGCCTGCTCCAGGGGTGAATGTAGTTCCCGGCAGGGCTCCCAGCAGCACGCTTTTCCCAGGACGCGGACATGCCATGGGTGGTGGGGCAGTCGGCACTGAGGCAATCCAACAGGAACCCACCTACACACGAGGTCAGGGCACGGCAGCTGCCCAGGCTGCCAGCACCGGTGCCACAGGACAACTGTTCATCACTTCCTGAGGCAGAGGCTGTGCCGCGTGAATGGCAGCACCCTAGCCCAAGGTGCGTCACATGCCATTTATCAGTCCCATTAATAGCTAGCCTGCTTCCTTATGACAATGCTAATGGCATGGAGCCCTGGTGGCTGATGTCCTGTGGGGATGCAGGCAGTTGAGTGAGGACACTCATTTTGTGGCTGTGGATAAGGAGGCTGGGCAAATGCTGACTCCAGATCCAGCTTCCGCTCCACACCCCACAGACCCCGTTCTGCCCTCTGCCCTTCTCACCCCCTTCCGTCAGACCCTCACTCCTCCTCAGTCTGTGAAGAATGAAGGCTCATGGGAAGGGGCGGGGAGGGGTCGCACAGGACCTGGATTTGGAAGACACACTCTGTCTTTCAGCTTTGAGTCCAGGCTCCCACCATTGAGGAGCTGAGCGATAATTTGAATAAATCACCTAATGTCTCCGAGCCTCGGTGTTTGTTTCACTGACCAAAAAAAGAAAAAAAAAGGGGGATGATAAAAATACAGGCCTGCAGTTCCTTAATCAAAATCCTTGAATCCAGATGTAGTATTATGGAATTCAGACACGTTGAGTTGCAGAAAGATAATGCCTATATACACTATATTATCTGATACCCTCAGTGGGTCTGGGACAGCATCCTATAATTAAACACATTAGTATTTCTCCAGGGAAACATTTGAATATTGATTCAAAGTACGGCACACAGAAACCACAAAGAGCGCGTGTCAGTTCTGGTCAGAATTATCTGCTAAATGAAATGGAAGAACCCTTTTAGTTTCCAGGGCTTTTTGGATTTTGGAATTGAGAATGAGAGACTGTGGGCATGTAGCTGCTTGGTGACCCTCCACAGGGACACGTACCAGGCCCTTCCTCCTCCTTTCTTCTTTAATCTTTCCCATCTGCCCCTGGCTCCCCAGCCCCTGAGGCCATGCACGTTTGTTCAGAGTGAGCATACTAAGGATTAGGAATCTTGGGGTTGGACAGCTCCCCCATCCTTAAGGAATCCATAGTTCCCGGAAAACCACACTGGGAAGTGGGAGTGGCTCAGTAGTAAGCACTGCGTGTTTTTTGTTTGTTTGTTTTGTTTTGTTTTTGTATTTTTCTGAAGTGAAGCGGTGGGGAGGCAGACAGACAGACTCCTGCATGCGCCTGACCAGGATCCACCCAGCATGCCCACCATGGGGTGATACTCGGTCCATCTGGGGCATTGCTCTGTTGCAACTAGAGCCATTCTAGCATCTGAGGTGGAGGCTATAGAGCCATCCTCAGTGCCCAGGCCAACTTTGCTCCAATGGAGTCTTGGCTGTGGGATGGGAACAGAGAGAGAGAGAAAGGAGAGGGGGAAGATGGAGAAGCAGATGAGTGCTTCTCCTGGGTGCCCTGACCGGGAATCGAATCCGGGACTTCCACACTTCGGGCCGATGCTCTACTGCTGAACCAACCAGCCAGGGCCGAGCACTGCATGTTTTGCTGCTTGATTTCCACCAAGCCTTGTTGGTTCTGCGCTTGGGCAAGAGTGCTGCAGCTCATCTCACTGGTAGGCTACCCAGCACGTGCCCCACCTTTAGCTTACATTCAGTTTTAAGGTCAATCTTGGTGAAAGGATGAACTCTCTAACGGAGCTGTCCAAAGAAGAGCCAGCCTGCATTAATGAGGGTTTTATCCCCAAGGATGATCAAGTGGAAACACAGGTGATGGGATTCAAGCATCAGATAACATGGTATTAGCTCAGGGGTCGGGAACCTATGGCTCACGAGCCAGGTGTGGCTCTTTTGATGGCTGCATCTGGCTTGCAGACAAATCTTTAATAAAAAAAATATTGATAATAATGTTAAAAATATAAAACATTCTCATGTATTACAATCCATTCATTTCCTACTGCTCCTGTTCATGGTTGCAGGTGGCTGGAGCCAATCACAGCTGTCCTCCAGGACAATGCCAATTTTTTATTGGATAATGCTTAAAGTATACGGGTTGTTGTATGGCTCTCATGGAATTACATTTTAAAATATGTGGTGTTTATGGCTCTCTCAGCAAAAAAGTTTCCTGACCTCTGTATTAGCTGAAGATTTATACTGTATTTTCCCATGCATAAGACGCACCCTTTTCGAAAAGTTTGGGGTCTATAAACTGGGTGCATCTTATACAGTGGTTGTTGATTTTCTTTTTTACTTGAAATTGACAGTGATGAGTTGTATGAATTTTATGATGAATAAAACTTGAGTTCAATAACTATGTAATACATTTTTTTTTTCAAGTTTCGGGTCCCAAAATTAAGGTGTGTCTTATACATGGGGAAATACGGTAATTCTGAGTTCTGAGGGTAAGAATTTGGGAAAATTCCCCATACTCTAGTTATCCCTAGGCAACTCCATTTCCAACCTGTGTTTTTCCATGGAAAGTTCCATCCACACAGGAGCGGGACCACTCCTATGACGCCAGGACACCCATCGTGCCCATCACTTCCTTCCCAGAGGGCTTCCAGAGAAGGCTCCCATCAAGGCTCCAGCGCGCATACCCAGCTGTCCTTGGGGCCCATCCTGTCTGCAGAGATGGAAGTGCTGCTCTTTACCTTGGCAAGCTGTTCTCCAAGGGTCCGGGGAACTTCCCGCTCTCTCTCGTTGTCGATTTTATTGCCCAGCAGAAGTACGGGAATGCAGCCTCCCACAGCTTCCTGCAGAAGAGACACCCCCAGAAGAGAAGCACCCATAAGGAGAACCATGTCGTGACATGCTGGATGGAAAGACCCCTCTGGCTGTGGAATTCCCTGCTGCCACAATAGGTCAAGCCATAACAGAGTTGTCCTGCAAGCTGAGTGGGAGAGCCACCTTCTATGAAAGCCTCAGTTCATAAGGCTTCAACAAGGGGCCTGAGGCCCACTTCTGGGTGCCTCTGGGTCCCTCCAGACCCTGTTAGTGTGTGATCCTTTCCTCCCTCACCACTCTCCTTGGATGCTGGACAGAACATGCAGGGCCCCAGGTGTTCTGGGAGTGGGTATCAGGATGAGGGCACAGTGGAAGTACATGTCCTTTCCAGGGCTTCCAGCATCCCTGAGGGCATTCCTACATGACCAGATTCACCTGAATGAACCCCAACAAACCAAAGAATTAATGCAGTCTGGTTCAGAGCTGTTCTAGGGGCTGTTCTAGGGGCTGCTGTGATCAGCATTGGCACCTCCAGGGGTCTCAGATTAGGCACGTAAGCTCCCTAAGGGCTGGGTCCAAATCTGACTCATGCTATTTGGGTACAGAGTGCTGATAAAATGATTGTTGTGTGCCTCATTGGAGGTCACCACCTGGGATGTCACAGAGCCCCGCCATCTCTGGCTCAGAAGGAAGCCTTGCCCAGGGAAGAACTGTGTGACCATAGCAACTGCACTTCCTGGGCCAGAAGTAACAGGTATTCAAGGGGACCACCCTATTTCCTCCTCCAGTGACCGTGGCAGATCAGCGGGGGCCTGTGCACCGGAGTCCTTGTGCCACCATGTCCTCCCTTGTGAGATGAGCGTGCTGGCTTCCTAGCTGTTGAGTGAGTAAATACGGTAATGTTCACATTTTCGCAGGTTTTTTTTTTTTTTACTTTGTGAGATATTTAATCAGGAGCTTTTGATCATAATTTGGGAAGGAATAGTTGTAGCCACATGTTTTACCAAATAGAGAAGGCTGTGGAATAAGAAGCTAACAAAGTTATAGTGTTTCTAATTAGTTCATTAACTTTTATGTTTCAAACAAATGTCCAAAGTCCATCTGATAGGTACACCTATTTTAAGTTTAAATGCAATTACATTTGAAATTAAGCTTCATTGGTTCCTTAACCCACACATTCATTTATTGCAGTTCAGTCATGAAAAAATTTATTAAATGAGAATGTTGAGGCTCAGAGAATCCAAAAGAACATTGAACCTCAAAGTCACTGAGTTATGAGGACTCTTTAATATGTGGGCCCACATTTCTCTGATGTTTTCCTCTAAATTATGATTTCTAACAAATTCTCTCCTATTTAGTGTCTTATTAACTGGAATGCTCTAAAAGCAGTATTTCTGTGGTTACATGGTAAATAATGTTAGCAAGGCAAGGTCTTCCATTGCCATCTGACCCACCCAAATAGATTCAATTATGTGCACTGTGGCTGCCATGTTAAGTGGATTGTATACAGTCCAATAATTTGCGAGTAAAAAGCACTAATGGTATTTAGAGGCTGCGATGGCTCCCTGTTACCAGTGTTGATTACTGGGAATACCCCTATTCTCTGACTGCATTGGGCCACAGAAACTTGGGCAAAGAGTTCTTCACAGAAAAGGAAGAAAAGAGGAGGAATGAGGGAAATGGGCCAAAAGGCTTGCTGCTTGGAGCACAGGAGAGATATTTGTAGATTTATGTGTGAGGAATGACTAAGGCTTGTGGGATTTCTTGACATGGAAACTCTCAAAATATGAGCATCAGACTTGAAATCCCAGGGCAAAAGTCTAAACCGTTTCTGGTATGAGTGATGGCTTCAGTTTCTGCCCTTCCAGAGGGGATGCTGGGGACTGAAGGACCGAATAGGATGAGATCGGAGACAGTCATAAGCCCAACATCTGAGTCCTGCACACCACTCACAGTATGCCTCTTGGGAAAAGAAGGGACAGTCTTCCTTTTAAAAGAAATTCCTGGATATAAAAGTAGAGGAGCTTCGAAGGTGCTGGTAAGACCCAAGGCCACAGCTGGAGCTGTGTCTCCTGCTCTGTGCATGGTCCTCCCTCCACTGACACTCTGGACCCCTTGCTTCCCCTCCACGGGCCCTGGCTTGCCACTGATAAAGGAGAATTAGATCTCGTCCCAAAGACATGGCAAAAATCAGCGACAACACATAAACTGGAGAGCGTGCTATCATAGGCAGTCAGTGGACGCCACTCTGGCCCCAAGTCAGTTTCTGACACAGGGCCATGGGGGGGTGTTGGGGCTGGGGTGGGGGTCTCACGGTCTTTTCTCACTTTAACCTCTGTCTAAACTTCACCCCTTTTGTACACATAACTAGGTTTTCAGCCTATATATTGCTTGGCATGAAGATGCTTATAATTATCCACCAGATGAAGCAACAAATTCTTTTTAAAAGTTCAAAGTGCACCTCTTCTGGAGGACAAGACTAAGGTCCCCCCAACCTCTGTTGTCCTTTCTATAGATGCTGGCAGAATCCCATAGGCATCCCAGCACAGACGGAAGGAACTGAAGCCGGTTAGCTGGGCACACAGCCCCTCTGTATGAGACCTGGCTGTGCCCAGGGTCTGCTGTCCCTCCATGGAGCTCGTCTCCGTCACCCCTCTTTGTTCCTCTCTCCTTGAGCTGTGAAATAGACCTCTAAGGCTGGTTTCTGTCCTCTGGCTTAGAGACAAAACCTCTCTACACCTTTGATCACTTTAGTTGCCTTTCTGTGAACTTGAGCTTGTTGGAAGACAGACTAGTTGGAATTCAAAGATTGCACATCTCTGACTTTAAATAACAAGGGCTGTCAATTTGAAGCAGAGGATTGACATTCAGCTCTGAACATGCATTCAGCTGTTGGATTTGCTAGATTGTGTGTGTGTGTGTGTGTGTGTGTGTGTGTGTGTATCTTTCTGCTGGGAGGCAAGAAAGCACTTAGCTGGGATAGTGCTGCTATTTCTCTGGAGCCAGAACAAAAATTTCCCAGCACATTAAAGCATGTAGTTATGCTAAGGAAAAAAATGACTGCAAAATTATATCTTGGGGGTTTCCATATTTATCCATCCCCTGGACTATGAGTCAAAACAAGATTTATTTGTGTAGTTCATTTAAACTGCCAGCACTTCAAGCTCAACTTGGAACGTGGGGAAAAGAAATCAAACTGCTATTTTTTGCTCTGTGCTGCACGTTGTCACTAACGACAAAGATCACAGAACGGGAATTAGCTAGCAGTCCACGACGGGAGAGGAAAGTGAGCCCGACCCCTTTCAGCTGCAGAAATGTTCTGCTTTGAGACCAAAGCTGGAAGAACTAAAAAAGAAATGAACACCTATTTTTCAGAAGCAGATTTTGATCGTGGGCCATGTGACGACAGAGAAGCATAATGCAGCAGCAAAGCCCTAGATTTCGTCCTGGCTGCGCTGTCCGACCAGCTGTGCGTGCCTTCGGACAAGTCACTTCCTCTCTCTGCATCTCAGGGCTTCTCATCTACAAAACAAGAGGCTGCACTGGATTAATCTCCAACTTTTTCCAGCTCAAAGACACTGGTCTTGTTGGCTTAATGATATTCCACCAGTCCTATTGTACTTCCTTGACTTGTAGGTCTAACAATTTAGTGGTATGGAATAACAAAAAAGATCTAAAATGGAAGTTCAATATGCTAGAACTGCAGACACAAGGGACCAAAAATGTGAGTTTGGAGGAAATACCAGCCCACTCAGGCTCACACTAAATCCTATTTTCTCTATCTGGTATGGGCCACAAAGTCTTCAGATGGCCCTTAGAGACCAACCAGTTTATTTTTTAGATTGGACTGGTTAAACCAGCCCCACCGGCAGAGATGAGGAGGAGGTAGGGGAGGGTTGGGAATAATAGTTGGCAGGAATGACTAACAGCTTTGATTTCCTATTAAGGGGCATAGGAAATGAAAACTAGCAGGAGAGCCAGCACAGAGTGGTCTAGGCTTAGCTTGGGTGCCTTCTTCAGAAGGCCTGCGGGCAAGGTAAAGCTGTCTAGGTGGGAAGGGTGAGGGAGGGTGGACGAGGAGAACAGTCATGGGGGCAGGACGCTCCCACCTCATAAAGCAAGGTTGTTCTCCTGTGCCAAAGGATTTTGGTTTCCTCTGGGCTGAAAGAATCCTCTTGGGTCCTCTGGTACACACACTCCTGCTCCATCCTGCCCTGAATCCCAGAGAGTCGAATGCCATGGCCGGCAGAATGTGGGGGCCAGCAGAGACTTTTCAGAGCCTCCAGTTCATCCCTTCACTGAGTGACTGGCCACAGTGTCATGGTCAGAAAGTGGCCAAGCTGAGATGAGAAGAACTTCCTTTCCAGGGAACGCCATACCTCGCCCAAGCATCTGTTCCCACCACAGAGCCTCTTTCAAGAGTAAGTCTTTGCCATGTATGATCTGGGGCAGTTTTAGCCCTTTCTTCTTGTACTGCTTTTCAGATTGTGGGAGGAAGGGGCACAGAGAACAGCTGGTCAGCATTTGCTCAATAATAAGGCTTCAGAACCTGAAGCCTGTTATTAAAGCTCTCCCTCCACCCTCCCTTCACCAGGTGAGGGAGTTGGAAAAGTGCTTGGAGCTCTATGGAAACATAAGATGCTCCACAAATATAAAGTACTTATTATTTTCAGTTCCCCTCCAATCAAATTAGGTGTCAAATTTTAATCTATCATCTGACATCTCTGATTGCTTGTTGCCAAGGTAGAATGACTTAGCTTTTCAAGGATCTTGAGAATTATTGCATTTTTGAGGCCACTGTTCCATGCCTTCAACACACAGTCCACCATCTGACACAGCTTTTTGCACTTGCTCTTGAAATCCTAGGCCACCAAACTGGGTCCCTCATGCTGAGCCCTCGGGAGTGCCTGTGAGTGCTGGACATGTAGGAAATGCTTAGATGATGCTTGTTGAAGGGGCATGGACATCTTTGGATAAGATTTAGAAGCTTGCTTCTCAAGAGGTGGTCCCTAGACCAGCAGCAGCAGCCTCACCTGAGCACTCATTAGAAATGCAGTGTCTTAGGCCCGGCCCAGCCTCACTGGCTCAGATTCTGCATTTTAACAATATGTCTAGGAGATTCCCGTGCCTATTAGAATTTGAGAGGCACTTGTTTATATTGGAAACCATGGTGGCTGAGAATCACCTGGGAGCCTGTTTTTATTTATTTGTTTGTTTGTTTATTACCAAGTCCCAAGTCATTCTATCTGGGAGAGAAGACCCTGGCATCTGTTTTGTTTGAAAGCTCCACTGGTAATCCTGATGTTCACCCAGATTTGGGATAGTCATTTAGAGTTTAGCTGTATGCTTTGCAAATTTTTAGAAAAGAAGAACTCAAACTACAGATTATACAAAAAGGCCCAATCCACACACAATAACTCTGAGTTAGCCACATATGGGACTGCCATCTCAGCTTGGCTTCCTGAGCACACAGGGGCACTAGGGCTCTTTGGGGACTGTTGCTGGGCACATGCTGACAATGCTTTTCAGCCCCACCCCATACAGGAACATGCCAGACATCCAGCATGTGGCATAGTATTTCTGAAGAATGACTGAACTCGTGCTGCAAGTTGTGATGACGGCCCTCTGATATTTCTTTACCTTCACCATTAGCACCAAATTTGACCTGATCTTCCACATTTCCTGCTAAATCCCAGGCTCCCTATGCAAAACAGGAGCCTTAGAAATTACACTCCCCTAATGATGACAGAGAAGGCAGTTCTACATATTTGTCTGCATTCATTCCTATTAATCCTAGACTATGTGAACAGCCTCTTCCCAGTGCCACTTTATATCAAAATTCAGATATTGGCCCTGACCAGTTGGCTCAGTGGTAGAGCATCTACCTGGTGTGTAGATGTCCCAGGTTCAATTCCTAGTCAGGGTACACTGGAGAGGCACCCATCTGCTTCTCCACCCTTCTCCCTCTCACTTCTCTCTCTTTCTCTCTCTCTTCCTCTCCTGCAGCCATGGCTCGATTGGAGCAAGTTGGCCTCGGGTGCTGAGGATGGCTCCATGGGCTCTGCCTCATGCACTAAGAAGAGCTCGGTTTCTGAGCAATGGAGCAATGGCCCAGATGGGCAAAACATTGCCCCCTAGTGGGCTTTCCAGGAGGATCCTGGTCAGGGCTCATGCAGGAGTCTGTCTCTGCCTCCCCTCCTCTTACTGAATAAAAAAAAAATCAGATATTAAGGGACAATTAAATGTTTGTGGCTGGGACATAAATGACAAAGCCACAGCTAATATCATACTCAATGATAAATAGCCAAAAGCTTTCTCCTTAAGATCAGGAACAATATAGGGATGTCTACTTTCGCCACTCTTATCCAACATAATATATATATTTTTACCAACTGAGAGGCAGGGAGGCAAGGAAGCAGAGAGATAGACTCCTGCATGTGCCCTGACTGGGATCCACCTGGAAAGCCTCCTACAGGGTGATGCTCTGCCCATCTGGGGCCGCTGAGCCAGCTGGCCAGGGCTCCAACATAGTATTGACAGTCCTAGCCACAGCAATGACAAGGAAAAGAAATAAAAGTCATCGAACTGGGAAAGAAGAGGTAAAACTGTCATTATTTGCAGATGATATGATACCACATATAAAGAACTCTAATAAATAAATTCAGTAAAATAGTAAGATACAAATGAATATTAAAAATCTGTTGAATTTTTATACACTAATAACAAATGATCAAAAAGAAAAACTAACAATACAATCCCATTTATAATTGCATCAAAGGGAATAAAATACCTAAAAATAAATTTAACCAATGAGGTAAAAGACCTGTACTTAGACAACTATAAGACGATGAAGAAAGAACCTAAAGAAGATACAAATAAATAGAAGTATATACTGTGCTCATGAATAGAAAGAATTAACATTGTTAAAATGTCCATACTTCCCAAAGTAATCTACAGATTCAATGTACTCCCTACCAAAATCTCAATGGCTTTTTCACTGAACTAGAAAAAATAATCCAAAAATTTATACGAAACCACAAAAGACCCCGAATAGCCAAAGCAATCTTAAGAAAAAAACATAGTTGGAGGTATAATGCAATCTGACTTCAATTTATACTACAGGTAATAGTAATCAAAACAGCATCATACTGGCATAATAACTGGCATCTAGATCAATGGATCAGAAT
The DNA here is from genome assembly GCF_036850995.1 of Saccopteryx leptura. Lineage (NCBI taxonomy): Eukaryota > Metazoa > Chordata > Mammalia > Chiroptera > Emballonuridae > Saccopteryx > Saccopteryx leptura. Next base: position 115,031,283 of record NC_089504.1, read on the forward strand.
AGAGAGCTCAGAAATAAACCCACGCCTATATGATCAATTAACCTATGACAAAGAAGGTAAGAATATACAATGGGGTAAAGACAGTCTCTTCAATAAATGATGTCAGAAAAACTTGACAGATATATGTAAAAGGATGAAAATCACTTTCTTATACTATATATAAGAATAAACTCAAAATGGATTAAAGACATAAATGTAAGACTCAAACTCTCAGAAGAAAACATAACTCTTTGAAGAAATAAACTCTTTGACATCACTTTTAGCAATACTTTTCTGGATATGTCTCTCAGGCAAGGGAAACAAAAGAGAAATAAACAAATGGATTGCATCAAAATAAAGATTTTTTGCACCGTGAAGGAAACCATTGAAAAACAGAAAAGACCACTTACTGGATAGGAGAAGATACTCACCAATGATACATCTGATAAGGGGTTAATATCTAAAATGTATAAGGAACTTATACAACCTAACACCAATAAAAACAATCCGACTGAAAAATGAGCAGAGGACCTAAATAGACATTCCTCCCAAAAGGACATACACATGGCCGATAGACATATGAAAAGATTCTCATCATCATTAACTATCAAGGAAATACTAGTTAAAACCACAAAGAGGTATCACCTTACACCTGTCAGAATGGCTATCATCAATAAATCAACAAACAGCAAGTGTTAGCGAGAATGCAGAGAAGAGGAAACCCTTATGCACTGTTGGTGGGAATGAAGATTGGTCTCGCCCAGTGATTTTCAACCTTTGTTTCTCACGCACTCATAACCTAATTACTAAAGAAAAAGAGGCCCTGACCTCTTCTCCCTTAGTAACTAATTTATTTGTGCCACGAGATGAAAATGGTTGTATTTAGTCGGGGGCACTGACCTGAGTAATTAGTGTGTGTTTGTGCCATGTGGCAAACAGTATGGAGGGTCTTCAAAAAATTAAAGATGGAACTGCCTTTTCACCCAGCATTTCCACTTCTAGGTATACATTCAAAGAAACCCAAAACACTAATACAAAAGAATACATGCACCTGTATGTTCACTGCAGTATTATTTACAAGAGTCAAAGATATGGAAGCAACCTAAATATTCATCAATAGATAAATGGATAAAGATGTGGTTTATGTGTATAATGAAATATTACTCAGAAATAAACAGGAATGAAATCCTGCCATTTGAGACAACATGAATGGGTCTAAGGGGCATTATGCTAAGTGAAGTACTATATGATTTCACTTATATGTGGAATCTAAAAAACAAAATAAACTAACAAATTAAACAGAAACAAACTCATAGATACAGAGGACAAACTGACAGTTACCAGATGAAAGTGAGGGGATTAGTAGATGTTGTGAGGAACACAGGGAGGGAGGGATGCATTTTGGGGGACACTAGAATCTATGTAAACACAATAAATTAAAAAAAAAAGTAAATAGGCCCAGGCCCAGTAGCTCATACACCAAGGTTGCGGGTTGATCCCTACTCTGGGCACAGGCGGAAATCAAATTAAAAAAAAAAGAAAAAAGGAGGTGAAGGGAAGTACAAATGGAAGAAGTACAAATTGGCAGTTACAAAATAGTCACAGGGATGTAAAGCATAGTCAATAGTCAATAATATTCAATAATATTGTAATAACTATGTATGGTGCCAGGTGAATCCTAGACTTAATGGGGTGATCAATTCATTAGGTATATAAATATCTAATCACTATGTTGTACACCTGAAACTAATATACTATTGTACGCAAACTATAATTGAAAGATTAAAAAAGAAAGAAATGTTTGTGTCTGGGAAAAGAATGGGTGGCCGTTTTTTCCCCCTAAGGTCCAAGTCACAGCCTCAGTTTCTTAATCTGAAAACAAGATAGCTGTCTTAGATCAGTGATTTAAAAGGGAAGCCCTCTTATCTAGCACAATTGCACCTGGACCTCCGATATACCACCTGAAAGAAGTTGAGTGGCTCTGACCGAGGTGGGGATGACAGGCTCAGAACTGTGACAGCTACCTCTTTCCCTGCCCTGCTCGGTCCCTGGAGACTGTCACTCTGATTCCAAGGTTCCAACGGAAAAAGCTTGAAAACCACTGGGTCAGGTAAGCAGTAAAGTCTCTGCTGGTGCTTAACTCCAATGAAGAAGATAAATCACTAATGCAGTCAAAAAACCAAACAAACAAAAAAACATGTTGGAAATCCCATGGTTTCAACAGGAATCTCTTCCAGATTACCCATGCCATTTGGTTCCACTATGAGCTTGGTGTAGAGCCATTTACTATATTTCACAACGTACATGTTCTCTGTTATAAGTATTTCAGGCTCAATAATTTTGAGAAATAATTGTACTAAGCAAATTTCTGAGAATCCCATGAATCTGACTTCCATTCCTGTTCCTTATTTGAGGGGGGGGGGGTGATGAGAAGAATGTGGAGGAAGAGGAGAGAAAGGAGTGGCCCTAGCCAGTCCAAACTACAAGAGCAATAGTTTTGGTGGGAGGAATCTTAGATGTTAGGGTCAAAGGATGAAGAAATGAACAGCTCCAGTATTCTGACTGCACAAGAAGATAGCATTCATTTGTGCATCCAGCATCGAGTGAGCACCAGCTCTGTGGGGCTCCCTGCCAGCACTGGGTCACAATGACAAGGATGCAGTTTCAGTTCCCAGGAGGCACGGAGTGCAGCACAGATCTGAGCTGGGAACTATGTCCTTTACAGTAGTGTGACCATGTGGTAAGTAAGTGAAGGGTCTATGCAAGCTCTAACAGCCTTAAACAGAGGGTTGAACCTAAGTTCCGTGAGGACAGGACCGTTGTTTCGTTTACCTGCTGCTCCAATTCCCAGCCCCCAGAAGAGTGATTGGCAGTGTTCTGAACTGTCATGAACAATGAACAATGAACAATGCCTGAACCCTGCCGGAGGAAGGAACTGGGACATTCTACTTGACTGCTTTGTGAATGAATCAGTGAGGCCCTATTAAAAGAAGCAAGTGGCTCTCCCACTCTGCCCCGGGTCTTGAGAAGTTTGCATCTGAGTGGTAAAGGAAGAGCAGGCAGATGGTCAGGAAGTAAAAAAGTGAAATATGGCAAGTATAAGTAAAAAAGCAGAGTCTTACAGATAACCCAGAATTCAAAGGAGAATGCTGGTGCCTGTGGGTCTCGCCTGAGATGACTTTGGGGCCCTTACATTATAGATCAACCTCCCTTTGTGTGAAGGGTTGTGACAGAGACCTTAACACACTGTGTGGTGTCAACCTTGGGGTAGGCACAGCTGGGCCCATTGGAGCTAGAAAAATGCAGGGCATGGGGGAGGTGGTGGTGAGAATGGGGAAACCGCGCAGTTGTGACTCAGTTTGCAAAGCCACTTTTGGGGGAAACCTTCCTTGACACTGCACCCTGCCCCTCCGCTAACTGCCTCACTCATTCATACCCCTTACTAAAACCATAATGACACCATTATTGGTGTAATGTTTTGTTTTTTTATGCCCCATCCATCCATGGGGGCAGGGACTGTGTCTGTCTTGGTCATTTTAGGGTTCCCGGTAGCATGCTGGGCACTGGGCACTTTGGTAAACAAGCGCATGAATACCTGAACTGGCTTGTTCCTGGAGAAGGTGGGTTCCGCTCAGGTTTTGAAAGAGCAGAGCGACAGGCAGGAGATGGGCAGAGAAGACAGGAAAGGCAGGAGGCCAGCAGAAGCGCTCTTAGGAAGGTCACCAGCTCACCTCCACGCTGCTCAGCCACTGCCGGACAGACAGGAAGGACTGTTTGGCTGTGAGGTCGTACATGACGATGACACCATCGGCCTTTCTGAAGAACTGCTGGGTGATGCAACGATACCTGCCCCAGGGGCCACAGGTCAGGGGCCAGAGTCTCCCCTCTGCAGCCCAGACCTTCGGCCCCATCCGGGGAACGGAGGAGACAGCGAAACACCAGGGACGGCTCCTCACCTCTCCTGCCCAGCTGTGTCCCACAGCTGCAGGGCCACCTGAGAGTCATCCACATGCACCATTTTCACACAGTAATCGATGCCTGTAAGGTGAAACAGGCCTGTTACTTCCAAGTCAGAACATGATGCTCCAACATGTCTGGAATCATGTCCAGCCAAGGGTAATAACTCTCCCTGTGTGGCTCCTGGGAGATGAAATGGGGAAAAGAGCAGAGCTCTGGGCAGGGAGGCGTGGGACCTGCTTCTATCTCTGCAGGCTCTTCACTGTAATGTAATCCATTACATTACATACTATAACATGGTTCAAACGAGGTCACATATGTACAAGCAATATGCCAGTGCAAAGACAATTGTTATCCATGAATTTACTCCCTGATTGCAAAGATGGAGGAGGAGGAAAGACTGTCTCTAAATTTCTTCTTCCCTTCTTTCCTCTTTCTTTTCCTTCCTTCTTTCATTTCCTCCTTCCCTTCCTTCCTCTCTTTCTTCCTTCCTAAAATCACTTTCAAAGTTCCTCTAATAAAGTTCAATCATGCCTGGGGAGGGATCATCCTCTCAGACTTCCATCACACCCTGCAAAGTTACGTGGAGTGGCGAGGCTTGTATCTATGCCAACCAGCTGATGGGAATGTGGACAAGCCTCTGCACCTCTCTGGGCCTCAGTTTCCTGATTTGACAATTGGGCTGATAACAATACTTGCCTCCCAGGGTTGTAGTAAGATAGTGTGAAATGAATATAAAAGCCTATGGTAAATATTCAGATCATATCAATGTATTTTCAAATATGGTTGATTTATCAGTGTGGTTAAATGGTACATTGTAGGCACTCAATGGATTTATTTTTTGCTTGAGTGATTCAACTTGTTAAAGCTAGCGTGGGTGGCCATGGTGAGCCTCAGCAGAAGCATGAAGATTCAGGGTCCTGCTGAAAATGGGGAAGGAATGATAAAAGAGAGACAGGCTCAGAGAGGGTACAAGAGATCCGGAGTCCCTCTTTGCCAACTTCAGTTCCACTCAGGCTGGGCGTAGGAAGCTTTCAGTGGTCCCAGCATTCTGCAGGAAGTAGACTACCTCGTCCCTGTCAGCCTCACTGTGGAGCAAGCAGACCCAGCCTTCTCTCTCTGAGGACCCAGAGCCGCTCCCGCTGGGTTCCCAGCCCCTCCCTCAGCCCTGTTCTCACAGCCTCCCCTTTCCAGAGGTGGGCTGGGACCAGCTTAGGGGCAAGAACTTACCCACAGTGGCTGTGATGCCCGGAGAGAGCCAGTCATCACAGAACCTCCTCAGGAAGGATGTCTTCCCCACGGCGGAGTTGCCCACAAACACAATCTTGAAGAGCCGGTCTGGGGTGGAGGGAGAGCCTCTATCCTGTGGACAGCGGACAGTCTGGCCAGCTGCTGGAATAGTCGCTAGCCCCTACTCCTGCCACAACTGGCCCTTCCTCCGTCCCTATGGTGTCCCAGGGAGCGAGGGGACCTGGCCTGCACACAAGCACCAGGGAGGCTGCCCAGCCTAGGGTGCAGGTAGCTTTGGGCTCAGGGCATCAGCAGGAGGGAAGAGGGACATTCATTCAACCAGTATTTGTTGTCCGCTTACTGTGTTGCAGACCCTGTGCTGGGCCTGAAGCTGCAGGGAGGAGGAGGAGGCCTGGCTTACGGTGGAGTGAAGGAGGCAGGCATGGAAACAATCTCAGCACAATGTTCCAAGTGCTCTGGGGGCGGGGGTGGGGGGGCAAAGACCACCAAGCAGACTCTGAGCTGGGGTTAAAGCAGAGGCAGAGGTTCTCTAGGGGGTAAAGCTGAGGTTGAAGGAAGACTAATCTCTGTCCAGGGGCAGAGATGGCCCAGGTTGGAGTAGGGGCTTTTGTTTTCTCCCTATGGTTGGAAGCCTGGACTGACGGAGGACAAGTCGCCTCCTTGCCCTTTGCTCTCTGTCCCATCTCATCAGCTTCCATCTAGGATCCCAGCTACCCTTGGGACGAAGGCAAGACAATCCTCACCTAGTGGGCAGGGAAATCCATAACACCAGGCCGCTGGGCAAAGCGTCCCAGAGTCCAGCAGTCACTGTGGCTCCTTCTCCCCGGCCCAGCAGCAGGAGGGACGGGAGCCAGCTGCCCATTAGTCTGGGATGCTAAAGCCCAACAGGGGATGGACTTGCTTAGACACCGAGGGACTGAGAGGCAGGGTCAGGACCTGCCTTTCCGCACAGGGCCATACCTTTCCGCCCAGCCCTCCTTCCTTGCAGAGAGCTCGCGCCCCCTAATCCTGCCTTCACGCCCCACCTAGCACTGCTCAGCCAAATGAGGAAACTCTTCTGAATCTACTTAGAAGTGGATTTGGGGGAATTAGCTCCTCTCACTGAGCAAATACTATAATGGAGTGGTAGCAGGTCTTCACAGCACTCGAGTTTCAGAGAAAAGCCATTAACAGCCTTTTGGGGAGAAATCAATTCCATGCAGTACTTAAATAGGAATTCAAGGTCAATTATAGGAATTTAAACTTAAAGAAAGGAGTACTCCACACTCAAAAACTATGCCCCTTGCTCGATTTTCTTTACTCTTGCAATATCAAGGGCATCGGTTCTCTGCCGACCTCTGCTCAGCCTCTGTACTCCTAGCTGTCATTTGTTTGAAACTAAAGCTCAGAGCAGCATCTGTATCCTGCAGCCCAGGCATGGTCTAGGTATGGCCCAGGTATGGCCCAGGCATGGCCCAGGCATGGCCCACGTACGGCCCAGGCATGGCCCAGGCATGGCCCACGTACGGCCCAGGTACGGGTGGGGAAAGAGAAACCCAGGGTGGGAGGCGTGGTCCTGGCTGCAGAGGTTGTGCCTGACCCCCACCCCTGGGCCCAGCACTGTTTGTTTTGGTTTTTACAAGCCAAAGAAGATAAACACATTTATTGATGGTTCAGCTCCAGGCAGGACGCACCTGCCAGGTGTAGCAAACTCCTACTCATGTTCAGGCACTTAACCTGTGTCCCCTGTGGGGACAATCCACGTGAGACAGCTGGATTGGGGTATGGAGGCTGGAGAAAAGTCTGCTAGTTTCCTTCCCACCACTTAAAAATAAAAAGCTTTAAAAGTAAAAGTAATACATGCAATTTTTAAGAATCAGGAAACACAGAAAAGTAGGGAGGAAAATAATAATTATTTATAATTTACCCTACCATCTGCAGTGGTCACTGTTCATGTTCTAGTGCATTTCTGCCAGGCCTTTTCCTTGAAGAACTATAGATGTTCATATAGAATAGATGAATGAACATATGTTTTATTGAGATAGACTTGCGATACTACATATAATTTCATTCTTTTCATATATTATTAAATTATTAATATCTCTCTGGTCACTACCATTTTTTTGAAAGTGTGATTTTAACAGCAGTATAATATTCTACTAAATTAATATGAAATAGTTCATGTCTTTCTAGTGTTTAAATTGTTTGCTATTATACACTTACATTTTGGCATGAAATCTTTGTCTGACCTTGGTTATTTCCTGAGAAAAGATTGCTAGAAGTAGAAGTGCCAGTTCAAAGAGTGTGGTGTTTTTCAGCTCTTGATTCCTACAATCAAACTACTTCCCAGAAAGGCTGCCCCAGTTTCTGGCTGAGCAGCCTGGCCCAGAGGGCTGCCTCACAGCAGAGCCTCTGCTGAGGCCGGTACTGGCGTCTAGTCCGTCACAGTTCCTCAGAGCTGCAGTGTCCGTCCCCTGCTGGAGGGCAGCCCCACCCGCTGGAGCACAGGGTGTGAGAGCACGGGAGGAGGCTGGCCCGGCCGAGTCCTCTGGGCTTCTCTTCCCCGTCTGCCAGAAGGGAGAATACATGTCTGATGCCTAATCAGATGACTGCAACGATCAAATGCCATGACAGACATGATGCTTGGCTTCTACCCCTACCCCTGGCCTTCTTCTTTCACACTGAGGGGAAGCACGGGATATTGAAAACCTCATCTGTGCCCAGTGCCCGCAGGTGCAGGTCTGTGTGCTGATGGGGTTGTGGAAGGACGGGTTTGGGGAGGGGCTGGACCTACCAGTGGGTGCCACCAATTTCTCCACCCTCCTCAGGGTCCTGGGCCTCTACCATTCCACCCTTCAGAAGAGTGATTAAGGCATGAATCTTAATCCAGACCCCAAAGTGATGACCAATGCCAAGAAGATGCTCCAGGAGGCAAGGACTCGGTTCGGAAGGGCTGTCCCAGTGCACAGGGAGGAGCCGCTTTCCCACGGCTCTGGACTCTTCTAACTCTGTTTCAGAGGGTCAAGTGGACAGTGAGGGTGCTCAAGGAGCTTGTTCCCAGGCCTGGGTCACAAACAACGTGTGAAACGTCATCACCATGAACCAGAGGAAGATGGTTCCTATGGTCTCCTTCTTCCCGCAGAATTTAGAGTAAGATCGGGTGGGGAGCTCAAGTGGGATGTGGGATTGGAGCGTTACACTGAATCAGAAAAGAGAGCATAGGGTAGGGACTGAGGCAAACATGAGGACTTACAAGGAGAATTTTCTAGGCCCCCTGAGGTAAGACAGTCAGCTAAGGAGGGGAAAGTGGTATTTAAGGACACAAATACGTCGAATCACAAGACCAGCCACATCAGACTCCCTGAGGTGCCTTGGGGGCAAAGCAGAGGAGTGATGTCTAATACCAGGTGGGATGTGCCCTCACCTTAGACAGAGCTTCTTCCCCAACGGGCTGCCCTCGGGGAGACGTGCCAAGTTCCAGCTGAGAAGATGGGGCCTGCTGGGTCTGTCCTTCTACCCCCTGGTCAGAGACCTCCTCCTCTTCTGGGCATTTGCTCAGCAGCTGCTCAAAGCTGCCATCCAGGAGCTGGGGCAGGGGGTCTTCCTCAATGGAAATGATTCTGCGGAGCGCGCGGGGGAGTGGGCACCTAGCCCCCGGCTCCCTAGGTCCCGTCTCCTCTTCCGTAAACGGATATCCACTCAGGCCCAGGGAGCTTCTCCTCCTTGGCATGCCAAACACATCTTCTTCCTCCTCTGACTGGCTATTTTGGGGTGGAGAAGAAAAGAGAGTGGGAAGGAAATTGTGAAATGTATCAATATGGAAGCCACACAGCTTCTCTGACGGATGATGAGAGAGCGCCACGCCGCGGAGGCAGAGTCCAGGACGGGGCGGCTAGAGCCAGCGCTCTTTAGTTCTCTCACCCAACGCCCTGGCACAGTGACGATGGTGAAGGTGATGGCGACGGCGACGGCGAGGACGAAGAGGACGGAGACTGCGATGATGACGACCTACCAGGTATTAAGCTAATGTCACAGCCGTGAGCAAACACAGCCCCTGTCCTCGTGAAATGCTCAGCTTAGTGGAGGCGATAAAGCAATAACAACACAACTAAATAGATTTTTTCTCAGTTGTGAGGAAGGGGTGATGGAGAAGGAAAGTGTGGGAAGAAAGAAGCAGGGAGGATCTGGAAAGAAAGGTACCAGGCTAATTAATCATCAGGTGGCCTCGGCTCTGGTCCCAGTGCAGCCCTAACCAACTGTGTCTCCCTAGGTAAGACACTTCGAGCCCCAGCTTCCTCATGGCAAAATGTGGCCCACTGCTCTGTCTACCTCAAATAGGACAATGCAAAAAAAAAAAAAAAAAAGACACACTCACAAAGCAGCCTCAGCAATGGAAGGGAGGTGTAAGCTGCTCTGAGAGGAGCCCCCACCAATCAGATGTCTCCTGGCTCAGGCACAGCTGCCCACAGAGAACGGGCTTTGAGTCAGAAGGAAGCCCGGCAAGGTCCCTCGACCTGCCTGCCTCACCTTCCTTTCTCTGTCACTTCCAGTGACCCTGAAAGTCAGTCAGGGGGAAGAGGCCTCGGAGCCTAAGTGCGTCTCTACTTCCAGATGCGCTGAGCATCAAGAACGAGAAGAAGCAGCAGGAGGCACAGAGCCCTCACAGGTCCTTCCTAGCACAGGAGTTCCTCTCGGGCCTTTGTCAACAACTGATGCTGAGAAGCATTTTACAGGGCACGGAAGTGTTGCCAGGGAAGACCTCAAGTCCAAGATGGGCACATACTGTATTTTTCACTCCATAAGATGCGACTGACCATAAGACACACACCTAGGATTTTATTTTATTTTATTTTATTTATTTATTTTATTTTTTGTATTTTTCTGAAGCTGGAAACGGGGAGAGACAGTCAGACAGACTCCCGCATGCACCTGACCGGGATCCACCCGGCACGCCCACGAGGGGCAACGCTCTGTCCACCAGGGGGCGATGCTCTGCCCCTCCGGGGTATCTCTCTGCCGCGACCAGAGCCACTCTAGCGCCTGGGGCAGAGGCCAAGGAGCCATCCCCAGCGCCCGAGCCATCTTTGCTCCAATGGAGCCTCGGCTGCGGGAGGGGAAGAGAGAGACAGAGAGGAAGGGGGTGGTGGAGAAGCAAATGGGCGCTTCTCCTATGTGCCCTGGCCGGGAATCGAACCCGGGTCCCCCGCACACCAGGCCAACGCTCTACCACTGTGCCAACCAGCCAGGGCCACACCTAGGATTTTAAAGAGGAAAGTAGGAAAAAAGATATTCTGAACCAAATGGTGTGTTAAAATAGTTAATAAAATACCATATTTTTCACTCCATAAGACACACGGGCATTTTCCCCTCTACTTTTTTGGGGAAAAAGTGCATGTTACAGAGCAAAAAATATGATACATACTTTTCTACACATGTGCACACACCCAGGCACACACGCACACACAAGGACTGGAGAAGAAAGCGGAACAGGGACCAAGTGGTAACATGACAAGGTCAAAGGAAGAAGAGGGCAGGCAAAGGGCTCAGCATGCACAGAACAGAGAGAGGAGCCCCTTCCTCTTCCCTCTACTTACAATATTTATCACTCCTAAGGACCACCTGGAGTAGAAAGGAAAAAAATGCATGTCTCACTGTTCTGAAGTTGTTATTCTGAAAGGTATATTAAGTACACTGTTTGCTCACAAAAGATGGTGACTTAATTTGGGTTCTTTGATATAAAACAAAGGCTCTGTAGCAATTCAAGGACCTTTCCACTTTTTTATGAAATCACAGTTTATTTTTAATTTTATTTAGACAGTTAATTTTAATGGGGTGACATTGGTCAACTAGAGTTCATAGATTTAGAGAAAACATCTCCAGATCATTTTGACATTCGATTATGTTGCATACCCATCACCCAAAGTCAACTCGTCCTCCGTCATCTTTTATTTAGTTTTCTTTATGCCCCCTCCAACTCACCCCCTCCCTCTCCTCCCTTCCCCTCCCTCTGGTAACCACCACACTCTTGTCCATGTCCCTGAGTCTCATTTTTGTGTCTCACCTATGTATGGAATCATACAGTTCTTAGTTATTTCTGATTTACTTATTTCACTCAGTATAATGTTATCAAGATCCATCCATGTTGTTGTAAATGATCCTATGTCATCATTTCTTATGGCTGAGTAGAATTCATAGTATATATGTACCACATCTTCTTTATCCAATCATGTATTGACGGGCTTTTTGGTTGTTTCCATGTCTTGACCACTGTGAACAATGCTGTGATAAACATGGGGTTGTATGTGTCTTTACGTACCAATGATTTGAGTTTTGGGGGTATATACCAGTAGAGGGATTGCTGGGTCTTATGGTAGTTCTATTTTTAATTTTTTGAGGAACCACTATACTTTCTTCCATAATGGTTGTACTACTTTACATTCCCACCAACAGTGAATGAGGGTTCCTTTTTCTCCACAGCCTCTCCAACACTTGTTATTACCTGTCTTGATAACAGCTAATCTAACAGGTGTGAGGTGGTATCTCATTATAGTTTTGATTTGCATTTCTCTAATAGCTAAGGAAGATGAGCATTTTTTCGTATGTCTATTGGCCATTTGTATTTCTTCTTGGGAGAACTGTCCATGTCTTCACCCCATTTTTTATTGGATTGTTTGCTTGTTTGTTGTTGAGTTTTGTGAGTTCTTTGTATATTTTGGATATTAAGCCCTTAACTGAGCTGTTGTTTGAAAATATCATCTCCCATTTAATTGGTCATCTGTTTGTTTTGTGGTCAGTTTCTATTGCTGTGCAGAAGCTTCTTAGTCTGATGTAGTCCCATTCATTTAGTATCTATGTAATTTATTGTTTCAGACCTTATATTTAGGTCTTTGATCCATTTTGAATTAATTTTTGTGTAAGGAGACAAACTATAGTCAAGTTTCATTCTTTTGCATGTGGCTTTCCGAATTTCCCAGCACCATTTGTTGAAGAGGATTTCTTTTCTCCATTGTGTGTTTTGGCTCCTTTATTAAAGATGATTTAACCATATATATGTGGTTTTATTTCTGGGATCTCTATTCTGTTTCATTGGTCTGTGTGTCTATTTTTCTGCCAATACCATGCTGTTTTGATTATTGTGGCTCTATAGTATAATTTGAAGTCAGGTATTGTAATGTCCCTAGCTTCGTTTTTTTTCCTTAGGATTACTTTGGCTATTCAGGGATTTTATGGTTCCATATAAAACTGATAATTTTTTGTTCCATTTCTTTAAAAAATGACATTGGAATTTTGATGAGAATTGCATTAAATTTGTATATTTCTTTGGGTAATATGACCATTTAACTATGTTTATTCTTCCTATCCAAGAACAAGGAATATTTTTCCATTTCATTGAAAATCACAGTTTTTAATAGAAGCTGACAGTCTTCTTTCCAACACATTTCTTTCATACTTTAACAAGCCTGCTCTCTATAAGGTTTTGAACATATTTAGTACTTCCATCCACTCTTACTCTGCTTACACACACAAGAGTGCATGTGTGTGCCCATGTGAGCAAGTGTGGCCACACAGCATGTTTTTTCAAAGGCCTTATATCCCGAAAAGAAGTGGCCACTGAAATGGTCCTAAAGTGGAGCATTTCTTTTTTCTTTTATATTTTTAATTTTTATTTTTATATCTATCTATCTATCATCTATCTATATCTATATATATTTTTTATTTTTTTTACAGAGACAGAGAGAGAGTCAGAGAGAGGGATAGACAGGGACAGACAGACAGGAATGGAGAGAGATGAGAAGCATCAATCATCAGTTTTTCGCTGTGACACCTTAGTTGTTCATTGATTACTTTCTCATATGTGCCTTGACCATGGGGCTACAGCAGACCAAGTAACCCCTTGCTTGAACCAGCGACTTTGGGTCCAAGCTGGTGAGCTTTGCTCAAGCCAGATGAGCCCGTGCTCAAGCTAGCGACCTCAGGGTCTTGAACCTGGGTCCTCCACATCCCAGTCTGACGCTCTATCCACTGCGCCACTGCCTGGTCAGGCTCTTTTATTTATTTTTTGGTGTGTGTGTATGTGTGACAGAGACAGAGAGAGGGACAGATAGAAACAGACAGACAGGAAAGGAAAGAGATGAGAAGCATCAATCCTTTGTTGTAGCACCTTAGTTGTTCATTGATTGCTTTCTCATGTGCCCTTGACCGGGGTCTACAGCAGACCGAGTGACCCCTTGCTCAAGCCAGCGATCTTGGGCTCAAGCTGGTGAGCCTGCACTCAAGCTGGCGACATCAGGGTTTTGATCCTGGGTCCTCCATGTTCCAGTCTGATGCTCTATCCACTGTGCCACCACCTGGTCAGGCGAAGCATTTCTTGAAAAGTCTTTTTATTTGGGAAATTCTCAAGCACTACTGACATTCTGTAATACTTTCAGCTTAGCATGACTGACCTCATTTTTGGTTTTCTGCCAAATGCTGTGTGCCAGAAGCTGAGAGCAATCCCCTCTGTCAGAGTCTAGTGGAATTCAGGGTTCATAAGTTGCTGCTTACTTGGTCATTGTCTATTTCCTCTAGAGATAGGGTCTATTTTGTGTATCATTATATACACAGCACGTAGCACAGTATCTTGCATATAATAGGCACTTGATAATAGATAATAATGGCAGGATTCATGTCTAATTTATCTCTAAAATCTTTACAGAATTCAATCTCTATACAAAGCAGGCAATCGGTAAATGCTTATTGGATGAATCAATCAATAAATATATTCAGTTCTGAGGAACTAACATGCCAACTATTATTGCACAAATTTAGCTCCCAAATTGTATCTCACTGTTCAGCTACTTAAAAGACTTGACTCATCAGTGGACTGACATCCCAGAGTCACCTCCCTCTGCCTCACTGTTTATCTCATGCTTGCTGTCCTCTGTGTCTCCTTGAAGAGCACTCTGTCTCCCCAGATCTAATAGGAAGGGATCTGGCTGCCTCTACCTCTCTGTGACCATCAGTGTGGATAGAGCACGTGCCAATAAGAAGAGGAAGACTGGTTGGTCTCTTTGAATGAGCAACAAGCCCCTCCTTTGGAGACTCAATCATGTGTTGTACAAAAGGAACAAAATATGTCATCATTGAGTTAATTAAATATGAATCATTGAAAAGAATCCTATTCTTGACTGTAAAGGGTTTGAGTATTGGAGATTCCATATGACACTTCAATTGCCCATCAGAACTGAAACAGTCATGTCCCTGAAAAACCAAGTGCATCAATCTGCTCACGCCATGCCCTCCATCTCTCTCCCTGACCTGTCTTGCGCTCTCTCCTCTGCTGGTCCATAGCATTTCCTCGGTCCCTCTCTGCAGGCACACTCGGGGGCAAGACACACAGAAGAGACAAAGGGTTATCTTAGGGGCTCACTTTGCACAGTGCTCTTCCCACTTTGATGTCAGAACAGGCAGGGATATGTCTTCCAGGATTCAAGGGGAGTGAGCACAGCTGACCCCAGGTTTCTCCACCAGGGCCACTTCTCGAGGGCCAGTCTGCAGGCAGCCTGGGCGCAGGGCCTGCTTTGTGAGTACAATACCGACAAACAGGCAATGAATGGACAAACAGAGGAGACTTACCTTCTAAGAATCCCTCTGCCATCCATGTATTTGCCTATCACAGAGCCGGATCTCTGTTTCCAGCTTGCTTTGGAGGCAGCTGTGTTTGCCTTGGCTGCCTTGTCTTTCTGTAGAAACACAAAAGGCCCTCAGATCCAAGCTTCCTGGTTTGCCCCAATGTTTGAGCAGGAAGGGCTCAACTTTCCCACAAGTAGGTCAGGCTCTAAGCAAACTCTGGTCTCCCTGCTAGCACTCACCTGCTCTTCCCTTGCCATCATCTTGCCCCAGAATTCCTCCACTTCCTTTCTAATGATCTAATTAAATGAACCAACACACAGTTGAGAGCCTGGGGTCTACAGTATTGTCCTTCACAGGGACACTGGTAATTTGCAAGAGGACAAGCAAGAAGAGATAAATGTGGAACGCATGGGAACAATGTTTATGGACAGAAAAGGCTCTGAGTCTCTTTAAATCATACTCTCCTATGTGGCTCCACTTCCTTTTATTCCCAAAGCCTCAGAGTTAAGAAAGAGAGCAGCTGTCCAGAGAACCAATGAACTTAGTGACCAGTCCACAGCAACAAAGCTAGCACAGGGTATTTCAAACCTTTGGTGGACATAGGCTGGGTGTGGACAAATTGTTCACACATCTGTAACAGAGAGCCTGGGTGGGGTGGGGGGCTTACAGCCACCCACTATGCCCATGCTGCCTAGCAGTCCCTAACTGACATCTTCCAGGAGATGAGGGCAGGCAGATCACAGGAAGACTCTCTTTAAGCAGCC
Organism: Saccopteryx leptura; assembly: GCF_036850995.1. Taxonomy (NCBI): domain Eukaryota; kingdom Metazoa; phylum Chordata; class Mammalia; order Chiroptera; family Emballonuridae; genus Saccopteryx; species Saccopteryx leptura. The sequence continues at coordinate 115,046,825 of NC_089504.1, forward strand.
GCCCCGCGGTTCCTGATACTCCTCCAGGGGCGGGGCTGGCAGGACTCCCAGGGTCCCTAAAGGAGTGGCTGTAACTGGTTCCAAATTCATCCTTAATTATTATCCAGCATGAACATGACTTCATGCTTCTTTCTTCTACCCCCCCCCCACCTCACCCCGAGGATTCTTATACCCATTTCCTTTCCAAAGCAAAGTGAGGTGGGCAGGTAAGGAATAGAAAGGTCAAGGGATAGGGATGACATTTGGTTGAAAGTTTTAAAATAAGCTCAGTGTTCCTTCTAACAGAATTAGAACTGTTATCATCCTCAAACAAATGTGTGGGCTGATGTCTTGCTCTAACAGTACATACAGGTGGGCAGCAGAGACGTCTGCTGCCAGCCAGTGATGGGAAAGAAATGGTGGAACAAGGCCCCTCAAGGATCTGCACTTATAAACCAGGCACCTCACTCAGGGAAGACCAGCTGCCTCTTACGAACAGCACTGAGGCCGCTGTTCAGCTCAGGGTTCAGTGCAAGACCTCCTCCTTCCAAGAGTTTTTCTCAAAAATCCCTACAATAAGGTGGGCGGAAAGGATAGGAATTCCTTTTCCTAATGTGGTGTCAGAGTCATGGTCCAAGGGGGTGAGTGACGTGCCCAAGGACTCATGAAATTCATGGTGTGATAATTCCGATCATTAAAACTTATATCAACCAGTCCTACCCCCATTTTCCTTTCCTTTAGAGTATCTAAAAATCTACTGCCTAAAAGGAAAACAACTAAGGAAATGTGGGATCCTAGATATTGTTTAATGTAGCCCAAAGGGGAGATTTTTACATAAATATAGAATTTCATGCTATTTGGGAAAGTATGCAAGTGTGGTGCTCAAATATGGAAAAGCAGGGGTCCCAATAGGGTTAAAAAATTGGGCATAAAATCAACTATGTAAACTGTAAAACATGCATTTTGAATTTATTCTGACAGTGTAAAATGCAAATTTTACATCAAGAGATAAAAATTTTAATGAAGAAAAAACAATATTTTGGTTTGAAAGTGATCATGACATTTCAATTGTGCCATCTCATGGGTAGAACTACCATTTCTGTATCCAAGAAATGTGTGACCCTCCCAAATATTATGTTGTGCCAGGAAGGAAGTATGTGACTTCATGGAAAATTAACACACTGTTACCCAGAAGGCCACCCTGCATTTTATTATTTTCAAAAAAGCATATGCCATGTCCTGGTTGGTGGCACAGGCATAGAGTGTCGTCCTGGAGCACTAAAGTCAATGGTTCAGTTGGGGGTCACTGGCTCAAACCCCGGGTCACTGGCTTGATTCTCAGGGCACTAATTCCATCCTAAGGTTACCAATTTGAGCCCCAGTCAAGTCACATATGGGAAGCAATCAATGGCACAACTGAACCATGAACTGATGCTTCTCTCTCTCTCTCTCTCTCTCTCTCTCTCTCCCTCTCCGCCCATACAAAAAGGAGCAACCAGACCCTAAGCCTTAGGACATTCTTGCCCAGTCCCTGGCTCAGGTTCTGGCTGTCACTGGACCACAGTCCTCATCTTTTCCCAGGAGAAGGGGGCACCGGGGACTTACCTGAAAACATATGTCCCTTTCATCCCGAAGGTGCTTGTTCCTTTCCCTGTGATGGAAAAAGGAAATCTATTCAAATATGGAGCTTGTGGTCAACAGAGCTAATAGCAGCCAGTTGGGCGAGCACAGAGGAAGGCTTGGCTGGAAGGCCCGGGAAGCATGTAGAACCTCTTTCCTTAGGGACTGTGGTTAATGGCAGAGAGCAGTCTGTATGTGAATCAGCTCAGAGGGCAGGGGATAGTTAGAAGGGCCCTTCAGACTGTGTACTGTTCTATGCTGTCACAGGGGGTCCCTCCCCTAGAGGGTGACCAGAAGTTCCCGCTGTGCCTGTGAATTGCTCGGGGGTCTGTGCACTCTCTCTGAACCATTCATTCATGCATAAGTCCACTCAATAAGTGTCTCCTGGGCACCCACTAAATGCCAGGAACTATCCTAGCTATCAAGGTTACACCAATGAACAAAAGAAAAAGTTCCTGCCCTCAAAGAATGTGTATTTTAGGCCCTGGCCAGTTGTCTCAGTGGTAGAGCATTGGCCCAGCATGTGGATATCCCAGGTCCAATTCCTGGTCAGGGCACACAGGAGAAATAACCATCTGCTTTTCCTCCCTGCCCCCTCCCTCCTCTCTCTGTTTCTTTCCCCTGCCTCCCCCTTCCCCCTGCCCACAGCCATGGCTTGATTGGTTTGAGCACATTGCCCCAGGCACTGAGGATGGCTCTGTGGAACTTCTGCCTCAGGTGCTAAAAATAGCTCGGTTGCAAGCATGACCCCAGATGGGCAGAGCATCAGCCCCAGACAAGGTTGCCAGGTGGATCCTGATCTGGGCGCATGCGGAAGTCCATCTCTTTTATCTCCCCTCCTCTCACTTGGGGAAAGAAGAAAAAAAGAAGGGAATTTGTACTTTAGTGCAGATATAATTGCTGCTAAGAAAAATAAAGCAGGAACATGAAACACCATGTATCAGAGGGCAGGATAGCATTTCAGTAGGGTAGTCGGGGAGGCCTCACCAAGGAGAGGCCTCTGAGCAGAGACTTAAAGGAAGAGAAAGGAGCTCTTAGGCCTTTGGAGGGCGAGCAGTGCAACTGGAGGGAACTGCAGGGGCAAAGCCTGGGGCTGGGATACTAGCTGTACATGAGGAACAGAATGAAGGGCAGCAGAGTGCTCAGAGGGAGAGCATCAGAGACAAGGTCAGGGATCGGCCGATTTTTACTCCAAGTGAGAGATGGAGCTGTGGGGGGTGGGTGTGGGATGGCAGAGCAGTGGTCTGACCTGCTCAGGTTTTCAAAGGAATCCTGTAGGTGCTGTGCTAACAACAGACTGCTGGGGACAAGGGTGGGGCCCCGAGAAGTGGCCAATATTTTAAGCGATATGTTGGCCAGTGGTTCCACTTTCAGTGGAATAGTGGTAGAAGCCAGAGGGTGAGAAGGTGAGGAAAGAAGTGGAGACAGTGAATATAAGTGCAAACATCCTTTTTAAAAGTTTTGTTGGAAGTGATAACAGAACTGGAAAGTAGCTGGATAGGGAAGGGAGGACAAGTGATGCTCTATAAGAAATGTTATACTGCAATACATTTCCAGGTCTCTCCAAAGTGGAGGGGACAGCCGTGCTCTGACCATCACCATGCTAACATGGTTGTTGGCTGGGCACGAACCGTGGGCAGGCACCCCGCTAAGTGTGCTGCGCTTGGCAGGCTCAGCTCTGAGCCAGGCAGGAGTAATGGCCTCAGTTCCCTGGTCTGCAGCACACACTGGAAACATGCTGGGTTGCTGTGTACCAGCTGAATGCATCTGGTGAGCAGGCAGGCACATAGCAAGAGCCTTCAGAACAAGTTGGGAGGGATGAGGAAGGCTGTTTACAAGCCCTGAGAACGGCAAAAGGGGCATCCCATGACAAAGACCCTCCCTCAGTGCAGGCGGAGGCGTCAGCAGCCTTGCACCTGGGTGAGGACTCGGGAGCCCTAGGCAGCCACCTCTTTATCGGGGAGTTTGCTGTCACTTCATGCTTTGTGTAGCCATCTCCACGCAGATGCTTAAGTATTTAAAGAAATGCTAGACTTGTTACCTGTGTCCACTTTTGTTCACATCACTCCCCTGATGTGACTGCCACTCACATCCATCATCTAATTCTCAAAAGAATCTGTGTGGTGGGCAGGAGAAGAGGAAGACTCTGACTGGTTAAGTCAGCCGTCCACAGTCCGACCAGGCAATGAGGGGCAGTCCTAGGTCTTGACCCAGATTCAGCTGCAAAGTGTGTGTTTCTGACTGAGTGTCCTGCAAGTGCTTCCATTTGCCCCATTTCTTTCACCCGGCCACATTCCGGCCGAGTTCTGATTCCACCACCAATTCCCCTCATGTTCCCACTCTTCTCCCCACCCCACCCCACTTCAACTTCCCTCAACTTCTGTTTCCCCATTGCTCTGGGTCATAAGCTGGTGATTTCACTGAGGAGGAAAAATCTGCTGTGGGGCCTTCTCCTCCTCATCTTGGCTTCCACCAGCTGGCAGAGTTTAAGCCTGGTGACCACGCGGCAGCTGCAGGCATGATTCTGCACAAACGCTGCTCCCCTAGGTTAAAAAGACCTCTAAGTACTTGTTGAGTGCTGCCTTGTCATTCCCCCAGCTCGCTCCTGGTGAATCTGCCCTTTTCTTTTTTCTAAGTACAATAGAAAGAAGAGAAAAAGAAAACACACAAAAACTTGTCCTTGGACATCTTGTTCTCTTCCTTTCACTAACGCCTTCCTAAGAATCAACATCTTCTCCTACTTGGAAGAGAACCTGGCCACCTAAGATCCCCTTTCCTCTCCCCGGCCTTTGGGGCCCCCTTGAGTCATGCATTGAGTGCAGGAAGTCTGAAATAAATGCAGTTTGAAGCACTTTTCACTTTGGTAGGTAGCATCGTGGATGTCAGACACACTGACCTTACCTTGCTTTCAAATAAAAAAGCAAAACAAAAACTTCATAATGTACCTGATTCAAAAACCACTTGCCCTTTTCAAATCAGAATCCAAAGTGCTTCTGCCTCATCCCTGCTCCCCAGGGCGTGCTTGGCGTGCAGTGGGTGCATCACTTAGAAACCTCAGAGGCAAGGCTAAAAATGTCATCCTTCCTCACACAGGTTTGGTGGGATCTGGGCTTCTTTGTTTGCTTTTGGCACATTCTAGGCCAATGAGCTTTGACTTTACAACGAGGTTAGCAGGCTAAGGACACGCCTTTCCCGGTGCTCCATTTTGACTTTCTCAAGCTGACCCGGGAGACTACAGACCATGGCAATAAATCCAGTATCGCAATAAAGCAAGTCACACGGATTGTTTGGTTTCCCAGTGCACATAAAAGTAATGCTTACTCTACACTGTAGTCATTAAGTGTGCAATAGCATGATGTCTAAAAAAATGTACAAACCTTAATTTAAAAAGTACTACATTGCTAAGAAATGTGACACATCATCTGAGCCTTGTGGAAAAATGGCGCCAATAGAGTCGTTGGACGCATGGTTGCTACAAATCTTCAATTTGTAAAAAAAAAAAAAAAGAAGAAGAAGCAATATCTGCAAAGCACAATAAAATGAGGTATGCCTGTGCTCAATCAACAGACATTAAAGGAAGATGGCGGGGTAAAGAGAATCCAACAGGTATGGATTTCAATTCTATCTGCACCAATGAGGAACTGGGTCACTTCTGGTTAGTTATCTCATTTCTCCGACATCAACTTCTTCCTCCATTAATTCCCGTATTGTCAACTGCCCTCCTTTCCTAAGTTTTGTTGATGATGACAGGGATACTAAGGCTGGCACGGAGTCGATGTTCAGTAAATCCTCTTCCACTTGAGCAAGGGCTGTACAAGGTGCTGCGAGAGGAAGGAGGCAGAGCCTCCCCACAGAGGTGTGCACAAACGAACCAAACAGGGTACAACCCAGCTGTCCGAACAATACGCTAAGGACAAGGGAAATGAGGGCACTCTCGGTAGCGATGTTTTTCCAGCACGCAGGCAGGGGACACTCAGACTGGCCCTCCAACCTGAGGGGACTGGGCGGTGCCCTCAGAACACATGCAGTGCTGACCCACCTCAGGAAATCCAGCTGCTTCAGGAGCCCCGACTTCTCCCGCTGCAGACTCTCCGTCACGCGGTACACCTCCCTGAGGAGGCAAAGAGCAGTGATGAGCTGCTTCTGGGGCGCTGAGCGAGGGTAGCAGGTGCCCTGCTGAGGTTGGATGCCCAGGGCCCCTCCGACTGGAACCAGCAGGCAGTGCCTCACGCCGAGGACAGAGGGTTTTATAAAGAATACGTCCTTCCTTGGGAGAGCACCTGCCATGTGCAAGTGCTCACAGCTGTGAACCCAGTTAGTAATCAGTGACACCCTGTTGGGAACATAAAATTATCCCCATTTTATGGACACAGTCCAAGGGGCTCGATAACTCTCCCAGCTTACAGAAACGACCCAGGGTTCTAACTGAGACCTCCTAGCCCCAAACCGGCTCATCCCACACCCACCCACATGCCACCTGCAAACAGGACTCTAGAACTGCACTGTTTTCCCAGGCTCCCAACGGTCCTGCCACCCAGAGCTCAAGCATTCACCCAGAGGGATTAGAAGCAGTCCTCGCCTCCAGTCCCGTTGTGCAGGGTGAGAGTAGGACTGGTATTCCTCCCCCGTCCTCCGCCGGTGCTAGTTTACTTTGTTTCCAGTTCTCAGAGAATCATTTTCCTGATTCATCTTCCCCCCAAATCTCTAATCTGTTCCCAGACATCTGGAACTTCCACTATGGGTCACTCATTTCTTTGATTTAGGATTTTTTTTTTATTTCTAGCTAGAAAGCAGAGATCTAATGCATCAGTTGTGGTCAGTCGTTGATATCATGGTGTGAGCCTGTCAACCATATCAGGAGTTCTGAGGAAGGGAGAGAGAGGCTGAGTTACATGGGGTGGCTGGAGGGCAACTTAGTGAGGCCCGGGTGGGGCGGGGTGGGTGGGGCGGTTCTCTGTCTGGTTTGTTTACATATGTATCCTTCCTGAGGGGCCTGGCATGGGCAGAGGCAACGAGCAGCAGCAGGAAAAAGAACGGAGAGAGGGCAGAAAGAGGGTTGGGCAAGGAAGAAGGAAGGCAGGGATGGAGAGAGGAAGAGAAAAAGAAAGGGAGGAAGGAGGGAGGAAGGGAGGGAGGAAGGGAGGGAGGAAGGGAGGAGGGGAGAAAGGAAGGGAGGGAAGGAGGGAGGGAGGGAGGGAGGAAGGAAGGAAGGAAGGAAGGAAGGAAGGAAGGAAGGAAGGAAGGAAGGAAGGAAGGAAGGAAGGAAGGAAGGAAGGAAGGAAGGAAGGAGTAGTTTAGAGAGGTATTCAACACCACTCAGGGAGGAAAGGGAAGGCAGAACTGAGGGACACTGGAACATAACCCTTGCTTAAAGTCACAGTTTTGCCTCCAGCCTTCCCTCTGTGCTCTGCACCCTGATTCATGCAAAGGGCCCAAAGCTTCACATTCCCAAACCACTGCACAGCGTGTAATGTAGGGAGCATCTTACAGCCTGATAAATCTGTCACTTGCCATAGGCTGTCAGGACACCTGGATTGAGCACATGCTGGGCTGAGCAAGGACAGTCACCCCTCTGCCACCCCATCAATGTCATGATTGAGGTGGTGCAAACAGAACCAGCTCACTGGGTCCCTAAGACTCGCACCCAGCTCAGTGACCTGATTCCTGAAGAGATATCTGTGGTGATTTTTTCTCCCTTTATAGAATAATTATAAAGTCAATTTATGACAATAACAGACTGAATCAAATTCTAAGTTCACCTCAGACAATCCTAATTAAGCAACAAAACTTCTCTGGCTCCTGCAGAGCTACAAATTCCTAACATTTTATTACCAATTATATTTCATTTCAACTTGAGGGAAAACAATGTATTTCCCATTATCCTCACTGGGTCCCCAACCCCCCATCTAGGATTCTGCTCTGATTAGCAGAATCAGAGCTGCCTGTTGGCTGCCTCTGTGCCCAGGGGGCCAAGCTTGCCGGGCTGGCTTTGTGCAACACCTGCCTCCCGCCCCACCCCATCAGCCCGGGTCCTGCCCCGTTCCTGCTTCTCTCTGGGGGCAGCAGGGAGCAGACAGCTTTTCCCTGCTAAGGGGGAGAACTCAATGGAGGTTTCAGGTCTGGGTTCTCACAGGGTGTTTGACTGAAGAGCCAATTCCTAAATAACAAGGTGTCTCAGCCCTTCTCTGGCCCTGTTTTCACAGAACCAGCTGACCGCTGGAGCTATTCAAACACACACAGATGCATACACATATATTATATTACATATCAGTGCAAACATACAGCTGTCCATTTGTCTAGGAAACATACCTCCAGTTGGATGGATATAGACAGGTGTACAGCTGACTCTTGAGCAATGCGGGGGTTAGGGGCACCAATCCGCTGTGCAGTTGAAAATTTATATAACTTAAGTTATATAAATTTATATAATTTATATAACTTAAAATTTATATAACTTAAATTGGTCCTCCACTTACACAGATCCGACCAACCAGGTATAGAAAACACAGCTGACCTTCAAACAATGTGGATTTGAACTGCTCAGACCCACTTTGACGAGCTATGTAGATCTGCACAGTTCAAACCCACATTGTTCAAGAGTCAACCGCACACACACATACACACAGAGGCACACATACACACAGAGGCACACATACACACAGAGGCACACATACACAGATTGTTTTGCATTAACAAAAAGAAAAACATTTAAAAAAATGTCACTTGAGTGTTTGACTAAGTGACCTTGAAAGTCCTTCTAACCTAGACATTCTAAAAGTTTGTATTGGTACCATGTGAAGGAGAAGGGCAAGAACTTTCCATTTGTCGCAGGAGTGGTTGGTGAGGGGTTTATGGTTGCCTTCAGGGTACTGCTGTTGGTTTTGTTTTCAGGAAATGGATGAGATATGGAGCACACTCCAAAATATATTGTCAAGTGAAAAATGAAGGGAAATGCAGAATAATGTGCTACTGTTTTTAAATGATGTATTTGTGTGTGTGTGTGTGTGTGTGTGTGTGTGTGTGTGTGTGAACACTCCTACTTGTATATGCATAGAATACTCTGGAAGGTTCCACAGGAAACCATGACTGATGACCTCTCGGTGGCTGAAGGCCAGGAATGATGGGGCAGGCTGTGGTGGTGAACCTATTTTTGAGTGTATATCCTTTTTTTGTCATTTGAAATTTATGCCTTGGCCCTGGCCAGTTGGTTCAGTGGTAGAGTGTTGGCCTGGCGTGTGGATGTCCTGGGGTTGATTCCTAGTCAGGGCACACAGGAGAAGTGCTCATCTGCTTCTCCCCCTTCCGCCTCTCACTTCTCTCTCTCTCTATCTCTCTCTTCCCCTTCTGTAGCCATGGCTCAACTGAAGTGAGTTGGCCCCAGGGGCTGAGGCTGGCTCCATGGCCTCCACCTGAGGTGCTAAGAAGAGCTCGGTTGCTGAGAAATGGAGCTACGCCCCAGATGAACAGAGCATTGCCCCTTAGTGGGCTTGCTGGGTGGATCTCAGTCTGGGCACATGTGGGAGTCTGTCTCTCTGCCTCCCCTCCTCTCACTGAACAAAAAAAAAAAAAAAAAAAGAAAAGAAAGAAATTTGTGTCTTACCATAAACTACTCCAAATATGAGTTAATTAACAAAACAGACAGAGAGGCACTGCTTTTCAGCTGACCTTCATCTTTATATTATCTTCTCTGCTTGATTGTTCTTTCTTTATCTTAGTTTAAAATCTAGTTCTTCCTTGAACATCTTCAGAGAACAGAAAAATTAATTTACCCATTCAGAATTCTAGCTGATAAATGACTAAGCCTATTTATCTCTGAACCTCACGCTTTCCCTCCGTTTCTCTGAAGCAGCATCAGGCAGCAAGACATTGTCAGAAAAAGCAGAGTACATCAGAAATAGGCTCTGTCCCGTTTTCTGGCATTACCCAGCTATGTTGCATTGGCTTGGTCACTATAGCACTCTGAGCCTTAGTTTCTTCATTTATAAAATGAGAGATGGGTAGAGCATGAAGGTCCTATTAGTACTGTGGGTCTGGGACACTGTTCTATAGAGAACAAGCTGAGGCTGTCACTGCCCCCTCTCCTGACCTCCCTGGACAGGACAGCACTTGCTCCTCGCTCCCCTGGGCTTCAGCCACTTTCTGACGGTACAGGACATGGCAAACTTCTCCAAAACAAGTCATAAAAGTTCTGGAATCATCTATCTCTTCCTCCTGACCTTCCTTCCCCCTTTTTTAAATTCCCAACCTCCAGAGATTGAATCCCTGCGTTGGTTAATTAAGATGAGGCTCGGGAAAGATTCCGTCCTCCTGTTGTGATTTGGCACTCCACGCTGGCTGCTCATTTCCATTTGCTGTTCTGATGTGTGTGCCTTCAGATGTTTGTTGCTTTTAGAAGTTGATTGAATTTCTAGAGCCTGAATCCCTAATTCTGTTTGTAAAGTTAAATGTCTCTGCCTTGTTGACCTGTTCTCAGTGAGGTGGAACTAATTTTGCTTGTTTGCAATGAAATATATTGTCCTTCCACTGGTCATTTAAGAACTGGAATGGAGGAATTTTGTTTTAAGTCAGCTACTTGGAAATACTACATATACATATACATACACATATTCATATACATACACATATACATACCCATATACATATACATACACATATTCATATACATACATATACATATACATATACACACATATACATATACATACACATATTCATATACATACACACATATACACATACACATATACATATACATACATGTACACATACACATATACATACATATACATATATACATACACATACACATATACATGTGTAAATATACTGTATATAGGGGTGGGAAAAAAGTAGGTTTATAGTTGTGAGAAATGAAGTAGAGTTTATTCTTATATTCTTATTTATTATTGTATTATTTTTTTATTTTATAACTGTAAAACTACTTTTGCCCACCCCTGTGTGTGTGTGTGTGTATGTGTGTGTGTTTAACTAGAGATATCTCACTAGGGTAAAACTTTAAATTCAAACGCATCTTCCCTCTCATCTTAGATAATCAATCCCACAAGACACCATCCATGAACCAGACAGCAGGACAATTTGATTTAGGCTGGTGGACCAACATTTTGCTGACAGTCAGCCAGAGTAAGGGCTTTCACTTTTGAACAAGGACAGTGAACATATGTATAACATCAAGCATTGGTAAGTAATGCTGCCATTTCTTCTGAAATCAGGCTTATCCTACCCAGCACAGGGCGTAGGACTAGACACACAGAAACATTTTGCAGAATGGATGGATGACTCAAGGAATGAGTATGTGAACAAAGCAGTGAATAATTCACACAGCCAGTCCAATGCCTGAGTAAAGATTTTCTAGTTGGCATATTATTCCCTGGGAGAATTCAGCAAATGTGTCTAGTGCTAAGCATCGTGGACAGCTACTAAAAACCTCAGAACCTGAGTGTCCTCATCAATAAGTCAAAGTTGATTGTAAGCGTCCCTGCCATGTCAGGCTGCTGGAAAGGCCATATGAGATGGTGTTGGATTACTGACGTGAGCTATGTTGAATGCCTAGCACAGTACTTGGCACAGAGTAGTTTTCAATACATATTTGCCATATACAGACGGAGAAATAGAGGAATAAATAAACAAGTGAGATTCCTCTCCCTGCGTCTCCGAGCGCACTTGGTCTCAAAACCTAACACTCCAATGACAAGATAAATGCTGTCATTCTCCAGCCACTTCTCCAGCTTAACACATAGGTGTTCCCCTACTTTGCAAGCTGAACCAAACCCTATGGCTGGACCCCAAAAGCAACTCACAAGTGAAGCAGGCCCTGAGAGATGGGGGTTTCCCTGCACCGGGCCCACAGAGACTGGTGGGAAAAAGCAGCGGAGCTGGAGCGAAGATCCCTGGCCGCCATTCCATCGCACTGTCCAATCATATGCCACCCTCCCAAGTCCTCGGATTCACTCTCGTGCCCTTTGGTCTCCCAGGTCTCTGAACTATGAGTCATGTTTGGTCTGTCTGCTTACTCAGCATTTTCTCAGACTGAAATATATTTGTTGGTTCGAGTACATGTCTTTCTGATCACACAATAAATTTTCCAAGAAGAGCTGTATATTTCCTGTCATACTAGGCAGTGCTCAGCATAACACTCACTGGTCTACTTAACAGTCTCCAGATCCTAGAAGAGATCTCAGGGAGCAAGGAGCCCCATTCCATTTTATGGGCAAGGGGACAGGGCAAGAGGGCAGATGGCACACCCACCATGGGGAGGAAGCCAGAGAGCAGTGACAGGGACGCACGGAGGCCAGACTCACATCTCCTTCTCCTGGTGGAGTTTGCAGGCCTCTTGCTGGAGGCTTTCCAGCTGTTGCTGGGCATCCTGCAGCTCCCGGGAGGTCCGCTCCAGCTCCCGGGCCAGCTCCTGGTTGGTGAGTTTCAGCTTGGCATTCTCAGTCTTGGTTTCATGCTTGTCATGATGCAGGGCCGTGCACTGGCCTTCCAGCTGGAAAGGAATGGGGACAGAGAGGAATGAGCAAGCTTCACCTAGCTTTCTCCACTTGGTGGGCAGGGAAAAGCACTGTCGCCCTCACTGCCCTCAAGCCTCTGTAAGCTTTGTCCTGTCCCTTCTTTCGCACATAGACACATCAGGAGGCAGGAGGAGCTTCCAGGGCACACCTGGTCTCTCCCCTGCCACCCCAGGGCTCCTAGGAAAGGAAATTCCACATCCATCCACGTCTCTCATCTCAGTGATGACAACCATCGTCACCTCATCAATGGCCTCAACAATGGTCATCTCATCAACAGCCTTGAGATCTATGTAAATCCTTCCTCTTGTCCTTGAAGCCAATTTCTTTTCCTTGTCCATCAATGGAATAGAAAATGGCTAAGGAGCATCCTCATAAAACATCTTTCTTCATTTTGAATACTGAGAATAAATCTATTACCTTTCCTTCTCTCAGCTACAAAAGTTCAACTCCTTTAATCTATAGAAGCTTTGTATGGTAGCCAGAAGCCCCAAGAATTCATAAGAAATAGCTAAAACAGGTCAAACCAAACATATACTGTTTCTCATGCTCCTGAAGCAACTAAAAACCTGCATTTGTATAACTCCAGCTCTTTTCGGCTGGTGATTATGCTTTGCAGAGCTTCCAACCCTCTCACTAGGAAGCATCAAACCAAGGCAAATGTATTATAATAAATTTAGTTTAATGAATGTGGCCAGTAAGGGGAGGAGGAAGAAACAATGAAGAATTCTGTCTGACTCTCAAGAGGTTCCTGTGTAATCAGGTAAGCATGTAGTAATTAAATCGAGTGGCAATCATTCATGTGAGGGATAAATCTAATTGGTAAGGACTTCATGCATAATAGTAAGGAGAGGAAAGAGGAGGAGAAGCAAGGTATGGCTGTGGAAGGGGACTGGAGAGGCAGCTGGTAGTTCCTGGAGTTGAAATCACCTTGCTGCTGAATAAAGAAACCCAAACCCATAGATTGGGTAGCAGCAGGAGGGGAGCAGTCTCTAGCCTTAGCATGGGGCGTCTTTGAGCATATTCTAATGTGTTGCTAAAAACAGCACTCTCTATTTAAACAGAAGCAATGCATCTGGGTCTGTCTAGGACTGGATGCCTTCCAGCCTAAGACAAAACAAACCGGGAGGACAAGTGGCGATCTGGCCTCTCTCCCCCATGAGCCCTCGCTTTGGAGAGGAAGCCATGAGCCTGAGGGGTGCCAAGGTAATCAGTCTTCTTGGGGTCATCAGCCAGGTGTTCTCAGCTATAGTGGGTGGACACTGCCCTGCATAGTGCAGCCCCAAGCAGGCAGGCTGGGGGCTCTGGTGCATCAGAGGGCATCTGGTGTCTGCATCCAAAACAAAGGAGGCTGATGCCCCATTTCCATGTGAAGATGGGGAGGGAAAGTTTGACTTTGGACAGCCTCTTCCAGCTGGAGGCCCCCACGGCCATCCTGGGGGGAAGACATGACTGCCTGTAGCCTGCCCCAAAGTACCCCTGGTACCTCTGCATGCCCCCTCTTCTCTTTTACGGCACGTGGGAGACAAATGAACATTTTGGCATTCGGGTGGCTCCTGGGCACCATTATACCACAAGGTCTGCGGATACTTCAAGGGAGAATTCTTAGCAATTTCTCACACTGGAGAAGTAAAGGCTTTATCTAGAGATCATCTATGATTTCAATGGTGATCTTTGTACCACTGAATGGTTCTTCTCAGATTAAAAAAAAAAGAGAGAGAGAGAAGTCCTCCAGTGAATGGCAGAGAAGGCGGGCACGAGCTGGAGAAGAGGAGATGCCAGGTGCCCGGGGACAGTGATGAGGCATACCCGCTTCTGCTTCCGGACCAGCTGCTCCAGCTCCTGCTCCTTAGACAGCAGCTTCCGCTCCAGCTCCTGACTGCGGGCCTGAAACCTCTCCGTGTCCTGCCAAACCAGAGAGAGGGGCGTGAGAGGCCGAAAGCACCCGGGATGGAGATCCCCCCCCCCACCACGCCCACGCCTTGAACCTGCTCAGCAGCCAGGCCCTCCCGTCCTTTTGGACTTGGGGCCTTCGCCACAACATTCCAGGGCTTTGGTAACCGGCCTGCCAGTTGGTATGGCCCATTGAGACCGAGAGAGTGCAAGTGCTCATGAGGCCTGACTGGTGACCATGCACCCCCTACCCCCAAAAAAGAAGCAGTGTCAGTAAGTGGAGGAGTTCTGAACAGGGAGAAGAGAACAGGGGCTGGAGCTCAAATCTCAGGCTCGGTCTCCTCATCTGTAACTTGGGGGGTAGATTATCCTTCCTACTTGGATACGCTGTTCCACTTTGGGCCTTGTCACTTGATCCCTTAAATGGCTGTCGCTCTGGAAACACCGGGCATCACTTCTTGTGGATCTAGGTCCCCACTGTTACCCTGCTGTGACTGAGGTGTCCCAGTTCTCCTGATGTATCTGCCCGATGCTGAGGGGCCCCTCCCCTCCCCACTCAGGGATGTGGAGTCCCTGATCGTGCAGGCACGCAGGGGCCTGATTGGGGAGTAAAGAGAGAAGTGTGCAGGTTGTCAGGATTGCTGATGCTCCTATCAGAGCCTGGCACAGGGGAGGGCCCCAAGCTGGGCGTCAGGAGAGTTGGGTTCCAGCCCTGGCATTGCTCATAAACTCACTTCATTTTTCTAGATCATGGTGTCTTTGTTCATAGAACAGAAGCAAAAATACCCATGCCACATAGAGCCCTCCACTTGCTTGCCATTACAACAGAGGTAAACACCATGTAGGAGAAGAAGAAACCATCATAACCGCATGTAACTCACTACAGGAGCCCCAGGGTCCCCATCACGTGGTACAGAGCCTTGCCAAGGGGGGCAGCCCCATCTGGGCAGCAGGCTGGGCATGCCGGTGCGGCAGCAGAGGGGGCGACAGCCAGTCTCGGGCAGAGGCCTTCACACACCCCCTTCAAAGATTCCGCATATCCCCTGGGCTCACTGTCTGCCGACCCCGCGTGGTTGCTCTGTCCATCTTCAGGCAGCTAACTGCAGCTCGGGGAAAGTCTATGACTGGTTCCATTGCCACCACATTTGATGGTTACAAAGAACCTTTTTTAACTTGTCTGCTGCTCACCGAGCAGGTGCCCCATGGGCAGTGCAGGGGACAAGCAGCCCAGAATTCCCATGCTGATGCCACTGTCCCCACGACGGGCCTGTGGGGTGTCCTACTGCCCCTGCCAGCACAGAGCTCTGAGGGTTCTGTCACCTCAACCTGAAGCCAGACTGTGCAAGTGACTGATTGTTCCCTCGTGGTCAAACAAACCACCAAACATACAGCCAGAATCCAAACCCTGGGCAGAGGGTCCAGCTTTTTGCATGCTGTCATAAACTGTCACATTGCTGTCTTTACCTTGTGGTCAGGCAAAAGCCTGTGTACCCAAAGTCCTAGTAGCATGGCAAAGCGCATTCTAACAGTTTCCATGTTTATGCAAAAACCATAAATCTAAGCACTGAGCCTGAAAGGCGTTTGGTATTAAGAAGGGAGAAGCAGGGAGCAGCAGGGGGTAGCCAGGTGAGGTGCAGGGTGGTTGGGTCACCTTCTGAGGTATTAATTTGTCCTTGAATGTTTTCCTCCGACCTCTTCCCAGTCTCAAACCCCATGTGTCGGTCTACCTTTTGCTTCTGGAAGCATGCAAGCCCTTTTCTTTAGCTGGGACCTTTGATCTGTGTTGTCACAGACCAGGCAGAGGGCACACGCCCCAGAGTGCAGCCCCTCTGTGCAGCAGATCACTTGGGTAAAGGCAGTGACTCTTCTACTGTGGGGGTGGGGGCTGCGGTTCTCAGAAGACTACTTCAGGGTCTGCAGGTGAGGGCCGTGTGAGTGCTGTCGGCTGTATTCACTCTGCAGAAGGCTGGGGGGCAGCCAGCTAGTTTAAAACTCTGAAACAGAATGTGGGGTGGCGTGGGGGGGAGTCTGGAAACACTGACAAGTCTCCAGAGGGCTCTAGGTGAAGAACATGACTGGCTTTTCTGGAAGGCATCCAGACTGCCTCTCTGTTGGAATGACTTTTGTGATAATAAATGAAGCTGTATGCAATTAACAAGTGATGCAAACCAACCTGCATTAAGTGGGAGAGAAAGGAGGCTGTGCTGACAGCGAGGCTCCCTGCTGAGTGGCCGGGGACACTGTGGTCTCTGTGCTGTGCTCCCCAAAATATATATGCTGGTGTTCAACCCCCAAGGTGCGGCCTTTGGGAGGTGATTAGCACTCTTATAAAAGACTGGAGAGCCTGCTTCCCCGCTGGCCACATGGGGATACAAATAGTTGGCAGTCTGCAGCCCAGAAGAGGACTCTCACCACAACCTGACCATCTGATGCCCTGATCTTAGACCTCCAGGATGGTGAGAAATGAATGTTTGTTGTTTGTAAGCCAACCAGCTTATGGTATTTTTGTAATAGCAGCCCAAACTAAAACAAGAGGCCACTGTTCAAGGTCAAAGGCTTTTCTGCTGAGAACCCAAGTGTATAATCCAAAAATGGATCATAGAGAGTTTCCTGTGGCTTGGTTTCATGAATACAGATCTGCTTAGCTTAGTTTGGCAAAGGGGATGATTTTACCAGTTCTGACCACTTAACATAAACAGCGAGGCCTAGTAGGAGGCTAAGTGCCAGGCTAGGAATAGGAAGTGTGGGTTTTAAATTTTCTCCCATGGTAGCTGAAAGAGGTGGGATTTGATTTGTCTTCGGTATTAAATTTTCTAGGTGTCTAAGGGGAAAGGGTGGGATATATCAGCTCTAAGGATGGCCCCTTAGGGAGTGGAAGGGGCTGGTGCATTTGGGTGGGCCTACTGTATGGGTCTAGAGACCAGTCAGCGACGGATCCAGTCTTTTCACTGGTAAAGCATGCACTTTTATCCTTTTGTTCATTTGTCCATTCACTGTTTCATTCAATCAGTCAATGAACAACTGAGTACCTACCATGTTCTGGGCATGATCAAGGTGCCGAGGATGCATTAGTAAGTAAAAGTCAAAGACTCCTGCTCTTATGGAGCTGACATTTTAGTAGAAGACAGACCACAAACAGTAACAATAAACAAGTACATTATATGCTATGTTTGCCATGACAAATGCCTTGAAATAAATCAGTCAAGAAGAGAATGGGAGTTGATAGTGCCATGGGTGAAGCACTGCACTGGGGAGACAGAGAGGGCGCGATGAACTGGCCCACAGAGCCGAGCCCTGGGAGGGGACTCTTACTTTCAGGAGAAACTGCTCCTTCTCACTTTTGATTTGCTGTTCCATCTCCTCATAAAGATGCTGGATTTCTTCATCATAAGCAGCGATTTTCCTGCAGAGATGGCAAAAGGAGAGTCTGACGAGGTCTACACTGAAATTCCTTTATCCCACAGAAGCACGTCCTGCAGTTAGGGCACCAGAACCCTGTCTGGAGTTGTGGGTGGTAGGGTGACACTGTGTAAGTCAGGTCAGCCAGAGCTGCAGGATCAGGTCCTCAGGGTCAGCTGACCACAGAGGCCACAGGACCCTGTCCTCCTCCGGGCTCCCAGCCAGCACTCCCGGCCGTGCACGTGTTCCTTTCTGGTTCCCTCTTCCTTCCCGCCAGTGTATTTCAACACCAAGGACCCTGGTCTCTGCTACACTCACCCTCCCGCCTGCCCACTGACCCTATACCTGGGAACCCTTTAAAGTCGTGTGGGCTTCTCTCCTGTTTGGCTTCTTGGTCTATTGCATTCTCACTTTGGACACATTCTGTCTACCTGACTACATCAGCACAAGCAGAAAGGGCTCTCCTAACATCGTGTGCCAGTTTGTGTGATACACATTTCTCATAAGATCTAAAAAGACTGCATGATAATGACCACTACCACCACTACACCCCCTGCAAAGGAAGGGCATACCTGTCTAAGTGCTCATGCCCTTTAGGGACAGGGCCACAGGCAGACAGTATGAGAGGGGAGAGGCTGGTTAAAGGCTAGAGTTATCCATATAATGAGATGGCCTCATCCTCACTATCTGCATCCTCTCCCTACTCAGAAGAGCCCCACAAGACAGGAAGTTCATGGTACCTGGCTCCTACACAGAGATAAAGACAAAAGGGACTGTGGGACGGTATTTGTGGGTCACCCTGGGGTTGTTTCCTTATTCTCTCCCAGTAATAGAGCCTTCCTCAAATGCCCCCCAAATTTAAACCGAAAGGATAAGGTATTAGCATTTGAACTGAGACTGGAGTTATCACACCAAGGACTAACATTCCCAGGGGACTGCGTTTTCATACGTTTCCTCTGATCCGCAGTGAACGGCCCCCTCTCTGCCCCTCACTGCCCTCTTTCTCTCCTATTAAAGGAACTCCAGGCTTCAATGAACAGGCTTATGTCATGGATCTCAAGGTCTGTTTTGAGCATGTAATACACACATCCTGTACATTTTGGCACTTGTCATGGATAGATACATGAACTTACCAGAAATTCCAACTGCCCTTTGGTTGTTCCACCTGGCTGCCTGACCTCACCCTTACTTACTGGAAAATCGCCCCTGAGGCAGAAAAGTTCCAGGAAGCTGGTCAACCACCCCAAGGTGGAGCATTCCAGGAAGCCAAAACCGTAAAACTGCAGAAGGGAACATACCAGAACTTCTGACTCAGTATCTCCTCAGGCTCTCCCTGTAAAATTCGCCCCTTAGTCTGTACCGGTGCCCTTCTCCCAGAAAAGTGTCCCGGCAGGTCTTTCTCCTTTAATAAAGCCTGCACACCTGGCGTTCGAGTGCTGTCTCATTCTTACAGTTATTTCAAACTCAAATGACGGCAAGCCCACTGTGTCCTTGGTTCAAGTTAGGAGACTTTAATAATTGAAGAAACAGCCCTGGTTCACTATTGCCCTGAACCTTCCATCATTTTAACCCCTACTTCCTTATGTCCACTTGGGACTTTAATTTAGTGCCGGCTGTCCCAGCTGCCCATGGCTGCACCACAGCCACGTGCTACATGTCTGGGAACATTTACACCACGTGCACGGACTGAGCAATGACTAAGGAGCCGTTTTGATTGGCATCCTTCCAATTCTACAGAAACCACAAAACTGACTCAGACAAAGAAACCGGTGTGAGTCTCCATGGTCAAGGTCACTCATATCCAGCACCACCCTCTGAGTTCCCTTTCTTACCTGTCCCTCCAAGACCAGAAGTCTGACTTTGAGTGACTATGGCAAAGCCCCAGGATGTGCTCAGCAAAACGTGACAGCTCTCCAAGCCTTCCATGAGCTGGAGCCCTGTGCGTACCATTGTATTTGACATCCTGGGTGTAACAAGTATCTTTTTGGTTAAGAATAAGAAATCTGTTCTTGGTAAATGACAGATGTTTTGGATCGTTACTTTTGTTCTTAGCTAGCCCATAACAATTACAAGAAAATCTTAGCAATAAGGAGCAAAGGTACCTGCTGTTTAACAGAAACATCTCAGGGACAGAAATAAATACAGTTTGAAAGAACTTGCAGGAAGAAGAATGGTTTTCTTGTGGTCCGTGGAATTATCTTTCTGTGCCTATGTCAAGGAAAAGTTTAGACAGCAATTCCAACTATGTAAATCCTGGAGAACTAATAAAGGAAGATGAGAGGAAGTAAAAAATTGATTTGACTCTGTTTAAGCAATACTAATTACAGTCATTCATATAAACTATTACCATTTATGCCTAAAAACCATGCAGAGCACTAATTCTATACTATCATTAAATGTGTTACATTAACTTTGCTCTAAGCTTTATTTAATTAAATTAATAACCTCTGTGTTTTTTATGCTCACATGTCAGTGAGCTAGTCATGAAGGAATGTTGTACAGTGCTAAAAAAAACAACTGGAGGGAAGGCAGACGGAACCTCTGATAGGTGTGTGCTCCCAGCCCTCCCTCACAAGGGCTGAGTCCACCGCAAAGAAGCACTGGGAATCCAGGTGGGCATCAGTGATCCTGGGCCCAAACAGACTTATACAGGGAACCAAGCCTTTGGAAATGCACTGGAATAAAACTGGCCTCCCGGGAGACTGCCCAGGCCTGAATGACTTTCGAGGTTGAGCCCTGACTCATGATCAACCTGAACCAGACACAAGAAGCCAGCTCAGGACTCAGAGCCCTGGGGGCTGATCCCAGAGCCAATTCATTTCCTCCCTGTGACCTTGGGAAAGGGCTCTGACCTTAGATCCCAGGGTAGCACCTGCTTTGCTTTCCTCTCAGTATTGTCGTGATGAATGACAAACAAGTGAGAAGGTTTTAGAACTACAAAGCCCTAAAGAAAGGTAGGGATTATTTATTATGGTAATTATGATCTGAGGCTGGACCAGCATTTCCCCCAAGGGAAAGATGGTCTTAGTTTTAAGGACAAAAGGACTGCTGGGTTTGAAAAGGGTCAGAGGCAATCAGGAAGATGAAGAACAGAAAGCTCAGTCAATAAAAACTGCTGTCAGCCCAGTCCCTTAGAGACAAGGCTGTGTGTGTGTGTGTGTGTGTGTGTGTGTGTGTGTGTGTGTGTGAGAGAGAGAGAGAGAGAGAGAGAGAGAGAGAGAGAGAGAGAGAGATGCAGAGCCCAAGCGTGCATCTGCAGGGAGTTGTGGGGACAACAGTGGTGAGGGACATCTAAAAAGATGTGTGCTCACGGTGTAGTGTCTCAGCCAGGCACACCATATTCTGCCACCAAAGGAAAAGGTAACCGTTTATGTTTGCTTATTATATACATTTTTGTTGTCACAATTTCTAAAACCACTCTTCTTGCCTGATACACACACAGACTTGGGAGGTCTTCTCCATGAGGATTTCCCCATCTATTCCAACCCTCACTGACACTTTCTCTGAACACTTGAGACACCATGTATCCTTATATGACATTTAATTTTAAAGTACTGAACAACTGTTTATGTTTGGGTTTGTGCTGTCTTGATGAGGTTATAAACTCTCAGACATTTAATTTAAAAGTGCTGACCATTTGGGGGGAACACTGGATTCCAGGGGAACTGAGGAATTTCAGGGTTTGAAGGCTGCCTGATCCAACCACTTATTTTTCCAGTGTTAAAATCCTTGCCACAATAACCCTACCATATATTTACTCAAGCTATGTTAGACTACCTCTAGTGACAAGGAACTTGCTGGATCTCTAAGCAACGCTTTCATTTTTGGAATATTCTGGCTCATAGAATTATGTCTTTCTATGACTGTATCCTTCCTCCCTGTAAAAACCTTTTATATATTTGAAACAGCATTAAGACTTTAAGGAGTAGCTCTGGGTTCAGGCTATACTGCTTCTTCTAACCATGCTTCACATGGAGTATTTTTCTTTCTTTCTTTCTTTCTTTCTTTCTTTCTTTCTTTCTTTCTTTCTTTCTTTCTTTCTTTCTTTCTTTCTTTCTTTCTTTCTTTCTTTCTTTCTTTCTTTCTTTCTTTCTTTCTTTCTTTCTTTCTTTCTTTCCTCCCTCCCTCCCTCCCTCCCTCCCTCCCTCCCTCCCTCCCTCCCTTCCTTTTCTTTCTTTCTTTTCTTTCTTTCTTTCTTTCTTTCTTTCTTTCTTTCTTTCTTTCTTTCTTTCTTTCTTTCTTTCTTTCTTTCTTTCTCTTTCTTTGCAAGTCCCCTCACCATTGCCTTTACTTCTTTCAAAATGAGTTCTAACTGAGCTTTCTCAAGTCATGGAGCCACCAAACTGAATGTCCTGTGTATGAAGTCTGGTCAATGTAGATCAGAGATGGACTACTGCTTCTCTTATTCTAGATACCGCCTATCTATTCATGCAACCTAACATCACATGACTTTTAGGTGGCCACATCCTAGTCGAATGCTGAACCCATCTGTCAACTAAGAACTCTAAGCTTTATGGCTCTGTGATTGTTTTTGGTTTAAAGATGGTGTTACTGAATCACATCTCTCTCACTTTGTGCTTCTGCCGTGGGCTTTGTGGATTTTGGGGAAATCTCAAGTGTAATTTGATGTCATGTTTCTTAGATTCAGTTCATATTTCCAGCCTGTCACTGTCTTAATGCACCCCAAGAGGTTGTTCAATGTACTCAGTGACCTCCAAGTTTTGTTGATATCAAAAAGTTTCAATACTAATGTAAACTAAATAATCTATAATGTTTTGATTACTTCTTTTATCTGAGAGTTATTTAGAGGGCTGTTTTTTAAAAAACATATAAACTATTGGCTTCCAGTTTTATTGTATTACAATAAAATATACTGGTAAGGAATTTACTTTTTGGAATCTATTAACTTTTCCCTTGTAACTAAAAATGGTATCAATTTTATATAAGTTTTATGAGAAGAATGTATTTTATTATAGGGCACACACTCTACATTCATCTTTTAAATTAAGCCTGCTGGTTGATGGTTTCAAATACTATATATGTTCAAAGTACTTTTTGCCTGACTAATGTGTCAAATTTGAGATGTTTGCTAAAGTTTTCTAAAATTCTTCTTACATCTTGTTTTTAATCAGATTTCCTTTGTTTTTCTAAAAGTATCTGATCTATATTTTTGCTGCTATGTTGTTTGGTGCATAAAGGTTTACATCTGTTGAATTTTCTTTATGGATGGAACTTACACTACAAAATATTCCCCTTTATCTCCCTTTATTTATGCCATTGGTAAAATTTTTGAAGAAGACAAGGACAATAATACAGTTCTATGAGCTACTAATTAATAAATGTGGGCATTAATATCAAATCTGTCTTCTATTAGCTATTCTCAAACATCCCTGCCCACATCCAGGGCAGTGTTTAATTATTTCATTGTTTGCTATCTATGCCTAGTTATTTTGAGGTATAAGTGGAAGAGGAGATAGAGAATAGATGGGGGGAAAAAAGGAAAGAAAAAAATACATGATTCCTGAGAGGGATAGAAGGACAAGTTTGTGAAGGAGCCAGCCAGAGTAAATAATAATCATAAGTACTAATATTTATCCTCTCCTTCCACTGTGATGCTGGATGGCTCCTCTAACATATTCCAGGATGATCTAGGTCATAACCACCCTGCTGACAGCTATGGTTGGGTCAGAGCTCATCAGACCCAGAGTTAAAAGGCCTCAGTCCAAATCTTGGTTCTGGCATTTATAAACTTTTGAGTCTTGGATAAATCATATTACCTCAGTGAGCCTGAGGTTATCTGTATCTGAAAAATCAGATAGTAAGATCTACTTTAGAAATGGGTTGTGAAGATTAAATAGGAATATGCATGTGGGAGTGCCTAACATGAAGGGTAGCAGGAGACTACATTTAATCAGTTCTAATTAAATGAGTTCTCGGATTCTCCAGGGGCCTGTGGACCCCATTTTCAGAGTTGGTACTCTATAATTCCTTCAGAGTTCATCCAAGGAGCAAGTAGAAGCTACAGGGAAACCGTGCAGGAATATGGTATATGGGTGTGAAGACGTGTGCTGGAATGGAGAGGCATTAGGGAACAGAAGACGAGGGGATGGGGGCTCAGGAGAGAAGAGTAGATGTGGAAAGAGGTCTATAACATCATTAACAACATTAAAAAGTATTGATTAGGCCTTCCCCAAAGCAACAATTTAGGCAAAATAATGTAGACTTATGGAATGGTCTCTGAACACCAGGGATGTAGCTCCTACAAATCCCAAGTCCAATGCCAAAGTGGCACGGGGGGGAAACAGGCAGGCGCCCCCCACCACGCTGGGCTCCAGCTGACTGTGGTTCTGTGACCACAGAGCCCCACACGGAGGGCGGTGGAGAAAGCTGCCTGCTCTGGTGGCAGGAAGGATGGCAGGGTTGTCAGGGGAAACGGTTAAAAAGGCTGGGTCCAAGAAAGGGAGATGCTTAACAGTGAAGGGAAAGAGCAACAATTATGAACAGAGGATGCCACAGGGACGGTGAGGAATCTGAAAGAAGGAGTCCTCCTGAAGTCCAGTACGAAAAGCTCAGGTCCAGCTCAGAGAATGAAATGTCGCCCAGTGTGTCGATGGCAGATGCCCCACCCTTTAAAGGGGGAGCATAAGTGTCTGTGCTTGTATGTGTGTGTGTGTGTACGCACACACGTGTGGTGGTGGAGACTGAAGGCTGGGATTTGTGGGAAAAGGGTAGGTGTTGGGAAAACAGCTGTGTTAGGCTTGCTCGCTTGTACTTTGCCTGATTCGTATATGAGCAAATGGCAGCGCCATGTGTCTCTAGCCTATGTAAGGCTATGGGGTGCTTCTCCTCAGCACGGATTGCCTGCCCGCCACCAGGAGGGGCCACTTTTTTAAAAAACTTATGTTTTACTTTTTTTTTTAAGTTTATTGTACTAATATGGATTCAAGTGTCTCACTCAATATAACACCCTCACCCTGAGGGGCCATTTCTGCTGTTTGTTTGCATGAGAAGCAGTTTCCCCCTGCCTGTTTGCTCATCTGCCATTGCAAGATGCATTAAATGGGAATGGTCCACCGCTTTCTGGCTCCGCAGTTCCTCTATTGTCTGCCCAAATCCAGTGTGAACCTGCCTGGCTTCAATCACCAGCATTACATCTGGCATAGTGGGCAGGATTCAGATCAGATTGGTATATGGAGCTGCCAACATATTTGAAGGGTGGGGTAGAGGAGTGGTCATTTTTCTCCAGTGTATGATTTCCCATGGCTGTCCTTTTGGGGGCCACAGGCTGGATGTTATTTACAGCCCTGCGAGAAGAAACCAAGAGCTCTGGGCAAGAGGCTACCCAAGGTCAAAGGCTCCACGATGAGCTGCAACAATGATATGAGCTGGAATGGTCATTGGAAAAAGAGTTGTAGATTTGAGAACTTCAGGTCAGGTTGCAGGTTGAGAACCAGCCACAGTGTGAACTGGAATGAGCTCTGGAGAAGGAGGCCAACTGGGTTTGAGAGCTTCAGTGTGAGATGCAGGCTGAGCACCAACAGTGCCTGGAACTAAAATGGTCTCTGGAGGAGGAATTACAGGTTCACAAGCTGCAATTTTCCCTAGAAGCTGGATGTTGACAATGACAGTCGTTAGAGAAACAACTGTGGGTTCAAGACCTCAAGCTTCAGCTTCAGGCTGAGAGCCGGCAGCTGCAGGAGCCAAAGTCGGCGCTAAAGAAGGAACAGCATCCGTGCCAGCAAAGTGGCTCTGAGTCAGTGGTTGTAGTCGCTTGCAACTCTTCTGAGGAGGAGGTTTGGGCTGAAACTCCATTGGCAGACTCAGAGCCAGTGGTCACCCAGAAGGTAAAAACCCAGCAGCCAAGAGTGCCTCAGGGGCGGCACAACTGCCTCCATGGTAGAGGAGCACTCTGTGGTCCAGCCCTACACCCAGGGAGAGCTGATAGAGTTGGGGGAAAAATTCAGGCAGAAACCCACCAAGTGCCTGGCAGCTGGGTTGCTGCAGCTGAGGGACCTAGGGGGTGGATGGCATCATGCTCTCTGGAAGAGAGGTGGAGAAATTGGCCACCATCACCCTGCACTCGTCCTCGAGGCAGCATCTTCAGAACTGCCATGACAATCCAGGAAACCAGACCCTATTAGAATGGGTGATGGCTGCCACTCATACAGTCTGGCAGAATGCTGGGGACTTGCTGGAGGCAGTGGGTCAATGGTAATCCTATAGTGAGCTGCCCCAGGTCCTTCGGGATCTAGGTATGAAGAATGCTGCTTTCAACTTGAGGTCCTGTGGGCCAGGTGAGGAAGTGTTTACAGCAGGGATGAGGAACCTTATTCTCTGTAGCACCCTGTCAGCCTTTTTTTGGTCATTGAGCCTCTATGTGGGGCAGCACATCAATGTGGTTACACAGACAGTGGCATATTTGGGGGAGGGGAGGCAGCACAGAATCATACGGCTGTGAGGGCTGCTGCCCGTGTTACCCTCCAACTAACAAGAGGGAAGGGCCCGTGAAGGTTACCCAGACACAGATATGGGTAGATTTGATTGTGGCCAAGGCAGATAGAGAGAAATTAGATGGCAAGCCTAATAAAGGCGTATTGGAGCTTTGGCGGCAGCTTGAGTTAGAAAAGAGATTTCAGTCGCTGAAAAAGCCAGGGAAGCGGGTGGCCCAGGCATCTGCCAGGAAAATGGCTGGTGTTCAGGTTATAAGGTCCCCAAGACCCATTGTTCCAGTTTGAATGGGGGAAGGGCGAGGGACCCATTGACAGGGAGGGGTGGGGGCCAGAGGCCACATGTGAAATTGGCCATCCATTGGTCCCCTTCTAATGTGCAGCAGGTGTTGGCATTATAAGGCAATAGGTGTTTTTTTTTTGTTTGTTTGTTTGTTTTTTTTAACAGCAGTAGCAGCTAAGAGAACTATTAAGGTGACACAGACCTTCAATGTGTTTGACCCCGCCAGGCCCTGTGAGCTAGTTGAGGGGTTTGAATGGGGCTTGTGGCAATAGATAACATGCTATGGAAAGGTGCTGAGGCCTGTTAATAAACAGCTGTGTGGCTAGTTGCCTGTAATGGGCCTTCACCTTGGTGATTTGCACCGACAGCTGGGCTGTCTATCATGGACTGATTCTGGGCTGTGACCAGAAGGGGCACTGGCTCCCTTGAGGGATGGACATCACCTGTGGACAGTACTATGAGAGACCCTGATGGGGGGGCTGGCCTGGCACTGGTGGAGGCCCTGCTGCGCTGGTTCTCATCCAGTTGCAGAGGTGCACCCGGGACACTTTACAGTTTCCATGGACACAGCCCTGGACTATACAGGCCCTCCTACATACCATGGGGTAGGGAGTTAGAGATGGGCCTCCAGGTAACACCCTGGCCAAAGTGCTCAGGGAGACATTGTGAAGGGCATCTTTGTAATTTCTGTAATTATTTGTATTTTTCTGAAGCTAGAAACAGGGAGAGACAGTCAGACAGACTCCCGCATGCGCCTGACCAGGATCCACCCGGCACGCCCACCAGGGGGCGACGCTCTGCCCACCAGGGGGCGATGCTCTGCCCCTCCGGGGGGTCGCTCTGTCGCGACCAGAGCCACTCTAGTGCCTGGGGCAGAGGCCAAGGAGCCATCCCCAGCGCCCGGGCCATCTTTGCTCCAATGGAGCCTTGGCTGCGGGAGGGGAAGAGAGAGACAGAGAGGAAGGAGAGGGGGAGGGGTGGAGAAGCAGATGAGCACTTCCCCTGTATGCCCTGGCTGGGAATCGAACCCGGGACCTCTGCACACCAGGCCGATGCTCTACCACTGAGCCAACCAGCCAGGGCCAATTACTGTAATTATTGTATACTTTTTGCTGTTGCTGTAATCTCTGTTCCCTGTCATGTAGATTGTGAAGCAAGCAACCTGAAAGGGGTGTAATATGGGGCAGCTGTGTTAGGCTTGCTTGCTGGTTTACCGGCTGCAAGCTCTTTGCCTGATTAGAGCATGAGCACATGGCAGCCCCACGTGTATGTGGCCTATATACGTCTATGGGTGCTTGCACTCAGGGGAGTGTGGATGCACGGATTGCCCGCCCACCACTGTGAGGGGCCATCTTGCTGTTTGTTGGCCTGAGAGGCAGTTTCCCCTGCCTGTGTGCTTGTCCACCATTGTGAGACTTGATTAAATGGAATGGCCCAACCCTTTCTGGCTCCGCAGTTTCTTTACCGTCTGCCCGAATCCAATGTGAGCCTGCCTGGCCTCGGCCACCAGCATTACACGCACCAAGGACACTTTCTTCAGTGGACATAGCCCCGGACTATAGGCCCTTCCACCGACCGTGGGGTAGGGGGCTGGAGGTGGGAGTCTAGTTAACACTTTGGGCGGTGCTCAAGGAGACATTGTGAATTATTGTACAATTATTGTGATTATTGTACAACTTGTGCTGTTGCTGTAGTCTTTGTTTAGGTAATGTACCTCACTCCTTTCACAGGGGTCATTACGGAAGGTACCTGCTGCATAGATTGAGAGGAAAGCAACCCTAAAGGGGCGGAATGTGGGGAAAACAGCTGTGTTAGGCTTGCTCGCTTGTACTTTGCCTGATTAGTATGTGAGCCCGAGGCACTGCCGCATGCGTATAGTCTGTATAAGGCTATGAGTGTTTGCCCTCTGCATGGACTGTGGATTGTGAATTGCCACCGTGAGGGGCCATTTTCCTGTTCTTTTGCCTGAGAAGCAATTTTCCCCTGCCTGTTTGCTTGTCCACCGTTGTGAGAATGTATTAAACAGGACTGGCTGACCGCTTTCCGGCTCCTCAGTTCTTCTACCGTCTGCCCGAATCCAAAGTGGGCCTGCCTGGCCTTGGCCACCGGCAGTACAGTGGGGGTGGGGAACAATGAGCCTCATGAAGTGTAGGATTGGGTTCTGAGAGGCCTTTACAGTTTACAGGGAATTAACTGGAAGGTCAGACATAGTTAGCAATAACTTACCCTGCCAGCCTCCCATGGGGGTTGTGAAAACTAATTAACCTTCACAAAGTGCTCTGCACACTGAGAGTTAAGGTACCACACTAGAGTAAAGCATTAATTCTCAGTACCACTGGGGTGCCAGTTAATAACACACAGGCCAAGACCTTCCTGCTGTAGAAGATTACTGGTCAAAATATTTTATTCTTGTTCCCTCTCTCCTTTGCCTTCACTCAGGAACAAAATCCGTTCAGATTTCGGAGGGTCTCAGAAAGTTGTACGGTTTACTTTCTAGGTTCTAGGCAGGGATGTGCTGAAATCATTCCAGGAGAAGAGGACCTTCTCTCTTCCCTAAATGAAGGTGTAGTCTTGACCGTGGACCGAACATATGACATTTCTCTACGTTTTCAATACATTTCAGACACTTGACCTTAAGGCAGCGCTTCAGAAATGGCCACCAGCCATGGAGAGTCAACATCCTTGCTTCACGTGCTTCTACACATGCAGGCAATGGCCCGATTGATCAATGTCTCCTCGCTACCAAAGTCTGGTGAAAAGTAGATGCAAAGGAGGAAGGACCCATCTCCTCCCCATCATCGACTGTGAGCTTAAAAAGCTCATGTATTCTACCTCATTTGTTTCACATGGGAAGGAAATGAGGGTCAAGCAGTGAAGTGAGCAGCCTGTGGGCACCCAGACTCGCTGGCCAGAGTAGGGGGAGAACCCAGGCCCCAAATCCCAGCCCCATGTTCCATCCACAACAGCAGACTGTCTTTCCAAGCACACTCAGTGTTAGAACTGACAACTCACTACATTTGCATTTAGGATTGTCTACGATCCACACTCCATCTGGAGCTTGTCAATTGTGGAATGAGCAGAAACGAGCAAGGAACGGGACCGACGGCCTGCACTCCAGGGCTGGGGAGGGCCACGGTCACGGCCAAGGCCTGACTCCCTTTTCCACGTCCCCCCCACCCCCTGCCCCACATGCGCTGATCCCAGAGTGAAGACTCTGGACTGGAAAAGTCTTGATTAGTCTGCTATTTGTCAGAGAGCAAAACGGAAGCCAGTTCAGCCTCAGCCAGCTCTAGTGGGTGAGATGAGATGGTGAGAGACTCGGGCTTGCCACTGTCCCCTGACACCTGCTCCAGGCAGCTGCAGTCTCTGGACAGCAAGAGGAAAAACTCTGTACTGAAAATTCTTATTTAAGGTTTTTTGTTTGCCTGAAAACAGTCTCTCTTGGACTCTCTAATTCTCTCTCTCTCTCATGCGCACACATGCACACACGATTAGAGCACAGCTTAATAAAAGGAAAACAAGAATGTGTAGAAAATTCTGTAAGGCTGTGAAATCGCCAATTGAATTTTCAAGATGGATGGTTTCTGTCTAATTAGATTCTGCTGTCTTGTATAAACCAACTTTGCAGCTTTATCCCATCCTATAAAGCAAACCATTCTTCATTAGTTAGGTTTACAAATGCTGCCCACGGAGCACGCAGAGCACAAATGGTCCTCACCTTTCCCCTCGCTCTCAGGGCGATGTTCACAGCGTGCTGTGCCTCAGATAGTAACACACCAATAAAACACAGGAACCTGATTAAGCCAGAGCTTTATCACCTCGAGCCCTCACTGAGAGCTTACCTTTACTCTCTGAGCAAGAGTAAAATTACAGACCAGAAGGGTACCCTGGGTGTACCTTTTGCAGGCTAAGTATATTCTAGAAGGATGAGCTGCAGCAGCGTCTCTCAAAGTGTGATCTGTGGCCTGCCCGCATCAGGACCACTGAGTGTGCGTGCTAAGATGCACCTTCCTGGGCCCCTCCCCCAGACACTTATTTAGACTCTCTGGGGGAGGGACCTAGGAATCTACCTTTTAATCAAGATTTGCTGGTCATTCTGGTGCAAGCTAGCATTCAAGACCCATGCCGCGAAGGCCCTCCACAGGTCGTACATCAGGGCCACCTGCCATGTATGTACCGTAGATGATGCTTTGTTTGCCCCACCTGGAGGCAAGGCCAAGGGAACCAGGACCCTGCTCCCCCAGAGACCCTCAGGCCCCTGAAGCTCCATGTCACAGAACAGCAATTCTCAGGCTGGTGTCGGGCTACCGGGTATTAGAGTTGGGCTGCCTGCCAGGCTCCAAGACACATTCTCTCCTGGCCTGGGCACGGTCCCAGAGCCCAGGGAAGTAACTCTAGACAGAAGGGGCCTGGAGAGTGACTAGGCAGGGGCTGCAAGTTGAGGGCCTGTGCATTTCCAAGAAACGGCCTGAGGGCTGACTCACTTGGATAAGGAAAGACTGTGTAGAAACTGATTCCAATGAGGGCATGGGGCATGTCTACGCTGCCAAGGCCAACTGTGATTTACTAGGATGAGGGTTAGGAGGCCTCAGTGACATTCTCAGGCCATGGCGCTGCAACCAGGGCAGGCAGAGCATAGCCTGTGGCCGGACTTTGATCTAGAAATCCCTTTTTTTTCTCCCTGTAATGCCGGTGGCTGAGGCCAGGCAGGTCCAGATTGGATTCGGGCAGACGGTAGAGAAACTGCGGAGCCGGAAAGCGTTGGGCCTTTACTGTTTAATAGAATCTCGCAATGGTGAACGAGCAGCCAGGCGGGGGAAAACCCCTTCTCCAGCAAGGAAACAGTAAGTGGCCCCTCTCAGTGGCAGGCATGCAATCCGCACATCCACCATCCCCCTGAGCATAAGTACCTACCCATAGCCTCACACAGGCCACACACACGTGGCTCTGCCATGCGCTCATGCACTAATCAGGCAGAGGGCTTGCAGCCGGTAAACCAGCAAGCAAGCCTAGCACAGCTGCTCCACACTCCCCAAAGCCCAAAGCACTCTCCAGACACAGCCAATTCATCCTTACCCCTAGCTTGGGGTTTAAATTTTGGTAAGAAACCCAACCAGGCCAATTATCCAACCTCCAAAGTCAGAATGCCTCAGAATATTTTGTAAATACAGACTTGGCATCCCCACCCTAGACCAAGTGAACTGGGCACTCCAGGGGCATGAACTTGGCATGCCCTAGAGACTCTGGTGAAAGGCCCAGATCTGCTCCTGTCTCCAGACAGCATCATTCCATGTCCAGAGAGTTCAATTCACTCTTCCAAGGAAAGGTAAATGGGGAGGATGCATCCATAGCAAAGAAATTCCTAATTCTAATGGCTAGAAGTTCCTCCTTGGTCTAAACTATATCCCTCGTGGTAAACGCAAAGTTCTCCGTGCCTCTGCACAGTGGACACAGCAGAGTGGCGAGGAGGCAACCTAACCCGCTTCCTTGGAGAGAAGTAGAGGAACTGGGCTTTAGGTTCCTGCGTTTGACCTTGTCCCCCACCTCACCCCATAAGACTGTGGCTACTTCCCAGTGGACATGAAATAGTGTCAAACATTGTACCCAGGCTTCCAACTGAAATCTGAGATTTCCTCAACCTCTGCCTCGAAGGACAAGGGCCTAGGAGATCGAATGCTCCCAGACTTGCCTCTTCCCCTCTTCCCAATAGGCAGATTAAAAGAATGCATGGCAGTGAGGTAAGGAAGGCTCAGGGTGTTTCTGACAATGCCTCAGAGGTTGGGTCTCCTGACGTCAGCTTTCAAGAGCTTTCCCCCAGCACTCAATGTAGTTGCATCCTCCTGCCTCCCAGAACCTGGAGATGAACCAGAAGAGGAAGCTGGGAAACCTGTTTCACTCACCACAGCAGAACTGTACCCCTGAGGGGTGTGGCCCAGCCTGGGGAGCTGGGGCAGGAAGTCCGTGTTCTGCTTGACCTGGTTAAGGCCAGATTTCCCTCAAGGCCAGCCCATCTCCTCTGGGCCCAGTGGGAGAAAGAAACAAGGTGTGTGGTTTGGAAAAGCAGGGATAAGCAGAGGCGGCTGCTGCCAATGGCAATGCTGTCTTGTGTTTCAACAGCATGGGAATTTTCTGGCCAGCTTTGTGGCAGAATTTTTACGGTATAAGCCCTGTCTCATCAGTGTGATCATAAACTTCAAAGATAGGGACTCTGTGTTCTGTTTGCTTACTCAGAGCCTGGCATGGATATGTGCTCATTACACATGGGCTACTAGAAATGTGTGGATCGTGTACGTGGTTCGTAGCCCTGAATGGTAATGACTGGAGCGCCCATCACCATCTCCGGGACAGGTGTCCATTTCCCAGGTGGAACTGAAATGTTACTCCCTGCACTGAAAAGCGAGCTGTGAGGGGCCTGGGAGATGCACTGACACTTCTCAGGACTCCCCAGCTCCAGGCTGAATAAGGCCATTTCCTAGTGCTTCCTTTCTCTGCCTTCACCAACACCCAGACACGGCCCTCCCACAAACAAGCCCAAACTTCCAAGCTCATTTCCTAGAAGATGCCCCAGAATCACTTCCCTTCAGTCTGAGTCATGTGTAAAGAATCCCATTTAAATGTTCTGTATGCTCTTGGGGATTCTGGTTTTCTGTTTGACTTCTGGATTATCACAGCGATTATATATTATCTTGTCCAGACATAACCCAGAAGTAGGATGTGACCAACTTTATTTTTCTTGTCTTGAAGAGAAGAGAATAAAAGAGACTCTAATGGAATTATTATGTTACATATAATAAGTGTGAGCACTATTTCATGAAACTTTTGTTTCAGTTAAACACACGTTTAGGTGTATGGAAGTTTCAAAGTCAAGTGCCTTTCTTCTAGTGGTGAGTCACAACCACAAAAAGTTTGAAGAATACCAATCCCATCTTCATTCAACACCAATAAGGAAACTAATGCGCACGGAGGTAAAGCAAGCTGCCTACGCTCACGTAGCTGGTCAGTGGCAATGCCTAGGCAAGAACTCGGGTTTCTCCTTGCCTGTTGTAGTGCTCTGCTCACTGCAGCCTGAAGTTCTCTGGTTCTGCACCCAGAACACACCCCTGGAATGGGACTGGCCCGAGAGCTCAATGAATCCTCAACCCCACCAGAGCTCCGAGCAAGGAGTGGGCCTTCCTCCACTGATCCCAGGGTGGGTATAGCTGGCAGGGATGTCAACAGTGGGCACTGAGGACTAGAACCTTTGGCTGAGCTAGTTTTGCACATGCAGCCAAGACTGACCTTGACATTCACCTAAAAAAATTTTATGCAATCACTAAATTAGAGCAAAGGCACTAATAAAGGCCCTTTAAGATGGATATGAGGGCTAAGAGGCCCTGCAGCGAGTCAGAGCACTGGTCTCTCTCTGCAGGAGTGTGGGCCAGCAGAGCAGCGTCCTGCAGGTGGGATTCCAGGCCAGGGCTGGCTCACTGCCTCCCATTCAGACTGCAATCACCCTCACCCCCTCAGAGAACAGGAGCACCCTCCTCTCTGGAGAGTACTGCCTGACTTTTGCTGTAGCTCTTGGGGTGATCAGCACTGTGGTCAGAGAGGAACAGAGGTGCGGTGAGGGTCAGAAACTAATCCAGCCCCCTCACTTTACAGGTGGGAAAACCAAGCCCAGAGACTTGAGCAAGGTCACAGAGCTAGCTGGTTGGAGAGCTACACGTGACTCCACCCCAGAGCTCCCGATTCCCACACACGAGGCACCTGGACATGTTAAAGTGCAGATTCTGTAGGTTTGGGGCAAGGCCTGGAATTCTGCATTCCTAAGAAATTTCCGGGTGATGCCGATGCTGCTGGGTGCATGAACCCCACTTTGAGCAGCAAGGTTCTATGCCAGGCTGCCTGGAAGGGGAAAGGTATTCTTACATTTTCTTTCTGATTGTATGAAGGCCTAAACTTTCCACCTCAATCCAGCAAATCCTCTAAGACCCTCAAACATTTAAAACAATAAGCAGTCTTATTTTAACATTCATCAAATACTTATGGACCTGCACTGTCCTAAATGTTTACATATGTTATCACATTTGATCCTCAGAACTCTGAGATGGATACTATTATCATGCCAATTTTACAGATAAGGAAGCTGAGACTCAGAGAGGTTAAGTAACCTGGCCTAAGTCACACAGCAAGTAAGTGGCAGAGCCAATATTCTAACTCAGATCTGTCGGGCTCACGGATTTATCAGCTAAAGACTACAATGGAAGTGGATGCTCAACTCCTCCTTTCTCCGAGGCACAGGGGTCCTCTCCCCAGAAGGCTGGTAACACTGCTCCAGCCAAACTGTGTTTTCTCCAGCACTACGTGGTCACAACTTCCTCATAACTCAGGGTCCTAAAGGTATTGTTTCTCAGACCTGTGTGTACCTCGTGGACCTCCACAAGTTATCTTTACAGTTAATGTGGGGAAGGCAGCAAAGGGGCTTGAGGTAATGTGTGGATAGCTGACCTACACAGGAAAACACATGGAGATCTCTTTTTAAATTAGGGGCTTGCTTGCTGTCATCCAGGCCATGCCCACACAGACTCGAAACATCGCCCCCTGGAGGCGGCGCTGGGAACCAGGAAGCTTGATGGAGAAGCACCTGCATAGAGGGGTGTGTGGTCTGGGTTGGGATTGCTGAGGATTCCTATGGCATTATGAGCCCATCTCCAGGCGGGTGAGAGTGCGGAGCTGAGGACGGACAGGACCAGCTCGGCCTGCTTCCCAGCTCATCCCAAACCCAGCCCTGCGTTGTGGCTGCATGTTAAAGATTATGTATCATCCTTAGTGACACCATGTTTCCCAGCACACAAAATCACTGAACAGAGTTCCCATGCACACTCTCTCCCTTCCCACAGGCGAATGGGCATCACCAGGCCTGTCCTGCACCTGTGGCCCAGAGGTGCCTGGCTGACTCCCATTAGATTCCTAAGCAGCCTCTTCACATGTCGGCGTTCACCTGGCCTGGTCCGGCCTCCTCCAGGCGGGAGAGGGAACCTAGAAATCACTAGTTATCTGGAGAGGCCCGGGGGCAACGAGGGTAGCTGGAGAGGTATGAGACCACAATGGCAGAGAGTGATCAGGAGGGGGAAAGTCAGTGACCCACCGGCCAGTCCAGAGTTGGGAGGGTAGGTCCAGTGTGCTGGAGCCTTCTGTCTAGAGGCAGGTGGAGTGGTTTTCCCACTGGTCTTGGGTGCCAGGCTGTCTCCCTCTGAAACCTGGCTCTGCCACTTACAAGGTGTGTACTCTGGAGCTTGTTACTTAACCTTTCAGTCCCTTTATTGCCTCATCTGTAATGTGGATAATAATAAATCCAAATGAGCTAGTGTATATAAAGTATTTAGAATATGCCTAGCATATGGGGAGGGCCTAATAAGTGTGAACAAGGGCTTAAACATATACATATGTGTATACACATACACATGTTATAATAACTATAGGGCTGGTCCCCCACTCTGGAGTAACAGAATATAAGACAAGGTACCCTTCACATTCCTGTTTCCCACACAGGTGCACAGAGAGCAGATGAAGGTACCTACTTCTTTAGGGCACATTCCAGTTCATTCTTTTCTTCGTGGGCTTCTTGGAGCTGGGAGAAAATTCTGGCCAAGAAATCCTCGAAGTTGGACAGTAAATGAGGCTCATCCTTCTTCAGCTGCAGCCAGAGTTCCTTGACATCACTTTCACTGCAAGGGGAAAGGGGACATTAATGGAGGACGATGGAAATGAGGCTTTAAAGGAACACAGAAGTCCCCAGACGTGAAGTGGACAGGCATAACGATGACAGTGGCGAACATTTATCGCGTGCTTGCTGTGTGCATGTTAGCTCATTCTAGCTCCCGGCAACCTCAGAGGCAGTGCTGCCATCTCCCGTCTACAGATGAGGAGGCAGATGAGGAGAGGAGAGGTGAAGTGAGGTGTCTCAGACCACTTAGCCAGTAAATGATGAAGCCAGGAGGCAAGCTCAGGGCGGTGGTGGCCCCGTGTTGGCCTCCTTACCTGCCTCGCCTGGCTGCCTCTGCACCTCCATCTTTCTCGATGGGTTGGTGGTGCTGAGCACGTACAGCCACGTGCTGGCACATCTGGGATGCCCAGAAGACGAAAGGAGGGTGGGAGTCGAGGGCATGTGAGGACAAACTCCTGTGGAACTACTTGAGAGAGCTTGTCACCCTAGGAAGGAAAGTCCTCACAGCTGAGAAGGAAAGATGTACCATCTGATGGATGGCAGAAGGCAGTTGTCACTGTGGGAAATGGAAGAGAATAGGCAACACCCCACTGGGCACCAGGAATGACTGACAGGTGGAAGGAAGGGAAGCAGCAAGCCTGAAAGATGTGTGCACACATGTGGGAAGACAAAGTCGGGAGGGACAGAGCAGACAGAGAGACAAAGACATAGAGGGACAGGGCCAGGAACCGCCCCCATCCCTCCAAACAGGCACACTGGCATGTACGTGTGAGCACACACAACCACAGAGACACCTAGGGGTATGCTGATCCGCAGGGAAGAATAGGAAGGTGGCGTATATCATGGACACTACTCTCCTCTCTGGAGTATCTCAGTAATTGACAGCCCATGATCCCCCAAACCCAGAGTGCAATCTAATTTGCACCCCAGCAAATTATAAAACCACTATGTTGTGATGTGTAGCTATGACAAGAAACCCTCAGGATAAAGAATAAAATTTTTTGTGCTTGTATGTATAATAAGCACCATATTTGAGAAACTTTCCTCAGAATTGATATTTGATAATGCCATGTCTGCAATGTGCCTGGAACATAGATATTATTCTGAGAAGAGGCCAACTGAGAAGGAGACCTACCTCTCATTAGTTATCACATCATCTATCCAACTGTTCTTCCTCTTTCTCTCACTCCATCTCATCCAAACATCCACCAACTCATCTAGACCTTCCATCCATCATCCATCCATCCATCATCCATCCATCCATCCATCATCCATCCATCCATCCATCCATCCATCCATCCATCCATCCATTCATACATCATCCATCCATCCATCCGTCCATCCATCCATCCTTCCACCAACCTACTCATCTGTTCACCTAACAAGCATTTATTATCTGTTGAAAACCTAGCCTAGAACTGGATGACATGAGGGCATCCAGGAAACAACTGAAGGGGAGAGGAGAAAGGAGCCTCCTTGTTCCCCATGAGTTCCATTTTCCCCACACAGAACACGTGGTGGCTATCCACTTTATTATATAGGCACACTGGAGATGGCACAAACGTTTCAGATTTAAGAGGTTTCTGGGGGATACCACAGTGGCCTCCTGTCACTGTGACAGGTTGCTCCCCTCATGAAGTAAATGTATTATAAAAATCAAGATCCGTCTTGCTAGCCTAGATCTGTCTCTTCACATCTGCCAAGTTCCTAATGGAGCCTGGCAGAGCCAACAACTCGGCTAAAGCCTCCGGTGAGATTTGCAGACCCACCTGACCCTCTTCCAAAGCGCTTTGAACCACTTAGTCATGACCATGTCACCTCCCCAAGATTTCTGGAGAAAGTATTTCAACCCTTGATAAAAAAATAAAAAAAATAAAAATCCAGGTCCATAAGCAGCAAAATCATCAGTGAATCAGACCACTTACAAAGTTAGGAGTGCAGATGTCCAGTCTAGCACCAGGGTACTTCTCCTGGAAAGACTCAGGTGTACGAAGCTAGAAGAAATTCTGGGAGGCCAATCTGTCCGTCTCCCTACTTCCCGGACAGCACACAAACCATCTTGGTGAGGAAATCTTAAAGTCTTCACAGCCTCCTCTATTTCCTGTCCTGGAGTCCTGTGGTCCTGACCCTCACGCTGCAATGTAAGCCCACTTCCTTCTTGTTCAACTTCAGTGAGGATGGAAATTGCTTTTCACCACCTTCTGCATATCAATTTTTGTAGAG
Organism: Saccopteryx leptura; assembly: GCF_036850995.1. Classification (NCBI taxonomy): domain Eukaryota; kingdom Metazoa; phylum Chordata; class Mammalia; order Chiroptera; family Emballonuridae; genus Saccopteryx; species Saccopteryx leptura. The sequence continues at coordinate 115,084,904 of NC_089504.1, forward strand.
CACTCTTGAAACTTTTCCTAGAGCCTCCTCTTCTCCAGGATATCTCATGTGGACTCAGCTCTGCCTTTGATATAAGTCCCCAGAATAACATCTGGGGGACTCTGTTCTGAGAGCCCTGCCAGGAAGGCGGCTGTTACGGAAGTGATGGGGGCGGAGGGGTGGGTAGCGAGGCACCTCTCTCATTACAGTCCCATGGCTCGCCTGCACTGCCCTCTCCCTTTCCCTCCTTCAGGAGCAGGCTTCATGGGGTCACCGGCAGTGGTCACTGTGCTCTGGCTTCTTGTGCTTGGAGAAGGTGAGTCAGGTATCTGACTAATGAGCTCCCACATCCCTGCATCCCCAGCGCATGCGCCTGCCTGACTCCAGCCTCAGATCTGCACCCTGCATCCCCAGCGCATGCGCCTGCCTGACTCCAGCCTCAGATCTGCACCTGCCGCAGCCCCTCTAGGCCCAGCAGGGCTGCTGCTGCTGCCACTGCGTTGATTCACTTCCTGGCCCGAGCCTCCCACAGGGCTCTCTCTCTCCTAGGCCTCTGCCTGTCCCTTTCTTGCCTGGCACAGGCTTCCCCCAGCTTTCTCAACTCTGACACAGTCTATCAAATCATTTGCACAGAGCAGCAGACATCTTTCTTGGCCTGCACGTTGTCCCAGGCTCCTTCTTTCCTGTCCCCTCTTTATCATCTTTCACCAGAGTCCCTCTTCCCAGGCTCAGGACACATCAGCTCCAATCGTCAGGCTGTTCCCATCCCCCATGAAACACACACCCAACCCAAGAACTAGAGACTCTAAAATGAGAAGGCAACAGCCACCAGAAGAGGGAGCAGAATGGAGTCCGTGTTTTCCAGGCCACTGTCTGGTTTCCATTAGCGATACCATCCATTTTTTATTTTATTTTTATTTATATCTTATTTTATTTTATGTCATTTCATTTCATTCCATTTTAAATGTCAAGGCTCAGATTTATGCATCTCTTTATTCTAAAACACTTTTGGCAACAAGAGACAAATAGGGTAGTACGTTTTGTTTGAAGTTCCAACCATCTAAAATTTTCAGCTGAGCTACTGATTATGCAAGTGGCAGGTTGGTAAGAATTGGTTAATTTCCTGCCTTGGCTTCCTGACAGGTTTGGTTGGCTCAGATCAACGCACAGACACTTCCACGAAGGGTGCCTTTGCCAGGAGCACTCCACGGAGGGGTGGCTGGGAGGCACTGCGACCCCAGAGACCCGGGGGGCGGCTCCAGTGGAGGCAACAATGCTGATGTGCTTGAAAACCCCTCAGCCCGGCACTGACCTCCTCATGCGTGAATGCGCCTCACTGAGCCACGGACTGCACTGACAACGAACGGCAGAAAACGAGGAGAGTGCACGAGTAGGGAGATGACACCCATGAAAAAAAGTGGGAAATGCAGAGACAGAGCCCCTAGACCATTACACACAGACAGGTCACTGCAAAGGGCTGGCTGATGGAGCAAGTCCTGGAGCCGGCAGCACGGAGCTGGGGCTCACCGAACATCAGTGGTGGAACGGGGCAGGTAAGAGGAGGCTCCGAGACTGGGCCCCATCCCCCAAATCGCTGTCATCACTTACTCTTCCAGAACGTCTTGGGCTCCAAGTCTGTCCATCAGCATCTGGAACTGGGCTTCCTCATCTTCATCCATGTCACCCAGATCCTCTTCCGCTCTGGACTGATACACCTTCTCCTCCTGGAGCCGGGCCACCTGTCCACCTGCTTCATCCTCACTTGGCTGGTTCTGGCTGAAGAAGAAGTGACCTGGGGACACATGGCACAGCGTCTGATATAGGCAATACTCACCCAGGAAGACCTTCACTGTCTCAGGTGCCAGGGGTCACTTGAGGTTCATCTGAGAGAAGAGAAAGGGAAACCCTTTCTACAGCAAAGATCCTTGGGTACCGTGTTCTGGGTTGTGTGTCTTTCCTACTTCCAAGAGATTCTGCCAGAGATGCTAGAACCTGGGAGAGGCAGCCTGCATGACAGGCACTCCTGCACTTTGGTGGTTCTTAATCCTTTACAGTGTGGCTTAGAACGCATCTCTTCATTGATTTCCTCTCCAAACAAGACCTCTCTCTCCACCGCATCCCAGCGACCTGACTGCCTGGGCTCCGAGTTCTCATCGAGTCATCCCTACCACCAGCACCGCTGTACTTTACATTCACAGTTGCTACTCTATAGCTTTGGGTGCACTTTTTCCATTCTCATATGGGCTATCAATACAGCAATCTGTCTGTCTTCCTAAGTCGATTACAAGCTGCTGGAGGTCAGGAAAGGCAGCAAATGCTTCGCAGGGAACTTTGTATATGAGTCAGATGTGTGGTCAAACTTGCCTGTTGATTTATCCAATCAGTAACTGCCGCAATCAATATCAGGTCAGTCTAATTTGATGGCATAGGTGGGTTTTTGTCTTCTTCATGGGTCGCCCATCTCCAGATGACTGGTCTATTTAAACCTTCTAGAAATTCCTCTGATAGCTGGCAACCCCTCAACCTGGATGACAGAGCCAGGCTCGGGTTGGAGTGAGCCTTGTAAGTTAGCCCACTTTGCTGTCCTCCAGTATCAAGGCAGAAAGGAGAGGCTGGACATTTCATCTCAGCTCCCCCTTTCATGCCAGGCCTTCTGCCAGAGCTTCCCTGTATTCCTCTTGCCAGTCCTGGGTGGCGGGAACTTGGCAGCGACAGTGTGGTGAGCATGAGAGAGCAGTGGTGTGAGCAGCCAAGGAGGACATGTGAAGAGAGGCCCCCAAATCCAGAGCCTGAAAACTTCAGGAGGGGAGGAAGCTTGTACTCACAGTCCCCTCAGCTCTGGTGGGGCAGGGGTGCCCATTATGTAGACTTAAGTGGACCCACTCACGGGACCTCAGTGCCCTTCAGAACTTACTAAAGCCAGTGGTGAACTCCTCTGGAGTCAGAAAGCCATTGCCGTCAGCGTCCAGGGCATCAAACACATCTTCCAGCTCCTCCAGGCTGAGTGGCAACTCTTTGTGGAGCCTCTGAAAACAACCCAGACCACACTGGTTAACACTCTGATGACCATGGAGGGCTGCCTGGGGCCTCCTGCTGAAACAAGGCTAGGGTTGGCCCTGTCCTATGAAAACCAGCAGCAAGCTTCTGAAGACCCCTACCATCCTTCTCCCCCTTTGAATATTAGCATGTTGACTATTTACCAGGCGCCTACCAATGTGCTAGGCAATTTGCTAAGTAAGATATACATCAATCTATAAATACACACACACATATATATATATTTATTTATCAATATATTTCTATCTCTTTTATATTTACAAATATATATTTGCATTGAACTCTCATGACAATCTTTGGAGGTGGGCACTATTATCTCCATTCTGTAGATGAGGCGTGAAATGAAAGCACCTGTCCCAAGGCTGCCTAGCCAATAAATGACATTGCCGGGTGTCAAGTTCAGGTCTGACTCTAAAGCTGGAACGTCTCACAACTGTAGTGGATGGACTGTACCTGAAGCTGCAGGACCGAATCCTGCTGTGGGTGACACCCACACACCATGGTGCTGTCAAGTCAAATGAGTATGGCACAGTGCCTGGCAGAGAGAGAGAGAGAGAGAGGGACAGAGAGAGAGAGGGACAGAGAGAGAGAGAGGGACAGAGAGAGAGGGGGGGGGGATCCTGACCCACCTAGGCCACCCTGTGAGTGAGCGGCAGAGCCAGGTTCTGTGCTGTTCTTTCCACTCTGCCCAAGCCCCCTTTCTCTGCCACGCTCCCCCCCCCCCATTGAGACACAGCTATGGAGTGTGGGTCACACTCTCAGAACCTCTCCTGATAAAGGCCACTCACGTCCCAAGGCTCCAGCCCCGCATTTGTAAGTTCTCTGGACACACATGTTGGTCCTTCAGCTCCGAGCAGGGTCCTTACTCCCTCTCAGTGCCTGCGCTCATCACACCGATCTGGGCCCCACTCCTGCTCCCCACCGGCTCTCAGCTAGGTCCTGATGAGATGTTAACTGCCACCGGCTTAAGGTATCAATTCCCAGAGAGTATTTGGGTTTTAAAGGGAACTTGGAAAGACGGTGTATACGGAGGTCATAAATCAACACTGGCCTCAGTCCCAGGCTGACTAGGGTCACACCAGGATGGAAGGGCAGGGACCGAACAGAGAGGACGAGGAGCAACCTGGCTGAGCCGCTGGTGCAGTGGCCCCAAGCCAAGGCTAATGTGCATGATTGAAACTAGTGTCCTCTTGCTAGTAATCTAAGTCTCCAAATGAGGACTCCCAAGGAGTTTGTTATCTATCCCGGCTGACCTTCCCCCTCCCCCCTTCCAGTCACCCAAAGAACAGCTGCACAGAATTGCCTGCTAGTGTCAAAGTGACTGGCAGCTGAAGACAATGAACACAGGGCTACAGGAAGGAAGTATACACTCATCTGGACAAAAAAAAAAAAAAAGCCGGCAGGTGTGAGAGCCCATACATAACATGACGTGTGAGAATAACTGGCTCGGTCCTATGGTAATCTGCTAGCTATAAGTCGTACAGTTGAATCTGGCAGGTATGTGCATTAAGAGAGACTATATGCACTACAAAGTGGGGAGACAGAATAATGTAATGTTATCTAGAACAGCGGTTCTCAATCTGTGGGTCGTGACCCCCACTGGGGTCGCGACCCACAGGTTGAGAACCGCTGATCTAGAAGAACTGAATTAAGCATAAATGAGCTTTTTTTCTTTTTTTTTTTTTTTAAGGAAGGGGAGTATGGGTATATACAAAAATTCTAGAAGTGCATCTGCTTAGCATATAGCAAAATCTTTGGCTTACGAACAATCCAGAAAACAGCTGTCTCCAAGCCACAGGAAGAGAATGGGGAGAGAAGAGACAATTTTGCAAGCAGAAAATTTATTAGCTCCACTGAAGTAAAGGGTAGCATGGTGGTGGTGGGGTGAAGACCCAAGCTCCTGCTCCACGCCAATACCAGTCCTTCTTGGGAACTACCCTTTGTCCCTCCTGACCCTCAGCCTAGGACTGCTGGACCTGATGTGAAGTGTGACATCTCACACTGGGCGGAGCGAGACATGGGCCGGAAGGAAACAGCAGAGATCGGTGGGATCCTCACCTTGGCTTTCACCCAAACCACCCATATGTGGTACCTTTTCTCTTGTGAGGGTGGGCCAGGAAAAGCTATGTCACACCCCACCACAGGCACTATTCCTGAATCTAACAACATCTCCCACCACAAATCCTTCCCGTCATCTAATCCCACCCTCTGTCTGCATATCAAACCAGTTTCCTCTTCCTGTTGTCAGTGAAGATGGGGACGAGTGTTACATCCTCCAAGTGAGTCCTACTCCTCACATCCTGGCAAATTGAGCCGAGTGCTTCTTTAGCCTCGTCCGCGAGCCGCACCTTGCCAGGTTCTGTAACCCCTCTTTATTGACCCTACTTGGAAAGTCCTTTAGTCTTAATAACTATAATTATCTCTTATTTACCTTTCCTCTCAGGGCCTGCAGAGCCATGTAAAATCACCTAATTCTGGTCCTGTCCCCTGGGCACCTAGCATGTTGTCCAGGGACAAGATTATTCACTCCGTCATGCAAATAACCTGTGGGGCCCCAAGATCTGCCTAAAGTCACAGCGGAAATCAGCGCTGTGAGCGAGGCCCAGCACCCCACTCAGGGCTCCTGCTCTTGTCCAAAGGCCCTCCGATGCAATCATTGTCTACCTCCCTATCTGCTTACCATCCCTCACCTGCCCACCTGCCCACCTGCCCACCTGCCGCTGACATCTGTTTGGCCAGCACTACAATGCACCGGCCTTGCAGAGAGCCTGTTTGACTCCCACCGCCTGGACAGGCAGGCAGGGCAGAGGAGAGGCACGAAACGACGTCAGCTCACTCTGTGCCCGTGGCCACAGCCCCACCAGCTCTTCAGGATTCCGTGACCTGTCTACGCTGGCCTCCCTCCCCCACTTCAAGTTAACTCTGAATTTCTGCTTCACTCTCAGCTCCGGCCTCACTTCCTCAGCAACCCTCTGTGGCCCCGTAGTTAGGCCAGATACACGGGGCCCCCAGACCCCATTTCTCTCATTCTTCAGTCTTATCTCCGTCTGTTTTAGGATATGACTCATTGATGAATGTCTGCTCCTTCAGTGGACTGGGAGCTCTGAGAACAAACCCCATTCATTTTTCCTCACTCTTGTGTCCCCAGGATCTAGCCCAGCGCTGGCAAACATGAGTATTTGGATATTTGTTGAATAAATAAGTGAGTTACTAAGAGTGGCCCCAGGGGACCCTGAACTCCTATGTGTGGAGCGTGGGCCCCGGCTCTAGCCCAGCATTCTGGCAGGTCCCGGGCAAGGTCTGGGGAACCGGGCCTGGCATGCGGCCCTGCAGCAGCAGCACCCAGGGCCCAGGCCCACAGAGCCACGGAGAAAGCGATCTTCTGCAGCACCCGGGCCCAGGCCCGCAGAGCCACGGAGAAAGCTATCATCTGCAGCACCCGGGCCCAGGCCCGCAGAGCCACGGAGAAAGCTATCATCTGCAGCACCCGGGCCCAGGCCCGCAGAGCCACGGAGAAAGCTATCATCTGCAGCACCCGGGCCCAGGCCCACAGAGCCACGGAGAAAGCGATCTTCTGCAGCACTCCAGCCAGACCCCTGTACCTTCCTGGTCAGTAACATGCCTTCTGCAGCTAAAGCCAACGTTTGTACTGCTTTAAACACGTCTAAGGGAACACTCTCTAAACAGAAAACCAGAAGAGCTCCAGCGTTACAGCCAGAATGAAAGCCGCCCTCCTCTGGGGGTTTTCATAGCATCCGACTCAGGCTCCTGTCCCTGCACCAGCCACTCTCTTCCTTGTGGGGGAGCTGAGCTTCCAGAACCAAATGTCTTCAGGGTGAGAATGTGAGGTTTGGGAGGCAGGATTGACCTTTCTTCTGCTTTTGGTTTGACGCACTTGGTTCTGGCTGGTTACTTGGTGTAGACTAGGGTTTCTCAACCTCTGCACTACTGGCATCTTGGAATGGGGAATTCTCTGTTGGATGGGGGGGGGGGGGAGCTGTCCTGTGCATTATAGGATATTTAGCAACATCCCTAAACGTTACCTAGTATGTGCCAGTAGCACCTTCCTCTCCAGTTGTTTTGATCAAAAATGTCTGCGGATATAGCCAGAATGTCCTATAAGAGGCAGACTGCCCTCACTCATGTAGACAGGACACAAGAAAGAGCAGCACGAGCAAGGTACAAAAGGAAGGTGCCTTCTTCAGAACGGCCCTTTGTTTATCTCTGAAGACGGACAGGTCACCGCACTTAATCATGACAGATGGTGAGGCCACTGTGGAAAACAGTATGGCAGCTCCTCAAAAAATCAAGTACCTGTATAGAATTACTGTATGACCCAGTAATTCCATTTCTGGGTTATATACCCAAAATAACTGAGAGCAGGAACTTGAAGAATATTTACACACCCATGTTCACAGCACTATTATTCATACTAAAAGGTGTGAAGCAGCCCAAGTGTCTACTGACCGGTAAATGGATAAACAGAATAAGGTATGTATAGAAAACAAGAGATTATTCAGCCTTAAAAAGAAAGGACATTCTGACACATGCTACAATATGGATGAACCTTGAAGACATTCTACTAAGTAAACTAGGCAGTGACAAAAGGGCAAATACTACGTCATTCCACTTATATGAGGTGCTGCGGTAGTAAAGTTCATAGACAGAAGGTAGAATGGTGGTTACCAGGAACTGGGGAGAGGGGGAGTGGGAGTTAGTGTTTAATGTGGACAGGGTTTCTATTCTGCAAGGGGAAAGGGCTCTGGAGGTGGGTGGTGCTGATGGCCGCACAAGGAAGTGGACATCGTGAATTCCACTGAACTGTACACCTAAAATTTGTCAAAATTGTAGTTTTTATGTTAGGTGCAGATTACCACAATTTTTAAAAATCACAGTGTGGAGGACACTAAGGTCTGGGTAAGACACAGGTACAAGTCCCCCTACCCACCCTGCACCAAAAACACACAAGGGTGTGTGTGGAGGGGTTTCCAGGCCCCAGTTTCAGGGCAGAGTGCTCCTCCTGCACCTGGTCATTTATTTTAACACTGGGAGGTGCTGTAATAATTCACAGGGAGGAACTAGGGACAGAGCATGTGACGAGACAGCCTAACTCACGTTTCTAGTAAGTTGCAGATCCAGGATTAAAACTCAGGTCAATTTACAAAAAAAAAAAAAAAAAAAAATCTTTATAAGTCTTCTTATTAACCTAAGTCAGCAGTCAGCTAACATTTTCCCTAGAGGCTCGGACAGTATACTACAGGCTTTGCAGGCCCTTGGGCCTTTGTCACAAACTGCTCGACTCTGCCGTCGGAGGGAGAAAGCTGTTGTGGACGGTTTGTCGATGAGCGAGCACACTGAGTTCCAATATGACTTCATCCGCAAGAACAGGCGCGGCCCAGATTTGGTTGGTCTGCCAGTTCCGATGTGACTCTTAACGGTCTGGCTAAGCCAGAGGGGTTCCAGACAGTGTTGGGAGGTAAGAAACCTTTTGCTCCTCTAAGAGATCAGAGACACAGGGTTTCCAAGGCTCTAGATCTCTTCAGAGAGAACCTCCCCTCCATCCTGTCCTCCATACAACCGCCCCGCCCCCCGGTGCAGGAGTCCCTTCACGCACTCTCCAGCCCGGCCCTTTCACATCCCTCCGTCCCTGCGAGGCAGGACTGGCCCTCGCTCGGGGACCCCAGCCCTCTCGGGCCCTCTGCTTCTCTAGGGGGCTGCACCAACCCCACCGCATCTGCCTGGAGTGACCCCTTGTGACACGGAGGGGTTCTGTGTGGAGGCAGGGAAGGCTCTGCTAGGAGCTGATGGTGAGATAGGTGGTGGCGGCCAGGTCCAAGGACCAGAGGGGCGATGACCACCCTGCAAAGATGCCGCATGCGGGAGCAACAGGCGACAGGCAGATGTCTGTAGATTTTGCCCAGGAGAACCAGGGGCGCGTGGGCTTTACACAGACAGCCTCGGGCCAACTCTGTGAGTGCCTGTTCTTCTCTATCTCTGTCCAGCCTGAATCTCTCCAGTCAAGACTAGTGAGAGCAGTGGAGAGAGAGGGGGTGCTTACATGACACTCTTTGTTCTCTCTCTTGATAGAACTTTTTTATTCTGAAAAAAGTGGAAAACTTCAAATACTTCATTGTCCACAGTTACACAAAAATTCCAGACAGCTAAGGAGCTGTCGGAAATAAGGGCCACGGGTGTACAAGCACCTGCTAGGCAGGGTGTCCGTCCCCTTTCCCCCAGCCTGGGTCAGGAGCCAGGACTGAGGAGGAAGACGGAGGAGGGATGCAGCTGCGCTGGTGTCTCTGGGACTCGCTCCTGACTTCGTTCCAAGTCCAATACGAATGATTTCTTTAACAGTTTACACGGGGCAGCTCAGGTTCCCTGCGCCTCTCACTCCCTTCATTAAGGAGCGGGCTTCAGTGAAGGTTAATTGGGATCTATACAATGAGTTGCACCATGTGTGTGGCTCAAAATGACCCTCAATAAATGTGAATTCCCTTTTCTTTCTTCCTACAGGGGATAAGCAAAAGTTAAGGATGCCAGTGAAGCTATGCCCACCAAGCACCACGACCACAGACTGGTGACTGAAGTCCACAGAAGGCAGTTTGTCACTGGTTTCCACAAATTACACTACATCTGTCCTTCCACGTGAAGTTATACTTCGGGAATAAGTTTCAGTGATGTAAATGTATTGGTGGATCTACTGCTGAAAACGAGGGTGGTCTGAGCTCACTTGTGGGCTTAGCTGGCCCTGTTTCCCAGGCCTTTACCCTCAACTTGTGTGGATGGTGGGAGGGTGCTGGGGGCAGCCCAGATCCACCATCCTCTGGGTGTTGCCGGGAGAGGAAGACCCGGCTCACTCTTGGCCTCCACACCTTGCAGCTCACACACATGAGCAGCAGTGAGACTGATACTAATGAGGTCTACATTTTACTGTCCAACTTTCATGTACTCGGAAATCCTAGACTTAACAAAAGAAAACCTGGCCATCGTAGGTCTTTCTCCTAATAGTGTAGCTAGGTTTCCCTCCAAAAATGCCTTTGACAGAGAAAGTGGTGACAAGATGTGGAAAAGAGATACTTTCACAGAGCTCTTGTGGAGCCTGTGTTTTATTTACTCACATCAGGGTGAAATCCTGAATACGCAGAAGAGATACTAAGGAGAACCGTCTGACACTAAAGGTGGAAAGGCACCAGATGAGGGGTGGGTAAACCAGAAATTGGACCTATCCCGTTTCTGTATGACCAGTGAGCTAAGAATGGCCTTTACTTTTTAAGTGATTGAACAAAATATCAAAAAATAATAATACTGGGTGATGCATGAAAATAATAGTGTCCATAAAGTTTTACTGGAACAAAGCCACTGTCACTCATTTACAAATGCCTATGGTGGGCCCTGGCCGGTTGGCTCAGCGGTAGAGCATCAGCCTGGCGTGCGGGGGACCCGGGTTCGATTCCCGGCCAGGGCACATAGGAGAAGCGCCCATTTGCTTCTCCACCCCCCCCTCCTTCCTCTCTGTCTCTCTCTTCCCCTCCCGCAGCCAAGGCTCCATTGGAGCAAAGATGGCCCGGGCGCTGGGGATGGCTCCTTGGCCTCTCCCCCAGGCGCTAGAGTGGCTCTGGTCACAGCAGAGTGACGCCCCGGAGGGGCAGAGCATCACCCCCTGGTGGGCAGAGCATCGCCCCTGGTGGGCGTGCCAGGTGGATCCCAGTCGGGCGCATGCGGGAGTCTGTCTGACTGTCTCTCCCCGTTTCCAGCTTCGGAAAAATACAAAAAAAAAAAAAAAAAGACCAAATGCCTATGGTGGCTCGCACTACAGTGCAGAGTTGAGTAGTCAGGATAGAGACTGCATGGCTATAAAGCCTAGATATTTATTCTCTGGCCCTTCACGGAGTTTGCTGAGCCCCATGCCAGGCAGTGGAGGGCACTGAGGATCTGCACCCTCTCTCTGGAGACACTTACACAGGGGGTTAAACGTGGTTGAGTTTCAGGGTGAGCTTCCTCTCAGGCGCTGCACCCAACATACATGGCACTTCGCAGAAAGGACTTGGGCAGAGCTCAGAGCTTTGTTGTGAAGCAACAAGTTAGTACCTTTCCACTATTGTTTCAGGAAGTTCTTCACCATCTCTAACTTAAGTCCCATATGCTGCTATCACCCTCTCCCCAACCCTGGGGAGCTACTGAGTCAGAGAGGGGAAGTAACCCCCAAGTGTGACAGCTTCAGACGCAGCATCAAAGAGCTGAAGGCCAGCAACAAGGAAACCAGGAGAGTTTGGACTGACGCCTCCTTCAGGGCAGAGCTGATGGGCATCTTTTCTGTGAAAGATGTCACCTCCAATGGAGCAAGTCCTAACCTGTTCGGCAGTCTAGCTGGACAGACCCAGCTGGGCCCCTCTTACCTGCATGTCCCTCCTGGCGATGAAGCCCTTGCCTTCGACATCGCAGGTCTGGAAGAATTCCTGTGCCTTCCTCAGCATGGCCAGCTCTGCCGGTCCCAGCTCCTGGCTCTCCTTCCCCTCTGCGTTGTCCAGGGGACCCTGGCAGGCCCCGCTCTCCTTCAGTCCCCGGGCAGGCCTCTGGGGTCTAGAGACACCTCTCTGGTCAGGGGTGGCCATCCAGGTTTGTTAATTCCTTCAATCTTTTCAGACTCTGAGAATGGAAGATGAGAGAGGGGTGGGTGTGGTGGGTACAAAGTGAGGCTGAGCAGGAATGACAGGGGACGATTGGGAAGCACAGAACTGCTCCCCACAGTACCCCCACATCTCTTAGCAACCACCTCTTAATTAGCCAGAGCTCAGGACAAGGGATGTGTGCCATGATCATGAATACATCAGCCGGCCCATCAAAGAGAAAAGAGAAGAGGGGGAGGAAGAAAACAGACACTTGCAGATAGAAAGGAAGTAGGTAGAGGAAGCCTGAAAATAATCTCTCCCAATTTAAACAAGAAACAAAACACCCTGATAGTCCAGTGACCGTTCATTGACTGTTTACTTGTAGCAGGCACCAGGCAATGGTCTCTATACACATTTCCTCATTTATTCATCTTGTCTCTCTGAAACAGATATTATCATCTCCATTTTATTGAGGTTCAGAGAGGTTGAGTGACTTGACCAAGGCCACACAGCATGTTTGTACAAATTTGCGATTTAAATGCAAGGTCATCTGACTTGTAGTTGATATTAATCCCACACTGTCCTGACGCAGCATGGCCAAGGTGGAGAGGACTCCCTTCACTCAGATGCACTCTCTCCTACACCATTCACAGTCAACAAGCTCTCGGTGAGCTCTTAGCCTCTGCCACAGACCTGTGGGGACAAATGAGAAAGTGTACCTTGTCCTCGAGGGCTTCCTGTTGCACTGGGCTTCTTCCCGGGCCTGGTTTGGTGACACCCAAGGCTGCCTTCAGCCACTACAGAATCACAGATTATACACCTTGTTCAGGTTCTTAAAGCCCCCGGAGGGGTTTTCTCAGAGGGTGCACTGCAATGATGTGATTGATGTCACGGAAGAAGGCATGCAAAACCAGCTTCTAGCCTGGATTCCACTGCTACTTAAGAGACCTTGAATAAGTGACCTGTCTGGGTCTCAGTTTCCTCATCTGTAATGAGAAGACCGGGCCTGTTTGTCTTTAAGGACCCTTCTCGCTCTGACAGTCCAGAAGCCTGCCATTTCAAAATAACAAAATATTATTAATGAAAACTTAGGTTTATGTGATAAAAGAAAATATCAACATCTTTGGATTTTTTCCATCTGAAGACTTTTGGGAAGTAAACTAGGTCCAAATATTCAAATTTATGATAATATTTGAACTTAAAAAACACAGATATGCACTGGAATGCTGCATTTTATGGGAAACTGGAGAAAGTAAAGTCCTCAATCATATCTCCTGGGTCCACAGTCACAATAAAGGCTGAAAATCTCTGTTTCACCAGCTGGGTTTCCCTGTTAGAGCCAGGGCCTCTGGCTCAGCTACACCATGACTCCAGAGTCATCCATTATTTCAGTCAACACCTTCCATCTGCCAGATCTGTCCAGAGCTCTGAGCCTGAAGATAGGGAACTGCCGCCGGCCTCAGGACGGGACTCCGGGAAACAGAGCCTGGACAAGGCAGAGCAGGCTCCCCTTGTCACCCGCTCGGGCTGAACAAGGAATCCCACTCCGATGCCTTTGACCAGCCTCTCATCAGGAAATGGTCTTCATCTTCACACCTACATGGTGTGAGCTTGCCGTCACCTGAATGAAGGCAGATTTAACATGTCCATTCTGTCTTTCCCAGAGGGAACCACTTTGGATGTAAGTCCCCAGGGAGCAGGGCTGTGTCTGTATGGTTTATGTGCACTGCCTGACACAGCTTTGTGCAATGCTGAGCTTCGGGAAGATTCTGGGGTAAGGACAGTGGTAATACCTGAGCTTCTGTAAATACACAGTATAAGCAGTACAGCTGAGGTCTTCCTGCTGTCTGCAAGGTGTCGGCCATCTAATAAGCCCTACCTCTTCCCACCTGCTGTTCCCAGAACCCTAGCCTAATATGTACCTGCCATTCCTTGAGGGTTTTGTCTTGTCGGGCCCCTAACTTACTTCATCCTATTGAAACATGATATCCTTCCATAAGATAAGCAAAATTAGGATTCCTGTCATACGGACGAAGACTGAGTTTTGAATAGCTTCAGTAACTCGGACCAAGGTCTGGTACAGTTAGAGACCTCCTATGTTTGCTATACTGCACTGCCTTCTTACCATAGGTCCCCGATGTGGGCCTGCTCTTCACTGTCTACTCACCCCCAACTGATAATAACTTAAGTCACCTCCCAGAGGCAAGCTCATCATTTTAACATTTATATTTTTTGTGTGTGACAGAGACAGAGAAGACAGAAAGAGGGACAGATAGGGACAGATAGGGAGGGAGAGAGATGAGAAGCATCAATTCTTCATTGCGGCACCTTAGTTGTTCATTGATTGCTTTCTCATATGTGCCTTGATTGAGGGGCTTCAGCAGACCAAGTGACCCCTTGCTCAAGCCAGCAACCTTGGGCTCAAGCTGGTGAGCCTTGCTCAAACCAGATGATACCACGCTCAAGCAGGCAACCTCAGGTTTCAAACCTGGGTCCTCTGAGTCCAACACTCTATCCAATGCGCCACTGCCTGGTCAGGATTAACATTTATCTTTCATTAATTCATTAATTCATTCATATCCATTGATTACCATGTAGCAGGCTCTGAGCTAACACTGAGAAATGCAAACATGAATAAAACATGGTCTCTGCCCTTAATGAATAAGCCTCTAATGGTGGGGTTTAAGTCATGGTGACTGTCAGTGAAAAAAGGTATTTCAGGTTGGGTCCCTCCTCCATATCCTTCAAAATAGAACCATACAACAATCATTTATTACTGACAAGGTATGTCATTTAAATGAGTCCCTGAACTACCCTGGGCATGGGAATTAGTAGAGATGATCTCTCAGCTCTAGGTATGAGTTTCTCTGGCTCTCTGCCTTCCCTGGCCCATGTCACAGGTGACGCATGGTATGAAAGAGCCAATCTAATAGTTCTAAAGATTTTATTTTAATCCCAGCTTCTAGTCCTGAATATAGCACAGAATAGGTGCTCACTGATTGCTGAATAAAACCCAATCTTTTGCTAAATTCTTTGCAAGGAGATCTGAAAACATTTGTATTTCAATCAGGTGGCTTGATATCCAGGATTTTTTTAAAAAAAACTTTATAACACTAAACAGATACATACTAAAAAAATGAAATTTCTCAAATCAATGACATCAGCTTCTGCTTTAAGAAACTAGAAAAAAAGAGCAAATTAAATCCAAAATAAAAAATAATAATAAAGATCAGAGCAGAAATCAATGAAATAGGAAACAATAAAGAAAAACAGAGAAAACTTAAAAAACTAAAAGCTGTTTCTTTAAGAAAATCAGTAAAGATAGAAGACACAAATTACAATATCAGGAATTTGAAAGGCAAAACTATTACAAATTCTACAGGCATTAAAAAGCTAATAAAGAAATATTATGAACAACTTTAAACAAATAAACTTGACAATTTAAATAAAATGAACAAATTCCTTGAAAAACATTAAATATCTAAAAAAGAATTAGGAGATTCCAAGATTGCTGCAGAGTAGGTAGAAGCTACTCTCACCTGCTCCTAGCCCCAAACCAGATTTATAGCTAAATGATAGAGCAATCAAGTTGAATAACCAACTGAAGGATAGCTGAACTGAAATATTATAACCAAGGATACACAGAAGAAGCCACATAAAGACTGGTAAGAAGGACAGAGATGCAGAAAGGGCTAGACCCCACACCCATGTGCAGTGGCTGAGAAGCCAAAGGGATGTTGTGGCTATAAAACTCCCTCCCTTCAGGAGTGTGCGGTCTCAGCCCCACACAGAGATCCCCAATCCAGAGCACCAGAGATAGGAAGAGAAGCCCACATAGCATCTGGTGGTGAAAATCAGTGGGGATTCAGTCCACCTGAGAGACCTAGATGCCACCATCCCTGGGACAAAGCACCCCTACTGTTACAACACCAGCTTGGAGAGTTCACTGCCCTTTCTCTGACTGCTGGCAAGAGCACTCTGCTGTGCTCAGATCTTGCAGAGGGGTCTGCTGGCTGCACCCAGCAGTGAATTTTGGGGCCCCCTTTTTCTGGGGAGGCCCTTGAAAAGACTCATACACTCACTAAACTGTGTGGCTTTGGAAAAAAGGCCAGTCAACCCCATCTCTAGTGCACAGCCAAAGCCCTTCTCCCCACCTGTTGAATGACTTGCCCGGCCCCATCCTGCTGAATTCTGTCTTACAGGGGGACTAGAGAGCCGCACAGAACTGGGACTTTTGCACTGTGTCTCCTGGGGAAGATTTTATCTGGGAACCAGATAGTTAGGTGCTGGGTGTTGGTTACATCATGGAAGGGGGCACTCCTATCTCCCCAGAAAGCTCAGCCTGTGTCACCCACAATGGGAGACAGTTTAGATTAACTCTGCCAAGTCCAAGATACCCAACCCTGCTGGGTTTGGTTCCAAAGGGGTGCAAAAGCAGCTCAGAGCTGGGACATTCAAAGTATGAGTCCCTCAGAGGCTACTGTCTGGACATGGAATGAGGTGCATAGCCCTCTCCTGCAGGATAGATCGACATCACCCCTAATAGGAGACTCTTGATCTGTCCCCCTGAGCCCAAGGCAGCTAAGCTTGCTCTTGCGGAGGGGACACCTGGCTACACCCAACCAGAACCTACAGCAAGCTCCTCCAGAGGGAATTAGAGTTGGAGACTGAATGATATGGCTCTGGAGTAGGGGGCACTTTCCCCTCACTTAGTGCCTGTACTGCAAGTAGGGAACCCACTAGTCCTGTACTAACGACCCTGGTTACCCCGCCTACCAAGCTCACAGCCTGTGGAAGGGGCTATGGTTTGCAATCAGGCTGGGCCCACTATACAGTATTTTTTTTGGAAGGCTCTGGAGGAAGACAAGGCAAACTCAGGGGGAGGTGTAGCTGATAGGTGAAGGCAGTCCTCAGGGAGTCTGTCCCTGGTTCTAAGTTTGAGGAAGTTGACCCTTATACACAGATTGGACCCTCCCATGCATACCCAGGGCCAGTAGACATAGCCATAAACAGTGAGCAGTATGGTAGTTCTAGACAGTTAACGTAAATTCAGTCACACACAACATCTGAAATCAACCTGTACTTGAACCCTGCTGAAGCGGACCTAGAAACAACACAACTAGTGGGGGACTTCAGACCATATCAGAGCTCGATCTAGCTAGCCACACAAGAAATACACCCAAAGGAGGATTCCAGAAGGTACAAGACCCTGCTGGAAATAACTCTGCCTTGGGTGGGGGGGCAGCCTCTGCATAGTGTCTCATACATGATGATAATGGTTTATCCTTATAGTCAGCCAGACAGAAGGGCTATCTCCACCCATGAAAGAACCAACAGTATTCCAGACTCAATTACAACAGGAGTGTGCACATGACCCACAAGAAATATTCCCAGAGCATGGAGGTCAGGTGATCTGGAAGAGTGTACCACTGAGCCCAATAAGACACTGGCATCATAAAGCCAACATAACAACTTTGGTAGTCATAGCAGATCTACCTCATACACAGAGACAAAATGAGGAGACAAATGAAAGAGCATGAGAAATCTCCAGAAAAAGAATTAAATGAAATGGAAGCAACCAAAATACCAGATGCAGAGTTTAAAGCAATGTTAAAAAGATACTCAAGGGGCCCTGGCCGCTTGGTTCAGTGGTAGAGCATTGTCCTGGCATGTGGAAGTCCCAGGTTCGATTCCCAGCCAGGGCACAGAAGAGAGGTGCCTATCTGTTTCTCCACCTTTTCCTCTCTCCTTTCTTTCTGTCTCTCTCTTCCCCTCTCACAGCCAAGGCTCCACTGAAGCAAAGTTGGTTCAGACACTGAGGATGGCTCCATGGCCTCCGCCTCAGGCACTAGGATGGCTCCAGTTGCAATGGAGCAATGCCCCAGATGGGCAGAGCATCAATCGCCCCCTAGTGGGCATGCTGGGTGGATCCTGGTCAGGTACATGCAGGCATCTGTCTCTCTGCCTCTCCACTTCTCACTTAAGAAAAATACAAAAAATAAATAAATAAAAGACACTCAAGGACCTTAGGGGAAGAATGGATGATCTCATTGAGAACTTAAATAAATAATAAGCACTAAAAAGGACATAGAAAGCATAAAAAAGAACTAATGAAAAATAAAGAATGCAATGTCTGAAATGAAGAATACACTAGAAGAAATCAACAGCAGGTTAGAGGAAGCAGAGGGTCAAACAGCAATTTAAAGGATAAGCTAACAGTAAGAACCAAAACAGAGCATCAAAGAGAAGAGAGAATTTTTAAAACTGAGGTAAGTCTAAGGGACCTCTGGGACATCAAGCATAACAACATCCACCTCACAGGGGAACAAGAAGAAGAAAAGAGTGAGCAAGGGATAGAGAATCTGTTTGAAGAAATAAGGGCTGAAAACTTCCCTAACCTGGTGAAGAAAAAAGTCATACAAATCCAGCAAGTACAGAGAGTCCCAATAAAGATGAACCCAAAGAGACCCACACCAAGACACATCACAATTTAAATAACAAAGGTTACAGACAAAGAGAGAATCTTAAAGGCAAGAGAGACAGTTACCTACAGTGAAGTTCCCATAAGGCTGTCAGCTGATTTCTCAAAAGAAACACTTCAGGCTAGAAGGGATTGGACTGAAATATTCAAAGTGATGAAAAACAAAGACTTGCAAACATCACTACTCTGTCTAGCAAGGCTATCATTTAACACTAAAGGCAAAAAAAAAAAAAGCATTCGAAACAAGAAAAAGAGTTCATTGCCATCAAATCAGTATTATAAGAAATGTTATAAGCCTGATTTAAGAAGAAGAATCAATAGAGAAAGGAACATAGGTATAAAGAATAAAATGGCAATTAAAAAGTACCTATCAATAATAACCTTAAATGTAAATGGATTAAGTGCTCTGATCAAAAGATGTAGGGTAGCTGAATGGATAAGAAAACATGACCCATATGGAATACAAGAGACCCACTTCAGAACTAAAAATACACACAGACTGAAAGTGAAGGGATGGAAAAAATATTCCATGCAAATGGAAATTTAACAAAATTGGGGTAGTAATACTTATATCTGACAAAACAGACTTGAAACAAAGTCCATAACAAGCGATAAAGAAGGTCACTACATAACACTAAAGGGATCAATCCAACAAGAGGATATAACCTTTGTAAAAACACATATGTGACCCTGGCCGGTTAGCTCAGTCAATTAAGAGCATTGTCCTGAAATGACAAGGTTGTAGGTTCGATCCCCAGCCAGGGCACACATGGGAACAACCAAAGAATGCACAACTGAGTGGAACAACAAATGAGTGCTTCCATTCCCCCTTACCTCTCTCTCCCTTCCTCTCTCTGTCTCTCTAAAAATGAATAAAAAAATTAAACCCTGGCCAGATAGCTCAGTTGATTGGAATGTTGTCCTGGAGCATGGAGGTTGCTGGTTTGACTCCCCAGTCAGGGCATACACAGGAGCAGTTCAATGTTCCTGTATTTTTCTCTCCCTGCATCTCTCTCAAAAAACAAAAACAAAAACATATGCACCCAATATCAGAGCACCTAAATATATAAAGAAAATCTTGTTGGACATTAAAGAGAGATCTACAGCAATACAGTCATAATAGGGGATTTTAACACCCAGCTATCATCAACGGGTAAATCTTCCAGACAAAAAGTCAACAGTGACCTTAAATAACACATTGGATTGGATGGATTTAATTGATATTTACAGAACATTTCATCCTAAAGCAATTGAAAATATATTCATCTCCAGTGTACATAGAACATTCTCAAAGATAGACCACATATCAGAAAACAAAATAAATCTTAACAAAGTCCAGTATATTGAAATCATACGAAGCATCTTCTCCGTATGAAACTAGAAATCAATTATAATAAAAAAACTGGACAAAGACATTACAATTAAAAGAAAATACAGACCAATATACCTCATGAACACAAATGCAAAAATTATTTAGAAAAATCTTAAAATCAACACTATATATGAAACAAATAATAACTCCTGATCAAGTGGGGTTTTAGTCTATAAATGCAAGAATACTTTAACATTTGAAAACCAATAACATAATTCATGATATTAACAACTTAAAAAAGACAAGCTTTATGATCATCTCAGTAGATGCAGGAAAAGCATTTGATAAAACCCAACAGATGCTCCAGATGAAAATTCTCAGAAAACCAGGAATGTAAAGGCGGTTTTCCCAATGTGAAAAAGGGCAACTGTCAAAAAACTAACAGCTAACATCATACTTGACCATGAAAAATCAAATGTTTTCCCTACGGTCAAGAGAAGGATAAGAATGACTTTTCTTACCACTTATATTCAACATTATGTTGGAAATTCTAGCCAGTTGAGTGAGATATGGGAAATAAAAAAATATCTGAATTGGAAAAGAAGAAGTAAACTGTCTTTATTACTAGACAACATTACTGTTTAGGTAGAAAACCTGATGAAGTCCACAAAAAGCTACTAGAACTAATCTGTGACTTGGACAAATTTATTTTATTTTATTTTTTTTTTAAATAAATTTTTATTAATGGTAATGGGATGACATTAATAAATCAGGGTACATATATTCAAAGAAAACATGTCTAGGTTATTTTGTCATTAAATTATGTTGCATACCCCTCGCCCAAAGTCAGATTGTCCTTCGCCACCCTCTATCTAGTTCTCTGTGCCCCTCCCCCTCCCCCTAACTCTCCCCCTGTCCTCCCTCCCCCCACCCCTGGTAACCACCACACTCTTGTCCATGTCTCTTAGTCTCATTTTTATGTTCCACCAATGTATGGAATCATGTAGTTCTTGTTTTTTTCTGATTTACTTATTTCACTCCTTATAATGTTATCAAGATCCCACCATTTTGCTGTAAATGATCTGATGTCATCGTTTCTTATGGCTGAGTAGTATTCCATAGTGTATATGTGCCACATCTTCTTTATCCAGTCTTCTATTGAAGGGCTTTTTGGTTGTTTCCATGTCTTGGCCACTGTGAACAGTGCTGCAATGAACATGGGGCTACATGTGTCTTCATGTATCAATGTTTCTGAGTTTTGGGGGTATATACCCAGTAGAGGGATTGCTGGGTCATAAGGTAGTTCTATTTGCAGTTTTTTGAGGAACCACCATACTTTCCTCCATAATGGTTGTACTACCTTACAGTCCCACCAACAGTGAATGAGGGTTCCTTTTTCTCCACAGCCTCTCCAACATTTGCTATTACCCGTCTTGTTGATCATAGCTAATCTAACAGGTGTGAGGTGGTATCTCATTGTAGTTTTGATTTGCATTTCCCTAATAACTAATGAAGCTGAGCATTTTTTCATATATCTGTTGGCCATTTGTATCTCTTCCTGGGAGAAGTGTCTATTCATGTCTTCTTCCCATTTTTTTATTGGATTGTTTGTTTGTTTGTTGTTGAGTTTTATGAGTTCTTTGTAAATTTTGGAAATTAGGCCCTTATCTGAGCTGTTGTTTGAAAATATCATTTCCCATTTAGTTGGCTGTCTGTTTATTTTTATATCAGTTTCTCTTGCTGAGCAAAAACTTTTTATTCTGATGTAGTCCCATTCATTTATCTTTGCCTTCACTTCTCTTGCCATTGGAGTCAAGTTCATAAAATGTTCTTTAAAACCTAGGTCCATGAGTTTAGTACCTATGTCTTCTTCTATGTACTTTATTGTTTCAGGTCTTATATTTAGGTCTTTGATCCATTTTGAATTAATTTTAGTACACGGGGACAGGCTGTAGTCGAGTTTCATTCTTTTGCATGTGGCTTTCCAGTTTTCCCAACACCATTTGTTGAAGAGGCTTTCTTTTCTCCATTGTGTGTTGTTGGCCCCTTTATCAAAGATTATTTGACCATATATATGTGGTTTTATTTCTGGGCTTTCTATTCTGTTCCATTGGTCTGAGTGTCTATTTTTCTGCCAATACCATGCTGTTTTGATTATTGTGGCCCTATAATATAGTTTAAAGTCAGGTATTGTAATGCCCCCAGCTTCATTCTTTTTCCTTAGGATTGTTTTGGCTATTCGGGGTTTTTTATAGTTTCATATAAATCTGATGATTTTTTGTTCCATTTCTTTAAAAAATCTCATAGGAATTTTGATGGGAATTGCATTAAATTTGTATATTGCTTTGGGTAATATGGCCATTTTGATTATATTTATTCTTCCTATCCAAGAGCAAGGAATATTTTTCCATCTCATTGTATCTTTTTCGATTTCCCTTAACAATGCTTTGTAATTTTCATTATATAGGTCCTTTACATTCTTTGTTATGTTTATTCCTAGGTATTTTATTTTTTTTGTTGCAATCGTGAAGGGGATTATTTTTTTGAGTTCGTTTTCTAATATTTCATTGTTGGCATAGAGAAAGGCTATGGACTTCTGTATGTTAATTTTGTATCCTGCGACCTTACTGTATTGGTTTATTGTTTCTAATAATCTTTTTGTGGAGTCCTTCGGGTTTTCGATGTATAGGATCATATCATCAGCAAAAAGTGATACCTTTACTTCTTCTTTTCCAATATGGATGCCTTTTATTTCTTTGTCTTGTCTGATTGCTCTGGCCAGAACTTCTAGCACCACGTTAAATAAGAGTGGAGAGAGTGGACAACCCTGTCTTGTTCCTGATTTAAGGGGGAAAGCCTTCAGTTTAGTGCCATTTAATATGATGTTAGCTGATGGTTTATCATATATGGCCTTTATCATGTTGAGATATTTTCCTTCTATACCCATTTTGTTGAGAGTCTTAAACATAAAATTGTGTTGTATTTTATCAAAAGCCTTTTATGCATCTATTGATAAGATCATGTGGTTTTTGTTCTTTGTTTTGTTGATATGGTGTATTACGTTAACCGTTTTGCGTATGTTGAACCATCCTTGAGATTCTGGGATGAATCCCACTTGATCATGATGTATTATTTTTTTAATATGTTGTTGTATTCGGTTTGCCAGTATTTTGTTTAGAATTTTAGCATCTGTATTCATTAGAGATATTGGTCTGTAGTTTTCTTTCTTTGTGCCATCCTTGCCAGGTTTTGGTATGAGGGTTATGTTGGCCTCATAAAATGTGTTCGGAAGTATTGCTTCTTCTTCAATTTTTTGGAAGATTTTGAGTAGAATAGGAACCAAGTCTTCTTTGAATGTTTGATAGAATTCACTAGTATAACCGTCTGGGCCTGGACTTTTATTTTTGGGGAGGTTTTTAATAGTTTTTTCTATTTCCTCCCTGCTGATTGGTCTGTTTAAGCTTTCTGCTTCTTCATGACTCAGTCTAGGAAGGTTGTATTGTTCTAGGAATTTATCCATTTCTTCTAGATTGTTGTATTTGGTGGCATATAATTTTTCATAGTATTCTACAATAATTCTTTGTATATCTATGATGTCTGTGGTGATCTCTCCTCTTTCATTTTGGATTTTATTTATTTGAGTCCTGTGCCTTTTTTCCTTGGTGAGTCTTGCCAAGGGTTTGTCAATTTTGTTGACCTTTTCAAAGAACCAGCTCCTTGTTTTATTGATTTTTTCTATAGTTTTTCTGTTCTCTATTTCATTTATTTCTGCTCTGATTTTTATTATCTCCTTTCTTCGGCTGGTTTTGGGTTGTCTTTGTTCTTCTTTTTCTAGTTCCTTAAGGTGTGAAGTTAAGTGGTTTACTTCGGCTCTCTCTTGTTTGTTCATATAGGCCTGAAGTGATATGAACTTTCCTCTTATTACTGCTTTTGCTGCATCCCAGAGATTCTGATATGTCGTATTTTCATTTTCATTTGTCTGTATGTATCTTTTGATCTCTGCGCTTATTTCTTCTTTGACCCATTCATTTTTTAGAAGTATGTTGTTTAGTTTCCACATTTTTGTGGGTTTTTCCCCCTCTTTTTTGCTGTTGAATTCTAGTTTCAAGGCTTTATGATCAGAAAATATGCTTGGTACAATTTCAATTTTTCTAAATTTGCTGATATTGTCTTTGTGGCCCAACATATGGTCAATTCTTGAGAATGTTCCATGTACACTAGAGAAAAATGTATACTCTGTCGCTTTGGGATGAAGTGTCCTGTAGATGTCTATCATATCCAGGTGTTCTAGTATTTCGTTCAAGGCCACTATATCTTTATTGATTCTCTGTTTGGATGACCGATCTAGAGCCGTCAGCGGAGTATTGAGGTCTCCAAGTATGATTGTATTTTTGTTAGTTTTTGTTTTAAGGTCAATAAGTAGCTGTCTTATATATTTTGGTGCTCCTTGGTTTGGTGCATATATATTAAGGATTGTTATGTCTTCTTGATTCAGTGTCCCCTTAATCATTATGAAGTGACCATTTTTGTCTCTGAGTACTTTTTCTGTCTTGTAGTCAGCATTATCAGATATGAGTATTGCTACACCTGCTTTTTTTTGGGTGTTGTTTGCTTGGAGTATTGTTTTCCAGCCTTTCACTTTGAATTTGTTTTTATCCTTGTTGCTTAGATGTGTTTCTTGTAGGCAGCATATAGTTGGATTTTCTTTTTTAATCCATTCTGCTACTCTGTGTCTTTTTATTGGTAAGTTTAATCCATTTACATTTAGTGTAATTATTGACCCTGTGGGTTCCCTACTACCATTTTATAAATTGCTTTCTGTTAGTTTTGTATCTAGTTTGATTCTTCTCTTTTGTTTTTCTATCATTTGTTTCTGTTTGTTTGTGTTCCATACTTCTTTCCTCTGTTGCTACCTTTTTTAAGTCATGTGTTTTTGTGGTGGTCTTTTCAAGGGTGGTTACCATTAAGTAATGAAAAGGGTACCTACCATATTCATTGTAGTACCCTATCTTATAAGTATTTCTGCACTTCATCGACTTGGACAAATTTAAAAGATACAAGTTCTCTCTATAAAAATCAAATGTTGTGAACAATGCTGCTATAAATACAGGGGTGTATTTCTCCTTCTGGAACCGTCCTATGGTGTTCTTGGGGTATATTCCTAAAAGTGGGATGGCTGGGGCAAAAGGCAGTTCGATTTTCAAGTTTTTGAGGAATCTCCATTCTTTTTTCCTCAGAGGCTGCACCAGTCTGCATTCCCACCAGCAGTGTAGGAGGGTTCCCTTTTCTCCACATCCTCGCCAGCACTTATTCTGTGTTGTTTTGTTGATGAGCGCCATTCTGGCTGGTGTGAGGTGATATCTCATTGTGGTTTTAATTTGCATTTCTCTAATGATTAGTGATGTTGAGCATTTTTCATATGCCTATTGGCCATCTGTATGTCCTCTTTGGAGAAGTGTCTATTCATTTCTTTCACCCATTTTTTGATTGGATTGTTTGTCTTTCTGGTGTTGAGATTTACAAGTTCTTTATAAATTTTGGTTATTAACCCCTTATCAGACGTACTGTCAAATATGTTCTCCCATTGTGTAGTTTGTCTTTTTATTCTGTTCTTATGGAAATAGCCCAAGTGTCCGTCAGAAGATGAGTGGATTAAAAAGCTTTGGTACACATATACTATGGAATACTACTCAGCCATAAGAAATGATGACATTGGATCATTTACAATAACATGGATGAACCTTAATAACATTATGTGGAGTGAAATAAGTAAATCAGAAAAAACTAAGAACTATATGAACCCATGCATAGATGGGACATAAAAATGAGACTCAGAGACAGGGACAAGAATGTGATGGTAACAGGGAGTGGGGTGGAGGGGTGGGGAGGGGGCGAGGAAGGAGAGGGAGGGGTAGGGGGAGGGTAGGGGCACAAAGAAAACCAGATAGAAGGTGGCAGAAGACAATTTGACTTTGGGTGAGGGGTATGCAGCATAATCAAAGGTCAAAATAATCTGGAGATGTTTTCTCGGAACATATGTACCCTGATTTATCAATGTCACTGCATTAAAATTAATTTTAAAAAATCAAATGTTTTTCTGTATATCAGCAACAAAAAGTTGAAGTTGAAATGAAAATATTACTTATGATAGCATCAAAAATATATGAAATACTTAGGGATATATCAGACAAAAAACTGTGTAATACCTGTACACTGAAAGCTACAAAATATTGAGAAGAGAATTTAAAGAAGACAGAAGTAAATGGAGTTATGCATGTTCATGAATGTTGAGTTCAGGAAAGTTGATTCATCTCAGTCCCAATCAAAATCTCAGCAGGCTTTTTAATTTTTTTGTAGAAATTGATAAGCCAATCTAAACTTTATATGGAAATACAAAGGACTTATCCAAAACACTTTTGAAAAGGAAGAACAAAATCAGAAGACTACTAACCCTACTTGATTTCAAGACAAAAATCTATAGTATTCAAGATAGTGTGGGATTAGCATAAAGATAGAAAATAGATACATGGAAAAGAATACAGAATAGAGAACCCAAAAATAGATCTGTATACATAATTGATTTTTTACAAAGATGCAAACTCAATCCAGCAGAGAAAATATAATCTTTTCAGCAAATGGTACTAGTGTAATTGCAAAAAATTTTCAATTCATACATTATGCCGTATACAAAAATTGGCTCAAAATGGATCTCAGACTTAAATGTAAAATCAAAACATAAAACTTTGAGAAGAAAATATCTTTGTGACCCTGATAATTTGGACTTTATAAAAATTAAAAATTTTTGCTCTTTGAAAGATGCCATTTAAGCTGCACTGAATGATGCCCCCAACCCTGGTACTGACCAATCTGTACAGACCACAACTCTGAAAGAACATATCAGGAAAGTTGATGAATATGCTATCAGAATTTTTTCCAAAATATTTGCAAAGCATATATCTGATAGAGTATTTTGATCCAGATTACATAAATAACTCTCAAAACTTAATAAGAAAATAACTCCGTTTTCAAAAGGGCAAAAACATTTAAACAGGCACTTTACCAAATAAGATATATGGATATAAAATGTTCAACATCATTAGTCGTAAGGGAAATGCAATTTAAACTACAGTGAAATAACAGCACACAGTTATTGGAATAGCTAAAATGAAATAAAACTGACCATACCAAGTGTTGGCAAGGATGTGGCACAATTGGATGGCACACTCCTACATCACTGGTGAGAATGTAGAATAGTATAATCCCTTTGCAAACATTTGGCAGTTTCTTTAAAAAGTCAAACAAACTTCTACCTCATGATCCAGCCATCCCGCTTCTAAATATTTACTCAAGAGAATCCAAAGCATATGTCCCTACAAAGACTTGTACATGAATGTTTATAGAAGCTTTAGCTATAGTAGCCAAAACAACAGAAATGTTCGCCAGCAGAATGGGAAACAAACTGTGGTGTATGCAGACAATGGAACTGTGGTAGGCAGTTAGACAGACATGAGCAGAGCAAAGACAACAGTGCAGGGACAGGTCACCACAGCGGAAAGCCCCAGGTGTCTAGCAATGGGCAAATCTGGGGAAACAGGCACCTCGTTCCCAGGATGACCTTTTTGTCCTCTAGCAAGTCTCTGACCATGCAGTTTTTCCTCTGGCATGTCACTAGTCATGGGGTGGACCCTCTTGGAGGATGAACAGGGACCAAAGAGCAGCAGCATCCAACTCCCATGCAGGCCCTTGCATGACTGCCCCCTTAAGTATTAAGCCCTAGGGATAAAATCCAAACCTCAGTTGTGTTTCAGCTGCAGGCCCAGAAGAGCAGCAAAACCAGACAAGTGATGCCATGGCTGACCTCAGGACCAGCCGCAGTGACTAATGACCCTCCCTCCCCCACCCCACCCTGGTGCCAACCAATCGGTAGAGACCGCAACCCTGAAAGGACACACCAGGAAAGCTGCTGAATATCCTATTGGTATTCTCCTCTGAGATTTCCACATAAATACCCTCAATTCAAAGGGCTCAGTACCTTCTCTCTGTGCCTTTCCTTACCCCCTTTCCTCCAGGTATATTTTTCTTGCCTTTCTCTTTCTCCTTCTTTTGCCTCTGTAACTTGTTTCCTAAGCCTATTTCTTCTACGGCTCACTTCTACTTCTTCTGCCTCTGTGACTTCCCAAATAAACTTTCTCCTGTAGTTGGAGTCTTGGCACTGAATTCTTTCTCAGCCAGAACTCAAGTACCAAGGCTGTTAAACTCAAGGTCCGGTCTGACTCCACCGGTCTAACATCTGGAGCATTTTCACTGCCCATAGAATGCTGCTCCCATCAAAGGGAAGGCACTACTTACTGCTCTAAGGAACAAAATCATCATGTGAGTGAAACAAGCCAGACGAGAAAAGAATATATACAATACTATTTGATTTTGTTTACATCAAGTTATAAAAAATAAAGACAATCTATAGTGTCAGAAAAGGGATAAGGGAGGAGAAAGGTGAAAAGGAGGGACTGCAAATGAGTAAGAGGAAACTTTCTGTGGGGTGTATGTTCAAAATTTTAATTGTGGTCATAGTTTCATGGACATATGTTCAACACAGACAAACATACATATACATACAACACACACACATATATATACAAATATACATCAAAACTTATCAAATTGTAGACTTTAAATATGTGTCAATAGCTCAATAAATCAATTTTAAAAAACAGAATAGGTCCATGCCAGAACCTTCTGACATCTTCCAGGACTTGCAAATCTAGCCCTGCCTGTTGCATTTATTTCATCTTAGGGGCTCGATTTCTCCTTTTACACTCTGGCAAGCAGAAAATGGCTGGAAATGCAGTAATTCCCCATGAAAACCCTCAGTCCCTTTGTGCAGGAAGCTAAATGAACTCTGAGAAAAGGGGAGCAGGCAGAGCCCCTCCTGAAGCCCACTCCCCGACTGGCAGTTCAGCCGCTTTCTCTTACTCCTCGGCTTGGCGTGGCCTGCAATCTTTGCTCAGCACCTGTAGGTTTTCCAAAGGGAACGGAAGACAAAACAACAGAACTGCTTTACTTTCATCTCTAAATAAAATGGAAGCCATGTCAAGGGCTCTGCTGTCTCACATTTGGATGGAGCCCAAGATGTCCTGGGCCCTGCTGGAGACAGCTTTCAGTCTCAGAGAGATTTTAGGCCAACAGCAGACCTACGAAAGGGAGATGGCAGGGTATGGTCCAGGGCTAAAGGAAAAGGCCGTCACTGTCTCAAAGGGAACAGAGAAACTATCTCTTATTCAGAGCGTGCAGACCGCTCACACAGATGGAAATTATTTGGTCCTCAACCATTTCCGGGAACATTTCCCAGACTTTCAGAGTCATTTTAACAGCTTAGTAACTGCTGCATCAGAAAGTTCACAGATTAAGCCTGAACCACTCTTAAAGGTTCTAAGCTAATTTCCCCCTCACCCGGGGCTCAGCAGTGATGGGGAACAGCTGGCAGCCCCCTGCACACCACACCCATTTGCAAACTTGAAAGCAGTTAGGAATCCACCCTGATCTCCCTTGATCTCTCCTGCAGCACACAGTTAGGAAATCAAAACCCCCAAAGCATCTTCAGGATCCATTCAAATCTCCTTAATTACCCAGCTCCAGTGGAGGAATGCTCCATATGCAGCAGCAGCCCAAGTTTCGACCATGAACTCTGAGTTGGAAGTGTCACACACAGAAAGGCAGGGAGAGGTGCCCTTAGCAAGATGCAGAGGGCGCAGAGGGTTGCTGAGCGAAGGGCTTCAGAGGCAGCCCCAGGAAGAGCCCTGTGAGACACAGGGAGCGGTGTGTGGTGAGCCCCTGGAAAGGCGCAAGTTAAGGAAGAATTAAGGCCTCAGACTGAGGTGTATAAATTCCCTAGGATTGCTGATTTTAAACAGAAATTGACTGTCTCACAGCTTAGGAGGCTATGGCAGCTGATGTCACTTTAGGCCACTTTAGACAGTGTCCTGACCCTGGAATTACAGGGCAGAGCCCATTTGAATCCATCGTAGTATATGGTGGGGTGATGGGGGTGGGGGTGGGGAGAGTGTTTTAACCAAACCTCTTTCTTTCTTTCTCTTTCTCTCCCTCTCCCTCCCTCCTCTCTCTCAACCTCTCCCCCTCCCTCCCTCCCTCCCTCCTCCCTTCCTTTCTTCCTTTCTTCCTTCCTTTATAGGTGACAGAAGGGGAGACAGTGAGACAGATTCCCACATCTCCCGCATGTGCCCCGTCTGGGGCTGATGCTCGAATCAACAGAGAGCCATCTCCGCACTCGGGGTCATGCTGGAACCAATCGAGCTAATGGCTTTGGGGGGTGGGTGGAGGGAGGAACAGATGGGTTTTTTTCTCCTGTGTGCCCTGACTGGGAATCGAACCTGGGATGTCCTTATGCCAGGTCGACACTATCCAAGCCACCGGCCAGTGCCAACTCTGTATTTCACAGGTGGCCTGGCTGCCATTCATGCCTGTGTCCTTTTCCCCTCTCCATGGCTCCAGGTAGACCTCTACTGGGACCAGGACAGCCAGACAGTTGCAAGGACCTTCTCCGTGAAGACGGACAGGCGGAGCTGCTTTCTGGAGGTTCCTTTCACCCCCCACTGCGCCATCTTCAGCATCAGTCTGGAGACTCCTTGTTCTGTCTGCATTTGCTATGTGCTTCTTTGACACATGGTGCAGAGGAGCTTTGGACAAACCCCACCCCTTCTCTGATAGGCCTCTCACTATGGTGGGAAAAAGCACAAATTCCAAGGCCAGACCACCCGGGGGCACCAGCCATGTAGCCACAAACAGGTGTCCTCAGCTCCCGGGGCCTCGCTTTCCTTACCTGTAAAGTGATGGCTGGAGTAGTACCTTAGGAGTGTTAGCTCTTGTTACCATTCTTATTCCTGTAGAATTCAAATTCTATATCCCAGATAAAATTCTAAAAAAACAAATTAACAAAAAAGCAACAGAACAAAAAAAAAAATACTACATGAGGTTATATAATCAAGAAGCCCATCAATCTACCATTTGACTGCTGCAGCTGGATGGGACCTCGTGTTGTCATGCCCCCCCACAACAGGCCACCAGGAGGGCCAGGCGCCCCATCAGCCCGTATATAGGGGCACGAGTATGCAAGCGCCTTTGAGAGGGCCACCTCCTACACTGTGGCCTGCTGTCGCTTATGCAACCACTATATTTTTTGCCTCCTTTTTTCCTCAAATTAGGTCCAATTTCCTTGTGCTAGCCTCAAGGGAGAAAGGGAACAGCTGTCTCCTACCTCTATAAAATAGCTCTTCCAGGTCTGGACAACTATTATTAGACATTCTGCTTCACACTCCTTTCGCTCTATTATAAGGCACATCCAAGGCCCTCGGTAATGGTTGCAGGTCTCCCTGAGATGACTGCTGTTCGCCCTAATTCCTCTGATAATTAGTGGTTGTAAACCACTTTGAAGATAAAAGGCATTTTATAAGAGCTAAGACCTGTGATGATTAGCTCTCCAATATGCTGATGAGCACATCAAAGCCAAACATAGCCGCAGCACGGTGTCTGGTGGTTAATTAGATGTAGTTCAGGGCGGCCGATATATATTAAAGAAACTGCTGCAAAATTTATCAACATTTAAAAAGTGCCTGCTTTCTTTCCAATACCAACAACCTCTTTTCAAAGGCCGCCAGGGCTGATGCCTGCGAGACAAGTGCCCGGGAGAGGACCCGGGGCTAGTATAGCCTCAGGGCCTGGAAGAGGAAGATGCAGTAATAACACCCGGCTCTACACGATGTCCTATTGCTGACAACACGAGTCTAAGCATCCTCCCTCATTTTGTTGTGTCTTCACTATCCTCTGGCAATGTGAGCAAGGAACACTGTCCGCCCTTCGCAGAGGAGAAAGCGGGGATTCACACATCAGGGGAGGACCGCGCGACACAGTTAGCGGTGCAGTTATCTGGGAGACTCTATCAATGCCCCTCAGATATTTGCACACCTCTGCACATCCCACGCCCAGCTTCCATGTGCCTTTGCTTCTAACTCTCTACACCTCTCGGGTCTTAGAAGGCTCGCCCTGGAGCTATTGGAGCCCCTCTGTCCACATGGACAGAGCCAGAAGTGCCTGAAGTTTCCCCAGTCACCTCTCAACAGCGCTTAGCCAATGACTGACTGTTATGGATGTATCCACCAGCAGGGACAAACTCTGACTTCTGATCTATACTTTAGAACAGTGGTCCCCAACCCCTGGGCCGCGGACCAGTAGCGGTCCGTGGGCCATTTGGTACTGGTCCGCAGAGAAAGAATAAATAACTTACATTATTTCAGTTTTATTTATATTTAAGTCTGAATGATGTTTTATTTTTAAAAAATGACCAGATTCCCTCTGTTACATCCGTCTAAGACTCACTCTTGATGCTTGTCTCGGTCACATGATACATTTATCCGTCCCACCCTAAAGGCCAGTCCGTGAAAATATTTTCGGACATTAAACCGGTCCATGGCCCAAAAAAACGGTTGGGGACCACTGCTTTAGAACACATGTGTGGGTCCCGGCTCAGGCTGAAACCCACCTGACATCACACTCTAGCTTCTTCCCCTCTCCTGTTCTGGGTCCTCCTGGGACCCAGAATAAATCACTTGCACATAGACCCCCCTCTCAGGATCTGTTTCTGAGGAAACAACCTAAGATAACTCTTTCAACTCAGCACTGATGAGAACATTTTGCATGTTTTCCATTAAATATGTTCTCACAGAG
The DNA here is from genome assembly GCF_036850995.1 of Saccopteryx leptura. Classification (NCBI taxonomy): domain Eukaryota; kingdom Metazoa; phylum Chordata; class Mammalia; order Chiroptera; family Emballonuridae; genus Saccopteryx; species Saccopteryx leptura. The sequence continues at coordinate 115,117,080 of NC_089504.1, forward strand.
CTCCTCAATTCCAAACCTTTCCTGCTAAGTCACCAACCCTAACATTTATCATTTCCACATCTACCCTCAACCCAACTCTTAGCTCTTTACTCTCAAAGCCCCTGTTTTCCCTGGGATCATGATGTTCCAGTCGCTGCTAAGACGCCCAACCTTAGGGCTCTCCGTGGGCACAGAGAAGGCACTGAGCCAGGCAGGCGCTGGGAGAGATGCAAAGGTATTTTTAAGACCAGCCCTTTCCCCAATGAACTTACAATCTCACAAGGGACAAGAGAAATGTAATGGAGGTGGAGAGTGTGAGAAGAGCTGTGTGTGAGCATACAAGGAAAGTGCCGGAGAAACAGCTCAGAACGGCTCCCAGAAGCAGAGCCCTGTCCACAGTCTCCACACTGTCCAATTCTGCCTCATTTACTTCACTTTAAATGTTTAAGAAAATGGAGGGCGGGTCTGGCAAAAACAATTCAAATGAGTGCGTAATACAAAAATAAGCAGCTTGTATTTTTAATTCTGGTTGGCATTTAAAAAAAAAGTAGGACTACCTCAGAAAACAGTATCAGAGAGGGTAAGTAATTTGACTGAGGAAAACAGCTAATTGGTGACAGAATGTGAAATCAATCCTAAATTTGCCTGATTCTTTAAAACCTCAGTTTATTTATCTGTAAAATGTGACCAATAATTCTCACTTTGTACAACTGTTCTAAAGACTATCAAGTATAAAAATATCTGGTTCAATCAGCACTACACAGTAGGTGATCAGTATTGTTACTCCCAAAGGTAATCTTATTGAGCCAAAGGCTACTTTATATGCACGTTTTAAAGGTTTTTACTAGATACTACCCAACTTCTTTTGAAAAAAATACAGTTCAACAAACAAACAAAAACCTCACAGACAACAGTGTGGTGATGGCCTGAGGGTGGGGTGGAGAAGGGCATAGGGAGAATAAATAGTGATGGACAAAGTCATGACTTGGGGGGAAGGGCTGAACACAATAAAATGTACAGAGCTTTGTTTTAGAATTGGGCACCTGAAACCTGTATAATTGCTTTAATGAGTGTCACCCCATTAAGTTCAATTTAAAAAAAAAAAAGGCCCTGGCTGGTTGGCTCAGAGGTAGAGCATTAGCCCGATGTGTGGAAGTCTGGGGTTCAATTCCCAGTCAGGGCACACAGGAGAAGCATCCATCTGCTTCTCCACCCTTCCCTCTCTCCTTCCTCTCTATCTGTCTCTTCTCCTCGCACAGCCAAGGCTTCACTGGAGCAAAGTTGGCACAGGCACTGAGGATGGCTCTATGGCCTCTGCCTCAGGCTCTAGAATGGCTCCGGCCACAATGGAGCAACACCCAGATGGGCAGAGGTTAGCATGCCGGGTGGATTTCGGTCGGGTGCATGCAGGAGTCTGTCTGACTGTTTCCCTGCTTCTAACTTCAGAAAAATTCAAAAATAAATAAATAAATAAGAAAAAAAACCTGAACAAACATTTAAACAAAGCCACGACAGCACTGCCAAGGGGACCTACATAAAATGCAGACCCCTAAAAATGCTTCCGCATGGCTTTCAGGATAATCTTACACATGCAGCACCACCACCACCTCTTCCCATTCATCCTTTCTCACCTCCTCCAGCACTCTCTTCCCTCCAAATGATTTCCTATTCTCTCAGCTCCTTAATGCCTCTGCATCTTCAAACATAAGGTCCACTTGACGGGCATGACCTTTGCTTTTTCTACATTAAGTCCTATGAACACTTAAGAATTACATTTAAGAGGCATTTTCTCTGAAAAGTCATCCTGACCTCAGCATAGTCTGATTTCCATGCTCTTCCTCTGGGTTTCCATAGCCTCCTGGGCTATAGCTGCTGTAGGAATTATTCATGGTAAAGACTTCATTGTCTGTGTTCCCCCATTCCTCTCTCTCTCTCTCTCTCTCTCATACACACACACACACACACACACACACACACACACACACACACACCTGCAAATGCCTTGAGAGGAGGAATCATATCTCATTTCCTGTGCTTAGCAAAATATCTGGTTCATTGATAAAACTTAAATAAATGAACATATATAAGAATGAGTTTTAAAAATTACGTAAGCTTATGTCATCTTTTCTGATTCAAGTTGAAGCAGAAATGAAGCCCAAGAACCACTGTTTAATGTTTAATGTACAAGGTACTAAGTAGGACAGAGGCCACTCAAAGGGCTAGATTCAAACATTTTTCTCCTGAGTCACAGTCTTATAGGGATCACTCTGAGCTTGCACAGCATATTCTTGCCATACATTTTAGTGGCTGGTAGAGAAGGAAAAGAAAATAAGGACCACAAAGAATCTAGCCTGCAGGGATAACCCTGATTGGCATCTTAGTCAACTGTCCTCAATCTGTTCCTCATCAAATCTTCATCTGATTAGTTCCCTATTCCCCATTCTCGCTCTGTCCCACGCCCCTCCTTCAAGAGGCTGGCAAGAACACTGTAACCAAGAAAGGTTTTGTCTAGGCATGAAAAAATCAGGCTCAAGTGTTAACTTCAGCATTATGTGACCTTGGGGAAGTTGGTCCATCTCTCTGATAAAATGGGGACAAGTGTTTTTTACCTGTCCCATCAGAGAAGGGTCAGATGAAACACTGGATGTGAAAGTGGACAGTGATGCTGTACATGTATGCAACATATCCCCATCATTGCCATGGGAGAGGCAGAGAGAGGTCAGAGAGCAGAGAGAGGAGGGCAGAAGAGACTGAGCATTCTCCATGGGGGAATCGGCTCCTGTGAGAGGTAAGTAGCTGTGGATGACAAGTGGCTCCTCATAAAGAAGACAACAAAGATTCTAGGCTCTTTTGCCCACAAGTAAAAGAGCTGCCTTTTCTAGAATCCTTCCTTAAACAAATTTAAGTGATATCCACTTATTTTACCAAATTCCCCAATAGAATGAAGCAGATCTGCCATTTATTAATATTATTAAAGAAACGGTGTCCTCATATCCCTGATGAACATAGATGCAAAAATTCTCAATAAAATACTAGCAAAACACATTCAACAACACATTAAAAGGATCATACACCATGATGAAGTGGAATTTATCCCTGAGATGCAAAGATGGTTGAATATACACAAATCAACAAGTGAGATACATCATCTTAATAGAATAAAAGATAAAAATCATAGATGCAGAATTCAACATCCATTCATGATAAAACACACAAGGAACTGGGTATAGAGGAAACACACCTCAACTTCATAAAGACCACATATGACAAACCCACAGCTAATAACATACCCAGTGGTGAAAAGCTTTCAGCTTTTCTTCCAAAATCAGGAATAAGACAAGGATGCCTACTATCACTACTTCTATTCAACTCAGTACTGGAAGTCTTTGCCAAAACAATCAAACAAAAAATAAATAAAAGGAAGTTGAATCAGAAAGAAAGAAATAAAACTGTTTGCAATGACATGGTTTTATATAGAGAAAAAATGTTACAGACTCCACCCAAAACTATTAAATCCAATCAACAAATTCAGTTAAGTTACAGGATGCAGAATCAATGTATAAAAATCAGTAGCATTTCTATATAATAACAATGAATTATCTAAAAAAAGAAAACAATCTCATTTACACTAGCATCAAAACAATAAAATTTAACAAAGGAGGTCAAAGATCTGAACACTAAAAACTATAAGACACTAATGAAAGAAACTGACCAGGCAGTGGCACAGTGGATAGAGCATCGGACTGGGATGTGGAGGATCCAGGTTTGAGACCCCGAAGTTGCCAGCTTGAGAGCGGGCTCATCTGGTTCGAGCAAAGCTCACCAGCTTGGACCCAAGGTCACTGGCTCGAGCAAGGGGTTACTCAGTCTGCTGAAGCCCACGGTCAAGGCACATATGAGAAAGCAATCAATGAACAACTAAGGTGTCGCAACGAAAAACTGATGATTGATGCTTCTCATCTCTCTCTGCTCCTGTCTGTCTATCCCTCTCACTGATTCTCTGTCTCTGTAAAAAAACAAAACAAAACAAAACAAAAACACCCGCTTTAGCCTGACCTGTGGTGGCACAGTGGATCAAGCATCGACCTGGAATGCTAAGGTCACTGGTTCAAAACCCTGGGCTTACCCAGTCAAGGCACATATTGGAGTTGATGCTTCCTGCTCCTGCCCCCTTCTCTCTCTCTCTCTCTCTCTCTCTCTCTCTCTTTCTGTCGCTCTTCTCTAAAATGAATAAATAAATAAAAATAATTATAAAAAAAAAGAAACTGAAGAAAACACAAGTAAATGGAAAGCTGTTGTGATTAGGGGTTGGAAAAATTAATAGTTAAAATATCCCAAAGCCATTTATAGATTCAATGCAATGGCAGTTTTTACAGAAATAGAAAAAAAAATTCCGAAAATTCATTTGGAACCACAAAGACTCTGAATAGCCAAAGCAATCCTGAGAAAGAAGAACAAAGCTGGGGACATCATACTTCCTGATTTCAAACTATACTACATAACTTAAAAAAAACCAGTATGATACTGATATAAAAACAGACACATAAACCCAGGAGTAGTCAACCTTTTTATACCCACCACCCACTTTTGTATCTCTGTTAGTAGTAAATTGTCTAACCGCCCACCAGTTCCACAGTAATGGTGATTTATAAGGTAGGGAAGTAACTTTACTTTATAAAATTGATAAAGCAGAGTTACAGAAAGTTAAAAATATAATAATAATTACTCACCAAGTACTTTATGTCAGATTTTCACTAAGTTTGGCAGAATAAATCTTTATAAAACAACTTATTATAGTTAAATCTATCTTTTAATTTATATTTTGGTTGCTCCACTACTGCCCACCATGAAAGCTGGAACGTCCACTAGTGGGCAGTAGGGACCAGGTTGACTACCACTGCATAAACCAGTCAACAGAATTAAGAGCCCAGAAATAAACCCATGCATGTGCGGTCAACTAATGTTTGATAAGTGAGCAAGAATATTCAATGGATAAAAGATAGTCTCTTCAGTAAATGGTGCTGGAAAAACTGGATAAACACATGCAGAAACTGAAAGTAGACCCTTATCTATAACATGCACAAAAATGAACTCAATATGGATTAAAGATTTAAATGTGAGACCTGAAGCTATAAAACTCCTAGAAAAAACATAAGGAAGAGGCTCCCTGACACGGGTCTTGGCAGTGGTGCTTTGGATCTGACACCTGAAGCACACATAGCAAAAGCAAAAATAAACCTGTACAATTACAACAAACCAAAAAGGTTCTGCTTGGCAAAAGAAATGATCAACAAAATGAAAAGGCAACCCAGAATGGGAGAAAATATCTGATCAAGGGGTAAAATATCAAAATAGATAAGGAAATCATACAACTCAATAGCAAAATAATAATAATACTATTCCAATTAAAAATGGGCAAAGAATCTGAATAGACATTTTTCCAAAAAAAGTTATACAAATGGTTAATAGATACATGAGAAGGTGCCCACTGTCACTAACCTTCAGGAAAATGCAAATTAAAACCACAATATCACCTCACACCTGTCAGAATGGTTGTCATCAAAAAGACTAAAGATAACCAATGCTGGTGAGGATGTGAAGGAAAGGGAATCTTTGTTCATTGTTGGCAGAAATGTAAACTAGTACAGCCACTATGAACAATGGTATGGAGGCTCCTGCCAAATTAAAAATAGAACCACCCTATGATCCAGCAATTCCACTTCTGGATATATGGGGAGGGCAAGAATAGGTTTACAGTTGGGAGTTCACAAAATGCAGAATTAATAAAGCTGTTGCAACAATCATAGCCTGCATGCCTTTTTCCATACAACAACTGTAAACATACTTTTTCCCACCCCTGTATATATCCTAAGGAAACGAAACCACTATCCAAAGGAGATATCTGCACCTTCTCTGTTCACTGCAACACCATTCACAGTAACCAAGTAAGACAGAAATAGCCCTAGCATCCATCAATGATGAACAGATAAAGAAGAGGTGGTACTTATACACAATGGAATATTATTTAGCCATGAGAAAGAATGAAACCTTGCTATTTATGACCACATGGATGTGTCTTGAGGGCATTACACAAAATTAAATAAGTCAGACAAAATAAAACAAAATACAAACTGAACTCATAGATACCAAATACAAATTGGTGACTGCCAGGGGTGTAGTGTGGAGGAAAGGAAAGAAAAATGGGTGAAGGTGGTGAAAAAGAACAAACTTCCAGTAACAAGATGAGCAAGTCCCGGGGATGTAATGAACAGCATGGTGACAGCATGGTGACCACAGCTAACAATATTGCATTGTGTATTTGAAAGTTGCTGAGGTAGCAAATCCTAAAGGTGCTGGGACAGGCTTTGGGGACAAGAAAACAATATTGTAACTATGTGTGGTGATGGATGTTAGTTAAACTTGCTGTGGTGATCATTTTGCAATATATATAAGACATATATCAAATCATTATGTATGCCTTAAACTTACACAACGTCATGTGCCAATTATATTTCAACAAAGCTGTGGGGGAGGAACCTGTGTCCTCGAGTAGCCTTGGGAGAATAATGGCCAGTCTGGTGAACTCAGTTTCTGGAATCTAAGTGCCTGCTGATGATCCTCAGGAATATGAAAGACAGCAGCAAAGGTACCATGCAGATTGGGCGGGAGTGAGGAGCAGGGGCTGGGGAGGCCCTGTCCGCCTTTTGATGTCTCACTCACCTGGCAGGTCCTGGCTCCTCAGAGCATGGGTAACTCTGCTGGAGAGCACTCTTGCAACCTGTGTTTGAACCCCGCCTATGAAGCACACAGAGATGAAAACACCTTGTTTCCCCCTGGGCCAAAGAGGAAGGGGTTTATGGCAAGTGGGGAAAATGTCCCTCCCACTAGGGCTGCAACGACCCAGAAGAAAACAGGCCTAGTGCCATGCTTTTGCAGGTTTTGGAGATGAGGAGAAGTCTGCTTAGTGACCTGAGTCCGGAGACTGGGTCCAGCCGAGCAGGGGCACACTCCGTCTAGTGCATGAGAAGGAGTAGCCTCAGGGCTAGCTGGACACCCCCTGTCAGAGCCCAGCTCTCCGCAGGGATCCTACAACTCTTTGCAGCCAATCCACAAATGCTGTCTGTGCCGCTGAAGCTCCCCCTTGGGGACGAAGATGGAGAACTGTGGCCAGGATCGCTGCCCTATCTAAGAAAGAAATGTAGTAGTGTCTATAAGAAAGGCCCAGGAGCCCCATAAGGGGACCAACCTGAAAGGTGCTGGGACAGGCTTTGGGGACAGGGTGAGGATGGGGCAGTTTGGTCATATTAATGAATTCTGTGGACATGGAGGTAGGCTTTGTACAATGCTTTGGCCACATGCTAAATAACATGGTCTGAGAGCATGCCTACTGGAGGCAGCAGTGCTGATTGCAAAGGGGGTTGGGCTTCTCTCTCACACCCTTGCTGAGGCCGAACTTCTAACAATAGCTAGATCTCTGTACAGTTCACCTGCACAACTCATCTGAAGCAAATGATAGCTGTTCCGTATGAGGCAGTACAGTGCTCTGGTGTTCATTCATTCAGTGAATGTTTACTAAGCACAGGCACTGTTCTAGGTGCCCAAGAGGCAGCCATAGTGTAAATGCAGCAAGCTCTGGACGTGGTGGAGCTTATATCTCAGCAGAGAGAGACAAACAACACATGCATAAGCCCAGTAAGTACTTCCAGGTAGTGAAAAGTGCTGGAGAAGTCAGCTCTCACTATCCTCACTATCACTGCTGCTGGCAGCAACCAGAGGGGGGAGGCTCTGCTGCGTAGTGGCTTCCCAGGCAGCGGCCAGGAGCAGAGCCAGGGCAGTGAAGAATGGAGAGGACTGGTGTCCCGATTGCCCCAGCTGTTGACAGCTGGAAACCTGGGTTCGCACATATTTAGAGAAAACTATATTTGGGCTACACATACGATGTTAATAGTGTTATTTCTAAATGGTAATCTTAAGAGATAATTTATTTTTATTTCTTTTTGAATTTTCTAGTAGGTTTGTTATTACAATGGATTACTTTTGCAATATGGGAAGAAACACATATTTTAAAAATGAGGACACTGGTTTAGGTAAATCAAATTAATAGCAAATATATTTGGACAGGTAGGCAGTTTCTTAGGATGATGAATAACATCTTCCCATGCCACTTTATGGTTTAGAAAGCAATTTCACAAAAATATCTCCCTCAACCTTCACAAGATTCTCTCAAGGTTACACAGAAAATCAACCTTAGTGCAGGAAAATGCCTGACCCTCAAGCCCCTGACTTGGCCAACGTGTTTGCCATTATTCCCCGTGCTCATCTGTAGCTGACCTCCCTGTGGAAAGCCACCAGCACCCAGGTGCTAACTCGCTCCTCTCTCCCTCTTTGCCCTCTCCTACAGTGACCAAGCTGCTTTGTTCATATGTGCAGTTACTGACCTAGACTTTACCAAGCCCTACGAGTACCAGGCATCATACTGCATGCTGGGGACACAGGGGGAAGGTCTGAATGAATGAATAAATATATGGTTCAAATTGTGGTAACTGCAGTGAGAAAAACGTAAAGGATGTTACACAAATGACCAGCATCAGAGGGAGCTGATTTGGGTTGGGACACTAGCCCTTCGCTCAATAGTGAGCAATAAATACATTGTCGCTGAGCCTCCAAGGGACGTCAGGCACATGTTCTTGTCAGAGGTCAAGCTTACAAGATCCCAGTTCTCAAAGGACATACATTCCGGATGGAGAGGCAGCGCTCAAAGCCAAAACAAAAGTTCACCAAAGAAGTCATGCACACATACCAGATTGAAATGGCCTCTTAAGCCCTCTCTGAAACAAAGTGAAGCTGACCAATCAGATCATCAGAGATGTCACAAGTCAACAAGTGATTGTCACCAGAGGAGGTCACAGGAGTCTGGCACTGGGAAAGAAAGGGCATGGCCATACAGAAAATGTTTACCTAACCATACACAACAGGGGCTTCAGCGTCGGAGCTGGTGGCACAGGCATTAATTAGGACCTTAGAGGTGGGAGAGGGCTGGAGGGAGCTGACAGATCAGGAAGGGCTTTGCGGAGGAAGTGGGCCCTGGGGTGAATGGGATTTAGGGGTTCTTCCAGGGGATCCCGTTCAGTAAGGCCAGGAGGATGCCCAGGAACCCTGCAGCACAGCCCATGGGCCCTCCCTCTCCTGCGCACGGGAGGCTGGTTTCCCAGTCTCCACCCTGTCCTCGGACTTGAGAGAGGAGGCCCGGCTAGTATGACTGCTTAGGGGTTTCTAAGTGTCTCTAACTAAGCTCTGAAGAGCCAGGAGGGCTGCTGGTCACCCAAGGCTGACCGGAAAGACTGATTTCACCAGCAGGCAAGCTAGCCAATAATGAAAACACCTGGCTGACCAGTGCGTGCACACACCAGACTTGACTGTACAATGTCCACACACGAAGCTCAGAAACTTTCAGGCACTGGGATGACCAAGAACAGAAAATTCAAGTCAGGTATGTCCTCAGTTGCCATTTGATATTACAGACATCATTGCTGTAATCTGGGCCATAGTGAGTTCCCTGGACACACCGCCGACTGAACAATAATAATACTAATAAGCCCACAATAATGATAAACTTTCATATAGTGCTTTAAAATTAACAGAGACTTCTGTCATCTGTGTCTATGAGTTAATATCTTATTTGCAATAAGAACATGACAGAAGTTATGGATCCTAGTGAGGGTGGGCCTGGGGGTGCCAGACATCTCACATCTACCTCTCGCTGTGACACTGAATCATCCTCACTGATACCTTCCTCTCCAAAGCGTTTTGACTTGACAGTGTGCTGGGGAGTTGAGGAAGAGAGGCTTTGACAAGACCCAGGAAGCCTGTGCTCACCCTGGGCCTTGTCCCGCTCTCTCTATCTAAAGAACAACACAAGGCTTTGGCTTTGGACAGCCCGGCGTTCAGTTCCCAGGTCTGTTATTTACGAGCCATATGACGACCCACAGAAGGTTATCTAATTTCTCTGAGCCACTTTCCTCTGCTCTCTTTTTAAAAATTTTATTTTTCAATTATAATTTAATTTAATTATTATTCTGTATTAGTTTCAGGTGTGCAGCATAGTGGTTAGGTAATCATATACTTTACAAAGTGTTCCCCCAATATTTTCAGTACCCGCCTGGCACCATACAAAGTTATTACAATGTTAGTGATTATGTTTCCTATGCTGTGCTTTACGTCCCTGTGACTATTCTGTAACTGCCGATTTGTACTTCCTCATCCCTTCACCTTTTTCACTCAGTCCTCCAAACCCTATCCCCTCTGTGAACCAGCAGTCTGTTCGCTGTGTCTATGAGTCTGCTTCTATTTTGTTAGTACATTTATTTTGTTCTTTAGATTCCACATGTAAGTGAAATTGCATGGTATTTGTCTTTCTCAGACTGATTTATTTCACTTAGCATAATACCCTCTAGGTCTACCCGTGCTATTGCAAATGGTAAGACTTCATTCTATTTTATGACTAATATTCCACAAGTAATATATATGTACTACCAGTTGTTGTTTTTTTACCCACTTGTCGATGGACACCTAAGTTGTTTTCATATGTTGGCTATTGTAAATAATGCTGCAATGAAGATAGGAAAGCATATATTCTTTCGAATTAGTGTTTTGGCTTTCTTGGGATATATACCCAGAGGTGGAATTGCTGGATCATAAGGCAGTTCGATTTTTAATTTTTTGAGGAATCTCCATACTGTTTTCCACAGTGGCTGCACCAGTCTGCATTCTCACAGCAGTGCAGGAGGGTTCCCTTTTCTCCACATCCTCACCAGTACTTGTTTGTTGATTTAATGATGACAGCCATTCTGACAGGCATGAGGTGATTATCTTGTTTTAATTTGCTTTCTCTGATAATGTTCAGAATTTTTTCATATGTCTATTGACCAATCTGTATGTCCTCTTTGGAGAGGTGTCTATTCAGGTCCTCTGCTTGCTTTTTAATTGGATTTTTTTGTGGTGTTGAGTTGTATGAGATTTTTGGATATTAACCCCTTATCAGACGCATCATTGACGAATATGTTCCCCAGCGCAGTCTTTTCACTTTGTTGCTGATTTTCTTTGCTGTACAAAAACTCTTAAATTTGAGGTAGTATCATTTGTTTATTTGTTTGTTTGTTTGTTTTGTTTCCCTTGCCTAAGGAGATATATCAGAAAATATATTGCTAAATGTCAGAAAATTTACTGCCTATGTTTTCTTCTGGGAGTTTTATGGTTTTGAGTCTTACATTTAAATCTTTAATCCATTTTGAGTTTATTCTTCTGTATGGTGTAAGATGGTAGTCTCTTGTTTTTGCATGTATTTGTCCAGTTTTCCCAACACCATTTATTGAATAGACTGTGTTTACCCTATTGTATGTTCTTGTCTCCTTTGTCCAAAATTAATTGATCATATAGCTGTGGGCTTATTTCTGGGCTTTCTATCCTATTTCATTGATCTATATGTCTGTTTTTATTCCAATATCATGCTCTTTTGATTACTATGGCCTTGTAGTAGTAGCATTTGATAGCAGTTGGAACAAAATCTCCAGTTTTTTCCTCTCTTTCAAGACTGCTGTATTTAGAGTTTTTTGTGGTTCCACATAAATTTTTGTATTATTCTAGTTCTGTGACATATACCATTGGTTTTTTGATAGGAATTTTGTTGAATCTATAGATTACTTTGGGTAGTATGGACATTTTAATGATGTTAAATTAATTCTTCCTATCCATGAGCACGATATATGCTTCCATTTATTTGCATCTTCTTTCATTTCTTTCTTCACTATCTCATAATCTTCTGAATACAGGTCTTTTTACTTCCTTGGTTAAATTTATTCCCAGTTATTTTATTTTTTTGATGCAATGTAAGTGGGATTTTTTTTTAGTTTTCCTTTCTAATAGTTCATTATTGGTGTATAAATATGCAACTGATTTCTGAATACTATTGTATCCTGCTATTTTACTAAATTTATTTATCAGTTATAGTAGTTTTTGTGGTGGAATCTTTAGGGTTCTCCACTTTCTTCCTCTCTTAAACATGGGTAATAACAGTATCTCTCATAAAGTTGTAGTGAAGATAATGAAGTGCTTAGCAGAGGCCCCCATACCAGCATTTACTAAGTACTAATTATGTTGTTACTATTACCGAGAGGATAGCTGAATGTCATTCTCTCAGCTCAACCCAGAGATTAGGACAGAACTCTGTGGTGTGGCACTCTCCTTTCTGTGTGACATTAGCATGCTCTGGCAGGGTGGACTGGGTTCCCTGGGAATGGCCTGCTGGTGGGGGAGGCAGGACCCGCAGTGAACACGCCCCCCCAGCTTTCCCACTGGGCTGAGGGGCAGAGTCTTGCTCCTGAGCTCTAGAACTACACTGTCTAATACAGTAGCCACAAGCCACACAAGACTATTGAGCACTTTCAATGTGGCCAGTCCAAATTTAGGTGTGACAGGACAGAAACCTGGTTCAGAAACAAAAAATACACCACCACGGGGTGGATCTTGAGGGCATTATGCTAAGTAAAATAAGTCAGATAGAGGAAGAAAGACAAATACCATATGACTTCACTTATAAGTGAAATCCTAAAAACAAACAAGGAAACAAGCTCAACCCGATTGGTGTTGCAGAGGTAGGTCCTGGGGGTGGGTGAAATGGTGAAGGTGGTCAAAAATCACAAACTCCTGGTTACAGAATAAGTAAGTACAGCATGGTGACTATAATGGATAATACCGTATTGTATAATATATTTGAAAGTTGCTAAGAGAGAGTATCTTAAAAGTTTCATCATAAGGAAATAAAGTCTGTTAACTAGGCATAGTGACAAATGTTAACTAGGCTTGTTCAGGTGATCGTCTCACTATATATCCAAATATAGAATCATTATGCTGTACACCTAAAACTAAGGTAATGCTGTATGTCATTTATATTTCAATTAAAAAAATAGAATGTAAAATATCTTATTAGTAATTTTTTAGATTGAGAGTATGATGAGTGATAATATTTGGTGCACCGTAGGTTAAACAGAATGTTACAATTAACTTTGCCTGCTTATTTCTTCTGATGTGGCTACTAGAAAGTGACATGTGTGGCTCCCATTATAATTCTACTGCACAGCCTGATCTGGGACATGAGCTCAGTGAAGGCCGAGTCTTTGTCACTTTGGTTCTCTGCTTTGTCACTTTGGTTCTTTCCCTAGAACCTGGAAAGTCCAGAGTGAGTGAATGGGCCAGAGAGTATGTGAAGCCTGGAGGAGAACTTTCATGAGCTGGAGGTCATGCTTGAGAGGGTGGGGACAGTCTTGGGGCAAGTCAGTGGCAGGCTGCATTCTGTACAGATGAGTAAACTGAGGCCAGAAAATAATTTTTTACATTGTCCAAAACCAGCCAGGATTCATGCCAAGTGCATCCCAAACCTAGGTTCTTTCTACTAAAACCCTTTATCTCCGATAGGCAATGCAGAGTTACAGAGAAGAAACTCGATTTGGGATTTATTTTTAAAGCATATTCTCCCAATATCATTAATGTTTTTGTTTTGGGCAAGTCACTTGGCCCCACCCCTGGGTCCTCCGCCCCTCATTTGCATTATGTAAACCACCAGTTCTGCCATCTCACTTCTTTTCCCCAGCGTGCATGGAGAGAAATCCCTCCGAGCACAGAAGGTCCTCTCAAAGGCTGAGCCTGCTTCCACACTCTGCTCTCCACTTTTGGTTCTAAAAGAGGCTCCAGCTGAAGATTTCTTAGCATCACCCAACTCAATAATTTGTTTGTTTAAATTAAGGCTTCTCTTTGATTTCACTTGGTTTTAGATGTTTTTCATCAGAAGCAAAGCCTTGCAGAGCTTTTCCTTGATCTTGTAATGAAATTCCCTCAGAGATATTTAATTCTAGAAACAGTTTCTGCTGTGCCACATCTTCAAAGAAGAATAAAAAGACAACTCAATCAAAACATCCCAACCATATTCAACTACAAAGCTGGGAAGGCGCATGGGCTTGTCTCCCCCATATCTGCACTCACTATCCTGGTGCCTTCAACACATCAGCCTCTCATGTTTTCCACGTTTACCTGGAAGGATTCTGATGCTCTGTGAACACTTCCTGCTGCTTTTCCTCTCCTGGAACCCACTCATGGGCTTGGTTCTACTCTCCCCTGTGGCCTGCTGGGTGAATGTCCCTCCTGACTTGGTCCCCACCTCGTGACACCAAGCTTTATGGAAAAGGTCCTGGGCAATCCTAGCTCAAGAGCCTCTTGAATTCTAATCTAAGAAAAGACTAGATTAGAGCCCATACTGATTTGTCAGAGAAGAAAATCTCAACCCACTTGCCCTCCTCTTCCCTGGGTGAAATGCCAACAGTATTTTGTTTTTATCAGAAAGGATAAAGAAAGAATTGCCAGAGTCAATGGTGTCATTCTAAAGCATGAAAAGAACCTAGTAGAACAGCAGGGTAGGGCTGCTTTTCAGCCCGACCCCATGCAGGATGTGGAGCAGGCTTAGTCACACACCCACGTGTGTCTCAGCCATTTGCTGAGTCATTATGGGTTTTCAGCCCCTTCCCCAGCCACCCAGCACAGTGGCCGGCAGAGACTGGTGTCAAGAATTGCATACAAGTTTTAAACAAGCATCAATTGCCAGGACAGCAAATGTGCTTCCTCAAATAATTATGTGGTGAGTTCCAAAGCCAAACAAATTCACTGCGTTGACCCTGGCCAGTGGCTCACTGGATGAGAGCATCAGCCTGGCATATGGAGTCCCGGGTTCAATCCCAGGGCACACAAGAGAAGCAACCATCTACATCTCTTTCCCTCTCTCTCCCCTTTATTTCTCTCTTCCCCTCTCACAGTCAGTGGATCAGCTGGTCTAAGCATCAGCCTCAGGCACTGAGGATAGCTCCGTTGGTTCGAGCATTGGCCCCAGAGTGGAGTTGCTGGATGGATCCTGGTTAGGGCACATGCAGGAGTCTGGCTATCTCTCCTCCTCTCACTCAAAAAAAAAAAAAAAGAAATTCACTGCGTGGTTGTCCTCCACCAATATTTGCAGAGGCTCTTAGTACCTGATGTTGTGTTAGTAACAGGGATAAAAAGCGAGTGACACATTATCTGTGCCCTCAAATAGCTCACAGTCTAAAGAAGACAGGTGCACGTGACAAATGAAAATGTAAGGCAGAATGAGGGAGGGCAATGAGAAAAGGGTGTGTGTGTGTGTGTGTGTGTGTGTGTGTACGCACATGCACGTGCGTGAGCTCATTGGAAAAGAATGGGAAGAAAATATACCTCAAATTAACAATTGTTATTTCTGTTTATTGGGTAATTTTTATTCTTTACTGTTTGCCACATTCTCTGATTTTTTATGATAAACATATATTACTTGTACAATAAAATATGTTTTTCAAGAAAAATTCAACAACTGATAAAGGACAATGATTTGAGTGATAAATTATGACCCTGAGGGAAGGAGCATGTACACTGGCCCTGCAGAATAGGTAGAACTTGGCAGGAAGGAGACAAAAGGCTGTTCCAGGCAAAGGAGTGGCAGAAATCAGCCCCCAGGACCACAGCGAGGGGAGGATGATTTGGGAGATTGTAAGGGAACAGCATGAATGGGCACTCACATGGAATGAGTGGCATGGCTGGGGGCCTAGGGGGGCACGAATACCAGGCCAAATAGACTCAGTTGGCTGTTCTGTGTTGCTATGGTCCTTTGTGTTTGACTCAACCCACAGCATTATACGTGGTTGTACTCATGTCTGTCCTCCCCAGTAAATATTTAACCTGGAGTCAACAGATGCTCCTTGGATGAATTGAATTCTGAGGGGGTTGTTCTTCATTTTGGAGGTAATAGGACCACAGTGGAAATCAACCCCTCTGCCCTGATGAAAACAGAATTTGGAGGTGGGGATGGAGTCCAGTCCCATCTCAATTACTGACTAACTAGTAATCTCTACCAACTTCCTTCCCCTCTCTGGGCCTCCATTTCCTCATCTGTAAATTGGGTGAGCGGGACAGATGGCCTTTAAGACTCTCCAGACTAGGTTTACTACTGTATGTACTCAGGGACTTGGAAACCTCCCTAGCATATATGTCCCTTGTAATGAGTAAGCACATGTGTAACTAGTGAACATACTTCTCCGCCAGGACTGTACATTCCCTGAAACCAGGGCCAGTTTGCCTTATTTCATTATTTCATTATTTATTTATTTATTTTTATTCAGCAAGAGGAGAGGAGGCAGAAACAGACTCCCGCATGCAACCTGACCAGGATCCACCTGGCAAGCCCACTATGGGGTGATGCTCTGCCCTTCTGGGACCACTGCTCCACTGATCAGCAACCAAGCTCTTTTTAGCACCCGAGGATGAGGCCATGGAGCCATCCTCAGTGCCCAGTGCCAACTTGCTCCAATTGAGCCATGGCTGCAGGAGGGGAAGAGAGAGAGTGAGAGATAAAAGCAAGAGGGGGAAGGGGTGGAGAAGCAGATGGGTGCTTCTCCTGTGTGCCTTGACTGGGACTCAGACCCGGGACATCCACACGCTGAGCCGACGCTCTACCACTGAGCCAATCAGCCAAGGCCTGTTTGTCTTGTTGCCAGTAGTATCCCAGTGCGTTTCTGGGCCCAAGCAGTACTCAGCATATCTGCTGAGCAGACCTGTGACTGGTCCCTGGAATGCCCCTTATCTGGGTTGAAGCCACATGTGGGAAAGCAGCCAGCCTGGTCCTCTCATCACAGCTGGGATTCCCAGGGTGCTTGCTGTCTAGCATCCACCTTTTCTCCCCGCAGTTCAGCTTGTCAGTGTGGGAAAAATCTCCTAGGTTTTCTTGGACAGAGGGGGGTGTCAAGGCTTGAAACTGTGTTTGCATTCAGAATATTCTGCTCAACTGGAAACATGTTCACTGGTCTCCTGCCTTGGGGTCCCAGTGAGAGTAAGTCTTGGGAGGGGGAAGCTTAGTGTCCTATGAGATGTCACACCAGCAACTGTCTGCCAACCCTGCTCCCACAGCTCAGTTGAATATACCCTTCTCTATCACAGTCCATATGGACAGGGATAGGTGCCGGGGTCCTGGAGGCAAAGGATGCCCAGAATGACCCCCCCCAGGGCATCCTATCCAGGGCATTCCACAATTACTCCTTGAGGACAACAGCTCCCTTCTGACCTATACCTAGCATCCTGCAGCCTCTCCTTCAACATTGAAACAGACCTAATGGTGTCACAGGATGGTGTCCACGGAAGGAAGTGACCTCCTTTAAAGGCATTCATTCCCATAAAATGAAATGAAGGAGTTCTTATGCCCTTTGTTCATTTTTGGGATGATGGGTAATGTTAAATCCCCAACCCAGCTGACAGTCGAAGACTAAAAATAACTATGGGTTGGGGCTCCCCTCTGTTTCCATTTCCATCCGCATCCAGTGTGGACCCCACACCCACCCGAGCTCAGCGCACTGCTGTTCCTACATGGTTCTTACCAGGCAGTACTTAATTGCTTCTCCGTCCCTAAGGCAATCATCCTCAGGGTGACCTCTTGGCTCCCACTTTACTGGTCCTTGCTGAGTTAGCTCAGAAAACAATGCCTGTAATGTGATTACTGAGTTCATCTGCAAGCACTCTCACGGCCTCTCAGCTCCTGCCCTGGCAGCCGGAGCAGCCAGGGTGACTCTGGTTCCACGGGCATTGTTAATGAAAGTTTCCCTTATGTAAGTTCGCAGAAAGTAGGCAGTGCCCAGGAGATGCTTCCACAAGATTACTGGCTGGTTATTAAGGAAGTCCAGGTGGCACTGTGCACGGTCTAGACTGCTCCAATCCAGCACACTGGGTGAGGACGGCCCCTCTGGAGTTCATCAGAAGTGATGTGACTTCCTGTGGGGGATCTGCAGAAGGGATCAACTCCTGGACATGGGCAGATCCTCCCAGTTAGTCAGCACTTTCCCCAGGACTTCCAGCTGGGAAACCGATGGCTTTACTCACACTCCTGAAGCCACCACCGTATGATGGGGTGTGGGAGAGAGGCAGAGAGCAGATAGGATTCAAATGCTGAGTGCTCAGAAGTGTGACCCAGGCCAGGCAGGCCTGCCTACCACCTCTCCACTGTGGCCTCTCCTCAGCACCAGCACCCAGCGGCGGCTTGTGGAAGAAAGAGCAGACTCACTCTTTCGGATCCTGCGGCTGTTTGTGGTCTGAGGAGGGACAGCAAGCGCTGTTCTTTGAACAGGGCAGGACAGAGCGGAGAGGAAGGCGTCTTTTCACACCAGGGATTCTCTGGTGGGCTCCATAGACTAGCTCCCACTCCTGTTAGAACTGTGCTCTCTCTCCTTAGTCATCCTGCCTCCCACTCTTCCTCCAGCCTGGCCTGCTCACGTTCACTCATGCGGCTTCCACATCTAAAATGCTTCTCCACCCCTCCCATCTCACCAAGTTTTATCCACCCTTCAGGCAGTAGGCTAGTTTCCTGGGGAGGCCGTAACACATTAGCAAAAACTAGGTGTCTTAGAACAACAAAAATGTAACCTTTCACAGTTCCTGAGGCCAGAGTCCTAAACCAGGGTGTCCACAGGACTTTGCTCCCCTTGAGGGCTCTAGGGTACGAGTCGTTCCTGACTTCTTCCTGCTGCTGGAACCTCCAGGCTTTCCTTGCCTAGCAACGCCATAACTCTAATCTCTGCCTCTGTGTCCACATGGCCTCTCTACCCGTCTCTCCTCTGTGTGCCCCTTAAAAGGACACTGATGGAACGTAGGGCCCACCTGGATAATCCAGGACGATCTCAACTGGAGATCCGTAACTGAATTACACCTGCAGAGACCCTTTTCCTGGAAGGCTCTCATCCATCGATGCTGGCAGTTTAGACGGGACCCATCTTTTCACCCTTCACCTCACGACGGGCCATGGTTCTCAACCTCACAGTGCAATAGAATCATCTGGGGAGATTTTCTGACTTCAGATGCCTGGGCTATCTCCAGATACCCAGTGTCAAATGATTCTGGGTAGAGGACAGGTGTGAGGTAGGGGTGTGTGTGTGTGTGTGTGTGTGTGTGTGTGTAAGTGCTTGTATGAATGTGTGTTTAAATTCACAGTTTCTAAAGTAGAACCTGGGAGAGCCACTATTTTAGGTCTCGAAGACTCATGGTGTCTCATCCAAGTAGAAATTACAGGTAACACCGACCTTCACTGTCTGCTTTCTTCTCTAGGATTATTTTCAAGTTGGTCACAAATCACACCATCATCTGTTTTTTTAAATACGGCGTGATGAATGTCAAAGAGATCACTTAACCCAGTGGTGCTGCACCCTCTCCAATCAATGTACCGTTTGTATAACAAGTATTTTAAAATGTTCCCTTTATCACCTGAAATGAAACTACTATATAAGCCAGTCAGCCCATATGCATAATTTAGCTCTGATTGTAATATAAGGGAGGGAAGAGAAATGCAATTTATAATAAAATAATATGTATTTCAATATGTAAGTGCTTACGCACCACTGCATTGGAATACATAATGAATTAGTCAGTGCTTACACCTACTTACAATGGATGAGATTAGATTTAACGCTGCTCATGAGGACTGCAAGGAAATAAAAAAGCAAAGGACAACAGAATAGAAATGTTAGGATGAGAAACGACACACCCACTATCCTGTCTGGATCTGATAACAGGAGGAAGGTAATAAGCTTACCTGAAGTAAAGATAATAACATGCTGAATTAAATTACTAATGTGGAAGTAGAGACCATAAGAAAGTATATTATTCTTGTGTGTGAGCTAAACCTGACACATAAGTATAGTTATTTATTGTGCCAAGACATGGGACAGGGCAGTGACAAGTATGATGGAAAACATGTCTGTGATCTGGGATCCCCGCCAGCAGAGTGGAGGCACACATTCAGCTTTTGGCATTAAAAAGTCCTGGAAATGCTATCCTTTCTGTTCAGGGGCTGGGGAAAGCAGGACGGATTGGAAAAGCTGTTTGGTAGGTCTCTAGGGAGAACCTCACAGGAGGAGTGAGAAACAAAGGCAATCCCAAAGTGAATCACTGTAATAGCTACTCTTTTGGCAAGAGGTTCCTATAAAGAAGTTCATTGAGATGGTGATATTTCATGTGCTTCTGTGAATTTAGTAAAATGTTGTCCTATGTCTCAGTCTGTCACACAACTCGAGTCTCCTGCTACCAACCTGCAGTGACTTCCCTGTTTCCACAGTAACTGCATACCACATGGACACACTCTCTAGTTAGGCATATGTTCGGAAATGCTCTGATCTAGACAGGATGCAGGCAGTGGGGAAATTATCCCGTGTCAAGGCTTGCCTTCACTCTACTTAGGCTTCTCTTCCTATAACAATGGCCTCCTAGATTACTGGGCTCTTGGCATAACTTCTGTGAAAACTTACCAGTCTTACTATATAGGAAGTAAGTACCGAATTACACGTACAGCGGGTTGAGTTTGGTATGGCAGGAAACAATTCACTGATGGGCATTCATATATGGAATCATGACTAGAATGCCTGCCCTCCCCCCCAGTCATGCCAGGGGCAACTCCTTGCTGTGTGGCAACTCAAAGCGACCCACAGATTTCCAAAATGCCTCCAGGGCCTCAGTACTCAGATCTGCAAGCCTTGCACCAGGAGCAGCACCCGGGGGTCTGTTGGACGTGCAGAATCATGAGCTTCGGACAGACCTCCCGAGCTGGAACATGTCACCAGACCCCCAGCGGTCCATACGCACACAGCACGTCTGTGAAGCACTGCTCCAGGGCAGTCTGACCCCAGGAGGAACACGGATACTGTCCAACCTCATTCACCTCTCGAATGAGGAGGTAGGCCCAAGAGAGTAGGTTGACTGTCCACTTTGCTCCTGTTTTTGTCACTAAGTTCCTTGAGGACAAGAAGAGTATGGGCTACTTGTCTTGTGTGTCTACATGAATGTCAGCAGAGAGGCACGTATGGCTGTGGCCCGAGATGTGCCTGTTGTCTGTATTCCCTCGGGACTCTGAAATCTCCTTTTCAACCAGAAAAACACTGAGTTTCCACTACCCATCCATAGAAGCACAAGCAACAGGTCCCCAACAGTCATTCGAACAGAGTTTCAACACCTCTGTTTTGCATAATTTCACCACTAGCATCAGCAGCACCAAAGACCACAGTATTTGAATAAAGAGCAGCGGGCCCCCTCCACTCCCTTCGCCGGGAGGCTGCTGTGGGTAGGGCCACACTCAGGGTAACGGTAAGGAAAAAGCAAAACCCGCAGTTGTTCTAAGATAACCACAGAGAGGGGAGATGTTGTGCATGCAACCTTGGGGGAGAAAAACGAAGAAAGGCAACAAACAAGGAGACAAGAGAGGAGCCTCCCTCCATGTGACAAGAAGCCCAGGCCTACAGAGCCTGACATGGTGATGTCAAAGGTTGAATATGGTGACCTATGAACCAGCCTTTCTGGCCGCTACTCCCATACTCTCCTCCCTCAGATGGTGGGGTTTAGTAGTCCTTCCCCTGAGCAAAGGGGTTTGCTCTCTGGTGGAATGCTAACTCCCAGGGTAAGTGCCCCACGGGGAGGCAGGCCTGCTCAGCCGTTCAGCCAACGACCAGGAAAGAGAAAAGCCAAGACAGGATGCAGCGAAGGGAGAAGGCAGTTTCCTCCAGCCCACCTTGCAGCTCTGACTAAGACTGTCTGCAAAGAGCCCACAGCCTCTGGAGCTGCAGCCCTTGTCGCCTTCACCCTGGGCTGTGGGCAGAACGATGGCTCAATACCTTCGCTCACAGCCCCGTTTCTGGCCTCACTTCCTTCCTTCATCTGGCAACGATGAAGGCCCAAGACAACACAAACCACCCACCTTCTTATGCCCATAGTGAATTCATTTCTTTTATCACATTCAGGACTCAGCCTGACACATTCATGTCACCCCAATGCCACATTCACCAGGTGGCACTGCAGCTTCTGTTAACATGTCCTAAGTAAGCTCTGAGGACCAGGGTGTGGCCCATTTATCTTATCTCTCACCTGGCACAGTGATTTGCATTCAGAAGTTGCTCTGTAAGTCAGCCAGGCATATGGATGTCCTGGGTTCGATTCTCAGTCAGGGCACACAGGAAAAGCAACCATCTGTTTCTCCCCCTGCCCCCTCACTCTCCCTCTTCTTTCCCTCTTCCCCTCCCATAGCCAGTGGCTCATTTGGTTCAAGCATGGCCTTGGGTGCTAAAAATAGCTCACTACTCGAGCATTGTCCCCAGACTTAGTTGGCCGGTGGATCCCAGTCTGGGCACATGTGGGAGTCTGCCTCGCTATCTTCCCCTCCCCTCACCTAAAACAAATAAACAAAAACAAAAATGGAACAAAACAGAAGTTGCTCCATAAATGGGCACTGAATGAGCAAAGGAGGCAATGGAGCCAATTCCGCTCTATCCAATGTAACAGGCCATCAAGAATGAGCCTTGGCTTCTGTTAGGAAAACAAAAGTGCATTGTCACGATATGTCTTCTCTGACGCATGTCACCTCTCACCTGTTTTCAGAGGTGTTCTCTTATCTTTGTCATGACCATCATCACCATGCCACCAGTAATAACAGACTAAAAAGGTGAGAAGTGTAACTGTCAGCCAGTGTGGAGGCAGCATAATACAGTATATGGGCTAAAACATTGGGCTCTAAAACCAGTTCTCGATTTCAGCACTCATTCTGCCTTGTACAAGTTATGAATCTTGGTCAAGCGAGTTCCCTCTGTTACCGTTTATCTGTCCATATAATGGGAATATAAACATACATCCTCTTGGGGTTCTGGTGAGATAATACACATACTAGAACAATCAATGTGGCTATACTGTTCATTTTTATTGCTGGTCTCCAAGCAGCTGCCTGGCAGTGCTACAGCCACCAGCAGACAGAGTCCCTCCCCCCCTGCTCGGACATGAGAGGACGGCATGGGCGTAGGGACAGTGCTACAGCCACCAGCAGACAGAGTCCCTCCCCCCCTGCTCGGACATGAGAGGACGGCATGGGCGTAGGGACAGTGCTACAGCCAGCAGCAGACAGAGTCCCTCCCCCCCTGCTCGGACATGAGAGGACGGCATGGGCGTAGGGACAGTGCTACAGCCAGCAGCGGACAGAGTTCCTCCCCTCCTGCTCGGACATGAGAGGACGGCATGGGCGTAGGGACAGTGCTACAGCCACCAGCGGACAGAGTCCCTCCCCTCCTGCTCGGACATGAGAGGACGGCATGGGCGGCATGGGCGTAGGGAGGCCCGGCTGCAGGCGCCGGTGCCCAGACAGTAACACCGAGGAACCAGTCATCACGTGCAAGGGAAGCAGAATCACATCCAGAGAAATCTGTCTTCTCCTTTCCTTCCTGAAAAAGACAGCCTCCTTGGCTTTCATTTTCTATTTGAAAGAGCATGAATACAAGAACGAGTTCCCCTTCCTGCTGAATCTACCTTAAGAAAAACAGCACAATCGAGGGGCTCGATGGCAGTTAACCCTCAGCTTCAAAGAAACGGAGGGAGGAAGAGCCACACAGGAGCAGTCCAGCCCTAGTGTCAGGGACCCTTAGAAACAGCTGCTACTCAATCCAAACAGTTGTCAGCATTCAGTTATTAGAGTAGTGCTTCAAGTCATTTTGATAATTCAAAGATATTTCTGTCCTTTCCAGTCAGCACCAAGGGACACTGTTAATAGTCACCCCTTAGCCCTTTGCATGTCCCTAGTCGTGTCCCCATGAACGAGCTCACTTTGTGTTCTGGGTTGAGTTGTGATCTCCAAATAGAGACAAGTTGGTGTCTAACTCCCAGTACCTCAGGATGGGACCGTATTTAGAAATAGGGTCATTGTAGATGTCATTAGTTAAGATGAGGTCACACTAAAGTAGGGTGGGCCCCTAGCTTAGTCCAATACGACTGGTGTCCTTATAAGAAGGTAGTCATGTGAAGATACAGCCACATAGAGAGAAGGCCATGTGACAGCAAAGGCAGAGCCTGCATTGCGTGGCTACAACCAAGAAACACTAAAGGTTGCCAGCCAGCCCCAGAAGCTAGGAAGAGACAGATGAGGGTTCCCCTACAGGTTAAAGAGGGAGCAGGGGCCCTGACAGCACCTTGACTTTGGACTTCTTTCCTCCAGAACTGTGAGAAAATACCATTTCTGTTGTTTGATATCACCGTTTGTGGTATTTTGTTTCCACAGCCCTAGGAAATGAATACACTTGGGCCAGTCCACGTGGCAAAGGTATCAGACACTGTTCATCTCAGGGGGTGCTCAACAGATACTGATGACAACTCTGCCCAAACGAATGAAAACTCTAGACCCTTGACTAACAAAGGTTTTTGTTTAGGTATGCAGCAGAACACCAACCAGTAAATAATTACTGGGTGCTGACCTTGTGAAGGATATAACAGAAATGAAATATTGTGTTACTGGCCTTGAGGAGTTGACAATCTGATTGAAGATTTAAGATACACAACAAAACCATAACAACACACATAAAGGCCACGTAAGTGTTACTTCAAACCCCAGTGAATACCATAGAAGTCACTCGTAAATAAATCCCACGATCCTGGCTGGTTTGCTCAGTGGTAGAGCATCGGCCTGGCGTGTGGATGTCCTGGGTTCGATTCCCGGCCAGGGCACACAGGAAAAGCGCCCATCTGCTTCTCTACCCTTCCCTTCCTTTCTCTCTATCTCTCTCTTCCCCTCCCGCAGCCAAGGCTCCATTGGAGCAAAGTTGGCCCGGGCACTGAGGATGGCTATGTGGCCTCCACCTCAGGTGCTAGAATGGCTGCGGTTGCAGCAGAGCAATGCCCCAGAAGGGCAGAGCATCACCCCTAGTGGGCTTGTTGGGTGGATCCCAGTCAGGCACATGGAAGAGTCTATCTCTCTGCTTCCCTGCTTCTCACCTCAGAAAAATACCAAAAAATTTAAAAAAAATAAAAAAATAAAAGTCCCTCTGTACTGCCTTGGACTCAGTGTTCCATGTATTTCATTTTAGCTGCTCCTGATATGTGTGTCTGGAAGGACTGGGTAAATTTTTAAATGTCAGGCCACTAGATAATTTCTAGGAGCTACCGCCACTGTTTCTGGCATGGAAGCCAAACTTCTTGCCCACTGTGCATACGCACTGCTGTCTATGATCATTATCTGCTACCCTCGGTGGAAGTTTCTCCCATCAGTTTCTTACCAGCTTTCTTTTTCTGTTTAGAGAGCCGGACCCTGGAGGGACGACAAGCCTATTCCGCAGCTCTCCACGAATCTGACAAGCAGAAAACACAAGATGCATGTGGTTTGGCAGTGCACTTTGGTAAGTTGACAGTTTTTAACACAGCTACAGAACACCAGAGACACCTACAGAGATATGGTTTTCTATATCGTCATTCAGAACATCTGCTTATTTGGCCCAGCCTTCTCCCAGGGGGCGGCTCCCACTGTACCCTGCCTCTGGGAGCCTCCGATTCTTACCATAAGCAAGCCCCGTGTCCAGCTGCACAGCCGGAGGCAGGCGGGGAGGTGGCACACCTCGGCTGCACCCTCCTGGAGCGCCCTCTGAAACTCAGGCCTGGGGCGTCTGGCTGCCCCAGGTTCCTCCTGCAGCTCTCACCGAGGAAGAGACGTGGCTGTGCTGAGTGCCAGGTGGAGCCCCAGGCTGGGCTCCTGAGGAACAGTCCCAGTCACTGCTGCTCCACCCTCGACAAGCAGCCTGATGACACGATGGTGGCTGTGGGCCAGGATCCTGAAGGGCAGCTGTGGGCAGGGCAGGACCTGCAGGTGGGACAGGCAGAGGAAAGGCCTCTTCAGTTTGACTCTAAGTAATCCATTTTAGAGTCTCAGAGTAAAAAAGACTCTTAAAGTCATTTAATTTTCATCTTGTGACTTCTCAGATAATCTTGCAGCTGGGGTCTGGGTCAGGTTTTGGAGTTGACACTGTTGTTCCCCAGGCGGTGAGGAGCCACTGCGCCACCTCACCCGCAGGTGTTGTAAAGTACCAAAAGCTGCAGAATTCATATTAATATTTTAAGAGGCCTGAAGAACATTTTATTAATTTGGGTTAAGATGTGCAGAGAAATTTTGAGAATAGTCTCTGTACTGTGTGATTGGCATAAAACCAGGATGGCCCTTGGCATTGTATTATAAATACAAAGGGAAGGAAAACATGGATCCCCAGACATTCCACCACACCTGTGGGGAAAGAGGTGAATGGCTAGCCAGGTGCAGGAAGAGAAAAGCCAAAATAAACCTTTTCTTATAGTAATGAGCCATTTGCGGGCATTTGTCCCCACGGAAACTACCTCTCTTATGTGAATGTATGTGGTTAATGTGTGTGACTCTGGACAGAGAGATGGCAGATAAACATTAGAGAATATAGGAATGCCTTTCAATATGTGAAGAGACATCTTTCTACCATTGTGTTGACTTGTAAATTTTGTTTTCTCCAAAATGATGTATGGCTTGCAAATTAAACATGGTCCTATCATGTTAAAGGACATATGACTATAACCAATAGTGGTAAAGGGCACCTAATTGCAGTTTTTGCTTCTGTACTTCCCACTTGCAAAACTATAAAAACTAGGTAGAACAAAGGGCCGGCGCGCTCTCCCTCAGATTTCTGTCAGAGTTGCCGCTGCTTGGCCAAACTAGACAATAAAGCTTTGGTGTGGAGTCAATGGATTTTGTTTGCATCTTCAATGTTTCGAGTCCCTCTGGATAAGGCTTAACAGCGGGAATATCCATTTCTCCCTTTCCCCCTTTCTAACAGAGCTCCTGCTGTGTCCAGCACTCAGGGTGAGCCACCATCTGCCCAGCTCAGGGGCCTCCTCCAGCCAAAGCAAAGGCAGGCCCTTTCCCAGGGGCTGGGTTAGAGACGGGCTTCTGACCCACCTCTGCTCATTGACACCAGAAGCGGGGATTCCTGGGGGTGTTCCTGGAAATGGTTCCTGGCTCTTAAAAAGGAAGGTGTAGGAACCTCTCCTTGTTCGGCTACATTGTGACCTTCTGCAGCTGCACTGTGACCATGAGAGGGAAGCATGAGGGAGAAGCAGAGAAAGATAAAAGACCCTGGGTCCTTGAAGACATCTTTGTCCTACTGGCTTGTACAGCATTGGCGCCGCCCTCCCCCCAGACATCCTATTATAATAGTAGTAAATATCCTCATTGCTGATGTCCACTGCCTTGGTTCTATTTGCTACCTGTTGTTAAGATTATCCCAAGTGAGGTGCACTCAGATGTTCCCAAGAAGACAGGACCATGTTCCTGGAGCATAACCCCACTGTACTGACTACCACATTCCCAAACTTGCACGGCATTCTTTCCTCTCCACGTTTTCTTAGCATTTAGTCCTTTTCCCAGACTAGGCACATCTTACCATATTTTCAAAACAGTATTCAATTCTACAATATAAGCCCATTTAGTCTTTTAATTAAGAAATATTTTTGAGTCCCTATGATGTAACATACATAGATTCAAAAAGGAAGCCTTGGAGACTGAACCATAGGTGAGACCGCTCCAGGTGAGGGGGCAGATACTCACACAGAGGTCAGGGCAAGGAAGTCCCAGGGCCCTGGGGCGGGGGAGGGGCAGGGGAGTGGTTTCAAAAGCACCTCAGAAAAGAAAATGATCCTTAAAAGAAAAGCAGAAGATTGTGAGCAGAACAGAGCGAGGGAGGCAGATATTCATCACCAAGGACATGAATAATAATATAAATAATAGTGAACAATGCTGGCAGCCAACATTTCCTGAGCACTGACAAAGAAGCAGGCACTGTTTTTAGCTCTTTCTGAGTATTAACTCATTTAATCCTCTCCCAAGCCTATGCGGTACCTCATATTATTAGTCCCTTTAATGGAAAGGTAAACTGAGGCATGGAGAAGTTAAGTGACCTAGAAAGTGAGCAGTGCTCCTGGC
This sequence comes from Saccopteryx leptura, assembly GCF_036850995.1. NCBI lineage: Eukaryota > Metazoa > Chordata > Mammalia > Chiroptera > Emballonuridae > Saccopteryx > Saccopteryx leptura. The sequence continues at coordinate 115,144,930 of NC_089504.1, forward strand.
TCATGCTCATTACCAGTCTATACCAGTGCTTCTCACATTAGTCACCAGAACCAGCCACCCCTGGGAACCTGTTACAGATTCAGATCTTGTGCCCCATTTCTGACTCACTAAATCAGAACCCTTTGGGGAGGGAGGTCCAGCATTTTGAGTTTTAACAAGGCTTGCTGGTGATTCTGATGCCCACTTACATTTGAAACCCCGTTAGCACTACAAATACGCAATGAGAAGAGAGAGCACATTCAGAGGAATATGAATGGTGGGCAAGAGAGAAACACAAGAGAGATGTGGAGAACCTACAGACCATCTCAGGAGGCTGGGCTTCGTTGTGTAGGCATCTGGGAGGAAGGTGAGAGTGATGCAGGAAGAGGCGTGTTTAAGCTTTGTTCTTTGGAATGAGATGGGCATTAATGCTAGGAAAAGACTGGAGGGGGAAGAGGCCAGAAGGAGAGAGCCCAGGGCAGAGGCGAGCCGATGGGTCAGACCAGCAACAGCAGGAACTGCAGTGTAGTGCAGCGGTGCCGAGAAGGGAGCAACGGGCACGGGCTCAAGAAGACAGAGTGAGGTAACAGCTGGTAACGGCGCGCAGAGCTGGCAGATGTAGTCTGGATGACTCCCGGGCTTCTAGCTTCAGAGGTTAGGTCAGTGGAGAAACTACTGACTGGCAGTGCTGGCAGAGGAACAAGACTGGCAGGGAAGACCCTTGGCTCCATTTGGGAAATGGGAAGACGGAGCTGTCTGTGGGATGCTGAGATGAAAACACTTCTGAATGTAAGGAGGTCGGAGGCTCTGGTGCTCAGGAGCTGGGTCACGGTGGGATATACAGGTTTGGGTCTGCCTGCATACATGAGGTGGTCGAAGCCACAGACAGAATGAAAACTGCTCTTGAACTGTGTTGAAGGAAGAGTGAAAGCGGCAGTCATGCACGGCTAACTGCTAACCCTGAAGCAGCAGCCGGAGCGGCAACGGTGACTCAGAAACGGGGCTTCGGCCCTGGCCGGTTGGCTCAGTGGTAGAGCATAGGCCTGGTGTGCAGGAGTCCCGGGTTCGATCCCCGGCCAGGGCACACAGGAGAGGCGCCCATCTGCTTCTCCACCCCTCCGCCTCTCCTTCCTCTCTGTCTCTCTCTTCCCCTCCCGCAGCCAAGGCTCCACTGGAGCAAAGATGGCCCGGGCGCTGGGGATGGCTCTGTGGCCTCTGTCTCAGGTGCTAGAATGGCTCTGGTCGCAACAGAGCGATGCCCCAGATGGGCAGAGCATCGCCCCCTGGTGGGCATGCCGGGTGGATCCCGGTCGGGTGCATGCAGGAGTCTGTCTGACTGCCTCCCCGTTTCCAACTTCAGAAAAATACAAAAAATAAAAAAAAAGAAACGGGGCTTTGAGAGAAGAAAGCAAAGAATGATATCTCAAAATCAAAGCAAGAGGAGAGTCGGAGAATGCTCGAAGGAAGAGAGGGTTAACACCAGTTTCAAATATAGAGGCGTCAAGTATGAAGATTAGAAGAGATACTGGATTTAGCAATGAAAAAGCCTCAGGTGAATGCAGCAATAGCAGTTCCAGCAAAGGGATGGGGCAGAAGCCAGATGCATTTCTGGTTTGTTCTCTAAATGAACAACGTCTATTCCACGCCAGGCTTTGTGTCAGGGACACAGTGACAAGCAGGAATGCATGATCCAGCTTGTACCAGGTAGTGGGGAAGACCTGCAAAGAACAGAAACCACAAAAAAACTAGGGGATCACAACTGAGGCAAGTGTTCCAACGAGGACATGAAGACACAAAGAACCTTGTGGTAGGGAGCACAGAGCAATAAGACCAACACATACCAAGACTAGAAAAAGGAAAACACGTTTCAGTTGGGTCTCATAAGATAAACAGGAGCAAGAAAAGCAAATGGGATGAAGGGTGTTCTACGGAGAAGGAAGGGCAGGCACAGATACCCCAAAGGAGAAAGAGCTTTCATGTATTCTGGACATAGGAGGAAACTAAGGGGTGAGAACAGTTGTAATGTCGCAGGGAATGGCTGGAGGGGGAGTTAAAGAACAGGGCTTTGTGGGCTGGGTTAAGGCCAAGCAGTCACAGGAAATCACTAAAGTAAAACCTAAAAGTTTGGGAGAGACATGATTTAATTTGCATTATAAAAACTACGATTTTGGCTTCTATCAGGAATGAATTTAGGAGGAAAGAGGAGGGATAGGGAGTAGATACATTGAGATCAGTTAGGAAATCATTACAGTTCAGGCAAGAAATGGTGGTGTCCCGATCCAGGGTGGTGGCAGATGAATAGGTACAGGTGAACGGATTCTAAAGCTACGTGGAAGGTGAAATCAAGAGAACTGAGGGAGTGGATATGGTAAGTGGGAGGAGAGGTTGGGGCCAGGTTGGTCTTTGTGGCCCCACTACATCTACTCTGAATACTCCCAGAAGACTATTGTGATCGAAGGACATGCACCCTGAATTCCAAGCAGAGATAAGGCCAAGCCCCAGTGGCCCTTATGGGGCTCACACCAGCAACTGGGGAACAAGTCTTAGAAAGCCTTCTTCTCCTGAGGAGCCTCTACTCCCTTAGAGATAAAAGTATTCCTTCTAACGGGAAGTCCCCTGAAAATCTCCGCTTCTTGTTTTGTGGTGCTATTTGTGGTGTCATGTCATCTGGGGGTAGGGTGCTGAGTAGATCAAGTCTCCATGGCCCTGCCATGCTGGTGGGCAAGACACATTGTGAGTGGCTTCTCATTTAGGCACCTCATATACTGTTCAGTGTGTTCATAAAATGCCCTCAGTACAGTGTGGGCAATTATAGATCCCAAAGGCCAACCTCCATTTCACTACTTTTCCCTCTCCTCATTTTATCAATTTTAAGTAAATATACTAGGCTTCTTTCTGAAAGGCAATACTTAGATTGAGCTCTCACTGAAAACAACTAAAAACCTTAAATAAAATATATTTTAAAAAACAATGTTTCTATAAGCATTGATGAACTGGCAAGAAAAGAAAGAATTTGTTGGCCAGGGACTTCTTCAGGTAATGGAATATCCAAATTCTGACTATAATAATGACTGTAATATAATTAATGATGTTAAAGACAGGCTTGCAAATATGTGCAGGAAACAATAACAACAAAAAATCATAAAGAACAACAAAGAAGATTTTTAAAAAATGAACCAAAGTAATAAAAAATAAATAAGTAAAATGACAAATTATGGGCAGACTTCATAGCGTGTTAGATACAGTCTGAGAAAGAAGTAGTGAACTAGAAGCTACATCAAAATCAATTCACCAAAATGCAGCACAGAAAGACAAAGCTCAGAAAAATATGAAAGAGTTTATGAGACATGAAAAACCATAGCTAACATGTCTAGTTGGAGTCCTAGAGGAGAAGAGAGAGAGAACATTTGAACAGATAATGGCTAAAATTTTTACATAAGTAAGGAAAGATACAAATTCATATATTCAAGGATGTCAATGAATACCAAGAAGAATAAATAGAAGGGATCCAGGGATGGGGTTGTAGGGAGGGGAGTAAAGAGGAACAAGTATATGGTGATGGAAAATGATTTGACTTTGGTGATGGGCACACAACACAATCAACAGTTCAAATGCTATAGAGATGTTCACCTGAAACCTATGTACTCTTATTGATCAATGTCACCCCACTAAATGTAATTTAAAAAAAAAAGAAATCCACCATCAATTACATCTCAGTGAGACTGCAGAACACCAAAGACAAAGAGAGTACTTAAACACAGCCAGAGAAAAAAGACAAGTCACCTTACAAGCCAGAAGACAGTGGCAGATGACCTCCAACGTATTAAAAAAACATTAATTGTCATCTGAGAATTCTATACTTAGAAAAAATGAAAATGGATTTTCTGTTTGTTGTTGAGGAAATAATATAAGTTTCGAGTTAAATCTATTTATATTCCTATCTTGCTGTGGTTCCTTACAACCTGGGATATTTGAATCAAGTTGCTTAATTGCTCAGAATCGTGATATACTCCTCTTGAAAATTTGTATAATAGTGCCACTTATGCAAAGTTTTTGTAAGGAATACAGGAGCAAAGACATACAATGCTTTCAATGTAGCTTCTTCTGCATCTAGGTGTAAGATAAATGTTAATTTCTTCTCATAAAAAAATTAATGAATAAACAAGTAAATAAGATTATCATCAGCAACAAAGAATTACCTCCTCTGCTTCAGGTGGAAGATAAAATTCTGGCACTTTTTCATATCGTGTGAATCTACACTACAGAGCTGACATTTAGCAGTTGTTTTCTTTTCATCTTTTCAGTATTAAGCCTAAGATCTTTCAAACAAAACATAATTTCTTTAATCAAAAAACACTGCAGGTCCTGGCCAGTGGCTCAGTGGATAGAGTATCAGACTGGTGTATGGACTGATACTCCATCCACTGATCAATTCCTGGTAAGGGCACACAAGAGAAGCGACCATCTGCTACTCTCCCCCTCCCACTGTGCCTTCCTTCCCTCTTCCTCTCCTGCCGCCAGTAGCTCAGTTGGTTCAAGCTTCAGTCCTGGACGCTGAGGATAGCTCGATTGGAGGACATCTGCCTCAGGTGCTAGAAATAGCTTGGTACTTGAGCATCAGCCCTAGATGGGGTTACTGGGTGGATCCTGGTTGGGGTGCATGCGGGAATCTGCCTCACTATCTCTCCTCCTCTCACCTAAAAAACAAAAGAACAAAAAACACTACATGTGTACACATAAGCCTCAGGACTATGCCCTGGATTCCAATTTAACTTACAATATAAAATAATTTGTATTCACAGTTTTATGAAGTCAAAAAATACATGTTGGTCTATCCACAGGTTCAAAATGGCCTATTCTGACCAACATCCTCCCCAAGGCTCTCCTCCAACTAAGAGTGGCAGACAGATGACGCCTCAGCTGCAGCTCCTGCAGCCCAATTCCCTTACTGAGACACCCCCCCCCCCAGCTCCATCACTGACACTCTGCTTCACTGAGGACAAAGAAATCGAAGCAATATAAAGCCGCTAAGAAAAGTTAGTTTCATTTCCTTTAAGTTCTCTGCCTAATTTTCATTTGGCAACAGTTTGGTGGATGACATGGCGGGAAGAGGACAGATCAACCCAGACCAATCTCTCCTTGATGGTGTCAAGGAGACAGCATCAGTCCTGAAGTTGTAAGACATGGGCTGACATCCTTACTCTGACATTTGTTACTTATGTTTTCCTCACCTGTATATTGAAGGCAATAACTGTACCGTACAGGACGGGGCAAAGTGGGTTTATAGTTATGAGTACACAAAACTCAAAGTTTATCCTTGCATTGCTATTTACTCATTGTTCTATTATTTTCCACTCAAACAACTGTAAACCTGCTTTTCCCCCACTCTGTATTTGTAGAGCATTTTACAGTTTACTAAATGGTTCAGTTATACCTCTATTTAATATGCACATTTGAATGTACAATAAATAAGCAGCAAAATACCTCACTGCACTGTGTAAAGATTTACAAGCAGAGTCTGGGACTGCTGTGTAAACTGCAAAGAGAGTCAGCACTGAGACTCTTTCCTAACCCCCCTCTGCTGTTCAGGGGTCACCAGGTACTACAGCTGACTCCTGAGCAGCACAGAGGGGTTAGGGAAGCCCACCTCCCGCAGCTAAAAATCCATGCATGCGCAGATTCCCAGATTAAAAAGATGCAGTTTGAAGTACGTGGTCATTTTTTTAAAATCCGTGTATGTGTGGACCCACACAGTTCAAACCTGTGTTACTCAAGGGTCAACTGTATAGCTTACCTTGTTAGGAGTGCAGGTTCTGTACTCCAAGTGGCTGCATTTGAATTTGGATTCTATACTTACTAGCTTTGTGACCTTGAGCAAGTTGCTTAGCTTCCAAGTTCCTCACCTCTGCCTTAAGGATGATGGTAATAGTCCCATCTGGTAGTCCATGGAGGCTCAGTGAAGTAGAGTTTGCTTGAATCTACACCAAGTCAAGCTGACAGATATCTGACCAAACCCATCCTCCAGCCTTTCCTTTTTATTTTTTAAATTTTTATTTTTATTTTATTTTATTTTTAGTGAGAGAGACAGAGAGAGGGACAGACAGGGACAAACAGGAAGAGAGAGAGATGAGAAGCATCAATTCTTCATTGTGGCACCTTAGTTGTTCATTGATTGCTTTCTCATATGTGCCTTGACCAGGGGGCTACAGCAGAGCGAGTGACCCCTTGCTTGAGCCAGCGACCTTGGGCTTCAAGCCAGCAACATCTGGGCTCAAGCCAGCAGCCATGGAGTCATGTTCATGATCCCACGCCCAAGCCAATGACCCCACGCTCAAGCCAATGACCCCACACTCAAGCCGGCGGCATTGGGGTTTCGAACCTGGGTCCTCTGTGTCCCAGATCAATGCTCCATCTGCTGTGCCACCACCTGATCAGGCTCCTCTGATCTTTCTTATCTGTGGTTACCTCCACTCTCCACACCCCTGGGCAAACATTTGCAAAGGAAGGGCAGAAGCTCTGGACATTGGGACACACTGTGGATTGTTTCTTAATGACAACAAAGCCTCAGATTCCCATGGGATTTGTGGGGCATCTTCATGCTGTTTTGAATGGAAGTAGAGCCCCAGCTCCCTGGGCCCCTGTCAACCTGGACCGTTTTCACTTGTGCCTGAAAGTCTTGCTTGGCAGGCTGGAGTGCTCTGGACTGGGGGACACTGGCCGAGCCTTAGTCCCCTAACTGGACTGTGCAGCTCACGGTACTGGTAAAGGGCACTGAGGCCTGAGCCGACACCCACAGACCTATTATAACGAATGACATGGTTAATTTAGCTCAATCTGGTGAAAGAATGGACACTACTTGGCTGCAAAAAATGTAAGCAGACCCCACTCAAAAAGCTTTGTCTTTGTAAAGTACTTTCACATTGCCACTGTTTCATTCCACCATTAGGACATGCCTAAGAAACATGAAGGGCAGCTATTTTATCCATGAGTCAACTGAGGCCTATGGTGAGCAGGTGGAGGAGCTCTTCCCGCCAGGAGCCTGCTTCTTGGCACAGCTGCTCGCTGTGCTGGCTAGTCTGCCTGCGCCCAGCCTCTGGGCCAGGGCCTAGGGGAACTGCACCCTGAGACGCCTGCGTCAGGAATGCCATCAGGCATTCACATTCAGATGGGACAGGAGGACATGAGGTATGACTTAGTCACTCAGCTTGTGTCTCAGTCCAGAACAAGAAAACACGCTCAGGAACACTCATGAGACCCAGTCAGCAGAGTTCACAGGCTAACTGCCACCAGCAGTGTGGGTGTGAGGGCACAATGGTCAGCCAGCACTGTCCTTGGGCTAGTTCATATCTCTTCCTAAAGTGCCTCTGGGCCGGGCCAGTGGCGGCGGTGGTGGTGGTGGGGAGCTCATCAGGCTGCAGGCGGCCTGGAACAGCAGCAGTCAGGAACCCGGGCAGGCAAGGCACAGAGGACGGGCTCACCCCGTCAGCAGGCCTCGGATGCATAAATTGTGAAAAGCGGCTTCTGGCCCTATAGCCAGAACTGAAACCAAACAGATGTGAGACCATTCACTATCGAGCTCCAAACAAAGACAAACTCCAAAAATCTGAGTGCAGGGCGGCAGAGCAGGGGTAGTGACAAACCGCAGAAATGCGCCAGTGACACCCACAGAAGAGAAGAGTGCTGGACAGACTGAAAGACACTTGACCATATTTGCAGCCAGATGTTCACACCCGAGGGGAACCTACTTTGCCCTGAGGAAATGCAGAGTCAAGCTGCTGCAAGACTCCAAGAGGGACAGAAAAGCACAAGTGACCACAATCAAGAACCAGAATTGACACAGTGACCAAGTCCCCACTGGCCAGAGAAGATCCCTCTCTCTGCCTGGAGAGGAACCCATGATCAAGGCTAAACTCGCATTTCTATAGTGTGTGTAATTAGTTGAAAAGTTTAATTTAGCAGTTTGGTAATTTCCATTAGCATGGAATGTAATTAAGCTGTTTTCAAGCAAATCCTTTTTGGTTAAAGGCTCTGGTTAAGAACCTAATGGGAGAAGGTTTATATAATACACACCCAAATCCAAGTCTTTTAGAGTAGGCACCAACGTGTGAGGCAGGGCTGGCTGTGCTTGATTCTATGCAATGACATTCCCTCCCAATGAAGGAAGATGATGGATCAGAGAGTCCAGAATCAAATCTGGGCTCTGAAATTACTGTGGTCTTGGGGATGTTACATTTCTGATGTTGCTTCTTCATCATAAAAAGATGGATGATAATAACCACCTTATAGTTCTGTTGAGGGAAATGCACAGAGGGCAGACTCACAGACACTCCTTTGGCTAAAGTAGAGAATTAGAAGACCAGAAAGTAGCAAGAAACAAAAAAACAAAACAATACCTTAAAACAGTGGTTCTCAGCCCTGGCCGATTGGCTCAGTGGTAGAGCGTCGGCCTGGCGTGCAGAAATCCTGGGTTCGATTCCCGGCCAGGGCACACAGGAGAGGCGCCCATCTGCCTCTCCACCCCTCCCCCTCTCCTTCCTCTCTGTCTCTCTCTTTCCCTCCCCCAGCCAAGGCTCCATTGGAGCAAAGATGGCCCGGGCACTGGGGATGGCTCCGTGGCCTCTGCCCCAGGTGCTAGAGTGGCTCTGGTCGCAACAGAGCGACGCCCTGGAGGGGCAGATCATCGCCCCCTGGTGGGCAGAGCATCGCCCCCTGGTGGGCATGCCGGGTGGATCCCGGTCGGGCGCATGTGGGAGTCTGTCTGTCTCTCCCCGTTTCCAGCTTCAGAAAAATACAAAAAAAAAAAAACCAGTGGTTCTCAAAGTGTGCACCAGGGTGCACTGGTGCGCCCTAGAAGATTTCCAGGTATGCCTTATGGTATTCCAGAGAAATATGTACCTGTTGGGGACCAAAAAACCAACAGGGTTTTTGGAGTTTAGATTTTTGGGGACAGAGGTGTGGGGAATTGGCTGTAAGCTGACAGTCTGCCCAACCCTCCACCTCACTTGCCTGATTAGGTTACAAAAGGCTGTTAAGCTGTGGTGCTGGATTGTTTACACTACCCACTATGTTCCCCGGAAAGACAGGAGGCAAACTATCCTTTATTTAGTGTAAAGTTAGGATGCTATGTATGGTGGGAGTTTTCTGCACTCAACACAATTAAGAGTAAAAAGAGGAATTCTTCAATGTATTGAAAAGGAAATGAGAGTTTGCCTTTCAAATATATGCCCAAACATTGAAGAAATTGCTAGGACACATCAGGCTCATGTTTCTAAACACAAGAATGAAAAAACTTAACACATTCACGCCGGGACCTGCCAAATTTACTAAATGTTACTAAGAATGTATCTATATATATAAAAAGATAAATTTTATCATTTTTTTATTTTTTAACCCCTTTTTTTTTAAGAATTCTAAAAAGCATAACTCAAAAAATGTAACATAAAATGTTTTTTAATGTCAGAATAAGTTTAATTTTGTCATATTTATTTCATTTAATTATCATAAAAGCACTCTTGGACTTTATTTTTTTATTTAATATTTGACTTAATTATTATAACATATTTCTCAGAAATTTGTATATTGTTCGCCTACAATTATTTGTAGGATTTTATTTTATTTTATTTTTTATTTGTAGGATTTTAAATGCGCCACAACTTCAAAAATTTAAGAACCACTGCCTTAAAGCCTAACTCTTGGCTCTAGCCAGTTGGCTCAGTGGATAGCCGACCTGGCATGCAGACATCCTGGGTTCAATCCCTGGTCAGGACACACATGAGAGGCAGCCATCTGCCTCTGCTCCCCTCCCTCTCCCCCTTCCCTCTCTCTGCCCCTCCCACAGCCAGTGGCTCAGGTGGCCTGAGCATTGGCTCCGGATGCTGAGGATAGCTCAGTTGATTTGAGCATCAGCCCCAGATGGGGGTTGCCAGCTGGAATCCAGTTGGGGTGCATGCAGGAGTCTGTCTTTCTATATCCCCTCCTCTCACTTAAAAAACAACAACAACAAAAAAAAAACCCTTAGACTCTGAAACAAAGATAGTGTAAAGGAGAGGTGGAATTGCCATCTGCCTGTGGGACTCGCTAGAGAAGGGAGGGTCGCGCACGAAGACAGCACACCGGAGACCCGTGAGTCAAGATCTCCATGGCAAGAGCTGATCTTCATCCAGCACATCCACGTAGTACAAGCTCACAGAAGTCCTGAGAACCAAAAGTCACCACAGACGATGACACCAGAGACACAGCTTGAGAGTCTTATGCAGAACCATTTGTCTTTCCTGATGGTACCACCCCACGGTAATTTCTCACCATAATTCAGATGAAATAGAATGAAACTTCCCAGGACCTCCTCCTCGGCGTCCCCACCCGAGGATGCCGGTGCTGCTGTCTTGTTCAGAAAACCCCTGTCTGTGGGAGGAGAGCCTCTACCTTTCACTCCTGCACAGGTGAGAGGAAGAGTAGCTTTGACAAACTGCCTCCTCCTTCTTCACAGGAAAACAATCCCTGGCTGAAGACAGGTGTGGTATCTCTGGCCAGTGTCTTTAAGGAGTTCAGTATGCCTCTCTGACCTCATTCACGTCACCAGAAGGACATGCCAACCTGGTACCTCCATACTAAGGGGGTAAAGGGCTATCCCTGTGCCTCAGGGAAACTGCGGCTGCAAATGCCCGTGGCCTGGCCCTGACCACCCCGAGGCCCAGCAGCAGTTCCCAGCTGATGGTCCCCCACTTCCCAGTCACTGGAAGCCCCTGGAAGCTGCACAGAATGAGCTGGTGACACAGGCCTCGAGGGGAGCCTCCAAGCGGGAGGACCCTCTTGCCTTGCCATCCATCAGCATGCTTTCTGCCCTGGGCTCTGTGCCGGGTCACAGATCCTGCCCAGTGCTTCCATGTCCCCTGCTGCCTGCCTGGACTCGGCCCAATTTTCTAGGTCCAACTTGAATCCCGTCTCCTCTGTGAAGCATCAGAAATAGCCTTGACTCTGCTTGTCTATAAACTCTAACAGCATGGGTTATCTTTTCAGATGATCCCCCCCTCCCCCAAGGGGACTGTCAATGCTGGCTGGAGGGACGACACCCTCTCTCTTCTTAAACCAGATCCCCTGGGACCTGAGCTGGCGCAGTAAGCACTGGTGCTAATTAGTGAGAGAGTCTGTCCCGGCCCTCTGGGGAATTTCATTCTAAGACTGGCATGCTGACAGGAACCAGCAAGGGGAAGTAGGACCCCAGACTACAGAACTCAAGAGCAAACTTTCAACAGATGAACCCACCATGACTGACAGACCAGGAGCCTTTGCGCATCCATGTGCTCACCTGAGAAGAACTGGCAGGTAATTGTTCCCATTTCACTGAAGGAGGAGGAAACTCAGATTTAGAGGGTGAACCCTGAGGACACGTGACTGGTTACAGAATTGGGTCCTGATCTCAGCATTCAGAGGGGCAGGCTGAGGAATGGCTGAGGATATGATCCTGGGGCCGCGCTGCCTGAGTTCAGATCCCAGCTAGACCTCTTAACAGCTGCATGACCTTTGGCAAGTCATTTTCTAGGAACCTCATCTGTAGATGGAGAGAACGATAACAATAAAAATAGCAGCTATTTCTAAGGCTGTCATACGATTGAGTTTGTTTGTGCTAAGTAAGCTCTCAGCCAGGCCTGGTCCAGACCGTGCATCCAGCCTCGGGGTGCCATGCGAAGAGAGTCCCTGGAGTTCCGTGTGTGACCAGGATGGGGCTGCAGGAAGTTGGTCTCCCTCCCCACCTCAGCCCCAACCCAACCTTCCACACCAGCTGGGAGGGTGTGCCCTGATGTGGACTCCATGTGGCCGAGCTGCGTGCCTTTACCAGGAGAACTCGGGCCAGCTGCAAACCCTGGAGCTCAACACTGAGCAATCGCTAAAGTAAACAAAGTGAAAATAAACCAACTGGCCAGGTAATAGAGGAGATGTTCCTCATGTCCGCACCGGTAACTGAGCCACTGTAGCCACTTTCCTACTTTCCCCGTGCTACTGTAAGTTTAAAAGAGAGTTAAGGAAGTTGCTTGGCCAGCTATGCAAGTGCAACCAGAGCTGGCTCCAGCAGGTCTTGGCACACTCACAGCATGTGTGCTGAGTCTCACCCTTCTCACCTTTCCCCAAGCCCAGCAGGGCACAGAACTGCACAGACCCAGGGAGTGCTCTGAGCACAGGGCTCAAGGCACCGGGCTCGGGGCACAGGGCTCAGGACACCGGGCTCGGGGTACAGGGCTCAGGGCACCGGGCTCGGGGTACAGGGCTCAGGGCACAGGGCTCAGGGCACCGGGCTCGGGGCACAGGGCTCAGGACACCGGGCTCGGGGTACAGGGCTCAGGGCACAGGGCTCAGGGCACAGGGCTCAGGGTACAGGACTCAGGGCACCGGGCTCAGGGCACAGGGCTCAGGGTACAGGGCTCGGGGCACAGGGCTCAGGGCACAGGGCTCAGGGCACAGGGCTCGGGGCACAGGGCTCAGGGCACCGGACTCGGGGCACAGGGCTCAGGGCACCAGACTCGGGGCACAGGGCTCAGGGCACAGGGCTCAGGGCACCGGGCTCGGGGCACAGGGCTCAGGGCACAGGGCTCAGGGCACCGGGCTCGGGGCACAGGGCTCAGGGCACAGGGCTCAGGGTACAGGACTCAGGGCACCGGGCTCAGGGCACAGGGCTCGGGGCACCGGGCTCAGGGCACAGGGCTCAGGGCACCGGGCTCGGGGTACAGGGCTCGGGGTACAGGGCTCAGGGCACAGGACTCAGGGCACAGGGCTCAGGGTACAGGGCTCAGGGCACCGGGCTCAGGGCACCGGGCTCAGGGTACAGGGCTCAGGGCACCGGGCTCAGGGCACCGGGCTCAGTCAGGGCTGAGCCAGTCTATCCACTGCTGTAGCGCTCAGTTCCCATCCTCCCACAAGTGCTCGGGCCTGGCCACACAGATTTTCCGTTATGTGAGTAAGGGGTTTCAGAACAGGTTCAGCGGGGACAGAGGCCCTGGGAAGCCTGCTTGCTTGCTGGGACTTCCCAGCATCTTCTAGGAAGGCCCGGGGCGCCCCCAGGGGTAAGCTCCGGCCCTGTGACCGCCTCCCTTGGCCAGCCCCTCCAGGATGTGTCAACAAGTAGGCTGGATAAGAAAGAGCCCTGCTGACATTCAGAGCAAGGTGAGGGTGGGAGCCAAAACATACAGGAAGGGAACACACTGCTTCCAGAAGAACCTGTCACAAAAGAAAATTCTATACTCCTCAAGCTAAGGGAGACCCTGCACATACACCTGCCCTTCCAACAGTGATCCCTCGCGTCACCCCAGGCAGACAAGGGCCTTCCGGTACCCATACCTGACAAGGGCCTGCAAGAGGGTATTCCTATGTCCAACCCAGTCCGTATGTCCTCAACGACTTAGTCTGAAAGGATGGAGTGGGTACAGCCAGAATGAATCAGGCCTGTGGCCAAGCCAGGTTCAAACAAGGTGCAGTCTGTAGCGGACAAAACCTCCAGTCTGCTTCTCCCAGCCCCCACCCAGCACCTCACCACAACCACAAACTCATTGTTTATGCAGATGAAGCCATGCTAAATTGGCCATGAAGAGCAGCTTCCAGCCGGAAACAAGCATCCAGAAGGTCACTGCTAAGTCCTAGAAGAGGGCAGCTGAGTGTAGGACCAGCATGGTGTGATGCGGAAGGCATGGGCACTCACACAGCCAGACCGCCTGGGTTCAAATCCTGCTTCTTCTGTTTACTGGCTGGATGATTAATGGATGTAATATCTGCCTCTCTGTTCCTCTATTAATTTTTCTATAAAATGGGAATGATAGCAGTGCCTACTGGGTTGGGTTCTCGTGAGGCTTAAACAAACAAACACATGTGGCACTAACTGTAAAATGGTGTCCTTAAGGATGCCAGTGTGCCCAGGACACGTTGGCTTATACCTGTTGTCCCAGCATCTTTATCAGTACTCTCCCTCTCATTCTCAAAAGTGAACGGGTCTCACAATGAGTTATAAGGCTGACTAGCTCTTGTCCTTTTTTCTGTCCACGTGGTTATCTCTAAGCCAGGTTCCCAAAGTGTGTGTCCCCAGGAGAGGTCTGCCCGTGCCTCTGAGGTGTCTGTGCCATGAACTCTGCTGTTCCTCTTTCCTGCTTTCTCCTCACTGTGTCCCTCCCTCTCCTTCTCCTCTCCCACAGCCACCATCTCCTCTCTGGGTCCCCCCGTCAGTGTCCCAGGTCCCCGAGTGCACACAGGTATCTTATGTGCACTGACCCTGCACACTGGGATGGGACACTTTCTGGCTGTCTAAGTAAACTATGCCTTCACAAATTTCTCTTAGAAAAAGGAAATCATTTGAGATGTCAAAGAAATTACCTGGTCACTAGATGGGTAAGTGGAAATAATGTGGCATTTTGTGCACGTGCATTAAATTTGTTGTTTAAGGAGAAAAAAGAAGAGAAACAGCTGGAAATGGTCCATCAAATGCTACCTATCTATAAAACTGCCTCAGAGGCTGTGTTCTAGGGAGGCTGGAGGCTGTTCATGGCAGTGGTAAGAGCAAAGCCTGAGTCAGTAGCTAAAGGGTCTGGTCCCTTCTCTGTCACTCACTGACTGTTGGTGAAGAACCATGATTTTTCTGAAGCCTCAGATTCCCCATCTACAACATAGGGCACACATGTCCTTAGGTCACCAGATGCTATGACATTGTAAGAGGCCCTAGTCCTGTTCTTAGGCTCCTGACCCTGCCCTTGTGGAATTCCACAATTGTCTGCAACCACATTGTTAGGACTTGTCTAGCCCTTTTCAGAGGTCAAACATAGGAGGGAACCAAGCCTGGGACAATATGATAACCTGAACTCACTCTAGCCCAACAAGTCAGGGCAAATGCCCGAGTCCCCTATGCATGGAGACAAAATACACAATTGTTCTGGGTGGGAGAAAAGCATGGTAGTGATGTGAATTCAGTGACTGACCTGCCAGACCCCAGGGGGTCCCCCACCAACCTCCTTCAGCACAACTTCTCCCAGACCCCTTCCAGCTTCCCAGGCTCGAAGAGCATGCTCAGTAAATTTACAATGAGGAGCCTCAAGGAGGGGGTGCAGAACCAATGGGCACTGCAGCCCCTGTCCCAATGCATGATGCCATCACAGGCTCCCACATCTCCAATTGCCCACCAAACCTGACCCTACTCTGGGGTTCCCTGCTCAGCACTGGAACCCAAATCTCCATCATCATGGTCTCCTCCTCTGTTCTGGGCTCTGACATTTATTCAGTTACCAGATTAGATCTGTTCCATCTGTCTCCAGGTTCAAATCTCTGCCCCACCACTTATTTGCTATGCGACTTTGGACTAGTGGTTTAACCTCTGACTTTCAGTCTCCTCCTCTACAAAGTTCATAAAGGTAATAATTTCCTCATAAGATTGTTGGGAAGATTAAATGAAATCATGTGTAATAATGTCCTTCCACAGGCCCTGGCGTATTTCCCCTGCCCCCTGCCCCCCCAGCTCCCATCGCTTTCAGCAATGTCTCTGGTCATGCCCCTTCCTCCATTCCCAACAGCCCAAATCAGCTGCACATGGTCACTGCAACTTCTCCTTCCCAGGCTCTCCTCCTGCAGCTTCCCTCACTGTGAGTACATCCCAAATATTGCTGCCAAATGCCAAGTTCTTCTGAACCAAGCCCCAGTAACACCATCCCTCTTCCCATCAGAATACCCCCTGGCCTAATAATAAAGTTCAAGTTCCCAGACTCATTCTCCAGGCCTTCCACCACTCCTCATCACAGTTCCCAAAATTCCAACCATCTGCCCCCAACCAATGTCCCTCACCACATCTGCAGCGCATTTCCCCTTGTCCCCAGACACATCCCACCTCCACGATTCTGCTCAGGTGTCCCTCCCTCAGAAATGCCTGGACCCAGCTTCCTCCTCAAGGCACAGGCTAAGTGCCACATCCAGAATGCCAACCTGATCCACTCCTTCCAGAAGTAACCTCCCCCCTCCAAAGTCTCTAGACCTATGGCGTTCATCACGCTCTCAGTGAAGTACTGAGGGTGAAGGGATCTCATCGGTCCTCAAGGAAGCCTCCAGTTATCATTCAAAAATACGCAGAGAGCAGCTCTTACAGGCCAACACTGCACAATGAAGTCGTTCATGGTGATTTTACCTGAAAAGGGGCATGAACCGTGGATCCTCAAACTAAAATTCTGATTCTACGTGGAGTAAGCTGTCCTAGTTCCATATTCCTATGCCCATATCTTTGATAAGAAGATTCTCTGGCATGGCTGGTTTCTTCCAGAGAGGGAACTCACTACCTCATGAGCCACGTTCTTCCTCTTGAATTCTGATCACCCCTGGGGATTCCCAACCATGGAAGTAACACAAAGTTAATTTTTCTGGGATTTCTGGTGTCCTCCTCAGAGCCAAACACAGGGCTGGTTCCCTACAAGTTCCTTGTGAGTGAGTGGACAGACACAGGGTTTAGAGGGCTTTCCCACACGTGCAGGGAGATGCACCACATCCCTCTGCATACATCCACACACTTCCACATGCATTAACCCACATGCACACACTCACACATACCTGAACAGAGTCAGGCTGGCTGAGTCACACCCCTGACCACAGCACAGTGAAGCCCGGAAGTGCAGCCCCAGTAGCAGCCCATTTCCTGACCTCCTTCCTTTGCTCTGGGAGGCTTTGTTTCTGTCGCTTTCTGACTTTCCCACCTTGTCTCTCCCAGTTCTTTGTTTCTGCACATGGCAACAGTGCTGCTGTCCTGACCCACGTGGCAGAGCTCCTACGAGCGAGGAGTTCTGGTTTCTAGATCTATGACTCTGCACCAGTCACTTTATAAAAAGAGAAGGCTGGATGTGGCCAGGATCCCTGAGGTTCCTTCCTGAGCTCAGCCCCAATGCTCCCCGGCTCTCCGCCAGTGCCCCTCAGGGTTCTGAGCGACAGGGTTGGGGCCAGGGTCGGGGAGCTCGGCCATTCCCCTCCAGGGCGCACGGTCTGCAGCGGCCCTCCCAGGGACCCATGTGCTGCGCACACATGCGCGCCCGGCGGCGGCGGGGAAGCAGGCAGGGAGCGCCGACTGCCCGGGCTGCACGCGGCAGAGGGGCTGGGACAGCGCCCGCCAGGACGGTCCTCCACGTACCTGGGCAGTCGCGGCCCTCCTTCTAGCTGCCAACGCCGCGCTCGGCTCCCAGCTGTCGGGTGCCTGTCTGACAGGCTGCCCCGCCCGGCCCTCTCCGCCGGAACCACAGGCTGGACAAGCCCCCTGCGCCGCAGAAGCGGAGGCGGCGCCCCGTCCCGCTGCCGGCTGCTGGCTGCCACCCCGGGCGCCCTCCGGAGTCCGCACGCGCCGTGGCGGGGTCCCGACGGGCGGAGACCTGGGAGAGCCAGGGCGCCCAGGTGGCAAGGGCGGGGCTGCCGCTGACTTAGTCTGCTGACTGGTCAGGCTGCCTGGTCCCCTCTGTTCCCAGTCCTGACTCCAGAATGTTCACAGGTTGCAGAGCCCAACATTTTTTTAGACGAAGGGTCTCAGTCTGGAACTTGGGGGTGAGCTGGAGAGATGGATGAGCATGCATCTCTGAAAGCCAGCAACATCCAGGCCCACTCCAGCTGTTGCCTGGGGATTCTGGTGCCTTATACATTCTATCTCTTCTATATATTCTTCTGTTGGCATGAATGCTTGTATAATAAAAAACATCCAATGGCTATGTTTAATAAAGATTAAAATAAATTGTCAAAGGCCTTCCAAGATAGTCAGGCTGAAGGCTGACCCAGAGCCTAGCACACGGGGACCTCCATGCTCACTCTCTGGCCACAGACTAACTTCCCGGCCCCACCCAGTGTCCCCCAAACATACATGCACCTCTGGTCTAGGAACACAAGCTGCTGCCGAACACCAGCTGCTGGGGGTTCTTGCTTTGCCTGGAATGCCTTTCCCCTTTCTTCTTTGCCTGTTGATATACTACTCATCCATCCAGGTCCCACTGGAATATCCTCTTCTTGGTAAGCCTGTCCTTCTCACGCTGCTATAGACATTAGACTCCCTCCCCCCTTCTCTTCCCTCGTCCTCTCTGCATTCCTCCACACTAAGCCCTGTTCCTGGAGGAACAGAAATAAGCACTTACTAAGCAGCTGTCATAAATCTATGTGGCACCCTTCCTTCTCCTTGAAGCCCAGGTAGCTACCAGGCCTTAACCTCCCCCAACACCACCCACCCCGGGAGAAGGGCTGCATCAGGCCCCCCTTCCCACTACTCACGGTATCACTGTTTCTCATCTCCTTTATAGCCATTAGCCTAGCCTACGAATGATCTCACCAATGGGCCTCAGGAGGCTGTTGGGCCACCTCTCCAGCCTAACCTCTGGTGCTCCAGGCCTATGTGTTGGTCTTTTCTGTTCCTGTTCTGGGGCCCGCTGCTCGTGTCAGCCCCCAGGTCAGGGTGAGCTGTGCTGGTGCTGCTCAAGCACAGGTTTGAAGGCCAGCCTTCTAGGTAGCAGCACGGGCTGCCGGGCGGCTTGCCCTTCTCTCGACTCTGTGTGAGGCGAGGAGCACCTTTCCCATCAGCATCTGAGAAATAGAAAACATCTTAGAGACTATCTGATGCAAAACCTACCCACTCCCATTTTGCAGAGGAAAAAACTGAGGCTGGAGAGATCAAGTGGTATCAAAGGTATCTACCATTGTTACTGTTGTTAATTAAATATTGCTAATACCGTTATCTTGCAGGTGTAGATTGTCTTTCTCTTCTAAAGCAATTCCACATATTGGTGCTAGTTTGCCCCTCACCGTCCCATGAAGGATTAAGATATTTATGGTCACCTCCTCACTTTGGAGATCAAAGACTGGGACTTGACCTGTGGTGTTCCAAGCTGTCAGCTATGGCCTTGGCAAGTAACTGGACTTTTCTTCATAAGTAAAATGTGGATAGGAACAGTCCCTACATCATTAGGTTGTTCTAAGAATCTAAATAAGTATGCGTAGCTTTAAAGGATTTAGAACAGTAACTGCTACGTAAAAATGCCAAATGTGCTTGCTATTTTTGTTATTATTCATTGCATTATTTAATAGGTGAGGTAAAGAGGCTTGGAGGGGCTGAGACTCGTCTAAAGAATGACTGCTTGTAAAGGGTTGGTTTTGTCACCGAAACCCATGCGCTTTGCCTCTGACACCACTCTGCTTCCTGTCAAATCCCATCATGAGATGGACACTATACTACATGTCTCTAGTTCTAACTATACCTATTTCATAAGTTAGGAAAGCAACTGACCTTTAAACCAGAGATTATCAACCTTTTTCATCTCATAGCACACATAAACTAATTACTAAAATTTCATGGCACACCAAAAAGAAATTTTTTTTTTGTCAATCTGACAAAAAAATAGGTATAATTTTGATTCATAAACGCCAGATGACTATTATTGTGTTGGCTGTCGTCATTTTTTTATTTGACAATCTACTAGAAAAGAGGTCAATGTTTCTGACTATTTAGTCAAATATGGCATGTTTCAAAAATTCTTGCAACAGCCCAGTTGAAAATTGCTGCTATCTGAGAACATCTGCACTTACTAACCATGTCTTCTGGGTTTTCTGGTGACGTCTTTGATCTACCTGCCACTTTGCTTCACAGAGCACACCTTGTGGCTTCCTTTGGAATCACAGGATCGCCGCATGTGGGAGCTGAAAGGTCAGCTTCTGCCTGTCTCAGCCCACAGCAGGGAAGAGGCGGCAAGGCTGATTCTTCTCATCTGTGGACACAGGAAACCAGGGCAGGGCAGGCACTCACGGTGGCCCCATGAGAGGTAGGCAGCCTGAAGCTTAGGAAGGATAAGGATCTCCACTTCTCTTCCCAGTACCGCATAACTCCTAATCCAGAGCTGCTGGAGAAACCCAAACTCATTCATTTGAAGAGTATTTATTGAGCAACCACAAGGTGGTGAATAAAAAGCAAGGCAGGGCCAGCGTCCTCGGCATTGACCCATGCAGTTGAACACTAGAAGAGTCTCATGCTTGATTTAATGCTATGCTATCACCTCCTTGAAGTTCTTAATTTTTGAACAAGGGGTCCTGCATTTTTATGGCCCAGCTGGTTCTGGACTTAGGTCTTCCCTAAAACACTCGAGCTTCCAGGGAGGCAGCCATGGAATTGATGACTGCTGTGGCAGAGGCAGGGTAGCTGTGGAGGACAGGGCAGGAAAATGGTCAGTGTCCGGCTCACTCGGGCCACCTTTCCCAGCTACCTCAGCCTACCTTGGCACCCGCTGCTGGCCACAGTGCTCTGTGCTGCGACAGTGGCCTTGGTTAAACACCAAGGTCTATGTAGCCCCAAATAGCTGCTGCAAACCCCAAGACTTGCCAGGCCACTGTTACATCTTGACAATACCAGGAAATGCATGTCATTAGAGCCCTAAGCCTTCCTCATGTCCCCCACCTGCACCTCACTTTTCACCCAGACTCCTACTGGCCTCTGGTTTCCTCTGTCTGCCCAGACCCAGCCAACTTCAGGCAAAGGATAAATAATGTCACCCATACTTGAAAGCAAGTGGCAGATAAAACCTAATGGGCTCTTCGTCCAAAGGACACTTCTGTTTTATTAGGGATATTTTATATTCTCCTGCCTGCCTGCCTAACATGTGATAAGCATCTAATTCATGATAGCCAAGTATGATGATAGGTTTAATATGATGGATGCAATAAGCTTGCAATAAGCAATTTGGAGGTCACTCGCTCAAGAGCGGGGAATTTTGTTGTATTTCGTTTCATTTTCATTTTGTTTTAGGAATAATGCTAGAAGGCTCAGCACAATGGTTTGGGACTTTGTGGGAAGAGAGGGAAGGAAGGAAAGGGAGGGAAAGGAGGGAATGGAGGAGCAAGGATGGACCACTCTCGAGGAGATTGGCTAGGGAGGGAAGGAGGTAGTGTGGGAACAAAAGGAAGAAGGGAAGCACAGAGAAGCCTTGAAGACGTTTGTAGATTGAGGTCAAGAATCCGATGAGGAGAGAAGCGATGGGAAGTGAGCAGGGTCAAAGGCTCTGGTTCAAGAGGACCTGGAGAGCACAAGAGGGTGTGGGGGAGCCCCTAGGTCTCCTAACCAGGAGGAGGAAGATAAAGATGGTTGAGGATGAAGAGAGAGACATGAGAGGAAAGTGGATGCAGTTCCTAGACAATGGGCCTTGTTTTCTCTCTGACACAGGAAAACAGGTAATAGCTGGAGCGTCCAAGTAGACCAGTGGGGTGTGTGACATCTAGACACTCATGCCGTGAGTTGCTGCCTCCTCTGGGCTGGGTGATGAGGGGCCACCCAGTGGGGGAGAATAGGAAGTGGACTTGGAGGGTGCAGAGCCCCTTGCCGGAGGTGTACTTCATGGCCCTCTCCCTCCTGGCATTTGTCTTGCTCAGTTCTGCTCTCATCTCTAATTGAAGGCCAGTTTCCCTTGCATGATCCCCCTCAGGGGACAGTAAAAACAGGCGCTGTTCCAGTACAGGAATTCCTCTGCTGTCCCTTCTTCCGTTTTGTGAGTGGCGCCACTTACAGAGTTTCCAACAGGTGGAGGCCCCAAAAAACAAAACAAAAACAAACAGGCCTTTTAATATTGATTTTCCGGGCTCCATCCAGATGGCAGCATCTGCCCCACCTCCCAGAGCCCCACCAGCAAAGGCCAAATCAAACAGCTGCCAAGGGCTCGAGAGCGGGCCACCCTCCCAGAGAAAGCTGACTCTGGAGGGAGCTCGCCCTGTAGTCACATCTATTGTCTTTCTTCTCCTTTTGGGTGGGAAGGAGGCAATTTTTAACATGAGATCACAGGGATCAATTACAGAACCACAGGTGTTATTGAAAAATAAATATACACATACACACAAGACCCAACCATAGCACCCTGGCTATCAGTGTAAGAGATAAGGAAACAAGAAATACTGGAAAGAAAAGTGGAAGGGGCTATAAGCCAAAGAAGATGTTCAGGCCTAGAGTTTGGGGGACTCAGCTGGCTCCTGAGAGTCCTGAGGACAAAGGAGAGCTGCTCCTGTCACGTGGTGGGGTGGCTCCGTGTTCTCTTATTTTTTCATCTTCAAGTTTTTGAAGAAACATCGCCGTCTTTGGAAGGTGCTTTGTTTTAGTAAAGGAGAAATCTTTTGGTTTTTCTAAGCTTGTGTTCACTCTCAACCAATGATAGAGTTTAGATGTCAAAAAAAGATACTAACTGACAATTTAGAATTTGAGATGGTAAAAGTTCAGTGACCTATTTAAAAATATATACAGCCATCTCTTGACCCATTAGAAAACAAAAGTAATCAAAGCAGCTACTGCTGAACATTATTTTTAGGAAAAATAATCCAGAGGCTATAAAAGAGCTAATTAAATAGAAATAAAATATCAGAATTATAATAGAACTTTGCTGCTGATTCAAGAGGCTGTAAGCGCTCCTGAGTCCTGTGCGTCCTCTGTAATGCCTCTAGCCTCCCATGGTCTCCTTTCCTGACCCATCACCTTAGCTCAGGACGAGCACCTAGACCTTCTATTCCTAGTCTCTGCTAGCCCAGTGCACCCCCACGTGACTGCCAGATATGATATGTGTAAAGCACAGCCCTGGACGTGTCCCTGCCCTGCACAGGGACACCTGCCATGAACACCCCTTCTGTGCTTTCTGATTAAAAACTGAAACCTTTAGGCTGGACTCCAAAACCATCTCCAACCTTGCCTCTCACTGCTCACCCACAAAGAGGACATAGAGAGTCCCACGTTTACTTTCTAGCATAAATGTTTTGCTACCTAAAGGGTCCTCCCACCCTCCCCCCTCTACCCGCCATATCTATCTAAAGTCTGGGGCAAGATCTGGCTCTCTACGGCCTGCCTCAGGAGGCCACTGCTCACACCTCAGACAGCGTCCTTCCTGCCCACACCACGTCTCCTAGAGACTGTGCTGCCCTGCCTCCAGTTTCTCTGCGGACTTGGAATTGTGGAATGGAGGGGACTAAGAGGTAGAGACCAACTAACTATTCAGCCTGGAGCAAACCAGGATGTTTCTCTGATCTTTAGTTTTCTTATACAGCGTTCAGCCACCCCAAGAGGTGCCTCAGTGGTATGCAGATTATTTTGAGCTAAAAAGCAGCTGAGGTCCTGTGGGCTCAAGAGAAACTTCTGGCCCCCACTTCACTATCTAGGAGGATTTGAATTAGGAGCCTTGCCCATAGTAAGAGATTATCAGAGATAACTTTTCTGAGCTATCTATATGGCAGGGCAAATGACTAATTACTGAACATCTGCTCTCCCAGTAATGGCCTTCGGAAGCGCGGAAGTGTCTTACGTCAGCTCTAGTTCAGAATAGCATGTATACCACACTTTTCTCTTCTGCCTTGGATTCTCCAATGTATGCAGGATCCTTGACTCTCTCATGGGTGTGGGGTTCCCGTGCACACAAAATTGAATTTTTTTATTAATTTTATTTAGACAATTAAATTTAACAGGGTGACATTGATCAATAAGAGTACACAGGTTTCAGATAAACATTTCTATAACATTTGAACTGTTGATTATATTGTATACCCATCACACAAAGTCAAATCATTTTTCATTACCTTTATTTGTCCCTCTTTATACCTTTCCCTCCCGCCCTCTCACATCCCCTTCCTCCTGGTAACCACTTCACTTTTATCTGTGTCCATGAGTCTCAGTTTTATACCCCATCTATGTGTAAAATCATATACCTCTTAGCTTTTTCTGATTTACTTATTTCAGTTAGTGTAATATTCTCAAGGGCTATCCATGTTGTTGTAAATATCACTATGTCATTATTTCTTATGGCTGAGTAGTATCCCATTGTATATATGTACCACATCTTCTTTATCTAGTCTTCTATCGAGGGACACTGTGGTTGATTTCATGTTTTGGCTACCCTATGATGAACATGGGGGTGCGTGTGTCTTTACATACCAATGTTTTTGAGTTTTGATGGTATATACCCAGTACACACATTGCTGGGTCATGTGGTAGGTCTATTCTTAATTTTTTGAAGAACCACCATACTTTCTTCCATAATGGTTGTACTAATTTGCATTCCCACCAGCAGTGAATGAGGGTTCCTTTTTCTCCACAACCTTTCCAACAATTGTTATTACTTGTCTTGTTGATAATAGCCAATCTAACAGGTGTGAGGTGGAATTTCATTGTAGTTTTGATTAAATTTGATTTGAATGTTTGCTAGCCAGAAGAACCACAGGAGCAGAAGCAGAATTTTTCTCCTTTTCCACACTTATCTGTAAGATGTAGTTAAGCACAGGACCTATCTGATTAGGTTGTTGTAAGAAGTAAATGAGATTGTTCAGGCAATAAAACACTTCGTATAGTGCCTGGTATTAAGTCAGGGCACACAATGTTAGGATGAGAGGGAGACAGGGAGAGAGAGAGGGAGACAGGGAGGGCTTTGGAGGGGAGAAGCTAGAAGGGGAAGAGAGGGAAGAGAACAGGAGAGGAGAGGAAAAACAAAACCAGACCTTCAGTTTCTACTGGAGCCAAAGGACCACTGCCTCATTTTAGATGGACACACATACATAACCTTCCTTGAAGACAAAATTTTATGTAAAAATGACATCCTTGCTTTGGCCGATTGGCTCAGTGGTAGAGTATCAGCCCGGTGTGTAGAAGTCCCGGGTTTGATTCCCGGTTAGGGCACACAGGAGAAGCGCCCATCTGCTTCTCCACCCCTCCCCCTCTTCTTCCTCTCTGTCTCTCTCTTCCCCTCCTGCAGCCAAGGCTCCATTGGAGCAAAGATGGCCCGGGCGCTGAGGATGGCTCTATGGCCTCTGCCTCAGGTGCTAGAATGGCTCTGGTTGCAACAGAGCAATGGCCCAGATGGGCAGATCATTGCTCCCGGGTGGGCATGCCAGGTGGATCCCAGTCGGGTGCATGTGGGAGTCTGTCTCTCTACCTCCCCACTTCTCATTTTAGAAAAATACAAAAAAAAAAAATGACATCCTTGCCCTTTGCTAAGGAAACCTGCAGAATCCAGACAGGAAAGCTTTCTACCCAGAGCTCTTACCCTCCTTGGTAAGAACTCTACAGGCTTGACAAGAACACTCTAACAACCTGCTGTTCACAGAGTAATTTCCAGCAAGAGAACGTTAAGAGGTTGATAAACCATTTTTTTCCCCCCAAAAGCAGCTGTGATGCTTAGTCAAAAACAATCATTTCAGAACGCTGCAAATTGACTGGAGACATGCAACATACTGAGAAATGTTTGTTCTTGAAAACTATTGAATTTTGAATAAAGTTAGCACCAACATGCTGTGTTCTCGCCTGGGGCTGTTCCCATTCCACACATTCTGTTCTTTGCTAGTTCAATCAGGGAAGGTTGTAAAAGGCAGCAGCTTTTGTCACTGGTAGAGTGGTTTGACTTAATTTGGAGTAGCATCATTTTAAATGGTGATCTCAGAAGCAAGAACTGAACCTGCACAGCAGACAATGGCCGGATGGCTACCTGGGAATTTTACAGGGAATTGAGGGCGGTGATGCGGCCATGGGAAGATGGATACACTCTCCACATTTCATGGGTAACCAAGGTTGTGTGCATGTGCTGCAGAGACAGGAACAGCCCTAGCCACACATACAGCCCTGGCCAGTGAAGCCTACCACATGTACAGAGAGATGCACAAGCTCATTGGAAAATAGAAGTTGGGGTAGACTTAAAAACAAAAGCTTGATATTTGAATGCACTCCCTGTCTCACTCATAGATCTATCAGCAGAGAGTAAAGGCCTTACTCAGCAGTTCTCAACCTGTGGGTCGCGACCCTGGCAGGGGTCGAACGACCAAAACACAGGGGTCGCCTAAAGCCATCGGAAAATACATATTTATTATACAATACATTTTTAAATAAAATAAGTATTTCCGATGGCTTTAGGAGACCCCTGTGTTTTGGTCGTTCGACCCCCGCCAGGGTCGCAACCCACAGGTTGAGAACCGCTGGCCTTACTGGTTCAAGGTATTTGAATACAACCTCTGGCCAGTCTTTGGCTGGACACTAATCTAGGCAGACACAGGGGTGACTATGGAAGCTAGGCTTAAGAATAAAAAGTAGGAAAAACCAAACAACAGAGACATTCACTATGCACATTTCAGAGGAGACAGAATTTATGGGTTTAGGCTAGGCAAATATTAAACAAATACATAAAACAAGAACACTCAGGGGGAAATTAGAATGCATAGTTGCTAAAATGTAAAACACTCAGTTTCCAACATATATATATATATATATAACATATATATAAATATATATATAACATAGAGCAACAAGAAAGTATGACTACATTCAGAAAAAGAAAATCAGTGAACAGAAATTATCTCTGTGTCCCTAAGATGTTGGGCTTTAAAGTAGTTATTAGAAATATGTTTAAAGAACTAAAAACAAAAAAACAAACTTATATTTAAAAATTTAAGAAAAATATACCAATAGTGATTAAACAAATTTTAAAATCTTAATAAAAATATGAAAGTTACACAAATGAATCTGTTCTGAAATAATGGATGCCATAAGACAATGCAATGCCATAGTCAAACTGCTGAAAATATGTCAGCCAAAAATTCTATATCCATCCAGCAAAACCATCCATCACAAATGAAAGCAAAGATATTCCAAGATAATCAAAGACTAAGATAATGTTTTGCTAGCAGACACACCTTATAAGAAATACTACAGGGCCTGATCAGGCAGTGGCACAGTGGATAGAGCATCAGAATGGAACGCAGAAGACCCAGGTTTGAAACTCCGAGGTTGCCGGCTTGAGTGTGGGCTCATCCAACTTGAGTGCAGGCTCGCCAGCTTGAGCTCAGGGTTGCTGGCTTGAGTGTGTGATCCTTGATATGACCTCATGTTTGCTGGCTTGAGCCCAAAGTCAACTGGCTTGAGTAAGGGGTCACTCACTCGGCTGGAGTCCCCTGGTCAAGGTACACATGAGAAAGCAATCAGTGAACAACTAAGGTGCTGCAACAAAGAATTGATGTTTCTCATTTCTCTCCCTTCCTGTCTATCTGTCCCTTCCTTTGTCTCTCTCTCTCTGTCACACACAAAAAAGAAAGAAAGAAAGAGAGAGAAAGAGAGAAAGAGAAAGAAACAAAGGAAAGAAAAGAAAAGAAATACTATAGGAAGTCCTTTACTGAAAGGGAAGTGACACCAGATGATAACTATTGATAAATCCACAGTAAGAATAATGAATTCCAGAAATAATAAATGTGTGAGAAATATCAAAGACTATATATTTTCTCATTTTCTTCTCCTAACTTTGTTAAAAGACATAAAGTTGGGCCCTAGCCAGTTTTTTCAGTGGTTAGAGTATCAGCCCAGCGTGTGGAAGTTCTGGGTTCGATTACCAGTCAGGGCACACATGAAAAGTAACCATCTGCTTCTATTCCCCTCCCTCTTCCCCTCTTGCAGCAAGTGGCTCAATTGGTTCGAGCATCACCCCTGGTGTTGAAGATAGTTCTGCTGGTCTTAGAGGTTAGCCTCAGTCACTGAGGATAGCTCAGTTGATTTGAGAACTGGCCCCAGACAGGGGTTGCCAGGTGGATCTTGGTTGGGGCCATGTGGGAGTCTGTCTCTCTATCTCCCCTCTTCTCCCTTAAAAAAAAGTTAAGTAAAGCAAAAATTAGAACACTGTATTGTTGAGTATATAATATGTAGAAATAGATGTGATAATAATGGAACAAAGGAGGGGAAAGGTAAAGAAGATATATTGAAACCAAGTTTCTATAATTAACTTAGTATTATTCTGAATTAAATTATGATAAGTTGAGATGCATACTGTAATACTTAGAGCAACACTTAAGAAAATAATAATATAGAAAAATCGACAGAGAAATTAAAATGATACATTAAAAATATTTAACATAAAAAAAGGAAGTAAGGGAGGAAAGGAATAGAAAGAGAAAGAGGAAACACAGCAAATAGCAGCTGTAAATCCAACCATATCAGTAACTATACTATATATAAATGGACTACTCTGGTATTGTGACTTATAATAAATTTTTATTTGGCCTTTGTCCAGGGTTCCTGACTTAACAGTTCACAAGACCCTTAGAATTTCAGGTGATCAGAGCAATTGGAGCATCTTGTTATATTTGGTCTCATCCTCAGTTCCTGAAATTGCCTCAGAGCCATAAAGGTGAAATGACGTACAGAAACTTTTTAGTTTGATGTAGTCCCATTTGTTTATTTTTTCTCTTTTTAAATATTTTTATTTAAAATTTTAATTTATTGTGTTAACATGGTTTCAAGTTTGCCACTCAATATAACACCCTGACCTCCCTGCACCCTGCCCCCATGCCCCACGCAGTCTCATTCCATTCCCATTGCCCCTCTCTGCCCCCAACTCCATCCACCCGTTCCATCTGGGACTTGCTGCCCTGTTTTCTATATCTATGTGATGTATATATAATTTGACTAATCCCTTCACCTTCTTTGCCCTGTCCCATCATCCCTCTTCCCTCTGACAACTGTCATTCTGTTCCTTGTGACCCTGCCTCTGTTTCTATTTTGTTCCTCAGTTATTGTGTTCATTAGATTCCACATACACATGAGATCATTTTTAATTGGATTATTTACCTTCCTAATGTTGAGTTTTAGAAATTCTTTATAAATTTTGGTTATTAACCCCTTATCAGACATATCAGCAAATATGTTCTTGCATTGAATGGGTTGTCTTTTTATATTGTTAATGATTGATGTCTTGTACTGTGCAAAAGCTTTTTAGTTTGATAGAGTCTCTTTTGTTTATTTTGTTTTTTATTTCACTTGCCTGAGGAGATATATTAGCAAAAATATTGTTATGAGAGAAATCAGAGAGTTTACTGCCTATGTTTTCTTCTAAGATTTTTATGATTTTGTGACTTACATTTAAACCTTTTATCCATTTTGAATTTGTTTTTGTGAATGGTGTAAGTTGGTAGTTTAGTTTCTTTTTTTTTTTTTTTTTTTTTTTTTTTTTGTACTTTTCTGAAGCTGGAAACGGGGAGAGACAGTCAGACAGACTCCCGCATGCGCCCGACCGGGATCCACCCGGCACACCCACCAGGGGCAACGCTCTGCCCACCAGGGGGCGATGCTCTGCCCCTCCAGGGCGTCGCTCTGTCGAGACCAGAGCCACTCTAGCGCCTGGGGCAGAGGCCAAGGAGCCATCCCCAGGGCCCGGGCCATCCTTGCTCCAATGGAGCCTTGGCTGCGGGAGGGGAAGAGAGAGACAGAGAGGAAGGAGGGGGTGGGGGTGGAGAAGCAAATGGGAGCTTCCCCTATGTGCCCTGGCCAGGAATCGAACCCGGGTCCCCCGCACGCCAGGCCGACACTCTACCGCTGAGCCAACCGGCCAGGGCTAGTTTCATTTTTTTTTTTGTGCTGTTTCTTTCTTAATATTCTGTCTGGAGAATCTATCCATTAATGTTAGTGGGATATTAAAATCACCTACTATTATAGTATTGTTGATTTCTCCATTTATGTCCATCAAAATCTGCTTTCTATATTAAGGTGCTCTTATATTGAGTGCATCAATATTTACAATGGTTATATCCTCTTATTGGATTGCTCCCTTTATTATTATGTAGTGACTTTCTCTGTCCTTTACTATAGCTTTTGGTTTAAAGGCTATTTTTTCAGATATAAGTATTGCTACCCCTGCTGTTTTTCATTTCCATTCACATAAAACACTTTTTTCCATCCCTTCACTTTTCAGTCTATGTGTATCTTTTGTTCTGAGGTGGATCTCTTGTCGATAGCATATGTATGGGTCCTGTTTTCTTATTCATGCAGCTACCCTATGTCTTTTGATTGGAGCCTTTAATCCACTTACATTTAAGGTTATTATTGATATGTACTTATTTATTGCCATTTTATTCTTTAAACCTATGATCCTCTTTCTCTTGGTTTCTTTTTCCCTTTCCTCTTCTTACAGCAGGCCCTTTAACATATCTTGCAGTATTAATTTGGTGATAATAAACTCATTGAGGGTTTTTTTTTTTTGTTTTTTGTTTTTTGTGTTTGTTTTTTTTTGGTCTGAGAAACTCGTTTCATTTTTTTTTTTTTTGTACATATCTGTTAAATTTTCCTACCACTATTTATTGAATAGACCATCTTTACCCCATTGTATATTCTTGCCTCCTTTGGCAAATATTTATTGACTATAAAGGCATGGATTTATTTCTGAGCTCTCTATCCTGTTTCATTGATGTATATTTCTGTTTTTAGATGAAAAACTCTACCATGTTGTTTTGATCACTATGGCCTTGTAGTGTAGTTTGATATCAGGTAGTGTGATTCCTCCTACTTTTTTCTTCTTTCTCAAGATTGCTGTTGCTATCCAGGGTCTTTTGTGGTTTCATACATTTTTGGAATATTTGTCCTAGTTCTGTGAAATATGTCATTGGTATCTTGATAGGAATTGCATTAAATCTATAGATTTCTGAGTAGTATGGACATTTTAATGATGTTGATTCTTTCTATCCATGAACACAGTATATGTTTTCACTTATTTGTATCTTCCTCAGTTTCTTTTTTTCAGTGTCTTATAATTTTCTAAGTGTAAGCCTTTCACATGGTTGATTAGATTTATTCCTAGGTATTTTATTCTTTTTGAAGCAATTGTGAATAGAATTGTTCTCTTTGTTTCCCTTTCTAATATTCATTATTGGTGTGTAAAAATGCAACTGATTTATGGATATTTATTTTGTATCCTGATACTTTACTGAATTCATTTAGCAGTTCTAGTTAGTTTTGGTGGAGTCTATAGAAGTCTTTATATACAGTATCATGTCATCTGTAAATGATGTCAGCTTTACTACTTTATTTCAAATCTGGATGCCCTTTATTTTTTCTTCTTGTCTGATAGCTGTGGCTAGGACTTCCAGTACTATGTTGAATAAGAGTAATAAAAGCAAATGTCCCTGTCTTGTTCTTGATCTTAAGAGAAACGCTTCTAGGTTTTGTCCACTGAGTATGATGCTGTCTGTGGGTTTGTCTTATATGGCCTTTATTATGCTGAGGTATGCTCCCTCTATTGTATTGAGAGTTTTTATCATAAATGGGAGCTGGATTTTTCAAATGTTTTTTCTGCATCTATTGATATGATTATATGCTTTTTATCTTTCATTTATTAATGTGGTATATCACATTAATTGATTTATGGATATTGTACCAACCTTGTATCCCTGAAATAAATCCCACTTGATCGTGAAGTATGATTGTTTTAATGTATTGCTGTATCAGGTTTATTAATCCTTTTTTGAGGATTTTAGTATCTGTGTTCATCAGGGATATTGGCCTATAATTTCCTTTCTTTCTTTTTGCACAGCAAAGGAAACAATCAACAAAATGAAAAGCCAACCCACTGAATGGGAGAATATATTCACTAATACATCTGATAAGGGCTTACTATCTAAAATTTATAATAAACTTATAAAACTCAACACCAATACATAAATAAATGAATAAAAATAAAATTTAAAAAAGGGCAAAGGACCTGAATAAACACTTCTCCAAAAAATGTACAGATGGCCAACAGACATGTGAAAAGATGTTCAACATTACTAATTATCAAATAAATACAAATAAAAACCACAATGTGATATCACCTACCTGTCAGAATGGCTAACATCAATAAACAAACAAACAACAAGTGTGGGCAAGGGTATAGAGAAAACGGACCCCTCCTGCACTGTTGATGGGAATGCAGATTGGTGCAGGAACTGTGGAAAACAGTACAGAGTTACCTCAAAAAATTAAAAAATGGCACTGCCTTATGATCTAGCAATTCCACTTCTGAGAATATATCCAAAAAAACCCAAAACACTAAATCAAAAGAATATATGCACCCCTATGTTCATTGCAGCATTGTTTACAATAGCCAAGATTTGGAAACAGCCCAAGTGCCTATCATTAAATCACTGGATAAAAAAGCTGTGATACTTTTACAAAATGGAATACGTCTCAGCCGTAAAAGAGAAGGAACTCTTACCTTTCATGACAGCATGGATGAATCTGTAGGTTATTTTGCTAAGCAAAATAAACCAGTAAGAGAAAGACAAGTACCACCTGATTTCACTTATATGTGGAATCTAATGAACAAAATAAACTAACAAACACAATGGAAACAGACCCATAGATACGGTGTAAAGATTGTCAGCTGTCAGAGGGGATGAGGGTTGGAAGGCAGGGTAAAAAAGGAGAAGGGACTAAGCAATAAAAAAAATAAACCCTACAGACACCAATAGCAGTGTGGGATTGCAGGAAGAAAAGGGAACAGAAAAGGAGGGTAGAAGGGGGGCAGATGGTGATGGAGGGAGACTTGACTTGGGCTGGTGAACACACAATAAAATATACAGATGATGTATTATAGAACTGTACACCTGAAAGCTGTATGATTTTATCAACCAATGTAACCCTGATAAATTCAATAAAGAAAATTTTAAAGCTGAAATGGATGTTTTGCTATTCATAACAAACCCCTTTCCAGCACAACTAGGTTTATGTCAATGAGGTGACTTTTGGAAATCCCCTAAAGATGGGGGAGCTGGTAGCCAGGGGAACCAAGCAAGCGTGATTAGGGGTTTGAAACTTTCGGTCCCACCCCCTCATTTCCCTGGAAGAGAGAGGGACTGGAGATGGAATTAATCACCAATGGCCATTGAGTTAATCAATTATGCCTGTGTGATGAAGCCTCCAAAAAAACCCAAAAGGTGGGGGGATATCCTACACGTCAAACTTGTAAGTTGAGGAACAAGAACACTTCCATGTGTCACCACATCAGGCCCCCACTCCACAAGGACAGAAGTTCCTTTGTTCTGGGCCTCGTCCTACGTATCTGTTAACTTGTATTTTTTAATATTTTTTTTGTAATGAACTGGTCATCTAGTGAGTAAACTTGTTTCCTGTGTTTTGAAACCTTTTCTAAGCAAATTAATTAATCCAAGGAGGGGTTCATGGTAACCTCTGATTTACAGTCAGTCAGAAGCACAGGTGACAACCTAGACTTGCTATTGGCATCTGAAGTAATGGGAGTCTCATGGGCTGGAGCATTTAGCCTCTGCAATCTGATGCCATCTCCGAGTATATTGTCAGAATTGAGCTGAATTGTAGGACACCCGGCTAGTGTTGGAGAATTGCTTAGTTTTGTGGGGGGAAATCCCATACATAAGAATTGGGTGCAGAACTATAACTGAACATACTACTTTGTCAACATAAGAAATATCCAAACCTATAGAGAATTTTTATGTTTATTTGAGCCAAACTGATGACAATTGCTGGGAAGAAAATCTCAACGAATTAAAAAATGCTCCAAAAAATGGAGTTTCACCTCTTATTTTATACATCAGAATCAAAGGGGAGGACATAGGAGGTTGTTATCTGAAATCCACTGGTGAGAAATTGGGGAGGGGGGAAAAGCAAAGTAGGGAAATCTCTGAGATTGGATAAAAAGTAAAATGAAGAGACACGTACATCTTTTACATTGGTGGGTACAGGACAGTTAACAATGAATGTTTACAGCACGTGGAGATGGTGTGTGGAGAATAAGGTAACAATGAGGAGTCTTGTGGTCTTCTACTCAGGTGGGAGATTGTGCCCTGAGCAGTCTGGAAAAAGAGGATTACTCTGACATTCCAAAGGTATGTTATTGTAGATACAAAAAGACAAAAGACAGGCTCAGTTAAGGTAAAGATTGACCCTTGTCAAGGAAGATATCAGCCTAGAACATGACTGCCCACCATAACTCAACTTTATTATGAAGTTTTCATCTCAGATCATCCTAATGTGCTTATTTTCAGTCTCTGAGTTTATAAGGCCAGCATGCAGGACTCCCCTGAGCTTGTCAGGTTTAGTATGTGGACCCTTTTATTGTCCACAACTTGAAAGGCACCGATTGTCACACTGAATAAAAAAAGAGCAAGACCAAACTAGGCTGTCAAAAGAAAAGCAGCTTAGATTCAGAGAAACAAAGAGATTAAAAGTAAAAGAAAGGAGGCATCCCAGTGTCAGCTATGACAGATAAAGAGCTTCTATCCTTCCTTATGTGATAAAAGCTGAACAAATGGAAAATAAATGACTTTTCCTAGACTCATCAGAAAATTCATGTCCCAGGGCAAAACACACCACCCTAGAATCTAGAGAGACAGGTGAATACAAAGAAATCACATCCTTGATCAGCCTACCTAGAGAAGAAGCTGCTGCCACTATAAAATGGTAGGCACACTTAAATGATCATTGTGACTAACTGCTGGAGGCTGAGTGTAGGGTTGCTTAAGAGTAAGAAATTCCTGGGGATGCAATTTCATGTGCTTTAAGCTGGGGAACCCCACAAGATTCTCAAGGGAAGGATCCAACAAAAGCTCTTTCATGTTCCAGGTAGAGGTGAGGCAAAAAGTAACCATTTGTATGATATATAAATATGAAGTCTTCTCTCTAAGGCAGTGGTCCCCAACCCCCAGGCCATGGACTGGTACCGGTCCGTGGGCCATTTGGTACCTGTCCGCAGAGAAAAAATAAATAACTTACATTATTTCCGTTTTATTTATATTTAAGTCTGAACGATGTTTTATTTTTTTAAAATGACCAGATTCCCTCTGTTACATCCGACTAAGACTCACTCTTGATGCTTGTCTCAGTCACATGATACATTTATCCGTCCCACCCTAAAGGCTGGTCCGTGAAAATATTTTCTGACATTAAACCGGTCCATGGCCCAAAAAACCGGTTGGGGACCACTGCTCTAAGGGACGAACTTTCCCAGAGCTTTACTGACCTGGGGGGAAGGGCAGTTAGCCAACTCCAGCTCCCTTATAGCCTTCCTGAATCACCTAAAGGAAGAAAATAGAGACAAAGAAAAAAAATAACTTCTGAAGACCACAGCCCAGAAACCCAGGCATACTAAAAGACTCATCACCACCAATAGTAGAATAACAGCATATTACAACAGAAAGAGCTGAAAAACACAAGGTTGGTAACTAAAGCTTGTGGGATCCAAGCTACAGTAAATTTTAAATACAGCCCAGTTCCTGGCAAGATTAACATAAAACTCCATACTAAAGACCTATATGCCTCAGCTTTTTTTTTTTTTTTTTAACCTTTAGAGTCAGGAAGGAAGTGACAAAGGAGGAGGAGAGAGATGAGAAACATAAACTCGTAGTTTCTTCACTTTAGCTGTTTATTGATTGCTTCTCATATGTGTTTTGATCAGGGACCTGAAGCCCAGCCAGTGGCCCCTTGCTTAAGCCAGCGACCTTGGGCTTCTAACCAGCAACCTTTGGGCTCTAGCCAGTGACCTTGGGATCATGATGATGAACCTGCGCTCTAGCTGGCAAGCCCATGCTCAAGTCAGCGACCTTGGGCTTTTGAACCAAGCCCTCAGCATCCCGAGCCAATGCTCAATCCACTGCACCACCACCAGTCAGGCTGGCTCTATTCTTATTACCTAATATATTGTGCTTGCTTTCAACAGAAAGGTACAAGGCACACCAAAAGGCAAGACAAAACAGTCTAAAGCAGTGGTTCTCAAAGTGTACGCCAGGGCATACTGGTGTGCCCTAGATTTCCAGGTGTACCCTATGGTATTCCAGAGAAATATGTGCCTGTTGGGGACCAAAAAAAACAATAAGGTTTTTGGAGTTTAGATTTTTGGGGGGACAGAGGTGTGGGGAATTGGCTGTAAGCTGACAGTCTGCCCAACCCCCCACCTCACTTGTCTGATTAGGTTGCAAAGGTTATTAAGCTGTGGTGCTGGATTGTTTATACTACCCCCCCACACACATTCCCCAGAAAGACTGGAGGCAAGTTCCTTCTATCCTTTGTTTGGTGTAAAGTTAAGATGATATGTATGGTGGGGATTTTCTGCACTTTGTAAAATTCTTGGGTTGCCTTGAAAATATGATCAAAGATCTCATTGATTTGCTAATGGCCCACTTTGCCCTATAAATAAAGCAAGATGCGGTTTTGGGGCACGCTTTGTTCTTGCCAGCAGCAACTACAGGGCCCTCCCAACCCCGTATTTTCTTAATTCCACATATTTTCTTAATTCCGCACCATTCCCTCTCGGGACCTGGAATTACTAGCTGCACTGGTTCGCGGCATGTGCCCAGATATAAAAAGAAATATAGTTACTCTATTATACCATTTTATTATAGAAATATCACTGTTTTTGTCAATACATCATTATTATATTTATTATTAACACATCATTATATATTTTTTTAGATAAATATACCCAAATAAAATGGGTAGAGTACTCAAAAAGAAGTGTGATATTAAAGAATCCGATTCTGGAAGTGAGCAAAAGTTAAATATAAATAAAATGTGACTTGAAGGCTGATGGGCAGAATTTAATTTATAGCATTTTCCATCACTTAACACTGAACAATGTCATTGGATTAGAAACCCATTCATGGAAGTTTCAAGTGATTTTGGTTTAACATTAACAGAAGAAGAACTGGCAGCTATATCCACTGATCGTGGATTGATGATTAAACATAAGGAATTGTCTCTTGAAGCCTTTTGGATTTCTATAAAAGAAGAATATGTGGAAATATCTAAAAAAGCTTTGAACATTTTACAATTTTCAACATCCTATTTGTGTGAATTAGAATTTTCTACCCTCAACACAATTAAGAGTAAAAAGAGAGGAATTCTTCAATGTATTGATGAAAAATGAGAGTTTGCCTTTCAAATAGATGCCCAAACATTGAAGAAATTGCTAGGACACATTAGGCTCATGTTTTTCAAAAACACAAGAATGAAAAAACACATTCATGCCAGGACCTGCCGAATTTACTAAATCTTACTAAGAATGTATCTATATATATAAAAAGATAACTTTTTTGTCTTTTTAAAAATTTTTAACCCCTCTTTTTTACAAATTCTAAAAAGCATAACTCAAAAAATGTAACATAAAAATGTTTTTTAATGTCAGAATAAATTTAATTTTGTCGTATTTAATTCATTTAATTACCATAAAAGAATGCTTGAACTTTATATTTTTTCTTTAATATTTGACTCAATTATTATAACTTATTTCTCAGAAATTTGTATATAGTGCACCTACAATTATTTGTAGGATTTTAAATGTGCCTCGACTTCAAAAAGTTTGAGAACCACTGGTCTAAAGAGATGAAAGCAAGCATCAGAATCAGGCTCAGATATGACACAGATTTTGAAATTCTAAGATAGGGAATTAAAAATAACTATGACTAATATATTTAAGGGATCTAATGAAAAAGTAGAAAACATGCAAAAACAGATAAATAATGTGAGCTGAGAGGTAAAAATTGTAAGAAAGAATCAAAAGGAATGCTAAAATCAAATATACTGTAGCATAAATGAAGAACACCTTTAATGGGTTCATCAGTTGACTGGACCCACACAGCTGAGAAAAGAATAGGCAAGAATGAACATATGTCATTAGAAACTTCCCAAACTAAAATGCAAAGAATAGAAAACAAAGAAAATGAACAGAATATTCAAAAATTTGTGAGACAATAAAACAGGTATAACATATGTGTAATGAGAGTACCAGAAAAAGAAGGCAGAAGGAAAGGGACAGAAGACAGAAGAATGGCTGAGAATTTTTCAAAATTTATGATAGACACCAAACTACAGGCAGGTGAGAACACCAAGTAAGATAAATATCAAACAAATCTATGCACAAGCATATCGTATCGGGCAGGATGAAGAAGGACACCTTGCCTACAGAGCAACAAGGATAAAAATTATATTGCATTTCTCATCAGAAACCATGCAAACAAGAAAGTGAAGTGAAATGTTTTAAATGTTGAAAGAAAAAAACATCCCTAACCTAGCATTCTGTATCCAACAAAATCTTCCTTCAAAAGCAAAGGATAAATATTTTTTTTATACAAAAACTGTGGGAATTTGTCTGACCAGTGGTGGTGCAGTGGATAGAGCATTGGCCTGGGACACTGAGGTCCCCAGTTTGAAACTCCAAGGTCGCTGCTGGCTTGAGCATGGAATCATCAATATGATCCCACGGTCACTGGCTTGATGAGGCCAAGGTCACTGGCTTCAGCCAGGGGTCACTGGCTTGGCTTCTGCCTTCCAGTCAAAGCACATATGAGAGGTAATCAATGAACAACTAACGTGACACAACTATAAGTTGATGCTTCTCATCTCTCTCCTCCCCCTTCCCTTCCTGTCTTTATCTCTGAAATAAAAATAAAATAAAAGTAGACTTAGATTAGTTGTAAATATATATTGTAAACTCTACAATAACCACTAAAATATTTTTAAAAGAAGTATAGTTAATGTTTAGAGAAGAGGGAAATGAAATAATATAAAGTGCTTAATAAAAAACAGAAAGGCAAGAAAAGAAGAAAAGATTTTAAAAAATAAAAAGCAATTACAACAAATAAAAAACTTTATAAATACATATTAATTCCAC
Source organism: Saccopteryx leptura (assembly GCF_036850995.1). Taxonomy (NCBI): domain Eukaryota; kingdom Metazoa; phylum Chordata; class Mammalia; order Chiroptera; family Emballonuridae; genus Saccopteryx; species Saccopteryx leptura. Next base: position 115,183,308 of record NC_089504.1, read on the forward strand.
TATATATAAAACACTTGAAACATTAATGGCAAATACACAAATTACAAGACAGATTGTAACTATGGATTAAAAACACAAGACCAAACTATATGTTACTATAAGAAACCCACTTTAAATATAAAGACACTACTAACTAAGAGGGTGAAGAAGGATACCATGCTAACACTAATCAAAAGAAAGCTATACTGGCTATATTAATTTCAGATAAAGTAGACTGCAGAGCAAGATACATTATCAAGGAGAAGAAAGGGCATTACATAGTAATAAACGGCTCAATTCCCCAAGAAGACACAATCCTTAACCTGTATGCACCTAAGAGCAAAGTGTCAAAATATGTGAGCAAAGAAGTACAGAACTGCAAGAAGAAACAGACAAATCCACTGTTATTGTTGGAGACTTCAAACTCCTTTTTCAGTTAACTGATGGATTCAGTGGGCAGAAAATCAATAAGGATATAATTGAACTAAATAGCACAATTAATCAACTAGATCTAATTGGCATTCTATAATACTTCACCCAACAAAAGCAGAATACACATTCTTTTTAAACTCATATGGAATATTTAGCATGATATACCGCATTCTGGACCATTAAACAAAACTTAACAAATTTAAAAGAATAGAAACCATACAAAGTATGGTTCTCATCACAATGAAATCAAACTAGAATTCAATAACCTAAGGATAACTGAAAAGTCCCAAATATTTGCAGATTAACATTAGATTTCTAAATAACACATGAGTAAAAGAAGTCTGAAAAGAAAGTTTTAAATATTTTGAACTGAATGAAAATGAAATACAACTTAACAAAATTTATGGAATACAGTGAAAGCAATGCTTAGAGAGTAATTATAGTATTGAATGCATATATTAAAAAAGAAGAAACATCTAAAATTGGTAATCTAAGTTTTCACCTTGGGAACCTAGAAAAAGAAAAACAAATTAAATTTAAAGTGAGATCTTAATAAATGAAGACAAAACATTCATGGATTGGAAGACTCAATATTATTAAGAAGTCAAATCACTCTAAATTGATTTATAGGCTTAACTTACTAAATCCCACAGGCTTTTTGGTAGAAACAAGTTAATACTAAAATTTATATAGAAATTCAAAAGAACTAGAGTAGTCAAGGTAATTTTGTAAAAGAAGAAGAAAGTTGAATTTGTACTGCATGACTGCAAAATGTACTAAAAAAGCTTTAGTAATCAAGGCAATGTGGTGTTGGCATCAAGGTGATCATACATATTTTTGGAACAGAATTGTAAGTTCAGAAATAAAACCTTAAATTTCTGGTCAGTTAATTTTCAACCAAAACAACAAGACAATTCAGTGGTGATATGATAATCTTTGCAAAAAGAGGAGTTGGGATAGGGATGCCCAATGCATAAAATAAACTTAGATACTCCTTCCTTCACATTATACACAAAAATTAACTCAAAATAGATCATAGATAGCTCCAAGTGTAAGAGGTAAAATTTTTAGAAGAAAACAGGAAAAAATCTTTGAGAAACCTTCTGAAATCATTATGGCTTCAAAACAGGAACCATAAATATGGATAAATTACACTTTATTATTTTTTAAATGTATTCGTTTGAGAGAGAGAGAGAGGAAGGGAGAGAGTGAGTAAGAGAGAGAGAAAAATATCGATTTGTTGTTCTACTTATTTATGCATTCATTGGTTGATTCTTGTATGTGCCCTGACTGGGGATCAAACCAGCAACCTTGGCATATTGAGATGATGTGCTCTAACCACTGAGCTATCTGACCAGGACTAAATTGCACTTTATTAAAAACCTTTGGCCCTGGCTGGTTGGCTCAGTGGTAGAGCATCAGCCTGGTGTGTGGAAGTCCCAGGTTCGATTCCCAGTCAGGGCACACAGGACAAGCACTCATCTGCTTCTCCACCCTCCCCCCATCTCCTTCCCCTCTCTCTCTTCCCCTCCCGAAGCCAGGGCTCCATTGAAGCAAAGTTGGCTGGGGCACTGAGGACAGCTCCATGGCCTTCGCCTCAGGTGCTAGAATGACTCTGGCCACAACAGAGCAATGTCCCAGATGGGCAGAGCATTTGCCCCCTGGTGGGCATGCTGGGTGGATCAAGTCAGGTGCATACAGAAGTCTGTCTGACTACCTCCCTGCTTCCAACTTCAGAAAAATACAAAAACAAAACAAACAAACAAAAACCTTTGTGCTTCAAGAAACAACCTTAACAAAATTAAAAAAAAAAAAAAAACAGCCACAGACTGGGGTCAAGTATTTGCAAAATGTACAGTAATGCCTCAGTTTTCATTGACTTCTATTATCGTCAGTTTTGGTTTTCATCGATTATTTTTGTGAAAAATTTGTCTTGGTTTTCTTCGGTTGCCTTGGATTTCGTCAGTGCCCACGTGACCTTACTGCTAATTTTATGAAAACAAAGGGCAACCCACCGTTCTCCTGCTCAGGGTGGCATTATTTCTCGTTGTGTGAGGGTCACTCCGCACATCTAGCCAAACAATTCCATTGCTTTCCAGTGTTTTTGTGCTTTTTTTATTGATTGCAAGTGCTAACACTACAATTACACGTAAGTGTTTACTGCGTGTACAGTATCTGCACCTCTCTCTCCCTTCCTTGCCAAGAAGAGTCTTCAGAAAGGTAAATGCCATGTTAAATGTTCATTCATTCTTTTATATTGATTTTATATTGATTTCTTATTGTTTTTAGTATTAAACACTACATTTATTCTCTATAAAATGTGTTTTTTGGTATGTATTTTGGAGTGCCTAGAATGAATTAATTGAATTTACATCAATTCATATAGAAATAATTACCTCAGTTTTTATCGGTTTCGGATTTCTCGGATTGTTTTCAGACAGATTATCGATGAAAACTGAGGCACCACTGTATCTGATTAAGGGCTTGCATCTAGAATATAAAATAACTTCTACAACTCAATAATAAGTAGACAACTTGATTAAAAATGGATATAAAAGACTTAAATAAACATCACCAAGGAACACTTGTGAATAGCTAATAAACACATGAAAAGGTGCTCAACATCTGTAGTCATCAGGAAGTGAAAAACAAAATTATAATGTGATACACTACATACTCCCTAAAGTATTATATTAAGAAGAACAGTATTAATGAAAATATGGAGAAACAGAACCCTCACATATCCTGGTTGGAATAAAAATGGTACGTCTACTTTGAAAAAACGGTTTGGTTGTTTCCTTAAATCAAAATAAACTTACCCAAAACCCAGCCATTGCACTATAAGAAATCTATCCAAGATAAATGAAGACATGTCCACAAAAGACTTGTAAGTGAGTGTTCGTAGCAGTATTATTTACAGTAGTCCCAAATTGGAAGTAATCCAAATATCTACAAGCTGGTGAATGGATAAACCCAATGTGGTATATCCATACAATGGAATACTTACTATTCTGCAATAGTAGGAAGGAACAAATGCCAGTACATGTTACAACATGGATGAACCTAAAAGAAACAGGCTTAAAAAAGCTGGATGCAGATACTATATATACTATATAATTTTACCTATAGTAAATGTCCAGAAAAGCAAATTATATAGAGAGACAGAAAGCAGATCAATGATTACCTGTGGTGGGAGGGTGGGAGTGGATATTGACTACAGATAAAGTTAATGGAATTTTCAGGATGATAGCAATGTTCTAAAACTGAATGGGGTAATGACTGCACAACTATACATTTATTTAAAATTCAAATGTACACTTGCAATAATAGGTGAATATTAAATTGTATAAATTATATCTCAATAAGTCTATAGAAGAAAATCTGACGCTCAGTATTGATTCAGCAAGGGAGATGTGACTTCTGGAAGATCAAAGCCCAGAGGGACAAGCTCCTCAACTGTGTAGACGATGCCATTCTGCTATGACAGATCCTATCTCCTGACCTACGCTGACTGCACCGTAGCCTTAGCCCAAGACAGTCCTGCTCAGCTGTGCATTGCCCCAGCGGGCTTGGAGATCTCGCTGTTGGCTCTCTGGGGCAGTGCGCCAGGTTTCCAGTCACTGGCTCCGCACTTTTCAGCATTGTGATGTGGAGCCACCTCTGAAGCCAGCACTAGTTCGTGTGTATTAAAATTCTAAGAAAAATAAATTCTTTCCTACGATTTGGACTTTACAAAAGAACTGAAGTGTATTGTATCTTATATTCACACTTTTTACCCCACGAAGAATACCTACCGAGCTTCTAAAACATGCTTGAAATTTGTCTCCCCGAATGAGTGTCTGTGTGTGTGTGTTGTTGTTGTTGTTGTTGCATGTCCCAGAAAACCTAGGTGGAAGATGAGGGGGTGAAGATGTAATAATTTAGTGTCTGAGATATGGAATTTTACCCGATTGACACATCTGTGGAGGAATGGAAGGTTGATATCATCACTTCCTCTGCCAACTTTGTTCGCTGTTTTGGTTTTTTATTTTTTAAAGGAAAGAATTCCTTTGGGGCCGCAGCTGGCTGCCTCCAGAGAGATCAAACCAGTGCATTTCCTGCCGTTGCTTTTCCCTTTCACTCCGGGCCCAGCTGAGTTTGCCAGGGCTCCAACATTCCTTAACTACCCAGCTCATGTTTCCGTAACTCCTTATTTCCTGATTCTCATTCATCTCGCAACAGATGCTTGCCAAGTTCCTATTAAGTGCACAAGCCTGTCTTACACGCTGTGGGGGTGTAGAGATAACAATGAATGACCCTGTCCTGGGTACTTTACAACATAATTAAAGCAGGAGGTAGATAAGGTGTGTACACAAATACCTGAACTATTAGGTAACAGGTGACAGAGATACAAACTGGGCTATCAGAGTTGTGAGGAAGGGAGAAGCTTTTTAGCGAGAACAGTTGGGAAAATCTTTATGGAGGGTGTGCTACTGAAATCGGGGTGGTGGGTGTGACTGATGGCAGAGCTAAAGGAATGTGGGAAATACAAGGAAAAAGAAGAACGTGCCCAGAAGAAGAGGATTTTAGAAATGGGAAAGCAGAACGAGCATTTGAGAGAAGAGCAATACTGTTTTGTTGAAATACAGAATTCGTATTGTAGAGCAGGAGCAGGTACTGTATTTCCCCATGTATAAGATGCACCCTTTTTCGAAAAATTTGGGGTCTAAAAACTGAGTGCATCTTATACAGTGGTTGTGGCATTTCAAATGTGATAGATGGAACTGAGGACGAGGCAATATATGAAGACAGTGATTTGTCATCAGACACAGATGAGGACAAGCTAATGGATGGGAGTTTTGACAGTGATGAGGAGCTGTATGAATTTTATGATGAATAAAACTTGAGTTCAATAACACCGTAGAACAGCTCCAAAAGGAGAAATACACCCCCATGTTTGTGGCAGCATTGTTCACAATAGCGAAGATCTGGAAACAGCCCAAGTGTCTGTCAGAGGACGAGTGGATTAAAAAGCTTTGGTACATATATACTATGGAATACTACTCAGCCATAAGAAATGATGACATCGGATCATTTACAATAACATGGATGGACCTTGATAACATTATACAGAGTGAAATAAGTAAATCAGAAAAAACTAAGAACTATATGAATCCATACATAGATGGGACATAAAAATGAGACTCAGAGACATGAACAAGAATGTGATGATAATGGGGTGGGGGGTGGAGGGGGGGTGATGGGGTGAGGAAGAAGAGAGGGGGTGGAGGAGGGGAGGGGCACAAAGAAAACCAGATAGAAGGTGACAGAAGACAATTTGACTTTGGGTGAAGGGTATACAGCATAATCAAATGTCAAAATAATCTGGAGATGTTTTCTCTCAACATATGTACACTGATTTATCAATGTCACTGCATTAAATTTATTAAAATTTAAAAAAAAATTTCAGCCTGACCAGGCGGTGGCGCAGTGGATAGAGCGTCGGACTGGGATGCGAAAGACCCAGGTTCGAGACACCGAGGTCGCCAGCTTGAGTGAGGGCTCCTCTGGTTTGAGCAAAAGCTCACCAGCTTGAGCCCAAGGTCGCTGGCTCAAGCAAGGGGTTACTTGGTCTGCTGAAGGCCCGCGATCAAGGCATGTATGAGAAGGCAATCAATGAACAATTAAGGTGTTGTAATGCGTAACGAAAAACTAATGATTGATGCTTCTCATCTCTCCGTTCCTATCTGTCTCTGTCTATCCCTCTCTCTGACTCTCTCTGTCTCTGTTAAAAAAAAAAATTTCAGGCCCCAAAATTAAGGTGTGTCTTATACATGGGCGTGTCTTATACATGGGGAAATATGGTAAGTCTATATATATCCGTTGGAGTCAAATTATGCAGATATTGAATACCAGTTAAGATTTTGATTCATCTCTAGACAGGCAAAGTTAACATTCTTTTAACTCCAAAGGCATTTAAATAATGGAAACACTGACTCAGGCTTCATCTTGTCAAGATCCATAACTTATACCCAGAAAACTTTCCAATGTGATCACAAAAATGGCTGTTGTCCTGTATGACCTTTAGGCTGCACCCAGTCTGACACTGTGAAGTTTGGTGGTCTGCAGGAGGCCACGAACGAAAAATGAACTCTTGTTTTTCAGTGCCCTGCATGAGCAGTGCTATGTGTGGCTCCAAGCCTCCTAGAGAGAGGTAGCAGGGGCATGATTTGCTCAGAAGACAGTCCTTTCAGAAGCTGAGAAAATGAGGAGATCCTTTGCATAACATAGTCCCCAGTGTGTCAGAGACCACGTGGGCTGGTCACCAGTGGTAGAGTAAGGATATGCAAACACGGGTATGCCCCATGCTGTTTTAGGACCTGTCTGATCACAATTAACTCCAGTGTATAGATAAAGATCTTAATACCCGCGGAAGAACAGTGAAGCCCCAGGCAGACCTCCAGAAGAGTTTGAGAAGGCTGACATGTGTGCAAACTCTTTATTCACTTCTGCTCAGATTGTTGTGCCCTAGACTACTTGGGCTGGCTGGGGCGATGAATACAGACCCCCACAGAGCCCACAGGTCCCGTGATGGAAGCAGAAGGGAGAAGGGAGAGAGGGGCTTGGTACATTAGTAAGAGGAGGAATTGAGAGGGGAGAGATGTGGTAAGTCAGATGCTGGCACTTAAAAAGATCAGGTGGGATGAGGGTAGGAGGAGGCTAGTAGTGTCATTAAAAAAGCAAAGCAGCCCTGGCCGCTTGGCTCAGTGGTAGAGTGTCGGCCTGGCATGCAGGAGTCCCCGGTTCGATTCCCAGCCAGGGCACATAGGAGAGGCACCCATCTGCTTCTCCACCCCTCCCTCTCTCCTTCCTCTGTCTCTTTCTTCCCCTCCTGCAGTCAAGGCTCCATTGGAGCAAAGTTGGCCCGGGCACTGAGGATGGCTCTATGGCCTCTGCCTCAGACACTAGAATGGCTCTGGTTGCAACAGAGCGACGCCCCAGATGGGCAGAGCATCGCCCCCTGGTGGGCATGCCGGGTGGATCCCGGTTGGGTGCATGCGGGAGTCTGTCTGACTGCCTCCCCATTTCCAACTTCAGAAAAAAAAAAAAAAAAAGCAAAGCATACATTTTGGAAAGGCAGGAACTTCACTAGTCCAACAATAGCGTCTGAAATGGCCCTGAAATGGAAAATAATGAGGTTAGGTGCTGTGAGTGACAACTGGGAAATTGAAGTGAGCTAACGTGGTGACGGGGAAAGCCAGCACAAAAGATGACACTGGGACTATGAAGACATCTTCTGCTGTGGTCAGAGCAGAGTTCAGACTGAGTAGATTCGCTAAACTCTCCTGGGTTCTTTCCCTAATTCGGCCACTTGACAAGCTATATTTAAATTGGGCATTTTTTTTTCTTCAGCTGAACTAAATGACCAGGAAGTCCTCTCTACCTCTAAAACTCTCCATTTCTTTCTCAAAAAAAAAAAAAAAGTTTCATTTATTTGAGAGAAAAAGAGAAGAAAGAAGAGAGACAGAAAGAGAAAAGTATCAACTTACTCCACTAGCTGTGCACTCACTGGTTGAGTCTCATGTGTGCCCTGACTGGGAATCAAACTCCCGACCTCGGCATGCTAGGACCACGCTCTATCCACTGAGCCAACCGGCAGGGCCTATCCTCTTTTTTTTTTTTTTTTTTCAGAGACAGAGAGTCAGAGAGAGGGACAGACAGACAGGAATGGAGAGAGATGAGAAGCATCAATCATTAGTTTTTCGTTGCACGTTGCAACACCTTAGTTGTTCATTGATTGCTTTCTCATACATGCCTTGACCATGGGGCTACAGCAGACCGAGTAACCCCTTGCTCGAGCCAGTGACCTTGGGTCCAAGCTGGTGAGCTTTTGCTCAAACCAGATGAGCCCGCGCTCAAGCTGGCGACCTCGGGGTCTCGAACCTGGGTCTTTCGCATCCCAGTCCGACGCTCTATCCACTGCACCACCACCTGGTCAAGCCTCTCCTCTTTTTAAATTTAATAAATTTCATTGCCTGGGGTCAAAGTACAGAGTATGGCAAAGTAGGCTTGCAGTTGTGACACAAAACAGTTTATTCTCACATTATTATTATTAATTATTGTATTATTTTCCATTTGAACAACTGTAAAGCCACTTTGCCACACCCTGCATATCAAGAATCTGAAAAAAGTCAAGTGGTTCAGGAGACTAAATTGTTTTCAAGTAAAAAAAAATCTTTATATTTAAAAAAATGCAGAATATTTGTCAAAAAGTTAAATTGAGATAATTCACATTCTGGCATTTTACTTGTATCATAAACACCCCATTTCTAAAGGCAGAGGAGGAAACAAAGAATTAGAAATAGCAGAGAAAGGAAATAGACTTAGAAATAACATGATAATATATGCTTAACTGCAAAAGCCATGGATCTCAAATGAAACAATTTAATTCTACTGGTAAAATTTTCTTAGAACCCTAGCCAAGTCTACAGATCAAGTCATTGTTTTTCTTTACCCTCTCCGGCCTCACAGCTTCTCCACAGGAAGGCCCGCGTTCAGTCCTCCTCTTCCTGAACTTCGCACCCTATCAATGGCATCCTTATCCACCCCGCTGAGAAACATACCTGTTACTCCTTTTCTTCCCCCACACTCTTTCAGTCACCCAGTCCTCCTTCAGCCTTCCACATGTGCATTAACCGAAGCCTCCTTTGTTTTCCACCCTGGCCTCTGCTCATTTTGTTCAAACCCTCATAATCACTCATCTGAACTATGGCCGCAGCCCCCTGACTGAAACGTGCCCATTTATTCAGGGCAAGCATTTTGTACTGGGCTCTCTGTCAGGCCCTGATGACACTGTGGTGAGCAAAAGAACAGTCCCTGGGCTCATGGAGCGTATCTTCCAGTGGGAGAGCCAGACAATAAAACCACCAAATGAGATGATTATAAATGATGTTAAGTTCCAGGAAGAAAATAAGCAGAGTGAAGCAGAAAAGGAAGAGTAATCTAACACAGAGAGATGACACAGAGAGGGTGGCAGTCAGAGAAAAGGGGGGAGCTGAAGTCTGAAGGGGGAGAAGCCAGCCTGGCCCAGAGCTTTCCAGGAGGAGTAAGTGCAAGCGTTGGGGCTGAGAGAACAGAAGCCGGAGTGCAGGGAGCAGAGGAGAGCGGTTCAGGGTGAGGGTGACAAGCTGGATAGTGGACAACCTTTTTGTTCAGATTGGTGCCGGCAAATTTCTCTAAGTGCGATAGGTACAAATGGATAGGTTTTAAGCGGGGGAGTGATAGAATCTGACGTATGTTTTTAGGAAATCACTCTAGTGTACGGCCAATGGATTAGAGTGGGTGTGAGGGAAGCGGGGAGCTGGGTCAGGAAGCCACCTCAGTGGTGTAAGTGAGCGAGGATGGTGGCTTGGACCGGAGTGATGGTGGGGGAAATGGGGAAGTGAATGCATGCGGGATGTATTCTGGTAACAGACCAGACTGAATGGGTTGGTGTAGGGTCACAAAGGAAAAAGAGGACGCCTGATGGGTTGTGACTTGGTTAACTAACTGCACAGACGGTGATGATTTACTATGCTGGGAAAGATGAGGGAAAGAACAGGTGTTAGACAGTCAAGTAGAGGTCAAGAAGGATGTCGGACTGATGCTATAAAACCGTGAGTCATCCCTGAATAGATCCTGTTTATAGCAGAGGGACTAGGTGAGATCCGCTGATGCAGCAGTGGAGGGAGATGCAGTTAGAGGAGGAAAGAGAAGAGAAAGGGAGAAAAGAGAAGGCCCCGGACTGATTTTGGGACACTCTATCATGCACAGATCAGGGTAAGAGGGGAGAGCTATCTATAGAGGCTCTAATCTTCACAAACCTTATCCATTACACTGAAGTCAGAGTGACCTCTCCAACATTCAGACCTGACCATGATTCACCCCGCTGAAAACACGCTAAGGTCCTCTATTGCCCTCTCAAGAAAATCTAACCCATCAGATGATATACTAGTCGCCTCCACAATCTAGACCTAACTTTCCTTTCCAAGTCCATCTTCCTTGCCCCCTCACTTTATCATAACTCTTTAAAATTGTGTTACGGTTATCTGGGTATACATCTGTCTTTGTTACTAGATGTAACTTAAGGAGAAGAAGAGTTATGTCATTATCTACTTTGAATTTTCAATGCCTGGCACTTAGTATGTGCTCAATAACATTTGTTCAACAACAAGAAGGGAAAGAAGGAAAGAAGGAAGGAAAGGAAGGAGGGAGGGGGAAGGAGGGAGGGAGCAAGGAAAGAAGGAAGGAACGAAGGAAGGAACAAAGGAAGGAAGGGAGAGAAGAGGGAGGATTATTTTTTGTATGAGGACCTTCAAAAAAGAACACATGGCAATCAACGTCTGTGCCATTTTTCCTGGCATTTTTGGAGACTATGAGATCTGGGATGGAATGAGAAGAGCCCCATCTAGAGGTAGAAAGATATAGGAAGAGACCAATTCTGAAGTTTTTCCAGAAATAGAAACCACAGACCAGGCAAAGCTGGAACTTACACCAAAGTAATCTTTTAAAGAAGCCAATCAATAGTAATGATATCTAGAAATCAGTTAACATAGAGTATTTCTCAAATTCTTCACGGGCAAGTCGGAATGAAAAACCATTGAATCATGTCTGAACTAACAAGGTAGGAGTTGTTACCTCCCTCTGACAACAAAGCTCTAAGTGGTGACTGGTGACTTCATGCAATTGGCCTTTGAGAATTTACTAGGAGCTCCTAGCTCCTTTTGTATTATATCACATCAGTGATAAATGGTGCCCCTCAGCCTAGGGAAATCAGTTGCTCCCACCATGACTGCGCCTGGAGAGAAGTATCTATGAGGAAGGAGGGAGTGGGCGCTGGGCTCTGCAGCAATGGCATATACACAGTATGTGCTCAGTAACCTCAGAGCAAACGCTGGAAGCACAGCAGCAGTCAGCAACCCTGCTGATCAACTGTAAGGTGTCAACCAGCAATTCTGTTATCTGTTCTCTATTAGTGGTTTTGTTTTACAGTTTAACAATGGAAGGAGAAAATGATGGGACATAGATGGCAATTTAAACAGTATACTGTGCCCATGTGAAATGTCACTGCAGAGAATATTTTTATTGTTTCTGGGTTTTTTTATAGGCCTGATTCCTTTTTGAAATGTATTTATTTATTTATTTAACGGACTTGATTCTTTTGATAGCTAGAGTTACCTAGGCTAAATAGGAAGAAATCACATGGTGGTATGTTTATTTATTCATTTAGAGAGAGGGGACAGAGAGAGAGAGAGAGAGAGAAGGGAAAGGAGCAGAAAGCATCAACTCCCATATATGCCTTGACCAGGGAAGCCCAGGGTTTTGAACTGGCAACCTCAGCATCCCAGGTCGATGCTTTACCCACTGTGCCACCGCAGGTCAGGCTATTGTTTCTGTTTTTCTTTGAGTACTGTTGTTTCAGAAAACATGCAGGCTTGGTCTGTGTATGAAGCTTTGTATTGCATTGTTTGTTTATGAAAGACCTGACTTAACCTGTGTACTGTGGTCCAGTTCCAACTACTAAGTAGCACACGCAACAGAGAGGAGAATGGCACAGGAGTGAAAAGACTGAATTCTTATCCCAGCTGTCCGATCTCAGGTAAGTCATCTAATTTTTCAACTGAACCTTGGATTTCTGAAATATGAACTAAGGAAAGAATTTTCACTGCATTCCTCTCTCAGGTTGTTGTAAAGAACAAATGAAATAATGTATATAAAAGCATTTTTTATTTTTAACATTTTATTGAAGGATAATATACACACATGGAAACCCATGGGTCTTAAAGGTTCAGTGCAGTGAGTTTTAACAAATGTATACACCTGTGTGACCTGCACTTCATACAAAATACAGATGGTTACCACCACCCCAAATCACTGCAGGCCTCTTCCAGGATATACTTCCCAGCCCTGCTTCACATACAACCACATTTCTGATTTCTTTTAAAATTTTTTTTATCTATTCTAGAACTTCAAATTAACAGAATAATACAATATGTATCCTTCTGGCTTCTTTCACTCAGCATAATGTCTGTGAGATTTACCTGATTGTCTTTTTATTACTGAATAATATTATATTATTTATTCATTCTTCATTTTAAGAGTGTAGTTTGATGTGTTTTGACCAAGATACAGACCCTGTAACCACCACCAGAAACAAAATAGAACATTTCAATCACCTCTCAAAGTCCCCCTGCCATCAGTCCCTTCTCACATCCACAGCCATAGGCACTATTTTTCTTTTTATCAGGATAGTGTTGCCTTTTCTAGAATTTCATATAAATGAAATCATACTCTGTGTGGTCTTTTTGTGTCTGTTTTTACTTATCATAATGTTTCTGATTTCAAGAATGCTGTTTCATGTATCCGTAGTCTTCCAATGTATGAATAGCTCACAATTTGTTTATCCACTTGGCATGTTTCCAGTTTGAGGCTATTATGAATAAAGCTGCTAAAGAAATTCATGTACAGTTAAATCTTCTTGGAGACAAAGGTTTTCATTTCTGTTAGATAAACATTTAAGAGTGGGACTGCTGTAGTGACTTTATAAGAAACTGTCAAACTGTTTTCCAAAGTGGCTATATTGCTTCTGCAGTTCCATCTGCAATGTATGGAAGTTCCAGTTGCTCCAATCCTTATTAACACTTTATATTGCCAGTCTCTTTCATTTTTACCCCCCTAAAATCAATAAACAAAATCTTTTTAAAAAAATAAAATAAAATCATTTTAAAAATAAAAATAAGTTGAGCCATTTATCTTCTTATAATTTAATTAATAGTTCCTTTTTGGATACAAGTTATCAGATACTGTATATGTTTTGCAAACATTTTATCTAATCTGTGATTTGCCTTTTTATTTTCTTGACACTGTCTTTTGAAAAGCAAACCATTTTTTAATTTTGTTGAAGTTCAATCCATCAGCACTTTTGGTTTGTGCTATGCCTATCCAAGGTCAGAAAATTTTCTCCTATGGTTTTCTTCTAAAAGTTAAAAAAACTTTAGCTCTATGGTTAGGTATATAATATTATGAGATTTTTAGGGATGCTATGACAGAAGAATCTAAGTTAATTTTTTTCCCATATGGCTATCCAATTGTACCAATGCTGTTTATCATTCCTCCCATAGATTTTTAGCTTTGACAAAAATCAATATATGTAAGAGTCTATTTCTGGATTTTCTTGTTTATCTGTACTCCAATATCATACTTTCTTGTTTACTGTAGCTTTTAATACTATATGTCTGAAATCAAGTAGGGCAAGCCTAAATTTTCAAAAATTTCTTGACTAATTCTAGGACCTTTGAATTTCCATATTTAAGAAGCAGATTGGCCCTGGCCAGTGGCTTGTGGATAAAGCATCAGCCCTGTTTATGGATGTCCAGGGTTCAATTCCTGGTCAGGGCACACAGAAGAGACCATCTGCTTCTTCCTCCCTCCCACTCCCCCTTCTCTCCCTCTTCCTCTCCTATAGCCAGTGGTTCAATTTGTTCAAGTGGGGCCCAGGCATGCTCTGTTGAGTGCATCAGCCTCAGGTACTAAAAATAGCTCAGCACTCCAGCATCGGCCCCAGATAGGGTTGCCGGGTAGATTCCGGTAGCGCACTTGTGGGAGTCTGCCTATCTCCCCTCCTCTCACTTTAAAAACAATTAGACTGATACTGTATTGAATCTATAGAACAATTTGAGGACAACTGATATCTTAGCAATATTGAGTTTTCTGATCCATAAACATATAGTTCTTAGTGTAAAAGTCTTGCACATATTTTGGTAAACTTATTCTTAAGTATTTCATGTTGTTTGGCACTACTGTAAATTGAATTCTCTTTATTCCAATTTCCAATTATTCAGTTAGTATATAGAAATACAATTGATATTCTGTGTATTGTCCTTGTATTGTGCAATCTTGCTAAAGTCGAAATAGCTCTATTCATTTCTTTGTTGATTTATTTGAACTTCTATTTACTTTTTGTAGATTTATTTTTTGTATATGCAAAATCTAGTTAACTATAAATAAAGATTTTTAAATTTATTTATAGGTTATTTTTTACTTCCTCTTCCTTTTATTTCTTTTTCTTACCTTACTGCATTACCAAAGATAATCTAGTATATTGTTGAATGGAAGTGAAGAGAGCAGACATTCCCTTTCCAACCTTAAGGAGGAAACATATGGTTTTCACTGATAAATATGAATTTAACTGTTGGTTTCTCATAGATAATATTTGGTAGTTTGAGGAAGTTTCATTCTAGTCCTATTTGGCTGAGAGTTTTTATCATGAATGAGAATTTGAATTTTCTCAGATCCTTTTTATGCATCAATTGAAATGACCATATGGGGTGTATTGTCTATTATTGTGATGAATTACATTGCTTGATTTTCAAGATTAAATCAATGTTTCACTCCTGAAACAAACTCTACTTTGCAATAATGTTTATTATTTTTATATGTTGCTGGATTTAATTTGCCAATGTTCTGTTAAGGTATTTTGCATTTATGTTCATGAGGAATATTGGTTTGTAGCTTCTTACTAATAACTTTGTCTGGTTTTGATATCAGAATACTAGTGAACTGATAAAATAAGTTAGAAAGCATTCCTTCTCTTCTGTTTTATAAAAGCACTTGTGTATGATTGGTATCATTTCTTCCATGAACACTTGGTAGAGGTCAACAGTGTAACCATTGGTCCTGAAGTTTGCAGATTCAAAATTTTAAATAGTTACACAACTTTCCAGTTTATCTATTTCTTCTTGAAAAGGCTTTGTGTTTTCAAGGGTTTTTCATGTCATTTAAGTTCTCAAATATGTTGTCATAAAATGTTCATATTCCCTATTATTCTTTTAATATCTGAAGAATCCATAGTAATGTCCCCCTTTTTATTCCTCATTTTGATAATGTGTATCTTTTATCCTTTTATTATTATTATTTTTTTTTACAGAGACAGAGAGTCTATCTCAGAGAGGGGGACAGACAGGGTCAGACAGACCGGAACGGAGAGAGATGAGAAGCATCAATCATTAGTTTTTCGTTGCGACACCTTAGTAGTTCATTGATTGCTTTCTCATATGTGCCTTGACCATGGGGCTACAGCAGACTGAGTAACCCCTTGCTTGAGCCAGCAACTTTGGGTCCAAGCTGGTGAGCTTTGCTCAAACCAGATGAGCCCGCGCTCAAGCTGGTGACCTCGGAGTCTCAAACCTGGGTCCTACGCATCCCAGTCTGACACTCTAGCCACTGCGCCACTGCCTGGTCTGGCCTTTTTATCCTTTTAATAATCAGGTTGGCTAGAGTTTTATCCAATTTTATTGATGTCTTTATTTATTTTCTCTGTTTTTCTGTATCTATTAAATTTTTTTTAAATTATTTCCTCCTTTCTGCTTACTCCAGCTTTAACTTGCTCTTCTTTTCATAGTTTTGTAAGGTAGAAGATGAGATTATTAATTTAAGATCTTTTAAATATTCTGATGTGATCATTCAGTATAATAAACCTTCCTCTAAGTGCTGCTATAACTGCATTTAAAATTTTTTAATATGAATGTTTTCACTTTCATTCCACTCAGAGCATTTTTTATTTTTCTTTTAAGTTTCTTTTTTGACTGTGGGTTTTCACTAATTTGGGTATTTTTGTGATTTCTTTATGTCTTCATTTGTTTTATAGATATATTTTTTATTGAATTTATTGGAGTGACATTGGTTAATAAAATTACATAGATTTCAGGTGTACCATTCTATAATACGTCATCTGTACACTGCACCTTGCGTCACCATTCCAAGTCTATGTTATCATTTTTTATTGTGGTCAATGAACATACTCTATATGATTTCAATTATTTTCAATTTATTGAGACTACTTTTATTAAACAGTCTTGGTGAATGTGCCATGTGGACATTAAGAGTATGTGTATTGTGCTCTTATTGGGGGACTGTTCTATAAATATCAATTACTTTATACTGCTCCTTTGAGTTTCTGTAGCCTCACCTGTTATTTTATACTTGTGTTATCAATTATCATGAAGGGAGTGTTAAATTTTCCAACTATAATTGTGCATTTGTCAATTCCTCCTTTCAGTTCTATTAGATACTGCTTTGTGTATTTTGAATCTCTATTATTAGATGCATATAAATTTAGAAGTGTTTTGTCTTCTTGATGAATTCAGCTTTTTATCATTATGAAATGTCCCTTTTTTATCTTTGATAATATGCTTCATTTTAAAATCTACCTGGTCTCTTATGAATATAGCCATTCTGGCTTTTAAAAATTACTGTTTGCATGGCATATCTTTTTTCTGTCCTTACATTTTAACCTATCTGTGTCTTCTGGTATAAAGTGGGTTTCTTGAATGTAGCATATAGTTGGGTCTTGCTTCTTTATCTAATTTGACAATCTCTGGTTTTTTGGGTTGTTTAGACATTTATATTTTATTTGATTTCTTTGGGTTTAAATTTGTTATCTTGCTAAGAATTTCTGTTTTTCTTCTGTGTTCTTATTCCCTTTTTCTTCTTTTCTGGTCCTGTTTTGAGTTAGTTAAATAATTTTTATTTTATTTTCATTAATGAGTTATTAGCTATTCTTTACCTTTTTTATAAAAAAGAAATGCTCCAGGATTTACAATATTCAGCTTTAATTTATCACAATCTGTCTTTATATAGACTATACTTCTTCAACTGATAGTGAAAAACAGATATCATTTTTCTACTTCCTTCTACTTTCTTTTGTGTTATGGTTGTCATACATATTACTGCTACATGTTTTACTAATTCCACAACACAGTGTTTTTATTTTTTGCCTTATGTGTTCAATTGTTTTTAAAAATTAAAAAAAAATGTGATAAAAGATATGTTTTATATTTGTCTACATATTTTCTGTCTTCAGCATTCTTCGCTCTTTTTTTGTTTGTTTCAAATCTTCATTTGCTATCACTTTCTTTTGGCCTAAATAACTTTAAGATTTCTTTCAATGCAGGTCACTGGTGATGGGTTTTCTTGGCTTTTAGTTATATGAAAAATAGGCTTTATTTTGTCTTCTTTTTGAAAGGTGTTTTTCCTGTCTATGTAAATGGTGATTGGATTTTTAAAATCCTTTTAGCACTTTAAGATGTTGCATTTCTTCTAACGAGTAATTTATGACAAGAAGTCTGCTGTGATTATTTGTTCTGCTAAAACAATGTGTCTTGTTGGCTTTTTCTTTTTCTGGCTGCTTTAATGTTTTTTCATTCTATCATTAGTTTTCAAAAATTTGATATGGTGCTTCTTGGTGCAGTTTTCTTATGATTACACTGATTAACGTTTGTTGAGTTTCTTGGATCTGTGGATTTATAGTGGAAAATTTTATGCTATTATTTCTTACAGTAATTTTCCTCTCCTTTTCTGGATGCTAGTTACATCTTTTTAGACTGGTATTGTCTCACAGTTCACTGAGGCTCTGTTCTTGTTTATTTTTCTGTGTTTCAATGTGGGCTGTTTCTACATTATGCCATCAAGTTCACATTTTTCTTCTGCAGATTCTAATCTACAGCTAGTCTCATTCATTGTATTGTTTACTTCGGATGTATTTTTCATCTCTCTAAGTTCTGTTTGGGTCTTTATTACATAGTCCATTTTTCTTTTTCATCATGTTCACATTTTTCTTTATACCTTTTAGCAGATTTATAATAGTTGTTCATGGTCTTTATCTGGTAATGCCATCACTTTCTTATTTTTAAATCTATTTCTATAATTTTTTTTTCCTACTAATTATGGGTTATATTTTTTTGAATTTTTGGATGCCTGGTAATTTTTTATTATATGATAAACATTGCTAATTTTATGATATTGAGTATTGGATTCAGTTCTGTTCCTTTAAGGAATGTTGGGGTTTTGTTGTGGAATATAATGAACTGATTTATTCCTTTAGGGCTTGCTTTAATTCTTAATGAAGTAGGTCCAAGCAAAGCTCTACTATAAAGGATGACCCTTCTAGAACTCTGCCCAAAGTCCTGCGTATTATAATTTTTCTCTGTTTTGATCAGTGGGATGGGAACCATTCCCAGCCTTGTGTGCATTCTGGGAATTTCTTGGCTGCCTTATTTCTAGTGACTATTTCCTCAGCCTTGTGTAGTTTTTGTTCCACATAAATGCAGATAATTAGCCAAAAACCTGTGGAGATTCTTCTGCAGCTATCTGGAGCTTCTTTATACCCTAAATTCTAGTTTCCCTGGATTCCCAGCCTCTGAATACTGATCAATTTCTTGAGACTGCAGGATTTCCTTTGGATTCCCTTGATCTGCACTGCAACCTGTACCCCGCTTCTGGTTAATAAGCTGGGGTGATCATGAGGCTCAGACAGTTTGTTTCTCTCCTTTCAGAGGTCATAGGTCTATACTCCCTCTTGTCCAATGCTTCCTAATTCTTTAGGGCAAGAAGGCAGATCCCAAGGCAGTTGACCCTAGTCTGTCTTTTGTGAACATTAATTTTCATAGTAGCCCTCTAAAATAGATATTATTATACTCATTCTATATGTGAGGAAACGAGGCATAGAGGAATTGAAAACCTTACCCAAATTAATATACTTGGTAAAGGTTAGAGTTGGGATTTGAACCCAGGAAGTCTGGATGATGGTTTTAAGCATTATACTATATTGCTCCTCAAGGAAGTATTAGGAATATAAGGACCTCTAAAGTACACTTAGATATTTGAAACATGAGTAGGATGTAGCCCTGATCTCAAATTTAAAAAGATGTATGCAAAGCATGGGCTATAAGTAGGAGGTATTTCCATGTCCACAGAATGGCTTGGGCTGTGACTCAACCAATGCAGGCCCAGGAGCAGCTGGGGTAGATGTCTCATAAATACTAAGAGACACCATTGCCAATGTAGGCAGGAAGGTGAAGCATGCTTCCAATATAGAAGAGTGCCCCTTGGATTGACCGTGGCATCATAGGCATTGCAAAGAGTGATATGTTCAATTTGCCCAGCAAGGCTGAGAGTCAGCACTTTGCAAGACAGGAGTAATTGTCTGGGGAACAAATCAGTTTGCAATTAGAGAAGCTGCTATGGAGGCAGGTGAATCAGGAATCTATAGAAAAAGAGTGAACTACTGTCAGCAGAGAATGGTTACTCTCTCACAAGCAAGGGTAACCCACCCAAGCCCTGACTGACTGACTCTCCTTCCCATTGAGAGAACTGCCTTATTCATTAGCCTCAGACTCCTTCCCTTCTGGCAGTGAATGGGATCTTCACAGGTCACCAAGCCTATGCCCCTGCCTCTACAAACATCAGTCTTAGACTCTCCAGTAATGTCAAGCTTTGGGAGGTAAATGATAGTTTGCATAGTAAATGCTTACCACTATCCTTTTGGACGTAGTAACTAAGGAGATTCCCTAAAAAGTTATCTTTTAATGATTGATTTTTTTAAAAACTCAATTGCTTATAAAGTTAGTTTCTCAGCTATAGAAACTCTGCTTTATTGGGCATTTGCTCAGTTGAAAACCTCTCTTTATTCTATTTTTTCAGAAGAGGCTTTAACATCTTGTTTTGCTTATCCAGTACCTTGGCAGCAGACTACATTTTATAGCTCTGCTCTGAGAGATGTTTCCCTGCACCGTCAGTTTTTTAGGCCCAGATGTCTCTCTTAGTCAATCTATCTTCCTATTGCGTGGTGATGTTTCGGGTTTCTTTCCTTCCTTAGGACGAAAAATGAACTTTCCATCTGTACCAATTATTAATTTAATGCCTTTCAGCTCCAAACCCACCTTCTTTATCTTGCTTGGTAATACTGGGACTGGACTCAGTGGGCTACATTTCTCTTTTGCCAGCTGGCTTGATGTTAGGTATAGACAGTAGGAACATGGGAGCGACAATGCAAGGCTAACAGAGAAAGGAGGGTGTTTTTTTCTAGGTTGCTGTTTTCAGTGTAGCAGGAAGCAGATCGGCATGCAGGTGTCCCTGCAGCATCTGACAGAGTGGCAGGCTGTGCTTTGTGGTTTAGCAGCGAGTGTCGTCCAGTTTCCTGCCCTGTGCTGCAGGCAGCATGTCCCTGTGGCAATCGGAAACTCTCCGCAGAGGTCTGAACCCAGCAGTTCAGGGCTCTTTTCTCTGAGTTAAGTTGAATTCTTGTTCCCTTAGTCCTAGGGGTAGTAACTGCCCTCTGCAGCTCCTGCCTCTCCACCCCCTCATGTCCACTTGTACCCTTTTCATTGTCAACAACCCCTCTGAATAGCTAACAAATCTTTACATTCAAATTTCCCTGTTCAGATTTCTGCTGTGATTTGTCTTTTGCTTGGACTCTGATAGCCATCTAAGGATGCTTTAGTGTTTTTATTTTTGAAATATGCAAAGAACAAAAGACTCTCTTCTGTTGTGTGCACGCTCTCATGCGTGTGTGTGCATGTGCATGCTTGCATGTGCTAGCTATCGATACAGGCTTAAAGTGGCAGGTTAGCACTGTGGTTAAGAGCACAGGAAGTGAGGCCAAATTGACTTTGCCACTTCCTAGCTGTGTGTCCTTGGGCAAATTGCATCTTTGTGTCTCCATGTCCTCACCTGTAAAATAGAGATAAATATGGTTGCCAGAGAAAGTACAATATGCCTAAATTGAAATTTAAAATAAATAGCAAATTTCACAGTATAAGGATGTCCCAAATAGTGAATGGAAATCTATCCTATGTTTTTTATATGCTAAATCTGGCAACTCTAATACTATATCATAAAAGGCCAAATGAGTAATTATGTGTGAAGGCCATAGCACAGATTTGGCACATAACAACTCCCAAAGTTATTCTTTTGTTTGTTTGTTATATGTACCAAAACCCTTTGCTAGAGACACTCTTCTGTGAATTGTAATGTGCCTACTTCATTTATTGTTCCATTTGGCCCCATTGCCCATACCCCACAAATACCTTTCATCCTTCAAAGTAGCAGGGCCAGGCAGTCTTTCTGGCAGGAGTGGCCACTGATGGCCCAGGGAGTGGTACGGATGGCCCAGGGTAGCCCAGTCAGACACTGGGCGTCCATTCAGGAGGCAGGCAGCAAAACCCTGCTGTCCAGTAGAGTAGGAGGAATGAGCTAAGCCAAACAGAATGTGGGCTGAAGAAGAGAGAAGATGGACTAACGGAGACCAAAGGGAAGAGCATGTCTACAAAGATGAGAAGATTTTGTCCTGCGAGAGACTGAGATAAAGAGGGCAGGTGTCTTCACACTCTTGAAAGCCTGGTATGTCTCCTGGTTCCAGTTCTTATGAAATCCTGCAGTAAACCCCTTTTTCCTTTGAGATAGCAGAAGAGAGTTTCTGCCCCTTGCACACAACATATACACATGCTCTCTCAATCAATCAATCAAACAAACAAACAATCAATCAAGTAAATTAACATCCCGACTTCATTTAAAAAATTCTATTTTGGGTACTGTTCGGGAAGGCAGGGACACAAAGTTGACAAGCATCTCTTTCCTTGAAGACAACAGAGTCGTGAGGATAGGAAACGCAGGCGGGACTAATGTGGAGATAAGGGACAGTCTACTAAAACTGAGGTATATAACGCACAGTCAACTAATGAACTTTGTAGGGATTACAAGTTCACCTGCTGATAACATTAATTTTTTTCTGAAAAATAAAAAGCATTCTCATGTTTTCAAAGTATGAGATGAGCCAGTGCTTTCCTTCTCTTTCACTTCCAGGCATCGACGTACACTTTGTAGCGGGCTCACATAATGAGTGTTCTGGAGTTTACAATCATGGAAGGGCAGAGGGAACACAGAAAGCCAAAGCCTCCAGCAGCAGGAGAAGCAAGGTATTTTATATTTAGGGCACTATGAGCACAAATGTATTTTAAAAAGTGTAGGCACGTATAATTACTTATAAATACCATGCACATGTGTAGTATGCACATGTATACATACAAACAAACACATTAAAGACACATTGAAGTTCAGGGGATCTGCCACAGCTGTGTGCTTAGACAATCACCAGACAACTCCCTTCCGAGGGATCACAGAATTGTGTTTTCTGTGATATATAAATACTGCAAATTGATCAATTACCTAATCCTTAACCAGAGGGTTGGGGGGGACCAAAAGAAAGAAGACAAAGAAGGATGAGAAGTGGGGAACTGGCAGTGTAAGGCACCAGGAGGCAAAACTACACTAGAGATCAAGAATGATTCTTGAGAAATCCAGCTGCAGGACTCCCTGGGAGTGGGTGGCACCAGTGAACTCGTTGGGAAGGTCTTGAGCATTTCTTGGCTCAGAATATGTCAACCTCAGTGCACCCTCTAGTGGAACTCAGCAGCTTGTTGACAACAGGGACTAGCATACGGTAATTGAGCAGAAGACAATTGTTTCTCTTGTTTGAAGAACTCACTGTGCCCTTTCTTCCCCAGGCCTTCAGCTCCCTGTAAATATGCAGTACTATACACAGGAATCCCTGGCTGAGGAGTGTCAATATTGCCATAAAAATCCCAAAGAAAAATAGTCACTTCCTCCTTGGTTGGGCACACCAACTGTCCATAATTTCTCTTTTTGAGGGCATGGTAATGATACCATGTGGGAGTATTATAGGTCAGGCATGGAATGCCACTGATATTTATTCACAAAACATTCATTGAACCTACTAAGCCCCAGGCACCGTGTTAGATATAATGACTTACTACATTCCAGGCTGTGTCCTAAGCACTTTGTATGTATCAACTCATTTAACCATCTCAACGGCCCTGGGAGGTAGGTACTGTTTTAGTGACAAGGACACTGAAGCACAGAGGTGTCACACAGCCTGCTGGTGATGGTGGCAGAATTTGAACCCCACCTGTCTGGCTTCTGAGTCTACGTTCCTAGTCAGTGTACCATGGATCGTGGCTACAAATGTATAGCATAGGCCTTCTCCTCAGAGAATTTTAATGGGTGTGTTCATAGGTATTACCCTTCCAGAATAGGGGCTTCCGGGCTCCAGATTCCAACTCCTCCTGCCCTATCATTTCTTAAGCAGGTGTTGGAAACTAAGGTAAGTGCCCTGAAAATCAGGCTGCACCCCCTGGTCAGCCTCCTACAGAGGAGCAGGCCAGTCTCCACACAAACAATAATTGCACGGTTTTCTTGGGCTGTGTAATAACAAAACTTCAATGGAAAATTACCTTATGGTGATTTATTCAATCTAAGAAAATTATGTACATATTAAGTTCCCAGGGAATTACACTATAATTGCAGGGAGGAAATCTGTAACTTTCTTTACAAGGAGTCTGGGCAGATCAACCTATTTGGTCAAAAAGCAAGAGTCACCAGGCAAACTGAAAGCACAGGACCAGTGGGCAGTGTGCACTGCAATTTCAGTATTTGCTGTTTCTGACACAGCAGCTAAACACATCACAGCACTGGTCCTCTGTGATCCAAGTCTGATCAAAAGTTCTTCCGCAGAGGGTCGATGATACAAGAGGAGAATAAAAAGCAACTGACGGAGTAGAAATAAACTGTCCAACTGCACTATTGACAGAGAGATCCTGTTTCCAGTAGTCTGGATGCCAGAAGGGAAGAATGTATATTAACACTGCAGGTAGATGAAATGCTAGAACCCCAAGGTTGCAAGGCAGTAAGTAACCTAAACTCAAATATCAGGGCCCTAAGCACCTCTCTAGCCTCTGGTCACACCCACCACCTCAGGAGACAGCAGGGCCCTGCCTATGTTTTGCACACATTGAGCAGTAGCTGGGCTGGGATCAGGCAGGAGTGGGCAGCCAGATACCAAGACTGATCTTGAATTTAGGTGTGGATTTAGTTTCTCATTCGGTTCGATAAATGTCTCTCACCCTGGTGAACAGGATTTACTATCACTGGTGACTAATGTCTTGGGCTATCCCCTAATTTTTGTGAGCAGTATATATGTGCTATATTATATATATGAATTTTATATATTCCTGGACAAGAGAACTTCTATGGCTGTGTTTAAGTGCTGGGCTTTGGAGGTGGACAAGTGTGAGTTCATGTCCTTAACAGTTATTTGACCTTGGACATATCACAGCTAAACTCTAGCTTGCTTATTTGTAAAATGGGGTTGATAATGTCTAGTCCATAAAACTGTGAACAGTATGTATATATAATTGGACGAGATCGGGAATGTTCAGGGTGGTATGGCCGGAGACTGTATATATAATTGGAAACGTTGTTATTAAGGAAGTCACATTCAGGGATGGCTTATAAGAGCTGTTTCCACAGAAAGGTGCCATGGTGTTGTACTAACATGAGGAAGTCCAGACTACTAAAGCATCTGGGCTGGAAGAGATTTGAAGTTCACCTGAGATGGGAAGAATGCCAAAAGGAGGAAGAGAGTAAAAAAAGGTGAGGAATTGAGGAATTCCAAAGATACATTTCATCTGAATTAAATTCATTTACTCTAAAATCTTTCTTGAGTGTCTACTATGCACAAGGCACCACGCCAAATGCTCTCATTGCCCTAAACATTGCTAGGCTCTAGTAGGGTAGATAAAGTAGGGTCCCACCTTGTCATAGGTCTCATCCAAAAGCATTTCTAAGGACAAGTGCATGCCTGCCTACAGGGAGATCAATGATGGGTGACCTCTATATAACCTCTACCCTGGCAGGTTGCCTCGTCCATCTGCCTATCTTTTATGTTGTTAAGGATCCTCAAGGGAAGCAGTTTCATAGCTGCCTTTGGTCATCAATTCTGTGTCGTAAACTCTAACAGGTAATTTTTCTCGATGCCTAACTGAAAGATCTTGTGCTATAGTTTAAATCTGGTCCCTCCAGTCTATTCTCAGAGAAAATAAAGAGCAGCTGGCCACCATCTTCTGCACAGTGACCCTAGAGGATCGAGGATTGTTATTAAGTGCCTTTTGAGGTCTTGACGCGGTAACCCATCACGGACTGAAGGAGAAAGATGCAGGCCTCGTTTTTCATCCTCACGGCAGACACGCCTCTGTGGGAACTTTGTGACATGGAGGACAGTTGCCTTTAGCCATGGACAAGATGTTGGGGCAAGCAGCTGCAAGGTGGTCAGGAATTTTCTCCCAAGGACAAAAATAGATTCTGATGCATCCTGGGAAACACTTTATCATTATGACAACCCACAGAAGTTCTTTTTAAAACATCAGTTTTAGAAGACAAGGGAGATTTGCTCTACATCTAGATAATTAATCACCTTCTTAGGTAGAACCAAGTGGCAAGATGAAGTGTAAAGAGAGAAATCAAGATTATATTTTAGTTTGATCCTAGTTAATCTAATGTGTTATCAGTCATTTAAAAAAAGAGACATCTATTTATTACTTTTTAAATCCTCAGATAATATATCTCAAATGGCACTTAATTTTAAATTGCAAAGTACTGAATCCCGTTGGGGTAATAATCCCCATTACTTCTAATCCTAAAACTATTTTGTTATTTGTGAATAAGATGCTCATTTTATTGTGTTTCACTGTATTGCATTTTGAAGATACTAAATTTTTTACAAATGAAAGGTTTGTGGCAACCCTCTATTGTGTAAGTCAATCGGCACCCTTTTTTCAACAACTTGTGCACTTCATGTCTCTGTGTTATATTTTGGTAAGTCTCACGATATTTCAAACTTTTTCATTACTATTATATTTGTTATGGTGATCTATAATCAGTGATTTTCAATGTTACTATTGTAATTATTTTGGAACACGACAAACCATGCCCATATAAGATGGTGAGCTTAATCAATAAATGTGTGTGTTCTGACTGCTCCACCAACTGGCCATTCCCCTGTCTCTCTTCTTCTCCTTGGGCCTCCCTACTCCCTGAGACACAATAATAATAAAATTAGGCCAATTAAGCTTCGAGTGAAATGAAGAGTCATACATCTCTCACTTTAAATAAAAATCTAGAAATGATTAAGCTTAGTGAGGAAGGTGTATCTAAAGTTAAGAGAGACCAAAAGCTAGGCCTCATACACCAGTTTTTTAGGGAAAGTTCTTGAAGGAACTTGAACATGTTATTCCAGTGAACACACGAATGATAAGAAAGTAAAACAGCCATACAGCTGATATGGAGAAAGTTTCAGTCATTTGGAGAGAAGATCACACCAGCCTCAACATTTCCTTTAGCCAAAGTCTAATCCAGAGCAAAGCCCTAACTCTCTTCAGTTCTATAAAGGCTGAGAGAGGTTAAGCTACAGGAGAAAAGTTTGAAAATAGCAAAATTTGGTTCATAAAGTTTAAGAAAGAAGCTGTCCCAAGACATAAAAGTATAAGGGCAAGGAGCAAGTGCTGATATAAAAAATGCAGGCGCATTACCCAGAAGATGTAGCTGAGATATTTAAAGAAGGTGGCCACCTACGCTAAACAGCTGATTTCCAATGTAGATGAAACAACCTTATATTGGAGAAGACGTCATCTAGGACCTTCATTGTTAGAGAAGAAAAGTCAATGCCCGGCTTCAACGCTTCAAAGAACAGGCTGATTCTCTCATTAGGAGCTAATGCAGTTGGTGACTTTAAGTTGAAGCCAATTTCTCATTTACCATTCTGAAAACCCAAGAACTCTTAAGAATTATGCTATATCTGCTCTGCCTGTGCCCTATAAAAGGAACAAAG
Source organism: Saccopteryx leptura (assembly GCF_036850995.1). Lineage (NCBI taxonomy): Eukaryota > Metazoa > Chordata > Mammalia > Chiroptera > Emballonuridae > Saccopteryx > Saccopteryx leptura. The sequence continues at coordinate 115,210,255 of NC_089504.1, forward strand.
CCTGGGTGATAGCACATCTGTTTACAACATGATTTACTAAACATTTTAAGCCTATTGTTAAGACCCACTGATCAGATAAAAAAAGGCTCTTTTCAAAATATTACTGCTTATTGACAATGTACCTGGTCACCCAAGAGCTCTGATGGAGATGTATGAAACTATTGTTTTCATACCTGTTAATTACAACACCCCGTCTGCACCTCATGGATCAGGAAGTAATATGACTTTCAAATCTTTTTAAGAAATACATTTTGTAAAGCTATAGCTGCCACAGATAGTGATTCCTCTGATAGGTCTGGGAAAAGTAAATTGAAAACCTTGTGGAAAGGATTCACCTGCTAGATGCCATTAAGAACATTTGTTATTCATAGGAAGATGTCAAATGTCAACATTAAGAGGAGTTTGGAGGAAGTCTGTTTCAACTTGCATGGGTGCCTCTGAGAGGTTCAGAACCTCAGTGGAGGAAGTCACTGCAGACGTGGTGGGAAGAGCAGGAGAACTAGAATCAGAGGTGGAGCCTCAATTGACTGCATTGCTGCACCCTCACAATAAGCCTTCGATGAACAGTTGCTTCTTATGGATGAGCAGTGAGCGGTTTCCTGAGATGGAATCTACCACTAGTGAATGTGCCGTAAAGATGGCTGAGAGGACAACAAAGGATTTAGAATATCACAGAAACTCGGTTGATAAAGCAGCAGCAAGGTTTGAGATGACCGACCAATTTTGAAAGAAATTCTGTGGGCAAAATGCTGTTAAACACTATCATATGCTACAGAAAAATCATTCATGAAAGGAAGAGTCAATCAATGCAGCAAACCCCATTGTTGTCTTATTTTAAGACATTGCTACAGCTACCCCAGCCTTCAGCAGCCACCAGCCTGATCAGTCAGCACGCACTAACATTGAGGCAAGATCCATCACCATCTGGCTGAAGGCTCAGATAATGGTTAGCATTATTTATCAATTAAGTGTTTTTAAATTAAAGCATGTGTGTTATTTTTTAGATATAATGTTATTTCACACTTAATGGACTACAGCATAGCATAAATAAATATAATTTTGTTAAGCACTGGGACACCAAAAAGCTCATGGGACTCACTTTATTGATATTTGTTTTATTGTAGTGGTCTGGAACCAAACCTGCAATGTCTCCTAGGTATGCCTGTGTGAGTGAAGGGTAGCAGAACGCGCCACTGCAGAATGTGACTACAGGAGTTCAGGACATGCCATCCCAAAGTAGACAGTTTTGGTATCATTATCATTTTGAGCTGTAGGCACTTGAGAAACAGCCAGCGCAGGGAAAGATTTCTTGGAATGCCTTTATCTGCCTAAAGACAGATCCTTCCAGAGGAAATCAGTTATCATAAATCCCCTCCCCAGGAGTTGCATCAACCAAGGATTGACTCTTATCACAGCAGAGTAGACTAGAAGTCACACCATACCCAGGAAACCTTTGTCACTGACGACCTTACCTCCTATCTGTTCTTCTAAGGACACATTCATCCTTCCTAAAAATCACTTACTGTCTCCTAAGAAGCCTACATGTCTTGTACCCCGTTCCACTTCCCCACCAGCTTTCCTTATAAAGATTGCATTTAAGTCTGAATTCTGAGCCACCTCAGGGGGTTACTCATTTCCCCCTGGATAGGTCTCATGTACACATTAAAGCATACATGTTAATAAACTTATTTTTCCCCTCTTGTTAATCTGCCTTTTATTACAGGAGTCTTGGCCAAGAATTCAAAAGGTAGAGGAAAATTTTTTTCTTTCCTTACGCTGACCATTAAGTTCCTTGTGTTCTTTTGTTCTTCTCTTCCAAGAGTGTAACTATTATATAGACATCAAATTTAAGAGATATTTAGAACGTAGCTCATTAATCATTTCCCTGTCTAATGGTGTTCAGCTAGATGGATTTATTCTGTCCTTCAAGAACTCTATGAAAGAAAACAGAAATTTTATTAAATGTACACAGCATTTACATGGTATGCAAATGTAACACATTTTGCTATCATCAACATGAAAAACATTGCTAAATATGCACCATTTCTTTGTCAGAATTTCTGTCGTTCCCTTTTTTGATGTTTTTCTCTGACTCTCCATAGTGCCCTGGCAGTGCTCCTCAACTTCCATCTGAGGGTCTTCCAGATGAAAATGCCTTTGTTCCAATCTACCATCCCCCTGCTGCCACTGAATCCAACAGTCTCTTTTTTGAATTACATCTAGACTACACAAACATGAGGACCTTCATATAAAGCAAATCCTGTTTTCAGACAGGGGAAACAAGAGTCTTTGTTATGTCTTTTGGTTAAAATCATACGACTATTTACCTAACACTGAATTCAGGACTCTTGATTTTCAGGCAACAAATGGGCATCCAGGGCTATCAGGCTCTTTCTAAAAGAGATAATCCAAGTCTGGCTAGAGATGGAAAGATGAATGACATGCTCTTGTAGGAGCCTTTCAGTCTGAATGTATCTTATAAGAATCTACTGTTCAAGATCAATGTAGTGATATATTCAGGTGGCTCTGGGTTACTATGATTCAAAAACTCAGTGCATTCCTGGATGACCTCTATTGCTGCCCAGCAGTACAAACACTTTTCTCTCCCATCTGGCAGATACATTTTTGAATGACAAAAATTGTTGGGAGATGGAATTAGGATCAAAAATATTTCTTGATGTTGGAATAGTAGATTAATACCAATAAGATGAAATTGAACAGGGACACTCCTCCCCTACACTAAGTCCCAGTCCCTTTCCTAATGGAAGGACTTTTAACAATTTCTTATTATATATGGTTTATTTTAAACTCTGCATTTTCCTTAACATATGCCATAAGTACTTTGCTATTTCATTAAATATGAATCAGAAAGATCATTTTCACAGACACATGGTATTCCACCTTATGCATATTTAACATTCTTCTATTTTTGAGCAGTTATATTGTTTCTAATTATTTTTATCTTAAAAATATTATAATGATCATCCTTTCATATTAAAAATGATTCAACAAACACAAATGTAAAGGCCTTTAAATTCAACATTAATCACTTAATTATAGATTCTATTGGTCTGGTCTCCTAGAAATTCCTAGGGGAAAAAAAGACCTAGGATGCTTTGGCTGTTCACAAGTGCAGTATTTCCCAACAGTGCAACCAGTGTGGTGTTCAGATCAGGGAGGTCCTTGTTCCACTGCACTTTGTACTAGAAACATTATATCTGAAATAACATGTCTGTACCAGATAGTACCCGTCACCCCTTGCAACAAACATTTAGAAGAGTTCAAGAAAATGGGATAATTATCAGATGACTGCCCATTCAGGCTGAGAGAAGGGAGAGATCTAACTCTGAGGAAAACCTGAGGTTATTAGATCAGATTTCAAATGTAGGAAAGAGCATTCTGGGGAAGAAGAACTAGTTACTCCCATACCCAAAAGCTACAAGAGGCGAATTTCAAAAGATGTGGCCTAAAGCAGTTAAAAAAAGAAAAAGAAAAAGAAAGGCTAGTGACACCTTCATGGACTTTTCACCAATTGATTTCTCCCCATAAGATGGGAAGAGCTGGGTAAACTCTGCATTGGCCTCAGTGTGAAACAGCTGCCTTTCCTTCTGTGTACCCTCTTAGATGCTGGTATTCAAGTTTCCATCCTTGTCTTTTAGTCACTTTCTAGGCTTACTTTGGGCAAGCTCACCCACTTTCATGAGTTGACAACCACTTAGGCAAACATGACTCTCAAATCTATATTTTCAGTCCTGACTTTTCTCCTGAGCTCCATTACCATCTAAAGAAAAGTCTTTTAAATTACAATGTATCAAGATCACAGTTAAGGGGAGGGGCACAAAGAAAACCAGTTAGAAGGTGACGGAAGACAATTGGACTTTGGGTGATGGGAATGCAGCATAAGCAAATGTCAAAATAACCTAGAGCTGTTTTCTCTGAACATATGTACCCTGATTTATCAATGTCACCCCATTAAAATTAATCAAAAAAAGATCACAGTTAATTATCTTCCTATCTTCAATAGTCAATATTCTTGCTTGCAAGTGTCAGAAACTCAACAGTAGCTACCTTAGGCAAAAGGCTAATTTATTGGTTCATTGCCTGGTACCAGCAAACTGGCCACCGGAACTGGCTTTCCTTATGCCTCTCCTACCTGCTCTCTCTGTGTGTTAGTTTCAGCTTTTCTCTGCTGAAAACCAGCCTCTTCCACGTATGAGACATAACCACTATCATCTCTACATTCCCAACATACCAGAAAACTCAGAAAAGCAATTCAATAAACTCAGAAATAAATGAACAAAAGGACTATTTCACCAATGACTGAAACTATAAAATAAAACAAAGCCGAAATTCTTAAGCAGAAGAACTCAATAGAAGAAATGAAGAAGCTAACAGAATACCTAATTATCTCAATCCAAAAAAGGCCTTCTTCAATGCACATTATATTAAAACTGTCAAAAATTAATGACAAAGAAAGAATTCTCAAGGCAGCCCAGAAAAAGAAGATGGTAATCTATAAAGGAAATCCTATTAGATTATACAACATAAAAAGGGACAATTTGTGACAACACAGAAAAGGGGAGGAGGAAAGGGCTGAACGTGCACAGGTGAAGGGAGATAAAATACAATCAGAAGCAAAAGGACTACTATATATAATGAAACTTTCTTTTGCACAAACCTAATGGTAACCACATACAAAAAATCTAGAACTGAGACAAGTAACATAAAGAAGGAGGAAATAGAGGAGAAAAATCATAGAATACCACCAAATTAAAAGACAAAAACACAAGGGAATAAACAATGTAGACACAGAGATACCAGTAAACAAAAGATAAAATGGCTGTAGGAAATCCTCATTAGCAGCCTAAATGTAAATGGACTGAATTTACCAATTAAAAGACACAGAGAATCAGTTGGGATTAAAAACAAACCCAACTATATTCTGCCTTCAGGAGACATACCTCAACTGCAAGGACAAACAAACATTAAATACAACTGAGTATCCAAGACCTAGTTTGGGTTAATATATGGGATAACTAGCCAGTTTTAACTTGATGGCTAAGCCCATTTATTATTGACAGACAAAGCTAGTACTGCTCTATTAACAACTACCAACACACTGCTTTGTCCTGGAAGATCTAGCTTAGGCTCAAAGTGAAAGAGTGGAAAAATGATGCACCAAGCAAATGGCATTCAGAGAAAAGTAGGTGTAGCCATACTTATATCTAACAAAACAGATTTCAAGATAAAAAAATACATTTTATAATGATATAAAAGACAATACATCAAGAAGACATAACACACTAATATATATACACTGAACCTGGGAGCACCAAAATATATAAAGCAACTACTAACAAAACTAAAGGGAGAAACTGACAAAACCAAAATTATAATAGGGGACCTAAATACCTGCGTGCTAGCTATGGATAGTTCATCCAAACAGAAAATCAAGAAGGAAGTATTGGTCTTAAATGACACATTGGACCAAATGGACATAATTGATATTTACAGAGCTTTTCACCCCAGAACACCAGAATACACACTGTACTCTGGTGCAAATACGCTCTGGTGCAAATGAAACACTCTCAAGGACAGACCATATATATTGGGACACAAAACCAGCCTCAACAAAGCTAAGAATATTGAAATCATACTAACCATATTCTCTGGCCACATGCATTTAAATAGGAAATCAACTGGAAAAAGAAGCTGGAAAAACCACAAATATATGGAGATTACATAACATGTTATTGAGGCTTCTGATCAAGACAGCAGAGTAGGTAAATGCAGTACTTATCTCTTCCCATGACTACATCAAAATTACAAAACAACCATCATTGAGGACCACCTGTAATCTACCTGAACAGACGTCTTATAACTAAGGATATACAGAAGAAGCCACATCGAGACTGGGAGGAGGGGTGGAGACATGGAACATGTTGGTCCCACACCCCTGTGAAGTAGTTAAAAGTTGCAAGGAATATGTTGGCTGTGGAGATCCTCCCTCAGAAACAAGGAGTCCCAGCCCCACACTGGGTTCCACAGCCCAGGATTCTAATGCCAGGAAGAGAAGTCCACATAACTTCTAGCAGTGAAAACAAGTAGAGATTGTGGCTGAGGGAGACAGAGGCTGCTAGAGTCCTAGGCGTTACAATCAAAGGGCCAATGCATGAATTTACTGAGATTCACTTACTGGGGCAGCAACTTGAAAGGCACCTGAAACATTGGGAAGGAAATAATTTCTCTAGCAAGGAATGGCTGGAACGCTTTCTCCATGACAGATGTACTGGCAGAATTACGTTTCCTGTTCCTTTGTTGAGCAGGTGCAGGCGCTTACCATGTCTGAGTCTCCATCAACCTGGCTAGAATGTTCACCAAGCCCTGGTGATTCCGTGAGACCCCACCCCACCCAACATATATGTAGGCCCACGCAAGCCACTTCCAGTGGCTTTTCAATACAAACGGCCTGTCTTGGCTCATATTTCAGACTCTCCTAAAATCTCTAAAAGATTCACAAACCCTAAACAAGCAGCATCTGGCTTTGGCAATGCTTTATACCTCTTACTGTGGCCCCAGGCTCAGCATTAGCAGCAGTCAGCCTTGGTTTGCAGCTTTGACTCTCCGAGGCACCTTTAAGCCCAACACAAGTAGCAGCCATCTGCGGATTGCTTTGTAGCTCATGCCAGGTGGCCCTGGGAGGCTCCAGAGCCAGTGCACCTGGTGGACAGCTTCAGAGCATGTCAAAGCACCACCCAACCACCTTGACCAGCAACACAACTCAAGGAGTGAACTTGGCAGGGACCAGAGCCCTGCTGGAGCAAATCCTGCTTCATGGGGTTGGCCCCTGCATAGCAACTCCTTCGCTTAGTTGCAGCCAGTCCTCACAGCTGACTGGGCTGGGATCAATCCCTCCCACTGACCTGCCAATAGCAATCAAGACTCAACTACGGTCTGACCTGTGGTGGCACAGTGGATAAAGCATTGACTGAAAATGCTGAGGTCACCAGTTCGAAACCCTAGGCTTGCCTGGTCAAGGCACATACAGGAAGCAAATACTATGAGTTGATGCTTCCTGATTCTCCCCTCTCTTTCTCTCCTCTCTAAAAATCAGTAAGAAATGAAAAGACTCGACTACAACAGAAGAGTGCACACAGCCCACATGTGGAGTGTGTCTGAAGTACCCAACTTAGGTGACTGGGAAGGCTGTGCCACTAGGCCCTACAGGACACCTACTACGTCTCCTGTTGTTGAATGAATGAATACATTCACTTACCATTTACCTAAAGGAAGAAAACCAGCCCAAATAAAACAGTTATTTACCAGAAAGAAAAACAAACAAAAAAAGCAGCCTCTGACATTTAGATACTGGCCTGGCACTCCAAGTCATATTATTCTCCTGTTGAACATACTCTCTCAGTATACTGACCTCAGACAAAGTTACTTGGAGACTATGACAAAATGAGACAAAACAAGGTCACTTCATAATTTTGTCTAAGCACAGACAAAAATAAGCTCACTGTGCTACTGCAGAATCCCGAACAGCCCAGCTCTTGGCCAATGAGTGACTGCTGCTTCTTCACCGATGACAGCTTGTTCTTTTGCTCATCGCTCTTCCTATAGGTGAGACTGAGATACCCAGACAGAGACTTGCCCTGCTTTCTGACAGTGCCCAATCTAAGGCAAAACCCCATTTCCTTAGACGCTCCCCCACATCGCCCAACCAAATCCCAAATCTTAAAACCCTCTTACTAATATGCTCCATAATTCCCCATGGTCTGTGTTCTCCCTCACTATAACCCAACTTGTTTAACTACAGGGCTGCTTCTGGTGGTCTTTGGCTAACGGACATTGACCAAGTAAGTGACAAGGAAAAAAAAGTATGCTCTTCAGTCCAGTGCAGTGTGAGTGCTGTGAGAACCCAGATCTACAAGGGCTGCATCGGTTACAGAACACTTCCTAAAAGGGGTCTTACCTATTAATTCTACTTATTAATATTAATGTTAAAGTAACATTTACTGAGGCTTAGCCTGTGTCTTTTGCAGGCATTATTTCATTACACAAGGAAGGAATTACCGTTCTCTCTATTCACAGTCGAGAAAAGTGAAGCACAGAGAGTAGCCTCCTCAAGTCCAGGCTATTGGTAAGTGGTGGCACCAGGATTCAACCTGGTGATCTGACTCCCAAGCCCATGCTTCTGAGAAATAGGACTTTGAAGGTATAAGAGAGGCATGTGACTGTGTGTCCCGAGGGCAGGCAGCAAGGCATGAACAAAGGCACAGGGGTAATGAAGACTTCTGTGTAGCAAGCATCTAGATTTTCTCAGGAAACTGGGTACACATCTATATAACCCATGCTCCTCTCTCCATGTACCCTTTAGCGCTGGCCTTGGTTCCCATGAGCCTCAGGGCCAGGAGCAGGAGTTGGGGGTAACATATCTTGGCTCTTTAAGTGGCTTTGATTCTGTCACCTTAATCTTTTTTTTTCTTTTTTTTTTTTTTTTTCTTCATTTTTTCTGAAGCTGGAAACGGGGAGAAACAGTCAGACAGACTCCCGCATGCGCCCGACCGGGATCCACCCGGCACGCCCACCATGGGGCGACGCTCTGCCCACCAGGGGGCGATGCTCTGCCCATCCTGGGCGTCGCCATATTGCGACCAGAGCCACTCTAGCGCCTGGGGCAGAGGCCACAGAGCCATCCCCAGCGCCCGGGCCATCTTTGCTCCAATGGAGCCTTGGCTGCGGGAGGGGAAGAGAGAGACAGAGAGGAAAGTGCGGCGGAGGGGTGGAGAAGCAAATGGGCGCTTCTCCTGTGTGCCCTGGCCGGGAATCGAACCCGGGTCCTCCGCACGCTAGGCCGATGTCACCTTAATCTTAATGATAAAGAAATGCTGCAATCTGCCTCCACCCCACAACTACTTTTGTCACCTCCCCAAAACCTGATGGGGCACAAGCTGGGTGCAGCTAGGGGCACTAAAGGCAATCCTTCACCTTCACTGGTCTTTCAGGCCCTCACACTCACGTGTCACTTCTGAGGGAAGCCTTCTCTGATTCCCTAGACAAAGTCAGAGCTATTCATCACAGGTGCTCACATTGGCCTGCATTTCCCCTTTGGTAAAGACTGTCCCTCTTGTTACAGGTCGGCATGTGCCCCCCTCCGCCATTAGACTTTAAGTTCCATAAGAGTGGAGGCCACATCACTGCATGGTACACTGAAGGAACTCAGGGATGTGAACTTGAAAGGGAAGGGGTACCGAGTGGTGGTAGAGATTTGGGGGGAACCAGGTCAATTTCTTTCCCTTCCTATTCCAAACTCTTGCTTCCTAATGCATCATGATCCCTGCTTTACTATATTTCTTGACCGAAACTTAAAAATTATCCTCAGTCAGGCCAAGTGCTGCCTAGAGAAATCTAGCTAGGCTCTAGCAGGTCTTTTTCTTTTAACAAGAGTCTGATTAGGCGTTCATGAACCTTTTCAGAAGGATAACCCTGGTGAGTTATCCAAGGTCACATTGAATCAAAGCCAGAAATAAAACTCAGATTAATCGACTCCCAAGAGGGTCCTTGATCTTTTTCAAGGAATAAAAAGAGAAAATGGGCTTTGACACTGATTCTCTAAGAATCTTAATCAAATGTGGACTTATAATGCCTGCAGCTACTACATGTTATCTGGGAGACATTAAAGCATAATGAGCCCTTCAGGAAAAGGTAGTTTTTAAAGAGGAACAGGAGAACACAAGAAGTACAACCTAGATTTATAATTAATATTGTGAAAATAATTTGAATTGAATTCTGAATTGTGCCTCTCCTAAACTGGCTTACAGCGTGAAGGTAGCACAGCCAGAGTCAGAATCAGCACACTGTATGACTTCTTGGTAGAGGCTACAATAGGCTTTTGAGCTGCAGAAAACACAATGTCTTTGGCATAACCCCATACTCCAATCTCCTGGGAAGCCACTTAAAAATGAGTGAGACCAATGCTAAGTTCTTAGATACACAGCCACACAATGAGAAAGTTCAAATAAAAGCCAAGTTCTTAGCCTGCAGTGCTAAAGAATAAAAGCCAAGAAATTAGAGCTGAGAAAATGGATGACATAACCTTACAGCAGGACTCTTAGATCAGTCTGAGCAAGGACGTTACTGTTTACCTGGGATGGATCAAGTATAGTTCAGTATGGAAGGGGTGGGGGTGGGGGGACCACATCAACTATCAAAGCACCTTCCAGCCTGGAGTCTTTGAAAACATGAAGAGCAAACTACCTCTGCAAAAAAGTGAAGGCTCATGGATGAACTCAGACCATCATTCCTAAATATTTAGGGCTCACTTCACTTGTCTCTACTACTCACATCAACCAGGAAGCCCCCAAATAATCGTGTACTTCATATTTCTTTGAAATGTTCATTTCTTTCATCACTGTTGCCCCAAGCAACAGCATAAAATTATTCATAGGAAGTGAGGCAGGGCAGCTTGTTTCACCAAATCTCTTCCGGCATATTAGTACAAAGGGCTAAAAATAAGTAAAATCATTTTGCTGAAATTTCTAACCAAAAATAATTCTTGACAAGGCTTTTTGTTTTTCCTTTCCCTGCTATTGTTCATTCCCTTTTAATTTCCTCCTTTACAAGAATAGAATGTATAATTTCATCTAGAAATGGACTATCACTGTTTTGAGCAAAAATAAAATGTTTATTGAGAAATAAACAGATACCTTCCCCATGGAGAGAGGACAGTCTGGGGTGAAAGCACAAGGCGGACACACAAGACCATGTCCAGTGTTACTCCTGCAACCTGGCAGGTGCCCTCCAACCTGCTGGCCCAGACACAAAACTTGTACACATGTTACAATTCTACATCATCAATCAGAGCTCAGCTGAACTTTCATCACAACGAACCTTAATCATAGTCAACATTTAGACACAGTGGGACATGTTTAGTGGATGGAACACTTGATTGATTTGTTTCCACAGGTAATGCCTTGCTCATTCTGTCTCTCTCTCTCTCTCTCTCTCTCTCTCTCTCTCTCGACTTTAAAATTAAGGTATCTTTTGATACCTTCTCCCCCCCCCTTTTTTTTTTTGCCAAGAGAAACTTAAAGATGAAATAAAATGTCTAACTCATTTCCAAAGGAATTACTGTAGCCATACCGGGAAGGGCTGGCTGGAGGCAGGGTGGATGGCAGGATGCATGCTCGCCCTCCAGAACTGCTCCTCCGAGCCAGGGGAGTGCACGGAGAGACAAGTATGCTGGCTGTGGGGTTAGGCCTTGGTCTGTTTGGAATATTCAATGGCACGGAGTAAATAATTTTCCCCACAGGTTATCTGATCAGCTGTTATTCAGGGCAATTCCAACCGAGAACAAGAGACTCTCCTTATCTGCAAGTGGGTTACATAAGAGATATAAGCAAGAAACTTCTTAAGCGTCCATTAGGTTTGAGCTGGATACTTAGGCTTAAATCGTGTAAGGTGGAGATGAGACATAGAAATCACAGAAATAAACATATGCACACCAGACAACCATGACCGGCTATGGCGAGCTTTAATCACCACAGGTAAAATAATATTTCCGCATATCAAAAATGGCTCCAAATTCTTTATCATTATCACCATAAGTTTAGAAATGAAAGCAGCAGTAATACCAAACTTTCCTGTTCATAATTGCAAGATTTATGAAACTTTCTTTTATTTTTTGAAACTTCCTTATAAGCACATTTTTTTTTTTACCATGAGGCTGATATCACCAAAGTGAAAAGAGAAAAGTCATGATCAGTTGGAATTTATTCAATGTAGAATTTTTAAAATAATTTATTCTTAAACCTGGGATGGCTTCTCTTCACTCTTCCAAACACTTGGTGAGGACAAGAGGAAAAGATGACAAATGGAGAGTCCAGTCCAGTCCAGGGGGTTCCCTGGTTACAGATGAGATTTAAGTATTGATATGAACAGAAGGGTAAAAATAAATACAGGGGCTCCACAGGGTTATGACACAGTTCCGTTCCTACGACAGTGACATAACCCGAATTTTGGTGTAAGTTGAAACACACCCTAGCTTAGGTCACTTACCTATCCTAACACAGTTGTAAAATCATAATCTAGAACCTAAAAACACAACTAAGTCACAGAAAAAGGAAAAGGACATAAATATATTGTACTGTACAGTATACTGTAATAACAGAAAAAATGACAAAAAATGAGTAAGCCAAAATATTCACATCTCAATTTTTTAAAGTTTTTATGGGAATGAGCATTGTAAACTCAAAATGTCATATGTCAAGACTGTCATAACCTGAGGACCCCCTGTACTATGTTAAGACAAACATCTGTCTAAGTTGCACTTAGTAGGTAAATTGTAGCTGTTGCAACTTATATAAAAATTCAACTTAAGAACAAACCTACAGAACTTACCTCATTCATAACCCAGGGACTGCCTGTACATATAACATACAGAAGTTATGATTTTTAACTCAATCTACTGAGCAAAACAAAGAAATTGTATTTTAGTATCAATTAACTCAATGCTATTACATTTAAAAAATTAAATTGGCTCTTTCTCATAAAAAGGGGAGTTGACAGTAAATTTTCAAACAGTTCTTTCTTACAATGTCTCTTGCAGTACACTCTACTTACTACATATGAGCCAGCTAATTAAGCCAGAGTTCATACAGATTGCCTTGCAAATCTCAGCTCCAGGCTCATTCACCTGAGAGAAGCCTTGCATGTGTCTAAAAGAAAAATCACCCCAAACACTTCAATAGTTATCCCAGTCAAGTGATAGAAAAGGTGGTAATACTCTTAAATCAGAAAAAAATGACAGCCATGTTGAAGTGGAGACTATTTAAACATTTTTGGTATGTAAAAACAAATAAGTAACAGAAAAGATTTCAAAATCTAAATTCCTAATGTCTCTCACATAGTTTTTTGGGAACAAGGCTGGAGCAATCGTGTGCTACCACTCATAAGGCAGCCTGGAGACTTTTCTCTGATTATTTCCATGAAGGAAATCTTTGCTGTCATTTGGTTTCAAAGTATTATACATGCAATTTCCTGTGTACTACTTACTTTCAACTGCACAATTACGAGTATTCTGGGCTCTAATAAACATGTGGGACGACATGGCAGGTAGAGAATTATCATACATAATCTTGCTCCATACTCTTTATTTTTATTATTCCTGGATACCTCCCCAATTATGACTGAACTGAACAACACAGACATGGACATTTACTGGATTTTTCTTGGGAAGTTCAATTATGTTCACTACCTCTCAGCCAAAACTGGGTGAGGAAAATGAAGAGAGCATTCAGTACTAAAAATGAATTAGATAAAAAGGTTTTCTGGGAAAGGCTTGATACAAGTGTTCTTATTCTTTATTTACAGGTAGAATCATTGAAAAGCAAGATTGGACAAACTTATAACAATTGTATGGCCAATGCCCCATCTGATACTTGAACTCCTATACAACATCTTTGCCAAGTTGTTGTCCAGCCTCTGCTAAAATACCTTGTGTGGAGCAAGCTGTTGCAACATTACTTACTCCCCCTAGAACAGGATAGCAAAACAGATGGAATAGATAAACAAACTCCCATTAAACATGATTATGAATTTCATCGAGCTTTTCAAGAGAGTTAGCAGATTGTTGACTGCTACTCACAGGAATAAACCAGATTTGTTCCACGTATCCCATGCTTTCGGCAATGATCCAAAATGGGGAAATAGAACTCAGAAATGTGAATTTTCTAAATCCTTGTTGAATAGCTATGTGTGTATGTGACAGTGAGGAAGCAGATAAAAACATCTTAGAAGTAATCATTACTATAGAGACCCCAAAATAAAGGGAAAATAAATAGTTTTGAATAATAAATAAAAGTTTCGCTTTAAAGCTGCAGTAAACACCTTGAGCAGCAAGACTTGGTACAAGAGTTCAAGAGCCTTAGTGGATGAACTGTGGGCTAATTAGACAGGAGCGCTGTGAGAGTCAAGCCTGAGACTGGGCCTGCTCTCCTCAGGTGGTCAAAAATACTCTACCTTCATTTTCTTTTTCTGGCTCCTTTGACAGCACTGCAAATAATTCTCTCATTTCTGACTTCTCTCAAGGTGCTCAGACTGCTACAAAGTTTCAGATCCCCCCTTCAGAAGACCAACAAAGCAACACATGATTGGTTGACAGCAATATCGGAATTCAATTTACAAAGGTTCAGTGCCTCTGAAGGAACAAATTTATGTTTGTATTTTTATCTTCTGAACACATAGATGAATACATCTATACCCGCTGGTAATACACACATAAACTTTAAACACTCAAAGTGAAAACTGAGACTCAGCTGATTCAATTTTAGTAGTATGTTTCACTACGGTGGTGGGGGGGGGGGTGTTAAAATGGCAATGGCGTCCATCTTAAACAAGACTGTGAATAACAAAACAAAACAAATAAAACCCAACCTTTAAGTCATTATGTCTTTTTATATGGAGGCCCCATTTTTACATACCTGTTTCAAAAGTGTCAGATAATTAAATTTAGTGGCTAGATGACAGGAGAGCAAATTTTCCTGCAAAAAAGAATAAATGTCCTTGACCACTGAGATTTGGAATCACTGAAAGTCTATTAAGTACTCAGGATAGATCTGGTTGGCATCAAACACCACAAAGATCTTTGGATTCCAGGTGTCATCCACACAGCTGTCATATAAGTTCACATAGCTACCGTCTTTGGAAGGAGGTCGCATGTATTTGGAGTCTCCATTTATGTAATCTCCAATTAGTACTCGAGCAAGAAACATAGATTTATATGCTCTAAATAAATGCCGCTGTTGCAAGCTTACACCATGGATTTGGAATGTGTTTCCATGTTTTATGTCATCTTTGCAGAAGCGACTGGAATAAGCAGCATCTCTAGCAAAATAGGTTCCTTAAACAAAAGAACCAAAAAAAAAAAAAAAAAAAGCCAAGATTACTCTGAAGAATACATGAAACACAAGCAAAAACATTCTAACTATTAGGGGAATAGACACGTGGAATTATATATATAACAAAAAGAGATGTGGAACTTCTGTGCACATAGATCTTTAAGAAAAGAATAGAAATTCATCTGGTATGGACAGCTGTGATTCAGACTGCCACAGGGATAGATCTGTTAAGATGTACCAGTAGTCCCTACCACCAACACCATCCCACCCCACCAAAACAAAGCTGCCAGACTTTGTTTTCAAAAGAAATCTTATAAAGAAAGCCAATATAAGACAGATACAAAAGTGCTTAAAAGTGTGCCTTCAATTGTTTGGCCCTCCCTCCCATTTCCAGTTCCTCCCCTCCTTTCCCTCAGCCCGCTAGCCTGTGCAGCAGCCACGGGACCTCTGAGGGCACAGTGAGAACTGCTGTCTACCCAGATGATTCCAAACCCTGAAAAGCCACATTTCTATGATACAGAGTATCAATGCAATAATATTTCTGGAAATAATAGAACTCAATGTCCAGGAGAGTGCAATGCTATTCACATCGGACCATCTCAAAGGACCAATTTCACTGGTTCATTGCTTAAATATAAAAACTCAGCAAGCATCTGACTCTTCTGAGGAGTCAGGCTGACATCATTATGGAAATACTTACTCTAAAACATTTTGAAAGAGAATTGCAAAGTCTCCTATTACCAAATGCTGATGGGATGTAGGTAACACTTTTCTGACCCTCTTACAGTTAAATAAATGGAATGGTATTTTCAGTAGTTATGTTAAAAGTTAATTTACTTTTTAAAATATAGCTCATCCTGATCCTAAGTGGTAGAGAGTTCTCTTGATGGAGGTAAGGTACAAAGTAAGAACCAGCAAAATAAATGTCCATCCCTTACCTTTTCCCCTCATCTCTCTCCTTAATTTGCTTGAGTAGTGGGCATAAATTGAAGAACTTGGACTTTCACATTAGAAAAAAGGTGAGGATTTCCCCCATTATTCCTTATTGCTCATTAATATTCTTACCTATCTTTTTCTAAAAAACAAAACAAACAAAAAATACTAGTACCTAGACCTGAGAAAAATGTAATTAATTAATTTTATAGTTCTATCTCTGACATAAAAGAGTTTTAGTTTTATTCCTGGAAAAAACTTATACATGAAAATTAAAAGTAATACAAACACCAGCTAACACGGATATGACGACCCATGTGATGAGTGGGGTTGGGGTGTGAGCTAATCAGGTAGGGGTGTGAAGGTCTTACTTCTATCTTGTACATGCAGGAAGTGGCTTTTCTTTGGCTCCGAAACTCTGAGGGTATGTTGGGAACCTAGCTTAATAACTATCAAATCCCTGAATTACAAAACAATCAATTATCTCTAAAGAGAGAAGATTTGCTCCTAGGACTTGAACTGGATCTAGAATTCTGATAATTACCTTTTCCAAATAGAGCACCATGTATACCATTTATTCTCCAATCAAAGTTATGAATACAAATTGCTTCCACAAATTCACTGCTGGTTCCATGAAATAGCATTTGTTCATTGACTTGAGGAATACCACTTTTTTTCTTAAGCTGAGCCTTTTTCCTAAAAACACAATACACATAGAAAACACAGAGAAAAATATACCATAAGTGGCAGTTATTAATTTTTCAAGGAGCAAAATTCAATAGAAAGTATGAGCCAGAAAACATTTCTTTAACATAAATCGTAAGTGGGCAAAGCAGCTTTGAAGAAAAATCTTGAATGCTTGAATGCTCTTGGACACAAAAATCATCTCATCATCAAAAATTATTAGTTAACACTGAGACTTAAAGCTGAAAACAAACCCACAACTATATACAGTGTGTCCATAAAGTCATGGTGCACTTTTGACCGGTCACAGGAAAGCAACAAAAGATGACAGAAATGTGAACTCTGCACCAAATAAAAGGGAAAACCCTCCCAGTTTCTGTAGGATGATGTGGCAGCATGTGCGCATGTGCAGATGATGACGTAACACCATGTATACAGCAGAGCAAGCCACGGCCATGCCAGTCGAGATGTGGATGGTACAGAGGAAAGTTCAGTGTGTTCTGTGGCTTGCTAAATTCGAATCCGTGACCAAAGTGCAACGTGAATATCTGCGTGTTTATAACAAAGTGCCACCACATAGGAATAACATTACTCGGTGGGATAAGCAGTTAAAGGAAATGGGCAGTTTGGTGGAGAAACCCCGTTCTGGTAGGCCATCAGTCAGTGACGAGTCTGTAGAGGCTATACGGGATAGCTACCTAAGGAGCCCTAAAATATCTGTGCGTGAGCCCACATTGAACTGCACTGAATAGGTATGAAACTGGGAGAGTTTTCCTTTTATTTGGTGCAGATTTCACATTTCTATCGTCTTTTGTTGCTTTCTTGTGACTGGTCAAAAGTGCACCATGACTTTACAGACACACTGTATGTGTCAGATGATTCCCTATTATAGTAAAGATCATTGGCTAAACCAGTCAAATTTTACAGATGCCTAAAAGTGATACTATAAACAAATAACACAAAGTTCAAAGTCTTTAAACAGTGAGTTCCTTGAGCAAGGACCATGCCTTAACCTTTTTATTCCCAGAGTTTAGAAAATGTTGGTTCAACTGAACTGAATTTTGAATCTAAGGGTTGGAGGGGCATTAAGCCATCCAGTTCAACCTCTTCCCAATGGGCAAGTCTCCTCTAACAATACAGGACTGACTGTAACAGTAAAAAACAAACTGAAAACAGTCTAAAATTCTTTCATAGAAAATTGAATAAATAATTATATATTTATACTTGAAAGTTAAAAGTAATGCACTAGTGCCCTGGCCAGATAGCTCGGTTGGTAACAGCATCGTTCTGAAGCACAGAGGTTGCCAGTTCGATCCCTGGTCAGGGCACAAACAGGAATGGATTGATGTTCCTGTCTCTCTCTCACTATCTCCCTTCCTCTCTTTCAAATCAGTAAAACAAATATATAAAAAAATAATGAATTAGACTTACATGTAAGTATATTGCAAAAAGAGATATGATTCAAAATAATATAAGTACACATATATAGGTAGTAAAAAATATAAAATATAAAAACATGGACAAGAAGGCATCACACCAACCTCAGGAGGAAAGAAGGAAAACAGGAGGAGAATAGGGTAAACACTTCACCAGTATCTGTAATGCTTTGTATCTTTAAAAAATAAAATTAAATAAATAAATAAATAAATAAAACCAGATACAAAGAAGAAGAAAATGTAACAAATATTAAAATGTTAAATCTGATTGGTAGGTATATGGGTGTCTATAAACTTCTGCGTTTTCCTTTTTAAAATATTTCATAAAAGTGATATTTTAAAAATTGAAAAGAATCCCTTCGCCCTAGTATATCTCTAATAGATGGCCATTTAACGCCTGCTTCAATTCATTCCAGCATCAAGTGCTCACTGCTTTGCAAGACAGCACAATCTATTTGTGATCAGCTGTCATCATTAGAAAGTATATCCATCCCAACACTGAACCACAATCTGCCTTCTTCCTATTGTTTCTATTGGTTGGTCTTAGTTCTTCTCTTCTGAACACAGAACAATTCAAATACTCTTATACAAAACTACTCTGCAAATATCCAAAAATAATTATGAACACTGACTTAGGTTTTCTTTTCTAGGTTGCATCATTCCATCAGCTATTCCTCACGCAGCATAGCTTCCAGACCTTTTTTTATCCACACTGGACACCCCTTCTTTGAGAAGAATCTGCTGGATACATTCCCGTTCATAAACATTGGCAGGAAACAGAAAGTCCAGACAGCACTGAGTCCACCATCACGCCATTGAATTCACTTTGGAGCAGAGGTACCACACTTCTACAAGTGACTTACTTTGTAGTTTCAGTCAATTAACACTCCCAGGACTTTCTCAGCTGAACTTCTCTCAACTTGCTAGAGTTGTACAATCTATTTACAAACCTAATGCAGTACATTTATTTCAATTAAGCTTTATCTTGATATAGCAATTTTAAAAGTACAGAATTTATTTTAAAAACCCGCTTAACTTAGTAACTATGCAGGGGTGGGGGGGCGTTGGTGGATACTTGCATTTAAATGATGAAAGAAGCAGAAATGTATGTGGTCTTTCTTAACAGCCATTTGGCAGTATGTATCAAAATTTTAAAATATATGCTTTGATCTACTGGTGATAGTCTTTTCAAACCATTAAGCATGACATTAGAAAGCTGTGCTTTAAACAAATTTTTACTTCAGAGAAAGCCAGCATGGTTTTCCTAAGAATTGATTATGCTAACTTTCTTTTTTAAAACTTGGCTTACTTTTTTTTTTTTAACAATGCGTATTTGTTGATTTTCTAAGAAAAAAAATCTTTTTTTAAAAAAAAAGATGATTAGTCATATTGTTTTGACTCACAGTTTCAATCTCCCAAGGTCTTTCTGACTCCTGATTCATTCCCACAACAAACTGCCTCCTGTATCTTTCACAAGTGTGATATGCAAGCAAACCTTCTACATTTTCACCCAAATTCCTGTTGCGAATGTTACAAGGCTCAAGAAGAAAGCATGCATGATTTTCAAGTTACTCTCTGCATAAGACTTTTAACCGGGTATTAATTTTTCTCCTTCTATTTATTCAGTGGACACACAGTTCTCTATCTTGTCTCCATCATAAGAACCTTTTTAACCACTTTGTGGAAATTTGTTACACTAAAGGGCTCACTCATTTATGACTATGGTAATTCTCTTACTTGGACATTAGTAAATACACTCTTTTTTTTCTAAGCAAACATTGTTAGAAGGATGTTATATCTATAGCTTCATGATCTATAATGACTATAAATCTACAGTATTCTAAAATCAGGATATTTACTCATCACTACTTTTCAGGCACAGATTAGAATAAATTTTGGGTTGAAAATTCATTCCAGTCTCTCTTAGATATAAGTGAAGTGTTAATTAAAGATACAGGTGTGTGGGCATTAAAAACCAACTCATCATGGACCGAATATGAAGTTGAAGGCAGAGTGGAATGGGGTGGTCAAAGCCTATCCCCACAGCATGGGTTCTTCTAGCGTCTCTGCTAAGGCACCTGTGAAATGTGGAGACTCTCATACCATGACCTTGGTGGTCCAGAAAGGATGATGTTGAGTTCTAGGGCCTCCTGGACTTCAGTTAGACTTTTGGGAAAAGTCATAGGATTCAAACTACACTAAGTTCTTCACAATCCTGCCCACCTTTGCCAACCCCACGTTCATTTCTGAACTTACTGAAAATATTATAGCACCCACTTCTCAAAGATACCTACCCACCCAGGGACTAGAGTACCAAAAGGTCTAAACTGGATATGCCACGTACTCTGAACTGAAGCAGGAATATTGTCATGCTCTAGACCAGGGGTCTCAAACTCAACTCAGCATGTGGGCCGCAGAGCAAGATCACAGCCGTTAGGCGGGCCGCACTAGGTCTACAAAAGGCAACTGTTACGCAACACTTTTCTCACTGCAGTTGAAAACAGTCTGCGGGCCGCACAAAATTGTTTGGCGGGCCGCATGCGGCCCGCGGGCCGCGAGTTTGAGACCCCTGCTCTAGACTGAAATGTTTGCCTAAATTTAAACCAGTGATTCTCCATCCTGGATGAACATCAGAGTCATTTGCAGAACTTTTTAAAGATAATGTTAGAATGCAGAGGTTCTGATTCAGTGGATCAGGGGTGAGGGACAGATACCTCTACTTGTTAAGCTCCACAGGTGAATCTGATAAGAGTCTCTTATCTAAATCTGCATTTTTGCCCATCTTAATGAGACATCAGCTTTCATTGCTCTTTTTTCCTTGCTACTTTCTCCTTCCCTACCCTGGATCAACCCAACTACCTCCTCTCTCCACTCTTAAATTTGAAGGGCTGAAATAAGTCTAACAACATCTCCCATGGTTTTCACTACAAATTCACACATTGCAACTTTAGCTAAGTGCTCAGCACTGATAAAAATCTTATAGTTCCCAAGTTAGCTCTTACCCATTTTCCACAGTGGGCAATTCAAATCTCCCTTTTCCTATATCTCACTCTCTTATCCACACTTCCTTAACACTTCATTCTCTACAGGTGACCTCACTTATTATTTCACCAAGGAAACTGGAGGAATCAGGATGGAACTCCCAACCTAACTGCTGTTCTAATCTCCTCTACAGGGGTCCTTGGGTTACAACACAGTTCCATTCCTATGAAAGAGATGTAACCTGAATTTTGGTGTAAGTCAAAACACACTCTCTCCTAAGTCACTTACCTATCCTAACACAATTGTGAAATCATAATCTAGAATATAAAAACTCAACTAAGCCACAGAAAAAGAATACTGTGTATTCTTCCACTGTGTGCAACCAAACTAGTTCACCCATGTAGTCTGTAAGTACTACACTAATGGTGTAAGCTGAAACACTTATGTCTCAATGTAGGGCTAGTAGCCACAGCCATCATCAGAGCCACCTGGCCTGTGCAGGTTCACATTTGATCCAGACAGACAGTAATGAAACAATGGAGCCAAGAACTGGTGGGCTTTAATCCTAGCTCGCACCTGCCAAGCAAGTGAATACACACAGTAGGAAAACACTTCCCTTTCCATTCAGGGCTGCAAAAGCCACTGACTCATCCGAGTACTCCTAGAATCAAAGGCCCCACCAGCCTTATTCACCTCTGTTCCCCATCTGCTTCTCTTTGCACAAACT
The DNA here is from genome assembly GCF_036850995.1 of Saccopteryx leptura. NCBI lineage: Eukaryota > Metazoa > Chordata > Mammalia > Chiroptera > Emballonuridae > Saccopteryx > Saccopteryx leptura. Next base: position 115,231,917 of record NC_089504.1, read on the forward strand.
CTGCACAAACTGGCTTCTCCTTCAGCACTCTGCCATCTTGGCTACCTCTCCTATGCAATGCTGATGGCAGGAACCGAGCGAGAGAGACCCCCTGGTCTGCTTTATTTTATAGTGTAGAAAATTAAAGCCTTCAAGCCAATATACAAATAAGGAAGTCTCTGATACAAAGCCACTTATCTAAGGCATAAATGGGATTCCTCATAAGAGTGCACCCCCCCCCCCCCATCATGCAACAGTTAAGGGTGTGGGGAAAGCTTAGTTTTGAGAAGATGTTAGTATTAGAAGGATGTTGAAAAGATCTTAGTATTAAAAGGGTGGGAAAGGCTTAGTCTTAAATCTAAGCCTTAGGCTATAAGGACTTTGTCTTCTACACCCAATGCAAGCTATAAGCAAGCAAACATATACATCATATTTACAAAGTTATTTGACCAACACTCAATTTTTATTATTTTTTTTTAATTTTAGTGAGAGGAGGGAAGGCAGAGAGACAGACTCCTGCATGCGTCCCAACCAGGATCCACCCATAAGCCCACTAGGGGCTGATGCTCTGCCCATCTGGGGCTGTTGCCCTGTTGCTCAGCAACCGAGCCATTTTTTTACCACCTGAGATGAATGCCACAGAGCCATTCTCAGCACCTGAGGTCTACTTGCTTGAACCAGTCAAGCCATGGCTGCCGGAGGGAAAGAGAGAAAGAGAAAAAGAGAGAAAAGAGGAGCAGAAGGAGTGGAGAAGCAGTTGGTCACTTCTCCTGTATGCCCTGACTGGGAATTGAACCTGGAACATCCACCTGCTGGGCCAATACTTTACCACTGATTCAACTGGCCAGGGCCAACATTTCAAATTTTTAAAGATTTTATGGGAGTGAGCATTGTAAACTCAAAACATCGTATGTCGAGATGCTTGTAACTCAAGGACCCCCTGTACTTATTTCTAACATACCTGGACCACCCTTCTCTATCTCCTGACATATGTTCTCTGAATTCCATCCCATCACACCTCTTTAGAAGCCTTAATCCAACAATTACCCTTCCCCCTTACTGTCTTTTAAACTCGCGCTCTCCATATGTTCTTTCCTATTATAATTTAAATATGTTGAAGTGTCTTCCATCTTTTAATTCTAAAAACATAAAGCAAAACAAAAACACCCTTCCCAGCTCCACACTACACATCTCCTCAGATCTCTCATTCGCTTCACTGCCAAGCTTCTTGAAAGAGTCAGCCACATTTGTTGTAAATACAATACAGGGTGGGACATAAGTAGGTTTACAGTTGTGAGTATGCAAAACAGTTTATTCTTGTATTATTCATTAGTGTATTATGTTCCATACAAACAACTGTAAACCTATTTCTGCTCCACTCTGTATAGTCCACAAACATTGCTCTCATCAAGGGTTCCAATGCCAATTTTGTTGCAGAATTCAAAGGATATTTTCAATATTTATCTTGCTTGGCAACTCTCCCACATGTGACTGCGGATGACAGCCACCTGTGTGAACCACTTCCTTCCTTTGGCTTCTGTGATCACATTCCATTGGTTTTCTTCCACCTTTTCTGGTTGTTACTTCTCAGTTTCTTCCTTGGGTTTTCTTTTCCTCTGTCTAACCCTTCCAGAGTTCAGTACTTGGCCCTCTTATTTTCTTTAGCTACATAAAATCCCTGGTCATCTTATCAATTCCTATGACTTCTATTATCCGCATTTTTTAACAACTCCAAAACATTTATCTCTAGTCTATACCACTCTGCCAAGCCCCCAACCCATAAATCAACTATTACTCCCTCACCATCCTCCCCAGACCAAAACCTGTTCCTACACATTTTTCCTAGTCAACTCAAACAAACAAGTCAGAAACTTCAATGTTATCATTTCCATTTCCCTTACCCACCCCAGTGAATACATTAAATTAAGCACCAAGCAGTATCATTCTACATCCTCAATATCTCAAGATCGTCCTCTTCACTCCTTAGGTCCACTTTGGTTCAAGCACTCAGTGTGTCTCAGTTTAATTACTGAAACAATTTCCTAAAATGGTCTTGCTTCTAAATGTGATGCACTTAAATCAGAGTTTCTAAGCCTCAGCACCACTGACATTTTGGACTGGATAGTTCTTCATCGTGGGAGGTTGTCTTGTGCACTGTAGAATGTTTAGCATTCTTGGCCTTTACCAGGTAGATGTCAGTAGGATCTCCCCATCCCACCACATGACAATAAAAATGTGTCCAGTCATTGCCAAATATCCTCTGGTGGGAAAATCATTCCTAAGTGAGAACAATTGCTTTAGACTCCTTCTCCACTGTATAGCCTGGTGAATTATTTTCCTAAAATGCAAATCAGACCCATCACTCTCTTTCTTCAAGTCCTACAATGGCTTTCCACCGTTCCAGGTAAAATCCAAATCCCTTAGTTTGGTTTGTAAGGCCTTGTGCAGGCTGGCTCCTGCTAACTCTCTATCTCAGCTGTCGATTAGTTCAACTCAAGTAAAGCTACTGAAGAAAACCACACAACCACTCCAGCAATTTTACTACAAACTCCTGCATACTCTACCCCTTGAGTACCTTTCTAGGCTCTTCTTCAATCATTCATCCTATTTTCTGTTCTATTTGAAATTCTTTCAATACTCTCTGTTCCCTCTTATAATCAAGTTTGGCCCACGCTGCTTCCAAAGCCTGGGGTGCCCTTCACTTCTACCTGTCTCACTTAAATGACCCCTGCTTTAAAAAGTGCTTCTTGGTCCCCACCCCGACCCCACAACACATACTCTACTTGTGTCAGCAAGTGAGTAGACCCCCTCACTTCATGTTCCTGTGCTCCCTGCTACATTTTGTGGTTCCAGGGCCTGGTTCCTTGTCTAAGCTGTAGTCCTGTGAACTGTTAAATCCCAAGTGCCTAGAATAAGCCTGCTACAAAGCAAGAGCAAAACACATATTTTTAGAAGAAGGGAGAAAGTAAGAAAGATCTAGACAACATATAAACTGAGGTCTGACGGACTCATGGGCCTCTCTGCCTGTATATGAGTCATAGGTTACATGACAATGAGACTGACTCTGTTATCTTAATTTTTTAGGAAGATGACAAAATGATAGGCAGTCCTCATAATAAAACTTAGTATTTTCTACTGTCACAGCAGGTGACAGGTTCTTTTGCCATCACAGATTTCTAAACACCAACATTATAGTAAAATCATGAAGGGCATTGATGGTAAAACTGTTTTCAGTAAAATTTTGTATAAAATGTTTGGGGAATCACTGTATATTTTACCACTAGGACTTAACTAAGTCTCAAATTATGAAGAGAAACTTATATAAATTCCACTTCAGAAGCCTGATTAAAATTTCATCAGACCATTTGAGAAAAGGCTTACTTTATACACTGAGAATAAAATAAGAGAGCCTTTTATCTTCCTCTAAAGAAGAATTACCTAAACAAGAACTGAATAAAACCTTTTAAGCTCAGTAGTGTCAGAAATAAAAGTTGGCTTGGTCAAAGACTCAAGACTATAAAGAACACAAGCTGAAAACCCCTTCCTTATTTTATAATATAAATTCTTTTTTTTTTTTTTTTTTTGTATTTTTCTGGAGTTGGAAATGGGGAGGCAGTCAAACAGACTCTTGCATGCGCCCAACTGGGATCCACCCAGCATGCCCACCAGGGGGTGATGCTCTGCCCATCTGGGGCGTTGCTCTGTTGCAGCCAGAGCCATTCTAGTGCCTGAGGCAGAGGCCATGGAGCAATCCTCAGCGCCCGGGCCAACTTTTTGCTCCAATGGAGCCTTGGCTGCGGGAGGGGAAGAGAGAGACAGAGAGGAAGGAGAGGGGGAGGGGTGGAGAAGCAGATGGGCACTTCTCCTGTGTGCCCTGGCCGGGAATCAAACCCAGGACTCCTGCACGCCAGACCAACGCTCTACCACTGAGCCAACCGGCCAGGACCTATAATATAAATTCTAATGAGAATAAACCCTGATACTTACTCAGGCCATATTAACTCATCAGGAGCATGAATGAATCCCATTTATCAGTAACAAACAAAAGTCAGCCTGATTTTCAAGTATGTATATGAGAATATGAGTTAAGGTCTGGGATTTGATTTAAAACATTTCAGGCCCTGGCTGGTTGACTCAGTGGATACAGTGTCAGTTGGCATATGGACATCCTGGGTTCAATCCCTGGTCAAGGCACACAAGAGAAGTGACCATCTGCTTCTCTCCCCACCCCTCTCCCCCTTCTCTCCCTCTATCCCTCCCAAAGCCAGTGGCTCAACTGGTTCCAGCATAGGCCTAGGCACTGAGGATAGCGTGGTTGGTCCCAGTGCATCAGCCTCAGGTGCTAAAAATAGCTTGCTTGGTTTGAGCATCTGCCCCAGACAGGGGTTGCTGAGTGGATCATAGTCGGGGTGCATGCAGAGTCTGTTTCACTATCCCCCTCCTCTCTCACTTAAAAAAATTACATACCTATATCTATATCCATCTATCTATATCAACAACAATAATAGCAAAAAGAAGAAAGAATTTTTGTGGTAAATCTTGATAAATGTTAAATCAGTATGATGGCTACCTTGGGGTTTGTTATATTAAACTCTATTATTTTAAATTTTCCTGAATAACTATTAAAGTTCTATTTATATTAAAAAAATATTATAAACTAATTCTCATATGCAAATTTAAAAATATTTCAGAAAACCACATATTTTAGGTATCACTTGTTATAAAAAAATACAGCACAACAAACAGATTAACTTGAGAATAAATACCTTTAAGTTTTTGCAAGGGGCTTTATTTTAGGTTAAGTAAACACTGAGCAATCCAATGGATCATTTCCAAACTAAGTTGAGCAATAAATTGAGATTTTAAATCTACAACATAAACTTTGGGCTAAACAGGAAATTTGTAGGTATGTTTTACAATGGTCCTTTTAAAACTAAACAAGACAATGACTACAGGCAAAAGAAATTAAAAAATGTTTCAGAGAGTTGTAATTCAGCATAAAAGTCTGAGCCAACACAGTCATATCAACAAACCTAAACAGCACCCCAGATGCCTTTGCAATGCTGATTAAGCAAAGATGCACAGCTCAGAAACTTGAAGGGAATGAGTTTCCAGGAGTGTTCAGAGGAGACTCTGACCTCTAACACTGCATTTCAGTGTTGTAAGCAGTGCCTTGCACTCACTTATACAGCAGCTCTCTTCTCCTCCCTGAGAATCCTGAAGAAAAGAGCTGAGAGACCAGGTCAAAATATAGCAAGAAAAAAACATGGCAGCAGTGAAAATTAATACAATTAAACATTTGTTCTCCAACAGATATATGAAAAGATGCTCATCTTCACTAGCTATTAGAGAAACGCAAATCAAAACCACAGTGAGATACCACCTCACTCCTGTTATATTGGCTATTATCAACAAGACAGGTAATAACAAGTGTTGGAGAGGCTGTGGAGAAAAAGGAACCCTCATTCACTGCTGGTGGGAATGTAAACTGGTACAGCCATTATGGAAGACAGTATGGCATTCCTCAAAAACTTAAGACTAGAACTACCACATGACCCAGCAATCCCTCTACTGGTTATCTACCAAAAAAACTTGGATATATTGGTACACAAAGATATGTGCACCCCTTTATACAATGCAGAATTATTCATGGTGGCCTAGACATGGAAACAACCAAAGTGTCTTGAGATAGAGGACTCGATACAGATGATGTGGTACATGTATACAACAGAATACTACTTACTACTCAGCCATAAGAAATGATGACATATTGTCATTTATGCAATATGGATGGAGCTTGAGAACATTTAACTAAATGAAATAAGTAAATCAGAAAAGGCTAAGAACTATATGATTTCACACATAGATGGGATATAAAAATGAGACTCAATGGACATAGGTAAAAGTGAAGTGGTTAGCAGAGGGAGTAGTATAGGAGGGAGGGGAGTAGAGGAACAGATATACAATGATGAAAAATGATTTGACTTTGGGTGATGGGCATACCACACAATCAACAGTTCAAATGCCATAGAAATGTTTACCTGAAACATATGTACTTTTATTGATCAATGCCACCACAATAAATTTAATTTTCTACATTAAAAAGAGAGGAAAAAACAAACAAACATTTGTGTTTTGCTATTATCTTGAAGACTACAGAAGTCTTCAAGGCCAAGGAGAGGGTTCAGATTAGAAACTGTCTCACCTGCAAAAGAACTCCCACAAGTCTAAGTTTTGAATTCTCTGAATTCTTTTAATTCTGTTGCGATCCATTGTTTTCCCAAAGAGACTAGCAACTTCATTGTATTCATGTGTTTGATTGTGCAAAGGAACAAGCTGGAAAATGAAATGTGACAGTGTTATTGGAGTCCTTTTCTGTCTCGAACACAGTCTAGTCAGTCAGCTCTGCTCTTACCTGATAGGGCACGTCAGTATTCACATTCTCCCAGTGCGGGGGCATGGGGATAGCCTCGTTTTCACAGATATAACTTTAAATAGCAAAAGACAAAACAAAATATTAGAATCTGATTGTAATTACTGTAGGTGATTTAGACTTTTCTTCAAAGATAAATTTTCATGTTTGGGCTAGTGCGACAATACAATTAAATGAAAACCTTGGTTTCTTTATTTTAAAATATTTATTGAATATCTACTTGTGCACTATTTCTTAGGTGCTGAATTGAGAACTTTGATGGAAAACATCTAACCCTAGATAACATTAAAATTTCAAAAGCAGTTGTTTAATTGTCTTGTTTTTCCCAATTTTCCAGAATTTCTTTAAAATGTAAGGAGGGTTTTAGGTAAAGAAAAAAATTTTCCAAGAATAAAATACAATCCATGATTAAAATAATTTTAACAGATTTATTTTGCTTATTTAATAAAATCCAAACCCCTCAGCCATTTATTCAATGCCCTTCAAGGTTGAACTCAAACCTAAACCTTTTTCTATTTATTGCCTACTCTTCCCCTACACAGTTCACATAAACTCACTTAGTATAGTTAGTCAGTAAAGCTTTATTTAAAAACTACCATGTTTAAGCCACTAGATGTGAACACAGGAAAAGATAGTTATCTTGGGAAACATCAGCAAAAGGCTGACACTGGCATATTAATTCTCTTTGGTGATGAAGGTTACTGGAACAAATTATAAATTTCAAGCTTATCTTTAGCTTAATTTTAAAAAATACATTTCTACTTTGAAAAGATTTTACTATCATATAATTTAAAAATTGGTGAGTATACAAAAAAGTAAACAGTGAATAGTTTCCCTCCCACACCAGTCCTTGGTCTGTCCAAGTCTCACCTCTTGCCTCAACTCCAAGTAATCACTGTTTTCAGTCTCTTGGTTATTCTTCCAGAACTTGTTTAGGTTAACACAATCCAATTCTACCCCACACAAATGGTAGCATAAAACATACGTCTTTTGCAGCTTTTAATTTCTACCTACTGTATGTTTAGAGATCTTTCCACATCAGTAGATACATAGTTCCCTCATTCCCATAGAGCCTTGCACATGGTAGATACTCCATACATACTGGATGAACTAATGAGGGCATTCTATGCTACAAATGCTCAGAATTCCATGGTGTGGACACACCATAATTTACTTAACAAGTCTCCTGGTGAGGATATTCAGCTTTTTGCTACCATTAAGAATGCTGAAGAGAACTAGTCTGTCCACTTGCCAATGTACATGTCCACTAGTCAATTTGTAAGATGACATCTTTGAAATGAAATTTCTCAAAGAATATATTTATTCGTGATTTTTAATAGATACCAACTAAATGCCTTCCTTCAAGGTTATACTCATTGATATTCTCACCAGAAATATAGAGAATGCCTAGTTCCCAATCTCACCAAAAAGGTGTGTTATCAAACTTTTCAATTTTTATCAATATTATAGTAAAAAAATATTGGGTATAGTTTGTATTTGTCTTATTATGAGTGAGGTTGTATGAACTGTTCAAATCCTTTGATCATTTTTGTAATGAGTTGTTGGTCTTCTACTTAGAGATCCATAGAAGTACTTCATATACCATAGAGATGAACCCTTTGTGATAATGAGTAAGAATGCATAATTTACTCAGTTAAAAAAATATTTTTTCTAAAGTATCTTTTAGCTATGGAAAAGTTTTGTTTTTTTAAAAATACAAATTTATAGCCCATAGCCATAGTTAACTGTTAATTCCACACTAATGGAAAATACATAGTATTCACCTTGCATGTAATATAATCCTGCGATAAATAGTACATTTCTATAATAAATATATGTATATATTTCGTGTAATATATTTCTGCAATAAATAAACATTTCTATATTAGCACATACTCATCTTCATCAGTTTTCTGAATCCCACCTAACTGCTCCTCCTCTTTTACTGTCTTTCTTAGTATCCTCAGTTCTGGTTCATTCACTGCCTCTCCTGTCTCTGGTCTATGGTTTGTATAGTCTGTGAGTGAACAGAGTGCCCAACCACCTACAGTGCTTCTCCTCCCCGCCAACACACACCAGATATAACAGGCAATTACAGTACCATTTTCCTGGATTACGCCTCATTTTTATTATATACTCTCTGAAGATAAGTAATTCTTTTACTATAATCCTTGTACTTAAGAATGAAGATATAATATAGCTGGTAAGGAAATAACATTCTCTACATTCCATAGAGCTACTAGAGCATTCATTGTATAAATACTTAACTTTTAAATCATAATGCTAAATATAAACCAAGAGTCTTATAAAACAAAGTAACAGAAACTTAAAATTTTTCCTTCTTTAATCCTTTCAAAATGTCTCCATGGAAGGAGCAAATGGGTATCCCTTGAAATTCACATGCTGGCAGTTTCTTTTTCTGTTTCATTTTAAATTCTTTGAACAAAGAATTTCAGTACTTTCTGGGGGAATCATTCCAGAAAATAGGAGAAATGCTGTAAGATTTTCCCCTTCAATTCCATTCATAGTAATACAAAATACTTCTTTTCTACCGGCCTTTACACCTCTTGTCAGGCTGTATAAATCCGGAGAGAGAAGGAAGGAAATGTGCAGAGGGGAAGAAGCGGCGGTGCTGTTGCCCCACCGCACCCCAGTCTTTCCTGGGTCTCCGAGGGTCACTATGGACCTGCAATTATTTCTAGGAGTTGCCCATGGAATCAGGAGAGGTGGAGAAGAATGGCAATTACTTAAGACTTTTTGCCCAAATAACTGGATGATTCTGTGAGAATATTTCCAAGTGAATTCAAACTTATCGCAGTAGGTTATTTTAAGGATGTATAGCAGAGACCATAAGGTGGTTTTAAAACTACCAGGCAAACTGTTCTAAAGAATTGAAAAATATAAACATATGAGGGAGAATTAGAAGGAAAACAGGAAAAGAAACATGGGCAGAAAATAATAATATTGCTATTTCATCAACTAAGTTAAAATTTGGTAATGAAAGGATCAATATTACGATCATTAAATAATCCAAATATCTTTTTTTTTTTTTTTTTTTTTTTTTTTTTTTAATTTTCTGAAGCTGGAAACGGGGAGAGACAGTCAGACAGACTCCTGCATGCGCCCGACCGGGATCCACCCGGCACACCCACCAGGGGCGACGCTCTGCTGCGACCAGAGCCACTCTAGCGCCTGGGGCAGAGGCCAAGGAGCCATCCCCAGCGCCCGGGCCATCTTTGCTCCAATGGAGCCTTGGCTGCGGGAGGGGAAGAGAGAGACAGAGAGGAAGGGGGGGGGGGGGGTGGAGAAGCAAATGGGCGCTTCTCCTATGTGCCCTGGCCGGGAATCGAACCCAGGTCCCCTGCACGCCAGGCCGACACTCTACCGCTGAGCCAACCGGCCAGGGTCAATCCAAATATCTTAAGTCTATTTGTTCCGCTGTCAGATATTATGACAGAGAAGGGAGAGGAATGGCCACTCTTTCTACCCCTACAGTACCTGAAAGCGCTGATGGAGAAGGGGGCTCTTTTTATTAAACGTTGTTTTCCAGTGGTGAGGTTCACTTGCTTCATTTCTGCATCCAAACACAAAGATGTTAGATAAGTCATAGAAACATACTGTGCTATAAATTGTCATAAAGATTTATAGCCGCCCTACATGATGATCAAAAATCACAGAGCTTTGAGAGTAGCTGACAAGCAAAGTGTATTGAAGATACTTTACCATTTATCTATCTAGCATGTCATAAAAATGCTATTCAGGGAGGACAACTTCATTGCTTAATCTATGCTCATAAGAAAGAAAGTGAATCTTTTGTGCTGCTCAGTATGCAGAGTCTATTCCTTTCTGTACAATACTTAAGTCAAACTGATATTAAACTAGAAGACTTGCAAACTTAAAACTGCTCACAAAAATTAGGGGATCAGGGAACGTGCAGATACTCTAGTACTTTCAGTCTTTTGTATAGCGCATTTTCACCAATGAAATCAAAGTTGGTTTTGCATCTCATTTGCATAATCAAACTTTCTTTGACTTGTTTGCTTTTCTGATGTTCTTGTTTAATATAAAAAAAATCAAATGCTTCTTTTTTTTATCGCTTCATATTCATTTTGAAATATCCCCTATTTTTTGTGAGCAATATGTTAAGAGTACTAGAAAGAGAAAGAAATTATAGTACTGAATCTTCTAGTTGGCTTATTAAGTGGGAAAATAGATGCTGATTTCTCCAAATTTTCTGGAAATGATTAACAAAACACATTACCATTATAAAACTTGTACAGTTTACAGAATTAAAAAAAATCTGTACATTTCTTGCCTTCTCTGTAAATTGTATACCTAAACCAAAACATAGAAAACCTAGCTAGACTCAATATGTACTTACAGTAGAGGTGCTAGTGATAAAGAACTAATCAGTGAATGGTCTCATTTTCTTATTTTATCAATGCCTTAGGGGTAGAAGTGTTTATTAGGCCCATTGCTTGATTCCCACAAAGTTACTAAGTCTTAATGTTAGACTCTAGTCAGTTTTTCTGATCTAACTGGCATTATTCCATTCCAAACTACAGGGCTTCCCCACCCATCAGGCAAACCCTGTATAAAGCATGCTCTGCCCTTTCTGGATTCTCCTAGACCTGTACACACTGGCATCGCCGCCGTGCAAGGGAGAGCAAGGTCTCAGCACACAGAGAAAAACCTGCATTGTCTTCTGCTTATGCCACCTCATTCTGAGTTTACTTTTCACCATTTTGATAGAACCTGAGTTGGCTTGTGGCAGAATGGTTGGCGCCAATTTTGCAAATGGTACATATGAAATGCTAATACCTATACTTTTGAAACAGTATCATTATTTAGATCAGGGGTCCCCAAACTACGGCCCATGGGCCGCATGCGCCTCCCTGAGGCCATTTATCTGGCCCCTGCCGCACTTCCGGAAGGGGCACCTCTTTCACTGGTGGTCAGTGAGAGGAGTACTGTATGTGGTGGGATGCATGCCTCATGGCTCTGGAAGCGCGTCATATCACTTGTTACAGCTAGCAGTGACAAATATGGAACCGGACATTGACCATCTCATTAGCCAAAAGCAGGCCCATAGTTCCCATTGAAATATTGGTCAGTTTGTTGATTTAAATTTACTTGTTCTTTATTTTAAATATTGTATTTGTTCCCGTTTTGTTTTTTTACTTTAAAATAAGGTATGTGCAGTGTGCATAGGGATTTGTTCATAGTTTTTTTTATAGTCCGGCCCTCCAACAGTCTGAGGGACAGTGAACTGGCCCCCTGTGTAAAAATTTTGGGGACCCCTGATTTAGATGGTTGGGGAACTGAAGTTATTGTATATGACTCTTACTTGATGTTTAAAAGTTGTAATAAGTTGCATTGTCCGAGAGAAAGCTTCCAAAAAATACAGTTTACTAGAAAATATTCTTTCAGAAACATGGAGCTTACTTGCATTATCTACCAAATGCTTTGAGAAACTTCATCTTCTACATGAATCTGATGTCTGTGCATATTATTATGTCTCAGTATTGCTTTAACTGGCCCTTGCATACAAGAATAAAATGCCTGCCAGATACCTCTGTCTAGACTGTAGGAGAAAGACAATTGTCAGAACCCCTTAAAGGCAGGCAGCCTATTTGTCTAATGTCATAAATAAATCATAGTTATCCAGAAAGAAGAATCTAATGGTTTTAATTTTTTTTTTGTATTTTTCTGAAGTGGGAAGCAGGGGTGGGGGGGAGGGCAGGCAGACAGACTTCCGCATGCGCCCAACTGGGACCCACCTGGCATGCCCATCAGGGGGCAATGCTCTGCCCATCTGGGGCATTGCTCTGTTGCGGCTGGAGCCATTCTAGCACCTGAGGCAGAGGCCATGGAGCCATCCTCAGCGCCTGGGCCAACTTGGCTCCAATGGAGCCTTGGCTGCGGGAGGGGAAGAGAGAGACAGAGAGGAAGGAGAGGGGGGGCAGGGTAGAGAAGCAGATGGGCACTTCTGTGCCCTTGCCGGGAATCGAACCTAGGACTTCCACACACCAGGCTGACGCTCTACCGCTAAGCCAACAGGTCAGGGCCTGGTTTTAATTCTTAATAATAATTTTAAAAAACCTTTGGGGGAATAGTAATCATTAGAGATTTGGTTGCATCAACCTTTTACTGGATAAATCCCCTTCACCGTTTCTGGGCCTTGGCTAATCCAAGGAAACTTTCTAAGGTTTTACCACGTGACCCTCTAACAACACTACTAACAGTCATAAAGATACTGTTACTACTCACTACTCACAGAAACTGGGAAGAACAGTCAGAAGACTGAGCTGTATAGCAATCAAAATGTACTTTTATTAAGAAAGCTTCCCCAATCAGGTTTTATTTGCCTCTAAGCAGCAAACAGGTGGGACTATAGCAGCTTGAAAGCAAAGGGGTTGAACCCAATAGGCTTTTAATGGGAAACCCAAAATCATGCCCATATATCATGAATGAAACCCAAAGTGCAGCTGATTTTCAGGTTAGCTGGCTAATCTGTCAAAGAGCCAGTGAAATCAGAAAATGGCAGAAGCCAGTGTCCACTAAAAAAAATAGTTTTCTGGCAAAGACACCAAGAGGTGCATCATTCATCTGAACTTCAGTCTTAAAACCACCACTGACTTTGTCACTTCACCTCTCAGATTGATTCTTAAAACAAAAAGGTCCTATCTATTTCAAAAGACTAGTGGGACGATGAGTAAAACAATAGCTTGCAGTGTTTTTTTCCTTCGAAGAGAAGCATCACATGGCATATGACGATCCCCATGTACAATAGTATCTGGACGCATACAAACGCTCCTTTATAAAAGACAGTGTTGCTCAAGAAGATTTTACATCTTGAATTGTTATAGAGATATGTTTATGCATTACAAAATGAATCTACTTCCCTGTTTACAAATGTATTAACTATTCCTGATCTTTAGAACCGTAGATTTTTACCATATCAGTATACTAAAAACACACAACTGTTAGGGAAAAATAAAAACATACCTGCAAAGTCTATCTTGTAGCTGAATTTGGAAGTAGTAAAAGAAATGGAGCCACAAGGGTTTGTTTTGAAGCTTTTTTCGATATCTTCACTGCTAACTGAACACTGAATGTTGGTATCCGGCTTTAAGACAAACCAGAAAGTTTCATTTACCAGCTGTTCACATTAATGGCTTGGCCACAGAGGTGCTACTGTGGTCACAGAGACAAGGATGGTGCAACAAGGGAACCTTGACTAATCACCTGTTCTAATTCCTCTACACTAAGCCAGCATGTTACAAATAATTTAAGGATTTCCAGCAAAGAAACTTCAACAACTGGTTATATTGCTGTTTCTGAAATTATTATAATTTTCACAAATTATGACAATAATTATACTTCCTAGTGGCTCAAAAATTAAATCTTCCTTAAGTGGCTTTGTAAGTAAAAAAGACTACAAGCTTTAACCATTAACTAGCTGTGTAACTCTGGACACATTACATGAACTTTTCTGAGCTTTACTTTCTTTGACTGCAAGATGGAGTGTTAGCATCTGCTTCAAAGTTGTTGTGCGGATAAAGGAGAAAACATAAATACAACCCTAACACAATACCTGGTGTACAGAAGGTGTTTAATACAGGCTGTTCTCTTCCCTTTCTCGTCCACCAAATCAAACCTGGAGTTGCTCAGATGTACTGACACCGTGCAACTCTCAGTCATAATTGCTTTCTGTATACACAGTAAACACAGACTGTTTCTTCTAAATAAAATATTGTGAAAACCTGGGAAGAGAAAAGGAAAAGGACTAGAACTTCTAATCTTCCTTTTAGTTATGCTATCTGATTTCCTCAGAGTTTGACTTCTTTCAGGTTCACTCATACTCGTTTTCTCTATCAGCTAGATGATGCTCAGTGGATCTAACTCCCTTCTGCTACCTTCAGGGAAAGGAGGTACCTGAAACATGTGCCACTTCCCGCACTCTGCCAAGTAAAACCAACCCCACTGGGTATCCGACGTGTCCATCTCGTCCATCTCACTACCTGATGTTTTAGGTAGGAATTCTTCTCCTTTGTGCAACATCTCCTGAAAAGGCAGAAAGAGGTGAAGGAAGAAATGTTTTTCCTAATAACCAATGCACTTTTTACACATCATTTTTCTTCTTACAAAGAACTATATTCTGAGTGTCCTTCCCCCACGACACTTCAAAAGTAGCATTCTGTGTTGTATATTAGCTCTGAAGATAAACACTGTAAAATGTTGAATAACACTGCCTAACAAATAAAACAAATAATGATACACTTGAGTAGGATGTATCAATGCTCATCTGACTATTTAAGTAAACTGCATCAAAATCTATACTCCAGAGTCTCAGTATCATGCCCCAAAATTTCTGATGGATCATATATTTATTCATGTATTTGGTCAAAAGGATCCATGCTATCACAACTAAGTAAGACCAAATACATCTGATTTTTGTTTTAAACATTTATTATTTCATTTAATGGCATGGAAAGAGGTTTATAATATATAGTGTTCAGTATAAAGAAGGGTACAATAGAAACAGTATAATTCAATTTTGATTAAAAAATACATCTATATGAATGGGTATGTATATGTATGTCTATGTACATGTAATATATATGTACATAGACATACATAGACAGTCTGGCTGGATATATAAAAATTTATCATAGTTTTTTCTGAGTCTTAGGATAATAGTAATAATAACCCTTATATGGCTCTTACTATGTACCAACCACTGTTCTAAGTACTGTACAGATTAATAACTCATTTAATCCTCACAACAACCCTATTAGATAGGTACTATTATCCCAAATTTATAAATGAGGAAACTGAGGCACAGAGGGGTCTTACAATGAGGAAGCCAGGATTCAAACCCAGGCAGTCTGGATTCAGGGTCTGTGCACTTAACCACCACGGTATAGTGCCTTATACTTCATTATTAATGATGTTATAACCTTCACTATATCAACTAACTGATGTACACAATATCTGAAAAGTTTTAAAACATTCTTGAGTGGAGATTGTGTTAAAGAGGAAGTCACAGGCCCTGGCCGGTTGGCTCAGTGGTAGAGCGTCGGCCTGGCGTGCAGGGGACCCGGGTTCGATTCCCGGCCAGGGCACATAGGAGAAGCGCCCATTTGCTTCTCCACCCCCCCTCCTTCCTCTCTGTCTCTCTCTTCCCCTCCCGCAGCCAAGGCTCCATTGGAGCAAAGATGGCCCGGGCGCTGGGGATGGCTCCTTGGCCTCTGCCCCAGGCGCTAGAGTGGCTCTGGTCGCAGCAGAGCGACGCCCTGGAGGGGCAGAGCATCGCCCCCTGGTGGGCAGAGCGTCACCCCTGGTTGGGCGTGCTGGGTGGATCCCGGTCGGGCGCATGCGGGAGTCTGTCTGACTGTCTCTCCCCGTTTCCAGCTTCAGAAAAAAAAAAAAAAAAAAAATAATAATAATAATAATAATAATAAAAAAGAGGAAGTCACCAGAAAAGGTACAAAGAAGTTAGTCAAAGAAGATAAAACCTTATTTATCTGGAATGTTGCTTTCTGGCCCCATTTTTAAAAGGATTTTTTAATTACTAATTTAAATTTATACAACTAATATATGAAAACATGCTCCACAAGCTAACACTAAAGACTTTTTTGACCATCACCTCAATACTTCTATTTCTGGTACCTTCTCACCTTCGTTCTCCAGGGTTAACCAATGCATCAACTTACTATCTGTCTTTCAGATTTCTCTCTCTCTCCCCTTTCCTCCCTCCCTCCCTCCCTCCCTCCCTATGTGTGCATATATGTAATGATACACTCAAAAACATATAGTTATTGGTGATTTTGAAAACAATTTTAGTTCCAATATATTTGATGTTTTTACAAAGAATATGTACTACTTGAGTAATTTTGAAAATATTTGTTTTTGACTTCATTATTTTAAATGTCCATCCTGTTTCCAGAAGCTGTGTAACCTGGGATAAGACTCTGGTACCTTCTCTAGGCCACAGTTTTCTCTTCAGAAAATGTAGATCAAGGGCTCCTTCCTCACGGGGTTGTTGTTAGAAAGGAATGAGACAAGGCTGTAAAGTACCCAGTACAGTACCTGAGCTCAGTGAAGGGGGCTTGCTATTTTTTATTCGTGTTTAGAATCTCTCTCCAAGAAATGCTTTATGATTATTTTCTGGATTTTTCTTCATGTTTTAAAGTTGACTGGCTGCTAAGGAATGAAAAACAGAACACCCTAGGATTAAGAGCTTCAGGTGTGGGACCCACTAAATTACCTTATATATTCTAACCTGATAATAATGGCAATGATTTAAAATTTAGGATCACTTGTATAGGTTAACTATTCACCACTTCTGCTCTTCCTTCTATTAACATTCACACCATTTGGTTATTTTACTGTGAGAGGAAAGTAAGCTAGCGGGACCTAACTTTAGTTCTCCTTCTAAAGATAATAAAAAATTTTGGAAAAATGAGTTTGAAAGTAATATTTGGCTTATGAGTTTTATCATTTCTCCACTAGAAAAGAGAACTTAAAAAAATACAGCATGTTGCATGTATACAGTATATAGGCAACATGTCTGCTTTGCCTCGTCACACTGTCCCCAAGATCACACTTTAAGACAGGTTACAAGCAAGAGTTTTCAGAACTTCCTGTCATCAATAGCTTAGGGCAGGACCTAGGACAGACTTAAATTTATCTCTGTTTTAAAGAGGGCAGCACTATAGACAGGTACGACTGTATTCCTAAAGCACTTCAAATTTTATAAAATTCTTTATCAATTTACACTTATTTTTTCCTCCATAACCCAATATGCAGGAGAAGTCATTATTCTTCAATTACAGTTAGGAAAAACCCAAAGCAGAGGAAATATGATTATTTTATCTAGACTCATGGAGTTAGAGTACAAAGAAGAAGAAAGAAACACCCAAGGCCTTCTGAGTGTCAGCCCCTCCTTACTGCCACCACCCCACCCGTCTTCATACACAGTTGTTCCTCTTTCCTCTGCTTCCCAGACTCAATCTGATCGCTTTGCTTCAACGATGCTATGGCTTTCTTTCCAGACTTGATTTATAAGACTAAATCATACAGTTTTCCACAACAAATATTCCCTCCAAAAAATGACTATTCTACAAAAGTAGGCTAATAAAGTAAGTCAAGTTTAAATTAATAACTTTAAAATGCTATAACCATGGTAATAATGGATCTAGGTTAGAACACATTTATACAGGCAATAAAAAGAATGTATGCATATTGTCTGTCATAGAGTATGTCAGTTGAATGAATTATTTCAGCCTCAATGTCATACATACTTTGCCTTGATTTTCAGTTTTTTACTGGCAGATATTAATACTTCCTGCACATCAGAATGTGAAGAAAAAGAGCTAATACAAAGTGAAAAACCATTTTGTAAATTCTCAAGTGCAATGAGTATGCCGGTGGAAACTGGCTATAATGATATCTACTCCAAAGGTAATATTTATGGGGTCTAAGGATAGTCTGTCTAGATCAGGGGTAGTCAACCTTTTTATACCTACCGCCCACTTTTGTATTTCTGTTAGTAGTAAAATTTTCTAACCACTCACGGGTTCCACAGTAATGGTGATTTATAAAGTAGGGAAGTAACTTTACTTTATAAAATTTATAAAGCAGAGTTACAGCAAGTTAAAGCATATAATAATAATTATTTACCAAGTACTTTATGTCAGATTTACACTGTTTGGCAGAATAATTCTTTATAAAACAACTTACTATAGTTAAATCTATCTTTTTATTTATACTTTGGTTGCTCCGCTACCGCCCACCATGAAAGCTGGAACGCCCACTAGTGGGCGGTAGGGATCAGGTTGACTACCACTGGTCTAGAATCTAGATCATCAAATTGAAAGGCTATGTGGAAAATGAGTTTAACATAAAATTCTGGTCTAGAGGAGAAAACATACTGCCACCTTCCAAACTGGTTAAAAGCTTTCTGATAAGTGTATTATAATACACAAAATATAATTTATTTTCTTAGCTTAAACATAATACCTCAAGGAAATATATTTGTTAATGAACACTTTCTTGTCTCTTATAAGAAAAAGATCCAAAACTTGATCCTGAAAGCTTAAAAATAGGGTGGAACATTTGGAATGACAGAGTAAAGAGATCAGTGGACCCTTTTCCCAGCAAAAGTGCAGTTTAACTGATAAACATTACTTTTACAAAATTAAGTCTCTGGAAATTGCCCTGAGGGCATACAGCAAATGGAGAAACATTTATTCAAGAAAATCTACTAAGTCTCAGAACAGGCCAGAGACTGTGGCATTTGAGCCAAGATCTGTTCTACTACCCCTACTCCACCAGCTCTGTTACAGAAGCTCTACCCCTGGCACGTGCAGCAAAGAAGGCAGTGACTCCTTTTCCTTCCAGCCCCCAGCGTGGAGCTAGTTTCACCCTGGTGATAAACTGCTGGTGGTCCTCATCCCCTTCACCAGGAGGTGCAGAGGTCTACTCTGGGAAAGGTACACAGAGCCCAGGTTTCCTATCCTCCATCCAGCCCTCACTCATTTGGTGGAAACTCTACTTCAGGCACAGCAGGCAAAGAATATTGGGTCCTGATTGCTACCACCCCAGTTTGCTCATAGGGTAGAAGTTTCATGCCAGGAGGAGTAAGTAAAGAAGACCAGGGGATGCCACCACCCCTCCCACCCAGTGCCCACTCAGGGAGTGGGTGTTACTCTGGGAAACGTGGGTCCCTAGTCTCAGCTCCAGGTACAGTGACACAGGGGTTCTATTCAGAGGAATGGCACACCACAAGGACAAAGCTCCACATCTCTATGTGAGGGAATTGATTTTATTTGAAACAGAAGGTAGAGAATCTTGTGCCAAAGACCATTATCAAAAAAATAAAAATCTCAAGAAAAACAATTTGTAGGAGGCCTGAAGCTCTGATACCAGCAGAATGGCAGAGCAAGTGGAAATTTAATGCAGAGAACAAGGGATAGCCAAGAACCCTCCTGGAATCATAATCAACCATGGCATATTACCATATGCCATAAAGTTTTGTTAAACTTAAAAGGAATGGAATTAAAAAAGAAAATAAAAGAAATGGAATTATACAAAGTATGTTTTCTAGTAAAAATGGAAGTATAAATCTGTAACAATAAAACTTAAGAAATTCACAAATATGGGAAATTAATCAACACACTACTAAATAACCAATGAGACAAAAAATAAATCACAAGGGTAATTTAATAGTATGTTGAGATTAATGAATATTAAAACACAGCACATCAAAATTTATAGGTTGCAGCTAAAGCAGTCCTCGGGGGAAAATTTATAGTGTAAATGCCAATATTAAAAAATAAGATTATAGGCCCTGGCCGGTTGGCTCAGTGGTAGAGCGTCAGCCTGGCATGCAGGAGTCCCGGGTTCGATTCCCGGCCAGGGCACACAGGAGAAGCACCCATCTGCTTTTCCACCCCTCCCCCTCTCCTTCCTCTCTGTCTCTCTCTTCCCCTCCCGCAGCCAAGGCTCCATTGGAGCAGGGTTGGCCCGGGCGCTGAGGATGGCTCTGTGGCCTCTGCCCCAGGTGCTAGAGTGGCGCTGGTCGCAACAGAGCGAGGCCCCAGATGGGCAGAGCATCGCCCCCTTGTGGGCATGCTGGGTGGATCCCGATCAGGCGCATGCGGGAGTCTGTCTGACTGCCTCCCCGTTTCCAACTTCAGAAAAATACAAAAAATAAAAATAAAAAAAAATAAGATTATAGATTCCAAGATGGCAACAGAGTAGGCGGAGGGGTGTTCCACTTGTCTTCTCCCAGGACCAACCTGAAGTTATAACTAAATTTAAGAACAATCACCCTGAAAAACCAATTTAGGATTAAATGAAGAGGAGTTTATAACCAAGGAGTCACAGAAGAAGTCATGTCAAGACTGGTAGGAAAGGTAGAGATGTGAAAAAGGCTGCCCCCACTCCTAGGAGCGAGCAGCCAGTGGAGTTTCCCTGAGAGGTGAGGGTCCTAAGTCCCAGGCCTGTGCCCCAGCCTAGACAGCATGTGGTGGTGAAAAGAGGTAAGGTTTCTGTCAGCAAGAAAGTGACCAGAGAGCTCAGAGACGAAGGCATCCTCTTAAAGGGCCAAGGCAGAAAATCTCATTCACAGCCACTTATCCTGGGCTCCAACAGAGGGAGGGCTGAGAAGTCTGTTGTCCTGTGAGAAGAGTGTGCATATGGCGGCCCAAAGAGACAGGGTGAGGGATGGCCACTGGAACCCCTGTACTGAGGTTAGAAGCCTGAACAGAGATAGTGGATAAATTCATAAGGAATTATAGATAAATGCCTTGAAAGGCTTTTCTTTTTATATAAATAAGGATGATAGCTAAGTAAAGTCTCCAGGAAAGCAAAAGTCAAGTCTCCTAAATTCCCTCATCTACTCCTATCCTGCCAGGAATGGGCCTTCATTTGAGACCACAGTGTTATTTAGCACCAAACGCCATGGGGGGGTTTGCAGTTTGACTTTCTAGATTTTTTTTTTTTAGAAAATAATAAAAAATATTTAAACATTATTGAGCCATAATTGACAAACAATAAACTACAGTTAAAATGAACATTTTATAAGTTTTGACATATGTATACACTCATAAAACTATCACCATATGATGATGAACATATGTATCACCCCAAAAAGTTTCTTTATGTCCCTCCCCTGCTTCCAGGCAACCACAAACCTGCCATCACTATAGCTTGCCTCTTCTAAAGATTTATGTTTGTGGAGTCATATAGTATGTACCCTTTTTTGTCTGACTTCTTTTAGTCAATATGATTATTTTAAGATTCATCCATGCTATTGTGTATATCGAGTTGATTCCTTTGTACTGCAGTAGCCCATTATATGGCTATCACAGTTTGTCCCTTTACCTGTTGATGAACGAACACCTGCGTTATTTCCAGGTTTTACTATTATAAATATGGCTGCTATAACTTTTATGTACAAGTCTTTGTATAAACATATACTTTCTTTTCTCTTGGGTAAAATACCTAAGAGTTCAATAGCTGGATCATATAATAGGTATGTGCTTAAATTTCTAAAAAATAGCTAAACTTTAAAAAAAGTTGTACCATTTAAAAAGATGTACCATTTTACATTCCCATCTTCAGTGTATAAGTTTTAGTTGCTCCACATCCTCACCAAGACTTTGTATGGTCAGACTTTTAAATATTAGTCAATCTAATAGATAGATATGTAGTGGTATCTCATTGCAGTTTTAATTAACATTTCCCTAAAGAATAATGATGTTGAGCATCTTTTCATGGACTTATTTTCTATTTGTCTTCTTTGGTACAGTGTCTGTTCTAATCCTTAGCTCATTTTTTAAAATTATTTTTATTATTTATTTATTCATTTTAGAGGAGAGAGAGAGAGAGAGAGAGAGAAGAGGGGAGGAGCAGGAAGCGTCAACTCCCACACATGCCTTGACCGGGCAAGTCCAGGGTTTTGAACCGATGACCTCAGTGTTCCAGGTCAACACTTGATCCACTGCACCACCACAGGTCGGGCTCTTTAGCTCACTTTTTTATTGGGTTTTCTTTTTATAGAGTTTAAAGTTTGTTTGTTTGTTTGATTTTGGAAAGGATCTGATCAATTAATTCTCACCCAAGGTTTAACAACACTTCATAGCTTAATATATTTATATTATCCCTCCTAAAGCTATTAGCCACTTAGTGGGACCATCAAAATCTCAAGTCAAAA
Source organism: Saccopteryx leptura (assembly GCF_036850995.1). Classification (NCBI taxonomy): domain Eukaryota; kingdom Metazoa; phylum Chordata; class Mammalia; order Chiroptera; family Emballonuridae; genus Saccopteryx; species Saccopteryx leptura. Next base: position 115,254,056 of record NC_089504.1, read on the forward strand.
GAGTGATTAGTGATTATTGCAGGCACCAGTAAGGAGCAATTTTGGGGTATAATTCCATTATTGTAAGGCTCACCATTTTAAGTTCCCTTTACCTATACCCAGACTCATCAATATATTTCAGATAATTAAACACTTAATTTAGGATCTAATAAAAAACCAAAAAACTGGACTAACACTGTATAGGTGTATTCAATTAATGCAATATGTCCTATGTTCCTTCTCCTTCTCCTTTGGGGATAGCGGTAGTAATGTTTAAGTGGTTCTGTTCCTCAATTCTGTCCCCCCTTCTGTAAGTATTGCTAATGGTAATGCTGTTAATAGCTGGTTCTGTAGTTAATAGGGTTCCTTATTTGGTATATGTAAAAAAGAATTTGAAAATTTCATGGTTTTAGAGAGGCCCTCAAAGATGCAGTGCCTAAAATTTCCACTGACCCCAGTGATACTTGAAACCTGCCAGTTTCACGCCACTCTGATTAACAACTGAGAAAACCCCAGGTACTTCCAAATTAATCAGGCTTCTGGCAATAGGATTGGTAAATATAAAAAGTAATGCCTCAAAGCTGACTTTAAAAGAACCTCTTCTTTTTTCTTGGGATTTGCCTGTGCGAAATAAAGATTGTTTGCAAGCGTGTTTTTGTAAATCTGGACTAATAGGCTCCCTTTTATTACACCATTATTCCTTTGCTTTGCCAGTGTTGTTCCTCCCACCTGCAAGGCCCCCTCCTTCCCACTACTTCCTTTGTTCAGCCTGTCGATGCACCTATAACCCAGAATAGGACTGCTTGCCTGTACTGGCATCTTTCACAGCCAACAGATACTGTGTCCTAAGATAAACTCAAGTGCCATTTATGTTCATGCTTACTACATGCCATTCACCTCATTTCTTTCCTACAGCAACCTGTAAATTTTTGAGTTTTTTTTTTTTTTTTTTTTTTTTTTTTTCAGAGACAGAGAGTCAGAGAGAGGGATAGATAGGGACAGACAGACAGGAATGGAGAGAGATGAGAAGCATCAATCATCAGTTTTTTTTTTTCATTGCAACACCTTAGTTGTTCATTGATTGCTTTCTTGTATGTGCCTTGACCGTGGGCCTTCAGCAGACTGAGTAACCCCTTGCTCAAGCCAGTGACCTTGGGTCCAAGTTGGTGAGCTTTGCTCAAATCAGATGAGCCTGTGCTCAAGCTGGCGACCCCGGGGTCTTGAACCTGGGTCCTCCGCATCCCAGTCCAACGCTCTATCTACTGCGCCACCGCCTGGTCAGACGATTTTTGAGTTCTTAATATACATGTATACCCTTTTTCTGATATACTGCTCACAAAAATTATGGGATCAGGGAACATGTAGATACTACAGTACTTTCAGCCTTTTATATAGTGTACTTTCACCAATGAAATAAAAGTTGGGTTTGTATCTCATTTGCATAATCAAACAACTTTGACTTGTCATCTGCTTTTCTGATATTCTTATTTAATTTTAAAAAATCAATGCTTCTTTTTTTATTGCTTCATATTCATTTTGAAATATCCCCTAATATTTGTGAGCAGTCTATATTCTTTACAAAAATCGGCTCCAGTCTGTGGCTTAGCTTTTCATTCTCTTAGTATGTTTTGAACAGCAAATGGTTTTACTTTTTATTTTTCATTTATAGTTTACAGTCAGTATTATTTTGTATTAGTTTCAGGTGTACAGCATAGTGATTAGACAATCATATACAAGCGTTCCCCTTGACATTTTCAGTACCCAGCTGGAACCATACATAGTTATTACAATAATATTCACTGTCTTTTCTATGCTGTATCAATATTTTTAATTTTGATGAAGTCCAATTTATCAATTTTTTTTCTTTTATGGATCATGGTTCTGGAGTCATATCATTGCCTATTCGATGTTACAAAGATTTTTACCTTATTTTCTTCAAGAAATCTAGTTTTCTCCTATGCTTTCTTCTAGAAATTTACAAAATTTATAGCTGCTTTTAGGTCTATGATCCTTCTTCTTTACATTCTTTTTTAAGAAAGATGGAAAGGGAGAAAGATGAGAAGCATCAACTCATAGTTGCAGCACCTTAGTTGTTCATTGATTGCTTCTCATATGTGCCTTGAACAGGGGGCTCCAGCTGAGCCAGTGACCCCTTGCTCATGCCAGCGACTTTGGACTCAAGTCACTGACTGTGGGATCATGTTGATGATCCCATGCTCAACACAGAGACTGCGCATTCAAGTTGGTGAGCATGCGCTCAAGCCAGAGACCTCGGGATTTCAAACCTGGGGCCTCAGCATCCCCGATGCTCTATCCACTGTACTACCATCAGTCAGGCAGTCTATGATCCATTTTTAACTTGCATATATATGTGGTGCAAAGTATGTACTGAAGTTTATTTTTTTTTTTTTTTTTTTTTGTCTCTAGATGTTCAATTCTTCCAGCACCATTTGTTGAAACAACTTTTTTTCCCCATTGAATATTACCTTTATAAAAAGAAGTTGTCTTTGTTTCTGGGTCTACTTTTGACTCTCTATTCTGTTCTAATAATCACTTGACTATGATACCAATACTACACTGTTTTGATTACTATAGTTTCATACTGAATCTTTAAATCAGGTAGTGCTAGCCTCCAAATTTTGCCTTGGTTCTCAGAATTGTTTTAGCTATTCCAGATCCTTTCAGTTTTGATTGTTATTTGCAAAGCAATCAGTCCGGAGAAAACTGGAATCTTAACAATATTGAGTATTTCAACCTATGAATGAGGTATATCTCTTGGCTTATTTAGGTCTTAACTTTTTTCAGTAATATTTTACAGATTTTAGTGTACAAATCTTGCACATCATTTATGCAAAATTGGTACCTAAGTATTCGTATTTCTTATATTATTGTAAATAAAACTATTTTAAATTTTAATTTCTAACTGAATGTTAATATATAGATACACTGATTTTTGTATATGAATCCTTATTCAGCAACCTTACAAATCTCACTATTAGTTCTAAGACATTTCTGGACATTCCATTTGATTTTCTATATAGGTATCATATATCTATAGATAGATATAAATGTAAATAGATATATATACAGACAGATCTATCTATCTACCTACCTATCTATCATCTACCTATCTGCCTGCCTGCCTACCTATCTGCTTTACTTCTTTCTTCTAGCACAACAGCCCAGTAATGCCTTCTTGCACTGGTTATAATCTCTAGCACTACAGTAAATAAAGAATGGGCGTCATTTCCTTGTTCCTAATTTAGGCTGAAAGTATTCAGTCTTTCACTATAAAGTTTAATGTTAGATATAGGTATTTTGTAGATACTCTTTGTGACAGAGGTCCCCAAGATCACCCTCAGGCTCACAAAATGACTCACAGGAATCAGATGTTGTTCTACACATGGTTAAAATTTATTACAGTAAAAGTTTACAGAGTGAAAAAAGCAAAGAGAAAAAGGATCATGGAGTGAAGTTGAAGGAAAACATGTACAAGCTTTTAAGTGACCCCTCCCAGTATAGTCACGTAGGACACACTTAATTCTTCCAGCAACCAGGTATGACAACTAGTGCAAAGTGCTGCCAACCAGGGATGCTCACCTGACCCAAATGTTCAGGGTTTTTATTGGGAGTTAGTCATGTGAACATTTAGCACCTGTGTGACTGAACTCTGTTGCTGAATATTGTATTTGTTCCCGTTTTGTTTTTTTACTTTAAAATAAGATATGTGCAGTGTGCATAGGGATTTGTTCATAGTTTTTTTTATAGTCCGGCGGTCCGAGGGACAGTGAATTGGCCCCCTTGTAAAAAGTTTGGGGACCCCTGAATTAGACAAACCATTTCAAGAGCTCAGTTCCCTGGAGCTAAGAAAAGAACAGTCGTGGAAATGGCTTTCTTGAGACAGTTCAGGGTTTGAACAACAAAGGCCTGCTGAGTTCATTCTTTCCTGCACTTCCTTTATCAGGTTGAGTAAGTTCTCTCCTCCTCCCAGGTTTTTGAGTTTTTCTCAGATTTTGTCAAATTATTTTCTGCATGCATTGAAAAGATCTTATGTTTTTCATTGAATTTGTTTATATGGTGAATTACATTGATTGCTGCCTGACCTGTGGTGGCGCAGTGGATAAAGCATCGACCTGGAAATGCTGAGGTCGCTGGTTCGAAACCCTGGGCTTGCCTGGTCAGGCACATATGGGAGTTGATGCTTCCAGCTCCTCCCCCCTGTCTCTCTCTCCTCTCTCTCTCTCTCCTCTCTCTAAAAAATGAATAAATAAAAAAAAAAAAAAAAAAAAAAGAATTACATTGATTGCTATTCAAGTATTAACCCAACCTTGCATTTTTTGAATAAACATCATTTGATAATAATGCACTAACCTTCTTATATGTTGTTATATTTAATTTGCTAAAGTTTTGTTTACAATTTTTGCATCTATGTTCATTAGAGATACTGGTCTTTAATTTTCCTATAATATCTTTGATTTCTTTGGGTATCAGGGTAATGACAACTTCTTAGACTTCAATTTCCAAAAGTTTGCACAGAATTTTTATCCCTTCCTTAAATGGTTGTTAGAATTCACCAGTGAAACCATCTGTACCTAGTTTTTTTTTTTGTGAGTAGAATTTTCCTACAAATTCAAATTCTTTAACAGATACTAGGATATTCATGCTATTTAATTTTTCTTGAGGTTGCTTTAGTAGTTTGTGTCTTAGAAACATTATGCCATTTCATTTAAGTTGTCATACTGATTGACAGTAAATTGTTCATAACATTCCCTTATTATCCTATAATGTTTGTAGAATATGTAGTGAGGTAGTGAGTTAGTTATCTCTTTCATTCTTTTTATATATGTGTGTGTGTGTGTGTGTGTGTGTGTGTGTGTATATATATATATTTTTTTTTTGTATTTTTCTGAAGCTGGAAACGGGGAGGCAGTCAGACAGACTCCCGCATGCGCCCGACCGGGATCCACCCGGCACGCCCACCAGGGGGCGATGCTCTGCCCCTCCGGGGCGTCGCTCTGTCGCCTGGGGCAGAGGCCAAGGAGCCATCCCCAGCGCCCGGGCCATCTTTTGCTCCAATGGAGCCTCGGCTGCAGGAGGGGAAGAAAGAGACAGAGAGGACGGAGAGGGGGAGGGGTGGAGAAGCAGATGAGTGCCTCTCCTGGGTGCCCTGGCCCGGAATCAAACCCGGGACTTCCGCACGCTAGGCTGACGCTCTACCACTGAGCCAACCGGCCAGAGCCTTTAATATATATTTTTTATTTACTCATTTTGGAGAGGAGAAAGAGAGAGGAAGTGAGAGAGGGAAAGAGAGAAGGGGAGAGGAGCAAGAAGCATCAACTCCTTATATGTGCCTTGACCAGGCAAGCTCGTGGCTTGGAAACAGTGACCTCAGTGTTCCAGGTTGACACTTTATCCACTGCGCCACCACAGGTCCGGCTCTCCTTTTTAATATTGGTAATCTGTGTTTTCTCCTGATCTGTCTAGCTTATCAATAGTACTAATGCTCCCTCCTCAAAAAACAGTGTTTTTTCATTGGTTTTTCTCCATTGTTTTTCATTTCAAAGATTTCCACTCTAAATTTTATTTCCTTGCTCCTGATTGAGTTTAATTTCCTCTTTTTAGAATTTCTTAAGGACAAATTTGTGATCAGTGATTTGTGACATTTCTTCTTTTCCAATATAAGCATTAATTTCAGTATGTTTCTTTTTAAGTAGTTTTAGAAGCATAGAACAAATTTGACATGTTGTTTCATACTTTCTATTAATCCTCTTTTCTTTGACCAATGGGTTATTTTAAACTGTGTTTTCTATTTATCTAATCCTGGGATTTTCCAGATCTTTTTTTCTACTGATTTCTAATTTAATTCCACTTTGACCACTTTATGACTTGGGTTCTTTAAATTTACTGATACTTGTTTTATGGCACAGAAAATATGGTCTAGTTAAATGTTCTCTGTGTAGCTGAAAAAAAGGTGTATTTAGCTGTTGTTGGGTATCATGATCTATAAATTTCAATTTGGTCAAGTTGGTTAACAGTGTTGCTATTAATGTAATAGTCTGCTATATCCTTGCTCATTGCTATCTATCTATTCTATCATTTATTGAGAATGAAAATCTCCAACCACAATGGAATTTGTCTATTGCTCCTGACAGTTCTATTAGTTTTACTTCATGATTTTTTAAGCTCATTTATTAGGTATGTAAATGTTTAGAACTGTTACTAATTAACTGACCTCTTTATCATTAGGAAGTAGTGTTCATTACCCCGATAATATCATTATGTCTGAAGTCCACTATAACACTAATATACACTCAAGCCTCCTCTTGACTAGTGCTAGCATTTTATATTTCCTCCCATTTATTTTTATCCTATTTTGTCTTTATATTCAAAGTGTGCTTCTTGTAGACAGCTTATAGTTGGGTATTGTTTTTGAATCCAATCTGACAATCTGCTTTCTAACTGGGGTGTTTAGAGCATTTATTATGAGATAATTAATGATGTGGTTAGGTTTATCATCTTGCTATTTGTTTCTTCTAAGATATAATGGCTTGGCTCTGGCCAGCTGGCTCAGTGATAGAATGTTGACTTGGTGTCTGAAAGTCCCAGTTCGATTCCCAGTCAGGGCACACAGAAGTGACCATCTACTTCTCCACCCCCTCCCCCCCTCTCTTCTTCTCCCACAGCCCTGGCTTGACTGGTTCAAATGCATTGGCCCCGGCGCTGAGGATGGCTCCATGGAGCCTCTGCCTCCAGTACTAAAAATAGGTGGGTTGCAATCATTGGCCCCAGATGGGCAGAGCATTGGCCCCAGAAGGGGGTGTCCAGGAGGATCCTGGTTGGGGAACATCTGAGAGTCTATCTTCCTTCCGCTCACTTAAATTAAAAAAAAAAAAAGATAAATAGCTCAATTTTTATTTAAGTGCAAAAGATTTTAGATCCTTCACCAAAGAAAATAAAGTGGGGCAAAGGAGGTTTATAGTTGTGAGTACATGAAACAGAGCATTCTTGTATTATTGTTATTTATTAAATATTGTATTACTTTCCATATAAACAATTTTTTTGTAAAAGTACTTTTGGCCTACCTGGTACATATAGTATGTAATGAGGCAGAAGTACTCAACAATGCTTTGTTCTGCTTATCAAAGAGAACTCATGATAGTTTTCATTGTGGGGATTGAGAGTTTTCATTTAGGCAACATTTTTGTGAGCTGTGACATAAGCTGAAAAAAGTGCAACATATCAAAACTGAGCACAAGCTACACATATAACAAGGAAAGGTGTTACTGTATTACTAAAAGACCTTACACCCATGGAACAATTAGAATACACAATATGCTCCTAATTGTAATTGAGTGTTGAAAAAAGTAATGAATATTTGATGTTAGCAAACCTTGACTACTAAGAGTATGTGCTCTCATATACTGTAAGACAAAATGGCAGTGTTTGCAAAATTACTCTTCCCACTCAAGTTTACTGGCTGTCAAGGGAAAAAGAATGCTGACAAAAGTTTCTGAAAAAAAGGACTAAGATATCTTTGTGACACTAATAATACCAATAAAGTCTTTCTTGATTTCCAGAGGCCTGTGTAAGTGTACAGCTGAAATATATTCAGCATCTAAAAACAACCTGAGCCAACTACTTCAAGGCCACGATAGCTCAATTTTTAATGCTGATTATAAGATACCAGACTTTTCAAAGTCACCCAACTATGGCTCAACTGCTCGAGTATGATTCCTTCCCAGAATCTGATGCTTTTCTTCAGTCATCAGAGAATGGAGATGTACAGAACACACCCACATGTTAAAACAAAACATGAACAGGTACTTTCCAGAGACTGAAATAATAAAAGAATGACTAAGAATACCTTTGCTCCTATGTTCCAAATATTCAGGTTGGCTGAAACATTCATTACAATTATAATATTTAATATTATAAGCATGTCAATTTGGCAATTGATAGAGCACTGGGAATAGTCTTCAGGGAGAAATCTTCCCACAATTTCCCAGTCTGTATTTGATCTTGATGTTCTATACTATCTGATGGCCAGCAAATACCAGTTGCAAATATTGACAACCTATGATTGTAGCATGAGGCTTCCTAATTTAGTAGAAATATTGTGTTAAAAAATCAGTGTTGTGTTTAACCTATCAGCTAGTTGCATATTTTGTAAGAGACTGAAAAAAACCATTCTTTTCAATGATAAAACAAACACCATTAATTTTTTAAATATTGCTTTATTGTTTCAAATTGGTGGTCTTGAAATGGTGCTGAAAGTTTGAGAAACACTATCCTAGGTATATCACTTATTCTCGTGATTTTAATAGCCATTTATAAGCTGAGGCCCAAATTGCAATTTCTACCCTAGCCTACTCCTCTAAGTTCCAGACCCAACTTTCCAAATGCTTCTTTGACTTTATTACTTGAATGTCTCATAGGCACATTAAATCCATAATAGGCTCCAAACTCTTGATCTTCACTCTCTCTGCCCCTTGTCCAATCTCCCCATCTCAGTGAAACATTTCCTTCCCAGATGCCTGTGCCAGAAGCCTAACATTTACCATATGAAGTGCACCCTGAATCAATCCACTTTGCTCTCTCTCCACTTCTACCTGCTTAGTCCAAGTCACCTTCATCTCCACCCTGGACTACGCCATAACTTCTTAAGTAGTCTTCCAATAACATCTCATAACCTCTTAAGTAGTCTTCCAAAAGCCTTTCTGACACACCTCCGTAAAGGGTTCAACTGCTGCTGGAACAAATTACCACAAACATAAGCAACACGAATGTATTATATTATAGTCCTGTAAAAGTCTGATATGGGACTCACTGGGCTAAAATCAAGAGAACTTGGTTCCTTTCTGGAGGTTGTACAGAGGAATCTTTTTCTTTGGCTTTTTCTTTTTTTGTTCTTTTTTGTTGTTGTTTTTCTTTTTAGTGAGAGGAGGTGAGGCAGAGAGACATACTCCTGCAAGTGCCCTGACCCAGATTCACACGGCGAGCCCACTGGGGGCAATGCTTTGCTCATCTGGGGCCATTGCTCCATTGCAACCAGAGCCATTTTTTAGCACCTGAGGCAGGGGCCATGGAGCCATCCTCAGCAACCAAGGCCAACTCACTCAAGCCAATTGAGCCATGGCTGAGGGAGGAGAAGAGAAAAAGAGAGAAGGGGGAGGGGTGGAGAAGCTGATGGTGGCTTCTCCCGTATGCCCTGACTGGAAATCAAACCCAGGACATCCACACACTGGGCCAACGTTCTACCACTGAGCCAACTCACCAGAGCCTATTTCCTTGGCTTTTCCAGAGTCTAGAAGCTACCCACATTTCTTGCCTTATGGCAACCTAATTTTATCTCCAAAGCCAGCAGCCTTATGTCTCTGACTATCCTTTCATAGTTACATCTCCCTCTGACTCACTTCTCCTACTGTTGCTATGTAACCTAACACAGTGGTCCCCAACCCCCACGCCGCGGACTGGTACCAGTCCGTGGGCCATTTGGTACCGGTCCGCAGAGAAAGAATAAATAACTTACATTATTTCCGTTTTATTTATATCTAAGTCTGAACGATGTTTTATTTTTTAAAAATGACCAGATTCCCTCTGTTACATCCATCTAAGACTCACTCTTGACGCTTGTCTCGGTCACGTGATACATTTATCCATCCTACCCCAAAGGCCGGTCCATGAAAATATTTTCTGACATTAAACCGGTCCGTGGCCCAAAAAAGGTTGGGGACCACTGACCTAACACATTTCCAGCTTCTAGGGATGAGGATATGGATAAGGAGGACATTCTGCCTACCATACTCTTTAATACATAACTTATTTTCCACATGGCAGCCAGAATGATCTTTTTAAAAATACAAATGTGTTCATGTCACTTCCTATTTAAAATCCTTCCATGGTTTCCAACTCTTCTGAAAAGAAGATTCAAAACCTTAAATACAGGCCACAAAGCCAGGCATGGCCTAGTTCCTACTTACTACTGGCCTCATCTCCTGGTTCACTGTGTTCCAGCCACACATAGCTTATCTTTGTTCCTCAAACACCAAACTCCTCTGTGCCTCAGGGCCTTTGCTCACACTATTTCTGCTGTTGGAATAGCCCTCTTTGCCTCCCACTCCACTTCTAAGTGGCTAACTCTCGCTCAATCCTTCAGATCTCCCTAAAAATGGCTTTGCCTGATCTTCCAGCCTCGCACTAGCTCCTCCCATCATACACTGTCATGGTACTCTTTTTCTTTTAGAGCTTTCACTGCAGTTGTAGTTAAATGTTATTTGTGTAATTATTGGTGTAATGTCTACTTCCTTGCACCAGACAGCAAACAAATGAGTAATGGGGTCTAGTCTATTCTGTTCACTACTGTAAACCCTGGAACTTAGAACTGATTGGCATGTAGTAGGTGCTCAATAAAGAAATAAGTGGCATCAGACACAATTTCAAAAGCAAATCTATTAGAAGATAAACTGTATAGCCAAACAGCTGAAAATACTGCTTGACCAGGTTAAGCCAGGTGGGTCACACTGAACATAACATCTCACCCCACTCCTTCAAACCTCTATTACAAACATGTACCTCCAGACTTATCCCAACCTGTTTTCCTCTCTGATACCAAAAACTATTAGACTTACTTCCTTGGCCTTGTGTTGTAGCTGCATGCCAATCCTAGGAAGGCCACATTATTTCCCCACTCCTGTACAGGTGTCTTACCACTAAAAAAAAAGTTCTAAAGACATGGAAGTCAGTGTAAAAAGGTCACAATTTTCTGCGGCTTGAAAATCCTTCCTTTATCTCTGACTCTCTGTGACTTCCTTCCACAGGTCCTTTTTATTCACCTTAAATCCTATATCCTAAGTTAGACTTAGAAAAAGTTGTGTTCTGAAGCCAGAAAATTCTAGAGTTAGAATCTGGCTCTGTGTTATCCAGAACGTTCACCAAACACTGAGCCTTAGTATTGTCACTACACACAAGAGCTAATATTTTATCAATTCCTACCTCACTGAAGCATTCGATAACCTAAATTTGGACATACTTTGTTTAGCAATGCCCCCAGGCACCACACACTGGCATGTCACACCACTCTCTAAGCTTAGCCTAAATACTTCCATTGTTAGAACAATACAAAGATTGCCAAGATAAAAGTATCAATAGATGAGCCGGATTGTATGTTGATCCTAAGAACACATCTTCATACATATTATGGTCTCTGTAGAACTTTCATTTCCAGAAACATATCCCTACTCCCAGCCTGAAGGTAAGTTGATAAAATACACTGCCTGGCTCAGAAGAGACAGACCCCTTCATCCTCTCTCTGAAAACACTCATATTGAGACTTATTCATCAGATAAGCATCTTCTCCACTTCACTCTACTTTGTCTGAAATGTACTTGTCATTCTTTCACTTTTTTGGGCTGTAATCATTTTGCTTCCTTTCACCTTCCCATGAGACCACTTTTATAATTTGAAAACCTAGCTCAACTGTAACTTACTTCAATAAACCTTCCTAAACCCCTAGCACCCCCCCATCACTCTCTCCCTCCAAAGTATGTAAGACTTGTGAGGAACAGACTCTGATGTGATCCATGTTTGTTACCTCCCTTCCTGGTGTCTAAAATAGTGTTTTACATGTAGTAGATACTTAACTAAATATTTATAGACTGAGTAAGATAATAAATTAACGACTGAGTAAGTCTGGCTTAGACATATAACTTTGAACTATCAGAAGGACAACCAGTAGAACTATCCATTACTCAGCTCAAGACACGCATTAAGCAGGTATGTTCACCAGAGTGGCATCTGAAGCCACAGCACTCAACAAAAGAGAATGTGCTGAGAGGAACAACAGGAAAAAAAGTTGAGGTAGCGCATTTCAGGGGTAAAAGAAGACAGTGCAGCCCTGGCCGGTTGGCTCAGCGGTAGAGCGTTGGCCTGGCGTGCGGGGGACCCGGGTTCGATTCCCGGCCAGGGCACATAGGAGAAGCACCCGTTTGCTTCTCCACCCCCCCCTCCTTCCTCTCTGTCTCTCTCTTCCCCTCCCGCAGCCAAGGCTCCATTGGAGCAAAGATGGCCCGGGCACTGGGGATGGCTCCTTGGCCTCTGCCCCAGGCGCTAGAGTGGCTCTGGTCGCGGCAGAGCGACGCCCTGGAGGGGCAGAGCATCGTCCCTGGTGGGCGTGCCGGGTGGATCCTGGTCGGGTGCATGTGGGAGTCTGTCTGAATGTCTCTCCCCGTTTCCAGCTTCAGAAAAATACAAAAAAAAAAAAAAAAGTGCAACTAAGTCAAGACTGATCCCACGATAAGTCATAGAAAGGAGAGATCCAAAGGAATCTAGTCTCAGGAAAACCAAACGAGAGTGATGGGAAATGACCGTCACGGCAGTAACGTTACAGAAAAGCAGAAGAGGCTGAAGGCATAAAGGCTGCCACTGTATGTAGTGATTCTAAAGTTTCTAGTGACCTCCTAGCAAGTAAGGGTTAAAGGCAGAAGTGGGGCTGGAGAAATTGAGGTACGAGTAAGAACAATAAAAAAAATGGGAGACTATTCTTTGAAAAAAGGGGATAGCATCATAGTGCCAAGGAAGTTTGGAAGCAGCTGCCAATATAAAATAACAGAGGAGAAAGAGGCTGAGCAAGAGGAACATGCCACAAGCATACAACTATCAGACTGCTACCAGCAGGCAGTGAAATGGGGGAAAGAGGACATGGGGACAGATTGAATTCTGTTGCTTACCGACCTGAGTAGTCTTGGAAGTGATTTCTCCCTCCCTTAGCTAACCCATCCGATTATTTTAATAGTATGAGACGATAAGTAGAAAGAATTTTAGAAGGGCTTATCACTTTCCATAAATTCAAGTCTTATTGTAATAGATGGTCTGTAATCTTGACCAGATGTTTGTCATTTTTCATTTTTGCTCATCAGTGTGACAGAGCGAAGCTGAAACTGGCTTGTATGTAACACTGATGTGCTAATTCCAATCCCAGGAAAGAGGGATAAGATAACAAAAGATGGAGAAAGGCAGGATAAAATCAAGGTATACAGAATCTAGGCAATGACGGCAATGCTTCCAACTCCTTTCCACAGATTCTGCCGCTTTCCTAAACTGGGGGGCACCGGTAAAAGGTTCCCTCTGCAGGTGGATGGAGAACTGCCCAGAGCTCCTATCAGAACTTTGTGTGCCTGCCGCGTCCATCAGTCTGGTCTGCCTCGGCAGGGGCAGCATGCTTACCTCAACATGCCTGTTTAGTGACAGGTTTCACAGAATCATCACTGACCTCACGACTGTCTTGAAAGTAAAAGAAAATTGTGTACTTCAAGTTTTTGTAGCTCTTTGGTTATCTTGTTTTGGGTTCCTCCCACCCCTTCAGGGAAATGCTGCAAACTCAGTGGTAATTTTCCACACTCACATCCTACTGTAGGGGCAGCTGTCGGCTGTCTCTGAATATTACTACGGCCAGGATCAGTGTATATGTGTCTGGTAATTTCACTGTAAACATCTTTGCCACATGCATTTTCACCGCACAACTCACTGACCCTAAGAAAATGTCACTGTAAAAGGTAAAAGAAGGAAAAATAAAAGAGAGATATTAAAAAGGACAAAATGAAACATGAACAATAACAAATTAAAAGACTTTATTGTAAAAAAAAAATACATTCTTTGAAATCTTTTGTTGATAGTACACATTTCTGTTTTCTTCAGTGATCTGTCTCCTCATTCAGCATTGCACTTCTTTTCTCTTTCACTAAAATTTCTTCCTTCATTAAGAGGTATTGGTTTCCAACTAAAGAATAAATAATGAATGCTCTCGAAGACTTCTGTGAATTAGTAGCCACCTCTCTTATGTTTGCCATAGCTTGGTAAACTTGGCTTTGTTGGTGGGAGGGATAGCTGTGTTCACCGAAAAATATGCAAAAACTGCTATGTTATCGTTTTCTAGTATAGTATGCAATTTGGCTAAGATTTATATAAAATAAAAATGGGAGCACTGCAAGAACTTTGTCAATGGGGAAACCAAACTGACCACTAGCTTAAATACATTGTCTGCTGAAGGTGGCTGAGTCATCAAAAAATGAAACCAAACTGTCAACTAATTATTTTATCTTTTATGGTGAAATTGCCTTATTGCCAATTAGTTATGTAGTGAATGTTTGCTGTGAAAATGCTCACAACAAAAATGCTTGAGGCAAAAATGTTTACATTAAAACTACCCAGAAACCAGTGGAGTATTTCCTCAAAACACTTGTGAGTGAAATACAGTATCACACAGAGGTTAATTTGCAACAGGAGGTATATTTGTAGATCACAGGTGGCATATTAAGGTCATGAATTCTAACAAAAAGATACAGGGAGAAATTAGGCAGAAGTCTTCTATTAAAGCAACTCACTATGACCTTCCTTCACATAGAATTTATTCTCTCACTCAATGGAAACAAATGATAAACAGTAATTTAAACTGATGCATAATAAAAAAGGCATATGTGCTTATCTTTAAGATCTCCGTATTTTTGAAAAGTCTTCCCAACTGTTTGGCTTAGGTTAACATTAAAATTAATTTTCATTCCATGAGCACAGATAGATGCTTCTTCTATTAAAAGAACCTAACAAATTACTGGAGAAATCCACAAGAAGAATGTTGCCTATATTTTAAAAAACTAAACTGTCTTTGTTGTCAGCATTCATATGGTTATAGGAAGACAAACATTATCAGTAAGTACGTAAACCCAGTAGCATTAAGGAATATTAGGACGGTATGATAACGGTTATAAGAACCGGGAGTCTATGCAGAAGGTTCACTTTTTTTTAACAAAACTCAAGTGTATTCTACTGATAACAAACAAAATTGTTAGGTTGATTACAGAGAAAACAGCATTTCTTACAAAGAAATGAGATGATGTAACAAACCAAATATATGAGACATTCACTAATGTCTTTACAATCCTCACAAACATACAAATGACCCAACAGTAAATGTTGCTGTGTATGTGATGGAGGAGGGAGTATAAACAATGGGAGCAAGGACTCCAGTACAATTACCTTTGCTAATTCAACAAATATTTACGGAGTGCCTAATAAATGTACCAGGCTTCGTTCTCTACTGAGGATACCATAGTAAACAAAACAGACAAAAATCCATGCCCATTTGGAGCTCAACATACAATGAAGGATTTAAAACATGTACTATAGTGAAAGATTTGAACAAGACATGTACTTGGGTGACTAAAAGGTTTGTTATGGAGAAATCAAAACAAGGGAGACTGTCCATAAAAATTGAATACACTCAGTCACACACAATACAAAATTAAGTTTGTTGATGTCAGTGAAAATGAATATATATGCAAAGAGCAAGTTCTCATATTTCTAAATTAGTTTTGCTAAAACAAAATACTAGCAACTACTTTCCTCCGATGTGGCCTTATATTACTGGACTGTAAGTATGAACAACAACAAAAACAAACAAACAAAAAAAACCTCAGGTGACAACTGTTACATAATAAACTGAAATGAAACCACAATGTACAACCAGCAAATGCATACCAACAAATTAGTTTCTGCTGGATAAAAACAAAAATTAACAAATGAATAAATAAACTCTAATTTAACTGTAAATATATTCCAGAAATAAAAGAAAAGTATTAATTATATCAGAGAAGTTTTTGCAAGTATGGAAACAGGGTTATAAATTTAGGCAGCTATCTCTACATATGGGGTACTTTCACATATTTAGCCCAACAATTTGCTGAAATGTGATTCTGTCAGTTTCCCATAAGGCATAAATAGTGTACAGTTGCCAGGTTACTAAACAATTTCAAGTCTAACAAGGGATTAATAGAATATTCTTAGCAAACAGACTGCATGCACCCTTTGAGGTCTGCACACTAAATAAATGTATAAAAGTGAAGCAGACAAAAATACAATGTATATACCAGAATCAAACAAGAAGGAAGACAAAACTTGCAGTTGAAATGTTCCAGGTCACCAGTTCTGTCCACTGAAAAAGAAGCATCTAAGAACTTCACCATCCAGAGGCTTTGAACATACACTCGGTCCCCCAACTTATTATTGCTATTTTAAATTCAGTGAGAGGAGGGGAGGCAGAGACAGACTCTGCATGTTCTAGATCGGGATCCACCCAACAAACTCTTTAAGGGCGATGCTCTGCCCATCTGGGGTATTGCTCTGTTGTTCAGCAATGGAGCTCTTTTTAGCGTCTGAGGCCAGGCCATGGAACTATCCTCAGTCCCCGGGCCAACTTGCTCCAAAAGAGCCATGGCTGCAGGAGGGGAAGAAAGAGAGAGGAAGGAAGAGAGAGAGCGAGAGAGAGAGAAGTAAGGGGAGAGGGGGAGTAAAGCAAATGGTGGCTTCTCCCCTGTGCCCTGACCAGGAATGGAACCCAGGACATCCACATTCCCAGCAGATGCTCTATCACTGAGCCAACAGACCAGGGCCTGGTCCCACACATTTTAAATGGGTGTCCACAAAGAAGGGAAGTAGTGATGATGGTTCCTTTTGGGCCTATTCAAGACCTGGGGGGTTGAATCTCCTAGCTATACAGGTGGGACTAGCAAGTACACTTAAGGCAGGGAAGAGTAACAGGTCTGAAGCCCAGTAACTCCAAATAGAAAGAACACAGTTTAAAAAGGTGAGGGCAGCAAGGCAGAGAAACCACAGCAAGTAAAATAATGAACAGGAAAACAATACAACACACGTCAGAGAACTCACACCGGGCTCTCCCCACCACTCAAACAGGCAGGACTGAAAAAGCCCTATAGGCCAGGATCTTCGAGCCCCAGAACCCAACATCCAGCCTGAAGCCGGTGAGGGGGAGCAGGTCTCGGGAACCCCTCCCAACCCTCTCCAACCAACCCCGCCCACTGGCCCCGCCCCGCCCCGTCCCGCCCGGCTACTCACCGGATTCGCTTCCCACATAATGGTGGCGAAATCGAGCGGAGAGAGCCTGCGGGAAGGAGCCAGCCACGGGGTCGGGCTGTTGGTTTTTCCCAAGGGTGCCAGACAGCGAAGGGCTGGCAAGGCAGCCTCTACGCAGGCCTGCCTCCTCCCCCTCTGTCACAAGTCAACGTCTCCGGACCACCGAATCTCACGACTTCCGCCCGAAGCGCTGGCCCCGCCCCGCCCCCGGAAGCTCGCCCCACCCCTGCCGCTCTGTTCCCCGCTCTGCAGACCCCGCGTACTGGGAGGAGCTTGCGAGTGTCTGGATGGTAATGCGGGTTAAACAGCTTCTAGTCCAACCGCCTTTCTAGTGCTAAATCCCCACTGCGACATCCCTATCAAGTGATCCTCAAGCTGGCTGGTTGTATTTCCTTCTGTAGTTACTAGTCACTCTATATTGAGTACAGAAGCCAAGAGCCAGACAGGCCTGGGAATCGACTCCAGGCAACGGATAGCATTTGGGACAAGTTTAACAATCTCTCAGTTTCCTCATCATCAGAATAAAGATAATAGTATCTACCTAAGGGTCTAATGACATCATCTAAAAGCAGTGTTTTTCATCCGCCCATCCGTGGACAGTGTTGGTATGTGAGTTAACCACTTTGACACTGTATGAAGGTTAGGGACCCAATGATCTTAGTTGAATTATGTTTATGCTCAGGGTGATTTCTGACTTAATAAGTGTAAAAAGGTTGGAAACTGCTGGTTTCATACCTAGCACCAGTGGTGGGATTCAGCTGGTTCGCACTGGTTCAGCAGAACCGATACCTAATTTTTTTGAGTTTGGCAAACCAGTTGTTAAAATGGCACTTGTAATTGGCTTTCTCTCTAAAGTGGGCGCCAGGGCCACCACCCAATGTGGAAATTACAAATTTACACTCCTTACTCTTTTTTAGCATTCATGTACGCAACAGCATATGCTAAGCACCTCTGGTAATGTTCATTCTGTAATAGGTGAAAAAAATTGACAGAACTATATTTGTAATATTTACTCATTTCATAAAACTCATACCTTTGATGAAATACATTTTAATTCCCTTGCATTTGTTACTTCAGTAAACAAACGTATACTGACTGTAACATAAAAAGTGCCAAACAAGCGGGGGGGGGGGGGGGGGACAGCTGTCGTTTGTTTTAGCTTTATGCTAAGCCCCAAATTCCCCTGAGATATTATGAGTATTATGATATTTAATATTTTTCATTAATATTTTAAAACTCATAACAATCTAATTTTGTGTACCTCTTTTATTATTCTTATTTAAGTATTAAGTGCATGAAATAATAAACTACCTTTCAGTATATCTTTTTTAATACTTAAAATGGTCACTAGGGCAGAGAACCAGTTATTAAATTGTTTGAATCCCACCACTGCCATAGCCCTAGTGACTTCTCTGCCTGAGACGGTCCAGCTGACCCAGCCCGACTTCTTCACTCTCAGCCCTACCCCTGAGTACGATCCTGGTAGATCCTTCTGGGCTTTTTTAAACCTTCACACATTTAAAAATAATTGATCAAAAAATATCTACAAATTTAAAACGTTATATTATTTTCACTTAACATGATGTGGATGTTCTTTATTCCAATACATGTAAATCTATTGAATCATTTTAAAGTCATCATTTTAAAGACTCATAACATTCCATAGTTTGTATGTTACATGTTCACATTTTATGTAATCCATTATGATAGACATTGAAGTGGTTTTCAATTTTTTACTATTTCAAATAAATGCAGCAATACACATTTTCTGTACCAACATTTTGGTACATTTGTCCATTTACCTCCTTGTAATTAATTCTAAGAAATGGAATTGTTCAATAAAAGACTGGAAATTTCAAATTTTCATACATGTTGCCAAACTACACTAAAAAATAGTAAGTAAATCTGTAATCTTTAATTTGTTCATATAAATGGATTGAGGCAGGAATCTTCACCTTACTTTTATTCACTTTACTTTTTGCCAAATGATTAATCAGTTGCCCCAGTATCACTTATTGAATAATCTGTTACATCCCCATTACTTTAAAGTGCCACTATTAATCAAAAACTAAATTTGTGTGTATCTGTTTCTGAACATTTTCATCTATTCTGTTAGCTACCTGATAATTCCTATTATATGCCACACTTATAACTTCGTAGTATATTTGCTCTCTCATAAAGCAAGTCCTCTCCTAAATTCTATTTCAAAATTTTCAAAATCATGAGTCTTCTTATTTAGAAACACAGCTCTTCATGTATTTAGGTCTTTTATATCTTTATACACAAAAAAATTTTCATGTAGATTTGCACAATTCTTATGAAGCTTGTTCCTAGATATTTTATAGCTTTTTGTTGTTATTGTGAATGAGGAAAACAATTGATTTTAAAATTTATTTGGTGATATTTAGAGAGAGAGAAAGGGGGTGGAGAGAGAGAAAAACATAGGTATGTTCCTGTATGTGCCCTGACCAGGAATTGCACCAGCAACCTCTGCACACTGGAATGATGCTCTAACCAACCAAGCTATCTGGCCAGGGTGAAAACGATTCTTGTGTAATC
This sequence comes from Saccopteryx leptura, assembly GCF_036850995.1. NCBI lineage: Eukaryota > Metazoa > Chordata > Mammalia > Chiroptera > Emballonuridae > Saccopteryx > Saccopteryx leptura. The sequence goes on from NC_089504.1 coordinate 115,273,514, forward strand.
TTGTATCCTGCACACTGTGAAAATGTCTTATTACTTCTAGTAGCTTTTCAGTTGACGTCTCTGAATTTTTATGTCAGTAATCATATCCCCTACGAAGAATTCAGTCTTCTATATTCCTATTGCATTGGCCAAACCCTCACATATTTTTGAAGAATACAGGACAAGATAATGAGCATTCAGTCTTTAATGCTACCCCTAGTTGATGCTAGATATCCTTCATTATTTTTTTTAATAGATTGATTTTAGAGAAAGAGGAAGGGAGAGCGGGAGAGGGAGAGAGAAAGAAGGGGAGAGAAACATTGATTTGTTGTTCCACTTATTTATGCATTCATTGGTTGATTCTTGTATGTGCCCTGACCAGAGTTTGAACCCACAACCTTAGGGTGTCAGGACAATGCTCTAACTATCTGAGCTACCCAGCCAGGGCTAGTATTCTTTAAATACATTATCATCTTTAAAGAAATTTTCTTCCATTCTTAGTTTACTAGGAGCTTTCAATTTGTAAAGGATGTTAAATTTATCCAACTTTCTCATAAACTCTATTACTATATTCATTTTCTACTCTGACTTATTAATGTAATGAAATATAAACTAGTAGATTTCCTCATGTTCAACCATCTTTACATTCTTGAAATAAACTGCTTCATTGTGTATTCATTACTCTTTGAATACATTCCTAGGTTCAATTTGTTAATCTTCTATTTATTTATTTATTTATTTATTTATTTTAATTTATTATTATTATTATTTTTTTTTTTTTTGCATAGGGACACCAAGTATAAAACTGGCTGCCAGCCACCCCCTCCACTCTCTTTGTGGGTTGGAGGATGGGTTTTATAAGAAGAGTTTGTGGACCAGGAGATGCCTCAAAACACACATTTTAGAAGTTGGTGGCTCAAGCCCAGGCCCTGTGTGATAAAATTTTAAATGAGGTTCCCTTTATTCAATTTCACAACTTAATCATAAATATTTTAATGAAAAGACAGTGCAGTCGTGTGGGAAGGACAAGGGAGACTTTGGAGTCAGAGTTAGAGGCAAAACTTCTGGCTTACAAATGGCAAGATAATTGGCAACATAATGAAATATTTAGAACTTCAGTTTTAGACTCTGTAAAATGGGTATAAAAATACCCACCTCTCACAACTATTACGCTGATTAATGAGAGAGCAGAAATGGCCCCCACATAGCGCCTTCCACTAATGAGAGCCCACAAATGGGCATGAATCACAAGGAAGGCTCATTTGAATGTGGAAACTCTGTTGGCAAAATTGTGTTTAATCCAGTAAGTTAGTTTTCTTTCTGGTACATATACCATCTAAAGCTGGAACATCATTCCAATTTCTATTGCCTGTTGTAAACAATTGGGATTGGCCTGTTAATAATGATGAAAGTCCTTAAAATAATTATACCCCGTAGGAGTAAAACCCGGTGTCTTATTTGCATTGCTAATTTTGTTCAGAATAGTTTCAAATAATTACAAATTCGATAGTATCATAAATTCCAAATTAAAGACATCTAAATCCACGAGATTTTAATTTACAGTTTAAATAACCAGGTGTTTAAAAAACGTGGTGTCCTTGGGTAAAAAAAGAGAAGGGATTAAAATGTACAAATTGGTTGTTACAGAATAGTCACGGGGATGTAAAGTGCAGCACAAGGAATACAGCCAATAATATTCTAATAACCATGTATGGCATCAGACGGATACTAGATTTATCAGGATGATCACTTGTTAAGTTATATAATGTCTAGGATATACACTTGAAACCAATATAATATTGTATATCAACTGCAATTGAAAAATTAAAAAATGATTAAAAAATTATGGTGTCCTTTTTCATGTGGACCACACTGGTCTCCAATAGTGTCAGGTCCTGGCTCTAATGAGGCAGCATTAAATATAAATAATATGCTTCTTCCCTACTATCAAACCACATGACACCAGTGGGGAGCAGGGAAACTCATTCTCAAAAGATCCTGGAAAGCGTCTTAAGGACCCAGAGGGAGTTAGAGTGATGTGGGAAAATAAGCACACAGACAGCAAGACGGCCAGAGTGGTTAGAAGGGCTCCCCTTGCTTTGACATGGATACTGCTTTAATGCTCAGAGGTGTGTTGAGAGTCTCTCCAGAGGGTGAGCAGATGTTTCTGCAGAGCTGGAAGGAGCTTGGGGTTTTCAGGACAATTGCCTTACTCACTCAGGTCACCAAGTAGCATGTGCATTGTAGCTACCTTGAGATATGCAAATAAGAACAAAGAGAAACATTAAAAAAACTAACCAATTATAGATGCTAATCATATCTATACAAGGCTTTCTCAGTAACACCTAGATTACTGTTTAATTGAATAATTGGGAATGTAACCTATCCAACTTGGCACATAAAACTCTATCTACCTACCTACCTATTATTTATCATCTTTATTATATGCGGCTTAAGTGTCTGTTTGTTGCCGATAGCTTATTGGTTGCTTGCGTAACTGTACTAGCCAATGGGGTAAAGTTGCCACAGCATTCAAATAGTCCCACCTTCTGGCATGCCACCTTACAAATTGAGGTTAAAGATTGGAGCAATTATTATGCTGTTAAGAAATCTTAACACCAGAAGGGGTCTTTGCAATGGTACAAGACTAGAGGTTCTCCAATTGAAAAATAATGTCATAATAGCTAAGTCTTTGACTGACTCCTCTAAATGTGAAATATATGTCATTCCAAGAATTGATTTGGCTCCATCTCAAACAGGGTTGCCGTTTCAACTGAGACGTAGACAATTTCCTGTAAAACTTGCCTTTGCTATGACCATCAAAAAGTCTCAGGGCCAAACGCTTAAGCGTGTTGGCATTTTTTTACCTGAGCCTGCATTTGGACATGGTCAACTTTATGTTGCCTGTTCAAGAGTTCGTGAAAGAACGGACATAAAATTAAAAATAATTGATGGTCCTCTGCAAGGCGAACTTAAAAATGATGGAAAGATCTACACAAGAAATGTTGTGTACAAAGAGATCTTTGACATGTGAATTAACATTTTATTATTTAAATCACCTTTATTTATTGAGCTAGCAGTGGCTCTTAAGAAATGTACCGCCAGTGGTTTCCTTCATTGCACTCTACTTTAAGCAATTAAGCAAGTAGAAGGGGGAAACCCCATGGGGCAGTAAGCAAAGGGGCGTCCTCGCCGCCAGCCCTGGGTAATTCAGTTTGAATTAGCAGACACCTTTGCACAAATCATTTTAATTACAATTTATAATATCTAGAACAGCGGTCATTTCGTATGACCGCTGGGCTTTCTAGTCTACTTATATCTATCTATCTATCTATCTATCTATCTATCTATCTATCTATCTATCTATCATCTATATATCTATTGTTCATCTATCTGTCATCTGTCTATTCACCCACCTGTCATCTATCAAGAACACTGTCCTATTGTATATTCTTTTATATAAACTATGTGCACATTCCTGGCTATTTCCTTAGAAAGAGAAATAAAATCAGGGGTCCCAAACTATGGCCCATGGGCCGCATGCAGCCCTCTGAGGCCATTTATCCAGCCCCCACAGCACTTCCGGAAGGGGCACTTCTTTCATTGGTGGTCAGTGAGAGGAGCACATTGACCATCTCATTAGCCAAAAGCAGACCCATAGTTCCCATTGAAATACTGGTCAGTTTGTTGATTTAAATTTACTTGTTCTTTATTTTAAATATTGTATTTGTTCCTGTTTTGTTTTTTTACTTTAAAATAAGATATGTGCAGTGTGCATAGGGATTTGTTCATAGTATTTTTATAGTCCAGCCCTCCAATGGTCTGAGGGACAGTGAACTGGCCCCCGGTGTAAAAAGTTTGGGGACCCCTGAATAAAATGAATGAAAAATCACACTCATTCAAAAAAGTCTGAATTGTGTAGACCAAGGACCAGCAAACTTTCTCTGTGAAGGACCAGACAGTAAATATTTTCAGCTTTGCGGTCCACAGATCTCTGTAACAACTACTCTTCTATTTAGGATTAAAATTTATTTATAATTAATGAAATGGGCTCATTGTTAATGATGTTTTTTGGGATTGTCTTTAGCAAGTTTTGTTAAGAGTAATTTAGGAATTAACTCTTCATCAAAGGTGGAGTGGATTTTTACTAAGCATGTTTAACTGGAAAGATTAAGACCAGGTCCTCAGCCTGTCGTGGGGCTGGGCCTGCACTTCATTTCCTTGAAGCCTTATGGTTGCCTGAGCTGGTGGTCAGAGAATGGGATGCAGAGAACAAACTGGTTTGGATGTATACTGCTCACAAACACTAGGGGATATTTTATCGCTTCAAGCATTTTTGAAATATCCCCTAATTTTTGTGAGCAGTATATATCAGATGGATAACTTTTTAAAATATACTGCTATATCCTGAAGTAATATGAAGGAAACATGTTTCATAAACTGAAAATAGCTGTGCAAATTTTAGATATTCTTTCCTTACTATTCTTGATTTAAAATCAAAGAGCAAGTATGGGAAAGGGCCTTAATGATCATTTAGGCCTGAGGTTGCAAACTGATAGCTAATGAGCTCTAGCACACACAGTTAATTTTTTTTTTAACTGGGAAATTACACATTAAATTATATGGATCTCCAACTTCCCTTAGACACTGTATTCTCATATGCCTACATCCTACAGATCCGTTTAGACAGGGAATGAGCTAATCCTCATTTAAATGACTTACCTGGGCCCTATAGGTATTTGGGTTTGTGCTAAGTATTATCCACCTCTTATTTTGCTGAGAAAATGTAATGGATCTGGGACCTCTAAAATATCCATATAGGAAACACCTTCACTGTACTCTCCCATGCCTTTCTCTGGGGCAGGCTCCATCACTGGGCTCAGCCTCTCTGAATTTCAGTATATGGTTCTCTGTGTGTGATGCCTGAAATGTTGCCTATTCCACAGAGCCTGGTGCTGGGAAAGCTTCCCTCTGCATCACAGTTCTGGGCAAGGTGCCACAGAATAGGAACTATGCATACTGTCCACGGCCACTAGTTTTCTCAGGAAGACCAAATGGAAGACATTTTTAGCTTATCTCTAATGTTTTCTATGTGTGTTCTGGATGGAAATGTCATGCTAAACTCAGCCCTGGGATCCTAAGGATTGCAGCCCCGTTCCCACCCAGGGCATTTTATTAGCTCTTTGAACACCAGGAGGGGTGGGTGCCCCAGGGGAAAGGAGAGAGCAGAATATTACTCATGAAAGCATGAAAATAATCAGAAAGCAGGTAGTTGAGCAACAAAGTAAATCTGTGGGGGTGGGGGGGAATCTCCCATAAAGATGTTCGAAGGAGAAAGGATAATCAAGTATGTGGTGAAATGCAGTACTTATTATTTGAATGTTATTTTCATAATTGTTTTGATTTTGAAGGCCGCATTTACAAACAGAAATGGGGCACTAGGAATGCACGTGGAAGACAGGCTGGATTTGACAGGAAGGAGGAGCCGGAGACCAGGAGAAGACGCAAAAGGAGAGATGGGGTGTAGGACTAAGGGAGAAAAAGCTTCATTTGTGCCTGTCAGCCTTGAATATAAAGACCCAGCTTCAGCCTGAAACGGAGCCAGCAATGAGGCAGTCCCCGGAATCGGCCTGCAGCTGAAGTCTGACATGTTAACAACCGGCAGGAACTGAGGTGAAATCAGCAGATGAAATGTTTGCTGAAGCCAAGATAAGCATCCCTGGGAAAGAAATTTCCAAAAAATCAAAATGAATCCCATAAATCTTTCTAATTAAGAAACATGAAGAGGAACTAAATTCAACCAAAAAAAAAAAAAATGAAGTGCTAAATAACTCACGCACACTAAATGAAAAGGGTCTATTGAAAATACCAGTGATTATTAGTTGTCGCTGCTCAGGGAAATTATCTAGGCACAATGATGGGCATCAACATGCAGCTCACAGCAGCAGTCAAAAGCAGCAGCTGAGATGTGTGGCCATCCTAATTAGAGGATGGAGAATTTTGAAAGGGCTCTGGAGCTGTGACATTCCTGGCCGAGGCTTTCTTTCTAGGAATGCTACCTTAGGGTTTTGGTCATCACATTGTAAAAAGGGACTTAATAGGAATGATCTAGAAAAGAACAATAGAATTTACTTGGAAAAGAGCACAAGAAGCTTTGAAGCTAAAAGCAGAAAGCAGGGAAACCCTTCCATAAGAAATGATTTTCAAAATTCAGAGGGAGGCTAGTAAAAGCCTAAGGTTGTGGAAAGGGCAGCCGATGGGTGTACTCTTTGCACTTAGGTCATTCCAGACGTGTGGGGATTTTGCCTGTTCCTCATGAGCATATCCAGGGAGGTCAAGAAATTACAGAAGATTATCTAATATGAATTACTCTTCCATTCTTCACTCAACAAATATTTTGTAAGCACCCTCCATGTTCCAGGCATTGTCTCTAGCTTCTTAGGACACATCAGCGAATAAAATAGAGCAGAGTGCCTGCCCTTGTAGAATTTATATGCTGGTGGGGGGGGGGTATGAGGGTGGGAAGGCCTGGGGCTAGGAGTGGGGGGAAACAGATAATGTAATGTAACCAACATCATATAGATGTTATAAGGTAATAAGTATAGAAAAAAATATGGATTAGGGTAAAGGATATTGAGAGTAGTCAGGATGGTCCTCATTGAGAAGGTAACATTGAGGTAAAACCTGGAGGAGGTAAAGGAGCAAGCAAACTTAATGGATATCTGGGAAAAGAGTATTCCATGCAGAAGAAGCAGCTCATAGGAAATCCCTAAGGAGAGAGAGAGAGAAGAGGGGGAGCAGAAGAGATGCACAGATGGAACAGGGTCATATAGCAATTAGCAAATACTGACATGGCACTAAGTATATGCCTGACAATGTTATAAGCTCTTTATATATAAACAACTATAATTCCCACAGCAATCCTATAAAGCAGGTGCTCTTATTACCTCCTTCTTGACCCAAGAGCAAAGATCCAAAGCTAGGTACCTGGCTCAGAGCCGGTGCTCCTAAACACTCCTCTATGCCATCTCTCAATGTGGTTCAACTCGCCTATTTCTGCTACCAGCCCTGATTACCCAGTCACATTTGGAATTCAATGACTCTCCTAGAATAAATTTGTGGGTTTTTTTATTTTTTAAAAAGCAGGAGTGCTCACTACTTTACCACCTATGACCCTTCCACTGGCCCTTTGCTTCTTTTCTCCCAACTCAAAAACTGCTTTTTTTCTGCGAGTTCATTACTGGAGTCTATTGCTCCTGCCCAGCAAACCAAGTAAATGTCTATGGATGAAGCTTTGGCTGAGTTTGGGAGGGGCAGAGGGGAGCAATGGAGCAGTGAGTCTGACTAGGAAGAAGGACATAGCAGAAACTAGCAGAAACTGAACTTAAAAACTAGATATTGCCTTTTTTTCTTCTCCAAAAGGCACTATTCGGAGATGTGTTTGTAACATGATGGTCACCAGCTCTTCTTGTGCCCGCGGTGTCCTGTACTCCCAAGACACAGACCTTTATACTAAAAGCCATTGAATTATGCACTTTAAATGGAGGAACTGTGAATTATATGTGAATTATATCTTAAGAAAACTGTTAAAACAATTTTTTTAAAAAATAGATAAGATGTTGGCTTTTACCTCCCTTATTTATCCTCCTTCTAACCTCTTTCCGTCTTCACATAGCTTCTGAGGGCCCGCAATCACACTCAGAGTGATGTTCATCATCCCTAAACCGCAAGCATTTCAACCAAAGTTACAACTTTGTTTTGACTCCAAGGCTTACAGCTTTATGCCGAGGAAAAAGAATGACTTTCCCATTATACCTGCAGGGCCGATTTTCCTTAACAGAAAAAAAAATTTTTAACATTAATGTTAAGATAGATAGATAGATAGATAGATAGATAGATAGATAGATAGATAGATATACATATACATATACATATATATATTATGGAGCAGAAGGCAATATTTTATCTACATGAGAAGGCAGTATCCACATAGTGTCTACAGTCTCTGGCTTATGGCTGCCTGCTTCCAGCTGAGGGTGAGAGGCACGTGTTCCCAGCCACTGGGAGAGAAGCTGGAAATTCCATATTAGCATCTAGTGCAGTCAGGAGACTCGGGGGCTGATCTCAATTCTAACTAGCTAAGTGATATTTAATAACTCACATTCCATTTTTGCCCTTAATTTCACATCAAAAAAATGAGATAATGGGACTAGGTGATGTCCAAGGTCAATGTCAGTCTCTTACAGTGTCGCGTTTGGTGTCATAATGAGGTAGATGAGATACTGGGCTCATATGTCAGTGCCAAGGTGCCCAGAGATACAAGAGACAACAAATTTCCCGCCTTTTAGGAACTTTTCACTTACTGGAGGGGACTAAAAGGAGAGCCACATGTAAGATTTGACAAAAATATGAAGTAAATATGTAAATCCTCCAAAGAATGCAACCGACAGGAAGCAGCTGAGAATAATGAAGGATCATATCTCTGGTCCAGATCACTTGGCTTTGACTCACCTGTGGAAAAAGAAAAAGAGTCTGCCAACCCCTTGGTACTTTGGGCAGGTCGCCCTGACACAGAGGAGTCATTAATGATCTTGAGGATGGCCTCAAATCACAGAATAAGTAACTCTCAGAGGAGAAAAGGGACCTTAGCAATCATCTATCTATATTTTGTCTTTGGGATGCTTATCTCATGATTATAATATTTTTATTTGATAGAATATCTTTAACATGATCCCCGATCCTGAGTAATCCTAACACTGGAACAGGAATGCATGTAATATCTTTCTCTTCATAGCCCAGTGGACTGGATAGGGAATGATTTGAAGACGCGTCTTATTATTAGCATGTAGTTGCATAAGATCTGCCTAGCAATAATTTCTGAAAAATCATTGCATCATGTCCCTGAAAAAATTAAGTTCTGACCTTCTCTCACAGGGCACTCGCACATTCTCCTCTCTCCTCCTTTCATCATAGGGTCTTTCCCACTCCCTGAGGCGCTTCTGAGCATTTCCACAGGTGTCGAGTCACACGCTTTTGCATGTATTAAACTTGCATGAGTTTTATAAAGAAGTGAAACTAAAAAGAAATAGGAAAAGTAACTCCCATTTAATTAATTTATTTTCATTTGTCCTGGGAAGATTTCATTTCATTAAGAAGATTTGAGTTCTATCCTCCTGGAAATGAACTAAAACTCAGTATCTCTGGGTAGGGGTAGGACCTTGGGGAAGGCCTTCCTGTGTTATACAGCGATATTAAATATTCCTCCCCTCTTTGGAGGTTTCTTCCAGTTATTCCGGGGTGCGGAAGGGAGTGGTGGTCCCTCATAGATTGTCTGAAACTGGCTGCAAAATGTGCTCATTTCATCACTAGGTGGTGCTGACACACAGGGAAGAATGGTTATGGTTAAAAAAAAAAAAAAGTAAACACAAACTATCTAAAAAGACAGAGAATTCCTTTGTTTCTGAATGGGAAAAGATCAGTTTTTGTCAAGCACACTTCAGACTAGCTTTCTGGAGTAGTAATAATCTAATTGTACTCCTTTACCTTAAATCAGCCAAATGGTCAAGACTGAATGAAAGCAGTATAATATATACTTAAGAGTGAAGGTATTCATTTATAAAGAACTATAGATCTCTCAACTATGTATTGTCAAAAAACAGAGATATGTGGTCAGGAGACTGCACTGTGTGCTATAACCAAAGGCAATAAGTTTTTGATTCTTACTCTGATATGAATGGGTCTTTGCCAGTTAGATCAGGCAGATGTGAATTTGGGTAACTTTGAATTAAATTAAGAAATCCTCTACTTCCCAACGAAACATATTGTTTTAATATATTTGGACTGATTTGAGGATGATTTGATATCATTGATGAATAATTTACTGTTTTAACTAGAACCACTAACCATGTTCTGATAAGCTAACACCTAAGTTGAGTTTTAGAATGTTGGCATTTGGAAAGGAGTACACATAGCCTGTCTCCCTTCCAGCTCCCAGAGTGATCTCCATCACATCAACAAGAGCTCTCTCAGGCTGTTTTGAACTCTTGTAGCAACAGCAAACTGACTACTCAGAGAAGCAGCCCATTATATTTCTAGACAGTTCCACTATTTGCAAAGTTCTTCCTTAGGTTGAGCCCAAGTGTGTCTCTGCTAACTTCCACTCATATATCCCCATTCTTCCTTTTTCGAATGCAGAGTACATTGCCTTTTAAAAAACATTACTGTTCCTTAAATATGTGATGGTGTTGGCCTTCTCAGCCTAAGATAGCATTTGTTTCTTTCTTTATTTTTCATATAACATGGTTTCTGAATCTATCTTGGTTAACATTCTCTGAGTTACCTTAAAATGTGTTCTGATCACACAGCCAGCAGAGTGTTAGCTGTCTTGATTTAAATTCTATGAGTCTATTAATAAAACCAAAATTTGACTAACTCTTTTCACTGTTTTCTCTTTGGGGTCTTTAGGTCAACTAAAACTCCTAAGTCATTTGTGTGGATGTGGTAGGTTAGATCAGCCCAATCTTTGTACATGGAATTGATTTTTAGAATTAAAACACACGTGTTAAGCCCTATGATTTCATGTGGGTTTAAGCTCATACCTGTGGTCTGTCAAAATGACTTAGAATTGCTTAGTTCAGACTCTGGTGCCAGACATACCTGGATTTAGAACTGTGTTCCTCCTCTCATAAGCTGTGTCATCTTGAGCAAATTACTTGCTCTCTTAAAATACTAGTTTCTTCATCTCTAAAATGGAGATATTCCTAGCTACCTTATAGGAGACTACAATTTACATGTGATAATTTTGTGGAAAAAAAGTGTATTTAACACAATATATTTAGCACAAAAAATATATTAACACAATATGGCAAGTAGCAAGTACTCAGTGTTTGTCATTATTATTAGTAATAATAATACCCTTGATATTAGCTACCCTTCCTTCTTTGTCAAATGAAAACCTGATAATCATCTCCTTTAAGACACAGACAAAATACTCACAGGGAAGTGTAAAAGAGAGATCTCCACAGTTCACCATCATAGTTCTTTTCAGGCTGATATATGCACTCATCAGCACTTTGTAGGTATAGCTCTTACCCCAGCCATGGTTGTACCCATTGGCAATCATCCAATTCATGTCTCATCCACAAGGCGATTATGATAGATCTCGTCAAAAGCTATGCTGAAAGAAAGTTTGGTTTTGATGCCTCTCTTTTTACCAGTCTAATATCCCTATCAAAAAAGGAATAAATGAAGACATGTTTTGTTTTCTGAGATCTCGGGTTGGCTCTGAGTAATCTCTGCTTTTCTAAAGACTGACAAAGGGTCTACTTAATCATCTGTTCAGTTGATGGGTGAAAGTGGTGAAATTGTGGGTTATTTCCCCCTTCGTTTCTATTATTATAATACTGTTTGTGGAGTAAATAGCTTTTTAAAATTCTGTTCTAGAATTCTGCCAGTCTTAATTGTTGAGCTGACTGGCTTATAGTTTTTTATAATATGCCCTTTTCCCCCTTTATGAGAACCGGGGCAACTTTGTTCTTCTCTTGCCTGTTAACAGTTCTTCTATTCTCCATGTTTTTTCAAAGATTATTGACAATAGTTCTGGGAGTTCTTTGAACAACTTGGGATGTAATTTGTCTAAGTCTGGAGATTTGAATTTATTAGGGGTGAAAAGAACACCACACTGGTTTCTAGCTCTAGCTTTGCCATTTGCTATCTTAGTGAGTGTGGGCAGATTTTTATTTTATTATAGCTTAAATTTCCCCATCTGTGAAATAAGGCATTTAGACCAGATGAAGTTGAAGGTTCTTTCAAGCTCTGATGTCTATGTCTCAAATAGACTAACATTTTTTTACTAATTTTTTTTATTTACCTTGACTTACAGTTTCCTCTCAATACAATTTGCTCTATACTTTTTAAATTTTGTAGATGCGTTTTAGTTTAGAATTCAGATTTACCTTAGGGTGGTACTCAGAGTCCAACACTACTGGGCCCTGACAGTTCATTCTAAGCTTATTTCCCCCTCCTCTTGGGCACATGCCTTCCTCTCCTTCAAACAGACCTGGTCACACTTCCACGTGCATTCTGCTCTGGGCTTTTGTGAAGCCCTAAGGTGGGATATTATCTCAGCCACCTCTCAGTCAGATCACCAATTCTTCTGGACTCCCAGACACATTGTGATCCTTTCTCTAAATTTCTGATGCATTCAGTGCAGGTTATCTGATACGTAATCACGATAATCACCGTGGCATTTGGGTGTGTTGTTGCATTGTACTGTTACTGATGTACACATCTAACATCAAGGGTCCCTCCCTTTTACCCTGCCCCCCTCCCCTTGTTGAGCGCTCTGTCCAAGGGATACTCAATAAACCCTGGTAGAATGCTAAATTCCAAGCCATTATCAGCTTTTCTGACTCAGAACAGTTAGGTAATTATTTTATATGTGTAAGTTTCATTTTCTTTCTAAGAGTCATAGAAGAATGAGCTCAGGTGCTTAATAATAGAAAGCATTTCATTTAAGACAAAAGATGGACTTGAGTATACAATTGATAATGAAGCCGACAATAGCTCACTTTCCTCTCCAGGCTCGCACTGATAAGAGATGTGAGACCCCAGCATCAAGATCTGGGACTTGGAGGGCAAGATCATTGCAGATGAATTGAAGCAAGAAGTTCTCAGTCCCAGCAGCAAGGAGGAGCCACCATGGCGTGCCTCTCTGGCCTGTCTGCTGATGGCCAGACTATCTTTGTTGGCTACACGGACAAACCTGGTGCAAGTGTGGCAGGTGACCATTGGCACCTTGCGAGAAATATATGACAGAGCTTTAGAAATGAAAAACTGTGTTTTCTGACTTGTAAAATAAAAAATGAATAAGAAAAAAATAAAAGAGAAACGTGTGAAAAAAAATGTTGAATGTACAAAATTACTAATTGGTTTGAGATCTAGTCTGACTGATGATGCCTATCATATCCAAATTTAATCTTCCCTATATTGGTCAGCACAGCTTAAAGCTTTGGCTTGGAAGCCAAGTTTATATTTTATCTAATAAATAGCATAGTTACACTTCTAAGTAATGGAGAAACTACTTTTGCCTGTCCTGCCTCCTAACAGGTGTACGTGCTAGCAAACATGGACTGTATAAATACGTTAGCACAGAGAAAGGGAGGGTGGGCCCTTCCCCACAACATTTGTGAAATACTTGTTCATAGTAGTTAAGTTACGATGAGTAATCTTAACTGACAGTTCAGAGCCACACCACTGTCATAAAAGCACTATAGTCATAAGAAAACACTTTTTTTTTTCCTTAGCTTTTATTCAAGAAAACACTTTTGATGAAATTGTAACAGAAGAAAATTAAACACTTTCCCAAAATGAGCTATCCCTACTCTGGCAAAGCATGTCAGAAATGGGGCTGAGATAAGGAGGTGTTTGTGCATTCAACATGCACTGAGACTCTTCTGTGAATCAGACCCTGGTAGGACAGAGGCGTTAGGGATGTGGAGACGGAGGAAAGATACACAGCCCTTGGTCACAAGAAGTTCACATCCTTGGGGGAGAGACCACCCAATAAACAGAGCGTGGCGTGTGGTGTGAGAAGCGCTGTACATGGACCGGGGCATCCACCGGGGCGGGGCCGAGTAGGAGGAGCAGGAAGTGAGGCCTCCGTGCCTGCACAGCGCTGGCCAACGCTAGCCTTCTCCTTGCCCCTGAGACCTCCCACAGGCCCGGGAAGAGGCTCAGGAACGTCTCAGGAGATCACAACCCATGCCTTAGGGTGGTCTTCCATCCCCAGAGAGAAAAAGCAGGAACTGAGAGGCCGAATCACGTACTGTTCCTCTGAAACCTGCAAACTGACAAGTCGCCTCCAGGCTTCAAAGGCGGTATTTGTCCAGTGCTTTCCTTGCCCAGGTTGGGGTGATAAGCACAAATCCCCCAGGCAAATAGGAGTAGCACCAGTGCTTAGTTAGCTCGTAATAAATGGGAGTGTTTAGAACCGTTGAACATAATGATAACACTGGAACTCATTCCCGGAAAGCAGAAGTAAAAGCGTGTGGAGAAAGGGCCAGCTCCAGGCGCCTGGCCTGAGACGCCCACTCCTGCTCTCCGGCTCCTTCGAACCCACAGCCACCCGGACACTGCACCCCCTAAGCCACACCTCCTTTTCCCCCAGACAGCACTACCCGGCGTCATTTCAAGTTAAAGAATCACTTTCCTTGGGAAATGCTATGCCCTCGAAGCCAACCTTATCCTTCCCCGGCCTGAGCCTCTGCCTCCCACCTCCCTGCCGCCGCCTCTCTCCTGGGTGTAAATCCCAGGCCAGCCCCTTGTCAGGACCATGGCTGCTCCACAGCTTATCCTCTGGTGATGGGGTGGGCACCCTTCCCTTCTGCTCCCCTGCCGAACCTTACCCCCTCCAAGGGGACAGGGAGACATCACCCACTCCTTCCACCTGAGAAAGCGGAGGCCCGGAGAGTCCAGCCACGTGTCTAAGGTCATACTTCTAGTAAGTTCCCCGCGAACCTGGAGCAGGAAGGGTGCCCCGCGCCGTGTGGGAGCCTCTGAGCTGTCTGCACATCCTGCCTCCCACCACCAGAGACCGGCCTCCACGTCCACTGCTGCTTCCTTCTGCTCACAGAGGGTGACCCAGGCTCCCTTGGGACTGGGGCATCATGGGTCCAGGAGGAAAAGGAGAATTTCCCAAAGGGCTTCTTCCTACTGGGAAACCTCTTACCACAAAGAAGGGGAGTGGGGCTGAGGGTTAGGCAACCATGTGAAAAAAAAAAAAAATGCTCCTTAAATACTTTCAGGAGATCCCAGCCGTGTGAAAATGAGTTCTGTGGAGTAGATGGGGAATGGGACCCAGGCTCTGCGTGTTACCAGCTCCTGATCTGGGCCCCAGAAATGTCTCCGAGATCCCCTTTCTGCAACTGTAAAACAGAAACAGTCAATACTTACCTCATCAGTTTGTTTTGAAGAGTGAATCTGATCATGCATGTCAAGCATGTGGCCCAGTGACTGGTATATTTCAAATACTCAGAAATATCCACTTTATTACATGAAAATGGGTTTGTCTTAAGTGGAAAATAAAATTTTTTTAAAGTCTATTTTTTCAAACTTTATTTTCTTCACTTTAATGTATTGATTAATATATTTATTAATGTATTAATAAATAAATACACATATCTTTAAAATATACAAAAATTGAAGTCCTTTCTACAGTAAGAATTTATCTCTGAAGGCTTACTGAGACCTCCTCTAAGAGCATCAGAGGATAAATAGAAGAAGAGGGGGCACAAATCTGTTCTTTGCCACTGTGGCTGAAGTTTTGGGCTCCAAGTGTCCATGAAGGTCTTTATAAGATGGCACTAGGAGGAGGGTGTAAGACCCAAAACACAATGCTTTGTTATTCCCTAAATGTGCAGGTTCCAGCCCGGTAGTCTCCATCCATCCCAAGAGGAAACTCTTGGACTTCTCCCTGTTAGAACACCTTGCAGAGACACATTTACATGCAGACTTGGAGGCAGGTGGAAAAGTAAGAAAAACAATGACCAAAGCAACAGAGGCTCAACACCTATATGTTCCCCTTCACAATCTGTCCTCCCAGCCATGGAAGCTCCTCCCCGGACAGACCTGGGGGACTTTAGGACACAATACACCTCACTTTCTTATTTCTCATTGTGTACAATCTTGCCAGAAGGCTGTGGGACAAATGAAAGGTCTTGAAATGTCCTTCCCCTCACCCCTTAGAAGTTCCAGCTATGCTACAAGAAAGTCTAGACAAAAATCCTCTGAGAACCGTGTAAGCACACTACCGCCTCCGGTGGCTCTTGCCCCTTCCTCTCTGGGATCTCACGCTCTCTGTGGGTCCCTCTTCTGATATCATCCTGGAACTCTCTTAAAATGTTTTGCTTGGTCCTTATAGGCATTATATGGCTTTTCATTCTTTAAATCACATCTTAAACCCCTGCAATTAAGCATCTGCCCAACTTCCTGTATTGTAACTGTTCCCTCAAAAACCAGTGACCTCCTTCTTCTTAAATCTGGTGACTATTAAGCCACCACTGCCCCTACCTTCTTGGCCTCCTTGAAGCTGGTGATCTAACCGGTGGTTCCTTCCTTCAAGAAGCACTCTCCATTCCATCCTCTCTTGCATGCTCCACTGTCTTTACTTCTTTGAGTGAGAGAGTAGGTGTGAACTGACAGTTTAAGGAATAATCTTCTTCTGTCTTTGCTTCCTTCCCCACCCCAACCAACACACATGCACATATGCTCCCTGGGGTGGGTGTCCTGTAGGTTCACTCCTTGGCTTGTCCTTCTCTCTCTCTTTCGATTTCCACCTAATTCTCACCCCACCCCCACCCCTGACCCCTTGCTCTCAGTGAATTCATCCAATCTCTTTTGCCACCATCTGTGATAGCAGCTCCCACAGTCTTCATTTCTTCATTTTTAAACCCTTTCAGGGTTTAAAAGGTGCTTCCACTTGGTATCCTCTTGGATTCAGTTACTGAAACTATACATAGACAGCCTCTCGATGGGCTTTGGACTTATATCTCTGAGTTTTCCCTTTTTTGCCCATCTCAGTTTTAGCTTGTTGACGAGATCTGCTATAATTATTGTATAAGTTTCTGTCACTCAGCTTTATACCATTACCATGAATGAGCTGGCCCTGCTCCTGGCAAATGCCACTCTCCCTGCATGCTCACTACATCTCATCCCTCAAATCATCACAGCTATTCTTGCCTGTCTTTTGAATCATCAGTTTTTCTCTCCCATCTTAAACATACACACACACACACACACACACAACCACACACACAACCACACACACACACACAGAGAATCTCTTGTAACCTCACTTCCTCCTTCAACTACCATCCAATTTCTCTCTTCCTCTACACAGAAAAACTTTTCAAAATAGGTGTTTACACTCAAAGTCCCCAAGCTCTCTTCTGCCATGTTCCCTAATTAGGATTTCATAGCACCCCATTCTCCCACTCCCTCCACTACTGCCAAAGCTGTCCTTATCATGATCACCAAAGTTCTCTCCATTACTACATCCTATGGTCATTTCTAATTCCTCATCATACTGAATGAACTTCAGCAGCATTGAACAGAGTTAATCACCCCATTCTTTGATTTACTTCCTTCACTTGGCTTCTTTATATTTTCCTTCTTCTTTCCTGAATACTCCTTTTCAGTTTCCTTTGCTGATTTTATCTTATTCACACTTTTAAATGTTAGAATGTCCAGGGCCCAGTCCTGCACCCCTTTTCTTTTTAAAATACTCTCTCTTCCTTGGTGAACTCATCCAGTCTATGATTTTAAGTATAATCAATACACTTATGATGCCCTCATTTATAATTACATGTATATATACTAATTGCTTATTCACAATCTCTTTCAGTGTTTAATAGGCACCTGAATGTAGCCAAGACAACTCCTAGTCTTGATACCAAAACCCACTCTTCCCACAGCCTTCCCCACCTTAGTTGACCACATTCTGCTGGTTGTTCAGAGTAGAATCTTACAGTCCTACTTTTCTCTTTCTTCTCATACTCTACTTTGATCCTTCTGCGAACCCCGTTCTCTTTACCTTCAAAATATGTGCACAATATAACCACATCTCACCACTTCCAAGGCTACCTCCTTAGTTCACCTCCATGCAGTAGCTTCTTAACTGGACTTCCTGTTTCTACAGAGCTCTTGGAGTGATCCTGTAAAGTGTAAGTTTGATCATGGCACTTCCCTACCTCCCATGACAATCAGAGCAAAAATCAAAGTGTTTACAATGGCCTGCAAGTCTCTCCATAACCTGGGGCCCCGTTACCTGTCCTGACTCCCTTTCTATCTGCTCTATTGCCTATTCTACTGCAGCCATGCAGGCTTTTGTCCCATCTCAAACATGCTAAGCATGGTGCCACCTCAGGGTCTGCATTTGCCCTTCCCTCTCCTCTCTTTTTCTTTTTTTTTTTTTAAGCAAGAAAGACAGCTACAGGCAGGCAGATAGGGACAGACAGACAGGAAGGGAGAGAGATGAGAAACATCAATTCTTCATTGTGGCACCTTAGTAACACATTGATTGCTTTTTCATATGTGCCTTGACCAGAGACTGCAGCTGAGTCAGTGACCCCCTGCTCAAGCCAGCAACCTTGAGCTTCAAGCCAGCAACCATGGACTTTAAGCCAGCAACCTTTAAACTCAAGCCAGCCACATGGGGTCATGTCTATGATCCTACACTCAAGCCAGTAACCCCGTGCTCAAACTGGTGAGCATGCACTCAAGCCGGCGACCTCGGGGTTTTGAACCTGAGACCTCTGCATCCAGGCCAATGCTTTATCCACTGTGCCACTTCCTGATCAGGCTATTGTTTTTTTTTTTTTAATGGTCAGTCTTTTACTACTGAAATGTAAGCTCCATGATAGCAGGGATTTTTGTCTGTCTTGTTCACTTCCAAATCCTCATTTTAATGTGTCAAACATATAGTAGACACATAATAGGTATATATCAACTGACTATCTGAATGAATGAATAAATGGCTTTTCTTCTTCAAAATGATATTTAGATTCCTCCTATATTCTTCATTCTTACTATAAGTCCTGGGTTGGAACTTGCCTCCCCAGGTCTGTATTACTATAATATTCAGTGTGCTGGTATCCTTACAGTAACAGAACCAAGACCAAGAGGGAGGTTTCCTGGTTCCCAGCTTAGGTTTCTCCACTCTACGGTCCATTCAGCTTTATATATATATTTTTAATTTATTCATTTTAGAAAGGAGAGAGATAGGAGAGAGAGAAGGGGGGGGAGGAGCAGGAAGCATCAACTCCCATATGTGCCTTGACCAGGCAAGCCCAGGGTTTCGAACCGGCTACCTCAGCATTTCCAGGTTGACGCTTTATCCACTGCGCCACCACAGGTCAGGCCTATATTTTTAATGTTCTCTTAGAAGTGTCCAGCCACAATGGCTAGCTTAGCCGGAGACACTGGGAGAGCATGGACTTTGATCAAGCTTGAGACCCCTATTCCATAGATCATAGAAAGAAACTCTGTTGCCCATTCTTAAAGGTTTTTTTTTAATTATTTAAAAATTTTTCTTAAGTGAGAAGCAGTGAAGCAGAGAGACAGACTCCCATGTGTGCCCTGACCAGAATCCACCCAGCAAGCACCTACCAGGCAATGTTCTGCCTATCTGAGCATTGCTCCATTGCTTGGCAACCAAGCTATTTTAGTGCCTGTAGCAGGCCATGGAGCCATCCTCACTGCACAGGGCCAACTTGCTTGAACCTTTTAAGCCATGGCTGTGGGAGGGAAAGAGAGGGAGGGGGTGGAGAAGCCAATGGTCACTTTTTCTGTGTTCCTTGACCAGGAATTGAACCTGGGATATCCACACGCTGGGCTGATGCTCTACCACTGAGCCAACCGGCCAGGGCCTCTTAGAGGTTTAAGATCTTGTTAGATTCTGTGATTTAGGAAACACAGTACAAAAAGTGAGTACATTAGTGGGAATGGAGGAACCTGTGACAAGTTCAGTAAAATAAGCACATTTTTTCAGAAACCTCTTGAGTTTTTGAGAACCCTATTTCCAGGGGAATAATAAGGCTGAATTGAGTGTAAGAGACATATCTGCTTTTTATAAGCTTTGCTCCCATCTTTTCCATAAAGAAGAAGACTTTCTTTCTGAAACCAGGAAAAACAATGGCTCAGCAGCATGGCCCAGGGTCCTACAAACTCGAATACCTAGCAGGACCAAGCAGAGAATATAAATGAAGGAAGAAGTGAGGATATGAAAACCTGGAGAGGGATAGAAGAGGATCACCCCTATTCAGTTTGGCCAATGGTTGACATGGGGCAAAATGCTGGGTCTAAAGATTTTTTGAAAACTGGAAATCTGAAATTTGATGCAAAATCTCCTAAATTGTAAATGTCGGCAATATATTTAGAGTTTTAAAAATCCTGTGTGGCCCAAAAAACTCATCCCTGGGCTGAGTAGTTCTGTGAGTAGCTTACCTACCAAAGCATGAGAAGTAGAATCATACTGACTGAATTCAACTCGGGGCTCTCCACCTATGGGATCACAAAGTTATTTCAAGTTACTTAACGTAAGCTTTATTCTTTCCATTTCTAAACTCAAGAAAATGTTTGTAGGATTGATGTGAAGATTAAATGAAATAATGTAGTTGGTACCCAATATTAATTTCTCTTCTTTCTTTAATCTCTGCCTTCTCTTCTCTCTCGTTGCATGATAAACTGTAAAGAAACAGCTCCTTCACACTTTTATTTGGAGCACATTACGCAACACTTTTTACCATTTCTCGTTTTTCTAGGAAAATTGACCATGAAGAACCTAAATGCACAGTACCAGTTGCTTAGCAGACCTTATTTGCACCTGTGATAGGAAACAAGCCTGAACAGGTTTCATTGTTGTGCTGTTTTGTTTTTTAAAAGATAAGAGGACATAGGCCCTGGCCGGTTGGCTCAGCAGTAGAGCGTCGGCCTGGCGTGCGGGGGACCTGGGTTCGATTCCCGGCCAGGGCACACAGGAGAAGCGCCCATTTGCTTCTCCACGCCCTCCCCCTTCTTCCTCTCTGTCTCTCTCTTCCCCTCCCACAGCCAAGGCTCCATTGGAGCAAAGATGGCCCGGGCGCTGGGGATGGCTTCTTGGCCTCTGCCCCAGGCGCTAGAGTGGCTCTGGTCGCGGCAGAGCGACGCCCCGGAGGGGCAGAGCATCGCCCCCTTGTGGGCAGAGCATCGCCCCTGGTGGGCGTGCCGGGTGGATCCCGGTCGGGCGCATGCGGGAGTCTGTCTGACTGTCTCTCCCCGTTTCCAGCTTCAGAAAAATACAAAAAAAAAAAAAAGATAAGAGGACATAATAACTATTAAAGAAACATCTCTTCCAAAATTAAATTCTGACAATGCAATCTCCGGAGATGCTGCCTAGGAAGCGAAGGGAAGACCCAGAGCCAGCAGAGGAAGCCCTCTGGCACTCTCGGGGTTTCAAAGAGCCCTTACAAAAGTGGCAAGGAGGAGCACAGAACTTGAGAGGAAAAGCAAAGAGTGTCACAGGCTTGTAGTCATAGTGTTAGCAAGGCCGGGGCTCAGAATGAGCTGAGACTTGCAAAAAGTGCTCAGGAACAACAAGAAAAGCTTTATGCAACTATGTTCTGAGCAGGAAGAATAGGCGAGGGCCAGCGCCAGTGCTTGAGGCAGATGGTGTAACGCTAGCAGATGACAGATACCAAGCAGAATTATTCACCTCCTACCTAACTTCCATTTTCTCTCTCTCCAGGAAGGATCTTCAAACTGGAAAGGTTAGGATAAACATGGTTAAAAGAAAATTGCAGGTCTAGTTGTGAAATGCCTTAGAAAATATATAACTTACCTCTAAATAAGCTCAGATGTCTAGGCCCTGACAAATTGCATCTCTGGGGACTAAAATAACTTGTAGATTTAATCACAGAACCATTGTCAGCAATCTTTCAGCAATCTCAGGAGTGATGCCAAAGGATTAACAAAGGGCAACTGCCCGAGTTGTCAAAAGGGGAATATGTAGGTTCTGGAAAGTTTGCACTGTTGCATATGACTTTGATCCCCAGCAAACTCTAACTTGGGTTATTAAAGAGTTAGATTGTAATCGCTTCAGAAAGGAAGTGGTGATCTCAAGAAGCCAGCACAAGTTCATGTAGAACAAACCACGTCATACAAACATCATTTACATTTTTTTCTCTTTTGAAAGTTTACCAAAACTCACTAGTTTGTCCCAGAGGTAGTGACTCTTTGAGCAGGGTTTTTGACTAAGTTTCTCATGGTAAGATGAATGGGTAAGGACTAGATGATCTATCATCTGGGTGAAGGCAGAGCTGGGCAAAGCTTTGTATTTGGAAAGCACTGACTGACTGAGCCAAGACACCCAGAGGGAGGTACATAGAAGAAGAGGCCACTGGTCCTTGTATGGGGACCTGTCCCATTGAAAATCTTCCAATGACATGATAGACATGACAATGTATAAATGTGGCATGAACTGAAATGAAGAAGTATGAATAATAGTCTGCCTGATGGAAACAGGATATGATTTATCTGAACAAGGAACCAAAACAAACACAATGGAATTTAATGGGGGAAAGTGAAAGTTAGTCATTTAAATTTTTTAAAAAATAACTCAGTTGTTCAAACTATTGACAATAGTTACTGTGAAGGAGTCTGAAGATTTTAGTTAATAGAAAGCTCAATAAGAGTAAGAAATTCTGACACAGCTACAAAAAAACAAAACCAAACCCACATACTCATATTTGTTAGGCAAGATGAGGGGAGCTCAATGGCCACACTGAGGGCGGCTGAGGTGGGGGCTGCCACTGTCCCATCTGCATCAAGGTTGGTTCTAGATACCATGTTTCTCCTTTACATTAAGCTTTGTAGACCTTCGTATTTTTTTTATTATAAAAGCAAAGTACATTTATTATAGAAATCTTAGAAGTGTAGAAAAGTAAAAAGAAGAAAACAAAAATGGCCTCCTTTCAACATTTAGCTATAACTATTGTTATAATTTTTGTAAGTGTTAAGTCTTTTTTTATGTGAGATGGAGGCAGATGAAGGGAAGTATTAAAAATGAGGCTTATAGAGAGTTTATATTCTTTTTAAAATATCAACATTATATCCTGACTTATTTTTCCAATGAGTTATATATTCTTTAAAAACACAGTTTTAATAGTGACCCAATCTACTATCATATGCATATGGGTTAATTTGTTTAAACTGACTGACTTTCTGAACACTCAGGTTGTTTCCATTTAGAAATGGTGGCAGGGAGGCAGCACCAGATTTTAAAAAGGAGATGGATAAAGGTAGTGAGTGTTCTGGGAGGTCAGCCAGTTTAATGAAGGGTCTTAGAAATCATGTCGTGAGAGGAGCAGTTAAAAGAATGCTGAGACACTGTTCATCCCTGGGAGGTGGGCGGAGAGCCCCCTAATAGGCTGTTTTCAAACTCCTGATGAGCTGTCAAAAGGGACAGGGAGTGAATTTGAGTTGTGTTCCTCCAGAAGGCTGACTGAGACAAATGGAAAGATCTTGGAAGGAGTCTGATTTCAGGTCTATTTATACTGATTCCTGTTGTTCCCCATGGGCTGAGGTGCTGGGTGAGGCAGTCGCACCTCCATCATGGGAAGCGTTCAAACAGAGTCAGGATGGCCACCTAGGGCAGGAATCTGTAGAGAGGATTCCTCCACTGAGTGGGAGACTGAAATAATAACCTCAAACATTCCTTCCAACAGGCAGATTTGGTGTTTCTTTGTAAGTTATAAAGCTGCTCTCCTCTGCCCTTGCTCACATGAAGAATTTAGGGCAGGTGAGGAGCAGGATGTCAATGTCATTAACTTTCCTGCCAGGGTAAACATTGTAACAGAGAGATACAATAGACCTCTTGGTACTTGGTATTGGCTCACATCTAGATAGCATTTCATAGTCAACAAAGCGTTTTTCATATAGACCATATAACAATTCTTGTGACAGCTTTGTGAAGTAGGTAGTTTCATGATTCCACTTTTAAAGATTGGAAAATTAGGGTTAGGGTGCTAATATGACAAAGTCCAGTGTTCCAGTTCTAGTTTCCTGGCACTTCCCATGACAGGTGCCACTCTTCTGGCATGTGTCCCCGGTGTGCTCTTCTTGGGCTGCCACGTGAAGGTCCTTTGTCCTTTGTACTGTGTGCATTCAGTATCTCTGCAGCTAGATTTAAAAAATACTTTAGGATAGGATTATAGGTTCTTTTTCATGCACACTCCATCCTCTTGCTTCCGATGGTCTCTCTAAAATGCAAATCTTATCATGCCAGCCCCTGGTTTGGAATTCTCAGCTTCCCATTGCCCTCTACAGTGACTCTTACCTTACTTAGAAGGGGACGGAGAAGAGATTGGTGTGCTTTTATTGTCTTATAAGGAAGAAGAAGGATGGTTGGAAGCATCAGTAGCCATATAACATGATCTGCAAAGAAAACCTAAAGCAATTACATTATAAATACATGTTTTTCTTGGTAGAGATATGTAGGCAATACATAATTCTCAACTTTTTAAGAGAACATATTATATTGAGAATGCAGAGGAGTGCATAAGATTTTATTTTATCCAAGGGAGTCATAAGTTTTAGTTTGAAAAACACTGATGTAAGGGATGAAATAATGCCACCTCCTTCAGATATCAAATTTCCAAATATGTTTAGGCCTGCATCTTTGTTCTCCATCTTCTGCTGGTGTCTGGTTTAGGTGTCAAAGTAATTCCAGCTCAATTATTATGGCTCTGTAAGATGTTTTAACATCTGGTGGGACAAGTGCCCTGCATTTTTTCCCTCCAAAATTATTTTAGCTATTCTTGGCCCTTTGTTCTTCTATATTAATTTCAGTATGAGATTTTTAAGTTCCTTTAAAAAAAAACCAACTTATATCCATTTTGATTGTAATTACACTGAAATTGTAGATTTTTATTGGGGGAGAGATGACAACCTGATATTGAGTTTTTCCATCCATTTCCTCAAGCTTGTCAGGGCCTGTTGATCGTCTACTCATCAAAACCAGAAGCATGTGTTCCCATGATAGGGACCGGAAATATGACCCCTTTCCGGCCGCCCTGCTGCTAGGCATGGCCTCACAACTTAATCCTGAGCAGTAAAGCATGAAATGAAGTCTTATGAGAAAAGTTTGATAAAATGAATGTGTAAAGAGAAATTTCTTTTAATTCTTTCAGAACAGGTCTGTATGAAGAGGACTTGACACATAGATAATAGCTAAGACATCCAACCTACAACTACAGAAGGACAAATCGGAGGACAATAGCTTTACTGGAGATGGTGCGGTAAGAAGATGGGAAGAGTCTGAGTGTTTGATGATGCCTTTCAGTTGCAGAATTGACCAAACCTGCACCCACCTATGCTAGATTCCTTGTTACCCAAAATAGTAAATATTCTTATATTTCAGGCACTTCTTGTTGGGTGTCTGTTAATTACATGGGAAAGCATCCTAATTAATATGACACATCTATTTTCATTTCCCTTATAATATTTCACCATTTTTTCCATAGGCATTGTTCATTTTTATAAGCAAGACATTTTTAAAAATTACATTTCTAATACTCTGTTACTGTTGATTAAGGAGGCTACTGATTTGTCAATCTTATATCCAGCTTAGTGATCACTCTTATTAATTCCAAAAGTTTATCTATAAAATCTTACAGACTGTTCCATCACTTGTAGATAAACAGATTTTCTTTTTCTTTTTCATAAATCTATTATTCATTTTCTTTATCTTATTGTATTAGCTAAAACTTCTAGTATAGTACTGAAAAGAATCAGCCTGACCTGTGGTGGCACAGTGGATAAAGCGTCAACCTGGAAACACTGAGGTTGCCGGTTCAAAACCCTGGGCTTGTCTGGTCAGGGCACATATGGGAGTTGATGCTTCTTGCTCCTCCCCCTTCTCTCTCTCTCTCTCTCTCTCCCCTCTCTATAATGAATAAATAAAATCTTTAAAAAAAATTAAAAAAAAAAAAAGAAGCACTTATATAGTGAACAGTTCTGTCTCCTCCTGAGTGCTAGGAAGGCTTATTAAGTTTCACCTTTCAGGACCACTGCATGGTTCTACTACAGAGGGCTCTGTTTACATCACCTGCCCATTAGGTATGATTTTGTTATATATTCTTATAAAATATTCTTTATTAGGTTACAATGCTCCTTTTTTGTACCAATTTGCATTAGGCTTGGCTGCAAGTTAACACAAAAAAACTAAATGGTAGTATATTAAACTATGATAGAAGTGTATTTTCCATTGAGGAATTCAGAGGTAATCAGTCCAGGACACAAACAGTCTGAATACTCCAAGTTCCCATTTTCATGTTGCTCCACCATCTTAACAGTCAAGGTGGAAAAGATAAGCTTTTCCCAATAAATGAAGAAAAAGCATTCAATAGAATTTATCATTGACTTGTGTTTTAAAAAAGAAAACTTAAGAAATGAGAACTAGAAGTTATGGCTGACATTACTAATTTCACCCCAGTATTTGCTCTCCTCTTGTTTCATTGTAAAAGAAATTTCAATCTTTTCTTCTGAATTCCAAATTTATTTGCATAAATTTATCAACTTTCTCTTAGGATTTATTTAATTTCTATTTTCATGTAATATGGTTTTGCTCCCGTTTTATGTTCTTGATATTGTTTACCTGTCCTCTTTATTTTCTTGATTAGTTTAGCTACACATTTTTCTTTTATTAAAAAATTTTAATTTTAATTGTAGTTTTTTGTATTGTTTGTTTCATAATTCACTGATTTCTAATTTACCTTTATTTCCTTCCTTTTGTGATTTTAAGGCTCTTTCTTTCCCAACCCTCACCTTGTTTTATGAGCTGACTGCAAACTCATATACTTTTTTTAATCTTTTTTTAATAAATTAATTATAGGTTCTAATTTTACCTTTTAATTCTACACTGACTGCATCACATATTTTTATGTGATCTTTTCATTTCCACATAGTTTATATTTTGGGCATTCTATTATGATTTTCTCTTGAACCCAAAAGTTATTTAGGAGAGCATTTCTAAACATGTGATTTTTAACTTATTTTTATAACTCTTCCTTTGTTTTGGCTTTTAAGGGTCTTACTTAATTGCACAAAAAATATGTGTAATATAAATTATTTAAAAAGTATCAAAGTCTTCTCTGTGATATGCAAATGTTTGCAAATGTTCTATGTTAGCATGAAAACAAATTATAATCTTCATTGTGTTCAGGGTCCCATATAAAGCTATTAAATAAATTTATATACTATTTCATTAAATATTTTATAGTCTTGTATTTATTTATTTTTTTTGGTGCTTTGGGTCATCATTTTTTGTGAAAATTTACTACAGTGTGTATAACATGATCAGTTTTTCGCTTTTATATAATATAAAGCCATGTTGTTTAGTTTATGCCAAGGTCATGATTGGTAGAGAATAATGTATTTCGTTATTATATAGCGTCTCTCTTTTTTTTCTTGTTTGTTCTTTTTATCATAAATTCCATTGTGTCTAATATTAATATTGCTACTCCACATTATCTTGAAATTTGAATGATCTACCTTTTATCCCCACCCTTTATTTTCAACCTTTTGGATTGATATTGTTTTAGATATACGGCTTTCTTGTCAATTGTATCTGTTGCTCTCTCTCCCTCTCTCTCATTCATTTTGATAATCTCTGCTTTCCATTCTTGGTTTTAATTAATTTGTATGTATAATGCATTTTTATTATCTTAGTTAATTTTTTTTTTTTTTTTTTGCATTTTTCCGAAGCTGGAAACGGGGAGGCAGTCAGACAGACTCCTGTATGTGCCCGACCGGGATCCACCCGGCATGCCCACCAGGGGGCGATGCTCTGCCCATCTGGGGCGTTGCTCTGTTGCAACCAGAGCCACTCTAGCGCCTGAGGCAGAGGCCACAGAGCCATCCTCAGCGCCTGGGCCAACTTTGCTCCAATGGAGCCTCGGCTGCGGGAGGGGAAGAGAGAGACAGAGAGGAAGGAGAGGGAGAGGGGTACAGAAGCAGATGGGTGCTTCTCCTGTGTGCCCTGGCCGGGAATCGAACCTGGGAGTCCTGCACGCCAGGCTGACGCTATACCACTGAGCCAACTGGCCAGGGCCTTACTTAGTTCATTTTTAATGGATACAATTCCTGTTTCCTCTCTTTAATTTTCTTAAACTCACTGTTTAAGTCTTTGTCAGACTGCTTCATAAAATTGTTTAGAGTTGGAATAAATTATTGATTCTGTTGACTATTTTGGGGGGCATTAATTTTCTACACATATTCTCAAAAGTCTGAAGGCTTGTTTTATATGAGAGGCTTTTTGTTTTGTTTGTTTTTCGGTCTCTTGCACCCAGCCTAGTGTTTTTCGGATGCTTCCACCCAGCACCATGGCCCCTGCCCCTCTGTTCACAGACAGGGTCAGATGGTTTCTGGGGCTCCTAATTCACAGCAGTAATGAGAGTATTACCGAGTCGGTCACAGAACCCAGAGCAATTCCTTATAAGAAAGCTGGGTCTTAGGTCTCTCACCCCCTAGACCCATCACTCCTGAGAGTCTGACCCTGTCTTTAGGCAGTTAGCCTGCACAAACATTTCATCTCTGTTAACTGGAGAAACCAGGTCTCTTTCTGCTACTGCCTGCAAGCCCCATGACTTCATCCCCACTCATTGCTTCCTAGATCCATAAAAATATTTTTTCTTGTTTTTGAGTTGGACTATTTCTTATTTTTTCTTTTTATACTTTGTTGTTCTCCACTTTGTACTTAGAGCACAAGAAATATGTAAGAAATATAAATTAAGAGGTGCCAACTTGACTGTAGGTCCATTTTATAGTTATTTCCCTAAAAATTATAAACTCCTTAGGCTGGCATTCAAGGTCTTCTGTATTTCAGATCCACCCCACTCCACTGACAGCCACCCTGCAGCCCACTTCCCTGAAGTCACCTACTGTCCCTTAAACATGGCATGTGCTTTTATTCTTCTGAATATTTACCTATGCTGTTCTTTCTGGCAGGCTGGCCTTCCTGCCATACCTTTCATCTTCAAGATCTTGATCAAAAAATCATTTCAGTTGGGAAGTTGGCTCCAGATCCTACAGCTAAGCTATTTATTTCTTCTCTGTGCAATGCACTCAATACATGTGAACTGTGTAAATAAATGAATGAATCATATGGTGTGCAAGATTGAGAAAACACCCAGTACCTGTGGTTTACTGCCATATTGTTACTTCCATGGTCAATTTCTGTTTATCTAAGAACCTGCTCGGAGCAACTGTAATGTATTATATTTTCCCAGTACATTTAGAAATAAAGGGATAGCAGTAGACACAGTTTTTTATGAAGTTTTTTGTTTCATATCATGGCCATTAAGCTAACTCTGCAAGAAGCCAGTTAAGACAGCCCAATACAACATGCCTATTGTAAAAGTGTGGCTTTTACGACTATGTGGGCAAAATGATTAAGGCAACCATCTCATTTCCTTCCTCAACTTCATGATGGTCTTTTAAAAGGAGGAGAGGAGATGTTAACATGAGCTTTATTTGTTTCCTTTTTAGAAAAGTTAAAAGTATGGAAAAAAGTTTAAATACTTCAAGCTCTAGTATGTTTAAATGCTTTAACATCTATAAAACTCAATTGTATCTCTATTTATTATGATTCTGTCTCAAGAGAAGGGTTTCTTTTTTGGGTCCCTTTTTGACAGGGAAAGGATCATTTATCAAGGAAAATGGAACCAAATGCCATATTTTTTGAGCAAAAATGTTTACCTAATTGTCATGTTTTGGGGAATCCTTCAGGATACTATTTCTTTCCCAGGAACAGAATGAAGGCTCTGCGATGTGGGAGGAACAAAAAGGGTTTCGGTCCAGGGGGAGTTACATGCCCTTCCTTTCCGCCGGCTCAGTTACAAGGCTATGGCAAAAACAGAAATCCAACTGAGTAACATTTTTGTTCTAAAATCTAAAATTTATCTCAAGTCTCTGTCTCTTCTGGGGAGAGAAACTAAATGTATTCTAACAAGCAATTAAACAAACAAAATATCCCCTAAAAACCACAGACTCCTCTGGAGCCTGTCTACACCCTCCCCCCTCACTGTATCCCTCCCCACCAAAGCCCGAGTCAGTGGGACCTCCTCCCCAAACCCACACTCACCTGGTCCAGTTAGCATCACGGTAGGGCTTGTTCTGTCCACACAGGCGATGTGTTAGGCAAAAGTCACACATGGAAAACATGGGCAAGAGAACTAGAAAGCAAATTAAAGTTATCTTCTCATCTAACTTCAGAACTTTGCTCCTTGATTCCAATAGTCAACACAGATTTCTGAAAACCTGAAATATAACTTACGTGAGATTTTTTTTCTTCCTAATGACTCTGAAAAACATTTTTTTTTCTCCAAATCACTATTTCCCTCCATATTCCTAATTTGATCTCAAAGCTTTATTCATTTACTTCATTGAACGGAAAATCATTAGCTACACACTCTGCTATCTGCTACATTTCCTATAGATATACACTTTGAATCCATGGTGAGCCTTTGTAAAGGACTTAGCATTTAGGCAGTTTAGGATTCTGAATCAATTTCAACGTCTACAACAAGCATCCAAAGTTGATAAATTGTCATTTCTCCTTGTATGATCAACCATCACCTTGTACTTGAGGCCGTGGTACATCCCAGAGAAGGGACTAAGGAGGGGGGACATGGGATATTTTATTTACAGAGAACATATCTGAAAGTATCTTTTGGTTTATTGTCTTGAACTTTTATGCTAAGCAACTGTGAATGTTTAAAGAGGAGAGCAAAAATAAATAACCAGTTAGAGAAAGAAGTACTACCTAAAAAAAAAGGTATCAGTCCCAGCTCTTAGATACATGATTGTGCTACATTTATCTTCATTTCATCTGAAATCACATCCAGGAGCCTTTGCTAGGTACTAGGCACCATGTGAAGTTCTAGAGCAGTGCTGTCCAATAGAAATATAATGAAAGTCACATATATAATTTTAATGTTTCTAGTAGCCACGTTACTATTAGAAAGAAAGTATGAATGTGGTCTGGCCCAGCCAACCTCCAACCTCACCCCCTCACTCCCACCTCTCTCATGAACCTCAGCCTCCTTGCATTTCAAGTTCTCCCACAAGCCAGTTTCTTCCTCCTGGGGGCTTCTAAGCATATGTCGCTGCCTGGGGGTCCCTCCTCTGTCTCTGTCACAGTTCCTTGTCATTTGGTAAAGAGTAATAAGTGATGGCTGAGAGGAGCTGGATGTGTACTCAATATTTAAGAGAGCTTGCACTTTATGAAAAATAGGAAATAATACTTTCATCCAATGGTAGAATTTGGGATTCCAAGAGGACTTGCATCTAGGATTGTGTAGATTGTTTTTGACATGTAGCTTGAAGTTAAGGGGGTGAGTGAGATTGTCAACACACTGTGCGCTTTTCTTCCCAAGCCATGAGCCCTGGCACAGAGCTGTGTCTTCCCGAAGAAAAGAATGACTTTTTTAATTTTCCCATAGCCACTGTAATAGCCAGTGACATCCTTGTGTTTAAGGGGCTCTGTGATGGGGGAGAGACCTTGTTGACCCCTCTTTAAATGTGTCTTAACACTGTCACTATATAAGTTCTATTTAACTAGGAAGTGCATATTTGTGTATTTGTAACAATTTCTAGATCTTGACTATGAGAGTCTCCTGGGAAGAAACAGAAAAAGAATAGAAATATCAATCATGGCCTGACCTGTGGTGGGGCAGTGGGTAAAGCTATTCCACTGGAATGCAGAAGTCTTCAGTTCAAAACCCCAGGCTTGCCTGGTCAAGGCACATACAAGAAGCAACTACCATGAGTTGATGCTTTTACTCTTCCCATTTCCCTTTCTCTCTCTCTCCTCTATCTAGAAAAATCAATGGATAAAATCTTAAAAATAAATAAATAAAAAAAGATCCTGACCAGGCAGTGGTGCAGTGGATAGAGCATCGGACTGGGATGCAGAAGACCCAGGTTCAAGACCCCAAGGTCGCCAGCTTGAACGGGGGCTCATCTGGTTTGAGCAAAGCTCACCAGCTTGGACCTAAGGTCGCTGGCCCAAGCAAGGGGTTAGTTGGTCTGCTGTAGCCCCACAGTTAAGGCACATATGAGAAAGCAATTAATGAACAACTAAAGTGTCGCAACGAAAAACTGATGACTGATGCTTTTCATCTTTCTCTGTTCCTGTCTATCTGTCCCTATCTATCCCACTCTCTCTCTGTCTCTGTAAAAAAAAAAAAAGAAAAGAAATATCAATCATATCAACATATCTTATTTTGGGCCCAACATGGATCATCTTTGCCTTGAGACTCTGGTCCCCTGGCACTCACATGGAGTTTCCCACGGCAGCACGGGGGATGGGTTTCTGCTTCATACTCTCTCCGAAGTGTGCCTTATTGAGAATTAGAGGAGAAAAGAGTCACAACCAGATGTAGGAGGCCTTCTGGAGGAAGGTCTGAGGGACATGGTCTTGGGGACCACTATCCTGGTGTTAGAAAACCTCCCTTACAATCCACCCCCACTTTATAAATTCACATCATTTAAAATTTCCCAAATTTCTCCCAACCTTCTCTTTTATCTTCTTCCTCCCTCCTATATATTAATATTAATCAACCATTAAAAAAATGTTTTTAGTGCTTATTGTGCTGCAGCAATGGCAAGAGAAGACACAGTCTCTAGTCCTACAGAGCCTAACTTGAATGTCTAAGCTTGTTTCTCCCAACAGAAGAGTTTAGATCTGAGGTGGTCTCTTGGAATGTGATGTTCAGATTTCCACCATTCCTGGTTCCCTTTTCATGTTCTGTAATGTGTTCCTAAATGCTGAAGAGACTTAGTTATGTCCCTGACAATATGTCAAGGAGAACAAAGTGCACAGCTCCAATCCCCGCTCACACCCAGAAATGAAGCTATTTCTTCCCTGGGATTTTTTTTACCACTTGTTAATTAGAATGTCCTCACTTAACATTGTCAATAGGTTCTTGGATTTCAAGCAAATGAAATATAATGAAGCCAATGTTACCAGAGGATCATTGATATATGTCTTAAGTTCCCATGGCACAGTTCTGGTTACAAAAACATCACCGAACATTTAACTAAAAATCCTAAACACTTTTAATATTAAATACTAAAATAAATGTAAGCTATACTCCATTTAAGAAAGATGAATACAAGGCCCTGGCCGGTTGGCTCAGTGGTAGAGCGTCGGCCTGGTGTGCAGGAGTCCCTGGTTCGATTCCCGGCCAGGGCACACAGGAGAGGTGCCCATCTGCTTCTCCACCCCTCCCCCTCTCCTTCCTCTCTGTCTCTCTCTTCCCCTCCCGCAGCCAAGGCTCCATTGGATCAAAGTTTGCCCGAGCGCTGAGGATGGCTCCGTGGACTCTGCCTCAGGCACTAGAATGGCTCTGATTGTGGCAGAGCAACGCCCCAAGATGGGCAAAGCATCACCCCCTGGTGGGCATGCCGGGTGGATCCCGGTCGGGTGCATGCAGGAGTCTGTCTGACTGCCTCCCCGTTTCTGACTTCAGAAAAATACAAAAAAAAAAAAAGAAAAAAAAAAGATGAATACAAACAATTAAGAGAATTCTTTTCTAACCTGTTTATTTCAGTTTAGGGTCTCAGGCGGTCAGAATTTCAAGAAGCAAGGCAGGGAGAGTGCCTTCCCACTGCAGGGTGCACTCCCACACTCACTCAGACTGGGTCAACATAGACACTCAATTAACTTAACATGCACATGTTTGGAATGTGGGAGGAAACTGGAGCCCCCAGAAAAAACCCACATGGACATAAGGAAAAGGGGCAAACGCCACGCAGACAGTGGCCCCAGCCAGGGATTGACTTTATTTCATCATCAATGCTATAATGGATCAATGTTGAACAAAATGACATTATTTGAAGATTTGCTGTGTACTTAGATTTCTTAAATGCTAAATCAGACTGGCCTCTAGGACAGGACCCCAGCTCTGCACCAACTCATAAAGCTTCTCTAGACTTCAGGTATTAAGCACAGCATTTAAGTTTTTTGTTTGTTTTATTTTTCATTTTTCCGAAGCTGGAAACAGGGAGGCAGTCAGACTCCTGCATGTGCCCGACCGGGATCCACCCGGCATGCCCACCAGGGAGCTATGCTCTGCCCCTCTGGGGCATCGCTCTGTTGCATCCAGAGACATCCTAGCGCCTGGGGCAGAAGCCATAGAGCCATCCTCAGCACCCGGGCCATCTTTGCTCCAATGGAGCCTCTGCTGCAGGAGGGGAAGAGAGAGACAGAGAGGAAGGAGAGGGGGAGGGGTGGAGAAGCAGATGGGCGCTTCTCCTGTGTGCCCTGGCCGGGAATCGAACCCGGGACTCCAACCCAGGACTCCTGCACGCCAGGCTGACGCCCTACCACTGAGCCAACTGGCCAGGGCCAGCATTTAAGTTTTAACTCACTTTCCCTTGTTAGCATTTTCATACCATCTGTAGCCTCATACTTATTTGTCACCAGATATTTGTTGAACACCTGTATTAATTTTGCAATGAGTCTGGGTAAGCAATAAAAGCAATAAGCCTGAATCCCTATCATGTTTGAACTCATGAGCCAGTGGGGGAGACAAATAAGGAAGTAAATTGTTTCAGTCAGGAAGATAAGAGCCATGATAAGTCCTACAGAAAAATAGCAAACAGCCTGATCAGGAGGTGGTGCAGTGGATAAAGTGTTGGACTGGGATGCTGAGGACTCAGGCTCAAAACCCCAAGATCGCATTGATGCTTCTCATCTCTCTCCCTTCCTGCCCATCTGTCTCTCCCTCTGTCTCTCTTTCTCTGTTTCTGTCACACAAAAAAAGAAAAACAAGAAAACAGAGTCATTAACTTGAGCTAATGAAACTAGGGTGACTTCATGGAGGAGATTATTTTTAAATGGAATTTTAGAGAGTGAATAGGATTTAACCATTTAAGAAAGTGAAGGAAGACAATTCTAGGCAGAAAGAACAGAGTATATTAGGTGCCAAGGAAGGCGTGCTGGGTCTCCATTTTACAAAGTGATAGACACCAATTCTTCAGTAGTTTGTCTCTAGCTGAAAACCTGGGTATTAAAGAGGCAAGTCAGCTTGGTGGTAAAGCACTGGCCTTGCATGTGGAACTTCCCGGTTTGATTCCTGGCCAGGGCACACAGGAGAAGCGCCCATCTGCTTCTCCACCCTTTGCCATCTCCTTTCTCTCTGTCTCTCTCTTCCCTTCCCACCTCAGGCACTAGAATGGCTCCAGTTGCAATGGAGCAGCGCCCCAGATGGGCAGAGCATCACCCCCGAGTGGGCTTTGAACTGTTGATTGTATGTGTGACCATCACCCAAAGTCAAATCATTTTCCATCACTGTACATTTGTTCCTCTTTACTTCCTTCTCTCCACACCTCCCCCATGACCCCTTCCTTCTGGAAACCACTTCACTTTTATCGATGTCCATGTGTCTCAGTTTTATATCCCACCTAAATGTGAAATCATACAGTTCTTAGTTTTTTTCCAATTTACTTATTTCACTTAGTTTACTGCTCTCAAGTTTCATCCATGTTGTCATAAATGGCAATATGTCTTCATTTCTTATGGCTGAGTAGTATTCCATTGTATATATGGACAACATCTTCTTTATTCAGTCCTCTATCGAGGGACACTTTGGCTGTTTCCATGTCTTGGCCACTGTGAGTAATGCTGCGGTGAACATGGTGAGTGCATATGTCTTTGCATACCAATGTTATCAAGTTCTTTTGGTAGATACCCAGTAGAGGGATTGCTAGGTCATGTGGTAGTTCTATTCTTAATTTTTTTGTGGAACCACCATACTTTCTTCCATAATGGCTGTACCAGTTTACATTCCCACCAACAGTGAATGAGGGTTCCTTTTTCTCCACAGCCTCTCCAACACTTGTTATTACCTGTCTTGTTGATAATAGTTATTCTAACAGGTGTGAGGTGGTATCTCATTGTAGTCTTGATTTACATTTCTCTAATAGCTAGTGAATATGAACATTTTTAAAAATATCTGTTGACCATTTGTCCATTCTTTGATAAAAGATCAAGCCCTGAGAATTAATTTATCATGACTCTGGGTTATACTCTTTATGTCATTCTTCTTTTTCCACAAAAGGTAATCTGAATTTGCTACTGATTCATTTTCTCAGACTATTTCCAGCCTGTAACGTTTTGAAATTCAAATATTTCCCCACACACACACTTTCTCTGTTTTTTTTTAATTCAAGCTGGTGGCGTTTCTGCTTATACAATTCTATTAAAACTTTTGAGAGCTTCCTATGAATTATACTGTGATTCATACCATTAAAAAAAAGCCACATCTACAAATCTTTTTATGAAAAATCACAGTCTCCTTTGGGCTTCTGCTGAAGCTGCTGAGGACTCTTAAAAGTCCTGGGTTTGTTGTGCATTTTGTTGTGATTGAATAGTTCTCTAAGGTATTACTTTAAGTCCTTCCAAAGTCTTAACAAAGAATTTTATACTCACACTCTCAGTTTCATCTTTGTACAATATTTTCCTGACCATGTCCTAAATTTTAGTTTTGTCCAGAACCATTCTTAATTTAATATTGCTTTAACATCCACCTGGAGAAGAAGGAGATTTTCAAACTCAGTACATTCTGTCTTCTTCATATTAAATTTCTTTTTCTTGAGCTTATTCCTCACCCTTCACATTTTAATGTAAGCAGCAAAAAAAGCCAGGATGACCTTTAACCCTGCCTGGAAATCTCCTTAGCTAGATCACCTAGTTCACATTATTATAGGCAAGAGTGTTGCTAAACTTTCTGTCACTTCATAATGGAGCCTCTTCTCTCTGGTTTCCAGTAACATTTTCCTCACTTTTCTTTTCTTTTTTTATTAAATGAGAAGCAGGGAGGCAGAAAGACAGACTCCTACATGCACCCTGACCAGGGTCCACCCGGCAAGCCCCCTACAGGGCGATGCTCTGCGCATCTGAGGCCACTGTTTGGTTGCTCAGCAAACAAGCTATTTTAGTGCTTGAGGTGTGGCCATGGAGCCATCCTCAGCACCTGGGTTCAACTTTGCTCAAACTATTCGAGCCATGGCTGCGGGAGAGGAAGAGAGAGAGAGAGAGAGGTAGAGAGAGAGAGAAAGAGAACGGGGAGGAGTTGAGAAGCAGATGGTCCTTTCTTCTGTGTGCCCTGACTGGGAATTGAACCCTGTGCTTCCACAAGCTGAGCTGACATTCTACCGCTCAGCCAACCGGCCGGAACCTCACTTTTCTTTAATCCTTAACAGAAAGCCTTCTTGAGGACATTGGGCTTCTGCTAACAGTCTCTTTGAGACCTTTTAAGTTTTTACTAATAATCTTCTCAAGGTCTTCCAGTTTATGTCCTCTACTGTTCCAAAGCCACTCCTATATTTTAACGTTTTTTGTTACAGCAGCAGCTCATTGACTCTCCCCTCTGCGCCCCCACTGTGAACTCCCTTGACTATGTACATCTCCAGCTCCTGCCCAGCAAACCGGCCCTGGTCCCTCCCCCTGCAGCGAGTAAACAATTTTTTTCCAGAACTTCTGTTCCTTTTGAAGGCCCCAGGAAACAATTATAACATATTCCTCCAAAGATAAGCCCCTCAGAGGCACTGTCTCAGGAAAGAGCTGAAAGACAGAGTTAGTGAAATATTTTATTTAATGCTGTTTTCAGGAACAACTTACTAAACAAACTGAAAAACTCAGAGCGTTAAGTATTTTATCTGGAGAAAAGTATCCTTTTAGAAAATGTTTCACTATCATTTTCTAAATGAAGAAGAGAAATCTAAACAGTGCTGTAAGAAACATTTTTAGTTCTCTGTTTCAAAGCAAAATCCAGAGAGTGAGATCCATTTCTAACATTTTTGGAGATGGGTGGAGAAATGTAGGATTATATTGTGTTAGGCTAATGTGGCTTATTATTGTTTTATTTTTCACCAGCATCAGCTTGCCTGCGGAAGGAATGCATGGTAGAGTGGGAAAGGCTGACGACTCATGCAGACCTAGGCCAGTTTCTTAACCCCTTGTTTCTTCATCTCTAAGGTAGAATCATAATTATCTCATAAGATTGATGTGAGGGTTGGAGGAAATACAATGTATGAGAAATTGCCAGGCACAGCAATAGCGGGTGATAAACTACTCTAAACTTAATAATATGAAAATTGCAATAATGACTTTTCGTGTTTCCTCTGAAGCCTCCGTTTGTCTTTCTGCAATGTTTGAAACCAGGAGTCCATGCTCCCACTCCTTGCCACGGCTGGGAAGGAGCAAGAGGAAAGGCAGCTTCTCTCCTGCTTTCTTAAGAATTAGCCCTCAATAGTGACGTGCTCCTTCCTGCTTCCCCACACTGGCCTCAGCCCACATACCAGCTGTTCAAAATGGTGAAAGAAATCACTTACTGTGATGTTTTGGGAATCAAACCCAATGCCATCCAGAAAGAACAGAAAAAGGCTTACAGGAAGCTGACCTTGAAGTACCACCCTGATAAGAATCTAAATGAAGAAGAGAAGTCTAAACAGATTTCCCAAGCTTATGAAGTGCTCTCTGATGTAAAGAAAAGGGACTTATCCAACAAAGGAGGAAAACAGGCAATGAAAGGAGGTGGAGCAGGTGGCAGTTTGGGCTCCCCCATGGACATCATTGAGACATTTTCTGTGGAGAAAGAAGAAGAATGCAGAGAGAAAGGAAAGGTAAAAATGTTGTGCATCAGCTCTCAGTAACCTTAGAATATTTATGTAACAATGCAACAAAACAACTAGCTCTGCAAAAGAATGTGACTTGTGACAAATGTGAAGGCAGAGGTGGTAAGAAAGGAGCAGTAGAGGGCTGTCCATTGCCAAGGTCCTGGATGCAAATAAGAATTCATCAGATAGGACCTGGAATGGTTTAGCAAACTCAGTCTGTGTGCATGGAGTGCCAGGGCCATGGGGAACGGATCAGTCGTAAAGATAGATGTAAAAGCTACAACAGAAGGAAGGTGTTTGAGAGAAGAGTCTAGAGGTTCATATTGACAAAGCCATGAACGATGGCCAGAAGATAGCATTCCATGGTGAAGGAGACCAAGAACCAGGCCTGGAGCCGGGAGATATTATTACTGTTTTAGATCAGAAAGACGACGAGGAGAAGACCTTTCCATGTGTGTAGACAAACAGCTGGTTGAACCACAGTGGCTTCCAAAAGCCAATAGCTGCTGTTGACGACTGAACCAGAGTCATCACCCCTCGTCCAGGTCAGATCGTGAAGCATGGGCTGTCAAGCGCGGGGTAGATGAAGGCATGCCAATACGTCACAGACCAGTGGTTCCCCAACCTTGTTTGAGCCACAGACCGGTTTAATGTCAGAAAATATTTTCTCGGACCAGCCTTTAGGGTGGGACGGATAAATGGCTCACGTGACTGAGACAAGCGTCAAGAGTGAGTCTTAGATGGATGTAACAGAGGAAATCTGGTCATTTTTAAAAAAGAAAACATCGGTCAGACTTAAATATAAATGAAATGGAAATAATGTAAGTTATTTATTCTTTCTCTGCGGACAAGTACCAAATGGCCCATGGACCGGTACTGGTCTGTGGCCCGGGGGTTGGGGACCACTGTCATAGACCATATGAAAAGGATCATCTAATCATTGAATTTAAGGTATACTTTCCTGAGAATGGCCTTCTTTCTTCAGATAAACTTTCTTTGCTGGAAAAACTTCTACCTGAAAGGAAGGAAATAGAAGAGACTGATGGAAAGAACCAGGTCGAACTGGTGGATTTTGATCCAAAGCAAGAAAGATGGTGCCATTACAAAGGAGAAGCATATGAGGATGAGCATCATCCTTGGGGTGGTGTTCAGGGTCAGACCTCTTAATGGGGCCAGTGAGTAACCCTCACTGCTGGCCTTTTATAAACTGTAGAGAATGAGTGAAGGACTATAAACATAATATGCTCACTACTTACAATCGTTTTATTTTTTAAATATTCAACTATGGTAATGTTTTAAAAATTAAATGAAAAATAAACTCAAGTTTAAAAGCTTAAAAAATATTTTATGTTTTTTAAAAAACATAAACATTTAAAAACATTTAGTATGGTTCTTTTCCATACAAAATAAAAATCTCGAATTTGGACTATGCAATATGAAAATTTTCAGAGATTATGTTAAATTTGTTATCAACAGCCTGACCAGGTGGTGGTCCAGTGGATAGAGCGTCAGACTGGGATGCGGAAGACCCAGGTTCGAGACCCCGAGGTCTCCAGCTTGAGCACGGGCTCATCTGGTTTGAGCAAAAGCTCACCAGCTTGAGCCCAAGGTCGCTGGCTTGAGCAAGGGGTTACTCAGTCTGCTGAAGGCCCGCGGTCAAGGCACATATGAGAAAGCAATCAATGAACAACTAAGGTGTTGCAATGCACAACAAAGAACTAATGATTGATGCTTCTCATCTCTCCATTCCTGTCTGTCTGTCCCTGTCTATCCCTCTCTCTGACTCTGTAAAGAAAAAGAAAAAAAAATTGTTACCAACAGACCATTATTTCAGAGAAGAAATGAGACCAACTTAATATGATTTCTGCCTAAATTCACCCGGGTTTTCATCTCTCTGGCTTTGTCTCCTGTGGTGTCACACTGGGAAAAGCATGGAATTGGGGGAAAAGAGACTAAAGAAGGTGAAAATAAGGTTCGGAGGAGGAGGAGTGTCAGGCTATTGGAGAAGAGTTGTTGTAACCCTGGTGCTGTATGTATGTGAGAGGAAACTGGGAGGGGAGACGTGGACAAAAGCAGAGGCTCAAGGAGAGGGAGTGTGAAGGAGAGGCCTTTTGACTGCCCTTCAAGGGAAAGAAGATATGGAAGGAGCTATGGAAGGAATGAGTTAGTTGGGTTTTCCGGAATTCAGGTAGACGTCCTCTCCTTGCTGCCCCCATGCCTTGCTCTTGAGATAAGTCCTCCATTTTACAAAACCTGTATTCTTTGTCCCCTCCCTGCTTAGGTCAGGCCAAGTAGTCTCTTGTCTTGGAAATGACACCAGCCTCCTAACCAACTGGTCCTTTCACCTCACACCCCTGCCCACTAATCTGTTCATCTCACAACCAGAGTGACCCTTCTTCAATCTGATCTTGTCCCCGACCCACCCCACACTTCAGACTTTTCAATGGATTCCTATACCTTTCAAGCCCGAGTCTGATCTCCTCACTGCAGCATATCAGGCCTTTTGGGACCTGTCTTGGCCCATCTCTCAGCCTCGCCTTTCTGCATTCTCTGCTCCAGCCCCCCAGGCAGCCTGTCCCCCCCCAGAGCCTGGCCTCTTCACCTGCTTTGTTTGTGCTCTGGCTCTCACTCAGTCTTTTCTCTTTCATCAATCTAACTTTTGTGCTTTGAACTTGGTATTTCCTCTTCAGATCCTTCCCCCTTCTTCTCCGTCTAATTCCCATATGGTTTTCACGATTCAGCTCAACCATTCTTTTCTGAATCCTTCCTTACCGTCACCCCACCCCCACCCCACTACATCTTACCCACCCCCAACCGAAGCTGACCGGGCACACAGCGCTTACTTCTACAGTCCTGGTACTTATCTCAGCTCGGTTGGTCTGACCCTGGGGAGAGACCTGCTTCAGGGCAGAGACCCTGCTTTAGCAGCATCTAGAACGCCTTGAATGGTTTCTGGAAAGTCAATGTAGAAGAATTCCACAAGGTTGACTGAGTGAAGGCATGGATCAATTAAAGGTCACAGGTGGCAAAGAAGAGATGATCAGGAGGGACCCAGTGAAGGAAAGAGGTCTGGGGAGGAAGAAAAGTTTGATAAAATATAAAGAAGAAAACACAGCGTTTGAGTAAAAGACACTCATTCCCTATGGCTGGGGTGGGTAACTGCTGCATTAGGGGGACAGCACCACATCCAAGCAGCAGGCTGGGTTTTTCCTGCTGAATCTGAGTTAGCATGGGGGTGGGTGAGGGTGGGAGACTCGGACCCTATAACCAGCACCACTCAGAAATCACCTGACTTTCTCTCCAGGGCCCCGCTTTTTGTGCCTCCAGCTGTCTAACATCCTTCCCTACTAACTATGCTGTCCCTGTCACTCCCTTCACTACATCCCCAAACTGTCATCCAACACCAGGAACAAGCTCTCCTATTCTTCTCTCTGGTTCCAGTGTCCCCATTTTCTTCCTCCACGTCCACTTGCCTTATTTTACATGCTCACTCCTCCTCAGCCCAACTACCCAAAGTCATCCATTTTTCTACGTCTTAGGAGCTAAGGCTATTCATCCTTTTGTCCAGTTCCCTCACCAAGACATGCTGCCTCCACTTTTCAGCTCCCTAATGCTTACCAAAGACTCCCAAGTTCTGTTAAGAATATTAACAAACAACCATTTTTTTTAAAACCTCAAGGCACTAAATTGCATCTGTGCAAGATACCACTTTGATGAAAACCTCTTTAATGTTGCTAGGCATGGCCTGTAGCTGAAGATTAATATCCCTGCTTGTGGAAGATCAGTTACAGGGTTTTATCAGCCTAGGCAGAGTGGAAAAGGTAAAGGAGAAACATCAGGGGACCCCATACCCCCCACCAGTGGCCGCCCATCCTCTCTCCTCCAGTGCACACACTGTCCACATAGCCGAAGCACCATGGTTTATTTTATCTGTTTATTTTGCAATTCACACAGAGTAGGGGCCTCTTTTTGATGCACTGGTTCAGGGGTTCAAAGTGTCTAGCCACCTTGACCCCTTCACCAGCCTCCAACATTGCAGTACGCTGCCCAACCGGGAAAGATTTATACTTATTTTTATATAATGGAAAACTCATTGCCGGACATCAAGTTACTCACTTTGATTTGTTTTCTTTGGAAGAAGCGGCCGGCGGCGGCGGTGGCGGCGGCAGCGCCCCAAGCTGGGTCATTAATATGGCAGCAACAGCAACAAAGACCTTTACAGCCGCTGCCTGCAAACCGTGGATAAAGTTCAAGCATTTATTCTGTTTGAGGCCTCCCAGTGTCTATAAAAGCCCAGCACGATTATATGATCAGTGTCAAGACCCACTTTCCCTTCTTTGTGCTCTGGGATGCATTTCCTTGCCCTGTCCCTCCGTGTTGCCACCGCAGCTGCTCTGGCTTTAATAGCAACCCAAGGCACACACTATTGGAGTGTTCCTTGGGCTTTGTTTTAAACATGGTTTTTGCTTGTGTTAACTACCGCCTGGCTCTCTGACACCCATGAATGGGGCTATGCGGGGCTGTCAATCAACAACAATAATAATGCCATCTGGGTTTGAATAATACTAATGAGAAGAAGAAGAAGAGGGATACTGTGTATTAACATAGCACTTTTGTCCTAGAAGCTCAGAGGGCGTTCGGGATAATAATTCTTTCATGCTTGGAGCACTGCTTGACGGTAGATATTATGATCCCACCACAGGGGACTAAGACACAGAGAGGGCAAGTGGCTGGCTCCAAGGTCACACAGTAAGTCAGAAGTGGCATAAAACTTAGTGGTTGCTAGTCCTCTAATGCACTGTCCCCATGGGATCACACTGAACTGTAACTCTGTGGGTCTGTTTTAAAAACCTATCTGTAAAAATAGGTATAGGACTCAGTTGACTCATACCTTATGGGATGAAGAAAAGGAGGAAGAGGAAAGAATGCTCTAGGATAGAGAAGAGCCCATCCAAGCCAGGGGACAAGGAAGAGAGAGAGTAATGGGTTACTGGTTTACCATTCTGAGAGGCATCTGGGATTTCTATAGGATAGGAGGATGGTGGAAGCACGTTAAAGCAGAATGGATAAAAAGAGAGAAGCTCTCCCATGCAGGTGAGAAAGTAAACTAATCACAGAGCCAAAAAGCTCATAGAAGGCTAAATAAGAAACAGCAGCCATCTGGAAGGAAGGATATTGCCAAAGACACCAAGAATTTTCCTGGTTGGTCTGAAATCCCATTCTGCATTTTGCAGCTCACGCCGAGGGGCTGGGGTCCTAGCTTTCCCTTCTCAACCCCCTTAGTGCACAGGGGACCTCAAACCTGACTCTCTCACTTCAAATCAGTAGAATCATACCTAACTTCTCTGTGCCTCAGTTTCAGCCTCTGTAAAATCACTGAATAACATTATCTTA
This sequence comes from Saccopteryx leptura, assembly GCF_036850995.1. Classification (NCBI taxonomy): domain Eukaryota; kingdom Metazoa; phylum Chordata; class Mammalia; order Chiroptera; family Emballonuridae; genus Saccopteryx; species Saccopteryx leptura. The sequence goes on from NC_089504.1 coordinate 115,317,104, forward strand.
TTGGGTTATCTAGCACACTGCAATAACTTTTGAATTGATTCCTTCAACTTCATCCTCTCTCTGATGTCTATCGTTGGGTTGTTATAAGGATTAATAATAAGTTAATATATACAATGCTAAGAACAGTACATGACACATAGTGGCACCTCCATAAATGTTAGTTATTATTATTATTATAAGTAGTAATACATTTGTTATTGTTGTCATCATCAGCAGCAGCAGCAGCATCATCATTATGATCTTCTGGTTGTTGGCCACTTACTCTTGGACAGATAAGAAATAACGCAAGCTCCACGAAGGAAGAGTTCAGTCATATTGAGGACATTATATGGCTATGTAAGGATATATAATTCAACCACCCAGGGCCTCCGCCCTTCATCTATGCTTGTGTTGCTTTTAGGAGATGCACCCCGAAGAGCTGTCCTATTATTCTCACTGACTGCACATGTTAATTTTATCTCCTCTGATAGACTCTAATTCTGTTCTCTTCCCTACTACACCCAGCACTCCACTTGACAAGCAGCCTTTGCTCAGAAAATATAGATCACCTTTCCACGATTTCTACAACACCTGCTATGTGCTAGACTTTGAGCTGAGGGCTACAAGACTGTATTAGGGAGATTGTCTAGGGAGATTATACTTCCTTGGTGGAAGACATAAGCCATATGGTAACAATTCACTAACCTGGCAGACCTCAGAATCTGAGCTTGTTCCAACAGACTGCAGTTAAAATGACTTTGAATGCCCACTGAAATTCTACTTTTATTGTTTTCCTTTGGAACTATTAAAAGTTGTAAGAAAGGGAGTAACATGATCAAAGCACCACCCCAGGAAGATGCAATACTGTAGAGGAGAGATAAGGCCAGGGAGAGACTGAAGGTGGAGAAATCAATTTGGAAGTAACTATAATATGCTACAAAGGAGTGAGAAAAACTGTACTAAACAATTAATTGATTTATTGGTTTTGAAATCTTCCAAAACCTCTCATCAAATAATTACATTTTCAGTTCTCTCTCCTTGGCAGAGAGCCTCTAAATGCTTGAGCTGACACCTTCTGCTCCATAATCTCCTTATTTATGGTATCGTCTCTCCTTTGTTTTTGTCCCTGACCCAGTTTAGAGACACTTTATGACTGGGACTGAATCTGAGGCACTTTCTAGTTTCCAAGGCAAGCATTCTTTGGCAATAAACAAACAGATTTACAATTCCTCCCCAGACCTTCAAGGCAGAAAGACACTGCTTTCACATCTCAACAAGCTGGGCTGAATCCTCCCTCTTCTCTTCTCTCACCCCATGTCAGGATTCTGACCTTGCGTTTGATGTTTTCGCTCATGTCTTCCCTTTTTCTATGGACTTTGAACTGCTTGAGGACAGAGCCCACATCTGCTCCCATGTTTGAGTCCCTTTACAGTGTCGGGCCTGACACAGCACAGGTGCTTATTTATTTACAAAAATAATGATATACTTTATTAAAAGTATCTGACAATTTTCATGTATTCAAATAGTATGTAATGCCACATCACATGTAAGTATCTTGGTGACAGTATCTGGCTGACATGATTTCTCTTTCAAACAGAATTTCATTATATCTGCATAAGAAGGCAGTATTTGTGAGGTCTGCCTTCAAAAATAAGAAGTCAGCCTGACTAGGTGGTGGCACAATGGATGAAACATCAACCTGGGATACTGAAGACCCAGGTTCGAAACCCCAAGGTCACCTGTTTGAGCCCAGGCTCATCCGGCTTGAGTATGAGATCATAGACATTACCCCGTGGTTGCTAGCCTGAGCCCAAAGGTTGCTGGCTTGAAGGCCAAGGTTGCTGGATTGAGCAAGGGCTCACTGGCTCGGCTGGAGACCCCTGGTCTAGGAACAGGTGAGAAGAAATGAATGAACAGCTAAAGTGCCACAATTATGAGTTATTGGTTCTCATCTCTCTCCCTTCCTGTCTGTCTCTTTTTCTCTACTCTCTCACACACAAAAAATAAAGAAGGAAAGAAATGAAGAAAGAAAGAAAGAAAGAAAGAAAGAAAGAAAGAAAGAAAGAAAGAAAGAAAGAAAGAAAGAAAGAAAAGAAAAGAAAAGAAAAGAAGAAAAATAAAAGAAAAGAGAAGGAAAGAAAGGAAAAGAAAAGAAAGGAAAGGGAAGAAAAGAAAAAAGAAAAGAAAGAGAAGAAATAAATCATCACTAGATGGGTAACTCAGTTGATTAGAGCATCATCCCAATATACCAAGGTTGCAGGTTCGATCCCTAGTCAGGGCACATACAAGAATCAACAAATGAATGCATAAATACAGAGAACAACAAATGCATGTTTCTCTCTCTCTCTGTCTCTCTTTCCCCTTTCCTCCCTCCTTCCCTTCCTCTCTCTATCTCTAAAAATTAATTTTTAAAATTTGAGGAAAAAAGAATAATAAATCACTTATTAACGGAGTAGTCTTCAAAAAACAATCCACATATTCTTTTCTCCCTCCTTTCATCCTCTTTTCTTCCAGAAGGCACGTGGTCACTGAACATCAGACATTTACACACTAGGCACTGTGGGAGGTTGGTGCCTGCCCTTGAGGAGTTCCAAATCCAATGGAAAATACACAGCCACTCATAATTTTATAAATTGAGTTTTACTTTAGAAGCAAAACAGAAACAAACTCATAGATCTAGAGAACAAATTGATGGCTTCCAGAGGGGAGGGCACTGGGGGACTGGGGGAAAAGGGTGAGGGGAGTAAGAAGTATAAACTGCCAGTTATCAAAACAGTCATGATGATGTAAAGTACAGCATAGGGGATGTAGTCAGTAATATTGTAATAACTATGTATGGTGCCAGGTGGGGGCACTTCATAAATTACATAAATGCCTACTCACTATATTGTACACCTGAAACTAATATAATATAGTTTTATGTGAACTATAATTGAAAAAAATTAAATTTATTTTAAAAATAAGATACAAACAAACACACAGTCATGTGAAGGAACAAGGAAATGGACCATGGCTTACTGAACAATCACTAGAATGGGCAGTATGCGAGTCAGCTCTGGTGGCAGCTGCATTTTCAAATAACTGGGAGGGGCCGGAGGGCTTTGCTGTCTGGAGACACAGCACTGAGGCATGGGGAACTCAGAGGATGGCGAATCCCCCTTAGGAAGCAAGGACAGGCCAGTAGTGGCGGATGAACTGCAGTAAGATGGAGGGGGTAGCGATGGACCTAAATAAGCCACAGGGAGGACTTTGGATGCTATTCACAGGCAAGAACAACAACTAAAGTGACTGGATCAATGACATAGACCCCAAATCTGGTTTTGATGTGAGGGAGTTGGCTCAGGTGGTAAGCTGGCGTTTTCCCTGTGGGTTGAGGTGACTGGTACTTGCTACACTTTTTCTCATGACTGCAGGAGAAAGGAGAACCCTAGCCAGAGATGCCGGACACTTCCTACTGTGTTTTAGTGCCTGGGAATTTCTCTGGTGTGGGGATGGACAGATTTGTCCTTGGAACATTTTTCTTGAGAAAGGGGTGGTCCCTAAAAATTCTTTCTCCCTTCCCTTGCTTCACCCTGAGGACTGTCTTTACATTCAGCTTGAGATTGCACTAACAGGTCTTTGAGCCTCTATAGTCTCTCAAGTGGATTGACCCCCACAATGGGCAAAGAGCCCCGAAGGCCTGTCCCCTTCTCTGGCAGACCAAGCTGGCCCATTCCTCACCATGTCATGGATTTTCCTGGAGGCCAACAGCGGATGCCACACGATCATGGCTTGACAGGATTCCATGCTGTCTGCACAAACAGAGACTGGAGACTCTGGGAACAGCCTAGCTCTCACCTCACTCCCAGAAAGCCTCCCTTTTCTGGCCCATGCAAACAGGCCATCAATTGTGGCTCTCACTTCTACACACTGATGTACTGTGGAACTGAGGCTTGGGGGTTTTGCCTTTAAAAAATAAATCTATCCATCTCCTCTCTGCATTGGACATGCTGGTCTCTGAGGACCTTTCCTTCCCAGACAGCTCAAGTAGAGACAAGAGGATTCCTGGGAGGGGGTTGACCTGACTGCAGGCACCCAGGCCAACTACCACCAACCCCACACACAGCTCCTCTCCTCCCTGCACACAGAATACCCTGTTCACTGTGTGCTCACACTTTTCCACATTGCTGCCCCTCTGCCCAGAATGTCCCTTCTTTCCTGCTCTGCTTGGGGGAACTTCTACTCATTGTTTACTACCTAACTTTAAGGGACCTTGTGCTGTGAAGACTTCCCGAGCTCCCATGTGGACAGATACTGCCTTCCTCCTTCTCTGTGTTCTTTGGGTGTGCCTCAGTGACAGTGCTGATGAGAATGAATGACGGTTGTTGATATATCACTTTCCCAGCTAGACTGTGAGCTGCCTGAGGGGGGGACGAGGTCCTCAGGAAACAGTTGTACAGGATGGTGCCCTGCTCAACCCTCTGGGCTGCTATTCACATTGCAGTCCAAATAAACTCTGCACCATATCAAGCAGCAACTTCGCAGATAGTTAGATCTTATGGTTAACAGGGTCTGGCACACAACAAAAGTTTGTTTATTTACCCTAACGTAAGGCTACTGCTTAGGTTTTTCCTCCCCCTGCCTGGTTAAAAGAGAAACACTAGTTAGCCCAAGAGCCTTGCAGTGAGAAAATACCCAGGTCTCTCTGGAAGGCGGACGTTGCTTATATTGATACATCTAGGAGGAAACCTGAGATCCCAGTGAGTCCTTCAAACAGCTAACGGCTGGTCCCAGAAGACCAAATGGGCTTCAGCTCATGGGTCAAATCAGATTAAGATGTAGTAACTGCATGAAGCACTAAACTAGGAAGCCTTCTGAGGCAGCATCCGAACTCAGTGGAAAACACTGCCCAGATGGTTTGAAGTCTGTCCTGGCATGAAGGGGAAATGAAGGGCTGTGTGCCATTGGCTGCCATCCTTTCTGGTCTGGCCTTGAGCTGGTGACATGAGTTGTGTGGCTGTTGGTCAGATTACAAAATAGGCATTCTTTTTTTTTTTTTAAATAATTTTATTTTTTTAATAGGGCGACATCAATAAATCAGGATACATATATTCAAAGATAACAAGTCCAGGTTATCTTGTCGTTCAATTATGTTGCATACCCATCACCCAAAGTCAGATTGTCCTCTGTCACCTTCTATCTAGTTTTCTTTGTACCCCTCCCCCTCCCCCTTTCCCTCTCCCTTTCCCTCTCCCCCCCCCCAACCACCACACTCTTATCAATGTCTCTTAGTTTCACTTTTATGTCCCACCTACGTATGGAATAATGCAGTTCCTGGTTTTTTCTGATTTACTTATTTCACTTCGTATCATGTTATCAAGATCCCACCATTTTGCTGTAAATGTTCCGATGTCATCATTTCTTATGGCTGAGTAGTATTCCATAGTATATATGTGCCACATCTTCTTTATCCAGTCATCTATTGACGGGCTTTTTGGTTGTTTCCATGTCCTGGCCACTGTGAACAATGCTGCAATGAACATGGGGCTGCATGTGTCTTTACGTATCAATGTTTCTGAGTTTTGGGGGTATATACCCAGTAGAGGGATTGCTGGGTCATAAGGTAGTTCTACAAAATAAGCATTCTTAATGTGTTGTGCCCTCATGTTCTCACAGTCCCATAAGTGGTACATGAACTTTTGCCTGTGTGCCTGAGTTTCTCATCTACATAATGAGATACCTTTCTTTTAGGGTTTCAGAAAGGTGAAGTGGAGGGTCAAAGCGAAGCTGGTAATTCCCCCAGTAAAATAAAATTATATAGGAGATGGGGGTGCTAAGAACCCCTTTCAGATTGCCAGACAATATAGGATACTACCCCATCCTCGCTCTAAAGTCATCTTTTCTCTTCCTGCTCTATGCACCCCCCATCCCACATTATATTGAGATCAGAAAAAAGTGAAGATGAGTGGGTGGGAAAGAACCTATGAAAGACAGTTATGATAACAAAACAATGATTCTTGTGGAAACACGGCAGATGGGCTCTGAGGGGTCGGAAAAGGCTTCTGGTTTAGCTGTATCACTGGAAGAAGACCTGGAGGGTCGCGATCAGAGACCCAGGTTCTGGCACCCCTCCACTGGGCTCAACTCCAGCTGATAATCATTAGCTATGCGACCAGGGCCAACTGCTTGACTCTACTCTTCAGTTTTCTTTTTTATCGAAGGGAGCTAATAATCGCACTTACTTTACAGAACCATAAGGATTAAGTGAATTAATAAGTAGGAAGCCTGGCCTGACCTGTGGTGGCGCAGTGGATGAAGTGTCGACCTGGAATGCTGAGGTCGCCGGTTCAAAACCCTGGGTCTTACCTGGTCAAGGCACATATGGGAGTTGATGCCTCCTGCTCCTCCCCCACTTCTCTCTGTCTCTCTCCCTCCCCCTCTCTAAAATGAATAAATAATAAAATAAAATAAAAAAATAAGTAGGAAGCCTTAGAACAGTCTGGTACATGGTAGTATTCCAGTGTTAATGTTGCTATTACATTACTGTTACTGTCTTGTATTGCTCTTACAGCTCAATGCGGAAGGGAAAATGGACTTAGATGATGGAACAGACACACTTGAGAAGAGACCAAGGGCCACACAGTAGACAAACATGCCTCCCATTCATCACATCAACTCCACACTCTTATTTCAGCTTTCACGGAGTTAGCTAGAGCTTTACACAACCTCACGTTGTAACAACTCCTTTCCTCAGGCTGGTCTCTGAAGAAGTGCAGAATCAAGTGCCCTCAGTACGCTGAGCATTCTGCCAGGAACTTTCACACTCATCGTCAGTCCCAGACACTGTCTTGGGCACTGTCAATCCATGGTCATTGGTGCCAATGGGAAACCCCAATTTGTAGTGCAGTGAAGAAGGAAACTTTGTTCAGTGCAAACAGCTCAATGGTAATTCTTTTTGGTTGTGAAAACAGCACTGCTGCTGAACAGCTCAACAGTACTAGAGCAACGCAGTGAAAACATCACAGCCACGTGGCTGCTCCAGGCCAGGTACCCCTGAGTCCAGGCCCCTCAAGCTAGGCAGCTCTGTTCCACCATGGTCACTCTGGTTCTCCCCACTTTTCGGTGGTCTGCACCTGTCACTTCTGCTCCAACCCAAGGAAAACAGTCTTCACTCTTCAGAGGAAAGTGAGGTTCTCCCCAAGCTAACCAGAAGCTGCCCTATTAGACAGAAATCCCTAGTCCCTGTTCCCTGATTGGTCAAAAGAGAGCCACTCTGATTGGTCAGAGCTGTTCAACTCTGATTGGATGGGGAAAGTCTCAGTCCTATTGGTTGAAATCGGATTCCAGGAACTTCTTTATAAGGCCTAGCTCAGATTGTAGAAACATAGTGCAGGCAGGCAGTTTAGGCTGTGGCTGGCAGGTCAGTGTAGAAGCTTTTCAGGGAAATGCAATTGGTGTGACAAGCCTCTGTCCAGAAATGGCTGCTAGGTTCTGGACACTTGTTGCTGTTGTTTGTTTGAGCCTAGTTAGCTGCCAGGAGCCCTTCTTACTCCTCAAGGCTCATAGCTCCAACCAATTAATAAAAAACCCTTTGGATACTTCTACCTGTAAGGTTTTCAAATCCCCTGGACAATTCTGTGAAGTGCTAGGCTATTTATGTGTTCACTCATTTATTATTTATTCTTTTAGAAAATGCTAAATGGCTTTGAGAGTAGAATCCTGGAGGAGGGACTTTATGCATTCACACCTTGTTGATCCCCATGCATGGAATGCTGGTTCTTTCCTTGTCTACCTGGCAAACCCCTATTCATCCCTCAGGGTCCAGCATAAGTATAACTTCCTCTGCAAAGCTTTCCTTCTTGTCCTCCAATCTCAAAGTGGAGTTAGTAACATTCTTGTGAATTCTTTTTGCCTACACTGTATTATAGACTTTATAATCCAATTGCTTACTACACTGTAACCATCTTGAAGGCAAGAAAATCCTAACTTACCTCTGAATTTCCAGGGTCTGACATCTCACCTGGTATGCAGCAGGTGTCTGACAGTGCTGAGTGAGACTTTGTCAGCCTCTGGTGTGTCTTGGGGACCATGTGTTCTATAAGTTTAAGACGTGTTTTCAGGTTGTGAACACCAGGCTGCCAAAGGGATTAAAAGCAAATATGAGGAAAGATTTGTTGACAATTGTAGTCATAAAACTCCAAAACAGCTTACCAGAGAGGATGATTTGAACATGATTCTGTCTGGAGATGGGGCTCAACCATTTGGCTCTCCCTGGCCTTCTCAGGTCCAGGAACCTCTAAGTAGACTATTGGACATGTGCAGGAGGAATGGGGGGTAATAGGAGCCAGCTCATCCCACCTTCATACACTTACGCAACCCTCCCCCTTTTTTTTTTGTATTTTTCCAAAGTTAGAAGCAGACAGGCAGTCAGACAGACTCCTGCATGCTCCTGACCAGGATCCACCCGGCATGCCCACCAGGGGGCGATGCTCTGCCCATCTGGGGTGTTGTTCCTCTTGTGGCCGGAGCCATTATAACGCCTGAGGCGGAGGCCATGGAGCCGTCCTCAGCACCCGAGCCAACTTTGCTCAAATGGAGCCTTGGCTGCCAGAGGGGAAGAGAGAGAGAGAGAGAGAGAGAGAGGAAGGAGGGGGGAAGGGTGGAGAAGCAGATGGGTGCTTCTCCTGTGTGCCCTGACCAGGAATCAAACCCAAGACTTACACACACAGGGCCAATGCTCTACTGCTGAGCTAAACGGCTAGGGCCCTTACGCACCCTTTAACCATGTTTAGGGTGTCCAGCCCTTGCCTTTCTGCCTGAGTTACACTCTCCTTCACAGCTAACTCAAGTCAAACATTCACCAAAAACTCTTTTGACCAGTCTCTTCCAAAGAAAATGCCCCTTCTTCTGGGTTCTGAGCACTGTAACATTTACCAGGCCTCTAATTGATTCAGGAATATGTTACTTGACTTAACAATGGGAAATTCTTTCGAGAGGAAAAAATTTATTTCTCCTAGGCCCCTTGTTTCCTCCCCAGCGCTGAGCACAATTTGGAATACTAGTGTGTGCATGTGTGCGTGCATGAGATTGTGTGTGTATGTGTGTTGGCATGGCAACATAATGTGTATAATCTGAGTCGGAGATCCTGGTGTCATACATCTGGAACAAAACAAACTCATTTATGACATCTTCCAGCATGTACAATGTCTCTGAAACATTGAGATCTCAAAGAAACAAAACAGTTCCAAAACAGGGTGGAGAGCTGACATTCTTTCCTTGCCTGCCGGCTTGCCCTTCCCCCCGGCCCACCTCCCCATATACAGAATGGAAACTTTCAGGGGAAAGAATTTTGAACAGCTGTTGTGAGAGACCACACAGACTTCCCCACATCTGCTAGCATACAGCCGGTGAGCTCATTTCTCCGGGGAATGCAGTCTGAGTCTGCGGGGTCCACTTAAGTCCACCTTGGGAGGGGCTGAGGAGGAAAGAGGAAGTGGCCCCAGGTGGAGGGGAAACTTTCTCACATCAGAAAATTCATTGGAGACAGGCTAAAGGACAAGTAATCCCACAGTCGCCTTCCTTGACTAGGAGAGTTTGCTTTGCCAGTCATGGTTAAGAGGAGGCATTATCAAATTTACAATTGCTTTTACAAAGAACCTTGACTCCCATCAAGTTCTCCTCCTCTCCTCCAAAAAGTCCAAGTCAAGAAGTAATTGCTGGTTAGAAAATATTCTACAAAGGAATATGGTCCTGGGCTGAGGCAGCTCTCCCCAAGCTTTCTAGTGGTAAAAACAATACTCTAACTTGTATGGGACTCTATCTTTCACTCATGGTACTGCATTTGGTCTTTGGTGGCCCTCAGAGAAGGCATGGTGGATATTGCTAACACGATGTCAGCACCAGAATTGGCATGAGGAAGGGTATTGACATTGGCATTGGCATTCGCTCTGATTTGCTAAGGTTGAAGCTGAGGTTTATGGAGATGTCATGAGTTGCCCAAGTTCACAAAACAGAACTGAGTGAGGACTTGGATTCTTACATTTGAATGGTAAAACGATATACTTTTCCTTTGCAAAACCATGCAATCATCTCTCACAAAATAGCAGCTTGTTTGTGAGAGTGAGTTTTCACTCCTCCCATTTTTGGGGGCCCTGGTCTCACAAATGCAACCAAGCCCTGGGATTCTTACGGGTATGACACAATCCCTTCCCAAGTTGAGCTTTGGCTCCATACCCGGGCGGAGCAGCAGAGGGGAGGTTCAGCGAGAATATCTAAACCCTTTGGAAATCCCACCGTCATCCTCTAGTTGGACAGCTCTGGCACCCAAGCGTGTGGGAGCAGGAGGTAGGAGATCTGGGTGCATCGGCAGCCCCTGCCTCAACTGCCCAGCTATAGCACGTCGTGTATCCCCGGCCTCAGTCTTTTCGTCTGTGGTCATATGAGGGGGTTAGGCCAGGTGATTTCTACAGACACTCTCAGCTCTGGTTCTCTGTGGGTCTATGACAGAAAGGGAACACAGGTGGAGAATTTCCCAGAGGGAACCTCTGCCTGTGAGACCCTCACCTCCAGTCATCCTCCAGCCCCATGTCTGCTGTTAGCCTGGAGCTGGCCTAGCCTTGCCTGGCTTGGGGATACCATTGTGCGGTATCAGTGGAAGGTTTGGGTGAGGGCGGGCTGAGGCCAGCAGGGGGGAGCCCACTGGGGTGTTTTTTTCAGATGCATATGTCCCCTCTCAGGCGGTTCTTTCAGAGCTCTGGACAATGTGCTCTTTTTGTCCCCAGCTCTTTCAGCCGCCTGCTCATTCTCTTTGCATCTGCTGTCACACAGGACATCCCGGCTGGCAGGCGACCATGGGGACACATTGTGCTCCCTTAATGAAGCATAGGCTGGTGATATGGGGGTATCAGGAGCCTGCAGAGTCCAGGGGTGAGCAGAAGGGCACCCCATCTTTCCACTCCAGGCTCCTCTTGAGGGAAAGGGCACTTGGCCCTCTTTCACATCTCACAATTCATAGGGATGTGCCTCTAAGAACGGAACTAGTCAGAGACTTTGGAGGATGGCGTGTTGAGGGGTGAGCTGGAACAGGAGTTCAGGCTTCCCTCAAGGAGTGGCACTGCTGGGCCAGCGGCAGGGAGCTCCTGGGAGAAGAAGCATCAGCCAGGAGCACGTGGCCTCCATCCTTCTGACAAAGAGATTCCGCCCCTACACCATCCCACAGTGTGAGTGTGTGAGACAGAACCCTGGGGGGTCCCCTTTCGTTCATCACCCACTGAAGGTTTGTTTCTTCAAAGTAACTTGGATCCAAGAGGGGAGGTGAAATGATCCCTTAGGGTCCCCTCCGGTCTTACTGTGTTGGGATTGGAGGCCTTCTCCATCCAGATGAAGACGGAAAAGAAGGATGGCTTCAAGAATCCATATAAAGGGTTAGCTCTATCACTCTTCTCTTTAAAAAGTTTATATGAATATCCAGTCAAAACCAACAGGGTGTCTCCTTTGAAATGTTATCTATGCATGTTTCCAAGTAGACCACAGGACTGTATACTGTCTTGGAATATCCTTAGAAGGCTCTGTCATTGATCAGGTAACAGAGTCAAAACCCCAGAGTCCTTTCTTTCAAATGGAAGAGGGAAAGGCAGGGACAGAAGAAAACTATTCAAACTTCGTTGTCTTTCCTTGTGGCTTGTGGTCTCCACCGCCGCCTCTGCCTCTTCGGAAGCCTCCCCGACCTCCAAAACCGCCCCGACCTCGCCCTCCAAAGCCACCTCGGCCTCCACCGCGGCCTCCGAAGCCACCTTCACCCTTAGGCTTGGCCCAGTCCAAAGTAACTTTGTTTCCATCAATTTCCTCATCTTCCATGGCCTCCTTAGCAGCTTTGGCATCTTCCTCACTGTTGACGTCTACAAAACCAAACCCTTTGGAAGAGCCAGTCTCCCTGTCAGTGACTACCCTTGCCCGAACAGAGCCATCAAAAGACTCCTTTAATGTCTCTTCTGTAGTTTCCTCCGACAGACCTTTGACAAACAGAGTTTTGGATGGTTGGCTTCTTGCATTAGGTGATCCCCTGGGTCCTTGCAATTCCAGCCTGATTGCTCTGCCCTCAATTTCTCTTTTATTACAGGATTTTAAAGCTTCTTTAGCATCTTCAAATGAAGCAAATTCTATAAATGCATACCCTTTAGATTTGCCATTTTGGTTCTGGGGTCCTTTGATAAAAGTAGCCTTCTCAAATACTTCCTGAAGAGTTTCTTCTGTTGCACTGTAGGAGAGATTGCTTAAAACCAGAGTTTTTGATTCACCACTCCAAGTACTATTCTTTCCACCTCTGTAGTCTTGACTTTGACCTTATCTGTAACTTTTGAATTTATATTGTTTCTTCCCATGTACAAAACCATTTTTTTCCTACAAATAGTTTTTTTGTGTGTGTGTTGGGAATCTAAAGGAGAGCAGAATGTTTTAACATGATTTTGTTTAAGCAACTTTGGGAAAAATTAAAAGTCCTAAACTATTTAAAAAAAAAAAGAATCCATATAAAATGGCCAAAGGCAGTGCCATTTACCACGGTATGCAAATGAGCAGCTGGGTTGGATGGGGAGATTATGGATGATTCTTCTACCCACCCCAAATGTTCTTTAAGAATGTCCTCTATTATCTCCCCCACCAATAGTAAAGAAAAATGAAATTGGTAGGGTCCTGGGGGAGGAGAGGTTTTCCTCCCTGTGTGGCTTCTAGCCCAAGTTGTGATCTTTGCACCAGAAGATGATGATGCCACCAGTGTTGATGACTACCTGCACTGTGGGTGTGGCTGGAGGCCACCAGGGGGTAAGGAGCCCTAATGGCTTCAGACAGGGTTGCCTTTGTAGCATGGGTTCTGCCTGCAACTCTCAGGGGTCAGCTCACGTCCTATTACCGAAAGAGAGCCCCTCAATCCCAGGCTCCTTTCCTACTTGCTACAGGGTTACCTTGCAGAAGCCAGGACTCTCTACAATGCTCTGGTATGCACAGATGTCTTTGCAACTGTTACTACAACTACGAGTTTGTCTTTCTAGAATGTTTATTGCACACCTCCACACACACCAGTCTACCCTTCACTCCTCCTGGCCTGCTTGCTCACCCACCACCCTAAATAAAAATGCCTGGGCCTTGTCCAACAAGGCCCCCTGTCCTTTTTAACAAGCGAAGTGTGCTGGCATTGCAACTGGTGGTCTCCTCCCTGATGGTCGTTAATTAGTACAGAATGTAGACTTCAGTTGTCTTGCCAGCCCGGATGAAAACGCAGCTGGCAGGTAGCCGAGACGGAGGAATTTGTCATAGGTTAGATCAGCCTCAGCTCTAAGAACCAAGTGTACAGCTTATGCAAATAGTTTTGCTTAGCATGGATCCTGTGTTCTTACCCCCCTCACTCCCCCTACAGAGTTTTTTTAAACTGAAGGGTGGGGAGGAGTGGGAGAACAAGGGAAGGAGGGAGAACAAGCACTTACTTGCCAGATCTCATTCTAAATCAGAAAGGAGCAAATTGCTTTTCCTAAAAAAGAAAAAGGCAGGGGGGAAAAGAAGACAAAACACCCATCCTTTGGTCTAATGTACCAAGCATTTGAAAGCTGAATCGCTCAATAAGAAAGGCTAACAGTGAGTGTACTTGGAGAGAGACTATTATCCCCATCAAAACCCATTCTCACTCTCTGGGAGGCCTGCAGAGCACCTGGGTGGGGACTTGCAACACTGGGTTCTATTCCTCTCTTTGCTTGGACTGTGTACCTCCTCAACCTGACCCGGGCTTCTCCAACTTTGGCAGATGCTGTTAGCTAACCTCGTTTACCAGAGCACCCACAAGTCCCAGGAGAAAGAAGTGTTATGGTGGCTTCTCTCAGCACATGTATCTAACTGACAAGACAGTTCTGAGCTGTGTGACTTGGGGTACATTGCTTAACCTCTCTGAGCTCAGCTTTCTCGCCTGTAAACACAGGGATATCAAGTTTTCCCTCATATTAAAGTAGTGTTCTTGGTACATATTAAAAGCTCAGTTAATATATATATATTTTTTTAGAATTTTTTTTTTTACAGGGACAGAGAGAGAGTCAGAGAGAGGGATAGATAGGGACAGACAGACAGGAACGGAGAGAGATGAGAAGCATCAATCATCAGTTATTTCGTTGTGCCACCTTGGATGTTCATTGATTGCTTTCTTATATGTGCCTTGACCGTGGGCCTTCAGCAGATCGAGTGACCCCTTGTGCAAGCCAGCAACCTTGGGTCCAAGCTAGTGAGCTTTTCGTCCAAGCCAGATGAGCCTGCGCTCAAGCTGTCAACCTCAGGGTCTCGAACCTGGGTCCTCCGCATCCCAGTCCGATGCTCTATCCACTGCATCATCTCCTGGTCAGGCAAGCTCAGTTGATATTGAATAAGAATAAGTGAAACAAGACAAAGAAATGAGCATTCTGCCTGGTGGGTGAGTAAAATGTTGGCTAAATCTTGACTAGCAGCCTAATAATGGGGACAAGACCCACAAATAATCACGGGAAAAGTTGAATTTTAAGGTTGTAAAATAACATTCGAAGCATCAAGTTGGTTGAATGCTGGTTGTATTGAAGATGCGGGTGGGTTGGGAGTAGGAGAAGAAAAGTTCAGGATTAATGTGGGACGGTGTGTCTCAACCACAGCCATTGACATTGAGGTTGGGTAGTTCTTTGCTGAATGGAGCAGGGTGGGGGGTGCTGTGGAGAGGGACTGTCCTGTGCAGTGTAGAGTTGTTAGCAACGTCCTATACCTACTAGATGCCCGTAGCAGCTTTTCCAGCGGTAACACCAAAAATGTGACGTTTCTGAGTCTTCCTTGGCAGGCAAAATTTTCACAGCAGGAAACTACCACTGATCTACGGTCATGTCCTCCAAGCAAGCATATCAGCGATCTGGTGAGCTCCACCCATGGACTGTGGGCAATGATACTTACATTTCAACTGCTACCTAACTGTGGAAGAAATAACAGGTCATTGCTCAAGGGCTAGGACAAGGGTCAAAGAAGACTGGGAGCCAGATCTGTGTGCAAACCAGGAATGGAAAGGGGATCAATGACTTCCCGTTTCTGATCTGGTACAAAAAAGAACCTGGAAGTCACAACTTCATTCTGACAACAAGTAAAAATCTGAAAAAACAGAAAATTCAACAATTCTTAGATCTAACTGACAAGCAAAGTCACAAGGACAGATACTGTCCCCCAATTGGAGAGGCAAACAGGTGAATACAGAACATCACAACTTACCAGAGAAGAAACCACCAGCAGAAACGTCCGTGGAAACAAGCACCGGAGTAGGAAATCTTGAACTGTAACTGACCAATTGCGGGAGGCTCAGGATGGACAAGCCTGAGAGTTCAAATTTCAGGGCAGAGCCTACACTCCTGTCAGGTTCACCTCCAGGACCTTAACCAGGTTCTCGCAGTAAACATCAGGGAAAAGGTCCTTTATGCCAGGAGAGGAAGGAAAAAAACCATTCAAAATTTTTTTCAATTACAGTTGACATTTAATATGATTTTATATTAGTTTTGGGTGTATAGCATAGCAGTTATACATTTATATATAACTTAGGGAGTAATCCCCTAATAGGTCTAGTACCCACCTGGCACCATACACAGTTATTGCAATATTACTGACTGTACTCCCTATGCTGTACTTGACATCCTTGTGACTATTTTATAACTACCAATTTGTGCTTCTTATTTCCCTCATCATTTTCACCCAGCCCCCATGCCCCTCCGTCCAGCAACAACCAGTTTATTCTCTGTATCTATTTGTTTGTTTATATTGGAAAAGAACCATTTTTGTAATGTGCTGGAGCACTCTATTCTTCCTAACAAAGCCTGCCCTCAGAAAAAACTAGTTTATCGGAGTCTAACCTACTGGGGTCTTATCAGACCAACCAGTAAAGGAAAGGAAGCACTTAACTACTCCTGCTTCATGTAGGGAAGGCAAATAGCCCAGTGCAGCCTGCTCTAGCTTTCCTCAAGGGAGAAAGAAAGTACTCAACTCTAGCCATTCTAACTATCCCTCTCCACCTGAGTGAGGCATGGGACTGGGGGACTGAGAGGCGCTTGTGGAGTTCGTAGTCCAGGGGCACAGGCCCACTAAAAGACAGAGGTCTAATCACAGGACTATAGAAGGCTTCTCTTTCCCCACAGCCCACCACTCACCTGCTACATTACTAAAGACCTATGTACTGCAGTTCCTTTTACTCAGGGTACCATGTCCAGCTAGCAAGAAACAATTACAAAACATACTAAGAGGCAAGAAATAAAGTTTAAAGAGATAAATAATGCATTAGAGCTAGACTCAAATGTGACTGGGCCTGACCAGGCGGTGGTGCAGTGGGCAGAGCATCGACCTGGGATGCTGAGGACCCAGGTTTGAAACCCTGAGGTCACTGGCATGAGCATGGACTCATCTGGCTTGAATGCAGGCCCATCAGTTTGAGTGCGGTGTGGCTAGCTTGAGCATGGGATTATAGAAGTGATCCCATGGTCACTGGCTTGAAGCCTAAGGTCGCTGGCTTGGGCCCAAGGTCACTAGCTTTAGCAAGGGGTAATTAGCTTGGCTGGAGCCTCCTGGTCAAGGCACATATGAGAAAGCAATCCATGAACAAGTAAAGTGCCACACTACGAGTTTGTGTTTCTCATCTCTCTCTCTTCTTGTCTGTCTGTCCCTGTCTGTCTGTCTGTCTCTCTTGCTTAAAAAATGTAACTGGGATGTTATAATGATCAGATTGAGAATTTAAAACAATTATAATTAATATTTTAAGGGCTCTGTTGGATACAGTAAATTAGCCATGTAAGCAAAGAGGTAGAAATTCTAAGACTTTTTAAAAAGAGGTATCAAATACTATAACAGAAATGAATAATATCTTTAATGGGCTCATTAGTAGATGAAATATAACTGAGGAAAGAATCTCAGAGCTTGAGGTATCTCAATAGTAACCTTTAAAACAGAAAAACCAAAGAAAAAAAAGACTTCAAAGAGAGAGAGAAAGAAAAGAGAATATCCAAAACCCGGGGGGCAACTTCAGAAGCTGTAGCATGTGTAATGAAAATGTCAGGAGAAGAAAGAGAGAAAGGGATAGAGAAATATTTGAGGTAATAACGACTGAGAATTTCCCCACATTGATATCAAACATCAAACCACAAATCAAAGAAACTAAGGGAATGACAAGCAGGCTGAATGCCACAAAAACTACACCTAGGCATATCATATTCAAACTGCAGGACATCAGATATATAGAACAAACTCTTAAAAAAAAGTTGGAGAGAAAAAAACACCTTATTTATCATATAAAGAAACTTGGAATTATATCCAAATTCTCAGAAACCATATGAACAAAAAAGATTGGAGCAAAATATTTCAAGTATTGAGAAAAAAGAAGCCCATCAATCTACAATTCTGTGTCTTATGAGATTATCCTTCAGAAGTGAAGCATAAACAAAAACTTTCTCAAATATTAAAAGAATTAATTTTCAGTAGATTTTCCTTGGAAGAAATGCTAAAAGAAGTTCTTCAGAGAGAAGAAAAATGATATAGATCAGACACTTGACTCTACATAAAGAAAAAAGGAGCTTTAGAGAAGCAATAAATGAAAGCAAAATAAAAACTTTTATTTTTCTTATTCTTAATTTATCTAAAAAGATAACGTTTTGTTTAAAATAATAGCAACAATTTATTAGATTATGTATGCTTTGATGCACACACACATGTTTGTATCTAAGTGAAATGAGTGACAGCAATAACAGGGATGAGAAGAAGGGTGGGGTTTTTGTTATAAGGTACTTGCATTATATGTGAAGTACTATGGTGTTATTTGAAAGTGGACTTAGATACATTGTAAATGTATATTGCAAACTCTAAGGCAACTGCTGAACACATTTTAAAAAAATAAAAAAGAAGTGTTACTCATATGCTAAGAAAAGGTAGAAAATAGAATAATATAAAACAGTTAAAACCATTAAAAGCAGTAAATATGATACCAAAATCATAGGCAACAAAGCAAAAATGGACTAGTGGACTACATCAAGCTAGAAAACTTTTGCCAACAACAAAAAAAATAATCAACAGACTTAAAAGGCAATCAGTCAAATGGCAAAAATATTTGCAAAACAAACATATGATGAGGTATGAATAAATAAATAACTCCTACAACCCCATTTGGGGTGAAGGGAGGGAAAACAAGTAAACTGGTTTTAAAATGGGCCAAGAACTTGAATAGTCATTCCTCCAGAGAAGGTGGACAAATGGCCTATAAGTATCAGAAATGATATTCAACATCACTAATCATCAGAAGAATTCAAACCAAGACCACGGACATATCCCCTCATACCCATTAGGATGACGGCTGAAAAGGGAAAAGAACAAACAAAGGATGTGGAAAAATTAGAATGTTTTTGTACTGCTGGTCACATTGTAAATGGTAAAGCTGCTATGCAAAATAAAATGGAGTTTCCAAAAAAATTAAAATTAAAAACAGAAGTACCGTATTATTGAGCAATCCTACATCTGTGTATTTATTCAAAAGAATTGAAAGCAGAGTCTTGAGGAGATACTTGCACTTCCATGTTCATTGCAGCATAATTCACAATGGGCAAGAAGTGGAAGCAACCTAAACATCCTTCAATAAATGAGTGCATAAAGAAAATGTGATATACAATTGCAACAACAACAAAAAAAATACTTAGGAATAAACATAACAAAGAATGTAAAGGACTTATATAATGAAAACTATAAACCATTGTTAAGAGAAATCGAAAAAGATATAATGAGATGGAAGAATATTCTTTGTTCTTGGTTAGGAAGAATAAATATAATCAAGATGGCCATATTACCCAAAGCAATATACAAATTTAATGCAATTCCCATCAAAATTCCAATGACATTTTTTAAAGAAATAGAGCAAAAAATCATCATATTTATATGGAACTATAAAAAAACCCGAATAGCCAAAGCAATCCTAAAGAAAAAGAATGAAGCTGGGGGCATTACAATACCTGACTTCAAACTATATTATAGGGCCACGACAATCAAAACAGCATGGTATTGGCAGAAAAATAGACACTCAGACCAATGGAACAGAATAGAAAGCCCAGAAATAAAACCACATATATATAGTCAAATAATTTTTGATAAAGGGGCCAAGAACACACAATGGAGAAAAGAAAGCCTCTTCAATAAATGGTGCTGGGAAAACTGGAAAGCCACATGCAAAAGAATGAAACTGGACTACAGTTTGTCCCCCTGTACTAAAATTAACTCAAAATGGATCAAAGATCTAAATATAAGACCTGAAACAATAAAGTACATAGAAGAAGACATAGGTACTAAACTCATGGACCTGGGTTTTAAAGAGCATTTTATGAATTTGACTCCAATGGCAAGAGAAGTGAAAGCAAAAATTAATGAATGGGACTACATCAGACTAAGAAGTTTTTGCTCAGCAAGAGAAACTGATAACAAAATAAACAGAAAGCCAACTAAATGGGAAATGATATTTTCAAACAACAGCTCAGATAAGGGCCTAATATCCAAAATATACAAGGAACTCATAAAACTCAACAACAAACAAACAAACAATCCAATATAAAAATGGGAAGAGGACATGAACAGACACTTCTCCCAGGAGGAAGTACAAATGGCCAACAGATATATGAAAAGATGCTCATCTTCTTTAGTTATTAGAGAAATGCAAATCAAAACTGCAATGAGATACCACCTCACACCTGTTCGATTAGCCATTATTAGCAAGACAGGTAATAGCAAATGTTGGAGAGGCTGTGGAGAAAAAGGAACCCTCATACACTGTTGGTGGGAATATAAAGTAGTACAACCATTATGGAAGAAAGTATGGTGGTTCCTCAAAAAACTGAAAATAGAGCTACCTTATGACCCAGCAATCCCTCTACTGGGTATATACCCCCAAAACTCAGAAACATTGATACGTAAAGACACATGCAGCCCATGTTTATTGCAGCATTGTTCACAGTGGCCAGGACATGGAAACAACCAAAAAGCCCGTCAATAGATGACTGGATAAAGAAGATGTGGCACATATACACTATGGAATACTACTCAGCCATACGAAATGATTACATCGGATCATTTACAGCAAAATGGTGGGATCTTGATAACATTATACGAAGTGAAATAAGTAAATCAGAAAAAACCAGGAACTGCATTATTCCATACGTAGGTGGGACATAAAAGTGAAACTAAGAGACATTGATAAGAGTGTGGTGGTTACGGGGGGAGGGGGGAAAGGGAGAGGGAAAGGGGGAGGGGGAGGGGCACAAAGAAAACTAGATAGAAGGTGACAGAGGACAATCTGACTTTGGGTGATGGGTATGCAACTAAATGAAAGACGAGATAACCTAGACTTGTTATCTTTGAATATATGTATCCTGATTTATTGATGTCACCCCATTAAAAAAATAAAATTAAAAAAAAAGAAAAAGAAAAAGAAAAAAGAAAATGTGATATATATATACATATATATGTATATACACAATATAATATTAGCCTCATAAAAAAAGAAATCTTGTCATATGCTAAACATCGATGAACATTGAGTCATTATGCTTAGTAAAATAAGCCCATCACAGAAAAACAAATACTGCATGATTCCGCTTATATAAGGTGTCTAACGTTACTAAGGCTATAGAAGCAGAAAAGAGAATGGTGGTTGCCAGGAGCTGTGGGGAGAGAGAAATAGGGAGTTTCAATCATGTAAACAAAAGAGTTCTAAAGATCTGCAGTACTTCAATGTGCATGTACTTAAAGGTACCATACTGTACACTTAAAAATTTATTAAGAGGATAGGTTTTATATTATATGTTTTGTGCCACAATTCAAAAAATCCCCACAAAAGGTAGAAAACAAGAATGGAAGACAAAAATAGAAACAGAGAACAAAGACAGTGAGTAGAAAAAAGTAACATGTATGGTCAAGAGTGCCCCAACTCTATCAATGATCATTTTAAATGTCAGTGGTCTAAATAAACCAATTAATAGATAAAGATTGCCAGAGTGAAAAGAAAAAGCCAATCATATATTACCTATAAGAAAATTTCTTTAAATATAAAAGCATATATAGATTAAAAGTAAACGGATGAAGAAAGATATACTATACTATCACTAATCAAAAGAAAGTAAGAGTAGTGATATTAATTTCAGACAGAGCAAATTTCAGAGTAAGGAAAATTATCAGGGATAAAGGGAGGCATTATTGTTGTTGTTGTTATTATTATTATTATTATTAGTGACAGAGACAGAGAGTCAGAGAGAGGGACAGATAGGGACAGACAGGAAGGGAGAGAGATGAGAAGCATCAATTTTTCCTTGTGGCTCCATAGTTGTTCATTGACTGCTTCTCATATGTGCCTTGACCAGAGGGCTACAGCAGAGCGAGTGACACCTTGCTCAAGCCAGCAATCTTGTGCTCAAGCCAGCAACCTTGAGCTCAAGTCAGCAACCTTGGGCTTCAAGCCAATGACTTTTGGGGTCAAGCCGGCCACCATGGGGTCATGTCTATGATCACACGCTCAAGCCAGTGACCCTGTACTCAAGCTGGTGAGCCCACGCTCAAGCCAGATGAGCCCGCACTCGAGCCGGCAACCTTAGAGTTTCAAATCTTGGGTCCTCTGTGTCCCAGTCTGATGCTCTCTATCCACTGTGCCACCGCCTGGTCAAGCAAGGGGGGCATAATTAACGATAGAGGTCAATTTTCTAAGAAGACACCATAATTCATAATGTGTATGCACCTAACAACAGAATGTTAAACTATGTGAGACAAAGATTGACAAAAACCTCAAAGACAATAAATGACTCCATATTCAATACCCCTCCACCAGAAATGGACTAATCCAGCAGACAGAAAACCATATTGAACTCAACAGCATTATCAGTCAACTGGAGGACTGACATCTATTGGCTATTTTATCTGACAGTAAAAGAATATACATTATTTTCAAGCTCACATGGAATATTCATTAAGATGACTACATTCTGGGCCACAAAACACATCTTAACAAATTTAAAAGGCTAGAAATCATACAATGTCTGCTCTTATATCACAATAAAATTAAACTAGATGTCAATAACAGAAAGATAAGTGGAAAATCTCCAAGTACTTGGAGGTCAAACAGCATACTTCTAAACAACACAAGGACCATGGAAGAAATCTCAAGAGAAAATTTTCAAAAAATGTTTGAACTAAATTATGATACAGCTTGTCAAAATTTGTGTGATGCAGATAAATGGAAATTTATAGCAATGAATGCATATATTAGAAAAAAGAAAGATCGAAAATTAATCATCTAAGCTCTCACCTTAAGAAACTAGAAAAAAATCAAATTAATTTCAAAATAAACAGAAGAAAATGAATAATAAAGAAGTAGAACAAAATCAATAAAATTGAAGGAGAAAATCAACAAAACCAAAAACTGGTTCTTTTGTGAGATCAATAGAATTGATGATCTTTTTAGTCAAGAGAACTCTCAGAAAATAAAAAAAGAGAGATGACTCAAATTACTAATATTAGAAATGAAAGAGGAGACATCATTAAAGACCTTCTAAAGATTAATAAGATAACAAAGGCATATCATTAACTCTATGCCCACAAATGTGATAATCTATATGAAATGAGCCATTTCTTGAAAGACTCAATCTGTGAAAATTCACATAAGAAGAAATAAAAATATGAATAAGCCTTTATCTATTAAGGAAAAATAACTAATAACCTTTCAAAACAGAAGATACCAGGCTCAGATGGAGTCACTGGTGAATTCTTCCAAACATTTAAGGAAAAAATTATAGTAATTTGCTAGTCACTTTCAAAAGATAGAAGTCAGCACTACCCTACCCTGACACAAAAACCAAAGATAGGGTAAGAAAAGAAAACTTCAGACCAATATATCTCATGTACATAGATTATAAAAATTCTCAGAAAATATTAGTAAATTGAATCCAACAATGTATAAAAAGAATTATACACCCCAATCAAGTGGTATTTATTTCAGCTTGCCAGGCTGATTCAGGAGTCAAAAATACATTAATATAATTCCTCACATCAACAGGCTAAAAAAGAAAAATTACATGAGCATATCAAGAGATTTATTAAAAGCATTTTACAATATTAACATTTATTCATGATAAAAAAAAAAAAACCTTTCAATAACTAGCATGGAAGAAAAATTCCTTAACTTGAGAGAAAACATCTACAAAATAATTTTTTCAGCTAACATCACATTTAATGCTGGGAAACTACAAATTTTCCTGTTAAAATCAGGAACAAGGCAGGAATGCCTTTTTTTGTCATTCTTTTTCAACATCATAATAAAAGTCCCAGCTAAAGCAATAAGACAAAAAATTTAAAAGTATGCAGGTTGGGAACGAAGAAGCAAAAATACCTTTGTTTGCAGATAACAGATTGCCTATTAAGAAAATCTGGAAGAACGTATCAAAACACTTTAGGTAAAAAATAAATAGTTATCAGAAGGTTGCAGGATATAATGTTAACGTACAAAAGTCAACTGCTTTCTTGTAGACCAGAAACAAACAAGTGGAATTTGAAATGAAAAACAAAATACCATTTATATTAGGGTACTAAAAATGGAAAGGTATTATAATATTCCTATTCAAGTGCTTATTGGAGATATGCTTATTTGAGTTCTTTGCCCATTTTTAAATCGGGTTATTTGAGTTCTAGGAGTTTTTTATATATCTTGGATATTAACTAGTTATAAAATATATTATTTGCAATTTTTTTTCTCCCATTCCATAAGTTGTCTTTTCACTCTGTTGATTGTGTTCTTTGATGCACAAAAGCTTTTAATTTTGATATAGTCCAGCATACCTATTTTTGCTTTTGATGCCTATAAATTTTTTCATTTTTTTTATAGTGTTTTAACTCCCAGTAAGTTTCAGTCAGTACCTACACATGGCAGCTAAAACTAAGATAATTAAAACTGTAGCCGAACTGGCTGAAGTAGCAGATAATAGAATTTGAGGGATCCAAAGCATTTTGAAATTGAAAGGGGAAATCCAGGAATGGAGAGAATCGTAAGACAGAAATGAATGAATGAATGAATGAATGAATGAATGAATGAATGAATGTATATAAACTCTGGCTTGTCCTTAAACTACAAATATATGTTTCGGATTCCAAGAAACATAACTAAAATGAAAATAAATGGTAATTTTGGCTGCAACTCACCAAAGAGGACATAGAACATGGAGTATAAGTCCACTTAAGTCAATTGCCCATCGAAGCAAAATAATAAACACTTTTCAGAAGAATTTAGTGTCTCTGCTCATATTATTAACAATGTCCGGTATATAATCCAGAATAACTGAACATACAAAGAAATATGAGCATACGACCTATATTCTAAAGAAAAGGCAATGTCAATTAATCTCAAGATAATACAGATATTGCATTTGGCAAGTAGAAATTTTAAAGCTATTATTATATCTATGTTCAACTACATAAAGGAAAATATACCAATAATGAATAAACCAATAGAAAAATTCCAGCAGAGAAATAGAAACTATATAAAATATAAAATAAAAAATTCAGTGGATGGGATTAACAACTTTCACTCTTATTCAACATGTACCAGAAGTCTTAGCCAGTACAAGGAAGAAAAAGAAATAGGGTATAAAATTTGGCCAAAAAGAAATAAAATTATTTCTATTTGAAGGAGACATACTTTTTTAAGAAAAAATTTTAACATATATAAAACAATACAACACAAGAAAGATTATCCATGAAAAAAATGATAATTTGAACTTCATTAAAACTAAAAACTTCTGCTATGCAAAGGACACTGTTGAGAGACTCAAAAGACAAGTCACCATAGATTGGGAGAATATATTTGCAGAACATGTCATTGATAAAAAACTTGCATTCAAAATTTACAAAGAACAATTAACAATAAGAAAACAAATTACTAAATTGAAAATGTGCAAAATATTTGAAACAATACCTCATCAAAGAAGATATACAGATGGCAAATAAGCATATTAAAAGATGCTAAACATTATTTACCATTAGATAGTTGCAAACTGTAATGAGAAACTATTATACACCTACTTGCATGCTGAAAATCAAAATACCAGTTTCTGGTGAAGATGTGGAACAATGGAAACTCTCATATACTGCTGATGGGAATGCAAAATGGTACAGTCATTTTAGGAAACAGCTTGACAGTTTCTTACAAAACTAAGCATTTACTCAACTGTTTTGAAATTTATAACCACACTAAAACTTTCACACAAATATTTAGAGCAGATTTGTTTATAATCACCAAATATCAGATGTATCAAAGTGTCTTTTAATAGGTGAATGGATTAAACAAACTGTGGTGCATCTCTGCAATGTAATAAGAATTAGAAAGCAATCAATATACAACTAAAGTGCCACAACTACAAGTTGATGCTTCTCATCTCTCTCCCTTCCTATCTGTCTCTGTCTCTCTCTCTCTCAAAACAAAAACAAAAAAAACTGTGAATCTAAGTGGAAAAAATAAAATCTCTTTTTAAAAAGGCAAACAAACAATATAAACAATAAAATTTCAAAAGACCAGAAAGCTCTCCCTGCATGATGGGCTTAAAAAGGTTTTTAAAATGACGTTATAATCCCCTTAGGTAAACATTTCTATAGCATTTGAACTGTTGATTATGTTGTGTGTCCATCACCCAAAATCAAATCATTTTCAGTCACTGTGTATTTGTCTCTCTTTACTTCCCTCTTTCTTACCCCCATCCTGTTAACCACTTCACATTTATCAATGTCCATGAGTCTTAGTTTTATATTTTACCTATGTGTGAAATCATATAGTTCTTAGCTTTTTCTGATTTACTTCCTTCATTTAGTATAATGTTCTCAAGGTCCATCTGTGTTGTCGTAAATGGCAATATGTCATATTTTTTATAGCTGAGTAGTATTTCATTGGATGATACTTGAAGATATCATGCAAAGTAAAAAAATCAAACAAACAAACCAGACACTATAGATCACTTAATGAATGATTCCATTGATGTGAAGTATCCAGCACAGGTAAATCTATAAAAGTCAGAGAGCCAATTAGTGGTTGACAAGGAATGGGGGGAGTTAATAAGTACAGGGTTTCCTTTTGGGGTGATAAAATATTTCAGAACTATATAGAAGTACTGCCTGCATAGCATCATAAATATACTAAATGTCACTGAAGTGTTCTCTTGAAATTGTTATTTTTATGTTATGTGAATTTCCAATAAAAATGTTTAAATTCTCAATTAAATGTCAAAAAAGGAAAAAAAATTGTGAAGACGAGCCCCCTTTGGGCCTTCCATTTCCCTATGGAAGCATACGTACCAATTTTGAAAATCCTAGAGAGATAGCGAGAGCATTAGAGGCAGAACTAGATCATGGTCTAAGGACTTCATAACCTTCCTACAAGGGAAAGGTGAGTAATATACTACATGGAGTTAGAGGAGTGGGCATGGAGACACAAAGTTGGAGAGAAGCCAAGAGAGGTGGAGAGGTGGGGAGTAACTCCCTGGTAGAAGTGAGGAATCCTGATTCAGGAAAATCTGAGTTTGTATCAGAACTCTGTTCTCAGCTGTAGGAATCTCTTCATCTCCCTGAGCACGTTTCCCAAATGTAAAATAGAAATACCAATATACCACTACGTCTTATCCACAGTCCCCAGATCCCAGAAGCTCTGAAAATAAGTTCTATTGTAAGTTTGGTGCAAACTCATTTGGTTTCAAAACCTGGCCTGACCAAAAGTAAAATGATGTATAGTTTTAATTTATTCCACTGAATGTGACCCAGCTGAGGGTGTTTGATTAATATTATATAAAGCCACCTCATTACCTTTGCAATACATGCAAAATACAGAAATAAATAAATTTCAAAACTCATCTGGCCCTGAGGGTTTTGGATAAGGATTCAGGACCTGTAAATACTAAAATGTATTAAATGTTTATTTATGTGCTAGGCATGATGGCTCATGCTTTGAGTACATTTTCTCATTTAATGTACATAAAGCCTGTTACACATTGGAACTCAATGTATAGGAGCTCTATTATGGAATGCCAGTAATCTGGGAAGTCTCTATAGATAAAGTAAATCTAACCAAAAATTTATAGGTGGCAAAATGGAAGGGTAGAGTGAGCAAGGCTGCTACAGATGGTGGGAGGAGGGGATTATTTCCATTCTCATTTTTTCCTTTTCACAACCACTGAGAAAAGAAAACAGTAGGCAACAGGTTATGAGCCCTTGGTAAGGAGTTTGGATTTGTTAATGGAAGGCAGAAGGGGTGGGGAGGAATGGCCATGTGTTACCGATTGCATAGTCCAACTGGAGATTGGACTTTCATCACTTCCACTCACACTAGTACTTCCATAAAAAATCAAATGAAGATAAAATATAGATGTAGCCTGACCAGGTGGTGGCGCAGTGGATAGAGCATTGGACTGGGATGCGGAAGTCCCAGGTTCGAGACCCCGAGGTCGCCAGCTTGAGCATGGGCTCATCTGGGTTGAGCAAAAGCTCACCAGCTTGAGCCCAAGGTCACTGGCTCAAGCAAGGGGTTACTTGGTCTTCTGAAGGCCAGCAGTCAAGGCCCATATGAGAAAGCAATCAATGAACAACTCAGGTGTTGCAATGCGCAATTAAAAACTAATGATTGATGCTTCTCGTCTCTTCGTTCCTGTCTATCCCTCTCTCTGACTCTCTCTCTCTCTCTCTGTCTCTGTAAAAAAAAAAAAAAAATAGATGTAACCATGTTGTTTTGTGGATAGAAAAAAATCTATGTGGGTAGTTCTTTAAGGATATTGAATACAAAGGCCACATTCATTTAAGACTTGTGTTAGAAGGTGCCCTTCCTTAAGAACCTGAAAATTTTTAAGTCTTAGTTATGTCACATCAAGACATTCCTGGATAATAGAGAGAGGGAGAAAAGTGCTCTCTTTGCACAGTTGAAATTGAAAACCACAGATTCTATTCCTGCCCAAGATCACAAATCTGCTCAGAACAATGACAGGAAGAGGACTCAAAAACCCTTCCTTACAACAGTAGATTTATTCACTCACTGCTCTAGTATACACTTAGAAATCATCAAATAAAGGGCAGTTCTAGGGAGAAATCATTAGAGAAACCCCACTCTCAATACCAATCCCCAGAGCTGCAAAGTATAGAATGGTGACGACAATTCCAGTGCCATGAGGACTTTTCCTGGATGTGTACTTTTCTGGACTCCTGCTCCCTGTGACAGCTCCTAACAGACTGAACTGTGGTTGGGTTGCATTTTTCAGGGATTTGGCATGGTGATGGGGCCAACTTGGACTTGGTGAACATGTTAAGGACACTACTCTTTTATGGATTCTTGCTGTATTGGCCAAGAGTTTGCTTAAAGGCTTTTAATCACTGTAAAAAAAAATAGAAGACTGGATAAAGAAGATGGGGCACATATACACCATGGTATACTATTCAGCTAGAAGAAATGATGACATCGGATCACTTACAGCAGAATGGTGGAATCTTGATAACAGTATGCAGAGTGAAATAAGTGAATCAGAGAAAAACAGGAACTGCAGGATTCCATACATTGGTGGGACATAAAAACGAGACTAAGAGACATGGACAGGAGTGAGGTGGTTACGGGGGGTAGGGGGAGGGAAGGAGGGAGAGGGGCAGGAGGAGGGGGAGGGGTACAGAGAAAACTGGATAGAGGGTGACAGAGGACGATCTCTCTTTGGGTGATGGGTATGCAACAGAACTGAATGACAAGATAGCCTGGAAATGTTTTCTTTGAATATATGTACCCTGATTTATTGATGTCACCCCATTAAAAATTTATTTATAAAAAAAATTTAAAAAAAATAAAAAATAAATAAAAAAAAAATACCAATCCCCAGCAACTAGTCTAAGTGTCCTCTTTTGTCATAGCTTACATTATCCAAGGTTAAACTAAGACAAAAGGGATCTAGGAAAGTCTCAAAGAAAAGCCCACAAAGTGATTGGCGCTAAAAGACAAAAGGGTTTGCCTCTATCTCTCTGGATGTATATGCCATGGGACACAGACTCCCAGTCAAACTCTATCGTTGGTAACTTTAATGTCCTTAGGAATGACCTCTACCATCAAACAAGAGGACTTAACAGCTGGTCTCCACGACCTCTTTTAAAATTTTTAAAATATAATTTCAGATAAGTAGAAAAGTTGTCAAAATAATACAAAGAATTCATAATGGTCTTTATTCAGATTCCTCAAAGATTACCACTTCATACTGTTGACTTCTCTGCCTCTCTCTCTTTTTTCTTCTTTCTTTCTCTCTCTGTGCAAGTGTGAATGAACTGTGTGAAAGTTAATTGCAGACATTATGCTCCTTCAGCCCCATATATTTCAGAATGCCTTTCCTAAAAATAAGACATACTCTAATACTGTATTACCATAGTACCATTAATAACATCAAGAAATTGGCATTGATAACAATACTACTATCTAAACTACATATCTTATGAAGATTTCACTAATTGCCCTAGACTGCCCTTTACTGCAAAAGAAAATCCAAACTCCTATTGGATTCATTTATTATGTCTCTACTTAAGCTTCTTTAATCTGAAATAGTTCTTCTCTTTGTTGTTGTGTTTTATGCCATAGACATTTTTGAAGATTACAGCTCAATTCTTTTGTAGAATGTCCTTCAAGTTGGGCCTGTCTAATAGGTCCTGGTGATTAGATTATACATAGTTTGCAGGAACACCATAGAAGTGATGTGTTCTTCTCAGTGCATCATTTCAGGAGACATACATGTCAATTTGCCCCATTACTAGAGATGTTAACTATGATCACTCATTTAAGATTGTGTCTGCCAGGTTTCTCCATTATAAAATGACTATTTCCCCTTGTCATTAGTGCTTTATTTATTTTATTTTATTATTTTTTTTTACTGAGTGACAGACAGGAGGGCAGGGAAAGAGATGAGAAACATCAATTTGTAGTTGCATCACTTTAGTTGTTCACTGATTGTTTCTCATACGTGCCTTGACCGGGGGCTCTAAGCTAAGCCAGTGACCTTTTGATCAAGCCAATGACCTTGGGCTCAAGTCACAGACCCTGAAATCATGTCTCTATGATCCCATGCTCAAGTTGGCAACCCTACACTCAAACTGGTGCGTCTGTGCTCAAGCCAGCAACCTTGGGGGTTTTGAACCTGGGTCCTCAGAGTCCCAGGTCGACACTCTTATACACTGTGCCAAAACCGGTCAGGTTTAACTAGTGCCTTATTGGAAGACACTGAGAGTATATAAAATTCTAATACTTCACAAACTTTTACCATCACTTTTAGCATCCATTAATATTTCTTGCCTATAATAATTATTATTATGATGGTTGCCAAAAGGTAATTTTTTAATTTCATCACTTCTTGTACATTTATTAGTTGGCTTCCCATGGTAGAAAGAGCTTTTCCTTCTTATTTATTTATTTGTTTGTTTGTTTGTTTATTTATATCAGTGGAGACTTATAGGTTCTTATTAATGGGTTATATTATTTTAATATTATTTATTTTGATGCTCAAATTCTCCTAGATTTTCTAATAACGTCTTTAACTTTAATATTCTATGAGAAGAGAACATTGAGCATTATCTAATTGTTAACACTAAAGTTTTTTTTTAAGGGTGATGTTTAAATTGTAAACTAAATATTGAATGACTGTATAAAATTCACCAAGGAAAGAGATGCCTTGGTTGAGTGCCCAAGCCTTGAAAAAAAAAGGATTGAATGCTTTGAACCTAATGTTTGTGTGGGGCAGTGAGAAAACAGCTATGTGAGAAAGACACCTTGAAGGATAGCTAAATCCATGAACTGTAGAAATCTCTCTGATATGTTGGGAGGTTTGAGTTTCCTCTTTCACTCAGGTCTTAGCTGAAAGTTATTTACTTAACCTTTTCCACAAGCTGAGTCTGATCAGCCATGCAACTCTTCCACTCTCATATTTATTCTGATTGTATACAGTTATTCCTCCACACTTTCCTTGAGTAAGAAGGAAATAGAGCCACTGCCTGTCATTGTGATCCGGAATGATATACTCAGAAGTAGATTCTACAAGCTTGTGGAATGGCATTTGCTGGCTTATATGAAAAAAATAAAATCTCACTACGTAGGAGGACCCAAAAGTTATCAGAGTTGCAAACTGTATGTGCCTATGTTGGGCAAAACTTGGGAGAGTTCACCCTTATTTCAACCCTAATCTTTTCCCTTTTCCCCTTAAGTGCAATAAGCTGTACCATATAGTAGTAGGCTATACAATCTAGGTTTTTTGTGAGTGCATTAACAGTGAACCAGCACTAGAATGCTTAACTTTCATCTTTGAATTCTGGCTAATAAAGAATTCAGAGCCAAAACTCAAATACAAGTAGAAATTCATTTAGAAAGTAACAGAGGCAGAATAAATGAGAGGTGGAAAAAGTGAGCCAGCTGGGCTGCGTGGGCTCAGGAGAAAAGTTACAGAGGCAAAAGAAGAGCCCTTGGAGCTTGGGAGAAAGAAAGCAAAGGTATGTGCCTTGAGGAAAGTAAGGGAATGGGGATAGGCATGGGTGTGCTCAAGAGAGAGAGAGAAAGAGAGAAAGAGAGTCCCAACCCCACCCTTTAGGCAAATCTGCACATATATTAGTTCAGTCTAATAAGAAACTGTGCTCTTCTTAAACTGGTTTCTACTAGCAAAATAATATGGCTAAAAAATTACTTGGAAAGAATTATTAATGTCTCTTTGAAAACTCAGCCACCTAAAGTGGTTTAACATCTTTGAGCTGAGGCAGAGGACACCTGGTCATAGATACGTAGGAAACCAGCATTTTCTGGACTTTCTGGAATGAATGAAGAAGTGAAGCATATAGGAAAAAACAGCCTTACCTCCCCTTAGTCACTCTTGGAAACTTAACTTAGTGTTTTGGCACACACAGGAATCTGCACATGTGCACTGAGGGGCCAAGGAAGCCTAAATTTTAGAGGTGGCATTTATCTGTCTGTCTGAAATACTAATGAAGACTTGATTTCAAAATTGTGGCCCTGGCTTGTTGGCTCAGTGGTAGAGTGTCAGCCTGCCATATGAATGTCCTGGGTTTGATTCCCAGTCAGGGCACACAGGAGAAGCACCCATCTGCTTCTCCACCCCTCCCCCTCTCGCTTCTCTCTCTCCCTCTCTTCCTCTCTTCTCCCATCCTGCAGCCATGACTCTATTAGAGTGAGTTGGCCCCAGGCACTGAGGATGGCTCCATGGCCTCCCTTCAGGCACTAAAAAATGACTCTGGTTGCAACGGAGCAAGGGCCCCAGATGGGCAGAACATCGCCCTCTAGTGGGCTTGCCAGGTGGATCTGGGTCAGGGTGCATGTGGGAATCTGCCTCTGCCTCCCCTCCTCTCGCTAAAAAATATTTTTTTAAGTTGCATAATTATTAGATATCATACAGAAAATGAAACAATTGGCAGTTATCAAATTTTCAGAAAATTTTAAAGCTTAGTTACCATGAAATAAAAAGGAAATCATTTAGTTGATGCTGCAGCTAAAGAGGCAACATTAAACAGCCAAATTATCCTGATCTGAGAATGCTCCTTACTTCCAATTAAATGAATAAAAGACTGTCTTTCACAGTTCCAATGGATAGCTGCAGAAGAAGAAAAGAGGTTAAGGTGACAAAAAGGGGGAACCTTTGATCTAAATAAACAGATATGGTCTCGATTAGAAACCAGTCTTACGTATAGAAACTCAATTACCTATATTTCAACATGAAATGAGCTAAAGTATCGGGGTCCTAAAAAGATGACTTCATAGAGTAAACAATTTTACTGGAAACTTGCCTCCTACTGTAACTAGTCGAGTGTATAGCAGATGTTCTAGATGTCCAAATGACTATGAAAAATCAGTCCATGGGTCCCAGGGACATTTCCCACTTCCTTTCAGTCCATTTGAGGTATGGCAATTGGATTTTATCCCAATGTCACCGTCTCAAGAATACAAATATATGTTAGTTATAATTTGCATGTTTTTTCACTGGGTTGAAGCATTACCTTGTAGGAGAAAAGCAGCTTTAACACTAGGTTAAGTTATTCTGGGAAAAAACTAATTCCCAATTGGGGAAGTATCTCTGAGTTATGATGATAGAGGAACTCATTTCACTGAGCAAATAATTCAATCCATTTGTAATATTTGTCCTGTTCTTCAGTATTTTCATTGTACCTATCACCCTAGTTCTCTGAATTGGTGGAACATACAAATGGTACAATTTAAATTCACTAGGTAAATTTTCAAATGCACTTAATCTTTTTTGGCCAAGAGCTCTCCTTATACTGCTCTTCAAGCTGAAATCTATGTCTTTTGGTAAACACGTAGCTTTACTTCTCATTAAATAACCACTGGTCACCCTATGCATCTACATTAAGGGATGTAAGAATCAGCCTCACTGGTAGGTAATGTTGGAGAATTAAATGCTTCGTATTTTAGAAATTGGATTTGTGGGTTTTAATATATATATTTTAATTGTGGTGACACTGATTAACATAATTATGTAGATTTTAGATGCTCAATTCTACAATACATCTCTGTACACCATATTGTGTGTTCATCCCCTTAAGTCAAGTCTTCGTTCATCACCATTTATCACCTTCCATTTGACAGTCAGAATATACATTTAATATAGCTAACCTCCAGAACATCATAACTAAGCCTAGGCTCAGAACACGTATATTAGCCTTTAGTTGGACAAAATCCTCTAATACAATGGACCAGTGTAAGGTAATATGTGTTTACCCTCATGATGGCACGGCTGACGGGGAGCTGCAGCTCCAGCCACCACCCAGCATCATGACAGAGTATCCTACCACACATCGCTAGCTTGGGAAAAGACCAAAGTTTAAAGCACAGTTTCTACTATATGTGTATCACTTTTGCACCATCGTAAAGTTGAAAATTTTAAGTTGAACCATTGTAAGTTGAGACTAATTTCTTTGAACCTGTTTTCTCAGTAATAAAATAGGTATTTGTGTGTGTGTGTGTGTGTGTATAAAGATGTAGATAGATAGATGATAGATAGATAAATAGAAAGATGATAGATAGATAGATAGATAGATAGATAGATAGATAGATAGATAGATAGATCATAGATAGATCATAGATAGATAGAGACATATAAATATCCCTCCCAACAAGGATTTGCAGAGCCTCCAGCTCCTGACCTCCCCCTCCCTAATGAATGAACCCACTCCCATTTGCCTCATCACTTGAAGAAACAGCTTTCGCTGAAGTCATCAGTGACTTCCAAGTTGCTACTTCCAGTGGATATTTGTAGCCTTTGTTTTACTTAAACTCTTGCAATCATTTTACCCTTTTCTTTCTTTTTTTTTTTTTTTTTTTTGTATTTTTCTGAAGCTGGAAACGGGGAGAGACAGTCAGACAGACTCCCGCATGCGCCCGACTGGGATCCACCCAGCACGCCCACCAGGGGCGACGCTCTGCCCACCAGGGGGCGATGCTCTGCCCCTCCCGGGCGCCTTTTCATTTTTTGAATACTGTCTTCCCACGACTCTCACAATCCAAAACCTCCCAGATTCCATTCCCCTTTTTGACTGCTGCTTCTCATTTATAGGCTCCTTATTCTCTATCCAGCAATTAAATATTGGACTTCATTAAGAAATCCCCTTCTCATTCTGGGTTTTCACCTTAGGTGAGCTAACCTTTACTTTTGTTTCCCCAATATAAAGATTCTTGTGAATTTTTATCTTCAATCTGTACCTTCTTCCTATAACCAGACTTACAGAATTAAATCCAACTTGATTCTCCCACTTACATGTTCAAAAGCACTTTGAACTTGAAATTTCCAAAACCCAACTCAGAATTTTTCCTCCTAAAACATAACTATTTTTAAATGTTTTATATTTTCATGAATAGAAAGATCATCTATCCAGTTTTAAAAGCCAACATTAAGTTTCATTCTTGATTAATCATCAATCTCCCTCCATATCTAATATATTATCAAGTTCTAAGTTTTCTTTTCATTTCCATGATCACAACCCTAGTCAAAACTAATAGCATCTCTTGCCAGGACTATTGCTGATCTTTCAAATCTGCTCTCATTTCCCTCCAATCTGTTTTCCACATTGCAGCCAGAGTGATCTTTATGAAAGTTGAATCGGATAATGTCATATCTCCTGCTTAAAATTTTTAGTAACTTTTCTTGCTTCTCTTGCAAAACCCAAAATCTTTCACATGGTTAATAAACACTGTCAGGCCTTCCCCTCCTGACCTCTCCAGCACATCATACCTTATGATTGTCCTCATTCTGTACGTTTCAGCTACACTCTCCTTCTGAATATGCCATGCTCCACTCTTCCACAGGGCCTTTGCACATGATCTTTCTTCAGCCTGGAATACTCCTTTCCCTTCACCTGGCTCACTCCTATCTTTCATTTATTTAATTAATTTTAGAGTTCAGCTCAGTCATAACTTTTTTTTTTATTCTTTTTTTTTTTTTTTTAGAGAGGAGAGGGAGAGACAGAGAGAGAAGAGACAGAGAGAGAGAAGTGGGGGAGGAGCTGGAAGCATCAACTCCCATATGTGCCTTGACCAGGCAAGCCCAGGGTTTTGAACCGGCGACCTCAGCATTTCCAGGTCGACGCTTTATCCACTGCGCCACCACAGGTCAGGCTCAGTCATAACTTTTTCAGGGAAACTTTCTGTGATCTCCTTGACCTAGTTAAATCTCTTTATTATAAGCTTTCATAGCATCAATGACAACAGAAATTTTTTTTAACAAACCTCTACTTACCTGGTTCCCAGATTCACCAAATTTCTCTCTCTCTGTGAGTCACACTGATTGGTACTCATGGTACTCGAAATGCTGGCAGCTGGCTGGCTATTCTTTAATAGGGTTCCACTTTTCTATTTATTTCTTGTTTAGTTTTTGTTTATCAAAAATCATTTGTATTGTTACCAAATTTATTCATGCTAGTTGTACATGCTTTTATCATATCATTAAATTAAATATCATCTAAGCCAATGAAATGTGAGTACAAAAAGTATTCATTTATATGAAAACTAAATTGAATGATTTGAAAAGACTTGATTAAGGTAAGGCACCAAAACTTGCTGCTTATTTAGAAGTAAAGCAATTATAAAAGATAAAGGAGGGGATTATAAAACTACAGAAGAATTCTGCAAACACATTTCTTTTAAAGTATGTCTTTAGCCTCTCCCTCCACTTTAAAGAAATAAAGCAGGAAATCATAGATGATGCATTCAGGGTGTGGCTTTTACACAAAAAAAATGACAGAGAAAAGCATTATTAGCTCTGCTTCAAAAGATTCATGCAGATGTGTGTACACACATATAAATCTTTTATGTTAAAATAAATATTATGGCATATATCTTTTTTTATGATTCCTCTCTCCAGTAGGAATATGTCCATTCAGCAAGTAATGACATTGGTTTGTTATCGTCAGGACCAGTCACAGAATTCATGGAGCCCAGTGTAAAATGGAAACATGGGGTTCTTTGTTCAAAACATATTTGGAAGTTCAAGATGGTGACAGCAGAGCATCAAAACAAGCTTGGGGCCTATTGAAGTCTGGGACCCTGTGAGCCTGCACAGGTCACATACCCATGAAGTCAGTTCTGATTCTTGTCTCCTAACACAGAAGGCTGGCACAGAGTCAGTGCCTCTTGCACTCAGAAGTATTTACTGAAGGCCTTCAATGTGCCAGGCACTGCTCTAGACCAGGAGTCCCCAAACTACGGCCGGCCCGTGGGCCGCATGCGGCCCCCTGTGGCCATTTATCTGTCCCCCCACCGCACTTCCGGAAGGGGCACCTCTTTCATTGGTGGTCAGTGAGAGGAGCACTGTATGTGGTGGCCCTCCAATGGTCTGAGGGACAGTGAACTGGCCCCCTGTGTAAAAAGTTTGAGGACCCCTGCTAGACTCTGGAAATACAGTATGGAAAAAAAGTGACAAAACTCTGCCTTCATGGAGATTAATTTCTATTGAGTGTTAGGAGGCAAGGGATATATATATATATATATATATATATATATATATATATATATACACACACACACACACACACACACACACACACACATATATATAATAAACAATAAATACATAAAATATGTGGCACTTTAAATGGTGTTAATGCTAGAAAGATAATATAACAAGGAAGAGGAAAAAGGAGTGTGAGAGATAAGAAATATTTGTTTGATGAATGCAATGAATGTCTAACCAAAACTCAAAGGAAAATAAAAAATCAAAATATAATCAAGGTGTGAGGGGAAGGGGGTGGAAACCTGACCCAGGGAAAATAAGAATACAAATAAAAATCAAAACCAGAAAAATATAGAATAAGCAATGTTTGAGCTACAAATTTGGTTCTGAGCTTTCTGGTAATCAATGCAAAAGATAAGAGATGATCAATCACATAATTCTTATCAGAAATGGGGAAGCATACCAATAACCCATGGATAAAAGAGGAGATAGCAGTCTATCCCTTACTTGCTTACAGAACCAAATCAGATTGCAGCTGGGAAAAGAATTTAAATAAACATAGGATACTATGATATACAGGG
The DNA here is from genome assembly GCF_036850995.1 of Saccopteryx leptura. Lineage (NCBI taxonomy): Eukaryota > Metazoa > Chordata > Mammalia > Chiroptera > Emballonuridae > Saccopteryx > Saccopteryx leptura. The sequence continues at coordinate 115,354,683 of NC_089504.1, forward strand.
AGGTATTACTATTAGAATTCTTTCATAGGATAAAAGAGAAACTTTTTATTGTAACGTCTTTGTTTTTCCTGGAAGAGTGCTAAGTAAATTCATCTTTGTAGTCAAAGAAACTTTCAAATAGGCTTACATTTTGAAGTTGAAATCCAACTATCAACTCAACCCACAAAAATTTCAACCAGTCTGTACAAATTCTACCAATTTCCCCTCCTGACTCTTATCGGAAGGTGACTGGCCAGTGCTAGACAGGCAGTGACATTAGACAAGATGTCCTGGATCTCTGTCCTCCCTTCCTTTTCTCCAGCTCTCACTCCACGTGGATGGAACCTAAAGCCACCGGCTCCTTTTCTTTCTGCTCTTCTCTCGGAACTCTAAGGACCCACATTAGTAGCTCCAGGAAGCCAGGTAGGTCCATCCTCAGTGATATGGACATGTCTTATGAACCCGGAGCCAAGAAATTGTTGGTTAAGAGCATAGAAAAATGGCGACCCAGGCTCCTCACCTTCCTTCCTGCCTTCTCCTTTCCTATCATCTTTTTTTACTCCATATCTCTTAGTCTTTCCCTCTGGGCTGCCTTCTTCTTACCACCATCACCGGAAGTCCTACTGAGTCGAACTTTCAGAGACAGACAGTTCACTGGGACAGACAACTGAAGGAGAAGGCAACATAAACAAACTAGCACATTTGTCTTTGTGTTTTTTTGTGGCTGTTACCCTGTGTCTATATCTCTCTCCCCCACACTGACAAACCAAATAAATATCTGTGTGTACTTCAGAGACAGAATTTAATGGGAAACAAATGAATAAAATGTACCAGTTACCTTGATGAGTAGATTGTCTTTTATCTGGATGGAAAATGAAAAAACAACAACCCTCACTAGTACAGAAATGTGATAGGACCCTAAAAGAGCCTCAGAGCAGTTAATCATGAGGCTATTTTAAGCATTATTTTAAACAGTAAGCCTACAGGTTCCCTCGGTGGCCTGTCTGAGCCTCTTCTGATACTGAACATCAACCTATGGAGACCAGCCAAAGAGAAGACTATCTGAGTATTTCCACCAAAGATGTCCCCACACTATGAATCTGGTGCCATTTAAATTTCTCCATAAAATGTGAAAGAGAAAGTGCTCCCCACCAGCCACTGTTTCTGGCGTTAACAGTTGACACCAGCCCTTTTGCGGGTACCCACTCTAGCTATCAAAGAGACATGGTTAATGAGAGAAGAGCTTGCTGCAGATTTCTATTTTAGGCCTTGTGCCAGTAAATATAACTCTGTTTACCCTGACTTGAGTCGGGCTGCGCGAGCTGCACATGGCTGTTTGAAGTGCTCCTTACATGTGGTCTTTGAAACTCTGAGCTGTGGTACATGTGGTCGTGTTCTTTCTTTTTCTCTGCTATGGTAGAATTGGAAACTGAACGTTCCCCTGTGGCTTGCATCATGTCCATGTGAATGAGACAAGAACTTGGGGACTAGTGAATTCCATCCCACCTTTGCCCCCACTTCAGGTGATCTTGTAACTGATCATTCTGGAAGCATGTCTTCTCCTTCTGGCTCCTCTCTCTCGGATCCTGGTTCCCCCAGTCTTCTCACCTCCTAGGAAGTGGCCTTCATCTCATTTCTTTTTTGGCAACTTCCAGCTGTTAAGTCACGATTCTTTGACCAGTTCCTGGAGGCCAAATGCTTGTGAATACTCAGTCAGGATCAGCCCCAGTAGTCCACTATGGTTGGTTAATATATCTGCGAAGTTTTACAGTTTGATTCTACCTTTGAGTGTCCCTCCTGAGCCATCTCATTTTTCTACTGCTCTCTTTCCCTCACCTGTCTCTAAATCCTGTCAATTTACCCTAAAACCTTTTTCTCTGTCCATTCCTGTATCCATTGCTTCAGGCTAAGTCCCTATTAGTGTTTACTTTAATTATTAAAATAGCCTACCATCTTTTTTTGTCATGTGCTCTGTTTCTAATCTATCCTCAACCTTGCCAACATAGTTATCATTTTTCTTTTCTTATGTAACACTCAGGGCCATAACTTTCCCTCTAAGTCAGGGTTTCTCCACACCAACACTATTGACATTTGGGGAGTCAGATAATTCTTTATAGGTGGCTGTCCTTTGCAATGTAAGATAGCAGTATCTCCAGTCTCTATCCATAAGATGCTCGTATCTGCTCTTAGTTGTGATACCAAAAGTGTCTCCAGATATTGCCAAATGTCCCCAGATGAGAACGACTATGCTTAGAACTTCTTAACTGTGTCCCTTGGATGTTACTAAGTAGGATTTTAATTTTTTTTTTAAAATATTGAGGCAAAGTATTTTAATTTTATTTACTTATTTATTCATTTTTAGAGAGGAGAGAGAGAGACAGAGAGAGAGAAGGGGGGAGGAGCTGGAAGCATCAACTCCCATATGTGCCTTGACCAGGCAAGCCCCGGGTTTTGAACCGGCAACCTCAGCATTTCCAGGTTGACACTTTATCCACTGCGCCACCACAGGTCAGGCAGATTTTAAATTTTGTTTTAAGTATTTGTTCATTTCTATTATAGTTTCTAAACATGTTGTTCTCAGTTACCTTATGTTGTTCATTTATAACTTAATTAGATTTTAGTCAGAGAAGCTTGACTATATGATGTTAATTCTTCAATGCTTATTGGGACTTGCTTTGTGGCTTAGTACCTTGACAGTTTTGTAATTATTTCTTGTGTGTTCAAAAATAATGTATATTCTTCAATTGTTGGGCACAAGATTCTTTATATGTTTGTTAGATCAACCTTGTTCATTATGTCATTCCAACCTTACAAATTTATGCCAATTTTTATGCCACTTGATCTATCAAGTGTATTTTAAATTTTCCTATAAAGATTTGTCAGTTCCTTCTTATAATTCAGTCAACTTTTGCTTTTATACATTTTGTGGGTCTGTAATGGATATGTAGAAATTTAGATTTGTTACATCTTCCTGATGAATTATTATTTTTATCATTATATAATAATTACCTTTTTGTCTCAAAAACATTTACTCTGCTGCAGTCATAGCTACTGTTTTATTTTGATCAGTATTTGCCTGATATACCTCTTTTTATCCTTTCCTTTCAAACTTTTTGAATCTTTCTGTTTTTGTTACATTTTGTGTGTGTTCCCCAGTTCAAGTCTCCTTCCATCACCATTTACCCCTCCTACATTCTCCTCTACCTCCCTCCACCCCCTTTGCTCTGGTATTCACCATACTGTAGTCTGTGAAACCCTCTGTTTTAGGTATGTATTTTGAAAACAGCATAAGCAACTTTTCTTTCTATTTTTTTCCTTTTCACATTGAACCTGACAATTGTGTTTTGACTAGTGAGTCAAATTTATTGTGCTTCCTAATGTATTTGATTTATTTCCACCATTTCTTTATGTACTTTCTATTTATTCTGCTTTTTAATGCCTTTATGCCTCTTTTTCCTGTCTTCTTTTGGATCAGTCAAGATTTCTGTATTTCTCTCTTTCCCTCCATTTCTCTGTTTCTATTCTTTTAATGGTTAACCTGAAATTTTCGAGCATGTTGGACCTAAGGTCTAAAGTAAATATTGATAACTTTTTCCCAAATAATATAGGGAATTTAGAACATTTTAACTTGTCTTACATGTTACTGCTTTCCAGCATTGTAGGTAGCTTCACCTTACTTTTATACCCCTAAAAGTTATTGTTACCAATATTGTTTTTCTTGAATAATTAATGCAGGTTTGGGCTTTGCCTAGTCACTTACCAACTTCTTTCATTACCATTCCCTCCTGCTTTTGAATCTTGACCTTTGAATTCAATTTCTTCTTTTTAAAAAACACATATGCTAGAAATCTTTTCCACAGGGTCCTTGAATGGTCAATTCACTTGGTCATTGCTTAAAAATATTTTTATTTCCTTTTTGATTATAAATGATAGTTGAAGGGGTTAAAAGTGAAGGCTAACAGTTCTTTTCTCTCAGAATTTTAAAAATATTATTTCAGACTTCTGATTTCCATTGTTCCTTTTGAGAAGTCAGTCTAATTATTATTTTTTTGTGAGTAATCTATTTTTTTTCTTGTTGCTTTTAAGATCTTCTATTTATACTTGGTTTTTAAATGTTTTTCTGTGATGTTACTTGATACAGATTTTATTTTATCTTTCTTAGGACTCATTTCCTGCCTCTGAAGATTCATTTCTTTCATAGATTCTAAAAAATTTTCAGCCTTTTTCTATGGTTATTTCCTTTACTCTCTCTCTCAATGTTATTTTTCTGAAATTCCCATTAGTCATATGTTTATCTTCATTTTACCCTCCTTGTCTTTTAACCTTGTTTTTATATATATTTTTATTTCTAATGTGTCTGTGTTGCATTTGAGGTACTTTTCTGAAATCTGCCAGTTCTTAAACTCTCAATTCAGCTATGTCTAATCCATGTCAATTAAAACACTTTTATTTTTCTAGGTTCTACTTATTTTTCTAATCCATTTAGGTTATTTTTCATAGTGTCTTATGATTTTCTATTTTTTACATTTCTTTCTTTATATATCTTCAATGTGGGTTTTTTTTTAATACTAATTTGTACTGTCTCCAATAGCTCTGTGTTCTGAATAAAGATTCTTGGTAGCTTATACCTATTGTTTGTCATATCTGCTGTTTGCCAATGGTGGACTGTAAGACAAGTAGGACTTCAGAGTTGAGAATTCATTACATGGGTCATGAGAATTCTAAAGGACCTCCATTGAATTTGTCCTGCAAGAACCATTTTGCCTACATTTCTCCATGGGGTCCCATCAAGAACATTCACCAAAGATGACTTCTCATTATCTCATTGACTTGGGCATTCCAGGACTACTCAAGTAATGTAAATGAGAACCACAGATTAACATGAAGGTGAGAATGTGAATACTTTTTCCTCTACTCATAGGCCAGGCTCAGTAAACAAGCTATGTAGCACCTCCCTTTTGTAGGTGAGCAGAAAATGTTTCCTTATAAATTTTTTCTTAGCTTTATGTGAAGGCCTTAATTCTAACTTTCCACCTGACCATAGACTCAATACTTCATAGTCAATATTTCTGTGAACCTAAAATACCCAATCTAAATTAAAAAATATAAAATCTTAAAAGCTCCCAAAGCCAACCATCCCCGCCCCCTCCCACACCTAGCGGAGCCTCACATCAGTTCACTTCTGGGCTGCACTCATTCTCTGGGTCTACTTTACTTACTTCTCCAGAAGATCTTTCTTATTTTCTGGTGAGTTCAGCTTAGCATGTAGAAAACATTCAGCATTTTGTTCAGCATTTCCAGAAGTTTAAGATAGGGGAGTTTTAGATCATCTAATCTGCCATATCATAGGGATGGGGGACCTCCCAGACATAACAGTGAAAAACATTAATTTGATTATTTCTTATTACATAGACATTAAAAACTAAGCTTCTTAGCATGACCTTTGAAAAGCAGTTTGGCTTCCACATGCTTTTCCAGTTCTATTTTCTATCTCTTTCTTCTGAATACCCTACATTCCAGCCACATGGGCAATGTATGGTTCTACAAAGTTCCACACATCTACAACCATCAGATGTAGGCTGTGCCATGCCTCATTCCTAAAGGGTCCTTCATTCATTTTCCAAACTTCTATTTTTTAGCCAAAGCAAACCTCAAATATTGGCTCCTCTGTCAATCCCACCCCAACTTTCCAAAAACAATTAAGCAAGCTCTCTCCTGTGTTCTCACTGCACTTGTACAGATTTTGTTTATATCCTTATCACATGGAACAAAGAATTTTTACATCTTAAACTAGACTCAGATCTTATAGAGGGTCAGAGCAAGATTTCACCCATCATCTCAAACACTTCACACAATATCTGGCATATAATACCTGTAAATGTCATATAATAGCAATTTTCTTGAATGATTAGGCTACTTAATTCTTGCCCAAGAGATGTAGATTGAAATTATGATACCTTTGTATAAGCAGTGTTATTGTTGAAAATCTCCATGTAGCTGCTAATTATCGGTGGTGCTATGTTAGTCACAATACAAACCATACAGTCTCAATATAGCTCCTGCCTGTAGTTTTTATTAGGTTAGTCCTGATTCGTGACTAAATTCCACTTCCATATCTGAATGAGTAGTCATTTATCTTCTGGACAGACAGTACAGCTGTAAGACAAGAAAAACAACAGAAAAACACCACCAGATGATCTTACTCATAGTTGCAGCCCATAGCTTAGTGACTGGCATGGAATAAGTGCTCAATGAACACATGAATAAATGTGAATGAGTAGGTAAGAGGTTATATGATTTTTAAAAATAAGAAAGAAGTAAGAAACTTTAACCAAGCGGTAGGCAAAGCAAGTTAGAAGTCTTGTCTGATTCCACAATTTGACTTAATGGCTTCGATTCTCTGACTCCTATGAGCTATACAAAATAAGCCCAGTGAGTGTTGACTAAACGAACAAATGAATGAATGAATGAATGAATGAAACAATTTAATTAGGTGGGGACTGAATGAATGAGAAAAGTCAAGGTGTAGAGTTATAAAAAAAAGGAAAACTAAAAGGCAACATTTTGTATAAAAAGAAAAAATTAATTTCCATAAATATTTTTGGTTTTGCCTCATTTGTGAATGCTAGCTTTACTTGTTTGATCCTGCTGTCACCTATCTATCTATCCTTCCATCCATCCATTCACTCCCTCATCACCCATCCACTTATTCGTTCACTCAAGAGACATTTACAAACACCTACTATAAACCAAGCAGTATGCTTTGGGTTTAGAGATTTTAGATTGGTATTGAGAAAAACTTGCCAATTCTCTAGCAATAAAACGGTACCATTGGTGTTCTGGCAGCTGATATTTCTCAAAACTTTTATCCTGTGACTCACCCATTCATTTATCCATTCATTTATTCAGCAAATATCTTTGAGCATATCCCATCTGCCAGATGCTGTGTGAGGCACTAGGGATTCAGTCCTTGTTTTAGGTACTCATTCATTCAATGAAGCAAGTCTTAAGCATCTGATAAATGCCAGGAAGAAATTGGGTCTCTGCTTTCAAAAAGCCTAATGAAAATAGTGGTAAGGTTCAGGCAATAAACTAGTAAATAAATAAGTAAATTAGTTTAGAGAATAATATGGCAAAATCACAATAGAATCGAGATGTTATATAATCTATGTAGTCTTCATCTTCAGAAAGTCAAGATTCAAAGATAACAGAGTTATCACCAGATAATCTGAATGCTGCCTACCTGGTTGTTTCTGATCCGCAGAGCCCTATGTGAGCACACATGAGTTTATGACCTGGCTTGGGGGCAGAGAATGGAGCAGAAAGTCAAGCCCCACATTAAGGCTTCTCTGGTCTGCACAGCATGTCACCACAGACAGAGCTCCTTGCCCTATGGCTCAGGTTGACCTATCTGAGTTGTCTTCTGAGAGAACAAATATCTGCCTTCAAGCCACTCAAATGAAACCCTACCAAGACCCCTTGGTCAGGAACTTTGATTCACTGTTGACCTGGTTTTGAACTAGTGACCCAGAGGTGAAAAATGCCATATCTTGTTACTAATTCCCCACAGCCACCCGTGTCCTCCTGCCAGCTACAGGCAGGAGGGTTTGGTGAGGATGGGGACAGAAGTCCAGCCAGGGGCTCTGAACCCATCAGCCACAATGTCCACAACAGCTCTAGCCCCTGCCATCTGGCCTCCTGCCATTAACCCCCTCCTTCAGCCTGGCCTGACTGAACAGGTTTTGGATGAGGCCAAGGTCACCCTGGGGCTGACCTTCACATATGGTTTCAGCCTGAGACTGCAGCTGTGGTCCAGCCCAACCAGGAAGGCTCAGGGTCTCTATACACTCCTTCCTCACGGTGGACTTAAGCCAGATGAGGTCTGGGCCTCAACCAGAGATGATCTGACTAAATCCAGAAACTGTAAATCCACTTTCTTTAACTTGACTCCTCCTGTTCTTCATTCCGTTCTTTCTACACCGATTTTCTCATTCTCCAGTCCTGCTTGCTTTCAGGCACTCTTATCTTTTGAGACACCATCATCACTTTGCTGAAGTTAATGTTCAGGGGAGATGAACTCCCACTGGGAACCCAGGCCAATGTGGATGAGAAGAACATTCTAGAAGCTCAGTCAGGGAAGGTCAGCAAATGTCAGTGCCCACAGTTTATTGGGCTAAGGCCCATCACTCTCTTGGAAGCCAAGCCACAGATGAGCAATGGTCTTCTGGACTACAGGCTGGCCAATTCTCCACAGAAGAGCACGTTGGAGCTGTTGGAGAGTGACTGGGGCAGTGGTCAGGACAGTGGTTCTCCACCTTTTTACACTTGGGTACTGGTGAAAATAGGAAAAGTATTTGGGGGACTGTTAAGGCAGAAATCACTCTGAGCATAAGCGAATTTGACTAAGATCATTAGGTCTATAATCTTTATACAACATCAGGGTGGTTAACTCTTTAAAATTTCTAGCAAACAGGCACCAGTCCATGGACCTGCTGTTAAAAAATACTGGATTAGCTTGACCAGGCTGTGGCGCAGTGGATAGAGCATCGGACTGGGATGCGGAAGGACCCAGGTTCGAGACCCCAAGCTTGCCAGCTTGGACCCAAGGTCGCTGGCTCGAGCAAGGGGTTACTCGGTCTGCTGAAGGCCCATTGTCAAGGCACATATGAGAAAGCAATCAATGAACAACTAAGGAGTCTCAACGAAAAACTGATGATTGATGCTTCTCATCCCTCTCCGTTCCTGTCTGTCTGTCCCTATCTATCCCTCTCTCTGTAAAAAATAAATAAATTTAAAAAAAAAATACTGGGTTAGGTCATCAAAAGCACTAAATTCTTGCTCTAATGGGCATAATTGCTGTGGGCTTTATATTGCCACCACTCAAGTTGGCATAAAATACATCCTCTTCGTAGAGACTTATGATGTGGGGAAGTGGAAGTGCTTTACTTCCCTAAAAGTTATGACTGTAACCATCACACTTGGGTATACTTCTCTAAGAGCATCTTTTGCATTCTCCGGAAATACTCTCTTCATCCATCTATCAATATTTCCTCCACTAGGATGCAAACTCCTCAATGATGAGGTGCCCTTATTCTGTTTTGTTCTCTCCTTTGTGACTGAATAAGAGAATAGTAAAGCTGATAGCTATGTCGCTAGCCCCACCCAGACTGAATTCAACTTTGATTCCATGTCTCTTTGGGTTTATCTTAGAGCTTACTTCAACTATGGTCCTATTCAACAGTTCGGACACTAAAAATAACCTAGTGTAAAACAGTTAAAATCAACATTCACTGAAAAGATAAGTTAGGGTATGATGTTTTGGTTTACAATAGATTAAATGAAAATGGTGAACTTCAAAAACTGTGCATGTTTCCTTTCAAATAAAGTTAACTTGCTCCCAGTCTTGAACTGGAATGCTTAGGTCACATGTGAGAAGAAATGAGTGTCATCAGAAACCAGCTGGCAACATGTTTCTTGTGGTCACACAACACAAAGTCTTGACTTTAACATGCCATCAGGTTGTGTGTCTCCTAGAAGCTTACTGTCCACCATCCTCATATTTATCCTTAAATGTACCAAGTTTAGACAGTCAGAAAACCATGTCAGGGCATTTTGTTCTTTCTTATGTGGCCAATATTTGAGCAAGGAATTTATATGGGACCAATGCTTCTAAACTTTGCCCCAATATTAGTTTCCTTGCTTTCATTCCCAGCTTTAGTTCATATTAGGGAAATCACACTTTATACTGGCTACTCCTCTGAATGTAGGCATTTCTACTCTTCCTAGAAAGACAAAGAGCCACGTAGGGAATGAAACCTGCTTAGGATCACTGGGCACTGACCTCTTAGCTTATGACTTGTTGGCCTCCAAATAAGGCTCTCTTTCACCTCTTCTCATTTGTTATCATCTGTTTTGTCCCCTTTGTTCACAAAATTCAGCTAAATATACTAAATTAAACTATACACCTTAAGGTTATTTTGTACCTCCTCACACTCTCTATGACCCTCAGCAAGCCACTATGCTTTTCCCTTTTGACCTCACTTTCTTCATCTTTAAATGGAAAACGAGCAGCTTGATGATTTCAGAGTTTTCCTCCAGTTTACAGTGTGCTTTTCTGTTCATCACAGCATTCCTGGTTCCTAACACAGTCCCTGACACAGAGACAGCACTTAATAAACATTGTTTCATGACTGACAGTTGTCAGTGGGAAAGGGGTTGGGGGACTGGATGATAGAAGGTGAAGGGATTAAGAAAAAACAATATATATATATACATATATATATACATATATATATGTGTATATATATATATATATATACACACACACACACATATATATATATAACACATAGACACAAACAACAATGTGGTGATAACCAGAGGGAAAGGGGGTGGGAAGCAGGTGGAACTGGGCAAAGGGGAGGAATGGAAATGAAGGAGACTTTGCTTGGGGTGATGGGTACACGATACAGTGTGCAGATGATGTTTTATTGAGTTTCACAGCTAAAACTGTACCCCAATAAATTCAATCGAAAAAATAAATAAATATTAAAAATATATATAAAAAACTCAAAAAATAAATGTTTCATTAATGGATGAATCCAGTGATCTAACAAACCCATCAGTCACAGGGTACTTAGCTTTCAGAGCAAACAGAGACTAGTTTTAAGTCTTGACTGTGTCACTAGCTGGTGAACTTGGTCAGGTGCTTTCCCTCTCTCAGGCTAGAGAGGGAATGAGACTTACCCAAGTTCACAGAGCTAGTCAGAGAAGAGCTAGGTCTAGAATGCAGGTTTTCTAGAATGATTCTCTTCTAAGTTGCACTGCTTAGAAATCAGGTCATTTTTTAAATTGGGTGAGGGAATCAAAGACTCTTTTCTCTCCAGACCCTGGGTTTAGAGCAACAACCACAAGTTCGAGAAACAAGACATGCCTTCTGGAAAGGAGACTCTCAGGGGTCTCTAACCAACAACTCTCCCTTACCTGCCAAGCGGAGATGAGCAGCCACCACGTAGGCTGAGTGACGTGGGCTGATCCCACAGACCTGCTCAGCCAGAGTATGAAGTTGCCTCCTGGGGGGCAGCTCATGTCTGAGCTGGTGGCAAAGGCGTCTGCTTCTGCTACCTGCTAGTGTATGAGCCAGAGTCCAAAAACGGACCCCAAGAGTCGGAGCTCAGATCAGAACAATTTCCTTTGACTTCCACCTTCTGTCAGGGCAGAGATGGCCTCCATTCTATTTTTTTGTTTTAATTTATTGAGATGACACTGGTTAACAAAATTATTCAGGTCTCGGGGGGCATAATTCCACAATACATCTTCTGTACACTGTATTGTGTGTCCCCAGCAGTGAGCTGTCTGCTGAGGAGACCTGTGCTGGAGTGGGGATGCCCCCGTGTCATTTGGGTTCCTCCTGTGAACTGCTTTCTACCTTCACTTCCCCAGCATCTGCAGAAAGGATCGTCTTCCCCTTCTCCTTAGCTAGCGTGAAACGACCCCAGATCGCAGATTCCCAGGACACAGTCTCACTGTCGAAGGGACCGTGGAGTTTGCTGTGAGAGGCATGGGCTTTGATGTCAGCTGGACCTGAATCTCCACTCCAGTTTTGCCACTCACTAGTTGTGTGATTTGGGCTGGCTATTTAATCTAAATTGGTTTGCCATCTTTAAAATGGGCATAATAAGAACTACCCCTTGAGGTTGTTGTGAGAATTAAGGGTACAGTATTTCCAAAACACCTAATACAATAAATGCTGAATAACCCTTTGGTGCCATCTAGTTCCCTGGAGTCCTGATATCTGTCCCTTTGGTTGAGAAAGGAGCAGGGCAGAAAGTAAGTTAGGTTTTGGTTCTCCACTTTAGCTAAAGCAAAGATTGTTATCTGTCATCTCCGCCTAGTCCACTGCTGAGAAAAGCCTGAACACCTCCACTCTAACCCAATACCCATGCATGGCAGATGAGGAAGCAGAAGTCCCAGACCTTAGAAATGTCACATGGCTAGTTCTATATGCAGCTGTGAGACAATATCCTGTGGGTGTAAGTTCTGCTATTGTGCTGTCTGGGTCAGGTGTCTGTTCTATCACTGTCTAGCTTTGTAATCTTGACCTAGTTTCTTAACCTCTTTGTGCCTCAATTTTTTTATCTTTACAGTGAGAAGGAACAACAGTTCCTGCTTTTCAGGTGTTTTGTAAAAATTGAATCTTTTGTGAAAATTTACATTAAAAAGATAAATTTTCATATCAAAAGGGCTTAGAATGGCATCTGACATAGATTGTTTATTAATTATCATTGACTAGTATTTGCACACTTGACCCACTTCACAGTTTAATAAAATCTGTGAGTAGGATATTGGTTTTTAGGGCAGGCATACCTTCACTGCATCCCTGATGCCTCATGAAATGAAAATAGCTTTGGCAGGCCGCCCCCAGCATGGAGACAGATGAAGTGTCCTATCTCTCCAGCCCCAAAGCTTCTGAGGTGCCACCAGGCCCTCCTGCTGAGAGATGGAGCAGCAGATAGATTTAGTTGAATGGAAGAGGAAAACCCATGAAGGCTGGAACAAGAGAAGATTTATTCTAAGCAGTTTTTTCCTCAACAGTTATCACTGGAGATAGACTTGTGGAATGGGTTCGTGGGATGGTTTGGGTGTCATTTTGACCACTAGAGGTCAGTGGAATGTTTACTATTTTCAGTGTGGGCTCCCAACCAGGAGGTAAGATCCATAGATTAGCCATAGGGCCACCATCCCGCTCCCCTTGTAGACTTGGGTTGGGTTTTTTTTTTTTCCAGGAGTCCAAGTTATCTACATTCTTTCCCTGGTCTCTCTGTGACCAGGTCGCATTGGCAAGGCCTGGCTCTGGGCCAGGGACGGAGAGTATGGTAATGTCAAGGGATTTCTTTTTTTTCTAAAGTCAAGTGACCCAAATGTTCAAGACTGTCAGTGTTCCCCATTTTCTTAAAAATACAGTCCAAACCTTTTAAGAGCCTCCTGAGGCTGCCTGCTCTGATGTCTGTCCATCCATTTCTAATATTATGGCATTTAAAAAGACTGTTTATATTTGTTTCAGGTAGAGAGCATAGTGGTTAGCCAGCATCACATCATTTGATTCTGTCTTCCCACCTCTGTTCACTCTCTGCCTTCTCTTTCCAAACTCTATAACTGAAAGAGTTTTCTCTATACCAGATATCCTACAAAGCCTACTGCGCCTGTGCCTTGACCACAGACAGCTACCGCTCTGTATGATGGTGGTTTTCTAGTTGACTTTGCGCCTCTACTACACACTGAGAGAGCCTTGAGGCCTCAGACTGTGAATTATTTGTTTTTTCATGTTTGGGGACTTTGTTGTGGGGTTTTTGTTTTTGTTTTGTTTTATTTTTTGGTAGATTCATAGTTCCTAATCCAAATGTGATGTTAGTCATCCAAATGTGTTGTGAAATAAACATATAAATGAATAAACAGACATGGCCACTATTCAAATATATTACATATTTTTCACTGCAGCTAATTGAACCCACTGGACCGAACCAGTATGTGAAAACCTCTGTGCAGAAAGAAAGAGATCCCGGTACTTCCCAGAAGCTATTCACTTGCACCTCTGCCTCAAGGTGAGCTGCTGCCTCATTATTCCATGCTGGGGTGCTCTCCCACAGTCATTTTCTCTTCTTCTTCCTGAACATATAATTAGATAACATGTTCTAGCCTCCCTTGAAATGAGATGTCATCATGTCACAAAATTATGGTCAATACAATGAGAACAAGTTGATGTATTCTCCCTCCCAGCAGAAACCCACCATATACCACCCCCAATCCCTTTCCTCTAGACCTAGAGGAGGCGGAGCCATGAGTGGAAAGTGCCTGTGTCCCTGTATAACCACAAGCAGAGCCCATCTCTTGACCATGAGCACAAAATTAACTGTTCTTAGACAGAGCCACTGCTCTCTGGGCTGTAGGAAAGATAATGCCTTGTAGAAATTTAAAGATCAGAGCTTCACTTTTCCCTCACTGTTACAAAACATATGAATCAGAACTTTAGAGCAGGAATGACAGTACCTAGCTCCAAATTTTTGTTTAACAGATAAATAAATGGAGGATCAGATAAGTCAACTCACCCAAAGCCACACAGCTACTTGGTCTTCCCTTTCCATATATCAGGCTCTGAAGGATATCCCAGGGAAGATGGACCAATGCCTTAGAGGCCAGACCACTTGGGATCGATTCCCTTTGTCTATTTTCTTTTTCATTTATTCATTTTTTGAGAGGGGAGAGAGAGAGAGAGAAAGAGAGAGAAAGGGGGGGGGAGCAGGAAGCATCAGCTCCCATATGTGCCTTGACCGGGCAAGTGCAGGGCTTCGAACTGGCGACCTCAGCATTCCAGGTCGATGCTTTATCCACTGCGCCACCACAGGTCAGGCCCTTTGTCTATTTTCTATTTCTGCTTTGCAGCATAAATCATCCAGGTGACTGTACAACTACTGAGCAAATGCCAAATAAAAATGCTATGCCTCCATTATGATAAGAAGCAGATAATGGTTTGCAGCCCTAGCACACAAAGATTGAAAGCTAGAGATCTAAGATCAAACACTAAGTCAAGGTTAGCAAGAATTATGGCTAGAATACAAAGGAAGTTTGGAAGAACAGAGGTAAATTACTTTGAAGGGAAAGAAGTCCTAAAAATGTTCTTGGGCTTAGTTTTGACCAAGCCCCTGGGTCTCATCATCATAATGACTGTATTAGTTTGAGAGCTGTAGAGGAAGCGTCTATCTTCTTAAAGACTGCATTAACTGTGAGCAGAATGTTGGTAGAAATGTGGATGGTAAAGGCACTTGGGTGAGATCTCAGGTGGAAATGAAGAGCATGTTACTGGAAACTGGAGGGAAGCAATCCTTGTTATAAAGTAACAAAGAACTTGGCCAAATTGTGTTCATGTTCTACTGTCTAGTGCTCTTGTGTTTTGTCTGTCGATGTAAAACAACTTCCAAACTTGTAAGAATTTTTTATGAGTTTATTTGAGCCCAACTGTTGACAATAGCTAAGAAGAAAAGTCTCAACGAATTGAGAAAGTGCTTTGGAAAATGGTGGTTTCACTACTTATTTTATACATCAGAATCAAAGGGAAAGACATAAGGAAGGTTACATGAAATTGACCAGTGATAGATTAGGGAAGTTGGAGAAGGCAAAGCAGAGAAATCTCTGGGATTGGGTAAAAAGTAAAAGTGTATATGCTAAAACTTCTTTTATATAGGCAGGAACAAAAAGACAGCAGCTAGTGGTTCACATAACAATACAACGAGGGGGTCTTTTGGCTTCTGCTTTAGTGGGTGTGAAGCCAGTAGCCACGGCCACTACCACAGCCGCCTGGCCCATGCAGGTTCACATTAGATTCGGACAGACGGTAATGAAACAACAGAGTCAAGAACTGGTGGCCATCAGCTTTAATCCTAGCTTGCACCTGGCGGGCAAGAAATACACACAGTGGGAAAACACTTCCCTTTTCATTCAGGGCTCCCAAAGCCACTGACTTATCTGAGTTTTCCTAGGATCAAAGGTTTCTAACCTCACCAGTCTTATTCACCTCTGTTCCCCATCTTCCCTCAGCACTCCACCATCTTGACTGCGTCTCCTGACCTCCTCCACGTGGCCTTTATCTGCTCTCCTCTTCTGCTCTTCTCTTTAATGCTAATCTCAGAAACCGAGAGAGCAAGCTCCCCGTCTGCCCCATTTTATACTATAGAAATCAAAACCTTTAATCCAATATACAGACAAGGAAGTCTCTGATACAAAGTCACTTATCTGAGGCATAATGGGATTCCTCATGAGAGTGCACCACCCCACATCATGCAATCAGTCATGGGTGTGGGGAAAAGCTTAGTCTTAAAACTAAGCCTTAGGCCAGGGGTCCCCAAACTTTTTACACATGGGGCCAGTTCACTGTCCCTCAGACCGTTGGAGGGCCGGACTATAAAAAAAACTAGGAACAAATCCCTATGCACACTGCACATATCTTATTTTAGAGTAAAAAAACAAAACGGGACCAAATACAATATTTAAAATAAAGAACAAGTAAATTTAAATCAACAAACTGACCAGTATTTCAATGGGAACTATGAGCCTGCTTTTAGTTAATGAGATGGTCAATGTGCTCCTCTCACTGACCACCAATGAAAGAGGTGCCCCTTCTGGAAGTGTGGCAGGGGGCCGGATAAATGGCCTCCAGGGGCCGCATGCAGCCTGCGGGCCGTAGTTTGGGGACCCCTGCCTTAGGCTATAACTACCCGGCCTGCTTACAGCCTGTCCCGCACACCCAATACAAACTATAAGTGTGCAAACATATATATCATATTTAAAAACTTATTTGACCAACAGTGGGATATTTGGCCTGATGAAAATAAAAGACATCCTTCACATTCCAAAGGCATGTTATCAGGTACATTATTGTAGATGCAAAAGACAACAGAGGGGCTTGAGTAAAAGTAAGCATCAACCTTTGTTGAGAGAAAACACCTCCCTAGGATATGACTACTCACCATAAATTGCTTTTGGCTAGAAAGGTTTGATTTAGATCAGTGGTAGTCAACCTGGTCCCTACCGCTCAAGAGTGGGCATTCCAGCTTTCATGGTGGGTGGTAGCAGAGCAATCAAAGTATAAATAAAAAGATAGATTTAACTCTAGTAAGTTGTTTTATAAAGATTTATTCTGCCAAACTTAGCGAAAATCCGACATAAAGTACTTGGTAAGTAATTATTATTATATGCTTTAACTTGCTATAACTCTGCTTTATAAATTTTATAAAGTAAAGTTACTTCCCTATTTTATAAATCACCATTACTGTGGAACCTGTGGATGGTTAGATTTACTACTAACAGAAATACAAAAGTGGGCGGTAGGTATAAAAAGTTTGACTACCCCTGCTTTAGACCATCCTGAGTGTTTATTATAGGTCTCTGAGTTTGCAAGGCCATTGGTGCAGGCTCATCTGAGCTTGTCAGGTTTAGTTCATGGCCTTGTTATTTTTTTTTTTTTTCATCTACATGTTGAACTTAAAAAGGATAAAATTGTATATTTAGCTGAAGAGCTTTTTAAGCAAAGTCTTGAAGGAGTAGTTTTGTTCCTCTTGATTGTTTATAGTCAAACGTGCAAGGAAGGAGAGAAATTGAAGATGAAGTCATTAAGCAAAATGGACCAGTGTAAAGCCAGTAGCGACAGCCACCATCACAGCCCCCTGGCCAGTGCAGGTTCGCATTAGATTCGGAGAGACAGTAATGAAACAATGGAGCCAAGAACTGGTGGGCCATCATCTTTATCCTAGCTTGCACCCAGCAGGCAAAAAATACACACAGTGGGAAAACACTTCCCTTTCTATTCAGGGCTCCCAAAGCCACTGACTTATCCAAGTTTCCTAGAATCAAAGTTTTCTACCTCACCAGCCTTATTCACCCCTGTTCCCCCATCTCCTTCTCCCTGCACAAACTCTGCACAAACTGGCTTCTCCTTCAGCACTCTGACATCTTGGCTGCTTCTCCTCTCCTCCATGTGGCCTTTCTCTGCTCTCCTCCTGCATGGGCTCCTCTGCCTCATTTTATAGTGTAGAAATCAAAACCTTTAATCCAATATACAAACAGGGAAGTCTCTGAAACAAAGTCACTTATCTGAGCCATAAATGGGATTCCTCATAAAAGTGCACCACCCCCTATCATGCAACAGTAAAGGGTGTGGGGAAAAGCTTAGTCTGAAAACTAAACCTTAGGCTATAACAACCCTGCCTGCCTAGAACCTGTCCCTCACACCCAATGCAAACTATAAGCGAGCAAACATATATATCATATTTACAAACTCATTTGACCAACAACCAGAACTTGAGATTTGGAAACTTCTCAAGCTACCCACATGGCAAAAAAATAAGTTTGTTTTAACAAGAACCCTTAATGGTGTGGTTGAGCACTGACATGATAGAACATTCAGGGTGCTCCTTATAAACTTAGCCGTTTCAGGAGCAGTCCAGGAATAGAGATGGAATTAAACCATCATTAAAGGAGACAGAGAAAGTAGGAGGGGATGAACAAAGGCTGTTGGACTTCTTGGATTCTACAAGATGGGACAATAGAACTGTTTGGCTATAAATGCATGCTATCTTTCCAGAAGAGGGAAAAATCCCAAAGGCAATTCAGAGATCATCAGGGCTGCACTCCCACAACAGGCCCAGCATGTACAGGCCAGGGGTCTGGGGAAAAGGGGAGGGGCAAGACAAACTATTATCTGTTTCAAAAGGCAGGCAGGACCTCTCCCCCCACCCTGCCCCAAAAAGAATGGGCTATTCCCTACCTCCCAGAGTACTGCCTCGTGGGGCCCCACAGAGCGCCACTGCCCTGCACATAAACTTGGGAACACAGTGCCACCCCAGTGGGCCTGGAGGCAAAGCATGGAGCCAGAGAAGACTGTTCTCCAGCCCTAAGAACTTGTGGAATTCTCTTTACTAGATCTTAGATTTGTTTGGGACCTGTCATCCCTTCTTTTTATTTCTCTCTTTTAGAATGAAAATGTCTGTCCTTGTCCCATCATTGTATTTGAAAGCACATATCTTGTTTGTTTTCACAGGTTCACAGAAGAATTTTGCCTCAGGATAAATAGTAGCTCAAATAATCTCATTCTTATCTGATTTCAATGAGTCTGGGCTTTAAACATTAGAGTTGATGCTGAAATGAGTTAAGACTTTGGGGGTTATTAATATAGAATGTATGTACAATATTTCGCATGCAAGAAGAACATGATTTTGAGAAGCAAGGGGCAGAATATTATGGACTGAATTGTGTCTCCCTAAATTCATGCACTGAAGTCTTAAACCCCCAAAATATGATTGTATTTAGAGAAGGGCCTTTGGAAAATAATTAGGTTTAGATGAGGTCATCAGAGTGGAGTCCCATGATGGGATTAGCATCTTTATTAGAAGAAACCAAGCACATGCTTTCCCTGCCCTATGCCACAGCTCTAGGAAGAAACAGCAGAAGACCCCTGTGCCTAAGGCAGGAAGAGGGCTCTCATTGGGAATTGAATTTCCCAGCACCTATATCTTAAACTTCCAGCCTCCAGAACTGTGAAAAATAAATGTTTGTTGTTTAAGCCTCCAGTTGATGGCACTTGTTATAGCAACTTGAGCTGACAAACACAATAACCAAAAAGATTTTGCTTGATCTTCACCAAAGGAACCACTGACTACACAGCTTACAGTAGACAAGTCAACAAATAACATGGATAGACAGAAATCCACAAAAACACACAGATCTTGGAGTAGAAATCAGAAACACAAGTCATGATTTGGTATTAGCATCTTTTTCAAGGTCAAAAGTAACTGAGGTGTTTGGGTTTTATACTGTGGGGTTAAGTGCAGAGAGATTAGGCAATTCAATCACTTCCTTCAGGAAGTCTTCCGTAGTTTCTCTCTGAAGATTCAGCAACTCAATTAACAGATATATGTCCAGTGACAGCATCATCCACCAACCCCTGTCTGTGCAGGGTAGGAATGAATGTATATTATATATTTTCCTGTCTCCAGCAGAATTCCAGGGAGACCTAAAACAAAGCAAAACATTCTTCTCATTTCAGACTGTTCTGTAGTAGGAATAACCCTTCACATTTTTTTTATTGATCCTTATAACAAACCCATTGAAATGATTGTTATCGTCATTTCACTTTACAAATAAAAAAAATTGAGGCTCAATGTTGGTCAAATAACTTTGTAAATATGATATATATGTTTGCTTGCTTATAGTTTGCATTGGGTGTGGGAACCAAGCTGTAGGCAGGCAGGGTCGTTATAGCCTAAGCCAGGGATCGGGAACCTGTGGCTCGTGAGCCAGATGTGGCTCTTTTGATGGCTGCATCTGCTCACAGACAAATCTTTAAGAAAAAAAATAATGTTAAAAATATAAAACATTCTCATGTATTACAATCCATTCATTTCCTATCATTCATGTACATGGTTGCAGGTGGCTGGAGCCAATCACAGCTGTCCTCCAGAACAACACCAAATTTTTATTGGATAATGCGTAACATACACAGGTTGTTGTATGGCTCTCACGGAATTACATTTTAAAATGTGGCGTTCATGGCTCTCTCAGCCAAAAAGTTTCCCAATCCCTGGCCTAAGCCTTTCAAAACTAAGCTATTCCCCACATCCTTGACTGTTGCATGATGTGGGGTGGTACACTCTCATGAGAAATCCCATTTATGCCTCAGATAAGTGATTTTGTATCAGAGACTTCCCTGTTTGTATATTGGATTAAAGGTTTTGATTTCTACACTATAAAATAGGGCAGAGGAGCCCATGCAGGAGGAGAGCAGAGAAAGGCCACGTGGAGGAGAGGAGAAGCAGCCAAGATGGTGGAGTGCTGAAGGAGAAGCCAGTTTGTGCAGAGGAGATGGGGAACAGAGGTGAATAAGGTTGGTAAGGTAGAAACCCTTGATTCTAGGAAACTCGGATAAGTCAGTGACTTTGGGAGCCCTGAATGGAAAGGGAAGTGTTTTCCCACTGTGTGTATTTCTTGCCTGCCGGGTGCAAGCTAGGATTAAAGCTAATGAATGGCCCACCAGTTCTTGGCTCTGTTGTTTCATTATTGTCTGTGCGAATCAAATGCGAACCTGTACAGGCCAGGTGGCTGTGATGGTGGCTGCGGATACTGGCCATACACTCAGAAAGGTTGAATAATTTGCCTGAGATCATTCCACTAATAAAGGGTGCAACTGGGACCCCAGTCCAAAACATATGACTCCAGAGGTTATCCACTTACCACTATGCAGTACTGTCTCTCTAGGCACCTGTGCCTGTGTAGATGTGTACACATGTGACAGACACCTGGTGGGAGAACAGGAGAGTAATTCTTTCTGTACACTCAAACTCTTTGAGTGAAACTTCTACACCTAAGGGGTATATTGCTACTGTTTATTAGTATAACAATTTTTATTAATACTTGTGTTTATAAAATGCTTATTATTTTGAAAAATTCTTTCTTTCAGAAATGAAGGTTGGGGAAGTAATATGACACAGAGGCAATGGGTTGGTCATTGTCATTCCCATTCATTCATCCATTCATTCATTCATTCAGTAAGTGTTCACTGAGTCCCTTTCCTGTGCTAAGCACGGTGCAGATGCTAGGCACCTCCTTGGCCAGAGGACCCTGTCTGCGCACTCTCCACTCAAGCCCCTGCCCTGGAGCGGATGCTGACTGGCAGTCTGTCAGGGCAGGCTCCGGCCAGGACTCCCCAGTACCTGTACAGACAGCCTCTGTGTCGGATGTAGCCTTTGCCCCGGCATTCAGCGGCAGACATGAAAAGAATGTGCTCTCATTCTTCCCAGGCTCTACCTGGGTGTGGTAGGTGCTGCTGTCACTAGAAGGCATCTGTAAATAAAGCCCGGCTAATCTCCTTAGCCGGATGGTGGTGTCAGCCTCTTGGAGCCAGCAGGAAAGCAGCACCATGCTTTAGATTCCCCAAATTGTTCGAGGCAGTGGGTGAGCTGCAGCAGATCCCACACAAACACAAAGGCCTGAGCTGGCTTGCCCTAAGGAGGGGGATTGAGTTCCGAGTTTTCTCTCAGTTGGCTGATCTGGGCATGCTTTCTGAGGCTTCTTTCCTAAAACAGAGGGGCTGAGCAAAGTCCCTGCATGCCAGACACCTGGGCAGTCAGGAGCATGAGCATTGCTACTCCCACCCCATTGGACAGCTCTCCAAGGCTTACAGGAGAAATCGGAACTCCT
Organism: Saccopteryx leptura; assembly: GCF_036850995.1. Taxonomy (NCBI): domain Eukaryota; kingdom Metazoa; phylum Chordata; class Mammalia; order Chiroptera; family Emballonuridae; genus Saccopteryx; species Saccopteryx leptura. The sequence goes on from NC_089504.1 coordinate 115,376,406, forward strand.
CAGTCTGATTCATGAGGCTCTCTACAGTAGGACATAACCGAAGCTGTGTATCGGTGGATCCTGAAACATGCATGTATTGTGGGACCTTCTTTGAGGAAAGAATACAAAATAGCTGGGGTCTTTCCTAGGGTCTTGGAAGAGGTCTATGGCAGTGAGTGGGTGGGAGGTCTATGATAAGACATGACCCTACGGTTGCAGGCTTGAGGCCAAAGGTCACTGACTTGAGACACACAGTCATGAATGTATAAGAAGCAATCAATGAACAACTAAAGTGCCTCAACTACGAGCTGATGTTTCTCATCTCTCTCCCTTCCTGTCTCTCTCTTTCTCTCTAAAACAACAACAAAATGTCCCACAAAAACAAAAAACAAATCTCTGAGCAATAAGCACCAGTTCATTTCCAAGTCTTCTAGTGTCATGTTGAACAGGTCCAACCATAGGTAAAGATTAAGGCGCTTTTCAAGTCATTTGATATCAAGACGTCTCTGCACCGGACTGTGATAAAAGCTTGGTGTCCAGCTTGTTTTGAACCAGCAAACTGTCTGTTAAACTAGACTAACTCTAGCCTGAAGGGATGTCAGGTAAACAGAGGAAAAGCAACTGGAATGCACTCACAATAAAACAAAGGGACAAAAGATAAAAAGGCAACTTGGAATTCTTGATGAAGAAACCCATACTTAAGTTGTCAGGGAATGCATTCTCTTTTTGAGACTGTTTAGTCATTGTCACTGAAAATTAATGTCCATGTCATTGAAAAAAATATCTTTTGAAAACTATGTGCAGCAATTATGCATTTTTTTAAAAGTCCAGAAATGTTTGCATCAAAAATAGTAAGGAGATTATTTCTATGTAGTGGAATTATAAGCAGCTCTTATTTCTCCTTTATTTTATTTTTACTTTCTAATCTTTATTCACCATGTGTTAATTATATAACAAAAAGAAAAATAACTTAAAAGAAGAAAAGGAACAAACTTAAAATTTTTGTTTCTGCAAATGGCTTGTTCTGAAGAAAGTGTTTTTGTAATGTGTCCCCAAACGTAGTCTGCAGACAATGGTTCCCCATGCTGTCACTAGTTATACAGCAGTGGTGTTGGGTTCCGTGGTAAATAAATCTGAGAAGAGCTGTCTTAGACAAAATTAAAACTTAAAAAAAAACAAAAGCGAACACAAAAACAAACAAAAAATACACTGCCTGACCTTTGGTGGCGCAGTGGATAAAGTGTCATCCTGGAATGCTGAGGTCTCTGGTTCGGTTCAAAACCCCAGGCTTGCCTGGTCAAGGCACATATGAGAAGCAACCAGAATTGATATTTCTCTCTCCCCACCTCCCACCCTGCCTTTCTCTCTTTCCTCTCCTTAAAATAAAAAATAAAATAAAATCTTTTGGGAAAAAAAGACTTTAAGAGTTAATATCCAAGAAAAAGGTAGAGTAAGCAGCATTCCCAACCATATTCCACCAATAGTTCCTGTTTTAAGAAGCTGCTCTCTTGCCTGACCAGGTGGTGGCGCAGTGGATAGAGCGTCGGACTGGGATGCGGAAGGACCCAGGTTCGAGACCCTGAGGTCGCCAGCTTGAGCGCGGACTCATCTGGCCTGAGCAAAGAGCTCACCAGCTTAGACCCAAGGTCGCTGGCTCCAGCAGGGGGTTTCTCGGTCTGCTGAAGGCCTGCGGTCAAGGCACATGTGAGAAAGCAATCAATGAACAACTAAGAAGTCGCAATGTGCAACAAGAAACTGATGATTGATGCTTCTCATCTCTCTCCATTCCTGTCTGTCTGTCCCTGTCTATCTCTGCCTCTGTAAAAAAAAAAAAAAAAAAAAAAAAAAGAAGCTGCTCTCTAGAATATTGTTCCTTGGGAGCTGCTATTTGAGGCCAGTAGGGCCAAAGCATCTATTCTAGTGCAGAGCACAACAAACAATGCAGGCCAGACAGGTGGAGCAGACTGCTGTTAGCCAGGACACCTGAGCAGGTCTGTGTTGCCCTGTTTGGGGTTTGTGGACCTTCTGCCTCACCCATCCCCTCCCCTTTATTCTCTGACCTGCACACCCTTCCCTCTGCCCTCACAAAGCTTCAGGGTCAGAATCAAGTTGGCAGACTGACCAGGTGAGAACTCTTCAGTCAAGGCTAGATGCTGCTTCTCTGTGTTTTCATAGCAACCTGGGCTGTCCTTTCACATAATAAATCATTCACCTATTCAATCAATTTCTCATTAAAAAGCATGAGCCAGGTGCTGCCCGAGGCACTAGGAATACAGTGGTAAGAAAACCAAATATTGCCTGTGCCTTCTTGGAGCTTAAATTCTATTCAACAGAATTAACAGGCAATAAAAGAAGGAATGAAATTGGGCATGAGTTGACCATTGTTAAAACTGGGTGGTGGCCCTGGCTGGTTAGCTCAGTTGGTTAAGAAGAGCATCGTCGGAAACAAGTTTGCAGGTTTGATCCCCGATCAGGGCACATATGAGAAGCAACCAAAAGATACACGACTGAGTGGAACAATAAATGCTTCTCTTCCCCCTTCTGTCTCTCTCACTTCTTCTTTCTGACTCTCTAAAAATCAATAAAAATTAAGCCCTAGCCAGATAGCTCGGTTGGTTGGAGCATTGTCCCAGGGCATGGAGGTTGCTGGTTCAATCCCTGGTAAGGGCACATACAGGAGTAGCTCCATGTTCTTGTCTCTAAAAAACAAAACAAAACTGAGTGGTAAATACATGCAGTTGTTTTTACTATTCTGTCTACTTTTGCAAATGCTTGCTATTTTCCATAAAAAGGGGTTCTTTTGAAAGTAAATGAAACGATCACATAACTAAATGCAAAATTACATCTAAGGCAAGTATTTGGACAGAGAGCTGGATAGTGCAGTAAGAGGACCTGATGGGGAGAGCCGCTGTAGTAGGGAAGGTTTTCTCAGATGAGGCAATGGATGAGCTGATTTCTAAAGAATGAACAGTTACTACATAGCTAAGAGATGGTGGGAAGAGATCCAAACAGACAAAACAGCAGAAGCACAGGGCTGGTAGTAGAGGGAGCTCCACACACCAGAGGCTACAGGAAGGCAAAGTGACTGGAGCCCTGAGGCAAAAGACACAACATCTGGGGGAAGAGCCAGAGAAGTGGGAGGGGCCAGGTCAGGTCCAGCTCCTCCCCTAGGCTGGTACCACCAAAAGGGAGCAGTAGGTCCTATTCATTCCTAGCCTTGTATGATCTCTACAGTGTCAGTGGAGCAAATTTGCAAATAATAAATAAAGAATGAGTGAAAGAACCAAGGTTAGGCAGAGGAACCACCAGTGCCAGATGCAGTCAGATGTCCTCAGATGTTCCCCTGTTCTTTAGTGGCCCACTCCCCTGGCTACCCATTCCCGACTCTGAGACTAGCAGCGGTGGATGCTGAGAGCCAATCTCCCTCACCTCTGATGTTCCTTCCATGTGAAAACAACTCTACCTGGAGCTGTTGCGGTGCATCCCTGACTCCAGGCCTCCCAAACCCCTTCACACACTTTATCCCAGTGGAAGTGGAGTGGCATGTTTGATGGTGAGTTTGGAAGGAAAAACTGAACAGCTCTTTCCTCTCTTTTTCTCTGGGAAGCCAGCTGCCCACACAAAAGCCTGTGTTCTGCCTTGTTCCTCGGTGTCCTCAGTTTTATATGAGACCTGTCCCCCAGAGAAGGCAGTGAGGCCCAGTGCCACTGGGACGAAGCAAGTAGTCTGCTCAAGACTGGTGTTTCATGTCAGTTAGCCCTCTTACCCATAGATATAAATCACATACTCCAATTGATCAATAACAAAGGGATTGTTTAGCCCCTATAACTCCCTCCTTTGTCATATTTCTCGATGGCTCTGATTTAGGATGGGAAAGAGGAGCGTTGTTTATTGAGCCCTCTAGACATCTCTACATGGATGTCCTGCTATCCCTCTTAAAGACCACCACCGTCTGCTGTTTCCAGCATTGACTTGGTCACCTGACTATGACCTACTGCTCACAGCCCTTTCTTCCCTTTAAGCTTCCACCTAAACTTCCTGTCTCTTTGCTTTTAGTTCTTACTGGAAGATCTGACTTTATTATGTTATTCATTTACTTAATAAATAAGGTAGAAAAGGTTTTTTTTTCTCCCATGAGGCTTATAAGCTAATGAGAGTCGATCACAAGAAAGAAGCACATTAAAAAAACCAAGATAATTTCAGATAGTAATAACTATTATAAAAATTATATGAGGTGCCTGACCAGGCGGTGGCGCAGTGGATAGAGCGTTGGACTGGGATACAGAGGACCCAGGTTTGAGACCCCGAGGCCACTAGATTGAGCGCGGGCTCATCTGGTTTGAGCAAAAGCCCACCAGCTTGAACCCAAGGTCGCTGGCTCCAGCAAGGGGTTACTCGGTCTGCTGTAGCCCCAAGGTCAAGGCACATATGAGAAAGCAATCAATGAACAACTAAGGTGTGGCACCGTGCAATGAAAAACTAAAGATTGATGCTTCTCATCTCTCTCCGTTCCTGTCTGTCTGTCCCTGTCTATCCCTCTCTCTGACTCACTCTCTGTCTCTGTAAAAAATAAATAAATAAATAAAAATGAGATGAGGCAATGTGATACAGCAGGGGTCCCCAAACTACGGCCCGCGGGCCACATGCGGCCCCCTGAGGCCATTTATCCGGCCCCCACCGCACTTCTGGAAGGGGTACCTCTTTCATTTATGGTTAGTGAGAGACGCAAAGCATGGCATCGCTCACATACAGTACTAGTTCCAGTGACGTGGGATGCACGCCTCATGGCTCCGGAAGCACGTCACATCACTTGTTACATCTGGCAGTGACAAATATGGAACCAGACATTGACCATCTCATTAGCCAAAAGCAGGCCCATAGTTCCCTTTGAAATACTGGTCAGTTTTATTGATTTAAATTTACTTGTTCTTTACTTTAAATATTGTATTTGTTCCTGTTTTGTTTTTTTACTTTAAAATAAGATAGGGATTTGTTCATAGTTTTTTTTTATAGTCTGGCCCTCCAATGGTCTGAGGGACAGTGAACTGGCCCCCTGTGTAAAAAGTTTGGGGACCCCTGTGATACAGGGTATCTGTGGGCAACTTTAAGACTGACTCTCAGAAAGTGGTCTATAAATAGAAACCTGAAAGACAAGAAAGAAGTAGTCACAGAAACATCTGGAAGAAGAACATTTGGGACAGAGGAAACAATGTGTGCAAAGGTCCTGAGGCAGAAATGAGCTGGGTGTGTTTGAGAAAGAGAAAAAAGATATTATGGCTGAAGAACAATAAAAAAAAGAGAGCATGATACAGGTTGAAATTAGGTTGATGGGCCAAATCACAGAGGGTCTTCATGGGCTGTGGTGAGGAATTTGAAGTTTTGGTCAAAGTGCAGTGGGAAGCCATCGGTTGTTTTCTTGACTGAAGGTTCCTGGACCTTTGGTGTTCTTTACCTTAGACTAAGTTCCATCTACTCCGAAATCTCTTTTGTAACATATCAGGAAGAACCCTGGGCTATTTGCATGATATTCACTGTTCTGTGACAGGTCACTGAGGCAGGATAATAAGAAGCTAAAGAAATTCCTTGACAAGTGGAATAAGGGAAACTGAGACAAAATACTTAAGCAAGGCCAAACAATATGAGCAATTTACAGCCAACTAATGCATCAAAGCTTTTATCTTCCTTCACCAAGGACACTTATGAGCAAATAGTTCACATATTCCAGACCATCCCAGAACGACTGGTCTTGGTCCCTCTTCGGTTACGTTCTTTAAAAATGAAACTAACCAGAAAGTAACCCTGACACCTCTTTACACACACTTTGATGAAACAACGTATTAAATAACACACTTAGAAAACTAAAAAATATTCTGTTAAGATCCTCCCCTAAGATCTCTCCTAGGATTCCCACCAGCTAAACCAGGATAAAAAGTCTCAAGACAGAGGACCCAATGGCATGCTTTCTTGAGCATGACTATATCTTTTTCTCTTATTCTAAGGGTCCCCACGAGACTTGCAACCAGAGGAGCAGTGGGCAGTGGCAGCTCATCCCAGGCTTACCCCTTGAACCTGTCCCTAAGACCTCTTTTTTCATCTGATTTTCCACTGAGTTCACAACAGCCCCACCTTGGTTCACTTCTGTCACTGCGACTTTCACTTTTCAGTGAGTTCATGCAGCACAACGTGGCCCACTTTTTTCCTATAACATTTCTGGAGAGCCAAAGCAGCCCTGCCTAGACCCTCTTCTGTTGTTTCTTCTTTCCTAAGCCCTTCCTTCATTGTACTGTTTCCATTTTTGATAAATATAGTCCCAAAATAATCTGGACTCATGTTGTAAAAGCTTTCCTGAACACTATCAAGAACCCACACAGTACCAACCGGCCCAAGGCAGACTTTCTCCAGACCCATTTCCCATCTGGTATCATCACCACTCTTGTCAAGTAGAAAAATGAGATTATAAATCATTAAGAGCCCTGGCCAGATGGCTCAGTTGGTTTGAGCAGTGTCCTGAAGCACAGAGGTGGCTGGTTTGATCCCTAGTCAGGGCACATATAGAAACAGATTAATGTGTCGGTATCTTTCTTCCTCTTGCTAAAATCAATAAATAAAAAATTTTAAAATAAAATAAGTTGTTAAGAGGTCAAGTTTCAGTTCCACCCTTTCAGGAATATCTATGGTTGCTTGTTGGATATTTATTTTGTTCATTTTTGTTCTTATTTTTCTAAGAATTACAATAAAAGTTCAATGCTTTACCCAGAAAAGTGAGTCACTGATAATAGAATATCAGGCAGTTCTGTGGAAAAAGCTTTGGGATCTCTACAGATCTCTAGAAAAAGCAACCCCCTACATTGTATATGCAGAATTCTAGAATCAGGGACAAACTCTGAAAAAAAAAATACAGTAAGAGTGGGAGGGGAAAGCAAAAATGAGTGCCAGTTATTTCAGTAAAAAAAAAAAAAAAAGCTAAGAAACCGGCTGGGAGTATATTCCCCAAAGACAACACTGACGGGGAAATTCCCTCTTTAACCAACTGAGCACTTTGAAAAGCAGATCTGAACAGAGAAAAGGGGAAACACATATTGTCTAACCTGTCTTGTGGAGTTCATTGTTCAGAGCAGATGTTGGGCAATATGGTTGGGGGAAGATTCTCATGCTCAGCTGGAAAATATCCCGCCCAAGGGAAAAATTTTATTTTTCTCATTCTGCCCTGCCTAGAAACAAACTCCAGGGACTGCAGACATATGGGAGAGAGGCACCCACTGGGAAGCCCCAAGCCCTAATAACAACCAGAAGTCAGCTTTGCACCATGCTAACCTGATTGGCTGTAGAGACTTCAGGCTCACCTGTCACTTCCTGGTGACGGGGATGAGGCTTTTGTTTCTAGTAACCGAGTTTCCCAACTGGGAGAAAGCTTCCGAGATCTTAGTCTGTCTATGACAAGATGATTGGAAATTCCCCTGATTAAAAAAAAAAAAGTCCCAGAATCACAGAGGTCTCTATTTTGCCTATTTTCAGAGAACCTCAACGAGGTGCCCTCTCCTCCTGTCTGAGCTACAAACCTTTTAGATTCACACATTTTATAAATAGTTATTGTTGCCACCAGAGCAGAAGGTTTCAGTACTATTTGAAGCACTTATTCCTTTGATCTGGGTGCCATGCTATCAAGAGCAGAAATCAAAAAGAAGCATTCGGCTTTGCTATGCAGCTAAGAGAGGGACCGCTAAATCCCCTGAAAGGTCCCCCTCGCTTGCAGTGCCAAGGGATTAGCTGGGGGGGAGGCGCTCTGCAGAGGAGGCTGTTCGCTGCTTCTTCTCTCCTTCTAGATCTCTATCTACACATTGCAGTCGGAAACCTGCCAAACAGAGCTAGTGAGAGAGACTGAGCTCCTGGGGAGACCTGGGTAAGCCAGGCACCGATGCAATCAAAAGCGATACAAAGCTATTAGGAAAAGCAAGGGAGCTCCGAGGGAAAGCAAGAGTGTCCCTACTTATTTTAGTTTAGTTTTTGTCTGAGCTTGAGACAGGGTAGCGTTTCTGAAAATGTCCCTTTTTTTCTCCTCCTTTCCAAGTTCGATTCATTTCAATCCAGCAAACTTCTATCGAGTGTCTGTAATGTGCCAGGCTGACTCTGATACGGTCTCTGCCCTCCTGAGACGGTGGAAGAATCAGCCAGCCAGACTGGTGGTTGGCGGGGTCAACCAGGTCAAATGTGGCCCACTGTCTGGTTTTGTAAAGCAGAAGAATGCAGGCGAAGAATGATTTTCACCTTTTTGCTTCGCTTTTTCAAAATCAAAAGAGGAATTATATGCTGTGGAATATGAAAATTTTCTGAAATTTAAGTTTCAGTGCCTAAAGTATTGTGGGGACAGAGCCCTGCCTGCTCATTGAGTCCATGGCTGCTTTTGCCCTGACGTGGCTGAGGTGAGTAGTTGCGACAGAGACCTCGTGGTCAGCAAAGCCTAAAATATTTACTATCTGGTTCTTGACAGAAAAAGTTGGCCAAGCCCTGAGTGAGAATTGAACTCCCGGCAGATTTTCCACAAAGGGTAATGATATAAGGTCATTTTCAAAGTTAAGAAAAATCTCAGCCTGAACTATGGTGGCGCAGTGGATAAAGCGTTGACCTGGAACGCTGAGGTCACCTGTTTGAAATCTTGGGCTTGCCTGGTCAAGGCACATATGGGAGTTGATGCTTTTTGCTCCTCCCTCTTTTCTCTCTTTCTCTCTCTCCTCTCTAAAATAAATTTTAAAAATAAAAAAGAACAATCTCATGCTATCTAAGCATTATGGTATATCCTATTATTTATTATAAATGACTTGGTTTAATTGCCACTTTTCTATGTTTATGTGGGTTTTTGAATATTCTTCTCATGTTCTTTAGAAGGTTCTGAAGGGAGATTAGAGCAAGTGTGGTGTGAAGCAGCAGGTCTAGGAGGTGACAGAGTTAGATGGTCTGGATTCAAATTTGAGTCCCACCACTAACAGAGTGGGACCTTAAACAAGCTGCTTAACTTTCCTATGCATCAGTTGCATGATCTATAAATTGGGAACAATAAAAAATACTTACCTAACAGATTTTTTCCTCCTGAAGATTAATTAAAAGATATAAAAGAGTGCCCATTCTTATTAGTGAGCCACAATCATTAGTGAGAAATGTCACAGCACTTACAGTTCTTTTTTTACAGGGACAGAGAGAGCCAGAGAGAGGGATAGAAAGACAGGAACGGAGAGAGATGAGAAGCATCAATCATCAGTTTTTCATTGAGACACCTTAGTTGTTCATTGATTGCTTTCTCATATGTGCCTTGACCGTGGGCCTTCAGCAGACTGAGTAACCCCCTGCTTGAGCCAGCGACTTTGAGTCCAAGCTGGTGAGCCTTGCTCAAACCAGATGAGCCCACGCTCAAGCTGGCAACCTCGGGGTCTCGAACCTGGGTCTTTCCACATCCCAGTCTGATGCTCTATCCACTGCACCACCGCCTGGTCAGGCTACAGTTCTTTTTAAAGCCTATGGACTTTCACACTATAGTTTAAGGATCAGGGATGAGTGATGCTGGCTAATTTTTATGATGCTTCTAATGAAGACAGTTGGCTTGTTTATTTTAAAACAATCTTTGGCAATAAATACATAACTGGCTATTAAATCACACTGAAATCTCTCTAGAGAAAAACCATCACAAAGACATGATGTAACTTCATTTTCTAGAATGTAGACACTGATGGGGCCGGCAAGGTAAGCAGGATGTGCTGTTCTGTTGAACATTAAAAGATGATTCTTATGGCAGCAAAATATGGAGCAGAGGGTTAAAAGAGTTACAGACACATTAACCGCGACAAACAACCACAACAGAATAGAAGAGTTAGGTAGTGGCTGTTAAAAATTAGTCTGGACAGGCCCTGGCCGGTTGGCTCAGGGGTAGAGTGTCGGCCTGGTGTGCCGGGGTCCCGGGTTCGATTCCCAGCCAGGGCACACAGGAGAAGCGCCCATCTGCTTCTCCACCCTTCCCCCTCTCCTTCCTGTCTGTCTCTCTCTTCCCCTCCCACAGCGAGGCTCCATTGGAGCAAAGATGGCCCGGGCGCTGGGGATGGCTCCTTGGCCTCTGTCCCAGGCGCTAGAGTGGCTCTGGTCACAACAGAGCAACGCCCCAGAGGGGCAGAGCACCCCCCCCCCTGGTGGGCAGAGCGTCGCCCCCTGGTGGGCGTGCCGGGTGGATCCCAGTCGGGTGCATGGGGGAGTCTGTCTGACTGTCTCTCTCCATTTCCAGCTTCAGAAAAATACAAAAAAAAAAATTAGTCTGGACAGCAGTCATTATGAATTTTATTCAGAGGTATTTTATGATTGTCAGTTAAATACCAAGATACTTAATGTTTTCCTGTGCATTATATTATTTTGAACTTTGATCTAAATTGTACAAATAGAAATTAGAGAGTATTTTAAATGGGTGTTAAGAATTTGATAAAAATGACCTTTTTTTAAATAGAAAAATTTACTGGTATGGCAATCCCACTTTTTAAAGTGACCTTCAACTGTAGAAAAAATGAGGCATCTGGTGCCCTGGGCAAGCACCAGTGTTCTTTGAGTTGGCCAATCCCCTAAACTCACGGAGACTGCCAGGAAGAATTCACCAGCTTCTACAAAGCTTGCTTTGTAACCTCCAACCTTTTGAGTAATGGTCAATCTCACAATGTAACAAAGAGGGTGATGACTTCTGCTTGAGAAGTCACAAACACCAGCTGTTTCACCAGCTCGCTGTGTGACCTTCAACAAGCCACGTACCTCTCTGACCTCGGTTTTCTCTTCTGACAAAAGAGTGGAGTTGACTGGTTAGACCTTAGGTTTCATCTAAATTATTAGATACCATGACCTTTAAGTTGCAAACCCGCGGCATGACTTTTGTCATTTCTGCTACTATATTTGGTCAACTCTTGAGGGTCCACAGCAGAGGCAAGTGCAGGGGAAAGAAATGGGTCAAATGACAAAGGCAAATTACAGATATTCTAAGACCTTCTTTGTCCTTTCGTGAAGGAAATTGTAAAAAACCAAGATTGGTTTCAATTTAATCTTTCTACCTTCTATTAAACATTCATTATGGCCCAAGCTGAACATGACGTGGTCCTTGAAGGTAGAATTGCTTTCTGTATTAATTGATTGTACAATGGCCAGGAAGGAATCTGAGAGAACATATAAACAGACCCTTTTAGTTATGTAATCTCTACATTCATGATTTTTTAAAATCACAATTTGGCACACCTCATTTCTGTTCCCACCCTCATCTCTTCCTAACTGCCCACCCACCTCTAACTTCAGTCCAGCAAATCTGCTACTCTCCTTCACCTTTATGAAGGTCAGACTATTTTTTATACATCAGGACATGACACTAGCCCTAAGGGACATGGGGTGACCATAGCCACCAGTTGCAATCACATTGCCTTAAAAAGACAATAATAAAGATGGGCCCATGCAGAGGGGCTTACCCCAGTCCAGTTAGAGCTGCACTTCTCTTATTTGGGAGCCTGTAATACCTCAGTTTGGAAACAGAAAAAGAATAAATATCCTCAAAGAAAGGTGTAGTCTCGTGATGAGGACTACTACTTCACAAACTGTGTATTGGGGACAACAACTGGACAAGGTGAGAATACTCAAAAGGCATATCAGACCTTATTTTATTTTTAGAGAGGGAGAGAGACAGGAAGGGAGAGAGAGAGGAAAGAGAGGTGAGAAGCATCAACTCGTAGTTGTTTCACTTTAGTTGTTCATTGATTGCTTCTCATATGTGCCTTGACCAGGAGGCTCAAGTCAAGCCAATGATGCCCTGCTGAAACTAGTGACCTTGGGCTCAAGCCACAGCGACCCTGGGCTTCAAGCCAGTGCCCTTGAGATCATGTCAATTATCTCACACTCAAACCAGCGACCTGGCAGTTTCGAGCCAGAGACCTCAGTGTCCTGGGTTGACACTCTAATCACTGCACCACCACAGGTTAAGCAGCAAATAAGACTTTAAAAGGTGAATTACTATTTCATAAAAGCAATAAAACCAGAAAGTAGTACCTGCATTCCCGAGGATAAGGGTTACCTCCAGAAAAGTGAGAATGGGTGGCTTAGAGCAGGACCATCCTTTCTGAAGAAGTAATGTACTTCTCACCCTTGAAAACACCTTTAAACCCTATCCTAGTCTATACACTCTACAAGGGCAGGGATTTTTTTTTTCTTTTTTAGCTTTGTTGTCATTGATATTGCCCAAGTACTCAGAAAAGGTTTGATACACAGTAAGTGCTCATTAAATTTGTTGACTAAATGAATAATGCTAACACCCTAAACTAAATAAACTAAAGAAACCATCTCTTTAGTTTATCTGTGGCTTGCCAAAATCCCAAGTCACATGAAAGAGGGTCAGGTGCCAGCAGAGATCAGTGCTCTGAGTGGTATCTTAGGTCAGTTCTTCAGGAGATACTCTGGGGTGGAGGCTTACTTAGAGTTTGTTGGGCAGTGATTGTGGAAAAAGTACCTATGGGGAAGTAAAGGAAGTAGGATGCCCCAGCAACCTTAGATGAGCCTATGGGGAGTTTTGGGACGTGAGGTGGCTTTAAGTCATTCTGCCCTAAGGAAAGGGGACCAGTCCTATATATACCCCAATCCACCTGTCACTGCGAGTAGGCTGCCCCTGGTGGAGTATATGACCTTGGTAAGGTGGCTTTCTTCAGCAGAGGGCAATTCCTAGAGATGGGCCAGCCACTCACACTTCCAGCAGTTGGGAAGATGAGTGTTTCATCGTGAACGTGGGCTCTGGGCAGTTTCATAGCATCCACACAGTGGGCTTTCCCTGTGAGTTTGGAGGAGGAAAGAGTTCTGACACCTGAGTATCATACACCAGAGCTGGCTACCTTGAGAGAGAGAGAGACAGAGAAACAAGAAGGGAGGGACAGGGAAGGGAGAGAGGAGAAGCATCAAATTGTATTTGCTTTACTTTAGTTGTTCATTAATTACTTCTGATACGTGCCTTGACCAGAGGCTCAAGCCAGTGACTTTTGAGCTCAAGAAAGTGACCATGGGCCCTGGCCGGTTGGCTCAGTGGTAGAGCATCGGCCTGGCGTGCAGGAGTCCCGGGTTCGATTCCCGGCCAGGGCACACAGGAGAAGCGCCCATCTGCTTCTCCACCTCTCCCCCTCTCCTTCCTCTATGTCTCTCTCTTCCCTTCCCGCAGCCGAGGCTCCATTGGAGCAAAGATGGCCCGGGCACTGGGGATGGCTCTGTGGCCTCTGCCTCAGGTGCTAGAATGGCTCTGGATGCAACAGAGCGATGCCCCAGAGGGGCAGAACATCGCACCCTGGTGGGCGTGCCGGGTGGATCCCGGTCGGGCGCATGTGGGAGTCTGTCTGACTGCCTCTCCGTTTTCAGCTTCGGAAAAATGAAGAAAAAAAAAAAGAAAGTGATCATGTTATTATGTTGTTGATCCTTTGCTCAAGCTGGTAACAGTGTACTCAAGCCAATGGGCTCACCCTCAAGCTGGCCTCCTTGAGGTTTCCTACCAGGGAAGGGACCTCAGACAAGATCCCTCTAATATCAACATTTTCTTCTTTCTGAAAACCCACTTAGGACTTGAGAGCAGGGCTGGGACTGGCTGAGGCAAGCAGGGCATCCTTGCATAACTGAGGGCAAGTGCCTCCTGTAATCTTACACCCTGGGCGCTCTGCTTGCCTTGGGGAGAATTTTGTACACTGAAGGTGGAGGCCCAGGAGAAGAGGTAAAAATCTTAACTGAGTGCTTGGAGCTCCACTTCTCATCTGCTTCCTTTTTTATGTGGTTTTGGTGTGGACTCTACCTTTGATAAAACATACACTCACACCAGTCTCCCTGCTTCTTCCTCAGCCTCCCCCACACTCATCCGCCTCCCCCACACTCATCCACCTCCACTCAGCTGCCATCACGGGGCTGCCCAGGGTGTGGTTGAGGTCACCTTCCCCACACGGTGTCCTGCTGAAGTTCACTTTCCTGTCTTCCTGGAGCACTGGCCACTTGGCCTTTCCTAGAATCTGTCCTGCTTCTTTTCCTAGCATCAAATGCCATACTCATGGTCTCTGCCATTCGTGTCAAAACCCCACCTTTCACTTTCTGCAGTAAACATCCTAAGTATAGGGTAATTCTGGGCAGATTGGACTGGACTGACCTTTTCCCTTTGTAAGAGATGATGTTGGGTGGCAAGGTGGAGGTTGGGAAAGGTATGAGTGGAGGGAGTAGGCTAAAAAGCAAGACAAATGCCACCAAACTTAGAAACCTTTGTTTTTTAGCAATTGTGGGACATCAAGACTGCCCCTCTCTCTAGAAGTTGAAATAAAACCTAGAAAACTCGGAGTAAATAGCCTTCTGTCCTGTATTTTACAAGGTCCCACTGCTTTGCTTGCAACCAAAGTCCTTCCCAGATACTGGTTTCTAGCTGACACTCTGGGTCACTACTCTGCCCAGATGGACGGAGAATAGATGCTGTTTCCTCATCATCTTTATTATATGCGGCTTAAGTATCTGTTTGTCGCTGATAGCTTATTGGTTGCTTGCGTAACTGTACTAGCCAATGGGGTGAAGTTGCCACGGCATTCAAATAGTCCCACCTTCTGGCATGCCACCTCACAAATTGAGGTTAAAGATTGGAGCAATTATTATGCTGTTAAGAAATCTTAACACCAGAAGGGGTCTTTGCAATGGTACAAGACTAGAGGTTCTCCAATTGAAAAATAATGTCATAATAGCTAAGTCTTTGACTGGCTCCTCTAAAGGTGAAATACATGTCATTTCAAGAATTGATTTGGCTCCATCTCAAACAGGGTTGCCGTTTCAATTGAGACATAGACAATTTCCTGTAAAACTTGCCTTTGCTATGACCATCAATAAGTCTCAGGGCCAAACTCTTAAGCATGTTGGCATTTTTTTACCTGATCCTGCATTTGGACATGGTCAACTTTATGTTGCCTGTTCAAGAGTTCGTGAAAGACGGATGTAAAATTAAAAATAATTGACGGTCCTCTGCAAGGCGAGCTTAAAAATTATGGAAAGATCTACACAAGAAATGTTGTGTACAAAGAGATATTTGACATGTGAATTAACATTTTATTATTTAAATCAACTTTATTTATTGAGCTAGCAGTGGCTCTTAAGAAATGTACCGCCAGTGGTTTCCTTCATTGCACTCTACTTTAAGCAATTAAGCAAATAGAAGGGGGAAACCCCGTGGGGCAGTAAGCAAAGGGGCATCCTCACTGCCTGCCCTGGGTAATTCAGTTTGAATTAGCAGACACCTTTGCACAAATCATTTTAATTACAATTTATAATATCTAGAACAGCGGTCATTTCGTATGACCGCCGGGCTTTCTGGTGACTTATAACAGAGCCTTGGGTGGGGAAGGCCCCGTCAGGGTTCCTGTCACGCATTCTCCTGCTTCCGGCTACATACTGCTCTACAGGGAGAGCCTGGGCTCTCTTGCCTTGCCTTAAGTGGCCCTTGCTCATTCTCACTGAGTCCAGTGCTGGGCAACTCCATGAACACGGGACAGGAAGGGAACACCTTTTCGAGATCTGGATTAGAGGTCATATACTCAAATGCAAGACCATTTTCTCTTGTCTTGTCCATGTGTGAAGGGAATAAAAAATACAGTAGGCTGCAGAAAGACCAAAGGGAGAGCTAGAAGTTGCAACCAAGACAATTGAGTTCAAAGATGAGGGCATATGGCTCTGTGTGATTCATGGACCAACAACATCAGCTTTGCTTGGAAGCTCAGTAAAAATGCAGAATCTCGGGTTCTAGCCCAGACCTACTGAGTCAGTTTCTATATCAAGATTTCCTACGGACTCATTTGTACAGTAGTTCACTCTTCTATGGTTTTGCATAATGTGGTTTTAGTTACCCGCAGTCAAGCTCGGTCTGAAAATACTAAATGAAAAACTCCAGAAATAAACAATTTATAAGTTTCAAATTGCATGATGTTCTGAGTATTGTGAAGTCTCATGCCATCTTGCTCTATCTGTCCAGCCCAAGACGTGAATCATCCCTTTGTCCAGCGTCTTCACACTATATTCACTTCCCACATTAGTTACTTGGTAGCTGACTCGGTTATCAGAATGTTTTGTGTTCAGGAAGTCTTCATAGGAGCCTAACACTATGTCACAAGGCCTCCGCCACTCACCTCTCTTCATCTCATCACACAGGTGTTGAGTCATCTCACATCACTCAAGAAGAAGGGTGAGTATAGTACAATCAGAAATTCTGAAATAGAGACCACATTCCCATAACTCTATTTTTAGAATATAAATTTTCTTAATGTTTTAAATTTTTTTTATTGATTGATTTGAGAGAGAGTGAAAGGGAAAGAGAGAAACATTGATTTGCTGCTCCACCCATTCATGCACTCATTGGTTGATTCCTGTATGTCCCCTGACTGGGGATCACACCTGAAATCCTGGTTTATCTGGATGACTCATAACTCTTATTGCAGTATATTTTTATAATTGTTCTATTTTATTATGAGGCATTGTTGTTTATCTTTTACATATAAATTAAACTTTATCATAGTTACGTATGTGTAGGTAAAAACAGTATATAGTTTAGTACTATCCATGGTTTCAGTCATCCACTGGAGGTCTTGGAACATATCTCCTGCAGATAAGGAAAAAGTACTGCGTCCATTAATGTCTGAGAAACACTAACCTAGAGCTTATTCTCCATAGTCACTGTGATATTTAGGGCAAGAACATCAACCCAGAGTGAAATTGTATGTCAAAGAGTCTAAATCTGTCCCTGCACCACACACACTCAGCTCCAGAATTATTCCAGCGATCCGAGACAGCACTTCAACTCTGAAGGAGGTGACAGTGTTCCTGCAGGGGGTTGATCCATCTGTTTTGCTCACAATAGAGGGGCCCTTCTTATCCACGTACCTGTGGCCCTGCCGGCTGCACCCCCAACAGCACCCCACTTTGGAGCTCTATTGGCACTTAGTACAAACAAGGAACTTCATTTTGTTGGGTGGCAATGTGTTTTTTTTTTCTTCTTTATGTGTGTGATTCATTTGGATTGTTATTTTTCTAACAAGAGGTTGTTTTTGTGTCTCTGAATGACACCCTTTTGGCCCCTGTCACCCCAGCCCCTTTGATGCAAGGATTCTGTTTTTAAGCATCAGGGTTCTGCCACCCAGACCTGGTGAGGCATATTTAAAGCTGTTTAAATTGACAGACCAGGCAAACAGGATTAACTCTGTGGGCCAGAAGGGGAGGTTGGGGGGGGACAGGGGGAGAGCCACAGAATGGTTTACATGGATGAGCAGGAGGACAGCCGGCTGGGCTGGGAAGGGGGCTATCCCTTGAGCCGGCCAAGAATTCTCGATCTGGGAGGTAGGCAGAGAGCTTGCAATCTGCCCATGATTGGATTAGACATGGTGTGAAATTCGGAGCAGGGTTGCACGCTGCTGAGGCCCCACCGAGGCCCCACTGAGGAGACTGTGTGGGGATGCCTGTCCTTGCCCCAGCAGGCCTTGGAGACAGCCTCAGTGTCATCGTCCTCAGAGGCGCCCCACCGCGAGGCCCCTGCGTCTCCCTGTTCTCAGGGAGAGCAGAGGCTGCCCTGGCCTTGGTCACGGGGCCTCGTGCCCCTGGCCTCTCACAGTGGCCGCACAGCCTAGGAATGAGAAGCCTCATCTTTCAAGCTGCCGGGTCCTGCACAGCTCTCTCTCCATGTCTTAATTCATTTTTACTTTGTCTTTTTTTTCTTGTCTTCCTATTTATTATTTATTTATTCTCTCTCTTGCTGTCTGGTTCATTTGGCCGGATTCCCACTCCACCTGGATTTGTTCAAGAGCCCAATTCCACTTGTGTTTTCCTCCTTTTCAGGGATTTGGAAATTCTGATTAACAACTTTGAAGATTTCGAAACTTTTCCCTGAAGCCTAATCAAGCAACTGGGGCTGGGGCGGGTTGGGGGTGGGGTGGGGCAGTGGGACGAGTGGGGGGTGGTTACCACTTCGGAGAAGATGACAAGGTTTAAACCTCTCTGGCAAAGGCAATAACACCAGGTGCGAAAATAAAAAGCAGTGCAGGGGGTGGTGAGGAGAAGATGAAGTTGAGGAGATGGAAGGGGATTTTAATGGATATTCCCAAACCCTACCCAACTTGTGGCTGGTGTTAGTGACAAAAACCGATGGCCGCAGTCAGACACTGGATCCCAGGCAAAGTGCTGAAGCCAGTATTCTCTTGACTTCCCTCAGACTCTTCTCATAAAAGAAAAATGGGAAGAAATGCCTCTACATCTTCTTGCCCATCCAGAGAAGTCCTTACTTCTAAAGCTCTGCCTCCCTAGCTACTGCCCAAGTACAACTGGTCAAGTGTTCTTTCTTCTTGGTCTCTGTTTCACTGTGTTTGAAGCAGGGATGTTAGTGATCACATCCCCTTCAACTGCCTTGAAAACTTACCAATCTCTTGATGTAGGAAAATCCTCCAAAGTTCATCTAGTTCTATAGCCATAACACTCCAGAGCTAGATAAGATCAGAGAAGCAGTCTCCACTTTACTTTGCAGATGATGGAACTAAGAACCCTTGGTCCCAGTGTTACTTTGGGGTGTCCAACCATCTCTCCACCTTCCCCTATTAAATGACCAGTCTACTTTCTCAGTAAGGGAAAGCTTAAAATATAACTAGGTCTCCTGCTCCCTGTGCAGTGTTTCCTCCTCTGCTGTCTACTGCATCCATGACTCTGCTTCCAAGGACCCCTGAGTATGGTTCTCAACAAACCACACAAGAGGTGTTCTTTCTGTGACACCAAGGAAAGCACCTGTCACAGAGACACCTTTCTCCCTCCCACTCTCTATTCTCTCTTGCTCTGAGTGCATGCATGTTCATGGCCTGATTTGGCCCAGGCTCAGGTGCAGCTGAACTTGATCTCTTAGTAGGAGTCTATAAGGCTTCGTCAATGCTTGTTAAAGTGGATAGCTTGTTCTAGTCAATAGATTTCATAGTGTGTGCCAGTTTGGGCCCATCTGCAGTGTCTACCCAGGTTCTGTGTTAACAAGAATTCTGAGTTCAAGTGTGAGTTCACACGGGAAGAGTATTGGCACTGAGTGAGGTGTCTGTTGTGGGTGATGGAGACATTTAAGCTATGGCCTCTGAACTTGTCAGGGAAAGAGGCAAACTGAACATAATACCCCTAAACTTGCTCCAGCCCCACCCACATTCCCAAAGCCAGTCTTTCTTCTTTCTAAGGAGGCTTCCTCCCTGTCTTGCTGTAGCTGCAGCAAGCAGACTCAGGGTTTCCCTGGCCTTTGCACGGCCATTGCGATGAGCGATTTTCTAGTACAGAGGAGAAGTTTTTTGAACCCTTCCATTCCCACTGTGCAAAAATATTAATAAATAATAATAGAGACAGTCCATGGGACTTATTCAAAACATCGTCAAATTCTGTGGGCATTTTTTAACCACAGGACTCCAAAGACCGCTCACATCAGCTCTTCCCCTCCCTAGTCTTGCATACGTTCCTCCCATCCAGAGGGGGAGACAAAATCTCTTTTCCTTCCCCTTGATTTGGGCTATCCTTTGACTTGCTTTGACTCATGGAACTTGGCAGAAAGTACTCTCTGTTATCTTCTAAGCCCAGGTCTTCAGAGAAATGATCGTTTCTGCTGCTTCTCTATGAAAGCCAGCAAGGATGTAGGAAGTGCAGCTAGCCTAGGCTCACACACTGTGAAGGTAGCCATATGGAGAGGCAATGTGGAGGAGCACTGAGGTACCAGACATATGACTCAGATGATTTTGGCCTTTGATTCCAGCCCAGGCATCAACAGAATGCAGCCATGTGAATGACCTCAGATGACACCTCATGGTCAAAAAACTGTCCAACTGAATCCTGACCAAATTTCTGATGCACGAGTTGTGAAAAATAATAAATTATTATTGTCTTAAGCCACAAAGTTTTGGGATGGTTTGTTACACAGCAGTAGATCAGTTGAAACTTAGTTTTTTGTAATCATGAACATGGCCTAATACCAGTGGAAGCCATCACTTCTTTGGTCATCTTGTTTAGCTCTTCTCTGGGTGACAAGCTGGAGATTGCCTACAAAAAAATAATGCACGGGGTAAGATGAGTCCATGAGTCATTGTAACTTGTTTTGAAAGTCAGTCTGTCACCTGATTGCTGAATGCACTAAAAAAAAACCAATATAACAGCTCCCATCCTCAGCACTGGGAGAATCACCTGGCTTTGTTGACATGGTACAGGGAGGCTCAGGATAGTGTTGGATGCTATGGTACAGCTTTGGTGGAAAGGAAAGGTGAGTCTATCACATTTCTTTCATGCACACTGCCTGATGTTGTTTCATTCAGTCCTGGTTTCTTTCATTCCTTTACTACCTGGGCTGTGTGCCAGTCCAAGCGCCATACAGTTTCAATTACCTGCAGGTGATGTCTAGCTCATCACCAGAGTCTCAGGCTTCATATATCTTCTCAAAAAGTCCCATCATTCTTCCCAGAGGAGTTCTGGAGTAAAAGCCCTCTTCACATCAGCTGCCAGAGTCTGATCAGATCTTGTGTTCTGCCCATGGTCCTCAGAGCTCGATCCTGCATTCTATAACCATGGGAATTCACAAGCATTTAGGGTGCAGTTGAGCTCAGGAAGGATTCCCCAAGGAATCGCTGGGGTGTGTTATCAGGCAAGTAAACCTCCGATGGTTCAGTAACACTATTTTCTTTCTTTTTTTTTAGAATTGAGATATAATCAAAATATAACAGGCCCTGTCTGGTGGCTCAGTGGATAGAGTGTCAGCCTGGCATATGGCCATCCCAGGTTTGATTCTGGGTCAGGGCACACAGAGAAAGCAACAATTTGCTTCTCCTTCTCTTCCTTTCTCCCCCTTCTCTTCCTCTCTCCCTCTCTACCTCTTCCTCTACTGAAGCCAGTGGCTTGATTTGTTTGAATGTGGTCCTGAGCCCGAAAGATAGCTCCGTTGGAATGCATCAGCCTCAGGCACTAAAAATAGCTCAGTACTCAGGCATCGACCCCAGATAGGGAATCTGGTAGAGATGCTTGTAGGAATCTGCCTTACTATTTCCCCTCTTCTCACTTAAAAAAAATGTACACACACATAACATTAAGTTAGTAACACTATTTAAACAGTATTCAGTAGCGCTAAGGCTTGAGAGAAGAAAAAAGCAAAATTATTTTACTAGTATGAGTTCAAGAGTACTTATTCTAAACAAACCTACATTCCTTCAACAGGAGACTGATTACATAAACCACAATATTATACAATGGAATAATAACAGTTATAGATAAAAGTGAAGTGGTTACCAGGGGGAAGGGTGTAAAGAGACAAATATAAAGTACTGGAAAATGATTTGACTTTGGGTGATGGGTATACAACATAATCAACAGTTCAAATGCTACAGAAATATTTACCTGAAACCTATGTACTCTTATTGATCAATGGCACCCTGTTAAAGTTAATTTTCTAAGTAAAATTAAAAAAAAAATAACAGCTATAAAAAAGAATAAAAAGCCTGACCAGGCAATGGAGCAGTAGATAGAATGTCGGACTGGGATGCCGAGGACCCAGGTTCAAGACCCTGAGGTCGCCAGCTTGAGTGCAGGCTCATCTGGTTTGAGCAAAGCTCACCAGCTTGGACCCAAGGTCACTGGCTCGAGCAAGGAGTTACTCAGTCTGCTGTAGCCCCCTGGTCAAGGCACATGTGAGAGGGCAATCAATGAACAACTAAGGTGTTGCAATGCACAACGAAACGCTAATGATTGATGCTTCTCATCTCTCTGTTCCTGTCTGTCTCTGTAAAAAAAAAAGATAAAAAGAAAAGAATAAAGAAGTTTTAAAAATATATTGATATGAAAAGGTATCAAATAAACACTTTCATGTCTTATAAAAAAAGGTTCAAAATGTGTAAATAATGTGCTTTCTTTTTATCTAAAGGGCAAGGACAACGATAATGTATATTTACACGTATTTGCATTTTCATAAAGAATTACTGAAAGAATACACATTTAATGAATAACAGTTACCTCAGGACAGAGGAGAGAAGAAAGAGAAGCAAAAGGGTAAGTTGATGACATAATGAATTGAAATTTATCATAAAATTTTTTGTTGTTTTGATTTTTGGACCACGTGAGGAGGAAATGTCAGGAGGGAAAAGGATACGCATGTTGCCTGATTTGATTGAAGAATAACACAAGAAGAATAAACAGGATCAGAAGCTTTGGATAGAACTATGCCTATTGAAGTTGCCAGTATGAACAAAGAGCTTGATAATCATAGGAAGGAGGCTAGGTGAAGGGGAAGCTTTATCACGGTTTCCAAGAAGCCGAAGAAGCAGGCAGGTGCCTGAACTGAGAGGTAGAGGTAACAGGCTTCCGTAACCGAATGTTACGTTAGACTTCAAGAACAGCTAGAATGGGTTTCCATCTGGACTTAGGAATCACACACTGATTTATGTGAATTTTGACTGATCTTTCAGACCCATGATTCCATGATAATTATTCTAATCCAGATGTTCCTTGATGGTGAGAAAAAGTTCCTCTCTTTCTAGCTGTGTTGCTGAGAGTCCTAACTGAGGGTACAAAGTGGGAGATCTGAAGCTACTTGGGTAGCCTCAGCCAAGTCCCTGTGGTTCAGAGGGACTTGGATATGAAAATTGAAAAAGGGGAAAATAAATTGTTCTCATTAAATTGGCATTTCTGTCTGCCTTTTAAAAATATGATATTGTAATGTCCTTGACAGCAGAGACATACCCATCTAACCCATTTCAGTTATGACTTGTTGAATGAATGAATGATTTGAATGATTTAAAACCAATTACATATATTTTATTTGAAGTTATTTGAAAAGTTATTGACAGTTTCCTATTCAGATTATTTTCTGAAGCAAGGAAAGCGTGAGGCAGTTTCTAACCTGGGGAAAATGACGCAGTCGCCAGTAGAGGGCAGTGGTGCCTTTATCAACCCAGAGGGCATGAGCACGTGTGAGACGGGAGTGCACAGCCTTCTGTCTCCAGAGTCAGCTTCTTCCTGCTGCTCTGTCAAGACAGAAGGCTCTGCCTTTGGTCAATGCATGTACCTCAGTGATGGACAGTTGACGTCATAGTCCTTGACCCACAAAGCCCCTTCAGCTCCACGCGGTGAACCCACTGTGTGCTAGAATGAACTTGAATTCTACATTAATACCTTCTTAATAACATTCAGAAACCATGGGGATTGTTTTCTGGGAAAAGAAGACACCGCCTCCTGCCCGCTTCCCCTCGGGGCCTCTGACCCCTCTTTATCTCCTGACAGGCACCATATCTAATCATGGAATGAAGGGTAACCTCAGCCAGACCTGGGCTCTTTCCGGGTGGAGGGAGCAGGCAGCGACAAGCACTGGGCCATGATTGTAGGCTGCTCAAATATTTCAGGGTACAAAGAAGCAGCTGTCGAGCACTTGTGTGGGGTGGGAGCAGCAAGCCAGACTGAGGATTGGCCGGCACAGCTCCTGCCATGAGAACTTCTCATTCCCCTGGGGCCCCTCATTCCCAGCCAACTGCCTTCAGATCAGCACTAACTCGGTTGCTTTCCCTACATTCCAATTTTCCTCAGAACTTGGTCTCATGCGAGGAATAAATGTGTGCTCCAGTGTGCTTTACCTACTGATCCTGGGACAGTCCTTCAACCCTGAGCTTTATGGGCTTTAGTTATCTTATCTGATAAACAGGAGAAATGGATTCACCAGTTCGCCACTTCTAAACCTGCTCATGTGTGTGCAAGGCCCTGTGTGCACACCTAAGTGCCGGTATCCAGTGCCTCCATGTGCCTGAAGGGCACAGATCATCAAACTGGCGGGTCACGAGGTACCTAGCGGAGTCAACCGGTGACCCATTGAGACAATTAATTCCAGAAAGTCAGGTAGGCCTAAAGGTCTGAGTGTGGTGTGGAATATAATGAGGGCATGTTACAGGTGTGAGAAAGGAAAGGGACAATCGTTGCAGTGTCTAGATAATACACGTACTGAACATTTGCGTAACTGCTGACGGAGTGCTTCTGTGCCCAGCACCTCCAAGCTGGGTTGTGAGGCAGACCAGAGTGGTGACAGCCCCATGGTACAGATGAAATTGATGCAAACACAGGGTAGTGACCTCCCCATGGTTACAGTGTGCTTCCTTCCGAGACAGTCCTCCTGGGAAAAATGGGGAGAAGGCACTTGAATCAAAGAAGGTTCCCAGGCTTCACAAGAGATGACAAAAAGCTCAATTTGGGGGATTTGGGCAAGGCTTTCAGGGATGGGAGACCTTCAGAGGCACCTCACCACCCAAACACTGTGGGTGAGAAGGTGCTCAGGAGCTGTGAGCCTGGGCTGCTGCAGAGCTGAACAGAAGAGCGGAGGAGGAAGAAGCCATGGGTCTTGCTTTCCAGGAACACAGACAAGAGGCCCGTTGGGGCAGGGCTTCTTTTACTCAAGCGTCGCAAATAATTATATACAACCATCCACCTAATGAGCCTGAAGGACACTACAGTACAAAGCAAGTATCATCTACTGCCCTCCTACCCCCCAGTAATGAAGAGTGTCTCTCCTCCCTCTGGTGCTAGACTGTCTCCCCCTATGGTCATTATTGGGAACTGGTAGGACTATTGCTGGATTACAGTGACCGAGGAGCCACAAAGGAAAGTTGGGGGGGGGGAGTCACTGTAAAGGTAGGCACAGTCAATACATTGCTCTGTTCTAAAAGATTCTTTTCTTTTTCACAAAATCAATGGTTCACTTTTACTTTATTGATTTCCACTTTACTCTGAGTATTATTAGTACATTCGTGCTTTTTTCCCCCCTTTTGCTCAGCATTGAATTGGTCTTTTGTTTACCACTAGACATGTTATACTCAACTCATGGCCCTGAGGGGCTCTGGGCACTAAAGACTCAGCTGAACGTAGATGTAGCTGATTTAAGTGCCAGCAGTAGAGGGCAGGTTCAGATTTAGATTACATTTATGGATACAAGTTTAAAAGCCCAGACTTTGAAACCATTTTTCGAGAATTTAAATCTTTTTTTTTAAAGATTCTTTTCTTTTAATATTTATTTTATCAATTTTAGAGAGAAGACGGGAAAGAGAGAGGAACATTGATCTGTTCCAGTAGGTGCCCTAACTGGGGATAGAACCGGCAACCTCTACACTTCGGGCTGATGCTCTAGTTTAACCAACTGGGCTATCCGGCCAGAGCTAAAGGGTTTTAGAAATACTTAAGAGACAGTTGACGGGGTATCCAACTCTCAGGTAAGAAATGCCTAAAAATTATAGTAATAATTATATTATCGTGCTTTGAGGTCATACTTCATAGCTAACAGTTTTCTTAAACATATTGTCTCATTTGACCGCCCCAAACCTAAGACACATACAAGGCAAGAATCATTGCTATACTTTTACACTGAGGCCTAGAGCACTGAAGTGATTGGGCCAAGGTTACACAGCTGGTGCAGTGCTGACCTATTTCTGAAACCCAGTTTTCTTTTCAGGATGAGAAATGTTGGGAGGAGGAAGAGCCAGGTCCACAACATTGGCTTCTAAGCCCTCTCTGAGGGCCTTGCTGGGTTCCACTCCTGCTCAGGCCAGTACAGAGCTATCTAGGCAGGGCCAGGAGACTGACAGAGGCTCCCCTTGGCTTCAGGAAGATTGCTTGGCCTCTCTGCACTGGAGCATCAGGAAGAGGGACGGCACGACTGCGGGGGAGGGGAGGCAGTAGAGGAGTGCAGAAAGAAATGATGAAAACGTGGTGGATTGGGAATCCAAGGTCTTGGAGTCCAGGCCTGACTGTGCTTGCAGTTGTCACTTAGGGCAAGTCACTTCATCTCTCTGTGTCAGGTTTACCCTTCTAGCTCTAAAATGTTAAGATTGAATATTCATCAACGTTCACAAGCGTACACAGACATAAGAACACCAAACCCAGAATAGGTAGTTATTGAATGCTTATTATGCACAAGGTAATGGTAGTGCTTGAGAAGGGTTGCAAGGTGAGCAGAAACCAGATGTATGCTTGACTTTCACTGTAAACCCAAACCATGGATGTTGGTATATCGATCTGTGTGTACCTAAAGGGGGGATGGAAATTTAGGATAGGTTATCAGTGACTTGAGCTGGCAGGAACTGTTGAGTTCCCCCTCTAATGCTAGCAGTTATTAGCAAGCTAACAGAGCACATCTTGTACAATAGCTAGCCTATATTTCTAGAGGCAGATAAAACATAGGGAGACCAAAAGCACAGGCTCCATGAACTATCGCCCATGCCAAATTTCCCAACAAGAGCTGAATTTGCCCTTAAGACACAGATCATACTAAAAGATAGCAAGTCTCTGAACTTTCCCCTCCCGCAATTGTGTAGCAAAATGACTAGAGATAAGAAGGGGTTAATACATGGTGGTAGTTTGCTGATAGGGATGGTTTTATTAGCCTTGGCAAGGTCAACATCTCCACTGCCCACTTCTGCCCAGTGTCACTGTGGAACGAGACCCTTCCTTTAACTTTTCAATTGCATCTGCCCTCCTCATCCCACCAAGAGGCAGGGTTGAGGGTGGAAGCCAGGAAGGAGAGAGAGCCATTTCACCTAAGACACAGAGAAGTTAAGCCAATTGTCTCAGCCCACACAGGAGATCAGATGCAGGGATTCTGGCGCAGCCCTGGAATTCACGAGCTCCAGGCTTTGCTACTAGGCAGATGTTTGTGTTTCCTCCAATGTTGGTTTCATAGTAGAAACTTTCAGTAGAAACCAGAGACCTGGCTTCTCTGAGGCTCACCTGTTGCTTTGGAATGTATTTATTTGTACATGGAGCCCATCTCAGCAGACTGTTCCCTTTCCTACAGCCAGAAGGCTGATGTGTTCACGTCACAGTCTCCACAGCAACTGGCTGTGATATTACAAACAGCAGATTGTGCCCTGAGGTAGATAGCAAGTGGCCCCAGCAGGTAGAGTGGGCCAAGCAAACTTCCTGTTTCCAGGCAAAGGTCTAAAAGAAGAAAAGTAAAGTGTTCCTTCACCCCTCTGCCCCTCAGACATGCTCTTTTCTGGAGCAAGAAATACCTTGCAAATTGAGATCTAGTCTTTTTCTTTCAGTATTTTTGCAAAGAGAGGCAAAAGTAGTTGTTTTTCTTACTGATCGCCACACACACACACACCCATCTTTCTGCCTCTAATTTACTCAAAAACTTGGACAAAGAAGGCACTCCAGTGCCCCTTAGCATGGTTATGACTGACCGTGGTGTCTAAGTATTTAAATGTGGGTTTTGGTCACGGTGGTGATGAGCCATCATGTGTCCATATTGAATCTGTACTGAATCATTCTCAAAGGAAAAGAAGAAAAATTAGAACTATGGAAAACCATACCTCTACCAGTCAACACATCTGTTTACCTCAGAGTACCTGGGGAGAAGCTCAGAGTACCTGGGGCCCTCTCATAGCACCTGGGGCCCTCTCGTAGCACCTGGGGCCCTCTCATAGCACCTGAGTCCCTCTCGTAGCACCTGGGGCCCTCTCATAGCACCTGAGTCCCTCTCGTAGCACCTGGGGCCCTCTCGTAGCACCTGGGGCCCTCTCATAGCACCTGAGTCCCTCTCGTAGCACCTGGGGCCCTCTCATAGCACCCGAGTCCCTCTCGTAGCACCTGGGGCCCTCTCATAGCTTAGCTCCAGTATCCCCAATAGCCTGACCATCAGCTTTCTACAACCTCCAGGCTGCCAGCTGATTAGGCCTTCTTCCAACCTATCACCCAGGCACTTTTATCTGCTTTTGGTGTTTCTCGTGTCACTAAGCTTTGAGCCTCTTCCTATACCATGATATTATTCTAGAATATCAGAAATGGAATAGGGAGTTCAAAGGAACTAGAGGTGACCAAAAGGTGTGTGCCAGGCAAGCCCTCTCCTAGTCCCCTTTACAACCACTTGCTTATGACTTCTTCTAAGTCCTGCTTCTAGGGCATGGCTATAGCTGACTGGGCATTCCCAGTGGGCCTTTTAAACAGTGAATACACATCTTAATGCATCTGAGTCAGAACCTAAGGGTTCTGTCTTTCATCCTTCAGTTGTGGACCATAACAGTAGTCACCCGAAACACCCGCATTTCATACAGAATATACTCTTGTCTATAGCCAACAACTAGAATATCCATATTCTTGGGATGGGGATGATTATTCATCACAATGCAAGGAAGGAGATACCTTAACAGTGGTTTGGAGAAAGAGGGACCCACCAGCATTCTCTGTCCCCGCCTGCACAAAGCTTCTCTGAAACACACTTGGCAGGGACCTCTTCTCCCTTGGTAGACCCACAGCACTTTACCTGAAACTTTCTCCAGGTATGTATCACCTTATATCATGTTCACAGGTCAGCTATGTCTTACCTGCCCTGCTAGACTTTATAAGCTACATGAAGATAGTCTATATCTGACCATTGTGTTATTTAGCGTTGAATATTACAGTTGCTTAATAAACTAGAATAAATGAATAAATGACTATGATGCAATGGGGTGTATGTGACTTCATTTTCTGGACTATTTCCATCCACTTTCTTTTTCCACTTCTTAAAAGGTTCTCATCCCAGCCTGTCACACAGAGGTATTGTTTCATACCCAGCAGCTGACTGATGTGCTGCTACAAGGATTTCCTCTCCACCTTCCCAATCATAAGTGGCCATGTGCATTATGTGCAGTTGAGTCAACTCTGATTCTTGGTGACTCTATGAATGAATGAAGTCTCCAATGTCCTGTCTTCAGTCGCCCTGCTCAGCTCCTGTGGACTCAATTCTATAGCTTCTTTTATGAGTTTTAATTTATCTCATATTTTGTCTTCCTCTTTTCCTGCTGCCTTCTAAGTGGTACATGAAGGTTAATGTTACCTAAGCAGCTCCTTGGGGCAGTCACTTTCCAAAAAAAAAAAAAGCATTTCTTTTATTTTTATTTTTCAATCAATAAAATTAGAGATCGCTGTTTGAGATTTTCTTAGGGTTCTAGGATCTATTTTTGAGCTTCAGGCAAGAAACCTTCTCTTCTAAGATGACTTGATCCTTTCTTCGATACAAATTAAAGATTATTCTAATACATCTCTAGAAATAGCTGTTCCTTCTAAATCTGCCTTATACTGTCTTCTTATAACAATTAGTTTTAGTTTTGGCTGCAACTGACAGAAACCCAAAATATTGTTGGTCTAGACAAGATAGAAACTTATTTCTCCATATCATAGAAGTTTGGAAGAGTTACTGCAGAATCCAGCATTGCAGATCCAGCACTAGGGTTGGACTGGGCACCCACCCCTATAGAGAGGGTTTATGACCTGTAAAAGAATATATAGATTGAATGGCAAGCTATACCCCATGCTAATGGTTGGGCCTCAGTGGTATAGATAGAGTGATGGGAGAGCTTCCTAAAGTCATTAAGGATACAAGATGCGTCTATGTGGTCTGTTATTCTCAGAATCTCATTCCTACCTCATGGGTCAAAATAACTGCTAAGCTCCAGCCATCATGTTAGCAGTCCACCAGCAAAAACAAAGAGGTATTGTGAAAGAATATACTTCTTCCCTCTAAAGACAGTTCTTGGAACTTTCATAGGACACTTCCTCTCAATCTCACTGGCCACAAGGGAGGTTGATAAGTGTCACCTTTCTGCTTAAGTTATACATCTTAAATTTTAGGATTCTGTTCTTTTTTAAAGAAGAAGGGGATAATAACTACTGGGGACAACTAGCAGACTCACTTCACTTCCCATCTTAGAAAACTAATTTTCTATCTTTGAGAGACCACTCTTCTCATTCTCAATGGTCAGGATTGGAAGAATCTCTGGGTCTACCTTTGTTCTTCATAAACCAGGACTTTAAATGGAGCTGGGGGAATCCAAGGTATAGTAGGCCAGGTGACCTTCTCAAAACACACAGCGAATTAAAGACACAGTGGTCCTGGCCCCCAGTTCCACAAGAATTAGCTCTTTAGGAAGCTCCTTTGGGTCTGAAGCAGGAGCAGAGGCCATCATGGTGCAAGCATAAGTGCCGATGGATGCTGGGGTCAGGAGAGGCGGAGTCCTAGCCAAGAGTAACCTCAGGAAGCAATAGATAAGAAATCTGTGCCCAGTGGCACTGGGTTCCAGTGCGCTCATTCCAGGCACAGGACATGGACTGCAGCAGGCCTTGCTGGGGTCATCTTGCCCGAGTGCACTACCCTCCTCTTGAGGCAAGAACTGCAGCACACGGACCAGCCAATCCCCCTCAGGAAGCATGCAGTCTCCTACCGCTTGGCAGGTAGCTGGTAGCTGGGGACCATGAGAGGCAAACCACATGACTGCACCCATTTGTGGGGGCCCTGAGTTTCAGGTAGATGAATCCTGCCTGGGCTGGTGGCTACATGCAGACGTTCCTGTTATCATCCTGAATCTGGCCCAGGCCCTCCAGCTCTGAGGCGGCCTCCCTGAGTGGAACCTACCCTCCCACTGATGTTGTCTCCTCCACAGGGCCTCAGGAAAGGTATTTGGGCTGGCAGTGTGCCTGCCTCCTCTCCCCAGGTGCCGGGTCCTCTGAACATCCCACAGAGCAGGGGGTAATCGCTCCAGCTTTGAAACATCTTGTCTACACAGGGCAGTAGTATTCCAGGGAGACGGGGGTGCGTCAGGGATGGGACTCTTTGGAACTGGCAGGCAGAGTGCCAGCTTCTACTCAGAATAGAGTGAACATACAAGGGAAGAAAGCACCTGTCCTGACTGAGCTACCTATCTGAGGAAACAGGGTGACACTTGCTAAAATGGGGCAAATGAAACTCTTTCGGTATTCATCATTCAGAAATGTGTCTCCCTTCCATGGGTGAGGTGGCACCTCCTATCTCTGGACAGTAAGTTATTCTGATTTCCCTTTCACAGATGAGACCACTGAGATCCAACTGTTAGCATGGAATGCCATTTGCCATCCAATCTATATATTCTTGTATGGTCATATGCCTTCTCTAAAGGGGTAGCTGGGGCCACGGCCCAGTCTAGCCCTTGTGCTGGATCTGCAATGTTGGATTCTCCTTTTTCCTTTAGAAAGCCCATGGTTAGAGACTTAACCCTTCAGGCCAGTTAAGCTAGGCATTTTTATTATCAAACAGGGTTCTCTTTCTCCTCCCCTTCTCCCCTCCCACTATTTCCTCTCTTCCTTCTTCTTCCTCATGAAAATGTCCTTTCTAAAAAAATAAATCTTCATCTACAAGCCTGAAGTCTCCTCTGCTCCCCTGCCCAAGTCCTGCACCTCACTCTCCTCCCCAGAGAACACAGCATGCCAGTCTGGGGTTGCTCTCCCAGCCCTCCCTCAACTCTCCCCCAGCCTTCTCCCAGCCCGCCCCCAGCCCTTTCATAGCCCTCCCATAGCCCTCCCCCAGCCCTCCCATACCCCTCTCTCAGCCCTCACCCAGCCCTCCCCCAGCCCTCCCATACCCCTCTCTCAGCCCTCCCCCAGCACTCCTCTAGCCCTCACCCAGCCCTCACCCAGCCCTCACCCAGCCCTTCCCCATACCTCCCCCAGCCCTCCCCCACCCCTCCCCCACCCCTCCCCACCCCTCCCCCAGCCCTCCTCTAGCCCTCCTCTAGCCCTCCCCCAGCCCTCCCCTAGCCCTCCCCCAGCCTCCCCCAGCCCTCACCTAGCCCTCCCCCACCCCTCCCCCACCCCTCCCCCAGCCCTCCTCTAGCCCTCCCCCAGCCCTCCCCTAGCCCTCCCCCACCCCTCCCCAACCCCTCCTCCACCCCTCCCCCACCCCTCCTCTAGCCCTCCCCCAGCCCTCCCCTAGCCCTCCCCCAGCCTCCCCCAGCCCTCACCTAGCCCTCCCCTAGCCCTCCCCCACCCCTCCCCCACCCCTCCCCCAGCCCTCCTCTAGCCCTCCTCTAGCCCTCCCCCAGCCCTCCCCTAGCCCTCCC
Source organism: Saccopteryx leptura (assembly GCF_036850995.1). Classification (NCBI taxonomy): domain Eukaryota; kingdom Metazoa; phylum Chordata; class Mammalia; order Chiroptera; family Emballonuridae; genus Saccopteryx; species Saccopteryx leptura. The sequence goes on from NC_089504.1 coordinate 115,408,292, forward strand.
CCAGCCTCCCCCAGCCCTCACCTAGCCCTCCCCCACCCCTCCCCCACCCCTCCTCTAGCCCTCCCCCAGCCCTCCCCTAGCCCTCCCCCAGCCTCCCCCAGCCCTCACCTAGCCCTCCCCCACCCCTCCCCCACCCCTCCTCTAGCCCTCCCCCAGCCCTCCCCTAGCCCTCCCCCACCCCTCCCCCACCCCTCCCCCAGCCCTCCTCTAGCCCTCCCCCAGCCCTCCCCTAGCCCTCCCCCAGCCTCCCCCAGCCCTCACCTAGCCCTCCCCTAGCCCTCCCCCAGCCCTCCCCTAGCCCTCCCCCAGCCTCCCCCAGCCCTCACCTAGCCCTCCCCTAGCCCTCCCCCAGCCCTCCCCCAGCCCTCACCTAGCCCTCCCCTAGCCCTCCCCCAGCCCTCACCTAGCCCTCACCTAGCCCTCCCCCAGCCCTCCCCCAGCCCTCCCCCAGCCCTCACCTAGCCCTCCCCTAGCCCTCTCCCAGCCCTCCCCCAGCCCTCCCCTAGCCCTCCCCTAGCCCTCCCCCAGCCCTCCCCTAGCCCTCCCCCAGCCCTCCCCCAGCCCTCCCCCAGCCCTCCCCTAGCCCTCCCCCAGCCCTCCCCTAGCCCTCCCCCAGCCCTCCCCTAGCTCTCCCCCAGCCCTCCCCTAGCCCTCCCCCAGCCCTCCCCCAGCCCTCCCCTAGCCCTCCCCTAGCCCTCTCCCAGCCCTCCCCCAGCCCTCCCCCAGCCCTCCCCTAGCCCTCCCCTAGCCCTCTCCCAGCCCTCCCCCAGCCCTCCCCCAGCCTCCCCCAGCCCTCCCCCAGCCCTCCCCTAGCCCTCACCCAGCCCTTCCCCATACCTTCCCCTGCCCTCCCCCAGCTCACATGTATGCATCCCCTTTTCCCTACAAGGTGACAGGCTGGCCTGGAGAAAGAGATGGGTTTTTTATTGATTGATTTTAGAGAGAGGGGAGAAAAAAAGAGAGAAAGGGAGGGGGGAGGAGCAGGAAGCATCAACTGCCATATGTGCCTTGACCAGGGTAGCCCAGGGTTTTGAATCAGCAACCTCAGCATTCTAGGTAGATGCTTATCTACTGCGCCACCACAGGTCAGGCAGAAAGAGACAGTTTTGAGGTTACCCACTTTGTACCAGATACAGTTTTTTCCTCTTTTCTCTCCTCAAAGAATCCTCCAAAAATAGGTTCACTACAACCTTTATCCACTGTACTTTCCATTCTTTGTTACACAAACTTCACACCCCAAACCAAGGAGGCCAGGGAGAGGCCGCCTCAACAAGGAGAGCCAGTGGGCAACCACCCAGTGGCTGCGGAGGAGGCCTTTTCCAGGGTACAGGCCAGGATCACGGAGGCCCGAGTTCCTGCAGAATAATATCCAGGGAGCAGGCAGCATAATGTTCTCAGGATGCTTTGGAGACATTGCTGCAGGCTGGAAGATGGCTGCACAACACCAACATTTTACCTGCAGACAGGTAAAATCAAACGTAGAGAAGCAGCTCTGCCCAAGGACACCCTGACTGTCGTGCCAGTCAGGACCTTCTCGGGGCTCCGCAGAGAAGCAGCCTGCTGGGAACCATGGTGTGACTGAGTCTCTCTTTTAGTTTTAGGAAAACATGATACAATAAAAAGACCATTAATGGTTGACATTAGGGCACCTGGGTCCCTGCTCTTCTTGCAAAGAACAGACCTTCATTAAGAACTTTCCAGGCGGCCTGACCTGTGGTGGTGCAGTGGATAAAGCGTCGACCTGGAAATGCTGAGGTTGCCGGTTCGAAACCCTGGGCTTGCCTGGTCAAGGCACATATGGAAGTTGATGCTTCCAGCTCCTCCCCCCTTCTCTGTCTCTGTCTCTCCTCTCTCTCTGTCTCTCCCTCTCCTTTCTAAAATGAATAAATAAAAAAATAAAAATAATAATTAAAAAAATAATAATAAAAATTAAAAAAAAAAAAAGAACTTTCCAGGCAACAAAAGGAAAAAATAAACGAATGGGACTACATCACAATAAAAATTTTCAGCATAGCAAAGGAAACCATTGACAAAGCAAAAAGAAATCTACTAAATGGGAGGAGATATTTGAAAATCATATATCCAGTAAAGGGTTAATGTCTAAAATGTGTTTTAAAAATCATACAATTCAACAACAAAAATAATCCAGTTAAAAATAGCCAGAGGATCTGAGTAGACATTTTTCCAAATAAGACATACATATGACTAATAGGCATCTGAAAAGGTGCTCTGTGTTACTATTCATCAGGGAAAGGCAAATCAAAACCACAATGAGATATCACCTCAGAAAGACAAGAAATAACAAGTGTTGGTGAGGATGCAGAGAAAAGGGGACCCTAAGCACTGTTGGTGGGAATGTATATATATGAGTGCAGCCATTATAAAAAACAGTATGAAGATTCCTCAAACAATTCAATATAGAATTGTCATCCAGCAATTCTGCTTCTGGCGCTTTCTAACTGAAGAAAATGAAACACTAATTCAAAAACATATATGCACCCCTGTGTTCATTGCAGCATTATTTAGAATAGCCAAGCTATGGAAAAAAAACTGAGTGTCCATCAGTGGATAAATGAATAAAGAAGATGTGATATGTATGTTCAATAGAATATTACTTAGCTATAAAAGAAAAAGAAAAAAGAAGAATGAAATCTTGCCATTTGCAACGACATGGATAGACCTCGAGGGTATAATGCTAAGTGAAATAAGTCAGACAGAGGAAGACAAATACTATATGATTTCACTTATATGGGGAATCTAAAAACAAACTAAATGAAATAAAACAAAAACAGGCTCCTGGACACAAAGAATGGATTGTTTGCTGTCAGAAAGGAGGTGGATTAGGGAGGTGGTGAAGTGGATAAACGGGATCAAGAGGTACAAAATTCCAGACATAAAATAAATAAGTCATGGGGATATAATGTACATCCTGAGGAATACAGTCAACAATACTGTATTAACTCTGGTGACAGATGGTAACTAGATTTATTATGGTGATCATTTTGCAATGTATACAAATGTTGAAACACTATGTTATAAACCTGAAACTAATATAGTATGTCAATTATACTTCAATTAAAAAAAAACTTTCCATATCTTGGGTTATCTCCACATGAAAGATAAATGGGAAATAAATATATCTATTCCTCCCTGAGATTTCTAAGTTTAAAAAGGGTCAAATTTCAGAAGGACAGGATTAGGAATTAAAGTAGCAACATGCAATGGAAGAGCCTGGTCTTCAAATCCTGGTTCTTCTGCTTACTAACTGTGGTCTTTGGTTAGGTTTGTTTGTTTTGTTTTTTAGTGTCTCCAGATGTCCTTTCCTTTTCTTCTACTTTAAAGTAATTAAATTGACCTTAGAAAGTGGTTTTGAGGATTAAATGAGATAATACTTATAAAAGGAGAGTTTGGGAACTGGCATATGAGGGGTACGTGTGAACAGTGGTTTAATAACCTATTGCCTTTTCTTTGAGAGAGGCACTTTCTTATTCCCATTAGTTTAATCCAGTGGACACCATGTATTTATTCACTTTTAAATAGATGTTTAAATTTATTGACTGATTTTAGAGAGAGAGAAAGGGAAGAGAGAGAAGCATTGGTGTGCTCTTATATGTGTCTTCACTGGGGAATGGAGCCTGCAACCTTTGGTATCAGGATGATGCTCTAACCAACTGAGCTATCCTGCCAGGGTGGACTTCATGCATTTAAAAGAAATTAGAATTTTTTTCCACACTTCCAAGTCTTTAGACTATCACCACCCCCAATCTTAGTGGCAAGCTAAAAAGTTTTTTAAAATGTTTATAACAATGGTTCATGGAGCAAGCACTGAAAATGAAGTGGACAGCTGAGGCAATTTTCCAGATAATCTCCACCCCAAATCGGGTAATGCCTGGTCTGATTGATCGGGACAGTTGTCTCAGGTCCCTGCCTCATCTTGTCCACTGCAGACCAAGTTGTTTCAGATTCTTTAGTTTATATAGTTTTTAAAAAAAATAAAATGTTGATTCACTATGTATTGCAGACTGTATGAAGATAGCTCAAAGATTCTTTGAAGACAATGGTTGACTTTCTTAGTCACTACCTCAAATGCTAGTTTTAAATAGAGGTAAAACCCAAAACAACAATCATAATAACCTCACAGCCAGTGGTCTTTGGAAAAGTAAAAAACATAGCCCTTTCTGTTGCCTCCTGTGTTGCCTCATTTGCCCACTGTCTCCATAAAGAGCCCACGGCAGACACAAGTACTCCCCAAGTGCTCAGCTCACTGGTCCATGGTCACACAGTCAAATCTGAATCACAAGCTAAGTTTCTACATTTCAGGTATGTTTGTGGTTGTTGAAGCCTCCTCCCATCCTCTGAGGAGGGTCCCGCCACACAAGAGATAGCTTCTGCCCTGACAGCCTGGTGCAATTTAAAGAATGCTGGAGGACCACCCTTTCTCCCTGTCTACCCCCTTCGGCCAAAAGAATTCCTTTCACTTAGATGCCTGCAGCGACTCATTCGTTGGCAGATTCTCAATCACGGACCCAAAGACATCTGGGGCTGATTGCATACTGATTCAGAATACCCGGGTGGGACCCAGGGACTCATTTACCGAAAGCATCCCAGCTGATACACAGCCAGGTGTTAGAACCAATGCTTTCAACTGGGCCTCACCATCTCTGGAAGAAAGAAGGCAAAGAATGGCTGAAATCTTAATGCAAAATTTTGCTAGTTCTGAGAGATGGTCCTCAGTAAAAGGGTTTCCTGATCACATATGCTTAGCAATGCTAATCACATCTTTCGCCTTCTCGTAGATTCACAGTTCATATTGGCATGGTAAGACCCTCAAAAATCTTTTTGTTTGTTTGAAAGTTCACAGTTCATATTGGCATGGTAAGACCCTCAAAAATCTTTTTGTTTGTTTGAAAGGCTTTTAGAATTCTTAATAAAACTTGGTTAGCCTAGCAATCTCCCAAAAATAGTAGATCCAGAAACCTCTTTCATTTTTTCCCTTAACATTTATTAGTATTCCACAGGACGCTTTACATGATTAGTGCATGAGCACCTGACAGAGCCACGCGTATTTAGCCTACCTAAGACTGTGGGTGCTTGCCCTCAGGGCGGATGGCTGGTTGCCTGCCCGCCACTGTGAGGGGCCGTTTTGCTGGTCATTCACCTGCTGCCCTGAGAAGTGACTCTTCCCCTGCCTGTTTGCTCATCCGCCATTATGAGAATCTATTAAACAAGAATGGCCCAGTGCTTTCTGGCTCCGCAGTTCTTCTACTGTCTGGCGGGATCCAGTGGAAACCTGCCTGGCCTCTGGCATTACGACTGACTGTGTAAACCACTGGAAAAGTAAGGGAAGATTAAGGAAGCTGAAGAGTTCTAAAAGGTTAAAGCATATCACCAAGTACAAGTTTCATTTTCTTCACTGTTTTGTTTGGGACCAGTTTAATTTTAAAGTTTCATGCAACACTGTAGAAAAATTCCAGACTTGGGTGCAAGCTAGCTATATTTTCCTTATGAAGTGGGTTTTTCTACATCAAAATTGTTTCTTGATATCAGGAATTTGTAGGCAGTTTTAGAGTTTACAAAGTCCTCAATATGTTGATATAATATACTACTTGGAGGTGAATAGTAATATTTCCCTTTATGAAAAAAATACTGCCTTCAATAAGCTTAAATAACCCATTTGAGAACTGCAAAGGGCTCAGAAATGATCTAGTCCAGTGGTTCCTAAGCCTCATTCCACATCAGAAACACTTAGTGCCCTTGTTAAAATCACAGGTGCCTGGAAATTCTGCTTCAGTAGTTCCTGGGCAGAGCCCAGGAATCTGTCCTGCTAGTTAACCCAGGTGATTCTGACGCTGATTGTCTATGGGCCTACGTTTGGGTCTAATACTCTCTTTTTCAACTGAGAAAACTAAGACCCAGAAAGATAAATGAAAGGCCTTAGAACTACAGAACCAGGACTCAAACGTGAATTTTTCTCATTCCAAATGCATTGCTATTGTCCCTGAATTCTTCATGTCTCACCCTGGAGCAAAGGACATCATGGTGGGTCATGGTGGTTCATGGAGGTCCACTTCAAATACTCAATTAGCACATCTGGAGGCAAGAGGTAAATTCACTTTGGAGGGCTAGCTAATCTTTCCCAAGTGTTTAGGAGCCTTATCTATTCCACATTCTGAATAACAGCATCAGGAGGTGGGTCAAAATCACTTTCCTAAGTGAATAAATTAAGATTTTCACATTTCACATTTAATTATCTTTTTTCTTTAAAAGTGACCTGGCCTCTCAAATTCTTTGTCCACACTTAACCTTATTTAGAAATCCTTCCAAGAATCACTCAGCCCTACTTGTAACCCTTCCTTTGATCTTACCTCCCTTCAGTAGCTGTATATCCTGTTGCCTTTGGAGATATGCTTTTGCTGATAATGTTGGCTATAAATGGTATTAAGACCCTTTCAGGGCCTCTCCACAGGTAAAATCTATGTCTTCCCTTCACCCAGCATCTTCATTAGGTTTATACCAAGTTAATGAACATTGTCAGAAAAAAGATGCCCTGGCCAGTTGGCTCAGGGGTAGAATGTCAACCCAGCATGTGGAAATCCCAGGTTTGATTCCTGGTCAGGTCACACAGGAGAAGTGACCATCTGCTTCTCCTCCCCTCCCACTCTCCCTTCTCTTTCCTCTTTCTCTCTCTTTCTTTTCTTCTCCCGCAGCTGTGGCTCAGTTGATTCCAGTGCGTCGGCCCCGGGCGCTGAGGATGGCTGTCTGGAGCCTCCACCTCAGTTGCTAAAAATAGCTCACTTACAAGCATGGACCCCAGATGGGGGTCTCCTGGTCGGGGCACATGAGAGAGTCTGTCTCTCTGTTTCCCCTCCTCTCACTTAAATAGAAAAGAAAAGAAAACAAAAGAAAAAGAGTCTGGCTGAGAGTCAAAAATACTAGGTTCTAGTCCCAGCTCAACCACTAACTAGTTGGCTGCCCTCGGGCAAGTCATTTCCTCCCTTTGTGCTTCAATTTCCTGATCAATAAGTGAATGCATCAGAGTAGATTAATATTTCCCAAGGCATGTTCCAAAGAACGTTCCTCAGGAGGTTAATGATTGTTGCAAGAACAAAGGCACTCTGTAGTTAAAAAGCATTTTGGAAACACTGGGTTGAGTGGGTCTGCAGCAGAAGGTCTCAGAGCCTTTAATGTGCATCCTGAACCCTCACCAGGGGTGAGGTTAATGTTCTGCCAGATGCCCCTGGCTGAGGCTGGGCAAGTGGCTCCAGGGTCCCTTATGGAAGGAACAGACTGAACAGTCAACTAAGCACTTGGCCAGAAGTCAGAAGACTTGGGTTCAAAACTCTTTATTTACAAGTTATGTGATGGTACTAGGCACGTCACCCCACCTGTTTGAGCCTCAGTTTACTCAAATGCACCTCATAGGGTTATGGTAAAGGTTATGCACAGTATCTAACGCATGGCTTGAATGAAATAAATCCTTAAATTCTATTTGAACTTGGCTTTCTCCCTATCTGGTGTTTGATGTCTCGTTTCCCACCCAGGTCTTCCCATCAGTAGCTCCACTGGACTTCCTTTGGAAATAGTTCTGTGCATAACATCCTAAACTACATGCTTTAAAAGAAGAGTTTTGATATGGCACTGACCACTGACTCACCCTGCCCAGGCTTTGAATCCCCTTTGCTTCACCCATGCTCTAGCAGGGAGATACTGAAACCAGACCCAGCATTCAGCACTGCCCGGTTGGTGATTTAACTACAGGCGTGAGAGTTTGCACACTAAGGCCCCTGAAGCTCTTTTAACCAAGGTAGGGTCCGTGGGAAGTTTGCTAGATGACTCCTGTTGGCTGATGAATGGTTTTAGGCAGTGAGTAGAATGGATTGCTGCCAACATACAATGTAGCCCACTCAAGCCTCAGGAATGTTATCACCTTTCCTCACCGGAAAGCAGCTATTTGTCTAGGTTGACCCAGGGTCAGGCATACCTGAGCTGAATACAGCCAGTCTTCTCTGTGGGCTGAGCTTACACATTTTGACCCAGTCAGGGTCAGGGGTCATTGGAGATAAAGGTCAGAGGTTGGTGATAGTGGAAGGGGTGGATTTCCAGCAAATTTTGCATTCAGTGAAAAGCCAGAAAAAGTTATTTGATTAGCAGGTATATCTGCACAGGCTGTTGGGAACCAATATCTCAGTTACTTAAAATCATAAGGTTGTAGTTCTGAACTAGAAGATTTAGATGCTTTCATCACAAAACAGTGAGCGACGCCACACGCTATTCTAAGAACCTTACATGTGTTCGGGCCTTTAATCCTCACTATACTGTGATGTAGCCTCTATCATTTTCCCTCACTTGCATATACACAGGGAAGTTAAGTAACTTGCTCAAATTTCCGTGTTGATTTAGTGGTGACTGGGCAAAACATAAAAAGTCTGGTTCTAGAACCTATTACCCCTACTCACCTTATTACATTGCCCTCTTTAAAGTTAGCTCAAATGGAGCTATAAAAAGTAGGTTTGTTCAAAGCTTGTCTTTCGTAGCACAAGGCCTTGTGACCTTACAAACAGGACAGGCCACAAAACCGGAAGCTGGGACCCCAGGGTCAGTGCCTGTGCCGATCCCATTCAGCTAACGGGCCCTCTGGTTACTTCACTTCCTGGACTTCATTCCGCAGGGCGCTGCCCTGTCACGCTGCCTGAGCATTCCTACACACGTGGCCGGGGCAGGTATTTGAGGTGCTTCAACCTTTAGCTCCCTTCGCCTGGTGTCCTCTCCACACAGAACATACAAGGGAGGAATACAAAGAAATTAGTTGCAGAGGTGAGAAGACTAGCACGGGCGACATGGCCACTTATCTCTTTGTTGAGCCATTAAGTATTTTATAAGAGCCTCCCCAGGACTGGCCAACTAGGCACTCAACTGACCAAAGTAAATAGTTCAAGATCCTCTTCCCTTTAACAGCTCCCAGACTAGTAAGAAAAGAACCAACTCAGTAGTAATGGGAACACACCAAAAAATGGAGTTTATTAAGCACTGCAAATGGAACAAAAACTATGGAGGACTTGGGAAGGCAGTATCTAGCTGGGTAATCTCAGAACACGTACTGGAAGAAGTAGAATTTGAGCTTCTGTCATGACCAAACAGCTGTTCTGAGCTCCAGAGTGGTCACTGAGCCATCCTGCGCCTCTTTACAGGTTCTATCTCAAAGTTCCAACTCCCAGCTGAATAACAACACCCTTGGATCGAGCCAGCCCAGAACCATGCCAATCTTACGCCCTAGCCACAGTTCTGAGGGGCCTGTCGGTATTTCCTGAAGGAAGCGCTGCTTTAAAGCAGGGAATGGGGGAGGAATAGCTTTGTAAATTAATCCACCCATATTTTGCTGCTTCTTCTCTGTGTTGCCAGGCCCAGCCCCTGGGAGACAGCCTAGCAGTGCAGGAAAGGAGAATGGACCCTGTCCTGGAGACAGGACAATAATGAAGTCAATGAACCATGGCAAGAATGAAGATAAAGGAGCTTTCTTGGGCCTCACTGCCCTGGAGTGACTTGTCTAGTTAATTTTTCCCCTCCCTCTTTTCCTTTTCCCCTCCCTCAACTCTGCTTGTGCTAAAAGCCTCAGAAAGATATGTGATCATACTCTCATGAGACTGGCCTAGGAGGTTGCCTGAAGGCCCGTGTTCCTAGTTGTATTTGCCATCTAGCACTCCAGTAAGAAGAGGCAGAGATTGGGGATTATATTGCTTTATGGCCCAGAGAGGGGAATGGAGGCAGAGAAGGTAAGAGGCACAGCAAAGACCACACAGCAAGCTGGTGCTCAGAGCCCTGAAAAGCATCCAAGCCCCCAACAGCTCAGATGAGCATTGCTAATCACTAATTTTTCTCAATCATTCATCCATTTCTTCATTCCATAGAAATTTATCAAATACCTAACAGAATACAGATGCTACAATAAAATTAAGTATTGTCAGTGGCTAGAGCTCTTTCTCAAGTATTAATTTCCCTAAAAAGCTAACCCCAAATAAAACAGGAAAGCCTTAATACTTTTCAGACCAAATTTGTTTGTCTTAAGGCCTGGTTTGCATGTGCCTGGTTCAACTCACTATGCTCTGACATTCCATAATCTTTGAACTAATTTATTCTCAGAGAACAGATGCCCACATATATTTGCTGCCATTAGCAATACATTTATTCATTCATTCATTTGGAAAACATTTTTCAAGTATTTAATGCTACTGAGTTCACTCTGGTGGGGAGAGCAGAGTTACTGAGAGGGAGGAGGACAGACATGTGGCTCCTAAGCAGAGAATTTCTCTTTGCATTGTCTAGTACTTGACACCTGATATTTTGCTGCAATTCCCTTGTAACCCTTTGGGGGGTGCTATAGGAACCTTTGCACAGAGGAGGAAAAAAAAAAAACCCCAGGGTTTAGGTAACTGCACCAGGGACCCATAGCTGCAAGCAAGTGACAGACACATTGAAAGGAATTCCCCCACAAAACAGGCATGTGAAGAGTATCCTGAGGAAGAGGAGGAGGAAGCAAGGACATCTGAGTGTAAAGTCTGTTGGATGCAACCCTAAGAACACAGAGGTATCCTATTGGACAGCCATTCAAGGCCCTTGTATAGAAAGGAAATTATCTGACCCAAGGAAGGAAGATCAAGATGACATATCCATTCACCAACGTGTGTTTCTGACCTCTCAATGGCTTTTCTCCATCCCTGGGGGTGGGGGGAGGTGTTTGTACAAATCTTCAGAGTTGATGGAGGAAGGACGTAGCTAGAGGGAGTACAATCCGGTGCTTGAAACGAAAGCCAGATTGTACCTTAGTTCTCTTCTTTGCAACCAAAGGAGAATGAAGGAGGAAAGCCTTTAGTATAGCTTTCATAAATAACCCAAATCAGGGCATTTAAGTTAAGGTGGGGTTAGGGGTGGGGCTGGGGGGGGGGGACTTCACTGGAGGCTAGTAGTAGAGGTGACAAAGAAAAAATAGCCCCCTGGCCTCAGCCCAGGCTTCAAAATGAATGAGGCTTGCCCCAGCCACCTCAAGGTCACCCAAGTGCATGTCCCACGATTGCACCCAGACAAGGCTCCCGATTACTCATTAGCCAGCCTGGGTGCTGGCCCCCATGTCCCTGTCCTTGGCCACAAACAAAGATGAAAGCGGAGCGGCCAGCTCTGGGAAAGGCGGGTCTGATAGTTCAGTAGCTATCTCAGCCTCTGGTGTTATCAAGCCTGGGACAGCCAAGACAGTGGGGGAGGCTGGACTTGCAAACACTTCTGGGCCTTAAGCGAAAAGGCAGTGTGAGCAGCTGGCTCCCAGGGCAGACTCTGAGCCGGCTTCAGTAATGACACACCAAGATGTGCTGAGGAGAGGGAGGAATTCCTTCTGAAAGTCCTTTGACCAGACTCATGGAACAGACGACTCTACCCTCAACTTAGAGCTAAGAGAAAGGCACCTTGGATTCCGGTTCTAGGGGCAGCCAAGCCATCCTGAGCTCGGTCCTGCCCAAATCATGCCTTCCCATCCCTCACCTCAATAAAGCACTGTGGGTAGCTGCCCATGTGACCTTGTCTGCCCTTGCTTCTCTGGGCTTCTCCCACCTATCCCTCAGCAACTGAGATCATTGAAGTCTAGAAAGCAGCAAGTCCCTCCCACAACATTGTCTGAGAGAAGGTAACTAGCTGCCTTAAGTCCCCCCTACTCCTCTCTAAACGCAACTCTGGAATCAATCACATCACTGGGCTGCTGTCTTGGCCCCAGGTCTTTATCCTCTGCACCTAAATGGAAATTGGAGGTTGATATTCTACATAGAGAAACTGAAGCAGAGATAGGAGAGGGCTGGTTTTTAGAATCTCTAAAAGTCTTTGTTCTTGACTCTCAGGCTCCTTCTTGACTAGTAGCTGACAGTGACAAAACACCAAGAAGGACTAATAGTCAAGGTGGCACCAAAGACAGCAACAATGACAGCAACAGGAAGATGCTTCCATGTGTTCCATTTCCCCGGCAACCAACATCCATATAAATGTCAGGTAAATACAAAGACCTGGTCCCTAATCTCGAGTTCCTAAACTTGGGAAGGAATAATTTAAATAGACAACAATTATAACAATGCACTACTGTTCATCGTGCACCTAGGATGTGCTCTTTCTCACAGCAATGGTGTCAGCTCACACTGTCATCTCCCTCTACCAAAGAAGACACTTGTGCCCACGGAGTGTAAGTTCTGTGGCAGGGCTGACAGTCCTACCCCAATCTGCCAAGTGTGACTCAGCTAACAAGGAGAACACATACTTGACATTTTAAGCCAACTGGGTATTCAATTTTCACTTCCCTTGGTGTCCTAAGTTGCTTCTCTTCTTACCCCACCCCCACCAGTGCTTCTTTTCTGTCTTCATTGCTTTCACCTTTCCCCCTTTGACTTTTAAATCTAGATTTGATCCCTACCTCTGCCGTTTCCTTTCTTTTTTTTTTTTTAAACTCTTTTTTTTTTTATTATTTGTTTTTTAGAGGAGAAAGAGAAAGGGAGAGAGAAGGGGGAGGAGCAGGAAGCATCAACTCCCATATGTGCCTTGACCAGGCAAGCCCAGGGTTTCAAACCGGCAACCTCAGCGTTCCAGGTCAACACTTTATCCGCTGCGCCACCAGAGGCCAGGCATCTCTGCCATTTTCTGTTACCCCTGTTGCTCAAACCTATTTCTGGAGTTTCTTTTTTTTTTTTTTTTTTTTCCTTCTCTTTTTTAGTGAGACAGATAGACAGACAGGGGGAAAGATGAGAAGCATCAACTCATAGTTGTGGCACCGTCGTTGTTCCTTGATTGCTTTCTCATATGTGCCTTGACTGAGGGGCTCTAGCCAAACCAGTGACCCCTTGCTCAAGCCAGTGACCTTGGGCTCAAGCCAGCAACCATGGGGTCATATCTATAATCCCACACTCAAGTTGGTGAGCCCATGCTCAAGTTGGTGACCTTGGGGTTTCAAATCTGAGTCTTCAATGTCCCAGGTCCATGCTCTATCCACTGTGCCACCATCTGGTCAGGCTATTTCTGGGGTTTCAATCAACACCTTTTCACTTTGCAATTTCCAGCCCTGTAGCTGCACTTCACACTTCACTTTGTGTTCCAGACCTCTGTTCCAATTTCAGACCATTTCAGGTAGTTATACCTTCTTGCCATCTCAGGCTACATTTTTAAGTATTTCTTTGCCCCTTGCTTGGATTTCAATGGCCTGAATCTCCTGTGTTATTTTATTCTCTTCCTATTCTAGGAATCTTTACTTATGTCTTCTTGAGTTCTTTCCTGTATATTTCTTTTCTCACATCAGTTTCTTTCGGAAAAACCTTCTACAGTCCCCTAACACCTATAGAATACATCTAGATGCCTACAGGGCTCTCTGTGTTCTGGTGCCAACCTATTTTCTGCCCCCTTCTTCTCAATACTGTACCCAAAGACAAGAAACCATTTTCCCAATGTGTTTCAGTGCTCTGCTCCCTGCGCCCCCCTGAACAACTCTCTCTGTAGACTCCTACTGAGGGAGGTCATGTGGCAGAACAGCTGCCATCGATAAAAACTGTAAGAGCTGTCAAGAAGAAGGAAGACCACATCCACTGGATTTATGGATTAAAACTGGCAGAGACCAGCTCAATCCAACATGATGACTAATTTTACCTAACAGTAACAACCCCAAGCCTCATTATACGCTCATTGTAATACATTAGCATGCTAAATGACACACCTATGATCAGACATGAAAAGCCCATATAAGGACACAAAATGGTTTACAGAGTTCCTCTGAGAAATGTCTATCACTTTCCTGGGAAGATCCTCTACCTTATTGAATACTCTGCCCCCCCAACGAAGTGAACCCTAATAAAGGAAGCAAATTTCACTAAAGGGAGGTTGCTCTGTCTGTGGAAAAGTGGAAAAGCCCATTCTTTATCTCACTGGTTCACTAATAAATTCACTTGCACTTTAAATTCTATCCTGGCTTAAATTTGAATTCTTTCCTGGGTGAAGCCAAGAACCCACAGTGAGTCACAGACCTTCAGGTCCCTGACCCCCAGAATGCCCCACTACCTCCCTTCAAGATACAGCTAGATCAGGTGTTTTAAATGGAGCTGGTTCTGATTCTCACAGGTAGACTTGGACCCTCCCTCCCTGAATTTGCATAGCACTTGGTGAACTCGCATTTCACATCTTCAGGTATTTGTGTTTGTCTTTGCCTTGCACTGTGGTGCTGGGGAAGGGGCTTGAGCCATGAAGTTTGAATGAGTATGAATCTGGTTCAGCAACTTCCTGACAGTGTGACCTTGGACCCTTTAAAATGAGCCTTTTTCCTCTCGTCTATAAAACGAGCAACAGAGTATAATCTTGCTGTGAACGTTAGAAATAATATATGTAAAATCACCCTATAAAAACAAATGATCAATAGGCAGAAATTAATATTATGATACATTTATTTACTTCCCACTAGAAAATAAATGTCTTGAAATGTAGGCTAATCAACTTCTATGCAGTTTGTGTTGTTGTTGTTATTTAAGCGAGAGGAGGGAAGATAATGAGACAGACTGCATGCACTCCAACTGGGGTCCAACCAGCAACCCCTGTCTGGGGCAGATACTAGAATCAATTGAACTATTTTTAGGGCTTGAGGCTGACACTTGGACAACCAGCTGAGCTATTCTCAGTGACCATGGCCATTCCTCGAACCAACTGAGCTATTGGCTGCAAGAAGAGAAGAGGGAGAGAAGGGAAGAGAGAAGAGAAGATCGTTTCTCATGTGTGCCCTGACTAGGGATCGAACTCGGGACGTCCATACACCAGGTGATGCTCTATCCACTGAGTAAGCCAGCCAGGGCTCTATGGATTTTTGTATTGACTTTAGTCGTCGTCAGCACAGAGCCAGGAATAAACAACCCTTTAAGCAAGTTAGTTGTATCTTGACTAAATTGGAGGAATCAAGATTTCCTCACTACTGCCCTGTCAGTCTGAGCCCCCTGCCACCCTGGAGTCAGAAGCCTCCAAGATGACAACCCCAGCTCTTTCTGACTGTCTGCCTCTGTTTCCTACCCCCAAAGTGCCTCATTATCCACCCCCTTGTCATACACATGTTATTTCGGGTCCTTGAGTGAAAAGAACTCAGCTGTAGGTGGAAATGACTGTTGAGAGCTTCTCAATGGAATAGGAATCTTAAATCACGCTGAAGTGGGGATAACACCCTAGGAAGCCACGCCATGCTAACTGCAGATCCCTAAACTTCTGTAAAAACTAGGCCTGAAACCCCTGGAGACCTGGCAGGAGATTTCTTCTCTCCGTTGCTTGGCACTTGGCTGTTCGAATTCTGGCTGAACCCCAGCAGCCCAGAGCATATAAAAACTAACAGCCCCAAATACTCATCCTGTTGATGAGAATCCATCCTGGGCTCCATCTCACTTTATTCCTTCATGAAAACCTCATAGGCCTTCAGGTTATAAACAGGAAACACAGGGTAACCAGGCTACCTGGAGTGGCTTCCGCGTCCCATTCTCCTTGCCTACTTCTGCGGTTTTTCCTAGAACCAAGGCCTGAGACCGTTCATATCTCAGGTGGGTGCCCCCGCTAGGGGTGACCACAGCAAACCCCAATCTCTGGCCTTTGCAGTTGTGCTAGGAAATGCCAAGGCCTTCGAGCCTGAGAGGGCAGACCGCTAGTTGCAGATGCAAGTATATGAGAAGCTTTGATGTTCCGAGCAGGATTGAGAGGCGTGGGAAGTGAGACTTCTGTTCCCTGGAGCTCCCACAAGGCAAAACCTTTTCGTTATCTTATAGGCCTCAGCATAGCCTAAAGGTGCTGGCTAAAGTCTGTCTTGGCCCAGAGTAAATCAGGCCAGAACCAAAGAATGCACTTGAATCAAAGTGGAAAATTAGACACTATGCAGGGGAAGGCTCTCCTCTCCAAAATATATATGAATCAAAGTGTACCCCTGTCTAGCTGGGACAGGAGCCATCAAAATGCAAATGTGGGTTTTGAGAATGCAAATGTTGGAAATGGAGAACAATACTGAGACAGACTTCTTGGGGCCAGGGAGTGGGCCCCAGGGCAGGATGTGGGAGCCGAGCGTGGGGCAGGGATGAAAGGGGTAAAGGAAGCAGTGTGAGAGCCTGGAGATGAGAACACAGCAGGAGTCAATTGAGGCTGAAAGCCTGCTGGGGAGGCCGGGGAAAGGGGAGTGCTGGAGAAGCCGGGTCAGAGGACCTGGCCGCTGACCGCTGACCTGAGGCTGTGTGCCCAGGAAAGAGGAGGGTGAGTTCAGGGAAATTTGTCTGAGTAGCAGCCCAGCAGGGTGGAGCGTCAGGATGTGTCTGGAGTCGGGGCTTGGACTTGAGGTCAAGGTCTGGAGGAGACAGAAGGATCCATGTTTCTGCAAGGGCGGTGAAGCCAGGAGACGTGCTCTGCTAGGGGGCAGCTGGCATGTAGAGCAGAGAGGAAGGCTGGAAAGAGGGGGTGATGGACTGAGGCCTGCTTTGCAGGGTTTCCCTGAGAGTGGCTTCCCGTGGTTAAAGTCTGCTCTTGCCACTGTAGACATTGCTTTCTCTCTGTGCCTCACTTTCCTTCTGATCTGTGAAACAGAGCGCATCGCTGATGGGAGGACTGCAGAAGTTAAACAGCCTGGCATGGCGTAACAGCCTTATGGATGTTGGCTGTCATCTTTGTAGAATAAAAATTGATGCTCAGCAAGGCTTAATAACATGTGCAACTTCAGACAGCAAGGGAGTGATGAAAACTGGATCCCAACTCGAACCTGCCAGTCTACTAAGTCACACAACCTGCCTCACCTTTGCGATGAAAACAGACACCCAGACATTGGCTATGGGACCCCAGAGAGCTGGAAGAGTGGTCAAAGCTATGAAGCTAAGCACTCTGGTACAAAGGAGGATAGAGCCCTTGAGTGCTGGCGGTAGAAAAGAATCAATGCGAGGAGTGTGTGTGGGGGGGGGGTATCTTGGAGGGTTGGAGTCCTTATGTTTGGTTTGGGGGCCTGTTTCTCATTTCTCAGCAGTGCCTACTCCAGCCCTGGCCCACAGTTAAAGCTCAGTAAATCATCGTGACACAACTGTCTCCCCACAAAAGTGTAAGTAACTTAGAAGGCAAGGCTTTGTGTCCCATACCTGCCTGCACCCTCCGCGACCTTGGTCGCTGAATTGTTCTTTCACTGAAGAAGGTCTGTGCTAAAGTGGCAATAGGACCCCTGCCTTTGGGTAACTCTTCTTAGTCTGGCGAATGAATAAAGAATGAATGAATGGAAACCGGAAAGGGCAAGGCTATTTTGCTAACTGCTTTATGAACTGGTAGTACAGAGATAGACCCCTCAAACACCCTGCACTCTCGGGCACCAGGTTCAAGCTCTGCCCACACTGAGTTGATAAGAGGCTGCTGTCTGGGGCTCAGGGCTCTGAACAAGTGCTGGCTTTTACAGGACAGATGACTCCCCACCCTGTTACCTACATTCCAGCAGGAGAGGCTCCCAGAGCAATGGCTGGGTGTGGAGTTATTCATTCTCTCCCCTAGACTCTCTGGGGACCAAAGACTGCCAGGGACTGCGGGAGACAGAGTCTGGAACTAGCACTTTCCTGGTGTGAAGCTAACTGGTCTCTGAGGTACCACTCTCAGGAATCACTGAGATTCATGTGGAGGAGCCAGCCAAGAAGTGCCAAGGCCCAGGGCTACCCAAACAAAACTCCGTGCTTCTAGGTGGAGACACCACCACTCAGAGGTTGGAGGAAGGGTTCAATGCAAGTGCTAGGTCTTGCCTGCGAGATGGTGGCGCAGTGGATAGAGCATCGACCTGGGACACTGAGGACCCAGGTTCAAAATCCTGAGGTTGCCGGCTTGAGCGTGGTGTCGCTGCTTGATTGCAGTGTTGCCTACTTGAGTGTGGGATCATAGACATGACCTCATGTTTGCTGGCTTGAGACTAGAGGTCACTGGCTTGAGCCCAAAGTCACTGGCTTGAGAAAGGGGTCATTGACTCAGCTGGAGCCCCCCTCCCCCATGTCAAGGCACTTATGAGAAAGCAATCAGTGAAGAACTAAAGTACAGCAACTATGGGTTGATAATTCTCATCTTTCTGTCTGTCTATCTCTTTCTCTCTCTCTCTCTTGCTCGCTAAAAATATAAAGAAAAAAATGCTAAATCTTGCAAAGTAGGGCAGTTTTGCAAAGTATTCAAGAATGCATACATTTTCTTCATGTAGACAAGGCTCATTGCATATGTAGTTGACTCAGAAGCAGGTGATACATTCCTTCTTCAGTGGAAACCCTGCAGCCTGAGGCTGTGTGTGTGTGTGTGTGTGTGTGTGTGTGTGGCACTGGGAAACCAAAAGTGAAACAGGCCAATGGAACTTCTAGGGTTCACAAAAACAATAAGCAGGAGGCAGTGTGACTGGCCTGGGGTCCCCAAGCAGTGACTGGCAGGACTCTAGTAAAATGGGTCTGTGTGTGAAGGGGCCTTGTGTGGACATGGAAAATGGCCAGTTCACCACACCCTTCCTCATCAGCCTTGTCCTCAAAGAGCCCACACTTCAGGCTCTGAACCTCCAGTGTTAACCATGAGGGAATTCTAGGGACCAGGAACAGCCCCTGCTCTGCAAGGCAGTTCAATCGAAAGGCCAAGACACCCTCCAAAAGATGATGAGTTTTTATACCGGCAACCTCTGTGTTCCAAGTCGATGCTTTTACCCACTGCGCCACTGCAGGTCAGCAAAAGATGATGAGGAAACGTGATGATTGACACACAGGAAGAGAGAGAGTGAGAGAAGAGGATGTACAGCCCCAGGACCCATGTCATGCATCTATTCTCCAAAGTGAATGAGAGTGAATGTGAGCACATAGGGATCACGTCTGGTGCACTGTCAGTAGGTATAAAAAGGGCTGGGTTTTACAAACTGAACTGTACCTTTCACTGGGATAAAATGGGGGAGATGAGAAAACTGGGCTTTGAAAATAAATCATTGCTGAGGAATTCTCTAGTCTGATGACTTCTCTCTTCTGTTGCACCAGCCTTGTAATCCAAGTCCTCATCATCTCTCTCCTCCTCACATGGTCTCCTGCTGCCACTCTGCCTCCGTCCTCCCTGCTCAGCTAACTCAGGCCCCCGGCCTCAGCTGGTAAGATAGTAATAGTTTACAAATAAAAACTGGGACATATAATCCTCATCACAGAGCCCTCCAGTGACTTCCCATTGCTTTTAGGATTTAGATCAATCATTTTCTTTTTCTTTTTAAAACCAAAACAGGTAATTTCTGTTGGACTACCTGATACAGAGGATAGTGCTTTATGGATGGATAGTATAAATAACAGAAATATATTTTATTTGAAACAAAAATGCTTACATAGCTCAACAGATCACTTGGAAACAAACCCTTGCTTGACTGTATCACAGCAAAAACACAGCGGAAGCACACACACCTTCTTTTGACATGCATGTGGCGACAGGAAGGAAGACTACTTAGTTTTTTAAAAAGCTGACCTTCCCTTAAAGCCTGGTCATGGAACTGTGAACTCCATGATCTCAGTTGTCATCTCCTGTTTATGTCACCTGTGTATTCTGAGGTCACATGTATACCTGCCAGCATACCTGGGAAGGGTTGCTATATCATAGTTAGATCTAAGTTCTTGGCAGGCAGGACTGAGGGAAAGTAATTTGGAACAAGTTTTTTATCCTATTTAGAAAAAATCACTAGTATTCCCTCAAATAACAGTTTACAATAGAAAGATACCACCTGGAAGTGATTGCTTTTACGATTAAGACTGAACTCTCCCTGAAGATGTTGGTCCTCCTCCCCTCCTGTCTCTCTCCTCCACCATGCTGGCTGTCTCTGGTTCCTTGCATGTGCAGGAGCCTTCCTGCCCCAGGGTTTTTGCACACCGGTGTGATCATCCTTTAGCACTTATCTCGGTTTGTGATTATGTGTGTATGGTGATATTTAATGAGTGATTATTAATTGCATCATTTTATGGTTATATCAGACTTTCTCCCATTGGACTGGAAGCTTCTGAGGACAGAGACCACAGATAGTTTTGCTCCCTGTGTGTCCCCATGCTGGACAGAGGCACCTGGTGCATAGCAGATGATTAATATATGTTTGTTCAGTAAGTGATGAAATAAAATAATGGAGGCATTCTTCAACTCATAGATGCTTCATTGCTGGAAAGCCATTTGGGCTAGAAGAGGAGCCTGGAGCTTGGAAAGGTAGGGATTTACCAGAGCTGAGCTATCAAGGGCGAGCTTGGGCTTGGTCCTGAGTCCCCTCCCCTTTATGTCATTTTGAGTCAGCCACCTGGTGGCGGGTGTTGGTGCTGGTGGTTTGTGTGCTGCAGAGCGGATGGCAGGGCCAGCTTCTAGATTACAGCTACGGGAGTGGTACCCAGAGCAGTCTCTTGCCGTGTATAACGCTTTTCTGCTTCAGCATCTTTCCTTTTTAGAAGTCATGGTTGCCTCCCAAACCTCAATGCTAATCCAAAGAAAGCAGTCTTAATTTAAAAAAAATTTTTATAGTTCTTCCAGGTGAGTGTGGGAATGCATTTTTTTAGTTCAATAAAAATTATAGTCTAAGTCTACCATGTATCAGAACAGAAACCAACAAACTATCAGAATATATGAACTTTTTTTTTTACTACTAAATGGACACAGTGCTTGTTGACAGACAAGGCTCTGTGTAGCTTATGGTCTCTATGTTCATACTAACCAGTAAGCTCCCGAATGGAAGGGAACTCTTTTGTTTACCATTGTGTTGCTGGGATCATAGTAGGAGCTCCAGAAATACCTGTTGACTGAATAGGGAATGGAACTTTCCTTGGGCTACAAAGAGACCTAGATAGCAAAAGCAAAACCACAGCACTCAAAGCCATCTGGTGTAACATTTGCTTCCTCTTGGAAGGCCTATTATTTTATACAATTGCCTAACAGAAATAGAAGACCAGAGACAGGTTTGAACACCTTTAGGCTATTTAAATTCAGGTAAGTTACCTAACCTGTCTGAGCTTCCACAACCTCATCTGTTAAATGGGTACAACGATTGTTTGCTTTTCTGAAGATCATTTTGGAAGGACTTCAACCTAATATTTATTGAGTACCAGGCACTGTTCTAGGCACTGGGAATGCAGTACAAAACAAAACAGATATGGCCTCTGTCATTTCCAGTGAAGGAGACATGAAGCAAACAAATACAAACAAACTTATAAAGTTACAGTTTTGGATATGTGATATGGTTGAAAACCACAAGGTGCCATAAGAGAAATTAGCAGTGGGACCTAATTCAGATCAGGGTGCAGAGAGGGCCTAAGAAGGAGGCATTTATGCTGAGGCCTGAAGGGTGAGTTAGGAGTTAGCTAAGGGAGAAGTTGAGGTAAAGGAACAGCATGTGCAAAGACCTGATGTTGGAGATAGCTAGAGAAGGAGTGGGAATTGCAAGCAGTTAAGGAGAGATGGGCAGGGATGAGGCAGAATGGAGAGGGAGGCAGATGTTACTCTTCTTTCTTCTTCTTTATTGATTTGAAAGAGACCAACTGAAACACACACACACACACACACACACACACACACACACACACTCAATCTGTTGTTCTATCTATTTAGGCATTCATTGGTTGATTCCTGTATGTACCCTGCCTGGGGATTGAACCCACAACATTGGCATAGCAGGACACTTTTAACCAAGAGAGCTACGTGAGCAGGGCCCAGATGCTCCTCTTAAGGAGGTGAATGACATGATTCCGTTGTCACGTTGAGAAAATCACTAGGACTGCTGGGTGGAAAGTTGTGGCCGAGCAACAAGAACTACATCTCAATGTTCCTTGGTGTTGCAGAATCTTAGAGCCAAGAACTTGAAAGATGATTGGGATCAAACCTCTCATTTCAAAGATGAGAGAAAAGAAGAACCACAGTTGTGAAGAGACTTAGCCAGGGTCACACATGAATTTAGCTGTGAACAGGACAGAACTCTGATCTTGATCCTTTCTTCGCTACCTCCTGTTCTACTTATGGTTCTGTGGCTTTTCTTGCTTTCTGCAATTGGGGGTACCTGAGAAATGACTCATGGGTACTGCATTTGGAGGCAGCCTGCAAGCGGACTGTGCTGGGCTCCTAGGAATGCGCCCCCGAGCCGGGCCCAGCGAGAGCGAGCGCGGTCTGCGAGGCCGGGTGGGGAACCGCGGTCGCAGCCAGCTAGCAGCAGCTCACATTCCAGAATGAAAACTTGGCGCTCCAAGGCCCCAGGCAGCCTGCAGTGTAGGTGGCGGCTCAGTCCTTTCTTTTTACTTCCCTCCCAGGCCTTACCTGCCTAAACAAACAGCTCGAGCCTCCCACCCGTTTCACCCCCGCCCCCAGGACAGGAAACAAGCAGTGACAGCTCCCCGCCCGCGCCTCCTCTTCGGACCCTCGCCCGGCCAGGCTAGCAACGCGGAGCCGCGGCGCTCTGATTCGCTGTGTCCGCTCAGCGGCGCGGCGCTCGTCCAATCAGGGGCCGCCCGGCCGCCGCCCGGGAGTCCTCGCCGCTGGGAGGCCGTGGGGAGCGAGGTTTTACATGCCTGTGGTATTTGCTCAGAGGGGCATGACCACTTTGGGCAAGTCTTTAAATGTGAGTCAGCTTTCGGCCGATCCCTGGGAAAAATTCCTCGGTGTTGTCAGGCAGGGTTCGCTGGCTGCAGCTTTTTTTTTTCTTCCCCCAAACAATTCAAAAGGGATAATCCCACTGAATGGGGGAAGGCATTCGGACCCTAACCCCGGCTCCCCAGAGAAGGGGCCGCGGGCCGTGCTTGGGGACCAGGCACCTCAACTCTAGAGCAGGCGCCCCCAAGGGGTAGGCCCCTCGGAGCTGGTTTTCAGGAGGGTCAGGGCATCTGCCGTTTCTTTCCTGTGCCCCTATCCCCATCTCCAGCAGCTGCACAAGTGCCAGAGGCGCACACAATGCAGTAGGAATAGTGCCCCCTGGAGTTGTGCAGCATCCCTGCCTTGACCTGGGAAATGCTTGCTGGATGCTTCTCTTTCTTCCATGGCTGCCTCTCTGCTGTCTCACTGTGGTTCTAGTTTTGGGCCCCGCACTTAGCAGCTGTGTAATCTTATGGAATCCCTTTAAGCTTCAGTTTCCTCCTTGGCAAAGTCAAAGGCAAACGGTAAAGGAAGTGAACTGGTCTGGGAGTGTGGAAACGCTGGATGTTGTTTTAACTTGGTTTCCCTAATTACTGGAGCAAGTCTCTTCTGCACTGTTTCCGCATGTGTAAGATGAGGGAGTTGTTCTAGAAGAATCCTTAAGAGGCTTTCCAGTTCTACGAGTGCCGTTCCATCAGGTCACCCCTGCAACCGCTCCTTGCCAGCCTGTTGCAGCACAACTCCATAGGTGCTCCCTAGTCGGCCCAGCTTTCTCTCCACACATGTCATCTCAGAGATGCTCAGCACTAAGAGTGAATTAAACCAAAAAAGGCCAAGGGCTGAGGGAAATAAGCAGAGACTGGAAGGATTTATGTGCGATTTGATTTTAAATGAACATCTTGTGCAAAAGAAGAGACAGTTTGGCACCTGTTACTGATGAGTTAATGGTTTAGGCACTCTTGGTAATAGGGGTAAGATTAGCTCATGTGGCAACAAATTATAGGAAGGGTTGACCAGAGAGAGGCTGTAGAGTCTCCGCCTGGGAATCTTTTAAAGATAAGGTAGGCTCCACACTGCTTCATTTGAGGGGCTTTGAAATCCAGGCCAAATCAACGAGAACATGGGAGTACGAGAAACTTTTTGTGTGTGGAAAGCATGATTTTGAGAAAAAGAGCACGGACTCTATTGCCAACTCAGGAGTGTGACCCTGGGCAAGTCACTTGCTGTTCACATTCTCCTTTTCATTTGCTGAATGAGGGATTAGACTAATTGACCTCTTAAAGTGCCCTCCAGCTCTAACACTCCGTAATTAAATGCAATAATGTGTCTTCAATTGCTTTGAAAACTATAGAGCCCTGGGGGGGCTTTTTGTCGTTATTTTTGTGTGGCTGAAGGTGACCTGAGAGTTCATTAAGCTCTATGACTGGTGTAAATCAGGTCATCCACTGTCTACAGTCTGAGAATGAAGCAGGGCATTTTGTTTAGCAACAGGGTTTCCCTGTGACCTGTGAGGTAGTATTTAAACAAACAAACAAACAAAAAATTCTGCTCTGATTGTCCGCTCCTGGTTCAGCCACTGGTTCTCATTCTACCTTGGTCTCTCCACCTCGCCTTGCATTTTTCAGCCTCCTGTGATTCAGATGAATTGTGTTCTGCCTCTGCCATGCTTACTTCCCTTGGAAACAAGACTGTCAGTTTGCAAGAAGAGCAACTAGACCCAGATTGGTCTGCCCCCACTAGTTTTGGCCATGCCCCCTTTTCTTATCTGATTTGCCCATTCTCCCAGGGCTTCTGAGCTTTAAGGAGATGAAGGGGTGGAATGGGGTAAAAATAGGTTGAAGAAGGCCATGGTCAGTCATGAAGGAAAGGAAAGGCAAAAGTTTGTTTTTGGTTTCCAAATTATTTATATCAACTCAAAAATAGAGAAAGACATCTAAGCTGTGATAAGGAGGATCTGGTGATCATTTATGCTGTGCAAAAAGAGAATTCCTAAAGACTGTGGGAACCTAGTGAAGAGTTTGATTCTACTTGGGCATGTCAGGGTCGTCTTCAGAGGAGGTGACATCTGGAAAATTTCTTAAGGATGGAGAGAAATTTTTCCTGAAGTGAGAAGTGTCTAGGCTGAGGATAAGGTATGAACAATGCAGATTGATGGGTTTGGGTCTCCTAGGGGAGTCAGGTGCTGGGGATTTGGGGCGCATAGGGTGCTGGGTGAAGATGGAAGAGAAAGACCATTGTAATTGCTCTTATCTGTCATGTTAAGAAATTTGACTTTATTTGTCAAGAAATGGAGAGCAATTGCAGACTTATAAATGGGTAGGAGAGGTCACTTGTTCAAACTTCAGGCTATACAGTGAAATTCAGGTCATTAACAACATTTAAAAATGGAATTGAGTATAGAATGAAACAAACTATCAAAGTCCATGCACACAGTAAATATCAATATTATTTCGTGAAGTATATGTATGTCTGTGCGTGTGTTCTGGGTTATGGTATAAAATGTACTTAGGACTGTGGGTGCTGGTTAACAAAGTCTGAAATTCACTGGATTTTCAGACCCTTGAGGCTGCATCAGGGATGGTGAGCTGGGGCAGGGGAGACGATGCTCTTGCAGACAGGAAGGATGACTTACATTCCTTCCTACTTTAAGTTCTTGAAAAGGAAATTGCTTAAGTTTTGATGATAGTTACTGATCTCTCCAAGGTCTTCTCCACAGAGGAAAGGTGATGATATTTGCCCTGCAGAATAATGGGGGAAGGACTATTGTAGTATTTGGTACCCTAGTCATTAGCAGGGCACTTTGCCTAAAAAGACTTACAGTTGAACTTTGGTTATTTCCCATCTCTGCCACAGACCCACATGGCCCTGTACAAATCATGACCCTGTGACTTAAAAAACAGGATATTTTTCTATTATTCCAATGAAACATTGGGTGCTTGCTATCACCAGTATTTGGGGCCAGAAGATTTGTACAGTTTCCTGATATCATATGACTGGTACCCAGGTATCAGTTCAGTGAAGATGGGAGACATCATCTCCCATACATGAGTAATGGCCTTATATTTAAAGCACTTAAGAAGACCTTCTTAACATCCCATGGTCACTAATACCAGTGTCTTAACAGATCTCTGTAAAGGGAAACCCTTCTGGAGATAATGTACTTCCATTGATGCACATCTCCCCTTCCGCTGGCCTCAGAGCTGCTGGCTCCCATCTGCCCTATGATAGACCCATTACTTCAAGACTGGTTCTAAAAGTCTACCTTGGCCCATGTTTGCCACACCTTAGGCAGCCTTGCATGGAACTTTCCAGAGTCTAGTCATGGAGAGAACATTGCTCCCTTGCTGTAATACAGCATGGTCCAATCTGTTTCTTTTTAAGGTGACTGACACTGCCCTACATATTGTTCATGCCCATGTCCTCCACTCCTTACCCAAACCAAACCCTGTGCAAAGGTTCAGATACCAATTCATTTACATAACTGAAGACTCACAGCCTCTTGGTTACACTTTCGGGGCAAACATACCCACACCTTTCTTGACTCCATAACTTTGTATATCCTACCTATCTGAGCTGAAAACTTTCCAGTTCCTTTGTCCCTTCTTCCTGACTGATACCAGATCCATAATAGCTAGAGCAACCTATCATGATCTGAATACCAATCACTGTGTGCCAAGCCCTATACTGGGCACTTTCTATTTTCAGCAAAATTCGAAGAGATATTATTATCTCTCTTTTATAAATAAAAAAAGTGAGACTTAGATATTGTTTAAAATTTTCACGTATAGTTAATGGTCAAATTGTGATTCAGCATCAAGTTTCTCTAGATTGTCATCCCATGCTTTGACCCCTGGGATATACTACTTGCCTTGATTCTCTTCAAACCCTCTTCCACGAGAGCTAGGAATGCCTTCTCTCTCATCCCGTTCTATCTTAGGAACACCAGGAAAACCCACTTAGCCCTTTTAGAGAGAAGGTCTAAATGAAATTTAGTTTTGCAGTGGTTCTAATAGAGAAGATCAGTTTCCAAAAGTTGTATGTTCAGACTCCTGCCTTTTGACAGAGTTTCTTGGCTGTGGGAAAAAGTGTTGCTCTCTATCAGGTGAAAGAAGAGAGGTAAGGAAAGTGCCCCAGTTACACAGTGCTTGATCGAAAGAGGCTTGAACTATGAGCCAACTGTGTGCTTCACTGTACCCAACCAACACTCCTTTCTTTATCACTTACCACTTTTTAGGCCCAGCTTTGCCCTCCCTCCCTCCCTTCTGTTGGACATCCACTACTACGTCATAAAAGGCAATCAGTCATTCCACACATATGGAGTGGATCTATATCAACCATCTTTGATGTGAATAACACTACTCTTGGCATGAAGTAATTACCTAGGGCTTGGGAACCAGCCACTCTGTGACCAAGGGTAAGATCAGTGCTGGCCAGATATGTAGGGAGCCTATAATATGGGGGAAGTATAAATGTCCATTAGCCACCAAGTGGAAAACAGACCATCCTTTTGGCCAGCCTGACATAACAATGCTTTCCCTTTCCCCCCTTTCTTCGGAACAGAGATTCATAGAATTCCCTGAGTTGGAAAGGTTCCTGTGGGCCACATAGTCCAGCCCTTCCAACCTGATTCGAGAATCTGTGTTACAATTTCCTTTACACCGCTCATCCAGCCTCTCCTTGGACACCCCCCAGGTATGAGCTAACCTGCTATTTTACATGGACTGCTCACTCCATTTTTGGAACTCATATTCTCTAGCAAGCTTGACTGATTCCCCAGTACTTGCCCTAGTTCTACTCCTTGGGGTGACAGAAGTTCTGCACTCTCGCCCTACAAGTATTTGGAGGCAGATAGGTCATTCTAAACCTTCTCTTCCTCAGACTGAGCATGCCCACTTTGTGCCAGTTTTACAATTGTGTTAGTACGCTTGGTGGTGTCAGTCTCACGTGGAGGGCAGACTTGTGTAAACGAGAGAATAATGAGCTTTTACCGCCTGCCAACTCTTTTCAAAGACATTATCTCACTCAATTCTGTGTCCAGCATCTGAGATAAGAATACTTTCCATTTTACAGAGAAGGAAACCATAGCTTATGAGGTTAGGTGTGTAGGCCAAGGTCGTATAGTTAGAAACTGACAGAACTGGCTCGTTAACCGGAGCCTTTTACCAAACACGTGTGCATTATATATTTTCTTTGATATATGAGTTTTACCAGGGCAAGGTGACATCCAAAATACAGGCTTTCTTATCCTTAATTAAATATGAATATTGAGAAGAGCTGATCTGTGTCTCTGCAATCTCAAGTCTGACTTGCCAGTGCCCTTTTCTCCCTCTGCTTCTCCCCCACCTGATTCTTAGAGTTTGTAGCAAGATACTGGGCAGCTTCTTTGTGTTTGCATCCAGAGAACCAGAGCAGAAAGGCTGACAGTTTCTTTCCATGTTGACTCAGTGTCCAAACCAGAACTGGATGTCCAACTGTCAAAGAAAATTTTTGGTACTCATAAACAAAAGTTACTAATTACACAGGTGTATGCTTAAAGTGGAAAACATTGGACATTTGTTAGTTTTCCATAATATTATTGGAATAGAGGAGCCCTCTGGTGGCCAAAATAACAGGAAGGTGTCCTTGGGAAAGGCAGTTGGAGATTTCCTGCCGGAACCTCCCTGCATGATCGCTGCTTCATTCTGAGGTTACTCCTTTGCCATGTATCTTTTCTTCCTTTTCTCATAGAGGGTTACTTGCTATTTGCCCATCCTCCCTTTTTTCATCTTTGAACCCCAGCTGTCAACCCTGATACCCCTGGAATCTCTCCTTCTTACAGTCTTTGGCCTCAGAGGACCCTTTCTGAAATCTGGCCAGTTCCCCTGTGGCAGGTGCTGAGTGACAGCTGCTGCCCCTGCTGCTGCTTCAGTAGTGCGGAATTCAAATCCCTTGTGGGTGTTTAGAGCCTGCAGATGGATTAAGTAATGATGCCTGTTCATCAACAAGCATTTGCAGCATCCTCTAAGCACGCAGAAGATACTGACCATCACCCCGAACCCAGCTTTCTTAGGCTCAAGATGCTGACCACTCATTACCTGGTCCCTGGGTTTGGCCAAGTGTTCAGAGCTCTACCATTCTAAGTTTCTGTATACAGCCCTCAATTGTGTAGAAGTCTGCTTTCCTTGTTATAGTTTCCATGCAATGGTCTGTCTTCTGTAAGTCCATGCCACACCATAGCCAACAACAAATAAAGACCCGTAAAATAGTTATTCCACATGTAGATGACTGAGAATTGACCATTATTCTGGAGGTTGAAGCTATAATGGTGGCTTCAGTGGACTTCAATGAACCTCATAAGAGGGAAGAAAGCTAAGATAAGATGAGGCAGAAATTTTGGCTAAGATTTTAGTTAGTGAAGTAAGATGATGGGGCAGTATAATTCTTAGCACATTGGGCTGTTGAAAAATAGACCTCCTATAAAATGAGCTGGTGACTTTATTATAATATGATGCTTAACAATTAGTGGCTTAATCATAGGGCCGTGAATGAGATAGTCAAATTCATTACCCTTACTCCAGAGACCATCAGTAAAGCTCTCCATAAATTCCAGCATATACTGCAAGAGGGTGGCCAGGCCTGAGCTTAGGAACAGTGTTTAGGGCTTATTAGAGAACATGGAGCAAGAGGAGGGCTCCTGGGAGGATCATCAAGTTTGGAAAGCTGCATTTCTATAATCTGCATAAGAAATAGCTAGAGAGAGCGGAGAGTGTTACAGAAGGCATAGACAATATGGTCAACACAACAGTTGTGGCAAAATGCAGCTAGGCTTCTACTCCCACTTCCCCAGCAGAAGGACGTGGCCATTGAATGAATCACGATGAACTCAGCCTCCGATCGATGAGGTTTAGGGTAGCGGTGGGAAGTGTCAATGGGGAGGCTGCAGAATTCTCCTCTCTAGATTTTAAGAAAGTGTGGGTGAGACCTTTTGGAAACCACAGGGGCATATGGATGAAGCTCTACTTCAAGGATGGATGAGCTGGCCTCTGGGCATATCCGTCCCAGGCCAGTCTTTCTAGAACCTCCTTAGGTTTCTTGTTTCCCAGAATTTTATGAATATTTTTAAATTTGTATATTGATTTGAGAGAGAGAGGAAGGTCAAGAGAAACAGAAATATTGATCTGTTTCTGTATGTGCCCTGACTTGGGATCAAATCCATAACCTTCATATATGGGAACAATGCTCTAACCAACTGAATTATCTGGTCACAGTGAATTTTCTGAATTTGTAAAGTTCATCATGTCCCGGGGTTTGGAGTGAAAAGATAATGTTGGAGTGTATACCAAGTGTCATCTTAACCCCATTTTTCTCAGTAGACCGTC
Organism: Saccopteryx leptura; assembly: GCF_036850995.1. Taxonomy (NCBI): domain Eukaryota; kingdom Metazoa; phylum Chordata; class Mammalia; order Chiroptera; family Emballonuridae; genus Saccopteryx; species Saccopteryx leptura. The sequence goes on from NC_089504.1 coordinate 115,438,267, forward strand.
TCCTGGTCCTTCGTCTCCTCCCACTGGTCCACAGATACTCTTCCAGCTTCTAGTTTTTGACATAATATACAGGGATTCACTGTGACTGTGTCATTCCACCAAGAACCCTTGCAATGAAGCCAGTATATGGTTTATTTAATTTTTCCCTTGGTTCAGTTTAGGTGCACTTACCATGGCGTTCTTTTTAATAGAGCTGTCTTCATTGATGTGGTCAGTTCTCTGTTCTCACACTACGCTTTGGGCAAAGAGCCTAGACCATGTCTATTAAATGTGTTTTATTTAACAGCTCATTCCAAAGACAGGTGTTAAATAAATTATTTTTTTATAGTGATCCTGATGACATAATGAAAGGCACACTAGATCAGAAGACGGAAGCTCTAGCTGAGTCTATGCCTGCCAGCAGGATTACCCCTCGCCTTAGTTTTCATGTTTATTTGAGCAGGAATTTTGGACCAGATCACCTTGAAGGGCATCTCCAGCTCTGAAATTTTCCACTATCACAATGGTGCCTCCTTCAAAAATACTGTAAGCTCCTCAAGGGCAGGGAGAGCCTAGGCTGCAGTGTCCCCCAGAGTGCCCAGCCAGGTTTTGGTCCTGGGAGGTGGGGGTCGAGGGGTGGTGAAGAAGGGGAACTCAAGTATCTGTTGATAGATTCATCTGAGCCAGCCACCTTTCAAGAGAAAGCTAATGGTACTTTAGGAGTAAGAGGCACTGAAAAGAGGCAGAAGGGATTGGTTTTCTTCCCAATACCACCTCTGATTTGCCCGCCTGCTGTGCACTTCAATCTTCACCGCTATTCGCAGGGACTGCTAAAAGCTGTCATGGCCCCAGATCTGGAAGGAAACACAGACAGCGGTGCATCCGTCTCAGGTTCCAAACTGGAGGTTGGAGCTGGGCTCTCAAGAGCCGTAGGAAAACACTCCTCACCCCAGTAGGAGCTAGGAGAAGTCTCTTTTCTGATGACAAGGCGAGATTTATGCTTTTCTATGAAAATGTTCATGTAAATGGAAAGAATGGGCTAGGAAGTTTGGGCAGAGAGCCGAGGCTTTTGTTCAGGGTAAGATTCCTCAGCTGTCGTAAATATCAATGGAAGAGGAAACAGGTGGTGAATCCCTGCTTCCCTTACACAGATATTTTCAGTGGATCATAAACCTCCTCTGTTCTCCCAACCAGCAATTCCTCACAGCGTGTTAGTGCTTACAGCTTAGAATGCCAAAACATTTCTCCACACCAAGTGGGAGCATCACTTTGCTAGTGATGCTCATGTATTGGGTAAATAAGGTCCTAATTCCCATATTCGTGTAATTGATGAAGAAGCTGGCCCAACCTCCTGGGCTTGATTGACTTAGGGGTTGTCGACAGAAATGTGTCTCATTCTATTTCTGATAACGAGCCCTAGCATAGAGGAGTTATGTTTGCCAGACAGGCAAGGTGGGAAGTCTTGGCAGCAGCTCCGGGCGAAACCAGGAAGAACATGATGAGGCCAATTGAAAGAGGACGTCACTGGTTTCTTTTTTTTTTTTTCTTTTTTTTTTCATTTTTCTGAAGCTGGAAACGGGGAGGCAATCAGACAGACTCCCGCATGCGCCCGACCGGGATCTACCTGGCATGCCCACCGTGGGGTGATGCTTTGCCCCTCCGGGGCATCGCTCTGTTGTGTCCAGAGCCATTCTAGCACCTGAGGCAGAGGCCACAGAGCCATCCCCAGCGTCCAGGCCATCTTTGCTCCAATGGAGCCTCGCTGCGGGAGGGGAAGAGAGAGACAGAGAGGAAGGAAAGGGGGAGGGGTGGAGAAGCAAATGGGCGCTTCTCCTGTGTGCCCTGGCCGGGAATCGAACCCGGGACTCCTGCACGCCAGGCTGACGCTCTAACGCTGAGCCAACTGGCCAGGGCCACTGATTTCTAATGAGCGGGTGCATGTCAGGGGAGCAGGGCCTTGGGGGGAAGCATTTTCATGAAGGGAGGAGTGAGGTACGAAGGGGATGGTATGTCCTCAAAGAAGGGAAATGCTCTGACAGGTAGAAAGGGGTATACAGGGAAGAGACAGGTTATCTGACGATTTTTCAAAGAAATTTGATCTTGCAGAGATAGAGGCAGACAATGAAGCTTACCACGTGAGCATGGGATGATTTGGCTAGCACAGGACAGAGGACACACAATCATAGAACCAAGAAATGTGAGGTATATTAAAGGCCTTTGGGCCCATACTTAGGTGCCTAAGCTAGGGCTTACTTATTCCAGGAGTAACTGTGTAAGAAAGACTTCTTCTAGTATTGAACTCTTAGCACAGCTGCATATTTTGGAGGAAAAAAGTATGGGGTTTGATGTCAAACAGACTCGAGTTGGAATACCAGTAGCCTACTTACTAACAGTGACTTTGAAGTATAAGAATACCTACCTCTTGCCTGACCAGGTGGCACAGTGGATAGAGCAGCAGACTGGGACACAGAGGACATAGGTTTGAAACCCCTAGGTCGCCGGCTTGAGCACGAGCTCATCCAGCTTGAGCGCAGACTTACCAGCTTGAACGCAGGGTCACTGACTTGAGTGTGGGATCATAGACATGCCCCCTCATGGTTGCTGGCTTGAAGCCCAAGGTCGCTGGCTTGAGCCCAAGGTTGCTGGCTTGAGCAAGGGGTTACTTGCTCTGCTGTAGCCCCCCAGTCAAGGCACATATGAGAAAGCAATCAATAAGTAATCAATGAACAACTAAGATGCACAACAAAGAATCGATGCTTCTCATCTCTCTCTCTTCCTGTCTGTCTCTCCCTGTCTGTGGCTCTCTCTGACTCTCTCTGTCTCTGTAAAAATAACTAACTAACTAAATAAATAAATAAGTTTAAAAAAAGAATACCTACCTCTTGGAGCTCTTGAGAAGAGTAAATAAGAAAATGTATGTGAAACCATGCACTGTGCCTAACAAGTAATGAAAAATAGTCATATATCCTCCATTATGATTATGATGTACTTGCCTAATAAAGTTTATATGGTCATGCAGATGGATGAGCAAACATTAATCAAATCATTGCTATATGCCAGGCACACTCTTTTATATATGTAAGCACTTAATTATTAAGATCATATTAGTCTAATGAATAATTGTAAAAATATTAACATTCTAAGAAGTAAATAATAACAGTGGTGGAAATGGCAATGATGGCAGCAACTACTCTAGACTCAATAGCTGAATGAGGCAAGGTTAAAGGAAATGTTCTTCTGGGACCTGGCCTTTCAGTTGGCTTTGGCTTTGAATTTTGATGGCAAGTGATCTGAGCAATAGGAGCTCACTGTGGTCATTTACTCGTTGGACAGTTATTGAGGGCCTACTGTGTGCCAGCCACTCTCCTAGGAACTGGAGACACATTAGTCAACAAAAGCAATATTCTTTCCTTAAACAAAGATGACATTCCAGTGGAAGCAATAAACATTAACAAGGAAATAAATATATTATTAGGTAGTGATAAGAATTAGGAATAAAGTAAATCTGGGTAGAAAGATAGAGAATGATCGGAGAGAGAACTGTTTTAGATGAGGGAGTGGCTCTCTGAGGAGGCAATACTTGAGCAGAGATCTGAATGGGGAAGAGGAGTGGGCATGGGAAACCATGGGGTTGGCAAAGGGGGGGCAGGGGTGAATTCCAGGTAGAGGGAACAGCCAGACACGTGGACCAACAAGGAGGCCACATGTCTGGAATGTGGTATTGATCCCTAGCTGAAGATATATTTTCTATTTCTGCCTGAATGCAAAGAAGTGGAGGACTCAGTATATAGAGTCACTTGTTTGGGGAACTTGGAAGCAGCCCTGCTCCAGCCCTCTCTGGATGAGGCTGACAGTGAAGAAGCAGTCCAGAGTGACCATGCAACATATAACCTTCAAAGAGATGAGAAGAGACCCTGAAGACAGTCTGTAACTTGGCAACGAGAGGAGAAGTGGCACCTTGGATTAGAACATAGAGCCTTGTGGCTCTGGACCAGTGCAGGACTCTATTACTGTCCCATGTCCACAGCCTGTTTGATGGAGGCAATGACACATCTGATGTGGGGAATGCATAACCAGTATCAGCCTCAGAGAACTGAGAAACTTTCCCCAACTCCTTACTGTTCTATACTAACCTACTTGACATAATCAAATATGAATTTTCCCAGTTGCCTTTAAAGATACTTATATTTTCCAATAGCATTGTCTAAAGCAAATCGACGAGGGCAAGGAACATGTCTAATTTATAAAACTCCCATGGGAAACAAGCAGAGAGCTTGACACATAGACTGGATGAGTTCTGCTATTTGCTGTCCAATAAACACCACCAGTTTACTGTTCACCTCATAAAAGACCTGCCTTTTTATTTGTTCCACGTTTTATCTCATTCAAGCTTCCAGGGTTACCCCAGGTTATAGGTTGGTGGAGGCAGTGAGCAAGCTCCTTTCACAGGTTCTGATCCTATGTGACTTTCCAAACTTTACCTGTTTAAATTTGCAGCCTTCCCTCTAACACTGACAAATTCTGTTAGATCCATGGCAGAGCGAGAAGAGCCCTGGGCTGGGTGCAATGTTTCTAACATTTACTAGCTGTGCAACCTTGTGACCTACCTCTAGGAACTCAGGTTTCTCACAGGAAAGTGCCAGACAACATTCCTGCATTTTATAGGGCACTGTCAAAGATGTGAGGAAGACTAAGTCAATCTTATGCACACTCTGTAAACTCTATAAAGTGTATATTGAGGATGCACAATTATACCAGCAGCCTTTGCTCACTAACTTCCTCCTGATCATTCACATTATCTCTTGCTCAACTTTTCCACCTGTGCAGTTTTTGTTTTTATTTTTTTTATGGACAAGTGAACACTGGATTTGCCCAAAGACTAAATATTTTTCCTGTTAGTTCTGTTATCTTATCTTTATTCATCTTCTCCCTTGTCCTTTGGTGAACTCTAGAGCCCACTGGGTTGATGGCTTCAGGGAATAATTAATGATGATCACCAGATATTTTCCAAGGTCATAATATTTGGAACCCATTTCCCTACCATTCAAATAATTTCAACTCAGTGCACATGGAATGAGCTCCTTTGTGTGTTGTGTGTTATAGCTAGAGACCACAGGGAATGAAAAGGTGAATAAGAAGCAGTCATGGGGCACAGGGCAAATAGGAATGACATGATGGGACTACCATGTAAATAAGGACAGTGACATCCCTGACCTGTGGTGGCGCAGTGGATAAGGGTGTCAACCTGCAATGCTGAGGTCGCCAGTTTGAAACCCTGGGCTTGCCTGGTCAAGCACATATGGGGGTTGATGCTCTCTGCTCCTCCCCCCTCCCCTCTCTCCTCTCTCTCTGAAAATGAATAAAGACAGTGACATCCCACCAAAGTGCTATGGAATACAAGAGTGAGCAATCAAAAATGACCAAGGGTTAGGGTCTCCTTCTCCATATGGATACTTTGCATACTGGTCATTTGCCTGCACAAAGTGTGGCTCTTCTGGCCTTACCTACAGCATGGTAAGTGTGACAGGCAAGGGGGCTTTCTTATCCTATGAGCAGTAGGTCATATAGGGAAATGTGCCCCATCCTGAGAGTAAGAGACCTCTGAACCAGTGGCTGGAAAACCAGGAGAGAGAAGAAGAAAGTTTGGGTGGTCAAGGCTTAGAAAAAGAAACAAGTGTGGCCTGGCAGGGATTTGTCTTGTACCAGGCAGGACCTCTTGGGGTTTTATACTAGGGCCTGGACGGTGAGCTCTGCTAAGCACAAGCCCTGGCAGGAGGCTTCGACTTGCTGGGGCTGAAATGAGCCTGGACCTTGCTGGGGCTGAAATGAGCCACCATTGAGACCTTCCAGCCAGGCTCTCTCTGTCCTTTGTCAGGGCCCGGGAAGCTCCGTATCATTCCTCCAGAGCAGTCTGCTTCCCTCCCGCCTCATTACACAGTACATTAGCTGTGGGAACTAAACCCATTACAAAAAGGAGGGGGAGGAATTGGCACACGCGGAAAGAGGCCTTCTCAGATCTAGCTAACAACTTGTGCCTATTAACTAAAGAAAATCGTTAGAAAATTCCCATCTCCATCTCTCCTCTTCCCCTGCCTGGCCCCCATCCTCATCACTTGCCATGTCAGATATGGAGAGAGAGCAGAGCTCCATGGGAATTTGCCTGTTTCTTGCACACACACACAACCTTAAAGGGGCCTTACTCTTTCGAACAGTAAGCTTGGGCTAGCGATGAGGAATTGCTTTGATGTTAATCAGATTTTAAACGAGCAGGACTTTTCATCTTTCTCAGAGGTAGTCCTTTTTGGCTCAGTGAAGACAGTGACTGAAATAAATGAAGTCACACTTCGTGACTAGTTGCTATCATCCCATAACAAAACAGACAAAGGGGAATTATTTGAGTTCTACTATTCAATAATATGATTATGAGAGCTAGAAAGTCTCTTCAAAATTAATCAATTTAGACCTGTTTTTACAGGTAGGGACACCAAAGCCCAGAGCAAAAATGCTGTGCCCCACCCCACAGGAACACCTGGATCTTGTTTGCAAGTCAGGGGCTCTTTCTTTTCCAACAAGCTTCCTCCAATTTGCTCCTTTTCTCTTTCAGCTTTCCTCTCTCCTTGGCTCCTTTCCCTTGCCAGGGCTTGGAGAACACCCTCCAAGAAATCCAGTCAAGCGCCTTTGATATCAGGCCACGTGGGATTGGATTGTCAGTGGTGGCCTGGTCACGTGTTCTTCCTGTTCCCCATGCTAAAACAAAAACCAACAACAACCAAAAACCCCCATACAAGATACGGTTCCTCTGGTCTCAGGACAAAGGTCTGACAGCTTTCTCTGTGTTCTTCTTGCTCTGACTGAAATTCAAGGACCTCACAGCCCCATTTCCACCTCGAGAGCCGCCTCCCCACACACTTCTATTTCCAGTGGCAATCTCTACGAGACATTGGCCTGGTATTATGTGTCTTTTAGTCTCTGTGCATTTTTCCCTGTGAGTATTTGAGCTCAGTCTAAAGCTGCTCAATTAAAGAGGGGGAGCGTGGAGACCAACCCTGTGCTCTGCCTTCGGCGCCTCCTCAGCTCACTGGAGGAATATTTGAGGGGAATTTCAGAAACTCAACCATCCTGGCAGGGTGGGATACTGAGGAAAGTAATTTTTCTCCTTCAACCAGAGTCCTTTCTTACTGTGTGTGTGTGTGTGTGTGTACTCTGTGAAAAGATCTGATTAGCATTTCCTTTTCACTTGCTGCTTCTCCACCCCAGCTGCACCGATTGTGGCCGGTGAAACAGAATTGGTGTAGTAGCAATTCAGGAACGCAGCTGAAAGGGAAGGAGTGAAGAAAAAACAAGGGGGTGAGTTTTCTGAGAGCTCGAAGAGACTACTCCAATTAAAAAGATAGAGATGAGATGGAATGAGACATCTGGAGGGAGTAGACAAAAAGATTCCAAAGAAACAGCAACCTGAGTTAAATGGTAAAAAAGGAAAGAGTTGATTCAAACTACCTAAACTGTGAAATAAATAACCAAAAAAAAATTTTTTTGTTTTTTTTAAAAGCACATGTAGAAAAATGCAAAAGAAAAAATTTAAAACAATGAATGGGACAGAAAAGACTGTTCTTTTTTTAAAAAGTAGAGATGAAAATTTTCTATTTCCTTTCCCTGGTTTTTCTTTTTATTAATGCTTCTTTTAATATATTTTTTTTCTAATAGAGGGAAATGAAATTGTGTGGTGAGCCACAGAAGGAATGTGACTTCTTGTCTTTGGGTGGCTTAGACAGTAGAGTTAGGATTGATCTAACCACGGTTGCTTTGGGATTGTATCTAGATTCTTTTCCTGAAATTTCCCCTTGACCTTAAGCATACTTCCTTCTGCTAAGTCACTATCTCCTTCCCTTTAACATTATTGGATGTTAGAAGACTGCGTGAGTTTTATTTTGCAGAAGTACTTAGAACTCAACAGATTAAAGTCACCAGAGAAAGGGGGGAAACAATGTTCGTAATGATGATTTGGGGATCCTTTATGAAGATTGCATGTAAAACATTGCTGTGACTGCTCAGTTATATTGGTTTATAACTTACCCCTCTGTAAGTCCAATAGTTGAGGCCACCATCACAGCCACCTACTGTGTGCAGGTTCGCGTTGATTTGGATAGAGTATAATGAAACAACGGAGCCAAGAAATGGTGGGCCATTACATTTTATTCCTAGCCTCACACTCGGCAAGCGAGTAAAAATAAACACATAGGCATCAAATCCCATTCACACATTCTCTGGTACCACAACCAGGAGAATTTTTCCTGAGTTTTCCTAGAATCAAAGGCCCCCTCTAGTTCACTCAGTCCCCTCTGGGTCCCATCTCCCTTCTCCTCTCTCCACAAACCAGCTTCTCCTTCAGCACTCCGCCATCTTGGCTGCCTCTCCTCTGCAACAACGTGGCCTCCCTGCCCTGCAACAACATGGTCTCCTCCAAAATGGCCTCCTAGCTCCTCTTTTAACACTTTTCAGTGCAAAAACCCCTCCTCCACACACATTAGCATAACCAAGCCCCTTCCCAAGCAGAAAGGTAATTAGCTGTATCACCTGGGTGACAGCCATTCATGTGGGTAGTGCCATTTTTAACAATAAAAGTGAACAAAACCAGAAAATACAGATTTTACAAACGCATTTTTCCAACACCCTCAAAATGACCTAATTGGAACAGACATATCTCAAGCTGGCTCTCAGCTCCAATGAGCTTGTTCTTGGAAATGACGACCTCCTATTGTTTCTTTTCAAACTTGTAAGAGATGTAAGGGGATGTGCTTTTTTATTGGAAAGTGTCAGTCCTGAAGTCCACATTCAGAGGAAGCTACCAGCAGTTTGAAGTCACTTGGAAAGGTGACCAGGAGCGTGCTCTTCTGGTCATCATCACAAGCCAAAGCAAACGGTGTGTATTTGTGGGATCTCACAGTGGCCTTGTTTTCTCTTAGGGTTCAGGTCATCCAGCGTAGTGTGTCAGTAGTGAAGAATTTAAGACCTCGAGTCAAAAAGACCATTGTTTAAATTTCAGCTCCACCACTGACTTGCTAAGCAAACTTGAACAAGTTATTGCCTTCTCTAAGTCACTTGATTTTCAAAATAGGTATACATTATTTGCTACAGAGAATTTCTGGGATGATTGTTAAAAAGCATATAAAGTACCTACCACATAATAAGTTCTCATTAAATCCTAGAAATATTATGTACTGGACCAGGAGACAGGAGATTTGTTGTTCAGAAATCTGAGTGTCCATCTGAGTTCAGAAACTGGCTTTGTCCCGTTCTAGCTATGTGAGACAGGAAAAGTTAACTCGTTAGAACCTCAGTCTCTTCATCCATATAAAGTAGGTAAAATACCTACCTCATTATGTGAATGAAGTTAGGTAATTTGTATCAGAATTATGATGCATATTAGGTAGATAATCCATGGTGATAATTCTTATGTTTATTTCTTAGATCCCAACAGTCTTCCTGCCATCAACTAGGTATGTGACCTTGAGTAAGCTCATTTTCAGACCTTAGTTTCCCTCTCTATCAAATAGGGGTAAAACTAGATCTCTGTAGTCCATTCCAACTCTATTATTATATAAACACTCATTTTATGAGTTTTCTGTTTAAAAAATGCTTAGTAAATAGGGAGTTGAGTTTTCAGAGCTGTTCCCAGGATACCTATAGAAGATTCTGTTGCTTGGTGACCCTCTGTCACCTCCTTTTAGCTCACAAACTCACAGAGCTGCCACTTGCTTAGACAAGGAGCAGAAACTCCCAGGAAGCAGAAGGCATTCCTACACTTAGTGAGCCTGAATGTAGTTGAAGACAGAGGCTAGTTAGATATGCGCACATGCGCGTGCGCGCGCGCGCGCGCACACACACACACACACACACACACACACAGATTAATATGCAAAACAAATCCCAATTAAGTTCCATTTCCAATTAATGTGATTATAAAGAATTGGAGTGAGACCTGTTGATGGACTCAAATTGTAGCTCCATCACTTACACCAGTTTGGCTTTGATCAAATTCCTTTACCTTTGACCCAGTCTTGGTTTTCCTTTTGAGATAATAAGGCTTTTAGAAATGAAATAGTTCTTATGAGGATTAAATAAGATGACCCACGTAGGTGCTTAGCATATTGGCTGGCTATCGTGAGCCCCCACATTAGCTATTGCTAGTCTTAAATATTGCTGTTGTTATTATCTTAGTTAACTGAGAAAGTCTCGCAGAAGAGGTACATAAAGGACTGGATTTTGGAGGTGGAGACGGAGAGTTTGTCAACAGTGAGGGGTCAAAAATGTTCAGTGTCGAGCAGCACGTCTATATGAATCTCCTGGGGAGGAACCCAGCAGCTGTAGATTTTAAGACCTTTCCAGGTAATTCTGACATAAAATCATGGCTGATCTGAGAACAAGACAGTCAGAGGCAAGATTCATTAAATGTAGACCACTAGACAAGGAATTGAGATCCCTGCCATTTGTCTCTACCTCTGCCCCTGCCCCTAACAAGATACCTGGCCCTGGCAATTGCTTCATCTCATTGGATATCAGTGCCTTCATTTGTAAAAAGAGGAGGGATGATCTATTGTACGTGACTACACAGCTTCCCCCCCCCCCCCCCCCCCCAGCTCTAACGCTCAGGGATCTTAAACACCTTTTCCTGACTGAACAAGAATCCCTGTTCAGGCATCATTACTCATCCTTCCTCTCCTTTTCATCTCCTGGATGATTTTCTCAAGCTGACAGGCTCTTGAGAGAGCCTTTGGTGTCTTCCCACCACACCCTTAGGTCACCGTGTGGATTATACTAGTTCACTCCCTAGTCTGACTTGGCCTGCTATCATGGAAAGGGGCCATATTGCAAGGCAGAATGCAAAGACTTGGGTGACAATCCATAGACTGGCTCACTGAGCGACTTGGAACTTTGTAATTGTGTAATTTAGGGCCCCTGATAATAGTAATTGCTCACATTTCTTGAGCATTTACGGCATGCCAAGTGCGGTACTAAGAGCTTTAATCTATTATCTGGTTTAATCCTCACAATAGCACTGTGACGTTAGCATGATTATTCCCATTTTATAGCTGTAGATATAGAATCTGAGGCTTAAAGAGATTAAATAACTTGCCCAAAATCACACAAGTGGTATGTGGTGCAGGCAGGGCCCACGCCCTAGTCTGCTGGGCTCCAACATCAAGGCTGTCCTCTGTCCTACCAGTTACCTCTCATAAACCACACATCACAGTCATTTCTTTGTGCCAACGTGTGGGTCACACAAGAGGAGTGCAGGCTTGCCTCATGTATAAGGCACTGCTTTGTTACATCAGGTCAAAGGGGTTTCTAGAAGCCATTTACTCCTTTACCTGGCCTTAGAAACCTCATCTGCTCCCCCCTCCAGTTGACCTTTCCAGTGTCAGCACCCTCAGACCAGCTGTGGTCAACCACGTACTGCGGGAGCAGCGACAGTCTATGGGCCGGCACCGCGCTGGCCGAGACGATCTCCACTGGCCATGTGGACTGTCAAGCACTTGAGACATGGCTTGTCCTAACTGAGGATGTGCTGTAAGTAGAAAGCAGAAACCCCAGATTTCAGAATCTTAGTCCCCCCCAAAAGTCAAACACGACATTTATACTTTTCACATTGATTACATGTTAAAATGATGATAGTTTGGAAATATGGGTTAAACTATTATTAAAATCCCTTTTATTTTTCATGCAGCTACTAGGATATTGGAAGTTACCTATGTGCCTAACATTTGTAGCTCACATTCCATTTTAATTCATGTAACCGGCATTTGAATTGCAGCTCTGCCACAGCCTGTCTGTGCAATCGTGGGCAAGTTAATTAACTTTTCTGTGCTTCCATTTCCCCACCTGGGAAGTGGAGATAATATTAAGACCAACTTTGTATGGTGGTTGTGTGCAGTTAATGACTTAAATTTCTAGAAGAGTGCCTGGCGGCTCTGTTTACTTCTCATCCACACTCACTGACAGAACAGGCCCGGTCCACCTCTCGCCTTTGTCGTGTTGTTCTCCTCAGTGGAAAGGCTCTCCACTCCCTCTCCACCTCCTGGGGCTGTGCATCCTCCCAAACAGCATGGCTTCTTGGAGCTTCTGACACTTTCTTTATATGGTCATTGACTTGGGTGCCTTGTTAGTTATCATTTTAGTGTGCATGCCTGAAGGATAGTTTGAAGTAGACTGTGAGCTCTTTGAAATTGACCTGTATCATCTTTATATTTTCCATCCTGTCCAGTCAGTCCTCCAGGGACTTAAAATAGGGCCTGGTCAAGTGGTTTTTCATAAATCCTTGTTGTTTGACAAATTGACTAATATGCCTCTCCTACCCCGCTGCCAGGAAGACCCCTTAAAAGGAAGCAAGCACCTTTCCTCTGGTCATTTGGGAGCCACCACGCTCTCTCCTGGTTATTCTTTCCAGTGTAGAACAGCCTGGCTCGTTCATTCTTCTGTCCCCTCCACTTTTCATGATTAATGGCTTTTATTCCCCCCCCCCCCATACGTGAACATTGAGATCAGCTATAATTCACGCCTTAAAAGAAATGTCCTGGGTTCATATAATTCTGATTGTGCTGATGGTTTGGCAAGAGAGTTGCTTTAATTAGGAAGCCCTCTCTTGGCTAGTGCTGTGGTTACGGTGGTTGTGGTGGCCGTGGTGTGAGTATGGTAGTCGTGGTATAGTTGTGATGGTCACGCTGTGGCTGTGCCGGTCATGGTAAAGAGCGACGCTGCTACTGTGGAGAGCGGTCACTTCCGTGGTGTAGAGCAGACTTTAGGAGCGCCGGTGCAAGCCCTCGGGCAGCTGAGTCCCCATGTCTGCCAGACATCTCAAGTTTGTTGTTACCTTTCTTGGGAATTTACCCAGAAGGGAAAATTTATCAACTCTGGATTCCACTTAAAATTTAGGAAATGTGTCTTCTGGGGAAATTAAATCCCCTTGAACTACATACCCTTGAGGGAAAGGATTCTGGTTTGATTTCTCTTTAATAATCTGGATTTTGGCCTTGGCCAGTTGGCTCAGTGGTAGAGCATTGGCCTGGCGTGTGGAAGTCCTAGGTTCCATTCCCGGTCAGGGCACACAGGAGAGGTGACCATCTGCTTCTCCACCCCTCCCACTCCCCTCTCTCTTCTCCTCCCACAGCCATGGCTCAAATGGTTTGAGCAAGTTGGTCCCAGGCAAGTTGGTCCCAGGCAAGTTGAGGATGGCTCCATGGCCTCACCTCAAGTGCTAAAATACCTCATTTGCTGAGCAACAGAGCAACAGCCCCAGATGGGCAGAGCATTGCCTGGTAGAGGGCATGCTGGGTGGATCCCTGTCAGGGCACATGTGGGAGTTTGTCTCTCTGCCTCCTTGCCTCTCACTTAATTAAAAGAAAGAAAGAAAAAGAAACCTGGATTTTAATAGGCCTGGGCAAAAACCCCTTATAACACCCTTAGGAAAACTGTACCTCTAACAGCCCTGTCTTTTGAACTAGGCATGGTGTTCCTGAGAACACCCTTAAAATACTCCCTGATACTCAGAAAATGGTATCAGAGTGAGTTCTTAACCCCTAGTGTGGATTCACACTGAGGTACTGAAGCCCCTAGATGCTCACAGCAGAAGAGATATAAAGGACACAGGGAAAGAATGCAAGGGCCCCATGGGAAAATTCTGCAACTTTATCAGTTTCTCAAGGCCAACCCTGGGAATAGGATCCAGCTGAGCTCCGAGCCTCTGATCGATGGGTGTAGTTGATGCTGTGTGGCACAGCCCATCCCCCTGAAGACAGAAGGGTCTGTTCCCCTCACCTGATGGGAATGCATCTGGCTCACAGCGGGCAGCTGATAGCCCCGTCTGGAATCTCCCTGCTGGAGAGCGAGCCTCCTCTGTAGACCCGCCGCCCTCCCAGAGGCAGCCTGCATCAATGACTGGCGTGCAAGGCTTTCCAGACTCGGGCCGTGACTCAGTTTGGGGCAACTCTGCAGGGTCCTTTGTGATGGATGGGCTGGCTGAGGGCTGGCGACTGCAGGGCAGCCCAGCGTCACCTCTGCCCTGCTTCCTTCCCTCACCCCAAGGGTGTTGACCCCAAGAGCACTTTCCAACAAATTTCCTCACACTAATCTGCCCTTCCACACCTGCTTCCTGGAAATCTGACCTGCAGCACTTGGTCCTCCTGTGGGTCACTAGCGTGACTCTGTATTGGCCTGTAACATCCTTGGTGCTCACCCAGTGCTGGGTGTTTTCCAGGACCCCTTCCGCTCACATCTCCTCTTTCCCACCCTTCACTATGTGGGCTGCTCTGAGGATGTCTGCAGCTCCCTGCACTGAGTACAGTTTGAGTTACTGGATACATACATGCCTGCTGTTCGAAGACCAGCCAAGACCTTCCTAAGGGAGAGGAATGTGTCTTATTTTCTCATTGTATCTTCCCAACACTCAGTGTTAGACTCATTCTTCTTTGGGGGAATAATTATTAGCGCTTCCTGTCAAGCCCAGAATTCTCTTGGATTTAATGATCCTCTGAGCCCTTCACCACAGAAAAATGTCATAGACTCTGGGGGGCTCCGGAACCATGGAATCCACTTCTCACTCCGACAGGAGGCTTCCTTGGCATCTTTGAAAGGGAGTTGCACTTCAGTTGACATATTAATCAGTAACACTGAAGATGTCATCTAGTCTGACAGCTAAGCACTGGTCCCAAACCAGCTGCAAGCCTAGCACCTTAGCTATCTGTTATTAATCCCAAACAAAGAAGTCTAGAGAGGTTAAATCAACTGACAAGAGCACTCAGGAAGCCAAATGGCAAAATGAAATTATAATCAAAGGCTATCATAATGTATTTTGGTTTGCTTATCTAAGAACAAGCAAGGCAAGCTGAAAATGCATGCCCGAGTCCTCTGTAGCCTTGTAATTGTGGAATAAGCCTCCAAAGGCTGCAACATCTTCTGCTTAAACCTTACAAGAATAGCAGTGGGTATGCTTATTTTTTAGACTTAAAGAGTTTCCTTACACTCCCTGGCAACTCCTCCGAGTTCCTTACAACCCAGACAAGTAGGAAGTTCCTTCAGCTCTCCAATCACAATCCTCCTGGTTTCTGCAGCACCTGTCCTCAGTGGAGGGCAGGGAAAAGCTTGTCCTTCATGCCTCATGGACTTGCCTGCACTTGAACTCTCGGTCCTTCCTGTGAAAATGGCTTCTCTGGTGGGTGCGTGTGTGTCCACAGCACCATTCCCCATGGCCAAGTGCCAAGTGACGAAAGTGTCGGGGCTTTTGAAATTGTCAGAGAAACTGATTTCCTTGTCAAGTCTCGTCCTGTACAGTTGGAGGGCCAAATTCTACTTTTGTGTTAGCTGCCATGCAGATCAAAGGCTGCTGACAAGGAGCTGAAGGGTTTGTGCCTGGTCTGCTTCAACCTTTCCTCAGTCCGGCCTGGGGAATGCTCCTGGCTTTCGGCTTTCTTGAACTCTCTTATCGATCTTTCTTTGTGGGCCAATAGATGAGGGGCCTGGGAAATAATTTTGAGCAACATAACTCAGAGAGAGCATTCTTAAATTTGCAACAAGAGAGAGGCCAGAGAAAAGAGAAGACAAGGATAGGTATGGGGAGAGTCAGCTAAGGCCTCAGAAATGTAGGCATTCTTGGAAGTCCAGAGTGGGGGGCCGAGTGCCAGGGACAGCATTGAAGGAGATGGGACGAGATACCAGCCCCTGCTGGAGACTTAGAGACTCTTTACCCACAGGATCGCACAGAGGAAGAGCTAGCCTTTCTGTTGATCACTTTTGGGGTGTTGTGTAAAGGTGGGACACAAAGATATGACTTTGGAAGCCTCTTCCTACATCATGTTTATCATAAAAGCAAGTAATGGACAAGTTCAGATAGTCTTTAACCCCCAGATAGATCTGAAGGTATATAAAAGTCAAGGGCATGACTGGGGGGGAAGGGAGGAGGCGGGATACAGATGGATAGAAACCATCCAAATACTGCAGGAAGGAGGCGTGGCAATGAACCAAGAGTGGGGAGCGTGACCTCAGGAAAGTGTGTTTCTGGAGGGCTTCCTTATTCAGGCTTTCTCTTCGGTTTTTTAGACAGTGCTGAGCACCATTGTTGCCCTTCCCTCTGTACCATTCTCTTCTCCAAAACACCAGCCTTTCTGATCAGGAGAGATGCCCCACATGCACACTTCTATTTACAGGCATTCTGCTCACCTTGACTGAACCAGACAAGGGAGAATCTCAGTACTTTCATTGGAACCACTACTGGAGACACCAAAGTTGCAAAAGTGGGAAAGGAGACACTCCCAACAGAGGCTGAGCACTGGTGTATGATCACACATGTACCCTGAAAGCTCCCTAGGCCCACTGATGGAGGCTGTGAGATCCCAAGGCCAGCGACCCTTACCCTGGTAAATGGCCACTTCTTCCTGCCCATTCTCAGCTCATTCTCCTGCATGTCACAGTCATGTGCTAAACCAGTCTGTTTTGTTCTTGAACTGTAGCAAGGGGTTGGATGGTAAATTTGCATAGAGAGGAGTCCCATGTTACTTTAATCTATTTGGTTTCTGCATTTCACATAACAACTAGTAAGAATCCAGACAGCAAGGTATTATCTAAAAATTTATATGAATCAATTAAGTTCCCAAGTTTAGGTAGCAAGATTCACTTATACTTTTCTTTATTTCCATAAAAGTGTCTCTCACTTAACAATGGGTTTCTTGAGTGTGAGCCCTACGTTTCTTTTTGTTTCTGCCTGGCCATATGAGCTGCCTAAAACCTTGATGAGTAAATAAAATTGTATATTTTTAAAACAGGCACAAAACACTGTTTAGACATTTGGAAGTGGATCAGTTGGGACTGGGCACTAGAGTATGAAGAGCTTTTAAAACACACCAGTTTCAGACTCCATCCAGGACCAACTGAATAAAAATGGAGCATCTGAAAGCTCCCAGATGATTCCAATGGAAATTCAAGGTTGAGAACTAGTAATCTAGCATGATTTGCTAATTATGGAAAGCCCCATGGTTGTGTCTGTCCTACTGGTAGTAAGTTTGGCCTCTACCAGTTAACACATGTTAATGAAATCTTCCCACTCACAGACATTTGCTTATTTGCATGGAGCCAGATAGGCAACACCCAGGTTTGGGGAACCATCTGGGCCATTGAGAATGTCAATATAACTTGATTGTTGTCTTCATTTCATGAGGATTCATTAAGCCCTGCAGAATTCTGGATACGGTGAGGGCTCTGGAAGGCCCTAAGGCAAGGTGCCTAGTTTCTAGCACATGAATCTTTATGACACAGTGTCTCAATAATGACATGCCAGAGAGGGTGGAGGATCACAATGGGGTAAGAGTTCAGAGGAAGGGGCAAGTTACACAGGGTCAAACTTGAGCTGGACCTCAAATGATAAGTAGAATATGAAAAAGTGGAGGGGAGGGAAAAAAAACTTCCAATTGCAGGCACTAGTAGTATAGGGCTTGACTAGTATAGTGGGTATAGTAATGGAGTTCTCTGGCCACCCCTTTACTCCCCCAACCCCACCTCTGACTCGTGCCACCCTTGAAATACAATCATTTCTCCCTGGTGCCAGGTGAAGTTTGAGAAGGACAGCAATATTTTTCAGACTTTGGCCCCAGCTGGTTGGCCCAGCAGTAGAAAGTCATGTGGAAGTCCTGGGTTTAATTTTCAATCAGGATGAGTGACCATCTGTTTCTCCACCCCTCACCCTGCCTGCCATCTCTGTCTCTCTCTCTTCCCCTCCCTCAGCTATGGCTCAATGACTCGAGCAAAGTTATCCCTAGGTGCTGAGAATGACTTCATGGTCTCGCCTCAAGTGCTACAATAGCTTGATTGTTGAGCAGCAGAACAGTGGACCCAGACAGGCAGAGCATCACCTGGTAGGGGGTTTGCTGGGTGGATGCTGGTTGGGGCACATGCAGGAGTCTGTCTCTGCTTCCCCACCTCTCACTTAATAAAATAAATAAATACAAATATTTTTTCGGACTTCATCTACCTATCCTCTCGTCAGCTCCTTCTGCTCTCATTTCATGGACCTTCACATCTCTGTTAAAAACACAGCCTCAGTGCTCACCCCACCACCCATAGTCAATGACAGGTCTGGACTGCTTGGCCTTATGGTACACCAGGTTCTGCATTCTCTTGGCTTTAGCACCTCTGAGAGCACTAAATGAGGGACAGTTTCTACTATGTGTGGCTCCTGGGCCCCCTCCAGCTAGGCCAGCCTGCCCTCCCTCCCCACCACCGCAGCAGCCATACCCCAGAATTATAAGGCATATTTTCAGCCATAGCAATGAGTAAGGCTGCAGTTTATGTCCGATTCTACAAGAGAGCCTCTCAACCTTCTCTACCTCATGGAACACGTAAGGAAAATGGTGTTCACGGAGTTCGTGGAGCTACCTGCTATCTGCTGTCTTACAGAGGTGACCAGCCCTGAGAGCTGGTCAGTGTCTGGGCACAGGAACTGGGCTGCCGCACACCCCAGAGAAGGCTGAGCTCTGTCACTCTGCCGCCAGCTCATGCCCCGAAACTCTGCCAACTCCAGACCAGCAGAACTGTTCTCAGTTAGGTTATCGCCACTTAAAAAAAAGGGGGGGGGGGAAGACATTTTAAAAGCAATGCAGATATTAAAGCCAAAAATAAGACATTTTGGCTTCAAAAGTAGGTTTTGATTGCTTGGTAGGACACAGGGAACTGGTTCAGACTTGAACAAGAATGTGTCTCTTGTCACAGTTCTTGGAAAAGATGAAGATCTTAAAGGTGCTGAGCAGTGTTGCTTCTCCCCTTTGGGGCAGGGCCTTCCTCTTGCCAGTGTGACATGCTGCCTAGCCATTTTCAGTTGGACCCTCTTGCTGGCCATGGAAGAGCTGTGATGTGGAAATGAATATCCATACCTTGGTGGGAACAAGATGAGATGGAGGCGAGGTCCCAGCGCCGTTGCTTGGAGGTTCCCTCTGAAGGGCTAATTAATGCTCAGGCATGCGTACAAACGTCCCCTGTAGTCCAGGCAGGCAGTTAGAGAAAGTGCCTGTGAAAATAGTAGAATGTCTCAACAGGTGGACAGAATGTACCAACAAGTTAGGAAGAAAGGCAGCGAGGGACCCTAGAAACTGGATGTGTGGGCAGGAAGATGTACTGACAGCTCTGCTAGGCTCCTGAATCTCCAAGGCTAAGGATTAGCAAGGGGCATGGATAACAGAACTGTGTCTTCTCCCCTAGACTGGATTTCAAAGCCACACTGGAGAATCAGATCACCTGCCAGATAATGCAGATGGAGCAAGCCAGGGAGAGAGCCAAGCCTGATGTTGGAGGAGAGAGGAAAAGCTAAAGTAGGATGCCCAAATCGGGTCAGAACTAAAGCAAATGAATAGCCAAAAGTAATATGTTCTCCTCCAAGTCAGGGATTGTGTCTTATTTATCTCTATGTTCCTCTACCTAGCACAGAGCTGTCATGTAGTTGAATTAATTTGTTTCAAGTAAATGGATGAATCTTGGGCCTGAGTCCAAAATCATAACTATCAAGTGGCTCAAGTCACAGAGTCCCAGGGCTGCAGGGGTTGAGAAATCAAATCAGGCCAAGTTGCTTTGTGTTAGATGTCTGAAGTTCATCTGGAAGCGTGCTGGGCAAGTGGCAAGGAGAGCACTGGGCTTGAAAGAAGCCAAGCACAGGGTGAATAAAAGCAACAACAGCGCCTCACACTTCTGCAGTGTTTTCAGGTTCACAAAGTGTACTCACCTACCTTATCTGGTGCATCTATCTGCACAACAGCCTCCTGCGGGTCTCCAAGAGTGGATTAGATGTGCTCCCTGTCTTCAGACTGTGGTTTTCTTCCTGAGTGCCAATCAGATGGAGTGGAAGCCAGTGGATTGTTTACCTATAACACATGTGGAGTAGGAAGTCAGAAGGCCAATAGAGGAAACCTGGCTCGGTTCGAAAGCCAGCTGTGCAAGGGGCCCTGGTGGATGATGGACCAGGAAGCCAGGATAAATATTGAACTTTCTTTTTAATACACTGTGCTGGTGTGATTGTTGCCATTGTGGTGGTCAAGCTGTGAAGGCTAAATATTTACTTTCCAATTGTTCCCACCAAACTGCAGGATGCCCTGCTTCCACTATAAGTTATCTGTTTGTTTGTTCATGTTTATTCATTCATTCATTTCATTCACATTTTTATTTTTAAAATTTATTAACTTGGGAAAGGCAAGCAGAAATTGAGTAGGTTTTCTTCTGTCTCAGAGAGGAAGTAAAACCACAGGTGGAAAGTAAAGGTAGAGAAAGTGCTGACTGGCTTCTAGATTTTTTTTACTCAGAGTTGTATTTTTTTTAAACCCTTTTTATTTTGGAATAATTACAGATTTACCAAAATGTTTCAAAGATGGTAAAGAGACTTCCCGTATAACTTTCGCTCGGCTTCCTCTCGTGTTACCATCTTACTCAGCCATGGTACATTTGTCAAAACTAAGAGCTTGACCTTGGTACAGTACAATGAACCAAAGTCCATGATCCATTCAGTGCCGCTGGTTTCCCGTGCTGTCCTTTCTCCTCCAGGATTCAGTCCAGGACACCACGTTGCGTTCAGTCAGCATGTCTCCTTAGTCACCTGTGATTTGTGTCAGTGTCTCAGTCTTTTTCCTTTCTTTTGTTTAAGTCCGTGACAGTTTTAAAGGGTGATGGTCAGGTATTGCGTAGAAGGTCTGTCAATTTGGGTTTATCTAATATTTTCCCATGAGGTTATGAGTCTGGGGAAAAAAAGACCCTGAAAATGAAATGCCCTTCTGACTGCATCACATCGGGACAGACACACTGTCAGCATGGCTTGTGGTTGCTGATACTTACTTTGGTCACCAGACTAAGGAGGTGTCTTCCTATAGAGTTACTAATTTTTCTGTAGAGCCCGTATTTTTTCTCTTTCAAGCCAGTAAGTCCATCCCATCCTCAAGGGGAGAACAATGAAACCCCATTTCTGGGGAAGGGGTGATCTACATCCAATATTTGAAATTCTTCTGTAAGGGAGATTTGTCCCTTCTCTTCCTTTTATTTATGCAGTGATTTTCTTATACTAGTATCTCTGTTTATTAAGGCTGCCATAACAAATTATCACAAACTGGGCGGCAAAGGAGTAGAAGTATGCCCTTTCACAATTCAGGAGGACAGAAATTGAGGTGTTGACAGGGCTGGTCCTTCTGAAGGCTCTGAGAGAGAACCATCCATGCTCCTCTCCGAGCGTCCGCTGGCTGCTGGCAGTGCTCGGTGTCCCATGGCATCACTTTGATCTCTACCTCCATCTTCACATCACCACTTTCTTCTCTGTGCATGTCCCTTTGTCCTTTTCTTGTAAATACACCAGCCATTAGCTCAATTTTCTTAACTAAGTACATCTACAAAGATCCTATTTCCAAACAAGGTCACGTTGTAACATTCCAGTGGACATGAATTCTCAGGGGACGCAATTCAACCCAATACAATCAGTGTGGACTCACGGATGTTAATTTTATTCCTTGGATTAGATTCTGTTTATTTGTTTGCTTGTCTGTTTATCCCCTCCTATTTTTCCAGCATGGGCCATTGGGTGCTCTTTCAGTTTAGCATCTGCATCCTTTTGACATGTATTCACCTTTCCTTCTCTCTTCTTGCCCTTCCTTTTCTCTGCCTCTGTCTCTGTCTCCAGTTAAGCCCCATTTCCCTGTGTTACCTAGTTAGCTCCTTTGCCCCTCACTCCCCTTCAGGGAAGTTGCATCCTACATTCATAGCACAGTTAGATTCATTTGTTAAAGTCTGCAGTCCCCCACATTCTAGTTGATTTTTTTTAATTGACTTTATTTTATTTTATTTTTTTTAGAGAAATTTTACGTCCACAGCAAAATTGAGCTGAAGATACAAAGATTTCCCATACACCTCCAACCCCCACACAGGCACAGAATCCCCATTATCAATATCCCTCACCAAAACGGTACATTTGTTAGCATTGATAGACCTCCATTGACACGTCGTTGTCACCGAAAGTCCTCGGTTTACATTAGGGTTCACTTTTGGTGTTTTGCATTCTATGGATTTGGACAAATGTAATGGCATGTATCTGCCGTTACGGTATCATACAGAGTATTTTCACTGCCTGAAGTCTGTTTTGTCTGTTTCACTTCTCCCCGCTCTGCCCCCAGCTCCTGGAAATCACTGATTTTTTTTTACTATCTCCGTAGTTTTGCCTCTTCCAGAATGTCTTATTGATGGAATCACACAGAATGTAGCCTTTTCAGATTGCCTAATTTTCCTTCGTGTCTTTTTATGGCTTGATCGCTCATCTCTTCTTAGTGCTGGATAATATTCCAGTGTCTGGATTGTCCACAGTTTATTCATCCATTTGCCTACTGAAGGATATCTTGGTTGCTTCCAAGTTTTGGCAATTAGGAATAAATTTGCTATAAGCATTTGTGAGCAGAATTTTGTGTGGACATAAGTTTTCATCTACTTTGGGAAATGTCCAATAGTGGGATTGCTGGATCATATCATAGAGTATGTTTAGTTTTTTTTTGTTGTTGTTTTTTTTACAGTGACAGAGAGAGAGAGAGTGTCAGAGAGAGGGATAGATAGGGACAGACAAACAGGAACGAAGAGAGATGAGAAGCATCAATCATTAGTTTTTCGTTGCAACACCGTAGTTGTTCATTGATTGCTTTCTCATATGTGCCTTGACCGTGGGGCTGCAGCAGACCAAGTAACCCCTTGCTCGAGCCAGTGACCTTGGGTGCAAGCTGATGAGCTTTGCTCAAATCAGATAAGCCCACGCTCAAGCTGGCGACCTCGGGGTCTCAAACCTGGGCCCCCACATCCCAGTCCAACGCTCTATCTACTGCGCCACTGCCCGGTCAGGCAAGTATGTTTAGTTTTGTAAGAATGCCAAGCTGTCTTCCAACGTGGCTGTACCATTTTGCATTCCCACCAACAATGGATGAGAATCCTTACTGCTCTCTTGCCTCATCAGCATTTTTTTTAATTTTTTATTTTTATTTTATTCATTTTTAGAGAGGAGAGAGAGAGGGAGAGAGAGAGACAGAGAGAGAGAAGGGGGGGAGGAGCTGGAAGCATCAACTCCCATATGTGCCTTGACCAGGCAAGCCCAGGGTTTCAAACCAGCAACCTCAGCATTTCCAGGTCGATGCTTTATCCACTGCGCCACCACAGGTCAGGCCAGCCTCATCAGCATTTGATGCTGTCAGTATTCAAGATTTTGGCCACATTCTAACAGGTGTGTAGTGCTATCTCCTACTTGTTCAAAACTGGATTTCCCTGATAACATATTATGTGCATCTTTTTGTGTGCTTATTAGCCATCTAAATTCCTCTTTGGTGAAGTGTCTTTTAAGGTTTTTGGTCCACTTTTTAATTCACTTGTTTGTTTTTTTATTGTTGAGTTTTAAGCGTTCATTGTATATTTTAAATAGTCTTTTATCACATGTGTCTTTTGCAAATATTTTCTTCTAGTCTGTGGCTTTATTTTCATTCTTTGGACAGTGTAACTCAAAAAACATAAATTTTTCACGTTAATGAAGTCCATCTTATCAATTATTTCTTTTGTGGATCATACATGTGATGTATCTGAAAAGTAATCACTAGACCCACAGTCATCTTGCTTCTCCTCTATATTATCTTCTAGGAGTTTTATAGTTTTGTATTTTACATTTAGCTCTGTGATCAATTTTGAGTTAATTTTTGTGAAAAGTATAAAGTCTGTGCCTAGATTTCTTTCTTTTCTTTATATTTTGCCTTTGGGTGTCCAGTTGTTCCAGCACCATTTGTTTAAAAGCCCACCTTTTCTCCATTGTATTGCCTTTGCTCTTTTGTCGAAGATTTATTGACTCTGTTTATGTGAGTTTGTTTCTGTTCTCTGTTCTGTTTCATTGATCTGTTTGTCTACACTTTTGCCACCTTGTCTTGATTATTGTAGCTTAATATCATAGTAAGTCTTGAAATTGGATAGTGTTTGTCCTCCAATTTTGTTCTTCTCTTTCAATAATATGTTGGCTATTCTGGGTCTTTTGCCTCTCCAAATAAACTTTGGAATGAGTTTGTTAATATCCACAAATAATTTGCTGAAATTTTGATTGAATCTAAAGACCTAATTGGGAAGGACTGAAATTTTGGCAATATCGAATCTTTTTCTCCATAACTATTTACTCATTTATTTAGTTCTTTGATTTTTTATATCAGAATTTTGTAATTTTCCTCATATAGATCTTGTACATATTTTGCTCAATTTATACCTAAGTACTTCATTTATTGGGTGGCACTAATATAAATGGTATACATTTTAAATTTCAAATTCTACTTGTTCATTATTGCTATATAGGAAATTAATTGACTTTTGTATATTAACCTGTAACCTTTATATAATCACTTATTGATTCTAGGATTTATAAAATACTTTCTTGCATTTTATACATAAGTAATCATGTTATCTGCTAACAAGGATAGATTTTCTTCCTTCCCTGTCTGTATACCTTTTATTTCCTTTTCTTGTTTTATTACATCATCTAAGACTTCTAGTATGATGTTGAAAAACATTGCTAAGAATGGACATCTCTGCTTTGTTCCCTATATTTTTGAGAAGGTTTTGAGTTTTTTAACATTACGTATGATTTAGCTGTAAGTTTTTGGTAGATATTATCAAGTTAAAGAATTTCTCTCTATTTCTAGTTTGCTGAGAGTTTTTTTTAAATCACAAATGAGTGTTAGATTCTGTCAAATTTATTTTCTGTATCTGTTGATATGATCATGTGAATTTTTACTTTAGCTTCTTGATGTGATTGATTGCATTACTGATTATTGAATGTTGAACCAGTCTTGCCTATCCGGGATAAACCCTGATTGGTCCAAGTATATATATTATTTTATACATTGTTAGATTATTTGCTGATAACTTATTGAGGTCTTTTGCATCTGAGCTTATGAAAGATATTGGTCTCTAGTTTTCTTTTAATATCTTTGTCTGGATTTGATATTAAAGTGCTGCATATAATGAGTTTGAAAGTATTCCCTCTGTTTTTATATTCTGAAAGAGATGATATTGGTATAATATTTATTTATTTATTTATTTATTTATTTATTTATATTTTTTCCCAAGTTAGAAGAAGGGAGGCAGTCAGACAGACTCCTTCATGCACCCGACCGGGATCTACCCAGCATGCCCACCATGGAGCGATGCTCTGCCCATCTGGGGCATTGCTCTGTTGTGGCTGGAGCCATTCTAATGACTGAGGCAGAGGCCAATGGAGCCATCCTCAGTGCCTAGCCAACTTTGCTCCAATGGAGCCTTGGCTGTGGGAGGGGAAGACAGAGACAGAGAGGAAGGACAGGGGGAGGGGTGGAGAAGCAGATGAGCACTTCAGTGTGCCCTGACCAGGAACCAAACCCAGGACTTCCACACACTGGGCCAATGCTCTACCGCTGAGCCAACCAGCCAGGGCCTATAATTTCTTCTTTAAATATTTGATATAGTTCATCAGTGAATCCGTCTGAGCCTAATACTTTTAATTTTAAAAGGTTATTAATTATTGATTCAATTTCTTTAATAGACTTAAAGCTATTCAAATTGTTCTTTTCTTCTTGGTGTGAATTTTGGTAGGTTGTGTCTTTTGAGGAATTGGTACATTTTATCTAGATTATCAAATTTGTAGGCACAGAATTTTTTTTTTAAGTGAGAGGAGTAAGATAGTGAGACAGATTCTCACATGCACCCCAACTAGGATCCACCTGGCAACCCCATCTGGGACCAATGCTCAAGCACTGAGCTCTTTTTAGCACCTGAAGTTGATGCACCTTAGTGCCTGGGGCCACGCTCAAGCCAATCGAGCCACTGGGAGGGAAAAAAGAGAGAAGGGTGAGGTGGGGGAGAAGCAGATGGTCGCTTCTCCTGTGTTCCCTGACCAGAAATCAAACCTGGAATGTCTATATGCCAGGTCAATGCTCTATCCACTGAGCAACCAGCTAGGGCCACAGAAGCTTTTGTAATATTTCTTTATTATACTTTTAACGTTTCATGGGATCTGTAATGATGTCTTTTTTCTCACTTCTGGTTTAGTAAATTGAGTCCTCTTGCTATTTTTCTTAGTTATCCAGACTAGAGTTTTATCAATTTTATTGATCTTTTCAAAGAACTAGCTTTTGGTTTTGTTGATTTTTTCTATTAATTCCTTGTTTTCAGTATCCTTGATATCTGCTCTAATTTTTTAAATTTCTTCTCTTCTGCTCATTTTGGATTTAATTTTTTCTCTTATTCTAGTTTTCTAAGGTGGAAGCTTAGATTATTAATTTTATATTTTCATTTCTTTCTAATATATGCATTCAGTGGTATAAATTTTCCTCTAAGTACTGTCTTCTCTGCATCCCATGAATTTTGGTAAGTTGTATGTTCATTTTCATTTACCTCAAAATATTTTTAACTTTCTCCTGAGATTTTTTTCCTTTAACCCATGTGTTATTTAAAAATGTATTGTTTAATCTTAATGTGTTTGGGGATTTTTCATCTATCTTTCTGCTATCAATTTCTAGTTTAATTCTAGTGTGGTCTGAGAATAGATGTGTGATTTTTTTCTTTTAAATTTATTAAGCTGTGTTTTAAAGTCAAGAATGTTGTCTGTCTTGGTAAATGCTCCAGGTGAGCTTTGGAAGAATGTGCACTATTTTTTTGTTGGGTGAAGAAGTCTACAGATGTCCATTATATCCAGTTGTTTGATAGTGTTGTTGAGTTGAGCTATGTTCTTGCTGATTTTCCATCTTCTGGGTCTGTCCATTTCTGATAGACAGTAGATGAAGTCTCCAACTCTAATGATTTATTAATGATTTATTTTTAGTGATTTATTAAGTTAATGATTAATAAACAAGTATTAATCATTAACTTCTGGTGCTATTCAATTTGAGAAAGACAAGAAACATACTAGGATGTGAAGGTTGGGGTTGGTAGGAATCACTTCTCATTAAATGTGTGGAATTGAGTACATTCAAATTTATGTTCATTCTCTTCCTAAATGAACCCCACTAATGTGACAGAACTGAATCAAAAGATATATCCTACAAGGACAAAAAGAGGAAACTATACATACAAAAATCATCAACTAAATGGGTTTGTCCCTAGATATACCCACATGGCTAACTCCCTTCCTCCTTCAGGTCTTTTCTCAAACGTTACCTTTTAAAATTAGCCCACTCTTTTGCCTATTTAAAATTACAACCTAACATTCTTCTCCCACACTTCATTACCTCTTCCTGCTCTAATATCATACATAACACACTTATTATGCCTGTTGCTTATTTTGTTTACTGATATATTCCAAGCACTCAGAAAAGTATCACATTGCAGGTACTCAATAAATTATTTGTCAAATGAATAAATGATAATTGTGGTCAATGGAAAGTTGATGTGTGAATAGAAACTTGGCATTAGATTTGACTTGGCAGAGAAATTTATAGATGCCTATGATAGAGGGACTAACAAAACACCTGCCCAGGAAAACCCAGGAGTTGGAGGTACCAAGCATCTCTGAAGCCAGAGCCATAATCCAGGGGTTGTTAACAAATTATATGAGAATAGTTTCCTCACCCTAGCAACCAAATAATTGTGTCTTTCCCACCTTTTCCCCTTTTCTAGAAGAGGATCAGAGAAGAAGATCTCTCTCTTGGAAAATTAACTGGCCCAAGATAAAGCCCCATAGGCATTGACATTAGAGGATTAGTAAGTAATGTCTAAAGGTGAAAAATCAAAGAAGAGCAGGATAATTATTGTAAGTTTTACAATAGTTTATTGTAAGTGCTGTCTGGTTTTTAAACCATATACACATATTACCTTAACTAAAATAAAATTAGACTGAAAAAAAGAAACAACTTGGGGATACCTATTTCATTTGGAATCATCAGTTAACTTGATTTCCCAGATAACTGAAATTTTTCTTTGAAAGCTGTAGTTTTTCCTTCACTTTTTATTATTGAAATATTTGACTGTATGTAAATGTAAAGAGAATGTCCAGGTACCCACCTAGTTTTAAGTTATTTAAAATTTTTTTAGTATTGTTTGTTTGTTTTACTGAAGAATTTTAAAACAGTCCCAGACATCATGTAACTTCTCCCCAAAATATTTCATCTGTATCCTAACAAATAAAAATATTAAATCACTTGGTTTTAAAATTTTCTATAACTTTTTATTTGTCTGATTCTTTTCCTGTGCTGCTACTTAAAGTTTCCCCTTCTTTCTTTTTAATTGCTGTAAATTTGTAGAGAAAGGATTCCAAATAGATTTGAGTTTATATTGCATTGCATCAGGAAGCACATCATGTCTGGTTGTCCCAGTCTTCGTGATGTGAAGTTTGATCCATTATGACATTTTCCATCAGCATTTCACCTCATGGGATCCACTATTTATTAATAGCCATTAGTTCACTAGACATTGTAAAATGCCATTTCTTCTACATGTGTTAACTGACATTCTTCTATAAAATATAACTTTATCTCGACTATTTGGATATCTTGGGAAAAATTGGTATAAATGCTTAATACTTTTTCTTTATAAAGTTTTAGAATAATAAATTGGTGCCCTAGAATTTCCAAATGCATCCAATAAGAATTATTAATTGCTCTATTTTGAAGAGTTATTATAAACTTACATTTTTAAAACCAGCTTTATTGAAACATAATTAATAGAAACTCTACTGTACCTATTTTGACAAATGTATAACTTACTATGTAACCCCTACTATAATAAAGATATGAAACATTTCTATTCCCCCCAAAGTTTTTTCAAGCTCCTTTGTAGTCAGCCATTCCCTCCATTTCCATTTCCAGGCAACCACAGAGCTTTCTTTCACTATTGTTTTACCTGTTCTAGACTTCAGTAGAAATGGAATTATGCTATACTCTTTCTTCCAGCTTTTTGCACATAGCATAATATCTTGCAATTCATCCATGTTATTCTTAATATTAATAGTTAGTGTATTTTTATTACTGAACACATTCTTTCTATTATTTATGAACATACCACAATATTTTTAATCTGTTCATAAACATTTGAGGTGTGTTCAGCTTTTTACTATTACAAATAGAACTGTTATGAACATCTGTATGAGTCTTTCTGTGGAAAAATGCTTTCACTTCTCTTGGGTAAATATTTAGGAGTAGAATTGCTGAGTTGTATGGCTAATGAATATTTAACTTTATAAGAAACTGCCAAACTGTTTTTCAAAGTTGTTGTACTCTTGCATTTCTATCAGCAATATACGAGAGTTCCAGTTGCCCTACCTCTTTGTCAACACTTGGTTTTGTCTGTCTAAGGGGTGTGAAATGATATTTCATTAAGGTTTTAATCTCATCTCTTCCTGATGACAAATGAAGTTGTGACAATCTTTTTGTAGACTTATTGGCTGATTTATACATCTTTTGTAAAGAATCTGTTCAAATCTTTTGCTCATTTTTTCATGATGCTGTTTGTCTTATTATTAGTGTTATATTTCTGAAAATAAGCTCTTTGATTTATGGCTTGCAAATATGTACTCTGAACTCATAGGTTTTTATATATTTGATGTGTTTCAATCCATTGCTGTCATTATTCCTTTTAATGTTCAAATTGTGCTATCTTTAATATATAGCTTTCTAAACAAGAACACATATTTAAACCAGTTTGTATGGGAATATGTTATAAACACATTCCTGTGGTTTTAAACAGAATCTATTGAGGCCACAGTTTAGATTTTTTTGATAAATCATGAGTGTCATCTTGTAAATATTCATGATTCCCTTTGGCTCTGATGCAGGAGAAAATGGTGACCACCTCTTTAATAAATGTTGCCATGTCACTGTGGGATATGACTTTACGGAAATAAAATTAGTTTTATAGCAAACATGCTAGAACATCTTAAACATAATGTGACTTGTTCTTCACACAACTTAAGAGACTATTAACCTATTCCAAAGAGGTTGGTTGACACACCTCCCCACACGCTTTAACTCTCCTTTGGATGGCCTTCAGATTCCATTCAGGAGTCTACCAAGAAAAATCAAGTTGTATCCTTCAACCACAGTTAAAAGCTATTTAAATAAGGGATTTGATTCTGGGCCAGGCACAGTACTATATGCTTCACATCCATCATCACATTTAATCTTACACAAATCCTGGCAGATGGGCATAATTAGCTCTATTCTACAGATTATGAAACTCACATTAATAAAGATTAAGTTACATGCCCAAGGCCATGTCACCAAGTGGCAGAAAGTGCACTTAAACCTAGTTCTTAATGCACAACCCTCTTCCCACCCCCTAGTATGCTCATCGCAATATACCATAATACTTCTCATCATCTTTACTGGGCCCAGAAAAATAGAATCCACTTTAGGTGGCAGAATACTTGCAAAGTGTAGCTTTGGTTTCCACTATGGTTTCTAAGGTGTGTTTGGACAAGATTTCAAAAACAGTTTTTAGTAATGGCAGCTCCCAGAGTCAGTGACCAGTTTCCCAGAACAACTGCTTCAAAGAGGCCAAGAACAGGTGTTTCTCAGTGTCACTGCCTTGTTGTTTTCATGCCCTCTTTTCCTTCCTGTTCCTGCCTGTTGCCTTCAGAATTTGCTCCTGTGAACATTTCCTGCTGTTTCTGATCTGATGGTTATGTTGCTATGTTTGCAGGGAGAGGGCTTGAGCTGCTACAGGTACTTAGATCTCTGTGGTCCCTGTTCACGCTGAGGCCTCCTGTGCGGTCTGTGGCATAATTTTGTAAGTGCCATGGTTTGGGACGTCTCACTTGTTTTGAAGTTGAAGTTTTTGAGATAATTGTAGATTAACATATAGCTGTAAGAAATAATGCAAAGAGATTCTATGTGCCTTTTACCTAGTTACTCCTTGTGGTAACATTTTTTAACATGGTAGTATATATAGCAGGTCCTCAAACAATGTCATTTAGTTCAATGTTGTTTTACTATAAAGCTGAAGAGATGCCTTAGGAACTTAACTCTTATTTATATTGATTAGCCTATGGTAAAATTGATTTCAATATACATCATTTCACTCTAAGTTGTAGAACCTATGGATGAGTTTAACTAAGAACTTACTATATAACATGATAACCAGGATATTGACAATGATACAATAAAGGTACCATTTACCCTATCATAATGAATTTTCATGTTGCTCTTTTATAATCACATTCATTTCTCTCTCTCAGCCACCTGTTGTTAATCCCTAACAACCACAAATCTCTTCTCCATTTCTATAGTTTTATCATTTCAAACGTTATTATAAATGGAATTGTACAGTATGTAACCCTTTGAAATGGGTGTGTTTTTTTTTTTCACTCAACATAATCTCTGGAGATTGATCCAGAGGCTGTTACATGCATAGTTGTTAGTTCCTTTTTATTGCTGAGTGATATTCCATGGTTGTAAGAAGTAATACACAGATATCTTGTGTACCTTTTACCCTGAGGTACCAACTGGAAACTCTATATAGTACCATATCATAGCCAGAACATGGATAATGATCCAGTTAAGAGAACACTTTCATCACCATAAGGATCCTTCATGTTGCTTTTAAATAACCACACCTACTTCCTTTCCACCCTGTCTCTCCTTATCCATTTCTATAATTTTGTTACTTTAAAAAAGTTATAGGATAGAATGACACATTATATAACCCTCTGAGATTGGTTTTTGTTTGCTTGTTTGTTTGTTTTCACTCAGCAATATTCTATGAAGATTAATTCAGGCTGTATGTATCAATAGTTTGATCCTTTTTATTGCTGAGTGATATTCCGTGGTGTGACTGCCCCACGGCTCTGGAACCATTCACACAGGAGGACATCTGGGTTGTTTCCAGGTGGGGCTATTATTACAAGTGAAGACACTGTAAACCTTCCCATGGGGGTTTTTGTGTGAATGTAAGTTTTCATCTCTCTTGAATAAACGCCCTGGAGTGCAACTGCTGGGTCATGTAGTAGTTGCAGATTTAATTTTTTTTTAAGTGCCAAACCGTCTTCTAAAGTGGCCTTACCATTTTCCATTCCCTCCAGCAATGCATGAGGGATCCAGTTTCTCGGCATCTTTGCCAGCATTTTATGGTATCATTTTCTTTTTTACACATTATTTTGTTAGACACTAAATTTTTGAATAGACTTAGCTAGAAGAGTTGCAAGACTAGTCTGGAGTTCCCTGAAAGAAATCAAGAAATGACTGAGAAACTGGGTTCCTCACTCAGTGTTCCCCGTTGTTAACATCTTACGTTTGTGTGGAAACTTTGTCACAACCGAGGACCAACACAGAGGCATTACTTGTAGCTAACCTCCAGTTGATTCAGATTTCAGTAGTTGGTTCCTATTTGAGGATCACATCCAGGGCACCAGGTTGCTTTTCTTTGTCTTGTCTCCTTAGCCTTTTCTGGTCTGTAACACTTTCTCAGACTTACTCATTTTTGATGACATTAAGAGTTTTGAGTCATGCTGGCCTACTATTTTATAGAATATCCTTCAGTTTGGGTTTGTTTTGTTTTTCTCCTGGTCAGACTGGGGTGAGGGAACTTGGGAAGGATTAGCAGTAAGGGTGAATGAAGTGCCATTCCCATCACATCACATCAAAGGCACAGGCAGTCCACGTGACCAATGATGTTAATCTTGGTCACTGGGTGAGGGGGGTTTGCCAGGTTTCTCCACTGTCAGGTCACCATCCCCCTCCTCCTCACTTTAGCCTTTAGAAACAAGTCCTTAGCACAGCCCACACCCACAGGGTGGGAAGTTAAGCTCAATGTCTTTGAGGAGGAAGTATCCACATCAATTATTTAGGATTCTCCAGTTCTATCTATTTTAGCCATTCTGATAAGTATGAATTGATATGTAATTATGATTTTAAGTTTTTATTTTATTTTTTATTTTCATTTTTTCCGAAGCTGGAAACGGGGAGGCAGTCAGACAGACTCCCGCATGCGCCTGACCGGGATCCACCCAGCATGCCCACCAGGGGGCGATGCTCTGCCCATCTTGGGGCATAGCTCTGCCGCAACCAGAGCCATTCTAGCGCCTGAGGCAGAGGCCACAGAACCATCCTCAGCGCCAGGTCAAACTTTGCTCCAGTGGAGCCTTGGCTGCGGGAGGGGAAGAGAGAGACAGAGTGGAAGGAGAGGGGGAGGGGTGGAGAAGCAGATGGGCGCCTCTCCTGTGTGCCCTGGCCGGGAATCGAACCCGGGACTCCTGTATGCCAGGCCGACGCTCTTCCACTGAGCCAACCTGCCAGGGCCTGTAATTATGATTTTAATTTGCATTTCCCCAATGGCTGATACTATTGCACATCTTTAGATGTTGTAAATCACCATCTATAATCCTCTTCTGTGAAATGTCTCTTGCCTATTTTGTAATTAAATTTTTAACTGTTGAGTTCAGAGAGGTTTTTTAAAATACATTGTGAACACTAGTCTATTTACAGATATGAAGTTTATAAGTATTTCCTTTCACTCTGTAGCTTGTCTTTTCCTCCTCTAAACAGGGTCTTTCACAGAGCAAAAGGTTTTAATTCTGATGCTATCTAATTATCCATTTTCAGTGTCAAGGCTAAGAACTCTGCCTAATCCTGAATTGTGACAATTTTCTACTCTGTTTTTATCTAAACATTTTGTAAAAGAATTGATTTAAATGTATGTTGCTTTTTGAATTAATTTTTTGTATACAGTGTGAGAGTTAAGGTGAGATTTATTTTTATGTCTGTGGGTGTCCAATTGCTTCAATAACTTTTGTTAAAAGGACTATCTTTTCTTCAATTGAATTGTTTTTGCACCTTTATCAAAAAAACATTCTACATACTTTTGTGGATCTATTTCTTGGTTCCCCATTCTGTTGCATTGATCTCTGTGCCTGCTTTCTGCCAGTAACACAGTTTTGATTACTGTTGCTATGTAATAAGTCTTAAAATTGGGTAGACTGATTCCTTCAACTTTATTCCCATGCTTCAAATTGTTTTGGCTATTCTAGTTCCTTTGCCTTCTCATTTAAGTTTTAGAATAATATTGTGAATAGCCATCAAAAATCTTGCTGGAATTGTGAGAAAAATTCTGTTAAATACATATATCAATTTAAGAAGAATTGACACCTTTACTGTGTGGAATCTTCCAATTTATTCATATAGTATGTCTCTTCATTTGGTTACATGTTCTTTGATTTCTTCCCTCAGCTTTTTATAGTTTTCAGCACATGATTTTGTACATGTTTTGTTAGACTTATACCTAAGTATTTAATGTCTAAGTGTAAGTGGTATTGTATTATTAATTTTGTTGTCCACTTGTTCATTGCTATTATATAAATACAAAAATATAATTAATTTTCATGTGTTTATCTTATATCTTTGAAAATTTGATGAACTTGTTAGCTTAAAAATTTTTTTATAGATTACTTGGGATTCTCTTTGTAGAGAGACAATTATGTCATCTGCAAATAGGCACAGTTTTATTTCTTTCTTTGTAATCCATATGCCCTTTATTTTCTTTTCTTGTCTCATTGCACTGGTTGGAATTTTTAGCACCATGTGGAAAACAGTGCTTAGAGTGAATATTCAGCCCTGGCTGGTTGGCTCAGTGGTACAACATTGGCCCTGCATGTGGATGTCCTGGGTTTGATTCCCAATCAGGGCACACAGGAGAAGCAATCACCTGCTTCTCCACTCCTCCCCCTCCTCCTTCCTCTCTTTCTCTCTCTCTCTCTCTCTCTCTCTCTCTCCCTCCCTCTTCCTCCCACAGCCATGGCTCCATTAGTTCAAGCGCATCAGCCCTGAGTGCTGAGGATGATTCCATGGAGCCTCTACCTCAGGCTCTAAAAATAGCTTGGTTGTGAGCATGGCCCCAGATGGGAAAAGCATCGGCCCCAGACAGAAGTTGCCAGTTGGATCCCAGTTGGGGCACATGCATAAGTCTGTCTCTCTATCTCCTTTTCTCTCACTTGGAAATTGAAAAAGGAGAAAAAAGAGTTAATACTCTTGCCTTGTTTCCTGGTCTTAGGGGGAAATCATTTAATTTTTCATTATTGATTATAACGCTAGCTATAAGTTTGAAGATGCTTTTTATCAATTGGAGAAGTTTCAGTCTTTTTTTCTGACAGTTTTTTTTTTAACATGAATGAATTTTGAATTTTGTTAAATGCTCTTCTCCTTTGGTTCATATGAACATGTGAATTTTTTCTTCTTTTGTCTGTTTATATGCTGAATTGATTGATTTTCAAATATTAAACCAGCATTGCATCCCTGGAATAAACTGCTCTTGGTCATGGTGTATATTTCCTTTATATATTGCTGAATTTTTTTGCTAATATTTTGTTAAGGGTTGTTGAGTTGGGGTATTGGTCTGTAGTGTGTGTGTGTGTGTGTGTGTGTGTGTATGTGTGTGTGTGTCTGGTTTCCTGATCACAGTAATACTAGCTTCATAAAATGTATTGGGAAATGTTTCTTTCTCTTTTATTTTTTAGAAGAGATTGTGTAGAATTAGTGTTAATTCTTTTTTTTTTTTTTTTTTTTTATAATTTTTTTTTTCATTTTTCTGAAGCTGGAAACAGGGAGAGACAGTCAGACAGACTCCCGCATGCGCCCGACCAGGATCCACCCGGCACGCCCACCATGGGGCGACGCTCTGCCCACCAGGGGGCGATGCTCTGCCCATCCTGGGCGTCGCCATGTTGCGACCAGAGCCACTCTAGCGCCTGGGGCAGAGGCCACAGAGCCATCCCCAGTGCCTGGGCCATCTTTGCTCCAATGGAGCCTTGGCTGCGGGAGGGGAAGAGAGAGACAGAGAGGAAAGCGCGGCGGAGGGGTGGAGAAGCAAATGGGCACTTCTCCTGTGTGCCCTGGCCGGGAATCGAACCCGGGTCCTCCGCACGCTAGGCCGACGCTCTACCGCTGAGCCAACCGGCCAGGGCGTGTTAATTCTTATTTAAATGTTTTGTAGTATTCCCCAGTGAAACCATCTGGCTCTGGAGATTTCTTTTGTGGGAGTTTTAGAATTATAAAAATAATTATCTTAGTTATAAGGCTATTTAGGTTTTAAATTTCAGATTGAATTGTGGTGGTTTCTTTTCAAGAAAGTTCTCCATATCATCTAAATTTCCAAATTTACATATATGTGTGTAGAGTTGGATTTAGTTTTCCTTTATTACCTTTTTAATGTGTGTACGATCTGTAGTGGTGTCTCATGTTTCATTCTTGACGCCTTCTCACAGCCTGGTAAGAATGGAAGTCGTGGCTCTTTACGTGGCCTTTGCTGGCTGGGTGGAGATAGGGCCACAGTGTTTTTCTGTGGTGTTGGCTAGAGTAGAGCCATTATTGACTTAATGTTTTCTGTATTGTTAGGTTGCCTTTTTTGTTGTTGTTGTTGTTTTGCTGAAGAAAATGGGTTTTGTTGGGGCTTTGTCTGTGTCCCTTCATGTTTCCAGATTTCTGGCTCTTTTGTTTTCAAGTCTAAGATCTATGAGGCTAATAATAACAATAACAACAATAACCAACCACTTGTTCCTTGGGGATGAGGTCCCTAACAGGTCTGGTTTTTTTTCTCTACTTTTTGGTCTTCTTATGTTTGCTTTATATGTAATGTCCAAGGCTTTTTATTGTACTTAGTGGGAGATATAGAGAAAACTACATTTCTTCCATCTTTCTGGAGGTGTGGAAGTCAAGACTTTTCACTTTTAAGTAACCTGGTTGTTGTTTCATAGGATCTGTTACATTAGGAAGTTTACAGTTAAGCTGAGGGAACACAATTAACACATGAACTAGGGATTGGTATAAGACAAATTTATTTTAGTGCTAACCTGGGAGCTATCAGAACATCATGACAGAAAGAATTCGAAAAAGAAAGAGAACAGATAACAAAGACAGGACAGACATCCGTATGTTCACATAGAGTGTAAACTGTTTTGTTTGAATGGTCAAATGAGTACTCCTACTTCAACACTTGGAGGTTTGAAAATTAACTGATAACTATATGACTTATTTAGTCCTTTTCATCTGCATAGACAAGACTTATTTCCATGGTATCACCACCATACTCAATTCTATCAACTTATTTAGTAGGTTTGTTCAGAGATTAGTATCACAGTAAGTCATATTACATAAATGATGTTTTGGGGATGTAGACTGAGTCTCTAATGATACAGAGCCAAATTCCAGATGGATAAAGACATCTATTTTAAGATAGAAAAATTCACTAATCTTTCAGATATTTCCAAAGCGATATTTTGATTTGCTCTGGACATGCTGAAGTCTAAGTTTTTCCATTTTTATTGAGGGGTATTCAGGTGGGTTGGCACTGTGTTAAAGATGGCCTCGGTCTCACATAACTTTGAGAGACAAAGGCTGCATGTATCGTTGGCATAGCATGGGTGTTGCTTTAAGCAGTGAGTATGTCAGGCTTGGCAGATGCACTCCTCTGGGGCCCCTTGGCTTCATTCTTGCCTTTCTGCTCAGTCCCCCTGCAGCCTTCCTCTCTCTGCTGCTTCCTGAAAAGGGTAGACATTTTGAGACCTTCAGATGATTAGGTTCTCCTCTGTACATGTTCCTCTCTCTAATACAGGCCAAGTCTTTTTTTTTTTTTTTTTTGTATTTTTCCGAAGCTGGAAATGGGGAGAGACAGTCAGACAGACTCCCGCATGCGCCCGACTGGGACCCACCCGGCACGCCCACCAGGGGCAACGCTCTGCCCACCAGGGGGCGATGCTCTGCCCCTCTGGGGCGTCACTCGGCCGTGACCAGAGCCACTCTAGCGCCTGGGGCAGAGGCCAAGGAGCCATCCCCAGCGCCCGGGCCATCTTTGCTCCAGTTGAGCCTCGGCTGCGGGAGGGGAAGAGAGAGACAGAGAGGAAGGAGGGGGGTGGGGTGGAGAAGCAAATGGGCGCTTCTCCTATGTGCCCTGGCCGGGAATTCAACCCGGGTCCCCCGCATGCCAGGCTGACGCTCTACCACTGAGCCAACCGGCCAGGGCCACAGGCCAAGTCTTAATCTAGACATTTAACCTCCTGTTTCACTGTCTCAAACTATAAAATAGTAAGAGTAATGCCTGTAGCCTCCCCCCCAGTCAAAAAAAAAATAGTCCTAGCAAAATTTACAAAAATAGTCACTTTGGTTGGGGAAGATTCAGCTGACCCAGAAATGAAAGCCTGTGCTTTCTCATGACTGTCTTCACCGAATACTGTTCCTTAGGTGTCACCCTGCCTGTCTGTGAGTCTTATGTTCTAGGAACTATCTTGCAGGAATAAGAGAGACATTATTGATAAAATATATTTACCCTTTAAGAGGATAATCATGTGGGCCTATCCTATGAATATAATAGTGTAGGACAGGGGTCGGGAACCTATGGCTCGTGAGAAATCTTTAATGAAAAGATTTTTTTGATGACTGCATCTGG
Source organism: Saccopteryx leptura (assembly GCF_036850995.1). Taxonomy (NCBI): domain Eukaryota; kingdom Metazoa; phylum Chordata; class Mammalia; order Chiroptera; family Emballonuridae; genus Saccopteryx; species Saccopteryx leptura. Next base: position 115,476,649 of record NC_089504.1, read on the forward strand.
CTCACAGACAAATCTTTAATAAAAAAAATAATGTTAAAAATATAAAACATTCTCATGTATTACAATCCATTCATTTCCTACCACTCATGTTCATGGTTGCGGGTGGCTGGAGCCAATCACAGCTGTCCTCCGGGACAACACCAAATTTTTATTGGATAATGCATAAGGTACACAGGTCATTGTATGGCTCTCACGGAATTACATTTTAAAATATGTGGCGTTCATGGCTCTCTCAGCCAAAAAGTCTCCCGACCCCTGGTGTAGGATAAGATTGTTATCCACTTAGGAATTGCAGTCAGTTATAAAAAGAAACCTTGAGAAAAAGAAGGCAGCTTAAATAAATAGGTTTATTTTTTCTTACATAAAAGAGATCCATCCAGAGGTAGGCAGTCTCAGGTTAGAATGGCAGTTCAATAATGCCATTAATATACCCTGCTCTATTGTCATTTTCAGGATAGCTTCTGGTGACAAATGACTGTTGGAAGTCCAGTCACCACATCTACATTCCAACTATTAAGATAGTGAAGAGAAGAAACAAAAAGCATATACCAGCTCAGTTAGTCCCTGTTTTGTAAGAACTCTCCCGAAGTCTCACAAAGAACTTCTACTTATAAATTGCCCCCAAGTTAGCCACATGGTTCCCTGTTTTCAGGTGGGGGTGGCAGATGACATTTGTTTTGCTTAAGCCTGTTGTCACCCCTACACCCAACAGGGCTGTTAGTAAAAAGAAGGAAAAAGTGGGTATTTGGTAGACAATTATAGTCTCTACAATAATGCTACCAATTAATTCACACCATTTTTGCTTTAACTAAGGATTTCAAATAGTCATGACTTTGAAAGTAAATGTGCATATCCATGATAATATTACTTCATTCAAAGTTAGAATGTTCTCAGGTTGCCAGGCTGGCTGCTGGGAAAATCTGGGGATTCGAGTGGCTGAATTAAAGGGCAGAAAATATTGGCTCTCCTTCACAAATTCCTATTTGTCCCCAGAACTGGTTCAGTCCTAAACCTAATTTCTAACAATGTTCACCCATTCACTTTATATACCATTTTACCATACAAAACACTTTGATGGTCACGACCCCATTTACTCCCCTTCACATCCCAGTTATCTGCCCTGGTGTTATCTCCACTTTGCAGGTGAAGGAGATAGGACTCAGATTTAGCATGACTGCCCGCGGCCACATTGTGGCAGGGCTGCGGCTCTCAGTTTTCTGACTACAAACTCCAACCTCCTTCGTTGACACTGTCTAGCTAATGACACCTATTTATCCATGCATATTTTCTAATGTGATGAACACAAATTTGTCTCTACAGTCTCATTTGGTGCCATGTGAAGGAGACAGAAGGTTCCTACCATTGCCATTATATTATACTGTTGAAACTGAGAGGTAACAGTTACACAGAAGGTGGCCTAAGGTGGGACTCACAACAAAGCCCTTTATTTTGGGATGACTTCCTCAGAAGGGCAGGAGTCCCTCATCGGAAAGCCCTCCTCACATGTTCACACTGACCATCCAACCCAGTCTGGGAGTTGGGGGGGTTGTTTCTTTCTCCTCCCAGCCACTTCCCATGAAAAGCTATGAGCCCCCTGCACTCCTCCTGCCCCTCCCCCTGCAGGATGCCCCAGCCCCCCTGTACTCCTCCTGACCCCCCCTGCAGGATGCCCCAGCCCCCCTGCACTCCTCCTGCCCCCCCTGCAGGATGCCCCAGCCCCTCTGCACTCCTCCTGCCCCCCCCTGCAGGATGCCCCAGCCCCCTGCACTCCTCCTGCCCCTCCCCCTGCAGGATGCCCCAGCCCCCCTGCACTCCTCCTGCCCCCCCCTGCAGGATGCCCCAGCCCCCTGCACTCCTCCTGTCCCTCCCCCTGCAGGATGCCCCAGCCCCCCTGCACTCCTCCTGCCCCCCCCTGCAGGATGCCCCAGCCCCCTGCACTCCTCCTGCCCCTCCCCCTGCAGGATGCCCCAGCCCCCCTGCACTCCTCCTGCCCCCCCCTGCAGGATGCCCCAGCCCCCTGCACTCCTCCTGCCCCTCCCCCTGCAGGATGCCCCAGCCCCCCTGCACTCCTCCTGCCCCCCCCTGCAGGATGCCCCAGCCCCCTGCACTCCTCCTGCCCCTCCCCCTGCAGGATGCCCCAGCCCCCCTGCACTCCTCCTGCCCCCCCCTGCAGGATGCCCCAGCCCCCTGCACTCCTCCTGCCCCTCCCCCTGCAGGATGCCCCAGCCCCCCTGCACTCCTCCTGCCCCCCCTGCAGGATGCCCCAGCCCCCCTGCACTCCTCCTGCCCCCCCTGCAGGATGCCCCAGCCCCCTGCACTCCTCCTGCCTCCCCCTGCAGGATGCCCCAGCCCCCCTGCACTCCTCCTGCCCCCCCCTGCAGGATGCCCCAGCCCCCTGCACTCCTCCTGCCTCCCCCTGCAGGATGCCCCAGCCCCCCTGCACTCCTCCTGCCCCCCCCCTGCAGGATGCCCCAGCCCCCTGCACTCCTCCTGCCCCCCCCTGCAGGATGCCCCAGCCCCCCTGCACTCCTCCTGCCCCCCCTGCAGGATGCCCCAGCCCCCTGCACTCCTCCTGCCTCCCCCTGCAGGATGCCCCAGCCCCCCTGCACTCCTCCTGCCCCCCCCTGCAGGATGCCCCAGCCCCCTGCACTCCTCCTGCCCCTCCCCCTGCAGGATGCCCCAGCCCCCCTGCACTCCTCCTGCCCCCCCCTGCAGGATGCCCCAGCCCCCCTGCACTCCTCCTGCCCCTCCCCCTGCAGGATGCCCCAGCCCCCCTGCACTCCTCCTGCCTCCCCCTGCAGGATGCCCCAGCCCCCCTGTACTCCTCCTGCCCCCCCCCCCGCAGGATGCCCCAGCCCCCTGCACTCCTGGTGTCCTGCCCCCCCTGCAGGATGCCCCAGCCCCCCTGCACTCCTCCTGCCTCCCCCTGCAGGATGCCCCAGCCCCCCTGCACTCCTCCTGCCCCCCTGCAGGATGCCCCAGCCCCCTGACTCCTCCTGTCCCCCCCGCAGGATGCCCCAGCCCCCCTGCACTCCTCCTACCCCCCCCCACAGGATGCCCCAGCCCCCTGCACTCCTCCTGCCCCCCCCTGCAGGATGCCCCAGCCCCCCTGCACTCCTCCTGCCCCTCCCCCTGCAGGATGCCCCAGCCCCCCTGCACTCCTCCTGCCCCTCCCCCTGCAGGATGCCCCAGCCCCCTGCACTCCTCCTGCCTCCCCCTGCAGGATGCCCCAGCCCCCCTGCACTCCTCCTGCCCCCCTGCAGGATGCCCCAGCCCCCTGCACTCCTCCTGCCCCTCCCCCTGCAGGATGCCCCAGCCCCCCTGCACTCCTCCTGCCCCTCCCCCTGCAGGATGCCCCAGCCCCCCTGCACTCCTCCTGCCCCCCCCTGCAGGATGCCCCAGCCCCCTGCACTCCTCCTGCCCCCCCCTGCAGGATGCCCCAGCCCCCCTGCACTCCTCCTGCCCCCCTGCAGGATGCCCCAGCCCCCTGACTCCTCCTGTCCCCCCCGCAGGATGCCCCAGCCCCTCTGCACTTCAGCCCCCCCGCAGGATGCCCCACCAGACTCTCTACTAACAGCCCTGTTGGGTGTAGGGGTGACAACAGGCTTAGGCAAAACAAATGCCATTTGCCACCCCTACCTGAAAACAGGGAACCATGTGGCTAACTTGGGGCCAGTTTATAAGTAGAAGATCTTTGTGAGCCTTAAGGAGAGTTCTTACAAAACAGGGACTAACTGAGCTGGTATATGCTTTTTGCTTCTTCTCTTCACTATCTTAATAGCTGAAATGTAGACGTTGTGGCTGGAGTTCCAATAGGCATTTTGTCACCAGAAATCCCATGAAGGAGGAAAAAGTGTCCCCAAAGGGTTGCCCTGAGAAATGTTTTCTTTTCCTGGGAGATATATTTGACACCAGATAAAGGTGCCGTGTGGAAAACTAGCTCTCCAGTGTGATGCCCAGTGTTACCGCTGACTTCCCCCTCCCTCGCCCCCCACCCCCACACGCACACCATGTACTCAAGGACAGCTCGCTGTAACATTGACTCCCCTCCATGGGGACCTGCTTTCCAGAAAGCATTTTTCTCTGGGACACCATCTTGTGTGCCCTTTCAGCTCGGTATCACCAGGCCCTGCTGTTCCTCCAAATGGATGAAAGCTCCAAGCCTTGCTCACAAGTGTTTTCTGAGGAAGGGCATATCTTGAGATAAGCTTGCTTTGGACACCTCTTGGTAATAGTGACCTAAATTCCTGAAAACTTGTGAAAAACCCTTAACTTCTAGCCCAATTGTCACCAGTGCCAGTGGCAGCCTATTTGGTTTTCCTAACGCCCTCCTCCTGCCTTGCTAGAAGGAGCCCCCCTCAGGCGCTCAGAGTCTGCACAGAGACTCCACCTGTCCTGCGCTTTCTGACCTAGAGAGGTGTGCTAGTGTCAAAAGATAAACAACTGGTTTCTAGAAGAGGTCAACGCTGTATATAAGTAACCAACTTGAGTATCGTGTGGCAAATAAGACAAGCAAGTCCATTTCCACTTCTTCCCAAAACTCCTTGATCTGCTCAATGCATAACAACCCTCGGTAAATTTGGACTGCTCATTGACAATGTGGCTCATACCCAAGCTGCTTTGTTTGGTTCGTGAAGGTCTCCTGACTGTATAGTGTTGGTCAGGTGTTCCCACACCTGCCAGCCCTCAGCCTTACAAATCTATGGCGACCTCAGCCCGCGCAGTGGGCTGCACAGGGATCTGCCCGTCTAGCCTTGGAATATGTGCTTGTTGACATGTGTCATCATTCAATAAACTACCATTTGCCTTGGCAGTGTGCTGCTTAATTTGTATACATGCTTTTATTTTAGTATTCCCAGCATTCCACGAAGAAGATATTATTATCCCTACTTCAAAAACGAGCAAAGTTAAGTTGCGTGATAATTTAGCAATTTCCCAATGTCACCCAAAACCAAGATTTGAACTCACGTTGGTGTGGAAGCTATGTGGGAACAGCCCTGCAGCAGTCTGTCCTGCCTGTGCTCAGCACAAGTCCTGTCGTGCTCGTGCAAGTGCGTCACACCTTCAGGGACTCCTCTTGTGCTGCCTTGGTTTCCCAAATCTGTGGTGGCCTTTCTGCCGAATAGGTGATGCAGGATAAGAATGACTTCCTTTGTCTATAAATAAGTCTTGCTCTAAGAAGAATGCCCAGCCAGCCAGGGGAATTCTAAAAGCCCCGTCCTATCACCGCCATGGTGTTCAGCCTGCTCTCTGCCCCCTTGTCCACTTCCTCCAGGCATTCCCTTCCACCTCTGGCCTGGGACAGCTGGTAAAGTGTCACTTCCTTCAATTAAGGAAAAGGGCCTCCGTCGATTCCGAATAGCAGAATGGTCATCCAAGAACGCTTACAAAACACTCTCCGAATCCCTCATGTGCTAAGCAATCCAGACCAGCTGGGTGCCGGTTTCCTCCCAAAGCTCATAAAGCTGGGGCTATTAAGAGGAAAGGGCTTGGCACCACAGAGTTGGGGTGGAGCTCAGCTCAGAGCTCTGCAGAAGCTGCCCGAGCCTGACTGACCTCCTCCCTCTGTCCCTGTGCCCGCGTGCCCCCGTGCCCCAGATGTGGGTGCCTCTCCTGCTTCTCAGTACAGTGCCAGAATGCTGTGGGTCAGTGGTCAGGTTCTGGCTGGTTTCAGTTTCTTTCCTGAGATCTTGCAAAGGAGGAAGTGGAGCTTAAATAGAAAAGACTGGGGATAAAGAGATTGCAGATGGAAGCCCCGGGTGAGGGAATGGTTTCACTGGTTCCAGACTTCCCTGAAGGTCCTGGGAAGTTGCGAGTCCGCATGCAAACCACTCACAGCAGCCCCAGCCCAGGAGGCTGCCGGCTTCTTCCCCACTCCAGCAGTAGGCGTGTGCTTAGGAAGTGGAATGACAAAGTTACCCTGCGTGTAAACCATAACTAGGAAAATAAATTTCTGTGAAGACATATATCACGGAATTTCAGTGCCAGAGGAAACCTTAAAATACATGTATTATAATGATATCAAAACTAATAGAAATCAGCCCTGGCCGGTTGGCTCAGCGGTAGAGCGTCGGCCTGGCGTGCGGGGGACCCGGGTTCGATTCCCGGCCAGGGCACATAGGAGAAGCGCCCATTTGCTTCTCCACCCCCCCCTCCTTCCTCTCTGTCTCTCTCTTCCCCTCCCGCAGCCAAGGCTCCATTGGAGCAAAGATGGCCCGGGCGCTGAGCATGGCTCCTTGGCCTCTGCCCCAGGCGCTAGAGTGGCTCTGGTCGCGGCAGAGCGACGCCCCCTGGTGGACAGAGCGTCGCCCCTGGTGGGCGTGCCGGGTGGATCCCGGTCAGGCGCATGCGGGAGTCTGTCTGACTGTCTCTCCCCGTTTCCAGCTTCAGAAAAATACAAAAAAAAAAAAAAAAAAAAAAAACTAATAGAAATCATATTCAGGTCATCTATTCCCTCTTCTGTAGCACTGGGAATTGATTAAGTGGTAGCATCACCCTCTCTCTGAAGACCACCGTTTACTCTCATAAGAATCATAGTATCGTTCCACCAAGACCCTTATGGAGTAGAAGGAAGGCAGGAATTGTTAGCCTAATTTTTGCAGACTTGGTAACTGGTACGCAAAGTATGTAGCTTTGCCGAAGTCACAGGGTAAGCACAGAGGAACTGGAATACAGCTCAGGTTCCTAACCCCCGACTCAGGGCTGAGCACACACATCACAGGGAACTCAGGATTATAACAATACCCACCTCTAAATAAAACACAGGTGCTTCTTGTCACAAAGCACAATTAGAACACAAAAAAGACCACATGGGTTATAGTTGCTGCTATATGTAAAATCTTAGAATAAATAATCAAAAATGAAAAGACATCTTTAAGTTCTTGTAAAGCCAGCGGCCACGGCCAGGGCCACCATCACAGCAGCCCGGCCCATGCAGGTTCGCATTGGATTCGGACAGTCGGTAAAGAAACAACGGAGCCAAAAACTGATAGGCCATTTTCTTTAATTCTAGCTTGCACCCGGCGGGCAAGTAAAAACACACACTGGGCTCCAAAACCCACTCACATTCAGTGCTCACAAAGCCACTGACTTATCCGAGTTTCCTAGAATCAAAGGTTTCTAGCTCACCAGCCTTATTCTCCTCAGTTCCCCATCTCCTTCCTTATCCCAGATGCAAACTCTACACAAACTGGCATCTCACTCAGCACTCCGCCATCTTGGCTGCTTTTCCTGGCCTACTCCACGTGGCCTCCTTCTGCTGCTGGCTCTACTCTCTCATGCTAATCTCAGGAACCAAGAGCGCAAACTCCCGCTCCGTCCCCATTTTATAGTGTAGAAATCCAAACTCTTAATCCAATATACAAAACAGGGAAGTCTCTAATACAAAGTCACTTCTCTGAGGCATGATTGGATTGTACCGCCCCACATCAAAAAGGGTGGGAAAGGCTTAATCCCAAAACCAAGCCCCAGGCTACAAAGATTCTGCCTGCCCACAGAGACACACATTTTTTTTTTTTTTTTCCACTTTTCTGAAGCTGGAAACAGGGAGAGACAGTCAGACAGACTCCTGCATGCGCCCGACCGGGATCCACCCGGCACGCCCACCAGGGGCGACGCTCTGCCCACCAGGGGGCGATGCTCTGCCCATCCTGGGTGTCGCCATGTTGCGACCAGAGCCACTCTAGCGCTTGAGGCAGAGGCCACAGAGCCATCCCCAGCGCCCGGGCCATTTTTGCTCCAATGGAGCCTTGGCTGCGGGAGGGGAAGAGAGAGACAGAGAGGAAAGTGCGGCGGAGGGGTGGAGAAGCAAATGGGCACTTCTCCTGTGTGCCCTGGCCGGGAATCGAACCCGGGTCCTCCACACGCTAGGCCGACGCTCTACCGCTGAGCCAACCGGCCAGGGCTGAGACACACATTAATATCACCTGGGCACGGCCTCCACGTGGGCAGCGCCACTTTAACAAAGTGAGCATAATATACTTTATCCGCCCAACAGTTCTCCTTTTCAAAGTGTAGCTGTTAGAGAATCCCCATGTCACTTATCTCCAGGTTCTTCCTCAATCCTTTGACACTAAAGCCTTTCTTTCTGGAAGACCATTCTGTGGGTTCCGCTGCTGGTGGCTGTTCACCAGCTGATCCAGCCAGGTCCACGCCAGCTGGTGGCTCTCCCTAGGACTTGAGTAGTTCTCCAACATCACTTTAGTCAATCTGGTTAGATTTCACATCTTTTGCAAGGTTTGCAATTTTATTTCGTGAAGATACACTTGTAGTAAAAAGGAATATTTGAAGGTGAACTAATTTTAAAAGAGATCATTTCATTAATGAGTCTTTTTGTGTTGGGATGGCTTTTTCCTTCCGGCTTATCTCATAGCTCAAGCATGGGGAACAAGAAGTTTTTTGATGACCAGTACTGTTCCTCCACATCCTTCCTCATTCCTGGCCGGCCTCAGGGAGGTACAGTTAGGGGGGGATATTTATGAAGGGGGGTATCTAAGCTTGCAACTGCAGTCCTCGTCCCTCCTCGGTCATCTCCAGACCCTGAATAACTGGTGTGGATTCTGGCCAGGAGTAAGTGGTCTCAGACCCCTACTTTTATTTTCATAGGACATTATTTCTAAAAGTCTGCATTTTCTCGGTCGCATTGTTATTTTCCGCAGTCCTCCCCTTGGGGACATTAGGCCAGGTTAGGACTAGTGATGCACAGGTAGAGAGAGGGAAGGCAGAGTCTTGTCATTCCAGGCCAGAATGTGATGCTTTCTCTCCACCACTTCATTCATTTACTCATTCACTCACTCACTCATTCACTCCTTCTATAAATGTGGACTGAGTGACCTGGAAGAAAGCAGTTTCCCTCATAAATCAGGTAGCATGTAATCCTTTCATATATTCAAGTAATTATCTACCCAAGAGACATTTATTGAACAGCTAATAAGTGATAAGCATAATTCTAAGTGTTGTGGAGGTAGAAATGGGTATAACATAGTTGTTATTCCAAGGAACTTAAAACGTAGTTGAAGAGAATGAATATACATGAGACATTAATTGTTACTATTAGTAGTTTCAAATAGTTATATTTAGAAAATGTATTATTTTTTTTTATAATTATGTCTGTTTCTACCTCCCAGGCGTTCTGTTAGGTGATGTGGATTAGTATTAGTAATATTTATTTTATAGATGAGGAAACTGGGGTCCAGAATAATGGGCTGGTATTTGATCGAGCCAGGTTTCTCTTTTCTGAGCCCAGTGCTCTCTCTAGAACACTCATTTCTAAACCTTTATAAAAACACCAGCATTATTATTCAGCTCTAAAACAGAATGAACTATTGATACATGCTGCAATATGTATGAACCTCAAAGACATGATAAGTGAAAGAAGCCAGACACAAAAGGTGGCACGTTGCATGGTTCGATGTGTGTGAAATGTCCAGAATAGGCAATTGTACAGAAACAGAGAGCAGATTGGGGGTTGCCAGGGGCTGGGCTGAGGAGGAATGGGGAGTCACTGCTTGATCGTGTGGGGTTTTATTTCGGGGTGATGAAAATGTTTGGGGACTTCATAGAAGTACAACATTGTGAATGTACTAAATGTCACTCAATTGATCATTTTTAAGTGGTTACATTTGTGTTATATAAATTTTACTTCAATTAAAATTAAAAAAGAATTTAAAAGGTACCAGAATTGAATAACCATACAAGAGATGATAGGAACCCAGGTATGATTAAGGCCTAGAGCCAACGGCCAAGTGCAAGGTCCTGACTTCGCTTTCGTATCCAGATTCTCCTGTGACTAAAGACCTTGGATGGATTGGTGGGCACGTTGCCGTTTCCCGTGCCCTCCCAGCCCCTGTGCTGCTCCTTTGCAGCACTTACTGGCTGTTGCATGTCTGTCTTCCTCATTAGTCTCTAAGCTTCACGAGGGCTGGGCCATCTTTTTCACCGGCTACCACCACAGTGGTTAGTGCAGAGCAGAGGCTCAGTAAATTAGAACAGTTCCGGTTCTAGTCCCCTTCTACGTCTTCGTTGCTGTGTTTCTTAAACTTCTCTGGGCCCCAGTTTCTAGGCTGCAGCTCTTTACTAAGTTGACTTCCTCAGCTCTACAGACACAATGCAACAGGCCACCCTGGTGTGGCTGCCAAGTTCTTCAAAATTGTGGATACTGCCCCAATAACAATGCCTCTGGGAATTTCATCACTGTCAGAGGACTCCATTTATTCTGGGCAAATGACACCAAGACATTATTTTTGTGGAACCAGTGGGAATTTTCAGTACCACCACCTCCCATTGTATTCTGTAAGGAAGGGGGGAATGGGGAGGATAAGCCAGACTATTTCGATCAACTCGAAGGGATTCTTTAAACTGCTTTCAAGAGCTGACAATGGAATGCTGTCAGGCCTTTAACACACTGGCCCCTTCCTGGTCAGAAAGCTTTTCTCCAGTTTGTATTGGGATTTAATCTCAGAGCAGCAAGGCAGTAGCGACCGCCCTCATTTTGTGGGTCACAAAACTGGGGTCTAAAACAAATGACTCATTCAAGACCCACTGTGAGTTGTGACGGGGCTGTGATTGGACCAGGAAGTCTGTGCACTCAGCCTGCTCTGGAATGAGCCGCCGAGTCAAACTTCGAGGGTCTCTCCTGGTGGTCTCCAGCAGACAGGGACAATCGCCATCTGGAAAAGGTTAGTTTCACTCCTGCCTGGAGGCTGGAGGATGGACTAAATGACCCCTGCAGGTCCCTTTCTTCCCTGGGCCTCTCCAATTACCTTCTCTAATTTCCAGCAAACATGCTTTCTCTAGGGAAAAATGCATCCGGGGCTCCAGCTTCCCCTGGGAGTCTGCAAATGATTTCACTTTCCAATGGGGAACATGAGCTCCATGAGAGAAAATGCTCAGCGGGCTGTCAGAAGGAAACATTGCAACAACAACACGCTATATATTTAGATCCTCCCTAGCGATTAATGCTCCTAGTGGGTGCAGCACAAAGTAGGAGGCAAACTTGAGTCCTCTGACTCCACTTCTAGGATCTAGCCCCACCCTCGGCCTTCAGGGCTCTAAATTGGTTGTTATCCAATTCATGGTGTTTGTGTGTGTGTGTGGGGGGGGGGCGGATGCCCTCCCTACCTGGCATAAGCACTTAAGGCTAAATAGGCCTCTGCACAGAGTCCTAGCTTTCTCCTTGGGAGTTCAGAGTCTTGTATACCCCGACAGTGTGGGCCACTTGCTCCCCGTTTCTTCCTGATTCTTACTTCTCTGAATTTCTATTTTCTGAACCCAACCTGGGACACAAGGCCTGACAAAGGACTTCTCTGACACTTTGGGGTTTAAGATGAACAATACTGACAGCTTCTGTTTAAAGTATTGACTCAATACTTATTTTGCTGGGTACCTTACCTGTGTCATTTTATTCTCTCCCAGCAACCACCTCAGGAAATGAAGTTCAGAGACTTTGCGTGAGTTGTCGAAGGTCACCCAGTGAGTAAGTGGCCACACGAGGATGCTGCTCTCGTCCTGCCTGACTCCACGGCTCACACCCTTCGCCACAACGCCAACTCCATGTAACCATGGGCTCTGCAGACAGTCACATGTCATTCTGACACCAAAACATGGGCATTTCCTAGAACTTTTTATTTTTTAAGTTTTTTATATTGAAAATGTTTAATCATACAGAAAAGTCACAGACTAAGAAATGAATTCCCATCCCCCAGGTTCAACAATTACATCTTGCCACACTTACTTCATCTGGCCATTTCCTCTTTCTTTCTTTCTTTCTTTCTTTCTTTCTTTCTTTCTTTCTTTCTTTCTCCCTCTCTTTCTTTTTTTTCTATAGTACTTTAAAGAAAATTCCTGACATTGTGTCATTTTGTCCCTAAATACTTCCATATGTAGCTCTCTCTGAAAAGGGGGGAGGAGGAATTTCCTACCGACTCACAAAACCGAACACCTTGCATAGTTAAAAGTTTCTTAATATCATCTAGTTTCACCAGTTCAACTCTTAATTTCTCCTCGGGTCTCAAAAAATGCCTTTTATCAATTCAGCTTATTTAAATAATGATCCCAACAGGACCCACATACTGCATTGTGTGATATGTCTCCTGGTCTCTTAATTTAGAATCTTTTTTCTGTTCTGTGTCACTGATTGTTAAAGGGGCTGTGTCCGCTGCCCTGCCATGTGTCGCACTTGGGGCATGCCCACTGACTGCCTGTGGAGTCCTTAAATCACTCTTCCGTCCCCTGTACTCCTGTAACGCTACAGATTTAAAGGCTTATGAGGTTCAGTGTTGAGCGAGAAGACCACGTAAACGGTGCTGTGTCCTGTTCATCACATCACCCCAGAGGCACACAGCACCTACTTGTCCTGGCTTTAGTGCTGTGCACTAAATGTGTTTAAATGAGTCTCGGGTATTTTGATGGCTTATAGAGACAAAAAAGAATCTTTCAATTCTACTTTGTTTTTGATTATTTAGACCATCTGCTATTCTCTTGAGTGCCAGGTTTGAAGATTAATCCTAGTTACTTGGGAAAACCACAGGTTGGTTTTTTTTTTTCACTTTCTTTTCTTCAATAGGGCTGTGGCCTCTGGTATCCCAAAGCCTCCTTTGCATAGGAAAAAACCATCACTCTCTTCTTTTTTTTTAAGAGGCGGGGAGACAGGGAGACAGACACCCGCATGCTCCCCAAATGGGGTCCACACAGCAAGCCTACTACTGGCAATGCTCTGCCCATTGAGGGACGCCACTTGGTAACCCAGCTATTTTTAGTACTTGAGGCAGAGGCTCCATGGAGCCATTCTCATCACCCAAGGCTAACCTGCTCGAACAAATTGAGCCATGGCTGCAGAAGGGGAAGAGAGAGAGAGGGAGAAGGGATAGGGAAATGGGTGAAGAAGCAGATGGTCACTTCTCCTGTATGCTCTAACTAGGAATTGAACCTGAGACATCCACATGCCAGGCCAATGCTCTACAACTGACTCAACTGGCCAGGGCCAGAACCATCACTCTTAAGGTGTAATGGAGCAGCTCTTGCCCATGACAGGTGCAAGCACATTTTCCCTGGAATGACTTCCTGTGGGTGTGGTCCACATTCATGAGTTAATAATCCAGGTATCAGAAGGTGCCTGGCTGACTCTGGCACCTGAGTGGCATGTCAGAGATGGGAATTGTGAACCAAGCCCAGGAAGAGTCAGGCAGGGAGGCAACTTAAAGACCCAGAGGAAAGAGAACATGAAGAAATTCTGGTTCTCTCAGAGAAAGGAAACAGGAGGAGACAGAAAGTTGGCAGCACTTGGTCTAAGAAAAAAGTGAGCTAAGAAGTCTCTCCACAAGGAACTTAATTCAGAATGAGGACTTCTAGCAAATCATGAGAAGAGTGCTTAAAACTTAGAATGATAGAGTCCTCAGATGAAAGGGCCCTTAACTCATCTATCCAGTCCAACCCCCTCAGAGAATAGGAGTCACTTATTTAAGGTGACGGGTTATAGTTGGAACAAGAACCTATTGGCTTGGTTCTCACCAAACCCTCCCACTCCACCGCACTGCACTGTCTTTTGACCACATGGAGCAGTGGTGGGAGTGGGGAGAAGTCGGGCTGGCCCGAGGTGGACGCGATCAGAACTGTGAAACCAGACGCCATTTGTGGTAAACCAACTGGAGCAGGACTTCTGTGACTAAGCCGTATGTCTATAATTTGCTTAAGTCCTTACAGCTTGTGCCCTGTTACTCCTCTCACTGTGTGAACTGCTTGGTACAGATGATGATGTGCTATGGACAAGAGTGACCACAGAAGGTGTGGGTACAGCCAGGCAGTTCCATGGTCTAGGTTTAGAAAGTGATACCACTGCACACTCTTACCCATTGTCTTATTTCAGCAGTTAAGGCTGAAGGACAGGATTCAACCGAGATGCTCCCATGAATGGTGGGGTTGCTGGTTGTTTCTTGGTAAGTGATGCTCTACTTGAGTGCTGAGACCTTGAATCAGTTACCTATATCTTCTTAACACTCAACAGAGGAAGAAGCACATAACAATAAATGATATTTAATAAATATGATGAGCTGAATGAATGAATCAATACCCATCTTAAGAGGTCCACCACGTTAACTACATACTTATATCTTCATCCATACTCCTCACTGAACTCAGCATTGTGTCCCAGAACAGTGGTCTTCAGAGGGTGCCTACTTACTCAGTCCCCACCCTACAAACACACACACAAAATTTTAAAAATTAGGTATTTTCTCTTTCACTTGTCATTTAACATACAAAAGTTTACATTGAACGTTTAAATATATAGTTGCAATGGATATAATTGACAGAGAGTTATAATTATTGGCATTTTAAAATAGAACTCTTAAGTCACACTTCTATATGTATCCAATTGAAAATAGTTTCCATAATTATTTGAAACAACATTCTTTTAATTTATGAACAAATTTTTCTTTATGGTTGGAAATTTATATTATTTCCTTTTCTCTTTGATATTATATTTCTACATCACCTGTTAGAATTTTCTTCATCAAAAATGTGTTCAGAAACATATTTTTCAAAGTTTTTATAACTGTATTCTAATTTTCAAAATTAGTATTCTGTATTAAGTTATTATTAGTACATAATCGATCAACACAACATAAAATATACATTTTGAAAAGAAAAATTTTAAATATAAAAAGAAACAATATAGATCATATTCTGGGTCATAAACCTCAATAAATTTAAAAGAATTAAAATAATAAAGGCTCTTTTCTCCAACAACAGTGGAATCAAACTAGAAATTAATAACAGAACGATAACAGGAAATATCAAAAACACTTCTACATAATCCATGGGAAGAGAAGAAGTCTCAAAGGAAACCAAAAATACATTGAACTGATAGAAAATGCATATACAACATACTAAAAGTTTTGAGGCCAACTAAATAGTGCTGAGAAGAAAATATGTAGCACTAAATACTTATATTTAAAAAAATGAAAGTCTCATATCAGTAACCAAATCATCCACATCAAGTGCCTAGAAACTGAAGAGCAAATAAACCCGAGGGCAAGCAGAAGGAAGGAAATTAAAATAAAGAGAAGAGCAGAAATCAATGCAATTTGAAAACCAAAAACAATAGAGAAAATCTATGAAATAAAGAGCTAGTTCTTTGGAAAGATTGATAAAATTGACAAACCTCCAGAAAGACTGACAAAGAAAAAGAAAATACACACATGATCAGTATAAGGAATAAAACTGGGGCTATCAGTACAGAGCCTAAAGACATCAAATGATAATAAAGGAATTCTACAACCTACTCTCATAAACTTGACAACAAAAAAAGAACCACACAAACTTACAAAAAACTACAGCGCATCCAGATAATCTGGATAACCATTAAACTACTAAATTTGTAATTTTGTAACTCCCCCTCAAATATCTTCAGACCCAAATAATTTCACTAAAGAATTTTACCAAACATTTAAAAAAGAATTAACACCAATTCTACACAATCTCTTCCAGAAAACAGAAGAGGAAGAAACACAATTCAATTCATTGTATGAAGCTTGTAGCATGATAGTAAAATGAGACAATACAGAAATAAAGAAAACTATAAGCCAGCCTGGCCTGTGGTGGCACAATGGATAAATCGTTCATCTGGAACACTGAGGTCGCTGGTTTGAAATTCTGGGCTTGCCTGGTCAAGGCACATATTGGAGTTGATGCTTCCTGCTCCTCTCCCCTTCTCTCTCTCTCTCTCTCTCTCTCTTCCATTTTCTGAAATGAATATATAAAATCTCAAAAAGAAAAAAGAAGAAAGAAAACTATAGACCAATAAGTCTCATAAACATAAACAAAAGTTCTTAATAAAACACTAACAGGTCCTGGCTGGGTAGCTCAGGTGGATAGAGAATCATCTGGAGATGCTGAGGTTGCCGGTTCAGTCCTGGTAAGGTCACATATAGGAAACTGATGTTTCTGTCTGTCTCTCTCTTTCTTTCTCTTTCTCTAAAATCAATCAAATTTTTAAAAGAGTTTTTTTTAAAAAATAAACAAACCATTGGCAAACAATTCACCAATACATAAGAGTTATACATCATGACCAAGTCGGATTTATTCCAGATACGCAAGACTGGTTCAGCATTTTAAAAATCCATCAATCAACCATATTAACAAGTTAAACAAGAAAAATTAGATGATCATATCAACGAATGCAGAAAAAGCATCTGACAAGATTCAACATCTATTCACAATAAAAAAATCCCCTGAAATTAAAAGAGAGAGAAAGAGAGACAGAGAGAGAGAGAGAGAGAGAACTTCCTCAATTTGTTGAACACTTACCTAAAACTTAGAGCTAACATAATAAGACTAAATGCTTTTCCCCCAAGATTGGGAACAAGGCAGTGCTGTCTATTTGTACTGCCTTAACCCGATCTTGTACTGGAAGTCTTTGCCAGGACAATAAGGCAAGAAAAATAAGTAGAAAGGCATATAGCTCAGAAAAAAAGTAAACTATTCCTATTTGCAGATGACATGATTGTCTATGAAGAAAATCCCAAGGAATCTAGACTGCTAGAGCTAATAAATGAGTTTGGCAAGGTCACAGAATATGAGATAAATATACAAAAGTCAATCAACTGTATTCACATATACTGGTAATAAACAAGTAGACATCAAAATTAAAAATATAATGCCACATTACAATTGCTCAAAAGACTGAAATACATATAAATCTAGCAAAACATGTATAGGACTTATACACCTAAAATTATAAAACATTGATGAAATCAGTAGATCTAAATGGAAAGACATACAATGTATTAAAAGATTCAACATAGTAAATAATGTCCATTCTATCCAACTTGATATACATGTAAAACATAAATTCTTATCAAAACTCCAGCAAGACTTTGGTAAATATTCTCAAAATTATTCTAAAAGTATATGGAAAGGCAAAGGAACAAAACACTCAGGACAATTTTGAAAAAGAAAAAGAAATTAGGAAAAATTAGTCTACCTGATTTCAAGAGTTATGGCTACAATCAACCAATAGTCAAGACTGTTGTCGATGAAAGAGCATAGACCCACAGAAAGGTGTCTAACTTCTTTTTGGACAAAGGTACAAAAAACAATAGAATGGAGGAAAGATAACTTTTTTAACAATAGGAGAAGGAACATTTAGATAGCTATAGATGTAAAAAAAAACCCAAAACCTTAACTTAAGTCTAACCCATATATAAAAATTAACTCAAAATGGATCATAGAATTATATATAAATTGTAAAACTATAATTTTTTAAGAAAAAGAGAAAATCATCAGGATCTAGGATTAAGAGTTCTTAGACTTGACACCAAAAGGGGAATCTATAGCAAAAAAACTGATACATTAGACTTTATCAAAATTTAAAACTTTTTTTTCTGCAAAAGATTTTGTTAAGAGGATAACAATCAAGTTACAGACAGGAAGATAGTATTTGCAAACTGACAATGTACTAATATCTAGAACAGGGGTCCCCAAACTACAGCCGGTGGGCCACATGCGGCCCCCTGAGGCCTTTAACCCCCCCTCCCCGTGCACTTCCTGAAGGGGCATCTCTTTCATTGGTGGTCAGTGAGTGCATCCTGTGCTCCTGGAGTACTGTATGTGGTGTCGCTCACGTACAGTACTACTTCTGGTGACGCGGGACGCACACGTCAGGGCTCCGGAAGCACGTCATTTCCCTTGTTACGGCTAGCAGTGACAAATATGGAACCAGACATTGACCATCTCGTGAGCCAAAAGCAGGCCCATAGTTCCCATTGAAATACTGGTCAGTTTGTTGATTTAAATTTACTTGATCTTTATTTTAAATATTGTATTTGTTCCCATTTTGTTTTTTTACTTTAAAATAAGATATGTGCAGTGTGCATAGAGATTTGTTCATAGTTTTTTTATAGTCCGGCCCTCCAACGGTCTGAGGGACAGTGAACTGGCCCCCTGTGTAAAAAGTTTGGGGGCCCCTGATCTAGAATGTGTAAAAATCTCCCAAAGCTTAACAGTGAAAAAAAGCAAACAACCCAATTAAAAATGGGCAAAAGACAGGAAAAGACATCTCACCAAGGAGAATATACAGATAGGAAATAAGTACATGAAAATATATTTAATCTCAGTAGCCACTAAGGAAATACAAATCAACAAGATATCATTACATACCTATTAGAATAGTTAAAATATACTTGAATCAGTAAGGCGAAGATATTGCCCCTCATCTCTCCAATTCAATATCATACTAGAAGTCCTAGCTAGTGCAATAAGACAAGAAAGTAAGTAAAAGGCATGCATATTGAGAAGGAAGAAATCAAACTTTCTTTGTTTGCAGGTGACATGTTTGTCTCTGTGGAAAGTCCCAAGGAATTCACAACAGCAGCAGCAACAACAAAAATCTTCTGGAACTAAAGAACAATTATAACCAGGTTGCAGGATACAAAATTAATATTCAGAAGCTAGTTACTTACCTATATAACAGCAATGAAGGAATGAAATTAAAAAATTAAAGACCTACCACCATTTACATTGGCATGCCCTGAAATGATATACTTAGATATTAATCTAACAAAACTTGGAAAAGATCAATATGAGGGAAACTATAAAACTCAAAAGAAATAACAGAGCTAAATAAATGGAGAGATATTTAATTTCATGGATAGAAAGATTCAATATTATTCAAATGTGAAAGTTATTCCCAAATAATCTATAAATCCAACATAATCCCAGTCAAAATCCCAGCAAGTTTCTGGGGCCATCAACAAACTGATTCTGCCTGACCAGGCGGTGGCGCAGTGGATAGAGTTTCAAACTGAGACACAGAGGACCCAGGTTCAAAACCTCAAGGTCACCTGCTTGAGCGCAGGCTCACCAGCTTGAGTGCGGGGTCATTGGCCTGAGTGTGGGATCATAGACATGACCCCAAAGTCACTGGCTTGAGCCCAAGGTTGCTAGCTTAAGCAAGGGGTCACTTGCTCTGCTGTAGCCCCCCAGTCAAGGCACATATGAGAAAGCAGTCAATGAACAATTAAGGTGCCTCAATGAAAAATTGATGCTTCTCATCTCTCTCCCTTCCTGTCTGTCTGTCCCTGTCTGTCCCTTTCTCTGTCTGTCACAAAAAGCAAACAAGTAAACAAAAAAACCCACCTGATTCTAAAGTTTATAAGGAGAGGCAAAAGAATAACCAACACAGAATAACCAACACAATACTAAAGGAAAGCAAACTCAGAAGATGAATGCTACTCGACTTGAAGACTTACAATAAAGTGACAGAATCAAGACTATGTAGTATTGATAAAAATATAGATAAATAGATCAATAGAACAGAATAGAGAGTTCAGAAATGGACCCACAAAAATACAGTCAGCTGATCTTTGACTAAGGACCAATGGCAATACAATGGAGAAAGAATAGTATTTTCAACAAATAGTGTTGAGGACAATTGTACATCCAAATGCAAAAAAATAAAATAAAATAAATCTAAACACACATTATTAATTTCACAAAAAAATAAATCATGAATGTAAATGTAAAATTTAGAATTATAAAATTTCTAAAAAATAACATGGAGAAAATCTACATGACATTGGATTTGGCCATGACTTTTAGATACAACACCAAAAGCATAATCCATGAAAGAAAATTTGATAAATTGGACTTCATTAAAATTCAAAAGCCTTTTATCTCTGAAGGACACTATTAAGAGAATGAAATGACAAGTCAGAGGCTGGGAGAAAAGTCTTTGCAAGGCACACATCTGATAAAGGACTATTATCTAAAATATATAAAGCTCTCAGAACTCACCAATAAGGAAACAAATCAGTTAAATCAGTTAAAAAGTTAAAAAGTGGGCAAAAGATCTGACAGACACTTCACCAAAGAAGATATACAAATTGCAAATAAGGATATAAAGAGATGCTCAACATTAGGGAATTGTAAATTTAAAAAAATAGGTACTACATACCTATTACAATGACTACAGCCCCACACAGTGACATCAGCACATGCTGGGAAGAGAGAGCAGCAAGAACTTTCTCACTGCTGGTGGAAATGCAAACTGGTACAGCCGCTTGCAAGACAGTCTGGCAGCTTCTTGCAGAACTAAATGTAGTTGTACGATATAGCCCAGCATTTGCACTCTTTGGTATTTAACCCAATCAGTTGGAAACTTATGTCCAAACAAAACTGTGTACAATTGTTTATAGCAGCTTTATTCATAATTGCCAAGTAATGAATGTTGTACAATAGGTAAGTGGATAAATTATGGTTAATCCAGACAATGGAGTATCATTCAGCACTAAAAAGAAATGAGCTATCAAGCCATGGAAGGACTTGAAGAAGCCATAAAAAAGCATATTGCTAAGTGAAAGAAGCCAGTTTGAGAAGGCTAGACATTGTATGATTCTAACTAAATGGCATTCTGGAAAAGGCAAACCCACAGGAATAGTACAGAAGATCTGCGGAGACCAGAGACTTGTGGGAAAGAAGGAACGATGCACAAAATTTTAGGGCAATGAAACTATTTTGTATACTGTATTTTGATACTGAAACACGGGGTGCCTGACATTATGCATGTGTCAAAACCCACAGAACTGTATAAAAGGAAGGCTGAATCCTAATGTAAACTATGGGCTTTGATCAGTAATAATGTATCAATATTTGCTCATCATTATAACAAATGTACCACCTTAAGGCAAGAAGTTAACAATGGGGGTGAGAGAAGAGGGCGAGAGGGAAGATACAGATACTTTCTGTACTTCGCTCAATTTTCCAGCAATGTTAAAACTGTTCTGAAAAAGAATGTCTATTAAAAAAACAACAACAGTTAAATCTCCCATAAAGAATTTAAAAAATTTATGTAGGTACTCCTCCCTAAAAGAGGTGGAGCTTGAGAGTAGTCTGCACTTGGTAACTTGTTTCTAAAGGCTAAAGTGAGGAGGAGGGGGATGGTGACCTGACAGTGGAGAAACCTGGCAAACCCCCCTCACCCAGTGACCAAGATTAACATCATTGGTCACGTGGACTGCCTGTGCCTTTGATGTGATGTGATGGGAATGGCACTTCATTCACCCTTACTGCTAATCCTTCCCAAGTTCCCTCACCCCAGTCTGACCAGGAGAAAAACAAAACAAACCCAAACTGAAGGATATTCTATAAAATAGTTGGCCAGCATGACTCAAAACTCTTTTTTTTTTTTTTTTTTTTAATAGACACAGAGAGAGAGTCAGAGAGAGGGATAGATAGGGACAGACAGACAGGAACGGAAAGAGATGAGAAGCATCAATCATCAGTTTTTCATTGCGACACCTTAGTTGTTCATTGATTGCTTTCTCATATGTGCCTTGACCATGGGCCTTCAGCAGACTGAGTAACCCCTTGCTGGAGCCAGCGACCTTGGGTCCAAGCTGGTGAGCTTTTGCTTAAACCAGATGAGCCCGTGCTCAAACTGGCAACCTCGGGGTCTCGAACCTGGGTCCTTGGCATCCCAGTCCGACGCTCTATCCACTGCACCACTGCCTGGTCAGGCTCAAAACTCTTAATGTCATCAAAAATGAGTAAGTCTGAGAAACTGTTACAGACCAGAAAAGGCTAAGGAGACAAGAAGACAAAGAAGCAACCTGGTGCCCTGGATGTGATCCTCAAATAGGAACCAACTACTGAAATCTGAATCAACTGGAGGTTAGCTACAAGTAATGCCTCTGTGTTGGTCCTCGGTTGTGACAAAGGTTCCACACAAACGTAAGATGTTAACAACGGGGAACACTGAGTGAGGAACCCAGTTTCTCAGTCATTTCTTGATTTCTTTCAGGGAACTCCAGACTAGTCTTGCAACTCTTCTAGCTAAGTCTATTCTAAACTTAATGTCTAACAAAATAATGTGTAAAAAAGAAAATGATACCACAAAATGCTGGCAAAGATGCTGAGAAACTGGATCTCTCATGCATTGCTGGAGGGAATGGAAAATGGTAAGGCCACTTTAGAAGATGGTTTGGCACTTAAAAAAAATTAAATCTGCAACTACTACATGACCCAGCAGTTGCACTCCTGGGCATTTATTCGAGAGAGATGAAAACTTACATTCACACAAAAAACCGCATGGGAAGGTTTACAGTGTCTTCACTTGTAATAATAGCCCCACCTGGAAACAACCCAGATGTCCTCCTGTGTGAATGGTTCCAGAGCCGTGGGGCAGTCACACCATGGAATATCACTCAGCAATAAAAAGGATCAAACTATTGATACATACAGCCTGAATAAATCTTCATAGAATATTGCTGAGTGAAAACAAACAAACAAGCAATCAAAAACCAATCTCAGAGGGTTATATAATGTATCATTCTATTCTATAACTTTTTTAAAGTGACAAAATTATAGAAATGGATAAGGAGGGACAGGGTGGAAAGAAAGTAGGTGTGGCTATTTAAGGGCAACATGAAGGATCCTTATGGTGATGGAAGTGTTCTCTTAACTGGATCATTATCCATGTTCTGGCTATGATATGGTACTATATAGAGTTTCCAGTTGGTACCTCAGGGTAAAAGGTACACAGGATATCTGTGTATTACTTCTTACAACTGCATGTGAATCTATTTTCACACACAAAAAATTAATTAAACATGTTTTATTAGATCCTTGGTCAGATAGCTCCAGTGGTTAGGGCATCAGCCCAAAGCACAGAGGTTGCCAGTTTGATCTCCAGTCAAGGCACATACAGAAATGGATTGATGTTCTTGCCTCTCTCTCTCTTTTTTCCTCTCTGGCTAAAATCAATTAATAATTTTTTTTAAGATTTCTAATAAAAATGTTAAAATTTTTTATGAGAAAATTACCTTTTAGTGAAATGAGAAGGCTTTTGTTTTTAATTACTTTCTGTATCAATGCATGGTGTTACTTGTTACTAGAATTAGACAGGGAGCAGTGCCCACTCTAATCCTGCTTTTCATTTTTACAAAAGTAATGCTGGGAAACTTTGTTCACATAAATAAGTTTAGAAGGAGTTTTATTATAGCAATATGATTTAACTCTCTGAACTCTTTCCAAGATCTATGCCAAAAATAACATACAGCTCTATCATCAAGAATTATTTTTAATAATCTATCAGCTGACAACTTGATTAGGTCTTTCTCTGATATCATTAAAAGCAAAGAATTAAAAAAACATCTGACTTACAAATATCTTTTATCCAGTCATCAACTGTCTTTGTTTCTGAGAAGTCACCTAAAATGCTTTACTGAAACTCATCAAATAATTATTAATTAGCTTTGTTAATCATTTTCTTAGAGGTAGCTTTTAATTTGACATACTTAGAAAGAGTTAAATAAATTGAAATATTGTACATTTCAATACGCATTCACCAAAACTGTGCTTTATTTTTATTGTTGTCAAACTTTTTAAAGTTACATATTTAACACATTTAGTTTTTGAATGGCATCTACATGTAACCTAATCATTGAAGGCAGTCATAATTGTAAAACAAATCATCCACAGTAGGTTTATTGTCTGTCCTAAAAACAAAAACAAAAACCCACCTAGTTTTTATTTTTCAATCCAAATCAACGTGTGTTAATATATGTCCCCATGACAAACATTCTACATTTTAATTCTAACATGATAGATGGATGGAGAGGTTCAGGCTTAAAGTTTTAGCATAACCTGGATGAAATAAAGGACCACCATCTTTAATATTTCCTACCTTTATTTACTTTATTTTCATGGGATTTGTATGTTCTTTCACAATTATTGGGGAATAAATCGGAAGATATATTAAACAAAAATGATCACTTTTAATGTCTCACTATATATCCTCACACTATAGTATTGGAATTTAAAGCACCCTCCAGCCTGACCTGTGGTGGCACAGTGGATAAAGCATTGACCTGGAATGCAGGGGTCGCCAGTTCAAAACCCTGGGCTTGCCTGGTCAAGGCACATATAAGAAGCAACTATTACAAGTTGATGCTTTCTTGCTCCCCCCCTCTTTCCATTTTTCTCTCTCTCTCTCCTCTCTCTAAAATGAATAAACAAAAATAAAAATTGTTTTTAATCCTCCAAATGGGCCAAAGTATTCTGGTGCAAATGTCATGCTTTGCACTTTGCAGAATTATGTATAAGACAGAAAAAAAAAAAGACACAAAGCTTCAGAGATTTATGTTATCTTCATTCATATTTTTAGCTCTTCTTTGATGCCATGGAGGTTTTGACACTTGGCCTACTGCATGATAGTAAGTTTCAGGATGGATAAAACTTAGTTTTTTTCTTTTTTCTAAAGCGGGCAAAGGACTATTGAGAATGAGCCGGTCTGACTCCCTGCCCCCAACTGCAGGTACATTGTCAAGGAGATTAGTTTTAGAGAAGGGTAAATATGTAACTGAGGATCTGAAAGTTGATTCCCTTAAATCAATTCATGCCTGAATATCACTTGGAAAGTCTTCCTGTCTCATCAGGGACATTCACACCCCAGTTGGTAAACCACAGTTCTCCCTTCTTGCCATTTAAACACAGCAGCGGGTGTATGGAGACCTAGAATGTTTCTGAGCTTAACAAGGACCTTCTCACCCATCATTGCACTACTGTGAGCTCTAAACAGTGAACGTGACCAGTGCTGAAATACTTAGTGCAATGGTGAGATATCAAGAAAGAGAAGCCAAATATCTTTAGGAATAGCCCACGAAAAGAAGTCAGATGGGCACACATGAAGCAAACACACCACACATCAAATGTGCATAGGACATGGCAGAGATACTTACACTTCTTATTGGAAGAGAGGGAGGAGACTGTTGGAGGGGTCGAAGGAGCTGGAAATATAGGATCCCAAATATTGGGGGGTTTCTGGAGGATTTGTATTGATTATAGACATTTAGAAATGGGCACAAATGAGATTTGATGGAGTAAGTATGGCCAGCAGACTAATACCTTTTAAAAATGTCTACAGCTGTCTCTTAATAAATGAAAACGTTTTGCCATTTTTTTCTGTCCACAAGTAAGATTTTGTTTCTGAAAGAAAGAGAGAGAGAGGAAAGAAGAAAAAATAAAAGCAGAGATAAAAAGGAAGCAAGAAAGGAAGACAACCAATTTGTCATCTCTGCAATTTCAGGACTGGTAGTAGTCAAATTGGTTAATTTATACTAAAGTGTTAATGGCTTACAACAGCTATACTCTCCAAAGATCTGGTTCAACTCTAAGGCTCTGTAAAATGTTGTGAACATTAAAGAATCAAAGTAAAAAATAGTAATAATAAAGGAAGATTAAGGAAAAGAAGTGAGGGAGATAACTGGTTCTCCTTACTCAGGCAATCCAATCAGGAAACTCAATGCAGTAGCATAATTTATTGAGCACACCAATAGGACCAATAGATACCATCTGCCAGTAGATGGCGGTCTTCATAGTAACTGACTATTCATGGAACAGCCTCCTTTCTACCAGATATTTGTAGAGGTGGTTGCCTTAATATATAGGCAGAAGAGGAAGCTACCTGTACAGTGTGAATTGAAGAGCCCTAGGTGAGATCTCTATTTGCTCAAAATTAACTCCCTCACAGATCCTTTCATTTTTGTTTCAAATTCTTTTTTTTTTTTTTTACAGAGACAGAGCGAGAGAGAGGGAGGGATAGACAGACAGGAGCAGAGAAAGATGAGAAGCATCAATCATCAGTTTTTCGTTGTAACACCTTAGTTGTTCATTGATTGCTTTCTCGTATGTGCCTTGACCATGGGGCTACAGCAGACCAAGTAACCCCTTGCTCAAGCCAGCGCGACCTTGGGTCCAAGCTGGTGAGCTTTGCTCAAACCAGATGAGCCTGCACTCAAGCTGGCGACCTTGGGGTCTCGAACCTGGGTCCTCCGCATCCCAGTCCGATGCTCTATCCACTGCGCCACCACCTGGTAGGCTAAAATTCAAATTTATTCAAACCTTTGTGTGTGTGTATGGTGGTAGGGGTGGAGGGTTTTGTGGATAGCAAGCAGCAAGGGGAATTGAGGTTAGTCATTAACACTTTAGCAGGAACTAAATTAGAGGAACTAATTTGGTATATTAACTCAGGAGAGAAAGAAACTTAAAAATAATGTAACAAAGACTGCTAATTTTTAAAAAGAGAATCTACACAGCTTTGGTGGTTGGTAGGTAGGGCATTCTATGTGTAAGCTGGAGTGCCATGTAGGCACTGGAAACCTGAGTTATAGCTTTTAGAAAGAAAGAGATAAAAAGAAAATAAGTGGTAGATGGGATCAGATTGATTTTGTCTAAGTCAGACCTGCCCTGCCCACCCTGTTTTCTTCAACTCTGATCTCATGATGGAGGACTTTCCTGAAGGTTCGCTAAATAGCCCAGAAAGCTCCTTACTCCTCAGGCTGGCTCCAGATATTAGATAATTCCTTGGTCCTCCTGTGATCCTGGATCTGTTTGGTCTAGCATCTTTTTCATCTCTAGGATAGCCTGAAGTGAGAGGACATAGACAAAAGAATTATTCAGAGAGGGATCTACATGGTGAGAAGCTTGAAACTAGGAGAGTGTCTGTTTCTTGGTAAACTGGAGAGGAGAAGGCTCATAGTCAACAAGATACTCTCTTCAGACACCAATGGCTGTCATGTGGACTGTGTCAGGCATTCTGTGCAAGCCCCAAAGTAGAGCCAGACTTACAGAGAAATCAATCATAATGCAATGTAAGGAAAATTTTACCTTCTGTGATAACTAGTATGGTAGGAATAGGTCACACTTATTGAACCATCACATGGTGTCAGGTACCTGCTTTTACATGCCTGATCTCATTCCTGTGAAATGAGCATTGTTTTCACCATTTACAGATGAGGAAAAAAACAGAGGTTTAGAAGAGTTAAATAATGTGCTCAAGGTAAGCCTGAGCACTTCGCCACTGGCAGGGCTGCCACCTTAGACCGAAAGGGCTGCCCTGAGAGCCACCAAGTCCCCCTGCCCAGAAGCCAAGGTGGAGACATGGGCAAGAATACTGTTAACTAGTGAAGACTTGTAGGATCCAATGATCTGAAATGTCCTCCCAACTTTGGGGGTGTGTGGGTACTTCAATCATTCAACAAATTTGCATGGAGTGCCAGGCAGTATTCGAGGGACTAAAGATCATGTTACTGAAAGGAGGAAGGAAACAGAAGGAGAAGAATTACTGAAAAATAAACAACTAGAGTTTTTAAAAGCAGAATTGTGAATGATACTATCTTACAGAAGTGAAAAGGTGTCCCCCCCACACCCACACACACACACACACACGACTACAATCTAGTTTGAGGAACCCAGGGAAGAGACATTTAAACTGAGACCTGAAAGCAGAGTGAGAGGTGCTCAGGTGAAGCAGTAGGGAAAAGGAGGGGGCAGGTCCAGGCCAGGGAACAGCATTTACTAACTGTCAGGCAGCCAAGGTGGCTGGGGTCAGAGTGGGGAAGAGAAGCTGATGATCTGAAGTGGTGCTGGCCAGGTGAGTGGGAGGAGCCATACCATGCAAGCAGTGATAAGCCAGGTTGAGCCCTTATCCTTAGATAAGAAAGGGGTTTCTGAAGACTTCTAGCAGGGGAGCAGTTTTCTCAGCCTGCTGTGATTGCTAAGTGGACATTGGAACAAAGGGGATTGAGAGTATGTCGGGAGCAAGGGAGCATCCCTGAAAGAAATTACTCACATGCGTTTGTGTCTTTCCACAATTTATTAGGTTTATTAGGGAAGACTTCCACAATAAGCCAATAGAGTCACACACAGGTTACACCCAGAGAGGGGGAGCCTACGGTTTACAAGCAAGCAGAGTAAATAGCCAATGGGAAGCCCCAGTCATTGGTGGTGTCCACAGATGGAGAAGCTGGTGTCCATCTAAGCCAGGTGGCTACAGTAGTGACGTGTGTCCAGGGAATGGAAGTCCGGCAGGGTTCTGAGCATGACCCATCTACAACTAAACTTGAGCATCAGATGGTCTGAGCTCTGAATTCTTATCATCTGCAGTGAGTGTCAGTCCCACTCATATCAGTGTCCAGATGGAATCCTATCTGAGTGTCCAGATTTGTGGTGTCGGGCATTTCAGGCTCCTCCCAAGGGTGTTTCTGTTACAGACCGTTACCTTGTTTCTGGGCTTCATGCTACTTGACATAACTGTCATGGCTGACAGTGACTCCATATTGGATTGTCAAAGGTGTCCAAAAATTCCACTGTACTCTTTCTCTATACAGCATAAATGCTAGGAGGCCAGTGAAGAGGTTGAGAGAGGAATAGAAAATTGCCCTCTTTCCAAAAGGTTTGCAAGGCACCAACCAGCCACACTTGCTGGTGTGCCTCTTCCAAGACAGAAAGTAGGCTTGGGACCTGGGGTAGGTCTCCCCCAGCCTGACCCACCAGTGGCTGTCCTTTCCAGTCAATACTTGCTGAGATTTTCAAATCCATATGCAGCAGTTTAGAAACACTGTCAAGCAGGGTGTGCCTGGGGACTCTTGTGCACCATTCCATAATCAAGGACAGCTGTGCTGAGCTGTAGCCCTAAGTGTCCACCTCCCACACTGCCCTAGTTATTGGTTCCTTCCCCACCACCCAAGAGGAAGGTGTGGGAAGCCAGAGCTGAACACAAGGAATGCTAGGCAGCGGCTAGGGAGTCAGAGAAGGAAAAGTTCATTCTTCCAAGAAACATCCCAAGTCAGAAAATTATTCTAAATGCACAGAAGAGTTAAGGATGGTTGCATATTTCATGTGGATCTGACAAATTACGGTACTGATGAGCCACGTGGTGGAAAGAACAAAGGACTGAGGGGGGGGGGGAGGGCTTGCCTATTCCTGGTCTGTCCCCCAGCTTGCTGGGTGGCCGGGGGTAAGATTTCTGACCTTTCTCTCTGTGTTTCCTCACTCTCAAACGGAGACCATCGTATTTGTCACTTTTATCTTGCAAGGGTGCTGTAAACCTCAAACTCAAAACAAAAGTGTCCCGGCAGTTAAAAGCTTGATACAGAAGTGAGGCGGTAGTGTTGTTAGGACTGATTATCAGATGGCAGGGTTGGGAAAGGGCCAGGTTTTGCTTCCAGTTGTCCGTAATGTCATGTCGTGCTTTTCCCTGGGAATCTGCCCTCACGTTCTGGCACTTCTTCAGTGTCCTCCTGCGGCGCCCCGCCAAAAGCTCTGTCCACCCCTCTCGCCCCTCTCCACCCCCCACACCCCCAATCCCACCACTCCCAGATTCCTGAGACCTGTATTAACCAAGACACAGCTGAAGCATCTTCAATCAAGTTTCGGGGCAGTTTTCTCCAGTCTCTGCTAAAGTCAGTTAACAAATCCCTGAAACACAGGAGGCGGCTGCTCTCTGTAAGCCAGCCTTTGAGCCATGTTTAAACAGGGGTCGTTAACAAAATGAAATAGGAAAACGAGTGAGAAGGACAGGGAATGCAGAAGATGTTTTTGTGATTTGTGTTCTCTAGAAATGATTGAAACCTGACCTTGGTTAAAACAGCACCCTCTCCAGTTCCTCTTAACCATGAGCACATGCCCAGCTCAGTGTTTCTTTTCAGACATGTTTTACGTCTAAACTTCTTTACCCATTTGTTCATTGTCTGTCTCTCCATTAAAAGGACAGCTTTTTAAGCTGAGAAACTGTGTTTGTCTTTTTCGACACTGTGATTGCCAGTACCTGAAAATGTGTCTGGCACATAGTAGGTGTAATTTGTAAATTGTCTATAATCTGTTTCTACCCACCAGGCTACAGAATCCATGAGGGCAGTGACCTTGACTCTTTTTAGCCGTGATATCCTTAATACCTAGAGCCCCAAAGACTGAAAACATATTTGTTGAATGAATGAATGAATGAATGCCAGAGATGACTACTGGGTGAGGAGACCAGGAAGAATTCCCGATCTTGGAAGGATTCGCCAAGTTTGGATATCATCATTATTTTAATCTCCTTATTTCATGAGATCTCATATTAATAATACTGAGCTAACATATACTGAGTACTTGCTAGTGAAGCATTATTTGGGGCACTTTATGACCATGTTTTATATTCCAGAGAACATATTTGGACTAGCTTGTAAGTCAACCTCAATTAATTTTCTGCATTAAAAAAAAAAATTGGTTTTGACACATACTTGTCGTGGAAGTCAACCATTGTTCCAGTGATGCTCCAAACAGCTGCCGTCCAGAGCAAGCCAGCAGAAGCTTCTCCCGCCTGCTGTTTAAGCAGCTGGTGGGTTAACAGAGACCACCCCAGACCCTGCAGCAATCAGCAGCTGCTTGAGCGGACGGAAATTCTGCTGTCCATGGAGTCCAGCTGATGAGACCAGAGGAAGTGAGCGTGGCCACTAGTATGACCTCTGGATGTCAATCCTACCACGGAGGAAGTTTTCTAATCCTTAGAGCTCAACCAGTCAGATGGGAAGTTGAACCTCTCTGTCCCTGCAGCCAGGTACGATGTGGGCCATCCCGTCTGCTGGGCTGAAGGAGCTCTGGGATATGACTCTGCTGTAGCCCTCACTTTCCCTCCTCTCTTCAGCCCCTTCCAAAGCGACAAAGCCACACTCCTGGATTTGCAGATGTTGGAGCAGGAAGGGACCGTGCAGGTTGGTTAGGTCAAGCCCCCTCATTCAAAGGATGAGACCTTTATCTGCCGGAGGACACTGTCTCCCCCAGGCCACATAGATGGCAGGTGGTAGCTAGAGTTCAGCCTCCTAACTGCACGGCCAGTACACGGTCTCAGTTTTGTTCTAAAGAAATTTTTGCAGCATTATTATTAACAGGTCTATTGTTTTTGTACCTTCATAAAAACAGCAGTAAGTAATATATTATTAATTAACAGTATTATTATTAATATTATCATCAATTGAACAAGTCTATGTCAGGCCTCGGGGTTTTATTTAACCTTAATACTCTTATGAATGATAATATGTTTTTATTCAGAATTTATTCAGGTTGAAAGGAATATCTACTGAGAGTAGAAATTATAATTTTTCTATGATTTAAAGTGTTATTTATTACTCTCGACACATAAAACCAAACAACCACACACAGTTAAGTTTTTCTTGGGAGGTAGCCCATTTGGTAGAAAATTCTCAGGTTCTGAAAACAGGCAACTTGTGTTCTAAGCTGGATTCTAGGTTCCACACTGTCTTCTGAACGTGTGGCCTCAGGCAGTCTCTCTGAGCCTCTGGCCCCCCATCTTGACGTCAGGGCTAAGGAAATCCCTGTGCTTTGTATCATGTTACCCAGCCACCTTGGCCATAATAACTCTGACCCAAGATGGGCCCAGGTGATCCTCTACAGAATGCCAGCCACCTGAAAGTTAACTGAGAGCGGCCACAGGGACAGCTGCTGAGACTGGCCAGTGGGAATGTCCTGACTGAGCAGCATGGAACAGGAGCTGCCAGCAGGACATCTGCATACGGGGTAGTCTGAGAGGACAGAGCGCGGTGGTCCCACAACTGAGAGACACAGAGAGGAGGAGCTGTAGAGGCCATTCCTAAACAGACACCTCATGGCCTGGGAGCGCAGAGAGGGAAGGAACTCAGTCATCTGAGAGCAGTACTCGAGATCAACAGTTAAGGGACGCGGAGGCCTTTACAGAGAGAATCAGGGGAGCAGCAACGGATCAATGCCCAGGGAGACCGTGGGGCAGAGGCGGAGGAACGAAGGGGAGCCGTGAGCAGCGGTGAGAGGGGTCCAGGCAGGGAAGAGGCGCCGCTACGACAGCACAGCGCAGGTTCCAGAGCGGCTCTGGGGTCACCTCGGCTGCGGTGGCCTCCAGCCCTTTCATGGGCAGTTATGACCCCT
This sequence comes from Saccopteryx leptura, assembly GCF_036850995.1. Lineage (NCBI taxonomy): Eukaryota > Metazoa > Chordata > Mammalia > Chiroptera > Emballonuridae > Saccopteryx > Saccopteryx leptura. Next base: position 115,508,380 of record NC_089504.1, read on the forward strand.
CCATCTCAGCTGCTTTTTCAAATGGGTTCTGGGTCTCTTGTTGAGGTAAATAGAGAAAAAGTAAAATAAAACATGGCCTTTCCCCGCAGGGAGGGCTTTGTCCCTCAATCTCATAAAAGTCGACCTAGGAAAGGACACAGAGAGTCTAGGAGTTATAAGCACATGCTTCATGAACGAGCAGAAAGGGTTGAGTTCCCAGCTCTTCCATCTGCTGTGTGAGTGGGGGACAATCTCCTGATCTCACAAGGGCTCCTCATCTCGTCTGTGGAAAGGGCACAGTGATGGCCCCTGGGCAGGGCGGGCCACACAGACTCAGTGAGATGGAGCAGCCTTTATCATCCTCAGACCAGTGGCGTTTCCTCCACCCCAGCCACACCTATGGTCCTAATTCCCGTTCTTCTGGTCTGCCCCACGCTGGGACTCTGCCCTCCTCTGTTGTGAGAGGGGGGACCGCAGAGGAGGGGCAGAGGACCACGGGAGACTGATAAAGGAAGCTCCTCCCATTACCACAGGAGAGGAGGACCCAGCACCCAACTTAATAAAAGGGGACTCAGCCTTGGCCAGGTGGCTCAGACTATTGTCTCAGTATGCTGAGGTTGCAGGTTCGATCCCCAGCCAGGGCATGTATGAGAAGCAATCAATGAGTGCACAACTAAATGGAACAGCTAAGTGGAATGGCGGGTTGATGCCTCTCTCTCTCTCTCAAATTAGTGGAAAAATAAACAAATAAAATGGGAATCACACTGCTTCCTTCCGGGGTCCCCTGACCCCCTGGCATCCTTCACCCAACGCTGTATGTTTCCTCCTCAGCGCCAGGCCTCTGCTGGGCGGCCTCTCTGGGCTGCAGAGGGGACCTAGGACCTGGAAGCTCCAGCTGCGAGCAAGTTCCTAGAAAGTCCAATGAAATGGATGTCATTCCTTTGCTGTGAGTAATCAGCTCCAACAAAGCCCACTGGTATTTCCGAGTCCGTTCCCAGTGCCCAGAGCTGGGTCCAGCCGCACAGCAGCTGCGGGAGTGAGCTGCAGCTCGCCAGCACTCGGCCTGGATTTAGCCTTTGGAAAAGACACTGGGCCCCAAGCCGGGGTGGGGGGGCACTCTGAAGGTCATCTCATCCATGCCCCTGCCTCTGGGCCCAAGTATTTTTAGATGGGTTCTTGAGGGCCCCTTATAATTCCCCCAAGTGCAGGGACCAGGGGAGCCAGGGTAGGACAGGAAAATGGTGTCCCTGTCCCTGTCTTCTCCTTGACCTTGCACTAGAAGGGGCTGCAGGGGGGCAGGGGGAGAAAGAGAAAAAGAACAGCTTAGCCCCCCCACCGTGGTGTCTCTCTCCAACCCCACCTTTCTCCCCTCCTTTGGTGTCCAGGCCAGACCATCCCTGTATGTCTCTTCTTCCAGTCACTGATCATGAGTCTGCTGCAGCCACTATTCCCAGAAGTTTAGAGCTACAGAGCTGTTCCTTATTCTCCCCAAATCGTGGTCGCAGCGGTTTCCTTGAGAGTGCTCATGGGCCCAGGTCCTGGGGTGGCCCTGGGGGGGGGGGGGTTAGCTCATTTAGTCATCACAGTCACCTGCCAAAAGGTGTTATTATTTCGAAGGGGAAACTGAGGCACAGAAAAATTAAATGACTTGCTCGAGACCCTGCAGCCATCCTTTCCACTGCCTGGACAAACCCTCTGAGCTTCCAGGCCGATTTTCAAGGGACAGCAGCTTCAACTGCTCTCTGTTCCTCCACCGACTTCCATCCAAAATGAAACAATGGAACCCTCACAGACCACAAGCCGCAGCTAACTGCCCCAGAGCCCTCACAGGAAGAGCTCTGAAGTGTCCTCCCCAAAATGGTGATGCTCGCCTCCTGCATAATTGTCAGGCAGGCATGGAAGCTTCCCGGAGTGCAGCTCCCAGGTGGGAGCACTTCCTCTGCACGCACAGCCCGCATAATTTCTGAGCCCTCCCCCCCCCCCAAAGAAATTGCCTTGGGAGGAGCTGTGGGTTGTGGGGCGTGGAGGGGGGCCCAGGGGAACGGGATCCAAGGGTTAGTGCCCCTCGAACCTGGTGTCCTTTAAACACCATGATTATTTGGGATTTACTACCTCAGAAAAGGAGATTCTTGTAAGCACACGGTTGCCTGTGGTCAGGGGATGATCTCAAACTGCTAGTTCCTGGGCCAGCAGCCAGCTGCCTTGGATGGTCAGAAGGTGAAATTTGAATGCTGGTGAATGGAGAGCGGAAGTTCAGCAAGGCTGAGTTAAGCCCATTCATGAAAAAGATCTGTCTCACTTCCTTATTGCCAGGAGCCCTCTGTGTGGAGGGTGTGTGTGTGTGTGTGTGTGTGTGTGTGTGTGTGTGTGTGTGTGTGTTGCTTTCTGTCTCACTTCTTCCCCCAACACTATTCTTTCTTTCTTTCTCTTTTTTTTCCTCTCTCCACAAAATCTAAAGTCAGGAAACAGCCAAAAAAATGTGTAGCTAGTTTGTGGTTTGCTGAAAAAAAGAAAATAAAAAAGGATTCATACAAAGGCAGTACTCTACCTCTCTCAAAACCCCTCTCTCTCATACACACACACACACACACACACACACGCACACACGCGCACACACACACACAGCATTCCATGAATCGATTATGAGAAGATTAAAGTATGAGTATGATTTCCAATCTCCCCTCTGGTTTCCAGGTCATGCCGCACCGTTGGCCCCCAGCTGTCCTCCGCCCCAGTCCCTCTGGCTTAAGATGGCAGAGTCAGCCTGAAGTGGGGGCTGAGCCCGGTCAGTCATAGGTGGGGGGGGAGAAGGTGGTCACAGCTGACCCAGTGGAACTTTTCTGAGGTTTAACTCAAGGCTTTTCCTTTGGGGAAAAGTTCACTGATGTTCAGTTAGGCTTTGCCTCAGGGGACCACATGGGCCGTCGTGTGGGCCATGCCTATAACTAGTGGCATGACTTCCAAGCTTCTAGAAAGCTGCCGTTTAGCTGTGAAACCTTAGGTCATTTAACCTCCTGCAGCCACAAATCTCATCATCTGTAAACTAGGGTTGACAGTTACAGTCCCCACCTCACAGGGCTGTTGCGAAGCTTGAGATGAAATACACGGAGGGCTTACTTAGTGCAGTGCTGTGTTGTGGAACACCTCTGAGACAGGGATTACATCTGGAGGCAAGCTGTTTCATTTGCAGTGGCTCTGCAGAGACACCACCCACTTTGCTGGGCTGTGTGAGTCTCGAGAGGGATCAAGGCACCTCCTTTGCCTTCAGAAATAGAAACTGGGATGACTACCAAGAAAAAAATACATGCCCAACTCGGCTTGACCCGTACTGACTCGCTGGGGCCTCACGGCCACTCGCGTGAGAAAGAAGACGCATCTCGAGGGAAGGAGATTAAACCAAAGTCTCTGAAATGATTAATTGGTGTAGGAGATTTTAAGCCCGAAGCTGCTTTTTGTTGTTTCTCTCAGACTGTAAGAAGTGCTTACCAGGCACCCACAAGGATTTCGTAGTCATCTGGGAGGAGGTGCACCTGTCCCCACAGCTGAGGCCCCTCCATGGGTACAGCAGGCGGAAGGGCACTTAGGTACTTTCCCCACCTGTAAACGACAACCCCGGTCCTGCTGACACCCTATGAAATCTCATTCACGCTGATCCTGCACATTTGTAAAGCACTGTCACTTATGAAGTCCTTCCAGTGAGGGAGCGAAGTCATCTGGACAGGTGTTAGTATTCTACTCATTTTACAAATGAAAAAACTGATGCCCAGTGGGACCCTGGTAACGGAGTGTGAAGCTGCTGGAATTCTCCAAGGGGCTGCTATCTGTGCCCCTTAGGTTGTTTCTCCAAGTGGTACAGATGACACAAAGAGCTATTCTTGTCCTCTCCTTCCCCAGTTATTCTTTACTGAGTTAGGCAGAGGCTTCTAACCACCCCCCGAGATATTCCCTGAGGGGCTCCTCCAGGAAATGGGCCATTTCACTCCCCTGCCCTGGGTTTAATTTGACCCTGGGTTTGGCCATGAAATTGACATTCATTGAATGCTTCCCAGAACTTCGGGGAGCACACACTGCAGGCTGGCAGAACCGGGTGAAAGGGGAGTCCCAACTAAGGCATCTCTCCCACTGCCTTCATTACTCCCCCCCATCTCCAAGCCATCCATTGAGAGTGAAAGAAAGGAAACATCTGGTCTGGGTTCAGCTCCTCTGCCCTCGTGTCGGGGGTAGGGGGCTTGCAACCTTGAAATAAACTAACGGTTTAGTTGCGGTGTTCTAGAACCCGCTATCCTTTCCTCCCCAGACTTGAATATTAGCCATCCTCCCAGTGACAACCCGCCAGCACCAGCCTCCACCCCTGCCACCACCCAGCAGACAGCTATTGCTGCCACTTTCAGAAACTGCAGTGACCCATGGCCAAAGGGAGGGCTCCAGGATGTCTCCACCAAGACAATGAAGATACTGATTGTCATAGGGCCAGTGTAAGGTGACGCTAGGTATGTTTCCAAACTCCCTATATATCGTCTTCCTCCAAATCTCCTCTTCTTGCCACTCTCCCTCTCTAATTGTAAAGTATCTTTTATGGAACATTCAGTCTGCCAGACACTTACACAAATTGTCTCATCTAATCATCATAATGCTCTTTTAAGGTAGGTCACCTTCTTCTTATAGATAACAGAGTAAAAGCACAGAGAGGTTAAATAACTTGGCCAAGGTCACACAGCTGTGAAGTAGCAGAGCTCAGATTCAGACTCCAAAGGTTGTTTTTAGCATCTTCACCAAACTCGCTTTGAATACTCCCTGAATCCTCTTTTTTCTCCCACTAGATCCACCAGTATTCAGGCATCAACCACCAATTTTTTAAATGAGAGGAAGGAAGATAGTGAAACAGACTCCCACATGCACCCCAACTGTGATCCACCCAGCAACCCCCATCTGGGACCCATGTTCGAATCAACTGAGCTATCCTCAGCTCCTAGGGCTGACTCTCAAACCAATCAAGCCACTGGCTGCGGAGGAGAAGAGTGAGAGAAGGAGGAAATGGAGGGGAAGAGAAGCAGATGGTCACTTTTCATGTGTGCCTTGATTGGGAATCGAGCCCGAGATGTTCACACGCTGGGCTGACATTCTATCCACTGAGCCAACCAACCAGAGCCTCCAACCATTTTAGAACAACTAGACTTATTCAGCTGTCCTTGTCCCTACCTGTCAGGAATTCTTTGTTTGTTCATTTCAATCATTCATTCATATTCTAAGACTCAATATCTACCATGTAGTCAGCATGTACTACATAGTGGAGAAGAACAAAATACTTTACATACCATTCCAAACATCTGCTAGGTATGTGGTCGTTAGGAAGCATGATTAATGGCATGGCACAAGAGTTAGGATGCCCAGACTTTAGAGGTGTGCCGATCACCTGGTTAGCTCAGGCTTGTTACCTTTCTGCCTCCCTGTTCTTCTTCTGTGGATTTGAAAAATAAACAAATGGTAACAATGAGAGGTGAGTGGTATGACACAGTGGTTGCCCAGAGAAAGACCAGGTCCCAAGGGCTGCTTGCTGAGCTGTGGCTTTGCAGTGTGGGATTCTGGCAGACCCTTGACAGGTGGTTAGTGACCATATTGAGCCAAAAGAAGAATAGGAACAAATGTTTGGTGCCAGTTAAGGGAGCGTTAATCTGAGAGACACCGAGGAAGGCAGACCGCATGCAGCAGAAGCTGTGGTTTGTAAGCAGAGAGGAGATTACAGAAGGATGTTGGGGCCTCGGGGGAGGGCCCTGAGTGCCTGGTGAAGAATAGCCCTGATGCTGTTGGCCAGGAGAAGTCCCGATTCACACCATGTGTCGTGAGGTCGTATTTGGAAAAGTGGAGGGTGAGTGGGCTTAGGGGTTGTCTTCTGGCTACAGCATTCCTGAGGCTGCCGGTTCCACTGTTTTGGGGTGGGATGGAGAGAGTAATGAAGGGCTCCGGTGATGGGCAGACCCAAGTTCAAACCCCAGATTCACTGCTACTAACAGTGGGAGCCTAAGAGAGTTTGTGTGGCCCCTCCAAGCCTTGGTCCTGCTCTCTATAAGATGAACATAGTGATGTTCACTCCGTGGTGTTGTCTTAAGAAGTCAACAAAATATTTGTGTGAAGAACTTAACACAGTGCCTTGTGTGAGCAAACTGGCAACTGTTTATTCATTCCCTTCCATCCTGGTGTGTGGGTGATTGTCTCGGTTCATTATTTGGTTAGAGAGTATAAAAATATGATGGTGTTTTTATTATTGTTATTTGTTATTATTATTATGGATTTGAGAGAAAGAGAGAGAGAGAGAAACATCAATCTGTTTCTATATGTGCCCTGACCGGGGATCAAACCAGCAGCCTTTATTTATCAGGATAATGTTCTCACCAATGGAGCTAGCTGGCCAGGGTGTGATGGAGTTCTTAAAGACTATCTCTTTATTCTTTTTTTTTTTTTTTTTTTTTTTTTTTAAATATCTTATTTATTGATTTTTTTAGAGAGAGAGAGGAGTGAGAGAGAGAGAGAGACAGAGAGAGAGAGAGAGAAGGGGGAGGAGCAGGAAGCATCAACTCCCATATGTGCCTTGACCAGGCAAGCCCAAGGTTTGGAACCGGCGACCTCAGTGTTCCAGGTCGACGCTTTATCCCACTGCGCCACCACAGGTCAGGCCTATCTCTTTATTCTTAAGAGAACTTTTGGGAAAATGCCTGTGTTGAGCAATTTTGTGCTGGGGATAAGGTAGTCTCTCCACCAACAGAAACCCTCCAGCAGCATAATCATGAACCAGCATTGTGCTAAAACCCTGCACAATGCTGGACACACACACACAAACACACACAATCATGCACACAAAAAAGAGCCTCTATAGACAACTTACATGAGGAATGACTAAATCCCTCACATGTGGAAAAAACATTGATAAAGAACATACAAAGGGCACCTGGTATATACATTGAACATTGCCTGTACCCTTTCCCCATCCATTCTTCCCCCACAAATTGGGAAATGAGGGAAATAAAACTGCTCTCAGAGAGTAAAACCATGAAATAATCCCAGAATGCATCAGAGCACAACTTGCAGTTATCTTAAAGAGAGAATGATTTCCTAGGCATCCAGCCTCCATTGGTGCTTATTTAAAGGGCTATGTACAGAGAAGATGGTCAGTCAAAGGCGGAGAGAGGTCAGCAGCAAAACCACAGAATGAGCGGTCCTAGAGGAAATCTAGAGCCCTGGCTCGAAGAGACTGCGCCCTAGAGGTAGGACGTCTATCTTGTGAAGATGAACACATCAAATTATCAACACGAGATAACCATTATGCATTTTCATTTTGTAACTATCTTCTGGCTCTCCATTCTGTTCTCACTAAGCAGCCACATGACTGCAACCTGATTTCCCTCATTCTCTAGCCTCAAGAAGAGAGTGGGTATTAGCTCCAAAGCAGTTCCATTTGAATAGCCACAGCTGTCTCTGTCAGGATGAGTCAGCCTTGTCCACCCAGGGACCTTGCTGAGACCTAGTGTTGGAGCAGTAGGATGGAGAGCCACATGCTGACCAATGTCACACCACATTAGCTGGTCTTCCCAGGAAGGCCCCACCTTCCCTGCTCCCTACATCTGCACTTTCAGATTGTACATTCTTCGTTTCAAAAAACATAGAATACATCGAGGCCCTGCTAGTAAGGCAGGTATGATTATATGCCCATTTTTATAAGTAAGGAAACAGAGACTCCAAAGCATTCATTAACTTGTCCAAGAGCACTCAACTCAGTACACCAGCCTGGACTCCAAACTTGTTCTGACTCCAAAGTTCATTGCTCTTTTATTTCATGTCATTCCTGGCTTTAAGGACTTTCCTCGCTAGCACGGACTTAGGGAAGAAATTGTGTTTGGTGGGTGAGGTGGGGGACAGATCAGGATAGTCACCTGCGTGAGGCTCCCTCTAGGACTGGCTGGGGAGGCATCAGGGGTGTGGAGACATCCAGCTGCCTCTGCGTATGCTCAGCAAGGAAGCCTGGAGACCAGAAACATGGTCAACCCCTCCTCTCTTATGCTCATGACTCCACCCCAATTCTTCAGTCCCTCTGAGCTGCACGAACAACTCCCAGACAAGAAATCAAGGTAAGGATTTCATCCTTTTCTCCCAAATCATACAATATTTGATTCAAACTCATACAACGAATCACACAAATTCATTTCCATTCCATTTCCACCTTAGGACACTAAACCCTATCCAACCTTTGCGGTTGTTTTTACGTTTCAGATACTTCAGAAGTGTGTTTCCAGGAACATTCGTGTCCATGTTTAGTAGTGTACTTGTGCTAGAGTTTCTCCAGTATTTGAATCTATCTGTGGAGTTGCTGAGTCCTTGGGCATCTGAATCCTCATTTTTACTAAATAAGATCTAAAGTGATTGGACCAGCTGTCACCCTCTGTGGCAGTGCACTAGAATATATTATGCTTCACATTACCTGAAACACAAGGGATTGTCAGGCTTTTTAACTTAAAATTGTACTTACTATGGTTTTATTTCACACATCCTTCAGTATTTGAGAAGTCAGACATTCCTATGCTCTTTGGCTATTCAACCTTCCTCTCTAAGAAAAGGTCTAATTGTGTCTTCTGCTCTTCTTCCTATTAGGTTATATATCTTTTAATAATTCAATGAATTCTTTATATATTCTGAATACTGATGCCTTCTGTTTGCATGGGTATGATTTCTCACAGTGTGTATGTAACGTTTTCTTTTTAATAGTGATGTTTGATGACCAAAATTTTTTTATGTTATAACAGTGAAAATTATCAGCCTGTTCCTTTTTGTAAGTGTGCTTATGGTTTATAAACTCCTTCCAAGTTCTGGATTCATAAAGTTGCATGCTGATGTTTTCTTAAATGGTGTAACATTTTGACTTTCATATTTGAATTTTTTAATTCCTCTGAAATGTATGTGTGTACATGGTGTCAGGTGCAGATTTCATGTGGATAACCAGGGACCACAACATCATTTATAGGGTCATCTGTACTTTCTCCACTGATTTCGAATGGCAATTTTGTCATATATTAAGCTTCTAAAAATGTCCGACATGGTTTCTGGACTTTATCTTGTTCCATTCATCTATTTGTCTGTCCCTCCACCAGTGCCAATTATCTTAATTAGCATCAATTTTTATGTCTTGATATCTAACAGGATAAGCTCCTCACTTTGACTTCTCCAGGAGTTCCTCCGCTCTTCTTGGTCTTGGGTGCTTCAAATCTGTTTTTGAATCAGGTTGCTGTAGCCCACGAAAAAGAAAAAAATGCCACCTGTTGGGATTTTTATTATAATTTCATTGAATTTAAAATAAATCAAACTGGGGAGAATCTAGACCGTGATTTATCGAGTTTTCCCATCCAGAACCACGGCTTGTCTCTTCATTTCATTGACATATTCCACGTGAAGTCTGATAACATTTTATATTTTTCCTCGTAAAAATCTTGTACATTAAATGACTTCCTGGGTATCTTATTTTGTGTTGCCCTCGTGTTATCTTTTTAAAATTAAATTATCTGGGTTTTAATGGTGCATATAATCAACTTTTGTATAGTGATATTTTTCCTGACAACTTTAATAAACTTTGCTATTTATCCTAGTAATTTGTCTGAGGAACAGCTTACGTTCTCTACGTAAACAATTATATAAACTGAAAATACAGTCATTCTATTTCTTTCATTTCCATTCTTTGCAACTTTCATTTCTTTTTCTTGCATACTGCATGGGCAGATGTCGCTGATATTGTGGGCTCAATTATCGGCCACCGCATTGAAGCGAATATTACAATCAAATGAGTCACACAAACTTTTGGTTTCCCAGTGCGAATAAACATCGTGTTTACACTACACTGTAGTTTATTAAGTGTGAAATAGCATTATGCCTGAAAATACAATACCTCAATTAAAAATACTTTATGGCTAAAACATGCTGACCATCTTCTGAGCTGTCAGCCAGTTGGGATCTTTCTGCTGGTGGAGGGTCTGGCCTCAGGGTCAGTGGCTGCCGATTGATCAGGGCTGGTGCTGCTAAAGCAGTGGTGGCTGTAGCAATTTCTTAAAATAAAGCAACAATGAAGTTGCCACGTCAATTGACTCTTCCTTCCACTTGAACACTTAGAGGCCATTGTAGAGTTATTAATTGGCTTGATTTCAATATTGTTGAGTCTCAGGGAATAGGGAGGGAGGCCCATGGAGAAGGAGAAAGACCAGGGATAGCCAATCAGTGAGGCAATAAGAACACACACATTTACTGATTAAGTTCACCATCTTATACGGGACCAGTACATGGTGGCTCCAAACAGTTACATAGTGACATCACAGATCATCATAACAAATATAAAAATGAAAACATTTGAAATGTTGCAAGAATTACTAAAACGTGACACAGAGACACATATGAGCATATGCTGTTGGGAAATGGTGCCGATAGACTTGCCGGGTACAGGAGTGCCACAGACCCTCAATCCATAAAAAAGCACAGTGTCTGCAAAGTGCCACCAAGCCAAGCACACAGGACGAGGTACACCTGATGGGTTGCAATCAAAGCAAATAGTCATCATGGGTTACTGATTCCAAAGACGAATTTCTGATATTTTACAATGGAAGATGTGGCTACTCTCGCTGTGCCTGTGTGTGCACATGCCCGAGCTCACACCTTTCACATGTGTGCTCAACACCCTCACTAGGCTAACAAACTCACCTTTTTTTTTCCTAATGGGGCAAGGACAAGGGCTTTTTATCATAAAACAAATATTGAGTGTTATCAAACATTTTCTCTCTCTATTGTGATGATCATATGGTTCTATTAATGAAGTGTTATGTAGTGAACTACATTTAGAAATTGTCTAATGCTGAACCAGCTTTGCATTTATGGAATGAACCCAAGTTGGTCATAATTTATTCTCTTATTTTTATGTGGCCAGTGTCACCATGTTGATGTTGTGTTTAGGATTTTTGCATTTGTATTTATTAATGAAATGGTTCTGTGATTTTTTTTTCTCTGACAGCTATGTCTAATTTTGGTATTTAGGTTATACTAGCCTCGTAGAATATCTTAAGAGGCCCTGGCCAGTTGGGTCAGTGGCAGAGTGTCGGCCCAGCATGTGGATATCCTGAGTTTGATTCCCAGTCAGGGCACACAGAAGAAGCGACAATCTGCTTCTCCATCCCTCACCACCACCACTTCCCTTTCTCTCTCTGCCTCTTTCCCTCCTGCAGCCGTGGCTCAATTGGTTTGAGCACATTGTCCAGGCACTGAAGATAGCTCCACAGAACCTCTGCCTGAGATGTTAAAAATAGATCGGTTGTGAGCATGGCCTCAGATGGGCAAAGCATTAGCTTCAAATAGCGGTTGTCGGGTAGATCCTGGTCAGGGCGCATGCAGGAGTATGTCTCTCTCCCTTCCTCTAACTTGGAAAAGAAGAAGAAGAAAAAACGAATGTCTTAAGAAATGTTTGTTCCCTTTTCTCCTACTCTATAAAGGAATTAAAATGATCTTTTCCTTTAATATTTGGCATATTCACCTCTAAAATCATCTGGTATTGATATTTTTTCTGTAGGAAGATTGTTAACTGCTCATCACCCTTATTTAATGGTTTTCCATTTCCTCTTGAGTCTGTTTAAGCAATTAATATTTTGCTGGCAAATTTGTTCTTTTGTTTAAATTTTCAAATTTATTGTCAATAAATGACATAATATTCTCTCAGATTTTTACTCCTGCTGCACCAGCAGTGTATTAGTTTCCAAGTGCTGCTGTAACAAAATACCGGAAACCTTGTGCTTTATAACATCAGACATTAATTGCCTCACAGCTCCGGAGGCTAGAAATCTACAGTCAAATAATCAAGAGACTTGGTTCCAGTGGTGGGATTCAAATCATTTAACAACCAGTTCTTTGACCTAATGATTGTTTTAAGTACAAAAAACAATATACCAAAAGGTATATATATACTTATATAAGTATATATGTACTTAAATAAGTACAATAAAAGAGGTACTCAAAACTAGATTATGTTATAAGAAAGAGTTTTAAAATGTTAATAAAAAATATTAAGAAATACCTAACAAAAAAGAATAAAACTGTTATTTAAGATATTTCCAATGATAGCTTGTCACCCCCTGGTTGTTTGGCACTTTTTCTCTTTATATTATGTGTTTGTTTATTACAGTAACAAACATGAAGGAATTAAAATATAGTATTTCATCAAAGGTATAATAAGTTTTATGAAATGAATAAATAAATATTATGAACATAGTTCTGTCAAATTTTTTTCACCTATGGATGAATGAACATTACTACAGGCTCTTAGAATGTGCTGTTGCACAGATGAACATTAAAAAAGAGTAAGGAATGTAAGTTTGTGATTTCTACATTGGGAGGCTGCCCAGGCGCCCACCTTAGAGAGAACCCTGATTATAAGTGCCATTTTAACAACTGGTTTGCCGAACTCAACAAAAAAATTAAGTATCGGTTCTGCCAAACCGGTGTGAACCAGTCAAATCCCACCATTGGTTGGTTCCCTCTGAAGTCTCTGAGAGAGAGTCTGCCCAGGCCTCTGAGCTTCGACAATGGCTGCTTTGGTGTTTCTTGGCTTGTAGACACCACTCCAATCACTGCCTTCATTACTCTATGATGTTCTCCCTATGTCTATGTTTGGGTACCTTCCCTCCTATGAAGACAGCAGTCATAGTGTATTAGAACCCACTTTCATGACCCATTTTAAGGTGATTTTAGCCTCCAAGCTCCTATTTTCTAATAAGGTTACATTCACAGGTAATGGAGGTTAAACATATCTTTCAGGAAAGATAAAACTCAATCCATAACAAGTAGTTAAATCCTTTTTCTTCTTTCTAATGTTGTTTTTGTGACTTTTTCTTTTTATTTCTTAGTTGTTCTTGCTGGCAGTTCTCAAATTCATCAACGTTTTCAAAGAAACATCTTTTAGCTTTGTTAATTCTATTTTATCTCCTATTCCTGTTTCATCAATTTTGCTATTTATTAATACATCACTTCTACCTTTGAAAAGATTATCTTTTTATTCGAATTTATTTTTTATTAAATTTATTTGGGTGATATTGATTAATAAAATTATATAGGTTTCAGGTATACAATTCTATAATACATCATCTGTATAATGTGTGTTGACCACCCCAAGTCAAATCTCCTTCCAACACCATTTATCCTTTATGCCTTTTTCTACCATAATCACCACACTGTTGTCTGTGTCTATGAGGGTTTTTTTCTTTGCTTAATCCAGGGGTCCCCAAACTTTTTACACAGGGGGCCAGTTCACTGTCCCTCAGACCGTTGGAGGGCCGGACTATAAAAAAAAACCATGAACAAATCCCTATGCACACTGCACATATCTTATTTTAAAGCAAAAAAACAAAACGGGAACAAATACAATATTTAAAATAAAGAGCAAGTAAATTTAAATCAACAAACTGACCAGTATTTCAATGGGAACTATGGGCCTGCTTTTGGCTAATGAGATGGTCAATGTCCGGTTCCATATTTGTCACTGCTAGCCATAACAAGTGATTGACGTGCTTCCAGAGCTGTGATGCATGCATCCCGCATCACCAGAAGTAGTACTGTATGTGAGCAACGCGCACTTGGCGGCCCCGCCACATACAGTACTCCAGGTGCGTCCGTATCCTGTGGTCCTCTCACTGACCACCAATGAAAGAGGTGCCCTTTCCGGAAGTGCGGCGGGGGCCTGATAAATGGCCTCAGGGGGCCACACGTGGCCCACGGGCTGTAGTTTGGGGACCCCTGGCTTAATCCCTTCACCTTTTTTACCAACCCCCATCCCCTCTGACAGCTGTCAGTCTGTTCTCTGTATCTGAGTTTGTTTCTATTTTGTTTGTTAGTTTATTTTGTTCATTAGATTCCACATTTAAGTGTATTCTACTTTCTTAATTCAGACATTTACTTTGCTACTATTCAGACTTTCTTCTTTCCTAATATATAGGCCTATAAATTATATATTTTCCTCTAACCATCTCTAGCCACCTCTAACTACTGTTTTAACTGATTCTCTACATTTTAATATGCATATTAGCCTTATCAATCAATATTAAATATTTTCTAATTTCTATTATGATTTCTTCTTTGATCCTGAAGTTATTTAGAAGTGTGTCTTTAAATTTCCAAACATAGAACTATTTAGTTAGTCATCTTCTTTTTTTAAGTGAGAGATGGGGAGGCAGAGAGACAGACTCCTGCATGCACTCTGACCGGGATCCACCTGGCAAGCCCCACCATTGGGCGACGCTCTGCCCATCTGAGTCATTGCTCCCTTGCTCAGCAACCGAGCTATTTTAGCACCTGAGGTGAGTGAGGCCATGGTGCCATCCTCAGTGCTTGGGGCCAACTTGGTCAAACCATCCAAGCCATGGCTACAGGAAGGGAAGAGAGAAATAGACAGAGAGAGAAAGAAGGAGGAAGGGGAGGAATGGAGAAGCAAATGGTTGCCTATCCTGTGTGCCCTGCCCGGGAATCAAAGCCGGGACTTCCACATGCTGGATCAATGCTCTGTTGCTGAGCCACTGGCCAGGGCTTATTACTTTGTTCAATGTTTAGATTTACCCATGTTTTTATCCTTTTCTTTAGTCCCCATTCCTTCTTGCATCTCAATTCTTCCTTTTGAAATTATTCTTTCTTCCTGAAATATTTCCTAACCTATAAATTAATTTAGTGAGCATCTGTTTGCAGTAAACTCAGATAGTTTTTGTTTGTTTAAAATATCTTTATTTTATCCCACTTTTGAAAGGTTGTTTTGCTGGGTATGTGTATAGATAAATAGCTAGACAGATAGGTAGCTAGTTAGAACAAGAACAATTTTCTCTCAACACGTAAGAGCTTTCTTAATTTTCTTTGTTGCTTCTAAAAACTCATCCTTTGTAGAAAAACAGTCTTTTTTCTTTAGCTATTAAGATCTCTTTGTCTTTGGTGTTTAGTAGTTTTGTTTTGAATATGTCAAGGCTTATACTGATTGGAATTTATGAGGCTTCCTGACTCTGAAGAGCAATGTCAATCATCAGTTTAGAAAAAAACTCTCAGTCATTACATCTGCTAATATCCTTTTATCCCTTGTTCTCTTTCTTTTCTATCAATAACTCTAATTAAACCATATGAAAACTTTTCATTTTATTTCTATATCTCTTTACCTTTTTCATATATTCCATCTTTGTTTCTCCTTAATATATATTCTATGTGATTTCTATAAAGATAGCTTCCAATCTACTAACTCTCTCTTTAGTTAGTTAGGTCCAACCTACTGTTTAATCAACCCATTGATTTTTTTATTTCAATATTTTTTTCATTTTTCTACAAATTCTATTTGGTTCTTTTTTAAAATGTGCCTGGTAAACTTGGTCAATGCTGATAGACACTTATTTCTCATCATTTTAAATATCCTCTTTATTTTTGTAAGCATACAAAGTACTTACATTACATATGTGTCATATTACTAAAGTATTTGTAGTCTTTTTGTTTTCAGCTCATGGATTTATGATTTCCTTGTTTTTTAAAAAAATATCTTTTTACCACTGTTGGTGGGAATACAGACTCTTGCAGCCATTGTGAAAAACAGTATGGAGTTTCTTCAAAAAATTAAAAATAGCCTGACCAGGCGGTGGCGCAGTGGATAAAGCATCGGACTGGGATGCAGAGGACCCAGGTTCGAGACCCTGAGGTTGCCAGCTTGAGTGCAGGCTCATCTGGTTAGAGCAAAAAGCTCACCATCTTGGACCCAAGATCGCTGGCTTGAGCAAGGGGTTACTCGGTCTGCTGAAGACCCGCGGTCAAGGCACATATGAGAAAGCAATCAATGAACAACTCAGGTGTCGCAATGCGCAACGAAAAACTAATGATTGATGCTTCTCATCTCTCTTCATTCCTGTCTGTCTGTCCCTGTCTATCCCTCTCTCTGACTCTCTGTCTCTCTAAAAAAAAAAAAATTAAAAATAGATCTTCTATTTGCCTCAGCTATCCCACTGTTGGGAATATATACTAAGAACTCCAAAACACTATTTTGAAAAAATATATGCACCCCCATGTTAATTGCAGCATAATTTACAATAGACAACATCTGGAAATAGCCCAAGTGTCCATCAGTGGACGAGTAGATAAAAAAGCTTAGGTACATTTACGTAATGAAATCTTACCTTTTGTGACAGCATAGATGGACCTGGAGATGATTATGCTAAGTGAAATAAGCCAGGCAGAGAAAGACAGATACTATATGACCTCACTTGTATGTGGAAACTAATGAACAAAATAAACTGAGTAACAAAATAGAAACAGAGGCATGGACACATTAAACAGATGGACAGCTGTCAGAGGGGAGGAGAGTGAGAGGAATGGGTAAAAGAAGGTGAAGGGGTTAGCCAAAAACATATATACATAACATGTAAATACAGATAATAAGGTGGCCATAGCCACAGGGAAAGGGGGTTGGATGTAAGGGGACAAGGGCAAAGGTGGGGGAATGAGAACAAAAAGAGACTTTGCTGGGGTGGAGGGTGCACAATGTGGTGTGTAGATGGCGTTATATTGAGTTGTACACTTAAAACCTATATGGTCTGGAGAACCATGTCATCTCAATAAATTAAAATAATATATCTTTTTAATTGTGAGCTTGTATTTATTCTTTGGAGGGAATTCTTCAAATTGTGGATATTTCTACAAAAAAAAAAAAACAAAAAAAAAAAAAAACAATCAATACTCTTCAAAGTGTCAAGATCATGAAATACAAAGAATGAGGGACCAACCTACATTAAAGGGCAATAGAAGAACCAAAATACATGGTATCATTCAGGATTGGATCCTGGTCCAGACAGGGAGAATTAGTAGCACTACCGATAAAATTTAAACAAGTTCTATAGATTGGTTAATAGTGATAGTTGATAGTATACTTGTATACGGTATTAATCTCCTGGCTTTTATCATCAATCTGTGGTGATTTGGGTGACACAGAGGGAAGCTGAATGAAGTAGAAATGGGAACGTGTTGGATTACTTTTGCAAGTCTGAACTTATTTGTCAAGAACTATGAAGTATTTAAGATCTTTCCTCTGCTTGTAAGTTAACATCTTAACCTATTATAATTTTATTTGGTGATTATCCAAAAAGAAAAAAAAATCCAGATTAATGCCTTCACAGTATTGAACTGATTATCTAACCTAAAACTCTCTTGCTGTATTTCCTGTTATTCTGTCTTACAGAGATTCTCTTTAAGGTGATATACCATCCTGGACTTAAAATCCTTAAAACCTCCACAACTGAAAAACCTCTGAAAACTTTTGTCACAGGAAAAGCTTAGAACCATTCGGGGAAAGAAAAAACAGGGAGTAAAATGAGCTGTAGCTGACCACTGCCATTCTCAAAAGGCCAGGCAAAAGGTCAAAAGGGCCGAGGCCACTGCATCTAAAAATGGGAATTCCACCCAGGCCTGCTGTGGACAAATGCTCAACTTCCTTCTGCGGTAAAAATCATTGAAAGAGGAAACTCGGAGCTAAAAAAATTGACTGCAAGTGTTTCTGTGGCCCAGGCCCTATCCTCAGGAAGGGAAGACCTAGTGAGACTGTTGTCTAGTGAAGGGCTTCTCAAATGTCAGTGAGCACTAGCATTCCCCAAGAGTTGCTGATTTAGCAGATCTTGGGTGGCACCTGAAGATATGCATTTCTAAGAAGTTCGTGCCCTGGCTTGATAATGCCCTTGGTTAGAGCGTCAACCTGAAACACAGAGGTTGCAGAGTTCAATCCCCAGTCAGGGCACATACAGGAACAAATTAATATTTCTGTCTCTCTCTCCCCCCGTCTCTTGCTAAAATCAATAATAAATAAATAAATAAATAAATAAATAAATAAATAAAAACATTCCTAAGTAATGCTCCCCCTGCTCCTCTCACTGCTGCCGCTGCTGTTCAGAAGAGCATTTTCAGTGCCTGAGTCCAGGCTGTTGCTTCTAAGGGCACGAGCGTCCTGGTCTTCGCAGTTCCAATCCCAGCGTGTCGCAGGTGCTCTGTTAGTTTGGCTGGTGGCTGAGTGGGGAGCTGCTTGCTTTACCTCTCTTAGTCTCAGTTTCCTCATCTAGAAGACAGTGCACCATTTAAAGGAAGTATTAAGGGAAGACTCAAGAGAGCCAAGTGTTTCCAGTGCCAAGAAATGTGCCCAGAGGGCCAATGCCCAGTTCCTAGGCTGCCAGGCAATTGTCTCACTGCATTTTGGGCCTACCCAGTTTCGAGTAAAAGAAGTCAGTGAAGAAATGGGAGAGCAACTGGGAGTGGTGGGAAACTGGTATCAGAAGCAGCCCCCCAGAGAGAGAAAAGAGAAACAGGCCTGGAAGTTGAGCAGAGGTCATAACCACAGAGCCCAGGCAGAACTGCCGAGTTGAGTCAGGCTCTGAAGGAAGGAGGGGTATGAGAATTGGGACCCAGATTTCAAGACCAAGAAGAAAATCGAAGGCTGGTCAGCTCTGAGCTTGACTTCCACAGCCCAGTTAGGCTGCAGCACCCCATTTGCCTCTCCTTGCCCCCCCCCAAACCTCCATGGCTGGCAACTCTGTTGTCATGGGGCTCTTCCCAAGCTTGCAGCTGCTCCTCGACTCCTTCTCTTGGGGAAACAGCTGCTGCCTTTCCTTTCCTGAATCAAGCTACTTGTACTTCCCACCACCCTGCCACTTGCTTAGTCCCATAGGGAGGCCATGGGGTGAGGGGGACACACACATACGCACACAAGCATCTATGGATGCACATATTTACAGAGTTCTTGTCCCTCCCCCTCAGACTGCCCTCACCCCCAACAACGGCTCCAGGTGCTCAGGCACCTCCACCTGAGCCAGCTTCTCTCTCGGTCCTGAACACCTACGTTCCCCACACCTGGGACTATGGTTTTGATGGGGGCTCTCCCTAGGATGGGGAACCAAGATCGATTTAACAAACACACACCCCCACCAAGAGGACTGTGGTGGGAGATTGGGGGAGGGGGTGACAACTCTGTAGACTGCAGTTGATTTGCTGCTCCTTAGAGGACCCAAAACTTTTTCTTAAAGAAAAAAATGCAGAAGGCCCCAACTCCTGATTGGCTCGCCGCTGGACTCTGGAATGCCTCCATTACCGTATATGCTCTCATAGAAGATTCTGCTGCAAAAGAAGTGTGTCCCCTTTGCCGAGCCATGGGGGAGTGGAACCGGCAGCAGCCGCGCGGTATTTCCCCCTTACGGTCCTATCTCCCTGTGCAGCCTCCACTCCCATGACCATTGCCCTAGCAATCCCGGTTTTGCAGGGGCCCCTTCTTGGCTAGAAACTAAGTCTAAAGTACATAGTTGACAAGAAAGAGAACAAAGATTTCTCTGATTATTTTCCTTGAGACCCATCATTTAAATGCACACCACTCCTTTTCCCGGGGCTTCTCCAAGGCAAGTAAGTCTTTACGGTATTTCATGTGAGGAATGTTCTATTCACAATCTTCTACCTTTTTGGATTTGCATAACCTTATAGCTGATCAATTCTCCAGTGCCTGGAGCACTACTCTCCTACCACCTCCCTCCCCCGACCAGAAGCCTTCCCCTCCTACATCCTCCCCACCCCACCCCACCCCACCCCACCCCAGCCTGCCTTACATTCTTCCACCCCCATCCTGGCCAGGAGGGCTAAACAGAGGAGCAAAGAGAGGGGGCAGGGACAGAGAGGAAGTTTGTGTCTGAATGTGTGCTCCGGTTGCATTCCAGAGGCAAAGAGAAAGTAAAATAGAAAAAAATTAAAGTCAGCTCTCTACTGTTTTGTATTACCATGCATCTGCAATTCTTCATTGAAGCAGATAACTACCGTTGGACAAGATTCCCATCCATGGTCAGAAATGGAGAGCCTCACAGACTATCTGCCCTGTTCAGTTTTCAGTAGAGTGCCATCAGGATCAGAGAGGTTCAGTGACCTGATGAAGGTCACACAGCCAGTTCCTACACATTCACAACTAGAACTCAGATCTCCTAAAACTTGATCAAGGCTCATTTCATACTCACTCTTGGTTTTTATTCACATGTGGGCTAGCATTTATTGACTGTCTCTTTCTTCAGACAGCCCTATGAGTTAAATCAGAGGTTAGAGTGGTAGAATTAGGACTTTTGATGGGTGGGCTGTCTTTCACCATAGGAAAAGGGAGCTGCTATTTGCTCGAGGCTCGGTGCAGACCCTGAACCATGTACAGACCTTCTTGAAGATGGAGGCAGTCTCACAATGACGGTTGCACAAACCCAGGGCAATTGAGGGGAACTGAAATTTGATCTTCTCTTTCTCCCCCCACCCCCCCAACAGGGTATGAAAGAGGCAGTGAAAACCCCAGCCAGACATACTGAGCAGTCTCTGAAACGTTGAGAAACACAGACAGGGGTGGTGATTTGGGGAAATGGAGAGCCAGTCCTTCATCAGCTTTGTTTCCTTGCTGTCCCTGTCCCTCTCTGTGCATGGACACATATGTGAGTGTGCGTGTGCACGTGGTCACAGCCGTGGGAGCTCTGGCCTCTTTCTGTGTGTTCTTTCCCACACACCCGCTTCCTCTTCTGCCGCTCATGCCTCCGTCCTCAGAGAGGCCAGCACAAGGTTTCCATTAGTGAAGCACATTTTTGTGCTATGGATATTGAACCAGGGAGGAAAGAAAGCAGACTGTTGTCCATGATGGATGGGTTTTCTAGAGGACTTCCCAGGGTGGTCCTTAAGGGGGCCAGGATGGAGCCATGAGGGGCTCGCAGCTCCACAACATTCCCTTGTTTCCTAGGATGTCTGTGTTGGGGGTATGTCTACTCTGCCGCCAGCCTCTCCCACCTCCATTCATCCCACACTTGCCCCTCCTCCCCCCTCCTCCCCGTCCCCTCAACAGCCCCCATCTCTAGTTTACCTGAGTACAAAAATACTTTCTGAGTTTCCCTTTTAGAATAAAAGTCATCTGTCCCGTGTGCTTGCACTTTATTGTGGGTTACAGCTGCTCCTAAAGAGAAGGGATGGTTTGGGGACCAGAGCCCTTGAAATATCACCCGTTATTCCTGCATTTCAGAGTGCTGAGGTTTTCTTAAGCTTTATAAGCCTGAATCTCCATGATCATCACACTTATCCACATGTAGCCTGCATGAGATGAGACGGGTGAACCAAAGGCTGATGCTCACCATCTTGCACAGAACACGCGGGGGCTAGATAAATGATTAATAAGATGAGCTAAGAGTCTATAGAAACTTAGTTCATAAATCACTTTCCCTCGGTTTAATTAATCCAATTTTTTTAATAGAAGAAGGAAATGAGTGGGGAGCAGTAGGCAGAGTGGGAAAGCAAGTCCTGTCCACCGACCTGAGGTCTCCGGTTACGCCCACTGTGGGGGGAACCTAGAACTTCTACCAGAGAAAGGGCCTCGGCCTTCAGGGTGCTTCCAACACATCTGGGGAGCCAGGCCCGATGGAGGCAAGAATTCAGAAGAATTCAGGAAAGTAGAGGCTAATAACACCACACAGAAGCGATTTGAGGGCCGATAGCCCCTGAAGACAGGAATGCTTTGAGGTCTATTATCCCAATTCAATGAAGGGAAAATGGAAGGGCCATAAAGAAGTGGAGCGGTTCACCCAAGGTCAAATCACTGAGAACAAAGGCGAGTTAATCAAATCTTTAATCCAGTTGAAGGATTTTCAAAGAGCTTTTGGGGACAGGTGGAAAGGCAGACTAGATGCCCAGACCTCCCAGATGGGCCTAAAGATCGGTGCCCCCACTCACAGCCTTCCTTTCCCACTTCAGTGTAGTGAAGTTCTTCACACCGCTGGGGCAGAGCTCAGGGTGCATCATAACCTAGTCTATGGTCTCAAAAAGTCCATAGGGTCCAAGGCTTGGAAATTTACATACTAAAGGCTCTCAGATATCCTACAGGCAAAACCAAAATCAAACCAACACCTCAAATAAGAGAAAAACCATCCCCCAAATAGGGAGGAAACCTTTGTTTAACTCAATGTTATGTAAGATTGTCCGTCTAAGCCGCAGAGCCAACTCCTGTTCTACCCCCCAGATAAGAGCAAGAGTACCACTCTTCTAGGGCCTGGCTAGCATAACAGGAATCCTTTGTCTCAGGTGGGTCTAGGGACTGGCTTTCCAGCTCTCACGTCCCATCGCTCACACGAAAATGAACGCACAGTTTCCTCTCCTTCTGGAAAGAAGCACCCCCCCCCCCCCGCCCAGCACACCCATGCACCTACACCAGCTTACTGAACACACCACAGGGTCCCCGCCAGAGCATGGCCAGATGTGGAGTCTCATTCCCTCTTCTTGTGCCAGTACCTCAGCAGGAGCTCAGCCTATAAAGTGTAAGTACCTAAAAAGTGGGAGCTGCCCTTGTGAGTTATTCTAACACTTTTTGCTCTTTGCCCAACTCCACACCCCCATAGAGACTGTGTCTATGGTCTCCCCAAGAGCTGAGTTCCTGAGGGGTTGAGGGGTTGAGATTAGTCAGATGCGCAGTAAACACAGCTCACTGCTCCTGCCTCCCTATCCTTACCTCTGTCCCCAGCCTTTCAATCTCCTAGGCTCAAGATCAGACCTTGACCCTAAAGTCTCTGTTCCCACGGCTGATGTGGCAGCAGCACGCCCCCTCTTCTGTCCCCCCCACACACCCTAGTCTCTTCTCCCTCTCCCTGTCCGCTCCTCATCTTCGTCCTCTCCTCTCCACACTCCTTTCTTTTCTTTCCTTACTCCCTTCCTTGCCTCTCCCCACTTCTTTCTCTCCCCTCTGCCCCAAATACACTTTCTTTCCATCTCTGGAGCCATCAGTTTTGCTCCAGCCAAGCAGCTGACTGCGAAGAACCCCTGATTGTCTGGGCCCTGGACGGAGCCCTTCCTCCAGTCGCTCGATTCAAGGTACAATGAGAAATGCACACGTTGGCATAGAGTCTTCAGGGGATGCTCTCTTCTGGGTTAACAAACACACTCAGAGATGTATCTGCATTCGGCTGGGGCAGTACATCTGGCGGATTTGGGCACATCTATTTACAGCTGCAGCTACCATGGCCACTGGCTCTACTGCCCAGAGAAGATGCAGGTTTGCAAGGGTAGGTTTGAGAGAGGGCATCTGCTCCATGTCAATGGAAGAATGTGGTTCCAGGAAGAACCAGACTGGGCTTGGAAAATCCGGATGTGTGTTGGAGACGAAGTCGAGAGAAAGAAGGAGGACCCATGTCCTGCACCCACACCTAGGCTCTGGGAAAAGTAAGAGCTGAGAGACCTGCTGGTGGGGGGTGGTGAAGGCTGGAGAGGAGGCTGGAGGCCCAGGGAAAAGGGCATGACCTACTAAATATCCAGGCAAAGGGGCCTTGCAGCCCTGGGTCCCCGGTGGAGGAACAGGAAACAAGAATGTCTCCGGGTCCTGACATGTGGTTGTAATGATCACAGACCCTTTAGGCTCCAAGGGACCTCAGAGGTCATCTCCTCCATCCTCCTGCTTCCGGGTAGGGCTGTATCTAAATTAGTCAAGATGTGCAGGCAGTTCTGTTCTTAAAGATCCCTGGAGAAGGAAAAATGAGCTCCTTTTCCTCATATATTAGGCTCAGGATCTTGGTGTCAACTTTTTTCCACATCTTCCAGAATGATCACAATTTACAAAGGCTACACAAGAAATTATCCTGTGACTGAGCTGGGTGCCTGACCTCCCAGGTCCTTGGTCAGCAGTGGAGTGCCATCCCAGTTTCCGAGGCATGGAGGTTCCTGCTGCCCAGCCTAACTGCTCTCTGCTTGCTCAGCAGCCTCCATGGTCCTTCTGTGCTATATGCAGAGCGGTGAGAACAGTGTCAGGTCCAGGGCATTGTGTAAGCATGAGATGTGATTGCAATTGCAGCTGTGGCTGCAGCTTTCAGTGGAGATGAAAATCAGCTCCTTATCAATTCCCGTCTTTAGAATATCCATCGTCTACATCGCTGTTCGAAAGGCAGAGAGGGGATTTGGGTATGACAGCTGGGATGTCTCCCTCTCTACCTTCACTCTGCCTCCACAGCCAGGATACTCCCCCCTCCATACTCCGTGTGTTCCCATAGCCACAAGAGCGGGCCTTTTTGAAGGAACAGTAGCATGACGCAGAGTAATGGCTAGGGGCTCCCAATAGGATAGCCGTAGAATTTATCACCCAATCCAGGATACTCTTGAGAGCGAAAGGGGCTGCTGCTAATTATGTGGGACAACAGGCATAAACCAGAATTTTCCCAAAGTGGGACACCAATTAGCCTAACTCTGGGTTTGAACCTGCCAACTCTGAGAAAGAAGATACAAAAATGGGCTCCTGTGGCTAACTGAGCTCAAATTTAAAATGGCCTGGCAGCTCTTTCTAAACAGGGACCTCTGGGGCAAGCCATGACTTAGGGAGAAGCCCGCACTAAGCTGCCTGTCTCCACACTGAACTGCCTGCCTGAGCTGTGTTCCTCCCAACTGGGCCAGCCTTATAAAGGCATTCCTGGAATTGTATACCAACCAATAGGACTGAGACATTCCCCCATTCAATTGGAGCTGAGCAGCTATAGCCTCATTAACACCTTCACCAATCAGAAAGGCTCGATTCTGACCAATCAGGATAGTGCTTTTTAGACCAATTAAACTGTGAGGATTTGAAGTCTTCATTTGCACAAGGACAGACCTATCAAGGATTGGGGGGATGTTCTCTCTATATAAGTCAGCTTCCCTTTTGGCTCCAGCTGCTTACTTCCTTTTTCACCAAAGGTCGGAGACTTTTTCCCCCTGAAGGTAAAACACTGAAGATGTCCCTTATAAAGGAGTAGAACAGATAGGAGCAAAGCCAAACTGAGCGAGCTGTCCAGCTGGAGAGGGGCCTTGCCTAAGGGCTGCTTCACAGGCTTACTGTTCCAAAGCCCTGATGTTTCATAATTGAACTGTAATACTTGAGCTGCTCCACAGATGTGCTGTATCACAATGAGCTGTTTGCATTGAATCAAGTTTCCTTCTTCACCGCATCCCACATTGAGAGTTCCCATTAGCTTTGAATTGGTCCCTGTGACCATTGGTTGACAAATCAAATCTCTACAACCTTACCTTGGCTGGCCATAAGCAATTTAATTGTTTTGAGCTTTGGATCCTTATTGGGGAAACTATCTACTGCTTTAAGAAGGAGGATCTCTGGTGTTTAAAGTATATGAAGATGCTGTCTTTGAACTACATGAGAATTATTCATGATGTTTATCAAAAATGAAGATATCCAAATGAACTCTTGTAAATTCCGATCTAGTGGTGGAGGTGTGGCCCAGTAATCTGCATTCTGATGGGTGGTCCCTGGCTCAACCTTTAAGAGGCATTACTTTTGAGTCATAGTAAGAACTGTGAGAATAATGTAAACAAAGCACATGGCACAGAGCGGGCCACCCTGAATGGCAGCTGTCATCATTCTGTACTTTTCTCCCTCCTTCTTCCTGTCGCTCCACCCTGTGAGCTCTCTAGAGGCAAGGTGGTTTCTGCTCATCTTTGAAGTCACAGTGCCAACCTGGTACACACTAGGTGCTAAATGATAGTCTGGAGGGTCTTTCTAGACCCCCATGTGCGGCACAGAGAGGCAGAATGACCTGCTGCAGTGCCAAGGGCCCCGTCCAGGAGAATTTGCTGATACTCAGAGGCACTGACCTCTCCAAGTCCAGGCACTACCCTGCCCTCCAGGAAGCCATACTCCTGCTGTTCACCTGCCCAACCCACCCTCAAGCTCAAGTTAAACAACCTGGATAGGGTGGAGCCCAGGTTTGCTGAGAAATCTGGCTAAGAGATCTGACCGTTAAATGAATGGGTTTCATCCTGAAATGACTGTGTGAAAAATGAAAGTAAAACTCAAACCACCCACTTCCCCCAGCAACTGCTGAGTTCAGCTAAGCCACTCTTGTCTTCAAGGCTTGGCTCCTTCCTCTGTTTTCCTGGCCCAAACCCTGAACCCACTGAATGCTGTACTTCCACCATGACACTCACACCCTGCACTGCCCCAAAGACTTTGTTCCTCCCCTCCCCCACTGCCCACACAGAACTCAGAGCAGGGGCGGGGTGGAGAAGACACCCCCTTCATGCAGGGTGACACCCAGCCTTTTTGTCAGCCCTGCCTCCTTTTGATACTTTAACTCCATTTAAATAAGAACTAATTATTCTATTTAAAAAGTTCATCAGACATGTATACAAAAGCTATATATGATACTTCCTCACAGCAAAAACTCAAAAATCACAGAAATAAAAGACAGTTCTTATAATCCCATCCTCTAATAACCACCTCTTTTAAGAGTTCTTTTTTCTTTTTAATGTTATATTATAGTTTATCTTTGCAGCAAGATTGCTGTTGAATGCTCACTGTTACCTTCCAGAGATTGAGTAAATTTGTCCAAGATCATTCAGCTAGGGGGTATGGCAGCAATTCGGTCATTTGGTGGCGTGGAGAGAGAGAGAGAGAGAGAGAGAGAGAGAATCTGCTGGAGGGGGAGGCACGGTTGCATTCCAGCTCACTTCAGAGTGGGGGAATTGCCCAACCTACTTACTGCTTCTCTAGGAGACAAGAGTGGTATCAGCAAGTGTGCAGACTATCCAGCCACCTGACCTGATGGTTGGAATTAAATATTTAAAACTGGAATGTAATATAGGGGCCACTGAGTCATACCTCTTAATTTTATAGATATGGAAACTGAGACCCAGAAGACCAGAGTAAAATAGACCGGTGGAATTCTAACTGGAGAACAGCGAGACTTCCCAGGAGATGTGTGAGCTTGGAATTCTAACTGGAGAACAGCGAGACTTCCCAGGAGATGTGTGAGCTTGGAATTCTAACTGGAGAACAGTGAGACTTCCCAGGAGATGTGTGAGCTTGGACCGTTTAAAGGAATCAACTTCCTGATCCTCAATTCCTTGGTACTCATTTGTCATTTGGATCTGCCTGCCATATCATTTCACAGCTGCCCTTCTCCCTCTTTGCAAAAGAAACGTGCACCTGTCCCCCATCCTACAGCTTCCTGAAGTCCTACCTGTAAACACCCTGGCGCACCAAAGAAGAAGCTAAATAAAACCTTGGCATCAAGATAGGCTGTCTTAGTCAGCTCTTGTCTACACATTTATTTTAAGATCAAAGTTCCACGTTAGAAATGAGTATTTTGGTCTGTAATGGGATATACTAAATTCAGGTATACTGTAGAGCAGAAACAGGGATGACATCTAAAAAAATTTATTTCTTACTGATTTTGAGAGATTGAGAGAGAGAGAAAGAGAGAGACAAAGAGAGAGGGAGAGGGAGAGAGAGAGAGAGAAAGGCAGGGAAAGAGAAAAAGACGTAGGTGATTGAGAAGCATCAACTCGTAGTTGTTTTGCTTTGACTCCATTTAAATAAGAACTAATTATTCTATTTAAAAAGTTCATCAGACATGTATACAAAAGCTATTATTAGTTGTTCATTGATTGTTTCTTGTATGTGCCTTGACCAGGGGGCTCAAACCAGCGACCTTAGGCTTCAAGCCAGCGACCATGGGGTCATGTTGATGACCCTACACTCAAGCTGGCAACCCTGTGCTCAAGCTGGTGAGTCCCCGCTCAAGCCAGCAACCTCGGGGTTTCAAACTGGGAACCTCAGCATTTCCAGCCGATGCTCTATCCACTACACCACCATCAGTCAGGTAGAGATGACGATTTTTATTTAACAATATCACCTCTCTTTTTCCTGCTGAGGGGATTGGGTATGAGTATCAGTATGAACAATTAAAGAAATTCTCACCTTATATCACCAAGAGTCAAACTCACAACAACTTCATGCCTTTTCTAATAATCTATCTTAAAATCAGAATTCAGAAAAGAGCTGATTGTCCCAGGGACGTGTACTAACAGCTACCAGCCCAAATGTTACATGCTCCATCGTTTCTGCATGATTTTAGCCCCTAGTTCACTGTTGCTTTTCCAGTCATTACTCTTAGCTCTTAATTCTTGAAGATTTTAGTATGCAATAAACACGGGTCCTTGAATACCTCTTTCCAATGGTTGTGTCATCTACCTTGCCTGAGCCACCTACTTCCATGCTCATACACTGGACCCTGCTATTTCCAGAGACTTCAATCCCACCATAATCTCAGTTTCTTGTATTATACTCTTTAATCCTACTTTCTATCTTTCCAGTTCACTCCCTCTAGAACCTTTGTTCCATAATCCTGGACCCCATCAGATCCTCCTACTGTAGATTTTACTTTACCAATCTTAAATTCCATGACCGATTCTCATGATTATTCCCTTGCATACATTTCTAATTCCTCACCCTTCTCTTGTTGTCTCACAGTAAAATATGAGCTGAGAAGCATAAAGCAGCTGGCTGAGGTATCAAGAAATCCCCCTGGCAGGTTCTGGAGTGTGTATGTGTCCCTTGATGCTTCCAAAGAACATTGGGACTCCCCACAGCCACAGGAAATGGGGGACACCAGCCAGAGGGATTGGAATGCAAAAGCAGAGAGAGCTCATGGAAGGCTAAAGAATGTGGAGAGTCTCGGGCTGTGAGGACTTATGAGGAAGTTGAAGAATTCCTGGAAGAAACTCAGCAGCTGTGTTGAGGTTCCTCTGGGGCATAGTCCTTTGCAAATCAGGCCTTCTGGCAGCCTACAGATGGCTCATCTCGGTGCTGAGGACGCAGCTCACAGCCACTCCCTACCTCTTGTGCTCACACTTTCCAAGAGAAAGGATCCAAATGGATCACCATCCCACTTAGAGACCCTATAAGACAGTCTTTGGTCAAGCAACCTCCAAGGAGCCAGATGTCTGGCTTGGGTACCAATTCACTGGCCAGTCTTCTGTGACCAGAAGAGCAGAACTCACAGCCCAGGGTGTGACCACTGTCTGTGAAGAAGCTGCTTGTGACAAGTGAGTAGCGGTCTTTAGAGCATCTTAGATGACATTGGCTCACATTCAGTTCTGAGAACCGGTTCTTTGTTTCACCTTATACCAGTCCAGGAGCTCAGACGTCCACATCTTACTAGCTGTGAGGCCTTGGGAAGCTGACTTAAGCTCTCTGAACCTGTTTTCTCATCGACACAACGGGCATAGTAATGTTTACCTCTATGAATCTTAGGTTTAATGATCCTGCCTGTCAAGTTAGTACCAGCAAATGTTTATTCATTCCAATCTCTTTTTACCCATGCAGAGACACAAATGAAACATTCTGGTTTTGGACTGGTGGTGGCACAGTAAATAGAGCATCAACCTGAGACGCTAAGGGCCCAGGTTCGAAATCCCAAGGTCCCCGGCTTGAGCACAGGTTCAACACCTTGAGCACGGAGTCACTGGCTTGAGCAAGGGATCATTGAAATGATCCCATGGTCACTGGTTTGAATGCAATGTTGCTGGCTTGAGCCCAAGGTCATTGGCTTCAGCAAAGGAGTCACTGGCTCAGCTGGAGCTCCCTGGTCAAGGCACAAATGAGAAAGCATGAACAACTAAAGTGCTGCAACTATGAGTTGATGCTTCTCATCTCTCTCCCTTCCTGCCTGTCTCCTTTTTCCTCTTCCTCTCCCTCTCCCTCTTCATCCCTCTCTCTTTCTTTTTCTCTCACAAAAACAAAACAAAACAAACAAAGAAAAAACCCATCCAGTGTTGTTTTCTGCAGAATAAAAGCTTGAGAAGATCTGGGTTCAAGTCTCAGCATTGTACTAAGTAGAGTGTGACCCTGATTATCATCATCCCTCTCATTCCTCTACACCTTCACTTCCTTCTCTGTGATATTGGGGACTGATGGTTAGATGACCTTTCATATCCTTGCAGCCTAGCAGCCCAGAATTCAAATATTCCGATTAATCCAACACTCTTCCTTTTACGTTGAGAAAATTACCTATGCAGCTCCTGGAGTGGATTTCACTCAAAGTGGAAATAGGAAATGGGAGAGGCCGCATAAAGAAATTGTGAATGATGGTAGGCCAGAAGTTAAAGAGGGTATCCCTGAGCTGTTTTTAAGTAATGAGTCACACAGAGCTGCTCCTCTACCCTGTCCTGGGCTTCAGACACCTGCCAACAAGTCCTACTCATGTGTCAGGGACAAGACTGGAGAACAGAGCGCTCTAGGTCTCTCTCCTAACTGGAGCACACAAACCAATATAGAATGGCCATCACCCAATAGACAGATGACCCAAAGAAATCAGGAAAGGAAGTTGTAAGACCCACATCCTAGATTCTGCCTATCATCTCAAGATGGGACCCCATTTCCAGCACATCCCAGCCCCCTATTGGTGTGGAGAAAATGTGGTGCGATGCAGGGTACCCCCATTGGCTCTCACGCCCTGCACAGAGGTTAACCCCTCCTCTCAGAGATTGTCTTCTCGACTCTTTTGTGAATTTCTTTGAGATACAAGCTGAAATCCTACAGGTTTCATGAGAAATTTGTTACTACTTAATCAAGCTTGATTTCATGCCAGACACTGGGCTCAGTTTTTATATAGCATTTTCTCATTTAATA
The DNA here is from genome assembly GCF_036850995.1 of Saccopteryx leptura. Taxonomy (NCBI): domain Eukaryota; kingdom Metazoa; phylum Chordata; class Mammalia; order Chiroptera; family Emballonuridae; genus Saccopteryx; species Saccopteryx leptura. The sequence continues at coordinate 115,538,852 of NC_089504.1, forward strand.
ATCACCTATAGCACTATGGGGTGGTTAGCTTCATTTTCTAGATAAGGAACTAAAACTGGAAGTTAGATCACTCACCGGAAGACCAGTGGTTAGTAACTCAACTGGGATTTCCTGTAAGTACATTTTGAAATTTTGATTAGTTCAAAATTCATGTGACACAAGTTTATGTAATAAAGAGTCTCCCTCCTACCTCTGTCCCTTGCCCTTGGTGCTAGCTATATAGGAGCTGCATTTTAAGGTCAGAAACACTGTTAGCCTGACCCTTTGTTCTAGCCTCTCCCTTTATCCTGGACTTGACTCCATGCAGATAAAGGCACCACAATGCAATCCCTGGAGATGGGAAGAGAGGCCCAGTGAGTCGTTTCTCAGGTGACCAAAAGGCTCTGTGAGCCATCTAGGGGTTCTCTTCACGCTCTGACTCCATCCTCCAAATTTCCCCCATTTACATTGAGAGTAATAAGAAGTTATACTTAAAGGGAAATTCCACAGCATAAAACTCAAACAAAATTTAAAGTAATCCTTCTTCCTAGAGTAGAAAGAAATACATTCAGAGGGACCCCATGATATATATTTTCTCATGGGGCCAGAAGGTTTATGAACAAGACTTCTCTTTTAGAACCCTGAAAGGGTTTGAGGGTTGACTAGCTACCATTTCTGCAGGAATAGCTTAGGAACCATTTAACTTGAAGGTCAGGGATGGCTGAAATCCCAGACTTCTGCATTTGATAGATGAGCAAAAACTTTACCAAAATCATTAAGGACCAATAAAAAGCTGATGACTTTGTATTTTTCCAAATCAAAATATATAGATAGATACACATGTAGAAATGCCATTTGCTATGACTACTGTTTTACAAAGAAAATACGTCTTAATAACAAAATGTAGGAGAAACTCAGAATAAAGACACTCTTTCAAAGAGTATTTTCTACTCACATATACAGTGTTTTTCCCTCAGACCAGAAAACTTTCTTCAGGAATCTCCAGAAATCTATCAAGGACCCTTATTTAGTAGTTAGAGAATCTGATAGTGTTGAGTGGGCACTCTTAAGTGCCTGCTTCCTTAAATTACTCTTCAATTCTTAGTTCTTTCCTTCTTCCTCCCTTCCCCTCTTTCCTTTATTCCTGTTTACTTTCCTTCCTTCTTTCTTTTCCTCTCATCCTTTTCAAAAATTTTGAGCATGTTCTACATTCTAGTCTCCTTCATGCCTTCTTTTTTGTACAGCACATTTTTCTAATACTGGCGGTCTCCGGGTTATGAACAAGATAAGTACTATATATTTGTTCTTAAGTTGAATTTGTATGTAAGTTGGAACAAGTACATTTACTTATTAAATGCAACTTAGATGTCTGTCTTAAAGTGTGTTTATTTTTACCTTTCTGTGCAGATAAATACTTAAATATGTTCAAATACAACCTTAAACAATCTTGGATGGTGCAGAAGATGATGGACTTGTTGGAGAGGATGGGACTGGTGGTAGAGAGTCGGGTTTGATTCTGCTGCTGGAGTCAGTTTCTCGAAGTAGACATCAAGGGAGGTTTTACAGAGCTCTTCTTTTTCTCACCATAAATGGCCCTGTGGCATCTCAGGCCTTCAGTAACTGTAGGTGAACCTCTCTGTGTCAGGATCTTGGTCCTCTAACTTTGCCATTCCGGCTTCAATGAGATGAATACATCAGTTAACTCTTATAGAAAACATTTTTCAGTTTTTGAGTTTCTAGGTCCCTGCTTTCTTCCCTGAATGCTATCATCTGCTGCTCTAGTTCCATGAGGCCTTCAATGGTTAGTTCTTTACTATGGGAGTCGAGTAACTGATATCATTTTTACTGATGTCCAATGCAGTTGATTACCAGTAGCCCTTATGGCCCTGTTTGTAAGTATGAGTTGTATGTAAGTTGGATGTTTGTGACTCAGGACTTACTGTACCAAAGAGCTCACACATAACTGATGAATACAGCAATTATATGGTTGTACAGTGAAAGTTGACTTGGTTTATATACATTTTTTCCTAGCAAAGAGAGCAGGAATATTGGAAGTAGAATGATAATCTTCACCAAGAAAGAGAAAAGCCCTCAATTTGGCTTCTGCAGAGGCCAGAGCCCTTATAGCTCTATTTTAAGAAACATTTAAAAGCGTGACTGCACCTGGGGCCCCTGGAGAGGCTGATCCCAGGAAGCAGGTTGCACTTCCTCCTGTGCCCACCTGGCTGGGAGTCCACCTCCATCTGCGCCGTCTCATCACCTGCAGGCAGCAGCAGGATGCTCTAGCTTTGAGTGGCTTTGCACATCAAGGCCATCTTGAAATGTAGACGTCGGGATTGGACTGTCCGGGTTTCCGCCGGGGCCATCCATTTCTGCTTTTGGTTCTATCACCGAATTGCATAAATTATGAAGGTCTACTCAGTCCTATGGTTTTTGTTTTTCTTACACAGAGACAGAGAGAGGGATAGACAGACAGGAACAGAGAGAGATGAGAAGCATCAATCATCAGTTTTTCGTTGCGACTCCTTAGTTGTTCATTGATTGCTTTCTCATATGTGCCTTGACCGAAGGGCTACAGCAGACCGAGTAACCCCTTGGGTCCAAGCTGGTGAGCTTTGCTCAAACCAGATGAGCCCGTGCTCAAGCTGGCGACCTCAGGGTCTCGAATCTGGGTCCTTCCGCATCTCAGTCCAATGCTCTATCCACTGCGCCACCGCCTGGTCAGGCAGTTCTATGGTTTTTAGCCTGTTATTTTTAGTGTGCAACTTTTCAAAATGTAAGGTTTTTCAGGAACGCCCATATTGTCTTATTGCACAAAAACTGTGCTAAACAAATGCCACTTATCTTTAACTAAACTATGGTAATAGCATAACCAAATCCAACAGGATACTAAATGGCAGTTAAAATAAAAAACATACAGCCACATGGAAAAATCTTACTGCAGAGTAAGTGAAAAAAGAGCAAGTTGTAGAATGAAATCTACAGTGTGATGTTATTCACGGGGGCTGAGGGAGTAACCTGCAAAACAACACCTTTTATTTCCTATGACCGCACATATTTCATATGCTGATAAGTTCAAGGAAATCTGGTGACCGCATTTTTCTCAGCGGGCTGGGAAGGAGGACACTGGTAACAGTGCCCTTATGTCTGGGCCAACGGAGACCTGCACTGGCCCCCTCAGACCCTTCCTTCCAGCCAAGGGGCTCTCAGTTTTGTCATTTCCCTTTCCAGACAACAGTCAGGAACCTGGGACCCAAAATGTTCTTCCTAAGAATTCTGTGTGGACCCTTGTCTGAATCCGTTCTTCCTGCACCTGCTGCCTTCATGCCCACCCTCAGGGCCAAGGGGGCCAGGGCAGGGAACAGAGGGAGAGTGAGAGGCCTCCACGGGTGCTCTTGTCCTGTTCACTGTGTTAGAGGCGAGTCTGAGCACCGGGAAGGAGGACAGGTTCTGTTGGGTTCTATAGAAGTTTACTCGTAAGGGTAAAATTTTACAGGGAGAATGATTTTTGCATTGCATGTGTATTTAACAGTTAATTAAAACATAATAAAAATAATTATATTCACCCAGAGATGGGAACTAACAGAATCTTTAACAATAAATCTTGATTATGGCTACTGGGGTCCAGAAGGGGAAAAGAAGGGGGAAAATGAAGGCATGAGGGGAACAGAACTCTGATTACCCCGAGTGGCAGGTGTCAATTACTTCCTAATTTTAAATAAAGTAATTTTGAAGGCTTTATGAGGACATAGGGGTGAGGGTGGAATTCCCCAGAAGCAGATGCTACAGCAGTTAGTGGACTTTCCGCCATACACCTGCCCACTGCCTCGCATCCAGCCCACGGCCACGCCGAGACAAGGACCCAGGCGGTAACCCTTAGGAGGCCCTGGATCACAGCCTCTGTGCAGATGGTCAAAACTGTCTTTCAGAAAGACCACACCAGGGGATTTCCTGGGGGTGGAGTCCCGAGCAAGGCCCCAGGGCTATTCTGGGGTATCCCCTGGCTCCCTCACACCTGATTCCAGGAAGCCTGCCTAGGATTATCAGAACAGGGTCTCTTGTCCTCAGCTGCATTCAACAAAACAAGGGGTTGGACAGGAGAGAGGCCACCTGGTAATGAGCTGAAAGAGCCCAGAACCAAGAAACAGAAGACCGGCCACCTAGGAGTGTGTATGACACACTCACACATGTACACTCAGAGCTAGCCAGGGCTCTGTGAAGTCTTAGAGTACAGGATTTGTTCCTCCAGGCTCAAAGTCCAGACTGAACTCTTCTGTGACACACCTCTGCACACTCGTCCTCCTGCTGAGTCCCTGCAGGAGATGGGAGCATTTCAAGGCTTTGGAAGAGGGATAACCACAATGTGCTGGGGTGCGCCATCATTCCCAAGGCAGAAGACCTCCTGGCCCCTAACCTGGCCAGCCATCAGCCTTTAGGGTCAACTGAGAAGCTGGAGGAGGAGAAGGCTCTGTGGGGGAGGGGTGATTTGGGAGCGCAGAGAATCCCTGTGGTGACCTGAGCCTACTGAGTCAGAAGTGAGTAACGCTGGGCAGGCAGAACAGGGCTGGAGGAGAAGCTTGGGGCATTTTCAGGGGGACTCTCTGTCCAAAGGGTTTCTGGAGGCCTGGAGTGGGGCAGCTACCAACAGAGGTAGTGCTGCAGGTGAGGAGTGTTGGGGGAAGTGGACGGACTCTTGGAGGAGAGACATCGGCCAGTGCGCTGAGAGTACCTTGTGCCACATCTGTGGCAGGGAGCCCATTACACATGGAGAGATGTTGGGGAGAGATGTTGCTGCGTTTGCCTCAGGAACCCCCAGCTGCGAACAGAGTTTCTCTGTGGTCTCCTTCACTCGGACACCCATGTTTGCAAGGTGACTTAGGGGTCATTTTGCCTGCATTACTCTATGCCTTAATAAGCAGTGATTAGATACACAGTGGATTAGACAAGGTGATGTTGGAACTGTGCCCCTGTGAAAGTTGTTTAACATTGCTTGGTTTCTTCCCTGCAAAACAGGGAGGACACAAGTCCTGCCTATTCCATAGGGCTATTTTGAAGATTAAATGGAGATGATGAGCTTTGGCTAAAGGTGTTGAGCTCTGGTCAGTGTGGGTCACCTGCAGCAGCCCTAACTTGGTTCTACTGGCACTGGAGTCTCTGCCCTCCCCAAACCCTCCCGATGCGGGCCGGAGAGGGGTGCTCCACCACACAGCAAACCCTGCCCTCAGTCTCCCCCAGCTTTCTGCTGTCAAAAAAGGGACAGAGGCTTGTAGGAGGAAATTTACAGAGGAAACATGGTGGGGTGACCAGGGATTTGGAGTCAGCGATACCTGTGTTCAAGTCCTCTCTCCTACTGTTGAGTCTGTAACCAGGACAAATTCTTTCATCTCTCCATGCCTCAGGCTCCTAAAGATGAAGAAAAAATTAAGATAGCTAGTGTACATAAAGTCCCTGGCACGTAGCAGGTACTGTACTCAATAGGCACCTGTTTTCTTAGCTCCCAGCTCTTCTCTGTGTATCTTGGCCCCCATTTGAATCACAGGCTCCAGCCTGGGGAGAGATATCCCAGCTCAGAGTAAAGGGTGATGTGATGAACAGTTTCAGGCCCCGCAGACCAAAATCCCCAGGTCCCAGAAGCAAACTCTTGAGCAAGTGAAGTCAGATACAAAAGACAATAGATTGTATATGATTCGATTTCTGTTGAGTTCAAGATAGGCAAAATGAATCTGTGTTGTTAGAAGTTGGTCACTGGCAAGTCAAACAGCAATTGGGAGGGGGCCAGAATGTGGCTTTAGCAGGTAGCTGGCAATAGTCTGCTTTGCTCTGGGTGCTGGTTACCTGGAGGTAAGCACTTTATAAAAAATAAAGTACACTTATAAACTGTATACTTATTATGCACTCATATTAATTATATATGTATTCAGTACACATAGAAGGACATTTATATTTAGAGTTCTATGCTTATGATTTGGACACTATTCTTTATACATTATACATCCATTAAAAATTAGTTATATTAAAAGAAGGGAAAGACAAGCCACAGTTTGAGAGAAAATCTTTGCAAAACACATATCTGATAAAGGACTGGTATTTAAAAATATACAAAGAACTCTTAAAACTCAAGAATAAACAACCTAATTTAAAAATGGGCAGAGGATCTGAGCAGAGATACTTCACTAAAGAAGAAATACAAATCTGTGTATCTTCTTACAAATTTGAAGATATACAAATAAGCATACAAAAGGATGCTCACATCATATGTCACTGGGGAACTGCATATTAAAGCAACAGTGAAATACCACTGCACACCTATTGGAACGGCCTAAATCCAAAGCCCTGACCACATCAAATACCAGCGAGGATGTGAAGCAACAGAAACCCCCATTTATCACTGCTGCGAATGCAAAATGGTACAGCCTCTTTGAAAGACAATTGGGCAGTATCTCGCAAACTTAATACTCCTGCCTTATGATCCAGCATCCCACTCTTTGATATTTACTTAAGTGAGTTGAAACTTCATTCCACACACATACAAAAACACCCTATACACAAATTTTTAGAGCAGCTTTATTCATAATTGCTAAAACTTGGAAGCAACCAAGATGTCCTTTAATGGGTGAATGAATTTAAAGAAAAGAAAAGAAAAACAACTGTGACACATCCCAAATATAGAATATTCTTCAATGCCAAAGAGAAATGAGTCATCAAGCCATGAAAAGACAGAGAGAAACCTTAAGGTCCTATTGCTCAGTGAAAAAAGCCAGTCTGTATGACTCTAACTATATAACATTCTGTAAGAGGCAAAACTAGAGAGATAGCTAAAAGATCAATGGTTGCCAGCGGTGTAGGGGAGAGAGGTAAGGATGGTATAGGTGGAGCACAGGGGATTTGCGGGCAAGGAAACTGTTCCGTGTGACGCCGTGATACAGGGCACGTGCCATTCTGCGTTTATCCACATCCAAAGAACAAACAACACAGACCCAGCCCTGTTGTAAACTATGAATTTAGTTAATAATGTATCAATATTGGTTTATCAATTACAAGCAATAGACCACATGATGTTAATAACAGACAAAGAAGCAGGAGTGAGGGATATATAGGGACTTTTTGTGCTTTCCCCTCAATTTCTCTATAAACTTAAAATTATTCAAAAAAATTCTATTAATTAAAAAAATAGTCATTGTATCAGCTTGGGTAATGCTTAAGCTTTCTAGACCTTATTTTCAGTTTCCTTATCTATGAAATGAGAGTTTAAGGAGGTGACTCTAAGTGTCCCTGGGGGAAGGAAGCTGAAAAAGCAACTAACCCTATTTCCCCCTCCTTCCCCACCACTACTCTCAGTCTCCAAAGGCATCAGTATCACAGTGCAGATCTGTTTCCACACACACTCTCCGACCTCTAACAAACATGATTTGAATGGCTCCTATCAGCCCAGCTTTGTGTGCTGTGGGTGTTGGAGAGAGGATGGCCTGACACACTTCCTGGGATCAGGGGTGGGCAGTGCTAACTCAGCAGATCCAGGCAATCAGGCTAGTTGGAGATGAAGAAGTCCCAGTCACTGCCCTGACCGACTGACTCAGTGGTGGAGCCGTGGCTGGCATGTGGATGTCCCTGGTTCAATTCCCCGTCATGGCACACAGGAGAAGTGACCATCCACATCTCCACTCCACGCCCTTCCCCCTTCTATCTCTCTCTATTCCCCTCCCACAGCCATGGCTTGATTGATTCCAGCATAGATCCCCCGTGGAGCCTTCACCTCAGGCACTAAAAATAGCTCTGTTACCAGCATGGCCCAAATGGGCAGAGCATCAGCCTCAGATGGGGGTCGCCTATTAGACCCCAGTGGGGGTGATGCGGGAGTCTGTCTCTCTATCTCCTCTCCTCTCACCTGAAAAAAAGAAGAAAGAAAAAAAAAAGGAAGTCCCAGGCACTCCACCTGATCCGAGGCAGAACGCAACATAAGTGCTATAATCTAAGGTTGTAGACAATGTGGAAGAGCTTTGATGAAGAATAGTTTTCAGAGAGGAGAAGGCATCTGAACTAAGTCCTGAAAAGCAAGCAGGGGCACTCTCTCACCCACAGGAGAGAAGGAAGAACAAGAAAAATATTTCAAACATAGGAGAATGTATTCATTCGCAGGAGCTGCAACAACCACACCCACGCAGCTGAAGCCAGTCTTTAGCCCGCCACCCCCAGCCTTCTGCGCCCCTTCACCTGGGCGGCTGAATGACGCTGAGGCACACCACCAGCACAGACACTGGTGCCACTTCAGATTCATGATCTCCAACCTCAGCTTGTCCTCAGTTGCTGCTCGTAAGTCATTTTTTGTTTCTTGGTTTTCTTTACCCCTTTCTCCATGACAGCTTTTCCAAAGTTTTTCTAAACTTCCATCTCCCCACCTCCCCAAACATTCTCAGCAGATGGCAACCTTCCCTCACCCACTTGCAGCCTCACTGGCTCCTTCTTTCTGTCCCATCACATGGGAAGCTGTCACCCACTGCTGCCCCACACGATTCCTCTATCCACTCCGTCCTGTGTCTTCAGCACCATTGCTGTCAGCCCCTCTTTCCTATTATATTTACAGATTCCCATCCCACAAATGCCTCCATTCCTGGGGCTCTCTCCTGCCCCATTTCTTCTCTCCCTCCATTCCGTGCTGGGTGATGTCAGCAGCTTCCCTGGCATCACTTACCTACTTGCTGAAGACTTCCAAACGCCAATATCTAGAGTGCACATGTGTCCTCTGAGCATCACGAGGGAAGATCTGACTCCTTCCTGGACATCCTTACTTAGTTGTCCCATGAAAACCTGAGGAGCATCCACTCCCACCTCCCTCCACAGAGGGAAAGTATTGAGGTGGCCTTGTTTGTACCTCAGCACTCTGACTGCAATCCCATTTTGCCTCTCACCCAGGCACTGTAATGAGAACTTGAGTTTAGAAACATAGAGATTGAAATCAAAAGGGGAGACGCTTGCTCTCAGCACAGTTGCTGATGGGACGTGAAGAATGGACTGCTAGCCCTTGCCATTATTTCATCTTTTTTTCCCTCTGAAATTATATTTCTCCTCTAGTCACCTAAGCCAGAAGTTTGAGAAATGTGTTTTTCATTCTTTCCCCCTCACTGTGCTTATCCAGTCCCGAAACAGTCTCCCAGCAGGTATGATACCTCCATGCTGCACCGCAGCTTCCATCCACAGGTAGCCAGAGCGCTCCTTCTACAGTAGGAGCCTCCCTGGGTCATTCTCTGACCACGTGAAGCCTCTGTCCTTACGCACAGAACCCTTTGTGACCCAGCCCTGATGTCTGTTCAGCTTTATTTCTTTCCATTCCTCTCCTTACCCCGGAACCTGCAGTCAGACATGCAGTTTCCCAAATTCTCTGTTCTCTCTCCCTTGTGGACTTCTGCACTTGATTTTTTAAAAATATATATACTTGGAACATTCTTTCTCCATCTCTTTTTGAAGGCACAATTCTTGACCACCCTTCAGTTGTGTCCTGAACTGTCACTTTCTTGGGGAACCTCTCCCTCTGAGGGACCACACAGCATCCTTTAATCACTCTATCACTACTTGCCACACTCGGAACTGGTCTGACTCTAACTCAGACACAGCCAAACCAAGATGTGCAGGCACGGTCTAATAATGCAGTGCCCCCTCAAAGCAGTGTTCTAAAAATACTTGTTCCAGCCTGACCAGGCTATGATGCAGTAGATAGAGTTCGACCTTGGATGCTGAGGATCCAGTTTGAAACCCTGAAGTCCTCGGCTTGAGTATGGGATCATTGACATGATCCCATGGTCACTGGTTTGAGCCTAAGGTCATTGGCTTGAGCAGGGGTCACTGGCTTAGCTGGAGCTCCCCTGTCAAGGCATTTATGAGGAGCAATCAATAAACAACTATGACGTAGCTACAAGTTGATGCTTCTCATCTCTCTCCCTTCCTGTATCTCTCTGTCTCTTGCAAAAAAATAAAAATATTTGTTCCATACTCTTTGACCCATCAAGAAAACTTTCAGAAATTTGAACTACAAATATATCCACACATATAAAGATTAACACTTGCATAATCTAGTGCAGTGTTGTTAGTGAGAGTCAAAGTTTAGAAGCTGAATGTCTATCCATAGGATTAAATAAATTGGGGTATACCCGTCTAGTAAAATATGATACAGTTGATGACAGGTGTGTTGATGAAAACTCATATCCAAATTACTATTGAGGCAAAGGGAGCAAAGAGCAGAACGTGTACATAGTGTGCCACTGTGTGTGCGTGTGTTCGTGTGTTTGTCCTACCGGCTATCTGAAAGATCAGTGAGTACTTACTGGGCACGCACCTCAAAGTACAGGTTCCCTCACTCCCCGAAAGCAGCGGGTCCTATGAAAACTCTGGCAAGTCGAAATGGTGTAAGGTAAAGAAGCAATTACCATTCATTTATGGAAATTAACTAATAAAAAATTTTTGAGCATTCTCAGACCCAAAAAATAATCTATCAAAGCATACCAAATAACACATAAAACCTGAAATGACACACGTAACGCCAGAAGCAGTGCCATCCTCTCTGCTCGGGGTGTGCCTGCCTGGACAATGGCTGCAGGAAAAATACTGGACAGGGTTTTCTCTCTTTGCCTTTTTTTCATAAAAGCCAAAATCCTTTTTGGATGGCTTTTGGTTAGAGAAAACCCCTAGAACAGGTCCTTGAATAATGCCATTTCACTATAAAGTTGATGAAAAAAGGAACCAGTTCCTGGCTGGGCGCACTGTCTGTGGAGTTTGCACATTCTCCTCCTATCTGTGTGGGTTTTCTCTGGGGCCCCCATTTCCTTCATATCCCAAGATGTGCATGCGCGGTGAATGGCTCAGTTCCATTGTTCCAGTCTGAGTGATTGTGGAGCATGGCGTGAGTGCGCCCTGTCCCAAGGGTTCCCCCTCGTGCCCTGAGCTGCAGGAAAGGCTCTGGCTGCCCATGACATTGAACTGGAATAAGCAGGTTAGAAAATCATTCTCTTACTTGTTTTTGTTATTGTATCTTAAATGTCTGTAGAGCTCACATTTATTTCCATGTTTAATATTAGAAGTGTCTGGGGTCTTTCTTTGGAAGTGTGGTGATGTTTTCAGGGGCCAGAAATTTGTGTAGGAACGTAACTCTTGTTGATGTCAATTAGCTAATGGCAAAATTGATTTTGTTAGATGTTTCACTTCAAGTCACAGTTTCCGAGAACCTATCGATGTGGTTACGGGAGGAGTTACTGTACTAATGTAGGCCTTTCATAAAAATAAAGTGCCCTAATGCAAACTTTCAAAAAGCAGGGGATACCTGTAATTTTATACTTACTCTTTACAACACTATAGATAGAGATATTATTTTCTGTACATTCCAAATGCAATTTAGAATGGGGAAAAAAGAAATGAGAATGATTCTTCTGCCTTTAATACAGAATGGCTTTAGAATTAATTTAATTAAAGAACTATTCTGACCCATTTCACAGACTGAGATGCTGAGGACCCAGGTTTGAAACTCAAAGGTCTCCGGCTTGAGTAAGGGCTCATGAACTTGAGTGCAGGGTCGCCGGCTTGAGTGTGATATCATAGACATGACCCCAAGGTTGCTGGCTTGAGACCAAGGTTGCTGGTTTGAAGCCCAAGGTCACTGGCTTAAGCATGGGGTCACTGGCTCAGCTGAAACCTCCTTGTCAAGGCACATATGAGAAAGTAATCAATGAACAACTTAAGATGCTGTAACTATGAGTTGATATTTCTCATCTCTCTCCTTTTGTGTCCGTCTGTCCCTGTCTGTCTGTCTGTCTCTCTCTCTCTCTTGCTCTCACGCTAAAAAAAGAAAAGAAAAAGCCAATGCAGAGATACCCCAAATTTAATTCTCATTGTAAATTTCTCTGGGACACATTCAACTTCAACATTTAAGTCCTTTTACAAAGAAAGTTCTAAGACATTAAAATCTAAAATCAAGTGAAGTCCACAGTATGAAAGTTTAAAGTTAAACTTGGGTTTGAATAAATTGAAGTCCCTCTCAATTTCTGATTCTGCTCAGTCTCAGCTGGAGGAGTTCAGAGGGTCTGGGTAGAGTCAAGGTTCCCTCAGCGGCCACAGTGGGGCTGCCTCCGGTGGGGATGAGTGTGGCTCCTTCGGTGCCTCAGAAGTGATGGTGACCAAGTCTCAAGAGATCCATCTTAAAAGCATCCAAAGAGCTAAGGTGTTAATCCCAATAGATCAATTCTGTGCAAGCCACAGTCAACAGATCGCTAGCTCTCAGCCTTTACCAGAAGCCAAAGTGTGTCCCAGAGGCCCTGTAGGTGATGCTGCAATGACCAGGGGACACCCCGGGGGTGTGAGGAAAGGAACACATGGGCCAAGAAACTTTTCTCCATCTGCTAGGATTCCCATCAAGCAGTGTTAGACTGAGGCCTGGAATCCACTCAAACTCAACAAGGTCAACTCTCCCCTGAAGAGGTTCCTTTGGTTCCCGTCATACAAGTGCCATGTGGGGTGGGGGACAGTATGCATCCAGTCCCCTCCCTCAGACAGCAAGCAGCACCGGAGACTTCAATGCCTTCACGTTAAGTTTAGCAACCTGCAATAATGGCAGCTCCAGTCACCAGGTCCTCCTGCCTGCAGTGCCTTCCTCTCCCAGCTGGAATAGTCCAAACCTCCTCATGCCCCTTTCTTTTCGGGCTCCAGTGCCTTCTGGAGCGTCGGCACCTCTACAGCAGGGGGAGTGTGGGCAGACGCTCCTGGTGGCACCTCCACGGCAGGGGGAGTGTGGGCGGACGCTCCCGGTGGCACCTCCACGGCAGGGGGACTGTGGGCGGACGCTCCCGGTGGCACCTCCACGGCAGGGGGGGTGTGGGCGGACGCTCCCGGTGGCACCTCCACGGCAGGGGGGGTGTGGGAGGACGCTCCGGGTGGCACCTCCACAGCAGGGGGACTGTGGGCAGACACTCCCGGTGGCACCTCCACGGCAGGGGGGGTGTGGGCGGACGCTCCCGGTGGCACCTCCACGGCAGGGGGGGTGTGGGAGGACGCTCCCGGTGGCACCTCCACAGCAGGGGGACTGTGGGCAGACACTCCCGGTGGCACCTCCACGGCAGCAGTGTTCGTTGTCCCCTGCTGTGGAGTCACTGGGACCTATGAACCCGCCCCCAGGGATAGTTCCTCCTCCTTCCCCACTCGTGCTGGCTGGAGGATCCCCGCTGCAGAGTCACCAGCGAAAGCTGCACTGCTGCTTCCGCACCATACTGTGCGTCTGCGGGCACGCTCCATAGATTTATTTATTTTTAATGTTTATCCCATTGAATAACATTTCTTTCTGTTACATAAAGCTGGGCAGTGGAGAGACACTGGGTTCCTGCTCTTTCTCTTCACTTCCCCCACTTCTTTCAGGAATGCTCACTTTGTATCCATTTAACCTGTTTTATTAAGTTGGCCCCTTTAGTTACACAAGCCCTTTCTTTTCTTTCTCAATACTTCTTTTTCCCCTGGCTGGGTAATGCAGTTAGTAAGAGTATCATTCTTATACGTGTGGGTTTGATCCCCGGTCAGGGCACATACAAGAATCATCCAGTGAATGCATAGACACATTCATGTATCTCTCTCTCTCTCTCTCTCTCTCTCTCTCTCTCTCATGCCCTTCCTCTCTCTCTCTCTCAAATCAATTTTTTTTAAATTAATTAATTTTTTTTTTTTTTCTGAAGCTGGAAACGGGGAGAGACAGTCAGACAGACTCCTGCATGCGCCCGACCGGGATCCACCCGGCACGCCCACCAGGGGGCACGCTCTGCCCACCAGGGGGTGATGCTCTGCCCCTCCAGGGCGTCGCTGTGTTGCGACCAGAGCCAATCTAGCACCTGGGGCAGAGACCAAGGAGCCATCCCCAGCGCCCGGGCCATCTTTGCTCCAATGGAGCCTGGCTGCGGGAGGGGAAGAGAGAAACAGAGAGGAAGGAGGGGGGAGGGGTGGAGAAGCAGATGGGCACTTTTCCTGTGTGCCCTGGCCGAGAATCGAACCCAGGACTTCTACACGCCAGGCCGACGCTCTACCACTGAGCCAACTGGCCAGGGCCAAAAAAATTTTAAATACAGTTTTCTGAATACAGTTTTCCAATTTTTTTATTTTGGGATTCCCCATATTGAGAGATATAAAATTATTAAGTCTGGTCCTGTTAAAAGCAACCACTGTTCACCCCTGGCTGCGGCACAGTGAAAAGCGTGACGTTCCAGAACACCAAGATTATTAGCTCAATCACAGGGTTGCCAGCTTGATCCTAGGATCACCAGTTCCATCATAGGGTTGCCGGCTTCATCCTGAGAGCACTGGCTCAACCTTGAGGGAGCTGGTTCAAGCCCCGGGCAGGGCATGTACGAGAAGCAACCAATGTGTGCACAACTAGATGGAACAACTAAGTGGAAAAACAAGTTGATACTTCTCTCTCTTTCCCCTCTCTTAAAACTCAATGGGGGCGGGAGGGGGGGGAAGCAACCACTTTGCAGGTAAATCTTGCCCACCTTCCCCTTCCTGAATTGGAAAATCCCACACAGAGGTCATCTCCCTTCCGTCTAGCCTTCACTCCAGCCTGGACTTCTATATTTGTCCTGCCTGGCTGCACTTTAATATCTCTCATTATTCATGAGCTTTCTTTTTAGAGACCAAATGCCATTAATTTCTCAAGTATTCCCTTAGGCACAGCCGTTTCCTGGGTCACTATAAACTTCATGTAATGATTTTTTAGTATTTTACTCTGATTTTTCTAGTCTTTTATTGTGAGTCGGTCCGAATTTTTGTAATCACTTTGGCTATCTCTTCTTTGCTCCAAGAGGCAGGTGCCAATTGTTCTGACAGCGCCCTCCCACTCCGCAGCCGCTCCGGCAGGTCTGAGGACAGACACTGCTCAGATTTTCCTGGAACCTGGCTGCCCCTGCAAATGTCATTCCAGTCTGCTTTCTGTAAAATGTTGCTTCACTTCTTCTGCTGGACTTCACCAGAATCCAAATGTTGTTTCTATTATAAAGTATATCCATTATTTCAATTTCCCCCTTTAAGAACAACTAACCTTAGGTTTTCAATAATATCTATTTCTTTAAGATCTTTATGACAAGGATCTCATTGCTTTTCAATATATTTTTCTTAATAAAATGTATCTATTAGGGGAAGCCACAATATGGGTTTCTGACATTTAGAGCTGTAGTCAGGGTTTATATAAGTAACAAATCCGAAAGCATTTTGAAATCACGGGATGGGGGTTTCTCTTGAACTGTGGGCAAGCTACAGGAATTAAAAGTTAGTTCTTCTGTAGTTCCCTCTCTTGGTCCTGAAGACAATTTAAAGCAATATAAAAAAATTACAGAATTTTGGGATAGTTTATCTTATACTGCCTACAGACACCACTAACAATCTAAAACTCAAAACTCTCACTATTATTCTGCAAAATACTTAGAATCTCAGTGTAAAGTCTTGACCTTCTGGCTTTAAGAGCTTCCAAAGAACACAATAAACTTGTCCTGGTCCCTAACCCCCAAAAGGCCTCATGAAATGCTCTCATTCCCCTTTAATCAAAATCTTGCTTCCTTCTTAATCCTCCTTTGTGCCTCCTCTTAAATCCTTGCTTCTTCTGCCTCCTAAATCCATCTGAAAGCCACCCTACTTGTTAGGGTCCAGCCTGGTTTTATACCTGAGTAAGAGTCCCTTATTTGTGGACAAAGTAGTCTTTAACTGCAGTGACCCACAAAGGTTCCCATAGTGCAGAGTCCCACAGCATTCATGCTTATTAAAGCCTAATGTCACTTGCCCAGACCACACCTGCTAAAGGCCAACTGTGTTATAAAGCAATGAAAATGGACAATATGCAACAATAAATGTATGGATGGTGTCATAAACATAATGTTGAGTGGAAGAAAACAGAGAGAGAAGTCCATACTTGTATGATTGTATTTGCATAAACTACAAAAGTAAACAGAAACAATCTTTATATGCTGTTGGAAGTCAGGATGGTTGTTGGCAGGTAGTATCTGGAATGCGAGATTTTATGGGGGGCTGGTAATGCTCTATTTCTTGATTCAGGCTCTGGTTACATAGTGTTCAGTTTATAAAAATCAATCAAACTGTCCAACTATGATATATGCACTTTAATAAAAAGTTAATTTTTTAAAAGAGACAGCTGTGCAGCTGTCAACATCAGCTACATGACATCATGTAAGCATTATTACCAATTGACAAAGTTAAAGCCCTGAGTGTCTCAATTGCAAAAGATTAAGCTAGCACCTGCACCCTGCCTCTAGCCATGCCCAAAGCTTCCACCTACACATCATGTGCTCCACAAACATCAGCCAATATCTGCCTGATTAGGTGGGGGTACAGTAGATAGAGCGTCAACCTGAGACCCGAGTTCAAACCTCGAGGTCTCCAGCTTAGTGCGGGCTCATCCAGCTTGAACACAGGGCCACCGGCTTGACCCCAAGGTCGCTGGCTTGCACAAGGGGTCACTGGCACAGATGGAGTCCTCCAGTAAAGGCTCATATGAGAAAGCAATCAGTGAACAACTAAAGTACCACAACTATGAGTTGATGTTTCTCATCTCTCTCCCTTCCTGTCTGTCCCTGTCTCTGTCTGTCCTTTTCTCTCTCGCTTGTTAAAAAAAAATAAATGACAGTCAATATCCACTTCTAATTGTTCTCAGCTCCTTTAATGAGATGTTAGAGTTTGGGGGGTATAGTAAATTAAATAGTGTCTCCTAACAGATATGTCCAAATCTTAACTCCCAGTATCTATAACTGTAATCTTATTTGGAAATAGGGTCATTGTGAGATCATCCTAGGTTTACAATACATCCTATGTCCAATGACTGAGGTCCTTATAAGAAAAAAGGAGAGAGAGACTTGAGACACAGACACAGAAGAAGAGACACCAGGAAGAAGCCATGTGCAGATGAGAGCAGAGATTGGAGTGACACTGCCACAAACCGAAGAACACCAGGAGCCACCAGGAGAAACTGAGGGAGCAAGGGAGGAGTGTCCCCGGGAGCCTCCAGAGGGAGTGTCGCCTGCCTCTGCTTTGATTTTTGACTTCTGGACCACCAGAACTGTGAAAGAATAAATTTCTCTTGTTTTAAGCCAATCAGGTTTTGGTAATTTGTTATGGTAGCCCAAAGGGTCTAATAGAGCAGGCCAAATATATAACACCCGCTTTTCCTGCCCCCATTCTAAACTAAAAATCAGACTCTGGCTTGGCCTGTGGTGGCGCAGTGGATAAAGCCTTGACCTGGAATGCTGAGGTCGCCAGTTTGAAACCCTGGGCTTGCCTGGTCAAGGCACATAGGGGAGTTGATGCTTCCTGCTCCTCCCAACCTTCTTTCTCTCTCTCTCTTTCTCTCTTCTCTGAAATGAATAAATAAAATAAAAATAATTTTTAAAAAATCAGACTCTGGATATCAGAACTCTGCCTTGATTGCTGATAAAGCCCTATCAGATGATATGATGTAAATAAGGCCAAATTAGCCTACTAACAGCTACCTGAGAATTGAATTTCCCCTTCCAGGCTACAGACCTTCCTAACAGGGGCTAAAGTCTGCTCTAAAATGCCTACTGCTGGGCCAAGAAAAGGTAAGGTCACATTTTATCCAAATTATGTTTAACATTTGTTTAGAGATGCTGTGTTTCTGGAGAAATGCAGAAAAGATATGTTTGTCAGAGAAAGACAAATGTTCTATGTTATAACTAATATGTGGAATCTGAAAAAGCCAAACTCATAGAAATAGAGAGCAGAGTGGTGGTTACCAGGAACTGGTGGGTGGGGACACGGGAAGATGTCGGTCAAAGGATAGGAACTTCCAGTTATAAGATGAATAAATAGGTTCTGGGAATTCAATGTAAGGCATGGTGATAATAGCGCATACTGTATTATATATTTAAAAGTTGCTAGGAGAGTACCTTGTGAATGTTCTCACCACAAAAAAGAAATGGTAATTATGTGACATGATAGAAGTGTTAGTTAGTGCTATGGTGGTGATTATTTTGCAATACATATAGCAAGTGTATCAGATCAACATGATTTACAACTTAAACTTACACAATGTATATGCCAGTTATATCTCAGTAAAGCTAAGGAAGAGGGAAGAAGCTGCGCATCACCTGAGCAACTCAGCTCCGGCCCCATACTTGCACATCCCCAATCAGGAAGAGCTGAGGAGTTCAAGACATCTACCCTCCTTGAAGGCAGATTAGGAGCTCTTAGTTGTTACTTGAGCATGTCTCTTGGGGTTTCACCGATACAAATATCAAAGTATTCTAACCACAAAAATTGTTATCCCTAAGAGGTATAATTTTTAAAAAATCTGTTTGTTATAAGTCATTAATTCTATAATGCCCCTAACAGAATGTTGTCCCTCCCAGCTGCTGGCCTGCCCTGCCCTCAATCTTGCTGTGCTGTGGATACCAGTGGAGAGATATTCTCTTCAAAGTTATACAATCTAGGCCCTGGCCGGTTGGCTCAGCGGTAGAGCATCGGCCTGGCGTGTGGGGGACCTGGGTTCGATTCCCGGCCAGGGCACATAGGAGAAGCGCCCATTTGCTTCTCCACCCCCCCCCCCTCCTTCCTCTCTGTCTCTCTCTTCCCCTCCTGCAGCCAAGGCTCCATTGGAGCAAAGATGGCCCGGGCGCTGGGGATGGCTCCTTGGCCTCTGCCCCAGGCGCTAGAGTGGCTCTGGTTGCGGCAGAGCGATGCCCTGGAGGGGCAGAGCATCGCCCCCTGGTGGGCATAGCATCGCCCCTGGTGGGCATGCCGGCTGGATCCTGGTCGGGCGCATGCGGGAGTCTGTCTGTCTCTCCCCGTTTCCAGCTTCAGAAAAATACAAAAAAAAAAAAAAAGTTATACAATCTAACTGTCAATCTGTAGGACAGAGAATAGACTGGAAATAACTTTCTGTCTGGAAAGCTTACCTGTGACAACATTCTAATATTCTAATCCAACTTTCTAATATTATCAAAGTAACCAGACCCAGAAAGCAGATATGACAAATGGCAGGCACAGGTCACTTTCAGCTAAGCCTCTCTTGAGAGTTTATCATATTCTTGCTGCTAGCTGTGTTCCCCCGCCCTGACCACCATCCTAGACTGCACCCCGGACCATCCATCCTAGACAACACCCCAAACCACCATCCTAGACAGCACCCCAGATAACCATCCTAGACAGGACCCCAGACCACCATTCTATACATCACCCCAGACCACCCATCCTAGACAACATCCCAGACCACTGTAAAGCCAGTGGCCACGGCCACCATCACAGCTGCCTGGCCCATGCAGGTTCACATTGGATTTGGACAGATGGTAAAAAAACAACGGAGCCAAAAACTGGTGGGCCATCATCTTTAATCCTAGCTTGCACCTAGCGGGCCAATAAAAACACACACTGGGCTCCAAAACCCACTCATTCAGTGCTCACAAAGCTACTGACTTATTTGAGTTTCCTAGAATCAAAGGTTTCTAGCTCACCAGACTTATTCACCTCTGTTCCCCATCTCCTCTCTGCATAAACTGCACAAACTGGCTTCTCACTCAGCATTCTGCCTTCTTGGCTGCTTCTCCTGGCCTCCTCCACATGGCCTCTGCCCTCCTCTCTAATGCTAATCTCAGGAACCTAGAGAGCAAGCTCCCAGTCTGCCCCACTTTATAGTGCAGAAATCAAAACCTTTAATCCAATATACAAAATAGGGAAGTCTCTGATACAAAGTTCACCCCACATCCAAAAGGGTGGGAAAGGCTTAGTCCTAAAACCAAGCCCCAGGCTACAAGGATCCTGCCTGCCCACAGCCCGCCCCCAACACACATTAATACACTCACACCCAGCCCAAGCAATCACCTGGGCAACAGGCTTCCATGTGGGCAGTTCCATCTTTAACAAAGTGAGCATACTATATTTTATCTGCCCAACAACCACCATCCTAGACAACACACAACAGTTGGAAATTACTTTTTCATCTATTTACTGCATCCTACTTCTTCTCTAAGCTAATAGTCTGAGTAAAATATGTCTGAGCAACAATTCAACTAATCCCCTCTGAGGTTCAAATGTTAGTGAAAACACATATTATCTTCCTTTGGGATTGTACAGTTTCAAAGAGGGCAACTGGTGATAGTGAGGCCTGAAATAAAAAAATGAAAGGCTAATGTGATTTTAGCCAGCTAGAGTGAGCAGAAAGATCTTCTCATATCCCTCAAATAACATTGTATGGGTGAGCACCAACTGCACCATGTCTAAACCTGGGGCTCTTCAGGGCAGATGCCACTGTAAGATGTGGAGGTCAGCTTTAGAAGTTCCCTTTTCCACACCATAGGGACACACAATGGAAAGTAGAGAGACGATCAGAGTCCCAGCACACCATCATAGGAACTTTTCACTGTATTCTACAAAGGATAGGTAGGGAGCTATGGAGGGCTTTATCCAAGGGAACAACCTAGTCAGATGTTTATTTTAGCCAAACCACTGCACTGTGGTATGGAGGGTGGGTATGATGTGGCCAGCGTGCTCAGTTGATAAGTTGTGATGTGGTCCATGTGAGAACTAAGGAGACTCTGGGCTAGAGCCAAGGTAGTAGAGATGGAGAGGAGGGGAAGGGTTGGAGAAACTGAGAAGATAGAACAAGCAGCCCTCAGTGGCTAATGGGTGGGGATAGGGAGAGATGGGGCAGTTTGTTGCCTCCCACACACCACTCCTCATAAAGAGGAACACCAGGCGCACAGAGATAAGGGCGTAGCAAGGTCTCAGGACAAAAACAGTGAGCAGTCAGTGTGGAATTCAACCATTCTAGCACTTTGGTCCTTTAAGGTCCACATAGACTTTCCACAGGGTATGTGACCATGGAAAATTTGAAAGGAATGTGTCTCCAGATCCTCAACTTCCTCATATGAGCTTTGTTAAATCTGAGCCTTTGTGGATAGTGGTGGCTACCATCAGTTCAAGTGTCAGGCTGGGTCTTTTCCCACCTCCCCCTCCTCTGTCACCCTTCTCCCATTTCACAAACAAAGGCAAACCTCTTCCCCATCCTGCAATCTCATGATGATGAGTTGCTCTTGTGCCTTAAAACCTCAGGGGCATCAGCAAAGGGCAGTTTGAAAATTAGCGTCAGTGACATCTTTATCAAGGCACCAGGATGAGGTCCCCCTTTCTGTTTCATACAAGTTTCTGTTATGTACAAAACGTGACCTTCAAATGCAGTATTTTGGCCAGTGATGGGATGTTCTCAATTCAGACATATTGTAGAATGGAACTGGAATGATAGCAATTTTCAGTGAATAACATCTTACGCCCCACTGTTGCCTGTGGCTGCGCAGCTTCTGGGGGGCCATTTTGTGGAAGAGGGGCTGAGGGAGCCTCAGTGGGGATATGAAAGGTGCTATGCCACCTCCATACTTCATCAGGTGACAACTCCGTGGGAAGTCTCCTCATCATTTTTTCCTATCTCTCTCTCTACCTAAAAATTAGAATTCAAAAGTGACAAAGTTGTTAAACAGCATGTCTGTTTGGCCAGCAGTCGCGGCCGTCATGGCCATGCAGGTGCAGGTTCTCATTAGATTTGGGCAGCTGGTAGAGAAACAGTGGAGCTGAAAACTGGTGGGTCATACCTTTTATTCTAGCCTCACATCCAGCCGGCGAGTAAACACAAACACAGAGGCTCCAAAACCCAGTCTTTCAGCATTCACAAAGCTACTGACACATCCAGGTTTTCCTAGAATCAAAGGCCCCCACTAGCTCAGTCCCCTCTGGTTCCCATCTCCTTCTCTCTGCACAAACTCGGCACAAACTGGCTTCTCCTTCAGCACCCCGCCATCTTGGCTGCTTTCTCTTCAACAACATGGCCTCCTTCATCTCCTTTCTTCTTCTTCTTAAAACTTTTTGGCTGGAAAACCCCTTCTCCAGCAACATTAGCATAACAAAGCCCTTTCCAAAGCAGGAAGGTAATTAACAGTTTCACCTGGCAGTGGCCATTTTTAACAATAAAAGTGAGCAAAATCAAATAACATAAATTTTACAAACTTATTTGCCCAACACATGTCTATTCACACACTTCTCTGAATTGAGAAATGAAGGCAGGGTGTTTCTGACAGAAGCTGTCTAATTTGGCTGGTTGGTTATCCACTAAGTGTTTCCCACAAATTGAATGAAATAACTCTGTGCCACCAAAGTTGTGATGAAAAGAGATGTAAAGCAAGTGACCAAATAAAAAGCATTTTAATACAAATATTTTTGGCAAAGACATATTGAAATTCACAAATATTTCTATTTCCTGAAGCTTTCTGGGTCCATCTGGTTTAACAAGCTGCCTGTAAGTGAAGGGCAATAGACACAATTAATAGTCATTTAATACGTCTTGGTAAAGTCTTCTTTGTTGATCTCCCAGATATTGAAAGGAACGACACCATTATCAGAGTAACAAATCCACTTGTAAGTCAAATGATTTTAATTCTTTGTTTTCAAAAAATTGAAGAGAATATAAATTATCAGCTGATGAATCATCAGCCAACAAACAACAGTTTTGATGATACATCACTATGTGATATTTGAGCAAAAACTGAAACGTAGTTCAAAGAATTGAGTAATCGTGCCATTGTAGAATTTCTTCCTTTGTCACCTACTATTTATGTTTATGGGCGTTTACAAAATGTCCATAAAAATGAAAAATCAGAATGGGATTGATGTTGTATCACATATGTAATATTCATCCATGGATACATGGGCTAATAGAGGATGCATTTCCAGTAAAATTTTATCCTTTATTTAACAATTATGAAAATACTTATGTTGTATAAAGTCAGAGAAAAAATATCAGTTCAATTTATATACATAGTTTTTGGAAGAGAAATATAAGAGAGTGATCAATCAATAAAACATTTTCACCCACAGAAATAATCATGATCGGATAAAGTCTGGTAGAGTTCAAGGTGAGAAAGGAACCATGTAAAATGTCCAAGTCTTAAGAACTTATAAATGTAGTTTTCAAATGAATGATAATCCAGCCTAACCAGACTGTAGTGCAATGGATAGAGCATCAGATTGGGATGCAAAGAACCCAAGTTCAAACTCTAAGGTCGCGGGCTTGAGCATGGGCTCATCTGGCTTGAGCACAGTCTCACCAGCATGGGGTTGCTGGCTGGAGCATGGGATCATGTCCCATGGTCACTGGCTTGAGCCCAAAGTCGCTGGCTTACACAAGGGGTCACTCGCTCTGCTGTAGCCCCAGGATCAAGGCACATATGAGAAAGCAAATAATAAACAACTAAGGTGCTGCCACGAAGAATTGACGCATCTCATCTCTCTCCCTTCCTGTAGGTCTGTCCTTGTCTGTCCTCTCTCTGACTCTCTCTCTGTCTCTGTCAAAAAAATAAATGAGTGATAAACCGAATGATGCAGCTACATTCTATTTGATACATTTGAAAGTTATATAACGGGTTTTGTTTTGTTTTGTTTTTTACAATGTCAACAAAATATCAATATGGCAAAAGTTGCACTATTTACAACTACTTAAATTCATAATGAGAAATTCAAGATGCTTAAAGGGTCATTTTCAAGATTATGGTCCAAATTATATTAGGGGGATGAGAAGGCCATACTCGGTCCCGCAGGCAGGGTCTCTCAAGCTAAGGGTGCCCCCCTCACCCTTGTCGCTATGCTGTCATTCCAGCCCTGACCCAGCCCCGTCAGGCCCTTCCTGCTCCGCATACATTTCAGCCTCCTCTTGTCCTTCAGGCAGCGGAGGAGCGGGAGCCCCAGAGCCGGAGGAGCCGGAGGAGCTGGAGCCGGGAGGGAGAGGATGTGACCTCATCTGCAAGGCATCTGAGCCCAGGGGTGCCCCAGAGCTCCCCGCAGGCCGGCTCCCCGCCCAGTGCCCGGCGCCCCTCTTCCCACCCACGAGGGCTGCAATGGACAGCCAAGGGGCTTGACTGTGAGGGAACCGACACCGACACCTCATTTCCGAGAAACGGGCGACAGGAGAGGAAATGGACATGGCTGGACATCACTTTGTGTGAAACATTCCCCACACTGGAGTTCCGTACATGCACTCACAGGCCTCCCCCTCACACCCCGGACGCCCTGCAACCCGCGTAGAATCCGTCGGAAGGGCGGGAGGAGAACCCGGTTGGACTCCCTCCCCTCCGCTTCCCCCTCGCCCCCTGCCCTCTGGAGGGATGGCAGAGACCTTCGGCATCCCGGAGTTGCAGGGAGGATGGGACCTCATCCTCGGAGCGCCCCGTCTGTCCGCTAGCTCGGAGGCTGGCAGCTTGGGGGTTCACGCTGTGCTCCTCCTCTTTCTCCTGCCCCCAAAGGAATCATGGCGCCCACTTCAAAGGACGCCTAAGTTTCCTACATTGGAGTTTAATTCCTTTGGGGATTTCAGAGTTTCCAATATTCCAGCAGTCTTGGCTTAAATGCAAGGACCTCATGGAAAAGTGACACACTGGCTTCCAGGAGAGCAGACAGGAGCAGGCAGGGGAAGGAGGGGAGGGGGCGCGGGAAGAGCAGAGGCACCACAGTTCCTTCCCTTTCCAAAGTCGCTCCCAGGCCTTACTTAGCTCAGGGTCAGGTTATACCTTCAGGTTGGGGGTCTGCGCCTGAGCCCCTTAGTAGGGCCGCTGGGAGTGCTGTCCCCTCCGTGATCCTCCTCAGAACCAAGCGGAAGTCGGGGCTCCCATGTGGACCACTGAGAGAATGGCCTTGCCTTCTGGGATCTCCCGCGAAGAATTTTGCAGGGACTGCTTCACTTTGTCCTACCTGTGCTTTATGCATGTTGGTCACTCAACCACCAATTAATAGAAAATAATTAATACAACCGAACTTGCTGTCCTGGCCCATGTCCAATGTTCTCCACCCCTCTTCTGTGCACACACACACATGCCCACCACCCTTCACCTGGTGAACGTCTTACAGGTCTCTGTCAAAGGGGCCTTCCTCCACCTGGAAGTGCTGAGGTCGTTGGTTCGAAACCCTGGGCTTGCCTGGTCAAGGCACATATGGGAGTTGATGCTTCCAGCTCCTCCCCCTTCTCTCTCTCTGTCTCTCCTCTCTCTCTCTCTCTCTCTTTCTCTCTCCCTCTCCTCTCTAAAATGAATAAATAAATAAAGAAAATTGATAAAAGGGGCCTTCCTCCAGCCATGCTATCTAAAGTCACTCTTCCCAGGGACTACCCAGTTTATTTCCTTTCAAGTCCCTGTTATGGTCTGAAGTGACCTTGTTTACTCACTTATTTACTTGTTTATTATCTGAGCACTGTCCTCACCTCTTCCCACTGAGTTCCCAAGAATGCAAACTCCACAGGTGCAAAGACCCTGCCAGTTTCGCTCGTGTGCGCAGTCCTGGACTGGGCGAGGCACCCAGGAGGTGACGGCTGCTTGGAGAAGTGAATGAAGAAAAAACTGTTAGTTGGTGATGCCTGGCGCCCTCTGTGTCTATGGTAAAGCTTTCTAAATCAAATTATTCCTTATGATGTATAAATATATTAACATTTAACATATATAATATGTAAATGTATGTACATATAATATACACGTTTCTAACATATAATTACCAGTATCTGCCTTCTCTACCAGACTGTGAGCTAGTTGAGGGCATTAATGTTGTCTAAGTTCTCTCCAGAACCCAGCATCTAACCTAGTGTCTGACAGAAAGTAAATATTCAAGAATTTATTGACTTGTTTATACACTGTGTGCCGATGAACAAAACATTTTATTTCAAATAGGAGGAAAGTGATACATCTTACATTTATGCAGTTTCTTGAAAGACTGCTTAGTGCCGTCACAAACATTACATTTTCACAACTCTAAAAGTAAACAAAGAATAACATGATCCCCACTTTACAAATGAGCAAACTAAGTACACAAAAAGGTTGAGTGATTTCTTCTGGGCAGGAATCAGTAAGAAGGGAGCATTGAAATCAACAACAACTATGGAATTGTTCTTCTTTTGATTCTACCAGATTTTGATCTATGTATTTTGAAATTATGTTACCATAAATCCTTTTAACCCATAGAATTAGGATGGACTCATGCTACTCGCCCTCCTCTTGTGGCTTTTTCCCCAAATTTTGCATCATGCTGGGTTTCCCTAACCCATAAGATTCGGTTTATATGTCATTTCCTTTCAATAGTTTTTCCCGATTCCTTGAGCAGAAACTGTCACATATTCATGCTGCACGCTATTTACAGACTTCTATTGTGGCTATTAACACTTTCACCTTAGTTACTCACAGGAGTGCCTGCCTTCTTCACTGCTTTCTATACTCTTCTCCAGATAAAAACTATGTATGATTTATTTACATATCTGTTCCTAGCTCAGCACCTGGTACCTGCATACATTTTAGGCACACAACCCATGCTAAGGGGCTTGGTTATCCAACCAGAAATGCAGGACACACCAAGACCTGGAAAGCTTTTTTCAACATGACCTAGGAAAGCACATGACATTGTGAAGACTAGATAGATGTCAGCCTTCTGCTCAGGGACATGGTATGTTCACAGATACTGGTGGATAGTAATCAGGCTCTACTTTTAGCCTCCCTTTTACTGTCTGAGTCGGTCTCCCCTCTTTTTCTGGATGACACTAGGTCCCCCAGCAATGGGAAAGATTCTTTGCTTTTATTTTATGGAAGCATGTAAAAAGGACCCTAGGGCTCAAAAAAGATCTCTATGGGGAAGCGATGGTTGAAATGAGACCCAAGGAAAATTAGGGCTGGCCAGGCAAAGAGAAGTGAGTAGGAGTATTTTAAACAAGAAAACAGTACAAACATGTTAACAATGTTAACTTCATACCCAGGCCTAATGTCATGCAGACAATAGATTGGAAGACTGTGAAGACCAGAGAACTCTTGCCCCATCTAAAGAGACAACCAGTATTCAGTGCCTACATACTAAGGTCAGGCAAGAATGATGGAAGGAGGGATGTCAATATCCAACTTTTCAAAAGAATCTGAAAACCTGGACATTTATGAAAAATTCTCTGATTTTAAATGTTGGCTTAACTTTTAAAAAATACTGTATGTGCCAAGCAAAACACACCTGTGGGTTTTAATGGGCCAATGGGTAGCCAATTTGGGAGCACAGGGTTAGAATGTCTGTAAAGTGGCTAGCAATGAGCAAAGGCAGAGACTGGAGCATGAGCAAAGCTGCATGGCTTGTTAAGAAGAGAGGATGGCAATGAAAGGCAATTGAAGGATTTTAAACAAGATCAGGTTTCTGTTTTAGGAGCAGTGCTCTGGTTGTAACATGGGGAATCAATGGGAAGAAATAGGCAGTATAAGGAAGACCAGTTAAACAAAATTACTGTGATAACACAGGTGAGAAATGTAGTAGCCTGCTCTCAGAAGGACAAACGTCGATGCACTTGAGAGATGTTCTAGGTTTAGAATCACAGGACTTTCTGTTGACTGTGAAAGGTGAGAAGAGAAAAAAACAAAAACAAAAAACAGCCAAGAATGATGTCCAGCCCTGGCCGGGTAGCTAGGTTGGTGAACATCATCTCGATACACCAAGTTTTGGGGTTTGATCCCCCGTCAGGGCACATACCAGTGAATGCCCACATAAGGGGAACAACAAATCAATGTTTCTCTCTCCTTCTCCTCTCTCTTTCACCCTTCCTCCCTTCCTCTCTATTTAAAATCAATAACAAAAATAAATAAATAAATAAAAACCAAATGTAATGATGTCCAGGTTTCTTCTTAGACAGCTGACTGGGCTTTCTTGTCATTCAGGAAAAGAGAAAAACACAAAAAGAGTAGCGGGCTGGGGGAAAGATGAGTCCCATTTAGACTGTGTTGAATGTAAGGTTCTGGGGAAACCTCCAGATGTACACTTCTAGTGGACAATTAGATTTTAACAGAAAAAATTTGTGTTAAAACTATAGATTTTGGAGTGATTGGCATGTCATAATAAAGCCCTGAGGGAAGTTGAAATCCCTAAGAAGTATGTAGGGCGAGAGCAAAACAGAGCCCAGGACAGAGCCCATTTTAAGGATGAATAAAAGTGATGAAATTGCAAGTAGATCAAAGAAAAGTCCTGAAAGAAGGAAGAAAAGCAATAGAGTGTTGGGGTGTGGTCTTATGGAATCCAGGGGAGACATGTTTCCAGGAGCAAGTGGACAACCATGTCAGCTATTGCCGGATGTCAAATGAGATGACTGGAAAGTGTCTGTTGAATTAGACACATGGACGTCATTGGTGATCTTGGGCACCACAGTTTCATTGAGTGATTGGGATAAAATCCAGCTTGCAGGCACAGAGGTGTAATCAGACTTGAGGACACAATAAGTCTTTCACAAAAAGATCTTTCAAAAATATCAGCTGTGAAGGGAAAACAATAAGCCCAGAGGACGGTGTAGGATTGAGGGAAGGTTTTTCTATATAGGAGAGAGCTGAACATATTTTAATCTTTATGAGAAGTGATTAGAGAGGAAGAAAGAAGTTGAAGAAATAATAGAAGAAAAATTATCAGTAGCCCCAAGGTGGTTATGAAAGCAGGAAAGATAGACACCTGAGGAAACCAAGAGAGGTCTCCTCAGAGTTCTAGATAGAAGAGGAAGAGTGCATGCAAGGAGGCTGGAAGCTCAGTTTCTGCAGCCAGTTCTGCTTGCAGGCTTCTCTTTTTCCCTCTGAAGTCAGAGTTGACATCATCAGTAAAGAGTCATAATGGGAGTGGAAGTATTGTGAGCCTTGAGGGGAAGTGAAAAATCTTGGTGGACCTCGGGAGAGAAAGTGAATGACCTGTCCTCGTTCCCACACTTGGTAAGTCTGGAATTTTCTGTGTGGTCTAGTAACTCTTCTTTTCCCCTTCAAAAGGGGATTGGATTTCTAACGGATGGTTCACAGGGTACGCAGTACTTCTTAAACCTTGTAGAAAACGTTCCAAGTGGAGTCAAGAGGCCACAGTAGAGTTCCAGCCCTGCTACTTACTAACCTGGATGTAAGGGGAACACACCAGGGCACAGTGAGGAGGTAAGTGCCAAATGAAAAGACAGGTCTGTGTTTGGATATTTAGGTACTTGAGCATGCCATTACTGACTTTTAACTTTTACACCATCTTTAGTACTAATGTCTTATCTTAGAGCTTGGGTTCTATCTCTTCCTTTTAGTCCCAATCTCCAATATTTTGCCTTAACTCTCTTTTTTTTTTTGTATTTTTCTGAAGCTGGAAACGGGGAGAGACAGTCAGACTCTCGCATGTGCCCGACTGGGATCCACCCGGCATGCCCACCAGGGGCGACGCTCTGCCCACCAGGGGGCGATGCTCTGCCCCTCCGGGGCCTCGCTCTGCCGCAACCAGAGCCACTCTAGCGCCTGGGGCAGAGGCCAAGGAGCCATCCCCAGCGCCCGGGCCATCTTTGCTCCAATGGAGCCTTGGCTGCGGGAGGGGAAGAGAGAGACAGAGAGGAAGGAGGGGGGGTGGAGAAGCAAATGGGCGCTTCTCCTATGTGCCCTGGCCGGGAATCGAACCCGGGTCCCCCGCACGCCAGGCCGACGCTCTACCGCTGAGCCAACCGGCCAGGGGAACTCTTTTTTTTTTTAAGTGAGAGGAAGGGAGATAGAGAGACAGACTCCCGCATGTGCCCCGACCAGGATCCACCAGGCAATCCCTGTCAAGGGACAATGTTCAAATCAACCAAGCTATCCTCAGTGCCTGAGACTGGTGCTTGAACCAACCAAGCTATCCTCAGCACTCTAGGCTGATCCTTGAACCAATTGGGCCACAGGAGAGAGAAGCAGATGGTTGCTTCTTATGTGTTCCTTGACTGGGAATCGAACTGGGACGTCCACATGCTGGGCTGATGTTCTATCCACTGAACAACTGGCCAGAGCCATTAAATTCTTGTATTCAACCTTCAGGATGTGTCATCACCCCCACATACCCATAGACATAGTTCCCTATTTTCTGTGCCCAAATCTTTCATATCCAGGATTTGGTTCCATTTTGGTATTCATCCCTTCTTGCTAATAAGGAGATATTCTTCTCTGCACTCCCCCCTTCCAAACCTAGTCAGGCAGCAAGGGCTAGGGGATAGCACAAAGGTCAGGCAACCTTGGGACGAGGGTCATGTTCCATGCTGTGATCCCAGGGAAGACACTCCTCTTTGACGGTTCACATTTGAACTGAGACTAATATTTGTTCTTCAGAGGGCTGGTGGGAAGCTGCAGAGCAGGTCAGACATTCTGGCCCCCAGAGAACAACAGTTAAAAGGTTCCAGACAAATGAGTGAATTAACCTGAAGTTTGCTGCCTTTCAGGCAAAAGAACTTGGCCCTCGATTTCTTGCTAAAGTTGAAAGCTTATTTCCTTTCATCCTTTCTCTGTGCAAAAAAAGGAAGTTTCTCTTTGGCCTTATCAGAATCTACCCTGAGTTTGAAGGTTTGTCTCACACTACAGCTTTCAAGTTTCCTATTTGTCCATGGTTCCTTGTCACGTAGTTTTGATCTACTAACAGCCATAATACTACTTGGATTTTCCAGAATTTCTCTGTGGCAGGTGTTGGGACCTGAATGTGGGCAAAACTGCTTGGCACCATTTGAAGGAAGACTTTTCTATCATCCATTGCTCAAGGCAGATAAAGAGCAGGAAAGAAAGAAAGGATTAAGTTTCCCCTAGACCCAAATTTGTACTAAAAATTCCTCACTAAAGCTTGACCAGGTGGTGGCAGAGTGGATACAGTGTCAAATGGGACGTGGAGGACCCAGGTTTGAAACCCCAACATCGCAGACTTGATCATAGGCTCACCAGCATGAGCACGGGATCACTGGCTTGAGCATAAGATTATAGACATGACCGATGGTCACTGGCTTGAGCCCAAAGGTTGCTGGCTTGAGCCCAAGGTAACTGGCTTGAGCAAGGGGTCACTCGCTCTGATGTAGCCTCCACCCCACCCCACCCCCATCAAGACACATATGAGAAAGCAATCAATGAGCAAACAATCAACAAACAACTAAGATGCTGCAGCAAAGAATTGATGCTTTTCATTTCTCTTCTTTCCTGTCTGTCTGTCCTTATATGTCCCTCTCTCTGACTTTCTCTCTGTCAAAAAAAAATTCCTCACTCAAAAAACACACACACATATATATATATTGTGCCCTGATCAAGGCACAAACAGGAGCAATCTATGTTTCTTACTCTCTCTCTCTCTCTCTCTCTCTCTCTCTCTCTCTCCCCCTCCCCCTCTCTCTCAAATCAATACAATAAACATTAAATATATATATTTGGGTCTAATGAAATATTTTTGTAGAAAACAGTGAACAGACACCAAATTGTTAAGGCAAAGAGAAATATGACCAATATGAAGATTCTGGGGAAGTTTATTAGCCATCTTACTGCATAATGGATTACCCTAAAACTACGGGGCTTAAGATGACCACTTTTATTATCTCACCATTCCTGTGGGTCAGGATATTAACATGGTTTAGCTGAGTCCTCTATTCTGGAGTCTCTGACAGGCTGCAGTTGAGGTGCTATTCACAGCTGGGGTCTCATCTGCAGGGCGGAATGGAGAAACCTTCTTTCAAATGCACCTGTTTGTTGCAAGTGTTCAGCTTCGCTGTGGTGCTGGTCAGTTACCAACACAGTAGGTAACTTGCTTCTTTAATATACATAAACCACAAAGGCAATGGGGTCTATTAGCAAAATAGAAGTCACAATCTTTTGTAACCTAAACACAGAAGGGCTATCCTGTTGATTTTGCCATATTCTCTCAATTCAAAGAAAGTCACCACCTGCAACTCAGATTCAAAGGGAGGGAGTTAAACAAGTGCACAAATACCAAATATGATGGGCTGGGATTATGGGACCACCTTAGAAGTCTTCCTGCCTCAGATAAACTCTGAATTTTCACAAAGTTATGGAATAAGAGTTCACACCAGGTTTAATTGTACCTTAGAAAGGCAGAGTAGCCCCAGGTGGCATTTGGCTTTTAACCAACCAATTGACATGACCATGTGCCAGTCATTCTAAGCTATATAAATGCTTTTTTTCTTTTTACGTGCAAAATAATGTCAAAAGATACGTATTTTCACTATTCATATTTAAGATGAGGAAACTAAATCTTAGGTTAAGTAATGTGTCTGAGGTCACTATGCCAGTGAATGGCAGAGCCCGCAAACGAACCCAGGCTTGTCTGCTTCCAGACCTGTGCTGGTAAAGCTAATCCTGTGCTCCCTCCAACCAGCCAGTTCGATTTCTTAGACTGTGATATAAAGCACCCAAACATGAACAATGTATGCATACCCAAATCTGGATCACTGAAGAATGAGTGGCTTTATAACCAAGAATCTGACAAGCCAAGTTTAAATAAGAAAGGCTTAAACAGAAGTTTAGGATAGGCAGTCCAAGGGTGTTTTCATGCCACCACAGTTCATCAAAGTCTCCTCTTCTAGTCTCAGTGTAGGTGATCGACTCCTGCACATGGGATCTCACCCCTGTTCTAGGCAGGAAAAAAATGGCCAAGTGACTTTGTTTCTTTATTCAGAAAAAACATCCTCTACAAGCAGGTTTTCATTTACAGCTCACTGGTTCAAAATGTTGTGACCCAGTTCATCCTAGTTGCAGAGTATGCTGGGGTAGCTAGAATTTTAACTAGCTAACTTCTATTAAAAAAGAGAAGAGGAAACAGGATAGTAAATGGATTGGGGTGAGCCAACTCATACTTTTTGCTCAGCTCTATTCCTATTTTATTGACTCCAAACCTTCCTCTCCCCCCATTAAAGATGAAGAAATAAGGGCAGATAAAGTTCTTACCTCTTCTCTCTTCTCCATTTCAGGATTTTTATTACTTATATTATTATTTCTACATTGTCAAATTGATAGCATTTACATTCTATTTTGCAACCATAATTCACACAGTTTTAACTGTCATTTTATATTTAAATCTTTTTAACATGAGTTTCCTATTTATCCTTTTGTCACTAGGTTAAACTATATGAAATTATCAATAATATACCATTTTTGCCCTAGAAAAAAATGTCAATTTATTATGCTCAATCTAATAGATATTCAGGAAGATTTTCTAGGTGGTATAGTTCCAAAATATCTGTGTGTTTAAAAATATCTATCAGTGCTTTTCCATAAGATGACAGCTTTTTGGGGTATAAATTCTTGTTGATACTTCTTCCCTGAGGTTTTGTAGACCTTGCTTCACTTTCTCTGACATTAGAATGTTGTGTTCAGCCTGACCAGGTGGTGGCACAGTGGTAGAGCACCGGCCTGGGACACTGAGGACCCAGATTCAAAACTCCAAGGTTGTCAGTCTGAGCATTATAGACATGACCCTATGGTCGCTGGCTTGAAGCCCAAGGTCACTGGCTTCAGCAAGGGGTCACTGACTTGGCTGGAGCCCCCCAGTCAAGGCATATATAAAAAAAGCAATCAATGAACAACTAAGGTACCACAACTACAAGTTGATGCTTCTCATCTCTCTCCCTTCTTATCTCTGTCTGTCCCCCCCCACCATTCTGGCTAAAAAAAAAAAAAAAAATGTGCTCAAGTCTCAAGCCATTCTGATAGTATTCTCTTCAATGTCTGTAATTTTTCTTTGAATGCTCACTATGTTACATATTAATTTTATAATTTTTTATTTAAAAAAATTCTTAATTCCAGTAACTTTATTGAGATACATTTTATAGTTCATTATCAAACATTTTCCTAGAACACAATTAAAATCAGCACATTTTATTTCTTTTAAGAAATGTTTCATCTATAATCTACTTGGTATTTTCCTCTCTCATTTCCAACATTCTTTTACTTGAAGATACTGTGCATTTTTGGGCGTCCTCACCTTCCATATCTGTCATTTTTTCTCATATTCTTAAAATCTTTTTTTTGTTTTATATTAATTGTTAAAGCTCATTCATGTCACTGCTTTTGCACTGTATTATTTTGTTACTCCTATTATTCTTCACCTGTGATGGAATTAATGCATATTGGGTGTAAATGATTCAAGGCACTCATGATTTTATAGAAAGAAGATAAAAATATCAATTCAGACTTTTATAAGTACAAATTTCCAAATTTTTAAAGTAATCATTTAGAACAGGGGTAGTCAACCTTTCTATACCTACCACCCACTTTTGTATCTCTGTTAGTAGTAAAATTTTCTAACCACCCACTGGTTCCGCAGTAATGGTGATTTATAAAATAGGGAAGTAACTTTACTTTATAAAATTTATAAAGCAGAGTTACAGCAAGTTAAAGCATATAATAATAATTACTTACCAAGTACTTTATGTCGGATTTTCGCTGTTTGGCAGAATAAATCTTTATAAAACAACTTACTATAGTTAAATCTATCTTTTTATTTATACTTTGGTTGCTCCACTACCACCCACCATGAAAGCTGGAATGCCCACTAGTGGGCAGTAGGGACCAGGTTGACTACCACTGATTTAGAATATAAATATTCTGTAAAACTTCCAAAGTAATTGAGGGGGAAATACAATAAAAAAGTAAAAATTCAGTCATTGTAAAGTAAATAAAATAAAAAGAAAAAATAAACATATAACAGGTAGGAAAGTAGAAACACAATAAAGAATGGTAGAAAAATATTAAAATATATTTCTATTGACCATGAATGTAAGTAACAATAGTAATTATCATAGTGGATAAAAACTGATCTGAAATATACTTCTTTCTAGACATAAACCAAAAGCATAAAAATGAAAGATTGAAAGTCAAGAGCTGGAAATAAACTGAAATAACAAAAACATTTGTTCAAAAAAATAAAGTAGGAAAGAAGAAACAAAAAACAAATGTGACAAAAAACAAATAGCAAAATGCAATCATATCTGTGGTTGTTATAAGTATAACTGGACTGAAAATACTAAATAAAATTCAGAGATTTTCAAACTGGATAAAAAGCATACCCAACTCTAGTCTGTTTAAGAGAGACTTACTTTAAATATAATGAACACTGAGAAATTGAAAGTAAATATATGAAAAAAAATAGACCATACAAAATTTAGCCCTGGCCGGTTGGCTCAGCAGTAGAGCGTCAGCCTAGCGTGCGGAGGACCCGGGTTCGATTCCCGGCCAGGGCACACAGGAGAGGCGCCCATTTGCTTCTCCACCCCTCCGCCGTGCTTTCCTCTCTGTCTCTCTCTTCCCCTCCCGCAGCCAAGGCTCCATTGGAGCAAAGATGGCCTGGGTGCTGGGGATGGCTCTGTGGCCTCTGCCTCAGGCGCTAGAGTGGCTCTGGTCGCAACATGGCGACGCCCAGGATGGGCAGAGCATCGCCCCCTGGTGGGCAGAGCGTTGCCCCTGGTGGGCGTGCCGGGTGGATCCCGGTCGGGCGCATGTGGGAGTCTGTCTGACTGTCTCTCCCCGTTTCCAGCTTCAGAAAAATGAAAAAAAAAAAAAAATTTAATCATAAGAAAGCTGGTGTGATTATATTAAGACCAGACAAACTAGATTTCAAGAAAAGGACTATTCCCAGAGATAAAGAAGGGCATTTAAACATTATTTTAAAAGATTGTTTTATGCCTGACCAGGCAGTGGTGCAGTGGATAGAGCGTAGGACTGGAACACAAAGGACCCAGGTTTAAAACCTCAAGGTTGCCGACTTGAGTATGGGGTCACTGGCTTGAGCATGGGATTATAGACATGACTCCAAGGTCGCTGGCTTGAAGTCCAAGGTCATTGACTTAAGCTCAAGGTCGCTGGCTTGAGCAACGGGTCACTCACTCTGCTAAAGCCCCTGGTCAACACACATATGAGAAAGCAATCAATAAACAACTAAGGAGCTGCAACAAAAATTGATGTTTCTCATCTCTCTTCCTGTCTGTCTGTCTGTCCCTGTCTGTCCCTCTCTCTGTCTCTCTCTCTCCCTCTGTCTCTGTTTCTCTTGCTAAAAAAAAAAAAAATTGTTTCATTAGAAAAACAATCCAAAACATATATGCATCTAATAATAGAGCTCCAAAATACATGAAACAAAAATAGACAGAACTAAGGGGAGGAAGAGTAATTCATGAATAGAGGCAAAAAATTCGGTGAGGTTTTAAAAGATGAGAACAACACTACTATTCAGTTTGCCCTAATTGATGTTTCTAGAGCACTAATCAAACTTCAAAATAATCATTCTTCCAAGTGTACACGAACTATTCACTAAAACAGACTAGATGCTGAACTATAAGGCAAGGATTAACAAAATCCAGATAATTGAAATAATATGATACAAAGTATGATCTCAAATCACAATAGGATTAAACCAAAATTTAACAACAAAGATGAAGAACCTAAAAATCCTAAAATGTTTAGAAATAAAGCAATGCACTTCTAAATAATCCATGAGTCAAGGGGAAAAAAATCACAAAGGAAATTTAGAAAAATTTCAATTTGAATGATAATGTAGATCTAACATAAAAGTTTGGGATGTGGCCCTGGCCGGTTGGCTCAGTGGTAGAGCGTCAGCCTGGCGTGCAGAAGTCCCCGGTTCGATTCCCAGCCAGGGCACACAGGAGAAGCGCCCATTTGCTTCTCCACCCCTCCCTCTCTCCTTCCTCTCTGTCTCTCTCTTCCCCTCCCGCAGCGAGGCTCCATTGGAGCAAAGATGGCCCGGGCGCTGGGGATGGCTCCTTGGCCTCTGCCCCAGGCGCTAGAGTGGCTCTGGTCGCGGCAGAGCGACGCCCCAGAGGGGCAGAGCATCGCCCCCTGGTGGGCAGAGCGTAGCCCCTGATGGGCGTGCCTGGTGGGTCCCGGTCGGGCACATGCGGGAGTCTGTCAGACTGTCTCTCCCTGTTTCCAGCTTCAGAAAAAAGAAAAAAGAAAAAAAAAAAGTTTGGAATGCAACTAAACTAGCACTTGGAGATAAATTTATAACTTTAAATGCATCTATTTCAAGGAACTAGAAAAAGGAAGATAGACCTATATAAACCAAAGAAAATGGGAAGAGGAAAATAATGTACATAAGAACATAAATTAATAAATCAGAAAACAGATATGTAATAGATATGGACCAAAGGTAAATAAAATTGAGAAAACCATAACAAGACTGACCAACAAGAAAGAAAAAATAAATTACCAATATCAGGAATGAAAAAGGGGCATCACTACAAACTACAGATATTAAATAAAAACAGAAGGATACTATGCTGATAAATTTATGCCAATAAATTAGACAACTTAGATGAGTGAACAATTTCTTTTTTAGAAAAATGCAATATACTGAAACTAACACAAGAAGAAATAGAAAAAATATAAATAAATCTAGATATGTTTAGAAACTATTTGTAAAGAGAAATCTTGCCACAAAGAAATCTCCAAGTCCAGATAATATTTGAATGAATTCTGCCAAACATAAAAAAATAATAATATTAATCTTATTTAATTTTATTTGGTAAAAATGAAAGGCTTCTGAACTAATTTTATGAAAACAAAATAATCCTAATACTAAAACCTTACAAGGACATTACAAAAAAACAAAATTCAAATTAATATCTTTTATGAACACAGTCACCAAAAAAATACTCATAAAAGTATAAGGAAATCAAATTCAGCCAGATATGAAAAAGACACTATATCATGGCTGAGTAGGATTTATTTCAGGAGGGTAAGGTTAGATTTACATTTGAAAAGCAGCATTAATTAACACATGAACACAATAAAGGAGAAAACAATATAATTACCTTAATAGAGTAAAGAATTAAAAACATTTGATAAAATTCAATATATGCTCATATTCTCAGAAAATTGAGAATAAAAAGGAACTTTCTTTTGAGCTCATTAAACTTGAGAGCAAGACATGGATGTCTACTATCATCAGGCACCAGATAATGTCATTAAATAAGAAATAGAGGTCTTGACCAGTTGGCTCAGCAGTAGAGCGTCAGCCTGTCATGTGGAAGTCCCAAGTTTGATCTCCAGTCAGGGCACACAAGAGAAGCACCTATCTGCTTCTTCCCCCTTCCCCCTCTCCTTCCTCTGTCTCTCACTTCCCCTCCCACAGCTGAGGCTCCATTGGAGCAAAGTTGGCCCTGGGCGCTGAGGATGGCTCCACCTTAGGCACTAGAATGGCTCCTGCTGTAGTGGAGCAACATCCCAGATAGGCAGAACATTGCCCCCTGGTGGGTATGCCGGGTGGATCCTGGTCGGGCACATGCGGGAGTCTGTCTGACTGCCTCCCCGTTTCTAACTTCGGAAAAATACCAAAAAAAAAAAAAAAGAAGAAGAAGAAATAGAAACCAGACATAAAAATTGGAAAAGTAAAGGTCAATTATAGTTAAATGTAAATATTATTGCTATGTCGAAGGTCAACAAAGTTTTACATTAAAAGACCAGATAGTAAATGATTTCTGTTGCATTTTTCTTCTTTTTTAAAACAATTCTTTTAAAATATAAAAAATCCATTCTTACTGCTGGGCTCTACAAATACAGTTCATGGCCACAGTTAGCAAATTCCTGTTATACCTTAGAAAAGAGAATCAAATAAAAACGTTACAAACGCAAAAAGAATTCAATACATTTCATTTATATATAGTGGTGGGAAAAAGTAGGTTTACTGTTCTTTCTGGAAAAATATATATATAATACAACAATAAATAATAATACAAGAATAAACTCCATATTTCACATACTCACAACTGTCAACCTACTTTTGCTCAGCCCTGCATATGGAAATCAAACAGAGCTCACGTCTACAAAAATAACTGATTAGAAGTATAAAGAAAGAAAATGATCCTATTAAAAATAGCAACAAAAATATAAAATTCCTTAGAATAAATTTAGAAAATATGTAGGACCTCTCATTTAAATTTTTAATACTACAAAGGCACACCATGTCTTTGATTCTCAGCATTGTAAAGTTGTCAAAGATAGTTCATCTGTAAATCGAATGTCATCCCAATGAAAATGCCAAAGGGGCATTTTTTTGGAACTAGATTAGCTAGTTCTAAATTTCATATGGAAAAATTACCAAGAATAGTCAGTAGAATTTTGGAAAAATTAGAGTAACAGGCAAGATTTAAACTACCATATATAAAAACCTATACTGAGTTCTCAAACAATGTGAATAGAAACAAAGATCACTAACACCAAATTCAGAATTTTACACATTAAGTAAGTGATGTTGGCTTACTTGGATATACATCTAAAAAAATAAAAATAAAGGTGATCCTTGCCTTACAACTGACACCTAAATAGATTCTGGATGGTGAAAGATTTAAGTAAAATTATAAATTACTAAAAGGAAATAGGAGAAGTATTTTACAACCTCATGTAAAATATAACACATAATCCAGAAGCATCAAAGAAAGATGAATTTTAACATGTGAAAACTTATTTTGTGTGTGATAGAGACAGAGACAGAGAGAAGGACAGATGGGGACAGACAGGCAAGAAGGAAGAGCAATGAGAAGCATCAATTCTTTGTTGCAGTTCCTTAGTTGTTCATGGATTGCTTTCTCAGAAGTGACTTGTCTAGGGAGCTAGAGCAGAGAAGAGTGATCCCTTGCTCAAGCCAGAAACCTTTGGGCTCAAGCCAGCAAACATGGGATCGTGTCTATGATCCCAAACTCAAGCCAGTGACCCCATGCTCACTGTACTCAAGCCAGATGAGCCTGTGCTCAAGCTGGTGACCTCGGGGTTTTGAACCTGGGTTCTCTGTGTCCCATTCCAATGCTCTATCCACTGCGCCACCGCCTAGTCAGGCTAACCTATGAAAACTTTTTACAACTCTGAAATAAAACCAAAAAAAAAAAAAGATAATGCCTCAGTAAAACAAAAAGATGGATGACAAAATGGGAAAAAATTTGTAACTTATATGATAGGCAGGTGTTATTGCCATCTCTGTCTCTGTAGAGAAAGACATGAAGGTTTAGACACATTACAAATGTATCTGGGATCACACAGCTTGTACAATGGACTCAGAATTTAAACCCAAATATACATGTTTCCCAAACCCAAATACATTTTTTCACCTCCCATGTTGTTTGCTAGATTAGTTTCCCAGGACTGACCCAACAAAGTGACACAAACTGGGCTTAAGAAAACAAAAATTTGGCCCTGGCCAGTTGGCTCAGCAGTAGAGCGTCGGACTGGTGTGCAGGGGACCCGGGTTCGATTCCCGGCCAGGGCACATAGGAGAAGCGCCCATTTGCTTCTCCACTTCGCCCCCTCCTTCCTCTCTGTCTCTCTCTTCCCCTCCCGCAGCCAGGGCTCCATTGGAGCAAAGATGGCCTGGGCACTGGGGATGGCTCCTTGGCCTCTGCCCCAGGCGCTAGAGTGGCTCTGGTCGCCGCAGAGCGACACCCCGGAGGGGCAGAGCATCGCCCCCTGGTGGGCAGAGCTTCGCCCCTGGTGGGCGTGCCAGGTGGATCCCGTTCGGGCGCATGCGGGAGTCTGTCTGACTGTCTTTCCCCGTTTCCAGCTTCAGAATAAAAAAAAAAATTTACTATCTCACACCTCTGGAAGCTAGATAGAAGTTCAGGGCCGTGCTCCCTGAGACCAGATGGAGAGAATCATCCGCTGCGTTCAACGCTCCTGCAGCAGCAGGTGATCCTTGGTGTTCCTTGGCTGGCAGTGTGGAACTTCAATCTCTGTCTCTGCCATCACATGGCTTTCTCCCCTGCGTGTCTGTTCTCTTCTTCTCTTCCTATAAAGACACCAGTGATTGGATTAAAACCCACTCTTCACTATGGTTTCATTTTAATTAAGTACATCAGCCAGGACCTTAATTTCCACATAAGGTCACTTTTTGAGGTCCTGAGGTATTAGCACAATTCAACCCATAACACTTGGCTTAATATATATTAAGTAAATTAATTAATAGTTTAATGAACAAATGAATGGAAATGGAGTAGCTTGACTAGAAATGAGAGGTGTTGCCGATTAATAATCCGCCATCAGTACGCAGCTTTTTACTTCATACGTAATTTCATAGTGGTCATTTTCATTCATTCTTTCTCAGTGGGAATTGCTGAAAAGCAAACCATTTCCACCTTTATCTGGTGGAGGAAGGAAGGCAGCCTTCTCCACCCCTTTTCAGGTGCACATTGTTATTCCATATTCGAGATCATATATTTTAATTCATTTAATCTTTACAACTCTGTGAAGTATGAAATCACATTATTCTCATTTCATGGATGGGGAAACTGAGGGGCAGAAAATTTATGTAGCAAACAAGTCCTGTTAATTAACGACAAAACCAGGATGACAGCCCAGAACTTTGGCCCCACAAGCCATTCTCCTTATTAAAAAAAATTATCTATTTTTTCAATACACATGTAACATATGAACAGGTGTTCACCATAAGTTTTTTCCCCCCAAATAATACAAAATTGCATCAACCAAAATGTTAAAGCTCCTTTACCACCTCCAACCCACTACTTGCCCCCTCTACCCTGGGAGGCAACTTGCATCTTCTTCCTGGCTTTTTTTCTCTACACTCACTGTCCAATATGTATATTTCTGCCTATTTTTAGGGCTTGTTTTTTATTTACATAAACTCTTCATGCTGTTCTAGCACTGGTGTTTTCCACTTAACAACACCCTGGAGATTTTTTTTTATGTGTCAGCAAACTGATATTCACCTGCTGTGCCAGGCCAGCAGCAGGGCCAGCACCCGTCTCAAGCATCTGTTCCCACTGGTGGGCTCCCACACCCAAGTAAGGGCTGCATATTTTGACTCTTACCCTGTGTATCAATGCCTGCAGTTCTGTCTAGAACCGCTGTGCTGTGCTCCAGAATACGGAGCTGACACGATATGAGATCGAGTGTTGTTGTTTTGGTTTGTTTGTTTTTTGTGGAGTGTGTGTGTGTGTGTGTGTGTTAGAGACAAAGAGAGAGACACAGAGAGAGGGACAGATAGGGACAGACAGACAGGAAGAGAGAAAGATGAGAAGCATCAGTTCTTCGGTGCAGCACCTTAGTTGTTCATTGGTTGCTTTCTCAATATGTGCCTTGCTCAGGGGGCTACAACAGAGTGAGTGACCCCTGCTCAAGCCAGCAACAACCTTGGGCTCAAGCCAGCAACCTTGGGCTTCAAGCAAGTGACCTTTGTCTCAAGCCAGCAACCATGGGGTGTTGTCCATGATCCCATGCTCAAGCCAGTAACCCTGTGCTCAAGCTGGTAAGCCCATGTTCAAACCAGATGAGTCCAAGCTAGTGACCTGGAGGACTGAATATTCTGAGTCCCAGTCCAACACCCTACCCACTGCGCCACCGCCTGGTCAGGCTGAGATCATGCGCTATTAGTGCATGTATAAGTTTGGCCAGTTTTTCAGTCTTTCATACAATGTTGCCCCTACATCCTGCATCTGTCTTTTTGTGAACATGTGAAATGTTCTCTCCACAGCCACATACTTGATAGACACTTGTGATCTCTTCCTGCCATGCAGTAGAGCACCCCCGATAATCTGGAGTTGCTGTACACACATGACCTAAGTCAATGGCCCCACCCTGCCACACCTATGCCTGGGCCTTATCCCTAGTTTGATAGCTTGATTCCAGGGACCAGGCTTTTTTTTTTTTTTTTTTTTTTTTAATGATTCAAAATACAGTCAAAGTTAATAACCATCAACAAAAGACCTCTAAATCTTTTATAAAGGACCTAACGAAAGATTTGTAACCTGAAAAGGAAAAATGTTAACAAAAGACAATCAGGGAGTAAGCAAAAAGGAGAGGGGTCCCAGAGACGCTGAGCCAGACCCCTCTCCAAGCCAGGAGGAGCTCCCACAGGCGGCTGTACCTTTCCCGGAGGCCCCGTCCATCTTCACCTGTGGCTCTCTCCCAAACAAGCCCAACTCTAGACCCGTGCTTCCCAACCCTTGTGAGAGTAAGGACCCCCAACATCAAGGGGACTTTGAAGGCAGTGAAACTATTTCGTATGCTACTATAATGGTGGATGCATGACACTGAGCATCAGGCAAAACCCACAGAATGCACAACACAACAAGCGAACCCTACTGGGCTTGAATTAGTAATAATGCATCTGTGCTGGTTCCTCATTATAACAAATGTATCACACCGGCACAGATGTTACTCATGGGGAAACTCAGGAGGAAAGAGGGAGTACTGTATAAGGAAAACCTATCACTTTCTGTTCAATTTTTCTGTAAGCCTAAAACTCCTCTAAAAAAAAAATATGTTAAGAAGAAAAGACTTGCCTTCCTGAGTCCCTCCCTCCACCTCTCCCAATCTCCCCAGGAGAATAATTGAACCATTAAGATCTTTTGATTGAGAAATTACAGAATGGCCAAGGCACGGTAAACTCCTTAAAGCCTTGTAAATGAATGACCAGCGATCAGCATCCGCCTGGCTAAGGAGGGCAGGCTCCATCCGCGTGCAGGTCCTCTCACCCGCTGGGTCCAGGCACAGAGCCGCGCTGCTTCCGGCTTCCCCGGCCTCTTTGCAGTCGCTGCTCTAAGTCCTCCAAGTCCATCCAAGGGTTAAAGACCTCTGGGTGGTGCGAACCCCTACGCACGACCTTTTCCCCTCCACATTTCCTGGTTGAAGGCTCCTTTTTCAGCTAAGGTTAATCAGATTAGAGTTAAGGTGCTAATAACTTGAATGAATGCCATTAAACAGTACCAGATAAAATCTGCATTTAAACAGGGGCTCCCAAGGGGCCCGAGGCTGGAATGTCAAGCATGTGGGTAGGGCCAGAGGAGTGAGGCTTGGGGAGGGGTCCTTTCCCTGGCCTTTGGGTAGCTTCCCACTAGAATTTATAAAGCAATTTAATAACGTTTTCCCAGCGCTTCTGAGTGTCAGTACTGTGCTAAGTGAAGTGTTTACACTATCTCGTTTTATTCTCATAGCAACCTAATGAGGCTGGGATCGTGGTCTCTGTTTTGCAGAGGAAGGACTTGAGGTTGGGTGAGCTAAGAAACTTTGCCAGTATGTGACAGAAAGGAAATTCAAACCTAGTTTAAATCCTATGTTAATCCCTTCTCTTCTAATCTATTCCTCTTTCACCGTGAGTGAAAGTTATAGGTGGTAGAACTTTTGTCCCTCCTAGGTGACAGCAATGGATGGGCCCTGAGGTACATGAGGTACATGCAGCCGTCCCTCTGCCAAACTAGACTTTCTTTCCCTCCTCGACTTCCTGCAAGTCCTCCCTCTCCTCCTGGGCCAGGTAGCTAGCTAATCTCATCAACCTGGCTGGAGAAATCCTCCTCTTCCCTGACCTGACTGTGTGCAAGAAAATTTTGGTACAGGCATCTTTGGTCCTCGAGGATCTATAGAGGGAGCCATAGCGGGCCAAGTGGTTCCATCATTTCGGTAAAGAGATCAAGGCCCTGAGTGCAATTCTCTCGTTGCAGCCCGCTCTTTGAACCTAGAAAGTACTGGGTCTGGGATACCACATACAACTACATGAGTTCCCTGCCCTCAGAAAGTTTCCAGTTCACTAGGAGAGTAGGAGAAAAACGTGAGAAAGTGAGGGGAGAATTGGGGTTAGGGGTTAGTGGAATAGGCAATTTATTTGGATAAACCCCACCAGGAATTTTGATATTGCCTCCCATCCATTCAGAATCACTTCAATAGACTCTTCACACTTTCACAACTGTAACGCTGGGCTCCTATAACCTAGTCAAGTGAGACAGGATAAAGCAATGTGTGTGTGCTATTTCAAATTCACTGCTCCCTGATTCATTCACTTATTTGACAAGTATATGACTGCCCGCTCTGTGCCTGGCGCTCTACTAAGCCCTGGGGAGTGCAGGAGAGAGAGAAACAGGAC
This sequence comes from Saccopteryx leptura, assembly GCF_036850995.1. Classification (NCBI taxonomy): domain Eukaryota; kingdom Metazoa; phylum Chordata; class Mammalia; order Chiroptera; family Emballonuridae; genus Saccopteryx; species Saccopteryx leptura. Next base: position 115,583,513 of record NC_089504.1, read on the forward strand.
CGGTGAAAACCCCACCTTCCAAGAACTTGTCTTCCAGGTGGGCCACCAGATTTTAAATCAATAAGTAAGTAGACATAAAATAGCAAGTGATATTAAGTTCTAGGAAGAAAAAGAAAAATGGTATAAGTCAAAGGTAAGGAAGCATTACGTTGGAATAACTTTTTGACAGAGAGCACATATGTCACAGGTATGTCAGCATCATCGGTTTTATCTGAAAAGCACAACCCTGTCATTTGAAAATAAGTTCTCAATACAGATCCCAGAACAAATGAAGCTGTCACACATAGAGACGAGATATAGCAGCAGAAACAGAGTCTGGGACATAGACATGCTATCGGGGACCTTGATGAGTTCAATATCAGACAACTCTGGTTCAAATCCTGTTTCTGTTGTTTGCTAACCATGACTCTGGGATATTTACTTCGTCTTTTAGATTTTCAGTTTCTTCACTTGAAAACTGGGGAGAAGAATATCTTAAAGGTTGTGGTGAAATTTAAAAATAATAATATTTTTAAAGTATTTGGCACTGTGCCTGGCACTTAATAAGCACAGTAACTACGAGTATTCATTTTTGTTACCAAGAGCTGAGATGTTCCAAATATTTCTTATTTTAATCATTATTAGTAGAAAGCATAGATACTTACATCTGAAATATTTTATGTTTTTACATAAAGCATTTTACATATGTAATCTTATTGAATCTTCATAGCAAATCTGAGATTTGGTTATTATTTAGGGATATCTTCTGAGGAGTAATGTTATTCCTTTTTTTCTTTTTTTTCTTTTTTTTTATCCAGTATAAAAAATTTGAGGCCCTGTCTGGTTGGCGCGGTGGATAGAGTGTCAGCCCGGCATGTGGAGGTTCCAGGTTCAATCCTTGGTCAGGGCACACAGGAGAAGTGACCATCTTCTTCTCTCCCCTCCTTCTTCCCCTTCTCTCTCTTTTGGGAGTTTCCAGGTAGATCCTGGTTGGGGCTGATGCGGGTATCTGTCTCTACCTCCCCTCCTCTCACTTAAAAAAAAAGAAAAGAAATTTGAAACTAAGTGATATATTAAAGGCTATACATGGTAAATGATAAAGCCAAGACAATCTAAACCCAAATTTTAAATTCTTTTTACCCTTAAAATAAAGTGAGGATGATGTTTGATAGGAGCTATGCAAGACAAACATTCTACCCTTCGAATTCAAAGACCAAACCCAGAGTCCATCAACTGCTGGGAAAGTGAGTGGCCAGCACCAGCAGCGCCAGTCATGGCAAGCAGGTCCTAGGAGTCCCAGCAAGAAAGAAGAAAGGAAAAGATATTGACTGGACAAGAATAGCATCCACAGCATGACAGATTAGTCAATGTTTCTTACTTCATTTTCAGTTGACTTCCAAATGCTATTAATTTTGCCTTCTTGCCTGACCAGACAGTGGCGCAGTGGATAGAGCGTTGGACTGGGATGTAGAGGGCCCAGGTTCAAAACCCCGAGGTCACTGGCTTGAGCGCAGGCTCACCAGCTTGAGTGCGGGATCTTAGACATGACCCCATGGTTGCTGGCTTGAGCCCAAGGTTACTTGCTGGCCTGAGCAAGGGGTCACTGCTCAGCTGGAGCCCCCTGGTCAAGGCACATATGAGAAAGCAATCAATGAACAAGCAATCGACGAACAACTAAGATGCCACAATGAAGAATTGATGCTTCTCATTGCTCCCTTCCTGTCTATCTGTCCCTATCTGGCCCTCTCTCTGACTCTGTCAAAAAAAAAAGTGCCTTCTCCATGTCTCAAGGATGTTTATTTTCCTACCACCCTCATCCAGGCTGTTATCATACCTCCCCTGCAGGGTTGCAAACTCAGAGGCTGCTTTTTTGAGACCTCCATTCCCTTCCTCTCCATGATGTTGAAATGACCTCTCCAAAACTGATCATAATCCCTTCTGCTTATAACTCTTTAGTGGCTTTGTGTCGCTCCCAGGCAATGTCCCGTCTTTAATATGATTACAAAGGCCTGCATGGACCAGTCTAGTCCCCCTCCAGTCTCCTTCCACACCACTCTCCCTTCACGTTCTCCATCCCGCCTACACTGGCCATCCTCCATTCCCGTAACTCACCCTACTGGCCCCCCTCAACCAAGGCGGCCTCTGCCCCTGCTGGTCCTTCCTCTGAACATGGCTATTTCCTTCTCCAGCACCTCTCACTGTCCTTGGTACACACCCTCCCCACCTAGGTCAAGTTTCCGTGTGAAATGCTCATTCAGTTAGGAATGACATTCATCTCTAAGCATTAAAGACCCCTCACATCATGGCTCGGGGCACCAGACTGGGGGAAAGGGGTCCACTCATGAAACAAGCAGCCCAGCAGTGGGCAGTGAAGGCTCCTGGTGCAGAGCCCTCTTTCTTAATTTTACCAAAGGGCTTCCTGGGGCTCCAGCTGTCACACACCCATCTTCGTTAAAGAGAATTGTCAGAAGTCACACCCAAGAACTTTTACTCTATCTTATTGCCCCCAAATTAGCTAAAATCACCCCTTTCTTCAGAAGAGGCTGGGAAAAGTGATATTCCAGTGGAACCCACTATTCCCTCCAGCCAAGTAGGGATTCCAGGAGTAGAGAAGAGGGGAAGCAGTAGTGAGGAGACAATCAGCTCTCTCTGCTACGTGCTCTTTCATAGGACAGTTCCCTGTCCTTCACAACACTTCCCCACGTTAAAGTTACACATTTATAGGTGGACTCTTTGAATATTATACTAATATCTGCCTCCTCACTGAGTATAAACTTGCTGAGAACAGAGACTGTGGTTTTGTTCATGGCTGCACTGCTTAGTCCTACCATCGCACCTGGCACACGGTAGCTGCTCTCTAGATAATTGTGAAATGAATGAATGGATGAATAGCAAGCACTAAACCATATGGAGGCATTTCTTCCTCAAGGCATTTTTAGCCTATGCAATTCTCAAGGACTTTGTAGGGATGAGGATAAGGTAACAACTTAAATCCTACACATTCAGGGATCTGCACACAAATGGGAAGAATCTAGAACAATAGTGAACTCTGGCTTCCTTAGAAGCTGCTTTCAGAGACAGAACATTGGTGGCCTCAGAACATAATGTGTTTATTTTTTTCTTTAAATATTTTATTCATATTAGAGAGAGAGAGAGAAGAGGAGGAGAAGCAGGAAGCATCTACTCCCATATGTGCCTTGACCAGGCAAGCCCAGGGTCTCAATCCAGCATCCTCAGCATTCCACATCGATGCTTAATCCACTGCGCCACTACAGGCCAGGCCATGCTGTGTTTAAGGAGGAGACTAACTCTTCCCTGGGGAGCTCCTTGCTGTTAAACCACTGTGTAGCATTGAGCAGTCCAACATAAGAGGCTAGAGGCCCATCAATTCTGATCTTGTTACATCATTAATGTCCAAGGCTTGACTTCAAAGTGGCTGATTCATTCTTCTGAGAGGCACACATTGTTCAGAAGTCTCTGGCACACTGGAATCTATATTTGAAAGAGTCAATCAGTAACTCTCCAAAATTACACTTTTCCTAATCATGAACTATGGGAGGAAGTAAGTCGTAGAATGTTTGTCTTGTAACAGACTTGATCAATGACCTTTTCAACCCCGGTATCACAAACCAGGGCACTGAGGCTTGGGAAGGTCAGGCACTTCTCCCAGGGCACATGGCAAGTTAGAGACAGAATGAGACGTAGAACTTGGACCCCCTCTCCTCAGTAAGCACTCAGGATGGGCAGACATCTCGGCCCTCACCCTGTGGAGAGCTAAGACTGCTTCCACACATCTCTGCTCTCTCTTCTCTGAAGCTGTTAAAAACAAACTAACAAATAAACAAACCGAAAGACAAAAAGGGCCACCTTCCCTTGGGCAGTTCTCTGGCAACCTCAGTTTCCATCCCCGTAAGTTCTCTGAGGAAGGATCTGACAAGTGTCGTGCTCAAAGAAAAGGGCTCTGGGTTTGTTAAGCCAACTGTACCAGTCAGTGGCCCCTGAATTGTAAGCAGTGGCCCCACAGCTACAGCTCCTGCTCTTAAGACACTCCGATTCTACTGGAGTGCACAGGATGTGTACCTGCAGCCAATGACTGGCAACTAGGGGTGCTGAGCTGACCTTCATCCGGAGAGGAAACTGGTGCCTCCTCTGCCGCACCTCCCTCTCCCCGCGAGGTGCCAGCAGGATGCAGCACGGACCCTGCCGGAGAAATCAAATGATTCCTGTTCAGCCTGTGTCTGGTTCAGTGTTTTCATCTGAAATTCTAAGTTCAGAGGGCCTGGCATAATTCTTTACTTATTAATCTCATCATTGTTCAATAGCTGTCCTTTTATAAGTCAGTATTTATCGATTGACTGACCAAATGAATGAGTCAACAGCACATACACAATAACAACCTGTTGAGGCATGTGTTAAAGATGACTTCCAACAAGACTGCTAAATGATCATTTATTTAGTGTGTACTGTGTTCTAGGCACATTACCTATATTATCTTTCATCCTCAGGACAAACAAGTAAAGAAGGTATTTAAAGAATAAATCATTTGTCCAAAGGCACACAGCTTTGTACGTAGGGGAGATAGGATCTGAACTCAGTTCTGGCTGGCTCCAAAGTCTTTGTTCTCCGCCACCACGCTACATTTCAATTTTGCAGAATGTGCTTGTCCACACGAACATGGGTCAGCCCCATCCTTTCTGCCTTGGGAGTCGAATGAAATGTGCATTTTTGCTTTCCAGCTTATACTGTTCCATTTTCTGGACCAGTAGGCAAGCACTGTTTGCAAGAGTGAACACTTAGTATGGGTCAGGTGGGGTGTGGGAAGGACCTTCCCTTCTACAAATGGACAGGAAACAGGCAGTGGGTATTTGGAATATTTCCACCAGGGAGGTATCCTTAGAGGGTGGAACTGCTTGAAAGAAAGAGGCCAAGATAAAAGAGATTTCTCATCTTTTTCACAGAGGATGTTCTGTTTGCACTCCCTAGCACAGAGAACAGGGACCTAGCTCTCATGTGACAGATTGTTTAGACAATGCTTCATCCCTCTGGTGAAAAGGGTCCTGGGGTTAAATCTTCTGTAAGGGCTCTCCCACCATCTCATTCCCCTGGGGTCACTGGAGGGGAACACATAGCCTGGTGCCAGTGTGGAACCTGGGTTCACGGAAAGAGAAGAGGGGTAGAAACAGGGAGGGGAGAGGTGAAGATTCCACTCTGAACCTAATGCATAGTTATCCATCACCCTCCGTCGGTTCTGACTCTGGGTTGTTTACAAAACCTTCACTCTAGTATGCAATGGGCTGCCTTAAGTAGCTTTTGCTCATTTCTTAGAGAAGGAAGCATTGCTTTTGTTATAGCAAAAATCTTAATTTAGCCCCCACCCCACCCCCTCAGGACACACCCAAGAACTGGGCTGGGGGGATGGAGCTGCTTCCCATGTGAAATCAACACCCAGGAAGTATGAATGTGTTTTCCCAATAGCCTCATATCCATTCTCCTCACCCCCTAACTGTTAATGTCAGTTTACCTATTAGAATCATGGGGTGGGGGATGTGAGAGCAACCTACCAGGTGAGCATCACCAATTCAAAACATAAAGTGGTCAAGGACGAAGGTAAGCAGAAGAGGTATATTCAACATCATTTCACTAAGATCCATGTATTCCAGGAAAGCCAAGGGCCTGGCTGGAGAACCTGGTAGGGAAAGAAGCTTCTCTCACCCCGTATGCTCAGTCATTAGTGAGGGAAGATGGGGGAAATGGCACTAGATTGCAACCAGGACTGAGAGCCAGGCAATGCAGATAGGTGCTCCTTCCTAAGGTTCTACCTGCTCACGCCGATGACGGTCCAGGGCACCAGGAAGCCAATGGTCAACTGTAAGTGAGATGATGGGTAGCTCACCAGCTCCAAGGGTTGATGCTTCCCTCTGCCCTCTGCTCTGGCCGCTAGTCTACTCACCATGCTCATCCCACCCCTTACAAAATACTGTGTGCTCAGCAAATTCATTTTACTTTGACCTTAAAGAAAGCAGATGAAGGTAGGTCCACGGCCTACCTCCACTGAGAAAAAAACAAATGGCCAGTGAACTTTTGGAAACTAGAGCATTTGGTGAATGCAGATGTAAAGGAACTAAGTTGTGAACGCTTTTGTGCAGTGGGACCTGTCCGCTGTAGCACCACTTGGCTCTGGGCAGCCGAACCTTGGATGGGCCTTAAAGGGCCAGCCCTAATTATGAGTATGTCACTCAGAGGCCATGTCCTGCCAGGCCCTGGGTTCCCAAACAGAAAACAAAAAGATGAGACTGCTGATCTCCAAGACTCTTTCTTACTCTGACAATCCGCAAGGATGAGTGGATGCTGCAGTCTTGGCTCTCTGGAGACAGTTTTCCATCTGCAGACAGGACCAGAGGACAGGGTTACAAGGACAGCCAGAATGGTCAGCTAGAGAGAAGAACTGCCTGATAAGGTGCTGAACACTGCTGCCATGATGGAGAGTTCACAGAAGCTCTTTCCTAGGAAGTGTAAGACTCATCACCTTGGCTAGGAAGAGTCTCCCTAAGAAGACAAATAAAAAACTTTAGGTCTTTTTGGCCTGGAAGACACAGCAGAGAATGGACATGAGTCTGGTGGAAAGAGGCGGGGCTGCTGCAGAGTTCTAGCTGGGAAATCACACCTGAGGCCTCCCTTCCCAAGTTGCCAGCATCAAATATGATAACATCTCCAAAAGCATGTTCTCCACTGCGTGGTGCCAAGGCCAAGCCTAGGGATTTTTACTGCACACGGGAGCCGGGGTTCTCTCCTGCAGGGGTAAGGATAAAGGCAGCACTACTTCAGAAGGAGGCAGCCAACCTCCAACTGTCAGGAGTGCAGGCTGGGAGGTACAATAGATGCCAACAAGCTCATGAATACCAAAGACCTCAGAGGTAAGTTAGGGCATGCCACTGTGGCTTCCTACAACCAAAAACTTATCATCCTCACCCATTACTCTATTTGCACTTTTCCCATTTCTCACTTGGGCCTCCCCACAGCTTTTGGCGGCATTTCCCGAAGGTATTATCCCACTCTGCAGTGGAAGAAATTAAGATCCCAAGGGGTGATATGAGTTGCCCAAGGGCACACAGCCACCCAGTGCTGCAGCTGCCTCTTCTAATTCGAGCTCTAGGTCGTTGTCCTTTCTACTGTTACCTCGTGAAGTAGAATCACTCATGTGATTCATTCATTCACTCACTCATCCCTGGGTTTATTCATGCAACAGCTTTCTTGTGGAAACAGCACACTAGAGCCTATTTTTACCCATCCTCATGGTGAGATTGGGACATTTTCAATGACATAGTCACACCGTGCCATTCCTCTCTCCTAAAGCCACCCCACTTCATCTCATTGTCTTTACCATTCTTTACCCACGGGCAACGGGTTTTCATGTTTGGCCCCTCTCTCTGACCTGTCTCCTGCTTCTTTCCACCTCCGGCTTTGTGTTCTAAGTTCACTGACCTTCGAGTCCTCAAGAAACCAATCAAGCTTCTTCCTGTTTCGGCGCTTTTGTGCATGCCATTTCCCCGGGACACACATGTCAGCACCGTTTTCATAATGCGAGTCTCAGCTCAAATGTCGCATCTGCAGAGAGGGTTTTGCTGAGCATCCTAGCATACACCCTCCATGCAGAGGTACTCTCTCACACAGTACTCTGTCTTTTCTTTATGCTATGTATTATTATCTAGAATGTTCCTACTTAATTTTACTTGTTTGCTTTGTCTCCCCCCACACACCTTCAGGAATGTAAACTTTGGGGGAGTGTGGTTGGGGGGGGCTCTTTTGTCTTGTTTACCGAAGTAGCTTCCTGTCTTGTGTTTAACACGTAGCAAGCACTCAGTACATACTTAGTAAATAAAACCATTAATTACTGGTCAAAGTATTTCCTACACTGCATTCGAATATACTGTGTATACCATGCAGTAATTGTTATAAGCAACAGATGAAAACAGAAAAGCTTCCTTTGGTTGCATTGAACTCGAATTGGCTGCAGGGAAGTGTTTCAGCGGCAGTGCTCAGACCCACACACGGGACACACCTGAATCAGAATACTCCCTCCACCTTTTGTCTTATTTGTTTATTTGTTTGTTTGTTTGAGTATGGTATCAATTTATACCCATTTTCTTCAGCTCCCAAGCTTACCTTGGAGCTGACTACACCAAAATATCAGTAAGTTGTGAGCAGTAACCTCTTCTGGGCAACCATGAAATTAAAAATATTGATAGGTCACAGAGGGGACAGTATGTCCAGCCAGAGCTCAAGCTGCTGTCCTTACACTCAGAACCAGACCTGTGAGAAACAGCGTAGTTCAAGGATCCCTCTTCCAATAGCCTCTTTCTCTGTGGTCCGCAGTCACTTCTCACTATTTCTCTTCTCTCATCCAACTTGCTTTTATGAAAAGAGCTAAAAGACGTACTCATGTAAAGGTATAAATGACTGATAACTTTCCAGACATCCCCCCGGACTAAGAGAAAAAGGTCAGAATAAGGAATGGAGCTACAGTGGAATTTAGGCATCCAGCTTTAGGTGGGGGCACTGCAGCGGCTGGCTAGAAGGGTTTTACCCTGTTCCTTCTTGCTCCAACTCTTAAGTTTCTCAGGAGAAAAACCTCACAGGCCATCGGAGCACACTGCTAAACAAGGAGTCAGAGTTTCATTGCAAGCTTGAGGATGGTAAATTGTCACATGGCCAGAAGATAAATCTAGAGCAGGGGTCCCCAAACTTTTTACACAGGGGGCCAGTTCACTGTCCCTCAGATCGTTGGAGGGCCGGACTATAAAAAAAAACTATGAACAAATCCCTATGCACACTGCACATATCTTATTTTAAAGTATAAAAACAAAATGGGAACAAATACAATATTTAAAATAAAGAATAAGTAAATTTAAATCAACAAACTGACCAGTATTTCAATGGAAACTATGGGCTTGCTTTTGGCTAATGAGATGGTCAATGTGCTCCTCTCACTGACCACAAATGAAAGAGGTGCCCCTTCCGGAAATGCGGCGGAGGCCAGATAAATGGCCTCAGGGGGCCGCATGTGGCCCATGGACCATAGTTTGGGGACCCCTGATCTAGAGGAAATCTTCAAGAAACGTGACCAGATCTTGTTAAAATCTGCCTTATTTTTTTTGTGTGGGAAATTTCCATTGGCAGTGTATCTTAAAGGCATTTAGCTACAGAACTCTTAACTCTTATCTTGGCCCAGTGATATGGACTGTAATTAGAATGAGTGTGAGTTTAAGAAACTTTAAGAATATAATTACTCAATTACAACTCTTTATAGCTGCAGGCACAGGGGCAGGACTAGCAGCGAGTTCCTTGGTAAGGTTGGATCTATGTCATGTTAATATGACTCTGGGAACAGTGTAATAAATATGGCTTCTATTTATTGAGCATTGCTTTACTTAATGCTGGTAACCATCCTGTGAAACAGACATTTCTATTCCCATTTTTCAGAAAAGAAGAAAATTAACTCATAAAAGTAAACTAACTCACCCACTCTTTTTAAGTTTTCATTTTTCTGAGTGACTTGTGGCAGAATGGTCAGCTAAAGAGGGCAAGCAAAGAAAAAAATATAAAATGTGCACGAAAAATTCTGATATTATAGAGCTACACAGCTTGTAAATATGTTTATCTAGGCAGGGCTGCCAGAGCCAGGATTCCTTCTGATTCTGAAGAGCCTTTAGTTTTTTCCTCAGGTTTGTAAGTCATAGTGACCTATTGAAGAGTGAGCTTATAGTTCTCAATATAATTCATGCAATTGTATTTTTTAATTTCCTGAATTAGAAATGAAAGTTTCAACTAAGTTTTGAGGCATTTGTTTGAGGTGTTTTTGTTTTTGTTTTTGGTTGCTCTACTGCTACTCTTTTTTTACAACAAATATTTACTGAACAGATAAGGGCCAGAAGCCACTGTTGGAAGAGAAAGATCCAGCAGTAAACAGCAGTCCAACAGCTTTGCTGTTGGGCAGATAAAATATATTATGCTCACTTTGTTAAAGATGGTGCTGCCCATGTGGAAGCCCGTCGCCCAGGTGATGATATTAGTTGCCCTTCTTGCTTAGGATGGGCATGATTGTATTAATGTGTGTTGGGGGAGGGCTTTCATGCCAAAAGGTTTTTTAAAAAAGAGATCACGTTGTTTTGGGGAAAGAGTGATTACGTTCTAGGAGAAGCCCATGCTGTAGGAGAGCAGAGAAAGGCCACATGGAGGAGGGGAGAGGCAGCCAAGATGGTGGAGTGCTGAGGGAGAAGCCAGTGGGAGCAGAGTTTGTGCAAAGAGAAGGAGATGGGGAACAGAGGTGAATGAGACTGGTAAGGTTAGAAACCTTTGATTCTAGGAAACTCAGATAAGTCGGTAGCTTTGTGAGCACTGAATGAGTGGGTTTTGGAGCCCAGTGTGTGTTTTTACTTGCCCGTCGGGTGCAAGCTAGGATTAAAGGTAATGGCCCACCAGTTCTTGGCTCTGTTTCATTACCGACTGTCCAAATAAAATGCGAACCTGCACGGGTCAGGCGACTGTGATGGTGGCCGTGGCTACTGGCTTTACACTTGTCTTTCAGGAGCTTACAGCGGAATGAGTGGAGGGAGGATAAACAAATAAGGAACATGCAGACTATGTCAGATAGTGGGAAGTACTGTGGAGTAAAATCAAATAGGGACAGAATATGGAAGTCACCACAGGTTGCGACTTTAATTAGTCTACTCGCCTCACTGAGAAGTGTTGAAGTAAAGACCCAATGAACATGAATTGGGGAGCAGAGCAGGTGACTATCTGGAGAAAGCTCATTCTAGAAATAGGGACAAAGACAAAGTTTCTGAGTATGTCATTTGCTCAGTTAATTATTAAAAATAAATTAGGAAAAATATCAGTCTGATACGTTATTTGGTATTGTAAATGGCACAAAAAAGACAGGAAAAATCTTTAAGTTAATCTCTTGAGATGAAACCAGGATCTGCGGTTACCCCTGGGAGAGCATGAATGCTGCTGGGAGGGGTGAGGGAGCCTGTGGGGCTGCTGGAAATGTCTTGCATCTGGGCCTGGGTGGGGCTTCGATGCTGGGCGGCACCTGCTGTACACTTCGGATTTGTGCACTGCACTCTGTGAAGTTATACATCAATTTTTAAAAATTAAATTTAAAAAGGCCTTCATTTTTCACTTCTGGCATCTGAAATCACATATTTACAAGCTGTGTAGCTCTATAAGATCAGAATTTTTCGTGCATATTTTATATTTTTTTTCTTTGCTTGCCCTGCTCAAGGCCACAAGTCACTCAGAAAAATGAAAACTTAAAAAAGAACAGGGTTTAAAGTGTTTGCTCCATGATCTTAGGAGAGTTGATCATTCTTCTGGGTGTTTCCTTTCTTTCTTTCTTTTTTTTAATTCAGTCAGAGGAGGGGAGGCAGAGACGGACTCCCACATGCACTCTGACAGGGATTCACCTGGCAAGTCCACTAGGGGGTAATGAATGGTCTGCCCATCTGGGGCATTGCTCTGCTGCTCAGCAACCAAACTCTTCTTAGTGCCAGAGGCAGAGGCCATGGAACCATACTCAGAGCCCAGGGCCAACTCGCTCCAATTGAGCCTTGGCTGCAGAAAGTAGGGTAGAAAGAAAGAAAGAGAGAGAAGCAAGAGGGAGAGAGGTGGAAAAGAAATGGTCGCCTCTCCTCTGTGCCCTGACTGGGTTTCAAACCCAAGACACCCACACACAGGGCTGATGCTCTACCACTGAGTGAATCAGCCAGGGCCTGGATGAGTTTCTAAGCTATGAAATAGGATTGATGATCTAGGTATTTACCTTCTGGATTTATGAGTGGGGAGGGCAGGGCTGGAGGGTGGGACCAAAACATGATAATGTCTGTAAAAGTTCTTATGTAAAGGCAAGATCACAGAAATCTCACTTAATATTACAATTATGAATGTAGCCAATGTTTCACAGAAAGTGCCTGTAGGTTCCCTGCTATGGTCACTACTACCTGGGCTCTGCTGCTATTTGTTCTTGAGCTTGTCACCCTCTACTGGGTACAGCAGGTCCCTCTACCACATGGCATTCTATGGACTCCTGTTACTTTTGAGTAATACTCTGTTGGAAAGGCCCCAAACTGAGTTATTCATATCCTAAAATCTTTGAGGGTTTAATCAACAGCCCTTTCCATTCCATTACCACCATCTCAACCCTTCAGGGCTGAGACGTGACTCCCTGGCAGGGAGAACGAGGCGAGAGGCACAGACCCTGAGTGCTGGGAGGCCCATCCTTCCCCCTGCAGGGGAGACTGGGACTAGGTCAGGCTCCCTGCCTCCTTCAGGATACGTTTTGTCAAGGGACCTTTCAAAGGGATTGACTGCTTGCAATAGCAATGAGGGGGGCCATTTCCCATAGAGAATTTGGAAACATTAATGAAATTAAGTCAGTAAATCTTTTATTATCACCATGTGCCTGCTGTTGTAAACAATATTAGTAATAACCTGACCCCCCCCAAACCTTGTATTGGCTTAACTTTTTTTTTTTTTTGGAGAAAGAGAGGGAGGGGGAGAGAGAGAGAGAGACAGGGACAGACAGACAGGAAGAGAGAGAGAGACAGGAACAGACAGGGAGAGAGAGAGATGAGAACAATCAGCTCATAGGTGCAACACCTTATTCATTGATTGCTTTCTCATATGTCCTTGACCAGGGGCTCCAGCCAAGTTAGTGACCCCTTGCTCAAGTCAGCGACCTTTGGGCTCAAGCCAGCAACCTTGGGCTTCAAGCCAGTGACCATGGGGTCATGTTTATGATCCCATACTCAAGCCAGTGACCCTGCGCTCAAGCCGGCAACCTTGGGGTTTCAAACCTGGGTCCTCAGTGTCCCAGGCCAGTGCTCCATCCACTGCACCACTGCCTGGTCAGGCTGGCCTGAGTTCTAATGGTTGCTATAATTACTGTTGAGTTTAACTACACACACACACACACACACACCACACACACTATATACTTCAAAAGTAGCACTTTTTCATTATTTACTTAAGTAAATGTTGTATTCTATATGGCAGTTAATTTGGAGAACTCCCAGTTATATAGTTCTATTCACACACACATACACACCCACACACACACACACCCTCAAGGTCTCAGGAAAAGGCCTCTTTCCAGAGTATGTTCCTAATGGCTTAATGGTTTGAAATTTTCTAGCTGTCTTCCAGATATCATTCACATGTTCATCCCCTGTGCTATTATTACCTCTTCTTGCACTTAAATAATTGATTTAAAATAAATGGTGTGCACCTGACCAGGCAGTGGTGCAGTGGATAGAGCGTGGAACTGGGATGTGGAGGACCCAGGTTCAAAACCTGGCGGTTGTTGGCTTGGGCACAGGCTTATCCAGCTTGAGCATGGGGTCGCTGGCTTGAGTGTGGGATCATAGGCATGACTCCATGGTTGCTTGCTTGAGCCCAAAGGCCGCTGGCCTGAGCAAGGGGTCACCCGCTCTGCTGTAGCCCCCCAGTCAAAGCACATATAAGAAAGCAATCAATGAACAACTAAGGTGCCCCAACGAAGAATTGATGCTTCTCATCTCTCCTTTCCTGTCTGTCTGTCCCTATCTGTCCCTTTCTCTGACTCTGTCTCTGTCAAAAAAAAAAGGAATAAAATAAATGGTGCAATATTGTGATTTATAATAAACATATTTTGATCTTTATTCAGGGTTCCTGGCTCACAGTTACCAAACTCTTGGAATATCCTAAGCAATCAAAGCAATGAGAGCATCTTTTGTTATAATATTTGGTCTTTTGTTCTTAGTTCCTAAAATTATTTCAGAACCATAGAGGCAAAATGAGTATCCCATAATCAATTTAACAATTCCCTTTCAACAACAATTGAGTTTATATTAACAAGGTAATTTAGAAAACCCCTAACAGTGAGTGCTGGTTGTCAGGCGGACCAACCAGGATTAGAGAATTGGAACTTTCAGTCTCCCCACCCCCACGCAAATTTCTGGGAAGGGGAGAGGGATTGGAGGTTGAATCAATGGTCCATGTTTTAATGGAGCATGCCTGTGTAATGGAGCCTCAATAAAACCCCAAAAGGACAGGGCTTGGAGAGCTCCCAGTTTGGGAAACTAGAAAATATCCATGTACCAGGTGGGTGGTGAACCCCAAACTCCACAGAGACGGAGTTCCTGTGTTGAAGATTCTCCTGGATCTCACCCTATACAAAGTATGTCTCTTCATTAGGTTGTTTCTTTGTACCCTTTAGTATCCTTTGTAATAAACTGGTAATCTAGTGATTAAACAGGTTTCCTGAGTTCTGTGAGTCATCTTAGCAAATTAATTGATCCCAGGATGGGTTGTGGGAACTTATGATTTACAGTCAGTTGATTAGAGCAGGAGTGTCAATCTGGACTCTCAACTGATGTCTGAGGTGGGGGCTGTCTTGTGGGACTGAGCCCTTAACCTGTGGAATATGATGCTATCTCCGAGTACAGTGTCAGAGTTGAGTTAAATTTGCAGGACACAGTCAGTGCCTGAGAATTGCAGAATTCCTTGGTGGTCTTAAAAAGACACATGTTGGAAACCGTGAGAGCATATTGAGTGTAAAAGTGAAGAAACAGAATTTGAGGAACTTCAATCCTGTCGTTTTCTGTGAGGAGTCAGCATCTTTTATTTGTGTTTAAAATCTAAAACAGTGGAACAGAGTTTCAACTGTAGTGTATAATATTTGACTTGGTGATTGTTCATGTTGATTTCTGCATGAAATACTTTCTTAAATTAAGATAGCTTTAATATATATTATTGTTTACCTTTTTTATCTTAAAACCAAAGACTGAAATCAATAAAATGATTATTACAGGATTATTATGGAAAGTACAGTATAATTTTGAAGTACAGTGGGAGGAGGTGTAAAAAGGTGTAAAAAAATTATTCCATGTGTCAAATACACTAGGCACACCGAGGACTGTGTGTACTTCTTACTCAAACACATTGAAGTCCAAAAGTGGACATATTTAGTTCTCAAAGTATATGTCTTTCTACATTACCATTGCTACCCATCTAGGACATTCAGATGCAGCCCTGTTAGGACCAAGGGGGTGATGGAAATTTCTGTCATGATTCCTTCATTCAAAAAGCACTTACCAGACACCTTAGTTGTGCATCTTGTCTATTCTAAGCACTGTACTTCAACCTGGAGCAGGTCATAGAGCTAAAGGAGCTAAAAGTTGCCTATTAATTTCAAAATTGAGAAAAATAGCAACAGATGACAATTAAATACCTTGGTCTTTAAATGAATACAATTATGATATCATTTCCAAAATGCACCTCTTTAAAAGGGAGTTTTATAGGAGGAAAGCACACACTTATAATGTAGTAGTTGATAAACAGAAAGACCATTTATGTTATTATATATTTATAAGATGAGTCTTAACCTGCTGTCAGGAGACCAGTAATTGTAGAGAAACTCCCTCATAATGCAAAACACATGCCCCGACACCATCCAAGCATTTAGAGCCTCCTGACGTGCCTATGGAACATGTGGTAAGGTGCTATTTCCTGATTTATTTAATAAAAGCAATTCCTACTTATTATTCCTCTTATTATCATTGGTAGGAATAATAACAGGGTGTTTGAACATGTTATTTTAGCTTTGGAATTAAGCAGAAGGGCAGGCTTATATCCTACTGTTTGTTACTCACCTAATGGAACAAAGGATGGAAAAGAGACGTTGCTGAAGGGCTGGGGCACAGTCGGGGATGCTTTTGGGGTGAGAGGTCCTCACATCTGTGTCATTCTTCACCAGCATGATGCTGAGAAGATGCTGGTCCTGCCACTTCCTCAGACAGTGTCTGTAGGATGTCCAACATTGCAGGTGGGATACGCTCCAAAATTGATCATTCTCTCTGCTTTTGAACCAGCCCCTGCATTATGGAGGTTTCAACCCAACCCTGTTCTGTGACATGCAGGCACCAGGTTAGCCTCCTTCACTAGACCTTTAAAGAGACTGGTTAACAGAAACAGTCATAGCACATAAAGAAGATCAAGCCTCTTACTTGAGACCACCAGACATTGAAGCCAACTTTTCTTCTGTGAGAGCATGAGTGGAAACTTTCTCTCTGGTAGAAAGATAATTAACTAGAAATGTCACAATGTGCTGGAGTCTACAAAAGGTTTATCCATGTGCCACCTCACCTGTAACAGGTCTTTCGACTTGTGTACAACATGAGTTCGGTCCTCATCCTGGACACAAAGGAGCTGAAAATCAACAGGAAACACCAGGAAAAGCAGGCTCCGGTGTTGACCTGGGTTTGAAGTTCAGCTCCTCTGTTACCAGAGGTGGGAACTTTGAGAAGTGACTCAAATAGTCTGAGCCACAGTTTCCTCACCTGTATAGTGTAAACCATAACACAAAGCACATCGGTGCATTATGAATGAGACTGATGAAAAACTTTGTGTTAAACAGCTGGTGTCTGTGGGCACTTAGTCGAAGATAATTAGAGTTCTATGACCACTTACCTGTCTCCACGTGGAGCCTGTGGCTCTCAGCCCTGTTACTCAGTCTCTTTTCTGTATTTTAGTCAAGGTCAGACAAAGGAGAGTGAATGGAAATATTTCATGTATTTCCTCCCAAAAGAACTAAAAGTTCAGTCTGATCAAAACATTACTTCCCTGGTGATCACAAACTGCACTGAGGGAAAAGTATGATCACTCCCATGCTTTACATGAAGAAACTGAGGCGAAGTTTAGAAAAGTGCTCTAATTCATGTAAGAAGCCACAGCTTTTACTTAGAGAGTTATGGTATTTTTCCCCCCCTAAGGGTGCTTTCCACTATTACTGTGTTTGTGAACAAAAAAATCCTTCCTGCTGTAGGAGTAAAATAAATTGGAACCAGTCTCGATAGAGCTCTTTACTGTGAACCGATCACTTGGACAAAAATATCTCCCTAATTTTGTGTCATATGACTTGTGAGATAGATATGATGAGTGTTGCCATCATTTCACAAAGGAAACAAATTCTGAGAGGTCACTTGACCTGACCGAAGTCATGGTGCTTAAATAAGAAGAGCGCTGGTTCATGTGTTTCCTGACGCCTTTTCTGTCATTCCGCATTCCACATTATCCGTGAACACGCGAAGCGAAACCGGTATGGGTGTTTTGCGATCAGTACACTTCTTCACCTGCACGTCTCTCCCAACCCACCGTCGGCATCTTTCTTTCCATCTGTGCAGCTTCCAACGTTCACATCTTCGCCCCAGCGTTAAGCTTCGTCAAGGTATCCTGATCCCTCCCCTCCCCTTTGTACTCCAGACACCCAGGGCGTGAGTTGTGAGGCATGCACTTGTATGTTTCTCTTTTTTATGTGACTTTACGATGCAGTCCTCCATGAATTATGACCCCAGTTTTGGGAGCCCTCTATAGAAACCAAAAACAAAATTAGGTACGGAGCCTTGGAAGAAACTCATCTAAGTGAGGTGCCCTTAATGCTTACACTTCATAGCTTCATAGATTGACAGAATTCTCCTCTGTTCCAGGTAACTCCAGGATGTTACCCTTTAATGAGTCTACCTTAGGCCAAATGCTGAGCTTGTGGACTTAGCCCGCTTAACTCATAACATAGCCAAGAAGGTATGATGGTTCCTTCCCGTTTTATAACTTAACTCCTCTCTAGTTTATTATTTCCAACTCATGGAGCCTGCTTTCTATTTTTTGTGTGTGAAATCCCCATTGAGCCCAGCACATTTCTGAGTTCATAAATGTTTTATGGATGAATGGATGTTTGAACAAATGAATGAATAAAGAGCACATTTCTGATAGCTACCTGTTAAATTTATAGCAGAAAATTTAATGGTTATAATAATTACCATTTATTGAGTGTCTATTATGCTCTGCTCCTCCTCATATATTATCTCTAACCATAGCAAGCTTGCATGGTGGGGATTATTATCTCTAATTTATAGCTGAGGAAATTGAGGCCTTTAGGGGTTAAGTCACTTGCCCAAGGTCAGAGAGTAAGTGGCAGAACCAGATTTGATGACCTCTAAAGCTCAAGTTCACTGCCAACTACATCTTGGAAGCAAGAGCCAGGATACTTCCATCAAGAGGAACTGTGTCGGGCCTGGCTGGGCACCTGCACATGAAACCACTGCCTCACCTGTAAGTGGTAAAGTGATGGGAGGTCCCTTCCTGCTTTAACCACTTGGTCTTCTCCTGCTGACCCTGTTCCCTCAGAATGCTGGACACGATCTGCCCACATAGCACACAAGTTTCACGCATTGGAAAAGTGGGCAAAAGTCTCTTAGAAGGTCTGCAGTAGGAAGTAGAAATAAGTAAAAGTTATCTTGGCAAACAGAGTAACCATGCCAAGGAGACCAGTGTGCTAAGGACTACTCCCGGGAGCCACCGCCTGGGTCCAGCAGAGGGGAGGAGGCAACATACTCTGGTGCTTTGCCTTGTGTCCCAGACTGCTCTGCAGGAAACCAGCAGAAAGGTGCCTTTTGTGGTCTCTTTGGACCAACCCGACTCTGTGATCATAGGGGAATACAAAGATGAATGCCAGATTCCCACCAACTGCTGGTAATGAGGAGATCTCTCTTGGGCAATTTTTATATAATGAAAATGTGATGGTGCTTTTAAGAGGTTTCAAGAGCCTCAGGCAAAAGATGCTCTGATAACTTTGGAATGAGGGGCTCAAAGGCTTTCTCTTCCATTATCTCATTGAAGTCTCTCTAGCCCTCTAGGGCTAGGAGAGAGACAATCATTGTAATCTTCATTTAAAATTTCTTTTAAAATTTTGTTGATTTTAGAGAGAGAAGAAGGGAGAGACAGACAGAGAGAAACACCACTCTGTTCTTGTATGTGCCCTGAAAGGGGATCAAACCCATAACCTTTGTGTATGGGGACAATTCTCTAATCAACTGAGACATCTGATCAGGGCATAATCACCATTTTATAAAGGGAAATTGAAAACCTAGGATCACAGAGCCCAAACAGTCACTTGTATTTATTCTATATTTGACTTAACATATGATTGACCCCAACTTAAGAAGTTTCTAGAATCTGTCCTTTTCATTGTAGTATACTTTAATCTATACTACAAAATCACAGAGAATGTACTATTTTAAGACTGCTGTTTGATGCCTGGGGAGATGGTTCTGCTGGAGATGACAATGATGATATGATGACAATGGTCACTATGACCATTACCAAAGACCTGAATTCATTCAGGAATAACAGCACATAGAACACTAGAGTAGACCAACTGTTCTGTGTTCCTGTGCACAGAGGCCCAAAGACTGCAAAGTCCTAGATTGGTGACAAACCACTTCGGACATAAGCTGCAAAAAAAGCAGGGGAGCAGGGAGATTGGAATCAACCTGCTCCTTAGGTTAGAGTGAGGTCTATAGTCTGTGGTTCTGTAATTCTAGATAATTCTCTGTGCTAACCAGTCAATAACAGATTCATGTGAGGATGTCTGGCTTTGTCTGGGGTCCTGGCAGTTGAGGACATGTGCTGTTCAGATCCTTTTATAAGAAAGGACTTAAAGGCTGTGGCTAGCTGATAGCTGCGAGCTTTTAGCTCAGGGGTCAGGAACCTTTTTGGATGAGAGAGCCATAAATGCCACATATTTTAAAATGTAATTTCGTGAGAGTCATACAATATTTTTAACACTAAATACAAGTAAATGTGTGCATTTTATGTAAGACCAACACTTTTAAAGTACAATAAGTCTCTGAATTCTCTTTAATAATGTTGCTATGCTGATGCTAACCAGTGATGAATGAAGTACTTCTTACCATTAATGCAACTTCTGGTGCTGCATGGTTTTGCTGATGGCTTTGTAGTCTGGTTGATATGTGGTGAGGTTAAGCTTCATGCAGGCATTGAAACTTCCATCCATTAAACGTGATCGTAGGTTGGTCTTAACGTTCTTTAGATGTGAGAAAGACTGCTCGCATGCATACGTAGAGCCAAACATTGTCAGTACAGCAATATTCACACGCTGCAGTGTGTGGTACGTGATGGGAAGTGCGTTCCAAGTTTTGACAATCAGCTGGTCCGGGGGTTGAAGTTTATTCATTTCTCCCCATTTGTGTTTGCTCATCAACTCTGCTTGCTGTCATGCAAGTCTTTCCAAATCTTCATTCAGTGACTTGAACTTATTCACCCACATGTCTGAGGCCTTCAGGTCAGCAGTGTAGCTCAAAATCTCTGACGGAGACACCGGGGATGTAACTCAGGTCAGCGCTGTCCACTGCACCCTCGTGTGGATGGGTGATGAACTTAAAAAGACAAGTGCACTCACAAAATTCTCCAAAGCGCGCTTTGAATGACTGCAGGAGATTAGATGTGAAGCCCTCTAGCTGCTGGAGATCAAGATGTTGAGCAAGGTCACTTGCTGTGATACATCTTTAAACTCTCCCAGTTTTTCAAAGTGTAGTAAACGACCTGTTTCAACATCAGCGATGAAGAGTTCCAGCTTGTTTTCAAATGCAAACACTGCTTTTTGAAGGGGTAAGACTGTATTTTCAACGCCTTGCATTTTCACATTGAGCTGGTTCAGATGTTCAGTCATGTCCACAAGATAGTAGAACTTCAGGAGCCACTCCTCAGTGTTGGCTAACTCAGCATGCTTGACGTTTTTCATTTCAAGAAAAGTACGGATTTTGCTCAGACAAGCCGTGAAATGGCTTAGCACCTTCCCTCTTGACAACCAACACACATTTCTGTGCAGAAGCAGACCAGAATAATTATTCCCAACTTCATCCAGCAGTATTTTAAACTGGCAATCATTTAAAGCTTGGGCAACAATAAAGTTGACCACCCGAATGACCAGCAACATCACCTCACCAAGCTGCTTGCCACACATCTGAGCACAAAGTGCCTCCTGATGTAGGATGCAGTGAAAACTTAGGATGGGTCTCTTTACATGTTCGTGAAGAAGCGCTACGAATACTCTGTTTTTCCCCACCATGCACAGAGCACCAACAGTACACACCGAAATAAGTTTATCCATTGGTAGATATTTTTCTTTAGTGAACTCAGTGAAAGTCTTGAATAAAACCTCCCATCTTGTTGTCTCTTTCATAGGCAAAAACAGCAAGACTTTCCTCAGGTAGTGTGTCACCAACAGCATACCTTGCAATCACGCTGAATTGGGATAAATGGCTTACATCTGTTGACTCATCCAAAGCGAGAGAAAAGAATGGTGCTGCATTTATGTCCTTCACTTGTGTTGCCTCAATTTGATTTGCCATCATGATGATATGATCATGAACAGTTCTTGCCTACAGAGGCATGTCTTTTATTTGTTTGATTATCTTGTCTTTATCCGAAAAGTCTTCAAAAAGTTCATTGGCAACATCAAGCATGAATGTTTTGGCATACTCCCCATCTGTGAACATTATTATTTTTTTATTAAAGATTTGTCTGCGAGCCAGATGCAGCCATCCAAAGAGCCACATCTGGTTTGCGAGCCATAGGTCCCTGACCCCTGTTTTAGCTGCCCCAGAGTCCCCTTCAATGTTCCTCGGAGTTGGCCATCGTACAGAGACTGGGCGATCTCTCCACTTCTGGGGATCGGCAGCTTCCTAGTGGTCTGGCAGGCCTTACTTGGTGTGTGTGCATTGCAATCTCATGGGTCCCCCTGTCCAATTATCTTCCTCCCTTTTCTCTCATTGGTCTTACTCTTCCTAAAATCCTTTGCACCTAGGCATGCGCTTTTTAGAGAACACAACCAACACGTCTTAACCTCCAAAGCAACAGAGGTACCTAGTGCCTGAACAAAACTATAAACATCAAGATCTTGCATTTTATAGGAAGAACCCAGAGCATGGGTTATCAGGGGATGAAGGTGACTAAGTGGCTAGAGGCATGAGGGCAGCAGCTGGCACCAGGGCTAACCCTGGGCTATCAGGACTAAGCCATCAGGTTCCCCTCCAAGCACAGCTGACTACACTTAGGTGATAATGCCAAGGCACCAAGCTTTCACTCCACCTTCCAAGAAGAGGATGACTTGGGAAGTAAAGCATTATGCAGTCTAGGTAAATTGTTTTATTGCTTTAAGCCTCAGGTGCCCCACAGGTAAAGTGGGACAAGCAACATGTGTTGGGAACATTTACCTTTCACTTGATCCAGCAGTGATTGTCTTTTCAAACCTTTGTCTGAATCAAGTGCATTGATCTTGACTGGGACACTCTGCCTTGATGAACGACAATTCAAGGGGTTCAAATGGCCTGTGTCATACGTGATCTTCTGGATAGTTGACCCAAGTCTGAATAATAGAATCCACCTCCATTCCACAACCTGAATTTACCCTGAGTGTGTGGAGAAAAATACATATCTGAACACAGGTACGTTCAGCACCCTCAGTGTTTGATCTGGGGAAACACCTGGCTGGGAAGGAGAACAGCTCCATCTTATCTTGGAATAAAGAGGGTTGTGGAACCGCAGAGGTGAACCCAACCTGGAAGGAGCAGAACCACTAGAAGCAAAAGTTCTGGTTTCTGGACTTTTAGGGCTGAGCAACTGTTATGGGTATCAAGGATCAAGAACTGAGTGCTTTTTTAAAACACTGTTTTTATTTAAGTAGCATGTATATTAAGTGTTGGGTAAATAAGTGTGTTACAAGTGTGTTAGGCTTGCTCACTTGTACTTTGCCTGATTGGTACATGAACATAGGGCAGTACCATGTGTGTATAGTTTATGTGAGGCTGCAGGTGCTTGCCTTCAGAGTGTTAGATTGTAGATTTCAGATTGCCTGATGCCATTGGGAGGGGCCATTTTATGCTGTTATTTGCCAGAGAAGGGGTTCCCCTCCACCGGACTGTTTTTGCTCATCAGGCCTGGGAGAGAGAAGAACAGTTTCCCCTGCCTGCTTGCTCATCCACCGTTAGAAGACTCTAATAATCAGAATGGCCCACCACCCTCTGGCTCCACAGTTTCTCTACTGTCTGCCCATATCCAGTAGGAACCCGCATGGCCACGGCACCCAGCCTACCATTAAGAAAGTACATAACTCACAACTTTCAACATCATTAGTTATCTGGGAAATGCAAATCAAAACTGTAATTAGATACCACTTCTCACTCACTAGGATGGCTATAACCAAAAAGTCAGATAACACCTTTTGGCAAAAATGTGGAGAAACAAAAAATCTCATACACTACAGAGGGAAATGTGCAATGGCACGGCCAAACAAGTTTGGCAACTCCTCAGTTAATCATAGCGTTATCATATAACCCAGCAATTCCATTTCTAGTTATTTACCCAAGAGAAAAGGAAGCACGTCCACAGAAAAACTGTGCCTGAATTTTTATAGCAGCATTATTCACAATAGCCATGAGGTGGAAACAACCCAATTGTTCATCAACTAACGAGTGAGTAAACAAAAGTGGTATATCTATGCAATCGGATGTTCTTTGGCCATTAATAAAAGGATGAAGTAACTATATATATATATATATATATATATATATATATATATATATATATATATATATCACAACATGGATGAGCCTTTAAAGTGTTATGCTAAATGAAGAGGTCAGTCACAGAGGACCACATAATTACATGATTCCATTTCTACAAAATGTCTAGAATAGGCAAATCTGTAGATACAAAAGGTAGATTAGTGGTTCATTAGGGCTGAGGAGAATGGGGCCATAGGAGGATGAGAGCTAAGGAGTATAGCTTCTTTCTGAGGTGGTGAAAAGTTTCCAAAATTAACTGGTTATGGTTGTACTGGGTGACAAAAGTAGGTTTATAGTTGTGAGTGCACAAAACACAGACTCTGGTCTTATATTATTTATTAATTATTGTATTATTTTTCATATGAATACTCGTAAACCTATGTTTACTCCACCCTGTATATACCTGTGACCAGACTAAAACCATTGAATTTTATACTTTAAATGGGTGAACTGTATTATACGAAAATTGTATCTCAATAAAGATTGAAAAGAGACCTCAAAAAATTTAAAAATGTTCAGCTCAATGAATCATTAAAAAAATGAATAACTCATGTAATCATCACCTATGTCAAGAAAGAGAGCATTCTAGAATCCTAGAGGTCTACCTACCTCCTGTGAGGATATGTATTTTTGTTTGTTTGTTTGGTCCTTTATCTCTAGTAATCTTACCAAACATTTCTGCAGTAAATCATTTGGTGTGACTGGTGGTAGCTTTCATTGGGTCTATAGTCAAACTGGTGGCTTCTCTGTTGATCTTTCTCATAAAGCACAGAATTAAGCATCTTGTGTTCCATTTTATTTCTTTTATTTTTTAATTTTTTCCCCTTGTGTTCCATTTTTAAAAAGAATACTGACAAACTTAGACTTATCCCAAAGAGTATGTGCAGCATTAGCGAGGATGAGATCAAGAAGGAATGCTGACTACATAAGTAACTTAAGTGGAAAAAGATATCTTTGGGGAACCTAATTGGCTTCCCATATTAAAGAGTTGCCATGTGGCAAATTGGTAGTTATAAAATAGTCACAGGGGCCTGACCAGGCGGTGGCACAGTGGATAGAGCATCAGACTGAGATGCGGAAAACCCAGGTTCGAGACCCTGAGGTTGCCAGCTTGAGTGCAGGCTCATCTGGTTTGAGCAAAGCTCATCAGCTTTGACCCAAGGTTGCTGGCTTGAGCCAGGGGTTACTCACTCTGCTGTAGCCCCGGGGTCAAGGCACATATGAGAAAGCAATCAATGAACAACTAAGGTGTCGCAACAAAAAACTAATGATTGATGCTTCTCATCTCTCTCTGTTCCTGTCTGTCTGTCCCTATCTACCCCTCTCTCTGACTCTCTCTCTCTATATATATATAAATAAATAAATAAATAAATAAATGAAATAGTCACAGGGATGTAAAGTACAGCATAGAGAACATAGTTAATAATATTGTGATAACTGTGTGGGGTGCCAGATGAGAACTAGACTTATCAGGGGACCACTTTGTAAGTTGTATAAATACTTAACCACTATGCTGCACACCCTAAATTAATACAAAATAATACTGAATGTAAACTGTAATTGAAATATTAAAGTACTTACAAAAATAAAAATAGACGGATGTAAAATACAGCATAGGGAATATAGTCAACAATATTGTAATAACTATGTATGGTGTCAGTTGGATACTAGATTTATCAGGGGTGATTCATTCAAACTGAATGTAAATGTCTACTCCCTATGTTATATACCAGAAACTAATATATTATACTTCAACTATAATTAAAAATATATTTAAAAAAAAGAATTGCCATGTGGAAGCAAGGTTACCTGAGTTGTGTCACCCATAGCGGAGGTCTAAGAAGCGAGAAGATGGCATCAGGCTCAATATGTATGTGTCTTGTATGACATATGCCACCTAATGCACAAACTCAGACAGAACCAGTTATTGAGGGCCTAATATGTGTTGGGCACTATGCATTATCTCAGGTCCTTATGAAGACCTTGTCAGATGGGTATAATAATCTACATTTTATAAATGAAGAGTTAATTGAGAGAAGAGTTGGTGATGGGAATAGATGAAAATGTGTGGTCATAAAAGTCTGTCTAGAAGAGGAGGGAAGAGAAATCCCGGGAGAGCAGGGGGCTTCCTGAGCTGGTCCGTAGGTGTGGTGTTCAGAGCTGCAGAGGCCTCTTCGCCTGTCCTCCACACTCCCCAAACCCCACCCTTGAGCTCTAGACTCACTTGGAGCTTAAGACAGAGGTTTTCTTACTTTTACCCCAAAACCCATTCCAAAGGACTAAGAAACATCTCCCCCAAAACAAAGCCAGTCCACGACATGGCACAGGGAGACTTAGGGGCTGCCAGGAAGGAAGGCGCTGGTAAGGACGGAAGAGGGAGGATGTGAACAGGGCACAGAGAGCTGTGGCTGTGGGAATGACACTGTCCCAGCGGGTGGTCCTGTCCTTTCCCTGGAAAATCCAACTTCAAATTCTGTTTGTCCTGAAAGCCTGTTGCCATGTCCTAGGTTCTGAGCTGGCTACTTTCCCCTGTGGTAACCAGGGATTACCACCGCATCTCTAAAAGTAAGCAGTAGGTTGTACATTATATTTTGGGATTTAGTTTTGCACTTATATGATACCACTGAGCTTTATCTATATTGTGTCATCATGGTTTATTAATTTTGAACATTGTGTAATAGGCCATCATGTGAAATAGTAATCTTTAAGTCTACTCTCTTATTATTGCTATTGTGAGCAATGCTGCCATGAGATGTCTTTTGGTGTGTGTGAAAAGTTTCTGTAACTAGGAGTGAAATTGCTGTGTTGTAGAGAATGTGAAGATTTTCCAACGTGATTGTAACAATTCACACACTCATGAGCAATGAGAGATGTGTGGACCTATATCTTCGCCAACATTTGGTTTGGCCAGACTTTTTAATTTTCCAAACAAATGGATGCATTTCTCTCTGATCACTAAAGAGGTTAAGTATCTGTTTATTGATTAGCTATCTTTGTTTCCTCTTCTATGAATGCATGTCCATGTCTCTTGTCCATTTTTTTTTACTGGGTTTTTCATGCTTTTCTTATTAGCTTGTAGAAGTTCTTTATGTATTCTTCAATCTAATCTACTTGTCCCTTGCCTTTTAAATTTCTTTAAGGTATTATTTGATGTTCTTTGCTTTAAATATTTTATTTATTGATTTTGGAGAGAGGAAAGAGGAGAGAAAGGCAGTGGGGAGAGAGGAACGGGAAGCACCAACTCACCATTGTTTTTAATATGTGGCAAGCCCAGGGTCTCAAAATGACAACCTCAGCATTCCAGGTCAACACCTTACTCACTGCACTGACACAGGTCAGGCTGATGCTCTTTGCTTTAGTATCTCCAAGATGAACACCGTCTGTGTTTTGTTTGAAAACTTCCTTGCTCCAAGATCTAAAAGATACTCATCTGTATTTTCCATTAAATGTAGAATTTGCAATCTAAGCCTAAAATTTTTTAACTTTTCCTTTTGATGGGTAAGTCCATCTGGAGTTGTTTATTTTTATACAGTATGAGGTAGGGGGGAAATTTCCTTATTTCCCTTATGTATAACCATTTTTTCAGCTTTATTTGTTGAAGCGTTCTCTTTCCCCTCCACCAGCCACGCTGCCTCTGTGACACTTCAAAATTCCAAATATGCACAAGTCTGTTTCTGTATTCTCTATTCTACCCCATGTGTCCCTCCTGTGGCACTACCACAGGTCTTAATTACTCAGCAGTGTGAGACTGGGCACTCCTGGCTCTACTACTCCCAACATTAGCAATGACATCATCTTTTGCTAGAACCTTCTCATCAGTGGTGGGTTTCAGCCGGTTTGCACCAGTTTGGCAGAACTGATACTTAATTTTTTCTTGGGTTCTATGAACCAGTTGTTAAAATGGCACTTGTAATCAGGGTTCTCTCTAAGGTGGACGCCTGGGTGGCGCCCAATGTGGAAATCACAAATTTACATTTCTTACTCTTTTTTAACATTCATCTGCACAACAGCACATTCTAAGTTCCCGTGGTAATGTTCATTCTGTCTACAGGTGAAAAAAATTTGATGGAACTATGCTTGTAATATTTATTTATTCATGTCATAAAACTCATTATACCTTTGATGAAATACTACATTTTAATTCCTTTGCATTTGTTACTTCAGTAAACAAACATATAAGGTAAAAAGAAAAAGTGCCAAACAACCAGGGGATGACAACTTGTATTGTTTTTTTTCAGGTATTATTTAATATTTTTTCATTAATATTTTAAAACTCTTTCTTATAACATAATCTAGTTTTGTGTACCTCTTTTATTATTCTTATTTAAGTATTAAATGCAGAAAATAATAAACTACTTTTTGATATATCATTTTTTTTATATTTAAAACGGTCATTAAAGCAGAGAATCGGTTGTTAAATTATTTGAATCCCACCATTGCTTCTAATCCAGATACATTTTCCTTCCCCCCTAATCTGATCAATCACAGATGAGACCCGTCACACCCAAAAAGCCTCTACCCACAGGTGTTATCAGGTCAAGAACTTGGTCTCATCAGGCACCACTGCTGGAAACTGTTGCCTGGCTCACCCTACTTTGACCAGCACCCAGGATTATATACCTGCTTGTCTCAGGCACCAAGCACTTACAACTCCTGTCACTTGTGAAAGCCCGTACAGTATCGCAGTTAGGCGTAGCCCTATCTCTAGTTTGAGTGAAACCCAGGGAAGCATGTACAATGGGAAGAGAAAACCTCTATAGCCTCTGGAATAGGCTCTGTTTTCTGGAGGAGTCCTGCCTTCCTAAGATTTGATCCAGTCCAAATTTTAAACTCTATAGTTTCAGAGTTTCTCTTGTTCTTTTTTGTGTTGGATTTTATTTGTGTGTGTGTGTGTGTGTGTATCTGTGTCTGTGTGTCTGTGTGTCTGTGTGCGCACACACATGCCCAATGGGGGAATATCTGGAGTTTGGAGATATATATCCTTAGATGTGCAAAGGAAGATTTCAGAGCTCAGAGTGATGTGGAGTTTAAAAGCAAAGTTGCTTTTTGAGCTGCTGAACAAACACCTTGAAGTTATACAAAGCTCCAGCCCCGAAAGGGAGGAGATTGGTGCAAGGGTCTTCAGAACGGAGATTCGCAGCAACCTGGGTGAACATGGAATTAAGTGCAGGCACAGCCGGGGAAAATGCTCTGTGTCAGGGAAGGGCCAATGACTTTCTAGAGAAAGTGATGTCTGCCACCCAATATGTAGTTTTTTCCTGCTCTATGCCACCGCACCAGCTCTGCCTGCCCCTTGGGAAAGTCTGTTAACACAATAGCTTTGTGTTAGCATTGCTCTGGGGAAGAAGAAAGGGCTGTGGTCTGAACTCTAGACAAGAGAAAGATGAAAAGAACAGTTGCCCCAGGGTGAGAGTAGGAAGAGAGGAGCAAAATGGTGAGAACCAAGAGTTTCATCAGGGCAAGGATTAGAAGCCAAACATGGCCTGACCTGTGGTGACACAGTGGATAAAGTGTCGACTTTGAACGCTGAGGTTGTGGGTTTGAAACCCTGGGCTTGCCTGGTCATGGAAAGCAACTATATACCACAAGTTGATGCTTCCCACTTCTCCCCCCCCCTCTTCCTATACCCCGTCCCTCTATCTAAAAAAAACACCAATTTTATAAAAAAAGGAAAATTTTATAACAAAAGGCAAATATGACCATGAGAATTTAAACCCCCAAGCAGAATCCTGGGAACACAGGAGACGGCTCTGGAAGAGACTGGGCTTCCCATGGCACTGGAATGAATGTCCCATCCGTAGTGTTTGGATTTTCCAGGCAAAGCTATCAACAGAAGACCAGAGGATGAGAATTTATTTAGTGATGCAGGGTCAGAGGGGCTACCAGGGATATGATGCTTTGGAAAACTGGTGGGGCTTCTTTAAGTCTGATCTGAGCCCCTTGTTTCACAGTTGCTTTGTAGAAGGAGCAGACATGGCTACCTGGGCAACCGCAGGAGCTGAAGGATGAATTTAACTGGGTTGAAAGACAAAAATCCCTCCCTCAGGGGCCTCCTATATTCTAACGACAGGCCCTTCTCTGAGCAGGGGCCAACCAGAGTCAAAAGTTGGCTGAAATCTTTCTTTCTCCCTCCTCTTCCTGTCCGACTGCCCACAGGTGATGACCAGAGAGCATCTGCCAGGTGTCGAGTCATCTGATGGTAGGCTGCACCAGGCAAACCTGGGTGAAGGAAAGAGCGCCACAGTCATATGGTAACTTTATGTTTAGTTTTTTGAGAGACCACCAAGGCAGTGGTCCCTTGAAATCCCATATGAACTTTAGAATTCTTTTTGTCTATTTCTACAGTGGCCCTCTACCCATTAGCCACTGATAACTAAATCTCTCTCTCTTTCTCTCTCTTTCTGCTTTTCTTTTGTGGTAATATATACATTTTAACCCTTTTTAAGTTACAGTTTTAAGTGTACAGTTCAGGGGCATCACCTGCATTGACAACGTTGGATAACCATCACCACTATCTATTGACAAAATGATTTCATTACCCCAAACAGAAATGGTGTACTCATTAAACAATAAAGCTCCATAATAAATTAACAAATCAATAAGCAAATCCTCCTCCTCTTCAGCCTATGGTAACCTCTAGTCTACTTTCTACCTCTATCTTAATATAATGCCTTCAAGCTTCACCCATATTCCATATTGTAGCATGTATCAGAACTTCATTACTTCTTATGGCTGAATAACGCTCCCTTTTGTGTATATATATCATTCTTTGCTTATCCGTTCTCTGTTAATATAGACTTGCATTGTTTTCTGTGGGTTGTCTTTTCACTGTCTTGATGTATCTTTTGATGCACAAAAGTTTTTAATTTTGGTGGAGCTCCATTTATCTATCTTTTCTTTTGTTGCCTGTGCTTTTGGTGTCCTAACCAAGAAATCATTACCAAACCCAGTATTGGGAAGATTTCCCTCTCTGTTTTCTACTAAGAGTTTTATAGACTTAGCTCGTATATTTAGGTCTTTGATCCTTTTGAGTTTTGTTTTTTAATGTGGTGCAAGGTAATGTCTTAACTTCATTCTTTTGGATGTGAATAGCCAGTTTTTCTGGCTTTGTTTGTTGAAAAGACTGTCCTTTCCCATTAAATGGTCTTGGCTCCTTTGTCAAAAGTTATTTGACCATACCTTAGAAGGTTTGCTTCTGGGCTTTCTATTCTGTTCCGTTAGTCTATACATCTGTCTTTATGCCAGTGCCATACTGCTTTGATTACTCTAGCTTTGTAGTAAGTTTTGAATTTGAGATGTACAAGTTCTTCAACTTTTTTCTTTTTCAAGATAGTTTTGGTTATTCAGTGTCCCTCGAGATTCCATATGAATTTTAGAATTTTTTTCCTATTTTTACAAATAGATTTTGATATTAATTACATCTAATCCTACAACATTGCTGAATTGTTTTTGTTTTGTTTTGTTTTTATTTTGCTTTAACAATTTCTTTGTGGAATGTTTATTATATGCAGATGACATATAATACCATGTCATCTGCAAACAGATCATTTTACGTCTTCCTTTCCCATATGGGTATCTTTTATTCCTCTTTCTTGACTAATTGCTCTGACTAAAACATCCAATAACATATTAAATAGAAATGGTGAAAATGGACATATCTGTCGTGTTCCTAATCCTTTTTATTTTTTTGTATTTTTCCAAAGTTAGAAACGGGGAGGCAGTCAGACAGCCTCCCACGTGCGCCAGACCAGGATATACCTGGTATGCCCACCAGGGGAAGATGCTCTGCCCATCTGGGGCATTGCTCCATTGCAGCAGGAGCCAGTCTAGCACCTGAGGTGGAGGCCATGGAGCCATCCTCAGTGCCTGGGCCAACTTTGCTCCAATGGAGCCTTGGCTACAGGAGAGGAAGAGAGAGACAGAGAGAAAGGAGAGGAGGAAGGGTGGAGAAGCAGATGGGTACTTCTCCTGTGTGCCCTGGCCGGGAATCAAACCTGGGACTTCCACATGCTGGGCCAATGCTCAACCACTGAGCCAACCGACCAGGGCTTGTTCCTTATCTTAAGAGTTAATATCTTTTGACTAGAAATGAAATACTTTTTCACTCTGCTGTCAAAAATGACATCTAACATACATCCAAGAAAAATCCAAGGGCTCAATTTATGGTAACAGATACAATCCTCCCTTTGGAACAATTCTCAGAGTAGAACTTACAGGAACCTTGGGCAAGATTGTTGCTGATGATGCAGAAAAGTATAGTGACAAGCCTGAGCCCACAGAGTAAACTAGACACCAGGACTAGAATCCAGGACTCCTACCTCTCATCAAGTGCTATTTACATTACTGAATAACGCAGAAACACAAGTGATAGGCCCATGAAGCTCTGCACATGAGAGAAGGATCTCAGTAGAAGCAGGAGAGGCAGAGAAAAGAAGTGAAGCTTTGGAAAGCGAGATTGTTGGTTTCAGAGACAAGTCCTCTTGACTTTACAATTCAGCTACAGTGTACCCAGAAACAAATTAAGTTGTACAGTCCCTACTTGTTGGGAGCTTAGGTTAATAAATTCATTCATTTATTCAAAAACATATTGAGACTGGCTGGATAACTTGGTTGGAGCATCATCCTGATACCCAAAGTTTGTGGGTTTGATCCTTGGTCAGGACACATAAGAAACAGATCAATGTTTCTGTGTCTTCCTCTTTCTCTAAATCAATAAATATAATTTAAAAAGAAAGAAATAAAAATATTGAGCCCTACTTTATGCCAGATACTAGGAATACAGTATTAAACAAAATACATAAGGTTTCTGCCTCAGGGAGCTGACATTCTAAGCTACTTACTCCCAATCTTCTCTTTAAAAATTTCCTTTTTTCTTCTAATTTTCCTTGGAGTGAGTCATGACATACAAAGTAGGACAATTCAACGGGGGTCAAAGAGCCTATTAAAGATTGGGACATAGCCCTGGCCGGTTGGCTCAGCGGTAGAGCGTCGGCCAGAGCACACAGGAGAAGCGCCCATTTGCTTCTCCACCCCCCCCCCTTCCTCTCTGTCTCTCTCTTCCCCTCCCGCAGCCAAGGCTCCATTGGAGCAAAGATGGCCTGGGCACTGGGGATGGCTCCTTGGCCTCTGCCCCAGGCGCTAGAGTGGCTCTGGTTGTGGCAGAGCAACGCCCCGGAGGGGCAGAGCATCGCCCCCTGGTGGGCAGAGCGTCGCCCCTGGTGGGCGTGCCGGGTGGATCCCGGTCGGGCGCATGCAGGAGTCTGTCTGACTGTCTTTCCTCGTTTCCAGTTTCAGAAAAATACAAAAAAAAAAAAAAAAGATTGGGACATAGAAATAACAGCAACAGCGGCAATAGCACCTTCGAGGATTCTTAGGGATATAGAGTCTCTGGAGGCCCCTGTCTGTCTGAAAGACAGAAGAGAGTTGGTGGTAAACCCACCCCTTGTACAGAGCAGTGGTTGATCCTGTGGCAGGAGACCTTCAGCTCTGTTCTTAAGAGATCCGTGGAGCTCACTCTCCCTCCCCAGGTTGAAAATTCCATAGCAAATCCCAGCTGTAGCTAGGACAATGACTCTTTCTGAGAAAGATGTGGCATGGATCTGAATGCCAGAAAATCGTGTTGTAGAGTTCAATCCTAGAAGCCACGGAAAAACAGTCACGGGACCTTTGGCTGGCAGAAGCCTGACCTACATGATCAACATTCCTAGGGTTGCTCCTTCTTACAGCGGGACCTCTCCACTCTACCTGCCTCCATCCTGCCGTCCTACTGTCTGCTCCAGCCTCAGCCCTAGAAGGCAAAGGGGAAGGGTCAGGAGCAGGCAAGGTGCATAAGTCTTCAGAAATGGCCAACAGCAAGAGTCAGAAGACTTGGATTCTAGTTCCATCTCTTTCTTTAGCTAGTTATGTTCCTAGAAAAATCACTTTTCTGCTTGCGACCTGTTTCCTCATCTGAAAAATGGGGAAATGTATTACTTATAATAACATTAGGTACTATAGCAGCAAGAGCTCCAAATCTCAGTGGCTTAAGACAAGATGTTTATCATTCACTTAAAGTCCACCTGGCATTGAGGGTGGGGAACTATGTCACAACATCATTCAGGGACCCAGGCTGACAGAGGCTCTGTCATCTTCAACGTAGCTTCCAAGTATGTCTGGCTGTTGAGTGAAGAGTGGAATAAGGATTTCATGGGAAGTGTCTACGGACCAGGTCTGTAAATGGTACATATCCCTCTCTGTGTATTTAATGCAGGCATTTCACTGTAAGGTAGATGGGGAAACATAGATAAGCCATGTTGCCAGGAGGCAAGGGAAGCAGACAAACACCCTCACTGGCAGGGTTCATTTTCTACGGCCTCACAGCTTAAAGTGTGGTCCATAGACCACCAGCATTTCTCTGGAAAGTACAGTACTAGAAATACAGAATCTCAGACCCTCACCCTAGATGTACTCATTCAGAGTCTGCATTTCAACAAGAGCCACAGGTGGTTTGTATTCACATTTTAAGACTGAGAGGAGTGTCCTGGTGACTGGATAGAAAGGCGCTGAAGTCTCCGTTACTCTGTTGAGGGTACTAACAGTATGTACCTCTCAGGGTTGTTGGGATTATCAAATGAGACAATCCATGTACAGTCCCCACCACAGTGCCTATATTTTTGGTACTCAATGGATGTTAACTAGTATTCTTTTTATTATTGCTGTTACTGTTCCCACAGTGTTAATCCCTTTACCTTTTCCAAACCAACCCCAGCACAAGGGTGCGCCTCTCATTAATTTACTCACCAGTGTCCATAACAGACCTGCCAATAAATCAAGACACTTTCTCCCAGCACCCAGACTTGCTTGCTAGTCTGTCTCACACAAGGCTCCAGGTAGCTGTTACTAATTAATTGGTGGAGGTCTGCAAGATGAAAACCATTCACCATCTCTAGTTGTCACAGGCGTTCCCAAAGACGAAGTCTCCCCTTTACTTTCCGCGACACTGGTATTCTTCTTAGTGGCTGATGTGGAGACAAGGGAAGGGAGGAGGGCAAAGGCCAGCAAGAAGTATCCAGGCTGAGAGACTATGAGAATGGTGGGATCACTACAAATGAAAGGGTCAACAGAGGAAGTTATTCCGAGGAAGGTGTTTAACTGAGGTATGTGAAGTTTGAGGTGTCTTTGAAACATCTAAATTAAACTATCAGAAGGTTGTTGGAAACAGAGGATTAGAGTTAGGGGAAATATCTGAGTTGGAGACAAAGATCTTGGCCACCGTGTATGGCAAACATTGTTGATTATCCAACAACTATTTCCCCCTTCCTCTTTACTAACTGTACCCCACTTTTGTTTACATGTGGAGTGGTCATGAGCTCAGAAGATGGTAGACCCTAATCCAGACCCCAACTCTAGCATTACAGGTGAATCTTGATTACTCAGTACAATCATAGGTAATTCCATTCCCCTTCCCAGTGTTTATGATTGGAATAGAATAAAATTCTGTATTATGCAATGAGAGGGGATTTTGCAAAAAAAAGGGGGGGGGGAGATTTTAGGAAATTCTAGGATTCATCTCTTTAAGAGATGAAAAAAGAATCTTCTCTTTGCCTCTAGATTTGGTTCTGTGAGGAGGCATTGCCTGAAGCTACTCACTATGGGGGGGGGGGGGACAAACCTGACGACCAAAACCAACATTCTAAAGATGGTAGAGCAGAAAGGTGGAAAGAAATTGAATCTCTGATGATATCATAGAGTTATCAAATTATTCAACCCCAGAAATGACCTTGAGACTCCTTGCTATGCGACAATGACTGTCCTCCTTATTTGAGCCAGTGGAGTCAAGGTCTGTGGCTGGCTGCCTAAAGTATTTCAACCAATACACCATCTATGCAGAGAAATATCTACATGACAGAGGTGACCGCTAAAGACATAAGGATATTTGTAAAAATCAACGGGGTGTGCAGGGAGGAGAAAAAGCAATGAGGAGGGCCAATAGTATGGAGTGAGAGAATAAAAGGAAAGAGAAAAAGAGACAGAGAACAAGCCCCTTCAGGGGCAGGGAGAGAAGAAGAACACCTTATGTCATGCAAGTTCATGAAATGAGAAGTTTAAGAAAAAATACATGAGCCCTGGCTGGGTAGCTCAGTTGGCTAGAGCATCATCCCGATACGCCAAGGTTGCAGACCGGTTTGGTCCCCAGGCAGGGCACATAGCATACAGGAATCAACCAATGAGTGCATAAATAAGTGGAACTACAAAATTGAAGTTTCTCTCTTTCTGTCTTCCTTTTTCTCTTTCTAAAATCAGTTTTAAAAATTAAAATAAAAGAATAAATACATGGGAGGTGAAATGAAATTAGATACAAAAATAAAACAGCATTTGTTCAATAACAGCAGAGTGGCACAAAGCCCGTGGGAAGAAGGGAGAGGAAATCATTACTTGTTGGTTTACTACCTGCAGGATGGATTGCTTGTTTGACAGCTGTGCTTCCCTATCACTAGCTACTCCACGGTGGCCAGGACGACCCCCCCATCCAGGACTTGAAAAGATTTGGCTCTTTGGGTGAGAAAGAAGCATCCCTCTGCAGATATGAAAGCCATATGCCCAGGGCTTCCGGGACAGTGGGGTTTACAGAATGCTGCCCATTGTCAAACCATGAGTGCTGACACCTGGTCCAGACCCTATCTTTTACAGACAGAACATGAAACACAGAGCTTTGTTTATCTGTTGTAACTCCAGGGAAGTCACTTTGTTGCATTCTTGTTACCAGTGCAGGGAACAGCCCCAGCTTCCTGCTACTGTCCTCTCTCCTCTTCCTTCCTCCTTGCCCCATTAGTATACTCTGTGCTTCCTGCTTTTGATCACTGGATTCCCCTTGCCGTGGGTGTGCTTCCTCCTCATCCCATCTCTGCTTGTTCGAATCTCTCTTCCTGTCCTTCTCTTCCTGGCCCCTCCTTTGTGAAGCCCTCCCCAGTCTCCGGGTAGAAATCATCTCTAGCACTAATGTGCTCCCATTCCACTTGGCTTGAAGCTCTGTTTTCCTAATCACCAGAAGGGTAGTATTTGGGGCATTTGTGGTCTCCCTGGAAGACAAAAACAATAGACCTAGAAAGAAAGTTTCCTATACAAACCTAGTAAATGCAAGGCT
Organism: Saccopteryx leptura; assembly: GCF_036850995.1. Taxonomy (NCBI): domain Eukaryota; kingdom Metazoa; phylum Chordata; class Mammalia; order Chiroptera; family Emballonuridae; genus Saccopteryx; species Saccopteryx leptura. The sequence continues at coordinate 115,620,074 of NC_089504.1, forward strand.
GTAGAAGGTCTGTCCCATGTGTGTGCAGAGGGTGGGCACAGGGGAAGTGGAGCAGTGACCTTCTCCTCGCACTTACAAAAGAGCCCTTCCTCTCTTCCTTCTCAGATGACCTCTAGAGCAGAATGACCTTGGCAAAGCAGGCTGGGGAAGTCCCCAGATATCGACTAGGAACAGCTCCCAGGCCTGCTGTCCCCACCTGCAGAGGGTAAAGTAACTTCACAGCCCCCAGATACATGTCTGCTTCCTCTGGGCCAGGCTCACTCTGGCAGCCTCCTCTCTGCTTGGCCCCTCTCCACTCCCGCAGCCTGTCCTCCTGGGCCCCAGGCCCGGTGACCAGCCTTTCTCTGCTTATCCTTCTCCGTCTCTATCTGGCGCTGTTTCTTTCTCTGTCTGCCCATCTCTGTCAGACACGTCCTTGTCCTTCCTCACCCCTCTTCCTCACCCTTTTGTCCTCCCTCACTGAAATAAAGATGTTCCAAAGAAAAGAGATAGGATTCTTGCATTCAAGATGTGGACGGATCCAGGGGAACCAGGAAACAGATCTTAAACAGAGGAGTCTTTTGGGGGTCTGACACTCAGCTGAAGCTTATACATGTTCATGACACTTGATTGGACCTCTAAGTAAAATCATGGGTCAGGGTTCAGGAAGCCTGAGCCAGAAACACAACCTGTCCCCTCACTGGTGTCTTAAACCGGTAGCCTAAACTTTTTTGATTGTGTGCCCCTATCAGTTGAAAAACGCTGAACAGTGCCCTCAATATGTGCATAGCTACCTATTGCAAATCATAGTTAACATTGTCAGTTTTGGCAAAGAATGCTAGATGCTTCCTCTTATCCATTTTCAGTTCTTCTAAAGTACTAAAACCCCTAAATTTTAGCTGAACACATAGCCACTCAAAATGAAGACTGTATTTTCCATGACTAAACATCTAGGTATAGCCATTTGCATTCAGTTCTGGACAATGGGATTTGAGGGGAAGTGATGTGTAAATTCTGGAACCTGCCCCCTCTCCTAATGTCCCTCTCCCTCACTTCCCTCATGCTGCCCCCAGGGGCATGTACTTGGTAGCAAGCCATCTCAGACTCGATGGAGTAGGATCTACAATCCAACTTTGGCGAGGCGACAGGAGAGGAGGAGCCTGGGTCTTCCGGACAGCCCTTGGAGCCGAGACTTTTCCCATCCTGTGCTATGTTGGAGTCCTGTTGTCACTGCAGCTGAACATGTATTTTAACTATGTTGTACTTTTATGATAACATGTACATCATAAAACACGCAAAAACATCGACTATGAAAAGGGTGACCTTTTTAAAATAAACTGTTCATTTTTAGAAACACTTCAGATTTACAGAGAATCTGTAAAGATAGTTTAGAGAGTTTGCATATAACCCATAATCATTTCCCCTATTATTAACATCTTAACTGAGTATGGTACATTTGTCATGTAACAATGAATCAATGCTGATACATTATTATTAAAAATCCCCTGCTTTCCAATAGTATTTTTTAAATAACTAGAAGTTTACCACTTTCATTCTAATCCCATACATTTTGCGCGCGTGCGCGCACACACACACACACACACACACACACACACACACACACACACACACCACTACATGTGCCCCAAGGAGACCACTGCTTTAAGTGGTTTCCTGCCAGATCTCTTGCTAGTCACTTAGCACAGGAATGTGGCACTGCAAGGGGGCACTAGGGGAAGAGAGATCAAAAAGTTTAAGTGCTGAGAAATGGAGGAACTGGTATCACCAAGGATGAATCCAGAAAGTTTCTTGGAAGTCAGATTTTTGCTGGGAATGATAGGACCAGTGGCAAGAAGCGTCTGGTATTTCCAAGAGGAAGGCTGCCAGGGTGGGCAGGAGCACAGGCAAGGTGGGGGTGGGGGACCAGGAGGTAGGATCTGGTTTGCATGAGGCATGTGCCCTGGGAAGCACTCGGAGCAAGGCTGAGTCAGGGTGGCCATGGCAGACCTCTGCCCTGGGTCGTGGGTACTTTCCTTATTGCAGAGCTTGTCTCTGTTTTTCTGAGTCCAAAGAACCGTCTGTTCTGCTGGGCTCTGTATATCCTGGCTCCTCTTTAAAATAGTGGGGTTTTCCTTGACCCTTGGGAGTCTATGTATCTGGAGGTCAGCCATAATCTTGGAGAAAATTCACAGCAAAGCTCCTTCTTTTAGAACAGGCCAGGAGATAAGAGCTATTGGGAAATCAAGGCCTTTTCTGTTATATATATAATATATATGTATTGCATATATATACCCACAGTGTATGCTGCACACCCCTTACTCACCTATTCAAATTCTGATTCCCAGCGAGGAGCGAGACCCGGGTTTCACATGGCTGGCAAGGAAGGTGCCTGTGGACTGAAGGAGTTCAGGAAGCAGGCTGTCTGGCATCACCTGCGTTTTTTTCCCACGTGGAGAGAAGTGAGCCCAGGGAGTTGTGTCCAGTGTCCCAGCACCCTGGCCATAATGTAGGTCTGGCTTGTACCAAGAGAAGCCTAGAACAAGGAAGTCACAGAGAGTCATGGGTGGAAAGAATGTAAGGACACTTATGACATAATGTTTAAGCAACCTGTTCATTTGTTTAAACTGTGAGCATCCCTGAGGATAGGGTATGGGTGGGTTTCATTTTTTAGATTCCCAGGGCTGGCTCAGTGCCTGGCCTGCAATATGTACTTAGTAAACTTTTGTTAAATGAGTTGTCCATCTAAACATACTTCCCTCATTTGTGACAGAACCCTTACGATCCTGGGTATCCTGAGCCTTGGGTAGAGCATGGACGCTGGCTCCTCCTTCACCCTCATCTCTAGCACTGAGCCCAGGAGAGATCCCGGGGCCAGCCCGCACTGAGAGTGGGGAAGAGTAGTCAGCAGATTTCCTCTGGCTGGGAAAAGCAGGGCTTTCTTATTTGACCACAGTCTGAAGCAGAACATCCCAAGTGGACTATCCTTCCTTGCTCTAAGTGTGAGGAGGTGACGTTAGATCTTGGGAACCAGCAGATTAAGCAGGGATCATGTGAATTAGCCTGTTCATCAGCAGGAGGAGGAGCCTATGCTGGGAGAACTCACTGGCCTGGTCCTTGGGAAAGGTCACCCAGATCTCCAAACGGGCAGGAGGACTGGCTATGGATTCCCAGGAGGTTCAGTGGGCCCAGAAGAGCAGAGAGGCCAAGTGCGAACATGGCCATGAACCCACCAGCCCCTCCCTGCTCTCCCCTCCTCCTATAACCCATTGCTCTGCTTTCCCTGCCTTTAGGAAGAGACAGACAGAAGCAGGAGTGACAGTACACAGAAGAGACCATGGGCATAAAAGTCTTCTCTTTTTGGAACTTTCTTCAATATCTTTGTCAAGATGGGCTCCAAATTTACAACCTGAATTTTTTTTTTTTTTTTTTTAGTAAGAGAGAGGGACAGATAGGGATAGATAGACAGGAAAGGAGAGAGATGAGAAGCTGAGAAGCATCAATTCTTTGTTGTGGCACCTTAGTTGTTCATTGACTGCTTTCTCATATGTGCCTTGCTGGGGGTGGGGTGGGGGAACTCCAACTGAGCCAGTGACCCCTTGCTCAAGCCAGCGACCTTGGGCTCAAGCCAGCGACCATGGGGTCTTGTCTATGATCCCATGCTCAAGCCAGCGACACCGCGCTCAAGCTGGTGAGCTAGCGTTCAAGCTGGATGATCCCATACTCAAGACCACGACTTTGGAGTTTCCAACCTGGGTTTTCTGCATCCCAGGCTGATGCTCTATCACTGCACCACTGCCTGGTCAGGCCTGAAATTTTATTTTTAATCCTGAACAAAACATATAAAGTTAATATTCTCTTCTTTTATTTCTTTTTTTTTTTTTAGTGAGAGAGAGAGACAGAGACAGATAAACAGGAAGGGAGAAAGATGAGAAGCATCAACTCATAGATGCGTCACTTTATTTGTTCATTGACTGCTTCTCATACGTGTCTTTACCAGACAGCTTTAGCTGAGCCAGTGACCCCTTGCTCAGGCCGGTGACCTTTGGGCTCAAGCCAGAGACCATGAGGTCATGTCTATGATTTCACGCTCAAGCTGGTGAGCCCACGCTCAAGCCAGATGAGCTCACACTCAAGCTGGCGACCTCACGGCCTCAAACCTGGGTCCTCAAGGTTCCAGGTCGACACTCGATCCACTGTGCTGACCTATCTATAGCTGGTCAGGCACGTTAACATTCTTTGTAAACTATTTCCACCTGGCACAAACAAATGATTTGTGAAAAGAATGTTTTAACTGTTCCCTCTGTGGCATGGTCTTCTGTGGCAGGCCATGAGGACTCTTATAAGGTGAGCCATCCTATCAGGCAGTGTTCAGGGGCACAGTCCACAGTGTACGTCTTCTTCCCTCAGAAGGTCTCCAGAGAAACACCCAGTAGCCCCTAGAAATTCACTAGCTCAGAACTTCAGCAGAGTTAGTTTCCATCAGTAGCCTTTTCCCAATATCCTCCATGCCTCCCCCCCCCATTTCCCTCTGTTCGATTTCCCTTCAAACACCACTGAGATCTTTGGGTGGAAGGCACTTGGCAGCTCCATGGGTTTCCCAAGAAGCTGCTAGTGCCCTAGACTCTGAGTGCTGGTAACCTCCGCAGCCATGACCCCAGAATCATTCAATTTACCTTCCTCTTACTCTCTAAAAAGTGGGAGGTGGGCTTCTGGGAAGCCACAGAAGTCTCCACTGCCCTGTACTATGCTTAACTTCTGACTCTGGGCAAGAACAAGAGAACAGCCTAGAGGTAAGCTCTGTATGCTTCCCTTCGGAGGGTCAGCTCACTTGTCTATCGAACATACCCACTTTTCCTCTCTGATCTGACAGGTTGCCCATGTGCCTACAGAAAGCATAGGGCCATCCACACTGTGGAGAGGGAGAACTGGCCCCAGGGATACAAAATCAGGTGTTCTCCAGCAGGTGTCCAGGGTTCAAGTCCTGACTCTGCTACTGTCCAGCCATGTGTTCTTGGGCAAATGACTTCATTTTCCTCTCGAAGCAGCACCAAGGGAGAGCTTCAGTTGTCATAATTGCCATAGTTGTCCCCAAAACACACACTAGGCCAATACAATGAGTAGCAAAACCCAGCTTAAGGACAAATCTCATATCCTCACAACTTGATTATAACCCATACATTAAGTTGATTAAAATTCTAGTGCTTCCACTGGTTCTTCCCTCTCAATGTCCTCATATAGAAAAGGGGGAAGTAATATCTTATAGGGCTAGAAAACTTAGTCTATGTAAAAGTACTTGGAGCCCTGGCCGGTTGGCTCAGTGGTAGAGCGTCGGCCTGGCGTGCAGGAGTCCCGGGTTCGATTCCCGGCCAGGGCACACAGGAGAAGCGCCCATCTGCTTCTCCACCCTTCCCCCTCTCCTTCCTCTCTGTCTCTCTCTTCCCCTCCTGCAGCCGAGGCTCCATTGGAGCAAAAGATGGCCCGGGCGCTGGGGATGGCTCCTTGGCCTCTGCCCCAGACGCTAGAATGGCTCTGGTTGCAACAGAGCGACGCCCCGGATGGGCAGAGCATCGCCCTCTGGTGGGAGTGCCGGGTGGATCCCGGTCGGGCGCATGTGAGAGTCTGTCTGACTGCCTCCCCGTTTCCAGCTTCAGAAAAATACAAAAAACAAACAAACAAAAATAAAATAAAAGTACTTGGTACTGAGAAATTATTCAGTACATGTTAGGCCCAGGTACTGTAACTGGGATCAGGGAATCAGTGACAGACACTACTTGAACCCTACCCTGAAATGCTCACAGATTCATAAAGGAAACAGGCAGGCCCTTCAGTGATGACTGTATGCTACGATTGATGGAGTAATAGCAGGATGAAAAAGACAGTGTTAACCAGAGGAAGGAAAAACTCTCTAAAGTTATTTAGGGAGGGAGGCCTGGGAATATTTCACAAAGGATAAAACACTTGGACAAGAATCTGGAGCATGAATGGATGTTTCCTGAGCAGGCATGAGAGTATTACACTGGTCAGAAGGAACACCCTAATAAAAAAAAAAGAACCCAGGGGCTTTAAATGCCATGGCACCCTCAAGGTGCGTGAGAAATTAAGGGAAGTGAGAAATAGTAGCCAGTGAGGCCAGAGAAATAGAATGTGAAATAGAAGAAAGGGCATGAGATGTGGAGTCAACAAGACTTGGGTTGCAATGATGGCTCCATCACTGACCAGATGTACGAGCAATTCCTTTAGCTCTCTGAGCCTCATTTTCTCCTCTGCAAAAGAACAACGCCAGCAGTCCCCCTTATCCCTGGGGAATACGTCCTGAGACTGCTCAGTGTCTGTCTAAGACCGTGGTACTGAACCACGCACTAGTGTATGCTATGTTTTCCAATGCGTACCTATGAATAAAGTTTAATTTATGAGTTAGGCACAATAAAAGATAAACAGCAATAACTAATAATAAAATAGAACAAGTAGTCCTGGTTGAGCATCAGCCTGACATGCCCAGGTTATGGGTTCGATCCTCCCTCAGAACACACAGAGGAATCAAGAAATGAATGTGTAAGTGGAACAACAAACTGATGTATCTCTCTCTCTCTCTCTCTCTCTCCCCCTTCATTTCTCTCTAAAATCAATCAATAAAAATTTGTTAAATTAAAAAAAATGGAACAATTATAAAAAGTACTGGTTAAAAGTTTTCTGAATGTGGTTTCTTTTTCTTGAAATATCTTCTTGTACTGTGCTCACCGTTCTTGGGGTGATATGAGATGACCCAACACCCATGTGATGAGATGAAGTGAGATGAGCAATGAAGTCATTGTGACGTAGAGTCAGGCCACCACTGAGCTTCTAACTACACATCAGTGGGAGGAGCATCAGGACATGATGATGTCCTGTCTCCCACCCACAAGTTTAATACCTCTTCCATCTTGACTAAGCACTTACCATGCACTGTGGTTGTAACTTCTGCATTTTGAGGTGTAACAGCAAAACCAGCATGGATTTCTTTTGCCTTTATCACAATCTGATGGATAAAAGATTTATTCTTACTGTAGATCTTGGTGACCTCACCATACATTTTCGCCCTTTCCTTAGTAAATTGAGAAGTTCCACCTTTTCACTTAGAGGAGGCACCTTACAGCCTCTCTTTGGCATATCCAAATTACCGTCATCACGACTCTTGCACTTTGGAGCCATTATTAGGTAAAATAAGTCACTTGAATACAAATGCTGTGACACAAGGACAGCTGATCTGATAACTGACGAGATGGCCACTAAGTGACAAACAGGAGACTTCTACAGCGTGGACATGGTGGACAAAGGGGTGACTCATGCCCTGGGCGTGATGGAGCAGGACAGTATGAGATTGCATCACGTTGCTCAGAACGGTGCACAATTTAAAACTTACAAATAGTTCATTTCTGGAATTTTCCATTTCATACTTTTGGACCAAGGTTGACTGCAGGTAACTGAAAGCCTAGGAAGCCAAACCATGGGTCAGGGAGACTACTGTATTACCAGTGATAAGCAGCCGTTAGTGGGTGGCACGTAAGTCAAGGGGCCTCTGTGTAGCTCCTCATGGTGGGACGCAGGCTTCACCAAGCAGCCTGGGCTGTATCTGGAGGCTGTCGGTTTCATGCTGGAGAAGGTGGGTCACAGGGAGAACCACTTGGATGGAAGCAGCAACAGTGAAGGAGGCATCCTTTGGCTGTTCTGTCCTCTAGGATAACGTTGGTGAGGGGCCGAAGCATGCATGGCAGTGATGGGAATGCTAACAAAAAGAGAGGGTCAGGAGACTCGGGGGCTCTGCAAGCAAACTGACAGTGTGGTGAAACGTAAATGCATGACAGAAAAGAGAAATTGAGGGTGAAGCTTTTACCAACTAAAATTGTTTGCATCTATCTATCTATCTATCTATCTATCCATCCATCTATCATCTATCTAGGTATGGGAAGATTAAAGGGAAAAATAGAGGGTAAGCACACAATCAAAGTTAGCATAATTATTCCTCTCGTTATAACTGAGTTTTCTTTCTGGGGGGGAAACCTGGCCACCTCGCTCTTTTTCAAGAAGGAAAGCTGAGACCCAAAGAGGCAAAGTCACTCTCCCAAGACCGTGGGCAGGGCTGAGGAGGAGGGGGTGGCCATGGCCAGTGGTGGGGTTGAAACAAGCTAATGGCATTGGTTCAATAGCCTCATGTATTATAGAAATAACTGTACATTTTTGCTTTTAGAAACACGGTATGTGCTGTTCAAATTTGTCTTAGACCGTTGTTGCCTGCCATGGGGAACATGATGAGCCCTTTAATGAGAGGCCTTGTGATGTCAGCGGCCAGACACCCAGTGTCTCAGAAGGCTGACCTTGAAAGCCAGGAGCATTAAGTGGCAGCAGTCACATCTCAGATGGTCTCTTCTGTCAACTCCATGCCACTGTTCTTGCCCTGGGAGCCATCCTGCTAGGCTAGGTGGCCAGATGGGAACACTGAGTGAGAGCAGGCACATACACGTCCCCATGGGAGCAGACTGGCCAGTCCTCTCCATTCGGGTGTCCTCCTGAGGCTGGAGCTGTGTGTGGGGCGGGGTTGGGGGTGGGGGTGGGGACTGTGTGTGGGGGCGGGGTTGGGGGTGGGGACCGTGTGTGGGGGCGGGGTTGGGGTTGGGGTTGGGGGTGGGGACCGTGTGTGGGGGCGGGGTTGGGGGTGGGGACCGTGTGTGGGGGCGGGGTTGGGTTGGGGGTGGGGACTGTGGGGGGGTGGGGGGGACCGTGTGTGGGGGCGGGTTGAGGACTATGTGTGGGGTGGGGGTGGGGACCGTGTGTAGGGGCGGGGTTGGGGACTATGTGTGGGGTAGGGGGGGACTGTGTGTGGGGCGGGGTTGGGGACTATGTGTAGGGTGGGGGTGGGGACCGTGTGTGGGGGCGGGGTTGGGGACTGTGTGTGGGGGAGGGAGGAGTGAATGTGGGGAAGGGATACAGGAGATCTTTGCACACCAGGAGCAGCAGGTGAGTCCATGGTCTTCCACGTGACTCTAGCCAAGCAAGAAGCCTCCTTTATTGGAGGAAGAGCTGGGCAGGGGCTGCCAGGCTGGACTCAATCCCCCCTCGGGTTTCAATAGGCAGGGTGCACCTTATGTCCTGCCTGCTGGCCCCCTACCGCGCCTGCATCCCACACACAGGCTCCTCCAGCCTCACCCTGCCAAAGCCACCCACACGGGGCCTACGCTGACTGCAGACGGCAGTCCCCAGGCCCAGCACAGGCTGGCAGGAAAAGGGCTCTGACTCCCTCCAGCTCAACACCCTCCAGCTGTCGCTTCCCCTCCATGCCCACCATTTGGCAGAGTGCACCCCGCCCCCACACCAGTGTGGTCCAGCAGGCACAGCTTAAGTTTCCACAGAAACTCTGACTTGCCTGGGGTTTGGAAAGCGAGGCAGGGAGGGAGGCTAGGTGGTTTGGGCAGCCACAGCCCCGCTGCTGCTGGCCTCTGGGGCCCGCTCCCTTCACAGCTCCGGGCAGGGGACGGTCCCTGCCACTAAAGGGGCTTGGCAAGTTCTGGAAGAAGAGGGTGGGGTGCGCTCGAGTTGGTTCCTATCCCTCCACTTCCTGAAACCCAGAATGACAACGATCACACTTAAATGTCCCTTTTAACATTTCAAAGAACTTTCCAAATTTCATTTCACTTGACTAAGGCAAGCAACATAATTCGGATTAACACCTTTTGAGCAAAGAAGAAACAGAACCCAGAGGGAGTGGAATGACTTGCCCAAAGTCTGGCGGCTAGCTGGCTAGCATGGGACCCGGGGACCTTCCTCATGTCATATTGCCACCACCATCCCCTCTTCAGGTGGTACAACATACTCCCAGAGGGCACTGCAAAAATGTCTTTACACACTGTTTGTAGCCTCCATTTATAGACAAGGATCTGGAGGCACTTTGTTTAAGGAGCACGTGGGCAGCCTCGTTACGTCTGGGTACCAGACCTGCCTTTCCTTCTCCCCAGGAAGTGAAGCCCCTCACAGACTTGCTGGAAACATGGACTGTGTGACCAACTCTGTGTCCTGGACAAGTCTTTTTCCTTACCAATGTGGAAACTGCTGAAGGAAAGATACTTTGTGCTGCTTGAGAGGGGTAACAGGAAGCTCTGAAGGGTAAAGGGAGTTGGAAAGGACTGGGCAGTCTGAGGGCAGGCACAGAGAAAGAGCTGGGCCCAGGTGAGGGGCCGGAGGCAGCAGCTTCTGCAGCTTGCTCATACACACTGACTTCCCGGCAGTGTCTCGTGCGGACTCACTGGCTGGACCCCAGTCTGTCTAGAAGAGAATACCTCCAGGGGTCACCTGTGACTACTCCTCCTAAATCCATAGGACCAACATCACCGAGTCCCTGCTTCTTCCTCTGTGCTGGCCTAGTGATGGGTCTGATCCCTAGTCTTACACGTTTCCAGGCAAGGCAATGCTTTGATGAGCTCTCCTGGGTCTCTAGTTTCTGGTGGTTTCTATGTGCTTCCTTCAGTTTAGCCTCACTCATTCCTGCTACACTTTTAAAAGACCTCTTCTTCTGTTCTCTGCGAAGGAGAGCAGGCATGGTGCCAATCGGCAGGAAATGAAATCACACTGCTGCTGGTCATTTCCCCCTCTGCTCCCCTCTCCCCCACCCACCTCCTCCCACCACCCTGCCACCTCCCCCTTTGGGCTGCTTGTCAGATGTTTTCGTTGTGATGAGCAAAGCCTGTGTGTACAGTGCCTTTATGTGCTGTAGATTTTTGTCGTAAGCCTTCAGGCTTCTCCTTGCAGCCCTGACAAGGGAAATCCCATAATGAAGGATTTCACGGAGCTCCATAGGCCAGGGGAGGCTTTTCTTTCCATCTGTCATTTTACTTCAAGCCTTGACCTTTCTGTTCCCATGTAAGGCAGGACCAGGCAGGAGCTTGCACTGGGGAGCGAATGTCTCGGTTGAGACCGTGGACTGGGCAGCGGTCTCAATGATCTTTAAACTGGGAAATAAAGATGATGGTACACAAGTCAGGGGGTGTGGATGAGAAGTGGATGGGGGGGGGGAAGAATTTGAAGAAAGGAGAGCCATTCTGGTTAGAAGAACAGCCTAGGAGGCCCCTTCCTAGCCATCCCTCGCCAGACACCAAGGAATGTGATTTTTACCAAAGGAAGCAGAGGCTTTGGACCCCCCCCCCCCCATGCCGCCTCCAAAATTTGGGTTTAAATACTGGATCCACCCCCTGGATTGCTATGACCTTGGGCCAGTCACTTCACTTCCTTAAGCCTTTTGAAGTTTTCTCCTTTTGAAGTTTGGGGAGGTAATGCAGACTTCACAGAATAATTCTACAGACTACAGACGGAATAGTGTAGTGTCCGGTGCTCAGCATCACACCTGCTGACAGGTAGTGCAGGGTCAAGGGCGGCTGCCAGCTCTCTCAGGTGAGGAGAAAACCTCAACACCTCCTGGAAGGTAAGAGGAACCAGAAAGCCCTGCTGGGCCCCTTCTGCCGACCAGACTCCCCGAAACTCTGCGGAGGGGCCTCACCCCAGGACAAACAGCCGATGGGAAAGCAAACTCAGGGCTTTGATGCCAGCGCAGGGCCATCTTCTGACCAACTTTCCCATGTCAGGTCGATAGGGAGACTGAAAAAAAAACAACCCAGTCTCTAAGGCTCCACGACCAAATGCCCGCCTAGCTCAGCTCTGAAAGGGCAAAGCCTCTGAGATGCACAAGGATTGTAATTGTTTGAAATGTTGGTAACATTTCATCTTCCCAGAGACCTTGTTCATTTATCAGGGTTCTTAAAACCCTTTTGTTCATAAGCTTGTGGTGAGCACAGAAAACATTCTATCTAATATCAGAGCACAGCTGTTCCGCGACAGAGAGACTTAGGGAAGAAAGCCCTTAAAACAAGGAAGGGGGGGCGATCCCACCAGGGATACAAACATGGGAAAAGCAACCGTGGAGGGGACGGGGGTAGGGGCAGAAAGAGGGCCTCTCAAGCAACAGCTGCCTAACAAGAATATGCTGTTTGGAGAAGTGTGAGAAACAGCATGGCCACACTGACAGTGGGCCTCCAAGCTCTCAGTAAACACTGTGACCAAGGCGAGCCCCAGAGCTGGGCTCCTCCTCTCTGTAGGGTTCCTGGCAATCACGCAGGAGGCCCTACCAGGGCCCCTAAAAATGTTTGAAGTAGGTGTGGAGCCCTGAGTAATATCTTCTTAAGGGCCAGTGTGGCTGGAAAAAAAAAAAGCCTAGTGGAAAACTCTGTCCATCCAAGGCCACAGAACACCAGGAAATATTTTCTAAAAGGGCTTTGATTGCTCCTGAAAGCACAAGACAGAGTGAGCAGGGCCAGGCCAAGGCGGGGACGTGTGACGCTGGCCACCGCCTGTGTGAGGTTGGGCAGACAGGTCCGGAGTGCAGGGTTTATTGGCAGCTCTTAATTATGTAGCGGGGAGCCGTACAGACCTTCACAGATTTAGATAAAGGCACATCGTGTCAGCGTTTATGAGATGTGTGAACAGAGGGAAACCCTGTCCACGGGGACGACATGTCTGAAGGGCAGAACTTGTGTGAATGTAATTCCATTTCATATTAAAAACAAAACTCTAGAAGGAAAATGTTAAGTCAATGGAGGTAAATTTTCAACCCCCAAAATAACAGTGGCTTTGTAATATGACACCTGTATATTGGAGAGGATATGAGCATGATCTCTGGAATCAGGAAGACCTGGATTTAAATGTCGGCACTGGGTGACCGTGAGAAAACATCTCAGCCTCTCTGTGCCGGGGTGTCCTCATCAGTGGAGGAGAACAAAAGCACCTACTTCATGGGGTTGCTCAGAAGATCACATGAATGATTATATGAAAGCATTTAGAAGAGGGTGGGGACCTACTGAGCCCCCCACCCCAAAGTAAAAGCTGTGATTGCAATGAGATGGGGGTTTTAACAACATTTTGTTGTAGTAATAAAAAGGGAACTGGAGGCGGGGTGTCTCAGCTTAACTACTAATTGAATCCTGGAACACCTCCAGCCCTCGATTTCCTCTGTCTGAGGCTGATGATACCTGGGTACCCTCTCTGACACGAATTTAAGGGGGTCAAAGAAGCATGTGAGATGTAAAGGCATATATATGTGGTCTATGATTACTATATATAAAGTATCCTTATGATGCAATTTATTTCCCTGTATTCAGCAAACATTCTAATGCAAGAACTTTGAATGAGCAGCTAATCATTCTCCCTTATACCAGAGACCTGATCTTGGATCCTGATTCTAACAAATCAGTTACAAAAGAGAGACAGATAGACAGACAGACTGACCATCAACATAACCTGATAATATTAAGATATTATCAATATTTGTTTGTTGTGATAATCATATAACATATATATGTGCGTGAGGGTTCTTATGTAGTTAGTTATACGTGACGTATTTATAGATGAAATTACATGATGTTTGGGTTTCCTTTAGAATCATCTATGCGGGAGGGGGGGGGCCGTGGATAGTTATGGATGAAAGAGGACGGCCATCTGTTCATAATTGTGGAGGCTGAGTGAGGAGCACATGGGAGTTATTCAGACTATATTCACTACCTTTATGTTTGGAAATTTTCCATAATAAAAGAAAAAAATAATGCCAAAGAAACCCAAAAAGAGATCAATGAATAACTACCTGTGACAGCAGCTGAGGGCCAGGTGGGTCATAACCAGGGACAGTCAGATATGTCAGGCACAAGAAAGCAGCCCAGTGAAGGGAGCGGGCTAGGGCCGGGACCGCTTGCCACAAAGCCAGTGGTGGGATGTGACCACGTCGGCTCCTGTCTCCAGGCGTCTGTCTCCTCGGGTTTTAAAGTGAGGAGGTGAGGCTCAAATGCCTCTTTCAGTCCAAACATACGATTTTTACGGATTTCAAAATCAAATACACTTCGCGTGTATTCTGAATGGAATATATAAATCTCACTTTCAAGTGAATGAAACCATTTAAAATGTACCAGACATGCTCTCAATGTAAAGAAGCACTGTGGGAGAGTCTGGCTTCAGCAGCGAGTCTTTTCAATGAGGTCTATACCTTCTTCCCCAATTTTTTTTTGTGGCTTCCAATTTGCTTGTTACGGTAAAAAGTCAATTGGCCAAAACACGCAGAGTTCGCAGAACTTTTTCCAAAGTCCATATTTATGAGCTGAATGTTAACTTGAAAAAAAAAAATCCTTTGTTTCAATCCTTATTATGAAGAAATCTCTCAAAAGCAGGAGAAATAGATGCAAAGTTCTTGGTGGTCTGGGTGAGGGGCTTCTTCTGGCTTGAGGTCACCCCTGTCCCCAGGACTGGAGGTGTAGATGAGGGGGTGAGAGGTCGAGTCGGGTCTACTGATGCCTCAGCATCTTCAGTTTTGTCTTACATTCTCCTGCAAGTGGAAGACAGAATAAAAGGAGAGCAGTTAATGGAGTGTCTTTTACTGGCTGAGTTAATTAATCAAGATTTTACTGAACTGGATTGTCTCTCTGAACCCCTCACCTCAACTGTTTCTCATAGTTCTCTTTGTTTTGATGAACTCACAGCCCTTCTGACACTGAATGTGTAGGCTGTTTCCCCACACCAAGCAATTCTCCAACTCTCTGAACACCAACTGAGTGTCCTACAATTCAGTTTCAATCCTGCGACTAACTACCCAGAGTTAGTGCAGACCCCACAGGTTAAGAGATCAGTCCCCAAGGCTTCCCCCACTTTGGATGCAGTCACAAGCCCCATGTCACCATCGGTAGACCTGACAGGCCAGTTATAAAGTCAATGGTTCCCACACACTCTCCTCAGGTTTGATAATTTGCTAGAGGGGCTCACAGAACTAGAGATAGTTTATTTACTATTACCAGTTTATTTTAAAGGCTATTATAAGCCCTGGCCAGCTGGCTCAGTGGATAGAGCATTGGCCTAGCATATGGACATTCCTGATTCGATTCTTAATCAGGGCACACAAGAGAAGTGACTATCTGCTTCTCTCCCCAACCCTCTCTCCTCTTTCTCTCTTTCTTCCCCTACTGCAGCCACTGGCTCAATTGGTTCAGGCCTTGGCCCTGGGTGCTGAGGATAACTCAGTTGGTCTGAGCTCATCAGCCTCGGGTGCTAAAAATAGCTCAGTTGATTTGATTGGCCCCAGACAGGGTTTGCCGGATGGGTCTGGTTGGGGCACATGCAGGAGTCTGTCTCACTATCTTCCCTACTCTCACTTAAAAAAAAAAAAAAAGGCTACTATAAAGTATACAAATAAACAGATGAAGAAGTACATAGGGCCAGGTCTGGAAGGATCCTGAGCATAGGAGCTTCTGCCTCTGGGGAGTAGGCACAGCTGATTAAATCACTGGCCATTGGTGATTAACTCAATCTCCAGCTCCTCTACCCTATCAGAACCCAGGGGATGGGACTCAAAGTTCCAACCCTTTAGGCATGCCTGGTCTTTTTCGTGACCAGCCCCCATCCTGAAGCCTCCTCTCTAGGGGAGGCCCCTGAGAGTGGCCTCATTAGAACAAAAGACTTTCCCATCACTTCTATCACCTAGGAAATTCCAAGAGATTTATGAGCTATGTGTCAGAAACTGGGGACAAAAACCGAATACATTTATTTTTATTATATCCCAGCTACCCTCAAGATTTGAAATAACATTTTTTAGAACACTGCCTATAAATCTCACTTCTTACAAAAAAGTATATGATTTTAGTCTAGCAAGGATTCAAACTATTTTGTCCTCTCAGAAGCACCCTAACTCACTGATCACTGAAAAAGCAGACCATAAACATCTTTGGACAGTCAGTAAGCCAGCATTATTGAATAACTACTATGTACAGGCACTTTCCAGGAGCTCTAGGAGATACAGAGGAAGCAGAAGGTCCCCAACTTCTTTTTATTGAAGACAAGGCAGAGACAAACCCCAGACTTTGATGCTTGGGGTTTCAACATCATGTTCAAGTCCCAGCTTTCTCCTTAGCTGCTGAGGACTTAGACCTCTCTTCCCTTCTAGGTAATATGATAATGATAACATTGAATCATAAGGTTGTTAGGAAAGTTAAATGAGATCATCCCAGAAAGAGCATTTATAATAGTGCTTGGTATATGGTAAGCGCTCTCAGTAAGTGTTGTCTGAGCATCTGAGAAGTGTATTCACGCGAGAAGCTGCTAATACCAGGAGACATCATACCAGAAAGCTGACAAGACGCCTGAGACTAAATGAGCAGCAGAATGGGGTTATTGAGAGGAGAGGTCCCGGGACTGACTTGGCAGTGTACAGAGTGCCTGAGCCTCAGCCCACTGGGGACCCCTGCCCTGAATGAATGTGGACTGGCCTGGATCTCAGAGAACCTAAGCTTTCTGTACCCTGAATGAAACTATGGGTTTCTCTAGGTGTGGGGTGACAGTAGGTTAGAAAGGGCTTCGTGGAGGAGGTGGCACTGGAGTCAAGGTTTCAAAGATGGATAGGAATTCAGAGGTTAAAGGGCAGAGATAACAAAGAGGTCAGCTTACGGATGGCTCATCTGCTCTCTCTAGAGGCACAGAGCTGTGGCCACTGGCCACCTCTCCCTGGATTGAACACTGTACACTGTTGGGAATGTGTCCCTCCCTCTCCCTGAAATCCCCCTGTTGCTGGCCAAACAGAAACCTACTTTCTCTTGCCTGCCTCTTGGGAGAGCTGCTCCCCCCATTCCACAGAACGGCCCTTCTCAGATCTGAAGGCTGAGGTCGTGCCAGCCGTTCCCTCCGGGTTTCTCCTCTCCCACGGACCACGTTCTGCTGGTCCCCCAGAAGCCACGACTCATCGTCGTGTGCTGCCTAGCACAGAGGTGCCAACCCACGAGTGGGCTTGGAGGCCTTCCCTGGCAGAAGCACAGGCTGTGGCTGCCGTCCCATTACCCTCTCCACCTCCCTCCAGCTCCAGACTTGCAGGGACGCGGTCACTGGCACCCCTCCCCAGTCCAGCTCAGAGACTCTCTTCTCAGTACCCTGGCATCCCCCACTCCAGGCCCTCACAGGAGATTTCAAGTGAAAAACAAGACAAAAACTGAGAACTGCCTTTATATTTTATCACAAAATATAGGCAGTAAAAGATCGTCCCAGCTCTACCACTTACCAGCTAGGCAAGCTTGGGCAAATTATATAAGTTTTCTGTGCTTCAGTTTCCCCATTTGTTAAACAAGGATAATAATAGTCCCCATTATTGTGTTGTGAGCACTAAATGGGTTACTATAAAAGAAGGATTGGAAACAGTGCCTTTTACAGAGTGGAGGCACCATTAGCATCATGTTATTGTTGTTACTGCGGTTAAGAGGGCTGGGCAGCCCTGGCCAAGCAGCTCAGTTGGTTAGAGCATCATACCAATACACCAAGGTTGTAGCTGGATCCCTGGTCAAGGCACATAAAATAGTCAACCAATGAATGCATAAAGGAATGGAGCAACAAACTGATGTTCTCTCTCTCACTCTCAGATCAACAAATTAAAAAATATATATATATGTTTTCAAAAAGGGGGTAGGGCTCTGAATCAGCAGACACACTTCACCTCTGTGAGCTTCAGTTTCTTCATCTTCTTAAATTGCAAATAATAATAGTACCTACTTCATTTAATTGTTGGAGAACCAAAGAGATGCTGCGTGTCCACAGTATTGCTAATGATTTAGTACAATACTCAACACACATTGAGTCAGAAAAAGGTTTACAACCAAAAACATCTCGGAAAGAAAGAAAGAAAGAAAAAAAGGGAGGGAGGGAGGGAGGGAGGAAAGAAAGAAAGGAAAGAAAGAAAGAAAGAAAGAAAGAGAGAGAGAGAGAGAGAGAGAGAGAGAGAGAGAGAGAGAGAAAGGAAAAGAAAGGAAAGAAAGGAAAGAAAGAAAGAAAGAAAGAGCCTGATCAGGTGGTGGCACAGCAGATAAAGCATTGGACTGGGATGCAAAGTACCGGGGTTCGAAACCCCAAGGTTACCAGCTTGAGCACAGGTCACCAGCTTGAGCATGGGATCATAGACAAGAGCCCAAGGTCTCTGGCTTGAGCCCAAAGGTCACAGGCTTGAGCAAGGGGTCACTTGACCTGCTGTAGCTCCCCCCCCCCATCAAGGCACATATGAGAACGCAATCAATGAACAACTAAGGAGCCACAATGAAGAATTGATGCTTCTCATCTCTCTCTCTTCCTGTCTGTCTGTCCCTATCTGTCCCTCTCTCTGTCTCTCTTCTCTGTCTCTGTCACAAAAAAAAGAAAGGAAGAAGAAGGAAGGAAGGAAGGAAGGAAGGAAGGAAGGAAGGGAGGGAGGGAGGGAGGGAGGGAGGGAGGGAGGGAGGGAGGGAGGAAGGAAGGAAGGAAGGAAGGAAGGAAGGAAGGAAGGAAGGAAGGAAGGAAGGAAGGAAAGAAAAAGAATACAAGGGTGAAGAAAGAAAGACTTTAGATAGAAAAGTAAGGAGTAAACTTATTGAGGATCTAAGTCAGGGGTCCCCAAACTACGGCCCATGGGCCACATGCGGCATTTATCCGGCACCCTCCACACTTCCAGAAGGGGCACCTCTTTCATTGGTGGTCAGTGAGAGGAGCACATTGACCATCTCATTAGCCAAAAGCAGGTCCATAGTTCCCATTGAAATACTGGTCAGTTTGTTGATTTAAATTTACTTGTTCTTTATTTAAAATATTGCATTTGTTCCCGTTTTGCTTTTTTACTTCAAAATAAGATATGTGCAGTGTGCACAGGGATTTGTTCATAGTTTTTTTTTTTAATAGTCCGGCCCTCCAATGGTCTGAGGGACAGTGAACTGGCCCCCTGTGTAAAAAGTTTGGGGACCCCTGATCTAAGTCCTGCAGCTGGACTCCACCGCAGCCTTGTGTGCTGTCTGCAGCCTCTCCAGAGCACCTCCGGGGTGTCCTTGCCTTCCCTCCCGGTACCTGGCCAGGAGTCTTGCACAGCATGATACGGAGGTTGAATGAACAGCATGTTTAAGCCTGTCTATCTGACCCCCAGGAAACTAGGAGAGTAAAGAGAATCCCTTTTAGAATTCTTCTCTATTTGTTCAACCCATAAAGTTCCCCGACCTGGAAAGGTGGCTGTGTGGTAGCACAGTTCACATGAATCGGCCACATTTGAGTGCAGTGGTCAGGAACCCAGGCTTTGGCTTTTGAAAGACAGTCATTCAAGTACTAATTCTGCTAGTTACTCCTTATGCGATTCAGATAAATTTCTTGCTCCTTCCTAGCTTTAATTTCCTCCATTATAGAATGAGAATTGTGAAAATTCCCTCACCGTCAAGTTGCTAGCATTAAAAGAATTATTTGTAAGATGCCAAGCACAGTGTCTGGTAGATCTACATACTTAATAGATTTCGGCCACTATTATCAACTCTGATTTCTCAACTGCCCGAGAACAGCAGGGAATTCCACTGAGGAGGTTGTTTTAGAGAAAATCTGGTATCTGATTAATTTTTGTGGTTGGGGGTCAGGAGAAGGAGGGCGTGGCCGTGGCCTGAGCCCCTGGAATGCTGCTGTCCAGTGGCCCAACATCACCAGCATGTGCTCATCCTGCTCTGGGGTCAGCATCCTCCTCTGGCTGCAATTGTCATTCTCATCACCATCAACATCCCTCCTTCTGTAGAGATGTGAACTCTCACATTGTTTCTTTAGGCCAATGGCTTCTCTCTGGCCTGTGATTGGTACCCCCGAGATTCCACCGCAATCCAGGCATCCCAGCTATGTCAGCGTGACTCAAGTTGTGTGTGGCTGACATTCACATGGCCCCATAGAAGGCAGGCTCCAGAGAAAGGTTATTTGGAATGCTGCTGAATGTTTGATGTCTGTCAAGTTATCTTTTTGGGGTTAGGCCATTAAAGTCGCATCTGATCTTTTATGGAACAAACGAGATAAACTGCATGTTGAATTTCATGGGGCATAGAAGAATTTTTATGGGTATAGACACAGTGGCAGCTACACGTAGGTTGGGTTTTCTTCCTCCTAAAACTTCATAGCATTTCTTCTACATGGCCATTTCTCTGGAGCTCAGAGCAGAAACAGTCGCCAGAAGTGAAGCCTAGAGACTGCCCAGTAACAGGTTCAGTGAAAGCTAGGGCGACCAGGCCCACCTATACAGAACATGGATCCATCTGTCTGGCTCTTATCATCCCTATCAGAGAGCTGTCTGCTCTGTCCTTAAATTCTCTACCCTGAAGAAAAGTTATTTTCCAGGCAAATTTGAATCTTCCTGGGCACTTTATTAGTCTGTGCCCCTGATATCTCTCCCCTCTCCCCCACCTCCCCTCCCCTGCCCCACTTCTCTGAGGTAACCGATACTACAGATACTCCAGCCACACTAGCCAGTTCCTGGGCCTCTGAGCCTACTGTGAACTTGCCACTTTTGTTCCTGAGCTCTGTCTCTATTGCCCACAGCATCCTTCCTTTCCATCTCTGCTACTATTCCTCCAACCGATGGGCTAACAGAGGCCAATCAAATAATTGGCACATTGCCAGGCAATGATAGAAAGGTGAGTGGACAAAGCATTAGAGTCATCCTGTCCTCCAAGCTCGAACTCAAGTACCACCTTCTCCATGCAGTCTGCTCAGTAACCCACTCAGCTGAAGCACTCTCTTCCCGCACTCTCGTAACATTAGGGTGACCCCTATCTGCCCCTCTCTTACAGGAAAGTGAAAGCTACATGTGTATGTGTCTGTTCCCCTACACACTGGAAGGTTATTGAGGATGTGGGCCACAGACATCATTTTCTACCTTGGCCCACTTAATTTATGAACTCAAGGCCTCAATATTTTTCTCTTCCTATGGGTACTCGAATGCACAAAGAAGCAAAATACAATGATGTTTGATAGAATATATTTATAAAAGCAAAAAATTGAGGAGAAAGGATACCCAAATGACTATTAATTATAGGAAGTAGTTAAATTATAATACTTTCTTACTATTGAAAAACGTTCTGCACTTACAATAAATGAATAGAGCTATATATACCGGCATAGAAAAACTCCAAGAAATTATTGTTAACGGAAAAGAAAAAATCAAGTTACAGAACAGTATGTTTGGCATGATTCTGTTTAGGTTTGTAAACTCATTAAAAAAAAAAAAGTAAAGATTTCTTTGATGTGATTAGGAAGGTGATGGGTTATCTGAAAATGTTGGGAAAGTGAGAAATCTTTTTTAAAAATCACCTATACCTTAAGCATTTCTTTGATTTTAACATACATTTATTTACCAATTTCTTAAAGATGGGGATGCAGTCAATTGAGTTCAGGATTCTAAATTAATGATATGTAGAAGTTGTGTGACCTACACACTTTGTGTGTGTGTGTGTGTGTGTGTGTGTGTGTGTGTGTGTGTGTGTGTGTATGACAGAGACAGAGAGAGACAGAGACAGGTACAGATAGGGACAGACAGACAGACAGAAAGAGAGAGAGAGAGAGATGAGAGCATCAATTCTTCGTTGTGGCACCGTAGTTGTTTGTTGATTGCTTTCTCATATGTGCCTTGACTGGGGGGCTATAGCAGAACGAGTGACCCCTTGCTCAAGCCAGTGACCTTGGGCTCAAGCTGGTGAGCCTTGCTCAAACCAGATGAGCCCATGCTCAAGCTGGTGACCTCAGGGTTTCGAACCTGGGTCCTCTGCGTCCTAGTCCGACACTCTATCCACTGTGCCACTGCCTGGTCAGGAGACCTACGCAACTTAAAGAACCTTTCTAAGCATCAGTTTCTCATCTGTAACACACGGCACAATAATAGTAATCACAGGTAATTGAGAGGAAAAAGGATGATTCTGTGTGTGCAATGAAAAATGCTTAGTGCTCAATAAGGCTTAGCTAATCTAGGCAGAGTTATTACTTATTATTATACCATAGTAAGAAGAGGATCACCTTACATGGCACTCTGGCCACTTTCTCTTTCTGCCTCCAGGATGCTCAAAGTTCATAAAGGGCAAGGAGAAATGAGTGTTGTGGCCTGAAGGGTAGGTGAATAAGAATCTGTTCTGTCGTAGAACTGGATTAGGTCGCATAGCAGCATAGAGCTCATTAAGTTAGTTTCTGTTCCAAAGGACATGACAATCTAATAACAAAAGGATGAATATACATGGGAAGGTAATAATAATAATAATAATAATAACAGAGTATCAATTATATTTTCAGTAGAAAAAATTTTAAAATTAGCTTAAATATTAAACTTTTTAATTGGCTCAAGCCATGGAAAATTCAAGAGGTTGGAGGGACTTCAGAAAGATACTTGATCGGCCCTCTGGTTCTAGTTGTCTTTGCTTTCTCAGCCTTGCCTTATATATGTGTCAGCTTTGTTCTCAGACTGGCTTCCTGCTAGTAAAAGAAATGGCTCTAGCACTTCCAGGCTTCACGTCTGAGACCACATCATCAAACTGTAGTCCTGAAAGTCACTCTGGACTAGTCAGATTCATGCGCCTATTTCTGACTCAATCACTCTGGCAAGATGAATGGAATTATGTTGGTCAGGTTGGGCTAGTTGGGGCTTACCCCTAGAGCTGGTGATGAAGTCAATTTATTAAATGCTTCTGTCATATATCAAGTACTAAGCTACTTGGCTTTATGCAAATATCCTCATAACAACCTTATGAGGTAAGTGCTATTACCATCTCTAGTTTGTAGTTGAGGAAACTGAGGCCCAGAAAGGTTAGTAATTTTTCCAAAGTTGCACAGTCAGTAAGTATTACATCCAGATTCATACTTTGGCCTCCTGACTTCAGAACCCACATTTAGAATCAACCAAGACATCAGTCCCAAGGGAGTACCTGACGTGCACTGCAGATGACACTTGCTGGCTAAATTGAGAGGGAAGAGAATATGGCCAGGCTGAGGTGATGAGAAGGCAGGGCTTGTGGTAGGTCTGAAGTAAGTATGGGAAAATTAGATCAAGTAAACTATCAGACACAAGAATCACATTATAGCAGAAATAATCAATGCAGCAGGATCAGACACCTGCCAAGTCTGCCACTTACATATAAGCAGAGTGACCTTTCCCAAGTCTATTTTGTCTGTTATTAATATAGCTACTTCAGCTCTCTTTTATTTACTGTTGGCATGATGTATACTTTTTCATCTTTCTACTTTAAACTTATATGTATCTTTGAATCTAAAGTTTGTATCTTGAGGACAGACATAGTTGAATCGTGTTTTTTAAAATCTATTTTGTTAATTACTTCCCTTTGATTGAAATGTTTAGTCCATTCATATTTAATGTAATTACTGATAAGGTAAAATTTATATCTGCCATTTTGCTATTTTTTTAATATGTATTGTCTTTTTTGTTCTTTTTTTCCATTAATGTCTGCTTCTGTGTTAAACAGTGTCATCTAGTGTGTCATTTACATTTTCTTGTTTCGTTTCTTTTTTAAAAAATTATTTTCTTAGTGGGTGTCATGGGTATTATGATTAACATCTTACTTTGGATTAATATCACTTTAATTTTAATAATATACAAAAATTTTACTCCAGTACAGCACTGTCCTCTTTACTTCTTTTATTTGCTGATTTTTTTAATAGAGAGAGGAAAGGGGGAAGAGAAAGAGAAACACAGACCTATTGTTCCACTTATCTATGCATTCATTGGTAGATTCCTGTATGTACCCTGACTGGGGATCAAACCCACAACTTTGGCTCCAATCAACTAGGCTACCTGGCCAGGGCTCTCCTCACTCTTTGTGCTAGTATTATCATACAAATTACATTATACATTATAAGCCTATCAAAATAGTTTTATAATTACTAATTTATGTAATTAGCTTTTAAAATGGGTAGATTGTTACAAAAAAAAAAGCAAAAAAGACCAAAACTACACCTATATTGTCTTCTATATTTACCTGTGCAGGCATATTTATCAGTGCCTTTTATTTATTTGTGTGGATTTGAGTTACTGTTCAGTGTCCTTTCATTTAAACCACAAGAACTTCCTTTAGTATTTCTTATAGAGAAGGTGTTCTGGCAACAACTGTCAGTTTTTGTTTATCTGAAAACGTCCTAACTGCACCTTCATTTTTGAAGGATAATTTTGGCAGATATAGAATTCTTGGTTGACAACCGTTTTTCTTTCAGTACTTTGAAGGTGTCATTCCATTGCCTTCTGTCCTCCATAGTTTCTGATGAGAAGTCAGCTATTAAATTTAGTCAGGATCCCTTGTATATGATGAGTTGCTTTTGTTTTTCTTGATGATTTTAAGATTCTCTCTTTGTCTTTTGAAAGTTTGACTATGATGTGTGTATTTTTGACTGTCCTTGAATTTTACCTAAAGTTTGTTGAGTTTTTTGGGTGTTAGAGTAAGGTTCTAAAATAAATTTGGGAAGTTTTCAGCCATTGTTTCTTCAAATATTCTTTCTGCTTCTTGCTTTCTCTCTTCTCCCTCTGCAACTCCCATTACGTGTTTGTTGGTATGCTTGATGGCATAACACAGGTCTCAGACTGTTCATTTTTCTCCATTCATTTTTCTTTTTGTTCCTCAGACTGAATAATCTCAATTGATTTATCTTCAAGTAAGCTGATTCTTTTTTTTTGCTAGTTCAAATCTTCTATTGACACCCTCTAGTGAATTTTTTATTTTACTTATTAAACTATTTTTACTCCAGAATTTATATTTGGTTCTTTGACATAATTTGCTTCTCAGTTGACATTTTCTATTTCTTATACTTTAATTCTTTAGATATGTTTTCCTTTAGTTCTTTGTAAATCTTTATATTTGAAATAATTTATTTAAAGCCTTTGTCTACTAAGTGCAATATCTGGGCTACCTTAGGAATGATTTCTATTGATTGCTTTTTTCCCTTATACAAAAAGTATGTATACAGATCATACTTTCCTATTTCTCTGTGTGTCTCATAATGTTTTGTTGAAAACTAGACATTTTAAATTATATAAGATACTAACTCTTCAAATCAGATCCTCCACACAATGCTGCGTTTATTATTCTTGTAGTTGCTGTTAATGCTGCTTGTTTATTTAGTGACTTTACTGGACTAAATCCATAAACTCTGTATTCTTGGTCATGTGAAACCACTAAAGTCTCTGTGAAGTTTGCTTCATAGTCAGCTAATGATTAGACAGAGATTTCCTTAAATGCCTCCAACCAATACTTCTCCTAGACCAGGGGTAAGGAACCTATGGCTTGAAAGCCAGGTGTGGCTCTTTTGATGGCTGCATCTGACTCGCAGACAAATCTTTAATAAAAAATTTAATAACATTAAAAATATAAAACATTCTCATGTATTACAATCCATTCATTTCCTACCACTCATGTTCATGGTTACAGGGGCTGGAGCCAATCAAAGCTGTCCTCTGGGACACCAAATTTTTATTGGATAATCATAATGTACACGGGTCATTGTGAGGTCAAGAAGTAAACTTCCCTCCTTTTAATCAAGTAGTCAACTAGCTAATTGCAAAAACCCTTTTGACGAAGAAGATGGCTAAAGAAAAAAAGATGAGGAGTATCATACTTTTCAGCAGGAATGGACAGAGGAATTCACCTTTGTGGAGAGAGCAGGTTCTGCAGTGTGTCTAACATGCAATGATAAAATTGCATCAATGAAACGGTCAAATATAAAGCAGCACTTTGCACACACCATACTATATTTGCATCAAAATATCCAGCAGGGGACAGCAGGAAGAGAGCATGTCAAGAGCTACTGTGCAGAGGGCAATCTAGTCAGCAGCAACTCCATGTTTGAACCCAACAAGGTGACTGGAATTTGGTCAGCTTTGCTGGTGCTTTAGCAATTGCGAGAAATGGAAAGCCATTCACAGATGGGGAGTATGCCAAAACATTCATGCTTGATGTTGCCAATGAACTTTTTGATGACTTTTCGGATAAAGATAAGATAATCAAATGAATAAAAGACATGCCTCTGTCGGCAACTTTTCACAATCATACCATCATGATAGCAAATCAAATTGAGGCAATACAAGTGAAGGACATAAATACAGCACCGCTCTTTTCTCTCGCTTTGGATGAGTCAACAGACGTAAGCCATTTATCCCAATTCAGCGTAATTGCAAGGTATGCTGTTGGTGACACACTACTTGAGGAAAGTCTTGCTGTTTTGCCTATGAAAGAGACAACAAGCGGGGAGGATTTATTCAAATCTTTCACTGAGTTTGCTAAAGAAAAAAATCTACCAATGGATAAACTTATTTTGGTGTGTACTGATGGTGCTCTGTGCATGGTGGGGAAAAATAGAGTATTCGTAGCGCTTCTTCATGAACATGAAAAGAGACCCATCCTAAGTTTTCACTGCATCCTACATCAGGAGGCACTTTGTGCTCAGATGTGTGGCGAGCAGCTTGGTGAGGTGATGTCGCTGGTCATTCGGGTGGTCAACTTTATTGTTGCCTGAGCTTTAAATGATCGCCAGTTTAAAACACTGCTGGATGAAGTTGGGAATAATTATCCTGGTCTGCTTCTGCACAGCAATGTGCGTTGGTTGTCAAGAGGGAAGGTGCTCAGCTGTCTCATGGCTTGTCTGAGCAAAATCCAGACTTTTCTTGAAATGAAAAACGTCGAGCATCCTGAGTTAGCTAACACTGAGTGGCTCCTGAAGCTCTACTATCTTGTGGACATGACTAAAATCTGAACTAGCTCAATGTGAAAATGCAGTGTTAAAATACAGTCTTACCCCTTCAAAAAGCAGTGTTTGCATTTGAAAACAAGCTGGAACTCTTCATTGCAGACATTGAAACAGGTCGTTTACTACACTTTGAAAAACTGGGAGAGTTTAAAGATGCATGCACAGCAAGTGGCCTTGCTCAATATCTTGATCTCCAACAGCTAGAGGGCTTCACATCTAAACTCCTGCACTCATTCAAAGTGCGCTTTGGAGAATTTCGTGAGCGCACTTGTCTTTTTAAGTTCATCACCCATCCACACGAGGGTGCAGTGGACAGCACTGACCTGAGTTACATCCCTGGTGTCTCCGTCAGAGATTTTGAGCTACAAGCTGCTGACCTGAATGCCTCAGACATGTGGGTGAATAAGTTCAAGTCACTGAATGAAGATTTGGAAAGACTTGCACGACAGCAAGCAGAGTTGGCGAGCAAACACAAGTGAGGAGAAATGAAAAAAACTTCAACCCACGGACCAGCTGATGGTCAAAACTTGGAACGTGCTCCCCATCACGTACCACACACTGCAGCGTGTGAGTATTGCTGTACTGACAATGTTTGGCTCTACGTATGCATGCGAGCTGTCTTTCTCACATCTACAGAACATTAAGTCCAACTTACGATCACGTTTAATTGATGGAAGTCTCAACGCCTACATGAAGCTTAACCTCACCACGTATCTACCAGACTACAAAGCCATCAGCAAAACCATGCAGCACCAGAAGTTGCATTAATAGTAAGAAGTACTTCATTCATCATTGGTTAGCAACAGTATAACAATGTTATGAAAAAGAATTCAGAGACATATTGTACTTTAAAAGTGTTGGTCTTACATAAAATGCACACATTTACTTGTATTTAGTGTTAAAAATATTGTATGGCTCTCACGGAACTACATTTTAAAATATGTGGCGTTCATGGCTCTCTCAGCCAAAAAGGTTCCCGACCCCTGTCCTAGACTTTTCCAAAGGACTGAATGTGTGTCTGTGTGTGCCTTCAGAAATGTGGCAGGCAGTTTACAAGTCTCCTTCTGTACTGCAGAGGCTCAAGGTCAGCTGGTGGTGAGTATTTAGGGCTTTCTCGGGTCTTTCCTGAGCATATGCATGTGGCCTTCTAAATTTTCAAAGAACATGTCTGAGTTTTTCACAGCCCTTATGGGATAGCACATTTCCCAGTGTTTCATTTTAAGTTTTTAGATAGTCTCTTGTTAACCTCAGTGTGTATCACCACCTCAGGTAGTTGAAATGTTAAAAAACTGCCACTGATATTTTGGACAAACATGGCTGTTCTTAGAGAGCAAGCTCTGAGTCAGATCAAATAATGACAAGCCCTGAGAATGAAGCTTTTCCAGAGAACTGTTAGCATCAAATAAGGACATTGCTCTGCCTTTAAAAAGGCATGAAACTTTGGGAAGGTGAAGGAACAAAGGGAAAACTTACATGGAAAGGCAAGTCACAGGCAATAGTAGTCTGGTAAAAAGCAAGGCACCCAGTCTACAAGTGCAAAATAGGGAAAATCTTAAAATAGGAATGAGTTGTAAAAGTATCTAAAGCTACAAGGAGAACAGAATGCATTTGTGAAATAGAATATAATACTGACAGAAAAACAGGAAAATGGAGGAACTGTAATGATGTACTTTAAATGAAAAGAACTCACTCCGAGACGGGACCTAGCGTCTTTAGTTTCAGGACTGCAGGGCGCTGTTTCCATTCTCACACTGTGCTGCCAGGCTGCGTGAGTGTGGGTGTAGGGAAGCTGCTGGCCCTTGGTTTTTTAAAAAAAATTGGATTTTATTTCCCAAATTTTAATTATTTGCTTACAATCTTTCTGATTTTTAAAAACTATTTCTGGTTTGTTTTTTTGTTTTTTTTGTTTTTTTTTTTTTTAGTGCACAAGCATGAGAGAGAGAGAGAGAAAGAGAGAGAGGGAGAGAGAGAGGGAGAGACAAGAAGCATTAACTCGTAGTTGCAGCATTTTAGTTGTTCATTGATTGCTTTCTCATAGGTACCTTGACCGTGGGGGCTCCAGCTGAGCCAGTGAGCCCTTGCTGGAGCCAGCGACCTTGGGTTCAGGCCAGCAACCATGAAGTCATGTCAATGATACCACACTCAAGCCGGTGGCCACACACTCAATAAGCTGAGTGAGCCTGTGCTCCAGTCGGCGACCTTGGGGACCTGAACCTGGCTCTTCAGCATCCCAGGTCGATGCTTTATCCACTGAACCACTACCTCATCAGGCATCAATGCTATTTCTATCTAGCACTTCTTCAATTCAATTTTTAAAAATTGATGTCTTTTTCAAATTTAAATATCATATTTGTAAAATTATAAGTTTGCTATGTTACATTTTTTCTAATGCTCATTAAAATAAACTTCAAACTATTAAAATGTAAAATAGTCCTCCATGTACTAACTTTGGTAAATAATGGGTAAGGTTTCTTCCATTTCTGGGATTGCGTGAATGGGTTTTCCCCGGTCCTTCCTACTTAGATTACCTCTTAGTACATGTCTCTCTGAGGACAAGGTAATCTAGAGTTTAGAATGAACTTGTTTGAGATTAAACCATGTTGGCAGCAGCCACTGAGTAACTGACCCACGAGGCTGGTAAACAGTGGGTAGAGACACCCCAGAGCTTAGGTCGGGTACAGAAATGTCAACACTTTCAAGAAGCATATGAAATACCTTAATAATTCCATGAACTCCTAGAGCTGAGAGAATACAACAAATAGAGTTTAACAATAATACTAAATCCCACTTAGCTTTCTTTCAGTGCTTACTGTATGCTAGGGCACTGTGCTAAGCACCCTACAAACATTTACTGTACTCCTTAAAACCACTCTGCTAGGTAGACAGTCCCATCTTACATATGAGGAAACCAAGACTCAGAGAAAAAAAAAAAACTGACTCATCAATCCCCTCACAATACTCCTGGTGAGTTACCTGGTACTTAATTTGGTTACTTAAGGTAACTCTTGCCATGTTGGGATGGACTGCAGAAAAAGCTCATTGTATGAGCAGAACTCTGCTTCCTTCCGTTTTTGTTTTGTTTTTAAGCAAGAGAGAGAGGGACAGATAGGGACAGACAGGCTGTTAGGGAGAGAGATGAGAAGCATCAATTCTTTGTTGCATGGCCACCTTAGTTGTTCACTGATTGCTTTCTCATATATGCTTTGATTGGGGGGCTATAGCCAAGCCAGTGACTCCTTGCTCAAACCAGTCACCATGGGGTTGTGTCTATGATCCCATGCTCAAGTCAGTGACCCTGTGCTCAAGCTGGCGACCGTGGGGTTTCAAACCTGGCTCCTCTGTGTCCCAGGCCGATGCTCTATCCACTGTGCCACTGCCTGGTCAGGCCTTCCTCTTACTGTCTTATCAGAGACATTGGTTTTGTTCCCTGGAGTCACAGAACACAGATAAAGTATGATCATCCACAGTTTAATTTACTCAATGTATAGATAAAAAAATGGAGCACAATGTGGGGGTTTTATTAATAAAAGCAGCCTCCAGAAGATGAAATAAACGTATATTTCTTGTCCAGGTAGGTAAGTCCTTCGTGGTACTG
This sequence comes from Saccopteryx leptura, assembly GCF_036850995.1. Classification (NCBI taxonomy): domain Eukaryota; kingdom Metazoa; phylum Chordata; class Mammalia; order Chiroptera; family Emballonuridae; genus Saccopteryx; species Saccopteryx leptura. Next base: position 115,650,228 of record NC_089504.1, read on the forward strand.
GAGGATGCTTGCTCTGGAAAAATGGGGTGAGGGAGGGACCACAGGCCTCATGTGTTCTGCTGTAACCATGGTGACTGCCAGAAGGTTTCTGAAGTTACTCTAAGTTGCTTTCTCATTAGCCTCACATTAAGAAGGATACCACACTTTAATATGAGTATCAGTGAACTATTTGGGATCTAGAAGAGGGTGGCCTGCTAGCAAGGGGCTAGTGACCAACTGAATAGCTGAAGAGAAAGGGTAGTCTAGCCTGGAGGAGAATGGGTGAGGGGATGGCATCTTCAAATACCTGAGCAACTGTCAGCATAAATAAGGGAAATGGCTAATTCTGCCTTGTTTCAGTGGCCAGACACAGCATTTCTGGGCAGAAATTGCCAGGAAGAAGGAAGTTTGGGGTCCCTAACTAACTAGCTGAGTGACCTTCAGTAAATTATTTAACCTTCCTGTCATCTAGAATCTTAATGGCACGTGGTTCTTGGGAAGCTCCTCTAAGGCCAAGGACCTAGCTCAAGGTGTTGCTAAGTTTAGATGCTGGTTAATCATCCTGTTCAAACTAAGAAAGCAACATACAAACTTAGATTTGATAGACGACGATGGGGTCAACTCATAAGATAGGAGTTCTCTACCAGAAATATTTGAGCAAAGACATCATCGTTAGCGACATTCTAAAGGGGTTCCTCTGTGATGGACAGAGGTGTGGACTAGGAGACCCATAGGATTCTTTTACAACCCTAAACTGGAGTATTCTCAAACAAATTTTGCCCCAAGTTACACAGCTTGTGGCATAACAGGGACTAGAACCCACATGCCCTATCCTGAGTCCAGTGCTTCCCTCCATGACACCATATGCCATACAGTTAAAAAAAAATGTATAGAACAATATCTGGAACCTATCCCAAATGTAATTTTTTATTAGCTTTTACAATTTTCTTTTTCTATTAGCCACGCTTTAAGAAGGAAGCATGTCTATAAACACATTCATTTGTATAGTACATAATTTATATCTTTTTTGCTAAAAATATATTTTAATCATGGATATGATATTCAGCACGTCATCTAGTACATACTCTTCAACTATTTAAATTTATGATAAAAATTTAAAATGTCGACTCAAAAAGAGTCTTTCAACATTCTCTCATGTAGTACAAGTGCAAAAACATTGAAGCCGCCAGTCTAGCTAATTCTTTCCAGGTCAAACTACATGTAAAATGTCTTGGTCTCTTTTCTTCTTCCTTCTCACCAGCCCTATCCCCCACTCTCCTAGCTGACTGTGTTCTCAATCATTATACTTGATAGAAGCCTTTGTTCTTAGTGTTTAGTATTCCCTTTTGGCTTTCCCCAAAATAAAACACACCTAAAAGGCAGAACAGCAGAGAGAGAAACTGTGGGGGCCAGGCATAAAGACCCCAAAGTACTTTCCAAATATCTTGACCATTGTACAAATGAGAGGACAATAATTGATATCTAAGTGAGTTTTACTGGAATACAAAGGACCCCAATTCATGAAGTTTCTCACACATTCAAGTAATGAAAAGTGGGGAAGAAAAGTGGGGCACGGCAGAAAGCTTTACTTGCCTGTCCCTAGTCCCTAGAACATGCCAGAAAGTAAGCAGGGATATTGCCTAAAGTTGGGACTCTGGGAAATTTGCCTTTACTCCATTTTCAACAAAGGAGCCATCTGATGCTCCATGAGTTCCATGTAGCTCAGGATGAGCCTCATTTAACAAGTCTCTCACAATGGCTCTGAGCTGTCACTTAGTCACCTAGAGGAGGATCTGCAAATTAGGGTCCATGCAAAACTGAATGTCAAATGTGCTCTATTGGGGCTGAATTTGAGTTGTAGGAACAGCAGTAGGTTAGTTTTAACGTATGTGCTGGGATTGCCTTAAGTACCCTGGAACAGTGATATATTCCATCTAGTCTTATGTTTCATGTAACTTTGAAAACTGCCATCCTATTCTACTGACTTAAGATAAGGGAAACAGCATTCTCTTTCACCAGACAACATGCACTGTGTCTACCTATGGAAGGAACTGAATTTAAAAGGTTCCAACCTATGATGAGTTAGTATTTCCCAGATTCCTAGGGAGTGAGAGTGTATCTAAATCCACAATTTAAGAATCATTATGTAAAACGTAAAATATATGGAGATGCTGTAAGATGTGATTCCTATTTTTACGATGATCGATAAAGCCATTTGGAACTTTAGAAATCTAGAGCTGAAAGGGAAGTTAATGTCTTTTTCTACAGCTAGTTATATTTTGTAGATGGAGAACTACAGAAATGAAAGCATTTAAGCTCTCTCCAGGTCACAGTGCTGGTTGGTGGCAGAGTAGGAACCAGAAAGCAAAGATTCTGACTTCTAGCTTAGTGCCGATTCACCAGTGTGGTGTCAATGACAAGGACAGTATTTTCTGCATCAGTTTTAGGAGACATCCAGGCAGATAATCAGTGGTCTATACTCTGCTCTGCCAATGTCTGGGTGACCCAGGACAAGTAAATGAGCTACTCTGACATTAGCTTCCTTAACCAAAGGAGTGAAACACTAATCAATACCTGTCAGATTCAGGGTGGGTTCGTTCAGACAAGAAACAGATGCTCTGGAAATACAGCTCCTCAAAGAAAGGAATGCTCTCGCGATGGTGGATAGAGAAAGCTGCTCTATCTTAGGCTACTTTAAAAAATCTAATAACAAACCCCAAACATGTGACCCAGACATCCAACCACCTGGTAGTTCCAACAGATTATAAACAAATCAAGGACATAATTTAAGAACATAATAAAAATACTAAGTAATCCAAGTAATAATTACTTGATTAGACTAGTTTTAAAGAGAAGAAAAATTTCCATGTCCCTGGTTGAAGGTTGATGGTGTAACATAGATAAAACATAGCATCTCATTCTATGCCCTTTGTTCTTTTTTTGTTTGTTTTTAAGCCTTTGCTTATGGCATATTAATTCTTTCCCATATTAAATCACTAAACAATGTACTTCTCAGGGACAGGGAATGTACTATTTCATTCTCTTTCCTTCCTGCCTGCCTTTTAAAGCATTCATTAAGTATCGAACTACGTGCCTACTGCATCCCCAATGCTTAGCACATTGTTTGGCATATGTTAAGGATTTAGTTTTGATCAAATAAATGAATAAAGCACAAAACCAAAGGCATTTTCAAAGCACAGAAATCTCAGTGTATCTGACTCCTCTGTCAAAACCATTTAAATTGTATCTTACAAATCTGAAGTCTGCCCCCAGCATGGTCTGATGGACCTGTGTACAGACCTGTGATATTGTTATCAGTTTAGCATGTATGTAATCGCTCAGCATGAATAACCTTGGTGAATATCATACAGAATTTCAATCTCAGACTCCAGGACACAGAAGGCATTTCTATGACTGGCCAAAATGTCATGGAGTTCTACAGTCTATTCCCCTGTTTCCAAACATGACCGCACCTACTTACTTTATGGCAGAAAACAAGGCTTTCCTAAATCTGAAAGATTTTTACTCAGCAAAACTTATAGGTAGCCTAAGTAAAATCTTACATATCTAAATGAAAGGTCAAACTTTGATTTCTTAAGGTACATATGGTTTTCACCCTAAGTGTAGCAAATTTCACTGGAGTTCCATTACCAACTGACTTAAATAATTTGCTAGATGACATAAAATTGCTGGTAATTACACTAGAAAGAGTAATTTTATGAACTTTTCTTGTACAAAGGCAAGTAAATTTAAGCTTTATTTAATATTTTGTTAGGGAAATTTTATATTAGATATACGATTTTATTTAAAAAATAAAAATTAGAAGAATATATCTTTAGAAGTAGGGAGTAGAAAAACTTGCTATTTACCAGTTAATTGGTATCACACAATAGAGATCTCATGTGCTGCTCCTTACACAACTAACTTTTCTGAGTTTAAATGATTTCAGGAAGACCCCCAAACCAAATGGCCTGCACACATCTAACCTATGATCTAGACTCCCCTCTCCCAAAATATTTTTCAAAAATAATGTTTCACAATCCTGAAAGAATTGGTGTCCATGGGATGCCAGATGTAAGGCATTTCACCTGAAACCTTATGTAAACTAATCCAAACCATTTGTTTCAGACATTTTCCTTGACACCAGGAGAGAGTTTTGGTCTTGGGTTTACATTTGCTTGAAGGACTAGCTTCTCTCAAAAACGGAAACATATGTGGGCATGATGAAGGCAAGAATTTGGAAGTTAGGCAAAGAAATTCTTTTGTTCTTTTTTAATCCTGTGTGTTTTTTCTTCACCTAAGCAATGGGTATATTAAATTTTGGTGACTTGTTTTCAAAAATGCAAAATTGAGTGCTTTTAGTATTATTTCCCAGGACAGAAACCTAACTTTAGTATCCGTAATTTCTTGACAAGTTGATGACAATTTTTAAAGAAAATTAAAGTGAAATCTCGGACACAGACTCACTGAAAAAAGAAGATAGAGGAATTATCACCATCATCATCATCATCAGGTGGGGTTTGAAGGAACTTACATCTATACATCATAAAAAAAGAATTATTTGGTTTCTAGCTGATGGGATCACAAGGAAAGTGTGATTGAAATGGCTAACAGCAGAAATAAATTAGATTCTTTTGCTCTATTTCACCTTTCACATAAACCCCTCGGCTCTGGATTTGTGCTTTTCTAAGTTGTTTACATAATGCATAGGCACACACTTTGTTTCAAGTTCATGGAAGAGCAGATGAGATGCCCTTACTTTAGGCTGAGCAAAGAGGAAATGCATTCCTCTTAAGAGCCTAAACCCAACCTAGCTGATTGTCTAGCATACTTATACAAACTGCCTGCTTTCAGGTTGATCCCCAAAAAGAAGGAACATATTTATCCAGAGGTGCATATTTTGAAGATTATAAAACTTTAAAAACAATCTGTTTCACATTTCAAAAGTCATTCCTTTTAATGCCAACAAAAGACCACCAAGAAAATAATTTTAGAAAATTTTCAAACTGCTTCCTGATATTTGCCACCAGGGTTAAAAAAAAAAAGACTTAACAAGAAAATTGTTTCTCCGGTTTTTGTTAATTAGTTTTTTAAAAGTTTGGAGAATATGAATTCAGCATGTTGTTGAATTATGTTACGAACTATACTAACAGATGCTGGCAATCCTTGTGTTTAGATATTGAAAAATAAAAAGGAAATAGGAATATTTATTAGAAATATTTTATATTCCTTCAATTTGGTTGTAACTGATATAAAGCTGAATAAAACCATGAAATCGAAAAAATATTTAATCATACTGAGAGAATGGACATTTTTTAAGTAAAATAAATGTTTGAACTTTAACAAAATTAAAGTGTTTGTTTAGAAAACAAATAAAAATAACTATTGCTCAAAATATTATGGTAGGGGTTGTCTTGATATTTTACTAACGTCTTAGATCTACAGAGTGCTTGACTTGACCTCCTACAACTTAAATATCTGAAATGAAGCAGGAGCAAAATTTAAAGGATGGTTGTCTTTTTGGTTTTTTAAATACTTCCTTTGGATTCTTCCCGTTTTTTTCCTTCAAGAATTTACCCTATTTTTCTACCTTTGTACACACAAACCAAGTGTTCACCAAATCAGACACCAAAAAGTGAGCACTGAACTACAGTTTACTTGTGCTCAGCAACCACAGCAAGTATTAACATTTTTATTAATTTTAATTTTTCCTGGAAACAAAACAAAACAAAACAAAGTCACCTGGGTCAGATCAGCAATCATTAAACGAAAAAGAAATAAATAATAGGTTAAAAATAGGAGGATTGTGTTAAAAGGAAGGAAGAAAGGACTACTCATAACCAAACTCTAGTCATCTCAAAAAAGAAATTTTTCCACACTTGAAATCTGATTCTAACAGAAAGCTTCTCCTTCACATTTGAAACAAATAATTCCAGCTTAAATCTACATTTTCAAGGAAGCCCCTAGCTTTCTGTATCTGCTTTCTGCCACTATTCCTTTACCTCATTGAGGTAAAAGTCAGTTCACATTTACGATTTTCCTCCCATTCTCACTGAAGCCCCTTGTACATTTTAGCATAATCTCAGAATAGTCAGTTGTTTTAGAAATGGCATATTTCAAATATCACCCCCTAGACTGAGAGATTAAAAAGATTTTGCCCATGTTTAGGGGAAATGAAGGTGTGTGGGCTCACTCTGCCCTTGCAGTTTTCAGCCCTTGCATTCTAGAAGGTTCTCCAAGAATAGGCTACCACACGGGTATCCAACCAGCAAGTCGAAGGAAAGCCCCCCTGCATTTTTGCCTATCTAGTTGTGGAACTCTTAATAAGCATGTTTCTAGGCGAATTTGCTCCTAACACAGCAATATTGGTACAATTTTGCTCACACCATCTTTCTAAGATAGATCTTATCCGTAATTATCAACCAACTCAACTGGTATTTAAATAGTGAATGGGGCAGGGAGCAGGGAGGAATAGGTCGCGCGTGAAACACTCTTTGGTGTAAAAGCAAATGCAGAAATCATGACCCGAGGGACAGAAAAATACATGCAAGGTCTCCCTCCCTGGAGAGAAGGTAGAATGCCAAGAGACATGGAGTCGCGACCAGCAATCGCGATATTCAGGCCGATGCCGCAATGGAGTGGAACTGGCCCACGACGCAAAGTGAGCCTTTTCCAGAGTCAAGAGTTACTCCCGATTTCAAAGTAAAATAAAAATAAAAATAAACAAACAAAACCCTTTGGGGGTAGAAGATGGCGGGGGGCGGGACGGCCTGAGGGAGGGTGGCCCGCGGCGGGCGGGCACCCAGGCACTGCCCTCCCAGCCCCCGAGGCGGTGGGGCCGGCAACGCCGAGGGGCCGCGCTCGTGCGCCCACCGCGCGAAGCCGGACACGCCGCCGCCGCCCGCGCCGCTCCCCGCCCGCCGGCCCCCGCCCCCGCCGCTTCCTCTCGCTCTCCCAGCCCCTTCCCCCACGTGTGGGTGACGTCAAAATTCCGCGAAAAAGCCGCGTGGTGGCTCCCCGAGCGGAGGCGCGACTCCGCCGCCCAGCGGCCCCCTCCCGAGGCTCCCGAGGGCGGCCGAGGGGCCGGGAAGGCCCGCGGCTTCGCCTCCGGGGAGGCAGGGCCCCGCCGACGGAGCCGGCCAGGCGCCCCCCCGCCCCAAATCTCACTGGGAAATTCATTTTTATAAAGTTAGTGCATTTCCAGACCCATTCTCGGCGGTGTAAGGCGTGTCCTACACGCTGAATCAGACAGGAAGAGGGGGAAGTTCGGTCTTTTTACTTTTTTTCCAGGGGAGGAGAGAGATGCTCGGTGGGCGAACAGACGGCAGGCGCACTGCCTCCGACCCGCGCTCCCCCAGCTGCCGCGCCGGCGCGCAGCCCCGTCTGACTGCCGCGCGCCCGCCCGGCCTGCGCCCCCACCGGGGCCGCGCGCCCCGGGGACGTGACGGGCGGGGGTCGGCGGCGAGAAGGGCCCCGGAAACTTATTCACACCTGGAATCGCACTGGCCAGGCTTCGAGAAGCCTCCCGTCAGCTCATTCCCACCCACCAACTTTCCCCTGTTTTCTTGTCGCCGACCTTTCCCTCTTTTCCTTTCACACATTTTTTTTCTAGTTTGCTCTTATTCCCTTCTTATTGCCCCCCAAGCCCTCTTTCTGCACTTCCTCCTGGTCCGTCCCGGGATTCCCGGGGCCCAGAGCCGGGACTGGGACACAACGCCATCTACTTTTAAATAACCGTCGGGTTTTCGGTTTTGGTGGTTTGACCACCCATCCCTTAAAGGAGAAATAAATTCCCAGTTCTACTCTTCGGGGGAGGTAGGGAAGGGCGTCGGCCCCCATTCCTGAGCCTGAGTTACTCCCCTCCCCCAACCCGCCTGACAGGCTCCACGCGGAGGTCGTGGGGCTTGAACTCCCGCGACTCCGAAGCCAGAAGGCGACCGCAGCATCACCTGGCTGGCCGGCACCCGCCAGGTGAGCTTGGGAGTATGTATGTGTGCTTAGTGTGACAAGTTCCTGCAGAAATGTGCCTATAAACACCCAACACCCGGCTGCACCCTGTACCTACAGGGTTTTGTACACTTTCCAACCGAAACTCCAAAACGCGAAGAGTCGGGAGTGGAGAGCCAACCAGGGAGGGAATAAAATCCAATAAAACTTGCCTTCGCATCATCGGTCCTACCAAGGGTAGGATTTTCCCCCCCTTTGAGTAGTGAAAAGGGGATAAAAAGAACCAACATTCTCCCCCCCCCCCCCCCCCCCGTTTTTACTTCAGAGCCACAGCACAGACACTTGGTTTTTCTCTAAAGGTAAATCTACACTCAAAGAAAACGCGCACTTTTGCCCAGGAGGCAACGTGCACTCCCCCCGCGTGCTAGGTGGAGAGCTTTTTACCAAAGCAAAATCAAGGTTTTTAACACATGGCTGGAGTGGCGACCCGAAGGGAACACTGGGTTTCCAGCCCGAGCCTCCCAGAGACACCCTGCCGGCCTCCGCACCCTCTGGCGCCCAACCCCACGTGCTGGAGACTGAAACAGAACTGGGGGACAGACTCGTCGCGAAGCTGATGTTCAGGAGCAGTCCGTCATAGGAAGGGGAAGTGAATGAGGGAATTGGCAAAGGCGAGTCTGCCACGCGGGAAGCGCCCGAGCCCGCGGGTCTCGGGGAGTTGAGAAGGGGGATCCGCCCGCGCCCCTCCCCTCAGCAGCTCCTCGGCCCCGCGCCGCCCCCCGCCGGAATTTCTCTGCAAAAGCCAGATTGCAGCTGGGGTAGGGGTAGGGGCTGGGGCGACGGGAAGGAGCCAGAGGGCCGGAGACTTGAGGGTTCGCCACCCAGGCTTTCTCCCCAGGGTGGGCGAGGCGGGGAGGACGACCACCCTCCTCTTCCCCACCCCTCCAGAAACCCAGGGCTGGGGATGCTTTCCCTGCCTGGAGGAAGAGAGAGAACCGCGCTGGGTTAGTTATCAAGTGATGTCAAGAGGCTGCAAGCGCTTGCCAGTTTCAGCCCTTGCCTGTCGGGGTGTAGATTTATGTTTTAAAAATACCTCTTGCACGCCCCCCTCCCCAGCTTTCTTTGATCTGTTCAAAGGTGGCAGAGGTTAAGTTTGAGTATTTCCTTTATGGGGGTCTTAAAATGTAAGTTAATGTATTTACCCGGAGTGACTCAAAGGGTTGAGTCAGGAAGTCCAAGTTGAGTAAAATCAATAGGTGATTGTGAGGGACCGACTCTATTCCGAGGAACACTGTACTCAGCCCGAGTGTCATCACTTCGAGTTTGTCACTGCCGAGCCTTTCATTTTGAGTTTGCAACTTGGGTTTTTCAGGGAGCTTTTTTTTTTCCCCGAAACCTAATGGCTTCTACAGCAATTAGACATTTTCCTCGCCCGCCCCTTCCCTCCCCTTTCTTTCTGTACAGTAGATTGGACACTAATTCCCTCGCTATTGATAAGGTTGGAGGAGCCCCAGTCTCTCCCCAGCCTCGCCCGCCTGTCCCCGCTCTCCCTCCGCCCCGCCTTGGCTTCCTTTTGATGTAGCAGGGAACTCGTCCTACTAAGAAAAAAAAAAAGAAAAAAGAAAAAAAAAAAAAAAAGAAAGAAAGAAAAAAAAAGAAAAGAAAAAAAAGTAATCTGCCCGGTAACAATCAGCGCGCAGTAGCAGGAGCCTCAGAGCTATTGGCTATGCAAATAGAGGGAGGGGAGAGGGCGCCCCAAACTCTTACACACCCTTTTAAAGTGATATCCCCTCCCCCCACCCCTTCCGCCCCACCCTCACTTAGGGGCTGGCCCCCGGCCTGAGTTAATCGCTAGCACCTCAGGTTTATTCACTCCCCGCCTTCTCTGCGCCACCACCCCCTCCGTTCAGGGAACCATGTGAGCAGCGCTCAGCCCCCCCCCCCCCCCCCCCCCCCCCGTCCACACTTGCTCTCTACACCCCGGTTCGGGCCCCAGTTCTCGGTAAAGGAGGCAACGCCGGACTCTGTGTGGCCAGGTCCCCGACCCACGCCATGCTCATTGCACGTGCCAGCCCGGCCAACACACTGGGATGCTGGGCACACTCCCCTTCCTCCTAAAGCGAAATAACCCTGAAAGTCAAGGTGGGGGTGGTGAGAGGAAGGAGGTGAGGAAACGCCACCATATCCCTTGTGAAAGCAGCCTTTACCCGAGGATGCCTGTGAGCACGTGTCAGAGCCGGCTGCGCGGGCAGCGCCTCCAGCGCAGTCCGGCTCCCGGGTAGAAAGCCTGGTTGGCAAGCGATGCGTGAACCCGAGGGGTCTGCGAGGATGCAGACGAAGCCCCGGGAGTGGAAGTCGGGGGGGCCTCCCAGGAGAGGAAGGGATGGTGTTCGCAAAGGGGAGAAAGGGGGAAGCCAAACCTACTCCCTCCTTCGCCCCCACCCTCCGCACCCCTCCCCCTCCCGGGCTATTTCCTAGAAAGCTGTATCAGTGTGACCACGCTCCGCGCAGACACCTCGGGCGGCTTGTCAGCAGATGCAGGGCCGAGAAAGTGGCTTTTTCCTGCGTGGCCAGTGGCCGCGGAGGAACCGCTGGCAGCCCTGCCTCCGGCCTGCTGCAGCCCCGGGCGCCTCGCCGTGTCTCCCAATGGCGCCTGTAGCGCCCCCAAGAACAAGATGGTTTTTGCTCAGGGTCACATTCTACCACGTCGGAGAAGCCGCCTCCTCCCTTCTATCACCCCCCCCCCTTTCCTCGCCACACATTGTCTGTGTGTGTCTGCTGGGTCGGGGGTGCAGGAAGAACGTTATATAGGTCCCTTTAACTAGGCTTTTGAAACAGCTTTGAAATGATCAGGAACATAAATTCCAGTGACAAAATCTTTATCTCTGGGTCTGCGAGGTCGCAATTTTCTAAAATCGCACTCCTTATTTTCCACTTAAGGGATCTATTTCTACATTTTTGGAGCCCACCCCATCTTCAAGTTATCTCCCCATAATTTCTGGATCTTTAATACATGCATGGGCAGAAATGATAGAATGAGTTCTGAAGAAGCCAGAGTTGGAGGGTCCTTTTTTGGTATGATGCATCTACAGAGTGTGCGAAATTCAAGGGAATAAATAGGAATCGGTGTTTTTTGTGGGTTCCCCTATCCGGGGCCCCTGGCATGCGGGACTGGATGGAGGGAGAGGGCCTCGGAGAGCTGAGGAGGGGTGGAGGGGGGAGCGGGGGACCGCGTTTGATGTTAGGCCGGGCCAGCTGCTGTTCTCCTTAATAACAAGAGGGGAAAGGAGAGAGGGAGGGAGAGATTGAAAGGAGGAGGGGAGGGACACGAGGGGAGGGAAGGGGAGGAGGAACCAGAGAGGGGAGCGCAGCGAGAGGGAGGAGAACTGCCCAGCCAGTTTGCGTCACTGCCTCGCAGAGCAGAAGAAGAGAGCGAGCTGGGGAGAGCGAGACAATTTGGAGGGGAGGGCAGGCAGAGTCAGCAGACCCGCGGCTCTCCTCTTCCCATCTCCCATCCCCTTTCTCTCTTCTTTTGCTCCCTTCTCTGCCCTAACTTTTCTCCGAAAACCCCAATTAGCCAAAGGAAGGAGGCACGGGGAAACTCTTTCCCCTCCCCCCTCCAAAAAACTTTTCCAGTCCGGAGAAAGCAGGGGAGCGAGCGGGCACCCGGCTGGCCATGGAGCTGCTGTGCTGCGAGAGGGACCGTGTGCGCAGGGCCGTTCCCGACGGCAACCTGCTGCACGACGACCGCGTCTTGCAGAACTTGCTCACCATCGAGGAGCGCTACCTTCCCCAGTGCTCCTACTTCAAGTGCGTGCAGAAGGACATCCAGCCCTACATGCGCAGGATGGTGGCCACCTGGATGCTGGAGGTAAGTCTGCAGACAGACGCTCTGTCTGTCCCCACCTGCACTGTCGCCCTCTCCCCACGTAGGGACCCCCAAACTGGGAGAAGATAGCCTCTGCGTCCGCCTCCCTGCTCCTGTGAGTGAGGTTACCCCGCGCCCTTTGGCGAGACGCGTGGCCTTATTTCTATTCCTTGATGGATACAAGAGTGACTGGGGGAGGGGGAGGGGAAAGAGGAGGAAAATGTGGGCGAAGCGAGGCAGTCCCGGGGTGGGGGTGGGGGAGCATCCCGCGCGCGTGTGCCTGCATGTGGCAGCTTCTTCTTCCCACCCCCATTCTGACCTGTCCTTTGCGAAGCCGCGCCTGCTTTCGGTGCAGTTAAGAATGTTGTAGGACTGTGAAATCGGGACCCAGAAGTAAAAAAAAAAAGCAGCCCCCCAAAAGGCCAGAGCAAATTCCTCCTAACCTCAGGTCCCCGCATGTGGTCACGACTCCGCGTTGGCACTTAAGGGGGGAGGAGGGGGGAGGAAGGAGGGAGGGGAGGAATGGGGAATTTAGTAGCCCCGGAAGTCACATAGCAGAAACGTGTGTTTTAGGGGTGCCCAAAAGAACCACTGCTTTACCCTTGCTCCAAAATCTTTACCGAGAGCAAGCCGTGTGCCCACGTATGCACAGCCCTGGACCTGCCGTGGTTTCGCCATGTTGCTTTGCAAAACTCGGGTTGGGAAAGCTGAAAAACATCGCCCGTTCCCCCTCGCACCCCGTTATCGCGGCCACGCCGCTTCTCACAGTGCCCTCGCCCCCAGCCCCCACTTCGCGGTGGTTACTTACAGTTTGGCTTTCCCGTGTCCTCGGTGCGGAGATTGGGTGGGGTAGGAGGGGGAGGAGGTGTGTATAGGGGGGATATTGGGGCACCCCTAAAGGAGAGATCAGAGTCCCCGTGCCGCTCTCCAGCGGCTCCCGGGTCCTCGACTGTCCCTGCTCGTCACCGTGCCCCCCGGTTTCTGCCCTTGTGGGCCGCAGGCGGACACTCCCGCCGCGGCTCTCACCCCTCCAAATTTCCCCTCGGGATCTAAAGCCCCAGGGGTCTAAGAACAGACCTTTCCAGCACCCGAAACCTCCGTTTCGGGAAGCCTGGATCCTCTTTGGGGTTTTCACGCCAAAAGGGCTTTTCTAGAATATTTCCTCGATTTTTAATTATTTTTTGAAACCGTCCCCCCTGGCTCCGGCTCCAGCCGCCGCGGCTGCGGCGCTCTTCCTCCTCTCCGCCCTCCCCCACCCGTCCCCACCGCTCCCCACCCACCCCCCCAATAGCGGCGTCTGGACCGCGGGGACCCCCCGGGACATTTTTTCCAATTGTCGGGAATGATAGAGAAGGGTCTGGGGGTCCGGATGGGACCAAAAAGAAGACCCTTGGAGCTTCCAGAATATTTTTATTGATTTTTTGAAAAGATGACGAAATCCAAAAAAGAGAGTGAGTGAGTTAGAGTGAGCGAAGAAGTGAGTGGCCAAAGGGAGCGGCGTGGAGCTGCGGGCGGTCGCTGCGCAGTTCTTTGCCTCCCCGTTTGGGTCTTTAATTCACCTCTTTTTGTTTGTTTGTTTGTTTGTTTGTTTCTTTTCAGGCTTCTCGGGAATACCCCAGCACGGACGGGCTATTTAGACTTAGCCCAATTTCCTCATCTTTATTCCTATACTCTACTCCCCTCCCCCATCCACAAAAAATTAATTTTTTTTGTAATTTCCATAGGTACCCATCTTTTTTTCATTTTTCTCTCTTTTCCTGATAATATTTTCTGCCCCTCCCGCCGACTCCTTCCCACGTTGTAGGTCTGTGAGGAACAGAAGTGTGAGGAGGAGGTCTTCCCGTTGGCCATGAATTACCTGGACCGTTTCTTGGCTGGAGTCCCAACTCCTAAGACCCACCTTCAGCTTCTGGGTGCTGTCTGCATGTTCCTGGCCTCCAAGCTCAAAGAGACCATTCCTCTGACTGCCGAAAAGTTGTGCATTTACACCGACAACTCCATCAAGCCTCAGGAACTGCTGGTAATGACTGTCCCCTTTCTCCCTCCCTTTTACCAGGTCCCCTTGGAGCTGTGTCCTCACCCTCTCCTGGCCTCTTAGCTTCTACTCATGGTTCTCCGAACAAATTCTTAGGATGCAGAATTACCCACCACTGGAATGTGAATGTTCACACTTATGAGAGATTTTTATTTTAATAAGACATTTTTATGTGTGTGTTCCCATTGTGTGCAGGACACTGTGCTAAGTACTAAGGCAACATCCACGAATAAGATCCTCAGGAAGATTTGCATTGGTGAGGTTCATTAGCAGCTGAGTGTGCGAGTGTGTGTGTGTGTGTGTGTGTGTGTGTGTGTGTGTGAGCGCGTGAGCGCAGGGAATATCATAACACTTTAATAAAATCCCAAATTCTCAATCACTGAATTCTGAGAAAATAGTCTTACTGCCCACATGATAGGACTGTGTTCACATGATAGGACTGTGCTGTGGTGTGTCCCCTAAGAACTTGGGAGTTCAAAGGTAGTACCTTTTATAGCTATAAAGTCTCAAGATATCTGCACATAATAGCTGTTCACTAAATATTAGCTCACTGACTTTTGAACAAAGTCAAAATGTGGTCCTCACTGAAGGAATCTGAGACATGGGTTCCTGCCTCCAATGGGACTGTGACCTCTACAAACACAGGGGTCCTGCCTTTACTGGTTTTCTGCCAGCAAACCTTTCCCCCACCCAATCTAACTCTTTTTCCCTGCAGCTTCACACTTAAAACGTCCACTTTGCAGCAGTGGAATGGTAGAGTGGCCCACCTTCAGCAGTCTGCCCACCTTTCTCTACTGTTTAGAAAAAGGCCCCCTCCTCCCACCGGTTCCCCCTCCTTACTGGCAAGGCCTTCACAAAGTCCACAGGGCTGGCTGGCTGCTAGAACTGAGCTCTTTGTGAGAGGAGGCTTTCCTTTCTGGGGCTGTGCTGCCATCTAGTGGCAGACATGTGCAAGGGTGGGGGAGGAATTGCCGAGAATGTAGAGGGGCCTGAATGACTTCACCTTTGAATTGCTGCCAGATTTCAGCTGCTGCTGGTTTGGTCTGAGAGGCCCAGAAAGGTGCTTTCTTTTGGGAGATCTGCTTCCTTTAATAATGGTACAAGATGAGTGGTTTATACTCAGATTCCCCTGTGAGAAGGAAGGGCTGGAATTTCAAGTCATTGTGGAAGACATGGCTTGTTAGAAATCTACCAGGGATTTTGTTTTATCCCAACACTCTGTAAAAAGCCAAGGCCGACTTTAGAGTTTGTAAAGAAAAAAATTGTTAGAATTAGCAACCAGTCTGTTTTTCTCACGGGAGACCAGGAAAACGCATCTTTCATGTGGTCCATTTGCTTCAACGTGATGGTGGACTAAAGCATTCTTTGACACCACATTTTTTTTTTAGGACCAGCCAGGCTAAAATTACATTTCTCCAAACATGCCTTTTCCACTCCTCTTCTCTTGATCATAAAAGTTGGGGTCTTGAGGAGTCCTTGTATTTTGCAACTGAGGAAGCTGAGCCCCCGGAAAGGAACCAGCCCAGGCCTGCGGCCAGTCAGCCCTGCGGGAGCAGGAGCAGCGTGGGCTCTGGCTGCCGGCCTACCAGATGCCAGGGAGGCGGCATTCCTAGGGAACAGGAGGGCAGGGGACATCACGAGCTGGGTTCCGCCTCCCGTGCTTCTGACCATGACCAATACAGAGGCCCATATGCCCTCCAATGACACGTTTTTAAGGTGTTCTTTTTTGGCTTTTTTCCCTTTGAACACAATTCCCCAAAAGTCTCTCAATAAGGGGAAAAAGCAAGTTCTTTTTACTCGGTGGGCTACTGGTGAAAGGCCCAAAAGAGAGAGGGTTGCGTTATCTCCCTCTTCAGCATTTGTACCAAGAGATTCCGTGACCCTGGACAGGCACTTTCCCCTCACCCTGAACCACCTCCAGGTGCACAGTGAGATTGCTCATGACCATCCTAGTCCTTCAGTCATGATGGCAAAGGCCTGTGAAACATTTGGGTGAAACATGGCGCTCAGCGGCTGGGTGTCACTGCCCCGAGATGTCTGCATTTGTGTCATGGGGAGAGTTTTAACGGCAGAGAGAAAAATGGCACTTTTTGGCACCAACTGCATGCAAGCTAATTGGTTGCCAAGGATTTGCGCCAAAGAACCTTATTTTGAGCTTTATCTGTGTGCATCATTTTTCCGTGAGGATTAAAAAGACTTACCCCAGTGATGGAGACATACACAATAAATTACTTCCAAAGGACCACAATGACCTTGGCAGCATCTTACTGTAGACTCAACTTTCTGAGCGGGTGGGCAGCAGCATTGCACGGAAGTCAGGGCTGGGTGGGGGTGGGGGTGGGAGAACTGGAGAGGAAAAGAAATAGGAAAGTGGAATCTTGGCAACTGCTACGTGGGCTCTCATTATTTTCAGCGTAGCCTGACATTTGAAGCATAAGAAGAGCCGTCAGCCACTTCAAAGCTTTAGGGACACTTTGACAAATGGGCAGCCTTACAATCCAGCAGCGTCCTAATGAGCATCATTAAAACTGTCTGGATCCCAACCCCCCCAATCCCCGCAATACCAGGTCAGCCTGTGGGTTTTATACTCTTCCCTCCCGCCTTCCCCACCAGGAGTGGGAGCTGGTGGTGCTGGGGAAATTGAAGTGGAACCTGGCTGCCGTCACTCCTCATGACTTCATCGAGCCCATCCTGCGCAGGCTGCCCCAGCCCAGCGAGAAGGTGCCTCTGATCCGCAAGCACGCGCAGACCTTCATTGCTCTGTGTGCCACCGGTAGGAGCAGGCAGGGTGGAGGGGGGGGGGGCAGACTGGGCTTGGGGCTGAGGGGAGGAGGGGTGGTCCGGAGTAATCTAGAGTCCAAGGTTTCACTCCTGGGCTGTTTTTTCTTTATGTGAGCTGGCATAGTCTCTCTTTCTCTATTAAACTCATAAATGGTTTATGAGGACAGGTGTGGTAAGGAGAAAATATAGTGCCTATTAAAATATTCTTTATGATGTCTAAAGTGCTCTTTGAAGATTATATATACTATTCTCTGGTTGTGTTTAAATCTCTAATCTTTTGAGGAAAAGGATGGCTTGGAGATAAGCCCAAGAGGAAATTTAGGGGTGGGGGCAAAGGCAGGTGAAAGGAATGCTGTCAAGATAAACACACTGCCGGTCCTGGTAAGTGGTAAGGGCGTCCAGAGGAATTCTTTCTACTGGGGGGCACTTGTTGCCTCCTGGCTGTTCCCTGTGCCAGGTGCGGGAGTGAACCTGGTCCTCTTTCAGCAAGGACTCACTTTCTGAGCACCGGATTCTGACACCCTCCTCCGTGCCTGCGCTGCTGTTTGGACTTCCATCCCTGCTTCAGTAAAGCAATGGCAACTGGCTTTTTCATGTTGAAACCTTTTACCCACCATGTTAATTCCACAGTTGATACATAGTTCTTACTGGCCCATTTGCTTTGCATTTTCCTAATCAACTAAAGGCAGTGTGGTTTGATACTGTCTCATTAAATTGAACCTTGGCCAGGTTCAACTCTTTTTTTTCTTTTTTCTTGGCAATATCCATGGGAGAGAACCTGACCCTTAATCGTGCAGGAATGAGATGTCAGGAATTCATATTTTCACAGAAATGTTAGGTAAAGATCTGACAGGTCTTTTGCCAAGAGTGGAGTTCAGCTCAAGTATGAATTACTTAGGTGGGACTCCAAGAGGTTAACTTTTTCAATAACTTGTTACATGTACAGACTATCCTATAATATGCAATAGTGTATATGATCAGTGTTCACAGTCAAACTGTCAGGCTTTGATACTCACCTTCTGCTGCCTTGGACAGGTGACGAAACCTCTCAGACTCAGCTTCTTCATGTGCAAGGCATGTTTCACTGCCTTTTTGGGGTGATTAGTAAAATGATAGCCAGAAGGAGGATATGCAAGGAAGTACTGGTCAACCAGTACTGGAATGTGTAAGACAATGCACCATGATACTAATTGTGAAAATGCCACCATCTCCAATGTTTACTGTTCCAACTAAGGGGTATGATTGCTTTTCCAGCTGCCCTCATCCGTTCCAGTGGGACTGCTGGGCCAGCCTTCGCTGGCTTGACTAGAGTCTGTGCCACCCACATTTGAGTCCAGGGCTCAGGATTCCTTTCTCGGCTTTTCTTTGGTCCTTCCCTTCCAGGTCCCAGCCAGTCCTCATGGTGTGCATGTGTGCTCTCTGCCCCCTTGTGAGGTAGTTTGCAGCCCTTCCTGCAGAGCCATGGGGCCGCTCATCAGAGCTCCCGTGGAGTGTTGCTGCTGTTAGACAGTAGCTGTTCTTTTGCTTTTTCCCTTCTGCTGTCTGGCTGGGGCTCTAGAGGTCAGGTCTTACTGACTTGTCATTGTGTCTCCCAGGCCTAGCCGTTTCTTTCTTCTCCCTTGTCAGGATTCACTGGGGGCAAGGGGGGGTGTCAACCAGTCTTTTCTCCTTTGGCATTAGGAGGGCTGACCCCGACTTGAAGCTCCCTTGTTGCCCAGCTGTTGATAGCCAGAGTTCTACTTTGACCTTGTCCCTTGACTGACAGATCTTTGGGGGATCTGTTCACTCATTTCCCCTGTCTGATCTCTGATTGGGGTAGGCTGGTGGGTGGAATTACCCGGGCCTGGGCAGAGCCCCAGATTCTGTAAAGACCGTTTTCTAAAATTGGGGTCCCCATCCCCCACTCTTGGCCTTCTTACCCAGATCCTTGGGGTGGCTGCCAACATTGGGGCCAGAGTAGGGAGCCTGGGATTCAGGGAGTGAGGACAGAGGTCTGGGGGAGGCAGAGGAAGTCATGACAATTGCCTTTTGGGAGCCTTGAGCTGGCTTTGGCAAGGGATAGGGACGACAGGAGAAAACACTTCTCACCAAATAATAAGGCTCAGGTATGGAGTGGTCAGAGTAGAGGGAGGTTCTCAGAAGTGTTCTGGGTCTGGGAAGGGTGTTCCTATCTCTTTCCCTGATCTGCCCTTGAGGTGATATGAATGACTGAGTCATAACAGAATCCCCACTGTGTGGAGGTTTATGTTGTCAGAAGGACAATATAAAAGCCAAGGGCTGCTTTTCTTGGAGGAAATGCCATCTAGTTAAATGGGATTCAACAATCTGGAGCCAGGGTGTGACAGATGGGTGAGTGCCTCGGACTGCCTGGTAAGGAGCAGGCGCATGGTAACTGAGAACCACAGGTAGGTGACATGGAGAGAATGGGCTGCTGATGCATCACCCCTCCTTCCCCCCCAGGGCTGGGTCTTCTGCCGCGGAGCTGAGGAAGCACCAGTGGCCAGGGTCTGGAGGCCCACGGGGGTCTGGAGGAGATCTCGGTCACCAGCACTCAGGCCGTGTGGCTCGTTCATGGGGAGCTGGTTGTGAAAGAGCTGGCAGGGCTGTGCTGCTGCGGAGAGTGTGTGTGTGAAAGGGGAAGGGGGGGGGGGCAGCGGGCCGCGAGGGCGGAGCGGAAAGAGGCCTTCCTTCCTTGTTGGCACTGAAGGCGAAGGTGGGTGCAAGACAGAGAGGTGCCCTTCTCTTCCCTGCTCAGCCCAAAATGGCCCTGGGAGAGAGAGCCTCTCACTAATTTCTCTGAGTTGTCCTGGTCAGACGGGTCATGGGGGTGAGGGAAAGGCCTTCCTGCCTACTAGGGCCCAGTATTCCTTCCCTAGAGCTCTGAGCTTGTGGAAGCAGAACTGAGCCTCACCCCCACCCCCAGTTATGGCTCTAACGGTGGAGTCCCCCAGGTCTGCACACCAAGCAAGGAGACCATTTGAGATGGGGATTGCACTCCTTGTTGGGAGATTCTTGATGCATGAAATCATGCTCAACAGATGGCTCCAGTTAGTCTAGAAGAGCCAATG
Organism: Saccopteryx leptura; assembly: GCF_036850995.1. NCBI lineage: Eukaryota > Metazoa > Chordata > Mammalia > Chiroptera > Emballonuridae > Saccopteryx > Saccopteryx leptura. The sequence continues at coordinate 115,669,906 of NC_089504.1, forward strand.
GAATTTGAGTTTGAAGCTGATGTAGTTGGGGGCGGGGTGCTTAGCCTCCACCCATGACACCCCACATCTGCCAGCTGTTTTTGCCGGGGAGCCCGATGTCAAGGTGCTCCGCTGAGCTCTCTGTGAAGCACAGGAGAGCCCCTCTCTGGGTCCTGTTCCCAAGGACTGAGCCCGTGATGACGATAACCATGTGCTCTCGCAGTCCTCCTAACTTGACCGAAAGGACTGTCCATCTCCAGGTCCAATGATAGGAAGGCAGTGGAGGCCCAGAGATGGTCGATGGCTTGGCCCCCAATCCAGAAAGGGAGGTTTGCCTTCCTGGTTGCCAGGAAGGAAGAATGGAAACCACCTTTCCAGCCGTGAGCCTAGCTGCCTCTACAGCTGAAAGGTCATGGGGCTGAGGGGAAGTGGTGAGTGGAACCCGTAAGAAGAACCCAGAATCTTGGTTCTGTAAGTGCGACCTGTGGGGACAGGCAGGGTGACTTGGGCCATCTCACTTCCTATCTGGCTGTCAGATGAATGAGGAGCAGGCTGCTTGACATTGTCCAGCCGCTCACACCCTCCTGCTGCCCACCTAGGCCTGGGGAGTTAAACGGGCATTAGCATGTCATGGCAGCCCTGCCCCACAGGGATGGGGTGTGCCGAACCGATTCTGAGGGTGGGTGTTAGGTGAGGTGTGAGCACCTTGGGTTTTGGCCTTTTCAACTTTCCTCTGACTGTGGGCTGAAGGAGGGGGTAGGGGAAAGAGACAAGAAAATGCCTGATGGGGTCCACTGTTTCTCTTCAGCTACCGAACAAGTGGCTCTCGCCCCCTAGTGGTGATCAGAAGCAAAGCAGTCACTCTTGTACTTCAAGGCTTTGGCCACTGGAGCCAAAACCATCCTGCTAATAAATTTACCTGCAAGGCCACGGAATCTGTGGTTTTAAATCAACTCACAAAAATTAGGGGATATTTCCAAATGAATATGAAATGTTAAAAAAAAAAGAAAGCATTTGATTTTTTTTTATTAAACAAGAACATCAGAAAAGCAAACTATAAGTCAAAGAAAATTGATTATGCAAATGAGATGCAAAACCAACTTTTATTTCATTGGTGAAAATGCACGATACAAAAGGCTGAAAGTACTGGACTATCTGCACGGTCTCTGATCCCCTAATTTTTGTGGGCAGTATATTTAGCTCATAACTCTTTCTTCAGTGAAATCTTATCAAGAAGTACGAATACCAACCTGACAAATAAGAGCACATCTCACTGCCCTTGCGAGGTGAAGGATTCCAGTGAGGCTCCAGCAGGTCTGGGGTGTCCTTGGGTGGTTAGGCAGCTTGTGCCAGTCATACCACTCACTGGTGCCACGGCTAGGACTAGTACCCATCTCTTTGACCCTTGAACCAGGGCTCACTCTTCTGGGCTTTTCTTCTACTTATGTATTCCTTAGTGAGGTGTGGGAGATGAACTTGAGGAGTATTCACCTTCTGGTATCAGTTATAAGATCCAGACTCCATAGTCTTGATCTTAAACCCAGGCCCAGCATTAGACATTAGACGTTAGACAAGTCACTTAACCTCTCAAGGTTTCATTGAGTCACCAGTACAAGGAAATGTTTTGAGGTAGTTGAGTTTTACATTGTCGTTAATACTTCCCCACCCCCTACCACACGGCCGAGCAGGCAGATGGCATCAGAGCTGTCGGTTCACCTGTGGAGCTGGAGTCCCCTCGGGTGTGCCCCTTGCCAGGAGGGGGAGGTTGTGCCAGAGGCTTCTAGTGTGTGAGCATTATCCTTGGCTCTGGGTGGAGCACAGAGGAATGGATACGCACCACACTGAGAGGGGAGGGGCCACCTTCCATCTTTCATTTATTGTATGTGTGGGACCCCTCTCAGTTCCCCTGTGCGGCCTCAGTTCCTCCCACTCCTGACAGACCAGCAGGAGGTGTTAGGGACTTGATGAGGTCATTTCTGGAATACATGCACAGGTGATAGTAAAGGATTCCCCAGGTAGCCCGGAGCCCTCGTTCTCCCCAGCGTTGGCATGCTCGGCCTGCTCTCACTCCGCGTCTGCTTGCAGTCGGGTCCAGGGATGCGGGAACCTTTCCTTCACTCCTGCTAAAGGCCTCCGGCAGTCAGAACTGCCTGTCATATCCACAGGAGGTTGCAGCGGTAAGGACAGTGGTGGTGATGACAGTGATGGGGGTGGTGGTGACGGCTGACACATTGCTCATCATGAACCAGGCTCCACGCTTTTATGTGCATTATTTTAGTTAGTCTTCAGAACAACTCTATGAGGTGGGTATAAAACTGTTACCCTTATTTTCAGGTGAGAAAAGAGGCTCAGAGAGGTCAGGTGACTTGCCCCTCTTGGCACAACTGTAGGTGGTAGGACATCAGCCTCCATGCATTCCACCATCCAAGTCTTAGAGTTTCTTGACTCTATTGTCCAAATCCTACCCATCTTCTTGGAAAGTCCTCCTAAGTGTCTCCAATGCTTCTGTCCCCTTATATACCTCCTTTTCTTGAGAAGTTTCTTTAGAAGGTTCCCATGTGTACACCTAGTCATTTGGGATGCACCATGTTGTACCATGTACTCTTCAGCATTTTGGGGAACCATCCCCGATGACTGGAATGGGAAGGAGCACATTGTAATAACTCAGTCTGAATGGACCACTGGCCAGGTAATTGCTTCTCATTCTGCTACAGATGAAGTAGGGGGTCTCAGGAAGTCACAAACATCGCTCCTCCCCAGGTGGGCACTGAGGGTAGAGATAGAAGAACGTCACCCTGAGTGTGCCTTCTGCACCAAGGTACAACTTTCTGGAATTCTTGGCCAAGAGACTTAAAAGATTTCTGAGAAATTTTTACTTGGTTTTTATTTAAATAATACTAAAAGAATTTACAAAATTTTCTTCCTTCCACCTAATGCTAGTGACAATTTATATACACTTTCTATGTATGCTCCTAGTTCATCCTTATGCATATATATACTATGTATATGTGTGTGTGTGTGTGTGTGTGTTGTAATATTAGTACCCAGAATGTTTTTCTATGCCCCCCCTACCCAAGAGGATATTGTGAGCATTTCTTCAGAAATGGCTGAAGGGGTAGAACTTTACATGGGTGAGCATGGATCCTTAGAGCTAGTCCAAGGACACGACCCTGCAGATGTTTCCTTCTCCTGTCTCTCTCTGTGCTGTTCCCCCTCCCAGCAGGGGGCGTCCCTGTGGTGGTGGTGGGCAGCCCCTGGTGCCTAGCAGAGGGAGCTGCCTTGTGACTGCAGGTGGATGAAAGCCAGGCTACAGTCTGTTGTCTCTTCCTTGCTTTTTTCCTTGGGAGTTGTTTGTATTCCAGATATTTGAGTAAAAGCTAGCCTGAGGTCTTAAAACTTTTAAACCTTGAAGGAAGAAATACATTTTATAACAGGGCTCAGGAGACAGACGTACATCAAACTGATACAAAAGTTTATCAAAATGGTGTTTACTCTTCCCACATGCACTACTTCCTGATACTTTGTCCTCTTATGTTCCATTAAACAGCAACCAAATGTGCTGGTAATGCCCCACTAATGAATTTCATGACCCATTAATGAGTTGCAACTGGAAGATAGAAAAATGCTGATCTTAATTTCACACCCTCCCCCCATCCCGTACTAGACAAATGAGATTCCAGGGATAGAGGGAGGAAGTGACTTATTAAGGTCCCATACTCTGAACCTGACATTTTAGTGCTAACATTGCCTCCTGTCTGACTAGGAGGAGCTGGCCAGCTGCTCCCTCCAGCCTGTAGAGGACACTGGTCTGCTGCTGTAGAGGGTGGCGGTGGGCAGTGGCCAGCCTGACCAGCAGCTCCTCGCTGTGGGAGTCCTCTACCCAGTCTGAGCTGTCAGGAGGCATCCATGCTTGTGCACATAGTACTCCCGATTCCGGGGGGCAGGGGACAGTGTCCCCAGGACTCCCCACAGTGTTTTCCTAGCAAAACAAGAAGGAAATACAGTCCTGGGGAACTCTAGTGCCTGATGCACCCAGGACCACCTAGATATAACTCCTGGCTTCCAGAAGTTAGTTAATTTGCTAAAAATAAAAGTTGGTTTTACATGCAGAGGGACAAACAAAATTAGACATGTATGAGGTGAGCTTCTCGATCTGCAGCCTGAGTTGGGGAAGAGGAGGCAGGGCTATCCCCCTGCCCTTCCCTGGCAGATGCTCCCGGCCAGCCCTCTGTGGGCCCAGGGCCATGGACTGGCTCTTCTTTGCATTGTGAATGTCCCAGGGGGAAGCTAATGAGGTAACTGGGCAGAGAAACACTCCTGTGACCCCATGTGGACGAGACCTACAGCAGAGCAGCAGGCAGGGAGGCTGGCTGTGTGAGCGTCCATGGGGATGAAGAGGGCACTGGAGGAGCTGGTGGCCAGCAGGCTTTGGGCAGAACAACATAATATATGTCCCTCAAAAGGGAGGAGTGGTGAGTGGGCTAAGGAAAGAAAGCCAAGGAGAAAGAAACGCCGCTGGCCTGCCGCGTTCGAGGGATTCGGCTGAGGCGGGAGGGAAGTATGTGCGTGGTTCGGTGGTCCAGCAGCGTTTCCAAGAGCAGCACTGACTTGGTGCTGGCCGGTAGGTTACTGCTGGAAATGCTTCCCCAGACAAGGTTCTAATCGGGCATTGTGTAGGAGGAAGGGGAAATACTAGGTCAAACTGTTTCTGAAGGTTCAACCTAATGTTTTACGTTGCAAGTTGAAATGCAACCCATGTCTTCCGCCACACGCGCCACCTCCCACTTCTACACACAGCAGGTTCACTGGAGTGATGCTGACCCCAGAGATAGGACACTGGGGAAGATTTGCCGCACTCCAGGGACTGTTCCTAGGATGAGTGAGGAAACGAACCTCTTTAACTTACCAACACAGGACAGGGATGGCGCAGTTTAGATGCTCAGAAGTCTCGGTTTTCTCCCCTACGACACTAGGGTAATAACTGTTGTACCTTCTGTGGCTGATATATGGTCTCTCTCCCATGATGGACAGAGCCGTGGTGAGTGATCTTGGCCGCCCAGCCTCTTTGGAGGAGGGCTCGGAGGAAACCAGGGTTTCCAGGCCCCGCAGCGGACCCTCTCCTACATGTGCTTCTGGAGGTGCAAGGGGAGGGGGCTGGGCCCTGCAGATCCACTCCCGTTTCATACTTCTCTGGCAAGCATTTTTTGTTTTTTTCTGGCAAGGTGTTAGGATCTTCAGGCCGTAAAAACTAAACCAATTCATCCCTGTGATTAGGGTGCAGTGGTTGATAACAGATGCTTGGATAAATTCCTATGCACTCCTAAAGTCCTGAGGGTCTTTGAAGTCAGGGATTGTGTGAAACTGGCCGCCATCACACCACCCCCTCCACTGCTGCTTCTCTTACTTCATTTCCTTTTTTAAAATAAAATTGTCTTTGTCTTTTGGGTCATATTAGTTCCTGACGCCTGTCCAGAGAATATGGCAAGCTCATGCCAGGATGTTGTTACTCTTCACTGTATTTGACCTGCTTGTACTTGTCTCTTCTTCCATCTAAGGCTCTTTCTTTGTTTCACTTGGGTGGCACATGGGTTATCTTATCTGCACTGGTCTCAGACTTCCTTGCTGTGCTCATGCCATCACCCCCAGAGGAGACTGTGTCAGGAGAGAGTGCGTCTGTAGGGTCGGGGTCCCCGGTGCAGCTGACCCACCCCCGTTTTACTTCTGAGTATCTTCTGGTTGGGGAGCTGCTGGGGCCCGGGTCTTCCTGTGCCCTGATCTTCTGCCTCTCGTTTTGCAGACTTTAAGTTCGCCATGTACCCACCATCGATGATTGCGACCGGCAGTGTGGGAGCCGCCATCTGTGGGCTGCAGCAGGATGAGGACGTGAGCTCGCTCACTGGCGATGCCCTGGTGGAGCTGCTGGCCAAGATCACCAACACTGACGTGGTAGGTGCCGGCCACCTTCCTGGTCGAGGCCAGATGTCTCTTTTCCTAGCTCAGGGAAGGAGACAGTTGTTTTCTTTTTTCTTTTTTTTTTTTTTAAGTGAGAAGAGGGGAGATAGACAGACTCCCGCATGTGCACAGACTGAGATCCACCCACCAACCCCTGTGTGGGGCTGATGCTCAGTCAGCTGAACCGCTGGCTACGGGAGGGGAAGAGAGGGAGAGAAGGGGGAGGGGAAGAGAAGCAGACGGGCTCTTCTCCTCTGTGCCCTGACCGTGGCTTGAACCCAGGACATCCACACGCCAGGCCAATGCTCTATCTACTGAGCCAACCAGCCAGGGCCAAGAGAGTTGGTTGGATGATGATGTGTCAGAGGTTATTTTTGTTGTCATTGGTTTCTGTTTTCTAAGATCTACATCCAAGGAAGTAAAAATCCAGAGATGAGACCTCCTCTGAAGGGTTCAAAAGCCCCTGGGCCATAAACTAGAGAAAAGAACTTAGCAGACAGATGCAGCAGGGCGAGGAGGCTGGTTACTGATTTTCCTTTGTGGCCCGGGCTTCCCAACGGGCTGAATCGTCGCTTCATTTCCATTTATGTACACGTTAGACCATCTCTCTTCTACAGTGTCTGCTCACTGTAGGGCCTGCAGGCACAGAGGGAAGGGACACCCGGAGCAAGGACCCGCTGTCCTGGAGGGAATGGACATACAAGAGGCCCCCACCATGAGAATGGTGTTGGCCTAGGCAAACCTCTCCATCCTGCCTGCCTGTCACTTCCCTAATGTTCAATGTGGTCATGTATTTAAAAGCACTTTGAAAAAAATAAAGTGCCCTACACATTGAAGGAACTATTATTAGATATAGATTTTTCCATGCTGAGTGCCCTGTGGAAGGCCCGGAGGCTGTAATTCTGGTTGTCAGCATTGGAAGCTCCTTACAAGAAGAAAGGTTTTGGGACAGACCAGGGTCAAGCGAGGCTCTTATTCAGCTGGTAGGAAATTACAGTCCTTAGAAGGTCCACCCCGGAGTTCTGAGAGGTCAGGGAGGTGCAGAGGGCTGAGGTGGCCCCCCGGGAGTGGAGAGGTGGCGGTGGCATATCTGGGACAAGGACCTGGGAGCTCTGACGTGGGTCTGGGGACTTTTGTACTCCACCCTGGCTGCAGTTCGGGGATCTTTTTGTTTGAAGCAGGCCTTTGGTTTAAAGGCAACTCAAGAGCCGGGTGTCAGCTCTGAGGCCCTTGTGAGTCACCACGGAGAGGCTCAGGAATGCAGGGGAACTTGATGATGGCCCCTCTGGGTGTTCCAGGGGGGCTCTGAATGTCATGCGTGGGAATGTATTGAGTTAAGAGGTAATGGCGGTTGACAGGCCTGTGGCCCGTGCCTCCAGCAGGGTAGCTGAGCAGAAGGGGAAACCTGAGCGAGACTCAGGCTGCCGCTGGCCGGCGCTCTCACCTACCCAGCTCTAGTTGCCTTGTCATTATGACCATCTCCAGGAAGTGACGCGGGGAGGCGTTGAAGGGGATGAGAGAACCGACAGGGTCCTCTGAAACAGTTCTTAGAGAAGCTTTTAAGATGCCGGCTCCAAAATGTAGGCTTCTGAAACATGATTCCCAAAATATAGATGGAAATAACCCCTCTGTTGCAGCTTCAGGTGAAGGTTTTTTGAACTCTCAGAGACAAATCTTGGAGAGAATTTAGCATTTCTAGAAATGATTTGCTTCCTCCCTTTTCTGAGTATCTCCTATTTAGGCTGCCTTGCAACAAAGACTCCCAGCCAGCATAAGACAAGCCCTTCCTCCACTCCCAGAGACAAAACGTCAGTGACGAATTTGAACCCCGAGGCATTATAACCCCTGGCAGATACTTACATTCTCCAATTGACTGATTACCCCACCTGGTGGGCCTCCAGCCTTCTCCTGTCTCTTTGTCGCCCTTGATTGGTTTCAGATGAACAGAGACCTCTCCTCACGGACCACAGAGGCTCTTGGGCCTCGCTCTTCAACACCACAAACCAGTCTCTCCTTTCATAATGGAGAAACTTGCCCTTTTCAGATACAATGTAGCCAGTCCATTCAAATCAGTTGTCAGATTAGGTTCAATGGATGCAGACCCCCTCAGAGTTCTATAAATCCCAGCTATTGAAGGGGAGATACCTGGACATGCCTCCTTCTCACTAGTGGGCCTGAGGTGAAACATTTCCATATTAGAAACCAAGCATGAACATAGTTAAATCTAAAATTTATACCATTTTCCTATATAACCAATTGAGCAGCACCGGGCCAGGCTACCTGTGTGTGCCTGATTTTCAAGTGCTAAGTCTCCTCCCACCCACCGGCCTGTGTTTTCTGAAGAGCTGATGCTCAGAGTAAAGGAAAATGTAAGGACTAGAATGCATTAGATTTTGGAGGGAGGTGAGTTCTACTCCCTGAGCTCTGTTTACCGCTTTGTGAGTTAAAGTGGTGCATTTCCTTCATGGCCTTACCCCCCATTCACTTCTGAAATTAGTTAGTGAAGACCCACTTGTGGCAGACCCATTGCATGAGTGAGGCATGGACCCAAGGCACCATGGTAGATGTTGAGGGGTTGGGTAGGGCATGAAAAATAAAAGATAAGGCTCCTGCCTTCAAGGAACTTAGAACAGTATGGAGAATCAAGACTAAAGTTTATAAAATCCCCTTGCAAATGCAGATCACAAGCAAATGAACGGTCAGGAACTAAAAAACACAGAAGGAAATCAACTCACAGGAAGGTGCTCACCAGGCCTCATGCAAAATGCAGGCCTCCCAGCAGAATATGCTTGATGGAGATTGTCCTAGGAGTGGAGAACCAAATGTGCTCTGTCCATACAATGGAATATTAGTCAACCGTAGAGAGAAATGAAGTTCTGACACAATGCTACACCATCAATGAGTCTTGAAAACATGGAAAACATGCTGAGTGAAGTAAGCCAGACACAAAAAGACAAATAGGTTATCGTTCCACTTAATGCAAGGTGGAAGAGAGGTTACCAGGGCCCAGGGAGCGGAAGGAACGGAGAGGTACTGTGTCATGGGTACGGTGTTTCATTCTGAGCTGACGGAAACGTTCCAGAGACGGACACTGGTGACAGTGGCTCGACTGAATGTACTTCATACCACTGTGCGCTAAAAAACTGACAGAGATGGTAAATTTTATGATACCCATATCGTCACATAAAACATACATGCACACATACACATGTGTACAGTGTCCTCGGGCCACTCTAAAATGCCCATAGGTTTGTACTGAGCTCTCCCACAGGGATGTCATGTACACAGGACAGCATCGTGTACTCCCCCCCCCCACCACCACCAGGCACTGAATGGGAACTGGAGGAGCCAGCGTCTAGCCCTGGAGTCCCTGCAGCTCTGTGCCTGCCCCGTGCACCTTGTTATTTGTGGTCTCTTTAGGCTTCCAGTGTTCGCTATGCAGGGATTGTCAGGGATCAAACTGTTGAAAAGGGGGTCCCCTTGATTGGTTTGAGACAGCCGGACAAGCTCTGGCTCCCTGGCCCGCGGCAAAAAGCTTTGATAGGAGGGACCCATGCGGCTCTGAGAAAGTTGGTCTTTGTTGCTCCCTCTGGTTGCCAAAATAAACCGGAACGCTTCATTCCAAACAGAGAGCTGAGTGAGAAGCCTGACAGTTTTACAGGGAATAAAAGTCTCAGAGGGTGGTATATTTTAAGTACTTTTTCCTTCCACTCACAAGTGTTGCTAAAAACAGACACCAGCCAGAGAGGCAGTTCTGGCTTTTGGGGGAACCTCTACGGGGCTTCCGTTGCCAAGGGTAAGTTTGAGGGGAGGGATCGGCTGTCCTGGTTCCCCGTGAACCTTTCCCCGCTTCCCCAGGCAGAGTCGGGGTTCCTCTTCCGTCCCCCGGGCACTCTGCTCGTGCCTTGTGCCAGCGTTTATCTCACTGTTCACTTGTCTATAGAACCTCTTGAACAAGACCCAGCTTTTACTCGGCTCTTTCTCCAGAGCCCCTGGCAGTCGCTGGGGAATGATGCTGGAGACAGGAGGAAGGAGGAAGGAAGGAATGAACAGAGGACAAAGGGTGGGCACATAGGGGTCGAGTGTGTTTCTAAACCTTTGGTCTCTCTGGGTCTTTTCAACGGCTATATATTTCATTTTCTCTTTAAACAATTTATTTTTTGATTTGAGAGAGAGAGAGAGAGAGAGACAGAAAAATCAATCTATTCCTGTATGTGCCCTGACCGGGGATTGAACCAGCAACCTCTGCATATCAGAATGATGCTCTAACTAAGTAACCGAGCTGTCCAGCCAGGGCAGCTATATAGTTCTTACCGTTAATTATATGTCAGGGTCCTCAGAAGGTCTTACCTGACTTTATCTTAGAGCAAATCACTTCATTTTCATATGACAGTTTTTGTAAATCACTAATGAGAACGTAGACTTGAGACTGGTGGGCCACGCAGATGCTGTGTAGTTATTGAAAGCTATTTAACATCACAAGCACAGGTTTCAGTCATCTGGTCATTGTATTTATCTTTCTCCACCTAGTTTACATCAAAACTGTCACATTCTAAAATATCGCCCAGAGAAAGCTCTGAGATGTCCCTTCCTTAGGGTCATCCTGGTACGTTATAATCCTGATTGTTAGTGAGCTATTAAAAGAGTCAGCAGTGAAGTGAAAGGGGTCTAAGGGGGTCTATTTTGACATGTGTTCCTAGGGTCCCTAGCACATCCTCCTTAGCTAAAAGCACCAACACCTCGCAGTGCACCTTATCCTAAAGGCCAGTCTTGCTGCGACTGTCTGTTGTGGACTTTACAGGGCCTGTGGTCAAGAACCTTGCAAAGAGTTGCTGGACAGGAAGCTGGGGGTGGGAGGTGAGGGGGCAATAGAATTGGAGTCTGATGCTTCCCTCTCTTGCCTTATTTTTTCTATGGGCCTCATTTGGTATGCAAGGAAATAAGCCAAACAGCCTGTGAAGAAAGGAAGAATGAGATAGTTTCCTAAGTTGTCTCTGCCTGAGTTGGCTGCGGGTCTGGGGCTCATTCAGCCCTTTGTCCCCCTGTTGAGTGCAGTGCGTGTGTGGTGACAATGGAGTGATGCAGTTACACTGAGGGCTAATGGTAGGAGTTTCGTTGGCCCATTCATGGAGGCAGAGGAGGGTGCAGGGCGCAGAGCCCGAGCCAGCAAGCGGAGGAAGTCGGAGGCCTGTGGAAGGAGCTGGAGATCACAAACACGGGCTGTCAGGGCTCCGGGGCTGGGGGCATGGGCAGTGAGGGGGCCTATCATCATCGGAGCTGGAGGCTTGCCCGACCTCCAGCGCTGTGGAGTGCCACCTGTCCAAGCTGACAGATGAGCATTATGGCTCTCCTTTTAATCAGCTTAATTTGGGGCATCTTAACACAATGGCTGGTGCTTTTGAAGGCTGACGGAAAGCAGGGTCTTAGAGCTGTTACACTTTACATGCATGTAGCATCTTTCCATCGGGGGTGCTGTCAGTTCTCTCCAGACACGGGCTAGGTCTCCTTTTCTTGGAGAGTCTCGGGCCTTCGTGTCTTTACTTGGGGCCGAGAAGAAAAAGAGGCACACGAAAAGGAATTCTGAAGCTGGAGGCTGGCCTTTATAAGGCCAGTCTTAGTTTTTAACTAGTAACTGGGAGAACAAGCTGGCTTCAGTTTCTAGCTGTAAAATGGGGGCATGTGGCTGTTTAATCTTAAAAAGCCCCTTTGGGCCCCCAAAGTCTCAGGTTCTGTAATTATCTGTGCATGTCCTCTTATAATTCTGCCCTTTGGGAATACTTGATCCCACGCTTCTGAGCTTTGCTTTCTTTCTCCGTTGGACTCGTCCGCTGGCCTCCGCTTCTATTTCTTTCTCTCAGCTTGACCTCCTAGCGCAAACAGCTGTGCCAGGTGGCAGGTAGGGCTCCTCTCTCTCCCAGGTCCCTGCCTGCCCCACTCCAGTCCTAGGCACCATCCTGCGCTGTGGCCGAGGAGCTGCGAGCTCCTCGGGCAGGAAGGGGACTGGGCAGTTGGCACACTGGTTGCAGGTAATAGCACCACCATGCCTCTTTCTTCACTTTCCAGCGGTTCCCAGAAAATTCGCATGCTCCCTGGCAGTCTGCAGCGGGATTGAAATACACCAGGGTGTCAGTAGGCAGGGAGCAAGCTCTGTCTCAAGCTGGGGGTGCTGACCTCTGTCTTCCACCATCAGAGGGTAGGACGTTTGACATCGTTTTTACAAGATAGGCTTTTGCCCTTTAGCTTTCCATCTAGCTAAGAGTGAGATTCATGCAGTTGAAACTCAAGCCGATAACGTCCAAGTTGTGAAGAAGTGGAGCCTATGAGAGGGTGAGGCAGAGACCCCTAACGTCTTTCCAGGAAGGGGGACATGACTGGCCCCAGGAATGTTAGCTTCCTGCTCTGTCATGGATGAATCTAGACGAGACAAGGGAGTGGCATTTCAGGGTGCCTCATTTCTGGGTAACTGCTTTAGTCATCGTTTTCTCTTCAGGTAAGGGGGTCAAAGACTGAGAGCTGGCCAGAGTCAGTAATGATTTTGATTGAGACTAAAAATGGGCTAAAAGAAGCAGAGAGTGTGTGTCTTGTATGAAATCCCAACTTATTTCATTCAGAAAAAACTGTGCACATGCTGTCCGTCCCAGCTTGAGAAGGAAAACCAATAGAGTTGGCTTCATTAGCCATCTCTGCAGGACCTTCCAAAGGAAGTCAAGACTAGTTTTGTCTCATCATGTCATATTTTGGTTTATATAACTACTCACAAAAATTAGAGGATATCTCAAAATGAATATGAAGCGATAAAAAAAGAAGCATTTGCTTTTCGTTTTATTAAACAAGAACATCAGAAAAGCCAATGACAAGTCAAAGAAAGTTATTCAATTATGCAAATGAGATGCAAAACCAAAACCAACTTTTATTTCATTGGTGAAAATGCACTATACAAAAGGCTAAAAAGTACAGGAGTATCTGCATATTCCCTGATCTCCAAATTTTTGTGAGCAGTGTATGTTAACCTCCACATTAACTTCAACTTTTAGATTTTTTTTCTTTTCCAAGTGAGAGGAGAGGAGATAGACAGGCTCCCACCTGTGCCTGGACTGGGATCCACCCAGCATCCTTCATCTGGGGCTGAAGCTGTGCCTATCTGGGGCCATGCTTGCAACCCAGCTATTTTTAGCACCTGAAGCAGAGGCTCCACTGAGCTATCCTCAGTGCCCAGAGCCAATATACTTGAACCAATCGAACCATGGCTGTGAGAAGGGGAGAGATGGGGGGAGTAGATGGTCACTTCTCCTGTGTGCCCTGACTGGGAATCAAACCCAGGACATTCACATGCCGGGCTGATGCTCTACCATGGAGCCAACTTTCCAGGGGCCAGATTTTTTTTTTTAAGATTGTAAGGCCCTAAGGTTTTCAGATGTCTCCTACTAAAATGCCAGTGCCCTTAGAAACATGATGCCTTTTGTGCCTTCACCACCTAGACCTTTTGACAAGTGACGAGCGACTTAGGAGCCCCAGCACTGCTGTGTGTCTTTGTTGGGGGAAGGGCACAGGGCAGATCTGAGCAAGGAGGCAGGGGAGGCCCGACAGCTTGCTCATCACCAGTGAGGGAGGGAGGACAGGTGGAAGGCGTCACCAGGAGATGCCACAGGGAAGCTGAGAAATGTCAGTAGGTCTCCTGATTGTCAGTCCCTCACTCCTCAGCTTGTTCAGCATGGCACAAGGACCTCTGCAACTGGGTTATGTCTGTCCTATTGGACCTTCAGTCCCCCGTGCCAGTCTCAGTGCCCCCTTCGCCAGTCTTGAGCAAATGCTAATGCAAACCTCATTTTCAAGGAGTCTAAAGAATTCCTCAGACTCATGGACTGATTATCTGTTGCTACTCATAATTAATAATTACCACTTATTGAACTGCCACTTAGCACTTCCCACATAATATCACTTGCTCTTCACTCTGTGAGCGTTTCACTATCCTGATTTTATAAGCAAGGAAACAGAGAGCAGAGAATTTAGGTAACTTAGCTGCTGACCACAGTATGGCGGGAAGACAGCAGGTACCCGCCCTTCCTCTTTCCGTTCTTACATTCTGGGTGATATTTCATCACTGCTCATAGCACCCACCTGCTGCAGTTCCTAATCTGAATTTTCATAAAAAGCTGTAGTTAGAAATGTGGAGTGGAGGAGCAATAGGAAAGAAAGTTGTGGAGGGTGGGGTATGGAAACTTTGTTTCTGAGTAGTTCATCCCAACTTCATTTTTGATCTTTGGAATATAAAGATAAATCTTTCTGTGCTTGGCAAACAGTCACCTCTGTTAGTGAAAATTCCACAGTGATACCGACCAATTGGAAGCATCCACGAAGCTGTGGACAGAGCCGGGCAGATTCAGTGGACTCTATTTTCCATGTGTAGAAACTGTTGATGAAAAGAGTGCAGACAGCAGCCTTGCAGAGGACAGAGGTTGAGAATTTGGAAATAGCCACCAGGCAAGTTCTTCAGCTCACACCCTGCTTGCTAGTAGGAGCCACAGCCTCTCGCTGGTGACACTGACGACTTGCCGCTGCGTTCCCTGTCAGCCAGCTAACAGAAGCTTCTGCCCGGGGCACACACACTTGGAGTTTTCCCTACCAAATATAGAGTAATATCAGAGCGATCCTGCACATCCTTGCTTATACCCAAATTAGCGCAAGTGTCCGGAATTTTGTAAACATTGTGCGTTTTACTCTTAAGAGAGTTAAGGGAAAGGTAAATAAATAAGCAGGAAAACAGAATTTTTGTTCTAAGCACTTGCACAGTGTATATGAGGGTCAGTACAGCTCAGCCCCTTCTCTTCTTATCCCTCAGGTGCTATGTTTGCCTAGTTTGATAGCACTGTCTGCAGCGTGCTGGCCTTCCCCTTGTCTCTGTCACCTCCCACCTCCCCAAGCAGAAAACATCCTGTGGTGCTCAGATTACAGGCACTGCGTGCCCATCCACGGCTCCTCATCTAGAACAGGCTTCTCAGATTCTGCTGGACACACGAGTGCCCTGAGACTCCAGATTTCTAACAAGCTCCCAGGTGCCACCGATAGACTTGAAGGAATGTGGTTCCTTGGCTCTTCAAGAATGCATCTCCTTTCTTTCACATTTATTTCTACTGGATAACTAGCCTGTAACTAGGGGAGGCTTGAACTGTGTATGTCTTCTTCACCAGGCGCTCTGTGCCCCCATTGATGTTGCTAACGGCTCTCTGGACCCTTCTCCTTCCAGGATTGCCTCAAAGCCTGCCAGGAGCAGATTGAGGTGGTGCTGCTCAGCAACCTGCAGCAGTTCCGTCAGGAGCAGGGGGATGGATCCAAGTCGGAGGACGAACTGGACCAAGCCAGCACCCCTACAGATGTGCGGGATATTGACCTGTGAGGATGTCAGTTGGGCCACATGGGAGAGATGTGTTCAGATCTGCTCTCTCCTTCTCTCTGGTTGTTTGGTTCTTTATGTTTTAGGATGAAACTTAAAAAAAAAAAAATTCTGCCCCCACCTAGATCATATTGAAAGGTCTTTTATAAGTGAGAGAAAAAGGTCCTATAAAAACAGAATAATTAAAAGCATGTGGTGCCTATTTGAAGTACAACAGAAGGGAATCCCTTGTGTATGCGAACAGTTATTATTTTGATTATGTTAAATGTAATAGTAAAATGCTTACAGGAAAACTGCAGAGTAGCTAGAGAAAATGTACGCCTGCAATATGGAAATGAATTAGAGGAGACTTTTTCTTCATGTTATCAACTAGTACATATACCCCGTTTAGTGTAACTTCAAGGAACTGTGTATGCCCTTGATGGCATGGTTAGATTGCAAAGCCATGAACTCTAGAAGGAATTAGAAATAAGGAGGGACACAGTGGGGAGGGAGGACAAAGCGATCTCTCGGCGTGACTGAACCAGTTTGGACGCAGAAGCACCTATGGTCTCAACCACCTATTACTAAGTCAAGAGCATTGCTGGATCTCTAGTTAGGAACCCTTGCTGTCTACAGTAGCTGCTACCTAAAAAGATATTTTATTTTCCAGTTGGTCACAGGTGATTATATCCTGGGTTTTATGTTCTTTGACATCTTGCTTCTTCTTCCAAACATGGTTCATTGTACACACCACCGTATTTTTTTTCTAAAGGGGCAGTGTAGCTCTGGGACATAACCAAAACTCATATGAAATGGAGGCAGATGGAGACCAAGGGTGAGACCTGAAATGGAATCTTTTAATGTATTCAAGAGAGTAGTGTGACCTTGGCATCCCTTATTAGGAGAAAACTAATTTTTGGTGCTGATTGGCATGTCTGGTCCACAGTTTAGCGTTGTTATAAACCATTCCATTCGAAAAGCACTTTGAAAAATTGTTCCTGAGGGATAGATGGGATGGTTTATGCAAATTATGCTGAATAGACTCCTCCCTTCTCCAATGCCTCTCCCCCTCCCACCCCCAGTCTCAGTACTATTCGCTTCTGGTATCTGACATTGTCTGGTATACAGTTCTGGTGGCCCTTAGTAGGACTGAAGAGACGACCCTTTCCGCTGACATTCCCATCACAACATTCCTCAGAAAAGCCTAAAAACAAAGATCTGTTACCAGTTCGACAGCATGGAAGGATCTTAATTCCCACCTATATACTTCTCCTTTGGACATAGAAAGGAAAGTTAACGCTGGTGCAAAGACAGACAGCTGAACATCGGTGTGGCGTCTTGTTCCCTTTTCCATTTTTTTTTTCATTTTATTGCAAGGTTGTATTCAGTGTACTTGAATTTTCCTCTCCATTTCTTAAACACATCCAGTTCACTTTTTTTTTTTTTTGCACAATTATAATTGACAGGTGATGAAGCTATTTGTTGAAATATTTGCCTTTTTTAAGTAAAAAAAAAAAATCAGAACAAGGCTACTTAGAAGAATTATTTTATACACCGATTCTGCCTTGTTTCGTAGTATGAGGGTTAAAGATGGAGAAAAATCTAAGGGTCTCTTACTTTTCATTTTATTGTGTTCAGTTTTTTATTATTTTTTTTTTGCGCTGCTAAGAAGCTAAGATCATTCATCCTTATTCACATTAACAGTACGTAGCTGTAATGTTTTTCACAGTGTGCTGCTATTTTATAAACATGTTTATAATATATTATTTTACTGCTTAAATTCCAAGTCTCGAAGTAGATGGTTGAGAAATGAGTTCTTTGTACTGGAAAAGCCTTTCCATAGTTTTTCTTCTGGTAGCGTATTCAAGGTTGTTGTTTTTTTCTTTTTTGGGTTTTTTTGGTTTTTGGTTTTTTTCCTTTCTGATCACATTCTTCAAAGACAGAGTATTCTTTACCTCAGGTTTACTGGACACAATCAATAGCTACAAAAGAAGACAATTCACAGTTTTGTTTTCATAATACCTCACAGCCGTACAGTTTCTGCTTGGGAGCCCGTGCGTGGGGGGAGGAAGGCAGGACGCAGGCTGCCTGCCCTCTCAGGTGGAAGGCAGGGTTGGTTTGGCCCCGGGTCTCACACCCAGGGACCTTTTCAGTAGTGAAGATCATCAGGATTCTATTTTAACTCTGGTATCCTCCTCATGATGGAAAAAATACAATTGAACCAAGGGATTTCCCCTCCCCTCCTACCTCCCCCCCTGCCCCCCCACAGCAGACATTCAGCACATTTTATGCAATGGATGAAGAAGTCATAATTTTGCACTTAGCTGTCAGGTATCAAGAGGCAGGCTAAAGAATTCCAGCAGGCTACTTGGAGACCCTTGTCTTAGGGCCCTTTCTAAAGCAGGGCTTTCGTCTCTAGGGTCCTTTCATCTTGCGAAGACCTTTCCCTCTCTCCCCTTTCCCTGACATGGGCATCCCCAGTTTGCAGTGATCACAGAGGTTTTTCTAGGTCTGCATCTGCAGTGTGCAGTGTTGCGGGGGTCCCTCCATCTGTCTCCGGACGGGGGCAGCCAGCACTAGGTAAGACCAGGTCCTCTACTAAGTGGTGCTAAATGTTTTCTTGGTTTAAATGGCATCGAATTGGCATGATTGGAAAAAATAGGTCAGATGATTACTGAATTGTAGTTGAAGGGAAGTGGTGAGACTGCTTCTCTACAGAGATGCAAGTCCAGGTGAAGGAGGCTTTCTTGTAGGGTGTTTAGAAGGGTTCAGGACTTGGTGAGTTAGCATAACCCTAAATTCTAGGGAGTTTCTGGTGGAGTAGTGGGTGGTGAATTCTGAAGTTTTGGGAGAGGAAAGCTGAATAGACAGTCTTTTATCAAGAGTCCCCTTACACAGGACACTCTCCTGAGCCCTGAGGAGTTCCACAGAATGGAAGAAGGCGTGGTCCTTCGAGTTCTTGGGCGTCTTGGAGCCTAAAGACAAAATGAGGTACAAACTGATTCCATAGTGACCAGCCGTTAAGCTCAAATGGAAGGAGCAAGGAGGAGATAACCTGACAAAGAAGGAAACAGGCCAACAGGCTCTCCCTGCAGTCTGTAACTTTCCACTTTTCCAAAGCCCTTGATGCTACTCGGGCCTTCTAGCTTTTTCTGCTTCCTGTCTTGGGCTTAGTGTGCTAAGAGGTATGGGGTTGCTGATGGGGGCAGAGGTAGGTTGTCTGGCTTTTCCTGCCTGTTCCCTCCTTTGAACAAAAGAAGGACCTCTGATTTTCCAGTGGCTGATACCCTCTCCTTGGATCTCGTTTTCCTTGGTAGGAGATTTTGCCCAGAGGAGCTCAGTTCTCCGTTTTGGGTTTGTTTGTTTGGTTTTTTTCTCTTTTCATGTTCACCTCCTAGTAAAGGGGTTCTAATCCTGTTATAGTCTTTTTCAACCTTTAAAATTTTTTTTCATCTTGACTTCCTCTTCTCTGTGTTTTTGCTTTCTCCATCAGTGGGGGCTAAGTTGTTCCCCCTAGCCTGCCAAACTTTGTTCCTTCCCCTATTTTGGCCAAATCCTAGTGGGGGACATTCTAGTATGCCAAAAATATATGCTAAGCATAATTTAATTCCATGCGGGTTCATAACAGCCAAGAAGCCTGTAGGTGGAAGCCGGGGACAGATCCCACAGCAGAACACGTCCCATGTGCTGAGAAGACAGCTCCTCAGAGCACGGGCTGCTCTTGGAGGAGCCTTTGTGCTGGGACTGCCGCCGCACCCTGCCCAAGAGCTCATCCTGTCCCACAGCCAGGCCCTCCTCGGTCTGCGTGCTTTGTATGAGAGGCTCTGTTCTGCCTCTTAGCATCCTGGTTAGGGACACGCATGGCTCGGATACCCACAGGGGCTTAAGTGGCAAGGCTGGCGGAGGAAGCAGGCCTGGTGGCACCACCCGGCATCCCCTCACCAGCAGGGTGGGCTCCCCTGCAGAGGCAGCTGTTGCTTTCCTGTAGCCTGGCCCCCGTTGGGCCTTTCCACACTGCCCTGGGAGCTCTGGGACTGAACAGGTTAGGAAAATTAGGCAGGATTGGATGACTTTTCTCAAAGAGGGCAGGAGAATTTTCTCTCCACAGGCCAAAGGGGCAGGGCTGGGAGACGAAATAGACTTGCACCTTATATCATGTAAATAATAATTTTTCTAGTTCAAGAAGATGGTAGTGTGGGAACGGGAGGTTAGGGATGGGGAGGAAGTCTGAGTAAGCCAGTTGGCTTCTAAGCCAAAAGGATTCCTCTTTGTTTATCTTTGAAATAGTCCAGCCCCGACAAGAGCTTTAAAAGGGAAATTAATGCTGAGACAGTAAAGTCCCCTTAAGCCAACAAAACTCTAGCTATAGAATGAGTGTGGGCTTCTACCAGTGTGGGCTGGGAGCAGTTTTCAAGAGCTGCTCATGCCATGTCCGTTTGTACAAAATAGGGCAGGAAGACTCCAGAGGACGTCTATGACTTCCTCACGTCATGTGGCTTTTCATGATTCTAGATTCTAAACCCAAAACATCATTTAGCCTACATTTCTCAGAACTATCCTCTTCACGTTTGTGTGTGTCCGCTTTAGACTTTGCTGGGCTATCAAACCCGATTCTTGGCTCAGGTTTCAAGAAGCCATTGGCCAGTGTATCCATGCATGCTGTGGCTGCACCGTTCACTCCTCTGCCTGCAGCCTACTTTGGGAAAAAAGTGCCTTACTGACTGTAGCCATTACAGTATCCAATGTATTTTTACAGGTGCCTGTCCTTTAGAAAAAAAAAAAAGAAGAAGAAGAAGAAGAAAACGTACTATTTTTAATGGGGTTTTAGTTCTGATTGCTGGCCAACTCTTAATTCCCCAGCAGACCACCAGGCCATTGAATTTTTTCCATTATGTTTATTACCCTTGTACCATGTACCTCAGATCTTTCTCTCTCTTTCTCAGTTACAGTTTCTCGTCTTGGACTTCTTTTATTATTATATATATTTTTTTGCTTTAAACGAGTGTGATTCCATATCAAGTCAATGTAATTCTCTCACAATGTACTTTATAAGAGGTGTGGGTGTTTGTTTGGTCGGGATGCTAGCAAGTGCTAAAGTAGCATGATCGGTATAAATAAAAAGGTTTTTAGGAAGGTTGGAAAAGTGTTTTATTAGCTATGATGGTGACATGGTATATAGTCAGCTGCCTTTTAAGAGGTCCTATCTGATCAGTGTTAAGCGGTTTTAAGAAATAACCTGTTATTCTGACTAGCTTGAAGATGGATTTGGAAATGGTTTTGGATGAAATTAGGTAATGCTATTTGGAGAATAAACTCACCTTGACCTAAATTCTCTGGCCATTTTGAATTATTTGTAGACTGGAAGTCTCCAGAATGGAACACATCTTTATTACATGAACAATTGGTAGTGATGTGAAATACAAGTCCTAACCTGGAAGGTGATCTACATGTGCATCTGTGTTAACTGCGATGCAGTACTTGATGACAATTTTTTCCCTTTCGGGACACCCAGCTACTGTCTTATAAACTAGAATCCTCAGCCCATCCTCATGAGATGGGTAAGTCACTGCTATCATGACAAGGCCTCAGATGCTGGCTCCAATTATTGCAGTTTGCTCACTCTTGGCTGGGGGTGAGCATCTCCTGGGTTGGTAGGTGCCAGCGGGCCTCCGTGCCATCTCCACATTCTGGGGAAGGGGGTGTCTGAGGCTTCGACTCCTGTAGCATTGCTGGCTTCCATCTGACCCTGACCTCTATGTCCCTCCCGGCAGAACAGGGCCACAACTGTCCTTGGTGGAGAGGCAGTGAGGCAGCGCCTGGGAAAGAGGTCGGGGATCAACACTTCTGGGAATTGCTAGGCCCTGTTTCCAGCTGTCCTGGACCTCAGCTCCTCAGACCAGCTTCCTTTCCAAGGGTGGAAAGGCAGTGGCGTAATAGCCATTTTGATGTGACTATTGACAACTTTTCTCTCTAGTCTTCACTTGGTCACTGATGGCTGTTTTCTAGTTTGATAATGATCTGACTTGTCAGCAGTAAGATTAATGCTGCTCACTGGGAACATCCAGATTAAGACAGTCCCTGTTCATCTTGAGTAACAACACCCAATAGTATTTTTTTTTTCTGAAGTGAGAAGTGGTGGGGCAGAGAGACAGACTCCCTCACGTGCCCGACCAGGATCCACCCGGCATACCCACTAGGGGGTGATGCTCTGCCCATCTGGGGCATTGCTCCAGAGCCATTCTAGTGCCTGAGGCGGAGGCCATGGAGCCTCCTCAGCGCTCAGGCCAACTTTGCTCCAATGGAGTCTTGGCTGCAGGAGGGGAAGAGAGAGAAAGAAGAAGGGGAAGGATGGAGAAGCAGATGGGTGCTTCTCCTATTGCCCTTACTGGGAATCAGACCCGGGACTTCCACACACTGGGCTGACTTCCATACACTGGGCCAACACTCCACTGCTGAGCCAACCAGCTAGGGCCCCCGAATAGGATTTTTAATCCTACAACGACTCTAGGAATTCCCCTTTGTCTCTGTTCCTCCACTGGCACCACTGTTCTTGCAGATAAGCAGGGATAACTTTTTTTCTTGGGTTTCTGCCTGGTGGAGTCTGCTGGGCCTCCTCCAGGGTGTTTCCCAGGGTACACTCTTACCCATTCTTGGAATTCCCTCTCTGTGGCTCCTCTCCTCCCCCCCCCCCATGGCTTGCCCTGCAGTATTGGGGCTGTATCAGTTAACAATGCTACAACTCCACTCCTTCCAAATGCCATTCCTCAACACCAGGGCTATCTCCTACTCAGAACTGTGGATGTTTAAGGGTGGGAGGGCAGACGAAGGGAGCGCTGCACGCCTCCCAGGGGGCTCTAGACGCATCGAACGGCCCCTTTGCGTGTCTATCAGACCCATTTCAAGTTACAATTGGAAAATCTCAAATTTGAGGCAAAAATGTCTCTTCTGAAAGTGGAAATGAGTAATAGACCGAAGACCTAGGCACCCAAGGTCTTTTGTTTGTGCTCTGGTGAGTGTGTTGCCTGCATTTCCAGCGGTTTTCCTGAGATCCGGAACTTGGGTTCAGTACACAGAGATGAGATCAAAGTAAACGTTTAGTAATAGTCCCCACGTACTGTCCTGAAGTAGGTATTCAAAGCTGAGGATTGTACCAGAGGATTGCTCCCCTGCTCCTAAACAGCAAGAGCAATGGTAGCAACAATGCTGGTGACTAGGCAGGAAGGCTCAGAGTGTCAAGAAAAGGAAAGCTGAGCATCCTGAGGCAGAGCCTGTGTGCAGGGCCTACAGCGGGTCTTCAGGGAAAACAAAACGAAACCCCAGGCCCCGTGGTTTAAGGAACTTTCCATGGGGAGACAAAACACGCAGGCCTGTAAGACTGCAGGGAGGCATAACAGCAAGTGCTAATTCCTGCAGTCACTGAGGTCCCGACGTGGAGGGGTGCTTTCTGAGGAACTGGGACGGGTCTTCTCAAGCAAATGAGTTGAAGGAAGACGCTTTTGATAAGATGCAATACAGTTTGTAAACAGTAGAAATAAAGTTTGACTTTTTTCCAAAAATAAAGGGATGAGAGAAGTGATCTTAGAATTGAAAAAAAATAAGTAAAAGACTCCAGCAGCTTCATGAGCACACACAATAAAGGAGTTCAACACTATAAACAGATGTTATCCTCGTGAAGCAGGATAAACGTAGCCACAGACATTGATTTGGGATTCCCACCAGCCTAATTTCTTCTGAGGCTTACAGAAATAAAGCTGACCGTTTCAAGATGATGACTTCAGTCATGACTTCCATATTTCCTGTTCTTGTCTCTGGGCTCTGGGGGCTTTCCCTGAAAAGGAGCGGCAGACTGTGTCAGCTCTGACCTCGGGCTTCGTCAAACAGGACTGTGCGGCCTAAGAAAACAGCAAGACGGAGCCCCGCTGATTTCCCTCTGACCCTACCTTGGTATTCCACTGCAGCTTTGAGCTGATGCTTACCCAAAACACACTTCCATTTCATTTGTGTTTACTTTGGCTCTGGATTTTACTTGTCACCCTAGTCCCTCACCACCCTGTGGCCTCTACAGGACCCAACTTGAAGGTCTAAATATAGAGTGCTTCCTGGAAAGTCCACTAGGTGTCACCAATGCCACAGACAGGGGGAACAAGGACCGGTGCAGCCAGGTGTAGGATGCCCAGAACCGAAAGCCTCTTTGCAGCAGACCAGCAGGACCAGCAGTTCCCTCCCCTGCTTCTCTCAGCACGACCACCATCTGACTACACTTGGGAGTGGCTGGTGCAATTCATGACTGTTTTCGATTCTTTGCAGTGTCTAATACAGAGAGGGCATCCTGGCAGCCTGCAGACCAACTCTGGCCTGCAGTTGTATTTAGTTTGACTCCCACCGTGATTTAAATTGCCTTGGACTTTCTTGCTAATATCAGATGAGAGCTCTCACATCGAGTCAGGGTTTTAACTACTCGGGAGATGTATGTTCTGGCAGACAGGCCTGAGGGGCAGTAGGGGCTGCAGCTGAGGACTCTGCTCCCCGCCACCCCCCAGAACCCACCATGGACATCACCTGCCTGTCCCCAAATGAACTTGCAGTTCTGCAGCCTAAACTGTGTCCGTCACACCTCTCTGGCTATGCAATAGGATTCCTGTAAGCCTCAGGTGCAGCAAAAAGGCCTGAGACTCTCCCTCCACTTTTCTACCCAAAATAAAAAAGAGCTGCACTTCCTATTAGGTTTGCAATCACCTTTACCTTCTTAAGGAATTTTAGTCAAGGCTGGACCATATATATATTTTTTATATATATATATAAAAAAATATATATATATATATATATATTTTTTTTTTTTCATTTTCTTTTGCATTTTTCTGAAGCTGGAAACAGGGAGAGACAGTCAGACAGACTCCCACATGCGCCCGACCGGGATCCACCCGGCACACCCACCATGGGGCGACGCTCTGCCCACCAGGGGGCGATGCTCTGCCCATCCTAGGCGTTGCCGTGTTGCGACCAGAGCCACTCTAGCGCCTGAGGCAGAGGCTACAGAGCCATCCCCAGTGCCCGGGCCATTTTTGCTCCAATGGAGCCTTGGCTGCGGGAGGGGAAGAGAGAGACAGAGAGGAAGGCACAGCAGAGGGGTGGAGAAGCAAATGGGCGCTTCTCCTGTGTGCCCTGACCAGGAATCGAACCCGGGTCCTCTGCACGCTAGGCCGACGCTCTACCGCTGAGCCAACCGGCCAGGGCTGGACCATATATATTTTTTAAGATTTTATCTATTGATTTTATAGAGAGGAAAGAGAGAAAGAGAAAGGGGAAGGAGAAGAGTGGGAAGCATCAACTTGTTGCTTCTCGTATGTGCCTTGACCTGGCAAACCCAGGCTTCAAACCAGTGACCTCACCATTCCAGGTCAACGCTCTATTCCCAGGTCAGGCAGGGCCAGATTTTTGAAATTCCTTTGGGACCTGTGTGAGTTGTTAGCCCACACTGAGGTCACCAGGTGGGCTGGATTAAAGATGTTTTTTTTTCCCTCTGCTGTTTGTTTTTGCAGTCATTTATTTCCAGTTCTCATGACACCATAATGAGCCCATGAGAAGACAAAGCTGCGAGACTCTTGAATCTGTTGAAGAAGTACACATGCCATGGCTACACTTCAATTATCCCATCCATCAATAACAATGACTTTTCATCGTCCCCTTTCCCACGTGGGGCTCCTGGCCTCTGTTCTTCATTCAACAGAGGAGGGCTGGTTGTCTGCCAGGCACTCTGCACCAAACACCTCATTCAACAAACGGTCCTTCGGCGCCTGGGTTTCCAGGCTCTCCTTGATCTCAGTGGGTAATGGCAGAAACAGACAAGTCACAGACGGCTGCTACTTAACTTGGTAAAGAACACAAGGGCTCCGGCGGACTGCCTGCCCGGGGATGCTAGGCACATTACTGAGCCCCTCGGTAATTCATTTCCTTCATCTGTGAAACAGGGTGACAGAAGAACAGTACCTCCTGGGTTCATTCATTGTAGCGCTTCCACAGTGCCTAGCACATAGCCAGAGCTTAAGAAATATTACCTGTCCTCAAAGCTAACGAAGACTGCCAGAGGGGCACCTAATTCAGGCTTTTTAAGAGTTAATTTTACAGACAAGTATCAATCTTTTAGCTACTCAGTATTTCCAATTTAGGCACAGAAGATGGGGGAGACTAGATAATTAGCAGCCAAGTTCCATTTTGTAGTGTTAAAAGAGCTGTCCACAAGCATGTCATGCCGGCCTCACGACCCCTCACGGAATGTGATACCTTGTTCTGTGCTGAGTAAATTGAGGGTCAGACAGCTCACAGTGAAGAGTCAGGATGGGACTGGAACCTGGATGTGGCTGACTGCAAATACTACACACCCTACACCACACAGCGCTGCTCGATTTATTTCCATTTTGCTTACTGAGCTGTTCAGCAAAGGTGGGATGAATTGGATGATGATATTACTGTTGAAATCATCAGAAGATGGACTGTCACCTTCAATGAGGACAAGTCCAAGAAAAAAGAAAAAGGCCTTATAATTGCAGGAGAAATTTGTCAGGGAGTCTTATTTATAGTCCGGAAATGGTGTTTTCTTTTTCTTCCCCTCCCCCCCCCCTTTTTTTCTTTCTCAAGTAGCAGTTTCCTTCCAGGCGTTTTTGCATCGCTTCCTGGTTATTCAGAGTATTCTGTTGAGGTTTCTCCCAGGACCTGTGTGGCCACTATGCTTCTCAGCCCAGAACTCACATGTACAAGAATGAAACTGTCTTCCGCTCAAGCTCCTTTGGACAGGAAGACTCTGACTCTCGGGCCATTCATAGTTGGTTCTCCCTCCTCCCCAGGTTTGCTTTCTAGTTTGGGGTCACCTAGCTACTACACTTGGGTGGGATGGAAGGCTGGGATGGGCATTCAGTTCAAGCCTGCAGAGCCTGGTCAGGATCAACAACTTTTTGCATACTGATGTAAGTCCGTTCTCAAATTCTTTTGATTGATATTTGAAGTCACTAAAAATTTAAAGTGGGTGAGTGTTGGACATGCCCTCAAAATTTTGCTATCAATTTACAATATAATAAAAGCAAAATTGAGACTAAATTTTGCAGAACATCCAAATTCTAGCAGCCCTTCTGTCCCCTAGTGTTGTGACACACCCCAGGGCTCTGTCTCAACTACAACCTTGCATGAAAGAGTCACTGCTCCAGGCAAATATTTTAAAGGTAGGATATTCTTATTTTTGGAGTCAGAAACAAACAAGCAGAAGGCCTCCTGATCCTGTGGCTGAAGGGAGGGCTGTTGAACAGACCGTCTCAGCAAGGCCGAGGCTGCCACCAATGTCCCTAGACTCCTCACCCTGAGGAGTACCTTCACAAGGTCTAAGTAAGCCAGTACACCTGTCTCGATTTCAGCGAGGCCCATTTCTAACTTGCATAGTGATAGTAGGCAGGTTGCTGTTTTCACCAATAATATCACATTTCTGAAACTCAGGATACTAATTAGTAAAGCATGCATTATCAAGCAAGATACAGTTTTTGTAGACTATGGGGTCTTCCGATTAGGACACCAGTGGACCATCCTTAGATTGTACATTCTGATTAGAATAGGTTATTGTTTGTGCACCTCTCCCTCCCCAATTCATATGTTTAAACCTAATCCTACCCCACCTGTGGTAGCACAGTGGATGGGATGTCAACCTGAAATATTGAGGTCTCTTGTTCGAAACCCCAGGCTTGCCTGGTTAGGGCACAAACAAAAAGCAACTACGACGAGTTGATGCTTCCTGCTCCTCCCACTCCTCTCTCTAAAATCAATCAATAAAATCTAAAAACAAAACAAAACCAAAAACTCAACAGAAACCTAATCCCAATGAGATGGTATTTGGAGGTAGAGCCTTTGGGAGGTCCTGAGAATAAAGCCCTCATAAATGGGATTGGTGCCCTTATTAAAACCCAGGGAGCTGGCTTGCTCTTTCTGCAGCCCGGAAGAGGGCTCTCACCAGAACTCGACTGTGCTGGCAGCCTGATCTCAATTGGCAGCCTCCAGACCTGGGAGAAATAAGTGTCTGTTGTTTACCCCCCCCCCCAACCTGTGGGATTTTGTTATAGCAGCCTCCGCTGACTAAGACAACGCTTGTAGCATCTGGGGTACAGCTCACCTAAGGCACCCACACAGGCTGTATATTCTGAAATAGTTTAAAGAAAATCACAGACATTGTAACTTTAGCTTTCCTGACTTTTTTTTTTTAACTCCCGGATGTAAAACACACGTTGTGCTGCTCCCACACCATGCTGGGGCTTAGAGCCAAAAGGTTACCCACGGCCCTGTTTAGGATGCATCACAGCCACTGCTCCGGGATCTCACCAGTCCAGGAACGCATGTGGGAAAGAGGTCTGGCTCTGACTTCCTCTCAAACCCCAACATATGTCATTTGTCCCTACTGCTCAGGGATCCACCAATGTCTACGCTCGTATCTAGTGTCCCCTTAACACCCCTGTCCCACTCGGCCCAGAGCATCTTTCTGGTCCAGCAGTCAGGGAAGCCTCACTCTCCTCATCACAGTCTCTCAAGCCTTTGCTTACATCAAGATTCTTTCCATTATCTTCCAGCGAAAGAGATTCCTTTTCTTGGCTCTTTCGCCATCTTCCCTTCCCTGAAAAAGGGGACAGAGGATTAAAAGGTCAAAAAATGCAGGGGAAAAACACTGGAGGAAAAATACAGCTTACTATTTCAAAATACATCCTTCGATGGTGGATCCAATACCCTGACGTCCTGCAAGCACTCGTACCCATTCCTGGTTTAGGATCACCCAGCCATGGAAACATTGATAAAGTGGTACGAGAAGTCTCAGCTCTCACAGGTTTCCATTCATGGCTCAGTTCAGTGAGCCTCTGGACATCCTGGTTAACACTTCCCCAGAAAGTCTTGATGCCACAGATGTTTTAAAAGCAATCATTTGCCTGACCTGTGGTGATGCAGTGGATAAAGCATCAACCTGGTACACTGAAGTCACTGGTTCTAAACCCCGGGCTTCCTGGTCAAAGCACATATGGGAGTTAGTGCTTCCTGCTCCTCCCCCCTTTCTCTCTCTCTCTCTCCCCTTCCCACCCCTCTCTAAAATGAATAAAAAGCTGTATAAAATCAATCATTCACTTATATTTTTCATGTGTCTCTGTGAAATCAAAATGAAGGGACTATGGAAGATTTGCTTTGATGTGGCACTTTCTACTACCTTATTTGTTTTATTCCCCACATCTCTGCAGGAATTAGGGCCAGGGGATCAGGATTTTAGGGCCATAAAGGTCTTCTCTTTTCTTCAGTATTCTGTCAGAGCTGTGGCAAAAACAAGAGCCTTGGCCTTCTCAAATAATACCCCCCAGTACACGCTATCTGCCCAGAGTATTGCTGACTTTATCATATATTTATATACTGCATACAAATTGTCATAGTATTGTGACAGAAGGGATCAGAATGCTGTGGTGGAAAGGGAATTTCACTTAAGCACGAAGGTCTTGGTCTGAATCCCAGAGCCGCCACTTACTAGCTATAAGAGCTCTGAGCCTGTGCTTGTTCTGTTATAAAATATGGAACCTCACTGGATTATTAAGAGCATTAAATGAGGTAGTCTAGTAAAATGTCTAGTGCATAGGAAGCGTCAACAAGAATATATGCAAACACATCAAGTACCATGTTAATTATTTTTTTAAAGGAATTATAGATACAAATGTTAACTTCCCAAAATGGCGGGGGGAGGTATTGTTTTTCTGTAGGTCTTGAAGGAGGAGACTACTGCTGATGATCCTACAGTAGTAAAACCATAAGCATTTACAACTTTCCTAGTAATCCCTTAGTGCTTCGGCCATTCTTCCAAAGAGCAATGAACTTGGACTTGGGGAGAAATCTTTTCTCAGTAAGTGACAGTCTAAAAGGCAAGGCATGAAAAGGGATTAGTGGATGCATGTATTCAAAAAAGGGGAGTTCCCCAGAAGCACGACAGGTCTAAAAAGCATCCTTCGACTGTCCATCAGCAGAAAAGCTGTTTGACTGGCAGGTATAATTTTTTGGAACCAGCAATAATGGGGAACTACGGGTGACAGATGTCAGATGTAGGCAGGGCAGCTGCCAAAACAAATCTCCCTCCACCTTCAGACATCAAGCTGTTGGAAGACTGGGCACAGTTGGACTGGCAGCCTCTTCTCCCTTGGATCATTGGTCACATTATTATTTTTCACTTGCTGGACAAAGCAGATGGTTTGCCATGTATTTATGATTTTCTGTTGGCCGAGAAATTCTGTTCTTCCATCAGGATACACAGCATGTAATCAATTATGACAGTGGGCGGTGCGAGAAAATCCCTGCCAGTAAAAGTTCAAGACTTTCTCTGTTATTAAATTTACATAAACCATTACAATTTCCAACTTAAAAGAAATAGAAGGAAAGAAAGCAAAGTAATGGTGTTAGAAATAAATTGGGTAATTGAAAAACCACAATTCTCAGTTGGTCCCAAAGACTCTCAGTTTATATTAGTATATGTTGTCAGTTTTGTCTGTCCATTTTAAATTTTAAACTTTTTTGTCTCTGTTCTTGTGAGTTTTAAAGAACTTTATATCAGAATCATAAACTGACATAATCAGAAGTAAACAGAATACCAAGAACACATATTCCTATCAACTAAACTTTTTTAATATTCAAAGCTGTACTCTATTAAGTAGAAATAATAATAAGTTGGCTTGCCTTAGTATGTATGAGTGGCCACATACATAGAATAATATATTGTTCTCCACTATCCACTCTGGATAATTTTCTTTGTGAAAGACATCTTGCTTAATTATATATATATAGATATATATATTGATATAAATATATATATATATTGCTGGAAAAAATTTTGGTAATAAAATAACACAGGCATGTTTAACATAAATATTACCTACAGAAACCCTCAACACAAATGACATGTTTTTTCCTGTCTTTTTCTTTAAAATATATTTTTTTTCTTATAAAATCAGGCTTATAGTGAATAGTTTTCTATCTTACCTTCCCCCCCCCCATTTAATCACATATCAGGGGATTGTTATCATATCATTAAATTATTTAGGAACATGATTTCTTTGCTTTTTTTTTATTCATTTTAGAGAGGAGAGAGAAAGGGAGAGAGAGAGACAGAGAGGGAGAGAGAGAGGAGAAAGAGACAGAGAGAGAGAAGGTGGGGAGGAGCTGGAAGCATCAACTCCCATATATGCCTTGACCAGGCAAGCCCAGGGTTTCAAACCAGCGACCTCAGCATTTCCAGGTTGACGCTTTATCCACTGCACCACCACAGGTCAGAGGAACATGATTTCTAATAATGACAAATATTGATTGGGCTTTTCCAATATGTTTGGCACTGGAGACATACCTATAGAGAAGAACAAGATATCCCTACCCTTAAGGAATTTACATTCTAGCAGAGAGAAGAGAAAACAGGCAATGAACCTGTAAAAACGGTAAATAAATGGTGTAATTTGATATCTAATTGCTATGAAACAGGATGATAGTGACTGTGTGGGCTACTTTGCTGAGTGGCAGACCTCTTGGGGAGGTAGGTGACTTTTGAGTTAAGAGCTAAAGGCTGGCAGGACTAGGTAACCATGCAAATTTCTTGGAAAAGAGCTCTGTAAGCAAAAGGAACAGAACATTCAAAGGTCCTGAGATAAGAATGTTCATGACATATCTAGGAACAGAACTATGGCTGGAGGTTGTGAACGGACATGAAGAAGGAGATGGGACTGGAGACCTAGAGAGGGGCCAAGTCACCTCGGCCTTGGAGGAGTTGGCTAAGGAGTTGGGACATTATTGTAGTTACAATGAGAAGTCATTAGAGAATTTTCCAGCAAGTAAGTGACATGACTGTAGAGACATCACTTTGACAGCTGAGGAGGGGATGGTGCTTAGGCTACAAGAGTACGGCAATGGAGCTGTGTTAACTGGCCACCACAGCCTTCCAGAAGAATGGGACAGATGATGGAGACTTAGCGTAAGATATAGATAGTGAGGTCACAGGAGGAGAGGTGGACTCAACGTATAATTTGGTGATAGAGCTCACAGACAGAAACTTTTTACTAGTTTTTTTATTTATGTATGTATTTATTTATGAATATTTGCACACCACAATAAATAAAACTTGATTCAGACATATATAGACTTCTGCACCCAATAATGAGTGAATCACACTCTTCCCAAGGACACATGAAGCATTTATACAAAATGACCGTGGACTAGTTCACAAAAGAAGTCTCCACAAATTTTATAGATGTATACCTATAAAGATCTTTTTTTTTTTTTTTTTCCTATAAAGATCTTTGGGGGAGAAAAAACAGATCTTTGAAGTCCTGGAGATTTAAGCCTTTAACTATTTTATTTTAGTCTTATTGTCAGAGTAAGAAGAAAACCTGATTAACCAACAGGCCAGCATTTGATCACAGTGTAATTAATTTCACTCTAAATGCTATCGTCAAAGGCATTTTAATGCCTGGGAAAGTGATGCCAACTCGCACTTTCTTCCCCAATCCCGCATTCCAAATAGATCAAGTATGATATTTTCACACGTGGCTTATCTTCAGCGAAGACTGTAATTAAATCTTAATTTAATTGAGTAAAAGTCTAGCACTCACTGCATTATTGAGCCTACAGAAATTTGTAATGAATTTTTTGGAGAATATAAAGTTAAAGAATCAAGGATTACATGAGTAAATAGGTAGGTGATTTTGCCATTTATTGAAATGAGAAAGACTTGAAGTGGAGTAAGCAGTCTTTGGAGGTAAAAATAAAGGGTTTTGTGTAGACAAAGTTAGTGTGAGATGCCTCCTAGAGATTCAACTGAAGATATTGAGTAGGTAACTGAATAAATGAATGAGGAGATTGGGAGGAAAGTTGCAGGCTGGAGATATAAATAAGATCTGTACACTGGATAAGATCACCTAAGAGACTGAGTGATTGAGGAGAAAAGAGGGCCAACAGAAAAAAATCTTGGCATATTCCAACATGTGCGGTACTATCTACTCACTGAATATTTGTGTGTTCCCACACACTGCTCATCACCTTGGAGGTTAGAATGGGCCACATGCAGAGCTGTGGGCAATGAAGAGAGGAAGCACCTTAGAACTGATTCAAGACGCTCACTTGTTATTATCTCCTAGCCAAGTAATTATCAATCTGCGTGTTGACATCAATGTATCTGTCAACCCTAGTGTCTGGGTGACTATACAGAGCAGAGCCCTTTTTTTTTTTTATCTATGTCAGACATGTAGTATGAGACAGAAACAAAATTTTATGTTAAACAACAGAAATTTCAGGGTTAATTTGTTACATAAGCATAGCTTGGTTTATCCTGACTAATTAAGAATTCAATCTTAGGAGATACCACAGCAAAGCCCCTTTTTCACTTTTCAAGAAAGGACATATGTGCTTGACCAGGCGGTGGTGCAGTGGATAGAGCATCAGACTGGGATGCCAAGGTCCCAGGTTCGAGACCCCGAGGTTGCCAGCTTGAGTGCGGGCTCATCTGGCTTGAGCAAAAAGCTCACCAGCTTGGATCCAAGGTCGCTGGCTCGAGCAAGGGGTTACTCGATCTGCTGAAGGCCCACGGTCAAGGCACATATGAGAAGGCAATCAATGAACAACTAAGGTATTGCAATGCGTAACAAAAAACTAATGATTGATGCTTCTCATCTCTCCGTTCCTGTCTGTCTGTCTCTGTCTATCCCTCTCTCTGACTGGAAAAAAAAAAAAAAAGAAAGAAAGGACATATATGATTGGACAGCTTTCAATAAAAGTATATCTGATTATTTCTAACTTCTATCTAAATGAAGTTTAAACAAACTAATTTTATAAGCTAAAGGACAATCCTTTTACCATTGTGAACAATGCATACTAATGTTAGTTCTTTCAAAGATCTGCATTTCTCAATTCCCTTCCCCCCCAATTTTTAAATTTTATAAAGACAATGTTTTGTACACATTTCTTGGATAATTTTTAAAATAAATATTGGTGCTTAATAATTTCCTAAATTTCTTCTAAGTAAACCTCTCCCATTTTACCTGCTCTTTTAGATATATAATTCATTTGACAAATTGACCGTAACAGATATTCTTCATTCACTCACTTAAGAAAATTTAACTGAGTCCTTACTATGTTTCAAACATTTTGATAGAAGCCAGGAAATAATGAAATAGAGGGAGTACTTACTGTTATAGTTATATTTTTGATACTTACCTGATGCCAAACTCAGATCTCAAGAGATGAATTTCTGTATCTGTAAAGTGGAAATAACTGAGAACTTGCAGAGTCACTATATTAAACAAGACAAAGTAGAAGGCTATTTAGTTAGGCTTTAGAAATGCACTCAGGGCCCTGGCCAGTTGGCTCAATGGTAGAGCGTTGGCCTGGCGTGTGGATGCCCTGGGTTCAATTCCTGGTCAGGGCACACAGGAGAAGTACCCATCTGCTTCTCCACTCCTCCTCCTCTCACTTCTCTCTATTCTTCCCCTCCTACAGCCATGGCTGGATTGGAGCGAGTTGGCCCCAGGTGCTGAGGATGCCTCCATGGCCTCTGCCTCAAGTGCTAGGAAGAGCTTGGTTGCTGAGTAACAGAGCAATGCCCCAAATGAGCAGAGCATTGCCCACTAGTGGACTTGCTGGGTGGATTCTGGTCAGGGTGCATGAGGGAGTCTGTCTCTCTTCCTCCTCTCCTCTCACTGAATTTTTTTTTTTAAATGCACTCAGGGCACTTTAAACAGAAAGGGGTTTTTCTGTAATAACTAGAACCTACTAGGGATCCAGTACTGTGGCATCTTGAAGGAACAAGAACAGGAGATCTCTCCATTACTCACTGTGTCTGCTTCTGTCTTTGTGTCAATACAGGCCTTTCATTACCTTTGCTGGTTCTTACCCTCTACAAATATGTTCTCAAGCTTATATTATTTGTGGTTTGTATTTCTTCATTGCTTCAGTCTATATGCTTCCTCATAGCTCTACTCTATCTTGTGGTTCTGCTTTAGTCCTCACATAACTATCTAGGTCCAGAAGGATCTGTTGATTAGTTCATTCATTACATATATATGGAGTATCTACTCTGTAAAGGCACTCTACCCTCATGGTTATCTGGGTCCTACTGGTAGGGTCCCCTGAATGATCCTTCCACCTTTATCCAGAAAATGCCTGTTCTTTCCCTGAGTGCTTGTTAGAGATGCTGAATTTGGCCCTCACTCTAGACCAGGGGTCTCAAACTCAACTCAGCATGTGGGCCGCAGAGCAAGATCACAGCCATTCGGTGGGCCGCACTAGGTCTACAAAAGGCAACTGTTACGCAACACTTTTCTCACTGCAGTTGAAAACAAAAAAAAAATCAGTACAACAAGCACAATCGTACATGCAGTTTACTCAGTGTCACAAAACGACCAGAAACTGTAGTTCACATCACAACTGCTGTTAACTAAGCTAATATCTAGCTAGGATGCTAGAGAAATGAAAAATACAAGTAGGCCCCTAGGCTTACTTAATTTTATCCAAAATATTTTGAACTTCGTGGATTAGTCTGTGGGCCGCACAAAATTGTTCAGCGGGCCACGAGTTTGAGACCCCTGCTCTAGACCTATTAAATCAGAATCAACATTTTAACAAGATTCCCTGATGGTTTGTGTGCATGTTGAAGTCTAGGAAGTATTACTTTTTTTGAGAGAGAGAGAAAGAGAAGCATCAATTTATAGTTTCATTACTTTAGTTGTTCATTGATTGTTTTTCATACTGGGGGGCTCCAGCCAAGCCAGTGACCCCCTTGCTTAAGCCAGCAACCTTTGGTCTTAAACCAGAGACCATGGGATCATGTCCATGATCCTGTGCTCAAGCCTGCAACTTCAAAATCTGGGTCCTCAGCGTCCCAGGGTGAGAAGCACTGCTTTAAACTTCTAGATCTTAAAACTGACTGCACATTGGGAACAGCTGGGGATTTTAAAAATTGCTGATGCCTGGGTCCCTCCTACAGAGGTTCACATTTA
Organism: Saccopteryx leptura; assembly: GCF_036850995.1. Lineage (NCBI taxonomy): Eukaryota > Metazoa > Chordata > Mammalia > Chiroptera > Emballonuridae > Saccopteryx > Saccopteryx leptura. The sequence continues at coordinate 115,705,234 of NC_089504.1, forward strand.
ATTTTTCTGGGATGTAGCCTGGAATTCGAAAGGTCCTGGACAGTTTGAACATGCAGGTAGGTTTGAGAATCTCTGAATTAGTTCTGTGTCACCAGTGACCAGCTGTGAGCTCAGACAAATTGCCCAATTTCTCTCTAGGTTAGATTTTTCATCTTTTAAGTGAAGATAATATAGCATACTTGCCTGCCTCAGAGTTGTTATGAGGGCCAAATGGGACTGTAAATGTGAACTTGTTTTGAAATGTGTGCCTAGCAGTCAAAGTGTCCCATGCACTACTTAAGTTCTCAAAATCCCATCTTCTCGTATGTCATTGGGAATTCAATGAAACAAATGCATTCGTAAATGTGAGAATTTAGGTAGAAAACGCATAAAGACAGTGTAAAGGTCACATCGTAAAGCTTTGCCAATGTAAAGCGAACATTATCAAACTTTATCTGTATCATGGGCACTGTTTTCCCATTTTACCTATCACTCAATTGAGGGTTTGAGAAGTTACATAACTCTTTCAAGACCCTGAAGGCTGTTAAAGAGGACTTCTTCACTAGATGCTTGTTGGGCAGATAAAATATATTATGCTCACTTTGTTAAAGATAGCACTGCCCACGTGGAAGCCGTCGCCCAGGTGATATTAATGTGTGTTGGGGGCGGGCTGTGGGCAAGCAGGATCCTTGTAGCCTGGGGCTTGGTTTTAGGACTAAGCCTTTCCCACCCTTTTGGATGTGGGGTGGTACAATCCCATCAAGCCCCAGATAAGTGACTTTGTATTAGAGACTTCCCTATTTTGTATATTGGATTAAAGCTTTGGATTTCTACACTATAAAATGGGGGCAGAATGGGAGCTTGCTCTCTCTCGGTTCCTGAGATTAGCATTAGAGAGGAGAGCAGGAGAAGCAGCCAAGATGGTGGAGTGCAGAGTTTGTACAGGGAGAAGGAAGGAGATGGGGAACAGAGGTGAAAAAGTCTGGTGAGCTAGAAACCTTTGATTCTAGGAAACTTGGAAAAGTCAGTAGCTTTGTGAACACTGAATGAGTGGGTTTTGGAGCCCATTGTGTGTTTTTACTTGCCCACCGGGAGCAAGCTAGGATTAAAGATGATAGCCCACCAGTTTTTGGCTCCGTTTCTTTACTGACTGTCCGAATCCAATGCGAACCTGTGTGTGAATGGCCATGATGGCGGCTCCTGGCTTTACAATGCTTAAAAACAAAACAAAACAAAACAAACCAGGAGCAGGGAAGACTCCAATCCAGATGACTGTAGTAGAGGTCAACTGTTGCAACAGGGGAAAGAGTTTGTATTCAACTCCAAATACACCAGGGACCAGTGCAGATTTATAACTAGGGGCCAGGGTGAGAGAGAGAATAGAAGATTACTAAGAATAACTGGGTTAGTGTTAGGCAGATAAAATATATTATGCTCACTTTGTTAAAGATGGTGCTGCCCACATGGAGGCCTGTTGCCCAGGTGATATTAATGTGTGTTGGGGGCGGGCTGTGGGCAGGCAGGATCCTTGTAGCCTGGGGCTTGGTTTTAGGACTAAGCCTTACCCACCCTTTTTTTTTTAATTTTTTTTTTTTTTCCATTTTTCTGAAGCTGGAAACAGGGAGAGACAGTCAGACAGACTCCCGCATGCACCCGACCGGGATCCACCCGGCACGCCCACCAGGGGCGACGCTCTGCCCACCAGGGGGCGATGCTCTGCCCATCCTGGGCGTCGCCATATTGCGACCAGAGCCACTCTAGCGCCTGAGGCAGAGGCCACAGAGCCATCCCCAGCGCCCGGGCCATCTTTGCTCCAATGGAGCCTCAGCTGCGGGAGGGGAAGAGAGAGACAGAGAGGAAAGCGCGGCGGAGGGGTGGAGAAGCAAATGGGCGCTTCTCCTATGTGCCCTGGCCGGGAATCGAACCCGGGTCCTCCGCACGCTAGGCCGACGCTCTACCGCTGAGCCAACCGGCCAGGGCCCTTTCCCACCCTTTTTAATGTGGGGTGGTACAATCCCATCATGCCTCAGATAAGTGACTTTGTATTAGAGACTTCCCTATTTTGTATATTGGATTAAAGGTTTTGATTTCTACACTATAAAATGGGGGCAGAACAGGAGCTTGCTCTCTTAGTTCCTGAGATTAGCATTAGAGGAGAGAGCAGAGAGGAGAGCAGAGAAAGGCCATGTGGAGGAGGCCAGGAGTAGCCAAGATGGCGGAGTGTTGAGTGAGAAGCCAGTTTGTGCAGAGTTTGTGCAGGGAGAAGGAAGAAGATGGGGAACAGAGGTGAATAAGTCTGGTGAACTAGAAACCTTTGATTCTAGGAAACTCAGATAAGTCAGTAGCTTTGTGAGCACTGAATGTGAGTGGGTTTTGGAGCCCGGTGTATGTTTTTTACTTGCCCGCCGGGTGCAAGCTAGGATTAAAGATGATGGCCCACCAGTTTTTGGCTCCGTTGTTTCTTTACCGACTGTCCGAATCCAATGTGAACCTGCATGGGCCAGGTGGCTGTGATGCTGGCCCTGGCCCCTGGCCATACAGTTAGAAATTAAGGGTCAATGGAGGAGGAGCTTGGTTAGAAATCAAGTATGACCCAGCAGTCCCTCTACTGGGTATCTACCCAAGAAACTCAAGAATATTGTTACATAAAGACACATGCACCTCTGTAAAGCCAGCAGCCATGGCCAGGGCCACCATCACAGCAGCCGCCCATGCAAGTTCGCATTGGATTCGGACAGTCAGTAAAGAAACAACGGAGCCAAAAACTGATGGGCTATCATCTTTAATCCTAGCTTGCACCTGGCGGGCAAGTAAAAATACACACTGGGCTCCAACACCCACTCACATTCAGTGCTCACAAAGCTACTGACTTATCCGAGTTTCCTAGAATCAAAGGTTTCTAGCTCATCAGCCTTATTCTCCTTAGTTCCCCATCTCCTTCCTTATCCCAGATACAAACTCTACACAAACTGGCATCTCACTCAACACTCCGCCATCTTGGCTGCTTCTCCTGGCCTCCTCCACGTGGCCTCCTTCTGCTCTCTGCTCTGCTCTCTCCTCTAATGATAATCTCAGGAACCCAGAGAGCAAGCTCCCGTTCTGCCCCCATTTTATAGTGTAGATTCAAAACCTTTCATCCAATATACAAAACAGGGAAGTCTCTAATACAAAGTCACTTCTCTGAGGCATGATTGGATTGTACCGCCCCACATCAAAAAGGGTGGGAAAGGCTTAATCCCAAAACCAAGCCCCAGGCTACAAGGATTCTGCTTGCCTACAGAGACACACATTAATATCACCTGGGCAACGGCCTCCACGTGGGCAGCGCCACTTTAACAAAGTGAGCATAATACATTTTATCTGCCCAACAACCTCCATGTTTATTGCAGCATAATTCACAGGGGTCAAGACATGGAAATAACCAAAGTGTCCGTTGATAGAGGATTGGATAAAGAATATGTGGTACATATATACAGTGGAATACTACTACTCAGACATAAGAAATGATGACATAGTGCCATTTACAACATGGATAGAACTTGAGAACATTATACTGAGTGAAATAAGTAAATCAGAAAAAGCTGAGAACTGTATGATATCACACACAGGTGGGCTATAAAACTGAGACTCATGGACATAGATAACAGTGAAGTGATTACCAGGGGGAGGGGATTGTGGGGAAGGAGGTTGGGGAGGAGAGTAAAGAGGGATAAATATAAACTGAGGGAAAATGATTTGACTCTGGGTGATAGGCATACAACACAATCAACTGTTCAAATGCTGTAGAAATGTTTACCTGAAACCTATGTACTCTTACTGATCATTGTCATCCCATTTGTGGGGCAGCTGTGTTAGGCTTGCTCGTGGGGTTACCAGCTGCAAGCACTTTGTCTGATTGGTACATGAATGCGTGGCCGCACCATGTGTGTGTGGCCTATAGAAGGCTATGAATGCTTGCACTCCAGAGAGATTGGAGATTGCGGATGCATGGATTGCCTGTGAGGGGCCATTATTGCTGTTTGTTGGCCTGAGAGGCAGTTTCCCCTGCCTGCATTCTTGCCCACCATTGTTGTGGTAAGGTACCAAAAAATTGCAATAATTAATATTAATATTTTAGGAGGAAAAGTCAGGCTTCTTGCCCCGTCCTTTCTTTAGAGAATGGAGGGAGAAGGAAGTGGGAGTTTCCTGGCTTACAAGGACATACTGTATACTGAGATAAGAAAACCCCTTTTACTAAGAAGCTTAAAAGGCGTTTTATAATTTAGGCCAAGCATTCAGAGAGATTTTGTAAATATGATCTTTATACTTGTGTGTGATTTACACCAGCTCAAGATATGCTTAGGAAGGGCTATTATATTGTAAATAGAGAGGGTTTTGTACTGGGTTTTGAATGAAAAGAGAAAGGAGACTTAAACCCCCTCCCTTCCCCACACCTGTGAGGAAGAAGGTGAACAGCTAGCCAGGTGCTGGAGAGGGAGGAAAGATTTGAGTGGCCCTTTCCTCTCCCCTTTCTCCTTAATGGGCAATTTACAAACGCTCATCCTCTGACATCATGTAAGCCCCCTCCCATCCTGAAGTCCTATGATTGATGTATGTACCTCTAGACAAAGAGATGGCAGATAGACACTAAAGGATTGGGGATGTCTTTTGATATGTAAAACGTCATTTTTCACTATTGTATTACCTTGTAAGTTTTAATATGTAGGAATGTTTTTTGAGATCCTATAGACGAATGTTATAAGCTTGTTAATGATTGACTATTGTGTCATACTCTCCTCCTCCTCCTTTTCCCCCCACCCTGTATGTGATCAAGTGTATATAACTAGCCTCAGAGCTAGATTGGACCCGGCACGATTTGGGTCAGCTATACCCCGTGTTAGTCATATGCAGCCAGCTTAATCAATAAATCTCCTCCTTAAAAATACTTCTGTATCCTTCCTTGGTGTCTCTACGTAAACCCGGTGGAACAGTACCTTACAACATGGTTGAGACTATTAAATGGAATGGCCCAACCCTTTCTGGCTCCGCAGTTTTTCTTCTGTCTGCTCCAATCCAATGTGAGCCTACCTGGCCTCAGCCACCCGCATTACACCATTAAATTTAACTTTTCAAATTAAAAAAAAATAATAATCAAGTGTGGAAAAGGAGCGTTAGTTACTCTGTGTAGGGGATTCTCAATAAGCTGGCTTCGCAGGATTCTTGGGGAACACTGAGCTCAGCAGCCCAAGGACAGGCCTTGGCTAGAAGAGGGCTCAGGAGAGCCAGCTGAAGCTGGCTGCAGGAGCACGCCTGTCCAGGGAGTGAGGGGCTGAAACCCGGTGGTCTTGGTCCACAGACCCTGCTGACTGCTGACCGTACACCTCCCGTGTAAGGGGCCGACAGCTAAACCTCATACAACCCAACCTGTCGGGAGCTGTACACGCACAAAGCAAGACTACTGGCTGCATTCCAGTCTCAAATCAAATCCACCTCAAATCCGAGCCTTGGTTCTCTTATCTACTCTGCGTCTCCAAGATACAAGCTTGCCCGGGCAAGACCGGCTTCCACAGCGGGCTAGAGGGCGGGCCCCGCACGCACCTGCCGCGCACCAATCACAGGCCCGCGCGCAGGGGCGCAAGCGCCACGGCCCTGGGCGGGGCCTCAGCGCTCACCAGTCTCCTGCGACCTGCCGGCCTCCCGCCGCCCTGATTGGCCTTTTGGAGATGATGTAAGCGGCGGCTTTGGCCTGTGGCCGCGGAGCCGGCGGCCGGCGGGGTTTGGCGGAAGTGGTGTGGGCGAGGTGAGCCTGCAGTGCAGAGAAGCGGCACGGCGGAGTGGACTGTAGCCATGGCGCGCTTCGCTCTGATCGTAGTCCGGCAGTGAGTATTGCTGTCACCGGGTGCCTCTCCCTCCACCTCGTCACTGAGTGTATTTTGGAGTGGGTGAAGGAGTCTGTCACCCTTCTTGCTTGCTCACCCCCCGGAGCGCTGGCTTGGATGGGCGATTTTCTAGGTGTCTTCTTACGTGCTATTTCATTTCGACCCCTCGGTCTCCCAGCAACGCTGAGCCAGGGAGGCCGGCATTCACATCATCAGCCCAGTGTTGCTGATGAGGAGACTGAGGTCTGGCTGAGTCAGTAGTCGAGGTTCCCAGCCACTTGGTGGCAGAGCTAACGCTGAAGAAAGACAACCTTGTCTCCAGACTTCTCTGTGCATGCACCGTTTCTGGTTCCGGGAAAATTGCGACGACAGCAGAATAGCTCTTCCGAAGCTATTTTTGATGCTGGCTACCTCCCGCTCTCCCCAGTCCCCGTCTCTGCTGTTCTCCCCCGTTTTCCTCGTGTGGGCTAGGGCAGTCAGCCCCACAGACGTATAGCTGAGGTTGATTTCTTCCCTTCTGAGGTTACATTACTGGGAGAGGAGGAAGGGGCCCCACTCTCGTCTCAGCCGACCACATTACCCCGAGAAAAATCTTTTTTTTTTTTATCATAACATGACACGAAGCTAAATGCTGATAGGTCTCTGTGCCTCTTATCTTTTTCTTTCTCAATACTTATTTGCCGGTTGTTCATGGGAAGCGAAATTCAGGGTGGTTAAGAGAGCTCAGGTATTTCAAGCAAGGTAGATCTAGGTAAGAATGGGGGCTCCAGCTAGAAACCTTGTCGCCTGGCCTTCTGCTAACTGACTTAATCTTTCCGACTTCAGTTTCCTGGTATATAACACGAGGATGATAATAGTGATAATAGTACCTACCTCGTGGGGTTAGTGTGAGAATTAAATGGGAGAAAGTTAAAGTGTATAGCACAATGGAGGGGAAGAAATGTATATGAGAACAAAATAGCTTCTCTTTCATATAAGGACAGCTCCAGTGAAAATGCAGTTTATCCTAAAATATGTACAGCTTGTGAGAGCAGCGGTTTGAGTAGGTACTGGGTGCCACTGGACTGAGTTATGGAGAGAAATAAGATACCATCATTGATTTCATGGAGCTCACAGGGAACACTGATACGATTTAATGTTGCCAAGTCACCTTTAGCTGCTACCTTTTCTGTCCAGTTCCTCTTTTATAGGAAGATAATCTTGGGAATCATCTGAAATTGTCCCTTTATGATTCACAGGCTCTTAATGACTGAACTGCAAATCAAATTCCTCTCTCTCTTATGTTCTCTAGCTTCTTCATTTATAGAATACTTTAGGACCATTTTATGACCTATTTCAGCTCATAAACTAATCAGTAGCAGAACAGAGACTAGAGGCCTGATTGCCTTTCCTTCCAATGTTAGAGCACTTTTGGCTCCCTTGACCCAGCCAGCACAGCGTCAGGAATATAATTGAAGCTCAGAAGTTGTAGGAAATTTGGGTTAAAACACCTCTTGAAAAATCAGGTGATCCCTATTTAGATTCTTAATAAACAATAGTTATGTGAATGTGGATTTCATTCCCTCCCTGGTTCTTAAAAATGTCTTGATTTTTAAAGTTGACTCCTCACAGGATTTCTATAAAAACCAATTTAAAAAATGTCATAATAAGTTATGCCAGGCGCTGTCGTAATTAAATTCTGACAACAGTCTAGTGAGGTGAGGATTGTTTCTCAATGTGCAGATAAGGAACTGAGACTGGAGGGCATGTAACTTGCTTAAAGTCAGGAGGCAGGTTAAGGAGGTGGGATTTGAACCAAAGCCACATATCTTTGCAGCCCATCCTCTTAGCCACTATACTCTTCTGCATCCTGTTCTATTGCATTAAAGACTAGTATTTGTAGAGTGTTTGAACATCACAGCCACTTTAGAGGCTACTTTTTATTTCTCTTAATATAATTGTGAATAGCGATAAGAATAGTTTTCTTCTATTTTGCTTGTGGGGAAGTGGAATGAAAGTGTTGAAATAATCGACAAGATTATGGTAAACTGCTTCCCTGTCTGGACCATCCCTCTTTTCTCCTTCAGAATTCTCAAAGCTAAAAATTAATGATTGTTTCAGGAAAAGAAGTAATTTTAAACTTGATTGATAACCACCATAGTTAAATATAATGACTGTTATTGAAATCTTCACGGTTGGATTGTTTAACATAATATTGGGAATAAGCACTTGAATTTTCTGTTACCTGATTCTGTATAACTCTCGTCAGATGCCTGACTATAACACAAGAAAGCAATTTCTTGCTCTGACCAGTGGTGGCGCAGTGCATAGACACTGAGGTCTCCGATTTGCAACTTTGCTGTGAACAGCTTGAGCGCAGTATCATCAACAGAAACGGATTAAGGTCGGTTGAGGCCCCAGGTGCAAAAGAAAATATTGGGCCCCTTACATTAGAAAAAAGTGTAAAGTTGGGGTTTTGCCAGGCCCTTCAGAAGTCAGGGCCCAGGGCGCATGCCCGGTGTGCCCGCTGTTCAACCCACCTCTGATTATCGATAGGATCTACAGTCACTGGCTTGAACAAGGGGTCACTAATTCACCTTGAGGCCCCCCACCCCTCCTGGTTAAGGCAGATATGAAAAGCAGTCAATGAACAACTAAAGTGAAGCAACTACGAGTTAATGCTTCTCTCTCCTCACTCTCTCTTTTTTATCTCTTTCAAAAAACAATTTATTTAAGTCCAACCAAATCTTTTATGAGTCTTGTGCTATTAATGTGTTTACCTTTCTTCATCATACTTGGAAGTACCTTGTGGATCATTTTTGGAATAGCATGCCCAAGATTTCAAACTTCAAGTCTACTAATTTTGTTAAACTAACTTCTCATGATTTTATGGCACAGCATTGTTGAAAACTAGTGGATGTTGGCATTTCCATCACCTACACCAGGGGTCCCCAAACTTTTTACACAGGGGGCCAGTTCACTGTCCCTCAGACCATTGGAGGGCCGGACTATAAAAACAACTATGAACAAATCCCTATGCACACTGCACATACCTTATTTTAAAGTAAAAAAACGAAATGGGAACAAATACAATATTTAAAATAAAGAACAAGTAAATTTAAATCAACAAACTGACCAGTATTTCAATGGGAACTATGCTCCTCTCACTGACCACCAATGAAAGAAGTGCCCCTTCCGGAAGTGCAGCGGGGGCGGATAAATGGCCTCAGGGGGCCGCATGTGGCCCGCAGGCCGTAGTTGGGGACCCCTGACCTACACAATACATTGCAGGCCCTAGTTCCCTTGAAATGTTATTTGTAGGTGTTTGCAGTCATTTGCCTGCAGACCATCTATTTCACTTTCATTTTAATAGTTCTTAAAACTTAAAAACTTTTTTATGAACTAATCTAATTTACTTTAATGACTTAAAGCTGCTGGATTAGTAAGATTATTGATAGCAAAACCGATGTTTTTCTTACTCTACCTCTAGCATCAGTTAACTTACTTTTGTTGAATGCTAATCATTGTTCTGGTCTTAAAAAAAAAACAAGCAAAAATAAATATGAAATCATCTGTAAACTTTTCTAAAGATTGTTATGTTACTGTGAAATTTGCTTCCTGGGAATGCAGTTGATTCTAGCCTTTGCACCTAGGATTAATATATATAAACAAGAATATATCATGAATTGGGTATGACATTCTTTTTTTCCCTCAGACATCTGTTGAAAGTCTCCATATTACTAATTCTTGAAATCTTCTGTATTTTCAAATTAATTAATTGGTAGAGGAATAAAAATAAAGCTGTATTCTTGGTGAAATATTAGGTGAGGCTTTACATTAACATGTACAGTAAAGCGTTTCTATTTTGGAAACTTGCCCCAAATGTATACTGACTTCCCATGATTTGTCTGTCTCTTGTAGCACACTGAGTACTTGTCTGTTGAACTTGAATTCTTTAAAAGGATATGCTTGGGAAATTAAGCTTTCTATCTGAAGAAATGCCATAAATATAAACCAGAACTAACACAGTCAAATATGTTTTTAAGTGACGAACAGTGTGATAATCTGCAAAATAAATGATGCCTGTTTGTAGGGACTATAAATGGCTGGTCATAAGACTTCACTTCTTGGCAGAAGCTTTTGGATTCTTGCAGAGTCGAGCGCTGTGTTTTGGAAATGGATCACACTGCAGATTTTGAAAATGAGTGGTGTTATTCTTGACTCCTTCAAAATATATTCCCCTGACCTTTCAGCTTCCTTCACCTTCTCTGCTACTGTCACAAGCCAAACCTTGGTTTAGCCACCTACTTTTTTTAACCCACTCCCCCAAAAAACTAACTTTAAACTATTGCTTTAAGGACTTATACAGACCTCTCGATAAAGCTGATAAAAGGTGTAAAACTAAATATTTATGAATATTTTTAGAAAAAATTATAATTCTAGATTCCTACTCTGTAATATTTATAGAGTGATTTGAAGACAGAAAGGACCAACAAGATGCGAGTGGTTGTTAAGAAAGCAGTAATGTCTGCAGCAGTGTCTCTTGACTTACCGCTAAATGAAATCCTTCATTATATCAGTTATATTTTTTCTCCTTTTGCTAAAAATGGTTAGATGGTGGGGCAGTGCCACTACAAAACTATCAAAGTACCTGGGATTGTATTTTTTTATAGGATGACATTTTGATAATGTAATTTTTTATCAAATCAGCTATGGGGATTAGATTAAAATCTTGAGCTGTCTTTTCAGCAAGCATATAAAAGGTTAGCATCTCTGCTGAATTCGTGTGATTTGTAGAGAGACCTGGATTGGTGATATTTTTAAACTTCTCCTCACCCTTGATTTAAAATTTATAATAAGAGTTTGTGACCTACATAAAGTCAGCAAAACCTTGTCGATATTTCTGTATAAAAGTAATTATGGTGCCTGACCAGGTGGTGTCGCAGTGGACAGAGCATCGGACTGGGATGTGGAAGACGAGACCCCGAGGTCGCCAGCTTGAGCGTGGGCTCATCTGATTTGAGCAAAGCTCACCAGCTTGGACCCAAGATCGCTGGCTCGAGCAAGGGGTTACTCGGTCTGCTAAAGACTCGCAGTCAAGGCGCATATGAGAAAGCAATCAATGAACAACTAAGGTGTCGCAATGAAAAACTGATGATTGATGCTTCTCATCTCTCTCCATTTCTGTCTGTCTGTCCCAATCTATCTATCCCTCTCTGACTCTCTCTCTGTCGCTGTAAAAAAAAAAAAAAGTAATTATAGGATGGGAGGCTTCTTTGAATTTTGTTGGAAATTGAATTTGGCTACAAAGCCACTGTCTAAAGAGAATATAACTTGTATTTAAACAGCAGTTCTCTTATTTTTGGTCTTAGCAAGATTATGAAGCTAAGACAGGAAGTGAATCCAATATTTGAGAACCATTTTCTGCGCTAGAAATGACAGTTTACCTATCATTTCTCTGAATGCTTTATTCTTCTGAATGGTAGAGCTTAATATCCTCTTTCACATCTATTTCAAAAGATCCTGAGTGAATTTTGGAGTATAAGAAATCTTCCATTAGTACTATATTAATAACAGTGATGATAATGACAAATCAGTTCTATATACTTCTGTGTAATTTCATTTACTTACCATACATTTTTAATAAACATAATAAATCTACATATTTAGAAACAATGCAATTTTTCCTAGTCTTCCTGTTCTTCTCTTACCTCATAGGTGACCGCATTTATTAGTTCCTTGTGTATCCTCCAGTGTTTCCTTGTACATATCCAAATGTTTATTCTTATACCCCTCCTTTCTAAAAAGGCGGTTTTTAAAAATCTGCACCTTGCTTTTATTACTTAATAATATATATATTGGTGGTCTTTTTATCTCTTTACATACAAGCTTTCTTTTTAGGGTTCACAGTTACATAGCATTCCATTATATAGATATACCACTGGTTAATGTAACCAGGTCTCTGTTAATGAAAATGTAAATTAGTTACCATCTTTTGGTATTAGAAATAATACTATACCAAGTACTCTATAATGGTAGAGGATATTAATCTCTACCATTCAGAAGAATAAAGCATTCAGAGAAATGATAGGTAAACTGTCATTTCTAACGCAGAAAATGGTTCTCAAACATTGGATTCACTTCCTATCTTAGCTTCATAATCTTGCTAAGACCAAAAATAAAGGAACTGCTGTTTAAATACAGTGTGGGTGAATGCAAGTATCCAACTAAAATGGTTACTGGATGAAAGCGTAAACAGCTTTGTCATTTGTTAGATATGGCCAGATGACTCTAGAAGCAGAATACTTACACTGAGGTTGTTTCTATTACTTCCCTGGTTTTCTCCATATTAGGGTGATACAACCTCTGGCTGTGCTTTTATGGAACTGGACCAGGGAGACACATGAGTAAAAAGTTACCTAGCATGCAGATGACAACTTAAATTAGCTGTGCCAGGGTAAAATGGCAGCTTGGAATTGGGGCATTAAAATGGCATGGTAGCGGGAGTGGGCAGGGAGGGAAGGCTACCCAAAGAGTTAGCTGCCTGTGATGGGTCTTGGAGAACACGCACATAACCGCCAGACCCAGCAGTCACTCTGTAATAAGTCTGTGAGGAGTTCTGATACACACTCCACTTTTGAGAACCACTGGCAGAGGTTGGCACCTGTTGTTTCTCAACAGCAGACTAGATCCCAGGCACACCTGGGTTTGTGATTCTGTCTTTAAGACCTGATGGACTTCCTTTCCAGATCTGAGGAGCTCAGTCCCATGGGAGATTTCTCTTTTTTAAGTAGTGCTTCATTTAAAACAAAGCAGGAGTTATCAGCCTTCGTAGTAATCAGGGAAATACAAATTAAAATCATGGTGAAACAAACTGTTGAGGTGTCAGATTGGCACAAATTGAGAGCTCTTACTAAGTGGTGTTGATGTGGAACACTGCAGAGTGGTATAAGTTGGTAAAACCACTTTGATATTATCTAATGAGGCTGAATATTTGAATACTCCGTGGCCAGCCAGTCCAGTGCCAGGTATATATCATCACTAGGCATGGGTGAGCAGATTAAAGGGCCAGATAGTAAATTGTTTAGGCTTTGTGGGCCATATAGTCTGCCTGAACTGCTCAACTCCACTGTTACTGTGTGAAAGTAGCCATAACAATGTATAAACAAGTGGGTATGACTGTATTCCAGTAAAATTTTGTTTACAAAAAGAGCTGCTTGCTTGTCCTTGAGTGGTTCTCCAGCATAAGCTTGCATCAGAATCACTTGGCGGGTTCATTAAAACACAGATTTCTGGGCCCCAACCTCTGAGTTTCTGATTCAGTGTGTCTGGATGGGGCCTGAGACCTTGCATTTTCCCCAGGTTTCCAGGCAGTGCCACTGATGCTGGTCCAGGGACCACACTTTGAGAACCACTGTTCTATACAATCTGATGCCCTGTGTGCAGACATATTCATAGCAGCATAGCCCCAAACTGGAAACACTCTAAATATCAACAATAGATCATAAAGATAGATTATGGTAAATTCTTACAGTGGAGTATTACACAGTAATGAGAATGTAGGGAGTACAGCCAGATTGCAGAACACTGATGTATCTCACAAAATGTGGAACAAAAGCAACATGCAGAAGACTACATATAGTAAAAAGCAATTTATTTTAAAGTTCAACAACAGCTAAACTAATCTGTACTCTACACGGGTGTGAAAGCTATAAAGAAAGACAAGTAAATGAGCATCCAGACATCCAGGTAATGGATCCCCTTGGTGTGGGAGGACATTGTGGTTGGAAAAAGGAGCTGGCACTGATCTGTTAGCCTGGGTGGTGTTGGCAGTATTTGTTTATATTGTTTGTTTCACAATTAAAAACATTTTTTTCCCGTTGATAGGTGGAAGGGAAGGTGGGGGGAGCATCAACTCTTTGTTCCACTTAGTTGTTCCATTTAGTTGTGTGCTTACTGATTGCTTCTCCTACATGGCCTGACGGGATCGAACCTGCAAACTCTGTGTGCCAGAGTGACGCTTTATTCAGTAAACCACCCAGTGAGGGCTAGTTCACAGTTTTTAAAAGATTAAAGAAGTACATTTAGTTAAATCTTTGATTTCTATAAAGTTCTGTCCAAGCTTCTATTGAGTGCTTACTAGAAGTTAAGCAGTATTCTAAACACTTTAACTGTATTCACTCAATTATCACAAGACTCATGTGAAATAGAGACTGTTGGTATCCTCTTTTGACAGAGGAAGCACTTGAGCTAAACTTAGCTTGCAGAGTCAAGGCAGTTTTGTTTCTGAGCCTAATATATGGCAATGAAGTATATTTTAAATTTTCACTTTTCATTGACATAGAAGGGGCTGTAGACATCGGATTCCAAATGAGAAAATAACTTGTTCTGAAGAAACCTGTTCACTGTTTTTACCTCCTGTTCCCAGTGTCCACACAGAACAAGCCACCTCCTTTCTCAAGGGCAGTCTCTGAGCGTCTCTGTCTCCAGTGCCTCGTGCTGTATTTGGCACATGGAAAGAGCTCAAGAAAGTTTCAGCTGAATTTTCCTTGACAGCTTTTCATGTATTTGATGCTAGCTTTTTTTTTTTTTTTTTTTGTATTTTTCTGAAGCTGGAAATGGGGAGAGATAGTCAGACAGACTCCCGCATGCGCCCGACCGGGATCCACCTGGCACGCCCCCCAGGGGGCGACGCTCTGCCCACCAAGGAGCGATGCTCTGCCCCTCCAGGGCGTCGCTTTGTTGCAACCAGAGCCACTCTAGCACCTGGGGCAGAGGCCAAGGAGCCATCCCCAGCGCCCGGGCCATCCTTGCTCCAATGGAGCCTTGGCTGCGGGAGGGGAAGAGAGAGACAGAGAGGAAGGAGAGGGGGAGGGGTGGAGAAGCAGATGGGCGCTTCTCCTGTGTGCCCTGGCCGGGAATCGAACCCGGGACTTCTGCACACCAGGCCGACGCTCTACCACTGAGCCAACCGGCCAGTGCCTGATGCTGGCTTTAACTGTAGTACTACCCTATCATTCAGTCTTGTCCTTGTGACCTTGCCTTCTTCCCCCTCCAAAGTTACCAGTCTTTTCACCTTTCTGGTTGCTTCAAAATTGGTTTGTTTTTTCATTCTGAAAAATGTATTACCCAAACCTCCGTTCTTCAGCGTGGTCTGCAAGATAGTTGTTGGCGCTACAGAATGGAACAGCTTGAGAAGACCTAGGGCCTAGGGGGAGGCGGGCTCTGAAGGTCTGCGGCCTGTTCCCCACTCCACTCAGTCCTGCGCTTGCTCGTTCTGTTCAGCGGTGGACAGATGGACGTTCACGTTTGGGGGCTGCTGCCTGTGAAAATCGTTTTGGTCGACATACTTATTTTAACAAAAATATTTAACAAAAGTAACAGAATTTCCCACTGCAAGTCACTTAAGATTGACTCATGAGCTATACATTTTAATTTGGGCAGTGTAAAATCAATTAAGTACATTAAATGATTGCAAATATTAATTTAGAATAAATTCTACAGGTATGTTATAAGGTTCATGTGCTATCTTTATGAATATCATTGCCTTTCATTGATAAATTTTTTTATCTTAAGAATAATTTAATTTGGTAATAAAGGTTTTTTCCCATCCTTTCTACTTTAGTGGACAAACAAGATTAAACAAGGAGAAAATACTTCAAGGTTGGTATATTATTATTTTTGCTCTCTCCTTTGGTGTTAATGTGATCTGTGAGTTAATCAGATCTGGTGGGGCAGGGTAGACTGGGGGCAGCCCTGTATTGTGAGTTGGGATTACAGAACTAAAAATCATAGTCACTACGGAATCAGAGCAGATGGTGACCAACAGGACTCTTAAGTGAACAGGATGTAAGGAATGGTACTCCACGTTGTTTATGGGTAGCTTTAAAGTGGCCCAGGCAGCTGATTAAACTATCGTAAAATATAACTGCTGGGATTTAAGGTGATTTTAAATTTGGAACCATAAATTTTGACTGTCTGATGTTGATGGTGTTTTTCAGCTGTGATATTTTAATTTTAGTAGTAACAAAGGATTAAACAAGAGAACTCCTGTTCTCACATGGGATAATTACTTTATTCTGAACAGATTCTGTCTCCCTTGTGTTAATTTGGGCTCAGAATTTTTAATCTTCCTATGATCTGGCTAGTCTAGCTTTTAAAGAATATTTTGGGGAAACTCTCAGCTAGACGTACTATTTCTGTGCTGTAGTTATAAAAGCATATTGTTTTATTTTTTTGGTTAGGGACATCTGGGGTTGGCAGAAATTGATGTTCATACCCACTGTGCCTGAGTCCCTCTACTGGATACTAGTCATCTGATAATAAATGAACCTTTGTTTTCCAATGACATGTGCCCACCCCAGGTTATTCTTTGGACTGATGTCCCTGACCACCTTGTCCTTTGGTGCTGCTCACTTGTCTCATTTCATTACAAGTTGACAATGCAACATGAATAAAAGTTTTTGTGTTCACAGCTTTTTTAAAGGTTTCTTTTGTAAGTTAGATGCTTAGTTCTTAAAATTATAGCCTCCTTTAAAAAAAAAAGCATTCCAGGCTTATATATATTTTGAAGTACTATTTGGTTGCATACCTACAGTTCTGATATAGCCATTCCGTAAGTATTCAGCACCACGTATATTAAATTTCTATTCTGATTTCTTCATTGGCCTATTACTTATTTAAACTGTTTATTATATTTCCCAATGACTGGGCCTGCTTTGTTGTTGCTGTTTTTCATCTTTTATGCTTGACATCCAGTGGAATTGCTTGTGTTCTGACAGCACGGCATATTTGATAATACTGCTTTGAAATTTGTTAACATGGTTGGTTTTTGTAAATCTACCATTGTATGCTTGAGAAAAATCTATGTTTTCTAATTGTTGGGTTTGGAGTTATATATCAGATGATCAACCTTGATTTTACTAATTATATAAGTTCACTAATTTGTCTGCATGGCCTAAATACCAGTTTATGAATGAGATATGTTAAATTTCTGACTGTGATGGCCAGTTTATCTTTTAATACCTGAAATTGAGTAATGTGTGCTTTGTATGTTCTGCTTTTATATAGCTAGAGGCTACTTTATTAGGCACATTCAAATTTAAAAATTGTTATCTACTCCTTGTGAATTGGATCACTGATTACTTATTATGATCCTCACAATCCTTACTAAGACTTCTCTCATCGAGTCCTGCATTTCTAAGTAATATAGCTGCTCCAGCTGTTTTGGGGTTGGAACTTGCCTGATAGGTATTTTTCCATCCCTTTCAATTTTTCTGTGCACTGATGTCTTAAGTGTTATTACCTCATAAATACTAGGTAGCTGATTTTGACTTTTCTTTTAAAGAAATGCAATCTATCTTTTAATTGGCAAGAGTAGTCTTTTTCCTTTTACTCTGGTTACTAATCTGCTTGGCCTTCTTCCTTTGGTGTTTCTGTTCTACCTTCTTTTTCTAGTTTGCCTTTTTATTTGCTTTTTCTTCTTAAGTCCTTGTTTTTCTTATTCAATCCCTTACCTTTCTTACTGGCTTTGAAATGATAAACTATTTCTATTCTTTTAATGGTTAAAAGTATTATTTAAATATTTACCATTTATACCTAAGAAAGTATAAGATTAATGTCCCCTCTCCTGAAAAAATACAAAGAACTTGTTACTTTGGTATCTTAGTCCTATCCTTTTAAACTGTAGGACATAGCTATTATTATTATTAAATGAAATTTAATTTGTTATTTAGACAGTGTTTGTTTAGATTTACATATATATTTACCAGTTCCTCTTATTTCTTTTGTATCCCAGACCTTCATTGCTGAAGTATCTTATTTGAAAGTTCCTCTAGTGCAAATTGGTTGATGGTAAAGATAGTTTCGATTGTTTCTAATTCTAGACAATCTGTTTTTATTCTATATAATCCCTTTTAGTCTAGATAATTTTTAGACTGACAGTTCTCTTAGCATTTAGGAGATATTATTATTCTGTTGCTTTTTGACTTTTAAGAAGTCCTCTCTAGGCCAAGTGGTGGTGTTTTGTAGTTAATATGTCGTTCTCTGAAACTGCTTTTAAACTTTTCTCTTTGATTTGGTATTCTACAGTTTATCTTAATATGTCTATGAGGGATTAAAAAATATTTGTCTTGCTGGATGTACATTGTTTTTTTTTATCTGTAAATTTCTGAAAAATTCTCAACCATTATTTTTTCATATTTGCTCTCCTTCATTTTTTCTTCTTTCTGGAGTTCCAATTAGATGTAAGTTAGGAATTCTCATTCTTCCCGAATGTCTCTAGTGCAGCAGACATATGTGCCATCTGTATCCACGCTGCATTTGGGGTAATGACTTCAGGCTAGTCTTGGAGTTTATTAAGCCTTGCTGTAACTGATCCCCCTATCCATTGAGGTAATGATTTTCTCTTTCAGCAATTCTATTTTCATTATTAAAAGATCTGTTTGGTTCTTTTAGATAGCTCTCTGGTAGTTTTTGATGAGTTTGTGTTATTTGCTTATTTTTTTATTCTATCTTGATGTTTTGTTTTTGTATTTTTTTGTATTTTTCTGAAGCTGGAAACGGGGAGAGACAGTCAGACAGACTCCCGCATGCGCCCGACCGGGATCCACTCGGCATGCCCACCAGGGGGCGATGCTTTGCCCCTCCGGGGCGTTGCTCTGTTGCAACCAGAGCCACTCCAGCGCCTGGGGCAGAGGCGGCCATCCTTGCTCCAATGGAGCCTCGCTGCAGGAGGGGAAGAGAGAGACAGAGAGGAAGGAGAGGGGGAGGGGTGGAGAAGCAGATGGGCGCTTCTCCTGTGTGCCCTGGCCGAGAATCGACCCGGGACTTCTGCACGCCAGGCCGACGCTCTACCACTGAGCCAACCGGCCAGGGCCTTGATGTTTTTTTATAGTCTGTGTTTTCTGATTTTAATGTTGGTTCTAAATCTATTGTTTTAGTGACTTTCATTCATGATGGATTAATTTCTTGTGTGTTAAGTTTGACTAAACTATTATTTGCTATTAATTCGAAAATCTGCTAACCTTTATTTAGACTGATTTCCTCTGAAGAGGATTTGCATTTGATTTTACCACTGACCCGAAACTACACTGCCTCCTTACAGGACCCCTGGCTTCTAGGAATATTTGGTTCATTTCTCCAGGTCTCTCCACTTGCTGCCTCACACTGCACCCCTCCCCCTGCTGTGCTAATATCACAGCAACCCATTTTCTCATGTTAACATTCAGGTTTAGCTCAGGGTTTTTTGGTTGCTTTGCTTTGTCTCTTGGAGGTTTTCCTTATATCCTGTGAGCCCAGGAATGCAACTCACGAGTGCGTGCGCACGCGCACACACATACTTTGTTCTTTTGTAGTAGGATAAGCCTCCAGAGTATATAATCAGCCTTTCATCTGGAAATAGAGGTTCCAAAGTATTTTTTAAATGAAAAAGGAGAAGGGAGGAAGAAGGGAGAAAGGGTAATACAATATGGAACATTTGGGCAGTGGAGATAGAAGGAATAACTTTCTTAGGCCATGCCCGACCAACCAGCCAAACATTAACACCTGAGTTGAGAACATAGATCAGAGCCAGCATTAACGAAGTCTAGCTAATAGAGGGATGGGAAATGTGAAAGAGTAGAAAGTTTGAGACAGGTGAATTCTCTATCATCTAATTCCAATTAGGCAAACATTCTTTTGGGAAAATTTGCATACTTGAGCCTTTTTCAGAATTCTATCATAATTTTACTTGTCAGTTCTCTAAAAAATTACGTGTAAAAGTACTCAAGGAAATATTTCTATAGTCTCTTACATGTGATTTAATTTGCATACCTTCTATATCTTTTTTGAATGGCATTGTTCCTTCTCTCAATACCACAGGACAAGGAGTAGATGAGCCTCTTTCAGAAACTGGAATTAAACAAGCAGCTGCTGCTGGTATATTTCTTAGTAATGTGAAGTTTACTCATGTTTTCTCCAGTGATCTCACTAGGACAAAGCAGGTATGTTTACAGGCAAAGTTTAAGGTGATGAGTCAAGAATGTCTCACCAGTTATAACCTTGAAAAATCTGCTACCAGAATCTGTAAGGAATTAAGTCACACACAGACATTACCCCATTTTCCCCTCTCCCCAACAGAATGTTTATTTTTATTTTGGTAATTTTTAAATTATAGTAGCTTGGGGAAAGAATTCTAATGAGATGTCTAAAAAAGACAAAGAAGGTGTCACAAGAGAGAGAGAGAGCCTGAAGAAGCAATAGACAGGAGAATATAACTCAGAGACATCAGGTGTTGGAATTACTAGATACAGTTTAAAAAAACAAACTGTTATTATAAGGAAATAAAAGACATTTAAAAAAATATTTTAAATATCTTTAGGGAATGGATTACTATAAAAACAACTCCAGAAATTTAAAAAAGAACCAAAGCGACTTCTAAAAGCTGAACGGAAGGAGACTTGTGACAACTAGGAGGGAATAATCCCAGGGCTGGAACTTAAGCCCCCCCCCCACGAACAACTTAAAACAGGACAGAATGTGCGAACCATTTTTTTCGGATATTGAACTTCAGGCAGTGTGAGTTTATGATTCCCAAATAAAGTGAAACAAATGGGGTGAGCCCTAGGATTCTCCTAGATTTTCTGCTGATGCAGTTGCCAGACTCTGGTAGTAGAAGCCAGATAGAGCCCAATGGTCTCAGTGAACTCAGAAGATATAATTTGGGAAAGTTAAATAACTAAAATTTGTGAGGCAGAGCACTGGCAAAGAGCTGCACAGAGTAAGAACTCTAGAAATACATACAGGGATCCCCTTAAAGCTTTGGTGGACTGTTCATCTGCACACACGTAGGGTGAAACTGCTTGAAGCCAGGCACAACCCAGCTTCAGGAGAGAGCAGTAGCTGGGGGCTGAAAGCTGAATAATTCCTGGAGCTCACAGGGTTTGGGAATCAAGTTGAGTTCCCATTAGCTACAGTGGGGAGCTTTCATTGAATACATAGAGCATACACTAGAGTTGTCATAGGGCTTAATAAGTAAGTAAGGCTGAACCCTTAGAAGAACCTAATGAGAGAAATTCAAGCTATAATGAGGACCAAATTTATCTTAAATAGGGATGAAATATACAGTATTCTGAAAATGAAAATTTTATAGCAATAGGCATTGTAGAAGAGGTCAGTGAACAAGAAGACATAAAAAATATCCTAAAATTATAAGAAGAACAAAAAACTGGAAGAGGAATATGAAGAGTCTCGGTGATGTGTATAGTACAGTATGAAGCAATTTTATTTACAGGTAGTTAAAGTGAGCATGAGGATTAAAAACAAATCTTTTGAAGAAATAGTAAAAAAGATTTCCAAATTTGTACCCAGTGAAAATTATTTGAACAATTAGATGAAATACATTTTCTCTTAAGCAAAATAACTTTTTCTCTTAAGCAAAAATTAGGGGACCTAAAATAGAACCATACTTATATGGTCATTTGTTTTTTAGCATTTTTGGTCAGTTGGGGTTTGACAAAAGTGCCAAGGTAATTCAGAAATTGAAAGGGTAATCCTTTATAAAAGGTGCTGAAACATTGGGCTGTCCATGTGGGAAAACGTGAACTTTGACTCACCTCACACAACACAAAAATTAACTTGTGATTAATCACAAAGCTAATCTAAAAGCTAACTTTATAAAATTTTTATAAGAAAACAGAAGAAAAATATTTATAAATATTTCTTGGAACAAAGCTGATAATTCTACAGAATTGTTGGAAGGTAACAAATTATTGGATCCAGAAGGTATAACAAATCCCAGTCAGGATAAAGAAAAACCCACATCTATCCTTATCGTAACAAAAATTTAAAAACTCCACAAGAAATAAGAAGGAAAAGTATCATCTACTGAAGACCAATATTAGGCCAACAGGAAATTTGTCAGTATCAATTCTTTTAATGTGCTGAGAGACAATAGGGTTAACCTAGAGTTTTATATAAAGCAAAACATTTTTTAGAGTATAGGTGAATAAGGCCATTTCAAGAAAATAGGCTATAAAGACCTTTCAAAGGATAACTGAAGGAGGAAGATAATTCTAGAAGGAAAATCTGAGTTTCAGAAAAGAATGAGGAGCAGAGAAATTGGTAAAATTTTAGGTAAGTACAGTATAAACAAGCACTGGCAATATAAAATGGTAACAATGATAATGTCTATAATTTGTGGAGAGGGTGTTCAAAAACTAAGCAGGTTGTTGACTGAGTTCCTACAGTTTTGTAAATTCCTACAGTTTTGTCTCTCTTTTCAGTTAAAATAACCAGGCATATAATGAAATGGAAATGTGAACAAAAAATAAAATAATAAAAGCAGAAATGGCCATGGGTGTTATCTGATAGTGAGAGTTATCAGACGTAGGCTTTAAAATAATAATTTAATGCACAGGTAAAAGAAATTGAGAATTTCAGCAGAGAACTGGAAACTATAAACAAGAATAAAATGCAAATTCTAGAGTTGAAAATAAAACTAAAATTAAGACTTGATGGATTTAACAGCAATTTAGACATCCTGAATAGAGAATTAATGAACTAGAACCTTTTCTTTAAAGAGCCAGGTAGTAACTGTTTTAGGATTTGTGGGCCATGTGGTCTCTGTTGTAGCTGTTCAGCTCTGCTGCTGCACTGTGGAAGCAGCCATAAGTGATACATAGGGGGCTGTTTCCTAGTTCAACTTTATTTACAAAAACAAGTGATGGTCTGGATTTGGCCCGTAGGCAGTAGTTTGCTGACTTCTGAACTAGAAGTTAGGTTAGACAGAAATATGAAATCTGGCACAAAGAGACAAAAGATGAGTAGTACAAAGAGAAGCAACTTTTGCAAAGGAAAATTATTTCTAGTTCTTTTTTATTCACTGAGAAAGCATGTATTATTTTGACATTTTGGCTAGAATGATTATTTTTATGGGAAAAGAAACAGTTTTCTTTCGATTTTTCCAGACTGTGCATGGGATTTTGGAGAAGAACACATTTTGCCAAGATATGACAGTGATCTATGATTCAAGACTTCGAGAAAGAGTAGGTAACTTATGTATTAATATTATACTTCACCATAAATTATCCATAACTACTTCAGGTTGTAACACGGCTAAAAATGCATTCCTGCTAGGGATATGGAAGCAGCTAACATTTGTTAAGAATCTCTGATGTAACAGTTGCTGTTATATATGTGCTCTCATAGATAGTATCTTAATTATTAAAATCATATAATGTACATCTTAAATTATAAAAGCCAGGTATACTTGTAAGAATTTAACAGTACAGGAAGAGTTTAAAATGAAATAGAAAAGCTCTCTTCTTCAGCCTCTAAGTTCTACTCCTTGATTTTCAGCATAAATAACCCATTTTATATACCAGAAATAAATCCTTCTGAAACTGAGTTTTAGCTAAAGCCGTAGAATAATTTCACGTCTGAGATTTGACTCCCAAGTCTCCAGAAGACTTTTTAGTATGCTCTATGACCTTTTAAGCTCATTAATATCCCTGCTGGTCCTGTGATTTCTTCCACATCTAGACAGAATGTAACAGAATGGCTAGGGCACCTTGAAAGAATTGCTTTTCATAACTTGCATGTGTTTTCTGTTGTAGTTCAACGCTCCAGCCTAAATGCTGCTTGGAAAGGCTCATTCTGTGCCCGAGAACCAATGCTCAAATGTTAAACAAAAACGTCTGAGTGAACACCGAAAAGGGCCTATCATGTAGTAGTAGCAAGTGTTCTTTATCATCAGGCTGGGCCATCTCTTCTCTCTCTATGCACTCTCCCTGAGTAATTTCATCCTCAGTTAATGAGCTGATGATTGCCAGATGGGTACTTTTAGCTTAGATCTCTAGCCTGCGCTGCACACACATATGTATTGGACTGCCTACTGTTTATTTCTGTTTGAGTGTCCCACAGCTACTTCCAGCTCAGTGGGCTGCACTCTCCTTTCTCTGCCCGGCCCCTGCTTTGCCCAGTTGTTCAAACCATTCGTTCTTGACTTTTCACCGTCTCACACTGCACATCTGCCATCATCTTGTCCATTCTGCCTCTAAATAGTTCCTGAATCATTTCTCAGCAAACCCACTACTGCCATCCTACTGCAGCTGTCATCTGTCACCTAGATCACTGTCTCCTAGATCAGTTGTTTTCAACATTTTTACACTTGAGGGCCAGTGACCTAACCAGCAGGAAACGGTAACACACAACGAGTCAAGTTTTATCTTATAGCACAAAGCAGTGCAACGTGGTACAACCTGGTGCTTGATTTCCAAACTCCACATGTACAGTGCATTTACTACAATATAAGTTTGTCCACATGCTTTTGATCTATTGTGTATGATTTATAAATGCTCTGCATGGTGCAAAAGGTTGTTGGGAGGCCACAAGTTTCAAAGAGATCTAAGGCAATCTCAATGGTACTTTCATCGATGATACAGGCTGATAAGTGGCCATCAGCCTGAGCATAAGCGAATTGGACTAAGGTCATTGGGCCTGTCATCGGATAACATCAGGTGGTTAACTGTTTCACAGAGCAGCACAAAACTTTTGGCGGGCTAATGTCGGTCCATGGACTGGGAGTTGAACAACACCAACCTAGATATTCCTGTTTTCGCTGCACACCCTTTCCGATCTAACAGTCACTCCAGCCACAGTAATCTTTGGGAAATTTGGTTGCTACACACCTGTATAAAATATAGTTTGCTACTTTTCTTTCATCTTCAGATGCAATGTTGTCCAGGCACCTTACCTGTTGGCTCTCGGCGTGCTATGGGCTCTGATCTGTTGCTTCCACCTGCCTCCTTCCTCTCTCTTCGTGCTTGGTGGTCAGTTTAGAAAGAACATTAGGAGGCATTTACGTGGCGTTTGCCACATTCTGGCCCTTTTCCAAGCACTGCAGGTTTATTAATCTTTGCAACAATCTGAAGTTGTGAACATTTAAAAACCTAATTTTTTAGCCCTCATTTTACAGGTACAGAAGTGAAGGCACAAATATCAAGTCCATGCTCAGGGTCACAGAGCTGGTTTGTGGCAGAGTTCAGATGAAAATCTAGGCTATCTGGCTCTGGAGCCCATGTTCTAGACCACTGGTCATGTGCCTCAAGGATCTTGGAGTTGCCTGCACAACCTGTGCTCTCTCCTCTCTGAACTTCTGAAACTGCCAGCAGTCTGCCTACAACACTGGCTCCCCAAACC
This sequence comes from Saccopteryx leptura, assembly GCF_036850995.1. Lineage (NCBI taxonomy): Eukaryota > Metazoa > Chordata > Mammalia > Chiroptera > Emballonuridae > Saccopteryx > Saccopteryx leptura. The sequence goes on from NC_089504.1 coordinate 115,730,229, forward strand.
TGGTCCACTTCCCCTTGCCCTGAGGCTCTGGCCCTCTGAGCCTCACGTCCAGTTTGGATGTGTCTGCTCCATGGGCTGTGTCTGTTATTTCCCTCCATGACAGCACTTCCCACTCCCATTCCTCAGTTTGTGTCCCCACCGCACTGCAGTCTCAGCAGGTATGGGGAGCCATGTGTCACCCTGCTCTCCCCAATGGCTCTGGCCTTATCACCTGAGGGAGTTTTTGGAATATTTAACCAGTGGATGGTGGATGTTTCCATTCTTGAAAAAACAAAGCAAGTGATAATTAATGTTTTTCCTTATAGTAGAGGTTGCTGCAAATATAATCAAGGATGTAGGCAGTTGGACTTGGGGATTGTAACAGCACCTGTACTCTTATAAAAAAGTAATACAGTATTTTAGTATTGAACTCTGTCTAATGGTGTTGCTAGAATCTTCTGGAGTCAATGATGCAGACCATAAAGAATGATTTATCTCTTTCAATATTTTATTATGTAAGTAATCCATTATCATTGTGGAGATTATCAGTTCAAAGGAGAAGTAATAAGGTAAGCAGAAGGAAACCACACTTCTTCCTGGAGTGGTTGTTCTAAATTTGTCATAAACTTGTACTTAAGTGTTGTATTGCAACTCACTGGGGGCACTTTTGTCTTGTGGACCCTTGCAGAAGTACGGGGTTGCGGAAGGCAGGGCGCTCAGCGAGTTGAGGGCGATGGCCACAGCGGCCGGGCAGGAGTGCCCTGTGTTCACGCCGCCTGGAGGAGAGACCTTAGACCAGGTATGTAGCCCTGAGGGCACTGTCGAACCTGCCAGTGTCCCAGTACCCGAAATATGACTTTTTTTTGTAAATGAAATGTTCCTAAATTTTAGCCTAGCAGTTTGAAAGTTGTTTGGTTTATAAAACAACTGCATGATAACACTTTTTTTTCCATTTTAAGTTACCCTAGCTCTATCATTAACTGTTAGGTTGGCAGTCATAGCTGATAGTGGATTTAAAGGATGTGTTATCAGATGTTACTGTTAAGAGAACTCTTTCGGTATGAAGCGGTGACTTCAGCAGTGGTGGTGGTGATCAGTGAGGCGAGTGGTGAAGGTCAAGGAGAATGACAGCCAGACACCCGGGAGGGAAAAATGATTCAAGCCCCGAAATCGCAGGCCTTCCCTTCCCCTGGAGCTGTGACAGCATCACCACCCTTGTATTTGTTCTGCTTTGGAATTGTAATGACTTCACCTTTTCTTCTCTTACAGGTGAAGATGCGTGGAATAGACTTCTTTGAATTTCTTTGTCAACTGATCCTGAAGGAAGCAGCTCAGAAAGTAGCGCTTTCCTCAGGAACTCCAAGCAACGGTCTGGAAACTTCTTTGGCAGAGATGTTCCGCTTAGGAAAAAACAGTGGCTCCAAGTTTAATTCAGACAGTGGCGCTCCCGAATTAGCGGCCAGTGTCTTAGTTGTGAGTCATGGTGCTTACATGAGAAGCCTGTTCAATTATTTTCTGACTGACCTTAAATGTTCGTTACCGGCAACTCTGAGCGAATCTGAACTGCTCTCAGTTATTCCTAACACAGGGATTAGTCTCTTTATTATCAACTCTGAGAAGGAAAGGGAAGTTAAAGCGACAGTTCAGTGTGTTTGTATGAACTTAGAGGAGCATCTAAATGGAGTGACTGAAACTTGCTGAATTTAAATCTACAAAATCTATAACGGTTTTGAGCCTCTGAGGGAAGGAGTGCCTTTGACTTTTTCATCCTCTGCTTTCGCTGAATTGGAAACAGTTAATAAGATGTCTATTACAACAGGTTTTAAAGCTCAAATGGAATCATAGCCACATAAAACACTAATAAAAAACTATTTAGAATATTTTTTTTAGAAATTTCCTGATTTTTAAAAACACTGTATGGACTGCCAGTTTCAGTCATCCTCAGAGATTTTTTAAAAATTGATTTTACAGAGAGAAAGAGAAATCGATTCGTGTTCCACCTATTTATGCATTCATTGGTTGATTCTTGTTGATTCTTGTATATACCCTGACCGGGGATTGAACCCACAACCTTGGCATATTGGAATGATGCTCTAACCAAGGGCCAGAACCATTTATAATTAACTTCTGTCTGAGTAGTCACATATCCCAGAGTATTTTTACCACCCTGCTTAGTTTTATCTCTGGATTGTAAGTGGATAAAGGAACATAATATTGCAAATAGATTAATAACCTGGTTACTCTTTTTCCTTTTCCATTTTTTTTAATGTTGATTTTTTTTTCAATGTCTGAAAAATCTGACTTATTTTATTGGCTCTTGCTAAAAAAAAATACTGTATGTTTTGTACTATCTCCACCCAGTGCTTGAAAAAAGGAAGTATTTATAATTTCCTCTGCATATTTATAGTGCCAGTATATTTTAAAAGTTCTTTAAATGAAAAATGCTTCCATTGTAAGTTTATATAAAGCAAAATGACGCTAATTTTTAATATGGAAATCTACTGTTGGATTTGAAATGTGGATGAATGCAGATTAGGATTGCAGACTGGTCTGGTGAGGAAGAATTTAAAGCATCACTTGATTTAAAAACATTAAGGAAGGGATCTGAGCAGGAATAGATAATATTCTTTCTTACCTAATCCTTAGGCCAAAGAGTTTCTAAAGATAGTAAAGTGTCACGAGCATACTGCACAGTAACCTCAGAATAAAATGGGCGCTTTGTTGAAAAAAGAAAAAGATACTCTGATCACTGCAAATGTGGTTTTTTTGTGGAAGGTACAGATGAGGTTGCCTCTTTTTCCCACCAGATGGCACTGGAGGAAAGGGATTTTGGTTAACAATACTGTTCATCTAAGTGGGCCCTCAGAAATGCTTATCTACAGGAGGAAGTGTTTTTTTTACATGTAGTTTGCTTTTCAGTTCTCATGTTGATGATGCTGTGAGTCTCAATGTATGAAAGAATTAATACCAAAGTTTGTTAGTCAAGGCTTAAATCATGTATAGTGAACTATATTGGAGCAACTACACTTTGAGCATCATTGAAATCACATGTCAAGTTTGGCAGTTTGCTGATCTCTGTGTGTCTCCACCAGTAGTTTTCCTACCAGTATTGGAGGAGAGTGTGCAGTTGAGCACCAGGGAAGATGCGCTGCAAATCAAAATCTGACAGGATAACTGGAAAGGACAAATAATAATGAATACCTACGTTCCCATCGTCCAGAAGTGATATCCCCCCTTTTTAAAGACATAACAGATTGTGGTGAAGTCAGCTTTCTTATTCAACCAGTTCTTGCAGTTCTCGTCCCCTCTTGGACTCTGCAGAGCCTGTGGATGCATTCATCCATTTACATTTCCACCTCGTATCATAAGGACACAGCATTTGGGTGTTCTAAAAATGCACATGTATATCTTCAAGCTGTCTGTATCCTTTATTTTCACTTATTATGTCTTGGGGCTCTATATTGATTTGTGTACATATATGCACTTATAACCACTGTATTTTACTGAATAAATATGGCATGTTTTGTGTATTCTCTGTTAGTGGACATTTAGTTATATGCAACATTTTCTGTAGCAGCAACACTGCAGGAAACAGTCGTTTGCATCTCCCATGCCGTGTCATAATACACATGCCTCTCCAGTTCAAGAGCTAAATCATTTTCAGAGTGGCTGTTCTGTTTTTCAGCCATATAGCAGTAGAATTCCAGAATATTTTTTACATCTTTGTCAACACTTGATACTGGTTTTGTTTTGTTTTACAGAGAGAGAGAGAGAGGGATATATAGGGACAGACAGACAGGAATGGAGAAATATGAGAAGCATCAATCATTAGTTTTTTGTCACCTTAGTTGTTCATTCACTGCTTTCTCATATGTGCCTTGACTGCGGGCCTTCAGCCAACCGAGTAACCTCTTGCTCGAGCCAGCGACCTCGGGGTCTCGAACCTGGGTCCTCTGCATCCTAGTCTGACTCTCCATCCACTACACCACCACCTGGCCAGTTGATACTGTCTTGACAAAATTTTGTTAATCTGATGAGTGAAGGAAGGATATTAGGTTATTTTCACGAGCTTTTCTGTGATTGCTAATGGCTCTGAGCATTTTTTTTCATCTGTGTATTGACAATTAGGACTTCCTCACTGGTAAAGCATCAGTATATATTCTTTGCCTGGTAATCTCTTGGACTATTTGGCTTTTTTTTTTAGTGACTTGTTGGAGTAACATTGCAAATACCTTCCAGTTTACTTACCTTCTATATATATTTATCATGCACTTTTTAATGTTTTTAAATTTATTTTTCAATTACAGTTGATATAATAATTTCAAGTGTATAGTCTAGTGGTTAGACATTTCTATAACTTATGAAGTGATCACCCTGACAAGTCTAGTACCCACCTGGCACCATACATAGTTATTACAATATTGACTATATCCCCTATGCTGAACTTTACATCCTGTGACTGTTTTTATAACTGGTAGTTTATACTTCTTAATCCCTTTCACCTTTTTCACCCATTTCCTCACCCTCTCCCATCTACTGACCAATAATTTATTCTCTGTATGGAGTTTATTTTGTCTTGTTTGTTTTATTTTTTAGATGTCACACATAAGCAAAATCATATATTTATCTTTTCTCTGTCTGACTTATTTCACACTTAACATAATACCCTCTTAATCCATCCAAGTTGCAAATAGTAAAATTTCCCTCTTATTCATGGCTAATATTCCACTATATATATAGACCTCGTCTTTATTCATTTGTTTTTGATGAAAGTCAAACCTAATATATCATCTAGGGATTGCTAGGTTTGTTTTGGTGTCTTGAAGCCTTCTCTACCATGAGGTCATATAGAGATCTCTTTTTTCTTACAGTTTTAGAGGATTTTTTGAATATTAAACCTTTATCTAGAACTTATTTTTGTGTGGTATAAGTTCAGAAGTCAATTTTAAATTTTTTTCCTTGTGGTGAAGCAGGTACTCCCACACCACTGTTCGGAGTCTTGCCCAGTCAATTTGTGATTCTCCTGTCAGACCACTCCCCACCCCACCCTGCACCCATATTTGCTGGAGTTTGTGGACCTTGTTCTGTTTCAGTGACCTGTGTATTCCCATAACAGTATCATAGTTACTGTAAACCTTACAACATCTTGTAGAGTGAGTACCTTCCTTTTAATTTCCATAGCATATAAGCTACATTGCTCACAAAAATTAGAGGATATTTTATGACTTATCCCCTAATTTTTGTGAGCAGTATATTTGTGCACCTTTAGTCTTCCATATACATTTTTTTAAATCAGGCCAATTCCCAGAAAACTTGTTAGAAATTTCATTGGAATCATGTACATTGTTCATTTTATCTAGTCTGTCAAATATTTTTTGAGCAAGGCACACACTGTTACAAGAACAGTCACTATAGCAGCAAACAAAAATTAAACTCCCCATTTCTGTGGAAGCTGTGTTCTGTCAGGGAAGACAGATAAGTCTATACACATCAGAGTGTGGTCAGTGCTGTTGAGAAAGGTGAAGGAGGCTTAGGGCATGAGGACTAAAGGAGAAATACTGCTTCAGTTAGGGCAAGCCCAAGAGCACTTTCTAAAGTGTTAACCGAGACAGTGCCGAAGGTCATGAGCGAGCTCTGCTGACCTCTGGAGAAGTGCAGCCAGACAGGAAAAGAATACGGAGTCTCTGAGGAGGGAGGCAGTGTGCTTTGCATGTTTGACTTCTACAAAGGGATCTGGGAGCAGAGGAAGGCAGAGAGCTAAGGGGATGGGGAAGTGCTGGTCACTAGGCTAAGAACCGAGGGGGTAATTGATTGATTAATGGCTGATGGAACTGAGCAGTGACACAGAAAGGTTCATTTTCAGAGGCCTGCATTTAAGTCCTAAGCCTGTCTCATAGTAGTTTCATGGCTGAGATATTCTCTTAATATCCCTGAACTGTTGTTTACTCATATTAAGTGGAGAATAATTACAATTATGTGTGTGTGTGTGTGTGTGTGTGTGTTTTGGTCACCTTTGGTATTGATATAGCAAACCTACAGAAGAGTTGCAAGAATAATACAAGGAACTCCTATACACCTTCTTCCTGATTCACCACGTGTTTACATTTTACCCCATTTGCTTTGTCATTCGCTCTATTATTTGTGTGTGTGTGTGTGTGTGTGTATGTATGTATGTATCTTGTACATGTGTTTTCCTCTTGAGACATTTCAGAATAAGTTGGAGACATCATGCCCCTCCCCCTCCCCCAGTTTCAATGTGTATTTCCTAAGATCAAGGATGTTCTTGAATATAGCCACAATAAATATGAACACCAGGCAATTTTATATTGATACAAACTACTACCTAATCCAGAGGATCTTTGTCAACACTTGATACTGGCTGACAAAATTTTTAAATGTTTAAATATTTAAAACTTGTCAGCTATTTCATTGATGTTTCTTATGGCTGCACCCCCCACCCCTACCCCCAGTCTGGCATCTAATCCAGGACCATGTGCTGCATTCAGTTGTCATGTTTCTTCATTCTCTTTTCTGGAACCATTCCTGAGCCTTTCTCTGTCTTTCTTAACCTTGTTTAAAACACACACACGCACACACGCGCACACACACGTTATCTTTTTATTATTCAGATGATGCATTTTTGTCTGAAGTACTCCAGAAAGGATGTGTTCTTGGTGCATCTCGTCCAAAGGGACATGATGTATTATCAAGTCTGTTCACCCTAAAATTACTATATATTTGTTCCTCATTAAGTTTTCATCCCCTCTTTTAGCCACTGTTGGTCGCTATTTTTAGCTATTTTTGTTTCTTTATTCAGTAGTTGGCATTACACAGCAAGGAAAAAATTTCCCTTCTCCCCTGCTTGTTTATTTATATCATATGAACTTGGGGGTTCTTCAGTGATTTAAAACCAGTTCTATCATTATGTATGCTCAGTTGTCTCAGATTTGTCCTGTGGGAACACTTTCAAGATGCTTCATGTATTCCGTTGATGTATTGCCATTATTCTTTAAGTACCTGTACTCTTCTTTTACTTTCTGACATAACAAGATTCTGAGACTTGTCTTTTTCTTTCCCAGTTTCAGCCCCAGGGATCAACTTTTTCTCCAAAGATCCCCAATACCTTTTAGTGGAAATGGCATTCAGAAACCAAGGTCGGGGTGCCAGATGTGCTCTTGATAATCTAGGTCTCTTCCTTGTAATGACTGCATTGAATTCCAGTCTGTGAACATACATAGTTCATTCTATTGATGAACACTATTTCTGATTTGGAGCTATTATGAAAAAGCTACTATGAATTCTCTTTTTAACAAGTCTTTTTGTAGACCTATGTTTTCATTTTTTGTCGGTCACCATCTAGGAATGCCATTGCTGGGTCATAGGGTAGGTGTGGGTATATGCTTAGTATACAAGAAACTTGTCAGACCTTTCTCCAAGATGATTGTTCTAGTTTATACTCACCAACACTATGAGAGTTCTGGGTACTCCACATCCTTACCAACATTTGATGTTATCAGTCTTAAATTTTAGCCATTCTGTTGTGTTTGTAGTAGTATCTTACAATGGTTTTAACTTTTTATTTCCTTGTTGACTTATGATGTGATACATATTTTCACATACATATTGGCTGTATAGCTTCCTTTGTAAAATCTCTTATAAGATTGTCTATTTTTGAGTTTGAGTTCTTTATATATTTTGGAGAGAGAAGTCCGTTGTCATCTATATGTGACTGTGTATATTTTATATATTCATAAGTTCATTTTTCAAATAAACAGTATTTGTTATAAAGTATTTTTCTATTAAGTTTTTTAATGAGAAGTTTTTAGTTTTCATAAGACTAATTTACTATTGTGTTTTATGGTTATTACTTTCTATAGTCCATTTTTGCTGACCCCTGGTTATGAAGATAGTATGTTTTCTTTTAGAAGCTTTATAATTTTACCTTTTATATTTAGGTCTTTGATCTATCTGGAATTAATTTTTGTATACGGTGTGAGGTAAGTGGTTGAGGTTCGTGATTTTTCACATGGATATCCAGTTGTTCCAGAAGCATTGGTTGACGAGACTTTTCTTTCCCCCAGAATTACTTTGGTTCCTTTGTCAAAAATCAATTGATTATGTAAGTGTGGGTCTCTTTTGGATTCCTTATTTTGGTTTTCTTTTGCTGTTGCAGGTCCCTTGTATTTCTATATATTCTTAACAGACTTTACTTTTCAGAAATGTTTTTAGGTTCACCAAAAAATTGAGGAGACAGTACCAAGAGTTCCCATATTCCCTGCACTCAGTTTCCTCTATTATTGACACCTTACCTTACTTAGGATGGCATACTTGTTACAATTCATGAATCAGTAGTCACACATTATTATTAACTAAGTCCAGAATTTATTAATTTTCCTTAGTCTTTACCTGATGTTCTTCTTTTGTTCTGCAATGCCCAATTCCATTCCATACTATATTACATTTAGTTGTCGTAGCTCCTTAGGCTCTTCTTAGCTACGACAGTTTCTCAGACTGTTTTTCTTTCATGGATGACTGGCAGTTTTGAGGTTAGGATGCCAATCTATTGGAATTTAATGGGTTTATTTTTTCATGGTCAGAGTGAGTGGGGTTATGGTTTTTTGGGAAGAAGACTACAGAGGCAGAGTATTTTTTTTTTAATGTTTATTTATTGATTTTAGCGAGAGAGGAAGGGATAGAGAGAGAGGAACATAGATCTGTTCCTGTATATGACCTGACGGGTAAGCAAACTGGCAACCTCTGCGCTTTGTGGATGATGCTCTAACCAACCCAGTGGTCGGGCCAGGGCTGAGGCATAGTATTTTATCACATCACACCAAGTGTACACACTACCAATATGGCTATTTCATTTGATTTATTCATGTTGATTTTGATGTTGACCTTAATCACCTGGCTAAGGTAGTGTCTGTCTGATTTTTTCCCTGTAAAGATACTTCCCCCTTTTCCATGCTGTGCCCTTTAGAAGGAAGTCACTGTGTACAGTGAGGATTAGTACTGCCCTCCTTGAGAACAGAGATCTGTATAAATTCTTTGGAATTCTTCTGCCTGAGAAGTTGGACTCTTCTTATTTATTCATTTTTTTATTTTTCTCTGTAAGATTTTGAACTTTTGAGTTAATTGAGATTTGTTTGCTGGCCCAGTATGTGGTCTATGTTGATGGGCATTTTTTATGTACTTGGAAAAAGAGTATATTCTGTAGTTGTTGGGTTTAGTGTTCTATAAATGTAAATTATATGCAGCTCATAGCTAGTGGTGCTCAGCTGTCTCATACATCCTTACTGGCTGTCTACTTGCTCAGTCAGTCACCTGAGGGAGGGATGTGCACATTTCCAGCTAAGATTTGCACTTAATCTGCTTCTCCCTTCAGTTTTGTTCCATTTGTTTTGTTGCTCTGTTTTTAGAAACATGATTTTTATGTTTTCCTTATGAATCAGCCCTTTTATCATTGTAAAACTTTCCCCTTTCCAATGGCAGTGTTCCTGAATTTGAAGCATATTTTGTAGGATATTAAATAGTAAGCCTGAATTGCTTACTGTTCTCACTGTACATATCTGTTATAAACTGAATTGTGTCCCTCCCCTAAGCTCACCGAAGGACTAGCACCCAGCTGAAGCCCTGGCCCCAGTAACACAGAATGTGACTGTGTTTGGAGATAGGGCCTTTGAAGAGGAAATTAAGTTAAAATAAGGCCAATATGGTGGCCCCTGATTCAGCCTCACTGGTGTCCTTACAAGAAGAAGACATTTGGAGATACCAGGGATACACATGCACAGAAAGAAGACTGAGGACACTGAGAAGTCAGCCATCTGCAAGCCAAGGAAAAAGGCCTCAGAAGGAACAAAACCTGCTGACATCTTAGTTTTGGACTTCTGGCTTCCAGAACTCTGAGAAAATTAATTTTTGTTGTTTAAGCCGCCCAGTCTGTGGTATTTTGTTATTGCAGCCTGATCAAACTTAATACAGCAGTTTCCTATTCTTTTCTTTCAAGGGCATCTTTTATAGACAACATGAAATTGCCCATTTTTACTTAATCACATCTGACAATTCCTGCCTTTATTTGTGGTGTTTTACTTATATGTAATGTAATTATTGATATGATTTGGATTTAGCCTATTTTTTATTTGTCCCATCTGATATTTATTCTACTTTCTTCCTTTTCTGCCTTCTTTTGAGATAATAGATAATAGAATATTTTTCATTTATTCTCAATACTTCTTTTAGCTTTTTGCCCACACATCTTTGTGTCATTATTATTTTGGTGGTTACTTAAGGATTGACAATATTCAATACCCTTAACTTGTCACCATCTAGAGTTAATATTGTGTGACGTTCACATACGGGGCTATAATCTCACCACCACATTGTTTTCATTCCCCTTCCCCTCCTGGTTGGTAATTTTTCCATGTATATGACACCTACACATAGTATTAATCCCACAGTACAATGTTGTACTTTTTGCTTTAAACAATCTTAAAGAAATCAAAGGAAGAAAGTGTTATTTATATATATTTATATATGTTTTATATGTATAACAGTAAGTATAATAATTGTTTCCATTTACCCATATTTTTCCTATTTTGGATGCTCTTATTTCTTTCCTATTGTTTTTCCATATAGTGTTAACTTCCTTTCAGCCTGGCAACAAGTTCTCCCAGTTTTTATTTCACATTCATTTTTGTCTATCTTCCTTTCATTCACCTCTTTGCTGGATATATAATTCTGGGTAGGTAGGTTTTACTTCCTTTCAGACTTTTCAACGTGCCATCCCGGTGTTTTCTGGCTTCCACTGTTTGTGATGATGTGACCGAGCGAGGGCCCACTGCCTGATGCGCTGAGCAGATGAAACTATGGCACTGGCTTTTGAGAGAAGAAGAAAGCTGCTCTACCAGCAAGGAGACAGCAGGCAAGGCTCAAATTTGTCTCCCTGGTCCAAGGTTCAGGGCAATATTTAAGGGGTCTCAGCACTGGATCTTCCTGGATTACAGACTCTTCAGGTGTGTTCAGGTTCTGGTCAGGTCCCAGTCCTTGATGTCTGTTGTTGTGGGGGAGGAGTTAAGGGTTCACAAGCTTTACCATGAGTGCTGAATCCTGAATCCAAGATGTAAACATCGGTTTAGGTCTTTTTGAAACAGCTTTGGTTTTCAGCAGTTTGGCTGTGATATACCTCAGTGTGGTTTTCTTTCTGTATACTTTGCTTTTGCCTTGTTCAGATTTTTGTAATAGCACATTAGTTTTTCACCAGTTTGAGGAACATTTCAGCTATTATATCTTCAAAATTTCTTATCCCTAAAGCTTTTCTGCTCCTGTCTTTCTGGGACTCCACTTACTCATATTTTGGACAGTTTGTATTATTCCACAGACCACTTACTTACATTCTGGTCATTATTTTTTAAACTTATTTTTTCCTCTCAAGATAACTTATTTTAACTTTTAAAATATTAAATGGCTATATTTTTCTTTTGTCTCCAACCTGTTATTTAGCCTATTTAATACATTTTTCATTTCAGATATTATATTTTTAAAAATTTTTATTTACTGATTTCAGTGAGAAAGGAAGAGAGGGAGAGAGAAAGAGAGAGAGAGAGAGAGGAACATTGATCTGTTCCTCTGTGTGCCCTGACTAGGATTGAACTGGCAACCTCTGTGCTTCAGGACGATGCTCTAACCAACTAAGCTATCTGGCCAGGGCTCAGATATTGTATTTTTAAATTAGATTTCTATTTGGTTATATTATTTGCTTTCTCTCCTGAGATTCCTAATCTGTTCATTATGATCAAACTTACCTTTAAAATCCTTAAATTTAGTTCAAATAGCTGCTTTATAGTTCTTGCCTGATAATTCCCAAATCTGGGTTATTTTACAGTTGTTGTCTAGGGATTGTATTTTCTCTTGACTGCAGGCCATTTTCCTTATTTCTTCCATGAGTGTGAATGGTACCGTGTATTGAGTCCTAATTCTGGCATCTTCCTTTAAAGGGGATTCAGTTTGGTTTTGGCAGACACCTCAGCTAGTGGCAGGCTTCCTATAATTCTCTGTGAGAGCAGGACTTCAGTTCTGAATTTAGTTTTCGGGTGTGTCTCTTTCTCTAGGGGCTTAGCCTTTCCTTCTAAGATGCAGTCTTACTGTGGTCTCAGTCCAGTGCTGATGCATACAGTGAATCTCTGTCCTGGCTGAGTTAGATTCCTGATGTTTCCCAGCATCTGATGGCCTATGGAATCACTCACTGTTCATACCCCAGTTCTGGAGCAGGCAGTCTCTGTTAGGTCTGGCTGGATCTTTCTCTCTGCATGTGCAGCCCAGTCCTTTGCCAGAGGCCTGCAGTGCATGCTCTGTCGTTAGCATAGCTCCCCCGTCTCAGCTACCCTGCCCCTCAGAGTCCAGCTGCCTTCCCCACTCAGGGAGATTGCCACTCTGCCTGGGTTCCATTTCCTGTCCTGCTTCTAAGTCAGAAAGCAGGGATGGAGCCTTGGAAGTTTCCCTTCTCGTCTTAGTCCTTTGAAACCCCATGCCTGAAAACCACTGCCTCTTATATTTTGTTTTAATAGTTGTTTAGGCAGGACATCAAGTCTGGTAACAGTTCCTCTTTCAGGGCTGGAAGTGGAAGCTATATGTTACTTAACGTGCACAAGAGTTCTGTATAAACATTAAGTATGCAAATATGTGTAATGGCTGAGATAATATCTTTATTCAGCAAGGATTTTAGTTCTATAGACAAGATATCACATTGGGCCTTAATTACTGGAAATCCTGCTTATGATTAGGTCTGTGAAGCTTGTAGCAGCCAGATGTATAAAATGTAATAAATTACATGGTGCATGCACACACAGACACACACAGACCTCACCTTCTCCCATCCTCATCCTACTGTGTTGTGTTAAAAGCTTAAAAAAGCATTTTTTTTTTTTTTTTTTTTTTTTTGGGCCCTGGCCTGTTGGTTCAGTGGTAGAGCATTGGCCTGGAGTGTAGATATCCCGGATTTGATTCCTGGTCAGGGCACACAGAAGAAGCAACCATCTGCTTCTCCACCCCTCACCCCTCTCACTTCTCTCTCTCTGTCTCTCTCTTCCCCTCCTATAGCCATGGCTGGATTGGAATGAGTTGGCCCTGGGTGCTGAGGATGGCCCCATGGCCTCTGCCTTAGGCATTAAGAAGAGCTAGATTGCCTGACCAGGTGGTGGCACAGTGGATAGAGCATCAGACTGGAATGTGAAAGACCCAGGTTTGAAAGCCCAAGGTCACTGGCTTGAGCGCGGGCTCATCCAGCTTGAGGACAGGCTCACTACCTTGAGTGCGGGGTCACTGGCTTAAGCATGGGATCATAGATATGACCCATGGTTGCTGGTTTGAGCCCAAAGGTTGCTGGCTTGAGCCCAAGGTCACTGGCTTGAGCAAGGGGTCACCTGTCTGTCTGTCCCTCTCTCTGACTTTCTGTCTTTGTCAAAAGAAAATAAAAAGAAAAAAAGAAAAGCTGTGGTACATTTACACAATAGAATACTACTCAAACATAAAAAAAGGAAATCTTATCTTTTGCGACAGCATGGATGGGCCTGGAGATTATTGTGCTAAGTGAAATAAGCCAGTCAGAGAAAGACAAGTACTGTATGATTTCACTCATATGGGGAATCTAATGAACAAAATAAACAAAATAGAAACAGACTCACAGATATAGAAAACTGACAGCTGTTAGTGGGAAGGAGAGGTGGGAGCTCAGTGAAAAAGGTGAAAGGATTAAGCAAAACAAAGCAAAACAGACCAAGAAACCTATAGCCACAGACAACAATATGGTGAAACCAGAGGAAAAAGGGAGTGGGGGAAGGAGAAGAGGGTAAAGGGGGATAAATGGTGAGAGAAGGAAACCTGACTTTGGGGTGGTGAACACTCAATACAATATACAGGGGATGGTGTATAGGATTGTACACCTGAAACCTACATACGTAAGTTTATTAACCAATATCACTCCAGTAAATTCAATAAAAATTATTTTTTAATGCTGATATTGCTTTACAACTTTTCTTTCTCTGGATTTCCCCAATGTTTCCCTCCATAATCCCTTTTATTCACATATTCTGACATGTTCTTATATAGTAACACAGAGAGGAAAAGCTAACAGAAGCTGAGATAATTTTTTTTTTACACAAAAGAAAGGAAACAGGTAGGGTTACATTTTTATAAATATCTATAAATATAGAGCGATAGGCATAGTCTTCCAAATAAATAAATAAATATTGCCACATGCTAAAAGACATAGAAAATTGTGGGGGCTACCTTGGCTCTGCCAAAGAGAAACACCCCTGGTGGATGGTATTAGGTTGGTGAGATTGCAACCAGTTTTCTACTGAAGTCCTTTGGGAAGTTTTCATCTAATTACAGTATTAGGGAGCTTCCAATAGCTTTTATACAGTATAGTATCTCCAACAAGAAATGAAAACTATATGAAGAAACTATTTTCCATGCGCTGCTATATAGTATTACAGTTTTGGTCCCTCATAAAAGGAACTAGTCTTTCAAGTTCAGCTTGAATCCATTGGGCAAAAACAGTTATCCAATTATCCTTATAAGTAAAAAGAATGGATGTTTCTAAGATTGGGTATGTGATAATGGGGGGGGGGGTGCCTGGGAAGAAGCTGTTGTTTAAACTTACTTTGCTTGTTAATATTCTACTTTTTGGGTAGCCATTTAAGCAGAGGTAGGAAAAGGACCCCGTGGCAAGCAGACCCTAAGTCACCGGGGAAGACTAGGGTAAGGACTGAGCAGCAGTCCCACGGGGCTGGCGCTCCTCAGCTGTTCGGAGGTTTGGTTTTCCTCGGGGTGGTACTGGGGCTCCTGGGCCTGAAAGCTGTCTTCGTTTAATGACCCTGGAATTTCCAAGCGGATTAAGACCCTGACTTGTCAGCCTGGAAGTGTCTTACCTAGCCCCCCTAGCTACCGCTGCAGGGCAGTCAAGAGACCACAGTGAAGAGCCAGTGGTGTGGTCTTCTCCGAAGTCCCACACTGTGGCGCCCTAGTTATTGGACTCCTTTTCCCCGAGCCCTTGAGGCCACTTCACTCATAGGGAAGAACTTGCCAGACTACAGAGAACCCAGCCCAGCCCAGTGCCTCTGTCTCAAGGCTCCCTCCTCTGGGGCATTTTTGTAATCCATCCAGAATGGATGAGCACTCCACCCAGAAGAAGAGGCTTCATGAAATGCCTCTTAGGAGAGTTTGAATTTATTTCCATTTTGTAAAACAAATCCTAGCAGACTAGATTTTCCGGAGCCAATACCAAGGCTCTTCCTTGGGCCCAAGTCATGAGAGCCAAAGACTCGGCTAGAGGCAGGACTGTCTCAAGGCCACCTGGAGCAGAGCAGGGTCATTCTGGGCCCTGTGGCTCTGGCCGCCCTGAGAGCATGGCCGGGGTGTCCAGCTGTGGGGAGCCTGAGCGTTCTAGCTGGATTTCTGCCTCCATTCTCCGAGCATCAGCTCTGACCAGCGACCACGAATCTTGGATAGCTCCTCTCCCTAGTCTCCAGGGAGATGAGGCTTGAGATTAGGATTCCCATCAGTTTGCCCAGGTCAGCTGTTACCGCCCTGGGTCAAGGTTGCAAACTCGAAGCCCAACAGGGCCAAGATAACATAAATGCAAGAGACAATGGAGAAGCTGCTGGCGCTGGCTCTTCCCTTCCCCCTCAGAGCGGGAGCTCCCTAAGCCGTGGCATGGGTTTTGGTGCTAAACTGATTAAGAGGAGAGGCATATTTAAGGAAAAGGGAAAAAATCCCTTCTCTCCTCAGTAAAGGGGAAATTTCTGAGTTACCTACGGGGCTTCTTAATTCAGAAAGGGGGTTTGGGTGGGTGAGGAAGGTGGTAGAACTCCCTTTCCTCAGGCCTCCAAGGCAGACCGTCGGGCTTCTCTGGGGCAGGCAATAGGGAGAAGCAGCTCGTCACCCACCTCCCTCCCTTGGCATTGAAAGGGAGCTGACTTTTCTGAAAGGTGGTTGGAAAGGATTGTCTCCTGGTGTTCTTAGGTAAACTTAGGGAAGGGGCGACACCTCTCCACGCGCAGTCCCCCATTGTGAGTGTTCACTCTGTTGCCTCTGAGCACCCCAAGCGGGTCACTGGCAGCCATGCTGTTGTCCTCAGCGCTCCGGAGCTCCAGCGAGCAGGAGGCCGGGGCGGGGGTCATGCGGGGCCGCGGCTTCAGCACGTTCAGCGGGTCGGGCTCGGGCTCGTCGTCCTCGGCGCTGCGCGTGTGCCGGCGCGGCGGCCGCGGCGTGTTGAAGTGGAAGAGAGGGATCTCGTTACTCCGGGACAGGAACTGGGAGTAGGGCGGCGGGTTCATGCCCGGCAGGAAGGCCCGCTTGGCCCGGCCCAAGCTGACGAGAAAACGGTGCTGGGGCGAGTGGTACACATCGTAGCCGTTCTCCAGAGTCCGCTGCTGGAACCTGCAGCTCTCCGGGCTGAAGTGAGGCTGGAAAGGACAAAGCCAGCCAGGTGAGGGCCAGGCGGGGGCCAGGCGAGGGTGGGGTGTGGGCCCTGTGCCCGGTCGGTGATGGGAGGAACACCATCCCTCCCCACAGTTCTGTTGGGTGGGTGTGTTTATCGTCTGCTGGGGAAATGTGATTCTGACTAGTCCTCTAAGCACTCAACATAGCTTCCAAGCCCAGGGAGTGGCCAGTGCAGGCCCGCAGCCCTGCGGGGAGGTGGGCTGGCTGGGGCTAGGGTGGGCAGAACTGTAGCACTCCTGCTATGGCTCCTGGAGGGGGGTGTAACTTACATGCAACCTTGTCTTCCCTACTCTCTACGGTTTTAAACTCTCCTTTGGCTGAAAGGTGTTTTGGGTCTGCCTCCATACCTGGAGAAAGGAGGTGGGACGGAGTTTGTAGGGTCAAACCTAAGTGAGGGGACTCACATCAGAGAAAGTAGTTTGGGATTTAGGGGCATGAACTTTGGCAACACATGCCAAAGCCCTCACTGTACCACTAACTAGTACCAGGTTTTATTGACTGCCTGCTAGGACCTTTATATATTACTGTATTTAATTTAGTCCTTAAATTCCATGAAGTAATATTTTACAGATGAAAACTATGTATGTGCCTATATGTGGTCAACAGCTATTTGCTTACGTATTTATTCATTTAATTTTCTATATTTCTTCAAAAGATATTTATCTGCTGTGCGTCAGATGTCATGACAGATGCTGGGACACAGCAATAAGCAAAACAGAAAGTCACTGCTCTCACGAATTTCCAGTGGGCCTGTCTGGTGGTGAGAGTCTCCTGAGATGAGCAGTCCCACTGTCGTGCTATCTCACAGTCCTTTGGGGTGTGCCTGCAACCTATAGTTTGGGAAATCCTTTGCTTATCTACCTGAAGGACCAGCCAGCACAACTGGGGCAGAGGTGATTGATTAGAGATCTTTAATTAGGGGGAGCCTCACAGAGCACATGGCCCATCCCACTTTTTCCATTTGAGGAAACCAAAATTTAAAGAAGAGGGCTTGCCCAAAAGGAGGTCTAGTAACAGAGTCAAGAAGACACCTGTGGTTTCTCACCCTTACTAATGCGCTCTACAACATGAATCTACACGACTGAAAGACCTCTGGCTACATGCTGTGTTAGACACAAAACTGGATACTAACAGGCAGTTCAGACTACAGGCTAAAGTCTGGGCTCCAGAACCAGACTGCCTGTGTTCAAACCCCAGGTATATAAACCGGAACGTGTACTACTTAGACTGAAAAAAGCACTCAGGGAAAAGAAATCATCAGGGTATTCTGCAGATGGAATCTTCAAGCTATAAATATTTATGTTTTGTCAGAGAAATTAGATAATTATTTGCAAAAAGAAACTCACTGATCCAAAAATGTTGCCTCTAAAGTCCATGCAGAGGTATCTCCTACTCATCACACCTGTAATCACCACGAAGCCAGTGTCCTCTGATCTGATCATCAGGGCACCTGTGGAGAAAATCATTCAGGTCAGACCTTGCTGTGCATACGATTCCCACGACGAGCGCCTGTTGGAAACCCACCTTTGTGAATCCTCCCTTCATTGATTTTCATTGTGGTGACTATTTCACATAACCTTCCCCTTGTACTTGTTCGGCCTCATTTCTTCTGAGTCCTGTATTCCCCTACATCTTCGCTCCCCTCAGTTACCTTGCTGCATGGAGCAGTCTGAACTCCCGGCATTTTCCCACTGTTCCCCATACATGTTCTGTCGCTGCCCGGACTGTCTTTATTTCCTCCTTGCTTGGCTAATGCCACTTCATGTTTGTGGTAGTGGCCACGGTCTCTAAATGCTTCTGCCTTTGTGATTTTTTTTAATAAATAAATTTTTATTAATTTTAATGGGGTGACATCAATAAATCAGGGTACATATATTCAAAGAAAACATGTCCAGGTTATCTTGTCATTCAATTATGTTGCATACCCATCACCCAAAGTCAGATTGTCCTCCGTCACCTTCTATCTAGTTTTCTTTGTGCCTCTCCCCCTCCCCCTCCCCCTCTCCCTCCTTCCCTCCCCCCCACCCTCCGTAACCACCATACTCTTGTCCATGTCTCTTAGTCTCGTTTTTATGTCCCACCAGTGTGTGGAATCCTGCAGTTCTTGGTTTGTTTTTTTATATACTTATTTCACTCCGTATAATGTTATCAAGATCCCACCATTTTGTTTTAAGTGATCCGATGTCATCATTTCTTATGGCTGAATAGTATACCATGGTGTATATGTGCCACATCTTCTTTATCCAGTCTTCTTTTTTTTTTTTACAGTGATTAAAGCCTTTAAGCAAACTCTTGGCCAATACAGCAAGAATCCATAAAAGAGTAGTGTCCTTAACATGTTCACCAAGTCCAAGTTGGCCCCAACACCATGCCAAATCCCTGATTTTAAAACCTATACCAAGATGTCTTACAAGGATCCAGCTTGCATACAGAGCCTGATTCTCCACCTAAGTAGCTCTGCAAATGTCACTGGTACATCAGTCAACATTCATCATGTGTCAAGAACTGTATTAGAATGATCTTCCCCTTTCCTCTGCTTATTGAAGTTACACATCCTTCAAGGCCAGACTCTGATATCACTATTTCTGTGAAAACTCTCCTAATCTCCCTCTTCATTAATTTCTCTTTCATCTCAGCTCCCTCAGCACAATGCTTACACCTCTGTTATAGTATACATTTTATTCACGTTGCTTTAACTAAGTTTACATGCCTAGTGCGTCCCCTAGAGGGAGTTACTTAGAGGAGGAGGGCTTATCTTTCCATGTTGAATAGATACCAGGCATGGATGGAATTTCTTCTTGAGTATTCTGTTCTTTGTCTTTGGTGATGTCTCCTCCAGGTGCAGTCCCTCATGGTCTTTCAATGCCCCTCCCAAAAACTAGTCTTTCTCACTTGGTGATGTCTCCTCCAGGTGCAGTCCCTCATGGTCTTTCAATGCCCCTCCCAAAAACTAGTCTCCAACAAGGGCCTGAAACCTGTTCATACTACCTGCACCTTAAATAACTGATAGCAGCTTTAAGTGTGAACCACTCACCTGCCCCCATGGAAGCTTACAATTTTAACAAGTACCAATGCCTAGTTAAATAAAAGCTAAAGCTTTCTGTTTGGTGGCAAGAGTGCAATTCAGCAAGACTTATGCCCAAATGCTGTTTAATTACCTAACTATTTCCTTAAGTCTCTGGGGCCACTTCCATTTGCCTACCACAGAATTTTCCCCTGCACCTCATTTGGCCTCACGGCCCCTGGGAAAGAACCCAGGTAAAGTTTCAAATCTGTCTTCTAGAAATAGGGTGTGCCCGGGAAGTGGTGGAGTCTCGTGGGTTGACTTACAGCCCATCTCGTCCCCTACCCCATGTAGGCTCAATAGGAGACCTCTGAGGAGAGCCGCAAGCAATGCTCAGACATGAGTTGGGAATAGATCCTGACCTGAAGTCCTATGACGTGGGACAGAGGGAATGAGTGGGGGGACCAAGCCTGGACAGAAGAGAAAGGAAGAGGCCACAGAGGAAAGTTAATTTGTTTCCAAGTTTGGCTGAGCGTTAGCCTCGAGGGAAGCTTCTGGTGGTGGGATAAAGTAGGGGAGGTGCAGAGGGTAATATTTAAATTGCTCCATATTTGGGTCTGCCTAAGCATCTCAAATAGATGGTTAATTTTGTGGTTAGCCCCGAGAGAAACATAGGAAACGTGAAAGGAATGGTTTCTGTCCTGATGAATTTTCAGTCCAATTAGGAAAAAATTCACTGAGTAACTCTTTTTTTGAGTGATTCTACCCTAAGAACTTTAGCTATTTCAAATTCTCAAAACAACTGTTGTATTGCTAACATTATGAATATTCATAGTAGCAGCATCCCCATTTAAGTGGTACAGAAACAAAGGCAGGATTCAAACTCAGGTCAGTGAATCTAGCATCCTCTTCCTACCACCCTGTAGCTTGCCTCCAACAGAAAGCATTACAAGCATCAGAAGACAAAGTCGAGTGTCAAACCCCATGCTGCAGCCCATGAGGAGCCCAAGTGGCCGTGCGGCTAGTGGGTCAGGAAAGGAACACGGAACCGTGAACTGGGAATGAGGGTACTTGGATTCTGGTTTCAGTTAGGCCACTTACTAACTCTGTAACCTTGGGCAAGTCATTGCTCTAAACTCAGTTTCCTCCGTTATGAAAAGAGGATAACAGCTGCCCTGCCTGCTTTATGGGGTTACAATTAGAATCAAACGGGATGACGGTTGTGAAAATGGCTGGAAAGTGTTGAGCAGATGAGAGACCTTGTACAGTATTGCCGACCTGCCATCACGACATCCTGATGCTGAGGGCCACTGTGTCACTGGGTAGGGTGCACCTGCTACTGGTCTCTGGGGCTGGTCTCAGGAGAAACTAGCCTGCCCAGGAACAGTGAGCAGCTGCTATGAGCCAATGGAAAAATTCAGAAAATGTAACAGAACAGATTTTTCTTCCCTTTGCAATTTCAGAAGGCATGTTTATACAAACTGTACAGATTCGAGAGCAGAATTCAGCAGAAGGATGGAACAAATCATTGGTTGCTTGACCCACACAACCTGTTGGAGCCAGGCTGACTTAGTGGACATTTTTTTCAGTGACAGTGGATGGTGGCATGTGACCCTGGAAGAAGTGTAGGTTTGGGATCATGGTGTTCTCTAGATCATTTACTACCTATGTGTCATGTCCTTGAGGAAGTTACTGAATTTCTTTAACCTTTATTATCTCATATGCAGTAGAATCACTTACCTCATTTGGTTGTCTTGAGAATATAATGAGATAATATTTTTATCCACTATAAAGGCACTCTGTAAATGCTGGTAATTGTTACATTACCCCTTCTTCTCACCTCTGCTATTAAAGGAGAAAATTATCTGCTCTGCTCTAGTCTCATTGCCAGTAAGTGACAAGTCAGATGATACGTGTAAAGTACTTCAAGCTCACCAAAAGAAATATAAGATTTTAAAGTATGCAAGGACCTGAGGATAATTCAGCTTTAAATAAAGAAAGTGTCAATGAGGAAGATGGAGGAAATAATGTCTGAATCTAGGAAATGACATTAACTAGGGGTAATAAGCATCTTTTCCTCTGCTTTCCCACAAAGTGGGGATAATAGAGAGTGGGAAGGCGGCCTTGCTCATAGTAGGACAGCAGCTAGACATTGGAGAGACTCCCTGCCATCAGTGCCGTGAGTCCGAAGGGAGGTTATAGAATTTTTTAGACAGAGAGTTTCATAATGACCAACAACCCAAAGGTGGGTTGGGCCCTCAGCTGTTAATTAAGAATTTACTGGCCCTGGCCAGTTGGCTCAGTGGATAGAGCATTGACCTAGTGTGTGGACATCCTGGGTTTGATCCCCAGTCAGGGCACACATAAGATGTGACCATCTGCTTCTCTTCTCCTTCCTCTTCCCCTTCTCTCCTTATTCCCCTCCTGCAGTCAGTGGCTTGATTTGTTCAAGCTTTGCCCCGGGCGCTAAGGATAGCTTAGTTGACTTGAGCATCGGCCCCAGATGGGGGTTGCTGGGTGGATCCCGGTCAGGGGTGGATGCAGGAGTTTGTCTATCTATCTCCCATCCTTTCACTTAAAATAAAATAAAGAATTTAATAAAGCACACGGATCAAATGAGACAGATTCCCTGGAAGTCTAATTAATTAAGAGGGAAGAAACCACCCCCCACCTTCCCAGCAGTGTAAGAGTGTTACTCATTGAGAAGGTAATTATACCTACCTCCTCTGTTAATTAGCTGTCCTACCTATCTACATGCACCAATGTTTCCTCTTTTCTTTTTGATAACTTTTTATCTTAGTGCATACATTTTTTTTTGGTAATGCACATGATAACCAAATTGAATAGTACAAAAGATTGTATAAACTAGGAAAAGTATCTGCCTGCCAGCACCCTGACCCAAGTTCCCTTCCCCAGGTCTGTGCTGATTCCCAGAGAAACCACGCTTAGCTAGTGTCTATATCTGACAAAGCAAAATCGCTTTTCTGTAAAAGCAAACAAAAATAAATCTGAAATCAGTTCAATCGATCCTGCTTCTTAGTCGTTTTAATTCATTCCAAATAGTGCTCAGTGCCTTCTCTGGCCCAGACCCCAGTGGATAGTTGAGGACGAGTTCTACAGGTTGCCTTGCCTGCTCTGTAGGCTGAGCCCACACCCCAGCACACTCCCTGACCACAGTTGGCTCACCCCGGTCTACTTGATGTTGTGTTGAGAAGGACATGTATTTGGGGGTCCCCCTTCAGTGAAGGGATTACATGAATCTAGGCACATGTTATCAGCATTCCCTAGTTCTATGAAGCCCTTTCCACCTATGGAAATCAAAATTACATAGCATAATTCACTCATGCATTTTCAATTGGCTATCATCTTGCAGTGCAAGCAAGGGGAGCCCTCCATGGGAGTTGTAACAATTGTGTTTCCTAAGAGTCTGATAATGAGCTGGGAGACAAGAGGAAGTGTTGGAAGGGCTGTGTCTTTCTTTGCAGTCACAGAGCTTTGCATGATGTCAGACACAGTGTAGGTTCTGTTCAATACGCATTGGATAAGGGAGGAGCACTTTGGCTGTATCAAGTACAGTATATCCAGATTTATTTCAGATTTTTGCCATTAGACTCAAACTTGGCTTCCAAGATGTTCATTTCTGAATCCTACTATACCTTTGAGTTCTGAAACCTTTCTGGTATTTGGAAATACTTTTCTCCTCCCTCTTCACCCCTATCACCATCATTTGAGCGCTGGAAGAAGTTTGAACTTTGCATGTGTATATATATCTTGCTACCAGGGTAAGGACCTTTGATTTTTACCACAGCAAGGTCACAGCACTATTACTAAATAATTTAGTATGATATGGGCAGGTCATTATTCTTACAGGTTTTTTTAATTAAACAGAAACTGTGATTGCTCTCTTACTCCTTTAATTGCTTCCTCCCACCTCACTGTCTCACATACAGGTGTACACCAAGGGGCCCGTACATGAGTCATAGATAATTGATTGACTATTGTGGCCTGTGATCCAACTTTCCACAAACCTAATATTTAAAAACGTTCCAGTTGTCTCATCTTGCCAAAGAGTTCCCAACTAGCTCATTTGTTACTGAGCGGACCTTTCAGCTTCACAGAGAAGAACCAGCAATCTGTACCAAGCTGGGCAGCTCCGAAGCCCTCAGTACACCTGTTGGATGGATACTTGAATGGATAGAGGAATGCATGAGAGGTTTGTGCACGTGGTCAGACCCATCAAGACAACATACCTGGATAACCTGTCTTTAATACATTTTTCCTGACAATTTTTATAAAGCCAGGATACAAGAAGCCCAGAATTGGAAAGAGCCCAAGTTCATCTATTCCAAACCTTGGTCGGATACAGGAATCTTCTTCACAACCTCCATTGCTAACCCAGTCCAAAGTTCAGGAGCTAAACTTCAGTGTCTATTGACCTATCTGGCTTTGTCCTCTCAACCACCTTGCCTTTCTTTCTGTACATTTTTGCCGATTTGTATGGGATAAAGAGAAAGTGGCTGCTATTGTGGGGAAAGGGATTTTAGTTAAGATAGGAGTTATTCATGCTGGTAGAAACTAGTAAACGCTCCTTAGAAAGGTAGCAGAATCTTCTCCCAAGTTTTCTCTGCGCGCACGTGCGCGCGCACCCACCCACCCACACACACACACACACACACACACACACACATACACACAGTAAGTGGATCCTGGGCAAGAAGCTAGGAGACTGGATTAATCCTCTGGTCTAGTGCAGGGTCTCTCCAAGTCCCTGGAGGTCCCCTTCTGCCCAGCCTGAATGAAGCCCCTACTTACTGTAGATGGTCTGATGGGGTGTGCCATCCACGTGGCCATCTTTGTGGATCTGCAGGTGGTAGCTGTTCCGGGCTGTGGCTGTGTACAGGTGGGTCAGGCCGCCCCAGCTGGAGCTGAGCAGTGGGGAGGCATTGGGATAGGCTCTGACTACACAGCCCAGGACGCAGACCAGGAACCCCAGGCGGGCCCCTGACATCCCTGCTCTCTGAATGGCTGGCCCAGAGTGTGAAACCTGACTCTGCTGCCCTGCCTCCAGGGCCTGCTTCGCTGGCCTTCCTCTCTTCTTCCTGGCCGGGGTCTGCTGTGAGGATCCCAGGCTGCATCTCCTCCTTTTTCTCTTCGCCTTTTAAAGGGTAGCCGTGTGACATCAACCAGGAAAGACTCCACTGTCCACATCCTCTGTGTTGTAATCAGCTTGTTTGAAGAGCTTGCAGAGACCTCTGAGGCTCTCAGAAGGCGTGTCAGTTACACACACACACACACACACACACACACACACACCCCTCAATTTCAAGCCAACGCTCCAAAAAAATGAATGATGTGTGGGCAAAAGTTATCTATGACTCTGTTGACCTGCTCCACTTCCACCAGGAAATGTGAAGGCAGCCAGTGGTTCTGAAGAAATCCAGCTTCAGTCATGCGGTCAACAGATTCCTGTGCAATTAATCTCCCAATGAGTCTACTCATTTTGGTTTTCTCCATCCTTTTCATTCCAATCGGCAACAATGTGTCCAGTGCTTTCTCTGTGGACAGCTCCAGGTGGGTGTTTTGAAGGCTACAGAAATAATGCTGAACACCGTCAGGCAAATGGCATCCTCTGAGGTGCCCCTCCCCCCTCCCCATGGAGCTATGGGAGCAGGGAGCAGATGCCAAAACCAAGGTTGCTATTTTGGGAAGAGTTCCAAATGGGAAGAAAGAAAACAAGGTCTCTGCTGCTCCACGAAATGCTGAAGTTTGGTTCTTCAGTGTCCCTGGTTGGACTGTCTAGGGCAACGAAACTGGTATTATGGTCTCTCCAATAGTATGGAGACTAACTGAGAGACCTCAGGAAGACTGGAAGACTGCTGGCTGAGCATTGGTCAGAGCGCCCAGGAAGGTCCAAGGAGCAGAGTGGCAGGCCTGGATATCCAATAGTGTCTATTGGATGCGTGGCTCCTAGGACTGGATGCTGCTCACAGGTGTGCCCTCTGGGAAGCTACACGTGTTATGGGAGGATAGTCCTAGCACGTGCAATTCAACTGGGAGCAAACTGCTGGAATGCTTACTGGAAAACACACACATGAGGAGGCTGTTACTTTCCAATTTTTCATTTGCTGAGTAGATCCCATGTGCAGGCATCAGGCTAGATGCCGTGGTTGAAGAAGAGAGAAAAATGTGATCCCTGCCTCAAGAAGCTCATGGGCTAGCAGAGGAGGCAGCGGAAGATAAGTGACCATTCCACGAAGCATAATGGGATGCGCAGTCATAAGTGCAGGCAGAAAAGAGGGGCCATTTGTTTTCCTACACTTGTACAACTTTTTATCGTTTACAAAGCGTTTTCATGTGTATTAGCTCATTCGAATCTCACTGCAACTCTGTGATATAGAGACACTAGGCATTTTCAACATCTTAATGTTCCACTGGAAGAAATGGAGATCTTGGGGTTCATACGTACAAAGTCACAAAGCAAATAAATGAGAGGGAAAGGGCAAAGTCTTCTGATTCTCAAGACTGCTTCTCCAATAATAATCATGGCAGCAATTAACACTTATTGAGAGCTTACTAAATACATTAGTTGTAGTAACTCATTTGAACTTCATAATAAACCTCTCAAGAGATACTGTTATAGGAAGAGATGGGAAACCGATGCACACGGATGAAGTAACGTGCCCAATGGTGCACAGCTAATACACAGGTCAGATTGGACTCTGGGCAGTCTGACTCCAGACCTCCTAAGCACTTCCTAGATGCACAAACCCCACAACATGTTGGGGCAAATGCTACAAGAGCTAGGAGGTTGGTAAGAAAGTGCAAGTAGCGATGTGACCTAGTACATACTATTCAGGTTTTCTCTAATAAGCCCAGGCCTTTACCCAGGATGTGTCTCTAAGAGGCAGGATGTGTCTTCCCAGGTTAGATAGAAAATTTAAGACATGTAAGTGCTTATGTATAAGACGGCCTTTTTCAACAACGTTCACAAATATAGCACCTCAGCTTAGCTAATTGAAGAAACGGCTAGCTTTCAGAATGGAAATACAAACCATTCAGGAACATTTTCCAGTTGATAACCCTACATTTCCTCTTCTGCTTATGAATGATAAAGAATCTGGAAGCCCCTGTGACACAATCAGTGGGCAGTGCAAGAGAGAAGGAAGGAGAAAGTCATAGGAATAAAAAGAAGAACAAACTTATCCTCTAGGGATTATAATATAATTGAGCTGAGACAAGCTTTGTTCAATACAAGGCACTGTGAGAGAAGAGCTAAATTAGTAGGACATATAACAAATGCTAAGGGGGTTCAGAAGAGAGAGAGATCACAGCGGGTGGACTCTGAAGCCCAAGAGGGCTTGGAGGGATGAGAGACGAGATGGAACCTTGTGGACAGACGGACACGGAAGGGCGCCTCCCAGCACCTACCACGGCACGACAGGGAGGGAGGGCAGGTGTCTTGGGAAGAGTTCCTGGTCATCGGTTCCATTCCTGGAGTTTTTGGAGGGGGACCCCCACCCTTGCCACTTTAACTTGGAAAGAGAATTGATGTGCTGTCTCGTTCCACTTCCAGACGAAGCCCTGAATGCCTAGCAGCTGGAACTGAAGGTAGAGGGCAGCCCGGGGGAGCAGGGTTATTTCTGAGAGGAATGGGGGGGGGGTGAACAAGCATCCCCCACATGGTGAGGGTAAAGAAGGTACAAGAACCTCAGATTAATTCTTCCCACCTGAGATATGAAAAAACTGTGAGGGATGGGGAGGATTTGCTCAACAACAGAACTTCCAGCTCCTGGCTGAAGACCCTAGGAGCCGGTTCCAAACCTGTCTGTCCATTAGAATCACCATAACTACCCCCAACTAATCTTAGGCGGCTGAATCTGTAGGGGCGAGCCCAACCACTTGCATTTCCCCCCAGAGCTACCTGGGAGAGTCCAATCCCCCCACTAGATAGCAATGACACTGAAGTACTTATCAAGAAACAGACTTTGAGTTCCAACCACGCACTAGAATTAGTACTGAGACCAAGGCTCCTTCTGGTGGCCGGCTCTATTTTCCATCCCCTGTGGGGATTTCCAGCCTAACTGTGCAGCTATCAATGTAAATGAGCTTTCTAGGGAATGTTGGTAGTGAATGCTAAGTACACTGTGCCTCTGACCTGCCTCTTCCTTGAGCCTGATGGGTGTGGCACCTCCTCAGGAGCTTCCAAGAACCTTGCCAGGAAGGGAGAGCCCAGAGGAAGTTGGTACCAGTTTTTTGTACCTAGATGGCACTCAATCTGACTTAGGTCTGGTTAGAGGATCTGGGAGCTGGTGTGACCTTAGGAGCCAACTGAGAAACACTGACACCGGACGGGAGCAGGGAGCCCGGGGAGCCAGCCAGTGGTTTGAGGTTTGCGGATATTGCTGTCCTGGTGCCCCAGTGGCTGCCTGGGGTGTGGCAGGTGGACATACCTGCTCTTCCCCAGCTGGCCCTGCAAGTCCCTGTTCTGACCTCAGGGGAATTCGCCCTGGGAGCTGTGGAAGCCTCTGGTCCAGTCTCTTCATTTACACTCAGAGAATCAAGGCTCCAAACACGATGGGGTACGACAGGAGTCAGCACGCCTGCCACAGGCGGGTCCTTTCCCTTTGCCACCGACCTCTCAGGGTGCTCTCTCAGAAGGAGGACCATCTCCCCAGATCATATATTCTCTTACTGTGAAGACTTTTCAACAATTTTTTTTTTTTTTTTTACAGAAACAGAGAAAGAGTCAGAGAGAGGGATAGATAGGGACAGACAGACAGGAACAGAGAGACATGAGAAGCATCAATCATTAGTTTTTCATTGCGACACACCTTAGTTGTTTATTGATTGCTTTCTCATATGTGCCTTGACCGTGGGCCTTCAGCAGACCGAGTAACTCCTTGCTCAAGCTTTGTTCAAACCAGATGAGCCCCCGCTCAAGCTGGCGACCTTGGGGTCTCAAACCTGGATCCTCCGCATTCCTGTCCAATGCTCTATCCACTGCGCCACCGCCTGGTCAGGCTCAACAATTTTCAGAATCACGTTGTCTTGACTGCTATTAGGCTATGATGAAAAATGTTCCGAGGAGTCAAGGAGGAAAAACCAGGAGCTGGGGGCGGTGGTCCAGGTGGCTCACTCTCCTTTCCCTTTTGAGACTCTGTCTGAAGGTTCCACCCACACCCGGTGGGACCTCGTGGCCTCTGCTCCCTGTTCCCACGTTTCCATGGTGCTGGCTCCCTGGCCTCGGTAACGGTTTTGCCCGTTATCTAGCCCACCCAGTCCTTGGATTCAGGCTGATGGATGTCTGAGTCAGAACAAATGGTTGTTCTCTCTTTTCGTAAAGTTGTCTGGGGCGGGGCTACCGCCTTCCTGAAAATCCCTGTGTCTTGTCCCCTGACAGTTAACACACGCTCCCTTATATTCAGCCATATTCTCTCTTGCTGTAATGAATTCACTCAATTAACACATAACTATTCACAGAATGCCTATTCTGTGGCTAGTACTTCATCAAAAATCATTTGAGAAGCTTAATGCTGGAAACGTACAGACCTCCAAGGAGCTCACAGCTTCCTGGGCGGAATATACTGCACGTGTGTCCAGCCATGCGCACCTCCAGTGTACTTTCCCACCCGCGTCTCCTGTGAGCCCCCGCAGGGTAGGCGGGCAGGTCCATCTCCTCCACTTCCCGGCCTTCCTCCAGGTGAGATGTTCCCATTTCTTCTCCCCAAAACAGAATGTCCAGCCTGCCTATTTACTTATTTATTTATTTAATCATGGTAGCCTTTTCAAAATAAAGGACTTTGGGAGGACTCATCTTCCTGGCAGCCCTTTCTCCCATGTCCTGGAAAAGGGGAGCCCCGCGCTGGGCCGGAAAGGAGTTCCCATGCACACCCAGTGTGGAGGCGCTTCTCCAAGGGTCAGCTGGGGACGTCCCAGTGACTGTTGATAAGAAGGGCAGGCATCTGAGTGCTAGTTACTTAACCCTTTTGAAAATAAGTTCCCGTTTTCAAATGTGTAACATTAAACTTCACCACCTATTTTTAACTTAATACAGAGCATACAAGTTATTTATAAGAACAGCAAATGTTTGCAAGTGTTTAAGTAAAACTGTGCATAACTGAGTGCTCATTTACTTATAAGGTTTACAGTTTCCCTAGAGTATCAAACAGCTATACTGAGTATAAGAATTCTGAAAAACATTAGGAGGCAAATCTGATGGACCTTGACTGAAACAAAACTGTTGCAAGAACCCTGAGAGAAGAACGGCTGGAAAGATAAAGAGGCGAGGAAGCCTCAGGACTCATCAAAAACAGCCTGTGCGAATGAGACAGGTGGGCGCACCACAGCGGAGCCGCACTCCAGGGCTGAGGCCGCCCACCACGGGGCCTGGAGCCGAGCCGGTGGGACCGATGCTCTGTGTGCCCTCATTGTGGCGGCTGGCGCTTGGTCCACTGCCTAGTGGTTCTCAAACTTTTTGAAGTCTGGGCTCACTTCAAAATTCTTCAAATAATTATAGGCGCACTATCTACAAATTTCTGAGAAATATGTTATAATAATTAAGTCAAATATTAAAGAAAAAAATAAAGTCCAAGCATACTTTTATGGTAATTAAATGAAATAAATACGACAAAATTAAATTTATTCTGACATTAAAAAAACATTTTTATGTTACATTTTTGAGTTATGCTTTTTAGAATTCGTAAAAAAGAAGGGTTAAAAAATTTAAAAATGACAAAAAAATCTTTTATATATATTCTTAGTAAGATTTAGTAAATTCGGCAGGTCCCGGCATGAATGTGTTAAGTTTTTCCATTCTTGTGTCTATGAGAAACATGAGCCTGATGTGTCCTAGCGATTTCTTCAATGTTTGGGCATCTATTTGAAAGGCAAACTCTCATTTCCTCATCAATACATTGAAGAATTCCTCTCTTTTTTACTTTTAACTGTGTTGAGTGCAGAAAACCCCCACCATACGTATCATCTTAACTTTACACCAAACAAAGGATGGAAGAAACTTGCCTCCAGTCTTTCCAGGGAACATGGGGGGTAGTGTAAACAATCCAGCACCACAGTTTAACAGCCTTTTGCAACCTAATCAGGCAAGTGAGGTGGGGGGTTGGGCCGACTGTCAGCTTACAGCGATTTCCCCACACCTCTGTCCCCCCAAAATCTAAACTCCAAAAACCCTGCTGGTTTTTTGGTCCCCAACAGGCACATATTTCTCTGGAATACCATAGGGCACACCTGGGAATCGTCTAGGGCGCACCAGTGCACCCTGGCACACTCTTTGAGAACCACTGGCCTAGGGGCTGCCCAGTGAGGAAAGCGGAGCACTTGGTGGGCCCACAAAGCAAAGCAGTGGAGCACAGGGAAACTGCTGTGTGACACAGTAATGGCGGGCACATGCCATTCTGCATTTGTCTACACTCGCAGAATGGACAGCACAGAGACCGAGCCCTGACGTGAACTATGGACTTGAGTTACCAATGGTGCACGCCGCACCCACACAAGCTGTTGATAGTAGGGCCAATGTACAGGGTAGGGAGAGGGGGCCACATGATAACTCTGCGTTTTCTGCTCTTTTTGTTATTGTTGTTAATTTACAACTGCTCTAAAAAATAAAGTCTGACTTGACTAGAGGTGAGGGGGATGAACACACAATACGATGTACAGAGAGGCATCATAGAATTGGGCACCTGAAACCTGTATAATTATATTAACCAGTGTTACCCCAATAAAATTCAATTTAAAAATTAAAAAAAAAATCTGTTTAAAAAATGAGAACAAAACTCAGCGATGGTCCCTGCCAATGCAGATGTGAAAATTTAATCACTCCCTAGAACGATGCACTGCAGGAGTAGATAAATGAAATGTGCTAAAACAGGACACGTTTCACAGCACGCAGCTAGTCACCTTCATTCCTTTAAATAAGACGCAAGTGAATCTTCCACCGACCCCTGTCCTGTGCACTAGCTTCCCTGTCAAAATTGCAACTCATTTCTTTTTAAATCTGAATGCGCAGCCTTAGCACCTCACTTCCTCTCTAGGCACCTAACTCTCCCCAGCTAGCTGTACACTAGGGAGGTATGATGTCTGAATGAAATCGTCTCAGAAGTTCCTTTCCGCTGTTTCAGTCTGGGCATTTCTTTGGGGGTGGGACACTATCTTGTCTTTTAGTCCCTCCCCTCACCCCTACTGTTTGCTTTGTTACCTGTTACCGTTGACCTTCCACCAGGGAGTTACCCACCTGTGGATGGTGGCTGGGAGTGTTCGAATTCTCTGCTGGTTGGCTTGCTTTTCTCCCTCTGCCTACTTGTAATGTCCACACCGGATTAGTGACAGACTCGAGTAAGGCAGATGCCTTTAATCTTGTGTTTAATATTATCTGTATAATGGCATGTGTTTTATAATTACTAGTACAGGTCACTATAATGCCACTCTCAGCCAAAGAGATGTTGTCAAGAGTATATCTCAATATATAAATAAAACCCTCATTATGCATTCTAAATGAAATAAAAGTAGCTTCTGTCATATACGCCCCTGCCATCTTGCTTCCAGTGACATAACCAGAAACTTGTTCTGCAGGACAATGAAGGGTTAGAACCTGCAGATGTCTCTGCTGGGGAACCAAAAGGACTGAAGGTTACAGAAGAGCTTGAGATCAGGGGACAGAGAGAAGTCCAAACATTGATCTGTAGCTGCAGCCTCAAGTCCCTTTTCCTTCCCTCCCAAGTCTCTACTCCTGCTGTTTCCTGCTAGCACCCTTCTTACTGGACCCCCTCCTGGCCTCCGCCTCTACAGTCTGTGGGAGATGCGGCAAAGCAAGTCCTAGGCTGGGGGAGCCAGGCCGTGTGAATAATTCCACAGAAGGTCCACTTTGGGTTATGAGAACAGGGTATGTTTGCTTCACTTGCAGCAGAGGCAGAGAGTGAGCTCACACTTGGAGTGGAGGCTGTGTGGGGGACACAGCTTTGGAATTAAGGATTTGTAGGTATAAAGTTTGTCAACTTGTAATCCTTCTCCAAACCCCATGTACTCACTTCCAGAGGACTCTTTGACTCTCTTTCTCTTCAACACTGTTTGCCTCCCAAGGGGGAAAAAATTAACTTTATATGAACAAGGCATTATAACTTTTCAAAATATTTTCATAATGGTTATCTCACTTGTCCCTCACAGAAATGGTCTATTTGCAGAGGGACATTTCTCAAACTGTTATTCTGACAAGTTGGTATGAAATCAGGCATCTCTCCGGCTGGCCAGACTTCACGGCCTAGGCCCTTCATGGCCCTTGCTGGCTGATGGCCCCAGCTTTCCCCACCTGGTGCCTGCCTCCCATCCCACCTCCTCTTTGTGCTGAATCGGAGCCCCATCTAGAGTTTTCTGAGCTTGGGAGACTTGTGAATTCTGAATCCATTTCTTTTCCCCATTTTTTTCTTTCCCTTCCTCCCCTACTAACTTCCCACAACCAGGATGATCAAAGAGTCTCTTCCTCCCCCACTTTCCTCTTTGTGTGGGTCATGGAAACACAGAATCTCACCATTGGATATTGGAAATCTTAGAGATTCTTATTATTGCCTGTTTGTACAATAAGGAATACTGAGGCCCGGAGGTGACTTAGCCAAGGTCACACCACTCTGTTAGTGGCAGAAATTAATATTAGAATCAGGCTTCTGACCACCAGCAAGAGTCCCTCCCACCACATCACAACTACCTTTATTCACTGGACTAAATGCATTGTAAAGAAATCAGGCCACCTGGATTCTAAGCTTCCCTCAAGACTAGCTGGGGCCCTGGCCGGTTGACTCAGTGGTAGAGCGTCGGTCTGGCGTGCGGGGGACCCGGGTTCGATTCCAGGCCAGGGCACATAGGAGAAGCGCCCATTTGCTTCTCCACCCCCACCCCACCCCCTTCCTCTCTGTCTTTCTCTTCCCCTCCCGCAGTCAAGGCTCCATTGGAGCAAAGATGGCCCGGGCGCTGGGGATGGCTCCTTGGCCTCTGCCCCAGGCGCTAGAGTGGCTCTGGTCGTGGCAGAGCGACGCCCCAGAGGGGCAGAGTGTTGCCCCTGGTGGGCGTGCCGGGTGGATCCCGGTCCGGCGCATGCGGGAGTCTGTCTGACTGTCTCTCCCCGTTTCCAGCTTCAGAAAAAAAAAAAAAAAAAGACTAGCTGGGCGATTTTTCATCTGCTTTGTGCAGTTAACTCAGGCCTCACCTGTGCCACTTGGAAATGGCATTTGGGCTTTGGATGAGCCTTTGCAAACACATTCTTCTTTGCATCCTCTAGTACAAGCACTGGCCCAGGGATGGGGAGGTCTGGCTTCCCATGGTTCCATTGTTCACCTCAGGGATGTTAACTCTCCTTAGTGACTACAGTGAAGGTGCTGCCCGATCATTTTGTCTCCAGCCTGGTCTTACCCTTATGAACTCCTATCATGTAGTGGAAGGGCAGACCCAGAGGCAGGATCCCGGCAGCTGCCTCTGGCAAACTCTCCTTCACCTTGGACGGGTCTCGTTTCTGTTCTGTGTTGAGGAAAGAGATTCAATGAGAAGATATTTGCTCTTTTGTAGGTGGGAGAAGAAGGAGCAGTGTCCAGTGCTCTTGGTTACTTTGCCTCCAGGGCTTGGCCAGGCTGCTTCCCCTATATTCTCACTCTGTGCCTTTGACCAAAACCAGAAGGAAGGCAGGGATGCTTCCAAAGCTGGATTCTGCCCAGGGAAGAAAAAGGAACAATAGACGTTTTGAACACACACACACACACACAGTCTGCCTGATTTGATTGGTGCCTCAAGGCTGCCCGTGGGAACCCAGCCCGCCCTCTCAGGATGCCTGGGGCTTGTCACGCAGCCCACATCGGGGGAGCAGACATCCTGGTTCCCACTCACCTCCTTGGAGCCTGTGACCTAGGCCAGCCCACCAAGTTTGGGCCTCTGCACATCCGGACCATGTTATCTCAGGATCCTGGGACTCCTTGGCTCCCCTGCCCTGCCTCCTTCCCTCCCTGTGGACACGTAGCCACCACACACTTCTCGGAGGGCTATTTCTAGCTGAGGGGCCGGTAATTCAGTTTCAGCTTGTCAGGTCAAGCCGTCTGTGTGCTGCAGCTGGAACAGGCGGCCTGACACGTTGTGGGTTCAACAGAGTGCAGGATGTTGGGGCTTCCGGAGGCAGGCATCCCCCCAGCCTGCTGGAGGTCATGGTTGCTGAGACGTGGGGGTGGGGGGGCAGACAGGATGCTTCTGCCGCCTGATTGGGAGGAGCTGAGTGTCTAGAAGGAGAGGTGAGAACTCAGCCTCCTCACACCTCCAGCGGGTCCCTGTACTCTGACCTACTGCAGCCCTTTCCTGGCCTGAGTCAAGTTTCTCTAGCATAGCTCAGAGTATGCACAGTCCTGTGGTTGAATGAAGGCCCTGAGTGCAACAGTCTGGGTCAGAAGCCGAATTGTGCCCAATACCAGGTACGCCATTGTGTCAATTAGTGGTTTTTTAAGGGAGAGAGACACACAGAGAGAGATGAAAAGTATCAACTCATAGTTGTCTTCTCATATGTGCCTTGAAGGGATGGTGGTGGGGGCTCCAGCCAAGCTAGTGACCCCTCGCTCAAGCCAGCAAGCTTGGGCTTCAAGCTAGTCACCATGGGGTCATGTCAATGATCCACGCTCAAGCTGGCAACCTTGGGGTTTCAAACCTGGGTCCTGAATGTCCCAGGCTGATGCTCTATCCACTGTGCCAGTCAGGCACCATTTTGTCAGTTTACCTCACCTCGTGGAACCTGAGTTTCCTTATCTGTAAAAAAAGAGAAAAGAATCATACCTTCCTCATTAGATTGTTGACAGGATCTAAAACCACGCATAAAACTTCATCTCCTGCGCAGTGCTCACGTAGCTCTGCTTCATATACAGCAAGTGTTTATAGTAGTTATTGTTTCTTTTCCAAACTCCCACCTCCTACCACAGCTTCAAGTAGTTCCAACATGGAGCTAGAATCAGAATTCCTTACCAGAGACTTTCAACGTTATTGTTATTTCGGATGCCTGGCATGTTTTAGGTGCTTAATACCTTTTTGCTAAATGGAAGAATGAATTCTTCACTTATTTTGATATGATGGAATAGCTGAACTTGTAATGGAAACAAAAAATAAACAAGAAACCTGGGTTCAAATCCCAGCTGCATCCAGGGCTGGTGTAGCCTGACCGACTAGGACACGCATTCTCAGCATCCTCCAATCTCCTCACTGTCAAGAAGGAACCATGGTTCCAGCCCAATCTTCTTGCCAAGGTTGTGGGGACAAGCAGGCAAAGGGCCTGACACTGCTTTGGAAACAGTGAGGGGCTGTGACATTCTAGGCAGATTACTCTCTGTCTTCAGTGACTTCAGACATTCTACTCCAGGAAGATAAGACTGTTCTGTTCACTTACCCTCTTACTGGCTGTCATCTTGATCAAATTACTTGGAATCTCTGAGCTTAGTTAACATGTCTGTAAAATTGGGATACATCATACTAACTGCCTCATATGCAAACACTTGACCTATGATAGGTGCCCAGCATTCCCTCCCATTTCTTATATAAATATTTCTTCAAAGTACCTGACAGCCTCTAATAAGTGTGTGCATATTACATTTTCATTGCTACTTCCATGAAGGTTTCTCCAGGTGAGAGAAACCGAATATCCAATTATTCAATGAATGTGTGTTACGTGCCTAATATATACCAGACATTGTGCTAGATTCAGAGATAAATGGGTGAAAAGACATTGTTCTTGCCCAGGGGTTCCCAAACTACATCCCACGGGCCACATGCGGCCCCCTGAGGCCATTTATCCGGGCCGCCGCACTTCCGGAAGGGGCACCTCTTTCATTGGTGGTCAGTGAGAGGAGCACAGTAATACTGTCACTCATGTACAGTATTACTTCCGTTTTGTTTTTTTACTTTAAAATAAGATATGTTCAGTGTGCATAGGGATTTGTTCATAGTTTTTTTTTATAGTCCGGCCCTCCAATGGTCTGAGGGACAGTAAACTGGCCCCCTGTGTAAAAAGTTTGGGGACCCTGTTCTTGCCTTTCAGAAATTTACAGGTAACAAGGAAAGGCACCTGCTAGAAAGAAAACGACACTGAGTGTCATTTGTGCGATGAAGGCTCTGTGCTTATGGGATGCTGGTAGCCAGTAGGTAGAGTCTCTGACTGGCCAGGGGAAGTCAAGGTGGGCTTCACAGAATGGTTGACAGCTGAGCAGAGTTTTGAAGGATTATGGGTTAGCCACATACCAAGTTGTGACACAGGGAGGTTATTTCAAAGGGGCAATCACCATGTGGAGATACAGAGTCATGAAAGAACAAGATGCCTTTGGGAAGGTGTAAGAATTTCAGTAGAAATATTCTACAAAGGAGGTGTGAAGTATTGGTAAGCAAAGAAGGAAAAGGTAACCAGCGTTGGATTACAGATGCACTTGTATGACCTATTAAGGAATGTAGGGTAGAACTTCAGCCTATGAGGACACCCTGTAAATTCTGAGCAGAGAATAAGCATGGTTAAACTCATGTTTCAGGATGATCACTCTGGTAGCAGTGTGGTGAGTAACTATGAGGAGGAATAAGACTATATGTCTGGCCTGACCTGTGGTGGTGCAGTGGATAAAGCATCGACTTGGAATGCTGAGGTTGCCAGTTCGAAACCTGTGTTTACTGGGTCAATGCACATAAAAGAAGCAACTGCTATGAGTTAATGTTTCCCACTACTCACCACCCCCTCTTTTCTCTCTCCAATCTCTAAAACAAAGATGATATGTACAGAGACCAGTTAGCAAAATCTCAAAATATTCTAGATAAGAGAAGGTAATAGGCTGAACTAAGGCAAGGGCCAACTGGGACTCGGAAAAAGACAGAGTTATGAGAAATCTTTAGAAAGGACTCACAAGAATAAATGATTGATTGTACATGAGGATCAGAGGGGAGGATTCCCATGATGAGTGCCTCCAGGGACTAAGGAACAGCAGAAAGAAAAAGGTTTGGTTGGAGAGATGATGAGTTTGGTTTTGCTGGGTTTGGGGAATATTAGGGTATATGTGGCTTTTGGGAGAGAGATGAGGTAGTTCATTCAGGTAGTTCATACATGTGGTTTCATACAGGTGATGGCTGAAGCGATCTTAAGGATGGATCACCAAGGGAGAGCATATGGACTAACAAAGGAGGGCTCTGGAGATCAGGGAAAGATTGGCATTTCAGAAGAGAGTGGAGGAAAAGATATCAAGAAACATTGTGCACAAACTTCTGCTGGAACCCCTCCATACAGAATTTCTGGTTAAATACCCTTGGTTGCAGTGGATTCCTGGTAGAAGATGGACAGAAGATATAGGCAGATGCTCTACCATTTGTTAACGAGCCAGAACTTTCTGTTCTGAGGAGCTGTGCTGGGCGGTAAGTGACCCCTGAGGGCCTCACTAACTTTAAGATCTTGACTAAAGACAGACAAAAGCAACTTCTTGGCCTCTTTTCTCTCCTTCTCTTGATCCTTGTGGGTCTCACTTCTCCGATTTCCAAAGGAGGAAATGAATAAGATATTTATTTATTTATTTTGGATTTTTCTGAAGCTGGAAACGGGGAGGCAGTCAGACAGACTCCCGCATGCACCCGACCGGGATCCACCCGGCACCAGGGGGCGATGCCCTGCCCATTGGGGCATCGCTCTGTCGCAACCATGGCCACTCTAGCGCCTGGGCAGAGGCCATGGAGTCATCCCCAGCGCCTGAGCCATCTTTTGCTCCAATGGAGCCTTGTCTGTGGGAGGGGAAGAGAGAGACAGAGAGGAAGGAGAGGGGAGGGGTGGAGAAGCAGATGGGTGCTTCTCCTGTGTGCCCTGGCCGGGAATTGAACCTGGGACTTCCGTACACCAGGCCGACGCTCTACCACTGAGCCAACCGGCCAGGGCCGAATAAGATATTTAAAGGGGAGAATTGAAGGCTCCTTTCTGAAAAGCTGCAGCACAGTGGGTCCTGACCTAATCTCTTCTCCCTCCAGTCCTGCCCTGATGCCCTCTGGGTTTCCAAGGAGGTGGAGAGAGAAGAAATGAAAGGGTTCTCAGTGGCTGAGAAGAGCGCACGGTGTGACTTAGCCATGTTGCCTCCACCTGTAGTTTATTTGTCCTCCTACTGAATAGCTCCAGCCCCCCAGTATCAGGACCCCTGTGTGTACTCCTCAGAAGAAACCCATTTTGTTCTTGACTCAGATTTGAGATTCCATTCCTAGGGGTGGTGTGAAGGGATCAGAGTGTGTCCTTAATGCTCAGAATGGAGAAAGAAAAATGAGAACATGGGGTGTCAGGGAAGCAAGATTTCCAAACAGAGATTGTGATTAACCATATCACATGCTGCAGAGAGGAGACATAAGCTATGAGACCAGAACTTGCCATTTTTCATTCATGATTTTGCAAAGAGCCATATCAAGAGAGTAGAATTGGAGACTAGATTCTGTGGTTTGAGGACAGAACAAAGAATGAGGAAATTAAAGTAGTGTGAACACTTTTAAAGCATGGAGAGATAGTAATAGGAAAAGACATAGGGTAATGTTTCAAGTTAATTAGTTAAGAAACTTAAAATGAGGTTCTGGCTGGTTGGCTCAGTGGATAGAGCATCAGCCCAGCCTATGGGCATCCTGGGTTTGATTCCTAGTCAGAGCAACCAAGAGAAGCAGGCATTTGCTTCTCTCCTGCAACTCCTCCCCCCTTTTC
Organism: Saccopteryx leptura; assembly: GCF_036850995.1. Taxonomy (NCBI): domain Eukaryota; kingdom Metazoa; phylum Chordata; class Mammalia; order Chiroptera; family Emballonuridae; genus Saccopteryx; species Saccopteryx leptura. The sequence goes on from NC_089504.1 coordinate 115,769,429, forward strand.
TCCCTCTTTCTGTCCCGCAGCCAGTGGCTCAATGGAAACATCAGCCTCAGACGGGTTGAGGGGTAGATCTCGGTTGGAGTGCATGCAAAAGTCTGCCTCACTATATACCCTCCTCTCACTTTCAAAAAGAAATAGAAAGAAAGAAACTCAATATAAAATTGATGTTATTCAGAATACACAAAAATATTTTTTTAGATAAACATTACTGCCAATCTTCTTTTGTTTCATTCGTTCTAATTATAGAAATGTTGGCTTTGGGAGGCCATATAGGGCTTATGTGTGACTGTCCTCTCCAATCAGGGAAACTGGAAATCAGAAACAGCACTTTAAATTTAAAAAATTATTTGCTCTAGAAAACTATACAACTCCTAAAGGATAACATGACCTTGAGCATGGTGATGACTTTTCAGATATATAATACCAAAGGCCTGATCCATGAAAGAAATAATTGAGAAGCTGGACTTCTTAAAATTAAAAACTCCTGCTCTAAGAAAGACAAAGTCAACACAATGAGAGGACAAGTTACAGACTAGGAGAAAAAAATTTCAAAAGAAATATCTGTTAACCCTGGCCAGGTAGCTCAGTTGGTTAGAGCGTGGTCCTGATACACTAAGGTTGCTGGTTCAATTTCCCGTCGGGGCACATATAAGAAAAGGAATGCATAAATAAGTGGAATAGCAAATCAATGTTTCTGTCTTTCCTCTCTCTCTCTCTCTCTGGCTCTCTCTTTTTCTCTCTAAAGTCAATTTAAAAAAGAGAATGAAATATCTGATAAAGGACTGTTGTCTAAAATATACAAAGGACTCTTAAAACTCATCAATAAGAAACAAACACATTGATAAAAAATAACCATACACTTGACCAAAAGTGGTACACAGATGGCAAATAAGCACATGAAAAGATGATACCACTGAGTTTATCTTAGAATGGCCATCGTCCAGAACACTGACAGCACCAAAGGTGGGTGAGGATGTGGAGCAACAGGAGCTCTGCTCTCATCCTTGGATGGTGGGCATGCAAAATGGTACATACAGCCACTTTGAAAGATATACAGAGGGTGATATACAATGCATACAATGCTTCTTAGAAAACTAAACATATTCTTACCATACGATTTAGCATTCATGCTCCTTGATATTTATCCAAAGGAAGACTTGTGTACATACAAAAACTTGCACATGGATGTTCATGGCAGCTTTATTTATAATTGCCCAAAGTTGGAACTAACCAAAATGTCCTTCAGTAGGTGAATGGATAAATAAATTGTGTTATATCTAGACCAGTGTTTTTCAACCAGTGTGCCACGGCACACTAGTGTGCCGTGAGACATGGTCAGGTGTGCCGTGGGGAAATTAAACATGGGTCCCCAAACTACGGCCCACGTGCCGGATACGGCCCGCGAGGCTATTTATCCAGCCCTCCGCCAGCCGCCTCCATCCAAACATAAACATTCCCCTCACAATCCCTCCAGCTATCAGCGACAGGAAGAGTGGAGGCACAGGGAACGCTCACTGACCAATCACCTTCTAGGATTCATCCTGACCACTAGCAATGAACCAATAGTAGGCCGCCTCTCATCCACACCCAGGAAGGTCCCCCCTCGGGCTGCCGCGCACTTGTCATTGTGTGGCCGCAGCGAGTTGTTGAAGCAGCTACTCCTCCCCATGGTCCTGATTTCTAATCCTGGTCAGGACTAGAGGTAAATGTTGCCACCACTAGATGAAGCCTCAGCCTCAGCTGGTTATGTCTATCCTGATAGAGTATATAGATATTTGATCTTTTTCTTTTTAAAAGAGGCCCCTGCAGAGGGTGATATACAATGCATCACAATGTTATCTATATTATATATGGCCTCCTGAAGGGTCATCTTCTTAAAGAGCTCAAATTTCTATATACACCATCAAAACAGACAGAACCAAGGCCCCAGCACCCAGCTGACAATGGGATTTGAACCCACAACCTCAGGGAGAACTCTAGTATTTATCAGAATCCTTACCTAGAAAGCAAACTTCTCAATCTGACAGTAGAGATGCTCTGAGGACTTATGATGTTACACAAGTACCCAACATTTTCTAAAATTGATTTTGTCCAATCTCTATATAGAGAGAGTATTTGCCAAATTGATTTGAACCCACAACCTTGATGAAAACTCCAGTATCTATTAGCAGGACTGTATATATGAGGGGATACATGGGACTGTATATATGAGGTTACATGGGACTGTATATATGAGGTTACATGGGACTGTATATGAGGGGATGTTAAGTGGGACTGTATATGAGGGGATGTTACGTGGGACTGTATATATGAGGGATGTTACATGGGACTGTATATATGAGGGATGTTACATGGGACTGTATACATGAGGGGGTTATCCTTTTTTATTTAACTTTTTTTTAATAAATGTAATTTATTTAAACTTTAAATAAATTCTAACAGAGTGTCATTTTGTGTCATTTTGGTAGGTGGTGTGCCCCAGGATTTTGTAAATGTAAAAAATGTGCCACGGCTCAAAAAAGGTTGAAAATCACTGATCTAGACAATGGGATATTATTCAGTGTTAAAAATAAATGAGCTATCAAGTCACAAAAGACATGAAGGAATCTTAAAGTGAAAGATGCCAATCTAAAAGAGCTAAATACTGGGTGTTTCCAACTCTTTTATTCTAAAAAGGCAAAACTATGTAAAAAAAAATCTGTGGTTTCCAGGGATTGGGTGGCAGTGGGGGGAGAAGGATGACTAGGTGGGGCCCAGGATATATTTAGATGTGTGATACTGTAATGATGGATACGTGTCATCTGATACATTGGTCCAAACCCGTACAATGTAAAACACCAAGAGTGAATCCTAATGTAAACTATACCTTTGGGTGATTATGATATGTCAATGTAGGTTTATCAATTGTAACCAATGTGTCAATCCAGTAGAGAATATTGATAATAGGAGAGATTATGCATGTGTAGGGGAAAGAAATATATGAGAAATCTTGTTAATATCCTCTCAATTTTTCTGTGAACCTAAGATTGCTTTAAAAATAATAATAAAATCTTAAGAAAAAAGTTATTTCCTCTTTAAAATATCCCTGTACCTTATGGTTGGTAAGTTTGGCAAAACCAGAGGATTCAGTTTAGAAAATACTAAGTAGTGCTGTGTGCTGCTGTCACATTTGCTCTGTGATCCAACTTCAGCACCCATATTTATCTAATAAATACTTTCTGGCTAGATTTGTTGTGTGATACTTTAGCAGTAAAAGGTGACAGACATGGCCTTTACTCTCAAAGTAAATACTGTCTAGCAGGGAAGAAAGACAATTATATATATAACATTAAAATGAATAAATATTACAGTAGAGGTAGAACACAGACCATGAGATGTAGCAATGGGTCCCATCCAAGCACAGCGGTCAATGAATAACCACGAGGAGATGACAACGGCTAAATTGAGATCTGAAACATGAGCAACTCTGGAAACTATAAAAAGGTAAAGGTCAAAAACATTTGTTTCTCCAAACATAAATAATTACTGGATAATAACTTAGTGCATTTTCTTCTGAACTTTCTTTCTTGAATAATATTTTTGTTTTGTGAAAATAAGTTACGCATAAAAGAATTTAAGTGAGTTAAAAAAAAAGTTAAAAAACGCCACTCATAAATATCCACCCTTAAATAAACATTACTCTAAACATATCTATGTTTATTTTTATAAATAGAAGGACAGGTGGAAATAATAGCAGAGTTACTTTTATAGAAATGGTATCATACCATATAATCTACTTTTTAAGCAAAAATGTTTAAATTAGATATTTATTACTCAGATTTAACAGAAGAAAAAGAAACAAATGAAACTGGTAAAATAATTAGTGAATTTTAGTAAAATGTGATATATGAACAAGGTATTATTTTGAGAAAATCCTGCCATATTTAAGAAAATAGGTTATGAAAATAATATGAAAAACATTAAAAGGTTAGAATCATTTCTATATATGTACTTTTTAATTACTGATTTAAATTAGGTAGTTCAGACTGGGAAAATGCTATAAAAAATAAGTTAGGTCTTCTCTCTCTCCTCACAACTCCCTAATTTTATTAATTTATATTAATTTTACATTGTCAAAACTTATCAAAAACTTGTCAAAGTTTACAATGCAAACTTTGTTCTATACACATAATTTCTACCACTGTCTAATTTTCATTCAGTATCTAATGGTTTCTGTGCTTACCACCTGTATTTTTTCAGCTGTTTCTCCTTTCCTGGATTTTTATTTGGATTCATACTTTAATATATAAAATTGTATTCAGGCCCTGGCCAGTTGGCTCAGTGGTAGAGCGTTGACCTGGCGTGCAGAAGTCCCGAGTTCGATTCCCGGCCAGGGCACACAGGAGACGCGCCCATCTGCTTCTCCACCCCTCCCCCTCTCCTTCCTCTGTCTCTCTCTTCCCCTCCCGCAGCCGAGGCTCCATTGGAGCAAAGATGGCCCAGGCGCTGGGGATGACTCCATGGCCTCTGCCCCAGGTGCTAGAGTGGCTCTGGTCACAACAGAGCAACACCCCGGAGGGGCAGAGCATCGCCCCCTGGTGGGCAGAGCGCCGCCCCTGGTGGGCGTGCTGGGTGGATCCTGGTGGGGCGCATGCGGGAGTCTGACTGTCTCTCTCCGTTTCCAGCTTCAGAAAAATCCAAAAAAAAAAAAAAAAAAAAAGATTGTATGCAAATAGTTGTCCTCACCCCAAGTAGGAATCCTGATACTATCTTCTTAAGATCTTTTAGGTAAGAAAAATTCTGTTCTTTGGCCTTTATGTTGAATGACTTCTTGGTGGTTATAATTTTAGGTGTCATTTTCTTTTCCTCAGAACTTTGTAAATATTATTTCATTACTACCTGGCATTAAATATTGCTCTTGAAAGTCTGAGTTCAGCTAGACTTTTTCTTCTTATAGATAAATTGTTTTTTATACCTAGATTATTTTTTATCTGGAAGGACTAAGTGTCAAGCACTGCTTAACTATTTTTAATACTTGAGTTATATTCATTTCAAATTTTATAATGTCTTCATTATAAAATTTGAAAAATGGTTACTGAAAAATGGTTGAATGAAAAATGGAATTACTGAAAAATGGTTAAATTTCCATAAATTGAGATATATCTTGGTGTTAAAGTTTCTCTGTCAATCCTTCATGGAACCAGTGTGGTCTTTCAATCTGCAGATTTGAGTCTTCTTGCATTTCAGGGAAAATTCTTGTATTATGTCTTTAATATTTCCAGCTCCATTTCTTGGCTTCTCTACCTCAGGGACACCAAAAATCTTATGTTAAGTTGTCTTTCACCCTCCTTCAAATCTATTATTTTCTCTCTAATTGCTTTTAATTCTTATCTTGGTCCTCTGTACACACTGGCACTAGTTCAGGCCTTTTTGCCAACAAATACTCCCAAAAAGAATATATTAGTCTGTCTCTTACATATTTATTACTTCTATAACGATCTAGCTTTGCATCTTTGTTTCTTTAGCTCTACAATATTTCTCTTCTTTTTAAAATTTTTTTATTGCTTTATAATCTCATCTTTGGGTTTTTATTTTGATTTGACCTTATGTTCTTTTTAGGGTTTTTTTTCGTATGAAACACTTGCAGAGAATTTCCTTCTTTTCCTGGAGTGATGTGATATTTTCTTCCAAACTGGGTGTTTTGTCTATCTTTTGCATGCTATGATTCTTTCTTTGCTTTTACTTTGCTTTTTTATTTTCTTTTCTCCCTCCCTCCCTCCCTTCCTTCCTTCCTTCCTTCCTTCCTTCCTTCCTTCCTTCCTTCCTTCCTTCCTCCCTTCTTCCCTTCCTTCCTTCCTTCCTTTCCAATCCTGTAGTATGTTTGTACAATTTTTATGCCATTTCTTATCTTGCTTATTCCCGAGCAACTGTATTTAGACTTACTGTTTGTTCTGGGTTTGGAGATGAGGCTGACAATAGCTCTGCAAAACTTACATAGGTTTTTTGTAAGATTATTTTGACTCTCATTTCCCTTCTGAGATTTGGTACTGGGATTATTCTATCTTCTGGTCTTTTTTTAAAATGCATATAGCATATTTTAAAATTTGGGATAACACTGTTGTGGTGGGTTTAATATGGTTCAAATTCTTTGCCATTCCTTCTGTTGAAAGACAAACCTATACATTCTCCCACTGAATCTGGGTTGGCCCTGTGACTTGTTCTGATCCGTAGCTTATGGCTGGGGTAACATTGCATAACATCCAAGGCTTAGCTTCAACAGACATGAAGCTCCTGCTTTTGCATGCTTAGAGTGCTCTCTCTTGGAAGCCAGCTATTATGCAAGGAGTCTGAATGCCATGAGACCATAATGCTGTAAGGAAGTCTAAGCTAGCCACATGTCAAGAGGAAGAGAGAGAGAGAGAGGGAGGAGCTTTTCAGAGGAACACCATGGTGCCAAACATGCGAATGAAACCTTCTTGGACCTTCTAATTCAGCACAGTCACCAGCTAAACACAATTAAGGAAATGACCCCATCTGATGACACAGGGAACAAAAGAACCACCTGCTAATCCCTACTTACATTCTTGTTTTCCAAGACTGGGTGAGACAAAATAAATGATTTTTGTTTTAAATCACTATGTTTTAGGCTGGCTTCTAATACAAAAATAAATAACCAAAACAATTCTATAAAATAGTTTTGTGTTCTGTTTTTAAACCATTTAATGATAAATCTTGATCATTTCTTCTAAATTAATATATATTCATGAAAATTAAGTTTTTTGATGGCTGCACAATATTTCATTTTTTAGATTATAAACAAAGCTTTGATGAGTGTCTTTGTGCATAATTCTTTGGAAATAGAGATTTGATTTCTAAGGCTGGAATCATTCTTAAAGCTCTTGAAACTTGTTGCATAGAGGTTGAATTTTCATTTATCCAGCAGTGGAGATAGGTTTGCATTGAGAAAGAAACTTTGGTGGCATATTTAAGATTATAGCCAATTGCATTGAAATAAAACTAAAGAAAATTTTATCACAAGGATGTCAAAACTGTGACCTTGACCTAATTAGCACAAGTCTCTAATGAACAAAACTGGTGGAAACAAAATTTGTTTCAGATTGCTATGATATATCAGGATGGGCATGGGCTAGAAGAGCATCTTGATTGACTTCATGCCATTCTATGTGAAGGCATACCCTGTGTTTTAGAAACCTACTACTCTTCACAGGTTAAAAGGACCAACAACTATTCCATGGAGAAGAAAACTGAATTTAGAGAATTTTCCTTAAGGACAGTTGTTCTCAATCTTTAGTGGGCATAAAAAAACCAACTGATGAACTTCTTAAAAATACACATTTCCAATCTTTACCACCAGAGTATAACTCTGGAAAAGTGAGTACAAATATGTATTTTAAGGACTCATCCAAGAAATTCTGATGCAGGATCACAATTTGAAAACATTGTCCTAGTAGAAGAGAAGTAACATTATGTTGTTGTTGGGTCAAGGAGCAGTTTCCTATTTTAGACTAAGAAAATGCAAGAGTTTTTAATACTTAACCTTATTAGCTCATTTGATCATTTAAATCATGATATCCATGTTCCAGATGAGAAAGCTGAGACTCAGAGAGAAAGCTGGGTAGCTCAAGGTCAAACACAGCTGGTAAATGCAAGAATTCAAACAGAAGCCTGTCTGAATTTTACAGTGTGGAGAGACTTTCACAGCAATGACCAGGTGAGTGATAACCTTGGCAATAGAACCTAGGCAATCCTGTCACCAATGCAGCAATGCCACCAATGGTGGTGGTAATGCTAGATTGCCACCAATCTAGCAAATGTCTGGAGCAGCACTTTTCAACCAGTGTGCTGCAAGAGTTCTTAAAACATACAATATCTGACTATTTAGTCAGGGGCACTAACCTCTTTTCCCTTAATTTGTCACATAAAAAAAAAGACAACAGCCAAACACAACAATAGCCATCTGATGTAAGTGAATCAAAATTATACCTATTTTTTTGTGCTGCAGAATTTTAGTTGCTAGTTTACATGTGACATGAGATGAAAAAGGTCGAAAAACACTGGCCTGGAATAATTAAGCAAATAATCACTAACAACCTAAATTTATCTAGCATCTTTCTCTTGAGAGTTCCCTTCTGTAATTCTTTATGCTTATGCTTTGGTTATGACATCAAGGCCCTAGATGTGACAGAGCACCCAAGTTAGCAGAACAGAATTATTTGCTGTTCTCTACCATGATGAGAGCTCCAGGGTTGATAAGAGATAAGAAATAAAAGTTTGGTGCCCCAGCCGGCTAGCTCAGTTGGTTAGTGTCCTCACAATATGACAAGATTGCAGGTTTGATCCCCAGTCAGGGCATATATGAGGATCAACCAATGAATGCATAAATAAGTGGAACAACAAATTGATTGATGTTCTCTCTTAAATCAGTAAATAAAAAAAGTTTTAAAAGAGAAATAAAACTTTGCTGAGATCTTTATCAGTCTTAGATCATCTTCCAGTATTAAAAAATGCATTCTTGCCTGACTGGTGGTGGTGCAGTGACTACAGCATCGACCTGGAATGCTGAGGTCTCTGGTTTGAAACCCTGAGGTCGCTGGCTTAAGTACAAAGGTCACTGGCTTGAAGCCCAAGGTTGCTGGTTTGTAGCCCACGGTTGCTGGCTTGAGCAAAGGGTCACTGGCTCAGCTGGAGCACACAGCCCCTCCCATTAAGGTACATAGGAGAAGCAATCAATTAGGAGAAACAATTGATGAACAACTAAAGCGAAACAATTATGAGTTGATGCTTCTCACTGGCTGTCCTCCCTCTCTCTCTCCTTTTCTTCCTCTTTAAATGAATATATAAATAAAAATTTAAAAATGCATTCTTTTTAGATACCATTATCCCTAAACACAAGCTGAACTTCATCTGATATTCAACCCTCTGAAAAACTGTTCTGGAAGAACTGGCAAAGGTGGACTTGGTAAGAGAGTACAGGTTGATGTTTAGTATGGTACCTTGGGATTATGGAGGGCCATTCTGGCTTTGCAGAACGTTCCACCATAGACCCTAGACCCAACCCTTTAGGGGTGGGCAGGCCAAGCAGCTGGGCTCCATTGCTCATTGGCTACTGTGGTGTCAATCTGCACTGCCTTGGGATCTGCTGGTAGGTGGTAAAGTGAAACTGGGAGCTGAAGGCTTTTCCTCTGCAAGGTCCAGGCTGTGTGAAAAGGGAAATGGTCACAGGTTCTGAGAACCAAATCGGGAATTCTTTAAAGACCTGAGAGCGGGATGGTGGTGAGGTAGAGCCAGATCCCTCAGGCGCGGGCACCAGAGGGCCATGAGGTCAGAACAGGTCCAGCTCTTCACTGCTTTCTCTGAGATTCATGGATCCAGACACTTTCCTTTCGGAAAAGTCACTTTCATCTACTCATCATTAAAGTTTTTCTGTCATTATTTCTTCTGTTTCCCCTAAAGACTTGGTAAAGTTTCCTTGGGAAGTGTCCACCTGTCTGAAGTCTCCTCGGGAGATCCAAGAGAAGTTTCTTGGATTGGCTAGTTTGCGACAGGAGGTGCTTGGTGGCAGCAGGGAGACGAAACCCCCACGGCGCTGGTAGAAAACGAGTAGAAAAATCCAGCACGAGGTCGGCTTCAGCTTGAGGAGCTGGCACTGGAGAGGCAGTGGGTCTGCTCCTCACTCACTGCCCCCTTGCCCTGTCACATGTAGACAGTGGCCAGGTGTCCCTGACCTGCCTCCAGTTTGCTCGCTCTGTCGCTAGGGGCCTTGGTGACTTGCTGGTCTCCGTGGAGCGGTGTGGTTCTGGGAGTGGCGGTCAGCCTCACCCCGTCCCTGAGCACTTACCCTCTGAGGGAAACTCAGGTCTCTTTCTGACCCAGCAAACAGTTATTCTCTCTGGGAAAAACTGTCCCTTCCCTCAACCCAGCAGCTGCCCATGCTTCTTGCACCTCACTGACCTATGAGCTCCTTCCAGGAAGCCTCAGGCGCTGAGGGTCCTCCTCTGCCCCCTCTTTGTGAGCCTTGCCTTCCCCCAAAGGCTGGCGGCCAGGGTACCCTTCTTTTCTTCCCCTGTGTCTTTCATACCACAGGGACAGGAGAAGGGGCAGCGGGATGGTCCCAGCTGGCCCAGGACTGCTCTGCTTGCCTTGTGGAGGGGGCTGGGGGAGTTAGCCCCAACTCACGAGCCCCTTCCTTTCAAGTGTGAAGGTTCTCGGTGCCTCTGTTTTAGTTTGTGCGTTAGTCACAATTCAAGGACAACAGGAAAAGTCTCTTGTCCAATATTTTTAAGTCAGGCCATCCTAAAACATCCCTCTTAAGTTTGGCTTAAAAAAAAAATAACCTCTTTAGCCATTTTTACATAAAGTGGAAACAAGAATCAGGAAACTAATTTTATTAATATAAATTGTTGCAGTTATCCTTGAACCTGGTCACAAAGATGGCAGGATGTTTAGCTGGGATCTCCTAAGAGTATGCCATAGGATGACATCGTTCCCATGGAGACCCTCTGGAGCTGGAGGGAAGGGACCCAACAAGGTGACTGCTGAGGCTCCTGTGTGATGGTCAGAGAGGCTGTGTAATAAGACCAGGCCCAGGAGACCTCAGGCCTGGAACCCATGAGTTCAGGTTGAACTGGAGCCTGAGCTCCTTCTTTGTTAGTATTTAGAAAACCTTTTCTTTTTTTTAAATGTCAGTTTATCTCAGAATACTAAGGAGAATGCAAAGCAAGGGAGAGTTTTTGTCTTCGATGGGAGCATTGTTTAATAAACCCATAAGTGCACAATATTTTAGTTATATACAAGATGATATCTTGCTATAAAGATGTCTTATGTTTATGACAATATTTGAAACATAAAATCAAGCTACATTGTCTAAACTGGATGGACATACTTATTGGAACAGTGGTGTGTCCCTTGGCCCTTTTGGGCCCTAGGATATTTTCACTAGATGTTTTTAATGGTTGTCATTATCTCTGAGATGAGATGAGATAGTATTTTAAAACACAACAGTTTCACATACATGGTCTCCCTTTACCCTCTTGACATTCTTCCATGGTAATGTATCAGGAATGCATTTGACTACAATTAACAGAAAACCCAATCACAATGGCTCAAAAACAGGGGTATTTTTCTCACATAATAAGAAATCATAGGTAGGTGTTTGCTGGTGATGGTTCAGGGGTTCAACATCAGGACTGACACTACATATTGTGATTCTTTGATCTTCACTTGGTGGTTGAAAGATGGCTGTTCTAGCTCCAGCCATCATATGCATTTTTAAGGCAGAAATATAAGAGAAACAGAGATGATGTAGCTTCCCAGAGCCCTGGGTAGAATTCTTCTCATGTCTCATTGGCTGGACGTATGTCACATGGCCACCTCTGGCTACAGAAAGGCTGAGCAAGTGAGTCTTTTGCCTGGAGCTGAACACATTGGTAGCCCAAGCAAAACTGGATGTCATCAGCAAGGCAACCTATAGTGGGTGCCATTTGATGAGTCACAGGTGGCTCCTACCCTCTCCCTTGCCTGATAAACAGAGATGGTTGGTTTTGCTGCATTTTCTCCTCCTTCTGCACCAATCTACAGGGTTGTTCTTTCATTTTTTAAAATTTTTTGTAGAAAATTGAATTTAACAAGGTGACATTGATTAATAAGAGTACATAGGTTTCAGGTAAAATTTTCTATAGCATTTGAACTGTTGATTATCTTGTATACCTATCATTCAAAGTGTAATCATTTTCTGTCACTTTATATTTGTCCCTCTTTATACCCTGCCCCCTACCCCATCCTCCCTCCCCCTCCCCCTGGTAGCCACTACACTTTTATCTATGTTCATGAGTCTCAGTTTTATATCCCAATGTATGAAATCATACAGTTCTTAGCTTTTTCTTATTTACTTATTTCACTCAGTATAATGTTATCAAGGTCCATCCATGTTGTTGTAAATTGCAGTATGTCATCATTTCTTATGGCTGAGTAGTATTCCATTGCATATATGTACAACATCTTCTTTATTTAATCCTCTATTGAAGGACACTTTGGTTGTTTCCATGTCTTGGCCACTTTGAATAATGCTGCAGTGAACATAGGGGTGCATGTGTCTTTATGTAACAATGTTTTTGAGTTTTGGGGGTAAATACCCAGTAGAGGGATTGCTGGGTCATATGGTGGTTCTATTCTTAACTTTTTGAGGAACCAGCACACTTTCTTCCATAATGGTTGTATGAATTTGCATTCCCATCAGCAGTGAATGAGGATTAATTTTTCTCCACAGCCTCTCCAACATTTGTTATTACCTGTCTTGTTGATAATTGCCAATCTAACAGGAATGAGGTGGTATCTCATTGTAGTCTTGATTTGCATTTCTCAAATAGCTAGTGAAGATGAGCATCTTTTCATATATCTGTTGGCATTTATTTATTTATTTATTTATTTATTTATTTAGTATTTTTCTGAAGTTAGAAGCACAGAGGCAGTCAGACAGACTCCCGCATGAGCCCGACCGGGATCCACTTGGCATGCCCACGAGGAGGCGATGCTCTGCCCATCTGGGGCGTTGTTCCGCTGTGACCAGAGCCATCTTCAGTGCCTGAGGTGGAGGCCATGGAGCCATTCTCAGCACCTGGGCCAACTTAGCTCCAATGGAACCTTGGCTGCGTGAGGGGAAGAGAGAGATAGAGAGAGAGAAGAGGAGGGAGGGTGGAGAAGCAGATGGGCACTTCTCCTGTGTGCCCTGACCTGGAATTGAACCCGGGACTTCCACATGCCAGGCCGACACTCTACTGCTGAGCCAACCGGCCAGGGCCTGTTGGCCATTTTTATGTCCTTGTGGGAGAAGTATCTGTTTGGGTCCTCTCCCCATTTTCTAATTGGATTATTTGCTTGTTTGTTGCTGAGCTTTGTGAGTTCTTCTATATATTTTGGATATTTACCTCTTACTGGAGCTGTTTGCAAATCTCACCTTCCATTTAGTTGGCTATTTGTTTTGTTGTCAGTTTTATTTGCTGTGAAGATGCTTTTTATTTTATTTTTTCTGAAGTTGGAAACAGGGAAGCAGTCAGACAGACTCCCGCATGCGCCCGACCAGGATCCACCTGGCATGCCCACCAGGGGGCAATGCTCTGCCCATCTGGGGCGTGGCTCTGTTGCAACCAGGGCCATTCTAGCGCCTGAGGCAGAGGCCATGGAGCCATCCTCAGTGCCCAGACCAACTCTGCTCCAATGGAGCCTTGGCTGCGGGAGGGGAAGAGAGAGACAGAGAGGAAGGAGAGGGGGAGGGGTGGAGAAGCAGATGGGCGCTTCTCCTGTGTGCCCTGGCTGGGAATCGAACCTGGGACTCCTGCATGCCAGGCCGATGCTCTACCACTGAGCAAACCGGCCAGGGCCTGAAGATGCTTTTTAATTTGATATAGTCCCATTCATTTATTTTTGCCTTTACTTCCCTTGCCTTCGGGGTCAAATTTATAAATTGTTCTTTATGGTCAAGGTCCATGAGTTTAGTAGCTTTGTTTTCTTCTATGTAATTTATTGTTTCAGGTCTTATATTTAGGTCTTTGATCCATTTTGAATTAATTTTGGTACAAGAGGACAAACTGTAGTCAAGTTTTATTCTTTTGCATGTGGCTTTTCAATTTTCCCAGCACCATTTATTGAAGAGGCTTTCTTTTTTCCATTGTGTGTTTGGCTCCTTTGTCTAAGATTATTTGTCCATATATATGTGGTTTTATTTCTGGGCTCTCAATTCTATTCTATTGGTCTGTATGTCTCTTTTTCTGCCAGTACCATGCTGTTTTGATTATTGTGGCTCTGTAGTATAATTTGAAATCAGATAGTGTGACTACCAGCTTCATTTTTTTCCCCTCAAGATTGCTTTGGCTATTAGGGGTTTTTTATGTTTCCAAACAAATCTGGTGACTTTTTGTTCTATTACTTTGAAAAATGACATTGGGATTTTGATGGGGATTGCATTAAATTTTTTGGGTAATATGGACATTTAACTATGTTGATTCTTCCAATTCACAGACATGGAATATTTTTCTATTTTATTGTGTCTTTTTCAATTTATTTCAATAATGTTTTGTAGTTTTCAGTGACCAATCTGCAGTTGGCTCTTGAGCAACAAGTGTTTGAATTGCACAGGTCCACTCAGACACAGAATATTTTTTCCAATTGACTTGCGCCCTTCAAAACCATGTTATTCAGAGGACAACTGGTGGTTGGAGATCCATGTATGCAGAGTGTCGATTTAAGTTATATGCAGATTATTGGCTGCATTGGCAATTGGAACCAGTAACCCCTGCATTATTCGAGAGTCAACTGCAGTTGTATAATAATCTTAATTTCTGTCATGATTACAAAAGAAAAATATACTCATTCTAGAGCCTTGGAAACTTCAGGAATAAATAATAACATTATCAGAAATCTTAAATTCCAGAGATAACATTTTGAAACTTTTAATTTTTTTAATTGATTTGAGAGAGAGAGAAACATCAATTCATTGTTCCACTTATTTATACATTCACTGGTTGATTGTTGTATGTACCCTGATAAGGCATCGAACCCACAACCTTGGCTTATTGGAACAATGCTCTAACCAACTGAGCTTCCAGCTGGGGACCAGAGATAAATATTTTGAAATGTTTCCTTACTGGTATTTCCCCACACATATATAAATGATATTATATTATATATTTAGTATTGTATCATGCTTTTTTACTCAAAGCTTATTGTATTTTTCCATGTCATTAAAGTTTTTCAGTCATCGTTATTTTTATTTTTATTATTTTTCTGATCACTAAAGTAACACATGCTTGTTATAAAACATTGCTATTTATAAATATTCCCTATATTCTTACCTCAAAAGAAAACCACTACAAACAGCCAACAGCTTTACCAGAATTTACTTAACTGTTCCCACGTTATTAAGCATTTAGGCTGTTTTCCATTATTAAAGAAAACATTTTGACAAATATTCTTACAGATAGATTCTATTCACATTTCTCACTGTTTCCTTTGTGTAGATTCCTAGAATTGGAATTACTAGGCTAAAGGGTACAAATATTTTCAAAGCTCCTGATGCATATTGCCAAATGGTTTTCTGGAAGGACTGTATCATTTATACTCTGACCAGCATTTTATGAGCAGGCCCAATTGACTACTTCACCGGGATTTCTGAACCTCTTTCAGCTCTTTGGCAAGAAAGCAATGTGGCTTAGCAGAAATCATAGTAGTCAGAGGTCTGACTAATTCTGACTGGTAGTCAGGAGTCTTGGTTTTAAGTTCTGCTTCCACCAAAATTTGTCTGGGACTTTGGGTGAGTGACTGACTGCCCTTCTCGGTGTGTGTAGTGAACACTGTTGGTTATCTGCCCAGTAATTATTTCCCTTTCGCTCCTTTCTTACAGAATCCTGATTTGTTCCGGTAGCACCCTCCTCTGTGTAGCCCTGGAGCTACTAAGTGACTAGGAGGCAGGGGGTGTACACAGGATGGAGACACTGGACAAAGGGGTGACCCACCTCCCAGAGAGGACAGAGCGGGATGGCGTGAAATTTCATCACGATACACAGAACAGCACATAATTTAAGATTTGTGAATTGTTTATTTCTGGAATTTTTTATTTAATGTTCTCCGACCACAATGGACCAAACGCAGGTACCGAAATCATGGGAAGCACCACTGCGGGTAAGGAGGGGTTGCTGTGGAAGCACTGAGGGGTCGTGGAGCTATGGGTTAGTCAGTGGGGATTCCTGGGGACGAATCTCTCCTGGGCTTTGGAGGGTGAGCCAGGTGACGGAAATGGAGATCAGCAGCATGTGCCCAGCAGTCATTGAGAACACTGGCTAGAGTCGATAAGTGCCAGCATTTCCCAGGAATAGTCATCATGCACAGCAACGTCCACGATGTGGTGCAAGGTGGGCACGCTGACCCCACCACAGCCTCATTAGTGGGTGGGCGCTGACTAATCCGAACAGTGGTTCTTGAACATGTTGGTCTCATGACTCCTCTCCACTCTTAAAAATTATCAAAAAGCCCAAAGAGCTTTGGTTTATGTGGGTTATATCTATTTATATTTACTGTATTTGACACTAAAACTGAGGCATTTAAAAACTATTTTGAGGCCCTGGCCGGTTGGCTCAGCGGTAGAGCGTCGGCCTGGTGTACGGGGGACCCGGGTTCAATTCCCGGCCAGGGCACATAGGAGAAGCGCCCATTTGCTTCTCCAGCCCCCCCCCCCTCCTTCGTCTCTGTCTCTCTCTTCCCCTCCTGCAGCCAAGGCTCCATTGGAGCAAAGATGGCCCGGGCGCTGGGGATGGCTCCTTGGCCTCTGCCCCAGGTGCTAGAGTGGCTCTGGTCATGGCAGAGCGACACCCCGGAGGGGCAGAGCATCACCTCCTGGTGGGCAGAGCGTTGCCCCTGGTGGGCGTGCCGGGTGGATCCCGGTCGGGCGCATGCGGGAGTCTGTCTGACTGTCTCTCCCCGTTTCCAGCTTCAGAAAAATACAAAAAAAAAACAAAACAAAACTATTTTGAATTCATTTAAAATTTTTTTTATTTATTCATTTTAGAGAGGAGAGGGAGAGAGAGAGAGAGAGAGGAGAGACAGAGAGAGAGAAGGGGGGGAGGAGCTGGAAGCATCAACTCCCATATGTGCCTTGACCAGGCAAGCCCAGGGTTTCGAACTGGCGACCTCAGCATTTCCAGGCTGACGCTTTATCCACCGCGCCACCACAGGTCAGGCATTTTTGAATTCATTTAAAGATAACAGTAAGCCCATTACATGTTGATCCAATTCACGTCTTTTTATGAAAATAACTCTATTTTCCAAACTCAAAAAACTGTAGCAGGAAAAGTCATTATTTCACTTTGATTCATATTTTCTTAAAAATAAAATTTATTATCTCATAACAGGAAGTCCACAGGTAGGACAGATTCCAGGCAAGTGGGCAGGGGGTGTGTTTTTGGTTGGAGGAAGGGAGCCCGGAGTAGTTTCTGACCCACCTTGCACCACATCGTGGACGTTGCTGTGCATGATGACTATTCCTGGGAAATGCTGGCACTTATCGACTCTAGCCAATGTTCTCAATGACTGCTGGGCACATGCTGCTGATCCCCATTTCCGTCACCTGGCTCACCCTCCAAAGCCCAGGGGAGATTCATCCCCAGGAATCCCCACTGACTAACCCATAGCTCCACCACCCCTTAGTGCTTCCACAGCAGCTCTCCTTACCCGCAGTGGTGCTTCCCATGATTTCGGTACCTGCGGTTGGTCAATTGTGGTCGGAGAACATTAAATAGAAAATTCCAGAAATAAACAATTCACAAATTTAAATTATGTGCTGTTCCGTGTATCGTGATGAAATTTCACGCCATCCCGCTCTGTCCTCTCTGGGAGGTGAACCACCCCTTTGTCCAGTGTCTCCATCCTGTGTACACACTCCATGCCTGCTAGTCACTTAGTAGCTGTCTAGGTTATCAGATCAACTGTTGTGGTAGTTCAGTGTTTGTCTTCAAGTACCCCAATAGTAGCCTAATGTTTTTTTAAATGCATGTATTGGGGTGACATTGGTTAATAAAATTTTATAGGTTTCAGGCACACAATTTCATAATACATCATCTGTATATTATATTGTATTGTGTGCTCACCACCCCAAGTCAAATCTCCCTCCGTCACCATCTATCCCTCTCCACCTCCCCCACCACTTTTCCCTTCTACAATCCCCACACTCTTGTCTGTGTCTATAAGATTTTTTTCTTTGCTTAATTTTTTTACCTTTTACACCCAGCCCCCAATACCCTTCCCTTCTGATAGTTGCCAGTCTGTTCTCTTTATCTCTGAATTTTTTTCTATTTTTTTTTTTTTTAGTTTATTTTGTTCCTTCAATTCCACATATAAGTGAAATCATATGGTCCTTGTCTTTCTCTGACTGGCTTATTTCACTTAGCACGATACTTTTTTTTTGGCCACAAAGTCTGCGTCACTCACCTCACTTCACCTCATCACCTAGGCACTGTGTTCTATCACTTTATTAGTTATTGTTATCTCTTACTGTCTTAATTTATGAATTAAACCTTATCGTAGGTATGTATGCATAGAAAAAACATAGTAGATATAGGGTTTGGTCCTACCCACAGTTTCAGGCTTCCACTGGGGGTCTCGGAATGAATTCTCCTCCGATAAGGTGGGTGGGGGACTGCTGCACATGTAAAAGTAATGATGAGTAAACCTACAGACATCCAAGAACAGAAAACAAATTAATTACAATTCATCATAGGTTTCTGGTCAGAATACCATCTGACTATGTTGCATCTGACCCATGGTTACTTAGCCCTCTATCCTGTTTCCTCCAGCAGCTCCAAAAGATGGTTTCTCACCATGGTGGTGAAGCGAGCCACTTGGAGACCATCAGTCCAAACTCATTTTCAGGTGAGGCTCAGAGAGGGGAAATGACTTGGAGTTTTCGCTGTTGACATGTCACAGCAAGGGTGGATAGACCACCAGATCAGGACATATTCTTCTTTGGGTTGTTAGCCTCAAAGGGACCTTGAACATGCCCAGTATTGTAATTCATCCATTAACTTCTCTAAGTTTCTTTCCCAACCTGAACCATATTGTCAATCTATATTAGCATTTGATAGTAATGAGTTCTGTAACTTTATCATGTGCATGAAAGTTGATAGCATTTATTTGTTTTAATCATTTTCAGAACTTTTATAAGTTTTGAGATGGCAACTTAAACATCTTAATATTTTGAGATTTGCTGAATATAACTAAACTACTTCGTAAACTTTGATTGTATCATATCCCTGCCTTTTTCTTAGTATGCATTTAAAAAAATATATTTTTAAACTTATGGCAAGATCTCAATAATCTCAAGGAATTATTCATTTTAAAGCCAGGAATGAATTTCAGGAGTTAATACGACTATTCTCTAGTATAGGTTAAATGTCCTTCCTCATGAACTTCAAACAAGAACGTTTACTTAATGTACTTATAATTTTTGTACAAGTATGATTTTGGATGCAATTTTCATGAAGAAAGCTACTACATGAGGTGACATTTATCTGCACTAGAGTTGTCTTCTGGCAATGGTGCTCTTATCTCTCCCCATTTGTGTTGTCTTCCTGGTGAGACCCATCACTGTTAGAAGACAGGGCATATTTCTCATAATTCTAAATCTGTATCAACTATTCTTTTCCATAATACCAACACTGGTTTGAGCCTACAGAAGGCTATTAGTGAATGTTTACTAAATGAATGGACTAAACAAATGGATGCAGCCTAGTGAGTGACACTCATCTTTCTTTATGGTAAGAAGGGCAAGGCATAAAATCATGCTAGTTCCAGAAAGAACAACAAGGATACTATTCCCGTAAAGAATAGAAAAGACTGGTTTCCGGCTAGCATCTGCCAAGGTTGGTCCAGGAAGGAGGACAGCAATGATGATCATTTCTCAGAATATGTTTTTGTCCAGGCACAGATGCAATGGACCTGGGAAACAAAGCCATGCAGACGTGCCGAGCCCAGGGGTCTTGCTGGCCACCCTCCCCTCTGTCGTGCCGGCTTTCTGCTTCTCTTCCCAACCTTGCTTGTCAGCAGTGTATCCCCAAGCTTGGTTCGGATTCCAAGAATCTTGGAAACTCAGGAAGGGTTTGAGTCATAAAAAGAGAAAGAGAAGCAATATCCAGATGCCTTGAATATCATGGCATGGAGCTTAATTAGTTAGAAATTCCCCACTTCTTCACTAATAAAGAGAAGTGAATATGGATCATGTGGAAAAGTGGAATCTTCAGACATCTGTGTATGAAACTTTGGGAGAACTTCAAGAAAATGTTAGCAGATACTCTTTGGAACACACATTTGCTGGTGTGAAGAAGTTTCCCACAGAAATAAATATGACCGAGGTTGTGTCTAAGAAGCCAGCAAAGAGAACTAATTTATTCAATTAAGTGATCCCTGAGTAAAAGGGAAAGTTATGTCGTTAGTTTTTGTTAACATGGGATGTTCAGTTTAGTCCTGATCATTCATCCAATAAGTGGTCTTCTCTGTATAAACCATCAGTTTGACCATCTTCTGAGGGATCTGACTATCCCCGTCATCTATTTTTTTTATTTTTTGTTTTTGGGTGGTTTTTTTTTTTTTGTATTTTTCTGAAGTGAGAAGTGGGGAGGCAAAGAGATAGACACCCACATGCGCCTGACTGGGATCCACCAGGCGTGCCCATTAGGACGTGATGCTCTGCCCATCTGGGGCGCTGCTCTGTTGTAACTGGAGCCATTCTAGCGCTTGAGGTGGAGACCATGGAGCCATCCTGAGACCCCAGCCAACTTTGATCCAATGGAGCCTTGGCTGCAAGAGGGGAAGAGAGAGATAGAGAGAAAGGAGAGGGGGAAGGGTGGAGAAGCGGATGGGCACTTCTTCTGTGTGCTCTGGCCGGAAATTGAACCCAGGACTTCCATATGCCTGGCTGACGCTCTATCACTGAGCCAACCAGCCAGGAACCATCTCTGTCATCTTAAGGAGGACAATCAAGCACGGAAATCAGTTGACAATCTGGATTGATTCTTAAGAAAGCCTCAAATGTTGACCTAATCTAAGGGAGGCTACACTTAGATGTGACCTGTGGCACTTGAGACAGAATTTGAAGAATCGATCAAGATGGGCGACCTTGGACTCTTTCAATTTACTCATATTGATAAGATTTGGACTGGTGCTAGTCCTCTGCCCACCTCCCTGCCCTTGCAGCGGGTGTGGAGAAGTCCAGGAGAGCATTTAGCTTGATGCTGCTTGGCGGCACGGCTGTGAAAGGGAAGGACAGAGCCAGCACTCCCTTGAGTTCAAAGAGGAAGTTGAAGCTCATTATGACATAATTATAGGGAATATCGGGGGAAATGCCCATGACCGCCTTGGAGGCTCACATATGGGAACCAGATGTAATTCTTACGAGGTTTGAAAAGCAGTATTGTCCCCACAGAGTTAGAAGTGACCTCATATTATGTATCCCCTCTGGGCCTCAGTGTTTGATATCTGCAAAGTGAGTGAGCCAGCTGGGGTTCTTCCTTCTCCGCCCAGGCTGAACATTCCATCATCTGGGACTTATCACATGGCTGCAATTCAGATGAACAATTCAGAAATGATTCTGGATTTAGAATTCAGAAGTGATCCCGGGTGGAACCCAGGCGTCGGCATTCTGACAGAGCCGTATATTCTCTTCTAATAAAGAGAAGTGAATATGGATCATGTGGAAAAGTGGAATCTTCAGACATCTTTATTAGCCGTATATTCTCTGGCCCTTGTGTGCAACCAGAGTCGGTGACTGCAGACCTAGAGAGGTGACCTCTGTGGTCTCGTACAGCAATACTTTCCAAATTTTAGTGCTTTGATCAGTGGATAGCTGAATGATAATACATGCATCACAGTTATTCTTTCTCATTTGTAAGGGACCCCTGAAAGGATAGTGCAGAAATCTGCTATTTTATAACTAAGAATGAACAAGGATGCTATTTTTGAAAATAGAGAGCCTCAATATAAACTTGGGCCTTCTAGTGACATCGGTTCTTTTTTTACACAGGTGAGGTACACATGAGTATGCTTCTTGGGACCCTGGAAAGTGGCATGGGCGAAAAAGTATCATCGGTTTAAGAAAGGTTCGATAATTCACTGGTCAAGTAGACAAATAAGGAACCTTTAGGAATAAGTCTCCAGTCTGTCCATTAGCTACTCACCCAACAATATTTATAGAATGCCTGCTTTTTGCAAAGTTATTCGGCCAGGCCAACTTGTTGAGATTGCTCAGAACGTGAGCTCTCTTGGGCTCCTGGAGAGAGGTTTCACTGGATGGAATAACACGTGGTCAGTGTCAGGGGGTGCCTTTCGGCTCTGAGGTTGTCGATGTACCAGTGAAGACAGCACGGGTTTGCTTCCTGTACCCACATGGGCATTTCTGCCTCTACCGTGTCAGAAGAGTAGCAGCTAAGTTTATGAAGTGCTTACTATGTACCAGGCATTCTGCCTTACAGGTATTATCTCATTTAATCCTCCCAACAACGGTAGGAAACAGGCTCCATTGTTTTTGTAAGTGAGAGACCAAGGCTGAGTCCAGGGCCACACAGCAAAGAGTGAGGGTTGGAACGGCCCCGGGACTCTGACTGCCGTGCAGGGGCTGTGCCTCTGCCCACATCCCAGAATGATCTCTCCGGGCCACACTCAGCCCCGCATGGCGCTTGCCTCTTGTTCCGCGCAGTCGCTGCCTGGACCTAGACTGGGCTGGCCCCGCCCTCACTGTGCCGCGGAATCAGCCTTTCACATCACAGGCTCGTTTCTTTCCATGTAGTGCAGACACCTTGAAGGTTCAGAATCAGCTTTATACTTCCCTTCAGTGAGCCTAGCTCAGACCTAGACCTGTGTGAAGTCCCGACACACGCTTTATGATCGATGAAAAAGTGAATAGATTAATACATATTCTAAGTTTTTGTTTCAAGAGAATCAACCAAAATACCAAATGTTCCTTCACTGTTGATTCATTCAACATGTTGGCTGAACATTTATGTCCCGATGAGAGTTTTTCAAGCATTATCTTCAAGAATTTCATCTTTACTATTTTTTAAGGAATTAATCTGAGCAACAATCAATTTGAACAAGCCAGCACACGCACCGAAAGTCATTAGGAGCGCTCCTCACCATTTCTTTTTAACTTTGAAAAATGTATTGATTTTAGAGAGAAAGGGAGAAAGAGAGAGAGAGAGAGAAAACGAGATAGAGAAAGACAGAGAGAGAGAGAGAGAGAGAGAGAGAGAGAGAGAGAGAGACATCGACCCGCCATTCCACCTATCCATGCATTCATCGGTTGACTCCTGTATGTGCCCGCCCTGACCAGGGATCAAACCCATAATCTTGGCATATCAGGATGACACTATAACCAACTGAGCCACCAAGTCAGGGCACCAACTGTTTTTAAGTGGCCCGAAAACATACTTTCCCATTTTATAAAATCAAAGAAGCCAGTTAAATGTGCTTTTTGTTATCTGAAAGTTGTGGTTTCTATCACAAATGATATCAAGTAGTGAGGAGATGAGCCAGAATCTATTTGGGTGGTCTTTCTCCGAGGCTGTGCTCTCAGCCCTACTCCCTCCTGCCTGTCCTTGGGGCAGGGCTTGTGCCTTACCCTCCTCCTTGTCCCCCCAAAGTGCTAAACGGCACTGAGCACAATGCAGCACAGTCAATGGTGGGAACCGAGCTGAACAGAAAAGATGCTTGTTGTGGACAAACTCACTCACCTGAGGAGCTTCCAGAACACCCCCTGCAAGACAGCCGTGGGTAGTGTCCTGAAGACGTCTAAGAATCAAGCATGTACTTTGCATAACCTGGTCTTGAGGGGAGGTATAGGCTTGTTGGCGTCTGTAGGTTCCTTCCAGCCCAAGCATTCAGTGTTCCGCCTCATTCCTAGAACTGTTGGCTGAAAAAGGAATGCTTACGATAAACCCCAGCATGGGACCAAAGGTGACAGGAATCGTGTGTTTGGCCTGATGTTTATCTTGTGGGCCAGCCAGACACAGGGGACCATTTACTAGCATTTCATCAGCTGCCGTAGGGCTTTCCCCATCGGCTTCCTCTGCCATTACTCATAAGCACTGTAAGAGGAGGGCAGGAAATGGGGACACACGGGGGAGGGGATCTCCCTCCTGAGTGCCCCCTGGCAGGAGGCTGACGGGGGGGGAGGGAGGCTACAAGTACTGGCCGGTGTGCTGTCTGGACTGGAAAACCTGATGGCCTATCTTCTCATGGTCCAGAACCCAATGCTTAGCTTGTAACATATGCTATTCATTCATTGATTGTTTCACTCGCTCAACAAATAAAACAGGTTTATTCTACCTACTTATCAATGCCATTTTTTTCTAACCACTTTTTTATCTAAATAATTCCATGCACTCCCAAGTGTATTTATGCACTGATTTATTCTTTCAGTGCAAATATTTTAACAAGCACTTATCATGTGCCAGCAGGTGGGTTGGGGGTGAGATACAAAGATGGCTAGCATCAGTCTCTACCCCCAGGGAGCAACCATCAAGTGGGGACAGCCAGTGAGGACACAGAGAGTGGTGTGCAGGGTGGCCGTGTGTGCAGAGAATGGAGGGGGTGACACTTTGCCCAAGTGGGAAAGGGCATCCCAGGAGGAGGAGCAGCTCGTGCGAGGGGCAGAGACACAGAAGGAGCAGGACGTTGGGGAACAGTGAGTTCCATGTGACACTGGGGTGGGTATTGAAAGACTCCAAAGATTAGACTGTGAAGGGCTTGCCAAAGGAGTTTAACTTTGTTGAGGAGTTCAGATCTTCTTCTATAGATGTGGGACAAAGAAATCTCATCCTAGTGGCAACATGGAGGTGAATTGCAGAGGGACTATGGAGAAAGTTGAGGGACAAACTAGACAACAATTGTCACCAACCCCAACGGCTAGCATGGGGTGCAGCAGTAGTGCAGTGAATTTACCAGTTTGATGGAACTGTAGTGTACATAAGTAAGATCTGAGGCGTAGAGTCACACATCCTTGGGTTTGCATCCTGGTCTGTGCCTTCCTTGTGTGACCTTAGGCAAGTTCCTCCACATCTCTGTTCTTTAGAACCCTCATCTGTCACCGGGACAATGGTCAGACTACCCATCTTTGAGACATGCTATGAAAATTTAAGTGAGATGATGGCTGACACACAGTGGGTGCTTTATCCACAGTGACTCTTATTATTCAGGAAAGAAGGAGAGGAGTCTTGGCCTTCAGCCACTAGATAGATGGTGCTGCCATTAGCAAGAAGGGGATAATACAATAGGGGCAGGCGTAGAAGAAAGATGTAGAGAAGGGTAGAGATATTGGGTTGGGCATAGGACTGCAGAGGACTGGCTCTTTAGGTCTGAAAAGGTCAAGATGAGGACATCCCTCTGGGTTGCTCTCCATGCAGCCACTTCACTGCCACAGGGACTTTGCACTGGTTGTTCTTAAGTGATCCAGTAACTGCTGCTGCACACAAATCACATCAAAACTTAATGGCTTAAAATTGCATCATTTTTATTATTACATCTCACTGCTCTGGGTTGACTGTGTTCAGTGAAGTAGTTCTTGTTTGGGGACTTCATGTGGACGAAGTCAGAGAATGGCTGAGGCTGGAGCCTCCCAAAGGTTTCCTCATTGACAGTCCCAGTGACTGATCTGGGTGTTGGCAGAGCACCTGCAGTGGCTTCTTCGTGTAACCTGGGCTTCCCCACAGCATGGCTGCTGCATTTCAAGAGTGCGCGTCCCAGCTCAGCCAAGTGAAAGTTTAATGCTGTTTGTGATGCAGCCTTGGGGTCCGTGCCCAAGTAGAGGGAATGAGGAGCTCATCCCCGAATGGGAGGGGTGTAAAGTCACAGTGTCGGGAGGTCATATGAGATGGGAGCTATTGCTGTGTCCATCCTTGGAAATACAATCAGTCCTCCCCCTGCCTGGAATGCTCTTCTCTCCCCCCTGCCCCAGCAGCCACTGTCCCCTCCTCAGGGAGGCTGCTGCGACCTTTCTGGCTAGGTCAGATGACCCTGCTGTGTGCTCCTGCATAATAAGTTTGTAATTACATCATCATGTATGTGATTTAAGGGTTCATGACTCTTGTCTCCCTCACTATCTGAGTGCTCCTTGAGGAAGGATTCTGACTGTCATTGTGCAATATCTTGTTCCTGGTCTGTGGCACCATGCTTGCAGCATATAGAAGCTGAATGACTGTTTTTGAAGAAAAGAAAGAAAAGAAGGAAGGAAGGAAGGAAGGAAGGAAGGAAGGAAGGAAGGAAGGAAGGAAGGAAGGAAGGAAGGAAGGAAGGAAGGAAGGAAGGAAGGGGAATACTAGTTCTAGGAGCTAAGCTGGTTAGGGTTTGGAACTAGGTCTCAGTTCTCATAAGGGCAAGAGAGACCCTGAGCTGTTGGGTGGCCTGGCATGGTGACTCAAGTGGGTTTTGTTACCTCCACTCAGGGCTTGTTGTCTATCTCACTCCTCTGTCCACACTACACAAAGGACTCTTTGCACAGGTGCAGAGGATGCTCCTAAAAGGTCAGAAGAGTATGGAGGGCTCAGCAGTGATGATGGAGGGCTTCCTGGTGGCAATGACAGAGTTCAGTGGGGCTTCCTCCCCATGACTCTTTCAGGAAAAGCCTCCCACAGTGAGGGATGTCCCTGACTCTGGCCTGTGTTGGCATGACATGGCACTAGCTTTCAGAGTGGGAAGACTCCGTGGGGGCGTTACGGACCTTAAAAGCCCCCATAGCGATAGGCAGGTGGGCAGGCTGATTGTCAGAGAGGAATTGGGGCACAGGGGAGGTTGGAGAGTAACCGGCAGGCTGGGACTAGGGTGAGGCCTGTCGGATCAGTAACGGTGCTGTGTGGAGCCATGTTAGAGCCTGGGACAAAAATCAGTGATACTGATTGACTTTGTTTAACATTTTATTTCTTCCATCATGGGTAATTCTGCATTAATTTAGATTTTATTTACTACATTGATGTTTGAGTTTTGGCACATCCTTTTACATTTTGCCCCTAAGGTGGCTGCCCCCTCCCCTGACCCTCGCTCAGCCCCGGCCGCTGGACTCTCACGGTCTCATTCTGCAGCCTCGGCTCTGCAGTGTCAGGGTCGGAAAATTCTGCCCTGCAGACTGGGCTGAGCCCCACGATGCCAAACTCCCAGGCCACTCCCCATGCAAAGCCTCAAGGCGCCAGCAGCTGCCTGGGTTCCCTCTCCGAGGTGGCGCTCCTTGAGCAGAGACACCCCCTCTGCAAGTGAGCCCCCCTCCCAGAGGCCCTACCCTTCCTGTGGGTCTTCTGCTTTGAACAAATTACTTCCTGTGGGTCAGAGCTTAGCAGAGATGTCAAGAGGCCTCCCCTATAGATGCTCCCAGGAAGCTACTCGGTGTCAAGGTGACATGGTGACTGCACCTCCTGCTGCCAGGGCCCCGGACAGGTTGGCAGGCTTGGGGTTCAGAGTGCTGAGGCTGTCCGTGGTCAGTGAGGCAGAGGAAGAAGTTAGGAGGACTTCTGAGTCCTGCCTGATTACCAAGCAGAACTTCTTGAGCCCCCATATTCTGGGCACAAGGAGGGGGCAGGAGCATTTCAGTTGTGTGCTGGGCTCCCCTCAGAGCACCTTGAGCTTCCAAGACAGCTGTGGAGGACGTCCCAGAGAAGCAGGGGCTTCCCAGAGCAGAGGGATGCCTCGAGCTCTGCAAAAGCCCCGCTTGCCCCTTGCCCTTATGTGCCCTCACCACCTCTAAGGCTGATGATTCCTACACACAGGCTGAAGCAGGAACAGGGAGAACCTGTCACTCTGTGGCCACAGCAAAGAGATATGCAATAGGTGTAAAGAAAATTCGCATACACCATTGGATCCTTAAATCCACACTGTGGAGTTAGTATTATCATCTTCATTTCTGGTGAGATAAAGGAAGCTCACAGGGACCAGCTGGTTTTGTAACAGCTGGGTGTGCAGCTGAGGTCAAATCAGATTTTCTAAGTATAAGTTTTGTATTTTTTCACTTATATTTATATTGCTGACACTTTCAAGTAGGTACAAATGACTGATGTGGGGAGAGAAGTGTAGGCGTTTCCCAGGGCTGTGGAGGGGGGTTAGGGCAGGGTTCCCAGCTCAAATACAAGATGCCCAGTTAAACTTGAGTTTCAGATAAAGAATACAGTCAATAGTTTTTTAGTATGACCCAAATATTGCATGGGGGGGAATATTTATACTACAATATTATTTGTCATTTATCTGAAAGTAGAATTTAACTGGACATCCTGTGTCACCCTTGGCTCAATCTGGCAGCCATACATTAGGAAGGTGAAAAGATGCATAATAAGGAGACCAGGAATCTGAAAACAGACTTTATAAAATTTGAGGTCAAGCTAAGGTCACATCCTCTCCTCCAATGTCAATGTACGAGTGTAAGAGGATGCTATACAGATGGCCCTCTGTGGCTGCAGGTTCTGCGTTGGTGGATTCAACCAACTGCAGATTGCAAACATTTAGAAAAAATATTACATTGTGCTGATTAGACTTATGATGGTTGCATCTGAAGTGAACATGCACAGACTTTTATTTCCTTGCCATTATTCCCTAAACAATACAGTATAACAACTATTTTCTTATTAGGTGCTATTAATAATCTAGAGATGATTTAAAGTGTACAGAATAGATATGCACAGGCTTTATGCAAATATCATACCTTTTGATATAAGGGACATGAGCATATAAGCCACTGTGGATGCAAATGCTGAGGGACTGCTATACATCCTGGATGGAAGGGGTAAGCTGCGGGGAGGGAAGAGGAGGCTTGTAAGGAGAGAGAGGCTTAAGAATTGAGTCTGATGCTATCACATGATGACATTGTGCTCAGTGAACTAGGCTAGAAATAAAGGGAAACTAGTGTGTGTTGCACTATATGCAATTCCCATAGCAGTCATATCCACAGAGACAGAAAATAGAGTGGTGTTGACCAGAGACAGGGTGGGAGGAATGAGGACCTGGTGTTTAATGGGTAATGTGTGCAGGATGTCCAGTTAAAAGGAGTGTCTGTTGGAGATGATGAAAACATTCTGATAATGAATGGTGGCCCAACAGTGTGAATATACCAAATACTACTGAACTGTACACTTAATAATGACTAAGATGGTAAAGTTTATGTTACGTATATTTTACCACAGCTAGAAGAAGAAGAAGAAGAAGAAGAAGAAGAAGAAGAAGAAGAAGAAGAAGAAGAAGAAGAAGAAGAAGAAGAAGAAGAAGAAGAAGAAGGAGGGGGAAGAGGAGGAGGAGGAAGAGGAGGAGGGAGGAGAAGGAGGAGGAGGAGGGAGGAGGAAGAAGAGGAGGAGGAGGAGGGAGAGGAGAAGGAGGAGGAGGAAGAAGAGGAGGAGGAGGAAGAGGTAGAGGAGGAGGAGAAGGAGGAGGAGGAGGAAGAGAGGAAGAAGAAGAAGAAGAATTCAATCCAAGATCCTGCCATGTTCTTAAAGAACTCCAGAGCGATGTAGCCTCTGGCCCCTGGGTTGCCCTGGATGGGGATGATATGATGACACGCAGGTTTTCCCGCTGCTCAGCACCCAGCCCGCAAGGCCAGGAGTTCAGGGCCCTCCTGCAGCCTGAGGTTCATGTGACTCAGTTAAGGTCACACTGGGCAGAGGCTCAGGGAGCCCACGTCTCTCAGCCTCCTACATGAGGCCACTCTTCTGCCTTACAGGGAGAGGAGACATCGTGCTGCTGCCTCTCCTTCCTCCACTCCTGCCCCTGTGAGCTAAGATCCAAAAAGAGCCTTCTCAGAAGGGTGCTCTATAAATACAGCATCTTCATGCTAGTCAGGATTCCAGGGGTCACAGTCAGATCACCAGAAAGGGGAGGGTCTCTGGGGGACTTAAATTTAGCCCAGGCAACTCAGCACAGGTCGTGGGCTCTGACAGCCCTAGGCGCTGCTCCTAGGAGGGAACATCAGGAGAATATTGTTTATTCTTTGTAATTTGGGGGCTTCCCCTGTTCCCAGCTTGAGAGCATAATGGATTAACATGGGGTTTTGGATACGGAGTACAAATTTTTATGAGCAGGCATTTGGACATCTTCCTGGTCCTTGCTGAAAGGTTCCCAGGTTCTGCTAAATTCAGACCAGACAGAGTTGCTGCTCAGACAGATCTGACAAGAAAGCTTCAAGGCCAGGGAGGCACAAGCTGAATAGCGACAGTTATTCTGCAATAGCATTGGCTTGCCAGGGGACTCTGGGAGATATAGCGGTACCTTTTCCGGTTAAATAAACTCAGAGTAGTTCTCTACCCTATCATGCAAAACAGTACATTTAACAACAAATATTTTATAACTTCATCTTCACTATCTTAAAGTGAAATAATAATTAACATAGCTCACATGCAGCATTAAAAACGTCAATATGGGCCCTGGCTGGTTGGCTCAGCGGTGAGCATCAGCCTAGCATGTGGAAGTCCCCGGTTTGATTCCAGGCCAGGGCACACAGGAGAGATGCCATCTGCTTCTCCACCCTTATGCCTCTTCTTCCTCTCTTTCTCTCTCTTCCCCTCCTGCAGCCAAGGCTCCACTGGAGCAGAGTTGGCCTGGGCATTGGGGATGGCTCCATGGCCTCCGCCTCAGGTGCTAGAATGGCTCCAGTTGCAATGGAGCAATGTCCCAGATGGGCAGAGCATTGCCCCCTGCTGGGCTCACCGGGTGGATCCTGGTCAGGTGCATGCGGGAATCTGTCTCTCTGCCTCCCCGCTTCTCACTTCAGAAAAAAAAAATTGTGTCTTTTGACATTAGAATAGGGTTAAATACATATATCTACCTATACACTTATATATGTACCTGTGTGTGTATATGATACACTATGAATGTGGGATCTACAGATGCAGAGTACTGATGATTCAGCACCTCTGACAGCATGATCATGACATGATTTTCTAAAATGATAAACTGCTATTGAAAAATTCCAAAAATAGTAGTCTTTCTCAGACTTACACCCTAGTGGAAAAATTCAGTGTATATTGAACTCATGGGAAAAACACTTTTTGCATAAGTAAAACAGTTTGATTCCAGTCTCAGAGTTATAAATAAGTGTTTCACTTACATGAGATTTTATTTTATTTAATTTTTCAAACTATTTTTTTCTCAGTTACAGTATTATATTAGTTTCAGGTGTATACCCTGGTAATTAGACATTATATACCTTACTAAGTGATCATCTCACTAAATCTTATACCCATCTGATTAGCAAACAAAATATTATTGACTGTGTTCCCTGTGCTGTACTTTATATCCTCATGACTATTCTGTACCTGTTAATTCGTGCTTCTCAATCCCTTCATCGTTTTTACCCAAACCCTTAACAACCCTCCCATTTGGCAACCATCAGAATGTACTCTGTATCTGTGAATCTGTTTTTGTTCTTCTTGTTCATTTATTTTGTTTCTTAGTGTCAACTGTTAAGAGATATGTATTTATTGCCATTTTATTATTCATATGTTTACTGTTCAATGTTTATTGTTTTATCTTTTCTTTTCTTCTTCTTCCTCTTAAAGAAGACCCTTTACCATTTCATTTCACGTAATACTGGTTTGGTGGTGATGCACTCCTTTACCTTTTTCTTGTCTGGGAAGCTCTTTATCTGTCCTTTGATTCCAAATGGTAGCTTTGCTGGGTAGAGCAACCTGGCTGTAGGTCTTCACTTCTCATCACTTTGAATATTTCTTACCACTCCCTTCTAGCCTGCAGAGTTTCTGTTGAGAAATCAGCTGACAGTCTTATGGGAGCTCCCTTGTGGGTAACTAACTGCTTTTCTCTTGCTGTTTTTAAGATGTTCTCTTTGTCTTTACCCTTCTGCTTTTTAATTATGATGTGTCTGGTGTGGGGCCTGTTTAGGTTCCTCTTGTTTGGGATTCTCTGAGTTTCCTGACTCTTCTTCACCAGGTCAGGAAGTTTTCCATAATTATTTTTTAAAATAGGTTTTCTATTTCTTGCTCTCTCTCTCTCTCTTTTCTTTTCAGAACCCCCATGATGCAAATGTTGAAATGTTTGAAGTTGTTCCAGAGGCTCCTTATAATATCCTAATATTTTTTGTTTTCTTTTTCTTTTTTCTTTTTCTTTTTTTTTTTTTTTTTTTTTTTTTGCTTTTCTGATGGGCTATTTGTTGCTTCCTTATATTCTAAATTGCTGTTTTAATTCTCGGTTTCGTCTACTCTACTGTAGATTCCCTATAAATTATTTATTTCAGTTAGTGTATCCTTCATTTCTGACTGGTTCTTTTTTATGGTTTCCATGTCCCTTTTTATGTTGTTGAAGTTCTCTCTAAATTTATCTACTCTTCCCATAAGTTCATTAAGCATCCTTGTAATGAATGTTTTAAACTCTGCATCTAGTAGATTGTTTGTCTCCAGTTTGTTTAGTTCTTTTTCTGGAGTTTTGTTCTGTTCTTTCATTTGGGACATGTTTCTTGTCTCCTCATTTTGGCTGCCTCCTTATGTTGGTTTGTTTCTTTTTATTTTTTCCTTAAGTGAGAAGCGAGGAGGAGAGAAACCGACTCCCACATGCACCCCGACCAGGATCCACCTAGCAAGTCCCCTATGGGATGATGCTTTATCCATCTGGGGCTGTTGCTCCATTGCTCAGCAATCGCACTATTTTAGCACCTAAGGCAGAGGCCATGGAGCCATCCTCAGTGCCCACAGCCAACTTGCTCCAACCAAGCCATGGCTGTGAGAGGGGAAGACAGAAATAGAGAAAGAGAAAGGAGAAGGGGAGGGTTGGAGAAGCTGAGAACAGATGATCACTTCTCCTGTGTGCTCTGACCAGGAATGAAACTCAGGACATCTACATGCCAGGCCGAAACTCTAATGCTGAGCCAACCAGTCAGGGCTTGTTTGTTTCTAAGTATTAGGTAGAACTGCTACATCTCCCAGGTTTGGTAAAATAGCCTAACATAGTAGGTGTCCAATAAGGTCTAGTGACACAACATCTTCATTCACCTGAGCTGGGCACTCTGTGTGCACCCCACCCCCAGTGTGAGCTGTGTGCACCCTCCTGTTGTAGTTGAGCTTTGATTGCTCTTGGCCAATCAATGAGAGGTATTTACCCCCAGGCTGATAGGCTGCAAGGACTGACTACAACCACTGTGGAGGATAAGCTGTGAGGGGGTCCACCCCAGCAGGAATCTGGTGCCCCCTGAGTCTGCTTCTTAAGTATGTCACTTGTGGAGGTGGTTGGATGGTGCTTCAATGTGGTCTGAAGCTGTTCACTGATGTGCTGGTTCGGGAGCCTTCCAAGAGGGTGCAGGCCAAGGCCAGCCACCTCCTGTGTTCTGCCCAGGGCCACAGGGGCAGAGCTGGCATGAGCTCTGAAGCAATCTGCAGATGGCTGCTACTTGTGCTGGGCTTAGAGGTGCCCAGAGAGGCCAAGCTGTGAACCAAGGCCAGCTGCTGCTAGTGCCAGACCTCGGGCCACTTAGCAAGAGATACAGGGCATGCCAAAGCCAGATACACCTTATTTGAAAGATTTTAGGAAAATTAAAGTATTATCCAAGAAAAGCCATGGAAAAGCCACTAGAAACAACTTGGGTGGGCCCTCAAGTTAGTGGAGTAAGGTTTCAGGGGGTCACTAGGTGAACCAGGTTACCTAGGTCAGTGGTCAGCAAACTGTGGCTCGCAAGCCACATGCGGCTTTTTAGCCCCTTGAGTGTGGCTCAAATGCCAGCTTAGGAGTATTCTATTAAGTTAATAACAATGTACCTACCTCTATAGTTTAAGTTTAAAACACTTGGCTCTCAAAAGAAATTTCAATTGTTGTACTGTTGATATTTAGCTCTGTCGACTAATGAGTTTGCCGACTACTGACCTAGATTGATGGAGATTCAGATACAGTGCCTGCCTGCCAGCTCTGTGGAGGAAGGGTTTAGAAAAGGAACAGTAACCTCTGCTAGCACTTCTGTCTGCAAGAAAGCTGCCCCTCTAGTTCTTATTCTTATGCCAGACAATTCAGTTCTTCCTCATATGTCCCGGTTGCCTTTCAAGCTGCTGCCCTGGTGCTGGAGCTCAGAGGGAGTGAATCCGAATAAGTACATGTGTGGGCCTTTTAAGAGGAACTGCCTAGAATTCCAGCCCTCTGTCTCAGTTATCCACAATCCCAGCTAGTTTTTACTGTCAGAAGTTATGGAGACTTCCTTCTCTTCCCAGCACTGGAATCCTGGACTGGGGGTGGGGGATGGGCTTAAGAACCCCTAGGTCCTTGGGCAGACTCCTCCAGCTGAGATATCCCTCCTAATTTTTATCCACTAAATATGAGGTGGGACCAGCCCATTCCACACCTCTGCCCTTCCTACCAGTCTCAATGAGGCTTCTTTTTTATATCCTTAGTGGTAGGACTTCTATTCAGCTAGATTCCAGGTGGTTCTGAATAACGGTTGTTTTGTAGTTTAGTTATATTTTTGATGTAGTACTATAGATATTTTATAGTTGAGTAAAGTGCAGGACAGTCCATTGTGATGGGGACATCCTACATGTTGCAGATGTCTCTCATCAATTGCCTTTGCCCAATAATGCTAATAGCATCCTCAATCATTTTTATAAGAAAACATCCTCCGAAATTTCCAAAAATCTCCCATTAATAACATGAACATAACAGGTCTGAAGGTGTCTGGCATTTAAAGAAACATTACTGCCCTCCCTTCATTTCCTTTCCTTTTCCTCCTTTTCTCTTCCCATATGATTCCAAGAAGTGAGAGCAGGGACAAAGGGAAATAAGAACCGTATCTACCCTGTTGTGTCGAATGGCTAAGGAAGGACGAGATGAGTCCACTGCCGGAACCTGAAGGCAAAGTCCTCAAAGATCTTCCCAAGAAGCCATCACCAGCAAGGAAAGAAGGATTTCATTTCTACTTCTATAGTGATTACGCTTCACACAACTCTTTCCAGCATGTCATTTCATTTGAACCTACACACTAATTCTGTATGGTAGGGAAGGCAGGGTTGTAAGCAGCATTTAAGTGATGAAGAAACTGAGGAACAAAGAGTATAAGTGATTCACTGACCCAAGGTTACCCTCTGTCTTAGTCTTATGTTTGTTTCCTTGCCAGCCCTCCCATGACATGTAATGATGCTATATGTTGTGTGGAGACTTAGTGAACTGTCTAGTTTCCACTGGAATGGAAGTCCCCAGTAGGCAGGAGCCCTCTACCTCCAGTTCATTGATCTTCACAAGCACTAGCACGGTTAATTAGAACTAATGGGTTTAAAATAGATATTTGTTTAATAAATGAATTAGTAGCTAACTTGCTTCTAATCTTTCATCCTTTCCACAGAATTCCCCTCCTAAAATAGGATCTCATTACAGCAGTTCCCTTGCAGAAGCCTGCAGTGGTTCACCACCATCTACAAGACAATTTTGAGCTCCTTAGTTTGGCGTTCAAGATCTGGCTCCAACTTGCATTCTCCTCCACACCCAACTGTGTCACCCACACTCTAAAACACCTGGAACTACTTGCCTTTAGCAAGTAACATTTATTGCACACTTACGTAGACCAAGTACTGTGCAAAGCATTTTATGTTTATCATTTCATTTCATCTTCACAAGGACTCTATGAAATAGGCAATATTATTAGCCCTATTTTTTTGTGAAAGAGAAAACTGAGGTTTGACTAACTCACCTAAGACAATGCAGCTCTTAAATGGACATCCAAGACTACCTCCCACCTGTGCGCCACCCAAATCTATACTCTTCACCCCCACACTAAGCTGAACCTAACTTATGCTTTTATATCTGTTGGGGCCTGTTCTCATGCTCTTTCCAGCCTAGAACATCCCTTCTTCTTCTCCATGTGCCTTTCATCCTTGCAATCCCATATCATGGCCTTTCTTCCATGAGTCTTCCCATCCCGACCAATCCAGTGAGTCACTTTTTCCTCAACAACCTCTAATATATTTTGATTTAAGACCAGCATCAGCTGGGCAGGTGACTGTCCTCCGTTCAAAACTGTGAGCTCTTTCTAGGCAAGGACCGTGGTCTCTTCATTTGTAGAATCAGCATCCAAGTTTCAACTCACAGTGGACATTAAGTGATTCTTTCTTGAACAGCT
The DNA here is from genome assembly GCF_036850995.1 of Saccopteryx leptura. Taxonomy (NCBI): domain Eukaryota; kingdom Metazoa; phylum Chordata; class Mammalia; order Chiroptera; family Emballonuridae; genus Saccopteryx; species Saccopteryx leptura. The sequence continues at coordinate 115,805,022 of NC_089504.1, forward strand.
AGGGATGAAATCCCATGATAAAAAATCATCATTATTAAGGAAGTAACCACAAGGGGGCAGTATCAAAGGGCTTGATAATGGATTGCCCTGACTTCCTTCTGGGAGATTGCTGTTCTGTGTAAAACATTCTGTGTAAGAGACTCTGTAGAAGAGTTATTTTATAATTCAGGGTATAAAATAGTTAAAACATGCTTAGTCAAGAAAAGTAAACAACGATGTGAAGTATGGGAGGAAAGTTAGAAGTTAGAAAAAGAATAATTTTTTGAAAGTTTTAACTTTTGAAATTTTCCAAAAATTTGGAAAATGAGGAAATAGCTTTTTTTGCTGAATATATATTTTTTAATCTGTGATTTTCTTTTTAATTCTCTTAAGCCTTATGAAGACATAATTTGTAATTTTGTATTGATGATCGATTCTCCTCTACTTGAATCCTTCTAGTGAGTTGGCAAAAGCACCATTACCAATCACACACATGTGTAGTAATTCTATAGATGTTTTTAAATAGTTGTTCAAGACAATCCTCAATTACAACTTAGTCTGACTTGAAGAATTCACAGAGTGTGCTACTAAATCTTGTCATGCTCAATTTTAAAGCTATCTGACTTTATAGATAATCTATAAAATGTGAGAAGTGTTAAATATTCTTTATTTGATTTTATACACAAGCCACACTAAAATGCCTTCCCTTAACAGATAATTAGATACAGGGAGTTTTAATTAAATTGGCATAGCTAGAACTAAAAAGGTGAAATGGACACTGCCAGTGTGTCTTCAGCCCTCACCGTGTCACAGGTTAATGAACACAACTTGGAACACAAGCGACTCTTGCTGTTCAAAGAGACATGAAGGGGCTTCCTCAGTTTGTAAACATATCAATATAACCAATCATATAAATCTAAATACAAAACCAATCCCCTACAGGTTTTAAGATGGCGTTCACCATCTCTGTGAAAAGCTGAACATTACAAATCAAGTCCAATCGCATTTTTAGCATCAAAGTTCAAAAAACTGATCTTTTTTTTTTTAATTAAGTGAGAGGCAGGGAGGCAGAGAGACAGACTCCTGCATATACCCCGACTGGGATCCACCCAGCAAGCCCCTACCGGGGTGATGCTCTGTCCATTTGGAGCCGCTGCTCCATTGCAACCAAGCTATTTTAGTACCTGAGGCAGAGGCCATGGAGCCATTCTTATCGCCCAGGGCCAACTTTTGATCAAACCATTCAAGCCATGGTTGCAGGAGGGGGAGAGAGAGAGAGAGAGAAGGTGGAAAAGCAGATGGTTGCTGCTCCTGTGTGTCCTGACCGGGAATTGAACCCAGGATTTCCACATGCTGATCTGATGCTCTGACACTACCACTAAACTAATCGGCCAGGGCCTGATCATATTCATTTAATCACAAGCCAATCTTATTTAAATCTGGACTGCCCAAAAGAAATGTTCCATCAGCCATTCATGATCTGAAATCTAGTATGAGATCAATCTAAATATGATACACGTAAAAAAAGTCATTAAACATTTGTTTTGTAATAAAGAAGGCAGTGGCCAACTAGTACTTATTATAGCTTTTTTGAGGTAATCTATCAGTTCTGCCCTTTCTGAACCAGTGAAGATCACGTTTGTTCCAGGGATGTACTTCTTGGGATTCTCCAAATACTCCATCAGTTAGCCTCTCCCCAGGTGATGCCTTTGTCCTTGTTGGCATCCGTGTAAGAAAATCCAAGGGCCTGACCTGGGAATCGAATCCAGGACGTCCATACCCCCGGCCAATGTTCCATCCACTGAGCCACTGACCAGGGTTGAAGTCTTACGTTTGAATGAGGTCCAAATTGCAGATTATTTTTGTGTTACCTGACGTTATAATTTCTGAATTGTGGCTATGTTTTGCAACTTTAAATGACCATATGCTTTTGTATTAGCTAAGAGTAGCCAGAAAGGTCTTGGGAGTGCCTGAGTTTTCCCCCATGGAGCCAAATAAAAGGTCAAGGAGAGTCAAAACTGAAATCACTTTGCAGTAGCATCTCATAAGCTCTGCCTGTTACTCATAGTTTGTTTTATACACGAAAGACTGAGATACAATAAAATCTTGACCTCAGTGGTCTTTGGGTGGTGAGATGATGAATGATGAGAGATGATTTTTAAAATTTCCTGGGTTTTTGAAATTTTCTACAATAAACATGTTTTAATTTTATAATCTTTAAAAAATGAAGATAAACAGTATTCTCTGAAAAAGAAAAAAAGTTAAGAGTATATAGGTAAAAATAAATTATGGCCAAAGTTCTGAAGAGGAGTCCTGCTTGGCTCTAGTGGGGGGTGGGGGTGGGGTTGGAGCCCTGATCCAGGTGTGAGAAGCTGAAAGATTTTGGCGAGAGAGAAGAATGAGTGCCTGTTAAGTTTCTTCATGTCATTTCCCTTTGATCTTAGTCATCTACCCCCATGCTGCTCCATTTTCTCAGAACTCTTATCTGATACCAGGTTCTATGGTTCTGCCAACTGTCAACTCTGGACAATTTTTTGTTTTTTGAGAGAGAGAGAGAGTGAGAGAGAGAGAGAGAGTGAGAGAAAGAGACAGGAAAGGAGAGGGAGGGTGAGAAGCATCAACTTGTAGTTGCTTTCACTTTAGTTGTGCATTGATTGTGTCTCGTATGTGCCTTGACAAGTGCTGAGCCTGTGTCCCCTTGTTCAAACCAACAACCTTGGGATTTTCATGCCAGCCACCTTTGGGCTCAAGATGGCGAGCTTTGGGATAGCTCAAGCCAGTGAACCTACCCTGATGAGCTGGTGACCTCAGGGCTTCGAACCAGCAACCCCAGTACATGTATTCTGGGTTGACACTTTATCTACTGAACCACCACCACCAGTCAGGCTGGCCCTATTACTTCTTAAACTAAGCAAGGACCTCTCATTGTTTTAAGGTTGAAATAAAAGCTTCTTCAGTGAAAAAGCCAAATGAAAAAACTACACATTGTGTGACTACCTGACATGAAACACCCAGAAAAGGCAAACTCTGCAAACAGAAAGTAGATTAACAGTTGCCCGAGGTGGAAGTGGGAAGTGGGGAATGAGTATGTGCATGGCCCTTGCCGGTGGCTCAGTGGATAGAACATTGGCCCGACATATGGACATCCTGAGTTTGATTCCTGGTCAGGGCACACAAGAGAAGTGACCATCTACTTCTACTCCTCCCTCTCCCCCTTCTCTCTCTCTACTTCTCTTGCAGCTAGTGGCTCAGTTGGTTTGAGTGTGGCCCTGAGCATTGAGGAGAGCTTGGTTGGAACATGTCAGCCTTAGGTGCTACAAATAGAACAGTACTCAAGTATCAGCCCCAGACAGGGGTTGCCGGGTGAATCCTGGTCGGGGTGCATGCGGGAGTCTGCCTCACTACCTACCCTCCTCTCACTTATAAAAAAAAAGAGAGAAAGAGAGTATGAGCATGAAGGAGCTTATTGGAGGAATGAAAATACTCTAAAACTGGTTTATGGTGATGGTTGTACAACAGGTAGCTTTGCCTGAAAAATCACTGACTTGCACATTTGAAAATAATAGATTATACAGTATAACAGGAAAAAATATTGTAAGTATTCAAGCACCTGACCATACTTACCAGGTGCTCCATGATACACTTGTTAACAGACTGTCTCAAGCCCCATCTTGCCCAACTTTCCCTCACTCTTTATACCTCATTCAGCTCCTCCAAGGTGCCATGTTCTCTTTATCGGCCCCCACCTGTACCTTCAGGCACCTCCTGTGCCCCCTTCCCCAGAACACTCCTCCTCTCATGCCCGCAAGCCTACCCATCGGCCCTAACTCTGGTTGACCGCCTTAGAGCTTAGCTTTCTCTGAGACGTGTCCGCTTATCCATGCGGGCCAGGTGGAGGCCCCGCTCTGTGTCCCTACAGGACACCTGAGCTTTATCTTTTCATTCATCAAGTTTTGCTCTGATTATTTGTCTAGTGTCTGTCTTCTTTGCCAGTATATAAACCCATATATAATTTATCACAGTGAAATTCCAGGGACCCAACACGGTGTCTGGCATACAGTAGGATCCCAGAAATACTGTGTTAATAAACACAAGAAATTGGTGCAGGAGTGCCAGGAGCAGGCAGCTCTTCCCAAGGGCGCATAGATTTCTTCAGAACCCACGCTGCTCCACTGAAGGCATATTTTAATCTCCTCGAGACTGGATGAGGAAGTAGAAGAGGGATGTGGGCTGAGGGTGCCAGAGCATCGTGGGAAAATGACAGCCTCCTACCCCCACGATGGGAGGCGTGGGGAGGGGCGGTGCACATAGCTGTCGTGGGTTCTGGTTCTGGCTGCATGGTCCTGGGTAAGACACTGAAACTCCCTAATCTTCTTCTATGAAGAGTTTTCTATAAGTTCGAGTCTTTCTCAGCTCAGATGCTCCAGAGTTCCAGTCACCCTGCGAGGACAGGGCTCATCGGTGTCAGCGTCGTCTGGGGGGGAGGGTGTTACAAAGCTAGATCCCTGACTCCACCAGAACTGTGCATCCAAATCTGTGCCGTGTGGCTGGGGAATCTACATTTTTAACATGGCCCTGGGTGACTTTTGTAATGCGCGTTTGTAAGAGGATGGGGACTTTGTCTACCTTGTTCATCCACGTTTCCCAAGACCTAGCCAGTGCAGCGGAGACGGGAGGCTCAACACTTTATCTACTATGACTGAAGAATCAGGATATTCCCTGATGGGTGGGCAAGTGAATGAGTGAATGCTTTGGTCACAGAAATGTGGGCACCTGGCTTTGGCCAAGGCAGCAGAGGAAGAGGGCAGCTGCCTCGGTGTGGTCTGTGTTCAACGGTAGCTTTCTTCCCTCTTCTGGGCCAGATTCCCCCTTTCTAACACAGAGCAACGGGACTAAGTGACCCACACAACTTCTTCCTGCCTTAATAATCCACAGCACCAGGAATCGTTAATACCGACAGCCTGAATCTGTGCTTTCTGTCTCCCCTTGCTGCCTCCCTGAGGGGTGGAAAAGGAATCAAGATGAAAATCAACCACATCCCAGAGATTCGTTGTCTGTTTTAATAGGAAGGGTGGAGTCAGTTTAGAGGAACGTATAAAAAGACCTTTTACTTCTTGCTGGAACATGATACGGTTTGTGCATAGCACATACATAGTAACAAAATAGAAGCATCATATTTTACAAGCACATGGCGGAAAAAATGCTGAGCTTTCCTGCTCGCTAGACCCAAGTTTGAGGACAGCCCTGCCTTGGGATCCAGCCTGAGGTACTTATTGACTTATTGAAAGGGAAAACCACATGGAGACACAGCTGTCTGAATGCTGGCATTTCAGTCTTTCATGAGGTATACAAACATGGTTCCGTGTTGCCTATCTGCGTGATGGACTAGATTTGGGGTCTCTTTGAGGTGGCATCAGACCCCTATTATTTTGGGAAGAGGAACCCCAACTCAGGTGCAAATGCAGACTGGAGTGTTTCTGTCTATTCTCCGGCCTTGGCCCAGACATTCCGACCTTGGAGTTTTCCTGGGAGGTAGCAGACTGAGTGGCTGGGTGCTGGCTGGGAGGCAGGGGGACACATAGTAGAGACCTGCTTGGCAGGCACGGGAGTGGCCAGTGGCAATCCAACCTCCTCCGAGTCTTTGGGGACAAGCATTGGGATGTAAAGATGCAGGAGTTTTCTAGTGTGTGTCCACATGAAAAGGGACGGAAGGGGAAAGAGGGCAGAGAGGACAGCCTGTGGCAGCTACAGCTGCGCCGGACATTGGCGGTGACCTACAGCCCTGGGAGACAGAACCCCAGCGCACGGGCTCTTGTCCTTCCTTCCTCCTCAGGACCTGCGTACCCAAGAACCCGAGGGTCTGCGGTGTAAGACGAGACAAGGGTCCAGAGCCTGCATGGGCAGGAGGCTCCCAAACTGCCCAGGACAGGATGGGGGTCAGGAGAGAATCTCAGGCCAGGATTATTGACCTGATGAGAAATCTACATGTCTCAAAAGGAGAGAGGTTTATAGCCTGGATCAGAGGATGGGGAAAAGATTCCCTTTCTTAAGTCATAGGACCGGGGCCCTGACCGGGGGCTTGGAGTGTGTGTGGGAGGCACCGTGGGTTGTGCTGGCAGAGGAGGAAGGCTGCAAAGGATGATGATAGGGTATTAATTACATAATTATATGCTGCTTTCCAAAGGAGGTTCCAGAATGTAGGGGAGTTGGGGAGGAAGGGAGATAAGAAGGCAGCGAGGGACGCCGCAGACATAACCAACAGCTGGAGCAAGGCAGCTGGAGTTCTCCGGTGTCCTCGGAGGTCCGTCCATCCCCCTGGAAAGGGTGCAGATTTTACGTGGGCCTGTGGCTCCCCCATTGTTTCTGAGCTAACCTCTCCCCGTCTGAGGAGTCTGTCTTCAAAGGAGTTCAGTATCCTGCTGCCTTTCTCCTCTACTCTGCAAGAGGGGATAAGGCAGTCTCAGGGCTCCCGGGACCCCGAGTTTGCATGGAGCTGCCAGAGAAGGTTCAGGTTAGAAGAGAGACTGATTAGGTACAAACTCTCTAAATCAGGGTCACAGCCCAAGATTTGGGGGAGAGATGACCCAGTCATTCTCAGTACATTGTCAGCAGGAAGGTGAGGACCCTGTTCCCCTGCCTCTGTAAGAATGTCTTCTGCAGCCTTTTGGATTCGATGGGCTGACAGCCAATTCGGGACTCAGCAGACATGGTGGTCAGCTAGGCAATGACTCTGGGCACCCGGGCACGGGCACAGCAGCGGGAGAGCGGGGACGGGCAGCCCTTGAGGATCTTACCCTGCCCACCCCCTTAACCCCCTTCTGTGAACGGGGACTGATTTTTCTGATGTCTAGGTCACTTATAGGTCACAGAGAAAGCCCTTGGAAGAATTCCTTTGGATGGGAAGGATTCCAGAAGTGATATTCAAAATGCTGAGCTCCTAGTGCAGCCTGGTCCTGGTACCAGTTAGAACAGACACCAGCTGCTTGTCACTGACTCTAGTTACAGGCAGTGAGTGTGCAGTGGCCTTCAGGCAGTGACTGTCCACCCTGCCCAACCCTCAGCACTTCACAGCTTCTGCATCTCACTCCCAGCATGAAAGATGGGAGCAGGCGTTTGGGAAAGCTCCTTGTCAGGACTTGAGCCCTTTCCCGAGCCACTGGAGAGATGCAGGTGAGGTCAGCAGTCGGAGCCCCCTCCCTCTCAGGCCAAGTTAGCTCACAGCTCCAGGCAGAGGGAACTAGCGATCTGGGACCTCACACTTTCTCCTGCTCTCCAGGTCAGCCAGGCCACCCATCCGCCCGGCCTTCCTCCACTCCCACCACGTTCCATCGGGAACGGCTCTGTGCCTCAGGTTCTGAGAGCGTCCGTTCCTGAGGAACCGTTACAGAGACAGATTACTCTGGACAACCTCCTGAAAAGCAATCAGCTTTGTTCCTGCCTCCAAGCAGACCAGCGCTTCCAGTAGTCCAGTTGAAATGGGCCGATTTTCTCTCCCTTCCACTTGAACCAGGACCTCAGCTCCTTCCAGTTTCTATCCAAGGGCTGGCCGCGTCCACTCTTGCTCCTGAGCTCTTACTGTGTGTTCCATCTTCGCTCACCTTGGGGTGGACTTTTCCTCCTCATCTAGCACACGTCCTGGAATTGAGGAGGTGGCCAGGATGGCATCTCTCCCTTGGATTGCCCACGCCCGTCTCCAGCTCACAGTCGTTCGGATCAGATCTATGTATAGACGGGGCGCATCTGCACGTAGAGAGGTATGCCAAAGACGAAGGCATTGGCAGCAGATGAGGCGCTGTCTTGCAAGCAGGGGCCCCTGACAGTAGCAGAGAGTGTCAGGTCATTTTGTAACTCCACGGTTCACGTACGCTGAAAATATTTGCACTCTGACATGGCTCTCTCTGGTTTCAGATTTAGGAACGTTCCAATGGCTCAGGAATCTGAAGGCTCTGGACAGACAACATTTATAGTCACTTGGGGAACCTCTGCTTTAAATACTCTCAAAGGGCAGGAGGCAAGAAGAAGACATTAAATAGCAAGGAGCTGCTTCAGCATGGCCGCTTGATTTTACAGGATTAAACTCTTCTCTGACTGTAGGGGGTTAGAGGGGGCATACCCAGGACGCCATGGTGGTGTTCTGCTGCAGGCAGGCACCGGCGTATATGTGAGGTGAGGAAGCCCAAGAAGGAAGTGCGGGTATCGGATGAGAACTTGGGTGAGTTTCCTGGACATCGCTGGAAAGGAATTATCATCTGCAGTCCAAAGCCTCTCTACTTCCTCCGTGCCCTATTCTGCACCCTCTCACGGCTTGCCAAAGAGGTTGCCATTATTAGGATCCTTGTCATCTGAGGTTAAAATAAGACCCGGTTCACAGTGAGGAAAAGTTACGGGCAGGCAGCCTGGCCCCGCTAGTTCTTGGAGCCACACAACACTGAACCCTCCAGGCAGGATGGCTCTCCACACGGCCAGTCCCTCCTGCTGCCTCCAGCAGGCCTTCCCTGACTGCTTGAGAAACGGCCGTCCCGCTTTCCTCCAAGAAGGGGATTCCTTCTCCTGTAGCCACCCTGACAATGCAGTGTCCCCAGAGCCCTCATGAGCAGGAAGACTGCAGGGGCTGCTCACTTCCTTTCCGGCTTGCAGTTAAATCCTCCTCCCGCTCACCCTGCTGCTTCCCGCCTCCCGTGCCGCCTGTGCCACCTGTGCCACCCGTGTAGGCAGGGGCCTCTGAATGGAAAAATGACTGGAAAGAGGCAGTGGGAGTGCACATCCATCCTGCAGAGTTGATACGTGACATTCTTGCAGGCAGCGATGATCTTGGAAGAACGAAACCTGATGCTCTGAAATGCCTTTGCCCTGACAACATGTACAAAGATGTATGGACATACATCAACACACACACGTTTCCACCCTGGCCTGTGCTTGGGCACAAGGTCCCATTCCACAAGTGTCACCTGCACCTTCTTCCCTTGGGCGCAGTCAGAGCATGTGCTCTATTGCCATTCCAGAATGCTGGCAGCAACCCCACTGTGTGGGTTACATGTCATGGGGTCTGGTGGCCAAGGGAACCAATTCAGGTCTCACCAAGCACAAGAAAAAACCTGACTCAGGAGTCATGGGGGGTAAGGAGAATTGTTCACTTGTGCAAAATTCCAATAGAAAAATAAATGTCACTTTCCACCTGTGAGGCTTCTTTCAGGGTCCTTATAGCCTGGGCAGGAAGTGAGTGACGGTCATGATTGGGGACACCTTGCTGCCCCGCTTTACTCGTCCGTATTTGCTCAGTGCGATGTAGGTCCCTCGGTACAGGTCTGACTCGTAGGCGTTGTAATTGTTGGGCAGGAGTGTTTCTCTGAACTTGCATTCCTCCTGGAAGCTGGGCTGCAGAGGAGTGGACAAACAGCGGAAGGTCAGTTATAAACAAGGCACAGCAGACCCCTCTGCCAGGAGCCCTTCCCCTGCCCTCTGTACGACGACCGCTGTGGGATGTAAGCCAGCCTAGGTGGACACAATCATGAAAGGTCTGAACAGCAAGAGACGTCAGAACTCCCATGGCCCCTTCTCACCTTCCCTCCTTTACAAGGACGAAACCAAGGTTCAGGGACATAGGTGGATGGTTGGTGTCACATGGGGTGAGTCTCCTGACTTTCAGTTCAGAGCATTTTCTACTGCACACCTAGACGATCATTTATTCCAGGGCCAGAAAAGGAGGAAGAATAGGCTGTTTTTTCCAGTCCTGCGAGAGGTGGTTCAGTGGAACAGGACTGAGAGGGTTCTAGTTAGTGGCTCTTCCACTTCCTCGTTGTGTGACCTGGAGCAGACTCCTCCCCTTGCAGCCCGGGGTCCCTTTTGTGCAAGCTGTGTGGTGGGGGACGGCTAGTGGAGGGGTCGAAACATAGTTCCCTAAGTCCTTCCCAATCCTGTCTGTTGAATATGGTAACTCGCTCTCTCCACTTGTGTTTCTTCCCTCTGTCTTTCCCACTTGAAGTCCCAAGTTTGCTAGCCCTCAAAAAGACATTTTGACTTTGAGCCCAGAAGATGCCCTTTGCCACCTAGACAGTCACAGTTCTCCAAAGAAGTGCGGGAATAGCGAGGTGGTGAGGAGCAGTGCTTTCATGGGGAAAAGAACTTGGTTCCCTGCGTGACAGGTGGTGCCATGGAGTCTGGGGCCAGCGATAAATTGCTAATTTGATAGAAGACTGTGTGTGGCCCACCTATTTAGAAAATGAGTTCTGGACTTCCTGTCACAAATCAGCAAGTACACTGCCAATAAATCACCCAAGTCGTCCTATATTCCTAGAAAAGAGAGCCCTCTGCTCCCCACGCCTGCCTGAGCTCCTATCCTGAGAGTAGTTGCAAGGGTTTGCGTGCTTTGGTAAATAAAAACTCTGAGGGGGGGAGGGTCTAGAGGAAGAGAGTGAGGTGGGGCTCAGGAGACCTGAGAATTCAAAAACTACTAATAAGAAGAACGAAATAAAAAGAAATAGGTGAAGTATAATTTCTGACTCCTTCCTGCTGACTGGGGCCCTCAGCTATAAAAAAAAACACCTCACTCAATGGCTGACTGGCTGTGCCAGGGTGTCGTCTGACCTTCTCAAAAGGAATTGTACTATGAACTCCCTGACCTGGCTGGCAGTGGGCAATGGAGGAGAGCCTCTTCCTGTTATGAACATATGGTGACGAGTTTGCTCATAAGGCCTCCCAGACTCCCCCAGCCATTTGAGTTCACCTCTCAGACAGCATTTAAAACAATGTGTGATCCCTATGAACCTGGTTTCTTTTTTTTCCCAGTAGACTTCAAGTTCCTCCAGACTAGAATTGTGCCTTGTTGAGGACATGGTGCTGAATGAATGATGACTTAATAGAAACAACGCTGAAACGCACAGGTGCCCCCACGTGGATGGCTGTTTGCATGCAGGATGGGAGTGAGCAGGAGGGTGGCGTGGTCAATGGGAACACGCTGCACACGTCCCTCCCACCCTTCGCCCACTGTCAAGTGCATTTCCCTTCCCCTCCCTTGCCCCTAGTTTACATAGCATTTCACTTTATGTCAACTTGTTTGAGACAAATGTGAAAGCTCTCACCAGCCACCATCAAACGGCTCTTTGGTATCCTCAGGGGAGTCTCCACGAGCTTTCCTTTCCCTCTTTGTGGGTGCCTGATAAGTATGTGTGGAATGAGTGAAGGAAGGAACATCCCCAAAATAGGGAAAGTAAACAAAGTAGGTAAAGAACGTACTTGAGCAATAGCTTTGCAGTTAGACTGATGATGATTCACCTCTTAGCCATGCGAACTTGGACAAACTAACTTCCTAAACCTCAGTTGCCTCATCTGTAAAGTGGGAGCAGTATGAATAATTATGTTGTAGAATTGGAGTAAGCATTCATTGAGATAATGCATGAAAAGTCCTTGGTATAATGCCTGGCACATAGTAAAATTTAAAAAAAAATTGGTATGTCTATCATTATGCTTTTCCAAATGAATCATGAGTTACTCAACCTTAAAAGTCCTAAGAGACTTTGCCTTACCCTAGATCACCATTTCTGCAAAACTTGCTGTGGGTTATTGGAGAACTTAGTTTTTAAGCTCTGGAATTACTGCCTGAAGAACTGGCAGGCGGTGAGCCTGCGTGAGCAGGCGCAGGGCCAGGATGAGCATGAGTAGAGGCTGAGCTGACTCAGGTCCCGCCTCCTCAGGGCCTCTCTAGACAGTGGACTCTGTACCTGTCATGCGGTGTAGAGTCAGTCACAAGATCTGAGACTGTTGATGGGCCAAGTTCTGGGGCAACAACACCAAGAGAAGGTAAACTCAGTGCTGATTATAAAAGTTAAAGAGAAGCAAAGCTACACTGATGAAAAGTCAGGTGCAGCTCAATGAACAAAATAGAAAGTCAAGAAGTCAAGCCCGAAGTGCATGAATATATAATAAAAATGGATCTGTAATGAATATCAATTAAAAGTAGATCTAAAAATAAAAGTAGGATTTCAAATCACTGGCAAAAATATGGTGTTGGTAACAATAACAACAATGACAATAATAGTTTGATGTATGACTTCATTCGTTATATTAAAGTAAGTTCCAAAAGGAGCAAAGATTTAATTGTAAAAAAGGAGAACTTTAAAAATCCAGGAAAAAAATTTTTTTAAGTCAGGAAAAGCTTTCTAAGCAGGACACAAAAAAAACCCCTAAAAGCCATAAAAATAAATAAATACACTCTACTCATCTTGGGGAAAAAAATTGAAAAACCTTAAACAAAATAAAAATATAAATAACAAACTGAATAAGAAATATTCCAATGTTATATTTTGTAATATATTTTGTGATATAGTGCAAAAAGGACATTTGTTACCATGTTCAGTACCCTTAACTTGCTGAAAAATGGATGTTAATGAACAGACAACTCACAGAAAAGGAAATACAAACAGCATTTAAACATAAGAAAAATGCCTGTAGAAAAATATAAATCACACAAAAACGTGAGATCCCATTTTTAATGTCAGATGACAAAAAAAGAACAATATTTGATAATATACTTTCATTGGTTGAGGGCAAGAGACTAAGAATTCTCACTTAATATTTGCTGATGTGTAAATTGTTACAAACTATCAAGAACAATTTGACAGTATCTATTAAAATTAAAATGTATTATAGCTTTGATTAGTCATTCTGCTTCTAGAAATTCATCTTACCAGTACACTCCCACAAGTGTACGAAAGTTAGTGCAGGGTTTGTTACAATAATAAGAGACCTGCATCAGCTTTAGTGTCTCTTAGGAGGGGGTGGTTAACTCAGGTGTGGTCAGTCTACACCGTAGAATACTAGAAACCATGAGAATATAAGAAACCTCCTTGTGCACTGACTTAAAATGGCCTCCGAGAGGGATTGTTAAGTAAAGAAATAAGGTTCAAACGGTATCTATAGTATACTCCTGTCCGTGTGATTTAAAACAATGATCCCAGCATGTGCACGCCCGCACGTGCGCGTGCACACACATGGACACAGACACAGGTTCTTCCTGGAATGGTACCCATGAAACTGCTAACAGTGGCGTCTCTGGGGAGGAGGTTAGGTGGTGTTAGGACAGCAGTGAGAATGAGACCATTTCCATGGTACTGTATATCCTTCTGTATTTGCTTTCCCCTTTAGACCATGTTCGTGCATTCCCTAGTCATATAAACAGATTACTTAGAATGGAAAAGGGACTCAGGATAGAAGGTGGGCCAGGAAGTGGAGAAAACATTGGTATTGGACTCCGGTGGTCTCCTCCTTGTCCTCCTGTCACAGCCGCGTCTCCGCCCACTGCTTTCCCCTCTGTTCTGACTTTGTCCCTGGAGAGTAACCGCCCCATTGATTTCCAGGAGAATTCATTTTCTGAGCTGGATGGTGGTTAGGGGAGAGGTTTCATGTGTGGTTTGCAAGCTCCAGCGAGGGAATCAAATCTTGAGGCAGAGGGTGGGGAAAGAGGAGGAGAAGGGGATGGAACTGAGCCACTCTGGCAAGAAGCTCTGAGGGCATTTGCTCAGATCCCCCACTCTACTGTGTCCAATTTAAGAATCTAGCCTTTCCTTAGTGTCCAGGTCTCCTAAAACATATTCCTTTACATGCGTGTGATAGTGGTCTATACACTGTATTTTATTGTCTGCTCATCAGATTTTGAGTGTTCACATTCCCCCTCCTTCTTTATAAAGTTTCTGACTTCTGTTGTTTTTCCACTCTGTCCCTTTTATCTAGCTTATCACCTGTCACCAGCTTTCCCCAGAACTCTGCACGAATCTCAAGCGAGAAAAGGGAAACGGATGAAGTTCGCTTTGGAAGCCGCTCTACCTTTCCCTCACCCTGTCCTTTGAGCAACCCCCACCTGTGCTCGGGGTTCAGGTGGCTACAGGCCTGTAGACAGCTTCCCTGAACTCCTGGGTGCAGCTGATGCTTCAAACTGGTGGGATTTTCCTGCGGCCATGACTGATGCCAGGACCCAGCCCCTTAATTCACCTGCACCATTTCCCTGTGCTCTGAGTTCTCTGGGCTCAGAAAAGCTGGCTCCTCAGCTCTGAGAAGAAAAGCACTCACACCAAGTGAATGCCGTGGTAATAAAAGCAGCTCCCATATATCATTACTTGAACAAATGAAAATAATTCCACCAGCTCACGTTTCTTGGGCCTGCCGGGCCTCAAGGCCCAATGTGACAATGCCTTACATTCCATCTAGGTCTAATCAGACTTCTGTGAACCAAACTCTAAAGCATTTAGGTCTCGCTATGGAGAAGGCCATCAGCAGAGGGGTAGATGTGTGGGTGTATCAGCATGAGTTCCCTCTGGCAGAAACGCCCCTCAAAGTCTGGAGTGGACTAGTCATCTCTTGCCTTCAGGCAGAGCTAAGCCACCTGGGCTGATGGAGGTCTGTTCTGTCTGTACAGTTCTTCCTCCCACGGCTGCCCGTGGCCACTTGTCCCTGTTACTCCTGGTTGTGTGTGTGGAGGTGGGGGTGCGTGGTGTAGGGAGTAAGAAACAAGAAAGAAAACTGCTTGTCCTAAGACCCCTTCCTTGGCAGCCCTTGACCGCTTCTCTTCCTGTCCTTAGCTGAAAAGACGAAATAACATCGCGCAGCTCTGAAGAAAGAGGTCAGTGTTTGTTAGCCCTCATTTCTGACACACACCCGCACTGAGAATTTAGAAGTGTTTGAAAATGTTTTCACCAGGCACATCCCTCTTCTCATTCCTGGTAGCTCTTTGTAGCAGGCAAAGGCCGTTGGTGAGGCTTGTCTGCAGGCTCTCCAGGTCCCTGGTTGCAGCCTGGCCTCCCCTGCACTCCAGTCCCACCGCCCAGAACGTGCACCTGGGTTGAGGCTGACAGATCCTCCCTCTCCTCCCCTCAGGATCCCGGACTCTGCTACCTGAGCTGAGAGGACTGGCCGGAGGATCGGCAGCAGAGCCCTGACTGAGGGGTAGGTACAGCCCTCCCCTCCCCTGTGTCCTTCTCAAAGGCCTCTCTGGGTAGAGTGTTTTGCACATAGCCATGCTACTATTGATTTAAAAGGCGCAGTTATAATTAATAAAACTGAAATCACTTGAAAGCATAACTGACTTTCTAGTCCTTTTTTTGTCACTGTATGCTATGGATGAAAAGGGGTCACTTTCCAGAACTGACAGGCTCAGGGCGGCCTGCATGGTGGGCTCAACAAACTCAGAGGCCAAAAGTAACCCACACAGGGTGGTCTGCACATAGAAATTTCTAACTAAAAGTGAGCTATGGCGGGTAGCCACATCCTAGGCCTGTGGTTTCCTTGACAAAGGTCAGTCTTTGCTTCAGTGAGCCTGCCCATTGTCTTCTGGTGTTTACCATACATATCTTTGGAATGTCCAAGTCCCGCTCCGTGTCCAGACCCCTCAGGCCACCACCGTGTCCAGACCCCTCAGGCCACCACCGTGTCCAGACCCCTCAGGCACCACCGCAGGCACCAGCGCGTGAGACGCCAGGCCCCTCACCGTCCTCCAGCTCCCTGAAACCACCTCTATGGCTGTACGTGTTGGTTGTTCACTATCCTCTACCCACCATGTACAAGAGGTGTCTGTGTTTTCGTTTTACTTTTCGTCCAATCCTAGAGTTTTCCCGCTTCTGTAATCAACCACCAATGAATTTCATGTAACATCCCCTACCCACAGTCTCTTCCTTTGATTCTAATGCATAAAGTAAGCTGCAAAACTGTCCTTCTCTGGAGCATTTTCTCAATTCATTGAGATTTTGCTTCCCAGCAATGGTCCTCAGTTTGGCTCAAATAAACTCTTACAAGACTTTCTTTCATTGACAGTAATTTTTTTTTTTTTTTTTTTTTTTTTAGCCAAGGAATTCTAATAGAACCACTGTCAGGTGAAGAGCTTTGTCTTTTGTTTGTTTGATTTTAATTTTAAAGGAGATTGGAATTCACTCATTCTGCCTCATTCAAACACGAGTCCCCGTCTGCACACCTAATGTCCTTCTGCGGTGGGCCTTGTGTGCATTGCCTGCCGGGTTCTGAGGCGGTCCGCACACAGCCATGACTGACACAAGGCCTGGGAGGCCTGGCCTCTCAACTGTCAAGTGAGGATGGAGATCCAATGCGCCTCCCGGGGTGCTGGGGGTAATGCTCAGAAAGCACTCTGCAGGGCACCCACAAACAGTAGGTGCTCAGTATGGGGTAACTACTTATGTTGTCTGAGGAGGGCGAGGCACCCTGCCGAGGCCCGGCACCCCTTTTTCCTAGAGATGAGATGTCTGGGATGTTGCTTTTCCTCAGTGGGTTTTTTGGCAGTTACTCTCCCACCACGGACTGTCCCCTGTCTCCTACCCAGTGTGGTTCCCCTCCCCCCATGAGGAGTCCCATTTATGGGCAGTAGCAGCTGAGCCACAGGGATAAGGCAGCTCTGGGGGCTTAAAGGGAAATAGTGTGAATGAAATCACCACCCAGCAGGAGTCTTCCTGGCTCCGGGATCAGTTGGTCATTGTTTTTTTAGAGTGTGATAACTGGCCCCGCCGGCCCTGCTGGAGCAGGAGGGGTGCCGGCCACACACAGCTCCAGGTGCCCTGGCTTGGGGCACAGCGCAGCGACGCCCCTGTCTAGCCCCACTGCTGCCTGGCCCTGGGCTCCACGGAGGGGACTCTCCCTCCTTGGAGGTGTGACCCGGCCAAGTGCTCCTGGGGTGTGCGGGGCTGGGGGACCTGTCTGTTCTCAGAAAATCCCCTTTCTTCCTAAACTCTGTTCATTTAGTGAGCCCCGTTTGGCCCCTTTGAAGTCCTGTGCCTACACGGGAGGGCCCGGCGTGTCTCCTACCTGAGGAGTCAGTCCGCACTTCAGAGAGATGGCGCCCTTCCCCCGTTACTCTGAACGCTCTGCCCCTTCGCAGCACTTCCTCTCCTATCGGAGCTCACGTTCCCAGCCCTCCCTGGCTTCTCCCTACCGACCGCGGACTTAAAGTGGGAAGTGGATAAATACACACTATATTTGTACCGTTTCCCCGCCTCACAAGTGAATTCCTTTCTGGGTAAGGAGAAATACTAAACAGTTTGTTAATAAAGGTGTACTTTACTCCCAGAACATGTACTTGCCATAGAGCCCTTGCGTTGGGTCCCGTGGCTAACACCCTGAGAGCCGCTCTCCAGCGGGTGGGACTCCAAGCCCCGTGCCGGCTGGTGAGAAGGGCTTTGGGGATGACTCCCTCACAGAGGGGGGACCTACTCCACTGAAACCCAGGGTGGTCCTAGCCGCCTCCGGTCCTCTCCATCACCTTTGCAGAGAGTCACGGAAGGCATCTGAGGACCCCATGCTGCTGCTCATCTCCCAGCCCTCCAGCTCTCAGGCTGGGGTGACCCTGGATCAGGGGAGAGGCCGTGGAGCTTGGTGGCCCCGAAGCCTCCCTCTGCCTCAGAAACACCAAAACAAAACACAACACAACAACAATTTAACAAACAAAAACAAACAAGCTGATTTCCAGACCCTCAGTCACCCCTACAGGATAAAGCATCAGGGAGGTCGCTGGAAATCTGTGCCTTTAACAAGTTACCAAGGTGATGTGAATGCAAATAGTCCTCCCTTGCATCTCATCTCTAGGAACGAGGGGTACAGAGCCTCCAGCCTCGGCAGGTGCCTCACCCTTCTCAGAGGAGTCCTCAGACAATATAAATCGCTTCCCCATACTGAGCACCTACTATTTGTGGGGTGCCTTGCAGAGTGCTTTCTGAGCATTACCCCCCAGCACCCTGGGAGGCGCATTGGATCTCCATCCTCACTTTACAGCTGAGAGGCCAGGCCTCCCAGGCCTTGTGTCAGTCATGGCTGTGTGTGGACCGCCTCAGAACTCGGCAGGCAATGCATACAAGGCCCACCGCAGAAGGACATTAGGTGTGCAGACCGAGACCTGTGTTCCAGCTCCAGCCCCATGGACCCTCTGTGTCTTGTTTCATCTCAGGGACGCACTGAATTTAACCCATTTCCCGTCTCCATGCAAACCAGCCCAGACTGAGAGGTGCTAGTGCTCAAGTTCAAGGGCCGGAGCATCCCGTTCAGATATTTAACAGATCTCCTCTGTTGGGACAGTCTCCCCGGAAGCCAGCACCAATCCCAGATCTCTCTGTTCACGTCCTGATCCTCAGTCTGTCTCCAAGGAGAGGCAGAGCAGCCCTCCACATCCTTCCCACAAGTAACCCCACTATTCCTTGCCGATTGCTCGGAGGTCTTCCTCTTTAGCCCGCTTAGTTCTGTCAAAAACACTCCTCGTTTCTTGCGCATCATGGGGACGCTTCCCCAGCCTACATGTGGAAGTCGGCTGAATCGTGGCTGAGACCCTGGGTGAAGGGCTTCAGAGGGCAGAGTTTTGGTGACTGTGCTCAGGGGTCGGTGGGCAAGGTAAACCTTGCAGGGGGTGCTCTGCACTAGTGAGTAGGAGGTGGGCCTGTACCCGCCTAGGAAGATGCTTCTCCAGCCTCTGGGATCTAGGACTAGAAGACTTAAAACCTTAAACCAAAGTGTCCCTGCCCTGATGAAGGTGAGGGAAAGAGCCTCCATTTCTCCTCCCCCAACCGCTCTGAGGCTGCGGGCGCCTCCTGGAGGATGGGCCATGGAGCAAAGCATGGAGCACTCTACAGGCTTGCTTCTGTGGGCCTCTCCCGGCCAGGGGTGGACCCACCAGCGCCTGGATAACGGCTGTAGGCCAGAATGCAGGCTTTCCTCTGACCCACAGCCCTGCTGAATTACAAAGGCTCTGGTGGGTAGGGTCAGGGAAACCACGGCCCAGTGCAGAGGCCGGTGTACCGTGAAGCTTCCAAATAAAGCCTGAGCTTCAAGGCCTCTCACCTGCCCAGGCTCCTCCCACGGCCTCCCTTTCTTTACCTTCTAGATACATATTCATTTCTATGCTCAAGATTTTGTATTGATTTCTTCAGCTGTGTAAGCTTCAGGCCTCCCACAGCCTGGCCTGATGAACTCACCGTTGTGTATAATCTTCCTTTACTGTTCATGGCAATGAAGAGGCCACTTCGCACTCCGAAGAGACTCACCACACCTCGCTCCACTGTGGAAATCTCCAGCAGGCCTGACAAGGAAATGCGGGCTGTGTTACTTGAGGCTGGTGTGGGACCTCCACCTAAGGTGACCCTGCAGGGCACCTCAGCCCACCCCCCACCCCGCCCCTAGAAAGACAGACCCCCCCATCAGCTCCGTCCCCAAGCACTCTCCTTTCAGGAAGTCCGGCAGCTAGACCCAGCGGGTCTTGCCACTGTACTGTTAAAAATTCAGTTCTGCAAGGGAAGCTCTGACTTCAGAGTTAGGGGTCACAGCGTCCACTCAGGTATCTATTTCAGATAAGCTTTGAATATGGGCTTTTACTGACTTAAACCCTTGAGGTGAGTAAAAAATGACCTCTGACTAGTTTTGTTAAAAATGTATACTCAACTTGTTTCAACAAATCTCAGCCCATTCAATCTTGCAAATGCATCATCAGCAGAGGCTGACGGTGGGCCTGGGTCCTGCAGCCCCTGCCCCTGCCCCACTCTTGGGTGGCACAACCTATCTATGCAGCAACCAGTCAACTTGCAGACTTGGGGACAGAAGGAGCAGGGTGAAATAAAAAGAAGGATGTGCTTCAGCTGGAAATTGTGCAAACCACTTGCCTTTCCTTCTCAAAGGGGAAAGCTAAATAAAAAGAAGCCGTGTCTAATTTGGTCCAAGTATCTTCGCTCGTTCTCCCCATCCTCGCTTTACGTCTTCTCAGGCTGGTGGTTCCCAGGGGTCTTATATGGCCACAGATGGCCCTGTCATGCTGAAGTAGCGAGTGCCACAGGGGCTCCATGGGGTAATGACAAAGCACACCGGGATGCTTGGGCCTCAGCATACTGAGCCTGCACCTAGGAAGGGTCAAAGCAACTCTGGGAGGGGTGGCTCCGTTACGGGCGTCCAAATGGACAGCAGCATTTCTCTCCCCTTTATATAGGACCCCACACATCAGAGCAAGGCCCCTCCATCTTTCAGCCCTGCTTGGTCTCAAGTTCCCAGCTTCCCAACTGGCTGCAACTGGCACTCACTGTAGGGGTTCTCCTCGTGGGTCCCGCTGATCCGGCCGTCGGGGGGCACCTGGAGGTGAAAGCCGATGCCCACGTTGCAGTAGAGCCTCCGCTGCCGCTTGATCCCCACCAAATAGCCACTTTTCCAATTCACCCCGGCAATCTCTCCAGCTAGCCCAGCTCGGGACCTGGACAGCAAGGTGCCCCAGCCCCTTGAATCCAGCAGCGTGCTGTTGGCGCGGGTGCCTGCAGGTGAGGGCACCACCATGCCCACTAGGACGCCTAGAAAGATGAGAGCCTGCAGCGTGCCCTGAAGACGTCCTGCTCCCCGGGACATAGCGATGAACAGCCTCTGTCCCAGGGCCATCCACCTTGCCTCTCAGGCACGTGGTCAGAATTAATGGCCCTAAAAATACCGCCCTTCTTGTTTTTCTCCCCTCGGCATGGCGGCAGGGGCTTATTTTTGGAAGGCAGATGAAGGCTGCTGACATAAAACCAAAGCCTGCTTCGGGGACTCGGGTTGGGAGCAGAGGGACCCAGGCTGAGCCGTGGCTGGTAGGGACCATGGCTTGGGGACGCTGTCTAGCTCACCCGCTAGCTCTGTCCCGGGTTGATTATATTTGATTTGACCTATCTTTATAGTTCAGCAGCCCGGCCCTCCCCTCCACCCATCATCACCCTGACGTCAACTGGCCCAGCTCACTTATCCAGGGCTGTAACATTAACCTGCTCCTGAGCTGGCTGCCTCCCCAGACCCCCATCACCCTCCCCGTGCCCCAGGGATTCTGGGAGCCGCTGTCATTCCAACTATGAGGCAGGAATGAAGTGAGCAGGGAGCATCTCTGAGGGAGGGAGGAATTGGCTGGGGGCCCGGCAAAAGACGGAGGCAAGAGGCTACCCAGAACCCAAATTGGGCAGAAGTTCTTGGCCTGGCAGGGCTGGCTTCCTTATTTAGAGGGCAAAGGGTAAAGACAGGGATAGGGGAAGGCTCGGTGGCAGGTGATGACCAGGGCCTATGAGTTACCCTAGAGAACTTTTCATGGAAAGAGCTCACAGTTGATGGCAAGAGAGGCTCAGGGGACATGGAAAGTCTGGACCGTTGTAGGAGGAGAAGACAGAGATTGGCAGCAGTGGGTAGAGGACTATCCAGGGAGTGTGAGGGTCACTGTGCGGGGGGGGGGGGGGGGGGCTAGAATCTGGCGTCGGCTTACTGTCCTGGCCATGGCACTGACCCAGCCAATGGAGGAGAAGTGGTCTCTGGCCCTTGACATAGCCCACTGGCCATTTTCCTACCTGGCCATTTGACATCTGATTGATGTTACTTCCGTTTTACAGACAAGAAAGTTCAAGCATAGAGAACTCAAATGTCTTGCCTGAGTCGCCATAGCTCCTAAGTGGCAAAGCTGGAACATAAAGTTGGGTTGAATCGAAAGCTTATGTTCCTTTAACCTCTGTGTGATTGCCCATGATAGAAGTTAGATTTCCAGGCTGGCCCACAGGGACTCCTGAGCTCATGACATGCCGAGTACATCACAGGAGTATTTCAACAAAATAATCCACTCATATACACAGACTGGAGGCTGCAGGCAGCTTGGAGAAAGCTCCCAGGGTGAGGCCACTGCTCAGTGACTCTTCTGAGACACCACTCCCTACTCTCGGATTCCAAGTCTTCTGCTCTGGCTTGGGTCTCACTCTCCAGTCTGAGGCTTCTACCTACCTTCTGCCTCATTCATGTAGAGTGATGCTTGGGTTAGCTTTCCGCCAAGCCACACATGACAGTGCTGCCCTTGGTAAGAGTTCTCTCAGGTGCCCTGGAACCCAGACATCTTCTGTCCCTACTTTTAGCCGATAAACTGAGTGGACAGCAGGGAGGGTCATGTGTACCCCTGCTTAGTATTATTCTCCCTATTGGGCCCCCCAGCTTTGACCACCTTTCCCATCCCCGTCCCATCCATGGCCTTATGCCCAGCCTTAGCATCACCAACACCACCACTTCCCACCACAAGGAAGGACTGGCACCTTGCAAGCACAGATTGAGTCTACTGTGTAGGCCTTTCTAGGAAAATGGTAAATAAATACGTAAACAGAAAGCAAGCAAGCATCTCTATGTAGAGTAAGAGAGTCGTGAATAATGCAATCACAAAACTGTCATTTAAAAAATGAAATAAAAACCAAACCCTTCACTTTGGATTCCCAGCTTGTTTTCCTATGTTTAAGCTTTCATGTATGCAAGAGCAGGGGAGACACTCCATCCATGAGGTTTACTTTGGAATCTTGTGTCAACTACACTTGCTGGAATGACCTGGGGAAGAGGCTCCCCTGAAGCACGCTGGATGATTAGAAAGGTTGGTCTGATATGAACACTTGCCTTGGATAAATGGGGAGATGTGCATCAGCAGAGGTCAGGATCTCTGGAATTCTTCTTGAAGCCCATCCACTTTGGGGCCTCCCTAGAGGAGAGATTAAACAATAACAGAGTCCATGCTATATATTAATAAAATGTTAAATCTCTTTAAATTCACCTCATGCCAGATCCCTTTCTGTGCAGAGATTGGTTGGTGTCATAAAGCAGTGGGCTTTGGAATGGGGGATACTTGGATTTGAGTTCTTACTCTGCTACACATTTATTAGCTGTGTGACCTTGGGAAAACGTTGAACCTCTCTGAGCCTCAGGTTTTTTCATCTGCAAAGTGAGATCATCATTTCACAGGGCTGTTATAGGGATTATCAATAATATATGCAAATATCCTGCTGCAAAACACAATACATAGAGCTCTTCCCCATCTTTCCCTGAAATGTCGTGAAAACCTTTTAACCAATTAAAGAAGGACAAACCCAAAGTGAGAAGGAACTTCTCTCATCTCATGGGGTGAGAGACACATAAGCTTCTAGTTCTTAACTGCCAGCCACCAGACCATATGTTGTGATGGCTGTTAACATATGTAGAAGCAGGCAGCCCAGATTCCTAAAATATTCTGAAAACCAGTAATAGCCTTGGTATCGTCCCCTGTTAAATATAAAACTTAAGTAATTCATTCTATTAAAAAGCCTGGGTCTTATTTTTATCGGGTGATGTGATGAGGCCCTGTTCTAAATGCGCCTCCTGGGCTGTCTCTATAGCAACTCCATTGTGCTCAGATAGCCATATATTTTTCCTGGAGGCTAATTAAGTTGACAACTGCTAGGGCTTCTTGGTTTACCAGATTTGCACTTGACCCCTCTCTTGGGGCTTAGGGACCCCTATGGATGTGAAGTGATAAAGAAAAGACTAACAGGTGGAGGAGGCCTCTCCGTGGACCCCTCTTTCAAATAGTTGTCCAGCAGCCTGTGGGGTTGTCAATCACTTTCTCTGGATGAGCCAAGAGTTAGTGGAGGTGAGTGGGAAAAATGTTAACGTTTGTCTCCTTCCACGACTGGGTCCTTGTCCCCGAGCGGGGTACCCTGCAGTCCAGGTCGGCCAAATTCTACCTGTACAGTGGTACTGCCTCTGTCCTGGCCAGGCAGGTTGCCTTCTGTGACGTCTGTTCATTATGTAATAAAGGTCGAATGCCTCCACTGTGACCACAGGGAGAACACACCAAGCTCGTGCAGACTGTGGGAAGCTGTGCTTTCTTTTTACACTTCTTACACTTGATTTCGAAAAGTATTTGCTTTTTTCTACAGATGATTTGGTAAAATACAGGAAATGATAAGGTAGAGAATAAAATAGCACCTGTGCTTAGCGTTATCCTTCTATTCTGGGCTTTCTTTGAGCTCTCCTGGCACAGGGGCCTGGCTGCTGCGCTTGGTCTGGCCCTCCCTCCTGCTCAGACAGGCACCTGGGCGGCGACACTGGTGTTTTAGGGGCAGAGTTTTCTCAGGGACCTTGATGGGCAGGAGACGGGCCTGTGCAGAGGAGAGGGACTAGGGAGGACCTCTGCTCGAGAGCTGAGCAAAGAGGGGTATTTAGGGCCCACGAAACCTTAAGCGGGAAGATTCAAGGGAAAAAAATTCTACTACAACAAAGATGTCCAAGGAGGATGAGGAATTATCTTGCTAGCTGGAGGAATTCATACTTTGTACTTTCCTGGTGAACTTCAACTCTCCCCAGGTCTCACCCGTATCAGTGGGAGCCCATTAGCATCTTAACTCAAATCTCCCTCGTTTCTGCCTTGACCAGCTCCTGTGGAACGTCTCCTTGCTCTAAGTTACTCCCGCGTGGTTTCTGGAGTCCCAGAGCACGTCTCGCCTGTGTTGGTGAGTGTGAGACTTCTCCTGCGTGGGACCACCGCTGGGAAGCTGCGTGGACCGCCCTGTTTCCCAGCTTCCTACTCCTCCTGGGCAGCAGACAGGTCCAGTGGTGCTCCCTATATGCAACTTTACTTTCTGTAATTTCAGTTACCTGTGGTCAAGTGCCGTCCAAATATACTAAATGAAAATTTTAGAAATAGTTCGTAAGTTTTAAACTGCACACCGTTCTAAATAGTATAATGAAATCTCATGCCATCCCACTCTGTCCCATCCAGGATGTGAATCATCCCATTGACAAGTGAATCCACAGTGTCAGCCCTTAGTCACTGAGTAGCCATCTTGGTGATTGAGTCAACTGTCGAGACGTCACAGCGCTCATGTTTAAATAATCTTTCTGTCGCTCAACAACAGCCTGAAAGCACAGGCATAGTGATGCTGGCAATTCAGACAGGCCAGAGAGCAGCCATAAAGTGCCTCTGTTACGTGAATAGGTGGAAGCTCTTGATTTAATAAAGAAAGAAAACATTTTAATGCTGAGATTGCTAAGATCTACAGTAAAGACAAATCTGTGAAATTCTAAAGAAGGAAAAAGAAATTTGTGCTAGTTTTGCTGCCACACTTCTGACTGCAAACGTGATAGTAGTGCATGACAAGTGCTTAGTTAGGACAGAAAAGGCAAACCATGTGTGGGTGGGAGACACAAGCGGAAAACGTGTTCTGACTGATGGCAGCGTGCTGTGCCGGAAAGCACTGAGCCTGTGCAAGACTTCTGCAGGGGACCCCCTGAACAAGTGACAGCAAACCATTTACTGCAGGTAAGGGATGGTCACACAGACTCAGGGATAGGTCTGGACTGAGAAATATAAAAATTAGTGAGAGGCTGTCTCTGCCGATGAAGAAGCAGCTGCCATAATTTTGGCAGAGTCTAAGTAAATTAGGGTTCAGTACTATCCGTGGATTCAGGCATCCACTGGGGGTCTTGGAATGCATCTCCCGTGGATAAAGGGGAACTACTCTGTTATGTTTCTCATGATAGCTCAGGACCTGAAGACCTTGAGGAGCCAAAGCTGCCTTGTGTTCTGTTTCAAAGCAAGGATGAATATTTTAGTCCCTTCCCATAGTGATGCTTGTTAAAGATATGTCTGACCAGTACTCTTTGTGCCCTGGTGATTTACTCATTCAGATTTTATTTTAGACTTTTGCCTGCAGAAGACTAAGTCTTTGCAATGAGTCAAGGCCATCAGGTTGGATTCCCTCTGCCTTCAGGATGGATTTTTTCGCAGGAGCTCCTCACTTCTAGGCAAATAGACTTCCTCTTGGGCAAGCCCATGGGCTGTCTAGTATGGGTGAATACTGACACAAGTTCAGAACAGAGAGCCTGTTGCACTCCCAGGAGTCCTTCCAGTGAACAGGAGGGGAGGCCCTGGACAATCAGCTTTGTGGCCTGGGCCTCCAAGGATTTGCAGAGTCTGCTGCTGGGAGGAGGCCATATTCTCCTCTCCACCCCAGAAATCATCTTCTTGGTTTAAAGTTCTTTGTGATCTATTTCTTCAACCTGATCCCCCAATCTGGCTGTCTCAGTGTGACTTCCTGTCTCCCAGCTGTCTTCTCTTTCTGTCTCGCTCGCTCTCTCCTCTCCCCACCCTCTCCCCTTCCTCCCCTCACTGTTCTCCAGCCACGGAGACACACCTAGAGGGTTAGCTAACTGCCAAGGAAGCAGCATCTCGGGTTTGGCTGATCACCATGGCCACACATCTCAGCTGAATTTGCAAAGGGGCGGAGGAGTCAGATAACTTTCTGGAGTCTAAGAACATAAGAGACTTTGGCTCTGCTCAGAGTTTTGCAGTTTCTCAGATTTGCCTTTCATGATCATCATCTAATAATACCTACTGCGTGCTGAGGCAGTCATGCACCCTGCCAGCCACCATGCAGAGTTATGTAAAAGACTCAGCCCTAATGGCAGGCTCCCCAGTGTGGCATGACAGGCCCTCCGTGTCCTGACCTCTGCCATCCTCTCCAGCTTCATCCACAGCCTCTCCCTCTCGGGAAATGTTTGCTTCAGCAAGCTCACGTGGTCTGCCGTTCTCAGGCAGGCTCTGGGCTGCTTCTGCCTTCGCGTCTCTGCTTTGTCCTCTCATTGCCTGGTGAATTGCTTCCCATCTTTAAAGACTCAGCTTAAATGTCACCTCCGGAAGCAATCTCTGTCAACCTTCCAGCTATCTCTAAGCTGGATCTGGTGTCCCTGTCTTCCCTCCTCACCTTACCTCATTAATGTTCTGTGCATATCTCTATCACTACCCTTAGCAGGTTAGAGGATAATAATCTGATTCAGTTGTCATTCTGAGAGCAAAATCTTTGAGGCAGTAGTGGTGTCTTATTCATTTCTGTATGTTCAAAACCTAGCACAGCTCCTGCCACAGAATAAGGTATATGGGATGTTTCAGTAGGCCCTGGCTGGTTAGCTCAGTCAGCTAAGAGCCTCATCCTGAAATGACAAGGTTGTGAGTTCTATCCCATGGTCAGGGCACACATGGGAAGCAACCAATGAATACACGACTAAGTGGAACAACAAATGGATGCTTCCTTTCCTCCTTTTCCTTCTCTCTGTCTCTATCAATGAATAAAAAGAAAAAAAATTAAGCCCTGGCCGGATAGCTCAGTTGGTTCGAACATCATCCTGGAGCACGGAGGTTGCCAGTTCAATTCCCCGGTCAGGGCACATACAGGAGCAGCTCCATGTTCCTGTCTCTCTCTCCCTGCCTCTCAAAAAAAAGAAAAGAAAAAAAGTTTGAGTAAATGTAAATGTATGGATTTCATTAGATAAGTGATTCTTAAATAAGAGCCAAACCCTCTGTTAAGGTGTGATCAGAATTTTGGTGGGGGTGGACATATTAATTTAAAAAAAAACAAACCCTCTTTTATATAATATTATAATTTGCATTTTTGTCATTCAAAAAATAGCTGCATTGGTGACTTCTGTTTCCACCACACTGGAGAAACTTGTACTGGATCCGTACTCCCATAACTAACAACAACAACTTGTACTGGATCCGTACTCCCATAACTAACAACAACAACTTGTACTGGATCCGTACTCCCATAACTAACAACAACAAAACTGGACAATTAGATAGAATGACTTGCTTTAGATACTGGGTACCAGGCAGCACTGTGACCTCTGAGAGGAAGGAAACAAATGAAGTGGACCCTGTGATCCTTTCCTGGATGCGCTTCCAGAACACAGAGCAAGAAAGGAGGACTCAAGTGGTGGCCAAAGGTCACAAGCAGTTAAGGACACAAAGTTTGGGGAGACAAAGGCAGCCAGAATTTGTAGAATCGAGTACCAAAGAGGAGGGTATATGTAAAAAAAGAGCCCCCAAAACCTGTAAGTTTGTCCTCAAGTCAGTTATTGAATACTAACCACACCACACAGGGCGACACTTCACAACACCAGGAAAACCGCAGCCCGGGACCTGGGAGTTGAACAATTCGCAGAACTCACACAGGTTGGTTTGGGTTCAGACTGGTCAGAGTGGAGAAAATGAGACTTTCTCAGTACAGGACGAGTAGCAGCAACCACTAGAGAGTGACGCCTTAGGAACGGCAATATGGAAGGCCCAGAGTAAGGCTCCGCCCCTCTCCCTCTCAGCTTTAAGACTTCCACTTCCCACCCAATAACAGGAAGTAGTTTTACCTGTCTGCTTGAAACAACTGAAAAACTGGAAAATATATATCAAACAAATTTTTGAGACATTAGACATCAGGCAACCAAAGACAGTGATTCCTGAGAAATGAAAAATTAACAAAGTAAATCATACAACTGCCTTAGCTTCTTGTCTTAAGAGAGTTTTCAGTTTTGACATAGGAAGCAGAAATTTAGGTAAGGACCTTGAATTTAGTATGAGGCTGACAAGGGGAAACTCAAGTCTTGTCGGGTCAAGTTGTCAGGTCGGAGCACCAGAGAAGAGAGAGCTGCCCAGAGAGAGAACTCAGAGATGTGCAGGGGGACGACCTCCTTGAGTGGTGAGCAGAGTCTGTGTCAGCACATATGTGAGCCGCCTGAGGCTGGGGAAGGAATTACCCAAACAATTAGAGAGAACAGTACTCACCCAGGACTGGAAACAGTGACTGTTGCCACCGCACATACCGAAAAATATAATAATTCATAGACATTAGGTTGAATACTCAGAAGGGTCTTGCTTTAAGAGTGGGGAATAATTATCTTCAGATCAAATGCTGCTTTGGTCCCATCTAACAAATATTAAAAGAAGAACCCAAAAGTCTTAGTCTGTTTGCAGCCGTGGCCAGTTGTCTCAGCAGTAGAGCATTGGCCCAGCGTGTGGAAGTCCCAGGTTTGATTCCTCGTCAGGGTACACAGGAGAAGTGCCCATCTGCTTCTCCACCCTTCTCCCTCTCCTTTCTCTGTATCTCTCTCTTCCCCTCCCACAGCCCGGGGTTCCATTGAAGCAAAGTTGGCCCTGGCACTGAGGATGGCTCCATGGCCTCCACCTCAGGCGCTAGAATGGCTCCAATTGCAGCAGAGCAACACCCCAGATGGGCAGAGCATCGCCCCCTGGTGGGCATGCTGGATGGACCCGGTCAGACACATATGGGAGTCTGTCTCTCTGCCTCCCTGCTTCTCGCTTCAGAGAAATGCAAAATAAATAATAATAATAATAATTAATAAATAAATAATTTTTTAAAAGTCACTGAGGGTAAAAACTCAAGAATATTCATGGCCTTGACCAGGTAGCTCATTGTTTAGAGTGTCATCCCTACATGCTGAGGTTGCAGGTTTGATCTCCTGTCAGGGCACAAACAACAATTAACCATTTCTCTTTCTGTCTGTTCACAGCCTTCAGGTAAGCCAAAATGGGTACTTTTGGCTTACCTGGAGGCTGTGAATAGACAGAAATACATCCAGGGGTTATGGAGGAAGAAACAGTCCGATGTGATGTGCTTCTTTCTCAGGATAAGCTGCTGGCAGTGCTTCCAGTTCTCTGTGCTCCTCAAGGCCTTCACCCCACATTCCTGATATAGCATGAAGGCTGGGATAGAAGGCCAAGCAAGGTTAGGTCATACATCAGATTCTTGTGCACCATGGTGGCCACAAACACCCTGTTCCTAAGAGTGTGGTCTATGGCAAGCCTGTCCATCATGATGTTAACCAGTTAAAGTTTGCTGGAAGCCTTCATTCTGTTGCCAAGGAACGAGCTGGATGCCACAGTGGGGTCCTGAGAGGCCTGAATTTCTATGGGGTTGGTGAAGATTCTTTGAGGTCATCCTCATTGATCCATAAGGTTGTCAGAAGGAATCCTGACACCTAATGGATCACTAAACAGCTCCACAAGCACAGAGAGATATGAGGCTAGACATCTGCAGACCACAAGAGCCATGGCCTTGGAAAGGGCCACAAGTCCCACCACACTATTGGTGGTTCTCACCCTGCGGCATGGAGAAGGCACAATCCTCTCCAGCTCCACCATTACCACTAATATAAGCAATGCTTGTAACATTCTTACCTAATAAACAATTTAGGACATTCAGAAAAAAAAAAAATCAATTAATGACAGTATGAATAAATGAAATAATAAATGGATGTTTCTCTCTCTCTTCTTTCCTCTCTCTAAAAAATCAATAAAAAAAATACTCATAAAAATACAAAAACATTCAGACAGCAATAGGGCAAAATTTAAATGATTGATATACAATAAAAAATTACCAGTAATACAGAAAAGAAAAAGAATATGAATCATGTTAAGGAGAAAAACTTAAAAAGTTGAAACCACCCTGGAAACTGACATGGATGTTAGACTCATAAAACAAGGACATTAAAGCAGTTATTATAATTGTATTTTATACCTTCAAAAAGCTATAGGAAATATCAGTCCTGTTAAGTAGAGACATAAAGGCTATTGAACTTCTAGCGATGAAAACCACACTGCTTGAGAGGCAAAGTACACTAGATAGTATTAGTAACAGATTAGACATTGCAGAAGAAAAGATGAATAAAACTGAAGACATAACAATGGAAACTATATAAAATGAATCGCAGAGAGATAAAATAATTATTTTTAAAAAGGCATCATTCAAGCAACCTAAGATATGTATAATTGGAGTCTCTAATTAAGGGGAAGAGACAAAAAAATATTTTTGAGAAAAAAATGACTAAAATTATTCCAAATTTGAGGAAAACTATAAAGTCACAAACCCAAGAAGCTCAATAAACCCCAATATAAAGAAAACTACAGGCCCTGGCTGGTTGGCTCAGTGGTAGAGCGTCTGCCTGGTGTGCAGGAGTCCCGGGTTTGCTTCCCGGCCAGGGCACACAGGAGAAGCGCCCATCTGCTTCTCCAGCCCTCCCCCTCTCCTTCCTCTCTGTCTCTCTCTTCCCCTCCCGCAGCCAAGGCTCCATTGGAGCAAAGTTGGCCCCGGGCACTGAGGATGGCTCTATGGACTCTGCCTCAGGTGCTAGAATGGCTCTGGTCACAACAGAGCAACGCCCCAGATGGGCAGAGCATCACCCCCTGGTGGGCATGCTGGGTGGATCCTGGTTGGGCGCATGTGGGAGTCTATCTTACTGCCTCCCCGTTTCCAACTTCAGAAAAATACAAAAAAAAAAAAAAAAAAGAAAAGAAAAAAAAAAAGAAAACTACAAAGAATATTAATCAAATTACTGGAAAACAGTAGCAAATAGAAAATCTTGAAATCAGCCAAAGAATTGCCCATTGGATACTGAAAATATCAGGGGAAACACTTTATAAAGTATATGATTACCTATCCACTGTGCTGTAAATCTGAAACCAGTACAAAATAATATTGAATATAAATTATAATTTCAAAATTGAAAATATATTAAAAAAAATAAAGACCACAACAAGAGGGGGTGAAAGGTAGCCAAAGGGGAAAGAAAGCACAAATGCACAAAGAAAGGTAAGAATGCCAGCAGATTTTTTTTTTTGTAGAAAATATTGCAAATGAGAGGACAGTGAACCAATATCTTTAAAATACTGAAAGAAAACACTATCAATCTAGAATTCTATAGTCAGTAAATATACAATTTTTTAGAATAAAAGGCAAAATAATATCATTTTCAGTCAACAAAAGCTGAAAGAATTTTTTTTCCAACAGACTCACACTACAAGAAATGTTAAAGTAAATCTCTGAGGAAAAAAGAAAAATGATACCATATGGAAGTATGAATCTTCCTACAGAATTGCAGAGTGCTGGAAATGGCGAATATGTTGGTAAATAGATGATTTTTAACTTATTTAAATCTCTTTAAAAGATAATTGACTGATTACACACAATAACAATGTAGTGTAGGGTTTATGACAATATATGCAGAAATAAAATGTGTGACAACACAACTAAAGAGTAGGAGAGAAATATTGCCAAGTTCTTTTGCTATACATGAGGTAGGATAACATCACTGGAAGGCAGAGTATATTAAGTTAAAAAAATGTAGTCTATAAACCTTAAAGTAACCACTAAAAGAAGAAAATCAAAGAGTTATAACTAACAAGCTAACAAATGAGTTGACAAATGCTTGAGAGAATCCTGAAAAGCACACTGAGTTAGCTCAAAAGAAGGAAGAAAAAGCAAAAATATAGCAAAGCAAACAAGTAGCAGGATACTAGATTTAACCTGTGTTTAATGTGATTATTAAATACGAATAGTCTAAATATGTCCATTAACAGAGAGAAATTGTCATACTGGATAAAAAAGCATGGCTC
The DNA here is from genome assembly GCF_036850995.1 of Saccopteryx leptura. Classification (NCBI taxonomy): domain Eukaryota; kingdom Metazoa; phylum Chordata; class Mammalia; order Chiroptera; family Emballonuridae; genus Saccopteryx; species Saccopteryx leptura. The sequence goes on from NC_089504.1 coordinate 115,836,988, forward strand.
AATGTGTCCTGCCTGGAAAAAAACCACTGCAAATATAAAAATACAAGTACTATAAAAATAAATCAATACTCAAATGCCTATATTGATATCAGAAAAAATAAATTTCACATCAAAGAATAGTATAAACAATGAAAGCATTTATTTCATAATGGAAAAGGAACAATTAATTAAGAGGACATATCAATCATAAATAATTATGTACCTGGAATTAGAATTTCAGAAAACATGAATCAAAAATCGATATGACTACAAGTAAAAATAGACAAATCTATAATTACAGTCAGAGATTTCAATACCCTATCTCAACAGTTCATGAAACAAGTAGACTGAAAGTCAGTAAGTCAGGAGAAGACCTGAACAACACTATCAATCAGCCTGACCTAGTTGACATTTATAAAACTATCCATCCAAAGATAGCAGACTTCCCATTATTTTCAATGACACATGGTACATTTACCAAGATAGATTATATTGTGGGCTAGAAAACAAACCTTAATGGGATTTGAGTCATATAAAGTATATTCTCTTTCCTTGAAGTGGGATCTGGTAGTGCGTTCCTTAGTCCTCCACCCGCAGTGACTTGATGAACTTGACTATCCTTGCCTATGCTTGCCTTGACTATCTTTGCCTTTACTATCTCTGGCCTGCTCTTATACATAAATGTGCTCAGCATAGATTTCCTCTTGAAAGCCACCACCTTTCCTACAGAGCCCCAAAATGTATTCTGAGCTTTAGTTACTGGATGTTTGGCAAGGGAGACAGAAGTCCTGGGTGTACTAGCGTTAGTTCTGTTGTAAGTAGGATGTGAAGGTATGCAGAAGAGCAGGGTGCTACCAGCTTTCATTCTTTTTACCCCCTAATGCCGGGGGACCAAACTGCTGGAGGAGAATCAAAGCTGTGGAAGTCCAATTCTCAGAACCATTTTAGAGCACATTTATCTGGAATGGACTGCCTTCCTCTCTCCAATGTCATTGCTGTGGCTGTACATATTGCATATTGACTAAGAGACTTTAATGTGCTCTTCTTAGTGCCAGGTGGTTTGGATTACAGGGGAGATGTTTTTTCTCTGTCTTTGGTCAAAGGCAGGTCCAGACTCCAACATCTCTTGCCTTAAATTCACTCTTAATCCCCTTTTTAAGTGACAGAAGGGGAGATAGTGAGATAGACTCCTGCATGTGCTCCCACTGAGATCCACCCAGTAACCCCCATTTGAGGCTGGTGCTCAAATCAACTGAGCTATTTTTAGTGCCTGAGGCTGACATACTCAGACCAACTAAGCTATCCTCAGTGCCCAGGGATATGCTTGAACCAATCGAGCAACTGGCTGTGAGAGGGGAAAAGAAAGAGAAGGGGAGAGGGATGGGGAGAGAAGTAGATAGCTGCTTCTCTTGTGTGACCTGACCGGGCATCAAACCTGAAACATCCACATGCTGGGCGGACACTCTATCCACTGAGCCACTGGCCAAGGTTCACTCTTAATCTCTTAATCTTTACACTCTGTATTTTGCACTTTGATGGAAAGCTAAAACAAAATAAAACAAAAAAAAAAATGCATGTTCTCTGACCATATAATTAGAAATCTATAACAGGAAAATATATGGGTAACTTCCAAATGTTTGAAAACTAAATGACCCATTTCTAAATAATCAAAGTGTAAAAGAGTAAATCCAAAGGGAAATTAAAAAGTGCTTTGAACTAATGAAAATCCAAAAGACCCACGTAATCAATAAAATTTTTTAGAAAGAACAAAATTGAAGGACTTCTTGATTTTGAGACTTACCCAAGATACTGAAAGGAAAGAAGGCTACAGGGAAGAAGGCGGTGCCCGCCCTGCTGTCGTGAAGAAGTAGGAGGCGAAGAGGGTGGTAGATCCCCTGACTGAGGAAAGGCCCAAGAGGTCTGGCATTGGACAGGACGTCCAGCTCAAAAGGGACCAGCTGCTTTGTCAGATGGCCCCACTGCATTCAGCTGCAGCAGCAATGGGCTGTTCTGTGTAAGCCTCTGAAAGTGCCTCCTGACATTAACCAGGTCACCCAGGCCTTGGACCGCCAAACAGCTCCTCAACTGCGTAAGCTGGCCCACAAGCACAGACCAGAGACAAAGCAAGAGAAGAAGCAGAGAGACTGTTGGCCCAGGCTGAGAAAACAGCTGCCGGCAAAGGGGATGTGCCCACCAAGAGGCCATCTGTCCTTCGAGCAGGTGCTAATACTGTCACCACCCTGGTGGAGAACAAGGAGGCACAGCTGGTGGTGACTGCACATGGTCTGGTTCCCATTGAGCTGGTCGTCTTCTTGCCTGCCCTGTGCTGGAGATGGGGGTTCCCTACTGCACTATCCAGGGGAAGGCTGGCTGGGGCAGCTAGTGCACAGGGAGACCTGCACCACCGTCACCTTCACACTGATTAACTCGGAAGACAAGGAGCTCTAGCTAAGCTAATGGAAGCACTCTGGATCAATGATAGAGACAGGTAAGGTGAGATCTGCCTCAACTGCAGAGGCAACATCCTGGGTTCAAGGATGATGCCTTGTATTGCCAAGCTGGATGGGCAAAGGCTAAAGAACTGACCACCAAATTGGGCTAAGTGTACACTGTTGAGTTTTCTGTACATAAAAGTAATAAAACCTCTCCTTTACCAAAAACTTACTATCTTGATAACAAGATGAGATTTTTATTAAGGTTTTTTCCTAGATATATTGCATCATAAAGATAGACATATAAATCAATAGGATAGAATTGAAAGTCTAGAAATAAATTTATATATTTATGGCCAGTTAAATTTAGACAAAATTGTCAAAGAAATTCAATGGTGGTGAGGGGATCATCTTTTCAACAGATGTTTCTGAGACAATTTGATGTTCACATGTGAGAACATAGATTTAGACTTTTACCTCACATCATACACAAAAATTAACTTTAAAGAGTTGATTAACTGAAATCCATCAAAAGTAAAACTTTGTGTTTAAAAAGACACCATTAAGAAACTAAAAGTAGCCACAGACTGGGAGGAAATATTTACAAATCATATATCTGATAAATGACTTATACCCAGAATATATTAAAAACTTTTACAAAGGTCAGAGACAACCCAATAAGAATACAAATAACCCAATTTTAAAAAAACCAGCAAAATTTCTATAATAAAAAAATAGGCAAATGATATTGGTAGACATGTTACTGAAGAAGATATAGGAATAGCCAAGAAGCAAATGAAAACATGTTCAAGATTATTATTTATGAGAAAAATGCAAATTAAAACTCATTCACATCTGCCAGGATAACACTACAATGAAAAGGACAATAAAATAACAAAGGTTTGTGATACTATGGAGGGACTGGAAACCTCACGTGATATTGTTATTTATAATAAAAAATATCTGTATTTGGTCTTCGTCCCATTTTTGGCACAGTTCCTAAATCCTTTTGAATTTCCTAAGTGACAATAGCAGCAAAGGTGTCTTTTGTTATGTGAATGAGGTGAGTCAAAGGATGATTGCTGGTTACCAGGAGAGCCAACCATGTGATACCCATATGATCTCTGGGGAATGGGGAGGAGCTGGTGATTGAATTCAATCATCAATGACCAATGATTCAATCAATCATGTCTATGTAATGAAGCCTCCATAAACATCAAGAGAGTTTTCAAGTTGGCGAACACTTGGAGATTTGGGGAGAGGGTATAGAAGCTCTGAACCCTTTCTCTAACCTTGCCCTATGCATCTCTTCCATCTGGCTTGTTCCTGAGTTATGCCCCTTTAGAATGAACCAGTAATCTAGTAAATAAAAAGTTCCTCAGAGTTCTGTGAGTCACTCTAGCAAATTAATTGAACCTGGCTGGGGAGTATGTAGAACCTCTGATTTATAACCATTCAGCCAGAAGCCCAGGTGACAACCTGGGTTTGCAATTGGCAGCTGAAGGGCATGTATATGTGTTGGGGAAGTTGCATGGGGACCGTCTTGTAGTACTTAACCTGTGGGATCTGACCCTATGTCTAGGGAGATAGTGTCAGAATTGAGTTGAGTTGTAGAACAGCCAGTTAGTAACTGAGAATTGCTTGGTGGTGAGGCAAAACTACACCCCCTCCATATGTTGGAATTAGGTGACCAGAATTTAGACTCATACACTGCTGGTGGAAATGTAAAATAATGTAGCCTTTAAAAAACAGTTTGGGCCCTGGCCGGATAACTCAGTTGGTTAGAGAACCTAGTTTGATCCCCTGTCAGGGCACATGCAGAAACAGATAAGTGTTCCTCTCTCTCTCTCTCTTCCTCTCTCTCTCAAACCAATTTTTAAAAAAAAGTTTGGCAGATCATCAGAAAGTTTAATATAAAGATAAATGAAAACATATGTCCATAAAAACATTTGTATATGAATACTCATAGCAGTAACATTCATAGTAAGCCCAAAATGGAAGCAATCAAATATCCATCAACTGATGAAATGCTTGAACAAAATGTGAAAATGTGGTCTATTCTTACAATGAAATGTTATTTGTCCCTAGTATGACAAAGCGTTACAAAGTACTAATACAGGCTGCAAGATAGCATCTCAGAAGCCTGCTAAATGAAAGAAGCCAGACAGAAGAGATCACATATTATAAGATTCTATTTACCTGAAATGTATCTAAAAGGCAGATTATAGAGACAGGGAGTGATTAGCTGTTGTGCTGGGCTGGGGAGTGGGAAAGAGGCGTCAATGCAAGTGCACAGGAAGGATCTTCTGGGGGTGATGAAATGTTCTAAAATTGAATCGTGGTGATGGCTACACAATTCTGGAAGCTGCTAAAAGTCTTTGAATTTTATACTTATGGGTAAAATTTATGATAGCAAATGGCATCTTAGTAAAGCTGTTCAAAAATAGGAGGGTTTTTCATAGAAATTAATGATTTGCCTCTAAAATTTATATAAAATACAAAGGTCCTAGAATAGCAAAAAAATTTTGAAAGGAAAGAATGAAGCTGGAAACTTACATTACTTGACTTCGAGACTTGTATAAAGCCGCAGAAATCAAGAGGATGAGGTATTGGGACAAGACAGATATATAGATTAATGAGCTGAATAGAGACCAGGAGTGGATCCACACATACACAAACAACTGATGCCGGCAAAGACGCCAAGGCAGTTCAACAAATGGTGCTGGAACCGTCCATGGGTGTGGTAGGCAGAAAATTCACACATATTTTATGATTCCATATTTTAAGTAAAATGCAAATAATAACAATTAGAAAGCAGATCAGTAGTGCCCTGAGCCAGGAGTGATGAAGAGTGACTGCAAAGGGGCATGAGGGGACATTTTGAGGGGATGGCAATGTTCTCTGTCTTGACTGTGGTGGAGGTTGCACAGTATTTTTTCTTTTTAAAAAAAATTTTAAGTGAGAGGAGGGGAGATAGTGAGACAGACTCTCGCATGCATCCCAACCGGGATCCACCCTGCAACTCTTGTCTGGGACCAATGCTCGAATCAATCAAGCAGTTTTTAGCGTCTGAGACCAACACTTGGACCTACCAAGCTACTCTCAGCAACTGGCCTGACGCTCAAACCAGCCAAGTCACTGGCTGCAGGAGTGAAAGAGTAAGAGAAGGGGGAGAGGGAGAGGGAGAGAAGCAGATGGTCACTTCTTATGTGTGTCCTGACCAGAAATCAAACCTGGGACGTCGATATGACAGGGTGACACTCTATCCACTGAGCCAACCAGCCAGGGCCAAGGATGCACATTTTTCAAAACTTATGAAACAGTATAATTAAAATAACTATATTTTACTTTATGTAAATTATGTTTTAAGAAAGTTGATTAAAATATGGCTTTGAAATGTCAAATAATAAAAGGAAGGTCATAAAATACACTGGGGAACAATTTTTTTTTCATGAGGTTTTAGAACTGTTTCTATATATTTCTGCATCACTGATTCGAAATCTGAAAGTCATTTCTTGGTGCATGCTCCAGTTTTTATGCAATTTTAATTTCTTTTTGTTACAGTTAATGGCATGCATTGGTTTTTAAATTGGAGTTAAAGGGCAGTGACTCTTGGACTGAACAGAGAACCACAAGGCAATTAATGCTTTACAAACATCACTTTTACATAATTGTAGTTGTTTTTAAATGTAAACAATTATTAGCTGATAAAAACACCCTCTTATTTTGTCTTAAGATTGAATCATGGCTTCATTGAGTAGGCGTAAATGTAAGAATAGTCCTGACACCTTCTGTTATATATGTGGCTGTTACACACTTCAACGTCAAAGGCGCAGTATTTCATCATTTGTGACACGTGCATATGTTGCCTATTTTCAAGTTCCCCTTGGCGATCAAGACAAGAATTGGGCTCCTCATATTGTGTGTCATAATTGTGAGGAAATGCTTCATGACTGGACAAAAGGAAAACAGAAAGGAATGCCTTTTGGTATTCCTGTGGTTTGGAGTGAACCTAAGGACCACAGCAGTGACTGTTATTTCTGTCTGATCCATACAAAGAGCATCAGCAAGAAAAAATGGCATATGATCTCATATCCTAATATTCCTTCAGCAATACGACCTATCCCACACTCTGAGACACTCCTGGTTCCAGTTTTCAATGGTTTTTTTCTTCTAAGGACAAAGAAAGTGAACATGGTGATCAAGTGTATTTTGATAAGATGCATGAGAAAATGGTTGTAGAATCTTAAGGGTCTTCTTCTGATGCCAAGCAGTGATTAACCCCTCAGCAGTTTAGCCAACCCGAATTGAAGGACTTAGTAAGAACGACATAAAAATTGTCCTTGACTTTCTGAAGTATGAGGAGCATAACTGGATCATTTGTGTGGATCTTAAAATGGTAAATTTCCTGCTAGAACAACAGAGAAGTTTCACGAAGTATCCTTGCTTTCTGTGTTTGTGGGACAGCTGATCTCGAGAGAAACACTGGACACAAAAGGAGTGGTCGAAACATGAAGCTCTGGAAGTAGGGATGCAAAATATTGTGAATGAACCTGTAGTTAATTGAGACAGGATCATTTTCCCCCCACTTCACATCAAACTTGGCTTAATGAAGCAGTTTGTTCAGGCTTTGAATAGAGAAAGTGAATGCTTTCAACACATTATTTCTGTTTTTCCTGCCTTGTTTTTTGAGAAGATATAAGCAGGTGTATTCGATGGACCTCAAGTTTGAACCCTCATATGTGACGAAGAATTTGCCAGACAGATGAATAAGGAGGAGAAAGCAGCATGGCAGTCTTTTGTGGCAGTTACAAAGAACTTCCTTGGCAACAAAAAAGCAAAAAACTATAAACTTCTGGTTCAAAGGATGCTGTTGGCTTTCCGCGACATTGGATGTAACATGAGCGTTAAGATTCACTTCCTGAACAGTCACCATGATAATTTCCTCCCAAATCTTGGAGTTGTTAGTGATGAGCAGACTACTGCTGGAGCATCAAACGACATTGTCCTCAACAAGTACACAAACGCAAAAGCTACAAACGCAAATTTTTGCCTGAATAGAATTTAAATAAGTTTTGCACAAATTTTATGATTAAAATAGTGTTTTACTATGTTCTGTTTCAAAATTGTAGACAAATTCTGATGCAATAATATCTTTTAGTGTATTAGTGTATTTACTGCATTATATAAATTATTATATTTTCACAAAGATGATGCCCAAGAAGACATTCTACTTCATTATGTTAAACTAAATGTTGAAAATTTTACAATAAGATGAAAACCTAAAATCTTGAATTGCAAAGAAACTGTAGCTTACAGAGAAAATCTAATGTCATATTTGAGATCAGCACACTCGAATTAGGTAAGAACAAGTGTTTTTGTGGATGCAACAAAAATTTTGTTCCCCAGTGATATTGATCTTAATTGAATAGGAGCACTGAATCAAGGTCTTTGAGAAATACAGGAGAGACACAGAAATACAGGGTCCACCACCTACCGTGAGCTACGACTTCCTGAAACAGGCCGAAATCTCCGCTGAAGAGGTGTAGGCTTGACATCAGGAAGACATTCTAAGGAGTAACATAGAAGAAGAATTGATACTGGAGTTACAAGGGTTAGTGGTTGTCTTAGGCAACTTGTACCCTATATAGGAATTGCCATTATAGAATATTTTTTTAACATCTTTTTTTAATTGATTGATTTTAAAGAGTCAGAAAGAGGAAGGGAGAGAGGGAGAAAGAAAGAGAGAAAGAGAGAGAAACATTTATTTTTTGTTACACTTAGTTGTGTATTTATTGGTTGCTTCCCGTGTGTGTCCTGACTGGGGATTGAATCTGCAATTTTAGTGTTTCAGGATGACGCTTCAAACAACTGAGCTAACTGGCCAGGCCCAAGAATCACTGTTATAGAATCTTCTATAATTTATCACAGAGAGTCTGCTTGTAGATAACACCTACAAAGCAAATCCATTTTTAGACTATTTCACTTGTTGAAAAAATTTCTTGTTATTATTAAACTGGACATGTCTCTCCTAGTAACTTTTATTTTGGGGCTTTTGTTACCAATTTCAGGTTTTACTGGTATAAGCAAAAGCCACGTGGGAGAGTGTGCCTCTCCTGAAAGTCATGCAAGGGCACAAAAGATATCCATATACATGGTAGTCAGAGAATACTGAAGAAAGTCCCTAATAAGAGCCCCTACGAGTGCTTGCATAGTTCCTGCCACTAGTCAGGGTACAGGACTGTCCCCCAAATGCCATGACTTCAACTTTCTACATTTTTTACAATTCTGCACTTTGACTAAGAGGCTTTGCCCTATATTTATGGTGCCCACACTAATTTACTATATATAGTGAGAGAAAATCTTGGTGTTCAGCTGTGTTCCCTGGATTTGACAGCAGGGATGCAAACATCAGATTGATTCTAGGAAAGTTACAAGTAGACCATTCATATTACTCAATTCATAGTGTCACACATGCACATGAGGATGAAGTACCTGTGGCAAGTACTATTAGCTGTCACCCAACAGCTAGTTCTTTCTTTCTGCTCTGACATGCAGCTGTGTAAGCATAGAACACGGCAGTGCCAACCATCTTGTGATCATGGAGGACAAGCCAAGAAAACTGCAGAAGGTTGAAGAAGAACCTGATATCATTGATTTTCTGAATTAATCAACCCTGAAAACTCTCACCTCTATACTCTTTGTAAGTGAAATAAATTCTGTTTCACTAAAGCAACTTAAAGTTAGGTGTTGCGTTTCAGTCTCCTTCTCTGGATAGATTCTTGAAACTAATACAATTTCCAAAGCCACCCTAAGATGCAGATCCTAGACTGAGACTAGACATACACCTTTTAGCTCTCTTAATATTTAGGGAGTAGGTAGCCAGCCTCTGGATGGGCCCCACTGACCCTTGGCTCCTGGTATTTAGGTCCTTGGCTAGTCTCTCTCTGTATTGAATCAGGGCTGATCACTACGACAGATAGAGCATGGTAGCTGTGATGTTGGATCAGAAAAACATTGGAGCTTCTTGGTTTACTTGGCCTCTTGGTTTACTTACTCTGGTGTAAGCCGGCTGCCATGTTGTGAGGACACCCAAGCAGCCCCACAGAGAGACCCTGTGGAGAAGAATGGAGGCTTCTCACCAGTAGCCATCACCACTTTGTCAGGCATGTGAGCAAAGCAGGTCCCCCAGCCCCAGCTAAGTCTTTAGATGACCTCAACTCTGGCTAACTCTGGTTTACCTTATGAGAAACCATGAACCGAAACACCTGGCCAAACCATTCTTGATTTCTTGACACACAGAAACTAGGAGAGATAATACCTTTTTTGCTGTTGTGGTTTCCAAGCAGTAAGTTTGGGGCTGATTTGGTACACAGACATACTGTGTAGATTACGAATACAGACAGAACGTCTTTTTATGTTAGGACCCCAATTCTTCTGCTCAGTGACTTGGTCACAACTGCTTTTCTTGCTAGTACTCAAAGCTCCACTTGACAATTTGCTAAATTTCACCCACAAATTACTTAAACTGAGGTTTTGCTTCTCTTTGTATTCAGCTCATAAGTTCTGATGCTCTAAGTTGTCCCTGTTTTAAAAACAACTGTTACCCATTCTTCACCCATTCCTTCCCCTCTCCATGTTTCTGTCTTTTAGTCTTTACTCTAAAAGCATTAAGAGCTTCAAAACCAGTTCCTCATAGCATTAAATCACTCCAGGTAGGAGTCAGCAAAGTATATGCCGCTGGCCAAATCTGACCTTCTGCCTGTTTTTGTAGACAGAGTTTTATTGAAACACAGCCATGCATACTGTCTACATACAGTCTATGTCTACTTTTACATTACAGAGTTGAGTAGTTGTAACAGAAACCACATGGTTCACAAAGCCTAAAATATATACTGTTTCGTACTTTACAGTAAAGTTTGCAACCCAACTTAGGGTTTCTAATGTCCTATACTATGTGCCTCTCTTTCCAGAGCTTCTGTGTTGCAAAACTCCAGGGAAGAACCAGTCACAGCGTATCTTCAGGAGGCAGTGATCACCTTCACAGTCTGTTGCTCTCAGGTTCTGGTCTTCTGCATTGTATACATCAGTACATCCCAGCCCAGTCCACTTCAGTTTTTCTGTTTTGTTTATACTATAGCCCTCAATCCCCATGTAAAGTTGTGGGGTGGGGGAATGGATCTATTATTTCCTTCTTCCTTCCTTCCTTCCTTCCTTCCTTCCTTCCTTCCTTCCTTCCTTCCTTCCTTCCTTCCTTCCCCTTCCCTTCTCCTTCTCTTCCCTTCCCTTCTCCTTCTCTTCCCTTCCCTTCTCCTTCTCTTTCCTTCCCCTTCCCCTTCCCCTTCCCCTTCCCCCTTCCCCTTCCCCCTTCCCTTCTCTTCCCTTCCCTTCCCTTCCCTTCCCTTCCCTTCCCTTCCCTTCCCTTCCCTTCCCTTCCCTTCCCTTCCCTTCCTTCCTTTCCCTTCCCTTCCCTTCCCTTCCCTTCCCTTCCCTTCCCTTCCCTTCCCTTCCCTTCCCTTCCCTTCCCTTCCTTTCCCTCTCCTTTCCTTTCAGTCTCTCTAGTAAGGATGTGTGAAATGGCAAAAACATTTTAATTCATTAAAAAACCATGTAAGGAGATGGGAAAATTTTGTCCTGGAAGTGCATATATGTGCACACACACACACACACACACACACACACACACACACACACACACACCAAACAAAGCCAAGTAAGTTTGGCATGGAGATGTGATACCCGGGCTATAATCACAGAGCATGTCTCAGCTCTGGCCCTGCACAGAGGAAGAGGAACAAGAGTAATTCCAGCTATTACAGGCGCCTGGCTACCAAATAAAACACTGCTGTAAATTGTATATAATCAGTGAGGAAGACTTTTATTTCTCCGTGGTTACAGATGGGACTTTTCCTTCCTCTCGTCTAGGAGGAAAGGAACAGGGTTAGGTCAGTCTGGGGGAGTTTCACTTAGCGGAGTTGACCATAACTCTCTCTGGATCCGAAGAGGGCCCATATTCAGGACCTGTGTAAACAGAGATTCTTCAGTCTCTTTTCTTATACCAAAATGTTCCTTCTTACCACACAATTTCTGTCTTTAGAACAAGCCATATCAACCGTAAGGGGGTGGAAATTCTCAGATGCTTGAAAGGGATAGATACAGAATATGAATTCTTGGCTGTCCTGTAACACTTGTGCAACTCTATCCACATAGTCTCCGCCCTCAGGAAGCTCATGGTTTTGTAGGTGAGACCAACTGCTTTAGGAAAATGCTGAGTTACAAATTAGTGGACCCTTTAGAAGCACAGGGGTGAGAAATCATTAGACACTACATACATTTTTTCTGTTCCTTCTAGCTTAAGCTTTTAGACGTGAACCTTCCAAGGGTGACTGGTGATCTCCTACAGGTGGTGATAGCAGTAGTTGGAGATTAGAGTGCCCCTACTTATTCCCACAGGACGGTCCTTCAACAGATTTTCTCTCAGCCCCACACTGCATAGGACACCAGGAAAGTGAAGAGAGTAGTATAGCCACTCTCACTGGGGACATAGTTTTCTGAATGGAGAAAAGAATTGCATACACAAAGCAATTAGAAAACTAGACAGAAGAAAATACATTTCTTGACTTACAGAACAGAGAACAGAGAGCTCTCAAGTGGAGAAACATGGTATGAAAGTCAGGGAAGATGGAGCTAAGCTGTGTGGGAGTGGGATGGGTGGAGAGGAGAGGGCGGGGCTTGGCAGGACCACAGAAGTACCCTCCATCCCACAGACTAGAAGTCATTCAGTCCACCCTGACTTAGCCTTCCTTCCGTCTTCCCTTTGTGCTTTTTTTTTCATTTAACATTTGACACTATTTTCTATATTTTGTTCTGAGTTTACCATCTATCTGTGTCAGCTGATATTTCTCACAATATTTTATCAGTTACTCTTTGCTATCATTTTTCTATTTCCGTGATGTTTCCATTATGTAATCTGGTTATTTCTCAATCTCTTTTTATTTCCTGTCATCTATCTATCATCTGTCTATCTATCTATCTATCTATCTATCTATCTATCTATCTATCTATCTATTATCTATCTATCATCTATCTATCATCTATCTATCATCCATCATCTATCTATCATCTATCTATCTATCTATCTATCTATCACCTCTATCATCTATTGTTAATCAAATTATCTATTTCTCTATCCCTACATATCTCTATCTGCTTTTATTTTACTTTCCCCTTCATATGTAAATGGTTGTTTTCCTTAAGTCTTTCATTCTTAATCTTTCCTCTTTTCTTCTTCATTCCTTTCCTCTTTTACCACCCTTATGTCCACCCAATAGTTCTCTCCCTTCACGGGGCAATACTCCTTCCTCTCCAACTATTTGTTCTCCTCTCATTAATTAATAATTACAAGCAAACACTTATATAAGCACCTCTCATGTGCCAGGCAGTGTTATGTCTGTTTTAAATATGTTCATTTATTTAATCCTCTGCACAAAACTGTGAGATAGTTGATTCTCATTACCCCCCATTTTGAGGAAACCTAGGTATGGGGAAGTTAAGGGACATGTCCTGGGTCCTACAGCTAATCACAGGGGCAAGACAGTTCGTCTCCAGAATCTGTGCTATTAACCACTGTGTAATCCTACGTCTCAAGCAGGTCCACAGTACTTCAGCTTCTTTAAATGTGACTCTAAGGCTGCCGAGCTGGTGGTCAATGCTGTCTCCATCATTACTGATGCTCCCCACCTACCCAGATGGGCCAAATCCCAGGAGAATAGCATACAGAATAGAATGCTTAGGTGAGAGGTTCTTCTGGTTGTTGGTCCATCTGAAATTGATATGCTCAGTATGCCATGCTTGGGTGCAAGAGTCTTTTTTTCTTTTTTTTTATTTTGCAGATTGGGGGTGGGCGCCTGGAGCCCTGGAGCTCTGCGGCTTGGGGTCGAGCTTCCAAGAGGAAGCGTGGCCACCTCCACTCCTCTCAGGACCAGAAGCCACTGGCTCTTCAGAGTTTTAAGGAAGCTTCCTCCCTGTTCTGTTCTCTCTCTCAGCTTCAGGTCCCATTGTCCCCAAAGCATCTCTTTTCTCCCCTCCCACAACATTGTCCCAACATGGAGGGACAATCCATCTGTTTCAGGATTCTTAAAACAGAAGTTAGGAAGGGTGGTTGTCCCTCGCAACTTGCTGTTAGCCTAGCTCCTAAACCGCTTATGTTGGGGAACACAAATGTCTGCTGCCTTCTCGGAAGGAGGGAGGTAAAGTACAAGGAGAAAAAGATCATGATCTCAACAAATCATCCTGCCACAAATCCCATTCCCATGGATGAAGTGAGAAGACCAGAGACAGGAGGTACCGTTATACCCGATTCCTGTCTGGGTGTCCAAGCCTCTGACCCTCTCACCTTGCCTCTGTGTCCAATTTCTTTCCACATGATCATTCCTGCTTTTGTAGTTGGGATAATATGCTTGAAATGCAATTTTATCCCATGAAATCTCTGTTCAGAAGTATTCAAACCCACATTGTCTGTTCTGGTGTTAGAACACAGTGATGCTTGCATAACTTTGTGAATATACTAAAAAGCACTGAATTTTGAACTTGAAAAGAATGGGCTTTATGGTCTGTGAATTTTATGGCTCAGTTAAAAAAAAAAAAAAGGACGGTAGCCTGACCAGGCGGTGGGACAGTGGATAGAGCATCTGACTGGGATGTGGAGAACTCAGGTTCGAAATCCCGAGGTCATCAGCTTGAGCACAGGCTCATCTGGTTTGAGCAGGGCTCACCAGCTTGAGCCCAAGGTTGCTGGCTTGAGCAAGGGGTCACTCAGTCTGCTGTAGTCCCCCGGCACATATGAGAAAGCAATCGATGAACAACTAAGGAGCTACAATAAAGAATTGATGCTTCTCATCTCTTTCCCTTCCTGTCTGTCTGTCTCTATCTGTTCCTCTCTCTGTCTCCCTCTGTCCTTGTCACACACACACACAAAAAGAGGGTATTTTTATCTCTCTCCTGGCAATTAAATGCCTGATTTTCAAGATCTTCTACCATAAACTCTCCATTTTTTCTCCAGCCTTATTTTCCTCTTCTCTTTTCTCTTTTACACTCTTCAAACTGAATTTCCACACCTCTGGTCATGTTTTCCCTCTAAAATCCTTTTCTCTTTCTATTCATTAATTTCCATCCTAAAAGTTTCCAGTTCAAGTCCCACCTCCTTGGTGGAACATCCTGTGACAGCTTTAGCTTGTACTGATACCTTCCACGCTAAGCTCCTTGATGTTATAAATTCCTACGTTGGCACATGTTCTAGGAGGCTGACAGTTCCTTGAGTGAACTTTCCATTTTTGTGACTCAACCTCCCACACTGTGCCCGGCATTGCGTAGAAACTTTTAAAAGTGACTGAGTGAATAAATAAATGCATTTTGCCAATCTCTGGATGGTTCACACACGTGTGTTCTTTCCGCTAGATTGCAAGGTCTTTCAGGAAAGGCCAAGGTCTGTACCTGATATTTAGTGCTAGTTCAGAACAGGACACATGGCTGACTTTTCTGCTACTCAATTACCTAATGGCTTAGCAGAGAAAGTTGCCCTTTTCCAACTTTATTGGTGATGGGTTGGAAAGGGAGGACACTGAATAGGCAGGGAGAGTCCCCAGGATGCCTGGCTGAATGATGGTTGCTCCACCCTTAACCACAGATGGTTCATTGTCCGCTGCCTTTGGCATCTACAACAGCCTTTGGAAAGAGATGTAGTAATTTCCCCCTCAGGGCTTATTTTTAAAATCGGTGGCTCAGAATGCTTGTCGGAAGTGGGGTCAGACAGCTCTGAGCTGCCTGGTGGATGGAATGGGTGCTGCCCGAGAGAAGATTCAGTGGTTGGTACTTCATTTTGGACCTCTACTTCCCCGGAAGAAGCCAGGCTGAAGAAAAGCGCTTCCATGCAGATACAACCATGCTGTCAGGCAGTGTTTTCCCAGGTATAAAGTTTTTAAGACTACGGCTGGGCCAGCCAGAGAGCTACCAGCCTTCCATTCACTCAGTGGAAAAAATAAAAGTTTATCGAGTGCTTATATGTTCCAAGTACTCTGCTAGGCACTAGGAATTCAAGTGTGAACATGAAATAGTTTCTGCTCTCCAAAGCTTATAGACAAATGGGAGAAGACAGACAAGTAAACAGGTAAATACATTTGTAGGTAAATACATTAGTGTGGTAAGTGCAACAGTGGAGGTAAAGAAATAGGGAATCCAAGGAAAGAGTCTCTGAATCCAGGTTGAGATAGACCTAGTGATGAACTAAATAAAGGCAGCGAGACAAAGGAGAAAGGCATTTCTAACAGGCAGTAGACTGTGCAATATTCAAGAGATGTAAAAAAAAAAAAAAAAAAAAAAAGAGGAAGTGTGAGAGAGATGGGTTATGTGACAAAGTTCCCTTTTGGAATTTTTCTAAGATAAGGAAGAAGCAGACATGACCTGACAACCCTTTTAGTACAATTTGACTTCTTATTTACTTGAACGCATCATCAATTTTTTTTTCTTTAGCGAGAGAGAAAGAGAGAGAGAGAGAGAGAGAAGAAGAGAGAGAGTGACAGACAGGGACAGACAAACAGGAAGGGAGAGAGATAAGCATCAACTCGTAGTTGTGGCACCTTAGTTGTCCATTGATTGCTTTCTCATATGTGCCTTGACTGGTGGGCTCCAGCAGAGCCAGTGACCACCTTGCTCAAGCCAGTGACCTTGGGTTCAAGACAGTGATCATGGGATCATGTCTATGATCCTACGCTCCAGCTGATGACCCCACACTCAAGCTGATGAGTCCACACTCAAGCCGGTGACCATGTTTCAAACCTGGGTCCTCAGCATTCCAGGTTGACGCTCTATCCACTGAGCCTCCACTTGCTCAGCATTTCTTGTCTCAGTATTTTTGTTTGTTGGCTTGTTTTCATAGTATTAAAAACTCAGTATTACTACTTCAGTGGAGTGTAGAAAACTCATCCCCATATAAAAGACCCCTTTACTCTCCTTCCTTTATTTTGTAGTTGTTTTGTGTATTCTATCTGCATACATTGAAAACCGCATTAAACTATGTTATAATTTTTGCCTTCAACTGTAAAATATGCTTTAGAGAACTGAAGAGAAAAACAGTCCATTATATTTACTCAGACATTTACCATGTCTGTTGCTCTTCCTTCATTCCTGATATTCCAAATTTCCTCCACAAAGATATTTTCATAATGTCTGAATAACTTCCTTTAGCAATAATTTTAAAGCATGGCTATGGTAATAAATTCTCTTAGTCTTTCTTCATCAGAGAATGTCTTTATTTCATCTTCATTCATAAATATATTTCCATTATATTTGATATAGAATTTTGGGTTGACGGTCTTCTTTTAGCACTTTAGTTGTTCCACTTTCTTTTTGACTTCCGCCATTTCTTATGAGAAATCTGCTGTCATTCAAATTGCTGTTCCCTTATAGGTAACGCATTAGTTTTCTCTAGCTGCTTTCCAGAATTTTTTTCTTTTGTTTCTAGTTTTCAGCAGTTTGAACATAATTGGTCTGGCTGTAGATTTCATGGAGTGTATTTTCTTTTAGATTTGTTGAACTTCTTGAGTCTATTAGTTTATATCACTCAATAAATTTGTATCCATTCCATGATTTTCTCCTGTTGGGACTCCAGTGACATCATTGTCAGACCTTTTTGTATTTTCCCACGGGCCTCTGAGGCTCAGATCAATGTGTTTTCATTCTTTTTTCTCTGTGTTGTTCAACATGGAGAATTTCTATTGATATATCTACATTCATTGGCTCTTTTCTTTGTCATCTCCATTCTGCTTCTGATCATAGCTAGTAAAATTTTTTTACTTTGGTGATTGCATTTTTTATCTGTAAAATTTCTGTGTAGTTCTTCTTTATATGCAGTCCTCTAAGAATTCTTTTTATTTATTTCAAGAAATTTTTAGTGTTCTAGACTGAAATCTGGGGTTTTAGTTTCTCCACTGGGTGTGCACTTTCTGAAACTATTTTGTTTATTTATTTGTTTTATTTCCTCAGTCTGGAAAAACATCTTCCTCAACTCTTCATCTAGTAATTACAGTTAATTTTTTAGGTTTCACCTCAAATCTCATTTACTCCTAAAAACCTCCCTTATGCTCATATAAATTATTATTTCCTTATGCTCATATTATTGTTATTTCCTTATAGGAGCCACCATGGTTTATAATTATATATGTGTTTGTTTATTGATTTAATATATCTCTCCTACTAGGCAGAAGATGGGATTATATCTGTCCTGTTTACCACCATGTAAATTTCTAGTATCTAAAACAGTGTATGACATACAACAGATATTCAATAATATTTATTTAATGGATAATTCTACCTTCCATCTACCTACCCACCCACCCATGTCCTGCCCCATCTCTCAAAAGATATGAATATCCTCATATCCAAATATGGCCCTGACTCTCAAGGGTCAAATTAAATCTTACTTTTTTGTAACTTTATAATTTATAAAGCATTCTCACATCTCATTTTTTTCTTGCCTGAAGTAGAGAGGAAAATGGTGTTAATCATACTATATAGTCAAGTAAACCGAAAGTCAAAGAAATAAAACAATTTGTCCAAGGTCACAGCTAGTTAGTAATGGAAGTGATGGGTAATGCTGGTAATAGGAGTGAGGCAAGTGATTTTCCTAGGGAGCAAAATTTAAGGAGGAACTTGTTCTCAGGGTTGCGAACATTGGCTCAATCCTGAAAGTATGTGCCTTTTAAAATGTCATAGTCTTGGCATCTCATTTGCCTCATTAGGCTTGGCCTTGCTGATGGGTCAGTTAAGATCAGACTCCAATTAAGATCTGATCTCCTTTGATACTTTGGCAGAGAGCTCTAAACAAATGTAACCACGTATGCATTCAGATGTCACCTTCAAACAGTGTTATGATGAGTTTTGGAGTCACAGATATCTGGCTCTGAGTTTTAACTCCTCTCTATTAACTGTATTGCCTTGGGCAAATTACTTTTCCTTAGATACAAAATGGACACAATGTGTGTTTCATAGGCTTCCTGTGAAGATTAAAATGATATAATGTAGCCTGACCAGGCGGTGGCGCAGTGGATGAAATGTCTGACTGGGATGCGGAAGGACCCAGGTTTGAGACCTCGGGGTTGCCAGCTTGAGCGTGGGCTCATCTGGCTTGAGCAAAAAGCTCACTAGCATGGACCCAAAGGTCACTGGCTCGAGCGGGGGGTTACTCAGTCTGCTGAAGGCCCGCGGTCATGGCACATATGAGAAAGCAATCAATGAACAACTAAGGTGTCGCAATGAAAAACTGATGATTGATGCTTCTCATCTCTCTCTGTTCCTGTCTGTCTGTCTATATCTATCCTTCTATCTGACTCTCTCTGTCCCTGTAAAAAAGAAAAAATGATATAATGTAGGCATAAAAATCTGGAGGTTGCCCTTAATATTCATTCCACTCTATTTCTACAGATATAGAAACACCAGTTTTTAAGTGGACATGGCACACAAGAAAAAGGACTCTATTTCTCATCCTCTTTGAAGCTAGTTGTGAGCATATAACTATGTTATAATCAACTGGGTATGAGTGGTACTGATGTGTAGAAATTTTGGATTGTGTCCCATTCTCACTTTCCCCTTCTTGTTGACTGGAATGTAGACATAGTGACAGGATGTCTTGAATCATGAAATGATAGCAATACCTTAGTGATGACTGAACTGAAGATAGAATCTTGAAACCCTAACACCTATCCAAAACAGACCTGGCATTTTAGGTTGGACTTGAATTTAAAATTTAATTTTACCTTTACGAACCAACGTATTTTGAGACTTGGTCACAGAAGTTAAACTTACATCCTATATTTATGCAGTAGGTAAAGCAGCATAAGACTTAGAAGAGAGTATTTAATAATTGGTTAACATATAAGTAAGTATTCATCTGTATTTTTGTTAAAACCTCATTTATTAACAGAGAGAGAGTTTGAGCTCAATGAGTTTGCATGTGGGCGGGGGAATCCATACCACGAGTAAATTTAGAGTTCAAATTTATACCACACATGTGTTTTGGGAATTGCCAACTTTAATAAATTAACAGAAAATTTGGTCATAAGTCATGAATACCATTGGGTAGCTTAAAGGAAACATATATTAGACTTTTCTGGAGAAACATATCTTCAACTCAGGTTGTATAGACTTATTGCAAAGATTCAATGAAGGTAACCTCATAATAAAAAGTTACAAGGCAAACAAGAACACAGTTTACTGTGTATAAGAATGTGCAGACTCAGAAAATAAAAGATATTCCCAAGAACTTAAGATAATTAAGTGGTGTTAAATGCCTACAATAAGAACATGAAAAGGTCCTGATCGAGTAGTTCAGTTGGTGTGATTTTCAACCTTTGTTTCTCATGCACTCATAAACTAATTACTAAAGAAAAAGGGGCCCTGACCTCTTCTCCCTTAGTAACTAATTTATTTGTGCCATGAGATGAAAATGGTTGTATTTAGTCAGGGGCACTGACCTTAGTAATTAGTGTGTGTTTGTGCCATGGAAAAAAAAAGGTTGAAAATCACTGGAGAGTGTCATACCGATATGCCAAAGTTGCTGGTTCAATTTCTAGTCAGGGAACATCCAAGAATCAACCAATGAATACATAAATAAGTAGAATAATAAATCAAAGTTATTTTTCTCTCTAGATAAATTTTTTAAAAATTAATTGAAAAAACAAAGGAAAATAAAAGAGCTCAAAACAGCCAAATTTTACTCCTCAAGAAACTAGAAAAAGAAGGGCAAACAAAGCCCAAAGTTAGTATAAGGAAATAAAAATCAGAGTGAATATAAATGAAAAAGACTAACAATACAACAGAGCTCTTTAGGGTATAGAAATAATATTCCACTACATAATAAAGGGTATACATGACAAGTATTGCAAACATCATACCCAATGGTAAAAAGCTGAAAGCTTTTACTCTAAGACTGGAGCAAGACAAAGATATTCACTCTTGCAATTTTTATTGAAAATAGTACTAGAAGTCCTACTCAGAGCAACTGGGCAAGAAAAAGAAATAAAAGGTATCTAAATCAGAGAGTAAGAATTAAAATTGCTTTTATTTTCAGATGAGGTGGTATTATACATAGAAAACCATAAAAACTCCCTCAAATAATTGTTAGAACTAACTAAGTAAAATTTCAGGATACAAAATTGATATATAAAAATCAGTTGCATCTCTATACACAATTACATCTCTATACAAAAAACTATCAGAAAAAAACAATTAAGAAAACAATCTATTTACAATTTCATCAAAAGAATAAAATACCTAAGAATACATTTAACCAAAGAGGTGAAAGATCTCTACATTAAAAATTATAAGACACTGATGAAAGAAAAAAAGAAGACACAGATAAATGGAAAGATATTACATGCTCATAGGTTGAAAGAATTAACATTGTTAAAATGTCCTTTCTACTAAAAGCAATGTACAGATCAATGCAATCCCTATTAAAATTCCAATAGCATTTTTCACAGAAATAAAAAAAATAGTCCTAAAATTTGTGCAGACACAAGAGTCTCTAAATAGCAAAGCCATCTTGAGAAAGAAGAACAAAGCTGGAGGCATCACATTTCTTAACTTCAAACTATATTACAAAGCAATAGTAATCAAAACACTATAGCTTTGATATAAAAATAGACACATAGACCAATGGAAAAAAATAGCGAGCCCAGCATAGACTCATGCATAATTGGTCAATTATTTATGCCAAGAATATACACTGGGGAAAGAATAGTCTCTTCAGTAAACAGTGTTGGGAAAACTGGACAGCAACATGCAAAAGAATAAAACTGGATTCTTGTCTTACACCAATCATAAAAATCAATGCAAAATGTATTAAAGACTTGAATGTAACTCTCCTAGAAGAAAACATAGGGCATAAGGCCCTTGACATTGGTCTTGGCAATGAGTTTCTGGATTTGACACCAGAAGCAAAGTTAACAAACACAGAGATCAACAAATGAGATTAAATCAAACTACAAACCTTTAGAGCAGGGGTCCCCAAACTATGGCCTGCGGGCCGCATGCGGCCCCCTGAGGCCATTTATCAGGCCTCTGCCGCACTTCTGGAAGGGGCACCTCTTTCACTGGTGGTCAGCAAAGCGCGGCGTCGCTCACGTACAGTACTACTTCTGTTTTGTTTTTTTACTTTCAAATAAGATATTTTCAGTGTGCATAGGGATTTGTTCATAGTTTTTTTTTTTATATATATTCTGGCCCTCCAATGGTCTGAGGGACAATGAACTGGCCCCCTGTGTAAAAAGTCTGGGGACTCCTGCGTTAAAGTAAAGAAAATCATCAACAAAATGAAAAGGCTACCTACCAAATGGGAGAAAATATTTGTAAATCACATATCTGATTAGGGGTTAATATGCAAAAACCTAAATAACCTATACAGCTCAACAACAACAATAACAATCTGATTTTTAAAAATAAGTAGAGGACCAGAACAGATATTTTTCCAAAAAAGACATACAGCTGACTAACAGGTATATGAAGAGGTTCTCAACATCATTAATCATTAGGAAAATGCAAATTAAAACCACAATGGGAGATATCACCTCACAACTCTTAGAATGACTGTCATCAAAAAAACAAGAGATAATGTGTTGACAAAATGTGGAAAAAGGAAAGAAAGTCTATGCACTATTAGTGGGAATGCAAATTAGTACAGCCATTATGGAAAACAGTA
Organism: Saccopteryx leptura; assembly: GCF_036850995.1. Classification (NCBI taxonomy): domain Eukaryota; kingdom Metazoa; phylum Chordata; class Mammalia; order Chiroptera; family Emballonuridae; genus Saccopteryx; species Saccopteryx leptura. The sequence goes on from NC_089504.1 coordinate 115,859,149, forward strand.
TGGAGGTTCTTCAAAAATTAAAAATAGGACTACCGCCTGACCAGGTGGTGGCGCAGTGAATAGAGTGTCGGACTGGGATGCTGAGGATCCAGGTTTGAGACCCCGAGGTCACCAGCTTGAGCGTGGGCTCATCTGGTTTGAGCAAAAAGCTCACCAGCTTGGACCCTAGGTTGCTGGCTTGAGCAAGGGGTTACTTGGTCTGCTGAAGGCCCATGGTCAAAGCACATGTGAGAAAGCAATCAATGAACAACTAAGGAACCGCAACAAAAAACTAATGATTGATGTTTCTCATCTCTCTCTGTTTCTGTCTGTCTCTCCCTATCTATCCCTCTCTCTGACTCCTCTCTGTCTCTGTAAAAAAAAAAAAAAAAGGACTACCATAAAACCCAGGAATCCCATTTCTGGATATGTATTCAAAGGAAATGAAACACAATATTGAAGTGATATCTCTACTCCCATGCTCATTGCCACCCTATTCACTGTAGCCAAGATATGGAAAACTAAGTGTCCATCCACAGATGAATAAATAAAAAAATGTGCTATAAATTACATGAGCTATATAATAAATATATATAGTAATATAAGCATATATAGTAACATAGATATATTTCATTATATGTATGAATAATATATATATAATATATAGTAAATATATATTAATATATATACATACACACACAATGAAATATATTTCAGCCATGAGAAGGAAGGAAATCTGCTATTTGTATCAACATGGATGGATCTCGAAGGCATTATGCTAAATAAAATAAGGCAAACAGAAAAACACAAATACTGCAGCTTATCCATTATATGTAGAATCTTTACAAAAAAAAGTAAAACTCATAGAAACAGAGAGTAGAAAAGTGGTAGCCAGGGGGTTGAGGGAAATAGGGAAAAGTTGGTAACAGAGTATAAACTTTCAGCTATAAAATGAATAAGGCCTGAGGGTGTAATGTAAAACACGGTGACTATAGTTTATAATACTACTATGTAATTGAAATTCGCTAAGAGAGTATAACGTCAATGTTAACACCAAAAAATAAAAAAGATAATTTAATGGTCTAATAGAAATATGTAATAAATATATCTTTAATAAGTAAAGTCAAAGGAATATGAAATGTAAGAACAAGACACTATGAAAAGAAACCAGGCAGATTTAAAAAGAATTTCTAGAGAAAATAATGTAGAATTTCTAGATAAAAAAATATTGTGGTCCTTGACATTGAAGTGAAGAGGAATTGTAATAACTAAATAGCAAATTATTTATAGATACAAGTTAAGAGAAGCGGTGAATTGAAGATAGATAAAAGACACTGACTTAAAATGTAGCATAGACGGAGAGCATAGTTTAGAGACTAGGAAATTCCATTGAGGGAAAAGATTCAATCTTGATTTAACTCACATGGATGTGTCAACAGAAGGACACTAACAGATATTACATAGGTATGTATTTTTGTTGATGACCTAATCAACTTTCTTTTGGTCTCTTGCTGTTTTACATGAATACACCACATGTTCTCTTGCATTTAAGAGATTATTCCTTCAAGGTTAGATGTCTTTCCTGAATTAAATCTTTAAGAAGATCTTTCAGTATGCTGTTTGTTGAAAACTCTTTAACTTATGTTTGTGTGTATGGATGGCATGAATGATACCTTTAGTTGGGTATAAAATTTAAGTTGGTAATTATTTTCTCTTAGCACTTTGATAATGTTGCTGTTAAGAATTATGCTGTCTTTGAAACTGTCATTCAAATTTCTCTTTTCTTGACTAAAATTTTAAAAATATTTTTAAGGTTTTTATCTTTGTTTTGGGCATCCTGCAGTTTTACCATAAAAGGTCTTAATATAGATTTAATTTTGCTTTCCTTCTTGGATCTCAAACTGATAAATTATACTACATTAAAATTTAATACCTTTGTGAAAAGAATTAAAAGTGAAAAAAACAAACAAACTGGGAAAAGAGATGTGCAAGAATAACTTATAAAGATTTAATGTTCAGAGTGTAGAAAGAATGTCTATACATCAATATAAAAAAAGACAAGTGACCCAACAGAAACCATGAGCAAAGGATTCAGACAGTTCATGAAGAGGGAAATCAAAATGGTCAACACATATTTTCTGTGCTTCTCAACATCAACAGTAACAACAGAAATGTGAAACAAAACAACAGTGAGATGTTTTTTCATACCTACCAGGATGGCAAAAATTAAAATTTCTGAAAGTGCCTGCCTAGTTTATATGAAGAGATGAAGTGAAAGCTGTGTTCATATACTGCCATTCGAATGGGAATTTGGTACAACCACTTTACAGTTAAATTTGGAACTACTAAATTGCACTCATAGATATATAACCTAGAGAAACTCCAACCCATACGCATAGTATATTGTTGTAGCACAGAATAAAATGGCACAAAAATGAAAGTAACTTCATTGTTCATCATTAGAATAAATAAAGTAGGCATTAAGCATATAGTTCAGAGTATTCAAAAAATAATATACAGCAGTTACAATCATTGAAGTAGTTCTATCTATATCAACATGGTTAAATCTTAAAAGCATGATATTGAATTTTTAAAAAGCAAGTTGTTGAATGACACATAAAAATAATGCATTTGGGGCACATTTCAGTATGATACATTTTTTGGCTATACTATATAGATATGGATATATACTATACAGATATGCATTGAAAAAATAAACCCATGAGAATAAAGAACAAAAAAAGAATCAAAGAAGTGGTTACTGCTGAAGAGATAGAGTATGATACAATGATGACAAAAATACTTCCAGTTTTGCTCCCCATACTGTGTCCATGCTTTCTGCAGTGTGACTTTTGTAGTACTTCTCACCAGAATGTGGAGTCTATTCACACACTTCTTGAATATGGATGGCTTTGTGACCAGCTCTAACCAGTAGAATGTGGTGGAACTTATAGTGTGTCAACTCTGAGTCCAGGCTTCAAGAGCCATTGCATGGCATGGTTTCACTCTTTTCCAGCCCTGCTACCGCCATGTGAACAGTCTGGACGAGCTTCCTGGAGGGTGAGACTCAGTGAGGGAAAGTCCAGGTGTCCCAGCTGAGGTCTTCCTATTCCAGTCTATAGCCGGCCAACCTCCAACCAGGTTAGAGAGACTAGCCAAGATGATCAGAGCTGCCTACTTGACCTTATTGATCTGAAGACACGAAATGAGTCCAGGCAAGACCAGAGCTGTTGAGGTGACCCACAGTCATGAAGAATAACAAATGCTTGCTCTTTCAGCATTGTCCTAGAGTGGTTTGTTACTCAGAAATAGCTGATATACGGAGGGAGAATAGATGGGGAAGGGGCGAAAGAAAGAAGGGTTCAACTGTATCTCCGATGTTTCTCGCCTTAAAAAGGAGAAACTTGAAGCAAATGTAGCAAAATGTTAAACTTAGTAAATATAGGTAGTAGTAGATACATGAGTATTTGTTATATAATAGAGAGAATTTAGACAGAAGAGTAAATGCATCAATGTGATACACTGCACAAGATAGCCAAGATGATCCTTACCCCCTCACACACACAATAGACTAAGTAGACTAGTGATTCCTGAGTTCTAATCCTCTTCTCTCTTTTCCAGAACGTCTTCCCTGAACCTTCCTAGTGTTTGATGCTTTTGGCCAGCATTTAATTCCCTGGCTTCAGTCAGTCATTTGTAAGACAGCAAACATCTGATCAGTTCACTGACAAGATGATCACAAGACATGAAGCACTATAGGGGTTAATTCTCTATAGCTGCCACGTGGGGTGGCAGACTTTAAATTTCATAACTACTTCATACTATTGTTACATCTAAAACCTAGATTCACCTGACAAAAATGTGATAGTCCTTCCTGTTCCATCCAAATACAGGTTTAGTCACCTACCTTGTGACTTCCTACTGACATTCTAACCTGTCCCGTCCTTTGTATCTGAAGTTGTTGCTACCACGGGCACAGGTGACATTCTTTCTGCCAGGAGGATATGTGCCTGACCTACTAAGAGCGACGAGGGTTGCCAGAGGATACCCACTCAATGCCAGAGAAAGGCAGGGTAAGCCCCTTCTCCCCAGGGGCTCACATCCCTGTCGGCCCGTCACACTGCTCATGTTTCCGTCTCGACTTCCGCAGCATTCTGTGCACACCTTGTCCCACACGGAGTGGACACCGTAACATATGCTGGCCGGTACTGTGAGTTACAACTCAGGCAGGCTCTAAGAGACTTAGTATCCTTACCCTCTAGTGAAAGGAAGAAAAGAAGGAGAAGGTCAGACAGGAAGGAAGGGAGGAAGGAAGGGGAGACAGGAAGCAATGAGGGAAGGAAGGATAATAGTGGCAAATATTTATAGAACGACTCTATGCCAGGTAGTGTGTACTTTCTTATTTAATCCTTCCAACTACTCAGTGAGGTAGATACTATTACTAATTTTCCCTAGCTTACACATGAGGAAAATGCTTAGGAGAGTCAGGTAACATGCCTAATGTGACAAGCTACAGCGAGGAAACCAGGGAGGCCGCACTTGAACCAGCTTTGTTTAACTTGAGGGACTATGCTCCCCTCTGATGCTTTCCTATTCCTCTGAGTAGAGTTTTGAACATAGATGTTCTGATCCTAAGAAACCGGAGTTCATTACAAAGAAAGAAAAATAGAAGTATAGAAAGCAGGAGAGTAAAGGAGGGAGGGAGGGACCCACCCATACATTCTCCTCCTGAAGACGCCAGACCTACCCTGGGACAGCACGGTTTCTGCTTAATTCCTAAACATCTCCAGGAAGGATGTTTGCTTCTTTGGTAATGTGTTCCAGGTTTCACTGTCCATGTGCCAAAGGCAGCCAGATAGCTTCCTATGCTCTCTGGCCTGGGAGAGGAGACACACACACGGTTGATTCTTGTGCTGTAAACCCTGAATTAGCAGATACTGAGCCATTACTCCTCGGAGAAATTCAGGGTAGGTTCCTACAAGCCTCTTACCACATTTCACCAGCCAATGAATCTATAACTTTTTTTAAAAAAAACATGTGTTTCTGTTTAGAGATAGCCATTTATTAGATTGTTGACTCATTACTACAGAACTCATGACCAGCAGCACTCTGACTCATGCCCGGACAGAGCTTATCACACACGTATATTCCCCACGAGGCCCGTCACAGCCTTCTGGCCCTTAGGACACTAGACAGACAGCGCTGCGGCTCTACACTGGGGACTGTTTAAAATAATAAAATCACCAGCAAAAAGCAAAAAACGTGAAAACTGTGAGGATACCTGTTTATGTTAGGAGAGCTAAAGAAGGTCACCTTGCTCCTCTCAGCTGGGACCGTGTGTTAGGCAACTCAAATTTTTCACAACTCTGTGCACGTCCACCGATGATGCCCAAAGTGCTGCCAAAGGTCCTACGCAACTTGGGTTTGACGAAACTATTCCCTTCGTAGAGGACTATGTGCTTTTGTAAATGACTTTATTAATTTTGTAGTTACAAATACATTTTAGAAAGTAGGAAAATTTGCAAACAGAGTCCATGATTAATGAGTATTAACTATATAGAGCATAAAGTTTGGCAAGTCTTAGATATAGATTAGAAAGTCTAGTATATCTTAGATTTTAATATATCAGGAATCCTGTTTTCTTGTGAAAAAAAGAAAACAAACCCAGTAAGACAGCTATGGAGCATATCACAATAACTCAGTAATTCTAATCTTGTATACTGAACAGGACATCACCAACACCTTAGTCCTGCAGGGACCTCAGTACACCCAGCCATTCCCCTGCTTTGAGATTTTTGTCTCGATCATTAGAGGTTCTCAGCACCACAGATCACAGAAAAGCTTGCCAAGTCTTCTTACTTTAATCAAACAGTCCCTCAAATCTCATCACTTTGTCTAGTTTTCCGGAGGCTGAATCTTGCTTAGCAGTGTGCTTTAGTGCCTGGAAGAGACGCTGCAACACACCTGCTGTTTACTGGGTGGGTTTCCACCCAGTTGCTGCTTATGTGGTCCTCGTCTTGGCCCTCCCTCTGTAATGTGCTCTCACGTCAGTATTTCTGCTGTGCTCCCCAGCTTGCGATTCCTGGAATTAGTGGTCCTTAAGTATGTCATTGAGCTTTACAAAAAAATGGGATTTCTCCATTTCTCTAGGATGGGATCTCACAGGTTAAATAAAATGGTAAGATTTTGTTTCTGTAAATCTGCCTGGAATCATATTATGATAATTCTGTGATACTATGTATTGCTACTAACATTATCACTCAGCTCCAGAGACGTCTTTAACAAAAGACTATTGCTCAAATGTTTCAATTAGTTTAAGTAAGCTTTCAGAACATTTCAGGGAAATATGGGGAAGATAATACAAACATTGTTTGAGGGTTAAAGGTTAGAAAATCATTGATCTGAATGGCTCTACAGACATGGCATTTTGTTTAAAAAGGTTTTGTAAATTTATTATTTCAAAATTATGATAATGACTTTTACATTGCTGTAACTTTTAAGCAGAGCAGTTCAGTTTCATCTAAATGGGAAAACTACCCTGAAAAATTGCCCTGAGGATTCACTTTAATCTTTGTCCATTCTTTCAACTCAGCTCTGTTGATGTTTCTTAAGGCCTCTAGAAAGAAATGTTTCTGTACCTTCATCTTTTCTTTGTGGAACATTTTCTCTTCTTGTGAGAATTAGCCAGGACCCAACTGAAGTGATGCAAATGATAGTGTGTCCTGTGCCAGAAGAGATCTGCCAACCCCAGGCAAGTTGTTTCTGCTGAAATCCTTTTTCATGCATTTCTTCCATTCCAATCAGTGTCATGCTGAGAACAGCTGGTGCCACACTTCATCAATGGCAAGGTCACAGCCTTGCTGGGTTTGGTACTTTGACAACAGAAATAGGGGAAGGGGAGGAAAGAGCAGTACTGACGGGAGACCTCAGGCTCAATGCCCCCCACTGGATTTTAAAGGCATATGTTCAAGGTTTTGAGGATCACATTGTCATTTGTCTTGGGAAAACTTAATTGCTTATACAAATAGAAAAATTCATGCTCACTGATACTCTTCAACATTATTTGTGCCAAGGTCCAGCGTTCTCTCTACCCTTACCCCCAAAAAGGCTCTGTGGTCAGCTTCTCTCAACTTCTGACCATTTTTTCCTGCTTCCCTTCTGGAATGCCCCTTCTAGTCTCAGCCTACTAAGGTTACTCCTTCACATCTTTCATGAAGTGCCTGAAACCACTCCCCTCTAAGAAGCCCTCTAGAGCACCAAGAAGCCACAATCGCATCCTTCCTGGTCCAAATAGAGAAGTCAAGACTTCCTCATCTATTGCTTCACTAAAACTCACACTACTTAAATTATTTAATGAGTACCTTAAATTATATATTTATTAGCTTAGTATTTGGTGTGTCTTCACATCAGTGATAGGTAACATCATAAGCATTATTTTAATCTTACCACTTCTGTGTATCTTATAATATAGTCCCGCATGAATAATGGATAAAATTCACCTTTATTTGACAGACCAAATGGAAACTTTAAATTGCCCTGGAGTGAAAGCCACTACTTCATAAATAATTTAATGAAACAGCTTTGACAAGACAAAAAAGGGGTTGGGAAGCCACATCCATCAAATTCCTGTGAATGAATTTTGACCCTAGATGCTCCCTTCTAGCTGTTGGCTATACACTTACATAAATTCTGTGCGAAGATTCTTAACCCCCTTTTAATGCCTTTTGATTGACCCCACTACACTCATCTCCAACTTGACCCATTCACAATGTCAAGTACACTCATACAGTGTGTGACACTGCTCTAGCACACCCCTAATTTCCACCTCTGTCTGCTTTGCTTTGTGCTAGAATCAGTCTTAGTGGTAACAGTAGTGTCTGGAAGACAGTTTCTTGCTCTAAGGGATGAATACCTACATTTTTCTTGGTGAGATCACCAGGTTACTTGGAAAAGGATTTGGAAAGTGTGTGTAAAACAGTCTGGCGTGGGTGTACACTTTAGTGTTGTTACTTGGACAGTCATTTCCTTGAGTAGAAAATCATGACACATTCTATGTTATGGGGGAGATTCTGCATGACAAGAGTGTCTCTAAGTTACTACATTTAGGCATACTAACAGCATGCGTTGTTTCTTGAAATCAAGATATACCATTATATTGTGCAAAGGTCCTCCTCCATATCATTCCATTGGCCAGAGACAGCATCCATACAATTTGAATTTGATGAAACTATTGCTTTTATAAATGTTCTTGGTCAATGGTCACCACCCATTGCAAATGTGGGATACATCAGTGATATACAGCATTTGAAAAAAATGCTTTCCTTTTCTATAAGACAATGGAAAAGGAGAGGAAACAGTAGAGACAGAAATGGGAACAGTTATCAGAAAAAAAAATACAAGTAGAAGAATGGCTGAGGAAGCTGAAAATGCAGAAAGCAGGATGGAGAAATACAAATAATCCTCCGTCTGCTGGTGGACACTAAATACTGCCAGGTGCTGGTTCAGACTAACTTTCTATTGGGCTTGCAAATAAGAACACTATTGTCCCAGCCCATGAAATGTAATTAACAAATAAGGGCAAGTCACATGGGAAGGATCAGACAGACGTAAAGAATCCCATGTCTTTTTCTGATTGTGAATGTGTAAAACTTTAGAAAAGTAGATTAAAAGCAAGTTTTTGAAATAAGAAAAATTTAAAGTGTATCAGTTTCATGTATTTGTGGTTCTACAAAAAGATTTTCAAAAGACATCCATACTTGCAAAAAAAAAAAAAAAAAAAAAAAGACATCCATACTGGCAATGTATATTCCAGAGCTTTCGTATTTTCACTTGACAAATAAGATAGAAAATTTTATTTGTATGCTTAATTAAGTCTTGTACCCGATATGATTCATACTTTGGGAAAAGACAAATGTCATGAAGATGCAGTGCACACTCTGACAGCGTGTGCATGTGTGATACAGAGGAAGTTTCAGCCCACTAATATTCTCGGACAGGATAGGACAACAGAAAAACAGAGACTTTTTTTCATAAAAAGACCTGAACAATAAATGTATATGTAAGGGGCTGATCACTAGCCTGTAGGGTAAATTTTTGAAATGTTTAATAAACAGCTATCAGGATTTGATTTGTGGCTTCGGTTGCAAGTTCTCTTTCTGGACGTCTTTTGCTTGATAGAATCCCAGCACAGCTCAAATTCCTGGACAGCTTAACAATCCTCTTCTGCCAGCGTGTCGATCGAGAAGAGTTTAGTGCTTGGATGTCAGAGTGAGTGTTGATGATACTCGGAAGATCTGGGGAAGCATGTTACTAAGTTGATAAAACATTTCTTCAGAAATACTCTGTAAGAAGTTAAAAAAAAGTTTGTATTTGTTAAATCATGGTTGATTTAAAAAATTTTTAAAAATATTTTAAATTATGGAACTAGTTCTAGATGTGGAGTTCAATACATAAAAATTATGTTTCATGACTGATTTAATTGCACAGCTATGGGCAGGGAGCACTTTCCTGCCACCGTCCTCTCAGAACCTATGTTGTGTCTATCAAACAATAGGTCTGATTCCAGAAAAACCCCTGGATAATACTAGTGTAATCAGTAACAAAAATACCACTAATTTCTAAGATCTACACAGAAACCATTCTCTGCTAATGCCCTTATTTATGACCTTTTCAAAAACTATAGAACATAAATGTGAAAAAAAAAAGGAAAGATGAGTCAAGTTTGGTTTTGGGGTTAAATAAAGATTCCTCTGCCTTACTGGGCGGTGGCGCAGTGGATAGAGCGTTGGACTGGGATGTGGAGGACCCAGGTTCGAAACCCTGAGGTTGTCAGCTTGAGCGTGGGCTCATCCAGCTTGAGCAAGGGGTCAACGGCTTGAGTGTGGGATCATAGACATGACCCATGGTCGCTGGCTTGAGCCCAAAGGTGGCTGGTTTGAAGCTCAAGGTCGCTGGCTTGAGCCCAAGGTCGCTGGCTTGAGCAAGGGGTCACTGGCTCTGTTATAGCCCCTTGGTAAAGGCACATATGAGAAAGCAATCAATGAACAACTAGGGTGCTGCAACGAAGAACTGATGCTTCTCATCTCTCTTCCTATCTGGTCCCTCTCTGTCGGGTGGTAGGTGCTAATACCACCGACAGTAAATTAAGGGCCTTTGTGGCATCCAGACACTTCTCTTAAAAAAACAGGAAGCTGCTAGCATTTCGTTCTATTATATTGAGTTTGGAGCAATGTACTCACCGTATGAGAAAAATACTGTAACAGAGATTAAATTGGGATAAGAGACATATTGAGATAACACACCTGTGGTACCAAAAATTGCACTGTCCTAGAAATTCCTCCATCCCATGAAGCCATTTCCATCATGAAACCTAAAACACAACAACAGACTTTGCTGAATTATGAGTTCTGGTCTTCAAACCTATCAGTCCTTTAACTGAAATAAACTGAATTTTCATTGTGAGGCTTTTTATGTCTTGACATTTTAGGGAGCCACTTACTCTAAGAGAGGCTAAGCCTAAAGGACAAGGAAGCTGAAACCCTGAACTCTCCATGCCAGAGATGCTTAACAATACCTTGTCAACTTAGCACTCTTACTTATGATTTCTTAAGTCCTATTCAGTCTCCACACCACAAAACAGGTTACCGAAGGCTAGTCAAACATGTTGCTCTATATTTTTTTAAAGAAAATAAGACAATAAAGAAAAATATGAATAACACCCTGTACTTCAAGAGGGATGAATATTTATTTTGTGACTAGGAAAAAATAAAAAAGCCCGTTATTTTTTAAAAGCCTGCTGCTTATTACACCACTTAATTGAGGCAACAGATAATGGGTAACTTTCACATTCTTTCTCCCGAGTTGCTCTACTTTCAGGATTTGGAAGGAAGAAATACAGGTTGTTAAACATAAGGTTATGCTCACCTTTGACACACTTAAACACAAGTTCTGCTCTCCTTAGGCACCATGGTATAGTCATTTCCTAAAAGCAGAAACAGACACATCTTGTTTCTTATAGAACTTTGTAAACAAACACTCCCTCTCACATATATGTAGTCATATCCTAACTTATCTATAACGTTGATCACCCAGTTTGTGAACAGATTCAGGTAACTGTTAGTTCATTTCAGCTGTATTTTTTTGTTTTTTTTAGGCACATGGCTTCTTCCATATGTTATACTTTACTTGTAAAATGCTAATTTAACTAGCCTAGTAAATATAATTTAAAAATGAATTTATCCTTAAAACTTTCTAGAGAATTGTAAACATAAGTGATACAGAAATTTTACCTACTACTCTTAATGTTAGCATGAATATTGGATTAAAATGCATTAAAATGTTTTCATTATGTTACCACAGAAGTAGCTGAAATAAACATCCCATCCCAGCTGCCTAACCAAATGCATTCATTTTTCTGTTTCTGTCCAATTTTTGGCCAAGTAAGCACACAAGTACCAATGTCTGACTCTAACCAACACATTTATAATTTGCCATAGTTATTATCAGTGATTATGCTGTTTTAAATTCTATTTTTTCTCAATATCATCAGAATTATTTTCCCATGTTTTATGTCTTCATAAAAATAACAATAAAAGGTTTATAACAGGGGTCCCCAAACTACGGCCCACATGTGGCCCCTGAGACCATTTATCCAGCCCCCGCCGCACTTCCGGAAGTGGCACCTCTTTCATTGGTGGTCAGTGAGAAGTCAGTGACAGAACAGTGCATCTTGTGCTCCTGGAGTACTGTATGTCACAGCGCCGCAAAGCACGGCATCGCTCATGTACAGTACTACTTCCGGTGACGCAGGACGCACGCGTCATGGCTCCGGAAGCACGTCATATCACTTGTTACGGCTAGCAGTGACAAATATGGAACCAGACATTGACCATCTCATTAGCCAAAAGCAGGCCCACAGTTCCCATTGAAATACTAGTCAGTTTGTTGATTTAAATTTACTTGTTCTTTATTTTAAATATTGTATTTGTTCCCGTTTTGTTTTTTTACTTTAAAATAAGATATGTGCAGTGTGCATAGGGATTTGTTCATAGTTTTTTTTATAGTCTGGCCCTCCAACGGTCTGAGGGACAGTGAACTGGCCCCCTGTGTAAAAAGTTTGGGGACCCTTGGTTTATAATTTATTATAGTGATTCGCTATCTTTCTGGGTCTTAGAATAATTTTATACTCTTAAAAATCATGAAAACTCCAATGAGCTTTTGTTTATGTAGATTATATTTCTTGATATTTATTGTATTAGAAATGAAAACTGATAAAACTCTTGCTGACCCCAAGAAGGGGTCAGGATTCTGGGGGAATCTTCAGAACACAATTTAAAAACTGTTGTTTTATTAAATTAATATATCATAATTTATTTAAATAGTACCCTATAGCTAGATTTCCACTTTTGGTAATAGCACTGTAGTGAATGTATTTATGTACATGTATATCTATTTATTTATCTATCTTACTTTAAAATAATTTATTGGGATACTTATTTCTATAGATTAATGAAATAAAATATAGGTTCTTTCCTAACAGGTTATATCAACTTATATCAGCTGTTAGCAATATATGCACCATCCCACCATCCAATTTCACCATATGTTCACAGCATCTAGACATTTATACTACTTAAAATATTATTCAACATTATTACTAATTTAATAGATCCAAAATGGTATTACCCTGATAGTTTAAAAGAGACTTTTTTGAAAGTTTTAGACTTACAAAAAAATTAAGAAAATAGTATGAGAATTTCCATATACTCCCACATTCAGTTTCCCCCATTGTATACATTAGCATATTACTAAAATTGGGGCCATCAAGACACTTATCAAGAATTAAGAGAACATGCTCTGGCTAGTTGGCTCAGTGGTAGTGTTGGCCTGGCGTGTGGATGTCCTGGTTCGATTCCCAGTCAGGGCACACAGAAGAAGCAACCATCTGCTTCTCCACCCCTCCCCTTCTCTCTCTTGCTCTTTCTCTCTCTTTCTCTCTTCCCCTCCTGTGGCCATGACTCGATTGGTTCCAGCGCATCAACCCCAGATGGAGTTTGCTAGGTGGATACTGGTGGGGGTGCATGTGGGAGTCTATCTCTCCTCTTCTCACTTGGAAAATAATAATAATAATAATAATAATAATAATAATAAAAAGAATTAAGAGAATAGATTGTATTAAACAACAGAAGGGAAAATACTTCTAATTCACTTTCGGTTTTCAATGATACATACATACATACGTCTAAAGCAATAGCATACTACAACTGAATCTCTGCTACATTGTAAAAGAATAGTTGTGGAATTTCAGATATTCTGGCCATGATATTAAGGTGAAATAAGCAAAACACACACACACACACACACACACACACACACACACACACACACACTACAAGGCCCCATTTTAACAACTGACATGAAAAAAAACTGAAGAACCTGTAACTTCATTTAGGAAATGTTTCCCAACAAATAAGGGTTGTCCCCTATCATTTAAGGGCCAGATGAATTAGAAGCCACAGAAAAAAGCAGATGTAGAATTTGATCTTCTAAATCTCCCAAGTATCTTTACTGACCACAATCATAATATTGTCTAATTGTCATGTTCTAACTAAAGGGTTTCTATTTGCTATCAATGAAAAATAAAACCCCAAATATATTTTTTTCTTTGTACTGAGTGCATTCTGTTTTCTCTGTAAATGCAGTACAACAAAGAAATTATTCTATAACCTCTCCCAAAAAGCACTATCAATACATTATTATTAACTAAAACTCATAATTTATGTAGATTTCCTTAGTTTTTACCTAATGACTTTTTCTGTTCCAGACCACATCCAGGATACTATACTGGACTGGGTCATTATGTCACCTGAGGCTTCTCCTGCCTGTGAGTGAGATTGTCCTTGTTTTTTTTTTTGTTTTGTTTTGTTTTTTTTAAGAATTGGGTATCTTTTTTTTTTTTTTATTTCTTTCTTTCTTTATTCATTTTAGAGAGGAGGAGAGAGAGAGAGAGACAGAGAGAGAGACAGGGGGGAGGAGCTAGAAGCATCAACTCCCATATGTGCCTTGACCAGGCAAGCCCAGGGTTTCAAACCGGCAACCTAAGCATTTCCAGGTCGAGGCTTTATCCACTGCGCCACCACAGGTCAGGCAATGTCCTTGTTTTTTGATGACCTTGACAGTTTTGAGGAATACTGGTCAGGTATTTTGTAGGATGCCTTCTCTTAGACTTTGCCTGATGTTTTTCTGATGATTAGACTTGAACTATAGATTTTAGTAGGAAGACCAAGGGGGTAAAGTGTGATTTTCATTACATCATACCAAGGATACATACCGTCAACATGCTTTATGACTATTGATATTGAGAGGGTAGTGCTTTTCATGTTTCTCCACTGTAAATTTATTTTCCCACCTGCCAAACTTTTTCCTGTACTCTTTGGAAAGAAGTTATCCACTGTGAGCAGCATACACTTAAGAGGTGAAGACTTTTTTGCTCCCCTCCTTAAGAATGAAGTATCTACATATATTATCTGGAATTCTTCTGCATGGGCGATGTTATTTATTTATTTAATTATCTGTTTAATTTGTACAATTAAACTTATGGATCATTATTTTTGATGCTGGGTTATAATTCAGTAATTATTATCAAACTGTTTCTCAATTTTATTCTAATTGAGCTTTCTGGTTTCCTTTTTTCAGGAAACTTGCTGACCCCTCTTGGGAGCTGATGTGTCACTGAATTATCCTAGTTCTTCATGAAACTCTGAGGTCTTTGGACCTCGTGCCTACTTACTGCTGCGGCTTCCTATTTAGTTTCCTGGACTCCAAAATTTTCCCTCCATACCACTGATTTGCCTAATTTAAGTACATTTATGATCATATTATTCCTGTTTAATAGCTTATAATTGCTTCTTACTGTCTCATGAATAATATCTTAGACTTTCTTTTAGTATTCAAGGCTCTTTACAGTAGGACCAAAACTGCCACAGCTTCTAGACTTTTAAATTAAAAAATGGTTTTACTCAAGTATATCTGTCCACCTTGGCCTGAACTGATCTGCAATGCCTCCTCCCACTTTGCCTTAAGCCATTTCTTCTGCCTAGAATGCCCTTCCTGTTATTTCCATCCGTTGAAATCTGATCTTCATTCTCCAATGTCCAGCTCACCTTCCTTCTTCTTCATCAAGTACTTCCCCAGCTACAAAAGGTGCTGCTGCTCTCTGAACGCCAGAAGTACTTGTTTCTCTTTTATCTCAATGATCACATTTTACTCTGTCTTTTTTGGAGGATGAGTGTGGAGGAGACGGGATTTATGTTTTCTTAAGTTGTGTGTTCTCTAAGGGCACAAACCACATTTTAGCCATCTTAGTATCTTTATAATACTTCTAAAAAACTGAACATACAGATGCTAAAAAATTTAGGTTAAGTGAATCACTATTTTATTATGAAAATTTAAAAAGAAAGTGACTTCCTCTGTAAAAACTGACTTTGATAGGAAACTACTTTTTGTGTCCAATACTCTTTAAGATTGATAAATATAAGGGGTCTAGTTGCTAAGAGAGCTAAAAAGTAAAGAATCCTCTTCTCCAAAGTTCTGGAAGCTTATAAAATGACTAGTAGAATATTCTGGTGATTAAGTTATGTTTACAATACCTCCCAGCTTCAATGTTCCGAAGGAGGAACAGTGCCTATGGGAGAACACATGCACAGAGGAACAAGTGTTTGTCTTCTGGCTTGTTTCTTCCAGTTTAAGAACAAGGTGACTAAGAAATATCTACATACAGCTAAGAGGAAATGCTGATAGCTCCTAAAACTACAGTAACAATTTCTTATGTTTTCATGGAATTTTATGATGTACATAATTTGTATTTTACAAGAAACCTTTAAAAATTAAACAAAAGACACAGAAAAATACAATGAGTTACCTAAGGTCACAGAGCATCTGAGACATGCATTTTCATTTTCTTTACTGTATGTTCTGATGAACAAAGGTTTTAAATTTTAATTAGGAATAATTTATTAAGCTTTTCTTTTATGGCTTATGTTTTTTGTGTCTTAACAAATCTTCGCTTAACCTGATATCATCAAGGTTTTATGTTTTCCTCTGGAAATTTTATAGTATTAGCTTTTTTAGTATAGGTCTATGGTCCATTTTAAGTTAATTTTTATGTTTAAAGTGAGGTAAAAGTCAAGTTTATGTTTTTCTGTATGAATATCCAATTCTTCCAACACTAGTGGTTGAAAGCACTACCCTTTCTCCCACTGAACTGCCTTGACATCTTTGCTGGAAATCAAATGATCATCAATGCATGGATTTACTTCTGGATTCTCTATTCTATCCCTTGATCCATAGTCTACTCTTCTGCCAATGTCATACTGTATTGGTTACTGTAGCTTTATAGTAAGTTTTGAAGTCAATGGTGTAAGTTCTCCAACTAGTGTGCCGATAGATTGTCTCGTTTTCTTTGTTAAAAAACAGCAATTAATTTCTATAGCTCTTTAATTTACGTTAGGATATAGACTGTTCTAGACATTATCATCACACATATACTAAAATGTGGTAACTGAGTGTCTAGCAACTCTGTTTGTTAGAGGAAGAAAACAACACCTAAAAATGCTTTGGGATCCTTGCAGGAAACCTAAAACAAACATTCCTACTATATCCTGTGTAGTGTTGTCTGAGTTTATAGAATAAACTTCTTGACCTGAATGGATGTTTAAATACGATAAATGCTAAGATCGTAGCACAATATACTTTTGTGAATTAAAATGGACATTTTGGAAATAAACTTAATGTTCTGCAGCTGGCTGTCCCAATTTAAAACATGTAACTTCTGTAACCTTGTGGGAGAGGGAATGCTGGTATTATCAGATGTCTGGAAGAAAATCTGAACTTGGTGACTTTTGAAAACACTGTTTTTGAGGTTGTTTCCCACCTACATATGACCATTTTTATAAACTGGTTAACCAGGAGTCCAGCTGCAGGACTGTTTGGATGTTTCCTTGTGACTGAAATTCATCACAAACTTTCTTTGTTACTCCCCAAAGACTCTTTTATAGATAGACTAGTTAGTGATGATAACCTAACAATGGCTAAAAACTCCTGATGGAACTAAGTCTTTATAAAGCTCCAGCAGGGTGTGGAGGAAGCATATTAATGTCAGTCCTCCCACATACTATATTAGGTATGACTGAGGCTACAGAAGCGAATGGAATGAGATGTATGAAGCCAGAATTCTCTTAATCAAAATGATAATGTGCCTGGTGAAAGGACAAATAACCTACATGTGGAAAACCATTACAATGACCCTATCTTACATAGCATTGATTTTGGTGTTTATATAGGGTATTGTGTTTGAAAATGAGGCCTCTTATAATCAGTCTAAGTGGAGATTCAGTCACTGTAAAAAGCAAAACATAAAATCATTTACACTGAACTTTACCACACAGCATTAACACACATCTTTTATTTTGGTAACTTTAAATAATCAATGATCAAACTTCCTTCCTGATTCACAATTGCCCCTTACCAGTGGGCTATTTTATTGTTTTTTCAAAATGCCACCTGAAGACCGGCAGGCACCAAGCTGCTGACATGGGCCCTTCATCGGCAGGTGGCCCTGGCTCTCCCGGGAGGACCTGTCTGCATCCATCTGTTTGGAGACCACTCTTGCCAGTTTTTATGTAAGTGAGGTGGGAAAGCAAACCAGTCACGGAAAGAGGTTTTTTTTTAATGTAAAATAAAGTGTAATACTTAATAAAATAAATGCATGATTATGCCAGGTTTTAATTGCAGAAGTCAATATTAATATTATCCAAAGAGCATCCGTGACAAAATGTTAAAACGAACCTGGCTTCTTCCCGTCATCTAGCATCTCCTTCCTTTGCATACCGATACAGATCAGAGAACACAAACCAATTTTAATGTTAGCCTAAGCCAAACATAAATGTGGAGGCAAACCTAGTGCTACATTTAAGACAAAAATGGAGAAAAGGAGGAGGAGGGAGAGAAGATGAGGAGTAGGAGCATATGCCTAAAGATCATTTTAATTTTCCAGTTCACTTTCTATAGACTAATGGCTATAATTCTCTGAACATAAATGGTTATGAATTATTCACTGTTTGTATTATACGCCACTCAATTCTATTAATCAGATGGAAGATACAAAGGTCCATTGGTTAAAAAAAAGTGCCTTTAAAATGTAAAATGATTACTAGTAGTATATAATATGGAAGGTGAACATATTTATAAGATTGTAGTATTTTCCTACCTGCTTACCTCTGACATATCATGCACCAGCAAGAGAGGAATGCTTATTGTTGTGATGTCGTGGGTACAGCAAACTTTGAGTATGTTTCGGAGTCCCATAATGGCAGGATCACGAGCAGTGATGTTTCCAGATTTCACATTGTCATCCACACAAAGATGGAAAGCAACATGGATTTCTGAGAGATTAGAATGCTGGGTAATGTAAAATTCTCCTGTGAACAACAAATATAATCACAATTTTCAAATGGATGAATTACCATCATCAGTGAACAGCATAAATAATTGCAATGGGCAGTCAATGTATTAAGTTAGTAGAGGTGCATCAGGAACCTATGTTGGGTTCAGGAAGCAAATATGATTACTGATTCTAAATTCTTGGAAAGAAGGTGACAAAAAAAGAAGGAATAGCCAATTTTGCATTCAGTTCATAAATTGGTATGAAATGACCACCAAGTAGTAAGTAAATCAAATGAGTACTGATCTTCTCTGTGTCGACATAAATGCTTAATATGTCCTACTTAATTCAAATTTAACATGTAAAAACAGGTTACTTGGTTACCAGTCATCCACATACCCTATTATCTGCTCTTCTCCATCTCAATTTATAGGTCCAATTTCTGTCCAGGAACTAGCTTAGGACAGAAACACAGAAGTTGCCCTTCATTACTTTTCTTTTGTCAATGCCTCTTCCCCAATCCTCAATCCAACTCACCACCAACTAGTCTCAGTAACACCTCCAAAAAAAACCTCAAAATGAGCACGCCATTTGTATTGCTGTTACCCTCGTTTGTGCAACCATCCTCTCTCACCTAGGTTTTTGTAATAGCCTCTTAATGAATCTCTCTGCTCCCATGCCTGTCCACCTACAAATGACTTCCACACTGCAGGAAAAACGATTTACAGTATATATAAACCAGATAACATCACTCCCCTACTTAAAATCATCCAACAGGCTCACACTACCTTCAGAAAAAGGCCCATACTCTTTACTGTGTGGTCTGCAAGGCCTACATGATGTGGACACTGCTTATCTGTCCAACATCCTCTTGTCTCAACCTCTCTGGCCCTGCCCAGCACACTGGCTTCTGTTCAGCTCCACAAACATGCAGAGCTTGTTCTCAATTCAGGGCTGCTTCGTGAAAGGTTTCCCAAGATTCTTGTACAGCTGACTTTTCATTCATCATGTCTCAGGTGAAAGGTCACCCCAAAGAGAGGTCTTCTTTGACAGTCCCAGCTGCTGGAGGACTCCTCACCCTTTATTTATTCTCTTTCACATTGTTCTATTTTACTCTCAGCACTGAAATTCTTTTATTGTTTCTGAGATTATTTTAAAGAAACCATTGCTTAAAATCCGTAACTATAGGAATTTTGTCTATCTTGTTTAATGTTCTACCTATGGCATGTATAACAAAACCTGGTATATAGCAGGCAGTCAGTAAATACTTGTTAAATGAACAAATGTTTGAGACTGAATGTTGGAGCAGGATTCATTGAACCTTAAAATCCAGATGTTCTACAATCAATCCATTTTCTATGCAGCCACATTAGCTACAAAATATAAAATCTCATCAGCTTTTGTATTCTGCAGTTTATGTCAATATAAATAAACAAAATATAAAACATATAAAGTGTTTTTAAAAATACACTTATTTCCTGGAAATTCTGATATGTCCCTCAAGGAAAGCTTTGCTCTTATAAGAAATACTCTTCTCTCTTGGACATCAGAGAAATGGTGGTATGAAAGATACCCCTAGTCTCTGTCCTTAAAATTTCAACAAATTGAGCAACTGTAACACAGCAAAGGAATCCCTGCTGGGCTTGCAGTTGCGCCTGAAAGATCCATGCACTGAAGGTACTGAAGGTGGGACAGGCTGAAAAGGGGAGGTGGAAGATAAAACACTTTTGCAGTGGAATCTGGAAAGGAGAGAAGCTGGGGGACCGGGTTTTTCTTTTTCCATGCTGGACGGAGGGAGGTAGGCTTTTTCAGCTTGGGTTTTGTTTTGAGCCAGGAGAGGTGGAGAGACTAAGGGACAGAGGGAAAGGAACTGAACTAAGACGGGCACAACCAAGTGCAGGGTCACATTCCCTGTGGTCTGCTGGTGTTGCCTGGCTTGTGATTGGCAGGCACTCGGCTAGCGCATAGCCTGCAACACTCGCTCCATGGCACGTGCTTGGCCCACAAAGTTCAGCCCACCTGGTACATGGTGTGTACTTACTCGGTGTGCACTTGGCCCACTAAGTTAGGGTCACCTGGTGCTTAAATGCACTCAATTGGCACACGCTTATCCCACGGAGTTCAACCTGCTCGGTGCTCAAGTGCACTCTGCTAGCACCCAACTCATGCTCTACCTGCAGCCCACGCTCTGTGCAGTGTCAGAGAAGACCAAAATGCAGCCCCCCAACCTCCCAGATCCCACCTCCCTCCCCTTGCAATATGAAAGTTGGCAGAGGCGGCCCCCCAGTGTTGACTGTCTGTGGCCACTCTCTCACAAGAGGCTGAGGTGCTCTGCGTCTGATCCCCTGGTCTGTTGAGACGTGGGGAGGAGTGCCTGGAGACCTGAAACCGACATTGTTAGAGCTGTATAACTGCAAAGCCGGGAAGGCGCAAAGCCATAAAGCTGAAACTGTAAAGGCCTCACAACACGTCCCACTCACCAATGTGACTGCAGCCCTGCCTACATTGTTATAATAGCAACATCTCAGGAGAGTTCTGCCCAAGAATTTCACAGAACCAAAACTTGTAGTACAGTGACACCTACTAGAAAAACAAAAAAGTAACTACTCAAAACTGAAAAAACAATTTTTCTCATCTTTTCTTTTTTACTTATTCTTTATATTTGAATTTCATTAGCCTTAATCTTTGTATTATTTATTATCATTTTTCATGTTTTGATACTTTTTCTTATTTTTTCTTTATTTTTCATTTTTTAGTTATCTCTTGTTAAGAGTTCTTAACAATGCTACACTCAAATGCTATCAAGGAAGAAGAAATCAAATATCATGAATAAACAAGACAGAGATGTACTTCAGCTAGATCATGAAAAATCTCCAGGAAAAAAATCTCAATTACATGGAAACCTTGGAGTTAAATGACAGAATTCAAAACTGAAGTTATAAAAATACTCAATGAGATGTGAGAAAACCATGATAGGCAATTTAATAAGTTCATAAAACAAATTAATGAACAAATAAGAGTACTTCACCAAAGAGATTGAAACTTTATAAAAGAACCAGAAATGAAGAACTAAATACATGAACTGAAAAATGAGGTAACAAGTTTAGCTAATAGAACAGGCCAGATAGAGGAATCAGTGACATCGAAGACAGGCAACTAGAGATGCTACAGAGAGAAGAGAAGGACTCACGAATTAAAAAAAAACTGAGAGAGCTGTACAAGAATTGTCTGACACATCAGAAAGAGCAATACAAGAATAATGGGTTCATCAGAAAAGAAAAGAGGGAAAAGGAAGTGGAGAACCTATTCAAACAAATAATTGATGAAAACTTCCCAAGCCTGTGCAAAGAGAGCCCTGAATCCAAGAAGCACACAGAACACTGACTTACCTCAACCCAAACAAACTTACTCGAAAGCACACTGTAATGAAATTGTCACAAATCAATGACAAAGAAAGAATCCTCAAGGCAGCTAGGGAAAAGAAGAATATAACATAAAGGTAGGCCCATAAGGTTATCATCAGATTTCTCAGCAGAAACTCTATAAGTCAGAAGATAGAAGACCCAATCATTTAAAGTACTGAAAGAGAGGAACTACCAACCAAAAATACTGTATCTATCAAAGCTATCCTTCAAATGTGAAGGAGAAATAAAAACTTTCACAGACATAGAGAAGCTAAGGGAACTTATCACCAGAACACCTCTACTACAGGAAATACTAAAGGGGTTATCCAACCAGATACAAAGAACAAAACAGAACAAAACTACAAGTAAAAGCTCCAAAAAGATCACAATAAGAACAAGGATAATCTGTGACAACAATAACATAAAAAGAGAGAGGATCAAGATCAGCAGTAGCAAAGGAGGATGGAGTCAAAAGCATTCATAAGATAATAAACTCTTGTAAATATGATAATTTTTCTTTTAATAACCTAATGGTAACAATCCACAAAAATGCCACTACTTAAGCATGTTATCTTTTTATTTATTTGTTTATTTATTTATTTTGTGACAGAGACAGAAAATGAGACAGAGAGAGGGACGACAAGGACAGGACAGAAGGGAGACAGATGAGAAGCATCAATTCTTTGTTGCAGCACCTTAATTGTTCATTAATTGCTTTCTCATATGTGCCTTGACTGAGGGGCTATAGCAGAGGAAGTGACCGCTTGCTCAAGTCAGCGACCTTTGGGTTCAAGCCAGCGACCATGGGATCATGTCTATGATCCCATGCTCAAACTGGCGACTCTGCATTCAAGTTGGTGAGCCCACGCTCAAGATGGATAAGCCCACACTCAAGCTGGTGACCTTGGGGTTTCAAACCTGGGTCCTCTGAGTCCCTGTCTGACACTCTGTCCACTGAACCACCACCTGGTTAGGCTGAAACACATACCTTAAAAAAATAAGAAACAGGGCAAAGAAGTATGGAATACTACCAAAAAAAAAAAAACAACAGCTGACAGAAAAACAAAAAAGAGCCAAGTAAGACACAGAGCCATCAGAAAGCAATATATAAAATGGCTATAGTAAATCCTCAACTGTCAATAATTATCCTAAATGTAAATGGATTGAACTCACCAATAAAGAGACACAGAGTAGCAGACTGGATCTAAAAGCAAAACCCAACTGTATGCTGCCTTTGACAGACACATTTAAGCTGCAAGGACAGAAGTAGACTCAAAGTGAAAGGTTGGAAAACAATTCTCCAAGCAAAAAATACCCAGAGAAAAGCAGGTGTAGCCATATTCATATCTGACAATGCTGACTACAAGACAACAAGGGTAACCAGAGACAAAGATGGTCATTTCATAATGATAAAGGGGGCACTGTATCAAGAAGACATAACACTTCTTAATATATATGCACCAAACCAGAGAGCAGCAAAATATGACAGCTCCTAACTGATCTAAAAATAGAAACAGACAAAAACACAATCATACTTGGAGAACTCAACACACCGCTGATGGTTCTACATTGATCATCCAAACAGAAAATAAATAAAGAAATATTGGCCTTAAATGACACACTAGACCAAATGGACATTTTAGACATTTACAGGACATTTCATCCCGTAACTTCAGAGTATCCATTTTTCTCCAGTGTACATGGAACATTCTTAAGAACAGACCATATGTTTGGCCACAGAACTAACATCAACAAATTCAGGAAGACTGAAACATCATACCAAGCATATTCTCTACTATAAGGCTTTGAAATTAGAATTCAACAGCAAAAAAGAAATAAAGTAGCCTATAAAAATGTGAAAATTAAACAACATACTTCTAAAAAATGACTGGGTCAAAGAAGAAATAAAAGTAGAGATCAAAAGATATTTACAGAGAAATGAAATGACAACACAACATATCAAAACTCTGGGATGCAGCAAAAGCAATAAGAAGAAAGTTTATATCATTACAGGTTTATATCAAGAAACAAGACAGAGCCCAAGTGAACAATTAAACATCACATCTTAAGGAATAAGAAAAGAAGAACAAAGGCAACCCAAAATCAGCAGAAGGAAACAGTAAAAATTAGAGCAGATATAAATGAAATAGAAAACAGAAAAACTATAGAGAAAATTAATACAACAGAGCTGGTTCTTTAAATCAATAAAATTGACAAACCCCTGGCCAAGATTCACTAAGGAAAAAAAAGAAAGGCCTCAGATAAACAAAATCTGAAATGAATAAGGAGAAATTAAAACAGATATCATAGCTATATAAAGGATCACTGTAGAATACTATGAAAAACAATATGCCACCAAATTCAACAATCTAGAAGAAATGGATAAATTCCTAGAACTAAACAATTTTCCCACACTGAGTCATGAAGAAGTGAAAAGACTAAATAGAGACATAAGCAGGGAGGAAATAGAAACAACTATCAAAATCCTCCCCAATAACAAAAGCCCAGGACCAGATGGCTACACTAGTGAATTCTATCAAACATTCAAAGAAGATTTGGTTCATCCTTCTCCAAATCTTCCAAAAAACTGAAGAAGAAACAATAGTTTTGAATACATTTTAGGAGGACAACATAACCCTCATACCAAAACCTGGCAAGGAAAATATGAAAAAAGAAAACTACAGACCAGTATCTCTAATGAATACAGATGTAAAAATCCTAAACAAAATACTAGCAAATCGAATACAACAACACATTAAAAAAATAAGACATCATGATCAAATGAGATTGATCCCAGGAGCACAAGGATGGTTCAACATATATAAATCAATTAACGTTATATACCATATCAACAAAACAAAGAACAAAATCATGTGATCCTATCAAAAGATGCAGAGAAGGCATTCAATAAGATACAATATCCCTTAATGTTTAAAACACTCAAGAAAATGAGTATACAAGAAAAATATCTCAACATAATAAAGGTTGTAAATGACAAACCATCAGCTAATATCATACTAAATGGTAAAACACTGAAAGCTTTTCCTCTAAAATCAGGAACAAGACAAGGCTGCCTGATCTCTCCATTCCTACTCAACACAGTGCTGGAAGTTTTAGCCAGAGCAATCAGAACAGAGAAAGAAATAAAAGGCATCCATATCAGAATAGAAGAAGTAAAGGTTTTACTTTTTGCAAATGACATGATCCTATATATAGAAAACCCTAAACACTCCACTGAAAAACTATTAGAAACAATAAACCAATACAGTAAGGTCACAGGATACAAATTCAACATACAGAAGTCTATTCCTTTCATATACACCAGGGATAGTCAAGCTTTTGATACCTACCGCCCACTTTTGTATCTCTGTTAGTAGTAAAATTTTCTAACCGCCCACCGGTTCCACAGTAATGGTGATTTATAAAGTAGGGAAGTAACTTTACTTTATAAAATTTATAAAGTAGAGTTAGAGCAAGTAAAAGCATATAATAATTATTTACCAAGTACTTAATGTCAGATTTTTGCTAAGTTTGGCAGAATAAATCTTTATAGAACAACTTACTATAGTTAAATCTATCTTTTTATTTATATATACTTTGGTTGCTTCGCTACCGTACACCATGAAAGCTGGAATGCCCCATAGTGGGTTGTAGGGACCAGGTTGACTACCACTGATATACACCAACAATGAAACTTCGAAAAATGAACTAAAATAAAAATCCCTTTTACAGTTGCAACAAAAAAAATAAAATACCTAGGAACAAACAATAAAGAATGTAAAGGATGTATATACTGAAAACTACAAAGCATTATTAAAGGAAATTCAAAAAGACACATTAAAATAAAAAACATTACATGTTCATGGATAAGAAGGATGAACATAGTTAAAATGGCCATTATTACCCAAAGCAATATGCAAATATAGTGCAATTCTCATCAAAATTCCAATGTCATTTTTTAAAAAAGAAATGGAAAAACAAATTACCAGGTTTGTATGGAACCATAAACACCCCTGAATAGCCAAACCAATCCTGAGAAAAAAGAACCAATCAGGAGATATTACAATACCTGACTTCAAATTATGCTACAGAGCCATGATGATCAAAACAGCATGGTATTAGCAGAAAAACAAGACACACAGACCAATGGAACAGAACCGAGAGCACAGAAATAAAACTACATATATATGGGCAAATCATCTTCGACAAAGGAGCCAAAAACACACAATGGAGAAAAGAAAGCCTCTTCAATAAATGGTGCTGGCAAAAATTGGAAAGCCACATGCAAAAGAATGACACTTGACTACAGTTTGTCCTCCTGCAAAAAAATGAATTCAAAATGGATCAAGACATAAATGTAAGATCTGAAACAATAAATTATAGAATAAAACACAGGTACTAAACTCATGACCTTAGCCATAGAAACAATTTATTAATTTGACCCAAAAGGCAAGGGAAATAAAGGCAAAAATAAATGAATGTGACTATATCAAACTAAAAAACTTCTGCACAGCAAGAGAACCTGATAACAAAACAAACAGACAGCCAATTAAATAGGAGATGATATTTGCAAACAACAGTTCTGATAAGGGGTTAATATCCAAAATCCATAAAGAACTCACAAAGCTCAGCAACAAACAAGCAAACAATTCAATTAAAAAATGGGGAGAGGCCTGACCTGGTGGTGGCGCAGTGGATAGAGCGTCAGACTGGGATGCGGAAGGACCCAGGTTCGAGACCCCAAGGTCGCCAGCTTGAGTGCGGGCTCATCTGGTTTGAGCAAGGCTCACCAGCTTGGACCCAAGGTCGCTGGCTCCAGCAAGGGGTTGCTTAGCCTGCTGAAGGCCCACGGTCAAGGCACATGTGAGAAAGCAATCAATAAACAACTAAGGTGTTGCAACGCGCAATGAAAAACTAATGATTGATGCTTCTCATCTCTCTCTCTGTTACTGTCTGTCTGTCCCTGTCTATCCCTCTCTCTGACTCACTCTCTATCTCTGTAAAAAATAAATAAATAAAAATTAAAAAAAAAAATGGGGAGAGGACTTGAACAGACACTTCTCCCAAGAAGAAATACAAATGGCCAACAGATGCATGAAAAAATGCTCATCTTCACTAGCTATTTGAAAAATGCCAATCAAAACTACAAGACACCACCTCACACCTGTTAGATTGGCTATTATCAAGACAGGTAATAACAAATGTTGGAGAGGCTGTGGAGAAAAAGGAACCCTCATTCACTGTTGGTGGGAACGTGAATTAGTACAACCATTATAGAAGAAAGTATGGTGGTTCCTCAAAAAATTAAGAATAGAACGACCATATGACCCAGCAATCTCTCTCCTGGGTTATCTACCCCCAAAACTCAAAAACATCAGTACGTAAAGACACATGCACCCCCATGTTCATCGCAGCATTGTTCACAGTGGCCAAGACATGGAAACAACCAAAGTGCCCCTCGATAGAGGATTGGATAAAGAAGATGTGGTACATATATACAATAGAATATCACTCAGCCATAAGAAATAATGACACAGTATCATTTATGACAACATGGATGGACCTTGAGAACATTATACCGAGTGAAATAAGTAAATCAGAAAAAGCTGAGAACTGTATGATTTCACACATAGGTGGGATACAACTCTTGAGACTCATGGACATAGATAAGAGTGCAGTGGTTACTAGGGGGAGGGGGATAGGGAGCAGGTTGGGGAAAGGGTGTAAAGAGGGACAAATATAAGGTGACTTTGGATGATAGATATACAACATAACCACCTTGGCCTGAAAGTCATTATCTTAGGATTTTACTTACATTTACTGATAAACATATAATTAAAAGTACTTAATATAGTTTATTTAGCACAATGTGTAAACATTTCTAGTTATCAATGTACATAATCTATACTCATTGATGCCACTGACAGGCTCTAGGAAAAGTTCTTCTTTTCAAACTTAAAAGAATTGAATAAGCAGAACAAGAAATTTAAAAAAGGACAGTGACATAAATATCAAAATGAAATAGTCAAATAAAAAGTAAAAAAAATTGTCTGATGAAAAATAGTTTGGTTACAATTTCCTGAAAGGCAATAAAAGACACAGCTTCGCAGAAACATGGTGGACTCTCTCTGAGAGAATATCCTCCTGCACCCAATGAAGTGCAGTACCTCCTAAACTCCTAATGACTGGTTAGGTAATGGAAGACGTACCATTAAATATGGGCTGTGGTCCAGTAGTGAGGCAGAGGACTAATCCCCAAACTGGCACTGCTTCATTTGACTTTAGATGACTTGTCTCTTGGCCTCGTTTTACCCATTAGTACAATGGGGGTCATGGAGCTGGCAGTAATATAACATAGTAGAAAAAGAGTTAGATTGGGCATTAAAAAGATCTGGTCTCTAGCACTTACTAGCTGAGTGATCGTGGGTGAATCACTTCAAGTTATAGATCCTCTGTACTTCATGTATGAAATGGGAAACAGTTCTTGACTGCTTTCCTTACAAAGTAGTTGTGAGAATTAGATGATACAAACTGTGAATACCTAGATAGTGATAAAATAAACCACTAGTTAAAAATTATATAAATAAAATTGTTTTCCTTTGTCACTTAAACAATTAAAAACATTTGTGATTCGGATCTTTTTTCTCTCATTTACTTCTAGCTGTGTAGGCATCATTAACTAAATGGAAATTCAGATGATATCCGCATATCTAACCTGGATAGTTTAATAGTCCTTTTCTAATGCAGACTTATGACATTTTCCTGATGTGGTGGTGACAGTGAGATACTAACCTGTAATCTTTTTCCAAAATTGAGTAAGGAAGGAAATAAATATAGCAATAAAAATTAAAAAAAAAAAAAAAAAAAAAAAGACATCAGTACTTCCAGAATAGATAATAAGATTGGCACATTTTAAGAAAGCCACAAAATATGGATGATTTAAATTATGGATCTATGAAGAGAAATACAATGAATCCTTCCTCAATGAAGGTATTTTTAGATGGAGAGGAGGACAGCTTCCTGTTCCACAGAGTGAAGGAAACAGCATGTGGTGATGCAATCCGGCCGCTAACATCATCTACTAAGGTAGGATATCTGAAGGTGGAAGGGAATTCGGAAGCTGATGACCACAAGCTAACTGACTGGGGCTGACAAGATAATACCAGACATAGTTATGCTATTTGCTTAGATTAAATGGAATGTGACCTACATGTAGAAAATCTACGGAAGGAAATATGAAGAAATAACAATTTACCATTTAGTTTAAAAGACTTTACACTCTGTTATGACCTGTCATATAAACACCATCAAGGATCACCAGTGTGAATTCATTCTGGGGGAGGATCAAGAGACTGAATTTCCAATTTATATACTGTATATACAAGAACAATAAGGAAATCAAGTAATGGAAAGTAAAAAAATTGATGGGGAAGTGGAAATAAAGATTATAAATCAGATGACCCATGTTCTTTCTACAAATTTAATTGCTTACATCTCTACATACCATTGTTTGTTTTATATTTCAGAGTAAAATTATTTCTTGGTTCATTTAAGAAACTAAGAAATAATGTATAAAAGAAAAGCTGAAATAGAGAAGAACAATAAAACTTATGCAACTGCCTGAGCAAGTATTTTTTGTATGGATGTATAAAAGTCAGCAAATCGCAGAATGTCATTGAAAGTATATATTACATCTAATAGATATGACTTTGTTTCAAAGTGATACACTGACAAACTTTTTTTATAAGTACACCATAAGAACTTATATTTCAAATCTGATTTCAATGTATATGATTATATGAAAAATTGTAATTTAAAAAAGTACTTACCAGGTAAAATATTTAAATAGTTTCTGTCAGCATTTTTAGTCTTATCATCACTTCCTCCATTTCGGTTTCCAGAATCTATTCATATGATAATGCAATGTGAAAGAACATCACAACATATGAAAACACATTACTACTACTACTCAAGCAGTCACAACAGCAAACACTAACTAAGAATCTCTAGGTACCAGTCATTCTGATGCAGGCTTTACATGAATAGTCGCATTCAATTCTTACTTACAAAATGCTTATAACCACAACCTTATGAGGTAAGTACTTTTACTACTTCATTTACATATGAGGAAACAGAGGCTTAAATAGGTTAATTAACTTAACCAAGAATGCACAGGTAAATGGTAGAATCAGGTCCCAAACCTACATACACAGATTCCAAATCCTATGTCTTAACCACATTAGACTTGCCAATACCCAATTTTTCATCTGGGAAGTTCAAGGCACTAAGTTAACAACACATAAAATAACTTTATTAAATACTTGTCACGTGGCCATCTTTATTTTTAGAATCTGAGTCACTGTTTTTGGTATAACTTGTTCAGAACTACAAATGGTTAGCAGTACTAGAAATCACTTTGTTACTTCTTACCAAGCATTACATATAATTTCTTTCAAACAGATATGTAAGACTTGGTTTCAAATCTTTTTTCAGATAGTTAATAGTTATTCTTTGTAGAAGGCATATTACTTAAAAGAATAAATGTTGGTAAAAAAAAAAAAAAGATACATCACAATTGACCACACACTATTACGGTTGAATACTAGTTATTTTACATGCATACATATATTTTTAATAGAAGATACATATGAATTTTATAAGATCTCTAACAGAACTCAAAAATGCAGAATGAATACTCGCATTCAAAATCGCTCTCTTTAAGAAGCTGTATACTTATTCCAAATAAATACAAAACTATTTGGAATGGTCTTCAGCATCAGAAAAGCACTTCAAAAGAGTCAGAACTTCAAGTGAGTAAACTGCAAATACCAAGGGAATATTATGGTTTTAAGAAAGTTCTGAATAAAAATAACAATGCTTTTACCTAAGGACTACTTTGATGAATTGATTGATAGCATTGTACCTTGTAAACACATACATTTCATAATCAGACAGAGGAAGAGCAGAAAGGCACAAAGAGAAGTCTATGTGGCCAGAACCCATATTTAATGTAACAGTTTCTCAGACAGAGCCATGTAATTCATAGCCTTTGCATAAGTGTCTGATCACAGTATAGAAAACAAAAAACCATAATAAAGGACTCTAATATTGTTCACATGGGGTATGAACACACAGAATCCCTACTAAGTAAATAAGACAGAACAGTTCAGTCCATTTCCCTTTCCATACTAAGAAAATAACTATTTTTTCATTTTTAAAAATTTATATAAAATGCACACAAAAAGAAATAGTTTTTGTAGGCTATAAAAATGCAATATAATAAACACAGTAAAGAAGACAATAGAATGTCTTAGAATAAACAGGTCCTTGTGCATCAGGATATAAACGGGTAGCACAAATATGTGGGTGTGCACAGAAAAAGAGAAAGTATTTTCAAAAAACTTCTTCTCTGTAACAACATGCTGGTTCCTCTAAGAGAATTGTCTTTTATAAACCTACTTGTTTTACTGACTCACTTAAACCACAAAATAGTTGCTTGAACAAGAACAAAATAAACACCATGATGTACACACATTGCCTTAACTGTATGTGGTTTAAAAACTTCCTGTCATTTACTGCACACTTTCTATCTCTCACAAATATACTTAGAATCCTCCTCCTCTCACACCTGTCATGATCTCAATTTTCATGTTTTAGTCACTACTAAGAATAATATTAAAATGTTACTGATTATATCAATGCTAGTTTCAAAGAGATGGAGGAAGAAGATGGTAGATGAACAAAAAGACATACTGAAATTTTCCAAATGGTCTGCTGTTAGGGTATGTTACCATACTGGTTTCCTAGCATTCAGGCTGGTTCTGTCATATATAACTCATACTTGTCACAGCAAAGCCACAGTTACCTATAGTGAGAATATTAAACTGGTAGAGCTGTTACGGAGAGCAATTGCTAACTATCCAAATTATAAAAGTAAGTGTCTTTTAATTCAGGAATTTCTCATTAGGAATCTATTCTATAGATAGTGATATATGTGCACGGTTATTCATGCATTGTTACTTAAAATAGCAAAAACTTTGGAGCAGATTAAGTGTCCATCACTAAGAAAATAATTAATGAAATAGCTAGCCTGTAATGAATTAGTACTGGGCACCTGTAAAAAGGTATGAAGATGCTCTTTATGTATTGATATGATGTCCAAGATAAATTATTCAGTGAAAAAAGCACAATTACTCTGTAATTTGAGTCAGAGTTTTTTCTTTTACCTGCTTCCCTTAAGTCTCTCTATGTATACATAGAAATCTGAAGACAGATACTATGTACTTTTCCTATAGCTTTAAAATCATTTTCCAGTAAATTTCCTAAATAGTTAAAAAGGATGCTTATATTATGGACAGAAATAGAAAAAGCAGGACATAGTTCTGGACATAGTAATGTTTTAAAAGAACAGAAAACAATTCTTGTAATTGACTTCATGCTACCTAAGTGGATAAAAGATGTAAAATGTGTATTTGGTGCTACTATTTATCTGTGACCTCAATGCCATCTACAGTGATAATTCTGTCTATTTTAGATATAGAACTTAGGTTGAAATATCAGCAATCTTCCTGAGTGCCTATTTCACATATAACTTTAGAACTGAAATTTAAAAACAGTTTTTGCAAAGGATTTTGCCAAAATCATGCAAATAAAGGGAAAGGGAATGAAGAACAGAATCTAAGCTCCTAAAGACCTTAACTTTTGGCCTCATCTGTGGTGGTACAGTGGATAGAGCATCAGCCTAGAACCCTGAGGTCACTGGTTCAAGTCCCTAGGCTTGCCTGATCAAGGCACATACATCAAGCAAGCAATGCACAACTAAAGTGAAGCAACTATACTTCTCACTCCCCATACTCCTCTTTGTAAAATCAATAAATAAAATCTTTTAAAAAAAAAGAAGATATTGAATTTTGTTTTTATTTTCTTTCTTCCATCTCTCCACCAGTACAATTTTCTGTATTTCAATGATAGCCTACATGTTATTAAAGTGTGTAGGGATATAACATACGGAAAGTAAAATTTGAAAAAATTTGAGTTTCACTGACCATGTGATTCTTTCAACTTATTCCTGCGCTGGGTTCTGGCATAAAGCACTACCTGCTGGACAATTTCCAGTTGCTCTTCAATTCGGGGAAAATGGAAGTCAGTGCATTCTTGGCAAACTGTGGCAAAATCTAAGGAACACAAAACATTTACAGACTTTAAAAGAGAACTATCAATTATTAAGTATTTACCTACAGGCAAGGAGATCTGGTGAAACAATATAAAATTCACAAGTATGATTTCTTATACTTGTCCTTTCAATTCTGTCTTATGAAGTTAGGTTACAGCAATTTTGTTTTGCTCAGAAACAATTTCTTAATCACTCAAAAGAGTAAATAAGGAATAGACAAGGAATGTGAATGTAATGCCAAGCCTTCTTTAAATAAAACAATACTTTAATCATAATCCAATCCCAAAGAGTGCTAAAATATATAAAGTCTTTATATTTATGATAGCAAATAAACTCTATTCAAGCTTCTTTTAAGAAGTTATATATTTTAAAACACTTTATATATTTAAAACATTTTAAACAATGAAAAAGTGAGTTGTACTATAATGAAAGGTATGAATTTTGCCTAGGACATTTAAGAAATAGGTTATTTAAAAAACAAAAAAGGACAAATGGTTGAATTAAAATTCTCTGAACCAGGATCTGTTTCTAAATTGAAAACTTCATTAACATCTTGATTATTCTTTTTGTTATACCCTGAAACAAGGGCCCTGTAAGAGTATTATTTAGAAAATAACTGAATTTTAAGAAAAATTAAATAATTCTGATGTACCCTACACCATGCTGACAATGAAACAAATCTGAAGTAGCTCTGACTGGGTGTGTTATTGTTTAGTCTACTTCAACTGGGGAAACTACCATTTTATTTCAATGTTTCTATAATTTAATTTCTTTCTTTGTAGGAATAGTACTTAAAGAAGAAATTTAACAAAATAAATTTGTATAATGTTAACATACCTCTTTTAATACCGCTATATGAATTGATCCGATTATCTACTAGTAAAACCAGGCCACAGAGAGATGTGGAGTAAAGTGACAGCGCTGTCTGCAGTCGATGGAGTTTCACACCACTTCGATGATTCCTTTTGTGCTTACAGAAATCCAGCATGTCTGCTCTCAGCAATCTCAAATTATGCATGGTCTTCAACTGAGCTCCTGGGGAGGGGGGTTTCGACAATGATCCCAGACAGACACTTAGCTACAATAATCCAGTATAAGAGGATGCAAATCTCTGCGACAAGAATCCAGATACAGCTGTGCTACAAATCATTAAAAATGGGTCTTGCAATTTTCCATCTTACTAACAATTAATACTTAATCTTTTTATTTGCAAAAAATAATATATAAGCTAAAACAAAAAACTTGTAGCCAACAATCTGTAGGCTTTCTTGGAGCAGGATATATTTTATAATTAAAAATAACAGGTATGTTTTATTCATGTGCTAGGAATTTTTCTTATAGCATTAAAATGATTTTACAAGTTACAATAAATTACAACTACAAAAAATTAATACAGGCCCTGGCCGGTTGGCTCAGTGGTAGAGTGTCGGCCTGGCATGCAGTAGTCCCGGGTTTGATTCCCGGCCAGGGCACACAGCACACAGGAGAAGCGCCCATCTGCTTCTCCACCCCTCCCCCTCTCCTTCTTCTCTGTCTCTCTCTTCCCCTCCCGCAGCCAAGGCTCCATTGGAGCAAAGTTGGTCCGGGTGCTGAGGATGGCTCTGTGGCCTCTGCCTCAGGCGCTAGAATGGCTCTGGTTGCAACAGAGTGACGCCCCAGATGGGCAGAGCATCGCCCCCTGGTGGGCGTGCTGGGTGGATCCTGGTCGGGCGCATGCGGGAGTCTGTCTGACTGTCTCCCAGTTTCCAACTTCAGAAAAATACAAAAAAAAAAATTAATACACTTACCTAGATGAATGGTAAAACTTTCTTCTAACTTTCTCTGTTCCTCATAAATCCTTCCATTTGCTTCTGCTGCTTCTCTGAATTGACTTGGTTGAACTTTAATTTCTTCACTGAAATTAATAAAATTATTGAGTTTCGGGCATGTTTATCAAGAACTTTTCTTAAAGAAAAGAAAGATTTCTGATGAAATGACACAAAACTAACAGCTGGTAGTAGTACTTAATTTATTCCTAAACTTAACCTTAATCCATGATGACAAGAAAGGTCATAAGTACCAAGAGGTTCTAAAATTCTCACTTGTTCTTTATATCCTCACAGTAAGTAGTACATATTATTCATTTTCAGTAACTACAATATCAATTCATATATTATCATTTAATATTTCTAGGCCCTGGCCAGTGGCTCAGTGGATAGCACACCGGCCTGGCGTATGTACATCCCAGGTTTGATTCCCTGTCAGGGCACACAGGAGAAGTGGCCATCTGCTTCTCCGCCCCCCCCCCTTCTCTCCCTCTACGCCTCCCACAGCCAATGGCTCAACTGGTTCGGGCGTGGGCCATGGACACCGAGGATAGCTTGGTGATTTGAGCACTGACACCAGATGGGGGTTGCTGGGTGGATACTGGTTAGGGTGCATGCAGGAGTCTATCTTCCCTCCTCCCACTTAAAAAGTACATATATATATATATATATATATATATATATATATATATATATTTCATAGTGGCTTAAGAGAATGATTAAAAGAAATGACTAACATTACTTTAAGATGACATTTTAAAAAATACATATTGCTTATTAGGATCAACTGTAGGCAAAACAAGAAAATAGGCAAAGTAACTGAAGTAAAAATTAAAACATCAAATAAGGAATAACAAAAAAAGATGAAGTTCATTTTGACGTATTCACATCTTCTATTTCTTTATTATCATTCCTGTATTTTTTTTCCCTCACCAACATTCTCCTCTCATTAAAGAACTTTCTTTGCTCTGCTCTTGTATTTCCTGAAAAGGTTTCTATGGAGGTACTATAACTGTACAATTGTTCAATTTAAATTTCCTGGAGTGCTGAAGATGACAGCAGCCTGGAGTCATCATCCATTCCCCTGACTATATTTTTGGCATAAATCCAAGCAGTCTCATTAGTTTCTCTGACTTCATTCGTACTGGGCAAATATAAACCCAAACTAAATTTATATTAATAAAATATCTCATCTTAAGATGCAAAAAGCCGCAAGAGAATACTGTTTCCATCCTAAAAAGAAAAAGGCATATAATATAAAAAGTCATGGAGCCCATCAAAAATTTGAGGTAAGAATGCAACCAAGTAAACTGAATTCTAAAGTGACACACCCTCCACGGAAAGACAGGACACAACTTTCGTTTCTGGCAGAACATGTGAGAAATGCGTTGCTAGAATGTAAATGGGTAAGAGGAAATAAGCTAAAATTTTACCGAATTCTTAAAGGTCAAGTATAGGTTAGCATGTTAATTTAGAATAGCTATGTGCCCAAGCACAAGGGAAGTCTGCATACATTTGCAAACTCTTCCATCGGCCTTCACTAGGTGCTTCCCAGAAAACACGGGAGGCCAGGCAGGGGACAAGAGTGCCCCTCAGTGGTACAGGTAGAAATGCTGAGAAAGCCCTAAGCCCAAGGCCCAGATATACAGGGCTCGCCCTAGACTGAAGCTGAACAAAGACAACAGAGACCTGTCTCGAACCCCAATAATAAGCCTAGCACCAAGTAATACAACAGTCTACTGCTGGGGGGTCAATCAACAGCAGAGAGACCTCATCTGTGGCAAGGCCTGCTAAGACTACCAAAAGCTGAGCCTGGAGCAAAAGAGAAAAACCTTTTAAAACCCAAAGCCCCACTCTTACCACAAAGTGGTGGCAGCTTACTGCTAAAGAAAATGAAGCTTGTGATGCATTGAAGGAACAAAAACCAAACTCAGTCTCTTTTCTAACACATACAATATCCAGCATTGAGAGAGAGAGAGAGAGAAAGAGAAAAAGACAAGCAGGCCCTGGCCGGTTGGCTCAGTGGTAGAGCGTCGGCCTGGCGTGCAGAAGTCCTGGGTTCGATTCCCGGCCAGGGCACACAGGAGAAGCGTCCATCTGCTTCTCCACCCCTCCCCCTCTCCTTCCTCTCTGTCTCTCTCTTCCCCTCCCACAGCAGAGGTTCCATTGGAGCAAAGATGGCTCGGGCGCTAGGGATAGCTCTGTGGCCTCTGCCTCAGGCGCTAGAGTGGCTCTGGTCGCAACATAGTGACGCCCCAGATGGGCAGAGCATCGCCCCCTGGTGGGCAGAGCATCGCCCCCTGGTGGGTGTGCCGGGTGGATCCCGGTCAGGCGCATGCGGGAGTCTGTCTGACTGTCTCTCCCCATTTCCAGCTTCAGAAAAATACAAAACAACAACAACAACAAAAAAAAAAAGACAAGCAAACAAACAAACCCACTGTAAACAGATAAAGTAATAAACAAAACCAGAGATGACCCAGATTTTGGGACTGAAATAAAGGGATTTTCAAATAACTATAAATAAAATGCTAAATGATCTAGTGTAAAACAACCCACAAGGGCAGATGAGGAATTTCAACAAGGAGAGAAAACAAAAATACTAGAAATAAAACATGGTATCAGATCAAGAACAACAGATATCAATTCCTTTGACAGGTTCATCAGTAGACCTACAACTCGTATTATGATGCCACCATTACTCTGATATCAAAACCAAATGAAGATAGTATAAGGAAAATGAAACTATATATATATATTATATATATATATAATAGGCACAACTATTTACTATTTTACAGTGAATAATTTACTTATATGTAATATGATATACATTATAATTTATATGTATAAGTTTAACTATAAAACTTCTAGAAGAAAGCGTAGGATAAAATCTTTGTAGTCTTGTTTTAGGCAAAGCTATCTTATCTAAGATATGAAACATTTAATAATTGATAAATTTTACTTAATTAAAATGAAACTTTGCTCCTCAAAAGATACTATTCAGAAAATGAAAGTTACAGAGTGAAAGAAAATATTTGTAAAACACTTATCTGATGATAAACATATCCAGAATATATAAAGAACTCTCACAACTCAATAATAAGAAAGAAACAAAGAGCTATGAATGGAAGATCACATATGAAAAAAGGCTCAATACTATTAACCATCAGGGAAATACAAAGTAAACCACAATGATACCACTTTCAAATCCTGCTAGAATGGCTAAATATCAATGTCAAGTGTTCACAAGGAAGTGGAGCCTCTGGAACCCACATACATTGGTGGTGTAAATGAGAAAATATAAGAAAATAGTCTAGTAGTTTCTTATAAAGTTAAACATACATTACCACATGATCCAGCAATCCCCTTACTAGGTATTTATATGAG
Organism: Saccopteryx leptura; assembly: GCF_036850995.1. Lineage (NCBI taxonomy): Eukaryota > Metazoa > Chordata > Mammalia > Chiroptera > Emballonuridae > Saccopteryx > Saccopteryx leptura. The sequence goes on from NC_089504.1 coordinate 115,897,336, forward strand.
AAATGAAAACATACGCATATACAAAGACCTGTGCATGAATGTCTACAATGGCTTTATTTGTAATTGTCAAAATCTAGAAATACCACAAATGTCCATTATGGAGTGAATGAATAAACAAAGAATAACAGAATACTAATGAGCAATAAAAAGGAAAGAACCAGTTATAGATGGAACAACATGAATGAGTCTCAAAAGCATTATACTAAGTGAAAGAAGTAAGACACAAACTGCTAAGAATGGAAGATCCAGTTTAATTCCATTTATATGACATTCTGGAATAATTAAAACTACAGGGACAGAAATCAGATCAGATTGCCAGGAGATGGACAAGAGGAACAAATATTAACTATAAAGGTGCAAAAAGAAAAGAAAGGTGTAAAAAAAAAGGCTATTATCTTGATTGCTGTGATGATTTCAGGACAAATATAAGTGTACAAAAATCATCAAAATGTAAACCTAAAACAGGTCAATTTTAATTTATTTAATTTCTCCTTCAACAGACTTTACTTTAAAAAAACAAAGTCAAAATAAATGAATAAAAGTAAAATACGCCTGACCAGGCGGTGGTGCAGTGGATAGAGCGTTGGACTGGGACGCAGAGGACACAGGTTTGAAACCCTGAGGTCACTGGCTTGAGTGCAGGCTCATCTGGTTTGAGCAAGGCTCACCAGCTTGAGCCCAAAGTCGCTGGCTTGAGCCAGCTGGTCACTGGGTCTGCTGTAGCTCCTCCCCCACCCCGTCAAGGCACATATGAGAAAGCAATCAATGAACAACTAAAGTGCCGCAACAAATAATTGATGCTTCTCATCTCTCTCCCTTCCTGTCTGTCTGTCCCTATCTGTCCCCCTCTCTGTCTCTCTCTGTCTCTGTCACAAAAAAAAGTAAAATATAACTTTTATCAAACTCATATAGGACTTCTGCACATACACAGTTGTGTTGAAAACAGATTTCTGTTGCCCTAGAAAGCAAACTAACAAAGTCATAGTAAAAATATTCTTTTCTGGGAATATTTGGTTTTTAAAATGAGCAGCAGCCTGAGGTCAATATTTACACAATTGAAGTAAATCTATAAATTGAATTTATGTAACTATAGAAGCAAAGTGAAAGACAATTTTTTTCAGCACTAGGTTTTCTCAGCTTCCCTAACTAAATCAGTGACTGTCCACACTTTTGACCACAGTATATAGTATATATTTTACATTTTGGCTCAACACACACATTTATTTATACCCAGGTTCATGCATGATGTGCTTCATTTCCTCCCTATTCCACTGTACTGTTCCATTCCATTTCATTTTATTGTTACTTTAAGAGCCTGACTGGAAAGTAGAAGATCTAGAACGGTCCCTGGCAGACTGCAAGCAGCAGTCTGAGAAACATCACTGTAAATTACAGCAGACAGATGCTCCAGTCCAGCTTCCCCATAGCTTCTCCCTTTATTGTTTTCATCGCTATTTTCATTTGAAATGAGGAGTCAAATATGTTAACATCATGAATGTTATCCCATTTCTGATCATAAAAATTGTTCAAATATTTCTAAGGTGTTGTCTTGGGGAAAACAATAAGGCAAATGAAAATTATAATACTTAGAGAAGAGGAGATATACTATAGGTATCAGGTAAATTGTTTAGTGATAATCTATCTATCTGCCTATTCCCGGCCCATAAATATTTATTGAGTATGTCTTATGTGCCAGTGTTAAGAGCTAGACACTTTATAAGGATTTGGGTGTAGAGTAGAAAAAATAGATGTGGTTTTGTCTTCAATGCAAGACTAATGGGGGAGACTGACATTATACAAATAAAATGCTATTTTTAAATGTTTATAGCACAGGGTGGGGCAAAAGTAGGTTTATAGTTGTTAGTACAAAAATGTTTATTTTTGTATTATATATTAATTATTGTATTATTTTCAATATGAACTGTAAACCTCCTTTTGCTCCACCCTGTATATACCAGCAAATGTTAACAATAGAATTATCATACTGTACTAACTATATTTCCAATTGAATATATTCTAGGATTTGAAAGAAGATATTCTCAAATATATGAATATATAGCCAAGAAATAACATGGGCACTGTCAAGCTCTAGGGTAATCTATGAAACACAACATACTTAGGCTATAATTCATAATATAAGTTATGAATTATGAAAAGTCCTCTATACTATTTTTGCACCTTGTACATGTTCTATTCCTGCACATATCACTTTCTACAGTATGGTTTTATTTACAGGTCTCTCTTGAATATAAGCTCCACATGGGCAGGTATCTTTATTTTTCTGCTTAGAGAGTGCTTGGCATTTAAGATGCATTCAACAACGTTTACTGCATTGAGGGAAACCAGTTTAAAGAAACAAGAGCTAGTACTCAGTGTATTTAGGTATAAACACCTAAGTCTAAGTTCTAGGGGAGAAATAACTATTTTAAACCAACCAATTAATCCCCCTCCCAAATAATCCACATGAAACCTACAAAAGATTTTTTAAATGTATAAAATTACTTTGAATTTTCATTGGTTACTTTAAAAAATCTACAAATAAAAATGTTCAATTTTATAATAAACATAAATTATTAACAATAACGAACTTTCATCTAATAATAATAATATGTGGTTCATACCTGAGGGAGCTGTTGTTGGGGTTTTTTAGGTCTTGATGAAGTTTTATTACCCATTCTTGATACTCTTGCTTTTGGATGGCAGTTGATTGTTTTAATTCATTTGACCACTTATTTTCTAAGTCCTAAAAAAGAGCCAGTATACCAACTAGTTAATCTTTTTACAAAAATAAGTAAAAAAAAAGTAACTCCATATCTAAAGGCCACTATACTTCACTTACTTGCTGGGATTCAAAATGCTGAGCAGCCAGTGAGTTTACATCTTGATCTGTCAGTGATTTTCCCAATTCCTGCATCACCTTTTCCATTTCAATACCTTGTCTAAAACATAAATAAGCAGATCAGATACAGTCATCAGAATTTTAAGGTATATGACCACTTCAAATTCACTGAACAGCCTCTGCAAAGTGAAAATAAAATTTTTGTTTTACAGGATGATGCCCCAGAACTGGAAAGCATTTTGAAGCCTTAGAAGTAGAGATGTGGAAATAATAATAATAATTTCATATAATATCAACATCATTTGTGCAGCTAAGTTTTAATACAAAATTTTAATACAAAGCAGTCAAAATCTAGGTCATTACAAGTTCCATGGCTAATATTTAAAAGTCCAGATACCTTTTCACCTGCAGATTTCTTCAGAGAAGATACTCTGCAATTCTAGCTTGAAGTACATTCTCTATTTATTTGTACATGAGGTACAGCAATTCCAAACCTTGAAAGTTAGTTTATATTATAATCAGAAGCTGCCAATTAGGTTCTAAGAATCAAACCAGTATTAAGTCCTAAGTTCCCTTTACAAAGAAACAGAAAATACTTCTGAAGATATGTTTTAGTTTTACATTCTTCATTTATCCAAATAAATAATGTGCAGAAATTAAATGGTTTTCCCTACAGGAAAAACTAATCAATGGTATCATAAATTCATATAACAGTCATTTGTGGCAGATAAAGATAGAGACTAGATGGGCATAAGGGAACCTTTGGCAGTGCTCGAAATATTCTATTTCTTGAGCCAGATGATGGGTACATGGGTGTACTTACTCTGCAAGCTTAGTGAGCTGTTCCCCTAGAATTTGTTGCCTATTTTGTAATGTTATATTTTAATAAATAAGTTCATTAAAATTCTCAAATTAAAAATGTCTTCTAATATAAATGTTAAAAAGTTTGTTCTAAAATATATTTTAAAAAAACTTAGAAAGAATGAAACAAACATCAAATAACAGAATTTTACATCATTCTAGTTAATTTAAGTAAATTGCTCTTAGAAGCAAGTTTATACTTCTTTATAACAACTGATTAAGATACTTATATGTATATGATAAATGAAATTCATTCATATATTATACATTTAACATTTCTATAGATATGTTCTAGCATTACGTATTCAATACCATTTAGTCTCCTCTTAATTCTAATGAAGGTGACCCCATTAACTTTTTAATAACTATTAGAGGTCAGGTGAAGATTATGCTGGCAAGAAAGATTTTTATTTAAAACAGAAATAACTTAAATATTTATAAATACAAACTTCCATAGCAATATTTTACATTACACATGTTCCCTCTAGTGGATAAAAAGCATCACTACCATGTTTACATTTTGAAAAATATCTTGAATCTGGTTTGCCAAAAGAAGCAAATTTTCAGAAAGGAAAAGGAGACTAATTAATAAGAACTCAATAAATAAAATTTCACGAACATTTTACCCTAAATGTGTCAGGAACACAAGTAGCTAATGATAGAATATTAATAATACATTATATATATACATATTCTATAATTAAGATCTAAGAAAATTTTATTGTATTTCAGATGAACTACATGTATTAGCTCAGTATGTCAAATACAACAATTAGGACAACCTGTATATTATCTTGAACACACTTTGGATAAAAGATCGTTATAACTGCATTGATGCTGTACTCGGAAACTGTCTTTTAAAGATGTAAAATGGAATTAAAATAAAAGGAGAAATAGGAAAATGTCCCTTATGCTGATGAACTGGAGTAAGCACAGAATTCTGGATGAAATTCCACAGACATCAGTGAATTCCAACCTACCTTAAGCATACTATGCACCTTTGCGATAAGTATTATGTACCCTAAGAGGAACATAGCTTATTTTTCTTTTTCAAACTAACAGTTTGGATATGTAAAAGATGAACTATAAAAAGTTGTTTCTAAAATAGATATATTCAAATATTACTTATATTTTAGAAAGAGAAAAAAGCAAAGCCCCATCAAGAAGTTTGGCCAAAGGACATTTCAAAAAATAACACAAACCAAAACAAACCCCTACTGAAAACTATTCCACAATAGAAAAAAAAATGTATCAAGTTTCAGTAGATGCTGAAAATTAGTTAATCCAGCTCCCCAGAAGGGTAACAGAATACTGATGACCACCTATGAAATTTTCTGTGAGGTACAGGGAGTAGGCAGCAACGTGGGTCACAATTTCAAGTAGCTCACCAGCTGAATAAAAAGACCAGTAAAAACTACTGATATAAACTGTAGAAGGCAAAGCTGGGAATTTTTTAATATACCTAAATAGGGAGAATGAATATACTCCCAGAAAACCTAAGATCAAAGAACAGATTCAAAATAAGTTACATTATTTGAAGCCCAGGTAGGAAAAATCAAATGAATGATGTTCAACTAAAGGTAATTAACTAGTATTAGGTAACTATATTTTTACATATTTAAAAAAATCAAATATTTATTTTAAAAATGTATTTATAATTTTATTGGTTACATAATAAAGAACTAGGAAAAAACATCAAATTTTTGTCTCCTGCAGGGACAAAGCTTCAACTATTTACCTGTTGGCAATTACCCATACACGTATCCCATCCAGAAAAAATAAACTGCCTCAAATAGCTAATAAGCAAACTGAAACCCATGGTGACAAATGTCTGAGAACATCATGTTCTTTTGGACAAGAGACAATTCTAATATCTTACTGAATATGAGAATAAAAGGTCCAGAGGAAAATGACTAAATCCATTTGCTTATGATTTTTGTGTTAAGTTTTCTTAGCTATGACAACCCTCAAAATAACACATTATGCTTATCTTCCTAATCCCAGTTTTCTAACGTGAAACTAATGAAGGCCAGAAGCAATGGAACTGATTTCATAATATGTAATTTATTCCTAATACACTTTCACAATCAAAGAAATTTCACATCAGCAACACTAAAAAAAAAACTATCTTAATGCCACATATACCTAACGCCTTAATTAAATGTTTTTAAGGTAATAAATGTTATTAGAGTCAGCTAGATCAAAATGGATTAGTTAAAAGTGTGTCCTGAATTATTACTACAATTATGGAATTACTAGGAAATAGTCTAGAAAGTCACACTTTAAAATAAACAAGCTAGCAATTTTTCACTTACTCTAAAGAAAAAAATGGTAACATTGTTCACATCGTGTATTAAGTAATCTATACAGAATGAATTTGTATCTAATTAAAATATCTTGGAATATTAGTATGTTTTTTCCCTAATGTATATAAGCTTACAAAATGAATCAAAAGAAGCTATGGTCACAGTAAGGTTTTAAACAGGTTCTGAATAGGGAGGCAGTATGATACAGTGCTTAAGAGCTTTAGAGTTAGACTTCCTGGTTTCAAATTCTAGCTTGTCCTTAGACAAGACACTTGACTTTTTTAAGCCTCAGATCCTTCAACTATATAATGGGCATAATACATAGTAGGGTTGCAGTAAGGATCAAATGAGATAGGGGCATCCATTATGAACTGCATGTTTGCATTACCTCCAAGTTCATATGTTAAAATCCAAACCCCGCAATGTGATGGTATCTGAAGGTAGGCTTTTGGGAGGTAATTAGGTTTAGAAAAGGCCATGAAGTTGAAGTCCTCATAACGGAATTAGCGCCTAGAGGAAGAGATGCTAGAGCTCGCTCTAGAAGAGACACACTAGGAGCACACACTGAAGAAAGGGCGTGTGAGCACACATCAGAAAGGCACTGCTGTAAGCCAGAAGTGAGAAGTAGGTTTCTCTTGTTTATGCTACCAAATCTATGCTATTTTGCTATAGTGGCCCGAACTGACTATTGACAGCATCCAAAGCACTTTGTACAGTGCCTGGAACAAAGCAAATCTTCAACAGAAATAAGCTATTCCTCTTTTGAGAAACAAGACTATAAAGCCACCATAATTTATTTAGGTAAATCACTTGAGAAGTTTTATAAACCTCTGAGGATTTTCCAGTTGAAATGATATTTGAAAACACATAATAAAATTAATTTATACCACTAAAGAACTTTTTCTATTTTATTCTTCAATTTTATAACAAAATAAAAACAAGTTTTGCAGGCTACCATATTTGATAATGTACATTTAATTATGATAATGCAAGAAATTTGAAATACCTCTCTCGTAATTTTTTCAGCTCCACATCTCTTTCACCAATCAGTTCTGAGATACTAACAAAGTAATTATGTTCCAAATTTAGGAGTGTTTCAGAGGCAGGAGAATGGATTAGGTCATGGTACACATCTGCAAAATCTTCATCCCAGCTGGGCTCTTCAGGCCTTGCATGCTCTAATGTGGTCTACAAATGATACACAGACATTCTTAAATCATAACGTAGGACTTTTATTTAACACACTACTAGAGAAGTACATATATGATTCCATTTTTATACATCCAACAAGGACAGAAAGACCCTCTATTTATATATTGGTTATCTAGGATTTTCTGAGTATACACACGAAAAATGAAATGATGTAAACCAAGTTGTCATATGGGTTACCTAGAGGGCAGGGATGGGGAGGAGGCTGATGTGGTGGAAGAGATAGGAAGTGTCCACAATAACAAAACAAACAAAGTATGCTATAATCCAATTTCTGTAAAATAACACATAAATTCACAAAGGGATGATCAACAAAATGCTAATGATGGCCATTTCAGGAAACTGAGACTGCTGATGACCTTTGCTTCCTTCCTATTATTATATAATACATAGTATAGTAATTTGCATGTCTGTAATCAGAGAAAAGTTTTCATTATTAAAAAATATATTGCTAAGACATATTTTATAGGCTATATTTTTAGAAAATAAGGTTACCTGTGTGATGATGCAATGACTTTGAAAACCCAATTCATGCATAGAATTTTATATCAAGATAAAACATGCAGTTTTCTTAGTTAGACCTTTTCTAGTATTCTGCTTTCTTCTAAAAATGTAAGCATTCTCTTAGGCACGTGAAAACAGCCATCAAATCATAAAGGGACTGAGTAAATACTGATAAACAACAAAAACAAGAACATGCAGAGATGCAAAACAGGGATACCCTCAGCACACACACAAATCCATCGACCATGTTATCTAACAACCCACCTGTCACCCTCATTCACTGAAAGCTTTGGCACTAAGTTCACATACTTCCTTCTCTGCTTCACATCCTGTCATCAACCTGATCACTTGAATGTCCAGGTAGATAACCCATCTCATGTCTTCTTACTTCCCTGAACTCCTTATCTTTAATAAGTCACCCATTCTCCACCCCACCTCAGTCACCCATTCTATATCATCACTAGGAACAACTCAACCTCGCAAATTCAAATGGTCTCTGACTATAACCTCAACCGAGATTTCTCATTCAGTTACTCCCAGGCAACTGGTTCTTCAACCTCATCAGAACCTTCACTCCACAGACCCATATACTTTCTCATTTTTACCAGCCATTAAATTAGCAGCTCCCACCTACCTTCACTTTCTTCCCTATGCAACCTGAATTCCATGGTCCAGAATTCTCTTGACTGTTATTCTTTCTCTTGCCCACCTAATAAAACTCTTAAAGTCTTACAGTCAGGCTGTAGAGAGCTGCAGCAGAAAAACTACAGAAACTCTCAAGTTTACGGTGGCAGTTTGATTTGACTCTAACCTTCCCCTTCAATGATGCCTGGCAACCCTATCTTTCTCTGGTCAGTTTTTCCCTTAAACATCCAACTATCTCATCAGTTCCTCACCTCATCCAAAAACATGACCTGTCTTTATTAGTTCTTGATAAAGTAGAGCAGGAGAAGAAAATACTGTCAACTTCTGTTACCAAAGTAGCAAAATTTTCTTTAGTTGATATTCACCCATTTTTTCTTCCTTTCTGCTCTAGTGAAAGAAGTGTCCCTCCTCCCAGTAAAATTCTATCCCTCCCAGTCTTCATCTCTACCTTAAAACAGACGTCTGACCCTGTGTCCCCACTTTGCAAGTGTCTCATCCTTCTCCATACTGTCAAACTTCTTGAGTTATGTGTACTCATTCTATTTCCAGACTCCCACACATTCTTAAAGTCACAGAAATCTAATTTCTGCTCCCTCCAACCTTCTGAAACTGATCTTGCCACAGATACAATTACTTGGTAAACCCTATGAATATTATTGAGTCTTTTCCCTGTTTATCTTCTCTGCAGCAAGACACTGTTGACTGTTCTCTTTTCTCTTTACTTTCATGAAATCATACACTTTTGCATTCTTTCTACATATTTGGCCAGTTCTTCTTTCCTTTGCAGGGTTTTTTTGTTTGGTTGGTTTTTTGGGGGGGGGGGCAGTGCAGGTTCTTCTTCCTCTGTTTCTCCTTTAAGTCAGTGGTCCCCAACCCCCGGTCCGTGGGCCATTTGGTACTGGTTCACAGAGAAAGAATAAATCACTTACATTATTTCTGTTTTATTTATATTTAAGTCTGAACGATGTTTTTTTAAAAAAATGACCAGATTCCCTCTGTTACATCCATCTAAGACTCACTCTTGACGCTTGTCTTGGCCACGTGATACATTTATCCGTCCCACCCTAAAGGCCGGTCTGTGAGAATATTTTCTGACATTAAACTGGTCCATGGCCCAAAAAAGGTTGGGGACCACTGCCTTAAGTGATAGTGTCTTTCCACTTATTTGTATACTCACTCATCCATTATTTTGCCTTCCATCTATCCCACCTATCCAACACATACCAAAGCCCTATTATTTGCAGGTACTGTGCTAGATACCAGCGTTATCATAGAGAATAAAGTAAGACAATACACAACTATACTGCAGGGTTTTGTCAGGATTCTGTCCAGGCATCTAATCTCATTTTATATAATCACCCTGCAAAATTTCAATCATCCCATGTCTTCAAAATTCACCTAATATAAATGACTTGCACACCTGTGTCTCCAGTCCAATCATCCTTCCTGAGTGCCAGGTCTACATAGCTAAGTGCTTATGAGACATCTGCACTTGGGTGTCTTATAGGCACCTCACATTCAATAGGTATAAAATTCATAGAAGTCATCACTTTCATGCAAAAACTTGCCTTTCCTCAAATTAATGGAACCACCATTCTACCATTTACCCAGTAGTCCAAATCAGAAATCTGGGCCAAGAGATCTTTTACCTTTTAAGTTTCATCTTAAATGTTACTTCCTTAGAGAAGAGTTCTCTACACCCACATCAACTAAGTTCTCACTTCCTATCTCTCCCCCTTCATACTTCTCTATGATGGCACCCTACTTATTTCCTTATAACATGTTTACAATTATAAATTAATCATGTACTTGTTTATTAACTTTCTTCTTCACTACCAGTATATGAGAATGAGGACCAAATTTGTGCTGTTGATATATCCCTGATGCACAGCACAGGGACCATATACAGGATCTGCTGAATAAATGAATAAAAAATCATGTTATCTTTTTTATCCCCACTACCACTATCTAGGCCAAGATTTCATCATTTCTTCCCTATAACTGTAACAGCCTTCTAACTTATTCCAAATTTCTCCCTTCTAAGATGTTCTTCACATTAATACACTGAACTGATCTTTCTGAAATGTAAATATGATCTTCTTACTGCTCTGCTAAACACCTTCAAAGCTGCAACACCTTCAGCATAAAGACAAAACTCCAGATTTTTGCAAGATTCTCTTCTAGCCATTTCAACTTTCCTTCAGTTCTTCTAATGTGCCATGGGCCCCCTCGCCTCCGGGCCTTTATATAAATATATGCTATACCCTCTGCCTAAGTTATTTTCCCTCCACTCCCCCAGCATACACCTTTTACCTACCTATTTCCATCATCTTTCTGATCTCACCTAAAATTCTCTCTCCTCTGGGAAACTTTCCCAGAGTTCTCTAGACTAGAATAAGTGTGCCTGCTTTGTGCTCTTGTAGCACTTACCTCACTCCACTGAATTTAATTGTAATCTGTCTCCCTGTTAGACCATAACCTCTGTGAAGGTGAGAATTGTGCCTATTTTGTTTTTGTTATATTCCAAGTGCCTAACACAATTATCTGATTATAAGAGATGCTCAATATCCACTTGCTGAATGAATGGATACAAAGAGAACTAAGAAGAAAATACACTGAAATGGAAGATAGGGCACTATCAAAAATAAACAGCCAACTTCCAATTGTGTCAAAGTTTCCTCTGTTTCCCTTTCCTTACCTTTTCAAATTCACTGCTCATTATTTAAAGAAAGAAAGAAAGAGAGAGAGAGAGAGAGAGAGAGAGAGAGAAAGAAAGAAAGAAAGAAAGAGAAGTCTAATGCAACAGCAAAAGATATAGTAATGATTAGAAGAAAGAGTATAATTAGAATTTTAGGGACTAGAAGCAGAAAAAGAAGACAAGCAATAAATCCTCTGATGGTAGACAAGAAAAGAAAATGCAGAATAAAATAGAATTACCCTACAGAGTAGTAATTAACAGTCACACACACTCTAGTAAACCATCAGAACATCTTTATACCATATAAGTACATGCATTAAAGCCCAGCTCTGTGTATCAAGGACCATAGTCCTCCACAAAGAACATTGCTTCTGTAACAGCAGCATACTCAGCACATCTCTGCAGCGATGGGACAGCTAGGTCTCCCTCTGTAGCACTGCCCCCTTATACTATATAAAGTCACTTATATTTATAATGATGATCCAGGGTTAACAAGAAATTAGAACTGACCTTGATATACCATGCTTAAGAAAGCAAGAAAATGTATACGTTTTAAAAAGATTTTCATCAAAAGGTGGTTAAGATAAAAAATTTCATGCCTTAAAGTATGTTACATCTCAAATATTTAGTAAATGCATTTATAGAAAATGGAGCTCATTTCTTCATAACCCTAGGTAACTGGTATTACTCTTATGTAAACAGTCTGTTATTTCACCTCTTTTTAATGCCCCCATTACTCGTCTCAAGGTTATCAATCTCCTGTTTACCTATATGTTGCAGAGATGCTTATCATCGTTCTGTCTCATCTATGTCTTTTAGGGGTTTATTTATTCAGTTTTTAAAACTTTTATTGAATTTATTGGGGTAACACTGGCTAATAAATTATACAGGTTTCAGGTGCACAGTTCTACAATACAACATCTGTATACTGCACTGCGTGCTCGCCACCCCAAGTCAAGCCTCCCTCCATCACCATCCATCCCTACTCCGATATCAGAGTCTGCTGCCAGTCATATTTGGGTTCTTCTAATCTCCACAATGCTGCGGCTCTTAATCTCTGCCAGCCCTTTTGTAATCTACTACAGAGTTCTCTTTTCTTTTTCTAACTCCTTCCTTTTAGTCACCAATTTCTGTATTTCTTGAGCTTGTAATAGGCTGGTTGGCTTTTTATAATCTTCACAGCCAGTGAGAGTCCAAATATATCCAGTGGATATAGGCATATTTGAGCCTTTTCAGTTATTTTCCTGACTGTCCAGATCTCCTTTTTTTACTGTTAGAAATAAGTTTCTTTGCATTCCTTTCCTTAATTCTTTAAAGATGAACATACTGCTACAGTTCCTGAATCATGGCATTGCTGGAAATCAGAACTCTACAAAACAAAAAGTGCTATATACCTACTAAATTTGCAGAGGGTGGAATAGAGTACTTGCTCAATTGATACTGATGATTTTAATTCACTGTCAATCTGTAGTCCTGTGATTAAGTTAATAAGTATAAAGTGTTATTATTTTGTTACATTGATGTTACTATTGTTACTATTATTAGGTTCATTAATCTAAACGATTGTCAAATTCCTATTTTTAGAATGGCTAAAGCACAAAAGAATAAGTAAAACCGTAAGTTTACTAAATATGGTAATTATTACTTATGAGATAAACAAGCAAGTATTTATTGACCTAATATTCAGGAAGTATTCTCTTTTGTCACACAAAATCAGAAATAGGAGAGGTTCTGCTTCTACATTTTGTATAAAAGAGCGAACGTAGTGGAGGAAATGCTTTCTTCAAGAGTTCTTTCTTGACCATTCCTTCCTTCAACGTCTCTATATGCTCCTACAGTGTCTACCCGATCCTAACCCTGACTGCACAGTGTTATAAGAGCCTGTATATTCCTTTCTATCTTCCTACTAGATTGCATGCTTCCTGAGGGCAGACTTCTCAGCTGTACACCTAGCCCATTTTAGAGGGACAAAAAATATTGGTCGAATACATTAAGTGGAATTGTTCTTTTAATACATTTTATAGCTCTATCTCTATTTATCAGCAGAAAGGCTGGGTTTCTTTAAATTGAAATTATCACAAACATATCTTTTTAAATAAAATAGTTATATTTTAGGCATTTAAAATAATATGTGTAAGTAGTATCATCTATTACATAAACTAGAAAAGCTTTCTGGGCACAGAGCAAACTCCTTAGAAAAATAAGTATGACCTCATAAAATTGATTTCTTTCAAATTCTCATAGACTGAGTTGCCTAAAGTGGAATATAATTCATTCATTACAGCTTGTAATTATTAAATTTGTCTGTTTACACAGTTCTCTATCTGGCTCTCTAAGTAAAATGTAAATTTTATCGTGTGTCTGTCTTGCTCACTATTTTATACCCAACACCTAGTACAGTACCTGGCATATAACAGATTGTCAACATATTGTATTCATTCAATTCTAAGATATACTTTTTTTATATTACAACTCTCAAATATCATCATGTATCTTACACTTGATGGCATCTTGGCATTCTGCCATAGTTTAAAGGTGAAGGTGTTCTTAGTAGTAAATAATGGTGTGTGTTAGAACCAATACCATTTTTATGAAATAAAGATATTATTTAAATGGAAAAATGATGACATTATATAACTGCCTAACAACAGTGAAGATAAGTGAGTGGACAAAAGTAAACCAGTTTAAGGCCCTGGCTGGTTGGCTCAGTGGTAGAGCGTCAGCCTGGCGTGTGAAAGTCCCAGGTTCGATTCCCTGTCAGGGCACACAGAAGAAGTGCCCATCTGCTTCTCCACCCCTCCCCCTCTCCTTCCTCTCTATCTCTCTCTTCCCTTCCCGCAGCCAAAGCTCCACTGGAGCAAAGTTGGCCTGGGCGCTGAGGATGGCTCTATGGCCTCTGCCTCAGGTGCTAGAATGGCTCTGGCCACAAAGGAGCAACACCCCAGACAGGCAGAGCATCGCCCCCTGGTGGGCATGCCGGGTGGATCCCAGGCGGGCGCATGCTGGAGTCTGTCTGACTGCCTCCCCGCTTCTAACTTTGGAAAAATACAAAAAAAAAGCAAACAAGCTACTGCTGCTAATTTAGGATTGCCAGATAAAATACAGGTCATTCAATTAAATTATAATTTCAGATAAACAAATAATTTTTTATAATAAGCAGGTTCCATAGAATATGTGGGATACACTTATACTAAAAAATTATTTGTTGTTTATCTGAAGTTATAATTTAACAGGTGTTCTGTATTATTAATTACTAAATCTGGCAACCCTATGCTGGTTAGAGATACAAAAGTAGCCTCTCCTCTTATAAAAGGCATTATATAAAGCAGGGGTCCCCAAACTTTTTACACAGGGGGCCAGTTCGCTGTTCCTCAGACCGTTGGAGGGCCGGACTATAAAAAAAACTATGAACAAATCCCTGTGCACACTACACGTATCTTATTTTAAAGTAAAAAAACAAAACGGGAACAAATACAATATTTAAAATAAAGAACAAGTAAATTTAAATCAACAAACTGACCAGTATTTCAATGGGAACTATGGGCCTGCTTTTGGCTAATGAGATGGTCAATGTACTCCTCTCACTGACCACCAATGAAAGAGGTGCCCCTTCCGGAAGTGCGACGGGGGCCAGATAAATGGCCTCCAGGGGCCGCATGCGGCCCGCGGGCCGTAGTTTGGGGACCCCTGATATAAAGTATTGAGTCTTAGGTACTCACCCTGGCATAGAAAGGAAACACTCAAGCATTAACATATATATTGTATGTTACAGAAAATATACATACATTTTTTTTTTTAAAGAGAGAGGCAGGGAGAAAGAGACAGAGAGACAGAGACATTAAGCTGTTCCTGTAGGTGCCCTGACCGGGGATCGAACTGGCAACCTCTGCGCTTCGGGAAGATACTCCAACCAAGAGAAATATCTGGCCAAGGCATGAAATAAGTTTCTGTAATCAGAGAAAAAAGGGTTCTACAAATGTTTCAGTATTATCTTAGAAATTTAAAAACCCTCATCAAAGTCGGGAAGATCCTTGAAATATACAATTGAGCTATATTCTTACCTCAGCATAAGCTCTGGCCCATGTACTTGTCAGCTGGTGTAAATCTTCTTCACCTGACTTCACGGCTTCCAGCGATGCTTCAGCCTCTGTATCATAATCTCTGAGGGATTCTTCTTCTATGAACCGGCTCAAAGCTTCTTTTAAGTCTGTAACAGGGTCAAGATATGCCATCATCAGCACAATTTAGACATAAACAGGAAACATTTTACCTGGGTAAGCATTCCAGTGTGAAATTTTATTTTATCAAGCTTATACACTTAATACAATGTCTAAGTAAAATAAGTTTAGGGGGTCATTTAACTAATACACAATCATTTGTCTTTACTATTACAGGTTACTGCATGGAGAATGGTCAAAATTCTTAACTTTTATCTATAACCTTGATGCTAATGTGAAATCTTCATTTCTTAAGCCTGATGCTTCAGCTTAAAAGTGAGTAGGTAGAATCACATACAGAAAAACTTCTACAGATTTCGAGGAATGAAGGTAATTATATTCAAATGAAAAAGTTTCCTATATATGTATTGTTACACTCTTTAAATTTGAAGAAATTAAAAACTTAGTATATTAAAACTGATTTAATTCAGATTCTCTATAATGCCAATTTAAGAGACAATACTTAGAGACTGATATAATGGACAGAGGACTGGGATAGAAGTCAGGATACTTGCGTTCTGATCTTGGTTCTGTGCACCATGCTACATTAGACCAGCGGTTTTCAGTCTTTAGCATGCATCAGAATCCCTTGGAGGGCTTACTGAAATAGCTTGCTGCACGCTACCCTCCGAGTTTCTGCTTCAGCAAGAATGGGGTGGGGCCCAAGAATGTGCAATTCTAACAAGTTTCCAAGTTGATTCTATTGCTTCTGATCAGGAAACAACTACTGAGAAACACTGCCTTAGGCAAATAATTTAACTTTTTTATGTACCGACTTCCTTATGTGTACAATGAAATTTGTTAGACATTTTCCAGGTTCCCTTGGACTCAAACTTTCTATGATTCAACACATTCTCAAATTAAAATTTTTTCTTCATTTGTGAGGTAGAACAGACTCTAAAATGCAGGTTTAATACACATGACCTTATGGATATTAATTTAGGTAAGCAAAAATAATTCAGATTTATATTCCTTCTCTTCCATGACATCTCAGGAATTGAGATCCAGATCACTAAAGGAGCAAAGCATTTAGCAATATAATTCTATAATATAGTAAGTGGCTGCTGAAATGCCTTAAGAATCCACCCAACTAAATTAAGAGGTTACAAATTCTACTCCAGACTTTGTAACTAACTTTTCATTATATAACTTAGTTTTCATACTAATCTGCCTTATCGACAACTACAAGGGTTATACGAAAAAGCACTAAATATAAAACTAAGATCTGAGGAACCTCTTCATTCTTAAAAGCAATTAAACACTTTATATTTTTATGGCTCTTTCCAATGTCTCTTAGGTTTCTAATTTGAAACTTTTAATGACAGACTCTTTGAAAATAATAAAGTGGTATTAAAAAAAATCAGTCCTCACCTTTTTCTATAAAGCATGGTAAACTGTGCAGCAGCATCAGGCGTCCATGTAAATCACTGGCATTCTCTTGCACAGGAAATTTGAGAGGCACCCTCAGTTCTAAGCACTGACTTCCTATTTTGAATTTATACACAAATTCCCTCTCTCTGTTACAGAGTCGTTCTCTGTTTTTCTTCATCTTCTTTGGCAGGATATCTATGGAACTAACAACAGCAAAAAGCAGCAGGTTATAAGTCCATAAAAAACATGATTAACCACAATATTGCTGTATCACTTCTAATAAAATGTTCCACTACTCACAGATTTCATTTGTGCAACTCTGAGCCAATTATTCTAAATTTCCTAATTTTATGCCTGTGTTTTCATCTTTGTGATGAAAATTAAGTGCTTTTTTTTTACTGATTTTCAGGAAGGGGTGGGGAGCGAGAAGTATCAACCCATAGCTGCTCCACTTTAGTTGTTCATTGCTTGCTTGTCATATATGCCCCAGCCCACAAGCCCAGGGTTTTGAACCGGCAACCTTAGCATTCTAGGTCGACGTTTTATCCACTGCGCCACCACAGGTGAGGCAAAGTGCTTCCTTTTAAAATGAAAACTTTTAAGTTTTATTGAAGAAAAAGTATGCCCATAGAGTACTTTGCATTCCTGTTCAGGGTTCTCAAGATCAGGAAAAGAATGTGGAAAAAGGAGCAGAAAGGATTTTTAGTAAGAGATGCATAGGTTGGCAGATACTAGAATTTACAAAACAGTGGTGAATACAAAGTCAAGAAATAGATTAGGTATTGAGAAGTGATCTTGGAGATCTTAGATGCTGTATGAGATTGGATTGGAAGGGCGATGGGTGTTGGTCTATGTAGAAAGATACACAGAAAATATAAAGTTCAAAATATGCCAAAAGGCAAACTGAATGCTGTCCTGAAAGAAGAAAATCTAGTCAAAAAGAGTAAGAATTAACATGAAGTACAAGTTGTTGTTTTTTTTTTTTAAATCAGCCTCCTTCTTAGACTCACAGTCTCTACGCTTTTCCTCATCAAATCAGTTCTTACACTCTTCTGCGACAGAATAGACTATAACACTGAAATTACAGTAATTTTTCCAAAGTAGGTACCTGATCCTGTTATTCATCTGCTTAAAATATTATACTTTCATAACATTATATCGGTCTCAGGATAAAATTCAAACTCCTTAACTCAGTTTACTATGCCTTTGCTTATATCTCTAGGATTCCCCCTCCTAGCACCTGCACCCCTCCTTCCCAATATACAAATTTGCAAACTTTATATTTTCCAGCCATAATGAACTCCTTTCAATATCAAACCTCTTTTCCCACCCCCAACCTTTCTGAATGCATTTCCTTTGCCCAGAACACTCTGACTGCTCTTCTTTCCTTGGCTAAACATTTTGGTAAATAATAGCTACCACCTTTAGTTTCAATCGGTTCAACATTTAGATTTACCATCTTTTTTTTTTTTTTTAAGCCCGGGTGAAATCAAAGGATTCCCATTCTGAAGGGGCACCCTCGCTCTCGGTTCTGGACTCACCTCTCCACGTTCCGCTGTCCGAGGGGTCCGCACACTCGGAACTGTCAAGAAGCCGCGGCTCCGGAACATCAACTGATTTACCAACTTGTTTTTACTGCCAGCAAATCCGCTTCGGCCGATTCGCCACACCTTTACTTTCCTGGCGCCTCCTAGAAAATTGCTCTTCCTAAGTGCCCCCTTGTTCTCTCTATTTAGCCATTTAAAAAAACGTTGGCAGGTATATTTCTATTGTTATTGTGCATTTCAGAGGCCGGGCAAAAGGCCCTCCGGTGACGAAAGCGCAGCCACAAAGTACAAACTCGGCTCCCGAAGACCGGAAGAGGAACAGCAATGTCTGGGGAAGGGCGTGGACTGACTAGCTCTTCTCAGAACGCATGCGCGCCCATAAGGATGGCTAGTAGTCATTGGAGGACTGGTGGCAGGGGGCGGGGAGCTCCAATGTCTGGATTTGGGCGGGAATTGAAACCGCCTCTGCCCCACTCAAGAAATTCGTAGCTGCAGGTACCCAGCCTTGAAGGGAGCCATGGTGCGGCCTGTGAGGTGAGTAACTCTGCAAGTCCGGAGGGGATGGAAAGAACTGGCGGGAAGAACTGGCAGGAAGACGCAGTAGGCACCTTCACCTGCACCCGACTGAGGAGAAGGGGCCGAGTAGAACGGTGGGCTGCGATAGACGGTTACTGGGAAACTGCAGCCTCCCCTGAGGGTCATCCGTTCCTCAGAAGCATCCTCTTCTTTTCCATCTCTTTGCCTCCCTTCTCAGCTGTTGCCATTTTTCTTTTTTTTTTTAAAACCCACCCCGTTCAAGTACTTTGCTATGGTAGCGTTCAACTGCTTTTGTATCTCACCGAGCTCCTACTTAGTGTTACTGCATTTGTTCATCACAATAGTTTATGTCTCCCTATTTTATCGATTTAAACTTCTAGGCAGAATGGCCAGTTTACCTGAGTCACAAAGCTAGTGAGTGGCAGGCTAATACTCAAACCGAAGTCCCTGGCTCCGGAAACGCTGTACTTTCCGTTACACTATGTATTTGAAACGATTCCTCTAAACCACAGTTGAGACCTAGGGTCAGCCACTCGTTTTAGTTAAGTTATGGAATAGATTTACTTCTATACATTATTGTACGAGGTGCAGGAGATTATATTCTAGTCAAGGGGGGGGGTTAGGGGGCCAATAATAAACTGCAATAGGAGGGAGAGGAGGAAAGCCTTAGTTTAAATAGGGTAGTTAGGATGTGCCTCTATGGGAAGTTAATACATGAGCGAGAATGACAAGGATATAGCCAATGAAAATCTGGGGCAAACCAGGTAGAAAGAACAAGCCCATAAACTTGATCATGTTGAAGGACAGATAGAAAGCCACTAAAAGCTGTAGCATTAGCGAGCTGCAATTAGGGAGAATTGTAGGGGATTAGGTCGGAGAAATGGGTAGGGAGGGGCAGAGCAGGTAGAGCTTTGTAGGCTTTAGAAAGGAGTTTGGGTTTATTCTCAGTGCAATGGGAAGTCACTAGAGAGTTTCAAATAGAGGAGAGAAATCTACTTTTGGTTTCCGACTACTGCTGAAGAATGAATGGGAGACCCGGTAACCAGAAGAGGAGCAGGAAAGCCGGTTAGGAGGCTATTCTATCATTGGATGCTGGTTTGGATTATGGTGTTATCCGTGGACATGGAATGGGACAGATGAGTTTGGGGATATTTTGGAGGTACTGCTGACAGAACTTGCTGATGAAGTGGGTGTGGAGGTAAGGGAAACAAGAATCATGGATGACTCTACAGTATTTTTGGCTTGAGCTACTGAAGGTTGATCTTTGCAGTAACTGCAGTGGGGAAGACTAGGAAAAGGAACAGGTTCAGAAGGTTGGGGGACAAGGGTTCTATTTTAACCATGTTAAGTTTAAACATCCAAGTAGCGAAGACATAATCCCTTTGTCTGGAATAGCAGTTGTCAAAGCATGGTTTGCACGCCTGACCAGGTGGTGGTGCAGTGGATAAAGTGTTCGACTGGGATGCGGAGGACCCAGGTTTGAGACCCCGAGGTCGCCAGCTTGAGCACAGGCTCATCTGGCTTGAGCAAAGCTCACCAGCTTGGACCCAAGGTTGCTGGCTCCAGCAAGGGGTTACTCGGCCTGCTGTAGCCCCACTAGTCAAGGCACATATGAGAAAGCAATCAATGAACAACTAAGGTGTTGCAACGAAAAACTAATGATTGATGCTTCTCATCTCTCTCCGTTCCTGTCTGTCTGTCCCTATCCATCCCTCTCTCTAAAAAAAAAAAAAAAAAAAAAAAAAGAATGGTTTGTACAGACCCCTCAGGTCCCTGAGATCCTCTCAGGAGGTCATGCTATTTTCATAATAATACTAAGTCATTACTTGCTGTTTTCATTATTCTGTCATTTGCACTGCAGTGATGGTCAGACGGCTGGCATCTTAGCACAAATCAAAGCAGTGGTACCAAACGGTAGGAGTAGTCATCATATTCTTTCCTGCTACACATTCAGAGTAAAGGGAAAAAAATAGAAAAATAGAAAATACCAGTTTTACTTAAGAGTGTGCTTGATGAAGCAGTGAGACTTATATCATTGTAGCTCAGCCATTGAGCATATGTATTTTAAATGTTGATTTTATTTTACTATTATTCAATCACAGAATTTCTAAAGGGGTTATCTTCCTCTTTCAAATTCTTTCATTCCGACGAGTAGGAGAATAACAAGAGTACGCTTCCTTTTACTATTCTGTGTGAGGAAATGAGAAGTATGCAGAGAGCACTTCTATAGTTGTTGTCTGGAGGAAAAACTAGTGTGAGATTGTTGGAGTTGTGAGCCGAACTAGCCTCTTTCATAGAAAGCCATTTTTACTTGAAAGAACAACTGACATTTTTAAATTGACATATTAGGTTATTCACACTTGGAAATTTGGTGGAAGACAGAAATGAAAACTTGATGCCATTTCATTTAGCGCCTAGAGGAAGGAAATTATTTTTTTCACATTTGTGTGAATGAAAAATGTCTGTCTTGGTCATAGGAATAAGAAACCTGTCAGTTACACACAGTTTGAGGACTCTGACAGCGATGGTACGTAGCGAGTCTTATTTTTGTTTTAAAGAGTTGGAAATATATTGCCTCAGAAATGTATATGATATATATATATAGCTCCAATGTTGGACATATTACCCAATTGCATATTAGGTAGATCTAGAAAAATAATTTTCTAAGGATTTGGGATAATTATGCTGATAATTATTCTGACAAGAATTATGTAGGTAAGTGATAATAAGCAAGAGAAGTACTGTAGTTCTTTTCTTTTGGTCAAAACTACTGTAGGTCTATGTTTCTCAGAGTGAGGTTTCACTTACCTTAAAGGAGAGACTGCCTTTTTTTTTATTAAAGACACAAATACGTTACAGAATATACTGTGAAATCCCCATTGTACAGTAAAAGAAGACCTTGAGGAAAGGGCAGGCTTAAGCTATACCTTATTTGGTTATATATTTACTTATCTCTGCTATTAAGGGAACTTGGTCTAAAAGTCTGAGAAACATGGGGTAGATTACATTATACTTTGAAGCATGTTTGTATTCCTCAGACCACCAGAGCTTTTTGTTAGTCCAATATTTAGTAACTGGAGTTTGATGGAATTTTGTCTTGGGCACAGCCTTCAGTGGGAGGAAATAATATAGAATATAATTTGTAGCTTTTTATTACTGCCCTTAATCTCACATCAAATATTTACAAATTGCTGGTTGTGTTTGAGATGTTATGCAGTAGAGATGGGGGCAAGCCACAAGTTATATTTTTACATGAGGAAGCATAACATATACAGCATGTGTTAATAAATGCTAAAGTATGTAGTATATGCATACTGAAAGTATGCATACGTGTGTTATGTGTGAGTTTAAAAGCTATAACAGCAGTTTTATGTTGAGTATCAACAGAAATACCAGATTTTTAGTGAACTGGTTTCTAAGTGAATTATTTTATATTTTAATAAAGATCACTAAAACAATTAAACATGAGTGAGAATAAAGACAAACAATATACCAATAGTGCTTTTTTTTTTTTTTTGTATTTTTTCTGAAGCTGGAAATGGGGAGGCAGTCAGACAGACTCCCGCATGCGCCCGACCGGGATCCACCCTGTATGCACACCAGGGGGCGATGCTCTGCCCATCTGAGCATTGCTCTGTTGCAACCAGAGCCATTCTAGCGCCTGAAGCAGAGGCCACAGAGCCATCCTCAGCACCCGGGCCACCTTTGCTTCAATGGAGCCTTGGCTGCGGGAGGGGAAGAGAGAGACAGAGAGGAAGGAGAGGGGGAGGAGTGGAGAAGCAGATGGGCGCCTCTCCTGTGTGCCCTGGCCAGGAATCAAACCCGGGACTCCTGCATGCCAGGTCGACGCTCTACCACTGAGCCAACCAGCCAGGACCCAATAGTGCTTTTTTAATTGTGGAAATTAAATAATTTGCTTAACTATGTAACTTGAACACATGCTGTAATGAATTTCAACTGCTAAGAAAATAATTTTATTTCTTACTCAGGAAGAGCAATTTCATATATTCTTTTATTTTTAATTCACACATAAATAGATGATTTTATTTGTGCAACTGCACCTTTAAATAAGAAATCCAAAACAACACCAAAGGAGTTAAAACAAGAAAAGTCAAAAGCTAAATTGAAGAATCTCCAGAAAGAAGACATCCCATTACAAGAGGAAACTCCTAAAAAAAGGTGAGAGGTAAGACATATAAGAAATATGTGACATAATATGTGTTAATTTAAAAGAAACAGATTCGAACTCGTGGCTTAAATGAGAGCTTGAGCAGAGTCATAGGAATGATTTTATTTAGAACCCATAGGAGAGCAGGGTTTTACCATTAATCCCCTTCAGGCTTTCTGGCTTAAAAAAGAAATTGACAAACATGTAAGGAATTGTCCATTTAAGTGTTAAGACAATTACGCTTACAAACTTTTGAAGTTATACCTCACTTTTACAGGACCCTGTACCTGTCTGTCTCTAACGCCCTCAATTCTTTTTATGTATTTATTTATTTCTTTTTATTGATATTTTCTTCTTCTTTTCCAAGTGAGAGGAAGGGAGATAGAGAGACAGACTCTTTCTTGCATGTGCCCTGACTGGGATTCACCCGACAGTTCCTGTCTAGGGCCAATGCTCTGCCCATCTGGGGCCATGCTTGCAACTGAGCTATTTTTAGCACCTGAAGCAGAGGTTCCATGGAGTCATCCTCAGTGCCCAGGGCCAATGTGCTCAAAACAATCAAGCCATGGCTTCGGGAGAGAGAGAGAGAAAGAGGGGAGGGGGAGGAGTGGAGAAGCATATGGTCACTTCTTCTGTGTGCCCTGACCGGGAATCCTACCTGGGACATCCACACACTGGGTGACACTCTGCCACTGATCCAACCGTCCAGGGTCAAAGCTCTCAATTGTTATAAGACTCCTTTGTTAAAAATGACATTTTAAAGGACAGTTTTATAAAATTTAAAAGCCTGTGTTTTTTCTGCAGATAAAAGATATTTTCTTTTTATATTGTTGAGACTTGTGCAGCAGTAAGAAAATCCTATAGTTTCTCAACTAACCATGGAATTCCATTAGTTAGTACCAAGAGAGAAAAGAGGGTAGGGGAAGCTGAGAGGCCCAAACTTGCAGTATAGAGAGGAAATGGGGAGATGAGGAATATTAAAAAACAATATGGCCTGACCAGGCTGTGGCGCCGTGGATAGAGCATCGGATGGGGATGCAGAGGACCCAGGTTTGAGACCCCGAGGTTGCCAGCTTGAGTGCGGGTTCATCTGGTTTGAGCAAAAAGCTCACCAGCTTGGACCCAAGGTCACCGGCTTGAGCAAGGGGTTACTCGGCCCACGGTCAAGGCACATATGAGAAAGCAATCAATGAACAACTAAGGTGTCACAACAAAAAACTGATAATTAATGCTTCTCATTCTCTCTGTTCCCTCTCTCTGACTCTCTCTCTGTCCCTGTAAAAAACAAAACAAAAAAAACCCAATATGGAGCATGTGATGGTTTATGGCTAAAATATGAGAAAAGTTAATTAGCCCATGTCATTTTTTAAATTTTTTCTCTCCCTCTCTCTATTTTTTTTGTTTTGATTTTTATATGTCTTGGACTACATTTTAAATATACTGGGGGAAAAAAATAAACAACCCATAAATGGGAGAAGATATTTGGAAATCACATAATTGATGAGGAACTTGTATCCAGAATACTTAAAGAACTCATACAAACTCAACAATGAAAAGACTAATAACATAATTTAAAAATGGGCCAAAGATTTGAGTAGACATATCTCCATAAAAGATATACAAATGACCAATAAGCACGTGAAAATATGCTCAGCATCCTTAGCCACCAGGGAAATGTAAAGGAAAACCACATATGTATGTAACCTTTTCTTACCTGTTTTTGATTTTTCTTCCTTTTACACTCCATACCAGTTTTCACCACCTTGAATAGGAGACATAATAATCTTCTTATATGGGATAATAAGTATGTCTTATTTTCCTATCCTACTCATTAATCACAAACTCCTTGATGGTACTTTTGTATCCTATCCAGTGCAATGCCTCATTCACAGTTAAGTACTTGGTGAAATATTCAAGTCTGGATTGGGAGGAACAAATGTAAATATTTTTAATATTTAATGTAAGACCTACAATTGCTGTCTGAGGGGTGTGGGTGAGGGCAAGGGCAAGGAAGATTTCTAAGTGGAAGTGATGATTGAACCAACTCTTTATTCTAGGTTAAGTGTGTGCTTCCCAACTGGGTGGAACTGGTAGTAAGGATAGACTTCACAGTGAGAAGAAACAGTAAGTGTAGTATCACATGCTGCTCCTGTTTCAGATCTCTTACACTAGATATAACATGACATTGGAACATTGTAGAAGTCACCCTTAAAGGTCAATTATGATCATGATTATAGTCTAAAAACATTTTTGTGAGGTTAGCAACTCTTAAAGAGTAACTCAGGAAAACCTCAAATTTTTCTGTTTGACAGTGATAATTTTACAAACTATTATTTTTGTGTCTACTCTAGGATTGCTTTAGATGACAAGCTCTACCAGAGAGACTTAGAAATCGCTCTAGTATTATCAGCAAAGGAACTTCCAACAGTCACCATTGATGAGGACAAGTCTCAAGGTAATAGTAACTTTATTTTCTAT
Organism: Saccopteryx leptura; assembly: GCF_036850995.1. NCBI lineage: Eukaryota > Metazoa > Chordata > Mammalia > Chiroptera > Emballonuridae > Saccopteryx > Saccopteryx leptura. The sequence continues at coordinate 115,922,716 of NC_089504.1, forward strand.
ATGTTTATCTTCTATTGCTTTTGTAATTTCTTTGGATGAGGCTTCACAGAGGAAAGAATAAAATTTTAATACTTTGAACTATAAATAGTACAATTTGCAAAAGGTATAATTGGATTCAGTTGTTTATTCTGTTGAGTAAATCTTACACATACATACATTTCTGCAAAACATCCAAAGTAAACTTAAGGATGTGAACTATGAGCTTGGATGTTCAAATTAAGTCTTTGTATACAATGAAAATATCTTTTTTTTTTTCCTTGTATTTTTCTGAAGTTGGAAACGGGGAGGCAGTCAGACAGACTCCCGCATGCGCCTGACCAGGATCCACCGGGCATGCCCACCAGGGGGCGATCCTCTGCCCATCTGGGGCATTGCTCTGTTGCAACCAGAGCCATTCTAGCGCCTGAGGCAGAGGCCATAGAGCCATCCTCAGCACCTGGGCCAGCTTTGCTCCAATGGAGCCTTGGCTGCAGGAGGGGAAGAGAGAGACAGAGAAGAAGGAGAGGGGGAGGGGTGGAGAAGCAGATGGGCGCTTCTCCTGTGTGCCCTGGCCGGGAATCGAACCCGGGACTCCTGCATGTCAGGCCGACGCTCTACCACTGAGCCAACCGGCCAGGGCCAGAAAATTTCATTTTTTGATCAAATGAATTAACCTATACAATCTTAACAATCTGCCTCCTTCCTCTCAAAATTCAAATTAGTTAAACATGACCTAATGATGGTAATTTTTGTTATTTACAAAGGTTAAAAGTATTAATTTGGTTAGCAAGCTCAGGAGACTTAAGGGACCTATGGTTCCTCAATTTCTCTGGATTTTTCTGGCAACTGCAGCAGATCAGCAGATGGCAATATTGCTATTCCAGAGAGGCAGAAGTCATCATTGCTGCAAGAGACATTCAAACTTCCAGAGTGCTTTTGGATTAAATTGTTTTGGCATATCTTCCTTTATGTTGGAGGATATTTTTAGCCCATTAACTGATGTAGGGGCTATAGATTTTTAAATCAGCAGTGCCTCATATTTGGAAATAAATGAGACTGTTGATTAGAGGGTCTTTTAGTAATCAGGAATCAAAAGAACTTAAAAAGTGAATTGACATATATCTAAAATTGAGAAAGTGAAATTCATCTCTTCCCTATAAGAGATTGGAGAATGTGTAGCGGGATTTCTTTGGAAGCACCACTTCTCATAGAATAATATACTTTATAGCACTGGGGTTTAACAACACCAATGATGACTTAAAGTTTTCTTAAAATACTTTAGATCATTTTAAGGTTTTATAATGATTGAAGTCTTTATGCTAGTGAACATAGATCTGCCTATGTACAAATAATAATTAATATTTATTGACTGTCTCCTATATACTGGACACCACAATAAGCAGTTCCCACATGTGACTGACATTTAATCCCCACAATATTTTTATCTCCATATTATAGATGAGGAAGTTAGGTCTTAGGATAAGCAACTTTCCCATGGTCATATAGCCAGTTTAAGTGGTCGAGTCTGAATTTGAACTTAAGTCTGATTAACTCTGTTCAATTTCAAGCCCAAACTCCTAACACTATGCTAGCTTCTCCAAGTAAAGTACTAATTTGAGTTTGGATCATTTATATGTATCTGGATGCTATCACACTTACAGTAGTCTTCCTGCTTCTAGGCACTGGTTGATTAAGGTACGTCTGTTTTTCTCTTACTTCTTCCTTATGTTTAGGCACTGAAAAACGTGGCAGTAGTGCAGCAGAAACAACGGCTACATCTCCTCATATCTCCAACTGCAGTGTAGCCAGTGATTATTTAGGTAAGTTTTTTTATAGAAAAATTCATTTTTATAAATAGTGCTATTTTTTTTACTGTATTTAAATTCCTGAAACTGTAGCTAGCACCAAGGTCTTTAATTTTGTCAAGGTTCTCTTCATCTTTCTTCTTTGTGTTTTTCTGTTTTGGTTTTCTTCTCTTTTACTATAGACCCAATTTCTTCCCTGGTGACAGGTCAGGAGTACCCATGGCTTCTATCAACAGCCGTTGACCACTGAAGAAAGGGGCTGTGTCTTCCCAGCTTTAGTGTGAAAATTCTTGGGGAAAGACTCTCTTACATTGGGTCTTGGACTTAAATCAGACTCTGTTGCCAGGACACAGATGTGTATGATTGTCCCAGACTGGGCTGTGAGGTGTATTCCTAGCATCAGGGGAAGGATGAAGCAGGCGAATAAAAGTGGCAGATGTAATAGGAGTCTACTCTCAGTTCTTTAAGTATTGCCTGTCACAAAAAGGTTTCCACTGATGTTTATGCCTCCCCCAAAGATTTGGATAAGATTACCGAGGAAGATGATTTTCATGGTGCTCCAGGGAAAAGAAAAGCAGCATCTAAAGCTGTGGTGCAACAGAGGAAGATTCTTTTGGAAGGCAGTGATGGCAGCAGTGCTAATGACTCTGAACCAGACTTTGCAACTGGTAAGTTATGTCCTACCTCAGAATTAATTCTGTGGAAGTTAAGTAAAATGTTCTTAGAGACCTTTATGTATGCAAAGCGCTGTGCTAAATGCAAACTTGAGGAACATGTAGGACAGTTAAATTCAGCTGTGGCATTTGGGGAAAAAGCTTTATCTGGAGGTGCCCTTTAAGCCATGCCTTGAAAAATGACTAGCATTTAGGCAAACTAAAAGGGTAAAGTAGCATTTCTGACTGATAGACATGAGCAGTGGGATAGACTAGTACATGTGAAGAGTTCGGTGGCATGCAGGAGAGAATGCTGTGGAAGAGGCCAGGAGGCAGGCGGGCCCTGCAGCATGGAGCATCTCAGACCCATTCTAAGAAGTATAGACTTTTTTCTGTAAGTAGTAGAAATTTATGAAATATTTTGGATAAAAGTGATAAGAAATCTGTGTTTCATTGTACCAGTTGTTTGCAGACTCATTCACAAATTTGGGCAAATGGGAAGCGTAGTGACCTTGACAGTATCATGACATCTTAATTAAAAATTAAAATGAATAATTCCATAAATTTATGCCAAATTACATGCTATGTTTTGATGGATTTTAGCATGCTGTCAACAAACAACAAGTTTGTATCTCAAGATTTATTCCACAAGGCCCTGCCAGTTGGTGCAGCGATAGAGTGTCCGCCCAGCGTGTGGAAGTCCCGGGTTCAATTCCCAGCCAGGGCACACAGGAGAAGCACCCATCTGCTTTTCCACCCTTCCCTCTTTTTTCTCTCTCTTTCTCTTCCCCTCCTGCAGGCAAGGCTCCATTGGAGCAAAGTTGGCCCCTGGGCGCTGAGGATGGCTCCATGGCCTCCACCTCAGGCACTAGAACAGGGGGTAGTCAACCTTTTTATACCTACCGCCCACTTTTGTATCTCTGTTAGTAAAATTTTCTAACCACCCACCAGATCCACATTAATGGTGATTTATAAAGTAGGGAAGTAACTTTACTTTATAAAATTTATAAAGCAGAGTTACAGCAAGTTAAAGCATATAATAATAATTACTTACCAAGTACTTTATGTCGGATTTTCGCTAAGTTTGGTAGAATAAATCTTCATAAAACAACTTACTATAGTTAAATCTATCTTTTATTTATACTTTGGAAGCTCTGCTACCGCCCACCATGAAAGCTGGAACTCCCACTAGAGGGCAGTAGGGACCAGGTTGACTACCACTGCGCTAGAATGACTCCAGTCACAACAAAGCAAAGCCTCAGATGGGCAGAGCATCACCCCCTAGTGGGCATGCCAGGTAGATCCAGGTTGGGCACATGTGGGAGTCTGTTTCTCTGCCTCCCAAATAAGTAAATAAATAAATAAATAAAAGATTTATTCCACAAATATTTGAGTACCTATTATGTGTACCATCCAGGGGTCGTCAAACTTTTTATAAAAACCGCCCACTTTTGCAGTGCTGGTCAACCTGGTCCCTACCGTGCAACCAAACAGCGCAGCGATTGGCCCATCATGAAAGCTGGAACACCCACTAGTGGGCGGTAGGGACTAGGTCTACCAGCACTGCAAAAGTGGGCGGTTTTTATAAAAAGTTTGAGGACCCCTAGATGATGTCTAGCAGTGAATAAAACAGAGACCCTTTAAGGAGTTTAAATTAGAGTGAGGGGACACAGACATAATCAAGTATGATAAATTCTCCCTTAAAGCAAAATGATGTATAATGAAACCAATTTTACTGTAGGTTAACCAGTATACCCATGAGTTAAGTTTCTACAGCATCTTACCCTTATAATGAAATGATGTTATTCAAGGACTTGCTGTACATATTGTGTCAAGTGCCATCAGAGAAGAGCTATGATGAAGGGGACGGCAGGATAGAGCCCAGAAATCTTTTTAACCACTTCCTGCCCCTCCGCATAACAGGTGGTCTCTGGGTCTTACTCTGAAAAACACTAGTATAAGTGAAGCACCAAAACGTAGGAGCCAGGGAAAGAAAATCCCCTCAGGAAGCATAACAGAGCATGGACTAATGCTTCCCAATTTAAGGTTCCTTCATGCAAAAAAATAAATATATAAGCAAAATCACTTCTTGGCAGTATTCAATGTCTTTTCCAGGGATAATAATTGTAGCAACCCCAGAATGTCATTATCCTTATTTAATGCATGACTATCAGGAAAAAGTAAAAAATTCTGAAGTTATAAAGTGCAAGACTACTTAGTACACTAATGAAATTAATTTATTATGCTAGTGTACCCATGGCTTCTATCAACAGCCGTTGACCACTGAAGAAAGGGGCTGTGTCTTCCCAGCTTTAGTGTGAAAATTCTTGGGGAAAGACTCTCTTACATTGGGTCTTGGACTTAAATCAGACTCTGTTGCCAGGACACAGATGTGTATGATTTGCTATGTATGTAGAGGTGAAATCACTTGCTTTGTTTGTTGGGCTTAATGGAATTTGTGAGTTATATTTCTAGAGGATGGTAGACATTTAAAAAGTACCATTGTGTTATTTGCAATCTAACTTCAGATAATCTCTCTTGAACCATTTTATTATAAGAGTAAGTTTTTATGGAAATCATGATTTGGATAGTGACTTTAAAATTGTCCCTCTACTCTTAAAAGTAAATAGTTAAGTACTTGAGTAGGCATTTCCCCAAAGATGATATACAAATGGCCAAAAGTTATATGAAAAAAGGCTCAATATCACGAGTCAGTAAAGAAATACGAATCAAAACCACAATAGACTGCACTCCATACTCATTAATATGTTAGAATACAGAAAATAACAAGTGTTGATGAGGATGTAGGGAAATTAGAATTCTTTCGTGCTGTTAGTGGAAATGTAAAAATGAGGCAACCGCTATGGAAAACAGTATGGTAGTTACTCAGAAAATAAAAACCAGAACCACCATGTATCTAGCATTTCCCCTTCTGGGTATATGTCAGGAAGAATTGAGAGCAGGGTCTCAGATATTTTCATACCCATAGCAGCATTGTTAGCAGTAGCCCAGACATGGAAGCAGCCCAAATATTTATTGATGATAAACGCATAAACAAAACATGGTGTGTATATACAATGGAATATTATTCAACCTTAAAAAGGAAGGAAATCCTGTCACATGCTACACCTTGATGAACATCTAGGTCCTAGACATATATTAAGTGAAATAAGCCATCACAAAAGACTAATGCATGATTCCACTTATATGAGATATCTAAAATGTCAAATTTGTAGAGACAAAGTTGAATAGTGGTTAGTAGACACTGAGGGAGAGGGAATGGGTACCAGATACCTGTTTTGCACATGTAAAAGTTCTGGAAGACTGTTGCACAAAAATGTGAATATAGGTACCATATACACTGCTGATCTGTATACTTGATAGTAAATTTTATGTTACAGGTTTTTACCATAATTTAAAAATGTTTTAAAGGAAATAATCAGCCCTGGCTGGTTGGCTCGGTGGTAGAGAGTCGGCCTGGTGTGCAGGAGTCCCGGGTTTGATTCCCGGCCAGGGCACACAGGAGAAGCACCCATCTGCTTCTCCACCCCTCCCCGTCTCCTTCCTCTCTGTCTCTCTCTTCCCCTCCTGCAGCCAAGGCTCCATTGGAGCAAAGCTGGCCCTTGGGATGGCTCTATGGCCTCTACCTCAGGCGCTAGAATGGCTCTATGGCTTCTACCTCAGGCGCTAGAATGGCTCTGGATGCAACAGAGCAACGCCCCAGATGGGCAGAGCATTGCCCCCTGGTGGGCATGCCGGGTGGATCCTGGTCAGGCGCATGCGGAATCTGTCTGACTGCCTCCCGGTTTCCAACTTCAGAAAAATACAAAAAAAAAAAAAAGGAAATAATCAGTAAATAGCTTGGTTCCAGGTTTTCTTACTCAATTCTACGTAAGCAAATATTTTTTAGATGAAATATGAACCATAGTTTTGAGAGAAGAATAGATTTTTATTTGAGTTCCATACAGTTGGACAGTGATTTAGGATATTGAAGACATTTAAAATATTGAGTGCTTCTGAAGTTATGCTGGATAAGAGGACTGCAAAAATATTTCTAACTGAAAATTATTCTTCCTTAGATTCAATACCTATAGTGTTTTGGGGAAAATGTGATTGTCAAATGTTGATTTTAATGTGAATTCTGATAACAAGGGTTGTTATAACTGTAACTAGAACACTAATGACAATGGGAAGACATTGTGGTAAAAATGATTTCTCAATTAATGATAATGTTTGAATTATGATGTTAGACTGGGAGAAAATGATGCTAGTGATTTATGTAGTAATAGATAGACACTTAATTCTTGGGTTCTGTTTTGCAAGACTCAAAAGTTCTGATCTTCTTGCATCATTGTAGACTGACTGCTTCTCTAGATTTTTTAGAGCTGATTTGGGGGGGTTTTCTGTTTCATTTTTATGGTTTCCACCTAACTACAAGTCTGGCTATTCTCCCTATAAAAAGACATGTGGTCCAGCCCTGAGAAGCTGTCCTTCAGCCCTTGCAGAGAGCTAGCTCATTAGCTAAGTGGGTGATAACTGCCTCTAGCCTGTTTGTGGATGTACAAACTAAGCTTTAAGCATAATTTTTTCATTGTCTCTCCTCTTCTGACCCCCAACCCAAGAATGCAAAAGCCTTGTGCTCTCTTGTAAGCCTCTTTAATCTGCTCGAGCCAAACCTGCTTTACCTTAAATTGAAATACAAACATATCCTCCTTGCTTAGTGTACTTTAAATTGCAATACAATTAGTTTATTTTCATTCACCCTAAGCCCAGAATGAATAACAACTCTTCAAACCCCTCAGAGTTGATTTCTATTATATTTGATTGTGCAACTGGTATTTCAGACAACCTGAAGGGTTTTCTTTTTTTTTTAAAAAAAAACAACACAGGGTTTTTGGCCCTGGCCGGTTGGCTCAGCGGTAGAGCGTCGGCCTGGCGTGCGGGGGACCCGGGTTCGATTCCCAGCCAGGGCACATAGGAGAAGCGCCCATTTGCTTCTCCACCCCCCACCCCCCATCCCCCCTCCTTCCTCTCTGTCTCTCTCTTCCCCTCCCGCAGCCGAGGCTCCATTGGAGCAAAGATGGCCCAGGCGCTGGGGATGGCTCCTTGGCCTCTGCCCCAGGTGCTAGAGTGGCTCTGGTCGCGGCAGAGCGACGCCCCAGAAGGGCAGAGCATCGCCCCCTGGTGGGCAGAGTGTCGCCCCTGGTGGGCGTGCTGGGTGGATCCCCGTCGGGCACATGCGGGAATCTGTCTGACTGTCTCTCCCCGTTTCCAGCTTCAGAAAAATACAAAAAAAAACAAAAACAAAAACAAAAAAAAAACAGGGTTTTTTTCTTTAGCTGATATATCAGAGTTTTCCCCCTGCATTAGCTCATCTTGAATGAGAAGAGAAAGGCTCATCTGTGAGCTTCAGTTAGAAAATGAAAGTGAAAATTGGAGTGAACATAGGCTTTTCTTAAGGACATCTAATAATTTCCATAATCTATATAACCCATTGTAAGTGTTTGGGCCTTCCAGATTTTCTAATTCTAATTTGGTATGCTAATGACTTGGGGTCCTGGGAGCTCCATCTTCCTACCTCCAGATTATATAACTGCTTAGTTGACTGATGAAGTTCATTTGTACCCCATCTTTAGATAAGCTTGTTCAATAAAGTTATGCCCAGCTCCTACTGTTTATCTTCTCAAGCCAAGAAAAGAACACATACAATACCAGAACTGTTGGATACATACAAGTTTTGTCCTTCTAGATTTTATATTTTAAACTTTTGGAGAAATTTTTCCACTGCTTGCTGTCCCCCTGAACCTATATTCCCTTGGGATTCCAGAAGTAATTACTTGATTTTGCAAGGTACTATTTATTATAGCCTTTCTGTCATCTGTAGTTCTACATGGCTAATTTTATATAACACAGTTATCATTATGTGGGTTTATTACTCTTATTTTTCTTTAAAATTATATTTGTATGGAAATAATGATAAAATAAGAAAATTGTAATTTGAAGATCATAGCGCTCATCGTTAATTTAGGCAAAGATCACCAATAGAAGGCTGATGAAGATCTCTAAGATGGAGAATTCAGGCTGGCCTCAGCTGAACCAACAAAGGGACAACCACATGGTCTGCTTGCTGATGTGATGTAATGCGAAGTACAAAGCATCACCTATGCAGTGTATTCTTACCAAAAATAATAGTTATAAGGTAGGCCTGGTTCTCATTGAGTCCTGAGGAAATTCCAGCTCACAGATAGGGAAGAATAAATTAAATGACACCATGAGGAAGAAAAGAGACAAATCCAGAATGTGGGACATTTTATAGGACAACTGACCTGGTTACTTCAACAACTGAAAGACGGGAAAAGGGAGAGGATTTGCACTATATTTAAAAGGGACTAATATGCTGGCATAAGAACAGGCATATAGATCAATGGAACAAAACTGAGAACCCAGAAATAAACCCACACTTTTATGAACAACTGATATTTGACGAAGGAGGTAAGAGCATACATTGGAGTAACGACAGCCTCTTCAACAAATGGTGTTGGGAAAATTGGACAGCTACCTGCAAAAAAATGAAACTAGACCACCAACTTAAACCATTCACAAAAATAAACTCAAAATGGATAAAAGACTTCAATGTAAGCAGTAAAACCATAAGCATCTTAGAAGAAAACATATGTAGTAAGCTCTCTGACATCTCTCGCAGCAATATATTTGCCGATTTGTCTCCACGGGCAAGTGAAATAAAAGACAGGATAAACAAATGGGACTTTATCAAACTAAAAAGCTTCTGCACAGCTAAAGACAATAAGAACAGAATAAAAAGAAACTACACAATGGGAGAATATATTTGACAATGCGTCTGATAAGGGGTTAATAACCAAAATTTATAAAGAACTTGTAAAACTTAATGCCAGGAAGATAAACAATCCAATCCAAAAATGGGCAAAAGAAATGAATAGACACTTCTCCAAAGAGGACATACAGATGGCCAACAGGCATATGAAAAAATGCTCAACATCACTAATTATTAGAGAAATGCAAATTAAAACCACAAAGAGATATCACCTCACACCAGGCACTCATCAATAAAACAACACAGAATAAGTGCTGGCGCGGATGTGGAGAAAAGGGAACCCTCCTCCACTGGTGGTGGGAATGCAGACTGGTGCAGCCACTGTGGAAAACAGTATGGAGATTCCTCAAGAAATTAAAAATCGAACTGCCTTTTGACCCAGCTATACCACTGTTAGGAATATACCCCAAGAACACCATAGCACTGTTTGAAAAGAAGAAATGCACTCCCATGTTTATGGCAGCATTGTTCACAATAGCAAAGATCTAGAAACAGCCCAAGTATCTATCAGAGGACGAGTGGATTAAAAAGCTTTGATACATATATACTATGGAATACTACTCAGCCATAAGAAATGATGACATCGGATCTTTTACAACAACGTGGATGGACCTTGATAACATTATACTGAGCGAAATAAGTAAATCAGAAAAAACTAAGAACTATATGATTCCATACATAGGTGGGACATAAAAATGAGACTCAGAGACATGGACAACAATGTTGGGGTTACAGGGTGGGGGGAGGAGAGGGAGGGGGTTGGGGGGAGGGGAGGGGCACAAAGAAAACCAGTGACGGAAGACAATTTTATCAATGTCACCCTATCAAAATTAATCTAAAAAAAAAAATGTGTCTCATGGCTAATTCAGGCAGTTAGAAGAATACTATAAGGATGCTAATTCTGCTTCTCAGGTCACATCCTGCAAAAGGGGCCCCAAGCAAATTGGTGATTTGGCTCCTCTGATTTTGCCAATTGGATCTAAAAAAAATAGGTCAGGAACGCCCTGAAATGGAACTAACAATACTTGAGCATAAATTTGAGGACTTTTAGATACTGGAGCTGATGTATCTGTTATTGCTAAGCTACGCTGGCCTCATTCCTGGCCCACTCATGCAGCAGCCACAGAATTACAAGGTATAGGGCAGAGTAAATCCCCTCAACAAAGTTCTAGTTTTCTACATTTGGAAGATTAAGGTCATTCTGGATTTTTAAAGCCTTATGTGCTCCCTGGATGGCCAATTAATTTGTGAGGTAGAGATGTTTTGAAAAATATGCGAGTGTTGCTTGTCAGTCCTAGTGGTTTAGTCAGTACTCAGATACTTGATCGGGGATTTTTGCCCACCAAGGGACTAGGAAAAGAACAGCGAGGAATTCTCACCCCCATAGAAGTGGCACCCAATACCAGAAGGTGTGGATTAGGATATCAAAATTTAGCATAGGGGCCTTGGTAACTCCTGCTACCTCAATAATGTATTGTGCAGACCCAATTACTTAGAAATCAGATAATCCTGTATGGGTAGACCAATGGAACCTTTCTCAGGAGAAACTTAGGGCAGCTGCTCAATGGATACAAGAGCAGCTACAGCTTAGACACATTGAACCATCTAATAGTCCATGGAATACACTTCCATATTTTGTTCTTGTTGCCTCCTGGATTATCAAGGGGCATAGGCAACCATTACAGCTTATAGGTTTTGAGCCTCAAAATTATTGTTCCTTTTTTCAAAGGATCAACAACAATGGCTCTGGGAAACTTCCACTAAATGGCAAATCGCTCTTGCAAATCAATGGACAACTTTATACTGAAACTGTCAACTTAAAATCAGCTCAAAGTCTAGGATTATATGCCATTATCATGGCTTTTCAGCATTTGCCATATTCCCCCTTTAATCTATATACGGACAGCAAATATTTACTTATGGTGTTTCCACTATAAAGACTGCTGTCTTAGGGACAAATGCTGATGAACTATTTCAGCAGTTCCTCCTTCTTCAAAGACTTGTATTTCAACATAGAGCTCCATGTTTTATAGGACATGCTCGAGCTCACTCCATGCTCCCTGGAGCTTTAGCACAAGGGAATGCCCTTTTTTTCTTTTATTTTTTTTCTGAAGTTGGAAATGGGGAGGCAGTCATACAGACTCCTGCATGCGCCCAACTGGGATCCACCCGGCACGCGTACCAGGGGGGGATGCTCTGCCCATCTGGGGTGTTGCTCTGTTGCAACCGGAGCCATTCTAGCACCTGAGGCAGAGGCCACAGAGCCATCCTCAGTACCCGGGTCAACTTTGCTCCAATGGAGCCTTGGCTGCGGGAGGGGAGGAGAGAGACAGAGAGGAAGGAGAGGGGGAGGGGTGGAGAAGCAGATGGGCGCTTCTCCTGTATGCCCTGGCCGGGAATCGAACCCAGGACCCCTGCACACCAGGCCAACGCTCTACCACTGAGCCAACTGGCCAGGGCCTAGGAATGCCTTTGTTGATCAAGCTACCCAAAAGAAAATTATTTGGAGCAACCATGACAGATCGAGCAATTCAGTCTCATACTATTCATCACCAGAACGCTGCAGCCCTGTGTAAACTTTCTCGGGAAGCAGCACAGCAGATTTGGAAATCCTGTCCAAGGTGTCCTATACTACATTCTGTCCCTTCATTTGGAGTTAACCCTCAAGGACCCCTACCAGGACAACTTTGGCAGATGGATGTTACTCATATACCTTCATTTGGCAAACAGTCCTAGGTCCACGTTACAGTCGATACCTATTCTGGATTTATAGTAACCTCTGTCAGAACAGGAGAGGCTGCTAAGCATGTTATAGCTCATTGTCTTTATGCATTTTTCTATTATTGGATTTCCTAAACTGGTTAAACAGACAATGCTGCATATGGAGCAAAAGCATTTACTATATTTTGTCAAACCTTTCGAATTATGTGTATTTCTTACAATCTTTAAAGTCAAGGTATTATTAAAGTGTACCCAGCAAATATTTTAAGGTCAATTTAAATAAATTTAAAGGGGGGAGTCATATCCTGGAACTTCTACAGGTCTACCATATCATGCTTTTTACTTAAAGAATTTTTAAATTTCCTTTGAATGCTGATGAACAAATCTTTTTCTCCTGCAAACTACTACCTTCTTTATTTGACCCAGCTAATAACACTGTTTTGTCTTTTTCCAAATAGCTCCAGATATATGGAAAAGACTTATATAGGCGGATGGGGACCCTCAAACCCCTCAGCGAGATCTTCTGAGCATGGCTTTTAAGATACCAAGAGGCAGAAAAAGCCCAATAGAGATCAGGGAAACTACCAGCTTTTGGGATACGCCCTTAAAGGCTCCAAAGCCCCAAAGGGTTCTCATAGGATGCCATCTGGGTCCTGCTTCAATAGTGGAAAGGAAGGTCATTGAGCTAAAGCCTGCCAGACTTACATGCCTCTGCTGTGAGGAAACAGGGACACTGGAAGGTAGGCTTCCCCCTCGCTCCTCTAAGGGAGGGTTCAGTCTCTTCCAGCCCTGCTCCAGCCACCTATGACCTAACCTTGCCCAGAATGCTGGGGTTTGCCACTGAAGGCTGAAGGGGCCCAGGGCCATCGGCCCCATTTACAACACTGTGGACGAGCCTAGGGTATTTCTTCCAAGAAGCAGGTAAACTGATCTCATTTGCACAAGGGCCACTTAACTATGTCTTGCCTGAATAGTCAGGTTTTTTATTCTTCTCTCGAAGATCTCTGTTGTGGGTGTTGATAGTCCTATTTTCTGCTGCTTTGTTTAATATATAGTGTTCCCTTTATTCCTCCTACCTCAATGCCCCACTCATATTTCAGGCTGGGACCTACACCCAATTTAGAGCTCTCTTTCCCCCTTTTGCCAACTTCTATTATGAATCTACCTTTGCCACCCAGCTTAGTGTATCCCAAGGTTCTCTTTACCAAGCCACAGTCACAGAGCTCCAGGGAAAAGCAACCTGGTCTCATCTCTCCAGGCAGAGGAGAACAGAAGCTCCATCTCCACACATGCTGCAGATGGCTTTTCCAGTCTACCTGAGTCATAACCAGCTAGAAGTAGCGGTCATTGGGACTTCGACGTGAGCTGCAAAGTATAGAATTGTGACAACAATTCCAGTGCCATGCAGACTTTTCCTGGAGGTGGACTTGTCCTGAATTCCTGCTCCTAATGACAGCTCCTAACAGACTGAACTGGGGTTGGGTTGCATTTTTCAGGGATTTGGCATGGTGTTGGGGCCAACTTGGACTTGGTGAACATGTTAAGGACACTACTCTTGCTGTATTGGCCAAGAGTTTGCTTAAAGGCTTTAATCACTGTAAAAAATAAAATAAAATAAAAAATATATATATGTGTGTATATATATATATATGTGTGTTAGGCACCTTCGCATGATTAATCATATATATATATATATATGACTGGATAAAGAAGATGTGGCACATATACACCATGGTATACTATTCAGCCGTAAGAAATGATGACATCGGATCACTTACAACAAAATGGTGGGATCTTGATAACATTATACGGAGTGAAATAAGTAAATCAGAAAAAAACAAGAACTGCAGGATTCCATACATTGGTGGGACATAAAATCGAGACTAAGAGACATGGACAAGAGTGTGGTGGTTACGGGGGGCAGGGGGAGGGAAGGAGGGGGGGAGGGGTACAAAGAAAACTAGATAGAGGTGATGGAGGACAATCTGACTTTAGGTGATGGGTATGCAACAGAATTGAATGACAAGATAACCTGGACATGTTTTCTTTGAATATATGTACCCTGATTTATTGATGTCACCCTATTAAAATTAATAAAAATTTATTTTAAAAAAAGGGGGACTAATATGGACTGAATAGAAGATGATACCAAGAAATTATTATTAACATTGTTAGATATGACAATGACATTTTTTTTTAAGTCCCATGTGTTTTTAAGATGCATTCCAAAGTATACAGGAGTGTAACGAAAGATGCCTCAGATTGAATATTCTCCAAGGAGTTAGGGAAAGAGAAACAACAAAGGAAAGGGAGCTAGATGAAACAAAAGCACCAAAATGTTAAGAATGGTTGAATAGTTTATCATTAACTACTGTTGTGTATGTTTGAAATTTTTCATATGTATTTTTATTTTTTCTGTAAAATGTTTCATATAAATAGGTAGGTAGATATTATATATGGCAGGCATAACAGTGGTTATCTCTGAGTGGTGAGATGTGGAAGTGGCCCTTCTTTTTCCCTAGTATCATACTTTGTGTGGTTTACATCTTCTTTAGTAAGCACGTACTGCTTAGCTATCAGGTGTTCTCAGTACTTCTTCCCAGAGCAACTGTGCCTACTTAACTTCACATCACTGGCTCATGTCATCCCCTGCAGTACTGACAAGAGTTTGTGGGAAATTAGAGGTGTGTCCCAAATGAAATCACATAGCTTCACTTTTTATTACAAAGGTGAAGTATGTAATCTTTTGTTTTAGGTGAAGATTCTGAGGATGATTCTGACTTTAGTGAGAGTGAAGATAATGATGAAGACTTCACTCTGAGAAAAACTAAGGAAATTAAAAAGAAAGAAGGGAAGGTTAAATCCCCAGTTGAAAAGAAAGAGAAGAAACGTAAATCCAAATGTAATGCATCAGGTAAGCCTAATTCAAAACACTTAACTCTATAAAGAAAATGTGTTTGGTTTATTTAATGGGTTTTTCTAATCTTTTGCCTGTTCTCCTTAAAAGTTTGCCAGTGTTCACTTCTAGTTAAAATACATAGAAGAAAGCGGGTGGGACAGGGAGTGAGAAGAGCAGACAAGACTGCTGAGCTCCACTCCCTGTCTAGCCCTTCCTGTGAGACCTCCCGGAGCACTGGCAGCCCCTCTCTGAGATCGCTGCTGTCACCTGCGTTTTCCAGTAAGAAAACTGAAGCTCAGAGAGGTTAAGTAATTTGTGAGAGATCTCACAGCTAATAAGTGAGGGGCGAGGATTTGCACCGAGGTTTGCTCATCCAGGGCCTAAGCTCTGTCTACTGGACCACATCTTCTCCAGGCAGTCAGGCACCTTCGCATGATTCTAATTTCTTGCTTTCATGCTTGATTAATCTTTGATTTGAGGACCTTTTAGTGTTGTTGTTGTTGTTTTTTCAAAAGAAATTCTGTTAGAAATGATTTTTACAACAAAACTTCTGCAATTTGTGACAATTTGAACATGGAATACTTGTTTCTTTTGTAAAAGAAGTTAGAACATTTTTAACTCAATATATGATAAATTATTATAACGTAATCTTCATTCACCTTATTTGTTTTACTTATTGATATATATATATTATGTCTTATTTGCTTAATATAAATGCTTTTTGAAACTAAAATTTCTATTATTCAGACTCCATTTATTAATGGAGTTACTCTTATCATAAATAGTATGGTGTTGAGTACTTGCTGAGAAATAAGAATTATATACTGAATGAGTCATATTCCTGTCTCCACTATATTTTCAATTAATGAAGTTTTAATGTAATTTTTTTGTGTGTGTTGACATGGTTTCAGTGTCTCACTCAATATAACACCCTCTACACACCGCATCGTGCCCCCATGTCCCATGCAGTGTCTCTTTCCACCCCCATTCTTCCCCCTCTGCCCCCCACCTCAACCTCCTCCTTTCCCTCTGGCTGTTGCTACCCTGTTGTCTGTATCTGTGTGTTATGCATGTATGATTTTGGCCAATCCCTTCACCTTCTTTGATCCCGTCCCCTCTTCCCTCATCCCTTTTCCCTTTGACAGCTTGATCTGGCTTCCAGAAATTACATTTCAAATGTAGGGGTTTTTAGAGCTAAAGCTGTCTTAGTTTCCAGTTGCTGCTGTAAAAAATTACTACAAACATAGTGGCTTAAAACAACACAATGTATTATTTTACAGTTCTGCAGATCACAAGTTCAGAATGGTTCTCACTGGGCTAAAATTAAGCTATCAGCAAGGCTGTGTTCCTCTGTGGATTCTCTAGGGCAGTAGTTCTCAAAGTGTGCTCCAGGGCTCACTGATGCACCCTAGACGATTCCCAGGTGTGCCCTATGGTATTCCAGAGAAATATGTGCCTGTTGGGGACCAAAAAACCAACAGGGTTTTTGGAGTTTAGATTTTGGGGGGATGGAGGTGTGGGGAATTGGTTGTAAGCTAAGAGTCTGCCCAACCCCCCACCTCACTTGCCTGATTAGGTTGCCAAAGGCTGTTAAGCTGTGGTGCTTGATTGTTTACACTACCCCCCATGATCCCCAGAAAGACTGGAGGCAAGTTTCTTCTATCCTTTGTTTGGTGTAAAGTTAAGATGATATGTATGGTGGGGGTTTTCTGTACTCAACACAGTTGAGAGTAAAAAGAGAGGAATTCTTCAATGTAGTGACAAGGAAACGAAAGTTTGCCTTTCAAATATATGCCCAAACATTGAAGAAATTGCTAGGACACATCAGGCTCATGTTTCTCATAAACACAAGAATGAAAAAACTTTAACACATTTGTGCTAGGACCTGCCGAATTGACTAAATCTTACTAAGAATGTATCTATATATATAAAAATATAACTTTTTTTTTTTTTTTCTGAAGCTGGAAACAGGGAGAGACAGTCAGACAGACTCCTGCATGCACCCGACCGGGATCCACCCGGCACGCCCACCAGGGGCAACGCTCTGCCCACCAGGGGATGATGCTCTGCCCCTCGGGGGCGTCGCTCTGTTGCGACCAGAGCCACTCTAGCGCCTGGGGCAGAGGCCAAGGAGCCATCCCCAGCACCTGGGCCATCTTTGCTCCAATGGAGCCTTGGCTGCAGGAGGGGAAGAGAGAGACAGAGAGGAAGGAGAGGGGGAGGGGTAGAGAAGCAGATGGGCGCTTCTCCTGTGTGCCCTGGCCGGGAATTGAACCCGGGACCTCTGCATGCCAGGCCGACGCTCTACCACTGAGCCAACCGGCCAGGGCCACTTTTTTCATTTTTTTATTTTTTAACCCCTCTTTTTTTTATGAATTCTAAACATGTAACAAAAATGTTTTTAATGTCAAAATAAATTTAATTTGTTGTATTTATTTTGTTTAATTACCATAAAAGCACACTTGGACTTTCTATTTTTTTCTTTAATATTTGACTTAATTACTATAACATTTCTCAGAAATTTGTAGGTAGTGTGCCTACAATTATTTGTAGGATTTTAAATGCTCCCTGACTTCAAAAAGTTTGAGAACCACTGCTCTGGGGGAAAATCCATCTTCCTGCCTTTTCCAGCTTCTAGAGGCTGCCTGCATTCTTTGACTAGGTGCCCATGTCTGTCTTCAAAGCCAGGGAGCTCCTCACATCGCACCACTCTCTCTCCCACCCCTGCTTTCCACTGTCATTTCTAAGGACCCTCTTGAGAGCAGTGGGTCCATCCGGACAGTTCAGGAAAATCTTCCCACCTCAAGATCCTTAACTTAATGGCATCTGCCAGGTCCCTAAGCTTTGTTCTGAGAATTAGGATGCAGACATTCTGAAGGGCCATTATTCTGCCTACCATAAACTAATATGAAAAAATCATTAACAGTATAAGTATATTTTATATTTTCTTTAAATGTTTGTGCTTTCTCCTTAAGACATGCTAAAAGCTAAAAGTAAAATTTTAGTTTTCAAGTTAGAATGTATTATATAAAGTCTTCTATATATACCTTGGATTAAGTTGTTTCACAAGAAATTTTAATATATATTACAAGTATAATTTTTTTATTGATTTTAGAGAGAGGGAAAGGTAGAGAGAGACATCCACTTGTTGTTCCACTTATTTATGTGTTCATTGGTTGATTCTTGTATGTGCCCTGACCAGGGATCTAACCTGCAACCTTGGCCACCTTGACTTATCTGGCCAATGCTCCAACCAACTGAGCTAATTTTCCAGGGCCTAGAAGTATAATTTAACTCCTAAATAATGGGATTAAGAATTAGAACAAATGGATTATATTTCTAATTCCACTAATAATGTATTGAGTAGCCTTTGAGAGTCTTTCATCTAACACAGGGGTTGGGAACCTTTGGCTCGCGAGCCAGATGTGGCTCTTTTTTTTTTTTTTTTAATTCATTTTTAGAGAGGAGAGAGAGAGAGAGACAGAGAGAGGGAGAGAGAGACAGAGAGAGAGAAGGGGGGAGGAGCTGGAAGCATCAACTCCCATATGTGCCTTGACCAGGCAAGCCCAGGGTTCTGAACCGTTGACCTCAGCATTTCCAGGTCGACGCTTTATCCACTGCACCACCACAGGTCAGGCCCAGATGTGGCTCTTTTGATGGCTGCATCTGGCTTGCAGACAAATATTTAATAAAAAAAAAATGTTAAAAATATAAAACATTCTCATGTATTACAATCCATTCATTTCCTACTGCTCATGTTCATGGTTGCGGGTGGCTGGAGCCAATCACAGCTGTCCTCTGGGACAAAACCAAATTTTTATTGGATAATGTGTAATGTACATGGGTCGTTGTATGGCTCTCACAGAATTACATTTTAAAATATGTGGCGTTCATGGCTCTCTCAGCCAAAAAGTTTCCCAACCCCTGATCTTACACCTTAAAATTTTTCCCTTGATGGAGAAAATTTCAAGTTACATTTAAGTTAATTAAAATTAAATATTAAAAAAAATAAGTACATTTAAAGGTCAGTTCTTTGGTTTTGCTAGCCACATTTCAAGTGCTCAGTAACAATACATAGCTAGTGGCTACCATATTGGACAGCACAAAATACAGAACATTTCCATCATCACAGAAAAGCTTCTGTTGAACAGTGTTGATCTAGGGAATATAAGTGTCAACATTAAGAAGACTACATAGGGAAAATTTCCATATTCATATGCATTTAGATATACCTTAGGTATCTCAAAGCAAACATGATCTGAAAGTAAATTTCTATTCCACTACTCTTCCTCCCTTCATTGCTCTCCCCACCCCACAAAAAAACAAATGCCAAACTGACTCCCATTCTTATGTTTATTCTCTGGGTTAATGGCACCATTAAGCAGTGAGCCTATGACAGGAACTTTTAAGTCATGATTATTTCATTTCCATCATTGCCTCCCCTCATCTAATAACTAAAAGATGGCTAGTCTGCTAGTTTTTTCCATCCTCCCCTTGGGTTCAGGCCCTTATTTCCTCTCACCTGGATTACCAGAGAAGCCTTCGCAGTGGTCTACTTGCCATACGCTACCATCGGAAAGATATTTTCAAAATGCAAATACTTTGAGAGAAATTAATACATGACCCTTCACTGGTATGCAAAGCTCTCCATCAGTGAGCTGCACCTGCCTATGTCTCTCACCATGCCAATTCTTGCCATTCTGACTCCAGGCAGGCTGAACCAGGAGCTGGTCCTGAACTTGCTGCATCTTCCAGCTTTGCTCTTACTCCCTCTGCCTAGAAAAGTTTGTCTAACTCGTCTTGGTTTTACAGCTTTGCTTTGGCTCAAATAAATCTCATGCACTGTGACTTCTATAACTATGCAGATATATACGCAGAGTATAGGTTCCCTCCTCTTGTGCACACCCCAATGGCTGTCACATCTCTCATCACACTGCATTATACTCGTATCTTTATTTTACAGCCCTTTCTTCTAGAGTTCAGTGACTGGACCATAGAAGTTTCTTGGGAGCAGGATCTATGAGTTACACTGTTTGTAACCCTAGAGCCTAATATATTGTCTCACTGACACATATTGATGAGACACTCTTGTATAATGTTTAGAAGCATGAACTTTGAAGTCAGACCTGGTTCCTAATTCTGATTATAACATTACTAGCAATCCAACTGTGGGCAATTTGCTTAACCCCTCTGTTCCTCATCTGACAGCGGAAATAGTAATGTCTGTATCAGAGTTGCTCTAAGGGTTAAAGATAATATATATGATATGCTTACTACACTCCCTATCATATAAATGCCCATAAAGGATAGCTATTCTTAGGTTCTGAATGCATGTTTATTGAGTAATAAGTTTTTCAAAATGATATTTTCTTTTCATTTTTTTATCTTATTTTTATTAATTTTAATGCAGTGACATTGATAAATCAGGGTACATATGTTCCGAGAAAACATCTTCAGATTATTTTGACCTTTGATTATGCTGCATACCCCTCACCCAAAGTCAAATTGTCTTCTGTCACCTTCTCCTTCTATCTGGATTTCTTTGTGCCCCTACCCTCCCCCTGCCCCCTCCCTCTCCTTCTTCACCCCCTCCCCACCCCTCCACCCCACCCTCTGTTACCATCACATTCTTGTCCATGTCTCTGAGTCTCATTTTTATGTCCCATCTATGCATGGGTTCATAGAGTTCTTAGTTTTTTCTGATTTACTTATTTCACTCCATATAATGTTATCAAGGTCCATTCATGTTATTGTAAATGATCTGATGTCATCATTTCTTATGGCTGAGTAGTATTCCATAGTATATATGTACCAAAGCTTTTTAATCCACTCGTCCTCTGACGGACACTTGGGCTGTTTCCAGATCTTCGCTATTGTGAACAATGCTGCTATAAACATGGGGGTGCATTTCTCCCTCTGGAACTGTTCTATGGTGTTCTTGGGGCATATTCCTAAAAGTGGGATGGCTGGGTCAAAAGGCAGTTTGATTTTCAATTTTTTGAGGAATCTTGATACTGTTTTCCACAGAGGCTGCACCAGTCTGCATTCCCACCAGCAGTGCAGGAGGGTTCCCTTTTCTCCACATCCTCGCCAGCACTTATTCTGTGTTTTGTTGATCAGCGCCATTCTGACTGGTGTGAGGTGATATCTCATTGTGGTTTTAATTTGCATTTCTCTAATGATTAGTGATGTTGAGCATTATTTCATATGCCTATTGGCCATCTGTATGTCCTCTTTGGAGAAGTGTCTATTCATTTCTTTTGCCCATTTTTTGATTGGATTGTTTGTCTTCCTGGTGTTGAGATTTACAAGTTCTTTATAAATTTTGGTTATTAACCCCTTATCAGACGTACTGTCAAATATGTTCTCCGATTATGTAGTTTGTCTTTTTATTCTGTTCTTATTGTCTTTGGCTGTGCAAAAGCTTTTTAGTTTGATATAGTCCCATTTGTGTATCCTGTCTTTTATTTCCCTTGCCCGTGGAGATAAATCAGCAAATATATTGCTGTGAGAGATGTCGGAGAGCTTACTGCCTATGTTTTCTTCTAAGATGCTTATGGTTTTATGGCTTACATTGAAGTCTTTTATCCATTTTGAGTTTATTTTTGTGAATGGTGTAAGTTGGTAGTCTGGTTTCATTTTTTTTGCAGGTAGCTGTCCAATTTTCCCAACACCATTTGTTGAAGAGGCTGTCTTTACTCCATTGTATGCCCTTACCTCCTTTGTCAAATATCAGTTTTCCATAGAGCTGTGGGTTTATTTCTGGGTTCTCTGTTCTGTTCCATTGATCTATATGCCTGTTCTTATGCCAGTACCAGGCTGTTTTGAGTACAATGGCCTTGTAGTATAGCTTGATATCAGGAAGTATGATACCTCCCCCTTTATTCTTCTTTTTTAAGATTGCTGAGGCTATTTGTGTTCTCTTTTGGTTCCATATAAATTTTTGGAATATGTGATTTATATCTTTAAAGTATGTCATTGGTATTTTAATTGGTATTGCATTGAATTTATAAATTGCTTTGGGTAATATAGACATTTTAATGATGTATATTCTTCCTAACCATGAGCACGGTATATGCTTCCACTTGTTTGTATCTTCCTTGATTTCTTTTATCAGTGTTTTATAATTTTCCGAGTATAAATCTTTAGTCTCCTTGGTTAAATATACTCCTAGGTACTTTATTTTTTTGATTGTAATAGTGAAGGGGATTGTTTCCTTAATTTCTCTTTCTGACTGTTCATTGTTGGTGTATAAAAATGCCTCTGATTTCTGAGTATTAATTTTATATCCTGCCACCTTGCTGAATTCATTTATCAGGTCCAGTAGTTTTTTGACTGAGACTTTAGGATTTTCTATATACAATATCATATCATCTGCAAATAATGATAGCTTTACTTCTTCTTTTCCAACATGAATGCCTTTTATTTCTTCTTCTTGTCTGATTGCTGTGGCTAGGACTTCCAGGACTATGTTGAATAAGAGTGGTGGAAGGGGGCACCCCTGCCTTGTTCCTGATCTTAAGGGGATTGCTTTTAATTTTTGCCCATTGAGTATGATGTTGGCTGTGGGTTTCTCATAGATGGCTTTTATCATGTTGAGGTATGTTCATTGTATTCCCACTTTGTTGAGAGTTTTGATCATGAATGGGTGGTGGATTTTATCAAATACTTTTTCTGCATCTATTGAAATTGATACTTTCTTTTTAATTTGTATATGATTATGGTAGCTATAATTTTTACACATAAGTGCTAGACTTAATCTTCCTGTATGACAAACTATTTTATGTGTATTTTTCCAATCAGTAACTTCAGTAGACTCTGCTCTAGCGGCTGTCAAATCAGAACCTCAGCCCTCACCCAAAAAGGCTTCTCTCACTTCAGAGGCCACCAGGAAGCCATCACAAGTATGCAGTCCTTCAGCTGAAAGCAAAAGACCTAAGTGGGCCCCACCAGGTATGGTATATTTGTTGATTAAGGGCAGGGGCTTAGGAAATTACCTCAGATAGAGTGTTTTCCTAGTTGTAGATGTTATACATATTATTACATTTTCTTTAAAACCAAGGTTTTGCATTACTTATCATTTTATCATTCCCTCATCCCTCATTTACCATTGAGCATCCAGATTATTTATTAGTTTTTAATGCTATAAGTAAGGTTAACATATACACAAACATCCTTATTTGAGAAGTCTGTGAGCATATCTTTATTATTTTCTTAGGATAAATTCCTAGTAGGAGAATTACAGTATCAAAGAGTATTATCATTTAAGATTCTGATACAGGTTTTTGCAACAAATGTGTTTGCTCAAGACCTACTGACCCACACAGTCTCTTCTTATACATGGAAATTCCAGCATTTGAAGTGCCCTGGCACACTCAACCTCCAGCTTGCACAAACTTGACCTCTTTTGTTTTGCTCCAAGGCCAAGTCTCACTGATGCTTCAAGAATTCTTTGACCTTCACCCTTCTTGACATTACTAAAGCCCTAATCCAGCCATGTTCATTCTATACCCACACTGTTGGTAGCTGTCTCCACTTTCCCTTGTCCACCTACATGAATCCTCTGTTCCAGTTAAATTGACACACTTTTTGCTCCTCAGAGCCTCTCTACCCATTTTTCTCTTTCTAGTATGTCTGTCTTCATTTGTCCCCTCTTCTCTGAGTCATTCCACGTCTACTCAGATTTAGTTATTTTCAGTGGCATTCTTGATTGGTCCACAGTGGTCACTCCCATAGCCATAACTAGGTATTAATAGACTTAGGCCCAAAACATAATTATTTAATTTCTGAGTCTTCATTTCATCACCTGAAGTATTAGGCACTATATAATCTTTAAAGTCTTTTCTGGTTTAAAATGTCTGAGTTATTTTTGTTGTTGTTTTGTTTGCTTGTTTGTTTGTTTTGGGGTTTTTTTAAGTGAGAGGAGGGGAGACAGTGAGACAGACTCCTGCATGTGCCCCAACTGGGATCCACCTGCAACCCCTATCTGGGGCCAATTTCAGATCAACCGAGCTATTTTTAGTGCCTGAGACTGACACTCTTGAACCAACCGAGCTATCCTTAGTGCCCAGTGCCACACTTGAACCAATTGAGCCACTGGCTGTGGGAGGAGAAGATGGAGAGAAGGGAGAGAGGGCAGGGGAAAGAAGCAGCTGGTTGCTTCTCCTGTGTTCCCTGACTGGGAATCAAACCTGGGACATCCACATGCTGATCCAACACTCTATCCACTGAGCAAATCAGCTAGGCCACATCTAAGATTTTAATGGGAACTTAAATGTTTTTTAGAGAAGGAAAGGAGGAAGATTAGTTACTGAATTAATGATGTCACATAAGGATAATCCTTAGTGTATTTCTTCTGATAATTACTATGATTCCCCAACAAAAGAAATTTAAAATAAATGATAAAATGACTATAGAAATTTAAGGTAGCATAGTCAAAAAGATAAAAATGAAATGAGTGAATGGATTAAGAGTCAATATTATAAAACACAAAATGGTCAGATTTACTGTGGGAAAGGGAGGGAATGAGGCCCGGCCACAAACTTAAGTGGGCGGGGTCTGTTGGACTTGAGAGCTCATGGCTGTTTGACAGAAAGCAGCTGTTGCTCAGCTCCATCTAATTGTCTACATGCAGAATTAGGGGCCTGTTATTTCCAGATCGGACTTTTTCAAAAGAAGCCAGAAATCTAGATCTTTTAGTTTTTAAAACTGGACATTTTTTTAATACGATGTGGACCAAACAATATATCTGAAAGCTAGATTTGACCCTCAGATTGTCACTTAGTTACTGTTTTATTCAAATATGAGAAGATCACCAAGATACCAATAAAAAAATGAACCAGGGACATGAGCATATTAATGCTCCCAAGAAATACAACTAGAAATGAATATGAGAAGAACTTCACTCTCACTGGTAAGTAAGGAAATGTAAATTAAAATAATAAAATACTGTTTTATACCTCTCAAATTAGAAAATAATAAAGCAATATAATCCAGGGCACACTGGGTTGTGGGGTGGCAGATATAATTATTTACTATAAATTTATAATTCCGTTACAGGACAGCTTGAAAGGAGCCATAACAATATACCTCTCCTTTGGCCTAGGAACTAGTTATGGGAATTTATTCCTTAGAAAGAATTCAAAATAACTGTTTATATAAAAATAGTGAGAAACGACCTGACCAGTGGTGGCTCAGTAGATAGAGCATCAACCAGGGATGCTGAGGTCCCAGGTTTGAAATCCCAAGGTTGCCAGCTTGAGCACAGACTCATCCACATTGAGCACAGGGTCACCAGCTTGAGCATGGGATCTAGGCATGATCCCATGGTTGCTAGCTTGAGCCCACAGTTGTTGGCTTGAGCAAGGAGTCCCCCATCAAGGCATGTATGAGAAGCAGTCAAGTCACAGAGTGATGTGACTACGAGTTGATGCTTCTCATCTTTCTCCCTTCTGATCTCTCACACACAAAAAAAGTAAGAAACAAAATGTCCAAAAGTTTGTTGGAAGAATTTGATATATGGCCATTAAGAATGATAAATCAGATGGTTAGAAACAGGGATATGCTTATAAATCTTTACTTGAAAAAGTACACACAATTGTACTTTTTATGACTACAGTCATGTTCATGACTATGATATTTATGTGGATAAATTATGAAACTTAATACTTGATGGAAATAATTGCTACATTACAGTGGTAGGAAAAACAAAGCAAGTATAAATAAGTAGAAACTATTTGTCATGTTTTAAGTTATGATATTTAGTATTTGAAAAAATAGATTCTTTCAATGAAGTGCTTATAAAAATTACAGGACTTAAAAAATGCATTAGGTTTTTCTACTTTTTTAGAAATGATTGCATATATTTTTTTATGCCTCTACAACCAATGTATTTGCACTCAATTTATCTATTTCAGCTTTTACACTTAAAGTTTTGGTATCATGAGCTTACCTTCAGGTGATGTTTTAAAATAGGCAATACTCTATTTTATCTGTTCTTTAGTACTTTCCATTATTTTGGTATTGCTTTTAACTTGATAGAACCTGTAAAGCATAAAAATGTTTAACTTCATTTTTTACTTCTTTTGTTTTATAAGTTCATTTTGTTAAGAGATTGCTAACATTCTCAGCATCCGGTGATATGTTTCTTTCAGCGGTATCCAGAAGTAGCAGCACCAGCGGCAGCCCACTGGCAGGGTTGTCTGTTAAGTCTCCGAATCAGAGTCTCCGCCTTGGCTTGTCCAGATTAGCACGAGTTAAATCTTTGCATCCAAATGCTGCTAGTAGCTGAGTGCGGTAGCAAAGAAATATTTCAGAGAATCACAGTTTGACAATTATGTTTATATTCTATTTGTATTTATATTTGAAGAGGATATTGTAATATAAAGGAATCCTTTAATGTCATATAAATGATCACTACCAATTTTGTGATTATGTTCTCTGCAATGCTATTCAAGACTTCAATAAGAGGTTTGTCTATAAGAATTATCTTATAATGTCATTTCTTCTGAAGAGCATATTCTATAACCTTACGTGTAATAAGTCATTATTAAGTGGTTGTCTGTTGGATGTGGAAGGAGTCCACCTTACATCCTGTGTTTTTCTAGCAGTATGAGGTTTCTTTCTAGCTTTGACCAGTTAGTGGCACCTTAGCTTTGTTCAGAGTTTATCTGGTGAAAGAAAACATTCCCATCTTTTTTCAAGGAGACATTTCTGAAAAGTGTTACTTAAGCTACATTGTCAGTTTTGCTGCAAGATGTTTATTATTTTAGCCAAATATATTTACAGTAAGAATTCAGAATGATTTTACACATTAAACAGTTGCTATAGTATGGCATATGTCTTCTACTTAGAAATAGATGGTTATTATATAGCAAGTAGAATTTCATGACATTTTATGAAACCCTCATTGTCAAAACCTTTAATAAACATGAAAAATTTTTGATATGCTCTTTTCCTTGATACCATTGAAACCATCTGTCTCTGTCTACATTTCATGATAAAATGAATTAGTGAATAACGTTAGCCTTTTGCTGTAAATATAAAGGAGGGGGCTGTTAAAGTAGTCACTTTATGTTAAGTCAGTGCTTTAGAGGGTGGCTGTCAAGTTTCCTAGTCAACTCTATTGTGATATTAGATAATAAGATAATACAGCTTTTCAGGAAACTTAGATCTGAATTTGTTGTGAATAAAAATAGTAATAGTTATTTTATATTTATAATGAGAATTTCAACCAACTCCTGATCACTTTTTAATAAAAATTCTTCAAATCATATTAACCATTAAAAATATATAATACATAGTTCATTTTTTGGTTTATGGAAATATCTATGTCAATGTGAAAATAAGTAATATAGAATTGTGATTAAAGTGAGCATTTTCTTACTACTATTGTTCATTTTTTTATTATATAGTGTGAATTTTTATACTGTCACATACCACCTCACCTACCCTATCCACCCCTTTTTATAAACGTATTTTCCAATTACAGTCTTGAGGTACCCTACATGTTGCAGTTTAACAGTAAACATTTACTAAGAGCCACCCTGTGTTAGTACTGGTATCATTGATTAAGCTTGATGAACCTTTTTCTCCATGTTATTCATTGTTTCTATTGAAAATACCATAAAACTTGTTAAACTGACCTTTCAGAAAACATTAATGAGCTTCCTGTTGCCAAATCCAGTGCACACTTTTCTCAGCTAATCTTATAGACCCTGTTCATCGTATTCTGCATAATAGATTTTATTTCCTGGGCTCACGTAGCACTATTCTTTCACAATTTTCTCCTCACCTCCCTGCCTACTCTTTATTATTTTGCAGCTTTCTAATTTTATTTTATTTTTTTTAAGGAGCAGGGAGAGAGAGAGACAGGTATATTGGGTTGCTCCTGTATGTGCCCTGACTGGGGATCAAACCTGCAACCTTGATGTTTCAGGATAACGTTCTTTACTGAGCTAACCAGCCAGGGCCACTTTCTAATCTCTTGTTTCACCTATACTCACTCCTCCCATCATAGTATCATAATCATATTCTGTGATTTTCTTCTGCCTTAGGGGGAAAAAAAAACCCAGGTGATTTCAAGCTCCAGTGGTCACCTATGTGACTGTTATACAAGATCTACAGTCCATTGAAAGTTTGATGTAAAAATATTAAGTCATCACTAAATCAGTAACATCCCTCCTGCCCCAAAGTCTTCCTTCTTACAATTTCTGTTAGTAAATAGCACCACCACAAACTCAGGTCCCTAAGGTATTGACACTCTTCACATCCAATCAAGTTCTATTTCCTTGTCTCAATTGCTGAAGACTTCTCTCCTTCCATTTGCTGTCCCTTACTCCCAACACATCATCACTCGCCTACTTTTAACAAGCATCCTTGCTTTGATTCTTAACCTGCTCTGGTGTACCCTCCATACATTATTGTCACAGGGCATTTTCTAAAATAAAGTTTGAGCACAATCACCCTTCTGTTCATAATCCACACACATACACCTGAGCCTCGTTAGCTCAAGATATTTCAAATCAGTCTGACCCCTGCTGACACCCATGGGACTGGGGTCCGTGGCTCGGGCTTTCCGACTATTTGCCTTTACCTTGCTAGTTCCTACTTTGAAAACTCAAATTCAACTCAGCTTTTCAAAAAGCTTTATTGGGTGTCTTTGTTTCCTCCATGGACCAGATTGTATTTCTTCAGGCCACGCTGCTGTCATTCAACTGTAGCCTGCTTAGTTTTCCTGCTTTTAAAACCTGGTGCAGAGCAAGTGCTCAAAAAGTGTTCATCTTATGAACACATTGTATCCAAAACGTTTGCTATGAGTTTCTGGCTACTACAAACTGAAAAGGAATAGGGTAGAGATAATTTCACTAGTCTGGTCTGTTTGGTCAACTCTATAATCTGTCCTCGGCAAGTCCTTCAACTCTTGTCTGAAAGACCTGGAGCATGAGGGAGAGGAGCAGGAGCAAGATAGGTTTTTCAGGTTGACGTGAAAGGTGATGTTTTGGGATGGACCAGAGCCTTAAGTCTTGACAGCTCCGGAGTCACAAAAAGAGCGGAAATAGTTTCTATAGCGACGGGGGGAGGGTGTGGTCTTCTGCTAATGCAGCTCCTCCCACCGGGACAACCGGCGACAGAGACCTCAGTGGGGGCTCGCGATCCCGCGCGATGCCTGGCCCTCTAGGTCGGAGCGGCCCTTGGAGGGGAAGAAGCATCTGAGGCAAGGGGGAAGGAGGTGGGGGTAAGCCGGGAGAATGACAGGCGCACAGAATGCAAAAACAGTAGAAGGGGGAGTGTGGGTCGGAGGAGGAGGGAGGGGCGGGTGTGAGTGCGGAGAAAAGGTAAACCCAAGTTTAGAGCTTGGTCTGAACAGCTGCATCCTGGAACCCAGCACTGGTAAACTTTCCTGTTAATAGAACGTTGCCTCACTGACCGGCTGAGTGCGGGTGGGGAGGGATGGGTTTTAGGGAACTGCTAAGACCTACTCTGAAACTGCTCCCAAGCCCTGACCCCAACAACTTGGGGCACAAATTACCTCCTTTATTTTCACTGCATGTCCCGTCCTTTGGTCCAAAGTGGGTCCCTGACAATTCGTGGATGAGAGTCTCGCTGATACCAGCCTACTCCCACCCAGCCCCTGGTCCTGCAACTCCCAGCTCAACCGGAGCCCAGTCCTTGACACAGAGCACTGTAAGGTGTGCTCATCCTGAGCAACGCTTTCCTCTCAGGCGCCACTTGCTGCTCCGGGAAAATTCCCACCCAGTATTAGCAATTTTTTTTTTCCTTAAAAAGGGGATGAACCGTGCAATTTTGGGGATTTTTTTTTAAGTGTACTTAATTTGTGTTACGTAAGGTATGAAATGTTCATCAGCCAATGCAGGGCTTAAGTAACGTGTGACCCCTCAGACATGTTTTAAATGACCTGACAGTCAACAATCTTAATTCACGCTTCATACTTGACAAAAGTGTGAGTCCATTTAATAAAAAGTTCAAACTAAGAAATGTTACATCCCAGCAAGATAGACCACAGCAAACCCAAAGTGAATTTTATAAGTTTTATTGCAGACTTGCGCAGGGACTGCAGGCAACCCACGCAAGGGAGCACTGCAGCCCCGCAAACCTGCACAGGGACTGCAGGCAACCCACGCAAGGGAGCACTGCAGCCCCGAGCTTCTAAAATGGCTCCTTTTTATAGGGTGGCTATCTAGGCTGAGCAAACATTATACAAAAGCTTATGTGGCTGTTAGCTATTGGCTAGGGAGGTCGTGTGTAGTTACGGGGGGGAGGGAGTATTGCTCAGTGGAGAATTTCAAATATAAACTTCTGATAAGGGTCTCTGACTCATAAAATGCAGGATGTTGCTGAACTCTTTGTTCTCGGCGTCACAGGGGCCCTATCAGCACTCCCTGTTCCTTCAATAGTTACACTCTTGGCAGCCCCAGCATATAGCCCCTGAATCTAACAAGAAACAATAAATATAAACATCCTTTATGACCTGTCTTGCTTGAGGGATTTAATCACCTACATGTGGTAAATGCATAAAATCTAGGATTTCTAAGGAATTTTTCACAGTGGACTGTGCCTGATTGGTCCTGTGACTTGTTGGTTATTTCCCTTCCTTGTTTTAGTCCTTATCAAAAGGGTAACAAATGACCTAAAGAGATAGCAATGTACAGTCACTCTTTCCTGACATTCCCCTCTCATTTCCATATTGTCAGCAACTTGGCTACATAATGAGTGCTCCTCAAACTTGGGAGGCCCCAGTGCTGGGAGTCAGTGGTTTTAGCTGACTGCAAACCCAACATGAGTGTGTTGTGACAGCTAAAACTAGTGATCTAGGCTGCATTAATAGAAATACAGTTTCCAGATGAGAGATGTAGAAGTCTCACCGCCTGACTTAGCATTGATTAGAACACAATCTAGGCTAGAAAACTGTAGTCATCAAGCACAGGAACACCGAGAGGGACCATCACAATACAGGTTCTCTCTAGTAAGCTTGAATACTCTCTCACATGAGGAGGGTTGAAATGAAACCACAGAATGCCTGAGTAGGTGTATGGGGAGGCAAAAGTCAGTTTTGAATATTCCAGAACTCGAGTAGAAGGGAGGGCAGATGTTGATTTGTTGCTCTGCAGAGGATAACAAGTGTCAGTGAAGGATATGTTGTTCAATATTATTTTTTCCAACCACATTTACTGAGCACCAGTCCTATGTAAATTAACAGCTGGGTGTGAAAAGGGGTGCCTGGACAGTGAGCTCTGTCTCGGGAATATTCAAGCAGAGACTGACTGATTGCGTGGATACTCTAAAGAGGATTCCTTCCCAGCATGGGAAAACGGGTGAGATGGCTTCTAAAACCTCTTCCAGCTCTTAAGAGTCTGTGAGTCTGTGGACCATGAAGAGTTTACAGAATCACAAAGGGCTGACGACTTCTCTTTAACAGGGAGAGTAACTTAAATAGATTAAGTAAATTATCTCCCAAAGGTTAGCCCTCCTCCCCCCCCCCCCCCCCCAGCATAAAGATCAAGCTACTGACAACTGAAACAGAAATACTGAAATAACAGCTAAATCTCATCAGATGGTACTTCCTGGGCATTGGCATGTGTATATATACATAGGTAACTTGTTATGTGTGAAATATTGTGCACTGGTAACACTGGCACCACTGTTTATGGGTCTGTTTTGCCCATCAGCCTTTGAAATCCTGAAAACAAATATTCTGTTTTATGTATTTATTTATGAATCCCCCCTGCTGAGCACAGTATCTGATGTGTATTTGGTGGTCTGAAATATTTTGATGAACTGATCTAAATTGTTAGATTTCTCTCTCTTCAGCAAATTTGTACCAGGAGCTTTCAATAAATAAGCCTTGTCCTCAAGCCTATGAGAAATATAAAAAATAAAATACAAGCTCAACATCCTTGTTTCCAAGAGAGTCACAAGATGAGATGAAAACATATACACTTAAGATAATTAATACTAAAGCTGTTGACCAAGTGGCAAAATGGTCCACAGATAAAAATGTTGAAATCCATAGGATGGAGGTTGATGTAAGCTGGTACAGATTGGTAGGGAAACTCTGATCTTCATGTAATATATACGTAGGAGAAATTTTTAAATTTTAGTTTCAGTTCTCAAAGCAGTGGTGGTTTTTAGCTGGTCCGCACCAGTTCAGCAGAACAGATACCTAATTTTTTGTTGAGTTTGGCGAACCGGTTGTTAAAATGGCACTTGTAATCAGTGTTTTCTCTAAGGCGGGCACCTGGGCAGCCGCCCAATATGGAAATCACAAGTTTACATTCCTTACTCTTTGTTAACGTTCATCTGCTCCAACAGCGTATTCTAAGTGCCTGTAGCAATGTTCATTCCGTCCTTCGGGGAAAATAATTGCAAGTGGAGACGCCAATCAAGAAGCAATATGCAAATATCTTTAATAACAATTTTATTGTTTTTTTTTGTCAGGTGTTATTTAATATTTTTTGTTAATATTTTAGAACTCCTAACATAATCTAGTTTTGTGTACCTCTTTTATTCTTATTTAAGAATTAAATGCATGAAATAATAAACTACCTTTTGGTATAAATTTTTTTTATACTTAAAATGGTCATTAGGGCAGAGAACCGGTTGTTAAATTTTTGAATCCCACCACTGTCTCAGTCATATTCACTCTAGATCTGAGCTGAATTTATTCATTATCTTTAATCCTTCACATAACACTTATAAATAAGATAAAAGGCATATTTTAATCCTTTCCTACATAGCTCACCATATATTATGAGGATAAAAATTAGCATTTATGAAGCCACTTAAGTATAATTAATGGCTTAAGTGGAAGCCAGATCAAATGCACTAAGAAAGACACAGGGTGCTCTGCCTATGGGCTCATCACTCTTTGTTTTACTGCTTTACTAATAAACCCTCTTTCACTTTAAACATTAAAAAATAAAAGAGAAGAAAAAGAAAGACACAAAATTGTTTGATAACCACAGAATTATCCAAAGGAGGCAACTAAGGAATAAATCACAACAGAACCCCTTTTCCCCACAATCTAGCAGTACTTAAGAGTTAGAATCAAAGAAGCTTAGAACTGGAAGAGGAAGTAGAAGTCATCCAGTCCAGCCTTGTGATTTTACAGAGGGGGACACTGAGTTTAGCGAAGATGAGCGACTTGCTCATTGTCTGTCTGGGGCAGCTCTGAGACTAGACTTCAAGGTTCACCAGCATTTTCTTCGGGTTTCAGATTCTCTTTACCTACAGAGCTTCCAAAACTGAACGGAAGAAAGAGCCGCCCTTGCTTGGAGACATGCATGCCCATTGGTGTCTGTCTTTCCCTGCTTCCTGTGAAGTACATGGAGGGAGCATTTGATACAGAGCCTCAGCAGGAAAAATTGTATTCATTCTTTCCCAGTGTTTGTATTTTACAAACGCCATGCTGAATTGATAGCAAAATTTGACCAGTGCTGTCTCCAAAATTATTGCCAGATTCATTCTTCCTCTCTGTCCTCACTGCCATCGCCCTGGGGGAAGTACCCACCATCTCTTGCCTAGACGCTCTAGATCAGTGGTCCCCAACCTTTTTTGGGCCACGGACCGGTTTAATGTCAGAAAATATTTTTACGGACCGGCCTTTAGGGTGGGACGGATAAATGTATCACGGGACCGAGACAAGCATCAAGAGTGAGTCTTAGACGGATGTGACAGAGGGAATCTGGTCATTTTTAAAAAATAAAACATCGTTCAGACTTAAATATAAATAAAACGGAAATAATGTAAGTTATTTATTCTTTCTCTGCGGACTGGTACCAAATGGCCCACGGACCGGTACTGGTCCGCGGCCTGGGGGTTGGGGACCACTGCTCTAGATGGCTTCCTACCTGAGCTCCGCCAAACCATGCTCCATGGTATTGCCTGAGTGATGGTGCTGAGCTACAAATCTGGCCTTGTCTCCCTTCGAATGGCCACATAGGCCCCAATGTCCTACGTGGACGATATGAATCTTGACACTCTGACCCCTTCTCTGGCCCTCCACCAGCGGTGCCCAGAGACTATACTCAAAATTTCTGGAAAAGACAATGCTCTTTTATTATACCTTGTACTGTGCACAGGCTCATGCCTCTGCCCTTGACTCCGCGCCTGTCGTGGCTATTGTACAGCGACGGTTCTACTCTGCTCAGGTGTGAAGGTTTCTTCGGCTCTCCCAGCAGAGCTGGTCACCACCATGGAGAGAGCTCCATTAGCGCTTTGCCCAGACCTCTGTTCCTGCACTGATCGTGTGCACTCTCGCGACCTTTCTCCTTGTGTCTCCCCCCCCCCCTGAAATAATGAGCTCTCCCTAACAACAGAGGCTGCGTCAGGGTTATTGGAAAAATTGTCTCAGCAAATGTTTGTAAGAAAAAAAAGAAGGGAAGGAAGAAGTGAAAGCATGATTATTTGCAGAGAAGCAACTGATTACTTTTGTTTGCTTTTAAGTAGGACTTTTTCATATTTGTGTGTGTGTGTATGTATGTGTGTGTGTTAATGTTCCCACTCACCCTCCCAGTCCCACTCCTCACTAAGCTTTTTACAGTTAATTTTTTCTAGAGCCTTCCATATGCCTGATAAAAAATATGCAAACATATTACTTAAGTAAATATGGAATCATATTATACATATATTTTTTCTGTTTTTACTCAATATATTTACCTCATTTTTTAAATGACTGTATTATATTCCATAACACATATGTGCCATATTTTTAAACGTCTACAGACGAGCAATTTTTTATTTTTCAACATTATGCTGCAATAATGTTGGTGTGTGACCTATCTTCAGCCCTCTGAATAGCTTCAAAATTGTGATGGTTTCACTGCTTAGTATAGTGTCTGCAAAAACCTATGGATATGTAAGAGAATTTGCATTGGTTCCTGTCCTGTCCCTATTTCATATACAGTATTCTTAATTCCCTCGTTTCTTTCTAGTGTTAGGGGCTGAAAAGGGACTTCCAAGACGCGGGGCTTCAGCAGTGGCCTGCTAGCGTGGCAGGAGTATACCTGTGGCCTGAGAGCCCTCCAAGACGCGGGGCTTCAGCAGTGGCCTGCTAGCGTGGCAGGAGTATACCTGTGGCCTGAGAGCCCTCCAAGACGCGGGGTTTCAGCAGTGGCCTGCTAGCGTGGCAGGAGTATACCTGTGGCCTGAGAGCCCTCCAAGACGCGGGGCTTCAGCAGTGGCCTGCTAGCGTGGCAGGAGTATAGCTGTGGCCTGAGAGCCCTCCAAGACGCGGGGCTTCAGCAGTGGCCTGCTAGCGTGGCAGGAGTATAGCTGTGGCCTGAGAGCCCTCCAAGACGCGGGGTTTCAGCAGTGGCCTGCTAGCGTGGCAGGAGTATACCTGTGGCCTGAGAGCCCTCTTAGAGTCTACCCTCCTCTTACATAAATCACCGCTTTGACAAGATCCCATGCAATTATGAGAGTTATTTTTCCATCTTGCAGTGAGCTATGTATTCATAGAGCTGTACTCTGAATGAAGAAGGCGCAAAAATGGACAAATGAGATCCAGGGACAGATTTCTACCAACAGTTCTCCCTTTTTTTCTTCTGTAGGCATTAAGCTGCCAAGTAGCCACTAATATATCTATATCTATCTATCTATCTATCTATCTATCATCTACATATATAAATATTTGAGGGCAAAAGGTATCTGTGGCAAGAGAATGGTTTACTTTGCAGTTCGCTGGGGGAAATGGATCTTTTTGCTTGATATCTCACACTGCTCACCACCCATTGGGTCATCCTCCTTCCCTGGCTCCGGTCTCCGTCTGCACTGAGCATATGAGGACTGATGCCAAGATGCCCCCTTTCCCAACCTCATCAGCCAGCAAAGGGAAGCAAAAGGAGCAGCAGAGACTCAGCCATGGCTTATAGGCTGCCACCTTGTTTCCTCCCAGCTGGCCCTGTGTTATTTGCATCCCTGGGTGTGGGGGCCATGACTTAGGTTTTGCTCCTACTGCCAACTTCTTTTTCTATTCTCTTCTGCAGCACTAAAATGGATGCTAAAAAGCCAAGGAAATGCAGTTTGACATCCCTCCCGATAGTGAAAACACAAAAGGCACAAAATTTCACCTATATGAAGGTAAGGATCCTGGGATTTCATTTGGGGAAGAAAATGGTATCATCATGAAATCTTGGGAACCCAAGACCCAATGGCGATCATTGTGCTCCAGGCATTTTGCATTCGGAAAAACTGAGATTCAAGTGAAGTCATGGCCATAAACCAGTGAATGAAGGCCAGAATTCAAACACATAGTTTTTTTTTCTTTAATTAATATTTTAATATTAGATTTAGTGCAATGACATTCATTAATAACATTATATCATTATCAGGTATTCAAGATTATAATTTGACATCTGTGTACTCTATGGCATACTCACCACCTGAAATCTATTTTCTTTCCGTTACTATATGTTTGACCCCTTTATCTGCTTTGGCCTCCGTCTTCCCCCCTTTCTCCTCTAGTAACTACTATTCTGTTGTCTGTATCGATGAATTTGTTCTTGTTTGTTTTGTTAGTTTGTTACGTTTTGTTTTATATTCCACATATGAGCAAAATAATACAGTTCTTGTCTTTTATTGTCTAAGTCATTTCACTTAGCATAACAATCTCAAGATCTTTCCATGTTGTTGCAAATGGCAATACCTCATCTTTTTATGGCTGCGTAATATTCCATTGTAGATATGTACCACATCTTCTGTATCCAACCATTAGTCCAGGGACACTTAGCTTGTTTTCTGTGTCGTGGCAATTGTAAATAATGGTGCAATGAACATAGAGGTATATATATCTTTACGAATAAGTGTTTTCCTATTTTTCAGGTAAATACTCAGAGGAGGTATTGCTAGACCATATGGTAGCTTTAGTCCTAATTTTTTGAGGAACTTCCATACTGTCTTCCACAGTGGCTGCACTGAATGACATTCCCACTAATAGCGTCTGGGGCAAACCCATATTGTTAACCACTCTGTTCCATGCCTCTTTGCTGAGTCACATCAACTCTGTTAAGCGTTGCTGTATACAATTCCTTTATATATTAATATTATTTTAACCCTTTGAGTATTACAAACTTTCATGTATATCCTCATGCCTCCTGACCATCCTGAGTACAACTTTACAAAATTTTTATTTTAAAAATGCGTAAAGCAACATTAAAAATGGCAAATGTTATGTTCTTCTTGTTTCCATAAATTGGTTATCAAACAAACATGATTTTAAGTTAATAAAACTATAACTGAAACTAAATAATTTTTTAGAAAAAAAAAAAAAACTCACTCCCAGGGGTCAGCGAGTATGAAAAAAAAAACTCACTACTCAAAGGGTTAAGGAAAAGAAATCCTGCTGTAATAACAGTGACAGGAATGGTAAAAAATAAAATTAAAAAATCATCCTGGAGATAATTCATTTATGTTGTACTTTATAATCACTACTGGCTAATTGACAATATGGTTTAAAAATACTATTTTAATGTGTAACTATTGTCTTTACATTGCATTCTGGTGGGCACTAAATAAATGACTTTTCACCTTGGTTTATTTTCTCCCACCGGACTTCTCATCTAATGAATCAAATAAGCTTAAGTAAGGAAATGCAAACAAGTCAGTAACTGTCCTCAGAACATAAGAGCCTGGTCTTCAGTGGATAGTTATATTAACTGGAGGATGGAGAGAATGAATTATAATCCCTTCACCCAAAAAACCGTGAAAGATGAGCGAGAGATGGATCTCGCCACATCAACTGCCCCAAGCAGGTGTTGAAAAAAATGATTTTAGATATTTAAATAAATAATTTATATTTATTTTATGATGTTTAATATTATAAACATGTTTATAATAATAATGAAATATTTAAATGTTTTCTCTGTGATTCTTGGTAGTATTTCAGCAAAGGAAATTTTTTAAATGGGATTTTTATTAATTGATTTCACCTGGCTTTAAGACTGTAGATCTTAATATACTATTAAGTGATATATGATTACAATAGTAACATGATTGTATTAATATAATAACATATGTAATGCTGATTCTATACCAGTCTAAACTGAATCTTTCTCACAGTGCCAGAGGTAATGCTGTGGCCGAGGCCAGGCAGGTTCACACTGAATTCAGGCAGATGGTAGAGGAACTGCGGAGCCAGAAAGTGTCGGGCCATTCTGTTTATTAGAGTCTCGCAGTGCTGGGCGATTCAACAGGCAGTGGAAAACCCCTTCTCAGTGTGGAGGGCGATCAAACTGGAAAAATCACCCCTCGAGGTGGCAGGCCAGTGATCTGCGCCAAGGGAAAGCACCTGTAGTCTTACACGGGCTACACACACATGGCTCCGCCACATACTCACACACTAATCACGCAAAGTGCAAGCAAGCAAGCCTAACACAGCTGTTTTCCCTACGATATAGTATATAGCGATATATGATTCTTTTAAAAATGCCCCATGCACTTGTCTAAAACATGGTAACATATTAAAGATCTATCTACTGCAGAGAGTCCTTTGTGTTTGATGTCCACGGAGTGTCCTCATCCTGGCTTAGCTGTCGAAGATCACTGAACTCTCATAGTGGCTCTCAACTACACAGGATCTCTCTGCCCTTCAGGAAAATGCTCTGATGTTATAGCTTAGGGAATATATCCTCTTATATATGCTCAGTTATCTCAGCTACTAAATCCAAGGATTTAGGCCTTTACTGTAACTCTATTAAAAGAAAAGTGTTGCCTCGCAGCTGGCTCTGGGCCTGGCATGGCTAGCAGACCTGCAGGGTCTCAGGATTGGCCGTCCCAGAAATACCTGGGAGAGGCCTGGGGGAGGGTGCTCTGTTAGCTTAGGATGTTCCTCTACAGTTTCCCTGACAATTGCTGAGTACATGCTACACAGTACATCTGAAAGCGTGCTGATGACACATTTTCTATTTTCAACATTGAAAAATCAGGTACTTGTGTTATTTCTCTTCTATCCTTTAAATCATTCAGTTGCTGAGTGCCATCTTCTTAGACAGGCCTTCCCTCACCACTTTCTAATTATATTCTCTGTGTGTGTGTTTATTGTCTGCCTCACCCGCGAGAACTGCACTCTACATTGTTACAGCCACTGGACTCATGAGGCTGTGAGCCAGTCCGAATGGAGGTGTGAAGGTGCGCTCTGAGTGAAAAATACGCACCGCATTGCCAAGACTTGGTGGGAAAAAATGAACGCAAAATACCTTATGGATAATTTGTTATAACTTGGTGAAGTTTAAAAGTATGTTAATGCCTCAATAATTTAAAAATCATTTTATATTGATTACATGTTAATACAGTATTCTGAATATATTGTGTTAAATACAATATATTATTAAAATTAATTTCACCTATTCTTTTTTTACTTTTTTAAAGATTTTATTTATTCATTTTATAGAGGGGAGAGGGGGGGAGAAAGAGAGAGAGAGAGAGAGAGAGAGAGAGAGAGAGAGAGAGAGAAGTGCAGGGAGAGGAGCAGAAAACATCAATTCCCATAGGTGCCTTGACCAGGCAAGCCCGGGGTTTCAAACCGGCAATCTCAGGGTTCCAGGTTGACGCTTTATCCACTGTGCCAGCACAGGTCAGGCCTATTTTTACTTTTTTCATGTGGTCACTAGAAACATTTAAATTACACACGTGGCTCATATATTTTTTACAGATAGTTGCTCTCAGATAGAAGCTCCATGATCGCACAGATGTTGAGTGCCTCCTCATTCTAGGCATTGTGCTGGGTGCTAGGGAGACTGTAGGGAGCAACACAGAACCAACTCTGCCCCAAAACAAAACCTCTCATGCAGTTTAAAACTGGCATTCTTTGTAGAAAGACCAGGTGGTACACTTCCATGCTGAGAATGGGAATGACCAGCCCTCATTTTCCTCGGCGGTCAGGAGTTGAGATTGAATTTAACCAGTAGTTCTCAGCCTTGGTTGTATATTATATATTTATAATCACCTGGGGAGGTCTTAAAGACCACTAAAATCAGAATTTCTAGGGTGTCATGGACAGTTTTTTAAAGTTTCTATCACATGGAAGCAGATGTTTACTTAAACACCAGCTGTGAGATCGTGGCTAGGTTTGAAGTCTGTTTGCTGGTTGTGAAACTGGAATAGTTATTGCAATACTTCCTGATTGCATTGGGAATAAGTGAAATAAGAGAAATAGTCTTGCTGCCTGACAGATGTTGGAAGCCCAACAAATACTGGCTGCTTTTAGCTTCCCAGCTTCTCTCCCTTTAACAGAAAGAAGTTTCCTATAGGTGACAGGCTTATTAATGAGACTCCCACTATAGGAGAGAGTATCTGAGGGCCATTCATTTGGTCTCAATTCTGTATCTCATCATTACCCCATAGGAAGAACAAACAAACAAACACACACCCTGACCATTTGGTATTGCAAAGGAACTGAATTCACAGTCAATTATAACTGAAGAAAGAACAAAAAGCCAAGATTCCAATTGCCAGTTTTGTCTAGTTGTTTTTTTTAAATATGGTAATGAATTAATCTTTTAAATACAAAGGAAGGCTCAGACCAGAAGAATTTATAATGGTCACAGAAAGAATTAAGAATTAAAACATTTGAATTATAACCCTAAACAGGGTTATGTCCATACAGGGTGGGGTAAAAGTAGTTTTACAGTTGTTTGTATAGAAAATAAATAATAATACAAGAATAAACTCTGCATTTTGTATACTTACAACTGTAAACCTCTTTTTGCCCTACCCTGTATAATACTCTATCATATTTATTTTGGGGTGCATTTGGGGTTCTGAGGGAGAACACTTACACACTTTTCCCCATTCTCTCCTTGGGCCCCCCTCTTCCCTCTGAGATCTACACAGTAAGTACAGTTCCTTTGTTCTGCATTCCCATTGGTGCTCTCAGTTTGTAGGGAGAGGAGAACAAAGATGAGTGTACCTTCAATTGCTGTGACTAGGATGTTAAGCCAGCTGGCATGGGGGAGCACCTCTGAGCCCCAGAATGAATCAGAGAGAATGGATAGCTTCTCTTGAGAGCTTCCTCAGGCCATGACAAATAGAATCTCTCCGTTTGACATTGGAAGTGGGGGTGAGATGTTAGTAACACAATTGCCCCTATATGTGTTTAGCATTTCATGTTTGTACCTTTCAATGGTGTTAAGGTGGCCATCCCCCCCATTTGACAGAGGAGGAGATTGAGACTCTAAGAGATGAAGCAGGTTACCTAATTCTGCTAATTAAAGCTGCAGTCAGAATTCTGATTCAATTCTGTAATTCATTAATACTTTTCAAAAATTGTTTAAGATTGTTAAATGTGGTGAATATATCACAGAATACTAAATGTGTGTGTAAGGTATAAAGAGTAATAACACTATGAACACACTTGTGTGCATCCAACACACAGTTTAGGAAGGACGTGCTCTGGGTGTGCCTCCCCACCTGACCTCACCCTGTCACTGGCCCCTTCCTGAGATAACTGATGTCTTCAGCTATTACATTGCTTTCCTTTGTATGTTTCTAAATCTCCTAAACCATGGGCTGTTTAATTTTGCTTGTTTTTGTTTTTGCATACATGAGATGGTACTGTTCAGTTTTCTTCTGCAACTCGCTTTTCATGCTTGGTGTTAAGCTAGCACAAACAGCACAGCATTGCCCTGGCCGGTTGGCTCAGTGGTAGAGCGTCGGCCTGGCGTGTAGAGGTCCCGGGTTCGATTCCCGGCCAGGGCACACAGGAGAAGCGCCCATCTGCTTCTCCACCCTCCCACCCTCCCCCTCTCCTTCCTCTCTGTCTCTCTCTTCCCCTCCCGCAGCAAGGCTCCATTGGAGCAAAGATGACCCGGGCGCTGGGGATGGCTCCTTGGCCTCTGCCCCAGGTGCTAGAGTGGCTCTGGTCGCGACAGAGCGACGCCCCGTAGGGGCAGAGCATCGCCCCTGGTGGGTGTGCTGGGTGGATCCCGGTCAGGTGCATGCGGGAGTCTGTCTGACTGTCTCTACTCGTTTCCAACTTCAGAAAAATACAAAAAAAAAACAACGAAAAAAAAACCCAAAACAGCACAGCATTCTCCTGGCTTTCCCTTGGGTGGTCAGGCATCCATTCTGACTGACCCGTGCCTGTACCCTTAGATACTATGACTGTCACCTCTGTTCTTGGAAACCTGTTTATGATTCAGTTTCACTGCCATATTCAGTTGTGTGAGCATATCACACTCCTTATCAGTTTAATGCAGGGGTCCCCAAACTACCGCCCGCGGTCCGCATGCGGCCCCCTAAGGCCATTTATCCAGCCCCCGCCGCACTTCCGGAAGGGGCACCTCTTTCATTGGTGGTCAGTGAGAGGAGCATAGTTCCCATTGAAATACTGGTCAGTTTGTTGATTTAAATTTACTTGTTCTTTATTTTAAATATTGTATTTGTTCCCGTTTTGTTTTTTTACTTTAAAATAAGATATGTGCAGTGTGCATAGGGATTTGTTCATAGTTTTTTTTATAGTCCAGCCTTCCAACAGTCTGAGAGTCAGTGAACTGGCCCCCTGCGTAAAAAGTTTGGGGACCCCTGGTGTAACGGATGGTGAGCATGTGGCTTTTCTTTTGTGTTTTAGCTATTAAAAGTGGTGCTGCTGTGAACGTTGTTGTACGTGTCTCCTAGAGCATATATGCAGGGGTTTCTAGACTGTACACTTGGGAGGGGAACTGCTGGGTACCAGGGTATGTCAATGCTTAACTTTACTAGATGATGCCAAACGGTTTTCTGAAACATTGATCTCAGTATACTTTGCCACCAGTGATACATATGAGTTCCAGTTGTTCCACATCCCTTTTAATCACTGGATATAGTGTGGCTTTTTATTTTACCAGTTAAATAGATGGGTGAAATATCGTAATGTATTTTAATTTACATTT
This sequence comes from Saccopteryx leptura, assembly GCF_036850995.1. Classification (NCBI taxonomy): domain Eukaryota; kingdom Metazoa; phylum Chordata; class Mammalia; order Chiroptera; family Emballonuridae; genus Saccopteryx; species Saccopteryx leptura. Next base: position 115,965,510 of record NC_089504.1, read on the forward strand.
TGATGGCTATTAATGAGATTAAACCTCTCTTCATGAGTTTATTGGCCATTTATGTTTCCTCTTCTATGAAGTGCCTAATTGAGCCTTCTTTTGCTTAAAAAATTTTCTGTTGTGTTTTCTTTTTCTCACTGGCTGTAGAATATATAAAATATAGTCTACAAAGAATAATTCTGCTAAACAATTATAAAAGATATGTATAATAAACATAAATAATATATAAATAAACATGAATAATATGGAAAAATATCAATATATGTGTATATAAATATAGTTTGTATTTTTTAATAATAATATTCAATGAATTTGCTAATAATCCTTTGCAAGTCATACATGCTGCAAATACCTTCTACTTGTTGGTTTGCCCATTTTTAGATGTACTTTATATTTAGAGTAGTTTTAGGTTTATAGAAAATTGAGCAAAAGTAGAGTTCCCAAATATTCCTTCACCTTCCACAGTGCTCCTATTAGTGGCATCTTGCATTAGCATACAGTTGTCAAAATTGGTAAACCAATCTTGATACATTATTTTTTTTTTTCTTTTTACAGAGACAGAGAATGAGTCAGAGAGAGGGATAGACAGGGACAGACAGACAGGAACGGAGAGAGATGAGAAGCATCAATCATTAGTTTTTCGTTGTGCACTGCAACACCTTAGTGGTTCATTGATTGATTTCTCATATGTGCCTTGACTGCGGGCCTTCAGCAGACCAAGTAACCCCTTGCTGGAGCCAGCAACCTTGGGTTCAAGCTGGTGGGCTTTTGCTCAAACCAGATGAGCCCGCGCTCAAGCTGGCGACCACGAGGTCTCGAACCTGGGTCCTCTGCATCCCAGTCCGACGCTCTATCCACTGCGCCACTGCCTGCTCAGGCTCTTGATACATTATTATTAACTAAGATCCATAGTTTACATTAGTGTTCATGCTCTATGTCATACAGTTCTTTGGTTTTCACACATGCATAGTGTAGCCACCATTTAAGTGTCATACAGAAGAGTTTCATGGACCTAAAAATGCCCTGGGTTCCACCTGTTTGTCCCTTTCCCCCTTCTCCCCGAATCCCCATTCTTTTTACTGTCTGTAGGTTTTCCAAAATATTATACAGTATGTAGCCTTTTCAGACTGAGTTCTTTTCACTTAGTAATTAATATTTATTTAAACTTCCCCTATGTCTTTTCGTGGCTTGATAACACATTTCTTCTCAGTGCTGAATAATATTCCATTGTCTGGATATGCCAGTTTATTATCCATTCACCTTCTAAGGACATCTTGGTTGCTTCCAAGTCTGACAATTATGAATATAATAAATGCTATACATATTTATATGTAAGTTTTTGTGGAAAGAATTTTTCAACTTTTTTTGGTAAATACCAAGGAGCATGATTGCCAGATTGTACGGTGAAAGTGTTTAGTTTTGTAAGAGACTGTCAAATTGTCTTCCAAAATGGCTGCATCACTTTGCATTCCCACGTGCAATGCATGAGAGTTCCTGTTGCTTCATATCCTTACCAGCATTTGGTGGTGTCGGTGTTCCAAATTATGGAACACCGACTATATTATAATAGTGTGTAGTGGGTGTCTCATTATTTTAATTTGCATTTCCCTGCAATTAATGCATCTTTTCCTTTTTTTCTTCTTTTTTTCCAAGTGGGAGGAGGGGAGATAGAAAGACAGACTCCCACATATGCCCTGACTAGGATTGACCCAGCAACCCCCATCAGGGGCTGATACTCTGCCCATCTAGGGCCATGCTCACAATCAAGCTATTTTTAGCGCCTGAGGTGGAGGCTCCACAGAGCCATCCTCAGCGCCCAGGACCTATGTGCTCAAATCAATAGAGCCATGGCTGTGGAAAGGGAAGAGAGAGAGAGAAAGAGAGAAGGGGTAGGGGGAGAGGGGTGGAGAAGCAGATGGTTGCTTCTCCTGTGTGCCCTGACTGGAATAGAACCCAGGACGTCCCCAAGCTGGGCTGATGCTCTGCCACTGAGCCAACCCATCAAGGCCAGATCATCTTTTCATATGCTTATTTGCCATCTGTTTATCTCTTTTGGTGAGGTGTCTGTTAAGATCTTTGACTCATTTTTAATTAGGTTGTTTGTTTTCTTATTGTTGAGCTTTAAGAGGTCTTTGTATATTTTGAATAACAGTCCTTATCAGATGTGTCTTTGGCAAATATTTTCTCCCAATCTGTGGCTTGTCTTCTAAGTCTCTTAAGATTGTCTTTCACAGAGAAAAAAATTTTCATTTCAGTGAAGGCCAACTTATCAATATTTCTTTCACGGATTGTGCTTTGGTGCTGTATCTAAAGTCATCACCATAGTCAAGGTCATGTAGGCTGCCCCCTAAGTTATCTTCTAGGAGTTTTATAGTGTTGCATTTTACATTTAGGTCTTGGATCTATTTTAACAGTATTAATTCTTCCAATTCATGAGAATGGAAGATCCTTTCATTTACTTCTGCTTTCAATTTCTTTCATCAATGTCTTACAGAACTTGCATCTTAATGTACTCTTTTTCTCCATGAACTTGAAAAATCTTATTTATTTTAGATCTTCTTTGATTTCTTTCATTAAAGTTTAACAATTTTTCTTATATAGATTTTGTACATATTTTGTTAGACTTATACTTTCATATTCCAGTTTCTTGGAGAAGCTAATGTAAATGGTGTCTTTTTCATTGCAAATTTCAGTTGTTCATCGCCGGTATACAGGAAAGCAATAGACTATATATTAATCTTATATATCTGGCAACCTTCCTATAATCTTGGCTTTATAATGACTTTAGAAGACAGGAGTTCTCAATTAAAAATAGGTAAATTTATGATATGCACTTTCATCTTGTTTAAGAAATCATCCTTTATTCTGAAATTATAAAGATATAGTCATGTACCACATAACAACATCTTGGTCAACCACAAACTGCATATACAATGGTGGTCTTACAAGATACAATGAAGCTAAATGATTGCTATTGCTTAGTGATGTCACAGCCATTGAAATCTCATAGCACAACGTATTACCGACATGTTTGAGTGATGCTAGTATGATATAAACAAATTTACTATGCTGACAGTTGTATAAAAGTATAGCACATAACACATAATATTAGCTAATGACTGTTGGGGTTTATGTACTTACAACACTTTATATTGTTATTTTAGAGTGTACTGTTTCTACTTATAAAATAAAAGTTGCTATAAAACAGTGTGCCATGTTATGCCAGCAGCACCCTATATCCCTTCTGTTTGCCGCATCTCTTGATTGAGTCATTTTCTCTTATGCTTGATTTAATATAGTTTTGTTTTACATACTAACATGCTGTGTGGGTTTGTAGCCTAGGACCAATAGGCTATACAGTATAACCTAGGTGTGTAGTAGATTATACCATCTAGTTTTGTGTAAGGGCACTCTGTGATGTTCCCACTACAATGAGGTCAACTAACAACACATTTCTCAGACCATATCCCTGTCATTAAGTGGTCCGTAACTGCACAGAGATGTCTTCTAGAAGTTTGGTACTTTTGTCTTTCATCAGTTTTGAAAAATTCTCGAACCATTTTGTCTTCATGTCTGTCATATTCTTTCTTGCCTTCTGAAACTAATTAGATGTTTGTTAGACCTCAGTCCTTTATGTTTCTAATTTCTGAACTTTTTTTTTCATCTCTTTATCTCTCTTTGCTGCTTGCTGACTGGATAATTTCTTCACACCTGTCTCCTCCAATTCACTAATTCTTTTTCTGGCTATGTATAATGTTTTATTAAGCCCATTCATTGACTTTTAAATTTCAGTTTTTATTTTTTCAAAGTTCTAATTTGTTTATTTTAAAATCTGGCCATTTGCATAGTATTTTATACTTTACTTATCTTTTTTAGTTTCTTTAAACATATTATGCATTATGATTTTCTAATTTTTACTTGATTCCAATATTTAGATTATTTGAGGGGGAGGGAATCTAATTCTGGTGTCTATAGCTTCTGCTAATTCTTACCTTGTTTCCTTGTGTATTTTGTAACTTTTTGTTTTACTATGAGATTACTAGTCTTGTTTTGCAGAAAAGGAAACTAAACCTGAGAAGAGGGTAAGTAGCTTGCCAAAGTCATACAATTAGCAAGGAGCAGAGCAAGAATTCTAGTCAAATCTGTCTGACTTCAAACCCCATGTACTTTTTTCTATTCCGTGAAGCTTTCCAAACCCTTGACTGATGAATTCTTTCATAAATTATCCCCTAAATTTATTGAGAGCCAACTTTGAGCCAAGCATTGTCCTTGGTGCTGGGATACAGACATAAACAATGTACGTCTCCTTCTTGCCTAGTATGCAGTCTAGTGCAGGACATAATGGTGTAAATAAACAAGTGATAATAAGGCATGGCAAGTGGACTCACTAAGATAGAAATAAAGTTTTGGGAGAGCCTAGAGAAAATTTCTTAAGCCATTGGCTAATGCCTAGGCACAACTTCATGCATCATTGAGATGTCACTCAACTATAGTCCCATCAAGTGGCATAGTTACAGGGCTCATAAGTCACATTTTCTCAAGGTGAATAATGCCCCCTGGAGTTGAGCAAGATGCTGAATGGTGAACTGGAAGGAGGGCATTTCAGGCAGACAGAATAACATATGCGAATGCATAGGATAAATCTAAATCAATGGGATTAGAGTCTTAGAAGTCGTCTACTCTGGTCCTCTTAGACGATGTGTAAATTCACTTTACATTATAGGGACTTTAGTGTCTAATTTATATAAATAATTTAGAATAAACATTTGCTTTTTAAGTGTTTCTATCAATTGTCAAAATCACAATAAAAACATGATCTTATTTTTAAGTAGAGACCTTTAGAGGGGAAATGCTTTATAATCCCTTCACACTCAGTTTCATGGCAGAATGTAACAGAGGGCAGAGGAGGTCATCTGACGGCAGCATGATACAGAAGAAGGGCACCAGGGTCATGGATTCTAGACTCAGGTTCACGACTGTTGTGTCATCTTGGACAAGTCACTTACATACCTTCCTAGCTTCTCCTTCTCCATCTGTAGGCATTTGACTACAGGTTCCCTAAGGTGGCTTCTAGGACCACGATTTTCAGTTTCCTGTCCAGTGGTCCAGAACATGAAGTATCTCCCCCAAGGCCTTTCACTGCGTGCATCAGAAAATGGCTCCAAGCATCTGGGCTTACAGGCTTACACCCTTGCTTTTCCCAAAGCTCTGAGGATGGCCAGAGTTGTCTTCCTCCACCATCACCAGGGGCATAGCCTGGTAGGCAGGCAGGTCCCCAGGGAAGACATGCATCAGTGAAATGAAAACTTGGTCTTCCCAAGTGGCTGGCTACATCCACTTTACTACTGGGTCTTCAGGGGCCAGCCTGGCTGTGGCTGTCATCAGAAGGCCACTCCCCTCTGGCTAGGCATCCTGGACTTTCTCACATGTAGTAAAGGGGCTTTAGGGGCAGAGTCTTAGTTAGGGGAGACAGTGGGAGAGAAGCTATAATTTGCCTAAGGTCTCTGCAGCAATAGTAGCTTAGGGATGTGAGGAGCCCCGGCACCTCCCTCTTCCTCCTAGCTTTCTGTTGTGCTCTGCTGGGCTTAATTGTGGACTTCTTGTGTTCTCTAGACTAGGATCTCCAAGGATTTCTCTTCTCTCTCCTCATCACAGCCTGCATTATTGCATCTGTTTTGAACTCTCGGTTGTTCTGGCCCCTGAGAAGAGATTACAGAGCCTGCCAGGAGAAACTGGTGATTTGATGTTTCATAACCTGAGCTTTATCTGCTCATTGAACTTTGACCAGGCACTTGGGAATTAATTTTTTTAAACAGGGAGGAGTGAGAGACGAGGGGGAGCCAGTTAAGAAAAAATAGAAAAATAGCTTATAAGATATGATCCAGATGGGGTAGTTTGATGGAGGTATGCCTTTCTGAAAAGGCTGGGTGGCCTAGGGGCAGGGGACCAGGTGGCTGTAACGCCTGCTGAGAGCCCAGTTACTTTCCCCCCTGAATTTTAGAGATGAGGACATCCAGGGCTCCGTTCACAGTAACAAGATGGGGCCGTATCTCAGGGTTCTATTCTAACTAGCCTTATGCAGGGACTGGGCATATTATCCTTTAGCTCACAGTAGGAAGTACACCCCCTGTGACTTGTAAGTACACTGTGTGTGTTGGGAGTGGGGCTTGGCAGGATGAGGATGCAAAATAGGGAAGGGCCAGTGAAGTGGCACGGGCACAGGCAGGACGCGCGACTGGAGATTTCACCTTCCTGTATGCCTTCTTCCTCCATTCTGGCGTGAAGCGACATGTCAGTGCGACTCACGGGAATGAGGTCCTGCCTGATAGGGTTTGCGGAGCCTTTCTTTCCTAAAATGAACCGTTTCTTTCATGCACCTTGCCAGCGCTGGAGAGTCTTCTCGGAGTAGAGATGGATTTATTCAGAACAAAGCCCTCTTTTCCTGAGATTTCTCTTTGAAACTGTAATTGCCTTTGAGAGTGGGGTATACATGGAGATTGTCTTGTGTGAATTCGCTGATAAGGAGGCTTTCCAAAGGGAAGCCCAGGGAGCAGGAGAGCACTGTTCCCAGTGGAAGTGGAAACCACGCGGAGTGGGAACGCGGCCGCACTGGGGGAAGGGTGGACTACACCCGCGGGGCTGTTGGAGTCCAAGCTCATCTCAAATCTTTGAGGACAATACTAGGGCTTCCTGCTCTCTCAGTCCCTTTCTCCCTTCTTTCCTTCCCTCTGTTGGCAAATATTTAAGTGCCTATTATGTGTGAGATACCATGTGAGGCTTCGTTATTCTGAGATGAGACTTGGGTCTTTTAAATTTTTTTTATTTTTATTTATTCATTTTAGAGAGGAGAGAGAGAGAGACAGAGAGGAGAGAGAGAGAGACAGAGAGGAGAGAGAGAGACAGGGGGAGGAGCTGGAAGCATCAACTCCTATATGTGCCTTGACCAGGCAAGCCCAGGGTTTCGAACCGGCAACTTCAGCATTTTCAGGTCGACGCTTTATCCACTGCGCCACACCAGGTCAGGCTTTCTTTTTTTTAAATGTTTTATTTTTATTTTTAGAGACTCGGGTCTTTTATTAAAGAGTCTTGTAGTCCAGCGGAGGAAGACAGATGGAAAACAACTCTGTGATTCCCCGTGTCCCCCTGGCGGGGGAGGCAGGAACGAGGTGTTTCTGAAAGAATCCCTGAGTTCCAGGATTCAGTAACTGGAATAGTTTGGCAAATTGCAGCTATTCTGATCGAATGCCAGGGATGTAGGTGGGGAGGCGGAGTAGCTGGGTTTCGGCTTTCTCATCTTTTTCTGAATCAGCTTTTGAGCAGAATTCAGCTTCTGTTTGAGAAAAGTAAGCTGGTTTTTGCAATGCAGTGAGATGGAATTATTTTCCTGAGAAAACGAAAGAAGTGTGAGAGCCCAAGAGCCTCTAGCTCAGAAGACAGAGGCACAAGCGAGGTGGAGGAGGGGCCCAGGATCAGGACATGGGGCTTGAGGCCTCTGCTCAGCCAGCCTGGTGCCCGTGGGTGCAGTGCCCAGACCCTCTCGGTCCGTCACCCCAACATGACAGGCATAGCTGGAGACCTCAGGGAATCCCAACATTTGAATGTGGGCCTCGGTGTGGGAGAATATTAACAGCCTGAGCCTGCTGGTGAACTCAAGGGTCTCCCTCTCTTCTTTTGGTCCCCACCATGTGGTGTCCATGCTCTGAGGCTCTGCGTCCAAGTCCCTTGACAGCCTCTTCAAGTCTAATTCTCTCTGCTCCAGGTTCCTGGAGGCAGAGTGCTCCCGGCTGTTATTACTGTCTTCCCCCTCTTGCACTGCAAGGAACCACTTACAGTTTTCTTTTACAATGTTTTTTTTTTTCCTTTTTAAGTAATGGTATTTTAAAATTAAAAACAGGACATGTTCATATAGGAAGTTTGGAGAGCATCACAGTTGACTTCTGCCTGTGGAGGAGGCCTGTGCGGGCCTGATGAACACAAGGCGGAGTCCTGAACAGGCCCTGGGGCCCTCGGAGGCCCTGTCTTTGTGGCTCTCACACCCTCGGAGGTTTTCTCCAGCCACTGTTCAGTGCTCAGGTCTTGGGCAGCATGGAAATCACCTCCTAAGATAGGCACCCCTGTGAATATACTCCTTTTTACACTGAGGAGTCTAAAGTTGGATACAGAGCTCAAGACTATGAAAGAGATTCCCACTATATTGGCTCAGATGTCAGTGAGGGATCACAGAACAAGGTCATGCAACTCACTGTCTTCATGGGAAAAATTCTATTTTGCTACCATGAATACAGGAACTACATCTTCTTCCTGCCTCTTAGGGATGCTACCGTAGAATGAAGTGTTGTTACGGGGCACTGTGTACCTCATGAGGAAGATGCTTAAGACAATAAACTAAGCAAGTTCATAAACTCGTGCAACATACTGGTATCTGTGCATGGGGTGTGAGTGAAGAGATGTAGAGGCTACCAGCTCCCAAGGTGGCCTGGTCAAGACCGAGGCGGCGGAAGCCTGGGCTGGTCACACCTGGCTGTGAGCTGCCTCTGTTTATTCTACCTTGTCAGGCAAATATAATGTTTTATGCATGGCATGATGTGACAAAAACTGTTCTATACAGTTTTCCAAGGTTGAGAAACCTTGGTTTCGCAAGAGGATGAAGTTGCATTGAAGACACACACCCAGGGCCACTTGAATGACTCTTACAGACAGATGGGATTTTGGAGACTATGTTTGCTCAGCCCTGGATTCTGTGCACATTCCCCACAGGTGCTCATTAGGCGGGCTCTGGCTCTTCCAGTGGTGGAGAGCTCACTACCTCATGAGGACTCACATTCCATTCTTGGACAGCTCTAAACTTAAGAAAAATCCTTCTTTTTACTGAACCCAAAGCTACCTCCTTATAAATTCCACACTTTGACCCGGTTCCGTTCTTTGGACCATGCAGAACAGGTTTGTAATATGTCATAACAACTAATACAGAATTCCCACATACCACTCCATACCCTGCACTGGTTTCCCATTATTAATATCTTACACTTTACCATATTTCCCGATGTATAAGACACACCTCTTTTAAAGAAATTTGGGGTCTAAAAACTGGGTGTATCTTATACAGTGGTTGTGGCATTTCAAATGCCATAAATGGAACTGAAGACAAGGCAATATATGAAGACAGTGATTTGTCATCAGACACAGATGAGGACAAGCTAATGGATGGGAGTTTTCACAGTGATGAGGAGTTGTATGAATTTTATGATGAATAAAACTTGAGTTCAGCCCTGGCTGACTGGCTCAGTGGTAGAGCGTTGGCCTGGCGTGCGGGAGTCCTGGGTTTGATTCTCGGCCAGGGCACACAGGAGAAGCGCCCATCTGCTTCTCCACCCCTCCCCCTCTCCTTCCTCTCTGTCTCTCTCTTCCCCTCCCGCAGCTGAGGCTCCATTAGAGCAAAGATGGCCCGGGCGCTGGGGATGGCTCCTTGGCCTCTGCCCCAGGCGCTAGAGTGGCTCTGGTCGCAACAGAGCGACGCCCCGGAGGGGCAGAGCATCGCCCCCTGGTGGGCGTGCCGGGTGGATCCCGGTCGGGCGCATGTGGGAGTCTGACTGCCTCCCTGTTTCCAACTTCAGAAAAATACAAAAAAAAAACAACAACAACAAAAAAACCAACTTGAGTTCAATAACTTTATGTAATATATATTTTTTTCAAATTTTGGGCCTCAAAATTAAAGTGCATCTTATACATGGGAAAATATGGTATATGGTGCATTCACTGCAATTAATGTACAGATATTGATACATTATTGTTATTAAAGAGACTTCATACTTGAGACAGACTTCCTGAATTTTGACCTAATATATTCTATCGGTTCCAGGGTTCCATCCAAGGTACCACATTACATTAGTTCTCCTGTCTCCTTAAGCTCCTTCCTCTTGGCTGTGACAGTTTCTCAGACTTCCCTTTTTTATAATGATCTTGATAGTTTTGCAAGATGCTTTTTAAGAAAATTTGTCTGTTTTTCTCATGACAAGATTAGAGTTCATGGTAAAGTACCGTTTTCATCAAATTCTGTCAACCGTACCTACTGTCAACATGGTTTTCGCCTGTTGACACTGATCTGGATCACCTGGCTGAGGTGGTGCTTGCCTGGTTCCCTCCGGTAAAGCTGCTCCTCTCCCCGCTTTCCACACTGTGTTGTTGGCAACCAGTCACTGTCACTGTGCATAGCCTATGCTTAAGGAACAGGATTTGTGCTCCTCCTCCTTCAGGGTGGAGTATCTGTATTATTTATTAGAAATTCTTCTGCATGGGAGATATGTGTGTGTGTGTGTGTGTGTGTGTGTGTGTGTGTGTGTGTGTAATAGAGACACAGAGAGTGGGACAGATAGGGACAGACAGGCAGGAAGGAAGAGAGATGAGAAACATCAATTCTTTGTTGTGGCACCTTAGTTGTTCATTGATTGCTTTCTCATATGCGCCTTGACCAGGGGGCTTTAGCAGAACAAGTTACCACTTGCTCAAGCCAGCAACCTGTGTGCTCAAGCCAGTGACCATGGAGTCATGTCTATGATCTCAACGCTTATGCTGGCAACCCCATGCTCAAGCTGGTGAGCCCATGCTCAAGCCCATGACCTCTGGATTTCAAACCTGGGTCCTCTGCGTCCCAGTCCAACACTCTATCCACTGAGCCACTGCCTGGTCAGAGTCCCATGTATTTCTTTATTAAATCATTCATTACACCAATATGGAATCATAAATATTTATTTTATACTTTGAGTTATAATCCAATATTACTTTATTGTGTTGTTAAACTTGTTTCAGCTTTGGCTATTGGGAGCTCTTTTAGTTGGCTTATGTGCCTTTTTGACACACTCTCATCAATATGGGAATTTTTTTTTTTTTGAGGACTTCTTTCTGTCACTACAGGGTGCTCCAGATTCACCTTGTACCTTTCCTGCCCCAGTCCTAGGATCAATTATTTCCCCAAGGAGCCTCTGTTCTTCTTATTGGAGAATGAAATTAGAAATCAAGATCTCAGTGCCAGGTGTGCTTGTTTCTACTGGGGTGTTATTTTCTTTATGACCTCTCAGCTGACAAAGCAAAGAAGTGTGTGCGCACATGCATGCTTGAGTGCTAACCCTTATAAATTAATATACACAGAGCTGTAAATATTTTTATATGTAGCTATCTGTATCTATGTTAAGCTAAACATGAGTTTTTGCTGATGTTTCCAACTTTAATCACTTATCACATGGTGGTAATGTTTTTTGTTTTTTGTTGTTTTTCAGAGAGAGGGATAGACAGGGATAGACAGGGACAGACAGACAGGAACGGAGAAAGATGAGAAGCAATCATTAGTTTTTCATTGCGTGTTGCAACACCCTAGTTGTTCATTGATTGTTTTCTCATATGTGCCTTGACCGCAAGACTTCAGTAGACCGAGTAACCCCTTGCTGGAGCCAGCAACCTTGGGTTCAAGCTGGTGGGCTTTTTGCTCAAACCAGATGAGCCCGTGCTCAATCTGGCGACCTTGGGGTCTCAAACCTGGGTCCTCTGCATCCCAGTCCAATGCTCTATCCATTGTGCCACTGCCTGGGCAGGCAACATGGTGGTAATGTTTATGTTAACCTTGATTATCTACAAATTTCCCAACAAATAGTGAGAAACCTGGTTTCTACTATCTTTCATCTATCAATTTAGAGAGGAAGAGAGAGAGAGAGAGAGAGAGAGAGAGAGAGAGATTTGTTGTCCCACTTATTTATGCATTCATTGGTTGATTTTTGTATGTGCCTTGACCAGGGATCGAACCTGCAACCTTGGCATGTCAGGATTGTATCATTCAGTTCCTAAGAGAGGGCTGGAAGGAGGAGATCCCTGGGTTCTGCCTCAAAGAGCAGAACCTAGACTCAAGCTGTTGCCTGTTTTTGCCACACTTTAGCCACTTGAATGCCACCTTCATGATTTTTGCCATATCTACATAGTAATCACAGTGGTTTTTTTAAAAGAAAATTTTAGTCTCATTCTAAATAATAACAATCACAAAATTATAGGTATTAGGTCACCAAAGGAAGGATGCACAAGGCCTGATGAGTTTTAAAAAATTTATTTATGCATCTGCAAACAGATGGGCTAAGACCCTAGTGGGGTCATCCCCGAGAGGATGGAAAGCTTTATCCTCTATAAGTGTTGTAAGGTACCAAAAAGCTGCAAAATTAATATTGATATTCTAGAAGGAAAGGTCAGGCTTTCTTGTCCCATCCTTCCTTTGGGGAGGGGAGGGAGAAGAATGTAGAAGTTTCTGGCTTGCAAGAACAATGGGTCATTTAGGTTTAAATATAAAATAAAAGTTAACCAAGAAACTTCTTCTCTTTTAATAGGAGACAGAATTTACATATCACCTTACATTGATTGAAATTCCTCCCCCTTCCTGGAATCTTGAGAGTAAAATACCTCTTGGCTAGTGAGGGAAGATGAACCCTAAAAGATTTGTAAACATCTTTGATTGTGTTACCTTAAAGGTCTTAATGTTTCTGTGTATCCCCTAAACAAATGTTGTAAGCTTGTGCCATGATGTCATGCACTCCCCCACTTGTGTGTGATCAAGGGTATATAAAGCCCCTGAAATATTTTGGGGGCTTGCACATGATTTGGGCTTGCAACAACTGCCCCATGTCAGCTATATGTGGCTGGCATATTTAATAAATCTCCTCCTTTAATAAAACTCTTAAAAATTCATCTGGACTTGGTGTTTCTACGTAAACCCGCGGAATCGAGGTACAATACCTTTCAGCATCTGGAGTACTGGTACTTTACAACATAAGACTGAGTTCGGCTGTGTTTCCTGCTGCAGGGGGAAAACTTCTGTTACCTGTGTCAGCTAAACAATGAAAGGTTTAAACAATGGAGGGGTGGTGATTAATGACCAAGCAGCAGAACATTCAGTCAGTGAATGGGGGGATGACTAATTAACAGGATGTCCGAGGGTCAAGTGGAGATAAGATATCAATCAGGATCACTCAGGTGGAGAGTTACTGGAACTGCCCTGGCCCTGGGTCACCTAAAGTTCAATCTGACTAATTGAGGCTTTTGGTAAGGGGCCCTGGACCTGGACCTAACAACAGGCTTAATGTGCTAGATATATTTTTTCAAATGGATATTAAAATAAATGCATAGCCTGACCTGTGGTGGTGCAGTGGATAAAGCATTGACCTGGAATGCTGAGGCCACCGGTTCAAAACCCTGGGCTTGCCCGGTCAAGGCATATATGGGAGTTGATGCTTCCTGCTCCTCTTCCACTTCTCTCTCTCTCTTCTCTAAAAAATGAATAAATAAAAATAATTTAAAAATAAAATAAATGCATAACCATTAGATAACTGTTATCTGTGCACTATACATATGCCACATGCCTTCATTGTGGGCTTACTACTCGCCCTTTAGGCCAGGGTTTCATCCCCAGTCAAGGCACATGTGAGAATTGACTGCTCTGCTGTTTTCATCTCCCCTCTCCACTTATTTCTAGATGTGAAGTTTCTTCTGATCAAGTCACTAGTGTTCAGGCCTCTACTCCAGTGTGTTCCACTAAGGCACCTTCAAAGCCACTCTGAGGGCAAAAGCATTCCTGGGCAAGACTACGGGTGTTGTCTTCTCTTCAGCAAGAACAGTTCAGCTTTTATCTTTTCCCATGTTTAGGGCTTCAAGTTAAGATTTTACTAGAAGAAAGGGTTATATGATGTGTGTGTGTGTTTTTTTTAAAGTGTATAAACCATAAGACAGGTTAGTCCAGGATAAACAGTGCTAGAAAGATCATTTGTTTGGGTATTCACTCCATCAGTCATTCATACATTCATTCAGCACTTCTCTGAGTCTCCCTTAGTTTGTCCTAGCTTTGGGGTCAGGAGAGCTGGCTTCAAGTGTAGCTTGTTTGTTGTAATGAAGCGAAATAAATGTCTGGTGGCAGGAGGTGGAGCCATGCCAAGCACTATTCCAGTATTCTTCCACTTGATCCAGGTTGAGAGTAAGCCTTTGGTTCAAGCTGAGAAGCCACTTCCTAAGACCAGGGACCTCAGAATGACCTGATTATTGTGTAGGGTAAGAAGGGATGCTGAGTGTCTTTTTTCTGGGTAGGATGAGGGAAGGCAGGTGGCCAGGGTAGTTTTTAACAGTCATTTTTAGTCCAGTCAGCATAACATGATGAGTACATTCTATCCATACCACCATACCCCACCTCCACATGATGTTGACTGTTGCTATTTATTGATAGACTACCTCTTTCCTAATCAATCAATTAGTTAATTAATGCAAGATGGGGAGGAATCCAAGTGAGTAGGAATCCAAGTCAATAATGTAGAGAAAATAGGAGTTGTGTTGCACCAAGGAAATTTTGCAAGAAGAACTTTCCCATGTTAGGGTTGTAAGATATTGTAAAATAGGGCTTGGTTGGTTAAAGCATTGTCTAGAAGCGCAGAGGTTGCTGGTTCAATACCCAGCCAGGGCACATTCAGGAACAGATTGATGTTTCTGTCTCTCTCTCCCTTCCTCTCTCACTAAAATTAATAAATAAAAGTGAAAAAAGAGGATATTGGAATGGTGATAATAATGACTAGCACTTATTCAATGGTCCACATAGATTGTCTCATTTACCTCACAATGATGTGAGTCCCATTGTTGTCTCCATGTTAGTGATAAGATAATTGAAGCTTAGATAGAGAGCATAATTTGTTTTGAGGTCTACAGCTATTAAGTGGAGCAGGGATTACAACCAGAGACCATCTGCTTGACCACTTTGCTCTTCTCTTCAAGAACTTTAAAAATAAAATTTGGGCCTTGGCCAGTTGGCTCAGTGGATAGAATATCAGCCTGGCATGTGGACATCCAGTGTTCCATCCCCAGTCAAAGCACACATGAGAAGTGACCATCTGCTTCTCTACCCCACCCTCTCCCTCTTCTCTCTCTCTTCTTCTTTTGCAGTCAGTGGCTCGACTAGTTTGAGCATCGGCCCTGGGCACTGAGGATGGGTTGGTTGGTTTGAGCTTTGGCCCCAGAAGGGGGTTGCTGGGTAGATACTGATGGGGGCACATGTGGGAGTCTGTCTCTCTATCTCCCTTCCTCTCACTTTAAATAAGTAACTAAATAAATTTCAGCCTGGATTTGGTTCAGGTTCATCCTTATGGTAAGTAGGATGCTGGGAGAAATAACTCCCCAAGACACTTTCTTGCCTGAGGCTTCTATAACTTTTCCACTTTCTCCTTCTGTAGAATATAAACACCAGCATTGCTGCACTCCCTTTTGTGGATGCCAAGGCGAAGAAAAACATGGGTAAATTACCACTCATCAGCCACAAAGTAGTGCTAAAGCCACCTCTGCTGTGGACGGTGAGTGCTGTGCAATAGACATGACCCTGAGTAGGCAAATGAAAGACTTGATATCAGTCCAGAACCAAGTTTATAAAAGCCCAGGTGGAGGAAAAGCACAATGTCAGCTGAAGAGCTGGGTTTTAGTCCTGTTCTCACTCTTTACAAAGGATGTAAATTCCAGCAAATAAGTCATTGACTTTCTTTTATCTACAGAATAAGCTCTCTATAGGGTTATCATTAGGATTTATTGAGGAACGGAAAGATGAAGTGTCTGGTGTATAAATGGTAGAAACATACACAATGTTTTTTATTTTTGCCTCCAATGTTTCTTATTTTCTTTGAGTGAGAACCAAATTAGATAATGTGACAAAGTGTCAAGTTAGAGGAGGTAAATTATGCACACAAAAGTTCTAGTGTTTGTGCCCTTGAACAAGTCACTTGATCTAGTTAGGAATTGACCTTCTCAAGAGCAACAATAAAAGACTGTTTCTTAAAATACATAATTTCTGCAGCAAGAGTTGTTGTCATCTGCATGCTGTAATGTCCATGAGTCTCACAGAGAATGAGTCAGACACTTTCTTTGAAGGACAGACTGAGAAAGCCTATGGTCTCATAATGACCATGTCTAGCCAGTGTGTTATTAGGAGTAGAGCCTGGCTGGATGTGGGTGCTCTTGGTCGGGTAAATGGTTCAGGACACCCAGGTAAAGCCTGAGGGGTCCTTTACCACAAGTTCTTTCCCTGAATAGGAGACTGAAACACACAAGCAAATACTGGCCTCTGAGAACAAGGCTTTAGAAATGCCTTTCCTTTCGAGCATTAACACCCAATACCCCAAGTCCCAGGAGAAACCACGAAGGAAGCACAAGGTGCCTCTGACAGCAGCAGGTATGCCTTTGGGGCAGTAGTACGGTATGGTGGGGGTGCTTACAGATGGTCAAGTGTGAGGAGCTGAGCTGAGCTGGAGAAGGCAGAGCTGCCAGGTGTTGGAATAGTCAATTAAGGCAAGAAGCCAAAATGAAAGTCGTCCAGCCTTCCATCACTTCCTGTGACAGTGTAAGCAGGAGGCTAAATGGGAGAAAACTGACTCCCCACCTTTCCATTTTCCTGCTGAAGGCCGGCACCAGGCCAGGGTCAAATGTTTCAGCACAGTCAGAGGGACTAGCTCACTGCCTAGGGAGGCTCCCATACTTTCATAGGGGAGGAGGTAGGGTGAAGGGCTAGGAGCAGAAAAATGCTGAGTACTGCATCAGACTTAGAGGAAATGTCTTGAGGCCCCTCCCCCTTCTTGATAAAGAGATCGTGGTGAAAGTACCTGTGGGGGCCTCTGAATGGAGGCTCCTTGGTTAGGTGTGTATAAGAGCATGGCCAGCAAAGGGCACCAGCGTCCTTGACTGCAACTCTTCCGAGACTTCATGCATTGGCTGTGTGCCAAGGGTGGCGTGGGGAGGGCAGCTTCTCCATGACGTCTGCCAGGTAAAGCCTTTGTCATTGCCTATGATCGGGCCTGAAAGGTCACACAGAGGTTGTTGGCCAACAGCTGACTCCACACAAGGTTCAGAGATTTGTCCTAGTAAGGTTCAAAGGAAGACCTAAATCCACTGAGCACTGGCCATTTCCCAACACTGTCTGTTGCTCAAAGTTGTTACCCCACATCTTTGAAATTGTTTGTCCTCCTTCTTCTTAAACATCTCAGAAACTGCCCATGAGGAGATATTTTAGTTGAGAGCTAGTTCTGCCTTTAAAAAGCTTTTATCTGGGCAGATTCCAAAATGTTGATGTTTGTAAAGCCAGTAGCCACGGCCACCATCACAGCCGCCTGGCCCGTGCAGGTTTGCATTTGATTCAGACAGCCGGTAATGAAACAACAGAGCCCAAAACTGGTGGGCCATTAACTTTAATCCTAGCTTGCACCCGGCCAGCAAGAAATACACATAGTGGGAAAACACTTCCCTTTCCACTCAGGGCTCCCAAAGCCACGGACTTATCCGAGTTTCCTAGAATCAAAGGTTTCTAACCTCACCAGACTTATTCACCTCTGTTCCCCATCTCCTTTTCTCTGCACAAACTGGCTTCTCCCTCAGCACTCCACCATCTTGGCTACTTCTCCCCTCCTCCACGTGGCCTTTCTCTGCTCTCCTACAGCATGGGCTTCTCCTAGAACATAATCACTCTTCTCCCAGAATAACATGATCTCTCTTCCTTTTAAAACTTTTGGGCCTGACCAGGCAGTGGCGCAGTGGATAGAGCGTCGGACTGGGATGCAGAGGACCCAGGTTCAAGACCCCAAGGTTGCCAGCTTGAGCGCGGGCTCATCTGGTTTGAGCAAAAATCCCACCAGCTTGAACCCAAGGTCGCTGGCTCCCAGCAAGGGGTTACTCAGTCTGCTGAAGGCCCGCGGTCAAGGCACATATGCGAAAGCAATCAATGAAC
This sequence comes from Saccopteryx leptura, assembly GCF_036850995.1. Classification (NCBI taxonomy): domain Eukaryota; kingdom Metazoa; phylum Chordata; class Mammalia; order Chiroptera; family Emballonuridae; genus Saccopteryx; species Saccopteryx leptura. The sequence continues at coordinate 115,983,271 of NC_089504.1, forward strand.
AACTAAGGCGTTGCAACGCGCAATGAAAAACTAATGATTGATGCTTCTCATTTCTCTCTGTCCCTGTCTATCCCTCTCTCTGACTCACTCTCTGTCTCTGTAAAAACAAACAAACAAACAAAAAAACTTTTTGGTGCGAAAGCCCTCCTCCAACACACATTAGCATAATCACACCCATCCCAAGCAAAAAGGGCAACTAATATCATTACTTGGGTAATGGGCTTCCACGTGGGCAACGCCATCTTTAACAAAGTGAGCATAATACATTTTATCTGCCCAACAATGTTCCACCTGCCGCCTCCCAGGACCAAACTGTAGTTATAACTAAATTTAAGAACAATCGTCCTGGAAAACCAATTTATGGATTAAATGAAGAGGAGTCCATAATCAAGGAAGTCACATTGAGACTGATAGGAAGGGTAGAGACACGAAAAGGGCTACCCACTCCCAGGAGCAAGCGGTGGCTAAAGGACTCTCAGTGTGGGGAGGCTTTCCCTGAGAGGTGCAGGTCCTACGCCCCAGGACAGGAATGCCAGCCTAGAGCACAAGAGCTTGGAAGAGATGCCCACAGAGCATTTGGTAGTGAAAAGAGGCAAGGTTTCTGTCTGCTAGAAAGAAATTGGAGTTCTAGAGAGGTAGGCCCCCTCTTAAAAGGGCCAACACAAAAATTTGTGTTCACAGTCCCTTACCCTGGGCTCCAGCAGAGGGAGGGCTGAGAAGACTAGAGTTGCTTGAGGAGGGAAGTGAAACTGGCAGTCGAGGGAGAGACACCGTGGGGACAGCCATGGTACCCCTATGCTGAATATTCTCCAATACTGCAGTAGTAGCCATCTTTCTTGCGTGGAGCAGTCTCCTCTGGGCTGCATCAGCCTGGGGGAAAGCAACTTGTCTACCCTCAGGAGTCTCTCTTGCCCCACCTTATGGAGATTAGGCCCTGCTGAGAAATAAGCAGCCTTGGCCAGGAAGCAGGGGTGTGAAGTGACTTATTTTCTTAGTGCTGAGGCCAGAACTTTCCCCTATACTTTCCCAAGAATATGACTGGTGCTTCTGCCTCTTGGGAGACTCAGTACAAACTGGCCTGTTGTCAGACCACATGTTTGGGTTTCAGAGGCCACACCCACTGGATTCCTAGTGGCCATACCTTACTGAGGTCTGTGAAAAAAATTTAGTACAGACTAACACCTGGGTCCCTGGAGTGGGAGCCACACCCACTGCTTTCCCTAATCCCTCAATTGCCCCAGCCCCTAGACTCTACCAGAGGTGTTTTCAGTGGCGCAGCCCAACAGCAGCCAGCCAACAGAGGCAGCAGGCGGTGGAACTCAGGGAAACTTGGGCCGTTTGCTGACTTGCCCCCAGCCCCGGGGCTGATAAAAGCCACACAGTGTGCAGCTTGGTCCTTCCATGTGGAACTAAGCCCAGCAGAGGCAGCCACAAACTCTGGATTCCTCATCACTCCAAAAAAGTTGCTGCGGGCCAGTCACGGGCAGTGTCCTACACTGATCTGACACCAGGTTCCCTTCTAAGAGGCCTGAATCAACACATCCAGTGGCCAGCTACAGAGAACATCAGAGCGGAACTCAACTACCCTTACTAGCAGCATATCCAAAGGGAAAGCACATCAGGCACCAAACCCAGCTGAAGCAAATTCGGCTTTCTGTGGTCAACAGCAGCTCGCATGTTCTGGCCCGGTAGAGCTTCACAGTCAGCTGGCCCAAGTCCTGGACATCCTGCCCCACTGGGCTAAGTTCCACAGGGGGAAGTGAGAGAGGCTCAGAGCACAGACATTCAAAGTGTGAGTTTCTTAGAGCCTGCTGTTGGGATTGGTCAAGGAGCTTAGCCACCTTCTGGGGGACAGAATAAGCCCCAGGGCAAGACTCTCAACCTTCCTCCCTGAGACAGGGGCTCCCCAGCTGAAAGAACTTCTGAGAGGATACTGTTGGCCCCACACAACCTGAGCCTGCTGCTCACCTCTCTGGGGAGAAATAGAATTGGAGCATCCGGCAATGGCCGAGGGATTAAGCTCTGGAGGCCACTTTCCCAGAACTGAGCTCCTGACCAAGAGACCCGTGAAGTAGGGGATCCCACTAACGTTGTATTCCCAACCTCAGCTGCCCTAACCCAACAAGCTTGCAACCTGTAGAGGGGTTGACGGGGTGAGGCCAGTCTGCGCCCACTCTGTAGTCTTTGTACTCCATAGTCTTTCTACAGAAGACCTTGTGGGAAAACCAGGCAGCTGTAAGAAGAGCTAGAGCAGCTGAAAAGTGGGGGCAAATCTTAAGGAACTTGGGCCCTTTTTCAGAGCTGCTGCCAGCTCCCAGCAGGAGGCAGCTGGTCCTTATACACACGTTGACCTCTCCCACACCCACCAAGGCACAGAAAATGCAGACAGAAACTCACTTATATCTGGAACCTAATGAACACAACAAACTGAAGAAGAAAACCAAAACAGAGGCAGTGTCACAGGGAACAAATGAATAGCTATCAGAGGGAAGGGGGAAGAGGGAATGGGTTCAAAGAAGGTGAAGGTATTAGTCTATATATATATATATATATATAAAACTCATAGATACAGACAACAGGGTAGCAATTCCCAGAGGAAAGGGGGGATGGAGGTAGGGGGAGGGGTGACAAAGAGGGCTAAATGGGAGTGGAAAGAGACTTTATTTAGGGCATGGGGGCACAATGCAGGGGGGTAGGCAGTGATATATTGAATGGGATACTTGAAACCATGTCAACACAACAAATTAAAAGTAAAAATTAAAAAAAAAATAGCCTGACCTCTGGTGGCGCAGTGGATAAAGCGTCGACCTGGAAATGCTGAGGTCGCTGGTTTGAAACCCTGGGCTTGCCTGGTCAAGGCACATATGGGAGTTGATGCTTCTAGCTCCTCCCCTCTGTCTCTCTCTGTCTCTCTCTCTCCCTCTCTCTCTCCTCTCTAAAATGAATAAATAAAATAAAAATTAAAAAAAAAATAGGCCCTGGCTGGATGGCTCAGCAGCAGAGCATCGGCCCGGCATGTAGAAGTCCTGAGTTCAATTCCCAGCCAGGGCACACAGGAGAAGTGCCCATCTGCTTCTCCACCCTACCCCCTCTCCTTCCTCTCTGTCTCTCTCTTCCCCTCCCACAGCCAAGGCTCCATTGGAGCAAGGTTGGTCTGGGCACTGAGGATGGCTCCATGGCCTCTGCCTCAGGTGCTAGAATGGCTCCAGTTGCAATGGAGCAATGCCCCAGATGGGCAGAACATCGCCCCCTGGTGGGCATGCCGGGTGGATCCCAGTCAGGTGCATGCAGAAGTCTGTCTCTCTGCTTCCCCACTTCTCACTTCAGAAAAATACAAAAAATAAATAAATAAAAATAAAAAGCTGATATCTGCCTCCCTGTTCTGACAGACCTTGCTCTTCCAGACAAAGAACATGCCTTATTCAACTTATACATGGCAGCCCTGTCTATGGAGACACACACAAGTCTTGGCCCGTAGGTCTTTTTAATTCCCCCGGCAATTCCTTCTCCAACACTTCCACAGTTTTTCAAGTAACATAGTGCTCCTCATCCCCCATCCTGGTTTTTCTTCTCTCAGCACTCTCAAGTTTGAATCCAAGCCCACCCACTCAGCCCAAACACCAGCCTCTGATGCGGTTTGGTCGGGTTAGGGTAGAGAAGTGCTAACACACGTTCCTTGCGCATAGTCTGAGGGACTCACTGGCTCTGCTGGGAATACCTCCTGGGCCTTCCAAGTCACATTTATATGACCTGCTTGGCCCCTGAAGACACTGTACTTTCAGACCCTGTCAGGGAAAACTCTGTGTAGCCCAGTACCACATTATCTTGGGTAACCTGCCTTAACTACATACTATTGTTGGCACCAAGTTTACGCCTGAATTTTTCACCCATGCCGCCACAACGGACAGCCCTTTGGAGGCTTAATTCCCCCTTTCACTTCCTTTGTGTTTTTCTCCTGACTTGTTGAAATCAATATAACACCTTGCCTGTGTTCCAGTTCCAGCCTCTGAGACTCGAGGTGCAGAACCCTTTAGGAGCAAGCTGCCTGGCTGAGGAAAGGGCTGCTCAGCCCTGAGACAGGGAGCAGGGGAGGAATGGGCGGGTCAGGTCCTGGGCAGACTACACTTAACTGACCAATGCAGTATTTTTCATACAGAGGCCCTAAGGTGTTTTAGGAGCCAGCTGTCTTCTTATGAGCAAAGTGAAATCCTGGGCTACACAGAGCTGTGGTTCCTGGGGCTTGGAGCCCAGAAGCTCAAAGTGTCTCCTGAGAAATTCGGCAAGATGAGCTTTGATGATGCACATGGCTCCTATATAAAGGTGATGGGGGAGGAGGTCATGGACACGGCGGGGGGTTGGGCTTGGGACAAGAAGGTCTGGAGAGAAGAAAATGCATGGGGTATTTTATAGCATTTGATGCTGATACTGTTGGAATCCATGGGAGTTCGAAAAGACCAGAGTAACAGGCTTTATTGAAAGGAAGAAAGGAACCCTGCCGGGCACTTCTCCAGGAGAAGAGCACCAGTTACAGACTAGGGGCAATTTGTATAGTGTTTTGGAGAGCCTGAGGGGGTACTGAGTCAAAAGTTCTGGTATGTCTGGAATGTTCCTCCTTGAGGTGGCTTGCTAGCTTCTTGGAATTCCTCTGTCTCAGGGGCGATAGTCCAGTAAGGGTGAGGTCTGACAGATAAGTGGAACATCAGAGGGCAGTTTGGAATTCACGTATCTATCAGATATATCCAGAACTAGGTATCCTGAAGGATTCTAGGAAGTGCTAAACCAAGAAATGCCATATTTATAAGTGGAAATGTGGTAAGGTACCAAAAGGCTGCAAAATTAATATTGATATTTTAGGAAGAAAGGTCAGGCTTTCTGTCCCGTCCTTTCCTTGGGGAGGAGAGGGAGAAGAATGTAGAAGCTTCCTGACTTACAAGGACAATGGGTCATTTAGTTTTAACTATAGAATAAAAGTTGTTTGAGGAACTTCTTTTCTCTTACAATAAGAGACAGAATTTACATACCACCTGTAAAGCCAGGAGCCACGGCCAGAGCCACTATCACAGCAGCCTTCTGGCCTATGCAGGTTCGCATTGGATTCGGACAGTTGGTAAAGAAACAGCGGAGCCAAAAACTGATGGGCCATAGTCTTTAATTCTAGTTTGCACCCGGTGGGCAAGTAAAAATACACACTGGGCTCCAAAACCCAGTCACATTCAGTGCTCACAAAGCCACTGACTTATCCGAGTTTCCTAGAATCAAAGGTTTCTAGCTCACCAGACTTATTCACCTCTGTTGCCCATCTCCTTCCTTATCCCAAATACAAACTCTACACAAACTGGCATCTCACTCAGCACTCCACCATCTTGGCTGCTTCTCCTGGCCTCCTCCACGTGGCCTTTCTCTGCTCTCCTCTGCTCTCTCTTCTAATGATAATCTCAGGAACCAAGAGCGCAAGCTCCCACTTCGTCCCCATTTTATATTGTAGCTTCACAACCTCTAACCCAATATACAAAATAGGGAAGTCTCTAATACAAAGTCACTTCTCTGAGGCATGATTGGATTGTACCACCCCACATCAAAATGGGTGGGAAAGGCTTAATCCCAAAACCAAGCCCCAGGCTACAAGGATTCTCAATACACATTAATATCACCTGGGCAACGGCCTCTTTAACAAAGTGAGCATAATACATTTTATCTGCCCAACACCACCCTACACTGATTTTGGCTCTTCCTTCTTTCCTGGAATCCTGAGAGTAACATACCTCTAGGCCAGGGGTCCCCAAACTTTTTACACAGGGGGCTAGTTCACTGTCCCTCAGACCACTGGAGGGCTGGACTATAAAAAAACTATGAATAAATCCCTATGCACACTGCACATATTTTATTTTAAAGTAAAAAAACAAAATGGGAACAAATACAACATTTAAAATAAAGAACAAGTAAATTTAAATCAACAAACTGACCAGTATTTCAATGGGAACTATGCTCCTCTCACTGACCACCAATGAAAGAGGTGTGGTGGGGGCCGGATAAATGGCCTCAGGGGGCCGCATGTGGCCCGCAGCTGTAGTTTGGGGACCCCTGCTCTAGGCAAACGAGGGGAGATAGACGCTGAAAGATTTGTAAATGTCTTTGATTGTGTTACTGTTGGGCAGATAAAATGTATTATGCTCACTTTGTTAAAGAGGCCGTCGCCCAGGTGATATTAATGTGTGTTGAGAATCCTTGTAGCCTGGGGCTTGATTTTGGGATTAAGCCTTTCCCACCCTTTTTGATGTGGGGCAGTACAATCCAATCATGCCTCAGAGAAGTGACTTTGTATTAGAGACTTCCCTATTTTGTATATTGGGTTAGAGGTTGTGAAGCTACAATATAAAATGGGGACGAAGTGGGAGCTTGCGCTCTTGGTTCCTGAGATTATCATTAGAAGAGAGAGCAGAGGAGAGCAGAGAAAGGCCACGTGGAGGAGGCCAGGAGAAGCAGCCAAGATGGTGGAGTGCTGAGTGAGATGCCAGTTTGTGTAGAGTTTGTATTTGGGATAAGGAAGGAGATGGGCAACAGAGGTGAATAAGTCTGGTGAGCTAGAAACCTTTGATTCTAGGAAACTCGGATAAGTCAGTGGCTTTGTGAGCACTGAATGTGACTGGGTTTTGGAGCCCAGTGTGTATTTTTACTTGCCCACCAGGTGCAAGCTAGAATTAAAGACTATGGCTCCGCTATTTCTTTACCGACTGTCCGAATCCAATGCGAACCTGCATGGGCCAGGCTGCCGTGATGGTGGCCCTGGCTTCTGGCTTTACAGTTACCTTAAAAGTTTTAATGTTTCTATGGATTCCCTAAACAAATGTTATAAGCTTGTGTCATGTCATGCTCCCCCCAGCCTGTATGTGATCAAGGGTATATAACCAGCCTCTGAGATGTATTTGGCGTGCATGATTTGGGTCTGCAATGCACCGTGTTAGTCATATGCGGCCGGCATATTTAATAAATCTCCTCCTTTAATAAAACCTTTCAAAATTCATCTGGACTTGGTGTCTGTACATAAACCCGCGGGAGTGAGGTACGGGTACTTTACAACATTTTAACATATAATCAACATACAAACTACCCTGCTAACAGAATATGGTTGTTGCCAAGAGTAGTTGGGGTAACAAGTATCCTGGGTGAACTCCCACAGGCTCTTTAACATGGCCCCAGACCTATTGGAAACGGGCTGGGTGTGGAGTAAGATGCAGTCTCCCAACATTCCCTCTCTTGTCTCTTCCACACAACCCATATATGTGTTGTAAGGTACCAAAAAGCTGCAAATTAATATTGATATTCTAGGAAGAAAAGGTCAGGCTTTCCTGTCCTTTCTTTGGAAAATGGAGGAAAAAGAATATAGAAGTCTCCTGACTTACAAGGACAACTAGGGTCATTTGATTTTTAAGTTCTCTGAAAGGATTAAGGTTACCTGAAGAACTCCCTTTTGCTTTCAATAAGAGACAAAATTAACCTACCACCCTACACTGATCTTAGCTCTCCCTCCCTTCCTGGAATCCTGAGATTAACGTGGACCTCTAGGCAAAGGAGGAGAATAGATACTAAAAGGATTTGTGAATGTCTTAGATTGTATTACCTTGAAAATTTTAATGTTTTCTGTAAATCCCCTAAACCAGTGGTCCCCAACCTTTTTTGGGCCATGGACTGGTTTAATGTCAGAAAATATTTTCATGGACAGGCCTTTAGGGTGGGACAGATAAATGCACAAAATAAAATTACGCGATCGGCGTAAAAACTGTATTTTTTTTTATAAAGGCAGTCAAAAGCTCTTTTTTTTCCTTTTATTTTTATTGTCACAGAGACAGAGAGAGTCAGAGAGAGAGATAGATAGGGACAGACAGACAGGAATGGAGAAAGATGAGAAGCATCAATTCTTCCTTGTGACACCTTAGTTGTTCATTGATTGCTTTCTCATATGTGCCTTGACCGGGGGGCTACAGCAGACTGAGTGACGCCTTGCTCAATCCAGATGAGCCTGTGCTCAAGCTGGTGACCTCGGGGTCTTGAACCTAGGTCCTCCGCGTCCCACTCCAACGCTCTATCCACTGTGCCACTGCCTGGTCAGGCAAAAACTGTAGTATTTTTAAACATAATTGTCGAACCTATGAGACAAGCGTCAAGAGTGAGTCTTAGACGGATGTAACAGAGGGAATCTGGTCATTTTTTAAAAAATAAAACATCATTCAGACTTAAATATAAATAAAACAAATAATGTAAGTTATTTATTCTTTCTCTGTGAACCAGTACCAAATGGCCCACGGACCGCTACTGGTCCGCGGCCCCAGGGTTGGGGACCACTGCCCTAGATAACGGTTAATCTTATTAATGCAACATAAATATTTTTTTATAAAGTTTTTTATTTTTATTTTTATTTATTTGTTTATTTTTTACAGAGACAAAGAGTGAGTCAGAGAGAGGGATAGACAGGGACAGACAGACAGGAATGGAGAGCGATGAGAAGCATCAATCATTAGTTTTTTCATTGCACATTGCAACACCTTAGTTGTTCATTGATTGCTTTCTCATATGTGCCTTGACCGCGGGTCTTCAGCAGACCGAGTAACCCCTTGCTGGGGCCAGTGACCTTGGGTTCAAGCTGGTGGGCTTTTCCTCAAACCAGATGAGCCCACACTCAAGCTGGCGACCTCGGGGTCTTGAACCCAGATCCTCTGCATCGCAGTCCGATGCTATATCCACTGCGCCACCACCTGGTCAGGCTGTAATGTAAATCTTGTTAAATGTTAATCTTGCTAATGATTATGCCATGCTGTCATGACCCCCCCCCCAACCTGTATGTAGTTAAAGGGTATATAACCAGCCTCTGAAATGTACTCGGGGCACACGATTTGGGTCTGCAATTGCCCTGTATTAGCCATATGTGGCTGGCATATTTAACAAATCTCCTTCTTCAATAAAACTCTTCTGGCCCTGGTTGGTTGGCTCAGTGGTAGAGCGTCAGCCTGGCGTGCAGAAGTCCCAGGTTTGATTCCCGGCCAGGGCACACAGGAGAAGTACCCATTTGCTTCTCCACCCCTCCCCCTCCTTCCTCTCTGTCTGTCTCTTCCCCTCCCGCAGCCGAGGCTCCATTGGAGAAAAGATGGCCTGGGCACTGGGGATGGCTCCTTGGCCTCTGCCCCAGGCGCTAGAGTGGCTCTGGTTGCAACAGAGAGACGCCCCGGAGGGGTAGAGCATTGCCTCCTGGTGGGCACAGTGTCACCCCTGGTGGGCGTGCCGGGTGGATCCTGGTCAGGCGCATGCGGGATTCTGTCTGACTGTCTCTCCCCATTTCCAGCTTCAGAAAAATAAAAAAAATAAAAAAAAAACTCTTCAAAATTTATCTGGACTGGGTGTCTCTATGTGAACCCGATGAAGTGAGGTACGGTGCCTTTCAGAATCTGGGGTATGATACTTTATAACATATGGGCCTTTTCTTTTTTCTATTTTATAGTGTTGGTCAAATAAGTTTTTAAATATGATATATGTTTGCTCACTTATAGTTTGCATTGGGTGTGGGAGACAGGCTGTAAGCAGGCAGGGTGGTTATAGCCTAAGGCTTAGTGTTTTTTTAAAAATAAATTTTTATTAATTTTAATGGGGTGACATCAATAAATCAGGGTACATATATTCAAAGAAAACATGTCCAGGTTATCTTGTCATTCAGTTATGTTGCATACCCCACACCCAAAGTCAGATTATCCTCTGTCACCTTCTATCTAGTTTTCTTTGTGCCCCCCCCCTCCCCCTCTCCCCCCCCCCCCCCCCCCCCCCCCCCCCCCCCGTTACCACCACACTCTTGTCCATGTCTCTTGGTCTTGGTCTTGTTTTTATGTCCCACCAATGTATGGAATCATGCAGTTCTTGGTTTTTTATGATTTACTTATTTCACTTCGTATAATGTTATCAAGATCCCACCATTTTGTTGTAAATGATCCGATGTCATCATTTCTTATGGCTGAGTAGTATTCCATAGTGTATATGTGCCACATCTTCTTTATCCAGTCTTCTTTTTTTTTTTTTTTTTTTTTTTTTACAGTGATTAAGGCCTTTAAGCAAACTCTTGGCCAATACAGCAAGACTCCATAAAGGAGTAGTGTCCTTAACATGTTCACCAAGTCCAAGTTGGCACCCACACCATTCCAAATCCCTGCAAATGCAACCCAACCCCAGTTCAGTCTGTTAGGAGCTGTCACAAGGAGCAAGAGTCCAAGAATAAAGCTTAGTTTTAAGGCTAAGCTTTTCCCCACATCCTTGACTGATTGCATGATGTTGGGTGGTGCACTCTCATGAGGAATCCCATTATGCCTCAGATAAATGATTTTGTATTAGAGACTTCCTTGTTTGTATATTGGATTAAAGGTTTTGATTTTTACACTATAAAATGGGGCAGACTGGGAGCTTGCTCTCTCGGTTCCTGAGATTAGCATTAGAGAGAAGAGCAGAGAAAGGCCTTGTGGAGGAGAGCAGAAGGAACCAAGATAGCAGAATGCTGAAGAAGATGCCAGTTGTGCAGTTTGTGCAGAGAGAAGGAGATGGGGAACAGAGGTGAATAAGGCTGGTGAGGTTAGAAACCTTTGATTCTAGGAAACTCGAATAAGTCAGTGGCTTTGGGAGCCCTGAATGAAAAGGGAAGTGTATTTCCACATTGTGTATTTCTTGCCTTTCTTGCCTTCCGGGTGCAAGCTAAGATTAAAGTTAATGGCCCACCAGTGCTCAGCTCTGTTGTTTCATTAGCATCTGTTCGAACCAAATGCGAACCTGCATGGCCAGGTTGCTGGGATGGTGGCCGTGGCTACTGGCTTTACATATAGTAAATGTCATTTTCCCCTCAGACAACAAAAAAAGAAGGAAGGAAAGAAAGAAAGGAAGGGAGGAAGGAAAGGAAAGGAAAGGAAAGGAAAGGAAAGGAAAAGAAAGGAAAGGAAAGGAAAGGAAAGGAAAGGAAAGGAAAGGAAAGGAAAGGAAAGGAAAGGAAAGGAAAGGAAAGGAAAGGAAGGGCAAAAGAGAGTGAGAGAGAGAGAGAGAGAGAGAGAAAGAAAGCTTTTGCCACGATTGTCCCTGGTACTTGACTTCGTTCAGTGTTCCAAAGATGGCTCCCAGTGACTATTTCTTCTCTTCTCCTGTCTGCATCTCAGGGGCTTCCAGGAAAGGGCTCATTTCCAGCCTGAAGTGAAGTCTTGGCAGGGGAAGGCATCCCTTCTGCTTCTACTTCTGAGGATGTCCAGATGCGTGATACCTGGTCCACCAGGCTGGCGGGCTTGTGGGAATTTCCTCCTCTGGACATTTTCTTATAACTTGGTTAAGTTTAAGAGACAGGACTGATCTTATTATCTTTACAGAAGAGGCAGATTGTCTTAGTAACATTTATGGCTGTGTTTCTCAAGCTGTGCTATGCACAAAAATCACATGGGGGGCTCTTATTAAAAATCCAAATCCTTATCCAGCATATCTGGGGTGGGGCCTGAGCATTTTGCCTTCTGAAAAGCTTCCAGGTGATGCCTATGCTTCTGGTCCTTGGACCACATTTTGAGAAGCAAGGATGTAGAGTTTCTGGCACAATGTTCTATCTACAGCTCTAGTTCTCAAAATTTTTAGGTCAAGGATCCCTTTGGGAGTCTGATAAAAGCTATAAATTCTCACTTCAGAAAAGGCACTCTGGGCCTTGGCTGGTGGCTCCGTGGATAGAGTGTCAGCCTGGAGTATGAAAGTCCCAGATTCAATTGCCTGTCAGGGCACACAGGAGAAGCAACCATCTGCTTCTCCACCCCTTCCTCTTCCCCTTCTGTCCCTCTTCCCCTCCTGCAGCCAGTGGCATGATTGGTTTGAGCATGGCTCTGGGCACTGAGGATAGGTCCATAGGAGCACATCAGTGTCAGGCACTAAAAATAGCTTGTACTCGAGCATTGGCCTTAGATGGGGTTGCTGGGTGAATCCCAGTCGAGGTGCATGAGGGATGCACCTCTCTACCTCTCTTCCTCTCACCTAAAAAAAAAAAAAAGCACTCTGCACAGACAGAATTTCAGTGGGAGTGGGGGGATTGTTCATAGGTCCTTGGTTAAGAATCTTTAATAAAAACCTTACCATCATTTTAGGCAGACATCTTCAAATTCTCCTTCCCCTCTTCTTCCCTCTCCCCCTTATCTGGGCTTAGAGTCTCTGGAAAATTACCCAGAGATGTCAGCACTACCTTTAAGTTAATTCACTGGAACTCAGTTCCTCAATCTTGAGACTTAGATAACTATGTTTTGGTGGGGGGTAGAGAGAGAGGTGTGTGCTTTCTGTATGCTTGGAATCTCCATCCTCATTGCATCCAGTGCACACACGAATATTCATGAACATGGCAAATTCCCAAGAAAGCAACACAACTGCACACTCACATTTATTCTGCCAGCAAATATTAACTGAATACCTATTGACTGAGAAACTAACATATGCTTGGGTATTTGCTAGACTGGAAATATTAAGGAAACAATAAAAAATGAGTACCACCTGGTTCTTGACTTCAATCAAGGCCTGAATTGGCATGTGACTGAATAATTATAATTCTTCCAAACTGGTGGCATGTAGAAGATATGTACAAATGCCGGGAAGCATATGTACCTTTGCACCATCATGTGCAGAATCCATGCCTCGCCCTTTCCCCATACATACTCATGACAGACCTTTACAAGTAGTGCAATCTACTTCCACATAGCAGTGATGTTGTACATATTCCTGGTCTTGATTCCTCTTATAGGAACAGACCCCTACTGTACAATCATAAACACATTCTGAAGACTTGTACACAAACTTCTTCATCTCTCCCAAATTCATGAATATAACACTAAGAATCACAGATTCTCAGAGCTGAAAGTTCTTTGAGATCATCTCATCTGGAACCTCTGTTACAGATGAAGGCCCTGCAGCTCTGAGTGGGTAAGCGGCTTATCTGAAGGCACCCAGAAAAGTTTTTAAATTGATAATTTCCTATTGTATTAACTAAACAGTTCTTTCCTAGTTTCTGGCACATGGAGGGACATGGATGAGTCTGGCTCTTGGAAAATATTTCTCTTCTCAGTTGAGAAAAGTCCAAATTATGTTTTGTTATCCCCAAGGTAGAATTAAATCTGGAAAAGTCAAGAGGAGAACCAGATCTATCTAGAAAGAGGCAGAGCAGATGCAAAGCCTTCTTTGATTGATGGAGACACATTGAAATATAGACAAGAAAGGCTTTTAGCAATAGGTAACTTTAAAAAGGCTCTTAGCAAGTAGCTTCATTTAGCTCAGTGATGGCGAACCTTTTTATAAAAACTGCCCACTTTTGCAGTGCTGGTCAACCTGGTCCCTCCCGCCCACTAGTGGGCGGTCCAGCTTTCCTGGTGGGCAGTAGTGGAGCAACCAAACAGTGCTGTATTTGGCCCACTATGAAAGTGGGCGGTTTTTATAAAAAGGTTCACCATCATGGGTTTAGCTTCTCTTCTAAAACTCTAAGTAACCCTAGAATTTACTTAGGTCTAAAACTCCCCGCTCCTGGCCTTGAAGTTAGTTTCACCAAATTGCAGATGTTTCAGAGATGACCATAAATCCTAGAATGTTTAGAAATGTTTTTGGTAGGCCTGCAAAACATCACTGTGTTATCATCTTCAACGCTTAGCAGCCTTAGGTGACCCCTGTGTTTTGGTCGTTCGACCCCTGCCAGGGTCGCAACTCACAGGTTGAGAACCGCTGGCTTATGGTCTTAGTGTATAAGACAGTAAGATTTAGTGAGCCTGACCAGGCGGTGGCACAGTGGATACAGAGTTGGACTGGGATGTGGAAGACCCAGGTTCGAGATCCCGAGGTTGCCAGCTTGAGCATGGGCTCATCTGGTTTGAGCAAAGCTCACCAGCTTGGACCCAAAGTCGCTGGCTCGAGCAAGGGGTTACTCAGTCTGCTATAGTCCCCTGGTCAAGGCACATATGAGAAAGCAATCAATGAACAACTAAGGTGTCGCAATGAAAAACTAATGATTGATGCTTCTCATCTCTCTTCATTCCTGTCTGTCTGTCCCTGTCTATCCCTCTCTCTGACTCTCTCTCTGACTCTGTAAAAAATAAAATAAAATAAATTTTAATGAAACGATTTAGTGAGCTTGTTAGCAAAATTAATGAATATGTTTTATTGCTTTTGTACCATGCTTTGCTAAGCTCCCCTTCTTCCCATATCTCAACTAGTATGTGTTTTGTCTTTGAAAGCCAGCCCCAAATTGTGTTTGGGGCCGCATGATTTGACTGACTTAGGTCTCCATGTGGTTGCTGGCTTTGAATAAAAGACTCCTTTAAATTTGAACTTCAGTGTGGATAATATCTGTATACTCTCCCTGGTTTCGCTACAAACATAAGTGTCAGAAATAGAACTTCCCCCAAACAACCTGCTGCTCTTCCCAAAGACCATTCAATGTTGTTTGCATTGCCTGACAGATGGAGCCTGTGGGACTTTTCCTGGTACCATGCAGGTGGCCTGGGATCCAGGCAGCAACCTAACCATTGCCGTAGCAATGAGATGAGGGTGGGAGTTGCACTGGTGCCAAGCGCAGTTCAGAAAGTTCCCCTCCAGAGGCAGCCACGATCCGAGAATGGATATTTCCTAGTGTCAGGGGATGCCTTGGAGCCTTATACTCTGCTCCTTACTCTTCGCCTGGCTTCTGCAGGTCCTGCATGATCACATTGCCTACCGCTACGAGGTTCTGGAGATGATTGGGAAGGGGTCCTTTGGACAGGTGGCCAAGTGCTTGGATCACAAAAACAATGAGTTGGTGGCCTTGAAAATCATCAGAAACAAGAAGAGGTGTGGATAGCAGCCTGGGCTGTGGAGGAGGGACTGCATGACTCTGGCCCCTTCAAATTCCAACCCTTCCCTGCTCTGTCCCCTCCTCTAATCATTTTCTATTTCTCTGTGATCTGGTTCCATGGTGGGGTGAAGGGGAGGCAAGAGTATGGAGTGTTTGGTGCTCTCTGTTTTTCTGGGGTCAAGGGGAGGGGCTGAGGAAATGGGCTACTGCTGCATGCTATGACACCATGTCTTCTGTCCCCACTCCTCGCCCTCTCTGCCACTCCCCAATCACTGCAGATTTCACCACCAGGCCCTGGTGGAGCTGAAGATCCTGGAGGCTCTCAGAAGGAAGGACAAGGACAATGCCTGCAATGTGGTGCACATGAAGGAATTCTTCTACTTCCGTAGTCACCTTTGCATCACCTTTGAACTCCTGGGGTCAGCTGCTTTTTCTTTTTAACTCATTTTCTCTGGAAGAGTAGAATAAGGTGACAGCACAGAAACTTTGAGGTCAGAATGCTAGGTTTTCCTTTGTGTAAACATTTAATGACACAATGGCCATGCAGTTATTGAGAAAGCCCGGGAGCGAGGAGACTGGGCCCGGAGCTGCTCCTCTCACCCCATCCCTCCATCTTACTGTCACCTGTAAGCACATGCAGGGTGTGCTGGGTGCTGGCCTGGGTGACGTAACCAAAAAGAAGGCCTCTGCCCTTGAGAGCGCAGCTGAAATATGTTGAAAAGGACTCTTCTTTGCTACCATTTCCCCATTCACTATCTTTACCGCCTTGTGGTGCAGAGGGTAGAACCCAGGGGAACAGGCAGCTGGCTGCTCAGAGTGGGCAAAAAGCTTTGATTTTGTGCAAATTAGGAGAGGACCAGATTTTTGGGTAAGAAGCAGAACCCAATTAAAATAGATTGGCATCACCTGGTTGAATATTGGAGTTGACAGGGTGTGCTAATTGGAAGGGCATACTAGTCTGATTACTTTCCTCTCTGAGAAGACCATGTGATAGAATTTAAATAGTCAGAAACCAGAATGCATTTAGCAAAGGAGAAAAATCAGAGGCGAGCCCTCAGAAGCCCAGAGCTGTTGGCTTCACTGGGCTGGTAACTTGGTGTTCCCCTGACCCCATCGCTGGCAGTGAAATTTGAATCTGGAGTGACGCTGACATTTTCCTCGCCCTCTCTGATGATCCCAAAGTGTCCACTTTCTAGAGATGCACTTCCTCCCTGTGACAACATGGATACTTCAGGCTGCCTTTTTGGCTGTCAGTCAAGCGCACAGTTAGCACACCAGTGTACTTAAACGTGCTCTGAGCAGCCAGGAGGCGCAGGTGTTTGGAGGAAAAGCCAAAGCTCAATGAGGCTGGGAGTTGCCCAGGGTCATACCACTCGTTGGGATGAGGCTACAGCCAAGCTTTACATCTCCACTGTGCCTGGCAAGAATGAATGGCTTCTTACATGCAGACACAGTTAGATAAGATTTAGAGTGAGAAGATTAGGGGAAACCAGAAAGAGGCCGGTGCAGTCGCCCCTGGGCTGTGTCCTGCCACTCCGCTCCCCTTCCTACAGTCTGTACAGAGGTTGTCAGCTGGTGGGCCGCAAATAAGTTTTTCTTCTAAAATGCTTTGCGTTAGTTTCTAATATTTGTAAGTTAGTAGATTTCATATAATATGGTAGGTTTTTATATAATATGGCAGGCTCCTTCTTGTCTAGACAATTTAGGAAAAACTGGCAAGAGTGAGCCCTCATTCCTGAAAAGTGACAGATGAGTCCAAGAAGTCAGGCTTGGAAGAGATAGGGTAAGGTTTCACCTCAGCCCCCATCTGTCCCTGCTCTTATTCCCTTACCTCCAGGCACCTGACATCTTTAGACAGCCTTTATAGTTCTGGGCAGAGGGGGCTGCTGGGTTGAGTAACTGGTGGACTTCCTGGAGCCCTCCCAAGGTCCTGAAGAACCATGACTACTTTAGAAGTTTGGTCCAACCTCTTAACACCCACAGCATAACAAAGTGGTTAAATAACATTGCCACATAAGAAGTGGGGGGGTGGGGGGAGAAGTGAGGGGACATCTGAGAGGCCAGCACAGTTGAGCATCACCCGGGAGCCACCATGAAGCAATGGGACTGTTGAGTTTCTAGGACACTAAAGCCGTGCCTCCTGCTCTGACGCTTGTCTACTACCGGAGGGAAACCAGGTGATACGGGATTGTTCGCAGGTTCAAACTCAGCATCATCCTTTTTACATGGATACACATCTCTTTCTCTCTTTCCCAGAATCAACTTGTATGAGTTAATGAAGAATAATAGCTTTCAAGGCTTCAGTCTGTCAGTAGTTCGGTGCTTCACCTTCTCTATTTTGAAGTGTCTGCAAATGCTTTATGTAGAGAAAATCATTCACTGTGATCTCAAGCCTGTGAGTACAACCTCTGCCCTGCCGGGGGAGCTGGTTCCTACCCTCAGAAACTGTTAGCCCCATCTGTTCCCCAGGGCTAACTAGATAGCATCATGGCTACAGCTCCAGGGTGAAACCAAGCAGTCATAAGCTGAGTAAGTCAAGTGCGATGCAGTGAGGACTAAGGGATGGTTTAGGGACAATGAAGAGAGAAGCAGCACCTTTGAGGAAGATGCGAGTACAAGTTGTCCCTCGCCGTATCGTGATTCACTTTTCACGGTCTCACTGTATTGCGGATTTTTAAATTGTGTATATCTAATTTTGTATCACAGATTTTCTGCTATATCATGGGATTTTGCAGTATATAGGTATTTTTCTATATTTATTATCTTAATTATTTTTGCGTTAAAATAAGCATAGGAAGTGTTTATAAGAGTATGGGGAGGGTTTATAAAGCCTTAAAATAAAATCAATATAAGGTCGCTACTTCGCAGATTTTCCCCTATTGCGGGGACGATAGGGGAAAATCCTATCCCCCGCGATAGACAAGGGACCACTGTAGGACAGTCTAAGGGCTTTCCTGTGGAAGGTGGGAAGTGTGCAGAGATGTGTCATTCAGGGGCTGGACCACTGTGGTGTTAAATCCTCACTGAATCCACTCTACTCTGAATGGGTCCTAGGGCACAAGAAGTCTCTGACTGCTTCTACTGTGAGTGAAGGTACCTTTCTGTAATGTCCTACTAGTACTCTGTACTTAGCTCTGTTACTGCACTGGTTGCTTTCGGCAGGAGCAGTTTGTTTATTTGTACAAACACACACTGAATGGCAGGGTCCCTCAAGGCCAGGAAACATGACTTCTCAGCAGTCTATGCTCAGGACCTAACAGGATCCCAACAATAGTAATGGCAGACAATGGGTAGGTGAATGCTTCTGAGATGAATAATGATTGCAAATGTGAGGAACACAGAGAGGTACATAGAGAAAAGGCATAAAAATGCAAGAATGTGGGAGTAGGAGCTGATTCTTCTGACTCTCACCGATACTTAAATACCCCTTAACTTTTCCTCATTCCTTTTTTCTTACACCTCAAAATGGTTAGTTTTTTAAATTTTTTAACCCATTGGGTACATTTGGGATATTTTGACAGTCAAAAATGGTCTAGATGGAGGTATTCACTCAGGGCCGACTGGAGGAGCCTCGCAAGAGTGGGGCACTTGGGTTTACTCTCCACATCCAAGTTCCTAAATCCTTAGCTTTGCAGCTTCAAAGGGTCACAACAACCATGGTCTTTGGGTTTAGGGACTGACTCTCACCAAGGAAATTAACAAGACACCTAGCAGCCAGAATATCAGGTCATATATTGCCTTGAGAAATAGGTAGAAGTAGATTAGAATGTATGTGCCCAGTAGGGAAGCATGCATATAATCAGGAGAGTGTCTGATGGGATGTGGGCGTGAGAATCCGAGTTATTTGAACATAGTGGTTCATGTGAATGAGCTGTGCTGGCCTGAGGCATCCATGCCACTTCTAGAGTGCTTGCCTCTGCCAGCTGGGAAGGCCAGTTCCCTCTCGCTGAGGAGCCTTCCCATTGGGCTGGAGACATACTAGAAATTCTCACTCTTTTAAGACTTGCTGATCATACTCTTTCAGCTAATACAATGTTTTTTTAGAAAAGGTCCTGAGGACTGAGTTTATACTTTCTTAGTTTGTGGTGCCAGAGGTTTCAGACCAAGCCTGCTATGCCATATCTAGAATGTTAAAGGGACTCAGTAAACAGTCAGTTTATCTGATAGTCATAACAGTCAACTCATCAATATTCGGGTCCTTGAAAACACCATCAGCACTTGAATCTTCCCGCCCCAGGTGGTATCCACTCCGCCTCAAGGAGGAGAGCCCAGGAGCTCTGCCTCTTTATCCATGACACTACTGGAGCTCCTGGTGTTCCCCAAATTCAGCATAAGGATCACAAATTTCAGTCAAATTATTTCCTTTTAATTTTTGGTCTTCTACAGCCGTAGCAGTATGTGGATTAGGCACTTAATGGACACCTCCAGTTCCTTCAGTGACATGTCTAAGGCCTATGTAAGCAAAGCATAGGACTGGGCACCAAGGAGATAAGAGTAAACCCATGCTCTGTATGGAGAAAGAACAGAATACATTCAAAACAAATACTGCAAGGCAGCAAATACTGGATCCAAATAAGACGTATAGACCAAGTCAAATGGAAAGTCAAAGGAAGGTTAAAACAATGCAATTTGGAGAAGGTGTGGGAAGAGTCTACCATGAGGTAGTCTAATTTTGAACCAGGTCCTGGAGGATGGCAGACATTTACATCAATAGAGAGCCTAGGGCAACATTTTAAAAATGTGACATATATCCTTCTTTTCTTTAGGCAAACATAGTGTTATACCAGAAGGGCCAAATCTCTGTTAAAGTTATTGATTTTGGGTCAAGCTGCTATGAGAATGAGAAAGGTAAGGCCCATTTTGGTCTCTTTGTCTAAATTTCCTATTGAGATTGCTTTCCCTTACTGTACAAGTACTTCATACACAAGGCCATGGGTTCTAGTCTGGGCTCAGTTGTAATACTTGCTCTTATGATCCTGTACAAGGTGCTTCAATTCTCTGAGCTTAAATTTCCTCCTTTTTAAAATGAGGTTGGATTCACCTGACTGGTGGTGGTACAGTGGATAGAGCATTGACCTGGGATGCTGAAGTCCCAGGTTCAAAACCCTGAGGTTAGCCCGTGCTCATCCAGTTTGAGTGCAGGCTCACCAGCTTGAGCATGGGCTTATCCAGTTTGAGTGCAGGCTCACTAGCTTGAGCACAAGGTTGCTGGCTTGAGTGTGGGTCATTGAAATGATCCTATGGTCTCTCGCTTGAGCCCAAAGGTCACTGACTTGAAGCCCAAGTTTGCTGGCTGAGACCAAGGTCACTGGCTTGAGCAAGGGGTCACTGGCTTGACTGGAGCACCTCCCACCACCACCACCCTGGTCAAAGCACGTATGAGAAGCAATCAATGAACAACTAAAGTGACACAACTATGAGTTTAGATGTGTCAATGACACATCTCCTCTCTCTCTTTTTCTCTCTCTCTCTTTCTTGCATGTTCTCTTTCACTTAAAAAGAAAAAAAATGAGTTTGGATTCAAATACCACAAGGGTGTTTTGCAGATCTCATATTCTATGGATTTGGAATTACTCAAGAGCACTGGGTCCAAAAACTAACTAGCTGTATACCAGAATCACTGTGGCCTCTAAAAATTATAGCTTCCAGGGCCTCATCCCCAAAGTACCAAATCTAATTTTATGGGGGAGTACTCAAGAGTCTGCATGTAGCCATTCTAAAGTTTGGGGTTCACTGCCTTAGACTCTCTAGGCTTTATATAAATATATACTTTCTTCAGGCGAGAATCTAGAAACAGCCTTGAGAATGTTTGCAAACTCTTGAAATTGCTTTAATAGTTTTTACTTTTGGCTTTTATCACATTTGCTGTTGAGAACATTTCAGAAATATTTATTGAGTAGCTGCTATGTGTCAGGCACTGTCCTGGGTACCAGAAACAAAAAAACTGAACATTTTCTGTCCTCAGAATGTTTATTGTCCAGTGGAAGACACAAAAAGATAAAACAATAAGGTGATAGATATAGTTTTCAGAGGTATAGATAGACCATGTGTGGAGCACACAAAGAAGGGTTGGGACCACCCTTCATAGTGGCAGGAGTGTCAGAGGAAGCCTCCTGAAAAAAAAGGATGTTTTCCATTATTCTGGGTGTTTTCAAATACTCCACAACACTACTTTTGAAGACATATATGTCTTTTTATGTGTGCATCCCATAAGAAATCTCAGCTAGAAAACAATACATGTCTCACAAAGACCCCGTGAGCTTCCTGTTCTTGGATAGAACCATGTAACCTCTCAGTTCCCACTGATCATGGCTGGCAGGGGGCTTCACACCCAATCTGTAATTATTTTGCGCTTGGTATCTGATAGTCATTTACCCCTTTATATGTTTCCCTTTATCTTTTGTTTAACTGTGAGACAGTATATAGATACTAAACTTGAACTGCCTGGGTTCAAATCCCCGCTCTGCCACTTGTAACTGAGTGAGCTTGACAATCTATTTCATCTCTGTATGCCTCAGTTTCCTAGTTTTAAATCGAGGACAAGAATAGTGGCTGCTTCATAGGGCTTTTGTAAGGACTGAAAGAGTCCAACTGTATAAAATACTTGGCACAGTGGCTGGCATACAGTAAACATAATGCAATTATCTATTAAATCCAGTTTCTAAAACTACCGTATATATGTGCACTTTAATTGCGAAGTGTGTCAACTCCGTTTTGGTAACAGGCAGGATATAAAAGTCATTTTTATTAAATATTTATTTTGTTTTGAATCACAAAATTATTATATCCTTACTATAACCAAGTCAAACAACAGAGAAGGGATTACAGAGTCCCTACCCTGCCCCATCCAGGAATGGTAATACTGGTGACTGTATTACCTACAATAGCATACGGTCACAATTAAAACGTCCCATTTCTCTGACTTCCGTCTCCTCCCCCAGAAAACCTAGGACCCCTGCAATACTGTCTTCTACGCCTTGTCTGCTGAAGTTCCACTGGGCTTTCCTTTTCACACTTCACATTTGACACATGCACATAATACATTGAATGTACGTTTTTAAATTATTCCTTTTGCATGCTTTTTCACCCCAGTTTTCATATGCCTTGTCCTTTGCCAAAACACAATACTTTTAGGAGATGTCTACCTGAAATTAATCTGACAGTTTGGAAACTTAACTTTATATTAGTTTTAGGTTTGCTTTTTTTTTTTTTAAAGCCTAGCTGGCTAAAATTTATTTCCCTAGAACAATGCTTGGTTTAGAGGGGTTTTTTTTTCCTTTTTCTTTTTTTTTATTGGTAAAGTGAGGCTAATAACACCTCTATAGTAATCAGGTTGCTGTAAAGACCTGGTGGGATTCCATAGGTCATGTGACAACTCGGTGCTGCTAGGCTGACCTTCCGGCTCCCTGCAAAGCCCGTAGAGGGAGAAGGAGTGGGGAGTTGTAGTCATCGTTCCCCCTCACCTGAGGAGGTGTTCTGGAGAAGAATGCTCTGGGGAGGAGGTTTTCCTACCTGAGGTCTCTCTGTCTCTTCCTCGCAGTGCACACGTACATCCAAAGCCGGTTTTACCGCTCCCCAGAGGTGCTTCTGGGCCATCCCTACAACACGGCCATCGACATGTGGAGCCTGGGCTGCATCACGGCCGAGCTGTACCTGGGCCACCCTCTGTTCCCCGGGGAGAACGAGGTGGAGCAGCTGGCCTGCATCATGGAGGTGAGGGAGGGCCGGCTAGCGGCCACTCTCAGAGGTCGGGTCACAGCAGCCTTGCTATAGGGCAGAGGCCTGCATACATTTTTTGTTTTCAAGTCAATGTTCCCTAAAAGTACAGGTAGTTTTGAGATGATGTATCCCCTTTACTCTTTTAAGTTGACATCTAACATTTTTACCATAAATAATTGCAAAAATGTAACTTTAAGCACATTGTGAAGTGACATTTTTTTTTCATTTTTTTTTATTATTTATTTTTTATTATTATTATTTTTTACAGAGACAGAGAGAGAGTCAGAGTGAGGGATAGACAGGGACAGAGAGATGAGAAGCATCAATCATCAGTTTTTAGTTGCGCATTGCAACATCTTAGTTGTTCATTGATTGCTTTCCCACACGTGCCTTGACCACGGGCCCTCAGCAGACCAAGTAGCCCCTTGCTTGAGCCAGAGATCTTGGGTCCAAGCTGGTGAGCTTTTTGCTCAAACCAGATGAGCCTGTGCTCAGGCTGGCGACCTCGGGGTCTCGAACCTGGGTCCTCAACATCCCAGTCTGACGCTCTATCCACTGCGCCACCACCTGGTCAGGCATGAAGTGACATTTATAAATAAAACTTACACCACTCTTTCAAGTAGATTCAAAGGAATCTAAAACCAGAGTGACATGACCCCATCAAAATCTGTGTTGTGCAGCCGTTAGTCATTCATTATCTTAGCTTTCTGGGAAGAATACCTCCCAATTAAAAGGCACATCATATGATTCTTTATTATTCCTAGTATTCTTTTACTTAAAGGCCTCTTGTTATGTAGCTAAATAGATAAAACAAGAGAAAAATCCCAAGCAATACGGAATTTCACATTTCAAACATTTTTCACTGAACAAAAATATTTTGACTTGTGAACAAAGATGAATCATTATCTATCTATCTATCATCTTTCTATCTATCTATACCAAATCTCTATTTTCCAGATTGTTCAAAGTCACAGATGGTCAGAGACACACACACCCGTGAGAATAATTAAATATAGCTTCATTTCGTGGTTGAAACTAATAATAAAGCGTTAAAATAAGTTAGGTAGCTATAAAATGGTAGCTATAAAATGACTGTTATGTTGAAATGAACACTGATGTGAGAATCACTCAACTGCAGGTCTAGTCCTGGACCTTTCTCTTCAGCAGCTAACTTCCCTGCTCTGGACCTCTGTCCAGTGAAGGGGTCAGCATAGATGGCTCCTGTGGTTGATGATGGATGATTTCATAAAGCAGCCTGCACTCCTCCTGCTTCCAATGCCGAGGAGAATGAGCAGTGTGGGACCTGGGCTGAGGTTCCTTTTGACCCGCATCCAGCTCACTCCTGATCTCCGTGTCAGTGTGGCTGAGTAGCAGGGGGCAAGGTCCACGTGGGATGGCTGGGAGGCCAGCTGCAAGTGTAGGTGACTCAGGGCTTAGGGTGGCGCCTGTAATTGCTCTATCTCCGTGTGACATTTTGTTTGTTTCAGTGAGCAAAGATAAACAAGCAGGTGCTACACTTTGCTTTTCAAGTAGGCAGGTTGTCGTATGGCGGTCTGATCCCCATCTGGTTATCTCCATATCCTCTTCCCTTCCTCCCTCCCCAGTGCTCTGAACCAGGGTATGAGATTCCTCAGTGCGGGGGTTGTCAGCCTGAGATCTGGCCACCATCAAGCGTGTCTGCTCCTCGTTGGTGCTGGTGCCTGTGTAGCGTTTTGTGACTAGTGTTTTGTGACTAGTGTGATGCTCAGGTGCTGAGACAGCCCTGGATCAGGGTCAGAAGACCCAGGCCCTGGGTCTGCTCTGCCATTGACTCGATGTCACAATATCCTTGGGTCCTTACCTCTAGAGGTCAAAAATTGACTGAAGTCCCACTCAGCTCTAATGCTCTTTGAACGTGTGACTCCACAAGAGTGAAGCAACTGCCTTTTACTTGTTGAAGGTGCTGGGCCTGCCGCCATCCGGCTTCATTCAGACGGCCTCCAAACAACATACATTCTTTGGTAAGTCTCCAGGTCTAGCTCTCCTTACCCCATGGTGGCTGATGAGGTGTCACAGGCCTTAACAACATCTCCCATCCCTCAAGTCCTGCCTAGTGCTCTTCTCCTGGCCCCACCCCAAAGGACACGCTATGGTTAGGGAGTTCTTTCAGAAAAGCAGAACAGTTACTGAGAAGCGGTCCCGGATGGCGTGATAGAGATGGGATGGCGGAGTCACATTGGGCCTGAGGCTTGGCAGTGAAGATAGGCAGGGACGTGACCATCACCAGGTTTCTGCTCAGAAGATCTACCAGAAAATCTTGCAAGCTTAACTTTTATATGCTCTCTCCAGTAAGTTCTCCTCTCAACTCTCCACGCAAGGGGCCCCCTCACACGGTGCACTGTGCAGGGAAAGCATCAGCTTCTTTTCGGGAATAGCAGAAAGTTTCATTGCTGCATTGTTATTAATGAAACAATATTGTTTCCTGCTGAAATTCCCTCATTCTTCCAGGAACTACTGTTGCAAGGTCATTGCAACTTTGGAATAAGATGGGTAAGGGAGGGCTGTCAGAACAGTTTTCTGCGGCTGTGTTATGCCTGGCCAGTTGCAGATAGCACATCTGCCTAACAGCTCGGGTTAGTTAAGCCTCATCCACTGTCCCATGATGCCTCTTCCACAGTTCCCGGGATCTTGATTTTATGGCCCTTTGTCTTTCTGTTCAAGTGCTGCTGTACTAGATAGACAGGTGGGTCAGCAAGGTCTAATCGAGGCAAGACTTCCAGGGTGCTATGCACCAAAAAGATGAAGTCAATCCCACATCGAAGATCTCGCTGAAGAACCACAGGAAGCAAAGGATTCCCATGTCAAAAAAAGACATGGCCCAAAGGACAGCCACGTGGAGCGAAGCCAGACATGAGGGAAAGGGTGCTCAACAGCAGGGACTTCGTGACATCTGGAATGGCATGTCTGGCTAAGGGTGCTCAACAGCCAGGGACTTCGTGACATCTGGAATGGCATGTCTGGCTAAGGGTGCTCAACAGCCAGGGACTTCGTGACATCTGGAATGGCATGTCTGGCTAGCCATTGTCATTAGGTTCATTCACAGGCTCAAACTGGCTATGGAATTCTGGTCATTCCTAACTCCCCCACATCTTTTTTTTTCTTTTTACCTGAAAGTGGCCTCAAAATATAAGGCAAATCACATAATTTCTCTGCACAACTTGCCCTGTCAATAAGAGAGTCAAAAACACCTTCATTTGGGGATCCTCCTGGTCAGAGTTTCAGTCATGGTGGTGGTCAGTCAGTATGAACTTGTTCAGCCATGTGGGGGTTAAATGTAGACTGTTTCTATACCATTTGATAAAATGCCACAGCCTTGAGCCCTTGCCACAGCCATAGGCTGCCTGTCCCCTCTCCTAGGACTCCTTGTGCTTTAAAAACGAAAAGTTTAAGGACTGGCAAATAAAGGTCCTCTGTGATCCTAACTCAGTGTCAAGGCCATCATCCATCCTGATTGGTCAGTCCTGTGATCCTGCAATGGTTAAATCCTTAAACTTTAAACCTGGTAGTCATGGCTGGAGCTTTGAAGACCTTACCTCTGAGTGGGGTCAGTATCCAGGTAGCCTTAGCATGGTGCCCACACATTGAACTAACCCTTCTTCCAGAGTAGCCTGATGGCAGGCAGAGGGTCTGGCTGACTGGCTGCTCTAACTTATACATGGGACAACAGAACTGGTCTTATGACCCCAAACTGGTCTTTGGATCTCAAAGGATTTAAGGGAAGAAAAGTAGAGCTATTGGTGTTTCCTCCTGCTAGATAAAGACATTGTGGGAAGAGCCACATAGTAAGCCTATAACACTAAACTCAGAAGATAGTACGTGGGTGGAGACTGAGAAGGAGGGCATCTTTGTGGGAGGATAGCAGATATATACATGGCCATAGTATAGGGTATCCAATTTTTACCATCAGCACTAGGCTTTAGAATGGTAATGTTCTTTTTGTAGCAACACCTACATATCCTCACTCCCTGAATAAGAAAGAATATTATTGGGAGCCGCATCCTCTTTAGTGTTTCACAAACTTTATCTTGTTATAAGATTCACTGGGGTGGCCCTGGCCGGTTGGCTCAGTGGTAGAGCGTTGGCCTGACGTTCAGGAGTCCCAGGTTCTATTCCCAGCCAGGGCACACAGGAGAAGCACCCATCTGCTTCTCCACCCCCCCCCCCCTCCTTCCTCTCTGTCTCTCTCTTCCCTTCCCGCAGCCAAGGCTCCACAGGAGCAAAGTTGGCCCGGGCGCTGAGGATGGCTCTGTGGCCTCTGCCTCGGGCGCTAGAATGGCTCTGGATGCAACAGAGCAATGGCCCAGATGGGTGGAGCATCGCCCCCTGGTGGGCATGCCGGGTGGATCCCGGTCGGGCTCATGTGGGAGTCTGTCTGATTGCCTCTCCGTTTCCAACTTCAGAAAAATACAAAAAAAAAAAAAAAAAAAAAGAATCACTGGGGTAATTGGCAATATGTTAATTCCTGTGATCCTCCTATATAACCTATGATATAATAGGTCTGAGGTGGGACATTACATAATGTCCAATTAATTGCATTGCTTACAAAAGTAATGGAAGCACTTCCTTATGCACCTTCCAAAAAGTCTGTGACATGAACCCCACTGAGTTTTGGTGAGAATTCAGTTTAATTTGTAAAGTGTGTGTGTGTGTGTGTGTGTGTGTGTGTGTGTGTGTGTGTGTGCCTGTCCACCCATTTACATGCAGAATTACAAGATGTGGTCAACTTTTCTGGACACATACATCAGAATGAGTATTCTCACCTTCACGGCACTGCACGAGGCATCCATGGGAAATCTTTGGAGCTGCCTTCAGAGATTCTGCTCAGGCCTGACAATGACCAATCACATTTGGTGAGGGATGTAACAGGTGAAAATGGCCGAGGAAAGTCATTGCAAGCTGTGTCTTAAGGACAATCAAGTTTGATTTCCAATAACAGACAAAATTTTTTGTTACAACTATCAAGAAGTAATATGTATAAGTTGCTGTGTGGCTTTTAAATAAATGGGTATCCCGTGATGCCCCATATTCTCACTTTATTGGCTAGTGGGGAAGGAGCAGAGCATAGGCAATCTGAGAGTAGACATTATCCCTCTTGTTCAGAGCTGAATGTTTTTGTCATTTCAGATTTATTATATTATCATTAATAGTCATTATTATTATTTTACGTTAGTGTTAAACTATTTAAAACACTTGATTGATTCAAAGGGGAGGTGGTGGGAAGGAGGCTCAGAACATACTGAATAGTAGGGAAAATTGTTTGTAAAAGTAACTACATTCACTGGGTAATCTACACGTGGTTGTTTCTCACTGAGTGGGTTGCGGGTGTGTTCGCGTGGAGCAGTGGGGTAGTGCTGCGGGCGGGAGAGCTGCCGAGGCAACCCCAGGGCGCCGCATGACCGAGTGGACAGCTGTGATGTGACCAGCGAACGTTTACACTTGGCACTGAACAAAGAATGTTTTATCTCTAAAGATGCCAAAGGTTTTCCTAGAACTATAACCAACAATAAGGGGGAAAAAAGATACCCGGATTCCAAGGACCTCACTATGGTGCTGAAGACCTCCAACTCCAGCTTCCTGGACTTCCTCGGAAGGTGTTTGGTGTGAGTTTGTTGCGGGGTCTTTGTCTCTGATTTTCCTTTTAAATGCTGTCCTTTCCCACGTGTTCGCTGGTGAAAGTCTGGGGCTGGGAGAGAGTTATAAACACAGTAACAACGGCGACCTTAGGACTTCAAGTCTACAAAACCCCTCCCCATCTGCTGCCTCACCAGACTGCACTCCCCACCTCCTGTGTGATGGCCAGGGCAGAGGAGTTGCTCTGTTTTGAGATATGAAGGCTGAGGCTCAGAGAGATTAAGTGGCTTCCCTGGATATTACAGGGTATGTGTAGAGATTGCTGCCTTCTCGGCCTCCAGCTGCCTGACTGCAAGGTTGTAGGCAAGTCCTCAGTGCCTTCTGCTTTGTGAACTGGGGCTGCTGCTTCTGTGTGCCAGTTGTAACTGCACACCCCGCTGGGGTACAGTTTCAGGGGTTCCCCCATCCCCCTAGAGTTTAAAGCCCAAATCCTCTAGGGAAGGGCTTGGGTGAGCTATTCATAATTTATTACATACAGCTTTTTAGAACCTACATGCAAATTTTGAATCTTAGAAATTAAATCGTATACTTCAGTCAAATCATAGTAAAAAAATAATAATAATTAAAAGGAACAGCATGGGAAGCACCCAGCCAGGACAGTGTCTAGTGAGAGGTGTTCGGAAAATGTCAGCCACTGTCATTTTTCAGAGGTTTCACCAGTCTGTCTGTATTGAGTGGCAAATAGATGAGCTGTGTGGTATTTGGCAAGTCAGCATCTCTCTCTGGGCCTCAGTTTCCTTTAGTACAAAATGGGATTTTCCTAAGATCTTTCCCGGTGATGTCAGTCCCATCCATTCTGTGTTTGTAGAAGACTGCATCTTTTTGTTCTGCCATTCTTCCAGGGAAGTGGAGTAGTTTTAGCA
Organism: Saccopteryx leptura; assembly: GCF_036850995.1. Classification (NCBI taxonomy): domain Eukaryota; kingdom Metazoa; phylum Chordata; class Mammalia; order Chiroptera; family Emballonuridae; genus Saccopteryx; species Saccopteryx leptura. Next base: position 116,012,371 of record NC_089504.1, read on the forward strand.
GAACACTCTTTGGCGTCTATGTACTCTGTAATTTAGGTGCTAGCTCAGAAGATACAGACCAGATATTGCCTAAAGTGTTCCCATCTGGGGGGTCATGCTGCTTGTAAAGCCAGTAGACACGGACACCATCACAGCCGCCTGGCCAATGCAGGCTTGCATTGAATTTGGACAGACGGTAATAAAACAATGGAGCCAAGAACTGGTGGGCCATTAGCTATAATCCTAGCTTGCACCCGGTGGGCAAGAAATACACACAGTGGAAAACCATTTCCCTTTCCATTCAGGGCTCCCAAAGCCACTGATGTATCCAAGTTTCCTGGTGAGGTTTCTACCTCACCAGTCTTATTCACCTCTGTTCCCCATCTCCTTCTCTCTGCACAAAGTCTGCACAAACTGGTTTCTCTTTCAGCATTCCACCATCTTGGCTGCTTCACCTCTCCTCCACGTGGCTTTCTCTGCTCTCCTCTCTGATGCTAATTTCAGGAGAGAGCAAGTGTCTGGTCTGCCCCACTTTATAGTGTAGAAACCAAAACCTTTAATCCAATATACAAACAAGGAAGTCTCTGATACAAAGTCACTTATCTGAGGCATAATGGGATTCCTCATGAGAGTGCATCACCCCACATCATGCAATCAGTCAAGGGTGTGGGAAAAAGCTTAGCCTTAAAACTAAGCCTCAGACTATAATAACTTTGCCAGCTTACAGCCTGTCTCCCACACACAATGCAAACTATAAGCGAGCAAACATATATCATATGTACAAACTTATTTGACCAATGGTATTCATCTGAGAAATGGAGCTAGAAAAGGATTCTGTACTGCATGACTCCTATCCCACCCCAGCCTCTTGCTAAGGCTATGGGATGAATGTGCATTAACAATGACAGAAACTCATTACTGAGACAGAGGTGAGTTATCCAGAAACCCCAACCATCCAGAACAAAGCTCAGAGCCAAGAAAGACATTATTTATTTATTTATTTTTCGTGTAAAGGGCTAATTGCTCGCAATTTGCAAGAAGCAGTCAAGATACTGGTCCTGCTACCTTATCACTCCATATTATGCTCATGAGCAAATCTTGGAAGGAGAAACAAGATATTTTGCATCAAATTTAACAGGGGGGAATGCAAAGTCCTGGCCCAGGTTTTAGACTAACTCTACAAATTTAAGAGAGGGCAGATATAGCTTAATAGCAGTGCATTTGGCAAAGAACTGACTGGGAACTTTAGTTGTTTATGACCTTGATGAGTCTAAAATTTAATGCCACCTACCTGCAGTTAGAAGCTATTCCCAACATGATGTCACCAGTTAGACAACAGCTGAAAATTTCTATCTAGGCAGGTGGCAACCACCTGCAATGATCAATAGTTAGCAGTAGTGTAACTGTTTTCAGATACTTGCAGGATTATAAAATGAAAGATGGGTTAGTTATCTTAATCTGTATAATGCTGATGGGTAGCATAATATATAATGCTAATAGGACCTGGGTCAAAGCTACTAGGGTTAAAGATCCAGGAAGTGAATTTTGGAATAAAAATGAAAAGAAATTTTTTAAAGAGTTGGCATTTTTAAAAATTATGTCTTTGTGAGTTCATGCCTTGCCACTAAAATTACGCAGGAATGACAGGATGATTCCATGTTAGGGGTTCTGTCAAATGTATCGATATTTTGTACTGTGTTAGAAGTTTGGCTGTGTTATGCCCAAATCCCCTTATAATCTTAATATTCTAATATTCTATAATATTCTTTGTGATATAACTGTAGGTCTAAATTCTGTAGTTTGGGGATTGAAATTAAGCATCTCTGCTTTGGTCTTCTTTGTTTACAAATGCAGAATCCCATTGGTTAAGATTTTTTATGATATTTCTTATAAGGACATTTCTAGAACTCTAGAAGATTTGGGATTTATTACATTCCTTGGCTTGTAAAAAATGAACTATTTGTATTTTATCTTACTTAGGTGTTTTATTGGAGTCTTTGAAAAGGTTTCACTATTAGAAAATAAAACAATAATCCATGCTGGGCTTTGTTGGTGTGTAGATGGGAACCTGCTCTTCGCATGACCCCTGACCAGGCCCTCAAGCATGCTTGGATTCGTGAGGCACAGACTCTCAGACAATGGCCCAGGCCCCAGACCCTGAGGAAACGCAATCGCTTTTCCCCCTCTGAAATAAGAAAGGACAGAGTTCAAGGGCATCACCACTCGGGTAAAAAAGGTACAGCCCTCCAGCCTCTTCCCTCAATCCAGGTGTCAGGTTTCTCTGAACTCAATCTGAGATAATTCTGGCTACATCACCATTGGCCTACCGGTTCTTCCTTTTGGGATTTTCCTTTCAGGAAACTTGATTCTACTGGTTTTGTACATGTTCACTGGAGTCAGGCTGCCTGGAATTAAATTCAGGCCCTACCACTTACCAGATGTGGGCCCTTGGGCAATTTACTTACCTCTCTGTATCTCAGTGTCTCCGTTTATGAGAATGCCTGTTTCCTACAGTTGTGGAGAAAGGATCATATGAATTAGTAAATATAAAGTACTTAGAATGATGCCTGGCACCTAGAATGTGCTTTATAAAGGAATTGCTTTTGTATCATTGCAACCAGGGCTTCCCAGCTAATGGACAGTTAGAATACAATTCACAATTGTTCCTTTGTCTTCTCTTTCCTTCAGCAGACGTGACCTTCAAAGAAGAGACTATAGACAAAACGAAAGATGGCACCACTAAGCAGGTTCAGAATGCAGGTGATCCACAAGTTGTTCAGCTGCCTCAACTAGTAGACGCTTCCAGTAAACCAGAGGCAGTTGTCTGGCCAGAGGAGTCCAAGACCTCCACAGAGCAACAAAGCAAAAACTCCTCCCCCCAAAACACAGGCATTTTACCACCTATTGTATGACCTCTGCTGAGAGTGTGTCCTGTTTCTTTCCACCAATGATTTGTATTAAAGACCATACTTATATTGTACAATACTTCAGATTGTTGTTTTTAATGCATAAAGGTTTAAAAAACAAAAATATGCCAACTCTATTCACATGGGCAGTTGGCATAATTCTTGATATGAGGGGTGGGAGAAGATGTCTTTGCATCTACATTCCTCCCTTAGGCCTCAACCAGATTAAACAATAGATGTGTATGCATATGGGTTTAGGGGTAGGGTGGTTAACTGATCAGTTATATCATTGCTAATAGAACTCTAAAAAAATTTTTTTTTGCCCAAGACAGAATTCTTGTTTGAAAATGACAGAAGCTGGCCCTAGCCAGCTGGCTCAGTGGTAGAACATTGACTCGGCGTATGAATATCCCAAGTTCAATTCCCAGTCAGGACACACTGGAGAATGGCCTATCTCCCTCCCTCCCCCCACAGCCATGGCTCAATTGGAACAAGTTGGCCCTGGGCACTGACGATGGCTTCATGGCCTCTGCCTCAGGCTCTAAGAAGAGCTTGGTTGCTGAGCAACTGAGCAATGCCCCAGATTGGCAGAGCGTTGCCCCTTAGTGGGCTTGCCAGGTAGATCCTGGTAGGGGCACATGTGGGGGTCTGTCTCTCTGCCTCCCTCCTCTCACTGAATAAAAAAAAAGAAAATGACAGAAGCTGAATTCAAATGAGTTAAAACAACAAAGGACATTCATTGGTTTATGTAATTGGGGAATCAAATAGTTTCAGGCACAGCAGGATCTAGGAATTAAAACAATGTCATAGGCTCAGACATCCTCTCCACCTTGCTTCTTTTTATGATTAACTTCATTCTGAAGACAAGCTTTGCCCAAAAGTTAGGATGACCACCATCATCCAATCAAAATATGCAGTCTCCCCTGCTGGCAGAAAATCCTTAGAAATGATTGGACTTAAACCAATCACTATGTCTGAGATTGGCCAGACTATGTCACAAGCCCACACTGAGAGGGTGGGGGTGGTAACACCATGTCTGAGGCTTCTCGAAGACCACAATAGCAGGTTGTGTTCCTTCATCAACCACTCCCAAAGTCTAATTAAGTTCCTCTGCTTTATTGCCTTTCTAGTCCTTATCTAATGGATACATAATCTCTCTATGGTTGTAACTATAGTATAGATACAATTTTACAAGAAACTCAAGACTATATTATAAACAACGTGGAAAATATACCTAGCTTAATTTTTATTTTAATCACTGTGTAATATTCTAGGAAGAAAGACACCAGATAATTGAATCTATGGGTTTGAATGAAATGATCCAGGGAAGATAATACAGAGTGAGACTAACAGAGGGTCACGAGAAAGTCCTAGGAAAGATAAATATGTAAGAGGTTAACAAAGTTGAGTAGAGTCCCAAGGAGACACAAACAAAAAAATCCAAATCCAGAGGAGGAGAAAGTTTCTAGAATAAAGGATCAAGAATATAAAATTCCACAGAAAGATCAGGATAAGAAAAGAAAGGCTTCTTAAATGGGGTCATTTGGATATTAAATTAGAGCAGTATAATAATAGGTAACTTGTCCCATGTTTTATAACCAGAAAAATACAGAACTGGCAGTAAAACACAGCTCTTCTGGACCTTTTTTGACATCAATTATATTCAACCATGGATAACGTTGAGGTGGACAGTTGTCCTTGAAGCCAAATCCTTGACACCATAGTTAGAATGATTTAGGTTGGATATTAGAAAATACTTCCCAATTTGCATGGTTATAAAAGGCTGAAATGAGTTGATAAATTATGGCTTATTTTCAGGGAATACTTTAAAGCAGGGGAGCTGCAAGTGGTGACACAAAATGGGGGATACATAGTGAACAGACTGAGTGGCCTTTGGCAGGCAGTCCCGTATTTTTCTCCTGCAAGCCATCTGATTATTTTTTCATTCGTGAGATTTACCTTATTGCTCCCATTGGATCCCAAGGAAACTGTACACCTGGAGCCCTCTAATTGTATTTTTTGTTTATTTTATGTCCTTGCTTGCATGGATAGGAAAATCTGCAAAATCCAGTGATTAGCATATGATGACATGTCTTTAATGTGAGTGGGACGAAGATAATGTTAGGGCTCTGTGAGGAAATAGAGAGGGGAGCTGTGGAAGTAGAAGGGAGGGCCCGAGGCTGGGCCCACTGCTGGGAGAGGTGGAAGCAGTCGGTGGGCGCCAATCACAGGTTCACCATCAGCCAGTCCAGCAGCTGCATCCGAGTGACGTTTCCCACTGCCTCATCCAGCTGTCGCTCCTTCTCATAGCGTAGTACTGACTGCAGGACCTCACCTACGCTGCGTCCTTTCTCCACGGCGGCAGCTGAGAGCTGGAGCAGCTGTGGAAGGGAAAGAAAGCAGTAGGGGAGGGGCAGAGCATCCCACAGCAGTCCAGAACGGTCCTGCTAAGGCAGGGGCCTCAAACTCAACTCAGCATGTGGGCCGCAGAGCAAGATCACAGCCGTTTGGCGGGCCGCACTAGGTCTACAAAAGGCAACTGTTACACAACACTTTTCAGTGTCACAAAATGACCAGAAACTGTAGTTTGCATCACAACTGCTGTTAACTAAGCTAATATCTAGCTAGGATGCTAGAGAAATGAAAAATACAAGTAGGCCCCTAGGCTTACTTAATTTTATCCAAAATATTTTGAACTTCGTGGATTAGTCTGCGGGCCGCACAAAATTGTTCGGCGGGCCGCATGCGGCCCGCGGGCCGCGAGTTTGAGACCCCTGTGCTAAGGCCAGACCAAAGTAGTCAGGGAGACTTTGAGAAACCTCAGCAGACAGGACTCAAATTTGGTGTTTCGAAAGACTTCCTTAATTGTAAAGTTTGTTGGCCTGTTTGTTAGAAAAACGTTGGTGATATCACCCTTAATTTAAGGAATAAATGTTAACATCCATCTGTCCATGTCATTGAAACCCACTAAGACTAAATTCTTCCTGCTTCCAGTGGGTGTTTGGTCTGTGGTGTTCCTGCTTTTTAAGAATTCAAGTGTTCTTCAATTCACTGTAATATCATCAAACAGTCCCCATCATTGTTTCAAAATCAAGGGCAAGAGAGAAATATGTCAAAAGACAAATGTGGGTGCTGTCCTGTGTGTGTCCCACAGACCTGAGACCCCTCAAATGCTAGAGCAAGAATGCAGTTCAAAGATCCATTTAACCCTCATGAAAATGTTTCCCAGAGAAGTGACTTATCATAATACAGTGCTAGAAATGAGCAGAGGCAAAATTCATACCCAGGTCTTTGAACCTGATGTTTAGTTCTCTTTCCAAGTATAAAATGAGAAAATTATCCACAGCAATCAGTCTGATACAAACATGGTATATTGCTAGTCATCTGGAATCATAGCAGCAACAAACTAACATAACTCAATTTTTATTTTGTGCTTTATGCAACTGACTCTTATGATAAAAAGTCAAACTGCAAATAAACAGGCCAAACATCAGCAGCTGTTTCAGAAGATAAAATTTCTATGTGAGAGACTGGAAGTCAATCAAATACTATTGCACAAATGGAAATGCAGAAAGTCTTGGCAAAAAGATTTAAAGAACCAAGTGGAAATTTTAGAACTAAAAACAAAAAAATCCAAAATATAAATTTTTTGGATGGGCAGACTAAAGGTAGAGAAAAGTCAATAAAGCTGAAGATAGAACAATAGAAATTAGCCATACTGAACAATAAAGGATTGATTAAACTTCTTTCAAAAAAGATTTAAAAAAAACAGACATTGGAGGCCTGTATTTTACATTTATGTCATTAGAATCCTAGAAGGAGAGAGAAAAAAGGATCTGCAAAGAGAATACTTGAATAACGAGTGAAAGCTTCCCTAATTTGCCATAAAACATAAAAATTTCAAGTAGCTCAGTGAACCTAAGATAAGATAAATCCAAAGAAATTCACTTTAAGACATCATAATTAAATTGTTTCAAACTAAATAAAAAGAAAAAAATCAAAAGCAGACATAGAGAAATGGCACAGTATAGGAAAACAACAACTTGAGTGACATCAGATTTCTCACCAGAAACTATAGAGGCCAGAAGGATATGGCACAACATTTTTGAAGCACTAAATGAACTGTCAAACCAGAATTCTAGGCCCTGGCCGGTTGGCTCAGTGGTAGAGCGTCGGCCTGGTGTGCAGAAGTCCGGGGTTCGATTCCCAGTCCGGGCACACAGGAGAGGCGCCCATCTGCCTCTCCACCCTTCCCCCTCTCCTTCCTCTCTGTCTCTCTCTTCCCCTCCCGCAGCTGAGGCTCCATTGGAGCAAAGATGGCCCGGGCACTGGGGATGGCTCCTTGGCCTCTTCCCCAGGCGCTAGAGTGGCTCTGGTCACAACAGAGCGACACCCCGGAGGGGCAGAGCATCACCCCCTGGAGGGCAGAGCATCGCCCCCTGGTGGGCGTGCTGGGTGGATCCCGGTCGGGCGCATGCGGGAGTCTGTCTGACTGTCTCTCCCCGTTTCCAGCTTCAGAAAAAACAAACAAACCCAGAATTCTATATCCAATAATAATATACTTCAGGAATGAAGGTCAAATAAAGAAAATTTAAGGTGAAAGAAAACTAAAAAATTCATTGCCAGAAAATGTGTTCTAGTTCTTAAGACCAAGGATAATGATATCAAAAGGAAACTGGGAATAAATGAAGAACAACAGAGACAGTAAAAATTTCAGTATAAATAATCAACTATTCTTAGTTCTTTAAAATATGTTTTATGGTTAAACATAAATATAACATTGCCTAAAAGTTTTTTTAATACATGTAAATTAAATACATGAAATAGCTACAATATAGAGGGAAGTGTCAAGGAGACTAAAATGGTAAGATGTCTACATTCTGGTTTAAGTGGTAACTATTTATCCTACATAGATTCTCAAAAGTTAGGTATGTATATTATAATTCCTAGAAAAACCACTAAGAAAACTACACAAAGAGATATAGTGAAAAATGCAATAGATAAATTAAAATGGAATGTTAAAAGGTGATTAAGTAATCGAAAAGGCAGCAACAAAGAGAAAAATGGAAAGGAAAAATAGAACTAATATTAAAATAGTAGACTTAATTCCAAACATATCAATATTTAGACTAACTGTAAATGGTCTAAACATACTAATTGTCAAAATGAATTTAAAAAATGACCAAACTATGTGCTGCTTACAAAACAAACAAAACCTCACTTCAAATGATATAGGTAGGTTAAAAGTAAAATTATGGAAAAAGATGTACCATGAAAACACCAATCAAAAGAAAGCTTGAACCTCAACATGTATGGTCAATTGATTTTTTTATAAAGGGCTTTATAAAGGGAAAAATAACTCAAAAAGAGCCAGATATCCATTTATCTTTCCAAAAAATGGAACTGAGACAACTGCATATCCACAGGTAAAAGAATGAATTAAACCCCTACCTCATGTCATACACAAAAATGAACTCAACAGGGATTACAGATCTAAATATAAGAGCTGAATTTATCAAATATATTCAAGTAAAAAAAAAGAAGAAAATCTTTATAACCTTTGGTTAGGTAGTCTTTCTCAATCTGGCAATACTGACCCTATGTGCCAGATTATTCTTTGTGTGGGCTGTCCTGTGCATTGTAGAATGTTTTAGCAGCACCCCTGGCCTCTATCCAGAACACTCCAGAAGCAACCGCCCTCCTAGTTTTGACAACAATATATTTATATATCTCCAGATATTACCAGATGTTCCTTGGGGGCAAAACTGCCTCCATTTGAGAACAACTGGGTTATGCAAAAATTAGCTATAACATCAAAAACACAAGCAATAAAAGCAAAAAGTCATAGATTTCATCATTAAAACTTTTGCTCTTCAAAAGACTCCATTAAGTTTAAAAAAAAAAACCAAGTCACATACTGAAAGTATTTGCAAATCATACATTTGATAAAGGACTTCTATCCAGAATATATAAAGAATTCTTGTAACTATATAACAAGAAGACAACCAAGTTAAAATATGGGCAAAAGATTGGCATATACAATTCAACAAAGAATATATATTATATATGAATGGCTAATCAGCACATAAAAAGATGTTTAAATACTTAGATAATTTTAATGTATCAAATTAAACCGATCATCAGACAAACCATAATAACTATAATAAATAATATTGATGAGGATGTGGAGAAACTGAAGCCTACATAAATTACTAGTGAATTGGTACAACCATTTTGGAAAACAGTTTGACAGTTTTTAAAAGATATACTTAACATAAGGTGCAGCAATTCAACAACTTGTTGCCCAAGAGAAATGAAAATGTATGTGCACACAAAGACTTGTATGTGAATATTTATAGAAGCATTATTCATAAGCAAATATTTGAAAACAATCTAAATGTCCCTTAACTTGTTAATAAATTAAATAAACAAAATGTAGTATATCTACACAATGAAACACATTCAGCAATAAGAAGGAATGAGCCACTGATATGTACTACAACATGAATAAAACTCAAATACATGATGCTAAGTGTGAACAGCCAGATGTAGTAGACCAGTGGTCCCCAACCTTTTTTCGGCCATGGACCGGTTTAATGTCATTTATTTTCACGGACCGGGCTTTAGGGTGGGATGGATAAATGTATCACGTGACCAAGACAAGCATCAAGAGTGAGTCTTAGACGGATGTAACAGAGGGAATCTGGTCATTTAAAAAAAAAATAAAACATCGTTCAGACTTAAATATAAATAAAACAAATAATGTAAGTTATTTATTCTTTCTCTGCGGACCGGTACCAAATGGCCCATGGACTAGTACCAGTCCGCGGCCCGGGGATTGGGGACCACTGTAGTAGACTACATATTTTATGGCTTCATTGTATAAAATGTGGAAAGGTAAATCTATGATAGAATTCAGGTTAATGATTGCCTGTGGCTACAGGTGGATATTGAGAAATATAGTCTAGAAAATTCTGAGATAGAGAAATGAGGAGTCTTGCCCAGGCTGGATAGCTCAGTTGCTTAAAGCATCATCCTGAAGCACAGAGGTTGTGGGTTCGATCCCCGTCAGAGCACATACAAGAACAGATTGATATTCCTATCTCTTTCTCTCTCTTTTTCTCTCTCTCTCTCAAATCAATAAAATAAACACTTAAAAAAATAAGGAGTCTCTTGTCTTATCATATATAAGAACATATTATAGAATTACAGTAATTAAAAATGTGCTAATTTAAATAGTATTAAAATAGTAAATAGTCAAGCAATTCAATGAAACAGAACAGAAAGTTCATAAAAAGAACCAAAGATAGGTAGCCATCTGGAAAATAATAAGAAATTGCATCTCTGTCTCATACTTTACATAAAAATTAATTCAAAATAGATCAAAGTCTTAAATATTTTTTAAAAAATGGTAAGTATTGGAAGAAAACATAGGAAAGTTTTGTTAATATCTTGGAGTAAAGAATGTCTTCTAAAATATGATACAAAATTCGTGTAAATAAAAAAATGTCTTAGATTTGATTACACAAACATTTAAAAAATTCTATATAGTAAAAACAAAACAGAACAAAAGACAAATGATCAAAAATGTGTTTACTATCACAGAGTCTAATTTCCTTGTATATAAAACTCCTACAGACCTAATAAGGAAAAGACAACTACCTAACAGAAAAATGGGCAGAAGACATAAACAAACAATTCATTTGTGAAAAAGGAAATTCAAATGGCTCTTGAACATATGAACAGTTATTCACTCTCATTCCTAATAAGCCAAGTACAAAGTAAGACAACACTTGGCAAGGATCCAAAGTTTGTCACTCACTGTAGATTTAAGTATAGAAAATAGACACTCTCATATTGTTCTAGTAGATGTGCAAATTGATGCAAGCTCTAAGGAAGGCAATTTGGGAATATATATCAAATATACAAACAGACATTAATGGTGATCTTGAAATTCCTTTTCTAACTATTTAGCATATACAGATACATTTGATTCTATACACTACAGCACCGCAGATAGTAGCAAAATATTGGCAACTCAAATGTACATACAAGGGAAAATGGTTAAATACAACACCTTCCTACAATAATCTATAACTATTAAAAAGAAGGCAGTGCCTGACCAGGTGGTGGCGCAGTGGATAGAGTGTCGGACTGGGATGTGGAAGACCCAGGTTCGAGACCCCGAGGTCGCCAGCTTGAGCATGGGCTCATCTGGTTTGAGCAAAAGCTCACCAGCTTGGACCCAAGGTCGCTGGCTCGAGCAAGGGGTTACTTGGTCTGCTGAAGACCCACGGTCAAGGCACATATGAGAAAGCAATCAATGAACAACTAAGGTGTCGCAATGTGCAATGAAAAAGTAATGATTGATACTTCTCATCTCTCTGTTCCTGTCTGTCTGTCCCTGTCTATCCCTCTCTCTGACTCTCTCTCTGTCTCTGAAAAAATAAAATAAAATAATAAAAAATAAATAAAAAATAAAAAGAAGGCAGCTCTATATGTGGTAAGACAGAATATAGATATATAGATATATATAATGTTACCGTTTGATATTTAAAATAAGATATATACCTATAAGTACTTACTTGTGTATGCATTTGTTTTTCTACAAGAACAAACAAGAAATTGATTTTAATTATTTTTTCCAGGGAGCAACAGGATGGAAGATTAGGATGAGATTAAAAAACAACCAACTTCAATTTTCACTGTACATACTTCTGTGCTTTTTGATTTTGAACTATGCATATATTACTTATTCAAAAATGGATACAAATTTATTTAAAGCAATTGGGCTCTTTGGCATCACGATGTTACTGGGTTCAATCATCTATGTCAGAATGAGAATATTTTTATACATTTATCAAATTCCTTGCCAAAAAACAATCTCAAATCATTTATGGGAAATTTCTTTGATATATATACTTCATCCAATTGTTTTTAAAAATACACTGATGTTCAATGAAATCTACTTATTAGTTGACGTTTGGCTGTGCTGCTGCTCATTTTATTATTTTCCTTCAATAAAATAGATAATTGTCTTTATCTTTACAGTGTGTTTGTGTATGTGTATAAGAGAACTGAAGGTCTATTGTGCCCATTTAAATAAACACATTACAGACATTCTAATTCAAAATAATCTAAAACCAGAATGTGTTAAGTATTTCATTTATGATGGGTTTGACTTAAAAGATGGCTACAGAACAAAAGCCTGCTTCACACATCGTACACATAAAAGCTATGCTTCTTTTTAGATATTTTTTCATCAGCATAAAGCCCTCTGGAAATTCAGTAGGCCAGAAGTGAGCATGAGATTTCAAACTTCTAACAAGCGCCCAGCTAATACCAACGCTATTGGTTCACAGACACATTTTGAGTAGTAAGTCTACAGATTATTTAATTTCTTGTTTAGGGTTAGTGTAGCCTAACCTGGATGCTATAAAATCCTGTGTCTTCCCAGTCATCAGGTAACTCAAGTAACCCAGTTGCAAAGGTTACTAATGCCACTTGTAAAACAGACAAAGCCTCTTCCTCTACATCTTCTGGTTTCTGAGGATGGATTATTTTTATGAATAATCTCAGCCTCCTGTGATACCCTTCACTAGTTAATTGGTAACCAACATTATTCCACTTTTGTCAATTGACACAAAATAATCAAAAGCCCTACAGGAGTGAGTGAGTGTGTGTGTGTGTGTGTGTGGTGGGGATGGTCTCTATTTCCTAATTCCTCTACAGTTGCATGAAGCAGCAACTGGCATACATGTTCATGCCTTCCAGACTCAAAATCTCCCTTCAGTGAACAGTTCCAAGGCCTACATTAGGAGGAACAGGCATTAGAAGGCACACTTACCTGTATCAGTAACAACAGTGATAAGTTTATTTCCCATTAGCCTTATTCTTTTACTTCTCAATTAATTCAGAACTTAGGGTGAGAGGAAGAGGGATGTTATTTATCAAATCCCTTCAAATCCCCAATACCTCCTAAACTCATCAACCTGGATCCTTTGTGCCCCCCTCCCCACTTAACATATCCCTGGGATGCTTCCCAGCAGTCCCTTTTTATTCTCTGGGCACTGCTGTCCTATCCAAAATTCAGCCTGCAGCCCAGACCTTAATCTGCTTCTTTTTCCAAGTCTCCTGGAGATTCCACATCTATGTAATCCCACTAATATATGCAGGAAAAAAGAATCAGATATTTTATCATATACCCACTCATTACTCCTTTGATATGAGTCTTACTGGGAAAAATATAATTTTACTTCATCCATTATTTCTGCTAAGAGGCACAGTCTTCAAATTCTTACTGTCCCCATTCTATCCTTCTTGTGGCTATCTTCCTATTTAGAAAGAAAACAGATCTTAAAACCCCAATGAACCATTAATAAATATTTTCAAATTCCTCTGACTCTTCTTCCTTACCTTCTCTTGGATTCCTTCATCATCTCCAGCAAAGTACAAAATGGGGACATTGAGCTCAGAGGCGGCTACCCATTGAAGTACAGCTTGGAGTTGCTTGTTCTGTACTGTGTCAATTATGTTATGATTGCTGACAATTATTTTGGGTGCCGCACACCCTTCAGGGAGCTGTCCTGATACACCTCTCAATTCATTATGGATAGCTTGATAGGCATTTTGCAATACAGTCTCTGCTGTCCCTGTGCCTTTGACTGGTAAACACTCATATAAACTATCTGGGAAAGCTGAAGTTGGCCTGCTGGCATCCCCAGACTTATCATTTCCCAGCTCTGCCAAGGAAGAGTCACAGGAGTTGGCAATAATGAGACACAACTTCATCACTGAGTCCATCAGATATTCTACCATCTTCCCACTCATATGGCCATCTAGCTGGTTGGTAACTATCTTGGTCAGCCCAACAAAGGGACCACCAGCCTCATCATCTTTACTTGGTTTGTTGAGAGAATGGGTCATAGGTCTTTTACAAAGGTCTTCCTTAATTGGTTCTTCTGGCACCTTGGGTTCAGGGGTATTGTCACCCTTGAAAATAGTCTCACTAAGTAAATTTCGGATAAAGTTGAAGAAAATGCTCATTAGATCCTTCTTTTCTGCTTCTTCTTGGTTACCTCCCACAGGAGGAGACTTAAGGTTGGTCTCATCAGAAACTACAGGGGGCTTGGTGCGAAAGCTGGTGGTACCAGCAGCTTCAAGGAAGCTCTGTGTATCCATGCTTCCTCCCTGGGCCAGGTGGTACTGAATCAGAAGTAAAGCAGATATAAGCAGGTCCTTGGCCCAAGAGTCAGAATCATGCATAGAATTCTCAGAATTCTCTGGATGGTGCGTAGGGGGGCTGAAGTTGCAGGTATCCAGAGGATGTTCCAGGGGAAAGTCTGGCGCAGGACTCCCCTGTTTGTTGGGAGCTGCATGCTGGAAACCTGGAAGTATTCCTTCTTTATTCTGAGCTTTGTGCCAAAAGGTCAGTCCCTCTTTGATAATGTGTTCACCTAGAGTTTCAGCACAAGTCTTCTCTGGTTTGCATGGAGGACAGTACATTTTTTCCCTCAATTTATCTTCAGATTTCATTGTTGCAAAATTCACATTTCGGTTTCTAGGGTCACCCATTCCTTTCATGGAGACAAGGGAATAACTCTCACACCTGTCTTTGGTTTTTCTGATATCCCCAGGTGGTTTCTTGGCAAACATCATAGTGTATAGCTTATTCATCATAGCATCCATGATATCTGTGGCCTTCTGGCTTCCGTGAGAGAAGAGACTTCTTTTCACAGCCGAGACAAAGTCTGTATCGGTCATGAGGGTCCCTGTGACACTGTGGAGGTTCTTCATGAAAGAGTCGATGAGATCTGAGACCACGTCTTTCGCATGCTGGAGCAGCACTTTCTTTAGCAGGACAGTAGCGACGGTTGTATCTTTCACTTGGATTCTCAGTGTCTTCATGATGGAGACCATCATATCAGATACCACACTGTTAGCATAGGTCATGATCGATTGACTAACAGAGGTTGTAAAGTCATCAGGCCTTTCTTGCCCTCTGAATATCTTTCTCTCCCCAGGTAAGTACCTTATGCCGTCTTTGGCATCACCTGCATTACAAGATTCAAACACTTCTTTATGGAACACAGACTTCTTAGAAGCAGACTTGCCATCTGGAGCCTTCATTTCCTTGATCTTAAAAGTGGTCTTGTATCTCAAAGTTGGGGGACTCTCTAATGATCCTGAGACTCTGTCCCCAGAGCCAGGAACCTTATCCGAAGCAAGCCTCTTGGAACATTCAGAGACAGTCTCATTCACCAGCTGTGAGGCCACTTTACTCAGGCTTTTGCCGAGTGGTGGGGGCTTATCCCCCACATATACTGACTGGTGGACACATCTGTTCTGAGAGCCGTTGATCTTCTCATTGATCTCCTTGCAGGCCATGGCTATGACTAAATTTGTGAGACGGTTAGCATAGAAGGAAACTTCATCTACTGTAATCCGATTACCAATTGGAACACTGGGGCCCTGGGGAGGGTTCTCTCTGTGAGTCACCTCAAAATGAAATCTCCCGGGACTGCCCTTGTTGGAGGTGTTGTAGTAGTCCACAACGAAACCCTTGCATTGGTCTCCTGTGTTGGTCGCTTCCCCACCAAGTGACGATTCCCCGGGCTTGAACCTAACATCTTGGAACTCTGCTGTACTTTTTTCCAGGTCTCTGCGGAGCCAGTTGAGCACTCTGACAGGATCAGTTGAGGCTTCCTTAAAAATAGATACGGATTCATCTGACTATAACAAAGTAAACATATGGTATATTTAGGACAACTCAAGGAGCATTATAAAAATGGTCACCTTGCGCAAGTCTGAACTACTCCATCAACGCAATTAAAGTAACTAACATTTACTGAGTGCTTACTATCAGGCTCTGTTCCAAGTATTTTGACTATTCTTATATTATTCTCACAATAAACTTAAATGTTAGCTCTCTTATTATCCACATTTCACAAAGGAGGAAATTGAAGATACAGTTAATTATTGATGGAGAGAGCCCATGCTTTTGGCCACTATGCTATATTGCATCTAACAACACATATCCTTAAGATCTGACAGTCATCGGCACAGCTGAGTTATCATTTAAACTTATTCAGATTTTTCTTGTATTAATGTTAATTGATATTTTCTATGGTTTATCTGTTTTTATTTAGGTCTTTCATTACAAAACATCGTTTTCAAAAATTATAAAATTCAAGGATAATTGTGTATAATTAATCACTTTGCACAATCTCAATATGTTAAATGGCTTCCAATGGATTATTTAATATCATTTCAGTTAACAATCTGGTTTATTTGAGGAGGTAATATCTGTGGACAATTTATTAGTTTTAAGTGGATACAGATTCTTTGGTGGACACTAGCTGCTATAAGCACATGCACATACTTTTAAATGTTTACATTTTGTTATCTATAATCTTCAGTTGAACACAAGCTAAAATAACAATGTTTGTGAAAACGTCCTAGTCACTGTCAAATGTAGTGGATCGCTGTAATTATTGAAGTTATGTCTTTGAAAGTGACAAGTATTGCTCATCTTTAAAGATTACTTTGGCCCTAGCCAGTTGGATCAATGGTAGAGCGTCGGCCTGGTGTGCGGAAGTCCCGGGTTCGATTCCCGGCCAGGGCACACAGGAGAAGCGCCTATCTGCTTCTCCACCCCTCCCCCTCTCCTTCCTCTCTGTCTCTCTCTTTCCCTCCTGCATCCAAGGCTCCATTGGAGCAAAGATGGCCCAGGCACTGGGGATGGCTCCATGGCCTCTGCCTCAGGCGCTAGAATGGCTCTGGTGGCAACAGAGTGATGCCCCAGATGGGCAGAGCATCGCCCCCTGGTGGGCGTGCCAGGTGGATTCCGGTCGGGCGCATGCGGGAGTCTGTCTGACTGCCTCACCGTTTCCAGCTTCAGAAAAATACAAAAAAAAAAAAAAGTTCTTAAAGATTACTTTGGTATTTTAACTACCAAGTGTCATATAGTTACTACCAAATATTGGTTTAAATACGTAAGTTGGCCCTGGCCGGTTGGCTCAGCGGTAGAGCGTCGGCCTGGCGTGCGGGGGACCTGGGTTCGAGTCCCGGCCAGGGCACATAGGAGAAGCGCCCATTTGCTTCTCCACCCCCACCCCCTCCTTCCTCTCTGTCTCTCTCTTCCCCTCCCGCAGCCAAGGCTCCATTGGAGCAAAGATGGCCCGGGCGCTGGGGATGGCTCCTTGGCCTCTGTCCCAGGCGCTGGAGTGGCTCTGGTCGCGGCAAAGCGACGCCCCAGAAGGGCAGAGCATCGCCCCCTGGTGGGCAGAGCTTTGCCCCTGGTGGGCGTGCCGGGTGAATCCCAGTCGGGCGCATGCGGGAGTCTGTCTGACGGTCTCTCCCCGGTTCCAGCTTCAGAAAAGTACAAAATAAAATAAAATAAAATAAAATAAAATAAATATGTAAGTTTGCCAGGCACTATGCTAAGTGCTTTACACACATTATTTAATTCCCATCCACACTCTGTAGGGTAGGTATTACTCTTATAGTCTCACAGGTAGAAAAACTGAGGCTTAGAGAAGTTAAATAAATTCACTAGAATCTCACAGCTACTACATGATGAAGGATGGGGGTTTGTAGTCAAATCCAGTTCTTAGCCTAAAACTAGTGCTGTACCCACTTCTATGTTTTGCTGACTTAGAAAGAAGAGAAAAAGAGTTGTCTGGTCCTCTACAAGGCTGGTTTAAACTGCTTGTTGGTTATAGGGCTTGGTTCGAAGTATTCCTAATTGATTCTCCTAATATGAACAATGGCTACTGTACAGCAATTTTGTGCCTCAGTGGAGAACTATGCATAATTTATTGGACAAACTTCCACATTTTCTAATTCTAACTCTCTTGGAGCTATTTACAATTCTGTGAAGTGTAGATCTCGCCAGGGAAGGATACAGTGTAGAAAAGGTGTTTCCATTTGCATATTCACTTCAATATTCCTGATCTATAAATGTTCTTAGAGTCTGTTTTGAACCACACCAGTTCCTTGTTAATGAGTTAAATAAAATATTTACCATGCATTTATGTTATATATGTATGAGAGTCCTTATTTCATCCTCCTCCAAAAATAATCTTTTAACAGTTTTGGAAGTCTTCACCAAGATGTCCAACAGATTCACTTAATAGGTATAAATATTATCATGAGTAGTGTATGTATCAGGTGTGTCTTGGCCCCCAGAGAAGAATTCAAAGTAAAAGTGAAGTATTCTGTTTCCTAATTTCAATTTTCCTCTCTGCTAATTTTGCTTTTGGTTTTCACTTTGGTTTCTTTACAGCGAATAATCATTAGTGGCTGCCATGATTGAGAATTTGATTTTATTGTCTCACTGTTTGGTGACTTTTTGAAGGAATTATGGTTTATAGAGCTCTATTCTTTGTTCAGTGAGACACAACAGAAAATCTGTTTTGCTAGTATTTACTGCCTGTCTTAAGTTCAAACCAATTAAGAATTTTGTGCTCATTTGGAAGGAGATGAGCCCTTTGATCTCTGGACAAGTGAGTTTTGTGTTTCTGTTTTTACTTTTGATGTATGGCTTAAAGTTTATTTTTATTATTTTTTAATTGAGATAATTGACACATAACATATTAGTTTCAAGTGTACAGAATAATGATTTGAAATTTGTATATATTGCAAAATGGTCATCAATAAGTTTAGTTAGCATCTATATTTTTTCTTATGATGAGAACTTTTAAGATCTACTGTTTTAGCAAGTTTCAAATACGCAGTACCACATTATTAACTATAGTCACCATGCTGTACATTTGTCCTCAGGACTTAATTATCTTATAACTGTAAATTTGTACCTTTTAACCACCCTCACCCATTTTGCCCATCCCCCACCTCTGTCAACCACCAATCTGTTTCCTGTATCTATGACTTCTTTTTTTCTTTAGATTCTAAATATAAGTGAGATCATATAGTATTTGCCTTTCTCTCTCTGAGTTATTTCATTTAGCATATGCCCTCAAAGTTCACCCATGTTGTTACAAATGGCAAAATTTCCTCCTTTTTTATAGCTGAATACTATTCCAGTATATCATATTTTCTTTATCCATGCATACACTGATGGACACTTAGGTTGTTTCCATGTTTTTTGTTTTATTCATTGAGAGGAGAGGAGGCAGAGAGACAGACTCTTGCGTGTGCCCTGACCAGGATCCACCCAGCAAGCCCAGTAGAGAGTGATGCTGTGCCCATACGGGGCGTTGCTCCGTTGCTCAGCAATAGAGTTCTTCTTAGCACCTGAGGCAGAGGCCATGGGGCCATCCTCAGTTCTCAGGGCCAATTTGCTCCAATTGGGCCATGGCTGAAGGAAGAGAAGAAGGAGAGAGAAAAAAGAGAGAGAGGATGGGGTGAAGAAGCAGATGGGTGCTTCTCCTGTGTGCCCTCCTGGAAATGGAACCGAGGACATCTACATGCCGGGCCGATGCACTACTACTGGCTACAGGGAGGCAGTTAGCTCTTCAAGGTAGTAGTGGTTTTGTTTCCTTCAGATATATACTCAGAAGTGAATTACTATTTCTATGGTAATTATTATTTTATCTTTTTTTTTTTTTTTGTATTTTTCTGAAGCTGGAAACGGGGAGAGACAGTCAGACAGACTCCCGCATGCGCCCGACCGGGATCCACCCAGCATGCCCACCAGGGGCGACGCTCTGCCCACCAGGGGGCGATGCTCTGCCCCTCCGGGGCGTCGCTCTGCCATGACCAGAGCCATTCTAGCACCTGGGGCAGAGGCCAAGGAGCCATCCCCAGCGCCCGGGCCATCTTTGCTCCAATGGAGCCTTGGCTGCGGGAGGGCAAGAGAGAGACAGAGAGGAAGGAGGGGGTGGGGGTGGAGAAGCAAATGGGCGCTTCTCCTATGTGCCCTGGCCGGGAATCGAACCCGGGTCCCCCGCACGCCAGGCTGACGCTCTACCGCTGAGCCAACCGGCCAGGGCATAATTATTATTTTAAATAATTTCTTTATATGATTGTGATTAGAATTAAAAAGACTAAATAAGATAAAATGTACGAAATAACTTGTATACTTAATATGATGTGTATAAGATATATAATACTACTTAAACATTTCAAATAAAGATTAGGAAAAAATAAAGATTACACTTCAAAAGAGCTAAGAGGAAAGAGAAGTCAATAAGCTTGATCTTAGGGTGATGCAGTGAGGCACAGTTAACCAGCTACTGAGGTACTAGGGAATAAAATATGACTTCTTACATGTATGTGGAAGGAATACTCTGGGTGAAAAGAGAAGTTCTGGAACAGAGTATGGCTAGGGTTGTGTACTGTGATTCATTCTTATCAGGCCAGGTGGGAGGTGTGGGAAACTACCAAGTATCTCTTAAAAATTATTTTTCAGAACCAAAAGTCAGTAACAAGTAGGAACTGTCTAATGGACAAAAGTTAGCTTTAAGTGGAAGTCTTAAGAAATAAAGCAGCCCTTATGCATATCTAAGAAAGTGAGAGAGGAAAGGAGGTGGAGTCAGAGCAAAAATAGCATTCAAGAAATGAAAAGCCTGACCACACCGTGGCGCAGTGGATGGAGCGTTGGACTGGGATGCAGAGGACCCAGGTTCGTGATCTCAAGGTTGACCGCTTGAGCGTGGGTTCATCTGGTTTGAGCAAAGCTCACCAGCTTGGACCCAAGGTCACTGGCTTGAGCAAAGGGGTTACTCGGTCTGCTGAAGGCCCGCGGTCAAGGCACATATGAGAAAGCAATCATTGAACAACTAAGGTGCCGCAATGAAAAACTGATGATTGATGCTTCTCATCTCTCTGTTCCTGTCTGTTTGTCCCTATCTATCCCTCTCTCTGACGCTCTCTCTGTCTCTGTAAAAATAAAATAATAATAAAAAAAAGAAACAAAAAGTAAGGTTCCATGTAGAAGCTGATGTCCTGCTACTGCAGTTGATTTAGGGGAGACAAATGATGTGTGACACAAACTACCTGTATAATACAATACGTATACAGTGTCTGTATTCAACACACCCTACTTAATGTGGTGTGTTGACATATATAAAGGTGAAAGAAATATAATTTGCCTTTTGGAAGTATATAATCTAGTATAGAGACAAAACATGAACATAAATATTATTAAACACTATATGACCAGTGCTATAAATAAAAATATATATTTAATGTTAGAAGAGGGACAGAGAATTTTGGTTGGGGAATTAGTGAAAAGTAACATTTGAGATGGACTTTAAAAATACAGTCAGATATAATAGGATGTGCATTCATGGCAACAGAATGACACAGGCAAAATCTGATTTAGTTTAAAATCAGATACCCCTGAACTATCAGTGGTGTAACAAAATGGAGTCTTGATCACTTTGTTCAGAGAGGGTATTCAATAAGCAGCCTTCTTTGCGGTGACTCAGGTACCCAGGCTCTGCTTTGGCATGGTTTCAGAATATTTTCTTCAAGCCAGTGTGTGAGGAATGACAGAGATCTCGAAAGGCTGGACAGGAGGCTTTTGTGGTCCAAACCTGGAAGTGACAAACATCACTTTTACCCATATTCTACTTGTCTTTGTCTTTTAAAAGTTTGATTACAATGTGGTTCAGTGTGGGACTCTCTGAGTTCAGCTTACTTAAAGTTCATTGAACTTCGTGGATGTTTATGTTCATGTTTCATCAGATTTGGGTAGTTTCCAGCCTTTATTCCTTTCAAATCTTCTCTCTGCCCCTTCCTTTCTCTTCTACTGGGACGCCCACAGTGTACATGTTTGTTTGCTTGATGGTACCCACCGGTCCCTTTGGCTCTGTTCACTTTTCTCCAAACTTTTTCTTTCTGTTCCTTAAACTTAGTAATTTCCACTTTCCTAACTTAAAGTTTGACTCTTTCTTCTGCCTGCTCAAAATGCATTTAAATCCCACCAGTGAATTTTTCATTTCTGTTACTATACTTTTCAACACTAGAATTTCTTTTAGGTTTTCTGTAAGTTTTGTCTCTGTTTTGATATATATATATATATATATATATATATATATATATATATATATATTTTTTTTTTTTTTGTTTTGTTTTGTTTTGTTTTTTTTTGTTCAGACACTGTTTTCTTGACTTTCTTCACCTCTTTCCTTTATAGTTCTTCAAGTATCCTTTTTAAAATTTATTTATTTATTTACTTATTTTAGAGAGGGGAGAAAGAGAGAAGGGGGAGGAGCAGGAAACATTAACTCCCATATGTGCCCTGACTGGGCAAGCCCAGGGTTTCAAACCATGGACCTCAGCATCCCAGGTCAATGCCCCATCCACTGCGCCACCACAGGTCAGGCTCTTCAAGCATCTTTAAGACAGTTGATTATCAGGACTTTTTCAGAGACAATCTGTTGATATTTTTTTCCCTTTGAATGGGCCTTACTTACCTGTTTTTAGTGTGTGTCTTGACTTTTTTTTGAAAACTAGACATTTGAATCTAATGGCTGACTGAGGCTAAAAGCTATTAGGTTTGTATTATTATGTGTCTACCATACAGAAAAGCATTTAATGCAAATAGTAATGTTTTCTTACCTCCACATTGTATTAATAGGTTAGATTATAAAGTCTATTAAAAGATCCCTATTCTGATTAGAAAAAGTATTCCTATAGAATATACCTCAGAAATATTTTAGGAACTTAATATCACGTAAGTTAGGTAAATTGTTATTAAGTTAGTTAAGTTAGGTAAGTCTAAGGTAAACAAGATTAGTTTAATAATTTTGGTTTAATAAAAACAGCTATGTCTTTTCTGATTTATCAATGTTAAGTATAATACAAGTGTGCATTTTTATTTTACTTTGATATGCTCTACATAAATTTACACGTTATACAGATTCAATAAGCTAGCATTACTCCTGTTTAATGTATAAGATCATGAAAAATATAAATTTATGTTTAATCAAATTAAATAATTATTCTGACAACTTTATTTTATGTTATGTTATGTTTTATAGTATATCAGCTTGATGATAAAATTTCAAATCTTTATGCAACTTAAAACAGTAGACTGTATATATGGTCAAATAATCTTTGATAAAGGGGCCAACAACACAGAACGGAGAAAAGAAAGTCTCTTCAGTAAATGGTGCTGGAAAAACTGGAAAGCCACATGCAAAAGAATGAAACTGACTACAGTTTGTTCCCTTGTACTAAAATTAATTCAAAATGGATCAAAGACCTAAATATAAGATCTGAAACAATAAATTACATAGAAGAAAACATAGGTACTAAACTCATGGACCTTGGCCATAAAGAGCACTTTATGAATTTGACTCCAAAGGCAAAGGAAGTGAATGCAAAAATAAATGAATGAGACTGTATCAGACTAAGAAGCTTTTGCACAGCAAGAGAAACTGACAACAAAACAGACAGCCAACTAAATGGGAGATATTTTCATACAACAGCACAGATAAGGGCCTAATATGCAAAATATACAAAGAATTCATAAAACTCAACAACAAACAAGCAAACAATCCAATAAGAAAATGGGAAGAGGACCTGAACAGACACTTCTCCCAGGAAGAAATACAAATGGCTAACAGATATATGAAAAGATGCTCATCTTCATTAGCTATTAGAGAAATGCAAATCAAAACTACAATGAGTCTGACCTGTGGTGGTGCAGTGGATAAAGTGTTGACCTGAAAACGCTGAGGTTGCCGGTTCGAAACCCTGGGCTTGCCCAGTCAAAGCACATATGGGAGTTGATGCTTCCTGCTCCTCCCTCCTTCTCTCTCTCTCTTTCTCCCTCTCTCTCTCCTCTCTAAAATGAATAAATAAAATAAAATAAATGGAATGACAAAACCTGACATAAAAAACAAAAACAAAAGAAAAACAAAAAAAAAGTCTAAGGCTATCATACTACCCTAAACACGCCCGATCTCGTCTGATCTCGGAAGCTAAGCAGGGTCGGGCCTGGTTAGTACTTGGACGGCAGAAAAAAAAAAAAAAAAAACTACAATGAGATACCACGTCACACCTGTTAGATTAGCTATTATCAACAAGACAGGTAATAACAAGTGTTGGAGAGGCTGTGGAGCAAAAGGAACCCTCATTCACTGTTGATGGGAATGTAAAGTAGCACAACCATTATGAAAAAAAGTATGGTGGTTCCTCAAAAAATTAAGAATAGAACTACCTTATGACCCAGCAATCCCTCTACTGGGTACTACCCACAAAACTCAGAATCATTGGTACGTAAAGACACATGCAGCCCCATGTTTATTGTAGCATTGTTCACAGTGGCCAAGACATGGAAACAACCAAAAAGCCCTTCAATAAAAGATTGGATAAAGAAAATGTGGTACATATATACTATGGAATACTACTCAGCAATAAGAAATGATGACATAGGATCATTTACAACAACATGGATGGACCTTAATAACATTATACTGAATAAAATAAGTAAATCAGAAAAAACTAAGAACTATGTGATTTCATACATAGGTGGGACACAAAAATGAGACTCAGGGACATGGACAAGAGTGTGGTGGTTACCAGGGGGAGGAGAAGGGAGGATAAGGAGGGAAAGGGGGAGGGGAGGGGCACAAAGAAAATCAATTAGAAGGTGACGGAAGACAATTTGACTTTGGGTGATGGGTATACAACATAATCAAATGTCAAAATGACCTGAAGATGTTTTCTCTGAATCTATGTACCCTAATTAATCAATGTCACCTCGTTAAAATTAATTGTCTAAAAACAACAACAGTGAACTGGCATTAAATTGAGTTTATTAATGTATATGGGATACTTAGATCATTTCTAAGTAAAATAAAATCTTGAAACATTAATAACAAAGAATAATTTATATGCTTTTTAAAAGTTTTTTTTTAATTTTTTTTTTTTTGTACTTTTCTGAAGTTAGAAATGGGGAGGCAGACAGACTCCCGCATGTGCTCGACAGGGATCCACCTGGCATGTCCACCAGGGGGCGATGCTCTGCCCATCTGGGGCATTGCTCTGCTGCAACCAGAGCCATTCTTTTTTTTTTTTTTCCTACTTTTTTTTTTTTTTTTTTTATAGAGACAAAGAGAGAATCGGAGAGAGGGATAGACAGACAGGAATGGAGAGAGATGAGAAGCATCAATCATTAGTTTTTCATTGCGACACCTTAGTTGTACATTGATTGCTTTCTCATATGTGCCTTGACCGCGGGCCTTCAGCAGACCGAGTAACCCCTTGCTTGAGCTAGCGACCTTGGGTCCAAGCTGGTGAGCTTTTTTTGCTCAAGCCAGATGAGCCCGCGGTCAAGCTGGTGACCTCGGGGTCTTGAACCTGGGCCCTCCGCATCCCAGTCCAACACTCTATCCACTGCGCCACCGCCTGGTCAGGCCAGAGCCATTCTAGCACCTGAGGCAGAGGCCATAGAGCCATCCTCAGCGCCCGAGCCAACTTTGCTCCAATGGAGCCTTGGCTGTGGAAGGGGAAGAGAGAGACAGAGAGGAAGGAGAGGGAGAGGGGTGGAGAAGCAGATGGGCGCTTCTCCTGTGTGTCCTGGCCGGGAATCAAACCTGGGACTCTTGCACGCCAGGCCGACGCTCTACCACTGAGCCAACTGGCCAGGGCCTAAAAGTTTTTTATTACAATAGAAAGACTCTGTTGCTATCTTTGGGTCTGTTAATGAATGCATTCATTTTTGCCACTAAGGTTGTGTGTGGGATGTGGGTGGCTGTAGTATTTGTCTTATGTGTGTTTATGAGCTCTGCTAGTCTATACTTTAGCTGGTGTTGAATAGTAATGATTATTTCTCCCTCCCTAGTTTTCTTTGTGAAACAGAAAGAATAGAAAACACTTTGATAAAAAGTTATGATTAATGCAAGTGGTTGATACTATATTTAGGAACATAGTGTCAGAGAAATCCAACAGCATATATGCTAGTTTTTCTAGGAACTGGAGGTAAAACCTGGTGGAGTTGCTTAGTTTTGAATTCCTAGTCTCAAGATATCAAATAATAAAGGGCTTTAAAAGTCCAACCTGAGATTCCTTATGAAACTCTCCAGCAAAGCAAACTTAAGAAGGCCTAGTTGGCTGCTGAACCTATGTAAGGTAATCAGACCAAATCTGATGAAACTATCCTTATTTTATGATCAAAAGTGATCTTATTTTGAGAATTTCTATTAAAATGAAGGCAACTGTAGAGAAAAAAAGCAAAAAAAACTTGTGCTTCATTAGGAAACTTTGCATTGTCTCTAGCCCAGAGTCTATAGACTATAAACATTGTCCACAGCTTCCCACTTATCCTGTTTCTGATTCCATGGAAGCTATTTTACATCTCTGTAAGCTGCAGGCAATGACAGCAATACAAAATAATGCCATATGTCTACAGGCATGTAAATTATGTCCAGTGGCGGTTCAGCTGACTTCCTTTCCCCACTGTGGAAGAGGCCAGTTTTGACTCTATTTGCACATTCATTTCAATATTCCTGATCAATAAATATATTTTGAATATATTTAAACTAGTTGTTGTATCTCATCAATTTCTCATCAAATAAAATCTTTAACATGCATTCAATTTCATATCTGATTGGGAATCCTGATTTTACCCCTTTTTGAAAATTTATCCCTTACTAGTCACGACTTATTTACAGAAAAGCACACTATTTGCATATAGACATGTTTCCATAAATGGGCTAACATGTTATAGGTAAGTCTTACTAATGTAGATGTGGGATTTATTCTTTTATCCTTTTTAATTCTTTCACAGAATATTTAAAGAAAGAAGCAACAAACCTACAGCATAGCATAGAGGTATAACTATCTTTGGGTTTGTTAATGAATGTATTCATTTTTGCCACTAAAGTTGTATATGGCAACCTACAGCACAGCACAGAGCTTTATGATGGAGTATAGAGTTGTATCAGTATGCTGTGTATAGGTTTTTATTGTATGTTTTGTAAAAGTAAAATGTGTACACCCTATGTCCCTTATTCTACTTGACCCAGAATTTTGCAACAGTTCTTGATGAAGCACTGTTCTAACCACTGTTCTAATTACATTTCTTTTCCTATCAACGCAGTGTACAAACATCCATCTCTTCTATACCTCTTTGACCTCTTATTGTCTTGAACTCTTTCTCTTCTTATGCAGTAATCACCTGAGCACTTGGGGGAGGTGGGTATCAAATTATTTCTGAGGCTTTATTAATTAATACCAGGGAGAATATTCATGCCTTGACAAAGAATATGAAAAAGGTTAAGGGGGTTAATTTCCTATCCTCAGTCATCTTTTGTTTCAGTGGCTTGGTTTTAAGTCAACCTATAGGGTGGGGACAAAAGTAGGTTTGCTGTTGTTTGTATGGAAAATAATGCAATAATGAATAATAATACAAGAATTAATTCTGTGTTTCACAAACTCACAACTGTAAACCTACTTTGCCCTACCTTGTACATACCATCCATCCTATTAATCATTTATAGCTCAATTCAACATACTTTACTAAATTTTCCCTCCCACTTTGAAATGATCTGTTCTTCAAACAGCTGTAGCAATTATTATCCCGCAAATCCATTTGATGAATTCTCATAACTTTTTTTTTTTGTATTTTTTCTGAAGTGAGAAGTAGGGAGGCAGTGAGACAGACTCCTGCATGCACTCTAACAGGATCCACCAGGCACGCCCACTAGGGGGCGATGCTCTGCCCATCTGGGGCGTTGTTCTGTTGCAACAGGAGCCATTCTAGTGCCTGAGGTGGAGGCCAGGGAGCCAATCTCAGCACCTGGGCCAGTTGCGGAAGGGGAAGAGAGAGATAGAGAGAAAGGAGAGGGGGAAGAGTGGAGAAGCAGATGGGCACTTCTCCTGTATGTCCAGGCCAGGAATCAAACCAGGGACTTCCACATGCTGGGCCGACACTCTACCACTGAGCAAACTGACCAGGGCCTTATCATAGATTTTTTTAATCTTATTTTTATTAATTTTAATGCAGTGACATTGATAAATCAGGGTACATATGTTCCGAGAAAACATCTCCAGATTATTTTGACATTTGATTATGCTGCATACCCCTCACCCAAAGTCAAAAGGAGCTTGGAAGTCTTCGTTCCTCTTGAATTTTTTGAAATAGCTTGAGAAGGATAGGAGTTAGTTCTTCTTTGAATAGTTGGTATAATTCACTTGTAAAGCCATCTGGCCCAGGACTTTTCTTTTTGGGGAGTTTTTTGATAACTGTTTTGATCTCATTTGGTGTAATCAGTCTGTTTAGGTTTTCTGATTCTTCCAGATTGATTTTTGGAAGATTGTATGTTTCAAGGAATTTGTCCATTTCATCTAGGTTGTCTAGTTTTTTGGCATACAGTTCTTCATAATATTTTCTGACAATATTTTGTATTTCTGTTGTGTCAGTTGTTATTTCTCCACTCTTATTTCTAATTTTATTTATTTGAGTCCTCTCTCTTTTTTTCTTGGTGAGTCTGGTTAAAGGTTCATCGATCTTGTTTACCTTTTCAAAGAACCAGCTCCTGGTTTCATTGATCCTCTGTATTGTTTCTTTAGTCTCTATGTCATTTATTTCTGCTCTGATCTTTATTATTTCCTTCCTTCTACTACATTTGGGCTTTACTTGCTGTTCTTTTTCTAGTTCTTTTAGATGCAGGGTTAAGTTGTTTATTTGAGCTTTTTCTAGCTTCTTAAAGTGTGCCTGTAGTGCTATGAACTTCCCTCTCAGTTCTGCTTTTGCTGTGTCCCATAAATTTTGAGTTGTTATATGCTGATTATCATTAGTTTCTAGGAATTTTTTAATTTCTTCTTTGATCTCATTCTTAATCCATTCATTTTTTAACAATCTGCTATTTAGTTTCCATGCGTTTGAGAATTTTTGAGCTTTTCTGTTGTGGTTGATTTCTAGTTTCATGCCATTGTGATCAGAGAAAGTGCTTGATATGGTTTCAATCTTCTTAAATTTGTTGAGACCACATTTGTGCTCTAACGTGGTCTATCCTAGAGAATGTACCATGAGCACTTGAAAAGAATGTATATTCTGCTGCTTTAGGGTGAAAGATTCAGAAGATATCTATTAAATTGAGTTGATCTAGTGTGTCCTTTAAGTCTGTTGTTTCTTTGTTAATTTTCTTTCTTGAGGATCTATCTAGTGATGTTAGTGGGGTATTAAAACCCCCTACTATTATAGTATTGCTGTTGATCTTGCTCTTTATATCCATCAAAGTCTGCTTTATATATTTAGGTGCTCCTATATTAGGTATGTAGATATTTATAATGGTTATATCTTCCTGTTGGATTGCTCCCTTTATCATTATGTAGTGGCCTTCTTTATCTCTTACTATATTCTTTGTTTTAAAGTACATTTTGTCTGTTATAAGTATTGCTACCCCAGCTTTTTTTTTCATTTCCATTTGCGTGAAATATTTTTTTCCATCCTTTTACCTTCAGTGTGTCTCTTGCAGACAGCATATGTATGGGTTTTGTTTTCTTATCCATGCAGCTACCCTATGTCTTTTGATTGGATCATTTAATTCATTTACATTTAAGGTTATTATTAATATGTAGTTGTTTATTGCCATTTTATTCTTTTTTTTTTTTTTTTTTTTTGTATTTTTCTGAAGCTGGAAATGGGGAGAGACAG
Organism: Saccopteryx leptura; assembly: GCF_036850995.1. NCBI lineage: Eukaryota > Metazoa > Chordata > Mammalia > Chiroptera > Emballonuridae > Saccopteryx > Saccopteryx leptura. Next base: position 116,041,831 of record NC_089504.1, read on the forward strand.
TCAGACAGACTCCTGCATGCGCCCGACCGGGATCCACCCAGCACGCCCACCAGGGGCCGACACTCTGCCCACCAGGGGGCGATGTTCTGCCCATCCGGGGCGTCGCTATGTTGCAACCAGAGCCACTCTAGCGCCTGAGGCAGAGGCCACAGAGCCATCCCCAGCGCCCGGGCCATCTTTTCTCCAATGGAGCCTTGGCTGCAGGAGAGGAAGAGAGAGACAGAGAGGAAGGAGAGGGGGAGGGATGGAGAAGCAGATGGGCGCTTCTCCTGTGTGCCCTGGCCGGGAATCAAACCTGGGACTTCTGCACGCCAGGCCGACGCTCTACCACTGAGCCAACCGGCCAGGGCCGCCATTTTATTCTTTAAAGCTGTATTCCTCTTTTGCTATATTCTTTACCCACTTTGATCTGTTTACACCATGCCTTTTAACATTTCCTGCAGCATTGGTTTGGTTGTAATGAATTCCTTGAGTTTTGTTTTTTTTTTTGTCTGGGAAACTTTTTATTTCTCCTTCAATTTTAAATGTTAGCCTTGCTGGATAAAGTAGTCTTGGATGTAGGTTCTTGTTCTGCATTACTTTGAATATTTCTTGCCATTCCCTTCTGGTCTCAAGTGTTTCTGTTGAGAAGTCTGATGTCATCTTTATGGGGCTCCTTTGTAAGTGATAGTCTTTTTTTCTCTAGCAGCTTTTAATATTTTCTCTTTATTACTTATCTTTGGTATTTTAATTATGATGTGTCTTGGTGTAGGTTTCTTTGGGTTTCTCTTTAATGGAGTTCTCTGTGCTTCTTGAAGTTGTGAGAATTTCTCCTGCATTAATTTAGGGAAGTTTTCAGCTATGATATGATTAAACAAAGTCTCTATCCCTTGTTCTTTCTCTTCTTCTTCAGGAACCCCTATAATGTGGATGTTATTTCTCTTTATGTTGTCACAGAGCTCTCTAAGAGTTTCCTCAGACTTTTTGAGTCTCTTTTCTTTTTCTTCTCTGCATTCATGCCTTCATTCCAGTTGTCCTCCAACTCGCTGATTCGATCCTCACCTCTATCCATCCTGTTTTTAATTCCTTCCATTGTGTTCTTCATTTCTGATATTGTATTTGTCATCTCTGACTGATTCTTTTTTAATATTTCAATATCCTTTTTTATACTTGCTATTTCTTTATTTAGGTGTTCGTAATGACCATCCATTGTTGTTCAAAGGTCCCTAAGCATCCTTACAATCATTATTTTGAACTTCGCATCCGGAAGTTTTGGTTATTTCCATATCACTCAGTTCATTTCCTGGATGTTTCTCTTGTGGTTTCATTCAGATTGCACTTCTCTGTCTTCTCATTATATCTGTGTGTTTTGTTTGTAGAGCTGGTTGAGTCTAGGCTTGGTGTTGTCTGCCTCCAGTTTTCAGTTGTGTTATTTCTAGGTCTTCTTGGGTTGGCATCAGCTATTATTAGTAATCCACTTTTGGATTTGGGCCACTTTGAAGTCTTGGTTTGTTTGTTTTCGTAACAGGTGATTGTCTTGTGTCCTGATCTCAGCAGGGGGCTTATTTGAAGCTGTATCCAGGAATGCAGTGGGTGTGACCTGAGGCTCTGAAGTCCTCTTCTGCCTGTTAATCTCTCTGGGGGCAGGTTGCTTTCTCAGCTTCAGTAGGGGGAGGTGTATCTCAGATCTCCATGGAGACCTGAGTTACTGCCCCTTCTCCCCACTTCTTATTTTCAGCTGTGTCTTGTTGCACTGATTGGAGCTGGAGAGATGTCTGGAGATCTGTGACCTGGAAGTACTTTTGTATTTTGTTTTGATGAAGGATCAGCCCCTCCCCCAGTTATGGCTGCTTCCAGTACTGAATGAGTCAGCTTTTCAGGTCGTCACTTGCATTCCTCTCCCCTTCACCATCCATCTCTCTCTCTCTCTCATTTCTTTTTGGAAGACAACTGGGCCCTTTCAACACACCTCATTCCCTGGTTGCCAGGCAAGTGGCTGTGAGCAGTATTTACTGCTCTTTTCCTTGGAGTGAGAGCCCAGCCTCACTCCCCCCTCTCTGTTCCTGTAAGCAGGGGAGATTCAGGCACTCTCTACCAGGTTTGTTGTGGCTTCTTCTTTGCTCCTTGGTTTTTGAGAGCTGTTCTTGTAGTACAGATTTGGTTTTTTACGCTGATTGTTCATAAATTAGTTTATAATCCAGTTCGGTGGTGTGAGATGGGAGTCTGTGTGTCTACCTACTCTGCTGCCATCTTCAGGTCTCCCAGGTGGGCCCTCATAGATTTTTTATAATTAGTATCCACTAGTTATTTAGAGCTTTTAAATTATATTTATATTTTTACATTTATTTTTTATTTTCCCAAATTAATGGTAAAGTCCATGACAACAGAAATTGTTTTGTTCTTTTTTTTCTTTGTATTACCCAGAGTGCTATTTATTTAGTGAAAAATGAAGACATTTCTCTTCATTTGATTTAATATTGAAACTCATCTGTCTTTTGTTTTTCTAAATGAAAGGACAGAGGTCAATAAAGATCTAGTAGAAGTAAGTTTGGTTGGCACTTACTGTTTACTGATTGGATATTTATTATTTATATGTCTTATTGTCTTACATAGATAGGTAAATCTTTTCTCTCTTAGGCTATATAAAGATAGATCAAATAGATTTTGGACAAACAGAAGATGGGTCATGTAACAGTATTTGCAAATATGTGTTTGATACTAAGAATTAGGATTGCAATTGTGAATTTACTAGATTATAAAATCCTTAAAGGGAGAGAATTCTGTCTATTTTTATATATCTGACCCCAAGATTCAGCACCAGTTTATCCATTATTGTCTCTCAACTTCAAGTCCATCCTTTTTTGTTAAACATTTCTCTTTCAGCAGATGGCTTTGTTAATGGTTTTGAGAATACTCTATGGTCATAGGAGGGAAGGGCTTCCCTTCCAGCCCACCTGTACCCTCTGGCAAGTCTTTGGTAACAGCAGGCTGTGTGTTTCTGTCACAACCACACTCTCCAAAGGGATCTAACGCAGCCTTGGTTGAGATAGAGGGAGCTTTAGTGAATTCTTACTTTCTCTGTCTTCAGTTTCTCTCGGCCTAGGGAGAGTAGCTGCTGTTTGCATTTGCTACTTTTAGAACTCTTAGATTTCTTTTTTACAGCTTTTAGTAGTTAACTTAGATAACTACTTTTAGGTAACAGTGTTTTTAACATTAAATTCCAGGTGTGGTTTCCATCTTCTGACTGGACCCTGACTTAAGGTGCCTAATATTATGTATTTAATAAATGTTTGTTGAATGATGAAAGCAAGATGATAATATTACTTAGATGAGAGTTTATAATTCTGACAATTTTAAAGCAGCCTACATTTCAGAAAATACTTTTTATGAACAAAATTTGACAGCTGTAATATAGTTTTTTTCATTAATTATACCATATTTCTTCCACTAAAATCCATATTATAGGAATATCTTCCAAAAATTATAGATAGAAGTGTTTGTTCTAAAGGATTTCATCCCCCCCCCCCAAGAAGTCAATCTTCCAAAATAAAAGGTGGGTGTGGTGGTAGAGAAAATACATCTATGCTTAATGGCATGCTACACATTCCTAACCCAGTATTAGGAAGGAGGCTGACAACTTACCATTTTCCAGTCTTGTGGTTGGCTGTCTCCAGGTGAATACACATCAACTTTGCATACCCCATTTTGGCTTTGTAACCAGTCAACCCTTTCTGACATCTGGAAGTAAAAAAATAAAAATGGTCATCAGAAGGACAAGTTATGTGAAAGTAAAGAGGAATATGGTAAATAGCTGAAGTGTGGAAAATAGGAGGAATGCTTTCAATAGAGACCTGTCCCAAGAGCTACTACAAACTTACCTAACTCTGGATACCTTCACATTTAGCTCTTAACTGCAGGAAGATTTCTTAAACACATGTATCCCTTGTGCAAAAGCCAGTGCCTGGTCTACAGTAGAGATGCTTAATACACATTTGTTCATGAAAGAAGTTAGGCAGCCATGTCCTGCTCATTGTGCCCTTGCCTGATAGCCCTTCTACATCTTGGGTTTTCAGTAGACGATCAAAATTCAACATGATCAAAATAGAATTGATTTACTCCTCCCTGCCTGTTCTTCCCCACCAACTTATTTTTTAAAGTATAGAAATACACAGTTCGTTTTTCATTAGTTTGTAGACCACTAACTTACTTTTTTTTTTTTTTTTTTTGTATTTTTCTGAAGCTGGAAACGGGAGGCAGTCAGAGAGACTCCCGCATGCACCCAACCAGGATCCACCCGGCATGCCCACCAGGGGGCGATGCTCTGCCCATCTGGGGCATCGCTCTGTTGCGACCAGAGCCACTCTAGCACCTGAGGTAGAGGGCATGGAGCCATCCCCAGTGCCCGGGCCATCTTCGCTCCAATGGAGCCTTGGCTGCAGGGCAGGGAGGGGAAGAGAGAGACAGAGAGGAAGGAAAGGGGGAGGGGTGAAGAAACAGATGGGTGCTTCTCCTGTGTGTCCTGGCCGGGAATTGAACCCGGGACTTCTGCATGCCAGGCCGACGCTCTACCACTCACTAACTTACTTTTATTAGCAGTAAGTCTATGTAGCTCTTCCTTAAGACCAATCTTTCCTCCAGTTAGCCAAGGATCCTGGAGGAATTCTGTTTCCCTGGTTCAGCCAAACTTCTGAATGCCAGAAGAGAGAGGTCTTATGCATCACCCAATGAGCCTTTGTCCATGGAGGCAGTAACAGCCTTGCTGATTTTGATTCTTTCATAACCTTCCCAGCACTATGTTCTGTTCCTTAATATCTGTAATGACACCACCATCAACCTGGTCTTCTAAGCCAGAAAGTTGATATTTGTCTTCTTTCATCCCAGGTCTCCCTTTAGCTACTACTACTTCTTTCTCATTTGTAGCCATTTTTTCTTGAAAGAATTGCTTGTTCCTACTGCTCTTATTGCCTCACTTCACAACTGAGCATCATAGTTCTTAATCCAAATACTCCTTGGCTTTATCCTCATCCACTTTTAACTGCATCTTATTTGATAGTCTTTGGGAACATGGCTAATGATCATGATATTTTCCCACTGATAATCTGCAAGTATGAGAAGCTTCTCTTACCCGCCTTTTCCATGCCAAACTTCCACCACCAGATGTCCACACTGAATTTCCCTTCTTTTCTTATAAATGTTGTTTAGATTGATATATCTCAATAAGCAAGGTGGACTAAGATGGCCAATTTTTCCTCCCCAATGTCTCCAAACATCTTTGTGAAACATACATATATATTTGTATTTTAATTCTAAAAAATACACGGATTTAAAATTCTATTATAAGAAAGTCCAAAAGTTTATCCTATTTTTCATAGTGCAGTTATGTTTGTTCTTTCCTCTTACAGGGTTTGCAGCTGTTTTAACATCCCAAGCACTGATTCAGACTACTGAGTGAGGGAAACAGTTTCTTTTACTCTTCCTAACACTGTACTAAGATTCCTTAGATAAGCAATGGGTTCTCCACCCTAATAGAATCACCCAGAAAACTGTTTTAAAAATACTGAATCTGAGATACCCCTCCTACCCCAGAGACTCTTATTCAGTGGTTTTAAGGTGGGAAAACTTAGGCATTAAATTTGTTAAAAGCTCCGTCTAGAATTGAGAATCCCTAAACTTGGGCTTCTTTGGAGAGATCCTCTCTGAGACAGACAGATAGGCTAGCTCTAAGAAGCTATTTATTCTTTTCTTTAAAAATGTTCTCTGAGGTTTTCTAACCTTCTTTGGTATCTCATTTTAATGTTACTTTTTAACTCTCATAACAAAGCTGTTAATGTCTTTAAGTTAAACCCTGCATTGTCTCTTAGCAGTTCACTATTAAATATAAATATTCTTATTGCTTGAACTATTACTATGAAGGAAAAAAATGGATTGTACTATCACTTGGCCAAAGAATGAGAAGACTTGGAAATGGGCTGTCCTAGACTGATGATATTGCAATTACATTTCATCTTAATGAATTACTTCTAGTAGAAAATGACAAAATCAATAATATCTACTGACTTATTTAAGCTATACATCACAATTTAAAAAGGATAAAAATTAAATATAAAAGGTAAGGAAATTATGTGATCACTTACTCTCACTGAGGACAGGTTCTGATATATGAAGAAAGCTCTTGATCAATTTGTTGATGTCTTTACTATTCTTAAGTTTACTCACCCTTCCTGCCATGTAATATAAGGAATCTGCCATAGAAAAAACACAAATAACAATGACTAAATTTACACATGAACTCTATTGCTCTTATTACCAAATACTGATTTTGACTTACTACTCTTCACATGTAGTATGCAAGTGAGCGTAAGATGACATTCAAATTTAAAGTCCAGATCTTAGTCTTTGCACAGCTTGAGGACTTCCAGATGACAAAAGAGGTTTCATCTTCTGGCCAATAATTTCTGAAATGACTATTTTCCACTTTCAAATCATTGATATGTAGGCTTAACAACGAGGAAACAAAGTTTTTAGCCTAATATCAAACTTGCTTGAAAAGGAAGTCAGGAGATAAGTAGCTGAAATGGAGAGTTAAGTGCCCGAATTCATGGAACTCAAAGCACTTTGTAAGTATCCCTTTGAGGACTTGAGAGAAATATATATCCTTATACTATAAAAGGGAACTAATTGTTTGTGTCAAAACCTGCTTCTAGACATTATCTTCCATATGTTTCCTTTACTAAGACATTTGAGTAGAAGACATTAGGGCATTGTACTCTCATCTTGGACTATCCGCCCAGCACCCTAAAAAGTCCCTCTAAATCCCACTTTGATTCATAGCCCAGGTCAAATCCTACCCATCCCTAATATATTTTCTAAATACCTAATTAAATATGACTGTTCCATGATCAAAGTTTCTATCATATTTTGTTTCAACTTTTATATTCTCTTTAGCACTTTAATTGCTCGCATATACTCCATCTTCTTTATTAAACAGCCTCATGAGGGCAGATGCATTTCCTTACCCATCTTGGTATGCCTCAGAGTGGCTAGTATCTTAAAGATGGAGCTTAATAATTGTCTGCTGAAAGAATGCATACACAAATACTGCCTATTTCTAATTCCAAATAGCACTTTTTTTTTTTTCTTAAACAGGAGAATCTGAAAACAAGGGGGGAAAAAGGTGGTTTGCTCAAGTTTGTTATGGTGGTAAGCCATACATTCAAGCTTTTTTGAAGCTTGACTACTTTTGGAGATAAGCTCACCCTAGAGACCTATCTAAGATGGAAATAGTCACTTAATGATCTATTAAAAGACCTTCTTATTCCAATACCACCAATAAATCAACATCTCAGAAGTGCTCTTGTACTTCTTTCACAAACAGAAAGTATATTTACTAGTCATATATATCTAGCAAACACTTTCACTTACATAGGGCCTAATTCTATTTTTCTGTCTTTTGCATGTTTATCTGCATCCATGAAGCTTGTTTTAAACTCTGAACTCCCTAAGTTGTCCTGGAAAATAGTTTATATAAAGAGGTACTTAAATACTTTTTTTTTTTTAAGTTTTTTTAATTTTTTCTTTTTTCTTTACAGGGGGAGAGAGAGAGAGAGAGAAAGAGAGAGAGAAAGAGAGAGAGAGGAATAGATAGGGACAGACAGACAGGAACAGAGAGAGAGAGAGATGAGAAGCATCAGTCATCAGTTTTTTGTTGCGACACTAGTTGTTCATTGATTGCTTTCTCATATGTGCCCTGACCGCGGGCCTTCAGCAGACCGAGCAACCCTTTGCTCAAGCCAGCGACCTTGGGTCTAAGCTGGTGCACATTTTTTATTTTGCTCAAGGCAGATGAGCCCGCACCCAAGCTGGCGACCTCGGGGTCTCGAACCTGGGTCCTCGGCATCCCAGTCCAATGCTCTATTCACTGCACCACCGCCTGGTTAGGCCTTAAATACTTTTTGTTGATGATACTCCAGCTTCTAAATCTGTATACATTTTCCATAAGGAAATGGAAAGGGGGGTATGAAGAGTTTAATGAAGTCAATAAATGGATTAATAACTTACTTAACTTCAAAGTTGGTGAATATGTTCTTGAATTAGGGAGGAAAATAAAAATGGATGCTTTGTGTTATCTATAAAATTTGATGGGAAAAGAAAGCTAACTACCTATAATGTAAATATAAATTTACCTTAGAAAGCACTTATTCTAACTCCATTATTTAGGAATTAGAGACCCAGAAAGGGAATCTTTTTTTTTTTTTTCTTACAGAGAGAGAGTCAGAGAGAGGGATAGACAGGGACAGACAGACAGGAACGGAGAGATGAGAAGCATGAATCATTAGTTTTTCGCTGCGCATTGCGACACCTTAGTTGTTCATTGATTGCTTTCTCATGTGTCTTGACCGCGGGCCTTCAGCAGACCAAGTAACCCCTTGCTCGAGCCAGTGACCTTGGGTCCAAGCTGGTGAGCTTTTGCTCAAACCAGATGAGCCTGAGCTCAAGCTGGTGACCTTGGGGTCTCAAACCTGGGTCCTCAGCATCGCAGTCCGACGCTCTATCCACTGCGCCACCACCTGGTAAGGCCAGAAAGGGAATCTTAAAACCAGTGGATATATTCCTTTAAATATTACAATTCTATAGGTTAACATCCTGGAAGCTGTGACATTTTCTTATGGCCAATAAAGGGATTCTTCAGCCAATTGAAAGACTGACCTAAAATGTTTCTTTAAAATGCCACTGTGACTATTACTTCAATAATAATTGAGGAGGAGTGTAAGTTATTGAATGCCAGCCAGGGTGGGCATAAACAACACAGGCATTTGTTTGTAGCTGCTGTGCCTCAGACCTTAGCTCCATCTCAAGACATTTTCTCATGTGTTCATCATAAGCAAGGGACTTCTTTTACTCAACATTCTTAAATTCATAGAAAAGCTCAAATTACAGGTGGCATAAATGAAGCTTTTGCAGGGTGGATAAATATTTGATCAAGTTTTGAAGTTTAATCAGGTTTTTTTCTCTCTTATTCTCTAAGTGCTTGACATTGTTAGACACTCAATAAATTTGGTTGTTGATGAAATGTTTCAATTGATTTTGTTTAAATATGGATTGAAAGTGTATGTCTTTCTCCCAATGGTATTATCCACTATTTAGCTTGCCTCTGGATTTCCTCTATTTTCACTTTCTCTTAGTAACAGCTTCTTCCTCTAGTGCCCTATTAGTAGAGACACTTTCTCAACATGGTTATCTATATCTCCTGCCTTTTCTCAGTTCTCTGTTGTCAAGTAAGGCTTCAGAAATATTTATAATAGCTAGAGGATGTAAGTGGATGAGAATTGGGACTCAGAGCTATACTAGTCTGGTTTTACTATTAGAACATGGAAAGAACAGAACTTTTAGAATAGCCACACAAAGAAAGAAAAAGTCAGCAGGGAGTTAAGCCTCCAGTCTCATTGTCAAACTGCGAAGCAGAGAACAAGAACCAGTCATGTCCCCAAAGGATGAGCAAAGAGGTCTTGTCAGTGAGTAACAAAATGAAAACTTTAGCAGCAAAGATATAATAGGTTTAGCTGTAATGCTTCTGAGTGAGAGGCTCATATATTTCCAGAAGACTCGTCTAAAATTAAAATGACTGGGCAGAGACCCATCAATCATCACTAAATTCTCTCTTTTAACTACAGAAGATCAGAAAATGGGCTGTTTTACCAGTCCAGTGGGATTTCCTACCTCTGTAGTACTGGAATAGTGACCACAAGACTCCAGAATATACGTTTAAAATCAATGAAGAAGCTGGGATGTTCTTGCTCAGCTCAAGATCTTGTTTCCTCCGCCAGCCTTCCATGCACCTCCCCCTTGTTAGGACTGGTGAGTGACATCAGAATCACAACTGGTGATATCACTGTCTCTATAGCAACAGTGGTGAGGCTACCAGAAATTGTGCCATCAAAGGGCAGGGAGAGTGGTGAAGATACACTCCAAGGCTCTTATGCTTAGTTTGGAAGAACTGGGTTAACTTTCACTTGACCAATTTTCTTCTTTAAGTGTTTAATTTTGGTAGGAAGTATGGGAAGGGAAAATTTTGCCAATGGATTCCACTTAAAACAATACAGCAGGTATAGTGTGTTAACAAATTCAGATGGATGCAGAGAATAAGAATTAAAAGGATTGGGGGGTCTACTAAATTTTTTACGCAAAGCCTATGGAATCATTTCATTTTGTGGGATCCAGCTTGGATTCTTCTTCATTATAAACATCTTACCTTTTGTGAAAAAATTTTGAGACATTTTGCTTAAAGTGACTATCTCTGGGTTATAATTGTCTTAGATGGTCAGGGATACAGTAGCACTAATGTATCCTCTGCAATGCCTCCACTTCCAACTGTAGTGAGATAAATCAGACCAAGAGGCATTTGGTTAGCAATTTATAGCTTGAGAAGGGTTTTATTAGTTGTACATTTTCTTTGGAAATGTTACCTTAGGTCCTCATAATTAATGATAAAATATAAGACTAATGCACAGTTTCCATGAAGCAAAAAGAATCTCTAATCAAGGCCAAGAGATAAAGATTAAAATCGTTAACAAATTCTAAAGTGACTGATTGGTGTATCAGTTTTCCTTCAACAGGTTATTTATTGATGGTCTTTTACATTTGGCCTCAGTTTCTTTACCTTTAAAATAAGAAGTTGGCCATGTTGATCTCCTTCAGTCCCTTCTATTCTACCTCTAACATTCTACGATTTTGATACTTCAGAGGTACTTGAATAAAACTACATGTACATGCATATAGCACTTTGCTGTTGACAAATCACACATCCATTATGTCATCTTATCCTCTCAATAACCTTTGGAAAAAACAGTTATTATTTGCCCTGCTGGACAGGTGTAGAAGCTGGTATTAGTCACAACTAATAACTGGTAGAACTAGAACTGGGATTTAATGTTCTAAATTTTGTCAGTGTCTTTTCAACTATCTCATGTCACCTTGAAACTAGTATTTAGAACACAGGGCAGTATTTGAATTGGAGATGTAAAACAACATAACTGGCAATGCTACACAGGTGTTAGGAGGTTGCTGATAATAGGGATCTGTCAGTTTATCAGAAAGTATGTTGATACTCGTATTGACCCCAGAATGAAATATGACCAAATTTGAAGTGTTAACGAAATATAGGATGAGGCCAAGAAATATAAGACAGCACAGCATTAGTAAATTTTTCTAATAAAATTTCTTCAAGTTTCGTCTTCTAATTCAGTTTGGTAGATGGCATTGGTAAAACAGAGCAGGTAGGGTAGAGTTGGAACAACCAGTCTTACAAGCCTAATAATAGGCAATCTATTCACTACAGGTCTTTTGTCCATTCCAGCATGCATTCTCCTTTCTTCCTGGGGGGAGAAAAAGCATGAAAGAACTACCATGTGTAGAAAGATTCCCTAAACTAATTTCTTTAAAATTGATTTTAGAAAGGAAGGGGGAAAGGAGAGAAAAAGAGAGGAGAGCATTAATCCACTTATGCATTCATTGCTTAATTTTTGTATGTGACCTGACCTGGGGTTGAACCCACAAGCTTGGAATATTTGGAGGACAGTCTGGTCTCGTTTGTTTTCTGATAAGCTCAAGGTAAATGTCTCAGGACGGATTGCTGGTTGCTGTCGTCTAGTCAGGGATTTGGTAGAGTAGAGGACTGTAGTGGTGACTGTCAGAATAACTATTTAAAACTGTAAATGTTTTGTCTAATCTTTCTGGAATCTCATTAGGCTCTAAAACCATGCAGATTCTTAAGTGTCCACAGTTAAAAAAAAAAAAAAAAAGACAAACCATGGCTCTAGAGAGTCATCTTGAGTTTCTTCCTAGAAAAATGCACATGTGACATAGGTGTCCACTAAATTTTACATAACATTTCAGGAGGTTCATAGACTTCCTGAAGTCCACTCATGAATCACATTCCAGGTAGAGAATCCCTGGACTCATATGTCAAGTGGTGAAAAATTCTTCGATAAATAAGCAGTAATAAAAGACAGTTGGAATGATGCCCACCCTGGATGTCAAAGTCTTCTCTGAGGAGGTCCCCTGTGAGCAGACTTGAGCTGATGCGGACATCTCAGAGCACAAGCCAGGAAAAAGGGACAGGCAAGCAGCAGAAGTTTCGAGGAGAGAATAAAGAATGTGCTCTGGAGAGTTCGACGTGCACATCCTCATTTCTGTTTCTGTTCCACACTTTCTCTCTGCGTCCCCTCCCCACTCCTTTCTTGTCCAACCTCGCCCCTGGACCCTAGCTATCTCCTTAAAGAACTCTCGTTGTTCGGGGGCCACGTCTTCACCTTCTCATCAGGGCTTCCCTGCCTGGCATTTTCAGGAAACCATAAACAGAGCGTCAGGAAAGCCACGCTCGGATTTTGCCATTTTGTATGCCCTCGAGCCAGTTACAGGTTGAGTCTGAACTTCTGGTTTCTCGGCAACGAGATGATCTTTATGGTCCGTTCTGTAATTTGAGATTCCGACTTCAGCAAACTTTTCTTTTTATTCCCCCTTTCCTTTACGTTCCCTCCTCTCCGTTCTCGCTCTCTTTCACCAGCCTCCCTCTCTGTCACATTCCACCCCATTCTCTGACCCGCCTCCTTTCATCCTGGTTAGCACCTGCGCAGAACCGCATGGACGACCACTTTTGACCCTGCCTAGTAGCCGTAGTCGGTCGGAGCGCCGGCCGCGCGGGGGACTGTGGGAGAAGATGGCGGCTGCCGTTCATCCCCGGGTTGTCCTGGCCCTGCCAATGTCACGTAAGTGTCACTGGGAACACGAGCCCCCGATTGGGATTCCGAGACGGGGATGGAAAGTTTTGGGAGTGGCGCCGTGCTGCAGCGGTCATGCCGACTCCTTAGTCACCTTGGTTTTTCCAGGTCCGGAGCTGCCTCTGAACAGTTTCTCCTTTCCTTTTCCCTTCCCTGGCTAACATATTAAAATGTGCATTTGGGAAGGGGTCTGCGCTGAGAGAACGTGAGCAACGGGTGAGGAAGAGGAGAAACTGCGCGACGCTAAAAGGATCGAGAGACTCAGATTTCTCATAGGGGTGTAAGGGTTTGGAGTTATGAGGAATAATTGTGTGGGGGCGGGGAGAGGGAATCTGAAAAGAATGGGGAAAAAATGGGTGGTGAAGAGGTTCTTCATGGATGGACTTTATGAGTTTGTACAAATTTTTTTAATTGGTCTCCACTTAAGATCTGTGAAAAGACATCCAAATCTGAAGAATTTTTATGATTTTATTTGAGCCAAACTGTCCACAGTTGCTAGGAAGCAAAGTCTCACGGATTGAGAAAGTGCTCCTGAAAATGGCAGTTCCATCACTTATTTTATACATTAGAATCCAAGGCGGTAGCATGAAGCCCATTGGTGATGGGTTAGGGAGGTGGGAGAAAGCAAAGCGGGGAATCTCGGGGATTAGATAAAAAGTAAAAATGTATATACTCAAACTTCTTTTACATAGACAGGCATAAGATAGTTAACAATTAACATGATACTAATAACAGTGAGAATTTGTGGCTTTGCTCTGGTGGCATGGCTGTACCCCGAGGTGGCAGGAAAAGATTTCTTTTACATTTCAAAAGTATATTATCAAGTATGTTATTGTAGATGCAAAAGACCTCAAATAAGGTAAGCATTGGCCTTTGTTAGAGAAAAATACCTCCCCAGAACATAATTACCCACCATGAACTGCTCTTAGTTAGAAAGTTTTAATTTCAGACCATCCCGTGTAGTTACTTTAGGTCTCTGTTTGGAATGCCACCATGCAGGCCTCCCCTGAGCTTGTCACGTTCAGCCTATGGCCCCTTTTTGGTCCACAGATCCTTTGTGGAACAGTGGAAATGATAATACCACAACGTCAGGGAGTTTATGAAAAGACTAAATGAAGTAATATTTATAAAAGCACTGTCTAAGTCAAAAGCATCTTTATAGATGTAGGATGCGTTAGGCCAAGGTGCTGGCGACTGGGGGAGGAAGGGGTGCTTGGGGAGAGGAGAATCGGGCTTGGTGAAAGCCAAGGAAGAAGAGTGAAAGGTATCTTAGGATTTGTCTAAGTGTTGTTCATTTAACCTTCTACTTTTTCTAGATCTAGCTGGTACTCAGATTGGAAACATACATTTGCTCTTCCACTCAGTAAGAGAGGCTAGGAAAGCAGAAGCTTTAATCCAGTTATGCTTCATCATTGTTTCACCCCTCAGGCCTTCACAAACACCCCAGTCAACCTCTGAAAGTTGTATTTTTTCATAGTACCTGCTATTTCCTAATCACAGTTCTAGATATTTTTATAATTGCTTTTTCTTTAACCTGTCTTTTTTTTTTTTTTTTAAACTGACATCAGAGTTTGTTCTCTTAACCATTCTACTTTATGGTCTCTGGTAAAGTAAGTTTTTGCGTAGACTCTGGAGAGCCAAATCTAGTGTGTAACATAATCAGAACACTATAAATAGAATTGTGAGATATGGAGAGACTATTAAGTACCAGAGGAAATCAGAAAAGGGGAAGATTGGTGTCATTTGAAGCAGTGAGGGACGCTTGGAAGACAGTGAAGAACTTCAGTTGTGAGGGTTGTTAAGATCTGGAAAGTGAGAGAGCTTGGACATTTTCCTGTCACTGGCAAGGACAAGGGGCTGAGAATGGTCTCGTGAAGTACTCAGGAGGCAGTGAAATGACTACCTGTAGATCTGGAATAATAGGAAAGGAAGTTGACTATGTTTCATGGGATCAAATAATAGAGGCCTTTGAAAGCCAAGCAGAGTTTTGTAAGAGGAAATAATGGAATACAAAAATATGGTATTAGAACTTTAAAAGATGTTTTCTATAACAACAATAGCTAATACTTTTGTCATTCAAACCATTCACACTGTGCTGAGTGCTTTAATACATGGTTTGTAATATGTATAATGTTGGTAGTACATAGAACATGTATGTAATTTATAAGTAAATGCTCAAAAATATTGTAGTATGCAAGAAAATATGTTGGAGACAGTTGGTTTAGCTATTATGGTAGAAAATCAATACAGGTTTTCGGCATCCCAGCCCGACGCTCTATCCACTGCGCCACCGCCTGGTCAGGCTCAATACAGGTTTTTGAGCAGAGAAATATAAGGAATAAATACTGTTACTTTCCTAATGATCATAATAGAAGAAAGAAAATAATATATGTATTTATGAGCAAGACACATCAATATATTACTGCTGCTCATATCAACCCTCTAAAACAGGGGTCCCCAAACTTTTTACACAGGGGGCCAGTTCACTGTCCCTCAGACTGCTGGAGGGCTGCCACATACAGTGCTCCTCTCACTGACCACCAATGAAAGAGGTGCCCCTTCCGGAAGTGCGGTGGGGGCTGGATAAATGGCCTCAGGGGACCGCATGCATTTGGGGACGCCTGCAAATGTCAGCTCCATGAGGACAAGGGCTTTGTCTTTTTTACTTACAGTTTCTAGAATAGTTCTTGGCCCATAATTGCTGAAAAAACAAATAACCAATTGAGTTTAGTGTAACATTGCCTTCTGAGAAGTTTTGAAGTAGTAACAAGTGAAAACAGTTATTATTCATGCAATAATAAACGTGTGCTAGGCAATGCGCTAAATGCTTTATGTACATTTGCTCTAATCCTCAGAACAATCCTTTGTGTTATTAATTCTTTGACTGTAGTAATTGGCCCCATCTTATTGATTCTGTTCTTTCACCTGTGCCCTCACTTCCTTAATCATCATTTTAATGATTCCTTTCTTACATGCTCAACTCTCCAGCCCATTTCCCTTTGTCAGAATAGCACTGATTAAACCAAACTCTCCATCTACAGTATTTCCTGCCTGCCCCTGAGCAATGGAGAACTGAGCTAGAGAAAACACCAAACTAATTGGCCTTATTTTGAATTCATGGATACAAGTCCCAAAGTAGATTTTTCAGCACTACCATTTTCCTAGAAAATTTGCTTTCCCTTTTTCTATAACAGTTGTTTAACATTGCCCACCTCCTAAAACTTTTAACATGTGCTTCTTTCCCATTTTCTGCTATACAAAGAAATAGTGAGAAAAATCTCTTTTCCCACCATAAAAATCTAATAGTGACCTGTGACAATTCTTTGCCATCCCTCAGATGATCTCCTTCTGCCCTGATGTAAGACTTTGCATTTAATCCCATCCTTTTTTATCTCTTCATTCCCTCTCTTAAGTCATTAGTTTTTCTCCTCTACTGGGTTATTTCCTTCAGCATACTAATATCAATGTGTCATATTTTTAAAAAAACCTTCCATGTTTTCATGTGACTCTAGTCCTATTTTTCTTTGTCCCTTTACATCATATCTCCTCAAAAGGTTATCAGTACTACTCTTACCACTTCCTTGCTCTACATTCTGTCTTTTGCCTGCTCATTCAGGCTTTAATCCCACTGTTCCAATAAAATTGTCTTGTTAAGGCCACTTACCACCAACATTTTCTAGATCCTGTGGTCCTCTGTCCTCATGCTACTTCACTTTTCAGCATTGTTTGATAGAGTTTACTCCAGTAGACACCCCCCATCCCTATTGACAGTTTAGCTTTCCACAGTATTACTTAGCCTAGTCAACTGAAATCCGAAAATATTTAAGGAAAAATTCCAGAAATAAACAATTCATAAATTTTAAATTATGCATCATTTTGAGTAGCGTGATGAAATCTTGTCCTGCCAGAATGTGCATCATTCCTTTGTCCATATCCACGCTGTGTAGTTACCCCAGGGGTCCCCAAACTTTTTCCACAGAGGGCCAGTTCATTGTCCCTCAGACTGTTGGAGGGCCAGACTATAAAAAAAAACTATGAACAAATCCCTATGCACACTGCACATATCTTATTTTAAAGTAAAAAAAAACAAAACGGGAACAAATACAATATTTAAAATAAAGAACAAGTAAATTTAAATCAACAAACTGACCAGTATTTCAATAGGAACTATGGGCCTGCTTTTGGCTAATGAGATGGTCAATGTGCTCCTCTCACTGACCACCAATGAAAGAGGTGTCCCTTCCGGAAGTGCAGCGGGGCCGGATGAATGGCCTCAGGGGGCTGTAGTTTGGGGACCCCTGAGTTACCGTTCGTTAGTCACTTAGTAGCTGTCTCAGTTATCAGATCGATTATCAGGTATTACTGTGCTAGTCTTCAAAGTAATCCTTATCTTACTTAATACTGGTCTCAAAGAGCAAGAGGAGTGATGCTGATAGTTGGGATATTCTAAAGAGCAGCTTTAAAGTGCTGCCAGTAAGTGAAAAGGTATGTCTATCTAGGGAAACATAGTAGTACATACAGGGTTTGGTACTGTCTGTAGTTTCAGGCATCCCCTGAGTCGCTAAGTGTAAGGGGGTGCTACTGTATTCTCTCCATCAATTACTTTTTCATTTGGTTTCTGGATACTATTTTCTTTTGTTTTTTTCTCTTATTTCACTGGGCTGCTTTTCATTCTCTGCTAGCTCTTTGAGCTAGTCACTCAACCTCTTTGAGCCTTAGTTCTTCATCTGTAAAGTGCCAATAAAGATAGGTATATTAAGTCAGATAATTATTAAGCATTTAGAACTATATGGGCACCTGATAAGAGCTTTGTAAGTTTAGTGATTATTATTTTCTTATTTTGTTACTGTGTGTGGTGTCTGCAATGTTTTATATAATCTCTGTTGTTTCAGTAAGCTAGGCTTTTTCTCCAATTCCCTACTTTTGGATCGGAAAATCCTGGTTTCTAGGAAGAGTGCCACTGGAAAGTCATTCCTAGAAAACGCACAGACTTGCTTATTACTTACTTGCCTACTACTTATTTTTGATGATTTTCAGTAGTTTCACTTTAAGTCTGTATTGCACCCTTTAAAAAATGTTTTCTACTAATAGTCCTTTGCTTCCAATCCATGTCATCAACTTTATTTTTTATTCATCATCAATTTCAGAGTCTGTTCCAGGAAAGTCTTTTGCTATTCTCTATACTGGGCTTATTTATTCCCGCCTCTACGTTGTTATATGTGTTATGTGTTTCTCATGGAAATTGATCCTTTCTATTTGTGCTCTTTAAAACCTTTCTCAAAGTACTTTATCCAGGAATTCTTCCTCATGATTATCTAACTTAATATTTTGACTTCTCTCAGTTTCTTTCACTGTAGAGGTTTATATTGTCTTAATTTATAACTGTTTAATGTTTTGTTCTAATGTGATTTATCTTCCTAGGCAAATTATATCCTATGGAGCAGGAAGTTTACTTTGTACTTTTTAAATATTATATTTTACAGTCTTTGTTGCAGTAGTTTGTGTTTATGATTGCTGTTTGCACTTAAATTATAACTTTTAGTTTATATTATAAATTAATATAAATTTAACTTGTAATTTATTTTAATTTACTTTTAAAGTTAACTTTAAACTTTAACCTAATTAAATGAAAATACTGATAGCAAAATAATATTACAAGTTTCTAGGAAAGGAAGCTATTTGTATTCATAGTCACTTTTATATTAACATTTTCCATTTTTGTATATTCTGGACTTTTAAGGTTCTTCTATTCCTGCATTAGCCACGTCTGCATTTCATGGTCCACCCCAGCGCCAGCTTCATCATGCAGTCATACCTCATGGGAAAGGTGGGCGTTCCTCAGTCAGTGGGGTTGTGGCCACCGTGTTCGGAGCAACAGGATTCCTGGGCCGCTATGTTGTCAACCACCTTGGTAGGTAAAGCTCCCAAATTTAGTATACTCCAGTGCCATTTGTTAGGTCTGTCTAATAAAAAAGCCAGGAGCTATGTTTCTTTTATTTTAACAGTGTTCCAAATAACTCCTATCTTGGGTTTATGTCATTTGCTCTGTTGTGAGCATTGTGAACACATCCGTACTTCCTCATACTTCCTGTATAGGATGCTAAAACGGGAATAGGACACTGAAGAGTTTTGGCAGCTCTGACTTGGCAAAATATGCTTTTTGTTAAAGATAGTATCAAGTCACATATACTGGAATTTAAATATTTACCAAATCACTGTGATATATTGTATTCATATTACGTTAACATTGATTCTATCTCAATCCATTCTCTTTTAGGACGTATGGGGTCGCAGGTGATTGTACCGTATCGGTGTGAAGCATATGACACCATGCACCTTCGTCCTATGGGTGACCTGGGCCAGATTATCTTTCTGGTAAGAGCCTATATTACTAATTATTAGAATCGACAAATGTGAGTACTAGGGTCATTGTTAGGAAAGAGGCAATATAGATAACAGAGCAGCACTTTCTTTTTTTTTTTTTTTTTTTTTTTTAATTTTTTTAAATAAATTTTATTTATTTATTTTAGAGAGGAGAGAGAAAGGGAGAGAGAGAGACAGAGAGGGAGAGAGAGAGAGGAGAGAGAGACAGAGAGAGAAGGTGGGGAAGAGCAGGAAGCATCAACTCCCATATGTGCCTTGACCAGGCAAGCCCAGAGTTTCGAACTGGCGACCTCAGCATTTCCAGGTCGACACTTTATCCACTGTTCCACCACAGGTTAGGATTCCTCTAATCAGAGCAGCACTTTCATTCCAGAGTGGACCAAAGGCATCCCCTAGTCACAGGGCAGTTTTGAAAACTAGTCTAGCAGTTGGCAAACTTTTTCTGGAAAGGCCCAGATAGTAAATATTTTAGACTTTGTGGGTCATAGAGTCTTTGTCATGATTACTCAGCTCTGCCCTTGTAACTTGAAAGCAGCCATAAGCAATATGTAAAGGATGGGAGTGGCTGTGCGCCAGTAAAACTATTTCCAAAGCTAGAGTGTAGACTAGATTTGCCTGTGGATCGTAGCTTGCCAGCCCCGCTCTGGACCTGTGCTGCCCAATATGGTCGTCCCTCGCCACACGTGGCTACCGAGCACTTGAAATGTGGCTGGTCTCAATTGGGATGCACTGTGAGGTAGAAAGTACACATCAGATTTCAAAGATTTAGTACGAAGAAAATAATACTATATCAATAATTTTTTTATATTTATACATATTAAAATAATATTTTAGCTATATTAGGTTAAATAAAGTATATTATTAAAATGAATTTCACCTGTTTTTATTCTCTTAAATGTGGACAGTAGAAAATTCAGACTTATATATGTGCCTCATGTTATATTTCTATTGGACAGTACTTCTGTACACAGAGAAAAATCACAAGTGGGGTGTTCTATAACTCGGTTTGCTTGGTAGAGACTTAAGTTACAACAGTTCTTCCTGAGTATTCCTTGTTGTTCTGAAGTCTGTAGGTTCTTCCTCTATGCCAGTAGTTACCAGTAGAATGGGGCGTGGGGGACCCTTCAAGGGAGTGATCAAGCATGTGTGGGCCCTTTTGGCTGTTGTGGAGACTGGAGACCTTATTGGTTTATTAGGTGGGCGCAGAGATGCTAAATATTTTACACTGCACAGGACAGTCCCTTTCCACAGGAATTATGCTGCCCAGAATGTCTGCAGCTTTGTGCTGAGAAATGCTCTGGGCCTTGATGCTTGGATCTTTTAGCTTCATACTGTTCTCTTAGTTAACTTTTCTTATCCATCCTTTCCATCATTGTGTGTGGAACTGAGCTCTTCCATTTGTACATGTTCCCCTTTTAAAAAAATATTTGGTAAACATCCTTAACATCTGATATTATACAGATGATTTGTGATCTCTTTAAGTACTGACTTTTAATGACATTTCATTTTTTACTGAATGTTCATAAGCTAAGTATTTATATTGGGGATTTCTTGTTTCTTTTCTTTCCATTTTTTTTTAAGTGAAAGGAGGGGAAAGAGGGAGACAGACTCCTGCATGCACCCCAACTGAGATCCACCTGGCACCCCCCCACCCCCCCAGCCCCTTTGGAGGTGATGCTTGAATCAACTGAGCTATCCTCGGTGCCTGAGGCTGTTGCTCAGACTAACTAAGCCACTGGTTGCAGGAGCCGAAGAGGAAAGAGAAGGGAAAGAGTGAGGGGAAGAGAAGTAGATGGTCACTTCTCATGTGTGCCTTGACCGGGGATCGAACCTGGGACATCTGCATGCTGGGCCGGCACTCAGTCCACTGAGCCAACCGACCAGGGCTGTAAATTTCTTGTTTCTAAAGTGTTTTTTTTCCAAAATTTTATTCTCTCTCTCTCTCTCTCTCTCTCTATTTTTTCTTATTCTTTTGTCTTTTTACTTCTGTTTCCAAAATCTTATTCTCAAATATCTTGGTAATATAGTTGCAGGAGCTTGGGTTTTTCCTAGTGTTTTGTAATTTAAGATTATTGGTCACTTTGTCCTCAAAATTAAAATATTTTACAGGTGATAGGTGAACACTTACTGGCTTGCAAATGTGGAGTCATTGGAATTGAACTGCATGACCCCGTCCATTCTGTCCACAGATACTTATGGCACGTCTGTGATGTGCCTGGGGTTGAGCTATGCTGTGAGCATGTCTTGATGAGCAAGTGCACAGGGAGCTCACAGTCTTAGGGAATGCGGACACAAAACACCAGCAAACACATAACTTTGAATAGAATAATGTTTATGAAAGGGGAAGTCCAGAGAAAGTAAAATTGAGGTGGACGGGGACCTCACTGTATTACTGTTGTTTAGTTTTGAGAAGGATGGACGATAGTGTGAGGTTCTGATATCTCTGCTTCAGTCTCTGTTGAAACTGCTGACTGACTGTCCTCCTGGTCTGACCGGGGTTCTTGGGCCATACCCCAGGTGGTTTCCCTTTGATTCCTTCTCTCCAGACCTCATTCTAGGGCTGTTTATGCAGTGAGGGCCTCAGACTCTTCCACTCTCGAGGTTTCTTTTCTTTTTAGATGCTTCCTCTTTCACCTTTTCCAGTTTTGCTGAATTTTTTTTTTTTTTTAGCTCTTTATGTTTAGAGCTGCTTGCTGGGCTTTTTTTTGGGGGGGGGGTTGTTTGTTTGTTTGTTTGATTTTGAGTAGGTCACACACTGCTGTAGGTTTTATGTATATTTTACTAAATCTTCATGGCAACCTCACGAGTTCGACTGTACAGTACTTTCAGATGTTCCCTGGAGGTGGAGGCATCTGTACACTGTTAGAAAATGGCAAACTGGGACTTGCATTCCTGTCTGACTCCAGAGCTCTTACTCTGCACTGTCCCTTGCTCCCTGCTCTCCATCATACGTAGATTTGTGACTGCTTTCTCCTGCTAAGGGCTCCCTCTTTTTGTTTTTGACTCTGATTTCTATAGTAATCCTTTCATTCTTTTCTAAATTACACAGGCATTTGAGTGTGCTTGCACATGCTCACTCGTTTTCTCTCCCTCTCTCTCTTCTCCTTCAAAGAACTCTCCCTCCCCCCTTTCTCTTTCCCTTCCCCTCTTACTCTCCCTCTCACTCTGTTCACTCATACACACTTAATATTTGACCCTATAAAATGCTTTAAAAATTGAGTTTCCTGTTAACATAGAAAACGTTGTACCTTTCTCTGGGTTATTTAATTCCCAGTTACTGTTTTGAATAAGAATCATTGATCTTACTGGAGTCCTAACTGATGCTTAGAAGTGTCATTCTACACCCACATCTGCCATTGGCTTGCCCTGGAGTTTTAGGCAGGCCACTTCTCTTTGAGTGTTGTTTTCATTTCTTTAAAGTAGAAATGACCAGATCTGGGATTGCAAAGAGGAGAGAGTTAAAAAGAAATACGGAATTGTTATGAATGCTCCCAATTTATTGTTAGCTTTTAAGAGACCTCCCTTGGGTCTGTAACAGATTGCTACTCAAAGGGAAACTCAGTTTAGCTCCTAGATGATTCATGGTTCTTTGGCAAACTTTCAGGAAGGGAGACTTGATTACTGGATTCCTTTATAGACAGTTGGGTGGACAAAGATTGATGTGCCCCATTAAAAATGAATAGAATATTTTTATTATTTCTACCATTTGATTATCTGAATAAAGTGGGCTTTCACCTATTTATCTCCGAAGGAGTCAGAGAATCAGCAGGAGGTTTGAGACCTCAGCATATTCCTGCTGTAATAAATGGCACTGTAGTGTGACTGCAACAGATGGTCCACTTTGAAATTTGCCAGGAGGTGGGGGTGTGGCCCTACTGAAATGCTAAGTGCTAGCGTGCACCCTTCTGCTTTCATCTGATTGGCTCTTGCTGTTACAGGAATGGAATGGGAGAAACAAGGATTCCATCCGAAGAGCAGTGGAGCACAGCAATGTGGTCATCAACCTTGTTGGGCGAGAATGGGAAAGCAAGTGAGGCTTTGACTCATTTTTTCTTTGTTTAAACTGTCTTAGGCTTCAGTAGGTACTTACTGGGCACCATGTATATGTTAGGCATTGTAGTGGTCACGTTTTAAATTAGTTCCTCAAAAAGCAGCCATTTACGTACCAACCACTTGCGTGCCCAGTGGTTCCCCACCCCCAGGGATTGAATTGCATGAGTTCTGTGTGAGTGAGCGGAGTGATGTGCTGCGTGCGCTTGAACAGTCCAGTACAGCCAGATGCTTTCCAGCCTCAGCCTGGACTTCTCTGAGGACACAGACTCATGCATGCTGATTTGTAACTTTAGTAAGCCTTGAATTATATACAGTAATGACAGTGAGTAATCAGATAAAAATTAATTTTGATTTTGGGTTACATTATTGCTATTTTACAGTTTAGCTATTATGAATTCCAAGAGTAGTAATGAAAATCATCTTACCACAAAAAGCTTTGAGACCCTGATAACGTTAGGTGTTCTTAACTGATCCCTTTTTCTTTTTTTTTTTCTTTTAGAAACTTTGATTTTGAAGATGTTTTTGTGAAGATTCCTCAGGCAATTGCTCAAGTGTCCAAGGAAGCTGGAGTTGAAAAATTTATTCACATTTCACATCTGAATGCTGATATTAAAAGCTCTTCTAGATATCTGAGGAATAAGGTAACAAGTTGGTTTGGGAAGTGGTTCACTGAGCTGGAGTCTCCTGGCCCCTCTGAAACTTGAGTTCAACGAGAAGGGTTTCTCATTGACATGTCCAAGACTAAAGGGGAGTTTTAATTTTCTACACTAGAATTGGATTTGTGTGTGTGAGGGAACTGTGTGAAGGGGCTTCAGAGATGACTAGACCCTATAATTACATGCCTTTGCGTGCAGTTTCTTGAGCACTGCACATTGCACATCATAAATGCCAGAATGATTTCTGCTCCACAGAGTCATACCTGTGCCACCGAACCAGGGTTGGAGGACCATCTCTTTTCTGACACCTCTTGTATAGTTATGTCTCATGCTGCTTCTGAAAGGGTGATGTGAAAGTTGAGAATGAGCAGAGTTCCTTGACAGTGGCTCTATATTTTTGACTCACTGCCTTCTTTTATTGAACAAATTATTTCTGAAGCACCTACTATGTGATACATTGTCTTAGGCACTAGGGATACAAGAGTGAGTAAAACAGACATGGTCTTAGCTCACACTTTGTTTCTAGTCCATTAAGTAAAATAATTTCCAGTGCACCAGGAGTCTATAATGGGGAGAGAGGGCACTTATTATTTAGGAGCATTTAATTACTAGCATCAGAAAATTCAGTGTAAACTGGCTTAAATCAAGAGGGAGTTTATAGGTCCACTTACCTGGAAAAGTCCAGCGATAGGGAACCTGAGCCACATTGCTGCCAAGGCTCCTCAGGGCTTTAGCTTTGTTTTTCTGTGATTTTTGTGTTTAATTTTGTTTGTTTGTTCATATTTGGTATGAACCTTGTTTTCCATACTCACAGAACTGCCTGACAGTACACCTAGGCCTTGCATGTTCATGGTACACTGGAGAGAGAGAGTGCACACTGCCTGCCTCTGCCTACCGTTCATAGAATCGTCCGAATTCGTGATTGTTTGGAAGGCATGGGATGGGGGGAGTCTGATGAGAAGAGGGAAGAGTCAGAATGGCCAGCCCCTTGGCTTAAACCACTGGGTGGGCGGTGGTGATTCTGATGATTCTGTTGAATACGATGAGAGACACCCGAGAAGGACTAGACTGGAGGGCGGTGGTTCTTGGCCTTAGCTGCACATTAGAATCACTGAGGGAGTTTGAAAAGTCCTGATGCCTGGGCTGCACTGAGACCACTTCATCTCGACTCTCTGGGAACAGGACTTGGGCATCAGTATTTTTTAACTCTCCCTAGGTAATTTCAGTGTGCAGCAAAGACTGAGAATTACAATGTACAGAGAATGGAAGAGGATGATTCAGTTTTGGACTTGGGTTGTGTTTCAGAGGCGTGTCAATCATCCAGGTAATAGGGGTGAACGGGCTTTATGATTCTGCAGCTCAGAAGAGAGGTCTGAGTTGGAGGTACACATTAGGGACTCAGCAGCATTTGTTGTTAATTGAAGCAGTGAGGAGATACGACAGCTTTGTGTGGAAGCATGGATTGAGAAAATGTTGCTTTGCTTCATGCACCCAAGTTTGTAGATATAGTGGTGAGAACTTGATGTGACTTTTTTCTGCTGCTCTGTTATCTCTTTGGATTAGCAGGTGATATCATTTACTGGAAGGAAGAGGGACATAAAGAAGAAATTTGAATAGAATAGAAAATGTTTGAAATTGTCACATAGAAGAGTAAAGTAATGACAAGAAAATACTCTGTGGGAAATGTTCAGGGCCCAGTTAAACTGCTGGCATGAATTTAGTCATGTGCCACTTACGGGGTTACATTCTGACATGCATCGTTTTGCGATTTTGTCACATGAACATCACAGAGGCACCACACACACCTGGATGGTATAGCCTACTACACACCTACTGCTCCCAGGCTGCAAGCCTGTACAGGATATTACTGTACAAAACAACACGGGTTTAAGTCAAGAACAAGTAAAAGTATGCATAGAAAGAGTACACACTAAGATAACAATAAAAGTAGGTATGGTAAATATGTAAAAAAAGTAACAGTTGTTTACTATCATTATCAAGTATTATAGACCACACATAATTGTATATGCTATTCTTTTACATAACTGGCTGCACAGTAAGTAGGTTTGTTCACACCAGCATCACTGCACACATGAGAATAATGCATTGCACTATGACTTGATGTTAATTTAAGATGGCTACGACATCACTATGTGATAGGAGTTTTCAGCTTCATTATATGGGCCCACCATAGTATATGTGGTCTGTTGTTGACCAAAACATTATGTGCGCCTGACTGTATAGTGATACCACTTTGTGATTTTTTTAAATTTATTTTTTATTAATTTTGATGGGGTGACATTAATAAATCAGGGTGCATATGTTCAGAGAAAACATCTCCAGGTTATTATTATTTTTTTTTTTTGCATTTTTCTGAAGCTGGAAACAGGGAGAGACAGTCAGACAGACTCCCGCATGCGCCCGACCGGGATCCACCCGGCACGCCCACCATGGGGCGACGCTCTGCCCACCAGGGGGCGATGCTCTGCCCATCCTGGGCATCGCCATGTTGCGACCAGAGCCACTCTAGCGCCTGAGGCAGAGGCCACAGAGCCATCCCCAGCGCCCGGGCCATCTTTGCTCCAGTGGAGCCTTGGCTGCGGGAGGGGAAGAGAGAGACAGAGAGGAAGGCGCGGCGGAGGGGTGGAGAAGCAAATGGGCGCTTCTCCTGTGTGCCCTGGCCGGGAATCGAACCCGGGTCCTCCGCACGCTAGGCCGACGCTCTACCGCTGAGCCACCCAGCCAGGGCTCCAGGTTATTTTGACATTTAATTATGTTGCATACCCATCACCCAAAGTCAAATAGTCTTCTCTCACCTTCTATCTGGTTTTCTTTGTGCCCCTCCTCTCCCCCACCCACTCCCCCCCCTTTCCCTGTAACCCCCACACTCTTGTCTATGTCTCTGAGTCTCATTTTTATGTCCCACCTATGTATGGAATCATATAGTTCTTAGTTTTTTCTGATTTACTTACTTCACTCAATATAATGTTATCAATTTGTGATTTTTATTTCTTTAATTTCTTCCAGCTCTGAGGCAGCAGGAGTGCATGGCTCAGAGAAGGAGGATAATGGGGTTCTTCCAGGATTGGGATTTTGCCTGGTGGGTTGGAGAAAGGACATAGAACAGGCAGTTTATATTACTGGTGAGAGAGTGATTGAGAAGTTGGACCATGAAATCTAATCTTAGACTAGAACAGTTTGGATGGGTGGATATGGAGGAAAGCAGAATCTGTGGACCCGAGTTTCTGAGAACCCTCAGGATTATCCTCAGGAACAGATAGGCAGAGAACGAGCAGGCTGGAAGCATAGGGCTGTTATCTGAGGGGAGGGTGTCTTCATTTAGTGCCTTCAGAGGAAGGGCACTTTCCATTGTTGATGTGGTTTGTGTCCTGACCGAGTTGAGAGTGCAGAGGTGGCCTGAAGAGGTGGTCATTGGAGTCGAGATGCTCAAGAAACTGAGAGATCCAAGTCCACTTGGACACGGATGTCACCCACAGTGGTAGTGTAGGTGGAAAGGAAGTTGGGGTGGAAAGGAAGATGATACTCTGCAGTTGAACGAGAGGCCTCGTCTAGGAGATGAGTCAGTGGGAACACGTGAGGGCAGGAAGCTTAAGAAGCCTAGCCCGGCCTCCTCTGGGAAGGTGCACACTGCTGCGGGTCCACCATGGTGGCCTGCTCAGCCACGCTCTCCTTTCTCTGAAAAGCTGCTAGGTTGTTGACACAAACCAGAGACTCTGTAATTAGAAGGAAAAATGGAGGCTAGAAAAATTCTACTTTGATTTTTTTTCTCCTGTGTAAGCTTTCCTGGAATAAATATGAGAAGAGACCCAACAAAAGCTATACAGGGCATTTTTATTTGTGATTTAAAGAAAATTTCTGTGTAATTGAGATTTATGAATAGTATGGTTATCTTAATCTGGAGGAATTTATTACCTTTGAAATACAAGTAGCATCCCGATAGTGGAAAGAATGGAACCTTTTTCCACTCATCTCAGAGCTCTGTTTTGTTTGGTTTGTTTAGGCTGTTGGAGAGAAAGAAGTAAGAGCTGTATTTCCAGAGGCCACTATCATAAAGCCGTCAGACATCTTTGGACGAGAAGATAGATTCCTCAATTATTTTGCAAGTGCGTATTCTTTCTTTTTTTCTTTTCTTTCTTCTTTTTTTTTCCTTTGGTGGAAGGAGGGGAAACAGTGAGGCAGACTCCCACATGTGCCCCAACTGGGTTCCACCTGGCAACCCTGTCTGAGGCTGATGCTTGAGTACTGAGCTATTTTTTGTGCCTGAGGCTGATGTGCTCAGACCAACAGAGCTATTCACAGCGCCCAGAGCTACACTTGAACCAGTCGAGCCACTGACTGCAAAGGGAGAGAGGGTGGGGGAAGAAGCAAATGGTCACTTCTTCTGTGTGCCCTGATTGGGAATTGAACCCGGGACATCCATATTCCGGGCTGACACTCTATCTACTGAGTTACCGGCCGGAGTTGCATACTCTTTCTTAATGGTAGGAGAGAGAAGAGAGGACACTGGTTAACCAGATTGAAGTTAAGCACAAGCTATGGTAATTAGTGTTCTCTGACTTGACAGGTTAAGATTATACTTTTTCTCTTCCAGTTGCTATTTTTTCCTTGAAGGTCATTATATTTACCTAGTCAACATGGTCCTTCTCAGAATCTTTATTACTGTATACCAGAAGAAGCATCTTAAATGAATGGAAAGAGCCTATAGAAGTCAGAGACCTGAGTCTGACTGGTCTGTGATTTTGGCAAGTCTCTGAGTGGCAGCTTCCTCATCTGTTAATATGTAGATAGTAATGTCTACCTTAAGAGTGGTATATGACTTAGACGGAGTAGCCTCTGTTAGATCAGCTGGCACACAGCTTATGCTTAAATGCCTTCTTCATTTATACTTTTCATATGAAGCCTGTTTCTTACTGCTTTCTCTCTTTTAGCCTGATTGCCAAGTCTCTTCAGTGGTTTTCAACTGCTGGTCTGCAAATGGTGCCAGTCTGAAAAAGTTATAAAGATTGTGGAGTCTATACTCATGGGTCTATAATCTCCATATAGCATCAGGGTGATTAACTCTTTTGTGGACCAGCAAGAAATTTGCCTCACTGGTATCTGTTTGCAGACAAGTGGTTGAAAACCACTGTTTTTGATGTTGATTTTTCAAAAGCAAAGAGGTAGTATCACTCTTTGTCAGACACATTTATTAGGTATCCTTGTTAACAGCAATTTCTATGGAATGGGATTAGAAATTAATAAATACTAATTTGGCCACAATAATCTAGAAATAGTTGATATGTAAATTGCTTTCAGAGTCTGGGAGACGTTTTATATTTGCTTTCAGGGTCTTTGTTTGCTAATTAGACTTGTCTTGGCAGAGAATATCAGTGTCCTTGACTAAGTGATGAGATTTTGAGATTTTAGGGGTAAAAAGATAGATTTCCTGATACTTCTATGGAGGTGGAAGAGGAGAATACAATTTTTAAGTCTGAAAAGAAACCTTTAGTTTCCAGTTCTACTGAATTACCAATTACTTGATTCACTTATATGTATATTGGGAGAGGATCTGGAGGTTAGTGAGTTCCTTTTTTTGGTCATTTGCTTCCTGTTTCTCCTCGTGGGCTGTGTTATTTCTGTGAGTTTTCTGTGTATGTCTTTTGCCCATGTGGAGATGTTTTCTTACTGCTTTATTTAGCTTTTTTATCTATTAAAGATATGTGTACTATATTTACTGTGACCTTTTTGTTGGCTTACTTACTTTAAAATTTTAATTTAATTAACAAAGACTATTTTTTAGAGCAGTTGTAGGTTTACAGAAAATCTGAATGGAAGACAGAGCTCCCATGTATCCTTTAACAGCCCTCAGGCTTCCCCATAACAGTTTCCCCTATTAACTGTTCTCTTGTATCAGTATTAGTGTTGTACATTTGTTATAATTGATGAGCCAATATTGGTACATCATTATTAACTAAAGTCCATAGTGTACATTAGGGTTCATTCTTTATGTTGTATGTTCTGTGGATTTTGACAAATGTATAACAATATATACTTACTTACCATTAGAATATCTTGTCAGAATAGTTGCCCTGTCTTAAAAATCCCCTGCGGTTCACATTTAACACTTGGCAAACACTGATCTTTTAAGCGTTTCCATAGTTTTGCCTTTTCCTGAATATCATATAGCAGGAATCATACAGTGTGTGGCCTTGTCCGATTGGCTTCTTTCACTGAGTAATGTGTATTTGAGTTTCCCCCATGTCTTTTCATGGCTTGATCGCTCATTTCTTTTTATAGCTGAATAATACTTCATTGCATGGGTGTGCCACAGTTCATTTATCCAGTTTGTGATGTTTTTCAAGATGATGTCTATCTAATTTGGATGTTTTTTATCATGTGTTCCCCCACCCTTGCTTCTGTCCTTTCACCTTCTGTGTTCTACTTTTTTAAAAGTTGTGGTAAAACTATAATACTGTACATAATACAAAAATTTATTATCTTCTTTTGACTGGATTGTGTCCCCCACAAATTCATTTCCTAAGTCTGTAATCCCCAATGTGACTGTGTTTGGAGATAAAGTTTTTATCAGGTAAATAAGGTTAAATAAAATAAGCTCATAAAGGTAGGGTCCTAACCCAATAGGATTGGTGGTCTTATAAGAAAAGAAAGATTCTCTTTGTACCACCTGTGTATATATACAAGGAGAGGCCTTGTGAGGACACAGCTGACTGTTTGCAAGCTAGGAGAGAGTTTTCATTAGGAACCCAAACAGCTGACATCTTGATCTTGGACTCTCCAGCCTCCAGAGCTGGGAGAAAGTAAATTTCTATTGTTTAATTTAGGCTTTCACTCTGGTATGTTGTTATGGCAGACTAGGACACCATCTTAACCATTTCTAAGTATACGGTTCAGTACTGTTATCTATATTCACATTGTAGTCCAACCAATCTCTAAAACTTGTCCTTTTATAAAATTAAAACTACCAGTATATGCACTAAGCAACCTCCCATGTCCTCCTCCCTCCAGCCCCTGGCAACCACCATTTTAATTTTTATCTTTGATTTTGACTAGTCCAGGTACCTCATAAATGTGTAGTCACACAGTGTTTGTCTTTTTGTGGCTTCCTTCACTGAGCATAATGTCCTCAAGGTTCATCCATGTATAGCATGTGACAGGATTCCCTTCTGTTTAGGGCTGGATTATATTCCATTGTATATTATGTGTAGTATAGTCCACATTTTATTGATTTATTAATCTGTCAGTGGAAATATGTGTTGCTTCCACCCTTTTGCTATTGTGAATAATGCTGTTATGAACATGGGTGTACAGATATCTCTTGAGACCTTGCTTTCAAGTCTTTGGGGGATATATCGAGAAGTGGATTTGCTGGATCATGTGGTAGTTCTATTTTTGATTTTTTGAGGAGCTGCCATACTATTTTTTACAGTGGCTGTAGCAGTTCACATTTCCACCAAATATATAGGGTTCCAATTTTTCTATGTTGTCATCAATACTTGTTATTTTCCGGAGGTTTTTTGTTTTGTTTTGTTTTATAATAATATGAGGTAGTATCTCTTGGCTTTGATTAGCATTTCCCTAATGACTAGTGATATTGAGCATCTTTTCCTATGCTTATTGGCCATTTGTATATCTTGTTTGCAGAAATGCCTATTTACATCCTTGACTCATTTTTAATTGTTTTGTTGTTATTGTTGAATTGTGGAAGCTCTTTATATATCCTGGATACTAAACCCATATTAGATATAGGATTTGCATATATTTTCTTTTATTCCTTAAGTTGCCTTTTCACTCTCTTCATTGTGTCCTTTGAAATACAGAAGCTTTTAATTTTAATGTAGTCTGATCTATTTTTACTTTTGTTGCCAAATGCTTTTATTGTCATATGCAAGAAATCATTGCTAAGTCCCATATCATGAAGCTTTTCCCTATGTTTTCTTGTGAGGATTTTATCATTTTAGCTCTGGTTAGGTGTCTGATCCATTTTGATTTAATTTTTGCATATGATATAATGTAAGTATACAACTTTATTCTTTTATATATGGAAATCTAGTTTTCCTGGCACCATTTGTTGAAAAGGCTATCATTTCCCCATTGAATGCCCTTGGCACCTTGTCAGAAGTTATTTGACCATCTATATAATGGCTATTTCTATTCTACTCCTTTGATCTGTCTGGTTTTTTTTTGTTTTTTTTTTTCCCGGAAGCTGGAAACAGGGAGAGACAGTCAGACAGACTCCCGTATGTGCCCGACCGGGATCCACCCGGCACGCCCACCAGGGGGCGATGCTCTGCCCATCCTGGGCGTCGCCATGTTGCGACCAGAGCCACTCTAGCACCTGAGGCAGAGGCCACAGAGCCATCCCCAGCGCCCTGGCCATCTTTGCTCCAATGGAGCCTTGGCTGCGGGAGGGGAAGAGAGAGACAGAGAGGAAGGCGCGGCGGAGGGGTGGAGAAGCAAATGGGCGCTTCTCCTGTGTGCCCTGGCC
Organism: Saccopteryx leptura; assembly: GCF_036850995.1. NCBI lineage: Eukaryota > Metazoa > Chordata > Mammalia > Chiroptera > Emballonuridae > Saccopteryx > Saccopteryx leptura. The sequence continues at coordinate 116,074,185 of NC_089504.1, forward strand.
GGAATCGAACCCGGGTCCTCTGCACGCTAGGCCGACGCTCTACCGCTGAGCCAACCGGCCAGGGCAGATCGGTCTGTTTTTATGCCACGGTTTTGATCACTGTATACTGTTTTCTACTACTGTAGCTTAAAATAAGTTTTAAAATTAGGAAGTGTGAGACTGCCAACTTTATTTTTCTTTTTCAAGATAGTTTTGACTATTCACGTTTCCTTAAGAGTCCATATGAATTTTAGGATGAAGTTTTCTATATTTCTGTGAAAACACCACTGAGATTTTGGTAAGGATTGCATTATATCTGTGCATGGCTTTGGGTACTGTCGACATTTAACAGTATTATGTTCCAGTCCACGAACATGACTGTCTTTCCATTCACTGTGTCTTTAAATATCTTTTGGTAGTGTTTTATAGTTTTTACTGTGCAGGTCTTTAGCCAGCATGATTAAGTTCATTCCTAAGTATTTTATTCTTTTTGGTGCTTTAATAAATAATTTCTACTTAAAAAATTTTTTTGAAAGCTTTTTTTGCCTTTATATTTAATCTACTTGGGATTTGGTTTGTTTTGGTTAATGATGTTATGTGAGCCATTTCTTTTTCTTTTTCCAAATAGTAGAATGAAGGTCTCAGCACCACACAGTAAATAATTTTTCCATTTTCCACATATTTGTGGTACTGCATTTATCATGTACTAAATTCCCATTTTTAACTTTTTCTGGGTTACATGTGTTCTATCACTGATCTGTCAATGCTATAGTCCTTCTTAAAATGGAGTGCAATGTTTTTAGAGTTCAGTCTTGGAAGTGGCCATATATATAGCATCATAGAGAAGACAAGAAGCCAAACTATTTGACCTCGTTCCCTTTCTCTTCGTGTCCTTAAATAGTATGTGGCCTTTTTAGTTTCCATATTTGTTTGCAAGAAAAATAACTGACTGCTTATTAGTTTCCTCAGAGTCAATCTATATTTATTTCATTATTTCTGTTATACAAAATGATTGTGCTAACCAGGAGTACCTGGAAGTTGGTGGGTCTTGTAGCAGTGTAGGCCTTCAAAGAATGGTTCTCTTTCTTCTGCCAGATATCCGCTGGTTTGGTGGTGTGCCTCTCATGGCCCTGGGCCAGAAGACAGTGAAACAGCCAGTCTATGTAAGTACCGAGGATGAAGGGGCTTTTGATTGGTTTTCTGTTTTTTTTCCCTAATACTGTAACTCTGTCATTTTCTTCCTTGTCAGTTTACTTCAACTGATTGCCTTTCGATTTACCTAGGAGCTACATGTATTCTGTGTCTTCACCTGTTCATTCACTTAAGGAAAATGTATTAAACCCTTAATGTGCTAGGCACACTGTATGTGTTTTGGGGGCTATGGAGATATTAACTATACAGACACAAGTTGCTATCCTCAAGATGTTCTCAGTTAGAGGCATGTCAGAAAAGCAATTATCATGCAATATGATGAGTTCTGTGATAGGAAAAGGGGTTTACAAAACTATGTCAGAGGGACACTTAATCCAGATGAGGGTCAGGGAAGACCTCCTGAAGAAGTGGCATCTCAGGTGAGACCTTAAGAATGACAACAGTAGGTCAGATGATGAGGTTGGGGTGGAGTATCCTGTGCAGAGGGAACAGCGTGTTCAGAGGCCCGGAGGTGAGAGAGCACGTTGGAGTCCATATTCAGTTGAACTAGGGTTTCTAAGCTGTGGCACTATTGGCATTGGGGCCAGATAATCCTTTGTTGTAGGGGCCATTGTGGAATAGCTCTAACCACCAGATGGCAGTAGTATTCCCTCCCCATCCCCAAGTTGTGACAACTAAAAATCTCTAGGCATTTGCCAAATGTCCCCTGGGTGCCAAATTCACCCCAGTTGAAAACCATGAGATCTGCAACCATATAAAATTATTTTTTTTAAGTCAGAGTGGTAGAATATAGGCAAGCCCATGTGGTTCAGCCTAATAGGGGAGAGAGCTTAGTAACAGGCGAGTGGAGCTATGTGGGCAAAGGCAAATCAGAGAGGTTTTGACAGCCATATGAAGGTAAACATGTTCTAACTATAAATGTATTTAAAAACTTCCCATGTGGAGTTATTTGAGCCCTTGAGAATTGTGTTCTGTAGGAAGCTTTCTGAAAACAGACATGCCATTATTTTAATTTATCATGGTGTGTGTATGTGTCTGTGTGTGTGATTCATGTGACCTGCTTTTATTCCTTCTCTTCCTTCTTCCCTTTCTCCTTTAATTCCTTCTTTCCCCTGACTCTGTTTTCCTCTCTTTCAGTGATCACTTGAACACGTTATAATTTCTTACAGGTTGTAGATGTGTCCAAAGGAATCATTAACGCAATTAAGGAGCCAGATGCCAGAGGGAAAACTTTTGCCTTTGTTGGGTAGGTGGTTAGATATTGATTTTCAAACCGTTACCCATTAAAATGAAGGAATTGTGATGATTTACAACAATGATTTCTAAACATATTACTCACTAACAGGTTTATCTATTTCATTTTTATAGTGTCTTCTGTATTCCAAAAATCTCCCTCCCTCATCCCTTAAGGCAGTGTGTGTCAAAGAGCTGTCCAGAGGTCACCATTACAGAATCTCCTGAATGCATATATTAAGTCAGAATTTGAGGGAACCTAGGAATCTGCTTTAATAAATGACTTTTTTTTTGTCACCAAAGGCTAAGAACCACTGCCCTAGACGATTATATATACTTAGTTCAGTGACCACCACAAATGGTTTTGTACTGCTTCCTGTGATGTTTTTAATATATAAAAGGGTATTCTAAATCTAAAACACAAAAGACTTTTAGGGAGTAAGTACATTTATAAGTCAAATTAATTTTGCTAGAGTATCTTATACCCCAAAAGGTTGAAAATGGCCAGTTTAGGGTAAATTGTTAAAGGTGTGCAAGATTACTCTTTTGTTATATGCTCTCTTTGTTGAAATTTGTTCTCCATAAATATTGGACACAGTTAAACTATGTGACTTAACCTGAAATTATTAAATTATGGCACAGTTAAGGTTAGAACCTTTTTACTGAATAAGCTAAGGCTCTATTTACCAAGTCCAGAAGTACCAAATCCACCTAATAATTGGCTCAAAACCCCATCATTCTGTGAAGGAAACTAGTGACATCTTTGTTTTGTGAAATACGGGGATATGATTCAACAATGAAGGGATAGCCATAATTCCTAAGAAATATTTGCTTCTACAAAAAAAGACTTATTTCTCTAAACCAGATACATAGTATTTATTTCCAGGATTATGAATTCATACATTGTTATGTTTCACTATTATAAATTTAGTAAAAAAAATTTTTTGGTGCCAAAAAAAAACAAAACATGTATTGTGTTTCCATGTCAACTAGCTGCTGAAAGATATATGTCCCTCCTTGAGTTTCCAATTTTGGTACATTAGCATGCAGTCAGTTATGTACACACAAACATATGTTTAGCACAGGTTCCATAAAACACAAGACTCAAACATCATCAGGTTGTAGTCAGGAGGAGCTTAGACCAGGATTCTAAGGAACAGAGGAACAGGAATGGCTTTACAGCCCTTGCTGGCTTGCCTCCCGGTGGGAGTGGCTCTGGGATGAGGCAGCCATGTTCTTTGGCTTTGCCCAGCCACTTGCTGTCTCTGCTAGGCTCTGGTGAGTCCTACTTGTTTGGCACAGTGATGGGTCAGGTAATGCTAGCCATGGCAGTGTAGCATTTATCTTGGTGAAATTGAAAACATGCGTCTTTACTTCTCTTTCTGCCTCTTCCGCTCCAGGGAACACTTGGCTTGTTTTCTTGACATTTTGAGGCTAAGCAGAGGCATAAGACCTTAATTTTGCTTCTAGTTTTTTCATAGTTACTAACTATATGATGTTGGTCCCTTCAGTTTATCATTCATTTGTTAAACACCTGTTGATACACACATACATACACAAAACTGTGAGAACTAATAAACAAGTTCAACATAGTCACAAGGTACAAGATCAACATAAAAATCAGTTTCCACACATTAACCAATAAACAATCTAAATTAAAATTTAGAAGGTAATTTCATTCATGATAGTACCAAAAATAATAAAATACTTAGGTATAAACTTGGCAAGAGAAGTAAAGACCTGTACAATGAAAATTACAAAACATTGCTAAAGGAAATTAAGTAAGACCTAAATAAATGGAAAGAGATCTCATGTTCATGGATTGGAAGATCTCATGTTAAAATGCCAATTTTCCCCAAATTGAACAATATATTTATATTTTCAGCTTAGTCCTAACTATCAAAATTTCAGCGGCTTTTTTTATTTTTATTTAGAAATTGACAAATACTAAGTCTGTAGGTAATACAAAAGGACCACAGTAGCTGAAACCATTTTGACAAGAAGAAGTTTGTAGCAGTTAAGTTTCCCAATTTCAAAACTTACTATAAAGCTTCAGTTATCAGATGTGGTACTGGCCCTGGCTGGTTGGCTCAGTGGTAGAGCATCGGCCTGGCATGCAGAAGTCCCGGGTTCGATTCCCAGCCAGGGCACACAGGAGAAGCGCCCATCTGCTTCTCCACCCCTCCCCCTCTCCTTCCTCTCTGTCTCTCTCTTCCCCTCCCGCAGCGAGGCTCCATTGGAGCAAAGATAGCCCGGATGCTGGGGATGGCTCCTTGGCCTCTGTCCCAGGTGCTAGACTAGGCTCTGGTTGCGACAGAGCGACACCCCGGAGGGGCAGAGCGTCGCCCCCCTGGTGGGCGTGCCGGGTGGATCCCTGTCGGGCGCATGCAGGAGTCTGTCTACTGTCTCTCCCCGTTTCCAGCTTCAGAAAAATCCAAAAAAAAAGAAAGATGTGGTACTAACATAAAAGTAGACATAGAGTCACTGAAACACACTTGGTAGTCCAGAAGTGACCTGTATGAACAGTTGATTTTTGACAAAGGTGCTGTAATACTTCAAAGGGTAAAAGACCATCTTTTCAGTAAATGGTACTGGGATATCCACACGCAAAATGATGAACATTGACTCTTACTTTACACCATATATGAAAAAGCTCAAAATATACTAGAGACCCAAATGGAAGTGTTAAAAGTTTTGGAAGAAAAATAAAAAATCTTCTAGACCTTGGGTTAGGCAAAGATTTTTTTAGATATGACAAAAGCATACTGCATAAAAGAAAAAAAAAATGGGTAAATTAGGCTTCATCAAAATTAAAAACTTGGCCTGACCAGGCGGTGGCGCAGTGGATACAGCATTGGACTGGGATGCGGAGGACCCAGGTTCAAGACCCCAAGGTCACCAGCTTGACTGCGGGCTCATCTGGTTTAAGCAAAGCTCACCAGCTTGGACCCAAAGTTGCTGGCTCGAGCAAGGGGTCACTTGGTCTGCTGAAGGCCCGCGGTCAAGGCACATATGAGAAAGCAATCAATGAACAACTAAGGTGTCGCAACGAAAAACTGATGATTGATGCTTCTCATCTCCGTTCCTGTCTGTCCCTGTCTATCCCTATCTATCCCTCTCTCTGACTCTCTCTGTCTCTGTAAAAAAAAAATAATTTTTTTTTAATTAAAAACTTGTACTTCAAAGACAACATTAAGAAAATGATAAAGAGGTGAGGAGGTCATCAGCTACAAGGCAGGATGGGGCGGATCAGATGTGTCTATGGAAAGTGAGGACAGAGAAGACAGGAAGTTCTCCCTGGGGAGCAATAAAGGGCACTCCTGGGGGAGAACAGGAGGGCTGCAAAGCAGAACCGAGCCTTCCATTTGAAGGAAGTGGCCACAGGTTGAAGGTGAAGCCAGCTAGCCCTGTTGTCCTTTCTCTACAACTCTTGTCACGCTGGTAGTTCAGGCATGGAGAAGGCAGGTACTTGGGTTAACCAGATGGATATTTGGGTTTTGCTACACTGGTATAGTGGAGAGGAGGTTGGAGGGCAAGTTTTTGCTGAGGATATTTGCAAAGGAATGACCATGGAATCTAAGGTGGGAAGGACACAGGCTTCAGCGTACCTTTGTGGGTGGAGGTGCTTAAACCAGTCTTCAGGTTACTGTGAATGGAACACAGAGCGCTTTAGAACAGCTGATGAGCAAGTATAGGACGTATAATTAGGTTGCCCACGGTTCCAGTATTGCTTGTCATCATAAAGATTACAGATTATTCTTTGCACAGCATATATTACACTGGGGAACAAAATTTTTGTTGCATCCACAAAAACACTTGTTCTTACCTAATTCGAGTGTGCTCATCTCAAATATGACATTAGTTTTTCTGCAATTCAAGATTTTAGGTTTTCATCTTATTGTAAAATTTTCAACATTTAGTTTAACATAATGAAGTAGAATGTCTTCCTGGGCATCATCTTTGTGAAAATATAATAATTTATATAATGCAGTAACTAAAAGATATGATTGCATCAGAATTTGTCTACAATTTTAAAATAGAACATATTAAAACTTATTTTAATCATAAAATTTGCACAAAACTTATTTAAATTCTATTCAGACAAAAATTTGTGTTTGTAGCTCTTGCGTTTGTGTACTTGTTGAGGACAATCTCGTTTGATGCTTCCACGGTCGTCTGCTCATCACTAACAGCTCCAAGATTTTTGGGAAACTTACCAAGGTGACTGTTCAGGAAGTGAATCTTAACGCTCATGTTACATCCAATGTTGCAGAAAGCCAACAGCATCCTTTGAACCAGAAGTTCATAGTTTTCTGCTTTTTTGTTGCCAAGGAAGTTCTTTGTAACTGCCACAAAAGACTGCCATGCTGCTTTCTCCTCCTTATTGATCTTCCTGGCAAATTCTTCATCACAAATGAGGGTTCGAATTTGAGGTCCATTGAATACACCTGCTTTTATCTTCTCGAAAGACAAGGCAGGAAAAGGAGAAATAATATGTTGAAAGCATTCACTTTCTCTATTCAAAACCTGAACAAACTGCTTCATTAAGCCAAGTTTGATGTGAAATGGGGGGAAAATGATCCTGTCGATTAACTACAGGTTCATTCACAATATTTTGCATCCCTACTTCCAGAGTTTCATGTTTCGGCCACTCCTTCTGTGTCCAGTGTTTCTCCCGAGCTCGGCTGTCCCACAAACACAGAAAGCGAGGATACTTCCTGAAACCTCTCTGTTTCAGGACATTTACCATTTTGAGATCCACACAAATGATCTGGTTATGCTCCTCATACTTCAGAAAGTCGAGGACAATTTTTATGTCATTCTTACTAAGTCATTCAATTCGGGTTGGCTAAACTGCTGAGGGGTTAATCACTGCTTGGCATCAGAAGAAGACCCTTCAGATTCTACAACCATTTTCTCATGCATCTTATCAAAATACACTTGATCACCATGTTCACTTTCTTCTTCCTTAGAAAAAATAAAACCATTGAAAACTGGAACCAGGAGTGTCTCAGAGTGTGGGATAGGTCATATTGCTGAAGGAATATTAGAACATGCGATCATATGCCATTTTTTCTTGCCGATGCCCTTTGTATGGATCAGACAGAAATAACAGTCACTGCTGTGGTCCTTGGGTTCACGCCAAACCATGGGAATACCAAAAGGCACTTCTTTTTATTTTCCTTTTGTCCAGTCATGAAGCATTTTCTCACAATTATGACACACAATATGAGGAGCCCAATTCTTATCTTGATCACCAAGGGGAACTTGAAAATAGACAATATATGCACGTGTCACAAATGATGAAATATTGCACCTTTGACGTTGAAGTGTGTAACAGCCACATATATAACAGAAGGTGTCAGGACTATTACATTTACACCTACTCGAAGAAGCCATGATTCAATCTTTTTTTTTTTTTTTTTTAGAGATGTTTTTCTTAGTTTTTTGTTTTTTTGGGGGGAGGTTAATGTATTCATTTTAGAGAGGAGAGGGAGAGACAGACAGAGAGAGAGAAGGGGGGCAGGAGCTGGAAGCATCAACTCCCATATGTGCCTTGACCAGGCAAGCCCAGGGTTTCCAACCGGCGACCTCAGCATTTCCAGGTTGACGCTTTATCCACTGCACCACCACGGGTCAGGCCTGATTCAATCTTAAAACAAATTAAGACGGTGTTTTTATCAGATAATAATTTTTTACATTTAAAAACTACAATTATGTAAAAGTGATGTTTGTAAAACATTAATTGCCTTGTGGTTATGTTCAATCCAAGAGTCATTGCCCTTTAACTCCAATTTAAAAACCAATGCATGCCATTAACTGTAACAAAAAGGAATTAAAATTGCATAAAAACTAGAGCATGCACCAAAAAACGGGTTTCAGATTTGAAATGTGTGATGCAGAAATATATAGAAACAGTTCTAAAACCTCATGCAGCAGAAAATGAAAAAGAAAAAATTTGGTCCCCAGTGTTATATGCCCTGCAGTGATCTTTGCATCCTTCTGACACTTGAAGGTAACTATTTGAAGGCTGAGTCTGATAGTTTCCCTAGCTGACATTTTAATTTTTTGTTTTGTTTTGGGAAGAAAATGTCAGAATGATGAGGTTCTCACTAAGTTACTTTTATTTAGCTCTCAGCTCTCCCAGGCTTTCTGAGGCACATGGATTAGGGAAGTGGGTGAAGGTATTAAATGTATTATTTATAAGCAATAATAATTATACAAGCTAGGTTATACTGATGCAAAACTCTTCAGATCAGTGGAAGAGAATATAAATTCCAGAAATAGTCTCAAATATGTGTAAGAATCTAGTATGGAATAATGGTAACATTTTAAAATATGGAGAAAGGGTAGATTATTCAGTTAATGGTGATACATCTTTACCTTAAAACAGTATAAATATATGTTGCTGAAATAACTAATTTTATGAATTTAAAAAAAAACAAAAGAATTAGTAAAAATATTTAGAAAGTCATGTCACTGGTGAGTGGAGAGGGATTTTGTAAATATAAAGCCAAACCAGAAAGTAAACAAAATCAATAGTTTTGCTTAAGTGAAATGTTTGTACTTGTATATGCCACTAAACACCTAGACATTAAAAGGTAAAATTTAAACAATAAAAGATACTTTCAATTCTATTAATAAAATGTAAAGAACTCTTACAAATCATTCCTATGCACAGGGACTGCAAAAGGAAAAGAAAGAAGTTTAAATGAACAAAAAAGTACGTAAAGAAAAGAATTTCGCCCTCAGACCACTGCAAGTGCAGGACAAAGGAAAACGTGCAGACAGGTCTGGAGTGCGTCCCTAGTTAGACCTGTTCAACTTTCTGAGCCTCGTCCAGCATTTCTGAGATTCTAGAGAAGAGCTGAAAAGTTTAGCAATGACATGTATAAAGCATCTAACATACAGGGAATTCCTACTGCATGTTGTAAGAGGTAATAGTATGTACTAAAAGTAGTGTATAATAATGAATAACAATAAAAAGCAACAAGAGGCAGAAATGTAGACTTGAGGTTTTGAATGATACAGCCTTAGAAATGGATCCACCTGTACCATTTTCTAGTTACGAGACCAAAAAGAAAAGAAAAAATTAACATTTAATATTAAAATAATGCTAATTAAAACACCAAGGTACCTTTTTTACCTGGCTACTTGGTAAAATTTTATTTTTTTGTGACTAAACTCATTTTTGGTGAAGGGGCAATTAGCATTTAGGTAAATTGATAAAACCTTTTCAGAAGACAATTTAGAAGTATTCAATAAAAAAAGCCTTAAGATCTCAAAAGTATACTTTGAGCCAGTTCCAGTTCTAGAATGCATTATAAACACATGATTATGGACAAGTACAAATATTTACTGTAACAATGTTTATTAAAGCATTTTTTATAAAAGAAAAGTATTTTTAAGAGCTGAAATATCCAAAAGCTGGGAATTGGTAAAAGGTTCTGATTGCATGCCCTGCAGTATGTGCAGACATTTAACATGTACTAGAATAGCATTTTCCAACCACAGGCCAGTGCCAGTCCACCAAAACTCTCGTGCCAGTCCATGAAAGAGTCAGCCACCCTGATGATATATGAAGATTATGGAGTATGCTTTTGTCATACCTAAAAAAAATCTTGGGCCCTGGCCGGTTGGCTCAGCAGTAGAGCGTCAGCCTGGCATGGGGGGGACCCGGGTTCAATTCCCGGCCAGGGCACACAGGAGAAGCGCCCATTTGCTTCTCCACCCCCCCCCCCTTCCTCTCTGTCTCTCTCTTCCCCTCCCGCAGCCAAGGCTCCATTGGAGCAAAGATGGCCCGGGCGCTGGGGATGGCTCCTTGGCCTCTGCCCCAGGCGCCAGAGTGGCTCTGGTCACGGCAGAGCGACGCCCCGGAGGGGCAGAGCATCGCCCCCTGGTGGGCAGAGCGTTGCCCCTGCTGGGCGTGCCGGGTGGATCCCGGTCGGGCGCATGTGGGAGTCTGTCTGACTGTCTCTCCCCGTTTCCAGCTTCAGAAAAATACAAAAAAAAAAAAAAATTGGCCTAACCCAAGATTATATCTTCATAGAACAACAGGGTGGTTAACTTTCGTGAACCAGCACCAGTCTGCAAACTAGCAGTTGAAAAACACTGAACTAAAATATTTAATGACATCGAAAGATGATTGTGATTTTTTTTTTTTAAGTGAGAGGAGGGGAGATGGTGAGACAGACTCTTGCATGTTCCTGACTGGGATCCACCCGGCAACCCCCATCTTGGGCTGATGCTCAAATCAGCTGAGCTATTTTTAGTGCCTGAGGCTGACACACTGATCAACCAAGCTATCCTCAGTGGCCAGGGCTACACATGAGCCAATTGAGTCCCTGGCTATGGGAGGGGAAGAGGGAGAGAAAGGAGGGAGAAGCAGATGGTTGCTTTTCTTGTGTGCCCTGACCAGGAATCCAACCCGGGACGTCCACACTTAGGGCTGATGCTCTATCCACTGAGTTAACCAGCCAGGGCCAAGGTGATTGTGACTTAATGTTAAATGAAAATGACATAACAGCATAGGATGAACTGTGTAATTTTACATTTATAAAAACAATATATGTAAGATGAAAAGGATATATAGTAACTGTTAACTTTGTTTCTGGTGGATTATGATGATTTTTTGTTGTGCTAATCTGTGTTTTCTATAGTGTATATGTGTTCCTTCTTAAGAAAAATTTAAAAAGTGAATTTTTGGATGCAAATAACTTGAATAACTGAATTTTTTTTGTAGGCCCAATCGATACCTCCTTTTTGACCTGGTGCAGTACGTCTTTGCTGTGGCGCACAGGCCTTTCCTCCCATACCCTATGCCACGTTTTGCTTATCAGTGAGTAAATGCTGCTTGTGTGCCTTCTAAAATGGAGCTAACTAGAGACCTTTGTTTATAATGCTGTCACTAAGGGTTATGAAGGAGTATGTTCCTTACGTTGAAGTCTCAGAATCTCTAACTAGAATGTTCTCTTGATATTTTGATGTTTGTCTAGGAAAGAACCAGAGGTGGTTAAGAAAGGGAAATGTAGATTAATGTGGATGAGGAAAACCATGTGTGTTGAGAGGTTAAATCTGTAGTTCTTCCAATTCTTTAATTAAAAATCAGTGAGTTTTAATTTGGAAAAGTAGCTTATTTGGAAAGTGGGCTAAAAGAAAACTCAGGTTTCTCTCTGATTCATATCACTCACCCAGAAGTGACAAAGAGACTCTATTAAACCAGCCTGGCCATGCATTAGGGGAGGAGTCAGGTTGACTCAGACTTGGCCTATGGTTGCCTTACCTTCTTTCCCTGGTTCTTGGGTCACCTCTTCCCTTTGTAGGTTTAGAATCTCAGGATTAGTTATGCGCTACTGATCTGGTGAGGGATACTTTCCCATCCAGTTTGCCAGAGATTGATTTCTGAACCCACATTGGCAGTTCACTTCTTCATTCGTTTGTTCATTCATCCGTTGAGCACAGTTCACTGCCTGCGTTGTGTGTGATAGGCTATGCACTAGGGCTTCGGGATGCTTCAGTCAGCCCTCTAACAGAGGTATCAGGAAACCAGCCAATCGGAATGCAGTGTGATGATATTTATTGAGAGTGTTCTATTTTCCGGCTGTCTCTGCTCCGTCCTCATTTAACACTCATAGCGACTATGAAGTAGGTGAGGAAGAGTATATTGTGTGAGTGAAAGGGGGAAGTTAGTACAGCATGAGGAATACCTACATTTGAAGGACCAGCAGAGTAAGAGAAATGTATCAAGGAGGATAAAAGAGAATAATAGTGTGTAAGTAAAAAATGAAGAGAGTTTAGAAGCCTGGATACCAAAAGAAAGGTAATGTTTAATTTTTGTCTTTAAAAATTTTAAATTACAGTTTACATGCAATACTCTTTTGTATTAGTTTTGGAAAGGGAGTGTTTTAAGGAGGGAATGAAAGCTGGGTTTTTTTTAAGATTTTTAAAAAAAATTCTACAGATGTGTGGGAGCAAGAAGTATCAACTAACAGTTGCTTTACTTTAGTTGTTCATTAGTTGCTTGTCATATGTGGCTTGACCTGGCGAGCCCAGGGTGTCAAGCTGGCATCCTCAGCACTCCAGGTTGATGCTTTATCCACTGCACCACCACAGGCCAGGCCAGGAATGACTTTTTTTTTTTAAGAAACAGACTGGAAGGCAAGAAGGGAGAGAGATGAGAAGCATCAACTTGTAGTTGTGGCACTTGAGTTACTCATTGATTGCTTTCTCATATGTGCCTTGCTTGGGGGTTCCAGCTGAGCCAGTGACCCTTTGCTCAAGTCAGCAACCTTGGGCTTCAAGCCAGTGACCATGCTCAAGCCGGCGACTCTATGCTCAAGTTGGTGAGCCTGAGCTCAAGCCAGATGAACCCGCGCTCAAGCTAGTGACCTCGGAGTTTTGAACCTGGGTCCTCAGCATCCCAGGTCGACATCCTATCCACTGCACCACCAACAGTCAGGCCGGAACAACTGTTTTAACATGAGAACCATTGCTATTTGTTCACATCTGGATCTCCAGAACCTAAAACAACGCTTGGCACACAACACTGTTAATATTTGCACACTACTCAGCTTGACCTGTGTCTTTAATGGAAACATATTTAGATGTCTGAGGTTTAAATTGGATTAAGTTTCAGACTTCTGAATGTAGGGTCTTTTTTGTTTTGTTGGTGGTGGTAGCTTTATTTTAGTTTTTTAATATTCGTTGTCTCTTTGGTGGAGAACAAAGAGTGTCAGCAGTTACAGTGGCTTTACTTGAAAGGAAAGGTAACCTCACAGAGAGTGGTGCCAGGGTGTTGGTTATTTGCTTTATAAAAACATTCAGTGAATTCCTGCCTCTACAGCAGCTCCCTTCCTGTGGTTCTTCCAGGCCAGCGTCAGTATTGAGCATAGAGATAGTTATCACACGCGCTGTGTTTGTTCCTTTGTCTAGATTGATAGCACGACTCTTTGAAATCAGTCCATTTGAGCCCTGGACAACGAGGGATAAAGTGGAGCGGGTGAGTATGAGCGGTGAACATCTGCCTGGGCAGATGTGGGCAGAGACAAATGAGCTAGTAAAAGGAGGGAGAGTCGTGATCTGAAGAGAAACCGAGTGTAGAGACGTGTAAGTTGGAACTGATTGTTGTCTGCTTGCCTGCTGGGTTATTTTCATCTCGTCTGTCCTTTTCCTTCTGCGGAAGGTCAGCCCTCTCCTGTACACTCACACTCAGCCACTCAGCCTGCTCTCCGGGTGTGCTTCCTCCATACCTTTCTCTTTGACATTATCGATTTTTCTTTCTCTGCTGGGTCATTCTCATGAGCACACAAACATGACTTAGGAACTCTTCTTTTTTTTTTAAAGGCAGAACCCTCCCTTCCCACTCTGTCTGTCACATTGCATCAGAACTCCTCAGAAGGTCTGTCTGTACCAGCTATTGATAGGCTTTTCTTCCCATTTCCCCCAACACTGCTCTTTTCAAGGTCGCCTTGTGATCTCCATTCTGCCAAATCCATAGTGAGGCCTCTGACGTCATCTCACCCCATCTGTGAGGTGCTCTCTCCTGGAAACCTGAATTTCCGTCTCTTGTTTGGCCAGCTCTACATTCTCTTGCTTTCCCCCCACCCACTAGGCCATGCTTTTTGGATGCTTTCCTGGTTCACCCTCTTCCCAATCTCTAAATGTTGGGGAACCCCAGGGCTCTCTCCTCAGCCTTTGCCATCTTTGCTCATTCTCTAAATGACCCTCACCTGGTCCCATGCCCCAACTGCTATCTGAACTACTGCCCCGAATTGCCCCCAAACCCAGCTGCAGACCCATCAGTTTAGATAATATTATAGTTATCTGAAATAGAACATGTCCGTAAATAGAATTGCAGACCTGCGTCTCTCATTGCAATGAACAGTATTGCTATTAGTTCTATTGCTCAAGTAAGAAATGTGGGACTCCCTCTTGACATCCTCCTTTCCCATCCAGTCCAGGTCTAAATCAGGGCTTTCCAGTAGAACTTTCTGCAGTAATGGAAGTGTGTATAATCTGCAATGCCTAAGATGTAACCACTAGCAAAGTGTCACTGTTGAACACTTAAAATTTGGCTTGTATGACTCTAGAAATAAGATCTGAATTTTATTTAATTTTAATTAATTTAAGCTTCAGTTTGGCTAGTGGCTACTGTCTCGGACCGCACAGCTCTAGACCGTGAGCTGGTGTCCTGGGTTCCGGCACCTGCAGAGAGTGTGTCAGATGTTACAGTCTCTCCCCCTTTTTACCTTTTTATTATGAACATTTTTATAATAGTATTGAAATTTTTCAACCTACAGAAAGGTAAAGGAAATAATGATCTCCATTGTCACCGCTGTAACTCAGTGGTAGAGGCTTCCTTTCTTGTTCCCTGGCCAGTCCCCTAGCCTCTTGTGGCTCCGCAGTGTGTCCAGCTGCGGGGCTCTGGCTCTTCCCACCTGGCTGTCACTCCGGTCTCGCGCAGTGGACATTTGCCCGCTGCCTGTGAAAGTGTTTCTAGGGAGGTCACAGAATAAAATGAAAATAATGTACCATCTCTACGTTTGAAGACTTATTGCCCTTTATCAACAAGAAACAGCCGAATTGTCCTTTGAATGTTACCTTAAAGCTAAAATGTAGAGAAGATGGAAAGATGGTCCTTAAAGGGCAGATGTGGTTGGCAGCTGCTTCCTCCCCTCTGACAGGCTGGAGAGCTAGGACCGTTTTCAAGGGGTCCTTTCTCTGTTTATAGATTTTTTGATGCTACACCACTACGTGATTTTTAATATATGACCTGGAAGTAGCTCGAGTAATTCAAGTGTAAACAATATTCCTTTCATTTCTACTTGCTTATGTAAACTGTTTGTAGTACTTGTCTTTTTTTTTACATTTTATTTGATTAAAACAGTTTTTTACTGTAATTCCTGATTTATTCACAGCATTATTAGGAAATGTGTTGCTTCAGAGAATGAAATATTCCAGAAAAATCAACACCAATTCTTTAAAATGTCTTTTTTTATAGTTTCATCTCATTAAAAATTATCTATATGTACATAGAAAAGGTAAGTGTGCCAGTGTTAAGTACACTAAGATTGTAGTGGTGGTGTAAATATTTTTGCTTTCTTCTTTGTTTTATGTATTTTATTTATTTATTTATTTATTTGAATTTATTGGGGTAACATTGGTTCATAAAACGACACAGGTTTCAAGTGTACAATTCAGGTAAACATCATTTGCACACGGCATCTGCGTCCGTCGGCCCAAGCGGCGTCTCTTTCTACCCTCACTGCCCCGCTTCGCCACCTCCAGCCCCCCCCCCCCCTTCCCTCTGGCTGTCAGCTCTGTTGTCTGTGTCGGTGTGTTAAGTATAATATTTTTTGGCTAGTCCTTTCACTCAAGGTGACCCTTCTATGTTCATGAAAAATTGGGCAAGAAAACTGATTGTCAGAACACTTCATTGTATCTTACACTAATGTGCCTTTTGCCTTTGTAATAGAAAAAGTGCTACCACAGGCTGGATGGGTTCTAGGTTTGGCTGGGAGGTTGCTCTGCAGCACTGGGGAAAGAATCCTAGATTTCGTCAGCGGGGAGGAGGAGGATCTTTGGAAGTCTTACAATTCCTTCTTCCCTACACACAAGATGGGCTTGGGTTTTTTGACCTGTACTGAGCATTAGTCAGCCAGGTTAAGTGTAGCTGGAGCACAAAGGTTAGTAGATTGTCTCCTAATGAGCAAGGGCAAATGCTAATTATTTTCTTAATTCAACAGTTAAAGCTGGAGCAGAAGACCTGTGCTCAGAGAACAGACATGAGGCTTCACCCCTGTTTCATTATGAAACCTTCTTATACTGCCACCCCTGACAAGTTTGAGGACTGGTCCCTCTCCCTTTAGATATATTTCTGTTTAAATCTGTACAGTGACTCACCTAGAAACCTGTGTTCTATTCTTAAAACCTTTCAGCTGATATTTCGTGAACTTGCCCTTTATTCCTTCCACCCTTTTCCTGTGCTCTTTTAGTGAGTTCCAGGAATAACACAGCCACATATCCTTTGAAAACAGTGAAGTCATGGGACTCAGGTCAGCTAGGCTAGCACTTGGGGCTCTTGGCCTGCTTTCAGCACTCTGGTTCTTTGTTCACTCACAGGTTCACATCTCCGACATGACACTGCCTCACCTGCCCGGCTTGGAAGACCTTGGTATTCAGGCCTCGTCCCTGGAACAGAAGGCCATCGAGGTGCTGCGGCGTCACCGCACCTACCGCTGGCTGTCTTCTGAAATTGAGGAAGTGAAGCCAGCCAAAACTGTCAACATTTAGTGGCCCCTGAACTGCCCTTGGTTTTTGGTGTCATTTGAGTCACCTGGCTAGTGACTAGCCCTCTTTCCTCAGAGAATCCTGTAAATAGTGAATAAGATCTATTAAAACATCTGGAGTTTTATTCTGCAGCAGCATTTTCTTCCTTGATTTATAAAATGAGAAATTCAGCCATTTATAATTTGAGCATAATCTTTGTTTAAAAATATATATTTAATGACATATATATCATTTCTTCTCTGAAATGCAGAAGGGTTTGAATTTCTCTGTGTCAAGCTACTTCTAAAAGACCCTTTTTTTAATGTCAGAATATTGTGACAGCCACAAATGATATATAATTGTCTTTTACTATCCATTAATTGGGAAAATATATAATGTTCTTTAATCTGAATTTATTTTAAAAAAATTTATCTTAATGACATCTCTATTTTAAAAATAGTACATACATATAAAACATTGTAGACAGATTCTCAAACTGTGTGCAGGAATTCCTTAGTCCCTAGCTCAGATCTGAACTACCCGAGGTCTCTGCCCCTGCTGTGGGGACAGATGATTTCAGTACACAGGTACAGAAAGATTCTCCCACGCAAAGGGGGGGTGGTCCACATCCTCTCTGCAGTAATGACCATGCTTAAGAGTTAGGATTTTGTGTAATTTGTTAATATTGCAGCCAAGATTCAGAATAGCAGTTGATTAAGGGTCAGCAGATCTCTCAGTACAGTATAATTAACAACTTGCGTAATTTGAGGTGAAGCCAGCACACCGACCTAGGTGACCCACGGTTGGTCACTGCATCCACCATGGTTTAGGATGGGAATGTCAGGGATAACCCTGTTCAGTTACGCTAACGCCCATCTCGTTCTTACAGAGTAAGGAACATGGTTGTTGAAGATAAGTTTTCTACCTTCCCTTCTCTGCGTGTTCCAGAATCTTTTGTCCCATAATGGACAAAAGTATGCTTTTAAATGTGGTCTGTGGACCAGCAACATCCGTATCTCCTGGGAGCTTGTTAGAAATACTGGAAACCAGGCCCTCTCCTAGTCCTGTTGAATCAGGGTCTGCATTTTAAATGAGTCCCTGGGAGATTTGTGTGAATACTGGTGTAAAAAGCACTGACATACAGAAGTGCTGCATCAGAGTGGAGCAATTCCTGTTACCCGTTCAGGTGGCTGAGCCCTGCCCCAGACCTACGGAACCTGGAGAAAGGGCCCAGGACTGACTTCTATTCTCATGCACACTGATACGTGAGGACCAGTGTTCTAGGAAAAGGAGCCCAACTGCCCAACCTCAGCTTCACTCTTTTCTTCAGTTAAATTATATTGGGTGATACTGCTGCTGGCCATAAACCAGCCACACAGGAATGATGGATCTGACTTGAAAAGAAGCATCTTACAGTATCTGCTTGTTCGTGCTGTTTCTTCATCTCTTCAATTAGATAATAATTCATGATGCTATCTATGTACTTGCTTTCTCTAAAACCATAATTCAAACGGTAGTTTTTCTTGACATACCCAATACCCCCTTATAAATTTGTAATGCATCCTTTATTATACTGATATGAAAGTCATAGCAGCTACTATAATTTATCTAACATAATCAAAACAATATCTCATGTAAACAAATTAAGAAAAGTAATACATAATAAGAACATGTACTCCAATTGACATGTGAGCACAACTGTGCAAACCATAATGAAATCAACTGCTTGCATCCATATGGGCAGTCAGAATAGGCACCAATGTACACTAGTCTCATAGGAGGGAGGGGTTGTGTTGGTCACTTAAATACTGTGAACACGTGGCTCTGGCCAGATAGCTGAGTTGGTTAGAGCCCTGGTTGGCAAACCACGGCTTGTGAGCCACATGCGGCTCTTTGGCCCCTTGAGTGTGGCTCTTCCACAAAATACCACGTGTACCAACCTATGTAGTTTAAGTTAAAAAAATTTGGCTCTCAAAAGAAATTTTAATCGTACTATTGATATTTGGCTCTGTTGACTAATGAGTTTGCCGACCACTGGAGAGTGTTGTCTCGAAGCACAGGTTGCTGGTTCAGTTCCTGGTCGGGAACAAATCAATGTTCCTGTCTCTCTCTCACTCTCCTGTCTCTCTAAAAATAAAAAATAAAAATCAATAAAGTAAACATTAAAAAAATACTGTGAACACCGTTGCTGTTCATGCTGTCAGCTTCTGAATCAGTGGATGTTTGTATTGAAGTACAGTTGACATACTGTTCCAGTGACTCAGCACTTGTATGCACTGCAACAAGACAGTTACCATCTGTCACTATGCAAAGTCAGTACAATATTATTGACTGTTTCCCCATGCTGTGCATTACATCCCCGTGACTTATTTATTGTATAATTGGAAGTTTATACCTCGTGATCCCCTTCCTTTATTTCATACCCCACCCTCTCCCCGCCTCGGAACCACCAGTCTGTTCTCCGTGAGTCTGGATTCTACTGTCTGTGTTTTTTAGATTACACGTATAAGTGAAATGATAAGGTACTGTCTTTGACTGTCTTACTCAGCATGATAGCCTCCACGTCCTTTATGTTGCACATGGAAAGATTTCATTAGTTGTAGCTGAGTGGTATTCCATTGATTATATATATCCCATTTTCTTTGACCGTTCATCCATCAATGAACACTTAGGTCGTTTCTATATCTTGGCTATTGTAATTATGCCATGAACATCGGGGTGCATTATTTTTTCTGATTAGTGGTTTCATTTTCTCCAGATAGACAGCCAGCAGCAGAATTGCTGGGTCATAGGGTAGTTCTTTTTCCAGTTTGAAAAACCTCCATACCGTTTTCCACCGTGGCTGCACTAATTTACATTCCCACCTACAGTGCACAAGGGTTTCCTTTTCTCCACGAATTGGCAAAAACACATTTATTATCATTATTTTTTATAATAGCCTCTCTGACAGGTGATACCTCATTGTGGGTTTGATTTGTATTTTTCTGATGAGTGATGTTGAACAACTTCATGTATCTATTAGCCATCTGTATGTTTTCTTTGGCAAAATATCCAGATCCATTTTTAAATCAGAATGTTACTGAGTTATATAAGCTCTTTATGTATTTTTCAATATCAACCCCTGTTGGATACACAATTTGAAAATACCTTCTCCCCTTCAGTAGGTTGTCTCTCGTTGATGGTTTCCTTCTCTGTGCAGAAGTCCCATTTACTAATTTTTGCTTTTATTTTCCTTACCATTGGAGTCAGATCTAAAAAATCATCAGTTAGTAAGACTTAATGCCTTTGTTTTCTTTTAGGAGTTTTATGATTTCAGGTCTTACTCAAATCTTTAATATATTTTGAGTTAAGTTTTGTATATAGTCATCCAGTTTAATTATTCTGCATGTAGCTGTTTAGTTTAGCCAACACCATTTATTGAAGAGAGTGTCCTTTCCCCATTGAATATTCTTGCCTTCTTTGTCATAAGTTAATTCTCTGTATATGCAGACATAAATTGTCTATATATGCATGCATATTTCTGGGCCTCTCTGTTCTGTTCCATTGATCTATGTGTCTGTTTTTATGCCAATACCATGGTGTGTTGAGTACTACAGATTTGCAGTACAGGAAGTCCCCAGGATACAAATGAGTGAGATAGGTTCTGTAAATTTGAAACTTTAAGTATTTATCTGCACAGAAAGGTATAAATAAATACTATGTTAAGACAAACATCTCTCTAAATTGCATTTAATAGGTAAATGTACCTGTTCCAACTTACATGCAAATTCAACTTCACAAACTTACAGAACCTGTCTTGTTTGTAACCCAAGGACTGCCTGTATACTTTGAAATCAGGGAGTATGATATTTTTTCTTTTCTTAAGATTGCTTTGGCTATTTGGGGTCTTTTATTTCATACAAATTTGAGAGTTATTTGTTTTAGTTTTGTGGAAAATGCCACTAGAATTTTGATAGGGATTGCATTGAATCTGTAGATTGCTTTGGGTAGTATGGACATTTTAACATTATTCATTCCTTCAAACCATGAGCACAGAATATCTTTCCATTTATTTGTATTTTCAGTTTCTTTCACCAGTGTCTTAGTTTTTAGTGTAGAGGTCTTTTGCTTCCTTGGTTAAGTGAATATTATTCCCAGGTATTTTGTTCTTTTTGATGCAACTGTAAATGAGATTGTTTTCTTGATTTCTCCTCAGTTTATTAGTGTAAATTAAACAACAGATTTTTGTATATTAACTTTGTTCTGCAACTTCACTGAATTTATTAGTTCTAACAAGGTCCTTTTTTTCTTTTTTTGTGACAGTCAGAGAGAGGGACAGATAGATAGGGACAGACAGACAGGAAGGGAGAGAGAGAAGCATTAATTCTTTGTTGCAGCACCTTAGTTGTTCATCAATTGCTTTCTCATATGTGCCTTGACTGGGGGGCTACAGCAGACCAAGTGACCCCTTGCTCAAGCTGGTGAGCCTTGCTCAAACGAGATGAGCCTGCACTCAAGCTAGCGACCTCGGGGTTTCAAACCTGGGTCCTCTGCATCCCCGTCCACTGCTCTACCCACTGCACACTGCCTGGTCAGGCTCTAACAAGGCTCTTGTTTGTTTCTGTGGCATCTTTAGGGTTTTCTGCATATAGTATCATGTCCTCTGCAGATAATGCCAGTTTTACTTCTTTTCCTATGTGGATGTCTTTTATTTAATTTTCTTACCTAATTTCTGCAGCTTGGACTTCTGATCCTGTGTTGAAGAACAGTGGAGAGAGGGGTCATCCTTGTCCTGTTTCTGCTCTTAGAGTGAAGGCCTCAGCTTCTCACCACTGAGTAGGCCCAGCACACACCCTGGTTCAGCTTTCCCACTTGACCTCTGATTCTCCTAACAGTACGCTCTCTAGGAGAGTGCACATTTGAGGCTCAGAATGCGAAAAGCTATCATACAGCATTTGTACATTTCTAGGTGATAACTTTAGTTAGGAAAAATTAAAAGTATGGGCTCACTATTCATGGTTTGCTATGGAGTAGCACAATAACCCAACTTTTTTTTTCAGGTGAGAGGAGGGGAAATGCACCCTGACCTTGCCTGGAGCCGATGCTTGAATCAAAGGAGCTATCCTCAGCGCCTGGGGCCAAGGATTAGGGTGGCTTTGTACATATGAGTTTGGGAGGTGAGGTAGGGGGAGAAGGAAGCAGCACTCAGTGTCAGGCATGAGAGCGTAGGTGATTATCAGTGGGAAGCAGTCTGTTGGAAGAGGAGTGAGGAGTTGAACCTTTATCTTGGAGGTAATGCAGGGTGGTTCAGCTGCTAAGCTCTGTGCAGACTTGGGTTCAAATATGAATGCCACCACTTCTTAGCTGTGAGATTTGGATAAAATCACTTAACCTCTCCTTCCTGGCCTCAATTTCCTTTGTAAAATGGAGTTGACGATGATAACGATACACACAAATCCCTACATCATAGCCTTATGGTGCGGAATTAAATGAGATAATGCGCCTGAAGTGCTGAGCCCAGTGCATAATAAGCTCATGGCAAATGTTACCATATAAGTAGGAAACGCTGTGATGGTCTCAGCCTGTGCATTTGCTTCCTGACTTTGTAAGTAATAGCTGCTTTTCTTTTGAGAGAGGGGTTGATCCCTCTCTTTTAAATGATGAAAACGGGTTTAGAGGTGGTAAATTGCCCATTAGTAAGCAGCTGAGCTGCTTTTTTGACCTGGGTCTATCTGGCTCCAAAGCTGATGCCCTGTTCCAGGGAGTTCAGGGTGCTCAGAAGGAAGACATGGTCAGGTTTGCATTGTAGAAGCCTCTGGAGTGAGTGGGAGGTGAGGGCATATTTGAAGAAACCTTTCTGGTGAAGGAAAGACCTGAAAGAATGAGAGAGCAAGAGCAGGACCGAAGGGTCAGGGGCGTCAAATAAAAGACATGTCCAGACTTAGTAAGGAGAGTCTTTTATTTGAAAAGGTAATTATTAGGAAGGGAAAGGACTATTACAATCAAAGAGACGAACCGAATCTGAGCTCAGCTGTGCTGAAGCTGAGGGTGGGAGGGTGCTTGGGCTGGAGTGAGCTGGTGGAGGTGCTGGAGGGTGTCAGCCATCAGGGTTCC
This sequence comes from Saccopteryx leptura, assembly GCF_036850995.1. Classification (NCBI taxonomy): domain Eukaryota; kingdom Metazoa; phylum Chordata; class Mammalia; order Chiroptera; family Emballonuridae; genus Saccopteryx; species Saccopteryx leptura. Next base: position 116,096,910 of record NC_089504.1, read on the forward strand.
ACAAGGGTTGGGATGTGGGGTGGTTATAGCCGCTTCTGTTTGCTAATTGGCTTCCTCCAAAGGAAGAGTAAACTGCTCTTATCTGAATGATAAGAGGAGATAGCTCTGCAGCCTGGCGCAGGTGCCGGCCTCCCACTGAAGCTGGCTCCTGCCTCCTGCAGAAACCAGGGGGTAGGGGTGCTACCGCCCTGATGATTACACTGCAAAGGAAGGCTCTCAGGTTCTTGAGAAAGACATTCTTGCATTGTAAAATTCAAGAGGCTTTTAAAAATATTTGTATACATCTCTAAGGAGCAGAGAATTACATGCTCTCTGCTAGGTCAGGGGCAAGAAGCCTGTCTAATGATTTTACAGGCTGGTGGGACAGTAAGGCCCTCTTGGTTGGGGGACACAAGGACTCAAGTGCCTCGATACGTGCTGGGTGATACCAGTGTAATTTGTGGTACCGGGGGATTGGCCTCGCACACCAGTGCAGTGTGGGGTGATAGTAACAGTAACATGGTTTTAATAGGACATATTACTATTACTGTAGATTAATTTGTATTAACATGACTATGTATATTTGTTACTATAGTAAACACAAAACTTATTCACTATGTATTGAAAGTGCAACCTCAGCCTGACCAGCCTGGCACAGTGGATAGAGCATCAGCTTGGGATGCTGAGGTCTCAAGTTTGAAACCCCAAGGTTTCTGGCTTGAGTGTGGGATCATAGACATGACCCCATGGTTGCTGGCTTGAGCTTAAAGGTCGCTGTCTTGAACCCAAGGTCGCTGGCTTGATAGAGGAGTCACTGGCTTGGCTGGAGCCACCACCCCCTCCCACCCGCGGTCAAGGCACATATGAGAAGCAATCAATGAACAACTGAGGTGCTGCAACTATGAATTGATGCTTCTCATCTCTCTCCCTGTCTCTCTCTCTCTCTCGCATAAAAAAAAATGAAGAAAAGAAAAAAAGAAAGTGCAACTTCAGTTTTTGTCTCTCAACTTTTCTTTAAACTCTCTACACTGGAATATAACCCTTACGAAAAGAGGACTTCGTATTTGTCATATTCACGGCTATATCTCAAGAAGAGCACTAGGCACCTACTCGACACTCACTAAATTTGTTAGATGGATGTATATATGAATGGATGGATGGATGGATGGATGGATGGATGGATGGATGGATGGTGGGGAGGTTCCCTTCTCTTAAGATGAAAACTTCCTCCTGACCCCAATTTGTTTTGGTCTTGTTCAGGTAATAATGGTTTCAATTTTGTAGTAAAATTTCTAGTTATAATAGGCTTGATTTGGTCATTAAGATATCCAGCCTCGTGTAATAATGACAGTCCTGACTGGTAACCTAAATTTCTTCTCTGCACTCCAGTGGAGGTCCAGGGAGACTGAGTGATTGGCTACTTTCCTCTGCCCTCATGTGCATTCTCAGTTTCCCAACAGAGGGTGTCCTGTCTCTGGAACTGGGCCAAGTATGACGGGGCATTGGGGAGAAGGACACAGTCTTATGGGGAGGGGGAGGGTCTTCATTGACAGATGTTTGACCTTCTTGGCAACAGCTGTTTTCCGCTGAAACTCAGGGAGTGCTTTCATGAAAGTGGTGATGGTTTGGGATGGTAACTGAAGCTGTAAATGTAGATATTGCAGAGGATAAAGTATCATATTAATAATACATCGCCCATTAACACTTCAGCACAAATTAAAGTAACTACACCTCACTGATAAGGATCTGCAGGGCTGTAAAGGGATTAAATAATTTACGGAGGTCATGTGTATGTGTGTGTGGGGTGTTGGATGGAAGCAGCACTACGAAATTCAAATTAAGGAGTTGTAAGGGAATTCAGGGATTATTTAGTTTAATCTCCGCATTTCATCATTGAAGAAACTGAATAAAAACAAGAGAAATGACAGTTCTGTAGGATCTGGGTGGACAAACACTTCTGGGACCAGGTGATCTATAAATAGTACAATAGGGTGTGGAAATGTAGGGAAAAATCTGTACATCAGTGAAGAAGCTATGTTGTCTGGAGTCTAGACTCAGGAGAACACATTCTTCTGGGATCTCTGATCGTGACTCTATGGGAGCTATTTTACAACCCTGTAAGGCAAACTCCTTCTTGTTCATAGACATGCAAATGCTGTTCATGGGGATTCAGCTGAATTTCCTCCCAAGCTTTGCCTCCGATCACACGTTTATTTCAATGTCCCTGATCTTTGGATTCTCTTCTGAACTGGTTGTAACACCTCACCACTTTCCTCATTCATGAATTAAATATGCCCTTTAACACATGTTCATTTTTATATCTGTATGAGAGCTGCGACTATTATCTTCGTCTGAAAATTATTCTGGATCAAAAGGGACGGGTGAACCGGACCGCCCCTCCTGCGCTCTCTGGACCGTTATTTCCAGGTAGGGGTTTGGCCAGTGTTTGTTGCCGGATCCCCAGTTTTTTAAGGGAAGCTGAAAATCTAATTTCCATAATGTGTGAAGCCTCTTTATTTTTAAACATTGACAACTAAATTTTTTAAAAAGCACAAGCACAAAAAGTCTCCAGTGTGTGTTCAAGAAAACTTGTTGGCCTGATCCAGCCCACTGGCCACCTAGTTGGGTCAGGGAAACAGCGGAAAGAAACCTAGATCTAAGGAGGACCGCGTGCTGCCCTGAAGCAGGCCCAGGGCTCCCTCATCTGTTTGCTCGTCGCACCAGGACCTGTGAAGGAGACAGCCCTGTTTCACAGGGTGGCCACAGAGAGGCCGAGTGTCAGAGAGTGGGAGGCAGGAGCAGGACCAGACCCATTTTTGTCCAGCACTGTTTTCCCTACAACTGGGAGCAGTGGGCAGTGGAACAAGAAGCAGAGGTGGTCAAGTGTTACACTTTTGCGTGGGGCCAGGACAAACCTTGTGACAGTATCAGCTTCACAAGAAACGCCAGTTGGGAGCTCCTGAGCAGAGCGAGATGGGGAATTTCCAAAAAACATTCAAAATCCACAACCTTCTCTATATGATTTTTGTTCAATAACAATTGAAGAAATATTTCTTCTACGTTTTTGTTTTTGTTTTCCAGAAGAAACACTTCTAGATTCTTTAAGCCTGCTACTTAGATTCTTTCTTGGGGACAATCCCAATCTAATGATTATAAATCACAATGGAAATGAAACCATGGAAGAATTATTGGAAAAATTGGAAATATCATAGGGTAGATTTAAAAAGCCTCTGCACTTTTGAGTTACAGTACTTTAATAAATTTCATAACCAGCATCCATAAAGCATTCACACCTGTCACTATACCAAAGTCTACTTGGCATATCAAATACATAAAACAATTTCTATCCTTTTTTTTTTCTTTTTATTGACTATACTGGGGTGTCATGATTAACAAAATTATATAGATTTTAGGTGCACAATTCCACAAGGCCTCATGGGTACACTGCACTGTGTGTTCACCACCCCAAGTCAAGTCTCCCATCACCATCTATCCCCCCTTACCCTCTTCCACCTCCCCTCACTCCACCCCCCCACCCCCACCCCACCCCAACCCCCGGCAATCAAACTATCCCTCTCCTTACTCATTTCACTCACTCGTACAAACATGACGGGCAAGACCGAGTTAGGCTCACAACAACCCTGAGACAAAAAATAGTATCTCCATTTTACAGATAAGAAGAAATAAGGTAGATTTACCCCAAACTGCATACCTGATAAGTGGTAAAACATCTGATTCTAAGTCCAGAGCTATAACCTTGGATTACATCAGTTTCATGGGGTTTATAATCTAACACTTTGAAATAAAAATAAAAAGTAGAATATTAACAGCTAATAATTGATTTAAAAAATTGTTCTGCCCTGGCTGGTTGGCTTAGTGGCAGAGCATTGAACAGATGTGTGTAAGTCCCAGGTTCAATTCCCAGTCAGGGCACACAGGAGAAGCAACCATCTGCTTCTCCTTCCCTCCCCTCCCACTCTGTCTTTCCCTTCTGCAGTCATGGCTCAACTGATCGAGGGCATTGGCGCCTGGCAATAAGGATGGTTCCTTGGAGCCTCAGCTGCAGATGCTAAAAATAGCTCAGTTGTGAGCATCAGCCCCAGGAGGGTTGCCAGGAACCTGGTTGGGGTGCATGTGGGAGTCTGTCTTATCATTTCCCCTCTTCTCACTTAAAAGATAAAAAAAAGTTTTGAAAATTATAAAAATAGAAAATCTTTCTACAACCCTGGTTCAATTTCTTTCATTAAATACTGCAAATTTTTCTATTTAATAACTCTCATGACATTTTAGACATTGTGCTAGGTGCTGGGGATTCAAAGATAAGAAATCGACACTACTGTAAAGAACATCATCTAATTGGTCTTTTAACCTTGTTTATTTGTTTGTTTTTAAAACCTTTTTACCTAATTGGTGTTTTTACCTCTCTACTTATTCTATATCTCACTATTGTCAGAGTTTTTCCCTTAACAAAGAAATTTGAATTTTTATTCTCTTGCTTAAAAACACTGAATTGTTCCCATAAATGGCTTCAATACCACAAGCAATTCTGCGAAGAATATTCTTGTACATGTGGCCCGCATTTCTGATGATTTCCTCGGGAAATGGAGTTACTCGGCTAAAGGGAATGAACATCTTTTACAGTTCTTGATAACCACTGAGAAGTTGGCCTAGAAACGGTTGGACAATTTCCACAAACTACCAGTGGCTTATATATTCCTAATGCTGAATATATTCCTTGTTTTTGAAATCTTTGTATATTTAATAAGGTGTAAAGGTATCTTACTTTTTATTCATGTGTGTTGCTTTGATCATTTTCCATATGTTTGTTGGTCATTTTCTTTTGTGAATGCAATTTGCATAGTTTTCTTACTGAGATAAACATATATATTTTTTAACAATATGAACCAACATTTTATATATAAAGCTTTTAACCATATGTTAACACTGCAAATATTTTTTTTCTAGTTGATCACTGGACTTCTAATATGTAGAAGTTGGTGTTTATATAGTCCAATTTACTACATGTTTTCATTTGTGAGTTTTCCCATTGTTCTTCCTTTTTTAATATCAAGTCAATCACTATAGTTTCTTATATTAATTAATGTTTAACTCTAAAACATCTGAATTTATTTCAGGACACAGAACATAATAAAGCTATAGCTGCCCTTTCTTTTCTTTTTCTATTGTTTTACTAAATAATCTTTTCCTTAGCCAATAATTAGTGATTCCATCTTTGTCATGGGATAGAGGTTAAATGCATAGATTCTGGAACCAGCTGTCTAGTTTCAATCCCAGCTCCAGTAATTGCAAGTTTGGTAATCTTAGGCAAGTTACTTAACCCCTCCATGCCTCAGTTTGCTCATCTATAAAATGGTTATAATAATGTCCATTAATATGATGATTGTGAGAATTAAATGAATTAATGTATGTAGAGCAATTAAAAGAGTGCTGACACATGATTAAATGTTATACAGAAGTTGGCTCTTATATACCAAATTCTGTTGTTGCTATTTAGGGTTCTGTTTTGAAGCTCTAATATTTTATTGATATATCCTACTTTGTACCAAATTGGACACCATCTTAATTATTGTAGCTTAATAAACTTTTTAAAAATGTACTTTTCAATATTCAATAAACTACACCTGAAATTCACCTTAGTATATACTTGATAGATGAAGATCTGGGATGAAATGAGAAGCAACAGAATTGAGTTTAGAAAGGAAGAACACAGCTCTTTTGAATCTTAGCTAAGGGGTAGGATGCTCCCAGGGCAATCATTAACAACACATGGGGAGTTCTAGCTACTGAAATCTGAGATGGGGCTGCTGGGAGGTGTTAGCAGGCCTAAACTTCAGCACCCCACAGTGCAGGCCTGGAAACAGCTTTTCCTAAGACAGGGGTTGCTAGCAGAGCCCCGCGTTTAGAGAGATCAGATGGTCCCTATGAGAGACAGTGATGGCTAGGGTATACTTGACTGCTTTATCCCCAGGGACCCGAGGCAGATTGAACGGCAGGTGCACTGGCCTCACGCCCTGGGCCCCGACTTCTGAAGGGCCCCACAAAACCCCAACTTTACACTTTTTTTAATGACACCAAGTTTGGTTTCATATGTGCAATTTTAACATTAATAGTACATAATAATTTTTATTTATCTAAAAATATTAACATGTATTTTTATTTTATGTGTCTCTCTCTTATTTTTAAGGGGCCCAGTATTTTCTTCTATGCCCGGGGCCTCAACCGACCTTAATCCACCTCTGCCGGGGACATTGAAGGAGAAAGGCCCTTGACACCCTAATTCACCGGACCAGCCACGTTACTGCTACCCAAACTGAGACTGCAGCAAGATCCCACCAAGGGGACCAAAAATATTTAAGTTCTGACAGTTTTATGTGGTTGTCATCGTTATATTAGAGGCAAATAGAAAATTATGTGGAGAGTGGCTGGTATACGTTTCTGGCCAGACAAACTGGTTGGACTGGTTTAGTATTAATTTAGGAACTCAGAGAAGATAAGGATTCCTTTGGGCAAAGAATGAGCACTGGCCAAAGGTCCTTCCTTCTGCCCAGTTGATGAGAAGTAGATGTGCTGTAAAGACAATTCCTCCGCACCGTGCCTGCTGTCACGGACCGAGTTCCCACACTGGAGACTTTGGAGACTTGTTGGAAAGCCCTGATAGTGGTTGGGAAGTATTTTGCCTATGAAAATCCTGATGATTTTTAAGATAATTCATTTGCTACTCTTACAACAAACTAATCCCGATGACAGATCTATGTATATCTCTTGGTGGAATAAGCTAGAGCTGTGATACTGACCTTTAGACAGTATTTTGGTTACCATATAAACTCTTAGAGATTCACAACAAAAAAAGCCCCTTAGAGCATCCTTAGCCATGTTGACTTATGACATTATGTGGTCACTGTTTAAAGAGGTGACTTATGAAGCTGGAAGAACCATTGTTCAGTCCTAAAGATGTGATTTTCCAGTACCAGTAAATATTTATGTCTTTTGACCACATTAGGAGAAAAGAACAATGTGATCTTTGATATGACCCTGTGGGGTCATAGTTTGGTGATACCTGATTTACTCTGACAATCTCTTTCGTTTGTGTGTTTAGTGCCTTTATTTATAATGTAATTATTGATATGGTTGAATTTAAGTCTCCTAATTTTTTTTTATAAATAAATTTTTATTTTAATGGGGTGACATCAATAAATCAAGGTACATATATTCAAAGAAAACATGTCCAGGTTATCTTGTCATTCACTTCTGTTGCATACCCATCACCCAAAGAGAGATTGTCCTCCGTCACCTTCTATCTAGATTTCTTTGTACCCCTCCCCCCCCTCCTCCTCTCCCTCCTTCCCTCCTCCCATCCCCCGTAACCACCACACTCTTATCCATGTCTCTTAGTCTCATTTTTATGTCCCACCAATGTATGGAATCCTGCAGTTCTTGTTTTTTTCTGATTTACTTATTTCACTCCGTATGATGTTATCAAGATCCCATCGTTTTGTTGTAAGTGATCCGATGTCATCATTTCTTATGGCTGAATAGTATATCATGGTGTATATGTGCCACATCTTCTTTATCTAGTCTTCTATTTTTTTTTACAGTGATTAAAGCCTTTAAGCAAACTCTTGGTCAATACAGCAAGAATCCATAAAAGAGTAGTGTCCTTAACATGTTCACCAAGTCCAAGTTGGCCCCAACACCATGCCAAATCCCTGAAAAATGCAACCCAACCCCAGTTCAGTCTGTTAGGAGCTGTCACAAGGAGCAGGAGCCCAGGAAAAGTCCACATCCAGGAAAAGTCTGCATGGCACTGAAATTGTTGTCACAATTCTATGCTTTGCAGCTCACGTCCAAGTCCCAATGACCACTGCTTCTAGCTGGTAATGATTCAGGTAGACTGGAAAAGCCATCTGCAGTATGTGGAGAGATGGAGCTTCTGTTTTCCTCTGCCTGGAGAGATGAGACCAGGTTGCTTTTCCCTGGAGCTCTGCAACTGTGGCTTGGTAAAGAGAACCTTGGGATACACTAAGTTGGGTGGCAAAGGTAGATTCATAATAGAAGTTGGCAAAAGGGGGAAAGAGAGCTCTAAATTAGGAGTAGGTTCCAGCCTGAAATATGAGTGGGGCATTGAGGTAGGAGGAAGGTATTGGTCAAATAAGTTTGTAAATATGATATATATGTTTGCTCGCTTGTGACTTATATTGGGTGTGGGGGACAGGCTATAAGCAGGCCAGGTCGTTGTAGCCTAAGGTTTGGTTTTAGGACTAAGCTTTTCCCCACACCCTTGACTGATTGTATGATCTGGGTGGTGCACTCTCATGAGGAATCCAATTATGCCTTGGATAAGTGACTTTGTATCAGAGACTTCCTTGTTTGTATATTGGATTAAGGGATTTTGGTTTTCTACACTATAAAGTGGGACAGACCAGGAGCTGGCTCACACAGTTCCTGCTATCACAATTGCAGGGGCTTCCCTGATCCCTTGCCCTTCATGGGAAGAGCTGGTTTTCTGCTTTTCCCTTGTCTTCTTTTGTGGTTTGCCTGTCTTGGTGAGACACCAATAAATAGGATGGCCCACCATCCTCCGACTCTGCCGTTTCTTTACCATCTGCCCGAATCCAATGGGAACCTGCATGGGCCAGGCGACTGCTTTGATAGTGACAGCCATGGCTCCTGGCCTTACAGAAGGAAACACTATATATTAAACAAAGCAGCAGAAAATAGGACTATCAACACCCACAACAGAGATCTTCGAGGGAAGAATAAAAAACCTGACTATTCAGGCAAGACATAGTTAAGTGGCCCTTGTGCAAATGAGATCAGTTTACCTGCTTCTTGGAAGAAATACTCTAGGCTCGTCCACAGTGTTGTAGATGGGGCTGACAGCCCTGGGCACTTTCAGCCTTCAGTGGCAAACCCCAGCATACTGGGCAAGGTTAGGTCATAGGTGGCTGGAGCAGGGCTGGAAGAGACTGAACCTTCCCTTTGAGGCGCAAAGGGGAAGCCTAACTTCCAGTGTCCCTGTTTCCTCATAGCAGAGGCTTGTAAGTCTGGCAGGCTTCAGCTCAATGACCTTCCTTTCCACTATTGAAGCAGGACCCAGATGGCATCCTATGAGACCCCTTTGGAGTGTTGGAGCCTTTAAGGGCGTATCCTAAAAGCTGGTAGTTCACCTGATCTCTATTGGGCTTTTTCTGCCTCTAGGTATCTTAAAAGCCATGCTCAGAAGATCTCTCTGAGTGGTTTGAGGATCCCCATCCGCCTATATAAATCTTTTCCATATATCTGGAGCTATTTGGAAAAAGACAAAACAATGTTATTAGCTGGATCAAATAAAGAAGGTAGTAGTTTGCAGGCGAAAAAGATTTGGCGTCTCCTGTTCATCAGCATTCAAAAGAAATTTAAAAATTTTTTTTAAGTAAAAAGCATGATATGGTAGACCCATAGGAGTTCCAGGATATGACTACCCCCTTTTAAATTTTTTTAAATTGACCTTAAAATATTTGCTGGGTACACTTTACTAATACCTTAACTTTAAAGATTGTAAGAATGACAAAATACAGTAAATGTTTTTGCTCCATATGCAGGAGCATTTTCAGTTTAACTAGTTTAGGAAGTCCAATAATAGAACAATACATACAGACAATGAGCTATAACATGCTTAGCAGCCTCTCCTGTTCTGACAGAGGTTACTATAAATCCAGAATATGTATCCACTGTAATGTGGATATACGACTGTTTGCCAAATGAAGGTATATGAGTAACATCCATTTGCCAAAGTTGTCCTGGTAGGGGTCCTTGAAGGTTAACTCCAAATGAAGGGGCAGATTGTAGTATAGGACCCCTTGGACAGGATTTCCCAATCTGCCGTGCTGCTTCCCGAGAAAGTTGGAACTGTTTACACCGGGCTGCAGTGTTCTGGTGATGAATAGTATGAGACTGACTTGCTTGATCTGTCATGGTTACTCCAAATAATTTTTTTTTGGGTAGCTTGATCAACAAGGGCATTCCTAGGCCATGGCCGATTGGCTCAGTGGTAGAGCATCGGCCTGGCATGCAGGATTTACAGGTTTGATTCCCGGCCAGAGCACACAGAAGAAATAAGTGCCCATCTGCCCCTCCCCCCCTCCCCCTCTCCTTTCTCTCTGTCTTTCTCTTCCCCTCCTGCAGCCAATGCTCTACTGGAACAAAGCCACCCCGGGCGCAAAGGATGGCCCCATGGCCTCTGCCTCAGGTGCTAGAATGGCTCTGGCTGCAACAGAGCAACACCTCAGATGGGCAGAGCATTCCCCCCAGTAGGCGTGCTGGGTGGATCCCGGTCAGGCGCATGCGGGAGTCTGTCTGACTGCCTCCCTATTTCCAACTTCAGAAAAAAAAAAGAAAAGACAAAAAAAAAAAAAAAAAAAGGGCATTCCCTTGTGCTAAAGCTCCAGGGAGCATAGAGTGAGCTCGAGTATGTCCTATGAAACATGGGGCTCTATGTTGATATACAAGTCTTTGAAGAAGGAGAAACTGCTGAAATAGTTCATCAGCATTTGTCCCTAACACAGCAGTCTTTATAGTGGAAACACCATAAGTAAATATTTGCTGTCTGCATATAGATTTAAGGGGGAATATGGCAAATGCTGAAAAGCCATGATAATGGCATATAATTCTAGACTTTGAGCTGATTTTAAGTTGACAGTTTCAGTATAAAGTTGTCCATTGATTTGCAAGAGCGATTTGCCATTTAGTGGAAGTTTCCCAGAGCCATTGTTGTTGATCCTTTGAAAAAAGGAACAACAATAATTTTGAGGCTCAAAACCTATAAGCTGTAAGGGTCTCCTATGCCCCTTGATAATCCAAGAGGCAACAAGATCAAACTATGGGAGTGTATTCCATGGGCTATTAGATGGTTCAATGTGCCCAAGCTGTGGCTGCTCTTGTACCAATTGAGCAGCTGCCCTAAGTTTCTCCTAAGAAAGGGGCCATTGGTCTACCCATACAGGATTATCTGATTTCCAAGTAATTGGGTCTGCACAATGCATTATTGAGGCAGCAGGAGCTACCAAGGCCCCTATGCTAAATTTTGATATCCTAATCCACACCTTCTGGTATTGGGTGCCACTTCTATGGGGGTGAGAATTCCTCGCTGTTCTTTCCCTAGTCCCTTGGTGGGCAAAAATCCCCGATCAAGCATCTGAGTACTGACTAAACCACTAGGACTGACAAGCAACACTCCCATATTTTTCAAAACATCTCTACCTCACAAATTAATTGGCCATCCAGGGAGCACATAAGGCTTAAAAAATAGAGAATGACCTTCTTAATCTTCCCAATGTAGAAAACTAGAACTTTGTTGAGGGGATTTACTCTGCCCTATACCTTGTAATTCTGTGGCTGCTGCATGAATGGGCCAGTAAGGAGGCCAATGTAGCTTAGCAATAACAGATACATCAGCTCCAGTATCTAAAAGTTCTTTAAATTTATGCTCATGTATTGTTAGTTCCATTTCAGGGCGTTCCTGACCTATTTTATTTTTAAATCCAATTGGCAAAATCAGAGGAGCCAAATCACCAATTTGCTTGGGGCCCCTTTTGCAGGATGTGGCCTGAGGAGCAGAATTAGCATCCTTATACTATTCTTCTAACTGTCTGAATTAGCCGTGAGACACATTCTTTTTTTTTTTTTTTTTGGATTAATTTTGATGGGGTGACATTGATAAAATTGTCTTCTGTCACCTTCTAACTGGTTTTCTTTGTGCTCCTCCCCTCCCCCAACCCCCTCCCTCTCCTCCCCCTTAACCCCAACACTGTTGTCCATGTCTCTGAGTCTCATTTTTATGTCCCACCTATGTATGGAATCATATAGTTCTTAGTTCTTTCTGATTTACTTATTTTGCTCAGTATAATGTTATCAATGTCCATCTATGTTGTTGTAAAAGATCCGATGTCTTCATTTCTTATAGCTGAGTAGTATTCCATAGTATATATATACCAAAGCTTTTTAATCCACTCGTCCTCTGATGGACACTTGGGCTGTTTCCAGATCTTTGCTCTTGTGAACAATGCTGCCATAAACATGGGAGTGCATTTCTTCTTTTCAAACAGTGCTATGGTGTTCTTGGGGTATATTCCTAACAGTGGTATAGCTGGGCCAAAAGGCAGTTTGATTTTTAATTTCTTGAGGAATCTCCATACTGTTTTCCACAGTGGCTGCACCAGTCTGCATTCCCACCAGCAGTGCAGGAGGGTTCCCTTATCTCCACATCCTCGCCAGCACTTATTCTGTGTTGTTTTATTGATGAGCGCCATTCTGACTGGTGTGAGGTGATATCTCATTGTGGTTTTAATTTGCATTTCTCTAATCATTAGTGATGTTGAGCATTTTTTCATATGCCTATTGGCCATCTGTGTGTCCTCTTTGGAGAAGTGTCTATTCATTTCTTTCGCCCATTTTTGGATTGGATTGTTTGTCTTCCTGGTATTAAATTTTACAAGTTCTTTATAAATTTTGGTTATTAACCCCTTATCTGTCACATTGTCAAATATAGTCTCCCATTGTGTAGTTTGTCTTTTTATTCTGTTCTTATTGTCTTTAGCTGTGCAGAAGCTTTTTAGTTTGATAAAGTCCCATTTGTTTATCTTGTCTTTTATTTCACTTGCCTGTGGAGACAAATCAGCAAATATATTGCTGCGAGAGATGTCAGAGAGCTTACTGCCTATGTTTTCTTCTAAGATGCTTATGGTTTCACAGCTTACATTTAAGTCTTTTATCCATTTTGAGTTTATTTTTGTGAGTGGTGTAAGTTGGTGGTCTAGTTTCATTTTTTTGCAGGTAGCTGTCCAATTTTCCCAACACCATTTGTTGAAGAGGCTGTCTTTACTCCAGTGTATGCTCTTACCTCCTTTGTCAAATATCAGTTGTCCATAGAGCTGTGGGTTTATTTCTGGGTTCTCAACTCTGTTCCATTGATCTATATGCCTGTTCTTATGCCAGTACCATGCTGTTTTGAGTACAATGGCCTTATAATATAACTTGATATCTGGAAGTGTGATACCTCCCGCTTCATTCTTCCTTTTCAAGATTGCTGAGGCTATTCGTGTTCTCTTTTGGTTCCATATAAATTTTTGGAACATATGTTCTATATTTTTGAAGTAAGTCATTGGTATTTTAATCGGTATTGCATTGAATTTATAAATTGCTTTGGGTAATATAGACATTTTAATGATGCTTATTCTTCCTAACCATGAGCATGGTATATGCCTCCACTAATTCGTATCTTCCCTGATTTCTTTTTATCAATGTTTTTTAATTTTCCGAGTACAAGTCTTTAAATTCCCTGGTTAAATTTATTCCTAGGTACTTTATTTTTTTGGTTGCAACGGTAAAGGGGATTGATTCCTTGATTTCTCTTTCTGACAGTTCATTTTTAGTGTATAAAAATGCCTCTGATTTCTGAGTATTGATTTTATATCCTGCCACCTTGCCAAATTCATTTATCAGGTCTAGTTGTTTTTTGACTGAGACTTTAGGGTTTTCTATATACAATATCATATCATCTGCAAATAATGATAGTTTTACTTCTTCTTTTCCAATTTGGATGCCTTTTATTTCTTTTTCTTGTCTGATTGCTGTGGCTAGGACTTCCAGAACTATATTGAATAAGAGTGGTGAAAAGGGGCACCCCTGTCTTGTACCTGATCTTAAGGGGATTGCTTTTAATTTTTGCCCATTGAGTATGATGTTGGCTGTGGGTCTCTTATAGATGGCTTTTATCATGTTGAGGTATGTTCCCTGTATTCCCACTTCGCTGAGAGTTTTGATCATGAATGGGTGCTGGATTTTATCAAATGCTTTTTCTGCATTTATTGAAATTATCATGTGGTTTTTCTCCTTCCTTTTGTTTATGTGATGAATCACATTGATTGATTTGAGAATATTGTACCAGCCTTGCCTCCCAAGAATAAATCCCACTTGATCATGGTGTATGATTTTTTTCATATATTGCTGGATCCCATTTGCTAATATTTTGTTCAGGATTTTTGCATCTAAATTCATCAGGGATATTGGCCTATACTTTTCTTTTTTTGTGTTGTCTTTGCCTGGTTTTGGAATCAGAATTATGCTCGCCTCATAAAAGGAGCTTGGAAGTCTTCTTTCCTCTTGAATTTTTTGAAATAGCTTGAAAAGGATAGGAGTTAGTTCTTCTTTGAATATTTGGTAGAATTCACTTGTGAAGCCATCAGGCCCAGGACTTTTCTTTTTTGGGAGTTTTTTGATAGCTGTTTCAATCTCATTTGTTGTAATTGGTGTGTTTAGGTTTTCTGATTCTTCCAGATTGATTTTGGAAGATTATATGTTTCAAGGAATTTGTCCATTTCATCTAGGTTGTCTAGTTTTTTGGCGTACAGTTCTTCATAGTATTTTCTTACAATATTTTTGAGTCTGGTTAAAGGTTCATCAATCTTGTTTACCTTTTCAAAGAACCAGCTCCTGGTTTCATTGATCCTTTGTATTGTTTCTTTAGCCTCTATGTCATTTATTTCTGCTCTGATCTTTATTATTTCCTTCCTTCTACTACATTTGGGCTTTACTTGCTGTTCTTTTTCTATTTCTTTTAGATGTAGGGTCAAGTTTTTTTTTTTTTTGTATTTTTTTGTTTTGTTTTGTATTTTTCTGAAGCTGGAAACAGGGAGAGACAGTCAGACAGACTCCCGCATGCGCCCGACCGGGATCCACCCAGCATGCCCACCTGGGGCGATGCTCTGCCCACCAGCGGGCGATGCTCTGCCCCTCTGGGGGGGTCACTCTGCCGTGACCAGAGCCTGGGGCAGAGGCCAAGGAGCCATTCCCAGCACCCGGGCCATCTTTGCTCCAATGGAGTCTTGGCTGCGGGAGGGGAAGAGAGAGACAGAGAGGAAGGAGGGGGGGGAGTGGAGAAGCAAATGGGCGCTTCTCCTATGTGCCCTGGCTGGGAATCGAACCCAGGTCCCCCGCATGCCAGGCCGACGCTCTACCGCTGAGCCAACCGGCCAGGGCCAGGTCAAGTTTTTTATTTGAGCTTTTTCTAGCTTCTTTTTTTTACAGAGGCAGAGATAGACAGGGACAGACAGACAGGAACAGAGAGAGATGAGAAGCATCAATCATCAGTTTCTCATTGCGCATTGCGACTTCTTAGTTGTTCATTGATTTCTTTCTCACATGTGCCTTGACCACAGGCCTTCAGCAAACCGAGTAACCCCCTGCTGGAGCCAGTGACCTTGGGTCTAAGCTGGTGAGCTCTTTGCTCAAGCCAGATGAGCCCGCGCTCAAGCTGGCGACCTCGGGGTCTCGAACCTGGGTCCTTCCGCATTCCAGTCCGATGCTCTATCCACTGCGCCACCACCTGGTCAGGCATCTAGCTTCTTGAAGTATGCCTATAATGCTATAAACTTCCCTCTCAGGACTTCCCTCTTTTGCTCTGTCCCATAAATTTTGAGTTGATGTATGCTCAATATCGTTTTTTTCTAGGAATTTTTAAATTTCTTCTTTGATCTCATTGTTAACCCATTCATTATTTAATAACATGCTATTTAGTTTCCAAGTGTTTGAATGTTTTTCAGTTTTTCTTTTGTGGTTGATTTCTAGTTTAATGCCATTGTGATCAGAGAAAGTGCTCGATATAATTTCAATCTTCTTAAATTTGTTGAAACTGCTTTTGTGCCCTAACATGTGGTCTATTCTTGAAAATGTATATTCTGCTGTTTTTGGGTGAAAGGTTCTGAAGATATCTATTAAATCGAGTCAATCTAATATGTCCTTTAAGTCTTCTGTTTCTTTGTTAATTTTCTTTCTTGAGGATCTATCTAATGATGTTAATGGGGTATTGAAATCCCCTACTATTATAGTATTGCTAGTTTCCTCAGACTTTTTGGTCTCTTTTCTTTTTTCTGCTCTGCTTCTGTGCCTTTATTTATCATGTCCTGTAACTCGGTGATTCAATTCTCCACTTCATCCATCCTGCTTTTAATTCCTTCCATTGTATTCTTTATTTCAGATATTGTATTTGTCATTTCTGACTGATTCTTTTAATGTCCTTTTTTATATTTGCTATCTCTTTATTTAGGTGTTCGTAATGACCATCTATTGTTGTTCTAATATCTTTGAGCATCCTAACAATTGTTATTTTAAACTCTGCATCTGCTAATTTGGTTATATCTGATTCATTTAGGTCCTTTTCTGAGGATTTCTCTTGGTTCATTTGTGTTGCATTTCTCTGCCTCTGCATTTTCTCTTCATGGGAGTGGATGTGATCACCTGCTTGGGTGCACAAGCCTTAGTGTCCTTGGCCTTTGCCCCGCCCCCGGGGGGGTGGCGTTATGCTCGGTCCTGAGGGCACTGGCGAGCACCTTTGCTCAGCTGCGGGTCTCCGCCTGTTTCCGGGCTTTCGCCCCGCCCTTGCAGGAGGAGCCCATTCATGGAACAGCTGCTAGCCTTGGTTCTACTGGCTGGGCAGGACTGCATGCCCATGCTCAGCTCAGTAGCGGAACTCTGCCTGTTCTGGGCTTTTGGCTCCACCCCCATGGGAGGAGCCAGCTCCCAAGTCAGACCACAAGTCTGGGTTGCACGGGCAGGGCATGGCTGTGCTCCTGCGCCCTTGCTCAGGGGCTGGTCTCCACCCTTTCCGGGGTTCCCGCCCTTCTCCTGCAGGCTGCATTACAGGCTGCCAGCAGCTGGGCTTGACCTTTTTTGCACGCTCCCTCCTCCCCAGCCGGGTAAGACTGAGCTCACACCTGAGTCCAGTGGTGGCCAGCCAGCTTCCACCCCTGCCAACAGAACCGCACTTCCGTCTCCCACTGCCGCCCACCCTCCGGTGAGCCCTCAGCACATGGGTGTGGACACTGTAGCTCAGACCTTAATACTCACTACTGTAGACCTGAAAGCTCCCTTTTTCTAAGCAACTCTGCTCTGAGTGCTGTGGGGGAGCTTGTTTGGCTGCTCTCCTGCTTCCTTTTGTTGGTATTGCTGTTTCCAGGGGAAATATTCACTTCAGATTTGGGGAGTGACTCGTCCTAGTGGTTAGGGTGGCTATCTCCCCAAAATGTTTCTCCCTGTGCCTCCTAGATTACACTCTCTTCCTGCTACTCTGGTAGTCTCCTCTCTCCCTGACCCCCGGAGTCCCGGGTGAGTGGTTGTGAGAGAGGTGTTCTGCGCGGTCCCTTTAAGAAGAATCCTGGGTCTGAGAAATCAGACTCTTTCTCACAAACAGTATCCTGACTTGTTTCCAGCTAAATACTGTCCTTATGCCTCTTCTAGGCTCTGGGGCTGCAGGCTGGGGCTTTGTTCCTGGGGCTCAGGACCCTCCCCTCTCTGATAAACTCACTTCCTGCCACGCAAGTCTCTCCCAGCTGCCATTTGCTCCGGGGAGCTGGGCAGCCCTCTCCACGTTTCTGCTTTTCCTACCAGTCTCGGTGTGGCTTCTTCAGTGTTCCTTGGTTGAAGAGTCCTCTTAGTTTAGTCCAAAGTTGGTTTTTCCAGGTGATAGTTCTTGAACTTAGTTTGTAATCCACTTTGGTTCTGGGAGGTAGATGTTGGTACATCTGCCTACTCCAGTGCCATCTTGTCTTCCTCTAAGTCTCCTATTTTGCAACTTGTTTTCTATTTATTTCATCTGTTTTTTTCTTTTACTGTTTTTTGTTATCAAATATCCTTTTTTTCTCACTCTCTTTTAATTTTTTTATAATCTTTTCAGATGTACACTTTTGCTAGGTTCTGTTGGTTGCTATAGTGATAATAAAATGTGTCCTTACCTTATCATAGTCTGCCTAGAGTTAATATTTATATAATTTTACACACAGTAGTTTTAAAAATGTTGGAGCCTCACATCAGGGTGATTTCATGACCTCCCCTCTCTTTGTGCTGTTGTCACACATATAATCTCTACATGTGTTAAAATTCCATCCTACAATGTCACTATTTTTGCTCTAAACAATCATTTGTCTTTCAAGGTCAATAAGAGAAGAAAAAAAATATATATATAGTCTCTTGTATTTAGACTTGTATTTATTCTTTCTAGTGCTCCTCATTCCTTTCTGTGGATCAGAGTTTCCTTTTTGTGATATTTTCTGTCAGTTTGAAGAATTTTCTTTAGTGGTTATTGTAGTGAAAGCTACTGATTCAGTTTTCATTCACCTGAAAACATCTTAGTTTTTTAGGAATATTTTTGTTTGATGTATGATGCTAGGTAGACTACCCCCACTGATCCCTCTTCTTCTTCTTTTTTTATTATGTGGGGGGCAGGGAGGCAGATAGACTCCACATGTACCCCAAATGGATCCACCCAGCAAGCCCCCTACCTGGCAATGCTCTGCCCATCTGGGGCTTGCTCTGTTGCTCAGCAACCGAGCTATTTTAGCACCTGAGGTGAGGCCATGGAGCCATCCTCTGCCTGGGTCCAACTTGCTTGAGCCATTCATGCCATGTCTCTGGGAGAGGAAGGGAGCGGGGAGAGGAGTCCACTCTTCTTTAAAATGTTTTCTAGCTTCCATAGTATTTATATTATTGCCCATATAGTAGCTTTTAAGATTTTTTTCCCAGCAGTTTGATCCTTATATGTTCTTTTTAAAAAAAATCATTCTGCTAAATAGCTGCTTGCATTTTTAGATTGATGATTTAGACTAAATTTAGAAAATTTCCCTCAATAATTTTTCTATATTTTTTCTTCCTCATTCTTCATGTGCTCTCCTGTGACACCAATTATCATCATTTAGACCATTTGATAGTGTCCCACAAATCACTGAGTCTATTTTAAAAAATAATTTTCTCTTTTCTTCACATCGTATAATTTCTATTGATGTGTCTTGAAATTTATGACCTTTTTCTCTAACGTTGTCCATTGGCTGCTCAGTCTATCCGGAGAAACTTTAGTTTCAGATTCCACAAATTTCAGCTTCAGGATTTCCATTTGGTTCTTTAATTTTAGAGTTTCCACTTTTTCTGTGAGAGTTCTCCCTCTCTGCACTCATTATATCCATCTTTTTATTTAAATATTATAGTGCTTTTTCATTTATTATCAGCTACTTTTTAGCAAATTTTATATAAGGTAGAGGTATCCTTCTCTTAAACCTGTCAACCTAACCTTTACTTGCCTACAATTCTAGAATATCTTTTAAGTGTTCCTTACAATTTTCCTTCAAACTGATAGTTTCACCTTGAATTATTTAAAGTCTCACTGGAATGCTTAAATGAAATGGCAGGCATGTAGCAGATGGTGAATAAGGTAGTGCTTCAAATCATTACCCATCAGATAACATTTGAAGAACTGGGTTTAAAGGCTTATGAAAGTCAATTATATGGACAAGTGTGGGTTGTATAAAAAATTGTGTCTGCTATAGTTCTGATGGTAATGGACAAGACTTTCTTGCTAGAACGTTGATGAAACTCACAACCAGGGGTGGTTAAAAAAGCAAAACCCATATTTTGGTTCTGGTCCCAGTTCTTTTCTTATGTTGCCTTGTTCTGAAATCTATATTAGTCTATTTTCCAGGTTTGGGCTAATCCCCTTTTTTTGTAGGTACTCAAGGTTGATGAATCAATTGCAAAGAGTTTGATTACTCTGTCATTTCTCAAAGTTGTCTTTATCCACTCTATTGACTGCCCATTGGCTTTTTCTAATTCGTACTCTCCATTATGTACAAATGCATGAGTTTTTATCATGCTCTTCAATTCTTCAGTATGAACTTTTCCCTTCTGTTTCTGTAGTGGGAGAGATTTTTGTAAGCCTCTTGATTATTGGTGGGAAAGTGAGTTATACCTGAAAGTTTTCTTACTCAGCTATCTTACTTTATGGTTACATCTCTGGTCAAACTATCTTATAATCCCTTTCCTGGTTGAACAGATGGAATGAAAAGAAACAAAACAAAACTATTGTCTTGGGACACTTGTATCTTTATCATATATAGACTTTAGCACAATGATAAATATACTGCTCCCAAAAAGTAGGGGGTATTTCAAAATAAATATGAAGTGTTAAAAAAGAAGCATTTAATTTTTTTTAAACAAGAACATCAGAAAAGCAAATGACAAGTCAAAGAAAGTTGTTCAATTATGCAAATGAGTTGCAAAACCAACTTTTATTTCATTGGTGAAAATGCACTGTACAGAAGGCTGAAAGTACTGGATAGAGTATCTGCATGTTCCCTGATCCCCTAATTTTTGTGAGCTGTGTATATAGACAACCAATCCAGGAGGTCAGGAAGAACATTAAGACATGGATATGCATGCAGAAAGAAAACTATCTCAGGTTATCTGTACTAACACCCCAAACTATAGCATAAAGAACTATGATTCAGCCCTGATGCAGTGGATTGAGTGTCGTTCCAGAACACCAAGGTCGCTGGGGATCCTGGGGTCCCTAGCTTGACCCTGAGGGTACTGGTTGAACCCTGGTCAGGACATATATGAAAAGCTATCAATGGGTGCACAACTAAGTGGAACAACGAGTTGATGATTCTCTCCCTCTGTCTCCCTCTTTGCCTCTCTCTCTTCCTTCCTCTCTCAAAAAACAAAACAACAGAGAAAGCCCCCAAAACTATGACTGAAAAGAATATAGACTGATTCAGTGTAAATATTACTTAACTTCCTGACCCTCAATTTCCTAATCTGTGAAATGCCCTTTCTAGGGGCACTAGCTGGCCCCTAGAAGGTGCTTCCAAAATATTTATTTTATTTTTTTCTCCAGTTCATACAATCTACAAATAAGCTCTTCTCAGCCATTCATATCAACCCTATTACTTGTCAAATGAATGCATCTTCAGCAATTACACAGATATTGGTAACTGATTTAGTAAGGGTAGTTTAATCTCTTGAAAACATATTACACCCAAGCAAGTATAGAATGAGCAGAAATTTTTCTTTCTTTCTTTCTTTTTTTTTTCTTTGTATTTTTCTGAAGTTGGAAACGGGGAGGCAGACAGACTCCTGCATGTGCCTGACCGGGATCCACCCGGCATGCCCACCAGGGGGTGATGCTCTGCCCATCTGGGGCATTGCTCTGTCGCAACCAGAGCCACTCTAGCACCTGAGGCAGAGGCCACGGAGCCATCCTCAGCGCCCGGGCCAACTTTGCTCCAATGGAGCCTTGGCTGCAGGAGGGGAAGAGAGAGACAGAGAGGAAGGAGAGGGGGAGGGTGGAGAAGCAGATGGATGCCTCTCTTGTGTGCCCTGGCCAGGAGTCAAACCTGGGACTCCTGCACGGCAGGCCGATGCTCTACCACTGAGCCAACCGGCCAGGGCCGAGCAGAAATTTTAATGATAAAATATGAGCAGGGGAGTTTCCTCCCCAGAAAGTCAGCATTATGATCAACAACAAGAGCATTCTATTCTGAAATATTTGCTATCTAGCTAGAGGTTTTATGCTAAGGGAGAGAAAAAATAGAAATTATTCTGTTTGATTTTAATACACAACAAACATGAAATTGCCCATACTTGAATATCCCATTGTTATGTTTAATTACAATACACTTCCACTCTCTAAAATTTTAGTCATTTCCTCTGAGAAAATTTTCTACCCTTGATTTCTCCCCAGAGCTTCAGAGCCAAATTTCCGTTTTCTTACTGGACATACTATGTGATCTTGCAGAGGGCCTTTCAAATGAAGCATATGCCTAATTATTTCCCCAAAGCTTTTCCCCTTTGATCTCTCCCTGCATTGTGGGCTCTACCAAGCACTTGGTGGCTGAAGCTAGAAACCTCTGAGTCCTCTTTCATGACTTCTCTCCCTGTAGCCTCTAGTTTCAGATGGCTGCTGTGTCTGTGATTCTACTTTAAAGTATCATTAATTTGCTAATGTTTCCCATTAGGAAGCTGTGAGACCACATCAGAGAATAATTTAAAAATAGAAAGAGTAAATTGACTGCCCATACTGCTACTACCTTACTGCAACCATTCTTATCATTTCAGCATATTTCCTGCCAAGTCTATTTTCTTGTACTTCTAGTTGGTTTTCTTCTTTTTTCTTTCTGATCAGTTCTTTACTTTCTGGTCCTACAAGATGCTTTTGGTTCATTTTGTATTTTTTCCTGCCCCAGAATTTCTCTAAGGTACAGTGGTTCCTTGCTTTGGAGAATGTGGATGCTGGGTTCAGGGTTTCTTTCAAATATTGCTGTAATCAAGGTTGCAGATTGGGGTAGGGGACAGTCCCCATCTGGATTCTAAACTGCTGGATTTAGCCATCTCCAGACCCATCTGGCAGAATGCTAGGGTAGTCAGCCAGGAGTCTGCAAACAGTGATGGGTCTTGTGGGAAAGAACTCATGCTGATGAAAGATGTCAGACAGACAGATGTGGACAACTGCATAGTCCTCATCGGAGGGAGAAGTGATTCTGACTAGGTGTGGTAAGAGACATTTGGATTGTTTTTGATTCAGCATTCCTCCTATTGCCCATTGGATTTGTGTCTTAGGGAGAAAAAAAAGGCTGTCTGTGGGTAAAAATGGAAAGAGTTATTTTCACTACAAACTTCGTAAGGCAATAGGATACAAGATGGATTGGCTTGATGCTCCCCACCCCCAACACTTTCCTTCCAGCACAGGATATCTCGTAGATTTTGGCACCTCTAAGAAGCCTGTGAGTACATTCAGAAGCAGTGGGGGCCTGGGTATCCCACAGATCAAGCAGGGTGGGCCACAAGAGTTTGCTATGTTTGGTGGAGGAAAACTGTAAGATGCCACATGGAGCCTGGCTGCACTAATTCTGAGACTCCCACACGGGGTTTTCAGAAATATATAAGGAGTCTTTGCAGAGGCCTGGAATCCTGTGACAACAGACATGGTAAGGGTCAAATAAATTTGGATTGTTGGTGGCACTGTGTCACTATTCAAGACTCTGATAGAACCAGTGGTTGGATTCAACCGGTTCCCACTGGTTTGGCAGAACCGATACATAATTTTTTGTTGAGTTTGGTGAACCAGTTGTTAAAATGGCACTTGTAATCAGGGTTCTCTCTAAGGTGGATGTCTGGGCAGCTGTCCAATACAGAAATCACAAATTTACATTCCTTACTCTTTTTTAATGTTCATCTGTGCAACAGCATATTCTAAGCATCCATAGTAATGTTCTTCTGTCCATAGGTGAAAAAAATTGCAAGTGAGGATGCCTGTCAAGAAGCAATATGAAAATAACTTTCTTTCTTTTTTTTTTTTTTTTAATATTCAGTGAGAGGAGGGGAGGCAGAGAGACAAACTCCCACATGTGCCCTGACCAGATCCACTGGGCAAGCCCACTAAGGGGTGATGCTCTGCCCATCTTGGGCGTTGCTCTGTTGCTCAGAACTGAGCTCTTCTTTAGCACCTGAAGCTGAGGCCACGGAGCCATCCTCAGCGCTGGGTGCTAACTTACTCCAGTTGAACCATGGCTGCAGGAGGGGAAGAGAGAGAGAGAGAGACAGAGAGAGAGAGAGAGAGAGAGAAAGAGAAGTGAGAGGAGGAGGGGTGGAGAAGCAGAAGGGCACTTCTGTCTGCCCTGACCTGGAATTGAACCCAGGACATCCACACACCAGGCGGACAATCTACAGCTGGGCCAACCAGCCAGGGCCTGGAAATATATTAAGTAATAGTTTTATTACTTTTTTGTCAGGTATTATTTAATATTTTTCATAAATATTTTTTAATATTTTTGTTTGTTTGGTTT
This sequence comes from Saccopteryx leptura, assembly GCF_036850995.1. Lineage (NCBI taxonomy): Eukaryota > Metazoa > Chordata > Mammalia > Chiroptera > Emballonuridae > Saccopteryx > Saccopteryx leptura. The sequence continues at coordinate 116,120,552 of NC_089504.1, forward strand.
TTGGGTTTTTTTTGACAGAAAGAGAGAGTCAGAGAGAGGGATAGACAGACAGGATTGGAGGGAGATGAGAAGCATCAATCATCAGTTTTTTGTTGTGACACCTGAGTTGTTCATTGACTGCTTTCTCATATGTGCCTTGACCGCAGGCCTTCAGAAGACTGAGTAACCCCTTGCTCAAGCCAGTGACCTTGGGTCCAAGCTGGTGAGCTTTGCTTAAAGTAGATGACCTTGTGCTCAAGCTGATGACCTCGGGGTCTTGAACCTGGGTCCTCCACATCCCAGTCTGACGCTCTATCCAATGTGCCACTGCCTGGTCAGGCTATGTTTAATATTTTAAAACTTTCTTATAACATAATCTAGTTTTATGTACCTCTTTTATTGTTCTTATTTAAGTATTAAATACATGAAATAATAAACTACCTTTCAGTATATCTTTTTTTATAGTTAAACAATCATTCGGGCAGAGAACCGGTTATTAAATTATTTGAATCCATCACTGTATAGATATATTTAGGAAGCTTGGGCTGCCTGCATAGTTTTCTAGCCTGTTTTTATACACAACATTTCCTTTTTTATAAATTTTTATTTTTAATGTATTATGTTGACATGGCTCTAAGTGTCCCTCTCTAAATAACACTGTCTAACCACTGCATTGTGCCCCCCAACCCCATACAAGTCTCTTTTCACTCCCATCTCATCCCCTTTGCCCCCTCCCTTCACCACCCCTTTCTCTCTGGGAATTGCTACCCTGTTATCTATATGTTAGATACATATAATTTGGCTAATAGCTTCACCTTCTTTGATCCTGTCTCCTCTTCCTCTTTCCCTCTGACAGCTGTCCATCTGTTCCCTGTGACCCTGCCTCTATATTGTTCCTCAGTTTATTGTGTTCATTAGATTTCACATATAAGTGAAATCATATGCTATTTGTCTTTCTTTGCCTGGCTTATTAAACTTAGCATAATAATCTCCAGTCCATCCATGCTTTTGCAAATGGTAAGATTTTCTTCTTTTTCATGATTGTATAGTGTTCCATAGTGTAAAGTTACCACAGCTTTTTTTTATCCAATCATCCACTAACGGACACTTGGAATGTTTCCAGATCTTAGATATTGTAAATAATACTGATATAAATGTGGGGGTGCATATATTTTTTCAAATTAGTGTTTTGAAATTCTTAAGATACATGCCCAGAAGTGTGATCACTGAGTCAAAAGGAAGATTCATTTTAATTTTTGAGGAAACTCCATACTGTTTTCCACAATTATTATGGAGTCTGTATTTCCACCAATAGTTCATGAGGGTTCACTTTTCTCTACATCCTCTCCAGCACTTGTTGTTTATTGATTTGTTGTTGATAGCCATTCTGGAAGGTGTGAGGTGATACTTCATTGTGGTTTTAATTTGCATCTCTCCAGAGGCAGACTAAGGTCGGTTGAGGTCCCAGGTGCAGAAGAAAATATTAGGCTCCTTACATTAGAAAAAGTGTAAAGTTGGGGTTTTGCAGGGCCCTTCAGAAGTTGGGGCCCAGGGCACACACTCGGTGTACCTGCCATTAAATCCGCCTCTGCATCTCTCTGATTCTTAGGGACTTTGAGCTTTTCCTTGTATGCCTATTGGCCATCTGTATGTCCTCTTTGGCAGAGTGTCTATTCAGGTGCTTTGCCATTTTTAAATTGGATTGTTTGTCTCCTAGTATTAACTTTTGTAAATTTTTTAAAAATAAATTTTGGATATTAACCCCTTATCAGTTATATCATTGAGAAATATATTCTCTTATACAGTGGGTTCCCTTTGCGTTTTGTTGATGGTTTCTTTGGCTGTGTAAAAAGCTTTTTAGTTTGATGTAGTACCATTTGTTTACTTTTTCTCTTGTTTCCCTTGTCTAAGGAGATATATCAGCAAAAGTATTGCTATGAGGGATGTCTGAGATCCTATTGCCTATGTTTTCTTCTAGGATATTTATGGTTTCATGACTTACATTTAAATCTTTTATCCATTTTGAGTTTATTCTTGTGTATGATGTAAGTTGGTAGTCTAGTTTTGCATGTACCTGTTCAATTTTCTCATCATCACTAAATAAAGAGACTATCTTTACTGCATTGTATGCTCTTGCTTCCTTTGCCAAATATTAATTGATCATATAAGTGTGGGTTTATTTCTGAATTTTCTGTTTTGTTCTGTTAATGTATATGCCTGTTCTTATGCCAGTACAGGCTGTTTTTATTACAGTGACCTTGTAGTACAGCTTGATATCAGGTAGTGTAATACCTCCCACTTTGTTCTTCATTCTCAAGATTGCTGAAGCCGTTCAGGTTCTTTTTTGGTACCATACTATTTTTGGAATATTTATTCTAGAATCTATAAAGTATGTCATTGTTATTTTAACAAGAATTGTGTTGAATCTATAGATTGCTTTGGTAGTATGGACATTTTAATGATGGTAATTATTCCCGTCTATGAACATGGTATTTGCTTCCACTTATTTGTATTTTCCTCAATTTTTTTTTATTGTCCTATAATTTTTTGAGTACATATCTTTTACCTCTGGTTACATTTATTCCCAAGTACCATATATATATTTTTTTGTTGTAATAGTAAATGGGATTTGTTTCTTAATTTCTCTCTCTCTGGTAGTTCATTATTGGTGTATAAAAATACCACTCATGTATGAATATTAATTTTTTATCTGCTACTTTGATATAGTAGTCTTTTGGTGGAGTCTTTAGAGTTTTCCACATGTAATATCATGCCATCAATGAAAAATGACAGTTTTACTTTTTCCTTTCCAATTTGTATACCTTTTATTTTTTCTTCTTGTCTGATTGCTGTGGCTATTCCTACTTTACTAGAACTTCCAGCACTAACTGAATAACATTGGTGAAAGTAGACACCTCTATCTTGCTCCTGATCTTAAGGGAAACATTTTTGGTTTTTATCCATTGAGTATGATGTTGGCTTTATGTTTGTCATATGTGGCCTTTCGTATGTTGAGGTATGATTCCTCTATTCCTACTTTACTGGGAGTTTTTATCATAACTGGCTCCTGGATTCTATCAAATGTTGCTTTCTGCATTTATTGATATGATCATGTGATTTTTATCCTTTATTTTGTTTATGTGGTGTATCATGTTTATTGATTTGTAAATCTTGTACCAATCTTGCATTCCAAGATAAATCCCACTTGATCATTGTGTATAATCTTTTTTTTTTTTTTTTTTTTTTTTTTACAGAGACAGAGAGAGAATTAGAGAGAGGGATAGATAGGGACAAACAGACAGGAACAGAGAGAGATGAGAAGCATTAATCATCAGTTTTTTGTTTCAACACCTTAGTTGTTCATTGATTGCCTTTCTCATATGTGCCTTGACTGCGGGCCTTCAGCAGACCGAGTAACCCCTTGCTCGAGCCAGTGACCTTGGGTCCAAGCTGGTGAGCTTTTGCTCAAACCAGATGAGCTCGCGCTCAAGCTGGAGACCTCGGGGTCCCGAACCTGGGTCCTTCTGCATCCCAGTCCGACGCTCTATCCACTGCACCACCGCCTGGTCAGGCTGTGTATAATCTTTTTAATGTATTGCTGGATTTGATTTGCTAACATAATGTTGAAGATTTTAGTATCTATGTTCATCAGGCATATTGGTCTTAATGTTTTTGGTTGTTTTTTTTTTTTTTTGTGAGTGTGTGTGTGTGTGTGTTTGTAGTATCTTTACCTGGCTTTGGAATTAGGATAATGCTTGCTTCATAAAATGAGCTTGAAAGCCCTTCCTTCCCTTAAATTTTTGGGAATAGCTTGAGAAGAATAGGTGTTAGTTCTTTGAATATTTGGTAAAATTTGGCTGTGAAGCTATCTGGTCTAGGACTTTTGTTTGCTGTGAGTTTTTTGATTACTGCTTCAATTTTATTAGTTGTAATAGGTCTATTCAGGTTTCCTGATTCTTCCAGATACAGTTTTGAAAGATTGTATGTTTCTAGGAATTTATGCATTTTTTTTCAGATCGTCCAATTTGTTGCCATAAGTTGTTTCTAGTATTTTCTTACAGTTTTTTCTATTTCTGTGATATCAGTTGTTACTTCTCTTTCATTTTTTATATTTATTTGGGTTCTCTGTCTTTTTTTTCCAGATGAATCTGTTTAAAAGTTCATCAATCTTGCCTGAGCAGGTGGTGGCACAGTAGATAGAGCATCGACCTGGGATGCTGAGTACCCAGGTTCGAAACCCTGAGGTCATTATCTTAGCACAGGGTCTCCAGCTTGAGAGTGGGATCATGAACATGACCCCATGGTGGCTGGCTTGAAGCCCAAGGTCACTGGCTTGAACAAAGGGTCACTGGTTCGGCTGTAGGCCCCTGGTCAAGACATATAATATCGATACATGAGAAAGCAATCAATGAACAACTAAGGTGCCACAACTATCATCAATGCTTCTCATCTCTCTCTCTTCCTGTCTCTGTCCACTCCCCACCCCTAAAAAAGAACTGTCTATCTTTTCAGAGAACCAGCTCTTTGTTTCGTTGATCTTTTGTATTTTTTTTAGAGTCTATGTCATTTGTTTCCTTTCTGACCTTTATTATTGCCTTCCTTCTACTTACTCTGGGCTTTGCTTTTTTTGTTTATGGTTGTTGTTGTTTTTTTCTAGTTTTTTTAGGTATAGGTTAGATTGTTTATTTAAGTTTTTCATGCTTCTTAAAGTAGGCCTGTAATGCTATGAACTTCCTTCTCAGGACTGCTTTCACTGTGTCCCGTAGATTTTGGGTTGTTGTGTGTTCATTTTCATTTGTTTCCAGGTGACTTTTGTTTGTTTAAGAAGTATATTTTTTTTTATTTTATTTTTAATTGGATTTATTAGAGTGATATTGGTTAACAAAATTATATAGGTATCAGGTGTACATATATCATGTGTACATTGCACCATGTGTTCACCACCCCAAGTCCAACCTCCTTCCATCACCATTTATTCCCCCTCTACCCTCTTCCACCTCCCTCCCCTCTCTCCCACTTGTAATTACCCTACTGTTGGCTGTGGCTCTGAGTTTCCTTTTTCTTTGCTTCATATCTTCACCTTTTTCATCCAGCCTTCCAACCCCCTCCCCTCTCACAGCTGTTTTGTATTTCTTCTTTGATCTAATTTTTAACGACTTATTGTTTAATAACAAGAAAACTGTCACTCTTTATTTTGTTTGTTTTTGTCTTGCTTGTTTTAAGGTCACATTTCTTTAATCCAAATGTTTGCCTCAACTCTTGTTGGGGCAAGCTGTATTCAGGCACTGAGGGAGAAGTGCTGAGGTGAGCACAGGGTGGGAGAGTGGCTTGGGAGGGACCCAACACTAGACTGAGAACTGGAAACTTTTGGCTCTGGGAAATAGTTTCAAGTATTTAATCTACAATGATGATAAGTAGATGATTTGTCCAAGACATATAGTCAGTGTGAGGTGTGAAAGCAGAGGAGTGACTGGAAGCTGGGGCCAGGTAGAACCTCAGTAGAGCTATGCATATAACGGGCAGAGGGCAGGGATGGGGACAAAGGGTCATCGCCTGGGGCCAGCTCAGGGGGCTGCCTCCAGCTCACCTACCTGCTTCTAGGTGGAAGCAGCAGGAAAACCTCTCTTTAGGTGTGTTGATCCAACATTCATTGCATATCTACAGTGTTAAAAATTCTGTAGAGTAAGATACAAGACATCTGCAACATTATGCTTGCTCTCCAAGACCATATGGTACAGAAGCTTCCCACTTTGTGGATTTCTTTCTCATGCTATGTATCCCCTTTTATACCCACAGGAGTAGACCTCACATGCCCTTTCAGAGAGTGTCCCGGACAATTTCACCAGGGAGAGGGAACATTAAACACTAAAACAAAACCAGAAAGAATATATAGAGAAAAAGGCCTCTCACCCTGCAGGCTGAACTAGCTGAGGAGCAAGGATTCACCTGACTTCTGTCTGAGGCAGTGCAAGGTGTGCCCAGGTAACCTGCCAGTCACTGGGTGGCTGCCACGTCATAATCCACACACCTGACACTGCTCAGGGAGAAGACAGATAGCTTGTGACAGCTTTCCCAGTCGGAGACCATCTGGTTCATCGGGGAGAGTATCAGTTATGTGTGTGGCAGGGATGAGACTCAGCTGATTCTCATCCTTAGAGTGCCTGAGCACTGATGCCCTCAGCCCCGCAGGGAGCGGCAGATTCAGAGACAGAGTATGATGCTCAGGAGACGTGTCTGCAAAGTTTTCAGCATTGGGCTGGCTCTGGTTATTGCCTACAATCTCCTCCTAATGGTTTATACCAAGGCGACTTTACAGAAGTTGATTCTGGGTGGTGTCCAACAGGAGCTTCGTCTGTCTCTGTCTGAATGGAACGTGACAATGATAAGGAGACTCTCTCACCTGGAGCTGGATTTGCAGCATCTGAGTAAGTTTATAACACTAACTTGGAGGGGATGATATGTGTGTGTGCGTGCACACGCTTAGGGACATTTAGGAAAAAAAGGGGGGTGTGGAGAAAAAAATGAATGATAGGACACATTTTCATCTCTCAGTTGTTCAGATTAACATCTGACATTGAACTCAATGCCTCCAAATGGGCAGTAAGTATCAGGAATTAGTTGGAATTATAGCAAACAGTTACAGGGAGGGGAGCAGGGTGTGTTGATGTGTTGTGTATGCGTGTGTATACACTTGCACATACTCATGATCACAAGTACATAATGCAGGCAGGGAGACGGAGGCTCAGACTAAGAGTCCCTGAGAGGCTCAGGAATATCTAGGCACAGCCCTGCCCTAAGGTCTTTGTGTGGCAGGGCTGATGAACAGAGATGACAGTCTCTGGGGCAGAGGCTTGTTAGAGGACCTGAGATGGACGCCCGGTATGGCCGTGACGACTGTGTGGCTGGGCAGCAGGTGCTTCTCTCGTAGTTGCAGGCTCCCGGTCTATAAGTGGAGATGCTGAGCCCATACATACTGCACCTCACATGGTTGAGGAATGTATAAAGAAAGTGCTCTACAAACAGAGGGGTGCCAAATTTTAACCTCTTTCTTTATTGAGGTAGAATTGTTGAATAATATTATATTAGGTTTAGGTGTACAGTGTAATGATTCAGTATTTGGATTTACTGTGAAATGATCACAGTGCGTCTAATTACCATCCATTACCACATGTAGTTAGAAAAATATTTTCTTGTGATGAGAACCTCTAAGACAGGGGTCCCCAAACTACAGTCCGTGGGCCGCATGCGGCCCCCCGAGGCCATTTATCCGGCCCCCGCTGCACTTCTGGAAGGGGCACCTCTTTCATTGGTGGTCAGTGAGAGGAGCATAGTTCACATTGAAATACTGATCAGTTTGTTGATTTAAATTTACTTGTTCTTTATTTTAAATATTGTATTTGTTCCCGTTTTGTTTTTTTACTTTAAAATAAGATATGTGCAGTGTATGTAGGGATTTGTTCATAGTTTTTTTTATAGTCCGGCCCTCCAACGGTCTGAGGGACAGTGAACTGGCCCCCTGTGTAAAAAGTTTGGGGACCTCTGCTCTAAGATCTACTCTCTTTGCAACTTCAAATATGCACTGCAGTGTTATAACTGTAGTCACCGTGATGTATATCTCATCCCCAGGACTTATTTATTTTATAAATGGAAGTTTGGAGCTTTTGACCCCTTCCCCCCATTTTGCTTACTCCCCACCCACCTGAGGCAACTATCAATCTGTTCTCTGTATCCATGAGCTTGTCCCTCTCACCTCTGAGCTTTTTTTAGATTCACATCCCAGTTGAAATCAAATGATATTTGTCTTTCTCTCTGGCTTCTTTCACTTACATAATGCCCTTAAGGTCCATCAATTTTAACCTCTTCATATGAATTCTGGGGCTTGTTTTTGAGTCTGGCCTCAACCCCTCCGATTTTTATGTGTCTCAGCATCTGAGTCCAGTGAAGAGAAGCAGCCATGTGTCCTCTGATCCCAAGTGACGGGATCGAACGCTTGTGCCCCTGAAGGGATATTGACTGTGTGACCAGAGAAGTGACTGCAGGGATGTGTGGGTGTGTCCACATGGCCGCTGGAGTTGGGAAAAGCATCTTTTAGTTTCCTTTAAAATTTTTTATTGATTGATTTTAGAGAGAAAGAGGAAGGGAGAGAGAGAGGGAGAGAGAGAGAGAGAGAGAGACAGGAACATTGGTCTGTTCTGTATGTGCCCTGTCTGGGGATTGAATGGGTAACCTCTGTTCTTTGGAGTGGTGCTCTAACCAATGGAGCTATCTGACCAGGGCCTAAGTGTTTTTTAAAATGAGAATTGAGCATTGCGTAAGTTCAGGGCAAGATAGAGGGATAGATGGAAGGACGGAAAAGATGAGACAAAGGAAGTGTGGAAATCAGGGAAAGGGAGAGAGAAAAAGGGGACAAGAGAGGACCAAAGACATGAGGACAAAAGAGGAGCAAAGAATAAGAGTCCAGGGCAAGAGAATGAAAGAATTTATGTGGAGACAAGACAGAAAAAGGAAAATTGATTGCAGGGGCGGGGTGGGGAGGGCAGCGGAAAGAATGAATCATAAAGCACCATAACACCTTCTACATCCTCCCTCACATTGTTGTGGGACAGTTTTCTGGAAGACGTGTTTCATAAGGGCTGGTTTCATGAATATCTTATAGAGTGTCTTACCACTTTATATCCCCTGTGTCTGACACATAAAAATCACATGGATGAGTAAATGAATAAAACGTTACCAGAAAGGGGACCTGACCCTCAGATCTGCCTAGGGCCTGCCAGTAGTGTGTGGATTTTTGACCTCATGCAGGAAAAATTTCACCACAAGTCCAGAAGACTCTGAGAGTATGTTTATTGAAGCTAGGGACAGTGAGTGACACAAGGAAGGGCCTAGAATAGAAGAAGCAACAGGAGAGCCGAGGTGAGGCTGTGTTGGCTCTCTAGAAACCTATGGGAAAGAAATGAGCCACATGGGCAGTAGGAGGAAAGGGGGTCCAGGAGACAGGTCCAGGCGGTTAGCCCAGGCTGCTGCTGCCGCCGCCCGTTGCTCCCTGGTTGCAAGGCTTGTGGGGACCCTTAAAATCTAGGAGATACGCACCTATGAGGTAAGAAAAAAGGAAGGGAAAAATTTGGGCTTGCTGAGGGAGGGAGATCATGCTGGCTGGGTCCTTTGTTTTCATGGTTTTTAAAGACTTGAGAGTTTAGGGGAAGATTTCCAGGTGTGCCCTTTTAAGATTGTGGTCTTTACTGATTGGTCAGCCCCTGGGAAGGGGGTTATTAGTCATTGTAGCTGGTCCTGGCATCACCCACCTGGCTTTGCTGCTTTTCTGGGCCTGGAGCTGAAATACAACTGAGTCCCAGATGTTATCTCTAGGGAGGGGACCTTCTATATCATGCTGCAAATTGCTGGGCCAGTCTGTTCAACTATCTGTCTCCCCATTCTACGTGTCAAAGAATATTCCTAGCTTCTTACTGTCCTGCCTCAGAATGAGTGTAGGAGAGCGAGGACAAAGGCCAGGCAGACAGGGATGGAGGGAAGAGTGAGACCAGGGAGGAAAGGAGATGAAACAGAGATTGACTGTCAGCGTGGGAAGCCCTGGCTTGGAGCACAGGAGCCAGCGGGGTTGGACATTGACTTGCAAATATGCTCAGTGTGCTTCACCAAGAAGGTGCCTGTACACCTGGGCAGTCACTGTCACTCTGGGGTCTGATACCCAGACCGCACCAAGACATCCTCACCCAACCCCAGGGCTCAGCCCACTAGGGCCTTAAAGCGGCAGGAGTCCTGCCTGAAGCCTGGCTGCTGTCGCTGCAGCTGGAACACAGTGTGCCTCGACAGGTCCTCTGGAGCCCCTGGCGTGCTTCCCTTCCCTCTGTGCAACGACCGGTTCCTCCTTTTGTTGTTGGGTGCTCCCCACATTTTATTTATTTTAAAATGATGTGGTGTCGGGGACTCCCTACCACCTGAGATTTCAAAACGTCTTCTGGACCCTGTTTCCAGATCACAAATGCTCTTCTTCCTGAAATCAAAGCCTCTGCACATGTCACACTGACCACATCTGTAAGCATCTTAAGATGTAGCTGCGGATGGGAACTGGTGGCTCTCAATTTCATTTTAGCTACTTTGTCTCTTGTACCAACTCCCTTCATGCAATCTAGTCAGAATGGCACCTCTGGGGTCTGGGTGCTCAGTCCAACCTAAGGGAAGATTCTTATTCAAGAGAGTCCAGAGGTAGTAACTCGGGAATTTTGCTAGTGCTTTGTTAATTACTAAGGACCTGTTTGAGTAGGGGGATAGGGAGGAGCCATGCTGAGGCGTGACCAATGAGGAGAGGCAAGAGAGCCTGTTATATTCTGAGGAGCAGTTGCAAGCTATTCTGTGGTCAGGTGACTGACGGGGCGTCCTGGTCATTCCAGTGGAAGATGAATGCATGGTGATTCAAACAAACACTTGCTCCCTGACCCCAGAAAAGCTGGCTCCAGAAGATTGGGATCAATTCTGATTTTTTTTTTTTTTTAACAGAGACAGAGAGTCAGAGAGAGGGATAGATAGGGACAGACAGACAGGAACGGAGAGATGAGAAGCATCAATCATTAGTTTTTCGTTGTGCATTGCGACACCTTAGTTGTTTATTGATTGCTTTTCTCATATGTGCCTTGACTGCAGGCCTTCAGCAGACTGAGTAACCCCTTGCTCGAGCCAGCAACCTTGGGTCCAAGCTGGTAAGCTTTTGCTCAAACCAGATGAGCCAGCACTCAAGCTGGAGACCTCGGGGTCTCCAACCTGGGTCCTTTCGCATCCCAGTCCGATGCTCTAGCCACTGCACCACCACCTGGTCAGGCAATTCTGAATGTTTAAGTGTTGCATTTACTTTTTTTTAAAAGTATGTCTATATACACATAATACAAAATTATGAATCATCCTGTTTGCTCATTGCCTCCAAAATGACTGGAGGATATCATAAATCAATAAGGATGTTTACACAAGTCAGGTAAACTACCACAGAGTACAAATGATAAGATATCCCTATGGTGGGAGGGTTTGATGACACTAAACCAATTTGTGGAACCTCCCCAGAGAGTTTTAAAAGCCTCACTTGAATGATGACATTGGGTGTGTCCTGTTTGGGTCCTGGAAAGTTTAAGTATAAGTCATGGGAATGGTCCAGAGGCACTGTGTGCATTCGCTGGATTCTGCATTTATGTCCTCAGATTGACTGTCGGCCAGGTCCAAACAATCACCATTGACAGCAATAAATAAATGAGAAAAATCAGACATCCCGCAAAGAGAAACAGAGGAGAATTTAAAAACAATAAACAAAAACAGAGAACTCAGGGCTATGCTGTGACCCATGTATGTTTAGTACAAAAGAATTTGAATAAAAATACTATTCAACTTGGAATACAGTACTGTGAAATTCTGCTCTCACACTTACTTTCCACTTGAGCAAATATGCAAGGTAGTCACATGAGCCTTCTTTGAAAGACCTGCCACTTTGAGCTTTCTTTGACCCTCCTTTCTGAGACCTAAGCACTTCTGTAACTGACTCTCCTTCTCCCTGGAGCAGCTTCCTGCCGCCTTCCAAACAGGCCTCTCCCAGTGGCAGGACTCTCCCGCTTCCCTTTAAGGGGTTGTATATGTAGCTGCACTTCAGCCCACGCTAGGCTCACAAAGCCATGTGCTGTGGCCTTGGGCAGCATCCATTCAGATGATCTTCATATAATGCGACTGTCCCCTGGCCCCACTGGTGCCCTTGAAGTGTAAATATTTAAAAATGGGTGATTCTTTTAACCTGTAAGAATGTACAACATGGGTTAGGGGTGACCCTAGCAGCCTGGTTGGAACTTAGTATAGGTTTAAGGGAAGATGAGTGAGAACCAAGTGAGTCATGGTGGAGTATCTTGATTACATTTGGGATTTCACACTGAGAAGTGTCATAATCAATGTTGGGCTTGGGAGATATTAATAGGCTCTAGGTTTGGACTGATTGCAGAAAGGAGAGAGTCAGACAGCTATGATAATAGCTCTTGACCTTATTACGTAAACCTGGCCGCCTTCTAACGTTTCTTCTGTTGGCCTTCCTGACAAGTTTACGCAGTCATCACAGACCTTGCAGTGGATCCTGGTGCACAGTCTTTGTCTTGGCCCCAAATCCTGCCATCACCTGGGCTACTGCGGATGCCCCATTCCACACCTCTGCCTTCCCGTCTGCACAGCCCATGCCCTCCCTCCGCCTCACATACCTACGGTGTACCTTATTTTAGACGTTGTCATCAGCCAGGACTGCTCACCTGTAAAATGACAAAGTGTGAAATGACAAATGTTGTGCTATCCTTTTCTGAGCACAGGCTCATCGCTCTGCAACACGCTCATTTCGTTCCTCTCTGTAACAGTACCATTTCTCCAACTCTTCTTTGGCCACGATCCACAACTCCGTTGCGCACTAGTTCTGCTGCACCCTCCTAAGAAACCCCCAACGTTGTGTGAAAGCAGTTGCCCATCTTCTCTGCCACCCAAGTGCTGAGCACTGCTGGAAAAATTCTCACAACTGAGTGTCTTCAAGTTCCTGGTCACACTTCAGCCAGCCCTCTCCTAGACCCTCAGTGCTCTGTGTTTCACAGATCGGTTCTCCCTCCCGTTTCCTATCATAACAAATTAAAAAGTTTTCCACTCTTCTCAGTACCCTTCCTCTCCCAGCAGAGGAAACAGGGAAACCAGAGTAAAATAGCAGTAATCGCCCAACTTTTTTTTTTTTTTTTTTTTTTCATTTTCTTTTCTGAAGCTGGAAACAGGGAGAGACAGTCAGACAGACTCCCGCATGCGCCCGACCGGGATCCACCCGGCACGCCCACCATGGGGCGACGCTCTGCCCACCAGGGGGCGACGCTCTGCCCACCAGGGGGCGATGCTCTGCCCATCCTGGGCGTCGCCATGTTGCGACCATCCTGGGCGTCGCCATATTGCGACCAGAGCCACTCTAGTGCCTGGGGCAGAGGCCACAGAGCCATCCCCAGCGCCCGGGCCATCTTTGCTCCAATGGAGCCTTGGCTGCGGGAGGGGAAGAGAGAGACAGAGAGGAAGGTGTGGCGGAGGGGTGGAGAAGCAAATGGGCGCTTCTCCTATGTGCCCTGGCCGGGAATCGAACCCGGGGCCTCCACACGCTAGGCCGACGCTCTACCGCTGAGCCAACCGGCCAGGGCCAAATCGCCCAACTTTATTGTGTGCCAGGCCCTGTCGTAAGCACTTCATGGGTATTAATCTGCATCGTCATCACAGCAACTCTCTGAGGTACTTGGTAAATCTACGACATCAACAACTGAAATCCCCTGGTCGAGGTCACACAGTTAGGAAGGAGTAGTACAATGCTTCTCAAATTTTATTTATTTATTTATTGTATTTTTCCGAAGCCAGAAATGGGGAGGCAGTTAGACAGACTACCGCACGCACCGACAGGCATCCACCCGGCACGCCCACCAGGGGGCAATGCTCTGCCCATCCGGGGCGTCGCTCTGTTGCGACCAGAGCCACTCTAGCGCCTGAGGCAGAGGCCACAGAGCCATCCTCAGCGCCCGAGCCAACTTTGCTCCAATGGAGCCTCTGCTGGGGGAGGGGAAGAGAGAGACAGAGAGGAAGAAGAGGGGGAGGGGTGGAGAAGCAGATGGGCGCTTCTCTTGTGTGCCCTGGCCGAGAATCAAACCCAGGACCCCTACACGTCAGGCCAACGCTCTACCACTGAGCCAACCAGCCAGAGCCTCAAATTTTATTGTACAAAGGAATTACTCATGGATTTTGTTACAAGTGCAGATTCTGGCCTCTTCCCCTCTCCTTATCTGACCCTGAGATTCTGATTTAGTTGATTTAAGGGTAAGCCTGGATAGCTGCATTTTAAAATAATCCAACAGATGTTTGTGATGTAAGTGGCTTCTGGTCCTTATTCTGAAAAACGTTAGCTATTGGCAAAGTATGCCTCAGACCACAGTTCCTGGAGGATCTCTGAAGGTGTGGCACTTGGGTAAGACCTGGCAGAGCTGGAGGGAGAGGTGTGACCTGCTCGCCTCGCTGGGAGAGCCTGGCGTGACTCTGACAAGTTCCCCTGACTGATCGGATCCTCTGGCACAAGAGTTGTGACTGTTAGAATTGGGAGAAGAAAACATTTCAATGAACTGTGAATGCAAAGCAATGCCCAGGTGACTACAGATAAGCTGAAATGTTTTCTCCCCTGCCCTTCATTTGCAGAAGAAAGTATGAAATTGGCTCGGAAGCCACAAGACAATGTGGGCAACACACTGGAGAGGGTGAAGGATGCAGAGCACCCTGTTGGAAAGGCTGTGGAAGCCAAGGCAAGTGCTGCAAAGGAAAACAAATCCAGAAAGAAATTCTTCCCAGGCTCACCACTTTTCAAGCACTGGGGTGCGGGGCTTTCTGAGGCCCAGCAGAAAGCAGCCCAGGACCTCTTCCAGGAGTTTGGTTACAACGTTTACCTGAGTAACCAGTTGCCCCTGAATCGCTCCATCCCGGACACACGGGCTTTCAGGTAGTGTGGGCTATGGTTGGGCTTTCCGGGGACCGCCTCTATTTCGCAGATGAGCTTTGGGAACAGCAGAAAGTCAAGGATTGGGAAGAGGGTTGGAAGTGTCGGAAATTGGTGGGAAGGGGCATAAAGTTTTGGCAGGCTGACTGAACAGACTTTTTTTTAAATTTAATTTAATTATTCAATTACAGTTTACCTTGGATATTATTTTGTATTAGTTTCAGGTGTATAGCATAGAGGTTAGGCAATCATATACTTTACAAAGTTATCTCCCCAATGTTTCCAGTACGCACTTGGCATCATACATAGATATTATAGTATTATTTACCATGTTTTCTATGCTGTACTTTACATCCCCATGACTATTCTGTAACTATCAATTTGTACTTCTTTTTTTGTTTTATGTTTTGTATTTTTCCAAAGTTAGAAACGAGGAGGCAGTCAGACAGACTCTTGCGTGTGCCTGACAGAGATCCACCTGGCATGCCCACCAGGGGGTAATGCTCTGCCCATCTGGGGTGTTGCTCCATTGCAACAGGAGCCATACTAGCGCTGAGGCGGAGGCCAGGGAGCCATCCTCAGTGCCTGGAACAACTTTGTCCCAGTGGAGCCTTGGCTGCAGGAGGGGAAGAGAGAAATAGAGAGGAAGGAGAGGGGGAGGGGTGGAGAAGCAGATGGGCGCTTCTCCTTTGTGCTCTGACCAGGAATCAAACCGAGGACTTCCACACCCCGTGCCAACTCTCTACCACTGAGCCAACCAGCCAGGGCCCCAATTTGTACTTCTTAATCCCCTCACCATTTTTACCCAGTCTTCCAACCTTCCTCCTCTCCTGCAACCATCATTCTGTTCTCTGTATCTATGAATTGATTTCTGTTTTGTTTTTATCTTTGCTTTGTTCTTAAGATTTCACATCTAAGTGAAATCATATGGTATTTATCTTTCTCTGACTATCATATTTCGCTTAGCTTAATACCTTTGAGTTCCATTCATGCTGTCACAAATGGTAGGATTTAATTATTTTTTTTATGACCGAGTAACATTCTCTTGTATACATGACCCACCTCTTTTTTTATCCATTTGTCTACTGACGAGCCCTTTGGTTGTTTCCATATCTTGGCTATTGTAAATAATACTGCAATAAACATAAGGGTGCATATAGTCTTTCAAATTGGTGTTTTGGGTTTCTTCAGATATAATACCCAGAAGTGGAATCACTGTCTAATGACACAGTTCTATTTTTAATTTTTAGAGGACCCTCCATACTGTTTTCCAAAGTGGTTGCACCAACTTGCATTCCCACCAACAGCACACAAGGGAACCCTTTTTTCCACATCCTTGCTAACACTTGTTTGTTGGTTTACTGACAATAGCCATCCTAATAGGTGTGAGGTAATATTTCACTGTGGTTTACTTATTTCTTTGTTTTTAATTTTACAACCACAGTTTACATTCAATACCATTCTGTACCATTTTTAGATAGTAAAGTGATCAGAAAACCATGCATTCTATAGAGTGGTACCCCTGCTGCTCCAAGCACCCACCTGGCCTCATGCTCCATTATCTCAACATTATTGAATATATTCTTCATGCTACAATTTGCATCTCTGTAGCTATTCTTCAATTACTAATTTGTACTGCTTAATCCATTCATTGTGGTTTTCATTTGCTTCTCTCTGATGATTAGTGATGTTGAGCATCTCTTCATATGTCTATTGGCCTTCTGTATGTCGTATTTGGAGAAGTGTCTAGTCAGGTCCTCTACCCGTTTTTTAATTGGATTGTTTGCTATTTTGATGTAAAGAGTCTGAGCTCTTTATAAATTTTGGTTATTAATCTTTTATCAGATGTATCATTGGTGAATATCTTCTTCATTCAGTGGGTTGTCTTTTCATTTTGTTGATGGTTTTCTTTGTTGTGTGAAAACTTTTTAATTTGGTATAAAGTCCCATTTTTTTATTTTTTCTTATGTTTCCTTTACCTAAGGAGATACATTAGAAAAAATATTGCTGTGAAGAATGTCAAAGATTTTACTGCGTATGTTTCCTTCTAAGATTTTTTTATGGTTTTGATTCTTATGTTTGTTTAATTCAATTTGTATTTATCCTTGTATATGTTGCAAGAAGGTGGTCTAGTTTCATTGTTTTTGCCTGTATCTATCCAATTTTTCCATTGCATATTCTTGCCTCTGTTGTTAAATATTAATTGACCATTTGGGCATGGGATTATTTCTGCACTATCTATTCTGTTCTATTGATCTATATCTCTGTTTTTATACCAGTACCACGCTTTTCTGATTACTGTGGCCTTAGAGTGTAATTTGATATCAGGTAATGTCATACTTCCAACTTTGTAAGAATATGTTGTGGAAAACTTGCAGAGTTAGAATAGCAACCAGAGACAATGAGATGCCCTAACGTGAAAGCCCTGAGCAGACAAGAGTCCAGGGACCTCTCTGACCCATACTGAAAACAGCAAACAGCAGGATAAGATTTAGCAACAAAAAATATTTAGGCTTACCTGACCAGGCAGTGGCGCAGTGGATAGAGCATCAGACTGGGATGTGGAGACCCAAGTTCGATAGCCTGAGATCGCCAGCTTGAGCGCAAGCTCATCTGGCTTGAGCAAAAAAAAAGCTCACCAGCTAGGACCCAAGGTCGCTGGCTTGAGCAAGGGGTTACTTTGTCTGCTGAAGGTTCACAGTCAAGGCACATATGAGAAAGCAATCAATGAACAACTAAGGTGTCACATAAAAAAACTGATGATTGATGCTTCTCATCTTTCTCCATTCCTGTCTGTCTGTCTCTATCTATCCCTCTCCTCTCTCTTACTCTCTTTCTGTCCCTGTAAAAAATATATCTAGGCTCTCAGAACAGAGGTTAGGAATCAGCAATTTCCTTGTCCTTTACTTTATCCCCTGAAAACTTCTGCTTTCTGCTTCCTTGAGTTATTTGTACTGGCTAATAAATATCTGAGTAAAGCTGGGGATGGGGCTTCAGTCCTTTGATCTGCTGACTGGGACTGTTGCCTCCCCTCGCCCCTCAGAGCATTTCATCTGATCTCCAAGTAGTCACTGTCACCACAACACAACTTCATTCTTCTTTCTCAAGATTGCTTTGGCTATTACGGGTCTTTTTTTTTTAGTTCCTTACAAAGTTTTGGATTATTTGTTCTAGTACTGTGAAAAATGCCATTGGTATATTGATAAGAATTGCATTGAATCTATAGATTGCTGTGGGTAGTATGGACATTTTAATGATGTTATTTTTTTCTATCCATGAGCAGGTATATGCTTCCATTTATTTGTATCTTCTTCATTTCTTTCTTCATTGTCTTATAATTTTACAAGTACAAGTCTTTTACCTCTTTGGATAAACTTATTCCTCAGTATTTTTTTATGCAATTGTAAATGGGATTTTTATTTTTTATTTTTAATAATTTATTATTGGTGTATACAAATGAAACAAATTTATAATTTATTTTTATTTATTCATTTTAGAGAGGACAGAGAATAAGAGTGAGAGGGAGAGGGAGAGAGAGAGAGAGAGAGAGAAAGGGGGAAGGAGCAAGAAGCATCAACTCCCATATGTGCCATGACCAGACAAGTGCAGGGTTTCGAACCGGTGACCTCAGCGTTCCAGGTAAATGCTTTATCCACTGCACCACCACAGGTCAGGTGAAACAGATTTATAAACATTTATTTTTGTATCTGCCACTTGACTGAATTCATTTATCAGTTCTAGTCATTTTTTAATGGCATCTTTAGGGTTCTCTATATACAGTATCATGTCATCTGCAAATAATGGCAGTTTAACTTCTTCCTTTCCCATTTAAATGCCTTTTTTCTTTTTTTTGTCTGATTGCTGTGGCTGGGACTTCCAGTACAATGTTGAAAATTGGTGAGAGAAGACATCCTTGTTTTGTTTCTTATTATAGGGCAAAAACATTCTATATTTCACCATTAAGTATGATGTTATATGTGGGATTTATAGATGCCCTTTATCAGAAATTTTATTTTATTTTTATTTTGTTGTGTTTTCTTTTTATTATAAAGGAATGTTAAATTTTGTCAAATGCTTTCTCGGTGTCTATTGAAATGACTATATGTTTTTTGTCCATATTTATTGATATATAAAATATTCTTGTTACTGGGATAAGCAAGAGAGAGTTTTTATTTTTAATGAGCTTGGGAAATGGTGAGTTGATTAATACAACATTATATGTAGTGAAGTGATAAATTAGATAACAATGTTTAAGTTGCAACCTATTAAATTAAATTGTCTAAATAAAAATAAATTTTAAAAAAGTAGACTGGTTATAAAAATGGTCTTTTATAGGTGTCGTCAGAAGACATATCCTTCACAACTCCCGTCCCTCAGCGTCATTCTCATATTCATGAATGAAGCTCTGTCCATTATACAACGGGCCATCACCAGTATCATCAACCGGACCCCGCCTCTGTTTTTGAAAGAGATCATCTTGGTGGATGATTTTAGCTCAAATGGTGAGAAACTTGACCAAGAAATAGTAGTAGCAATCACCAGTTATTGACTGTGCTAGGCTGGAGAGGGGTTTTAGCTTAGAGTTGAGGATATTTTGGACTCCTCATATAGGGAAAAGAAAGGGATCCATTTATTGATCCCTATTTGCATTGGCACATTAATCACTAAGTCAAGACAGAAGATCGTCATCTCAATAACATTGATAAGGAAATGAAGATAGAGAGAACAAATAGTGTGCTCAAAATGCATGGCCAGTCAATTGTGGAGTTGAGGCAGGCCCAAGATTATGTGACTCCAAAGCCACCTGTGCCCTGTCCATGCGCCATGAGAAAGGCCTGAGAAAGTGAGGTGGGGTCCAAAGGAGGATCTCAGACACCAAGATTGGATTCAAATCACTCTTTATGGCCTTGGCCAAATAGCTCAGTGATTAGAGTATTATCCTGATATGCAAAGGTTGTGAGTTTGATCCCCGGTCAGAGTGCACACTGAAGCAGATCAACGTTTCTGTCTCTTTCTCTCTTTTCTTTCCTCTCTTTTTAAAATCAACAAATAAATTTAAAAAATAAAATACAAATCACTTGTTATGAGGAACAAAGCTAATCTGCTCAGGTAAGTTAAACCCAGAGATAAGAGGAGCTTTGGGTGCTGAGACTCTTTAAAGTGGCAATGTCTTTTGCTCATAGCATGCTCCCTCCTTACCCTGGTCTAAACCACCCAAGGAGGACACATGGAGTACTGGGAGATAGTGGGTAGACTTGAGTTATTACTTTCTAAGGATTCAGAATCCAAATACCTCCTTTATAAACTCTATGTCCTTGAGTAACTTAATTTCTCCATGTTCTAATAGTCTTACTTGAAAAACATGGATATTGATAACAATAACTATCTCATACACTGCAATGAGAATTAAATGACATAATAATGGTAGCTAACATTGTTCATTCTAAGAGCCTTACATACAGTGTGTCCGTAAAGTCATGGTACACTTTTGACTGGTCACAGGAAAACAACAAAAAGACAATACAAATGTGAAATCTGCACCAAATAAAAGGAAAACCCTCACAGTTTCTGTAGGAGGATGTGGCAGCATGTGTGCATGTGCAGATGATGATGTAACACTGTGTATACAGTGGAGCAGCCCACGGCCATGCCAGTCGAGATGTGGACGGTACAAAGGAAAGTTCAGTGTGTTCTGTGGCTCGCTAAATTTGAATCTGTGACCAAAGTGCAATGTGAATATTGGCGCATTTATAACGAAGCGCCACCACATAGGAATAACATTACTCGGTGGGATAAGCAGTTGAAGGAAACCAGCAGTTTGGTGGAGAAACCCCGTTCTGGTAGGCCATCAGTCAGCGACGAGTCTGTAGAGGCTATACGGGATAGCTACCTAAGGAGCCCTAAAAAATCTGTGTGTGAGCCCACATTGAACTGCACTGGATAGGTATGAAACTGGGAGAGTTTTCCTTTTATTTGGTGCAGATTTCACATTTCTATTGTCTTTTGTTGCTTTCCTGTGACTGGTCAAAAGTGCACCATGACTTTACAGACACACTGTATGTTAACAATTTTAGCCATCACAAAAATCCTGTGGAAAAGGAACCACTTTACCCAATTCACAGATGCAAAATAATAAGGCATAGTCTGGTCAAGGAAACTCCTCAACATCATACAGCCAGTAAAATACAGAACTGAGATCTGATCATAAACTTCAGTGTCTAGAGCCCTCGCCCTAGCCACTGGGTTCATTGATATAATACATAGATTATGAATAGCATTTAGCACATAGTAACTTCTCGGAAAGTATTAGCTCTTAGTTTTACTAATTTTGGGCAGCAAATAAAAGACACTAGAATGAAGTCATAAAACCAGAGTTTAGTACTAACAATAAGGAGGAGGTTTCTGTTAGTAAAGACTGTTACGCAGCAGTCCAGGGGTCTTTAAGTACCAGACAGGTTACTGCAGCTTCAAAGGAGGAGCAGTTTATCCTGAGGAGAAGAGACAAAGGATCTCTTAAACCTTTTTTTTAATTTCCAAACACTAAAAATACTTTTCATGCTTTAAATACCAATACTTTCTTGTCCTTCCAATAAAACTGCACAAAAAATGAGAAGGTACAGTTCCTACTCAAAATTCCACCAAAAACCAAAGAAAAGAGAATGGCTGACTTGACTCATTTATGGACATGGAGGGCAATACCAACTTGCATACCTGATTTTCAAGCCAGAAATAGGAATTAATTAGAAGGACCTCTGTTCTGGACACCCAAAGAGACCCTGGTGCCATGCCCTCGCTCTCTGAAATGACCTGAGGCAGGTCATGTCACCTCTCGGGGACTCAGCTTCTTCATGGAGCAAATGCAGGGGCTAAGTTAGAGCAGTGGTCCCCAACCCCCGGTCTGCAGACTGGTACCGGTCCGTGGGCCATTTGGTACCGGTCCACAGAGAAAGAATAAATAACTTACATAATTTCCGTTTTATTTATATTTAAGTGTGAATGATGTTTTATTTTTAAAAAATGACCAGATTCCCTCTGTTACATCCATCTAAGACTCACTCTTGTCTCGGTCACATGATACATTTATCCGTCCCACCCTAAAGCCCTGTCTGTGAAATATTTTCTGACATTAAACCGGTCCATGGCCCAAAAAAGGTTGGGGACCACTGAGTTAGAGGACATCTGAAGATATCTTTTTCTCTGAAAAAAACAACAACAACAACAGTGATTCTGTGGATTCCGTGAGGAGCAGATAAGGAATAAGTCAAGACTTTTTCATACGTACCCATTGGGTAGACACATAAGGTAGCCCTCGATTATTCTATATTGTGCCCCCATCACACAACACATTCCTCTCACTTGGGTTGGGAACTCATTTGTGCTTTCCATAGAAATAATTTGTTTGGATGGGTACAGAAGAGGGAATTGTTAATCATTTTTGACTGTTGTTACTGGGACAGGAATCAACCTTGTCTCATTCATTAACCATGGAAACACCAGTTAGATTGAGCCTACTGAGCATAACTCAAAAATCTGTTTTGTGTTAAACTGAGAAAAATAACTGGAAATCTCTATCATGCATGCCACAAGAGAAACTTACTATTCATGTGACATTAGGGTAAGTCACTCAGCTACTTTGTGCCTTCATTTCCTCATCTGTAACAGGGGAGACATAATAGTGCCTTCCTGACAGGACCTTTCGGGGGATTACGTAATACATGTACTAATCCTCAGAACATGATAACAATAAATGTTAGCTAGTGTTATTACTCCTTATCTCAGTATCATTTATAATACTGTTGAAACACCACAGCTTGGTATTAGAGGTGTGCCCCTTACTTTCCCCCCTAGATGTAAAGCTTAATTTGCATCAGGTCAAATGTTTCAAGTGTCAACAGTGCTAATCTAAGTTTTTCAGAAATTATATTAATGTAAATGAGGTCCTGTATTTTCTTCCCCAATTTTAGGTAAATTCTAAAATCAACAACTATTTATTGAGTTTCTACCATGTGCCAGGAACAATGCATGGACGAGAATGTCAGTGATTTCAAGAAGTTCCCATTTTAACTGATGAGGTGAAACAAACCTATGGAAAAACACCTCAATG
Organism: Saccopteryx leptura; assembly: GCF_036850995.1. Classification (NCBI taxonomy): domain Eukaryota; kingdom Metazoa; phylum Chordata; class Mammalia; order Chiroptera; family Emballonuridae; genus Saccopteryx; species Saccopteryx leptura. The sequence goes on from NC_089504.1 coordinate 116,143,159, forward strand.
TATGAAAAGTAGCATGTCAGCAAGGACCTGCTTCTTTGTCTCTTGCTCTGCTTCACCACAGATGCCATGGTGGTGCAGACGCAGAAAACACTGTGCCTGTCCCTTCTGATTACCTTCTAAAAGTAGGGACTGAGTACATGCAGGGAATTTCCACCTATTGTTTTTTTTTTCAGTAGGAGCAAACAGCCTTCAGGTCCATTGGTTATCTTTAACACCTTCAATGATTAAATCTGTCACCCTGGAGTGCAACAGGGAAAGTTCTAAAATGGATAAAAGTTTAGCACCTTAGTCATGTTGGTATTGCTTCCAGGTCCTGATCACCAAGACTCACAAATCTACTCTTTTGAGAAAGGAACTGGAAAGAATCTCATCTGTTGGCTATGGGGGTGGGAGTCGGGGAGAGGAGATGGAGAGAAATCCTGATAAACCCATCAAGTGCATTGTTCCTGAGGCAGCGTGGCATGATAGGTAAACACAATATAGGCTCACACCCAGGTGTGCCACTTACTATATGCATGGCATAAACGAGTTTCTTAACTTCTCTCTTCCTCAGTGTTTCCATCTGTAAAGTGGAGATAGTGAAGTGCCTTCCTCATAGGATTCTTTGAAAAAATAGTGAATTAATATTATCTGGAAGTCATTTGCTTAGATACTTTATTTTATTTATTTGTTTGTTTTGGTTAGATCCATAAACATTGCTTAGTGATTTGTATGCAAGTTTTTTTCATACATATGGGAAAGCCAACTGGTAGGCTCAGTCAAAGAACAAAGAAAGGTGCATAGACAGGCTTTATAATAGAGAGAAGGGAAAGAAAACAACTCTAAGTAATCTGGTAATGGTGAATCTTCTTTGCATAATCTTGGGGAATAAACTCATTAGCCAGAGCTGGAAAAGAGATTAGTCTGGGCATTCTGTCTCAGTTGGTCCTTGAGTAGGCCAAATGGGAATAGCTAATACAAGACAAAACAATTTCAGTTGCTCTAGAAAATCTTGAGTGTTTAGCTGGGGAGAAGATGTTGCAAGATATCTCTGTAATGTCTGACCATCAGCATTTCTACCTTAGATCAGGTCTGTCCTACTCAGTGGTAGGATTCAAATAACAACCAGTTCTCTGCCCTAATGACCATCTTAAGTATAAAAAATATATATACTGAAAGGTAGTTTATTATTTCATGTATTTAATTCTTAAACAAGAACAATAAAAAAGTATAAAAAATTAGATAAGAAAGTTTTAAAATATTAATGAAAAATATTAAATAATACCTGACAAAAGACAATACAACTGTTAATTTAGATATTTCCATATTTGCTTCTTGATTGGTGTCCTCACTTGCCATTTTTTTCACCTATGGATGGAATGAACATCACTACAGGTGCTTAGAATACACTGCTGTGCAGATGAACGTTAAAAAAGAGTAAGGAATGTAAATTTGTGATTTCCATATTGGGCGGCTGCCCCAGTGCCCACCGTAGAGAGAACCCTGATTACAAGTGGTATTTTAACATCCGGTTTGCTGAACTCAACAAAAAATTAGGTATCGGTTCTGCCAAATTGTTGTAAACCAGCTGAATCCCACCACTGGTCCTACTCCTTCTGGTTAAAAATTTCCAATATACATAAAGCTTGTATAACAGAGTCTGGCATTAGTATTATTATCTAAGGTCGTCTGAGCAAAAGGAGATTAGGAGGTTGTTCAACCACTACATATATAAAATGGTATAAAGTTTCTGTACCAAATTGATGATAGCAGTCAGCATTTCCACAAGTGTGCATTTCATTGGCAGGAGAACTAAAGGCAAACTTGGATGAATATATTAAGCTTTACAACCAGAAGTATCCAAAACTACTGAAAATAGTACGGCATACCACAAGGAAAGGTCTTGCTCAAGCACGCAACACTGGTGTGGAAGTGGCCACGGCTGATGTGGTCGCCATCCTGGATGCTCATATTGAAGTGAATGTTGGGTGGTAAGGTTCCAGGAGGTTTCTTCTTCTGAAATAGGGAAGACCGGGGTGGGGGAGGGGCTATTGTACATGCTGAATACAAAATAAGATAGTGTGCAAATAGGAAAAGCTAACCCCAGACCTTAAACAAAGGGAAGCTACCCAGACCAGATGCTTTTATTTGAGGATTTTGGTTGGCTAAGGACAGCAATCTAGAGCGGAAGAAAAAGCAATGGGCTTGGCATGTTGACCCTGATCTCAACCCTGACTTTAGTATATTTCATGTCAGTGCACTTGGTATTTATGTCCTTACCCAGGGGTCCCCAAACTTTTTACACAGGGGGCCAGTTCACTGTCCCTCAGACCGTTGGAGGGCCAGAGTGTAAAAAAAACTATGAACAAATCCCTATGCACACTGCACATATCTTATTTTAAAGTAAAAAAACAAAACGGGAACAAATACAATATTTAAAATAAAGAACAAGTAAATTTAAATCAAACTGACCAGTATTTCAATGGGAACGATGGGCCTGCTTTTGGCTAATGAGATGGTCAATGTGCTCCTCTCAATGACCACCAATGAAAGAAGTGCCCCTCTGGAAGTGCAGTGGGGCTGGATAAATGGCCTCAGGGGGCTGGCTGCATGCGGCCTGCGGGCCGTAGTTTGGGGACCCCTGTCCTTACTTGTAAAATGAAGAGATTATTGTTTAGTGATTCCTAAGGTTTTTCCCTGCCCTGAAATTAGTGATACAAAGACAGCTGTGTTCTTTGCAGAATGTGAGAATTAGATAGTAAAGAGACATCACTTTGGTAACAGTTATACCCAAGAGATAATGTAAATTTAGGTAGAATACTGAGAGTCCTCGTTCACAGTGGCTTGGGGGTAGTATTTGGGTACTAATTTCAAATATACTTTTAACAGGGATCAGCTTTTGGCATCCCCAGCTATCCCATAGTTGCAGAGGTTTTCTGGACTCTGGAGAGTTCCTCTCACCACACAGCACAGCCTAAGCGACGAAGGTGCTAGGTATCAGGGCAAGGTGCCCAGGGCAGCTTTGTTTGTTTCTGCTATTCACCCTCATGTTCAACCTGAGTTTGTCACACACTCTTCTTCCAGGGCAGAGCCCATCTTGGCTCGGATTCAGGAAGACCACACCGTGATTGCTTCTCCTGTATTTGATAACATTCATTTTGACACCTTTGAGCTGGAAAAGTATGCATTAGCAGTTGATGGGTTTAACTGGCAACTATGGTGCCGCTATGATTCACTGCCAAAGGCCTGGACTGATCTGAGTGATGTCACTGCTCCAGTGAAGTAAGCCTGAGGGGGCCCAGGAACTTGGTTAGCACATGGGAAGTCGGGAATGAATGGCGTGTCATTGATAGTAATGGAAGAAGGGTGGGAAAAACGAAGCACAGGGGATAGAGGGGGAGAAAAAGCTGATCCCGGACATCACAGACATTTTGAGGTGATTTGAGAACTTTCAAGCAAAGTGAAGCAAACCTTATAATGTTTTAGAAAACATTTGGGTTATTTTAAGCATGTTTTAGGCTATGAAGTAGGTAATACCAAGATGAAAAAGATGTACTTTTACAGAATTTTATGAGGGAAGGTTATATGCTGGAGGGTTGAAGGAAAGCCTACAGGTTAAGATGCTTGACCATCACTGTGCTTCCTACTCCTTATTTCCATCCTAACCCATTCATTATTGAGAGGTTGATAACGTTCTTGCGTTGTGCTCCACAGGAGTCCTTCCATCATGGGCATCCTGGCTGCCAACAGGCTTTTCCTGGGAAAGATCGGATCTCTGGATGGTGGCATGCTGGTCTATGGAGGAGAGAATGTGGAACTTAGCTTGAGGGTGGGTACATTTCCATTCTCCTCATGGGACAAAGCAGAGGGGAAATAATAGGAGGATAGTAAGATCTCTGGAATCCTGGAACAAGGCTGAATGTCATTGACTCAAGAGGTGAAGAGGCCCTGGCCAGTTGGCTCAGTGGTAGAGCATCGGCCCAGCATGTGGAAGTCCTGGGTTCAATTCCTGGCCAGGGCACACAGGAGAGGCACCCATCTGCTTCTCCACCCTTCACCTGCTCCTTTCTCTCTATCTCTCTCTTCCCCTTCCGCAATGGATCTCCAAGGCTCCATTGGAGCAAAGTTGGCCCAGGTGCTGAGGACAGCTTCATGGTCTCTGCCTCAGGCACTAGAATGGCTCCAGATGCTACGGAGCAATGCCCTAGATGGGCAGAGCATCGCCCCCTAGTGGACATGCAGAGTGGATCCCAGTCAGGTGCCTGTGAGAGTCTGTCTGTCTCCCCACTTCTCACTTCAGAAAAATTTTAAAATAATTAATTTAAAAAGCTGATATATATTTTTATTTTAATTTATTGTGTTAACATGGATTCAAGTATCCCACTGAATATAACTCCCTCACCCCCACCCCTGTGTCCCTTTTTATACCCCCTTTGCCCCCTTCCCCCAACTCCCTCCCCCCTTCCCTCTAGGATTTGCTGTCCTGTTACCTATATCTCTGTGTTATGTACATATATATAGTTTCACTAATCCCTTTACCTTCTCTGATCCCATCCCCTCATCCCCCTTCACTCTGACTGCTGTCCCTCTGGTTCCTGTGACCCTGGCTCTCCCATGCTTATTGCAGCATTGTTTACAATAGCCAAGATCTGGAAACAGCCCAAGTGTCCGTCAGTGGACAAGTGGATTAAAAAGCTGTGGTACATATATGCAATGAAATACTACACGGCCATAAAATAGAAAGAAATCTTACCTTTTGTGACAGCATGGATGGACCTGGAGATTATTAAGCTAAGTGAAATAAGCCAGGCAAAGAAAGAAAAATATCATATGATCTCACTTATATGTGAGATCTAATGAACAAAGTGAACTGAGGAATGAAATAGAGGCAAAAAAAAAAAGCGCTGATATTAAAAAAAAATAAAGGTGGAGAAAATCCTCATGTTTCTAGGTAACCAGAGAGACAACAGGACTTCTGGAGTGGAGAGTTTTGATGTAGGTCTATACATCTGGGACAAATGGGTAGGAATCAGTCCAACAGATTTTGAGGCTCAGCAGATGGCATCCCTATTTCCTAAGGAATTCAGACATTTTCTAAGCATCTCCTAGAATAAAACAACCATGTGACAGACAGCTCTCTGTAAGACAAAGGAGAAACTGGGCAGAGGGACCAAGGGATACAGATCTGTGGGCAGCCAAATTGCTCCTGAATGGAATGGACAGCTAGAGCAGTGACATGATGACATAAGTTCCCGCTGAAATGTAGTCTAGTCTCGGAAAAATAGCCAGTGATGGGTTGTACAGCAATAAAACCCTAAATCCAGTTCTAGTTCTGACCCACTTCTTGTACACTAGGTTCTCTTCAGCCATCGTGCCTCCTCTTTGCCCTTGACAGCTTCTTGTGCCTTTTCAGGTCGAATGAATACCCTGAATTATAAGGGAATTCAGGGTACAAACTAATACAATGGGAGAAATTTCAAGTGCAAATTCATATTTCATCAGTATATCAGTTAGTTATTGTCACAAAAATGCTGTGTAACCAACCACCCCAAACTCAGTGACTTACAATAATAATAATTTACTTTCTGTGATCTGATGTTCCAGCTGTCCTTTGATGGGTTGGTTAAGGTCTTGGTTTAGAACTAGTGCATTATTTTTTCTGCCCTTTTCCAATTTGTCAAAGTATATCTTATGGACAAACCCAAAGTCAAGGTGTGAGGAGTGTCTTCTGTCTAGAGTGAAGCCACAAAGAACTGGGGCCAATAAGTTCAACCCATCATGATCAGTTTGGAACAGGTCTCATACATAAAATATCCCTTCCATAGCATTGTTTTACCTCTTCTGTATAATCTATGGGCCTTTGTTACAAGAGCCTGACCCTTGGGTTTGTGACTGTTCATGTTAGTTTTCCCCTCTTTCGTTTTCTAGCCTAAGGCTGAACTTTTAAAAGAGGTTGCATAAAGATAGTGAAAATTGCACGGGTATTGAAGTCTAAATATTAAGTCCCAATTCTACTTTTCCACTAGAAAGTTTGTGTTATCATTCTGGGCAACATACAAGCTCTCTAAGGCATACCTGCCACACCAAGAACCTAAAAAATGAGTGAAACATGGTTTATATACAATAAATAGTTAATAATAAAAAATAATAATAAGGATGTCAAGAAGGTTGTAAGAAATGCTGGATCTAGGTTCTATTCCTAATTCTGTTAACTCCCTGTGGACTGGGCCTCTATAAAAGACCCCCAACCTGCAGCTCCAAAATTCTGTGCCTGAAACCATATGACCTCTGGTCCACTGTGGTTTCTGGGGAAACAAGATCATTTTGATTTAAAGCTTATTATGGTCTACTCCCTTCAGTTTCTTTCCAGTTGAGACTGATGACCACATATTGCACCCACTTTGGACCCAACCAGGACCCCGCATTTATGGGTTAACAAATAAACTTTGAGGCTCTGGGCACTATTCTTTGGCTGAGAGAACTTTTTTTTTGCCTGGTGGATTTGATCAGTTTTCCCATTTGTGAAATGTTCTTGTTTTAACTACATCATTAGAATGATTGTGTAGTCAAAATGTAATAAATAATGTGAAATTATTTATTAAGATATGAAACAGAATTCCTATTTGGCTTCTGTGTCAGAGGTAAAAATAACAGAAGTTTAAGCAAGATAGAAATTGATTTCTCTTTCATAACCATTTGAACATTAACAATTCAAGATCTAGAGGGCAGCTCCCATCTTGTGGTTCTGCCACACTCAACATCACATCTGTATTCTAGTTAGTAGAAAGAGAAAAGGGAGGAAAGAAAGTTATGTCCTTTGTTTTTTAGGGTTCTACCTGCAAGTTGTGTCTATTGTATTTCATTGGCCACTACTGGTCATGTGGCCACACATATATACATAAGAGACTGGGAAATGTAGAGTTCAGCTAGTTGATTATGCACCCAGTTATTCCCTTTATGACTATAGATGGATAGGGGAATAAATATTGGGAGTACAATTAGTCTCTAGCTCAAAAATATAAATGCAGAAGAAATTATTATTATTATTTTTCTTTTTTTATTTTTCTTTCTGAAGCTGGAAACGGGGAGAGACAGTCAGACAGACTCCCGCATGCGCCCAACCAGGATCCACCCGGCACGCCCACCAGGGGCGATGCTCTGCCCACCAGGGGGCGATGCTCTGCCCCTCCGGGGCATCGCTCTGCCGTGACCAGAGCCACTCTAGCGCCTGGGGCAGAGGCCAAGGAGCCATCCCCAGCGCCCGGGCCATCTTTGCTCCAATGTAGCCTTGGCTGCGGGAGGGGAAGAGAGAGACAGAGAGGAAGGAGGGGGGTGGGTGGAGAAGCAAATGGGCGCTTCTCCTATGTGCCCTGGCCGGGAATCGAACCTGGGTCCCCCGCACGCCAGGCCGACGCTCTACCACTGAGCCAACCGGCCAGGGCCCAGAAGAAATTATTTTATGCAAGGTACTTAGCAAAGTCCTGAGGGTTACCCTAGCTCCATTGCGGCTGGGGTATTCCTACCTACCAGAGCTTCCCATGAATTTGGCTGGAACCCCAATTCCTCGACTTAGAACCCAAAACCCTCCTTACCCTTTCTGAGTTCCTTGTTCTTTTCTCTGCTTTCCCTTTCTGCATTGAGGCTGCCTCTCTCTGTTTCTGTTTCTCTGTCCCACATGTCAAACTCTGCCATCAAGAAGTCCTCTTCCTTTTAAACATTTTATGATTAAAAAATAATAATTTTTCTGGAAAAGTAAGGAGTGTCAGGGAAGGGTCATTCTATTACCATATATATATATATATATACACACACACACACACATAATGAGTGTGGTGTGTGTGTGTGTGTGAGAGAGAGAGAGAGAGAGAGAAAGAGAGAGAGAGAGAGAGAGAGAGAGCATCATCAACTCATAGTTGTGGTACTTTAGTTGTTCATTGATTGCTTCTCATATGTGCCTTGACTGGGGGGCTCCAGACAAGTCAGTGACCCCTGGCTTAAGCCAGTGACCTTGGGCTCAAGCCTGTGACCATGGTAAGCCTTCGCTCAAGCCAGATGAGCCTGCGCTCAAGCTGGTGACCTTACGGTTTTGAACCTGGGGCTTCCGTGTCCCAAATCGATGCTCTATCCACTGCACCACCACCAGTCAGGCTCTTTTGTTATTCTTGGATAAAACAGTTTACCCATATTCAGATTCCTTGGTTTCTGTGTATGGCCATTTGCCTTTTAAAACCTCAAAGCCCTTGTTAGGATCTGTCTATCTCCAATCACAGATCTCGGAGAAACTCAGAGCTGCATGGAGTGTTTTATTTTGACATCTAGAGGCCACACAGTGATGGTGTGCATGATGTGTGTACTAATGGCGATGAGCAATGGTGCTGATGGGCGAGAAAGGAAAACCAGCACTTGTCAGGCACCTTGTATATTCCTGGTGCTTCCCAGAGCTTAACCCGTGGTCTGCCAGAAGGTCAAAACCCAGCTCTTCTTTTACTAGCTAGTAAATATGGGCAAGTTACTTAAGTGGGGATAATAATAATACCTATGTGGTGTGGGTTCAGTGTATGAAAAATATTAGGATAATATGTGGCACAAAGTAAGCCGTTGCTATTATAAGCAGAAGCTTCATGTCTTGGTGTGTCCGGCAAAGAGGAAAAGAGAGAGGGAGAGAGAGAAAGGAGGAGGGTTGTTTGGCAAGTGGGAATAAACTGTGAGAGTAAAATTTGAAAAGTGTTGGTTAAGGATAATAGTTAATATTACTTTATAAATGACAACTCTGACTTGTATCTTTTCACTTGAATTTAAGGTTTCTTGTGCCAACAGTTCATTTTTCTCCCTTACATTCCTGAGGTTTGGAAAATGACTTCAACTAGAAACATTGAAGTTATATTTGGATTTTCAAATGGTTAACTGCAGAAGATAAAATCTGAAAACAAATTAGTGTAACCTCTCATGGTTTGGGGAGCTAATGAGGAGAATAATGCAAGAAAAAGAGGTGTTTCAGGTTAATGATCATCAGCGTTGCTGTTCACTGAGTACTTGTTACGTTACTTAGTCCACCTGGGTGTGCTTACTGAGGCGGAGCACGTGCCCCCTCATTATCTGGTGTGTAGTGATATATTTAAACACGGGTCAGCCTGACTTCAAAACTTGGCTTTTCTTCAAGAGGCAAAGGAAGTGAATCTCTAGGTTCAGAAGGCGAAGGGATTAAGGAAAGAAAATAAACTTGCAGACAAAGACAACAGTGTGGGGATTGCAAGAGGGAAAAGGGGTGAGAGGTTTAGGAGGGTAGAGGGCGGATAGATGGTGATGGAGGGAGACTTGTCTTGGGGTGGTGAACACACAATACAGTGTATTGTGTGATGTATTGTAGGACTGTACACCTGAAACCTATATAATTTTATTAACCAATGTCATCCCAATAAATTCAACAAAATATAAAGAAAAAAGTGGAAAGTCGGAGAAGGGGACTGGCCCCTCGTGCAGTTAAGTGAACCAGAAGAACTTAAGTTGCTCATCCCTGTCTCAGTGCTGCACAGACATGAGTGCTGCAGGTTGCTAACCGCTGCCAAATAGGCTTATTATCTCCCTGGAACTGCAGTTCATGGGCAACCATGAAGAGAAGACACTTACCATTACATCAATCTCATTGCATTATATATAGTTTTATCATCTACTGAGAGGAAGACCATATTATTAAGCCAAATATTGGAATATGTGGTCTGAGAGGTATGTTTGCACCCATCAGGATGACAAGAAAAAAATATATTTATACAGTAATTCTATCATAAGTCATGATATCTCTTGGTCAAGAATTACCTGTATTAGTTATCTATTACTGTGTAACAGCATTACCACAAACTTAGTGGTTTAAAGCAAGACACGTTTATTATCTCACAGTTAATGTGGATCAAGAGTCATGGGTTAACAGGGTCCTCTGCCTTTGCAGCCAAGTTGTTGGCCAGGGCTGGGTTCTTATCTAGGACTGACTTAGAAGGATCTGCTTCTAAGTGTATGTTGTTGTTGACAGCACCCAGTTCCTTGAAGTCTTCCAGATGGAGGAGGCACTCAGGTTTTGGCTGGCTGTCAGTTGGAGGTGCCCTTAGTTTCTTACACTTTCCACATCGTGGCTCACAACATGATGGCTTGCTTCTTCAAAGCCAGCAAGAAAGTGCATCTCCTAGCAAGGTGGACTACAATCTTATATAACATACTCGTGTTCATACTCTCACTTTTGCCACATCCTATTGGTTAGAAGAAGATTATAAGCCCACAGTCAAGGGGAGGGGAATAGGGAAGGCTGTGAAGACCAAGAGGCAGGGATCATAGGGGCCACCTGAGAGTCTGTCCAGCACATCGCCTTATATCTGACGTGCAGGACAGAGGGGGATCGTGGGACGCTAACTCCAGTGGGATTATCTAAGGACGTGGTGCCTCTCAGGACACTGACACTTTCCTTGAGGATAAATGAAACAGGAACAGATCTTCCTTTGGTTGGGACAGAAGGACTTCCTGAAGGGGGTAGGATTTCTGGAACTGTGAATAACAGGAGAGAAGGAGTTGGTAAACCTCTAAGGAAAGTTGTTTTATATAAGTGGGTTGGGAAGACTGAATTTACATTCTTTAAAAAAATGACTCCAAACTGTTGGTCTCTCTGCCTCAGTAAGTTATGCCACTTATGAGCCATGGGGCCACGCCTGCCCCAATGATTTTCTCCCCTTCTCTTGCAGGTGTGGCAGTGTGGAGGGAGAATCGAGGTCTTGCCCTGCTCTCGGATTGGTCACCTAGAGAGACACCACAAGCCCTATGCCTTGGATCTGACTCCTGCCATGAAGCGCAATGCTCTCAGAGTGGCAGAAGTCTGGCTGGATGAGTACAAAGACATGGTCTACCTGGCCTGGAACATACCTCTCCAGGTTTGTTGTGGAATTGTATAGAAGCAGGGAAGAACAAAGAGGAGGTGTGGTAGGGTGGGGAATGGGAGGAGATGAGCAAAAGTGCCATCCGGCCCCTAAAGAATAAGGGTTAAGTCCAGATGGTTTGATGATAATGACACAACATTTATGTAGCAACACTATATTTCAGGCACTCATTAATCATCATAACATATCTATAGGGTAGGATTTATTTTCTTATTTTATGCATTTTTTAACTTTTCAATTACAATTGACATTCAAAATTATATTAGTTTCAGGTATGCAGCATAGCAGTTAGATATTTTATAACTTACCAAGCGTTCCTCTGGATAACTGTAGCACCCACCTGACACCATACAGTTATTTTGTTGACTATATCCCCTAAGCTGTGCTTTACATTTCCGTGACTATTTTGTAACCCCATTTTTACTTCTTAATCCCTTCACCTTTTTCACCCAGTCCCCCAACTCCCCTCACATTTGGCAGCCATCAGTTTTTTTTCTCTGTATCTATGAGTTTATTTCTGTTTCTTTCCTTACTTTGTTTTTTAAACTCAACATAAAAGTGAAATCATGATATTTGCCTTTCTCTGTTGGACTTATTTTACTTAGCATAATACCCTCCAATGTCCATTCATGTTGTCACAAATGACAAGATTTTATTCTTGTTTATGGTTAAGTAATATTTCATTGTATGCATGTACCACTTCTTTTTTATCCACACATTTCTTGATGGATACTTAGGTTGTTTCCATACTCTGGCTGTTGTAAATAATGCTGCAATAAACATGGGGAAGCATATAACTTTTCAAATTAGTGTTTGGATTTCTTTGTACAAGAACCCAGAAGTGAATCACCATTTAGCCCTCCTAAATCCTCCTCCACCTCCCCCAAGCCCCTTGACCTGAGATGGATAAATTGTACGGACGATGTGTTATGGAATGGTGCACATGAAACCTGTATAACTTTGTTAACCAGTGTCACCCCAATAAATTCAATAAAGAGGAAATAAAAGAACCCAGAAGTGGAATTGCTAGGTCATTTGGTAGTTCTGTTTTCAATTTTTAAATGAATCTCCATACTATTTTCCATAGTGGCTGCACCAATTGACAAAACTACCAACAGTGCCGGAGGGTTGGTTCCCTTCGCTCCACATCCTTCTCAACACTTGTTGTTTGTTGGTTTGTGGATGAATGCCCTTCTGACAGATGTGAAGTGATATCTCATTGTGGTTTTAATTTGCATTTCCCTCACTATTAGTGATGTTGAGCATCTTTTCATATGTCTATTGACAATTTGTATGTCCTCTGGAAAAATGTCTATTTCAGATCCTCTACCCACTTTTTAATCAAATTGTTTCTTGGTGGGGAAGGGAGCAGTTGGAGTTAAATTGTATGATTTCCTGATGTATTTTGGATATTAACTCCTTTTGAATGTATCATTGGTGAATATTTCCTCCCGTTTAGATTGTCTTTTCATTTTGTTAATGGTTTCCTTCTCTGCGTAAACACTCTTTAGATTGATATAATCTTATTTATTTTTTTCTTTTGTTTCCCTTGCCTGAGGAGACAAACATACACCACTAAAAGCAATGTCAAAGAGTTTAGTAACTATGTTTTCTTCTAGGAGTTTTATGGTTTCCAGTGTTACATTTAAGTCTTTAATCCATTTTGAGTTTATTCTTGTATGTTATTTTGCATGGTCGGTCCAGGTTCCCAATATAATTTATTGAAGATACTGTCCTTGCCTCCACTGTCTATACTTGCCTCCTTTGTCATGGATTAATTGGTCATATAGGCATGGGTTTATTTCTGGGTCCTCTTCTCTGTTTTATTGATCTATGTATCTGTTTTCCTGCCATTTTGACTACTACAGCCTGGTAGTATAGTTGAATATCAGGTAGTGTGATATCTCCAACTTTATTCTTCTTTCTCAAGATTGCTTTGGCTATTTGAGGTCTTTTGTGGTTCTGTATGAATTTTAGGATTACTTATTCTAGTTCTGTGAAAAATGCCATTGGCATTTTTATAGAGATTGCATTAAATCGGTAGATTTCTTTGTATAGTATGAACATTTAATGATGTTCATTCTTCCTATCCATAGAATTGGTATATTTTTAAATTTATTTGTGTCTTCATCAATGTCTTATAGTTTTCTAAGGTCTTTTGCATCCTTAGTTAAATTTATTCCTAGGTATTTTATTTTTATTAATGCAATTATGACTGGGATTTTTTTTATTAACTTCTTTTTCTGATAGTTTATTATTGGTGCATAAAAATGCAACCAGCCTGACCAGGCAGTGGTGGAGTGGATGGAACATCAGACTGGGATGCGGAATGACCCAGGTTCAAAACCCCGGTGTTGCTGGCTTGAGCGTGGGCTCATCTGGCTTGAGTGCGGGATCACCAACTTGAGCAAAGGATCACTGGTTTGTGCATGGGATCACAGACATGACCCTATGGTCACTGGCTTGAGCCCAAGGTCACTGGTTTGAGCAAGGGGTCATTCGCTCTGCTGTAGCTCCCTCAGTCAAGGCACACATGAGAAAGCAATCAATGAACTACTAGGAAGCTGCAACGAAGAATTGATGCTTCTCATCTCTCTCCCTTCCTGTCTGTCCCTCTCTCTGATTCTCTCTGTCTCTGTCAAAAATAAAATGCAATCAGTTTAGGTATTGCATTGAAACTGTAGATTGCTTTGGGTAGTATGGACATTTTAATGATGTTAATTCTTCTTATCCATAAATACAGTACAGTATATGCTTTCACCTGTTTGTATCTTCCTAAATTTCTTCCTTTAATATCTTATAACTTTTCTAGTACAAGTCTTTTACCTCCTTTGTTAAATTTATTTCTAGGTACTTTATTTTTGTGGTTGTTGTTGTTGTTGCAATAGTGAAGAGGATCGTTTCCTTAATTTTTCTTTTTGACAGTTTATTGTTGGTATATAAAAATGCCAGTGATTTCTGAATATTAATTTTATATTCTGTCACCTAGCCAAATTTATTTATCAGCTCTAGTACTGTTTTGGCTGAGACTTTATGGTTTTCTATGTACAGTATCATGTCATCTGCAGATAATGACAGTTTTACTTTTTCTTTTCCAGCTTGGATGCCTTTTATTTCTTCTTGTCTGATTTCTGTGGCTAGCACTTCCAGAACTATGTTAAATAAGAGTTGTGAAAGGAGGCCACCCCTGTCTTGTTCCTGATCTTAAGGGAATTGTTTTTAACATTTGCACATTGAGTATGATGTTGGCTGTGGGTTTGTCATAGATGGTCTTTATCATGTTGAGGTATGTTCCCTGTATTCCCACTTTGCTGAGAGTTTTGATTATAAATGGGTGCTGAATTTTATCAAATGCTTTTTCTTCATTTACTGATATGTTCATATGATTTTCATTCTTCATTTTGTTTATATGATGAATCACATTTATTGATTTGTGAATATTTTACTAGCCTTTCTTCCCTGGAAAAAATCCCACTTGATCATGATGTATGATCTTTTTCATGTATTACTGGATCTGGTTTGCTAATAATATCTTGTTGAGAATTTGAACATCTATGTTTATCAGGGATATTATTGGCCTATAATTTTATTTCTTTGTAGTGTCTTTATCTGGTTTTGGAATTAGGATAATGCTTGTCTAATAAAATGAGCTTGGAAGTCTTCCCACCTCTTGAATTTTTGGAACTAGCTTGAGAAAGATAGGTGTTAGTTCTTTGAATGTTTGGTAAAATTTACCTGTGAAGCCATCTGGTCCAGGACTTTTGTTTGCTGGGAGTTTTTAATAACTTTCAATTTCAGTTGTTATAATTGGTCTGCTTAGGTTTTCTCATTCTTCCAGATTCAGTTTTGGAAGATTGTATGTTTCTAAGAATTAACTCATTTCACCTAGGTTGTCCAATTTTTTGGCATATAGATCTTCATAGTATTTTCTTACAATCCTTTGTATTTCTGTGATGTCAGTCATTAATTCTCTTCTTTAATTTTAAATTTTATTTATTTAGGTCTTTTCTTTTTTTTTCTCGATGAGGTTAAAGATTCATCAATCTTATTTATCTTTTCAACAAACCAACTCTTGGTTTTATTAATCTTGTGTGTGTGTGTTTAGCATCTATGTCATTTATTTCCACTCTTGTATTATTATTTTCTTCTTTCTACTTCCTCTGGGCTTTATTTGTTCTTTTTCTAGTTCTTTTAGGTGCAGGGTTGATTATTTATTTGAGCTTTCTCATGCTTCTTCAGGTAGGCCTGTAATGCTATGAACTTCCCTCTCAGGACTGCTTTCACTGTGTCCCATAGATTTTGGATTGTTTTATGTTCATTTTTCATTGTTTCAAGGAAAATTTTTTATTTCTTCCTTGAGCTCATTGTTAATCCATTCATTACTTAATAGCATGCTATTTAGCCTCCAAGTGTTTGAATGTTTTTCAGATTTTTCTATTATAGTTAATTTCTAGTTTCATGCCATTGTGGTCAGAGAAGATGCTTGATATGATTCCAATATTCTTAAATTTATTAAGACTTGTTTTGTGTCTTAACATATGGTCTATCCTAGAGAATGTAACATGAGCACTTGAAAAGAATGTATATTCTGCTGCTTTGGGGTAAAATGTTCTGAAGATACCAATTAAATTCAATTGATAGTGTATCATTTAAGGTCACTGTTTCTTTGTTAATTTTCTGTCTGGAGGATCTATCCATTGATGTTAGTGGGGCATTAACATTTCTTACTATTATAGAATTGCTGTCAATCTTACCCTTTATGTCCATCAAAATCTGCTTTATATATTTAGGTGCTCCTATATTGGGTGCATAAATATTTACCATGATTATATCCTCCTGTTGGATTGCTCCCTTTATCATTATATAGTAACCATCTTTGTCCTTTACTATAGCCTTTTTTTTAAAGGCTATTTTGTCAGATATAAATAAGTATTGCCACCCCAGTTTTTCTTTTTTTCATTTCCATTTGCATGAAATACTTTTTTCCATTCCTTCACTTTCAGTCTGTGTGTATTTTTTGTTCTGAGGTGGATCTCTTATAGACAGTATATATACAGGTTTTGTTTTCTTATCTGTGCAGCTGCCCTGTGTCTTTTGATTGGTGCATTTAATCTATTTATGTTTAAGGTTATTATTGATATGTACTTATTTATTGCCATTTTATTCTTGAAACCTATCATCCTCTTTCTCTTGATTTTTGTCTCCCTTTCCTCTTCTTATAGCAGGCCCTTTAACATTTCTTGTAGTACTTAACCTCCAAATCCTGATGCAAGAATATTCCTTTTGAAAGCCTTTTCTGACCATCATGAATAGTATTTTTAACTTATTGATGTAAATACTACCTCTAATAGGAGCAGTCTGTGCCAGCTTGCTAATGATGAGAAATAAAGCTGAGTGATCTCACTACACAGGCCTTGCAAGTGCCTTTGAAACCTAGGGTTTGATTTTTTTCACTTTCCCTGGAAAACTATAAATTATCAAGGTTATTTAAAGGCCATCAGAAACATACCCAGTTCCCTCAGGTATCATCCATACCCTTTGGTGGAGTCAGGGATGTTACACTGAAACTCTCCATGTTTCATTCACAGACCTCTGGAATTGATTATGGAGATATTTCTTCCAGAAGAGCACTCCGGGAGAAACTGAAATGTAAAACTTTTGACTGGTACCTGAAAAACGTTTATCCGATCCTGAAGCCAGTTCACAACATTGTGGGTTATGGAGAAGTACGTATTATAAAACTACATTTCAGATTTTAAATATTTGACTGTAACACACAATGAAACCTGAATCACATGACTACTCAGAAAAGGATTCCAAACCCATCCTGCCCAAGAGTCCCTTCTCATCCCTAACTCTGTCCTCAGCTTTATGCCGCTGGACCCTCTTGGCTTCCTCTTATCTCTTGCTCCTCAGTCCCCATCTCTGCTCCTTCTCTCAGCCTCTGGTTTCCTACTTGGCAAACTGCAGTCCTGGCTCTGGCCCTCCCAGTTTTGGCCTCGCCCACCTGAACACCCGTAAGAGCCCCTTCTCTGTACGTGCTGTTGGGTGTTCCCAGGAAATGAGCATCACAGCAGTCCCTGAATTTGTCTAGCGATTAGGAAATTGCTGACAGGATACCAAACTGCCAGTCCCTTTGGCTGGTAACTGCTGGCCCCCTTGGACTACAGGAGAAAATGCATGGGCTGGACAGGTTGGGGGCCCTTTCTCTGACTCGTTCCAACAGTGTTGTCCCATGTTTTTCCCCTTCAGATGAAAAACTCATTGGCAGGAAATATGTGCCTGGATCAGGGGCCTATTCCAGGGAACACCCCCATCATGCATTCCTGTCATGGATACAGTTCACAGGTACCTTTCAGAATCTTCTTTGCCCAGACAGGATGAGTCTGCTGAGGCTCAACCCCAACAACCTTTGGCAGGTTTGGACTCAGTGTTAGATGATGGGGAGGCAGGAGCTGAGAATCGAGGTAATGAGTCATGGTGAAACCCAAACCTGTACTTATAACTGAGTGCTTCCAAGTTCATTCAAAAAGTTATGGCAAGCCTGACCAGGTGGTGGCACAGTGGATAGACCATTGAACTGGAATGCAGAAGACCCAGGTTCTCGACCCTGAGGTCGCCAGCTTGAGCACAGGCTCATCTGGTTTGAGCAAAGCTCACCAGCTTGGACCCAAGGTCACTAGCTTGAGCAAGGGGTTACTCGGCCTACTGTAGCCCGCGGTCAAGGCACATATGAGAAAGCAATCAATGAACAACTAAAGTGTCACAACGTGCAATGAAAAACTAATGATTGATGCTTCTCATCTCTCCGTTCCTGTCTGTCTGTCCCTGTCTATCCCTCTCTCTGTCTCTGGAAAAAAAAAGTCATGGCAAGACGGTTCTATTTCAGATACGAGTAGAAAGGTAGAAAGGATTGATCTGCTGCATTCATTCTCCATGGTAATATTTTCACTGACAATAACCCTCCATCCTTTTTTAATCCTTGTCCCACTGCTGGCCTCCACCCTTGCGCCACTCCTTGTGTACCTGAAAGGCGGAAGGTGGACAACGGACACTGCCTGTGGCTTCTTCTGTAGAGAAGGACACAGAGAGTAGACAGGCTGAATGGAAGTCCCTCCTGGGGATAGAAGGGATCTGGCATCAAGTCAAAGGTGTAATCAGGGGACTCTTCTCTCTTGAGACTACTCACATCTGTCACGTTACTTTGCACATTGCCCTCACAGGAGCCTTTTGAGGGATGCAGGATAGAAAGCATTTCCATTTGATGAATGAAAAAAGAAAAAACAAATACCTGTGACAAAAACAACTTACTTTTCAAAGTCACTGAACAAGGCAGGGTCAGACTGAGAATCTGAAACATTTCCTGGCAACAACATAGCTGAGGCTTGCAGTGACACTTTATAAAATTCAATTGTGAGGTCCCCACCCAAAGATAAGCTTCCTCACCCATGTGAGCCATGATTCTGTTGGGCTCCCTGTAGGGAGGAAGCCGGCTAGAGCTCCCTTCTCATGCCTCGTCTTCTTCCTGAAATCAACTGGGGGTGGAGAAAAGAAGCAGATGGTACTTTTTGTTACCCAAGAAAGTCAGTGTTCCCCATGGTGACTGAGTGTCTGGGGACTCAGGAGCAGTCTTTATGCCCATGATATGGTGCAGGGCCTCTCGGCTGCCTGTGCCCACAGCACAGCCCTTTGCTGTTTGCAGCATGTTTACTATCACCTGACTGGGGAGCTCTATGTGGGACCACTGATCGCAGAGGCAGGGGCTGACGATCGCTGCCTGACGGACCCCGGCAGTGGGGAGAAGCCCACTTTGGAGCCATGTTCCAAGGCAGCCCAAAACAGACTGCACATCTATTGGGATTATAAACAGGTGAGTCACATACTTTAAAAAGATAGACATATTGAAATAGAACCTGAGAGGTTCAGGTTTGATCTGATAGTGCTTTAGAAAGATTCATTTTGTGGCAGTATTCAGGGAAAGCACTAGAAACAGGGAACTGGGCATGAAATGCTGAGTCTTTTGAAGGAAAGAAATATGGAATCTGTTTTAGCTTCACAGTGAAGAGTTGGGTTCAAAGCATGGTTCAGTCACATTAGGAATTTTGTTATCTTCTCTGAGACTCAGTTTCAGCATCTATAAAATGGAGATGATAATATCAATGTTATGGGTTGGGAGGATTAAATGAGATAATGTGTGTAAATCATCTAAACATAGTGCCTGGCACATAGTACTCGATAAATATTAGCCATTGTGATCAGTGTTATTATTAATGACAATCAGAGAGTCTGGAGCACTGGGCTGACACCTGACAGGGACTATATTGAAGTCCTGACTTTAACTTCAACGTCAATTGACCAAGAACGTGGTGGAGGGAATCTGGCAGAATTTACGTGACAATGACATGAGGAACATGGTTGACCACTGACTATGTGTGAATTTACTGTGCAATAAGGCTGCATTAAGCCACACCAGCAGCAATGTTATGTCCTGATGGAGGGAGGCAGTGCTTTGTCTATGAACACACCTCTGAGCATGTTGTTATAGTAGTAGGTTCAGGAGCCACTTCTCAAAAGACATGGACAATCTAACTCTGTAATTCCTAACTTAAAGCTAATAACTTCTTTGAGAACCCTATGTAAGCTATGAATTGTCTGCAGAAAACATGCATATGTACACATGTGCACAATTTTTCTTACAATTTCAGAGGGGTTTTGAATCTAGGCAAAGTTTCTCTAAACTAGACAAATCAGTGAGAAAGAGAGTAAGTCCTGTCTTCTCACTCTAAGCCCCAACTGTACTGAAAGACATGTAATTCTATGAAAGGCCAGGCTCCCTCCGATCTCAGGCACCTTTGTAGGTGTTGTTGCCTCTCCTCCAACCTCTTCACCAGGCCAAATGCAGAGTATTCCTCTGGATTCTCTATGTGTTGTCAGAGCCCCTCTTATAGACCTTGTCTCATTCTCTCCTTTAATGGCCTGCTCGTGTGCTTCTTATCATCACTAGACTGTAGGCTAGGGGCAGGGTCTGGGTTTCGTTTGCTGTTTTTTCTCTAGCATCTAATGCAGTGCCTGAAACAAGGCAGGCATTCAGGAAATGGTTGCAGACAAATAAAAGATTGGCAGACGTGAAGGCATTGTCTAGAGGAGAGGCAGATCTAGAGAAAAGACTCATGAGAAAAAGGAGGTAGACTAGTTCAATGTCTACAGAAGGGCAGGATCAAGACCAGTTGTTGGAGATCAAGGAGTTTGACTTGACAATAATAGGAAGGGGGAAGAATTTCTAACAGTCTAATGGCTTAAGTTGTCCTACAAAAGAATGGGCTGCCTGGCAGGGTGGTGAGCTCTCTGTCAATGATAGTCACCAAGCAAAGCATGACATCTGGCAGACCTCCTGTAGTTAATGTGAGGTTTTTTTTTTTTAATTTGTTTTTTTTTTTGTATTTTTCTGAAGCTGGAAACGGGGGGAGACAGTCAGACAGACTCCCGCATGCGCCCGACCAGGATCCACCCTGCATGCCCACCAGGGAGGACGCTCTGCCCATCAGGGGACGATGCTCTGCCCCTCCAGGGGGTGGCTCTGCCGCGACCAGAGCCACTCTAGCATCTGGGGCAGCCGAGGAGCCATCCCCAGCTCCCGGGCCATCTTTGCTCCAATGGAGCCTTGGCTGCGGGAGGGGAAGAGAGAGACAGAGAGGAAGGGGGGGGGGGGTGGAGAAGCAAATGGGCGCTTCTCCTATGTGCCCTGGCCGGGAATTAAACCCGGGTCCCCTGCACATCAGGCCAACGCTCTACTGCTGAGCCAACCAGCCAGGGCTGTAGATGCTCTTTATCAATGGAAATAATTTCCCTTTGTTTCTAATTTTTTTAATAAATAAATATTTATTAATGTTAATGGCATGACATCAATAAATCAGGGTACATATATTCAAAGAAAACATGTCCAGGTTATATTATCATTCAATTATGTTGCATACCCATCACTCAAAGCCAGATTGTCCTCCTTCAACCTCTATCTAGTTTTCTTTGTGCCCCTCCCCCTCCCCCTCCTTCCCTCCCATGCCCCCCCACCTCCAGTAACCACTACACTCTTGTCCATGTCTCTTAGTCTCGTTTTTATGTCCCACCAATGTATATAATCATGTAGTTCTTGTTTTTTTCTGATTTACTTATTTCACTCCGTATAATGTTATCAAGATCCCACCATTTTGTTGTAAATGATCTGATATCATCATTTCTTATGGCTGAGTAGTATTCCATAGTGTATATGTGCCACATCTTCTTTATCCAGTCATCTATTGAAGGGCTTTTTGGTTGTTTCCGTGTCCTGGCCACTGTGAACAATGCTGCAATGAACTTGGGGTTACATGTGTCTTTACGTATCAATGTTTCTGAGTTTTTGGGGTATATACCCAGTCGAGGGATTGCTGGGTCATAAGGTAGTTCTATTTTCAGTTTTTTGAGGAACCACCATACTTTCATTCCCACCAACAGTGTATGAGGGTTCCTTTTTCTCCACAGCCTCTCCAACTTTTGCTATTATCTGTCTTGCTAATAATAGCTAATCTAACAGGGGTGAGGTGGTATCTCATTGCAGTTTTGATTTGCATTTCTCTAATAGCTAAAGAAGATGAGCATCTTTTCATATATCTGTTGGCCATTTGTATTTCTTCCTGGGAGAAGTATCTGTTCATATCCTCTTCCCATTTTTTTTATTGGATTGTTTGTTTGTTTGTTGTTGAGTTTTATGAGTTCTTTGTATATTTTGGATATTAGGCCCTTATCTGAGCTGTTGTTTGAAAATATTTCCCATTTAGTTGGATTTCTGTTTATTTTGTTATCAGTTTCTCTTGCTGAGCAAAAACTTCTTAGTCTGATGTAGTCCCATTCATTAATTTTTTGCCTTCACTTCTCTTGCCTTTGGAGTCAAATTCATAAAATGCTCTTTAAAACCCAGGTCCATGAGTTGAGTACCTATGTCTTCTTCTATGTACTTTATTGTTTCAGGTATTATATTTAGGTCTTTGATCCATTTTGAATTAATTTTAGTACAAGGGGACAAGCTGTAGTCGAGTTTCATTCTTTTGCATGTGGCTTTCCAGTTTTCCCAGCACCATTTGTTGAAGAAGCTTTCTTTTCTCCATTGTGTGTTGTTGCCCCTTTATTGAAAATTATTTGGCCATATATATGTGGTTTTATTTCTGGAATTTCTATTCTGTTCCATTGGTCTGAGTGTCTATTTTTCTGCCAATACCATGCTGTTTTGATTGTCATGGCCCTATAATATAGTTTGAAGTCAGGTATTGTAATGCCCCCAGCTTCATTCTTTTTTCTTAGGATTGCTTTGGCTATTTGGGGTATTTTACAGTTTCATATAAATCTGATTATTTTTTGTTCCATTTCTTTAAAGAATGTCATAGGAATTTTGATGGGAATTGCATTAAATTTATAAATTGCTTTGGGTAATATGGCCATTTTGATTATATTTATTCTTTCTATCCACGAACAAGGAATATTTTTCAATCTCATTGTATCTTTTTCGATTTCCCTTAACAATGCTTTGTAGTTTTTGTTATATAGGTCCTTTACATTCTTTGTTATGTTTATTCCTAGGTATTTTATTTTATTTTATTATATTTATTTATTTATTTATTTATTTATTTATTTGTATTTTTCTGAAGCTGGAAACGGGGTGACACAGTCAGACAGACTCCCGCATGCGCCCGACCGGGATCCACCCGGTATGCCCACCAGGGGCGACACTCTGCCCACCAGTGGGCGATGCTCTGCCACTCCGGGGCGTCGCTCTGTTGCAACCAGAGCCACTCCAGCGCCTGGTGCAGAGGCCAAGGAGCCATTCCCAGCGCCCGGGCCATCTTTGCTCCAATAGAGCCTCGCTGCGGGAGGGAAAGAGAGAGACAGAGAAGAAGAAGAGGGGGAGGGGTGGAAAAGCAGATGGGTGCTTCTCCTGTGTGCCCTGGCCGGGAATCGAACCAGCGACTTCTGCACGCCAGGCTGACGCTCTACCACTGAGCCAACCGGCCAGGGCCGGTATTTTATTTTTTTGGTTGCAATCGTGAAGGGGATTGTTTTTTTGAGTTCGTTTTCTAATATTTCATTGTTGGCGTATAGAAAGGCTATTGACTCTTGTAGGTTAATTTTGTATCCTGCGACCTTACTGTATTGGCTCATTGTTTCTAGTAATCTTTTTGTGGAGTCTTTGGGATTTTCGATGTATAGGATCATATCATCTGCAAAAAGTGATATCTTTACTTCTTCTTTTCCGATATGGATGCCTTTTATTTCTTTTTCTTGTCTGATTGCTCTGGCCAGAACTTCTAGCACCACGTTAAATAAGAGTGGAGAGAGTGGACAACCCTGTCTTGTTCCTGATTTAAGGTGGAAAGTCCTCAGTTTTATGCCATTTAATATGATGTTGGCTGATGGTTTATCATATATGGCCTTTATCATTTTGAGATATTTTCCTTCTATACCCATTTTGTTGAGAGTCTTAAACATAAACTTGTGTTGTATTTTATCGAATGCCTTTTCTGCATCTATTGATAAGATCATGTGGTTTTTGTTCTCTGTTTTGTTGATATGGTGTATTACGTTAACCGTTTTATGTATGTTGAACCATCCTTGAGATTCTGGGATGAATCCCACTTGATCATGATGTATTATTTTTTTAATATGTTGTTGTATTCGATTTGCTAGTATTTTGTTTAGTATTTTAGCATCTGTATTCATTAGAGATATTGGTCTGTAGTTTTCTTTTTTTGGGCCGTCCTTGCCAGGTTTCGGTATGAGGGTT
Organism: Saccopteryx leptura; assembly: GCF_036850995.1. Lineage (NCBI taxonomy): Eukaryota > Metazoa > Chordata > Mammalia > Chiroptera > Emballonuridae > Saccopteryx > Saccopteryx leptura. The sequence goes on from NC_089504.1 coordinate 116,166,865, forward strand.
ATGTTGGCCTCATAAAATGTGTTTGGAAGTATTGCTTCTTCTTCAATTTTTTGGAAGACTTTCAGTAGAATAGGAACCAGGTCTTCTTTGAATGTTTGATAGAGTTCACTAGTATAGCCGTCTGGGCCTGGACTTTTATTTTTGGGGAGGTTTTTAATGTTTTTTTTCTATTTCTTCTCTACTAATAGGTCTGTTTAGGCTTTCTGCTTCTTCTTGACTCAGTCTAGGAAGGTTTTATTGTTCTAGGAATTTATCCATTTCTTCTAGGTTGTTGAATTTAGTGGCATAAAGTTTTTCATAGTATTCTACAATAATTCTTTGTATATCTATGATGTCCATGGTGATTTTTCCTCTTTCATTTTGGATTTTGTTTATATGAGTCTTTTCTCTTTTTTCCTTGTTAAGTCTTGCCAGGGGTTTGTCAATTTTGTTGATCTTTTCAAAGAACCAGCTCCTTGTTCTATTAATTTTTTCTATAGTTTTTCTGTTCTCTAATTCATTTATTTCTGCTCTGGTTTTTATTATCTCCTTTCTTCGGCTGGTTTTGGGTTGTTTTTGTTCTTCTTTTTCCAGTTCCTTAGGTGTGAAGTTAAGTTGGTTCACTTGGGCTCTGTCTTGTTTGTTCATATATGCCTGAAGTGATATGAACTTCCCTCGTATCACTGCTTTTGCTGCATCCCAGAGATTCTGATAGGTCATATTGTCATTTTCATTTGTCTGTGTATATATCTTTTGATCTCTGCGCTTATTTCTTCTTTGACCCATTCATTTTTTAAAAGTATGTTGTTTAGTTTCTACATTTTTGTTGGTGTTTTTTTTCCTCTTTTTTGCAGTTGAATTCTAGTTTCAAGGCTTTATGATCAGAAAATATGCTTGGTACAATTTCAATTTTTATGAATTTGCTGATGTTATTTTTATGGCCCAACATATTGTCAATTCTTGAGAATGTTCCATGTACACTAGAGAAAAATGTATACTCTGTCGCTTTGGGATGAAGTGTCCTGTAGATGTCTATCATATCCAGGTGCTCTAGTGTTTTGTTTAAGGCCACTATATCTTTATGGATTTTCTGTTTGGATGACTGATCTAGAGCCATCAGCAGTGTACTGAGGTCTCAAAGTATGATTATATTTTTGTCAGTTTTTGTTTTAAGGTCAATAAGTAGCTATCTTATATATTTTGGTGCTCCTTGGTTTGGTGTATATATATTAAGTATTGCTATGTCTTCTTGATTCAGTGTCCCCTTAATCATTATGAAATGACCATTTTTGTTTCTGAGTACTTTTGCTGTCTAGTAGTCAGCATTATTAGATATGGGTATTGCTACACCTGCTTTTGTTTGGATGTTATTTGCTTGGAGTATTGTTTTCCAGCCTTTCACTTTGAATTTGTTTTTATCCTTGTTGCTTAGATGTGTTTCTTGTAGGCAGCATACAGTTGGAATTTCTTTTTTAATCCATTCTGCTACTCTGTGTCTTTTTATTGGTGAGTTTAATCCATTTATGTTTAGTGTAATTATTGACACTTGTGGGTTCCCTATTGCCATTTTATATATTGCTTTCTGTTAGTTTTGTATCTTGTTTGATTCTTCTCTTTTGTTTTTCTAACACTTGTTTTTGTTTGTTTGTATTCCATACTTCTTTCCTCTGTTGCTACCTTTTTTAAATCATGGCTTTTGTGGTGGTTTTTTCAAGGGTGGTTACCATTAAGTAATGAAATGGGTACCTATCATATTCCTTGTAGTACCTTTTTTTGCGAGTGTTTCTGCACTTCATTGTCTTTTGCTACTGTTAATCTCTGTCCTCTCCCCTTTTTTCCTTGCTTTTGTTGTCACAGTTTAAATTTGGTTTTATTGTGTTCATGGTGGAGTTTTTACTTGTGGTTTTGTTTTGTTTTGTTCTTTGGATCTGGTTGGAAAACCCCTTTTAGTATTTCCTGGAGTGGGGGTTTTCTGATGATAAATTTCCTCATCTTTTCTATATTTGTGAATGTTTTTATTTCTCCTTTTTACTTGAAGGATAACTTTGATGGGTATAGTATTCTTAGCTGAAAGTTCCTCTCTTTCAGGGCTTTAAATATTGGGGTCCACTCTCTTCTAGCTTATAGAGTTTCTCCTGAGAAATCTGATGATAATCTAATAGGCCTTCCTTTATATGTTGTATTCTTCTTTTCCCTGGCTGCCTTGAGAATTTTTTCTTTGTCATTGGTTTGTGCCATTTTCATTATGATGTGCCTTGGAGTAGTTTTGTTGTGGTTAAGAAAACTCGGTGTTCTGTTTGCTTCTTGAATTTGAAGCTTTAGTTCTTTTCACAGGCTTGGGAAGTTCTCGTCTATTATTTGTTTGAATAAATTCTCCATTCCATTTTCTCTCTCTTCTCCCTCTGATATACCTATTATTCTTATGTTATTCTTTTTGATGGAGTCTGACAATTCCTGTAGGGCTTTCTCATTTTTAAAAATTTTTTAGTCTCTTCTTCTCTCTGTTGTGCCTGAAGTTGCTTGTCTTCTATGTCACTAATCTTACCTTCTCTCTGGCTTGTTCTATTAGCTAAGCTTGTTACCTCATTTTTCAGTTCATGAATTGAGTTTTTCATCTCTGTTTGATTTGTTTTTATAGTTTCAATTTCCTTGGTAATATATTCTTTGTGTTCGTTGAGTTGTTTTCTGAGCTTCCTAAATTGCCTTTCTGTGTTTTCTTGTATATCTCTGAGTATTTTTAGGATTTCTATTTGAAATTCTTTGTCATTTAGCTCCAAGGTTTCCAATATATTAAATTTTTTCTCCATAGATTTTTTCCACATCTATCTGTGTTACTTCTCTTTCTTTTGTATCCATGATATTCAATTTCCTTTTTCTTAATGGCATCTGAGGGTGGTCTTGTTGATAGCACGTTGCCTTCAGGGTGTGGAACTCTTGGATGCTCTAAGGATATATTTTTATGTCTCTGGTTGATGAATTTGTTGAAATTTTGGGGAGATTTTTCAGTTCGTGTCCTCACGGCGCCATTTCTATGACGTCACTCCTGATTAATTTTCAAATGTTGATCTTGCTTTCTATGCCAGGAATAAATCACATTTAGTCATGGTGTATACCTTTTTTTCATACTTTGCTGAATTTGTTTTGCTGGTATTTTGTTGAAGATTTTTTTTGTCTAAGTTCATTAGAGATAATGGTCTACAACTTTTCTTCTTTATTTTGTACTGACTTTGGTTGTTTTGTTTTTTGTTGTTTTTTTTTTTTTTTTGACTTTGGTTTTAGTACTGGCCTTACAGAGTGAGTTAGAAGGTGTTTCCTCTTCCTATTGATAAAATTCATTCTTTTGACAAAACTTATAGAATAGTTTAGTTTCTGGAAGAGGCATTTTCTAGAAGAGATTTTCTGGAAGAGATTTTCTGAAATAGGTTATCTTAAACTGGCGTACAATATAGTACTGGAAATTTTAGACAATATAATCTTTCTTTAGATGTTTAGTATACTTCTGCAGTGAGACCTTCTGGGCCTTGAAAATTTTTTCCAGGAGCTTTTAAATCATGAATTAATTTTTAAAAATAGTACAGGAATATTCAGATGATTTGTTTTGAGTCTTTGTGATTATCTGTGATGATTGAGTTTTGGTGGTTTATATGTTTTTTGAGTAATTTGTCCTACTCTTCAAATTTATGAGTATAGAGTTATTTGTAGTGTTTTATTTATTTTTTTATTATTGAGATAAAATTGACTTATTATATTACATTAGTTTTAGGTGCACAACATAATATACATAGTTTATGTAGATATTGCAAAATGATCACCATGCACAATAAGTTTACTTAGCATCCATCATCACAGTTACAAAATTTTTTTTTGTTATAAGAACTTTTTTTTTTTTTTTTTCATTTTTCCGAAGCTGGAAACAGGGAGAGACAGTCAGACAGACTCCCGCATGCGCCCGACCGGGATCCACCCGGCACGCCCACCAGGGGCGACGCTCTGCCCACCAGGGGCGATGCTCTGCCCATCCTGGGCGTCGCCATGTTGCGGCCAGAGCCACTCTAGCACCTGAGGCAGAGGCCACAGAGCCATCCCCAGCGCCCGGGCCATCTTTGCTCCAATGGAGCCTTGGCTGCGGGAGGGGAAGAGAGAGACAGAGAGGAAAGCGCGGCGGAGGGGTGGAGAAGCAAATGGGTGCTTCTCCTGTGTGCCCTGGCTGGGAATCGAACCCGGGTCCTCTGCACACTAGGCCGACGCTCTACCGCTGAGCCAACCGGCCAGGGCCTGTTATAAGAACTTTTAAGATCTTCTTTCCTAGCAACTTTAAAGGGGATTTTAGAATTTAATAAAGTCCCTTAAATGTTGTAGACTATATTTATACATTTAATACATTAAATTTTCTTTCTTAAGAAATTTAATTATCTGACTTTAAATGATTCTTAAGTTCTCTTAAATGTTAAAAAATGTTTGCAATTTAGTAAAATGTCAACATAAAATCATAGATTTAATTATTCTTTTTTATTTTTCTTTTTTTTTTCTTTTTGCATTTTTCCGAAGCTGGAAACAGGGAGAGACAGTCAGACAGACTCCCGCATGCGCCCGACCGGGATCCACCCGGCACGCCCACCAGGGGCGAAGCCACCAGGGGGCGATGCTCTGCCCATCCTGGGCGTCGCCATGTTGCGACCAGAGCCACTCCAGCGCCTGAGGCAGAGGCCAAGGAGCCATCCCCAGCGCCCGGACCATCTTTGCTCCAATGGAGCCTTGGCTGTGGGAGGGGAAGAGAGAGACAGAGAGGAAAGCACGGCGGAGGGGTGGAGAAGCAAATGGGCGCTTCTCCTGTGTGCCCTGGCCGGGAATCGAACCCGGGTCCTCCGTATGCTAGGCCGACACTCTACCGCTGAGCCAACCGGCCAGGGCCTTAATTATTCAATTGACCATTTTAAACTTGGTAGAACAAGATTAATCTGTAAGACACTTTTTCTTAAACATGGCATGTACTTAAAAATAGTAATATACACAGAACCTTTAACAAATATTGTGAGTTTTATTCCTTTGACATTTATACTTTATTCTCTATCTCCTGGGAATGACATCCCATTTTGAGGGTTGCCATTTTAAGAGAATTTTGGAAGATTGCTTTCTTAGGTGCCTGAAGTTGCTGATAGAATACAGACTGGCTGGGGAGAGCTGCAGCTGCAGGACATCCCAGGGAGGTCTGCCCCTACTCTGATGTCCAGGCTGGTCCCTTGTCATGGTCACAGTGTCAAGAACCGCAAACGTTAGAGAGGGAGGCAACCGTGGATCTCATGGTGTTCCCTGACTTCTAAGTTAGTTTTACATTAATTCATCTATCTATGCTTTCCATAACTATCTTACCTCAATTCTTTCAGATATAGACATGACATTTGATTGAAAGTTGGGACCCTTTTGTGCTCTGTTTACTTTGTAGAAACAACATACACACTAATTCTACTAGAAAGTTACCAAAGATATATTCCAGAATTGAAAAGGGGCTGAAACTAGATAATCGCTTTGTTTTCTTCCAAATTGATGATTACCATTTTCAGTCCACTGGAGGAGATTATGACCTTTAAAGACCACAAGAGAGACAGACCCAGTGACTGAGAAGAGACCCAATGTAAAGAGATGGTGAATCTGAGATATCTGACCTCTGAGATGAGAAGCAGAGTTGAGAGTAGAGACACACCTGAACTTATGGAGAATGTGATGAAGGTCATCAGATGGAGTGATAGCTCAGGACATAGAGAATCTCTGAGGAAGGTAGTGAGAAGGAGGAGACCACTGTAGCCAGGGCTTGGGAAGAGGAAGAGACTTCTGGGGAGCACTCTTCCAAGTTGCTGGTGGGAATAGTTCTAGAAAATAATTTAGCTCTTTATAGGAAAAATCCTGATATCGATTAGAAGCCAAAAACTCATTATGCTCCTTTTAAAGGCACTAAATTCTCTTTTAAGACCATATCTTAATATATTTTTTTTGTATTTTTTCAAAGTGAGAAGCAGGGAGGCAGTCAGACAGACTCCCACATGCACCCAACTGGGATCCACCTGGCATGCCCACCAGAGGGCGATGCTCTGCCCAGCTGGGCCCTTGCTCCATTGCATCTGGAGCCATTATAGTGCCTGAGGCAGAGGCCACGCAGCCGTCTTCAGCGCCTGGGCCAACTTTGCTCCAATGGAGCCTTGGCTGTAGGAAGGGAAGAGAGAGATAGAGAGAAAGGAAAAGGGGAAGGGTGGAGAAACTGATGGGAGCTTCTCCTGTGTGCCCTGGCTGGAAATCAAACCCAGGACTTCCACATGCCGGGCGGATGCTCTACTACTGAGCCAACCAGCCAGGGCAAAACCATATCTTAATTTAAAGGATAATGTAGAATGTAGTTCAAGATTTATATTGAAAATATTTTAATATTTATCATAGCAAAATATTAGGAAAAATTAAATGTCCAACAGTAGGGGAGACTTTTGTTCATCTCTTGAGAACTGAATATTATATAGCTATTCAAACTATTTATTCTCAAAAATTAATGAAATTAGAAAATGCACATGATGTAATGTTAAATTTAAAGAACAGAATATAAAATTTCTATATACAATGTTATCCCATTGTGAGTGCTTCTAATCTTGAAAATAATATTTTCCACGTTTAAAAAAATAAGTACATACTCCTTTTGTAAAAGTGGAAGGGAAACAAAAACAGAAGATCTTTTAACAACTGGCAGCCCAACCCCCCCCCCCCCAATAAGAGCCAAAACACAAAACTATAAGACCCAGATGAACACAGTATAAAGCAAGTCAGAGTGTGAAGAGGGTGTCAGGAGCACTGCCAACGCACATGTTGCTTGGCAGCGACGAGAAAATAGATAAAACACCATTGGCTCTATCAGAAAGGTCATGCTAAATTATAATAGCCAAGATTCACCGAGCATATATTATGTACCAGGCACTGGGTTAAACGTGATCTAATTTAGTCTTTACATAAATTTTATAAGAGAAATATTATTATTAGTCCTACTTTACCAATGAAGTAACTAAAGCACAGAGAAGTCAAATAATAGTCCCAAATCACACAGCATAGTAGATGTTCAGGATTCAAAGGCAGAATCTCACCCATTGTTTGTTGTTGCCTTGCTGCTTAGGAAGTTTGCTTCTGAAAGGGAGAAAACACTGAATGTTGGTTTGAAAAGGAAGGTCGCGTGAAAGGCGGTTTTTCTCCCTTTGTCATATTAGAACATTTGGATGTATTTAAAATCATTGGAAAAGGAAGCTGCCAAGAGGGAGAAATAAAAGAAGGGTGTTAGACAGGAAGAGTGTTTTCCTTTGTCTATGTCAGGGTGGCTGGGCTCAGAGCACAGGGACGGCTGACAGAAGGGACAGAGGCAGGTCAGCTCCTTTGAGACTATCCACAAGCAGCACCCCAGGACCACTCATGGCATTTGGGGAAGGGGCTAGATTGACTGGAAGTGGGGTCTTCTGAAACGTGAAAAATGAAGGCATTTAGTGAAAGCAAGTGTCAGGGGTAAAGCGTGCTGAGGGGGTCTGGAGGAGTAGCAGTAAGGAGTAAGCCCGGTGCTGAGGCCAGACTGCTGTGGGCACAGTTGTGGGCCAGGCCCACCGCATTGGTGGCCCGTCTCCAGGAGCAGTGGGAGTGACAGGAGGAGTCCAAGACCTGAGAGAGCCACCCTGAATGCTGGTGCTGGAGGGAGGTACCGGGAGGAGGCAGGAGAGTCTATGGTGGCCAGGGGAAGTTGACTTTGGGGGAGTAGGTTGTTGGGAGCAGTTTGTAATTAGAAGAGAAGAGAAATAAGGAGGTGATGATGATTAAGGAGGGAGCAGGGATGTGAACGTAGAGCTGGTACCCTTCCTGTTGTTAAAATACTTGGTGGTTGGAAACCCGAGTTGGGACAGCAAGATGAGGGTTTCTTGTGAGACAAGTGGAGGCGATTAACCCTGGGGATGATAACAGAGGGAGAACAAAGTCACTCCTGCACGGAGGCAGATAGTCTGAGTCATTCCTGCCGAAAGGTGGAGAGGGTGTGGAGAGTGGGCGGACCGGGCTGGGGGAAGAGCGCAGGGCTAGGCCAGTGGCGTGCTCATCAAGTGAGCCTTGGAGATGAGGAAGAAAGAGCTGGGGGGGGGGGTGGAGTTGGCACATGGGAACAAGAGAAGGGTGACCCCTCCTCCCTCTCCCCCGTTAGAATGGGAGAGGCCTCTGCCTCAAGATGCCCAGTAAATATACGCCCCAATATTAGCCCTAATATTAACTTTAAACCCATTTTATAGATGAGGAAATTGAGACCTAGATTAGGTACTTTGCTGAAGGATGCTCTGTTTGTACATGGTGGAGCAGGGATTAAACCCAGACACTTTAGTTCTAAAGCCCACAATGTTCCTAGTGTAAACCCTAGTGAAACCCCCACACGGGAGAGGTAGGAAGTATCCTCCACAGAGTGGTGGAAAAAAATAGACTGAGGTTCTTGAATGTAACTCCTGCTCCTGTCCCACCACAGAGACTCACCGAGGAGGGAGGGAGAATCCCAGTAGGCTTCATGGCCTCAGAGGTGAAGACTTGAAAAGGAAGGTCAAGTAGAGAAGGGCCATGGCTCTCCAAGGTGCGTCATGTCCTGTCAGTTACATTGACCTGATGCCTCCTTCTCAGGAGAGGCAAGTGACAGCATCAGAACCCAGCACTGTGGTGCTCACTCCCAGATCTGTGTGAGCTTACCACTGGGCTAGCTGGGAAAGCACTAGTGACCTAACTCTACGTATTGCTTCCTTGTTCTCTGGATGACTTGCAGAGTGCTGTGGGACCCCTCCCGCAGTCTATGAACAGAGCAGGGAGGGAGAATAGGAGCAGGGGAGATGAGGCACTCTTAGGGCATTTTAATACCTTGATTGTCTCTCTTACCATGCAGGGAAGAGCCCTCAAAAACAGAGCCACCAAACGATGTCTGGAGGTAAAGAAGAGCAATTTAGGTTTCTACATGCCTGTGCTGCAGACCTGTACCGCACAGGCGTGGTCAGTCCAGCATACCGTCCGAAACTGGGGGTCCAACTGACACCAGTGATCCTTGGAGCCTAGATTGGGATACCAATTCTTGTCACTGAATGGCTTCTGCTCCCAATGCTGATCAGAGTGGAAGAGGGTGAGAGAGAAAATGTGCGTGTGTGTGTTTACCGTGACTTTAGCCTGTGACCCACAGAGTGTAGGGAGGTCTGTGCATGTGTCCGGGAGACCTGGCTGGGGAGAAGTTAGGAAACTACAACGCCTCACCCCCAGCTTCCCTTGGAAAGTCGTGATATAGATCAAATGCCATTCTTGGAAACTCCTTGAAATAGCCACCATCATCTGGCTTTCATGTAGGGGAGAGAACTAGGAGACTTCTCCCAACACTGTTTATGACAGAGACAGAGAGAGACAGAGAGAGGGACAGATAGGAACAGACAGACAGGAAGGGAGAGAGATGAGAAGCATCACTCTCCTGTGACACCTTAGTTGTTCACTGGTTGCTTTCTCATATGTGCCTTGACCAGGGCGCTACAGCAGAACGAGTGACTCCTTGCTCAAGCCAGTAACATTGGGCTCAAAATGCTGAGCCTTGCTCAAACCAGATGAGTCTACACTCAAGCTGGTGACCTTGGAGTTTTGAACCTGGGACCTCCGCATTCCAGTCTGACGTTCTATCCACTGTGCCACCGCCTGGTCAGGCTCCCGACACTGTTTAATCTTCATTCCTGACAACGACTCTCACCCTCTGTCCCACACCTCCTCCCAGCTCATCTGCTCAGAGACCCCACACCCCCTTGGCTCTGCCACATTGGAGAGGCCTGGTTAGATGCCCTCAATTCTCAAAAGGCATGTTCCTGCTCATCCTCTCTCTTTTCTGAGCTGTCCCGAAAGGTACAACAAATAGACTAGTAATCTTAAAAATTCCTCCAGTTATCCACTCACAGCTGTCTTACTGGGGCTACCCAACCTGTCCCATATCAACTAGGCTTCAGAGGCTGAGAATAGGAGAGAAGGTACTTCAGCTAAAGAGCTCTGTGCAGTGCAGAGAGAGTGGGAGAAACAGCCAAGCTATTTGAATCTTCCTCTAAGTAGTATGTAATATTGAATGGATTTAATTACTCATTGTCTTGTACAATCCCAGGATATTATGGAGAAAATGAGGCTTGACACAGAGGGGTGTCACTTATTGGGACACAAAGGAGGAATTGTAGGAAAGCTTGAAACCAGACTCCTTACTGCTGTCCACTGGGTACGCCCTTTCCCTAGCTGGAGCGGTGGGAAGGCATGCCCAGGGTAGCTGAGCTTCTTTGAACCAATATAGAGTGATTTCCAGTGTGAAAAAGAAAAATGGCATTTATAGTCTGTATCTTTTAGGTAAGAAATAAGGGGAGAAATATACCAGCATTGGTTTATTTATGCAAAATTAAAGATAAACCAAAAATTGATGAGATTGGTTGTTGATGGGTGATAGTTGGGAAAAGGGTGGAAAGGACTGGAGACAGAAACAGGACAGAGGGCTGCGTGTGTGTGTGTGAGTGTGTGTGTGTGTGTGCGTGAGTGTGTGTGTGTGCGTGAGTGTGTGCGTGCGTGTGTGTGTATGCGCGCGTGTGTGTGTAATGACGCTTCTCAGACTATACATATTTTTCTATAATTTAGACTTTTAGAACCATGTTATATTTCATATGCTCAAACATAAGTAGATAAAACCAGCAAGGACAGAAGAAAATACAAGCCAACCTGTGTACCTAGCTATATTTCTCTCCCTTCAGTGAATACACACTCACTCTAAACACACTCAGCATCAGCCTCCAGATCTTGGTTTCTAAATATTTTTCTGTAAAAGGAATTAGGACACCTCGGAGAAATCACTAATTTTAGGGTTGGGGTCAGGGACATTTTCTTATAGTTTTAAAATAAGAAACTACTCAGAGAATGATGGAGGCATGTCATAATTTATAGCAGCTAGGTTCAAGGGATTCCCACTGGCCAAATCTTGAACAAATGAGGCATTAAAGTTAAAAGTGATTTTTATAGATTATAAGCCATACAATGAACAAGAATCCACACAAGTTCATACAAATAAATCCATGGATGGATGGATGGATGGATGGATGAATAAATAAGGAGAAAGAAAAGCTCTTCTTTATGGCAGAATGCCAACTAAAACTTGTAGGAAGAATTATGGATTTAGAAAGTTATTTGGAAAAAAAAGAAGAAAAAAAGAAAATTATTTGGTTGTTTTGAGCAAAGGCAACTTTAACCACAGGTGTGAGAGAAACTTCTCCCCTCCCTTAACTACCTAGAAGAACTTGAATCAGGGGCTTTACCCATAATAAGCTATTATCAGAAATAACTGCTTTTGACCAATCTAATCTATAGGGCAGGGAAAACTTCTGTCACTACTCATCTGTTCTTCTTATCATCCTGCAATGACCCTTTGAAGCCCCCAAGGCACCTTACCTCATTGGTAGCTGTAGCTCAGAAATGTCTCAGATACCCATGTTCCTTTTCTGTCTCTGAACCTCCTCTGCAGGTGGGTCTCTGACTCTCTCATGTATGCGGGGTCCCCATTCAAATGCAGGTATTACATTTGGTTATTTTCTCTTGTTAAAAAAAAGTTATCTGGTAACCCACATAGTTAAAGTTGTTTCAGACAAGAATAATCAAGTAATGGATGTAAACTAATGGTAATTTCGTGGTGGGGAAACCCGGCAGTCTCCATCTTAACTAAGTGATCAATGTTAACATCACTGGTTACTGATCAAATGGATATCATGTGCCTCCTGATTTGATTTGCCCTGAAGAATACAACATTGCTTCTATGGTATTCCTGGCCAAAATACAGAACTTGAATCTACAATTTTTGAGGTTACATCAATTAAACCAACATTGAGAGACATTCTTGAAAATTACTGGTCTGTATGCTTAACAAATGTCAAAGTCAGAAAAGACAGAGAAAGCCTGGGGCACTGCCCCAGAATAAAGGGGACTGAAGAGACGTGACAACTAAATGTCTTGTGTGATCCTGGGTTGGAGTCTGGGCCTAAGGAGAAATGATTTTTTTCTTTGGTTATAAAGAACAGCAGTGGGCAGCTGGTATAATTTGAATAGGCTTGTTGATTAGGTAATAGCCCTGTATCCATGTTATTTTCCTGATTTTGATCATCAAACTCTGGCTATATGAGAATGCCCTTGATTTTATGAAATACTCACCAGAAAGTGAGTTGGGGGCATTATCTCTGCAAATATATATATATATATATATATATATATATATATATATATATACACACACACACACACATATATATACACATATATATAATATATATAGAATGATGGATGGATGGATGGATGGATGGACAAATGGACAGATGGATGACAAACAAACAGATGGAGCAGAAAATAATAAAACAAATGCAGTAAAGTGACTCTGGATGAAAGGAAAAGATATATAAGAATTCTCTGTACTATGCAACTTTTCTGTAAGGCTAAAATTATTACAAAATAAAAAGACTTAAAGCACACTCAAACAAAAAATGTCTGTGTAGATCTACATTAAATGTCTCCTCTTGCTAAACCACATCTATAAGCCATGCTGCTTAATCGAACTCTGATGTTCCCTATTCTCTCAGGTTCTCTCACACACACAGTCTGGATGGCAAACAGTGACTCAGGCTCCCCCACTTTCCCAGAGGTCCTCAGCTTCCTCCAGCAGCTCTGATGTGTGGGGCGTCCTGCTAGTTAAGACAAAGACGGTATCGACTTGATTCTTTGGCTTTGAAATCGCTTATATACTTGTCCAAAGTTCTACATAAAATTCTTCTCTACTCACTATCTGCTATCAGCCTTCATTGGTCAGAAAAACCAGGAACTGCATTATTCCATACGTAGGTGGGACATAAAAGTGAAACTAAGAGACATTGATAAGAGTGTGGTGGTTACGGGGGGGGGGGGGGGGGGGGGGGGGTGGGGAAGGGAGAGGGAAAGGGGGAGGGGGAGGGGCACAAAGAAAACTAGATAGAAGGTGACAGAGGACAATCTGACTTTGGGTGGTGGGTATGCAACATAATTGAACGACAAGATAACCTGGACTTGTTATCTTTGAATATATGTATCCTGATTTATTGATGTCACCCCATTAAAAAAATAAAATTATTAAAAAAAAAAAAAAAGAACATTGTGAAGGTCATCTCGGTAATGATTTTTTTTTCTTTTTTAATTTTCCATTGATTTGAGAGAAAGAGAGAGAGAAGCACCAACTCTTTGTTCTACTTAGTTGTTCCATTTAGTTGTGTACTCATTGGTTGCTTCTCATACATTCCCTGACCAGGGACTGAACCCGCAACCTCGGCGTGCCAAGGCTCAGTGACCATCTTTAGTCCAGTTAAGGGACCTTGGTAAATAAGTTCACTTTTCACTGATTCCTCTCTCTCCAATTTTTGGGAATGTTGGAGCTCTACTATAAGTTAAAGTTACTTTATAAACAGCAGAAATACCACAGGGTGGTATACAAACCATCAAACAACCCCAACAGAGAAGGAATTCTGTGTTTGCCCATGAATTGGGTCTTTGGAGCTGTGGTCTGCCTGTTTCCTTCCACTGCTCTGACAGTGAGTCCCCGGGGTGTCTCATGATGTCCATTTCTCTCCCATCCACACTGTCTCTGGGTTTCCTGATGGCCATCCCTGATTGACACCTCATGGGGCCATGTGGAGAAGCCATGCCTACAAGCATCCTAAAGGAACCACATTTCACTGTTACCAAATGCTCCTCTCTGCCCTACAGTGGCAGGCATGCCATCTGTCCAAAACGAAAGGTACAAACCAGCTGTGTTTGGGCCCCTCACGTTCCCACAGAAACCCCAGGGACACAGCTTGAATTTTCCCCTGTCTCTATTGCAGCTGCTTCTTCTTAGGGTTCTGGCCCCCTGACTGGGTTGGCCCTCTCCTCCAGGCCTGAAGCATTGTCTACGCCAGGTGTGACAACCCAGTGCTTTCTTTAGAGCAAACAACTGCCTTATTTGTGCAAAACCTAAGAAAAAAAGGGCCAAGACCTGTCATGACAAACTGAGATTCTAGCAGTTTTAACGTTAGTCTTCTAGAGGATCCTTTTATTTTACTTGTTATCTATTTTTACCACAGGAGATGTGCTTTTAGCTAACTTTTCAATTTTAAGAAAATTTGCAAAGTGTTTTTATAGAGATTAAGTGAAATAGAGTTAGGACAGTAATGTCATAGTGAGTGATTATCGCAAGAACTGGTGGATAAAATCAACTTCACATGACTTAAAGTTTTAATTTTAACAAACACAGTTTTTTCCCTCAAACTTTTTGACAAATGTGGTTTCAAGACCCAAACTTGTCTCAAGATTACAAGTCTACTACCCTTGGAATGATAAAAACCAAATTTCTCAATATTATCAGAAAGCTGCTTGGCCACCTTAATGAAAAGACCAAGGCACAAACTCAAGTTTATCAGAACAAGATAAGAAATAGGTTCAGTTTTAACTTCCTTGTCTCTCTAACAGATCCCATGGCCAGGTCAGGACTTGTCTTGTTCAAGCACCTTGTGGCCCATCTTTTTTTTTTTTTTTTTTTTTTTTTTTTTTTGTGACAGAGAGAGGGACAGATAAGGACAGACAGGAAGGGAGAGAGATGAGAAACATCAATTCTTCGTTGTGGTTCCTTAGTTGTTCATTGATTGCTTTCTCATATGTGCCTTGACTGGGGGGCTACAGCAGAGTGAGTGACCCCTTGCTCAAGCCAGTGACCTTGGGCTCAAGCCAACAACCATAGGGCCATAGGGTCATGTCCGTGATCCCATGCTCAAGCCAGTGACCCTGTGCTCAAGCTTGTGAGCCCCCACTCAAGCCAGATGACCCCATGCTCAAGGCGGCGATCTTGGGGTTTCAAACCTGGGTTCTCCGATTCCCAGTCCGATGCTCTATCCACCGTGCCACCACTTGCTCAGGCTCATCTTTCATTCTTTAAGGTTCTTCATTAACTGCAAAATGAGTCTGGGGGCTTCTGCTCACAATACATTTTCTGACCAAGGCGAACTTGAAGCAGATGGGCTGTGCTCTCTGAGGTCCTGGCGAGTTATCCTGGAACCAGCTGCAGTCCCCAGTCCCAGCTCCCACAAGCCCCCTATTTTCCATTCCAGACAGCCTGCTGTTGGGCCTTCTCTACTGGACTTGCAGCCCATCGAGTATTTCCGCAGGAAGATTCTTTCCCAGCATTGTTCGGGAAATTTCTGTGTTTTTCCAATTCCAAATTCTAAGAAAAACCCATTGAAAAATTAAAAAAAGAGAAAGGAGCTCTAATTCTTCTGCGTGAGTTCAAGTTTTGCAAGTAACACAGAGATGTTACTGGTTTAAAGGGACCCATTGAAGTCCAGTGGAATTCAAGAGCAGGAAACATGGACAGAGTTCAAGGTAAAGGATGACAGTTTTGGAAACCAGGATAGGTGCACACAGGAAAAAAAAATCAGTCAAGATCTAATCAGTTGGTCATACATATAGCAGTTCCACGTTGTGTGTGTTTGTGACCTACCACTTGTTTCTCATGGTGAAAAATTGTTGCAAATAAAAGATACATATTAATAAGTTTTATGCATAATGTATTTAATACAAATGTCACAAATATCCTAGGAATAACAAGTTTGGAAGCAAAATATGTCCTGAAATTGGCAGTTTCAACATGTGATTCTGACTAGTGCTGTTAGCCCAGTGAAGGTCTTACTAGGAGGTCTGAATGCTACGTACGTTATTTGACTCGTCCATAGTAATGTTTGCTGATGTTGTCTATGTTTGAATATTTGTTATATTGAAGTTAAACTTTCGCAAATGTTACTAAACTTAGTATTGATTTATTAAGCAAATTTTTAGAGATCCATAATAATGAATAAAGAGTATAATTAATTTAAAAAATACATAAAGAATAACTTATGCTTTGGGGACTTCCTGAAAATTCCTGGGAGTTCTCCTTTTTTGTTCCGCTGGGAAACTGCTTGGAATACTACCTTAACATTGTCAAAGCCTATTGGGTGGTGAGGAATTGGCTGAAACCTAGTCCTCAATTTATTGCTCTGGGTTCTCCATTGGACAATCAATCAAACAGGCTTCTTTTATAAAAAAAATGTGTCCTTTTTCTGCTAAGTGTTTTTTTTTTTTCAAACCACTATACAGGGTTTGATTAACGTCTAAAAAGCTGTCCATATTTAATGTATACGACTCAATGACTTTGGGGATAAGAATAGAGTAATGAAACCATCCCCACCATCAAGGCCATAAACATATTCATCACCTTTCAAAGATTCCTCTTGCCCCCCTTTATTATTGTTGTTGTTATTATTAGTAGTAGCAGTAGTAATAGTATGTGTGTATGTGTGTGGTTAGCATAGTTACTGTAAGATTTACTCTCAGAAAAGTTTTCAGAATACAAAACAGTATTTTTCAGCTATCAGCATTATGCTGTGTGGGAGATGCCCAGACCTTATTCATCCTACATAACTCAAACTTTGTGCCTTTGACTATTGCCTCCCTATTTCGCCCTTCCCTGACCCCTGGCAAACACCAGTCTACTCTGTCTCTGTGACGTTGACTATTTTTAGATTCCACATATAAATGAGATCATACAGTATTTGTCTTTCTGTGTCTGGCTTATTTCACTTAGCATAATGTCTTCCAGGTCCATTGATGTTGTTGCAAATTTTCCACATGTTTTTATTTATTTTATATTTTTTCATTTATTGATCTAAAATTCCTTTATTTGGCCTTCATTCTTGAAAAATACTTTCTTCTTCTTCTTCTTCTTCTTCTTCTTCTTCTTCTTCTTCTTCTTCTTCTTCTACCAAATGTTTTTAAATTTCTTTCACAAAGTAGTTTCCCAGCGGTCTCTTCTCCTTGTGTCTGTGTGGACCTGTGCTGGGGTTGGCCCTGAGAACTCTGCCTGGGTGGCCCACAGCCTGGACACAGAGTCTGTGGGCTCCTACTAAGCACATGGTTCTAGTTACTAACAGTCTTCCACGATTAGTTCTCAGTGACTTTTTAATCTTCATGAGCTTCTTTCCAGGACAAGAGAGTTCTCCAGAAGATAGAGTTCACGGAAGTGAAGTGGAATAACCTGCCCTTTTCCTGTGTCCTCTAACCGCTGCTGGTGGTGAGAGGGGGGGGAATGGGTTACAGTAACAATGGCAACAAAAGCAATTGTGAGTAGCACAGCGCTCTAGCATCACAGAGCATGGGGGCCTTTTCTCCCCCACCCCACCCCTCGAGTGCTGCGCTAGCCCTGCTGTGGACCCTGTACTGCGGCTGGAATCTTTCCTCACAAACTGGGAGAGGGTTCAGGAGGGGGTCACAGATTCCCTGGTGCAGAAGCTCCGGGCACAGACACTTGGCTTTCGCAGCCTTGGGCCCTGATGCTCTGGTGAGGGCTTCTCTCTCGCAGGCAGAGCCGGCTGCTGCTCTGGGCACTGGCTGCCTGCCCGGCCTCGCCTGGCTCCCCTGGGCTCAGGGAACAGGGGAGACAGACTGAGGGATAGAGAAGCACTGCTTGGGGACAATACCGGGGTGACTGCCAAAGCAGTTTGGGCGCTGGAGGATGCTGTGGATGGGCGTGGCTGCATGGGGCCCAGCGTGCCCCAGGACACTCTCAGCAAGGGCAGCAGAGTGTGCTGGTGACAAGTGACAGGTGACGGGAGGAGTGGGGTGAAACTGCCTATTCTTGCCACCAAGAGCTGCTGCAGGAAGCTGCAGTGATGCTGGGTGGCCCTCTGGGAACTCTGGCCATGGCAGGTGATGACTCTGTGAAAATGTCGATAGCTGAGCTGGGATGGGCCAGGCAGGGACAGCTGAGAGAGCCGGGAAGAGGCCTCTGTCTGAGGCTGCCCGGTGCTTATCCCCTCCCTGCAGGGGGGCATGGCTTCCTCGCACCCTCAGATGATAAGATGTTAGGACCTTTCCTCCTGGGATTAACTCAGCGCCCATGTAGCAGGCCCTGGTGCCTGTTGATCCATGAGCTAACCTGCTCTTGTGCATCCATCTTTCTGTTCAGTCAGGAGAGAACAACAGGGGGTCTTGACTCACAAACACTGTGCCCAATGGATCCTTGATCACAGATAGCAGTTTTCCATAGAGAATTCTTCTTCAGGTCCTACCCCAACCTACAAAAACTGGAGAAGAGCTCTGTAAAGAGTAAGGTTCCTACCTATGGAACTCACCTTTGTTCTCTAAAGCCTTTGGGAGCAGGGAAGACTTCTTAAGACCCTGACAGGAAACATCTCTAAGAACTGATGGCATCTCTTCTACTTTACCCCTACCAGTATGAACTCCTTGTAGCCAAGTTCTGAGTGTGTGTGTGTGTGTGTGTGTGTGTGTGTGTGTGTGTGAGAGAGAGAGAGAGAGAGAGAGAGAGAGTTCTATCTGTTTTTGCCCTCCAGAGCTGGTGTCGCCCAGAACTGCTTTCCAAGTGAGAACCAGTGGCCAACACAGAAGACCCATGGCCATCTTGTGCTTTTCCAAACATCAGTTTATTTGCAGAGGCATTTAGAAAAACAAAAGCAGTCCAGAATCCGGTCTATCCAGAAGACAAGAAAGGGAGGTTGTTAAGGGAACAGCCAAGCCCTCCCCCCCCCCTCCGGGGACGGGGAGAGGCTGGCTGTGGTGGGGTTGGGCCTCTTTGGGCAAAGAGACCAGTTGGCTGGTCACTCCCTGGGCGCAATAGGGGAGAATAAACAGGCAAGTGTTCTGAAGCCCAGCTAGCCCTGGCCCAAGGCTGGAGCAGTCTGGCAAGCCCAGGGCTGGAGAGACTTCATGTCCACATGGTTTCAGTAAGTGCCCCAGCTGAGTTCTTTGCCAGCACTCCTGTCTGTCTTCGCCCCATCCTTCGGTCCTTCTGGCTCCAGTAGAGATCAACGGTTCCCGTTCTTCTTGGCCAAAGGCCTCAGAGAGAGGCATTTGTACGCACCTTTTCATTTTGGGGCTCCTGGTTACTGGAATTTGAAAGCCTGGCTGTGAACACTTATTCCAGGCCAACTGTTGGCACCCATGTTATAACAAGGATCCACTTCTCCCTCTCACAACCCTCCTTCAAGTCAAATATGGAAAAACTCCATTTGGCAGTTCTTTTCCCTGGAATAGCAACAAGAAGAGACAAATATCCCATTTTAAGAAAGAAAACGTTGGACTGAATCAGGGACTCTCTTATAATGTTATTTTAATAAGTAATACCTTCAACCCTGTCACCACCCTCCTGTTATTTATGATTATAAATGGGCCTCTAGACTGAGGATACAAGTCAGTTCTAAAGCCACCATTGAGATTTTAAAAACACAGTGTATTAAAAACACACACACACACACACACACACACACACACATTAAATTCATGAGTCAGAGAACAGAAAATTCTAGGTAAATAAGCTCCCCACAGGGGTGACTCTGGGGACACAGCTCTGCTTACCTTGAGACTGGGTGTTTCCTCTCCAGTCTGGAGGGGACCTTGTAATGCAGTGTTTTTCTTAAGGAGAGTGCATGTCCTCACAGAAGGGACACCCTGTTTCCTCTCTTTCAGACACATTCCCTTGCTTCCTCCTGCAGAGCTCAGAGAAAAAGGACCATTTGAAGCCCTTTCTGTAGTTGCCTTTGAGACTTTGTAGCTGCTGAATGCATGGCCTAGATACACCAAGTTATGCAAACTTGGTTTTTCCAATTTTATGTTTTTCGCCCAATTTGTATCCTTCTCACCTTCAGTCCTAGCTTTCATCTCTACTCATCTGACACTTGGTCAAATCAACTTGAATGATGCCGAAGAGGAAGCAGGACCACTGGGAATAAAGGACAGGTGAACAGGGGTGAGTGAAGACGTTTCTCAGTTCACTCCTCAGGCTTTGAAGGCTTCCCAACAAGGTGGGATTGGAAGAGATGAGTGAGGAGAAGTAGACTCTCCCTGTTCAAGAGGCTTGAGACCGTCCCAAGGAATGTGGCCACGAGGGAACAGATATGTCGAACTGGGAGAAAAGAGAGCCACCAATAAATTTGCCGGAATGGAATGGAAGGACAAGGAAGAGATGAGGGCAAGCCCTGGGGGAGAGATGGTGCTGGGCCTACAAGGCACACAGCAACCAGCAATAATGTCTCCTGTGGTGCTGTCTCCCTAAGGAGTGCATAGAGAAATGAATGAATGAATAATAGTTATGTTTTAGCTTTCATTGTAAACACTTCCAAACACATACAGGCAAAAATAATAAACAAATAACATGCATGACCTTATCACTTGGAGGAAATAATTATAAGTTTCTCTTTACTTTCTTATTGTCTTTATTTTTCTTTGAATCTGTGTGCCTGACTATATTTATACATTTAATAAAATTAGGACCATACTTTATGTATACCTGTAGCTTCATTTTTTAATGTAATATTTTATATAGAAATCCAGCATTTTTCACTAGTCCTTTATTTATGGGTTTAGAGAAGCCACCTGCCAAAGGACAGAGTTTTTAGAACAGATTTGGCGTTGGCGGGTCTCTTTCAGGCACAGGTGCAGCAGAGCACTCAGCTTCCCCGCCTTGCACAGGGGCCGCTGTTCTGAGAAGGAAGAAGGCAGAGGGAGGGAGGCTGGAAATAAGAGTCGTGCTCTCCCTGGTGCGGTGGCTGGAGGCCCGAGAGGCTGACGCTGCTGTGTCGTGATGGGGTTAGACCTTCCCGGTTGACTGCAAAGGGATGTACCCCGCTAAGAGGATGCCCACTCAGTTATCATTCATTGAGAACCATCTGCTCTGCGCTGGCATTGGGGGCTGTGCCAGAATGGTCATTCACTCACCAGTCTAACAAAATAGGTGTTGTCATCCATACTTTCCATATAAGGAAACTGAAACTCTTGAGATTAATTGACCAATTCATGGTCACACAACTGGCAGATGACTGTGTGAGGACTACAACTTAGATTTCCAAGAGTTAGAAAAATAGAAAACTATAGGCTTTAATATAAACAAAAAACATGAATTTGAATCATGTTTGTTAAAACACAACTTTCTTTGAGACTATAAAAGTGATAAATATTTTTTTAAGAAAAATTGTCACTAGATAACCTGGACATGTTTTCTTTGAATATATGTACCCTGATTTATTAATGTCACCCCATTAAAATTAATAAAAATTTTAAAAAAAAGAAAGAAAAATTGTCACTAATCTCTTTTCTCCAGTACCTTAATTTGGGAAGTCTCTGCATATCTGATTTGCCCCGTCACCATTTTATATTAATTCATTCAACACACATTTATTTTTCAATGACCATGTATTAGTCACTGTTTAAGGGGACTTAAAAAAATTGGATGATTTAGTCCCCCTCTTCAAGAAGTAGAGAGTACAATGGAATTGGGTAGCCACATACACACTGTGGCACTTGTAGTGATTACTGCTGTGAAGATCTGAATTGGGCTGAGGAAATGCCAGTGTGGTGGGAGGAGGATTAAACCTGGCTGGCTGGAGCCAAAGAAGACTTCAAACCGAAGGTGGGGCTGCCCTGTGGTGGTTCAGTGGACAAAGCATCCACCTGGAATGCTGAAGTTGCCGGTTCCAAGCCCTGGGCTTGCCGGGTCAAGGCAGATATGACAAGCAATCAATGAACAACTAAAGTAAAGTAACTATGAGTTGCTGTTTCTTACTCCACCCCCTCTCCTTTCTCTGTAAAATCAATAAATAAAATCTTTAAAATAAAACAAACAAACAAAAAACTGAAGGTGGATTTTCCTCTCTGAGCCATGGTCACTTCACCTGTTAAACACAGGAATTGGACAAGAGCAATTTCTGGCTTGAGCATTCTGCAATTCTCATTCCCCTGTCTTACACAGGTTTGTCACCAAGGGCAGGTTTTTCTGCATGTATGGAACTACATGTGTGTTACATATGTGTTCCCTGGGCAGCCTGATCCAGAGCTCACATTGCACAGCTGCCTTCACAGCCCCCTTTACTGCAGTGTGGCAGGTGGCTCCCATGGGCACATTTCCCTGTGCTTGTGTTTGCCCGGGAGAGATCTGCTCAGCTACTGCTTCCAGTTCTTTTTCCTTCCTAATATTAGTTCTCTCCCTCCTTCAATGGTTTCTAGAGTCTTTTAGAGGCAGGTCATCGTCTGATCCAACCCTTCCTGCCCCAAAATCCCCTGGAAGGATAGACTCCAAGGTCAGAACTTGTTCCTATTCAGTCCTGTATCTTTCCAGATCTTAGCATAGAGCTTTGTGTATAGAGATATCAATTCATGTGGAAGAACAAACAGAGTTTTCTCTTTTGGAAATTCTTTGCATGGGTTTAAAAGTGCCTGTATTTTTCTTCTCTCAAATTACCACAAATAGTAGCTAAAAACCACATAAATGCATTATCTTACAGCTGGGAAGTCAGAGGCCTGAAATGGCTCTCAGTGGGCTAAAATTAAGGTGTTGGCAGGGATGCGTTTCTTTCTTGAAGTTCTACGAGGAAAATCGTGCTTTTATGTTTGTTTCTTTTTCTACTTTTGCCTTTTTCAGCTTCTAGAGGCTGCTGTATTCCTGAGCTTCAAAGTTGGTGGTGGCTGGTCAAACCCCTGTCACCTCATATCACACCACCACTGACTGTTCTGCCTCCCTCTTCCTTCTTTTAAAAACACCTGTGAGTCCA
Source organism: Saccopteryx leptura (assembly GCF_036850995.1). NCBI lineage: Eukaryota > Metazoa > Chordata > Mammalia > Chiroptera > Emballonuridae > Saccopteryx > Saccopteryx leptura. Next base: position 116,189,511 of record NC_089504.1, read on the forward strand.
GGAGCCCATCTGGACACTCCAGGATCACCTCTTGATCTTAAGGTCAGCTGGTCAGCCACCTTAATTCTACATTGCCATGTAACATAGCATAGTTGCAAGTCACAAGGATTAGGATGTAAACACCTTTGGGGGGACCATTATTCTGCCTACTATGGTGCCAAGTGACTTTTCTCCAGGACTCCGTTTATTCAGTTATCTACCCATACCCTCAGCTAACATTTGTTGAGCTCTTACTGTGTTGTATGTGCTATTCTGGGTGTTGGAAAATCAGAGACGTGCAATACGCAGTCTGGTAAGAAGCTGAATAAACAATTGCAGTACAGTCTGGCCACCATGATAGTTGATGTGCAAAGGGAACTGTGGGGTATGGAGGAGCACCAACCCTAGACTGGAGAAAGAGATGGCCCATGACCTGAGCTCTAAAGAGGCAGAGACTAAGAATGGGGGCATGCAGAGGGCATAGCATTTGCAAAGACCTGGGCAGCATGGTATGCTCTGGAGTTGAGATGATCTAGATTGCAGGAGCATAAGCCACTTTCCCCACACTCTGCCCACACTGTTCTTAAGAAAGAGAGTTGAAACTGAAAAGGTAAGAGTGGGTAGAGTATGGTGGACCTTGTGTTCAGATAAAAAGCTGAACTTTATGATGTTGATGTCAACACTGGGAAGCGACTGAAGAATTTCAAACAGAGGAGTGATGGTGGGCTGATTTGCTGGCTATGCAAAATGACTTTCCAAACATTCTTCCTTGATTGCTTAAGACTTTCTCCCTCCCAAGGGCCACACATGGTCTACCTTTTGCTAGCGTGAGCACAGCAGAGCCGTTTTCTACCCTTGTTGCTGAGTTGGCAAAGGATGTTTTGAGGTTTGCAAAGGTGACCTTGCAATATCTCTTCCTGTATTCTGCCCAGGACTTGGCCCTGATTACCTCCCTGATTTCAGTCTCGTTTTCCCCAGAGCCATCTTAATTAAGGTCCTAATTAGGACAGCACCAATGAACTATAAGTGCATTTGTATAAAACAGTTGCTTGTCTCTGATTCCTTCTTTGAAGTTAGTAATATAAGCGATTACAAAGCAGCTGTGGCGTAGTGGCTAAAGCATTGATTTTTAGTCAGAAAACCGGTCCAAGATTTCCACCTTGGCCATTTAATAGTCATTTGAACTTGGGGAAGCCACATACATTTGTTGAGTCTCAATTTTATAATCTGTAAAATGTGGGACATATTAGTCAGGGTAAGTTAACTGCTGTAACCAAAATTTTAGTAGTTTAACACAATAAAAATTAATATCTTACTCATACTATAGTTCAACACCAGTGTTCCTGAGCTGGTGGCTCTTCTGCATAGCTCTGCTCCTACCTGTGGCTCAGAGATTCAGGTTCCCCTGTCTTGTGGCCTCCCTCACACCCCCTCAGAGTCCTCCCCAATTGACCAAAAGATGGGGAAGGGTGAGAAATTCTTAAGGTTAGTGTAATTTAATGGGCCAGGACAGGAAGTAATCCATATCCCTTTGACCCACATTTCACTGGGCAAAACCCAGTCACGTGACTTCACCCAATTAATGGCAACAGAAACTAGGAAATGTAGTCCACGTGTGTGTTCAGGATGAAAGAAAATGGTTTACAGAACATCTGGCCAGTCTTTCTGACTGACTATAAGGGTAAAGTTGTTTCTAGAATTCAATTAAGCAAGTGCTGGTGCTGACACCAGTATCCTGTACACAGTAAATGTTGAATGTGGTTTGTGCATCACAAAGAATGCCTCAGAGAACACACAACAAATGCATCAGGAAGTGTAATTTGTGGGTTGAGAGAGCAGTCCTCTTTCATAGATTCTTTTAGAGTATATCAGGGAACAGTATTCAGGAAGAAATAGCCCATTAGTATCAATAAAAGAATACTGCAAAAGAAAATAATCCATTAGCCCCAGCACCTTAGGAAAGAGCTCTTAGTCTGACAGAGGGAGCGCCCCTTCCTGGCTCTGCTACCAGGGCCCTAGCCTTCCAACTCTTCCTTTGATGCCTCTTTTTCTACTAACAGTACCCCTCCCCCCAACCCCCAACTCACACACGAAAACTCCCCTCGCTGAGATTATAATGGGAGCTCCATCGAGGAGGATAACGGGGGAGTGGTGGATTGAATCAGACAAGATGATTTAGAGGAATAAATAAGTAAATGTAAGTCATCTAGAGGAGAATTAAATGAAATTTGGCCTGAGAAAGGTCAGAACTAATTCAAGCTTGTGCAACTGAGTATGCAAATCAATGAAACAAAGTAGAGGGACCACTAATACAAATGTTTTGTAATGAAATAAGACTTTGTTTACTCCAAATCTAGGCCCCTTGTGCCTTTTCCAATCTACCGTGCGTTCCCTGTTTTTTTCTCCCCTTCTCGATGCTGCCATCTGAATTAGGAATGGAAGAAATTCCATCTTCCTTCCTGCATATTTTGGGAATGATGATTTTATTAGAGCAAGTTTTAATTTTTTTTCCCAAAGACATAATGAGAAGATTATTTCTTCTGCCTTTCACCAGTTTGCCCTACCTTGGAAAAAAACATCAGGAAGAGACTATTAACTGACGTATGCTGCTTTTAGAGCCGTGCCGGCGGATAGATACGTCTCCATTAAGCATCCAGTTGTTGAGAGCAGCAGTCGGCTCAGTAATGAACTCTGTGATCTGCGGGCTGGGGGCTGGCTGGGAGGGGGCTCTAATGGTGGCTGGGAAAGCAAGTCCCTCTCTGAAGATGTCCAAGAATGGGTCCTTAGAGAAGAGGACTGGGGGACAAGCTGCAGAGAATGATGAATGGGGGTCACTTGAAAGAAAAGGTATGGCAAGTTAAGAAGAAATAATGATTGTGGCTCAGGGCTCAGAGCTTTTATTCAGCCTGAGCTACTGCTCTGCTTGGGGGAGAGAGGGCTGCAGGCTTCTTTGGCTTCCAGCTCCCGAGTGGGGACATGAAAATGAAGAGGGCCTGGTTTGGGTGAGTGGGAGGATGGGAAGCGAGGGGCTAGCCCAGGAGCTAGAGGAAAGCGGAGGGGGAAGAGTTGAAAGAGCTCAACAGGCAAGTGCAGAAAACCCAGGACTCAGAATGCCCATTCTGGAGCCCTCTGAAGGAAGCTGTCCTTGTTTCAGAAAGGAGAGTGATTAGGACCAATGCATAGCCATCTTCACTGACGGCTATGCCCTTCCCTTCGACTAGTTCGGCTTTTCCTCAGCGTGAATCTCCTTATGGAAAGGGTTTGCTTAACAACTGTTAAAGACCTGGGCTTGAATTCCAACTCTACCAGTTTTAGTTAGGTGAACTTGGGGAAGTTTGTTAACCCCTCAGCTTCAGAGGACAGTGAGGATTAAAACAATTAAAACAAAATGTCTGTGAAATGGCAATGTCTGGTACTTAAGCCATCATTTGTCAAAAGCTGACTGATACCTTAACAATGCTTAGTGTGACCCAGGAGAGGACTGGCAATTTGGGAAGGCAGCCCAGACAGTGTGACAGAACAGTTCTCATACAAACAAAAATCTGGAAGGCCTGTTCTGTGGCATTTGCCCCCATCTGGAGTCAGACCTGGGGGTAGTCGCAGTGCCACTGCTGGCGAGCGATGGAGACTGCCGGCAGCGTGAGTGCCAGTCAGCCTCTCAGGACTGAGGCTCTCCTTTTTCTGCAGGGGTAATACCGAGCGCTCAGTCTGTCTCAGGGCCTCGTGGGTATCCAAAAGGCAAACTCAAGAGCACCTTGTGAAAGGCAAGAAACCAGGCAAGCATTAGGGGTCGCCAGGGTGGGTGACGAGGGCACTGCGCAGAACAGGGAGCCCTGAAAGTGGGAGGCTAGAATGATGAGGAAGATAGAAGAGAAAGAGAGAAGGCAGAGAGTTGGAGAGAAAGTGCTCCGGAGGCTGACAGACCGGAGAGGGAAGGGCTGAGAGTACCCTTAGGGTGTTTGCAAGGTCAGGGTTACTACCATGGAGAAGTAAATTCCAGGAACAAGAATGAAGGTAGGCTTCACGTGGCAGACTGTTTTAGATGAGGTATTTCAGACTACATGGGCTGCAGGTGAAAAGTGTGAAATATTGATGATGATAATAAATAACATTTTTTGAGTTAATTATTATTTATTTATTCAACAAGTCTAGAGGCCACTGTGAGCCAGGCAATGTTTTAGGTGCTGAGGATAGATACATCAGTGATAAAAACCAGAAAATAATCCTTGTCCTTATGGAACTGATGACCTAAGTAGGGAAATAGATAAGTTTCAAAAGTGAATGCTTTCTGGAAAAACTGGATATTCACAGTTGTACCATAACCTTACATTATATATAAAAGTTAACTCAAAATGAAGCAAAGACCTAAGTGAAAGGCACAAGACAATAAAATTTCTCAAAGAAAACATAGGCATAATCTGTGGGCCTTTGGACTTGGCAATAGATTCTGTTTTAATACCAAAAGTACAGGCAATGAAAGGAAATAGATTAATATTTTTGTGTTTCTATTTGTATGAAATTAATTTTTTTTAAATTACAGTTTACATTCAAAATAATTTGTATTAGCGTCAGGTGTACAGCATAGTGGTTAGACGTTCATACACTTTACATATCGTGTTCCCTCAGTATTTCCAGTACCCACTTGGCTCCGTAGTTATGACAACATTGACTATATTCCCTATGCTGAACTTGATATCCCCGTGGCTGTTTTTGAATTAACAATCTGTAGTTTTCAATCCATTCACCGTAGGAAATAGATGAATTTGAATTCATCAAATTGAAAACTTTTGTGCTTCAAATTGCACTATCAAGGAAGTAAGATGACAACCCACAAGTTTTCTATAAAGCGAGCACTGCTCTAAAAAAATAAAGCCTGTTCATTGTTTTTAAAAACTCACAAAATGAAAGGAATATTAGAAATTATATAACTGATTAGGGACTCATATCTAGAATATAAAGAATTCTTTAAAATTGGGCAAAGGGTCTGAAGAGACATGTATCAAAAGATGTTATGCAAATCACCAATAAGCATGCAAAAAAAAATGCTCAATGTCATTAATCACGAGGGAAATGCAAATTAAAGTACAATGACATACCACTTCACACTCACTAGGGTGGCTATAATTAAAAAAAAAAAAAAAAAGAGGAGTCCCATTTGATTCCCGGCCAGGGCACACAGGAGAAGCGCCCATCTGCTTCTCCACCCCTCCCCCTCTCCTTCCTCTCTGTCTCTCTCTTCCCCTCCTGCAGCCAAGGCTCCATTGGAGCAAAGTTGGCCAGGGCACTGAGGATGGCTCCATGGCCTCTGCCTCAGGTGCTAGAATGGCTCTGGTTGCAACAGAGCAACACCCCAGATGGGCAGAGCATCACCCCCTGGTGGGCATGCTGGGTGGATCCTGGTCAGGCACATGCGGGAGTCTGTCTGACTGCCTCCCCATTTCCAACTTCAGAAAAAATACAAAAACAAAACAAAACAAAACAGAAAATACCAATTGTTGGTGAGGGTATGCTGCTGGGAGGTAGAATGAGGCAGCTACTTTGGAAAACAATCTGAAAGGTCCTCAGGAAGTTCAACAGAGAGTTACCATGTGACCCAGCAATTCTGCTCCTAAGCATGTGCCCAAAAGAAATGAGAACACATCTACAAAATAAGTCATGTATGAATCCTCACAGCAGTATTATCCATAATAGCTAAAAGGTAGAAACAACCCAACTGGCAAATGAATAAACAAAATGAGATATATCCTTGTGATGAAGTGTTATTTGGCCACAAAATGGAATGAATTTTGATGCATGCTACAGCAAAGGTGAGCCTTGAAAATATTACACACTATGTGGAAGAAACCAGTCATAAAAGATCACATATATGATTATATTCATGTGAAATGTCCAGAATAGGCAAATACATAGAGACAGAAAGTAGGTGAGCGGCTGGTGGAAAAAGGAGGGGGCTTTGAGGGAGGTGTTGCCAGTACAGCTAAAGGGGTTTCTTTGGGGTTGATGAAAATGTTCTAAAATTGATTGTGGTGATGTTTGCTCAACTCTGCACATACCAAAAACCACTGAGTCGTACACTTTAAATGGGCAAATTGTATGGTTTGTGGATTATATCTCAAGGATGTTGTTACCAAAAAATCCAAATGCATATTATGTCAGCTGGTGATCAATTCTATGAAGAGAATTAAGTAGCAGCAAGGGTAGGTGGGGGTGCTATTTAGACAGCGTGGCAAGGAGGATCTCTTCAAGAGACGGTGGTAAAGGGAGAAGTGAGAGTGTGAGCTCTACAGATATATTGGGGGTGAGGAAGAAGGGTCCAGGCTGAAGGAACGAGTCCAAGGCCCAAAGCCACAGAGAACTTCTGGAGTCCAGCAGCTGGGAGCACAGTGCGGCTGAAGCTTGAAGGGGAAAGGAGGAACGTTAGGACCTGGAGTCCCAGAGGTAGGGACTCTAGTGAGCCGGATAGACAAGGACCAAAGGTGAAAGTTCAGACTTTATACCTAGTGTGATGGGTAGCTGTTGGAGATTTTGAAAGAGCATATGACCTACATGGAGTCACATTTTTAAATTACTCTGACCCTGAAATAAATGAAATGTCAGTAAACCGGTTCTCTGGGAGGAGAAAAAAAAAAAGGCCCCAGTTGGCAATGTTTGCTAGTATCTGTGGTATAAATGCTCCCACAATGGCCAGTTTCAAACTACCAACAAACTGGCAAAATTTCTGAAAATTTAGGAGACCAGTTGAGATAGTTCTAGAGCAATACTAACAGTGGTGAGAAAAAAAAATCAGATTTAGGGTATATTTTGAAAGTTTCCTTCTATCATGAACCAGAGGAAGTGATGTCCTTGCTATACCTCATTTAATCCTCATACAAGCCCAGGGCCACCTTGAATCCGTAGAGTACCCTTGTACACATTAGAAAAAGAAGCCCTCCCTCTGGAAGAGCAGCCTTGTACCAGGTGCACGGTACACCGTGTGGAGTGAGGCTGGGTTTCAGCCTCTCTCACGTCCGCTGCTCCGTTTAGAGTGCAGCCTGCCACTTTGTAACATGGAAACTCTTTCACAATGCTGACAACAACAATATGATGGCTCTCTTTTTATAGATGAGGAGTTGGTAGTCCATTAGTTAAGCCTGAAGTAGGGGAGATGAGATTTAAATCCAGTTGACCTGATCTTAAAGCCTTTAATAATCTTCTTTAAAACTTGACCCTTAGAGTTGGATTCTCATCAATCAGTACCTCAAATGCACTTCGGGATGGCCTCACATCCCAAAGTGAACCCGGACGTCTGGGCTGTCAGGGATGTAAGATTGTAAGGGCGGGGTGAGGTGGGGAGAGGAAGAATGGAGAAGCCTAGGGTCATAGATTTTTATGGCAAAATTTCATTCTTGGAGTTGTGGCAACTCAAGGTTAAAGAGAAAGGAATGACAGTTATTACGTTTCTACTTTATGTAAAGTATTTTAAATGTATTCACATTAATCTGGGAAGAAGAGAAATTTTAGCTTTATTTTAGATAGGAGAACACTAAGGCTCAGAGAGGTTAAGAAATGTGCCCAGGGACACACAGCTGATGATTGGCATCTGGGGCAGTAGTCTGTGCTCTTTCCATATAATCTCCCAGTAGCTTGAGCTCCCAGTGGGCAAAGGAACCCTACCTTTCAGCCTGCCTATCCTTTCTCAGAAGATCACTGCTATGTTTCTGGACAGGGAGCCAGCCAGCCCCTTTCTGAAATGTTTAGACATCAAGCCAGTGTGCAAAGTTTTTCAAATTCCGTCAACAAACCAGGAGTGTCTATTACTTATCAGTCACCGCAGTTGGGCATTAGGGCTTCAGCGTTGAATGAGACATTGTCTCTGACTTTGTAAATTATTCCAGGCCCTCTCTATGCTCTCCTTTACAGCTTGGGACACAAATTCCCCTTGGTCACCCTCTGTCTCTCCATGGCATGCTCACATGGTCTGACATTTTCCTCAGCAGCTGTGGAAATCTGGACACATGGCAGCTGTCAGAAATTGCCACTTCTTTTTCCTGTGCCCAGAATGCTGTTTTGCCCTTTCCTCTGCCAATTCCTGAGCTGACAAAATCCAGAAGGCCAATGGCCAGCCCTCCCCTCGCACCTGCTCCTCCATTCTTGGTCTTCTTATTTTTGACCAGGGAGCAAGAACCTGTTTTGTGATGATACAAGGCACCTCCCTAGACAGGGCCCCTTCCTGGCTTTGAGAAGGACCAGAGGATTAGGCTGGAAGTTGTTTTTTATTTTTTTTCATGGAAATGGAATTCAAATTGGAACCTTATGCCTGGTTCCTCTATGCTGCAGAACATGGCTGGAGCCAGATAGGGCATTCCGGAGGCTGGCTGGCTTTCTGATTAGCTAAGCTTTCTCCCTAAATGAGAAGCTGCTCGAATACCCTCTCCCTGTAAGAGCTCACATCTTACAGGTGATAAGAGAGTGAAACACAATGCCTAGGTGTATGAGAAAGAGAGAGAGTACAAAGGAAGCCTCAGAGGGCTAGTTCAGCATTCAGGAAAGCAGATGAATTAGTTGAGTACTGGGTCCCCTGACCTCTGACATCTCACTCCCTTTCCAGGAGGCAGTCGGGTCCAGCAGCTCAGCTGAGTCTGACTCTCCACTCTATAACTGCTTAGCTGAGAGACTTTCTGCAAGTAACTTGACTTGTCTGAGGCTCTCCGTTTCCCATTGCTGCATAACAAGGGACCCATTGTTTCTCACTATTCTGTGCTATCAGGCAAGTCACAGTGGGAGGGGTCTGTGTCTGCTCTGTGATGTCTGGGCCTCAGCTGGGATGATTGGAATGACCAAATGCTCAAACAGTTGGGGCTGGTTGGAGTTTCTCTCCTTCTCTCTCTCTCTCTCTCTCTCTCTCTCTCTCTCTCTCTCTCTGTGTGTGTGTACTTTGCCCCTATTAGATAGACTGTCCTTGGGTTCAGGAACCATGATTATTTCGTTCAGCATTGTATATCCAGTGCCTAACAGTACCTGGTACACAGAAAATGTTCAGTAATTATCTGTTAAATAAACGAACAAATTCCTCTCAAGTCTCCAGTACACATGGGCAAGAGACAGCAGGCAATGACAAGAGTCAGCAGAGACAGCCCTGTCAAGGAGCCTTCTTTTTGTGTTCTCCCCACACATAACTGCTGCTCAATTCACCCTGAAAAGGATGAAGAACTCTATTTATTTTGCAGTGAATACAGCTTGGGAAGTTGAGGGCTCATAGAGTCTTACCTACACTGTTGCCTAGGATAATATTAAATGCCAGCAATAATTCATTTGGGCTTTTCAGATTAATAAATTCTGGGAATAAATGGGAGATACAGAGTACTTTGAGAGTTTTAGATGACAAACCAGTTAGAAATGCCCTCTCCTGTAATTTTCACCTCTCTGTGTTTTGGCTGTTGTAAGATCTTTCAGCTTTGCCACTCGTCTTATCCTCAGATGAACACTTCCCAAAATAGAAAGGTACAGGGACGCTTTTGAATCGAGGGGAAATGGCACCTGGGGTGAGTGCGTCCGCATCCTCTCTCTCTGCCTCTGTGGCTCTGCATTCTGTAGCTGGGACTGTGTCGTCTGCTCAGCCTCCAAGAAACAGGAGGCATGCGTAAAGCCCACACCTCACTCAGCAGGAAGGGTCTGGTGGGTGACTGCTGGGGTCCCAGTGTAAGTACAAGACTCCTCTCCTTAGGGGAGTTGCTGCCACTGTTCTCTGGGGAAAAACGTATCCAGAATCTGAGGGTTGTAGAACTGGGATTATCATTTACTTTAGACCCCAGGGTTCTTTCTCTCCTATAAACTCTTCTCTTTGCAAAAGAGGAAACTGAGGCCTAGGGAAGTGTGGGACATGGGTGGAACCGTGGGCGTGCCAGGCCTGGAAGTCCGGCTTTCTGACTCCAAGTTAGTGTTCCAGGTTCTGGATATGACTATCCTGTGCAGGTGGCAAAGCACCATGAAAAAGTAAGACCCTGATCAATGTGATTGCGATCATGTGTCTCCACCATCGCTTGGATGGGAAACACCACGGGGGGGAGTGAGAGAGCATTTGAGAATCGCCCATGCCTCGCCTCCAGAACAGCAATCGCCTCGTCCTCTTCCCATGCCCCCCCCCCCCCAGTGGCCCTCTCTGTCTCTGGACTCTGGCCCCCTCACTGTCGTTCTGGCCCCAGGCCTGGGTGGAAACAACACACACATTTCAGGAAAGAGGGTGCAGAGGGGAAGGAGTGTATGAGGAGGGCTTGGCATGGCTTTCACCTGCTCTGAAGAAATGGACAAAGTGTGAGACTCTGCAGAAGTGCAGCAGGGTGCCCTTCGCCCTCCTCCCTCACATCCCCCCCCATCCCAGGCATCCTGGAGGCCCAGCTCCATGGGGAGCCGAGGGCCAGAACCCCTGCCCTCTGCCCAGTTCAACATTGTCACCCCTCGGTGGCCAGAGCCTAGCTGGCCCCTGTCCATTGTGTCTGGGAGGAAATGAGGTCCTCCTCACATCAGGCTTCCTGAACCACTGAGAGCACTGTGGGAAGGAATGAATATTTTATAAGAGGCCATAAAACATAATTTGTTACTTGGAGTGAATTAGAGTCTGTAGTTAAAAAAAGAGAGAAGTTACCATCAGTGGAGCAGGAGTTTTGCATTATTTAGGCCTAGCTATTTCATTACATCAGTAAAGGAGGAGAACCAGAACATTAAAATCACACCCTTTGCTCCTCTGGAAGGGATGCAGCATCTCGGAGGCCCAGCTACACTGAACTTAGCCTTGCTAGGCAAGGGACAGTGGCTTCCGCCCAGGGCAACCAGCTACACGGCCTCCCCTTACTACTCCGATGTGTTTGCATCCAAGAGAGGTGAGAAAGGGAGTGAGCGATCCTACTGGAGTCCCCTCTTCCTCTGAAGGTCCTCTCTGCTCCTCCCTTGTCTCCTCTCCAGAAACAGCCCCTGCATTCCCCAAGACTGGGAGGGAGATTTCAGCCTGGAAAGGAAAACAGCCTAAAAGTGGGCGTCAGACATCCATTCCAGTCTCCATCCACCCGAGACAGTGCCTTCCACGGACCGTCTTTGAACTTGTTTTCCCACCCTATTTGGGGGACTTGTCCTATTAAACAGAGCCCACTCTGATTTCTTCTCTTTTACAACTATAAGCTTCCCCAAACTCCTGACTCTGGGGGAAAACAAAAATCACTTCACTTTTGTTTTGATGGAAAGTGATTTAATTTCTTTTCCCCTCAAAGTCTCCTTCACAAAACATACCCTGGGCTTGACCATTTTTCAATATAAAAACAGTTTTCAGAACCAAAACTACCTTCTACTCCATGGATTCCACATTTAGCAAAATAGACAATAGATATAAACTTTGAAACTACAATTGCTGAAACTGTGACAAAGGTTCCAGATCAATCTCTTTGTGATCCTATTCAAAGAACTCATTCTTCACTCCAATGGTGGGAAAGGCAGGAACACCTTGTCTCCATATTTCCAGAACATACTCTGAAAGTCGCAGCTCTTCGTTCCTCCATTACCAGGCCGGTGTGGGCAACCCTTCACTTATATACCTGTTATTTGGGGCAATATCTTTAGTTATATGTGCTTTTCTGTGTCTTGTCCAGCTCTCGTTTCTTTTGCCAATGAACCCCTCCTGCCTGTGCACACGCACTCACACACACACCCATGTTCACATTCGCAGCTCTGTAGGATTGACTTCCATCGGTACGTTGAGAAGGATGGTATTATTGTAGGTGAAGAACGATACTTTTGGACCTTGTGGCCTTCTTTTTGTCACCTGCTTAGTAACCAACGCTCTCTGCACAGTCCACATGCTCTCTTCATCTTTCCTTTCTGGCTTTGTCCTCCTCCTGACCTCATTGTTACTCATCAACTAACATGATAAGCCCCTGTTATGTGAAGGGTCTTGTGCTAGGCCAGGGGGAAAAGATATAAAAGACCGGTCCTTGTCCTCATAATGACTGGAATCTGTAGGAACTTGTGCTTCCCTCTGACCTGCCACCTCACCCTAGAAGAGTTTGCTGTTTTCTAACACACAGGGGTAGAGAAATCATGTTGACCAGGAAGCAAGAGATCTGGATTCCAGACACTGTGCTAGTGCTGCAGCCTGGGAACTTATGTAACTTCCCTGTGCTTCATTCAGTTCTCTTATTTTTATAAAGAGGTTAGGGAAAGCTATTACCTCACAACTCTTAGGGAAGTGCTCAGAATACAGTAAGTAATTAGCTATTATTATCCTTAGTTAATATCTATTAAAAGCTTAATAAACACAGGTACTTCTAACATTTTATCATGAAAATTTAGCCACAATCCATGATCCCAAAATGTCAGCTAGGACGCCAGAATTAGATAACAGTGTTTTTTTTTAGAGGTTGGGGAGGAGAGAGATGAAAAGCATCAACTTGTAGTTGAGGCATCTTAGTTGTTCATTGATTGTTTTCTCATACATGCCTTGACCAGGGAGCTCCAGTTGAGACAGTGACCCCTTGTTCAAGCCAGCAACGTTGGGCTCAAGCCAGTGATGTTTGGACTCAAGCCACTGACATTTGGACTCAAGCCAGTGACCTTGGGCTCATTTCGATGATCCCAAGCTCAAGCTGGTGACCCTGTGCTCAAGCTGGCATGCCTGCGCTCAAGCCAAGGAACCTGTGCTCCAGCCAGCGACCTCAGGATTTCAAACCAAGGCCCTCAGCCTCTCAGGTCAACGTTTATACAGTGTGTTACCACCAGTCAAGCTAGACAACAGAGTTTTGTTACCTGCTGTGGTACAGAGTTACATCAGAAAATGGACAAGGAAGAACAAAAATTCAGACTAATTCAGTATAAACCAGGGGTCCCCAAACGCTTTACACAGGGAGTCAGTTCACTGTCCCTCAGACCATTGAAGGGCCGAACTATAAAAAAGAAACTATGAACAAATCCCTATGCACACTGCACATATCTTATTTTAAAGTAAAAAAACAAAACGGGAACAAATACAATATTTAAAATAAAGAACAAGTAAATTTAAATCAACAAACTGACCAGTATATCAATGGGAACTATGGGCCTGCTTTTGGCTAATGAGATGATCAATGTCCAGTTCCATATTTGTCACTGCTAGCCGTAACAAGTGATATGACGCGCTTCCGGACCCATGACGCGTGCGTCCCGTGTCACCGGAAGTAGTACTGTACGTGAGCGACACCACATACAATACTCCAGGAGCACAGGATGTGAATGCATCCTGTGCTCCTCTCATTGACCACCAATGAAAGAGGTGCCCCTTTGGGAAGTGTGGCAGGGGCCAGATAAATGGCCTCAGGGGGCCACATGTGGCCCGCGGGCTGTAGTTTGGGGACACCTGGTATAAACACATGAGAAAATCGCTACAGAATGATATGGTAAGGGGAGAAGTAAGCAACAATTAGAATAAAAATATTGGCCGAAGTCAAAATTTTGAAATAAATTTCAATATCCATGTACAATTTTCTTTTTGTAGCCATAGACATTAGAATAATAATGACTTCTGGGCCATATGTATCTTCCAAGTAGGAAAGCAAGTAGAGGAAGCTAGGTAAGGCTCCAGTAACAAACATTCCATAAATCTCAATGGGTTATATTAAGCATTACTTATTGCTCAGACTATTGCAGATCCTTGAATAACATTGTTTCATTATGACATTGATGAGATACCATAAGAATTTAACTCTTGTTTATATCAATTAGCTGGTGGAAAGTTGGTTTTGTTATATAAGTTGTTCCACTTAAAGTCTTAGAACCATTGACAATGTTTAGTGAGGACTTACTGAACATACAGTATCTATGACTGATATTCTTGGGGCTCTGCTTTATGCCTTTCTATCTAAGTCATAGACTGGTGGAGCAGCTACCTTCTCAAGTGCGCTGGGTCATCATGGCAGAGAAAAGAACTCTGGTAATTGAGTGCTGCAGGTCAGATAGAGCACATATCACAAATCATCAGCTAGAACTAGTCACATGTTCTTATTCAACCACACATGGACCAGGAAGGACACATGCCCAGAAGGTGGAGAGTTGGAAATACTTGCTAAATAGCAACAGTGATCAAGTGCCTTTTTGATCATAAAATGTTTGGCTCCCACAGGCAAAATATACTAACTCCCTAAGAGAGACAACCTAAATGTCCTATCCAGTCCTGGCATAAAGTTGAACTTCTAGGATCTCTAGTGGCATGAAGTAGTCTCTATGTTAGGCAGTGACTTGCTCTGGTCCCTCTATCAGTTATGAATGTGGCTCCTCCTAATTCAGAGATGGAGGGATCCAAAAAGACAAGTGATCTTTCCCCTCTTCCACAATACAACAAACAATGACTGACTTGGAGTAGGAAAGCTTTAGTCAATATTTCTATTCAGAAGTGGGAAAGAGGGAAGAGGTGCAGCCATCCCTGATCTGCAGTGATTCTTAAACCCCATGGAGGAGAGTTGGGCCCTTGTTTGGCTGCATGGGAGGGGCTCCCAGTCCACTGTTCTCTGCCCCTTGGCCTCTTGCTCTGGAACACCCTTTTCTCTCCGTTCTCTTCCTTGGTCATGTCTGAGAGTGGGATTGCAGGTGACACTCTCTGTGGAACTTGGCATTGCAGGTGACACCCTCTGGGGATTGAACAGGTTTCTCAGTTTGCTTCTTGACCATAAAACTTTAGGGGCCTAAAGGTAGTTTCAAGGCTTGAACAGTAGTGAATAGTTTAGTCATGGTTCCTTTGCCAAGATGACTGTCTTAAATATTCGGAAGCTTTTTCCTGTCTATCCAGGCAGCTCTGTGGGCCAGCTGTCAATAACTATACCTATGGTTCTTCTTGAAATGAACCTAACAGCAGTTATTTTTAGTGTATCTGTTTTCTATAGGAGATTAAACTTCTAGTATTTTCCCTTACATCAGTTTGTTCAATCAAATAATTCTTTCCTGGAAGCTATAATTTCAAAACTTTAATTAGGCTTTGCTCTAAAACACCTTGTTCCATTCAGAAGTATTAGTAATGAGCATGGCTGCTCTGTGCTGATTTGTTCCATGAATCAAGCCTGAGTCCTAATCAGCCCTTCTTGCACAGAGGTTTTATAGTTTTATTTATTTCTTACTGGGGGTGAGAAGCAGCTGCCTCTGTCAACCCTGAAAATCCCCATATTTCTCGATTCTCTCTTGTCCATTTCATCTCTGCTTGCTAACTGGCCAATGCTTTTCCGAGCTCATCAATGTCTTGCATTACATTGTCAGAGGCAGCCAATAGTAGCTACCATTTGATACTAACAATCTGTTTTTGAACCTTCTCCAAGATATGCAAATTTTAGGTACATTATCTGCCTCTTAAGTTATCACAGATGACAATTTTTCAAATATTTTGCCACTCATGACATGGATTGCCCTTAATAGCCTCTAGTGACATTTCTCCACTGCCCATTATCTGGCTACTAAGCCAGTGTCACAAAGTTTAGGGTTTTGATTATAGCTGCTTCTCATTTCGGAGTCCTACTACTGAGTCAGTTTGAATAGACTAGATTTATGTTTTGGTAACAAATTAATCTCCAAATATCAGAGGATTAGAACAACAAAGGGTTGTTTCTCACTCATGAACTTCCCTTTTGCTTTGGCTGGGGCTCCATCTCCCTGTCACCTCACTCTGGAATGACCTCACTCTCATGAACTGCCACCGTCCTGAGCCACGCTGGCCATTGCAGTAGGGGTAAAGAGAGCTCCGGAGGATTCCACATTGGTAATAACATGTTTTGGTCCGGAAGTGACACATATAACCTCTGTTTACAATATATTGGTCAGAACTACTTGCCTAGTCCACCCATAAGTGAGTTAGAGAGTATAATTCCCACAGCCTGGAAAGGTAGGGAGCTGGAGAAATTTAGAAAACAGCACTAATGACTACCACAGTAGGGAAATGGGGTAGAGAAACAGACTGCAAACTTGGGATGCTAAGAAGCTCTTTTGGGATCCTCCCTGAAAGATAAGGAGTCCTTGCGAGATTTGTTTCTTGGCATGGATAGGCATTTACTAGAGCTGTTGATTTGCATGGCACAGATGTCTAATGCATTTCTTTTTTTCAATATACAGCTTCACTCAAGCGAAAGCTGATAGATTTTTCTCTGGTCAATTCATCATTACCGTTAGCACTTTGCAGTTGATATCATCATCATCATCATCATCATTATCATCATTATCCTCATCAACATCATTCTCCTCCTCATTATTATCATCAAAACTTTGGCTAAGCAGCTAATTATAAATGATGCTTATTAACACAATATATATTTGCATTTGTCATTTCCTTTGTACACTTTGGTTTTAAAAGGAGGGAAATAGTCATGGTGCTTCCAAAGATTAAACTAGTAGAAGAGACTTCAGGTGTTTGAGTTATCCTATCAAGTGTGGGCATTGGACATCAGTTTCTAGAACTGGGTGCTATTGGCAAGAAATTAACCCTCAAAGTTCAAGACATTGATTTCTTTTTATTATTATTATTTTATTTTTTTACAGAGACAGAGAGAGAGTCAGAGAGAGGGATAGATAGGGACAGACAGACAGGAACGGAGAGAGATGAGAAGCATCAATCATTAGTTTTTTGTTGTGACACCTTAGTTGTTCATTGATTGCTTTCTCATATGTGCCTTGACCATGGGGCTACAGCAGACCAAGTAAGCCCTTGCTCAAGCCAGCAACCTTGGGTCCAAGCTGGTGAGCTTTGCTCAAACCAGATGAGACCGTGCTTAAGCTAGTGAGCTCGGGGTCCCGAACCTGGATCCTACGCATCCCAGCCCAACACTCTATCCACTGCGCCACCGCCTGGTCAGGCTGATTTCTTTTTAATGTAATAATTCTTTGATGACCAAATTTTGGTGTGCATACGTGTGTGTGTGTGTGTGTGTGTGTGTGTGTGTGTGTGTGTGTGTGTGTGTAGAGGGAAGGAAAAAAGAGGAAAATAGTTAAAATTTTGTGCAAAGTATAGAATTACTCATTATTCTCTCCTTTACTCCAGTAATCGAAGCTTCCTTCCCTTATCTTTCCAGCAAAAAAAAAAAAGGGGGGGGGGAAGATTAAGAGAATAAGCAGAAATGACTCAGGAAGAAAGGGGCTGGGTATGAAGAAGACTGTCTTCTGCTCAGAGGAACTTCAACACTGGCCATCCTGAAGAACAGGTCTAGGACAGTGAGCCTTGCCCAGAGGTGAGACAGTAAGATGAGGAACACTGTGTCTGACTTGTCACCCACAACAATCACTGAGTAGATTGCCCTCGACAGTGGAGAGCTAAAGAGAGGAGTGATTCTTCTTAGGGAAGGTGTGTGCGTACATGTGCATAGGTGTTTACTCAGTGGGAACTGAGGGAGTTGGCCACTCTTTCTTTCCAGAGGGCCTGTGGGTGATAAGGCAGTAAAAAGAACCATTCTCAGAAATTATTCAGAGAAACAAGACTAATTTTATGACCACCATCCTCTCTTCCTAGAGGAAAACTAAGAGGATCTAACTGTTGGGGTAATGATAAAAGAGCACATGTGTACACACACATACATATACAAACACACACCCAGAGCAAGGTACAAAATGTAACAAGAGAAGCCTGGAAAATAGAATAAAATGATCATTTATATACCTGGAGTAAGTACATTTTAAGGTCCAGGGCAGAGATAAGAGTATCGATAATTATCAGGTCATGTGCTGCATTGTATGTGCTTTATTAGTTGGTACAAAAAGCCATCTTTAGATGTATGCACCTAGTGGCACTTTTTCTTCCTACCAGGCATTCCTGATCTGACGTGGTTTGTGTTTAGCCAGAAGCTCAGCATGGCTGGGGCGGATGGGAGCCCTGGGCTCTGGTCCCAGTCGTCGTTGCTGACAACCCCTTCCCTTGGTTTCCTCCCATCTCATGACAATCCCCTGGTCTCCTTCGCTGGCTCCTCTTCCTCCTGAACTGGAACTGCAAATTGTTGAGTACTTAAAGGACCTGGTCTGGGTTATATTTCTTTTCATTGTCCATATTCTGTCTCTCTAGAAGACTTTAGTACCATGAGTTTAAATATTTTAAAAATATTTTAAGTTCATGAATCATAAGTTCCTCTACCATATTTCAGATATGAATAAGCAATCGCCTCCTCAATGCCTTCATTTGCATCTCTCATCTGCCCCTCCAATCTAATACATCTAAAAGCAAGGTCTTGATCAATCCCAACTTGTCTGACCAATAAATGGCACCACCAATCTACCTCAAACCAAAAACCTGGCATTCATTATTTGTCATGTCCGATTCATCACCATTTCCTGATGATTCCATATCCTAAACACCTCCTCACCCTCACCCCTGCCTCCTCCTCACTCTGTCTCTATTTGTCCTACCTTTACCCTAGTCCAAGTCACTATTATCTTTTCCCCAGACTACTAAAATATCCTGGTCTCTTTTTTTCTTTTGCCTCTCTGTAATGTCGTCTCCTGACAACCTCTTTGGAAATCACACTATGTCTCTCCTCTGCCTGAGAACCATCTCTGGTTTCACACCCCTCACTCGGAAGGTAAGACCTGAGCACCTCACCCTGTATGAATGCACCCTTTGCTTCCTCTTCAGCCTCATCTTGCACGTCCCTCCTGTTGCCCATTCTCCTCCCAACACATTGCCTTCTTTATCACCCGTGAACACCCACGACCTTCCTAGCTCAGGGCTTTTGCACTTGTCTGACTGGAATGATCTTCCCCTACTTTTAGCACGGCTGGCTCTTTCCCATTTCTGAATTCTCAGTTGAAAGATGACCTCTTCAGAGGGAACTTTCCCAACCACCCTCTTCAAAGTTCAATCCCTAGGTTCATTTCTGACATAACATCTCATTTATTTTCCTCAAAACAGTTACTACAGTATGTGAATATCTTCTTTATTGTTTACTGTTGACATTTTATAGCTAGAATGTATTTATTGCATGGAAATGTAAACTCATTAGAATAGCTATTTTGTCTCAATCACTCTTAAATCTCCAACACCTGGCACTATGATGGGCCCCTAGAAGCTTCCCAATTCTTGCTTGTTAAATGAATGAATGACACCTACCATCATTGCAAATATATGAATTTAGATACAATAAAAAAAAATCTGTGCTGTCATGAAACCAGTACTCAGTGAATTCCAGGGAAAGCCTGCTGTCCATGAATGGGGTTGTGCCCTTGCCCTCCTTCACCAGCAAACCAGCACTTCTGACCCTTAATATATGCTGGAGAGCAAGAATCTAGGCAGGGATTTTCTTTATTTTTCTTTCCTCCCTCCCTCCCTCCCTCCCTCCCTCCCTCCCTCCCTCCCTCCCTCCCTCCCTCCCTCCCTTCCTTCTTTTCTTTTTTTGAGTGAAAGTAGGAAGATACAGAGACAGACCCCACATGTGCCCCAACCGGGATCCACCCAGCAACCCCTGTCTGGGGCCAATGCTCTGACCATCTGGGGTGCTCACAACTGGGCTGTTTTTAGCACCTGAGTTGGAGACTCCACGGAGCCATCCTCAGTGCATGGGGCCGACTTGCTGGAATCAATCAAGCCATGGCTGTGGGAGTGGAAGAGAGAGAGAGAGAAGGGGGAGAGGGAGGGGGGAGAAGCAGATGGTCTTCTCTCCTGTGTACTCTGACCTGGAATTGAGCCCAGGACTTCCACAGGCTGGTCGAGGTTCTACCACTAAGCCAACTGGCCAGGGCCAGGGCTTTTCTAAAGCAAAGAAATGACTCTCTTTCACAAAAGAATTAAAAACAAAATTCTGATTCATAACTTTGCTAATGACTTTTCCTCCAGGGGAACCTTTCTATGAATAGTGAAACCTCTCTTGGGGCACAGCCTTATGCCTCCTGTGAAGGTAACCATGGACATCAGCTCTGCCTGCAGCTTGGCAGGCTTAACCCATGAAGCACTCAGATGGTGGTTCCTGCCATCATATTAGATTGTGCATCCTTCTGGCAGAAGGCAGTCTTCTTTCATGTTTCTCCAAGGTTTGTTTTGAAGAGTTGTTGACCCAGTTGATGCACTCATGAATAAAAATGACAATGACAAAAACAAATATGCAAATGAATATTTCATTATAAATTTTGAAAATGAAGACAAAAACAATCATAAGCAATAAATTTACAATCCAGAAAATAATTACAGGTAATTGGACAAGGGTAAAAGAGTCTCTTCTATGTTGTGTTTGTTGTCAGTTTCCTTCCCTTTTCTTTAAAAATTATTTTTGAATGGAACAACTTACTTGGGTGAATTCTAAATTGCCTAATTACATAGCCTGTAAATAGGAAAACTATCAATTGGGTGCCTTGGAACACTTCTTCTCTTTCGCCTTTCACTGAAACGTGCATGGTGAGAGGGGGAAATGGAAATGAACAGTACAACATAGAAGGGGGCAGAAACTACTGACTGGTGAGTGTGGTGAGGGTGAGGGACAGGGCTAGAGAATGAAGATGCAGTGAGATGCTAGTCTATCTCCCATCCCCTCACCACCGGACTTCTTCTCTACACATCCAAGGGAGATTGAAACTGTTCCCTACTCCCGCACTCCTCTGGGAGAGAGCCACTGTGGTTTTAAAACTGTGCAGTGCAAAGAATTCTTACACGAATCTTGTGGTTTGAGAGTACCTTTACGTATCATTCCCATCATTATCATCAATGGACCATTATTAATGATCTAATATGCAGAAGAAGCAACACAAAAACACCTTACAGTCGTCAGCCAATTAATTTTGGCCGCAGACCCCCTAAAAGAGAAAACAGAGGCACAAAGAAGCAAATGATAAGCCTACCTGGAAGTGGCAGTCTAAAACAAATCAGACGACCCTCCCCCACGAGACACCAACTAGCGACAAAAGACTATACCAGTACTCTGGTCTTTGGCAGAAATGGGTGGAAAACCATCCTCACCACTTTTCTCCTGGAGAATTAGGGAAAGAACCTTTAACAACAAACTTTGATCCCTACCCAAATATGGCCAGGTGGGTGGGTCCTCTTTGTAACATTACCTGGAGCAGAGGCCATCTTTCTCTTACGGTCGTGAGAACTGCAGGAGAGAGCACAGGAAAAGCACCTAGGTTGTGACTGGCACTTAGTAGATGCTCAGTAAAGATAGCTATTATTTTTCTTTTTTATAAATGCTCTTACATACCCTTTCCACGCACCCCTTTTCTTGTCTGCACAGTAAGCAGACATTCCTGATGCACTCCAGGCTAAATTCCAGGCTGCACTTCCCTGGATGACAATACCTCTGAGATGCCACCATCTTCTGGTTCTTTCTTCAATGGGTCTGCTGCGTAAGTTCCCAGGACTCTCGGGAAAACTTCTGATAGGAAAGGCAATGGGAGACTTCCTACCCTTTTCTTGACTTGCACTTTTCAATCCTAGGAGATTTGCAGCCTAGCCCTCCCAGGTTTGCAAAGGGAAATATGGGATTCTCTGGGGACTTACATTGGAGTACAATTTAAATTGGAAACTCTCAAGACATCTCAGAAATGCTTCCCCTATTTTTTTTTTCCAGTAGAGATTGGAGAAGCTGGCAAATGGGTCTTTATGAACACAGAAGGACAAATTATGATTTGATTTTTTTCATTAAATTTCTGGATGAATGGATGCACAGCCCTCTGTGTGTGTGGTGAGGTGGGGTGTGTTTTCTTATTGATGAAATGCACTGCGCAGGTCAATGCTGTAAACTGACATTGAGAAAAGCGGATTGCGGGAAGGGGTGGAGGGGATGTGGTAGGAGGGTACTGGTGCTCGTTGCGGGGGCTGGGGGGGGGGGCGTGAATGTGAACGTGCGAAGGGGAGAGGCGTGCCGGGAGAGCGCGGGAAAGATTACTGGTGAGGCAAGTGTGTATCTATTCTCACAGAGCCCTGGCGCGCAGCAGCCCCTGGCTGGGCGAGGGGTGTGAGTGGGAGTGGGGTGGGAGGGGGCAGCAGGCGGGGCCTGCCACGTCACTTGGGGAGTGTGTGTTGAGAAGGAAGGGCAGAGCGGAGAGCCGATCCGCTGCAGCTGCGGTGGCTGCAGCAAAGGCTTGAGCGGTGGGGAGGTGGGTCCCCGCGCCCTGGCGCCGGGGGAGCCCCAGGGCCCTCTCTGAGGCCTGAGGCTAGGCCCACAGGAAAGAGGTGGTGGCTGTGGCGTGGGAACGGCGACCTCGGCTAGAAGAAGCCCGCGGTGGACGTAGGGCGGAGGCCGAGCCCCGCCAGGAGTCTTTGCAGAACCGGAGGGAGGCGCATCTGGCGCTTTGGTACCCGCGGCACTCTGGGGGCTCGAGCTGTTGGAAAAGCGCAGTGGGAGCTGGGAAGTGCTAAACCGGCTGGAGGGCGGACCCCTGCGTCCTGGAGCCCAGTCTCAGGCACGGAGGGGGCGAAGCCACGCGTCCTTTCGGGCATCCAGTATCGCACGCGCCAGTTTGCGGTTGCAGGTATCCCAGTAAGCTCTAGCATCCAGGCGCGGACAGCTGGAGGCGCAGACCGCTGGAGGCGGGGAGCCAAATCATCCGAGCCCCGGGCACCTCCCCTGACCCAGCCTTGCAGGGACCAAGCTTCGGGCTCACGGACCCAACCGCAGGTCAGACCGCTAGCTCGGAGGCGCGCGAGCCCCACCCTAGAGAGAGGACGCAGCCAGGAGCTGGGAAGCGCTGCCGCGCTCCAGAGGTTGTGTCGGGGGCGCTGTTCTAGTGGCGGGGAGCGCACGGCGGAGAGGACATGAGATCGGAGAAATCCCTTACGTTGGCGCCGCCGGGGGAGGTCCGTGGGCCGGAGGGGGAGCAACAGGATGCGGGAGACTTCCCGGAGGCCGGCGCGGGCGGGGGCTGCTGTAGTAGCGAGCGGCTGGTGATCAACATCTCGGGGCTGCGCTTTGAGACACAACTGCGCACCCTGTCGCTGTTTCCGGACACTCTGCTAGGAGACCCTGGCCGCCGCGTCCGCTTCTTCGACCCCCTGAGGAACGAGTACTTCTTCGACCGCAACCGACCCAGCTTCGACGCCATCCTCTACTACTACCAGTCCGGGGGCCGGCTGCGTAGGCCGGTCAACGTGCCCCTGGACATCTTCTTGGAAGAGATCCGCTTCTACCAACTGGGGGATGAGGCCCTGGCGGCCTTCCGGGAGGACGAGGGCTGCCTGCCCGAAGGCGGTGAGGACGAGAAGCCTCTGCCCTCCCAGCCCTTCCAGCGCCAGGTGTGGCTTCTCTTTGAGTACCCAGAGAGCTCTGGGCCCGCCAGAGGCATCGCCATCGTCTCTGTGTTGGTCATTCTTATCTCTATCGTCATCTTTTGCCTGGAGACTTTGCCCCAGTTCCGTGCAGATGGTCGAGTCGTAAGCAATGGTGGTGGTGTGAGCAGAGTCTCCCCAATTTCCAGGGGGAGTCAGGAAGAAGAGGAGGATGAAGACGATGCCTATACATTTCATCCTGGCATCTCCCCTGGGGGAGTGGGGGCAGGGGGCTCCCCCTCACTAAGTACTCTAGGGGGTTCCTTCTTTACTGACCCCTTCTTTCTGGTGGAGACCCTGTGCATTGTTTGGTTCACTTTTGAGCTCCTGGTGCGTTTCTCTGCCTGCCCAAGCAAGCCAGCCTTTTTCCGCAACATCATGAACATCATCGACTTGGTGGCCATCTTTCCCTACTTTATCACCCTGGGCACTGAGCTGGTGCAGCAGCAGGAGCAGCAGTCAGCCAGTGGAGGGGGTGGCCAGAATGGGCAGCAGGCCATGTCTCTGGCCATCCTCCGAGTGATCCGCCTGGTCCGGGTGTTCCGTATCTTCAAGCTGTCCCGCCACTCCAAGGGGCTGCAGATTCTGGGCAAGACCTTGCAGGCCTCCATGCGGGAGCTGGGCCTGCTCATCTTCTTCCTCTTCATTGGAGTCATCCTCTTCTCTAGTGCCGTCTACTTCGCAGAGGCAGATGATGATGATTCACTCTTTCCCAGCATCCCGGATGCCTTCTGGTGGGCAGTGGTTACAATGACCACAGTAGGTTATGGGGATATGTACCCCATGACAGTTGGGGGCAAGATCGTGGGCTCCCTGTGTGCCATCGCTGGGGTCCTTACCATTGCCCTACCGGTGCCTGTCATTGTCTCCAACTTCAACTACTTCTACCACCGGGAGACGGAGCAGGAGGAGCAAGGCCAGTACACCCATGTCACTTGTGGGCAGCCTGCACCGGACCTGAAGGCAGCCGACAATGGACTAGGCAAGCCTGAATTCTCTGAGGCCGCCCGAGAACGGAGACCCAGCTACCTTCCCACTCCACATCGGATGTATGCAGAGAAAAGGATGCTCACTGAGGTCTGACCGATGCAGGCAGGGCCCACACGAGAAGGGTGACACTCAGAAAATAATTTTTTAGGCTTCCTTCTCATTTTCCATGACTCTCACCTGAGCTCCAGTTGACTTCCTGACTCCTTCCCCTAACCCCAGTGCATGGCATCCAGGACCAGATACCTGGATTGTCTACTCTGTTGCTTGGTTCCTGCAGCATTCAAGTTTTATCCATCTAAGTAATATTTTTGAAATTCTAATGGTGCCACCCGTTCATGCCCATCTTCTGTTATATGGATGAGATTTCTGTCCGAGTTTCCTTCAAGATTGATTTTTCATGTCTGAGACTCCTAATAGCTACAGAGGTGTCAATATATGCAGGTACAGAGGTCAATAGGATGGAAGTCAGGTGATACCCAGGTCCTGCTTCTCTCGTTAGTGTCCTTTGCTTTGGGGCATTCACCTGTCTCATAGCTTCTGGCCAGGTAGTAATTGGCAAAAGCTGGAGGATAGAAACAGTATTCACCTTGCTGTTTTATTCCAGGGCCCTGTAACACCTGCTGGTCATCCTGCAGAGGACCTGTGGGAGAGCCATTAGCAGCACAGTCTCAAAATATATGTTATTCATCTTTAATCTTGGATGGAATTAGAGAAACTACAATTAAACTTGACCATTTGGAGGACATTAGCGTGAGTCCCGGACCAAAGGGGCCAATGGATCCTTCCAGGTGTGTTCTGGCGCAGTAAACATCAGTCTTTGGTCTACATTTAGTTCTTCCCACTTTACCCCCTCCACACACATACACTAATCCCATGACTCCCTAGCTTCCAGGAAGGTTCTTTCTCAGAGCCAATTATTCTATGTGCAAGTGCCTTCCTGTGCAGAGCAACTGGAAAAAGGGAACCACAAAGCCAGGAGAAATGGCTGAATAGAGTCAGACAACTAGCATGTCCACATATCTGAAGAGAGGTGTCACTTAAACAGATATGGTCATTTCAAAGGGGCAGAGAAATCTTGTCGCAGATGGAAAATCTCTCCCCCTCACTTTCCCCCAACCTCTCTAGCCCTCTACCCTTTTTTGGAGGTGAGGGGTTTGATTTAAGACAGTTGAAGGCTTTCTAAAAGAAACTGCAGCTTAAACCTGCAGTCAGGTGAAAACACACATTGGTTGCTAGTGTGGGTTCCGCCCATCTTGTTGGGAATAGAATAGGTGGTTTAGAGTGAGGAAGAAGCCTTATTTCTTTATTGGCAACCAGTCTGCTACAGGTTTCTTGCTGAGTCAAGCAAACGTTTGCCTGCTCTGCCCCTTGGAGCTGCAGCCAACTTGCTCTAACTGGTAAGGTAACGTGGTGGTCTCACCACCTGGACTAAGCCATCTCCTTCCATTGAGACCCCTGCCTCCCCCACATTTCCCATTTCCCCTTATTTCTGTCCTGGTTACATTGTCATTTGTCTGTTGCCTTGATAACTGTGATGTACTGTTCTGAGCTCTTTTGGGTACAGTTCAGAAACCAAAAGGACTGTTAAAATGTTTTTAATTTTATATCTATGCTTTAAGACTCTTGGATGAGAAATGAGATTTTTTTTTAAAAAAAATTATTTTCTCAAAGAGCAACTTATGAAGGACAGCCTTTTGAGGGTTTCATTGAGAGACACTATGGCTCCCATGAGCGCCAGATCTCAGTCTGGATTTTGCCACAGCTTTACGGGGTAACTTTGGCACCACTCTCTTTGTGCCTCAGTTTCCCCACCCATGACATGGGAACATTAATGTCTTCCCCTCCCTACCTCATGGGGAATGTTCAGTGAACTCATCTGGGAAGCTGGGGACAATGCTATGCAAATGTGTGAATTTTAGTAATGGACTTGATTTTTAGTTCATTACCCTGTCTCCCGCCTTCCACAGGCAAAGGCTTCCCCCTAGAGTTTCTGCCTTGGATCCAAAACCCAAGAATAGGCCACGTTGGGCCATTAGCTCCTCAAATCCCTTCCTGGCCTCTAGAACTTGGCCTCAGTCTTTCTTCTTACCCTTCAGAAAGGAGAGTGCTCTTTAGACAAGTTCAGTGGGATCCTTCCAGGACCCAAGCCCACTTTGACTGAGAGCTGAGCTTCTCCAAGCCTGAAATATACAGTAGGAGACAGAGGAAGTCATGATTCAGAGACCTGCTCTGAGGCCATACAGTGCTGCTTTTCCAAAACTCTTCAGTTACTTCTAGGTATCCGGGGAAGGGCCTGGCCGGGGGTAAGTGTTGGAACGTGTAGGCACGTATCTCTGTCTGTGTATGTGATCATCTTCATGACCATCCCGGATAGAACATTTCCTTTTCAAGTCAGACCATGCCTGAAAGTAAAGGGTTTGTGGAGCACTGGGCTCTCCGGGGACACTGGTTGCCATAGCAACCTTCCAGACTGTGCTATCTTCTGATTTGGGCAGCAAGGGAGGACAGGAGACTACATAGCCTCAGCCTCTGAAATGGGAACACCTCTGCCACATTGGGTTAGGGGCTGCTGGTGCCAGGACAGGGGTGTGTGACCTTTGGGAAACAGGTCCCTACCGCTTCCGCCTGGACCCTTCTTCCTGGCTTCCCACCAGGCAACTGGGGCTGCCTCATCTTGCCTTCGGTTCTCCAGAAACTTGAATGCTAAGGAACTGCCAGTTAAACCAATGTCAATGTCCTCTTTTCTCAAAGTGACAATGGGAGCATTGAAGGGGACTGGCTCCTCAAGGGGCAGCCAAGCCAGGGCCTTGCTGAGAGTCATAATAGTTTTTGGTCCATGATAGTGTCATCTCCTCAGAGAGTGGCTCCTCCCAGCTCTAAGAGAGATGGAGAGAAATGACATTCCTCCCCCACCCCAGGGAACCGTCTGGCTCCTGGGAGGGATTTCATACGTGGTTCTTCCTCAGATGTCGAAGAAAAACGGAGAGGCTGTGACCTGACCTAGTTTCTGTGGAGGATTTCGCCAAGTGATCCCTCTGTGACTCTGAGCCTCTTTCTGCACATTCTGTGCCCCGAGCACCAAGGGAATTTGTGCCCCGTGCTGCTGTGACAGCTGGAGCAGCGGTTTCCCAGCTGCCAGCAAAGTCCGGGGCCTGGGGCTACCCTTACACCTGACTCATGCCAGCAGCAGCACCCGAGGGTCCTCCTGGATCTGCTCGGCTCGCCAGAGACGTGGGATGTTCCTGCCTGATCATCCCCAGGATGAGAGCTAAAGGGACAGCTGGCCGTCTGTGCATCTGAGGTAGATCCTACTGCTGGGGAATTCCGTGTGGGCTCAGTCCTTTGGGCTGTATTAGGACTTAGGGTGGGGAGGGGTGGAGAGAAGGTGGGCGTAATGCGTTTGCGGAGAGGCCGGCTTCCTCCAGCAGCCTCCTTGACGCGTTCCTGTGTGTGTTCTCTGACTCCATCTACTTCGGCTTCCTTCTCCTCTGCTTTGCTGTCCCTGCCGCTGCTCTGCCCCGCCCTTTCTCATTGTCTCCCCTTCTCCACGTTTGACCGTTGGCTTCATTCTCACTTGCTCTGTGTGTTTCCTTTTTCCCCCATCTCCCTACTGTTGTTTCACTATCTTCTTCTTCCTTCCACGTGTATCTTTTTATCTTTTGCCCCCTCTTCACCTGTCTAGCAGCTGGGATCACCAGTAGGATTTCTGCTGAGGTCACACTTGGAACTTGAGGACTGGCTGTGTTTGCTGAAAAGGTTGTCCTCTAGCTGCAGGGCTCCCCTCTCCCCTGCCAGCTCCGTAGACCATCTTTTCCCACCACGCTCACCTCTGTAGTGGGAAGTCCTGAACTTACGAAGCAAGATGAGATTGCTGTGGGTTTAGAAAAGTGTCTGCCAGAAATTTCCTGAACCTGCCAGGTTGAGAGAGAGAGAGAGAGAGAGAGAGAGAGAAAGAACCTAGTAAGTCTCTGATAAATACTGTGCCATATAGCATTGAAATATAGTCACCTTAGGGTCCCCCAACCTTAAGAAGCTTACAGAAATATTCAAGATGAAGGGACAATAGAAATAGCAAAAAACACAGATAAAGGAATTTCCCTAGAAGAAGCCTGTTTCACTGGAAGGTTCTCCCAGCACCCACCTGTATCTCTTGTGCACTAAAGGCAAGGCAAGCTAAGGACATAAATCTCACGAGTGCAAGGTGCAGGGGACACTGCTTGACAAGATGGATTGAGATTCAGCAACCAGTCTGTAGGAGTGTGTGTACCCTCCTTGCTGGAGGCTGGAGAGCGTAGGGTAAATCCAACCCTCATCAGGACATGAGGGGGAGGGGCTACTGGGGTGGTCATGGAATTTTTCTGAGACAGGCTTGTGCTGAGAGTTGTACAACTCTATAAAGTAACCAAAACTCTCACTGATTGTGAAAGAAAGTGACATGAGGCTAATAACCCAGGAGAGTCGCATCTTGGCTGGGGGACATGGATCGGATTCACAAATCTAGAAATTTAGCAACTTTAAAGATAGACCAGACTGAGTATCCAGGATGGAGTAACGATTCTTTTCTTCTGCCACATGGGGACACTTCAGAGCCTTTCCTATAGTTGCTCCTTGCTCCTTGTGTACAGCGCCAGGAACGGATCTTTTCTTTTTGACAATCAAACCATGATGGGATTTGTGTATTTGTTTTTGCTCTACAGAAAGGTCAAACCATTTTTGGTAAGTGCAGAGCATGGTTAGCATTATTAAACTGCCATTAGTATGTTGGACATTATTCATTACATGGGACTAAGGCAGTGAACTTACCCAAGGCAATTACACTTTGCTGGCAAAACAAAAACAAAAACCTCGGAAATAAATAACTAATTTAAAAACCCACCTAACCTCTGCACCTGTAAACACAGGCTTCCTGTAGAAATTGCACAGGGCTTTGGGTTCCATTCTCCTGGCCTCCCTTTCCCTGCAGCACTCACTACCCTTTCACAGCCGGCTGACGGTCCCAGCAGTCAGGGGCTCTGGGTAAAAACAAGTGGGGATAGTAGCCTTCAACCAGACTCTGCTCACTGCCTTCTCTCACTGGCCTTTGCTCACTAATCCCTTCCTTTCTTCCCCTCTGTGCTTTTCCTCACATGACACCTTCCAGTCCTGCTGCTTATCTGTCCTCTCTCCACCGGCTGAGCCTTTTGGCAGTATGTCTGTCCCCTGGCGTCTGTATGTAAATGCCAAGTAGATTCCCAGAGAATAGTGTCCATCCAGGACAGTCTGACTGGAACTGGTGTCCCGGCTGATTGGTTTTGACTGGATGTGATTGCCCCGGGAAGCAAAGTGTGGTCTAATTCTAGCTTGTCAAGGTCACTTAGGGGAGGAAAAGAAATCCATTCTTGCAACTGTAGGATTTCCTGTCACCATCCCACTTTCTACCTGGCTGCCTCAGGTTGCACAGATGCCTCATGGCAGAATCAGGCCTGGAGCTTGGGGCTTCAGGGGAGACGGGAGCTTCCCAGATTCAGGCCACTGGGAATAACGACAGATGGGCTCTGGGCTCTCGGTTCTCCTGTTACTGTGCCGCCTGATGAACTGCTTTCCTGTTCTGGAGGCGCGGTCTCTGTGGGGTTGGTGATAGTCATGTCTTTCCTGTGCATTTGCTCTGAACTCCCAGAGAAAGGAGTCACCCCGCCTCTTCATCCCTCCTGGTTCTCACCCCTTGGCACCCTACAGGAGGAATGGGTTAAACCCAGCGGTGACTGCTTTTGAAAGATGATCCAAACAGAACAGTGACTCCCTTATTTCCAGAGCAAAAGAGGAAAAGGAGCTTACCGTATAGTCAGTATCATTCATCCTGGTCTCACACTGGCTGTCACTTATCCTATTTGGGGCCCAACCCTGGTGGGGTTTATAACAATAACAACAATAACAAAAAAAAAAATTTTAAACACAACTCCAATCTCATCATTGTTACCATGGAGAGAATTTTTTTTCCAGCGGACACTCTCTGCTCTCCCCTAGCAAACGTCTGGGGACTTTAAGCAGCCGTGGCTGCAGGCTGCAGGCTGCAGGGAGCATGGGCAGACCCTGGCTCTTTTGGTGAGAGCGAAGCCGACATTTCAAAAGGAAATTGCAGCCACGCAGTCTGCTGGCGCTGCTATTTTTGACGTGCTTGCTTTTTGCTCAGGCTTGACAACCACTGTCTCTAAGAGACAGACAAGCCCGCTCTTGGCAGCAGAGACACTTTGCTTTGAAAAGGAACTCAGGAAGGCCCTGTGCACTGGGAGGGGCTGGGGGACCTGCCACGCCTTCCCTCCCCTGGGGAGCCCGGCCCTGGAGAGCCGTGGCAGGTCTCAGGCTGTAGGTGATGTCCTTGTCTGGATAATCTCACTCAGCTTTCCTTCTTAGTACTTCTATCAAAAATGAGAGTGCACCATTCATTTAAAACACATTCAGTGCTTTCAGACATCATGTCATAAAACAAAGCGGTTAGGAGCATAAACTCTGTGGCCAGATTTTCTGGGTTCAAATCCTACCTGCTCACCAGTGCTATTTACCCTGCTGGGTGACATTGAACAAGTTCTGAGACCACAAGGTGCCTTGGTTTCCTTCTCCATTGAGTGGGGGGATAATAAGCTTACCAATCTCACGGAGCCGTTTTGAGGATTAAATGAACTAATACAGTGTAGTCAACCTGGTCCCTACCGCCCACTAGTGGGTGTTCCAGCTTTCATGGTGGGCGGTAGCAGAGCAACCAAAGTATAAATAAAAAGATAGATTTAACTATAGTAAGTTGTTTTATAAAGATTTATTCTGCCAAAGTTAGTGAAAATCCGACATAAAGTACTTGGTAAGTAATTATTATTATATGCTTTAATTTGCTGTAACTCTGCTTTATAAATTTTATAAAGTAAAGTTACTTCCCTACTTTATAAATCACCATTACTGTGGAACCAGTGGGCAGTTAGAAAATTTTACTACTAACAGAGATACAAAAGTGGGCGGTAGGTATAAAAAGGTTGACTACCCCTGAACTAATATATGTACAATGTTGGTATAATATATAACACCAGGTAACACTAGGCACATAATATAATAGATAACAGTATGTAAGCACTATTCAAAGGTTAGCATTACTATCGTTATTATATTACCACAACCAAATGAGGTAGGTGGACGGCATTGTTTTCCTCTTCGGCAGGTAAGAGAGTTGAGGCTCAGAGGCCGTGTTGAAGGACACAGAGCTCACATGTGGTCCACTGTCCTTAGGAAAGATATAATGGAACAGAATGCAGTGACAGTCCAGTTGGTACTAAGCAAAAAGACAGAATGGACTCATGGTTCCTAAAAGTATGCAGGGGCTCTTATTTTCCTGCTGGTTTTTCTGATGGAAAACCAGCTGGTGTCCTCTGCTCTGAAAGTCCATTGATGTCTATACACCTTTCCATAGAGCAGGGGTCCCCAAACTTTTTACACAGGGGGCCAGTTCACTGTCCCTCAGACCGTTGGAAGGCCAGACTATAAAAAAAACTATAAATAAATCCCTATGCACACGGCACATATCTTATTTTAAAGTAAAAAAACAAAACGGGAACAAATACAACATTTAAAATAAAGAACAAGTAAATTTAAATCAACAAACTGACCAGTATTTCAATGGGAACTATGGGCCTGCTTTTGGCTAATGAGATGGCCAATGTGCTCCTCTCACTGACCACCAATGAAAGAGGTGCCCCTTCCGGAAGTGTGGCGGGGGGGGGGGGGGCGGATAAATGGCCTCAGGGGGCTGCATGTGGCCCACAGGCCATAGTTTGGGTACCTCTGCCATCGAGCTTCTCCTCACTGCCTTCCCCCTCCTCCTCACCTCACAGCGTAGCATTCCCAGGGGGTGGCACTCCGCTGGAGCCTTGCTCACATACTCCCTTGCGTCTTTTTCCTGGGGACAAATGCAGGTCTCACAGTTAGCCCTGGAGACAGCACCCATAAGCCAGACTCCTGGCTTAGAGTTTTCATACACTGTTCCTGTGATGGTCACCTCCCCACTCCCTTTGCAGGTGGGGAGACCCTGGGACATCCCTCGGGTATGTTCCAGGTTCCCTTTCCTCCTTTCAGGTGGAGGAGACAGGAGACCTCCAGGTTAGAAGAAGTCGGCTCCCCCTATTCCTTTGGGTGTCCCCTGCTTCCACTGTGACTAGAGAGGTTCCTCAGCTCTCACTGGGGTTCCTGCTCAGGCCAGAATGTTCTCCTGATGCTCAACTCGTTCCCACAGCCACTGCAGCTTCCCAGAGAGGACCCGGCCCAGGACAGCACAGCAGGACTGCCCTCCCATCCTGAAGTCAGAGCCTCTTGGCTGGCTTGCCTTAGGAGTTCGGTCTGAATCACCAGCCGCGCCTCAGTTAACCTCACAAAGCTTCAGCTTTGTCATCTGCAAAATAAGGAAGCTAATTCTTTTTGCTTTTCATGAGGTTGGGAGGCTCAAAGGAAGCTGCAAGTGAAAGGGTTTAGCAGGAAATAACACTCTCAGGTAGCAGGCTCTTCCCTCTGGCAGGCAGCTGAGGGGCTCAGAGATGGGGAGTGGCCACGGGGTGGGGCTGGGACCACCTGTTCTCTCAGAGAAAGGCAGCATCCCTGTTTTCTTCCTCGGTTTTGTTCTCTCACACAAACATTGAAAAGAAATGTGACCTAAAATATCAACTCAGGAAAGCTAGCTATTTTACCAGAAGGCTCTTTGCCTGAAGAATTCACAGCAGAATCTCTAAATAATTGCACTTATGATGTGATGTAATATATAGAAATGTAATCTGAAGCTATCTTGTAAGAATAGAATGATATCCTGGTAATATATTTTTCAACAGTTAGTTTCCAACCAAAGGAAGGTGAGGACTCTCAGTCACCCCTCCCCACGAGCACCTGGAGAGGGAGGGTCACAGACAGACAGGATGTGAGAGCCATGGCACGTGAGCACCTCCCTCGGGAAGGGGTGGAATGACCAGCCCCTGATCACACTGGCCATCGGTGCTCAGCTGAGTCTAGGGCTCCCGTTTTCAGACTCCAGCTTCAGTATATTTTTCCATTGAAAATGGAAACCTAGGATTATTCAACCATTTTTTAAACCAACTTTATTCATTTTTTTTTTCCTGTATTTTTCTGAAGCTGGAAACGGGGAGAGACAGTCAGACAGACTCCCGCATGCGCCTGACCTGGATCCACGGGATCCACCCGGCACGCCCAGGGGCGATGCTCTGCCCCTCCAGGGCGTCGCTCTGCCGGGACCAGAGCCACTCTAGCGCCTGGGGCAGAGGCCAAGGAGCCATCCCCAGCGCCCGGGCCATCCCTGCTCCAATGGACCTTTGGCTGCGGGAGGGGAAGAGAGAGACAGAGAGGAAGGAGGGGGTGGGGGTGGAGAAGCAAATGGGCGCTTCTCCTATGTGCCCTGGCCGGGAATCGAACCTGGGTACCCTGCACGCCAGGCCGACGCTCTACCGCTGAGTCAACTGGCCAGGGCCTATTCATTTTTTACCCAACCAGACTCCTTATCTGAGCTGTCCATAGGAAAAGGAATTGAATGCTTTTGCATTTCATCTTTCTCTCTCCTGACTTTCCAGAGTATCGAGGCAACAGGCCTAGCTAGAGAGAATCCTTACTCAGATAATCAGCTGCTGGATTTTTAAGGAAGGATTAATTGTTCCTCTAGTACCAAAGATACGTTTGCACTGTGCAAAGAGAGGCTGGTTGGTGTCCAGGCCCTACCCTGGGCGGCCACACCCTTGGCTTCTCATCTCACTGAGTAAAAGGATCTTTCACATTTCAGGGCTGTCCTCTCTGTTAAATGTTGTGACGGAGCTTCAGAAAACTGTTATAGGTTGGAAACCAGGAAAGCAGAGGTTACTTGAGACTTCTCTATTTTACAGAGGAAGGAAGGAATGCTGAACATTAGCATCTCACTCGTGAGGAGTGCCGACTTCTGACGCCCTGAAAGGCAGAATCTTCTAGGCTCTCCTCTGCCCTTTGTTACCCTGGTAGAAAGAGAGAGTTGCTGTTGGGTTCCAGATCTCTTTTATAAATCACAGGGAGAACAAACTTTCCAGAAGTCTTGGTAGCTGAGCCATAAATCAGACAGATGCTCCCCAGCTGCCTGGAGGCAGTCTGCTTTGCTAGAGAGGGAAGGGAGCCTGGCATGCTGGGGCCGGCATTCGCCCTGCAGCCTTGCTCCCTGCACGCGCCCTGCAGCCTTGCTCCCTGCACGCGCCGCCCTGCAGCCTTGCTCCCTGCACGCGCCCTGCAGCCTTGTCCCTGCAGCGCCTGCAGCCTTGCTCCCTGCACGCGCCGCCCTGCAGCCTTGCTCCCTGCACGCGCCGCCCTGCAGCCTTGCTCCCTGCACACGTCCCACAGCCTTGCTCCCTGCACCCGGAGATCCTGACCTTCGCCCTCTGCTCATCTGGAAGTGTGTTTGATTTTTGCTTTATTCATTTTACTTAATCTGCATCTGCAAACAGTCCAGTTCATGCTTTCACATCCCACCAGAATTCCAAATAACCACCCCAGGGCACCTAACATAAAACCGTGCAGGTTACCCCTGACAACAGGTCTTAAGTCAGTGATTCTGGGCCAAATATGACACAGTACGAAATACTAACTATGACAATTGTATTTCGAGAAGGCTGGAAAAACGTATAATAAATATTGGAAGATTTCACATGTGGTGCTGGATTTTTGGTTTCTCTTGAAAAACGAAAGGTCCAGTCTCGTTCCAGCATTTTGACTTCGCAACACCAGCCAGCAGAAGCAGAGTGCCGCTGCCCCCTTCAGTGGGGAGTGGGCTCTCTTTTGTCCAGTGCCCACTGAGGCTGGGCCAGCCGTCATTTTCACTGTTTTTCTCACAGGTGGGACACACTTCCCTCTGCTTGCATTTGCACTACAGGTTAGAAAATCAAAGACTGAAGGTGCTGTGTTAAGGAGACTACACCCAGCTTACCTCATCTGGTGACTGTGGCCACTGGTACACGTGACTGCTCTCAAAGGCCTCCCTAGACAATCTCTTTTAACTGAGCCATAGTGGCATCACTGTTGAATGGCGTGGAAGTAGGTATGGTTGTCAGAAACAGACAGGGAGGGCCAAAGTGAGGGCTGGTGGCCTGGGGAGGAGGCAGCCCCAGCTCCAGATGAGGCAGAATTGTGTGAGTGCATGGAGAGCAGGGGCCTTGCAGGAACCAAGCACATACTCAGTTATGCTCTCTATCCAACAAAGAAGGCAAGGAGATGCGATGCAATTAAGGATTCCCATCTAAAATGATTAAAATGAGAGAAAAGCAA
This sequence comes from Saccopteryx leptura, assembly GCF_036850995.1. NCBI lineage: Eukaryota > Metazoa > Chordata > Mammalia > Chiroptera > Emballonuridae > Saccopteryx > Saccopteryx leptura. The sequence goes on from NC_089504.1 coordinate 116,224,978, forward strand.
ACTTTGGTATTTGGATATTTCCAATTTGAGGTTGATCTCCTACTTCCAGGATGTCAGATAATGAGACATGACTCTGCTCCTGGCAGGGCTGGGAGAGAGTGAAGAGTGGGGGTTCCTAAGGAGGGTCGTGTGGCTTTCCTGGGTAATGATTGGCCCCAGCCACAGGCTCTGCATCTGTCCAGTGTCTGTGCGTGCAACAGCCCGAGCCCTGGGGTCGTCCCAAATCCTTTCTTGTCTCTCTTCCAGTCAAGGTTGCCTCCCAGGTGGACCCTCCTAGCTGTAAAGTTTATGGGCCAAAAGTTAAGTGACTGTAAAGATGAAACTGTGTTCAACATTATTGTCTTGGGGGGAGAGAGATAAGAAAAACTCTCCTCAGAAAGGGAGCCCTTGTGCACTGCTGGTGGGACTGTGAACTGGTGCAGCCACTGCAAAAAAAAAGTATGGAGATTCCTCAAAAAATTAAAAATAGATATACCATATGACCCAATAATTCCACCTCTGGGTATTTAACCAGAGAAAACAAAAACATTAATTCAAAAAGATATATGCGCCCTTATGTTTATTGCAGTACTATTTATAATCATCAAGATAGAAAAGCAACTAGCCTGACCAGGTGGTGGCGCAGTGGATAGAGCGCTGGCTTGGGTTGCTGAAGACCCAGGTTGGAAACCCCGAAGTCACTGGCTTGAGTGCAGGCTCATCTGACTTGAGCATGGTGTCACCAGGTTGAGCATGGGATTATAGGCATGATCCTATGGTGGCTGGCTTGAAGCCCAGGTCACTAGCTTGAGCAAGGGGTCACTGGCTTGATTACCCTCATCCCATCAAGGCACATATGAGAAGCAACCAATGAGCAACTAGTGATACAACTAATAGTTGATGCTTTTCATCTCTTTTCCTTTCAGTCTGTTTGTTCCTCTCTCTCTTCGTGTGTGTGTGTGTGTGTGTGTGTGTGTGTGTGTGTGTGTGTGTCTTGCTAAAATAATAAAAAAAAGCCCCGCTGGTTTGCTCAGTGGTAGAGCATCAGCCCGGTGTATGGATATCCCAGGTTTGATTCCCAGTCAGGGCACACAAAAGAAGTGACCATCTGCTTCTCCACCCCTCCCCTCTCACTTCTCTCTCTCTCTCTCTCTTCTCCTCCTATCCTGCAGCCATGGCTCAATTGGAGCAAGTTGGCCCCAGGCACTGAGGATGGGTCCATGGCCTCTACTTCAGGTGCCAAGAAATGGCTCCTGTTACAATGGAGCAAGGGCCCTAGATGGGCAGAGCATCACCCCCTAGTGGGCTTGCCAGGTGCATCCTGGTTGGGGTGCATGCAGGAGTCTGTATCTGCCTCCCCTCCTCTCACTAAAAAAAAAAAAGAAAAGAAAAAAAGAAAAGCAACCTAAGAGTTCATCAATAGATGAATGGATAAAGAAGATGTGGTGTGTATACAATGGAATACTACACAGCAATAAAAAAGCATGAAATTTTGCCATTTGCAACAACATGAATGGATCTAGAGGATATTAAGCCAAGTGAAATAAGTCAGGCAGAGAAAGACAAATATAGTATGGTCTCACATGTGGAATGTAGAAAGCAAAACAAACAAACCAGAACAGAGTCATAGAAACAGAGACCAAAAGGATGGTTACCAGAAGGGAGGGGGTGGGGAAGGATGAAAAGGGAAGGAGAATACAGTCAATAACATGGTGACAAGTTTGCATGGTGACAGATAATTACTAGAATTAGTGAGGCGATCACATTGTAAAGTATAAAAATGTCAAAACACTATATTGTACACGAGAAACTAATAAAAACAATGTAAGATTGTACACCAACTATACTTAAACAAAAATAAATTTAAAAATACAAAAAAAAACCCCAAAAGAAAACAAAGTTTGAGAAACTGTCAGAGCAAACTCTTGGAGTAAAGGGTAGTGAAGGGTTTCTTTAACAAGGCACAATAAAGCACCAACTAAAATGGGAAAAAAGAAGAAACACTCTACTATTTTTCTAGCTTTACCTGTAATTTCTTTAAAAAATATTTTAGGGCTAGAACTCAAGATGGAGTCTCCAGAGCGTTTTGGGCTAAAGTCCACTGAAAATCCTTAGGACTCCAAGAGAGAAGAGTTCACACCGGTCACCCCTCCTGGGGGCAGCTTTCACTCTGAACACTGAAAATGAAAAGGACCGTATAACACCCCACCACCTCCCTCGCCAGCTTGCCCTTTCCAGGGTGCAGAAGATGAAATCAGGCTCGGAATGAAGGCGACCCACTGTGGACCTTACATCTTCACATCTATCTGCCTCACTTCTCTCACTTTTTTTTTTTACCTCTCAAAGGTGGTTTTTGACGTGTGTGTGTGTGTGTGTGTGTAAAAATAAGAGAATCATTTTCCTATCAGTGATGCTTTTTAAATAAAGAGGGCCTTTTATATTTAAAAATGTGCACAATAAACATAAAGAGTATATAGGCTGCAGGCAATAAACTTCAATTAGTTAAATGCATACTTCGTGCTATCATAATTTCCTCCTCCAATGGAAGGAACAGGAATGCTATGGTATTAGAACTGTGGGTGTTGCTGACCAGATTTGAGAAAGACAGAGGTTTTTTTGTTTGTTTGTTTATTTTTTGTGACAGAGAAAGAGAGACAGAGAGAGGGACAGGTAAGGATAGACAGACAGGAAGGGAGAGAGATGGGAAGCATCAATTCTTCATTGCAGCACCTTAGTTGTTCATTCATTGCTTTCTCATATGTGCCTTGACTGGGGGCTACAGCAGACCCAGTGACCCCTTGCTCAAGCCAGCCAGCGACCTTGGGCTCAAGCTGGTGAGCCTTGCTCAAACCAGATGAGCCCATACTCAAGCCGGGGACCTAGGGGTTTCAAACCTGGGTCCTCTGTGTCCCAGTTCGACACTCTATCCACTGTGCCACCACCTGGTCAGGTGTTTTTTTTTACTCATTGGACAAACTATGGGATCTTTTTCCAAATTTAGGTTCAAAAGTGGGGCCTCTAAGAAACTCTATTACTGTTTTCTCGTTTTCTTCAAGCATGTTGACTCCTACTGGTAAATTCGCAAATGCTCAGCATTGCATGTCTATCATTCCCGAGAAATGAAGACCAGCTCTGGCCTCAGTCTCTTGTCTCTTAATTACACAGTAGGGGGTGATGTCGGCCCACCCGGGAGTCAGCATCTAGTGCTGCCACCCACTGGCTGTGTTACCGTGTGGCCCTGGGAACGTTTTGATCCTCTCTGCACCTTAGTGTTCTCCTCTGTAAAATTAGGACATTATTCTAGCATCTCTTATGGTGGCCGGTGGAATTCAATGAGAGAATACTAACCAGGGTGCATCACAGGGTCTGGCATGTGGTAAGCACCCAGCAGAAGCAGGTTATTATTTCCAAGGCCTCTTTCATCTTTGCCTGCTTCTGTGGGGGTACGGAAGCATAGGTTGGGCCTCTGAAATCTGCCCAAACTTTAAAACAGTTGAAACCACTAAAAGTGCTTGTGAATCAAAGTCCTTCGAGAAATCTATATGCAACAGTTTCTCTCACTTTGTAGATATGTATTTCCTGACCTGACACGGAGCATGATTCAGCTATTCAGTCACAAAATACCGGCCTTAACAACCGTGGCTCACGCACACGGGCTTGTTTGACTAACAACTTCTTCTGGGCTAAAAAGAAGCCAGCAGAAGAGAAGATCCAGGGATTCTGAAAGAGTTCTTTCAAAAGAACATAAGCAATGAAACAACTTGTCCATTCCAAATCCCTGGGAGCAGTAGGAATTTCCACGTCCCTGAGGAGTGAACTGAGAGGTTCAATAGCTGAGTGGGGGAAGACCGTGGGGCTCAGCCTGACTCCTGGGCTGGCCTTGAGTGGGGGTTGAACTGTCAGAAGGCAGACTGCACAAGGACCCAGGTAGAATGCTTCCTCAAGTGCCCAGCAGGCTCCTAAATGTACTTTCTGTGCCGTGTTTGCGGTCGATGTTCCTCTTTGGCATTATAACACAAGTCAGTGGAAAATATGACTCAATTTACAGATAATGTATTTACTTGCAGTGTACATTTCAGGAATGTTTTTAATTTACAAGGAAGTCAGCTGAACTCACGTGATGGATAAACAGAGAATAAGACAAAATGAGGTGGAATAATTGAGCTGGAAGGAGCTTCCGAACATCACAGAATCCATTATTCTGTGTTGTCACCCCCGTTCCACTCCCCCCACCCCCACCCATGAGATATAGTTCCTAATTGTTCCAGGCCTATTCTGAAACATCCCCAGAGACAGAGAATCCCTAACTGAGACTCCTTCAGAGCTTCACACCTTTTATTGTCAGAATGTTTTCTTCCTGTTTTGGTTACACATCTCCTGCCAAGCTTTCAACTTCATTCCTCCTGTTTTGTCTTCTGCTGATATGGATACTCGACTGTTACCTAGAAGAATTCTCTTTTTTTAAATTTATTTATTCATTTTAGAAAGGAGAGAGAGTGAGAGAAAGGGGGGGAGGAGCAGGAAGCATCAACGCCCATATGTGCCTTGACCAGACAAGTGCAGGGTTTTGAACCGGTGACCTCAGCATTCCAGGTTGACGCTTTATCCACTGCCCCACCACAGGTCAGGCCTAGAAGAATTCTTTATGCCAGAGTTTCTCAACCACAATCTGCAGAGTGGTAGTCCTGCACTACGTGCCTATGGAAAAACAATCTCCAGGCACTATATCATATTTCCCCATGTATAAGACGCTCCCATGTATAAGACGCACCTTAATTTTGGGGCCTGAAATTTGAAAAAGACAACAAATGGGTAATGCAAGTAAAATATCTACAACAATGAGCACAGAAACAAGCACAAAAATGCAGGAAATGCAAGTAAAAAGTCTACAACTGCTATATAAGACACATCCAGTTTTTAGACACCAAATTTTTCAAAAAAGGTGCGTCTTATACATGGGGATATACAGTGTTTCAAAAACACTGCCTCTTGGAGATACACAATGTCCGTGAACATAAGATTAAAGGCACTGAGGAGTCCTGCAACAAATAAATCTATTTTACTTTTTTAACCCAGTGGTGTTCAAATTATTTGTACCACAGCGTCACCACCCCATTTGGGGGGGTATTTTTTATTCACATCTATCTAAGGAATACATTTGAGAAACTCCAAGAGCCCTGAAACTCCTTGTAATGAATTTGAGTCATGAAACATAAGCCCTTAAAGGTTTTCCCAAATGGACAATATTTGTGGCTTTTCATCACGCTTCTTGAGTTGTGCAGAACATATAGAATCAGAGTTTGAGAAAACTCTGGGTAATGTGAGAGGAGACACTCTCTCCTGGTTGCCCTTCAAGGGCTTCTTAAAAAGAAGTCTTTGAGAAGAATGGCTGTGACAGTTGGTCTTATTTGTTAGGTTTAGAGTTTCTGTTCTGTTTTGCTGGCAAATGCCTACACTTCAGTTGCACTTCTCCAGATAGAAGACTCACTGATGGCATTGCCTTCGGGAATAGTTCAATTGCCATGCATGCTGTTAACCCAGTCAGAGATGATAGCTTGCATTTCTATTCGTAAGTACATTTCTAACTAAACTGGAGCTTTTCATCAAGACAATCAAGCCTACCTATACTAATTACCATATTTATCAAATCTTATTCACAATCTGATCCAGACATAAATACTATCAGCGAGCCACAAGTAACCAGGTTTTGCAGCCTTCCTCATTTTCCTACATACTGTTTTCAAGTGTGACACACTTTCTCTCTCCCATTGTACTTCAGGCACTGGTGCCTCCCAGTTGGACCTGGTCCCTCCGGTGCTGAGAGTTAAGGCCCCAGGAAGCTCTTTGTGCTACCAAGGGCTCTTACCTTGACTCTTCCCTGCTCCCCAGGAAGGGTCTGATGCTCTTGTCTGCTCGTCCACCAGCTGCAGTCCAGTAGACTCAGTTCTTCCTTCCATCATTCTTCTGTGTTCAGAGGTAAAAGTTGAAAGTATGTAGTTATTCTTGACCTGTAACTGCCCTTGTACCTGCTCCTTTTCTGGACATCTTGGGCTGAGGAGGAGTTTCTGATCTCTTCTTTAATCAGTAAGTTCACTGAAAGTCAGAATACATGGACTATGAGGAAGGTGGGAATAGCATCAAATTTTGAGTCAAGGGCTAACTTGCTGTGTGACCCTGAGCAAGTTGCCCGCCTGCCACTCAGCAATGTGAGCTTTCAGTATTATTGTCCGCCCAGTGTCTCCATCTGTAAAGTGAGATGGTTGGATCAGACAATTTTTGAGTTTTTGCCCGTATATTCTACGGATGCTCAGCTTACTCACATGTACAGCTGATTCCCTTGATAACTTGGGAAACTTGATTGCTTGGCATTTGCCACCAGAATGACCTTTTACAAAGAGAGTTGGGGTTACGAAAATTTCAACTTTATGTAGAATCACTGAATTCCAAGGCTCATCTACTGCAGTCTCTTATTTTTTAGGCAAAGATCAGAACTTACAACTTAAAAATATACTGAGCAGTTTATAGCACTGTTTTGAAAGAGATGTCATAATTTTTATGTAATACTAAGTATGATGAATTTCTTTTCTCTGCCTTTCTCTCACCTTTCCCTCCCTTCTTCCTGCCTGCCTGCCTTCCTCCTTTTCTTTGATGAGGTCTTTCTTAGTTATTAAGTAACTCCAGATCTTTTTTTTTTTTTACTTTAAAGTTGCAAAATAAACATTCCTTGGTTTGGGCTGTGTCAGCACCTTGGCATCGTGATCGGAAAAATGTTGGGCACAGAAGGGAAGGCGCTTCTATATTAAAGAGAAGCAGGAGAATGCACGCCAGCAGGGGTGCTAACCAGAGCTCCCGGGCTCTGACTCCCTCTTTGCTGGGGAGTCCATCAAAAAGACAAAGGGAAAAAATGTCAGTATGATTCTTTGGTATTCTCAAATATAGAAGCTGGCTCTTCCTATTTCGGGAAAGGGACAGTGCCCCCCCTTCCCCCAGGGCAGGCATTGAATTATATGCCCCATTGTGACACTCAGCGGCCCTGGACAGAAGGGCTCGGCTGAATAGAAAGCGTCTAGCTATGCATTCCAGTTTAGCCCTGGGAGCTGGCGCAGTGTGTCCAGGCCAGCGTCCCCTCTGAGCAGGGTCCCGGTCCTGCCCACTGCACCAAGTCTGAGTGCTTTTTGGTGTTTGGTCACCCCCTCATGCACTGAGCTACCCTTCCTACCACCAGCGCAGGCTCCTGAGGCCGCAGAACCCCGGGCAGGGACGGAGCCTCTGAGGCTCCTAGTGCACTGTCCACCTTGAGCAGATTGCTTGGAACAAACATCTTATTTTCTGACTTTAACAGTCATATCAGCTCATTATAAAAAAATATTAGTACACTTCCGAAACATATAAGGAAGAAAATAAAAGCCACCACAACCCCACAACCAGACAGACATTCGGTGTTAGCATGTTAGTGGGTTTTTCTTCTAGAATCGTTCTGTCTTGGTTTGTATCTGTTCTCTCTACAGAGGTCCTATTGGATTTTGTTTTAAAAACTTTTTATTATGTCGCTAACTTCCTCATGCAGTGGTTACATAATCATTCTATAGATGCACCATCCTTTCAATAACCTGCCCCCATTATTGGACACTCAGTTTATTCTTCTATTTTTTTTTTTTTTTTTTTTTTTTGTATTTTTCCGAAGCTGGAAATGGGGAGAGACAGTCAGACACACTCCCGCATGCGCCCGACCGGGATCCACCTGGCACGCCCACCAGGGGGCGATGCTCTGCCCCTCTGGGGCGTCGCTCTGTCGTGACCAGAGCCACTCTAGTGCCTGGGGCAGAGGCCAAGGAGCCATCCCCAGCGCCCGGGCCATCTTTGCTCCAATGGAGCCTCGCTGCCGGAGGGGAAGACAGAGACAGAGAGGAAGGGGGGGGGGGTGGAGAAGCAGATGGGCACTTCTCCTGTGTGCCCTGGCCAGGAATCGAACCCAGGACCCCTTGCACGCCAGGCCAACGCTCTACCCCTGAGCCAACCAGCTAAGGCCAGTTTATTCTTCTAACGCTGCTACAGTGACCACTGTCAACACAGATACTGGTTCACGTCTGTGACTGTTTGCTTAGGTTGTATTCTTATGAGAGTCAAACAAATTGAGCAAATCATTTTCTAGACCTCAGAGTCCTCACCTGCAATAAAGTAAGAACAGAAACTACAGTCATTAAGAGCAGCAGGCCCCCCTTGGCGTGCACGCGCGGCCACATTGCTAGATCTACGTGTGCTAACTCAGTCACTTCCCAAGAAGCCCGGTCAGCATGTCCATTTCACGGAAGCCATTTGCCCCAAGTCATACAGCCTGTAGGTAGTGTGGTGAGATTTTTAACCCTTAGGCAGTCTGGTTCCAGAATCCTTACTTTAACTGTTGTGCTAATACCATCCCGTCAGAGGAAAGAACTAAATCAAACATAATCCCCAGGGTCCCTTTTGGTCCTAACATATATGCATCCTTCAGTTCTACCCTAGTGATGTTTCCAAGTAACACACTTGCCTGGTATGAGTCCACCAGTCCATCTCCTTTAATACTCTCCTCCCTGTTTGTGTGTTTGATGAGGTTGGGGTCTCTGTGTGAGTGTGTGTGTGTGTGAGTGTGTGTGTGTGTGTGTGAGGGTGTGTGTGTGTTTATATAATCTTATGACAGGGACAGAGTCAGCACAGAGGGTGTGAAGCAGAAAAGCCTGGACAGTCCATGGACAAAACGATACAACACTGGTAACCTGTGCTATTAGTTGTAGATCACTCATCATAGTTTCCTGTTTCTCTTAAGGTTCTCAGGCTCTTTGGCTGGGAAATTTGTCAGTTTATAATTGGACTATCACCTGGTAGAGCAGAAATGGGATTGGATGTGGCCGTCTAGCTCAACCCTGTCCCGGAAGCACATGTCTGTACATATGATCTAAGGAGGACCCCTTTCCCCGAGCTGCTCTGCCTTGCTATCAAGACCTTTGCTGGGTGTGACAACTCATCCTGTAGGGAAGGAGAGAATGGACAATCTCTTTCTTGGAATGACATGTCCATGCTGTTTTTATTGCTTGTTCAATATAGAGTTTGCCAGGCCTCCTTGAAATTCTGATTCAGTAGATCTGAGAGAAGCCAAGAAACTGCTTTTTAAAGATGTGCACCATCTTCAGGAAGTTTGGGGAAGTATGAGCAGTGGAACCTTCACAGGGCATCAGAATCACCTGAAAAACTTTTTATATATATATAAGTACCACTTCCTTCCCCCTCTGCTGTCTTATCTTACCCCTCCCCCAATTTGAATAATTGATCTAAGGTGAGATCCAGGTGTAGCATTTCTATTATACAAAAGCTTCTCAAGAGCTTTAAGTGTGCTGCCAGAGTTAGGAACCACTAGTCCAAGAAATTGTAGTGATGATAAATTTGACACCTTTATATCCAAGTGCACGTCACATTTTACACACCTCCTTCACAGTTGAACATCACAGCAACCCACTAAGGTCAGTAGAGCATTATGGTGATTGCCTCTGGCCCAGAGAGGTTGACCAAGGTGCCCAAGGTTGAACAGCTTCTCCCTCAGTCAGCAGCCACTGTTCTCGGCCCAGTCCAAGCCAGTCCTGCCAGGCCCTTCGGAAAGGAGCAGCCCCCACACCCGGAGGCTCTTCAGGATGAATCACCTCAGCTCCCATCAGCTGCCTCTCCTAGTGTTGATGCTCAGTAGGCCCTTTCTTTTCCATCTCATCCACGTCCCTTCTGCTGCAGGGAGCCCCCTTGTGCAAAGTGCAGTTAGGTTTTTCTCCCAAACTACCTCTGACTTAGCAGTTAGATAATGCCACCGAGGGACAGACGGCCTGGGGACCTACACAGTGCATGGTACCCACAGCGATTCGAGTTTCAGCCTCAGATCTAGCCCTTCACTGCTGGTCCTCTGCAGAAAGCACAGCCCATTGCAGGAGCAAGGAGGGTTGCCGCCAACAGCAGTTGCTCAGGGTTAAGTTCAGTGTCCTCAGTTGTCGCCTCCCATCCAGAATGAATTTTCATATTCACCACCAAAGCTTTCCTCCCCTGCACCCACCCCCCCCCATCCTGCCCCCAACAGTCTTAGAGCCCACCTGAGTCCATCCTGTGAGGCCGTTTGGAGGGCTGGAGGCCCCTGCAGTGCTGAGTCCCCAGTCTGGACATCTGGAATGGATTTGAGCTGAACAAGACCCAGGGAAAGAAAAACATAACCAGGTCACTGCATGCAGCCCTCCACCATCCTCCGCCAGCAACCAACTATTGGTTCAAACACTTTCCTGACTCAGAACAACGACTCAGTTTCCCTTTGCTCTTTCTCTCCCCGTTCAAACCTTTTCCCTCGCACAGGCCGGGAGCTGGAGAGGTTCCCAGTGACTGCAGGCTCTCTGTGTCAGCACCCTGCAGCCTCTCTCCCTGGGATGCTGGGAGGAGGGACTGGAGGAGGGAGGGGCGGGGTTTGGCCTTGCAGGCAATGCAAGCAGCAGGTCTGCACCCGGAGGAAAGAGCTCAAACGCTGATACCCCTCATTTCCCTTTCTTCACCCTTTCAGCTGCGGGCTGAGACGGGAGCCCCACCCAGCAGAGTCCTGCAGCCATAGCATTTGTTCCCTCTCCCAGGGCCCAGCCACCGTGGGTTGTTAATTGATTTGGTGGGTTAGTGTGGAGGACCAATCAATGTCCTCAATGACTTTAGCTACCCCTACCCTTCCAGGACTGACTTTCAGAAAAAACACCTTGTCCGCTAGCAAAGCTACTCCTCTCCCCCTGTGTAGCTTTTCTGCCAAGTGAGAGGAGTTGGAAGGAGGGGAAAGGGGGATGGAACTGACAAGCTCACTTTTCCCCAAGCAAAGGAAGGAGTGGTATCATTTTCCATGGCCCAGAATGGCTGGTCCGGTGAATCTGGCTTGGTGCAGCCAGACTTGGGAACCACCAGTCTAAGAAATTGTAGCGATGATAAATTTGACACCTTTACATCCAAGTGCACTTCACATTTTACAAACGTCCTTCATAGTTGAACATCACAGCAACCCACTAAGGTCAGTAGAGCATTATGGTGATTGCCTCTGGCTCAGAGAGGTTGACTGAGTTGCCCAGGGTTGAATGGTGTTCATTCTGGTTGGATGCTGTCAGATAGAATGGTTATCGAAGGGTCCAAGAGACCTCCCACAGTTACCCCCTGAACTGCCATGTCAACCATAAGGCTGAACGTCCAGCAACCTCGTTGACCCTGTCCCCTGACATGGTGGATTGGAGGAGGTTTCACTCGGAGGTCGTCTAAGCCTCTCTCCTAGAAGCCCTAACTAGGGACAGAATGCTCTGGTTCAGTCTGGGCTAATGGGCTAGTCTCTCTATGGAAGAGATGGCAAACCTCCCGGCCGTAGGAGCTGGAAGGGGTCTGATTCATCATTCAGTTTTGCTTTCTTGTTTTATAAATAAAAAAATATGACTGAGGCCCTGAGAGATCACTTGATTGGCTCAAGGCCACGTGACTACTTTATAACAGAGCTGGTTCTGAAGTCTAAAGTGTTAAACTCACTCAGTCTCTTGGCTAAAATGGGACGCTTCTACAAATAATCTCTAACAAAAGCTTGCATTACGCTCAGACTTGGAGAATGTCATAGTAGCCAGGAATTGCATGGGGCTGCATGGGGGAGAGTGGACTTTTGCGTTAGACAGATCTAGATTCAAACCCTGCCTCTCTCAGTCACTTGTGTTGAGACCTTGGGCTGCTTCTTCACTTTCTTGGAGGTGATGCCCCTTAACTATAAAATGAGGATTATTATGCTCATCTCACCAAAATCTTGTGAGTGTTTTCTAATGAGGATAAGATATGCTTAACACATAATCATTGCTCAATAAAAAAAGTAGTCTTCTTTGCCAAAATAAGTAAGTTTCCTCCTTCTCTGTGCTCTAATTCTGAAGCTGGTTTGGTTTCAAAAATATTAAATGCCTTCATGTTTGAGGTTGGAATCAGTGAAGAGGGGACTTCCTTTTATCTCTTCTTCGGGCCCTGAGTGGATGACCTTGCACAGAGCCCAGGGTGATCCTGTTAGCCTATGGCCATTCAGTTCACTTTGGGCAACTCAGATGTAGAGAGAGATGTTGTAGACCCCAGAGATATAAAAGAAACAAGTACCTCTCTGTTACTTTCCTTGTAGGCTTGTAAAACTCATTCAGCCAGAGACCTAACTTTTATTAAAGGCCTACTCTGTGCCACCAGCCCCCGTAAGCCCACTGGGTAAAAGAAAGTAAAGGGTACAGGGGCAAAGGTGGGTTTCTTCAGGTCTGGCCACTTCTGGGGTCACTGGATGACCCCTGAGACAATGGACTTTTGAAACTCTTTTGAGAGTGGCTGTAGTAGGGGTCTCCAAACTTTTTACACAGGGGGCCAGTTCACTGTCCCTCAGACCATTGGAGGGCTGCCAAATACAGTGGTCCTCTCACTGACCACCAATGAAAGAGGTGCCCCTTCCAGAAGTGCAGTGGGGGCTGGATAAATGGCCTCAGGGGGCCACATTGTGGCCCGCGGGCCATAGTTTGGGGACGCCTGCGAGAGGATACTGGCTGTACCTCCAAGTAGCTCTCCTTTGTGGCCTCATAGAATGAGCACCTGTGGAGCCCTGAGTGGAGAAAATTTTGTGTCCTTCATGCCCTAGATCATCACATCTGAGTGTAATTCCTAGACATTCACCTCATCCCGAACAAATTCCTATGGAATGTCCATCTTTCCAGGCCCAGATAGGATTCTGCCTCTTTCCACATCCCCTTCATTCCCCATGTCTCTATATCCTAAAGCTTCCTCAAACACACCTTAGCTCCTATCCAGTTTTTCTTTTGAAGTCTCCACGTGGACTGGCCCACTTCCTGCACATGATGGAGGTTACCTTGCATTGCTGTGCACCTTTTCAGACTAATCCTTTCTACAGACACACAAAGCACTAGTCCTCACCTCACCTAGTTGAAAAATATATATGTTTTAAGTCCAATTGGACTGTCATTTCCTTGAAGGCAGGGGCTCTGTCCCGTCTTTTCTTTCCTCAGCAGCACTGTATCAGGGAACTATCGGCTCTATCCAACAGTGACATTTAAAAACAGAAAACGAAAGACCACTTATTTTCTCATATAACTTGGAGTCTAGAGGAGGGATAACTATAGGATTGGTAAACCAGTTAACTAACCACTCAAAACTTAAGGGTTTGAAACAACAACCATTATTTATTAGGTCCCATCCAGCAGGTCAGCAATATAGGCTGGGCTCAGCTGGGCAGCTCTTCTGGTCTCGCCTGACTTGCACTTTCTCATGTCTCTGGGGTCAGTCTGGGTCCATCAGGTGGTACTGCTTCTGGCAGTTGGCTGGCTGCTGGCCAGGGAGCCTTGGTTCTCCTATGCATTTTTCCTGTCCCTCCAAGTAGGTGGCCTGGGCTTTTTCTCCTGGTGTGAGCAGGGGCCTAAGAGCAAGCAGCAGCATCAAAGCCACTTGAGACCAAGGTTTGTAAGTAGTACAGTCACTTCTGTCACACTATTTATTGTCTAAAACAAATCATTAGGTTGGCCCAGACTCAAATAATGGGGAAATAAACTCTGCTTCTTGGTGGGAGGAGCTTAAAGTCACATTGCAAAGGCAGAGTGGGGAGTTTGAACTACTTTTGCAATCAGCCAGCCTCAGTTGTGATGTCAGGGCTCAGATGTTTGTCTGGGACTCCCTCGGCTTCCCCTTCAGTGTTTCTGATCTGTGGTTGGAAATATGTGCATGTGGAGGGCCCACTGTATGCATTGTTCTACAACCACTTTCTATAAGAGACTTGTGCATCTGTAAATTTTGGTATTCATAGGGGGCCTGGAACCAATCCTCAATAGGACTGTATTTAAGTCTGTGGGGAGTCAAAAGTTATATGTGGCCTTGGCTGGTGACTCAGTGGATAGAACCTCAACCCAGCATATGGATGTCTCAGGTTCGATACCAGGTCAGGGCACACAGGAGAAGTGACCATCTGTTTATCTCTCCTCCCTCTCCCTCTTCTTCCCCTCTTCTCCTCCCGCAGCCAGTGATTCAATTGGTTTGAGTGTGGCCCCTGCATTGAGGATGGCTCCATTGGAGTGCATCAGCCTCAGGCAGTAGAAATAGCTTGGTTGATTTCAGCATTATCCCCAGATAAGATTGTCGGGTGGATCCTGGTCGGAGCACATGCAGGAAAATGCCTCACTATTTCCCCTCTTTTCACCTAAAATAAAAAAGTTATATGCAGATTTTTGACTTGGGAGGTGACACTCTTATTCTCTGCATTGTTCAAGAGTCAACTGTAGTCAGTGGAAGCAGAGGGGTGGAATCTGCAGTAATTGATAGTGGGGGCATGTGACTGGGTTCCAGGTAAGGGAGGAAGAGTAATGAATTCTTCCCGGAATGTAGGCAATCAGGGGAGGTTTTCCAGAGAAGTTGACATATCAGCTACACCTTGCAAAATGATTAGGGGTTTTCAAGATTAAAAGGAAACCTCTTAATAGAAAGGATGGCGTGAACAAAGGCATGGGGCTTTGAGAATGGGATGATGTGTTCAAGGAACTGGGAACTTAGGACACATGAGGAGTGAGAAAGGATGTAGGGGAGGCTAGAAAAATCAGCTGGACCCAGACTGGGGAGAGCCGTGAAGCTGCTAAAGGTTGGATTCCTTCTGAAGGCCATGAGAGAAAGCAAGAGTTTAAAAGCAGAGGTATCACATGCTCAGATCCCATTTTGGAGTGATCCTTTCTGCTGAAGCGAGCACAGGAGTGGGAAGGAGACTGGAGGGGTAGGGATCCAGTAGGAACGGTAGCTGACATCATCAGTGCCGGAAAGAGGTGGCCCATCCTAGTTTGGAGTGATCCTTTCTGCTGAAGCAAGAACGGGAGTGGGAAGGGGACTGGAGGGGTAGGGGTCCAGTAGGAACAATAGCTGACATCATCAGTGCCGGAAAGAGGTGGCCCATCCTAGTTTGGAGGGATACTTTGTTATTGACATTGCTTCTAATTCCTGGAATATGTGAAGAAAAGGCAGTCCGACTTCTGGTGAGTTTTGTTATTATTTTTGAATCCTCGGTGGACAGTGAATGCATCCTTTATTTATTGCCTCTATGAGGGCAGACCTCTCACAATGGACTGCCCTTGCTGTGCCACCAACGGAAGGCTCTGGCAGGAATCCAGGTAGAAGAGGTTACAGTCACTTATTGAGCATCTGCTGAATGTGGGCCCTGCAGTCAGAGGCAGATTTAAAAAGAACCTTTGTATTTGGAGTGTTGCTGCACCAGGCTGCAGTGAAAAGTGTGCATGCGCATAAGGAGGGCGTGAAGTGGGGGTGGGGTCAGTGGTTGTCACCATCCTACTGATCTTGGGGCATGGTGTCACAAATTCCATCTTTTTTGGCCACAGTGGTCTCCCCTTGACCCTCTCTAGGAGGTTGAAGCCCTTCCTCAGCCTGCTGGGATGGGGTGGTAAGGAACAGTGACTCTTTTTCCTGGAACTTTCTCCATAAAATATTCAGTGCTGCCAGGAAGTCGTCAAGTGATGTTAGTTAAACAGATTTACTCAGAAACCAACTTAAAAGCTTGGCCTGCCAGTCTGCATCTCTCCAGGCTTCTAGGGGAACCCCTTGTCTCGACTTTGCTGTCCTTCAGAGGAAGCAGTAACACTGTGCCATCCACACCCCAGATTGCAAATGAGGACTATGCAAATGAGGAGAGCAGACACTGAGGGTAGCGTGCTTTCCTTGACCTCTGATTGCTTTTCAAGTGCAGCCTTAATAAATTGTGATATGGCCCAAAGGACTCAGTCACCTCTGAAAAGGGAAAAACTCAATGATATGTGTTTGCTGTTGACCTGATGTTTGACTTTGAGCAGAGCTAAACACCTGTCTGGTGCACCTGAGCATCTCGAGAGGGGTGGGTGTTGCTTTTCTGTGAGAAGTAACAAACACAAGATCACACATAGAATGTCACGTCACAGGTAAATGTGCATGAGTCATTTTATTGATATATTTTTATGTACTTAAAAGAAACAGAAACATTTACTGGAAATCTATCAGGTCTGCATATAGACATAGGTCATGTCAAACTTGTATGGTTTTAGGCAATGTTCATATGAAGTGGAAAATTTGCAGCTACTCAGTTAACTTCAACAATGGAGTCAACTTTAATAAATGCTTTGAGATTGCATGATGCTGACTGGCATTTGACGGCACACTTTTCATATTCTTGGCTTCAACTCAGAGCTATTTGTGGGAAGTTAGATTTTGCTGGTGGTTATTTTAGCTCAACTGGTAGTGATCCAAAGTTCAGTAAAAGAATTCTCTCTGTGGTGTGAGATCGGAGTTCAGAATTCAAAGTCTAGACTAAAAGATAGTTGGTGCAATGGAAGAATGTAGACTAGAGACTGGCATCCCAGTTCCATCCATCTGGCTGTGTGATTCTGGGTGAATTGTGTAACCTCATGGAGCTTCAGTTTTCTTATCTGCAAAGTTGAGAAAATAATGTCTATGTCAAAGGATGGGTGGCCTGATTCATAAGATACTGTATTTAAAATGTCTTAAGCACAGTAAGTGATTAATAAAATGCAGTTATTATCATTATTAGGCTATAGAGCTTAGTTGTTGGTGGTTCTGTAATTAATGGGGTCCAGTTAGCTTTCTTTTGGTCACAAGAGACTAAAACGCTGGTTTAAAACAGCTTAATAAAAAAGGAAAATTTATGAACTCATCTTTATCTAAAACTTGGGTTTCCATTGCCAGAGATCTATGGAGCAGGTTGAAGCATGGAAGGTTGTAGGAGTTGAATGACTGCTTAGTAGGGCATTAATTGGCTATATAGTTCTAACTATAATTAGATTATAGTTAGATTAATTGGATATATAGTTCTAACTGCTTAATACAGGGCATTTAGGATGTCCTGAGAAAGCCAACACAGGAAACGTGGCAAATTCATTAAATTCAGGACCTGTCTTTTATGTACAGGATGCTTGACAACCCTACTCCTCAGGGTATTTCCACCCATGAAATTCTATCCATAGCTCTAAGTAGTATTCCCACCTAGTGTTAGTAGAATCAATTAATTTTATTCTTCTATCTATTAAAATAACTTATAAGGTCCATACTGTGTTACTTGGAAATAATAAAATTCTTCAAAAACTGAAATAAAATAAAACTAGCTATCTGGAAGGTAATTATTTTTTCTCTATTAATGCCATTCTGCTGTCTGTTTTGGCTTCAGATAGTGGTAAGATGGCTTGTAACTCCAGACAAATATCCTCTCAGGTTCTGGTCCAATAAAAAGAGTGCTTCTGTTGACCCGATAAAATCTGTGATCTGATTTTCATTAGTCAGAGTTCTACCTCATCCTCTTATCTGAGCAGATTAATAGGCTATGGGGATGCTATGCTCCGATTGGACATATGTGGGTTGCATGTAAGCCCTTGGAGCCAACCAAGGCTGGAGTGGTTTGCCCAAAGCACATGTACTGTGCATAGGGCATTGAGATGGTTTCTCCAGAAGAAAGTTGGTACTCTGTAATGAAAAGAGGGACAAAATAGACATTGAGTAGCCAACAATCAGCCAGTCAACCAACCAACCACCAAACAAACAAATAGGAAAACTACCTCCCCTAAAACACAAATAAACAAAAATAGCAAATATACATTCGGGTTCTTCTCCGGCTTAAGCAAGAAAAAGATATCACAGCTTAGAGAAATCAACACCAGCATAGGAGGAGGAACGTGTCTGTGACTTTAGGTAAGTAGCTCCTGAATCTACACATGGCCTCAATGCTTCGCATTTAAGATTATATAAATATCAAACAATGCTTTTGCATAATGTTTTTTGAGAAATTACTAGTACTTCTACTTTAAAAATTATAATAACTTTATTGTTTTATTTTGATTATTAAAATAATATATGCGTAAAAGCATATAAAGCAAAGTAAAGGTCACCAATAATTCCATAGTCCAGAGGTGACTCTGGTCCTCTGATCATTGTGTAGCCCTAAGAATCTGGGAACACACCTCATCATTGTCATTTCTGTTGGGCAGGAACAGAACTGCAAGCAATAGTGGTTTTATTTGTTGTTGTTTTTTTACCAAACCAGGGCCTGCTCTGGCAGGGCCTAGGGATAGTTATAGAGTCACATACATTGTATCTGGATGTATACATGAGAGGCCTCACTTTCTTTGCCTAGGGCTGGGAGAGGCAGATGTTGAACACTGGACTGGAGGCCCCACGTATCACATACTTTCTAACAGGAAACAATTATAACGTGCTGGGGACAGACTGTAAAGGCAGCAGGCTATCAGGAAAGAGAGATCAATCATGTTGGGATGGCCAGAGAAGCTCATGGAAGTGGTATACTGAGCCAGGCTAGGGGGTGGTGGGACCAGGAAAGAGGCAGAAAAAATGAGCATTCTGGTGGGTGGGCTAAAAGGGAGCCAGGCTGTGGCAAGAACTCTTTACTGGAAGGAGGTTATACCTGACACACACTGAGGGTCAGAGACGGCTCCTTGGGGCCAAGGTGGACGGTACTGGGCAGTAGAGAGCAGGAGCCCCATCTGGGTAGATTGTATGAAGTTTTACTTTTTCCAGGGCCTAGACGTTACGCCAAGTGCTTGGACTTGATTCTTGGAGGACTAAGGGGCTCCAAAAGATGGTTTATTTATGATGCAGTACATTAAGGCCACTTCTGCAAGATGGCTTCTGGTTGCATGTGCTCAGCAGTGGCTGATGAGTTTTAGAGTCCCTTGTGCAGCCCTTAGGGTGGGAGGTATGGTTTGAGCAGAAATGAAATAGGGACGATGTGGGGGACCACCATTCAAATGCCAGAGGAGCCGAGGAAGGAAGGCAGAGAGCGTCCCCAGGGTTCTCAGTGCCGTTCCTCATGCAGCTCACCCCCATGTCATTAACTCGACTGCCTCTTGCTCTGATTCCTCCCTGGCAGGGAAGAGGCTGGCACAGTGGTCCAAGCGAGGAGGCGTGCACACAGGTCTGACAGCGGCTGGACGGCGAGGGCTGGACCCTTCACTTCTGCAGAAGATGAGATCCCTGCTGGCGCAGTCTGGCCGGACACCCTCCAGGGGCCTCCCACAACTGTGACCAGACTACACGGAGCTGATACCCAGCCCGCCAGCATTCCAGATGAAGCCTAGAGTGTTGGAGTGAGACTGTAGGGGAAGCAAAAGCTGGTGGTGTGGGCAGAAGCGGTCCAGGGAGGTCAGAGGTCAAAGGATGCCTGAAAGGGCATGCCATAGACCCATCCAGGAAAAAATGGTCGTGGAAGATGAACAAATAAATATATGGCAAATTCTCAGAGGCTATGTGTTTTGCTGCATGAAGACATCAACAGCTAAGTTAAGCAGGCAAATTAAGTAGTTGTGACCAAAGCAGGCAGGCTTCCAACATACTAAACACCTGGCCAGCTTCCCAGGGGCCACCTACAGATCATCAGAACAGGTGCTTGATTGCTCTTGGCAGCAACGCCACCCTGACAGGGGACATTCTAGAAGGCAAGATGTATAACCTATGGTCTAGGAGTGGTCTGCTTCTATATACAAGACTACCGGCAAATGTCAAGGTCAGGGTTACATTGCCCATGGCTTTCCCAGGGCCCAGGTGACACTGTGTGTAGGGTCTCCCAGGAACAGATAGGATTTCTTTCGCATGTGTGACCCACAGTGCTCTTCATGTCACCGACAGCTCTTCACTCCTGGCCTGTCCTCAAGGGAAGAAGAGCAAGGTGACTTCTGGGAAGTCCCTCTTTCTCACCAACTGGCCTCTCCCCAGTTGCTGCCAGGTGCTCTAGAGGGGTGAATTCCCACTTGTAGACACTCCCCCAAGTAACTCTTCCTCTTGGTGACAAAAACACAGGCTGATTTCTTTGCCTTGAATTTACTTTCCTCTTTAGGTGTTGCTGGGGCTTCAGTGTGCCTTAACACCCACAACCTTCCTGGTACGTTCCAAGGGCTGGGGCGTCCTTAACATACCACAGACGTCTCAGCAGCAAGGACCGTAATCCTTAGCCACATTCTCACCTAATATATAGCAGAGCACCTGACAGAATTGCCACCCATGAAATGTCTGGTGAATGAGAGAGTGAGGACATAAATGAAGAAGTACGACTCCAGTTAGTGGAGACAGTTAAAATACTTTTATACTGAAAAGTTTCTGCACCTAATTCCAATGTGGGAAGAGGGGTTTCTCTGCACCAACAGGCAAGTTTCAGATACCAGCTGAGCACCCTACCGCTCTGACAACATATGCAGAGATAACGTTCGATCCCACAGACTGAGAACTCATCCCACAACACTGCACTTCCCACCCCTTTCAGATGCCAGTCACAAGTCCAGGTTGCTATCTGCACTTCTGATGATTGGCTATAACTCAGAGGTTCCCATCACCTCCTCTTCAGGTTCAATGAATTCTAGAGCAGCTCACAGAAGTCAAAGCAACATTTTCCTTACCTGAGCACCAGCTTATCATTAAGGACTTAAGTCAGGAACAGCCAGTTGGACGAGAGGCAGGGGGAGGGTATAATGGGAGGGGAGCAGAGCTCCCGTGACCTCTCTGGGAGCCACTCTCCCCAAATCTCCACCTGTTCACCAACCCAGAAGCTCTCCAGACCCCATGAGTCTTTCTGGAGGCTTTGTTGCATAAGCCCAGAGGTCGGGGGTGGGGGTGGGACGGGACTGAAAGTTCCAATCACATGGTTGGTGCTCACGACCACCAGAGCTCAGTTTTTGGTACTTTCCAAAGTCACCTTATTCATACAACGAAACACCTCTATCCCTCTCATCACTTAGGAAATTCTAAGAGTTTCAGGAGCTCTGTGTCAGACATGGGGACAAAACAGAAGTATGTTTTTCTTTATTGTACATCATATGACACATAGAAATCACCAAGAACTCACACATTATTTACTGCAAGTGAAGATGGTTGTCAAACACCTGAGCAACACACACACAACACCCTTTTCTTCTCTAAGCTTCTCTTCTTATTAAAAAACTCCCACAACTCTGACAACTCCTGTGTGAAGGTCTATTTCCTAAGCTGTGCTTGTCGTTTGTTTGTTTCTTTATTTAACAGGTGTTTTTTCAGTGCCTATTATGCACTGGGCCAATGAATTAAACCAACAAACACCCATGCCCTTATGAAGGTTAGGTTCTGTTAAGAGGAGGCAGGCAATCGATACAATAAATAGCTAAAAAATATTGTATTCTACATACATCTTAGAGCAGTAGAGGAAAATATAATGATGGAGACTATGAAATACAGTGAGAGTGGGGAAGGGTGGAGACCAGCTTAAAATAAGGAAGACAGGGAAAGATTGACCTGGAAGGTCATGTTCAGCTAAAGAGCAGAGGAGGTCAAGAGCGAGCCATGTAAGTGCCTGGAGAAGACGTTCTAGGCAGAGGGAATAGCACATGCAAAGATCCCGAGCTGGGAGCCTTGCTGGCATGTTCTAGGAACAGCAAGGAGGCTGGAATGGCAGGAGGTCAGGGAACAAGCTGGACTGGAGCTGGAGATGGGGCCCATGACCACTGGCCAGACAGGGCCTCATCAGTGCCTAAAAAGGCTTCGTTTGTAGTTGGATTTGGAGGGGAAGCCATTCCTTCAGGATCTGAGCAGAGAAGTGATATTCCTGGACTTAGATGTTAACAGAATTACCAGGTGGGAAGCTGTTTCGGTCGCCTAGGTGAGAGTGGATGGCGGGGTGGGCCAGTCTGTCAGCAGTGGGGGGGTGAGGTGTGGGCAGGCTCCGAGTCACTGTGAAGAGTCAATGGGAAGAACTGCATGTGGGGTGAGAGGGAAGTGGAGGCAGGACGGCTCTCAGCTCATGGGTCTGAGCTGTGTGAGAGAGAGGAAAGACCCAAAGGCTGGACCCCCTCTGGAGGCTGCTGGAGGCAGGAGACGCCCTCCCAGAAGCTGACCTGCAGACGGGCCCCCTCCAGCTCAGCAGGCTCTCCGCCCTGGCTTCCGCAGGCCCAGCAGAGTGTGACCCCCTCCCAGCCGGGGGAGAGTAGCAGGTGGCACTGTTCCCACCCTCCCCAACTTCCCAACCCCCACCGAAGGGGCTGCGTCTGAGCTTCTGTGATTCCCGCTCAGTCTCCCACCTCTCTCCCCTCACACGTCCACACTCTGATTTTGTCACTGCCTTCCGCACGTTTCTCACCCTTCCCCTGGAACCAGAGCTGAGGGAGTCTGCTTCTCAGCCCACTGACAGAGCACCCACCGCAGAGCGCCCAGGGTACTCTCCAGTCCCCTCAGACCAAGGCAACGGCCAACCAAGCCACAGCCCACAGGGTGGGTCCACGCAGGCCTCAGGCAAAGTGGATGGATAAAGGAAGAAGGTCACCCCTCATGCTGCGAGCAGAAGACTTGATGTCACAGGCTGCCCTCAGACTGTCCCTGCTCTCTGCCATCCGTCTGCCTTTGGAATACACCATTGCAGAGAGGACATTTTTGTTTTCAGGAGAGGTAGCAGAAGACTGGTTTACCTGGCCACTTTGGGTGCCCTAGGCTGGCATCAGAACGATTGTGCTTCCGCAGCTTAATCCGGCTGGCCGAAGCCCAGGGAGCTCACGGGGCCTCGAGAGGGGCTGCTCATCAGCTCAGGTATGTGGCAGCCACAGCATGGTGGGTGGAAAGAGCTTTGGGCGGAAAGCCTGGAGACCTGGGCACCAGTCTTGGCCCTGCCACCAAACTCACTTTGTGACAAACATCACAACGATTCACTTTTGTTCCCAAGTCCTCCCTTTCATCTGAGAAATGAGGGATTGGGCCAAATAACCTCCAGTATCTCTTTGCACCTCTAAAGTCTGAGATTTTTAACTCCATCCCATGCATAACTGAGGGTGAACTGATCTCCAGGCATGTGATGGAAAAGAAGAGTCCTCTGCTCTTGCCAAGGGAGGTCCGTGTTAACTAAATTCTTATTAAGCATCTGGAGTTGGTGGCAGGCTGTTGTAATAATGAGGTGACTTAGGCTCTTGTTGAAATTACTCTGGTGTCCAGGCAAGAACGGTACACTTACCTATGACAGAAGGTTGTCGTGATGATTAAATGAGTAAATAAACAGGTACAGAGATTAGAATTGTGCCTGCTCTGTAGTAAGCATACATGTGTTAATCATCATCACCATCATTATAACTATTGTGAGACGAATCACACAAACATTCTTTTTCTGCTAAGGAGGGGGGAGTGCCTTGGTCTCATTTTCACAGTGTTCCTAGCTCAAGCCAGCGGACCTGATCGTATCTGTGGCCTGGAATCTTTGGTTCTGTGGCCTCTAAGAGGCCACTTCAGCTCTGAGCTCAATCACAGAATACAAAGGAGTGGAGTGAGAGAGATCACAGTGAGGTGCGTTAGACAGTTGTTGTGACAGCAAAGTGCAGTCATGTCCGTGAAAGTGCTCAGTGACAGCCAGGCTCCCTCCAAGCGTAGGAGCTTATGAGCAACGCTGTGGCTTCTTCCTGGATGATCAGTAGATTGTGAGCTCATTTGAGAGTCATGGCATTTTACAGCATCTCAGATTTGGGACAGAGGCTGGTTGACCTGTATACTACCACTGCCAACATATGGAGAAAACAAGCCCCACTTCTCCAGTGAAAGGGATTTGTCCACAGTGTTTCGGAGGCTGGAAGAAACTTCCTGTGTAAGAGGTTAGTGCTCCTGACCACTGGCTTCTGGCTTGTTATGGACCTTGAGGCCTACAGCCAGAGACCAAGACTGCTTATCCCAACAGCCACAGCCTCCCATGCTGGAGGTGGTAAAAAACAAAACAAAATGACTTCCTCTAAAAATGTTACCTATTATTTGAGATGACATATAGGAGACTCTCTGGGCCACCCTCTCAGCTCTGTATCTTCTTGCAGGTGCCTTCTCCATTTAATTTTCAGAGCCACTTTCCATTTCTGACAACTCCACTAGAGGGAGTCACCAACATTGTATTTCTCCCACAGGCCTGATGCAAAGCAAAGACCTTCAGAGCTGCCCTAGGGGACCATGGCATCTCCTGGTTGGAAAAGCTCTTGAGACAACAGTTGGGTTATTCCATGAGGTCCTTGAATGATCAACTAAACTTGCTGTGTAAATGCATTCACGGTTGGGAGTCTGCACTGCCCTTCCTCTGGGGCTGCCGAGTTCTCTTCCCCAGCAATCATGATATGGTTAGATGTCCGGTGAACTGGGTGATGACCTGCCCCCTTGTACACACTAGAGCACGAGTGTTATGTGAAGTAGTAAACATGCTGCTCAGAGATCCTGGGAAGATGTGGGGGAAGCCAAGACTTCAAAGGCTCCCAGATCCCCTGGTCTATGAAGTCAAATTGGCAACGTGAAGGACCCTAACCTGTGAGGTGTCCCAAACCTCCCGGAAGAGGCAACAGAGCAGCTGGAAGCAGCAGGAAATTGCCCTGGGAATTTCACACAGAAGTTTGACATCCTGAAAACTCTTTTCCCAATTTGCTGTCTGTGGAGGGAAATTACCCATTGAGGCTGGGAGATGACATGGCAAAGGGGTCAGGTGTCTTTAGAAAAAATACTTTTCCATTTCAAATACCACCTAGTCACAGTGATTTTCCATAATCTCACCAGGCTAAGAATCAGGCTGCATTATCCTGAATCCCTGCCTGCTCATCGGACCTGGAGTTAGGAAGGAATAGATGGATAGGGGACCTTGAGCACAATCTTCCACCGCCCCCAGGGCAAGTGTTTAACTCTGGACCTCAGTCTCCTCCTCGGTCAAGCGGGGAGTTGATTTCGATGACCTCCAATATCCCGCCTCAAAGTAGCAGTTGTATGTGCCACGTGTCCTCCTGCATGGTGGCTCATTTGTCACTAACTCTTTGCTTTTTGATGTTTGAAGCAGTCATTTCCCTTCCCCACATAAGCATCTTTTTAAAATACCAGTAAAAATAAAATCAGATTGACCTCCTAGAACCAGTCAACTCATCAAAATTATTCTGAGCGCTCGGTGCCTCACAGTGTCCACAGTAACTGGTGCCTTTCACAGCAATCGGCTGGTGAAGCCCAGAGGCGGGGCTAAGGTTGACATTTCCCACGTCGACAATCACTTGCCCACTGTCTGGTTTCTTCCTTGGCCCTGCTTACTTCTGATGGGCTGTGACCAGCTTGCCGGGGCTCTGCAAGGCTGCCTCTCCTCCCGGGGACAGTGTGCTCATCGCTCTTCACTTCCAAGCACTGCTCCATGGTGCTTCAGTGACTAAGACTTCATTCCGAACTGAGTTTTGATGGAAATAAAAGTGGGTGACAATGGGAGAGGGCAAGGGAGTTTCCTCAGTGGCAAAGCTGGGAGAGGTATTTCTTAGTGCCATCAATACATTACTTCAAGCAGTTCATTATTGGTAAAGAAGCAGCTTTCAGTTTTCTTTTTGTCCAGTGCCTTAGTACTCAAGAAAAGCTTCTGGACACTGATGAGAGTAAAATACGAGGGCATGCTTGCTCTAAGCCAGTCCATTCTTATTCACTGTGGATCAGAATCTTCTGGACAACTTGTTAAAATGCAGATTCCTGGGCACCTAACCCCAGAGTCACGGATTCAGTAGGTCTGAGAAGGGGCCCCAAAATGTGCATTTTAATCCAGTTTCTAGGTAATGCTGATGTTGCAGGTCAGGACACCACATTTTGAAGAGCACTGGCCTAGAACACAATGATAACACTAGGTTGTCACCTATATATCCAGTGCAGGAAGCACTATGCAGAAAACCCAGGGGGAGGGGTTGAGCTCATAGGGAATAGTCAGTGCAATAGACACACACATTACTAAAACTCCAAGGAAACAGAGGTGGAGTGGTCCGTTCTCCCACTGTTTAGTTAATGGGAGTGTGGTTGTAACCAAACTATTGGCTAATTACCACGTTTGCAGGGAGCAGCCCAGGTTAGTGCTGTGAGCTTCTGACCACTAGGGGGAGCCAGGACGGAGGGTCTGAGAAGAGGAAAAGTACTGGAGAGGGTGAGCAAAGCTCTTCAGAGAATGCTGCAACACTCCGCGTGGAGGCCGCACAGCACTGCAATCATGATGTGCACAGACACCATCAAGAAGTAGGGTTTGGAGGAGAGGGGGGATTGTTTCTGTTTCATGTTGTGTGGTTTTCCTCCCGCTGTCTCAAAGTGCATTCACGTTAACCCCGTTATGCAATACGATGATTTATAGTATTGAAATGGGATGAAGATTGCTATCCCAGTTTTGTAGAGGGATCAAAGGAAGAAGAGAGAGAAAAGAGCTTGTGCAAGGTCACAGTAAGGGCTGGCTGGGCTGGCTGGACCAGAATGTTTCCTGCCTAGTTGAGGCAGGCTCGCCAGCCAGCTCGGAGGTCTCTGTTGACCCCAATGTCATGGTGCTGATTAGGCTGTGATCCTAGGGGTGGGGAAGGCAAGGAGTTCTTTAGGGAGAAAAAGATGGAGTAAGGCAATTCTAGAAACTAAGAAGATAAGATGACCAAGAAGACATTTTACTTGCCTTGCTCTTGCAAAGAAGTGTGACCTAGGAGCTGTCATGTGCCCCCTCTTCTCATCCTCTTAGCCAGTCTCACCTGGGTACATGCATGTTAGAACCGCTGACCACGAACTGACCACCTGACATTTCTGTGGCATCCCTGCTTCCTCCTCTTCCTTGCTCATTAGTTCATCTTCTCTCACTGCATGAATGAGCTTTGGAAAGAGCTTAATTTCCTACAATTACTTGGAAGGGATTTGCATTTTAGTTATCAAAAACTTTTCCTCCCTTTTATGGGCATAAAAGTGGTCACCTAGTGGTTTAGAAGAAGAGATACGAGCCCAGGTAACATTGGGACACGTGGGCTCATTGGTGGGCTGGCCATGTATTTTGAACCCTAATTCTTTTGAGGGACACATTCTATATATTTCTGTGTGTGCAACTGTGTGCTGTTGTGTGCATGTCAGTGTACAGCCTGTATGGCAAATTATGGTGACAGCTTCAGCTATGAAAATTTAGTTTAGGAATGTGGTGCACATTTCCTGGGTCCAGCCATACCTCTCCTAAGGGGTGTTCTCCCTGGGCCCCTATAAGCCACTACTAACATTCTTCTGTTCCTGTGACCAACACAGCAGATCCCTGGTTTAGACTCTCCCACCCCACCTCCTGCATTACAACTTAGTGGAGGGGCCAGATCCTTTCCTCTCTCCAGTTCATTGTGATAGCTTTTTGACATGAGCAAAGGAGGTGTGTGTGTGTGTGTGTGTGTGTGTGTGTGTGTGTGTGTGTGTGTGTCTAAGTTCTGGCCCTGGACACTCTCCTTAGAGCATGTTTAGTGAGCAAATCCATGTCTCCGTGCTGTGCATATCATTTGCACACTGCTCTCTGTACTGTCCCCTCGAAAACCCCAGGGGTTATTACTGCCAAGCCGTAAGGTTCCCTTCCCCTGCATGGATGTCCTGGATATAAGTTCTGACTTTCTTAATGACGATTTCCAGAAGGGTTTCTTGGTCTCCTGCTGAGTGCAAAGCAGTAGCTGTTGAAGCCTCCTCCGCGTTTGCCCCTCGGCCGCGGCTCTGCGGCTGTCGGGATGGCAGGGACTTGCACAGCGCGAGAGCCTAGCCGGACCGACCGCTCCCCCGGAACTCTCATTTTGGGGTACACTGCAGTGCTTGCCCCGGCACCCCTGCCACTCTGCACAGCTCCCTATTCAGGCCTCCGTGGCTCCCTGGTGTTGTTTTGAGTGCTGCCTAGTTGCTGGGACCACTGGGTTCCCAAAGTCAGGGATTTCTACGGATTGTGGTTCAGACCCTTCCCCTGCCCTTGAAGGACCCCTTCCTCCCTTCGCCACTCCGCCCGCCCCAGTGCTGCAGCTGACCCGGAACCTCAGAGGCAGGAAAGTCACTGCTCCAGTTGAATTTTGCTGCAGTTTCTTTTTTTCCTCCCCTAGATGCTGAGAGCTATTTTTAGCCAGGGATTTTTTTTTGTAGGGGATCCACAGTCTATTTTTAAAGCCCTTAGGGAGGCCAAATATTGCTGTGCTCTTCATGGGGACTTTGGAGTTAGGTGGGAGAGACCAGGGTAGTAGGGATGGGGGCTCTTCCTGAGATGGGAGGGTGGCCGGCAGAGGCCTACGGAGGACAGGCAGCAGCTGGGTCTCAGGCAGGGGAGAGGAGGCTCCTTTTTCTGGTGAGGGAGGCCTTGAAGAGCCACCACATGCCTCCCTCTAATCACCCAGGGCTTTGGGACCAGGGCAGCCCTGACTCTGTCATCCAGCAGCTGCAATGACATCACTTTCTAACATGGCAATTAATTTAATTTACTTCATTTCCCTTCGCTTCTGAATTTCTGCACTCAAGTCTCTGTGACCCCCCACCTCCTCTTCCACGATAGCACCTTGTAGAGCAGAGCTGAGTTGGGGAATGGCGGGGGGGGGGGGGCGGGTAGGAGCCCAGTTCTTGGGGATTAGACAGGCCTGTGTGAGGCACAGACTGTGACGGGGGCCCATTGGCCTAGACGGGCAGTGGGGAGAAGGCAGTCAGGCTTCTGGTGGCTGCGGGCTCCACAGGATGGAGACGAGAGAAAGAAGAGAGAAAACGAGGCCTCAGAGGACAGGGCTGCTTCTGGGAAAGCTCGGAGCCCCATTCAGAGTGACTGGCAGAGATGCTAAAGCGGTGGGGTGCTGTGGGGTCCCAACAAGCCTTGCCTAGACACTGCCTCCCTCCCACCCCGCCCCTCCCCATTCCTGGCCCCTCCCACCCGCCCCGCCCCATTCCTGGCCCCTCCCACCCGCCCCGCCCCATTCCTGGCCCCTCCCACCCCTCCCCTCCCCATTCTTGGCCCCTCCCGCCCCGCCCCGCCCCATTCCTGGCCCCTCCCACCCCGCCCCGCCCCATTCCTGGCCCCTCCCGCCCCGCCCCATTCCTGGCCCCTCCCACCCCGCCCCGCCCCATTCCTGGCCCCTCCCGCCCCGCCCCATTCCTGGCCCCTCCCGCCCCGCCCCGCCCCGCCCCATTTCTGGCACTTAGCCTTCTACTCCAAGGTCTGTGGGGCTGGGATGGGGCATCCCCAAGACCTGGATGGAGCAAGTGGAGAGAGAGGCCTGAGTGGAAAATTCCAGGCAGAGTTGGTACACATGCTCCAAAACAGAAGCAAAGGTCCCCTTACCTCTCTCTCTGCTTTCCATGTGGGGAGTCGACAGTGGCCCTCCATGTAAGTAAGTGGCCTGAGCCTGTCTGCGGGCTGGCTAGTCACGCTGCTCCTTTCTCTCTCCCCATTGCCCTCAGTCCATGGGGCCTGGTGCCGCCCTGCAGACAATCGGGGTTCTTGCCCACCTGCCCCCAGACCCTTCCCCACCATCTCCAGCTGTACCAAGGGGAGAAGGGGAGAGGACGCAGAGAAGTAGGGAGTCTTTTATTCCAACTCATTAGCAGAGGACCCCGTGGCTGTCGGGACAAGCGCAGGCTGGGCATGTTGCTGCGTGGTCCAGCAGCCCCTGGTGGGACCCCTGGGAAAGGCCGCTCCTTTGGGGCGGGAGCTGAGGCCTGGCCTGGATTGGGTGAGGGGCCAGAGCTCTGCATGCTCCTAAAATCCCCTTACGCTCCCCACACTCACAGCCTCCCCACCGTGGTCCCAGTCTCTCTGTGTCCCGTCTGCTTGTTACGTCAGGCTCCACAGCAGCCTGGGGCTCTGGGACACCCCTCTGTCTGAGCTCTCATCTCTGTGACAGCCTGGTTTTCTCAGTGGGGACGTTCTCAGTGGAGCTTTGAGCATTTGAAATTGCCCTCCCCCTCCCTCGGCCCCTTCTTGCTCAATTTTTAGTTCACCTTACTGACCAGATATCTCTCGCTCACAGCTGTCTTCAACTTCAGTTCCATGAGGGTAGGGATTTCAGTTCTTTTTTTCACAACAAATTCCTCAGTGCATAACCCAGTGCTGCCATCTTTTAATATCTATTTGTTGAATAAATTAATAGAAAAGGTCACAATGTGCCATGGTGTGAGCACCCTGGGGGCTTTCTCTCTAACTCTCCTCATGGACTCTAGGCTGGCAGAGAATTCAGAGTGAAGGGGGGAAATCAGAGCTACTCCCCCCCCACACACACACCAAACATGCAGAGGAGACCAGTGCAGGCTTCAGAGCCCGAGCAAGCCAGAACCTCAGCGGGAAGGGCTGAAGAGATCTCCAGATCTAAGCCCCACCTTTGTGCAGAATGGGGAACTAAAGAACAGAGAAGTGAAGTAACCTCCCCAGAGTCACACAGCCAGTAAGTCACAGAGAGTGGAATCTGAGTCCCGTGCTCCCAGGCTACCACTGCAGCAGTTCCAGTGATGGCAGAACCCTCTCTGCCTTGCCAGATGAGAAAAGCATCACATTCCCTCCCAGGTCAAGGAGACAAGTGTCTTCCTAACCCACACGATAAGCTTAACCCCCAAACTCAGGGCAAACAAGTCAGCAAACCAGAGCCCCCAGCTTCTCAGCCATCTAGAGGGCTCTGGGAGGCTGTGGGAAATCTGCCTTTGAAGACATGTGCTCTCAGCAGGACCCGCACTACGAGCAGTAAAGAAACTGTGTCAGCAAAGAGACAGACACTCTGCATCCAGGAAGAGATCAAAAGCTGTGTGCCTCTAGCCCCTAGGGGCGTCAGAGTCCTCGCTCTGGTAGTTGGAAGGGCGGGGGGCAGAGGGCGGCAATCACCATGCTTTCTGCCTGTGGAGTGGCCTTTGTGGAAGTCAGAGTTGTCAGCAGGAACAGCTGTGTGAAGACCAGGCAATGAAACCCTGCTCATTCTGGGGACAACAGTCTGTCAGCCAGTCATCACCCCACCCTGAACCCCACTGTTCTGGGGGAACAGAGCTGTGCCTGAGCTCAGGGACTCTGCATCGTGTGGGGAGAACCCAAGAACCATGGTAGCATATGTGGATCCACAAGCACAAATTGAAATCATGGCACTAGGTCACTAGGAGAGGAGGAAACCAGGCAATGATCTTAATCAATAAGTAAGTGAACGTGTGTGTATGTGTGAGCATTCTCTGTGTGCATGTGCAACTTGTACCGCAACTGACTTAGGGTGACTTAATTCATTATGTTATCATGCTTACAAAGGTGCCAGGGCTTTTTCACTCCCTGTTACGCTGCATACCTTCACAACATGCTTCTGGGACCAACCGGCTAAAGATGTATGGTCTGTGTTTATGGTTAAGGAAATAGAAGTTCAGAGAAGTTAAGTCCCTGATCTGAAGTCTCTCCACAGGTAAGTGGCTGAGCTGGAGCTTGAAACCAATGCTGCCTGCTTACATGTGTCCAGCCTCGGCCAGGTGGAGCGAACGAGCTTGGCTTCAGGGAGGAGGCTTGGAGCCCCGTTTAGAGGGAGGGGAGGAGCGTGCCTTCTGGCCACAGCGCAAGCCAGCCTGGCCAGGCCGTCTTAGGAGCTAGAATCACCTTGTCACTCCAGAAAGTGCCCCGTTCAGCGTAGTTGATCCATCCCAGCCCTCCCCTCCAGGCCCACTCCCTAGGGACTCCTGGCCTGGCCTGGCCGCACTACCTGTCGGCTCCCCCTCCACCAGCATGTGTGTGCTGGGGGTGTGGCAGAGATGGCAGAGCTGATGGGAGAGCAGAGACAAAGGGACCATTGAAGGTTAGCAAGTGCCAGATGAGTGGTAAGTTCAAGGATGCTGAGGCAGCGAGAAGGGTCCACAGTCAATGTCAGCGTCTTGAACTCGGAGTCCTTGAGAGCCTGTGGGGAGGGACAAACCAACCAAGTGCCGGGTCCCCACACCCTGACCCAGCATCTGTGCAGGGAGTTGAATGGTGGTCTCCACACAGACAGGTCTACAATCTCACCCCTAAAACCTGCAAATGTGATCTTACTTGGAAAAGATGTCATTGTCAATATAATTAAGTTGAAGATCTT
Organism: Saccopteryx leptura; assembly: GCF_036850995.1. NCBI lineage: Eukaryota > Metazoa > Chordata > Mammalia > Chiroptera > Emballonuridae > Saccopteryx > Saccopteryx leptura. Next base: position 116,256,840 of record NC_089504.1, read on the forward strand.
GAAAGACAGCTATCCTAGGTTATCTGGGTGGACCTTAAATCTGATGGCAAGTGTTCTTACCAGAGACACGGAGGAGAGATGGGAGAAGGAGAAAGACATGTGCAGACTGGAGAGTGCGGAGCCTTCAGAAGCCAGAAGAGGCAAGGAAGGGTTCTTCTGGGATCTTCACAGGGAGCGTGGCCCTGCCGACAGCTGCAGCTCAGACCTCCGGCCTCCAGAACGGGGGAGAAACATTCTGCTATTTAGTCAAGGAGGCTGTGCTCCTTTTATAGCACACTTTGGAGAGCAGCGCAGCCTAGAGCGCCCTTCCTCTGGAAGCCCGCTGCCACAGCCAGTCAGTCCTCCCCCTTCAGGACTCAGCACGGGTGTCTGATTCTCCGGAAGCCTCTGCCGGCTAGCTTCCCTGTGCATGTCCTACCAGCCCCTGAGCTTATTAGCGACACAACATTTGTCAGTTGGCTACAAATGCAACCCTCATCTATCTTCTCCTTCATATGAGCCCGGCAGCAGGGACCTTTCTAGTCTAGGACCTTGTCCTTCACATCATCATGGGATCCAGTACCGGGCAGGCTCTCAGTAGCAGGTGCTGGTAACAGCGAACACCTGTGTGCCTCCCCTTGTGGGAGCACATTGGGTCGGAGGTCTGGGAAGCGCAAGTCACTGTGCCGGAGAGACTTGTTGGAAGAGGTTGGACTTGAATCAGGTCTTAAAACACAAAAGAGAATAGGAGAGAGTATTCCAAGCAGGAGGCAGTGTGGGCTAATGTGCTGCGGCAGGGGGGGACATTGTGCCAGTGTGGTGGGCTGAAGACATGAGCAAGGCCTGAAGACCGACCAAACACTGAACAAAAAGCTGTTCATTTGAACACTGCTAAGACTCATAGAGTGCTCCCGGCGACCCAGACCTAAGCCTTTTACGAGAGCCATGGATTCTCTGGGGCAACCCTAAGGGATGGGTATTAGCATTATCTTCACACATAGAAGAGCAGACAGAGTTAAATAAACTCCCCAGAGTCTCACAGATAAAGGGGGTGGGGTGGGGCTGAAATTGCAACCCTGACAATCTGGGAGCTCCAGGCTGCATTCCTTTTCTTTCTGCATGATGATGGTGGTGGAGATCTAGCTGACGCAGTGTTTACCATGTGCCACTCAAAGCACTTCACACGTGTTACTCTGCTTAATTCTCACAACTGCCCTAGAAGTAGGTCCTACTGTAAATAAGGAAACCAAGACTCAGAGAATGTTGGTAAATTGCTCAGGCAAACTACCCACTGTTAGCAAGTGGTGGGACAAGATTTGAATGTTGGGGTGCTGTGGGAATAATCAAAGTTCTATTTCCTTAGAAGTGGGAGCAACCTGGATGCACATAAGGTGACAATTAGAGTCAAAAGCTGGTCCTTCCTGGGCCCTGTCCACACATATTCTAGGAGGAAACTGTCCACCAGGATCCCTTCCACACAATGCAGAGTATCCCCAAAGCACCTCGTGCTCTAAGAATTTGTCCTGGCAGTGAATGTTCAGTCTCCATCACTGTTGTTCTCAAAAGCCATTGGTGCCCATGATCATGAGGCCCTCCCCGATTCTTCCCCATTCTTCCTCCAGTTCCTGGTGCAGCTTCCATCCCTTGCCTTTAACTAGTGACCTTGAATGGGCAAGCAGACGTCGCCAGCCCACGCTGCTCTGTGTCACAGAGATCCCACTGTCCCACTTCTCAGCTCATCCCCTCACCACACCCACACCCACTCCCACCACCCTCTAGGATTCAGGTGCAGCTCCTGGGGCTAGGTGATCACACACACACACACACACACACACACACACACACACACACAAACTCTTCCCTCTCTTCCTCACTAACTCTGTGCCACTGCTAGATGGAAAGTGGTCCTATCTTTGGAATCCATTAATTCTCAGCAGGCACTGCAGCTTTCCTCATGCCAATCAACTGCTATGTTAGACTCTCCTCAATGGTTCTTCAGATATGTGCAGATGGGTCTGGATACCTGGGGAGTGAGTTTCTGTTCTCCAGCTGATGTTTGAGATGAGTCAGATGGGGAGGGACCATGAGTCTGCACGCCATGTGCCAGGCCAGGGGGGTCACTGAAGGCTATAGTGCTGCTGACTCAGAACACGGAGAGCCTTCTCTAAGTCTCACAGCACTTTTGTTTTGACTGGATCATCCTCCACCCCTGTAAGTCTCCTGTTATGGACCCTCAGATCTCCAGGTGCTTCCGGTGCCTCAGCAAGTTCAGGAGCAGGACCTCCCCAGCACTGAGCTGCTGGTTGGGAGCTGCACAGCGCTCTGCTGAGCTAACACTGAGCTGGGCAGCATGGGAGAGTCCCAGGCCACGTCTTCTCTGCAGGAAACTCCTCGTCTCTGAATGTTTGCAGTAGAGTTATTTCATTATCTACTAGGTTATTTATCTGACCATAGTGTGGGCTTTTATTAGGGACTGGGAAAGTCAGGACTGTTAACACAGCCCCAGGAATCTCCAATGTCTGTCCTTGTCCATGTGGCAGGGATGGGGGGGAGCACACCAAATTATTTCCTGAGATTTTTCTGCTCCAAAGAGATACCAACCAAGGGCAGAAGAACACAAAGGGTTGTGTGGGCAGAGACTTACTTCTAGTCCACGATGCTGCTTATGGAAATAATAATGGTTATGATGATAATCTGAGGCTAATAATAAAGATGATATGATGATGATGATGATGATGTCACCTATGTTTATTAAGTACTAACTCCATAGCTGTCACTGTGCTAAAACCCTTGATGTGCAACAACTTGTTTAATCCTCATAGCAACCTGATGAGACAGGTACAGTTTTTTTCATTTTGCAGAGAAGGAAGCCAATGCTCAGAGAGCTAAGTAGCTTGCATAAGGTCACATGGCAGGTAAGCAGTGGAACCGAGTCTCACATGCCAGAAGTCAACCTCCAGAGATGCAACCTTGAAGCAACGCTTCTGTCAGGCTTCTAGTCCCTGGCTGCCTCTCACACATTCCAGACCTCTAATTCAGATAATGAGCTCAACTCTCCCCCAAAAGCGATGATGCATATACTCAACAACACAGGCATAGTGAGCAAGCAATAACGGAGCTGAGCACAGGGCAGGGGTGGCAAACATCCCGAACTTGGGACCAAAGAGTGGAGGGTGTGGGAAGGGGTGAAAAGAGGGAAACCTAGAGAGGTGGATGGGGTTAGATAATGAAGGAGGCCATGTTTTTACTTTATCCTGGAGGCAATAGGGGGTCATCGAAGTTTCTGAGCAGAGAAATGGCAAGATCAAATGGGTACTTCGGAAGGCACCTGCAATGATTAAGGTCTGGCAGGGGTGGCCCTCTCCGTATGTTTTCAAGCCACACCACGAGGAAAGCCCTCTCTTCCACCCACTTAGCAGGCTGCGCCTGCCTGGCAGGTATGAAGCAATGGCCAGTCCCTTTGTTGTGCAGAAGAGGAAGTTCAGGCTCAGAGGTTCCGTACCATTGGCTTCCCTTTGCACTCAGAGCTGAGGGAGCGTGCCGGCGCTGCCCATGGGGTACTGGCAAATGTGTCACAACCTCTTCAAGAGGGAAAAGCCTAATTTGGAGGACTTGTGAATTCCCTTGGCACAAACACCCCCACTGTGGCTGAATTCAAGCTACCAACGTGGTTATCAACTGGTTTGCAGAGCTCCTGAAAATTTTATTATTTATTTATTTATAGTTCTTTATTTAAAGTACAGTTGACATCAATATTAGTTTTAGGTGTACAACATAGTGATTCAACATTTATATACTTTATGACGTGCTCACCATGTTAAGTCTAGTAACCATCTGTCAATGTACAAAGTTATTATGATATTATTGACTTCATTTTCTATGCTGTACATTACATCCCTATGAAGGGGAACAAGAGGCTCAAACTTCTAGTCATAAAATAGATAAATCACAAGGATGTGATGTACAGAAAAATCCCTGAAAATTTAACAATTGGTCCTAGCAAGTCAGCCTGAGCCGGCTCCATAGTACCTCTGCCTGCAACTTACTGTCCTCCCCTGACCTGTGTTCACGCAGACGCTGCGGGAACTGCCTGCCAGCACTCAGAGGAGATGCAGGGGTGCTTGCCCAGGCCGCAGCTGGCCGACTTGGAGCCTCAGGAGTGGACTGAGGGTCAGGAACTGACCTCTTGGCTCCTAGGCTGTGTATTTGTGCCGACTCTGTTTAGGAGGACAAAATTTGATCTCTGCTTGGATCTCCTTCAGAAGAGACTTTACATTCAGTGAAAACAAAGTTCTCCTCTGGCTGCTAAAGCACATGTGTCACAACCTCCAACCAGAATTAGAAAAATAATGTCATGGAATATTTTTAATAGTAAGTACAAAGTCCCTACAGTGATAGATGAAGTCTGAGAGTTCAAGTGCAGTGACTGCTGGATTATGTACCATTTTCCAGTTTCCATGTTGCTTATATTACACTGGCACTCATTTGATCATTCATTCATTCACTCAGTCATTCACTCAGTCATTCATTGGACCTAAATTGGGAGCCTAGGCATGGAGGCGATGGTCAGAGGCAGGAGCGGGCAGTAGACCACGAGTGCCGGCAGGCGAGATAAAAATTGAGAATCAAGCAGAAAGTGGCTCATGACAGAACTGACCTTGAGGCAAGAGACTGACCCAGCCACTGGGTTCTTACTCACTTCCTGTTGGGACAAGAGATAGTTCTAGGTAGGGGACTGCCTTAAGGTGGACCAGAGAAGAGAAAGAAAATTGACCCTGGGAGAAAGACCTTTCTATGCATCGGGCATTGTGAGGTTTTTCAGATATATAGTCTCAGGTCCTCGTGGCAAGGAGAGAATGTTGTGAAATAAGTGTTACTATTTCATTATTAGCTTGAGAGAACAGGTAGTCAGAGGTTAAGTCACTTGCCATGGTCACACGGCTGGTAAGTGGCAGAGCCAGTGTGGACGAGAGGGTAACAACGGAATACAGATTCAGAAAAATTGGCAAACACTTGGAACTTGATAGAAATGCAATCAACTGGGTGTGGCCGCCAAGGGCTGGGGGAGCTGGTAGAGAGCTAGGGGAAACAGAGCGATGTGTCTGTCCTTCCTACACTAGTAGGAGCAAGGGAGTCACTGTCCTGCTCATGTGTCCTCCCTGGAGAAAGTGCTCAGAGTGTTTACACAAGGGCACATTTTGGGCACTCTAAGGAAGGCCAAACTGTAAACGAGATCATACCACCAGCTCAGCAGATGCCCGAGAGTGAGGCGCTTGCTGACATGCTGATGGAGAACAGGGACTTCTTGTTTATCCAGCTTACCATCTGGACGAGCAAAGCAATGTCCAAGGAAATAGCTTGGAGGCTGTCTCCCTGGCTCCCTCTATGCCTGTTGCAAGGGCTCCGACTGCCTCTTGGCCAGGTGCACAGAATAAATAGTGAGAGAAGAGAAGGCGGGGGCTCAGAACTCTAGCCAGATATAGGGGCAGCATGGGGACATGGCCTGGCCACGGGTCTGGGGGAAGAGGTAACTGCAAATGTCTGGAAGTGAGAGGTGGAGAGCCTCTCACTTCCAGATATATGAGTGAAAAGGCCTTTTCTGTCAAAAGAGGAATTTAGATCAAACAAGTGGAAGAACTTCCTCAGTAGTAGGGATGAGTACACTGTGTTAGGAAGTCCTTTGGTGACATTCTTCTGTCTGGTGGGCGGGAAGGTTGGAAATAGAACTGCTGCTTGATCAGGGTTGAGTAACTGATACAAGTGACTCTCTTAGCATAGACCCTGCCATCCATACCACTCAATGGAGCTGAGAAAACTGGAGAAGATGGAAATCCTTGACTTCTTTGAGGGTATGTGAGTATGAAAACAGCTCAAAAGTCCCCTTGTCCCATGCCATTCTTGCTTACAAAGTGGCACATGGAACCTGAAAATCCACAACTATGAACAACCTCCACAATGTTTTCATTTGGCATCAGAATGCCCCGTTTATTGCTTTGGCACAAGCTAATTTGGAAAATTGCTTGCATTGGTCAAGAAAGAACTGTACCAAACAAACAAGAAATCTCACTGGCCTTGCACAATAAAATGTATTTTTTACTGCCATCACAGGTCAATCAGTTGGTGGAAGAGGAAGGCATGGTGGAGGTTCTGCTCCATGCAGTCATTCAGGGATTCAGTCTCTGCCATTCCCTAAGCCCCAGGCGTCCTCACTGCTTGTGGCTGGAAGGTGAGGAAGGGAGGAGCAAGGGGGTGAGTAGGATTACTCAGAAGAGTTTTAGAGGCTAATCCTAGAAGCAGCATTAATCACTTTTGAGAACATTTCATGGGCCAGACTCAGTCACATGGCCCCATCTGACTACGAATAAGAAAACTAAGAAATGAAGTGCCCAGGAGGAAAAGCAAACTGGATTTGTATTTGGTGTGCACTCATACCAGTGTCTGGTACACATTTCTAAGGTTTCTGGAGGGATACTGTATTTCAAAGGAGTTGATTGTAATGAGAAGTTCTTTATGTTTTCCTGTACAGACTCAGGCTGAAGGAAGCACCTTGTGGGTAACTGAGAACTGCTTTCAAAGGGTGGCGATCTGCTGGGGGCTTCTCAAACTTCAAAGCTGGACTCTCAGGTCCACATCATAGAGTCACCTGCTGCTGATGGCAGCTCTGTCCTCATCCTGGGAAAAGGTTTAAATCTGGAATTTCATGTGAACTGAGTTCTTAGAGGGTAGCTCCATTGTCACTCATTTATATGATATTTTGTTCATCCAAATGAGTCAGGCACCAGGACTGGAAACTCTCAGGACCTGAGCTCCAAGTATTTGCAAAGCTTTGTGGCGTTCCCAGGAACTTTGAGCTGATTGGTATTTTGTGAGGTGTCAGGTCCAAGGCTGAGGAGTTTAAGGCAGCATGTCACTATCAATGCTAGGTCCCATTCCTCTCATTTCTGCAGGACATTCTTGCTTGTTTACCATGGATTTTCTTTTTTTTTTTCATTTTCCCGAAGCTGGAAACGGGGAGGCAGTCAGACAGACTCCCACATGCGCCCAACTGGATCCACCTGGCATGCCCACCAGGGGGCGATGCTTTGCCCCTCTGGGGCGTTGCTCTGTTGCTTCCAGAGCCATTCTAGCGCCTGAGGCAGAGGCCACAGAGCCATCCCCAGTGCCTGGGCCATCTTTGCTCCAACGGAGCCTTGGCTGCGGGAGGGGAAAAGAGAGACAGAGATGAAGGAGAGGGGGAGGGGTGGAGAAGCAAATGGGCGCCTCTCCTTTGTGCCCTGGCCAGGAATCGAACCCGGGACTCCCACACGCCAGGCTGACGCTCTACCGCTGAGCCAACCGGCCAGGGCCTTACCATGGATTTTCTAACACTTCTACTAAACTCTTCACAGAGAAGTTTATAGATGTGAAGGGAAAATATTTCCAACTATTTTTTCAACTTATGCATAAAATGACTACCCATCCTGGTTTGCCCAGGACAGTTCTGGTTTACACCAATTGTCCAGGGAAAATAGTAAGTTATGCCTGATTTTGCTTTCAAAAAGTGTCCCAGTTTGGGCAATGAGTTATGTAGTCACCTTACCTAGAGGATACCCAGCATCTGGGCCTGTCCTCATGCTGATCAGGTGCATCACTGTCAACTAGCCTGCATACTGCCTGGTGTCTCCATGGTGACCCAGGAGTTGGAACTACTAACTAATCCCTTTGTTGTTGTCTTTGTTCAATGTATTAACCTTGTGACTTCTAGGTTTTATTGGATCTTGCTCTCCTTTCTTTAGGCCTCACTATCATGGGCTTGTGCTTAAGCAGTATACAGCAGTCAAACAATAGAACAAAAAGTCAACATGTCTATGAGGCTAGTAAAGCATGGATTATAAATCCCAGTGTAGAGATGTAGAGTTTAGGATCGTGAAGATTTAGGAACCTGAGAATAAGGGATATTTCCAAGGTCACGTGGAATTCAGAGCCTAATTCTAGTCCAGACATCCTAATTTTAGGTCACTCTTCTTTCTTCTACGCTAGTTCTGAGTTCTCACTCAGATGCCTCTCACCTAATGGCAGGTCCAACTAGTCCACATCAAGTGGAATTCCACAAGACCCCCAAACAAACTAAGAACTGAAAAGGAATCTATGCCATGGTTAATTTGCAGCTGTCAGCTTTCTGAATGCCCACCCTGAGTCATTCACTGTTGGCACCAAAATGCCTTATTTGCATGAGTAATATGCCTAGACCCTCTAAGCCACATATGTTTCCAGCTCTGAAAGTGACCAGTGAGTAAAAGGCCCATGGAGCACATCTATGAAGGTGAGGAACAACATCTATGCTGCATGAAGGAAGCATAAGATGGGAACTCTTACATAGTTGAATATCAATGTCAAATAGAGTCCAGGTAGTTAGAGACAAGCGTTAGTGTATAATCTGGTAGTGATTAATGTTGCCTCCAAAGCTATATGTTAACCAAATTGAACTCTCCAAATTAGGTGCCTGTCTTGGTGATGGTTTTCTGCGTAGTTTGGATGCGGCATCCATGAACCTGACTTGGAAGTGCCACTGTGAGCTTTGGGTCTCTTAGGCTGTGCTTCCAGGAGCCTTCTCACAGAATGCTTAGGAAATAAACAAAAGGGTAAACTGGAGAAGAAAAGGACGATCTAGGTTCTGGGGCCCACCACTCGTTATTCCTTTAGTGTCCTTGGGGTTTTAGGGATATAGGTCAAAGCCAATTTCATGAAAACATAGACTTAAAAATGGGACCGTGCAAGCATGATCAATTGTATAACTGATGACGTTCAAGGTGATTCAGGGGCTATGTGGACTTCAAAAATGTATACCTCTTGTACATTTAATCAAATGTGTCTTAGAGGCCTGACCTGTGGTGGCACAGTGTATGAAGCATTGACCTGGAATGCTGAGGTTGCCAGTTTGAAACCATTGACTTGCCTGGGGAAGGCACATAGGGGAGTTGATGCTTCCTGCTCCTCTCCCCTCCTCTCTCTCTCTTTTCTCTAAAATGAATAAAGTCTTTAAAATGTTTAAAAAATTGTGTTTTAGAAAAAAATGTATTAACTATCACAACACATCCATCAGTCAACAAATGGTACTGATTAAGACAAGGTAAGTAGCAACTAAAACAAACTTAGGGTAAAGAGAAATGTTAATAATAAAGTCAGCCCATGGCTATATCAAAAACATGTCAAAGTGGCCTGACCAGGCAGTGGTGCAGTGGACAGATCATCAGACTGGGAAGTGGATGACCCAGGTTCGAGACCCCGAGGTTGCCAGCTTGAGCGTGGGCTCATCTGGTTTGAGCAAAGCTCACCAGCTTGAGCCCAAGGTCTCTGGCTTGAGCAAGAGGTTACTCAGTCTGCTGTAGCCCCCCGGTCAAGGCACATATGAGAAATCAATCAATGAACAACTAAGGTGCCGCAGCAAAGAATTGATGCTTCTTATCTCTTTCCCTTCCTATCTGTCCCTCTCTCTGTCTCTGTCACACACACAAAAAAAATGTCAAAGTGTTACTAAATGAACAAAGGATGGGAAAGTCTAATTGGGTATACTCCTCTTCTTTTACAAACAAAGAAACTGAGGCCCTATTAGAAAAAGTGGTTGATGCAGAATGAGAACTGTGGTGTCCACTCTCCCTTTAGGTTCACACTAGAGACCGATGCTCGTCAGCCTCCCTGGCCCCAAGCTGGCAGAGCTCTTCCTGGGCGCTGCACCACCATCCCTCCTCCCCTGAAGGTCAGGCACTCTTCATCTCCATTCCCCCAGACACACGTTCCACCCTGAAAAGTATGTGTTTTTCCTCTGTGGATCTAAAACAAGAAGGTGGAGGTTTTTTTGTTGGAGTCTCGACCCTCATTGTTCCCTGGATGTTTTGGAAAAAGGAAAGCAAATGATTTCTTTCTATTCTGTGAAGAGTGATGTGGGGAAGCAGAACTCACAGGTTGTTTTAAGAGTGGATGTCAAGCTCTGTTAGGGCTTGGAGGCAGGTCCTTCATTGCCTGAGATCCTCTGCCTTAATCCAAGTTACCAGGAACTAAGGCTTGGGCAATAGTCTCTGAAGGGTCCACTGGAGAAAGGCACTTGATCAGCCACACAATTGTTTACATCATTTTCCTGGGTCTCAGACATCCTCTCTCTGTTTCAGGGAGCAGCATCCCCACCTACATGAAGTTATAAATACCAGAAGGCAGAAGAACTGCCTGTGCCCCAGCTTTAGAACCAGGGTCTTCCTGGGGCAAGTTTGGCCACTAGACACTATCTGTACATGGACTCCCTGAGCTGGTAGGAGTCTGCAGAGCTCCAGCTGTCCACTCCCCATCCCCAGATGCAAATCAGAGGCTCTAATTTGCTTTCATGAGCATCCTAACCTCTCTTAAAGATTTCTTGTTTTCATCTGGATATTTGGATATATGTGTCATGGTGATGCACTAGCTTTCCAGAACTCCGTGGAGGAGAATGAACCAGGAAAAGAACAGCCTGGTGTGATAGAAAGAATACTGAAGCAATGACAGACCAAGGTTGCAAATGAAGGGGTGGAAAAATACATAGTACGTGAGTGGTAGCTAAGGGAAAACCAAGGTGGACTTTTTTGATGGTAGTCAAAAAAAAGAAAAAAGACTTAAAAGAAAGATATTTTTTGAGATAAGCAGTCATTGTTTAATTACTAAAAAAATAATTCCTGCAGAATATATAACAAACTCTGACCTGAATTACACCTAACAATTCAAATTCAAACTATATAATGCAACCATTGTGAGAATTATAAGGAGGAATTGGCAAATGCATTTACAGTGGGAGATTTTAACATGTCTTTCTAAAAACTAATAGATCAAGAAGGCAAAAACTATAGCTTATAAAACATTTGAATAATATGATTAACAAACTTTGCCCAGTGTATATATCTAGAAACTTGCACCTTACATTAGAGAATACACAGTCTTTTCAATCAAACATAAAACGATGCCCAACTTTACTATTATTTTCATTTTTATTTAAGTCAATTAGCTTTTGTCTTTTAACTTCCTATTTGCTTTATCTTTTTTTAAAAAAAAAAATGTTTATCTTATTGATTTTATAAAGTGGAAGGGAGAGAGTGAGAGAAAGATAGGAATACTTGTTCCTGTGTGTGCCCTGACCAGGGATTGAACCAGCAACCTCTGCACTTCAGAATGGTGCTCTAACCAACCAAGCTATCTGGTCAGGGTTACTTACTTTATCTTAAGCAATACTATTGGTAGACTATTTAGTTTGAGGTGGTAGTTGTTATATTCTTTTATAAGACAAATTTTATTAAGTATGTAAGCACTACACATTTCTTAAAGTTCATGTACTTGCAGAATTTCCTGAATATCACTGGTGATGTGCATTAAAAATAAAGATGGCTAAAATTAATGATGAGTGTAACTTAAGAATTTGAGAAAAAGCAATAGAGTAGTCTAATTGAAATATAAAAAGGAAATAATTTAAAAAACTTAACAAAACAAAAAATATAGAAAGAAACAATTTTAAAAGGCTGGTTCTTTGAAAAGAGTAACAAAATACACAACCCTTAGACAGTATTGATTAAATAAAAGAGAACACATAAAAATAAAAATAATAGAAGTAAAAACTGATCTTTGCACTTAGTGTAGATTTAAAAATTATAAGATAGCTATAATTAACTTTATGCTAATATATTTGAAAGCCTAGAAAATACAATTAAAGATAGATAACAGAACTAAACCTAAAACTACTACAGAAATTGCACCTATAGTTTAAAAGCTACCTACAAAAAAAAAAACACAACAACATAATCAGATAATTTTATATTGAATTCTACCAAATCTTCAAGGGAGAAACAATTCCTGTCCTATAAAACCTGCATCAGAGACTAAATAGGGAAAACTATACAACTTTGGTATCAAACTCAGATAAGTTACAAGACAGACAAATTATAAATTTCACTTATAAGTAGACATAAAAAGGCTAAATAAAATATTCACAAACCAAACCCATCAATGCATTAAAAAAATACATTTTTACCAAGTTGAATTTGTCCCCAAAACTTAAGAATAGTTCATTAAAAAAATTATTAATGTAATTTACCACATTATCAAAAATTAGTAATAACTTATTATTATCTCATAGATATAGAAATAGTATTTCAAAAATTTAACATTTATTCTTGTTTTTAATATAAATACCTTAGTAAATTAAGAATTGAATGGAATTTATTTAACCTGAAAGAGAATTCTCACCAAAATCCTACAACAAAATCTTATTTAATGGTTCCCTTGAAGCACTGTCTTAAGAATTAGAAACCAGATAGTCTGTCTGTATTACCACTTCTACTGAAAATGGCATTCATAAGGTAATAAAATAAGAGGATTCAAAAGGAAAGCAGTCTGTCATTATCACAGATGAAATAATTGTCAATGTAGAATATAGAAATAATCTATATACTAACTATTAATGATGAGTTCACTGAGATTATGGATGTAATATAAGTATGCATAACCCATTTCGATTTATATATAACTAATAAATGATGAACAGAATGTGGTTTTTTTAATGAAATGGAATATTATAGTGAGTTGAAAAAATATGAACTAGATCAGCCTATATCAACATTGATAAATCTCAATAAACAAAACATGTTGAGTTAAAAAAGCAAGTTGCAATCGATATGTACAGTGTGATACCATAAATGCAGTGAAAACACCAGAACACAAGAATGATAGACACCCTTCAGGTTAGTGGTATCTCTGAGAACACAGGAACAAGAAAAAGATGAAGGGTGGAAATTCAGCAGAACCCTAATGTTTTTCTTTTAAGAGACAGGTTGGAAGTGAATGTGACCAAATGTTAACTTCTATTTAATCTCAGTGTCTATTATATTATTTTGTTACCTTTTGAACATCTTAAACATGTTTTTTTTTTGTGACAGAGACAGAGAGAGAGACAAAGAGAGGGACAGATAGGGACAGACAGACAGGAAGGGAGAGTGATGAGAAGCATCAATTCTTTGTTGTGGCTCCTTAGTCTCCTTAGTTGTTCATTGAATGCTTTTCATATGTGCCTTGACTAGGGAGCTGCAGTGGAGCAAGTGACCCCTTGCTCAAACCAGCAACCTTGGGCTCAAACTAGCAACCTTGGGCTCAAGCCAGCAACCTTGGGCTTCAAGCCAGCAAGCTTTGGGCTCAAGCCAGCGACCATGGGGTCATGTCTATGATCCCATGCTCAAGCCAGCAACCCCAAGCTCAAGCCGGATGAGCCTACACTTAAGCCGGTGACCTCAGGGTTTCAAACCTGGGTTTTCTGTGTCCCAGTCTGATGCTCTATCCATTGCACCACCGCCTGGTCAGGCTTACATCTAAAACATTTTATTATTAAATTTTAACAAGGAAGGAATTATGAGAGACAAGATTTTAGGCAAGGTCACAAGAGGATGTTGGAGATGGGCTGGTTGTCAGGTCCTTTCAGGTAAGTAGCTACCACCAGCATTACCTTTGGCAGCTCATTTCTTGGGTATTTCCCGGAAGGAGTGGATTCCTTTGAAAGACATCACTTGAACTTCCTGTCAATCTTCTGCTACATGATATGAATAGGGTGAGCTTTCCCAAAGTGAAGCAGAATTGCTTCCTGATACCACCGGACCATCCCCAACTCCCACTGCACTGGTGCTCCTGGTTAAAAGGTGAGGCTACTACAACCTGTGTTCTGCAGCCTGGAGATATTGTGAATCTGTTTTAGACTAAGGTGCTATAAAACATAGTCGGAAAAGACTACTTATAGAATTGAGGTCACTGAGAAAAAAAGAACAGAAAACTGTCACTGAGGGAAATTCAGGTAAAAAGCAAAGAAAAGAATTTTACAAACAGTTTCATTTTCATGTTATCAGTTTTGGATTGAAAAGGATACTATTGTAACTCCCAGACTGCTTGGTGCAAAGGAAAGAATGATTTGGAGGTATGTCTTTGCATTCCCTTAATTGTATATCTCCCTTGAAATGTCCTTCCTACAATAAAATCCAGCCACAGAAGACAAATGAGCTGTGTTCTGCGGGCAGGGCAGCCAGCCTCTTAGAAGAAAAGAACAATGCAAAGAAAACCCAGACTCGCAGTCTGGGTAGCCTGACGAGGCCGCGCACCCTCTCTGTACTCCAGATTCCTAATGAGGTTTGTTCATCTGGGAATGCTTTTCTTTTTCCCTCACAAGATGATTAATTTTCCTCTTTTTCTGCTTTGTTGGAATATTATGCTCTATATGATGAATGTTTGGTGCAACCTTAGAAGAGTCTTAAGGGTGAAGGGAAGGTCCACAGGTCATCTGATCCAGCCCCCCCCCCCCCCGCCCCCAGCATGGCTGTCCGTGTCTGTGCACGACACAGACCCGTTTTCTTTGTACAAACCATCTAAATAGGAACACTCCTAACTGAACACTCATTTCAGGTCTGAAAAATCTTTCCTCTCAGAAACATGTTTCCTTCTGTTTCATTTCATTTCTTCACATAGCAGTCCCGTTGGTCCCTAGAATGGCACTAGGTGGAATGAAAATTTCATGACGGGTCAGCCTTTCCATACTACACAGCCTGGTGTTATGCAGACTCACTTTGAAGAAGAGTGCTAGTACCGTTGATCATATCTGGAGTACTGTGTGAGTCTAGATCTGTGTAAGACACTTTGACCTGGCTACTCAAGACGAATGTGCAGGGGAGACAACCACACTTAAGATGGATACTGATGGAAACCATAAAGCAGGATGAGCCGTGGAAGGGCTGGAATGATTTGGTCCAGAGAAGAGAGACTCAAAAGAATATGGAGCCTATTGATAAGATCACATCACTGGCTGGGTGATAGGGATGGTGGGTGGGACTGACATATGGACATGAAGAATGGCTAAAGAGGAAGAAGAAGGACAATAGGCCAGGCACACTTTCTCATCTGTAGCTCCTTGGAGTCCAGTCGCAGAGGTGAGTCTGGGCGGGCAGCCGGCAGACCTGCTGTGCATCCCTGGGGTTCCCCATGAGTTCAGTACAATTCTCCCTCCCTGTTTGCCTACTTCTAGGGGTGGTCTTTCCTCAGCATCCCCTGGTACATTGCCCTAGATGACTAGGAGAGGAAGAAAGGGTGTGAGGGGTAGGGAGCAGGAAACTGGGCTTCCGTTGAACATGTGCTCAGATCCCAGCCCTGCCTCTGACTTGCTGAGTGACGCTGGCACCTCCTGAGTATCAAAAGAGAAATAAAATGCAAGTGTAACACCTAATGACTTTTTAGCCTTCTTCTAGCTCTAGATTTTACTACACTTTTGGGTTTGTTTTTATTTTTGTGCTCTGAGCTCCCAAAACTCCAGGCACATTCTTCACTTTTAAAACACCTGGCTCTTAACAGATGACAGAATGACTTTCTATGTCTATGTATTCTATGTCAAAGCAGATTTTTCTTCTGAGAATTTTTTTTTGCAAAACTTATCAACACAGCATGTACTTTTAGAGCATTAGCATATAAGTGAATGAGACAGTGAGCTCCTTTAAGACACAACACTCACCCTGATCACCTTTGTATCCCCAAGCCCAAGTAATTACTTGGCCTTGCACATAAATGTTCAGAAAATGTCTTGTAATAGTGAATGAAGAATTAGACGTTACTGGTTTAATATATCCTATGTTGTGCTTAGAAAACATTTTCCTGATGGCACTGTCAGGGCCGTACCCTCCCTATGGATAAGAGAACAGTCTTGGAGCTGAGAGCGCCTTACGTGTGTTTGTGGATTTATTCTTGGTCTTTGATTCTGTATTTGAACTTCACATCTTTTTCCACTGGGGCGAGTTCTCGGGAAACATGTAGATAAATATTCTTTAAGCATCAATGTTAGGGGCTTTCATGAAGTGGATTCAGGGTGTATTAACTATGTTTTATTTTTCTGTATTCTAATGCTTTGACATCTGGGTCTTTGCAGACCCTGGGTGGCTCCCCCTCTCAAGGTGGGAAAAACCAATCCCTAGAGATAGTAACTAACTCACCCACAAGTGCATCTTGCAAATAAAACCCGACAATCCACGCCCACACCATCTTCTCTACCAGGCTTTTCCAGCAACTCTTCTGCCTTTGACACCCCATGGCCAGGTACCAGCCAACCAGGAACAGCGCCTGTGCCCAGAGCTTGATGAAATTATTCCAACTAGCCAATCCTAAACATGCTTACCTTGCCTTCTCAACTGTGTCCTTCCCAGGGACACCACAGGGAAGGTTCTTATCAGAACTCCCTCGCGCCCTCCTGGCTGACCCCACTGCCTTCCCGGGTGGTCCCCAGCAGTGTCTACTTCTTTTGTGAACTCTTAATAACAAACTGTCTTTTCAATGGCAAGCATCTCTTGATCCGTTGGCTTTGCCATACTAAATAATAACAAAACCTGTATTTTAAAACACATGGACTCCTCACAACATCCTAGGAAGAAGGTATTTTACAGATAAGGAAACAGCGCGGGCAGGTTAATGCCAAAAGTCAAACAGTAAATAAATGGTGGAGCTTGGCTTGGGACCCAAATCTTGGAGCTGTCAGACCAATGTTCTTTCTAGCACTATGTGTGATAACTGAGTCGTTTTATGGGAAGGTGTTTCACAAGAGTTTTTTTCAGTCATACAAGTAACTATGAATACATATCCATATTTCCACTTTGATACAGAGGTAGCATTCTCTATATGGTATATTTCCTCTTGTTTCTTTTTCTTTAAACAATATATCTTAGGATTCTTTGTTTTTAATCAAATGTTTTTTGCCTTAAAATTGGAAAGAATACATTGATAGAGCATATTGTTTCTAGTTCTACTGCTGACCAAATAAATCCCCTTGACTCTAAGGTAAACATAATTTGGAGCCTAATGTTCCCCTGGTAACAACATAATCAAAACAACTACACACAAAGAGGTTTATTTTGTGCCAGGCTCCATGCTATACACTTTACATACATTTTTTCATTGACTTCTTCAACAGTGCTGTCAAGTCAATGCAATTATTATCCCCATTTTGCAGCTGAGGACACTGAGGAACCTGCCCAAAGAGTCAAGTGGGAAAGTGGTGGAATCCTGGACCCCAACTCCATCTGTCTGATTCTAAAGTGCATGCACTGGACCAATGCTTCTTAGACTGGCATGCAAATGATGCACCTAGGCATCTTTCTAAAATGCAAATTTTTACTTGGAAGGTCTGCAGGGGGCCTGAGAGTCTACATTTCCCACAGGCTCCCAGCAGATGCTCATGCTGCTGGTCTGCAGACCTTAATTCATACTGCAAGGGTTATGCCTCCGTGCAGTCTTGCCAGAGAAGGACAGTGAGCAGTGATCCATCACCCTGCCTTTCACTGCGTGTACCATGAGGATCCTTCTCTGCCCATTTCCCAACGTCAGCAATTCTACAGCTGCCACGTTAAAGCATAGCAGTCACTGGGGAGCACATAGGGTTTGGGAGGAGAAACACATCTTGTCTGTATTCATACAATTGGCAGCAATGGGGAACACAGAATGAAGTGAAGGAGGGAACTGTTTGAATAAAAAAGGCACAGTTCTTTTGTTCCAACAGGGACCAAAGTCTTCATATTGACAAATAAAAAGCATATTTGAGCCCCACTTGTTTTGATAGAAGATCTGATAAAGAAAATTGCCGCGGACAAGCGCGGCTCCTAATAACAAAAATGATAGGACGGGGAGGATTCCTCAAACTGCATGGCAGTATCTGAGTGCTCCATAGCTTCAGTTTGCTTTATTATATAGCCATATGCAAATCAAGGACCCTGATACAAAGTTGCACATCAAAGGCTAAGACAGGAACTCTCCCAAGGCAAAAACAGGACACATTAGTGAAATTTACAAACATCTGAAACAAAGAGTCAGAGGAAGGGCATGTATATTGCTTCCAGCCACCCAAGGAAGCAAGTGGAGTGGGTGCAAATACTCAGCATCAAAGCCAAATATGGAGATGGAGGGGGGAGAATTTAGCCTTTTGCTAAGCCTCGAATCTATAATGGCTTTTTGCCATTAATGGTCCACAACAGAGAATTATACGAAAACCCGTAAAAGGAAAAGCTATCTTCAAATTCCTTGATGATGGTGATGGGACAGGAGATTCAGCTCTATGTAAGGTGCTCTAGCAACTGACAAAAGAATGTTTAGTGTGGATCTTTGATTTGCAAAATATCTTTTTCTTGGTGTATCATCCAATGCTACTTCACAAGTATTAAAGGTACAAGGTTATAGTTATTGCCTTTCCTAAAAAAAAATGTCTGTTAACAAATGCAAAAATACATCTCAAGGCAAAAGCTTTATGTTTCAACAATATGAGCCCTTATTCTTAATTTATAGTTATATTTCATGCCCCTTAAGGAAAAGACAAGGGTTGAGATTATGATAAGACTTTTATTGATCAAATGCCCATCTTGGTAATGTTGGGGCTACAATACCAGCAGGTCCCCCTTGGCCTTTGTTCACAGAGCAAATGGCCACAACTCCTTTTCCATGGTTCAACTGGGGTAAACCCACAGACCTTTCCTTTCCTCTCTTTTCCAAGTGTCTGAGGGAATGTATTCATTCACTCAGCAAAAACTGAGTGTCACCCTTAGGTATCACACACTTGGGTAAAGCATTAAGAATATGAATATCATAAGGAATGATCATTGCCTTCAAGAGAAGTATAATCATGTGTGTATGTGTGTGTGTGTGTTTGTGCAAATGTATGTGTATATATGCACATGTGTACACCTGTGTTGATGCAGGCGAGTGGGACAGAGAAGTAGAAGGACAATTACAATACAATTTGAGAACTCCTAAAACAGAGGAGTGAACAAGGAGCTCGAAGAACATATAAAAGGGACACTAAACTCAGACTGGGAGCACGGGTAGGGAAGGTTTGGGAGGCTGTGGTTAATGAACAGCGAGTCAGGCAAGAACAGGTGAGAAGCTAACCCAGGCGGCGATTGCGCATGCGTACTGCACACACGCTCACAGAGGGGAAGGCGGGGAAGGCTGTGCGGTGCTCAGGGCAGAACTGCGGTGGCTAGTTAGAATTCACTGTGACGGGAAAGTGTTGGTACAAAGTGTACACACTGTTGATATCCTGATTTACTCATTTAAAATTATACCTTGGGCATTTAAGTCATTCAATATTCTCCATAAACACGACTTTCAATGGTTGCATAAAATATGCACAGAGGTAACAAATTCATTAAGCATTCTCTGAATGATAGACATTCAGATTGTAAACTCCTACTATAGTATTATAAATAATGCTGCAATGAACACCTTTATTCTGGATCAAAATGCCCAAACATTTTAAAGATTTCTGGTGCTTATTGAATTAATTATTTCCACAAACATTTATTTCTCCTCGTGTATGAAAATGCTTATTTTATCACATTTCCCTCAAGAATTGTGATGATTATTTTAAAAATATTTTCAAATTAAAATATTTTTAAAAATCTATATCATCACTATTTTAATGCTGCTTCAACATGTTAAGCTTCTAAAAATTATACATGTTGCACATGGATACATTCTCTTGTCAAAAGTGAAAGCTCACAGTTCTACGTCAATGCCATTCATGCACCTCTGGGTGTCACCGGCTCCAACTGTCCTCTGGGTCCTGGACACTGGCCTCGCTGCCCAGCCAGAGGGACCCCAGTGATGGCAGCCAGCTCCCCTGCAGCCAATAAGTCCTGGTCACCACTGCAGTCACTTCATCTTCTGACAGAATGGCTGTGCCACAGCCTTTTTCCCAGAGTGCACTGCACTTGCCAAAGTGACAGCTCCAGCAGCTCAGGTCTCAGGTCTAGCAACCCACCTCACAGGGAATCTGCTACCCGAGAACCTGCCTGGCAAGACCAGATAACGCCATCTGCCGGGGAGTGAGTGAGTGAGTGAGTGTGTGTGTGTGTGTGTGTGTGTGTGTGTATGTGTGTGTGTGAGTGTGTGTGTATGGCTATGGCCTGTTTGGTAGTGCAGGTGCTTTTTTGCATCCTTTCTCTCTCCCTCTGCTGCCTGTTTGCTTTCCTAGGCTCGCAGTCTGCCACCAAACAATAGCCTGTGAGCGCTGTCTCCAGCTAGTTTCCAGGGAACCCAGACTGAAGGAGCACATAAAGTACAAAAGGTAAAGCAAAATGCACCAGTCTCACCTTCATGTCCCCTCACTCGGCCCAGAGACAATACCTTTGGGTAAGTTGGTGTGTAGTCCCTTTTCCTTTTACTATGTATGCAGTTACCATGTATATTTCCATTAAAACATTTCCTTTTATAAAAAAAATACACGTGGTCATACTCCATCTTACTTTTTACTTACTATGTCTTGAGGGTCTTTCTTAGAGCCTGTGGAGCCATCTCCTACCCTTTCACCGCTGCATGGTAGCAACAGTGTGGATGTTCCATACATGGCTAAACCCCTCTATTAGGTTTTACATTGTTATTGTTATCATGTCACGTGATATATATTGTTGCATAGGTATGATAATTTCTCCAGAAAAATAACTAAACTAAAATTACTTCTCAGCAGCATATATATATATTTTAGATTTCATTAGCTATGACCATGTTATTCTGGGGAAAAAAAGCTTTTCAAATTTAACACTCTCCAATTGTATACAGAAATATCTAATTCCCTATATCCTCATCAAACACTAAATGTTTTCAACCTTTTCAAATTTTTGCTACTCAAATGGGAAAAAACCCATTTTAATATTTTAATTTGCATTTTTCTGATTACTGTTGAGTTTGGACTTCTATCTATTCATATGGTTGTTAGTCAAATTTCCTTCCTTGGGAATTAATTTTATAATTCCCTGGTTTTGAGTCTTGCTTAGAAAGACCTTCCTACTTGCCTGACTGGTAGTGCTACAGTGGATAAAGCATCGACTGGGGACGCTGAGATCCCTGGTTTGAACCCTGAGGTCTCTGGTTTGACTGCAGGCTCATCTGGTTTGAGTACAAGCCCACCAGCTTGAGCACAGGGTCACTGACTTGAGTGTGGGATCGTGATATTTTCTCACTAAAATTGAGTGATAGCACAGTATGTCATCCTTAACTTTATTTTTTAACTTCATTTTATTTATTGATTTTAGAGATACAGAAGAAGAGAGAAAGAGAAACATCAACCTGTTGTTCCACCTATTCATGTTTTCACTGGTTGATTTTTGTATGTGTCCTTGTGTCCTGACTGGGTACTGAACCTACAACCTTGGCATATAGGGATGATGATCTAACCAACTGAGCAGAATGGCCAAGACCCATTCTTCATTTTGTATTTGACTTTCCTGGGATCATAAAGTACATAATTTTTATAAAAATAATAAAAGATTTTATTCATTTTCCTAAGAGTATTTCTTAAACTTTTTTTTTAAATAAATAAATTTTTATTAATTTTAATGGGGTGACATCAATAAATCAGGGTACATATATTCAAAGAAAACATGTCCAGGTTATCTTGTCATTCAATTCTGTTGCATACCCATCACCCAAAGTCAGATTGTCCTCCGTCACCTTTATCTAGTTTTCTTTGTGCCCCTCCCCCTCCCCCTCTCCCTCCTTCCCTCCCCCTGCCCCCTGTAACCACCACACTCTTGTCCATGTCTCTTAGTCTCGTTTTTATGTCCCACCAATGTATGGAATCATGCAGTTCTTGGTTTTTTCTAATTTACTTATTTCACTCCGTATAATGTTATCAAGATCCCACCATTTTGTTGTAAATGATCTGATGTCATCATTTCTTATGGCTGAATAGTATACCATAGTGTATATATGGCACACCTTCTTTAGCCAGTCTTCTATTTTTTTTTACAGTGATTAAAGCCTTTAAGCAAACTCTTGGCCAATACAGCAAGAATCCATAAAAGAGTTGTATCCTTAACATGTTCACCAAGTCCAAGTTGGCCCCATCACCATGCCAAATCCCTGAAAATACAACCCAACCACAGTTCAGTCTGTTAGGAGCTGTCACAAGGAGCAGGAGTCCAGGCAAAGTCCACATCCAGGAAAAGTCCACATGGCCCTGGAATTGTTGTCACAATTCTATACTTTGGAGCTCACATCCAAGTCCCAATGACTGCTGCTTCTAGCTGGTAATGATTCAGGTAGACTGGAAAAGCCATCTGCAGCATGTGTGGATATGGAGCTTCTGTTCTCCTCTGCCTGGAGAGATGAGATCAGGTTGCTTTTCCCTGAAGCTCTGTGACTGTGGCTTGGTAAAGAGAACCTTGGGATACACTAAGCTAGGTGGCAAAGGTAGATTCATAATAGAAGTTGGCAAAAGGGAGAAAGAGCTCTAAATTAGGAGTAGTTCCCATCCTGAAATATGAATGGGGCATTGAGGTAGGAGGAATAAAGGAAACACTATATATTAAACAAAGCAGCAGAAAATAGGACTATCAACACCCACAACAGAGATCTTTGAGGGAAGAATAAAAAACCTGACTATTCAGGCAAGACATAGTTAAGTGGCCCTTGTGCAAATGAGATTAGTTTACCTGCTTCTTGGAAGAAATACCCTAGGCTCGTCCACAGTGTCGTAAATGGGGCCAACAGCCCTGGGCACCTTCAGCCTTCAGTGGCAAACCCCAGCATTCTGGGCAAGGTTAGGTCATAGGTGGCTGGAGCAGGGCTGGAAGAGACTGAATCCTCCCTTAGAGGAGCGAGGGGGAAGCCTACCTTCCAGTGTCCCTGTTTCCTCACAGCAGAGGCATGTAAGTCTGGCAGGCTTTAGCTCAATGACCTTCCTTTCCACTATTGAAGCAGGACCCAGATGGCATCCTATGAGACCCCTTTAGGGCATTGGAGCCTTTAAGGGCGTATCCTAAAAGCTGGTAGTTCACCTGATCTCTATTGGGCTTTTTCTGCCTCTTGGTATCTTTTTTCTTTTTCTTTTTTTTGTATTTCTCTGAAGCTGGAAATGGGGAGAGACAGTCAGACAGACTCCCGCATGCACCCGACCGGGATCCACCCGGCATGCCCACCAGAGGGTGATGCTCTTCCCACCAGGGGGCGATGCTCTGCCCCTCCGGGGCATCACTCTGTCGTGACCAGAGCCATTCTAGCACCTGGGGCAGAGGCCAAGGAGCCATCCCCAGTGCCCGGGCCATCTTTGCTCCAATGGAGCCTTGGCTGCAGGAGGAGAAGAGAG
Organism: Saccopteryx leptura; assembly: GCF_036850995.1. NCBI lineage: Eukaryota > Metazoa > Chordata > Mammalia > Chiroptera > Emballonuridae > Saccopteryx > Saccopteryx leptura. Next base: position 116,279,953 of record NC_089504.1, read on the forward strand.
AGACAGAGAGGAAGAAGAGGGGGAGGGTGGAGAAGCAGATGGGCGCTTCTCCTGTGTGCCCTGGCCGGGAATTGAACCCGGGACTTCTGCACGCCAGGCCGACGCTCTACCACTGAGCCAACAGGCCAGGGCCTACCTCTTGGTATCTTAAAAGCCATGCTCAGAAGATCTCGCTGAGGGATTTGAGGATCCCCATCCGCCTATATAAGCCTTTTCCATATATCTGGAGCTATTTGGAAAAAGACAAACCAGTGTTTTTAGCTGGATCAAATAAAAGAGGGTAGACGTTTGCAGGAGAAAAAGATTTGGCGTCTCCTGTTCATCAACATTCAAAAGAAATTTAAAAATTTTTAAGTAAAAAGCATGATATGGTAGACCCGTAGGAGTTCCAGGATATGACTCCTCTCTTTTAAAAATTTTTTAAATTGACCTTAAAATATTTGCTGGGTACACTTTAATAATACCTTGACTTTAAAGATTGTAAGAAATACACATAATTCGAAAGGTTTGACAGAATACAGTAAATGCTTTTGCTACATATGCAGGAGCATTGTCAGTTTAACCAGTTTAGGAAATCCAATAATAAAACATTGCATACAGACAATGAGCTGTAACATGCTTAGCAGCCTCTCCTGTTCTGACAGAGGTTACTATAAATCCAGAATATGTATCCACTGTAGTGTGGACATAGGACTGTTTGCCAAATGAAGGTATATGAGTAACATTCATTTGCCAAAGTTGTCCTGGTAGGGGTCCTTGAGGGTTAACTCCAAATGAAGGGGCAGATTGTAGTATAGGACTCCTTGGAAAGGATTTCCCAATCTGCCGTGCTGCTTCCTGAGAAAGTTGGAACTGTTTACACAAGGCTTCAATGTTCTGGTGATGAATAGTATGAGACTGAACTACTCGATCTGTCATGGTTGCTCCAAATAATTTTGTTTTGGGTAGCTTGATCAACAAGGGCATTCCCTTGTGCTAAAGCTCCAGGGAGCATGGACTGTGCTTGAGTATGTCCTATAAAACATGGAGCTCTATGTTGAAATACAAGTCCTTGAAGAAGGAGGAACTGCTGAAATAGTTCATCAGCATTTGTCCCTAATATAGCAGTCTTTATAGTGGAAACACCATAAGTAAATATTTGCTGTCTGTATATAGATTAAAGGAGGAATATGGCAAATGCTGAAAAGCCATGATAATGGCATATAATTCTAGTCTTTGAGCTGATTTTAAGTTGACAGTTTCAGTATTAAGTTACCCATTGATTTGCAAGAGCGATTTGCCATTTAGTGGAAGTTTCCCAGAGCCATTGTTGTTGATCCTTTAAAAAAAGGAACAACAATAATTTTAAGGCTCAAAACCTATAAGCTGTAAGGGTCGCCTATGCACCTTGATAATCCAGGAGGCAACAAGATCAAAATATGGAAGTATATTCCATGGGCTATTAGATGGTTCAATGTGCCCAAGCTGTAGCTGCTCTTGTACCAATTGAGCAGCTGCCCTAAGTTTCTCCTGAGAAAGGGGCCATTGGTTTACCCATACCGGATTATCTGATTTCCAAGTAATTGGGTCTGCACAATGCATTATTGAGGTAGCAGGAGCTACCAAGGCCCCTATGCTAAATTTTGACATCCTAATCCACACCTTCTGGTATTGGGTGCCACTTCTATGGGGGTGAGAATTCCTTGCTATTCTTTCCCTAGTCCCTTGGTGGGCAAAATCCCCTATCAACCATCTGAGTACTGACTAAACCATTAGGACTGACAAGCAATGCTCCCATATTTTTCAAAATATCTCTACCGCACAAATTAACTGGCCATCCAGGGAGCACATAAGGCTTAAAAAAATCCAGAATGACCTTCTTAATCTTCCCAATGTAGAAAACTAGAACTTTGTTGAGGGGATTTACTCTGCCCTATGCCTTGTAATTCTGTGGCTGCTGCATGAGTGGGCCAGGAAGGAGGCCAATGTAGCTGAGCAATAACAGATACATCAGCTCCAGTATCTAAAAATCCTTTAAATTTATGCTCATGTATTATTAGTTCCATTTCAGGGCATTCCTGACCTATTTTTTTAAATCCAATTGGCAAAATTAGAAGAGGCAAATCACCAATTTTCTTGAGGCCCCTTTTGCAGGATGTGGCCTGAGAATCAGAATTAGCATCCTTATACTATTCTTCTAACTTCCTTAATTAGCTGTGAGACAAATTTTTTTGATTAATTTTAATGAGGTGACAATGATAAAATTGTCTTCTGTCACCTTCTAACTGATTTTCTTTGTGCCCCTCCCCTCCCCCAACCCCCTCCCTCTCTTCCCCTCTACCCTGTAACCCCAACACTGTTGTCCATGTCTCTGAGTCTCATTTTTATGTCCCACATATGTATGGAATCCTATAGTTCTTCAGTTTTTTCTGATTTACTTATTTCGCTCAGTATAATGCTATCAAGGTCCATCCATGTTGTTGTAAAAGATCCGATGTCATCATTTCTTATGGCTGAGTAGTATTCCATAGTATATATATACCAAGGCTTTTTAATCCACTCATCCTCTGACGGACACTTGGACTGTTTCCAGATCTTTGCTGTTGTGAACAATGCTGCCACAAACATGGGGCTGCATTTCTTCTTTTCAAACAGTGCTATGGTGTTCTTGGGGTATATTCCTAACAGTGGTATAGCTGGGTCAAAAGGCAGTTCGATTTTTAATTTCTTGAGGAATCTCCATACTGTTTTCCACAGTGGCTGCACCAGTCTGCATTCCCACCAGCAGCGCAGGAGGGTTCCCTTTTCTCCACATCTTCGCCAGCACTTATTCTGTGTTGTTTTGTTGATGAGCGCCATTCTGACCAGTGTGAGGTGATATCTCATTGTGGTTTTAATTTGCATTTCTCTAATGATTAGTGATGTTGAGCATTTTTTCATATGCCTATTGGCCATCTGTATGTCCTCTTTGGAGAAGTGTCTATTCATGTCTTTTGTCCATTTTTGGATTGGATTGTTTGTCTTTCTGGTATTAAGTTTTACAAGTTCTTTATAAATTTGGTTATTAACCCCTTATCTGACCCATTGTCAAATATATTCTCCCATTGTGTAGTTGTCTTTTTATTCTGTTCTTATTGTCTTTAGCTGTGCAGAAGCTTTTTAGTTTGATATAGTCCCATTTGTTTATCCTGTCTTTTATTTCGCTTGCCTGTGGAGACGAATCAGCAAATATATTGCTGTGAGAGATGTCGGTGAGCTTACTGCCTATGTTTTCTTCTTAGATGCTTATGGTTTTATGGCTTACATTTAAGTCTTTTATCCATTTTGAGTTTATTTTTGTGAGTGGTGTAAGTTGGTGGTCTAGTTTCATTTTTTTGCAGGTAGCTGTCCAATTTTCCCAACACCATTTGTTGAAGAGGCTGTCTTTACTCCAATGTATGCTCTTACCTCCTTTGTCAAATATCAGTTGTCCATAAAAGTGTGGGTTTATTTCTGGGTTCTCTGTTCTGTTCCATTGATCTATATGCCTGTTCTTAGGCCAGTACCAGGCTGTTTTGAGTACAATGGCCTTATAATATAACTTGATATAAGGAAGTGTGATACATCCCACTTTATTCTTCCTTTTCAAGATTGCTGAGGCTATTCATATTCTGTTTTGGTTCCATATAAATATTTGGAATATGTGTTCTATATCTTTGAAGTAAGTCATTGGTATGTTAATCGGTATTGCGTTGAATTTATAAATTGCTTTGGGTAATATAGACATTTTAATTATGTTTATTCTTCCTATCCATGAGCATGGTATATGCCTCCACTTGTTCGTATCTTCCCTGATTTCTTTTATCAATGTTTTATAATTTTCCGAGTACAAGTCTTTAATCTCCCTGGTTAAATTTATTTCTAGGTTCTTTATTTTTTTGGTTGCAATGGTAAAGGGGATTGATTTTTTAATTTCTCTTTATGACAGTTCATTGTTAGTGTATAAAAATGCCTCTGATTTCTGAGTTTTGATTTTATATACTGCCACCTTCCTGAATCATTTACCAGGTCCAGTAGTTTTTTGACTGTGACTTTAGGGTTTTCTGTATACAGTATCATATCATCTGCAAATAATGATAGTTTTACTTCTTCTTTTCCAATTTGGATGCCTTTTATTTCTTTTTCTTGTCTGATTGCTGTGGCTAGGACTTCCAGAACTATGTTGAATAAGAGTGGTGAAAGGGGGCACCCCTGCCTTGTTCCTGATCTTAAGGGGATTGCTTTTAATTTTTGCCCATTGAGTATGATGTTGGTTGTGGGTTTGTCATAGATGGCCTTTATCATGTTGAAGTATGTTCCCTGTATTCCCACTTTGCTGAGAGTTTTGATCATGAATGGGTGCTGGATTTTATCAAATGCTTTTTCCGCATCTATTGAAATTATGATGTGGTTTTTCTTCTTCCTTTTGTTTATGTGATGAATCACATTGATTGATTTGCAAATATTGTACCAGCCTTGCCTCCCCAGAATAAATCCCACTTGATCATGGTGTATGATTTTTTCCATATATTGCTGGATCTGGTTTGCTAATATTTTGTTCAGGATTTTTGCATCTAGATTCATCAGGGATATTGGCTTATAATTTTCTTTATTTGTGTTGTCTTTGCCTGGGTTTGGAATTAGAATTATGCTCACCTCATAAAAGGAGCTTGGAAATCTTTCTTCCTCTTGAATTTTTTGGAATAGCTTGAGAAGGATAGGAGTTAGTTCTTCTTTGAATATTTGCTAGAATTCACTTTTGAAGCCATCAGGCCCAGGACCTTTCTTTTTTGGGAGCTTTTTGATAACTGTTTCTATCTCATTTGTTGTAATTGCTCTGTTTAGGTTTTCTGATTCTTCCAGAATAATTTTTGGAAGATTATATATTTCAAGGAATTTGTCCATTTCATCTAGGTTGTTTAGTTTTTGGTGTACAGTTCTTCATAGTATTTTCTTACAATATTTTATATTTCTGTTGTGTCAGTTGTTATTTCTCCACTCTCATTTCTAATTTTATTTATTTGAGTCCTCTCTCTTTTTTTCTTGGTGAGTCTGGTTAAAGGTTCATAGATCTTGTTTACCTTTTCAAAGAACCAGCTCCTGGTTTTATTGATCTTCTGTATTGTTTCTTTAGCCTCTATGTCATTTATTTCTGCTCTGATTTTTATTATTTCATTCCTTCTACTAGCTCTGGGCTTTACTTGCTGTTCTTTTTCTTGTTCTTTTAGATGTAGGGTCAAATTGTTTATTTGAACTTTTTCTAGCTTCTTGAGGTATGCCTGTAATGCTATGAACTTCCCTCTCAGGACTGCTTTTGCTGTGTCCCATAAATTTTGAATTGATGTATGCTCATTATTGTTTGTTTCTAGAAATTTTTTAATTTCTTCTTTGATCTCATTTTTATCCATTCGTTATTTAATAACGTGCTATTTAGTTTCCAAGTGTTTGAGTATTTTTCAGTTTTTTTTGTTGTGGTTGATTTCTAGTATAATGCCATTGTGATCAGAGAAAGTGCTCGATATGATTTCAATCTTCTGAAATTTGTTGAGACCACTTTTGTGCCCTAACATGTGGTCTATTCTAGAGAATGTACCATGAGCACTTAAAAAGAATGTATATTCTGCTGTTTTAGGGTGAAAGGTTCTGAAGATATCTATTAAATCGTGTCAATCTAATATGTCCTTTAAGTCTGCTGTTTCTTTGTTAATTTTCTTTCTTGAGGATCTATCTAATGATGTTAATGGAGTATTGAAATTCCCTACTATTATAGTATTGCTGTTGATCTCACCCTTTAAATCCATCAAAGTCTGCTTTATATATTTAGGTGCTCCTATATTAGGTGCATAGATATTTATAACAGTTATATCTTCCTGTTGGATTGCTCCCTTTGTCATTATGTAGTGACCTTCTATATCACTAACTATAGTCTTTGTTTTAAAGTCCATTTTGTCTGATATAAGTATTGCTAGCCCAGCTTTTTTTTCATTTCCATTTGCAGGAAATATTTTTTTCCATCCTTTTATCTTCAGTCTGTGCGCCTCTTTTGATTTAAGATGTGTCTCTTGTAGACAGTATATGTATGCATCCTGTTTTCTTATCCACTCCGCTACCCTCTGTCTTTTGATTGGATCATTTAATCCATTTACATTTAAGGTTATTATTGATATGTAATTGTTTATTGCCATTTTATTCTTTAAAACTGTATTCTTCTTTACTATATTCTTTTTCTCCTTTGATCTGTTTACAACAGGTTCCTTAGCATTTCTTGCAGCCTTGGTGTGGTTGTAGTGAATTCCTTGAGGTTTTTTTTTTTTTTTTTTTTTTTTTTTTTCTGTAAAGCTTTTTATTTCTCCTTCAATTTTAAATGATAGCCTTGCTGGATAAAGTAGTCTTGGTTGTAGGCTCTTGTTCTGCCTTACTTTGAATATTTCTTGCCATTCCCTTCTAGTCTCAAGTGTTTCTGTTGAGAATTCAGAAGTCATCCTTATGGGGGCTCCTTTGTAGGTGATAGTCTTTTTTTCTCTAGCAGCTTTTAATATTTTCTCTTTATCACTTAGCTTTGGTATTTTAATTATGATGTGTCTTGGTGTTGATTTCTTTGGGTTTCTCCTTAATAGAGTTCTCTGTGCTTCCTGGACATGTGAGATCTTTTCCTGCCTTCATTGAGGGAAGTTTTCAGGTATGATATGCTTGAACAAAGTCTCTATCCCTTGTTCTTTCTCTTCTTCTTCAGGAACCCCTATGATGCGGATGTTATGTCTCTTCATGTTGTCACAGAGCTGTCTTAGAGTTTCCTCAGACTTTTTGAGTCTCTTTTCTTTTTTCTGTTCTGCTTCCGTGCCTTTATTTATCGTGTCCTCTAACTCGCTGATTCGATTCTCCACTTCATCCATCCTGCTTTTAATTCCTTCCATTGTGTTCTTTATTTCAGATATTGTATTTGTCATTTCTGACTGATTCTTTTTTATTATTTCAATGTTCTTTTTTATATTTGCTATCTCTTTATTTAGGTGTTCATAATGACCATCTATTGTTGTTCTAATATCTTTGAGCATCCTAACAATAGTTATTTTAAACTCTACATCTGGTAATTTGGTTATATCTGATTCATTTAGGTCCTTTTCTGGGGATTTCTCTTGGTTCATTTGTGTTGCATTTCTCTGCCTTTGCATTTTCTCTGTGTAAAGGAAGGTTTTGGCCACTGAAGTCCACTGGGTATGGCCTCTGTTCCCTAGGTATGGTCTGTCTGCAGGCCCACCACCCCCCTCTTCTTTTGCTGCCTAGGGCTTTTGGGTTTGGGCATTGCCAGTGCCTGCCCACTGGGGCTGTTGCTGTGGTTTCTACCTCTCCTTCATGGGAGTGGCTGTGATCACATGCTCAGGTGCACAAGCCTTGGTGGTCTTGGCCTTTGCCCCACCCCTTGGTGGCGTTATGCTCGGCCCTGAGGACAGTGGCAAGTACCTTTGCTCAGCTGCTGGTCTCTGCCTGTTCCTGGGCTTTTGCCCTGCCCTTGCAGGAGGAGCCCGCTCATGGAATGGCTGCTAGCCTTGGCTCTACTGGCCGGGCAGGACTGTGAGCCCACGCTCAGCTCAGTAGTGGAACTCCGCCTGTTCTGGGTTTTTGGATCCACCTCTGTGGGAGGAACCGGCTCCCAAGTCAGACCACAAGCTTATGTTCCACGGACAGGGCAAGGCTGTGCCCCTGCGCCCTTGCTCAAGGGCTGGTCTCCACCCCTCCCTTCTCCCACAGGCTGGATTACAGGCTGCCGGCAGCTGGGCTTGACCACTTTTGCATGCCCACTCCTCCCCAGCCGGGCAAGACTGAGCTCACACGTGAGCCCAGTGGCGGCCAGCAGGCTTCTGCCCCTGCTGACAGAACCACACCTCCGCGACCTGCTGCTCCCCACCCTCCGGCGAGCCTTCAGTTGTGTGGGATGCGGGCGCTGCAGCTCAGACCCTAACACTCACTACTGTAGTCCCGAAAGCTTCCTCCTTCTAAGCGACTCTGCTCTGAGTGCCACAGGAGAGCTTGTTTGGCTGGTGTCCTGCTTCCCTTTGCTGGTATTGCTGTTTCTGGGGGAAATATTCACTTCAGATTTGGGCAGTGACTCGTCTTAGGGGTTAGAGTGGCTGTCTCCCAAAATATTTCTCCCTGTGCCTCATAGATTACACTGTCTTCCTGCTACTCCAGTACTGTCCTCTGTCCCTGTCCCCTGGGACCCCAGGTGAGTGATTGTGAGAGAGGTGTTCTGCATGGTCCCTTTAAGAAGAATCCTGGGTCTGAGAAATCAGACTCTTTCTCACAAACAGTATCCTGACTTGTTTCCAGCTAAATACTGTCCTTACTCCTCTTCTAGGCTCTGAGGCTGCAGGCTGGGGCTTTGTTCCTGGGATTCAGGACCCTCCCATCTGTGCTAAACTCACTTCCCGCTACGCGAGTCTCTCCCAGCTGCCGTTCACTCCGGGGAGCTGGGCAGCCCTCTCTGCGTTTCTGCTTTTCCTACCAGTCTCAGTGTGGCTTCTTCAGTTTTCCTTGGTTGAAGAGTCCTCTTAGTTTAGTCCAAAGTTGGTTTTTCCAGATGATAGTTCTTAACATTATTTTGTAATCCACTTTGGTTCTGGGAGGTGGATGTTGGTATGTCCGCCTACTCTAGCGCCATCTTGTCTTCCTCTCTTAAACTTTTGACAATTATATCTTTCTGCTTTTGATATCCATTATTAGTGTCCTTGTAGAGTTTAAAGTTTTTGATTGTTAGTTAGTCTTACCTGCAGTTATCAGTGGTCTGTGAAGATTGATATAGGTCATGTCTTCTTACCTATATTTAATCACACTACTTTTTTATCTTCATGTGTGATCAAAATCTCAATCTTATCCACTCTTCCCCATTCTTCTAATCCCAGCAGCATAGATGGTTGGTTTTTAAAATCACAATACTGAGGAACTCACCTAGATGCAGAGAGTGTTCTCTCCCATCCCTGGCCCAATCGAGCTCTTCTTTAATAAAATTCAATATTAAGTTTAATCCTGATTTTATTACTTATAAATTATAAGCTTTACACAGATTACTTAACTCTTCTGAACTTGAATTTCCTCCTCTGCAAAGTAGCTCCCCTCTGATCTCATTTGTTGATTTTTTTCCTTTTTTTCTTCTGAGTAATGGTTAATTGCATGTGAAAGAATTTCATAAATATAAATACTACGGATGTGTTACTGCTCCAATTATGTCATATTGATGGTGAAATTTCTCTCTTTTTTTTTTTTTTTTTTGTATTTTTCTGAAGCTGGAAACGGGGAGAGACAGTCAGACAGACTCCCACATGCGCCCGACCGGGATCCACCCGGCACGCCCACCAGGGGCGATGCTCTGCCCACCAGGGGGCGATGCTCTGCCCCTCCGGGGCATCGCTCTGCTGTGACCAGAGCCACTCTAGCGCCTGGGGCAGAGGCCAAGGAGCCATCCCCAGCACCCGGGCCGTCTTTGCTCCAATAGAGCCTTGGCTGTGGGAAGGGAAGAGAGAGACAGAGAGGAAGGAGGGGGTGGGAGTGGAGAAGCAAATGGGCGCTTCTCCTATGTGCCCTGGCTGAGAATCGAATCCGGGTCCCCCGCACGCCAGGCCGACGCTCTACCACTGAGCCAACCGGCCAGGGCCGAAATTTCTCCCTTTAACATGCATTTTTAAGTGTAACATTACAGAGAATGATGACCAAGCTGCCTGAGCCTTAGTCTGCCTGTCTTTAAAATGGGGATAGAAATACATATTGAATGTTATAAATATTAAATAATTTACATCTGTTAAGTACCCAACAGAATACCTGACACGTATGTAGTAGGGGCTCAATAAGTGGTAGCTATTTTTTATTATTTTATAATCATTCATCTGCTATGTGCACTTCACTGGTTGCTCTCTCTACTCTCTGGTTATCTGGATTCCCTCCTTTCCCCTTTCCAGTCAAAACTGTGATCAGGGGATGAGCAAACCCATTGTGATGCACTGAAGATAGTTTAGGGCTAGGCTCTCATAAGGAGCCATAATGTAAGGCATGAGAACAATGATAATGATCTCTACAGTTTCTGGGTCCAGCACACAAAGTAGACAATTTATGTAACCATCCACTGATTGGGGTTCTACTGTTTATAGGCACTATGTCCTTTGTCCAACACAATAAACAAACAAGCAAACAACATACTGTTTCTCTGTCCTGCTCTGATGCTCAGAAGCTAATAACTAAGCTCTTCACTCCCTGTTGGTGGAATGCTCTGATATTCATAATCGCATGTGATTTTATCAGTAAACCAGTCAGTTTTTCCCATCTTAGAATAAGCCCAGAAGATCCTGTTATTACAGAGGCAGGAAAGGCTCAGCACTCTAATACCCAAAGCCAGTCAGGGTCTCAGGCTCCATATCCCAGGGACTGCGAAGCTGCAAGTTTCTGAGTTGAATCTGAACAGAAACAGTGGGAGGAAGCTAGGTACACACTGATCTTCAGCTTATAGGTTCTGGGTCTCTTCCCCACAATCCTTTGCCAACACCTTGCATAGCAACTGCCTGGGCTTCAGTGGATAAACACAGAACTGGAACTCAGCCATCAAGCAGTGAGGATAGACAGCTTCTCTCCATGTGCCAAGCAAGCTCATGAGACTTTTGAGATGATACAGAGCAAGGAGACCAATTTACAAGAAAATACGGATTTTAATACCACCTAATGGGAGCACGTTACTATAACTACACTTTAAAATTCATACCTGTTCAGCATGATCATCTCTAAGCCATCTTCTACTTTTCTGCTGGAGGACCCTTCCTAAAGCACTTCCTTGTATTTGAGAACTTCTGTATTCAAATAACACCAATGGTTCTACATGGCTTCTCAAATAAAGTCTAAACTCTGAAACCCAGCATGTGGCAATCTTTTGCAAACCCACATTTCTGGACTTATCTTGGATGACTTTCCTGGAACCCTTCTACTCCAGCCAAACTAAATCACACGTTACTCAGGATCTTGCATAACAACCCCCGACCCCAAGCCCAGCCATTCACTTGCAATGGTCCCTCTACAAACTTGACTTTCCATCTCTTCCCACCATCTTACATGTCTCAGTCACACTGATCTTTCAGTGTCCAGCTTAGATGCCATCAATTTTATGATAACCATCTCTGAGCTGCCCAATTCGTATTTATTTCTTCCTCTTCTAAACTTCTACATCTTTTATAGCTTTGTATCAGTGTTTCCTCCCAAACCATATTGTAAGTCTTTCACAGCATGTATAAATGATTCACATTTAATGGAAACACCATAAATATTAAACCAATGAATGTGTACTACAACTTTAACATCCACACTCTTATAAATCGGGCAGGTTTTACAATGAGTGAAACTGACACTCAGAAAGTTTAAGTGACTTGCCTAAAGTTAAGTGGATGGCTAATGGTGGAGTCAGGAAAACAACCTGAAAGAACTTCTTGTCTGAGCCTTTTTACTCAGCCTCAAAATGAACATTGTGCTACCGCTAATCAAAGTGACAGAACTCTGCTGGAGAATGGAGTAGGCCAGAATTGGTGGGAGAAGCAGGTGTCAAAACCTTCCCAGAGAAAGCTGCTGTTGAGAAGAGTTGTAAAAGAATGGATTCTCAGAAAGGAGGGAAGTAGGCATTGGGCAGAAAATCACAACAAAGTTAAAAATGAGTGCATTGTGATACACAGATGGAGTAGTGTTCACTATTATACCCTTGGGCCTAGCCCCATGTCTGGACAGAGTAGGTACTCAGTATATGTTCACTGAAGGAAGAAGGGGGTTAAGAAAAAAGGGAGGAAAGTTTGGAGCAGGAAAATTACATCTAGATTAATGAGAAAGCATAGTAATTGTTAGCCCAGTGCCAGAGACATACCCAGTTGTCATTGCATCTTTCTTTCATTGAAGGGTTGTCACTCCTGGCAGAGGAGGAGGCATGTGCTCTGTTCAGCACTGCACAAGGGACAGAGTCATCTAGAGCCATTGTCATTATTGTTCTCCCCTTGTTGCCTGGACTGTGTCAGATAGGAACGTAGTGGGGGAACCTGAGACAAGTTTCCTTGGACTGCTTCTGAGCCATCTCCCAGCCCACTTTTTTGAAAACCCTGATGGCTTTGAGCACAATAACACTGTGTTTATTTTTTGGTGTTTGGGGAAAAGCAGGGACTAGATGGTGGGAAACTTTGGTCCTTACTCCAGTAATACCACCGAGGCTGTGTGGCCTTGGACAAGTCACTTTGCCACCGTGTCTCTGAGCCTTAGTCTCTCAAATTGTCATTGTCAAATAGGAATAATAAGACCTGCCTTACTTCATGGACCAGGAGGCTCAAATGCGAGAGGAGATTGGAAGCAGTTGGGAAGTGTAAAACAACTCACGATGATGGAGGCAAGGATGCCTCAGGAAAAATCATTGGAGAATGACGTCACGGAAATGGCGCCATGAGCAGCACGTCCGACAGATCTCCCCAAAATCACAACAAATTTATCAACTAGAAACAGAAAAATTTATCCTCGGAGCATTCCGGAGTTCCACACAAACTGAAAGCGAAAGGACTGTTACCACTTGAATCTGAGAGACGAGGGTGTGGAGGAAGCTAACTACCGCAGGGACGTTCATTCAAGCCGCGGAGGGAGTGCGCCTGTGGTGAGTCGGCCCACACTCGGGAGCGGCGAGCAGCCGCCGGCGCACTCCCGGTCCGGTTGCAGAGCGAGCACCGCTAACGTTCCCAGCGGCCCGCGCACTGCGCACTGCGAGTGAGAGTCCCCAGCCACCAGTGCCTGGAGCACCCCATTCACGCGTGTGCCCTACTGGCCCACACACCCAGGGTGCCCCATTATCCTGCGCCCGGTGCGCCCTACTGGCCCGCACACCCAGGGTGCCCCATTATCCTGCGCCCGGTGCGCTCCAGCCGCCAGCGGCGGGGTGAGCGGGAGAGGCACCAGGGCGGTCTTCCCTACTTGGGAGATTCTCTCCGTGGGCGGGGCACCTCACCCAGCCATTCAAGCTAACAATCAAGCGTTGGGGAGGGGCGCGCAGGCAGCCTGAAATACCTTCGGGAGCACAGCTGTGGACCCAATCACTGAAATTAGCTTAACCCATGAAATCTGCGCACCCACGGGCTCTAATTGATAAGATCTCTCTCAGTTCAGCGATCCAAGATAAGAGGCATGATATTTCTTAGTGCCTCTTGCTAAAGGGGCGGGGGCAACTTCTGACTGATAGAGCCTCCATATTCAGGGATAAACGCTAACAAGAGGGACTTGGCAGATAATAAGATCTTTACTACACTAGTCGCAAGCAGAGACTAGTGCCTCTTCTTCCCAGCCAAAACAGGCTACAAAGTGTGGAAAACCTGGGTTGAGTGGTCCAACTGAATGCTAGGCGCTGAACAGACACCTTGACAACAATTGACTCCCACTCCCGCCTGATTACACTGGAGGCTCTGACTGCCAGAGCGTTTCCCAAAGCCTTGCGCTGAGTGGGGATAGAGTGGGGATTTCCTAGCTCTTTGAGCCTCTTACTCCCCAGGCAGAAGCAGTAGCAGCCTTATAGCTGGATCACCAGGCTGCTAATTCAGGAAGGGGGGACTAGGAGAGAGACTCCAGGAAAGCAAACTCTCTCATCGTTGGACCCTGCAAACGCCAACAAGCCTTTACTACCAGCAAGACTAAAGCCAATTATATGACATTGCCATAGAACCCCATCAACTGCAAATCCCTACCTAAGTGTGACACAGGGGCAGAGCCTGGGGTACAGAGTCACCGACCAGGAAGAGGGAGAGAAAAGAAAAAGGAAGAAGTTAACCTCTCAAAATCAAGAAAAATCCACAGACTTTACAACTTGTTCCACTAATTTTTTTTTTGCTGTTGTTTGTTTCTTCTATCTTATTGCCTTTATTATTATTATTTCTATCTCCTCCACCTCGGTCCTTCTATTCTCTGCCCATCTTATGCTTCCCTTTTCTTGAACTACACTACCCATGAGTGTTACATTTTATTTCTTATCTTCATCCTCACCCTCCTTTAAGGTTATACTCCAAAACACTTAACTCTCACTCTCTCCTCTTTTGTTTTTTTTCGTTTTGCTTTATTTTGTTTTTTTCTCTTCCTCTTTTTTTCTTCCTTCGTTTTTCTCTTTTTCTTCTTTTTTCCTTTCTATTCGTTTTTTCTTTTCTCATTTTACTTTTCCTCCCATTTAATCCTCAATCACGAACAAATTAGTTAATTTGGGACTCAAGGGTTTTTTTTGGTTTTATTTTTCTTTATTGCTTTTGTTTTTTTTTTGTTTGTTTGTTTATTTTTATGGCATTTTGGGTACTTTTTACGTTGCTTTTTAACTCACTAGCATTCCTCCCAACCCAAGGTCTCCATCGTATTTAGTCTTCGCTCCACTTAATACAACAGATTTTTTACTTATTATTTTTATTTTTTTCTTTATTATTCTTTTTTTTTCTCCTTTTTTCTGGTTCCCTCTTATCCCTCTCATTATATCTCTTAGTCGACCATCACTTACAAGCAAATCATCTTATGCTTATCTAAGATTTTCTTCCTTTTTTTTTTTTTTTTTTCCATTTAGTAGGTCCCTACTCCCTTTTTTTGCCCCTTGAACTCTTCACCTCAAATCAGGCCCTCCATTATAGGCAGGTTTTGTTTCATTTAGCACAATATAATTCACAGGTCATCACGATATTTCCCTGAGGGGAGAGGAGGGAAAGAGAAGAAAGAAAAAAGGGGGAAATAATAAATTATTACTGTTTTTTTTTTGTGGGGTGTTTTACCTTTTTTTTTTTTCTTTTTACTCTTTATTAATTCTAATTAGTGCTATCAACAAGACCACCCTCAGATGCCAATAAGAAAGAGGAAATCGAATATTATGGATACAAAAGAAAGAGAGGTAACACAAATAGATGTGGAAAAATCTATGGAGAAAAGACTTAACATATTGGAAGCATTGGAGCTAAATGACAGAGAATTTAAAATAGAAATCTTAAAAATACTCAGAGATATACAAGAAAACACAGAAAGGCAATTTAGGGAGATCAGAAAACAACTCAATGAACACAAAGAATATATTACCAAGGAAATTGAAACTATAAAAACAAATCAAACAGAAATGAAAAACTCAATTCACGAGCTGAAAAACGAGGTAACAAGCTTAGCTAACAGAACAGCCCAGATAGAAGATAGGATTAGTGAAATAGAAGACAAACAACTTGAGGCACAACAGAGAGAAGAAGAAAGAGACTCAAAAATAATAAAAAACTAGAAAGCCCTACAGGAATTGTCTGACTCCATCAGAAAGAATAACATAAGAATAATAGGTATATCAGAGGGAGAAGAGAAAGAAAATGGAATGGAGAATATACTCAAACAAATAATAGATGAGAACTTCCCAAGCCTGTGGAAAGAACTAAAACCTCAAATTCAAGAAGCAAACAGAACACCAAGTTTTCTTAACCCCAACAAACCCACTCCAAGGCACATCATAATAAAGATGACACAAACCAATGACAAAGAAAAAATTCTCAAGGCAGCCAGGGAAAAGAAGAGTACAACATATAAAGGAAGGCCTATTAGATTATCATCAGATTTCTCAGCAGAAACTCTACAAGCTAGAAGAGAGTGGACCCCAATATTTAAAGCCCTGAAAGAGAGGAACTTTCAGCCAAGAATACTATACCCATCAAAGCTATCCTTCAAGTACGAAGGAGATATAAAAACATTCACAAATACAGAAAAGATGAGAGAATTTATCAGCAGAAAGCCCCCACTCCAGGAAATACTAAAGGGGGTTTTCCAACCAGATTCAAAGAACAAAAGAAAACAACACCACAAGTAACAGCTCCACCAAGAACACAATAAAACCAAACTTAAACTGTGACAACAAAGGAAAAAAAGGGGGGAGAGGATGGAGATTAACAGTAGCAAAGGACAATGAAGTGCAGAAATACTCATAAGATAGGGTACTACAATGAATATGGTAGGTACCCTTTTCATTACTTAATGGTAACCACCTTTGAAAAAACCACCACAAAAACACTTGACTTAAAAAAGGTAGCAACAGAGGAAAGAAGTATGGAACACAAACAAACAAAAACAAATGATAGAAAAACAAAAGAGAAGAATCAAACAAGATACAAAACTAACAGAAAGCAATTTATAAAATGGCAGTAGGGAACCCACAAGTGTCAATAATTACACTAAATGTAAATGGATTAAACTTACCAATAAAAAGACACAGAGTAGCAGAATGGATTAAAAAAAGAAAATCCAACTATATGCTGCCTACAAGAAACACATCTAAGCAACAAGGATAAAAACAAATTCAAAGTGAAAGGCTGGAAAACAATACTCCAAGCAAACAACACCCCAAAAAAAGCAGGTGTAGCAATACTCATATCTAATAATGCTGACTACAAGACAGAAAAAGTACTCAGAGACAAAAATGGTCATTTCATAATGATTAAGGGGAGGTTGAATCAAGAAGACATAACAATCCTTAATATATATGCACCAAACCAAGGAGCACCAAAATATATAAGACAGCTACTTATTGACCTTAAAACAAAAACTAACAAAAATACAATCATACTTGGAGACCTCAATACACCCTGACGGCTCTAGATCGGTCATCCAAACAGAGAATCAATAAAGATATAGTGGCCTTAAACGAAATACTAGAACACCTGGATATGATAGACATCTACAGGATACTTCATCCCAAAGCGACAGAGTATACATTTTTCTCTAGTGTACATGGAACATTCTCAAGAATTGACCATATGTTGGGCCACAAAGACAATATCAGCAAATTTAGAAAAATTGAAATTGTACCAAGCATATTTTCTGATCATAAAGCCTTGAAACTAGAATTCAACTGCAAAAAAGAGGGGGAAAAACCCACAAAAATGTGGAAACTAAACAACATACTTCTAAAAAATGAATGGGTCAAAGAAGAAATAAGCGCAGAGATCAAAAGATATATACAGACAAATGAAAATGAAAATACGACATATCAGAATCTCTGGGATGCAGCAAAAGCAGTAATAAGAGGAAAGTTCATATCACTTCAGGCCTATATGAACAAACAAGAGAGAGCCGAAGTAAACCACTTAACTTCACACCTTAAGGAACTAGAAAAAGAAGAACAAAGACAACCCAAAACCAGCCGAAGAAAGGAGATAATAAAAATCAGAGCAGAAATAAATGAAATAGAGAACAGAAAAACTATAGAAAAAATCAATAAAACAAGGAGCTGGTTCTTTGAAAAGATCAACAAAATTGACAAACCCTTGGCAAGACTCACCAAGGAAAAAAGGCACAGGACTCAAATAAATAAAATCCAAAATGAAAGAGGAGAGATCACCACAGACATCATAGATATACAAAGAATTATTGTAGAATACTATGAAAAATTATATGCCACCAAATACAACAATCTAGAAGAAATGGATAAATTCCTAGAACAATACAACCTTCTTAGACTGAGTCATGAAGAAGCGGAAAGCCTAAACAGACCAATCAGCAGGGAGGAAATAGAAAAAACTATTAAAAACCTCCCCCAAAATAAAAGTCCAGGCCCAGACGGTTATACTAGTGAATTCTATCAAACATTCAAAGAAGACTTGGTTCCTATTCTACTCAAAGTCTTCCAAAAAATTGAAGAAGAAGCAATACTTCCAAACACATTTTATGAGGCCAACATAACCCTCATACCAAAACCTGGCAAGGATGGCACAAAGAAAGAAAACTACAGACCAATATCTCTAATGAATACAGATGCTAAAATACTAAACAAAATACTGGCAAACCAAATACAACAACATATTAAAAAAATAATACATCATGATCAAGTGGGATTCATCCCAGAATCTCAAGGATGGTTCAACATACATAAAACGGTTAACGTAATATACCATATCAACAAAACAAAGAACAAAAACCACATGATCTTATCAATAGATGCAGAAAAGGCATTCGATAAAATACAACACAATTTTATGTTTAAGACTCTCAACAAAATGGGTATAGAAGGAAAATATCTCAACATGATAAAGGCCATATATGATAAACCATCAGCCAACATCATATTAAATGGCATAAAACTGAGGACTTTCTACCTTAAATCAGGAACAAGACAGGGTTGTCCACTCTCTCCACTCTTATTTAACGTGGTGCTAGAAGTTCTGGCCAGAGCAATCAGACAAGACAAAGAAATAAAAGGCATCCATATTGGAAAAGAAGAAGTAAAGGTATCACTTTTTGCAGATGATATGATCCTATACATCGAAAACCCGAAGGACTCCACAAAAAGATTATTAGAAACAATAAACCAATACAGTAAGGTCGCAGGATACAAAATTAACATACAAAAGTCCATAGCCTTTCTATATGCCAACAATGAAATATTAGAAAACGAACTCGAAAAAATAATCCCCTTCATGATTGCAACAAAAAAAATAAAATACCTAGGAATAAACATAACAAAGAATGTAAAGGACCTATATAACGAAAGCTACAAGGCATTATTAAGAGAAATAGAAAAAGACACAATGAGATGGAAAAATATTCCTTGTTCTTGGATAGGAAGAATAAATATAATTAAAATGGCCATATTACCCAAAGCAATATATAAATTTAATGCAATTCCCATCAAAATTCCTATGAGATTTTTTAAAGAAATGGAACAAAAAATCATCAGATTTATATGGAACTATAAAAAACCCCGAATAGCCAAAACAATCCTAAGGAAAAAGAATGAAGCTGAGGGCATTACAATACCTGACTTTAAACTATATTATAGGGCCACGACAATCAAAACAGCATGGTATTGGCAGAAAAATAGACACTCAGACCAATGGAACAGAATAGAAAGCCCAGAAATAAAACCACATATATATGGTCAAATAATCTTTGATAAAGGGGCCAACAACACACAATGGAGAAAAGAAAGCCTCTTCAACAAATGGTGTTGGGAAAACTGGAAAGCCACATGCAAAAGAATGAAACTCGACTACAGCCTGTCCCCGTGTACTAAAATTAATTCAAAATGGATCAAAGACCTTAATATAAGACCTGAAACAATAAAATACATAGAAGAAGACATAGGTACTAAAATCATGGACCTGGGTTTTAAAGAGCATTTTATGAATTTGACTCCAACGGCAAGAGAAGTGAAGGCAAAGATAAATGAATGGGACTACATCAGAATAAAAAGTTTTTGCTCAGCAAGAGAAACTGATATCAAAATAAACAGAGAGCCAACTAAATGGGAAATGATATTTTCAAACAACAGCTCAGATAAGGGCCTGATATCCAAAATTTACAAAGAACTCATAAAACTCAACAACAAACAAACAAACAATCCAATAAAAAAATGGGAAGAGGACATGAACAGACACTTCTCCCAGGAAGAAATACAAATGGCCAACAGATATATGAAAAGATGCTCAGCTTCATTAGTTATTAGAGAAATGCAAATCAAAACTACAATGAGATACCACCTCACCCCTGTTAGATTAGCTATTATCAACAAGACGGGTAATAGCAAATGTTGGAGAGGCTGCGGAGAAAAGGGAACTCTCATCCACTGTTGGTGGGACTGTAAAGTAGTACAACCATTATGGAGGAAAGTATGGTGGTTCCTCAAAAAACTGAAAATAGAACTACCTTATGACCCAGCAATCCCTCTACTGGGTATATACCCCAAAAACTCAGAAACATTGATACGTAAAGACACATGTAGCCCCATGTCACTGTTCACAGTGGCCAAGACATGGAAACAACCAAAAAGCCCTTCAATAGAAGACTGGATAAAGAAGATGTGGCACATATACACTATGGAATACTACTCAGCCATAAGAAATGATGACATCAGATCATTTACAGCAAAATGGTGGGATCTTGATAACATTATACGGAGTGAAATAAGTAAATCAGAAAAAAACAAGAACTACATGATTCCATACATTGGTGGAATATAAAAACGAGACTAAGAGACATGGACAAGAGTGTGGTGGTTACCAGGGGTGGGGAGAGGGTGGACATGGGAGGGAGGGAGAGAGTTAGGGGGATGGGGAGGGGCACAGAGAACTAGATAGAGGGAGGCGGAGGACAATCTGACTTTGGGCAAGGGGTATGCAACATAATTTAATGACAAAATAACCTAGACATGTTTTCTTTGAATATATGTACCCTGATTTATTAATGTCATCCCATTATCATTAATAAAAATTTATTAAAAAAAAAAAAAAGAAAAATCATTGGAAAGGCTATTCTCCAAGTCTTGCACCTTGAAAGTATCACTATAGAATGAGGGGAATTGGCATTTTACCTTATTACCTGGGTCATAAACCACAGACAAGAGGGAGGGGCTAGGTCATCAATACACCCGGTAAATATGTGACACCACGAAAAACACCCACAAACCCTTAAAGGCCCATACATGTAGCACTGCCTGCAACCACCAACGGAGATCACTGGTGCAGCTCTCCACACGGACCCAGTCTGAATGACTGAGCTTATGCTTCTGTTTGTTTCTTTTTTCTTTATAAAATCATCAACACTGGGATAACTCAGCTCGTTATGTATGTATTTATTTATTTATTTATTTATTTTACTTCAACCCAACTGGAGTCTGATATACATTTAAACTAAAGAGTCCTTAGAGTGACCAACAGCAGAGTAAATAGACTCCTGTGTGCTTGCTCTTTGCTTTTATCCCCTAACTCATGCCAGCGTCCTAAAAAATGCAACCCATACACTTGCTTGTTTGCACCCGATTTCCCATGAATAATCAGCAACATTAGCGCCTCGCCTCCCCTAGTGGCTCTCCATCCCTTAGGAACACTCTGGTCAGAAGTCTAAAAGCACGCACTGCAGTCTGTGAAATTCTTGCTCGGCTGTTATTTCGGAGCTCTTGGAAGCAGCCTGCTCAGATGGCTGACAGCGTCAGAATGGGAAATGCCTGCTCCAGAGGGGCCAGCCAAACAATCTCAGTTGGTTTTATTGCTGCCACATCCAGGAATCAGGTGCCTGGAAAAAATATGCTGACAGGATCAGACTGAGGAAGCTGTGATGCCATCTGGGGTCAGAGAGGGATTTTTGTACAAATGCCAACCCGGGGGTGCTGCAGCAGTATGGTGGTGCTCTGCGAGCAGGAAGTCTGGAATACCCCAGGGGGGTCTGGGGAAAGCAAGGAGAAAAGCTGCCCAGAATGACATGCAGGAGAATTGGGAACTTTGTTGAAGATGAGAAAGATACTGAGGCCTGAACCTTCTTCATTTTAGAAAATGTTTTGTTTCGGAAAGTTTCAAACATACACAAAAGTAGGGACTGAGAGTATAATCCACCCCCATGCACCCATTGCTCAGCTTCAGTAAGGATCAACTCAGGCATCTCGTTTCACCCATACTGCTACACCCTCTCAACTCTGACCCCTACCTTCACTGGGTTTTATTGAAGCCAGTTCTCAACATCATATCACTGCATCCATAAACACTTTGGCATGTATCTTTTATTTATTTATTTATTTATTTATTATTTTTATTATCAAGTGAGAGGCTGGAAGGCAAAGAAAAACTCCTGCATGTTCCCCAACAGGAATCCACCTAGCAAGCCCCCTATGGGGTGATGCTCTGCCCATCTTGGGCTGCTGCTCCATTGCTCGGCAACTGAGCCACTTTAATGCCTGAGGCAAGGCCTTGGAGCCATCCTCAGTGCCCAGGGCCAACTTGCTCAAACCGTTTGAGCCATGGCTGCAGGAGAAGAAGAGAGAGAGGGAGGAGAGAGAAGGGGGAAGGGTGGAGAAGCAGATGGTTGCTTCTCCTGTGTGCCTTGACTGGGAACCAAACCCGGGACTTCCATGTGCCTGACACTCCACTGCTGAGCCAAGGCATGTATCTTTAAAAAAAAATAACTTTAAAAATATAACTATGGTACAATTATCATATCCAAAAATTCACAATTATTTCATTATACCAGTAAATAATTTCAATATACCAGTAAATAGCTAGAATTCAAAATTCTCCAGTTGTACCTCAATAGCACTGTATACTTTAATCAATCTCAGATATAACACTAGGAAAAAAATTTTTTTTTTATTTTCTGCTGCATGAGGTTTTAGAACTGTTTCTACAATATATATTTCTGCATCACTGATTCCAAATCTGAAAACCGTTTTTTGGTGCATGCTCTAGTTTTTATGCAATTTTAATTTCTTTTTGTTACAGTTAATGGCATGCATTGGTTTTTAAATTGGAGTTAAAGGGCAATGACTCTTGGATTGAACATAACCACAAGGCAATTAATGTTTTATAAACATCACTTTTACATAATTTTAGTTGTTTTTAAATGTAAAAAATTATTACCTGGTAAAAACACCCTCTTATTTTGTTTTAAGATTGAATCATGGCTTCTTCGAGTAGGTGTAAATGTAAGAATAGTCCTGACACCTCCTGTTATATATGTGGCTGTTACACACTTCAACATCAAAGGCACAATATTTCATCATTTGTGACACGTGCATATATTGCCTATTTTCAAGTTCCCCTTGGCGATCAAGACAAGAATTGGGCTCCTCATATTGTGTGTCATAATTGTGAGGAAATGCTTCATGACTGGACAAAAGGAAAACATAAAGTAATTCCCATGGTTTGGTGTGAACCTAAGGACCACAGCAGAGACTGTTATTTCTGTCTGGTCCGCACAAAGGGCATCGGCAAGAAAGAACGGCATATGATTGCATATTCTAATATTCCTTCAGCAATATGACCTATCCCACACTCTGAGACACTCCTGGTTTCAGTTTTCAATGGTTTTATTTCTTCTAAGGATGAAGAAAGTGAACATGGTGATCAAGTATATTTTGATAAGATGCATGAGAAAATGGTTATAGAATCTGAAGGGTCATCTTCTGATGCCAAGCAGTCATTAACCCCTCAGCAGTTTAGCCAACCCGAATTGAATGACTTAGTAAGAGATTTGGGCCTATCAAAGAAAGCAGTTAAGTTATTAGCCTCCAGGTTTCAAGAAAAGAATGTACTTCACCGGTCAGCTAAGTATCCCATTTCAGGAAGTGTGAACAAATTTTTGTGAACTTCTTTTCTGAAGACAAACACTTTGTTTACTGTCATGATATCAGTAGTCTTCTCAGCTAGCTAGGTGTTACCACTTACAGTCCAACAGAATGGTGGCTATTTCTTGACAGCTCTAAACAGAGTCTGAAATGTGTTCTCCTACACAATGGTAATGTTTATGCAGCGGTTCCAATTGGTTATTCAACTCATCTGCGAGAAGATTATAATGACATAAAAATTGTCCTTGACTTTCTGAAGTATGAGGAACATAACTGGATCATTTGTGTGGATATTAAAATGGTATTTTTCCTGCTAGGACAACAGAGAGGTTTCACGAAGTATCCTTGTTTTCTGTGTTTGTGGGACAGCCGAGCTCGAGAGAAACACTGAACACAAAAGGAGTGGCCGAAACGTGGAGCTCTGGAAGTAGGGATGCAAAATATTGTAAATGAACTTGTAGTTAATCGAGACAGGATCATTTTCCCCCCACTTCACATCAAACTTGGCTTAATGAAACACTTTGTTCAGGCTTTGAATAGAAAAAGTGAATGCTTTCAACACATTCTTTCTGAATATGCTTTTCCTGCCTTGTCTTTCAAGAAGATAAAAGCAGGTGTATTCGATAGACCTCAAATTCAAACCCTCATATGTGATGAAGAATTTGCCAGAAAATGAATAAGGAGGAGAAAGCAGCATGGCAGTCTTTTGTGGCAGTTACAAAGAACTTCCTTGACAATAAAAAAGCAGAAAACTATGAACTTCCTGTTCAAAGGATGCTGTTGGCTTTCTGGGACATTGGATGTAACATGAGCGTTAAGATTCACTTCCTGAACAGTCACCTTAATAAGTTTCCCGGAAATCTTGGAGCTGTTAGTGATGAGCAGACTACTGCCAGAGCATCTAATGAGATTGTCCTCAACAAGTACACAAACACAAGAGCTACAAAAACAAATTTTTGCCTGAATAGAATTTAAGTAAGTTTTGTGCAAATTTTATGATCAAAGTAAGTGTTTTAATATGTTCTATTTTGAAATTGTAGACAAATTGTGATGCATTCATATCTTTTAGTGTATTAGTGTATTTACTGCATTATGTAAATTATTATATTTTCACAAAAATGATGCCTAAGAAGACATTCTACTTCCTTATGTTAAACTAAATGTTGAAAATTTTACAATAAGATGAAAACCTAAAATCTTGAATTGTAAAAAACCTGTAGCTTACAGAGAAAAACTAATGTCATATTTGAGATCAGCACACTTGAATTAGGTAAGAACAATTGTTTTTGTGGATGCAACAAAAATTTTGTTCCCCATTGCAAAGAAGATAATGAAAAAGAAGGGATGAGATAAAGAAGAGAAAGCAATATGGGAAAGCAAGAAAGAAAAAGTGAATCAGCATATACTGAATGTCTATGAAATACCAGGCCTTGTGTTGGGTTCTAGGGCATTGTAACCTAATTTTAGCAGATAAGAAAATCAAGGGACAGAGAGGTTAAGTTATCTCTGACCCAAACCAGTTCCTAGTAAGTCCTGAAGACATAACTCCAGCTTAGATCTGTGTGTTTTCAAAGTCTGCATCTTTCTTCTATACCACATTGCATCTTTTATAAAAATTTTATTAAATTTATTGGCATGACATTGGATAAAATTACACAAGTTTGAGGTGCACAGCTCTATAAAACATCATCTGTATATTGCATTGTGTGCTCACCACCCACATCATGTCTCCCTTCATCACCATCTATCCCCCAACACCCTTTTCACCCCCTATACTCCCCTTTTCCTTCTTCAATCTCCACACTGTTGTCTGTGTTTATAAGGTTTTTTTCTTTGCTTAATCCTTTTACATTTTTCACCCAGCTTCCCCAACCTCCATCCCCTCTAACAACTGTCAGTCTGTTCTTTGTATCTATGAGTCTGTCTCTATTTCCATTGTTAGTTTATTTTGTTCATTAGATTCCACATATAAGTGCCTTATGACCCAGCAATTTCACTCTTGGGAATATATCCAAAAAATCTGAAACATTAATTCAAAAGAATACAGGGCCTGACCAGGTGGTGGCGCAGTGGATAGAGCATCAAACTGGGAAGTAAAGGACCCAGGTTCAAGGCCCCGAGGTCACCAGGTTGAGCGTCGGCTCATCTGGTTTGAGCAAGGCTCACCAGCTTGAGCTCAAGGTTGCTGGCTTGAGCAAGGGATCATTCAGTCTGCTGTAGCCCCCTGATGAAGGCACATATGAGAAAGCAATCAGTGAACAACTAAGGTACCACAACGAAGAATTGATGCTTCTCATCTCTCTCCCTTTCTGTCTGTCTGACCCTATCTGTCCCTCTCTCTGTCACACACACACACAAAAAGAATACAAGCACCTCTATGTTGATTGCAGCATTATTTACAATAGCCAAGATTTGGAAGCAACCCCAAGTGCCCATCAGTGGATGAGTGGATAAAAAAAGCTGTAATGTATTTACATGATGGAATACTACTTAGCTATAAAAAAATAAATAAAAATAAGGAAATCTTACCTTTTGTGATAGCAGGGATGGACCTGGAGAGTATTATGCTAAGTAAAATAAGCCAGTCAGAGAAAGATAAGTTTCATATGACTTCACACTGCATCTTGAATAACTAAATTATCTACTAGGGTCTCTTGGAAAGAAGGAAAAGAAAAGAGTGGAGGCAAGTAAAATTCTCTTTTCATCAAAAAGTCATAAAATATGATTGCTTTGGAGCCAGACATTTCTGGATTTGAATCTCAACTCTGCAACCAAGTGACTGAGGAGGAGTTAAATTCCCTGACTCTTGCTTTCTCCATCAGTAAAATGAGATGTAGCAAGGATGAAACAAAAAATCAAACACTTAATGGTTATTATTATAATATCTAAGAAATAAGGATGGGAGAGAGAAGGCAGGAGGTGAGAAATATTTATCCCATTCTTCTGCAGATTGATGCTTTTAAGATACTGAGCAGATGATAACTCAGAATGAGAGAGGGCAACTCCAGTCTGATGAGGGAGCCATGGGAGTCGGTGTAGGAGGTGGAGAGGAGAGGTGGGGAGATGGGAAGGGAGAAGGGATCAAGGAAGTCTCGGATCAGCCTCCATTCCTTTCTAAATTTGGGAGGAAATGTGGGAAATGAAGATGAACATTGTGTGGGATGGGGGACTGGGGAAACCAACCCCAGTGAAGTGGCAGGTGAGGTTTCAAGCAGCAGAAGTAAAGAATAAGATTGGAAGGATGAAACCTCAAAAAATTAGAAATAACCAACAGATACTCTTCATTAAGAAAAGACTTGCTCAGAAGTTCTTCAGGAACATTAATCTGACTGTAGGAGAGCAGACAGATTGGATAAGAGAGAGATGGGTGTCAGGGACACTTAACATAGTAGTTGCTACACATCTCAAAGAAAGTCTCAAGATCTTGGGGTGAAGACAGATTTTACAGGTTCATGCAAATCCTCTCAGGACCAAGGATTTTGCAAGTTTATTTCTAACACTGAAATTCTATAATACTGATAATAAAGTCTTTTGGTCTCCAGAGAAAAGATATTTTCCAGATTTCAAAAAACAGCCTTTTTTAGAGAGAACCCATTGAACAAAGCCAAAACCCTTCCCAACAATAACTGCAAACCCAAACAGTGATGAATGAGGAGGATGTTACCGAGAGGAAAAGCAAGCAAAAAACATGCAAAAGAGACACTGAGCTATTACAACACAGTAAACTTAGAGACCCAAGAAGCTCAGAGAATCTCAGAATTTGGCTGATTTTGGCTTCTTGTTCAAATGGGAATTGATTTTAAGACTCTTCAAAATGGCATTTTAGTGCAGCAGCCTTAGTGACAATGCAATTTGAGATGTTGACAAATGTCAAGGGGTTTCTCCATTAGCCATAGCTATGAAAACAATCTCATAGCCTCTTAGGAAGATTTCCTTTTGACCCAAATTGAGGATCAGCCATTGATTTCCAAAGATTTAGATTGCAAGAATCGTTGATTGGAGTGAAACTCCAGGGGCATGTTGCCCATTCCCATTCTTTTGCAAAAGAACACTGATTTTATTATATACTTAAAGAGAATCATAGAATTATTGAAAAGCTTAAATAGCAGCTGTGAAGAAGATTCTACCAAATGCTTGTTTCCTATTTTAACAATACTTACTTCTGAGAAATTCTTCCATTTACTTTGCTTGCATTCCATTGTAATTTAGCTCAACATCCTAGATTTGCAAGCGCGTTTCATAGTCTTTACATAAGCACTTTACAAACATTTAGTCAGAATACCAAGAAAGAATTGTGATGTGATGTGTTTTGTTTATTGAGATACAGTGAGTGATTCACTTTCAGCACTAAACAATGGCTTAAAGCCACTGACAGCTTCAGTTCTAGTCTACAATTCCTATTGGTCTTTAAAGTGGGAGATGAATAAATCTAGCAGTACCAATTTTCCCTTCTTCCTTTGTTCTTTTTCTCCTTTTTTTTGTTCATTCTTTCTTTTCTTCTTTTATCTCTCCTCTTCCATTGACACTTATTAACCACACAGATATTATGAGCCACCTTCAAAATCAGAGACTTTCCAATCTATTTCCTATTTATTTTTCTCCTTTCCTCCTCTGAGAGATATCTTCCTTACAGAATTGATTTTCAGTAGCAATAACCTTTCTACAGAGATATTTAAGAATTTATTCTGTTATTTAGGCAGTAGTGAGAAAAAAAAATGATTGATTAATTCCAATTCCTATGACATGTTAGGTTATTTGAACCAACCCATCCATTAAATACTATTTAAAATTTGGCTACAATATAGAAAAAATGTCCTTAAAAATGAAAATTGCTGACAAGATAGTAATCAACACCAGGAAAAACCTCAGGGAAAGGGAGAAACAGAGAGATAAGCAGAACTCCAAAGTTGCTTTGAGAGCATTCTTGATCCTAGTAAACCTGGGCTTCAGTTTCGGCAGACATAAGGGGTGAAGGTGAAAGAGGTCAAGAACTTAGTCTCACTCCAGGTGGAAATTTTAGTAGGAAACCCCTCCCTCTATTAAGCTAAGATCTGAAGGGACACAACATCACAATAAGAAGTACAAGAAATATGCCTAGCCCAAGTCCAACCCCCAAGGGAAGCTGCACAGATGCTGAAGGGGAAACAAGACCAAAGGCAAGAGAAACAAACATTTCTGAGAGATTGTGGATACAGACAGATACAAGACTGCCTTACCAGGGAATTGCTGCTGAGATTGGTCCTGTCAAAGTGGTCTAGGGAACCCGAAGCAGTGAACTTGGTTAAAGTGAACTGAGAATGCTAATGCTCTCTAGATGCTAGGAAAAACTAACAAAAATATTTCTGAAAGAAGATAACCTTTATTTCAGGCCTGAAAGAATCTGCCACAAATACTTTTTGTAAGGATAGTGAAAAATACACACATAAAACACAATTAAGCACAAAAAAGAACAAGATAATATAAATGAGAACCAGCAGAAATAACAAACAGTAAGAACCAACTCATAAATGTTTTAGAAATTGAAATTATTAGACACAGATTGTAAAAAAAATGATGCCTCATTTTGGCTTAAAAATATAAAAGCATTTAATTTTCAAAAAGTGTTTAAAATCACAGAAAGGAACTCAGCAGACTAGAAAGAACTAATAAAATTTCTAGAATTAAAAAACATAAAAGACAGAAATAAATCTAAATGGAATGTATAGCAGGTAAAACTCAGATGAAGAAAATAATTATAAACTAGAAGACAGATTAAAAGAAATTATTCAAAATGTAACATAGTAAAACAAAGTTGGACAATACTAAAGAGTGGTAAAGCAATTTAGAATACAATTCCAAAAGCAGCAGAAAGCAAATGAGGCATAGAACATATTTGAAGAGAAAAAAGACTGATGAAGGATATTAGACCACGTATTCAAAATACCTAATAACTTACAAGAGATGAATAAACATAAATAAATCTACAACTGGACTCACTGAGGAAAACTGCAGAGAAGTAAAGAAAAGAAAAAAATCTTAAATATATCAAGGCAAAATAAAGACATATTGCCCTGGCCATTGGTGCAGTGAATAGAGCTTCTTCCCTGAGCACCAAGGTCACCATTTTGATCCCAAGATTGCTGGCTCAATCTCAAAAGAGCTGGTTCAAACCTTGGTCAGGGCACACATGAGAAGTAATCAATGGATGCACAACTAAGTGGAACAAACTGATGCTTCTCTCTCTCTCTTTCTTTCCAATAAATTGATGTTTATGTTTTTTTATCTCTTTCTCTCTCTCCTCTGCCCTCTCTCTCTTCTCTCTTTCTCTCTAAAAGAAAAAAAAAGAAAAAAAAAGAAAGATATAGTAACATTAAAGGAGCAACAATAAGACCAACATAGGATTTCCCAACAAACCCCAAAATAATACAATGGAAAGGCAAAAGAAAATGTTTGTTAACTTAAGATATATTCAAGAATAAGGGGAAAAGATATTTTCAAACAAAAATAGTAAGTTCAGTTTCAGATGATCTGCACTAAAGAATGTATTTCAATAAGAAAAAGAAAGAACTCTATTGGAAGCTATGAGATGCAAGAAAGAATGAGGAGCAGACATTAATGACATAGAAAAGATACATGTAGTAGAGTGAATTAAGAAATGTAAAACTGGTTCTTTGAAGAGGCTAACAAAACTGGACAAATTCTATGGACAATTAATCAAAAAGAAGAAGAAAGAAGATAATAAAAAAGTCTAAAATTAAAAGGGATATAATTAGAAAACTACAGGATTAAAAAGATAAAATATCATTAAGTTAAATACAACAAACTTGGAAAAAATTTTAGATTTTTAAGAAATATATAAATATTCCAAAAATAATTCAAGAAGAAATAGACACCTTTAGTTCATCTTATTACCTTGTAATGATTATCATAATTTTAGTTAAAATACTTTGCATAAAGAAAGCATCAGGCTGGCTTTGATCATTTTACTCAACCAAAATTTAATGAAAAAGTTCAGCCTTACAAAATTGTTCATAATACATCCACACAAAAGACTAAAAACTCCCTAATCCTTTATTCTATATCCTTATTTTGAAGCTAGCATAACCTTGATACTGGACCCTGCTGAGGACAGTATGAGAAAAAAATATATAACAAACCAATCTATTCATCAATATAAATTTTAAATTTCTAAATGAAATAATAGGACAAAAAACCCAGCAAACTTGGGTTTGTTTGAAGAAGGCAAAGGTAGTTTAATACAGAAAATTAGATTCACCAAATTAATAGATTCAAAGAAGAAAACATTGTAATTATCTCAAAAGATGCAAAAACTTTGTAAAATTCAAAATCCATTTATTTTAAAAACTAGTAAAGAAGAGAGCTTCTTTAACCTGTTAAGTCATAATGTTCATATAAAGTATAATCCTTTATACATGAAAATTATACTCTATGGAGTAACGTTAAAATCAAACCCAATCACCACTTCTAGTTAACATAATACTGAAACTTAGCACAAAATGGCAAAAAAAAAAGAAGAGATATAAGAATTTCAAAGGAAGAAACAAAACTGTTATCATTTGCAAATACTCTATTTCCAACCTGTAAAACTCAGATAAGAACTTAGCAAGTTTGCTGAGTACAAATAAACATAAAAAAACAATTACATTTCTCTATCCTAGCAATAGTTAGAAAGTGTATGTATATTTTAAAAGTGTCATTTGCAATAGCATAAAGAGATAAGATGGTTACAAATAAATCTAATTAAGTTATTGAAGATTTTTATAATGAAAAATTATAAATTTTATATTAAAAATATTAATGAAGACCTAAGAAAGTAAAGATATTTATTTGTGTACAGATGAAATGATCATCAAAATGTTCATTTTTCATAAATTAATCTTTAGATTCAAAGCAAACAGAAGTCTCACCGTATCTGTTAATTTTGTTTTGTTCTGTTCTTTGATGGAATTTGACATAATGTATATGAACCAGCAAAAGGTCAAGAAAAGTCAGGACACTACTAATGAAGAAAAGATGTTAGAATGGATATGAAGCTATAGTAATTAAATGATCACAGTGTACAGTTGGTTAAAGTATATAAAGAAAGTAAAACCACACATATTTTTAGACTTGATGCATAGTAGTTTCACAGGAGCTCAATGGGAAAAAATAAGGTCTTTTCAGCAAAGTTTGCTTGAACATTATGATATCCTATGCATAAACAATGAGACTGGATCTCTATTTCATATCATAAACAAGATTCATTATAGATAGATCAAATTCTTAAATGTGGAACCTTCTTAGTTTGATATAGTACCATTTGTTTATCCTGTCTTTTATTTCATTTGCCTGTGCAGATAAATCAGCAAATATATTGCTGTGATAGATGTCGGTGAGCTTACTGCCTATGTTTTCTTCTAGGATGCTTATGGTTTCACTAATTACATTTAATTCCTTTATCCATTTTGAGTTTATTTTTGTGCATGGTGTAAGTTGGTGGACTAGTTTCATTTTTTTGCAGGTAGCTGTCCAGTTTTCCTAACACCATTTGTTAAAGAGGTTGTCTTTACTCCACTGTATGCTCTTACCTCCTTTGTCAAATATCAGTTGTTCATAAAGGTGTGGGTTTATTTCTGGGTTCTCTGTTCTGTTCCATTGACCTATATGCCTGTTCTTATGCCAGTACCAAGCTGTTTTGAGTACAATGGACTTGTACTATAACTTGATATAAGAAAGTGTGATACCTCCCACTTTATTCTTCTTTTTCAAGATTGCTGAGGCTATTCGTGTTCTGTTTTGGTTCTATATAAATTTTTGGAATATGTGTTTTATATCTTTGAAGTATTTCATTGGTATTTTAATCAGTATTGCATTGAATTTATAAATTGCTTTGGGTAATATAGACATTTTAATGATGTTTATTCTTTCTACCCATGAGCATGGTATATGCTTCCACTTGTTTGTGTCTTCCTTGATTTCTTTTATCAATGTTTTATAATTTTCTGAGTACAAGTCTTTAACCTCCTTGGTTAAATTTACTCCTAGGTAGTTTATTTTTTTGTTGCAGTAGTAAAGGGGATTGTTTCCTTAATCAGCTAAAGACAATATGAACAGAATAAAAAGACAAACCACACAATGGAAGAACATATTCGACAATACATCTGATAAGGGGTTAATAACCAAAATTTATAAAGAACTTGTAAAACTCAACACCAGGAAGACAAACAATCCAATCAAAAATGGGTACAAGAAATGAATAGATACTTCTCCAAAGACGACATACAGATGGCCAATAGGCATATGAAAAAATGTTCAACATAACTAATCATTAGAGAAATGCAAATTAAAACCACAATGAGATACCACCTCACATCAGCCAGAATGGTGCTCATTAACAAAACAACACACGATAGGTGCTGGAGAGGATGTGGAGAAAGGGGAACCCTCCTGCACTGCTGGTGGGAATGCAGACTGGTGCGGCCACTGTGGAAAACAGTATAGAGATTCCTCAAAAAAATTAGAAATGAAACTGCCTTTTGACCCAGCCATCCCACTTATAGGATATATCCCAAGGACACTATATCACCAACTGAAAAAAAGAAATGCACTCCCATTTTTATGGCAGCATTGTTCACAATAGTGAAGATCTGGAACAGCCAAGTGTCCGTCAGAGGACGAGTGGATTAAAAAGCTTTGGTACATATACACAATGGAATACTATGGGGCTATGAAAAAGAAGGAAACCTTACCTTTTGCAACAATATGGATGGACCTGGAAACTATTATGTTGAGTGAAATAAGTCAGGCAGAGAAAGGAAAATATCATATGACCTCACTCATTTGAGGAATCCAAGGAATAATGAGAACTGAGGAATGGAATTGAGACAGAGGAAGGATCAAAGGGACCAGAGGAAAAGAGGACAGAGGAAAGGGGATGATAGGATGGGATAAACCTGAAGGGACAGGAGGAGGGTGCTGTAGGGAGAGGGGCAAGGGAGATGTTGAATATGGGGGAGGAGGGATGCATTGGGGTGATCCTAGAATCTGTGTAAACACAATTAATTTTTAAAAATCTAGCTATTTAAAAGCATAAAATAGCATTTTTGGACAAATAACCAATTGCAAATTTGTCTATTGTTTATACAAACAATCTTTGTTAATGCTTCTACTTTGAATTAAATGCCTTCTAATATCAAACTATACACATTATTGCTATCTACCATGTATGATATTTGTGTAATTTAAAAATTTATAATCTAAAAATAAAACCTGAATTATTACCTATGAAAAAAAAATGTGGAACCTAAGATGAGACTGACCTGTGGTGGTGCAGTAGATAAAATGTTGACCTGGAATGCTGAGGTTGCTGCTTTGAAACCCTGGGCTTGCTGGGTCAAGGGTCAAGGTACATATGAGAAACATCAGCTAGCTCCTTCCCCCACTTCTTTGTTTTTCTCCTCTGGCTAAAATCAATAAATAAGGTCTTTAAAAAATATCCAAAGACAGTTAAGACAATAAAACTTTTAAGACATTTTCTTAAAATTATTATTTTATTTTAGAGAGAGGCAGAGAGAAAGAGACAGAGAGACAAGAACATCAAGCTATTCCTGTGTGTGCCCAGAACAGGGATCAAATCAGTAAACTTTGTGCTTTGGGACAGCGCTCCCATCAACTGAACTATCTGGCCACGGCTTAATTTTTTATTGATTGATTGATTTTTAGAGATACAGAGAGAGGAAGGGAGAGAGAGGGAAAGGGTAAGGGAAGCATTCATTTGTTGTTCCACTCAGTCATACATTCATTGGTTGCTTTCCAAATATGCCCTGACCAGGGATCGAACCCTCAATCTTGTCATTTTGGGACAATGCTCTCACCAACTAAGCTAACCGGCCAGGACAAGATATCTTAATATACCTCTTATTTTTTATTTTTTGCTTTGGATTAGGAAGTTTTTCTTGAACAATTACAAACTACAAATTGTTTTTGAAAACATTAAATTGTCTATTTTAAAATTAAGACTTTCTAGTAATAAAAATTCAGCATAAGGAAAGTGAAATTAAGTTACAATTGGGAAAGAAATTTATAACAATGAAACTGGATTACTATCCAGCATACAAAAAGGATTCTTCCAAATCACTATGCATGGGACAACTGAAAACAAAAATGGGCAGGCAATGACTTGCAGGTAGGCACTAAGAGAATCGTCAATGTGAAAAGATTTTCAAACTTTATTAATAATCAGAGAAATAAAAGTTAAAATACAATGAGTTCTCTTACCTTACATCTATTAAGATAGGTAGATTAAAAACAAACCAAGACAAACAAAAATCAAAACAAAATAAAGTGTGTGGTGAGAATGTGGAGAAATTAGAACACTTGTGCACTATTGGTAGAAATGTAAAATGGTGCAGGCACAATAGAAAATTGTATGCAGTTTATTAAAAAATTAAAACTAGAACTACCATGTGACTCAGCAATTTTACTTCTGGGTATATCCTGAAAAGAAATGGAAGCAGGATCTCAAAGAGATATTTATAGACCCATGTTTATAGCAGCATTATCCATAATAGCCAAGAGAGGAAGCAACGTAGGTGATCATCAACGGATAAGCAGATAGTGGTATATACATACAATGCAATTTTATTTAGCCTTAAAACACAAAAGAAGAAAATTCTTCTAACACATGTGACAACATGGATGAACCTTGAGGACACTTTGCTAAGTGAAATAAGACAGTCACAAAAGACAAATACTGCATGATTCCACTTATGTGAAGTGCCTAGAAGAGTCAAATGCATAGAGATGGATAGTATAGTGGTTTCCAGGGGCTGTAGGGAGAGAAAGATGGAATGGGAAATTATTGCTTAATAGGTACGGTTTCAGTTTTGCAAGATGAAGAGTTCTAAAGCTGGATGGTTGTGCAACAGTTGTGAATGTACAATGCCGCTGAGCTATACACTTAAAAGTGACTAAGATGGAAAATTTTGTTATGTATATTTCTACATAATTTAAAAATTAGATAAAAATAAATGCAATAATTCAGTGTGGGGCAAAAGTAGGTTTAGAGTTGATCATATGAAAAATAATAAAATAATTTAGCCCTGGCCGGTTGGCTCAGTGGTAGAGCGTCGGCCTAGCGTGCGGAGGACCCGGGTTCGATTCCCGGCCAGGGCACATAGGAGAAGCGCCCATTTGCTTCTCCACCCCTCCGCCGCGCTTTCCTCTCTGTCTCTCTCTTCCCCTCCCGCAGCCAAGGCTCCATTGGAGCAAAAGATGGCCCGGGCGCTGGGCATGGCTCTGTGGCCTCTGCCTCAGGCGCTAGAGTGGCTCTGGTCGCAATATGGCGACGCCCAGGATGGGCAGAGCATCGCCCCCTGGGGGGCAGAGCACCGCCCCTGGTGGGCGTGCCGGGTGGATCCCGGTCGGGCGCATGCGGGAGTCTGTCTGACTGTCTATCCCCGTTTCCAGCTTCAGAAAAATGAAAAAAAAAAAAAAAAAAAAAAAAAAAAAAAAAAAAAAAAAAAAAAATTTATAAGTAATAATACAAGAATAAACTGTGTACTCACAGCTGTAAGCCTATTTTTGCCCCAACCTGTATATAACTTTATACCCTTTGGAATGGCAAAATTTAAAGTTTGGACAACAGCAAGCAATTGTGGGTATGGGTATGTGTGAAACATTCTTTTTCTTTTTTTTTTTTTTTTCCTGAAGCTGGAAATGGGGAGGCAGTCAGACAGACTCCCGCATGCACCCGACCGGGATCCACCCGGCATGCCCACCAGGGGGCGATGCTCTGCCCATCCGGGGCGTCGCTCTGTCGCAACCAGAGCCACTCTAGAGCCTGGGCAGAGGCCACAAAGCCATCCCCAGCACCCGGGCCATATTTTGCTCCAATGGAGCCTTGGCTGCGGGAGGGGAAGAGAGAGACAGAGAGAAAGGAGAGGGGGAGGGGTGGAGAAGCAGATGGGCGCCTCTCCTGTGGGCCCTAGCCGGGAATTGAACCCGGGACTTCCGCACGCCAGGCCGACGCTCTACTACTGAGCCAACCGGCCAGGGCCGAAACATTCTTATATACTGCTGTGGGACTATAAATTAATGCAATGACTTTGGGAAAATAACTTGTCATTATCTTGTAAAACTGAAGATATACATAGCTGATATATGCCTAGGTATAGATCTTAAAGCAATGCTTGTACATTGTACACTAGCACATACTGGCACTGTTCTTAATGGCAACACAAACAAACAATTGAAAATAACTTACATGTGCATAAACAGTGGAATGAATAAATACATTGTCATATATTTATAAAATGAAATACTACACAACAGTGAAACATGGTTGAATTTGAGGAATATAATGTTGACTAAAAGAAAATGTGATAAAACAATATACAGTTAGTGAGATAATTCTATTATATAAATTCAAAAGCCCATAAAATTATATAACACACTGTATAGAAATAGAAAGCAAATGCAGTACAGCTGTGCTGAAAAGTAAGGGAATGAAACAAGAAACTCAGAGTTCAGGAGAGCATGACCTTTGGGCAGGAGATGTAGAATAAGCTGAGATAGAGGCTCCTTTGGGGGGGGGCGGTCAAAGATATGTTTTATTCATTAAACCTAAAGGTGTTCATTTATTGATGGACACTTAGGTTGTTTCCATGTCTTGTCTATAGTAAAGAATGTTACAGAAAAAAATGAGGGCATAAGATATCTTTCAAGCTAGTGATGTAATTTCTTTCAGATATATACCCAGAAGTGGGATTGTTGGGTCATAAGGTAATTCTATTTGTAATTTTCTGAGGAA
The DNA here is from genome assembly GCF_036850995.1 of Saccopteryx leptura. Classification (NCBI taxonomy): domain Eukaryota; kingdom Metazoa; phylum Chordata; class Mammalia; order Chiroptera; family Emballonuridae; genus Saccopteryx; species Saccopteryx leptura. The sequence goes on from NC_089504.1 coordinate 116,316,822, forward strand.
GCTCATTACTATTTTTCCATGTGGCCATACTAGCTACAATCCCACAACAGTGAACCAGTCCCTTAATCTATATCCTCACCAACACCTATTATCTCTTGTTTTTGTTTTGTGTGTTTTGATAATAGCCATTCTAAAAGGTGTGATGTGGTATTTCATTGTTATTTTGATTTGCATTTCCCTAATGATTAGTGATGTTGGGCACCTTTTCATTCACTATTGACCATCTGTATGTCTTCCCTGGGAAAATGTTTACTCAGGTGCATTTTCCTTTATTAAGTTGGTTTATTTATCTTTTCTGCTATTGAGTTGTATGAGTTTCTTATATTTTGGATCTTGATCCTGCATCATATATGTGATTTGAAAATATTTTAACATCTTTTGTAGGTTTTTTTTCACTTGTTGATTGTTTCTTATGTTGTGCAGGTTTTTAGTTTGATTAGCCCCACTTACTGATTTTTGCTTTTGTTGTTTAAGCTTTTTGTGCCACATCTAAAAAGTGATTGCCAAGGCCAGTGTTAATTAAGGAGTTTTTTCCCTATGTTTTCTTCTAGGATTTATGGTTTCAGGTCTTACATTTAAGTCTTTAATCCATTTTGAATGGCTTTTTGTGAGTGGTGTAAGGTCGGGGTTCAGTTTCATTCTTTTGCATGTAGTTATCTAGTTACCCAGCACCATTTATTGAGGAGACTATTTTTCTCCATTGAGTATTCTTGGCTCTTGTGTTAAATATTAGTGAACTGTATATGTTTATGTGGGTTTATTTTTGGACTCTTGATTCTATTTCATTGGTCTATGTGTCTATTTAATGCCCGTACAATACTGTTTTGTCTACTGTAGCTTTGTAGTATAGTTTAAAATCAGGTCTGTGATGCCTCAGGTTGTTCTTCTTTCTCAGCTTTGCTTTGACTATTCAGGGTCTTTCATGGTTGTACACAAATTTTAGGATTTTCTTCTATTTCTTTAAAAAAATGCCATTGAAATTTTAATAGGGATTACACTGAATCTATAAATGACTTTGTGTAGTGTGGAACTTTAAACAATATTAATTTAATAATAATCTAATCCATGAGCACAGGATATCTTTCCATTTATTTGTGACTTCTTCCATTTCCTTCATCAATGTCTTATAGTTTCAGTATACAGCTCGCCCATCTCCTTGTTTAAATATATTCCTAAGTATTTTATTGTTTTGATGCTATTATGCAAGGAATTTTAAAAAAATTCATTTTCAGGTAGTTTGCTGTTAGCGTGTAGAAACACAATTGATTTTTGTATGTTGATTTTGTATTCTGCAACTTTACTGAGTTTATTAGTTCTAAAATTTCGGTGGCATATTTAGGATATTCTATATATATATATGTATATATATATGATTATGTCATTTGCAAACAGATAATTTTAATTCTTTCTTCCTGATTTAGATGTTAATATTTGTGTACGCATGCATGTATGTATGTATCTATCTGTCTATCTGCTATCTATCTATCTATCTATCTATCTATCTATCTATCTATCTAGATCTTGCCTGATTGCTCTGAATAAGACTCCCAGTAGTATGTTAAATAGGAGTGGTGAGAGTGGATGCAGCGTGGTCAGTCTTAACTTCCTGCTACTGTCTGGTCTCTAAGACACATCTGACATCTGAGATCTGAGAGCACCATGGGTAAAAGTCTATAGTGAGGGCTGGAAAATAAACTGTAAGAGATGTTGGCATTGGTCAGAGGGAGAACATTGATGGGGCCACTTGGGAACTGGGTCATAGGCAAATGGGTCATTGCTCTGAGTTGGGGAAGTAGTGGGACAACGCTCAGAGAGTAAAGGAAGGAGAGCGGTTGAACAGCTCAGAAAGAACAAACACATGTAACTCAATTAGTTAATTACTGAAATAGATGAGTTGCATAATCTATTAGGCTGCCAAGAGGCAAAGATTTCTTCTGGAAAAACTGTAGGTAAGTCTGCTCCTGACAGTGCTAAAAAGGTGCTAAAGATTTTAGAGAAATGCAGAGTTACGTGAATGCCACAATGTGTTCAATTATTTGCAAATTTATTGTGCCCAATATGTAAGCTTCTTTGCAGTGGCTTTGAAGATGGAATTTATTTGTCCAAGCAAAAGTATTTAATTCTGTTGTGCTGCAGTCTATAAAATATTTACATTGTTATTCTACACATACACGCTGCTCACATCCCGCTGCATTTCTCTCTGATGCACTTTAAATAAAAGGTTTGGATTCCTGACAATACTATCTAAGCCAACCCTTAGAGGAAAGAATCACAGAATCATTGCAGCTCACAAGCCCCCAGGACAACAAATAGTTCCATCTTTTTGCCTTCAGGTAGGACAGAATCCAACCAGCCTAAATAAAGAGGCATATATCCTAAACCTGAAAAATCCAGAAGATAGAATGATTAGTCTTTTAAAATTATTACATATTTCTTTTAAAACACTCTCTCCTACCATAATTAGTGTGTTCCTTAGAGAATGTGGTATTTAAAGAGAAAATCCTGAAGCCAGTGACAATGGACTCTGAGCTCCAAATGTATGAAAGTGAAGAGCCAGCAATTTAAGGCCATGTGGTGTAAGAAACTAATGCAACTGGGAGTCAAGGGTTTGTGTTGCCGCCTTGGTCCACCTTTGCCCTTGTGAACATGGATGAGTCAAGACCATGTCAGTTCTGCCTATTCCGTGTCCTTATCATATTATGATAATAAATGCTTACTTCCCCTACTTCCAAGTGTTCGTCAGGGGATTGAAAATAATGAGTAAGAAAGAGCTTTGAAAAGGATAAAATATTGTACAGAGATAAAGATTTAAAACAGTTCATTACCATGTGTTGAATGATATACCTGCCATCATGCACCTACTTTCTTTTATTATATCACAGAAGACTGCCTATAAATTTGTCTGTTACTTTTCCTTCTGATGCAAAGCAAAACAAAGCAACAACAATAACAAAAAAAAATTGCTATCGTATTGATGATGTTTGGTTGTTCACGGGTGAATTACTGAGTGGACAAGTGTTTCACATCCCTTCCTGGGTGTCCCATCTTCCTCCTGCCTGTTTCCTCATCTCACTGCTCCTTAGCGTCTCCCCTGCAGTGTGCTTCCGCCAGACGGACCTGTTCATTCCACTCATTCAGGTCTTGTCCCCTCAACAAAGATGATTATATATTTATTAATGGTACAGAAAATGCATTCTTTTGCCTTTTCCACAGTGAAAAAGACATGTGCCTAGTAAGTATTCAGTACTATGAAGAATTAGATATGGAGAATAAAAGGAAGAAACGTTCAGACTTTTTTTTTTCTTGTGAGAGGGAGCAAAATTGGCTTAGAAATTCTGATTCAGTTTTTCTGTGCCGTCCCTATCTCTATGTTGGATAATTGGGCACAAGATTTATTTGTAGCTTAGTATATAGTACACGAGTAAAATGTACGTCACGTAATCAATGAACGAAGTCAGGAAAGCATGATAGGAAGTTCCACTGTATGAAGTCACAGCAACAGCATTTTGCTTCTCTATGGCTGGGATCTATTTTATTTATTTGTTTATCTATTTATTTACTTACTTATTCAGTTAGAGAAGAGGACGCAGAGCAGACTCGCGCATGTGCCCCCACTGGGATCCACCCAGCAAGCCCACCTGAGGCAATCCTCTGCCCATCTGGGGCTTTGCTCTGTTGCTAAGCAACTGAGCTCTTCTTAGCACCTGAGGCAGAGGCCATGGAGCCATCCTCAGCTCCCAGGGTCAACTTGCTCCAATCCAGCCATGGCTGCAGGAGGAGAAGGAGGAGGAGGAGGAGGAGGAGGAGAAGAGAGAGAGAGAGAGAGAGAGAGAGAGAGAGAGAGAAGCGAGATGAGGAGTGGAGAAGCAGATGGTTGCTTCTCCTGTGTGCCCTGAATTGGTAATCGAACCTGGGATATCTACATGCCAGGGCCAATGCTCTACCACTGAGCCAACAGACCAGGGCTGGATTTAAATATATATATACTGTATAAATATTAATAAAAGCACACTGCAACTGAACACTGGAAACCATTACAGTTGCCACCATGCAGACCAGACCTTTGCTCTGCCTGTTAATGCCGGCAACAGCTACATATTAAATAGCTCAAGCCTTTGGAAATTTAATATTCGAATATAGGTTTGAATACTTGTCCCATGACACTGCAACCTCAGTTATGACTAATCTGTTATGTACAGCAAAGTAATTATTCACAATACTGTACCAGAGTGGCTTAGAAAGACATCCAAAGTGATGAGTTAGAGCATCTAAGGGACTATGTTAAAAAGTGCGTTTTCAGTAATGTTCTCATCCCAAGGACACATGTCTGAGTTATGGATGAAAGGTAATGTACACAACATAAGTGCATGTGTAGGCATATAATGGGCCTATTTAGTAGTATTTTACTACTGTGACAGGAAGGATTTAGGTAATTTAAAAAATACATTAAACCCAAAAGTATAAAGTAAATTGTGAAGGAAATGAGGCTGGAAACACAAACACACACAGAGAAATGCGTATTTGCTGGCTGGAGGCAGACTGCCAGTGTGACTCTAACTTTGTCTAAAGACAACAAGGCACATACGTCGGCTTTAAGAGTCACATTAACCTGCAGGATGAAAACAATCCAACGTTTAAGAGAACTACAGCTTGCCCTGACACGGAGACGAAGGTTTTGGTGAACACACAGTACAATCAATACTTAGGTGATGTGTTATAGAATTGTATACCTGAGACCTATATAAATTTATCAACTGATGTCACCAATAAATTCAATTTTAAAAAAGATTTCTTCCAGGGACCCTCATAAAAACAATAACAACAACAAAAAACCACTGTGTAACAGGGTGGATAATGCCCTCCACAAAAGTTCTGAAAATAGTTACCACTATGAATTTATAGGGTTTTTTTCTGATAGTGTTTCTCATTGCAAGCTAAAGGCATAAAAACAATTGCTTGAAATCCCCCCACCACTGTGCCCTGTACTGAGCTCATGGAGAGCCCAGATTGACCCAGGGGTACAAGCGCTAGAGCAGTGTTGGGGACGTTCTGTGTCTGCTCTGTACAGTTTGGCAATCACTAGCCCCTTTATCGAGCTCATGGAGAGCCCAGACTGACCCCCGGGTACAAAGTGCTAGAGCAGTGTTGGGGACGTTCTGTGTCTGCTCTGTACAGTTTGGCAATCACCAGCATCCATGACTGTTAAACCTTTAACTAGCATGTGGCCAGTGGAAGGAGGAGCTGAAGTTTAACTCTTATTTTAATTCATTGAAATGTAAATAGTTGTATGCAGCTGGTGCTTATCATATTGGACAGTGCAGCTCTAGAAAAATGTCTGGCCTGACTTGTGGTGGTGCAGTGGATAAAGCATCGACCTGGAATGCTGAGGCAGCCAATTTGAAACTCTGGGCTTGCCGGGTCAAGGCATATGAGAAGTAACTATGATGCTTCCCATTCCTCCCTCCCTCCTCTCTCTCTCTTTCTATCTCGTTCTCCTCTCTCTAAAATCATTAAGAAAAGAAAAATGTCTGTATGGTTGGTCTTTCAGACAATTTTCATCAATACTATTTCTTATGACTGGGATTTGGTAAGTTATTGTGTTAAGGGAATACTTAGGGCAGCAGGAAAATTTACCTCTGAAAGCATTTCTGGGTCTGCTGCAACAAGGAGAAAATAGGCAATAGAGGCCTCAAAGCTCCGTGCCATCGGGCAGATGTGCTTTTATTACAGATCATTTTCAGGTGTAAACATTCCCAGTTTATGTATTTTTGGTTAGAAATTATAATCTGTGTTCAGATGCTTTAATCTATTTGTACCTTATATAGACAAACACACTCAGAGAAAAGTCACACAAACACACTTTTGACATTTCTTTGAATTCCTGGTTTCTGATTTCAACTGGACCTTTGGTGCTTTCTGGTGATCCTTCTATACATGCCTTTTTCTCCCTTCATTCTTCCGATTTTTCTGTCTGGTGGACAGGGGGCCTTTTCCAAAATAACATATTTGGCTTAGTATGAAAGATATTCAACATTAGCAAAAAAGAAATTGCCTTTTCCTTAGTGATATTTTCCAAAGCTTCCGCCACGTCCCTGCTAGGACAGGCATAAGCACATTTCTCCAGAGACAGAATGGGTTTCTCCAGTCTGCCACAGAGGAAGGGCAGGTGGGAGCTAGGACCCTGAGAGAAGGGCAGAGAAGTAGATAAGGAAGAAATGGGATGACTGTGGAGAGAAGATTTCTGTGTTTCCATCTGCAGTGGAATCTGACTGAATTGGAAGATCATCTAATGGGCAACAATGAAGAAATATTTTATCTCAGTCACTGGATTCTGACTGTATCTGTGATTGACTAAGAGCAAGATTGAGTCTTCATCTTGCTCAACAGATGACACACCTTCTGGATGATATGAGACAAAATGGCAAAGTTCTAGATATTCTCCTAATTCATTCTCTAGTCTATTCTTTCTTAGACTATCTTTGACCTTTCCTGGTCTCCTTTCATTGGTCCATCAGTAAGTAACATCTTCTATTCCACTGAGAAATGAGAAACCTTCAGAGAGTATCTCTCTGTCTCCTGATTCACGCCCATCACAGATGCAGCAATGCATTCCCAACAGTCCTTCCCTCTTTCCAGTCAATCACAGTGGGAAAAGTACCATATTCTTCTTTAAGATTAATTATTTTACTGTTCTCTGCTTTCCTCAATTCATTATTCCTAGGATATTTGCTCCATTAATTACCCTATTTTTGGCCTATATCTTCGATCTATTTCTTCCTTACATTTTTTTCCCTTTAGTATTTCAGCATATCCATATATATAAAAGTTACCTCAACCTCAAAGGCCCCTTTAGCTATTACTTCTACCTCTCTGCTGCCCTCTAGTTTCAAGATTATTCAAAGGATACCTACTTGCACTAACAACACATTCACTCAATTTATTCCTTGACTGTTACAATCTGGCATCTGTTCCTACTATTTTATTTAAACTGTTGTTTTCAAGATAATCATTGACCAGCTGGTCACTACCTGTCATTATACTGCTTATCTTTTTTTTTTTAATATTTTATTTATTGATTTTTTAGAGAAAGAGGAGTGAGAGAGAGAGACAGAGAGAGAGAGAAGGGGGAGGAGCAGGAAGCATCAACTCCCATATGTGCCTTGACCAGGCAAGCCCAAGGTTTCAAACCGGCGACCTCAGTGTTCCAGATCGATGCTTTATCCCACTGCGCCACCACAGGTCAGGCTATACTGCTTATCTTAACTGACCATCCGGAAGTGCTCCCTTCTCTTTGTGTGTTTCTCTTCAAGATATCCAAACAAGAGGCCTGGGAGCCATTCAGAACTATCACTTCCTGTTCTAGCACAGAGTGTCTCTTACGTTTTTTACCAGTACTCTGAAATTATCCACCACAAAATGTGGGTGAGATTGATCTCATCCTATCTCCAGGGAAGGATGCTTATTGCTTTAATTCAGTGATCCTGTCCCTTCTTCCTGGCTGCAGGGATTGGCTCAGAGATGGATAAATAACACCCACCAGACCCAACAGGGTCACTAAGAGTCAATTTCAAAACTCTTACTGGAGCCATCAGAGAACTGGACTTATTTTTTATGAGACATGAGGCAGTTAGTCTGGAGATCCTGGGAAAACAAAAAGAGGCCTGCTTGGGAGTCGAGTCAGCACTGAGGAAGGGAACTGGAGAAATGAAGGAGAAACAGGTTCTGGTCATCAACCTTGAGTGCTGGATAAAGCCCTTCCTGGAGCTCCAGCTCTATTCCCAAAATGCTCAGATTTCTTAGAAGTCAATTTTCTTCTTTTGTTTAAGTCATTTTGGGTCACGTTTCTACTTCAATCATCAGAAGAGTTCTAATTGACAAAACCCCTACATCTGATTCATTTTTCCAAATACCTAAATGTTTTGCAAATCTGTTTAAAATCCTTAATGAGAAATCCTTTACTGAGATTTAACAAGCAAGCTCAACTGCAACTTAACAATGAGAAAATTATTGAGTTTTATGACAGGAAGTTCCATGATAGAAAGTCTTCATGCCTGATTGATTTGGCAGCTCAATGATATCACCAGATTTTTTTTTTCTCTTTCTGTTATGATATCTTCAAGTTATGGCTTAATCATTTGGGCTAGTAACAGGATAAAAACCACAGTGACTCACCCAGACATAACATTCTAGAGGATGAAGAGAAAAGTCTTTTTATGGCTCTTTCTTGTCACTGAGGAAGCCATTCTCTGAAGCCCTCTGGCTAGGGTCGCAGACACATTCCCAGTGAGATGCCTGTGGCCAGAGGCGAATTTAACAGAGGGTGCATTGGGCGCACGCCCTGGGCCCCGACTTCTGAAGGGCCCCACAAAACCCCAACTTTACATTTTTTTCTAATGACAAGGGATCCAATATCTTCTTCTGCGCCCGGGGCCACAACCGACATTAATCCACCTCTGCCTGTAGCAAGAAGCTTTTCTTCAGATACGTGGTTAATGTATAAGGGAGTTCTATGAGGGAGATAAAAGGAAAGGTTAGAAACTCAGTAGGTAACCAGCGGGGTCTACTCCAATGGCTAACAGGATGCTCCATGACCTGGTTCCTGTTGTCACTCACCTTCTTATACTCTATCCTTCAGCTATACTAACCTAAGTTTTGTTTCTTGTATATTTAGAGCCTTAAAGTATCTGCACTCCCACCAGTACCTTCTACTTATATTTTAGGATTATCTTGTTACTTTGTTTCTCCCGAGAATTCCTCCCTCACTGGCAAGGCTAGGTTAGGGGCCACTCTATGCACCTAACACACCTCTGCTGGTCCCACTAATGCTTACTCATACTGCATTGTAACTACTTGTGTAAGTCTATCTCCACAACGAGAACCTCCGTGAGGGCAAGGATTCTGTCTTGGTCACTGGTGTATTACAAAATGATTGATGCATAGTTGATGCTCATAATTACTTTTTTAGTGAATTCCTAAAAGTCATAGGATTTTCTTCTCCAAGTTGTGAACCCACCCAACAGTCCTAGTAAGGCAAGATATATTACACCCTTCCCTCCTAGTACATATTTCCTCCTTTTGGAACAATTCAGAGCCATTTAAGAAACTTTCACAGGTTAAACTCTTGAAAAATACTTGTTTCTAAACTCTATTGTCAGCTCAATATATATCAATGTTATCTATTTGACAATAAAATATTTTAAGAATAATTTTAGTATAATTTACATACAACAAAATGTACCCATTTTAAGTGTACAAGTCCATGAGTTTTGAAAATACACCCATGTAACCACCACCCAAATCAAGATATAGAACATTTCCATCACCCAAGAAGTTTCCTATGCCCCTTTGCAGTCAATAGCTCATCTCTGGTGCCAGGGAACCCTTGATCTATGCTTGCTTATTCTAGAATTTCATATAGATGGAATTTCACAGTGTGTGTTCTTTCTTAAAGTACCCATTCACACTTTTTGCTCATTTTGTACCTGTTGCTCATCATCATATTGGGTTGTAAGAAACACCGATCTGTCTGAATATGAGTCCTTTGTCAGATACATGAATGAAAGATATTTTCTCCCAGTCTATGGCTTGCACTTTCATTTTCTTTTTGTATTTTTAAAATTTTTCTTTCTTTCTTTTTAAAATTATTTATTTATTTTCTTTAGCAAATGAGAGACAGAGATAGAGAAAGATAGGAAGGGAGAGAGATGAGAAGCATCATCTCATAGTTGCATCACTTTTTAGTTTTTCATTAATTGCCTCTCATACATGCTTTGACTGGGGTGCTCAAGCTGAGCCAGTGACCCCTTGCTCAAGCCAGTGACCTTGGGCTCAAGCCAGTGACCTTGGGCTTCAAGCCAGCGGCCTTTAGACTCAAGCCAGTAACCATGGGATCATTTTAAGAACCTCACGCTTAAGCCAGGATCCCTGCTCAAGCTGGCAAGCCTACACTCAAGCCAGAAACTTTGAGGTTTTGAACCTGGGACCTCAGCATCCCAGGCCAACATTGTATCTACTGCACCACCACCAATCAGGTGCCCTTTCACTTTCTTAACAATGCCTTTTGAAGAGCAGAATTTTAAAATTTTTATAAAGTTCAATATCTCAAATTTTTCTTTTATGATTTATGTGTTCATGTAAAAACTTTCTTTTGTGTTTGCTCTTGTTAAACAGTTTTCACTTTTATATTTAGGTTTGTGATCCATTTTAAGTAATTTTTGTGTAAATGTGACATTAGAGTGAAGGTTTACAGTCACTCAGTTGATACAGCTCCATTTGTTGAGAAGACTGTCTTTTCCCCCATTTAATTATCTTGGCACCTTTGTTGAAAATCAATGATGGTATAAGTGTGGGTCTATTTCTGGACTCTTTATTCTGTTCTGTGGATCTATATGTGTCTCTTTGCACCCATATCGCACTATTTTGATTATTGTAGCTTTATGACACCTTAAAATGAGGTAGTATAAGTTCTGCAACACAGTTCTTCTTTAAACTTCTTTTATTCTAGGTCTATTACGTTTTCATGCACGTTTCAGAATCAACTTTATTTTAGAATCAATTTCCATGAACATTTGGCATTTTGACTGAGGTTATGTTTGGGGCAAATTGACATCATAATAGTATGAAGTCTTCCAATCCATGCTCATAGTATATCTTTCCATGTATTTGGGTCTTCTTTAATTTCTCTCAGCAATGTTTTATAGTTTTCCATGTACAGATTTATATGTGACACATTTTGCTACATCAATCTGTAAGTATTTTACAGCTTTTGGTGTTTTTTGTAAATTTCAGATATGCTACTGATTTTTTTATACATAAATTTTTATTAATTTTAATTGGGTGACATCAATGAATCAGGGTACATATATTCAAAGAAAACATGTCCAGGTTATCTTGTCATTCAATTATGTTGCATACCCATCACCAAAAGTCAGATTGTCCTCCATCATGCTACTGATCTTTATATATTCAACTTGTATCCTTCAGCTTTACTAAATTCATTTAATATTTTAGCAGCTTTTTCATAGAATCTTTAGGGTTTTCCACATATGCAATCATGGTGTCTGGATGAGAAGAACAGTTTTACTTTAATCTGTATGCTTTTTTTTTTTTTTTTTACAGAGACAGAGAGAGAGTCAGAGAGAGGGATAGATAGGGACAGACAGACAGGAATGGAGAGAGATGAGAAGCATCAATCATCAGTTTTTTGTTGTGACACCTTAGTTGTTCATTGATTGCTTTCTCATATGTGCCTTGACCGTGGGGCTACAGCAGACCGAGTAACCCCTTGCTCAAGCCAGCGACCTTGGATCCAAGCTGGCAAGCTTTGCTCAAACCAGATGAGTCTGCGCTCAAGCTGGCGACCTCTGGGTCTCGAACCTGGGTCCACCGCATCCCAGTCTGACACTCTATCCACTGTGCCACCGTCTGGTCAGATTAATCTGTATGCTTTATATTTCTTTTAATTACTTTATTGCACTGACTAGGACTGCTGATGCAACATTGAATAGATGTGACAAGAGTGCATACCATTGCCTTGCTCTCAATCCCAGGGAGAAGTATTCAACCTATTTACCATTAAGTGTGAGGTTTGGATGTTTGCTGTAGTTTCTTTGTTTTTGTTTGTTTGGGGTTTTTTTTTTGTTTTTCCAGTTTTCCTCTTTCAGGTTCAGAAAATTTTTTTCTGTTTCTAGTTATTCTAAAAGATTTGTTCTGTTTTAGTCATGGATGGGTGTTAACTTTTGTCGTGTAGCTTTTCTGCATCTAACAAGAATCCTTTATGAATGTTCTAATAGTCTGAGTTGCACTGATTAATTTTTGAATATCAAACCAAGTCGTCCTCCTGGAGCATTACTCTCTACGCCCATGTGCAATTTAGTGTTTAGTGACAGACTCTGGGGGACCCCATGCAGATTTCTGGTGTTTTTTGTCCGTGCAGCTCCTTCTTCTCCAGTACTTCCCTTCACAACTTCCAGCCACGTCAGCCTCACCAGACTCCAGCCTCTGTCTTCTCAATGCAGTAAGAACCCCAGGCTCTGCTTGGGTTCCATATCCCTACATAGTTTCTGGAAAGTACCTCCAGGCAAAAAGCCAGGGCACTCATAGAGCTTACCTCACTTGTTTCCCTTTCCTAAGAGATTTCAGTTCTGCCCTGCCTGTTACCCGATGTTTCCTCATGTATCTTATCTGGTTTTCTCGTTGTTTTTGGTGGAAGGAAAAGTCCAGGACCAGCTATGATTATTGAATGCTGAAGTTGGCTGTAAGGAGTCTTGTTGGTAGACATTACATGTGTTCTTTTCTCTGATTCCTGAGTATGTAGGGCCTGCTTTGTCCTTGATGAATGTTTCTAAAGGTCTAACAAAATAGTTCCTAAACTTTTTGGTCACTGTTCTTTGAACAGCTTCAAGAAATTTAACTTCATTGAAATTTAACTCTATGCCAGCTTCTGATGAGTCCCCAGTATATTTCATCCCACAGCAGCTTATGAGATAGATACCACATTTCACAAATAAGGAGATGAAGATGTAAAGTGATGGAGTGACTTGTCCAAGATCAGAGTGGTTGAACTTGAACTCATTGCTGATTTCAAATCCTAGTTGTTGTTTTTTAACTGTTCCATTGTAACCTCCCTTTGAGATCTTGATATAACTCACTATGAACCTGGTTTTCAGAAATGAGATTATTGACATGTATCAAAAAAGTGTGTACAATTTCAGAGGGTTCACAGATACTTGAAGCTCATTCATAAATAAGCTCAATCATAAATGCTAGCAAGAGGACCCCTGCCTAACGTAGCCATCCATGCCACTCACTGTCATTTTGAACCCTTGCTGAACTTCTGAACTTTCTTTCTTGCCTCCTGTGGTTCTGTATCACCTTTTACAATTGCACCTCATAACTTGTAAGATCGCAGTTCTGTTTGTGACCAGCCCTCAGCAGGATCTAAGGGGGGTCCACATAAACATATTCTTGCCTGGTAAGACCAATTTCTTCTCATGCTACTACATAACAATTAAGAAACATAGCCTTAAAAGTAAAGGTTATTTTTAGAACTAGTTTTACATTTTACCATAAAAGATCATCAGAACTAATTCTATCGACTCATTTCCAAGTCAGGACCTGGTCACTGAAATGCATGATCTATCATCACAAGGAGCCCATGGTATTACCAAGCAGTCTGTTACATTTCCTATTCTTTTCACTGCCTCATTCTCCTGGGTTATTTCATATTTTTTCCCCTCCAACTTTCAAGACCTCCTTGCCATCCTACTTTCAACTGGTGACTTTGCTTCTTTTTTTACTGAGAAAATTGCTTCTGGTTGCATAAGTGAATGTCTACAAACTCCCACAAACACACCTACTAAACCACTGGTGTCTGAACTCTGCTCTCTCTCCCAGTGCTGTAGACTAACTGTCCTTTTCAAGGCCAATCCCTTCTTTTGGATCTTAGATCCCATTCTCCTTTTGCCTTCTCAAGAACATTGCTCCAGTTTTTCTCCTGCATCAACAATTTTTCTATTCCTACTGAATCATTCCCCTCAGCACACAATGATACATATTGTAACAGCTTTCATCTTTTTTTTAAAAAAAATTATTTTTACCATTCATCTTCCTTCAGCTACCTCTCCATTTTTTCCTCTCTCTGTTGACCCCAAAACTCCAAGAGTTGATTTTACCCACTGTCATCAGTTCTTCTCTCTCCATCTCTTTTCAACGCAATTTTTCTAAATTCAATAGTCAGTTATGAGTTCCTCATCTACTCGTGCTATTAGGAGTATTCAACAAAATTGACCTCGCTCCTTCTGAAAACACAGTTCTCATTTGGTTTCACAGATCCCCACTCTACTGGTCTGCTCACCCTCCTGGTCACTCATTCTTGGTCTCTTTTGCCGATGCTTCTTTCTGGTATTGGACTCTAAGAATTAGGATATTCAGAGGTGCAGTATCTGAACACATCCTCTTCTCTTCCTACCTTCATGCCAAGTGGTCTGGTTCAGCACTCTAGTTCTAACTGCCATTTACCCTAGAGGCTCCCAATGGGGGTGATTTTGTCCCTCAAGAGTCATTTGGCAAAACAAGCTAGTGGGTTACCAAGCCTGTCACTGCTTTATGAGCCACAAAGGGATATGGCCCTGTCAACAGAACATGTGATTGCTTGTCCCTGAAAACAATAAGAGGAGGGACAATTTATCTATAGGCTTCAACCTATCTCATATCTCCTACTGGGCAAGTTCCCACTGGTCCTTTGAGTGAATGCCTCCACATGGCTGTGTTGTTCACCTGGCCTTTTTTTGTGGTCTTAATGAATCCAGATTCCATTCATTGCAGTGTGGTCAACCTCAGGAAGCAGAACTCTGCTGCCCACACAGAGCTGGCTGTTTTAGCAGCAGCTGAGGCAGTGCAAGTGGCCACAGGCAAGAAGAATGGAAAAGCAGAGAGAACTGAGAAGGGGCCTCAATGTCCAATGCTTGAGATAGCTCACATTCTGGCCAGCCAGTCCACTCCTCCAGTAAGTGACATCACCATCTACCTAGTCACTAAGGCTACAAAATTAAGAGACATACTTGAAATATTTCTTTTCCCTACATCTGAAGTCCTACCATCTCTATTTTTAAAATATAATCCTATGCCAATCCCTTTTCATAAGCCTACTACTCCCCTTCTTGTTTAAGCCATCATTGCCTAGGCTACTTAATAACCTCCAACCTCATGCCTTGTTTCCAGTAACCAGAATAATCTTTAAAAACAGCAAATCATATTTTATTACTTCATGAACCCAAGTCCTCCAATATCTTGCATTGCACTCAGATTGAGAGCATGAGCTGGCCCCTGCCTACTTCTCTGACCTACCTACTATAACAATCTTCCTTGGTCACTCCTTTTCAGCCACACTGGCCCTCTTCTGTTTCCCAAATGTGCTAAACTTGTCCTGCCTTGACACCTTTGCATTGGCTCCTACACCTAGCCTTCCGATCTTCTTAATCCTTGCTCTCTCTCTCTCTTCTTGAAGTTTTCTATTAAAGTACTACCTCTACAGAGAGGCCCTTCTTAGCTACGTAAATCTATACTTGTCAGTCTTTATCCCTTTTCCTTAATTTTCTTTACCTAACATTACAATGTGTGGTTTATTTGTTCATTGTCTGTTTCTCCCATCAGAATATAAGCTATGTAAGGTCTAAGACCTCTTGTGCCTTAGTTATTACTTAGTTATTACTGTGTCTCCCATGTTACAATATGTCTGACACATAACTTGGGTTGACCAAATATTTGTTGAATGAATAAATACCTTCAGACTCTTACCAATGGAGGCCTTGGAATAAAATTGGTGAGTTCCCAGCTCAACAACTTTATTCCTGCTCTAAACACATCTGCTAGGGATGTTGAAAACCTCCTGATCTTATTATGTGCCCTACTAAAGCGCTGAAATTAGGAACCCGGGATCCCACCCAGTCTGTGAATCTCTTGTAGTAAGGCAATGGTCAAATGCTGAGTTGGGCAAGTTTTAGGGAGATGAGGATCGTAGAGCTGTTTAAAAGAAGGAAAGGAAGAGGGAGATACAAAAGCGGGCTAAGGAAGCTCAGGATTGCCAGGACATGGTCAGAAAATGTTTCTCAGGTCTAGTAGGGTTATTTCCTATAGGGTAATCACAGCAGCACTGGTGGCGACAAAAACAAGGGACTTGACAGTATTCCAGCGCAGAGTTTTATGTTTTCTAGTTCTTTTATTTATTGACTTAGCAATAAAGGAGTAACACAAAAAGGTAGAATTAGTGGAATAGAATCTGTGTGTGGAAGGTGAAGAAAGGGCAGAGCTTTACTTGGGAAAGAGGAGTTTAAAGAGAACTCATTGTTCCTAAAAGAAAAGCTGAGGTATGGATCCGGAGGAGCAGAGAGAACAAATACTTTTATTTTTCTGAAAGGAAGGCTGGAGTCTGAATCTGGGGGAGGGACTTCACTAGTTCGGTACTCGGGATTATTGCACTGCCTGGGCAACCCCGCAGAGGCCCCTGCTTTCTACTAGCCGCAAGAAAATGAGGAGCATGCAGTCATTGGATTTGATGAAAGAGGTGGGTGGTGTAGGCAGGAGGCAACAAGATCCGCGGTGGTGGGAAGGGGTGGTCCAATGCAGCGGGCGGAACCAATCAGCAGCGACTCCGGGCTCTGGCAGCCTCTTTAGAGACTCCGCCGCAGTTGAAGTGCCGGCGCTGCTGGCTGCCGGCCCTGGTGCTGCAGCCGCCAAGGCGCAGCGCCCCGGGGGCAACACTGGAGCCGCACTCCATGCACCACGCACGTTCTAGCTCCTGCTGCCCTGCGCCTTTGTGCATATCCTTTCGCGAAGAAGTTGCAAGCCTTGCAAGTGGCCCTGTGGAGGCACTAGGCCGGGAAAAGAAGCTGCGGGTGGAGGGACATAGGTGGGGAGGTGGGCAGGCGACTGGCTTCTCAGAATCGTCCCAATTAGCGCTAAGTTGGCAGACAACCCCGCAAACCCACGAAGCCTTTGGTGGTTGCCCATATCTTCCGTATTTCAAAATAATCTGATCCTATGAAAACTTCCAACTCCGCCTTGGGTCAAAGAGCGACTGACAGACTCTAAGCACCACCGCCTCGCAGTAACTACGTAAAACAAACCCAGGTGATCCTCAACTGCAGAGCTCTACCCAAAGTCCGTATCTCCACGAGGCGGGCGGGGAGGAGCAGGGTCGGCTCTGCAAAGAGCCCTCTGCGGGAGGGGCGAGACGGTACGCGGAACGTGGCGACAGAAGCGGATTATTGTGGGACTGCACAAACGCAACCCCATCCAAGGAGTTTTGCCAGGAACAGCACCGCCTGCATTGCGTCGGACCTGACCATTTGAAATGTGAAATTCCCGGGGAAGGTTGTGGCCAGGGACCGTGCCTGTGGATGGCTGTGGACCATGGGGAAGTAGAATTGGTGGTCGGCTTTTCTGGCAGAAGCAAAAAGCTGTGCTGGCAAGGGTGGAAAACGAATGCCAACCCCCCTCTGTCGAACCACCCCCTCATATTTTCCAGCTACCTCCTCGCTCCTGCCCTCCCCCGCCCTCCCCAACCCACGCCCGGGTGGGCCAATCGCAGCTCCGCATTCCAGGCGCTTTCTCAGGTTTCTGCTGATCTTGCAGCGCCCAGAAATGGACCGAGCGGACCGGCCACGGCACGCACCCTGCCCCACTCGGCGCTCCTAACAGCTCCCGGCGCGCCGCTCGGCCTTGGCGAGGTCCACGCGCGAGTGCGGGAAGCGGAGGGCACCCGGGAGCCATGTAGACCCAGGCTTTGGCTTGCCCGCCTCCTTCAGGATCGAATCAAGGGCTCCCATAGTGCGCGGAGGGGGCGAGAGTGCTGTTTATCGTCATTTGCTTCAGAGCTTCGGGAGAGGGTGGCGTTTTGCTTCTCCGCCCTGCATCCTCCGGAACTCACTGTACCAGAGCGAGGACGGCGTCTCTAGGTGGCTGGCAACTGGTGAGAATGGGGAGAGGGATGGACATTTCCTCCGCAGTTGCTCAGAAAAGCAGTTGCCCTGCTGAAGGTGCGTAGGACGAGGGGACGAGGGCGGCGAATCTGCCCGGCGCCTCTCGGTGCTGCGGCGGCGGCGGCCGCGGCTCCCGCCCGGCTACTGCAAAGCGACCTGCCGCATTCCGACTCCGGCTCTCCGCCGACTCAGCACCGCCCCTGCGCCAAGCCGGCCGGCCAGGTAAGGGACTCCCCAGTCCGGGGCTGCAAAAGCGGGGGTTGGGGCGATGGGTGGGGGAAGCTGCGGGTATGGGATGCTGCCCGGAACCCGGAGCTCCCCCGGGTCTCTCGGCGCTTTTCCGATCTAGAGTTTAACGAAGTTGTAAACAGATCGGCTGTTGGGCATTGGGGAAAGTGGGGTGGAAGAGCCCCAAACTTGAATTTCCGGGTGTCTGTGTGTGTCTGTGTGTACGTCCAACAAAAGTCCAGTGCTTTCTAAAAAAAAAGCTAGAGGTCTGTGCTCTTCGGTGTCTGTAGGTCCGTCCCATCTGAATGCTTCTGATTTTCTACTCCCGTATCACTTTCTATTTCTCCGCAGCGTCCATCGATCGCTCTGGTGGGAGCTTAGAAGGCGGCAGGCGAAGAGGTGTAGGAGGGGGGAGAACCGAGGAGAAGCAGAGGGGGAGTCAGGCGAGGGGATCTGCTGAGCTGGCTCTGCACCCGGTCCTAGGAGGGCTCGCAGGAGGGAGGGGAGGCCAGAGTAGCCCCCGAAGTGATTTCCCGGCCCTCTAGAATGGCACTCCGTTAAGACACCTCGGAGGAGGACGAACCACCAGCCCCCACCCCCATCCCACCTCGGCAAAGAAAAAAAAAAAAAAAAAGCTGCACCCGGGCTGCAGGCGAGGGGTGTTACAAACTCAGCCAAAGGCGGGGTGGAGGGGAAGGGAACCAGAAACATAGTCGCAGAACTCTCGGCCTGCTCTCTTTGACGCCCCTCCCCCCTGAGCGTGGGGGTGACGCGCACTCCGGTGGGGGGGGCGCTGGGGTCCCCCCCACCCCTCCACTCTTGGTGCTCCCCGCCGCGGGCCCTCTCCTGGTCTCTCACCCCTGCACCCGGCTTCCACCATGACGGTGATGTCTGGGGAAAACGTGGACGAGGCGTCGGCCACCCCGGGGCACCCCCAGGATGGCAGCTACTCCCGGCCGGCGGACCACGAGGACCACGAGTGCTGCGAACGCGTGGTGATCAACATCTCCGGGCTGCGCTTCGAGACGCAGCTCAAGACCCTGGCACAGTTTCCCAACACGCTGCTGGGCAACCCTAAGAAACGGATGCGCTACTTCGACCCCCTGCGGAACGAGTACTTCTTCGACCGCAACCGACCCAGCTTCGACGCCATCCTCTACTACTACCAGTCCGGGGGCCGGCTACGGAGGCCGGTCAACGTGCCCCTGGACATGTTTTCCGAGGAGATTAAATTTTACGAACTGGGCGAGGAGGCCATGGAAAAGTTCCGGGAGGATGAGGGCTTTATCAAGGAGGAGGAGCGCCCCCTGCCCGAGAAGGAATACCAGCGCCAGGTGTGGCTGCTCTTCGAGTACCCTGAGAGCTCAGGCCCTGCCCGAGTCATCGCCATCGTCTCGGTCATGGTCATCCTCATCTCCATTGTCATCTTTTGCCTGGAGACTCTACCTGAGCTGAAGGATGACAAGGACTTCACGGGCACCGTCCACCGCATCGACAACACCACGGTTATCTACACTTCCAACATCTTCACGGACCCCTTCTTCATCGTGGAAACCCTGTGCATCATCTGGTTCTCCTTTGAGCTCGTGGTGCGCTTTTTCGCCTGTCCCAGCAAGGCGGACTTCTTCAAAAACATCATGAACTTCATTGACATCGTGGCCATCATCCCCTATTTCATCACCCTCGGCACGGAGATAGCTGAGCAAGAGGGGAACCAGAAGGGCGAGCAGGCCACTTCCCTGGCCATCCTCAGGGTCATCCGGTTGGTAAGGGTTTTTAGAATCTTCAAACTCTCCCGCCACTCTAAGGGCCTCCAGATCCTGGGCCAGACCCTCAAAGCTAGTATGAGAGAGCTAGGGCTGCTCATATTTTTTCTCTTCATTGGGGTCATACTGTTTTCTAGTGCAGTGTACTTTGCCGAGGCGGAAGAAGCTGAGTCGCACTTCTCCAGTATCCCCGATGCTTTCTGGTGGGCGGTGGTGTCCATGACCACTGTAGGATACGGTGACATGTACCCTGTGACAATTGGAGGCAAGATCGTGGGCTCCTTGTGTGCCATCGCTGGTGTGCTGACAATTGCCCTGCCCGTACCTGTCATTGTGTCCAATTTCAACTATTTCTACCACCGAGAAACTGAGGGGGAAGAGCAGGCTCAGCTGCTCCATGTTAGCTCCCCTAACTTAGCCTCTGACAGTGACCTCAGTCGGCGCAGTTCCTCTACTCTCAGCAAATCTGAGTACATGGAGATCGAAGAGGATATGAATAATAGCATAGCCCATTATAGACAGGCCAATATCAGAACTGGCAATTGCACCACAGCTAACCAAAACTGCGTTAATAAGAGCAAGCTACTGACCGATGTTTAAAAAGCCAAGCAAGCAAAAAAAACCCACTTAGCAGCTTGAAAGACTTAAAAACAAAACAAAAACCCTAGTGACCCATGTCACTCTTTGTCGATACTTTACTAATGTTTGAATGCTCTGTTTATCAGTCAATGCATTGTTGCATTGTGGATTTTTGGGGTGGCCAACCAGAAATTTTCAAGATCCATGAAAAAAAAATGTTTTCATTTTATTTAAAAGAAAATACTGGGAAAGAAAGTGTATTTTATAAAACTGGTATAAAAAAATCGGTCCATAAGCTAGTCTAGGTAAAATAGGATTCATATGCTTCCCCATACTGAAACATTTGTAATCCTTGGGCTTTTTAACTTTTTTCTTTTAACTAAAAACCAGATGATCACTTAAAAATATGAAAATAAAAGTTGTATGGGACTCCAATATAAATCTTTGCAAACTGCACAGCACATTTAAAACAGTGCATCTTATGATATGTAACATGATAGGCCAGCCAAAATGGGCAGTGAACACATGTTTTTAGTTTGATCAACTGAACTGCATATTATAAGGTGAAAAACAAAATTACTTAAGACTGGTCACAAAGCACCTTGTCGATCTGATGCTGGTCCTGGTCTTTAGGGATCCCTGTCCCATTCTCCTTCTATTCAAACTATTCTCATAAAAAAAGATACCAAATTAAATTAATTGATTCTTCTGCAGTGCTGCTAAGTTTCTCAACTGCAGGTGAACCCAACACAGACAGGTCTTGTCTCACCGGTCCCGTACCCTGACCCCTGGCCTCCAGAACTGGATGTAAAACCTTAGCCTCCTTACGGCAAGAGAGCACAAATGGAGTTAAATGTAAGCATGTTTGATTCTGGTAATATTTATTTTATAATCGCATGCCAAGAACGTTAACTCAAACAATAGGGGATAAGCTTACGTTTTGAATTGACTCTTCTAAAAATAGATCCTTTTTCATTTGCATTCACCAAAAGTGCACTCCTTTATTTATTAACTACTTTATTAGTAAATAAAGTACTGTATGTAAGTGCATATGTTAGTCAGATGGGAACAATAACTTTTCGGAGCTCAAAGCATGTTCTCTTATTCAGCATTATGGCCTATTTGATTAAGGTGTACCTTGAATTAATTAATGCATGATTTCAGTAAAAAAAATAAAAAATAAAAAAATAAATAAAAACTACAAGTTTGTGGGATGAAGGGCCCAAATAAATAATGGGGGGTGGGTGGGGGCCACTTAGTCAATTTTCCTGCCTTTGCTCAGGGAAATGTCAGGTTTCTGTGCAGGTGTAGGCAGAGAGAGGACCAATATGCCCATCCCTTAAAGGGAAGCTAAATGGAAAATAAGTCATCAAGGTATATATAGCAACACCTAAGAACAAGTATTATTTCTAGCTGAAGATAAACACAAGCAAAACAAACAAACAAACAAACAAAAAAAGGTGCAATACTGCATGTTTTCTGGTGCATTCTTAAGATGTAAATGAAAATGTTTATCTATTGTATGCATCCAAAGCAGAGCTGATTTCTTTTTGCAGTCATGATTTGAAGTCTGTAGAGACTTCGGCCCTTCCCTTGAGTCACCCTTAAGGAACTTAACCAATTGATTTAATAGTTGCTTAGTGCCTTTATCCTGTACCCACAGTGAACTGCAGAAAGTGCCTCCATTAATACAGCTGAAAAGTTATGTAACAAAGGGAGGAAGGGTTGGGGCACAGATATTTTGCTTTTTCTTTTTCCATCCTCGCTGTCTCAACATCACCACTGTAAGAAGACCACACCATCCTGAACCCTGGAGAGGATCGACCCAAGAGGGTGCTGTTTCTCTGGCCATCCACTGGTCCGAGTCCCTTTGGCAGCCTGCTGTGGGATGTAAAGTGGGACCTGAGACCCAGCTTCCAACTGGACATGAACCATGAACTTGTTTTTTTCCCTCTTCTCCGCCAGAAACCAAGATAAACTTTTGGGGAATTTGTTTCCTATAGAGGGCCACTCTGGACATTCAGGGCTTCCTCAGGTCCAGTGTAATGTTTCTTACATATTTCCATATTCTTTCTCTGTTGGCAACAGCACTTTGCAAATCTCTGATAGTCTGATCTTTCTAGGCATCGTTGTGAATATGGGAATGCTCAGTTAATAATAACCTTTCCTAGGCCCTCCTTCCTGGTCCAGTCCCTTCAGATATTTCCTATGATGCTCCTATGATCTTCCCACCTGGCAGTCACTTTACAGGCTGAGCATCTCACTCCTGCTGCTCCTGGCACCCAGCCCAGAGAACAGCTGGGACCCTGTGCCTAGCTGAAAGAGAGCCACATAACAGACGCCTCTGGGGCCCAGCAGCTGTCCACCAATGGACAGGCACTCACTGCCTTTGTTAAGGACACGGAGTGGGGATCTTCATTCTACACTTAGCATGTTGCCGCCTGTTGCTGACCACTTTACATTCCTGCCCTGCTTCTCCTGGAATTCTTCCCAATTGCCCCCATTCTCTTCCCGACCTTGTACTAGAACTAACAGTAAGTCAATAAACGAAGAAACTAGAGTAACACCCAGGCTGGCTGACACGGTTGAAAGAAAGAACACGGATATTTTATTTTCCTGTGCTGCTCCTGTAAATCTGCAAGATTAATGCAACATCGTGGAAGAACTCACACATCTGACCACAGGGCATAAACTTTCCCCTAAGATGTGTCCTTCTCTTTTGAACCTTGACTCATCTTGGCTATTCATTTGCTACCTGCTTAAAAGTCCCCAGTTGGGAAAAAAATGCCAACCTCCCCCAAATTTTCGGGGATACCATGATCTTTAATTTAGACTCTGAGGTCTAGGACACACAAAGTTTGAAACGCTGCACTCTGTCAACAGCAATAATCCACTCAGTACTATGGGATGGGTGGGTCAGAGGATGAGAAAATGGGACCAAGACTGATGAGACGAACTTTGGCTACCTGGTATGCCTCTCGTAGTTAGAGGCTGGACTGTGGTTCTTCTGCACGTGTTACAGGACATAGTGCTGCATGCAGTGAACCTGTCGGCCTGGGATTGGGGATGAGTTATTGTTATGAGTTTGGGTGGTATGGGGAAAATGAATGCTGCTTATCCATTTGTAGCTCATTGCAACCAAGTCAGTAAGAATGGAGTTCAGGGACTATCTGTGTAGCATAGGCATGCAAAGTTTCACAAAGCTCTTACCCCTCGCACTATAATGTGCTGAAATGTTTTTGTAGACCTGAAGGTGCACTTAACAAAACTGCCTATTAAGGAATGACTATCTTTTGGTTTACTTATATTTATTTTCTTGGGCTTTTTACCTTTTCATCCCCTTCCTAGGTCTTGAGCTTTAACAGCTCATGTCCTGAATACTTGTTTTCTCCGGAAGGAGACTTCTGACAAGCTGATAGCCATAGCTCAGCTCTTCCAGTGTTTTGGGACCCTAGTTCAATAGGGTGACAGTGGAAGAGTTGGGTCACACCAGGGCTGTTAGCCATCCCTGAATCTCTAAAGTGGTTAACTCACCTCAAGTGATCTGAATTAGAGAGACCAAAGACATCCATTTCCTCTGTCCTCAGATTTATAGGAGACAGACTGTCACCAGGAAAGGGTTTTGTTTCGCCTCTCCTCTCCCCCATCTGCCCACAGCCCTCCTTCACTCCCCCTTGACAGTTGAGTTTCGATTATGAGTTAACACAGTTCATTGGGAGTGTGTTAGTGAGTTAGACTAGCAAAATCAAATAAACCAATAGCAAATTCTTCTTTTGGGGTATGACTGATGGACTGTCATTTCTCTAAAATAAAATTGTGCCGTAGGTTTAGATTCGGTGGAACCAAAGCACCAATGACATCACAATCTTGACTCACTTGAGATTTTTTTGTTTGTTTTTTTAAATAGATGTCAATGTTAAGTGAGGAATAGGTTTCTTTAAATAGAATTTGGTTTAGGCCATAAAGGACCTTCTTTACACTGTGTGTAGTTACAGAGTTTTCAAATTACATCACATTTGAAGAGTCAGTACAAAAGTTTCCCACCGTTCCTATTTAATATGAGACCTCCAATCACATGGTTGTTGTTGTTTTTTGTTTGTTTGTTTTTAACAATTTTACATTTGAATTTTCCTTGTTTAGAAGATTAGAGTGAACAGAAAGGAGAAAGAACATCAACAGAAGGCAATTCCCCATTTTCTTTCAGGAACACTTACTCCTGGGAGGGGTGAGAATTGGTGGGTGGTAACCATCCATAGTATAAAATTGTTAGAAAGGATATAAACTGCCAAACAGCCATTTTATCCTCCCACTTTTTCAAGAAAAGATGAAGTCTTTTGATGTTTATGTTCATTTCAAGAAGACAAAAAAAAACCCCACAAAATATTATAGTTTTTAAACCAGACACAACCCAAGTTGACTTGCTATCTCAGGAGGTGGTTCTCATCCACCATGCGGTGTATTAGTACTCGTGTTTATATTATGGAATTTCAGGGTATTTGCGAACATGTCCAGCATGACTCAGGTAAACCTTAGAGGAATGTACATTACTTATCACTTTTGCAAAGAAGTGAACAGGAGCTGAGTTAACTCCACCACCTTGGGTCACTGTGAGAACTCATTCAGGGTATAGGTGTCGGGTTTAGAGGTCTTAAGATCAAATGCGAGTCTTTGTGCTCAGGTCAAACGACCATGGGCTTTCTGGGGAAGTCCAGTGTGTATATAAGGGGTGAAGCCCTGCTGACGTCAGGACTATTAGCTCTAAGGAGATTAGCCTTGGTCACCATGACTTTCATTCAGGAGCTAACTAGGAGTTTATAACGTGAGGCTTCAAAGAGCATAGAACAGCTTTGTACCACAATCAGAAAGGAAGAAGAAATGGTATAGAGAAAGAAAACAAAACAAACCACAACATTTCTTGCAAAATATTCCAGCTCAAAGTTGTCTCTGTTGTGCAGCAACTCTAAGGAGACAGCATGGACTCTAGATGACATACCTCTAATAGTAAAGGTGATGTATTACCAAGCTGAAAAATAACAATTGAGTAGTATTAATTTCAAGTGCACCATCAGGACAACAAACCATTGAAGCTGAAAAAGCACTCTTATTTCTTGAGTTTGCCAGTTGCTTCCCCCTTGGGTTAAGGATGTCTCACGCTCACCTCCTGTGCATCCCCCTGCCCTAACTGTCTAATATGTCAGGTAGAGGACGTTGAATGTTATGAATTGAGAACCTAATTGAAGCGCATAGTTTTCATCTATGCAATTTTACTTGCTTCTGTCACTTTATGATCTGTTCATATTTGGCATCAATTAAAGATAATTTTTAAGGATCTTATCAAGGAATATCTTGACTGTTTTTTTTTGTCTCTTGTTTAACTGGCCTTTTGGGAGCCCTTTCATGTTGGGTTTCTTTAAATAACATAATGGATCCAGGTCTTGTTTTCTTTGAAACACCTGAACTTCGATTTCTTCTGTACAAGGAAGTACGCTGGGGTTGAATTTTGCCGATAGTTTCACAGTTTAGGTTCAGGTAGGATCCCAAGGAGAGGCCTATGAGAGCAATGAGGATCGAGCTCTGAAAAGGGGGAAAAAGAATTGTGACTCAAGGAGTAAAGTAAACTGATTGTTTACCTAAATTGTTTTGGATTTGAAACAATTTGGCATTCATAGTCTAAGCTTTTTAAGAAGGATGAACTACAGTGAATCAAATGTTTGTCCCCCTTTGATTCTTGGTGTGATATAGGTTTGAATTCTAAACTCATTAAATTTGGCAGCTTCCTTCAGACTTGAAATCTGCCTAGAACTTTTACGTCTGCTTTTAACTATCTTTCTATCCCACCGTGCTTTAGCTCAGCCTTGTCCTGAACTTAGCTTTGTGAGAACACGTTTGGGGGCCCTGCGTCTCATGCTGTTTAAAATCCAGAGATCATTCACCCAGGAGGACTTCTGATTTTATCTGCCAGAAGGAGGTTTGGTCTTGCTGCTCCCTCCCTTGCCCCTTAATAGCACTTCTTCTATTACCAGCAGAAACAAACGTCAGCAGCCTTTGGCTTCTATCATTTACGGGCAATCTGACACTCATTCCCACTGAGCTGCTAATAGCAACACCTCCAGTATGTATATCTCTCTTTGCAGTTTTCAGATCACTTCCACATTAGTTATATTACTTTATTCTACTTGGCGAATTAGGTAGGGCTGATTTGCTGTCCTTGTTTTATAGCTCAAGGAATCTGCCCAAGGTCGCTGGGTGGAGGAAGCAGGCCTAGGCTTATTGATGATTTTACGATAGGAACTCTGTGGAATTGATGGAATGCTGGAATGTGTAATGTCACTTGTTAAAAAAAAAGATTAGTGGATTTTGCGTAGGGTTGAAGGCACTTTGAGCCTCCAAATTGTTTATTTCTAAAATGGAAATATAATACCATATAAGGTCGTGTGGACTAAATGAGATAAGATAGGTTAAAATGTTTGGGGTTTTCTCATGTGTTCTATAAATGTGAGATATGAATAGCTATATTATTAATGACACTGGTGGAAGGAAGAGCAGGGGGAGGAGGCCCCTGTATAACCCCTTCTCAGAGGAGGGGCCACACTTTAGAAGAAGTCTCCAAGTGTCCTGCATAGTGATTAGACATTTATGTAATTTACAAAATGGTCCCCTGATAAATCTCATACCCATCTGACACCATACGTCGTTATTACAGTACTATCAACTCTGTGCCCTATGCGGTACATTACACACCCCTGGCTACTCTGCAACTACCAATTTGTATTTCTTAATCTCTCCCCTTTTTCAGCCATCTCCTCAACGCCCCTCCCATCTGGCCACCATCAAAATGTCCTCTGTAATTATGAGTTTGTTTCTGTTTTGTTTGTTTGTTTATTCTGTCTTTTAGATCCCACATATAAGTGAAATCATATGGTATTTGTCTTTATCTGATTTATTTCACTCAGCACAATACCTTCTAAGTCCATCCTTCTTGTTGCAAATAGTAAGATTTCATTCTTTTTTATGGTTGAGTTATACTCCATTGTACATATGCCTGAAACTAATATAATATTTTATGTCAACTATAATTGAAAAAATTATTTTAAAAAAAGGAAAAGAGGGCTCCAGGGAGATGCTTAACTCAGGGATTAACTGGGCGATGGCAACACTTGAGGACTCAGGGCAGGACTTTCATCGGGGTTCGCAGTACATCCTGCATCTCGCACCAGGCACGTGGCAGCCTCACAGGATGCTGAGCCGCTACTTCCAGTTTGTTCGACCCTTGCCCTGAGACATAATACTATTTTACATCTCCAAACCCCAAATGGCAAGGGTACACTCTGCCTCGCAATAAGCGGAGGAGTCGGAAGTTATCTTAAAAATTAAACATCACTTCTGAATGCCTCATTTTCCCCATGTGCACAATATTGTGTGATTTTATTTTTTTTTCTTTCTACCTGTGAACATTGAGAAATAAAGCAAGATGTTGTTTGCAAAATTTTCTCATATGCTTGTCTGAGAGACATTATGTAAATATCAAAACCTAGTCTTACCTTTCTTTGCTAAAAATAAAATAACCCTCACAAGCATACATGAGTCAAGACAGTCTTTTTTTTGAATAGCACATAGTGCAAAGGTGATAATAAAAATTTATAAGTTTTAATATCCCAACAGTGGTCCAGCCCTTCTTTCTTAAACCTAAATAAAGTAGCCATGGTTTGAATAGCAGTAAGGTTTTTTTTAATCTGCTTTTCTTAAAGAATGTAATTGCATTTAAGTAAGGAGTTGAGTATCTGTTAGAATCTTTGGTTCACAAAATATTTTTCTAGAAAATAACATTAAGGCACTAGATTGAGTTCTCAACCCTATTAATGATTTTTGAAAATAGATTTTATGCACTATGTTCATGTTAGCTGTAATAGAGAATGTTCTCAATGTTGTTTCAGGTGCAGAGCAGCATTAAATGCATTTTAGGAATGTTTCCAGAGAAACTAATTCCAGTTGAAATTTATTTTTTCAGAATTAAAATCAGAGGATGATCAATAAGTAGAGGCTTAAGCTTAAGATAATTATGTTTTGAGCTCAGGGCCAAATCCAACTTTTATTAAAAATACTATTTCTCAGTTGATTGAGTTAAGAGTATATGGAAGCCCAAGATACTTTAATTATTTCTACAGTAATTCTTCCTTGCATTTCAGACCATATCATTATCTCCCTGTTTCATAAAGGAAGCAATTTTGTTTTATGTGAATTTCAAAGAAAATCTCTCTTTGAAAGACTCACCCACCAAATGCTCCCTCTTCTTAACAAGCAAAATGTTTTTTAATCTTAGGGAAAGTTGTGTAGATGTTAGCCTTAAGAGAAGAGAGCCCAGCTCAGTTTTTGAGACATCACAGGGTATTTTCTTGTTCTCAAAGGATATTTCTAGTCAGGATGGGATGGCTTTCTTTTAAGTTTTCGGAGAATGAAGATCACATTTGTTGGCATTGAAAAAATAATGTTTATCCTTAATGAAGAAAGATGAGTACTCTAAACATCATTTAATCACAATGTTGGTAACTCACAAAACAAAATAATTAAACTTTATAACACAGTGATTAGTGCACTGGAAGAAAAATGTTTGCCCGCTGTAAGAATTTCAAGTGGTATATTAGAGCAGTGGTACAAGACAGTGACACTCATTAGATGGAAAAAAGGAGGTTGTTTAATATGAAAAAGTCAAATACTTGGTTTTAATTATAATTTTCAAAAGTTTGCAGCAAGAGTATGATAGGTAAAATGGCAGTGGTAATGTTTTACCTGCCTGAAGGTAGGAAGTTTAGCCAAGACAATTCACTAGTTTTATGATGGATGACTTAGAAACAGGCTGAGGAGAGTTTTGAGAACCTGGCTTATGTGTTACACAATTAGTACAATAGTTAATAAGGTTTAAGTCGCTCATTAATTACCTATGGTTATGAAGATGACTAAAACAACGGTTCATTGGTTAATGCCATTTAATATTAAGTGATGGACTGTTATGCTGTTTTTAAAAAGCTATGTAATTTGTCTTATAGGTCAATTCACTGTGCACAGTGGTCAGCCAAGTTGTATGGGAATGGTTGTTGGACTTGGCACTAAAATATCCAAAAAATTTGTTGGTGTCCAATAAGATCGATTCTTTGTTATCACAGGTTTTATAGACATTATTACAGAGGAAAGCAGTTAGGATCAGTGGTCCCCGACCCTCGGGCTGTGGACCGGTACCGGTCTGTGGGCCATTTGGTACCAGTCTGCAGAGAAAGAATAAATAACTTACATTATTTCCGTTTTATTTATATTTAAGTCTGAACGATGTTTTATTTTTAAAAAATGACCAGATTCCCTCTGTTACATCTGTCTAAGACTCACTCTTGACGCTTGTCTTGGTCACGTGATACATTTATCCGTCCCACCCTAAAGGCCGGTCTGTGAAAATATTTTCTGACATTAAACTAGTCCGTGGCCCAAAAAAGGTTGGGGACCACTGCATTAGATGACATTATGGTCTGATTTTGAGGCGGCTGAGAATTCTAGTGTTCAAAACTAAAAAACAACATTTCCATAGGTCCCGAACCTACATAGTGGCCTGAAAAGAAAGTGATTAAAGATAATTTTAAAAAGACAAAGTCTTGTATAGGTAATAAGGGTAACCATGGTTCATTTAAATGTATTTCCTTCATATCTGACGATTTTATATTAAGTGAGTAATTTTCACCATTCACATGAATTGTACAATTACTTTGTTAATGAAAATTCTGAATGTCTAAGCCTATTATAGCAATTCCCAACTTCTCTTGCTGGACTGACACTTACCCCTCGTTGTATTGGGTTCAATCCCCTAGTTCAGTAAACATAATAGTTGAGATTCTCAACAAAAACTGTTGTTCTTGATGTTTTCTCCTTTGGGGAGGAATCTTTTTGTGATTTTCTTTTACAGGGGCTGTAATTTTAATTAAAACCATGCATTGATAATTGAGTTCTTTACCAAGACCTGAAGCTTGAACATTACCAAATAATACATTTCTCATCTATTCTGCTTGAGACTGGATTGTTGCACTTTTCACCTGCTTTCTTCAGAGGTCAGATCAGATGATGCCAGTTAATTTGACTGGGAAATTGTTGTTTATATTCTTAGACCCTCTGGGATTTGATTTGTTAGAGCGTCACCTTTTGAACTGATGGCTGTACATATTCTGTTATTTCTTGAGATCCTTACAACTTATTTTACTGGCACTTACTTCAATGTTGTACCTTTCAAGAGTAAAAGTGAGAAAGGGGATTGGGCACTTAATTTGAAGGTAGACAAATAGGACTATAAAAATAAGTGCTGGTGGAAAGGTCTCTAAAATAAGAAATTATATTCCAGGTATATTTTATTCCTTGCTTATACTATTAAATATCATACTCATTTATTTTGGGGTCCTAATATAAGTATCCCCAGGAAAATGCTTATCCCCAGCCACAGCTCATGCATGTATGTGTGCTCACACATATGCACACACATGTCTGTTAATCTACCTGTCCTCATGCCCTCTAACCCAGTGTCCCCAACCCTCGGGCTGCGGACTGGTACCGGTCCGTGGGCCATTTGGTACTGGTCTGCAGAGAAAGAATAAATAATTTACATTATTTCTGTTTTATTTATATTTAAGTCTGAATGATGTTTTATTTTTTTAAAATGACCAGATTCCCTCTGTTACATCCATCTAAGACTCACTCTTGACCCTTGTCTTGGTCATGTGATACATTTATCCGTCCCACCCTAAAGACCAGTCCATGAAAATATTTTCTGACATTAAACCAGTGCGTGGCCCAAAAAAGGCTGGGGACTACTGCTCTAACCTATACTCATCTACCTGTCCGTAAACCTGCAGCATCACCTGTGCTATAGGGAAGGTAGGTGTTAGTCTAAAAGAGGTAGTGCTTTTAATTGACACTAAAGATTTATGATCACTCCCTTTTCATTAAAAAAGAATTACATAAAGATATCATGATAAAGTTTTCCATTTTGTAGTTAAAGAAACTACCATTCAAATAAAAGGGAAAAATAATCAACAGCAGAAGTTGAGGATCTGGGGGTATTTTCCTCCGGGCTCTGATTGTCTCCTGCTTGGGCTTACACTCCCTGCTGCTCAGACTGCTCAGCTCACGGTGGCAGACGGAATCTGGGTGGACAATATGTTTGTGGATCCCTGATAGGACTAGAGATGTGGCCATCTCTGAACTCTGGTCCCTTCCTGCCTGGTCCATGTCCTTCTACTTTGCTAAATTCAAAAACTGTGTATTTTCTGAGGCAGTGACAGTCCTAAGTGGAACACTAGGCTGGGAGCTTTAGGTTATCCCTTAGACTTGCAGAACGGGGGTTTGTGGCCACGGCCTGTCTCTGCAAGAGTCCAAGACTTTGTGTAAGGGTTTATCAATGTGCATGATATCAAAGAATGTTTGTCTTTGCAGTGCTGTTTGTCTGACTCTCAAATGCCAAAGCATTTTGATACTTTTTGAAAAAATGCATTTTACACACACACACACACACACACACACACACACACCACTGCAAAGCTCAGCAGCACTCCTCAGATTTTAATGAATAGCAGACTTGTTATAATGAATGAAAATTTAAGTGATATCTGCACTACAGGTATGCAGTTTCAGTGTTATTTAAATTTACACCTCAGTAAGCTTGGACCCTCTAGCTTTGTTTATACTCTACATTTGCAGACCACAGGGAGGCCCATTGTGTTTGCTCCAGGTAGAATACCACATATTTCAATGGTGTCTTAGTTAAAGGGGGATGTCATAAGTATTCTTTTTTTATACTTTACCACTTATCAGGGATTTTCAATACACTATCATATTTGATCCTTAAAACAGCCTTTTGAGGTGGCAGGTCAGGTATAGATTCCTTCCCGGTTCCAGCCTGGGGCCCCGGGGATCCAACTTGGAGATGAAGAGGAGGTGTGAGAAAGTTGTCGAGGGTGCCCTTGGTGGTGCACCTGAGGTGAGAAGAAAAAGCAGGTATAACCAGAGCGAAGTTGGGCTGCGGACAAACCACGACAGAGGCCCAGCCACCCCTCCAGGGGGTTCTGAAGGTGGGCTGGTCCTTCGGAGTTGGGCTAAATTGAGATACGGTTAGACGGTTAGACTAGACGTTCTCATTGACCTGTCTTGAGATGAGGCTGCCCTGAGGAAAACCAGGACCTGGGGTGGGCAACGTTTTCTATCTGAGGCATTTGCAAACAGGGCTGAGTGCTAGGGGCGCTCCCAGTGGCTAGGGGACTGAGTGCCACAGTGGTGGAGGGGGTCTGGGTGATGCACGATGGAAGGATCATAACCTTGTATGTGGCCAAAAGGAAGGCACCGAAAGGGTGCATAGGAAAGCAGAGGAACATTCAAAAGCCGGATCATCAGTTTCTAATAATCAAGAGTTGACTGTAGTTTATGAATTGACTTGTTAAATGGACAAAGTGCTCTGAGGCCCCCAGAGATGCTACTTTCTAATGCACGGTAGGAGGTTTCTTCCAGACTTGCTTGAGCTCGCCTGTATGGATCGAGTTCAATTATTAATCAGGAGTGCTGGTGATGCTGGCTAATGCTGCCTAATGGCTCAGGCTGGGTAGCTGCACTCCTTTGTAATGTGTGCGCAGATGATATTGACATGGCCTGCCTCTGGACACCTTGTGGTGTAATGCTTTGAGGCCCCAGTGAAATGCACCAAAGCACTGTGTGACTTAATGCATCTGTGTAACATTAGCATTTCCTCTTAATGTGTCACATGGATGATAAAGAAGTGCCAGGAAGGGAGTTGATGGGAAGGGGGCTTTTAAAGGCAAACTCTCAGTCCTTGTGGCACTACCACCATGCCCTTAAGTGTTTTTGTGGCCGATTTAGAACTACTAGGCATGGAATACCTGGTATACTCATTAAGAGAGTCAGCTTGGCATTTGGTCCAGAAATGACAAAATTATTTAGATTTTTCATCTGAAAACAGATCTCAGGGGAACTAATTGTTTGGGCAGCTTTGCACTTGGATCTGAAAACACCTCTGGGCTATGTGATGAATGGTAATTCCCATCACTCTGCCTCTAACCAGCTAACACAAAATTTGCATTCACTAAAATGCCCAGCTTGTTTCACTAGAAACAGATCTGGCCCAAAGGCTATCTGATGCTATGCAGTGAATAAATATGATTCCCCAAACTGCTGTCATTCTGTACTATTGAATTGTAGTTGTATTAGAAAGCTAGATTTTATACTTTTAATCCAAAACCTTAACATTTTAATCCTTTAAATCTAGAAATAAAATGACAACTTCTTTTGGCTTAAATAGTAAATTATATAAATCCATGGATGCCTGCAGTTTATAAATTGACCATTTAAGCAGTAACATTGGATGAGCCATATTTAAGACAAGCCTGTTTCAGAGGTGTCAAAGACCCAGTTGTACTTAGATTTTGCCAGAATCCCTGGGGCCGGGCTGTTACCCAAGCCTGCAGATTGCTGAACAAAAGGGGAGGGAGGATGGGGAAGCCTGTCACCTCAGAGCCTTCCTTTCCCTACTTCCACCTGGAAATACTGTCCATGAGGGATATGTTTCTTTGCCTTCTTACTTGCTTTTCATTTTTCCTTCTAATTAAATTTTTCTAGCCACTGCCAAACAAAACAAAACACACACACACACACACTCACACACACACACACAAACCTAAGTATGGCCCTATTTCAGATCAGACTCTTCCTGCTGGGAAACTGAGCGCTGAATTGAAACAGAAAAGTCCATTGTTCTTGTTTTTTTCTTGAACCCTTAGAAACATCACGTGTCATACGATTCTTCTAGAAAACTAAGCAAGTCTCTCAAGTGGATTCCCTTCTTTCAGGGGTAACAAGAGAGAAAAGACTAAACCAGTGAGATCCTGAGCATTAGAGAGGATGTAGGTTTGGATCTGCGGGGACTTCGTGACATTTTACTGGGGAAGTGTGCACAGTTGCAGGAGTACGGAGATCCACGCTGACCAGGCGGTTTGGTGAGCATGAGCTCCAGTTCAGAGCTGCCATACGCAACAGCGTCTAGACAATGTTCCAAGACCTGGAATATTTTTAGTTACTATGAAATGATGTTTCTGGGTAGCATCTCAGATACTGTTCCTATGAGAATATTCTTAACTCAGAAGAGCTGGCTCTGTGAGAGAGATGGGTTTTGTTTTACTTTTTTTTTTTTCACTCAGGAACAAAATCTGGACTCAGAAACCATTTACTATGCTGCTAGTTAGCACGCCCGTAGCTTTTCATAGCTGGCCTGGTGTATGTGTGCGCACGCATGTGTAAAGTGTTAAGCTACAAATCTTTAATTCCATTGCCACATAGAGATCTTTATATCAAGAGAACCTCAAATTGTTGTTTGGATCTTATCTGCAAGCCACGGACAACAAGACCTGATACAAATAACGCCTCGGGTGCGTGTTGCGGGACCACAGAATCTCAGAGTTGACCTGGACCTTCAAAGTCATCTATTTCCTTCTTTCTTTCACCAACTTCATATTTGAATCACAGCAGCATCCTTGCCGGCCCCCACAGTTTCCAAGTTTTGGCACTCAAAAAGCTTGGCACATACCCGTTTGCAAATCCAGGTTTTTTTTTATCATTATATGAATGTGTCATAAGCTTGATTCTACTGGCGAGGAAGGACAGAGCAATGCGAAATGCCCAGCTGCTCAAGGACGGAAACTGAGTGCTAGAAGGGGTAGGAATCAGGAGCCCAAGTCTCCAGCTAGGACTTAATTCGCATGGTCTCACACTGCTGTGAAGATGAGAGATCTGATGCAAGCTTAAAAATATACAGTGCAAATAGCAATTAATAGATTTTATTCTTGAGCCCATTTTAATTCATCCTATCTGGACACGGTAGTTATTTAGTGTGAGATTAGGAACATCCATTTAAGCCAAGTCCAAAATGCGTTTGTTTATATAAATGAAGATGTGTGTGATTTATAAAAATCCACCTTTTATAATAAATTTGTTGAAGTCTTTCTACTGCAAAATGTACATGGTTGTATATTTCACTAGGACTGTATATTGTAATATTAAATATTAAATTTTTTTGGCATATCCCACGTTATTTTATCAGCCCAAGCATTTCAGCATAAAGAAAATAAAACTAGGCTTTGGCTAAATAAGAATTTAGCTAACCAGAAGATTAGTCCATTTTTTAGATCTGTGGCATCATTATTCTTCTTTAAAAATATTAATTCTTCTCTCCTATATAGAGCATGAAGCTCCAATTCCTTAGCACAGTGAAGAAGTGCCTTAAAATCCAACCAAGCAGAAACCTCACAGAAGGGATATACTTTCTTTTCTGCTAAGTAGTTAGCACTCGATACATTTTTATTATATATCTTTTTATGCCACATCACTCTGCTCACCGTGTACTCCAGCCTCACAGAATTGCTCACCAGTTCTAGAAATTACATTAATGATATATTTATTTCTTTTAAGTCATGATACCTTTGCAGGTACTGTCCTTTGCTTGACATTGCCCTGCCCTCCCACTTGTATCTTGACTAGGCCAGTATTCAATCCATAAAGACCCAGCTCAGACATCAGCATCACCACGTCCCCATTACATTTAGAAAAGTATATTTAAACTAATGTTTGCCTGTCATTCCTGAGACACTGAGCTCCTTGGGGAACAGGAATCATTTTTGATACATAGTAGGTGTCTGGTAAGCGCTGAAGGGATGAGGAAAGAAAGATTATTTGCTCTTTTGGATGCTATGGGGGGAATGCAAGAAAATTTTGCAAGCAGGTAAAAATTTTTTAAGTGCTTATAATATATTATTTATGCAACAGCTTTCTTCAAGGAGCATAATGTTCTAAAGTCTTTAGCCTTATTTTATCCTTCCAGATTTACCATTTGACTTTTCAAAATAGGGTAAAGAGTTCTCCATCTGTTATTCCTTTGGGCAGGAAAGATTTCCGTCCTTCATGTGGCCCGCAGAGGTTTTCCTTATGAATCCTTTGTCTTAACTCATTAAATGAGAATTACATAATGGGGTTGAGAACTACATGCCTGGGACAGAGAAGGAGACCAAAAGTGCCTTCCGGAAAAGAGTAAAATAAGCCCAGAAATGAAAGAGAACCTTCTAAAAATGACACTGAATTAATAGGAGACCTGAGACTAGAAACCAGAAGGCCCAACAGTTGAAATACTCTCTGCCTTAGTCTTAGAAGTCAGACTCTTACTATTCATAGTGCAGTGGGGTCTGTGTTTGTCTTTCTATTCTCTCTCGAGCCCAGGAGTTGTATAGGGCTTTTCATTTAGGTCTTTGGTTTTGTTCACAGCTCCTGAAAACAGATGAACTCTTTTCATGCTCCCAGGATTAATCCAGCCCGAAAAAAAAGAATAAGTCTAAATAAAAGACTTCAGATAAAAGCTGAGCCATAAGCTTTCCCTGTCAAGGACCAGGTGACCTCTCCTGGGTAAACCGGTCCCTTTGCCGCCCAGCTGAATCCTGTCCTCTCCTTGGCTGAATTGTCTCCGCCATCCCATCTTGTGCTGTTTCTTTGTCCTTTGTGGTGTTTGCAGAACCTCCCAATTTAGCATCCTCTTGCCTTTAATGAGTGTGCTGGTAGTGCTCCCCCTCCTTTGTCGTCATCAAAAATGCTGAGGGAAACCGGCTCATCCCCAATCTGCGGAGCACCCGCTAAACACCTCCCACCCACTTGCAACATAATCATTTTTTCATCACCCTTTGTTTACACTCCTTTCTGCTGTTCCCAATCTGCATGGCAGTGCTTATATCCCAGACAACCTGCAGTTCTCTACCAGTGCCATGGAGAATCTCGCACTTTCTGCTCTGCTGTGATCAGCGGGAGAGCCTTTGTTCTACTTGGTGAGAAGTAAGGGATTTGATGAAAAAGGACAAATGCTTGAGTTCTGATTTTTTTTAGTAATTATTTCCAGGGAAGAAACAGACAGTACACAGAGAGTTGACACAGGAGCCAGATGCCCCAAAAGTGGCAAGTGTAGCCAGTTTAATCTGCCAAAGAGATGCCAACAGCTCTTTGTCAACCCAGAATGCACGTGGGCACTTACAGAAGCACATACAAGCGCTCACTCATTTTCTTATGGCTTAAAAATAGGCTCCCAGTAAGTAAATTCTCTTGGTCCTTTCTTGGAATTGGGTTCTATTTGACTTCGATCATCTAGACTCTGAGAATTGAAAAACAAGAAAGATAGGTTCTCTCTCTATGAGAAGCTCCTTATAATGAGATGTGACCACTGACAATATGATGGGATAAACTTGCTGTGGGCGTAGTAGGTTAAGAGGAAGCAATTAGTTTTGACAGGAGGATTTGGAGAGCTGTTGGGGAAGGAAGCCCATTTAAAGCAGCCTTACTTTTCATTTTGGGAGGGGGTGCTTAAAACAGCTGGAATTTATTCTTTCACGGTTCTGGAGGCTTAAAGTCTGAAATGGAGGTGTCACCAAGGCTGCGCTGTCTCTGCTGGCTCTCAGAGATGGTTCTTCCTGATCTCTTATAGCTTCTGGTGGTGACTGGCAGTCCCTGGTTCCTTGGCTTGCAGTGGCATCACTCCAATCTCTGTCTCATCTTCACACAACTGTCTTTCCTTGTGTATTTGTGTTTGAATTTCCCTTATTTCATCTGGACACCAGCCTTTGACTTAGGGCCAATGTCTAATCCAGGAAACATCGTTACATTCTATCACTACAGATGGTTCTTTTTCTTACTTGTGGTCACTGATCTAATTTTAGTGTGTCTGTCCATATTCTGCCTCTTGTGGGTTACAGTTACCCAGACCGCACACTTTACTCAGGCATGGATATGCCATAGAAAGTGTAGAAGTGTTTTCTTTGCTCCTTCCTTATAATGCCTGTTTGGTTGAAGCAAATTTTCAGATTAATTTCAGCCAAGTATCCTTTCTCTATCCTCTGAACTGCCACAGCACTGTATGGACCTGTTTCATGGCACTTCCTACTCATTAGTGGTTTGGTTATATCATCTCTCTCTTTGCAGCACTGTAAGGTCCTTATTGGAAAGATCCACATTGTGGATACATGTGTGGCCTCCACAAGACTGAGAGCATGGCTTACCTGGTACTAGATACTTAATATTGCATGAATAAATGGATGCACGTGTAAATGAATGAATGAATGAATGAATGAATGAATGGAGTGGGTGTCCGATGTTCTTCCAACTAAAAATCAAGGAAACTATTTTTTCCTTTTGAAATCTTTCCTTCTCTCTTTTCTGCTTTAAAATTATAGCAGATAAATTAAATCAAAAGGTAATACGGGTTTAAAGAGTGTCAATCAGTTTCACTTAGAAAAGCGGAACGTATTTTGTCCTTCCCGCTTTGCAGTGACTGTTTCTCTTACTCTCAACACTTCCCTCTCCTCAGTCCCATCGCCCCTGTGGCTGCAGGCCCCTCACCTGTGATGGGATATGCTGGAGGACTTGCTGGAATGGCAGTTTGGCATGTTTGCTCCTCTGGACTTACATAGTGCTTGAAATGCTGATGTAAAACTTGAAAAAAAAGGGACGTTTGAAATATATGTACACCTTTTTAATCTTTCTTTAAATCTCTCTGTACTCTCTGCATTCTTTCTTCATTCTTACATCTTAGTGCATTAACATAGCTTACATCCTGTAATAGTTGTTTACATTCCATTTTGGTGTTTTAAAATGAGGATAATGATTGACAAGGGTGTAAATAGAAATATAATTCTATCCCTTATTTTTGCCTGAGAATGAAAATACCAGGGAAAAGGTACAGGATTCCATGCCTGAGGATGATATCCGTGGAGTGAGCAGGTTCCACGGAATAAAACCGACAGGACTCTGCCCGTCTGGGTTCTAGTGCTGGGTTCGCCACTCCTGGGTGGTGTGTGTGATCCTAGGCTAGTGACTTCCCTTCTCTGGGCCTCAGTTTCCCTTTCCTTCCTGGTCCTCATCTTGAGCTGTCCTTTTTGGTGCTATAGATGCCCTATGGGGTAAAACAAAACCGTGAAGAGTCTCAGGACAAGTCATACAATCTCAAAGCAAAAAATGGCTTTGTACTGTCAAGGGCCAGCTCCTCACTTGGTGCTTATTCAGGCCTTGCTTCTCTTATCCTCCTGTGCTTCTCCTCTCTGACTGGCTGACAGGGAGGAAAGCGGGCAATTGAGTAAAACAGTACTATAGGCACTTCTTGTAATGACTGAAGGAAGAATATTGAAATTGTTTTTGTTTTTTTTAACTAAACCTATTCAGTTCTTTGTGGATTTGACTTTAAGGTTTTATACTCATTTTTTCTATTAGTCTGAAGAAGAAGAAATCGACAGCTTCTTTTACCAGTGATGGTACAGACATTGAGTGGTGCTTAATGGAGTAATTTTTCTGGTACTTACAAAGACAGTGATAATATGGTAGTAAGCTGACTTAGCTGAACCTAGTAAGCTATATTTATTCCTTTATTAATTATTCATACTTGGACTTCTTCCAGAAATAATATGGAGGGATATACAATAAAAATTACATTTGCAGTAAGACTGTAAAACCGAAGGTAAAAGAGCCATGTAATGGACGGAGGAGATGTAATTGTACAAGAAAGCCCAGCGTTAAAGGACTTTATTTCAGTTGAGCACAAACTTTACCTTTGAGATTCCTGACAACCAAGGAGAAGAAGGAAACACAGTAAGTTGCATGGCTCTCCTCATCCAGTAAAATAAGCATGCTATACCGCAAGTTTAATATGACAATCGAATCTTTTTTCTTCCGCTAGTCAAAAAGCAATTTAATATGTGATTTTTATGACAATAAGCATTTTTAAAATCTTTTATTCGTGCTTTTACAGCAGTAGTGAAATTTTCATTTTATAAAACCATATTTTCTGTTAACATTCAAATTAAGCTGAAGGCATGTTAAATTGTAACAACAAAAGCATCTCTACTGCGGTAAGATAAAGTACCAAGGCTTTTCTTTTTGTTTTGTGGTTTTGATAATTTAATGAGATCCAGTAGTAGAGCCTAGAGAATCAGAATTGTGATTGTGCTCCTTATATTATCTGTCTCAAAGATGAATGGTCTCCTGCAGGCTTTTGATGGGAGCTGGAGAGTTTACTTCCCAAGCGCCAAATATCCAGGAAATACAGCTTTTTGTAGAAGAGGTAACCATATGCTTTACCTACAGGGAACATCGGTGGCAAAGTCAACATTTCCTGTGCAATTAAACAGTTTCCTTTGCCATCTTACCCTATGGCAACCTGGTCTACGTGAGAGGGAAAAAGGCTGTTGACTATTTCAGACAGGGGTAGATTTTGACATTTAAAGTAAGGACAGCTAGTCCTGGCCCAGTAGTTCAGTTGGTTAGTGCATCATCCCGCTATACCAAAGTTGTGAGTTCGATCCCTGGTCAGGGCACATACAATGCATAAAGAACAAATTGATATTTCTTTCTCCTTTCCTTTCTCTCTCTCTAAAAAAAAAAAGTCAGTATATAAATAAGAACAGTTTTTAAGTAAGGACAGCTATAAAAGTGGATAAATTGTCTACATGGCATAGCTTTCTCACTTAGGTACGTAGCCCTGAGTAGAAAAAAAAGTTAATTCTGAAGCTCATAGAGGTAACTTTGATGTAGCATTTCCCAACTCACTGAACCATGAGACTCAATTTTACTTACAGCATAATTATAGAACTTCAATAGGAGCTTATGAAATAAAATGTGTGTTGAAAAATGTGATATCACAGATGAACTAACTGTTGTAAGAAATGATCAAACGATTCATATGTTTAATATACAATAAACATTGACTAATATTATAAAGATATGTTCAAACATAAGACATGATGCATAACATAGACCAGCAGTCTTCAAAGAGATGATGTATATTTGATGCTGGTTTGCAGTTGTGAGTTTTGAGTTTCCAAAACCCTTTGCTTCTCTGGAGTGCTTTCCGGAGGTAAGGTATGAACACTAAGCACTGAGCCATACTGGGATCAGCACATTAGCTTATTACTCAAGGTCCTGCCAGACTGTAGTATAGGGCAGCATTAAGACTTGGAGCCCAAGGGAGCATCCTCTTCTGTAGCACAGTGAGCTAAGCTGCACACTCAGGCCCAGGAAGAGAGACAGAGGATTTGAGAGCTGTTTCTTCATCTTCACACTGCTCCCCCTGCCCCGTGCTTTGCTGAAACTTACAAATGCCTACTCAAGAGCGCCAGTTGTTAAATTTTCAGGAATTATACAAGCCTGTTATAAAACATAGCCATTCAAAAGAATTAAATTCTATAAACTTGGAATTAAGGAAATTATTAAAAACAAAAGCAATGTTCATAACCTGTCACTTTCCATTGTATTTCATTATTATCTATGCTCCGAACATTATTTATGTCAGTCATATCCATATAATGGAAAAACTAATCTGTCATATCAAGTTGGCAGCTTGAAATTGGCCATGCTGGGAACC
This sequence comes from Saccopteryx leptura, assembly GCF_036850995.1. Classification (NCBI taxonomy): domain Eukaryota; kingdom Metazoa; phylum Chordata; class Mammalia; order Chiroptera; family Emballonuridae; genus Saccopteryx; species Saccopteryx leptura. The sequence continues at coordinate 116,358,344 of NC_089504.1, forward strand.
TTTACACCATGGAAATTGGCTAATGCTTCAGGCCCTCTTTTATGTTTTGAAGAACTAGTTGTTAAGCATTCACTAACATTACTAGGCCCACTCCTAGCCAATTAGAAACTGTTATCTCTATTTTGTTCAGAGGAAACTGAGGCAAAGATAACTGAAGTGCCTGACCTGTGGTGGCGCAGTGGATAAAGCGTCGACCTGGAAATGCTGGGGTTGCCGGTTCGAAACCCTGGGCTTGCCTGGTCAAGGCACATATGGGAGTTGATGCTCCCAGCTCCTCCCCCCTTCTCTCTCTCTGTCTCTCCTCTCTCTCTCTCTGTCTCTCCCTCTCCTCTCTAAAATGAACAAAAAAATAAAATAAAATAAAATAAAATAAAATATAACTGAAGTAACTGGCTCAAACTTACGTAGTTCGCCAGGCAGACTGGACTAGATCTTCCCCTCTGATGCTTTGGCATATCTTCTATATGATGAGAATAACATTTCTACTCATGGGACATCTGCTACATGTATAATAAGATATCAGGCTGTGATAGATTATGGTAATTGACTCACAAAAGCACCAAAATAATTAACAAGTTTAATTTAAAACACTGAGGTCTCTCCTGTGCCAGGTCCTGAGCTGGGAGCTCCTTGTTCCTAAGGAGATTATCACCTGGAAGAAGGCACAGAAATCATCAGGGGATTTCACTAGTGTATGGTAAGTGCTGGGGTAGTGTAAACATAGGTCCTCTAGCAATACATAGTGGAGGCACCTATACTCAAGATCCAGAAAGTCTTCCTGGAAGGAGAGACTTCTAAACTGAGATCTGAAGGCTATGGAAGCCTTAGTGAGGCAAAGAACAAGAAAGGGTGCTGCAAGCAATGAGAATAGCACGTGCTGAGGCCCAAGCAGAGAAAGGGAGTGCTGAGGAGATTGGGCACCGTAGGAGGGTCAGTGTGCATGGAGAACAGAGCCCAGCAAAGGGGGATGGGAGGCAGGCCATAGCAGGATTGTGGCAAGCTTTGCCAGCCAAGTCTCAGGTTATACATTTGATCCCAAAGATGATGAAAAAAGATTTTAAATAGGGACATGATAGCCCTGGCTGGTTGGTTCAGCGGTAGAGCGTCGGCCTGGCGTGCGGGGGACCCGGGTTCGATTCCTGGCCAGGGCACATAGGAGAAGCACCCATTTGCTTCTCCACCCCACCCCCCTCCTTCCTCTCTGTCTCTCTCTTCCCCTGCCGCAGCGAGGCTCCATTGGAGCAAAGATGGCCCGGGCGCTGGGGATGGCTCCTTGGCCTCTACCCCATGTGCTAGAGTGGCTCTGGTCGCGGCAGAGCGACGCCCCGGAGGGGCAGAGCATCGCCCCCTGGTGGGCAGAGCGTCGCCCCTGGTGGGCGTGCCGGGTGGATCCCAGTCAGGCACATGCGGGAGTCTGTCTGACTGTCTCTCCCCGTTTCCAGCTTCAGAAAAATGCAAAAAAACAAAACAAAAACAACACACACACACAAAAAATAGGGACATGATAGAGTCAGCTTCATATTTTATAATTCATCTGATTGCTATTTAAAAACAGTTTGGAGACCGCGGCTACAGAAACAGTTTAGGGCTCTGCAACATGGAAATATGGGCAAGGTTGTAAGATGAAGACTCAGTTTCTTCCAGTGGATTTGTCTAACTGGGAAACTGGTAGTGACACTGTTGAGAGCAATGTCCGTAGAGTGATTGGGAGGCCAGCTAGAATAGGTTGCAGATTGAATAGGAAGGGAGCAAGTGTTGATCACATTTAGAAGCATCTTGGTGGGAGAAATGGACAGAGAAAGGGTGGAGGTAACATGAAGTTGGAGAAAGGACTCTGTCTTCACCACCCACCTGGGAATTATTTTGTTCTTAACTTTTTGCTGATGGTCCTCATGGCCCCGATGCTCAGATCTCAAGCTGACACATATATGTTACTTGCAGCAGACAACCACATTATCCCTCCAACCAACCAGACCAGGGTTCTGGAATGTCCTCTCTTTCTACTGGTCTTCTTTGATAAAATGTTAATTGTCTCAGCTCTCAATTTTATTTGTTCTTGCTTGTTTGAGGACAGGGTTTATGACCTATTCATCAGTATATCCTCAAGGTCTGCTTTATAATTCACACCAACTTTTTGTGGATTGATTGATTGATTATGTTATAGTTAGATGACAATGATTTTTAGATTTAAAGTTTCTAGAGGGTACTTTCAAATTAAGAGGCATTTTTTTATCTCAATTGAATCTCTAATTTGAGGAGAAGAGCTACTTGGAGAGTGGAAGCGTTTATGATTTCTTCTTATCTGCTCTTGTCTGCTCAATTCAGTTCTAGATATTGAGGCAAGAAGGGGCCATTTTAATCTACCTCTTTTCTTGGGCTCCTGTTTCAAAATGGAAGAATTCAGATTGTGACTCATTTCTAATCTCAAAGACCTGCTCTTCTTTCATTTCTCAGTGCAGTTCAGCAAACTCCTAAACTGAAACTTCAATGTGGTCCTCAGCATCTCTTTCTCTCTTGCTGCATCTAGGGCAGTGGTCCCCAACCTTTTCTGGGCCATGGACCAGTTTAATGTCAGAAAATATTTTCACGGACCGGCCTTTAGGGTGGGACGGATAAATGTATCACGTACCCGAGACAAGCGTCAAGAGTGAGTCTTAGATGGATGTAACAGAGGGAGTCTGGTCATTTTTTAAAAATAAAACATCGTTCAGACTTAAATATAAATAAAACGGAAATTATGTAAGTTATTTATTCTTCCTCTGTGGACTGGTACCAAATGGCCCACGGACCGGTACTGGTCCGCAGCCTGGGGGTTGGGGACCACTGATCTAGGGCGTCAGTCTCCATGTGGGTTCTTCTCACGATGAGCTTCTCATACTGGCCCCAACTACCCCTCTTGCATAAGCCCCTCTGTTACATGTGCTGTTGCCTTGGCCCAGAGTGCCTTGGACAATTCCTAGTTGTCCTTCAAGACCCAGCTCAAATGCCAGGCTTAGTTGCTGTCCATATTTTTGCAGTAGCCCTTATCACACTTGGGAATAATTTATCTGCTTACAAGCTGGTTTCTTCTAAATCACAAGCTATCTTTGAATAGATTCACTACAGTGCTTATCACTTAAAAGATGTTAAATAATATCTATAGAATGAATAAAGGAGCACATAGATGAAGACCCACTTCCTGGAGGGTGCCTAGACAAAGACTGCTTGACCTCCTCTCAACTGAAACAGTTTGATAACTTCCTCAGTTCAATGTAGTGATGCTCCGTTGAAACCCACTGTCTCTCGCATATCCTGTGATATCCCTCGTCTGCCACGTACGTTTGAATACCACTCTGGAAGGCACATGTGAGTGCTATTTCAACATGAAACTGCTTTTGTTATATACTCCCTTATAATTAGACTCTCTGTATAATGGGACTTGCTAAATAGGGAAGAGTCAGAGCATGTGTGGGGGCAGGAAATAAGACTGATAGATTATATTCAGCTCAAACTTTCAATCACTCATGAGATCTGTTGCACTCATGGCAGATGGTGAAATATTAAAAAAAAAAAAAAAAAAAAGAACTTGTAGAAAAGATCCACAGAATGCTCTGGAACCAAGGCAAAACATAACCAAACATAAAATGCAGTGGTCAGACATGAACGTGAGAGGACGTCCATTTATTCCACCAACCTTTATTTACTCTTTGGCCGTTCTAAACTTTGAGGATACTACGGTGAATGGTACAAGCACAAACGTCTCTGACCTCAGGGAGCTTATATTCTAGTGGGAGGATGCACATAGTGAATATGAAATTAGTAAAACATGTAGACAGTCTGGAGAGCAGAGAAGGAATGTCAGATGATTCTAACTTTAAACAGAGAAGTCAGGAAAAGCAACACTGAGTTGGTGATATTTAGATGAAGACCTAACAGCGAGGGTGAGCCACATAGATGTCTGGAAGCGGGGGTGGAGGGATGAGCAGTCCAGATGGAAGAAACAGCAAGTGCAAAGAGCCTGAGGTGGATATGTGTCTAGCTTGTTCAGACAACAACCGAAAGGTTAGATGATGTTGAGTCTGTAGGACAGTTGAAGGAGTTTGGATTTTACTTTAAGATAGGAAACTGTTGGAAGGTTGTAAGCTGAGCAGTAACATCTGACTTTGTTTTACAAAGACAGAATGGATCTACTCTATTTGGCAGCATTTTGAAATAAAACCTATTTATTAGGTGAAGACAAGGCTGTGCAAGACATCGTGGCTCAAGTCTGTGTTAATTCTCCTGTTAGTCTTCCCATGTAGTACCTTCTCCTTGTTATTCACTCGACAAATCTTTATTAAGAACCTTTTAAATGCCAATCCCCGAGGAAACAGGGATGAGCAAGGGGATGGCATCGTCACTTTTACAGAACTTGCAGTGTCGTGGGAAGACAGAAGTAAAGCATAACATGTATACTAACTTGGTCTGGGAGTACAGGAGCAGCTCTCCCAAGAAACATGTGTCTGTGGTGAAATCTGATGGCTAAGGAGAGGCAGCCAGGTGAGGGGGTGGAAGAGAGCATTTCAAGGTGAAGAAGCTGCATGGGCGAAGGTTCTGAGGCCGGGGCAAGTACTCACCTTCTTGACTCTCAATTACAATGGGCAGCCAGTATGACTAGGGTACAGAGAGCGAGTGTGGTGAGGGTGGACATGGGGGCATGAAGTGAACTGGAGTGGTGAAGGGGAGCAGGTCACAAAGGACACTGTAGGAATTTGTTCTAAGGGCGATAGGAAGCCACCAGATAAGATTTAAATTTTGAAAAGCTAATTTATTCTGGCTGCAATGAGGTGGGTGAAATGTCAGGTAGAGACTAATAAGGACATTGTTGAGGTCATCCAGGCAAGAAGGGATAGAGGTTTGTACCAGCCATGTGGCAGGAGTGTGAAGAGAAGTGGGTGGATTTGGGACATAGTAGGACATAAAATAACAGAATGTGGTGATTAAATATGGGAAATATCAAGAAAGATAAAGAGTACCAAATTCTGACATGTAGAATACAAGAGGATGAACAGGTTTGCTGGAGAGAAGCAGTAGCTAACTTTGGGTGGCTGGGAAATACTCATGAGAGGTGGGGAACCAGCAGTTGAGTATATGGGTGTGGATGTGCTACGAGAGTCATGTGCGCTACAGATACACTTTTGGAAATCCTTAGCACAGAGACAGCATTTGAAGCCTTGGATGTGACGTGATCACTAAAAGGAGAGGCAAATAAAGAGAGCCATGGAGGTCTTGGAGGGGGTCCTTTTAACGGCTAGACTGAGTTGGAGGCTCAGAGCAGCTCAAGGAAAGCCAGAGAGGGTGGTGCTTTTGAAATCTAGGGAAGAAAGGAGTGGCTTTGAAATGCTATTGTTGCTCCCAGCCCTGGGTGCTGTCTTTGTAAGGTTGTTGAAATTTGATCTTTTAGAATGTTTCCTCTTTAACTCTAGAATGCTCCTTGTCTGCTTCTTCCCTCCTTGCCTCACCTAGACTGACTTTAGTCCTGTCTTTCCAGATGTGCGCAACTTAGAGAAGGGCTCTGACTGTTTAAGACACCACAGGGAGTGAAGTGGAAAATTATAGTTTCCCCTTCGATGAATTAATGTGTTGAGGTTCTAAGAGTATTTCTTAAATCTAATGTTCTTCTCTGGCCATCTATATTGGACCTTCATTTGACAAATGTGAAGTTCAGAGATGGCTTTCTCAAGGACTAACAGTGAGCAGGTGGCAGTCAGGACTTGAACTTGGACACCTAGGCTAGAGCTTTCATAGCTCTTTGCTCACACATACCCAAACAAAGCACACCCACGCACCCACTAACACAGTTTGGAGCACCACATTGAGCTGCCACAGGTGTATTTTTTCCAAGTGATACTAATGGAAGAGGTTAGGAGAAACACAAAACTTTTCCAAAGACAGTTTTGGAGAGACCATTTATGCTGTTTGTTCATGTTCTGGGTCTCTATTAATACACTTTGCAGAAACATAAGGGCACACTGGAAATCAACGTGCAGTTGCTGAAGTCAACTGAAGAAACTCAACAGAAACCATAAGCCAACACTTAGCTAACATGGCCTTTATTTTCGAAATCCAAAGGGTCAAAAATCTTGGCAACTGGCTTTGAACTCTTCACTGCTTTATTCCCTTGTGAGCAATCATAGGCAGGCTTGGTGCTGGGGAAAGAGCGAGATTAAGGGGAAGAGTTTCTCTTCAATGACAGACACCGTGGTGTTGTTACAGACCATGGAGCTGGACACGACATTTTCCACATCTAAAATTAGTGAGGCCATGTCTAGAAAAAAGTTAAGAAGTCAATAGAAAGAGGCACAAAATGTGTAAAACGGGTTAATGGCTAACAAATACTTGGAGAAATGCTTTGTCTCATTAGCAACCAAAGAAATTCTAATTTTTAAAAAATAATTAGACCTATTTTGTTGGCCAAAATTTAATGTGATAATATCCATTTGCAGCAATAACCTAAGTATATTCTCATGACCCAGCAGCCTACTTCTGTGTACTGACCTCAGAACAGCATTTACGCAGGTTTGTCTGGGGACATGTATGAAGGTGTCATCTCAGCACTCTTTGTGATAGCTGGCACTTGGACACAGCCTAGGTGTCAATGCCATGGGAATGGCCAAGTTGCATGTGGTGCATGCATGTTGTGGAATACTGCATGCCAAACGATGGGTGGATCTTAACCCTGGACTGTAAGGTTGAATTCTATAATGTGTTTAATGGAAAGAGAAAAGACACACAAGAGTCCAGCACTGTCTGTTCCTCAGGGACACCTATTTATCCAAATATGTATACTCATCACATTAAAGCAGGAGCTTGTCAGGGAACTGGGGGTCGGGATCAGGGAGGAAGGGGGAAAAATAAAAAATAACAGCGCAAAAGAAGTGCCTTGCAGTGATTCTGACCGGAGCATACCATGAACTGAGCAGTGTGCTATGCTCCACTCTCAGGACTTGGGATCCAAAAACAAAGAAAAAGGAAAAACAAAGCATAAGATTTGGAATCAGAGCTTGACATTGTTCTTTTGAGCCTGGTCCCTAATCCTTATGCACATGACTTAACTGGCAAGTCTCAGCTTTTTCATTTGTAAAATGAGAATAATTAATAACTTCCCTGAAAAGATGTGGCTAGTTCTAACTGAAAAAAATGAATGCATCTTGCTTGGAACACAGATATGCGGTGAATGTTAGGTTGCTTCTTCCTGTCCATCAGTATCTCCACGGGAGGCGCAGGGGTTTGCCCTCCAAATAACTCCCCTTGGTTGGGTCCTCCAACTTTAGCAGTTGTTAATCTGTGACCAGTCTCTTCACGGGGCATTGCTGCCCAATGAACCGAATCATACTGTTGAGAAGACACAGGCTATCCTGGGGCCAGGTACACTGAAGAACCACCTTGCAAAGTCCGTTTCCCATTATCCTTCAGCTCAGGTTTGCAAAGCAGTGCTGGTCTTCCCAAGCCATTCCTGGTGCTTCTGCAACCCGATGTCTCAGATTTCTGTGCCCTTGTTCCCACTCCAGTGAAAGTCTCCTCTCAGAGACCATAATTACTTCTCACTCTATCCAGCCAGCCTGGAATGACTCCCAAACCCACACAGACTTTTCAAGGAGGTTTTGTTTTATCTTCTTTAATTATATCTACTCTTACAGAAAACCCCTCCCTCTCTCTCTCAGCAGAAATGAGTAGCCACAATCCTTCAATGGTTCCTCATAGTCCTTAGGATCAAGTCCAGATTTCTTATAATGGGTTTACCTGCCTTCATTTTACTTGAATAGGCTCACCTGTTCCCACTCACCTAAGTCCTAAAATTGTCTGCTTAGGTTATAGCAACTTCCTTTTGATTGTGATGTGCTCTGCTTTTGCTTTAGGGGATTTTCCCAAGCTGTGCATTCATTCAGTCAACAAATTTTTGTTGAGCACCAACTATATGCCAGGCATCATAACCAGTTCTACTCCTTCTGCGTGAATCTTTTCCCTTCCTCATATTTGCCTAGTTACCTCCTACTTCCTTCAGGACACAGGTGAAATATCACTTTCTCCCAGAGCCTTAGTTGATCCCCTTCCTTATACAGGTTAGATGCCTTTGCTCTGTGTTCCCATAGCACCTCATATGTCTCTCATCACTGAACTTTTGTATAGTTTCTTCTCTCCAAGTGCTGAGAACAGAGGGACCCTATCTGCTTTGATCTCCTCCGTATCTCCAGCTCCTAACTTAGTATAGAGCAGGCACTCACGAATGGTGGTTGTCGGGTATAGAGAATGACCTTGCGGCATATTCTAGTATTGCATCGCTGGTCTAGATTAGGAGGGGACCCTGGAAATACCGCAAGTTAGTCCCCCTTTTTTCACCCTAAATTTTTATTCAAAAAAATATTAAGATATTATGCACATACTATAAAAATTACCTTTTTAATATGTAGAGTTCAGTGGTTTTTAGTAGATTACAGTGTTGTACAACCATTTTCACTATTTGATTCTAAGGCATTTTTATTCCAACAAAAAGAAACCTTGTAGGCCTGACCTGTGGTGGCGCAGTGGATAAAGCGTCGACCTGGAAATGCTGAGGTCACCGGTTCAAAACCCTGGGCTTGCCTGGTCAAGGCACATATGGGAGTTGATGCTTCCAGCTCCTCCCCGTCTCTCTCTCCTCTCTCTCTCTCTCTCTCTCTCTCTCTCTCTCTCTCTCCCTCTCTCTCCTCTCTAAAATGAATAAATAAAATAAAAGTTTAAAAAATAATAATAATAAAAAAAAAAAAAAAAAGGAAACCTTGTACCCATTAGTGGTGACTCTCTGTTCCTCCCCCCCCCCCCCCGCCCAGCCCTAAGCAACCACTAACCTACTTCCTGTCTCTATGGATCTGCTTATTCACACATTTCATATCAGTAGAATCGGTAGACTCATATAAGATGTGGGCTCTTGTGTCTGGCTTCTTTCACTAAGGATAATGTCTTCAAGATTCATACCTGTAGCATGTACCGATACTTCATTCTTTTTTACGGCCGAATAATATTCCATTGTAGGGACAGACAACATTGTGTTTATGCATTCACCAGTTGATGACTGGGCATTCAGGTTGTTTCCACATTTTGGTTATTATGACTAATACTGCTGTGAGCATTTGTGTACAAACCTTTGCGTGAACCTGTATTTTCAGCTCTTGGGGGTAAATATCTAGGAATGAAACTGGTCACATGGTAGCTCTATGTTTAATTTTTTCAGTGGCTGGCAAACTGTTTTCCAAAGGGACTGCTCCACTGGTAATGTGCAACAGTTCAAATTTTTCTACTGCCCAACCAACGTTTATTATTTTTCCCTTTTTAAAATTATATATATATATTTTTTTAAGCCATCCTAGTGGGTGAAGCCCTTCTTTTTCACTAATATGTTGTGCCTCTTTTTTTTTTTTTTGTATTTTTCTGAAGTTGGAAACGGGGAGGCAGTCAGACAGACTCCCGCGTGCGCCCAACCGGGATCCACCCATAGTGCCCACCAGGGGGTGATGCTCTGCCCATCTGGGGCGTTGCTCTGTTGTGACCAGAGCCATTCTAGCGCCTGAGGCAGAGGCCATGGAGCCATCCTCAGCACCCGGGCCATCTTTGCTCCAGTGGAGCCTCGGCTGCGGGAGGGGAAGAGAGAGACAGAGAGGAAGGAGAGGGGGAGGGGTGGAGAAGCAGATGGGCGCTTCTCCTGTGTGCCCTGGCCAGGAATCGAACCTGGGACTTCTGCATGCCAGGCCGACGCTCTACCACTGAGCCAACCGGCCAGGGCCTGTTGTGCCTCTTTATGGAAAAGGAATATGGGAGATTTATTTTGCTTTTGACCTTGGACATGTTACTTAACCCTTGGTGAACCTCTATCCCCTACAAGGGCTAGTAATTTCTACTTCATAATGTTACTATAGGGACAGACTGAGGTGATGGATACAGGGATATAGGGATCCACTGACAGGACCCAGGGGATGTGCGAACCCATGACTGTGGCTTCTGATGAACTTCCTTTGACTCAAATTCCTGATAAAAAAAAAAAACACCCAGTGTGCCTGCTAGGAGACTCTCAAAGTAGATGAAGCCAGGCTTCCTGTTTCCTGTGAGGCTGAGCACAGTGAGAGGTTTTGCAAACCTGCCCCATAACCACCTGTGCCCTTTCGGGGGCAGCATAAGTGTTTAAGAACAAATTCGACAAGAGCAGCGTCCCCTCTGGTGCCTCTTGGGACCGGCAGCAAGTCCAGCCTACAGCTCTTCTGCTGTTGGGTTTGAGTTAATTAGCCAAGGAGACGGTGCATTGAGACAGTGGGGGAAATGGCAGTTAGGAGGGTGACACAGAAAAAATCATGGAATCCAGAAATGAGACATGTTGATAGTGACTGTGGGTGGTCAGGGCACTGCTCTGTAAAACGTTTCCTCATCTGAAAAGTGAGGAATTAGGCTAGAGCCTCCAGATACGTGCTCATGGCCTTTGGGTAGCCACAAGAGTAAAAAGAATAATAATAGTAATAGGTGGTCTAGAACTTAAGAAGGTTTTTAGGTTGCGTGGGGAAGGAGAGAGGAGGGAGAAAAGCTCCATTCTTTCCTCCTCCATTTTTCCTTTCTTTCTTCTTGGCCATGTGAAAAATATTGTGACTGACTGATCAGTGAGGAAGCAGCAGAGATGACTGATGTCTCTTGGGTGTCTTGGAGAATATAGGGTCTGTGATATTTTCAGGAGAGCAGCACATAGGTAGAAATATACTCAGAGATGCCGATTGGAGACAAGGGAGGTTTATCTGATAACATTTTTTGAAGAAATAAAACCATGGAAAGCTCAATGAAATATGATATTCTTTTCCAACTGCAGAGAGCTGAATTGTGATCTTTCATTTGCTGGACTCAGGTTCCTTGATCCTTTTTTTAAAATTAAAGTCCACAAGTATTTTTAGGTATACTTGTGCTTACACATTGGCATTTCTACTCTCTGTTTTCATAGTGAAAAGTCAGATGGTATTTTGGTTGAGAGAGAGAGAGAGACAGAGGGAGAGACAGAATGATACATCTTTGTTCCATGTATATATTTGCACATTTAAGACACACTGGTGGATATCAACTTTGTCCCTAGCAGTGGTGGAGTGCTGGGTTGCTGCCTGTGTGTAACAACACATCTCAAACACATCCTAGGTGGGTTTGATGGCTCTACATTTCTTCCATCACGTGTTATAGGAAAAAGCAAATGTGTACATGAAAGATGGGATTTTTCTTAGACTGAGGCTGGAGACCTGGTTGGACATGATGGGACTTACTTTCCTCCATTTATCTAAGTTCAATGCAGCCAAGTCGTATCTGCAGCCAGGGCTAAAGACAGGCTTGGGAGGCACCAGTCTGATAATGGTGTGAAAAGATGTGTTTTGGACTAAAGCATCTTATTTGGTTGTCTCAGTGGGTTTAATAAACCATGGGACTTTTAGCTCTACCCTTTCACCATCTTTTGGACTGTAACCACAGAGATGAGCCAGTTATCCTGAGATACATGGTTTATAATGACTGAGAAAACCAAATGGTGGCTAACTCTCCATCCTGTATGGTTAGAAAAGACTTCTCTGCAAGGTATTCTTTTCCATCTCGCCTGTGTGAAGGCTAAACTTTCATTAGGGCTGTTCTTCAAAGTGGCCGGGACTGGCGGGACCACGCTGTGGCTTGTGCTTTCTCAGCAGCAGCGGCTGGGGGCAGAGTTGAACTCCTGCTTCAGGCTGTCCCCAGATGCCTACTCTGGGAGCTGTGGCAGCATTCAGGTTTACTGGGACAGGGTGGAGAAAAAGGAGGAAAAATTCACATCAGAGAACAGAGGCCCTGGCCAGTTGGCTCAGTGGTAGAATGTCAGCCGCCTTGTGGATGTCCCAGGTTCAATTCCTGGTCAGGGCACACAGGAGAAGCGACCATCTGCTTCTCCACCCCTCCTGTTCCCCCTTCTCTCCCTCCCTCCCTCTCTCTCTCTCTCTCTCTCTCTCTCTCTCTCTCTCTCTCTCTTCCTCTTCTCCCTCCTGTAGCCATGGCTTGATTGGTTCAAGCACATTGACCCCAGACTGAAGATGGCTCTGTGGAGCCTCCACTTCAGTCACTAAAAATAGCTGGTTTACAAACACGGCCCCAGATGGGCAGAGCATTGGCCTCATATGGGGGTCGCTGGGTGGATGCCAGTCGGGGTGCATGCATAGTCTGTCTCTCCCCTCTTTTCATTTGGATAAGAAGAAAAAAAAGAGAGAGAAGAGAGAGGAGGGCAGCAAGAGTGTGACAGACGTGGAGGAACATTCTTAACGTGCTACTGCCTAAACAGATGAGATGACAGTGAGTTTTCCTTCAAGTCCTTCAAAATACATCTTCGAATTGGGCTATTTTGTGCTCTAATTTTCTCAGGTGACCTAACCCCCAGCACCCCTCCTATAACCCTGATTGGATTAACTCCTTTCAGGCGTTAGCATCTCATTAAAAATGGCCATCCACCTCAGGATGAGGATGCCCCCAAATGTCTTGTTTGGGTGGTGGGAGTATGCTCATTTCTCTCTTTTTTCTAATCCTTATGTACTGTTGATATGTTACTTTAAAATAGAAATTACTGTATTAAAAAAATAAAACAACCAACTTCAGTTTTCCCAAAGCTCATTAAGGCTAAACAAGTTCATCATCCTCAAAAGATCATTTAAAAACACTGTTTGGTGATTAAATTGTAAATGAGGCAAAGACACATACATTAATTTTTCTCACCAGAGAAGTGATTACACGTTTATATTTTGTTGAAAATATTTGTAAAAATTATGTTGTGAAGTAAAAAAGCTTTTCAAACTAAGGCTGAAGGATCTGGGCTTGGAAAGGAATTCACGAGAAACTGGGGTTTGTATTTGGACTTGCCACGCGTTTGAACGTTGCCATCATTCTCCCCTGGAAAAAGCAGGGGGGTGAGAGTTGATAATGCAGGAATATGTACACAAAATGGAAAAACCTTATTGAGATGGCACAGTCTTCAGTCTTTGGATGAAGACACAGAATAGGTGACATCAAGATTATTGAGTCACTGTGATCCCGAACAGGTAACACCCACCGGTCCTGCTAGCCTCAAGTGGCAAAATGGCCATTCTTCCCATTCTTCCCAATGCCATTTAGATGAGCCTGGGCATGAAATTTCTAAAAGCTATAAAGAGCACCTTACTAATCAAGGTTAGTAACGATATATAGCAACAATAGGAACTGTACTACCTGAGCGTTAGATGGGGAAGCTGGACTTGGCTTCATTAGAATTTCGCCTTGGGTGTCTGCTGAGGTGGGAAGCTCTGAGGGGCGGTTTTGCATGTGGCCAGTGGGTGAGATGGGGAAGCCAGGCTTCTTTGCTCCTCCCACATGTGGCCGGTGGGTGAGATGGGGAAGCCAGGCTTCTTCGCTCCTCCCACATGTGGCCAGTGCGTGAGATGGGGAAGCCAGGCTTCTTCGCTCCTCCCACTTGAGGAGGAGCATGTTGACTCCAGCCACACCGTGGTTTTGCACGGTGCTCTACAAATTCATTTTTCTTCTTGGACATGCCATCTAACCAGATTGCAAGCATCTCCAGAGCAGGGACCTGATCCGTAGACCGCTCTGCACCAGAGCTTCTGCATGGAGTTTAGTCCTGTGCAGCCCATCCAGACTGATGGGAGCTGTTTTTCTTTGTAAAAATGTTCACAAAGGCTATTTTAAACAACATCATTTTAGTAAATTCTGGATACCTCGTACCTTTAGAGCTGAGAGCGGCACCCCAGGGGCTGGTGCAGGGTGGTGTTAAGGACTTCACTGGGACTTTGCCTCACACACTCTGGCAGGAAGCTTGTGCTCCTTATCTCCTGTTTCTAGAGAACACAGCTCCTGGGAGAGGTCGGTTAATCTGGCCCTTTACGGCTCTGGGGTTGAAAAACAAAAAAGCTCCTTTTGGTTCACTCGTGAGCACTTAGCATGGTGATAGCTAGCTGATTAGTTTCCAGTCAGGTTTGTTGGAGAAAGGAGACAAAGCCAAGTGCAGCAATTCCTGTGTTATCAGGAGAACAAGGTGTAGGTGGGCTTAGCCCTGGTCACTCTGACTGTGGGGAACACCTGGAGGGGCATAATCGGAGGAAAGAATGAATGCCACTAGGTACAGTCTCAACTAAGCCAGTTTTCTCCCCGGGGGATAGTTGACATTATCGGGAGACAATTCTGGTTGTAACCACTGGGGTGACAGTGTTACTGGCATCTGGTGGGTAGGGGGCAGGGATGCTGCTAAGCATCCACAGTGCACAAGACAGCCCCCCACCACAAACAGTGATCTGGTTCAAAATGCCAACAGCCCGAGGCTGAGAACCCCTATTCTAGAAAGCTGTGGGCTGGATCATTTGTTGGATGTGCGTTTTGGTGACAGACAGAGCTGTGAGCTAGGTGATTTTTAAGCTCCTACCTAGCTCTTTGATACACTTTTTTCCCTTTAAAAAAATGGGTATGAGGCCTGACCTGTGGTGGCACAGTGGATAAAGCGTCAACCTGAAAATGCTGAGGTCGCCGGTTCGAAACCCTGGGTTTGCCTGGTCAAGGCACATATGGGAGTTGATGCTTCCAGCTCCTTCCCCCTTCTCTCTCTGTCTCTCTCTCTCTCCCTCTCTCTCTCCCTCCCTCTCTCTCTCCTCTCTAAAAATAAATAAATAAAATTTTAAAAATCATAAAAAAAATGGGTATAAAGTTTGAAAATGGAAGGCATAATAGAATGTTGTGAAATTAAGATTAGTTTAATTTGGAAAAGTTAAGAATGAATGGTCACTGTGAGCCTTCGAGCATGGAAAATTTTTGTAAAAAAGGATGCTAAGAAATTATTCTTCTCTTTTGGAGACATTAGAAAAAGAAAAGGAGAAAGATTTGGGTTCAACCTAAAAAAGTGCTTCTCTGTGTAACAGAGAATGTGTAACAATAATAAGAAATTAGTCATGTTGCTGAGGAAAGTTATAAAATCACCTTTCACTGACATTCGTGACAGAAGTGAAGCAGTAGGCATCTGTCTGGTATGAGGACAACCTTGAGCCCAGAGCAGGGTCTCTTTGGGTCTTGGCAGCCTGTGGCTCTCTTGTTTTCTTCTTCCCGGCATAAACAAGAGCACTACTGCTATTTCTTCCCTTAAGACCCAGTCTCTTCTTGTCATCTGCTCACCTTACCCACTGTCTATCCACAGTTGTTAGTAGGCATTTCAGTGGTTGCCAACCCTCCACCTGCTTCTTCCTGCTCATCCCCCAGTTTCATCTCTTGTCCTCCTAAGACCATTGTCTACTGGTTGAGAGCCTTCCAGGACCGAGGCTCACATCAAATGCTGCCCTGTAATTGTGACCCACCAAGTGTATAAACAAGGAGCTCTTCACTGTTCCGGCCCACAGTGTGATTGATACCTTGGCTCAGGAGACTTTGTAAGTCACATTAGCGTTGGATTTTGCTGCCTTATTGAATTGCAGTGCCGGATCTAATTTGCTGACCAATATTATTATCCTTAGATCTTTCTTGATGTTCCTCCAAATCTCTCCCGCCTGCCAAAGTTCTGTGATGGAGGTGATTATTTCCCTTGGAAAGTATTTTCCGGATGGATTTGATTTCTATGGTCTCCGCCCCATCTTTGTTACAGAGGAGGGAGGAAATGATTCGATGTAAATTTTCTGCAGTTTTAATAAAAAGAGAAAGGAGAATATAGGACTTTTTTCTCTTTTATCCCCAACCTTATGTGTTCCCCTTCCAACTAAAGTTTTTTTTCCAAACATCTGGGGAACACTACTTGTATCCCTGTGTGGCCCACTTACCTCATTTAGAGAAAATTCTATGTCATGACCACAGACTATACCTTTCTCCAGGCCTGCCATCTTGCAGTATTTTGGCTTAGCCAAGCTATTCTCATAGTTAGAGAATACGGATGTGTTTGTATAAGTTTACTCCTCAGAGTAAATGTCTTTTCTGTTTGTGGCTCATTTGTCCCATCTTTACCAGTGGCCTGCTTTTCCTCATCCTACCAGTTAAGAGTGCAGTCTTTGAAGTCAGTCTGACCTGGTCCTCATCCTTGCTCTAACAGTCACTCTGTAACCTCAGGTGAGTTACCTAACCTTCCTGTGCATCAGTTTCCTCATTTGTAAAATGAGCTCACTGGATAATGCTGACCATGGACAGTTCTCATGAGGATTAAGTGAGATACGTTCTGTAACGTGGAGCCTTGCGTTGGTAATTGCTCGGTAAATGCAGAATGGTTACTCAAAGAGATCTGGAGTGAAGAGAAGCACGGTGGAAGCTGAGATGTTGCAGGACCCCTGGAATTCCTGCATTTATTGTGGTGATACCACTTCTCACCCCTTTCCTCATCCAGACAGGCCCAGTTGTGAGTACAGTTGTGATCTCAGAGAGATACCCATCCATGCGTCCTGGGGGAGACCACACACAGCAGGGTGAGGGCTCCAGGCCCGGGAGTCTGTGCTGTTCCTGACTCACTGTGTAACTCTCCTGGCTATGGTTTGCTGCCATCAGTTCCCCCCCCCCTTGCAAGGGTGACATTCTGCCAATGTGGTAGTCTTCCTTCCTCATCCCAAGTGATTCGTCAAGTCCATTTCAGTGATCTCTGGACTCAGTTGTGGTCTATAAACCATCCCTTCACCCCTTTTTATCCCACGACACTGAGTGTTGCCTGAACTCTTGTACTTCAGGAGAACCCCACTTGTCTAGACACCGGGGAAGTGGGTCCTCCCGTCCCCTGGCTCCTGAGCGCTGCACTTGCTCGACATCTGTAAGCTTGAGAGCCAGTCCCTGAAGCGACGTCAGCAGTTCCTTAGAGTCTCACTGTGGAGGTGACCTGTGCCTTAGCGCCTTCCTTATTTCCCAGGCCCTTCACTTGTCTGGTCGATACATGGGATAGGACTCTCTAGAAGCATGTCTAAGGAAATTCCCACAAATGGAACAAAAATTTAATTTAGGTACGGGTATGTGAGAGCTTGGCTTTGTCTACGTGAGGCCGGGCCCTAGATCCTCTGAGAGTCTCCTTTGGTTCACAGGCAATGATATGTTGGTGGTTCTTTCATCTTCGTAGGAGAATCTGGGGTATCAGGGCCCAAAGGTAAACTGGGAAGGCTGAAGGGTTTCCAGAGCCCCAGTTTCTGCACCAGCCCAGGAGGCAAAAGCGAAGTAAAAACGAGGAGTGTAGAAAGGGGAGGGAGGGGGAGTTGGCAGAGACTCAGCGGGCACTCCTATAGACCCTCTTCTGCTGCACAGCACCCCGCACCCCTGATCTCACCAATCCTGCAGCTAAATCCAGAATTTCTAGTGGCCCACAAAAGCCATACCAGCCAAAGACTCCCCAGGATACGTCAACTATGAGTTGAAACTGGCACTTACTCCTTTCCTGTGCTGTACTGTCACAGCAGGTCACTCTTGGTGAGGTGGAGCCCACTTCAGGCTCAGCACCTGGAGCTCGGAGGCCACCAGGAGCAGAAGCATTGAACTGCCAGACTCAGCCAGGTGCTGTTGTCAGGCCCTGCTGACGCCCGCTGCTTTAACATTTGCACTGGCTGAGGTGTTTTTGTGTTAGCTTCTAGGCCAGCAAAAATCCAGCTGTTCACTGCTAATCATCCCGGTGGCATTTTAACTCCGGTCAGGGAGTCCTTCACTGATCATCAGTGACTGTGGAGGATCCTGGGACTTTACAGATGGAAAACACAGCGTCTGGTCTCAGAAAGGTCTCAGCAGAAGAGAGAATACATGTAAAACCACTCCAGGTTAGTGTGTTACGTGGCAGAACAGAGGCATGCAGGGAGCCAAGGGAAGGGGGTCCTGCGGCCCGCCTGGGCTGCTGTGAGGTGAGGGGGACAGCATGGAGAGAGCACCAACAAGGCATCTCAGGGGAGGGGATACGCTGACGCACAAGTAGGAGTTACTGTGGCAGACATCCTGGGAAGAGGAGAGAGCCCGTGTGAAGGCTGGAAATGTAAGGGACCCTGCTCCGTTCTCAGAGCTGCTAAGAATTTCGTTTGGGTAAAGTGTAGGGTTGGGGAAGGGAGTCTGGCAGGGATAGTAGGGAATGACAAGGAGAGCCAGGTACCACCAGGCGAATCTGGAAGGCTCTCATGGGGGCGGGGTTTAAGATACAGGTGATAGATAGGGGACTGACTGCGTATGATTTTGCAAAAACTTCTTCTGGCCATGGTGTGAAGAAGGGATTTGCCCCTGGGCACAGAACCAGGTCCACTGAGCGCTTTCTTCCTAAGGTAGTCAGAGGTGCTTAGCAAGGAGAACCACGGGACCCCATTTCCCACAGCGGGTGCAAACAAGACGGTTAATGATGGGCTGGGACAGCAAGCCAAGTTTGCTCCGTGCCGGTGGTTGGGAATTAGCTGTTCCTAGGCTCTCGCTCGAGATGGGTCCTTGCAAGCATTAACAGAACAAAAAAGGAAATAGAGCTTCAGCTATGGGATATGTGAAAAGATCTTGTGAAAGAAAGCAGCCAGAAAATCTCAGGCAGAGAGCGGAGGAAGGAAAAATATGCAGAGTAACAATGGATTATAACAAAAATGTGAACCCTTGTCAGAGAGGATGTGTCTGACTCACTGTTCAATAGGGAACTAGGCAGAGGGGGGCATGCCAGCTGCCGGCTGACAAGAAAGGGACGGGAATTTCAACAATCTGCGTTTAACTCATTTTAATTTGCCTTTTAAGAATAATATGAAGACTCTGACCACAGACAAAGTGGACATTGATGAATCAGTTATCACTATCAGTAGGGATTCACTAGGAAGCTTTGTGATAGTATAGAGTCGAGGCTAAGAAATGTCTTTGACGGTGTTGTCTTGGGAGAAAAAGGGTGTCAGAATTTATTACTGAGGACTGACATTTATGAAACACTTAGAATGTGACAAGCACAGTTCTTACAGCATTGCGTGTCACTCCTTTAATCCTCAGAGCAGCCCAGGAGGTAGGTTGTATTATTAGCATCCCCATTTTACAGATGAAGAAATCGAGACGCAGAGCTTATGTAACTTGCCCAAGGTTACACAGTGAGTGAACTGGCGAGCAAGTCTGGACATCCAGGCGGTCTGGCGGCAGGGTTCCTGTGAGCCATCCAACTGAGCCTTCTCTGAGACGGGTCTAGGTGAGCCAGGTAAGTCAGTTAGGTTAACCAGAAAGGGGTGTGCAGGCTGCTCAGAGCTGTTCACGGGCTGCATATCACCGTTTTGAATGCATTTAGGATAACAGAATTGTAGAAAAGCCACAAAGAAAAAACCAAGAAGCAAGAAATCCCGAAGCAAAACCAAGGACACAGTGCAGCCTTGCTGGAGGCAGGGAGACTGTGCATCCAGTGCGGATGTGTGGGCAGGAGTGCTGGGTGGAGAGGCGGAGGTCATCTGGCAGGAAGAGCGCTCTTCTGGGAGAGCAGGTGTGAGCACAGCAGGGGCCACGGAGCAAGGCGCAGCGCAGGAGCACTGCCGTGCGGTCTCCCGAAGCCCCGTTTCCAGGACTCTACCCTGAATGTGGAAGCCTGACTGTGTGGAACCAGCTCAGCCCTGGCCCAAGGGGAGTCAGGCAGATGTGGTCACAGAGCCATGGAGCTGGAGCTGTGGACGCGAGGAGTCCTCCAGCTTCTTCCTGCTCTACTTCCCAATAGGGTTTGACTACACTTACCCATCTCAGAACAAAAACGTGAGATTTCTCTACTTACCAAGGCTTGGGAG
Organism: Saccopteryx leptura; assembly: GCF_036850995.1. Lineage (NCBI taxonomy): Eukaryota > Metazoa > Chordata > Mammalia > Chiroptera > Emballonuridae > Saccopteryx > Saccopteryx leptura. The sequence goes on from NC_089504.1 coordinate 116,378,056, forward strand.
ATCTCAGAGAAGATGCGCTTTCTTTTTTCTTTCTTTTTTGCTAATCAGCATGTTTTGGAGTGATCTGTGGTTTCCTCCAATGTTTGAGGTGTCTGACCCTCTTGTTTGTTCATGGCACATAGACAGTGAGAACTGGAAAGAACCTTCTGGTTCTGCTAGTCCAACTCCCTTACTTGACAGATATAGACACAGTCCTAGGACGAGAGGTGCTCAACAGGGTCACCAGCTGGTGGGTGGCAAGGACAGAAGTGGACCCAGTTCTCTGAGTCTGGCCCAGCACCCGTGGACGAGCTGGTTGTATTGAAGGGCCTTTGCACCTAAGTGCAGTGACCAGTGAAGTAGCTCGTGACGGTTCCGAGTCAGTGAGTTCCTGAATGAACAGTGTCTCTTTTTATTTGTGTTTTGCTCTGTTTCCGGGTTGGGTTTTCTTTTTCCCCTCTCCTCTCCCCACCCATCATCCCCTGTCTGACATCTCTCACGTTGGCCTCTCTGTCCTCAGATTCCCTGTCCTCTCTCCTGAGTGTTGCTGCTGCTTTCCCTCACTTCCGTGGTTTTGGTTCCTCTCTCCTCCTCCTCTGCCTCACCTTTCTTAGCCCCACACACGCGTGCATGCACACGCGCAGACGCAGGCGTGCGCACACACAGATGTACGCACTGTTGCTGGCTCACATTCTTACTCTCAACTTAGAGACACAGGTGGACTGGGCCCATCCCCTCCCCTCCAGGAAGGCTAACAGCCAGTCCATCTGCTGTGGATCTGCTTGTTATTGGAAATTTTGCCTTATAAAGAAAGCGGGAGGCTAGGATTCTTATACTTTCTCACCCTTCTCTTCAAACACAAGGAAGTAGATGTTTCTCATTTAATGATAAACACATTCATAAAAACTGGGCGGGGAATAGGGAAGCTGTACTGACATCCCCGTTTAGGGGAATCAGTGTAGTGCCTTTTGCAGATGGGTACATCATGAATTTCTGATGACTAAAGTGACGCCCGCTATCATGGCTTCATCACAAGCTCATGCGTCTCCATGGAAATCAGTTTCCCTTCTTTGAATTTTTTTTGCCCATGTCAGATTGTCGAACTTTTGTCAGTAGGAAGACCATGGCTAGAGCCGTCTATCATTAACCTCGGGGCTAAAGTTTGAGTGTGAGGGAAGCTTGGGACCACAGCCCCCCCATGTCAGATCACAGTGGCCAGCTGCTGAGGCCTGCAGTGGGTGTGAGAGGCAGTGACCTTCAGAGCTCCTTGTAAGAATTCATTCTTCCCTAATGGCCCCACAGGTGAATCCCACTAGCGAGGACTTCTCAGTGGTACCGTGGCTTCCAGCCCTGAACATTAGAGGCGACTCCCTGCAACCCCAGGACTGTCCTCGTTCTCTTCGGGTCCCGTCTCAGCTGATCTGCTGTCATTCGCCATCCTCCAGCCCCCCAGGGGGCCTCCTCACACAGGCTCGGTCAGCTTTGCTGTCTCCATCACCTCTCACGGGCTTACCCACCTCTTCCCTTCAACTCTTACCCTTCTGACCCACTGGCCCTTTCTACCTAGAGTGCGACATAAGACTAGCCTCCTGCAGTCCCATTTCCTCCGGGCAGCCTGGCTCCGTGGTCCAGTTTTCTGCCCGTCCCATCTAGTGTGCCTGTGTAGGTCAGGGATGAAGGGGACTTTTATTTGATCTCGGTTTCAGTTAGAGGGCCACCTATCCAGTTTCCCCTGCTGCTGTCCTCCCCCTGACCCCTGGCAACTGTGAGACTGGCCCTTCCTACTTCACAGCAAGACCCCATTTGGAAAACGCACATGGAGCCATTTTGAAAAGCATGGGATCCTAGAGGAAGGAAATACTTTTTAGTCTTTTAGGTCTTTGAGTGAGTGTTTTTATAGTTGGGTTGATGAGTGATGTTCTATATACACCTTCCTCGGGAGACCTAGTTCATAGTTTGTCGTCAAAAGCTATAGAATCAACTCTTTCTTCCAAAAGGGATTGACTCCAAAATACAGACCTATTTCTCTTCTCATTCTAAGTTCCTGAGACAATCGGCCCGCATAGGACTGAATGATTTGGGCATTTTCCCTGGAGCTATGTAAAGACATCATTAATTTCTTGAAGGAGGGGCCAGGAGGTTGTGGAGAAAAGTGACACTTCCTCCTGAATCTCTTAGCCCTTTCTAGACAAAATCTTTCCCAGGGAAGGACAGCCCTCCCAGGGTGCCTCTGGGTGTGAATGCGAGTTGAGGTTGTCACTGTGGCATTTGGAGCCAGGAATGTTAACCATTCTGCTATGCTACATGCGATCCTCACTGTGGAAAAACTGCCCCACCCCAAATGCTAGGATGTCATAACATCACAGAGCGACAGAGGAGTCCCTGTAGAGGCCAGGGTTCCAGACCCTCCTTTGACAAAGGAGAAAACTTTGGCCTAGAAGGGGAAAGTGGTTTACTTAACTTTAGGCCACACAGCTAGCTGGGCAGAGCTGGGACAGAAGCTCAGCCCTCGGGTTCTGAGCCCAGCGTGCCTTCTGCCATGTTTATGCAGCAGAGGACAGGAAGCACTGTGGCCACAGGAGCAGGCCTTGCGGTGTGGACCCCAGGCAGGCCCTGGGTGGCAGGGCTACCTGGAGGCTGACTATGTCTGCGATTATGGAGTTGAGCTAACCCGCGGCGCCCTGGACTCACTGCTGCCCTGGGCTGACTTGCGACTGCTACTCTACTTTCAGGGGGTGGGTTTGGTTGTTCTGTTCAGATTTTCTTCCTCCCTCCAGGAAACATGCCCAAACAACCCCTATGTTCAGGAGTTAAGTTAGCTTAACGAAACATCGCAGCTTCCCTCGGGATAAAGGAAGGGGTTCTCTTGCTGAGGGCCCATGTTGTGTGCTCTTGAGGGAGGATGGAGGACAGGCTCTTGGTGGTTGGGCAGCAAGGGGCTGGACGTCTATTCTTGGTTCTGTTGCTGTGTGATGCTGGGCAGGCCCTTGAGGCGTCTTGTTCTTTTTGCTCCTGTCCCCGGCCTCAGCCTCGAGCACTGCAGTCACTGTCTCTTCCCAGTGAGGCACCAGAGCTGGTGCCCGTGGGGGAGGGGAGCCAGTGTGTCTAGATGCATCAGCCAGTGTGCAGGCAGGAAACACACAGTATTCTCAAGTGAGGCAATTCAGGAGACTTTAATAAACGCAGTGCTTTCTGTGGAGGCGATGAGGACAAGGGTGCCCAGAGCCCCTCTGCCTCCCCCTGTAGACTCCTGTCTCTTCCAGGAGAATCTCAAGGTGGCTGGTTCCTTCTTTTCCTTTCCTAGATTTATTCTCCATGCTTCTCCACCCGTCTGTCACCTTGAGAGGGTAAGGAGTATGCTGCCTGGGCCACCCACTGTGCCTCCCGTGAGCCCTTGCTGGGTCTTGCTGGTTGGCCTGTTCCTCCCCTGGGGCTGCAGCCCCTATCAGGTGGCCCTCTCCACATAGCTGTCCCTCTGGGTTTCGGGGACTCTTCTTCCCCCTCATATTTTTGGAATGAAGGCTACGAGGAAGAGAACCCTGTATTCCCAGGAAGCACAGAGTGTAGCGGGTGAGGCTTCTGCACTCTCCAGGGACTACTGCAAACGGGAAGGCCTGCCGTGAGCAAGAGGGCAGCGGTGAGGTCTCCCAGCTATCCAGGGAGGTGGCAGGGAAGGCTTCACGAGAACGAAGACACTTGACTTGAGTCTTGATTAGTTCCGCTCACAAGGTTGGTACCGAGGCTCTGTCTGGTTGGTTCAGCAGTAGAGCATTGGTCCAGCGTGTGGATGTCCCAGGTTCGATTTCCAGTCAAAGCACACAGGAGAAGTGACCATCTGCTTCTCCACACCACCCTCTCCCCTTACTCTCTCTCTCTCTTCCCCTCCCGCAGCCATGGCTCAAATGGTTCAAGTAAGTTGCCCCGAGCACTGATGATGGCTCCATGGCCTCACCTCAGATGCTTAAATAGCTTGGTTGCCAGGCAATGGAACAGCATTCCCAGATGGGCAGAGCATTGCCCTGTAAGGGGCTTGCTGGGTGGATCCCAGTCAGGGGCATGCAGGAGTCTGTCTCTCTGCTTCCCTTCCTCTCAATAAATAAATAAATAAATAAATAAGGCTGTTACCAAAACCACAAGCAGAGGCACCACTGTGAATGGACCCCAAGAGGCACAGCTCAGAATCCCAAGTTCTTTTTTGAGGTCAAGTAGTAGACACTAAGCTTAAAGTATTTAGTTAAAGACCAAAAAATAGTGTTGGTTCCTGTAACTAAAATGCCCAGGGGCTGCAGGCATGACTGGCCTCAGGGACTGAAATAGACTCGCCAGCCTCCATCTCTCTGTCTGCCCATCTCCACTCTGCTGTCATCAGGGTGAGCTTGATGCCGGGGCAGGCTTCCTCCACTGTGACAGAGGGACAGAAGGAGGGAAGGCAGGTAGCTTCTGCAGCACTAGGCCCCCGTGTTTCTTTCAACTTGTGGCTCTAGAGAAAGACGTGCACTTTTCCCCTAGCCTCTGGATAGCAAGTGTCATGAGAAGTCCACCCTCCCAGCTGGGATGACAGAGAAACTTTGGCAAGGTCTGGGTCAGGCCTATCCTTTGGCAGGTTGCTGGCCCAGAGTCAGCACACCTGGACCACACAGAGAAGGTTCCCACAGGAAATGGGCTTTTATTACCTGAAGAAGGGGGAAAGGCAAAGCATTCTGGGAAGACCAAAACTATAGCTCCTGCAGCCCATTTCATTGCGTATAGTTAGGGAGCAGGGTGTGTATGTAGCAGTGTATGAGCAGGGTTTTTGGGTGTTGGGAGCTAAACAGAGTCCAGGTAATGACAGCTTTCCCTTGGCAGTGGGGGCCCCTGAAGTGTTTTAAACAGAGGAAAGACTGAGTCTGACTTGGATTGTTGTGGCATAATTTGAAAAGCAAAGCTACTCTTCACTGAAAAGAAAACATTTTTTGAAAGCGTATACTACTTCCAAAAGCCAAAAAGAGAAGCAGCCGGGATTACGTGTTATTTAAATCTCCCTGCCGTCGCCCCCTCCCCAAATATCCACTAAGGGCAGAGCAGGCTCTGACGTGCAGATTTTCAGTTTGCATTGGAATGCTTACTTATGCACAACCGGATCCTTTTTATTTGGGGCTGGAGGGCCAGGACTGATGTGCCTGATTGCTGGGCCGGGCTCCAGTTCAGCCGTTTCTATGGAGCTAGAAGATTTTGCAGGCAGATCCTGGCTGGGACACTGACAGGCAGCCTCTCGGCACGGCTGCCTCCAGTTCCCACCATGGGCCCGTGAGTCACACCAGACCCTGTCACACTTACAGCGGGCACTAAGCCACACGCTGTGCTCTCCCCGTAGCAGGCGATCGCTACTGACACTGTCTTAATTGCACAATCGTTTTTCATTTGTCAAGACCCACCTGTCTCCATGCAACATAGAGACTGACAGTCAGGTGGGGGTGGACACTTTTGAGTGCTGAGGGAGCAGAGACTTTTTGCTAAGAGTGACTGTTAGCATATCCATATCAGAGGCTTCTAGAAGAGTGACGGCAGGGACAATGGCTAAGGACTCGGACTCTGGAACTGGGCTGCTTGGATTCCACACCAGGCTGGCTCTGACTGATGGTGGGACTCAGGCAGGTTGCTTTTATCTGTGCAGTATGCAAGAAGAGTCCCTGCTTCATAGGTGGGCGGGCGGAATGGGAGGATGGTCATACAGCACTCGGCACAGTGCCTGGGTCAGTGCTAACTGCCTGTCACCAGTGTCCCAATTTTCTAGCCTTTTCATCAACTTGCTCCCTGTTTGTTACTGGACATGTCCATGTGGCCGGATGTTCTTTTTGGGTGCTGGACGTCAGTGGGTGGTTGGGTTAAGTGGACCGAGCCTGGACAGTGTTGGCAAGAAGCTTTCAGGGTAGCCTTGGTCTCTAGGGGCACGTCCTCCTGGCCTTCTCAGAAAGAACTTCCTTCTCACCACAAATTCCCTGCCATTCTGGAAGAAATAGAGATAATTACAGAGTTGGAAGACACACATGGTTGATTTAGTTTACAGAAATACTTGATGTGCAAATATTTTCTCGGGTTCTTTATTTGTTAAGTCAGGCATGCATTGGAAACCTCAGCATTTTAATGTATCGCCTCTCCTGGGCTCCTGTGCATTGAAAACGAATGCTTATTTATCCAACACTGGGTTTTCAGGATTGTTGTGTTTTTTGGTTTTTTTTGTTTTTTTATTCTAGTGTTGTGACTTTAGGGAGCTTATAAATGATCTGTCTCTCCTAGTTTAGACCAGTTAAAAACTAAGACTTCAGAGTTGGAAAGCTGGGGTCACACAATGAGCATGTTTAGTGAGTAAGCGGAACCGGAGGGTAAGGCTTGACTTGTGGTCACGATGGGGCTCCCTGATAGTTTCACCCCTGAACTGAATGTATCAGTGTGATCCCAGGCAGAGAGGGACACACCCAGCCTCTCCACAGGGTCAGGTCTCTCCCCCCACAGAGAAGGAAGAAGGGGAGAGGCACACAAACTCCCATCTCACGTCAGAGCTTCCAAAACCAAGCCCACCCCTTCTCTGCGTCCCCACCTTCGGTAAGTGGCACAGCTGAGCACTTAGTTACTCAGGCCGAAGCCATTGGTTCTCCCAGACTCCTCTTTTCCCATCTCACCATATACCTAATTCAACAAGAGGTTATACTGCATTTATCCGAATAAAATATATCTCACTTCCAACCACACCTCAGCTCTCCTGCCCCCATCACCTGATCCGAGCCACCCTCATTTTTTGCTTGCTTGGTTGGACAACCTGGATATCTTCCCAACTGCTCTCTGTGTGTTGCCTCTCATAACAGCATCAGAGTGATGGTTTAAAACAATAAGGCAGATTGGTTACTTTTCTTGTCCACACTCCTAGTTTCCCATCAGAAGCAAAATCTCTAAGCCCTTTGCTTTTGCTTCTGAGTCTCTTTGTGACAGCCTACTGCCCTGACCTTACCTTCTCCCACTGCTCCCTGCTCACACTGCTCTAGCCACTGTGCCTTTCCTTGGGTTACTTGAGCACTCTAAGCTCACTCCTGCCTCAGGGCCTTTGCACATCTTACTTCCTCACAATACATCCTCCCCCCTAATCTTTGCTCATCATTTTATTCAGGTCACTGCTCAGTCATTGCCCTACTGCTCAGAGAGGCCTCCCTTGACCAGTCTTTCTAAAATAGCTATCCCCTCTCTCTGTTACTCTCTTGGCCTTTATCTTTTTAAAATTCACTTATCACTGCTTGACATTATAGTATGCATTTTTAATAAATGCTTGTTTAGAACATTGTTTTATTTATTGCTGTTTCCCTGGTGCCTAGCATAGGGTCTGACCTAGGGTCAGAGCTCAGTAGATGGGCAGTGATTATATCAGCCTTGCAGCAAAGCCAGTCTGAAAGAGAAAAAACCCCGAAGGGGCAGAATCACACTGCTCAGGGCCTTCTCTCAGGCTCTCTCAGCACTGAGACCACTCCTCTCTGTGGGGCCAAGGCAGGAGGGGCCCCTCGTCCAGGGTTTTCAGAGAGGCATTGTGAGTATTGCTTCTGGCCCGTTGTACAGATGAGAAAAGCCCCAATCCCAGCTCGAGTCTCTATGCTGTTAATCTCTGAGTTCTGTTGCCTTTTGGCTCCTGTATTTATCATAGCTTTTCTCTTCTAATCTCCATCCCAATCCTATGGTGCACATTTTACAGTTCAGAAGCAGATGAGAAAGGTGTTCGGGGTTTAAGTGACTTCCTCAGGATCACACAGCCCGAAGCAGCAGAGCGGAGTTGGGATCAAGGGGGCTTGACTTACAGCCTTGGTGCTCCGCCCCTTCGCCTCATCTACTGCCACTCCTTGGGGAGCAGAGGCCACCAACAGTGCTGTGGTGCTCGGTGCTGTTGTGAGGACCAGTGAGATGGACGCACGTTAGTGTTGTGTGACCCTGTTGGCACTTACTGGGCACCTGCTACAGGCCAGCTCCATTCTAGTTCCTGAGGATGTCGGATTGAAGGGTACAGAGTCAGTGCCCTAGAGAAAGTCAGTCCAGTAGGGGAAACGAGTGAAATCCAGCAATTATTACAGTGTGGCACCTACTGCAAGGTGGAGAGCCCAGGAGGCTATGGCACGTGGGACAGACACTTAATTTGGACTTGCGAGGTTAAGGAAGCTTCCAGAAAAGAGGACCTACCTGGAGACTGGGAAGATGGGTGGACATCAGCCAGTGGGAGGGGAGAAGGGCAAGTGTACCCAATCTGTTCTGAGAGTCACATGCATTGACTATATTTGGACTAGATTGTTGAGTAAAGGAGTGGGAACAGGTGAGACTAGAAAGAACGACCTATCTTGAAGGGCCCTGAGTGACAAGTGAGACAGCTGAGACCATGTCGTGCAGGCACCGGGAGGTCTGAACTGACTTGAAGAAAGCAGGCGATGTGATTGGATGTGCCTGTGAAACTGATCACTCCAGTTTTACTGAGAGGGAGCCAGAAAGGAGGAAAGACAGCCACCCCCCAGTTATGGGACCACTGCAGTAAGTGAGGGCTGAACTAAGATGGCAGCGGTGAGGATGAAGAGGACAGGAGAAATTCAATGTACACTTGACCACTTCCAGGCAGGAGGCACTAGTCACAGTCTAAAGAAAATATGGACACAGGCATGAGATAAGCCATGTGTCTTCACTAGAGCATGAGGCAAGCCCATCACAGGTGCTTCAAAGCTGCAATGACTTCACCTCCCCCCTGAGCTGGCTCTCCAAGGAGGAGCTGGCCAGCTGCAGCCAAGCAGGCTGTTGCTGCAATGCTGTAGCCTCCCGCTGCAGCGGAACTGGTCTGCAGCTGTGGGCCTTCCCTCCCCAGTCTCACCCATGACTCAGCAGAATGCAGGAGTGCTGGTTCTCTCTGCAGACCTGCACCCTGGCCTTTCCCGTGCAAGCTCTCTGACCCATTGGGACCAAGCGTGACTCCTCCACATTCCTTTGAGGTTTCTGCTGATACTTTGAGGAATCTCAGGAAACGTGGGCTTCTGAACCCAAATAGGTGGGAGAACCTGCAGGACTCTCAAATTGCAGCAAGGTTTCAGATTTCCCGCCTGGCTGCAGCGGACCCTCTGGGGAGGGCCCGAACTGCACACGCTGTTTGAACTGTCCACTAACAAGGTTGCACGGATGCATCAAGCAGTGATAACAAACCCTTAGAAATGCAGGTCTTAAGTGTTCACAGGTGTGACAAGCTGCTGTTTGTTTTGCCTAATTGAATTGAACCACCCCCAAACTTTCCATTTTTTAGAACTGTAGTATAAAATATCATAATCTAGACTAAAACAACCAAAAAAATGTGGCTGTTTACTTCCTCAACTGTGTAAGTGAACTTTCTCCAAGCTACTGTTGTAAAGCATCCGCTGGGAAAGCAGTGAGGGCCCGTGGACAATGCTCCTCCTCCACCCCACTCTGGACAGCTACAGGGGGGCCCCTTTCCTCTGTATCCTACTATGTCTTCACTGTCTAAGGGAAAGCTAATATGTAAATATATATTGTTACTCATTTCTTTGAGAGAAAAAGCTCATTCTACAAAAGCAAGCTTGATGTATAAAACTTTTTTTTTTTTAAAGAGACAGAGTCAGAGAGAGGCACAGACAGACAGGAAGGGAGAGACATGAGAAGCCTCAATTCTTCATTGCAGCACCTTAGTTCTTCACTGATTGCTTTCTCATATGTGCCTTGACTAGGGGGCTACAGCAGAGTGGGTGACGCCTTACTCAAGCCAGTGACCTTGGGCTTAAGCCAGTGACCTTTGGGCTCAAGCCAGCGACCCTGGGGTCATGTCTATGGTCCCATGCTCAAGCCAGCGACCCCACACTCAAGCTGGATGAGCCTGCACTCAAGCCAGCAACCTCGGGGTTTTGAACCTTGGTCCTCAGAGTCCCAGTTTAATGCTCTATCCACTGTGCCACCACCTGTTTAGGCTGATGTGTAATACTTTTGGCAGATAATATATGCATGGTAGTCAGAGATCTGCAGTTTTAAGTCTTGGCTCTTTTGATTGAGGCTCTACCAGCTACTTAATCTCTGAAACCTCAGTTATTCACCTATAGTCAGGAACTGTGAGCTTCCCTGCTCAAAATATTGTAAAGATGGAATAAAATAATTTGCATAAAACTATCCTCTCTGGTACATAAAGGCATTAATGTAATTAATAACAATGAGTACAATAGTGATAATAGTCATAATGATAACAAAATATGATAAAACCTTCAAAACATTTTACTTTGGGGTTAAGACGTATGCAATTAGTTTCATTTTAGAACTTGGAAAATCAAGGCTTCTGTTCACAAGTCAGAGATGACTGTTAGAATGGGAAATGGGACCCAAATATCCTGAAAAGGAGTACTTCCCCTTCCGGCTCCACCTGCCCCCCAGTCCTGGGCTCATGCACACTGCCAGGGTGTTGAGGGGAGGGCTGTGGATCTGTCTCCGGTCAGGAGAGGCAGAGGACATGGCCACTCTCTACACTGTAATCTGAGAAGAACTCGAATGAATCAAGCAGGTATTGATTTCTCCAATGAGATATGTGCTATCTATTTAGAATCAACATGAAACCAGACAAGGTGTGTGTCCTCTCCTCACGGGACTCTTGAGCCCGTCCTGGGCTGAACAGCGTTCCGAGGAACCTTAATCGGCCCCTCTGACCTGTGACCCTGCTGCCTCCTGCTGCCACGGTCCTCTGAGGGCACAGTTTCCATCACCTCACTATCGTCAGCGACTCCCTCTTCAGCTAGCCAGTGCCTACCTGATTCCCTCTGATTGAGTCCATGTCCAGTGTCCTTTCCAGGACCCCATGCTGCCTGGTGCTGTAGAAACATGTCCTTGCTCAAGATCACAAGTGGCGAAGGTCCTAGTTTATTGCGCCCACCCTCAGTATGCCGTTCAACTTCCACCTTTCCTTTTTTTTAGAGCCACTTCTCTGAAAGGGTCTGCTGTCTTTTACACTGGGCCCCAGTTTAAAGATTTCTTTACAGAATCTCCAGAAGTCTATCACCCTGTCTATATGTGGTTCCACCTGCAGCGACTTGCAGATGGAAGCCTATGGGTGGAAAACAGTCCACCCAGTTTTCTGTAACTGACTCTTCCGTTTTGTGACCCAGGAATACCAACCCGATCCCTTTGTGCTACATGTCACAACCATTGTTCCCTGCAGGGTTCTCGTCAGAGAGCAGAGCTGTGGCTGTCAAATTCCATTTGAAACTTCTGGGGCTGTGAGATGTTCAGTAGGAACCTCCATAACCATCCCTTCTCTAAAAAGAATCATCTCCATCTTTCCACTCATCTTTGTGGAAACCACTTTACAAACTCTTGCTCATTTTCTTTCTCTTCTCAGACACTGAGTGAGTGGCCTCCTCAGACACATTTTTAGAGCATCATGGCCACAGGAAGCTCTCTGATATAGATCCTTAATTTTTGTATTTTAATGTGTTTGATACTCAGGAAGGGAGCTGGTTAAAAAGCAGATTACAGGCACCTGCCCTCGAGACGGACTCGGGAGGGAGTCCGGGAACTGAGGCCAGCAGGCTGCGTGCTGGGTTCGCTCCCTTGGATTCTGGCGCAGGGATGGCTTGGAAACTGGCACAGGGATGGCTTGAAATCTGAGCAGTGATTTTATTGCCTGCAGAGGAAGGCATGAGTTCTGCCACATAGCAGGACACAATAAATTCCTCTTGGATAAGTGAGTACATTGTTCACTGCAGAGTGGACTGATGGAAGAGATTTTTTTTAAGTGCCTTTTCCATTCCTACCACAAACAGAAGAGATTAGTTTTTACCTGCTTCTGAAAAGACAGTGGGAAAAGGGGTTTTCCTGAAGGTCCACTGTTGGGGAAACTGAGGTTTGTTTATCCACAGCTTAAGTTCTATGAAGAATGGTGCATCACATGGTCTCAGCTTCCACAAAACAGTAGGCTAGCAACTCACTTCAAAATGAAGTACTGAGAGGCATAGAAACGAACTGCCATCCTCAAGAATTTTGTCACACATATTGGAAATTCAGTGGCAATATTGTTATAGCATTTCAGAAAAAGAGGTGGTCACATTCAGCTGGGGAGGCTTGGAAGACTTTGCAGAAATGGGAGGTATGAGCTGAGACTTATGGGATGAGTCTAATTTGAGTAGATGGGGAAGGGGCGTGTGCTCCAGATTATGGTATATGGTGGACTGAAGTATGTGAGTGAGAAAGGAACTGATCTAATGATAGTGAGTCAACTGGCATGGGTAGAACTGAGGAGGCTAGGGAGAGGGGAAAATAGTTAATATGGACAAGTTACATACACACATACATAATTTTCACAACAATTCTACCTGAAAGGTAGCAATGTTGCCACTGTATGTGAAAAAAGTTCAGAAAGGTAAATTAAATAGTTCAGACCATACAGCTAGCACAAGACAGACCTGGGGTTTGAACCCAGCTCATGTGAATGCCTAGCCTAATGCCAGGGGGCTCACTTCCCCAATAAAACTGCTCCAGAGCCCTGGATGTCGAACTTAGGGTTTTGTGTCTAACCTCCAGATAATCGGTGCTTTGCAAAGAAGAGTCTAGACCGCCTCTCCGCTCGTCCAGTATAAAACTACAGCCACAAAATTTGGCCCGTCAGACCCTGTTGGCTGCTTGTGATATGAGGAGTATTGTGAGAAAACAGGGGAAGAGTCTTACAGATTCCTTCTCAACAGCAGTTCTCTAATTAATATTGTCACCACGCAGCCCAGTTATCTTGTCAAGAGCAGGTGAGTGTCAGTAGTGTGTGCTTGGGCGGCTTGGCCATGTGAACAAAGTCTGCATCTCCAGCTGACGTCTGAATTCCAGGCCTCAGAAAAGCCAGGGTAGGAATGATTAAACTTCCTGCTTGTGAGTAGCAAAAGAAATTCCTTGGTCCTGTGTGGCAAGAAGAGCCATTGTTACTGTTTTTTCAGAAAATTAAATTTAACAGGGTGACATTGATAACAAGAGGGCATAGATTTCAGGTAAATATCTCCACATCATTTTAACAGTCAATTATGTTGTATACTCATCACCCAAAGTCAAATCTATTTCCGTCATCTTATATTTGTGACTCTTTACACCCTTTCCCCATCCCCCTCTCTCTCTCCCATATCCCCCTCCTGGGAACCACTGCACTCTTATCTATGTCCATGAGTCTCAGTTTTGTATCCCACCTTTGTGTGAAATCATACAGTTTTTAGCTTTTTCTGATTTACTTATTTCACTCAGTATAATGTTATCAAGGTCCATCCATGTTGTCATAAATGTCATTATGTCATCATTTCTTATGGCTGAGTAGTATTCCATTGTATATATGTACCACATCTTCTTTATCCAATCCTCTATTGAAGGACATTTTGGTTGTTTCCATGTCTTGGCCACTGTGAACAATGCTGCGATGAACATGGGGGGTGCATTTGTCTTCACGTACCAATGTTTTTGAGTTTTGGGGGTATATACCCAATAGAGGGATTGCTGGGTCATGTAGTAGTGCTATTAATTTTTTGAGGAACCACCGTACTTTCTTCCGTAATGGTTGTACTAACTTACAGTTCCACCAGCAGTGAATGAGGGTTCCTTTTTTCCACAGCTTCTCTAATACTTATTACCTGTCTTGTTGGTAATAGCCAATGTAACAGGTGTGAGGTGGTATCTCATTATACCTTTGCATTTCTCAAATAGCTAGTGATGATGAGCATCTTTTAATATATCTGTTAGCCATTTGTGTGTCCTCTTGGGAAAAGTGTCTGTTCAGTACCTCTCCCCATTTTATAATTGGATTGCTTGATTGTTTGTTGCTGAGCTTTGTGAGTTCTTTATATATTTTGGATATTAACCCCTTTTGGAACTGTTATTTGCAAATATCATCTCCCATTTAGTTGGCTGCCTATTTGTTTTGTTGTCAGTTTCTTTTGCTGTGCAGAAACTTTTTAGTTTCATGTACTCCTATTCATTTATTTTTGCCTTTACTTACCTTGCCTTTGGAATCAAATTCATAAATTGTTCTCTACAGCCAAGGTCTATGAGATTAGTGCCTTTGTTTTCTTCTATGTAATTTATTGTTTCAGATCTTATTTTTAGGTCTTTGATCCATTTTGAATTAATTTTTGTGCAGGTGTATAAACTGTAGTCAAGTTTCATTCTTTTGCATGTGGCTTTCCAGTTTTCCCAGCACCATTTATTCAAGAGGCTTTCTTTTCTCCATTGTGTTTTGGCTCCTTCGTCAAAGATGATTTGCCCATATCTGTGTGCTTTTATTTATGAGCTCTCAATTCTATTCCATTTAAATTTTAATTTCAAAGCCTTATGGTCAGAGAATATTCTTGATATAATTTCAATCTTCCTGAATTTGTTGATGTTAGTTCTGTGGCCCAACATATGGTCTGTTCTTGAGAATGTCCCATGTACACTGGAGAAAAATGTATACTCTGAAGTTCTGGGCTGAAATGTCCTGTAAATGTGTATTATGTCCATTTGGTCTAGTGTGTTGTTTAAGGCCAATATTTTATTGATTTTCTGTTTGGATGATCTACTAGACTTCCAGTGGTGTGTTGAGATCTTCAAGTATGATTGTGTTTTTGTTTGTTTTTATTTTTAGATCAGTTAGCAGATGTCTTATATATTTTGGTGTTCCCTGGTTTGGTGTATATATATTAAGAAGTGTTATGTCTTCTTGATACAATGTCCCCTTTATCATTATAAAATGACCATCTTTGTCTCTGGTTACCTTTGTTGTCTTGAAGTCAGCATTGTCAGATATGAGTATGGCTACACATGCTTTTCTTTGGGTATTATAAATATTTGCTTGGAGAATCATTTTTCAACCTTTTATTTTGAGTCTACTTTTGTCCTTGCCACTTAGATGTGTCTCTTGAAGGCAGCATACAATTGGGTTTTGCTTTTTGATTCAATCTGCTACTCTGTGTCTCTTTATTGGTGAGTTCAATCCATTTACATTTAGGGTAATTATTGACACTTGAGAATTTCTTGTAGCCATTTTATATATTGCTTTCGGATAGCTCTGTTTCTCATTTGGTTCTTCTCTTTTTTTTTCTGTCAGTTGTTTTTTGTTTGATGGTATTCCATACATCTTTCTCCTGTTTCTTTATTTTTTTTTAAGCTTCATGCTTCAGTAGTAGCATTTTTGTGGATGGTTACCATTAAGTTATTAAAAGAAAAATTGTCAGTTTACAAGAGTCCATTATCTTAAGAGTGCTTCTCTACTCCATCCTCCTTTGCTACTGCTGATCTTTATCATCCCCCCTTTTATGTTATTGTTGTCACAGATTATCCTTGTTTTTACTGCGATCTTCTTGGAGCTTTTACTTGTAGTTTTGTTTTGTTTTGTTCTATGTATCTGGTCGGATAATCCTTTAGTATTTCCAGCAGTGAGGGTTTTCTGGTGATAAATTCCTTCAGCTTCTCTATGTCTGTACAAGTTTTATTTCTCCTTCATATTTGAAGGATATCTTTGATGGATATAGTATTCTTGGCTGTTAATTCCTCTTTTTCAGTACTTTAAATGTTTGGGTCTACTCTGTTCTGGCTTGTAAAATTTCTGCTGATGAAAAGTCTGATGATAACCTAATGGGCTTTTCTTTTTATGTTATATTCTTCTTTTCCTTAGCTGCCTTGAGGATGCTTTCTTTGTTGTTGATTTGTGACAATTTCACTATGATGTGTCTTGGAGTAGGTTTATTTTGGTTGATATAACTCAGTGTTCTGTTTGCTTCTTGGATTTCAGGCTCTAACCCTTTCCACAGGCTTAAGAAGTTCTCATCAAGTATTTGAATAGGCTCTTCATTCCCTTTTTCCTCTCTTCTCCTTATGATATACCCATTATTCTTACATTGCTCTTTCTGATGGAGTCAGACAGTTCTTGTAGAGTCTCTCATTTTTTTTAAATTTGTGAGTCCCTCTCTTCTTCTCTCTGTTGTATCTCTAGTTGCCTGTCTTTAATGTCACCAATTATCTTCTCTATCTGGCCTGTTCTATTAGCTAAACTTGCTACCTCATTTCTCAGCTCATGTATTGAGTTCTTCATCTCTGTTTGGTTCTTTTTAAAAGTTTCAACCTCTTTGGTGAAGTACTCTTTTTGTTCATTAATTTGATTTTTGAGCTCATTAAGTTGCTTATCAGTGTTTTCTTGCATCTCGAGTATTTTTAGAACTTTAATTTTTAATTCTCTGTCATTTAACTCCAAGATTTCCATGTAATTGAGATTTTTTTCCCCTCTGGAGATTTTTCATTATCTATCTGAACTCCATCTCTGTTTTGTGTATCCATGATATTTGATTTCTTCTTCCTTGATGGTATTTGAGAGTGATATTGTTAAGAACTCTATCAAGAGGCAACTAAATAATGAAAAATAAAAATTAAACTTTTAAAAATAATAAGTAGGAAAGAAAAACAAGAGAAAACAGAGATCAGGAACAAAAACACAAAAAAAGGGAAAGAAAATGAAATAAAAAACAAAAAAATCCACAAAAAATAAGAGTAAAAAAATATATAGAAATGTGAATAAAATTGAAATTCATATGAGAAAAAAAGAAAAGGTAAGAAAGAAAAAAGGAGTAAAAGAAAAACTGTCAAAAATAAAACACAAAAAAGAATAAAAAAATATAAAAATTAGGGATAATGAAATCCAAATGGAAAAAGGAGAAAAAAGAAAAGGAAAGAAGAAAAAAATGAGGAAAAGAAAAAATATTTGTTTTTTAGTTTTGAGAGGTTACTTTTTTCTTTTTCCAGTAGGTGTCACTGTACTACAAGTTTTGGCTCTGGGAAATTCTTAAGCAGAACTCTGCTGAGAGGTTGCTGTCATAATTACGTAGGCAGGGCTGCAGTCACATTGGTGGGTGGGAAGTTTGTGAGGGCTTTACAGTTTCAACTTTATGGTACTGCAGCTCTATGGCTTTACAGCTTTGTGGGTTTACGGCTCTAGCAATGGCAGTTTCAAGTCCCCAGGTGCTCCTCCCCATCTCTCAACAGACCAGAGTATCAGATGCAGAGCACTTCAGCCTCTCAGGGGAGAGAGTGGCCACAGAGAATCAGCTGTGGGGGGTCTGCCACTGCCACTCTTTGTACTGCGAGGGTAGGGAGGTGAGATCTGGGAGGCTGAGAGGCCTCACTTTGGTCTTCTCCAACACTGCACAGAGCATGGGCCACAGTTAGAGCACAGGCTGTGCACTGTGGGCTAAACATACTTGAGTGCTGTGTGAGCTGAACTCTGTGGGCCAAGTGAGCACCAAGCAAGTGAGTGAGCACTGCAGGCATGCACATGCCAAACACTGGCCAATTGCAAGCCGAGCATTGTGGGCAGACCACAAAAACCTGGGCAGTGACCCTGTGTTTGGTTGCGCCCACCTCAGTTCAGGTCCTTCCCCTGTGCCCCTCAATTTCTCCGCTTTTCCTGGCTCAAAACAAAACCCAAGCCAGTGGAGCCTTCCTCCCTCAGTCCAGGGAAAAAAAAGAAAGAAAAAGAAAAACCCAATCCTCTGGCTTCTCTCCTTTCCAGAGTCCACCACAAAAGCGTTTTATTTTCTGCCCCATTTCAGTCCCTTCAGTGTGCAGATCTTTCAGGCGCAGCTGCAAGCCTGGCTGGGATTCCTTCTTTGCCTTATAGTTGCTCAATTTGTTGAAATTTTAAGGGGAGAGACCAGGAGTATCTCTCATGCTGCCATTTCTCTGACATCACGCCATGGTTATTGCTTTTCATCCAGAATTTTGTTACTGCTCCCCTGCATAAAGAATATAATGTGGTGAGGACACATTTCCTTTCATAAATGAATTTGGTGAAACAGTTCCCAGACAGGGTACATATGACAAGGATGGCTTGAAGGTGATTATCTGGTTTCTTAATATAAAGTATTCCTTCTCTATAAAGATGAGATACCAATTTAGAAAGGATTTTTTTTTTTTTTTTTAGTGTTTTTCAAGTTTCCAAAGTATTTTTCCATGCCATTTAATTCTCATGAGAGTCCGGGAGGTCTCTGGAATCAGGTCTATTTTGCAGATGAGGAAACTGTGTCTCAGAGACATTGAATATCTTGACTAAAAGTTAAGTAAGTATTAGTGAGTATCAGTGAGACCTCTAGAACCCACATTATATGTCTTTATACATGTTCACCCATTTGTTTATCCATTCATGTTTTTATTTGTTCATCCATTCAACATTTATTAAACATCTACTATGTTTCTAGCATTGAGTTAGTTGTGGGAATCTGAAGATAAAAATGTGAAATATTTTGAGTCCTTGAAGAGAGGGCTAATAGAAGAAAAAGCAAGTCAATAATTGGTTTGTTTTTTGGAACTTTAATTGGTGTTATTTCCACACATGTTTAAATACAAGTAAACAATATTAGGAGTCTGTGAGTCTTCTGGTCAATACTCTAGCCCCTAAAAATATTTTTATCCTCATTCACCTGCATACTTTTGGGGATTCTGTTACCTTCCCTGGGTCAATACTTGCCTCTGTTCAATATTAATTACCTCTTGAATGCATGCATTTCCTTTCTCTTGGTTTCTAAAGAGAAGATGTTTAAGTGCATTTGTGTATTGAATCAACATCAGATCACTTCTCCACCTGAGTCACCTCCACTAAAGTTGTCCCTCACTTTCTTTTTCTTAACCTTCTTGGCAAAAAATGGTTTAACTTTATGGAATAAAACCTGTTTCTTCCTCCTGTTCCCCTTCTTGCTGTCCAAGGTGGGTGCTGTCTGGGATTGCAGGGTGGCTAAGTAATTGGTTTGGTTAAGCAGGGTCATGATTTTTATTACTGAAGTCTTGGACTGCTCTGAAGGCAAAATTGAAAAGGTACACTGATCTCCTAAAGAGGTTTACTTTAGTATATGGACAGCTGAATCAGCCCCTTATCCTCCGTGGTTATGCCAAAGTAGATAGTAGGTGTCCATTTGGGGACAATATCATTCATTCTGCAAAGACTTTTCCCCTTCAGGAAAGGTTACCTCTAAAGTTATTGGAGTTTACTAGGTATCAAGAATTTATGTGCATTTTAAGCTGTGTGAAGGGAAGCTGGCCTGGGAAAGCGAAGTTTATTACAACCTTTTGGAAGTATTGGGCCATAGCTGAATCCCACAAAGCAGTTTTCAATGCTAAAGAAATGAAAGCTTAGATGTGGGCTATGCTCCTCCAAGGGATTCTGGAAGAGTGTTATATTGGAACAAAGTATGTAAGCCCTCTACCTTTCTGATTCCCCATCTGTAAAAGGAGACATGGTCTCTAAATACTCATATATCTTCAGAGACCAGGGGGTAATGTCTCGGGAAGAAGCAGGCCAGGTGTAGGCCAGCAGGGCGTGAAGAGGACTGGAAGGTGCCGTGCCTGCATACAAGCTCTTAAGTTAGCATTTTTCAAGCCACCAATTTGCAACCTTTGTTCTAAAGTCTTTGAGCTTTTTCTTGAAAGGAAGGTATATATAAGTCTAAGTTGTTATTACCTTCAATCACTTAGGCAATAGCATTATTTAAATGCCACCAATGGGACAATGAATCCCATACCATATGCTGAAGAAGAATACAAGATATTTTACCATGGAATCCTGATTTTTGAGGATTTAAATATTTGGTCTAATTGTATAGACAGTTGTTCATTCACCCATTCATCTATCCATTTATTCATTTACTCATTTATTTTTTCATTCAAGAAATATTAATCAAACATCTATATTGGTGATCAAAAACACAGGATCTCTGCCTTCATGGGAGCTACATTCATTAAACTCAAGTGACCCTTGTGAAAAGTCCCAAGGGACACAGTGAAGGCTAAGATGTGGGCTTTGCCTTCCAGTCGTTCATGTGCTGGTGGAAGAGACGGAGACTCATATGACCCCCATTCCCAGCATGAGATGGAAGTCGATGGAGTGAAGACATCAACCAAGTTCTGTGGCATCAGAGAGGATGGGGGATTACTAGGAAGGATCAAGATGGACTTTCTAGATGAGGTGATGTTTTAACAGCCCGCTTTTTGATAGGTAATGCAGTTCAAAGTAGGTGGATTGGGGGAGGGGGTTCAGGGAAGAAAACTGTGGAGGGAACCAGAGGTGGAAGGGGCAGGGAGGAGGTTATAGCAGTGAGACTGGAGACTTGAGTGATGCCTTCTGGGACGTAGGGCTGGGGAGATGGGGCAGGTCGTAGACAGTTTCACACATGTTAAGGAGTTTGGGTTCTAGTCCCTTGTCATTGAAGAATGGTGGAAGGTGTGGGCGTGATCAGGCTCCGGCAGCAGCTCCCCCTCTCCCAGCTGACAGGACCCCTCCACTCCACCCCCCTTTTCTCTCCTGCCTCAAGAAACAAGTGTCCCTACTTCTTACCCACACAACCTGTGGTCACCTTCCCATGGGAACTCCGAAACTTCTCTGTTTAGGATTCTTTCCTTCTCTCTTTTTTTTTTCTTTTCTGTATTTTCCTGAAGCCGGAAACGGGGAGAGACAGACAGACAGACTCCTGCATGCGCCCGACGGGGATTCACCCAGCATGCCCACCAGGGGGCGACGCTCTGCCCACCAGGGGGCGATGCTCTGCCCCTCCGGGGCGTCGCTCTGTTGCGACCAGAGCCACTCTGGCGCCTGGGGCAGAGGCCAAGGAGCCATCCCCAGTGCCCGGGCCATCTTTGCTCCAATGGAGCCTCGGCTGCGGGAGGGGAAGAGAGAGACAGAGAGGAAGGAGAGGGGGAGGGGTGGAGAAGCAGATGGGCGCTTCTCCTGTGTGCCCTGGCCGGGAATCGAACCCGGGACTTCTGCACACCAGGCCGACGCTCTACCACTGACCCAACCGGCCAGGGCCGTTTAGGATTCTTTTATCACATTTCTTCATCCATTCTCTCTCACCTGAATTTCTAAATTTCCCTACATGGTAGACCCTTCTCCTCTTCCTATCAACACACTCAGTTCCCCCTCCTAAAGTCAAAACAGAAAGTCTTCTCCTAGCCAAGCACATAGTAGGTACTCAATGATCACAATTATACCGAGGATTACTCTTCTTTCAAGCTATTGCTTTATCTCTATTTTCCTTTACTTTTTTTACCATGTAATCTTTGGTCTAGTCATTGCTCTCTGCTTCCGCTTTGTCCCCAATCATCAATTCTTAACCTCTTGCAGTCTGGCAGGGGCCTCACACCCCACCTTCACACCCACCTGGGATCTGTGCTTTCCTCCCACTGCCACCTGCTGTGACCTATTCTCAGCAGTTGTTTGACCAGCTTTTTGGATCTCTGAATGAGCTTTCCTGAGCTCCCAGAGTGGCATGTGTTAGTTGCCCCTTACATGTGCCCAGAGCCCCTGTGGGCACCTCAGTCTCACTCTTCCTACTGCATTTGGCTGCAGTGGTCTGTGTGGCTGTCGTTTGTTCCTCAAAGACCAGGACCACCCTTCACTCATGTGGGGCCCCCGGTGAATAAACAATACTTAGGGCTGTTCAGTACGGTGCCCACTAGTCACATGTGGCTACTGAACACTTGACGTGTGGCTGGAAGTGCAAAATAGGCATGAATTTTAAAGATTTAATCCAAAAAAGAAAAGTAGCTTACTAATAATTTTATATTGGATACATGTCAGAGTGACTATATTTGGGATATCCTGGGTTAACTAAAAGTATATTATTGAACTTATTTTACTTGTTTCTTGTGAATTTTTTTAGGTGACTATTAAAACGTTTTGAATTCTGTTGTGGCTTCTGTTATATTTCTGTGAGACAGTGCTGGCTTAGAACAAGGTGGGGAGGAACAGGCCCTCAAATCATAGTGATCTAACAGAATTGAATTGAGTTGGATGGTGCCCTTTCTTTTGAACCTCCTTCCCTAATTTTGGGGGTGAGCCCCCCCCTGGTCCTCCTCCCAGCCCTGTGGCCTCTCGTTCTCTGGCTCTGTCATCTCCCCTCTCTGAGTTCTGGTCACCCCCAGATCTGAGCTTTATTCAGCCCCGTGCACCCAGCATGTGGAAGCTGACCTAAAAGGATAAATACACACAAAGCCATGTTGAATTTTTATAAAGCAAATGAATGAAATTAAAAGCCAAGGAAGCCTCTAGGCAGTGGCAAGCGTTCGTCACTGCAGTCTGACGGGTGACCTTGCACAGAGGCTTTGGAGGCGAGCGCAGGGCTGGCCAGCTGGCAACCCCAGCCTTCCACCCACTTACATAAAGACTGCTGTGAAATGCAGAGCAGGACTGAAAACTGAGAGACCTTGAAATGGAGAAGCGTTTGCTTTAGTAACCAAGGGCGTCATCTCTCCAGGTGGGACCAGCAAGGCTGCAGGGCTGGGCTGGGTACACCTGGTAGGCCTGGCAGGTGCACTTCCTGCCTGAGCGCTGTCTCCACATTGAGCAGTGGTCAGATTTTTTTTTTTTTTCTGAAGCTAGAAACAGGGAGAGACAGTCAGACAGACTCCCGCATGCGCCCGACCGGGATCCACCCGGCACGCCCACCAGGGGGCGACGCTCAGCCCACCAGGGGGCGATGCTCTGCCCCTCTGGGGCGTCGCTCTGCCACGACCAGAGCCACTCTAGCGCCTAGGGCAGAGGCCAAGGAGCCATCCCCAGCGCCCGGGCCATCTTTGCTCCAATGGAGCCTTGGCTGCGGGAGGGGAAGAGAGAGACAGAGAGGAAGGAGAGAGGGAGGGATGGAGAAGAAGATGGGCGCTTCTCCTGTGTGCCCTGGCCGGGAATCGAACCCGGGACTCCTGCACGCCAGGCCGATGCTCTACCACTAAGCCAACCGGCCAGGGCCGAGCAGTGGTCAGATTTAAGAAACTTAGATTCTCTTATTGTTGCCTCATCTTGTCTTGGAACCTTAAGACTTCTGACCCCTGACTTCCAGTCCCGATTTCTTGGAACTTGGGAAGATGGATGATAACATAATGAAAAGGATGCTGAGTTGCTCTAGGTCAGTGTAAGGTCCCAGGTGGAGTTTTATTATCAAGCAAGCTTAAAAGCAAGCTTAAAAGACTTAACCCGCTTGGGGTAACCTCCCACCCAGCTCTATTTGCCCCAAAGACACAGCTTAGATGACAAAAAAATGTTAATAACTATCACTTGTTGGGTCCACCCCTTGCTAGCCAGACATACCTGTGAGCTGGACGTTAACCTCAGTGTCATGCGGGTGAGAATGCTGACTCTGGAAAGGCCCCGTGGTAAGAAGCAAAGCTGGATCTGAACCCCGTGGAGTCTCAGGCTCCTCTCACGGCCGTTGCCTACACTTCCAGAGTGCCAGGAGCCCCGGGGCTGGGTTATGTATTCAGTTCTCATTCAGCAGTTATCCCCTCCGGCCTGATTTTATTTGGCCCAAGAACTATTACAGTATTTTGATAGGTAGATAGTAAATGGTAACCCCCAACATCACATTCCTGACTCTCTGGGAAAAGTGCACTAGACAAGGATTTTTCAACCGTTTCTGAAATGGCTGTGAGGCTCAGCATAGTCAAGTGGTATGTTCAAAGTCTTGCAAGGAGTAACTGGCCAGACTGAGTGTCTGGATTCTGAGCAGTGACCATTATAAGGGCTATCCCTTCCCGCTGCAGAGAGTTGGAACTCAAAGGGGCACCAGACACAAGCTCCCAGAACAGAGCGGCTAGCCCTCCCCTGGCCGCCACGAGGCTGGGGGTAGCGAGAGGGCGGCTGTCTGCGTGCTGGCATGCATCCCTCCCTGACGAGCGCCATCTGTGCCTGCAAGCGTCTGGTGTGGTGGTGAGACCCTGCTCCCGATCGCTCGTATCCTCAGCATGGATCTCCCCGCAGTCTGAGGACAGCAGTGGCTTAGGAGAAAACACCAGAGCCTTCTGAGAGGCAGCGACTACTTACCTTGGAAATCGCCTGGAAACAGATGACTCATCATGCCTCTGCTTCCAGGCAGGACTACACCCACAGCATCCCTGACAGCGTGGGGGGAGGGACAGCGTGTCACTGTTCTTCATGGTCTGTAAAAGGATGACATAACTCAGTGTCTCATGGGTAGGCAAGCCTCCTTTACATAAAGTCTGAAACTAAGGAGACAGAGAAGAAACAGGACCCCTTCCTTAGGGACTTTAAGGACATGGTGGACAGGGCCTGCCTGGGTGGCTGACTAGGAGGGCACCGCCAAGTACTGAGCGAGCACCATGGAACTGCTGTCAGGACCAGAAACATGTTTTTGGGCTCAGGGAGCATGCAGGCTGGTCGAGGGCAAGGGCTGGTCTACAGACCTTTTGTGGAAGTCCTTCATTTTGCAGGTAGAGCAGCTGGGCCCTCGGGCAGTGGTTCCCCTGATCAACACCCCGTCAGAGGCCAGGTCAGGGCTTAATGATCACCCCTTCCCCTTTCTTGGGAGGTGCACCATCAGCTAGTCAGAGGTGCTTGACCCAGCCATCTGGATCCCCACAGACCTGAGCCCCAACTGTCTGAGATTCTGAGAGAGTTGTTCTGTGATAGAGCCTGAGATTTTGTTTGTGAGCCTCATGGGTTATTCTAGCGAGTGTCCAGAGTTGAGAACTGCCAGCCTGGATCAAAGCTGCAAGGCCAGAAAGTGGAATCAAACAGAATGCACCAGATGGCATGAATACCTGCCTGGGCACAGGAAGGCTTTGGTATTTAGGGGCACCCTGGGGACGCACAGTCACATAAGACACAGTTCCTGCCTTCAAGGAGCTTGGCGTACACTGATTATTTGGGGCAGGGGATAGGCAACATGGGAAACACAAGCAGTGTGTTGTAGTGAAATTCCTAGTGCAGTTAGCTTTTATGCTTGACACGGCACAGCAAGTCCCGTATGGTGCCAGGTACAGGTGATGCACATGCTTTAGGAGAAACCAGACAGACCAGGGGCCTGAACAGAGTGGCAGCAATGCTTCTGTCCTGAGGTCTTTGCATTTGCTGTTCCCTCAGCCTTGGCTTGACTGATTCCTTGTCATCAAGGTCTCAACTCAA
Source organism: Saccopteryx leptura (assembly GCF_036850995.1). Classification (NCBI taxonomy): domain Eukaryota; kingdom Metazoa; phylum Chordata; class Mammalia; order Chiroptera; family Emballonuridae; genus Saccopteryx; species Saccopteryx leptura. Next base: position 116,402,972 of record NC_089504.1, read on the forward strand.
ACATTACTTCCTTATGCCTGACCAGGCGGTGCTACAGTGGATAGAGCATCGAACTGGGACACAGAGGACCCAGGTTCGAGACCCCGAGGTCACCAGCTTGAGCGTGGGCTTATGTGGTTTGAGCAAAGCTCACCAGCTTGAGCCCAAGATCACTGGCTTGAGCAAGGGGTTACTCACTCAGCTGTAGCCCCCAGGTCAAGGCACATATGAGAAAGCAATCAATTAACTACTAAGGAGCCGCAACTATGAGTTGATGCTTCTCATCTCTCTCCCTTCCTGTCTGTCTGTCCCTATCTGTCCCTCTCTCTGACTCTCTCTCTCTGTCTCTGTCACATACACACAAAAAGCATTACCTCCTCAGAGAGGCTTTCTGGTGCCGTTCCCTTCCCTGTTGTTCTCTCTCTAACAGACTGGTTGAGTCTCTGTATAGTGCTTATCTCTAACTGGAACCATATTTCTTTGCTTCTTTGTTTATTTTGTGTCTTTCCCCACTGGACCGTAGCTCCATAAACATAGGGATACTGTCTCTTCTCTTCCCGGCTGTATTTCAGCACCCAGAACAGAACCTGGCTCAGAGCAGGTGATTCATAAACATTAGCCCAGTCAACTGTTAGTGAAGAAAGCTGGTGGGAAAGGTGGTGTTTGAGCTGGTCCTTCAGACACGGCTAAAATTTCGAAGGGACGGGAAAAACATGGGGGTGGCAGGTTGGGAGTGGGGCCTGAGCAACGTTGCCTACGTGAAACAAACTAAGGGTGTTGGAGTGTGTTTGGGGAAAGGTGGAAAGCTGGCAACTAACTAATCAGGTTGTCTAACACAAAGGGGTGCTCCTGAGGGTGTGGTGGGAGATGTGGCTGGGAGGTAGCCTGAGCCTGTTCCTGCAGGCTGTGAATACCCCGCCAGAAGCGAGCATGGCCTGTGGTGCGGACAGTGGGACCTTCCCAGGAAGGTAAGCAGGGGAGGTGCATGGTCATTTGGCCACAGCATACAGGTGTTTGAAGTTGAGAGAGCAGCAGGGACCCATATACCCCAAGGGGATGACCTAAGGAAAGGAAGTCTTTGTCCCTGTGCGTCCCCAAGTGCCAGGTGGCCTCAGCTGAGTTGGAGCTGTGTTTCCCCTGCTATGGTGTCAGTTGTGCTCAGAAGGAGTGCCCGCATGGGAAGTGGTGGTGGCAAGGTGAGGGGGAGGGGCAGGCGGCCGTGTGGATGGGCTGGCAGCACGCCCTCGTTGCTGTCAGAGTGACTCAGACCCCCTGCTGGCACCAGCCTGCTCCCGCAGTGCAAGCTGTTCCTTTGGCTCCCGGAGACTGGGCTGGCTCTTCCCTTCTCCCCTAGGACTGAGGCCAGGGAGGAGGGGTGCTGGTGTCTGTGTTCTCACCACTCCCTTTCCCAGCACAGGGGTGGGAGAGGAGGAAGTGGAGGTAGGGTGCTGGGTTCTGGGTACACTGCCTGCAAATACCTGCAGGCTCTCCCACGCTCTGCCCAGCACATCACAGCAGGCCACCAGTCCTGCTGGACAGATGACCAGGTGATGTGCTGTTTGCATAGATTTCCTGAAAAGTTACCCTCAGAAACTGGGTCAGATGAACAAATTCTGATGAAATATCGTCAGTGACTACCTATGAGTAATGACATGACCTAAGGTTGTTTAGCACAGAACATTTGGATACACTTTATAACTTGCAAAATCTTTTTCACATTTCTATCACTTCTTTTTTTTTTAATATTTTATTTATTCATTTTAGAGAGGAGAGAGAGTGAGAAAGAGAGAGAGAGAGAGAGAGAGAGAGAGAGGAGCAGGAAGCATCAACTCCCACATGTGCCTTAACCAGACAAGTGCAGGGTTTCGAACCGGCGACCTCAGCGTTCCAGGTCCATGCTTTATCCACTGTGCCACCACAGGTCAGCACATTCCTAACATCAATGTCTTCATAATCATCCTGGAAGCCAGCTGGTAGTTTCTTTTTTTTTTTCTTATTCCGAAGCACAGAGAGGTTAAGTCACTTGCTGAAGGTCACATAGTTACATAGTTGTTGAAAGCAGAGCTGAGAAACTTAACCTGGGCGTTGGGTTTTAAGCATTTTAATAAACCATCCACTTGTGCTAGTTTTCCTGGCCTCTGAGACATATTTTTGTCTCCTTTTTGTCATACTTTAACCTTTTCTTGGTATATCACCTGCTCAGAAGAACTTTTGGGACAGACCATTGATGCATCAGGAACCAGAACACTTTTAAAGGGATAATAAGCAAGAAAGTAAACCTTGAGAGTCCATTAGGCTGAGACTGATTAATCACTCATTGATCAAATAGTTCACAGTCATCTTGTTCATCTACCGTTGCTATTCATACTGAGTCTGGCATATCATATTAGCTTGCACCACATGAGATTGCCATTTTTGTTGGTCAAGGATGGTTAAATATCAGCAATATTTTGAGGTTTAACCTAATATATTAAAGGTACCAAATAAACATGTGTTATTTGATTTGAAAGGATCTATAACACTTGGGAACTCATTTTCAAAGCAGACTGAGCTTCCTCGGTCTGTATCAGGGAGGAGTACCACCTCAAGTGCTGTTGGACTATTAATCAAACATCCTGTGCAAAAAAGCTTCTTAGTTCAGTGCCTATGAATTGTTTCTAAGTAAGCTTTATCTGAATGAGCATAAGCCTTTGCCCTCAATAGGCTTGCAGTCTGACAAAAGCAATTCAGACTTACCCATCTAGGAAGATGCCAGGCACCCTGGAATCTAGCAGTTGGGCATATAATAGTAAGAGCAAGGCCTTGGCATCAATGTAACTTGGCTGGAATCCTGGATCCGCCATATGCCTGCTCTGTGACCTTGGGCAAATCACTCGTCTCTCTGCTGCTGTTTTCTTATAAGGAGAACAGGGATAACAACATACCTACTTCATAGAGCTATGAGGATTAAAATAATGAGTTCAGAGGATTTAGAATTGCTCAGGGTGTATAGGAAGTGCTCAGTCTGTTTTAGCTGCTCATGCTACTTTTATAGTCAGTCGTAATATTATTACCCTTTGGACAAGAGTGGGCATTCAAGTACTCTTGACACAGATGTAAGATTCTGTTGCCCACAACCGCAAGGTTAGGTTCACAGCTTCTGAGAATGCGGTTATCTGCAATCTCTGAGTTTCCCTTGACTGCGCTCCGTGACTGGGTACCCTTGTCACCCTCCGTGGTATAGATCTTGGTAAGGATCTGGGAAGGGGAAAAGGAGGAAGCCAGCATAATTATCTTCGGCTACCCACAGCATCTGTTGTTCACCTTACCTGGATTGAGTGAGGTCTCTCATTTCTCATATCTCTGATTACATGAAAGGCTCTGTAACATCTGAGGGATCCTAGTCCAGATAAGACCACCCTCCCTTCTTTTTTTTTTTTTTTTTTTGTATTTTTCTGAAGCTAGAAACGGAGAGACAGTCAGACAGACTCCTGCATGCTCCCGACCGGGATCCACCTGGCACGCCCACCAGGGGGCGATGCTAGACCACCCTCCCTTCTGACACCAACTGTACGTTCAGGGGTCTCCTAAGACCACCTTCAGGTTTGATAACTTGCTTTAAAAAATTTACAGACTTAACTGAAAGGTGTTATACTTTTTATGGTTATAGTTTGCGGCAGGGAAAGGATTCGGCTTTCAGTCAGCCATGGGAAGAATTGCATTGGCCAGAGTCCAAGGCAAGTTCCAAATGGGAAACTTCTAGCTGTCATCTCTCCATGGAGTCAGGACAGCGTTACTTTCCTGACACTGATGTGCAGCCACACACATGGAGCATTGCCAAACAGGAAGCTCCTTCAAGCCTTGGTGTTCAGAGATTCTATTGGAACTCCAGCACTCTGGCATGGTTGGCTTCCCATGTGGCAAATCTCAGTCTTTAGCCTCTCAGGAGGTTGAGCTGATACCAAAGCCTCCACCCTACATCACAGTGTTGCTGTGGTTCAAAACCCACACCCTAAATCAAATTATTGCTATCTGGCTGGCCCAGAGTCTCAAGGCAAACAAAGACACTCATAAACCATGATGTTCCAAGGGATTAGGGATTACCTCCCCAAATAAGAGCAATGACAGACCTCATTTTGGGCAAGGTAAAATTACTTACTACGCATGTTCTATGTAAGTCTGGGGATACAAAGATATGGGGTAGAGCCCCTCTCCCAGGGAGTTGATAGTCTGCTGGGAGAAACAAGGTAGGTAACCCGTGCAAGTCTCCCGGCACGTGGATGTACAACCACCCATGACCATTGAAGGGAGCTTCAGTGCAGCTTTTCCTCCCTGAGCTGGCATGGTCTGGCGTCCTGGGGATGAGGCTGGCCTGATTGCTGAGGTTTGTGTCCCAAGGTTAGACTCAGGGAACATTTCTGGATTAGAAGTTATTGACTGATTTTGCATGCTGATCAGTTTCCCTGGTCCAGAGGATCTTCATATCCAATCACTTGCCGACTTCGGGGATGAGAAGGCAGGGGAAGTGTTGGAGCTCCTGGAACAAATGGGAAGCTCAGCGCCTCAGTAGGGTTGAGATAGCCGCAAGGCTGAGCAGAAGTAAATGAGCGATGGGCTTGGGACAAAGGTGTGTAGACACGATTATATAAACTTTCAGAGATCTGTCCACAAAGAGCCCTCTCTTAGAAACTGCTCTCTCTCATGATTATAGCAGCAGCTGTAACTGCGGGAGGATGTGTGAGGTCCCTGAGACGGCAGGACCACTCCTTCCCCTCAGTCTTTCTCTCTCTCTCATGATTTTAGCAGCAGCTGTAACTGCGGGAGGATGTGTGAGGTCCCTGAGACGGCAGGACCACTCCATCCCCTCGGTCTTCTCAGTAGCTGTCTGGACTCCAGCTGGGTCCGGGGGTAGCACCCTCTGATTCTCTTTGGCAGTTGCCTGATAGCCAGGGTCGTGGTCTCTATCACACTCATTTCTATCTCGCACCCCTCCCAGGAATTTGCTTATCCTGCCACTCACCTCATTGTCAACATCCTGAAGGAAAACTAAGCTTACTGTACCTTTTCCCTCCATTTCATGTTCTCTTTTTGGTCTTTACACTCATTCTCTGGGTCCCAGGGGATCAACAGGGACCAACTACAACAGACCCACTCAAAGGGATTGTCGTGTAGTCAGCCTGCAGAGAAGCAGCCTCACCACAGGACTGCCAGGTGTCAGTGCGGACCACGAAGACTGTATCTGGACATGGCCTTCTGCAGTGGGGTCTCATGATCTCATGTCCTAGGAAGTTTCACCACCTGACTGAATTTAGGCCTCTTTCAGGGGGCTGGGCAGCACACTGCTTGCCACAGTCTATATTTGTTCAAGAGGAGCAGCAGATTCCTGCTCTCGTCTTAAAGCACCAATGTCAGCAGCCACCTTTGCATGACTTAGTAATTAATGATGCTTTTCTGGGGGCAGGGATTTCTGAGTAGTGTTACATTTTTATATTTTGTGATTTTTTTTTTCAAAACCACATGACATCTCTGCATATGACCCCAGGGCAGCAAGAAAAAGGAAAGTTGGTTTATTTGATTCACAAATATTCATTAAAAATTTACCATAGCCTGGCACTGCTGGGGTGCTGGGAATTCAAAGATGACAAAGACAGGGTCATCGTGCTTAAGGAACACATAACTCAGTGAGAGAGATGGGTGTGTAAATAATGAACCAGGCAGCCACGTGATCGATTCTATCAAGGAAAGATAAACAATTAAACCTTCTCCAAGGAGTGATGATCAGGGATGGGTCCCCAGAGGAGCGGATGTTTCAAGCTGGCTCCCACAGATGGAGAAGAGAGAGGTTATTCTGGGAACCTCAAAGACAAAAGCAAGGAGGTGTGGAAATGCATAGTGCGTTCTTGGAGGACACAGAGGAGCCAACGCCAACACCCACGGCTGCAGCAGCTGTGAACTGCACAATTCTGGGGAAGTCGGTTATCCAAACTCTGATATGAATGGTGAAGTCTAGAGTCATGCAATATGGCGGCTGGAGAGACGGTACATGGGAGGAGGGAGAGAGGTGTAGCGAGGACTCCTGAGAGATTTCACTTTCACTTGTTGCCTTGGCTATCAATACAGAATAGTTTGGCAACATTGGTTGAGCAACTATTGAGTACTTGGGATTTTACCATATCTTACTTTTGTCTACTTAACATGCAGGGGCTATTGAGGAACATCTCTAATAATAGCTAGCAGTCCTGTCTAGCAGAAAGTCAGCACTCTTTGGACTTGAAGCATGTCATTAACCCACATTTCAGTGACATGTGGATGTCAGAGAATGGGACTGAGCCGCTTTGGCCTAGCATCATAAACATCTAAAAGCAGCAGGGGATGGTAGTAACAAGGTTCAACACCCTATCATATCAGTGAGGAACTGAGGGCCAGAGGAGAAAATGACACCTTCAAAATCACACGGTTTGATCGTTTCAGAGCCTGGACTAGAAACTAAGCCTCCCTCCTTGAATCTCAGTAGTAGTTCCACCAAATATCTAAAGAATTATAACTGAGTGCCACTTATTTATCTTTCTTAGAACGGACGGTTGTGCCTGCCCCTGTTAGAGTAAGTAACCCAGCTACTATGACAGGTAACCCTTGAACTCTCACTGAGCTAACAACAAAGTTGATGTCTCACCCTCATCACAACCCGGTGTGGGCTGGGCAGCTCTCCCGATGGGTACAGGGGTGGGGGACGGTTCCAGCTTGTGGCGGAAGGAATGGAAAAGCACATCCACTCTTACCTGCCTTGATCCGGGAGTGACACACCTCCCGTTGGTGAGAACACTCCGGCTGCATCTATGCAGGGACTGGAGAGTGCAGCTAAGTGGGGGACCCCGGTAGATACGAGATGAGTGAGCCCCCTTCACCATGTGCCACAGTTATCCCGTGGGAAGTCCGTGTCCTAGCTCTTGTCCCTAATGCTCCTGATGCAATGGCAGCCAACCGAGTGCTTATCTGGTCCTTACCCAAGAGCCATCACCTCCTCCTCTGTGACCCTCTCATGTTCCACTCTGCAAGGTGGAAACTGTGGCCCAGAGAATGCAGTGACCTGTGCAGGGTCATACTCAACTTCAAAGGTCCAGGGCTTACAGCCAAGGGATCTAGATTGCAGGAAGCACTCCTCCTCTGTTCAGGTACACCTGACACTATCTTCCAGTGACAGACACCTTCTCTCAGGGGACTTGTTCACGGCAGCACACCTCTGCCTCTGCACTGGTGTGTGCTGTGGGGGAAGGTGGCAGGCATTGAGACCTTGGGGAGGAAGGGGGGAAGAGAGAGAGAGAGGAGCAGCTCTCTTCTCTGGAAGCTGTGGTCCCCTGCCTGCCAGCCACGCTTTCCTCTTACTCTGTCACGGAACAGTTTATGGTTCCTGACAGTGAGCACGCAGCTCAGAACACCCGTCTGCAGGAGTGAGCAGCAGGGGCTGGCTCCTGGGCTGAACACGTGGGTATGTGCGTGCTGCTCACATGCTATCAGCTGTGTGGGGTCAGCGCAGCCTCCTCCGTCACAGAGCAGAAAACGGCGTTCCTCTCCCCCTCTGGACACCGCAGCTGTCAGTACCTGGGGAAGGGCATTTTAGGGGCAGGCATGGAGTTGGAAAGAGATGTGGACATTCAGTTTCTCCCCTGTGCCTCGTCTCCTGAGGCCCTTGAAATAACATCCAAAGCCCCTTCACTAGGGTGTGTGTCCCTTCCTGGGTACTCTGTGCACACGCCTTTGGAAGCCTGTGGATGCCACCACTGTTTCCACCACCCCAGCGGCATGCCGGACTTATCACTTAGCTACTGTTCGCATCCCTGGAGGCTGTGCCAGGGCAGGACCAGGGTGTGGTAGAGTCGACTTGAGTCCATTCTGAAATCATACGGAGATATCACCTCAACCAGTGAATCGTCTAGAACTACACAGTTATGGCTTCTGTAGAGACCACTTTTCGGTTGCTGGGGTTGCCACCCCCAAACTTCAAGCCCTTTTTTGTTAGCAGCCTTAATTCAGGCTGTTGAAGCTTCAATACAAAAAAAAAAAGTTTTTAGGAAAAGGATATGAACATTTCTTAGTCTCCTTAGTGGCAGGTATTGTGCTAATTGCTTTTAGTTTCCTTATTATCTCACTTTATCCCCAAAGTAAGATGGGGCCAGTTACTGTGTGATAGGTACTCTATTAGACACTGCAAGGGTCAAAGGTGATTTTAAAATGGCTCCACCCTTCCAGGAGCTCAGTCTAGTGGCCATGAGAGCTCAGAGCCATCGTGATCACAATCCTCAGGGCCACAGGGCAGCAGCTCCTGGTTACGGAAGAAGTCCACATTTCATGCCAGGTGGCACACAAAGATTACACAACACCTCCCTTAACACCACTCCTAGGAGGCCGGTGTTATTATTATACCCCCTTTACAGCCAGGTAACCCGAGTCTCAGAGATGAGGTCACCTGCACAAGACACTGAGCTAGTGTGTCACAGGGCCAGTAGTTAACATGCCCACCTCAGAGTCCAGACAGTGACTCTCACAAGTAATAGGAATAGAACCCAGAACCAGGCACCCTGAGAAAGGCTGCAGCAGAGCTGTGCACGGAGGGAGCGGTTAATTCATTCTCACCAGGAGCCTGGGAAGGTGACCTAGATGAGTCTGAATTTGAGCTGGTCCTTCAAACCTTGGCAGGGCTCCCAAAGGCAGCAGTTACTCATTACTCGGGAGGAAATCCCGTGGGACAGAACAGCACAGAGATAGCGGCTGTGCTTGAGGCGGGGCCCCGGGGGCAGGGGAAGGGCCAAGTCAGGGTTTCCCGTTTCTCTCTCAGGAAGGGTTGTCGCAGAGATATTCATACGATTATGACAATGATGACATTATTAGAAAGAGCAGGGTTATCTCCCACTTTGCAGATGGGGACCCTCAAAGTCTGCTCACATGGTTCAAGTCCAGAGAATGCTTGCTGGCCTGTGTACTGAAGTGCTGAGCCAATCTCTTTCAGGGAGCTCTGGCCCGTGGTGAGCTGGCAGACCCTGGAGCCAGCCGCCCCTGGTGCCCTCTGACCAACAGGGCGAGCGGCCACCGGGTGGGAGCGAGGCAGCAGCTTTAGGAGGGCGATGCAGGGCCTTCTGCTGCCCGCCCGCCTGCACCCCCCGGGTCCTCCCTGAGCTCACCTTCCCAGCACAACGACCCCACCCTGTGTGTTGCCACCTCGGGCACAGCTGGAGCGATCGTGCCTGCAGATTTCCAGGCCTTACTATTATTTTTTTCCCTGCAAGCAGAGGCTAGAAGACCAAATGTCTGGGGCAGGCCTTGTATGTACTCCCCCTAGTCCGCTAGGCAGACTTGTCCCCTGTGTGCCCCGCACCCGACTGTGTGCCTCGAGGACCGGGGACACACTGCTGCCCCTACAGGTAAAAGCCTCGGGTTTTTTCTCTGGAAACAAACAGAAATGAGCCAGAAAACACGCAGCAACTGCTGTCATTAAGCAAATCAAGTGTAGTGAAGAGATGACGTGCCTTGGACAGGGCCAGCAAAATTCATCCGCAGTCCTAGCAGGAGGGGGGAGGCCGGCAGGAGAGAGGCCCCGGCTTGGGGAAGGCGCCCCTGCCAGGCAGCAGGGCCGTGGGGCTCTGCTTCTTGGGCTCCGTGAGGGGGTTATGACTCCAAAGGGCCTGGGAAAGGTTACTCTGGCATTTCAGAGGTGTGGGCTCCTAGACGCACAAGAGCAGCGGAAAGGGCTCGCGTTAAGGTAAAGATTAACCTTTTGCTAAGAAAGCTGTAGACCTGGGGTGTGACTACCCACCCTGACCTGCCCAGTTAGGAGTTTAAAACCAGACCATCCTGTGCGGTTACTTTCCATCACTGAGCCTGTCAGCTCTGCTCCACAGCCCCCTTTTCATTCAAAAGCCAAGCTGATCTGCAGTCAGCACAGCGGCCACCTTCCTGGGAGTGTTCAAGGCTCCAGAGCTCAGTCATTCCCTGAGGGGCACTGGCTCCTTTGTTGTCCTATTAACCATTCATGGCTCAGCTAGTTCTCCCTTCTGGGACGAAAAGGTAAACATTAGCCCTGGGTGGCCTCTTTGTTGCAAATTCCAGTTCACATGGGCCCAAGCTGCAAACCATCCAGAAAATGGAACACATACATGCTGTTTATTTACATCCCATTTCTGCAGCCTCAGGACAGGGGACTGTGGGGCTTAACCCAGAGAGGTCCGGCTGAGAGGGCAGGCGGTGGGCAGTGACAAACGGCGGCTTGAGTCTGCCTTTCAGGATGGGCTTCCCTTGACCAGATCACTTTGTCTGCTGCAGCCCTCTGATGCCCTCCCCCACCCCCTTACAGCCACCGCTTATTAGCAACCTTGCTTTGCACAGGTGTCCCTGAAGGTCCTAGACCAGAGCTTCTCCACTGGGTTTCATTTTGCCCTCAGGGAACACTTAACAACTTCTAGAGACATTTTTGGTCGTCACAGCTAAAGGCAGGTTCTAGCGTGAGTAGAGGCCAGGGATGCTACGAAACACACATCAATGCCCAGGACCTCCTCAACACATCAGTGCTGAGATTGAGAAGCTCCGCCCTAGACAAGTGCGCAGGGGTCCGGGGCTGACTGGGAGAGCCCCATGCACTGGTAGCCCAGCTGGGACTTGGCCAGAACGCTTGCTGTAGGATGCAGTGTTAGGGTTTGTTTTCTTTTATTATTATTATTATTTTGTATTTTTCTGAAGCTGGAAACGGGGGGAGACATTTAGACTCCCGCATGCGCCCGACCGGGATCCACCCGGCACGCCCACCAGGGGCAACGCTCTGCCCCTCTGGGGCGTCGCTCTGCCCACTCTAGCGCCTGGGGCAGAGGCCAAGGAGCCATCCCCAGCACCCGGGCCATCTCTGCTCCAATGGAGCCTTGGCTGTGGGAGGGGAAGAGAGAGACAGAGAGGAAGGAGGGGGAGGGGGTGGAGAAGCAAATGGGCGCTTCTCCTATGTGCCCTGGCCGAGAATCGAACCCACGTTCCCCGCACGCCAGGCCGACGCTCTACCGCTGAGCCAACTGGCCAGGGCTGTTTTCTTTTCTTAAACTGCGGATCCCTGTAACTTGCTCCCTCACTCACCTGTCTTCATCACCTACATTTGACATTGTTGTCAGGTCTTTGGTGTGCCCCACACTGAAGGGGTTTTAATAGGTGGCTGTGATCTAGCAGGTGGAAAGGGAGGGAAGCTAAGGTCTTTTCTCATATTACATTCCATTATGATCATCTGTAGCATCACCCAGGGTTAGAGCTGGGTAGGGAAAGGCACAGGCTGTAGACTCAGACCCTCCAAGATCTTGGCTATTTGCCCTTCAGAATTTAGTGAACCTCTCCGTCCTCAGTTTCCCCCTTGTAAGATGCATGTTAACCATGCATCTGACCTTGCAATGGTTAGAACATGGTGGGTATTCAGTAAAGTATTGCTAGCACCCGACGTTTTTATGCAATGTTTGTTTGTTTTTCCCACCTAACACTGGGTGACAGGGAAGAAATCAAGTCCCTAAAGTCTAGGAGTAAACGCACTCAAGGTGGCAGTAATCATAGGCACCCAGAATCAGGACGCTGAACAAAGCAGTGACATCATGACTGCCTGCAGTGGGGACCTGGTTATCTGCCTGCCTGCTGAGAGTTGGATCGTGCTAAACCTGGCCTGAGGCAGAGTGTGGAGGTTGGGCAGTAGTGCAGACCAGTGCCTATGCTGTGGGCCTCTGCAGACGCTCCGGCAAAATACAGTATTTTATTAAATATTTTAACACACCATTTGGTTCAGAATATTTTTTTTCTTATTTTCCTCCTCAAAACCCTAGGTGTGTCTTATGGTCAGGCGCGTCTTATGGAGCGAAAAATATGATAAATACTGTGCTGTCATTCTTTTTTCTTTTTCTACTGTGTTTTTCCCAAAAAAGGAATCTGAGATAGTTCACAATTAAGGATATAGATGATATAGATAAGGGTATACATAAAGATGTAGTCAGTTTACCAAAGCAGGAATATGTTTGTAGATTAGGATTACAAATTTTGCTATCGGCCTGACCTGTGGTGGTGCAGTGGGTCAAGCGTCGACCTGGAATGCTGAGGTTGCTGGTTTGAAACCCTGGGCTTGCCCGGTCAAGGCACATATGGGAGTTGATGCTTCCTGCTCCTCCCCCTTCTCTCTCTCTCTCTCTCTCTCTCTCTCTTCTCTAAAAATGAATAAATGAATTTAAAAAATTTTTGCTATCTCTGTAAACCAGACTGGTCATGATGATTGGCAGGTTTGTCTTGGACCTCCTGTCCCAGCCAAGGTAAAAGACAAAGAGGATAAAATTATGTAATACAACATTGTTATGTGTGAACTTGAATGACAAAGTGGACATTTCTCCAAACCACAGTTTTACAACAAATGCAGAAATGGATTTCATAACAAATCTTAGTGGAAGCTGAGGGCAGGGTATTAAACTGCAGGCTAGGGAGGTCAGCTCCGCACGGTTCTGAGGGGCAGTGCTCTCTCAGTGTTCGGCTGGGATGGAGTAGAACTTAGAATGCCCAGCAGAGTCCATGTGTCACCAATCCTCATAGTGTCTTCCAGGAATAAAATTTCTCTGGCTCAGCTTTTTACCAGGACTTGTTTGCAGATAACCTGAGTCGTTACTTCCTTCTGGCATCTGGTGATACTCTTCTATATCATAGCAGATAGGCAACGTATCAAAGTGCCCATCCTGTTACTGGCACCAAGTGGGCACTCTGTTCATCTCTTTATTCGTTTGGATTTTTTTCTAGTTATTCTTCTGTCTATCCATTCATCCATCTATCTGCCCAATCCCTACCCCTACCACCACCAATTTTGGAAAACAGAATGGGAGGGTGTAGTGGGTGACATATTACTTACTTAGCTGAGCTTAGATGTCTGTGGGATAGAGGCTGCCATCCTCAGCTGGAGTGGTAAAGGCTTATGGGACAGAATCGAGATGAGCAGGCTTGGGTGTTCAGCAGGGAAGCTGTTGTTGATGGATGGACAGGCCAACCTGTGTATGGCAGAGAAATCTGAAAGGCCATTTGTAGAGTGTCTAAGTGGTTAAATGAGTTCGCCAACTGAGAGCCACACTGCAAAAATGTTCCCTCTAGTGAATGAAAAACAACCTATTGCATGTTTTATTCTTAGCTAAATATTTGTAACTGAGGCCATGCTTATTTGCCCAAACAGTTCTATGGGTACAAGTCGACTTACTTGTGTTTTTAGCTCTATGTTATTCAGTTGCCAAGAAGCACAATCAGTTGCTTAGGTTATCTAATTCTCCTGTTGATCCTTTGCGAAATGATCCATTTTTTTTCTTGGTTAAGCCAATCATATGGATAGATTATGCCTAAGATTCTGTTCTTATCATTGCCATTTTCCATCTCCTGGACTGGTGTCCCAAGTCCATGTGTACACACTCAGTCATATGTGCACACACATGTGTATACAAAGTTTCAGAATTATAGAAAACAACTTAGAGCAGGTACAGGCATCCATAAAGTCTCTGGAATCTCCCTTGTAACAATCCAAAGAGCTGTCATGTGTTTAAGACCTGAATTTAAATTCTTCAGGGGCTATGCTATTTTGTCTAATAAATTTTCCAGATTTTCTGAAAGGTAACCAGAATATCTTTTTTTTTTTCATCATGCTACTGGAAATATTTCTATAATGTATTAGCCCCTTTGCTCAATTTGGTGAATATCACAAATAATTGAACCCTCCTTTCAATAATTAAGGCTCATTCTAGTTGAAGACAGAGGCTCACTGAGGCATAAAGGAAATGGACTTTGGAATGAGACAGATCTGGAGCTGGATTTTGGTTTTAAATGCCAATTACAGGCCATGTGATTTCAGATAACCTGACAACTTTTATTAACCATGGTTTTATTTTCTGGTCTGCTGAAATAGAGATGATCACATTTACCTTGTAAGGCTATTGTGAGAAAAATCATATAGGTAAATTTCCTGGATAGTCTACATATGGTAGCAATTGTTGTTTTGGCTTTTATTATTCCAGAAAATACAAAAGGAACATATAGTAATAAAAGGTACAGGGAACTGAAATCGAGTCAAATGTGGACCATCCTCAAAACAGCCTCTCACAAGCTGAATTCCGATGCCCAAACTAATGCCCTCCTTAATAACAAAAGTGGGGTATAGTGGGGAAAGGTCCACATCTGACGTGTCTATTCAGTTTCTCTCTGCAGAGCTGCTGTGTGTTACATGCAGGGATGTGGTGTCTGCATGCTGAGGGCCCTGCTGGACCTTGTCACACAGGGAAGTCAGGACAGGTGGCCGGATTGAACTTCCTGCCCCAGATCTTGAAGCTGCTGCCTGGTTCCCAAGCCCCATTGGTTCCATTCTTCATTCAGTGTGACAGGAGCACTGATGTCTGGCAGAACACCCTGTTATTTTTTTTATTTTTATTTTTTTTACAGAGACAGAGAGAGTCAGAGAGAGGGATAGATAGGGACAGACAGACAGGAACGGAGAGAGATGAGAAGCATCAATCATCAGTTTTTGTTGTGACACCTTAGTTGTTCATTGATTGCTTTCTCATATGTGCCTTGACTGTGGGGGCTACAGCAGACTGAGTAACCCCTTGCTTGAACCAGCAACCTTGGGTCCAAGCTGGTGAGCTTTTGCTCAAACCAGGTGAGCTCGCGCTCAAACTGGTGACCTCGGAGTCTTGAACCTGGGTCCTCGGCATCCCAGTCCGATGCTCTATCCACTGCGCTACCGCCTGGTCAGGCAGAATGCTCTGTTATTGAGCAGAGAGAAACCTAGAAAAACAAATAACTACTCCTGAGCATCTTGGGCCTCTAGTAGCTTTTAAGGCAAAGAACATTCTGATGAATTATCAGCAAATCATAAATAAGGATTGCAGTTCCTGGCCTCAAAGACGACTAGGTGCAAACCTAAGGAGGAAGGGGTTGACAGCATGTGTCATTGGGAAGCTGCCTTCTCAACCCCAGGCAGCTGAAAACCCATGAGGAGAAGGTCCAGATGGTGGTGGCAAGAGGGACGGCGGCTCCCAAGAATCACGCCCACAATGTTTCTAAGAACAGAATTTGTATTCAGTCAGCTCTGTGTCTGCCAAGCCACAGTGTGCAGCCAGAACCTCAAAGGGTCCACTTGATTAAAAAAAAAACCAACCAACCAACCAACAAACAAACAAACAAAAAAAACAAGGCCACTTAAATGCCTTTCCAAAATGAAAGCAAGCACCGACATGTTGCGCTAATAAGGCAAATGAGGGACAAAACAGGGAAGGTGGAGAGAACTAAGAAAACCCAGCCTCCTCCCAGTCTCCAGGCCTATTGTTTTCCGAGGCTGAATTTTCAATTATTAATTAATCACAAATTAGTAAATGACAAACAAGACATGAGAGGGAAGTGTTGTGATGTCTTCCAGTGCTTCTAGAGATGCTAAATGGCAATCCGCATAATAGACTCTCAGTAAATGTAATTAAATGCCCACTAGTGCCAAGTGCTCTGCTGGGGACATTGGTATCACAGAGGAGCAGTGTCTCCAGCGCCTCCAGGGAAACGCAGAGGGTTGGGGAGCGCAGGGCGCATCCTGGAGAGGCCACTGGTCACACCAGGCGGTCAGCGCCCGGTGTCAGGCGCTGGGCAGGCCAGCCCGCTCCAGGAGGCCACTGGACCGCGAAGCAAGTTAGTGGGGAGTCTGTTTCCCCTGTGGGTTTCGTGGCATCAGTTTCCAAGGGCGAAACCTCCTTTGGACTATGCTGTCTCTCCAGACAGCAGCAGTGTTTAAAGCCCAAGGAAGGAGTTTTTACAGGATCAGGAGAGAGATGTGGGAAGAGGGGTCGTTTTCTCCCTGGGATCTTTGATCCTACACACCTGCATTAGTCAGGGGGAAGGACAGTGAGGTGTTTGTCCCAAGACTTCGCATGTGCAGCATTAAATAGCTGCCTGACCTGGGAGTGGACACCTCACATTTACTTGTCCAGTCAGAGCTGGGCCACTGCCACGCTCCACTTCCTGCAGGACCTTCTATCCTGCCCGGTGCCCTGGCCCGTGGGATCGTTGACACCCGAGTGCCTTCCTGGGCACAACTAATCCTCATTACCATTGGAGTCTTTTCCTGATCGCCTGCCAGAGACACTCAGCCTGGAGGTAGCCTCTGATTATTGTGACAGGCACGCTCTGCTCAGCCTCCTCGGCGCCGAAGCCCTCGTTCTTACAGGGATATCCCGAGGCTGCCCTGAGGTCTCTCTTTCTTCATCCCCTGATAGCCTCCCACCACCTTCTGCAAACCAGTATTTAGAAAAAGAAATTATCTCCCTGAACTTCTGCAAGTGTTTGAAGCACTGCTCTATAGATAAGTGTCCATTCAAAGCAGGACTTGGCCACTTGCTAACAACTATGTGGTTTGGGGGTAGATAAATTAACACAGGGTTTGGGAACCCTTTTGGCTGAGAGAGCCATGAATGCCACATATTTTTAAATGTTATTCCGTGAAAGCCATGCAACGACCCGTGGACGTTACGCATTATCCAATAAAAATTTGGTGTTGTCCCGGAGGACAGCTGTGATTGACGCCAGCCACCCGCAACCATGAACATGAGGGGTAGGAAATGAATGGACTATAATACATGAGAATGTTTTATATTTTTACGTTATTATTTTTTTATTAAAGATTTGTCTGTGAGCCAGATGTAGCCATCAAAAGAGCCACATCTGACTTGCGAGCCATAGGTTCCTGACCCCTGAATTAACCTCTCTGAGCCTCAGTTTCTTCTTCTGTAAAGTAGAGTTGCTAAGAGATTGAGAGGGTGACATGGGTAAAGCACCTATTATGATGCCTGGCTCATAGTAGGTGGCCATTGCTTTTAATGCATTCCCCACACCCTTTACTCTTTTTCATATGCATAGCTTGCACTAGCATTAAGTTACGTTAGGACGTGAGCTGCCATTTTATGAGTGTGTTTTATGAGCTGGCCCTTCGCCAGACACTTCCATAGGCTGTTTTTGCAGTATAGATACTGTTTCCACCATTTTCCAGATAGGATCGCTAAGGCCAGAGATTGGGAGTGTGACACTGGTTTCTCCACTGTCCTCCATCCCTCTTTCCTCCACCTCACACCAGCTTTCTGATGAATTATTTGCTCATCTCATTACAAACAGTTATACATATGTTCTCAGTGCCCGCCAGGGATGGGGAGGGTGGACACAAAGGGAGCCATGGCCCTTGCCCTCAAGGTGCTTGCAGTCTGGTTGGTAAGAAGGTGAACGATGAAGAGAGAGGTGGGGGGGGGACTGCCCATGCCGAGGGCAGCGGCTGGGCTCGCTGTCCCTGCTGGAGCCTCTTCCTGCAGCACGCAGCCCAGGGTCCTGCCCTGACAGGCTGCTCAACCGAGTCACCTCACAGAAAGCAGAAGGCGGCAAAGCCTTGCAGGGAAGGGGGCAGGCCACGGACAGAAGAGGGCAGAGCTGGCCTCCGTCTCTCCAGGTGGGCTGTGCAGTCTATGCTGGGGCGCTTCCAGAAGGCTTTCATGGCTAATCTACCTGTCAACAAGGTGCGTTTCTTTAGGTACAAAGCTTTAAACAAAGGTAGGACGGGGGCAGACAGACAAAAAGACATAACCTAGCCTAGGGTAGCCCAGGCCCAGGAAGAGCTCTGACATCAGAGAGAACTGTCCCCAAGCTCCCAAGAAACAGCCCCCAGCACACGTGGGGTCAACCTGGTGGGGAAGCCTGTAGCAGACGCTGGGCCGTGAAGATGGCGTGGGCCGGGGGCTCCCAGGGGCGAGCTTTATGTGGTCTTCGAAAAGACAGGAGCAGTCGAAACTGGAGCTGAGAAGGCAGCCCAAGAATCGAGGGGAATTTCCATACTGAGAAGCAGAAGAGCCTCGTAAGAATCAGGGCCACAGTGGATAGGAGGGGGAGAGAGGACGGCATGAGAGAGACGGAGACCCTGAGTGTCTCAGCAAGCACCTGGCAGGCCTGCTAAGTGACAGAGGGTCCTGGTGACAAATTGAAGTGGTGGTTTGAAGAAGCAAAAACAAGCAACAATAAAACACAGACTCTGGGTCCGAGTTCAGTGCTAAGTGTCAGTGTTGCCGCCACACATGGGCCCCGGCGTCCTCTCCTCAGTGGGGGTGACGGCCCTGGTAAGGAAGAGGGGAGAGGCCGCAGCCCTGTCACTAGGACACCCCATGCCTCTTCCGGCCCCTCCCTTGCCACCTGCCCTGCCTTTTGCTGCCGTCCCTGCTGTCACTTCTACCCGGGGCCTGGGGGATCTCGTCCCCTGTGTCAGGAGAGAGGTTTGAAGGAGCAAGCCCTCTGACCTCCCAAGAGGAGGCCTCTGACCTCTCCCTGGTGGAAGGGTGGTCCTAACTAGCTGGGCCAAACCTGCGCCCTTGGCCATGGGACACCAGCCCCTCGGAGTTGATTTCCGGAACTCCTTTGCAATTTCTGGAGCTGTGGGATCCAGCCCAGTGCCATTTTCCTGTCCTGCAGGAATAGAAATATTTAGATTCCTCGTATAGAAGAAGGAAACAACGAACCAACTTTATATTCCTTTTCTGCGGTTTTTAAAAAAATATTAAAATGGACCATGTTTTTGAATGGTAAACTGAGGCAACAGAGAAGAGAAGCCGCAGGCTTTATCCCTCAGTGAGTCAGAATCAGGGAGCAGGGATGCTGAGCACCAGCCCCTGACTGAGGGTTTGGAAGCTTCATACGCATGCGAGTCACAGGGCCCTGTTACACACAGACTCCCTGGATCCTCCCAAGGAGTCAGGTGTAGGCGGCCTGGGGAGGGAGCCAGGCCTGCCCTGGTCACAGGCTCCCAGGGTCTGCAGCCACGGTGGCCCAGGAGCTGCCCTGGAGAGCTCTTGCCCGAGATCTGAGATGGCCCTGCTTCCCCTGTTCCTCCTCCTCTCAGGACAGAGCGTCTTCCTCAGATGTTCTCTCTCTCTGCCTTGCTCAGGCTCCTGGCCCTGGGCGTGGTTTGGTGGCACCCTCTGGAAACCCCGCTCCTGTTTCTGTCACTGTCCAGTCAGCCGTGGGTGGGGCCAGGCTGGTGAGCTGCCGGGAGGCCGAGCAGGGACCCCTGGGAGCAGGGACCCCTGGGAGCAGGGACCCCTGGGAGGGCTCGCGGACACGTGAGCCGGGGCTCGGGGTGCCCCTCCTCTCCCCCTCCCTGCAGCGCCTGCTGCTCGGGCAAGCCTGAGCCAGTGACCTGGGCCCTGCAGCCTCGCTGCTGGGCACAACTCGACCACCCTCTGTCCCTGGGCTCCTGCTTCGGGGACCCAGCCTCTCCTCTCACTGAGTCGCCCTGTCAGCTCCCTGAGCCCTATTGCTGCCTCCCAGTCTCCTGTCTGATCTCACCCCACTGAGATCCCAGCAGCCAGCCTGCCAGAGTGGAGCTGGGAGGCTGTGACTAATGTGCTCGAAGGTGAGTCATCTGCCAAATATAAAAACCCACTCACTCCCTGCATGCAAAAGCTGCCGAAAGGCTCCGTGTCCTTCCCACCCGATCCGTCCTCACTCGGAGGGCATTTATTCCCCCTGAAGTGGATCCATGAACAGCAAACAGATGAACTCCAGAGAGCGGCATGGGCAGCCTTGGCCCGCGGCCCTGCGGCTCTCTGCTGTGATCTCTGACTTTCCCTGGTCTCTGCAGACGCCCCAGCAGGAAGGGGTTGAGTTAGGAAGGTGGTAGCCCTGGCCCTCCAGGGAATTGTGAAGATGGCAGATTTATCTCCAGAACTTCTCCTCTTCTCATCCCTACTTAAGAGGCCCCCAGACTGCCCACCCTTTGCAAAGGTAAAGCCGAGCCTGTACGCACACCTGCATCTTGCAGGAATCAGGTGAGGTTTAACCCTACATGACCGAACAGCTGGTGGAGGGGCTCCCCACTGGGCCCTCCTGCTGGACTCGTGTCCTCCCTGAGTGTCACTCGTTCCCTTCAAGGCCAAGCTTCCTGCTGGGCCTGATGCTGTAGGTCTCTGTGGCCCTTGGAAGGCGGGCCCTCACAGCGATATTTTATACTCTAATACAGTGATGTTATAGTATATAACATCACATGTGTACTGAATACTTGACACCCTGTGTCAGGTACCATGCTCAACGTTTTACATGGATTATTTCAGTTAATTTCTTCAACCACAAGAGATGGATTTATTGTTATTTTCAATTTAAGATGAGAAAAAACAAAGTTTAGAAGATGAAAATAATTGTTCACAAGCACAAAACAGAATAGTTAGAACCAGGATGTAAATCAGTACTTTATACTTTACCTCTAAGCATAACTAATTTCAAACTTCCTTTGATGCCAGCCTGACCCACGGTAAGAAAAAATATTTTATGTCATGATACAGTGAACACATACACACTTATATGTGTACATGTGTGTATCCACAGACCTACATATGAAGCAACTTTTGGGGGACATAATACTCTTACTGCCTTCTAATTCTCTTCTATTCCACTGTTTCTTTTTGTTCTGATCTAATGTTATTTAGAAAGTTATGCAGCCCATCAAATTTTTTCCATGGACTTCTTTTTTTTTTTTTTTTTTTTTTGTATTTTTTCTGAAGCTGGAAACGGGGAGAGACAGTCAGACAGACTCCTGCATGCGCCCGACCGGGATCCACCCGGCACGCCCACCAGGGGCGACGCTCTGCCCACCAGGGGGCGATGCTCTGCCCCCCCGGGGCATTGCTCTGCTGCGACCAGAGCCACTCTAGCGCCTGGGGCAGAGGCCAAGGAGCCATCCCCAGTCCCCGGGCCATCTTTGCTCCAATGGAGCCTCGGCTTCGGGAGGGGAAGAGAGAGACAGAGAGAAAGGGGGGAGGGGGGAGAAGCAAATGGGCACTTCTCCTATGTGCCCTGGCCAGGAATCGAACGCAGGTCCTCCGCACGCCAGGCCGACGCTCTACCGCTGAGCCAACCGGCCAGGGCCTCCATGGACTTTATATAGGTCATTAACTTCAGTTTGAAAACACTGAGCTAAACATACGTAAACTGTATGAATTGTTCCCCTGAGACACGTCTGGAGAGCTGAGTGCTAGTCCTGGGACAGGAAGTAACTTGTGTGGGTTTAGACAAGTGTCCTCACTTTCTGGCCTCCTCTGCCTAAAGCCTGCTGTGTCCAGAGTTTTCCTAGACGACCCAGTAGGCCCCACCAGGCCTCTCTCTCACCGTCATGGACCCCGTGCCCACATCTCCCTCTCTGGGGAAGAAGAGCGGGCGCCGCCCCCAGTCATGTGTCTCACGTGTGTGCCCACGTGCACGTGTGCAACGGGAGAGAGACTGATGGCCAGTGAGTCTTTGCTCTTGTTCGACCGGAGTGCTCCACCCCTGCAGCGTGAACAAGAGAGAAAAATATCTGTCTGGCATTTGTAATCTGAAAAGCCTCATTTTCTCCTGTGCGATGTAATTTGATTCCTCCCATCTCCATCTTGTCTTTTGTCTACTTCTTTACCCTTCCTTATGAGGCTGATTAAAAGGAAGAGAAACGGCCACTTCGGTGGAGATCAGGTGTGAGTGGCAGTCAAGAGAAACAAAGACAGAGGAACAACTGGGATACATCAGAATGGTGCTTCTGGCTCAACAGGACTGGGTCCTGGTCTCCCCGGGGCCATGGAGTGGCTGTGTGAAATTTGGGCACGGCCTGCCCTCTGCAGCATACTTGAGACACTAGGGACTTAGATAAAGTCTCATCTAGCCCAGACATTCCAGGATTAGGGGTTCACACAATGGGGGGAGGGAGAAAGGGGAGATGTAGCCTTGGTGGTGTTTACCATGAGTGGCCAATCCAAGAAACCCCTGAGGATGAGAACCATTCATTTTCATAATAAAAATAATTGGCCATTCTTCTCTTGGCCTCACTCAAAGGGTGTTTATCTAGTTTCAAAGACTTTCAAACTTCCGAACTGGCTGCCTGTGGTAGGTGAACCTCTTATGGACAGGTCACATGCCCTGGCTTCTGCCAGAGTTATTAGAGCAGATTAGTGCACAGGCAATTCCCATTCCATAGACAAAGATTCAGAGGAGATGTGATTTGCTGAGACCCCAGGCTAATTGGTGATCCAGTCATGGGGTGTTGGTCATTGCATCTATCCCTGAGGCAGACCCCGTCCCAGCCCTGGGCGTTGGCTGCAGGCCTCTCTGCTCTCAGACTTTGGAGTGAGGATTGTGTGGCACTACTAGGCCTCCTCCACCACTGTGCATCCCTGCTAACCCCATGGCAGGTTAAACATGCTCCTCCCTGGAACCTGGCTCTACAGACACAGGCTCCAGCAGCATCCTACCTACAGCACTCCATGCTGCGCCATCTCGAGGCCCAATTCCAAAGGCTTGATTAATATGCATCCTGCCTTGCATGCTTGTGCTCACCCTTCACCTCTCTGGTGAGGACACTCAGCCCATTAGGCCTGTGCCCCTTGGCCCTCCCCACCCTTCTGGGAGACTGAACGTCCCGGCATGGTCTGGAAGCCCAGGGCACACAAGAAGCAGAATTCCTTACACAATATCTGTAGCTGGGCTCTTCCTTCCTCCCTTACTGGCAGCCTCACCAGAAGCCACGTGGAACTTGACTCTCTAAATCAGGGGTCCCCAAACTTTTTACACAGGGAGCCAGTTCACTGTCCCTCAGACCATTGGAGGGCCAGACTATAAAAAAAACTATGAACAAATCCCTATGCACACTGCACAGATCTTATTTTAAAGTAAAAAAAAACAAAACGGGAACAAATACAATATTTAAAATAAAGAACAAGTAAATTTAAATCAACAAACTGACCAGTATTTCAATGGGAAATATGCTCCTCTCACTGACCACCAATGAAAGAGGTGCCCCTTCCGGAAGTGCGGCGGGGGCCGGATAAATGGCCTCAGGGGGCCGCATGTGGCCCACGGGCTGTAGTTTGGGGACCCCTGCTCTAAATGACTCTCACAGATTGGAAGAGACTTTGGAAGGTCATCTTGATCCCCTGCGCAGAGAGAAGGTGTAGACCCAATGACCATAGTTTCTGAGGGCAGAGGAGGACAAGCTGCCACCCTTGAGAGTCCCCACCCCCTTCCTCTGCAACCTGCTCCCATAGCATTCTCCTCCTCTCCTCCCCTTGGTGGGGGATGCTACACCTGCCTCCCTCAGAGCCTGTGTCCTCCGGCTCCCCTTGAAAGGGCAAGAGGAGGGTCACAGCATCTCCATTCTTCGGAGCAACATGGCCTGCGTTTTTAGTTGTTCCTGACAATTACCTTGTCAAACCCGAGCCAGCATACCTCTAGTTCCTTCATCCAGCCAACACTTACGATCACCTACTATGTGCTAGGCCCTTCTCCCACTCTTAAAATACAGCAGCAAGTGTCTTCTTGTCATCAGCTCAGTAATGAGATGCAACGGGGGGGGGGGGGGGGGGGGGGGCTGTGTGCTCCTGCCTATTGGATCACCGTGCATGGCAGACCACACCGTGCATGACGACTTTTCTCCTTCCTCCTCTGCCCCAGTTAATCAGGGGGAATAGGGCTAGGGCTGTGCCCTGCTCAGGTGTAAGCAGAACATTTAGGGAATTTCCAGAGCCTTGGGGAAAGAAGCATCTGCCTGTAGAAGTCTCCTGCAATTGCAGAGGAGACACGATTATTTTGGCTTATACCTGGTTCAGAGCGGACTCTGCAAATAAAGCAAAGAGGGTGCTGCCTTCTCAAGGAGAGAGAAGCCTGTCACTCAGCAGGCGAGAGGATAGGGTCTGCTGCGCTCTGGCAGGCCCCAGTGTGAGCCCTTAGTAGGGAGGGTGGGGCGGGATGTGGAGCCGCTCTCCACCTTGTGTTCTGGGAATGCGAACCTGGCTGCTAGTGCTAGAGGCAGAGACAGCAGTGAGAACTAGGTGCCCTGTCATCCTCTCCTCCAAGGAACCCACGGTTTTATGGGCATGGGCCTTCACTTTTCAGAGCCTTGCCCTAAGGTAGAGTCATCCCAAAGCTGCTGAGTGGAAGAACCGTGCCCGACACAAGGCTCTCTAGGATGGGCGCCTGCCTTCTGCGCATGCGCAGCTCTGACCTCGCGTTCACCAGCCGCTGCAGAACCTGGTTAGCTCCTGTCACCTTGAATCTAAAAGAGTGAGAGGCTGAAGAGGTAAAAAAGAAAAAAAAAAAGGAAAAGGCCTACTATTTGTCCCATAGAAACCTACGTTAGTCCTTACAGAAGCCTCTGAAAAGTAGAAGTAGTTTGCGTAATATTTTTTTGGTCTGCAATTGTTTTCTTTCTTTCTCTGGCCTTTCCACCTCGGCCCGCGTGAAGCAGGATAATTCACCTCCCCGCAGGCTGGGTAATGGATAATGGAGGTCACTGTCTTATGCTTTATCAATGAGGAAATGGGGTCACCAGAAATATCTGCACTGTGTGGTCCCCCAGGAATCGGGAGATGGACTGGAGATGCAGCCCCCCCCCCCCGCCCGCTTCTCAGCTTCCGGTAGTGATGTCCAGTTACTGCTGGCTCTGCCCAGACTGCCCAGGGCCTGTGCGTGATCAGCACTGAGCAGGCGCTCACCTTGCCCAAACCTCCTCCTTGTCTCTGCAGTGGGGATTAAGCCATGCACCTTTGTAGACGTGTTGTGCATATTAAACGAGAGATGTTTGACAGTCAGGAAAGTTTTGTACTCATGTTTATCTACCCTGCCATTCTGCTCCTTCTCCCAAGCCCTGGTCCCCACATAAATGGCAGTCCTGTAGGGAAAATGGCAGAATCTTTAAGTCCAGGTCACCCTGTGTTTGAATCCCAGCAAGGTCACAAACCAGCTGTGTGACATTGGGCAAGCCAACCACTCTGATCCTCACTCAGTAGTTCTCCAGTTTGGAACATTTGCCTTCTTTTCTTTACTTTGAGAGTGTGGTGCAGGATGCAGACTCTAAGCCTGTCTCCCCAAAGAGCAACATTGCCCGGGATCAGAATGTAGAGGGGCTCAGAGCCCTTAGTGTAGGAATGCCCACTGCAGAAGAAGCAGAGGAAGGGAAGCTGTCTCCATTTTCACCACTTGTACTCAGGGTGAGGCCACAGGACTTAAGTTTTATGCCTTTCTCCACTTGGTCCTTCTGAAGTGCTTTCTGAGATAGACTGTCTTGGCAGAGCTGTTTAGCATTCTGTTTGGCAGGGAAGCCCAAGGTGCCTTTGGAGCCTGGGCTCAGAGCTGACTGTTGGCTGAATTCACAGGCTGCACCTGCCCTCTCGTGGCGAAAGAGGGAGAGGCATTGGCAGCCCCAGGCTAAGCTTGCCTGCTAAGGAGTCAGCCCTGAGTTACCATGGCGATGGTGTGTGTGTGTGTGTGTGTGTGTGTGTGTGTGTGTGTGTGTGTGAGAGAGAGAGAGAGAGAGAGAGAGAGAGAGAGAGAGAGAGAGCCACCTGAAGATTAAGCAGCACCACGCAGCAAAAACCTAAACTAGGCTAACACGTGGAGGCCATCCCCTGGACACACTCCAAGCCCCAGATTTGAAATTTCACTCACCCATTCATTCACTCAAAAAATATCTACGGAGTGTCTATATCTGTGTAGGAGTGGGGGAGGAGATGGTTCTAGGCAGTAGGGACACAGCAATGATCAAGGCAGGCAATTCCATCCACTCTTGGAGTTTTCATTCTAGTGTTGTGTCTGTTGGGAAAAGATGGGGGTCTTCTCAACCCTCTCATTGCCTCGGAGTCAAGAAATCAGTGGACACCCTCAGCTACCTGATTCATGCCCAAATCTCTCGTGCCTGTTTTTTCTTTTTTAAATGGTCCCCACAATTAAGTGACACAGTAAAATAGAAGGAATACTGAACAGAGTGGGTCTGAATTCTGGCTCCTCCACTTACTAACCCTGTGACCTTGGGCTCCTCATTTAATCCCCAGCTTACCATCCAGCAGCAGGCCAGAGGCTCAGGAACGAGTGATGGGCAGGGGCACATGGTCCCTGGGACTCTCCAGGGGCAACGTGGACACAGTGACAGCCACCTGCCCTGGGACCACAGATGCCGAAGTGCCTTTCACCTGGCATTGGGAAGGAGCAATCAAAGACTCTGCTTTATCATTTAAAAAAGAAACACACTCATAAAAAAGTAATTTGAGACAATTTATTCTGCTTCACTGTGTGTCAGTGTCTCAGTGACCTGTTGCTGCATAACAAACCACCCCAGAACTTAGTGACTTAACACCATAGTGTCATGTATTTTTTGTAATTTCTACGGGTTGAATGGGCTTGACTGGGAAGCTTTCTGTTTTACATGATTTCTGCTGGGGCTGCGTGGCATCCAAAGTGGCTTTTTCATGAACATGTCTGGCACCTCTGCTGGAATGGCTGAACCAGCCGGGGGAGAGTGTGGGCTGGTGACCAGGCATCTTTCTACCTGGTGTCCCCGGCAGGGCACCTGGACCTCTTCTGTGGTGGCTCAGGGCTCCAAGTCCCAAAAGCTCCGCAAGAAGTTCAGCCCCTATGAGCAAGTCCTTATCAAAACTCTGATTGCATCACAGTCACCTAAGGAAGTCACATGACCAAATCCAGTGTCAGTGTGGGAGGGAGCCACACAAAGACGTGAATTCCAAGAGGCATGGCCATTGGGGCCACCGGAGTAACAGCTGCAACAGCCATGCCTGTGTCCCGGTAGATTTGGGAATCAGGATGTATCCGCTGCTGCTGTCCTACGTTGACGTGACTTTGAATTGGGAGATCTAAAGCTCTGTCATCTGGTGTGGCAGGGAATAATAAGGTGAGATCTGCAGAGTCTTTTTTGGTCTTGAGTATAGGTTTTAAGAGCGGGCCAAACACCCCTTCCCATCAGCTTGAGGGGTGACACCCCATCAACCAGCCACTACTCATGTCTCTGGGTGAAAGCCGTTCCCAGAGAGGCTGTCTGCACGCCGAAGGAGCACCATGCAATCCCTTGTTTATTTTTCCTTCCTTATTTGTCATCAGCAAGAGAATTGTGGCATTGTAGCAGCAAGACATAATGGCTTAGGGTTTTGTGATGGTGAGCATATCAAATGTTAAGGTTACCTGGGCTCTAGGCACTAGCTGTGTCCAAAAAATAATCCCCAGCTGTTGAGTCATAGCTTTTCTTCTGTTTTTATCTCTGGTGTAGAGGTTTGGGTTAATCACAACCTTCAGTCATTAAACTGCCTTTGTCTTGTTTTACTTATTGGCATATTTATTTATTTATTATTTATTCTCTTTGGTTCTCATTCCCATGCCCCACCCCAGAGGCAAACATTTTAATGTGTTTAATGTAGGTCCTTTTATGAGTGTGCAGACTTTCAAGCTGTGGATTACGCTTTTGGATACATACATATTTAATTTACGTAAAGTGTTATGTTATAAATTTTTATTAAAAATTTTTTTTTCATTGATTTGAAAGAGGGAGAGAGAGAGAGAAGCATCAATTCATTGTTCCACTTAGTTGTTCCACTGATTGTATAATCATTGATTGCTTCCTACACTTGTCCTGACCAGAGATAGAACTCACGCCGGGCAAATGCTATACCCACCGAGCCACCCTGCCAGGGCTAAATTTTGCCTTTTGCTTTTCCCCTTGGTACTGTGGGATTTTATTTTGTTTTTTGCTTGTCTGTTTGTTTGTTTTTGTTTTTGGAAAGAAAGGCAGACAGACAGAGAGAGAGACAGGAACATCTTCAGCTGACCTGTGAGCATTTCTCTGAGCTCTGTGTTCAGATCTGTCGGCACAGAGGGTGTGTTATAACAAATGTGACTAGACAGAGCGCTGACCTTTCCCGACTGGGCACCTGGGGCTGTCCTCCCAGCAGCCGTGCCACAGGCAGACCATTTCCCACCCAGCCCCCGCATCGGTCGAAGCAAGATGCAGACACAGCCCCTGCTCACGAGGATCCCGCGGCGTTGTTCCTCCCTGCGTCCCTGACACAGGCCCTGGCAGGCCTGGGTTTGCTGGCTTGGCCTCTGCCAGTTTGGCCAAGCCCCAGGCAGCCCCATGCCTCGTCCATCCACCCCCTTCAGATCTGTGTCAAGACAAATGCAACAAAGCAATTGGGAACTGATTTACTCAAATAGAGGAGTTCAGTGATGAGCGATCTCACTTCTCCGGAGTCACCTGACCCAGCGCAGGGACAGCCAGGGGCAGCCCCAGGGACCCTGCACTGGAGCTCAGTCTTCGGCAACAAGTGCTTTGTTTTACCCTTGACAGTGACTCCTGGTAGCTGACTTCTTGGTTGGCGGGTATGGAGTAAACAGTGTTACTACGATGAAGTGACACGGGTTGGAAGTCGTGAAACCAGGGAGACCTAGACCAGTTCACTTAGTCTAACCCAGAAATACAGCTTCTCCAGACCATTAGGTAACTGAGAGGCAAAGATGAAGCCAGAAGCCAGGGTCCCGAAATCCTGACCTCCGACCACACCACTGCCCTACTTCCTTCACCACTGCGGGACCCCCTAATCCACAGACAACCCCCAACTTTATGTCATGAGGTCGAACTCCTTCCTTCCCCAGCTCGGTCTCCAATTCAGTACAGTGAATAATAAAATAACACAAGAATAAGTAAAACAAAGAGTGAGGAGAGGATAACAGTCATAACTATTCCTCAATAGTGAAAAGTCAGTCATGGAATAAGGGAATCGTGTCCCTTAAGAATTCTAGGTCAGTCCTGGCCGGTTGGCTCAGCAGTAGAGCGTCGGCCTGGCGTGCGGGGGACCCGGGTTCGATTCCCGGCCAGGGCACATAGGAGAAGCACCCATTTGCTTCTCCACCCCCCCCCCTTCCTCTCTGTCTCTCTCTTCCCCTCCCGCAGCCAAGGCTCCATTGGAGCAAAGATGGCCCGGGCGCTGGGGATGGCTCCTTGGCCTCTGCCCCAGGCGCTAGAGTGGCTCTGGTCGCGGCAGAGCGACGCCCCGGAGGGGCAGAGCATCACCCCCTGGTGGGCAGAGCTTCGCCCCTGGTGGGCGTGCCGGGTGGATCCCGGTCGGGCGCATGCGGGAGTCTGTCTGACTGTCTCTCCCCGTTTCCAGCTTCAGAAAAATACAAAAAAAAAAAAAAAAAAAGAATTCTAGGTCAGTGGTTGGGTGTTCCCCCCAGCACCCAGAGGGAGAAACAGAATCAGAGATGTACCCAGAGGGTGGTCGGGAAGGAATATGACCAATTACTCAGCAAATACATCTAAAACTACATACGTAGCACCATGTTACCCTGTTCACAAGAGTTACCAAGTGGTTTTATTCCTTTGTAAATATCGCTTCTTTGTAGCTCAGAGCAACATTTCTTAATATCTTTATAATGTGTCTTTATTCTTTTATCTGACAAATAGTAGTTACAGTAGTGGTTGCAGAAATACTCAAATAATCATATTATTTGTAAATAAAATGTAAAATTGTTAAAGTTGGGAATAGGAAAATATGCTTAAGAAAAATATGAATTGTGGACAAGTGCTTCATCACACGGGAGGGCGGTGTTTGAAGATGGGGGAGTGAGCTCCGGTAGTAGATGAATGTCTCATTGGACGTGTTTAGGGTTCTTCCGAGGAAGGCCTACGCTCTGCATTGCAGCACCCGGAATGCCCCGGGACACGCCCTTGCGGGTTAGAACAGGCCAGGGGGAGAAGGGTCCTTCAGCATTTTGAGCTAATTGATCTACCTACCCAATAGGAGAAATGTTGGAAGACATTACAAAGAATGTGTTTTCTTTGTAATCTTAACTCACACCAAGCACAAGTTTTGTGAATGGAGTGCCCAAGGACCCTTTGACGGTGGCATGATATGAACACTATGGGGTCTGTTTGGCCCGTCCCTGGGACTGGGCCAGTCAGCTGTGTCCCTGGCTGCAGGCCTGGCACTCGGCAGTCCACACTCTACCCCACACCTTGGCTTCAGGGAAGATTTTCTTCTCTTTGGAGGGGGGAGATTTCTTAATTTTCAAATTTGTATTCTATTAAATTCACCCCTTTTAAGTGTATAATTCCATCGTTTTTAGTATATTCATAGAGTTATGTGACCGTCACCACTATTCATTCCAGAACATTTTCATCCCTCCACGAGAAACCTCATACCCATTAGCAGTTTCTCCGGAGTTCCTCCCTTCTTCTGCCCCGTAGCCCCTGGCAACCACTGATCTCCTTTCTGTCTCGGCAGAGCTGCCTGCTCTGACATGTTCATGTAAGGGGGACCACACAAGTGTTTGTGGCTGTCTTCTTTCACTTGGTCCAAGGTTGTCAGGGCTTATCCATGTTGTAGCCTGAATCAGTATTTCACTTTTATAGCTGAATGATATTGTATTATGAGGAAACAGCACATTTTATTTATCTATGTATCAGTTGAGGCCCTCAGGGAGGATTTTAGTACTAATCTGAGCTGAACTTGAAACCTGGAGACAATGAGTAACTTTTGATCAGATGACAAAATTAGCCTTTTAGGAAGGTGACTGGAAGGGGGCTGTGAAGACCAGATGTGCAGTGAGGAAGACATGGGGCCTGATGGAATTGGGAGTTTCCTTTTACTAAAGAGGAGAGAAAAAATCATGGGCACGTAGGGAACCTTTGGGCAGAAAAGCCGACCTGCGCTCTCTGCTCCAGCCCTGACGGGGAGGCCATGAAGCCACGGGCTTATGAGAGCAGTTCCTTCGAGAGGTGAGAGCCCTGTGGTGGTTGCAACCTTGTCTCATTTTTCTCCAGGAGGCTCCATTGAAAATCAGCCTACCATGCTCCTTCCTGGAATGGGCATAACTGCTAATTGCCTCTTGCACAGTTATCTGCCAACACCCATTGTTACTGAAATGAATGATTCCGGTATCCTTGTTTGTAGTGGCCCACAATGTGCAAAGACCCATTACTATATCGGCAAGGCTAACAGGACTGCCCTGCGGAGGCCCTGTGAGGGATTCTTACAGCGAACCCTCTCGGCTCAGCTGAGGTGGGGAGGGGAAGGCTGCCGAGGGCCAAGGGTGCAGCTGGTCCCCTGCACACCCCCCTCAGGACGCATCAAGAGCTGAGAGTGTCTAGAGTCAAAGCAAGTGGGAAATGAGGCCGGACCTCAGGTCAGTTTTCCAGTTTTGATGTGCAAAGCGAGGGGCTACTTCCCCTCTGGCATGCGGAGGGGACGCACTGAAGGACCATGGTGATGGGCGGGCTCTCTTAGGTCCAGGGAGATGCCTGGCTAACTGGCAGTGGGACATCTCTGTCCACACCTGAACTACCTCCTCCCCATGACACCACGGGTCTGCTTTTCTTCCACCTCACTTCAGTGTTGTGCCTGTAATGTCAGATTGCCACTCTGTCCCCTCTGTCTTCCCAATGGTGGCTGCCCAGCACTGTGCCGGTTTCGTCTGGTCCAGTCTATTGTCCATGTATGCTGCTTTTCAAGGAAAGGAGGGAGAAGAGAGAGAAAAAAGTGACAGAAGTTGGCATGGGTGAGGTGAGTAGGGCAATCAAGGGAAATAGGGACAGAAAGATAGAAAGTTAGTTGGAGAACATTGTGCCCAATACACACTTGTGGGCATATGCACACACACACATTTGTGCACACAGACTCACTTGCATACCCACACACATGCACACACATTTTCTCTTCATCTTGCTTTCAGGAATATACTGTTCAGGAATGAGGTCCTCAGGTTTGGAACTAATTGTCCAGAGTTGTGTTGAGAAATATGTCTCAACTAGAAAGAGACTAGACTCATGTGTAGTTGAGGGTCTCTTATGAAATAGCAGAACGAAATTTTTACCCCACTGTTGGCCAGACAACCAGGCATTGAAGGCTGTGTGGCTGATGGGGGTGCCGCGGGCCTGACTCTGAGCCAGCTGCTTAATCCACAGTGACACGGAGCAAGTGAAAGAAAGATGCTTGCAATGGAGTTATTTTGACGCCACTGCACAACACTAAAAATGTTGCGGCAACTCACAACACTGATAACAAGACAGAAGGATAAATAAATTATGTGAGAGGAACATAATGTGTGAAGAATATAATAAAGTCAAAGATAAGACTGGCACCTATTATGGCTGGTGAGGTTGCAAGTTTGACCCTGAGAGGGACAGCCCTCCCCTTTTTAATAGTGAGAAAGCCATCACCCTGGGTCCTTCTGTAGAGGGCCATGGAGACAGGGGGGGTGCCTTTGATAGCTTCCCTGCAGTGGAGGAAGAAAATGTCCCTATGATGGCCTCTAGGGACGTCCCTCCTGGAAGATGGGGTTGGGGGGAGGTGCCAGCATGACCGTCAGTAAAAGCAAGAGACAAAATACGGCAGGCATATTATCCAGGTCAGGTCATGGGTAAAATTTCCATCATCTAGACAGTCATTTTCAACGTTTTCAGCAAAGCAGTGGTATTCTTTTATTCCAATAAAATCTTGTAGGAAGGTGGGAGGTGGGAGGGAGGGAAGAGACAGGAACTTCTTCGGTTCGGATGGTGGTAGGAGCCTGGCCACTTCCCCAGGACCTCCTTTTCCCCCACACGGAGATGGCTGAGACACCTCTGCTCTCAATCCGAGAGTCTGAACAGAAAATCCCTGGTCTGGCCAAGGTGACCAGCTGGACATCGGAATGAAGGAAGGAGGGAAGAAGGCAAGCTGACTTTTCTTGCTACTTGCGCAAAGTTACTGTGAGAATCCACAGGAAACTGTATATAGGGTGTGGCAAAAGCAAGGTTACAGTTGTTAGTATGGAAAACAATACGATAATTAATAAATAATAATGCAAGAATGAGCTCTGTGTTTCACGTACTCAGCACTGTAAACTACGTTTGCCCCACCCTGTACTCCTCCTCTTGTTGGGCAAAGTGGCATTTTGATTCTTTTCCACCCCAATAAAACAAACCTGGTGCAGCAAGAAGGGAGTGGACAGGCTCTGCAGCCAGGCTGCCTGGGTCTGAATGCTGACTCTGCTGCTTAGGATCTGTGTGAGAGTGATACTGGAAAAGTTGCTGAACCTCTCTGGGCCTCGGTTTCCTCATCAGTAAAGGGGGTGTCAATAGTGCGCCCCTCATGGGGTTGTGAGGATTACCTCTATCAGAGGGTAAATGGTGTTTAGAATAGTGTTTGGTAAACAGTAGTGACTTAAGAATGCCAACAGTTGTTATGTTACAGGCATATAAGTACAGGGTGTCCTCGGGTTACAGCACAGTTTCATTCCTACGACAGTGATGTAACCCGAATTTTGGTGTAAGTTGAAACACACCCCAGCCTAAGTCACTTAACTATCCTAACTGGTATAAACCGCTGATGCTGGTCTTCCAGCCACAAAACTGGCAATCTTTCCATCTCAATCATTGTGCCTCTTCACTGTTTAGTAATCACAGTTGATTTCATAGGGGCTGATCCCTTTACATGCTCCAGGATTCGGTCTTTATCCTTGATAATTGTTGGTACAGTAGAGTGGCTAAGGCCTGGCATGTGGTCAATGTTTGTCACTGATTCTCTTTTTCTTTTCTTTTTTTATAAATAAATTTTTATTTTAATGGGGTGACATCAATAAATCAGGGTACATATATTCAAAGGAAACATTGCCAGGTTATCTTGTCATTTAGTTCTGTTGCATACCAATCACCCAAAGAGAGATCATCCTCCGTCATCCTCTATCCAGTTTTCTTTGTACCCCTCCCCCTCCCTTTCCCCTTCTCCCCCCTTCCCTCCCTCCACCTCCCGTAACCACCACACTCCTGTCCATGTCTCTTAGCCTCGCTTTTATGTCCCACCAATGTATGGACTCCTGCAGTTCTTGTTTTTTTCTGATTCGCTTATTTCACTCCTCATAATGTTATCAAGGTTCCACCATTCTGCTGTAAGTGATCCGATGTCATCGTTTCTTCTAGCTGAATAGTATACCATGGTGTATATGTGCCCCATCTTCTTTATCCAGTCTTCTATTTTTTTTTACAGTGATTAAAAGCCTTTAAGCAAACTCTTGGCCAATACAGCAAGAATCCATAAAAGAGCAGTGTCCTTAACATGTTCACCAAGTCCAAATTGGCCCCATCACCATGACAAATCCCTGAAAAATGCAACCCAACCACAGTTCAGTCTGTTAGGAGCTGTCACAGGGAGCAGGAGTCCAGGAAAAGTCCACACAAGAAAAGTCCGCATGGCACTGGAATTGTTGTCACCATTCTATACTTTGCAGCTCATGTCCAAGTCCCAATGACCACTGCTTCTAGCTGGTAACGATTCAGGTAGACTGGGAAAGTCATTTGCAGCATGCGTGGAGATGGAGCTTCTGTTCTCCTCTGCCTGGAAAGTTGAGACCAGGTTGCTTTTCCCTGGAGCTCTGTGACTATGGCATGGTGAAGAGAACCTTGGGATACACTAAGCTGGGTGGCAAAGGTAAATTCATAATACAAGTTGGCAAAAGGGGGAAAGAGAGCTCTAAATTTGAGTAGGTCCCAGCTTGAAATATGAGTGGGGCATTGAGGTAGGAGGGATAAAGGAAACACTATATATTAAGCAAAGCAGCAGAAAATAGGACTATCAACACCCACAACAGAGATCTTTGAGGGAAGAATAAAAAACCTGACTATTCAGGAAAAACATAGTTAAGTGGCCCTTGTGCAAATGAGATCAGTTTACCTGCTTCTTGAAAGAAATACCCTAGGCTCGTCCACAGTGTCGTAGATGGGGCCGACGGCCCTGGGCACCTTCAGCCTTCAGTGCAAACCCCAGCATTCTGGGCAAGGTTAGGTCATAGGTGGCTGGAGCAGGGCTGGAAGAGACTGAACCCTCCCTTAGAGGAGCGAGGGGGAAGCCTACCTTCCAGTGTCCCTGTTTCCTCACAGCAGAGGCACGTAAGCCTGGCAGGTTTTAGCTCAATGACCTTCCTTTCCACTATTGAAGCAGGAATAAGATGGCATCTTATGAGACCCCTTTAGGGCATTGGAGCCTTTAAGGGTGTATCCTAAAAGCTGGTAGTTCCCCTGATCTCTATTGGGCTTTTCCTGCCTCTAGGTATCTTAAAAGCCATGCTCAGAAGATCTCGCTGGGGGGTTTGAGGATCCCCATCCGACTATATAAATCTTTTCCATATATCTGGAGCTATTTGGAAAAAGACAAAACAGTTATTAGCTGGATCTAATAAAGAAGGTAGTAGTTTGCAGGCGAAAAAGATTTGGTGTCTCCTGTTCATCAGCCCTCAAAAGAAATGTAAAATTTTTTTTTTTAAGTAAAAAGCATGATATGGTAGACCCGTAGGAGTCATTGGCCTGGTGTGCAGGATTCCCGGGTTCGATTCCTGGCCAGAGCACACAGAAGAAGCGCCCATCTACTTCTCCACCCCTCCCCCTCTCCCTCCTCTCCGTCTCTCACTTCCCCTCCAGCAGCCAAGGCTTCACCTGAGCAAAGCCACCCCGGGCACTAAGGATGGCCCCATGGCCTCTGCCCCAGTCACCAGAATGGCTCTGGTCACAACAGAGCAACACCCCAGATGGGCAGAGCATTCCCCCCTGGTAGGCATTCCAGGTGGATCCCGGTCAGGCACATGCGGGAGCCTGTCTGACTGCCTCCCCATCTCCATCCTCAGAAAAATAAAAATAAAAATAAAAATAAAAGAAAAAATACAAAAAAAAAAAAAAAGGGTATTCCCTTGTGTTAAAGCTCCAGGGAGCATGGAGTGAGCTTGAGTATGTCCTATGAAACATGGAGCTCTATGTTGACATATAAGTCTTTGAAGAAGGAGGAACTGCTGAAATAGTTCATCAGCATTTGTCCCTAAGACAGCAGTCTTTATAGTGGGAACACCATATGTAAATATTTGCTGTCTGTCTATAGATTAAGGGGGGAATATGGCAAATGCTGAAAAGCCATGCTCTTTGTGCCCCTCCCCTCCCCCAACCCCCTCCCTCTCCTCCCCCCACCCTGTACTCCCAACACTGTTGTCCATGTCTCTGAGTCTCATCTTTATGTCCCACCTATGTATGGAATCATATAGTTCTTAGTTTTTTCTGATTTACTTCTTTCGCTCAGTATAATGTTATCAAGGCCCATCCATGTTGTTGTAAAAGATCCTATGTCATCATTTCTTATGGCTGAGTAGTATTCCATAGTATATATATACCAAAGCTTTTTAATCCACTCGTCATCTGATGGACATTTGGGCTGTTTCCAGATCTTTGCTATTGTGAACAATGCTGCCATAAACATGGGGGTGCATTTCTTCTTTTCAAACAGTGCTATGATGTTCTTGGGGTATATTCCTAAAAGTGGTATAGCTGGGTCAAAAGGCAGTTTGATTTTTAATTTCTTGAGGAATCGCCATACTGTTTTCCACAGTGGTTGCACCAGTCTGCATTCCCACCAGCAATGCAGAAGGGTTCCCTTTTCTCCACATCCTCGCCAGCACTTATTCTGTGTTGTTTTATTGATGAGCACCATTCTGACTGGTGTGAGGTGATATCTCATTGTGGTTTTAATTTGCATTTCTCTAATCATTAGTGACATTGAACATTTTTTCATATGCCTATTGGCCATCTGTGTGTCCTCTTTGGAGAAGTGCCTATTCATTTCTTTTGCCCATTTTTGGATTGGATTGTTTGTCTTCCTGGTATTAAGTTTTACAAGTTCTTTATAAATTTTGGCTATTAACCCCTTATCAGACGCAATGTCAAATATATTCTCCCATTGTGTAGTTTGTCTTTTTATTCTGTTCTTATTGTCTTTAGCTGTGCAGAAGCTTTTTAGTTTGATAAAGTCCCATTTGTTTATCCTGTCTTTTATTTCACTTGCCTGTGGAGACAAATCAGCAAATATATTGCTGCGACAGATGTCAGAGAGCTTACTGCTTATGTTTTCTTCTAAGATGCTTATGGTTTCACGGCTTACATTTAAGTTTTTTATCCATTTTGAGTTTATTTTTGTGAGTGGTGTAAGTTGGTGGTCTAGTTTCATTTTTTTGCAGGTAGCTGTCCAATTTTCCCAACACCATTTGTTGAGAGGCTGTCTTTACTCCTTACCTCCTTTGTCAAATATCAGTTGTCCATAGAACTGTCGGTTTATTTCTGGGTTCTCTGTTCTATTCCATTGATCTATGTGCCTGTTCTTATGCCAGTCCCATGCTGTTTTGAGTACAATGGCCTTAATATAACTTGATATCCGGAAGTGTAATACCTCCCGCTTTATTCTTCCTTTTCAAGATTGCTGAGGCTATTCGTGTTCTCTTTTGGTTCCATATAAATTTTTGGAATATGTGTTCTATATTTTTGAAGTAAGTCATCGATATTTTAATCGGTATTGCATTGAATTTATAAATTGCTTTGGGTAATATAGACATTTTAATGATGTTTATTCTTCCTAACTATGAGCACGGTATATGCCTCCACTTATTCGTATCTTCCCTGATTTCTTTTATCAATGTTTTATAATTTTCGAGTACAAGTCTTTAATCTCCTTGGTTAGATTTATTCCTAGGTACTTTATTTTTTTGGTTGCAATGGTAAAGGGGATTGATTCCTTGATTTCTCTTTCTAACAGTTCATTATTAGTGTATAAAAATGTCTATGATTTCTGAGTATTGATTTTATATCCTGCCACCTTGCCAAATTCATTTATCAGGTCTAGTAGTTTTTTGACTGAGACTTTAGGGTTTTCTATATACAATATTATATCATCTGCAAATAATGATAGTTTTACTTCTTCTTTTCCAATTTGGATGCCTTTTATTTATTTTTCTTGTCTGATTGCTGTGGCTAGGACTTCCAGAACTATGTTGAATAAGAGTGGTGAAAGGGGGCACCCCTGCCTTGTTCCTGATCTTAAGGGGATTGCTTTTAATTTTTGCCCATTGATTATGATGTTGGCTGTGGGTTTGTCATAGATGGCCTTTATCATGTTGAGGTATGTTCCCTGTATTCGCACTTTGCTGAGAGTTTTGATCATGAATGGGTGCTGGACTTTATCAAATGCTTTTTCTGCATCTATTGAAATTATCATGTGGTTTTTCTCCTTTCTTTTGTTTATGTGATGAATCACATTGATTGATTTGCGAATATTGTACCAGCCTTGCCTCCCAAGAATAAATCCCACTTGATCATGGTGTATGATTTTTTTCATATATTGCTGGATCCGGATTGCTAATATTTTGTTGAGGATTTTTGCATCTAAGTTCATCAGGAATATTGGCCTATAATTTTCTTTTTTTGTGTTGTCTTTGCCTGGTTTTGGAATCAGAATTATGCTTGCCTCATAAATGGAGTTTGGAAGTCTTTCTTCCTCTTGAATTTTTTGAAATAGCTTGAGAAGGATAGGAGTTAGTTCTTCTTTGAATATTTGGTAGAATTCACTTGTGAAGCCATCAGGCCCAGGACTTTTCTTTTTTGGGAGTTTTTTGATAGCTGTTTGAATCTCATTTGTTTTAATTGGTCTGTTTAGGTTTTCTGATTCTTCCAGATTGATTTTTGGAAGATTATATGATTCAAGGAATTTGTCCATTTCATCTAGGTTGTCTAGTTTTTTGGCGTACAGTTCTTCATAGTATTTTCTTACAATATTTTGTATTTCTGTTGTGTCAGTTGTTATTTCTCCACTCTCGTTTCTAATTTTATTTATTTGAGTCCTCTCTCTTTTTTTCTTGGTGAGTCTCGTTAAAGGTTCGTCAATCTTGTTTACCTTTTCAAAGAACCAGCTCCTGGTTTCATTGATCCTCTGTATTGTTTCTTTAGCCTCTATGTCATTTATTTCTGCTCTGATCTTTATTATTTCCTTCCTTCTACTAGCTCTGGGCTTTACTTGCTGTTCTTTTTCTAGTTCTTTTAGATGCAGGGTTAAGTTGTTTATTTGAGCTTTTTCTAGCTTCTTGAGGTATGCATGTAATGCTATGAACTTCCCTCTCAGGACTGCTTTTGCTGTGTCCCATAAATTTTGAGTTGATGTATGCTCATTATCATTTGTTTTAGGAATTTTTTAATTTCTTCTTTGATCTCAATGTTAACCCATTCGTTATTTAATAACATGCTATTTAGTTTCCAAGTGTTTGAATGTTTTTCAATTTTTCTATTGTGGTTGATTTCTAGTTTAATGCCATTGTAATCAGAGAAAGTGCTTGATATGATTTCAGTCTTCTTAAATTTGTTGAGACCGCTTTTGTGCCCTAACATGTGGTCTATTCTAGAGAATGTACCATGAGCGCTTGAAAAGAATGTATATTCTGCTGTTTTAGGGTGAAAGGTTCTGAAGATATCTATTAAATCAAGTTGATCTAATATGTCCTTTAAGTCTGCTGTTTCTTTGTTGATTTTCTTTCTTGAGGATCTATCTAATGATGTTAATGGGGTATTGAATTCCCCTGGTATTATAGTATTGCTGTTGATCTCGCCCTTTAAGTCCATTAAAGTCTGCTTTATATATTTAGGTGCTCCTATATTAGGTGCGTAGATATTTATAATGGTTATATCTTCCTTTTGGATTTCTCCCTTTATCATTATGTAGTGACCTTCTTTATCTCTAACTATGGTCTTGGTTTTAAAGTCCAATTTGTCTGATATAAGTATGCTACCCCAGCTTTTTTTTCATTTCCATTTGCATGAAATAATTTTTTCCATCCTTTTATCTTCAGTCTGTGTGCATCTTTTGATTTAAGGTGTGTCTCTTATATACAGCATATGTATGGGTCCTGTTTTCTTATCCACGCAGCTACCCTATGTCTCTTGATCAGATCATTTAATCCATTAACATTTAAGGTTATTACTGATATGTAATTGTTTATTGCCATTTTTTTTCTTTGAAACTGTATTCCTCTTTTGCTATATTCTTTTTTTCCTTTCATCTGTTTACAACAGGTCCCTTAGCATTTCTTGCAGACTTGGTTTGGTTGCAGTAAATTCCTTGAGTTTTTTTTTTGTCTGTAAAGCTTTTTATTTCTCCTTTAATTTTAAATGATAGCCTTGCTGGATAAAATAGTCTTGGTTGTAGGTTCTTGTTCTGCATTACTTTGAATATTTCTTGCCATTCCCTTCTGGCCTCAAGTGTTTCTGTTGAGAAGTCAGAAGTCATCCTTATGGGGGCTTCTTTGTAGGTGATAGTCTTTTTTTCTCTAGCAGCTTTTAATATTTTCTCTTTATCATTTAGCTTTGGTATTTTAATTATGATGTGTCTTGGTGTTGGTTTCTTTGGGTTTCTCCTTAATGGAGTTCTCTGTGCTTCCTGAACATGTGTAATGTTTTCCTGCCTTAATTGGGGGAAGTTTTCCACTATAATATGTTTGAACAAAGTCTCTATCCCTTGTTCTTTCTCTTCTTCTTCAGGAACCCCTATGATGCGGATGTTATTTCTCTTCATGTTGTCACAGAGCTCTCTTAGAGTTTCCTCAGACTTTTTGAGTCTCTTTTCTTTTTTCTGCTCTGCTTCCATGCCTTTATTTATTGTGTCCTCTAACTCACTGATTCAGTTCTCTGCTTCATCCATCCTGCTTTTAATTCCTTCCATTGTATTCTTTATTTCAGATATTGTATTTATCATTTCTGACTGATTCTTTTTTATTATTTCAATGTCCTTTTTTATATTTGTTATCTCTTTATTTAGGTTTTCGTAATGGCCATCTATGGTTGTTCTGATATCTTTGAGCATCCTAACAATCGTTATTTTAAACTCTGAATCTGGTAATTTGGTTATATCTGATTCACTTAGGTCCTTTTCTGGGGATTTCTCTTGGTTTATTTGTGTTGTATTTTTCTGCCTCCGCATTTTCTCTTCACGGGAGTGGCTGTGATCACGTGCTCAGGTGCACAAGCGTTGGTGGCCTTGGCCTTTGCCCCACCCCCGTGTGTGATGTTATGCTCGGTCCTGAGGGCACTGGCAAGCACCTTTGCTCAGCTGCGGGTCTCCGCCTGTTTCCGGGCTTTTGCCCTGCCCTTGCAGGAGGAGCCCACTCAGGGAACGGCTGCTAGCCTTGGCTCTACCACCGGGCAGGTCTGCGTTCCCAAGCTCAGCTCAGTAGCGGAACTCCGCCTCTTCTGGGCTTTTGGCTCCACCCCCGCGGGAGGAGCCGGCTACCAAGTCAGACTGCAAGCCTGGGTTGCACGGGTGGGGCAAGGCTGTGCTCCTCTGCCCTTGCTCAGGGGCTGATCTCCACCCTTTCCAGGGTTCCTGCCCTTTTCCCCCCCGCAGGCTGGATTACAGGCTGCTGGCAGCTGAGCTTGACCGCTTTTGCACGCCACTTCTCCCCAGCCGGGCAAGATTGAGCTCACACTTGAGCCGAGTGGTGACCAGCTGGTTTCCACCCCTGCCAGCAGAACCACCGCGCTTTTGTCTCCCGCTGCCGCCTGCCCTCCTGCGCGCCCTCAACCGCGTGGGTGGGGGTGTTGCAGCTCGGACCCTAAGACTCACTACTGTAGACCCAAAAGCTCCCTGCTTCTATGCGACTCTGCTCTGAATGCCGCGGGAGAGCTTGTTTGGCTGCTCTCCTGCTTCCCTTTGCTGGTATTGCTGTTTCCGGGGGAAATATTCACTTCAGCTTTGGGGAGTGACTCGTCCCAGGGGCTAGGGTGGCTATCTCCCAAAATGCTTCCTCCTGTGCCTCCTAGATTATGCTCTCTTCCTGTTACTCTGGTCCTCTCCTCCCCCCCACCCCCCCCACCCCTGTCCCCAGGAGCCCCGGGTGGGTGGTTATGAGAGAGATGTTCTGCGCGGTCCCTTTAAGAAGGATTCTGGGTCTGAGAAATCAGACTCTTTCTCAAGAACAGTATCCTGACTTGTTTCCAGCTAAATACTGTCCTTACGCCTCTTCTGGGCTCTGGGGCTGCAGGCTGGGGCTTTGTTCCTGGGGCTCAGGACCCTTCCCCCTCTGCTAAACTCACTTTCCGCCACGCGAGTCTCTCCCTGCTGCCGTTCGCTCTGGGGAGCTGGGCAGCCCTCTCCACGTTTCCCCATTTCCGCTTTTTCTATCAGTCTCTGTGTGGCTTCTTCAGCGTTTCTTGGTTGAAGAGTCCTCTTAGTTTAGTCCAAAGTTGGTTTTTCCAGATGATAGTTCATAAAATTAGTTTGTAATCCACTTTGGTTCTGGGAGGTAGATGTTGGTACGTCTGCCTACTCCAGCGCCATCTTGTCTCTCTGATTCTCCTTTTCTGATCTCTTTACAATGTCTAATTTCACTTCCATTGTGATGGCTTTCCTTCTCTTTGAAGCACTACCATCTGAAGGCTCTTTCATTTAGGAGCCATGATAAGGGCCAAGAGGTCGCCAAGCAAAGCAACACAAACTGAACACTTGTGCTTTTAACAGTCCAAAATGGCATAGGTAACCTTACTGGGGGACGCCAACTCCCTCACTTATTCGCCGCGTTACTGTGTATTCTTCTGCCACACGCAACCAAACTAGTTCACCCACGTAGTTCATAAGTACGACACCAGTGGCATAAACTGAAACACTCATTTCTCAAATTTTTAAAGTTTTTATCGGAGTGAGCGTCATAAACTAGAAACAGCGTATGTGGAGACTGTCATAACCCAAGGACCCCCTATAATGTACTACACTCCATAGATGAGTGATCAGTAGATAACACTAAACACGACTTTAATATTTTTAGAATTATTGAAATCATACGTGCATTGTTAAAAATGCAGACATCACCTCACGGACAAGAGATTTGTAAGCCCCGCCCCGGAGGTGACCATCATGAGTGGCTCAGGCATGTCTCAGGCCTCGCCTCTCTCGTTCTGTCTGTCTCTGGCACAGGCAGGCTCATTTTCACATGTGTGTGTCTGCCTATTGAAGTCGCATGTATGTGGTCTAACCAGTGGGATCCCAGATGCTGACGGTTGGTCCCCGTGTCTCAGTGAGAGGACCCCTGAGGTCTTCAGTGTTGGCATGTAGGGACCCCCGCTCCCACTTTAGCAGCTGCTCAGCTTCCCTCATCCGTGTGGACCGGGATCGGTGGATCCCAGTCGCTGTCTATGGACATGAGTGTTTTCTTGTCCCCGCTGTCTCCTCAGTGCTCTGACAGGGAGTCTTGAAAATACATCTTTGAACAACTGTGCAAGAATTCCTGGGGGGGTCACTCCTAGGATGCACGCTGCACCTGTGGGACTTGGATGAGTCCCGTCTGTTCACTGCTGTCCCAGAGGAGCGGCCTTTCCCCTTCTCTCCAGGGGACCTGCTGGGGCTCTGCTTCCTCACATTGTCCCCCGGGCTGGGCGCCACCAGACCAGAAGCCCACCAGCCTGATGGTGACAGTGCTCGCTCCCCAGTGTCCACAGTGAGTGCGCCCCCATGTGGAGGTCGGGTGTCTCTGACGTGCACTGACTGCACTGCCTCTCATTGGAAGTGCACGTGTTTGCCCTCTGTCCCTTTAGGAAACATCGAGTTCTGAGGGTTTTCTGCACCACGGGGATCTTAAATCTTTGTCTGGCCTTGGGTTTGAGGAGGGCTTTCCAGCTGTGGTATCTTTCCAGATGTCTGCATCTTTCTTGTTTTTGTTGTGGGCACAGGAAGAGCCAGCCATTGCCTGACTGGCTTCTGGCCCTGGGGTCACACTTAGCACAGCGGCCTCTACCCGAGATGATGCCCACTCACCAAAAGGGCGTTTTTGTTTTACATCTGATGTCTGATCCATCTGAGATTTCCCTTTAAATAACAAAAGTGTTATTTC
Organism: Saccopteryx leptura; assembly: GCF_036850995.1. Taxonomy (NCBI): domain Eukaryota; kingdom Metazoa; phylum Chordata; class Mammalia; order Chiroptera; family Emballonuridae; genus Saccopteryx; species Saccopteryx leptura. The sequence continues at coordinate 116,446,469 of NC_089504.1, forward strand.
AGTTGAAAACAAACAAAAATACATGAGCAGACACATAAAGGCACCTACTGTAAAATTCCGTTTGGGGGGAACATCCAGAATAGGTAAGGAGCAGAGACAGAGAGCAGATCAGGGACACGCAGGGCAGGAGGGGGGGAGGACTCTTGGTGCAGGTCTCCTTCTGGGTGATGGAGCATTCTGCAGCAAGACAGAGGTCATGCTCGCACAGCACAGTGAATGTACTTCATGCTCAGGAACGGAACAATTTAAAATATAGGCAATGGCCTTTATTTCTTACTTAGGAAATTTCACAATGAGAAAGTGAAGGACAAAAAGAGAAAAAAGAAAAGAAAAACAGGAAAACACCCCCAAGTCCCCCAAAGAATAAAGTTTACAAAATAAGAAACTGAATTGCACCAAGGAGAAGAGATAAAAGAGCGATTACAGAAAGTGAAAGACAAAGGTCAAAGGAGGGGTGCGGACTCCTTCTGGTGGGAGAAGGAGCGCAGGTTCAGCAGCAGCTCAGCAGCTGGCCTGACGTGTTTCTGGAAGCAGTTCCTCCTCTGTGGCAGGAGCCACAGGACGTGGTGCTCCCCGGGGGGCTGGGAATGCTGGTGAGCTTCCCAGGGAGCCTGGGCGGCTGTGGGGCAGCAGTTCTCTAGCCATCCCCGGGCCCTGGCCAGCCTTCACCTGGGGTGTGAACCTGATGACCCACAGCACTTTGACCCCTCCTTAGCCTGTTCCTGCTTAGGGCAGGCCCTCCTCTCCCCACATGAACCCCCTTTCCCCCCATTCCTCCCCCCCCCCCACACACACACAGGGAGGGGACAGAGGGCTGCTCAGGTGGGATCAGAGTGAAATGAAACCTCCCTGGGCCTCCCTGTGTCACCTCTGGTCCGGCTGTGGGAAGGGCCACAGGTGTCTGTGCTGAGCTGGAACCAGCGTCCTTGGCAGAGCTATTGTCACTGCTGCCTCTATTGAGGCTGTGGCCTCGGGGTGCTGACACACAGCAGGGGAACATCTCATCTCTGCTGATGTCTCTCACTAAGAGAGTGGGGAGGGGGGCTGCTTTAGAATGTGGCTGCCTGGTTACCAGGGTTCCAAGTTCTGTTGGGCTCTGTGGTCAGGAAGTGAGGTCATTGCTTGGGTTCCTTACCCCAAGTGTCTCCTCACACAAGAGTAGTGACTTCACTTCCTGACAAGAGCAGTGACCTCAATACACTGAGCAGTGACCTCGCTGCACCAAACGATGACCTCATTTCCTACCACAAGATGTAGTTCCCAAAATAAACACACCAATTACTAGTTTTATGACCTTAGATACTTTTTTTTATTAAGTGAGAGGCGGGGAGGCAGAGAGACAGACTCCCGCATGTGCCTTGATTAATATCCATCGGGCAAGCCCCTTACTGGGTGATGCTCTGCCCATCTGGGGCCTTGCTCCATTGCTTGGCAACTGAGCTATTTTAGCACCTGAGGTGACAGGCCTTGGTGCCATCCTCAGTGCCCAGGGCCAACTTGCTCAAATGAGCCATGGCTATGGGATGGGGGAAAGTGAGAGAGAAGAGGGAGGGGTGGAGAAGCAGATGGTCACTTCTCCTGTGTGCCCTGACTAGAATTGAACCCAGAACATCCACATGCCAGGCCAACACTCTATCACTACGCCAACCAGCCAGGGCCCTTAAATACTTTATGAAACCTCTCTGGGTCTCAGGTAACAAATATGTTCACTGAAGATACTATAAGCATAAATAAAAAAATATACAGGGTGTCCTCGGATTATGACACAGTTCCATTCCTAGGAAAATGATGTAACCTGAGTTTTGGTGTAAGTTGAATCACACCCTAGCCTAAGCCACTTACCTATTCTAACTGGTATATACCTCTGATGCTGGCCTTTCAGCCACAGAATTAGCGATCTTTCCATCTCAATCATTGTGCCACTTCACTGTTTAGTAATCACAGTTGATTTCACAGGGGCTGATCCCTTTACATGCTCCAGGATACAGTCTTTATCCTTGATGATTGTTGCTGCGGTAGAGCAGCTAAGGCCTGGCACATGGCCGATGTTCATTGCTGATCCTCCTTTTCTGATTGATCTCTTTACAATGTCTAATTTCACTTCCATCGTGATGGCTTTCCTCTTCTTCGAAGCACTACCATCTGAAGACTCTGACTTTCATTTAGGAGCCGTGATAAGGGCCAAAAGGTCACCAAGCAAAGCAACACAAACTGAACACTTGCACTTTATCAGTCCCAATGGCGCAGGTGAGCGCACTGGGAACGCCAGCTCCCTCATTCTATGCCTCGTTACTGTGTATTCCTCTACCCTGTGCAGCCAGACTGATTCATCCACGTAGTTGTAAGTACAACGCTAGTGGTGTAAGCTGAAACACACACATCTCAATTGTTTAAAGTGTTCATGGGAGTGAGCGTTGTAAATGTGAAACATTGTATGTTGAGACGGTCGTAACCGGAGGACCCCCTGCATTCAGTTCTGGCGAGGCAGGTTTCACAGGCAGGACTCCCAGCCCTCCACCCAGGCAGGCATCCTTGCCCAGCCCTCCGCCCAGGCAGGCATCCTCACCCAGCCCTCCCCCCAGGCAAGCACCCTCGCCCAGCCCTCCGCCCAGGCAGGCACCCTCGCCCAGCCCTCCCCCCAGGCAGGCACCCTCACCCAGCCCTCCGCCCAGGCAGGCACCCTCGCCCAGCCCTCCCCCCAGGCAAGCACCCTCGCCCAGCCCTCCGCCCAGGCAGGCATCCTCGCCCAGCCCTCCGCCCAGGCAGGCATCCTCGCCCAGCCCTCCGCCCAGGCAGGCATCCTCGCCCAGCCCTCTGCCCCAGGCAAGCATCCTCGCCCACGTCGCAGCCCCAGACTAGCTCAGCTCTCCCCGGAGCCGGCCAGGGCTCTGTGCACATGGTGGGTAACTGGGGAAGGGGCAGGTTTTCATGCCTTTTGAGGTTCTGCTTCGGGCAAAAGGAACCTATAGTGACACCTGGTCACCATCTTATTTCACAGTGACAGGATATTGAAAGACAGGCTTTGACCTCATCTCTATGATCCATAAACCCCAGGGGCATCTAAGCAGGGGTGCACAGCCCAGGTGATTAGCAGACGCCTCCCCCACAGCAGATACGTGCCAAGCTTGGAGAAAGGTCCCTAGATTGTAGGGTGTCTGGCTTAAAATTCCTAGTCCTGTTCTCTTGATCCCACCTACTCACCAGGGTGGCATCCCAAGGTCTCTCAGGTCCTGTATAAGGGATTTGCCAAGGTTCTCCCATAACAAGGGTAAGCCTCCCACAGGTAAGGGGTATGTTGTGCAGACAGAGGTGAGAGCTTCCAGCAGGGTGACGACCACAGTCTTTATACCTCCTAGCGAGGTCCTCCTGATGTCACCTAGAGTCTCCATCAGGCTGTGAAGTGCAGTGTGGGGTCATTCCCAATGACGTTTGCCATTTACTCTGAAGCACCAAGCCCACAAGCTAACCTCTGAGGGACGGACCGTGCTGTCACAGGAGTGAAGGCCAAGTGGGACGTGGAGCAGGGCTTGTGTTAAACAAAGGTGGAGGGTGGGGAAAGGAGGGTGGCCAGAGAAGTGCTGGGTGTGGCTGTGTGGGCAGAGCAAGGACACCAGAGGGACAGCAGCAACAGAAGGAGCAGACTAGGCTGTGGACGGGAGGGTGTCGCTGGAGTGAGAGCAGCCTTCAAGTCCCAGCCGAATACTTTTTTTGAGTTGATTCTATAGGAAATGGCATGTGATGGGCGTAGGAGACCACAAGGCTTGTCTTCAAGCTGGAGCTCACCTGAGAAAGTTTCCTTTGTAGACAGAAGGGCAGGGGCCCCGTGAGGGTCTGTGGCAGCAGGTGCAAACGTGGGGCGTGTAATCAGATGCGTGTGGCCAGTGTGTCTGTAAGCCACACCCTCCTGGTGGGGATACTCTCACTTCTCCTAGCTCTTCAAGCCTCTTAATTCCATGGTCGTGAGCATGGATAATCCAGGGCTCACATTGGTGCAAATTTTCACAAGCCTTCACAAGGCCACCGAGCACTGTCTTGTCAGAGGGGAGACTCGGGCACTCTATTCCAAAGAGCTTGGTCTGGGAAGCTTCCCTAGAATCTCTGTGGACGGAGACTTAGAGCATGGGCCGCCAGGCCCTGCAGTGGGTGACCTGCTTCTGCACCTGGTTCTTCCCACATCTCGTGAGGAGAGAAAAGCGTGTGCCTGAGAGCTAACTGGGACAAGCAGCCAGTTTAATTGCTTCTTGTCAGGCACAGGTGGACAGCGTGGGCCGGAAGTCTGTTTCCCAGTGCTCTTCCGCCTGGTGGTGAGCAGAGGGCTAGAGGAAGTGTGAGGATCTAGAGTCAAGAGGAGTTACACTTAGTCCCTCACCATGTGGGAAAGAGGGCCAGAGGGAGGAAGACTTGACCCTGAGATGAGAGGCAGTGGCCGACCCTGGGGGAGGCACACAGTGTGGTGTCCCCTTGCACACTGCTTCTCTGAGAATGACGAGTGGGGGGCACAGCTGAAGCAGATGCTAGGAGGGAGTGGGTGTCTGCCTCCCGTGGGTGCTGGCCATCGGACTGTCTCCCCACCCTCTCCGGAGCCACAGACATCGCCCACTGTCCACCGAGTTTCCTCTGCCCGCTGGGGCTGCCTCTTGCTCTCTTTCTCCCTGGGGCTGTGAGGATGGCAGGTGCCCTGCAGGACGTGGATGCCAGCCCCCGTTCTGGGTTCCCAGTAAGTGTGTAAATGTGAGTGTGCGTAAGTATGTGTGAAGGGGCCGGGGCTGGGGCTCACCCACAGATCAGAGCACAGGAGTAGAGAGCTTTTGGAGGGTGGGGCCACCTGTGGGTCACGCCCGACACCCTGGAGCCCAGAGGACCTGTCGTTGGGACCCACCACCAACCTCAACAGCCTGAGCGCGGCCAGAGCAGCATCACTGACGGGAAGAGCACAGGACAAGCACGGGGGTAAGTGCAGCTCTGGGGGCTCAGTGACGGCAGGGCAACCCAGGGCACCGAGAGCCAGAGAAGAGGGAGACGGAGAGCTCTGTGCCCGCCCCGGGCTGCTGCACGGTATCCATGTCCCTGGGGCCCTGCAGTCTGGGAGAAGGCACCGCAAAGGGTGTGAGGACTGGAGCAATTTGGGGGCCAGTGGAGTCTTCCCAAAGGTACACAACAGATGGTCACCCAGTGTCCAAAGGCAGGGACGGTGGGGAGGCCCCAGGCTGGTGGTCATGGTGAGGGGGACTCTAGACCCTCAGCTGACCATGTTGGGAGGGACGGATAGAGTAAAAGGGTTTGGGTGAGACGCGAGGCCTGCTATTACTTATAGGGGCTCATGAGGGCCAGTGCCCAATGTGGCAAAACTCTGGAATGAACATTCTGGGCCTTAGGAAATGGAGGCAGGAGATGCCGCCACCTGACGGGGAGCTGTTGTCCTGCTGTCAGACAGTGAGGAATGAAGATAGTGATGAGGGGGCTAGAGCTGACGGGGGAGGGGGGGAGGGGCAGTGCTGGCTAGCTCCTCTGTCTGCCCTTCTCCTTTGCTTCCTAGACCTAAGGACTGATTCCTGGCTCCTGGGACACTTGTCACTCCCTGCCACCCTCTTCTTTGTCTCCTGTCATCTCCTGATGGTCCAGGCCCTCACAATGTCCCAGTGGGAGGCTCTGACATTGGCAGGATCCCTCGCCGCCTACAGCCCGGGCCTGCTGGGGACGTGTTCTATGAGGCAAGACTGGTAGGCAACCTGCAGTGTTCTAGGGTCTCCTCCTTTCTGGTGTGTCCAAGGGAAAAATAAAACTAAGACCCTCCTATGCAGAAAACAGAAAACCCTTGATGGGGACACATGCAGGGGCTACACTGTCTTCCCTGTGGAGATACCAGTTCCCGTCACCAACTCCCACCGTCCTTCTCCTTAAATGAGAGTCCGGGTCCATGACAAGCAAGGTCAGAATCCGTTCGCCTCCCTCACACCTAAGAGAAAGCCCCACCACCTGCTGTTTCTACCGGGGCTCTGATGACCTCTGCCTCACGGCCAGTGGCCCCCTTGCCCCCTCAGACACCTTGCTCTCAGCAAATCACCATTCAACAAGTGAGCACAGGGCATTGCTTTGTGCCCAGCTGTGCCAGGGCCGACAGAGTCATTGCTGGACAGGGCACACCTGCCCTCCAGGAGCACATCTTTAGGAAGGCAGACGGATGTGGAAACAGGTGAGTACTAGTCAGTGTGAGCAGGGGGATAAGACCTGGGCTCCAGGGACGGGCAGCAGGGGCAGAGACCCGGGCTCTGGGCCCAGGGTGGGGTGTTGGGAGAAGCTTCTCAGAGGAAGCGGTCATCCCCCCGACACGCTGGAGTGCGCACGATGGCGAGGCTCTGCTCTCGGCGTGGTATGACGATCTACACATGTGATCCTGGTGACAGCGCTGTCGGGTACAGTGGGTGAAGCGGCCTAGCAGGTGGGTGGTATGACGATCTACTGAGTGATCCTCGTGACAGCGCTGTCAGGGGCACAGCGGGTGAAGCGGCCTAGCAGGTGGATGGTATGACGATCTACTGTGTGATCCTCGTGACAGCGCTGTCGGGGGCACAGCGGGTGAAGCGGCCTAGCAGGTGGCAGGGTGCCCTGGGCTCACACCCGGGCTCCATCTCCTCCTGCCTCCGCGCCAGCAAGGAGGAGGCGAGCGGTCGGCCCGAGGAAGTCAGTGCTGACCATGCATGTCTTTCCTCTTCTCTCCCTCACGGTTGGACTGCCCTCCTCATCCCATCCTAGTTCACCCTCTGCACGGCTGGCAGACCCATCCTCCCAGAAGGGGGCCGGCCTCTGCCCACACGCCCTCTGCTGGCTTCCTGGCCAGCAGGAGCTAAGGTGGCACTCCTCCGTGGGCTTGTGAGGCCTTCCACTGGCCTCTCTGGCCCCAGCAGCGCCACTCCGTAAGCCCTGGGCCTGGGCAAATGACTGTTTTCTGCCACAAATGCTTTCATCCCCTGGTGTCCTGACAAATTTTGCAGACGCAAGCCATTGTCACCTCTCATGGAACTTCCCTGACTCCTAAGGACAGTTATTTGTTACCTCCCATGCATTTTCAACTCTACGCTCCGAGGTGGACCGGCAGGCTCCACCAGCTGGAGAGCTCTGACTGTGCGTTGCCAAACTCCATCTCCCAACTCCAGGAACTGCCCCCTCAGGAGCTAGAAATCAGCCGTGAAGGGAGTATTTACACCATAGGAATCGTCAAGTGCTACAAATCAGCCCCCTCTCCCGTCCCAAGAGCCTGTTAAAATCACCAGCATGCCCCCGTCTTGTGATTTACATATTTGTCTCCCCTCCAAACTGCATGTGCTTCAAAGGCAGGGCCATTTCTAAGGACAGGCCCAGCATAGTGTCTGGTACCATGTGGCCAATACAGATAACTTATGAGACATGAGACGTCCCTTAGAGAAGGGGTTTTCAACCACCAGTGTACACTCTGGTGCTGGTCCACCAGAAATAAGGTGGTTATCTCTTTTGCAGACTTGCACAAAATTTCTTGTAGACCAGCACCAGTCAGTGGACAAGTGGTTGAAAACCACTGCTTTAGAGTACTTGTCACTTAATTCTGGTGGCAAGTTACTCTGCTGCCACTATATTCCTTTGAAAATCTGCCATGCCCAGGTCAGCTTCCTGTTCAGAAGTCCTTCACAGCTCCTCTTGCTTATGTGACCAGAATGTAGAGTCCTTTGCTATAGGGATCTTTGTGTTTTGTTTTACTGAGGTCTCTGGGAGCGCAGAACAATGTCTACCATGAAGCACTTAGTACCCTTTGACACATCATTGTCAGATGAATAAATATGTGATAAAATTCAAGCTCCTTAAAGTAGCCTTCAAGACCCCTGTTAATCTGTCCTTGTCTCTGTTTCTGTGGCTGCTCCTCCCCTAGCAGGAGCCCCATCACAGGCTCACTGCTTTCGCTGTTTCCTAGTGAGTTAGGAGAGGTCCGGGCACCGCGTACTCTTCTCCTGACATGAGGCTTCCTCTCCTTCCCCTCCGTTTGCTCAAGAACGCCTCTTTCTCCAGTTCGATACCAACTTCTGCAACAACGCCTCCTGCTTCCTACTCTTCATCTGGCCCCAACCTGGAAGGTGAGGTATGTTTCCTGCATCTTCAGTGAGGCTCTGAGCTCCCTGGGGGTAGGGCGGATGTGTGTCCAGCTTTGTGTCCCCTCCAGAACTTCAGCGCCTAATTTAGAGTCTTGCACATCACCGGTTCCCAGTGTGGGTTTATGGTCCAGATTGCCCACATTAAAATATATATAGTTAGAGACCAGCAAGATGTACGCAAGTCCCAGCTTCTGATCTAGCCACTCCATAGAGTTTACCTGATTAGCCATCACTCACCAAGTGCCAGTGAGGTTGAAGAGGGATGGTGGTGGCCAGAACATGACCGGGGGAGGTACTAGGCAGGTCTCACCACATTGGGAGCAGGCTTTATGACTTGGTCTATTCCTTTTCCTTTCCTCCTCCTTAGTGGCCACCTTGCTTCTGGCTAACTACAGCTACTGCCAACCAGCTGACTGTGCTTGGCCTGAGGACATGGCTGCGAGCAGGTGTGAACCGCCTGGGTCAGCACAGGCTCAGGGCCCTCAGCTTGAATCTCAGCTCTGCCAGCTACTTGCTGTGTGAGCATGGGTTGCCTACACATATTTTATGGCCTCAATGCTTTTATCTATAAAGTGGGGGTAATAATATCTGCTTTGTAAAAGGAAATAATTGCAGAAAGATGGAATTAGATCATGTATGAGAGCATTTAGCGCTGCGCCTGACACACGCTGACTGCTGGCTCATGGTAGATATTTCATTATGTTTAGCTGTTCTCTGTTTCAACTGGAAGCATAACAGTCTCCTTGCAGCAAAAAATCTAGCTGAGGCTTGACAAGTTACCAGGTCGTGGTTTGGATATTGAATCAGGGATGTGGAGTGATGGGCTAAAGTCCGGGTCACGACCAGCAGCATCAGCATTGCCTGCGGCCCCGTGCACATGCAGAATCACATGTCCAGCCCCAGCACACTGATTAACAATGTACTTCTCAACCTAACAAAATCCCAGGTGATCCCTATACTCCCCAGAGTGCATGTCTGCAGCCTGCGGCACATTTGGAGAGTCCTTATGTTATCACTCCCAGGAGCTTTTACCTCTTTCCTGTGCTAACAGGCATCTTCCTGCAAACAGGTGGGCACTGCAGGAGCAGGGAGCACAGAGGAACAGAGAGGGTTTGGGCTGACGCCAGGACAAAGCTGTGCAGGACTGAGGCCTGGCTGCGCTTCCCCTTTCTAACCAGAAGATGGAGAGCGTGTGCTGGTAGTGTTTCTTCTCAAAGGTCTTTGAATGGCTTGACATGGTAAGTGCCCTGTCTCTTGAGCGCTTGTGCTGACCTGTCCCTGTCAGCTAGGTCTGGGGCGATGTACGTGCAGCGTCCTGTGTGCACTCTTTCCTCCAGCTGAGGATATTTTCTCAGGGTTTTCCCAAGTGGCCGCTCCTGAGACTGATGGCCGAGCAAACCTTGGTCCAACTACCTTGCAGAGGAAGAGCATTCACGGATGTGGCTTCTCACTGGCACAGGCTCTCCGGGACACACTATTAATTCATGCACCTGCCAAAATAGGCATTCCTCCCCCCCCACACACACACACACTGGCAGCTAGAACCCAGATTAAATTAAAATCAAAAGATGACAAAATTTAAAAAAACTGGTATTATGTGGCAAGGGACCTTCAATAGCAAAAGCCATCCTTTAGTGTTCATGAGAAGAAGCCCTGCTTGTGAACCCAGAGGCTCGCAGGTTTGAGTGGCTGGTGAGGAAAGGAAGGGGGCTCTTTCTTACCAATTTCTTACCAAGGTGGAGTCTGAGCAGGGAAACTTCGGGGATTTGTCTTATGGCTGTCTGGGTGTCAACACCTGAGTTCCCTCCCCAGTGCCCTGGGAGGTGGGATAGGATATTGGAAAGAGGCCAGTCTCTCAAGTCAGACTGTGTTCAAATCCCAGCATGGACAACTATTTGTTGTAAAACCTTGGGCAAGTTAGTTAACCTCTCTGTGACTCAGTTTTCCCATCTATACAACGGAGGCAAGTATATAAGTCCTGTAGTATTATTATGTGTTTCTCTGATTTTTTATGCATGCACAGGACCTCGCGTGGAGTAGGTGCAGTGCATGTGTGTGCCTGGTGTTATTTCCCTTCAGTCTTATTTTCCCCTTTAATAAAATGGGCAGAATCACTCATCCTTGGCAGTTGAGGCCCGGGGAGAAGAGTCCGGAGAATGAAGTCTCCCACAGTGGACACCATCTTTTCTTCCTCCACAGGCCTTCTTTATATTACAGAAGAAGCCAGTGCAGATCGCCATCCTGTCTGTCTGCCACCATGGTGCCACACGATTCAACTGGTAGACTGGAATCAAGCATGTGCCAAGTGGTGCAGGTATGTGATGCAGCCGGGGCACCTTACCCAGGCCCTTGGGAGGCAGGCCTGTCCCTGCTGGGCTGAGTCCCCAGCTCGGCAGGAGTGCATCCTCCAAGCTTCCCCTTTCCTGAGGCCACGAGACCAAACCTCTGCTCTCATTTTCTCCCTGATGCTCCTCAAGCTCCCAGGCCACCCCTTGCTGGTGTGGGGAGCAGGTTATGGGAGGTGCTCACAGCCATCAGGCGGGCAGAGGAAGTGATAAGCATCCCGCTAACCCCACCCAACGTCATTACCTGAGACGGCTCATGCCAGACCTCCTCAGGATGGGCCCATCCCAAGGGTTTTCGTTGCAGGATGTGCAGAGAAGCTCTCTGCAGGGTGGATGGTTAAAACATGAAAACCGGCCCTGGCCAGTTTGCTCAGTGATAGAGCGTCGGCCTGGCGTGCGGGGGACCCGGGCTCGATTCCTGGCCAGGGCACACAGGAGAAGCTCCCATTTGCTTCTCCACCCCTCCACCGCGCTTTCCTCTCTGTCTCTCTCTTCCCCTCCCGCAGCCAAGGCTCCATTGGAGCAAAGATGTCCCGGGAGCTGGGGATGGCTCCTTGGCCTCTGCCCCAGGCGCTAGAGTGGCTCTGGTCGCGGCAGAATGACGCCCTGGAGGGGCAGAGCATCGCCCCCTGGTGGGCAGAGCGTCGCCCCTGGTGGGCGTGCCGGGTGGATCCTGGTCGGGCGCATGCGGGAGTCTGTCTGACTGTCTCTCCCCGTTTCCAGCTTCAGAAAAAACAAAAACAAAACAAAACATGAAAACCCAAACACAGCTATGCCCAGCTCTACTTACTCCCCTTGATTCCCCACCCCCCTCTGCGGAACCCTTTGTCAGGATGCTGCATTCTTTGGTCCATGTCCACATGTGCTCGGACTCTGGGCTGGCCTGTCTGGGGCCCAGCATGCAGCTCGACCTGTGGTGGAAGAGACATCTTACCATCCTACAGCTGGTGAGAAGGTCCCTTTGGCCCCAGGAGCCTTGGCTGAGCCCTGGGTTCCATTCTTGACTATACCATTACTCAGTATCTGACCAGGAGCTAGCCCTTCTCATCACTGGGTCTTATTTAGTCTCCCAGTTTTGCAAGTAACCATCTCATCAGTCAGATCTGAGAACCAAGTCTAGCTCCCTGATATGATGTGGAACCTGGAACAAATCACTTCCACACTTCATTCCTTAGTCTCATCATCCATAAAATGATGGGGCTGGGCTGGATATCCTATGAGCCTATGACCACTGATCAACTGTCCAGCTGCCTGGGTGCCCTGTGGTTTGGAGAGCACAGGTAGTGACAGGTGAGATGTCCCTCAGGGAGCTTAGGATAGATTGAGACACCCCCTGCTGTTGGGCAGAGGGGTGAAGACTGCCTCTCATCTCTTTCCAATCTCTGTCCTTTAACACTTTCATCCCCCAGAGTCAGCCTGTGACCATCGCTGCTCACTCACTTCTCGAGCAGTTTTGCCACTGAGTGCTCCTTCCTCGGCGTGTTCAGCACGGCCCTCCTCGTGTGCGCCCGCAGCCTCATCGCTCCTTCCTCGGCATCTACCACCAGACACACCTGAGGGGCAGGTGGGAGGAGCTGACGTGAAAAGCAGGACCCACGGGCTGAAACCAGCAGCACCCGTCCCCACACAGACAGCGCGGCTCACAGCCCACCTGTGCTGAGCAGGTCCCGCTGGGCCTGCACTGCATCCTACGAAGGAGGCAGGAGACTTTCCTCCCTTCCAGAGTTCAGGAGGACAGAAAAAGGAGCCAGCTTCCTGTGTTTGCTGGTGTAACGGCACTTCTCCCGTGGATGTGTGACGATACATCTTCTTCCTCTACCAAATGTGAGCCTCTTGCAGGAGAGACTGTTTTATTTCCCGTATTCCCCACACTCGGCACAGAGCCACCAAAACCGTGCCATTTGGACCCTTGTATTCCATGACTGGCGGTCATGACCTCTGGTGAAGAGCAGGGCTGCGGGCACGGACAAGGTCAAGACTGGTTGGATATCTAATCATGCTGTGGGAATCGTTGCCTGAGAACACGCAGGCATGAGCATGGGTCTGTCTGATTTCCAGCGTGGCTGTGTAAGGGTTCCCCCCGCACATCTTGTCTGGTCACTAATGCCTGCAACCTGTTTGTTTATAGAGTTGTATGATCCCGTGTGTGTGAATGGGGTGGTGGAGTGGGCTATGGTTCTGGGTCTCAAGACTTGTTTTCTGATATAAATGCTCATTTCCATTTGAGTTTTTCTCTGTGTGTTTGCCTGTCTCTTCTGTGAATCGCTGAAACGCCACGTTGGTGAATAAAAGCTGCTGCGATTAATACTTCTGCTCCAAACAGGAGACATGGAAGTCCACTGAGCACTCTCTAGAGACATGTTCCAGTGGGAGCCTCCAGAGGGCGATGTGAGAAAGGAGATGGGGTGAGACAAATTCAGCCAAATACAAGACCATGGTGGCGAGATGTGGCAGATGCAGACATCTGCTGAGCCACTGAAAACCGGAACTGGATGTGTCTCTGAAAAGCAGTTGCCTGGCAGCTGTCTCCATGCCTCCAGCGTTCTTATCCATCTTTATAATCTCTCCCTTTAGCTTGTTTCCTCCACTCAGTAAGTTCTTATTTTGCAATGCCTCAGTAGTCAAGAACATTAAAGAACTGTTGAAGTTTAGGAAGTGTTATTTGGGGACTCTTTCTCCATCAGGTACTGTAGTTAATTAACTCAAGGCAGGCAGGGCTGCATCCCGCGGACGGAGTGCTCGCGCCATGCAGGATATGAGCACATCCCACACACTTCCATACACAGGCTGAGTGTCTACTGGAGGCGGGGGCCTATTTTAAGGCAAACTTCTTTTTAAAACACATAGGAGGCCCTGGCCGGTTGGCTCAGCAGTAGAGCGTCGGCCTGGCGTGCGGGGGACCCGGGTTCGATTCCTGGCCAGGGCACATAGGAGAAGCTCCCATTTGCTTCTCCACGCCCCCCCTCCTTCCTCTCTGTCTCTCTCTTCCCCTCCCGCAGCCAAGGCTCCATTGGAGCAAGGATGGCCGGGGCGCTGGGGATGGCTCCTTGGCCTCTGCCCCAGGCGCTAGAGTGGCTCTGGTTGCAGCAGAGCGACACCCCGGAGGGGCAGAGCATCGCCCCCTGGTGGGCAGAGCGTCACCCCTGGTGGGCGTGCCGGGTGGATCCCGGTCAGGCGCATGTGGGAGTCTGTCTGACTGTCTCTCTCCGTTTCAAGCTTCAGAAAAATACAAAAAAAACCCACATAGGAGTGAAGTCTGTTCACTTCCTGAGCATTCGGGATGAAAGAAAAACGTCGTCATTCCAGAGTTCAGAGCTATTTGTCCAGTTCCTTGTGGCTGCCTCTGCCTCGCTCAGCAGCACCAGGGGGAGTGAGAGGTCCCAGGTCACATCTGAATGAAATGAGACTTTGGCTGCGGAGAGCCTGGTGGGAAGCAGTGTGGCAGAGGGGGCTCGGGGGAAATATATCAATGAGCTGAAGGTGCTCCTCTCTCTTCAGCCTTCACTGTGTTGCGAGACCTCTTCCTGGTCCAGGTGTGCTGTGCAGGTATGGTTTCCATGCATGTAGAAAGAGTGTGTGAATGTTAGAAAACATAGCCATTCGTATTTGTGAAAACATAGCCAAATTCCCAGTAATACTATAGAAGTTCACCTCTCTGAATGTTTAAGATAATGATAAGCAAACATGCTGAATAGATTTCTAAATATAGAGCAGGACTGAACGGATGCCCAGAGAGGGTCTGTTTGCCCAGACAGGGAGCCCAGAGGACCCAATGGGAAGATTCCCAAAGACAGAAGTGAAGGAGTAGCCCCCTCACTTTTCACCTCCCATGAGGGTCCAAGAGCTGATAGTCTGGGTCCCTGGCTATCACCTCTAAAATCAGAGTATATGGTAAAAATATAAGCATCCAAAATGGAGCAGCTTTGTGGTCCTCTTCTAGCTCAGAATTCAGTAAAGGGCCCCCTCCCCTGCCCCATACACACTCCATCGTCCACTCAGCTGACCCCACGCATGCCCACAGACTGCGGAGCAGGCGCCCAGAGCCAGGAAGCCGAAGAAAAGACCAGAGGCCCTTTCGTCCCTATCCCGTTCTCCCCTTCCTGCAGTTCTCTGTATAAATAGAGGAACTCCTGTGAGAAAGACAGCCTCTCTGCCTTCTGACTTGGTTCCTGGGTAGCCTCAGGGCAAGATGTCTGTTACAGGGGAGGACTTTAATTCCTGCCTTTGAAATTTGGACCCTCACAGTCAGAATCTAAGATCTCAGGGCCTCTGTGAGGTTCAGGAAGTTGGCAAGGTGTCTCTGCAAGGATGTGTGGTGGGAAGAGGCGGGTATCAACTACCAACAAAATACAAGATGGTGACTGCGAGGGTCTGCACTTCAGTGGAGTCACAGAGGATCATGCAAGGTGGAGCCCACGCTGGCCCACACTCCGGGGAGGCAGCCCAGGAGGCTCAGAAGCAACAGCTGGGTCCGGAGCCTGCCTTTTGCCCGCTTGCTGCCTGGAGGATGTCAGGCAATTATCATCTCCTAGTGTCTTTTTCATCTATTGGTGCTTTCAGCTCTAAAAAATATACTCTGATGGAGCTGGAATAATAACATACGGTCATTAGAAACTCTTCTTTTTAAACCACTTAATTTAAAAATGCAATATTAAATTAAAATGTCAGAGCATCTCAGTTCTGCAAAGAATTACATATAACATATGAACACAAAAATGTCAAAAAATAATCACCTGGTAGATGGTGAGATTGTGGATGTTTTTTTATTTCTTTGTATTTTCTCACTTTCTGCAATGCCTATTCTTTTCTTAATCATAAAAATTTATTATTATAATGCGATGAATTCTGGACAGCTAGGCTGTTCTTTTTTTTCCTGAGAATTATTAAAGCATTTATTTTATCTGCTCATCAGGGCTTCATTACTGATACAGATGGCTCCACCGCTGACCTTCCAGTCACTCAACACACATATATTTGGGCTGGCTGCATTCTAGGCGCTGAGCTGGGTGTTAGGGATCCGACACACCAGCCTTCATTTGCACTCTGATGGCTGTGTAAATGCTTATAAAAGCCAAATCTGCCACTTCCACTGCTTCCGGGGAAGTTAGGAAGAAAGCCAGTCTTGTCCCAGTGTGACAGTGAAGGAGGATGTTGATCAAAGACTCCTCCACAGCTTCAGATGTGAAAATGGGGCCGCAGCACGGCCGCCCCCATCTCCTCTTCCTGTGTGACTCCGTTCCTTGCTCTGAAGTGAGCTCCCAAGACATCAGAAGAGCGGCATCTAAGTGTAAGTCTAAAACCCCTTCTCAAAAACCACTAAAATGTTATACAGTTAAAAGATTACCCACACCTGAGAACTAACTTCTGCCCAGACCACGGACTCATTCTGGGCTCCTAGGAAAGATCCCTTGGAGGGAGCATCTAAGGGGGAGATGTGATAACAGTCTTTACGTTGGCAACAGTTGATTGATTGATTGATAGTTATGAATGGTGGCGATTGTTAAACTACATCTCTGTCAAGTTTCAAATAACCTTAGTATCTAAAAACTTTTATTTGAGAAGGGGAAGAAGTGCCTCGTGGAGATAAAAAGAGACTTTCCCTGAATCAGTATCCTGACGAAATTAGCATGGGGACCTCAACTTCTTGCCACCCCCCTCCCTGGGGCTCTGTGTCCTCTAGGGCTGGGTCACGAAAGGAATTTGTTTTTATAAATAGGGCAGTTTCAGTTCCCAGATACTAGCTTGTAGCTCATCCTACTGGAAAACACTGGAATGAGGCTTCCACAGACCGCTGTCTCCCACTATCCTATGTCCTCCTCCTTCTCTCCTTTCATATAGAGTTCTTCCGTGGCCATTAAATTTACCATTTAGCTCACTGGTTGCAAAATATCCAGAAGGGATCAGGATGAAAAGAGGGGAAGCAGGAAGAGACACAGAGGAAGATATTAAAGATAGCCTACTTCTTAGAGGAAGAAGGAAAATGGTACCTGTCAGTCTTCGGCTTCTCCCGGAGCTAAAAAGGGAGCACTAGTGTGGCTGTCGAGCGCCCGAGCGCCCTGTCAGGGCTGAAGACGACAGCCTTGCAGAGCCCGTTTAACCAGCTCCACCATAGTGTGAGGTCCAGACCCTGCACCTAGTCTCTTATCATATATACCTGCTAGGACCTCTGCTTCTCTGACAGCTAGTTTCCACCACTGGCCATAGGCCACAGATGGTATTCATGACTGACTCCTTCACCACCCATCGCAAATCCCTGTGCCCACGAGGCTGTGCCTCAGTTAGCAATGGTTCTTAGCCCCTGGGAGACACACACTTCCTACAAGCTCACACACACACACACACACACTCACCACTGTTACACTTTAAACACCTACATGTGTATGTGTAGTACCTCAGTATACACTGGACAGCTGAGCCTTTGGAAGGATCAACTATGACATAAAATAGAAGAAAAAAATTACATTTTTAATATTTGAGTTTGTGAAACTTGTGGCTTCTGAAAATGTGAATTCACAGTAAGGGTCTCATCGAGCATTTCAAACAATCGCGACAGCAACTTTCTTACCGAGTCAGGTCGGCTAGGCTGAGCGGTGTCTCTGGGAACTCCCTCTCCTGCGGCTTTCTGGTTAGAGTGGGGACAGGAGACTTTTTTTTTTTTTTTTTGCACAAGATTTAAAGGGCAGATGGGAAGCAGCAGCTGTATTATTTTTTACTCTCAGAAGGTTGGGGCACGTGTGTCTGTAGCGCACACATCATTACTCATCTGCCGAGTCCTTGGCACAGGCAGCAGGTGGGCCGGCAGGACGTCTACTTAACCCCCCTCCTTTAGTTTCTCTGACCCCTGGGCCAGGTGTGTGTTTAGCACCAGGACAGAGGGCACCAGCTTCTCCTGAAACACCAAATGAAGCCCTGAGAACAGGACAGAGCTAGTCTAGTCTGTCCATCTTCCCTTCCGCCCTGGGATCACAAGCTCGTGCATCACGCAGGAAGACAAGAGTCTCATGGTTTCACCAGCTCCCATAACTGCATAGGGTCAAGTCCCAGTGATTAATTCCTCATTACACATGCATCCTAGCATTCTGCTTGTCTGACCAGATCCTGGCTGACACGGTCTCCTGCAGTGCACACCAACTCCACAAAGTCACAGAAAACCCTGAATTAAACATGGAGAACAGTCGTTGGGAGGCGGTTGGATTCCACACCCTGTATGAGAACTGGAGGGAGCAGAGGAGGCAGAGTGAGCGCCCCCTGCTGGAACCAAGTGCGGCCTCCAGCACAGGGGCTGGGGAGCTTCACCGGTGTCCCGCATGTGCAGACCCCACCCTGGACAACTCTGGAGGCCGTTCTGAAGACCAGGTCCTGCTTGCATTCCCCCGTT
Organism: Saccopteryx leptura; assembly: GCF_036850995.1. NCBI lineage: Eukaryota > Metazoa > Chordata > Mammalia > Chiroptera > Emballonuridae > Saccopteryx > Saccopteryx leptura. Next base: position 116,464,312 of record NC_089504.1, read on the forward strand.
AGTAAGTGACCAGTCATCCTCCTTTAGGGAGCACAGTCCTTCTTTTGTAAGTTCCGTCCTCCCTCGAAAAGTGTCCTCCTACATGTCCTCCTCTTTGATATTGGAAGACTAATCTGTAAATGTCCGCATTCAATCGATGCAGAGTCGATCCATTGCGTGTGATGTGACATATTTGTATTTGACATGACGATTCGTCAAGGATCAGTACAGTGCACTGAGACGCGATTATGAGACGCATGCGCTCCACATGGGAGACCTTGAAAGAGCACGCGATATACCGAGTGCTCAAATGGCTTTGTGTACTTCTTACTGAAACACGACACAGCACATACGACATTGTAGACTCAAGATTATTTCTTTATCAGTGAATATTCAATCATAGCCAGGTAAGCACAATTCATGTAAAATTCAATATGAAGGATATTTCTTGTTCAGATATTTCCAATATATTGTTCCAAGATAATACATTGACAAAAAATATTTATTCAGTGGAAAAGTGCTCATTGATAATATTATCTAAATGACTACTTTTTTCTTACAATTATTATTAAAAATTAATAGTTATGTAAGCATAATTATAATATAAAATATTAAAAATGTCTTTATTATACATTTATCATATTATGGTGTATTATTGTTGCAATGAATAAAATGTTTCTTTTATTTACAATATTGTTTTCTTCCATTTATTTTTGTCTTCCTTTTCATTGTGAAAGAGTTGGTCACCTTACCAGTAGGGTAGCTATGTAAGGGGGCATTTATTGCTTTAAGATCATCAGTTAGGGCCCTGAATGGTTAGCTCAGTGGTAGAGCATTGACCCACCATGTGGAGGTCCCAAGTTCAATTTCAGGCAAGAGCACACAGGAGAAGCGCCCATCTGCTTCTCCACCCTTCCCCCTCTCCTTTCTATATCTTTCTTCCCCTCCCACAGCCAAGACTCCATTGAAACAAAGTTGGCCTGGGCGCTGAGGACCACTCCATGGCCTCAGATGGGCAGAGCATCGCCCCCTAGTGGGCATGCTGGGTGAATCCCAGTCAGGCGCATGCAGGAGTCTGTCTTTCTGCCTCCCTGCTTCTCACTTCAGAAAAATACAAAAAAAAAAAAAATCATCAGCTAGGAAATATAAGAACAGAGATCTGAAATTCTTGGGGTTTTTTTATAATAAAAGTCTCAATTCATATTTAAGGAAAGACGACGGGAATGTGTATCTGTGATCAAGCAGGGCCTCCCTCCCTCCCTCCCTCCCTCCCTCCCTCCCTCCCTTCCTTCCTTTCTTTCTTCTTCCTCTCTTTCTTTCTTGTCTCTTCCTCTCCCTTCCTCCCCCAACCAAATTAAACAAAGAAAAGAGAGAATAGTTGGAGATTATGCAAAGGAGTTAAATATGAGTGTGCCATGCCCACCCTGGACATCTGAGAAAGAAAGAACTTGTTAAAGTCCAGGGAAATGACAAGTCCTGCAGATAAGGAACTGAATGGACAAATGGACAGTGGCCAGACCACATATAAAACCGGAACTCTGATCCTCAGTCTGCAGAGCCAGCCCAGGAAACCAAGCCATGAGCTGCAGGACCCAGCCCAGGCAGTCAGCCTGCTGCTATCTGTAAGTCGGACTTGTAGGACGCCAGACAGCTATCTCTAGCAGCTGGTTCAGAAAGACAAACAACAATCCTTGTAACAGTGTGTCCCAAACCACAGGACTTGATTAACAGCTGACAGCTTCCCCAATTTTTGTCCTTGCTTCCAACTTAGGACCAACCAGAGAAAGCTAAATATGCACTCCTGACCCATCATATAGGATGGTCCACAGTAGTTAGCTCACCTGTGGCTTTCGTATGCCGAGAGCCTCCTATCAGGCAGCCCTGACGCCTTCCCCTTTTCCACTGTCTTGTTTTCCCACCTCTGCGTGCCTCTGAGTCTCCCAAAATACAAGTGACAGTAGCTGACTCCCTGCTATAGCAAGCTCTGAATAAACAGCTTTTGTTTGTTCCCATTTGATTGGGTGTCACCGTTTTTACAGAGAGGAGTCCCCTGTGCCAGGACAGTGCCCCAGCCTCTGGCGCTCCGGCCGTCTACGCTGGGCAGAGCTGGGCAGAGCTCCTTGCTCTCCCCTTCCCTTTCCACAAGCCCAGGGAGTAGGGCTCCGGATAAAACGCAGGACGCCCAGTGACACTTGAGTTTCAGAAAAATAATGAATAATTTTAACATAAACATGTCTCATGTAATATTTGGGGCATATTTATGCTAAAGTAGCGTAAATAAAATAGTAGGTTCACTGTTGTGAGTACATAAAACAGAGTTTATTCCTGTATTATTATTTATTTATTATGGTATCATGTTTCACATGAATAACTGTAACTTACTTATGCCCGCCCCCGTATAACTGAGTGTCCTATGATTTTATTTGCTAAGTATGGTAATCCTACAAGGAGAGCTACTAAAAGTTCCCAGGCCCCACCTCCCAAGTGGGAACAAAATCTTAAGACATGAAAGCCCTGATGGGCAGCAGAGATTTCAGAGCTGGGCGGAGGGCGGGCACATGCGGTGATGTGAGTCATCTTCCCGGCAATGGGATGTGGGCAATGGCTGCTCAGGGCGAGGGGGGGGGGGGTGCCCAAGAGCCAGGACAGAAAAGATTGTTGGGTCGGGACTGTGAGAGCGAGACATAGTTAGATGTGGAAGTGGATGCCTACTTCCCACGAATGCTGCAGCTACGTTTGTGTGAACACCCCACCATCTCTCACCCCAAGCTTAACATCAACCCCAGGAAGAGGGAAAGAGGATGGGAGACACATCCTGAATGTGACTGATATGTACCTAAAATGACCTCTCAAAAAAGACTTCTAAGGGAGCGTGTCAACATTGCTAAATTTGGCTGATTCAACCTCGGAGTGACTAGACTAATTTTCCCCATCAGTGAGAATGGAGCAGTAATCAGAGAATTTTAGGAAATTAACATTCTGCACATACGAATTCATTGTCTGTGAAACTTTCAAAAATTAATACTCACTGCATATCTGATCCACTGGTCATTTTAAGCACCAGCTAGACATGACACTTTTGAAAAATAAAATCTCCCTGTTCCGTCCCCTGACCCTCATTCTTCAATCTGGCAATCTCCCTACACAGCCATTTTCTCCAGAGGGACATGCTGGACCTCACTTTATTTGTCTGTATTATGGAAAGGGTAATCTTACTTCTTATTTACCAAATGTCAAATGGCATTATTTTATTGATTATCGTTTTCAACCTTCGTATATTCACCTCCCATCCCTTCAATTATTATTAACAGCTGCCTAGACACTCCACACTTAAAATTGCTGACTTAAAGGCAATTTTGTTTTTCTGATTCTTCCTACTTCAAATTGATGATGAGGAGAAGATGAAGACAATGACAGTAACTTTGATGACATTATATCCGCCCGATTGAGGGACTGTTGGATCTCACTTTCCATGTCTCTTCAGTCCATGTGATGACCCTCACCACCATTTTATAAATGAGAGAAGTGAGGCTCAGAGAGTTTCAGTGACTTACTCAAGGTAACACAGATAGTGTTGGGGTGGGGCTTAATCTAGAGTTGTCTTATTCCAAAGCCTTTGATTTTTCCACCGTATCTCACTGCCCAGCCACCACAGTGCCCTAATCAGCAGGAAATGCCTGATCCTTTGTCTAGCTCTCTCTATAGTCTTTTGAAAGAGGAATGTGGTGGGCCTTCTTCTTGGCATCAATCGCATCTTGTTGGAAATGCCAGGCATCTTTAAAATTTCATTTATTAACGAACACTTATATAATGTTTTCTGTGTGCCAGTCACTGGCCTAAATAGTTTACAAATATTAACTCATTTAAAATTTATAATAATCCCGTGAGGTCAAGCATCATTATTATTATTATCTCACCTAAGAGACAAGGAAACTAAGGCACAGAGAAGTTAAATGACTGACCCAAGATCATACAGCCAGTTAATTTTGCAGAACCAGGTTTTATATCTATTGCCATGCAGTGTGATCCCCTTTCAAAAGGGCTTTGGGCATCTCATCCTAAACTGTCCCCTGACTACTTTATGTGAATGCTGAGAGGAGATGGGGGTCAAGCGCTTCAAGTTCCCAAAAGGAAAGATCTTGTTAAGCACAAGTCTTTAAAAATACCCTTCATCAAGTGAAAGCTGGCATTGGCAATAATTAGTTCATTTTTTAAGATTATGTTTTAAGATTTTATTTATTCATTTTAGCAAGAAGTAAGAGAGAAAGAGAGAGAGAAGAGGGAGGAGCAGGAAGTTTCAACTCCTATATGTGCCTTCACCAGGCAAACCCAGGGTTTTGAACCAGCAACCTCAGTGTTCCAGGTCAATGCTTTATTCACTGCGCCACCACAGGTCAGCGGCAATTATCAGTTCTGTTTCAAAGAACAGGCCATTCTCTATTCCTAGTGCTTGCTAACTGCTAATGGCCTTTAAAAAGAGTTCCTTTTTTTGAAACTGAAAACCGAATCTCTAGTCTTGATGGCCTTAACTTTCCTCTTCATAGCTTCCTTCTCATCCTCAGTCCCTCTCATCTCAGCCAAGCTGCATAGGTCTGCCTGGTGCAGGGGGACGGAGGAGCCGACAGGGGGAGCTGTCTCCTCTGAGTCAGCAGTCGGGCTGGGAAGCCACACAACCCCATGCATAAAAATCTCTGGTGGTGTTGTGTTGAGTTGTACACTTGATACCTATATGATTTTGCAAACCCGTGTCATCTCAATTAATTAATAACTAATTAATATGGTCACTCTATAGATAGTTTTTAGGTTCTGACAAGATGCCAGACATCCTACATTTTAAAGAGTCTATTTTTTATGTTAATTTTTTTATTTTATAGAGAGGAAGAGAGAGAGCGACAGAGAGACAGGAATATCGATCTGTTCCTGTGTGTGCCCCTACCTGGGATCGAACCGGCAACCTCTGTGCTTCAGGACAATGTTCAAACCAACCAAGCTATCCCGCCAGGGCATTTTTAGAGATTCTTGTGTGCTAACCGGGGCATTAACGTGACTTGCTATCGCCCAGGGTATCATGGAGTCCAGTATAGTAGGTTAGGTAAAGAAACCCAGTGGAAAACTCCCTCTACTCTACACTTGTTTAGAGGAGATGGGCTAAGAATGGCCTTCCATTCACTTCTCAATGAACAATCACTATTTTCTTAACTGCTTTAACCCTCAGTGTCCATGTCCACAAACGGGCCTTCATAACAGCCGCTGCCTCTATGGTTGTGTTTGAGGACTAAATGCCACAGTGAATGTAAAAGGCATAGTTCGAAGTTGGGCACATAATTAGAGCTCAAGAAATGTTAACTAGGCCCTGGCCGGTTGGCTCAGCAGTAGAGCGTCGGCCTGGCATGCGGGGGACCCGGGTTCGATTCCCGGCCAGGGCACATAGGAGAAGCGCCCATTTGCTTCTCCACCCCCCCTCCTTCCTCTCTGTCTCTCTCTTCCCCTCCCGCAGCCACGGCTCCATTGGAGCAAAGATGGCCCGGGCGCTGGGGATGGCTCTGTGGCCTCTGCCCCAGGCGCTAGAGTGGCTCTGGTTGCGGCAGAGCGACGCCCCGGAGGGGCAGAGCATCGCCCCCTGGTGGGCAGAGCTTCGCCCCTGGTGGGCGTGCCGGGTGGATCCCGGTCGGGCGCATGCGGGAGTCTGTCTGACTGTCTCTCCCCGTTTCTAGCTTCAGAAAAAAAAAAAAAAAAGAAATGTTAACTAGTATGATTACATAACAGATATCTATTTAAATGGAGTTTGCGATTATACATGAACCCTTCATAATCTATGAATTCCATGTTGTATTTCCATTTTACATATTTAAAAAAATTAGGAAAACTAATTTGCCCCAAACCACATAGCTAACAGTCAGATGTGCAGCACAGGACTCAAAGCCTTGATTTTCTGCTTTCCAACGTCATGCTAATTACATTGCTGAAAGCCAATGTTAGCAGTCATTGTCTTCCTCCACCTCAACCAAAACGCACACACACCCATATATGAACACACACTGTAACTTCACCGTGTGCCTGAGCTAGGAAAGTAAAGTCCTCCAGTCTAGCAGAACTCTACTAGGAAGCTCAGAGTAGCAGGCAGTTCACAGAGTCAGCTGTAAGGGTGTTTGCCAATCAGTTCTTTGTTGGCAGACCCAGAGTCTTCACAGCTTAGTGTAAAAATCCCATGGGCAGTGGCTGAAAACCAGCTGAAAGTGCGAAAGTTCTTATTATGATCCTCATCAGCATATTCCTACGAGTGGCATCAACTTGCTAAAATAAGTAAGTTCTTACCCAAGATTAATAAAAAGAAAGGAGGAGGCTGAGAGGGTGAAGGTTTTAGTGTTGGGTTGGGAAAGGGGAAATATAAGACAACAGACATTAAAATAGCAAGCTACAAATGAATACTGTGCAACTTTAAACAGTTGATAATGTCACACTGCAGACTGGTAGTTCTGCTGAGATAATTGCCCTTTCCCAGATTACTGTCTTTGTCAGAGAAAGCATTGACAGCTGTGCGTGAGAAATCACGCTGCCTCTCACTTCATGGGAAACGGCAGTGATTGACAGAGACCAGACTTCATGCTTGCAAATGTTTTATCCACGCACAGAGACTTTCCGGAGTGGAGAAGAAGAAAATGCAGTGCATTCCTCTTCCACAGACAGAGAGACTGAGATACTCATGAGATGACTCTGCATTTAGAGTCACTCTTCATCTCCCAGCAAGTCTGGATCTAAAAAAGATTGACTTGGTAGGACTGGCCATTTGTGGGCTTCTTCGCAACTGCGAAGAGATTGTCTGCTGGAAAAACTGCTGAATCAGGACTCTGGAGATTGGGGTTGGAAACCAGGTCTCGGATTGCTCAGCCTCTGTCCTTCTCCAAGGCAAACCCCCAAGTGTTTGTTGACTTGAAATGAAAGGATTTGCCTAGCTATCCACTGAAGCTCCTTTCGGCTCTCAAAGTCTCATCTTAGGAGTCTCTCTCTGTGCCTACGAAGAGCTGGAACAGTGGGGCTGAAAGAATCATGGTCTCTCAAAGATGTTCAGGTCCTCATCCCTGGAATCTGAGAACATGGTACCATACATGGCAGAAGGGATCTTGTAGATGCGATTAAATCAAAGAGCATGAAACAGGAACTGTATTTTGGATTACATATATCAGTATAATCATAACGGTCCTCAAAAGATGGAAGAGGAAAACAGAAGGGTCATCAAAGCAGATGTGACAAAGGAAGCAGAGGTCAGGTGAATGAAACTGTGGGCTTTGATGGTGAAAGAAGGGGCCATAACCCAAACAATGCAGGAGGCCTCTAGGAACTGGGGAGGTGAAGAAAGGAATTCTCCCCTAGAACCTCTGGAGGAAACCAGCCATGCTGACACCTTGATTTTACCCCAGAGAGACTCATTTTATACTTCTAACTTCCAGAATTGTAAGGTAATAAATTTGTGTTGTTTGGGCTGATTTTAGCAGGAAGGCCAGGGCCCTGACAATGAAGGTTGCTTTCCCTAACAAGCGCAGGGACTCAGTTTCATGATCTGCCAAACTGGGAAACCACGGATATGTCACTGGGTCAACAAAGAGAAAGACCACTAATGTAGTGGCTCTACTGGTCACTATAGACAACTAATGCAAATGGCTTAGGGCCTGTGCATGCATTTGTCAACTGTGCATGGTTAATATTACACAGTAACAATACTAATATTTATTGAGTGCTTATGATTTATCAGACATTTAATACTTAAAGCAGCTGCACAGGACAGGCATTGTTGTTAGTGTCTTTATTTGTCAGATGATGAAACGGAGGCTTAGAGAGGTTGAGGGTCATCATGAGTAGGAAGGAGGTGTCGCTTGCACTTCACCCGGGCCAACCTCAATTCAGATCCCAAGCTCTTATCTAGGAGAACTGATGGCCCAGCCCCTGAACTCCTTACACACCACGGCATCCAGTGAGGCCCAGACCCCTAAGTGGGCCAGGCCCTCCAGGACAGTGGTTGTCAAACTTTGACGGCATCAGAATCACCTGGAAAACTTGTTCAAGTTCAAAATTCCTAGGCCCCATTTCCAGATACTCTGATTCAGGAGGTCTGGGGAAGGAGTTGCATAATTATGTTGTTGTTATTGTTGTTTTTTAAATTTTCATTTATTGATTTTAGCAGGAGAGGATGGGAGGAGAGTGAGAGAGACAGGAACAGCGATCTGTTCCTGTACGTGCCCTGAGCGGGGATTGAACCGGCCATGTCTGCACTTTGGGACGATGCTCTAATTCACCAAGCTATCCGGCCAGTGTGAAATTATGTTTCTAATAAGCCTCCAGATGATATTGGCACTGTTGTTCATGGACCACACTTTGAGTAATGAGACTCTGAAAGCCATTCCGTCTCAGCTCCTACCTCCAGGTCCAGTCACACCGAAACCGTGGCTGAGACCTCATCCAGTTCCATGACTAAGCAATCTTTTTGTCAAACCAGAATATAGAGGATGTGTTTTGATGGGGACATTGAGGAAAAATGAGGACAAAGGCTAATAGTACTCTCCTGGAATTGGAACTCATTTCAGTGTTAATCAAATCAGAGTGAAAAAAGAGAGGGTCAGCCTTGGGGATGCCCAGCGTTCCCGCTGTGGTCTGACGTGGGCTCGTTGATATGTGCAGGTAAGCGTTTCCTCTCTTGCCTCATCCACAGAAGAGGTGTGGCTGCTTACAAGAATACCAGAATTTCTAAAAAATAAAATACAAGTACAATGAAAAATTTACAGAGGTAGTGGGCATAATTTTTTGATTAAAGACAGCTCTGCTATATTCTTCTTATTACAAAGGTAATAAATAACCATTGTAGAAAATTTTAAAAATATAAATAAGAAAAAAAAGATTAAAAAAGACTATGCCCCCCACCACCCACAGAAGAACACTGGACACACCCTTAAAGCATTTCTTCTTAATCGTTCTGTACCAATATGTGATGATTTTCATATTCTATAAAAGCGTGGTTATAACTTCATATTGTTTTCTAACCTTTTTTTTTTTTTTTTTTTTCTTTTTCTGAAGCTGGAAACAGGGAGAGACAGTCTGACAGACTCCCGCATGCGCCCGACCGGGATCCACCCCGCACGCCCACCAGGGGCGAAGCTCTGCCCACCAGGGGGCGATGTTCTGCCCATCCTGGGCGTCGCCATGTTGCGACCAGAGCCACTCTAGCGCCTGAGGCAGAGGCCACAGAGCCATCCCCAGCGCCCGGGCCATTTTTGCTCCAATGGAGCCTCGGCTGCGGGAGGGGAAGAGAGAGACAGAGAGGAAAGCGCGGCGGCAGAGGGGTGGAGAAGCAAATGGGCGCTTCTCCTGTGTGCCCTGGCCAGGAATCGAACCCAGGTCCTCCGCACGCTAGGCCGACGCTCTACCGCTGAGCCAACCCGCCAGGGCCTAACCTTTTTTTTTTAACTCTGCAATATATTGCAAAATCATGCAAAGTTAATACATTTTCATCTACAGTGTCAATTTAAATAAATGAATAGGGTTCTATTGTAGGAGTATATCATAATTTATTTAAGCAATCACCTCATTACCAGGCAAGACTTTGAAACCTACTGCTACATTTTAACATAGTTGTTAAAGAATTCCATATCAAATAAATATATTAGGTCCCTCAGTCTCATAGGCCTTTGGGATGAATCAAGCCCAACAGGGAAAAAATATATTTTTATCAAACAATTATGCTACCAAATGCATTTTACTGTCCTCTTATAAGCACAAAAGAATGGCTGTTCTCATTTTTCTCTGTCTTTCATATTTCTAACTGGGCTACTCTGACATTATTAATTATATCCCTTTTTTAACTTGGAAAAATCTTCAGTGAATGAACAGTGATTCATCTTCCTACGGCTTCTGTGAACCAAAGTGACATGCAGAATGTTAGCCCAGTGCTAGGTTTCAGGAAGAAATGATCCTTGTAAATAAATAAAGCAAGAACTTAGCAGAACATTAACTCACTCTCTAGGGTATGTGTCAAGAGTTCTTCCAAGATATTGGGTGAAGTATATGTATCAAGATTCATCTTCAGGGGGTAGTCATTGAGCTATTTTTCCTGTGTCTCATTTCATCTGGTGGAGCAGCTGCTAGCCTGCTGAGCAGAGCCATACCACGCCATGGGAGCCTTCTCTTCCAGTCACCACGTTTTTTTGGGTTTTTTGTAAAGTGAAAATCACTTCCAGGAGCCTTTCTTGCTTTGCCTTCATCTTTGATTTAGAATTCTGTTATATTCATTCCACCTTTTCTTGTTCACCTGATTCCAGGAGACCTATGACTGGCTCCCTTCCCCTTCCCTCACAATGACAGTATCCTGTGTACTTGAGGAAGCCATACTCCACCATTCTCAGCCATGCAGTGTTTGTGTGACAGACTCCATGGCCACCTCTAATCAGAACCTAACTTCCATCTGTGCTCCTAGTCACAGTAATCAACTCAGAGGTAGTCACAAGACTTAAGCTAGTTAGTCTAAGCAGAGGTTCCTTGTTAGGGACTTTGAGATACAGCCACCTTTCTCTTCCATCTGAGGAAGCATGCCTCCCTCCCCAGGAGTGAGGGGAACATATCTTGCTACACAGGACGGCCAGGCTTCAGGATAAGAGAACACTGATGGGAAGTAACTGAACCCTTTGCGTTACTGGATCAAATCTTGCCCCAAGTCCACTATTAATTTGCCCCTTTCAAATACATGAGCTAATAAATTATTTTTCTGGCTAAGCAGTTTAGGGAAGGTTTCTTGAGGCTTACAACTGAAAGATATGTAACCTACTGATGTCATTTGTAAAGAAACTATAGCTGGCTTCCAACTTCCTTTCCTTCAATGGCCACCTTCTTATTTACACGGCCTCTTACTCCGTAACCCATGTGTGTCCTGCATATCAAGCCCATACTCCTTCCTGCTTCTCCTCACTGTCTTCATGTGTCTTTCCTCTCTTCCAAGGTCCCAAGCATCCAAACTTATTTTTTTCCCAAAGCTGCTGTCCCTTTCTCCATCCCCTGTTCCCAGGACTGACGGGGAAATAGGACACCATCTACCCCCTTCCTTCTTTGTCCCTTCCTAGAAGGAAGCACTTGGGCCCTTTCTGACTCAGGACCTTGTTACTGACCATGATGGAGAACCATTCAGGGAAAAAAAATTACACACATGGGGTGTTTGCATCAGTTGAAGAAATCGCTCATTAATACTGTTGTTGGGCTGTAGGATGTAGCTCCTGGCTGGTTCCAACATGTCTCCTCATATGAAAGTGGGCCTAAAATGCTTAGCCCAGGAAAATGCTAGGTTGGGGGACACTCCAAGTTGCAACCTGCACCCTCATTTTTGCGGCAGATCTGGATTCCCAAGTCTCTTTACTTCTAAACTGTTCCCCAGAAATTACTTCTTTGGGCTTTAGGCCCCTCTGCACCTACCTTATAGATACCTCATCTGCCCTTCGAGGAAAGCTCTCTGACTTTGAAATCCTACCCTACTTACTGTAAATATCACTCATTGTTTATTTCTCTGCATTAAGTCTCTTCCTTCATGGTAAGATATCACAGTACCCCCAGGGGAGCCATCTCTCTCCTACTCTTAGTCATGTGGTTTAGGTAGGAATGCCCTTAGCTCAGGGGTCGGGAAACTTTTTGGCTGAGAGAGTCATGAACACCACATATTTTAAAATGTAATTCCATGAGAGCCATACAATGACCCGTGTACAATTACACATTATCCAATAAAAATTTGGTGTTGTCCCGGAGGACAGCTATGATTGTCTCCAGCCACCTGCAACCATGAACATGAGCGGTAGGAAATGAATGGATTGTAATACATGAGAATGTTTTATATTTTTAACGTTATTATCATTTTTATTAAAGATTTGTCTGCAAGCCAGATGCAGCCATCAAATAGCCACATCTGGCTCGGGAGCCATGGGCTCCCGACCCCTGCCTTAGCTCCTCCACAGGTGGGAGCTCATTAACTTAAACCAATCACCCACTGCAGTGATTGGTTTAGGATGGGCACATGACCTTATTAAGGTGAAAGAGTTCTGCATCTACACTTCAGCATGACTCATGTCATGTCCTGCAACCCCCTGGCTGCCTCCTTGGCTTCAGCCCCTGGCAGTCCTCCCTTTTTCTCTTGCCCAGATCTCTCTGCTCTACCCAATGTGCCCCTAGTGCTTTCTCAAGATAGATATTGATGCAGATTCTATTCTAACCAATGTTTGGTCCCTTTACTTCTTTTTCTAAACTGGGCATAGCAAATAGGTTTTATCTTATAGATCAACTCTGATCAATAAGTATTAGATCTGGGATCTGTTCTCAGAAAGATTCTGAAGCTGTCTCTGGCTCCAGCAAGAAAGTTTGTGATGATTAGTTAGTAATGTCTGTCACAGCCATGGGAGGAAGAGTGACTATGTACCTCATATTCTGATACCACCATTCTAAGTCAAGATCTGAACCTAGCTTCTATAGCAGTCACATGGCCTCCCAGATGTCTCCCTATAGCTCCTGGCAGACTGTATCTTTTCCTGGTTCATGACTCATGAGTGCACTTAAAAAAACTCTCACTCTTTGTCTGAAGAATACATTGAGTTCACAGTCCTCTTGCACACCTGACATTATTGGCATACCCTAAGATGAATGACTCACTTAGCACCCTTTCTGTCTTGTGCTATTTTTTTCTTTCCTTCTGATAAAGTTTCTGGTGGCTCATTCAGGTGCCCCAGTAAGATTACTTCCTCTTTCCCCCAGCTACAAGTCATTTTAAGATTATAGATTTATGCCCTGGCTGGTTGGCTCAGTGGTAGAGAGTCAGCCCAGCAAGTGGATACTCTGGGTTTAATTCCCAGTCAGGGTACACAGGACAAATGCTCATCTAATTCTCCACCCTTCCCCTTCTAGCTTCTCTCTCTCTTTCTCTCTCTTTTGCTCTATTTCTTCTCGTCCTGCAGCCATGGCTCAATTAGAGGGAGTTGGCCCCGGGCGCTGAGGATGGTTCCATGGCCTCTGCCTCAGGCGCTAAGAAGAGCTCTGCTGCTAAGCAGAGGAGCAATGCCCCAGATGGGGAAGGCATTGCTCCCTGGAGGGCTTACCAGGTGGATCCCAGTTGGGGTGCATGCGGGAGTCTGTCTATCTGCCTCCCTTCCTCTCACTGAATAAAAAAAAAGATTATAGATTTACAACATGAAAATAATAAACGTGAGTAAACCTGGTTTCTACCAAGAGGATAGGTGGGCTGTTAATAACATGCCACCCCATCCATGACTAACAGTATTTCATCGTTTTTATAGTCATAGAAGCCAAGCTTTATTCATGATTCTTTCCTTGAAACCATAGCAAAGTCTTTGGCACTCTAGAAATTCTGATCCCTGAACAAAATCCATATGTATTGGCGTTTGAGCCCTCCAAAGTCTTAGTACATTTATCCTGTTTCTACCAGGAAGTCATTCTGTTCTGTGGTTACAGGCCATTTCTCATATGAGCAGCCCACGTATATGCAACCAGAGCCAGCTTTCACTCACTATCCCAGCTCAGAGGCAGAGCTGTCTGAGGTCTCACTCACCTCTGTCAACAGGCTCTTGCCAGTGATTAAAACGATGATATGGGCTCCCTGTGGTCCTGGCAGAGGGGTATCTCCTGTGAGCCCCTCCCTTCTTGATCTAAGCTGTGGGAGTTCAAGGGACCAGAGTCTCCTGTGAGGACTGGAGAATCCCCATCTCAATAGCCTTAATTTAATCACAGCTTCCAAATCCCTTTCACCACATAAGGTCATAGGTTCTGGGGACTGAGGCAAGACATACTTCAGGGGCTATTTAATCAGACTACCCCAAACCTGTGGTCACAGAAGACTTGCTGCTGCAGAAAGAGGTTTGCCCAAAAGGAACGAGCTTGGCGTTGAGTCACCTGCTTGTACCATATTGTAACAGTTGGAAATACGATGCAACTGGGTAGAGTCAACATGATTTAATGAAAATTTTGGAACACCAGTCATGGCTCTTCCTGTGCTAGACCTTTTGTGGTTTCCCCACACCGGATCTATTCCTCCCACTCAACAGAGCCAGACTGTCTGGGTTCATCTTCGGCTTGGCCACTTACTGCTTGGGAAATTTATATAAACTCTCCATGTCTTGGGTTCTTTAGGTATAAAATAAAATTATAATTGTACTTACAGTCCACGGTTGTTGTGAAATTTGAGTTAGTGGGTATGAAGTGTTTTGAACACTACTATGAACTGTTATTACTATTACCCCTCTTTTCCTCTGGGGATACTGCTCTTCCCTTCTTTCAGTCATTATGTTTCAGATACAGCTGAGTCTACCTTCCCCTCTGCTTGCAGCCCAACATCTCACCCAAGCCCTCCCTGGGTCCTGGACTTGCTGGACCAATCTCTCTAGAAAGAGAACTTCTTGGCCAGGGATGGAGAGTTGTTCTGTGGTAATAATCAACTTGCTTCTGATTAAGTCCCCCTATTTAGTAAATGAAAGCTCTTCATTCTATAACCTTAAGTGATCCATGTTATTAAAAAAAAAATAACACCATAATACACAAATTCTGAATTACTCTGTGGAAGCTGTCTGCCTATCCAGGCCTGAAAGTGATGGAACAGAGACAGCATTTATGTTTCAGCTTTCTCTTGCTCATCCTTTTTGTCCTTGTGGATTTAATTCTTTCATTCTATTTTATTCTTTTACAGTCATATTATTGGGACTTCAGAAGGGGAAAGAGATAAAAAGCCTGTGTTTAACCCACTTTATTTAACTACCAAATATTTTCATAATGCGTTTGAGGAAACAAAGAGGTTCTGCAGCAGAATAGACAGGCAACATTGCCCTGGAAACCCATCTCTTACAAGTCCTTGAACTGCACCAATTTAGAGAGAAATTACATCTGCAAATCCCAAGAACTATTTTTAAGGAAACAGGACAACCCAAAAACCCAATACACTTCACAAAAAATGCCTTCATTCTAAATAATAATAACTTACATAGAATGAATCCCTGTGTTTTGTTTGATGAGAAGGAGAGTCATGTTTCTACAGCCTATAGCCTCATACGTGAAACCAGCTTGCTTTGGCTCAGATAGCCTTTCACCCACATCCCGGCTTTGTCTTCTTCAGGGGTTATCCTTGGGGCTCCCAAATGGATACCAGCTCTCTGTTTTCTGGTTGTTGGGTTTTTGTTTATTGTTTGTTTGTTTTATCATTGTCTTTCTTTGCTTTCTGCCATGTGAGAGGCTGTGGAATCAAAACTGAACAGTCATCTGCCCCTCACCCAGTTCTTTCTCCTATTATCAGCTGCCACCATGACAACAGAACAAAAACAAGGAGAAATGAGGACATAATTCAGTCATCTGAAAATGGTATTCAGGAAGTGACAGCTGTAGGCTCCTTTACCTTGGAGTAATATATTTTGACATTTTGGAGGTTAGGATGGGCTGCCCATTCAGATCATTTTCTGCACAGCACTTCCCAGACATAGCCTGAAAACCCCTCTCACTTCACCCCTCCTACACACACAGCTCACATAAAAGGTTGTAATGCCATGGAAACATTTAGTTTTTATGGAAACTAAGCATATATGGGCAATGACCTTCTTCCTTAAGAGAGAGAATGCAAAATTATTAACATAAAATTAAGTATGAAGTTGAATGTTTACTTAAAATGGGAAAAGAAATTAGAGCAAATTCCAAAACCTAAAAAGCTGAAAAATACAAGAAATATCTATAAAAATATTATCTTTGATGTTTGACTCTTGACACATCTCTTTAGTATCTTTCTCTATATATTTTTTGGGCAATACACCTCTATGTACTTCTTCATATGATAACTATTTGGTAATATCATTTTCTATAGAATGATAATTCAGTCTTTGTTTAGTATGGTTGAATAAGTTATTTTTATTTTTAAATAAACATAAAATAAATACACATAAGTTTAAAAATAAATTTGTTTATTATTGATAAATTAAAAGGTTTTTTAGCCTCAGAGCTGGTTATTAGTAAGTCATATACATCTTTTAAGTTGTTGATATATGAAATAAATTTCATGCACAACTCAGGTTTTCTTGCACAGGGACTAATCTTAAAACCTTTTTTCACTGATGATGTCAGAGTAATGACATGTGAAAAATACCCTTGATCTCTCTCCTGGAAATTTCAACAAATTTAACAGCTATAACACAACAAAATAACCTCAGCTGGGTTTGCAGGCTGCAGAATCCATGCATCGAATCGACTAAAGGTGGGAAAGGTTGAGAACGGGGGCAGAAGATAAGAGGCACTCATGTTCAGGCTCCAGAGAGGAAAGAAACCCGACTGTCTAGGTCTTTGTCTTCCAGAGCTCCAGGAAGGGGAGAAACTAGGAGTTACTGGGTTTTGTTCTGCTGGCAAGAGCTGAGAGATTGGGGAGCAGTTGGAGAGATATCAAACCAAAGCAGTGGTAAAACTAGGGGACACTGCCAGCATTCCCATAATCCGCCAGTAGCCTGCACTCAGGACAGAGACAGAGAGAAACAAGATTCAATTCCCCTAACTCCCAGATCCCGGCTCCTTCTCCTCTTGGGTAAAGAGTGGCAGAGACATACGCCACAGCTAGTTTTACAGGGTCACTTTTTCCCCTGAAGAACAAAGGTACTCTGTGTCTGGTCCCTAGGTTTGTTGAAATGTGGGAAGGAGTGCCCAGAGGACTGAGATCGCCACTGCTAAAATTGTAAAACCCTCGCAACATGCTCCACCCAGCATCACAACTGCACCACCACCTCCATCATCAGGCCAGCAGCATCTCAGCGGAAGTCAACCCAGGAACTGCACAAAGCTAAAATTTGTAATCCATCACCACCTACAGGATTAAAAATACACTCACACAAAATAAAACCTCTTAGAAGGGCAACTGTTTTTTCCTCATTGTTTCTTTTGATTTTTATTATTTTTTATTTCCTTATATTCTTTTGTGGGTGTTTTTGTTTGATTTTGATTATTTTGGGGGGTTCTGTTTTGGTGGTTTTTCTTTTTTAATTTAAAATTTTTTCTATTTCTATTTGTTTGTAGTTGTTTCTAATTTGATTTCTTAACACTCTCAAATACCACAAGGCAGAAGAAAACTAATATCATGACTACCCAAAAAAAGAGACACAGTTCAGAAAGAAAATTAAAAATCTCCAAAAAGCAATCAAATGGAAACCTTGGAGTTAAACAATACAGATTTCAAAATTAAAGTTCTGAAAATACTCATTGAGATGTGAAAAACACTGATAGGCAATTTAATGAGCTCAGAAAATAAATTAATGAACAAAATTAATACTTCAGCAAGGAGATTAAAACTTTAAGAACAAAAATAGAGAACTCAATACATGAACTGAAAAATGAGGTAGCAAGTTTAGCTAATGGAACAGGCCAGATAGAGGAGATAATTTGTGATATCAAAGACAGGCAACTAGAGATGATACAGAGAGAAGAGAAGGACTCACAAATTAAAAAAAAATAATAGAGCTCTGTGAGAACTGTCTGACTCCATTAGAAGGAGTGGTATAAGAATAATGGATATATCAGAAGAGAGGGAGAAAAGAATGGAGAATCCATTCAAACAAATAATTGATGAGAATATCCCAAGCCTATAGAAAGAGTTAAATTATCAAATCCAAGAAGCAAACAGAATGCCTGGTTACCTCAACCCAAACAGGCCTTCTACAAGGCACATAATAATAACTGAAAAAATCAGTGACAAAGAAAGAATCTTCAAGGTAGCTAGGGAAAAGAAGTGCATAACATATAAGAGAAGGCTCATCAGGTTGTCATCAGACTTCTCAGCAGAAACTCTACAAACCAGAAAAAAGAGGGTCCAAACATTCAAAGTACGGAAAGAAAGGAATTACCAGCCAAGAATACTATATCCATCAAAGTAATCCTTCAGATATGAAGGAGAAATAAAAATGTTTCCAGGCATACAGAAGTTGAGGAGATTTATCACCAGAAAACCCCCACTTCAGGGAATACTCAAGAGGGTTATTCTGCTGGATACAAAGAACAAAGCAAAAGAAAACCAAAAGTAAAAGCTCCAACAAGTTTACAATATAAACAAAGATAGTCTGTGACAACAATAACATAAATAAAGAGAGGAAAAAGATCTGCAGTAGCAAAGGAGGATGGAGTGCAGAAGCACTCATAAGACAAAGGATTCTTGTATACCTGAAAAATTTTCACTTAATACCCTAATGGTAATCACCCATGAAAAAACCACTACTAAAACACATAGCTTAAAAAAAGAAGAAACAGGAGAAATAAGCATTACCACCAAACAAAAACAACAGAAACACAAAAGAGAAGAACCAAAGGAGACAACGAGCTACCAGAAAACAAAATATTAAATGGCTATAAGATATACTCAAGCATCAGTAATTACCCTAACTTTAAATGGACTGAACTCATCAATAAAGAGGCACAGAGTAGTAGATTGGATCAAAAGCAAAACCCAACTGTATGCTGCCTTCAGAGACACATCTAAGCAGCAAAGACAAAAGTAGACTAAAAGTAAAAGGTTGAAAAAAAGACTTTCCAAGCAAATAATACCCAAAGAAACGCAGGTATTAGCCATACTCATATGTGACAATGCTGACTGCAAGACAATAAAGGTAACAAGAGACAAAGATGGACATTTATAATGATAAAGGGGACATTGTATCAAGAAGACATAACATTTCTTTATATGCACCAAATCAGGGAGCACCAAAATATATGAGACATCCTCTAACAGACTTAAAAATAAAACAACAGACAAATCACAATCATACCTCAGCACACAACTGACAGCTTTACATAAATCATCCAAACAGATAATCAATAAATAAATATCAGCCTTAAATGATACACTAGACCAAATGGACATAATACACATTTACAGAACATTTCATCACAGAACATCAGATTATACATTATTTTCCAGTGTGTATGGAACATTCCCAAAGATAGACCATCTGTTGGGCCACAAAACTAACATCAACAAATTCAAGAATATAGAAATTATACCAAGCATATTCTTTGAACATAAGGCTTTGTAATTAGGATTCAACTGCAAAAAGAAAGTAAAGAAACCCACAAAAAATGTGGAAATTAAACAACATACTTTTAAAAAATGACTGAGTCAAAAAAGAAATAAAAGCAGAGATCAAAAGATATATACAGACTAAATAAGAATGACAACACGACATATCAAAACTTCTGGGATGCAGCAAAAGCAGTAATAGAGGGAAGAACACAGAAATAAAACCACATATATTGTATATGGACAAATAATCTTCAACAAAGGAGCCAAAAACACACAATGGAGAAAAGAAAGCCTCTTTAATAAATGGTGCTGGGAAAGTTGGTCAGGGTTCTTCAAAGAAGCAGAATAGATGATGATAGATGATGATGATGATGATGATGATAGATAGATAGATAGATAGATAGATAGATAGATAGATAGGTGATAAAGAAATTTATTATAGGTATTGGCTCAAGTGGTTATGGAAGCTGAGAAGTTCCATAATCTATTATCTGCAAACAGAAGAACCAGGAAAGCCAGTGATATAATTCAATCTGAGTCCATATGCTCAAGAAGAATGGATGAGTGCAGGGAAGATGGATGTCCCAGCTCAAGCAAAGAGCACTTTTGCCTTTTTTGATCTATTCAGTCTCTCAAGTGATTGTATGGTGCCCATCTACTTTATTCAGTCTACCAATTCAAATGTTAATCTCTCCAGAAGCACCCTCATACACCCAGAAATATATTTCACCAGTTACTGGGTACCCCTTAGTTCAGTCAAGTTGACACATAAAATTAAACATCACAACATCCCATTTTTTTTCGGTTTGGAACTTTGTAATTTTCACAGAGCACTTTTTAATTAGTAGACTATTTTATTTTATGAGACTTATCCAGGGTTATAAATAAACAGAAAAAAATACATAACTTTCTTTTACTAAATAAAAATAGAGCACTCAAACCAGTATAATTCAATTTCCATCCTTCAGAATACATTATTATTATAAAAATGCATTTGGATAATTTAATATCACTATAAATACAAAATGTAGATTAGTTTAAACCTGATTAAAGTGAGGTCTTTGGGAATCTCCTTAATTTCTTGTTAGGCAAAATTAAAGACAATGCTATTGTAGGGTTTTTTCTTCTGTATTGTTTTATTTTATTCTTTTGCATAATGCATTGAATTAAATTTATGGAGTACCAAAGAGACAAAGCAAATATATTTTGAACTTCCTACATATAGAGATGTCTTAGTTTCCTAGACTACCACAACAAAAACTGGGTGACTTAAAATAACAGAAATTTATTGTCTCAGTTCTAGAAGCCAAATCTCCAAAATCAAGTTGTCAGCAGGACCATGTTTCCTCTGAAGGTGCTTGGGAAGGAACCATTCTTTGCTCCTGTCCTAACTTCAGGTAGCCTCATGCATTCCTTGGCTTGTAGATGCACCACTCCAATTCTCCATCTTCATATGGCATGTGCATACCTATTCCTGTGTACAAGTTTTTCCTCTTTATAATAACACCAGTTGTATTAGATTAGAGCCCATTCTACTGGTCTCATTATAACTTGATTACCTCTGTGAAGACCTCCAAATACAGTCCTATTCTGCAGTACAGTATTGGGAGTTTAGATTTTAATATATCTTATGGGGGGAGGAGGGCAGGGGAGACACACAATTCAACCCATAACAGGGAGTGCTAACATTTTTGTACACTTTAAGATAATTTTCAAGTGAGAAAAACTCATATATTTTCACACTCAAACAATATATTTTAACTTTGCTTTTCTTTTAAGAATTATGGGGGTCCCAAAAGTAGAAGAGAGCAAGCAAAGAATTGAAAACCTATTTGAAAAAATAATGACAGAAAACTTCCCTTACCTGATGAAGGAAATAGACATACAAGTTCAGGAAGTGCAGAGTCCCAAATAAGATGACCCCAAAGAGGCCCACACCCAAACATTCTACTTAAAATGCAAAAGGTTAAAGACAGAGCATCTTAAAAACAGCAAGGGTCAAGCAGTTAGTTAGCTACAAGGGAGCTCCCACAAGACTGGGAACTGACTTCTCAACAGAAACTTTGCAAACCAGAAGGGGGTAGCAAGAAATATTCAAAGTAATAATAAGCAAAGACTACAACCAAGATTACTCTACCCAGCAAAGCTATCATTAGAATCAAAGCTCATATAAAAAGCTCCCCAGATAATAAAAACCTAAAGGAGTTCATTACCACCAAACCAGTATTACATGAAATGTTAAAGGGTCTTATTTTTTTAAAAGGGAAAAAAGACTTTTTAAAATATGAACAATAAAATGGCAATAAATACATATCTTCAACAACTGGATCTACAAAACAAAATAAATGAACAAGCAGAACAGAAATAGACTCAAAGATATCGAGAACATTTTGATGGTTGCCAGATGGGAGAGAGGTTGGGTGGTAGGTAAAAAGAAGTGAAGGGATTAAAAATGCAAATTGTTTGTTACAGAATAGTCATGGGGATGTAAGGTACAGCATAGGGAATATAGTCAATAATAGTCTAATAACTATATATGGTGTCAGATGTGTATGAGACTTATAAGGATGATTACTTAGTAAGTTATGTAATGTCTAATCACTGTACACCTGAAACTAATATGGTATTGTATGCCAACTGTAAAAGCTGATTTAAAAAAAAGGATAATTAGAATTATTTGAAATATAGTCTTCACAGAACTCATTCAACAAATAACTAGTAGCCATCCATCTACTATGGATTAGGTGTTGTGCTTGGGTAGGTGGGGAGCACTAACTGTGCACCAAACACAGTCTCAACTGTTAAGGAGCTCAAAGCCTATTGGGTGAAATGAATAAGAAAACAATTCAATACAACCTAAGAAGTACTATATTAGAAATCCAAGGAGGAGACTTGTGAGATCTTAGAGAATGGTGCAAACAACAGTCTGGAGATGGAAGCAGAGTTGGAGGAGAGGTGTGGCATCCACCAGGAGCAAGGCAAGGGTAGCACAGACGGGAGGAGCTGTGCACAGACCTGGGGAGCTGGGGTGCCAGAGGCAGGACCATCTCTAGTTGCTGCTCACAGGAAGCATGGGCAAAGGCGGGGGAAGTGCAATGACAGCAGGTGGAGGCCAAACTGGGAAGAAGCGGGACACTAGCCCTGCTGGGGAGTTGGTGGTGAGCCACTGCATTTTGTAATCAAGGGAGTAACATTATCAGATTTGTTTTTAGAAAGATGATTCTGAGAGCACTGCTGTAAAGGGTGGATTTTTTTTCTCTAAATTTAGAGCTCATTTCCTTATCCTCATTTTACTAATCTTTCAACAGCTTTCAAGCAGAGTTGACCACTTCTTTTTTTAAAAAATAGCTTCTTCTCTTGATCTCTATTACTGCAAATCTTCTGGTTTTCCTGCTAGGTCATGGCTTCTCTCCCTTGCCGACTCTTCCTCTGTGAGTCTCAAGGCTCATAAAGAAGGGCCTCAAGGCTGGGACCTTCTTCCTTCTCTTATCTCCCCTGTTTCCTGGATGATTTCATTCAGTCCCATCACTTCCAATTTGTACTCCAGCCCTGGCCCAGACTTGTTCATCTAACTGTCTAATCCGTACTCTCACCTGGGTTCCTACAGGCACCTCAAACTCAATATCTTATATCTGATTCTTTCCAAGACCTCACCTCAGTAAGTGGCCCCACATTCACCCAAGTAGTTTCTCAAACCTCAGAGTCAGAATCTATTTTTAATTTCTTCTTTTCCTTTTTCTTGCATATATAAATGCACCTATGGGTTCCTGGTCTTACAACCAAAATATATCTTTGATCCATCCATTTCTCTCCATCTCTACTACCACCACCTTGGGCAAGGTCCCCACTGTTTATTACCTAGATGATTGTAATGGCCTCCTAACTAGTCTCCTGACACATGCCCTTTCCATTCTATTCTGCACCCAACAACTCTAATAACTTACTGGATTTTAACAAGAGCTATCATTCAGTGTGGAACTTGAACTTCTTACTCTGGCCTGGGAGGCCTTCTTGATCTGTTTCTTACCTGTTTCTTTAATCTCACCCTTCCAACCACTGGTACTCCTTCTGTTCCTTAAATACACCTTTTTTTTTTCCTTCTCAGGACCTTTGCACTTGCTCTGCCCTCTGTCTGGAACCCTCTCCCCACACTGAATATCAATTTCTTTCCTAGTCTTCCAGACTCAATTTACATGTCATTGTCTCAGAGAGGATTTATTGGTCTATTCTGTGGAGAGTACTATACAGACTATGAATGTATGCTTATATATATATATATATTATTGACTATATTCCCCATGCTGTACCTTATATCCCCATGACTATATATATCTATCCATATATATTTCCCTCTTGTCTCCAAACACTACTTCTCCCCTTCACCCCACAGGTTAGGAGACTGTCAATAATGTTTGTTATACAACATGGTACTTGAGAGAAAATTCCTAAATGCCCAGCATTCATCACACGCTGCTAATTTTCCCAGCATTGTACTTCTGTGTTTACAGTTATTTTGTTTCATTTCCTCAAAAATCTTGTGGAAATGAAAATATTATTCCCACACTACAAGTGAAGAAACTGTCTTAGAGAGAGTTGGATGACTTATCCAAGGCCACGTAGCCACTAAGAAGCAATGAAAGCAGGTATAGCCCATGCCTGTCTGCTTCTGAAGGCCTTCCCACCATGCTGGCAGGCTTCAGTCCAGCTCAGGTAAAGCCTAGCTTACCCTGCTATTTCTTTTCTTCTTTCACTTGATCAACTTTAAACATCAACCATCTGACCCTTTGGTGGACAATCATTCATTGGCCCTATCATTTGGAAAAGTACTCTTGCCTGTCCGATAAGAATTCTGCTTAGCTACATGCTGCTGGGAGACTAAGACTAACACTGCCCTACCTTTCCCCAAACTGAAAGTGCACATGTGACCTGGGCTGGCCAATGAGAGTAGTCCACCCTCCTCCCTTCCCATCTTCATGCCAGAACAGGAGCCAGCATGTGATTTGAATCAGGCCAATCAGCATTCTGTCTGGGACTTGGCTGAAGCTCTAGGGACAACTGCTGAGACTCTGTGTCATCATATATTAGCACCACAGTAGTGAGGATCTGCAAGTGCCATCTTAGTCACACAGAGAGAGGATGCTGGGAAAGGAAGCCAAATAGAAGACAGCAGAGCTAAGAGAAGGACGGAGAAAGTCAGAATCAGAGACCTAACAACATAATTTCAAGACTCAAACCTACCCATTTATTTATATGATTATGTCATTAAAATCTATCTTCTCATTACACTAGCTTCACTAGGGTGAGAATTATGTCTTGCTTTTGCTCATCATTGTCTTCCCAGTATCCAAGAAAGTGCCTGTCAGAGTAAGTTCCCCACATGTATTCAAAGGATTGAGAGCATTTCTACTAGCAGTGTCTGAGTTCATAGCTCAATGATAATATTCAAGAGAAATCATTTCTATCTCCAGTTTTTAGAATGAGTGGCCTGGGTATATGAGGCTTGATTAAAATCGGAAGAAACCTTAGATAATATTATAGTTGTATTCAATTTATGATATTTTATGGGTCCTTTTTTAAAAAATTCATTTTATAATAAGTGTGATTAAAACTAGGTGGAGATGATGCATTCTGGTTTTTTTCTTTAGAAATGTGCTGTCTAAGGCACCATAACTTAATTTAATTCTAATATGTCTTTAAGTACCCTGTCAGATTATAACCTGCTTCATCACTCACTTGGAGGCTAAAAATAAAGGATGATACAAGAGGCTAACATACTGTAATAGGAATGAGCATTTTCTCAAAGGGATGGACATAAATCACAGAAAGCACGTCACCCACTTTTATCTAAAGCCACAGGCTGGGTACATCCGGTGCTTGGCAACTGTCTCAGAATGAAATGACTCGTGAGCTGACACTTCCATCTTTCAGGAGAAGCTGTTTTAGAGAGTTACAGAAGATGTGACAATTGAAATCTGTCCCCAGCCAGCCCCTGCTAAGCATTCCTTGTACACCACGCCGTGGTCCCTGATTGCTGGCTACTTTCATTCGGTTTCCAAGGGAACAATTCAAACAGCGGGATGGGCTGTGGGAAAGGAAGAAATATTAGAATTTTTCTCAATTTTTCCTGGAAAAACCATTGATTGTGCATTGTGTCCCAGCTGCCATCTTGGTAAAATAAAAAATGGTTTATGTTTCTCCCCCAGAGTCTGCACAGTCCTTAGAAATGCTCACAGGAGGAGGAGCAGCAGCACAAATATAAAGGATGCAATTTATAACAGTGCTGATAGAAGGAAAGAGGGATGCTGACCTCTGAAACAGCAATTTCTGATCACTTGGGGGTAAGCAGAGTCCAGGACTTGAATTATGGGTAAGGGAAGGAAACAGACATCTATGGAACATGTAGTTATGTGCTGAGCATGGTACTAAGTATTACTGTAATAGGTATTATCTGCTAGGTGTTACCTGTTTACCTAATAGGTATTACATAACATATGGTGGTACCCAGAAATGTTGCCATGAACCTACTCTATAGATGAGGATTGACTCTAGGGGAGTTGATTCCTAACTTAATCAGTTAGAGAGGCTGTACTCATCTCCACGACTGGCTCAAAGTCCTGATGTCTTTCCTCCTGCCATTACACCATGCTACCGATGTGCATCAGTGAGACATATATTTCTTTTGGCCTTTAATAGGAAGAGAACCACTTCATTGCACAGGAATCATGCCATCTTGAGTTCCCCCTGAATTCCCCATCTTGAGTTAATTCATTCAACAAATATTTAACAAATGCTTAAAAGTGCTAAGCATTTTAGTAGGCACTAGACTAGGCCCTAATACATAAACTGGAAATGGATTCTGTCCTCACGGTGTTTACTATTTAGCTAAAGAGACAAGAAAGAAAGTGAAATATACAGCATTGCACATTGTGATGTGTTCTCTGGAGAAATGAACAGGGCAGTGATGACAATAATTATAGTAGTATGGAATTTTATCATTTGTTTCACGAAGCCATGTAGTGTAAGAGGTTAAGATGTGAGCTTTCAGGCCTGACAAAATTAATGTTAACTCTTCTATTTCTAAATCATTTGGCCTTGGACAAGTCACTTTAATCTCTCTGTGCCTCAGTTCTTGATATAGAAAATGGAGATAATAGTACTGACCTTAAAAGATTACTGTGATGATTAGATGATAGAATCCATGCAACTCCATCCAAAGTATTTGGAGTTTCCCTGACACACAGTAAGTACTGAGTAAATGTAATACTTTTTTATCTACTCTTTGTAGGCTACCCATTGTACTTACAACAATCCATGCTTGGAATATTCAACCAGTTATCCATGGCATGACTCATTGACAACACACAGTGGCTAAGCTTCTGCTCCTGATGCTCTTGACTGTAGAAACTACCTTTTGAGGTCCAGAGCCCAGTGGCCTACTCTCCTGGCCAGCCTCTAGCTTTCTATCAAAATCTCTGCCATGCCCTTCCTTCTAACCAGGAGACTAGAGGCTTGGAAATTAGACACATCTATCGTTGCTATTTATCAGTAGGATGATCTTAGATAAATGACTTACCTCTCTAAGCTTCCATTACCCCTCTGTAAGGCACCTTGAGCGTTTCAGTGATGATTGGAGATAATGTACCTAAAACACCTAGGTCAGCATCTGGACTTCAGTAGCCAATCAATCAATGAATCAATCATAACTTTCTCTAAAAGTATCTTAAATAAAATGGATATGAATGTTTACAATGTCCTGTTAAATTGACGCTCATTTAGGAATACAACCTTTTACACTTTGGATTACTGCCTTTGTTTGTATTTTAATAAGACTTTGCTAGGTATAGACCAAACAAATCATTCTATTACAGAGGGAATTCCAGCAGTCCTTGTACGCCAGAGGTCAGCTAACTATGGCCTGCAGACTAAATATGACCTACATCCTAGAGGATATTTATTGTTCCTTGTTTTTTCTGGGGTTTCTGGGGCATGAATATTCTCTAATCCCCTTTCATCATCTGACGAAGGCAAGTAACGTAAGCCCAGGGTTCAGAATTCTTCGTGAACATTTGTCAATGGTATTATTCTCTCTCAAGACTTACCAGTAAATACCACATAGCATGCTACCTTTAGTCCCTTTTAGTTTCCGTCAAAGCTGAATCGAAGCACTTTCGCAGTGGCATGAATTGGTTTTAGTCTTCAGAGTATACCCAGCGCCAACTACGGAATAATACTTCCTTTCCTCCATAATGATTATTTTCCAAAGAAATACCACTTGGATCCCAGCATTTTCTTTTCTTTCCCACTCCCAGCTTGGCCTCTAAGGATTTCAGTTATTCTCTACTAAGGTGTCTGAGGAAACAGAGAGGCCATGACCCCCTTAAAGTGGGAGGGCCAGGTTTCATGCTCAGAATCCCAAGTTCTAAAGTAATTGTTGATCTTTCCTGACTTACCCCAAGGAGCACCCCAGTCTCCAGTGTTGGCACGCGTGTGGACTCAGCCACTGTGTTGGTGTCACTGCCCTGTCTGGCAGAGACCCTTCCCTCAGTCCGTCTGCATGCTGCCTCACTCCGTTGGTTTAAAAATGAACTCTGTGTGCACTGTGCTTTGAAAGTGAATTTGAATACTCCTGGGCGCCTTGCTAGGGTTCCACACTCTGCTCAAGCAGAACAACTGGAAGATGGTTCAGTGTTGATTTATTTGGGGTTTTTTTTTTTTGTTTTTTTTTTTTTCATTTTTCTGAAGCTGGAAACAGGGAGAGACAGTCAGACAGACTCCCGCATGCGCCCGACCGGGATCCACCCGGCACGCCCACCAGGGGCGACGCTCTGCCCACCAGGGGGCGATGCTCTGCCCATCCTGGGCGTCGCCATATTGCGACCAGAGCCACTCTAGCGCCTGGGGCAGAGGCCGAGGAGCCATCCCCAGCGCCCGGGCCATCTTTGCTCCAATGGAGCCTTGGCTGTGGGAGGGGAAGAGAGAGACAGAGAGGAAAGCGCGGCGGAGGGGTGGAGAAGCAAATGGGCGCTTCTCCTGTGTGCCCTGGCCGGGAATCGAACCCGGGTCCTCCGCACACTAGGCCGACGCTCTACCGCTGTGATTTATTTGGTTTTTGATTTATATTGTTCCTCTTTTCCCAAGATCTTAAGGGTTCTGTTCAAAACCCTTCTGCAGCAGCACCAGGAGGCACCTCAGAGGTGGGGTGGGGGCTGGGAGGGCTAAGGATCGAAAGGCTCACCAGAGGAAAGGGGGGGGGGGAGCAAGGCCAGTGATTTTGGGGAGTTGGCCACTGATCTGACCCCTTATTTTCTGAGCGCTGTCATACTCCTTCTGGTCTAAGCATCTCCTTCCTGCTGCTCGATCATTCGTAAGGCTGTACAAGGAGAAGTGTCTGAAGAAAATATCAGATGGGGCTTTCAAGTAGGTGACACCTGGCTTTGAGTCTGCTACTTCCTATCTACTGCTCTGCAGACAGTTACTCTCAGGAGTCCCTGCCATATCCACAGTTTCAGTTACGTGGTCAACCACAGATTGAAACTATTCAATGGAAAAGTTCACAAATAGACAATTTATAATAGACAGTTTTTACTCATGCACCATTCTGAGTAGTATGATGGATTTTCATGTGTTCTTGTTCCATTCTGCCCTGGATGTGAATCAACCCTGTGAACAGTATATCCATACAGTACGCACAGGACAATATGAGAGAGAGTGAGAGACCACATTTCTTAACTTTTATTATACTACATTATTATAATTATTCTATTTAATTATTAGTTATTATTTTTAATATTTTCCTGTGCCTCACTTGTCAAATAAAATTTATCACCGGTACGTATGTAGAGAAAAAAAACAGCCTTTAAGGGTTCTGCACTATCTTCTGTGTTGGGCATTCGGTGGGGATCTTGAAATGTGTCCCTTGTGGATAAGGGGGAACTGCTGTATATGTTCTTATATTTTGTGAAGTGTAAATATGTCATTTGGTCTTTGTTTTAGGTAGATTCATGTTAGATATACTTTTTGAAAAACAGACTCAGATGAGGAAGTTACCCTAAGCCTACAGATACACCTGACCTTGATTACTTGGCCACTCTGGTTTATGCTGTTGGTGGCAAAAAAGGTATGTGGTTATCTTACCCCAATGACAGTCACTCGCTCTGTCAAAGGCACCTGCCTCAACACTAGCTTCACAGGGCTGTTGTTAGGGTCAAATGGCATAATAGGCAATATAAGTACTACTACTGTTACCAGCAGTTCCATGTTATAGATGCGTAGAGTGAGGCACAGACAAATGAAAAAACTTGCCCAAGATCATACAGCTAGTAAATGGCATAGCTAGGATAAACACAGGCACAACTCACAACAGATTCAAATTTATAGTAAATAGTAAAAAGTAAAACAAAACTATGGAACAATTATTTTTTCTTATATTTAAAGTTAAGCTATTAGGTTCTTTTGCAGCTAGGCAACTTTCTTAGAATTTAAAAAAAAATGTATTTTGCTGACTTCCCTATTTCTCCAAATATGGTATACTGACAGGATGTAACCTTTCATACTCAAATTTCCCAACATGACCAAAACAAGACTCAATTTGAAAAATTAATTGTATTTTGAAGTGCTCATGCAATGGCATGACTATTTTTATTTTGGACTCACACAATTAACAAGAGAACTCTGGAAAAATGAGATGTAAGAGGACATATGACAGCATGAAGAGGAAAAATACTGTATGAAAGGGGACTAATATGGGTATTTTCATTTTAAGAGGAACTTTGCAACAAACAATCCAATTAAGAAATGGGCAAAGAACCTGTATAGGCACTTCTCCAAAGAGGACATACAGATGGCCAACAGAGATATAAAAATATGCTCAATGTCACTAATCATCAGGGAAATGCACAATGAGACATCAGGTCACACCTGTCAAAATGGCTATTATCAAGAAATCAACAAACAGGCTCTGGCCAGGTGACTCAGTGGATAAAGCGTCATCCCTGCACACTGAGGTCATGGGTTCAATCCTGAGGCAGGGCACATTCAAGAGGCAATCAATGAGTTCACAACTAAATGGAACAACTAAAGTGAAATGATGAGTTGATGCCTCTCTCTTTCCTGTTCTTTCTTTCCCAATCAATAAAAACAATTTTTAAATAAATAAACAAGTGTTGGCAAGGATGTGGGGAAAAGGGATCCTTCAAGCACTGTTGGTAGAAATACAGACTGGTGCAGCCACTGTGGAAAGTAGAATAGAGTTAGCTCAAAAAATTAAAAATAGAAGCCCTGGCCAGCTGGCTCAATGGATAGAACGTCGGCGTGTGAACATTCTAGGTCTGATCCCCTGTCAGGGCACACATGAGAAGTGATCATCTGTTTCTCTCCCCCTGCCTCTCCTCCTTTTCTTCCTCTTCCGCAGCCAGTGGCTCAATTGATTTGAACATCAACCCTGGGCGCTCAGGATAGCTTGCTTGTTACAAGCGCCGATGCTGAAGATAACTGTTGATTCAAGCATCGGCCCCAGACAGGGATTGCCGGCTTCTATGGCTTCTCTTCTCTTCCCTCTACCTTCACCTCTACCTAGCAGCTGTCATTTCTTTCTTCCCCAGGGTTGAAGCTAGGGTAGAGATGAGAAGGAGAACGGCAAGTGAGTTATTACTTCACCTGGTGGCATTATGTTCCATGGGCCCTTGAGATGATTAAAGCTGGGGTTGTAGCATGGCTCAAGCCAGTTCTCTCGGGGCTCTTGCATAGGGATTTTGGAGGTTCCCTACAGCTCTCTCTTCTGCAGTTTCTTTGACGTAAGTGAATGTCTCTCTATTCTGGTCTCTTTCGGCTTTTTCCTCAGCCTCCGGATAGCCAGCTGGTTATGCTCAGCTTCTTTCAGCTGAGGTCCTTTGAAAAGGACCTATTGGATAGGACCGAAGGCTTTCTCTGAGGTAACTCAATGTGGTCATGGATTGCCTACTCACCTCTTTCCCCTGCACACTCGGAGTCCCCTATGAGTCTAACACAATGTAGTCCTCCTGGTTCCTCTGCCTCCAAAGCACTTGGCCAGCCCATCTTAACATTCTGTATTTTGCTGGTGGAGTGGGTCTTTAGTCGACAGCCTGATTGAGGTTTCTTGGTCATTAATTGGGCCTAGTCTTCTGTGTTTCCCAACTGTAGTGGACACATTTAAAAGTTTTCCCAGCAATCCACTGGAAACCTTCTCACTAGGCTTGGGGTTGGGAGATAATGCCCATTGTCCAAAGGGGAGGAAATTTAAAGCAGAGAAAATCTTCATTTAAAAAATCTTCTCAACCGCCTTCTCCAAATCCTCCCTGACCCCCTTTTATATCCTTGATGTCACTGCAAACCCCAGGGGATATGGGCCATGTTTTCTTTCATTCCCATTATAAAACCTGCCTGGCAGGGGGAGGCTAGGGAGTGGTAGTGGGGGTTGGTGTTACTCTTATTTTTACATCAATAGATGTAAAAATCTATTGATACGCCTATCTAAACAGGGGTAGGAATAGTATCATCATCCTACCTTCTAGTACTGTAATTTAAGTGTCATTTTTGCCATTGGATGCCAATGTCCTTACTGCTTTTAAACCCATGCAGATCACCTTGTCAATCCCAGATTCCAAATACCTTGAGGCCTCTTTCAGAGAAAGAATCCACTGCAGCAAGTGTCAGTAGACACTTATTACATGTTATTAATTCAAATGTCTCAGAATGCCAAGGAACAAAGCCTGGATGTCACAGAGTCAGAAGCAAAGCATTCAGAAAGAATGTCAACCACAGCACAAATGTCTAAACGTTTTTAAAAGCTATGCCAGCAGAGATCACGCTGTAGCTGCCAGATGATGCTCAACATCTGTGAAGCCGGGAATGGCCCCCAGGGCCCCCATTATAGTTCCTGTAGCAAACCCTGTACCCTCATGTCCGTACTTCCTAGGAGAAGAGTGCAGTCTGGGCTTTGTTTGAAGACAGTCAGATGTTTATACCCCAGCAATACAGACTCTTGGGAAATGTCTTATCGTTGTTTCTATCTATGAAAAAGGGAATTCATAATATATAAGAACTAAAAAGAAAAGATTTGGGGCAGACACAAATGACAAATGCCCCTTACAAAACTCTTGTGAACAAAGTTTATGGTCCTAATCAGTAAACTATTTTTGACTATAGAGAACAAACAAACAAAGAAGCCTTTGTACGTACCTTTCGAATTTTTTTACCATTACATACAATAGTACTCAAAATATTAAGAAAATAGTATTCAAAATATTAAGAAAAATGTAAGTACACTTTTCACTGCTCTTGCTTTGAACCATCTTTCTTGTCTCCGCTCCTCTTAGACTGTTGGGGGTCTTCTAATGTCCTTCGCTGTCATTGTTCTTTAACACTGACAATTCTTTTGATTGACTTCTAGTAGATTTTGATCTCATAGAGTCCTTCTGTTGTTATAAAGAGAAATGAGGTCGTGTATTTAAAACACTTGTCACACAGAAGGTAATCAATACTGGTAATCTTCCCACTTCTCTTCTCCCTAATATTATTGCCTATGGTTATTATTCAAGTCTTGATTGCAAAGAGGATGCCTTTGAGGGCCTTTTCAAACATGTCCCCACAACTTAAATATGGACAGTAATCCAAGCTAAGCCACTTACGCTTTCTTTCTGGAGAAGGTTTAGGTGCTTGAAAGATAAGAGCACACGTAGATGGGATCAGAATTGGTACCTAAACAGCTCAAAGATGCATACCCTCTCTAAAGAAAGGAGGTAATTGAAACAGAGAAGCTGGGTAATTGTCCTGGTTATCACATGCAGGTTCCCTCGTCAGGCTGCCTTAAATTCCTGTCCTGTCATTTACTAGTCGGGGAATCAGGCAAGTCACCTAAGCTCTTCAAGCTTCCATTTCTATATCTATGAAATTCCATAACATAAACAGCTATCTCATTAGGTTTCGCTGATTGCTTTGCATGATTTCCATCATATAAGAAGTTTGCTTTCTGGATTTAGTTTGCTAGAACGTTTCGGTTTGAAAAACACTTTCATTCCCCAAGTCTTCACCTTCCAGTGAACTAATGATTCGGCATTTCACAAATTTTGGATGTCATAAGAATATCTGTTAACCTAGTTAAGATGTTTTGAAAGAAGATTTTTCTCACTAATCAGCTGCAATATAAAACTTGGTACCTCCTCACTTTTAAGAATGAAAAAGAGCTTGAAGATCACAAAAGACACATAAGTTTTAAGTTGAATGCAGTTCAATGTTTTCTTTAGAAAGTGTTTCTCGAAGGCTCGGTTTGTTGTCCACTCTGTGGGTGAACTGATTTGTTCCATGTTCAGTTAGGTTATTCCCAACCAGACTGTGGAAACTGTGTCACTGCACAATTGGGTCAAACACTACATGAGAAATGAGGGACTAAAAGTAAACTAGTGAAAATATCAGTCCACTACTTTCCCAAATGAGTGCAAGGTCTCTGTGGCTAAGTATCCAGAGACCCTGGTTTTTTTAAAGGTGAATTTCAAAGTTGTAACTCTGGAACATAAGCTTTCTGGTTGTGTCTCAGTCTACTTAGCTGAATTAATAGAAAAATATCAGCATGCGAAATTATTAACGATTTCTTTCAGTAGATGTCACTTCATAAATATCTTGTGAGTTGTAGAGAAGGGTTTTTTGTTGTTGTTGTTTTGTTTTTTTTTGTATTTTTCTGAAGCTAGAAACGGGGAGAGACAGTCAGACAGACTCCCGCATGCGCCCAACTGGGATCCACCCAGCACGCCCACCAGGGGGCGACGCTCTGCCCACCAGGGGGCGATGCTCTGCCCCTCCGGGGCGTCGCTCTGCCGCGACCAGAGCCACTCTAGCGCCTGGGGCAGAGGCCAAGGAGCCATCCCCAGCGCCCGGGCCATCTTTGCTCCAATGGAGCCTCGGCTGCGGGAGGGGAAGAGAGAGACAGAGAGGAAGGAGAGGGGGAGGGATGGAGAAGCAGATGGGCACTTCTCCTGTGAGCCCTGGCTGGGAATCGAACCCAGGACCTCTGCACGCCAGGCCGATGCTCTACCACTGAGTCAACCGGCCAGGGCCAGTTGTAGAGAAGGTTTTGAAGGGAAGTCCCACAAGTAATTCCATTTTAGTTTTCTTAAGTGGTTTTATTCCTTCATCTTTTAATTTTTTAAAGTAAATCTAATGCTTCAAACCTGAGTTTTCTCAGCTTTCCCTGGCCTCTGGGTTGAAATAAGGGCATATTAACGGTGATATCCCACATTTTCTTGAATTGATTGGTCATCTTCAAGTTTAGCGTCTTGCACCTCCCCATTCAAGCCTCACGCAGTTATTTTGGAGAGTCTCCAGGGGTGTATTGCAAACAAGTCTGTCCACTATAGTTCCCAAGGAGCAGTCATGAAGTCTTCTTCCCGTCCTCTGATCACCTCTTCCCAATGATGATATCTGTTGTCCACTGAGCCGTTTGAGGAGGGGACACTTTCACCACCCATGCTGCTGGTGTCCATGGCGATAACACAGAGGACAGCGCTAGGAATGCCTCTTTCAGTGATCCCCAGCCAGACAGTGCATCAGACGCTGGAGCAGTCTATGTTCCCTGGGCCGCTGAATGTGCCAAAACTGGGCTGCATCCCTCACAGAACAGGGAGAAGGCCCTGCCCTGTGGGTACCTTATCACTTGGCACAAAAGCTGTGTTTCTCCAGAGGGAGACTTTGTAAACTAGAGGCCTTATTGCCTG
This sequence comes from Saccopteryx leptura, assembly GCF_036850995.1. Lineage (NCBI taxonomy): Eukaryota > Metazoa > Chordata > Mammalia > Chiroptera > Emballonuridae > Saccopteryx > Saccopteryx leptura. Next base: position 116,499,073 of record NC_089504.1, read on the forward strand.
TTTGCAGCTTCTCTTGCTGCCAGCTCAGACATGAGTCCCTAGGGTTGGGTCACCCTCCCCAGAGCTCTTCCTGTGAGGGGGCTCTTTCCTAACTCTCATGCAAATCATCTCATGTAAATAGATGTCTTTTTTATTTTTATTTTTTTCAGTTCATCAGTGCACTTGTTAGAACTCCTTTGGTTTCAAATAAGGGACATCAACTGGAGCCAGCAGAAGTGAATGAAGGGACTGAATTACAAAGCTCTGGGAGTGTCTGGCAGTGAGATGGTAGGACTGCAGCTGGGCCTCAAGGAGAAGACAGGGGACTGGAAACACTGCAACAATGATGTTTCCTCTCCTCCTGAGTGGACTGGCTTGTCCTGTTCCCAACTCCACAGGAAAAAACACTCTGTATGGGCTTTGCTGGGGAAATGCCACAAAATGGCCATTTCTGAAGCATAAAGTGATGATGAAGGTGGAGAGTAGGGAAGGGGCTTGATGTGGATTTCAAAGATATGGGTAAGGGCCAGATAAAGGTTGACTCTAACAAGAGGAAACTTTCTCCAAAGGCAATGAATGGCAGAGGAGAGCAATAAACATCTCCCGTGGTTAGATCATGCTGGTGGGATGCAGAGAAAGGGCTGAGGGGAGCAAGACAGCGGGTGGACATAGTAGTTAGGACACTTCCAATATGCAGTCCTGGAAGGAGATTCAGAAGTCCTGCTGGTAGCAGGCGTAGAGAGGAAGGGATGGCCTGGAGAACTGTTTAAGAGGTGGAATCACAGGACTTGGTCATATACTGGCTATGGGAAAAGGGAGGACAATTCTAAAATGACTGCCAGGGCACTGGTGTTGAAAACTGGATAAATAAGAGTTACACGTATATGGACTAAGATGGAAGAAATGGAAGGAGGAACAGATTCTGGCTTTTTTGGAGGGGGGGAATAAAATGGTACACTTTCTATACCTGGCTGGGACAAACCTGACTAAAAAAAATATATAGCAAATTAAGTCAACTTTGTGCTTTTTGAGTTTGGAATGCATAAAGGATGCTCAAGTGGTGATGTCCCAGAAGCTATGACCATTTAATTGTGTCACTCTGGAATAGTTATCACTGGCTATTTATGATCAACCTGGGACTCATCAGAATAAAATATGGTCATTCGGTCATGATACTGAATGATGTGATGCATGGAGAACAAGTAGTAAGAGGAGCAGTGGACAGAGGATGGAAGCCCGGAGAACTCTGGCATTCAAAGGGAGGGAGAAGAAGGAACTGAAGAGGAAAAGCACATGAAGGAGATAGACAAAGAAATATTTAATGGTGTTAAATACAATAGAAAGGGTTATTGAAATGACTAAAAGATGTTCACTTATTCACCTGTGTATATAATATTTATTGAGCACCTACTATTTTCACCGTGCTACCAACAGTGAAGAGATCAGGCTCTGGAGCCAGACTGCCTAGGTTTGAATCACAGTCCTGAAATTTACTAGCTGTAAGACTTGGGCAAATCATTATCCTCTCTTGGGCTCCTATTTTCTCATCAGCAAAATGACAATAGTAACAGCAATATTTCAAGAGGATTAAGCAATTTATGACTATGGTAATAATATAATAAATACTATTATCCTCATTATCGGCCACTCTCCTGAACAACAGGGATATAGCTGTGAACAGGATAGAATAAGTCCTTGCTCTTATGAAATTTCCATTCTATTTAGAGGGAAGAAGAGTACAGGCCATAAAAAAATAAACAATAACATTAAAACAAACAATAAAATAACAGATAAGTGCTAAAAATGAAAGGATGATATGATCAGGGGCTGGGTAAGCTGAGACAATGTAGAGGGGGTGGTCAGGAGAAGACTTTGTGAAGAGATGATATTTATGCTGGAACTTAAATGACAAGTTGGGATAAAGCATGAGAAGATATAGAGGCAGAGAGTTACTGGTAGTCAGAGAACAAATGCAGTGACCCTAAGATAGGAACAAATACGGTGCATCCACAGAAAAGAAAGAACCCACATTTATCTGGCATCATTGCTCATGGTCTTTTCACTATATCTTAGTCTTTCTGATGCAAGTCATATTAATAAAGCTACAGCAAATAAAAAGCCCTAAAATTTGTGTAGCAGATACTTCAAGTTGGTTCACTTAACACTTCTAACCCCTTCTATTAAGGTAGCTAAAAACTACATTCTTAGACTCCCTTGCAGTTGAGGCTTAAGACATAGTTTCTGTGAACTTGTGAGTCATAGATGCAAGATGGCAGCTGAGCCCAGACAGAGCAAATTTTCTACTAAGCTTGGTGGTAAAAGCATTTGGTTCTTCCAAGGCAGATGTTAAAACAGCTCTAGGTTGAGGTAGGGCATCTTTTTTTCTGCCTGTGTTGTTTCTGGCTGAGTAACATTCAAGCCTGCTTCTCTGACCTTCCCAAAGATTCTATAAGCTTTTTAGTTTTTTCATGTATTTATTCCCGCTTAAGCCAGCCAGAATGAATTATATTTTCCGCAACAAAGAACCTTGGCATATGAAATGCTCTACTAACTTTGAGCTCTCACCAGCTTCCCAGCCTCTTTCCTCACACCCATTCTGTATTATTCTTTGGTGAATCTAGCTGTTTCCAAGAACAGAAATATCAACCCTACTCCAGACTTGGAGTAAAAGCTATTTTTCAGCTACCGCGAAAGCTAAAATGCTACATAAATATTATCTTTGTCATAGGAATATGATATTCTCAAGACTTAAGATGAAACCAATTATTATGAGATAATATAAAATAATTAAAGAATAATAATGATTAAATAATAACAACAACAATAACACAGTAGTTACTTGTTCAATGTGTGCTTACTAGGTACTAGGTAATAAAATAAGAGCATTACATGCATTCCCTAATTTTATCCTCAAAGTTCTACAAAGCATGTATTTTTATCATGCTCTTTGAAAGATGAGAGATCTGAGGCTCAGCGAGATCCAATGACTTTCCCAAAAGCACATAGCCAGTAAGTTGTAGAGGCAGGATTTCAACTTGCAATCTAACACTAAAGTCATACACTTAAAACCATAAATTTGCTGGGTGCTGGACAATGAAATAAATGTTATTACATCTCCTCAATGATTACAAGATGGATACTATTTTCCTGCCATAGTAAATAGGGAATTGAGTTCCTTGAACCCTAGGAGATTTGCTCAAGGTTTCGGTGCTCTTAGTGGAAGAGCCACAATTAGAACCAACATCTTCTGCCCCAGGTCTAGAGTACATTCTACTAAACCACACTCCTCTTCCAATCTAGGATTGAATTTAGCTGATATTACAGACAGCCAAAAATAAGAGCGTCCTAAAGCAAGAAAGCCTTGTGAAAGAGGATCAGAAAAAGACGGGGATGGTGGCTCCAAAAGGCAGGGACCAAGCTCCTTCAGGCTCTCCATCCCGCCATCCATAAGGTGTGGCCTCCTCATGGTCTGAGGCAGCTGCCAGAGCTCCAGCCATCATAATCATGTCCCGAGCAGTACAGCACAGGAAGGAATGCAGAGGAGAAGGCCAAATGAAGGGATCCAGAAGCTGCTACATTTACTTCTGCTTACATTTTGCTGGACAAAATTAAGTCACATGGCCATAGTTAATTTTAAAAGAGGCTGGGGGGAAATAGATCTTTATTAAAGATACCCCAGTTAAAAATAAAGTGCTCAGCTAAAAATAAAGTTTTTCCTTTCTTACAGGGAAGGAAAATGGGTATGGGTGTAGGCAGATAGCAAGCTCTGCCTACGCCCTTTTGGTATGCATCCTCAAAGGCTGATATAGCTGTCAGGTCCTAGCAGAATCAGATGGCCCACTCAGAAGAATGGAACTAGAAAGAAAATGATGGAGAAATTATTTTCAAAGGCTTGGCACAGATTTAGGGAACTAGAAAGGGGTGCTGACACATCTGAAGCTAGCAACAGAAGGAAGGTATTCCCACCCCAGACCCAAAAGAAGAGAGAGGGGCCAGGGATGAAAGACCCCGACTTCTCCATCTTCCTGCCTGCAAGCAAATCCCTGGGTCCTACCTGAGGGCAAGGGAACCTGGGTGACACAGCCCTAGAGTCCAGCCCTCCAGGGACCCAGGACAGGTAGAGAAGGGCAGAGGATGGTGTGGGACAAAGGGGGAATATCCAGCACAGTCACCTCTGTAGGTGCACCAAGCCCAGTGTCTCTACCTACCGGGACAGGGTGGCTGGCCCTCACAGTGAGAAGACTTGCAGCAGTGTGAGTTTAAGGAGAGTCGCACTTCCAGTAAGGGCCAATGAGGGGAGACCTTCCGGCTGCGCGTGGAGGTGATCGAGGAGTGCTCTGTCCCCTCAAGACTTTTGGTGTAGAAACAAAACCAGAACCTGCCTCCTCTCTGGTCAAAGGTGGAAGAACCATTACCTGCTTTCTCTCTTTCTCGTGGTACAGCTGCTGAGTGAGCTGCAGAGGGTGCAGGAGCGAGTGGGCGGCCGGCGCTGGGAACACAACAAGCGCCTCTGTACGCACAACGAAGCAGGCGCACGAGGGGCGCAGAGGAGCAGGAGGACTGGGAAGATCGTCCTTCCACACTTTTGTCTCCTCGGACTCTGACTGTGAATGGTGTATTGTCTTACATTGCTGCTGTTTGAATGTGTTTTCTCCTTTACACTTCAGAAGGAATTAGTGTCTAGAGCAGGGGTCCTCAAACTACGGCCCCCTAAGGCCATTTATCCAGCCCCCACTGCACTTCCGGAAGGGGCACCTCTTTCATTGGTGGTCAGTGAGAGGAGCATAGTTCCCATTGAAATACTGGTCAGTTTGTTAATTTAAATTTACTTGTTCTTTATTTTAAATATTTTATTTGTTCCCGTTTTGTTTTTTTACTTTAAAATAAGATATGTGCAGTGTGCATAGGGATTTGTTCATAGTTTTTTTTTATAGTCCGGCCCTCCAATGGTCTGAGGGACAGTGAACTGGCTCCCTGTGTAAAAAGTTTGGGGACCCCTGGTCTAGAGTAACCTCTGTCCTCCAGACCACCCATCCCTGAGGCAAGGTACCATGTAATACTGCAGTCTGAAAGCCTTGGATTCAAGACCCTGCTTGGAAAGATCACACATGGTATCACTCCATTCATAGGAAATATCTACCCCCCGCCCCGAAGTTAGAAGCGGGAAGGCAGTCAGACAGACTCCCGCATGCACCCAACTGGGATTCACCCAGCATGCCCACCAAAGGGCAATGCTAGGCCCCTCTGGGGCATTGCTCCGTGCAGCCAGAGCCATTGTAGAGCCTGAGGTGGAGGCCATGGAGCCATCCTCAGTGCCTGAGCCAACTTTGCTCCAATGGAGCCTTGGCTGCGGGAGGGGAAGAGAGAGACAGAGAGAAAGCAGAGGGGAAGGGGTGGAGAAACAGATGGGTGCTCCTCCTGTGTGCCCTGGCCGGGAATCAAACCTGGGGCTTCCAACGCCGGGCTGACGCTCTACCGCTGAGCCAACTGGCCAGGGCCTATAGGCAATATCTTAAGTAGGCAACTTAGGGTGACACAAGGTAGACCAGTGGTTGTCAGGGGCTGGGAGAGCAGGAAATGGGGAATAAAGGTTAAAGGTTATGGGACTTCTTTTTGAGGTGATGAAAATGTTCTAAAATTAACTGTGGTGCTGTTGTACAACTCTACAAATATACTAAAAGCCCTTGAGTTTTACACTTTAAATGGTGAAATGTATGGCATGTGAATTATATCTCAATAAATCTGTAACAACAACAACAACAACAAAAAGCACTGCTTGGCTTCACTTGGCTTTACTTGCAGCTTCTGTATCTGTCAAATGGGCGTAGTAGCACCTGCCTCCCAGAGCTGCTTCAAGGAGTTAATGAAATGCTGTGTGGAAAGCAAGTACCATCGTACCTTGCACATAGTAAGTGCTCAAAAAAGTTTACTCTCGTGTTGTCATATGCTCATTTAATGTTTGCCAACTGATTCCTACATTTTTAAAATCAAAATGGAATCAGTATAAAGCTGAATGTTAAAGCAGAAAGAGTGCTTGGAAATCAATCTAGTCCTACCCTTTCATTCTGCAAATGAGCAACTAGTGATAAATCCAGAAAATCACCAGTAACAAGAGAGGCTCAAAGGAGGCTCTAAGAGTGAGTGGGTGAGCACACGCGTGAATCTGAGATTTTAGAATGACAGGCATTTTGCCACATTACTTAATTATGAGCACTCTTCTGAGGCAGCAGCACCGAACCTGGCTTGGCCCTTTGCAAAAGGAGTGAGCCAGAGAGCAATTCAAAATTCATTTGCATGTTAGAGAATTCAGTGCATGCTCACTGGAGTCTAAAATGGAAATGACTTTATGCAGTTGGTAATTATTTTAATTCTATTAAAATTTCCTAAGTAGGTTTTTAAAAACAATACCATAGGATTTTTCTTAATCTTAGAAATGGTGAAAATATGAATTATTAAAGCTGCTCCAAACCACTCACATGAGTTTTTTAAATTATATCATTCTTTTTTCCCTACATGCCGACACACACACACGTTAAGTCTAAGGTGCACATATTTTTACAACTTAACATCTCTGATCAGAACACAATTATAATTAATTACTTGTGCTAATTTAATTGACAGCATAATTTTCTTCCTTAGCATTACATAAAATAATGGTACTTCTTAAAATAGAAGATAAATTAAAGTATGGTATACATATTTATATATTCAGAATACTAAAAGGGTCATGACTGATTTGAGTGTCAGAAAAAACACAAAGTTCAAACATGTCCAGAAGGGTGCTATCCTCTTTGTGTGAATTGAATGTGTATCATTGGGACCCATTAACAGACAGTCTTGCCTTATTGATACTTTTGCTCATCTAGATCAGTGGTCCCCAACCCCCGGGCTGCAGACCAGTACCGGTCTATGGGCCATTTGGTACCGGTCCATAGAGAAAGAATAAATAACTTACATTATTTCTGTTTTATTATATTTAAGTCTGAGCGATGTTTTATTTTTTTAAAATGACCAGATTCCCTGTTACATCCGTCTAAGACTCACTCTTGACGCTTGTCTCGGTCACGTGATACATTTATCCATCCCACCCTAAAGGCTGTTCCGTTAAAATATTTTCTGACATTAAACCAGTCCATGGCCCAAAAAAGGTTGGGGACCACTGATCTAGATGACTAGAGAAAAGATTAATCAGCACAACTAAGATTGGATATGCCTGGATCCTTTCAGGAAAAGACACTGTGAACATTTAGATGTCACATGTTTGAGTGTTCAATCCTTGCATGTCCAATGTTCAGCGTAGGCAACACTTCAGCTGTTTGGAGACTTCAGAAGCCAGATGAGTGGATGGGTCTCTCACTTGAATCAGCAAAGCCTTTTTCTTTTGTTCTTTTTCTTTTCTTTCTTTCTTTATTTTTTATTTAGAAATTACATTTCATGGGGTGATGTTGATCAACAAGAGTATGTAGGTTTCAGGTAAACATTTCTACAGCATTTAAACTGTAAATTGGGTTGTGTCCCTGTCATCCAAAAAGCCCTTTTCTAGCAGTCTTGCTTATTGTAAGGGCAAAGTGATTTCTACAGCTGAAAGCCATGGTTTGAGGGTCCCCAGTAGATGTACCAAAGGGTTTGACTGGCAAACTCCTCATAAAATAATCATCATTCAGTGCCACTGAAGACCATTAATTTGGGCTTTAGAAAGCTTCCTTCTTGGTGCATTCCATTCAAAAGGCCTTCAGCTCTCAGTGTGTGCCTGCGAACACAATCGCTTAGCTGACAAGAGAGGACAATCGAAGCTGCAAGTATTTGCCAGTACTGGCCTTCTGACCACATTAGCAGTTTCCATGGGAGTGGGCATCGGGTTAGATGGATTTGTTTTCTTCTCTACTTGAGCGATGAGGTTTTCACCATTTGCTGGTTGTATAGAATCATTTCCCCAGAAATGTTTCCACCAAAAGCACACGGGGATGCGGAGACACGCAGAGGGTACTTGCACATGGCTGTGCCCACAAGCCTTTTCTTCCAAACCAAACCACACAGAAATACAAAAACAAAAGCGAGCCAGCCAGAAAAGCTTGGTCAGGACCATAATGGAGTTTTGACTTCCGAGGTAGAGAGGAGCACAGAAGGGAGAGTCTTTCTACAGCCTGACGTCAGGGCAGGGAAGCTGAGGCAGTCAGCAGGGCGTTCTGTTCAACTGGCTCAAGCACGTCCAGAGGCCCCTTCCATTATTCACTCTATCACCAAATACTTCCTGTGCACCAGATATTCACTGTGGGTACATATTCTTCTAGGCACTGAGACAACATAACTGTCAATCAATGAAAAAGACCATCTCTAGCCACGTGTATGTTCCCTTCTAGAAGATGGAGACAACAAGCAAATAGATGAATTGATCACATCAGGAGGTGATAAGTAACCAATGCTATAAATAAATAAATAAATACATAAATAAATAAATAAATAAGGCAAGTTAAGGGAGAGGAAGTGCCCAGTGATGGTGATGTGTTGCTGTTTTATGCAGGTGGACAGGGAGCTCCTCTCTGAGGCGTAGAGATTGAGCAGGGAGTGAGCGGTGAGGGCATTGTGGTGGAGTGTGTCCAGCAGAGAGGAGAGTGAGTGCTCAGGCCCTGATGTGGGAGCCCACCCAGCACATCCACGGACTGATGCGGAGGTCTCATGGCCAGAGCAGGTGGCGCTAGGGTAGTGATGGGAAGTGAGGTCCGAGAGGACTGAGAGAGGGCTAAAGATCAGGGTAGGCTTTTCAGGCCATTGCAAGGACTTGGACTTTCTTCTGAGATGAGATGGTTTGGAGGAGTTTGAGCAGAGGAGTGATGTGCCCCGAGTCACATTTTAACAAGAGTACTCTGACTATGGTGTGAAGAAGACACCATGGTGGGGTCAAGGGTAGAAGCAGAGAGTCCCACTAGGAGTCCAGGCAGTGGTGGGACTCAAATAATTTAACAACTGCTTCTCTGCCCTAATGACCACTAGAATGGGGGAGGGGATGTGGGGAAGGGGGAAGAGAAGGGGGGCTGGGGAAAGGTATAAAGAGGGCAGATATAAGGTGATAGAGGATGGTTTGACTTTGGGTGATTGGTATACAACATAATCGACAGTCCAAGTGATGTGGAGATGTTTACCCAAAATATGTGTACTGTTGTTCCTCAATGTCACCCTGTTAAATTTAATTGTATTAAAAAAAAAGATATACTAAAAGGCAGTTTATTATTTTATGTTCTTAAATAAGAACAATGAAAGAGGTACACAAAGCTAGATTATGTTATAAGAAAGAGTTTTAAAATATTAATGAAAAAATATTAAATAATATGACAAAAAAACAATAAAACTGTTATTTAAGATATTTCTCTATTGCTTCTTGATTGGCATCCTCACTTGCAGTTTTTTTCACCTATAGATGGAATTGATATTACTAGGGGTACTTAGAATATGCTATTGCACAGATGAATATTATAAAAAGAGTAAGGACTGTAAATTTGTGATTTCCACATTGGGTGGCTGCCCAGGCACCCACCTTAGAGAGAACCCTGATTACAAGTGCCTTTTAACAACCGGTTCACCGAACTCAAAAAATTAGGGATTGGTTTTGCTGAACTGATGCAAACTGGATGAATCCCACAGAGTCCAGGTGAAGAGGAGATGGTGTGGACCAAGATGGTCAGGGTGGAGATGTGGGAGGTGGTCTGATTCCAGACATATTGTGACGGTAGAAGGGGGTGGGATGAGAGATGAGCCGATGGACTGCATATCAGGGACAAAAAGAGAGGTGTGAAGGACAACCACACGTTGCTAGGTCTGTGCAAATGGAAAAATGGAGTTGTATACTGAGCCAGGAGCACTGGAGGTGGAGCCAATTTTTCAGGTAAAATCCTGTTCCAAACTTGTTCAGTCTGAGAAACTTATTAGATATCCAAGTGGAATACTGAGTAGGCAGTTATGAGTCTGAGTTCAGGGGAGGGCCTGGGGGGGCTAGGGCCATACATGCGGGACTATAATACCTATAGTTGGCATTAAAGGGACTGAATGAAATCATCTAGGCAAGTGTGTAGATATAGGAAAGAGTCGAGGCCCTGGCCGGTTGGCTCAGCCATAGAGTGTTGGCTCACCCAGCATGTGGAAGTCCCAGATTCAATGCCCAGTCAGGGCACACAAGAGAAGTGACTATCTGCTTCTCCCCTCACTCCCTCTTTCTCCTCCCTCATCTCCTTCTCTCTCTTTCTCTCTTTTCTCCTCCCGCAGCCATGGCTCAATTGATTCTAGTGTGTTGGCCCTGGGTGCTGAGGATGGTTCCATGGAGCCTCTGCCTCAGGTGCTAAAAATAGCTCAGTTGTGAGAGGCCCCAGATGGGCAGAGCATCAGCCCCAGAAGGGGGTTGCCAGGTAAATCCTGGACGGGGCTCATGCAGGAGTCTGTCTTCCCATCTCCCCTCTTCTCACTCAAAAAAAAAAAGAGCGGAGAATAGAGTCTGGGCCTGCTGCTAGGACACTCTTGTGCTGGCAGATCAGCCCTGCCTCACCATGTCTTAATGACAGAGAATCAGGCAGAGCCCAGGATCAGGACTTTCCATTTCCTGGGGATTGGTTGGGAGAGGTCAAAAGAAAGTGAAGTCTTAATCTAGTTGGCAAATGTTTAGGTGAGGTCTGCAACTACTGCCCTCTCTACAAGGGTACCTACCAGTCCAAACCTGCCCTAACAGCCTCCCACCCCCACTCCACAGAAGAAATGCCCAGAGAGGAAATTCTGTCCCCTCCCTGCAGGGTACCATCTTGCCACCTGTGTACTTTCCACTTGTTATGATCTTAACATTGGGGAAGCAAGAGAACAGTGACTTCATATTGAGATTGAGAGTACTTAAATCTTGGGTTTGCTGCATGCTAGTTGTATGACCTTGGGCAAGTCACTTGACCTCTCTGAGCCTCAGTTACCTCATGTGCACATGCCTCACAGACTTATTTTGACAACTGAATGGGATTATATGTGTAAAGAGACTACCCCTGTGTCTGGAAAATAAGAGGTAATTATAATAGTGAATACTATGTGTTAGGCACGATTTCATCTCTTATATACAGGAGTGGGCAAAAGTAGGTTTCCAGTTGTGAGTATGCAGAACACAGAATTTTTTCTTGTATTATTACAATTATAACTTGCATGCCTTTTTCCATATGGACAACTGGAAACCTACCTTTGCTTACTCCTGTATTTACTTAATTATCACAACAATCCCATGAGGAAGATACTGTTATTATTTCCACTTTACAGACAAGGTTAAGTAACTTGGCCAGCTAGCAACTCAAGTAGTCCAGGAATGAGTCATTTAACCATTATGTTATGCTGCTTCTTGAGAATATTTAAATTTTTTTTCTACTCTCATTTTATCAACAATAAGTAAATGAATATTATATGGCTCTAGTTTTCAATTCACCGTTTTGTATTTTTCCTTCTTGTTAAATTGCATTCATTATCTGATCCTAAGACAACTGTCATCACTTTATACTAAAAGAGTCAGTTTAATGGAATGAGAAGAAAAGAAAAATTGAAATGTTCTGAAACACAAGAGATTAGGTCTTAGCGCCAACCTTCTCTATGTGAAGCCGGGTCAGTGTAGCTGTGTGTACAAAGCAAACTAGAGCTATGCTTTTCTTCTTGAATAGACAAGGACTGACTAAAAAGGAAAATTATGTTTTTCGAAAGCCAGGAAAGTATGTACAGTGAGGGATTTGCATTTTAGAATTATAGGAGAAACTGAAGACCATTTGTACCCTGAAAGTATACATTTGCATATGTGAACGTGAAAGTGTGTGCATAAGTGTGTTGGAAGGTGTGTGAGTATATGTGAATGCTTGTACATAGGTTGTGCATGAATGTGTGCATTTGAAATAGGTAACACTTACTGACTACCAAAGGAGGTGGCCCTGTGCGTCTTTGGCACAAAAGGGTGGGCTGGGATTAATTTTCCAGTTTATACACCTTCAAATCTTTGAGCTGGTGACACTGAGAAGGGAAAACAGTCACCAAAGAAAAAATAAATTCAATATTTCATGAAATTGGACTGCCCTGTTTAGCAAATAAAATATAGGACCTCCAAGTTAAATTTGAATTTGAAGTAAACAATGAGTTTTTTTTAATATAAATGTGTTCCATGCAATATTTAGGACATCCTTTACCAAAAATTTATTTGTTATCAGAAATTCAGCTCTAACTGAGCATGCTATATTTTATCTGGCAACCTTACCATAGAAGAGAATGAACTTAAGGAGCTGTTAAATTATAAAAAAATCTTTAAAATCCACAAACTAGCAGATTTTTGGTTCTGGATGGGGAATCCACTTCTTTTCTCTTTCAAAAAGCCCCTGATGTCTGGGCACCCCCACCTGTGAAGCAGGGAAATGACCTAATGAGCACACTGTCCTCTTCCAGGGAAAAACCCTGTAGAATTTCACATCCTCATCCTCATCCTCATGTACCATGGCCTGGGGCACGTCATAGAAGTTCATCCTTCACTTCAATGAAAAAAAAAGCAAATTAAGACTTTTCAAGAGGATTTTAATTAAAGTCCCTTAATTAAAGTATTATTATCTCATGTCTTAATAGCCAGCCAGTATCCTGTGGTGCTCGGTTTCTTTTCTCTTTATCCCTCACTCTCGCTTGCACAGGGACAGAAGCCTTCCTTTCGGGTGAGTAGGAGACTCGGGGAAGTCTCGGGCCTGGCACGCTGATGGAAGTGCTGAGAGGGAACTTCCATGACCCTGTGGGGCTCAAAGCAGGCCCAGGCAAGGCCCAGGCCAGAGGGCTCGTGGTGACATGATTGGAGAGGAGCCCGGCCAGGCGGGCATCGGGACCACACAGAACTTCTTTCAACCTGAAGTGACCTCCCCATCCTTTCGTGGCACAAGGGAGCATGTGTGGGCAAGCCTCAGGGTGAGCGGGTTAGTAACAATCCCTGCGTCTCTCACTATCTCATGGTCTGAGCTAGAACCTCTTGGACCTCTGCTTTTTCCATCTGCACACATGGCTGAAATGCTGGTGCCTACATCACAGTCACTGTAAGGACTACACGACAACAGTAATAAAGCCCTGTCTGGCTCTCAGAGAGCACTTCGTACACATCAGTCATCATCACTGTCATTGCTGGGACAACTTTTCCTAATAAGTTCAGTCATCACTTTTAGTCAAACCTATTCTGATGGTAGATATAATGCATATTCATAGAATAAGATGTGTAAATATATAAAAACCACAGGGAAAACGTTAAATTAGAAATACCCATAACGCTATCTCTGTATGTGTGGTTTTTTTCCTCTCAGTATATATATATACTTAGTGGATCTCAGTGCTGATGGCACATCAGAACCACCTGGGGAGCTTTTAATAACACAAACACCTGGACCCCAAACCAGGTCTAATAACTTAGAACCTCTAGGAGTAGAGGCAATGAATCTGTTTTTCAAAAAAAAATCCAGAATATTCTATTGCCAACTCAGGCTTAAGGACTCTGACGCTCCCTCGTACATGGGCTCTCTTTCTTTCTCTCACATAGTTTTCAAAAACTGGACAATCCTGAATATTCAGTTTTGTAACCTGCTTTTGTCAAGTTGCCTGGTCTTTCATCCTCATTCTTCCCTGGCATCTTTTCTTTTTACCTTAAGGCTTTTAGCTGTAATTTCTAATAAGCCCTGATCCACTGCTTTTCACTCAGAAGTCCTCTCACAAAACAAATCCATTTAAAAATGTCATCACTCCTGCCTTCTGTTGCCAGTGGAGACAGCCGTGGTTGGTGACTGGAGACCTGTTACTCACTGTTACTCCTTTCCCCGCTCTGAAATCCCAGCTCCTTGATGGAGGGCCGTGGCCTTTCAGTCCTCTCTGAGGTCACGCCGGCAAACGCACCACGCCAGCCTGCACCTTTCCTTCCCTAAAATGTTAATTTGTCACATAACGCTCTTTCATTTAGTGCCCAGCCGACCATGGTGGTGGTTGATTTCAGCTCAAAACAACCTCCAAGCACTCTGAAGGGAAATTTCCTTGGCTGTTCAACTGACATTCTAGGAAAATAAAATGACATTAAAATGCCAGAAAAAAAACCCCACATAATCAGCTGTCTGCAGCTACTGATTAATTAGAATGGACATGGGGTGAGCAAGGGCCTTCAGCCCATTAGGAAGCAAACACCCGACCGTTTCTGCCCCGTCTGCTGCCAGTAGCTGAAATTGCTGCAGTCGACGCAGCCGCCTCATCGCAGACCGTCTGTCCTCCCGGCTGACACTCTACCTGTGTGAAGTGCAAATGAGGGGGTTATTGGAAAACTTTTCAAAACCTTGAAAAGGAGGGGTTTCTGCAGAGCACCTGATGGAAGGTGCATTGGGGTGCCAGCTGCATGGAACGGCAAGCAGCCTGGCGTCGGCAGGTCACTCACTGGCCTGTGAGCAGGTCCGGCCCCCCAGGGCTGGGCCATTCGCTTCTGTGTCTCTGGCCAGGCCCACTGAGAGATAGTAATAAGGGCTGCAGGTCACTCTGGGGACAACAGTGCTTCCACACACAAGCCTGAGCTGATCGGAGAATAAGCAGTAAAGGAATAATGTGCCGGACAGTCGTAAGGTTGATTGAAGACCATCGGGAGACAGCATGTCTTATCTTGAGGGTTAAATATTTTGAATGGTGCTGGAAGAACGGCTTTCTCTTTAAGAGTGAAGAACATGAAGGTTCTTAGAGAGACGGAGCCCATGAAATGAGCTCGGGTGTGCTGGCCTGTTCCTCTCCTAGCAGGCCTTAGGGACAAGAATCTTAAATATATGGAATTTTTTTTTTTATTGCAGTGGGAAAGAATGTGGATGTTGTAGTCACACAGACTTGCAAGTTTTCCCCCTTCCAACTGGTTATGTAATCTCTTCAAGGCTCTGTTTCTTCCTCTATGTAATGGGGGTAGATACAGTACTCACTATATAAAGTGGGGACCAAACGAGGTCAGAGCAGGCACGGTGTCTGGGACATGTCGAGCTGGTTTCCCGTGGTCAGTCGCGCCAGAAGGGAGGGGAAGTGAAAGTCTCAGCGTCAGCCTGAGATGGGGGGAATGAAGCTAGGGTGAGTGACAGCTTTGCCTGGGTGGGGGTGCGGAGGCAATATGACTCAGGTCTCTTTCCATGGCAGGGAAGGCCCTTAAGGCCCTGGCTGAGGCTAACCTCCTGAGTGTCAGGGTTTCATGGTTTGCCAAGCCCGTGTGAATATCGCCCTGCTCTAGTTGGCTGTTTAGCAAGGCCTGACGGAAGACAGAAGTCATTCTGAGGTCTACCAAAATTAAGGCTGCTCTTCTCTGTGGGACAGTTTATACTATGATTCTTTTTGATCCCAAATAATGGAAATTGCAGGATCCCAGGAGGCAAAGACCAGACAGAAGGGGTCTGCACTTTCCTTCTCCCCGAAGCCCCACTGCTCCTGTCTTCAGCCTGATTAGGGGCCTCTTCAGTTTTCTCAACCATCCTCTCCCCAGGGTGGTAGCTCCCACTCGACAGTGGTGGTGGACAGCAGAGTGATCCCCAGGGCCCAACCAAGTCTTTGCAAGCCTATCCAAGTGGCCATGCCAGGGAAGAAAGGTTCACGAACCCTCTTCATTAGTTTATTTGGAGCGGAAATTGAGCACCCATGGTGACATTAAATTTTATCTCTCCTTCCTAGACACTGAAGGAATGGTTTTGTTTTTGGTTTTTTTCTCATTCTTAAGTTGAAAGAAGAAAGTAGGCAAAAATAATTTCTAAACAAAGTATGATTTTAAGCAGATAATTTCCGTACCCCTGTTTTCCTCCCTTGTGTAGATACACAGCCTTCTCCGGGAGGGGACTGAGACTGTTAGGTTTGAGTCCAGCCCCCACCCCAATAAAGCCCTCCATAGCCAGGTCAAACTATAGGTGATATGGTGCCAGGGCAGCTCCCATAACTCCCCACCTGAGCAACCCTGACTGCTCTCCCACCACCCCTCACCCAGCGTGCCCCTGGGGCACACCCCTCACCCGCCCCCAAATCCCCTGCCAAAACTAACCTCCTAGTCAGCTTGCTCACTAACCTTATAAAAGCTTAAATCCCCAAACACTCAGGGCTGATGCCGTTTTGGACTCAGCCCATCTGTTCGCAGGGACACAAATAAACTTCTTGTAAAACTCATCAGGCCTTGTGCGTCCCTCCTTTGGTGACCTAACAAGGACCTTGTGGTGAAAACAATAGATACTGATCTCAGCCTGGTCACTGCTCTTGCTTTTCATAAGGAAAAGGGAAAAAAATGCTGCATGAGGGGCGTCCTGGGGTACCATCCAGAGAACTTTCCATGATAGGAGCCGACACCCCCAAGCACTGACTACTGCCAGACAGTGTGTTAGATACTCCATGAAATTATTTCACAGCAATATTTGAAATTTTGGGTAAGTGGGATTCAAAAGGAAAGAACTTGCCTATAGATTATAAGCTCCAGGAGGGCGGGGCCGGTGCCTCAGTGTTTCAGCGTGGAGCACAGCGGTCAGCCCTGGTAGCACCCGACTTGAGGAGCGATGCCCCTTCCCAAAGACATAACAAGATCAGCAGTTGAAGGGGCCATCACTATCTCACCCACATCCAGTCCCTCTCAGGAACATAGCAAGGGAAAGGCGGTCCCCTGTGGCCACCGAGGGTTGACTACTATGGAATTGTAAGAGGCAGCTAGTTTCCTGCTGTCTGATTCTGGTTTTGGTCCTGGTTCCAAAGATACATCTGCTAATGATAAGCTATGTTGCTCTACCTGCACTGTCCCCAGAGGGGGAAAAAAATACACTGAGATCTGGTATAATAAAAGCATTAAAAAACCCAGTGTATCTATACCCATGCACACAAGATTAGCTAATTTAAAGAGAGCCTCAGAAAAACTTTCGTTCTAATGTGTTTTCACAATTTTCTTCTTAAATCTAGGCAGCTTTCACAGTTTTGTCCAGGAGCTTGTCTAGTTATTGTCTTTTCTAGGTTTTTTATTTCAAAATCAGTTAGAAGTTGCTGCTGGGTTAAAGGCTCTGTCATTACATACCAATATTTTCAAGTAGAAGAGTGAAGTGGTTACCAGAGGTGAGGGGATGGGTGGGTGAGGGGAATAAAAGGGACAAATATAGGGTGATGGAAAGTGATTTGACTTTGGGTGATCAGTGTACAACATAATCAACAGTTCAAATGCTATAGAAATGTTTACCTGAAACCTGTGTACTCTATATTTTCCCTTCAGTGAGGAGCGGGGAGGCTGAAAGACAGACTCCCGCATGTGCCCTGACCGGAATCCAGCTGGCAAGCCTTCTATGGGGTGATGCTCTGCCCATCTGGGGCTGTTGCTCCGTTGCTTGTTGTTGGGCAGATAAAATATATTATGCTCACTTTGTCAAAGATGGCGCTGCCCACATGGAAGCCTGTTGCGCAGGTGATATAAATATTAATGTGTATTGAGGGCAGGCTGTGGGCAGGCAGGATCCTTGTAACCTGGGGCTTGATTTTAGGACTAAGCCTTTCCCACCCTTTTTGATGTGGGGTAGACTTTGTATCAGAGACTTCCCTATTTTGTATATTGGATTAAAGGTTTTGATTTCTGCACTATAAAGTGGGGCAGACCGGGAGCTTGCTCTCTCGGTTCCTGAGACTAACATTAGAGAAAGGAAAGCAGATAAAGGCCACATGGAGGAGCCAGGAGAAGCAGCCAAGATGGTGGAGTGCTAAAGGAGAAGCCAGTTAGTGCAGAGTTTGTGCAGAGAGAGAAGAGATGGGGAACAGAGATGAATAAGGCAAGTGAGCTAGAAACCTTTGATTCTAGGAAACTCGAATAAGTCAGTAGCTTTGTAAGCACTGAATGAGTGGGTTTTGGAGCCCAGTGTGTGTTTTCACTTGCCCGCTGGGTACAAGCTAGGATTAAAGCTAATGGCCCACCAGTTTGTGGCTCTGTTGTTTCATTACCATCTGTCCGAATCCAATGCGAACCTGCATGGGCCAGGTGGCTGTGGTGGTGGCCCTGGCTACTGGCTTTACACTTGCCAACCAAGCTATTTTAGTGCCTGAGCCAAGGTCTTGGTGCCATCCTCAGTGCCCAGGGCCAACTTGGTCCAACTGAGCTGTGGCTGTGGGAGGAAAAGAGAGAAAGAGAGAGAGAGAAGGGAGGGGGAGAGAGGTGAAGAAGCAGATGTTACTTCTCCTGTGTACCTTGATGGGGAATTGAACCTGGGACATCCACATGCCAGGCTGACACTCTACCACTTAGCCAACCAGCCAGGGCCCTATGTACTCTGATTAATCAATGTTGCCCCATTAAATTTAATTTTCTAAATAAAATTTAAAAAATAAAAGTCTCTGTCATTATTTCCTCAACTTCTTAAGAATGAAGAGGACCAGAGTGCTGCTTCCAAATAGCACTCACTTTCCTGGAGCACGGTGGTGGCTCACTCTGCAGAGGCCTGCTTGGAGACCAGGCAGAGGCGGATTTAACAGTGGGCACACCAGGCGCGCCCTGGATCCCGATTTCTGAAGGGCCCCACAAAACCCCAACTTTACACTGTTTTTCTAATGACAGGGGCCCAATATTTTCTTCTGCACCCAGGGCCTCAACCGACCTTAATCTGCCTCTGGGACCAGGCCTGTCTCTACCACTCACCAGCTCTGGGCTCCTAAAGTTGTAGGATCTGTAGACAAAAAGGGGCCACATGCTGAACCTGACAATATCAGGGGAGGTCTGCATGATGGCATTGGAACTCAGAGACCTCAAGTAACCACATAGGGAGCCTGAAATTAAAACTTTCTAACTGGAAGCAGTTCATGGCAGGTAGTCATGTCTGAAGGAGGTGTTTTCTCTAACAAAGATTCATGTTTACCTTAATTGAGCTTGTCTGATGTCTTCTGCATCTACAATAACATACCCTATAACATACCTTTGAAATGAAAGGGTAATCTTTTCCTGCCCCCTCAGGGCACAACCATCCCACCAGAGTGGAAACCATAAAGCCCCCCATTGTTATTATTATCATGTTAGTGGTTAACTGTTAACTATCTCATACCTGTCTATGTAAAAGAAGTATGTGTCTATGAGGTATACTTTCTATCCAATCCCAAAACATTCTCCATTTGCTTTCTCCCTCTTCCCTAATCTCTTACCAGTGGATTTTCTGTAACCCTCTTCTATCCTAATGTATAAAATTAGTGGTTGTTAGTCAAATAAGTTTGTAAATATGATATATATGTTTACTCGCTTATACTTTGCATTGGGTACGGGAGACAGGCTGTAAGCAGGCAGGATAAGGCTTATAGCATAAGGCTTAGTTTTAAGATTAAACTTTTCTCCACACCCTTGACTGTTGCATGATAGGGGGTGGTGCACTCTTATGAGGAATCCCATTATGCTTCAGATAAGTGACTTTGTATCAGAGACTTCCTGGTTTGTATATTGGATTAAAGGTTTTGATTTCTACACTATACAATGGGGCAGAGGAGCCCATGCTAGTGGAGAGTAGAGAAAGCCATATGGAGGAGAAGAGAAGCAGCCAAGATGGCAGAGTGCTGAAGGAGAAGCCAGTTTGTGCAGAGTTTGTGCAAAGAGAAGGAGATGGGGAACAGAGGTGAATAAGGCTGGTGAGGTAGAAAACTGATCCTAGGAAACTCGGATAAGTCAGTGGCTTTGGGAGCCATAAATGGAAAGGGAAGTGTTTTCCCACTGTGTGTATTTCTTGCCCGCTGGGTGCAAGCTAGGATAAAGATGATGGCCCACCAGTTCTTGGCTCCATTGTTTCATTACTGTCTGTCAGAATCAAATGCAAACCTTCATGGGCCAGGCGGCTGTGATGGTGGCCGTGGCTACTAGTTTTACAGTGGTGAAACCACCATTTTCCAGAGCATTTTCTGAACCCAGTGAGATTTTGCTTCCCAGCAATAGTCGTCAATTTGGCTCAAATAAACTCATAATAATTAGTACAAGTTTGGATGTTTCTTACATTGACAGTTATATGAAACAACACGTTGTAAAGCCAGTAGCCACAGCCATCATCATAGCTGCCTGGCCCATGCAGGTTCACATTAGATTCGGACAGACGGTAATGAAACAACAGAGCCACAAACTGGTGGGCCATCATCTTTAATCCTAGCTTGTACCCGGCGGGCAAGTGAAAACATGCACTGGGCTCCAAAACCCACTCATTCAGCGCTCACAAAGCTACTGACTTATCCTAGTTTCCTAGAATCAAAGGTTTCTAGCTCACCAGCCTTATTCACCTCTGTTCCCCATCTCCTCTCTGCACAAACTCTGCACTAACTGGCTTCTCCTTTAGCACGCCACCATCTTGGCTGCTTCTCCTGGCCTCCTCCATGTGGCCTTTTTCTGCTCTCCTTTCTCTGCTCTCTCCTCTAATGCTAATCTCGGGAACCAAGAGAGAGCAAGCTCCTGGTCTGCCCCACTTTATAGTATAGAAATCAAAACCTTTAATCTAATATACAAACAAGGAAGTTTCTGATACTAAGTCACTTATCTGAGGCATAATAGGATTCCTAATGAGAGTGCACCACCCTACATCATAAAGGGTGGGAAAGGCTTAGTCTTAAAACTAAGCCATAGGCTATAAGAATCCTGCCTGCAGCCCTGGCTTGTTGGCTCAGAGGTAGAGCGTCGGCTTGGCGTGCAGGAGTCCTGGGTTCAATTCCCGGCCAAGACACACAGGAGAAGCACCCATCTGCTTCTCCACCCCTCACCCTCTCCTTCCTCTCTGTCTCTCTCTTCCCCTTCCACAGCCAAGGCTCCACTGGAGCAAAGTTGGCCCGGGTGCTGAGGATGGCTCCATGGCCTCTGCCTCAGATGCTAGAATGGCTCTGGTTGCAACAGAGCAACGCCCCAGATGGGCAGAGCATTGCCCCCTGGTAGGCATGCCAAGTGGATCCCGGTCGGGAGCATACGGGAGTCTATCTGACTGCCTCCCCATTTCCAACTTCAGAAAATACAAAAAAAAAAAAAAAAAAAGAATCTTTCCTGCTTACAGCCTGTGCCCCCCACATCCAATGCAAAGTATAAGTGAGCAAACATATATATTATTATTTACAAACTTATTTGACCAACACATGTGGAACATGCACACAGTACAGTGACTTTCTGTTAGATTAGATAGTGAGTTACACATGAGCCGGGCAAAGGAGGAGGAGGATGAATTGTCCCCATGCATTGCTGTTATGCAGGATCTCGGTAAACCTTTAAGCTAGAACAGATCTCACCATATCCAGACTGATGGCACCAGTTCCCTGATGTAGTATCAGCCACATTGTTGTAAAGTACCATACCCCAAATGTTGTAAAGTACCGTACCTCACTTCTGCAGGTTTATGTAGTGACACCAAGTCCAGATGAATTTTGAAGGGTTTTATTAAAAGGAGATTTATTAATATGCCGGCCGCATATGACTGACACAGGGCATATCTGACCCAAATTGTGCAGCCCCAAATGTATCTCAGAGGCTGGTTATATACCCTTTGACCACATACAGGTTGGGGGGAGCATGACAACATGACACAATCATTAACAAGATTATAACATTTGTCTAGGGGATTTAAAAAACATTAAAGCTTTCAAAGTAATACAATGGTGATGTCATTTTACATATCAAAGACATTCATAAGCCTTTCAGTGTCTATCTCTCCTCCTTTGCCAAGAGGTACATGTTAATTTCAGGATTCCAGGAAGGGAGGAGAGCTAAAAATCAGTGTAGGGTGGTATGTAAATTCTGTCTCTTATTGAAAGGGAAAGGAAGTTCTTTACATAACCTTAATTCTTTGAGAGAACTAAAACTAAATGACGCAGTTGTCCTTGTAAGTCAGGAGACTTTCATATCCTTCTCCATCAATTATCCAAAGAAAGGACAAGACAGAAAGCCTGACTTTTCCTCTTTAAAATGGCTTTGCCAATACTAAGTTTTACAGTTCTCTGGCACCTTACCACAACATAGCAATACCATGAAATGAAAGGAAGAAGCTAGAAAGAAAAAAAAGGAAAAAGGAAAAAAATGGGAATGGGAAAGTCCATGAAGCAAAGCCTATAAATACCTAAGTTCTGTGACTAATCAGGGCACTCATTTTTGTGATTGAGTTGCCAGCTGAGGCCTTCTTGAGTGTATATTTCTCACGGCCAATAACCTTGCTTTGCTTGCTAGACATTGTCTCTTAACGGAATTCTTTCTCTCAAGCAAGAGTCAGGTTTTGTTGTTTCACTGGTAACAGGTCCACAGTAAATGCTCTAAAGTAATAGTGTAAAGCTAGTAGCCACAGCCACCATCACAGCCGTGTGGCCCATGCAGGTTCGCATTTGATTCGGACAGACGGTATAGAATCAACGAAGCCAAGAACTGGTGGGCCATTAGCATTAATCCTAGCTTGCACCCGGGGCAAGTAAAAACACACACTGGGCTCCAAAACCCACTCATTCAGTGCTCACAAAGCTACTGACTTATCCAAGTTTCTTAGAATCAAAGGTTTCTAGCTCACCAGACTTATTATTCACCTCTGTTCTGCATCTCCTTCCTTCTCCCTGCACAAACTCTGCACTAACTGGCTTCTCCTTCAGCACACCACCATCTTGGCTGCTTCTCCTGGCCTCCTCCATGTGGCCTTTCTCTGCTCTCCTACAGCATGGGCTCCTCCTAGAACATAATCACTCTTCTCTGGAACAACGTGATCTCTTTTCCTTTTAAAACATTTTGGCGCAAAAGCCCTCCCCCAACACATATTAATATAATCAGACCCATTCCAAGCAATCACCTGGGTAACGGGCTTCCACGTGGGCAGCGCCATCTTTAACAAAGTGAGCACAATATATTTTATCTGCCCAACAGTCCACCCCTATGCTCACTTTACTACCCACAATCTACACCACTGGCATCCCTGCACAAGGAAATTAGGCACATTACACAAATTAAAACAACATGACATATCATACAATTTCAACAATTACAAAGGTACATTTCACCAGTCTCTGAGCACTTTGCCAAAAGTGAAAAATGTCCTCAGCCTTCCTTCTAGCCATTTGAAAGGCTTCTCGGGGCAGGGGAGTGCTTCCAGCAAATGCCCTCATCAGGGTATTTTACACTGTCCAAAATCCATAAGTCCATACAACAAAGGAGCCAGTGCTCACTCTGGTCATAGTCCAGGAATCAGTCCAAGCATATGGGGCCTCAGCCACCCCCCTCATTCCTGCCATTCTGGCAGGTCTTACACTATCCCAAAGAGGAACATGTGGCAATGGCAGTCAGCATTTCCATCTCTGCTTCAGAGAGTATGATGGCATTCACCCCTATGTCCCAAAATCGTAGACCTACCAGGAGCATAGTAAGAACTCCTTGCTGCTGGGCTCTCACCTTCTGGAGACTGCGGATCGCAACTCCAGCCTGATTCTCCTCATCCTCCAAAGAGGAACTGAAAATACCAGCTCCTGCTGCCGGGCTTAAGTCCCAGGCCGCTGCTGCCTTCTGCTCTGCGGGACTTGCAGCCTCAGCTCCGGCCTTGGCTCCAGCCTCCTGTCGCTGCTGGCTCTCCACAACATCCAGGGCAATCTGCAACTCATGAACCCGTGATTCCTTCTCCAACAGCTGCTCCATTTCCAGACGAATCTCGTGAACTTGGTTGGCCTCCTTCGGTGCTTCCTCCAGCTCCAGGGTCAGCATCTCTTTCTCCCTCATTTGTTCCAGCTCCTTCCACTGCTCAGTTTGCAGGTCCTGGGCAATCTCTTCCACAGAGCTCTCAGTTTCCTCACACATGGCTGTAAAAGTCAGCCAGCCTACGACCCACAAAAGGAACCATAACAGCAGCCATTCCTCTACTCCACTACCAAAGGTGGTGGTGGCTTCATACTGAATTCCGAATCCTGCCAACTATGCCAAATGTAAAGCCAGTAGCCACAGCCACCATCACAGCCACCTGGCCCATGCAGGTTCAGATTTGATTTGGACAGTCGGTATAGATACAACAGAGCCAAGAACTGGTGGGCCATTATCTTTAATCCTAGCTTGCACCTGGCGGGCAATTAAAAACACACACTGGGCTCCAAAACCCACTCATTCAGTGCTCACAAAGCTACTGACTTATCCAAGTTTCTTAGAATCAAAGGTTTCTAGCTCACTAGTCTTATTCACCTCTGTTCCTCTTCTCCTTCTCTCTACACAAACTCTGCACAAACTGGCTTCTCCTTCAGCACTCCGCCATCTTGGCTGCTTCTCCTGGCCTCCTCCATGTGGCCTTTCTCTGCTCTCCTACAGCATGGGCTCCTCCTAGAACATAATCACTCTTCTTTGAAACAACGTGATCTCTTTTCCTTTTAAAACATTTTGGCGCAAAAGCCCTCCCCCAACACATATTAATATAATCAGGCCCATTCCAAGTAATCACCTGGGTGGGGCTTCCACGTGGGCAGCACCATCTTTAACAAAGTGAGCATAATATATTTTATCTGCCCAACAAATAGCTATTATATTATACTTCCCTTTTGCAAATTGTCAATGTCCCAAATGTAGGGGGTCTAAAACTCAAATGCCTTCAGGGGCCAGGAAAGTAATTTAAATGTGTAAAGCTACTGAGTGCTGGGCAATAGGAAATGGAGGAAGCTAGGATAAATGGGGGAGTACCGCTCTGCAAAAGGAAAGTCCATTTTATAACAAAAAGGCAAGGAAGAAAAGGGCGAAGAGAGAAATAAAGGAAGGAAAGAAAAAGGGGAGGGAGAGAGAAAGGGAGACAACTTTGTATTTGTCTGTAAGCACATGTCTGAATTTGTCCCTGAAGTCAAGATGTGGTCGGTTGGCAATGGGGGAAGGTCAGGTGGGGAACCAGAGCTGGGAACTTTGGCTGGAACTGCCCACACTCATGTGCGCCAAAAGAAACTTCCCAGAAGTCTTTTGGAAAAGAGCGACTGTCTGTCAGCCAATGACATTTTGCCACGTCATATTAGCCCGACCACCCTACTGATGCTATAAATTACTCCCATGCAGATCTCCCCCCCATGTGACTTCTTTGGCCCCTGTCTCACAGACCAGAGAGCATCATCTGGGAAGCGCTCTGAATAAAGCTTTTATTATTCCACACTTTGTGGCTATGCCCTTCTTTCTTCTTCAGTGGGGAAAAATACCTTATAGTCATCAGTTTACAACCTGTTCTTTATTATTAAAAATAAATATACAGGGCAAAAGTAGGCTTACAGTTGTGAGTATAAGAAACACAGAGTTTACTCTTGTATTATTCTTTATTAATTATTGTATTATTTTCCATACAAACAACTGTAAACCTACTTTTGCCTCACTCTGTGTTTTGAGTTGGTGAGAGAGCCATGTTTGGGAAACATCCCGGGTAACCTTCAGTTTTTAACTGTTAGTGGCAAAGGATGCTCCTTATCAAATTTCAAATAAATGAGAAGTCATTCTAAGCAATTCAGGGTAAAGGATTGATCTACTCCATCATCAGTGTGAATGAGATAGTCACTAATTTTCAATAGTTTATTATCAACAACAAAACAACATATCAGCTCTATCTTTATTTATTATTGTTTATTCTCAGGATGAGACTAGATTTCCAGACAAGCATTTTCCTAGTAATTGAACACCATGGTATTGGTTTCAAAGATGAGGTTATGGATTGCTTTCTAGAGACTCTCCAGGGAGCCTGCAAGAACTCCATGGGCTACGAATGGTATTTATTAATATTATGTGTATTTCTTATACAAAGACCTGATAAGGAGAAGACAACATGGTATGATTAGAGGAGGAGGATGAAATATTTACATCCTTTGTCTGAACTCTCTCTTCCATGGTGACTGAAATTGCTATAGTATTCTGATCTTTGCAAGAAGGACATAAGAAACCCCTCTTAAAATGTCATCTGTCAATTTTGGAAGAGAAGGTACATGGAGCTGTAATCTCTCACTTATATCTAATCTCCTGTTAGTTTATCAAAGTCCACTAGCCCAGCTGGCCTTCAGAGGAAAACAATAAGAAAAAAGTAACGTTTGAAAAATGGAAGAAGCTGAGGAAGACACAAACACAAAGCCACGCACATTCATCATTCAGCCAATATTTATTGAGAACTTACTCTAGGCCACACCCTAGGGTGGAACATGTAATCCAGCTGGGGAGACACAACTCTGAAGGGTATCATGGGTCACTTTCAAAAGGCATTGCAATGGTTGATTTGACTTATCAACTTGACTGGGTTAGGGGTGCCTAGATGTTTAGGTGTACATTATTCTCAGGGTGTCTGTGAGGGTGTTTTTGGTTGAGACTAACATTTGAATCAGTAGACAGAGTAAAGTAGAGTGCATTCCCCAGTGTGTGAGCATAATCCAACCACTGAAGGTCTATCAGAAGGAAAAGGCTGAATAAGAAAGCTTTCTCTCGGCTCTGGGTTGGTAGCTCAGTTGGTTAGAGCCAACCAATGAATGCATTAGTAAGTGGAACAACAAATTGATATTTCTTGCTATCTTACTAAAATCAGTAAATTAATTTTTTTAAAGCCCTGGCCAGTTGGCTCAATGGTAGAGCATCAGCCTGGCTTGCGGATGTCCCAGGTTTGATTCCCAGTCAGGACACACGAGGGAAGAAACCATCTGCTTCTCCTCCCCTACCCCTACCTTTTCCTCACTCTCTCTCTCTCTCTCTTCCCCTCCCACAGCCATGGCTCGATTGGTTCAAGCACATCAACCCCAGGAGCTGAGGATGGTTCTGTGGAGCCTCTGCCTTGGGTACTAAAATAGCTCAGTTGTGAGCATGGTCCCTGATGGGCAGAGCATTGGCCCCAGATGGGGGTTGCCGGGTGGATCCTGGTTGGGGCACATGAAGGAGTCTGTCTTTCTATCTCCCCTTCTCTCACTTGGAAAAGAAGGGGAAAAATTGAAAAAGGAAGAAAGCATTCTCTCTCCCTCACCCTCTCAGATTAATCAATAAAGAAAAATTTAATTCTCTCTCTTTTCCTCTTTGGCTGTGTTTGAGCTGGACAGTCTCCTCCTGCGTTTGGATTTGCACTTGGGCTGGAACTTTCATAATTTTCTCTCCTCAGTCTCCAGCTGCTAAATACAGATCTTGGACTTCTTAGCCTTCATAGTCATGTGAGCCAATTCCTTATAGCAAATCTCTTTAGATAGATAGATATTCAATTCTGTTTCTCTGGAGAACCCAGACTAATATAGACACCCTCCTCAGCCTGGGCAAGAAGGCTGGAAGGGAGGACAGGTATAAGTAGAGCTTCTTGGCAACTGACACTGGGCTGCATTCTGAAGAAGACAGCGTAGTTAACAAGGAGGGAGATTGCTCATTGCCTGTTTCAAGGCTCTGTCCCCAGACCATTCCAGTCCAAAACGTTAATCAATTACTTGAATGAATATGTAAAAGACACATTTATTACCAGAAGATGGTAAAACGCTAAGAGAGATAGGAGTTACTTAGACAGTGGCAAAATGATCTTGGCAGGACAGAGGATGGGCTAAGTCCAAAAGGATAAAACTAAACTGAGGCCAGTGAATGCCTTGCGTTTGTGTTAAAGAGAAAAACAAAACAACAAAAACTAACCAGCAGCCCAAGCTGAGGAGAGGGTAAGAGATTGAGGGAAAAGAATATTTAAAAATCTTTTTACTGAGATATCATTGACATATATAACATGGCATTAATTTTACATACACAACATAGTGATTTGATATATGTGTATGCTGTAATGAGAACTGACCGTGACGGGAAGTTTAGTTTACATTCATCACCACACATAGTTGATGAGAACTTTTAAGATCTATTCCCTTAGTAGCTTTCAAATATACAATACAGTGTTATTAACTATTGTCACTATGCTGTACATTACATCCCCAGGACATATTCATCTTGTAACTGGCAGTTTGTACCTTTTGACCCCCTTCCCCCATTTTGCCCTCTCCCTACCTTTCAGCTTGGCAACCACCTCTCTGTTCTCTGTTCTTGTGAATTCTTGGAGGTGGGGAAGGTTGGTTGTTTTGCTTTTCTTTCGACTCCACATATAAATGACATCATACAGTGCTTATGTTTTAGCATAATGCCCTCAAGTTCCATCATGTTGTTGCAAATGACAAGATTTCTTTCTTTTATTTTTAAAGGTAAATAATATTCCATTGTATGTGTTTGTGTGTGTATGTGTGTGTGTGTGACATTTTGTTTATCCATTCATCCAGTGATGGACACTTAAGTTGTTTCCACATCTTGGGTGTTGTAAATACAGTGTGTCCGTAAAGTTATGGTGCATTTTTGACAGGTCACAGGAAAGCAACAAAAGATGATAGAAATGTGAAATCTGCACCAAATAAAAGGAAAACTCTCCCAGTTTCATACCTATTCAGTGCAGTTCGATGTGGGCTCATGCACAGATTTCTTAGGGCTCCTTAGGTAGCTATCCCATATAGCCTCTACAGACTCATCACTGACTGATGGCCTACCAGAACGGGGTTTCTCCACCAAACTGCCAGTTTCCTTCAACTGCTTATCCCACCTAGTAAAGTTATTCCTATGTGGTGGCGCTTTGTTATAAACGCGCTGATAATTCACGTTGCACTTTGGTCACGGATTCGAATTTAGTGAGCCACAGAACACACTGAACTTTCCTCTGTACCATCCACATCTCGACTGGCATGGCCATGGGCTGCTCTACTGTATACACGGTGTTACATCATCATCTGCGCATGTGCACAAGCTGCCACATCATCCTACAGAAACTGGGAGGGTTTTCCTTTTATTTGGTGCAGATTTCACATTTCTATCGTCTTTTGTTGCTTTCCTGTGACCGATCAAAAGTGCACCATGACTTTAGGGACACACTGTAATACTGCAGTGAACAAGGGGGTGCAGAGATATCTTTTTGAAATAGTGATTTCTTTTTCTTTTTTTTTTTTTTTTTTCTGAAGCTGGAAAGGGGAGAGACAGTCAGACAGACTCCCGACCGGGATCCACCCAGCACACCCACCAGGGGCGACGCTCTGCCCACCAGGGGGCGATGCTCTGCCCCTCTGGGGCATCGCTCTGCCGCGACCAGAGCCATTCTAGCGCCTGGGGCAGAGGCCAAGGAGCCATCCCCAGCGCCCGGGCCATCTTTGCTCCAATGGAGCCTTGGCTGCGGGAGGGGAAGAGAGAGACAGAGAGGAAGGAGGGGGGAGGTGGAGAAGCAAATGGGCGCTTCTCCTATGTGCCCTGGCCGGGAATCAAACCCGGGTCCCCTGCATGCCAGGCCGACGCTCTACTGCTGAGCCAACCAGCCAGGTTCTTTTTTTGTTTTAATAAATACCCAGAAGTGGAGTTGCTGGGTCATATTGTGAAAAAGACTTACTATGATCTTCTTTAGTTCAGAAGTTGGCAAACTATGGCTCATCCGTCAAATTTAGCCAGTTGCCTGTTTTTGTAAACAAAGACTTCCATGTTGTCTATGTCTACTTTTCTGCTACTGCAACAGAGTTGAGTGGTTGTCACAGAGACCAAGTGGATGGCAATGTCGAAAATACAGAGCAGGGCATAAGCAGGTTTACAGTAGTTTGTATGAAAAATAATACAATAATTAATAAATGATAATGCAAAAATAAACTCTGTGTTTCACATACACACAACTGTAAACCTACTTTTGCCATGTATTTATCATCTGGCTCTTGACTGAAATGTATGCCACCACCTGGTCTAGTCCACTGAGAGTTCAGAATGACTTAAAAGTGTGATATGGCCCTGGCTGGGTAGTTCAATTGGTTAGAGCATCATCCTGATGCACCAGTGTTGTGGGTTCCATACCCGGTCAGGAAACATACAAGACTCAGCCGATGAATGCATGAATAGATAGAACAATGGGTCTGTGTTTCTCTTTCTCTCTTTCCCCCTGAAAATAATATAAGGGGGAAAAAGTATGGTATGTACTCTAAAAAAAAATTCTCTTATAGGATTCATTTATAAAAGTGCAGATGCTTAGCCCTGGCAGGGTAGCTCAGTTGGTTAGAGCGCCAAGGTTGCAGGTTCAGTCCTTGGTCAGGCCACATGTAAGAATCAACCAATGAATGCAGAAATGAGTTAAAGGACAAATTGATGTCTCTTTCTTTCTTTCTTTCTTTCTTTCTTTCTTTCTTTCTTTCTTTCTTTCTTTCTTTCTTTCTTTCTTTGTTTCTCTCTTCCTCTCTCTCTCCCTCTTTCTCAAATCAATAATAATACTAAAAAACCCCACAGAGACTTCAAGTCATTTGTGAATGAATCAGTGAATGAATAAATGTCCAAAACTAGAGATTGCCCATCTGGTCTCTGTGGGTGGCTTGTCCTGGCTTTTGCAGACCAGAACCCAGAGGAGACCTTGGCTCCAGCCTGGGGATACAATGAAAGAGGAATACTGGATCTGGAGTCCTAGATTCCAGGGACTAAAGCTCACGGCGGGGGGGGGGGGGGGGGGTGTCAAGGGGGGGGAAGTGATGAGCATTGGGAATTGTTGTATCAAAGAAAGAAATAGGGATGTTTAGCCTGAAGAAGCAAATGCCCAAAGGAGATTTCAAAAACATCTACATCATTGACATTTGTCTTATATACCAGGCTCTTTAAACATATTTTCTTTCTTTTTTTTTTTTTTTTTTTTTTTTTTTGTATTTTTCTGAAGCTGGAAACGGGGAGAGACAGTCAGACAGACTCCCGCATGTGCCCAACCGGGATCCACCTGGCACACCCACCAGGGGTAACGCTCTGCCCACCAGGGGGTGATGCTCTGCCCCTCTGGGGCGTCGCTCTGCTGTGACCAGAGCCACTCTAGCGCCTGGGGCAGAGGCCAAGGAGCCATCCCCAGCACCCGGGCCATCTTTGCTCCAATGGAGCCTTGGCTGCGGGAGGGGAAGAGAGAGACAGAGAGGATGGAGGGGGGGGGGTGGAGAAGCAAATGGGCGCTTCTCCTATGTGCCCTGGCCGGGAATCAAACCCGGGTCCTCCACACGCCAGGCCGACGCTCTACCGCTGAGCCAACCGGCCAGGGTCTAAACATATTTTCTCATTCAGTCATCACAACAACCCTATGAGATTGGTAGTTATTAGTATGACCATTTTGCAAATAAGGAATCTGAGGCATAGAAAGCTTAAGTTGCCCAAGATCACACAACCAATAGACGGGGACGCTAATTTTTTTTTTTTAATTTATTTTTTATTTATAGAGAGAGGGATAGATAGGGACAGACAGATGGGAACGGAGAGAGATGAGAAGCATCAATCATCAGTTTTTCATTGAGATGTCTTAGCTGTTCATTGATTGCTTTCTTATATGTGCCTTGACCATGGGCCTTCAGCAGACCAAGCAACCCCTTGCTCAAGCCAGCAACCTTGGGTCCAAGCTGGTGAGCTTTTCGCTCAAGCCAGATGAGCCCATGCTCAAGCTGGCAACCTCTGGGTCTCGAACCTGGGTCCTTCCGCATTCCAGTCTGACACTCTATCTACTGTGCCACCTCCTGGTCAGGCTGGGGGACGCTAATTTCAATCCATGCAATCTGCCTCTAGAAACCATATGCTTAACTGTATACTATTAGCTAGCTGTCCTCCCTTATTTAAAGGGATATGAATAACCTTGTTATTTCCTATTCCAATAGACACAAGAAATAGGAAAGAGACTCTGGTTTCATTTAAAAAACATGTTTCAAATGTTTGGTGATGGAAAAGGCTTTTATTGAAAAGAAAACCCAGCCCTGGCCGGTTGGCTCAGTGGTAGAGCGTCGGCCTGGCATGCAGAAGTCCCGGGTTCGATTCCCAGCCAGGGCACACAGGAGAAACGTCCATCTGCTTCTCCACTCCTCCCCCTCTCCTTCCTTTCTGTCTCTCTCTTCCCTTCCTGCAGCCAAGGCTCCA
This sequence comes from Saccopteryx leptura, assembly GCF_036850995.1. Classification (NCBI taxonomy): domain Eukaryota; kingdom Metazoa; phylum Chordata; class Mammalia; order Chiroptera; family Emballonuridae; genus Saccopteryx; species Saccopteryx leptura. The sequence goes on from NC_089504.1 coordinate 116,530,910, forward strand.
TTGGAGCAAAGATGGCCTGGGCGCTGGGGATGGCTCAGTGGCCTCTGCCTCAGGTGCTAGAGTGGCTCTGGTCGCAACATAGCGACACCCTGGATGGGCAGAGCATCACCTCCTGGTGGGCAGAGCGTTGCCTCCTGGTGGACGTGCTGGGTGGATCCCGGTCAGGCGCATGCGGGAGTCTGTCTGACTGTCTCTCCCTGTTTCCGGCTTCAGAAAAAAAATACAAAAAAAAAAAAAAAAATGAGAAGAAAACCCTGTCATTCCCAGCCAGGGCACACAGGAGAAGCGCCCATCTGCTTCTCCACCCCCCCCCCCCTCTCCTTCCTCTCTGTCTCTCTCTCTTCCCCTCCCGCAGCCAAGGCTCCATTGAAGCAAAGGTGGCCGGGTGCTGAGGATGGCTCCATGGCCTCTGCCTCAGGCGCTAGAATGGCTCTGGTTGCAACAGCGCAATGCCCCAGATAGGCAGAGCATCGCCCCCTGGTGGGCATGCCGGGTGGATCCCAGTTGGGCGCATGCGGGAGTCTGACCATCTCCCCGTTTCCAATTTTAGAAAAATACCAAAAAAAAAAACCAAAACCCTGTCAGTATGGTGTGTTTAAATAGGAGTAAGGTGACTTAGCTAAGATTTCAGAGAGAGGATTCCAGAACCAATAGGAGCAGATTTCTCCAAGATTCCTTCCTCCTATTGAATCTATCATAGTCTGAGACTTGGGATACTCCCTAGGATGGTTGACTTAGTTTAACAAGAAGCATCAGTGGAAGGGGACCTAAGAGGGTGGAGTTTAATTCACTTCTTTATGTATATTAACTCATTTAACCCTGAAAATAGCTGAATAAATAGATGCCATGAATGTCATTTTTCTCATTTCATAGATGCAAAACTGAGTCATATAGTGACTACATAATATATCCAGTCATTTAACTAGTAAGTACATATTAGAGCCAGGACTTGAATTTAGGACATCTGACTCCAAAGCATGTGCTTCTTAAGCATTTCCATATAAAAATCTCTTATTTAAAGGGAATGTGTCATTTGAAAAGGCTTCTTATATTTCCCCCTGGCTCCGCACCAAGATTTTTGATACATCCTCTTTCTGTGTCGCAAACCATTGTATTACTAGAAGTTAATGGCAGAAGCTGCCAACATAATATTCTCATTTTGTCAGGTGGTAATTTGTAGGGTCTGATTCTTCTACTTCAGAAGCAGACTGGGAGGTAGGAGGTTCCCAAATGCATCATAAGCTCTACAGACTAATCAAGCTGCTACACTGCGTTCATTCTCTCGGAAGTCCCATCTGAAGTATAAACAATAATGTCCTACTCACAATATGTCTGACTCCTGTTTAAATATTACTTCCTCTGCAGGAACCACTGGATTTCTATACCCCTCTCCTACAGAGGCAAGGCTGTGCTTTACACCTATGATTCCTGCATATTAATTTCCCTGAAGGGTAAGGTGCAATTCAATAATAATAGAAACCACATTTGATGCATAGTTGGTGCTTAATACATATTTGTATTTATTAACATGAAACCAACTTAAATTTATTGACTTTATAGGAATGAAGATAGTAAGAGAATTTATTTTCCTTTATGGTGCTTTTTCGGCTCTTAAAGTGAGCAGCTAGTATTTTTTTTTTTTTTTTTTGCCTCCAAGATACTTGTACCTCCAGTAACCAAGCAAATCAAAATTAGAGCAGCTCCTCAATTGCTTTTCATTCCAGAGCATAAAAATAGTTCTCAAGAAAATACTGTGTGGTTATTATTTAGACAAACACTCTGTTTCCAGCCTGCTTTTCTCACAGATCTCTTTTTCTTCCATAGTCAAAGAAAGCACTGCCAGTCCAGTTAGGGCAGAGACATCAATAGTTAAATAAGTGATTCACTCTGGAGAAAAGGACCCGGGCATTCCTGTCTAAGGAGCCAGCTTGATTCACTGTGTACAAGGACAGAGCGTTCCTTGCCTGGACTATTTACCACGTTTTTAAATTAACTGCCCAGCCTCTCAAGGCAGTGACTGTTCCAAAGGTAGAGCATTTTGAGCCTGTTGAAGTGATTGCTTAAGTAAGAGCTTTCTCCTCTCATTTCTGCTCAGGGATTGAGCTTTATAATCCAATATGGCAAAATTGGCATCCTCTCCATGGATAAGTGGCCCCAGAGACAAGGAGTACATTGTGGGCTCCTCCATCAGTGGCAAGAACTTGGCCTTATTGTCTCTACCCTCTCAGTCCTGCAGCGCCTAGCACCCAGGAAGTGCTTAAGAAATCTTGGCTGAACTATTCAGCTGAGGTGCATTGAGAGGACACACACTTATCATCTTCTCCTTTACCTCTCCCCCCTCCCCATTTTATCGCCAGTCTCTAAATCTTGTAGAGTCTATAATGTTCAAAACATTTAACCAACAGTAGAGCATGGGCACTGACCAATCAGCCATTGGTTTAGAACAGGATCCTGAAAGACCCCTCCTGTTATAGACATTTCTCTTATTTCCTGTTTTACTCAGGGGGATGTCGGGAAGGGACAGTGGCTACTTACTAACTGAATAGGAAATATTTAAAGATTTGAACAGCAGCACAGCTATACTAACACGTGCCAGTTGATGGTATCTGTTCAATCCCCTCAAAGTCATCCAATACAATGCAGCCAGTCTTATCTTTTTCTTTTTTTTCCAAAATAGAAATATTATTTCCTCCCCCACATAAACATAGTTGTTGTAAATATATAATAAAATAAATGAGCTGGGGAGATGGTAGCTGTGGTATAGTTTTTGAAATTTTTCCAAATATCCAAATGAAGATAGAGAGAATGACTAGACAGCAAAACCCCAAACCCATGAACACGTGGGAGAAAAAATCAAGTTACAAGTAGCTTCCCTCCCCCAAGTCCCCAAATGCACAAAGACCTGCATGGTGTTAATGTCTGGACAGAAGAAAGCAGAGGGGAGCAGTGGGGCATCTGACCAAACTGAGAACAGGAGAATCTCAAAACAGTCAACAGGCATCCACTGACAAGCATGGCAGGCTGATCGGAGTACAGCAACTGTACCTAAGGAGAGGTCTGCCAAGTGCACAGCACAGAGAGGAGTAGGCTTGCTGTAGACACTGAAGGCCCTGGAGCCGTTTACCCCTGTGAACTCTCAAAACACATCAGCCAGAATAATCACCAGCCAAACTGTTAACATTCAAGAACTCGGGGAAGATTGTTTACAGGATTTTACATAAGAATAAGCTTCCGACAAGAGAGACTGGTAGAGAAGGAAAAATAAGGTTGTTTTTTTTAATTATGATAAAATGGTTGTTAAAAGGAAGAGTCTAGTATGTAATGGGTATATGACCATATAATGTAGATATAGCACAACTATTAAAAAATGAAGGAGCAGAATAGGGAGAGGAAATGCAAAACTGTTCTTCTATGTTTTCAGCAATAATATTTAGTACTATTGTTATTCTGAGATAGTTTGGGAATAAATTAATTGAGAAAATATAGAGTATTCTAATTCTGTCATCTGCTGTGTTCTTAAGAACCAGGATTCTCATTTGGTATAAAGAAGATATATTATCTATATCTTCTTTATTCCAAATAAACACAAATTTATATTTGATGTATTAGTGTATCTATATATCTGTCATACAGAACTCTCTCCCTACGTATAATATATATATATATTCTATAGTCTACAGAATGTGTGTGTGTGTGTGTGTGTGTGTGTGTGTGATCTTATAGTCTTAGCTCTGTCCTCTGAGAAGTCTAAAAATTTTGTGACCTAAAAGACAAAAATCTTATCCTTGGTGACAGCATGGATAGACAGACCTGGATAGCATTAGGCTAAGTGAAATAAGCCAGTCAGAGAAAGTCAAGTACCATATGATTTCACTTATATATGTAATCTACTGAACAAAATAAACTAATGAAAAAAATAAAAAATAAAAATTCTGTGACCAAGGCAGCAAAATAAAGCATCCTTAGTACCAAAATTGTGGTCTTAAAATATCATTTACCGTAAATAAAGTTAAGGCTTTTTGAAGAAATGGATGATTCTCAGAGAAGTAGTCGATTCTTTTTGAAGAAATAGATGATTCTCAGAGAAGTAGTTGATTCTTACCTGGAATACAAAATATATAACATGAGCCTAGAACATTTGTCATACCTGATAGCAAGGAAAGTACCAAACACTTCTAGGGTCATGGCAGAAAAATCTCAAGAACTGAACTAAAGAGGCTCTCTCTGACCAAAGATGAGACAATGTGATCTACAGAAAGGATAATCATCGCAATTAATTCAAATCCATCAAATATGTTTAAATTCATGCAAATATCAAAACAATAATTGATTACTTTCAAAGGATAAGATGAAACTGATTCATTATTATGTAAACTGGTAAATAAAGAAATATAATCAAACATTTATCTTGACTTTTCTGCATAAACTGTAATACTGGTAACCAATACCTCCTACGAAAGCATTTCAATTAATAAATAAAAAAGAAATGTAAGGCCCTGGCTGGTTGGCTCAGTGGTAGAGCGTCGGCCTGGCATGAGGGAGTCCCAGGTTCGATTTCCGGCCAGGGCACACAGGAGAAGCGCCCATCTGCTTCTCTACCCCTCCCCCTCTCCTTCCTCTCTGTCTCTCTCTTCTCCTCCCGCAGCCAAGGCTCCATTGGAGCAAAGTTGGCCCGGGCGCTGGGGATGGCTCTGTGGCCTCTGCCTCAGGCGCTAGAATGGCTCTGGTTGCAGCAGAGTGATGCCCCGGATGGGCAGAGCATCGCCCCCTGGTGGGTGTGCTGTGTGGATCCCAGTCAGGCGCATGCGGGAGTCTGTCTGACTACCTCCCTGTTTCCAGCTTCAGAAAAATACAAAAAAGAAAAAAAAAAGAAAAAAAAGGAAATGTAGAATTGGCACTCTTTTTAGATTGTAATTGTGTTTTGTTTTTTTTTACCAAGGTATGTAAAAATCTCCTGACCTGTGGTGGTGCAGTGGATCGGGCGTTGACTTGGAACACTGAGGTTGCCGGTTCGGAACCCTGGGCTTGCCTGGTCAAGGCACATGTGGGAGTTGATGCTTCCTGCTCTTCCCCCCTTCTCTTTCTATCTCTCTCTCTCTCTGTCTGTCTCTCTTCTCTAAAATGAATAAATAAATGAAAATAATTTAAAAAAAAAAAGGCAAGCTATTGAGGTATTGATCAACAGTTGCTAACATAACCAAAAGAGACAACCAGACATGATATGCCTCTTGGTAAAGACACAATACCACCTGTGATCTTGCCAAAAAGAATCTGAATCCAGCTGCCATTTTATAGAGAAGACAAGACAGAGGAACAAATTGAAGTGGACCACAATTGTGCAAACAGTGAGGTCTAGACCATGGGAAACTCAACAAAACTAATGCCTCGGGGTTCTTCACCACTTACAGGAAAAGAAAGAAATGGAGGGGGACCCTGTAGATGAAAAAAGACTTAGACAACATGTTAAATTATTAAAAATGGATATGACATCCAAAAATGCATGCATATGTGCTAATAAACTATAAAAAATATATAAGGAAATTGGTACTTTAAAAGTCAGGACAATATCTACTTTTGTGGGAAAGAGTAGGGTTTTGGGTTATCTGGCAAGGTTTTAATTGTTGATTTGGGTGGTGGTTGCAAGGATGTTCACCCTAGTATCCTGAAAAGCTCTACATTTGTTGTTTATTTGTATCTGTATTTTATTTTCAAATAACAAGGTTAAAAAAATGATACTGAGAAATTATAAGCCTTTCCTTTAATTCTCTACTCCAACTTCAGAGACAAATAGTGTCAACATTTTTGGTATTTGCCTTTGTAAACTTTAAAAAAAAATGTTTTTCCCATTGTTTTGAGGAAGGGGGAAGGGAGAGGAAAGGAGGGAGGGAGAGAGAGAGAGAGAGAGAGAGAGAGAGAGAGAGAGAAAGCATCAAGTCATTGTTCCATCTAGTTGTGCACTCATTGGTTGTTTCTCATTCATGCCTTTCCCAGATATCAAACCCAACCTCCACACACTAGGAGGACTCTATCCTGATCCATCAGGCCAGGGCTGTAGACTTTTTAATGCGTACATAAACATGTACAATAGCTAAATTTTCCTAGATGAGATCAGGCTGCAGATGCAGTTTTGAAACCAGCCTTTTCACTCAGCAACATATCATGGACATCTTTCCACATCAAATCACAGAGAGCAGCCATATTCATTTATGATTAGAAAGGGATTGTTTTTAAACCACACCATCTATTTCTTACCAAAAGTTTCAGGCAATAAAGGACAAAGAAGAGAAACAGAACAATCCACCAAATCTCATCACCCCAAAAAGTAGGGAATCCTACCATTGTAACTATGTGTAGTGATGAATGTTAACTAAACTTACTGTGATAATTATTTTGCAATATGTACAGATATTAAGTTAGTGTGTTGTGCACCTTAAATGAATATAATATGTCAATTCTATCTCAATAGAACTGGAGGGAAAATTTTCACCACCCAAAAATAATGTTTTAACATAACTCAAAAAGTCTATTTATATATAAAGGTAGGAGATAAGAAAAAGAATTTTACAATTATTTATCAAAATTATTTTAATTGAAGTATTGAATTTATTTATTTATTTTTAAAGAATTAAAATTTATAATTATTTATTTATTTTTATTTTTTTTGTATTTTTCCGAAGCCAGAAACGGGGAGGCAGTCAGACAGACTCCCGCATGCACCCGACCGGGATCCACCCGGCACGCCCACCAGGGGGCAATGCTCTGCCCATCCGGGGCATCGCTCTGTTGCAACCAGAGCCATTCTAGTGCCTGAGGCAGAGGCCACAGAGCCATCCTCAGCGCCCGGGCCATCTTTGCTCCAATGGAGCCTTGGCTGCAGGAGGGGAAGAGAGAGACAGAGAGGAAGGAGAGGGGGAGGAGGTGGAGAAGCAGATGGGTGCTTCTCCTGTGTGCCCTGGCCAGGAATCGAACCCAGGACTCCTGTACACCAGGCCGATGCTCTACCACTGAGCCAACTGGCCAGGGCTTATTATTTTTTATTAAATCATTTAAAACATTTTTTTCAGTTACAGTTGACATACAGAAGAAAGAACTAAAAGTAAACTAAATTCAGTTTCAGATAATTTTATTTTTCCACTATGAGAGATATGTTTTTCAAGACATTCCTGAAGTAAAAAATAAATTAGAACATAAAAGGTTGAAGTTACAATATTTTTCTTGATTTGTATTTCAATTTTAAATCGTTGCAACTGGTTACCTGCAGGTGAAAGGTGAGGTAATTTTACTTCCTCCCTCTTTTCTTCTCCTGACTCCTGATTTTTAAAAATCTATTATTTTTACTTTATCAGGATTTGTACAATTTACATTTTGTTCCATAGCTAGAAGTCAGTCAGTTGCTTGGTCTTAGTTCTGTATTAAAAGCATACCTGCCCAGCGTCAGCACTTTTACCTGTTACCTTGGCGTTTTTTGTTCCTGAATCCCCTTTACTAAACTCGTGTCCTTGTCCTGATCAGTTGTATTTCTTTTTCCAAGAAAGGCTCATGAATGTTTTACTCTCTGAGTTCTTTCATGCTTCAGACATCAACCTATGGCTAGGTATAATATTTGTAGGTCATACTTTTTCTTTCTAAACTCTGCTGACATTGCTTCTTTGTCTCCTGGCATTGAATGGTTTGGAAATATTTGTATCTATCCTACCCACCTTCATAAATGATTTGCCTTTTCTGCCCAGATGTCTAAATAATCATGTTCCCCTTGAAAATGAGTAACTTAATCTGGGCATGTCTTGATGTTTGTTCAATGTAGCTTTTTTCCTGGTATACTGTAGGAATTTTCTTCAGATTCAGTTCTTCCTTCATTTTAGGAAAAACATTCTTGTATTGTGTTTCTGCATGTATATTTGGATTTTATACATCAGCTGGGGACACCGATTATCCTTATGTTTGATTTTCTCCTGGTTCTCTTATTCTCTTCTCACTAATTGCCTTAGTCCCTCCGTGTTTTCCCTTTGTATTTGTCATAATCATCTCAAGCCTTTTATCCATGCCATTAATTCAATTTTCAATCATGTCTTTCCTGTTACTTGGCATTTCTAATTTATGTGTTAGATATGTAATGGTGTTTCAGTTCTTGATTCATTTCCTTAGCTCTGAAATATCTTTTCTTACTCTTCCTCTGTCATTTTGTCATCTTGATTTTTTTTTTTTTTTTTGTATTTTTCTGAAGCTGGAACGGGAAGGCAGTCAGACTCCCGCATGTACCCAATTGGGATCCACCCGGCACACCCACCAGGGGCCCATGCTCTGCCCATCTGGGGCGTCACTCTGTTGCGACCAGAGCCATTCTAGCATGTGAGGCAGAGGCCATACAGCCATCCCCAGCGCCCGGGCCATCTTTGCTCCAATGGAGCCTTGGCTGCGGGAGGGGAAGAGAGAGACAGAGAGGAAGGAGAGGGGGAGGGGTGGAGAAGCAGATGGGCGCTTCTCCTGTGTGCCCTGGCAGGGAATCAAACCCAGGACTTCCACACGCCAGGCCGACGCTCTACCATTGAGCCAACCGGCTAGGGCCTGTCATCTTGATTTTTTTTTTAAATTTTGGTTTTTTGTTGGTTTTTTTTTATTTATTCATTTTAGAGAGGAGAGAGAAAGGGAGAGAGAGAGACAGAGAGGGAGAGAGAGACAGAGAGAGAAGGTGGGGAGGAGCTGGAAGCATCAACTCCCATATGTGCCTTGACCAGGCAAGCCCAGGGTTTCGAACCGGCAACCTCAGCATTTCCAGGTCGACGCTTTATCCACTGCGCCACCACAGGTCAGGCTTCATCTCGATTTTGAAGTCTTCTCTCAGGTTCATATTCTTATTAAAGGTCTTTTAGTGCAAGGCACTCCCTGGGTATCTCTTGTATTGTGGAGTTATGTTTCCTTCCAGACTACTTTTTCCATAGTACACCCATTATCCTCCTTCCTCTCCATCCCTCCGCTCCCCTTTTTGACTGTCGCCATGGTCATTTCTTTTCATCTCACTCTGATTCAGGAAAGGCAGCTCCAACCAGGTCTTCTTGTAATTGTTATATAGTATGAAGTCTCCTTGCCCCATGCCTCACCTTATCTAGGGTGAGTCTGTTGACCTGTCTCTGAGCTTGTTTTTGTTCATTACATTAAGTATTAGGAAAAGAAGAGTGTGTGTTCTTCTATTCTACTATTTTTACCCTGAAATTTTAGCAAGCTTTTTCTAAAATGCAAGTTTTATCCTGCCACATCTTGTTTAAAGTTCTCTGGTGGTTTATCATAGCTTTCTTTTAGGGAAAATGTCTAACACTCTTAACTTATATCCAAGGTCCTTCATTATCTGGCCTCCCTACCTTCCTAGTCTAAGGTCTCTCATCATTCTCTACCTCATCTGTTCATTGCTCATGGGAGGCTGTTTGCTGAGCCTGGATCTGCCTTAGAACACTTCTCAACACTGGTAGCCTTTTGGTGATCTGTTCTAATTAAACCCATTCATCCTTGAAAACTTACTTCCAGTGTTTCTTTTTTTTTTCTGGGAAGTTTCTTCTCTGAGAATACTCCTCCTTCTTTTGTCCTCTCTTGTGCACTTCAGATGCCCCTCTTTTGTACTTTTCTGAATAGGATTTGTCATACTTTATTGTACTTATCTTTTACAGTATAGTATAATGGATTTTGGAGTCAGACTGCCTGGGTTCAGAACTTAGCTCTGCCACTTGCTATTTGTATGACTTAGAGGGACATCATGTAACCTTTCTATGACTGTTTCCTTATGAGAATTAAATATGTTGATGCATGCAAAGCTTTCATTGAACACATGCCCAATACATGCCATTTGTTTTTACTTTTTAAAAATTATTATTAAAAGGATCCATCATTGATTAACAACCATAAATGTTCTCATACCACCCAGAGCCTGTACCTGACAATTCAGGAGCTGTCCGAGGTGCTAAAACAATGCTCTTCAGCACAGGACCATACCCCCAATGTCAGCCATACATTTTGCTCCATTCAGGGTAAATCTATGGTTATAGCATTCCAGCTTTAGTGGAGAAACTGTTTCTTTCTTTGCATTTCCACAGCACCATTCTAGTCCTGGCCTTGTTCACCTCATCAGCTCTATTTTATGTGACTGAGGTCAGCATCCTAACTAGTATTCTTAACTCTGGGACATTTGTTTGACCAAAATTCACAGTAGCCTTCTCCAAATCTATCTTTATATCAAGTCATGCCTCTACTTACTAACTCACAAGAAATGTCAAGGCAATACCAACAACTCAAATGGCAACATGAGGGGATGATTAAATGATAATATATCTATGAGAAATGTACATTAAGCAGCCAACAAAAATAATTATTAAGACCATGTAAAAATATACGAAACCATTTGTTGATGGGAAAACAGCAGGCTACATTTTTTTTAAAAACAAGCTTAATTCACTTTAATTTTTTTCAATAAAATTATGTGGTAGCCACAGTTGGACCCTGGGTCCTCAGCATGGAAAGAAACTAGTATGGGTCTTTACAAGATGGCTGTTGAATTTGTGCTCTAGAAACTTAGTGAATACAGCTCTTTCCAGAGATGGGGGGTGAGACAGCAGTAGGTCTTGGAGATGGCATCAAAAGTGGCCTTGGCAAAACTGCTGGGGTGGCAGTGCAGCCCTTGCCCGAGATGTGATAGTTCTCAATGCTGTCCAAAAGCGGTAGCAGCTTCTTGGGCCTAAAGGTTGAGACAATGCCAGTGCCCTCGGCAGTGGGGATGAGGCCACCAGCACAGAACATTGCCCAGTCACTCTGCAAGAAACAGTGAGGGGCTTGCTGATCTTGCTCATTAGCCTCGAGCACAGGGACAATAGAGAGCTTGGCCAGGACAATGGCCCTGCAGATGGCAGGGGTTATTTCCTTAGAGCACTTACCCAAACAACATGTCCATGGTCGCCCCCCAAGGGCAACAAATGCCTTGACCCAGGTGCTCTGGCCAGCTCAGGTCTACTTTTGCACCAGCTTAATCTTAAAAACCTTGTCTTTGAGGGATGCCCCCGGAAAAAGCCAATGATCTAATATTCCTTGACTAGTGGGGAGAAGAGATAGCTCTCCTCCAGGGACTTGATTGTCATGTCCTAGCACAGGAGGCCCAGCTTTGTGAGAGGGATTCACTCCTTGTTCCCGGCTTTGCCTCCACAAGTTCTGCAGCCTTAGCCCCAGCCCAGACCAGAGCTGTGACCTTGGGCCCAAAAGTCACTGCCAAATACCCCCCCAGGCACCACTGCGGCCTCCTGTTCCAGGGCTCTCCCACAGCAATGGTGTCTTCTGCCCTTTAGTGTTTCCTGAGAAAAGAAGCTACAATATGTTGTTGTTTTTTTTTGTTGTTGTTTATTTGCTTGTTTGTTTTAAGTGAGAGGAGGGGAGATAGAGAGACAGACTCCTGCATGAGCACCAATAGGGATCCACCTGGCAGCCCCGTCTGGGGCTGATGCTCTAATCAACTGGCTATCCTCAGTGCCCAGTCCAATGCTCAAACCAATCGAGCCACTGGCTGCAGGAGGGGAAAAGAGAGCTAAGGGGGAAAGGGAGGGGAGGAGAACCAGATGATCACTTCTCATATATACTCTGACCAGAGATAGAACAGAGACATCTGCATGCTGGCTGAACCTCTATCCACTGAGCCAACTGGCCAGAGCCACAATATGGTTTTAACAGCATTCATTAAATTATTAAACATGTATTGAGCACCTATTTTTTGATATGCTTTATAGATGTGAGAATTATTAAGACAGTCCTTTCTTTAAAGAAGGTCAGAGTCTAGCAGAATGGCTAGCCATGTAAACAGATTACAAACAGAAGTGCATTTGAACAAAGTATAGGAAGGAATATGTAAATAACATTAGGGTGGAAGTGTGAGTGAATTTTGTCTTTTTAAATATCTGTGAGAAAGTGACCCCTGGCCCAGATCTTCAGAGAACAGAGAAGAATCAACTTCCTCTGACAAAGGCTACAAGCAAACTCTCTCTCATGGCACCCCTGCCTCTTCAATAGCATGCACAATCCCCAGATGTGGCTCAGAGAAGCCAAATCACCCTTGTCGAGAGCAAGAGAAAAAGAAATGGCATCACTATCACACCGACCTTCTATAGCAAAATAAATGAATATTTTTGATTGGTTGTGATGATGCAATAAAAATATTGGAGGGAATATGTATAATGGTACCCTGATGAGTATCCCTGCCCCTCATTAACTGTCCACCAGCTTTACCTCCCCAGCCATGTGCTCCAGGATTCCCTAGGAGATCTGGTCTTTTTGTTACAAAATAAGGGTTTGTTGTTTGCACCTATAAAAGCCAATACTATGACATGGGCTTTTGAGAAAAGAAAGAGTAATTTATTTAATCCTGAGTCAGCTTGCAGGTACAGGAGACACCTCTCAAATCTGTTTCCTCAACCCAGGGTTTGTGGTGAGTTGTATTTGCTTAAGGGAAACAGTTATGTGGAAATGCTAGTAAGGCAAGGTTTTTTTATTTTTTATACAAAGAGTCAGAGAGAGGAATAGATAGGAACAGACAGACAGAACGAAGAGAGATGAGAAGCATCAATCATCAGCCTTTCATTTTGACACCTCAGTTGTTCATTGACCACTTTCCCACACGTGCCCTGACCACGGGCCTTCAGCAGACCGAGCAACCCCCCGCTCGAGCCAGCAACCCTGGGTCCAAGCTGGTGAGCTGTTTCTGCTCAAGCCAGATGAGCCCGTGCACAAGCTGGCGACCCCGGGGTCTGGTACCTGGGTCCTCTGCATCCCAGTCCGACACTCCATCCACTGCACCACCGCCTGGTCAGGCGAAGTGAGACAAGTTTTAATTGGGGAAACTTGGAGCTTGGCCATTTGTGGCACCAGATCTTCCCAGACAGTGGACCCTCTGCTTCTGAAAAGGATTCTGGTGTTCAAGTTCTGGTTCTTCAGGTTCTGTGAGTGGGCGGAGTGGGGGAGACTTTGGTTCTGGGTGAAGCTGGAGGTCAAAGTTTTCTCCTAGGTGTATGCTTTGAATACCTGGCTTGCAGTTTTGGTCTGCTGTCTCTAAAAAGCAACTCAGTATCTTTTGCGGATTTGAGCTTATTCTGTGGTTACATTTTTACTGTCATCACATCCATGTTGTTGGTCATTCTGATATCACCTATAGAATATTTTCCACTCTTTTAATTCAAATCTTCTATTCTTTTTTCGAGCTAAGGAGTCATCTTTTTTGAGAACCCTTCCTTAGTTAACTCCATTCTATTCTAGTATGAATATTTGAAATTAAGTTTTACTGGATACAAAATTTTTGGCTCACACTGTCATTGCTTTGAAGAAGTTCCAGAGAGAGCAGCGTCTGATATATTAGCACTCACGTATCATTGGTTAATCTCACAGGCTCTGGAGTCAGACAAGTTTGGGTTAGATCTGCTCCACTTATTAGTCATGCAACCTTTGGAAAGTGTTTAATCTAGATCAGGTGTCCTCAAACTACCGTCCACGGGCCGGGCCGCATGCGGCCCCCTGAAGCCGTTTATCCGCCCTCGCCACACTTCGGGAAGGGGCACCTGCTGCGGACCGCAGACCAGCCCGGCTCCTAATAACGGTGTGGAATTAAGGAAACATACTCATCAAGAAAAAATGGGACCGGGAGGACTCTTCAAATGTTGATGGCAATATTCGAGTTTCCCATAGCCCCAGTTTGCTTTATTATATAGCCATATGCAAATCAAGAAAGTCCTTGATACAAAGTTACACATCCAAGGCTAAAACAGGAACTCTCCCAAGGCATAAACAGGATGCATTAGTGAAATCTACCAACACCTGAAAACAAAGTGTCAGAGGAAGGGCATGTAAATTGCTTCCAGCAACGCAAGGAAGCAAGTGAAATGGGTACAAATACTCAGCATAATAGCCAATATGGAGGTGAAGGGGGGAAAACTTAGCCTTTTGCTAAGCCTCGAATCTACAACGGCTTTCTGCCATTTACGGTCCACAACAGGCACCTCTTTCATTGGTGGTCAGTGAGAGGAGCACATTGACCATCTCATTAACCAAAAGCAGGCCCATAATTCCCATTGAAATACTGGTCAGTTTGTTGATTTAAATTTACTTGTTCTTTATTTTAAATATTGTATTTGTTCCTGTTTTGTTTTTTTACTTTAAAATAAGATATGTACAGTGTGCATAGGGATTTGTTCATAGTTTTTTTATAGTTCAGCCTTCCAACGGTCTGAGGGACAGTGAACTGGCCCACTGTGTAAAAAGTTTGGGGACCCCTGATCTAGATAAATCTTAGCTTCCCAATCTAGTACATGGAGATAATAACTATCTGGTAAAAATGCAGCAGTTTTATGAGGATGAAATAGATTAATACATGTAAAATAGTTTGACATTGGGCCTGGGACATATAAAGCGGTAAATACATGTAGTTGAGACCATTTTGTTTCCTTGATATTATTCTTGATTGGTTTCAGGGAAATATAAATTGATTCGGCCAATAAGGTATGTCCTCATAGTAGGTCTTTAACAAATGCCTTGCGAATGGTTCTATTTTAAAAACACAACAAAGAAAAACAATATTTCATTATTCATGCATTTCCAAATGGAAGCTGACAGACTGGTAAGAAGTTATGCTAACTGGTAAGGTTTCTAGACTAAATTACTCATTTTTTTTTACTATGTATGTGAAATTATAAACTGGTCCATTTTTGTATCAAATGTCTATCTATGTTAATAGTTCATGAAAGAAGTTAGGTTGACCTCCCAATCCTAGTACATTTCCTGCTGTATTTAAGATGGAAACCTACAAATCTAGCCTGAAAATCAAGAGAGTTGAATATTACTGTTGTTTTTACTGGTGAAGATGTTGTTACTCAAATATTAGGTTTTCAGGCCCTGGCCGGTTGGCTCAGTGATAGAGCGTCAGCCTGGCATGCAGGAGTCCTGGGTTTGATTCCTGGCCAGGGCACACAGGAGAAGCACCCATCTGCTTCTCCACCCCTCCCCCTCTCTTTCCTCTCTGTCTCTCTCTTCCCCTCCTGCAGCCAAGGCTCCATTGGAGCAAAGTTGGCCCAGGCGCTGAGGATGGCTCCATGGCCTCTGCCTCAGGTGCTAGAATGGCTCTGGTTGCAACAGAGCTACGCCCCAGATTGGCAGAGCATCGCCCCCTGGTGG
Source organism: Saccopteryx leptura (assembly GCF_036850995.1). Classification (NCBI taxonomy): domain Eukaryota; kingdom Metazoa; phylum Chordata; class Mammalia; order Chiroptera; family Emballonuridae; genus Saccopteryx; species Saccopteryx leptura. The sequence goes on from NC_089504.1 coordinate 116,546,093, forward strand.
GCATGCCTAGTGGATCCCGGTCGGGCGCATGTGGGAGTCTGCCTGCCTCCACGTTTCCAACTTCAAAAAAATACAAAATAATAATAATAATAATAATAATATGTCCTAGTCAGAAGGCTAATAGAGGTATGATAATATGAAATAATGATATAACTCATCATGAAAACAATCTCAACACCCTTTAACATATGAAAGAAAATAAAGACCATCCTCTTCACCACCTCCAAAAAAAGAGGAACTCTGATTCAATCTAGTTTCACTTTTAAAATGCTTTTCTTCAATTTAGGTAATGGTAGCATTGCAAACATGGGGGTTTCCACAGATGAGCGATATGACTGTGTTCCATCAGCATCTGATGTGTTGTCATTTATTTGGTACAGTTGAATAATTTTCTTGGTTTCTGAAGGGAGTTTAAAAATATTCCAGCTAACTAATATTAATACTTGAAGATCACCCTAACAATTATTTAACTGAAACTTTCCCCTTCACACCAGGGGTCTTATTCAAGTTTAGTAAAAAATTAACATTAATAAGAGGGAAGTAGTGTCCCCCTGGTGTAAAACAAGGGGCTGTGCTAAGATATTACACAAACCAATGAACTTACTAAGATTTCCAACAATGCTGAGCACAAAATACTCACAAGGCAACACTATAAAGCAAGAACTTCACTTCTGGACAGGTGCTTGTATATCTGTTTAGTCCAAGTTCTCATTTTACAGATGAAGATTCTGAGGCCCAGAGATGGGAAGCTACTAGTTTGATCTATGACAAAAATGCATGTTTTTACTTTGAGTAACACCTTTCCACTGTGGCTGTGGTACCTTTCCTGTGAAGCAGAGCACAGGAGGGCAGCAAAGCATAGGGGTGAAGTGGGGTGGATCCTGGAGTCAGACTGCCTAAGGTCAAATCCTGGCTGTGCCATTAACAAGCTGTGTGACCTTGGGCAAATTACCTACCTTCTCAGTGCCTTAGTAGCTCCTTCTGAAAAGGCATAGAATCATAGTACTCATTTCATAGGATGTGTGGATTTAAAGTGGTAACAGGTAAAGCCCATGGTGCATAAATAAGAACACAATAAAATTATTTCCCTAAAGGCAAAATTTCAAAGACCAATCTGAAGAGCTTCATATCAAAGCAGATCATACGTTAAAATATAAAGGAGTTAGCAGGCTTCATGAATTTTTTTCTTTTTATTTAAAGAGGTTGACAGGAAGGGAGAAGCAGAGAGAGAGATGACAGGCATCAACTTGTAGTTGTGTCACTTTAGTTGTTCATTGATTGCTTCTCATACGTGCCTTGGGGAGGGGGGGTTCAAGCCAAGCCATTGACCCCTTGCTCAAGCCAGGGACCTTGGGCGTCAAGCCAGTGACCTTGGGCTTCAAGCCAGCTACCTTTGGGCTCAAGCCAATGACCATAGGATCATGTTGTTGATGCAGCGCTCAAACTGGTGAGCCAGCACTCAAGCCAGGGACCTCAGAGGCCTCAGCATTCTGGGCTGATGCTCTATCCACTGCGACATCACCAGTCAGGCAATTCTTTCTTTCTTTCTTTTTTTTTTGTATTTTTTTCTGAAGCTGGAAAGGGGAGAGACAGTCAGACAGACTCCCACATGCACCCAACGGGGATCCACCCGGCACGCCCACCAGGGGGCGATGCTCTGCCTCTTCGGGGCGTCGCTCTGCTGCGACCAGAGCCACTCTAGTGCCTGGGGCAGAGGCCAAGGAGCCATCCCCAGCGCCCGGGCCATCTTTGCTCCAATGGAGCCTTGGCTGCAGGAGGGGAAGAGAGAGACAGAGAGGAAGGAGGGGGGGGGGGGGTGGAGAAGCAAATGGGCGCTTCTCCTGAGCCAACTTCTTTCCTTTCCTTTTTCTCCTAATATATGTCTCTCTCTCTCTCTCACACACACACACACACACCTCCTTTTATCTGGCTGGTAGGATCCAAAGAGAAATTCAGACAAAATGTTTTTATTTATTAGATCGTAAACATACTTAGTCTGCTTAATATTTGGTCTCCATGGTGCTGCAGACAATATCAATGTCAGAAAATTGTAACAATATTTCTTTCAGGGTGGTGATGAGTGGGGATCTGCCTGAGTTTCTGGCATCCAGGCAAAGCCAGAGTAGTCTTCAGGAGTGTTTACCAAGCACAGACAGGCTTTTGCATCTCATTGCTGCCTGCCTACCTGTTACAGCTCGGTTTGAAAACGCAAGCGTCCTTGAATGTTTTTCAAAAGATCCTTTGGTAAATAAGGAATATATATTTTTCTACATCAAATTCAGGTTGCCTTGACTTCTGTGCTATTTGACTTACTTTGTTCAGCCCTAGAATAGAGACAGGCCAGATTTCTTTCTGAAAGACCCTCACGACTCATTCCATCCTACTTTTGTTCTTGAGAATTTGGATCCTGCATTCCCTTGGCTAAAGGGTGTTCAGTGTTTTCATGGCTAAGAGGAATGTGTCCCCACCTCCTCTTATTTTTCCCCCAGAACCATTAGCTTTTGGGGATGGGCTTTCCCTGTTTGGGTAAGTCAGGGTGGGGATGGGAGGCCTTTGTGAAGAGGAAGCTCTGCCCGCAGGGGTTCTGCAGTATGGGGGTGGGGGTGCAGCCCCCTCCCCTGCTGAGCTGCTTCATCTGGAGAAAACTAGACCATCTCTGCTCCATGAACTTGTCTTTCTCCCAACCCTGGGCTGATCTGATGTTTCCCAATCGTAATTATCACCCCACCCCGCCCCACCCTCAAAAGGTTTATGAATGCTCAGGGATTGCAGAGGACAATCGCAGACTCGAGAGTAGGATGGGACATCAGTGGGTCATCCTCCTGTCCAACGGGGAGAACGAAGGTGCTTTAAGGTGGTGAGAACTTCCGTCTCAGTCCCCCACCAATTCTCTCTTGCTCTTCAAACTTGGTTACCCAAAAGATTGGCTGTAACATTGGACTCCAGTCTTCTCCCGCTCAGAGCTGGGACGACCGCGGAGCAGGTACGGGGACCAGCTCCTCTGCGGGTCGGGAGGAGAGACGTGAAGCGTTCTGCGGAGGTGGGGACGCCTCAACGCGGGAAGACGGTCCACCGAGCGGGGAGGTCCCCGCTGCCCGCGCCCCGCCCCGCGGAGGCCGCCGCCCGCTCGCTGGCCGCAGCGCACGCGTGTGCGGGCGGGGGCAGCGCGGCGCTCCCCTGCGGCCCTGCGCCACCGGCCCGCCCGCCCGTCTACCTCGCGCCCAAGCCCGGCCCGGACGAGCCCGGCCAGGACGGTCCCGGCACCATGCGGAGGGTGAGTGCGCAGTGGCCTCAGAGGCGCGACGAGCAGGTGGCGAATTTGCCGACAGGCGGGAGAGCCTCGCGGGGGAGAGGGGCAGGGTCTCGCGGGGCGGCCGCAGTAGTCTGCGCGGGGGAGGGTCGCCCCTCGGACGACCTCATTATTCGAGGGATGCCGCGTGGTCTCTCTCCGCTTGGGGGCCCTCGGCCCTGCGCTCCCCGGGGCGGCGCGGCGCGGCCCGTCGGGGCTCCATGCCCGCACTTCCCCGGGGGGCTGTTTCCAGTCTCCCCTGCTTCGGGCTTTTAGGGGAGCCCCTTTCCGGGTGCCCCGCACGCCCTCTGGCTCCTCTCGCCGCTGCGTTCTGCGGCTCGGCCCTCGCTCTTTCCCTGGAAGCCCCGGCAGCTTGGCCGCCGGGCGTCTGCGGGGCGCCCTGGGCGCTCACTCCAGGGAAGGCGGGCCCCAGTCTGAGGCCGGTCGGTGACAGGCGAAGGATGTGTTTGTGTGTTTCCGCGAGAGCGCCTTCACCCCTCGCATCCAGAAATGCCCTCGCTTCTGGCCTTTGGAAGGCGCGAGAGTGTGAACTTAAGTTGTCCCCTTCCCAGAGCCAGCTAGGCGCTGCCCGCCGACAGGACCCCGGGGAGTCCTGGAGGAGGCGCCCCGGAAGGCAACTGCTTTCGAAAGCGGGCGTGATGGTTCCCGCGGTCTGCCCCTCCCGCAGCGATCTTAGCGGGAAAACTCCCGTCTGCAGGCTGACTGCAGGGTTTAACCACCTCAAGAAAGGGACTGGAGTGGGGAGCTGCTTACTGTCAGCTCGGGGAGCACGCACGCAGGCAGCTGTCTTTCCTGGCGAGGGGAGCTTGTCCACTGCAAACTGTTGGTGATTTCATAAGTTACCAGCCCCGCGTGCTGTTTGCATCTGAACCTTGGGGGTGGAGGCAGCTTTAATCAAACGCAGGATCTTGGCTCTTACCGGGTAAAAGGGAAGTAGGGGAAACTTAAGGAAATCAAGTAGACATTTTCCCAGACCTCCGAAGGCCAATCCTGATGACAGTTTAGGCGTCAAGGAAAGGGTGTTGGATGCTATCTGAAGAGACAAGGGTGAGAAGAAATTGGAAAAACAGTGAGAGATCTCACTAGAGACTTTTAATTTCTCTAGGTTGGCCTTTGGGGTTGCCCTGTTACTAAATTATCTATGTGCCTTTTACTTTGGTCACCTGAGTAGCCCTGAAAAGATTTCTTCCTCCCAGCTGCTAGGTTCCTTCAAAGGGAACTCTGGCTTGCAGTTTTGCAGGCAGTGGCAGGATAAAGTCTGTGTGTGTGTGTGTGTGTGTGTGTGTGTGTGTGTGTGTGTGAGTGAGAGAGAGAGAGAGAGAGAGAGAGAGAGAGAGAGAGAGGTGCAAGGAGTGGTATTTGGAGGGGATGTGGAACAGGTATGAATTGGCCTCAGCTATCTCTGGAAAATCTGTTAGTGAGCTGACATGGAAATTTACCTGGCTTACCTTTTGGATTTCGTCCAAACCTGCTCAGGTGTTTCTGGGGAGGACAGGATTCCAGCCAGGCTAACTGGCTAGTTTGGATGCCTGACAGTGGTTGAAGCAGCAGAAATGGAAACTGGTGGTGTTGTTTGAACTCCAAATTCAGGGGTCAGCAACCTCATTTTACCCTCAGCGTCTGGGATAATTAAGAAAAGCAGCTGGGATGGGATCTGTAGATGGGACCTGGGAAAGGTGGGTTAGAGGGAGTATCAAGGTTTGGAGATGGAGGGCGTTGATTAGAGTACAGGGTCCCTCGGAGATATTGCAGGTTTGTTTCCAGACCACCATATCAAAGTGAGTATCACAATCAAGCAAGTCATGATCTTTTTGCTGGTGAAGGGTCCTGTCATCAGTTTCAGCAAAGTGCAGTACAAGGAAGTATGCCTGTATCTTTAAATGTGATTTGCATACTACCTGCTTTAAGATGAAAAAGATAGATAATGAGAATTCCTGAGCTCTTCTTTGGACCCATTAAATCAGAATTTCTGGGACTAGAACCCAGCAGTTTGATTTTAAACACCCACCACCATAAGCTATATATATATATATTAAGCACTTAATAACTGTAGGCATTGTTTAAGCTCTGGAAACACAGTGGGTAGGTGACAACCAAGAACATGTTAGTTTGGAGGCTACGTGCTAGTTGAGAAATTAGATATAAAGAAGTAAACAAATATACAAACAATTTTAGATGGTGATGAATACTATGAAGAAAGTGAAGCAGGATAATGAAATGGGGAGTAAGTCAGGGGCATGAACCCATGTTAGTTTGCCTGGTCAGGGAAGATATTTTTAAGGAGTTGACACTTGAACAATGATGGAATGAAGTTAGCTATGTTTGGGGAAGAGTGTTCCAGACTGAGAAACATCAAACGCAAAGGCTCTGGGTTAGGAACAGGCTTAGCCTATGTGAGAAACAGAAGACATAAGGGCTGATACAGCATGGAGTGTTCAAGGTGGAATGAAGTGAGGTTGGAGACATAGGCAGGGACTAAGTTCTGTAGGGTCTTGTTGGCCGTGGTAAGAAGTTTGGATTTTAACCTAAATACACAGGGATATTATTTAGAGAATTTTAAGCTGAGGAATAGAATGATGTGATTTGGTTTATTCTTCTTTCGTTTGTTTGTTTTTTTTTTTCTTTCATTTTTCTGAAGCTGGAAACAGGGAGAGACAGTCAGACAGACTCCCGCATGCGCCCGACCGGGATCCACCCGGCACGCCCACCAGGGGCGACGCTCTGCCCACCAGAGGGCGATGCTCTGCCCATCCTGGGCGTCGCCATGTTGCGACCAGAGCCACTCTAGCGCCTGAGGCAGAGGCCACAGAGCCATGCCCAGCGCCCGGGCCATCTTTGCTCCAATGGAGCCTTGGCTGCGGGAGGGGAAGAGAGAGACAGAGAGGAAAGCGCGGCGGAGGTGTGGAGAAGCAAATGGGCGCTTCTCCTGTGTGCCCTGGCCGGGAATCGAACCCGGGTCCTCCGCACGCTAGGCCGACGCTCTACCGCTGAGCCAACCGGCCAGGGCTTATTCTTCTTTCTTTCTTTCTTTCTTTCTTTCTATTCTTTCTTTCTTTCTTTCTTTCTTTCTTTCTTTCTTTCTTTCTTTCTTTCTTTCTTTCTTTCTTTCTTTTTTTTTTTTTTAGAGAGAGAGAGACAGGAAGGGAAAGAGATGAGAAGCATCAGTTCTTTGATGCGGCACCTTAGTTGATCATTGATTATTTTCTCATATGTGCCTTCATGGGGCGGGGAGTTCCAGCCAAGCCAGTGACCCCTTGTTCAAGCCAGCAACCTTGGGCTCAAGCCAGTGACCTCGGGGTTTCAAACCTGGGTTCTCTGCATCCCAGGCTAATTAATGCTCTATCCACTGCACCACCACCTGGTCAGGCTGGTTTACTTTATTGAAGATCAACTTGACTATTGTTTTTAGAATGCATTATGGAATGTGATGATAGCAGTAAGGGAGAACACCTTTCTGTGTAGGGATGATGGAGACAGGTGGAGAGACAGGATGTATTTTGGAGATAGAGTCAGTTGAACTTGCTGATATGGGAGGAAAGGAGAGATAAGAATCCTCTTATGTACACCTAAGGTTTCTGTGTGTGTGTGTGTGTGAGAGAGAGAGAGAGAGAGAGAGAGAGAGAGTTGTTAGGCCTCGGTTGGGATGCCTCCAATGATAACATAACAACTGGCATTTAGTAAACGTTTTCTGTGTAGCTGGTACTGTGATACATGTATTAAGAGTCCTGTGAAAGGTTATGATGCTCAAGGCCACTCAGCTAAGTGCGGCGCTGGGATCTGTACCTTGGTTTGCCTGACTCCAAAGCCCTGGCTTTTGCCGTTATGCTCTGCTGCCTACAGACTGCCTGAGGAGGTCAAATGGTGCATTACCACTCTGTCCAGTGATGTGAACTTCATGTCATGACCACCAAAGAGGCTATGTGCTGGATTCTTTTGTTCTTTATTTTTGCATTCAAAATAAGCTCTTTTCTATGCAGAGCCAAATGTTTTGGAGGATTAGTTACTTTTAAGAGTAGTTGTATTGAAAAGAGGAAGTAACATAAAAAAACTGAATAGCCACAGCAATCTTGAAAAGGAAGAACAAGGTTGGAGGAATCATGCTATCTGACATTACACTATACTACAAGGCCGTAGTAGTCAAATCAGCATGGTACTGCCATAAAAAGATACCTAGATCAATGGAGCAGAATAGAGAGCCCAGAAATAAACCCATGCTGTTATGATCAATTAATAGTTAACAAAAGAAGAAAAACATACAATGGTAAAAATAGTCTATTCAATATATAGTGTTGGGAAAATTAGATACATGCAAAAAATGAAATTAGACTGCCTTCTTACACCATACACAAGAATAAACTCAAAATTGATTAAAGACTTAAATTTTAGACTCAAAACCATAAAAATCCTAGAAGGAAAAATGGGCAATAAAATCTCATAGCAATTTTTTCAGAGGAGAGGAGATAGAAAGATAGTCTCCTACATGTGCCCCAACTGGAATCCACGCAGCAACCCTCATCTGGGCAGATGCTCAAATCATCCAAGCCATCCTCAGCACCCGGGGCAATGCTCAAACCAATCAACTGGCTGCGAGAGGGAAAGAGAGAGAGAAGGGGGAGAAGGAGGGGATAGTTGTTTCTCATGTGTGCTCTGACCAGCGATCGGACCCAGGAGGTCCATATGCTGGGCCTACACTCTATCCACTGAGCCAACCAGCCAGGGCCACATAGCAATATTTTTTCTGATATGTCTCCTCAGGCAAAGAAAACAATAAAAAATAAATAAATGTGACTTCACCAAACTAAAAAGGTTTTGTACAGCAAAGGAAATCATCAACAGAATGAAAAGACCACCCATTCAATGGAAGAACATATTTGTAAATGTTACATTTGATCAGGGGTTAATATCTGAAATTTATAAAGAACTTATACAGCCCTGGCTGGTTGGCTCAGTGGTAGAGCGTTGGCCTGGCGTGCAGGAGTCCCCGGTTCAATTCCCGGCCAGGGCACACAGGAGAAGCGTCCATCTGCTTCTCCACCCCTCCCCTCTCCTTCCTCTCTGTCTCTCTCTTCCCCTCCTGCAGCGAGGCTCCATTGGAGCAAGGATGGCCCAGGCACTGAGGAAGGATGGCTCTGTGGTCTCTGCCTCAGGTGCTGGAATGGCTCTGGATGCAACAGAGTGACGCCCCAGATGGGCAGAGCGTCGCCCCTGGTGGGCGTGCCGGGTGGATCCCGGTCGGGCGCATGCGGGAGTCTGTCTGGCTGCCTCCCCATTTCCAGCTTCGAAAAAATGAAAAAAAACAAAAAAAACTTACACAACTTAAACACCAAAAAAAAAAAAAAAAAAAAAAAGCAAAACAAAAATAATCTAATAAAAATGGGAAAAGGACATGAACAGACACTTCTCCAACAAGGACATACAGATGGCCAATAGACATGTGAAAAGATGCTCTATGTCACTAATCATCAGAGAAAAGCAAGTTCAAAACACAATGAGATACCACCTCACACCTGTCAGAATGGTGCTCATCCATAAGTCAACAAACAACAAGTGTTGGTGAAGATGAGGAGAAAAGGGAACCCTCCTGCACTGCTGGTGGGAATGCAGACTGGTGCAGCCACTGTGGAAAACAGTATGGAGATTCCTCAAAAATTAGGAATAGAACTGCCTTATGACCCAGCAGTTCCACTTCTGGGAATATATCCTAAGAATCCTGAAACCCTAATTCAAAAAAATATATATACCCCTAAATCCACTGCAACATTATTTACAGTAGCCAAGAATTAGAAGCAGCCATCAGTAGATGAGTGGATAAAAAAGCTGTGGTTCATTCACACAATAGAATTTTACTCAGTCAAGAAGGAAATCTTACCTTTTGTGACAGCATGGGTGGACCTGGAGAGTATTATGCTAAGTGAAACAAGCCAGTGAGAGAAAGACAAATACCATGTGATTTCACTTATATGGGGAATCTAATGAACAAAATAAACTAATAGAAACAGACTTGGATACAGAGCAGACTGACAGCTGTTAGAGGGGAGGGAGTTGGTGGGGCTGGGTGAAAAAGGTGAAGGGATTAAGCAAAAACAAACAAACGAAAAAACTCACAAACTCCAGTGTGATGACCACCAGGGAGAAAGCTGGGTAGGGGGATGTAGGAGAGGTTAAAGAGATAAATGGTGATGAAAGGAGTCTTGATTTGGGGTGGTGTGAACACACAACACAATATACAAATGATACAGAATTGTAGCCCTAAAACCTGTATAATTTTATTAACCAATATCAACCCAATAAATTCAATTAAAAAAAGTGTTAGAGGCCCTGGCCGGTTGGCTCAGTGGTAGAGCGCGGGGGACCGGGGTTTGGTCCCAGCCAGGGTGCATGGGAGGGGCACCCATTTGCTTCTCCAACCCCCCCTCCTTCCTCTCTGTCTCTCTCTTCCCCTCCCGCAGCCAAGGCTCCATTGGAGCAAGGATGGCTCCTTGGCCTCTGCCCCAGGCGCTGGAGTGGCTCTGGTCGAGGCAGGGCGACGCCCCAGAGGAGCAGAGCGTCGCCCCCTGGTGGGCAGAGCTTAGCCCCTGGTGGGCGTGCCGGGTGGATCCCGGTCGGGCGCATGCAGGAGTCTGTCTGACTGTCTCTCCCCGTTTCCAGCTTCAGAAAAATACAAAAAAAAAAAAAAAAAAGTGTTAGAAATCAGTTATGGAACAATAATTATAAAGCTAGCTACTATGTATTGATTGCTTTCTCTTTGCCAGGCTTCTATTGTCTCTTTGTTCATAACACTTTTTAAGTTAAAATTAAGTGATATACTTACATAACATAAAATTCAAAAGTTAGGAAGAGGTTTTCTGTGAACACTGTTCTTCCTGGTTTGTTGCTTAGCCAGCTGGTTCCCCTTTCCCAGAAGTAACTGACGTTAAAGCCATTTCTTGTGTCCTCCCAGAAATTATGTACATACAAGCAGTTGTATATTCATATTCTTTCCTTTTTTTACAAACAAATATAAAGGTAAATGGTAGTATATAAGGGTAAATGTTTTACACACAAATGCAAATGTAGCATATAAGTGCACTTTGCTTTTTTCTCTTGTATATTCGATCAGTATTTGTAGATCTGCCTGTTTTGTGTGTGTGTGTGTGTGTGTGTGTCTGTCTGTCTGTCTACATATGGAATACCTTTTTATGGATACACTAGAATTGGTTGGTTCTAGTCTTTTGCTCTTATCAACATTGCTGCAGTGAAGAATCTTATACATAATCTTATACATGTGTGCAAGTATATCTGTAGGACAAATTACAGTAGAATTTCTGGGTCAAGTGATATGAACATCTTTGTTAGGCGAAGTAGCATAGTGCAGGGGAGCTATCTACATCTATGTCTATCTCTACATTCATCTCTAAGATACCCGAGTACAGCACAGACTGGCGCTGGATTGCCGGGGCGTTGCTGTTTACAAATTGTGCTAGTTACTGAACCTCTCCTTGCCTCGGTTGCCTGATTTTTAAAATAGTAATAATAATAGTACCTACCTAATAGGATTACTATGAGGATTGTATCTGTTAGCTGGTATAGTATACCAGATCACCCCAAAACTTAGTGGCTTAACTGCAGTAACTCTTTTGCTTCACTCGTGGAGTCTGTAGCTCAGCTGGGAGTCTCTCCTAATCTGGGCCAGTCTAGTTGAGCTCTGCTGAATTCTCTCATGCATAATCTGGCAGGCCAGCTGGTACCTGGAGGATCTAGGATGGCCTCACTGACATGTCTGACAGATGACAGGTAGTTGGTCCTGCAGGGTCCTCACTTGGGATGGCAAATGATCTCTCATGTTCAGTCAGTTAGGTCAAGTTTCTTCACACAGTGGTCTCAGGGTTCCATAGAGCAGCAAAAGACAGCAAACCCCAAAGCACAGGCGGTTTCCAGATCTCTGCTTGTGTCATATCTACTGTTGTCCCACTGCCCAAAGCAAGTGCCACGACCTAGCTCAGAGTCTGTGTGGGAGGGGACTCTCCACAGACAAGGATGCAGTCGGGGGAATCATTGCTGACATTTTGCAAACAATCTGCCACAAAGATTGAGTAGAGTTAATACTTGTAGAGTGACTAGTAGTGTGCCTGGCACATTGTAAGTGCCATGCAAGATTGTTACACTGGAAAAAGAGAGGAAGAGAGAGATCACCAAACTGCCCTCAGTTTTACCCCCCCCCCCAAGAATGTGAGAGTGCCAGTCTCCCTCATTCTTCCTAACAGTGTCAAAGTAATTTATCCCTGGAGAGGTAGATGTTCTTGTTACCATTTCACAGATGAAAAGTGAGGCTCAGAGATGTTAAGGCATTTTTCTGATGTTACAGGCCCGACAAGAATTTGAATCCTTGGTCTGTCTGACTGTAAACCACCTACTACAGACAGAGGTAGGATTTCTGTGTCCCTAGTGTTGCCATTCAGTCGCTGCTCTCCGGCCTGCCCTCACATTACTGTCCCTCGTTTCCATTTCACATTTGGATCTTGTAGGTTGAAAAGGATCTGGCCATGTGTTGAAGTCTTTAACAGTGGTTTTGATTTCAACCTGGCCTACTGAATTCAAAGTGTCTATAGAGATAGGGGCTCTGTTACATCTGTGAAGGTGAAATAAAAGGAAACCTGTTTTAAAGGGAGAAAACAGATGAGTCTGGCCTTGTTTTGTTTATTCTTCCTTTCCATTCCTTATATGTTTTTGCTTTGCTTTCTCCCTTACAGTTCAGGAATTCCGTTCCCCAAGGGACAAAGGCGAAGGCAGGAGACATTCTTTCGTGGGTCAGGATTAGATCTCTGCAGACAGAGTGCCTGGATTCAAATCCAGTTCAGCTGTTGACTGGCTGTGTGATTGGACTGGTTACCCTGCCCTACAGGCTTTTCCTGAGCTCTGACGGATAGTTTGTTCAAAGTGCTCAGTCATAATTACATGGCATAGTACTTTTGCTTCTGTCTTTGTTCTGTTTCACCTCCCTTCTCCTCCAAACCTATTCCTGTGCCCCTAGATATGTCTAATGTTTACCTAGCTCTTACTCTAAGTGCCTTACATGTAATGAGCTCATTTAATCCTCACAGCAGACGTAGGAAACAAGTGCTAGTTGATTCCCATGTTCAGGTAAGGAAGCTGGGCCCTGAATGGCTAAGTCATTTGTCTTGAGAACCACAGCTAATAAATGATGTAGCGGGGATTTTAAACACCAGTCATTCTGTGTACCACAATTGGCATGCTTAACGTTTTTGCTAAAAAAAAAAAAAAAAAAAGGAAGTTGGAAATTTAAAATTGAGAGCTTCTGCTCTAGGTAAACTGCTGGGAAACACTTGCAGCCTCTATCCTTGGCAGCCTGAGTGTACCCAGCTGTGCCATAGACATGAATCCCAGCACCAAAGATATAAACGACCAATCCTTTTGCCGAAAGTCTTTCCACTTCAATCGTTGTAAGTTTAACAAGATTTCATGCATTGTGCCTCCCTTATAACTGAGGTGTGACACTGTTGAAAAGACACAGGGCTTCTTTAAAAGGTGAACATGAAGCTGGCTACCTCTGAGTCTTGCCACCTCTTGCTCCTTTTGATGGACTGCTTCTCTGGTGGCAGACAAAGCTTGCTGAAGTTGCAGGGAATAAAACAGACACTGTAGATAACAGAAGACTTTCAGATATTGAATTGTGAATATCTTCAAGTTGAAGGACACAACTGAGGCTGTGTCTAAGCTTTGTTTGTGTATTGACTAAATGTGACATGGTAGCACTCATCAAATACATATTTTATTTTTTTTATTTTATTATATATTTTTTGTATTTTTCTGAAGCTGGAAACGGGGAGAGACAGTCAGACAGACTCCTGCATGCTCCCGACCGGGATCCACCCGGCACGCCCACCAGGGGTGACGCTCTGCCCACCAGGGGCGATGCTCTGCCCCTCCGGGGCGTCGCTCTGCCGCGACCAGAGCCACTCTAGCACCTGGGGCAGAGGCCAAGGAGCCATCCCCAGAGCCCGGGCCATCTTTGCTCCAATGGAGCCTTGGCTGCGGGAGGGGAAGAGAGAGACAGAGAGGAAGGAGGGGGGGAGGTGGAGAAGCAAATGGGCGCTTCTCCTATGTGCCCTGGCCAGGAATCGAACCCGGGTCCCCCGCACGCCAGGCCGACACTCTACCGCTGAGCCAACCGGCCAGGGCCACAAATACATATTTTAAATAAGCCTCCTACTATGTGGTAGGATGCATTGTGAGTGGGCAGGCTCTGCGTGGCTCCTCATCAAGTTTGTAGTCCATCTGAAAAGAGAGTTGAGCTGTTCTGTGAATTGTGGGATACTGTTGGAAAGGAAGAATAAGTTGCTAGGGGATTGTAGGTTGGGGGGGGGGGGGTTATAAAAGCCTTCCAGATAAGGTAGCTATATTTACTGAGTCTTGAGACTTGACGAGTAAGAGCAGCCCAGGAAAGACAAGGTAGGTTGCATTCCAGGTAGAATGATCAGCATATGCCAAAGAGGAGCGAGGAATGGTGCATTTAAGAAAGTGAGATACAGTCTGAGTGGCTGCGTGGGTAGAGTACAAGGGAGTCATGACAAGTGATGAGGTCAGAAAAGTAGGCAGAGGACAGGTCATGAAAGGTTGCATAAGACATACTGAGAATTGTCCTCTGGACATTGAAAAGCCATTGAGAAATTCTAAGCAGGTTTTTGGAAATCAAATATTTGTTTCACAAGGTTCTTTTGACCAAAGATGGAGAAGGGACTGGAGGGATAAGACTGGAGGCAGGAAGAGTGGAAAGGAGGCTGTTACAGTGATCCAGATGACCTGAACTAGGGAGATGCTAGAGGGAATGGAGAGGTGTGTTCTTTTTAAGAGGTAGATAGTGGTGGAATCAGTAGGACTTGGTTACTTATAGGATGTGAAGGATAAGGAAGGAGTTAAGAATGACAGACTCCCAGATTTTTGGCTTCGTAAAACTGGGTGTGTGGTGGTGTCATGATCTGAGCTGGAAAACTCTGGGGGAGCCTGGCCAGGCAGTGGTGCAGTGGATAGAGCATCAGACTGGGACAGAGGACCCAGGTTCAAAACCCCGAGGTCGCCAGCTTGAGCATGGGCTCATCTGGTTCAAGCACAGCTGACCAACTTGAGCCCAAGGTTGCTGGCTTGAGCAAGGGTTCACTCAGTTTGCCCCCGGTCAAAGCTCATATGAGAAAGCAATCAATGAACAACTAAGGTGCCACAACAAAGAATTGATGCTTTTCATCTCTCTCCCTTTCTGTCTGTCCCTCTCCTTGCCCCACAGAACAAACAAGCAAACACAAACAAAAAACAAAAAGGAAAAGAAAACTGGGGGGGGGAGGGGACCATGGCACAGAATGCGGGAGAATTGCTTGTTTTGTACACACTGAGTTTCAGTCACCTGTGAGTCATTGGAGTGGAGATATCCACAGCAGATAATTACTGAGATCCAGAGATTAAAAGGAAGTTTTATTTAAAGTTGTAAATTTATGAGTTATTGGCATATAATAATAGCCATTGAAGCCATTGGGCTTATAGAATACCACAAAGATAGTGTGTTTATAAACAGTGATTTGCAAAAGTCATTGTATATAAGACTCACTTGGGGAGCTTGTTAAAAATGCACATTCCAGAGCAGCACCTGCAAAGCTGCTGATTCAGTAGGTCTGTGGTCAGAAACTAGAATCTGCAATATCTAGTAGAGTTGACAATATGCGTAATCTACAACCCAGACATCTCACCCTTAGGATATGTCCTAGCAAATCTCTAGCGTGCAGTGACTTACACTTTTTTAAAAAGGAAATATTTAATATATAAGAAGAAGGTATAAAGAATAATACATTGACATCCATGTATCCACCACAACTTAAAAATAAAAGAAAAACTACTAAGATAAATTGTAGCATATTTATGAAGTGGAATACTGCTCAGCCATATGGAAGAATAGACTACTGTACATGAAGGAAGATGGATGACTCTCAGGCTGGACACAGAAGAATACATTCAGTATGATTCCATTTATGTGAAATTTCAGAACATGAAAAACTAAATTGTGATGTAGAAGTCAAAACAGTGGTTGCTGGTAGGGACTGTCGAGGAAGGGGCATGAAGGAATTTTCTGGGGTGATGGAAACGTTCTTCATATTGGCATAGTTTAACATAGGTGTATACATAGGTCAAACTTTATTGGATTGTACACCTAAGGTCTGTTTCAGTGTATGTAAATCATACCTCAATAAAAGACTCTAAAATAAACAAACGAACAAGCAGCAATAGAGGTGGAGTTCTCTAGAACCTTTCTTTCCAATCACAGAAGCCTCTATTCCGAATTTAACATAGCTATACATTTTAGTACTTTTATTACATATGCATATATCCTTAAGCAATATATGCTTTTATTTTGCATGTATTTCAACTTTATATGTATCACACAAGTGTATGTATGAATGAATGTATGTATTCTGTCATTTGCTTTCTTGCTTAACATTATATAAGTAAGATCCATCGTTTTGATACCTGTAGCTGAGCATACATCTTTAGAGCTAAGTGTTGTCTAGTCATGTACTGGAATAAGTTCTCCTTTCTTTTTTGCCATATATTTAGGTTGTTACAAAATAGTGCTGCTGTGGTTTTGTGTATCTACTTGTTTGAGAGCTGGGACACTTAGCTGGGGAGGAGTGGGGCGGTGGGATAAGCATACTGCCAGTTCTATGAGATGTTGCCATACTGTTCTCCAAAGAGATTTACCAGAATGGTCCATATTTTTACCAAACACTTGGTACTGTCAGACCTAAAATTTTTTTTGCAGATATGACAGGGATGAAATATTATCTCATTATGGTTTTAATTTATGGTTTCCTGATTACATTCCTGAAGACTAAGGATATTTACCCATGTTTTCTTTTTTTCTTTTTTTTCTTTTTTTTGTATTTTTCTGAAGCTGGAAACGGGGAGAGACAGTCAGACAGACTCCCACATGCGCCCGACAGGGATCCACCCGGCACGCCCACCAGGGGGCGATGCTCTGCCCACCAGGGAGAGATGCTCTGCTCCTCCGGGGCGTCGCTCTGTTGCGACCAGAGCCACTCTAGCGCCTGGGGCAGAGGCCAAGGAGCCATCCCCAGCGCCCAGGCCATCTTTGCTCCAATGGAGCCTCGCTGTAGGAGGGGAAGAGAGAGACAGAGAGGAAGGAGGGGGGGTGGAGAAGCAGATGGGCGCTTCTTCTGTGTACCCTGGCTGGGAATCGAACCCGGGACTTCTGCCAGGCCGACGCTTTACCACTGAGCAAACCGGCCAGGGCCTACCCATGTTTTCTAATAAGAGTTAAAGTATTACCTTTACTATTTAAACCATTAATCCACTTGGAATTAAATTTAATGTATTAAGTGAGATAGAGATTCTTTTTTCCCCATGTAGATGCTCAAATTATTCTAGCAAGACTTGTTGGATAGCCATCCTTCCCCAACCGATGTACAGTGTCACCTTTGTCCTCTATTGTGTTTCTGTGTGTGGATATGTCTGTGGCTCTTTATTCAGATTTTATTTACTACTTCTTTACAGTAAATCTTGACGTCAGGTAGGGTCACCCCATCTCATTTTTGATAAATGTCTAAATGTTTTATTCATTGATTAATCTACTGCCTAGAACAATGGCAGGTTCAGAGTGGGGACTCAATAAAAATCTGTTGAATGACTATAAGAATTTCATCTGGTACCAGGTAAATAGATAGCCCAATGGTTCCCTGAGGTGCTGGCCAGTGTTTTGCCTTCGGGGTGGGGGCGGGGCGAGAGGAGGCCGTCAGGAACACCTTCTCTTGCTTTCACTCCCCTTGCTCTCTGTCACCTTTGTCCTTTCTCATTCAGACCAGAGTCTTGAGACATGAATCCTCAGCAAGCTCAGCAGGGTTCAGTGGGAGTGGGATTGCTGCTGACAGTGACCTGGGAGGATGCTGATCACAAGTAGTAGATAGCTTTGTGAGGTTTTATGAGGCTGGGCCCATAAGCCTTGGGAATAGGTCTTCTATGCATTTTCAACATCTTTATTTTCTAGGTTAATGTTTCTATAGCATAAGTTCTTATCAAGTTTTTCTTTTTTAAGTGAGAAGCAGGGAGACAGGGAGACAGACTCCCGCATGTGCCCTGACTGGGATCCACCCAGCAAGCCCCCTATGGGGTGATGATCTGCCCATCTGGGGCTGTTGTTTCGTTGCTTGGCAACTGAGCTATTTTAGTGCCTGAAGTGAAGCCATGGTGCCATCCTGAGCACCAGGAACCAACTTGCTGGAATGAGTTATGGCTGCAGAAGGGGGAGAAAGAGAGAAAGAGAGACAGAGAGTGAGAGAGAGAGGTGGAGAAGCAGATGGTTGGTTCTCCTTTGTGTGCTGGCCGGGAATTAAACCTGGGCCTTCCATACACCAGGCCAGTGCTCTACCACTGAGCCAACCAGTCAGTGCCAGCATGTTTTTAAATAATAAAAATAATCACCATTCGCTTCATGCTTGTTATATATAAGATATTGTGCTAAGCATTTGCATATATATTTCATTGACTCTTCAAAATCTTTTTTTTTTTTTTGCTGTAGCAATAGTCATTTGTTCTTTCATTCATTCATCCAACATTCTTGAGCCTCTTGGGCTGAGTGAGGGACAAGGCCTGCCAAAGTCCACAGCTTCTGAGCTGCAGGAACTCGCAGTTTAGTGAGGATCAGACTCTGAAACAAACACCTGCCATCCAGCACAATGATTGGATTAAGAAAACACATCCACAATGCAGCCTGGAAAAGAGCATGATTAACTTTGAGGGCAGGGAGGAGGAGCTGTGGCATCAGGGGAACCTGGGGAGATGGTCTTCCGTAGAACCTGATTTCTAAACACACTCTCAAGCTTGCTCCGATTACTCTGACCTCCCCCTGGTCTCTCTCTCTCAGTGAGCATGTCTTCTGTCTGTCTTGCTTTATTCACCGTTTTTTTCTTGCCCATAACTTCCTCCCTTAACTACAGGTTTGTTTGTTTTTTAAGTGAGTGGGGGGAGATAGACTGACTCCCACATGCACCCCAACCGGGATCCACCTAGCAACCCCATCTGGGGCTAATGCTAGAATCAACTGGCTATCCTCAGCACCCAGGCCGATGCTCAAACTAATCAAGCCACTGGCTGAGGGAGGGGAAGAAGGAGAGAAAGGGGAAGGTTAGGGGGAGAGAAGCAGATGGTCACTTCTCATGGGTGCCCTGACCAGGGATCAAACCTGGGCTCTCCACATGCCGGGCTGATGCTCTACCCACTGAGCAAACCAGCTAGGGACCAGTTTTTTAAATTAATGGTTAAACAACTTTATTGAGGAATTCCTTATGTATTATAAAATTGACCAATATTAATATAATTCAATGATTTTTAGTAAATTTACTGAGTCAAAGTCATCATTTACAGCATTAACCCCGTTTGACAGATGGAAAGTGGGACTCAGGGAAATGAGTATCGTATCCATGAACATCCCACTAGTAACTGGCCAAGCTGGATTTCAGCCCCGGTAATGGCCTGTGAAAGTATGTTCAAGTTTTCAACAGGGAAATAAGCCTATGGAGTTCTTCAGGATAAGGGCACCTTATTTTATCTATATTACCTGCAACTAGACATGTAACTAACTGAAAAGTGGTAACAGAGGGTTGAGGTAAAAACATGGAGATAGAGGGCTGGATTTGGTGTTGTTGGAAATGTGAGTAAAATACTTTGAGTTGAACCAGTATGCACAATCAGCCAAACAAAAATCCAACATCAAGCACTTAAAAAAAAGAGTTGAACTGACAATCAATGTGTGTGATAAAGCCACAAGTTAAAGTATATACTTGCAGTGTTAATAGTAAACCACCGTGGTTACTCTCATGCTAAACCGTATGCATATTATTTGGCTTTCCAGGGTATTTACAAACATTCATTTCCAAATAAGAATATGTTCTTATAACCTCTCCCAAACCAGCTGTGACAAGGAATAGTCTAACAGGCAGTCCAAAGGAGTGAGGCCCTCCACTTTTTCCAGTCGAAATTACAGGGTTTTGAATGTTCTGACAATTGAATTAGCTGAATGCTGTAACAATAGCAAATACTTTATAATTTGTGCTGCCTTCACAGATGGCAGAAATTAGACTGCTGGTAATGGACCGGCCCTGTCTGGATTGTGACAGGCCACCCTCTGTCCATCAGTGGAGGGAGGAGACAGCAGCTCCTGCCTTTCTTTTTTGAATTACCCTTTTTATGCCGCATTTCTGATAAATGCTGGGAAAAGGGCAACAGTTACTTGTTGACAGGGTACAGCTCTCCATTCCTCATTAAGAGGAGGGCTCACGCGCAGCCTGGGCGGAGGACTCTGCTGGCACAGGGTGCCCAGCGGCTCTCTTCATGCATCCGCAGTTCACGTAATGGAACCGAATGTGCAGAAACTCTTCCCTGTCCCGACTCCTGCGTCAGAAAACCACAGGAATCTTCTCAATTCACTATCGGAATACTCAAGCAGATGTAACTAGACTGCGATGTGCTTTTTAGGTTAATATCAAAGGATATATATCTGAGATGATTATTCAGTTCACTGTTTTATCTCATATTCAGTGAAGGAACAAAGGCCAGATCAGAGTCAGTTTTCTGGAGGCAACCTAGCACCTCCCCTAACCCAGGCATTGATAAACGTTTTCTTTGAAGAGCCAAATAGTAAATAAGTTTAGGCTTTGTAGGTCATACAGACTGTTGTCACAACTACTTACCTCTGCTATTGTAATGGGGAGGCAGCCACAGACAATAAAATTGGCTGTGTCCCAATAAAATTTTATTTATGGACACTAAATTCAGATTTGAATATAATTTTCAGATGTCAGAAAATATTCTTCTGATTTATTTTCAATCATTTAAAAATGTTAAAACCATTCTTATCATGTGTGTCATTAAAAAAAAAAAAGGTTGCTGGATTTAGCCCATGGACCATAATTTGCCTGTTGTGTTAGTCTCTTATGTTGCACATAAGTCTCCCATTTGTTTTTGTTTATGAACCAGCCTTTTCTGCCTCAGTCCATGCTCAACCTCAGTGAATTATTCAGAGCTACACAAAAAACCAGAAACCCATACTAAACCAAGATATTTCAATTGCCTGCCTGTCTCTCTGCTGCTTCACTGTACACACCCACGCGCCCCTACCTGCCTTTATTTGATATTTCTAATTACAAGAGATCTTGTTCCTAGCTTTTGAGATCCTGGTGAGTTACATTATCTAGAAACTTAGAATTACTCACTGAAATAAAAATGAATCAATTAGTATCCAGCAGAACATTATAGAAATTAGTAGTGCAGGTATAAAGATTACTTTCTTTGCAGAAGTGGATACATTTGTTTTCTTTCTTTACCTTCAGATAATTTTTCATTACAAGTTATAAAATGAAATTAAGTACTTTAGATTGTTATAAGCTGTGGATCCTACAAGTTTATTAAAGTTCTATTTGAATGGATATTTTTAGTGCTTATATAATGAAAAGTGGTTAATTGGGATGCAGATTGTCTCTCTGAACTATGGACAGGTGGAAGGATTGTTCAGATGCAGCAATTAGTTGCTCATTTGCATTGGATACGTGGAACCCAGAGCCAAGATCGGTTAGAGTTCAGAGCTCAGAAATGTGGTGCTCAAATAATGCTTCAGTGGAGACAGCATGATATTGTGGCATCTGAACTGAAGTCTGATACATAATGGCTTGTGACCTTGAATCACTCTGAGCCTCATTTTCCTTCTTTGAAATGCGGATGAAATGGTTATGTGAAGGACAACTACTTGCTAAGTCTGAGTGCAGTGCTTTGTTCCTGGTTCTCAAACATGGCTCATTGTTGGAAGTGTTGGTGTGAGTAGTGGGTTGTGTGTCCAGGAAGGAGCTTTGGGAAAGTACAGATTCCTGGTCTCACCTTGGACTTACTGAGTCAGAGTTTCTATAAGTAGACCTAGAAGTCTGCATTTTTAACAAGTTATATAGGGAATTGTGCTGGGTTTGGGAAGCTCAGTTTTGTTCATAAGCCAAAGTATTTGGATTTAAGAAAACCAAATACTTCTCTCTTAATCCTAGCTTGGGGCTGTCCCCTAGAAGTTCATGTCATTCGTCTTCAAAGATAATAAGGGAGTAGGAAGAGAGAGGGCCAGGAAAAACAAGTATTCTCTTCACTTTATTTTCTTGGGTATGTCTGTTTCGACGAGGAGAGATGGTGTTTGGGTGAGCAGCCCAGTGTGTAGGCCCAGGCTGTGTTCCTCCTCTGCCAGCTCCCCCTCCGCGGCCCAGGACTTCACATTGTTCTCACTTCCCCCTGCTCATGGAGGCATGTTTGCAAAGGAGCGCACAACTCAGCATACCACGGATGTTCAACAGATTGACAATATTCTTTCCAGTTTTGCTCCTGAAAACTCATCATTGAAAATGTGTTGGGTTTTCTTGTTTGTTTGTTTTTTTTAGTTATTTCTGGAGATAATTGTAATGTTGGCCCATACAGATCACAAACACAGAACAATCTCAGTAATACCAAAAAAGATAAATTAATTCTGAATTTCTCACATTTTCTTCATTGCCACTAATTTACATATGAGTAATGGTAGAATTTAAATGAATGAAAGTGTCCACCTCCACACAGGCAACCCAGATTGTATATTCAACAGCAGAACTTAGTAGTATGCACAGACACACAAATGATCTCTTATAGTACTTAGGAACTTTCTAATGTTTGGGAGCCATACAGAATACTCTTTAGTTTGTGAAATTCCTTCTACAAATATTAAGTATTTGTTATCTTTCAGAGATCTGTTAGAGATTTACATAAGACAGTCTCATAGTCCTTGTATGAAAAGCTCACAGGCTTGGCAGGAGATGGTCATCAATAATATATCACTGCAGAAAAAGTTAGCTTTCGCATTATATTAATCAAATCATCTTGCCAAATTATGTTTATTATAGAAGAAAAATTTCCCCATGGAAAAATATGAGATCGACATAGCCTGGGTGAAGCTTGATCCATTATCCCATAATTTATTATTTGTTATAGTTTATCCATCATTACTTATTCCATTCATTAT
Organism: Saccopteryx leptura; assembly: GCF_036850995.1. Classification (NCBI taxonomy): domain Eukaryota; kingdom Metazoa; phylum Chordata; class Mammalia; order Chiroptera; family Emballonuridae; genus Saccopteryx; species Saccopteryx leptura. The sequence goes on from NC_089504.1 coordinate 116,568,481, forward strand.
TTTATCGATTTCATGGTGATACTGTTAAAGGAAGTAAATGCTTAACAAATATTTGAGGGGCTAAAAGGGATATATTTTCTGTAGTTAGTGTTGTTGAACAGATATGTTTATACCTGTTCTTCAGCATCAATTTCTAGCTATAGCTCTCTCCAGAAGATGACTTTGGAGGCCAACTCTCTGGCTCCAAATCTCCAGAAAAAAATGTTCAGCAAAGCCCAGTTACCTCTACCTTTCTCCTCCTAAATGGCCCTCATCTGCTTCTTGGGGTTTTTATTTCAGGGGCCCCCACTGCTGTTCTCCCAGAAGCTGAGGCTTCAGTCTTTGACGTCCTCTCTGACTCAGTCATAATCAAGAGCTAAACACTGTTTGGGTGAACCTTGGTTTTCTTCCCCTCCACTACCACCTCCTCCTGTTGGATCCTCGTTTCTCAAACCAATGTCCAAGGACTCTTCAGGGACTCCATACAAATATTCCTGGGGATCTGAGTGTTTATCAACATAAGTTTAAAAATTTCTATTTTTGTGTCCAGGATAATCTAACAAAATCAACAGGTACATGTTTGGGGTCATCAAGATTTATATCTGAGTTCTGCCACTGACTTTAATGTCCATGTTTGTGGCAGGTCCTCTTCTAGGCTGTCATGGTACCCACCTTTGTCTAGAATTCCTCGCATTGTCATACTTGTATGAGTCTGGCTTTCCCAGTGGACTGATCTCAGAGTGCAGGGACCACGTCTGGCTTATTTTTGTGTTCCTGGAACCTAGCTTTGGGCTGACCTATAGTAGGCACCCATGGTTGTAGTCATTGTGTATATATTGTTTTGGAGTCTGCTTTTCCCACCATACATATTCCCAAGCATGGCTACAGTTAATTTAATATTTATAGTTGTATTTGGTCATGTTGGTAGATGACATTTGGCTTAAACCATTCCTTATTTTTAGTCTTATTTTCATTTGCTGGCTGAGTGTATAGTTAAAAACATCTTTTTTTAGATTAATTTATTTATTTATTGTGTTTACATAGCTTCTAGTGTCTCCCCCAAAGCATCCCCCCTCCCCCGTATTCCCCTCAACATCTCCTTTACCCCCCTCCCAACAGATTCCCCCCCTCCCTTCAGGTTTAATTCCGTTCCTCAGTTTACATTGTTCTTTGGATTCCTCAAATGAGTGAGGTCATATGATATTTTTCTTTCTCAGCCTGGCTTATTTCACTCAACATAATAGTTTCCAGGTCCATCCATGTTGTCACAAAAGGTAAGATTTCCTTCTTTCTCATGGCCCCATAGTATTCCATTGTATATATGTACCACTGCTTTTTAATCCACTTGTCCACTGATGGACACTTGGGCTGTTTCCAGATCTTTGCTATGTGAACAATGCTGCCATAAACATGAGGGTGCATTTCTTTTTTTGAGTCAGTGATATGGTGTCCTTGGGTATATTCCTATAAGATGGAATGGCTGGCTCAAAGGCAGTTCTATTTCTAATTTTTTGAGGAATCTCCAAACTGGTTTCCACAGTGGCTGCACCAGTCTGCATTCCCACCAGCAGTGCAGGAGGTTTTACCCTTTCTCCACATCCTAGCCAGCACCTATCATGTTTTGTTTTGTTAATGAGCACCATTCTGACTGATGTGAGGTGGTATCTCCTTGTGGTTTTAATTTGCATTTCTCTAATGATAAGTGATGTTGAACATTTTTTCATCTGTCTATTGGCCATCTGTATGTCCTCTTTGGAGAAGTGTTTATTCATTTCTTTTGACCATTTTTGATTGGATTGTTTGTCTTCCTGGTGTTGAGTTTTACAAGTTCTTTATAAATTTTTATTATTAACCCCTTATCAGCTGTATTGTCGAATATGTTCTCCCATTGTGTGGTTTGTCTTTTTATTCTGTACATATTATCTTTAGTTATGCAAAAGCTTTTTAGTTTGATATAGCCCCATTTGTTTATCCTGTCTTTTATTTTACTTGCCTGTGGAGATAAATCAGCAAATATATTGCTGTGATAGATGTCGGTGAGCTTACTACCTGTGTTTTCTTCTAAGATGATTATGGTTTCATGGCTTACATTTAAGTCTTAACCATTTTGAGTTTATTTTTGTGAATGGTGTAAGTTGATGGTCTAGTTTCATTTTTTTGCAGGTAGATGTCCAATTTTCCCAACACCATTTGTGAAAGAGACTGTCTTTTACTCCATTGTATGCTCTTACCTCCTTTGTCAAATATCAATTGTCGATAAAGATGTGGGTTTATTTCTGGGTTCTCTGTTCTGTTCCATTGATCTGTATGCCTGTTCTTTGCCAGTACCAAGCTGTTTTGAGTATAATGGCCTTGTAGTATAACTTGATATCAGGAAGTGTGATACCTCCCACTTTACTTTTCTTTTTCAAGATTGCTGAGGCTATTCGTGTTCTTTTGATTCCATATAAATATTTGGAATATGTGTTCTATATCTTTGAAGTATGTCATTAGTATTTTAATTGGTATTGCATTGAATTTATAAATTGCTTTGGGTAATATAGACATTTTAATGATGTTTATTCTTCCTAACCATGAACATGGTATATGCTTCCACTTGTTTATGTCTTCCTTGATTTCTTTTATCAATGTTTTATAATTTTCTGAGTACAAGTCTTTAACCTCCTTGGTTTAAATTACTCCTAGGTACTTATTTTTTTTGTTGCAATAGTGAAGGGGATTGTTTCCTTAATTTCTCTTTCTGACATTTCATTGTTCGTGTATAAAAATGTCTCTGATTTCTGTGTATTAATTTTATATCCAGCAATCTTGCTGAATTCATTTATCAGGTCCAGGAGTTTTTTGACTGAGACTTTAGGGTTTTCTGTATACAGTATCATGTCATCTGAAAATAATGATAGTTTTACTTCTTCTTTTCCAATTTGGATGCCTTTTATTTCTTCTTCTTGTCAGATTGCTGTGACTAGGACTTCCAGTACTATGTTGAATAAGAGTGGTGAAAGGGGGCACCGCTCCCTTGTTCCTGATTTTAGGGAGATTGCTTTTAATTTTTGTCCATTAATTATGTTGGCTGTGGGTTTGTCATAGATGGCCATTATCATGTTGAGATATATTCCCTGTATTCCCACTTTGCTAAGAGTTTTGATCATAAATGGGTGCTGGAATTTATCAAATGCTTTTTCTGCATCTATTGAAATTATCATGTGGGTTTTCTCCTTCCTTTTGTTTATGTGGTGAATCACATTGATTGATTTACAAATGTTGTACCATCCTTGCCTCCCCAGAATAAATCCCACTTGATCAAGATGTATGATTTTTTTTTCATGTATTGCTGTATTCGGTTTGCTAATATTTTGTTGAGGATTTTAGCATCTAAATTCATCAGAGATATTGGCTTATAATTTTCTTTCTTTGTGTTGTCTTTGCCTGGTTTTGGAATCAGAATTATGCTCGCCTTATAAAAGGAGCTTAGAAGTCTTCCTTCCTCTTGAATTTTTAAAAATAACTTGAGAAGGATAGGAATTAGTTCTTATTTGAATATTTGGTAGAATTCACCAGTGCAGCCATCGGGCCCAGGGTTTTTATTTTTTGGGAGCTTTTTGATAACTGTTTTGATCTCATTTGTTGTAATCAGTCTGTTTAGGTTTTATGATTCTTCCAGATTGATTTTTGGAAGATTATATGTTTCAAGGAACTTGTCCATTTCACCTAGGTTGTTTAATTTTTGGCATACAGTTCTTCATAATATTTTCTTACAATATTTTGTATTTCTGTTGTGTCAGTTGTTATTTCTCCACTCTCATTTCTAATTTTATTTATTTGAGTCCTCTCTCTTTTTTTCTTGGTGAGTCTCATTAAAGGTTCATTGATCTTGTTTACCTTTTCAAAGAACCAGCTCTTGGTTTCATTGATCCTCTGTATTGTTTTTTTAGCCTCTATGTAATTTACTTCCACTCTGATCTTTATTATTTCCTTCCTTCTACTAGCTCTGGGCTTTACTTGCTGTTCTTTTTCTAATTCTTTTAGATGTAGGGTCAAGTTGTTTATTTGAGCTTTTTCTAGCTTCTTGAGGTATGCCTATAGTGCTATGAACTTCCCTCTCAGGACTGCTTTTGCTGTGTCCCATAAATGTTGAGTTGTTGTATGCTCATTATCATTCGTTTCTAGGATTTTTTAAATTTCTTCTTTGATTTCATTGTTAACCCATTCTTTATTTAATAACACGCTATTTAGTTTCCATGTGTTTGAGTATTTTTCAGTTTTTCTGTTGTGGGTGATTTCTAGTTTCATGCCATTGTAATTAGAAAAAATGCTTGATATGATTTTAATCTTAAATTTGTCGAGACCACTTTTGTGTCCTAACATGTAGTCTATCCTAGAGAATGTACCTTGAGCACTTGAAAAGAATGTATATTCTGCTGATTTAGAGTGAAAGGTTCTGAAGATATCTATTAAATCGAATTGATCTAGTGTGTTCTTTAAGTCTGCTGTTTCTTTGTTAATTTTCTTTCATGAGGATCTATCTAGTGATATTAGTGGGGTATTGAAATCTCCTACTATTATAGTATTGCTGTTGATCTTGCCCTTTATATCCATCAAAGTCTGCTTCATATATTTAGGTGCTCCTATATTAGGTGCGTAGATATTTATGATGGTTATCTCTTCCTGTTGGATTGCTCCCTTTATCATTATATAGTGACTTTCTTTATCTTTTACTATAGCCTTTGTTTTAAAGTCCATTTTTTTCTGATATAAATATTGCTACCCCAGCTTTTTTTTCATTTTCATTTACATGAAATATTTTTTTTCCCATCCTTTTACTTTTAGTCTATGTGTATCTTTTGTTTTGAGGTGTGTCTCTGGTAGACAGCATATGTTTGGGTCCTGTTTTCTTATCCATGCAGCTACTGTATGTCTTTTTATTGGATCATTTAATCCATTTACATTTAAGGTTATTATTTATATGTAGTTGTTTATTGCCATTTTGTTCTTTAAAGCTATATATTTTTTTCCCCTTTGTTCTGTTTACAACAGGCCCCTTAACATTTCTTGCAGCATTGGTTTGGTTGTAATGAATTCCCTGAGTTTTTTTTTTTGTCTGGGAAGCTTTTTATTTCTCCTTTGATTTTAAACGCTAGCCTTGCTGGATAAAGTAGTCTTGCTTGTAGGCTCTTGTTCGGCATTACTTTGAATGTGTCTTACCATTCCCTTCTGGCCTCAAGTGTTTCTGTTGAGAAGTCATATGTCATTCTTATGGGGACTCCTTTGTAGGTGATAGTCTTTTTCTCTCTAGCAGCTTTTAATATTTTCTCTTTATCTCTTAGCTTTGCTATTTTAATTATGATGTGTCTTGGTGTGGATTTCTTTGGGTTTCTCTTCAATGGAGTTCTCTGTGCTTATTGAACTTGTGTGACTTTTTTCTGCATCAATTTAGGGAAGTTTTCAGCTATGATTTGATTGAACAGGTCTCTATCCCTTGTTCTTTCTCTTCTTCTTCAGGAACTCCTATGTTGTGGATGTTGTTTCTTTTTAGATTGTCACAGAGCTCTCTTAGAGTTTCCTCAGATTTTTTCATTTTCTTTTCTTTTTTTTTTTTTTGCTGCTCTGCTTTCGTTTTCATTTATCTTGTTTTCTAAATCGCTGATTTGATGCTGTGCTTCATCCAGCCTGCTTTTAATTGCTTCTAGTGTAGTCTTCATTTCAGATATTATATTTGTCATTTCTGACTGGTTCTTTATTATTTCAATGTCCTTTCTGATACTTGTTATTTCTTTATTTATGTGCTCACTGTGACCATCCATTATTGTTCTAAGATCTTTCAGCATTCTAATAATCATTATTCTAAACTCTGCATCTGGTAGTTTGCTTATATCCATCTCACTCAGCTTTTTTTCTGAAGGGTTCTCTTGTTGAGTCATTTGGATTGCACTTCTCTGTCTTCTCATTTTGTCTGTGTTGCCTTGGACTTCCCTTGCTTGGGGCTTGGGGTAGATCAGTGGGGGTCACTGCCTGTGACTAGTTCTTATCCAACTTTTGGGAGCTACAGGTTATCCAGATCTTGTGGCTGCCTCTGCTGAGTCCAGGTGCTGTTATAAATATCAGCTGCACTTTTAGGGGCTTGCTTTTATCTACTCTTGGCCTGAGAGAAGTTATTTTAAAAGTTCAAGTTCCCCTAAAATCTGCTTTCTGTTGTCTTTTATTGCTGGCTACTTGTTGGGCTCAGTACTGTAATTCAGTGATTAGGTACAGTATTAGATGTGGCCTACTTCTTTTTTTTTTTTTTTTTTGTATTTTTTTGAAGCTGGAAATGGGGAGAGACAGTCAGACAGACGCCTGCATGCACCCTACCGGGATCCATCCGGCACGCCCCCTAGGGGGCGACACTCTGCCCCTCCAGGGCATTGCTCTGCCGCGACCAGAGACACTCTAGCACCTGGGGCAGAGGCCAAGGAGCCATCCCCAGCACCCGGGCCATCTTTGCTCTAGTGGAGCCTCGCTGCGGGAGGGGAAGAGAGAGACAGAGAGGAAGGAGAGGGGGAAGGGTGGAGAGGCAGATGGGCGCCTCTCCTGTGTGCCCTGGCCAGGAATCAAACCCGGGACTTCTGCACGCCAGGCCGACGCTCTACCACTGAGCCAACTGGCCAGGGCCAGATATGGCCTACTACTTAGCCTCAGGTGTCTTTCTATCCAGACATTTTAGCTCCTGTTGTGTGGTCTGTATACCAGTCTACTGCTGCTGTTGCTGCCCAGGGCTTTTGGGCTCAGGTGCTGCTGGCTCTAGCTCACCTCCGCAACTGTCGCTGCCCTGGTCAGGCTTGTGCGTGCCTGTGCACCCGTTTGGACTACTTCTAGGGCTGCCTCTTTGGCTCAGATCTCAGCGGCCACTTCGGGGTGCCACACGCCCTCTCAGATCTCCACTAAGGTTGCCTGTGCCGATGTTACTGCTGAGGGAGTGTCCACACCCTGAGCAGGTGTGTGCGCCGCCTGCATTTCTGCAGTAGCTGGTGCGACTTCTGGTCTTGCCAGCCAGCTCGCACGCGTGCCTGCACTACCCCCTCACCTGCCACTGGGGCTCCGCCTCTGCTTGGATCACTGCCAAGGGTGCGCTCAGCCCCGGGCAAGTTTGCACGCCTGCCCGGCTCCCCGCAGCTGCCAGGCGACTTCTGCCTTCACTGGCGGGCTCGCACATTACCCCTCTATTGATTCTCAGGCCTCCGCGTCCGCCAAGGGCTGGCCACTCAGGGAGCAGGGGTGTGTGTGAGCCCAGGCTTCCCCAGCAGCAACGGTGGTTCCCAGCTCCATAGGCCGGCTTTCCCATGCTTGCTCGAATCTTTGCACCCACGCTCTGCCACCTCTGGCTTGGCTGCCCCCCATGAGCACTCAGCAGTGTGGTGTAGGTTAGACCTCTGCACTCCATGTTTGTGTCTCTAGCATGACACCTGGCTCTAAGCGCCTTTGTTTTAGCTAGGGTAGGGGAGCCTCCAGTGGACGGGGCACTTTCTCTCCTTGCTGGTGATGTTGGTTCACTTTAAATTTAGGGAGTGACTCAGCCCAGGGGTTAAAGTATCCTCCTGGAGCTCTGGAAAAGTGGCTGTGAGCGAGGCTCTCTGTACAGTTCCTTTAGTACAGAGCCTGGGTCTGAGAGTCCTGCCTCCTTCTCTCAAACCATGTCCAGGCTTTTTTCTCAGCCAAATATAGTCTGTCAACCCCTCCCCAGCTCCAGGGCTCTCGGCTGGGATTCCAGTTTTGGGGATAAGGACCTGCAAATCGCTGGACAGCCCTCCGCTTTACGTAACCCTCCCCCCCCCCGGGCACGAGGCACTGCTCTCCGTCCCTGCTCCTCGGTCCCAGGGAGTGGGGCAGGAGACTGGACTGAGCTGTAATGTGTAATCTCTTTTTAGACGTTTCTTTCATTTTCTTTCCTTTTTTTAGTGAGAGAGAGCAAGGGAGAGAGATGAGAAGCATCAGTTCTTCATTGTGGCTCCTTAGTTGTTCATTGATTGTTTTATCATATGTGCCTTGATTGGGAGGCTACAGCAGAGCAAATGATTCTTTGCTCACGCCAGTGACCTTCGGATCAAGCCAGCGACCTTTGGCTCAAGCCAGTAACCTTTGGGCTTGAGCTAGAGACCATGGGGTCATGTCTATGATCTCAGGCTCAAGGCAGAGACCCCACGATCAAACTGGTGAGCCTGTGCTCAAGCCAGTGACCTCAGAGTTTCAAACCTGGATTCTCAGCATCCCAGGCCGATGCTCTATCCACTGCACCACCACATCTGGGTCAGGCATTTTCTTTTTCATTTTCATTTAAACTCTCTTTGATTTGGAATCAGACTGGAAAAAACAAATGGTAATACTTGTCTTTCTGCCACTGCATCGTCATTGTTTTCCTGGACCATTCTCCCTTCCTCCAGTCTCTGCACCTTCAGCCACACCTTCAGAAATGTGTAGAATGTGTATTACTTCAGCGTGAATACTCTTTCAGCAGGCAGATCTAATTATTTAATCCAATCATGCTCAAGGGAAATAGAGGCTTTCCTTCACCTTCCAGATAAAGTTCAACTATGTTGTCTGGGCATACAAGATTCGGCTCCTGTTTCTTTATTTAGGCTTGCTGCTGGCTGCTGCCGGGATGCAGCTCTGCTTACTCCGAGGGCACCGGTTTCAGTTGGGAAGGTCTGTGCTGTCCCTCCATCAGAAATGAATTCCCCAACTCCTTGCCCGCCTGCCATGGCTGTTCTCATTCTTCAAGACTCAAGTGAAAGTCCTAAGTGCTGCCCTCCTTCCAACCCTATTGCCTGCCCAGCCCCTATTCTTCTAGAATTTTTTCCATCCTTCATTAAAGCCTCTGCCATCTCTATTGAGGCTCTTTGTTAATGTTTTCATCTCACTTAGATTGAGATTGTGAATGCATAAGGACAGGAACTTTGTGAGTCATTTTTGTCACCCAGTTTTTTATACAGTGACTGCCACCCAGCTGATTCAATAAACATTTTGCAAATGAACAGAACTGTTATATTTTGGCTTACTTATTTATAAGTAGACTTACCTATAAGTAGTAAATTGAGTTTGTAAATTCAGAATCCATTTGATATTTTTGTTAATTCTCAATTGCCCAAAATATCAATGTGTTAAATACCCCTCCTTCCTCAATTATTTATTATTTTTTAAAGATAATAGTTGTAATTTTATTTATTAGCTAAACTATAAACCCTAGACTTTAAGCTACATGAGGAGGTATCTAGTTCACTATCATATTCCCAGAGCTCAGTACTCATATAGGACACCCAGTAAGTACTCAATAAATATCTGTTGAATGAGTCAATAGATGGATGAATGGAATTCTGATAAAAGGCCCTAACCATGTGGTATGTCACACACTTAGACAGCTGGGAACTTACTGCATATATGTGTGTGTATATATATATACATATATATGCAGTATATATGTATATATATATATATATCTGATACATAACCACACCATCTTCTGCTCATCTCTTTAACGAGAGAGCACTTAGAAATGTCAGCTGCAAGCTGGGAAGCTAATACTGTGGTATAGTAAGCAAGAGATTGCCTTTGCTCTCCAACAAGGTAGCAGACAGTCTCTAGGGCTGACTGCCTCATTTATCTCCAAACATCAAATCTAAGCCAGCCAACATCCTGTTGTTCAGGGGGATAAATAACTCATGTCTACATGACCAGGCTGATTCACAGAGATCTGATGCTATCCTGAGTCTGCTGCCAAGAACTGAGGAGGTTGGTCTGAGGAAAGCTTGAGGTGTTGGCTGAGAGAAGTCGTGTCCCCTTTCTCTGTCTTGCATCTCTTTGGGATCCGTGTCTTACTCTGGAATCCTGGTGAGAATGTGTGTGTTTTTTACCACATCCTATTACGAGGAACAAAGAATTCCATCAACCACTTAGTTTCTCTCTTGAATTATTAGATCTATTAAAAAAGCTCTATAAAGAGACTTAAAAAACTGAGGTAGTAATTAATGGAGGGAAGGGAGTAATATGGTGTTGTGGGAGGAGAAAAAATTATCTTTAACTGTGTAATGGAACGATGAGGGACAGAGGAAGACTTAAAAAAAAACACAAAAAACAAGACCCTGGTATGGCAGCCAAAGTCCTGCCTTTTAGTTCATTGAGAGAGGTCTTCTACATTCTCAGTGATGTACTCTCAGGCTTAGGACGTCTGTTAAAGCCCTGCTGTGTGAAAGCTAAAATCTTACTTGAAAATAGAATGGATTGAGCCAATGCAGTATTTATTACAGCTATTGTCATTCTTTTCATGATTCCTGAAGGACTGCAGAAACTTTGCCACCCTAAGCGTCCTTTAGCTGTAGCTGCAGGGCCAGCTGAAGACAGCAGTGCCTGGCAGGCTCAGACCAGGGTCTGGGTGTCTGTGGGCAGGGGCTGGTGTATCTGCACCAGATGAACTTTCACATCCATGTGGCAGGTGGTGCAAAATGAGGCCGACTCCTGTGTCAGGATGAGGGTGAGCAGTCATGGGGACAAGTGAACAGCACCTGGCACACAGGAGAAAGATGAATATCAACTGAAAGAGGACCAGGGAGAGCAGAGGAAGGTGAGAGCTTGGGTAGATGTCATTTCTCTCACTCCACATCCAAGGCCATTGAAGTTTCCTTGACCCTGAAATTTCAGGGAAGCTGCTGTGTTAGGGGTCTCCAGAGAAACAGACCAACAGGATATGCCTATATGAGGAGATGTATTGTAAGAACTGACTCATGTGGTTATGGAGGCCAAGGAGTCCCACAGTCTGCTGGACCATGAGGGATTCAGTCTGAGTCGGAAGACAGACAGTCAGCTCAGGTCGTAAGTCCCTACTGAGTCTGAAATCCAGAGACTCAGAAGCTCTGATGTCCGAGAACAGGGGATGTTTCAGCTGAAGCAGAGGGAGTCAGTATGCCCTTCTTCTGCTTTTTTGCTCTTTTTGGCCCTCAACTGATTGGATGATGTCTACTCTTCTGGGAGAGGGTCATCTGGCTTACTTCATCAGTTCAAATACTAATCTCTTCCCGGTATGGCCTCATGGACACATCCAGAAATAATATTCACTAACTACTGGGCATCCTGTAGCTCAGTCAAGTTGACACATAAAAATAACTATCACAGCTGATTAATTCTTAAGTGCCTGTAAACATTCATACATGTATTTCCAGAGCACCCAGTTGCTCTCCACCTTGAGCAGGAGAGGAAAGGCCATGCCCTGGCAACGTGATAGGAGAGCGAGAGGTGGGGACTGTTGGTAAGGATCGGGGGAAAGGACACCTTTGCAATGGATGGATGATGGTTGTTTGGGCCTGCAGGAAGTTAGGATTTCCCAGCTACTTACAAGAGACGTGTTTTCTGTTTTTTGTTGTGGTGGTGGTTATTATTGTTGTTTCCCCATTTGAGGAAGAGGACTAAACATACGTTTCTGATAAACTGATGGGACCTACATCCTAAGGGCAGTGTGAGGGTGAAGGCAGAGCATGGGCTGGTTGTTGGTTGGACTAGTTGGACTGTTACGTATTTTGTAAGGACTTACAGTTTAGGGGAAAGACGTGAAACTGGGAGGCAGAAGTTCTGGGTTCTGGTTCTGAATCTGCCACAAATGAATTCATTGTCAGCACAATTGAATCTGGAACAGGTCACCTGGATGTGGGGGTTTTAGATTGTTTAGAGAACAATGAGGTTGGTTCCCAAACATGGGTTTGACATGGAGTTTTCCTTAGTCTGAAGCAAAATTGGCAGGAAAGAAATGACTACGGTTGGCTTGCCATGGAACTAAGTGGACCTGATTTAATTAATTCTGTTCTAAGATTGGGTATGTTCTAATTCTTGATGTAAAATTCCTTTCTTTTATGAAGTGATGGTAAAAGTGGATGATGGTTGGATTGTTTTTATTTTTTAATGACTTCACTTGGCAAAATGAAATCTTGGCAACATTGCTTTAATCCTTTAAATCCTTTTTAAATAATTAATGGCACACAAAACTCATAATGCTCAGACCAGATAACCTTTAAAGTTCCTTTCAGTGCTAACAGTTGGGATTCTAACCTTCGTTGCCATTTGCCACTGTGAGGTGAGAAGCTCAAGTGTCAGTTTGTTTGCATTCTGAAAATTGCTTTTTCTTTTTTCTGGAAAATTCATAATGCTGGTACATAAGTATGAGAGATGCTTCAGCTTTTCTCTTCAACAGAAACAAAACCTGAAGTATTGCTTCCCATATTAATCTGACCAAAGATTAGAACTGAAATAGTACAGAAACACTCTGTCAGACATTGCTTGTGGGAGTCTAAGCTGAGCTAATGGAGGCATCAACAGACCTGTTCTGTACTGACCTGTGGCAGCACAGTGGGTAGAGCATTGGCCTGGAATGCTGAGGTTGCTGCTTTGAAACCCTGGACTTGCCTGGTCAAGGCACATAAAAATGCTCCTCGCTACCTCTCTCTCTCTCCCTCCTCCCTAAGAATCAACCAATAAGTTCAAACAAACAAACAAACAAAAAAACCCAACCAAGCAACCAAAAAAAAAAAAAAAGTTCTCTGTAAAGCAACAGATAGTAGATATTTTAAGCTTTAAGGGTCCCATGAGACGAGGTCTCTGTCATATATTATTCCTTCCCCCTTCCTTTTTATAAAAACAAATCTTTGAAAATGCAGAAACACATGGGCTGGATTTGGCTTATGGATCATAACTTGCCAACCTCTGACCTAGTGTCTCTGGAAGGAGGGTCAGCTTTATTTGTCCATGTTAGACATGCACAGTTATCCACAGACTGAGCAGTTGCACTCGCAGGAATTTATCCTACAGACAGTTTTGTATCTATGCAAAATGGCCTGTGTACAGTTACTCATTCTTTGCAATACCAAAATACTGGCAGCAACTTAAATATTGGTTAAAAGGAACTGGATAAGTCATAGAATGTCCATAGAGAAGAATATGACACAGTCTTTTAAAAGAATGAGGCAGCTCTTTATAGAATAATACCTGAGATATACTATTAAGAGGAAAAATGCAAGATCAAGGCAGGGTTGTTAGTATCATGCCATTTATTAGTTTAAAAAGAATAGTGTGCACATATATGTGTGCCCTTGTGTGCACACACACGTACTTGTACGAGTCAGCCAGTTCATACTGGTTTGGCAGAACCAATACCTAATTTTTTGTTGAGTTTGGCAAACTGGTTGTTAAAACGGCATTTGTAATCAGGGGTTCTCTCTAAGGTGGGCTCCTGGGCAGCCGCCCAGTGTGGAAATCACAAATTTACATTCCTTATTCTCTTTTAATATTCATTGCGCAACAGCATATTCTAAGCACCTGTAGTCACCGTCATTCCGTCCATAGGTGAAAAAATTGCAAGTGAGGGTGTCAATCAAGAAGCAATATGGAAATATCTTAAATAACAGTTTTATTGTTTTTTTGGTCAGGTATTATTTAATATTTTTTCATTAATATTTTAAAATTCCTATAATCTAGTTTTATGTACCTCTTTTATCCTTAAGTATTAAATGCATGAAATAATAAACTATCTTTCAGTATATCTTTTTTTATACATACTTAAAAAACGGTTATTAGAGCAGAGAGCCGGTTGTTAGATTATTTGAATCCCACCACTGGCACAAGTGCTTGCAGATCTTATATGTACAGAAAACTGTTAACTGTGGTTGTCACAGAGGGGGGTTAATGGAGTATCTTAGGAATAGGCAAACTTGCTTTCTGTTATTTTGCAATTTCTAAGTTTAGTGCCGTGTGTATATCACCTATTCAAAAAATAAATTTAACTTTTTCAAAAGAACCAGAATGGGGGAAATAATGGTAATTTTCCATGTGAGCAAATTCAAAGGTGTTATTGCTTGAAATAGATCTGAGTCTTTCTTCAACACACTGCCCTGAAAAATGTACACATTTGGTTCCTGTCACACAAAAGTACTTTGACAGAATAATAATCTTTTGTCAGCCTTTGATCATTGAAGGGAGTAGAATACCCATCTCAAGAGGTTGGCTTTGAAGTTATGCTGTTGGAAGCACTTCCTCTGATTTTCACAATTGTAAGCAGTCATACTACAAGTTGATCTGAAGAATGAATCTACATAAAGAGAGTTTAGCTTGGGAACAGAAGGAAATCCACAGCCATGGGATGTTGGTGCTGAAGGTTCCCTGAGGCTCATCCAACCCCTTGGTTTTATCAATGTCTTAAGAGGTCTAGAGCCTTCCCACGAAGAGGCAGCTAGTGATGGTAAAGCCTTTAGCGCAGACTCACCTGACTTTATACATACTGCCGATATGCAGAAGGCCGCTCCTCTCACGGCGTTACTCTGTGTAGTCCTAACCTTTATTTTAATATGTTCCTACTCACCAGAAGGCAGAGGCTGGAACATGATCCCCCAGCATTGGTCTCCCTGAGTCATACCCAGCCGGATCTCTGTGGTCTGCTGTGGACTGTTTGTTCGCTCTCTTCTCTGCCTTACTCCCTGGGACATATTTAAACAGCTCACTTAAAAGTTCTTGCCTGACCTGTGGTGGCGCAGTGGATAAAGCGTCGACCTGGAAATGCTGAGGTCGCCGGTTCGAAACCCTGGGCTTGCCTGGTCAAGGCACATATGGGAGTTGATGCTTCTAGCTCCTCTCACCTCTCTCTCCCTCTCTGTCTCTCGCCCTCTCTCTTTCCTCTCTAAAAATGAATAAATAAATAAAAACATTAAAATAAAATAAAATAAAATAAAAAGTTCTTTCTCCTTATCCCCATCGGAAGGCCTATCTACTTCCTTGAGCCCTTCCCTGAAACATCTAAAGTGCTGGGGGCAAAAAACAGCACTGTCTCTTCTAGACAGAAAGGGTGACCTGTGGCCAAGCCTCATGGTAGTGAGGAGATGTGAGAGGAAAGGATTCAGGGTCACTGAGGTTGAGACTCAGCGAGTGACAGACGGCAGAGGTGCAGTGAGACAGAGTGCAGGGACAGCCAGGCCAGTTTCCCCCTCTCCCTGTGCCTGAGCCTTTTTCAGCTCTTTTCACTAAACAGTCAGATTCTCTTCTCTCTCCCCTTGAGGCTGGCCTGGCCTTGCAACTTCAGCCTCGGCCGACAGAGTGTGGTAATGGTGATGAATGGTGTGCCAGTCCCAAACCTGGGCCTCAGGAGGCACTGAACATTTCTGCTTGTTCTCTTGTGCTCCACCATGGACACGAGAATGTTTTTGGAGCTGGGACAAATGACCCTAGTTTTCCCAGCCAAGGTCTTCCTAAATCAGTAATCAGCCAGTTGACCCCAGGGTGATAAGTATACCAGGGTAAGTAATCCCAGCCAAGATCAACAGAGTCACCTAAGTGACCATCACACCTGACAGTGACAGCTAGGAGCATGTACTTACTGTTGTATGCCAGTGACGTTTTGCATTGCCTTTTCTGCAGCATTATTGTGAAGATAGATCCATGTGGAGATGGTGTGCTCTCTGTTCAGACACAGAGAAAGCAAGATTTTCTTTCCCCTCCTATGTAAGACTGTCTGAGTCAGGGAGAAGTATTTCCGGTATGATAGAACAAAACCCAACAACCAAAAGCCAGGGCCAAGTACCAGCATCAGGAAAGTATTGTGTAGTTGGCGAAGTACTACAAAGGAAATGTGAATCCTTAGCAAGGATTGTGTCTAGCAGGAGCTGTAAAAAGTCAGTGCACTGTAATCCTAGCATTTCAAAACTATCCTCCCTTCCTTCTCTATCAACTGTTTACCTTACTCTGTTGAGATTTTTCTCCTCTTACCATGGGGTAATGGGTTATTATTGTAATTCTACTAATGTACTTATTTAAATTTCCAAATATAAGCTAATTTCCATGTGAACTGTGATCATACTCAAGGAGAAGAGCTATCCTACTCCTATGATTTTGTGAAAACATGATAATAAAGCATATGGAAAGGTTTTTTTTTTTTTAAAGACTTTAATGGAAGAATCATTCAGGATGTTGGCATAACGTTTAATGTCGGACATATAAATGTCTTTTTTACGAAGTATGTAAATAGATACTATAGCTAATTTTCCCAGTGAGGTAAACCTTATGCACACCCATTCTTAATTTAAAAAATAGAGTATTTCTTTAGCATAATTTAAGTATATTTTAAGCCAAAAAATGAAAATGTGGGTATATATATCCATACATGTATATAAATCTTAAACCAACATCTAATATCATACTTTGTAGGAAACACTAGAGATTGCCACTGAGAGGTTTTTTTTTTTGTATTTTTCCGAAGCTGGAAATGGGGAGAGACAGTCAGACAGACTCCCGCATGCGCCCGACCGGGATCCACCTGGCACGCCCACCGGGGGCGACGCTCTGCCCACCAGGGGGCGATGCTTTGCCCCTCCGGGGCGTCGCTCTGTTGTGACCAGAGCCACTCTAGCGCCTGGGGCAGAGGCCAAGGAGCCATCCCCAGCGCCCGGGCCATCTTTGCTCCAATGGAGCCTTGGCTCGGGGAGGGGAAGAGAGAGACAGAGAGGAAGGAGAGGGGGAGGGGTGGAGAAGCAGATGGGCGCTTCTCCTGTGTGCCCTGGCTGGGAATCGAACCCGGGACCCCTGCACGCCAGGCTGATGCTCTACCACTGAGCCAACCGGCCAGGGCCTGAGAGTTTTTTAAAAACCAAAATGATGATATTCATTATTGCTCTGGCATTGTGTGCCCGTGCAGTAAGGCATGAAACATACATTTAAAGTGTTCCTGATTGCCCTGGCAGGTTGGCTCAGTGAATAGAGTATCAGCCTGCCGTGTGGATGTCCCAGGTTCGATTCCTGGTCAGGGCACACATGAGACGTGACCATCTGCTTCTTTTTGCCCTCCCTCTCTCTCTCCTCCTCTCGCCGTCAGTGGCTCAACTGGTCTGAACGTCAGCCCTGGGTGCTGAGGATAGCTTGGTTGATGTGAGCATCAGCCCTAGATAGAGTTCTCAGGTGGATCCCAGTCAAGCTGTATGCAGGAGCTTGTCTCTCCATCTCTCCTCCTCTCACTTACAATAAATAAATAAATAAATAATAAATAAAGTGTTCCTGATAATTTAAAAAAATAAACAACATAAGTATAGATCAATTAAAAAAACAATAAAAACAGGCAAATGTATGCTAACACTCCTGTAATAATGAGAGCTCAGTAAACTTGTGGGTAGATACATGAGGAATAATAGCTATATTATATGCCAGCAACAATCTGTTAGCTATAATGTGAAAAATGCTCCTTCACAGTAGCCATAAAAAAGCGAAAAGCCCGTAGGAAAATTCTTGCAAAACGTTGGTGGACTTTTGGTAAACAAAAAAATTTACTAGAAGATATTTTTAAAAATCTGAACAAATGAAAACTATCTCAGATTTCTTGACGTTAGAATATCGAGTGTTTTACATTTGTCACTTCGATTTTATCTAAGCCCATAGAATGCTGAAGAGTATGTTCATTGCTACAGTGTTTCCAGGAGCTCGGTTTGGTAATGTGCAAGGAAGCTCTGAAAGGGTCTCTGTTCTTTTGGCCTCAAGAAGTAGAAAACCTGACTAAAATGGTTCAAACTATAAGAGGTTCAGGTTTATTATCTCACTGTCCTGAGGTGGAGGGAATTCAGTGGCTCAGCCACACCATAAAGGACATGCTTCTTCCTTGCTCCTGTCTTGTGTCCTCAGTGTCTTGGCTCTCTCCTTAGGACAGGCTCCTCACAGTCACAAAATGGCTGCATTAATTCCGGGCCGCACATCCTTACACACTGATTGATGCCTCAAGTTGAGAAAAGGGACTATTGCTTCCTGCATGAGTATCTTTTTAATTTAATTAATTAATTTTTAATTTTTATTATTATTTTTTTTACAGAGACAGAGGGAGAGTCAGAGAGAGGGATAGACAGGGACAGACAGACAGGAACGGAGAGATGAGAAGCATCAATCATTAGTTTTTCATTGTGACACCTTATTTGTTCATTGATTGCTTTCTCATATGTGCCTTGACCGCGGGCCTTCAGCAGACTGAGTAACCCCTTGCTCAAGCCAGCGATCTTGGGCTCAAGCTGGTGAGCTTTTGCTCAAACCAGATGAGCCCTTGCTTAAGCTGGCGTCCTTGAGGTCTCGAACCTGGGTCTTCCACATCCCAGTCCGACGCTCTATCCACTGCGCCACTGCCCGGTCAGGCACGAGTATCTTTTTATAAGGAAAACTTTTGTCAAGTCTCACTCAAGTCTCATATCTCACAGGTCAGAATGGCATTAAGTGGCCCCTACAAAAACAGGTGCTAAGCTGGATTTAGCCTATAGCTTAGACTAATCAAGAGTCTCCTTTCCTTCCTTTGCTGGGGGGAGGCCCCCTCTCTGAACACATGGTAGAAGGTAGGGTGAACAATTGAACAAAACAGGTGTCTGCCAGCAAAGAAGAGGTGTGTGTGTGTGTGTGTGTGTGTGTTTACTGGCTTTGAATAAATGACCAGCAGCTCATACTTTTTGAATTATGAATTTCAGTTCTAGAAGTATATTCTCAAGAAAGAATTATAGATCTGGATAAAGCTTTCTGTGATAAAATAAACAGTATTATTTACAATAATTATGCATGTAGTTATAGAACTATGAAATATATGGCACATTCATGGTAAACAATATTATGAAACCATCAAAATCATGTTTTCATGGTCTAAAAACTCTAGAGTGAAAGGGGATCACAACATAGACTTATAACCAAACTGACCCCATTTTCACTCATACACACTAAAGATTAGGAAGTAATGAACCAGAGTATTGGTTTTTGTCTAGTGATAAATAATGGGTAATTTTCTCCTTTTCTGTATCTGCTGACCTTTCTCTAATAAGTATGTAATACTTTTAAGATCATAAAAATTAACATTAAAATTATACATTTCCATTGTATTAGTTAGATTGTGCTGTGTAACAAACTATTCCAAAAGTTCATTACTTTACTTAGCTCACGATTCCACAGGCCAACAATTTGGGCTGGGCTCAGGTCAGCAGTTCTGTTCCTGGCCCAGGTTGCTCATGTGTCCAAGTCAGCTACTGGTTTGGCTGGGGGCTTGCTGGTGGCCTCATCTTAATGCAGGTTGGCTCTGGCTTGCTTTCATGGCTGCAGAGCAGATTTCCAAAGTGAGTGAAGTGAACAGAGCTTCTTGAGCCTATGCTGGGAATGCTACACTGTCCGTTCTGCCACATTCTGTTGCCCAAAGCAAGTTACAAGGTCAGCCCAGCTTCAGGGGGTAGAGAAATAACTCCTCCCTCCCACTCACACCCTTGATGGAAGAAGCCACATACTCTTGTTGAATAAAGGATGTGGATATAAGAGGGATGGAGAATTTGGAGCCATTTTGCAAATAGTCTGTCACTGCATCTTAAAAATGAAGAAAAATAACAAAACAAGCCTTACCCAAAGATTACTGAAGTAAACTATAAAGTAAAACGCACATATTTAGGTGATGAGAACTTTGAAATCTTTTCCTTCTAGGTCATTGGGAAGATTTTTATCTTTTTTTTCACTCATGGCTGGCAGAGAGTTTAGTGACAGCTTATCTCTTGAGGTAGCACTGAAATCAAGCAGTGTTTTGAAGGAAAGGGGGGCAGGCAAAATCCTCTCTGCGGATGAATTAATATTGATGCACACTTGGAATTTGTCCTCTGAGTGTGTTGGTAACTCTTCCTGTGTGGGTCTTAGCAACGTGCTGAGTGATGGGACAGCAGCCAGAAGCAACAGGCTAGAACTTCGCCATGCTCAGAGCTTTCCCACTAGTTTCATTGGGTTCCCCATAGGGCTGGAATCTAGACAGGGTCCTTGGTGTAAAGACTCACCTGACTAATTTAGATGATCCATGCCATCCCTTCCTGGTGTGTAGTCATAGTGGCTGTGGCGTTAGTAAACAGTTGATAACTGAGCGATCCTGTGATGCTTCCACAGGTGGGGAGGATGGGGCCCACTTAGGGGTTTTGTGGGGACTGAAGTCAGCATAAGCATGATGCATCTTCCTGGAGCATCAGTTTGTTTTGGTTTTAAACTCTTTTACTTTGAAGTAATCTTAGGTATATAGAAGAGTTGTAAACATAGTAGAGTTGAACATATATTCTTCACTGGCCTTCCACCAGTATTTACATTTTACACAACCGTAGTTCATTTATCCAAACCAAGAAATTTACATTGATATAATACTGTTCACTTTGGTTAATTATGGAATTTATTCATATTTCCCAAGTTTTTCTAAACATGTCCTTTGCTGTTCCAGCATCCAGTTCATTTAGTCATGTCTTCTTATTCTCCTGCAATATAAACAGTTTTATCTTCCCTTGTCTCGTATGACCTTTTGAAGTATAGTGGTAAGGTACTTTGTGGAATATCTTGTGATTTGGGTTTGTCTACTGCAGGGGTCCCCAAACTTTTTACTCAGGGGGCCAGTTCACTGTCCCTCAGACCATTGGAGGGCCGGACTATAAAAAAAAAACTATGAACAAATCCCTATGCACACTGCACATATCTTATTTTAAAGTAAAAAAACAAAACAGGAACAAATACAATATTTAAAATAAAGAACAAGTAAATTTAAATCAACAAACTGCCCAGTATTTCAATGGGAACTATGTTCCTCTCACCACCAATGAAAGAGGTGCCCCTTCCGGAAGTGCGGCGGGGGCCGGATAAAGGCCTCAGGGGGCCGCATGCGTCCTGCGGGTCATAGTTTGGGGACCCCTGGTCTACTGTTTTGTCTTGATTAGACTGAGGTTATGGATTTTGGGGGAGAGTACAATAGAGGCAATATGCCTTTGTCATCACATCATGTCAGAAAGTACATGACATCAGCATGACTTCCCACTGGTGATGTTAACCTTGATCACTTGGTTATAAGGTAGTGTCTGCCTGGTTTCACTAAGGTAAAGTTACTGCTTTTCCTTTTTTGTAATCTATTCATTAGAAGAGAATCACTGTACAGTATCCATCCCACACTCAAGGGGAGGGAAGAGACTTAAGCACTATCTCTTGAAGAAAGGAGTGTCAAAGAATTTGTGGGCATATTTTAAAATCACAGTAATTAATATATCCATATTTATTAATATTTGGGAGAAGGTTTTTTAAGATTATGCAAATACTAAGTTTCATTTATAGGTTAGTAGTCCACCACTGCTTTTGGTGGACAAAAGGGTCAGCTTTTGGATTGAGATGTTTCTATTTTAATTGCACCTTAGAAAAAGTGAAGTGTCACCCCCACAGTTATACTACCTGGATTTGATTTAGGCTTCAGATTATTTTAAATGTGAACTCTGTGAAGGAGGAACCTGCAGATTGGCTTGGATTGGATTGGATTGGAGCTTTTACAGTGAGCAGTGGGGAGTACAGTCCAGTTCACAGGCAGCAATGAGGACCAGAAAATGGGCAACCATTGGGATAATTATCTTCTTGTCCTGGCTGTGTCACTATAGAGGTTTATAGCCTTGGGGAAGGTCCTAAACTGATGGTCCTAGAATAATGTGTTATCCCATCTGACTTAGATAAGCACAGTGTCCTCTGTTTTTATTCGTGAAATAGGGGAATTGTGGGGGATCAGGGTGCACGTGAACGTCTATGATCCTACGCTAATCCTGAAGAAGGGCAGCTGGTGGGAAAGGTGCAGAAGTGCTGGTTGGGGCCGGTGCTTGTTCAGCTGTTCACGGGCGAGGGAGCACACAACAGGAGAGCAGGCCCTGAGCCGAAGCTGCTCGGCCCCAGTGCTGCCTTCTGCTCTTGGTTCTGCACACAGGGCCTCGTCGGGTTATGACAGTTCTTTCCCTACAGCAGTGATGTAACCCAAATTTTGGTGTACGTTGAAATACACCTTAGCCTAAGTCAGTTACCTATGCTAACACAGTTGTAAAATCATAATCTAGAACATAAAAACATAGCTAAGCCACAGAAAAAGAATATTGTTTATTCTTCCGCGGCACGCAACCAAAGTTTGCCCACGTAGTCTGTAAATTCCATGCTAACAGTGCAAGCTGAAACACGTCTCAATTTCTAAAAGTTTTTATGGGGGTGAGTGTCGTAAACTTGAAACGTCGTATGTTGAGACTGTCGTAACCCGAGGACCCCTGTATTCAATTCTTTAGTTCTGTTTGTTCTCCTCTTCTGTCATGTCATCTCTCTGCCCCTGCATGTGAGCTACAAGCAGTCTCTGCCCCAGGGGTGAGCCGAGAACAAAGGCTGGGAGCGGTGGGGACGGAAGATAAGCGGGGAAGATTTGCAGAGCAGGCTGCCCTGGTTCACTCGGTCTTCTTACACCCCACGGGGCAGTCTTTCTGGGCTCTGGTTTGTGGCTGTCAGCGGGCCTGGAGTCAGCAGCTCTATTTCTCCCCTCTGGATGCTGCAAAGAAGACATTCTTGATCCTGTCTGCGATCAGACTGCCTGTCCCAGCCTCGCCCCCAGTAGGGGTCCGTGGTTCCTTTCTGCAGCCATTTTGATCTTTTGCTTTTTGGCTTTGGTGGCTCATCAAGAAAGTGGGCTGCTGATCAGCTTTGTCCAGGATTCTCTTTTTTCCTGTTTTTCTAGGCCCTTACAATCTCTCTCCTTTAAACCGGGGACAATTGAAGTCGTCGCTCCCATTTTTATTTCTTTTTGAAAATTATTCCTATTTCTTTGAGCTCTGGTCCTCCCTGGCCCAGTACATTCTGGCACCATCTTTCACATTTGCTTGGTGGCTGGAGGGTCCCTGCTCTTTATCTTTTGGTCTCCCCTCCCAAATTCAGGCTCCACTGTCCCCTCTCATAGCTGCTGTGTAATAGACCTTCAGCCGTTGGTGCCCTGGACTGATGCCAAATCCCTTTTTTAAGAGTAATCTTTAAAACCTACAATTATGTTGATTTCTAAAGTCATACACATCCGCTGCATAAGACTTGGAAATAGAGAAGACCATGAGAGGCAAGCCTGATCCCACTACCCAGAAAGTGGCCATTAATGCTTCATTTGTTTTCTTTCTCTCTCTCTCTTTTTTTTTTTTTTTTTTGTATTTTTTCTGAAGTGAGAAGCGGGGAGGCAGACAGACTCCCACATGCACTCGACCGGGATCCACCCGGCATGCCCACTAGGGGGCGATGCTCTGCCCCTCTGGGTTGTTGCTCCAATGCGACAGGAACCATTCTAGCGCCTGAGGCGAAGGCCATGGAGCCATCTTCAGTGCCCGGGCCAATTGGCTGCGGGAGGGGAAGAGAGAGATAGAAAGAAAGGAGAGGGGGAAGGGTGGAGAAGCAGATGGGCTCTTCTCCTGTGTGCCCTGGTCGGGAACTGAACCCGGGACTTCCACACACCGGGCCAACGCTCTACCGCTGAGCCAACTGGCCAGGGCTCTTTCACTCTCTTTTGAAAATAAGAATATATGGATGCATATGATTATTTGACATAATTGGAGTCACATGGTACCTGATGATTTATTTATTTATAACATGTTCTTGTTTTGCTTTTAATTTCCTACTAGCCACTGTTAATATGACACTTGGCGTGCCTTTAAATTTTTTGAAGTTAAATGGTGTTCTACCACACAGACTATTTTGCATGTCATTCTCAATGTTTTCACTCTCATTTCCCTCTGTTTTAGGATGATGATGATGATGATGATGATAAGTTGTATCAAGCACTGCTTTCAAAATTATATTAGTACATTTCATCCTTGGAATAGTCTTCAAAGTCGGTGCTTTTATTAGCCTCTTGTGATGGATGCAGAAATTGAGGTTAAGGAACATGCCTAAAATCACCTGCTCGGGTCCTGAATCCTTATTCCTTTGGTCCTTGATAATCCCTGGCTGAGCACTTCCTTTCTGGATCAGGGACCTGGTCCTTAGTGGAGAGGGTGAATTGTAATCTAACGCAGTAGTATTTTTCAGTTTTTGTGGATAAAGCTGGCTGTTAGTCATGGCTCAGCCACTTCCATGCTGTGTGACCTTTGGTAAGTTATTTCACCTCTCTGGGCCCCTGCGGGCCTTCTCAGCTCAAAAGTCTTGTGAGTTCATAGTGGAAAAAGCAGAGGAGAGGTAGCATTCAGTTAAAGGGCAGACCCAGAATGACAGGAGTATTATTATGGACTTGGACTTCAGGAGCAGTTACAGTTGGCCCCAGTAAATATGCTTGTGAGGAAGTTGCTTTTCTCCCTTTTTTACTGAGCAGGTGGTGGGTAGTGAGCAGGAGAAGTCCCACAGACACTAGAAGGCTTTCTTGAGCGCTGTTAGAGCAGAGCTCATGATGGGTAAGTCCCATGACACACTGAATGTTTTCAGGTCCTGGACTTTCGTGGCTGCCCAGCAAGTGTAGGGACTGAAGGTCATGCACCGTCCCTGTGTAGTCACTGGTCCCTGGTCAGGTTGTCTGTGTCTCTTCCCTGATGTTCTCTGAGCTGTGTGGGTAGAAGGACATGTGGGTAGAAAGACTTAGGTTCTTTAGGGCAGTGGGTGCTGGTGGGCTAGTGAACTTTCCCTGATGATGAGTAGAGGTCGCTGGCACCACAGATATTTTCCCAGGGTTCTGTCTCCCATCCCGCACATGGCAGAAAAAAAAGGAGAACCAGAAGACACTCATCTTACAGAATAGAGCATTCATGTCCCTGTAGTTTTCCTTCCTTTTTCATACAGACTTAAAAAAAAACAAAATAGGCCATGGCCTGTTGGCTCAGTGGTAGAGCATCATCCCAGCAGGTGGATGTCCCAGGTTTGATTCCCAGTCAGGGCACACAAGAGAAGCAACCATCTGCTTCTTCACACCTCTCCCTCTAGCTTCTCTCTCTCTCTCTCTTCCCCTCCTGCAGCCATGGCTCAATTGGAGCAAGTTGGCCCTGGGCACTAAGTATGGCTCCATGGCCTCTGCCTCAGGCACTAAGAAGAGCTCGGTTGCTGGGCAATGGAGCAATGCCCCAGATGGGCAGAGCATCACCCCCTAGTGGGCTTTCCAGGGGGATCTTGGTAGGCATGCATGTGGGAGTCTGTCTGCCTTCCATCCTCTCACTGAATAAAAAGGAAAGGAGGGAAGGAAGAAGGAAGGAAGGAGGGGAGGAAGGAGGGGAAGGAAGGAGGGGAAGGGAAAGGAGGGAGGGAAGGGAGGGAAAGGAGGGAGGGAAGGGAGGGAGGGAAGGGAGGGAGGGAAGGGAGGGAGGGAGGGAGGGAGAAGGAAGTGAAGGGAGGGAGGGAGGGAGAAGGAAGTGAAGGGAGGGAGGGAGGGAGGGAGGAAGGAAGGAAGGAAGGAAGGAAGGGAGGGAGGGAGGGAGGGAGGGAGGGAGGGAGGGAGGATTTTGATTTTGATTTTGGGTTGTTGTTTTTTTTTAATCTTGATTGGATTCCATCTGTGTATCCAAGAGGGAAGGGAGGGAGGGAGAAGGAAGTGAAGGGAGTGAAGGGAGTGGAGGGAGGGAGGGAGGAGGGAGGGAGGGAGGGAGGGAGGGAGGGAGGGAGGGAGGGAGGGAGGGAGGGAGGGAGGAAGGAAGGAAGGAAGGAAGGAAGGAAGGAAGGAAGGAAGGAAGGAAGGAAGGAAGGAAGGAAGGAAGGAAGGAAGGAAGGAAGGATTTTGATTTTGGGTTGTTTTTTTTTAATCTTGATTGGATTCCATCTCTGTACCATGGCCCCTTGCTTCATTCTGTAGGTGCTGGTGATTGTCTTGTGCAGGGCCTGGTTGTCCTGTGACTGTGCCATCCAGACAGATGGCTTTATTTTTGTAATGTTATTTTCCTGTTGGCCAGGCAGCTCTGAGAAGATGCCGACATTTTCCTTTCTGTCCAGCTCTCCTAGAAACAAATAGGAAAAATGTACCTATTTAAATTTTTTTTTCTGTTGTTGATTTGGAAAATGTCTTGCTTTCCAGTAAAATGATTTAGAGACTTTATCTCCAAGTCTGAGTTGCCAAGATAATGAATGAGGGTTGCAAGGAGCCCTAGTGGTGTTTGGGCAGTGGGATCTGAATTAAATTGCATAGAGCAGTAATGAAGTTCAAAGTGTCCATTGAGGACCCACGAGTATCAGTCACATTGTCAAGCCTCCTGAGGGAACGAGGGTGATAGTGATGGTAACGATGATGTGTTGATAATAAAAATGACACTGGCATTTGTGGAGTAATTCCCGTGGACTGGGGAGTGTGATCATTTAGAGAAGTCTGTTGTGTGTTTGACTTCTGTTTTAAAGGAACAAGAAACTGAGGCTCAGGTTAAGTGGCTTGCTCAAGGTCACCTGTGAGTAGCAGAGCTGGGTTTTAGAACACAGGCTGAGGCACACAGTCCCCACTACAGCCTGTAGGTAAACTGCCTTCACATTAGTTATAAGAGAATCTGGGCGATTTTAGCTTCAGATTTTGAGATACTCGAAGAAATTGCTTTTGATAAGTAAAATGGAAGGAAAAGAAATTTTGTTCTTAATCTCCATTCTGTCTCTTTGAACTGAATATGACTTACTTATATAATGACTGATGAAAGCTCTTCCCTCTAATCTAGACCCAGTGTTTCATGTGAATCATGGCTATAACCATTTTTTAAAAGCTTTATTGAGGTATAATTTATATATCATAACATTTACTTATTATAAATTCAGTGACTTTTAGTGATATCTCATTATATGGGTATACCACATTTTGTTAATCCACTCACCAGTTGATGGACATTTGAACTGTTTTACTTTTTGGCTATTTGAGTAATGCTGCTATAATCTTTTGGGTGCAAGTCTTTATGTGGACAGATATTTCCACTTCTCTTTGGTAGATGCCTGGGAGTGAAATTGCTGGACCTATGGCAGTTATGCTTTTAACCTTTTATGAAACTGTTAAACTGTTTTCTAAAGTGGCTGTACTATTTTTATCTTCTCACTTCTGGGGTACAAGGGGTTCCAGTTACTCCACATCCTCACCAACATTTAACATTGTCTTTTGGATTATAGCCATTTTAGTGTATCTGTAGTAGTTTTAATTTGCATCTCCCTAATGACTAATACTGTTAAGCATCTTTTCATGTGCTTATTAGCTATTAATATATATGTTTGAAATGTTCATTTGGTGAAATGTTTGTTCAATTTTTAGCCTGTTTTTCACTTGCATTCTTTGTCCTATTATTATTGAGTTGTAAGGGTTCTTTTTATATCCTGGATATAAGACCTTTATCAAATATGATTTGTAACTATTGTCTCCTATCTGTGACTTACCTTTTCATTTTCTTAATGGTGACTTTGAAAGGCAAAGGTTTTAAATTTTGATCAAGTGCAGTTCATCAGTTTTTTTATTTTGTAGATTACGCTTGGGCTCTACCTTTTCCCCTCTTCGGTTTATTCTTACTTTAGGTACCCCAATTTTCCCTCTCACACCCTCTCTGGATCCTGCATTTATTCCTGTTTGAAGACAGAAGGCAAAGCCCAGCCTCCAGGTTCTCTTGTTAGTTTTCTGTGGCAGGCACCCTGCTGCCATTGTGTCTGCAGGCCTCTGTCACTCTGGTTACCATGTCTGGAGATTAACCTGCCTTACTGTTTATAACTGAAAATCAGGACAAAACAACTCCATTTGGAAGTGCTTTTTTTTTTTAAAGTTAATTTGGTGCTTCTCTACTTATGGATAAACAGCAATAATACTAAATCTCTCGGACAGTACTCTGAGATTTTCAGAGTTTATTCATCCTTATCATCTCATTTAAGTCCTTTTGCAGATAAGAAATAAACGGTTTAGCCTGACCAGGCGGTGGTGCAGTGGATAGAGCGTCAGACTGGGATGCGGAGGACCTGGGTTTGAGACTCTGAGGTCGCCAGCTTGAACGCGAGCTCATCGGGTTTGAGCAAGGCTCTGCTGTAGCCCCACAGTCAAGGCACATATGAGAAATCAATCAATGAACAACTAAGGAACCACAACGAAGAATTGATGTTTCTCATCTCTCTCACTTCCTGTCTGTCCCTATCTGTCCCTCTCTCTGACTCTGTCTCTGCCACAAAAAAATAAAAATAAATTAAATAAAATAAACGGTTTAAGTATAGTAGAAGGGTATCTAACAAAAATAAGTAGTACATATTTGAGTTACAAGTCTCAAATATATGATCATTTTCTTCCAGGGCCTACCAAGAATATTATAAAGTTCATCATTCATCACATAAAAGATGGGTTGGAAAAGAGATTAACACTGGGCCTTTTCTGCTAATTTGAAAAATCTAAGCCATAGTCAGAAGCATGGAATTGCAGGTTCTTGATGTTAGAAAGGACTGTAACACTTTGGGCTGTGTCCTTTAGTCGCCATGGGAATCCTTAGATTGCTTTTACTGGCACATACCCCTCTGGTTGGTAGGCAGGCATGTCCAACAAAGGAGAGCTTACAACTTCTCAAGCCCATGGAATCAATTCTTGGATAATTTTAAGTATTAGAAAATTATTTCACTTGTGGAACATAATATCATATTTCCCTGTAATTTTTACTCTTTAGCAATACAAACAAGGTAAGGCCATTTTTTTTTTTCCTGTATTTTTCTGAAGCTGGAAAACGGGGAGAGACAGTCAGACAGACTCCCGCATGCGCCCGACCGGGATCCACCCGGCACGCCCACCAGGGGGTGATGCTCTGCCCCTCTGGGGCGTCGCTCTGTTGCAACCAGAGCCACTCTAGCGCCTGAGGCAGAGGCCGAGGAGCCATCCCCAGTGCCCGGGCCATCTTTGCTCCAGTGGAGCCTCGGCTGCGGGAGGGGAAGAGAGAGACAGAGAGGAAGGAGAGGGGGAGGGGTAGAGAAGCAGATGGGTGCTTCTCCTGTGTGCCCTGGCCAGAATCGAACCCGGGACTTCCGCACGCCAGGCCGACGCTCTACCACTGAGGCAACCGGCCAGGGCCGTAAGGCAATTTTTTTTTTTTTTTGCATTTTTCTGAAGCTGGAAACAGGGAGAGACAGTCAGACAGACTCCTGCATGCGCCCGACCAGGATCCACCCGGCACCCCCACCATGGGGCGACGCTCTGCCCACCAGGGGGCGATGCTCTGCCCATCTGGGTGTCGCCATGTTGCGACCAGAGCCACTCTAGCGCCTGAGGCAGAGGCCACAGAGCCATCCCCAGTGCCCGGGCCATCTTTGCTCCACTGGAGCCTTGGCTGCGGGAGGGGAAGAGAGAGACAGAGAGGAAGGCGCAGCGGAGGGGTGGAGAAGCAAATGGGCGCTTCTCCTGTGTGCCCTGGCCGGGAATCAAACTGGGGTCCTCCGCACACTAGGCCGACGCTCTACCGCTGAGCCAACCGGCCAGGGCCGTAAGGCCATTTTTTATTGGCAATTCTTCAAAATTTTTAAGAGTAATTACCTTAAATCTTTATTTCAAGAGGGCCAAATACCTCATGTTCTATCAACTATTTTGTATTTAATTTGGATTCCACACCTTCAGTCATTCTGGTCACTTCCTGCTAGATATGCCTTAGATTGTTCATATCCTTTGTGCCCAAATCACACCTATCCATCAGATATGGCCTGGTTGTCAGAGTTTAGAGAACATATCAGTTTCTTTAAAAAAATTATTGATTGATTTTAGAGAGGAAGGAAGAGAGAGAGAGGGAAAGATAGAGACAGAGAAACATTGATTTATTATTCCACTCATTTATGCATTCATTGGTTAATTTTTGTGTGTGCCCTGACCAGGGATCAAACCCGCAACGTTGGCGTATCAGGACAACACTCTCACCAACTGAGCCACCTGGCCAGGGCCTTCATTGCCTTTGATGTGGACAGATGTGGCGATAGTTATTTAGCAGCTGCACTGTACTGTTTGTGATGCTTGTGGTCCATCAAAACCCCGATATTTTTCCCTCCTGTGAATTTTGACCACGCCAATTTCCCATTGGTCACTTTTTATATAATTGTCTCTCTTTATGTAATTTCTGCCTAAATACGAATTCAGGACCTATAGTTCATATTATTATGTAGTATTAATGATAATACTGATATCTAGCATCTATTGAGAATTTGCCTTGTTGGTCCTTTAGGGTTTTCCCCAGGATTTGCCTTTTCAGGTCATTTTGAACCTTGTTTCTTCCTGTTTCTTGTTTCATTTGCAAGAAACATTTGTTGGAGAGAAGTTTGCATATCTAGTTCCTACACAACTGGGTGTCTTCTCCACCCAGATGTTCTTCTGGTTTTGCCTAGTTCCTCATGCTGATAGGTGTGTAGGAGGCAGATCCAATGGGAGGGATTTAAGCTGCCTGGATTTCTGCGTGTGTGTCCATGAACTCTTCCGTGGCTCTCCTGGTACTGGGCTGACATGGCTCATTATTACGCATTTCTTCTCTTTTGTGAATAAAGTCAGGTTCTTCATATCATTGCCCCATATGGCTGTGTAGTGATGATCATGACATACTTAGATCCAGTTGAAAGAGAAACTGATAAAGAGGGATTTAAAATAAAATGGAGGGAGAGAAAGATGGGTGATTTTTTGTTTTAAAATCTCTACTTAACCAACTCAGCTCTAACATTTTCTCTCCCAGTCTGTTATGTCCTGCTGTCCCCGTGATTACTTTCAAGTCATTAGTGCCCCTTCCATGCTGTGGACTGAGGGTCTCTTCACTGCTCCTCATCAGAAAGTGAGATGCTCTTTTTTTTAATTAATTTTAATGGGGTGACATTAATCAATCAGGGTACATAGGTTCAGAGAAAACATCTCCAGGTTATTTTGATTTGATTATGTTGCATACCCATCACCAAAGTCAGATAGTCTGCCATCACCTTCTATCTGGTTTTCTTTGTGCCCCTCCTCTCCCTCACCCCCTCCCTTCCCCTCCCCACCCTGGTAACCACTACACTCTTCTCCATGTCCCTGAGTCTCATTTTTATGTCCCACCTATGTATGGAATCCTATAGTTCTTAGTTTTTTCTGATTTACTTATTTCACTCAGTATAATGTTATCAAGGTCCATCGATGTTGTAAATGATCCGATGTCATCATTTCTTATGGCTGAGTAGTATTCCATAGTATATATGTACCACATCTTCTTTATCTAATCATCTATTGAAGGGCTTTTTGGTTGTTTCCATGTCTTTGCCACTGTGAACAATGCTACAATGAACATGGGGCTGCATGTGTCTTTACGTACCAGTGTTTTTGAGTTATGGGGGTATATTCCCAATAGAGGGATTGCTGGGTCATATGGTAGTTCTATTTTTAATTTTTTGAGGAACCACCATACTTTCTTCCATAGTGGTTGTATTATTTTACATTCCCACCAACAGTGGATGAGGGTTTCTTTTTCTCCACAGCCTCTCCAACACTTGTTATTACCTGTCTTGTTGATAACAGCTAATCTAACAGGTATGAGGTGGTATCTCATTGTAGTTTTGATTTGCATTTCTCTAATAACTAATGAAGATGAGCATCTTTTCATATATCTGTTGGCCATTTGTATTTCTTCCTGGGAGAAGTGTCTGTTCATGTCCTCTTCCCATTTTTTTTATTGGATTGTTTGTTTGTTTGTTGTTGAGTTTTATGAGTTCTTTGTATATTTTGGATATTAGGCCCTAATCTGTGCTGTTTTTGAAAATATCATCTCCCATTTAATTGGCTGTCTGTTTTGTTATCAGTTTCTCTTGCTGAGCAAAAACTTCTTAGTCTGATGTAGTCCCATTCATTTATCTTTGCCTTCACTTCCCTTGCCTTTGGAGTCAAATTCATGAAGTGGTCTTTATGGCCAAGGTCCATGAGTTTAGTACCTATGTTTTCTTCTATGTACTTTATTGTTTCAGGTCTTATATTTAGGTCTTTGATCCATTTTGAATTAATTTTAGTACAAGGGGACAAGCTGTAGTCGAGTTTCATTCTTTTGCATGTGGTTTTCCAGTTTGCCCAGCACCATTTGTTGAAGAGACTTTCTTTTCTTCATTGTGTGTTGTTGACCCCTTTATCAAAAATTATTTGACCATATACATGTGGTTTTATTTCTGGGCTTTCTATTCTGTTCCATTGGTCTGAGTGTCTATTTTTCTGCCAATACCATGCTGTTTTAATTATCATGGCTATAATTTGAAGCCAGCTATTGTAATGCCCCCAGCTTCATTTTTTTTTTCCTTAGGATTGCTCTAGCTATTCGGGGTTTTTTATAGTTTCATATAAACCTGATGATTTTTTTGTTCCATTTCTTTAAAAAACGACATTGGAATTTTGATGGGAATTACATTAAATTTGTAAATAGCTTTGGGTAATATAGTCATTTTGACTATATTTATTCTTCCTATCCAAGAACAAGGAATATTTTTCCATTTCATTATATCTTTTTCAATTTCCCTTAACAATGCTTTGTAGTTTTCATTATATATGTCCTTTACATTCTTTGTTATGTTTATTCCTAGGTACTTTATTTCTTTTGTTGCAACCATGAAGGAGATTGTTTTATTGAGCTTGTTTTCTGATGTTTCATTGTTGGCATATAGGAAGGCATTGGACTTTTGTATATTCATTTTGTATCCTGTGACCTTACTGTATTGGTTTATTGTTTCTAATAGTCTTTTTGTGGAGTCTTTGGGGTTTTTTTTATGTACAGCATCACATCATCTGCAAAAAGTGAAACCTTTACTTCTTCTTTCCCAATATGAATGCCTTTTATTTCTTTCCCTTGTCTGATTGCTCTGGCTAAAACTTCTAGCACTACGTTGAATAAGAGTGGAGAGAGTGGACAACCTTGTCTTGTTCCTGATTTTAGGGAAAAAGTCCTCAGTTTCATGCTATTTAATATGATGTTAGCTGATGGTTTATCATAGATGGCCTTTATTATGTTGAGATATTTTCTTCTATACCCATTTTGTTAAGTGTTTTAAACATAAAATGATGTATTTATCGAATGCCTTTTCTGCATCTATTGATAAGATCATATGGTTTTTATTCTTTGTTTTGTTGATATGGTTTATTACGTTAACTGTTTTACGTATGTTGAACCATCTTGTGATTCTGGGATGAATCCCACTTGATTGTGATGAATTATCTTTTTTTTTTTTCTTTTCATTTTTCCTAAGCTGGAAACAGGGAGGCAGTCAGACAGACTCCTGCATGCGCCCGACCGGGATCTACCCGGCATGCCCACCAGGGGGCGATGCTCTGCCCCTCTGGTGCGTCGCTCTGTTGCATCCAGAGCCATTCTAGCACCTGAGGCAGAGGCCACAGAGCCGTCTTCAGTGCCCGGGCCATCTTTGCTCCAATGGAGCCTTGGCTGTGGGAGGGGAAGAGAGAGACAGAGAGGAAGGAGGGGGGAGGTGGAGAAGCCGATGGGCGCTTCTCCTGTGTGCCCTGGCCGGGAATCGAACCCGGTACTCCTGCACGCTAGGCCGACGCTCTACCGCTGAGCCAACCGGCCAGGGCTGAATTATCTTTTTTTTTCAATTATCTTTTTAATGTGTTGTCGTATTCGATTTGCTAGTATTTTGTTTAGTATTTTAGCATCTGTATTCATTAGAGATATTGGTCTGTAGTTTTCTTTTTTTGTGTTGTCCTTGCGAGGTTTTGGTATGAGGGTTATGTTGGTGTCATAAAATGTGTTTGGCAGTATTGCTTCTTCAATTTTTTGGAAGACTTTGACTAGAATAGGAACCAAGTCCTCTTTGAATGTTTGATAGAATTCATTAGTATAGCCGTCTGGCCCTGGACTTTTATTTTTGGGGAGGTTTTTAATAGTTGCTTCTATTTCCTCCCTGCTTATGAGTCTGTTTAGGCTTTTTGCTTCTTCATGGCTCAGTCTAGAAAAATTGTATTGTTCTAGGAATTTATTCATTTCTTCTATATTGTTAAATTTGGTGGCATATAGTTTTTCATAATATTCTACAATAATTCTTTGTATATCTGTGGTGATTTCTCCTCTTTCATTTTGGATTTTGATTATATGAGTCTGTTCTCTTTTTTTCTTGGTGAGTCTTGCCAAGGGTTTGTCAATTTTGTTGATCTTTTCAAAGAACCAGCTCCTTGTTTTATTAATTTTTTCTATAGTTATTCTGTCCTCTATTTTGTTTATTTTGGCTCTGATTTTTATTATTTCCTTTCTTCTGCTGGTTTTGGGTTGTCTTTGTTCTTCTTTTTCTAGTTCCTTAGGATGTAAAGTTAAGTGGGCTCTCTCTTGTTTGTTCATATTGGCCTGTAGTGATATGAACTTCCCTCTTATTACTGCTTTTGCTGCATCCCAGAGATTCTGATATGTTGTATTGTTATTTTTGTTTGCCTGTGTCTTTTGATCTCTGCCCTTATTTCTTCTTTGACCCACTCATTTTTTAAAAGTATGTTGTTTAGTTTCCACATTATTGTGGGTTTGTTTACCTCTTTTTTGCAGTTGAATTCTAGTTTAAAGGCTTTATAATCAGAAAATATGCTTGGTATAATTTCAATCTTTCTGAATTTGTTGATGTTATTTTTGTGGCCCAACATATGGTCAATTCTTGAGAATGTTCCATATACACTAGAGAAAAATGTATACTCTGGCACTTTGGGATGAAATGTCCTGTAGATGTCTATCATATCCAATTGCTCTAGTCTTTCATTGAAGGCCAATATTTCTTTATTGATTTTCTGTTTGGATGAACGATCTAGAGCCATCAGCCATCAGTATTGAGGTTTCTAAGTATGATGGTATTTTTGTCGGTTCTTTTTTTAGGTCAGTCAGTAGCTGTCTTATATATTTTGGTGCTCCTTGGTTTGGTGCATATATATTAAGAAGTGTTATGTCTTCTTGATTCAGTGTCCCCTTTATCATTATGAAATGACCATTTTTGTCTCTGATTACCTTTGCTGTCTTGTAGTTGGCATTGTTAGATATTAGTATTGCTACACCTGCTTTTTTTTGGATGTTATTTGCTAGGAGTATTGTTTTCCAACCTTTCACTTTAAATTTGTTTTTATCCTTGTAGCTTAGATGTGTTTCTTGTAGGCAGCATACAGTTAGATTTTCTTTTTTTTTCTTTTTTTTTTGTATTTTTCTGAAGCTGGAAACGGGGAGAGGGGAGAGACAGTCAGAGAGACTCCCGCATGCGCCCGACCGGGATCCACCCGGCACGCCCACCAGGGGCGACGCTCTGCCCACCAGGGGGCGATGCTCTGCCCCTCCGGGGCGTCGCTCTGCCGCGACCAGAGCTACTCTAGCGCCTGGGGCAGAGGCCAAAGAGCCATCCCTAGCGCCCGGGTCATCTTTGCTCCAATGGAGCCTCAGCTGCAGAAGGGGAAGAGAGAGACAGAGAGGAAGGAGGGGGGGGGGGGTGGAGAAGCAAATGGGCGCTTCTCCTATATGCCCTGGCCGGGAATCGAACCCGGGTCCTCCACACACCAGGCCGATGCACTACCGCTGAGCCAACTGGCCAGGGCCAGATTTTCTTTTTTAATCCATTCTGCTACTTTGTATCTTTTTATTGGTGAGTTCAATCCATTTACGTTTAGTGTAATTATCGACATTTGAGGGTTTCCTATTGCCATTTTATATATTGCTTTCTGATAGTTTTGTATCTTGTTTGGTTCTTCTCTTTTATTTTTCTATCATTTTTGTTTGGTTGTAATCCATACTTATTTTCTCTGTTACTTCTTTTTTCAAGCCATATACTTCTGTGTTGGTTTTTTCAGGGGTGGTTACCATTAAGTAATGGAAAGCATACATATCATGTTCATTGTGTAGTACATTATCTCATGAGTGCTTCTGCACTCCATCCTCCTTTGCTACTGTTAATCTTTGTCCTCTCCCTTTTTTTGTTTCTTTGTCACAGATTAATCTTGTTTTTATTGTGATCTTGATGGAGCTTCTACTTGTAGTTTTGTTTTGTTTTGTTCTTTATGTCTGATTGGAAAACCCCCTTTAGTATTTCCTGAAGTGGGGGTTTTCTGGTGATAAATTCCCTCATCTTTTCTGTATCTGGGAATGTTTTTATTTCTCCTTCGTGTTTGAAGGATAGCTTTGATGGGTATGATATTCTTGGCTGGAAGTTCCTCTCTTTCAGAACTTTAAATATTGGGGTACACTCTCTTCTAGCTTGTAGAGCTTCTGCTGAGAAATCTGTTGATAAACTAATGGGCCTTCCTTTATATGTTGTATTTTTCTTTTCCCTGGCTGCCTTGAGAATTTTTTCTTTGTCATTGGTTTGTGCCAATTTCATTATAATGTGCCTTGGAGTAGGTTTGTTAGGGTTAAGATAACTCGGTGTTCTGTTTGCTTCTTGAATTTGAGGCTTTAGTTCTTTCTACAGGCTTGGGAAGTTCTCATCTATTATTTGTTTGAATATGTTCTCCATTCCATTATCTCTCTCTTCTCCTTCTGATATACCCATTATTCTTATGTTGCTCTTTCTGATAGAGTCAGACAATTCCTGTTGGGCTATCTCATTTTTTAAATTCATGAGTCTCTCTTCTCTTCTCTCTGTAGTATCTCTAGTTGCTTGTCTCTATGTCACTCTCTCCTCTATCTGGCCTGTTCTATTTTTTTTTTCTATTTCTCTGAAGCTGGAAACGGGGAGAGACAGTCAGACAGACTCCCGCATGCGCCCGACCAGGATCCACCCAGCACGCCCACCAGGGGCGACGCTCTGCCCACCAGGGGGCGATGCTCTGCCCCTCCGGGGCGTCGCTCTGCCATGACCAGAACCACTCTAGCGCCTGGGGCAGAGGCCAAGGAGCCATCCCCAGCGCCTGGGCCATCCCTGCTCCAGTGGAGCCTTGGCTGCAGGAGGGGAAGAGAGAGACAGAGAGGAAGGAGGGGGTGGGGGTGGAGAAGCAAATGGGCGCTTCTCCCATGTGCCCTGGCCAGGAATCGAACCGGGTCCCCCGCATGCCAGGCCGACGCTCTACCGCTGAGCCAACCAGCCAGGGCCTGGCCTGTTCTATTGGCTAAGCTTGGTACCTCGTTTTTAAGTTCATGAATTGAGCTTTTCATCTCTGTTTGATACATTTTCATAGTTTCAATTTCCTTGGTGAAGTATTCTTTCTGTTCATTGAATTGTTTTTTGAGCTCCCAAAATTGCCTTTCTGTGCTTTCTTGTATATCCCTGAGTATTTTTAGGACTTCAACTTTAAATTCTCTATCATTTAACTCCAAGGGTTCTAAGCTATTTAAATTTTTTTCTATAGATTTTTCCTCATCTATCTGAGCTACATCATTGTCTTTTGTATCCATGATATTTGATTTTTTTTTTCTTAATGGCATTTGAGAGTGGTATTGTTAATAACACTAATAAGAGTTGATAAAAAAAATTTTTTTGAGAAAATGCAGTGAAAAACTGAAAATTCTATTGTGCTAAGTAGAACAAAAATACGTAGAATGGAGAGCCTGGGTTGGGGAGGAGTGACAAAGAGGCAAAAAATGAGGCAAGAACCCACCCAAGGAAAAAATTTGGATTAAGAAAAAAATAGTTTGTTTGTAAATGATGGTCAAATGAGAGAAACAGTGTAAGAGAAAAGAAACAAAAAGAAAAAGAGAAAGAGAAAAAAATACAGTGAAAAATTAAAATTCTATTGTATTAAGTCACACAAAAACTATAGAATGGAGAGCCGTAGTTGGGAGAAATACTAAAGAGTTAAAGAGCAAAGTAAAAAGCACACAAAATGCCACAAAGAAAAAATTTGAATCCAGAATAAAATAATTTGTTTGTGGGTGAGATTTGAATGAGAGAAAAAGTGGAAGAGAAAAGAAGAAACAAAAAGAGAGAGAGAAAAAAATTGAGTTAAGTTTTTTGGAATATAACACTCATAAAAAAAAGAATGGAAAATGTAACAGCTATAAGTAATAACGTTCAAAATGAAAAGAAAAGAATAAAACAGAAAGAGGATAAAATGACCAAAGTGGAAGGAAAAAAAAAGGATAAAAAATACAAGAAAAAAA
Organism: Saccopteryx leptura; assembly: GCF_036850995.1. Lineage (NCBI taxonomy): Eukaryota > Metazoa > Chordata > Mammalia > Chiroptera > Emballonuridae > Saccopteryx > Saccopteryx leptura. The sequence continues at coordinate 116,606,226 of NC_089504.1, forward strand.
AATAGAAAAAGTTATAATGACTGTGGATTTTTTCCTGGTTTTGAGAAGTTACCTTCTTCCTTTATCTTTCTTCTATTTTGAGAGAGAAGAAAGAACCTGGTGGCACTGTACCCCAGGTTCTGCCCCTGTGGCACTCTTAGGCAGAGATTAGCAGTTGATGTGTTGCTATGGTGATGACATAAACTAGGCCTCAGTCCCGTTGGTAGGTGGGGCTTGTTAGCATTTGCAGGCTCCGACAATGGGAGAGTCCGTTCTCCCGGAGCCTCTTCCCAAATCTCTCCTTCCTGAACCAGCAGCTTGGGACCCAGCTGTGAAGTTGCCCCAGCCACTGCCTGGAGAGCAAGAAGCTCTAAGAGCTGCCAAATCCCCCCTATATCCCCACTCAACGCAGGGTTCTGGATAAGTCTTTGCCAGCCAGAGCCGCCAGTGTAATCAGGCAGGATTGGGAGCCGATTGCCTTTCAGGTGTCTTTCTATGATCCTCCGGGCATGTCTAGTATGCCTCAGCACTCTGCAGGTCTGCTCTCCAGAGGCTGTCTGCAAGCTGCCTGCATGCCCTTCCCTCCACCACTTCCGCAGTTCTCTTCCTCAGGAGTGTGCTTTGTTAGCCTGTATGGCTGGCAGAGGCACCATGCCCAGACAGGTCCAGGTGTAGGGAAGCCAGCTTTTGTGCACTTCCCACGCGCTGTTGTTTGGGAAGCCGGGATTATTCAGAAACTCTGGTCACTGCCCACACAGAGGGTCACTACTGACAGTCTCCCACCCAGCCCCTCTGTCTGGGAACACGGGCACCCATGCCCAAAGCGCCAGGTGGACCCACTCGCACACTGCCTGTGCTCACCAACCGGGATACCGGGAGTAAACAAGGCAACTGCTCGCCCACCTCTGCCAGGGTCTGCCACTGGCATTAGCTCCACGTGGGCTGAGCCGTGGGCACACTCTCTCCTTGGCTTGAACGTTTCTGCCCTAGCCCAGCATTTTCCGCGCCCCCAGCCTTCGCTTTCTCTCAGTTCCAAGTGAAAGCCGCCCTTCCTAAGATCAGTGAGGAAAGCGAAATACTCTGTTCTCTGTCTTATTTCCTTCAGAGTGGATTATATAGTCAGCCACCTTTTCACCCAATCATACCTTTGTTTGATGTATGTGTATTTCAGATGCTCCTGAGATTGTTTTTCTGTCTCTAGTTGTTGAACTTGTTGAAGTTTCAGGGAGAGGTATCAGGAGCACTCCTCACGGAGCCATTTCTCTGACATCACCTCGAGATGCTCTTTTTTAAAATGTGGTATTTCATGTTTTCAGATGATGTTTTCTTTCTGGAGCAAGAACTAAGCTGTTGACTGGAGAACCTGACTTGACTGATAGAAGAGAAGATTCAGAATAGGAGAAGCTATTTGCAAATTGTGTATCTGACAGGGAACTTGTATCTAAAATATACACTTCTCACAAAAATTAGGGGATCAGGGAACGTGCACATACTGCAGTGCTTTCAGCCTTTTGTATAGTGCATTTTCATCAATGAAATAAATGTTGGTTTTGCATCTCATTTGCATAATCAAACAACTTTCTTTGACTTGTCATTTGCTTTTCTGATGTTCTTGTTTAATAAAAAAAAATCAAATCCTTTTTTTATTGCTTTATATTCATTTTGAAATATCCCCTAATTTTTGTGAGTATATATGAAGAACTATTGCACAATAAAATCACCCATTTAAGAAATGAGCAAATAATTTGAATAGTTATGTCTCCAAAGAAGATATACAGATGGCCAATAAACGTATGAAAAGATATTCAGCCTCCCTAGTCCTTAGGGAAATGCAAATTAAACCAGAATGAGATACCATTTCACACCAATGAATATGGCCAAAATAAAAATTTTTTTGACAATATCAAGTATTGGTGAGGTTGTAGGGAAATTTGAACCCTCACACCTTGCTAATGGGATTGTAAAACAGTACAGCTAGTTTGGTAGACAGCTTGGCGCTCTCAGAACCCTAAACATTTAATTACCATGTGACCCAGTATTCTACTCTTAGACCAAAAAGAAATGTAGATGTATGTTCAGACAGAAACATGTACTGGTTGTCTTTTTATTGTGGAGTTGTGAGGGTTTTAAAAAAATATAGTTTGAAGCCCTGACCAGATAGCTCGGTTGGTTAGAGCTTTGTCCCAAAGTGCATTGGTTGCTGGTTCAGTCCTCAGACTGGGCACATACAGGAACGGATTGATGTTCCTATCTGTCTCTCACTCTCTCCCTTCCTCTTTCTAAAATCAGTAAAAGAAACATTTAAAAATATATATATAGTTTAGATACAAGTCACTTATCAGATATATGATTTGCAACTATTTCTACCCATTTAGTCTTTTCACTTGATTGATGGTGTTGAATTTTTATGAAGTCTAATTTACCTGCTTTTTTCTCTTGTCACTGGGCTTTTGGTTCTTATGTTTTAGAAGCACTAAAAATATTAGCTTATCTTTTATTATGGGCCAGTTGCTGTAATACACAAGAGCAGCTAGCTGTGATTAATGGAATTATTAATGTACTTTGTGAGGGAAGAAGAATAAGCCCACATGACTCTGAGGTTCAGTGTGTTGATGGTTTTCCTTATTTACCTTCGTCCCCACCCAGCCACCCAACCCCAGCACTTAGCATGGTGTTGTGAATATAATAGATGCTTAAAAAATATTTGGTAACTAAATCTAGAAAGGAAAAATTGTCTTTGCTAAAGACCTAAACTGTATTTTGTTCAGGCTTTGAAGATAAGTCTGACTTTAAATCATAGCTCCACTTACTGTGTGGCCTTTCCTAAGCCGTTAACCTCCTTTGACTCAGTTTCCATGTCATTAAAAAAAGACAGTAATTGTGTATCTTAGGGGGTTGTTGTAAAGATCACATGTAAAATCCTTTGCACCTTTAGATATCCACAAATATCAGTTACTGTTTATATCAATTAGTTGATCTATATGTCAGTTTCTGTTAGGTAAAATAGTAATAATGGTGCTTTGTCTTTAAACATGTCAGTAGTATACTGAAAGATTCATGAGCTAGTAGGTTAAATCCTCCCTGCTTCATTTGGTAAGTAAAACAGTCATTTTTCCAGAACCACTGGAGAACCTTCCTTGGTTTCTGTCCATCTCTATTTTTGTAGAATTCATATTGAAGGAACTTTGAGTAATAAGCTGTCATACTATCTAATACAGTAGCCATAGGCCACATGTGGTTATTTCAGTTAAAAAGAACTGAAATTAAAAATTCAGTTGTTCAGTTTTACTAACCACATTCCAAATGTTGAAAAGCCACATGTGGCTAGTGGCTGCCATATTGAACAGCACTTATACAGAACATTGTTGTCATCGTTGGACAGTGCTAGAGCAAAATGTTGGACAACTTTCTGTTCAACTGCAGAGCCTGTGAGATAAGGTGTTTCTACACACTCAGCTAAGTAGCCCCTTCCCAGCACCCCTCCTGCCCCACTGCGGGGATACTCGGGCTCAAGGACCTTGAGTACCTTAGAATCCTGGGAAACAAGGAGTTACATAACTCAGGATGGTTTTATTGTTTGTTATTTCTGAAGTTTCAGCTTCCTCATTGCTAATGCTGTGCCTTTTTAATAGATTTAGTCATTAGGGAGACCAGCAGGGGTTTCTTTTGGACAGTTATGGTTGGGTAGATATTATAGTGACCTGACAGAGTGGCAGGATGCTTCCCCAAGTTCCTAATTTATTTAAGAGGTGTGATGCTATGAAAAAAAGGCAACCTATATTACAAACTGGTATTTAGGATTCTGGAATTTTTTTCTAGTTATAAAAGTAAGGTAACGTTCTAGAGACTGGAGTCTTCGGAAGTAGTTTGACAGGGAACCCCTGAACATTCCTCCTGCTTGATCCCCTGGAGCTGACGTCAGTGAATGTCTTCCTGATGACTTTGTTCATATTCTAATTAGGTTGCAGCGCACTGTTTCTTCAACTTCACTTTTAAAAAAGCAGGAGAATTAAATTCTTTTGTGGACAGGATTGCTCTGACATGTTCTTCCTTTATTTTATCTCCCAGCTCATGCTTCCCATGAGCCATTCTGGACATTGTGGGTGCCTTCTCTGGGTGTGGGACATGCTTCGGATGGGTCCTGAGCTTCTCTTTTGACTTGATCTGAGACGCAGAAACAGGCACCAGATGAGGAGCCGTGAGCATGCATAGGGGTTAACGTTCTCTTCCATCTGCTTTGAAGTGTTGGCCTTGCTGGGTCAGTGGATGAGCCCACAGTCATCCCTAAACAGGAAGATGCGATTCATTTTAGACTGTTCTAGCATTTCCAAAAGTTAGATTGTAAGTAGATTTTCCTCGGGAAAGGGGGTCTGTGGTTAAGTTTTCCAACAATGGGTGAAACACATTGACATAGGTTTGTTTGCTTTTTGAAGGGGCTTGGGGTTCTTAATATGTTGTTGGACAATGTGCCTTTTCAGGATAAAAGTATAGTATGTGTTTCCAAATTTACTTGCTTTCATAACTGTTGCGTGGCCCTGCAGCTTGGGGAGCCCCATTTGAGACTTGCTGTCATGAAGGATGGTGTTCTGAGAAACAGGAACACCCGCTCCGGGAGAGTGCGAACGGAGCAATTTTGTAAATACTTCTGCTTCTGGTTTCTCGGTTGTTTCTCAGTTTTTGTTTCTCAGTGATTATTTTTAACCTAAACAGTGGTCACTAGAAGCTCTCATAAACTCAGGGCCCTTACTAAGTAAAAGCACCCCGAGCTTTGTGGAATCACGAGCTTCATCTGGCCTGAAGAACAGGTAAAAATTTTATTTTGAAAGAATGTTTTGGTGAAGCTACTAATTTACTTCTTCCGTATATATGTTTAGGGTCTGCTAAGTAGATATTTCTGCTTCATTCACATTCTAAGAAATAAACAGTTGACAGGAAATTCTCGTATGATGAGAATCCATCAGTGGCATCTTGAAGACATATGTAAAGCTCTGAGGGCAGGTGTTGTTAGGGGATAAATTATGTGTGTATCTTGTTTCTAGTAATACTTTCTTGGGCAGATTAACTAAGTGAACTTCTGTTTAACCTGGTTTAACAGAGTTAGCAGGCCAGTGCCTGCTGATAGCAACAACAATGGCTAACATTTCTAAGTGGCCACTCTGCCACGTGTCATCTCATTTAATCCTCATAAAAATGCAGCAGGGTAGCTGTTATTTTTCTCACTTTGTGATGGGAAAATTCTATAATATAGAAAGGTAGAATTAATTACTGGGCCTGTGTTCACATCAATGAATAACAAAGCACATTTTACAGTACATTTCCTTTAATTTTGATAAAACTACAAGTCGTGTCTGGTACATTATTGAGTTTTCAATAAATTTGTTTTAAAGATATCTATCATGCATTTTCTAACTCCTAACAGGAATTTTTCAGTTCCAGTAGATGCTATAAAAGTGGAATTTTGTGTGTATTTTCTGTACTTGTGTTTTTCCAACAATCTTTTCTTAGACCAGTTTCCATATTCAATTCTAGGAATACCAAGACATCGTCAGTATCTGTTCTCATAGAGATTTTGTCAAATGAGAAGAGCTATAATCCTCCAAATGGTTATCATTTTTTAAAATAAACTTTTTGTATGTTTGTTTTTTATTTATTGGTTGATTTTTAGAGAGAGAACAGGGGAAAGAAACATTGGTTTGTTGTTCCACCTAGCAATGCATTCATTGGTTGATTCCTATATGTACCCTGACTGAGGATTGAACCCATAACCTTGGTGTATAGGGATGGTGCTGAGCTACCTGGCCAGGGCTGCAGTTATTATTTCTCTTTCTTTCTTTCTTTCATTTAGATTTTACTTATTGATTTTATAGGGTGAGTAGGTAGGGAATGAGAAGTAGTTGCTTCACTATAGCTGTTCATTGTCCTTGACCAGGCAAACCCAGGGTTTCAAATAGGTGACCTCAGCATTCCAGTCAGTGCTCTATCCACTGTGCCACCACAGGTCAGGCTACAGTAATCACTTTTTAAGCCATGTTAGGGAAAGCAGTTTCTAGCATTTTATTTTAAAAAGCCTAAGAAGAAAATGTCTGTAGGCTGTAGTGGGACAGGAAGCTGGAGAGAAGCCACCCCCCCCCCCAGCTTTATTGAAATATTATTGACATATAACATATTTAAGTTTAAAGCATACAGTGTGATATTTGATACACACACACACACACACACACACACATATATATATATAGTGAAATGATGACCACAGTAAAGTTAGTCAGCATTCCATCCCTTCACATAATTACATTTTGTGTGTGTGTGTTGATAACATTTAACTCCCTTTACAACTTTCAAGTATAAAATACAGTATCATTAATTATAGTCACAATGCTGTACCTTAGGTTCCCAGAACTTACTCATAGCAGGAAGTTGGCACCCTTTGACCGACAACTCCTCCCCATGTCTCCACTGCCAGCCTCCTACAACCACCATTCTGCTCTCTATTCCCATGAGTGCGGCTGTTTTAGGTTCCACATATAAGTGAGAACATGCAGTATGTGACTTTCTCTGTCTGACTTACCTCACTTAGTATAGCAGGTGCATCGGATGATTCTCACGTTGTCCCACAGCCCTGGCTTGGTTTCTCCCCGAGCGGCTGTCTATCCGTTACAGCACAGGCCACAGGGCTGCCTAGGAAGCAGGCTTCTCACTGGGGTGATCAGGGAGGGAGAACCACTTGCTGGGAAAGGAATCCCATTGGCCTCTTTGATCCTTAAAAGTACTCTCCAGGGCAGGTCTGGAGGGAATACCTTCATAATGCAAATGAAGGAAAGCAAGTGAGGCCACAGGGAGGACTCTTGGGATGAAAAATGAGAAAGGCTGATAGCAGGGGTAGGCAACCTTTTTATACCTACCGCCCACTTTTGTGTCTCTGTTAGTAGTAAAATTTTCTAACCACCCACCGGTTCCACAGTAATGGTGATTTATAAAGTAGGGAAGTAACTTTACTTTATAAAATTTATAAAGCAGAGTTAAAGCATATAATAATAATTACTTACGAGGTACTTTATGTTGGATTTTCGCTAAGTGTGGCAGAATAAATCTTTATAAAACAACTTACTATAGTTAAATCTATCTTTTTATTTAAACTTTGGTTGCTCCGCTACCACCCACCATGAAAGCTGGAATGCCCACTAGTGGGCAGTAGGGACCAGGTTGACTACCACTGGCTGATAGTGTGCTTGGCCTCCTGTGACACAGCCTGCTGCGTCATTGTTGATGCATGGCGAGCACCGGGCCAGGGCCCTGCTACCCAGGGTAGGCACTGGCCCCAAAGCCTGGGCTTTCTTGTTTGAATCAGCTTTACAGGAAAATGATGGGGGAGTGGGCAGCAGAGTTTCTCTGGGAAATTCTGCACAAAGATATGCACATTAAGTTGGTTAGCAGGCAGGACTCAGCTCTTGGAAAAGGAATCTAGCAGCCAACCCAGGCCTGCATGGTAACTGAGAATGAGCCTCCCTGCCCCCCACATCTGCTTTGGGGCTTGGTGTGCTGTGATAATTAATTACATCTTCATTCATCTGTTGGGTTGTATGGTTTCACAGATAAGGGTACTCTCTAGATTAAATGATTGACTAAAAGGAATGTTGGGAGCTTTTATTTTTCAATAATATGTATTGAGTGCTTCATGTGTGCCAGGTGTTATTCTTATCACTTTTCACATCTTGTTTTTCCTTTTCATTGAAATTACTGGTCTAACACTGGTTAGCAACATTATTCAAGTTTCAGGTGCACAATTCAACAACACATCTGTACACTGTGTTGTGTGTTCATCCCCCACCCCAAGTCAAGTCTCCTTCTCTCACCATTTACCCCCCTAAGTCTCACCACAGCTCTAAGAGGCGTGTTACTGTCCCCACTTAACAGATGAAACGATGCTCAGAGAGGTTGAATGACAGGTCCAACCGAAGACTCACATTGGGAAGCTTGGTTTTGGAGAACAATGGTTTGGCTTTTACCTCAGACAAGAATCTACTTAAATCATTCTGGGGAGATTAGATATCTTAAAAAATATATATCTAGGTACATAGGTCTAGTTAAGAAACAAAAATACCATTATTATTGTAGCTGTTATGTGATTATTTGTCTCCGGACATGACCAAGAGATGAGTCATTTTTGGCTCCCAGGTCTCTGGCCTGGGTGACCAGGTGATAGTGGTGAGACATGACCTGGGGCCCCTAAGGATTAATCTGCATGGATTTTTCCTCTAGGTCAAGAGACTTAATGTGAATAAAAGGTGATATAGTAATCTGGTACCAAGTCAGAGGAGTCTGGAGTGACTCAAGATAAGACCAGAACGCTCACCCCGCTCTTTAATGAGCCGCCACATTCCCTGTGATTACTATCAGAATGTAAACTTGGATTTTTGTCTGTTTTGTTTATTCCTGTATCTCCAGTGCCTGGCACATAAAAGGTGCTCAGTATTTGTTAACCAAATTAATAAATAAATGAAAAAATCTCATGTGGCTAAACATTTTGGCTTTCTAGGGAGCAACATGGGAGTTGACATCCTGTTATATCAATATATCCTGTGGCAACAGCAATGACAGAAAAACACAGGTTCCCTAACCAAAATGTACAACCCCAAATTTTTAGAGGACAAGGTCCCTGCTGCCCACCCTGCCACCAACCTGCTGCTCTAGGGACATGAGCTACTACTCCGCCCACAGCTGTGGCAGGCTGGGGAATGGGGTTGGCAGCTGGTTCACCCTCACGCCTCACTTAGGAAAGAGCAATATCCTCTCCCTGCATCAGGCACTACCCTGAATTTAGTAAGTATCCCTTTAGGTTCCAGAGTTTCCAAATAGTTTATTCCAATCACTCCCTCCACCTCAACAGTTGTTTTGTGGAAGGTGACTCCTAGAGCTTCCTGCTGGGCCATTTAGCATGACATCATGCCTTATTTTTAAATGGGGAAAACTTGGTTTTTACAGCAGAAGGGGAGAAGCACCAGGCAGAATCCCTTCCTTTCCTTATCTATCGGGTACTTTCTGAGGTCACTGCCCTCAAGAAGCTCATTGCAGGGGACAAGAGCCAGGTAAAATGGAAAACTTACAGTTCCACAAATATGCTGGAAACACTGCCTCGGCAAAAGAAAGAACAAAATACCCAGAGGGCAGAGGAGGGGAGGGGTTCACCAATACGGGAACACTGGATTGCGCTTAGGCCAGTTAAAGCATGGTGTTTTTGTTTTTTTTTGTTTTGTTTTGTTTCAGTGAGAAGAGGGGAGATACAGAGACATACTCCTGCATGCACCCTGACCGGTATCCATCTGGCATCCCCATCTGGGGCTGATGCTCATAACAGCTATTTTTAGCACAGAGCCATCCTCAGTGCCTGGGGCCAACACATTCAAATCAGTCGAGCCATGGCTCAGGGAGGAAAAGAGAGAGAGAAAGAGAGAGAAGGGGGAGGAGGATTGGGGGAGAAGCAGATGGTTGCCTTTCCTGTGTGCCTTGACCAGGAATCAAACCCAGGACTTCCCCACACAGGTCGACGCTATACCACTGGGCAAACCGGTGAGGGCATAAAGCACAATGCTAACCGAAGGTCTAGCTACAGGGAGGTAAGAGCACATGGTCCCACTTTTAGCTTCCTGACAGCATGATGCTTCGTGCTCTCCTTCCTCACATCTTGTTCACACCTGGATCTCTTTCCAGTCAGCCTGTCAACCTCATTGTCACCAAACCGCTCTTGTGTCAGCTCCCTGGAAGCCTTCCTAACCACCCTATTCAGTATGACCCAAGAAAGATGAGGGTGTGAGCCTTGTGGGTGCCCAGGGTATGGGGTACACATGTTCCAAGGAGAGGGAATGGTGAGAAAGTAACCCAAGGCTGGTTGGAGTAGCTTGAGGTGGGTGAGGGTGGGGAAGAGTAATTGGAGATGAGGTCAGAGAAAGAATTGGGGGTGAATGGAGATAAGATCCCAGGAGGATTTGGAAGTTGTAAGGACTTTGGCTTTAACTCTTGATAAGGTGGGAGTCAAAGATCCCCGGGCTTGGGCATCTAAGGCTGGAGTGCCCATTTACTGCAACAGCCTTTCACTAGGGCAGGTTGGGGGGAATATCGGAACTCATTCTGGGGCATGCAGTACCCATTAGACCAGGGGTCCCCAAACTTTTTACACAGGGGGCCAGTTCACTGTCCCTCAGACCGTTGGAGGGCCGGACTATAAAAAAAAAACTATGAACAAATCCCTATGGACACTGCACATATCTTATTTTAAAGTAAAAAACAAAACGGGAACAAATACAATATTTAAAATAAAGAACAAGTAAATTTAAATCAACAAACTGACCAGTATTTCAGTGGGAACTATGCTCCTCTCACTGACCACCAATGAAAGAGGTGCCCCTTCTGGAAGTGCTGCAAGGGCCGGATAAATGGCCTCAGGGGGCCGCATGTGGCCCGCGGGCCGTAGTTTGGGGACCCCTGCATTAGACATTTCGACAGAGACATTAAGTAGACAGCTGAATGAATTAGGGACCCAAAGAGTCCCTTAAGGCACTGCCTGAGCTGGGGAGAGGAAGAGGAAGGGTTTCCAGGGGGGTGGAGGAAAACCTAGTGGAGAAGAGGGTCTTGGAAGTCCAGGAAAGAACAGGTTTCAAAGAGAAGTGTGTTGACTCTATCAAATGCTGCTGATGGGTCAGGTAAGAGGACCAAAAACTGACCACTGGGTTGAGCAATGGCTCTTGGAGGTTATTGCTGCTGTGACACTGGAAGCAGACTGCTGATTAATACTACCTGTCAGGGCTTTTCTCTGCAAAATGGACGTGATGTGCTCAAGTGTGTACTCTCTGGCTTAGATTCAACCTTTTCCTACTTTAGCATCCCAGCAAACTGGTTTTTACCCACCTGTCCTCATAGATGTACAGTTTTAGAGCTGAGGGATATTCTAATCCAGCAGCTTGTCTGATGACCACAGTGAGCAAGGCTTGGACAGGTTGCCAATGCAAACAGGTTTGCACATGGTAGAACCAGGACAGCCCTGGGCTTGAGTGCCAGGCCTCTTGTTTGTCTACCACATCAGACGCGCTCTGCTTAAAGGTGCCAAAGCCAGAGAAGGTTAATTCTTGGCCCTCTATAAGCTTGTTGAGCATAAATGGAAAACTATGCTCCAGAATGTTTGGGAGGTCTTCAAAACTGGGTTGCAATCCCAGTTTTTCCACTCACTAGCTGTGTGATTTGAGCAGACTCATTCATCACAGTGAGCCTCAGTTTACTCATCTGCAAGCGGGAATAATAATGACACCCCACAAAGTTTGAGAAAACTGTCCCTTGCCTATAAAGTACTTTGCACTACATCAGTATATAAAGAGTGTTCCATACGTGGTGGTTCATATGATTATTAGAATATTATAGCTCTAGTTTCCAGGACATCGCTTTTGTTAAAACCATCTTTAAAAAGAATTTTAATTGATGCCATTGCCTGGGGTTTATTTACAAAACAGACAGAGTAATGTCATACCCACAAATCTGTTACGATTTTCCCTGAAGAAGTTACCAGATGTCCTCTCTTCTCCCCCTAGTTGCTGCTACTGGGGGCAAAGCTCCAAGAAAACCAAAAACAATGGACTACACTCAGTACAAATACATAATTCGTTTCCCCTTGATAGACACGGGGAAAACAGAACTTTCAGTTTCCAATTCCTTAGCTAGCTGTCACTCACGCAGGGAGGGAGGTAGCAGCTGGCTGTGTCAGGAATACCCGAGAGCATCTGGATCTGGAGGTTAGTGTTGATGGGCCTTCGACTCTCACTAGAATATCTTCATGGTTACTGTTGGTGATAATGCAGATTTTTTCAAGTGACTCTTCATCAACTTTTTAAAAAATATACATAGAAAATTAATTGGTAGTGTATATTTATAGATTTTCCTTCCTCTATTCAGCTTCTGGTTAAAAACATTATTGGCCAACTCAGACCTTTAGTAACAAGAGCAGAAAGCAAAAAGGAAAAATTTGAGTTATAGACTATTTTTCAGAATTGTTGCAGTTCTGTTTCTTGAAGCCCATACAGGGATTTGAACTCGCTGAGAAGTATTTTCGCCTGTATTATTAGAGCGTAACAGGAATATAATGTGGTGAATTGAAAAGATAAGTGTGTTTTCAATAGTTGGTAATGAATAGCGTTATTTACTTACATTGATGCAATAAATACTGGGATTCCAATTATGTGCCAGACACAGCTTGGAGTGGGCCAATAAATAATAATGCTAAGGTCTTTTAATAAGCTTTAATACTATGAAAATCACATAAAAACGTTAAAGCATTTCATGTTAATAAAAGTACAATGAAAAATAAGTTTCTTTTCCATCTCAGACTAGCAGATTTTGACTGTCCTTCCCGAGAATATCATTGCAAATTCACTTATGTATGTATCTTCATTTTTTTCTTGTTTTTTAATATAAATGGAATAGTTTAAAGTGTTGTTCCACAACTTGCTTTTTTTATTTGCCCATTATCCTTGTTACTATATTAGCGCCTACTGCTCTACCTCACTGGTTTTATTACATTTGCATAACTTTCCACTGTATGGATGCACCATAATTTAATTTTCCAGACCTCTAATTTATTTTTAAAAAAACACACTACTTCCTGAACTATAGAGTTCTCTTTTAATGAGAATTGTATAAAAACAATGTCTATGACTATGACCCTGGTGTTGGCACATAATAGATTCACAAGAAATATTAGTAGGATGGACGAATTTATCTTCTTTATTCATTTATTGTGCATATTGTTTTTCTTGATAATAAAAAAATGAAATTCAGAACTAAAAATGATCCCATATCCCAAATTAATGGAGTCTGTGCTCATGAGGTTTGTGCCCTATCATCTGCATCCCTGGCACCTAATTTGCACAGTGACACATTCAGTAAATGTCCCTGATAATGACAGCATGAGTAGTTAAGTTGTCCATTAGTGCTGAGAGGGAAATGGTCTCTCTCTACAGACCAGCAAACTCTGTGGCACATTTCATTCTGTCTGGCAGATAATTTAATTTTCACGAATGATAGAGGCCTTACACTCAGGTCAGGCTCTAGAGCAGGGGTCCCCAAACTACGGCCCGCGGGCCACATGCGGCCCCCTGAGGCCATTTATCCGGCCCCCGCCACACTTCCGGAAGGGACAACTCTTTCATTGGTGGTCAGTGAGAGGAGCATCCTGTGCTCCTGGAGTACTGTATGTGGTGGCGTGGCAAAGAGCGGCCTCGCTCATATACAGTACTACCGGTGACGTGGGACGCACACATCACGGCTCCAGAAGCATGTCATATCACTTGTTATGGCTAGCAGTGACAAATATGGAACCGGACATTGACCATCTCATTAGCCAAAAGCAGGTCCATAGTTCTCATTGAAATACTGGTCAGTTTGTTGATTTAAATTTACTTGTTCTTTTTTTTGTATTTTTCTGAAGCTGGAAACGGGGAGAGACAGTCAGACAGACTCCTGCATGCGCCCGACCGGGATCCACCCGGCACGCCCACCAGGGGCGACGCTCTGCCCACCAGGGGGCGATGCTCTGCCCCTCCGGGGCGTCGCTCTGCCACGACCAGAGCCACTCTAGCGCCTGGGGCAGAGGCCAAGGAGCCATCCCCAGCGCCCGGGCCATCTTTGCTCCAATGGATCCTTGGCTGTGGGAGGGGAAGAGAGAGACAGAGAGGAAGGGGGGGTGGAGAAGCAAATGGGCGCTTCTCCTATGTGCCCTGGCCGGGAATCGAACCCGGGTCCCCTGCACGCCAGGCCGACGCTCTACTGCTGAGCCAACTGGCCAGGGCTAAATTGACTTGTTCTTTATTTTAAATATTGTATTTGTTCCGTTTTGGTTTTTTTTTTACTTTAAAATAAGATATGTGTAGTGTGCATCGGGATTTGTTCATAGTTTTTTTTATAGTCCGGCCCTCCAATGGTCTGAGGGACAGTGAACTGGCCTCCTGTGTAAAAAGTTTGGGGACCCCTGCTCTAGAGGCATATAAACATTGGGCAGAATTATTCTCAGAGTTCTTCTAGCCTTAAGGGGTCTGACTTTGAAAACCCGGGAGTTGTGATTTGGGTGGAGGGATCTTCCATTCCCTGTGGCGGAGCCCCTCTGTGTTTTACCTCAGGCACATCTTAGTTTAGTAGACAAACGGTCTACTTCAAGGTCATCTGACAATATAGATGTTTTGGAAATTATTTCAGTTCTGAATTGGCTGCCAGTCAGTTATCACAGGTACTTGGAAGGTTCGCAGTGGGAGAGATTCCACTGCTGGCTGCCATAGAGGAAAATGCGCTGTACTGATGCAGGTCGTGCCCTGGGGAAGCTCTCCAGTCTCTTGGGGGACGTGGCACTACACCCAGACAGCACATAGTGAGGAATCTTCTGGTCATCAAGAGCAGGGCTTGCCTCTCATGCTTTGTGACCTTGGCAAGGTGGATGACATCTTTGCCTCAGTTTACTCATGTGACGAATAAGATAATCTTAGTACTTACCTCGTGAGAATTAAATGATGTGCCCTGGTAGATTGCTCAGTGGGTAGAGCGTCGGCTTGGCATATGGATGTCCTGGGTTTGATTGCCGGTCAGGGCACACAGGAGAAGTGACCATCTGCTTCTACCTCCCTTACCTCTCGCTTCTCTCTCTCTTCCCCTCCCACAGCCAGTGGCTCAATTGGTTCGAGCATGGCCCTGGGTAATGACAATAGCTCCATTGGAATGCATCATCCTCAGGTGCTAAAAATAGTTTGGTACTTGAGCATCAGCCCAAGGCTGGGGTTCCAGGTGGATCCTGGTTGGGGAACATGTGGGAGTCTGCCTCACTAGCTCCAGCTCCCCTCCTCTCACCTAAAAAAAAACAAAACAAAAAAAGAATTAAATGAGTTTATACATAGAAGGTACTTGAACAGTACCTGAGACATGAGTGCTAGGTAATCCTTAGCTGTTGTTCCCATAAGGTATAGAAGTACAGATGGAAAGGAGATAATAATAGCTACTGTTTTATAATACACCACTGGCCTTACAGATGCCCACCTCCAGGCTGAGTGCTTGACATTCGATATCTCATTTAATCCCTAGAATGCCCAATTAAGATATTTTAAAGATGAGAATACTGAGACTGAGAGAGGTTAGCTGTCTGCCTAGATCACATAGCCATAAGTGATTTGAATCTGCATCTGATTCAAAACCTATGCTCTTTCCTCTAAACAGTATTTCTAGGAAAAGGTAGAAGAAAGGAATGTTCATTTTGTGGATAAAGAACAAGGCTTAGAGCACTTAAGCAACTTGCCCAAGATCACATGGAAACTGAGGTTTTCTTACATCAGATCCCACAGAGTTTCTAGACATTTGGGGGGCTGACTATGAAGAGGGACAAAGTGTGGCTCTCCCAGCAGAGAGAGCTGGGACCAGGGCATTGAAATAGGCTGATATGGGGAAAATGTAAAAGAAAAAATTTTTTTATGAAGCTGTCAAAAATGAAATGAGATAGATGTGTTCTTGTTCTGAGTGTGGAGGAGTCTGGAAGTAGGCAGTCCAGAGTTGGTTGTGGTGGCTCCATGAAGGCAGCAGGGACAGGGACACAGGGCACTGGCCTATTTGCTGTACTTCTGCTATGAATCTACACCAAGGCTCTGGCTTTGCGATTCTGAAGGTCTTTTGCATCCAGCAATTTTATTAAATTTATAGGAGCTGTTGTTATGCCTCTGGGGAAGCAGACTATGGGAGATTTGCTTTTTACTTATTAGTCTTCTGTCTGCCAGTGTTCTCTTGATTTACTTTTCTTGTATGTCCTGCCATTTTATGAATTCAGTGTTATACATCTTTTTAATCTGTTTAGTACCTATTGATCTTTTTGTGTGCATACTGAAAATGGCCCCAGGGCATTCAAATACTGGTGAAGAATAATTACCGCACTGGCTGGTGAAAACACAAGTGACAACGCACAAACCTTTGCTTAGGACAGGGACACTGAATGAAGTCTAGATTTGCTTCATTATTCTAGGAAGAAATTACTTATTAGACTATTTCCTGTTGAGGTTAATTATTTTTCTATTTTTATACCTTTATTTGCTTATTCTTAGGGGAAAAAGTCATATAGTTTAAGTGAAGTCATTTCCTCAACAGTTCAGAGCACTATAGATGCAGTTTCTGCCTCCATGTGGTTTACCAAAACAGCAAGAAATATAATTGAATTTAATAAATGGTATAACGGAATAATTACAGGTGCTATAGGTAGACATGGGGAAGTACATAATTCAGTATTCAGGGGTAAAGGATGCTTTTCTGAGGAAGTAATATTCAGGGTATTGATGTAAGAAACAGACAAACCTGCCTTGGCCTGTGGCACAGTAGATAGAACTGTGTCCCAGAGCACTGAGGTCTCTCGTTTGATACCGTGGACACTGGCCCGACCCCCAGGTTGCTGGTTTGAGGCCCAGTCAGGGCCTATATGAGTAGCAGTCAATGGCACAACTAAGTGGAACAATGAGTTGATGCCTCTCTCTCTCTCCTTCCCTCCCACAAATAAATAAAGAAAAAGTCAAACCTGTAGAGAATTCATATGAGTATATTTGAGCCAAACTGATGACAGTTACCAGGAAGCAAAATCTCAATGGATTGAGAAAATGCTCTGGAGAATGACAGTTTTACAGCTTATTTTATACATCAGAATCAAAGGCGGAGACATACAAAGGGTGACATGAAATTCATTGGTTATAGATTAGGGAGGCGGGAGAAAGTAAAGCCGGCGGGGAGAGAGGGGGTGTCTCTGGATTGGATAAGAAGTAAAATGGAGAGACATACACTTCTGTTACTTAGTGGGTACAGGATAGTTACCATTTACAGCAGGTAGAGATAGTATTCTGGGAACAAGACAGCCGTGAGGGGTTCTGTTGTCTCCTGCGCAGGTGCTGGCGTTGTGCCCTGAGGGGTGTGGAGAAGGAGATTCCTCTGTCATTCAGACATGTTATCTTAGATGCAAAGAAATGAACAGTACACAGGCTCATTTAAGGTAAAGCTTGACCTTTGTTGACAAAGCTACAGGCATAGGATGTGACTACCCGCCATGACTCTTTTTGTTAGGAAGTTTTCATTTCAGACCATCCTGTGTGCTTATTTCTGTCAGCCCCTGAGTTCCTGAGGCTGCTGTGGAGGTCTCCCCTGAGCTTTACAGGCTTAATATGTTGCCCCCTTTTTGTCCACATGGGTGAGCCCTGAAAGTAATAAGAATTAGCCTCAAGAATATTTTTCTTCTGGGAAGAGGAAGAAATACATAAAAACTGAGGGACGAAGACAATGCCAGTGCGTTTGAGAGATTTTGGCGCATTCTTCTTAGTTGAGAGACCAGAGGTCGTGGTGCCGACTGGATAGTTGTGACTCACAAAAATCTCGTAACTTTCTTGTATATATAATGGATCTTTAGGGCACTGAGATGCCATTATAGAATTAAAACTAGGAAATGACATCTGAGATTGGAGTTGCAGACCAGTCAAGACAGTGGGAGATGGAGAGTGTTTCAGCATATGCAAATGCCCTGGGGTGGAAAGTGTTGAGCACAAATGAGGAACCTAAAAGGTGGCCAGCTTGGTTATAGTGCAGGGAACAATGCACTTTGCATCTTGTAGTTGTGTTAATGATACTTTACTTTAGCTGAAGAAAACCATTACTGGAGCTTATATATAGCTGATGGACTGGGGGCAGGAGTGGCAACAATCGAAGACAGAAACCACTGGAAGTGTTGTAATGGTCGAGGGAAGAGAGAGGTGATAACAGCTTGAACTAAGATGGACGAGTAGAAAACACAGAGAGAAGTGGCCCAGTTTGTGTAAAATTTCAAGATCTTGCTACAAGGCAAGGGTGAGGGAATAAAAGGGGATCCAGGTGCTTATGCCCAGGCTGGTGTTTGGCATAAATGTCAGAGATCCTAACTCATGTGGTTATCCGCAGAGTAGGCTGGTCTGGGAGGCTAGTAGGGGACGGCCACAGGATGGTGCTGCGTGGTTGCCCAAATGCTCACAAAGTAATCCACTGAACATTCCCACCCCAGGGAACTCCTGACTTTTGTTGAATGGGAAGGAAACCCGAGGTTTATAGTGTAATCATACAGCCTGCTTGTCCTGTTGAAGAGTCCCAGGCGAGGTGCACATTTCATACGTGTGCTTAAAGAAAGGAGCGAGGCTGAGGGTCTCAAGGAACCTGCTGCAGAAAAAGATTGCAGGTCCCTGAGTCAGAGAATAGTCACCCCTCTTGGAGGGATAATTGCTCCGATGAATGGGACATTTACTCTGCCGCTGTCAGCTCCAGACAGGAGGTGCTCTGGGAGGAGGAATAGTGCTCTAATTTAATTATGAATTCCAGGAGGCACTGCTGAGCCTCTCCCACATGCTGTGCTGGGTGGGAGAATGCTGCTGGGATGCCTCCCAGGCCTTTCACGGGTCCTGCAGAGAAGGGGTGAGCGACTGTGTGCATCCTGCAAGCGAGGTGCACTTGCACCCAGAAAGAGTGAACGCCAGAAATTCGGGCTCCAACTCTGGTCAGTCCCCTGAGTCACTCGTGTCTGAACTTAATAGATTACAGTTGTATATGGGAAAGTTAGAACTAGAATGATCATATGTCCAAGTGTGCTCCTAGTTTATACCTACTTTCCTGGTGCAGTTGTTAATAGCGCCCTCTTTTGACTCTCAGAAGTGTCCTGATTTGTACAGTAAATTACACGGCCACTTAGAGTGTTTGCGACTCTGCCTCTTACAGGTATTGCGACCTCAGACAAGTGGGCTCTCTGGGATTAAATGAGGCAGTAGGTAGGAGGCCTCGAGCCCTGTCCTAGTTCAGAAGAAGGTCTTGGGTGGTAAAGCCTTTAAAATTGTATCTTGGCCGTCACGTCATTGTCATTGTAGCTGAAATTTTCTTCAAACAGTAAACTGAATGTTGGAGACAGCAGAGGCTGGAAGCTGTGTGTTTCCTCTGTCTTGCCTCTTAAAGAATTTGCTTTTCTTCTTTCCAGAATAAAAGACATAATTAATTGTTTGGGCTTTTCTTCGGGATTATGCTCTAAATACAGAAGCTAACAGCATTTGAATTGTGAACTGACCATCAGTTAAGCAGGATTAGATTTAAATACCTCGGCTGTCACTTTAGGGGAGTGATTAGGAAACGCTGAGATAATCATCAGTATTTATGGGGAGATTATGCAATCTGGTTTATGCCTGTTGTCCTGGTATAATTATTAATAGCATTCCCTTTCACTCTCAAACTTGTCTCAGTTTGGACAATAAATTATACGGTTACCCTAAATATTTAGGATGTGTGTAAGCCTATTTTGAGGTTAGAGTCTTAGACTAGAAACGAGGCAAATATTCATAAACAGGAGGATGACTAGGTAAATTGTGGCATGTTCCTACGATGAAGTACTATTATGCAGCAGTAAAAATGAATGAAGTGTAACTATTTGTGTAAACATGGGTAAAAGTTTAAAAAAAAAAGAATACTGAATGAGAAAGCAAGTTGCAGAATATCTATTCCATAATTTCCTTTACAGGAAGTTTAATGAAGCAAAATTAAATGATTCATTGCTTAGAATACCTATATATGGGTCCTGGCCGGTCGGCCTGGCGTGTGGGGGCCCCGGGTTTGATTCCCGGCGAGGGCACATAGGAGAAGCGCCCATTTGCTTCTCCACCCCCCCCCCTCCTTCCTCTCTGTCTCTCTCTTCCCCTCCTGCAGCCAAGGCTCCATTGGAGCAAAGATGGCCCGGGCGCTGGGGATGGCTCCTTGGCCTCTGCCCCAGGCGCTAGAGTGGCTCTGGTTGCGGCAGAGCGACGCCCCGGAGGGGCAGAGCATCGCCCCCTGGTGGGCAGAGCATCACCCCTGGTGGGCGTACCGGGTGGATCCCGGTTGGGCGCATGCAGGAGTCTGTCTGACTGTCTCTCCCCATTTCCAGCTTCAGAAAAATATAAAAAAAAAAGAGAAAAAGAAGAAGAAAAAAAAGAATACCTATATATGTAGTGAAACTATAAAGAAAAAGAAAGGAATGATTAACTCAAAAACCAGATTGATGTTTGCCTGCTCTGGCTGGGGGCTAGGGAAGGGCCAAGAATCACAGGAGGACACGAGGACTTCAAAAATACTGACTTGACTCGCTGAAATTCTGGGATGGGTGTGTGCGTATTTCATTATTGTTCTTTTATTTGAAATGTGTGTACATGTTACATACATTCTTTTTGTTCCTTTATTTGAAATGTGCATACCTGTTACATTCTTTTTGTTCCTTATTTCACACATACAAAGAAACAAACACACAAGAAAACAATAAATATACAATACACAAGAATACAATAAAAATAAAGCAAGATGTTGCGTGATACCAAATTTTATCCTTTTTGTCTGTATTGTTTTAAGATGATTGTTCATTGTTGAATGTGTTTAAGGAGAAGGTAGCCAGCCAGGCTTTCAAGATTTGAGCTGTGAGGCTTGAGGCAATTTGCTAGTATCTTTCAACCCCTGTTGTTGCTGGGCAGGCGTTTGGTGTTGTTTTTCTCCTGCCAGGATTGCTGCTACCCCCTACGGATGCACTGATGCTCACTGAACAGGCGTTTTGTTAATCCCTTAATGTATAGCATGTCTTTTAATTCTTGAAAAAATTCTGTGGAAAAAAAAATGCTGTGAGATAGAGCCCATTGTCATCTCCGTTGTCACTGTTGAGCTGAGTGCTGCTCCGGGAGCTGACCTTCACTGAGACCTCCCCTGTCTCACCAGGGACAGAGGAGCAGGCTAATGCCTGACATTTTCAGTTTTATAAAAGGCTTTTGCCCCTTCCTGTTTTTGAAGGTGACATTTTTGTCCAGCTCTGTTTGCCCCAGGTCTGGTTGCCCTCAGGTCCCTGTGGCTCTGTTAACAGGACACTGCTCCCTGGTGACCCGGAGAGAGCGAGTTTCCAGCTCCTGGTACCGGGTAAGCGGGGCGTGACTGTTCCATGCAGTTGCTCCTGAGCTGACCATTGATCAGTTTGGACTTAATAAGTGGGTCGGTAGAGGCTGACCTGAACACTCCTGGGTGAATATTTTCTCAGTTGAATTCCAAGACTTAGTAGGGTTATCTTAAGAAATATGTATGTAAACAAAAGAAAAAGGTGGGGTAGGGCCGGGGATTTTAGATGGGAGTTGTTGGATCCCAGCAGGAGGGACTATTGTGGTCAGAGAGGGGCCAGCAGTGGAATGGAAGACATCCTGACCCCAGTTTGGAAGCCCTGCTTTGCCTCATACTAGCTGTGACCTTTGGCAGGTTGCGTCACCAGGTTAGGTCTCCTCATCTGTAGATTAGAGATGACATTACTAAGTTGGACTGCTTGTTGTTTGCCCCAAAGCCATGGCCCTTTCCTTCCTTGTTGACAAAGCCATCAGAGCTCACCTAACTCAGCAGAGATGGACCTTTTCCCTGGCCTTTGAGGGGGAGTCAGCTCAGAGAGGATTTTCCTCCTGGGTGCAGGGAAATGGAAGAGAAGAACCCCCGCCTGGGTTACTTCTTGCTCCTGCGTTGAATGCAGCCGTGCTGGGTGCAATGCTCTGGGACCACAGCAGCCATTTCATGGCTGTGAGGGGACAGACCCCAGGAATCAGAGAGACGCCAACCCCTTGTCCTTCTGTCATTGGAACCCCTAAGCATTCATGGAACTGTCTATATCCAGATTTCTTGTTATGCAAGGAATCTAGACCTGTATTTGTATAAGCTACTGTTAGCCATGTTTTCTGTTGCTTGCAGTTAAAAAAATTATCTTAAAGTATTTCTTTTTTGTTGAGTTCTTGTGAGAATTAGAATATATATGTTTTTAAACATGACTGGAACAGAGTGAATGCACAATAGTAGTTGCTATCATCCTTCCCACCTCTGTCAGCGTCACCCAGGGCATCTCCATGGTCTGGCTGGAGTCCAGGCAGAAGAGAAGACGTGGGGGGAGTTTGTCTCCTCCCTTCCTTGGGACACACTGCCTTTTGTAAGAAGTTGTGAAAAGCATGGTGGGCTGTTGCTGTCAGGGAAGGGATGGGAAGGTAAAAGAGTAACAGGAGAAAGAAACGGAAAGAATAGAAGGAAACCGTGTGAGCAGAATGGGCTCATAGTTTGATTTTATTACTTTCACATTTTATGTACCTGAAATGAAATTTAGTCATCCTGGGTCCCTAATCAAACTAAGTTTTTTGTTTGTTTTTATTATTTATTTTAGAGAGAGAGTAAGGGGGTGGGGGAATGGAGAAAGATCAGTTTGTTGTTCCACTTATTTATTCACTCATTGGTTGATACTTTTTTTTTTTTTTTTTTTTTATCTTTCTTGAAGCTGGAAACGGGGAAAGACAGACAGACTCCCGCATGCGCCCGACCGGGATTCACCCGGCTCGCCCACCAGGGGCGACGCTCTGCCCACCAGGGGGCGATGCTCTGCCCCTCTGGGGCATCGCTCTGCCGCGACCAGAGCCACTCTAGCGCCTGGGGCAGAGGCCAAGGAGCCATCCCCAGCGCCCGGGCCATCTTTGCTCCAATGGAGCCTTGGCTGCGGGAGGGGAAGAGAGAGACAGAGAGGAAGGGGGGCAGGGGTGGAGAAGCAAATGGGCGCCTCTCCTATGTGCCCTGGCCAGGAATCGAACCCGGGTTCCCCCGCATGCCAGGCCGACGCTCTACCGCTGAGCCAACCGGCCAGGTCCTGGTTGATTCTTGTGTGTGTTCTGACCAGGGATCGAACCCAGAACCTTTGGCATATGGGGACGATGCTTGAGCTTCCCGGCCAGGGCCTCAAACTAAGTTATGTTTTTTAATAAATGAAAATTATTAATTTTTATAGGTTTGCTAGCATTTATGGCTTAAAAGCACTGTTAATGATTACACCTTTAACATTTTTAATGGCTGATCTTTAAACAGGTGCAAGGGGAATAGTACTTTTTTATACAACAAACATTGCTGGTAGAGGACTGTTATAATGAGACAGCCCTTTTTTTCAGCTCAATTACTTTCCAACCCAGCGCTGTCATTAACAGCACTGTATTTAGTGTGCTGGGAGTTGGAGAAATGAGTGCATTAACATCAAAGCGTGAAAGGCTAGTGCTTTGCATAATCATTGCTGGAATGTTCCTCAGATTTTGCATCTGTCACTCTCGCCCTCCAGTGCCCTAGTTTGGGATTCTGCCCAAGCAAAATTCTAATTGCTGGTTTTACTCCTTTTCAAACCCTGGTGTGGATTGTCTAGTCATCCACAGTTGCTTTTTCTTCACGGTGCATTTAGGCTCTGGGCAGAGTCCCTGTGAGGATTCCAAACTTGAAAAAATAAGAGAAAGCCTGCTGATACCACTGACAGTCTCTCAACTTGCTTGATGCTGCTGACAAAGTGGGACTTTAAAGTGTCCTTGGGGGAAAGGGGTAAAAGTCCCAGCTGTTCTTACTCAATTAAAGTAAAATGGGATAAAGGGGTTCCTAGCTTGGGAAGAGAGAGTCCTCCATCTTCTGCAGAGCTGCGTGTCCAGGAGAGCGGGGGAGTTGGCCCGGGAGAACGGGAGGAGTTGGGCGAGGCGGTGAGTGAGGCTGCAGTGTTGGGTTGGTGGGCCGGACCTGGACGAAGGAGCAGCAGAACCAGGGGTGCTGTTAAATATACTTACCAACTGGTGCAAAACAGGTTCTTCCCTCAGAACTGCTGGCAGACAGGGCAGATGCCTTCCCTAGTCCCTGGCACATAGTAGGTGCTTGATGAATATTTACTGAAAGAACTGAAAAATGAATGTGCCACCAAACAATGTATCAGAAATCTCCCCCACGGACTAAAAGAAAAATGAATTTTTATGAGAACATTTTGTGTTTTGCTGGGTTTGAGATTGTATCTTATATGATTCTCAAAGCATGCACTAATGGCATGTATAGAAAAGGAAAAGCAGCATGCCCTCGTGGGGAGAAGAGAATAATTTTTCCTTTAAATAAAAGCAGAGAAAGCTATTGACTCTCCTGCTATTTTTTTCCCTTTGTACTCTATCTTGTAAAATAATTTATGCAGAATAAAAATTGAGATAGTCTTTACAAAGGCAGCTGGTTCAGTGTTTTGAAGGGGCATACATTAGATGGTTTGAGATAGCTGTGATGGAGAATTACAATAGAAAATACTTTTATGAGAAAACCTGAATAGAAAATGATAGCAATCACTTTCTAACCATAGGCTCCATATCAGGATGAAGCGTGGCGTTGGCATTTGAAGTCACATTTTCTCCTTGAGGAGATCACGAAGGTGTCAGTAGGCGTGGCAGCATTGGCAGTTCTGGCCTATAATGAATAAAATTTTTACTGTGGTCTTTGAGTACCAAACTCACCCCAGGTCATAGAGCTTTGAGCAGTTGACAGTTCTGATGAACTCACTTAGAAGGAGCTAAAACTAGGTGCTGTTTTGTTTTCGTTTTTTTGTATTTTTCTAAAATTGGAAACGAGGAGGCAGTCAGACTCCTGCATGCACCCGACTGGGATCCACCCGGCATGCCCACCAGGGGGCGATGCACTGCCCATCTGGGGCGTTGCTCTGTTGCATCCAGAGCTGTTCTAGCGCCTGAGGCTAAGGCCATGGAGCCATCCTCAGTGCCCGGGCCAACTTTGCTCCAATGGAGCCTTGGCTGCGGGAGGGGAAGAGAGAGACAGAGAGGAAGGAGAGGGGGAGGGGTGGAGAAGCAGATGGGTGCTTCTCCTGTGTGCCCTGGCCGGGAATCGAATCTGGGACTCCTGCACGCAGGCTGACACTCTACCACTGAGCCAACTGGCCAGGGCTAGGTGCTGTTTTTGATAGAATATAAAATACTCCAAATTCCAGGGAATTTGTTTATTTGATATACTCTGTTTCTTCCTATAAAGAATTTGAGGTGACTCTCAACAGATATATAATAATGAAGCTGGTAGAGTGGATCTAGAAATTGAAAATCAAAACCAAGTAAAAGAAGAGAAGGCTAAAGAACTATTTATATGTGTTAAAATAGGCCTGTTAATTGATTTTACACGGAGCTTCCTGGCAGCCATCACAAAAAGGAAACATGATAAGGTACATAACTCACATTTTTGGAAAGGAGAGAGCATATAAGTTTCTCAAAGGGGCTAACATTTTCTAAGCGATTGAAGTTTTAATTATTTTTATTATTATTCTAGCGCTGATGATTCAATTTTGATTATTCAGTTTGCTTATTTTTCCCCCTGCTTAATAACTGTTAGAGTTACTTCTCTGCTTCATAGTCTCCACTTTGTCAGTGATGTACTCATTATTAGTGCCTTCAAAGAACACAGAGAAAAGAAAGGAGGTAAATTCAGGGTAGTCACTTTTTAATCTTTTTTTTCTAGAAAATTAACAGGGTGGCATTGATCCTCAAGAGTACATAGGTTTCAGGTAAACATTTCTATAGCATTTGAACAGTTGATTATGTTATATACCCATCACCCAAAGTCAAATCATTTTCCGTCGTCTTATATTTGTCCCTCTTTATGCCCTTCCCCCTCTCCTTCCCCCTCCTTCACTGCAAATCAAAACTACAATGAGATACTACCTCATACCTGTTAGAGTGGCTGTTATTAACAAGACAGGTAATAACACACGTTGGAGAAGCTGTGAGGTAGTCACTTTTGTGGCTGATTACAGTTCTGGTTAAAGTCATACCTGATGTGTCATTTTAGTTTAGCTTATGCTCCCTATTCATTAAAAATTGTTTTTGTTCTCCAGGCCACAGAACAGAAAACTACCTACATTTTTAAAATCCCTGTGAGTTTCGATAAAGCCCATCTAGCTTTGATGAGGCTGTGGATCAGAGCCCCTAATCAGTCTGTCAATTTTTAAAAGTTAAATTTATGTCCTCATTTGTATACTGTAGTGGAATAACCCATTGCATGGCCTTGGATGGGAACACAGCCAACAAGAAAAGAATGTTTTGCCAAGAGAATTGTTTTGTGACTTGAAGGTGGGTCACTGAAACAGGTCTATGTGACTGAAGGCAGTTACTGGGCTTTTCTCAGTAAAACATTCTCATAAGATTTCTGTACTTTCCAAGGTTATCCCTTGAGATAAGGAGAGGAATGTTATGGGATCCATAGAAGCAATAGCAATTAATGCCTTCTGATGTTATGTTGTTACTAAGCTATCTTGCAGGTGCACTCCATGTATCTGTAAGTAAAAGTTACACTTGATATTATGCCAATTTCTCAGTAAACAAGCTTTTTGAAGTCTTGTGAATAAAATTAGGACACAGTGTGAACTCGGGGCCATTTGCCTGAGCGAGCGGTGGTCCTTTGCTAGTCCTTGATGATTTCGTCTGCTGATCTCTCTCTCTCTGCGCCCCCGACTCACAACAACAGTATACATTTAATGTGCATCTTATCATAATCAATAAAAATCTCTATTCACTTTATAAGATGCAGTTTTTGTACATGGTTTTCATTTTTGATAGCTATATAAAACACAGCATTTTGTATAGTAATTCAATTCTGCGTAGTTCGGTATCTATTGACTTTTCTCATGGAATATTCTTCAACAAACATACTTGTTTCACTGTTGAAGAAAATGTAGGAGATGGGTTTACTGGACCAAAGAATATATACATCTTTATTTACCATTGTATTAGTTCCTAAAAGTATCAGTTAACTTTCTTTCATATTCTTGTCCACACAGGAGATGAAAAGAGCTGTTGATAAACTGGTTATCTCTACAGTTTTATCTCCTTGTGGCTCGCTTGTGTGTACTGATTCTTGCTCCCAATTAGCACTTAGTGATGTGCTTATTTCTTATATTTTGAGTTTCTAGCGTATTGAATATTGTGGCAGAGACATTTATTCTCTTTTTCTCAGAACCCACAGGCTTCAGTTGAATACACAGCCATCTAGAATAAAGAACATTTCCCAGCCTCCTTTGCAACCAGAGGAGGCCAGGTGACTAGTTCTTGATGGTAGAATGTAAGTAGAAGGGTTGTTTGGTAGCTTCCAGGGTCCTTTGGGAAAAAAACTGGTGTGTGCCCTTTGCCCTTTGTTGTTTACTTCTCCCTCCCTCCTGCATGCTGTGATGACCAGAGCTCTAACCACCATGTGGGGTCACGAGAACAAGGACCATGCTCAGAGGATGTAGGAACAGTGATGGAGGAGGCTTTTGGTTCTGTGCAGACTTTATTGGCCAGAGCTACCATCTGTGGCCATGTACTGACTGCATCTGGACTTTGACATACAAGAGAAGTACATTTTTATTCTGTTTAAATCATTATTTTGAGTCTCCGTTACAGATGAATCTAGCCCTAACTGATAATATATGTGTTTGTATAGAAGAAGCTACATCAATAATTTAAATGTCTCAGATGTGATCACTTGTTGGACATGAATACTTCATGGTTAGGCTGAAAGATGAGGCTCAAGTAAAAGCAAATTGCAAAGATAAAAAGCTTTTCTCAATTCTTTTCTTACTATACTCCTTTCTGTTAAAAGAAAGTCATCTTGACAAGTAATAGCTCTATTTATTGAGCTCCTTTTATGTGCTTATCTCGTTTCATACTCTGTGAGGAGGTACAGTTGCTATCCCCACTTTACAGGTAAGAAAATTGAGGCTGCACAGGATTAATGAACTTGCAGGCTCACTTATCTAACGAGGGATGGAGCAGGACTCGATCCTGGATCCTCCCGAGCCCGGAGCCCAATGTTGTACCTGTGTGGGGAAGCCATCCCCTTGCACATGCTGTTCTTCCTCCCGGGAACACTGGCCTCCCCGTACCTTCTTTGCCTAGTTACTTCTGTACACCCTAAGTCTCCCCTCAGCCAGCAAGCCTTCTTTGATTACCCCTGTTGTTTCCATAGCACCTTATACATCTTCTATCACAGCATTTATTGAACATATTTATTTTCTCCTATGAGAGACACTGGGGTCCTGGGGAGGGTTAAGATGGTTGGGTCTTATCTTTTATTTTATCCCCAGAACCTAGCATGGAGCCTGGCATACAGAGGCTTAATAAATATTTGTTGAGTTATTGAATGAACTCCGTGTGTGAGTGTCCAAAGGCTGTTTTTAAAAGCTCTCTTTGGCATAGATGATTCTAATTGAGGCCTGCTCCAGAACTTTTTCTTATCTTGGTCTAATCTCGCATCAGAATAAAGTGTGTCTGTGATTTTCAGAGATTTGATTTGGTAGATCACTTTAGACTTTCGTCATACGGGGCATTTCCTCCTAGTTCTCCGCAGGCAGCTCTGCTGGTAATGCGCACGCAGCGTGACTGTACCTGCGTGCCTGTCACCGGCAGTGATCTTTCCTGTGTAGTAAGGAAAGACGAGAGAGCTGTAAACAGGCAGGTGCCTGAATTTCTTCAGAAGAATGACTCTCTGGATCCCAGATTGCATAAGCATGCTCTTGTATATCTAATGAATGAAGAAGAGATGTTGGCTTTTGCTAGAGTTGAAAGATGTGCTTTTGTGCGTCAGAGGAGGAGGGAAGCAAAGCTTCCCCAGGTACAGTTAGACTCTGAGCGCCGCGTGATTTAAACAACCTTTCTGGAATTCTCATTTATGGGATTGAAAATATATTCCTAATCGGAAAATTCCTCTAAGGCAGAAGATGCCTATTTTAGGCATCTTTGAATCCCCAGAATTCAGCATGGTACCTCACGTAGCGTAGATCCTCCTCAAATATAGGAATCAGCAAAAGGAATTTATTTTCACATTTGCTGTCTCATTTAATTCAGAAGTCTGCTTGCTGTTGGATTGTTCAAAGCTTCCACATTTTGTGTTTTTGGCCCATCTTACCTTTCGGCATAGAACTTGGCAGAAAAGGGCAAGATGATAAAACTGGAACCCAAGGGCAGAGAACTAACTACTGCCCTCATCTTTTTATTTATTTACTTTTACTATTTTAAAGTCAATACTTAAAACAGTATTTTAAAATAGAAACTATTTTAAGTGTGCAGTTCTGTGCCTTTACGTACATTGACACTGTTGTGCAACCATCACCGCTACCCATCTCCAGAATCCTGCATCTTCCCAACTGAAACTCTGTCCCCCTTAAACAGTAACTCCTCATCCTCCGGTCCCAGCTCCTGGAAATCACTGTTGTTTTTTCTGTCTCTATGAATTTGACACTCTAGATCCGTGATGGCGAACCTTTTTATAAAAACCACCCACTTTTGCAGTGCTGGTCAACCTGGTCCCTCCTGCCCACTAGTGGGCATTCCAGTTTTCTTGGTGGGCCAATCGTGGCGCTGTTTGGTTGCTCCGCTACTACCCACCATGAAAGCTGGAACGCCCACTAGTGGGCAGGAGGGACCAGGTTGACCAGCACTGCAAAAGTGGGTGGTTTATATAAAAAGTTTTGCCATCATGGCTCTAGATACCTCATGTAAGTGGAATCATACAGTATTTGTCTTTTTGTGACAAATAATGCATGAACACAAGTGTACAAATATGCCTCATCTGGATGAGAAAACATATATACATTACACACAGACACAGACGACCATGTGGTGCTAGCCAGAAGAAGGAGGTGGGACCAAGTGGAGGTGAGCAAAGAGGGGTAATGGAGACACAAAGAGACTTTGCTTGGGGCGGAGGGCACACAATGCATTGTGCAGACAGTGTTTTGTTGAGTTGTACACTTGAAACCTGTATAGTTTAGTGAACCTCTTGTCATCCCAAGAAATTCAATTAATAAAATATTCCCTCATCTAAATTTAACCTCCCCTATAGTTTACGTAATGAAGAATTTAAAAATCTTTTAGCATCATCAAAATTAATAACTGTGCTTCAAAAGACACGCTCAAGACAGTGAAGACAACTCATACAACAGGAGGAAGTATTTGCCATTCCTCTAAGTGTCTTGTATTCAGAATATATAAAGAACTCTTACGACTCAACAATAGCAACATCAACAAAACCCAAATAAGCCAATTAAAAGTGGGCAAAAGAACTTGAATGGAAATTTCTCCAAAGAAGATATACAATGGTTAATAAGTACATTTTAAAAATGCTTAACATTATTAGTCATCATGAGCATGCAAATAAAAACCACATGATATAACACTTTACACTAAGATAACTAATAAAAAATTCAGTAATAGGTATTGGCAAGACTGTGGATAAAATGGAACTCTCATGTGCTACTGGTGGGAATACAAAATGGTACAGCCACTTTGGAATATAATTTGTCACTTCCTCAGAATGCTAAACATAAAGTTATTATGTGACCTAGCAATTCCACTTCTAGGTAAATATGCGAGAGAAATGAAATATATTCACATAAAACTTTACCTAAATGTTCTTAGCAACATTCATAATAGCTAAAAGGTAGAAATAACTCAAATGTCTTTGAACTGATAAATGGGTAAACAAAAGGTGATTTATTCAAATAATGCAGTGATTTTCAGTCTTTTTCACATAAACTAATTACTAAATTTTTATGGCACACCAAAAAATATATTTTTTCCAGATCTAACAAAAAAATAGGTATCATTTTGATTCATTCACACCAGACAGCTACTGTTGTGTTGGCTGTTTTCATATTTTTATTTGACAATTTAAGGGAAAAGGGGTTAGTGCCCCTGACTATATAGTCAGTTAGTGCATGTTTTAAACATTATTTTGGCACACCAATGGAAAATTGCTGACATTGTGGAATATTATTTAGCAATAAAAAGAATAGATTATTGATAAATTCTATGACATGGATAAACCTCAAAAACATTATGCTAAGTGAAAAAAGCCAGTCACAAAAAAACCCCCACCAACATACATTGTATAACTCCATTTACATCAAATGTCCAGAATAGGCAAATCTCTAGAGACCGAAAGTAGATTAATAGTTTCCTACGGTGGAGGTAGGGGCAGGTAGCAGAGGAGAATAGCGAGTGATAACTAATGTGTACAGGATTTTGTTTTGGGATGATGACAGTGTTCTAAAATTAGATTATGGTGACAGTTGCAACATACTAACTATACAAAAACCCACTTAGAAAAGGAGGGGGGCCCTGGCTGGTTGGCCCAGTGGTCGAGCCTTGGCCTGGCATGTGGAAGTCCTGGGTTCAATTCCTGGTCAGGGCACACAGGAGAAGCTACCATCTGCCTCTCCATCTCTTCATCCCTCCCT
Source organism: Saccopteryx leptura (assembly GCF_036850995.1). Taxonomy (NCBI): domain Eukaryota; kingdom Metazoa; phylum Chordata; class Mammalia; order Chiroptera; family Emballonuridae; genus Saccopteryx; species Saccopteryx leptura. The sequence continues at coordinate 116,637,328 of NC_089504.1, forward strand.
CTCCCCCTTCTCTCTCTTTCTGTCTTCTCTTCCCACAGGCATGGTTCGAATGGTTTGAGCAATTTGGCCTGGGTGCTGAGGATGTCTCCATGGCCTCACTTCAGGCACTGCTTGGTTGCCGAGCAACAGAGCTGCGGCCCCAGATGGGCATCACCCTGTAGGGGGCTTGCCGGGTAGATCCTGGTTGGAGTGCATGCGGAAGTCTGTCTCTGCCTCCCTGCCTCCCGCCTCTCACTTAATAAACAGAAAAGAAAACCCACTGACTTGTTTTAAACTGGTGAACTTTATGGCCTGTAAGTAAGATCTCAGTAAAGCTGACTTTAAAAAATGTTAGCTGCAGTAGCACAGAATTCCACAAGAGGAGGGTGTCTTAGCATGAAAGCAGCCATTTTATTTATTTTTAAATCTTCCATGAAATAAAATGCTATACCCTTTTTTGGAGAAGAAATTAGGGAATTTGTCATTGGAAATATAAAGAAAAAGAAAATTAAAATATTTTTTGAAGGTTGTGAGAAATGAAGTAAACCAAATTTTGGCAATATTTATTAATTTCCTAAAAACGTAGCATTTATTTTTTCTTAACAAATGAAGCCAGAGTTAATGAAATTAAGCATTGCGTCACAGGACTTTCACAAACCTTAAGGACGTTTGTGGCCTGTCTTTCCCTTAGCACGGAAGTCTTTCCGTCGCTGACTTGTGGGCTGGGTGCCACTGTGTCTAGACTTCCCACCCAGTGTGCTCTCATTTCTGCACATTCTCTTCCCCCTCAGTTGGTGTCTGGCCCCTGCCCCTCAACTGGCTTTTAATAAAATAATAGTCCCTCTTTGCTCTGCCTATGAAGTCAGTTTTAGGCTTACTGGTAGAAATGGTAAAGGCTAATGGAGAGATTTATCTGTTACTCTTTTGAAAAGGTTTTACCTATTAAGTCGATACAAGTTGGCGGTTTTCTGTAGACTTTATTTATCCCCACCATTCCTGGCTTGGGTAACCGTATGGCCGGACATGGTTGGGCTCCCTTAACTCTTAGGTCCCACGGCCTTGTGGCCCCCTCTCACATGGCGTCTTGTGCTCATTTTCTTCACCAGATTGTGGAATCCTGCTTGAGGACCCGGGACAGCTTTAAACTTCTCATAGTGCTTGTGCCACATAGGAGGTTAGTAGTCATTTGCTGAATGAATAATTCCAGGCAGATAGAGCTTAAGGATGTGAGCTACAGAAAAGCAGTTTCCATTTAGTAGCTGTGTTTTATTATTTACTGTCTGCTAAGAGGGTGTTGCACAACCAGCTGAGAGAAATGCAAACTGCCTACTGTTTGATCATGACATAGGCTTATAAGCATCCTAACATGGCCTTAAAGTATATGAATTGCACTGTAGGAGTGAGAATAATGTTTGACTTTTTCTTCCTGACAGTCAGTGCAGAATCTCCTAAAGGCATCTCTGGAACGGGAGCTCTGGATGTCTTTTTGGTTTTCGTTGGTCGGGTTGATCAAAGCCATCAGTCCTGTCAGTGGTTTGAGCAACAGGGAGATAAATCTAACACAGAGCCATGCACAGACTTAAAACAAAAGTCTGTCTAGTTCCCTAATGCCTTGTTTGGTGCTATAGCTTGATTTGAGCTGGCCATGAAGAACATATCTGATTCTTCTCAAGTCCCTGCGTTTTTTGGTTGTTGTTAGAACGAGGATATGAACTTTACCACAACAGAGTAGAAGACAAAAGTTTCATTTCTCTTTTAGAAAGTTGGGTTTGAGGGCTTAAAGAATGAGGAGAGGGGTGGATGTGATGTTACTGAAACCTTGTTCTCAATACTGGTGGCCGATACGCGGGGCTTGTTCTCGATACTGGTGGCCGATACGCGGGGCGCGAGCGCGGCAGGCCTGAGCGCACTGATACAGCCTTCCCAATCATAGCTCTGGTGCCCTGTCCTCCACTCTGGCCACATCCCACCTTTTCAAGGAGGAAGAACCTTGTTTCAAAAGTCCAGCAACCTGAACTTGCGACTTGGCCCTGCCTTTGACTTTGGATGGGCTTTAGCCCAGGCTGGGGCATCATGTCCCCTAGGCAGCACTCTGTATATTTGTGTGTCAGTTTTAGTTGTCACAATTATGGGTGTTGCATTATTTATGACTTGATTTGACTTCAGGGTGATAAGGGTGACATGGTAAGTACTATGAAATGACAGCAGTGGTTTTTAGCTTTGGCCTTGAGAACCACTTGAGTAGATTGTTGGGCTCCCTCTCTCTGTTCATATAATTGAGAGAATGCCTGCCCTACCCATCTCTCAGAATTATTTTGAAGATCAAATGTGGAAACAGTGTGAATCTGAGTCTCTGAATGTATTTCTTCACCTGCAGAATGAAGATAATGCCAGCGTAGCATTGTCCTTGTAAACATGAACTAGGATCACATATGTAAATCACTTGGTCAATGGTAAAGCATAATGTGTCCATCACCAATTAATTACAGAGTGTCCGTAAAGTCATGATGTACTTTTGACCGGTCACAGGAAAGCAACAAAAGGCGATAGAAATGTGAAATCTGCACCAAATAAAAGGAAAACTCTCCCAGTTTCATACCTATTCAGTGCAGTTCGATGTGGGCTCATGCACAGATTTTTTAGGGCTCCTTAGGTAGCTATCCTGTATAGCCTCTACAGACTCGTCACTGACTGATGGCCCACCGGAACAGGGTTTCTCCACCAAACTGCCGGTTTCCTTCAACTGCTTATCCCACCCAGTAAAGTTATTCCTATGTGGTGGTGCTTCGTTATAAACGCGCCGATATTCACGTTGCACTTTGGTCACGGATTCGAATTTAATGAGCCACAGAACACACTGAACTTTCCTCTGTACCGTCCACATCTGGACTGGCATGGCCATGGGCTGCTCCGCTGTATACACGGTGTTACATCATTGTCTGCGCATGCGCACATGCTGCCACATCATCCTACAGAAACTGGGAGGGTTTTCCTCTTATTTGGCGCAGATTTCACATTTCTATTGTCTTTTATTGCTTTCCTGTGACCAGTCAAAAGTGTGCCATGACTTTACGGACACACTGTATTTAATCCTGAGGTCCTGTCATTAACTGCTGCTTACCCAGCTGTTTTAATGTTGACTGGGTATATGTGGTAATGTTCCATCTTCCCATCCCAGACCTCACTACGCTCTCTCTCTCAGCCCTTCCTGGATCTTTTTTTTCCATCTTTGTCTCAATCTGCTCTTTCCTAAAAATTTCTCTCTTCTCACCTCACACAGGCCCCAGTGGGAAGTGTCTTCAACCTCTGTTAGTCTCCTGTTCATTTGCTCCTCGGAATGGGTGGTTATTCTTCCATGCACATGTAATTGACTGCCCCTGAAATGAAGTCCTTTGGCCTTAGCACAGGGCTGTGCAATTGGTAGATACTCAGGGGTTGCTTGTTGATTTTTCCCATCAAGAGACATGCTTGAGAATGAAACAAGTCAGCAAACCTAAACATTTTCTTCCTTGAAAATATATAACCACCCAAGCAATACAGCTAAATAGTTACAGGCATACCTCAGAGATACTGTAACTTTGGTTCCAGACCACCACAGTAAAGTGAGTATCGCAATAAAGCAAGTCACACATATTTTATTGTTCATATAAAAGTTATGTTTACACTAAACTATAGTTTATTACGTGTGCAATAGCATTATGTCTAAAGGAAACATTTTATGTACCTTAATTAAAGAATACTTGATTGCTAAAAATTCCTCACCATCATCTGAGCCTTCATCAAGTCATAATCTTTTTATTGCTGGTGGAAGGTCTTGCCTTGATCATAATGGCTGCTTATTTAACTGAACAGGGTCGTGATTGCTGAAGGTTCGGTAGCTGTGGCAGTTTCTTAAAATAAGACAATGAATTTTGCCACATCGGTGAACTCTTTCTTTCACAAAGGATTTCTCTGTAGTAGGTGATGCGAGTTGATAACATTTTACCCACAGTAGAACTTTTTGGAAAATTGGAGTCACTCCTCTCAAACCCTGCTTTCTCGATTGGTTTCTGTGATATTCTAAGTCCTTTGTTGTCCTATCAGCCATCTTTACAGCACATTCACCAGTGGTAGATTCCATCTCAGGAAACCACTCACCGCTCATCCATAAGAAGCAGCTCCTCACTCATCCAAGGTTGATTGTGAGGCTGCAGCTATGCAGTCACATTCAGGCTCCCTTTCTAATTCTAGCTGTCTTGTTGTTTCCACCACATCTGCAGTGACTTCCTCCACTGAGGTTCTGAAATGACTTTGAAGTTGTCCATGAGGGTTGGAATCACCTTCCTCTGTCAACATCAAACTCCTGTTAATGTTGATATTTCTGCCTCTTCCCATGAGTCATGAATATTCTTAATGGCTTCTAGAATGGCGAATTCTTTCCAGAATGTTTTCAGGAATCACTGTCTGTGGCAGCTGTAGCCTTACAAAATGTATTTCTTATTATTAAGACTTGAAAGTCAAAATTAGTTCTTGATCCATGGTGTGCAGAATGGAGTTGTGTTAGCAGGCATGAAAACAACATTCATCTCCATGACCTCTCTCAGGTGACCAAGTCCATTGTCAATGAGCAGTCATATTTAGAAAGGAATCAATATTTCTGAGCAATAGATCTCAAGAATAGGCTCAAAATGTTCAGTAAACCATGTTGTAAACAGATGTGCTGTCATCTAGTCTTTGTTGTTCCATTTACAGACAGGCAGAGGGTTTAGTATAATTCTTAAGGACCCCAGGATTTTTGAAATGGTAAAAGAGCATTGGCTTCAGAAGTCACCAGTTGCAATAGCCCCTTACAGGAGAGCCATCCTGGTCCTTTATTATTATTATTATTATTATTATTATTATTGATTTTATAGAGAGAGGGAAAAAGAGAGAGAGAGACAGATAGAACCATCAATTTGTCGTTCCACTTATTTTTGCACTCCTTGGTTGATTCTTGTATGTGCCCTGATCAGGGATCGAACCTGCAACCTGGCATATTGGATTGACACTCTAACCAACCAAGCTTCCCGGCCAGGGATCAGCCTGTCCTTTGAAGCTTTGAAAGCAGACATTGAGTTCTCTTCTCTAGCTTGAAAATCTTAAATGGCATCTTCTTACACAATCTGAGGCTGTTTCATCTACATTGAAAATCTGTTGTTTATTGTGGCCACCTTCGTTAATTATTTTAGCTAGATCTTCTAGATAACTTGCTGCAGCTTCTACATCAGCACTTGCTGCTTCACTGCCCTTTTATGTCATGGGATGACTTCTTTCCTAAGCCTCATGAATCAACTTCTGCTATTTTCAACTTTTCTTGTGCAGCTAGCTTCCTTAGGTCTCTCAGCCTTCAGAGAACTGAAGAGAGTTAGGGACTCCCTCTGGATTAGATTTTGGCTGAAGGGAATGTTGAGGCTGGTTTGATCTTCTCTCCAAACCACTGAAACTTTCTCCATATCAGCAATAAGGCTGTTTCACTTTCTTATCATTCGTGTGTTCACTGGCGTAGCACTTTTCATTTCCTTCAAAAACTTCCCCTTTGCATTCACAGCTTGGCTGTTCAGC